>NC_064615.1:1194893258-1199893258 GCF_023898315.1 Schistocerca nitens | reverse complement strand
ACACAACGTTGAGTTAAGTACAAGAAAACTGAGTCTTCTTACGGTCTATGTTTTGAGCGTTTCCTGTGTCACCAGTTTTCATTCCGATGCACCTCTGCAGGTTTACTGTATCCATTGGACCTTCCCATTGACGATGAAACACAGAAATAGCATCGGAATTAAATATAAGAGACACAACGCCTACTTAAGAACAGGAAGGCTGAGTCTTCCTACTGTCTATGTTTTGAGCGTGTCCTGTGTCACCAGTTTTACATTCCGATGCACCTCTGCAGGTTTACTGTAACCCTTGGACCTTCACAGTGACGATGAAACACAGAAATTGCATCGGAATTAAATATAAGAGACACAATGCCGACTTAAGTACAAGAAAACTGATTCTTCTTGGGGTCTATGTTATGAGCGCTTCCTGTGTCACCTGGTTTACATTCCGATGCACCTCTGCAGGGTTACTGTATCCCTTGGACCTTCCCATTGGCGATGAAACACAGAAATTGCATCGGAATTAAATATAAGAGACGCAATGACGTCTTAAGTACAGGAAGACAACGTCTTCCAACTGTCTATGTTTTGAGCGTTCCTTTGTCACCAGTTTTACATTCCGATGCACCTCTGCAGGTTTCCTGTATGCCTTGGACCTTCAAAGTGACGATGAAACACAGAAATTGCATCGGAATTAAATATAAGAGACACAATGCCGACTTAAGTACAGGAAGACTGAGCCTTCCTACTGTCTATGTTTTGAGCGTTTCCTCTGTCACCAGTTTTACATTCCGATGCACCTCTGCAGGTATACTATTTCCCTTCGACTTTCCCATTGACGATGAAAGACAGAAATTGCATCGGAATTAAATATAAAAGACACAATGCCGACTTAAGTCGAAGAAAACTGAGTCTTCTTAGGGTCTATGTTATGAGCGCCTCCTGTGTCACCAGCTTCACATTCCGATGCACCTCTGCAGGCTTACTGTATCCATTGGACCTTCCCATTGACAATGAAACACAGAAATTACATCGGAATTAAATATAAGAGACACAATGCCGACTTAAGTACAGAAAGACTGCGTCTTCCTACTTTCTATGTTTTGAGCGTTTCCTGAGTCACCAGGTTTACATTCCGATGCACCTCTGCAGGTTTACTGTATCCATTGGACCTTCCCATTGACGATGAAACACAGAAATAGCATCGGAATTAAATATAAGAGACACAATGCCGACTTAAGTACAGGAAGGCTGAGTCTTCCTACTGTGTATGTTTTGAGCGTTTCCTGTGTCACCAGTTTTACATTCCGATCCATATCTGCAGGTTTACTGTATCCCTTGGATATTCGCATTGACGATGAACCACAGAAATTGCATCGGAATTAAATATAAGAGACACAATGCCGAATTAAGTACAGGAACATTGAGTCTTCCTACTGTCTATGTTTTGAGCGTTTCCTGCGTCACCAGTTTAGCATTCCGATGCAGCTCTGCAGGTTTACTGTATCCATTGGACCTTCCCATTGACGATCAAACACAGAAATTACATCGGAATTAAATATAAGAGACACGACGTTGAGTTAAGTACAAGAAAACTGAGTCTTCTTAGGGTCTATGTTATGAGCGCTTCCTGTGTCACCTGGTTTACATTCCGATGCACCTCTGCAGGGTTACTGTATCCCTTGGACCTTCCCATGGACGATGAAACACAGACATTGCATCGGAATTAAATATAAGAGACACTATTCACTCATTGGTACAGGAAGACTGAGTCTTCCTACTGTCTATGATTTGAGCGTGTCGTGTGTCACCAGTTTTACATTCCGATGCACCTCTGCAGGTTTAGTGTAACACTTGGACCTTCACAGTGACGATGAAACACAGAAATTGCATCGGAATTAAATATAAAAGACACAATGCCGACTTAAGTACAAGAAAAGTGAGTCTTCTTAGGGTCTATGTTATGAGCGCTTCCTGTGTCACCTGGTTTACATTCCGATGCACCTCTGCAGGGTTACTGTATCCCTTGGACCTTCCCATTGGCGATGAAACACAGAAATTGCATCGGAATTAAATATAAGAGACACAATGCCGACTTAAGTACAAGAAAACTGATTCTTCTTGGGGTCTATGTTATGAGCGCTTCCTGTGTCACCTGGTTTACATTCCGATGCACCTCTGCAGGGTTACTGTATCCCTTGGACCTTCCCATTGGCGATGAAACACAGAAATTGCATCGGAATTAAATATAAGAGACGCAATGACGTCTTAAGTACAGGAAGACAACGTCTTCCAACTGTCTATGTTTTGAGCGTTCCTTTGTCACCAGTTTTACATTCCGATGCACCTCTGCAGGTTTCCTGTATGCCTTGGACCTTCAAAGTGACGATGAAACACAGAAATTGCATCGGAATTAAATATAAGAGACACAATGCCGACTTAAGTACAGGAAGACTGAGCCTTCCTACTGTCTATGTTTTGAGCGTTTCCTCTGTCACCAGTTTTACATTCCGATGCACCTCTGCAGGTATACTATTTCCCTTCGACTTTCCCATTGACGATGAAAGACAGAAATTGCATCGGAATTAAATATAAAAGACACAATGCCGACTTAAGTCGAAGAAAACTGAGTCTTCTTAGGGTCTATGTTATGAGCGCCTCCTGTGTCACCAGCTTCACATTCCGATGCACCTCTGCAGGCTTACTGTATCCATTGGACCTTCCCATTGACAATGAAACACAGAAATTACATCGGAATTAAATATAAGAGACACAATGCCGACTTAAGTACAGAAAGACTGCGTCTTCCTACTTTCTATGTTTTGAGCGTTTCCTGAGTCACCAGGTTTACATTCCGATGCACCTCTGCAGGTTTACTGTATCCATTGGACCTTCCCATTGACGATGAAACACAGAAATAGCATCGGAATTAAATATAAGAGACACAATGCCGACTTAAGTACAGGAAGGCTGAGTCTTCCTACTGTGTATGTTTTGAGCGTTTCCTGTGTCACCAGTTTTACATTCCGATGCATATCTGCAGGTTTACTGTATCCCTTGGATATTCGCATTGACGATGAACCACAGAAATTGCATCGGAATTAAATATAAGAGACACAATGCCGAATTAAGTACAGGAACATTGAGTCTTCCTACTGTCTATGTTTTGAGCGTTTCCTGCGTCACCAGTTTAGCATTCCGATGCAGCTCTGCAGGTTTACTGTATCCATTGGACCTTCCCATTGACGATCAAACACAGAAATTACATCGGAATTAAATATAAGAGACACGACGTTGAGTTAAGTACAAGAAAACTGAGTCTTCTTATGGTCTATGTTATGAGCGCTTCCTGTGTCACCTGGTTTACATTCCGATGCACCTCTGCAGGGTTACTGTATCCCTTGGACCTTCCCATGGACGATGAAACACAGACATTGCATCGGAATTAAATATAAGAGACACTATTCACTCATTGGTACAGGAAGACTGAGTCTTCCTACTGTCTATGATTTGAGCGTGTCGTGTGTCACCAGTTTTACATTCCGATGCACCTCTGCAGGTTTAGTGTAACACTTGGACCTTCACAGTGACGATGAAACACAGAAATTGCATCGGAATTAAATATAAAAGACACAATGCCGACTTAAGTACAAGAAAAGTGAGTCTTCTTAGGGTCTATGTTATGAGCGCTTCCTGTGTCACCTGGTTTACATTCCGATGCACCTCTGCAGGGTTACTGTATCCCTTGGACCTTCCCATTGGCGATGAAACACAGAAATTGCATCGGAATTAAATATAAGAGACACAATGACGTCTTAAGTAGAGGAAGACAAAGTCTTCCAACTGTCTATGTTTTGAGCGTTTCCTGTGTCACCAGTTTTACATTCCGACGCACCTCTGCATGTTTCCTGTATCCGTTGGACCTTCAAAGTGACGATGAAACACAGAAATTGCATCGGAATTAAACATAAGAGACACAATGCCGACTTAAGTACAGGAAGACTGAGCCTTCCTACTGTCTATGTTTTGAGCGTTTCCTGTGTCACCAGTTTTACATTCCGATGCACCTCTGCAGGTATACTGTTTCCCTTCGACTTTCCCATTGACGATGAAACACAGAAATTGCATCGGAATTAAATATAAGAGACACAATTCCGACTTAAGTACACGAAGACTGAGTCTTCCTACTGTCTATGTTTTGAGCGTTTCTTGTGTCATCAGTTCTACATTCCGATGCACCTCTGCAGGTTTACTGTATCCCTTGGACCTTCACAGTGACGATGAAACACAGAAATTGCATCGGAATTAAATATAAAAGACACAATGCCGACTTAAGTACAAGAAAACTGAGTCTTCTTAGGGTCTATGTTATGAGCGCTTCCTGTGTCACCAGCTTTACATTCCGATGCACCTCTGCAGGTTTACTGTATCCCTTGGACCTTCCCATTGACGATGAAACACAGAAATTGCATCAGAATTAAATATAAGAGACACAATGCCGACTTAAGTACAGAAAGACTGAGTCTTCCTACTGTCTATGTTTTTGAGCGTTTCCTGAGTCACCAGGTTTACATTCCGATGCACCTCTGCAGGTTTACTGTATCCCTTGGATTTTCACATCGACGATGAAACACAGAAATTGCATCGGAATTAAATATAAGAGACACAATGCCGACTTAAGTACAGGAAGATTGAGTCTTCCTACTGTGTATGCTTTGAGCGTTTCTTGCTTCACCAATTTTACATTCCGATGGACTTCTGCAGGTTTACTGTATCCATTAGACCTTCCCAGTGACGATGAAACACAGAAATAGCATCGGAATTAAATATAAGAGACACAAAGCCGACTTAAGAACAGGAACGCTGAGTCTTCCTACTGTCTATGTTTTGAGCATCTCCTGTGTCACCACTTTTACATTCCGATGCACCTCTGCAGGTTTACTGTATCCCTTGGATCTTCCCATTGACGATGAACCACAGAAATTGCATCAGAATTAAATATAAGAGACACAATGCCGACTTAAGTAATGGAACATTTAGTCTTCCTACTGTCTATGCTTTTAGCGTTTCCTGCGTCACCAGTTTTACATTTCGATGCACCTCTGCAGGTTTACTGTATCCATTGGACCTTCCCATTGACGATGAAACACAGAAATTACATCGGAATTAAATATAAGAGACACAACGTTGAGTTAAGTACAAGAAAACTGAGTCTTCTTACGGTCTATGTTTTAAGCGTTTCCAGTGTCACCAGTTTTACATTCCGATGCACCTCTGCAGGTTCACTGTATCCATTGGACCTTCCCATTGACGATGAAACACAGAAATTGCATCGGAATTAAATATAAGAGACACAATGCCGACTTAAGTACAAGAAAACTGATTCTTCTTGGGGTCTATGTTATGAGCGCTTCCTGTGTCACCTGTTTTACATTCCGATGCACCTCTGCAGGGTTACTGTATCCCTTGGACCTTCCCATTGACGATGAAACACAGAAATTGCATCGGAATTAAATATAAGAGACGCAATGACGTCTTATGTACAGGAAGACAACGTCTTCCAACTGTCTATGCTTTGAGCGTTTCCTGTGTCACCAGTTTTACATTCCGATGCACCTCTGCAGGTTTCCTGTATGCCTTGGACCTTCAAAGTGACGATGAAACACAGATATTGCATCGGAATTAAATATAAGAGACACAATGCCGACTTAAGTACAGGAAGACTGAGCCTTCCTACTGTCTATGTTTTGAGCGTTTCCTGCGTCACCAGTTTTACATTCTGATGCACCTCTGCAGGTATACTATTTCCCTTCGACTTTCCCATTGACGATGAAACACAGAAATTGCATCGGAATTAAATATAAGAGACACAATGCCGACTTAAGTACAGGAAGACTCTTTCTACTGTCTATGTTTTGAGCGTTTCCTGTGTCACCAGTTTTACATTCCGATGCACCTCTGCAGCTTTACTGTATCCCTTGGACCTTCACAGTGACGATTAAACACAGAAATTGCATCGGAATTAAATATAAAAGACACAATGCCGACTCTAGTACAAGAAAACTGAGTCTTCTTAGGGTCTATGTTATGAGCGCTTCCTGTGTCACCAGCTTCACATTCCGATGCACCTCAGCAGGGTTACTGTATCCATTGGACCTTCCCATTGACAATGAAACACAGAAATTGCATCGGAATTAAATATAAGAGACACAATGCCGACTTAAGTACAGAAAGAGTGAGTCTTCCTGCTGTCTATGTTTTGAGCGTTTCCTGAGTCACCAGGTTTACATTTCGATGCACCTCTGCAGGTTTACTGTATCCCTTGGATTTTCACATTGACGATGAAACACAGAAATTGCATCGGAATTAAATATAAGAGACACAATGCCGACTTAAGTACAGGAAGATTGAGTCTTCCTACGGTGTATGTTTTGAGCGTTTCCTGCGTCACCAATTTTACATTCCGATGCACCTCTGCAGGTTTACTGTATCCATTGGACCTTCCCGTGGACGATGAAACACAGAAATTGCATCGGAATTAAATATAAGAGACACTATTCACTCTTAGGTACACGATGACTGAGTCTTCCTACTGTCTACGTTTTGAGCGTGTCCTGTGTCACCAGTGTTACATTCCGATGCACCTCTGCAGGTTTACTGTAACCCTTGGACCTTCACAGTGACGATGAAACATAGAAATTGCATCGGAATTAAATATAAAAGACACAATGCCGATTTAAGTACAAGAAAACTGATTCTTCTTAGGGTCTATGTTATGAGCGCTTCCTGTGTCACCTGTTTTACATTCCGATGCACCTCTGCAGGGTTACTGTATCCCTTGGACCTTCCCATTGGCGATGAAACACAGAAATTGCATCGGAATTAAATATAAGAGACGCAATGACGTCTTAAGTACAGGAAGACAAAGTCTTCCAACTGGCTATGTTTTGAGCGTTTCCTGTGTCACCAGTTTTACATTCCCATGAACCTCTGCAGGTTTCCTGTATGCCTTGGACCTTCAAAGTGACGATGAAACACAGAAATTGCATCGGAATTAAATATAAGAGACACAATGCCAACTTAAGTACAGGAAGACTGAGCCTTCCTACTGTCTATGCTTTGAGAGTTTCCTGTGTCACCAGTTTTACATTCCGATGCACCTCTGCAGGTATACTGTTTCCCTTCGACTTCCCCATTGACGATGAAACACAGAAATAGCATCGGAATTAAATATAAGAGACACAACGCCTACTTAAGAACAGGAAGGCTGAGTCTTCCTACTGTCTATGTTTTGAGCGTCTCCTGTGTCACCACTTTTACATTCCGATGCACCTCTGCAGGTTTACTGTATCCCTTCATTCTTCCCACTGACGATGAACCACAGAAATTGCATCGGAATTAAATATAAGAGACACAATGCCGGCTTGAGTAATGGAACATTGAGTCTTCCTACTGTCTATGTTTTGAGCGTTTCCTGCGTCACCAGTTTTACAGTCCGATGCACCTCTGCAGGTTTACAGTATCCATTGGACCTTCCCATTGACGATGAAACACAGAAATTACATCGGAATTAAATATAAGTGACACAACGTTCACTTAAGTACAAGAAAACTGAGTCTTCTTACGGTCTATGTTTTGAGCGTTTCAAGTGTCACGAGTTTTACATTCCGATGCACCTCTGCAGGCTTACTGTATCCATTGGACCTTCCCATTGACGATGAAACACAGAAATTACATCGGAATTAAATATAAGAGACAGAATGTTGACATAAGTACAAGAAAACTGAGTCTTCTTACGGTCTATGTTTTGAGCGTTTCCTGTGTCAACTGTTTTACATTCCGATGCACCTCTGCAGGTTTACTGTATCCATTGGACCTTCCCATTGACGATGAAACACAGAAATAGCATCGGAATTAAATATAAGAGACACAACGCCTACTTACGAACAGGAAGGCTGAGTCTTCCTACTGTCTATGTTTTGAGCGTCTCCTGTGTCACCACTTTTACATTCCGATGCACCTCTGCAGGTTTACTGTATCCCTTCATTCTTCCCATTGACGATGAACCACAGAAATTGCATCGGAATTAAATATAAGAGACACAATGCCGACTTGGGTAATGGAACATTGAGTCTTCCTACTGTCTATGTTTTGAGCGTTTCCTGCGTCACCAGTTTTACATTCCGATGCACCTCTGCAGGTTTACTGTATCCATTGGACCTTCCCATTGACGATGAAGTACAGAAATTACATCGGAATTAAATATAAGTGACACAACGTTTACTTAAGTACAAGAAAACTGAGTCTTCTTACGGTCTATGTTTTGAGCGTTTCCACTGTCACCAGTTTTACATTCCGATGCACCTCTGCAGGCTTACTGTATCCATTGGACCTTCCCATTGACGATGAAACACAGAAATTACATCGGAATTAAATATAAGAGACACAACGTTGACATAAGTAGAAGAAAACTGAGTCTTCTTACGGTCTATGTTTTGAGCGTTTCCAGTGTCACCAGTTTTACATTCCGATGCACCTCTGCAGGTTTACTGTATCCATTGGACCTTCCTATTGACGAAAAAACACAGAAATTGCATCGGAATTAAATATATGACACAATGCCGACTTCAGTACAGGAAGACTGAGTCTTCCTACTGTCAATGTTTGGGCGTTTCCTGTGTCAACAGTTTTACATTCCGATGCACCTCTGCAGGTTTACTGTATCCATTGGACCTTCCCATTGACGATGAAACACAGAAATAGCATCGGAATTAAATATAAGAGACACAATGCCGACTGAAGTACAGGAAGACTGAGTCTTCCTACTGTCTATGTTTTGAGCGTTTCCTGTGTCACCGGTTTTACATGCCGATCCACCTCTGCAGGTTTACTGTATCCCTTGGATTTTTACATTGACGATGAAACACAGATATTGCATCGGAATTAAATATAAGAGACACAATGCCGACTTAAGTACAGGAAGATTGAGTCTTCCTACTGTGGATGTTTTGAGCTTTTCCTGCGTCCCCAATTTTACATTCCGATGCACCTCTGCAGGTTTACTGTATCCATTGGACCTTCCCATTGACGATGAAACACAGAAATAGCATCGGAATTAAATATAAGAGACACAACGCCTACTTAAGAACATTAAGGCTGAGTCTTCCTACTGTCTATGTTTTGAGCGTCTCCTATGTCACCACTTTTACATTCCGATGCTCCTCTGCAGGTTTACTGTATCCCTAGGATCTTCCCATTGACGATGAACCACAGAAATTGCATCGGAATTAAATATAAGAGACACAATGCCGACTTAAGTAATGGAACATTGAGTCTTCCTACTGTCTATGTTTTGAGCGTTTCCTGCGTCACCAGTTTTACATTCCGATGCACCTCTGCAGGTTTACTGTATCCATTGGACCTTCCCATTGACGGTGAAACACATAAATTACATCGGAATTAAATATAAGAGACACAACGTTCACTTAAGTACAAGAAAACTGAGTCTTCTTACGGTCTATGTTTTGAGCGTTTCCAGTGTCACAAGTTTTACATTCCGATGCACCTCTGCAGGTTTACTGTATCCATTGGACCTTCCCATTGACGATGAAACACAGAAATTGAATCGGAATTAAATATAAGAGACACAATTCCGACTTAGGTACAGGAAGACTGAGTCTTCCTACTGTCTATGTTTTGAGCGTGTCCTGTGTCACCAGTTTTACATTCCGATGCACCTCTGCAGTTTTACTGTATCACTTGCACCTTCACAGTGACGATGAAACACAGAAATTGCATAGGAATTAAATATAAAAGAACCAATGCCGACTTAAGTACAAGAAAACTGAGTCTTCTTAGGGTCTATGTTATGAGCGCTTCCTGTGTCACCAGTTTTACATTCCGATGCACCTCTGCAGGGTTACTGTATCCCTTGGACCTTCCCATTGACGAAAAAACACAGAAATTGCATCGGAATTACAATAATGACACAATGCCGACTTCAGTACAGGAAGACTGAGTCTTCCTACTGTCAATGTTTGAGCGTTTCCTGTGTCAACAGTTTTACATTCGGATGCACCTCTGCAGGTTTACTGTATCCATTGGACCTTCCCATTGACGATGAAACACAGAAAATGCATCGGAATTAAATTTAAGAGACACAATGCCGACTGAAGTACAGGAAGACTGAGTCTTCCTACTGTCTATGTTTTGAGCGTTTCCTGTGTCACCAGTTTTACATTCCGATCCACCTCTGCAGGTTTACTGTATCCATTGGCCCTTCCCATTGACGATGAAACACAGAAATAGCATCGGAATTAAATATAAGAGACACAATGCCGACTTAAGTACAGGAAGGCTGAGTCTTCCTACTGTCTACGCTTTGAGCGTTTCCTGTGTCACCAGTTTTACATTCCGATGCACCTCTGCAGGTTTAGTGTCTACCTTGGATCTTCGCATTGACGATGATCCACAGAAATTGCATCGAAATTAAATATAAGAGACACAATGCCGACTTAAGTACAGGAATATTGAGTCTTCCTACTGTCTATGTTTTGAGCGTTTCCAGCGTCACCAGTTTTACATTCCGATGCACCTCTGCAGGGTTACTGTATCCCTTGGACATTCCCATTGGCGATGAAACACAGAAATTGCATCGGAATTAAATATAAGAGACGCAATGACGTTTTAAGTACAGGAAGACAAAGTCTTCCAACTGTCTATGTTTTGAGCGTTTCCTGTGTCACCAGTTTTACATTCCCATGCACCTCTGCAGGTTTCCTGTATGCCTTGGACCTTCAAAGTGACGATGAAACACAGAAATTGCATCGGAATGAAATATAAGAGACACAATGCTGACTTAAGTACAGGAAGACTGAGCCTTCCTACTGTCTATGTTTTGAGCGTTTCCTTTGTCACCAGTTTTACATTCCCATCCACCTCTGCAGGTTTACTGTATCCCTTGGATCTTCGCATTGACGATGAACCACAGAAATTACATCGGAATTAAATATAAGAGACACAATGCCGTCTTAAGTACAGGAACATTGAGTATTCCTACTGTCTATGTTTTGAGCGCTTCCTGCGTCACCAGTTTTACATTCCGATTCACCTCTGCAGGTTTACTGTATCCATTGTATTTTCGCATTGACGATGAAACACAGAAATTGCATGGGAATTAAGTATAAGAGACACAATGCCGACTTAAGTACAGGAAGATTGAGTCTTCCTACTGTGTATATTTTGAGAGTTTCCTGCGTCACCAATTTTACATTCCCATGCATCTCTGCAGGTTTACTGTATCCATTGGACCTTCCCATTGACGATGAAACACAGAAATAGCATCGGAATTAAATATAAGAGACACAACGCCTACTTAAGAACAGGAAGGCTGAGTCTTCCTACTGTCTATGTTTTGAGCGTCTCCTGAGTCACCACTTTTACATTCCGATGCACCTCCGCAGGTTTACTGTATCCCTTGATTCTTCCCATTGACGATGAACCACAGAAATTGCATCGGAATTAAATATAAGAGTCACAATGCCGACTTAAGTAATGGAACATTGAGTCTTCCAACTATCTATGTTTTGAGCGTTTCCTGCGTCACCAGTTTTTTATCCGATGCTCCTCTGCAGGTTTACTGTATCCACTGGACCTTCCCATTGACGATGAATCACAGAAATTACATCGGAATTAAATATAAGAGACACAACGTTGAGTTAAGTACAAGAAAACTGAGTCTTCTTACGGTCTATGTTTTGAGCGTTTCCTGTGTCACCAGTTTTCATTCCGATGCACCTCTGCAGGTTTACTGTATCCATTGGACTTTCCCATGGACGATGAAACACAGAAATTGCATCGGAATTAAATATAAGAGACACTATTCACTCTTAGGTACAGGAAGACTGAGTCTTCCTACTGTCTATGTTTTGAGCGTGTCCTGTGTCACCAGTTTTACATTCCGATGCACCTCTGCAGGTTTACTGTAACCCTTGGACCTTCACAGTGACGACGAAACACAGAAATTGCATCGGAATTAAATATAAGAGACACAATGCCGACTTAAGTACAAGAAAACTGATTCTTCTTGGGGTCTATGTTATGAGCGCTTCCTGTGTCACCTGTTTTACATTCCGATGCACCTCTGCAGGGTTACTGTATCCCTTGGACCTTCCCATTGGCGATGAAACACAGAAATTGCATCGGAATTAAATATAAGAGACGCAATGACGTCTTAAGTACAGGAAGACAACGTCTTCCAACTGTCTATGTTTTGAGCGTTTCCTGTGTCACCAGTTCTACATTCCGATGCACCTCTGCAGGTTTCCTGTATGCCTTGGACCTTCAAAGTGACGATGAAACACAGAAATTGCATCGGAATTAAATATAAGAGACGCAATGACGTCTTAAGTACAGGAAGACAACGTCTTCCAACTGTCTATGTTTTGAGCGCTTCCTGCGTCACCAGTTTTACATTCCGATGCACCTCTGCAGGTTTCCTGTATGCCTTGGACCTTCAAAGTGACGATGAAACACAGATATTGCATCGGAATTAAATATAAGAGACACAATGCCGACTTAAGTACAGGAAGACTGAGCCTTCCTACTGTCTATGTTTTGAGCGATTCCTGTGTCACCAGTTTTACATTCCGATGCACCTCTGCAGGTATACTATTTCCCTTCGACTTTCCCATTGACGATGAAACACAGAAATTACATCGGAATTAAATATAAGAGACACAACGTTGAGTTAAGTACAAGAAAACTGAGTCTTCTTACGGTCTATGTTTTGAGCGTTTCCAGTGTCACCAGTTTTACATTCCGATGCACCTCTGCAGGTTCACTGTATCCATTGGACCTTCCCATTGACGATGAAACACAGAAATTGCATCGGAATTAAATATAAGAGACACAATGCCGACTTAAGTACAAGAAAACTGATTCTTCTTGGGGTCTATGTTATGAGCGCTTCCTGTGTCACCTGTTTTACATTCCGATGCACCTCTGCAGGGTTACTGTATCCCTTGGACCTTCCCATTGACGATGAAACACAGAAATTGCATCGGAATTAAATATAAGAGACGCAATGACGTCTTAAGTACAGGAAGACAACGTCTTCCAACTGTCTATGTTTTGAGCGTTTCCTGTGTCACCAGTTTTACATTCCGATGCACCTCTGCAGGTTTCCTGTATGCCTTGGACCTTCAAAGTGACGATGAAACACAGATATTGCATCGGAATTAAATATAAGAGATACAATGCCGACTTAAGTACAGGAAGACTGAGCCTTCCTACTGTCTATGTTTTGAGCGTTTCCTGTGTCACCAGTTTTACATTCCGATGCACCTCTGCAGGAATACTATTTCCCTTCGACTTTCCCATTGACGATGAAACACAGAAATTGCATCGGAATTAAATATAAGAGACACAATGCCGACTTAAGTACAGGAAGACTCTTTCTACTGTCTATGTTTTGAGCGTTTCCTGTGTCACCAGTTTTACATTCCGATGCACCTCTGCAGCTTTACTGTATCCCTTGGACCTTCACAGTGACGATGAAACACAGAAATTGCATCGGAATTAAATATAAAAGACACAATGCCGACTCAAGTACAAGAAAACTGAGTCTTCTTAGGGTCTATGTTATGAGCGCTTCCTGTGTCACCAGCTTCACATTCCGATGCACCTCAGCAGGGTTACTGTATCCATTGGACCTTCCCATTGACAATGAAACACAGAAATTGCATCGGAATTAAATATAAGAGACACAATGCCGACTTAAGTACAGAAAGACTGAGTCTTCCTACTGTCTATGTTTTGAGCGTTTCCTGAGTCACCAGGTTTACATTTCGATGCACCTCTGCAGGTTTACTGTATCCCTTGGATTTTCACATTGACGATGAAACACAGAAATTGCATCGGAATTAAATATAAGAGACACAATGCCGACTTAAGAACAGGAAGATTGAGTCTTCCTACTGTGTATGTTTTGAGCGTTTCCTGCGTCACCAATTTTACATTCCGATGCACCTCTGCGGGTTTACTGTATCCATTGGACCTTCCTATTGACGATGAAACACAGAAATAGCATTGGAATTAAATATAAGAGACACAACGCCGACTTAAGAACAGAAAGGCTGAGTCTTCCTACTGTCTATGTTTTGAGCCTCTCCTGTGTCACCACTTTTACATTCCGATGCACCTCTGCAGGTTTACTTTATCCCTTGGATCTTCCCATTGACGATGAACCACAGAAATTGCATCGGAATTAAATATAAGAGACACAATGCCGACTAAAGTAATGGAACATTGAGTCTTCCTACTGTCTATGTTTTGAGCGTTTCCTGTGTCACCAGTTTTACATTCCGATGTACCTCTGCAGGTTTACTGTATCCATTGGACCTACCCATTGACGATGAAACACAGAAATTACATCGGAATTAAATATAAGAGACACAACGTTGACTTAAGTACAAGAAAACTGAGTCTTCTTACGGTCTATGAAACTGAGCGTTTCCAGTGTCACCAGTTTTACATTCCGATGCACCTCTGCAGGTTTACTGTATCCATTGGACCTTCCCATTGACGATGAAACACAGAAATTGCATCGGAATTAAATATAAGAGACACAATTCCGACTTAGGTACAGGAAGACTGAGTCTTCCCACTGTCTATGTTTTGAGCGTGTCCTGTGTCACCAGTTTTACATTCCGATGCACCTCTGCAGTTTTATTGTATCCCTTGCATCTTCACAGTGACGATGAAACACAGAAATTGCATCGGAATTAAATATAAAAGGCACAATGCCGACTTAAGTACAAGAAAACTGAGTCTTCTTAGGGTCTATGTTATGAGCGCTTCCTGTGTCACCAGTTTTACATTCCGATGCACCTCTGCAGGGTTACTGTATCCCTTGACCTTCCCATTGACGAAAAAACAAAGAAATTGCATCGTAATTAAATATATGACACAATGCCGACTTCAGTACAGGAAGACTGAGTCTTCCTACTGTCAATGTTTGAGCGTTTCCTGTGTCAACAGTTTTACATTCCGATGCACATCTGCAGGTTTACTGTATCCATTGGGCCTTCCCATTGGCGATGAAACACAGAAAATGCATCGGAATTAAATATAAGAGAAACAATGCCGACTGAAGTACAGGAAGACTGAGTCTTCCTCCTGTCTATGTTTTGAGCGTTTCCTGTGTCACCAGTTTTACTTTCCGATCCACCTCTGCAGGTTTACTGTATCCATTGGACCTTCCCATTGACGATGAAACACAGAAATAGCATCGGAATTAAATATAAGAGACACAATGCCGACTTAAGTACAGGAAGGCTGAGTCTTCCTACTGTCTATGTTTTGAGCGTTTCCTGTGCCACCACTTATACATTCCGATGCACATCTGCAGGTTTACTGTATCCATTGGACCTTCCCATTGACGATGAAACACAGAAATTACATCGGAATTAAATATAAGAGACACGACGTTGAGTAAAGTACAAGAAAACTGAGTCTTCTTACGGTCTATGTTTTGAGCGTTTCCAGTGTCACCAGTTTTACATTCCGATGCACCTCTGCAGGTTTACTGTATCCATTGGACCTTCCCATTGACGATGAAACACAGAAATTGCATCGGAATTAAATATAAGAGACACAATGCCGACTTAAGTACAAGAAAACTGATTCTTCTTGGGGTCTATGTTATGAGCGCTTCCTGTGTCACCTGTTTTACATTCCGATGCACCTCTGCAGGGTTACTGTATCCCTTGGACCTTCCCATTGACGATGAAACACAGAAATTGCATCGGAATTAAATATAAGAGACGCAATGACATCTTAAGTACAGGAAGACAACGTCTTCCAACTGTCTATGTTTTGAGCGTTTCCTGTGTCACCAGTTTTACATTCCGATGCACCTCTGCAGGTTTCCTGTATACCTTGGACCTTCAAAGTGACGATGAAACACAGATATTGCATCGGAATTAAATATAAGAGACACAATGCCGACTTAAGTACAGGAAGACTGAGCCTTCCTACTGTCTATGTTTTGAGCGTTTCCTGTGTCACCAGTTTTACATTCCGATGCACCTCTGCAGGTATACTATTTCCCTTCGACTTTCCCATTGACGATGAAACACAGAAATTGCATCGGAATTAAATATAAGAGACACAATGCCGACTTAAGTACAGGAAGACTCTTTCTACTGTCTATGTTTTGAGCGTTTCCTGTGTCACCAGTTTTACATTCCGATGCACCTCTGCAGCTTTACTGTATCCCTTGGACCTTCACAGTGACGATGAAACACAGAAATTGCATCGGAATTAAATATAAAAGACACAATGCCGACTCAAGTACAAGAAAACTGAGTCTTCTTAGGGTCTATGTTATGAGCGCTTCCTGTGTCACCAGCTTCACATTCCGATGCACCTCTGCAGGGTTACTGTATCCATTGGACCTTCCCATTGACAATGAAACACAGAAATTGCATCGGAATTAAATATAAGAGACACAATGCCGACTTAAGTACAGAAAGACTGAGTCTTCCTACTGTCTATGTTTTGAGCGTTTCCTGAGTCACCAGGTTTACATTTCGATGCACCTCTGCACGTTTACTGTATCCCTTGGATTTTCACATTGACGATGAAACACAGAAATTGCATCGGAATTAAATATAAGAGACACAATGCCGACATAAGTACAGGAAGATTGAGTCTTCCTACTGTGTATGTTTTGAGCGTTTCCTGCGTCACCAATTTTACATTCCGATGCACCTCTGGAGGTTTACTGTATCCATTGGACCTTCCCATTGACGATGAAACACAGAAATAGCATTGGAATTAAATATAAGAGACACAACGCCGACTTAAGAACAGAAAGGCTGAGTCTTCCTAATGTCTATGTTTTGAGCGTCTCCTGTGTCACCACTTTTACATTCCGATGCACCTCTGCAGGTTTACTTTATCCCTTGGATCTTCCCATTGACGATGAACCACAGAAATTGCATCGGAATTAAATATAAGAGACACAATGCCGACTAAAGTAATGGAACATTGAGTCTTCCTACTGTCTATGTTTTGAGCGTTTCCTGTGTCACCAGTTTTACATTCCGATGTACCTCTGCAGGTTTACTGTATCCATTGGACCTTCCCATTGACGATGAAACACAGAAATTACATCGGAATTAAATATAAGAGACACAACGTTGACTTAAGTACAAGAAAACTGAGTCTTCTTACGGTCTATGAAACTGAGCGTTTCCAGTGTCACCAGTTTTACATTCCGATGCACCTCTGCAGGTTAACTGTATCCATTGGACCTTCCCATTGACGATGAAACACAGAAATAGCATCGGAATTAAATATAAGAGACACAATGCCGACTTAAGTACAGGAAGGCTGAGTCTTCCTACTGTCTATGTTTTGAGCGTTTCCTGTGTCACCAGTTTTACATTCCGATGCACCTCTGCGGGTTTACTGTATCCATTGGACCTTCCCATTGACGATGAAACACAGAAATTGCATCGGAATTAAATATAAGAGACACAATGCCGACTTAAGTACAAGAAAACTGATTCTTCTTGGGGTCTATGTTATGAGCGCTTCCTGTGTCACCTGTTTTACATTCCGATGCACCTCTGCAGGGTTACTGTATCCCTTGGACCTTCCCATTGACGATGAAACACAGAAATTGCATCGGAATTAAATATAAGAGACGCAATGACATCTTAAGTACAGGAAGACAACGTCTTCCAACTGTCTATGTTTTGAGCGTTTCCTGTGTCACCAGTTTTACATTCCGATGCACCTCTGCAGGTTTCCTGTATGCCTTGGACCTTCAAAGTGACGATGAAACACAGATATTGCATCGGAATTAAATATAAGAGACACAATGCCGACTTAAGTACAGGAAGACTGAGCCTTCCTACTGTCTATGTTTTGAGCGTTTCCTGTGTCACCAGTTTTACATTCCGATGCACCTCTGCAGGTATACTATTTCCCTTCGACTTTCCCATTGACGATGAAACACAGAAATTGCATCGGAATTAAATATAAGAGACACAATGCCGACTTAAGTACAGGAAGACTCTTTCTACTGTCTATGTTTTGAGCGTTTCCTGTGTCACCAGTTTTACATTCCGATGCACCTCTGCAGCTTTACTGTATCCCTTGGACCTTCACAGTGACGATGAAACACAGAAATTGCATCGGAATTAAATATAAAAGACACAATGCCGACTCAAGTACAAGAAAACTGAGTCTTCTTAGGGTCTATGTTATGAGCGCTTCCTGTGTCACCAGCTTCACATTCCGATGCACCTCTGCAGGGTTACTGTATCCATTGGACCTTCCCATTGACAATGAAACACAGAAATTGCATCGGAATTAAATATAAGAGACACAATGCCGACTTAAGTACAGAAAGACTGAGTCTTCCTACTGTCTATGTTTTGAGCGTTTCCTGAGTCACCAGGTTTACATTTCGATGCACCTCTGCAGGTTTACTGTATCCATTGGACCTTCCCATTGACGATGAAACACAGAAATTGCATCGGAATTAAATATAAGAGACACAATGCCGACTTAAGTACAAGAAAACTGAATCTTCTTGGGGTCTATGTTATGAGCGCTTCCTGTGTCACCTGTTTTACATTCCGATGCACCTCTGCAGGGTTACTGTGTCCCTTGGACCTTCCCATTGACGATGAAACACTGAAATTGCATCGGACTTAAATATAAGAGACACAATGCCGACTTAAGTACAGGAAGATTGAGTCTTCCTACTGTGTATGTTTTGAGCGTTTCCTGCGTCACCAATTTTACATTCCGATGCACCTCTGCAGGTTTACTGTATCCATTGGACCTTCCCATGGACGATGAAACACAGAAAATGCATCGGAATTAAATATAAGAGACACAATTCTGACTTAGGTACAGGAAGACTGAGTCTTCCTACTGTCTATGTTTTGAGCGTGTCCTGTGTCACCAGTTTTACATTCCGATGCACCTCTGCAGGTTTACTGTACCCCTTGGACCCTCACAGTGACGATGAAACACAGAAATTGCATCGGAATTAAATATAAAAGACACAATGCTGACTTAAGTACAAGAAAACTGAGTCTTCTTAGGGTCTATGTTATGAGCGCAAACATTGTCACCAGCTTTACATTCCGATGCACCTCTGCAGGGTTACTGTATCCATTGGACCTTCCCATTGACAATGAAACACAGAAATTGCATCGGAATTAAATATAAGAGACACAATGCCGACATAAGGACAGAAAGACTGAGTCTTCCTACTGTCTATGTTTTGAGCGTTTCCTGAGTCACCAGGTTTATATTCTGATGCACCTCTGCCGGTTTACTGTATCCCTTGGATTTTCACATTGACGATCAAACACAGAAATTGCATCGGAATTAAATATAAGAGACACAATGCCGACTTAAGTACAGGAAGATTGAGTCTTCCTACTGTGTATGTTTTGAGCGTTTCCTGCGTCACCAATTTTACATTCCGATGCACCTCTGCAGGTTTACTGTATCCATTGGACCTTCCCATTGACGATGAAACAATGAAATAGCATCGGAATTAAATATAAGAGACACAACGCCGACTTAAGAACAGAAAGGCTGAGTCTTCCTACTGTCTATGTTTTGAGCGTCTCCTGTGTCACCACTTTTACATTCCGTTGCACCTCTGCAGGTTTACTTTATCCCTTGGATCTTCCCATTGACGATGAACCACAGAAATTGCATCGGAATTAAATATAAAAGACACAATGCCGACTTAAGTAATTGAACATTGAGTCTTCCTACTGTCTATATTTTGAGCGTTTCCTGCGTCACCAGTTTTACATTCCGTTGTACCTCTGCAGGTTTACTGTATCCATTGGACCTTCCCATTGACGATGAAACACTGAAATTACATCGGAATTAAATATAAGAGACACAACGTTGACTTAAGTACAAGAAAACTGAGTCTTCTTACGGTCTATGATTTGAGCGTTTCCAGTGTCACCAGTTTTACATTCCGATGCACCTCTGCAGGTTTACTGTATCCATTAGACCTTCCCATTGACGATGAAACACAGAAATTGCATCGGAATTAAATATAAGAGACACAATTCCGACTTAGGTACAGGAAGACTGAGTCTTCCTACTGTCGATGTTTTGAGCGTGTCCTGTGTCACCAGTTTTACATTCCGATGCACCTCTGCAGTTTTACTGTATCCCTTGCACCTTCACAGTGACGATGAAACACAGAAATAGCATCGGAATTAAATATAAAAGACACAATGCCGACTTAAGTACAAGAAAACTGAGTCTTCTTAGGGTCTATGTTATGAGCGCTTCCTGTGTCACCAGTTTTACATTCCGATGCACCTCTGCAGGGTTACTGTATCCCTTGACCTTCCCATTGACGAAAAAACACAGAAATTGCATCGGAATTAAATATATGACACAATGCTGACTTCAGTACAGGAAGGCTGAGTCTTCCTACTGTCAATGTTTGAGCGTTTCCTGTGTCAACAGTTTTACATTCCGATGCACCTCTGCAGGTTTACTGTATCCATTGGACCTTCCCATTGACGATGAAACACAGAAAATGCATCGGAATTAAATATAAGAGAAACAATGCCGACTGAAGTACAGGAAGAATGAGTCTTCCTACTGTCTATGATTTGAGCGTTTCCTGTGTCACCAGTTTTACTTTCCGATCCACCTCTGCAGGTTTACTGTATCCATTGGACCTTCCCATTGACGATGAAACACAGAAATAGCATCGGAATTAAATATAAGAGACACAATGCCGACTTAAGTACAGGAAGGCTGAGTCTTCCTACTGTCTATGTATTGAGCGTTTCCTGTGTCACCAGTTTTACATTCCGATGCACATCAGCAGGTTTACTGTATCCATTGGACCTTCCCATTGACGATGAAACACAGAAATTACATCGGAATTAAATATAAGAGACACGACGTTGAGTAAAGTACAAGAAAACTGAGTCTTCTTACGGTCTATGTTTTGAGCGTTTCCTGTGTCACCAGTTTTACATTCCGATTCACTTCTGCAAGTTTACTGTATCCCTTGGACCTTCCCATGGACGATGAAACACAGACATTGCATCAGAATGAAATATAAGAGACACTATTCACTCATAGGTACAGGAAGACTGAGTCTTCCTACTGTCTATGTTTTGAGCGTGTCGTGTGTCACCAGTTTTACATTCCGATGCACCTCTGCAGGTTTACTTTATCCCTTGGATCTTCCCTTTGACGATGAACCACAGAAATTGCATCGGAATTAAATATAAGAGACACAATGCCGACTTAAGTAATTGAACATTGAGTCTTCCTACTGTCTATATTTTGAGCGTTTCCTGCGTCACCAGTTTTACATTCCGTTGTACCTCTGCAGGTTTACTGTATCCATTGGACCTTCCCATTGACGATGAAACACAGAAATTGCATCGGAATTAAATATAAGAGACACAATTCCGACTTAGGTACAGGAAGACTGAGTCTTCCTACTGTCTTTTTTTTTGAGCGTGTCCTGTGTCACCAGTTTTACATTCCGATGCACCTTTGCAGTTTTACTGTATCCCTTGCACCTTCACAGTGACGATGAAACACAGAAATAGCATCGGAATTAAACATAAAAGACACAATGCCGACTTAAGTACAAGAAAACTGAGTCTTCTTAGGGTCTATGTTATGAGCGCTTCCTGTGTCACCAGTTTTACATTCCGATGCACCTCTGCAGGGTTACTGTATCCCTTGACCTTCCCATTGACGAAAAAACACAGAAATTGCATCGGAATTAAATATATGACACAATGCTGACTTCAGTACAGGAAGGCTGAGTCTTCCTACTGTCAATGTTTGAGCGTTTCCTCTGTCAACAGTTTTACATTCCGATGCACCTCTGCAGGTTTACTGTATCCCTTGGACCTTCCCATGGACGATGAAACACAGACATTGCATCAGAATGAAATATAAGAGACACTATTCACTCATAGGTACAGGAAGACTGAGTCTTCCTACTGTCTATGTTTTGAGCGTGTCGTGTGTCACCAGTTTTACATTCCGATGCACCTCTGCAGGTTTACTGTAACACTTGGACGTTCACAGTGACGATGAAACACAGAAATTGCATCGGAATTAAATATAAAAGACAATGCCGACTTAAGTACAAGAAAACTGAGTCTTCTTAGGGTCTATGTTATGAGCGCATCCTGTGTCACCTGTTTTACAATCCGATGCACCTCTGCAGGTTTACTGTATCCCTTGGACCTTCCCATTGGCGATGAAACACAGAAATTGCATCGGATTTAAATATAAGAGACACAATGACG
Organism: Schistocerca nitens; assembly: GCF_023898315.1. NCBI lineage: Eukaryota > Metazoa > Arthropoda > Insecta > Orthoptera > Acrididae > Schistocerca > Schistocerca nitens. Next base: position 1,199,870,924 of record NC_064615.1, on the reverse strand, counting down.
TCTTAAGTACAGGAAGACAAAGTCTTCCAACTGTCTATGTTTTGAGCGTTTCCTGTGTCACCAGTTTTACATTCCGATGCACCTCTGCAGGTTTCCTGTATCCCTTGGACCTTCAAAGTGACGATGAAACACAGAAAATGCATTGGAATTAAACATAAGAGACACAATGCCAACTTAAGTACAGGAAGACTGAGCCTTCCTACTGTCTATGTTTTGAGCGTTTCCTGTGTCACCAGTTTTACATTCCGATGCACCTCTGCAGGTATACTGTTTCCCTTCGACTTTCCCATTGACGATGAAACACAGAAACTGCATCGGAATTAAATATAAGAGACACAATGCCAACTTAAGTACAGGAAGACTGAGCCTTCCTACTGTCTATGTTTTGAGCGTTTCCTGTGTCACCAGTTTTACATTCCGATGCACCTCTGCAGGTTTACTGTATCCATTGGACCTTCCCATTGACGATGAAACACTGAAATTGCATCGGAATTAAATATAAGAGACACAATGCCGACTTAAGTACAAGAAAACTGATTCTTCTTGGGGTCTATGTTATGAGCGCTTCCTGTGTCACCTGTTTTACATTCCGATGCACCTCTGCAGGGTTACTGTATCCCTTGGACCTTCCCATTGACGATGAAACACTGAAATTGCATCGGAATTAAATATAAGAGACACAATGCCGACTTAAGTACAGGAAGATTGAGTCTTCCTACTGTGTATGTTTTGAGCGTTTCCTGCGTCACCAATTTTACATTCCGATGCACCTCTGCAGGTTTACTGTATCCATTGGACCTTCCCATGGACGATGAAACACAGAAAATGCATCGGAATTAAATATAAGAGACACAATTCTGACTTAGGTACAGGAAGACTGAGTCTTCCTACTGTCTATGTTTTGAGCGTGTCCTGTGTCACCAGTTTTACATTCCGATGCACCTCTGCAGGTTTACTGTACCCCTTGGACCCTCACAGTGACGATGAAACACAGAAATTGCATCGGAATTAAATATAAAAGACACAATGCTGACTTAAGTACAAGAAAACTGAGTCTTCTTAGGGTCTATGTTATGAGCGCAAACATTGTCACCAGCTTTACATTCCGATGCACCTCTGCAGGGTTACTGTATCCATTGGACCTTCCCATTGACAATGAAACACAGAAATTGCATCGGAATTAAATATAAGAGACACAATGCCGACATAAGGACAGAAAGACTGAGTCTTCCTACTGTCTATGTTTTGAGCGTTTCCTGAGTCACCAGGATTACATTCCGATGCACCTCTGCAGGTTTACTGTATCCCTTGGATTTTCACATTGACGATGAAACACAGAAATTGCATCGGAATTAAATATAAGAGACACAATTCTGACTTAGGTACAGAAAGGCTGAGTCTTCCTACTGTCTATGTTTTGAGCGTCTCCTGTGTCACCACTTTTACATTCCGTTGCACCTTTGCAGGTTTACTTTATCCCTTGGATCTTCCCATTGACGATGAACCACAGAAATTGCATCGGAATTAAATATAAAAGACACAATGCCGACTTAAGTAATTGAACATTGAGTCTTCCTACTGTCTATATTTCGAGCGTTTCCTGCGTCACCAGTTTTACATTCCGTTGTACCTCTGCAGGTTTACTGTATCCATTGGACCTTCCCATTGACGATGAAACACTGAAATTACATCGGAATTAAATATAAGAGACACAACGTTGACTTAAGTACAAGAAAACTGAGTCTTCTTACGGTCTATGATTTGAGCGTTTCCAGTGTCACCAGTTTTACATTCCGATGCACCTCTGCAGGTTTACTGTATCCATTGGACTTTCCCATTGACGATGAAACACAGAAATAGCATCGGAATTAAATATAAGAGACACAATGCCGACTTAAGTACAGGAAGGCTGAGTCTTCCTACTGTCTATGTATTGAGCGTTTCCTGTGTCACCAGTTTTACATTCCGATGCACATCAGCAGGTTTACTGTATCCATTGGACCTTCCCATTGACGATGAAACACAGAAATTACATCGGAATTAAATATAAGAGACACGACGTTGAGTAAAGTACAAGAAAACTGAGTCTTCTTACGGTCTATGTTTTGAGCGTTTCCTGTGTCACCAGTTTTACATTCCGATTCACTTCTGCAGGTTTACTGTATCCCTTGGACCTTCCCATGGACGATGAAACACAGACATTGCATCAGAATGAAATATAAGAGACACTATTCACTCATAGGTACAGGAAGACTGAGTCTTCCTACTGTCTATGTTTTGAGCGTGTCGTGTGTCACCAGTTTTACATTCCGATGCACCTCTGCAGGTTTACTTTATCCCTTGGATCTTCCCATTGACGATGAACCACAGAAATTGCATCGGAATTAAATATAAGAGACACAATGCCGACTTAAGTAATTGAACATTGAGTCTTCCTACTGTCTATATTTTGAGCGTTTCCTGCGTCACCAGTTTTACATTCCGTTGTACCTCTGCAGGTTTACTGTATCCATTGGACCTTCCCATTGACGATGAAACACAGAAATTGCATCGGAATTAAATATAAGAGACACAATTCCGACTTAGGTACAGGAAGACTGAGTCTTCCTACTGTCTTTTTTTTTGAGCGTGTCCTGTGTCACCAGTTTTACATTCCGATGCACCTTTGCAGTTGTACTGTATCCCTTGCACCTTCACAGTGACGAAGAAACACAGAAATAGCATCGGAATTAAACATAAAAGACACAATGCCGACTTAAGTACAAGAAAACTGAGTCTTCTTAGGGTCTATGTTATGAGCGCTTCCTGTGTCACCAGTTTTACATTCCGATGCACCTCTGCAGGGTTACTGTATCCCTTGACCTTCCCATTGACGAAAAAACACAGAAATTGCATCGGAATTAAATATATGACACAATGCTGACTTCAGTACAGGAAGGCTGAGTCTTCCTACTGTCAATGTTTGAGCGTTTCCTCTGTCAACAGTTTTACATTCCGATGCACCTCTGCAGGTTTACTGTATCCCTTGGACCTTCCCATGGACGATGAAACACAGACATTGCATCAGAATGAAATATAAGAGACACTATTCACTCATAGGTACAGGAAGACTGAGTCTTCCTACTGTCTATGTTTTGAGAGTGTCGTGTGTCACCAGTTTTACATTCCGATGCACCTCTGCAGGTTTACTGTAACACTTGGACGTTCACTGTGACGATGAAACACAGAAATTGCATCGGAATTAAATATAAAAGGCAATGCCGACTTAAGTACAAGAAAACTGAGTCTTCTTAGGGTCTATGTTATGAGCGCATCCTGTGTCACCTGTTTTACAATCCGATGCACCTCTGCAGGTTTACTGTATCCCTTGGACCTTCCCATTGGCGATGAAACACAGAAATTGCATCGGATTTAAATATAAGAGACACAATGACGTCTTAAGTACAGGAAGACAAAGTCTTCCAACTGTCTATGCTTTGAGCGTTTCCTGTGTCACCAGTTTTACATTCCGATGCACCTCTGCAGGTTTACTGTATCCCTTGGACCTTCACAGTGACGATGAAACACAGAAATTGCATCGGAATTAAATATAAAGGACACAATGGCGACTTAAGTACAAGAAAACTGAGTCTTCTTAGGGTCTATGTTATGAGCGCTTCCTGTGTCACCAGCTTTACATTCCGATGCACCTCTGCAGGGTTACTGTATCCCTTGGACCTTCCCATTGACGATGAAACACAGAAATTGCATCGGAATTAAATATAAGAGACACAATGCCGACTTAAGTACAGAAAGACTGAGTCTTCCGACTGTCTATGTTTTGAGCGTTTCCTGAGTCACCAGGTTTACATTCCGATGCACCTCTGCAGGTTTACTGTATCCCTTGGATTTTCACATTGACGATGAAACACAGAAATTGCATCGGAATTAAATATAAGTGACACAATGCCGACTTAAGTAATGGAACATTGAGTCTTCCTACTGTCTATGTTTTGAGCGTTTCCTGCGTCTCGAGTTTTACATTTCGATGCACCTCTGCAGGTTTACTGTATCCATTGGACCTTCCCATTGACGATGAAACACAGAGATTACATCGGAATTAAATATAAGAGACACATCGTTGAGTTAAGTACAAGAAAACTGAGTCTTCTAACGGTCTATGTTTTGAGCGTTTCCAGTGTCACCAGTTTTACATTCCGATGCACCTCTGCATGTTTACTGTATCCATTGGACCTTCCCATTGACGATGAAACACAGACATTGCATCGGAAGTAAATATAAGAGACACAATTCCGACTTAGGTACAGGAAGACTGAGTCTTCCTACTGTCTATGTTTTGAGCGTGTCCTGTGTCACCAGTTTTACATTCCGATGCACCTCTGCAGTTTTACTGTATCCCTTGCACCTTCACAGTGACGATGAAACACAGAAATTGCATCGGAATTAAATATGAAAGACACAATGCCGACTTAAGTACAAGAAAACTGAGTCTTCTTAGGGTCTATGTTATGAGCGCTTCCTGTGTCAACAGTTTTACATTCCGATGCACCTCTGCAGGGTTACTGTATCCCTTGACCTTCCCATTGACGAAAAAACACAGATATTGCATCGGAATTAAATATATGACACAATGCCGACTTCAGTACAGGAAGGCTGAGTCTTCCTACTGTCAATGTTTGAGCGTTTCCTGTGTCAACAGTTTTACATTCCGATGCACCCCTGCAGGTTTACTGTATCCATTGGACCTTCCCATTGACGATGAAACACAGAAAATGCATCGGAATTAAATATAAGAGAAACAATGCCGACTGAAGTACAGGAAGAATGAGTCTTCCTACTGTCTATGTTTTGAGCGTTTCCTGTGTCACCAGTTTTACTTTCCGATCCATCTCTGCAGGTTTACTGTATCCATTGGACCTTCCCATTGACGATGAAACACAGAAATAGCATCGGAATTAAATATAAGAGACACAATGCCGACTTAAGTACAGGAAGGCTGAGTCTTCCTACTGTCTATGTTTTGAGCGTTTCCTGTGTCACCAGTTTTACATTCCGTTGCACATCTGCAGGTTTACTGTATCCATTGGACCTTCCCATTGACGATGAAACACAGAAATTACATCGGAATTAAATATAAGAGACACGAGGTTGAGTAAAGTACAAGAAAACTGAGTCTTCTTACGGTCTATGTTTTGAGCGTTTCCTGTGTCACCAGTTTTACATTCCGATTCACCTCTGCAGGTTTACTGTATCCCTTGGACCTTCCCATGGACGATGAAACACAGACATTGCATCAGAATGAAATATAAGAGACACTATTCACTCAAAGGTACAGGAAGACTGAGTCTTCCTACTGTCTATGTTTTGAGCGTGTCGTGTGTCACCAGGTTTACATTCCGATGCACCTCTGCAGGTTTACTGTAACACTTGGACCTTCACAGTGACGATGAAACACAGAAATTGCATCGGAATTAAATATAGGAGACACAATGACGTCTTAAGTACAGGAAGACAAAGTCTTCCAACGGTCTATGTTTTGAGCGTTTCCTGTGTCACCAGTTTTACATTCCGATGCATCTCTGCAGGTTTCCTGTATCCCTTGGACCTTCAAAGTGACGATGAAACACAGAAATTGCATTGGAATTAAACATAAGAGACACAATGCCGACTTAAGTTTAGGAAGACTGAGCCTTCCTACTGTCTATGTTTTGAGCGTTTCCTGTGTCACCAGTTTTACATTCCGATGCACCTCTGCAGGTATACTGTTTCCCATCGACTTTGCCATTGACGATGAAACACAGAAATTGCATCGGAATTAAATATAAGAGACACAATACCGACTTAAGTACAGGAAGACTGAGTCTTCCTACTGTCTATGTTTTGAGCGTTTCCTGTGTCAGCAGTTCTACATTCCGATACACCTCTGCAGGTTTACTGTATCACTTGGACCTTCACAGTGACGATGAAACACAGAAATTGCATCGGAATTAAATATAAAAGACACAATGCCGACTAAAGTACACGAAAACTGAGTCTTCTTAGGGTCTATGTTATGAGCGCTTCCTGTGTCACCAGCTTTACATTCCGATGCACCTCTGCAGGGTTACTGTATCCCTTGGACCTTCCCATTGACGATGAAACACAGAAATTTCATCGGAATTAAATATAAGAGACACAATGCCGACTTAAGTACAGGAAGATTGAGTCTTCCTACTGTGTATGCTTTCAGCCCTTCCTGCGTCACCAATTTTACATTCCGATGCACCTCTGTAGGTTTACTGTATCGATTGGACCTTCCCATTGACGATGAAACACAGAAATAGCATCGGAATTAATATAAGAGACACAACGCCGACTTAAGAACAGGAAGGCTGAGTCTTCCTACTGTCTATGTTTTGAGCATCTCCTGTGTCACCACTTTTACATTCCGATGCACCTCTGCAGGTTTACTGTATCCCTTGGATTTTCACATTGACGATGAAACACAGAAATTGCATCGGAATTAAATATAAGAGACACAATGCCGACTTAAGTACAGGAAGATTGAGTCTTCCTACTGTGTATGCTTTCAGCCCTTCCTGCGTCACCAATTTTACATTCCGATGCACCTCTGCAGGTTTACTGTATCGATTGGACCTTCCCATTGACGATGAAACACAGAAATAGCATCGGAATTAATATAAGAGACACAACGCCGACTTAAGAACAGGAAGGCTGAGTCTTCCTACTGTCTATGTTTTGAGCATCTCCTGTGTCACCACTTTTACATTCCGATGCACCTCTGCAGGTTTACTGTATCCCTTGGATCTTCCCATTGACGATGAACCACAGAAATTGCATCGGAATTAAATATAAGAGACACAATGCCGACTTAAGTAATGGAACATTGAGTCTTCCTACTGTCTATGTTTTGAGCGTTTCCTGCGTCACGAGTTTTACATTTCGATGCACCTCTGCAGGTTTACTGTATCCATTGGACCTTCCCATTGACGATGAAACACAGAAATTACATCGGAATTAAATATAAGAGACACAACGTTGAGTTAAGTACAAGAAAACTGAGTCTTCTAACGGTCTATGTTTTGAGCGTTTCCAGTGTCACCAGTTTTACATTCCGATGCACCTCTGCAGGTTTACTGTATCCTTTGGACCTTCCCATTGACGATGAAACACAGAAATTGCATCGGAATTAAATATAAGAGACACAATTCCGACTTAGGTACAGGAAGACTGAGTCTTCCTACTGTCTATGTTTTGAGCGTGTCCTGTGTCACCAGTTTTACATTCCGATGCACCTCTGCAGTTTTACTGTATCCCTTGCACCTTCACAGTGACGATGAAACACAGAAATTGCATCGGAATTAAATATAAAAGACACAATGCCGACTTAAGTACAAGAAAACTGAGTCTTCTTAGGGTCTATGATATGAGCGCTTCCTGTGTCACCAGTTTTACATTCCGATGCACCTCTGCAGGGTTACTGTATCCCTTGGACCTTCCCATTGACGAAAAAACACAGAAATTGCATCGGAATTAAATATATGACACATTGCCGACTTCAGTACAGGAAGACTGAGTCTTCCTACTGTCAATGTTTGAGCGTTTCCTGTGTCAACAGTTTTACATTCCGATGCACCTCTGCAGGTTTACTGTATCCCTTGGACCTTCCCATTGACGATGAAACACAGAAAATGCATCGGAATTAAATATAAGAGACACAATGCCGACTGAAGTACAGGAAGACTGAGTCTTCCTACTGACTATGTTTTGAGCGTTTCCTGTGTCTCCAGTTTTACATTCCGATCCACCTCTGCAGGTTTACTGTATCCATTGGAGCTTCCCATTGACGATGTAACACAGAAATAGCATCGGAATTAAATATAAGAGAAACAATGCCGACTGAAGTACAGGAAGGCTGAGTCTTCCTACTGTCTATGTTTTGAGCGTTTCCTGTGTCACCAGTTTTACATTCCGATGCACCTCCGCAGGTTTACTGTATCCCTTGGATATTCGCATTGACAATGAACCACAGAAATTGCATCGGAATTAAATATAAGAGACACAATGCCGACTTAAGTACAGGAACATTGAGTCTTCCTACTGTCTATGTTTTGAGCGTTTCCTGCGTCACCAGTTTTACATTCCGATGCACCTCTGGGGTTTTACTGTATCCCTTGCACCTTCACAGTGACGATGAAACACAGAAATTGCATAGGAATTAAGTATAAGAGACACAATGACGACTTAGGTACAGGAAGACTGAGTCTTCCTACTTTCTATGTTTTGAGCGTTTCCTGTGTCATCAGTGTTACATTTTGATGCACCTCTGCAGGTTTACTGTATTCCTTGGACCTTCACAGTGACGATGAAACACAGAAATGGCATCGGAATTAAATATATGAGACACAATGCCGACTTAAGTACAGGAAGACTGAGTCTTCCTACTGTCTATGTTTCGAGCGTTTCCTGTGTCACCAGTTTTACATTCCGATGCACCTCTGCAGGTTTACTGTATCCCTTGGACCTTCCCATTAACGATGAAACACAGAAATTGCATCGGAATTAAATATAAGAGACACAATGCCGACTTAAGTACAGGAAGAATGAGTCTTCCTACTGTCTATGTTTGAGCGTTTCCTGTGTCACCAGTTTTTCATTCCCATACACCTCTGCAGGTTAACTGTATCCATTGGACTTTCCCATTGACGATGAAACGCAGAAAATGCATAGGAATTAAATATAAGAGACACAATGCCGACTTAAGTACAGGAAGAATGAGTCTTCCTACTGTCTATTTTTTGAGCGTTTCCTGTGTCACCAGTTTTACATTCCGATACACCTCTGCAGCTTTACTGTATCCATTGGACCTTCCCATTGACGAAGAAACACAGAAATTGCATCGGAATTAAATATAAGAGACACAATGCCGACTTAAGTACAGGAAGACTGAGTCTTCCTATTGTCTATGTTTAGAGCGTGTCCTGTGTCACCAGTTTTACATTCCGATGCACCTCTGCAGTTTTACTGTATCCCTTGCACCTGCACAGTGACGATGAAACACAGAAATTGCGTCGGAATTATATATAAGAGACACAATGTCGTCTTAAGTACAGGAAGACAAAGTCATCCAACTGTCTATGTTTTGAGCGTTTCCTGTGTCACCAGTTTTACATTCCGATGCACCTCTGCAGGTTTGCTGTATCCCTTTCACCTTCCCATTGACGACGGAACACAGAAATTGCATCGGATTTAAATATAAGAGACACAATGCCGTCTTAAGCACAGGAAGACTGCGTATTCCTACTGTCTATTTTTTGAGCGTTTCCTGTGTCTCCAGTTTTACATTCCGATGCACCTCTGCAGGTTTACAGTATCCCTTGGATCTTCCCATTGACGATGAATCACAGAAATTGCATCGGAATTAAATATAAGAGACACAATGCCGACTTAAGTACAGGAAGACTGAGTCTTCCTACTGTCTATGTTTGAGCGTTTCCTGTGTCATCAGTTTTACATTCCGATGCACCTCTGCAGGTTTACTGTATCCATTGGACCATCCCACTGACGATGAAACACAGAAAATGCATAGGAATTAAATATAAGAGACACAATGCCGACTTAAGTACAGCAAGAATGAGTCTTCCTTCTGTCTATGTTTTGAGCGTTTCCTGTCTCACCAGTTTCACATTCCGATCCACCTCTGCAGGTTTACTGTATCCATTGGACCTTCTCATAGAAGAAGAAACACAGAAATTGCATCGGAATTAAATATAAGAGACACAACGCCGACTTAAGTACAAGAACACTGAGTCTACTTAGAGTCTATGTTTTGAACGCTTCCTGTGTCACCAGTTTTACATTCCGATGCACCTCTGCAGGTTTACTGTATCCATTGGACCTTCCCATGGACGATGAAACACAGATATTGCTTCGGAATTAAATGTAAGAGACACAATGCCGACTAAGGTACAGGAAGACTGAGTCTTCCTACTGTCTATGTTTTGAGCGTGTCCTGTGTCACCAGTTTTACATTCCAATGCAACTCTGCAGGTTTACTGTATCCCTTGCACCTTCACAGTGACGATGAAACACCGAAATTGCATCGGAATTAAATATAAGAGACACAATGCCGACATAAGTACAGGAAGACTGAGTCTTCCTACTGTCTGTGATTTGAGCGTTTCCTGTGTCACCAGTTTTACATTGCGATGCACCTCTGCAGGTATACTGTTTCCTTTCGACTTTCCCATTGACGATGAAACACAGAAATTGCCTGGGAATTAAATATAAGAGACACAATGCCGACGTAAGTACAGGAAAACTGAGTCTTCCTACTGTCTATGTTTTGAGCGTTTCCTGTGTCATCAGTTTTACATTCCGATGCACCTCTGCAGGTTTACTGTATCCCTTGCACCTTCACATTGACGATGAAACACAGAAATTACATCGGAATTAAATATAAGAGACACAACGCCTGCTTAAGTACAAGAAAACTGAGTCTTCTTACGGTCAATGTTTTGAGCGTTTCCAGTGTCACCAGTGTTACATTCCGATGCACCTCTGCAGGTATACTGTTTTCCTTCGTCATTCCCATTGACGATGAAACACAGAAATTGCATCGGAATTAAATATAAGAGACACAATGCCGACTTAAGTACAGGAAGACTGAGTCTTCCTACTGTCTATGTTTTTGAGCGTCTCCTGTGTCATCAGTTCTACATTCCGATGCACCTCTGCAGGTTTACTGTATCCATTGGACCCCCCCATTGACGATGAAACACAGAAATTGCATCGGAATTAAATATAAAAGACACAATGCCGACTTAAGTACAGGAAGACTGAGTCTTTTTACTGTCTATGTTTTGAGCGTTTCCTGTGTCACCAGTTTTACATTCCGATGCACCTCTGCAGCTTTACTGCATCCATTGGACCTTCCCAGTGACGATGAAACACAGAAATTGCATCGGAATTAAATATAAGAGACACAATGCCGACTTAGGTACAGGAAGACTGAGTCTTCCTACTGTCTATGTTTTGAGCGTTTCCTGTGTCATCCGTTTTCCATTTTGATGCACCTCTGCAGGTTTACTGTATCCCTTGCACCTTCACATTGACGATGAAACACAGAAATTACATCGGAATTAAATATAAGAGACACAATGCGGACTTAAGTACATGAAGACTGAGTCTTCCTACTGTCTATGATTTGAGCGTTTCCTGTGTCACCAGTTTTACATTCCGATGCACCTCTGCAGGTATACTGTTTCCTTTCGACTTTCCCGTTGACGATGAAACACAGAAACTGTCTCGGAATTAAATATAAGAGACATAATGCCGACTTAAGTACAGGAAGACTGAGTCTTCCTACTGTCTATGTTTTGAGCGTTTCCTGTGTCATCAGTTTTACATTCCGATGCACCTCTTCAGGTTTACTGTATCCATTGGACCTTCCCATTAACGAGGAAACACAGAAATTGCAGCGGAATTAAATAAAAAAGACACAATGCCGACTTAAGTGCAGGAAGACTGAGTCTTCCTACTGTCTATGCTTTGAGCGTTTCCTGTGTCATAAGTTTTACATTCCGATGCACCTCTGCAGGTTTACTGTATCCATTGGACTTTCTCAGTGACGATGAGACACAGAAAATGCATCGGAATGAATTATAAGTGACACAATGCGACTTAAGTACAGGAAGAGTGTGTCTTTCAATTGTCTATGTTTTGAGCGTTTCCTGTGTCACCAGTTTTACATTCCGATGCACCTCTGCAGGTTTACTGTATCCATTGGACCTTCCCATTGACGTTGAAACACAGAAATCGCATCGCAATTAAATGTATGATACACAACGCCGACTTAAGTTCAAGAGAACTGAGTCTTCTTACGGTCTTTGATTTGAGCGTTTCCTGAGTCACCAGTTTTACATTCCAATTCACCTCTTCAGGTTTACTGTATCCCTTTGACCTTCCCATTGATGAAAAAACACAGAAAATGCATCGGAATTAAATATAAGGGACACAATGACGACTTAGGTACAGGAAGACTGAGTCTTCCTACTGTCTATGTTTTAGGCGTTTCCTGTGTCATCAGTGTTACATTTTAATGCACCTCTGCAGGTTTACTGTATTCCTTGGACCTTCACAGTGACGATGAAACACAGAAATTGCATCGGAAATAAATATATGAGACACAATGCCGACTTACGTACAGGAAGACTGAGTCTTCCTACTGTCTATGTTTCGAGCGTTTCCTGTGTCACCAGTTTTACATTCCGATGCACCTCTGCAGGTTTACTGTATCTCTTGGATCTTCCCATTGACGATGAATCACAGAAATTGCATCGGAATTAAATATAAGAGGAACAATGCCGACTTAATTACAGGAAGGCTGAGTCTTCCTACTGTCTATGTTTTGAGCGTTTCCTGTGTCACCAGTTTTACATTCCGATGCACCTCTGCAGGTTTACTGTATCTCTTGGATCTTCCCATTGACGATGAAACACAGAAAATGCATAGGAATTAAATATAAGAGACACAATACCGACTTAAGTACAGGAAGAATGAGTCTTCCTACTGTCTATTATTTGAGCGATTCCTTTGTCACCAGTTTTACATTCCGATGCACCTCTGCACTTTTACTGTATCCCTTTGACCTTCCCATTGACGACAAAATACAGAAATTGCATCGCATTTAAATATAAGACACACAATGCCGACTTAAGTACAAGAAGACTGAGTATTCCTAATATCTATGTTTTTAGCGTTTCTGTGTCACCAGTTTTACATTCCGATGCACCTCTGCAGGTTTACTGTATCTCTTGGATCTTCCCATTGACGATGAATCACAGATATTGCATCGGAATTAAATGTAAGAGACACAATGCCGACTAAGGTACAGGAAGACTGAGTCTTCCTACTGTCTATGTTTTGAGCGTGTCCTGTGTCACCAGTTTTACATTCCGATGCAACTCTGCAGGTTTACTGTATCCCTTGCACCTTCACAGTGACGAAGAAACACAGAAATTGCATCGGAATTAAATATAAGAGACACAATGCTGACTTAAGTACAGGAAGACTGAGTCTTCCTACTGGCTATGATTTGAGCGTTTCCTGTGTCACCAGTTTTACATTCCGATGCACCTCTGCAGGTATACTGTTTCCTTTCGACTTTCCCAGTGACGATGAAACACAGAAATTGCCTCGGAATTAAATATAAGAGACACAATGCGACTTAAGTACAGGAAGAGTGTGTCTTTCAATTGTCTATGCTTTGAGCGTTTCCTGTGTAACCAGTTTTACATTCCGATGCACCTCTGCAGGTTTAGTGTATCCATTGGACCTTCCCATTGACGTTGAAACACAGAAATTGCATCGCAATTAAATATAAGATACACAACGCCGACTTAAGTACAAGACAACTGAGTCTTCTTACGGTCTTTGATTTGAGCGTTTCCTGAGTCACCAGTTTTTCATTCCAATTCACCTCTTCAGGTTTAATGTATCCCTTTGACCTTCCCATTGATGAAAAAACACAGAAATTGCATCGGAATTAAATATAAGAGACACAATGCCGACTTAAGTACAGGAAGACTGAGTATTCCTACTGTCTATTTTTTGAGCGTTTCCTGTGTCTCCAGTTTTACATTCCGATGCACCTCTGCAGGTTTACAGTATCCCTTGGATCTACCCATTGACGATGAATCACAGAAATTGCATCGGAATTAAATATAAGAGACACAATGCCGACTTACGTACAGGAAGACTGAGACTTCCTACTGTCTATGTTTGAGCGTTTCCTGTGTCATCAGTTTTACATTCCGATGCACCTCTGCAGGTTTACTGTATCCATTGGACCATCCCATTGATGATGAAACACAGAAAATGCATAGGAATTAAATATAAGAGACACAATGCCGACTTAAGTACAAGAACACTGAGTCTTCTTAGGGTCTATGTTTTGAACGCTTCCTGTGTCACCAGTTTTACATTCCGATGCACCTCTGCAGGTTTACTGTATCCCTTTGACCTTCCCATTGACGACAAAACACAGAAATTGCATCGGATTTAAATATAAGAGACACAATGCCGACTTAAGTACAGATAGACTGAGTATTCCTAATGTCTATGTTTTGAGCGTTTCCTGTGTCACCAGTTTTACATTCCGATGCACCTCTGCAGGTTTACTGTATCTCTTGGATCTTCCCATTGACGATGATTCACAGAAGTTGCATCGGAATTAAATATAAGAGAAACAATGCCGACTTAAGTACAGGAAGGCTGAATCTTCCTACTGTCTATGCTTTGAGCGATTCCTGTGTCACCAGTTTTACATTCCGATGCACCTCTGCAGGTTTACTGTATCCCTTGGATCTTCCCATTGACGATGAAACACAGAAATTACATCGAAATTAAATATAAGAGACACAATGCCGACTTAAGTACAGGAACATTGAGTCTTCCTACTGTCTATGTTTTGAGCGTTTCCTGCGTCACCAGTTTTACATTCCGATGCACCTCTGCAGGTTTGCTGTATCCATTGGACCTTCTCATTGACGATGAAACACAGAAATTACATCGGAATTAAATATAAGAGACACAACGCCGACTTAAGTACAAGATAACTGAGTCTTCTTACGGTCAATGTTTTGAGCGTTTCCAGTGTCACCAGTGTTACATTCGGATGCACCTCTGCAGGTATACTGTTTTCCTTCGTCATTCCCATTGACGATGAAACACAGAAATTGCATCGGAATTAAATATAAGAGACACAATGCCGACTTAAGTACAGGAAGACTGAGTCTTCCTACTGTCTATGTTTTTGAGCGTCTCCTGTGTCATCAGTTCTACATTCCGATGCACCTCTGCAGGTTTACTGTATCCATTGGACCCCCCCATTGACGATGAAACACAGAAATTGCATCGGAATTAAATATAAAAGACACAATGCCGCCTTAAGTACAGGAAGACTGAGTCTTTTTACTGTCTATGTTTTGAGCGTTTCCTGTGTCACCTGTTTTACATTCCGATGCACCTCTGCAGCTTTACTGTATCCATTGGACCTTCACAGTGACGATGAAACACAGAAATTGCATCGGAATGAAATATAAGAGATACAATGTCGACTTAAGTACAGGAAAAGTGTGTCTTTCTATTGTATATGATTTGAGCGTTTCCTGTGTCACCAGTTTTACATTCCGATGCACCTCTGCAGGTTTACTGTATCCATTGGATCTTCCCATTGACGATTAAACACAGAAATTGCATCGGAATTAAATATAAGAGACACAATGCCGACTTAGGTACAGGAAGACTGAGTCTTCCTACTGTCTATGTTTTGAGCGTTTCCTGTGTCATCAGTTTTCCATTTTGATGCACCTCTGCAGGTTTACTGTATCCCTTGCACCTTCACATTGACGATGAAACACAGAAATTACATCGGAATTAAATATAAGAGACACAATGCGGACTTAAGTACATGAAGACTGAGTCTTCCTACTGTCTATGATTTGAGCGTTTCCTGTGTCACCAGTTTTACATTCCGATGCACCTCTGCAGGTATACTGTTTCCTTTCGACTTTCCCATTCACGATGAAACACAGAAATTATCTCGGAATTAAATATAAGAGACACAATGCCGACTTAAGTACAGGAAGACTGAGTCTTCCTACTGTCTATGTTTTGAGCGTTTCCTGTGTCATCAGTTTTACATTTTGATGCACCTCTGCAGGTTTACTGTATCCCTTGCACCTTCACATTGACGATGAAACACAGAAATTACATCGGAATTAAATATAAGAGACACAATGCGGACTTAAGTACATGAAGACTGAGTCTTCCTACTGTCTATGATTTGAGCGTTTCCTGTGTCACCAGTTTTACATTCCGATGCACCTCTGCAGGTATACTGTTTCCTTTCGACTTTCCCATTGACGATGAAACACAGAAATTATCTCGGAATTAAATATAAGAGACACAATGCCGACTTAAGTACAGGAAGACTGAGTCTTCCTACTGTCTATGTTTTGAGCGTTTCCTGTGTCATCAGTTTTACATTCCGATGCACCTCTGCAGGTTTACTGTATCCATTGGACCTTCCCATTGACGATGAAACACAGAAATTGCAGCGGAATTAAATAAAAAAGACAAAATGCCGACTTAAGTACAGGAAGACTGAGTCTTCCTACTGTCTATGCTTTGAGCGTTTCCTGTGTCATAAGTTTTCATTCCGATGCACCTCTGCAGGTTTACTGTATCTATTGGACTTTCTCAGTGACGATGAGACACAGAAAATGCATCGGAATGAAATATAAGAGACACAATGCGACTTAAGTACAGGAAGCGTGTGTCTTTCAATTGTCTATGTTTTGAGCGTTTCCTGTGTCACCAGTTTTACATTCCGATGCACCTCTGCAGGTTTACTGTATCCATTGGACCTTCCCATTGACGTTGAAACACAGAAATCGCATCGCAATTAAATATAAGATACACAACGCCGACTTAAGTACAAGAGAACTGAGTCTTCTTACGGTCTTTGATTTGGGCGTTTCCTGAGTCACCAGTTTTACATTCCAATTCACCTCTTCAGGTTTACTGTATACCTTTGACCTTCCCATTGATGAAAAAACACAGAAAATGCATCGGAATTAAATACAAGAGACACAATGCCGACATAGGTACAGGAAGACTGAGTCTTCCTACTGTCTATGTTTTGAGCGTTTCCTGTGTCATCAGTTTTACATTCCGATGCACCTCTGCAGCTTTACTGTATCCATTGGACCTTCACAGTGACGATGAAACACAGAAATTGCATCGGAATAAATTATAAGAGATACAATGTCGACTTAAGTACAGGAAAAGTGTGTCTTTCTATTGTATATGTTCTGAGCGTTTCCTGTGTCACCAGTTTTACATTCCGATGCACCTCTGCAGGTTTACTGTATCCATTGGATCTTCCCATTGACGATGAAACACAGAAATTGCATCGGAATGAAATATAAGAGACACAATGTCGTCTTAAGTACAGGAAGACAAAGTCATCCAACTGTCTATGTTTTGAGCGTTTCCTTTGTCACAAGTTTTACATTCCGATCCACCTCTGCAGCTTTACTGTATCCATTGGACCTTCTCATTGACGAAGAAACACAGAAATTGCATCGGAATTAAATATAAGAGACACAACGCAGACTTAAGTACAAGAACACTGAGTCTTCTTAGGGTCTATGTTATGAACGCTTCCTGTGTCACCAGTTTTACATTCCGATGCACCTCTGCACTTTTACTGTATCCCTTTGACCTTCCCATTGACGACAAAATACAGAAATTGCATCGCATTTAAATATAAGAGACACAATGCCGACTTAAGTACAAGAAGAGTGAGTATTCCTAATATCTATGTTTTGAGCGTTTCCTGTGTCACCAGTTTTACATTCCGATGCACCTCTGCAGGTTTACTGTATCTCTTGGATCTTCCCATTGACGATGAATCACAGAAATTGCATCGGAATTAAATATAAGAGGAACAATGCCGACTTAATTACAGGAAGGCTGAGTCTTCCTACTGTCTATGTTTTGAGCGTTTCCTATGTCACCAGTTTTACATTCCGATGCACCTCTGCAGGTTTACTGAATCTCTTGGATCTTCCCATTGACGATGAAACACAGATATTGCATCGGAATTAAATGTAAGAGACACAATGCCGACTAAGGTACAGGAAGACTGAGTCTTCCTACTGTCTATGTTTTGAGCGTGTCCTGTGTCACCAGTTTTACATTCCGATGCAACTCTGCAGGTTTACTGTATCCCTTGCACCTTCACAGTGACGAAGAAACACAGAAATTGCATCGAAATTAAATATAAGAGACACAATGCTGACTTAAGTACAGGAAGACTGAGTCTTCCTACTGGCTATGATTTGAGCGTATCCTGTGTCACCAGTTTTACATTCCGATGCACCTATGCAGGTATCCTGTTCCCTTTCGACTTTCCCATTGACGATGAAACACAGAAATTGCCTCAGAATTAAATAAAAGAGGCACAATGCCGACTTAAGTACAGGAAGACTGAGTCTTCCTACTGTCTATATTTTGAGCGTTTCCTGTGTCATCAGTTTTACATTCCGATGCACCTCTGCAGGTTTACTGTATCCATTGGACCTTCCCATTGACGTTGAAACACAGAAATTGCATCGCAATTAAATATAAGATACACAACGCCGACTTAAGTACAAGACAACTGAGTCTTCTTACGGTCTTTGATTTGAGCGTTTCCTGAGTCACCAGTTTTACATTCCAAATCACCTCTTCAGGTTTACTGTATCCCTTTGACCTTCCCATTGATGAAAAAACACAGAAATTGCATCGGAATTAAATATAAGAGACACAATGCCGACTTAGGTACAGGAAGACTGAGTCTTCCTACTGTCTATGTTTTGAGCGTTTCCTGTGTCATCAGTGTTACATTTTGATGCACCTCTGCACGTTTACTGTATTCCTTGGACCTTCACAGAGACGATGAAACACAGAAATTGCATCGGAATTAAATATAAGAGACGAAATGCCGACCTAAGTACAGGAAGACTGAGTCTTCCTACTGTCTATGTTTCGAGCGTTTCCTGTGTCGCCAGTTTTACATTCCGATGCACCTCTGCAGGTTTACTGTATCCCTTGGACCTTCCCATTAACGATGAAACACAGAAATTGCATCGGAATTAAATATAAGAGACACAATGCCGACTTAGGTACAGGAAGACTGAGTCTTCCTACTGTCTATGTTTTGAGCGTTTCCTGTGTCATCAGTTTTCCATTTTGATGCACCTCTGCAGGTTTACTGTATCCCTTGCACCTTCACATTGACGATGAAACACAGAAATTACATCGGAATTAAATATAAGAGACACAATGCGGACTTAAGTACATGAAGACTGAGTCTTCCTACTGTCTATGATTTGAGCGTTTCCTGTGTCACCAGTTTTACATTCCGATGCACCTCTGCAGGTATACTGTTTCCTTTCGACTTTCCCATTGACGATGAAACACAGAAATTATCTCGGAATTAAATATAAGAGACACAATGCCGACTTAAGTACAGGAAGACTGAGTCTTCCTACTGTCTATGTTTTGAGCGTTTCCTGTGTCATCAGTTTTACATTTTGATGCACCTCTGCAGGCTTACTGTATCCCTTGCACCTTCACATTGACGATGAAACACAGAAATTACATCGGAATTAAATATAAGAGACACAATGCGGACTTAAGTACATGAAGACTGAGTCTTCCTACTGTCTATGATTTGAGCGTTTCCTGTGTCACCAGTTTTACATTCCGATGCACCTCTGCAGGTATACTGTTTCCTTTCGACTTTCCCATTGACGATGAAACACAGAAATTATCTCGGAATTAAATATAAGAGACACAATGCCGACTTAAGTACAGGAAGACTGAGTCTTCCTACTGTCTATGTTTTGAGCGTTTCCTGTGTCATCAGTTTTACATTCCGATGCACCTCTGCAGGTTTACTGTATCCATTGGACCTTCCCATTGACGATGAAACACAGAAATTGCAGCGGAATTAAATAAAAAAGACAAAATGCCGACTTAAGTACAGGAAGACTGAGTCTTCCTACTGTCTATGCTTTGAGCGTTTCCTGTGTCATAAGTTTTCATTCCGATGCACCTCTGCAGGTTTACTGTATCTATTGGACTTTCTCAGTGACGATGAGACACAGAAAATGCATCGGAATGAAATATAAGAGACACAATGCGACTTAAGTACAGGAAGCGTGTGTCTTTCAATTGTCTATGTTTTGAGCGTTTCCTGTGTCACCAGTTTTACATTCCGATGCACCTCTGCAGGTTTACTGTATCCATTGGACCTTCCCATTGACGTTGAAACACAGAAATCGCATCGCAATTAAATATAAGATACACAACGCCGACTTAAGTACAAGAGAACTGAGTCTTCTTACGGTCTTTGATTTGGGCGTTTCCTGAGTCACCAGTTTTACATTCCAATTCACCTCTTCAGGTTTACTGTATACCTTTGACCTTCCCATTGATGAAAAAACACAGAAAATGCATCGGAATTAAATACAAGAGACACAATGCCGACTTAGGTACAGGAAGACTGAGTCTTCCTACTGTCTATGTTTTGAGCGTTTCCTGTGTCATCAGTTTTACATTCCGATGCACCTCTGCAGCTTTACTGTATCCATTGGACCTTCACAGTGACGATGAAACACAGAAATTGCATCGGAATAAATTATAAGAGATACAATGTCGACTTAAGTACAGGAAAAGTGTGTCTTTCTATTGTATATGTTCTGAGCGTTTCCTGTGTCACCAGTTTTACATTCCGATGCACCTCTGCAGGTTTACTGTATCCATTGGATCTTCCCATTGACGATGAAACACAGAAATTGCATCGGAATGAAATATAAGAGACACAATGTCGTCTTAAGTACAGGAAGACAAAGTCATCCAACTGTCTATGTTTTGAGCGTTTCCTTTGTCACAAGTTTTACATTCCGATCCACCTCTGCAGCTTTACTGTATCCATTGGACCTTCTCATTGACGAAGAAACACAGAAATTGCATCGGAATTAAATATAAGAGACACAACGCAGACTTAAGTACAAGAACACTGAGTCTTCTTAGGGTCTATGTTATGAACGCTTCCTGTGTCACCAGTTTTACATTCCGATGCACCTCTGCACTTTTACTGTATCCCTTTGACCTTCCCATTGACGACAAAATACAGAAATTGCATCGCATTTAAATATAAGAGACACAATGCCGACTTAAGTACAAGAAGAGTGAGTATTCCTAATATCTATGTTTTGAGCGTTTCCTGTGTCACCAGTTTTACATTCCGATGCACCTCTGCAGGTTTACTGTATCTCTTGGATCTTCCCATTGACGATGAATCACAGAAATTGCATCGGAATTAAATATAAGAGGAACAATGCCGACTTAATTACAGGAAGGCTGAGTCTTCCTACTGTCTATGTTTTGAGCGTTTCCTATGTCACCAGTTTTACATTCCGATGCACCTCTGCAGGTTTACTGAATCTCTTGGATCTTCCCATTGACGATGAAACACAGATATTGCATCGGAATTAAATGTAAGAGACACAATGCCGACTAAGGTACAGGAAGACTGAGTCTTCCTACTGTCTATGTTTTGAGCGTGTCCTGTGTCACCAGTTTTACATTCCGATGCAACTCTGCAGGTTTACTGTATCCCTTGCACCTTCACAGTGACGAAGAAAGACAGAAATTGCATCGAAATTAAATATAAGAGACACAATGCTGACTTAAGTACAGGAAGACTGAGTCTTCCTACTGGCTATGATTTGAGCGTTTCCTGTGTCACCAGTTTTACATTCCGATGCAACTATGCAGGTATCCTGTTCCCTTTCGACTTTCCCATTGACGATGAAACACAGAAATTGCCTCAGAATTAAATAAAAGAGGCACAATGCCGACTTAAGTACAGGAAGACTGAGTCTTCCTACTGTCTATATTTTGAGCGTTTCCTGTGTCATCAGTTTTACATTCCGATGCACCTCTGCAGGTTTACTGTATCCACTGGACCTTCCCATTGACGTTGAAACACAGAAATTGCATCGCAATTAAATATAAGATACACAACGCCGACTTAAGTACAAGACAACTGAGTCTACTTACGGTCTTTGATTTGAGCGTTTCCTGAGTCACCAGTTTTACATTCCAAATCACCTCTTCAGGTTTACTGTATCCCTTTGACCTTCCCATTGATGAAAAAACACAGAAATTGCATCGGAATTAAATATAAGAGGCACAATGCCGACTTAGGTACAGGAAGACTGAGTCTTCCTACTGTCTATGTTTTGAGCGTTTCCTGTGTCATCAGTGTTACATTTTGATGCACCTCTGCACGTTTACTGTATTCCTTGGACCTTCACAGAGACGATGAAACACAGAAATTGCATCGGAATTAAATATAAGAGACGAAATGCCGACCTAAGTACAGGAAGACTGAGTCTTCCTACTGTCTATGTTTCGAGCGTTTCCTGTGTCGCCAGTTTTACATTCCGATGCACCTCTGCAGGTTTACTGTATCCCTTGGACCTTCCCATTAACGATGAAACACAGAAATTGCATCGGATTTAAATATAAGAGACACAATGCCGACTTAAGTACAGGAAGACAAAGTCATCCAACTGTCTATGTTTTGAGCGTTTCCTGTGTCACCAGTTTTACATTCCGATGGACCTCTGCAGGTTTGCTGTATCACTTTCACCTTCCCATTGACGACGGAACACAGAAATTGCATCGGATTTAAATATAAGAGACACAATGCCGACTTGAGTACAGGAAGACTGAGTATTCCTAATGTCTATGTTTTGAGCGTTTCCTGTGTCACCAGTTTTACATTCCGATGCACCTCTGCAGGTTTACTGTATCTCTTGGATCTTCCCATTGACGATGATTCACAGAAATTGCATCGGAATTAAATATAAGAGAAACAATGCCGACTTAAGTACAGGAAGGCTGAGTCTTCCTACTGTCTATGTTTTGAGCGATTCCTGTGTCACCAGTTTTACATTCCGATGCACCTCTGCAGGTTTACTGTATCTCTTCGATCTTCCCATTGACGATGAATCACAGAAATTGCATCGGAATTAAATATAAGAGGAACAATGCCGACTTAATTACAGGAAGGCTGAGTCTTCCTACTGTCTATGATTTGAGCGAGTCCTGTGTCACCAGTTTTACATTCCGATGCACCTCTGCAGGTTTACTGTATCTCTTGGATCTTCCCATTGACGATGAAACACAGATATTGCATCGGAATTAAATGTAAGAGACACAATGCCGACTAAGGTACAGGAAGACTGAGTCTTCCTACTGTCTGTGTTTTGAGCGTGTCCTGTGTCACCAGTTTTACATTCCGATGCAACTCTGCAGGTTTACTGTATCCCTTGCACCTTCACAGTGACGAAGAAACACAGAAATTGCATCGGAATTAAATATAAGAGACACAATGCTGACTTAAGTACAGGAAGACTGAGTCTTTCTACTGGCTATGATTTGAGCGTTTCCTGTGTCACCAGTTTTACATTCCGATGCACCTCTGCAGGTATACTGTTTCCTTTCGACTCTCCCAGTGACGATGAAACACAGAAGTTGCCTCGGAATTAAATATATGAGACACAATGCGACTTAAGTACAGGAAGAGTGTGTCTTTCAATTGTCTATGCTTTGAGCGTTTCCTGTGTCACCAGTTTTACATTCCGATGCACCTCTGCAGGTTTACTGTATCCATTGGACCTTCCCATTGACGTTGAAACACAGAAATAGCATCGCAATTAAATATAAGATACACAACGCCGACTTAAGTACAAGACAACTGAGTCTTCTTACGGTCTTTGATTTGAGCGTTTCCTGAGTCACCAGTTTTACATTCCAATTCACCTCTTCAGGTTTACTGTATCCCTTTGACCTTCCCATTGATGAAAAAACACAGAAATTGCATCGGAATTAAATATAAGAGACACAATGCCGACTTAAGTACAGGAAGACTGAGTATCCCTACTGTCTATTTTTTGAGCGTTTCCTGTGTCTCCAGTTTTACATTCCGATGCACCTCTGCAGGTTTACAGTATCCCTTGGATCTTCCCATTGACGATGAATCACAGAAATTGCATCGGAATTAAATATAAGAGACACAATGCCGACTTACGTACAGGAAGACTGAGTCTTCCTACTGTCTATGTTTGAGCGTTTCCTGTGTCATCAGTTTTACATTCCGATGCACCTCTGCAGGTTTACTGTATCCATTGGATCATCCCATTGACGATGAAACACAGAAAATGCATAGGAATTAAATATAAGAGACACAATGCCGACTTAAGTACAAGAACACTGAGTCTTCTTAGAGTCTATGTTTTGAACGCTTCCTGTGTCACCAGTTTTACATTCCGATGCACCTCTGCAGGTTTACTGTATCCCTTTGACCTTCCCACTGACGACAAAACACAGAAATTGCATCGGATTTAAATATAAGAGACACAATGCCGACTTAAGTACAGGAAGACTGAGTATTCCTAATGTCTATGTTTTGAGCGTTTCCTGTGTCACCAGTTTTACATTCCGATGCACCTCTGCAGGGTTACTGTATCTCTTGGATCTTCCCATTGACGATGATTCACAGAAGTTGCATGGGAATTAAATATAAGAGAAACAATGCCAACTTAACTCCAGGAAGTCTGAGTCTTCCTACTGTCTATGTTTTTGAGCGTCTCCTGTGTCATCAGTTCTACATTCCGATGCACCTCTGCAGGTTTACTGTATCCATTGGACCCCCCCATTGACGATGAAACACAGAAATTCCATCGGAGTTTAATATAAAAGACACAATGCCGCCTTAAGTACAGGAAGACTGAGTCTTTTTACTGTCTATGTTTTGAGCGTTTCCTGTGTCACCAGTTTTACATTCCGATGCACCTCTGCAGCTTTACTGTATCCATTGGACCTTCACAGTGACGATGATACACAGAAATTGCATCGGAATGAAATATAAGAGATACAATGTCGACTTAAGTACAGGAAAAGTGTGTCTTTCTATTGTATATGTTCTGAGCGTTTCCTGTGTCACCAGTTTTACATTCCGATGCAACTCTACAGGTTTACTGTATCCATTGGATCTTCCCATTGACGATTAAACACAGAAATTGCATCGGAATTAAATATAAGAGACACAATGCCGACTTAAGTACAGGAAGACTGAGTCTTCCTACTGTCTATGTTTTGAGCGTTTCCTGTGTCATCAGTTTTACATTCCGATGCACCTCTATAGGTTTACTGTATCCATTGGACCTTCCCATTGACGATGAAACACAGAAATTGCAGCGGAATTAAATAAAAAAGACACAATGTCGACTTAAGTACAGGAAGACTGAGTCTTCCTACTGTCTATGCTTTGAGCGTTTCCTGTGTCATAAGTTTTACATTCCGATGCACCTCTGCAGGTTTACTGTATCCATTGGACTTTCTCAGTGACGATGAGACACAGAAAATGCATCGGAATGAAATATAAGAGCCACAATGCGACTTAAGTACAGGAAGAGTGTGTCTTTCAATTGTCTATGTTTTGAGCGTTTCCTGTGTCACCAGTTTTACATTCCGATGCACCTCTGCAGGTTTACTGTATCCATTGGACCTTCCCATAGACGTTGAAACACAGAAATCGCATCGCAATTAAATATAAGAGACACAACGCCGACTTAAGTACAAGAACACTGAGTCTTCTTAGGGTCTATGTTTTGAACGCTTCCTGTGTCACCAGTTTTACATTCCGATGCACCTCTGCACTTTTACTGTATCCCTTTGACCTTCCCATTGACGACAAAATACAGAAATTGCATCGCATTTAAATATAAGAGACACAATGCCGACTTAAGTACAAGAAGACTGAGTATTCCTAATATCTATGTTTTGAGCGTTTCCTGTGTCACCAGTTTTACATTCCGATGCACCTCTGCAGGTTTACTGTATCTCTTGGATCTTCCCATTGACGATGAATCACAGAAATTGCATCGGAATTAAATATAAGAGGAACAATGCCGACTTAATTACAGGAAGGCTGAGTCTTCCTCCTGTCTATGTTTTGAGCGTTTCCTGTGTCACCAGTTTTACATTCCGATGCACCTCTGCAGGTTTACTGTATCCCTTGCACCTTCACAGTGACGAAGAAACACAGAAATTGCATCGAAATTAAATATAAGAGACACAATGCTGACTTAAGTACAGGAAGACAGAGTCTTCCTACTGGCTATGATTTGAGCGTTTCCTGTGTCACCAGTTTTACATTCCGATGCACTTCTGCAGGTATTCTGTTCCCTTTCGACTTTCCCATTGACGATGAAACACAGAAATTGCATCGCAATTAAATATAAGATACACAACGCCGACTTAAGTACAAGACAACTGAGTCTTATTACGGTCTTTGATTTGAGCGTCTCCTGAGTCACCAGCTTTACATTCCAAATCACCTCTTCAGGTTTACTGTATCCCTTTGACCTTCCCATTGATGAAAAAACACAGAAATTGCATCGGAATTAAATATAAGAGACACAATGGCGACTTAGGTACAGGAAGACTGAGTCTTCCTACTGTCTATGTTTTGAGCGTTTCCTGTGTCATCAGTGTTACATTTTGATGCACCTCTGCACGTTTACTGTATTCCTTGGACCTTCACAGTGACGATGAAACACAGGAATTGCATCGGAATTAAATATAAGAGACGCAATGCCGACTTAAGTACAGGAAGACTGAGTCTTCCTACTGTCTATGTTTCGAGCGTTTCCTGTGTCGCCAGTTTTACATTCCGATGCACCTCTGCAGGTTTACTGTATCCCTTGGACCTTCCCATTAACGATGAAACACAGAAATTGCATCGGATTTAAATATAAGAGACACAATGCCGACTTAAGTACAGGAACAATGAGTCTTCCTACTGTCTATGTTTGAGCGTTTCCTGTGTCACCAGTTTTACATTCCGATACACCTCTGCAGGTTTACTGTATCCATTGGACTTTCCCATTGACGATGAAACACAGAAAATGCATAGGAATTAAATATAAGAGACACAATACCGACTTAAGTACAGGAAGAATGAGTCTTCCTACTGTCTATTTTTTGAGCGTTTCCTTTGTCACCAGTTTTACATTCTAATCCACCTCTGCAGCTTTACTATATCCCTTGGATCTTCCAATTGACGAAGAAACACAGAAATTGCATCGGAATTAAATATAAGAGACACAATGCCGACTTAAGTACAGGAAGACTGAGTCTTCCTATTGTCTATGTTTTGAGCGTCTCCTGTGTCACCAGTTTTACATTCCGATGCACCTCTGCAGGGTTACTGTATCCCTTGGACCTTCCCATTGACGATGAAACACAGAAATTGCGTCGGAATTATATATAAGAGACACAATGTCGTCTTAAGTACATGAAGACAAAGTCATCCAACTGTCTATGTCTTGAGCGTTTCCTGTGTCACCAGTTTTACATTCCGATGGACCTCTGCAGGTTTGCTGTATCACTTTCACCTTCCCATTGACGACGGAACACAGAAATTGCATCGGATTTAAATATAAGAGACACAATGCCGACTTGAGTACAGGAAGACTGAGTATTCCTAATGTCTATGTTTTGAGCGTTTCCTGTGTCACCAGTTTTACATTCCGATGCACCTCTGCAGGTTTACTGTATCTCTTGGATCTTCCCATTGACGATGATTCACAGAAATTGCATCGGAATTAAATATAAGAGAAACAATGCCGACTTAAGTACAGGAAGGCTGAGTCTTCCTACTGTCTATGTTTTGAGCGTTTCCTGTGTCACCAGTTTTACATTCCGATGCACCTCTGCAGGTTTACTGTATCCCTTTGACCTTCCCGTTGACGACAAAACACAGAAATTGCATCGGATTTAAATATAAGAGACACAATGCCGACTTGAGTACAGGAAGACTGAGTATTCGTAATGTCTATGTTTTGAGCGTTTTCTGTGTCACCAGTTTTACATTCCGATGCACCTCTGCAGGTTTACTGTATCTCTTGGATCTTCCCATTGACGATGATTCACAGAAATTGCATCGAAATTAAATATAAGAGAAACAATGCCGACTTAAGTACAGGAAGGATCAGTCTTCCTACTGTCTATGTTTTGAGCGTTTCCTGTGTCACCAGTTTTACATTCCGATGCACCTCTGCAGGTTTACTGTATCCCTTGGATCTTCCCATTGACGATGAAACACAGAAAATGCATCGAAATTAAATATAAGAGACACAATGCCGACATAAGTACAGGAACATTGAATCTTCCTACTGTCTATGTTTGAGCGTTTCCTGCGTCACCAGTTTTACATTCCGATGCACCTCTGCAGGTTTACTGTATCCATTGGACCTTCCCATTGACGAAGAAACAGAGAAATTGCATCGGAATTAAATATAAGATACACAATGCCGACTTCAGTACAGGAAGACTGAGTCTTCCTATTGTCAATGCTTTGAGCGTCTCCTGTGTCACCAGTTTTACATTCCGATGCACCTCTGCAGGTTTACTGTATCCATTGGACCTACACAGTGACAATGAAACACAGAAATTGCATCGGAATTAAATATAACAGACACAATGCCGACTTAAGTACAGGAAGACTGAGTCTTCCTACTGTCTGTGTTTTGAGCATTTCCTGTGTCACCAGTTTTACATTCCGATGCACCTCTGCAGGTTTACTGTATCCCTTTGATCTTCCCATTGACGATGAACCACAGATATTGCATCGGAATTAAATATAAGAGTCACAATGCCGACTTAAGTACAAGAAGACTGAGTCTTCCTACTGTCTATGTTTTGAGCGTTTCCTGTGTCATCAGTTTTACATTCCGATGCACCTCTGCCGGTTTACTATAACTATTGGACCTTCACAGTGACAATGAAACACAGAAATTGCATCGGAATTGAATATAACAGACACAATGCCGACTTAAGTACAGGAAGACTGAGTCTTCCTACTGTCTATATTTTGAGCGTTTGCTGTGTCACCAGTTTTACATTCCGATGCACCTCTGCAGGTTTACTGTATCCCTTGGACCTTCCCATTGACGATGAACCACAGAAAATGCATAGGAATTAAATATAAGAGACACAATGCCGACTTACGTACAGGAAGAATGAGTCATCCTACTGTCTATTTTTTGAGCGTTTCCTTTGTCACCAGTTTTACATTCCGATCCACCATTGCAGGTTTACTGTATCCATTGGACCTTCCCATTGACGATGAAACACAGAAATAGCATCGGAAATAAATATAAGAGACACAATGCCGACTTAAGTACAGGAAGACTGAGTCTTGCTATTGTCTATGTTTTGAGCGTCTCCTGTGTCATTAGTTTTATATTCGGATGCACTTCTGCAGGATTACTGTATCCCTTGGACCTTCCCATTGACGATGAAACACAGAAATTGCATCGGAATTATATATAAGAGACACAATGTCGTCTTAAGTACAGGAAGACAAAGTCATCCAACTGTCTATGTTTTAAGCGTTTCCTGTGTCACCAGTTTTACATTCCGATGCACCTCTGCAGGTTTGCTGTATCCCTTTCACCTTCCCATTGACGACGAAACACAGAAATTGCATCGGATTTAAATGTAAGAGACACAATGTCGTCTTAAGTACAGGAAGACTGAGTATTCCTACTGTCTATTTTTTGAGCGTTTCCTGTGTCTCCAGTTTTACATTCCAATGAACCTCTGCTGGTTTACTCTATCCCTTGGACCTTCCCATTGACGACGAAATACAGAAATTGCATCGGATTTAAATATAAGAGACACAATTCCGACTTAAGTACAGGAAGACTGAGTATTCCTACTGTCTATGTTTTGATCGTTTCCTGTGTCACCAGTTTTTCATTCCGATGCACCTCTGCACGTTTACTGTATCCATTGGACCTTCCCATTGACGATGAAACACAGAAATTAAATCGGAATTAAATATTAGAGACACAATGCCGACATAAGAAAAGGAATGCTCAGTCTTCCTACTGTCTATGTTTTGAGCATTTCCTGTGTCACCAGTTTTACATTCCGATGTTCCTCTGCAGGTTTACTGTATCCCTTGGATCTTCCAATTGACGATGAAACAAAGAAATTGCATCGGAATTAAATATAAGAGACACAATGCCGACTTAAGTACAGAAGGACTGAGTCTTCCTACTGTCTATGTTTTGAGCGTTTCCTGTGTCACCAGTTTTACATTCCGATGCACCTACGCAGGTCTACAGTATCCCTTGGACCTTCATAGTGACGATGAAACACAGAAATTGCATCGGAATGAAATATAAGAGACACAATGTCGACTTAAGTACAGAAAGACTGAGTCTTCCTCTTCTCTATGTTTTGAGCGTTTCCTGTGTCACCGGTTTTACATTCCGATGCACCTCTGTAGGTTTGCTGTATCCCTTGCACCTTCCCATTGACAATGAAACACAGAAATTACATCGGAATTAAATATAACAGACACAATGCCGACTTAAGTACAGGAAGACTGAGTTTTCCTACTGTCTATGCTTTGAGCGTTTCCTGTGTCATAAGTTTTACATTCCGATGCACCTCTGCAGGTTTACTGTATCCATTGACTTTCTCAGTGACGATGAGACACAGAAATTGCATCGGAATGAAATATAAGAGACACAATGCGACTTAAGTACAGGAAGAGTGTGTCTTTCAATTGTCTATGTTTTGAGCTTTTCCTGTGTCACCAGTTTTACATTCCGATGCACCTCTGCAGGTTTACTGTATCCATTGGACCTTCCCATTGACGTTGAAACACAGAAATTGCATCGCAATTAAATATAAGATACACAACGCCGACTTAAGTACAAGACAACTGAGTCTTATTACGGTCTTTGATTTGAGCGTTTCCTGAGTCACCAGTTTTACATTCCAAATCCCCTCTTCAGGTTTACTGTATCCCTTTGACCTTCCCATTGATGAAAAAACACAGAAATTGCATCGGAATTAAATATAAGAGACGCAATGCCGACTTAAGTACAGGAAGACTGAGTCTTCCTACTGTCTATGTTTCGAGCGTTTCCTGTGTCGCCAGTTTTACATTCCGATGCACCTCTGCAGGTTTACTGTATCCCTTGGACCTTCCCATTAACGATGAAACACAGAAATTGCATCGGATTTAAATATAAGAGACACAATGCCGACTTCAGTACAGGAACAATGAGTCTTCCTACTGTCTATGTTTGAGCATTTCCTGTGTCACCAGTTTTACATTCTAATCCACCTCTGCAGCTTTACTGTATCCCTTGGATCTTCCAATTGACGAAGAAACACAGAAATTGCATCGGAATTAAATATAAGAGCCACAATGCCGACTTAAGTACAGGAAGACTGAGTCTTCCTATTGTCTATGTTTTGAGCGTCTCCTGTGTCACCAGTTTTACATTCCGATGCACCTCTGCAGGGTTACTGTATCCCTTGGACCTTCCCATTGACGGTGAAACACAGAAATTGCGTCGGAATTATATATAAGAGACACAATGTCGTCTTAAGTACAGGAAGACAAAGTCATCCAACTGTCTATGTTTTGAGCGTTTCCTGTGTCACCAGTTTTACATTCCGATGGACCTCTGCAGGTTTGCTGTATCACTTTCACCTTCCCATTGACGACGGAACACAGAAATTGCATCGGAATTAAATATAAGAGACACAATGCCGACTTCAGTACAGGAAGACTGAGTCTTCCTATTGCCTATGTTTTGAGCGTTTCCTGTGTCATCAGTTTTACATTCCGATGCACCTCTGCCGGTTTACTATAACTATTGGACCTTCACAGTGACAATGAAACACAGAAATTGCATCGGAATTGAATATAACAGACACAATGCCGACTTAAGTACAGAAAGACTGAGTCTTCCTACTGTCTATATTTTGAGCGTTTCCTGTGTCACCAGTTTTACATTCCGATGCACCTCTGCAGGTTTACTGTATCCCTTGGACCTTCCCATTGACGATGAACCACAGAAAATGCATAGGAATTAAATATAAGAGACACAATGCCGACTTACGTACAGGAAGAATGAGTCTTCCTACTGTCTATTTTTTGAGCGTTTCCTGCGTCACCAGTTTTACATTCCGATGCACCTCTGCAGGTTTACTGTATCCACTGGACCTTCCCATTGACGATGAAACACAGAAATAGCATCGGAAATAAATATAAGAGACACAATGCCGACTTATGTACAGGAAGACTGAGTCTTGCTATTGTCTATGTTTTGAGCGTCTGCTGTGTCACCAGTTTTATATTCGGATGCACTTCTGCAGGATTACTGTATCCCTTGGACCTTCCCATTGACGATGAAACACAGAAATTGCATCGGAATTATATATAAGAGACACAATGTCGTCTTAAGTACAGGAAGACAAAGTCATCCAACTGTCTATGTTTTGAGCGTTTCCTGTGTCACCAGTTTTACATTCCGATGCACCTCTGCAGGTTTGCTGTATCCCTTTCACCTTCCCATTGACGACGAAACACAGAAATTGCATCGGATTTAAATATAAGAGACACAATGCCGTCTTAAGTACAGGAAGACTGAGTATTCCTACTGTCTATGTTTTGATAGTTTCCTGTGTCACCAGTTTTTCATTCCGATGCACCTCTGCACGTTTACTGTATCCATTGGACCTTCCCATTGACGATGAAACACAGAAATTAAATCGGAATTAAATATTAGAGACACAATGCCGACATAAGAAAAGGAATGCTGAGTCTTCCTACTGTCTATGTTTTGAGCATTTCCTGTGTCACCAGTTTTACATTCCGATGTTCCTCTGCAGGTTTACTGTATCCCTTGGATCTTCCAATTGACGATGAAACAAAGAAATTGCATCGGAATTAAATATAAGAGACACAATGCCGACTTAAGTACAGAAGGACTGAGTCTTCCTACTGTCTATGTATTGAGCGTTTCCTGTGTCACCAGTTTTACATTCCGATGCACCTACGCAGGTCTACAGTATCCCTTGGACCTTCATAGTGACGATGAAACACAGAAATTGCATCGGAATGAAATATAAGAGACACAATGTCGACTTAAGTACAGAAAGACTGAGTCTTCCTCTTCTCTATGTTTTGAGCGTTTCCTGTGTCACCAGTTTTACGTTCCGATGCACCTCTGCAGGTTTGCTGTATCCCTTGCACCTTCCCATTGACAATGAAACACAGAAATTACATCGGAATTAAATATAACAGACACAATGCTGACTTAAGTACAGGAAGACTGAGCCTTCCTACTGTCTATGTTTTGAGTTTTCCTGTGTCACCAGTTTTACATTCCGATGCACCTCTGCAGGTATACTGTTTTCCTTTGACATTCCCATTGACGATGAAACACAGAAATTGCATCGGAATTAAATATAAGAGACACAATGCCGACTTAAGTACAGGATGACTGAGTCTTCCTACTGTCTATGTTTTGATCGTTTCCTGTATCACCAGTTTTACATTCCGATGCACCTCTGCAGGTTTACTGTATCCCTTGGACTTTACCATCGACGATGAAACACAGAAATTGCATCGGAATTAAATATAAGAGACACAACGCCGACTTAACTACAAGAACGCTGAGTCTTCTTAGGGTCTATGTTTTGAACGCTTCCTGTGTCACCAGTTTTACATTCCGATGCACCTCTGCAGGTTTACTGTATTCCTTTGACGACAAAACACAGAAATTGCATCGGATTTAAATATAAGAGACGCAATGCCGACTTAAGTACAGGAAGACTGAGTATTCCTAATGTTTATGTTTTGAGCGTTTCCAGTGTCACCAGTTTTACATTCCGATGCACCTCTGCAGGTTTTTGTGTCCCTTGGACCTTCCCATTTGCGATGAAACACTGAAATTGCATCGGAATTAAATATAGGAGACACAATGACGTCTTAAGTACAGGAAGACAGAGTCTTCCAACTGTCTATGCTTTGAGCGTTTCCTGTGTCACCAGTTTTACATTCCCATGCACCTCTGCAGGTTTTCCTGTATCCCTTGGACCTTCAAAGTGACGATGAATCACAGAAATTGCATCGGAATTAAATATAAGAGACACAATGCCGACTTCAGTATAAGAAAACTGAGTCTTCTTAGGGTCTATGTTTTAACCGCTTCCTGTGTCACCAGTTTTACATTCCAATGGACCTCTGCAGGTTACCTCTATCCTTTGGACCTTCCCATTGACGACGAAATACAGAAATTGCATCGGATTTAAATATAAGACACACAACGCCGACTTAAGTACAGGAAGACTGAGTATTCCTACTGTCTATGTTTTGATCGTTTCCTGTGTCACCAGTTTTTCATTCCGATGCACCTCTGCACGTTTACTGTATCCATTGGACCTTCCCATTGACGATGAAACACAGAAATTGCATCGGAATTAAATGTATGAGACACAATGCCGACTTAAGTACAGGAACGCTGAGTCTTCCTACTGTCTATGATTTGAGCATTTCCTGTGTCACCAGTTTTACATTCTGATGCACCTCTGCAGGTTTACTGTATCCCTTAGATCTTCCCATTGACGATGAAACACAGAAATTTTATCGGAATTAAATGTATGAGACACAATGCCGACTTAAGTACAGGAACATTGAGTATTCCTACTGTCTATGTTTTGAGCGTTTCCTGCGTCACCAGTTTTACATTTCTATGCACCTCTGCAGGTTTACTGTATCCATTGGACCTTCCCATTGACGATGAAACACAGAAATTACATCGGAATTAAATATAAGAGACACAACGCTGACTTAAGTACAAGAAAACTGAGTCTTCTTACGGTCTATGTTATGAGCGATTCCAGTGTCACCACTGTTACATCCCGATGCACCTCTGCAGGTTTCCTGTGTTCCTTGCACCTTCCCATTGGCGATGAAACACAGAGATTGCACCGCAATTAAATATAAGAGACACAATGACGTCTTAAGTAGAGGAAGACTGAGTCTTCCTACTGTCTATGTTTCGAGCGTATCCTGTGTCTCCAGTTTTACATTCCGATGCACCTCTGCAGGTTAACTGTATCCCTTGGACCTTCACAGTGACGAAGAAACACAGAAATTGCATCGGAATTAAATATAAGAGACACAATGTCGACTTAAGTACAGAAGGACTGAGTCTTCCTACTGTCTATGTTTTAAGCATTTCCTGTGTCACCAGTTTTACTTTCCGATGCACCTACGCAGGTCTACAGTATCCCTTGGACCTTCATAGTGATGATGAAACACAGAAATTGCATCGGAATTAAATATAAGAGACAAAATGTCAACTTAAGTACAGAAAGACTGAGTCTTCCTCTTCTCTATGTTTTGAGCGTTTCCTGTGTCACCAGTTTTACATTCCGATGCACCTCTGCAGGTTTGCTGTATCCCTTGCACCTTCCAATTGACAATGAAACACAGAAATTACATCGGAATTAAATATAACAGACACAATGCCGACTTAAGTACAGGAAGACTGAGTCTTACGACTGTCTATGTTTTGAGCGATTCCTGTGTCACCAGTTTTACATTCCGATGCACCTCTGCAGGTTTACTGTATCCCTTTGACCTTCCCATTGACGACAAAACACAGAAATTGCATCGCATTTAAATATAAGAGACACAATGCCGACTTAAGTACAGGAAGACTGAGTATTCCTAATGTCTATGTTTTGAGCGTTTCCTGTGTCACCAGTTTTACATTCCGATGCACCTCTGCAGGTTTACTGTATCTCTTGGATCTTCCCATTGACGATGATTCACAGAAATTGCATCGGAATTAAATATAAGAGAAACAATGCCGACTTAAGTACAGGAAGGCTGAGTCTTCCTACTGTCTATGTTTTGAGCGTTTCCTGTGTCACCAGTTTTACATTCCGATGCACCTCTGCAGGTTTGCTGTATCCATTAAACCTTCTCATTGACGATGAAATACAGAAATTACATCGGAATTAAATATAAGAGACACAACGCCGACTTAAGTACAAGAAAACTGAGTCTTCTTACGGTCAATGTTTTGAGCGTTTCCAGTGTCACCAGTGTTACATTCCGATGCACCTCTGCAGGTATACTGTTTTCCTTCGTCATTCCCATTGACGATGAAACACAGAAATTGCATCGGAATTAAATATAAGAGACACAATGCCGACTTAAGTACAGGAAGACTGAGTCTTCCTACTGTCTATGTTTTTGAGCGTCTCCTGTGTCATCAGTTCTACATTCCGATGCACCTCTGCAGGTTTACTTTATCCATTGGACCCCCCCATTGACGATGAAACACAGAAATTGCATCGGAATTAAATATAAAAGACACAATGCCGACTTAAGTACAGGAAGACTGAGTCTTTTTACTGTCTATGTTTTGAGCGTTTCCTGTGTCACCAGTTTTACATTCCGATGCACCTCTGCAGCTTTACTGTATCCCTTGGACCTTCCCATTAACGATGAAACACAGAAATTGCATCGGAATGAAATATAAGAGATACAATGTCGACTTAAGTGCAGGAAAAGTGTGTCTTTCTATTGTATATGTTCTGAACGTTTCCTGTGTCACCAGTTTTACATTCCGATGCACCTCTGCAGGTTTACTGTATCCATTGGAACTTCCCATTGACGATGAAACACAGAAATTGCATCGGAATGAAATATAAGAGACACAATGTCGACTTAAGTACCGGAAATGTGTGTCTTTCTATTGTATATGATTTGAGCGTTTCCTGTGTCACCAGTTTTACATTCCGATGCTCCTCTGCAGGTTTACTGTATCCATTGGATCTTCCCATTGACGATTAAACACAGAAATTGCATCGGAATTACATATAAGAGACACAATGCCGACTTAGGTACAGGAAGACTGAGTCTTCCTACTGTCTATGTTTTGAGCGTTTCCTGTGTCATCAGTTTTCCATTTTGATGCACCTCTGCAGGTTTACTGTATCCCTTGCACCTTCACATTGACGATGAAACACAGAAATTACATCGGAATTAAATATAAGAGACACAATGCGGACTTAAGTACATGAAGACTGAGTCTTGCTACTGTCTATGATTTGAGCGTTTCCTGTGTCACCAGTTTTACATTCCGATGCACCTCTGCAGGTATACTGTTTCCTTTCGACTTTCCCATTGACGATGAAACACAGAAATTGTCTCGGAATTAAATATAAGAGACACAATGCCGACTTAAGTACAGGAAGACTGAGTCTTCCTACTGTCTATGTTTTGAGCGTTTCCTGTGTCATCAGTTTTACATTCCGATGCACCTCTGCAGGTTTACTGTATCCATTGGACCTTCCCATTGACGATGAAACACAGAAATTGCAGCGGAATTAAATAAAAAAGACACAATGCCGACTTAAGTACAGGAAGACTGAGTCTTCCTACTGTCTATGCTTTGAGCGTTTCCTGTGTCATAAGTTTTACATTCC
Source organism: Schistocerca nitens (assembly GCF_023898315.1). NCBI lineage: Eukaryota > Metazoa > Arthropoda > Insecta > Orthoptera > Acrididae > Schistocerca > Schistocerca nitens. The sequence goes on along the minus strand of NC_064615.1, from coordinate 1,199,833,910 downwards.
GATGCACCTCTGCAGGTTTACTGTATCCATTGGACTTTCTCAGTGACGATGAGGCACAGAAAATGCATCGGAATGAAATATAAGAGACACAATGCGACTTAAGTACAGGAAGAATGTGTCTTTCAATTGTCTATGTTTTGAGCGTTTCCTATGTCACCAGTTTTACATTCCGATGCACCTCTGCAGGTTTACTGTATCCATTGGACATTCCCATTGACGTTGAAACACAGAAATCGCATCGCAATTAAATATAAGATACACAAGGCCGACTTAAGTACAAGAGAACTGAGTCTTCTTACGGTCTTTGATTTGAGCGTTTCCTGAGTCACCAGTTTTACATTCCAATTCACCTCTTCAGGTTTACTGTATCCCTTTGACCTTCCCATTGATGAAAAAACACAGAAAATGCATCGGAATTAAATATAAGAGACACAATGCCGACTTAGGTACAGGAAGACTGAGTCTTCCTACTGTCTATGTTTTGAGCGTTTCCTGTGTCATCAGTGTTACATTTTGATGCCCCTCTGCAGGTTTACTGTATTCCTTGGACCTTCACAGTGACGATGAAACATAGAAATTGCATCGGAATTAAATATATGAGACACAATGCCGACTTAAGTACAGGAAGACTGAGTCTTCCTACTGTCTATGTTTCGAGCGTTTCCTGTGTCACCAGTTTTACATTCCGATGCACCTCTGCACGTTTACTGTATCCCTTGGACCTTCCCATTAACGATGAAACACAGAAATTGCATCGGAATTAAATATAAGAGACACAATGCCGACTTAAGTACAGGAAGAATGAGTCTTCCTACTGTCTATGGTTGAGCGTTTCCTGTGTCACCAGTTTTTCATTCCGATACACCTCTGCAGGTTTACTGTATCCATTGGACTTTCCCATTGACGATGAAACACAGAAAATGCATAGGAATTAAATATAAGAGACACAATACCGACTTAAGTACAGGAAGAATGAGTCTTCCGACTGTCTATGTTTTGAGCGTTTCCTTTGTCACCAGTTTTACATTCCGATCCACTTCTGCAGCTTTACTGTATCCATTGGACCTTCTCATTGACGAAGAAACACAGAAATTGCATCGGAATTAAATATAAGAGACACAACGCCGACTTAAGTACAAGAACACTGAGTCTTCTTAGGGTCTATGTTTTGAACGCTTCCTGTGTCACGTTTTACATTCCGATGCACCTCTGCACTTTTACTGTATCCCTTTGACCTTCCCATTGACGACAAAATACAGAAATTGCATCGCTTTTAAATATAAGAGACACAATGCCGACTTAAGTACAAGAAGACTGAGTATTCCTAATATCTATGTTTTGAGCGTTTCCTGTGTCACCAGTTTTACATTCCGATGCACCTCTGCAGGTTTACTGTATCTCTTGGATCTTCCCATTGACGACGAATCACAGAAATTGCATCAGAATTAAATATAAGAGGAACAATGCCGACTTAATTACAGGAAGGCTGAGTCTTCCTACTGTCTATGTTTTGAGCGTTTCCTGTGTCACCAGTTTTACATTCCGATGCACCTCTGCAGGTTTACTGTATCTCTTTGATCTTCCCATTGACGATGAAACACAGATATTGCATCGGAATTAAATGTAAGAGACACAATGCCGACTAAAGTACAGGAAGACTGAGTCTTCCTACTGTCTATGTTTTGAGCGTGTCCTGTGTCATCAGTTTTTCATTCCGATGCACCTCTGCAGGTTTACTGTATCCATTGACTTTCTCAGTGACGATGAGACACAGAAATTGCATCGGAATGAAATATAAGAGACACAATGCGACTTAAGTACAGGAAGAGTGTGTCTTTCAATTGTCTATGTTTTGAGCGTTTCCTGTGTCACCAGTTTTACATTCCGATGCACCTCTGCAGGTTTACTGTATCTCTTTGATCTTCCCATTGACGATGAAACACAGATATTGCATCGGAATTAAATGTAAGAGACACAATGCCGACTTAGGTACAGGAAGACTGAGATTTCCTACTGTCTATGTTTTGAGCGTTTCCTGTGTCATCAGTGTTACATTTTGATGCACCTCTGCAGGTTTACTGTATTCCTTGGACCTTCACAGTGACGATGAAACACAGAAATTGCTTCGGAATTAAATATAAGAGACGCAATGCCGACTTCAGTACAGGAAGACTGAGCCTTCCTACTGTCTATGTTTTGAGTTTTCCTGTGTCACCAGTTTTACATTCCGATGCACCTCTGCAGGTATACTGTTTTCCTTTGACATTCCCATTGACGATGAAACACAGAAATTGCATCGGAATTAAATATAAGAGACACAATGCCGACTTAAGTACAGGAAGACTGAGTCTTCCTACTGTCTATGTTTTGATCGTTTCCTGTATCACCAGTTTTACATTCCGATGCACCTCTGCAGGTTTACTGTATCCCATGGACTTTACCATTGACGATGAAACACAGAAATTGCATCGGAATTAAATATAAGAGACACAACGCCGACTTAAGTACAAGAACGCTGAGTCTTCTTAGGGTCTATGTTTTGAACGCTTCCTGTGTCACCAGTTTTACATTCCGATGCACCTCTGCAGGTTTACTGTATTCCTTTGACGACAAAACACAGAAATTGCATCGGAATTAAATATAAGAGACGCAATGCCGACTTAAGTACAGGAAGACTGAGTATTCCTAATGTTTATGTTTTGAGCTTTTCCAGTGTCACCAGTTTTACATTCCGATGCACCTCTGCAGGTTTTTGTGTCCCTTGGACCTTCCCATTTGCGATGAAACACTGAAATTGCATCGGAATTAAATATAGGAGACACAATGACGTCTTAAGTACAGGAAGACAGAGTCTTCCAACTGTCTATGCTTTGAGCGTTTCCTGTGTCACCAGTTTCACATTCCCATGCACCTCTGCAGGTTTTCCTGTATCCCTTGGACCTTCAAAGTGACGATGAATCACAGAAATTGCATCGGAATTAAATATAAGAGACACAATGCCGACTTAAGTACAGGAAGACTGAGTCTTCCTACTGTCAATGTTTGAGCGTTTCCTGTGTAAACAGTTTTACATTCCGATGCACCTCTGCAGGTTTACTGTATCCATTGGACCTTCCCATTGACGATGAAACACAGAAAATGCATCGGAATTAAATATAAGAGAAACAATGCCGACTTAAGTACAGGAAGACTGAGTATTCCTACTCACTATGTTTTGATCGTTTCCTGTGTCACCAGTTTTACATTATAATGCACCTCTGCAGGTTTACTATATACCTTGGACCTTCCCATTGACGAAAAAACACAGAAATTGCATTCGAATTAAATATAAGAGATACAATGCCGATTTAGGTACAGGAAGACTGAGTCTTCCTACTGTCTATGTTTTGAGCGTTTCCTATGTCATCAGTTTTACATTTTGATGCACCTCTGCAGGTTTACTGTATCCCTTGGACCTTCACAGTGACGATGAAACACAGAAATTGCATCTAAATTATATATAAGAGACACAATGCCGACTTCAGTATAAGAAAACTGAGTCTTCTTAGGGTCTATGTTTTAACCGCTTCCTGTGTCACCAGTTTTACATTCCAATGGACCTCTGCAGGTTAACTCTATCCTTTGGACCTTCCCATTGACGACGAAATACAGAAATTGCATCGGATTTAAATATAAGACACACAACGCCGACTTAAGTACAGGAAGACTGAGTATTCCTACTGTCTATGTTTTGATCGTTTCCTGTGTCACCAGTTTTTCATTCCGATGCACCTCTGCACGTTTACTGTATCCATTGGACCTTCCCATTGACGATGAAACACAGAAATTGCATCGGAATTAAATATAAGAGACACAATGCCGACATAAGAACAGGAACGCTGAGTCTTCCTACTGTCTATGTTTTGAGCATTTCCTGTGTCACCAGTTTTACATTCTGATGCACCTCTGCAGGTTTACTGTATCCCTTAGATCTTCCCATTGACGATGAAACACAGAAATTTTATCGGAATTAAATGTATGAGACACAATGCCGACTTAAGTACAGGAACATTGAGTCTTCCTACTGTCTATGTTTTGAGCGTTTCCTGCGTCACCAGTTTTACATTTCGATGCACCTCTGCAGGTTTACTGTATCTATTGGACCTTCCCATTGACGATGAAACACAGAAATTACATCGGAATTAAATATAAGAGACACAACGCTGACTTAAGTACAAGAAAACTGAGTCTTCTTACGGTCTATGTTATGAGCGATTCCAGTGTCACCACTGTTACATCCCGATGCACCTCTGCAGGTTCCCTGTGTTCCTTGGACCTTCCCATTGGCGATGAAACACAGAGATTGCACCGCAATTAAGTATAAGAGACACAATGACGTCTTAAGTAGAGGAAGACTGAGTCTTCCTACTGTCTATGTTTCGAGCGTATCCTGTGTCTCCAGTTTTACATTCCGATGCACCTCTGCAGGTTAACTGTATCCCTTGGACCTTCACAGTGACGAAGAAACACAGAAATTGCATCGGAATTAAATATAAGAGACACAATGTCGACTTAAGTACAGAAGGACTGAGTCTTCCTACTGTCTATGTTTTAAGGATTTCCTGAGTCACCAGTTTTACTTTCCGATGCACCTACGCAGGTCTACAGTATCCCTTGGACCTTCATAGTGATGATGAAACACAGAAATTGCATCGGAATTAAATATAAGAGACAAAATGTCAACTTAAGTACAGAAAGACTGAGTCTTCCTCTTCTCTATGTTTTGAGCGTTTCCTGTGTCACCAGTTTTACATTCCGATGCACCTCTGCAGGTTTGCTGTATCCCTTGCACCTTCCAATTGACAATGAAACACAGAAATTACATCGGAATTAAATATAACAGACACAATGCCGACTTAAGTACAGGAAGACTGAGTCTTACGACTGTCTATGTTTTGAGCGATTCCTGTGTCACCAGTTTTACATTCCGATGCACCTCTGCAGGTTTACTGTATCCCTTTGACCTTCCCATTGACGATAAAACACAGAAATTGCATCGGATTTAAATATAAGAGACACAATGCCGACTTAAGTACAGGAAGACTGAGTATTCCTAATGTCTATGTTTTGAGCGTTTCCTGTGTCACCAGTTTTACATTCCGATGCACCTCTGCAGGTTTACTGTATCTCTTGGATCTTCCCATTGACGATGATTCACAGAAATTGCATCGGAATTAAATATAAGAGAAACAATGCCGACTTAAGTACAGGAAGGCTGAGTCTTCCTACTGTCTATGTTTTGAGCGTTTCCTGTGTCACCAGTTTTACATTCCGATGCACCTCTGCAGGTTTACTGTATCCCTTGGATCTTCCCATTGACGAAGAAACACAGAAATTGCATCGAAATTAAATATAAGAGACACAATGCCGACTTAAATACAGGAACATTGACTCCTCCTACTGTCTATGTTTTGAGCGTTTCCTGCGTCACCAGTTTTACATTCCGATGCACCTCTGCAGGTTTGCTGTATCCATTGGACCTTCTCATTGACGATGAAACACAGAAATTACATCGGAATTAAATATAAGAGACACAACGCCGACTTAAGTACAAGAAAACTGAGTCTTCTTACGGTCAATGTTTTGAGCGTTTCCAGTGTCACCAGTGTTACATTCCGATGCACCTCTGCAGGTATACTGTTTTCCTTCGTCATTCCCATTGACGATGAAACACAGAAATTGCATCGGAATTAAATATAAGAGACACAATGCCGACTTAAGTACAGGAAGACTGAGTCTTCCTACTGTCTATGTTTTTGAGCGTCTCCTGTGTCATCAGTTCTACATTCCGATGCACCTCTGCAGGTTTACTTTATCCATTGGACCCCCCCATTGACGATGAAACACAGAAATTGCATCGGAATTAAATATAAAAGACACAATGCCGACTTAAGTACAGGAAGACTGAGTCTTTTTACTGTCTATGTTTTGAGCGTTTCCTGTGTCACCAGTTTTACATTCCGATGCACCTCTGCAGCTTTACTGTATCCATTGGACCTTCACAGTGACGATGAAACAAAGAAATTGCATTGGAATGAAATATAAGAGATACAATGTCGACTTAAGTACAGGAAAAGTGTGTCTTTCTATTGTATATGTTCTGAGCGTTTCCTGTGTCACCAGTTTTACATTCCGATGCACCTCTGCAGGTTTACTGTATCCATTGGAACTTCCCATTGACGATGAAACACAGAAATTGCATCGGAATGAAATATAAGAGACACAATGTCGACTTAAGTACCGGAAATGTGTGTCTTTCTATTGTATATGATTTGAGCGTTTCCTGTGTCACCAGTTTTACATTCCGATGCTCCTCTGCAGGTTTACTGTATCCATTGGATCTTCCCATTGACGATTAAACACAGAAATTGCATCGGAATTACATATAAGAGACACAATGCCGACTTAGGTACAGGAAGACTGAGTCTTCCTACTGTCTATGTTTTGAGCGTTTCCTGTGTCATCAGTTTTCCATTTTGATGCACCTCTGCAGGTTTACTGTATCCCTTGCACCTTCACATTGACGATGAAACACAGAAATTACATCGGAATTAAATATAAGAGACACAATGCGGACTTAAGTACATGAAGACTGAGTCTTGCTACTGTCTATGATTTGAGCGTTTCCTGTGTCACCAGTTTTACATTCCGATGCACCTCTGCAGGTATACTGTTTCCTTTCGACTTTCCCATTGACGATGAAACACAGAAATTGTCTCGGAATTAAATATAAGAGACACAATGCCGACTTAAGTACAGGAAGACTGAGTCTTCCTACTGTCTATGTTTTGAGCGTTTCCTGTGTCATCAGTTTTACATTCCGATGCACCTCTGCAGGTTTACTGTATCCATTGGACCTTCCCATTGACGATGAAACACAGAAATTGCAGCGGAATTAAATAAAAAAGACACAATGCCGACTTAAGTACGGGAAGACTGAGTCTTCCTACTGTCTATGCTTTGAGCGTTTCCTGTGTCATAAGTTTTACATTCCGATGCACCTCTGCAGGTTTACTGTATCCATTGGACTTTCTCAGTGACGATGAGGCACAGAAAATGCATCGGAATTAAATATAAGAGACACAATGCCGACTTAGGTTCAGGAAGACTGAGTCTTCCTACTGTCTATGTTTTGAGCGTTTCCTGTGTCATCAGTGTCACATCTTGATGCACCTCTGCAGGTTTACTGTATTCCGTGGACCTTCACAGTGACGATGAAACACAGAAATTGCATCGGAATTAAATATATGAGACACAATGCCGACTTAAGTACAGGAAGACTGAGTCTTCCTACTGTCTATGTTTCGAGCGTTTCCTGTGTCACCAGTTTTACATTCCGATGCACCTCTGCAGGTTTACTGTATCCCTTGGACCTTCCCATTAACGATGAAACACAGAGATTGCATCGGAATTAAATATAAGAGACACAATGCCGACTTAAGTACAGGAAGAATGAGTCATCCTACTGTCTATGGTTGAGCGTTTCCTGTGTCACCAGTTTTTCATTCCGATACACCTCTGCAGGTTTACTGTATCCATTGGACTTTCCCATTGACGATGAAACACAGAAAATGCATAGGAATTAAATATAAGAGACACAATACCGACTGAAGTACAGGAAGAATGAGTCTTCCTACTGTCTATGTTTTGAGCGTTTCCTTTGTCACCAGTTTTACATTCCGATCCACTTCTGCAGCTTTACTGTATCCATTGGACCTTCTCATTGACGAAGAAACACAGAAATTGCATCGGAATTAAATATAAGAGACACAACGCCGACTTAAGTACAAGAACACTGAGTCTTCTTAGGGTCTATGTTTTGAACGCTTCCTGTGTCACGTTTTACATTCCGATGCACCTCTGCACTTTTACTGTATCCCTTTGACCTTCCCATTGACGACAAAATACAGAAATTGCATCGCATTTAAATATAAGAGACACAATGCCGACTTAAGTACAAGAAGACTGAGTATTCCTAATATCTATGTTTTGAGCGTTTCCTGTGTCACCAGTTTTACATTCCGATGCACCTCTGCAGGTTTACTGTATCTCTTGGATCTTCCCATTGACGACGAATCACAGAAATTGCATCAGAATTAAATATAAGAGGAACAATGCCGACTTAATTACAGGAAGGCTGAGTCTTCCTACTGTCTATGTTTTGAGCGTTTCCTGTGTCACCAGTTTTACATTCCGATGCACCTCTGCAGGTTTACTGTATCTCTTTGATCTTCCCATTGACGATGAAACACAGATATTGCATCGGAATTAAATGTAAGAGACACAATGCCGACTAAAGTACAGGAAGACTGAGTCTTCCTACTGTCTATGTTTTGAGCGTGTCCTGTGTCATCAGTTTTTCATTCCGATGCACCTCTGCAGGTTTACTGTATCCATTGAACCTTCCCATTGACGATGAAACACAGAAATTGCAGCGGAATTAAATTAAAAAACACAATGCCGACTTAAGTTCAGGAAGACTGAGTCTTCCTACTGTCTATGCTTTGAGGGTTTCCTGTGTCATCAGTTTTACATTCCGATGCACCTCTGCAGGTTTACTGAATCCATTGACTTTCTCAGTGACGATGAGACACAGAAATTGCATCGGAATGAAATATAAGAGACACAATGCGACTTAAGTACAGGAAGAGTGTGTCTTTCAATTGTCTATGTTTTGAGCGTTTCCTGTGTCACCAGTTTTACATTCCGATGCACCTCTGCAGGTTTAATGTATCCATTGGACCTTCCCATTGACGTTGAAACACAGAAATTGCATCGCAATTAAATATAAGATACACAACGCCGACTTAAGTACAAGACAACTGAGTCTTCTTACGGTCTTTGATTTGAGCGTTTCCTGAGTCACCAGTCTTACATTCCAATTCACCCCTCCAGGTTTACTGTATCCCTTTGACCTTCCCATTGATGAAAAAACACAGAAATTGCATCGGAATTAAATATAAGAGACACAATGCCGACTTAGGTACAGGAAGACTGAGATTTCCTACTGTCTATGTTTTGAGCGTTTCCTGTGTCATCAGTGTTACATTTTGATGCACCTCTGCAGGTTTACTGTATTCCTTGGACCTTCACAGTGACGATGAAACACAGAAATTGCTTCGGAATTAAATATAAGAGACGCAATGCCGACTTCAGTACAGGAAGACTGAGTTTTCCTACTGTCTATGTTTCGAGCGTTTCCTGTGTCGCCAGTTTTACATTCCGATGCACCTCTGCAGGTTTACTGTATCCCTTGGACCTTCCCATTAACGATGAAACACAGAAATTGCATCGGATTTAAATATAAGAGACACAATGTCGACTTAAGTACAGGAACAATGAGTCTTCCTACTGTCTCTGTTTGAGCGTTTCCTGTGTCACCAGTTTTACATTCCGATACACCTCTGCAGGTTTACTGCATCCATTGGACTTTCCCATTGACGATGAAACACAGAAAATGCATAGGAATTAAATATAAGAGACACAATACCGACTTAAGTACAGGAAGAATGAGTCTTCCTACTGTCTATTTTTTGAGCGTTTCCTTTGTCACCAGTTTTACATTCTAATCCACCTCTGCAGCTTTACTGTATCCCTTGGATCTTCCAATTGACGAAGAAACACAGAAATTGCATCGGAATTAAATATAAGAGACACAATGCCGACTTAAGTACAGGAAGACTGAGTCTTCCTATTGTCTATGTTTTGAGCGTCTCCTGTGTCACCAGTTTTACATTCGGATGCACCTCTGCAGGGTTACTGTATCCCTTGGACCTTCCCATTGACGATGAAACACAGAAATTGCATCGGAATTATATATAAGAGACACAATGTCGTCTTAAGTACAGGAAGACAAAGTCATCCAACTGTCTATGTTTTGAGCGTTTCCTGTGTCACCAGTTTTACATTCCGATGCACCTCTGCAGGTTTGCTGTATCACTTTCACCTTCAGATTGACGACGGAACACAGAAATTGCATCGGATTTAAATATAAGAGACACAATGCCGTCTTAAGTATAGGAAGACTGAGTCTTCCTACTGTCTATGTTTGAGCGTTTCCTGTGTCACCAGTTTTACATTCCGATGCACCTCTGCAGGTTTACTGTATCCATTGGACCATCCCATTGACGATGAAACGCAGAAAATGCATAGGAATTAAATATAAGAGACACAATGCCGACTTAAGTACAAGAACAGAAACTTCTTAGGGTCTATGTTTTGAACGCTTCCTGTGTCACCAGTTTTACATTCCGATGCACCTCTGCAGGTTTACTGTATCCCTTTGACCTTCCCATTGACGACAAAACACAGAAATTGCATCGGATTTAAATATAAGAGACACAATGCCGACTTAAGTACAGGAAGACTGAGTATTCCTAATGTCTATGATTTGAGCGTTTCCTGTGTCACCAATTTTACATTCCGATGCACCTCTGCAGGTTTACTGTATCTCTTGGATCTTCCCATTGACGATGATTCACAGAAATTGCGTCGGAATTAAATATAAGAGAACAATGCCGACTTAAGTACAGGAAGGCTGAGTCTTCCTACTGTCTATGTTTTGAGCGTTTCCTGTGTCACCAGTTTTACATTCCGATGCACCTCTGCAGGTTTACCGTATCCCTTGGATCTTCCCATTGACGATGAAACACAGAAATTGCATCGAAATTAAATATAAGAGACACAATTCCGACTTAAGTACAGGAATATTGAATCTTCCTACTGTCTATGTTTGAGCGTTTCCTGCGTCACCAGTTTTACATTCCGATGCACCTCTGCAGGTTTACTGTATCCATTGGACCTTCCCATTGACGAAGAAACACAGAAATTGCATCGGAATTAAATATAAGAGACACAATGCCGACATCAGTACAGGAAGACTGAGTCTTCCTACTGTCTGTGTTTTGAGCATTTCCTGTGTCACCAGTTTTACATTCCGATGCACCTCTGCAGGTTTACTGTATCCCTTTGATCTTCCCATTGACGATGAACCACAGATATTGCATCGGAATTAAATATAAGAGTCACAATGCCGACTTAAGTACAAGAAGACTGAGTCTTCCTACTGTCTATGTTTTGAGCGTTTCCTGTGTCATCAGTTTTACATTCCGATGCACCTCTGTCGGTTTACTATAACCATTGGACCTTCACAGTGACAATGAAACACAGAAATTGCATCGGAATTAAATATAACAGACACAATGCCGACTTAAGTACAGGAAGACTGAGTCTTCCTACTGTCTATATTTTGAGCGTTTCCTGTGTCACCAGTTTTACATTCCGATGCACCTCTGCAGGTTTACTGTATCCCTTGGACCTTCCCATTAACGATGAAACACAGAAATTGCATCGGAATTAAATATAAGAGACACAATGCCGACTTAAGTACAGGAAGAATGAGTCTTCCTACTGTCTATGTTTGAGCGTTTCCTGTGTCACCAGTTTTACATTCCGATGCACCTCTGCAGGTTTACTGTATCCATTGGACTTTCCCATTGACGATGAACCACAGAAAATGCATAGGAATTAAATATAAGAGACACAATGCCGACTTACGTACAGGAAGAATGAGTCTTCCTACTGTCTATTTTTGGAGCGTTTCCTTTGTCACCACTTTTACATTCCGATCCACCATTGCAGGTTTACTGTATCCATTGGACCTTCCCATTGACGATGAAACACAGAAATAGCATCGGAAATAAATATAAGAGACACAATGCCGACTTAAGTACAGGAAGACTAAGTCTTGCTATTGTCTATGTTTTGAGCGTCTCCTGTGTCACCAGTTTCATATTCGGATGCACCTCTGCAGGGTTACTGTATCCCTTGGACCTTCCCATTGACGATGAAACACAGAAATTGCATCGGAATTATATATAAGAGACACAATGTCGCCTTAAGTACAGGAAGACAAAGTCATCCAACTGTCTATGTTTTGAGCGTTTCCTGTGTCACCAGTTTTACATTCCGATGCACCTCTGCAGGTTTGCTGTATCCCTTTCACCTTCCCATTGACGACGAAACAAAGAAATTGCATCGGATTTAAATATAAGAGACACAATGCCGTCTTAAGTACAGGAAGACTGAGTATTCCTACTGTCTATTTTTTGAGCGTTTCCTGTGTCTCCAGTTTTACATTCCAATGCACCTCTGCAGGTTTACTCTATCCCTTGGACCTTCCCATTGACGACGAAATACAGAAATTGCATCGGATTTAAATATAAGAGACACAATGCCGACATAAGAACAGGAATGCTGAGTCTTCCTTGTGTCTATGTTTTGAGCATTTCCTGTGTCACCAGTTTTACATTCCGATGCACCTCTGCAGCTTTACTGTATCCATTGGACCTTCACAGTGACGATGAAACACAGAAATTGCATCGGAATTAAATATAAGAGACACAATGCCGACTTAGGTACAGGAAGACTGAGTCTTCCTACTGTCTATGTTTTGAGCGTTACCTGTGTCATCCGTTTTCCATTTTGATGCACCTCTGCAGGTTTACTGTATCCCTTGCACCTTCACATTGACGATGAAACACAGAAATTGCATCGGAATGAAATATAAGAGACACAATGTCGACTTAAGTACAGAAAGACTGAGTCTTCCCCTTCTCTATGTTTTGAGCGTTTCCTGTGTCACCAGTTTTACATTCCGATGCACATCTGCAGGTTTGCTGTATCCCTTGCACCTTCCCATTGACGACGGAACACAGAAATTGCATCGGATTTAAATATAAGAGACACAATGCCGTCTTAAGTATAGGAAGACTGAGTATTCCTACTGTCTATTTTTTGAGCGTTTCCTGTGTCTCCACTTTTACATTCCGATGCACCTCTGCAGGTTTACAGTATCCCTTGGATCTTCCCATTGACGATGAATCACAGAAACTGCATCGGAATTAAATATAAGAGACACAATGCCGACTTACGTACAGGAAGACTGAGTCTTCCTACTGTCTATGTTTGAGCGTTTCCTGTGTCATCAGTTTTACATTCTGATGCACCTCTGCAGGTTTACTGTATCCATTGGACCATCCCATTGACGATGAAACACAGAAATTGCATCGGAATTATATATAAGAGACACAATGTCGTCTTAAGTACAGGAAGACAAAGTCATCCAACTGTCTATGTTTTGAGCGTTTCCTGTGTCACCAGTTTTACATTCCGATGCACCTCTGCAGGTTTACTGTATCCCTTTGACCTTCCCATTGACGACAAAACACAGAAATTGCATCGGATTTAAAAATAAGAGACACAATGCCGACTTAAGTACAGGAAGACTGAGTATTCCTAATGTCTATGCTTTGAGCGTTTCCTGTGTCACCAGTTTTACATTCCGATGCACCTCTGCAGGTTTACTGTATCTCTTGGATCTTCCCATTGACGATGATTCACAGAAATTGCATCGGAATTAAATATAAGAGAAACAATGCCGACTTAAGTACAGGAAGGCTGAGTCTTCCTACTGTCTATGTTTTGAGCGTTTCCTGTGTCACCAGTTTTACATTCCGATGCACCTCTGCAGGTTTACAGTATCCCTTGGATCTTCCCATTGACGATGAATCACAGAAATTGCATCGGAATTAAATATAACAGACACAATGCCGACTTACGTACAGGAAGACTGAGTCTTCCTACTGTCTATGTTTGAGCGTTTCCTGTGTCATCAGTTTTACATTCTGATGCACCTCTGCAGGTTTACTGTATCCATTGGACCATCCCATTGACGATGAAACACAGAAATTGCATCGGAATTATATATAAGAGACACAATGTCGTCTTAAGTACAGGAAGACAAAGTCATCCAACTGTCTATGTTTTGAGCGTTTCCTGTGTCACCAGTTTTACATTCCGATGCACCTCTGCACGTTTACTGTATCCCTTTGACCTTCCCATTGACGACAAAACACAGAAATTGCATCGGATTTAAATATAAGAGACACAATGCCGACTTAAGTACAGGCAGACTGAGTATTCCTAATGTCTATGTTTTGAGCGTTTCCTGTGTCACCAGTTTTACATTCCGATGCACCTCTGCAGGTTTACTGTATCTCTTGGATCTTCCCATTGACAATGATTCACAGAAATTGCATCGGAATTAAATATATGAGAAACAATGCCGACTTAAGTACAGGAAGGCTGAGTCTTCCTACTGTCTATGTTTTGAGCGTTTCCTGTGTCACCAGTTTTACATTCCGATGCACCTCTGCCGGTTTACTATAACCATTGGACCTTCACAGAGACAATGAAACACAGAAATTGCATCGTAATTAAATATAACAGACACAATGCCGACTTAAGTACAGGAAGACTGAGTCTTCCTACTGTCTATATTTTGAGCGTTTCCTGTGTCACCAGTTTTACATTCCGATGCACCTCTGCAGGTTTACAGTATCCCTTGGATCTTCCCATTGACGATGAATCACAGAAACTGCATCGGAATTAAATATAAGAGACACAATACCGACTTACGTACAGGAAGACTGAGTCTTCCTACTGTCTATGTTTGAGCGTTTCCTGTGTCATCAGTTTTACATTCTGATGCACCTCTGCAGGTTTACTGTATCCATTGGACCATCCCATCGACGATGAAACACAGAAATTGCATCGGAATTATATATAAGAGACACAATGTCGTCTTAAGTACAGGAAGACAAAGTCATCCAACTGTCTATGTTTTGAGCGTTTCCTGTGTCACCAGTTTTACATTCCGATGCACCTCTGCAGGTTTACTGTATCCCTTTGACCTTCCCATTGACGACAAAACACAGAAATTGCATCGGATTTAAATATAAGAGACACAATGCCGACTTAAGTACAGGAAGACTAAGTCTTGCTATTGTCTATGTTTTGAGCGTCTCCTGTGTCACCAGTTTCATATTCGGATGCACCTCTGCAGGGTTACTGTATCCCTTGGACCTTCCCATTGACGATGAAACACAGAAATTGCATCGGAATTATATATAAGAGACACAATGTCGTCTTAAGTACAGGAAGACAAAGTCATCCAACTGTCTATGTTTTGAGCGTTTCCTGTGTCACCAGTTTTACATTCCGATGCACCTCTGCAGGTTTGCTGTATCCCTTTCACCTTCCCATTGACGACGAAACACAGAAATTACATCGGATTTAAATGTAAGAGACACAATGCCGTCTTAAGTACAGGAAGACTGAGTATTCCTACTGTCTATTTTTTGAGCGTTTCCTGTGTCTCCAGTTTTACATTCCAATGCACCTCTGTAGGTTTAATCTATCCCTTGGACCTTCCCATTGACGACGAAATACAGAAATTGCATCGGATTTAAATATAAGAGACACAATGCCGACATAAGAACAGGAATGCTGAGTCTTCCTAGTGTCTATGTTTTGAGCATTTCCTGTGTCACCAGTTTTACATTCCGATGTTCCTCTGCAGGTTTACTGTATCCCTTGGATCTTCCAATTGACGATGAAACAAAGAAATTGCATCGGAATTAAATATAAGAGACACAATGCAGACTTATGTACAGAAGGACTGAGTCTTCCTACTGTCTATGTTTTGAGCGTTTCCTGTGTCACCAGTTTTACACTCCGATGCACCTACGCAGGTCTTCAGTATCAATTGGACCTTCATAGTGACGATGAAACACAGAAATTGCATCGGAATGGAATATAAGAGACACAATGTCGACTTAAGTACAGAAAGACTGAGTCTTCCTCTTCTCTATGTTTTGAGCGTTTCCTGTGTCACCAGTTTTACATTCCGATGCACCTCTGCAGGTTTGCTGTATCCCTTGCACCTTCCCATTGACAATGAAACACAGAAATTGCATCGGAATTAAATATAAGAGACACAATGCCGACTTAAGTACAGGAAGACTGAGTCTTCCTACTGTCTATGTTTTGAGCGTTTCCTGTATCACCAGTTTTACATTCCGATGCACCTCTGCAGGTTTAGTGTATTCCTTTGACGACAAAACACAGAAATTGCATCGGATTTAAATAAAAGAGACACAATGCCGACTTAAGTACAGGAAGACTGAGTATTCCTAATGTTTATGTTTTGAGCGTTTCCAGTGTCACCAGTTTTACATTCCGATGCACCTCTGCAGGTTTTTGTGTCCCTTGGACCTTCCCATTTGCGATGAAACACAGAAATTGCATCGGAATTAAATATAAGAGACTCAATGACGTCTTAAGTACAGGAAGACAGAGTCTTCCAACTGTCTATGCCTTGAGCGTTTCCTGTGTCACCAGTTTTACATTCCCATGCACCTCTGCAGGTTTTCCTGTATCCCTTGGACCTTCAAAGTGACGATGAATCACAGAAATTGCATCGGAAGTAAATATAAGAGACACAACGCCGACTTAAGTACAGGAAGACTGAGTCTTCCTACAGTCTATGTTTTGAGCGTTTCCTGTGTCATCAGTTCTACATTCCGATGCACCTCTGCAGGTTTACTGTATCCATTGGACACCCCCATTGACGATGAAACACGGAAATTGCATCGGAATTAAATATAAGAGACACAATGCCGACTTCAGTACAGGAAGACTGACTCTTCCTACTGTCAATGTTTGAGCGTTTCCTGTGTCAACAGTTTTACATTCCGATGCACTTCTGCAGGTTTACTGTATCCATTGGACCTTCCCATTGACGATGAAACACAGAAAATGCATCGGAATTAAATATAAGAGACACAATGCCGACATAAGTACAGGAAGACTATTCCTACTCTCTATGTTTTGATCGTTTCCTGTGTCAGCAGTTTTACATTCCAATGCACCTCTGCAGGTTTACTATATACCTTGGACCTTCCCATTGACGAAAAAACACAGAAATTGCATCGGAATTAAATATAAGAGACACAATGCCGACTTAAGTACAGGAAGACTGAGTTTTCCTAATGTTTATGTTTTGAGCGTTTCCAGTGTCACCAGTTTTACATTCCGATGCACCTCTGCAGGTTTTTGTGTCCCTTGGACCTTCCCATTTGCGATGAAACACAGAAATTGCATCGGAATTAAATATAAGAGACACAATGCCGACTTAAGTACAGGAAGACTGAGTCTTCCTACTGTCTATGTTTTGAGCGTTTCCTATGTCATCAGTCTTACATTTTGATGCACCTCTGCAGGTTTACTGTATCCCTTGGACCTTCACAGTGACGATGAAACCCAGAAATTGCATCTAAATTAAATATAAGAGACACAATGCCGACTTCAGTATAAGAAAACTGAGTCTTCTTAGGGTCTATGTTTTAACCGCTTCCTGTGTCACCAGTTTTACATTCCAATGCACCTCTGCAGGTTTACTCTATCCCTTGGACCTTCCCATTGACGACGAAATACAGAAATTGCATCGGATTTAAATTTAAGACACACAACGCCGACTTAAGTACAGGAAGACTGAGTATTCCTACTGTCTATGTTTTTATCGTTTCCTGTGTCACCAGTTTTTCATTCCGATGCACTTCTGCACGTTTACTGTATCCATTGGATCTTCCCATTGACGATGAAACACAGAAATTGCATCGGAATTAAATATAAGAGACACAATGCCGACTTAAGAACAGGAAGGCTGAATCTTCCTACTGTCTATGTTTTGAGCGTATCCTGCGTCACCAGTTTTACATTCCGATGCACCTCTGCAGGTTTACTGTATCCATTGGACCTTCCCATTGGCGATGAAACACAGAGATTGCACCGCAATTAAATATAAGAGACACAATGACGTCTTAAGTAGAGGAAGACTGAGTCTTCCTACTGTCTATGTTTCGAGCGTATCCTGTGTCTCCAGTTTTACATTCCGATGCACCTCTGCAGGTTTACTGTATCCCTTGGACCTTCACAGTGACGAAGAAACACAGAAATTGAATCGGAATTAAATATAAGAGACACAATGTCGACTTAAGTACAGAAGGACTGAGCCTTCCTACTGTCTATGATTTAAGCGTTTCCTGTGTCACCAGTATTACTTTCCGATGCACGTACTACGCAGGTCTACAGTATCCCTTGGACCTTCATAGTGATGATGAAACACAGAAATTGCATCGGAATTAAATATAAGAGACACAATGTCAACTTAAGTACAGAAAGACTGAGTGTTCCTCTTCTCTATGTTTTGAGCGTTTCCTGTGTCACCAGTTTTACATTCCGATGCACCTCTGCAGGTTTGCTGTATCCCTTGCACCTTCCCATTGACAATGAGACACAGAAATTACATCGGAATTAAATATAACAGACACAATGCCGACATAAGTACAGGAAGACTGAGTCTTCTTACTGTCTATGTTTTGAGCGTTTCCTGTGTCACCAGTTTTACATTCCGATGCACCTCTGCAGGTTTACTGTATCCCTTTGACCTTCCCATTCACGATGAATCACAGAAATTGCATCGGAATTAAATATAAGAGACACAATCCCGACATAAATACAGGAAGATGGTGTCTTCCTGCTGTCTATTTTTTGAGCGTTTCCTGTGTCACCAGTTTTACATTCCCATGCACCTCTGCAGGTTTTCCTGTATCCCTTGGGCCTTCAAAGTGACGATGAAACACAGAAATTGCATCGGAATTAAATATAATAGACACAATGCCGACTTAAGTACAGGAAGACTGAGCCTTCCTACTATCTATGTTTTGAGCGTTTCCTGTGTCACCAGTTTTACATTCCGATGCACCTCTGCAGGTATACTGCTTTCCTTCGAAATTCCCAATGACGATGAAACACAGAAATTGCATCGGAATTAAATATAAGAGACACAATGCCCACTTAAGTACAGGAAGACTGAGTCTTCCTACTGTCTATGTTTTGAGCGTTTCCTGTGTCATCAGTTCTACATTCCGATGCACCTCTGCAGGTTTACTGTATCCATTGGACTCCCCCCCCCCCCCATTGACGATGAAACACAGAAATTGCATCGGAATTAAATATAAGAGACACAATGCCGACTTAAGTACAGAAGGACTGAGTCTTCCTACTGTCTATGTTTTGAGCGTTTCCTGTGTCACCAGTTTTACATTCCGATGCACCTACGCAGGTCTACAGTATCCCTTGGACCTTCATAGTGACGATGAAACAAAGAAATTGCATCGGAATTATATATAAGAGACACAATGTCGTCTTAAGTACAGGAAGACAAAGTCATCCAACTGTCTATGTTTTGAGCGTTTCCTGTGTCACCAGTTTTACATTCCGATGCACCTCTGCAGGTTTACTGTATACCTTTGACCTTCCCATTGACGACAAAACACAAAAATTGCATCGGATTTAAATATAAGAGACACAATGCCGACTTAAGTACAGGCAGACTGAGTATTCCTAATGTCTATGTTTTGAGCGTTTCCTGTGTCACCAGTTTTACATTCCGATGCACCTCTGCAGGTCTACTGTATCTCTTGGATCTTCCCATTGACGATGATTCACAGAAATTGCATCGGAATTAAATATAAGAGAAACAATGCCGACTTAAGTACAGGAAGGCTGAGTCTTCCTACTGTCTATGTTTTGAGCGTTTCCTGTGTCACCAGTTTTACATTCCGATGCACCTCTGCAGGTTTACTGTATCCATTGGACCTTCACAGTGACAATGAAACACAGAAATTGCATCGGAATTAAATATAACAGACACAATGCCGACTTAAGTACAGGAAGACTGAGTCTTCCAACTGTCTGTGTTTTGAGCATTTCCTGTGTCACCAGTTTTACATTCCGATGCACCTCTGAAGTTTTACTGTAACCCTTTGATCTTCCCATTGACGATGAACCACAGATATTGCATCGGAATTAAATATAAGAGTCACAATGCCGACTTAAGTACAAGAAGACTGAGTCTTCCTACTGTCTATGTTTTGAGCGTTTCCTGTGTCATCAGTTTTACATTCCGATGCACCTCTGCCGGTTTACTATAACCATTGGACCTTCACAGTGACAATGAAACACAGAAATTGCATCGTAATTAAATATAACAGACACAATGCCGACTTAAGTACAGGAAGAATGAGTCTTCCTACTGTCTATTTTTTGAGCGTTTCCTTTGTCACCAGTTTTACATTCCGATCCACCATTGCAGGTTTACTGTATCCATTGGACCTTCCCATTGACGATGAAACACAGAAATATCATCGGAAATAAATATAAGAGACACAATGCCGACTAAAGTACAGGAAGACTAAGTCTTGCTATTGTCTATGTTTTGAGCGTCTCCTGTGTCACCAGTTTCATATTCGGATGCACCTCTGCAGGGTTACTGTATCCCTTGGACCTTCCCATTGACGATGAAACACAGAAATTGCATCCGAATTATATATAAGAGACACAATGTCGTCTTACGTACAGGAAGACAAAGCCATCCAACTGTCTATGTTTTGAGCGTTTCCTGTGTCACCAGTTTTACATTCCGATGCACCTCTGCAGGTTTGCTGTATCCCTTTCACCTTCCCATTGACGACGAAACACAGAAATTACATCGGAATTAAATATGACAGACACAATGCCGACTTAAGTACAGGAAGACTGAGCCTTCCTACTGTCTACGTTTTGAGTTTTCCTGTGTCACCAGTTTTACATTCCGATGCACCTCTGTAGGTATACTGTTTTCCTTTGACATTCCCATTGACGATGAAACACAGAAATTGCATCGGAATTAAATATAAGAGACACAATGCCGACTTAAGTACGGGAAGACTGAGTCTTCCTACTGTCTATGTTTTGAGCGTTTCCTGTATCACCAGTTTTACATTCCGATGCACCTCTGCAGGTTTAGTGTATTCCTTTGACGACAAAACACAGAAATTGCATCGGATTTAAATATAAGAGACACAATGCCGACTTAAGTACAGGAAGACTGAGTATTCCTAATGTTTATGTTTTGAGCGTTTCCAGTGTCACCAGTTTTACATTCCGATGCACCTCTGCAGGTTTTTGTGTCCCTTGGACATTCCCATTTGCGATGAAACACAGAAATTGCATCGGAATTAAATATAAGAGACACAATGACGTCTTAAGTACACGAAGACAGAGTCTTCCAAATGTCTATGCTTTGAGCGTTTCCTGTGTCACCAGTTTTACATTCCCATGCACCTTTGCAGGTTTTCCTGTATCCCTTGGACCTTCAAAGTGACGATGAATCACAGAAATTGCATCGGAAGTAAATATAAGAGACACAACGCCGATTTAAGTACAGGAAGACTGAGTCTTCCTACAGTCTATGTTTTGAGCGTTTCCTGTGTCATCAGTTCTACATTCCGATGCACCTCTGCAGGTTTACTGTATCCATTGGACACCCCCATTGACGATTTTACACGGAAATTGCATCGGAATTAAATATAAGAGACACAATGCCGACTTAAGTACAGGAAGACTGACTCTTCCTACTGTCAATGTTTGAGCGTTTCCTGTGTCAACAGTTTTACATTCCGATGCACCTCTGCAGGTTTACTGTATCCATTGGACCTTCCCATTGACGATGAAACACAGAAAATGCATCGGAATTAAATATAAGAGACACAATGCCGACTTAAGTACAGGAAGACTGAGTATTCCTACTCTCTATGTTTTGATCGTTTCCTGTGTCAGCAGTTTTACATTCCAATGCACCTCTGCAGGTTTGCTATATACCTTGGACCTTCCCATTGACGAAAAAACACAGGAATTGCATCGGAATTAAATATAAGAGACACAATGCCGACTTAAGTACAGGAAGACTGAGTATTCCTAATGTTTATGTTTTGAGCGTTTCCAGTGTCACCAGTTTTACATTCCGATGCACCTCTGCAGGTTTTTGTGTCCATTGGACCTTCCCATTTGCGATGAAGCACAGAAATTGCATCGGAATTAAATATAAGAGACACAATGCCGACTTCAGTATAAGAAAACTGAGTCTTCTTACGGTCTATGTTTTGAGCGTTTCCAGTGTCACCAGTGTTACAGCCCGATGCACCTCTGCAGGTTTCCTGTGTTCCTTGGACCTTCCCATTGGCGATGAAACACAGAGATTGCACCGCAATTAAATATAAGAGACACAATGACGTCTTATGTAGAGGAAGACTGAGTCTTCCTACTGTCTATGTTTCGAGCGTATCCTGTGTCTCCAGTTTTACATTCCGATGCACCTCTGCAGGTTTACTGTATCCCTTGGACCTTCACAGTGACGAAGAAACACAGAAATTGCATCGGAATTAAATATAAGAGACACAATGTCGACTTAAGTACAGAAGGACTGAGTCTTCCTACTGTCTATGATTTAAGCATTTCCTGTGTCAGCAGTATTACTTTCCGATGCACCTACTACGCAGGTCTACAGTATCCCTTGGACCTTCATAGTGATGATGAAACACAGAAATTGCATCGGAATTAAATATAAGAGACACAATGTCAACTTAAGTACAGAAAGTCTGAGTCTTCCTCTTCCCTATGTTTTGAGCGTTTCCTGTGTCACCAGTTTTACATTCCGATGCACCTCTGCAGGTTTGCTGTATCCCTTGCACCTTCCCATTGACAATGAAACACAGAAATTACATCGGAATTAAATATAACAGACACAATGCCGACATAAGTACAGGAAGACTGAGTCTTACGACTGTCTATGTTTTGAGCGTTTCCTGTGTCACCAGTTTTACATTCCGATGCACCTCTGCAGTTTTACTGTATCCCTTTGACCTTCCCATTCACGATGAATCACAGAAATTGCATCGGAATTAAATATAAGAGACACAATCCCGACATAAGTACAGGAAGATGGTGTCTTCCTGCTGTCTATTTTTTGAGCGTTTCCTGTGTCACCAGTTTTACATTCCCATGCACCTCTGCAGGTTTTCCTGTATCCCTTGGGCCTTCAAAGTGACGATGAAACACAGAAATTGCATCGGAATTAAATATAATAGACACAATGCCGACTTAAGTACAGGAATACTGAGCCTTCCTACTATCTATGTTTTGAGCGTTTCCTGTGTCACCAGTTTTACATTCCGATGCACCTCTGCAGGTATACTGCTTTCCTTCGAAATTCCCAATGACGATGAAACACAGAAATTGCATCGGAATTAAATATAAGAGACACAATGCCCACTTAAGTACAGGAAGACTGAGTCTTCCTACTGTCTATGTTTTGAGCGTTTCCTGTGTCATCAGTTCTACATTCCGATGCACCTCTGCAGGTTTACTGTATCCATTGGACTCCCCCCCCCCCCCCCATTGACGATGAAACACAGAAATTGCATCGGAATTAAATATAAGATACACAATGCCGACTTAAGTACAGAAGGACTGAGTCTTCCTACTGCCTATGTTTTGAGCGTTTCCTGTGTCACCAGTTTTACATTCCGATGCACCTACGCAGGTCTACAGTATCCCTTGGACCTTCATAGTGACGATGAAACACAGAAATTGCATCGGAATGAAATATAAGAGACACAATGTCGACTTAAGTACAGAAAGACTGAGTCTTCCTCTTCTCTATGTTTTGAGCGTTTCCTGTGTCACCAGTTTTACATTCCGATGCACCTCTGCAGGTATACTGTTTTCCTTTGACCTTCCCATTGACGACAAAACACAGAAATTGCATCGGATTTAAATATAAGAGACACAATGCCGACTTAAGTACAGGCAGACTGAGTATTCCTAATGTCTATGTTTTGAGCGTTTCCTGTGTCACCAGTTTTACATTCCGATGCACCTCTGCAGGTCTACTGTATCTCTTGGATCTTCCCATTGACGATGATTCACAGAAATTGCATCGGAATTAAATATAAGAGAAACAATGCCGACTTAAGTACAGGAAGGCTGAGTCTTCCTACTGTCTATGTTTTGAGCGTTTCCTGTGTCACCAGTTTTACATTCCGATGCACCTCTGCAGGTTTACTGTATCCATTGGACCTTCACAGTGACAATGAAACACAGAAATTGCATCGGAATTAAATATAACAGACACAATGCCGACTTAAGTATAGGAAGACTGAGTCTTCCTACTGTCTGTGTTTTGAGCATTTCCTGTGTCACCAGTTTTACATTCCGATGCACCTCTGAAGTTTTACTGTAACCCTTTGATCTTCCCATTGACGATGAACCACAGATATTGCATCGGAATTAAATATAAGAGTCACAATGCCGACTTAAGTACAAGAAGACTGAGTCTTCCTACTGTCTATGTTTTGAGCGTTTCCTGTGTCATCAGTTTTACATTCCGATGCACCTCTGCCGGTTTACTATAACCATTGGACCTTCACAGTGACAATGAAACACAGAAATTGCATCGTAATTAAATATAACAGACACAATGCCGACTTAAGTCCAGGAAGACTGAGTCTTCCTACTGTCTGTATTTTGAGCGTTTCCTGTGTCACCAGTTTTACATTCCGATGCACCTCTGCAGGTTTACTGTATCCCTTGGACCTTCCCATTAACGATGAAACACAGAAATTGCATCGGAATTAAATATAAGAGACACAATGCCGACTTAAGTACAGGAAGAATGAGTCTTCCTACTGTCTATGTTTGAGCGTTTCCTGTGTCACCAGTTTTACATTCCGATGCACCTCTGCAGGTTTACTGTATCCATTGGACTTTCCCATTGACGATGAACCACAGAAAATGCATAGGAATTAAATATAAGAGACACAATGCCAACTTACGTACAGGAAGAATGAGTCTTCCTACTGTCTATTTTTGAGCGTTTCCTTTGTCACCAGTTTTACATTCCGATCCACCATTGCAGGTTTACTGTATCCATTGGACCTTCCCATTGACGATGAAACACAGAAATATCATCGGAAATAAATATAAGAGACACAATGCCGACTTAAGTACAGGAAGACTAAGTCTTGCTATTGTCTATGTTTTGAGCGTCTCCTGTGTCACCAGTTTCATATTCGGAATCACCTCTGCAGGGTTACTGTATCCCTTGGACCTTCCCATTGACGATGAAACACAGAAATTGCATCGGAATTATATATAAGAGACACAATGTCGTCTTACGTACAGGAAGACAAAGCCATCCAACTGTCTATGTTTTGAGCGTTTCCTGTGTCACCAGTTTTACATTCCGATGCACCTCTGCAGGTTTGCTGTATCCCTTTCACCTTCCCATTGACGACGAAACACAGAAATTACATCGGATTTAAATGTAAGAGACACAATGCCGTCTTAAGTACAGGAAGACTGAGTATTCCTACTGTCTATTTTTTGAGCGTTTCCTGTGTCTCCAGTTTTACATTCCAATGCACCTCTGTAGGTTTACTCTATCCCTTGGACCTTCGCATTGACGACGAAATACAGAAATTGCATCGGATTTAAATATAAGAGACACAATTCCGACATAAGAACAGGAATGCTGAGTCTTCCTAGTGTCTATGTTTTGAGCATTTCCTGTGTCACCAGTTTTACATTCCGATGTTCCTCTGCAGGTTTACTGTATCCCTTGGATCTTCCAATTGACGATGAAACAAAGAAATTGCATCGGAATTAAATATAAGAGACACAATGCCGACTTATGTGCAGAAGGACTGAGTCTTCCTACTGTCTATGTTTTGAGCGTTTCCTGTGTCACCAGTTTTACACTCCGATGCACCTACGCAGGTCTTCAGTATCCCTTGGACCTTCATAGTGACGATGAAACACAGAAATTGCATCGGAATGAAATATAAGAGACACAATGTCGACTTAAGTACAGAAAGACTGAGTCTTCCTCTTCTCTATGTTTGAGCGTTTCCTGTGTCACCAGTTTTACATTCCGATGCACCTCTGCAGGTTTGCTGTATCCCTTGCACCTTCCCATTGACAATGAAACACAGAAATTACATCGGAATTAAATATGACAGACACAATGCCGACTTAAGTACAGGAAGACTGAGCCTTCCTACTGTCTACGTTTTGAGTTTTCCTGTGTCACCAGTTTTACATTCCGATGCACCTCTGCAGGTATACTGTTTTCCTTTGACATTCCCATTGACGATGAAACACAGAAATTGCATCGGAATTAAATATAAGAGACACAATGCCGACTTAAGTACAGGAAGACTGAGTCTTCCTACTGTCTATGTTTTGAGCGTTTCCTGTATCACCAGTTTTACATTCCGATGCACCTCTGCAGGTTTAGTGTATTCCTTTGACGACAAAACACAGAAATTGCATCGGATTTAAATATAAGAGACACAATGCCGACTTAAGTACAGGAAGACTGAGTATTCCTAATGTTTATGTTTTGAGCGTTTCCAGTGTCACCAGTTTTACATTCCGATGCACCTCTGCAGGTTTTTGTGTCCCTTGGACCTTCCCATTTGCGATGAAACACAGAAATTGCATCGGAATTAAATATAAGAGACACAATGACGTCTTAAGTACACGAAGACAGAGTCTTCCAAATGTCTATGCTTTGAGCGTTTCCTGTGTCACCAGTTTTACATTCCCATGCACCTTTGCAGGTTTTCCTGTATCCCTTGGACCTTCAAAGTGACGATGAATCACAGAAATTGCATCGGAAGTAAATATAAGAGACACAACGCCGACTTAAGTACAGGAAGACTGAGTCTTCCTACAGTCTATGTTTTGAGCGTTTCCTGTGTCATCAGTTCTACATTCCGATGCACCTCTGCAGGTTTACTGTATCCAT
Source organism: Schistocerca nitens (assembly GCF_023898315.1). Classification (NCBI taxonomy): domain Eukaryota; kingdom Metazoa; phylum Arthropoda; class Insecta; order Orthoptera; family Acrididae; genus Schistocerca; species Schistocerca nitens. The sequence goes on along the minus strand of NC_064615.1, from coordinate 1,199,807,278 downwards.
TGGACACCCCCATTGACGATGAAACACGGAAATTGCATCGGAATTAAATATAAGAGACACAATGCCGACTTAAGTACAGGAAGACTGACTCTTCCTACTGTCAATGTTTGAGCGTTTCCTGTGTCAACAGTTTTACATTCCGATGCACCTCTGCAGGTTTACTGTATCCATTGGACCTTCCCATTGACGATGAAACACAGAAAATGCATCGGAATTAAATATAAGAGACACAATGCCGACTTAAGTACAGGAAGACTGAGTATTCCTACTCTCTATGTTTTGATCGTTTCCTGTGTCAGCAGTTTTACATTCCAATGCACCTCTGCAGGTTTACTATATACCTTGGACCTTCCCATTGACGAAAAAACACAGAAATTGCATCGGAATTAAATATAAGAGACACAATGCCGACTTAAGTACAGGAAGACTGAGTATTCCTAATGTTTATGTTTTGAGCGTTTCCAGTGTCACCAGTTTTACATTCCGATGCACCTCTGCAGGTTTTTGTGTCCCTTGGACCTTCCCATTTGCGATGAAGCACAGAAATTGCATCGGAATTAAATATAAGAGACACAATGCCGACTTCAGTATAAGAAAACTGAGTCTTCTTACGGTCTATGTTTTGAGCGTTTCCAGTGTCACCAGTGTTACAGCCCGATGCACCTCTGCAGGTTTCCTGTGTTCCTTGGACCTTCCCATTGGCGATGAAACACAGAGATTGCACCGCAATTAAATATAAGAGTCACAATGCCGACTTAAGTACAAGAAGACTGAGTCTTCCTACTGTCTATGTTTTGAGCGTTTCCTGTGTCATCAGTTTTACATTCCGATGCACCTCTGCCGGTTTACTATAACCATTGGACCTTCACAGTGACAATGAAACACAGAAATTGCATCGTAATTAAATATAACAGACACAATGCCGACTTAAGTCCAGGAAGACTGAGTCTTCCTACTGTCTGTATTTTGAGCGTTTCCTGTGTCACCAGTTTTACATTCCGATGCACCTCTGCAGGTTTACTGTATCCCTTGGACCTTCCCATTAACGATGAAACACAGAAATTGCATCGGAATTAAATATAAGAGACACAATGCCGACTTAAGTACAGGAAGAATGAGTCTTCCTACTGTCTATGTTTGAGCGTTTCCTGTGTCACCAGTTTTACATTCCGATGCACCTCTGCAGGTTTACTGTATCCATTGGACTTTCCCATTGACGATGAACCACAGAAAATGCATAGGAATTAAATATAAGAGACACAATGCCAACTTACGTACAGGAAGAATGAGTCTTCCTACTGTCTATTTTTGAGCGTTTCCTTTGTCACCAGTTTTACATTCCGATCCACCATTGCAGGTTTACTGTATCCATTGGACCTTCCCATTGACGATGAAACACAGAAATATCATCGGAAATAAATATAAGAGACACAATGCCGACTTAAGTACAGGAAGACTAAGTCTTGCTATTGTCTATGTTTTGAGCGTCTCCTGTGTCACCAGTTTCATATTCGGAATCACCTCTGCAGGGTTACTGTATCCCTTGGACCTTCCCATTGACGATGAAACACAGAAATTGCATCGGAATTATATATAAGAGACACAATGTCGTCTTACGTACAGGAAGACAAAGCCATCCAACTGTCTATGTTTTGAGCGTTTCCTGTGTCACCAGTTTTACATTCCGATGCACCTCTGCAGGTTTGCTGTATCCCTTTCACCTTCCCATTGACGACGAAACACAGAAATTACATCGGATTTAAATGTAAGAGACACAATGCCGTCTTAAGTACAGGAAGACTGAGTATTCCTACTGTCTATTCTTTGAGCGTTTCCTGTGTCTCCAGTTTTACATTCCAATGCACCTCTGTAGGTTTACTCTATCCCTTGGACCTTCGCATTGACGACGAAATACAGAAATTGCATCGGATTTAAATATAAGAGACACAATTCCGACATAAGAACAGGAATGCTGAGTCTTCCTAGTGTCTATGTTTTGAGCATTTCCTGTGTCACCAGTTTTACATTCCGATGTTCCTCTGCAGGTTTACTGTATCCCTTGGATCTTCCAATTGACGATGAAACAAAGAAATTGCATCGGAATTAAATATAAGAGACACAATGCCGACTTATGTGCAGAAGGACTGAGTCTTCCTACTGTCTATGTTTTGAGCGTTTCCTGTGTCACCAGTTTTACACTCCGATGCACCTACGCAGGTCTTCAGTATCCCTTGGACCTTCATAGTGACGATGAAACACAGAAATTGCATCGGAATGAAATATAAGAGACACAATGTCGACTTAAGTACAGAAAGACTGAGTCTTCCTCTTCTCTATGTTTGAGCGTTTCCTGTGTCACCAGTTTTACATTCCGATGCACCTCTGCAGGTTTGCTGTATCCCTTGCACCTTCCCATTGACAATGAAACACAGAAATTACATCGGAATTAAATATGACAGACACAATGCCGACTTAAGTACAGGAAGACTGAGCCTTCCTACTGTCTACGTTTTGAGTTTTCCTGTGTCACCAGTTTTACATTCCGATGCACCTCTGCAGGTATACTGTTTTCCTTTGACATTCCCATTGACGATGAAACACAGAAATTGCATCGGAATTAAATATAAGAGACACAATGCCGACTTAAGTACAGGAAGACTGAGTCTTCCTACTGTCTATGTTTTGAGCGTTTCCTGTATCACCAGTTTTACATTCCGATGCACCTCTGCAGGTTTAGTGTATTCCTTTGACGACAAAACACAGAAATTGCATCGGATTTAAATATAAGAGACACAATGCCGACTTAAGTACAGGAAGACTGAGTATTCCTAATGTTTATGTTTTGAGCGTTTCCAGTGTCACCAGTTTTACATTCCGATGCACCTCTGCAGGTTTTTGTGTCCCTTGGACCTTCCCATTTGCGATGAAACACAGAAATTGCATCGGAATTAAATATAAGAGACACAATGACGTCTTAAGTACACGAAGACAGAGTCTTCCAAATGTCTATGCTTTGAGCGTTTCCTGTGTCACCAGTTTTACATTCCCATGCACCTTTGCAGGTTTTCCTGTATCCCTTGGACCTTCAAAGTGACGATGAATCACAGAAATTGCATCGGAAGTAAATATAAGAGACACAACGCCGACTTAAGTACAGGAAGACTGAGTCTTCCTACAGTCTATGTTTTGAGCGTTTCCTGTGTCATCAGTTCTACATTCCGATGCACCTCTGCAGGTTTACTGTATCCATTGGACACCCCCATTGACGATGAAACACGGAAATTGCATCGGAATTAAATATAAGAGACACAATGCCGACTTAAGTACAGGAAGACTGACTCTTCCTACTGTCAATGTTTGAGCGTTTCCTGTGTCAACAGTTTTACATTCCGATGCACCTCTGCAGGTTTACTGTATCCATTGGACCTTCCCATTGACGATGAAACACAGAAAATGCATCGGAATTAAATATAAGAGACACAATGCCGACTTAAGTACAGGAAGACTGAGTATTCCTACTCTCTATGTTTTGATCGTTTCCTGTGTCAGCAGTTTTACATTCCAATGCACCTCTGCAGGTTTACTATATACCTTGGACCTTCCCATTGACGAAAAAACACAGAAATTGCATCGGAATTAAATATAAGAGACACAATGCCGACTTAAGTACAGGAAGACTGAGTATTCCTAATGTTTATGTTTTGAGCGTTTCCAGTGTCACCAGTTTTACATTCCGATGCACCTCTGCAGGTTTTTGTGTCCCTTGGACCTTCCCATTTGCGATGAAGCACAGAAATTGCATCGGAATTAAATATAAGAGACACAATGCCGACTTCAGTATAAGAAAACTGAGTCTTCTTACGGTCTATGTTTTGAGCGTTTCCAGTGTCACCAGTGTTACAGCCCGATGCACCTCTGCAGGTTTCCTGTGTTCCTTGGACCTTCCCATTGGCGATGAAACACAGAGATTGCACCGCAATTAAATATAAGAGACACAATGACGTCTTAAGTAGAGGAAGACTGAGTCTTCCTACTGTCTATGTTTCGAGCGTATCCTGTGTCTCCAGTTTTACATTCCGATGCACCTCTGCAGGTTTACTGTATCCCTTGGACCTTCACAGTGACGAAGAAACACAGAAATTGCATCGGAATTAAATATAAGAGACACAATGTCGACTTAAGTACAGAAGGACTGAGTCTTCCTACTGTCTATGATTTAAGCGTTTCCTGTGTCAGCAGTATTACTTTCCGATGCACCTACTACGCAGGTCTACAGTATCCCTTGGACCTTCATAGTGATGATGAAACACAGAAATTGCATCGGAATTAAATATAAGAGACACAATGTCAACTTAAGTACAGAAAGACTGAGTCTTCCTTTCCCTATGTTTTGAGCGTTTCCTGTGTCACCAGTTTTACATTCCGATGCACCTCTGCAGGTTTGCTGTATCCCCTGCACCTTCCCATTGACAATGAAACACAGAAATTACATCGGAATTAAATATAACAGACACAATGCCGACATAAGTACAGGAAGACTGAGTCTTACGACTGTCTATGTTTTGAGCGTTTCCTGTGTCACCAGTTTTACATTCCGATGCACCTCTGCAGTTTTACTGTATCCCTTTGACCTTCCCATTCACGATGAATCACAGAAATTGCATCGGAATTAAATATAAGAGACACAATCCCGACATAAGTACAGGAAGATGGTGTCTTCCTGCTGTCTATTTTTTGAGCGTTTCCTGTGTCACCAGTTTTACATTCCCATGCACCTCTGCAGGTTTTCCTGTATCCCTTGGGCCTTCAAAGTGACGATGAAACACAGAAATTGCATCGGAATTAAATATAATAGACACAATGCCGACTTAAGTACAGGAATACTGAGCCTTCCTACTATCTATGTTTTGAGCGTTTCCTGTGTCACCAGTTTTACATTCCGATGCACCTCTGCAGGTATACTGCTTTCCTTCGAAATTCCCAATGACGATGAAACACAGAAATTGCATCGGAATTAAATATAAGAGACACAATGCCCACTTAAGTACAGGAAGACTGAGTCTTCCTACTGTCAATGTTTTGAGCGTTTCCTGTGTCATCAGTTCTACATTCCGATGCACCTCTGCAGGTTTACTGTATCCATTGGACTCCCCCCCCCCCCCCATTGACGATGAAACACAGAAATTGCATCGGAATTAAATATAAGATACACAATGCCGACTTAAGTACAGAAGGACTGAGTCTTCCTACTGCCTATGTTTTGAGCGTTTCCTGTGTCACCAGTTTTACATTCCGATGCACCTACGCAGGTCTACAGTATCCCTTGGACCTTCATAGTGACGATGAAACACAGAAATTGCATCGGAATGAAATATAAGAGACACAATGTCGACTTAAGTACAGAAAGACTGAGTCTTCCTCTTCTCTATGTTTTGAGCGTTTCCTGTGTCACCAGTTTTACATTCCGATGCACCTCTGCAGGTATACTGTTTTCCTTTGACATTCCCATTGACGATGAAACACAGAAATTGCATCGGAATTAAACATAAGAGACACAATGTCAACTTAAGTACAGAAAGACTGAGTCTTCCTCCTTTCTATGTTTTGAGCGTTTCCTGTGTCACCAGTTTTACATTCCGATGCACCTCTGCAGGTTTGCTGTATCCCTTGCACCTTCCCATTGACAATGAAACACAGAAATTACATCGGAATTAAATATAACAGACACAATGCCGACTTAAGTACAGGGAGACTGAGCCTTCCTACTGTCTATGTTTTGAGTTTTCCTGAGTCACCAGTTTTACATTCCGATGCACCTCTGCAGGTATACTGTTTTCCTTTGACATTCCCATTGACGATGAAACACAGAAATTGCATCGGAATTAAATATAAGAGACACAATGCCGACTTAAGTACAGGAAGACTGAGTCTTCCTACTGTCTATGTTTTGAGCGTTTCCTGTATCACCAGTTTTACATTCCGATGCACCTCTGCAGGTTTACTGTATCCCTTGGACTTTACCATTGACGATGAAACACAGAAATTGCATCGGAATTAAATATAAGAGACACAACGCCGACTTAAGTAGAAGAACGCTGAGTCTTCTTAGGGTCTATGTTTTGAACGCTTCCTGTGTCACCAGTTTTACATTCCGATGCACCTCTGCAGGTTTACTGTATTCCTTTGACGACAAAACACAGAAATTGCATCGGATTTAAATATAAGAGACACAATAACGACTTAAGTACAGGAAGAATGAGTATTCCTAATGTTTATGTTTTGAGCGTTTCCAGTGTCACCAGTTTTACATTCCGATGCACCTCTGCAGGTTTTTGTGTCCCTTGGACCTTCCCATTTGCGATGAAACACAGAAATTGCATCGGAATTAAATATAAGAGACACAATGACGTCTTAAGTACAGGAAGACAGAGTCTTCCAACTGTCTATGCTTTGAGCGTTTTATGTGTCACCAGTTTTACATTCCCATGCACCTCTGCAGGTTTTCATGTATCCCTTGGACCTTCAAAGTGACGATGAATCACAGAAATTGCATCGGAATTAAATATAAGAGACACATTGCCGACTTAAGTACAGGAAGACTGAGTCTACCTACTGTCTATGTTTTGAGCCTTTCCTGTGTCACCAGTTTTACATTCCGATGCACCTCTGCAGGTGTACTGTTTCCCTTCGACTTTCCCATTGACGATGAAACACAGAAATTGCATCGGAATTAAATATGAGACACAATGCCGACTTATGTACAGGAAGACTGAGTCTTCCTACAGTCTATGTTTTGAGCGTTTCCTGTGTCATCAGTTCTACATTCCGATGCACCTCTGCAGGTTTACTGTATCCATTGGACACCCCCATTGACGATGAAACACAGAAATTGCATCGGAATTAAATATAAGAGACACAATGCCGACTTAAGTACAGGAAGACTGATTCTTCCTACTGTCAATGTTTGAGCGTTTCCTGTGTCAACAGTTTTACATTCCGATGCACCTCTGCAGGTTTATTGTATCCATTGGACCTTCCCATTGACGATGAAACACAGAAAATGCATCGGAATTAAATATAAGATACACAATGCGGACTTAAGTACAGGAAGACTGAGTATTCCTACTCTCTATGTTTTGATCGTTTCCTGTGTTACCAGTTTTACATTCCAATGCACCTCTGCAGGTTTACTATATACCTTGGACCTTCCCATTGACGAAAAAACACAGAAATTGCATCGGAATTAAATATAAGAGATACAATGCCGATTTAGGTACAGGAAGACTGAGTCTTCCTACTGTCTATGTTTTGAGCGTTTCCTATGTCATCAGTTTTACATTTCGATGCACCTCTGCAGGTTTACTGTATCCCTTGGACCTTCACAGTGACGATGAAACACAGAAATTGCATCTAAATTAAATATAAGAGACACAATGCCGACTTCAGTATAAGAAAACTGAGTCTTCTTAGGGTCTATGTTTTAACCGCTTCCTGTGTCACCAGTTTTACATTCCAATGCACCTCTGCAGGTTTACTCTATCCCTTGGACCTTCCCATTGACGACGAAATACAGAAATTGCATCGGATTTAAATATAAGACACACAACGCCGACTTAAGTACAGGAAGACTGAGTATTCCTACTGTCTATGATTTGATCGTTTCCTGTGTCACCAGTTTTTCATTCCGATGCACCTCTGCACGTTTACTGTATCCATTGGACCTTCCCATTGACGATGAAACACAGAAATTGCATCGGAATTAAATATAAGAGACACAATGCCGACATAAGAACAGGAACGCTGAGTCTTCCTACTGTCTATGTTTTGAGCATTTCCTGTGTCACCAGTTTTACATTCCGATGCAACTCTGCAGGTTTACTATATCCCTTAGATCTTCCCATTGACGATGAAACACAGAAATTTTATCGGAATTAAATATATGAGACACAATTCCGACTTAAGTACAGGAACATTGTGTCTTCCTACTGGCTATGTTTTGAGCGTTTCCTGCGTCACCAGTTTTACATTCCGATGCACCTCTGCAGGTTTACTGTATCCATTGGACCTTCCCATTGACGATGAAACACAGAAATGACATCGGAATTAAATATAAGAGACACAACGCCGACTTAAGTACAAGAAAACTGAGTCTTCTTACGGTCTATGTTTTGAGCGTTTCCAGTGTCACCAGTGTTACATCCCGATGCACCTCTGCAGGTTTCCTGTGTTCCTTGGACCTTCCCATTGGCGATGAAACACAGAGATTGCACCGCAATTAAATATAAGAGACACAATGACGTCTTAAGTAGAGGAAGACTGAGTCTTCCTACTGTCTATGTTTCGAGCGTATCCTGTGTCTCCATTTTTACATTCCGCTTCACCTCTGCAGGTTTACTTTATCCCTTGGACTTTCACAGTGACGAAGAAACACAGAAATTGCATCGGAATTAAATATAAGAGACACAATGTCGACTTAAGTACAGAAGGACTGAGTCTTCCTACTGTCTATGTTTTAAGCGTTTCCTGTGTCACCAGTTTTACTTTCCGGTGCACCTACGCAGGTCTACAGTATCCCTTGGACCTTCATAGTGATGATGAAACACAGAAATTGCATCGGAATTAAATATAAGAGACACAATGTCAACTTAAGTACAGAAAGACTGAGTCTTCCTCTTCTCTATGTTTTGAGCGTTTGATGTGTCACCAGTTTTACTTTCCGATGCACCTCTGCAGGTTTGCTGTATCCCTAGCACCTTCCCATTGACTATGAAACACAGAAATTACATCGGAATTAAATATAACAGACACAATGCCGACTTAAGTACAGGAAGACTGAGTCTTACGACTGTCTATGTTTTGAGCGTTTCCTGTGTCACCAGTTTTACATTCCGATGCACCTCTGCAGGTTTACTGTATCCCTTTGACCTTCCCATTCACGATGAATCACAGAAATTGCATCGGAATTAAATATAAGAGACACAATTCCGACATAAGTACAGGAAGATGGTGACTTCCTGCTGTCTATTTTTTGAGCGTTTCCTGTGTCACCAGTTTTACATTCCCATGCACCTCTGCAGGTTTTCCTGTATCCCTTGGGCCTTCAAAGTGACGATGAAACACAGAAATTGCATCGGAATTAAATATAATAGACACAATGCCGACTTAAGTACAGGAAGACTGAGCCTTCCTACTATCTATGTTTTGAGCGTTTCCTGTGTCACCAGTTTTACATTCCGATGCACCTCTGCAGGTATACTGCTTTCCTTCGAAATTCCCAATGACTATGAAACACAGAAATTGCATCGGAATTAAATATAAGAGACACAATGCCGACTTAAGTACAGGAAGACTGAGTCTTCCTACTGTCTATTTTTTGAGCCTTTCCTGTGTCTCCAGTTTTACATTACGATGCACCTCTGCAGGTTTACTGTATCCCTTGGATCTTCCCATTGACGATGAATCACAGAAATTGCATCGAAATTATATATAAGAGACACAATGCCGACTTAAGTACAGGAAGACTGAGTCTTCCTACTGTCTATGTTTGAGCGTTTCCTGTGTCACCAGTTTTACATTCCGATGCACCTCTGCAGGTTTACTGTATCCATTGGACCTTCCCATTGACGATGAAACACAGAAATTGCATCGGTATTAAATATAAGAGACACAACGCCGACTTAAGTACAAGAACACTGAGCCTTCTTAGGGTCTATGCTTTGAACGCTTCCTGTGTCACCAGTTTTACATTCCGATGCACCTTTGCAGGATTACTGTATCCGTTTGACCTTCCCATTGTCGACCAAACACAGAAATTGCATCGGATTTAAATATAAGAGACACAATGCCGACTTAAGTACAGGAAGACTGAGTATTCCTAATGTCTATGTTTTGAGCGTTTCCTGTGTCACCAGTTTTACATTCCGATGCACCTCTGCAGGTTTACTGTATCTCTTGGATCTTCCTATTGACGAAGAATCACAGAAATTGCATCGGAATTAAATATAAGAGACACATTGCTGACTTAAGAACAGGAAGGCTGAATCTTCCTACTGTCTATGTTTTGAGCGTTTCCTGTGTCTCCAGTTTTACATTCCGATGCACCTCTGCTGGTTTACTGTATCCCTTGGATTTTCCCATTGACGATGAACCACAGAAATTGCATCGGAATTAAATATAAGAGACACAATGCCGACTTAAGTACAGGAACATTGAGTCTTCCTACTGTCTATGTTTGAGCGTTTCCTGCGTCACCAGTTTTACATTCCGATGCACCTCTGCAGGTTTACTGTATCCATTGGACCTTCCCATTGACGATGACACACAGAAATTACATCGGAATTAAATATAAGAGACACATTGTTGACTTAAGTACAAGAAAACTGAGTCTTCTTACGGTCTATGATTTGAGCGTTTCCAGTGTCACCAGTTTTATATTCCGATGCACCTCTGCAGGTTTACTGTATCCATTGGACCTTCCATTGACGATGAAACACAGAAATTGCATCGGAATTAAATATAAGAGACACAATGCCGACTTAAGAACAGGAAGGCTGAGTCTTCCTACTGTCTATATTTTGAGCGTTTCCTGTGTCTCCAGTTTTACATTCCGATGCACCTCTGCAGGTTTACTGTATCCCTTGGATTTTCCCATTGACGATGAACCACAGAAATTGCATCGGAATTAAATATAAGAGTCACAATGCCGACTTTAGTACAGGAAGACTGAGTCTTCCTACTGTCTATGTTTTGAGCGTTTCCTGTGTCATCAGTTTTACATTCCGATGCACCTCTGCCGGTTTACTATAACCATTGGACCTTCACAGTGACAATGAAACACAGAAACTGCTTCGGAATTAAATATAACAGACACAATGCCGACTTAAGTACAGGAACACTGAGTCTTCCTACTGTCTATGTTTTGAACGTTTCCTGTGTCACCAGTTTTACATTCCGATGCACCTCTGCAGGTTTACTGTATCCCTTGGACCTTCCCATTAACGATGAAACACAGAAATTGCATCGGAATTAAATATAAGAGACACAATGCCGACTTAAGTACAGGAAGAATGAGTCTTCCTACTATCTATGTTTGACCGTTTCCTGTGTCACCAGTTTTACATTCCGATGCACCTCTGCGGGTTTACTGTATCCATTGGACTTTCCCATTGACAATGAACCACAGAAAATGCATAGGAATTAAATATAAGAGACACAATTCCGACTTAAGTACAGGAAGAATGAGTCTTCCTACTGTCTATTTTTTGAGTGTTTCCTTTGTCACCAGTTTTACATTCCGATCCACCTCTGCAGGTTTACTGTATCCATTGGACCTTCCAATTGACGAACAAACACAGAAATTGCATCGGAATTAAATATAAGAGACACAATGCTGACTTAAGTACAGAAGGACTGAGTCTTCCTACTGTCTACGTTTTGAGCGTTTCCTGTGTCACCAGTTTTACATTCCGATGCACCTAAGCAGGTCTACAGTATCCCTTGGACCTTCATAGTGACGATGAAACACAGAAATTGCATCGGAATTAAATAAAAGAGACACAATGTCGACTTAAGTACAGAAAGACTGGGTCTTCCAACTCTCTATGTTTTGAGCGTTTCCTGTGTCACGAGTTTTACATTCCGATGCACATCTGCAGGTTTGCTGTATCCCTTGAACCTTCCCATTGACAATGAAACACAGAAATTACATCGGAATTAAATATAAGAGACACAATGACGTCTTAAGTACACGAAGACAAAGTCATCCAACTGTCTATGTTTTGAGCGTTTCCTGTGTCACCAGTTTTACATTCCGATGCACCTCCGCAGGTTTGCTGTATCCCTTTCACCTTCCCATTGACGACGAAACACAGAAATTGCATCGGATTTAAATATAAGAGACACAATGCCATGTTAAGTACAGGAAGACTGAGTATTCCTACTGTCTATTTTTTGAGCGTTTCCTGTGTCACCAGTTTTACGTTCCAATTCACCTCTTCAGGTTTACTGTATCCCTTGGACCTTCCCATTGATGAAAATACAGAAATTGCATCGGAATTAAATATAAGAGACACAATGCCGACTTAGGTACAGGAAGACTGAGTCTTCCTACTGTCTATGTTTTGAGCGTTTCCTGTGTCATCAGTTTTCCATTTTGATGCACCTCTGCAGGTTTACTGTATCACTTGCACCTTCACAGTGACGATGAAACACAGAAATTGCATCGGAATTAAATATAAGAGACACAATGCCGACATAAATACAGGAAGACTGAGTCTTCCTACTGTCTATGATTTGAGCGTTTCCTGTGTCACCAGTTTTACATTCCGATGCACCTCTGCAGGTATACTGTTTCCTTTCGACTTTCCCATTGACGATGAAACACAGAAATTGCATCGGAATGGAATATAAGAGACACAATGCGACTTAAGTACAGGAAGAGTGTGTCTTTCAATTGTCTATGTTTTGAGCGTTTCCTGTGTCACCAGTTTTACATTCCGATGCACCTCTGCAGGTTTACTGTATCCCTTGGATCTTCCCATTAACGATGAAACACAGAAATTGCATCGGAATTAAATATGAGAGACACAATGCCGACTTAAGTACAGGAAGAATGAGTCTTCCTACTGTCTATGTTTTGAGCGTTTCCTGTGTCACCAGTCTTATATTCCGATGCACCTCTGCAGGTTTACTGTATACCTTGGACATTCCCATTAACGATGAACCACAGAAATTGCATCGGAATTAAATATAAGAGACACAATGCCGACTTAAGTACAGGAAGAATGAGTCTTCCTACTGTCTATGTTTGAGCGTTTCCTGTGTCACCAGTTTTACATTCCGATACACTTCTGCAGGTTTACTGTATCCATTGGACTTTCCCATTGACGATGAAACACAGATAATGCATAGGAATTAAATATAAGAGACACAATGCCGACTTAAGTACAGGAAGAATGAGTCTTCCTACTGTCTTTTTTTTGAGCGTTTCCTTTGTCACCAGTTTTACATTCCGATCCACCTCTGCAGGTTTAGTGTACCCAATGGACCTTCCCATTGACGAAGAAACACAGAAATTGCATCGGAATTAAATATAAGAGACACATTGCCGACTTAAGTACAGGAAGACTGAGTCCTCCTATTGTCTATGTTTTGAGCGTCTCCTGTGTCGCCAGTTTTACATTCGGATGCACCTATGCAGGGTTACTGTATCCCATGGACCTTCCCATTGACCATGAAACACAGAAATAGCTTCGGAATTATATATAAGACACACAATGTCGTCTTAAGTACAGGAAGACAAAGTCATCCAACTGTCTATGTTTTGAGCGTTTCCTGTGTCACCAGTTTTACATTCCGATGCACCCCTGCAAGTTTGCTGTATCCCTTTCACCTTCCCATTGACGACGAAACATAGAAATTGCATCAGATTTAAATATAAGAGGCACAATGCCGTCTTAAGGACAGGAAGAATGAGTCTTCCTACTGTCTATGTTTTGAGCGTTTCCTGTGTCACCAGTTTTACATTCCGATGCACCTCTGCAGGTTTACTGTATCCCTTGGACCTTCCCATTAACGATGAAACACAGAAATTGCATCGGAATTAAATATAAGAGACACAATGCCGACTTAAGTACAGGAAGACTGAGTCTTCTTACTGTCTATGTTTTGAGCGTTTCTTGTGTCGACAGTTTTACATTCCGATGCACCACTGCAGGTCTACTGTATCCCTTGGACCTTCCCATTGACGATAAAACACAGAAATTGCATCGGAATTATATATAAGAGACACAATGTCGTCCTAAGTACAGGAAGACAAAGTCATCCAACTGTCTATGTTTTGAGCGTTTCCAGTGTCACCAGTTTTACATTCCGATGCACCTCTGCAGGTTTACTGTATCCATTGGACCTTCCCATGGACGATGGAACACAGAAATTGCATCGGAATTAAATATAAGAGACACAATGCCGACTTAGGTACAGGAAGACTTGAGTCTTCCTACTGTGTATGTTTTGAGCGTGTCCTGTGTCACCAGTTTTACATTCCAATGAACCTCTGCAGTTTTACTGTATCCCTTGAACCTTCACAGTGACGATGAAACACAGAAATTGCATCGGACTTAAATATAAATGACACAATGCCGACATAAGTACAAGAAAACTGAGTCTTCTTAGGGTCTATGTTATGAGCGCTTCCTGTGTCACCAGTTTTACATTTTGGTGCACCTCTGCAGGGTTACTGTATCCCTTGGACCTTCCCATTGACGATGAAACACAGAAATTGCATCGGAATTAAATATAAGAGACACAATGCCGACTTAAGTACAGAAAGACTGGGTCTTCCTACTGTCTATGTTTTGAGCGTTTCCTGTATCACCAGTTTTACATACCATTGCACCTCTGCAGGTTTACTGTATCTCTTTGATCTTCCCATTGACGATGAATCACAGAAATTGCATCGGAATTAAATATAAGAGACACAATGCCGCCTTAAGTACCGGAAGGCTGAGTCTCCCTACTGTCTATGTTTTGAGCGTTTCCTGTGTCATCAGATTTACATTCCGATGCACCTCTGCAGGTTTATTGTATCCCTTGGATCTTCCATTGACGATGAAACACAGAAATTGCATCGGAATTAAATATAAGAGACACAATGCCGAATTAAGTACAGGAAGGCTGAGTCTTCCTACTGTCTATGTTTTGAGCGTTTCCAGTGTCACCAGTTTTACATTCCGATGCACCTCTGCAGGTTTACTGTATCCATTGGACCTTCCCATGGACGATGAAACACAGAAATTGCATCGGAATTAAATATAAGAGACACAATGCCGACTAAGGTACAGGAAGACTGAGTCTTCCTACTGTCTATGTTTTGAGCGTGTCCTGTGTCGCCAGTTTTACATTCCGATGCACCTCTGCAGGATTACTGTATCCCATGGACCTTCACAGTGACGATGAAACACAGAAATTGCATCGGAATTAAATATATGAGACGCAATGCCGACTTAAGTACAGGAAGTCTGAGTCTTCCTACTGTCTATGATTTGAGCGTGTCCTGTGTCACCAGTTTTACATTCCGATGCACCTCTGCAGGTATACTGTTTCCTTTCGACTTTCCCATTGACGATGAAACACAGAAATTGCATCGGAATGAAATATAAGAGACACAATGCGACTTAAGTACAGGAAGAGTGTGTCTTTCAATTGTCTATGTTTTGAGCGTTTCCTGTGTCACCAGTTTGCATTCCGGTGCACCTCTGCAGGATTACTGTATCCCTTGGACCTTCCCACTGATGAAAAAACACAGAAATTGCATCGGAATTAAATATAAGAGACACAATGCCGAGTTAGGTACAGGAAGACTGAGTATTCCTACTGTCTATGTTTTGAGCGTTTCCTGTGTCATCAGTTCTACATTCCGATGCACCTCTGCAGGTTTACTGTATCCCTTGGACCTTCACAGTGACGATGAAACACAGAAATAGCATCGGAATTAATTATAAAAGACACAATGCCGACTTAAGTACAAGAAAACTGAGTCTTCTTAGGGTCTATGTTATGAGCGCTTCCTGTGTCACCAGCTTTACATTCCGATGCACCTCTGCAGGGTTACTGTGTCCCTTGGACCTTCCCATTGACGATGAAACACAGAAATTGCATCGGAATTAAATATAAGAGACACAATGCCGACTTAAGTACAGAAAGACTGAGTCTTCCTACTGTGTATGCTTTGAGCGTTTCCTGTGTCACCAATTTTACATTCCGATGCACCTCTGCAGGTTTACTGTATCCATTGCACCTTCCCATTGACGATGAAACACAGAAATAGCATCGGAATTAATATAAGAGACACAACGCCGACTTAAGAACAGGAAGGCTGTGTCTTCCTACTGTCTATGTTTTGAGCATCTCCTGTGCCACCACTTTTACATTCCGATGCACCTCTGCAGGTTTACTGTATCCCTTGGATCTTCCCATTGACGATGAACCACAGAAATTGCATCGGAATTAAATATATGAGACACAATGCCGACTTAAGTAATGGAACATTGAGTCTTCCTACTGTCTATGTTTTGAGCGTTTCCTGCGTCACCAGTTTTACATTTCGATGCACCTCTGCAGGTTTACTGTATCCATTGGACCTTCCCATTGACGATGAAACACAGAAATTATATCGGAATTAAATATAAGAGACACAACGTTGAGTTAATTACAAGAAAACTGAGTTTTCTTACGGTCTATGATTTGAGCGTTTCCAGTGTCACCAGTTTTACATTCCGATGCACCTCTGCAGGTTTACTGTATCCATTGGACCTTCCCATTGACAATGAAACACAGAAATTGCATCGGAATTAAATATAAGAGACACAATTCCGACTTAGGTACAGGAAGACTGAGTCTTCCTACTGTCTATGTTTTGAGCATGTCCTGTGTCACCAGTTTTACATTCCGATGCACCTCTGCAGGATTACTGTATCCCATGGACCTTCACAGTGACGATGAAACACAGAAATTGCATCGGAATTAAATATAAGAGACACAATGCCGACTTAGGTACAGGAAGACTGAGTCTTCCTACTGTCTATGTTTTGAGCGTTTCCTGTGTCATCAGTTTTCCATTTTGATGCACCTCTGCAGGTTTACTGTATCACTTGCACCTTCACAGTGACGATGAAACACAGAAATTGCATCGGAATTAAATATAAGAGACACAATGCCGACATAAATACAGGAAGACTGAGTCTTCCTACTGTCTATGATTTGAGCGTTTCCTGTGTCACCAGTTTTACATTCCGATGCACGTCTGCAGGTATACTGTTTCCTTTCGACTTTCCCATTGACGATGAAACACAGAAATTGCATCGGAATGGAATATAAGAGACACAATGCGACTTAAGTACAGGAAGAGTGTGTCTTTCAATTGTCTATGTTTTGAGCGTTTCCTGTGTCACCAGTTTTACATTCCGATGCACCTCTGCAGGTTTACTGTATCCCTTGGATCTTCCCATTAACGATGAAACACAGAAATTGCATCGGAATTAAATATGAGAGACACAATGCCGACTTAAGTACAGGAAGAATGAGTCTTCCTACTGTCTATGTTTTGAGCGTTTCCTGTGTCACCAGTTTTATATTCCGATGCACCTCTGCAGGTTTACTGTATACCTTGGACATTCCCATTAACGATGAACCACAGAAATTGCATCGGAATTAAATATAAGAGACACAATGCCGACTTAAGTACAGGAAGAATGAGTCTTCCTACTGTCTATGTTTGAGCGTTTCCTGTGTCACCAGTTTTACATTCCGATACACTTCTGCAGGTTTACTGTATCCATTGGACTTTCCCATTGACGATGAAACACAGATAATGCATAGGAATTAAATATAAGAGACACAATGCCGACTTAAGTACAGGAAGAATGAGTCTTCCTACTGTCTTTTTTTTGAGCGTTTCCTTTGTCACCAGTTTTACATTCCGATCCACCTCTGCAGGTTTAGTGTACCCAATGGACCTTCCCATTGACGAAGAAACACAGAAATTGCATCGGAATTAAATATAAGAGACACATTGCCGACTTAAGTACAGGAAGACTGAGTCCTCCTATTGTCTATGTTTTGAGCGTCTCCTGTGTCACCAGTTTTACATTCGGATGCACCTATGCAGGGTTACTGTATCCCATGGACCTTCCCATTGACGATGAAACACAGAAATAGCTTCGGAATTATATATAAGTGACACAATGTCGTCTTAAGTACAGGAAGACAAAGTCATCCAACTGTCTATGTTTTGAGCGTTTCCTGTGTCACCAGTTTTACATTCCGATGCACCCCTGCAAGTTTGCTGTATCCCTTTCACCTTCCCATTGACGACGAAACATAGAAATTGCATCAGATTTAAATATAAGAGGCACAATGCCGTCTTAAGGACAGGAAGAATGAGTCTCCCTACTGTCTATGTTTTGAGCGTTTCCTGTGTCACCAGTTTTACATTCCGATGCACCTCTGCAGGTTTACTGTATCCCTTGGACCTTCCCATTAACGATGAAACACAGAAATTGCATCGGAATTAAATATAAGAGACACAATGCCGACTTAAGTACAGGAAGACTGAGTCTTCTTACTGTCTATGTTTTGAGCGTTTCTTGTGTCGACAGTTTTACATTCCGATGCACCACTGCAGGTCTACTGTATCCCTTGGACCTTCCCATTGACGATAAAACACAGAAATTGCATCGGAATTATATATAAGAGACACAATGTCGTCCTAAGTACAGGAAGACAAAGTCATCCAACTGTCTATGTTTTGAGCGTTTCCAGTGTCACCAGTTTTACATTCCGATGCACCTCTGCAGGTTTACTGTATCCATTGGACCTTCCCATGGACGATGGAACACAGAAATTGCATCGGAATTAAATATAAGAGACACAATGCCGACTTAGGTACAGGAAGACTTGAGTCTTCCTACTGTGTATGTTTTGAGCGTGTCCTGTGTCACCAGTTTTACATTCCGATGAACCTCTGCAGTTTTACTGTATCCCTTGAACCTTCACAGTGACGATGAAACACAGAAATTGCATCGGACTTAAATATAAATGACACAATGCCGACATAAGTACAAGAAAACTGAGTCTTCTTAGGGTCTGTGTCACCAGTTTTACATTTTGGTGCACCTCTGCAGGGTTACTGTATCCCTTGGACCTTCCCATTGACGATGAAACACAGAAATTGCATCGGAATTAAATATAAGAGACACAATGCCGACTTAAGTACAGAAAGACTGGGTCTTCCTACTGTCTATGTTTTGAGCGTTTCCTGTGTCACCAGTTTTACATACCATTGCACCTCTGCAGGTTTACTGTATCTCTTGGATCTTCCCATTGACGATGAATCACAGAAATTGCATCGGAATTAAATATAAGAGACACAATGCCGCCTTAAGTACCGGAAGGCTGAGTCTCCCTACTGTCTATGTTTTGAGCGTTTCCTGTGTCATCAGATTTACATTCCGATGCACCTCTGCAGGTTTATTGTATCCCTTGGATCTTCCATTGACGATGAAACACAGAAATTGCATCGGAATTAAATATAAGAGACACAATGCCGAATTAAGTACAGGAAGGCTGAGTCTTCCTACTGTCTATGTTTTGAGCGTTTCCAGTGTCACCAGTTTTACATTCCGATGCACCTCTGCAGGTTTACTGTATCCATTGGACCTTCCCATGGACGATGAAACACAGAAATTGCATCGGAATTAAATATAAGAGACACAATGCCGACTAAGGTACAGGAAGACTGAGTCTTCCTACTGTCTATGTTTTGAGCGTGTCCTGTGTCGCCAGTTTTACATTCCGATGCACCTCTGCAGGATGACTGTATCCCATGGACCTTCACAGTGACGATGAAACACAGAAATTGCATCGGAATTAAATATATGAGACGCAATGCCGACTTAAGTACAGGAAGTCTGAGTCTTCCTACTGCCTATGATTTGAGCGTGTCCTGTGTCACCAGTTTTACATTCCGATGCACCTCTGCAGGTATACTGTTTCCTTTCGACTTTCCCATTGACGATGAAACACAGAAATTGCATCGGAATGAAATATAAGAGACACAACGGCGACTTAAGTACAGGAAGAGTGTGTCTTTCAATTGTCTATGTTTTGAGCGTTTCCTGTGTCACCAGTTTGCATTCCGGTGCACCTCTGCAGGATTACTGTATCCCTTGGACCTTCCCACTGATGAAAAAACACAGAAATTGCATCGGAATTAAATATAAGAGACACAATGCCGAGTTAGGTACAGGAAGACTGAGTATTCCTACTGTCTATGTTTTGAGCGTTTCCTGTGTCATCAGTTCTACATTCCGATGCACCTCTGCAGGTTTACTGTATCCCTTGGACCTTCACAGTGACGATGAAACACAGAAATAGCATCGGAATTAATTATAAAAGACACAATGCCGACTTAAGTACAAGAAAACTGAGTCTTCTTAGGGTCTATGTTATGAGCGCTTCCTGTGTCACCAGCTTTACATTCCGATGCACCTCTGCAGGGTTACTGTGTCCCTTGGACCTTCCCATTGACGATGAAACACAGAAATTGCATCGGAATTAAATATAAGAGACACAATGCCGACTTAAGTACAGAAACACTGAGTCTTCCTACTGTGTATGCTTTGAGCGTTTCCTGTGTCACCAATTTTACATTCCGATGCACCTCTGCAGGTTTACTGTATCCATTGCACCTTCCCATTGACGATGAAACACAGAAATAGCATCGGAATTAATATAAGAGACACAACGCCGACTTAAGAACAGGAAGGCTGTGTCTTCCTACTGTCTATGTTTTGAGCATCTCCTGTGCCACCACTTTTACATTCCGATGCACCTCTGCAGGTTTACTGTATCCCTTGGATCTTCCCATTGACGATGAACCACAGAAATTGCATCGGAATTGAATATATGAGACACAATGCCGACTTAAGTAATGGAACATTGAGTCTTCCTACTGTCTATGTTTTGAGCGTTTCCTGCGTCACCAGTTTTACATTTCGATGCACCTCTGCAGGTTTACTGTATCCATTGGACCTTCCCATTGACGATGAAACACAGAAATTATATCGGAATTAAATATAAGAGACACAACGTTGAGTTAATTACAAGAAAACTGAGTTTTCTTACGGTCTATGATTTGAGCGTTTCCAGTGTCACCAGTTTTACATTCCGATGCAGCTCTGCAGGTTTACTGTATCCATTGGACCTTCCCATTGACAATGAAACACAGAAATTGCATCGGAATTAAATATAAGAGACACAATTCCGACTTAGGTACAGGAAGACTGAGTCTTCCTACTGTCTATGTTTTGAGCATGTCCTGTGTCACCAGTTTTACATTCCGATGCACCTCTGCAGGTTTACTGTATCCCTTGGACCTTCCCATTGACGATGAAACACAGAAAATGCATCGGAATTAAATATAAGACACACAATGCCGACTAAGGTACAGGAAGACTGAGACTTCCTACTGTCTATGTTTTGAGCGTGTCCTGTGTCACCATTTTTACATTCCGATGAACCTCTGCAGGATTACTGTATCCCATGGACCTTCACCGTGACGATGAAACACAGAAATTGCATCGGAATTAAATATAAAAGACACAATGCCGACTTAAGAACAAGAAAATTGAGTCTTCTTAGGGTCTATGTTATGAGCGCTTCCTGTGTCACCAGTTTTACATTCCGATGCACCTCTGCAGGGTTACTGTATCCCTTTGACCTTCCCATTGACGATGAAACACAGAAATTGCATCGGAATAAATATAAGAGACACAATGCCGACTTAAGTACAGAAAGACTGAGTCATTCTACTGTCTATGTTTTGAGCGTTTCCTGAGTCACCAGGTTTACATTCCGATGCACCTCTCCAGGTTTACTGTATACCTTGGATTTTCACATTGACGATGAAACACAGAAATTGCATCGGAATTAAATATAAGAGACACAATGCCGACTTAAGTACAGGAAGTTTGAGTCTTCCTACTGTGTATGTTTTGAGCGTTTCCTGCGTCACCAATTTTACATTCCGATGCACCTCTGCAGGAATACTGTATCCATTGGACCTTCCCATTGAAGATGAACCACAGAAATTGCATTGGAATTAAATATAAGAGACACAATGCCGACTTAAGTAATGGAAAATTGAGTCTTCCTACTGTCTATGTTTTGAGCGTTTCCTGCGTCACCAGATTTACATTCCGATGCACCTCTGCAGGTTTACTGTATCCATTGGACCTTCCCATTGACGTTGAAACACAGAAATTACATCGGAATTAAACATAAGAGACACAACGTTCACTTAAGTTCAAGAAAACTGAGTCTTCTTACAGTCTATGTTTTGGGCGTTTCCAGTGTCACCAGTTTTACATTCCGATGCACCTCTGCAGGTTTACTGTATCCATTGGACCTTCCCATTGACGATGAAACACAGACATTGCATCGGAATTAAATATAAGAGACACAATTCCGACTTAGGAACAGGAAGACTGAGTCTTCCTACTGTCTATGTTTTGAGCGTGTCCTGTGTCACCAGTTTTACATTCCGATGCACCTCTGCAGTTTTACTGTATCCCTTGCACCTTCACAGTGACGATGAAACACAGAAATTGCATAGGAACTAAATATAAAGGACACAATGCCGACTTAAGTACAAGAAAACTGAGTCTTCTTAGGGTCTATATTATGAGCGCTTCCTGTGTCACCAGTTTTACATTCCGATGCAAATCTGCAGGGTTACTGTATCCCTTGGACCTTCCCATTGACGAAAAAACACAGAAATTGCATCGGAATTAAATATATGACACAATGCCGACTTCAGTACAGGAAGACTGAGTCTTCCTACTGTCAACGTTTGAGCGTTTCCTGTGTCAACAGTTTTACATTCCGATGCACTTCTGCAGGTTTACTGTATCAATTGGACCTTCCCATTGACGATGAAACACAGGAAATGCATCGGAATTAAATCTAAGAGACACAATGCCGACTGAAGTACAGGAAGACTGAGTCTTCCTACTGTCTATGTTTTGAGCGTTTCCTGTGTCACCAGTTTTACATTCCGATCCATCGCTGCAGGTTTACTGTATCCATTGGACCTTCCCATTGACGATGAAACACAGAAATTACATCGGAATTAAATATAAGAGACACAACGCCGACTTAAGGAAAAGAAGGCTGAGTCTTCTTACGGTCTATGTTTTGAGCGTTTCCAGTGTCACCAGTGTTACATTCCGATGCACCTCTGCAGGTTTACTGTGTCCCATGGACCTTCCTATTGGCGATGAAACACAGAAATTGCACCGCAATTAAATATAAGAGACACAATGACGTCTTAAGTAGAGGAAGACTGAGTCTTCCTACCGTCTATGTTTTGAGCGTTTCCTGTGTCACCAGTTTTAAATTCCGATGCACCTCTGCAGGTTTACTGTATCCCTTGGACCTTCACAGGGACGACGAAACACAGAAATTAAATCGGAATTAAATATAAGAGACACAATGCCGACTTAAGTACAGGAAGACTGAGTCTTCCTACTGTCTATGTTTTGAGCGTCTCCTGTGTCACCAGTTTTACATTCCGATGCACCTCTGCAGGGTTACTGTATCCCTTGGACCTTCCCATTGATGACGAAACACAGAAATTGCATCGGAATTAAATATAAGAGACACAATGCCGACTTAAGTACAGAGGGACTGAGTCTTCCTACTGTCTACGTTTTGAGCGTTTCCTGTGTCACCAGTTTTACATTCCGATGCACCTCTGCAGGTTTACTGTATCCCCTTGACCTTCCCATTGACGATGAATTACAGAAATTGCGTCGGAATTAAATATAAGAGACACAATGCCGACTTAAGTACAGGAAGATTGAGTCTTCCTACTGTCTATTTTTTGAGCGTTTCCTGCGTCACCACTTTTACTTTCCGATGCACCTCTGCATGTTTACTGTATCCATCGCACCTTCTCATTGACGATGAACCCCCGAAATTACATCGGAATTAAATATAAGAGACACAACGCCGACTTAAATACATGATAACAGAGTCTTCTTACGGTCTACGTTTTGAGCGTTTCCAGTGTCAACAGTTTTACATTCCGATGCACCTCTGCAGGTTTACTGTGTCCCTTGGTCCTTCCCATTTGCGATGAAACACAGAAATTGCATCGGAATTAAATATTAGAGGCACAATGACGTCTTAAGTACAGGAAGACAGAGTCTTCCAACTGTCTATGTTTTGAGCGTTTCCTGTGTCACCAGTTTTACATTCCCATGCACCTCTGCAGGTATACTGTTTCCCTTCGACTTTCCCATTGACGATGAAATACAGAAATTGCATCGGAATTAAATATAAGAGACAGAATGTCGACTTATGTACAGGAAGACTGATTCTTCCTACTGTCAATGTTTGAGCGTTTCCTGTGTCAACAGTTTTACATTCCGATGCACCTCTGCAGGTTGACTGTATCCATTGGATCCTCCCATTGACGATGAAACACAGAAAATGCATCGGAATTAAATATAAGAGACACAATGCCGACTTAAGTACAGGAAGACTGACTATTCCTGCTCTCTATGTTTTGATCGTTCTTGTGTCACCAGTTTTCCATTCCGATCCACATCTGCAGGTTTACTGTATCCATTGGACCTTACCTTTGACGACGAAGCACAGAAATTGCATCGGAATTAAATATAAAAGACACAACGCCGACTTAAGTAAAACAAAACTGAGTCATCCTACGGTCTATGATTTGAGCGTTTCCTGTGTGACCATTTTTACATTCCAATGCACCTCTGCAGGTTTACTATATACCTTGGACCTTCCCATTGACGAAAAAACACAGAAATTGCATCGGAATTAAATATAAGAGATACAATGCCGATTTAGGTACAGGAAGACTGAGTCTTCCTACTGTCTATGTTTTGAGCGTTTCCTATGTCATCAGTTTTACATTTTGATGCACCTCTGCAGGTTTACATTATCCCTTGGACCTTCACAGTGACGATGAAACACAGAAATTGCATCTAAATTAATTATAAGAGTCACAATGCCGACTTCAGTATAAGAAAACTGAGTCTTCTTAGGGTCTATGTTTTGACCGCTTCCTGTGTCACCAGTTTTACATTCCAATGCACCTCTGCAGGTTTACTCTATCCCTTGGACCTTCCCATTGACGACGAAATACAGAAATTGCATCGGATTTAAATATAAGAGACATAACTCCCACTTAGGTACAAGAAAACTGAGTCTTCTTACGGTCTATGTTTTGAGCGTTTCCAGTGTCACCAGTGTTACATCCCGATGCAACTCTGCAGGTTTCCTGTGTTCCTTGGACCTTCCCATTGGCGATGAAACACAGAAATTGCACCGCAATTAAATATAGGAGTCACAATGACGTCTTAAGTAGAGGAAGACTGAGTCTTCCTACTGTCTATGTTTTGAGCGTTTCCTGCGTCACCAGTTTTACATTCCGATGCACCTCTGCAGGTTTACTGTATCCCTTTGACCTTCCCATTGACGATGAATCACAGAAATTGCATCGTAATTAAATATAAGAGACACGATGCCGACATAAGTACAGGAAGATTGAGTCTTCCTACTGTCTATTTTTTGAGCGTTTCCTGTGTCACCAGTTTTACATTCCCATGCACCTCTGCAGGTTTTCCTGTATCCCTTGGACCTTCAAAGTGACGATGAAACACAGAAATTGCATCGGAATTAAATATAAGAGACACAATGCCGACATAAGTACAGGAAGACTGAGTCTTCCTACTGTCTATGTTTGGAGCGTTTCCTGTGCCACCAGTTTTACATTCCGATGCACCTCTGCAGGTATACTGTTTCCCTTCGACTTTCCCATTGACGATGAAACACAGAAATTGCATCGGAATTAAATATAAGAGACAGAATGTCGACTTAAGTACAGGAACATTGAGTCTTCCTACTGTCTATGTTTTGAGCGTTTCCTGCGTCACCAGTTTTACATTCCGATGCACCTCTGCAGGTTTACTGTGTCCCATGGACCTTCCTATTGGCGATGAAACACAGAAATTGCACCGCAATTAAATATAAGAGACACAATGACGTCTTAAGTAGAGGAAGACTGAGTCTTCCTACTGTCTATGTTTTGAGCGTTTCCTGTGCCACCAGTTTTACATTCCGATGCACCTCTGCAGGTATACTGTTTCCCTTCGACTTTCCCATTGACGATGAAACACAGAAAATGCATCGGAATTAAATATAAGAGACACAACGCCCACTTAAGTAAAAGAAAACTGACTCATCTTACGGTCTATGATATGGGCGTTTCCTGTGTGACCATTTTTACATTCCAATGCACCTCTGCAGGTTTACTATATACCTTGGACCTTCCCATTGACGAAAAAACACAGAAATTGCATCGGAATTAAGTATAAGAGATACAATGCCGATTTAGGTACAGGAAGACTGAGTCTTCCTTCTGTCTATGCTTTGAGCGTTTCCTATGTCATCAGTTTTACATTTTGATGCACCTCTGCAGGTTTACTGTATTCCTTGGACCTTCACAGTGACGATGAAACACAGAAATTGCATCTAAATTAAATATAAGAGACACAATGCCGACTTCAGTATAAGAAAACTGAGTCTTCTTAGGGTCTATGTTTTGACCGCTTCCTGTGTCACCGGTTTTACATTCCAATGCACCTCTGCAGGTTTACTCTATCCCTTGGACCTTCCCATTGACGACGAAATACAGAAATTGCATCGGATGTAAATATAAGAGACACAATATCGACTTAAGTACGGGAAGACTGAGTATTCATACTGTCTATGTTTTGATCGTTTCCTGTGTCACCAGTTTTTCATTCCGATTCACCTCTGCACGTTTACTGTATCCATTGGACCTTCCCATTGACGATGAAACACAGTAATTGCATCGGAATTAAATATAAGAGACACAATGCCGACTTAAGTACAGGAACATTGAGTCTTCCTACTGTCTATGTTTTGAGCGTTTCCTGCGTCACCAGTTTTACATTCCGATGCACCTCTGCAGGTTTACTGTATCCCTTGCACCTTGACAGTGACGATGAAACACAGAAATTGCATCGGAATTAAATATAAGAGACACAATGTCGACTTAAGTACAGGAAGACTGAGTCTTCCTACTGTCTATGATTTGAGCGTTTCCTGTGTCACCAGTTTTACATTCCGATGCACCTCTGCAGGTAAACTGTTTCCTTTCGACTTTCCCATTGACGATGAAACACAGAAATTGCCTCGGAATTAAATATAAGAGACACAATGCCGACTTAAGTACAGGAAGACTGAGTCTTCCTACTGTCTATGCTTTGAGCGTTTCCTGTGTCATAAGTTTTACATTCCGATGCATCTCTGCAGGTTTACTGTATCCATTGACTTTCTCAGTGACGATGAGACACAGAAATTGCATCGGTATGAAATATAAGAGACACAATGCGACTTAAGTACAGGAAGAGTGTGTCTTTCAGTTGTCTATGTTTTGAGCGTTTCCTGTGTCACCAGTTTTACATTCCGATGCACCTCTGCAGGTTTAGTGTATCCATTGGACCTTCCCATTGACGTTGAAACACAGAAATTGCATCGCAATTAAATATAAGATACACAACGCCGACTTAAGTACAAGACAACTGAGTCTTCTTACGGTCTTTGATTTGAGCGTTTCCTGAGTCACCAGTTTTACATTCCAATTCACCTGTTCAGGTTCACTGGATCCCTTTGACCTTCCCATTGATGAAAAAACACCGAAATTGCATCGGAATTAAATATAAGAGACACAATGCCGACTTAGGTACAGGAAGACTGAGTCTTCCTACCGTCTATGTCTTGAGCGTTTCCTGTGTCATCAGTGTTACATTTTGATGCACCTCTGCAGGTTTACTGTATTCCTTGGACCTTCACAGTGACGATGAAACACAGAAATTGCATCGGAATTAAGTATAAGAGGCACAATGCCCACTTAAGTACAGGAAGACTGAGTCTTCCTATTGTCTATGTTTTGAGCGTCTCCTGTGTCACCAGTTTTACATTCGGATGCACCTCTGCAGGGTTACTGAATCCCTTGGACCTTCCCATTGACGATGAAACACAGAAATTGCGTCGGAATTATATATAAGAGACACAATGTCGTCTTAAGTACAGGAAGACAATGTCATCCAACTGTCTATGTTTTGAGCGTTTCCTGTGTCACCAGTTTTACATTCCGATGCACCTCTGCAGGTTTGCTGTATCACTTTCACCTTCCCATTGACGACGGAACACAGAAATTGCATCGGATTTGAATATAAGAGACACAATGCCGACTTAAGTACAGGAAGACTGAGTATTCCTACTGTCTATTTTTTGATCGTTTCCTGTGTCTCCAGTTTTACATTCCGATGCACCTCTGCAGGTTTACAGTATCCCTTGGATCTTCCCATTGACGATGAATCACAGAAATTGCATCGGAATTAAATATAAGAGACACAATGCCGACTTAAGTACAGGAAGACTGAGTCTTCCTACTGTCTATGTTTGAGCGTTTCCTGTGTCATCAGTTTTACATTCCGATGCACCTCTGCAGGTTTTCTGTATCCATTGGACCATCCCATTGACGATGAAATACAGAAAATGCATAGGAATTAAATATAAGAGACACAATGCCGACTTACGTACAGGAACATTGAATCTTCCTACTGTCTATGTTTGAGCGTTTCCTGCGTCACCAGTTTTACATTCCGATGCACCTCTGCAGGTTTACTGTATCCATTGGACCTTCCCATTGACGAAGAAACACAGAAAATGCATCGGAATTAAATATAAGAGACACAATGCCAACTTAAGTACAGGAAGACTGAGTCTTCCTATTGTCTATGTTTTGAGCGTCTCCTGTGTCACCAGTTTTACATTCCGATGCACCACTGCAGGTTTACTGTATCCATTGGACCTTCCCATGGACGATGAGACACAGAAATTGCATCGGAATTAAATGTAAGAGACACAATGCCGACTAAAGTACAGGAAGACTGAGTCTTCCTACTGTCTATGTTTTGAGCGTGTCCTGTGTCACAAGTTTTACATTCCGATGCACCTCTGCAGGTTTACTGTATCCCATGGACCTTCACAGTGACGATGAAACACAGAAATTGCATCGGAATTAAATATAAAAGACACAATGCCGACTTAAGTACAAGAAAACTCAGTCTTCTTAGGGTCTATGTTATGAGCGCTTCCTGTGTCACCAGTTTTACATTCCGATGCACCTCTGCCGGTTTACTATAACCATTGGACCTTCACAGTGACAATGAAACACAGAAATTGCATCGGAATTAAATATAACAGACACAATGCCGACTTAAGTACAGGAAGACTGAGTCTTCCTACTGTCTATGTTTAAGCGTTTCCTGTGTCACCAGTTTTACATTCCGATGCACCTCTGCAGGTTTACTGTATCCCTTGGACTTTCCCATTAACGATGAAACACAGAAATTGCATCAGAATTATATATAAGGGACACAATGTCGTCTGAAGTACAGGAAGACAAAGTCATCCAACTGTCTATGTTTTGAGCGTCTCCTGTGTCACCAGTTTTGCATTCCGATGCACCTCTGCAGGTATACTGTATCCCTTTGATCTTCCCATTAACGATGAAACACAGAAATTGCATTGGAATAAGATATAAGAGACACAATGGCGACTTAAGTACAGGAAGAATGAGTCTTCCTACTGTCTATGTTTGAGCGTTTCCTGTGTCACCAGTTTTACATTCCAATGCACCTCTGCAGGTTTACTATATACCTTGGACCTTCCCATTGACGAAAAAACACAGAAATTGCATCGGAATTAAATATAAGAGATACAATGCCGATTTAGGTACAGGAAGACTGAGTCTTCCCTCTGTCTATGCTTTGAGCGTTTCCTATGTCATCAGTTTTACATTTGGATGCACCTCTGCAGGTTTACTGTATTCCTTGGACCTTCACAGTGACGATGAAACACAGAAATTGCATCTAAATTAAATATAAGAGACACAATGCCGACTTCAGTATAAGAAAACTGAGTCTTCTTAGGGTCTATGTTTTGACCGCTTCCTGTGTCACCAGTTTTACATTCCAATGCACCTCTGCAGGTTTACTCTATCCCTTGGACCTTCCCATTGACGACGAAATACAGAAATTGCATCGGATTTAAATATAAGAGACACAATATCGACTTAAGTACGGGAAGACTGAGTATTCATACTGTCTATGTTTTGATCGTTTCCTGTGTCACCAGTTTTTCATTCCGATTCACCTCTGCACGTTTATTCTATCCATTGGACCTTCCCATTGACGATGAAACACAGTAATTGCATCGGAATTAAAAATAAGAGACACAATGCCGACTTAAGTACAGGAACATTGAGTCTTCCTACTGTCTATGTTTTGAGCGTTTCCTGCTTCACCAGTTTTACATTCCGATGCACCTCTGCAGGTTTGCTGTATCCCTTCGACCTTCCCATTGACGATGAAACACAGAAATTACATCGCAATTAAATATAAGAGACACAACGCCGACTTAAGTACAAGAAAACTCAGTCTTCTTACGGTCAATGTTTTGAGCGTTTCCAGTGTCACCAGTATTACATTCCGATGCACCTCTGCAGGTATACTGTTTTCCTTCGTCATTCCCATTGACGATGAAACACAGAAATTGCATCGGTATGAAATATAAGAGACACAATGCGACTTAAGTACAGGAAGAGTGTGTCTTTCAATTGTCTATGTTTTGAGCGTTTCCTGTGTCACCAGTTTTACATTCCGATGCACCTCTGCAGGTTTAGTGTATCCATTGGACCTTCCCACTGACGTTGAAACACAGAAATTGCATCGCAATTAAATATAAGATACACAACGCCGACTTAAGTACAAGACAACTGAGTCTTCTTACGGTCTTTGATTTGAGCGTTTCCTGAGTCACCAGTTTTACATTCCAATTCACCTGTTCAGGTTTACTGTATCCCTTTGACCTTCCCATTGATGAAAAAACACCGAAATTGCATCGGAATTAAATATAAGAGACACAATGCCGACTTAGGTACAGGAAGACTGAGTCTTCCTACTGTCTATGTTTTGAGCGTTTCCTGTGTCATCAGTGTTACATTTTGATGCACCTCTGCAGGTTTACTGTATTCCTTCGACCTTCACAGTGACGATGAAACACAGAAATTGCATCGGAATTAAGTATAAGAGACGCAATGCCGTCTTAAGTACAGGAAGACTGAGTCTTCCTACTGTCTATGATTCGAGCGTTTCCTGTGTCACCAGTTTTACATTCCGATACACCTCTGCAGGTTTCCTGTATACATTGCACTTTCCCATTGACGATGAAACACAGAAAATGCATAGGAATTAAATATAAGAGAGACAATACCGACTTAAGTACAGGAAGAATGAGTCTTCCTACTGTCTATTTTTTGAGCGTTTCCTTTGTCACCAGTTTTACATTCCAATCCACCTCTGCAGCTTTACTGTATCCATTGGACCTTCCCATTGACGAAGAAACACAGACATTGCATCGGAATTAAATATAAGATACACAATACCGACTTAATTACAGGAAGACTGAGTCTTCCTATTGTCTATGTTTTGAGCGTCTCCTGTGTCACCAGTTTTACATTCGGATGCACCTCTGCAGGGTTACTGAATCCCTTGGACCTTCCCATTGACGATGAAACACAGAAATTGCGTCGGAATTATATATAAGAGACACAATGTCGTCTTAAGTACAGGAAGACAATGTCATCCAACTGTATATGTTTTGAGCGTTTCCTGTGTCACCAGTTTTACATTCCGATGCACCTCTGCAGGTTTGCTGTATCACTTTCACCTTCCCATTGACGACGGAACACAGAAATTGCATCGGATTTGAATATAAGAGACACAATGCCGACTTAAGTACAGGAAGACTGAGTATTCCTACTGTCTATTTTTTGAGCGTTTCCTGTGTCTCCAGTTTTACATTCCGATGCACCTCTGCAGGTTTACAGTATCTCTTGGATCTTCCCATTGACGATGATTCACAGAAATTGCATCGGAATTAAATGTAAGAGAAAAAATGCCGACTTAAGTACAAGAACACTGAGTCTTCTTAGGGTCTATGTTTTGAACGCTTCCTGTGTCACCAGTTTTACATTCCGATGCACCTCTGCAGGTTTACTGTATCCCTTTGACCTTCCCATTGACGACAAAACGCAGAAATTGCATCGGATTTAAATATAAGAGACACAATGCCGACTTAAGTACAGGAAGACTGAGTATTCCTAATGTCTATGTTTTGAGCGTTTCCTGTGTCACCAGTTTTACATTCCGATCCACCTCTGCAGGTTTACTGTATCTCTTGGATCTTCCCATTGACGATGATTCACAGAAATTGCATCGGAATTAAATGTAAGAGAAACAATGCCGACTTAAGTACAGGAAGGCTGAGTCTTCCTATTGTCTATGTTCTGAGCGTTTCCTGTGTCACCAGTTTTACATTCCGATGCACCTCTGCAGGTTTACTGTTTCCCTTGGATCTTCCCATTGACGATGAAACACAGAAATTGCATCGAAATTAAATATAAGAGACACAATGCCGACTTAAGTACAGGAACATTGAATCTTCCTACTGTCTATGTTTGAGCGTTTCCTGCGTCACCAGTTTTACATTCCGATGCACCTCTGCAGGTTTACTGTATCCATTGGACCTTCCCATTGACGAAGAAACACAGAAAATGCATCGGAATTAAATATAAGAGACACAATGCCGACTTAAGTACAGGAAGACTGAGTCTTCCTATTATCTATGTTTTGAGCGTCTCCTGTGTCACCAGTTTTACATTCCGATGCACCACTGCAGGTTTACTGTATCCATTGGACCTTCCCATGGACGATGAAACACAGAAATTGCATCGGAATTAAATGTAAGAGACACAATGCCGACTAAGGTACAGGAAGACTGAGTCTTCCTACTGTCTATGTTTTGAGCGTGTCCTGTGTCACAAGTTTTACATTCCGATGCACCTCTGCAGGTTTGCTGTATCCCATGGACCTTCACAGTGACGATGAAACACAGAAATTGCATCGGAATTAAATATAAAAGACACAATGCCGACTTAAGTACAAGAAAACTCAGTCTTCTTAGGGTCTATGTTATGAGCGCTTCCTGTGTCACCAGTTTTACATTCCGATGCACCTCTGCAGGTTTACTGTATCCCTTGGATCTTCCCATTGACGACGAATCACAGAAGTTGCATCAGAATTATATATAAGAGTCACAATGCCGACTTAAGTACAGGAACATTGAGTCTTCCTACTGTCTATGTTTTGGGCGTTTCCTATGTCATCAGTTTTACATTTTTAAGCACCCCTGCAGGTTTACTGTATCCCTTGGACCTTCACAGTGACGATGAAACACAGAAATTGCATCTAAATTAAATATAAGAGACACAATGCCAACTTCAGTATAAGAAAACTGAGTCTTCTTAGGGTCTATGTTTTGACCGCTTCCTGTGTCACCAGTTTTACATTCCAATGCACCTCTGCAGGTTTACTCTATCCCTTGGACCTTCCCATTGACGACGAAATACAGAAATTGCATCGGAATTAAATACAACAGACACAATGCCGACTTAAGTACAGGAAGACTGAGCCTTCCTACTGTCTATGTTTTGAGCGTTTCCTGTGTCTCCAGTTTTACATTCCGATGCACCTCTGCAAGTATACTGTTTTCCTTTGACATTCCCATTGACGATGAAACACAGAAATTGCATCGGAATTAAATATAAGAGACACAATGCC
Source organism: Schistocerca nitens (assembly GCF_023898315.1). Taxonomy (NCBI): domain Eukaryota; kingdom Metazoa; phylum Arthropoda; class Insecta; order Orthoptera; family Acrididae; genus Schistocerca; species Schistocerca nitens. Next base: position 1,199,773,913 of record NC_064615.1, on the reverse strand, counting down.
GACTTAAGTACAGGAAGACTGAGTCTTCCTACTGTCTATGTTTTGAGCGTTTCCTGTATCACCAGTTTTACATTCCGATGCACATCTGCAAGTTTACTGTATCCCTTGGACTTTACCATTGACGATGAAACACAGAAATTGCATCGGAATTAAATATAAGAGACACAACGCCGACTTAAGTACAAGAACACTGAGTCTTCTTAGGGTCTATGTTTTGAACGCTCCCTGTGTCACCAGTTTTACATTCCGATGCACCTCTGCAGGTTTACTGTATCCCTTTGACGACAAAACACAGAAATTGCATCGGATTTAAATATAAGAGACACAATGCCGACTTAAGTACAGGAAGACTGAGTATTCCTAATGTCTATGTTTTGAGCGTTTCCAGTGTCACCAGTTTTACATTCCGATGCACCTCTGCAGGTTTTTGTGTCCCTTGGACCTTCCCATTTGCGATGAAACACAGAAATTGCATCGGAATTAAATATAAGAGACACAATGACGTCTTAAGTACAGGAAGACAGAGTCTTCCAACTGTCTATGCTTTGAGCGTTTCCTGTGTCACCAGTTTTACATTCCCATGCACCTCTGCAGGTTTTCCTGTATCCCTTGGACTTTCAAAGTGACGATTAAACACAGAAATTGCATCGGAATTAAATATAAGAGACACAATGCCGACTTAAGTACAGGAAGACTGAGTCTTCCTACTGTCTATGTTTTGAGCGTTTCCTGTGTCACCAGTTTTACATTCCGATGCACCTCTGCAGGTATACTGTTTCCCTTCGACTTTCCCATTGACGATGAAACACAGAAATTGCATCGGAATTAAATATAAGAGACACAATGCCGACTTAAGTACAGGAAGACTGAGTCTTCCTACAGTCTATGCTTTGAGCGTTTCCTGTGTCATCAGTTCTACATTCCGATGCACCTATGCAGGTTTACTGTATCCATTGGACACCCCCATTGACGATGAAACACAGAAATTGCATCGGAATGAAATATAAGAGACACAATGCCGACTTAAGTACAGGAAGACTGACTCTTCCTACTGTCAATGTTGAGCGTTTCCTGTGTCAAAAGTTTTACATTCCGATGCACCTCTTTAGGTTTACTGTATCCATTGGACCTTCCCATTGACGATGAAACACAGAAAATGCATCGGAATTAAATATAAGACACACAACGCCGACTTAAGTACAATTAGGCTGAGTATTCCTACTGTCTATGTTTTGATCGTTTCCTGTGTCACCAGTTTTTCATTCCGATCCACCTCTCCACGTTTACTGTATCCATTGAACCTTCCCATTGACGATGAAACACAGAATTTGCATCGGAATTAAATATAAGAGACACAATGCCGGCATAAGAACGGGAATGCTGAGTCTTCCTACTGTCTATGATTTGAGCATTTCCTGTGTCACCAGTTTTACATTCCGATGCACCTCTGCAGGTTTACTGTATCCCTTGGATCTTCCCATTGACGATGAAACACAGAAATTTTATCGGAATTAAATATATGAGACACAATGCCGACTTAAGTACAGGAACATTGAGACTTCCTACTGTCTATGTTTTGAGCGTTTCCTGCGTCACCAGTTTTACATTCCGATGCACCTCAGCAGGTTTACTGTATCCATTGGACCTTCCCATTGACGATGAAACACAGAAATTACATCGGAATTAAATATAAGAGACACAACGCCGACTTAAGTACAAGAAAACTGAGTCTTCTTACGGTCTATGTTTTGAGCGTTTCCAGTGTCACCAGTGTTACATCCCGATGCACCTCTGCAGGTTTCCTGTGTTCCTTGGGCCTTCCCATTGGCGATGAAACACAGAGATTGCACCGCAATTAAATATAAGAGACACAATGACGTCTTATGTAGAGGAAGACTGAGTCTTCCTACTGTCTATGATTTGAGCGTATCCTGTGTCTCTAGTTTTACATTCCGATGCACCTCTGCAGGTTTACTGAATCCCTTGGACCTTCACAGTGACGAAGAAACACAGAAATTGCATCGCAATTAAATATAAGAGACACAATGCCGACTTAAGTACAGAAGGACTGAGTCTTCCTACTGTCTATGTTTTAAGCGTTTCCTGTGTCACCAGTTTTACTTTCCGATGCACCTACGCAGGTCTACAGTATCCCTTGGACCTTCATAGTGATGATGAAACACAGAAATTGCATCGGAATTAAATATAAGAGACACAATGTCAACTTAAATACAGAAAGACTGAGTCTTCGTCTTCTCTATGTTTTGAGCGTTTCATGTGTCACCAGTTTTACATTCCGATGCACCTCTGCAGGTTTGCTGTATCCCTTGCACCTTCCCATTGACAATGAAACACAGAAATTACATCGGAATTGAATATAACAGACACAATGCCGACTTAAGTACAGGAAGACTGAGTCTTACTACTGTCTATGTTTTGAGCGTTTCCTGTGTCACCAGTTTTACATTCCGATGCACCTCTGCAGGTTTACTGTATCCCTTTGACCTTCCCATTGACGATGAATCACAGAAATTGCATCGGAATTAAATATAAGAGACACAATCCCGACATAAGTACAGGAAGATTGTGTCTTCCTACTGTCTATTTTTTGAGCGTTTCCTGTGTCACCAGTTTTACATTCCCATGCACCTCTGCAGGTTTTCCTGTATCCCTTGGGCCTTCAAAGTGACGAAGAATCACAGAAATTGCATCGGAATTAAATATAATAGACACAATGCCGACTTAAGTACAGGAAGACTGAGCCTTCCTACTGTCTATGTTTTGAGCGTTTCCTGTGTCACCAGTTCTACATTCCGATGCACCACTGCAGGTTTACTGTATCCATTGGACCTTCCCATGGACGATGAAACACAGAAATTGCATCGGAATTAAATGTAAGAGACACAATGCCGACTAAGGTACAGGAAGACTGAGTCTTCCTACTGTCTATGTTTTGAGCGTGTCCTGTGTCACAAGTTTTACATTCCGATGCACCTCTGCTGGTTCACTGTATCCCTTGGATCTTCCCATTGACGATGAATCACAGAAGTTGCATCAGAATTATACATAAGAGTCACAATGCCGACTTAAGTACAGGAACATTGAGTCTTCCTACTGTCTATGTTTTGGGCGTTTCCTATGTCATCAGTTTTACATTTGGATGCACCCCTGCAGGTTTACTGTATCCCTTGGACCCTCACAGTGACGATGAAACACAGAAATTGCATCTAAATTAAATATAAGAGACACAATGCCGACTTCAGTATAAGAAAACTGAGTCTTCTTAGGGTCTATGTTTTGACCGCTTCCTGTGTCACCAGTTTTACATTCCAATGCACCTCTGCAGGTTTACTCTATCCCTTGGACCTTCCCATTGACGACGAAATACAGATATTGCATCGGATTTAAATATAAGAGACACAATGCCGACTTAAGTACAGGAAGACTGAGTATTCCTACTGTCTATGTTTTGATCGTTTCCTATGTCACCAGTTTTTCATTCCGATGCACCTCTGCACGTTTACTGTATCCATTGGACCTTCCCATTGACGATGAAACACAGAAATTGCATCGGAATTAAATATAAGAGACACAATGCCGACATAAGAACAGGAATGCTGAGTCTTCCTACTGTCTATGTTTTGAGCATTTCCTGTGTCACCAGTTTTACATTCCGAAGTTCCTCTGCAGGTTTACTGTATCCCTTGGATCTTCCAATTGACGATGAAACAAAGAAATTGCATCGGAATTAAATATAAGAGACACAATGAAGACTTAAGTACAGAAGGACTTAGTCTTCCTACTGTCTATGTTTTGAGCGTTTCCTGTGTCACCAGTTTTACATTCCGATGCACCTACGCAGGTCTACAGTATCCCTTGGACCTTCATAGTGACGATGAAACACAGAAATTGCATCGGAATGAAATATAAGAGACACAATGTCGACTTAAGTACAGAAAGACTGAGTCTTCCTCTTCTCTATGTTTTGAGCGTTTCCTGTGTCACAAGTTTTACATTCCGATGCACCTCTGCAGGTTTGCTGTATCCCTTGCACCTTCCCATTGACAATGAAACACAGAAATTACATCGGAATTAAATATAACAGACACAATGCCGACTTAAGTACAGGAAGACTGAGCCTTCCTACTGTCTATGTTTTGAGCGTTTCCTGTGTCACCAGTTTTACATTCCGATGCACCTCTGCAAGTATACTGTTTTCCTTTGACATTGCCATTGACGACAAAACACAGAAATTGCATCGGATTTAAATATAAGAGACACAATGCCGACTTAAGTACAGGAAGACTGAGTATTCCTAATGTCTATGTTTTGAGCGTTTCCAGTGTCACCAGTTTTACATTCCGATGCACCTCTGCAGGTTTACTGTATCCATTGGACCTTCCCATTGACGAAGAAACACAGAAAATGCATCGGAATTAAATATAAGAGACACAATGCCGACTTAAGTACAGGAAGACTGAGTCTTCCTATTATCTATGTTTTGAGCGTCTCCTGTGTCACCAGTTTTACATTCCGATGCACCACTGCAGGTTTACTGTATCCATTGGACCTTCCCATGGACGATGAAACACAGAAATTGCATCGGAATTAAATGTAAGAGACACAATGCCGACTAAGGTACAGGAAGACTGAGTCTTCCTACTGTCTATGTTTTGAGCGTGTCCTGTGTCACAAGTTTTACATTCCGATGCACCTCTGCAGGTTTACTGTATCCCATGGACCTTCACAGTGACGATGAAACACAGAAATTGCATCGGAATTAAATATAAAAGACACAATGCCGACTTAAGTACAAGAAAACTCAGTCTTCTTAGGGTCTATGTTATGAGCGCTTCCTGTGTCACCAGTTTTACATTCCGATGCACCTCTGCAGGTTTACTGTATCCCTTGGATCTTCCCATTGACGATGAATCACAGAAGTTGCATCAGAATTATATATAAGAGTCACAATGCCGACTTAAGTACAGGAACATTGAGTCTTCCTACTGTCTATGTTTTGGGCGATTCCTATGTCATCAGTTTTACATTTTGATGCACCCCTGCAGGTTTACTGTATCCCTTGGACCTTCACAGTGACGATGAAACACAGAAATTGCATCTAAATTTAATATAAGAGACACAATGCCGACTTCAGTATAAGAAAACTGAGTCTTCTTAGGGTCTATGTTTTGACCGCTTCCTGTGTCACCAGTTTTACATTCCAATGCACCTCTGCAGGTTTACTCTATCCCTTGGACCTTCCCATTGACGACGAAATACAGAAATTGCATCGGATTTAAATATAAGAGACACAATGCCGACTTAAGTACAGGAAGACTGAGTATTCCTACTGTCTTTGTTTTGATCGTTTCCTATGTCACCAGTTTTTCATTCCGATGCACCTCTGCACGTTTACTGTATCCATTGGACCTTCCCATTGACGATGAAACACAGAAATTGCATCGGAATTAAATATAAGAGACACAATGCCGACATAAGAATAGGAATGCTGAGTCTTCCTACTGTCTATGTTTTGAGCGTTTCCTGTGTCACCAGTTTTACATTCCGAAGTTCCTCTGCAGGTTTACTGTATCCCTTGGATCTTCCAATTGACGATGAAACAAAGAAATTGCATCGGAATTAAATATAAGAGACACAATGAAGACTTAAGTACAGAAGGACTTAGTCTTCCTACTGTCTATGTTTTGAGCGTTTCCTGTGTCACCAGTTTTACATTCCGATGCACCTACGCAGGTCTACAGTATCCCTTGGACCTTCATAGTGACGATGAAACACAGATATTGCATCGGAATGAAATATAAGAGACACAATGTCGACTTAAGTACAGAAAGACTGAGTCTTCCTCTTCTCTATGTTTTGAGCGTTTCCTGTGTCACCAGTTTTACATTCCGATGCACCTCTGCAGGTTTGCTGTATCCCTTGCACCTTCCCATTGACAATGAAACACTGAAATTACATCGGAATTAAATACAACAGACACAATGCCGACTTAAGTACAGGAAGACTGAGCCTTCCTACTGTCTATGTTTTGAGCGTTTCCTGTGTCACCAGTTTTACATTCCGATGCACCTCTGCAAGTATACTGTTTTCCTTTGACATTCCCATTGACGATGAAACACAGAAATTGCATCGGAATTAAATATAAGAGACCCAATGCCGACTTAAGTACAGGAAGACTGAGTCTTCCTACTGTCTATGTTTTGAGCGTTTCCTGTATCACCAGTTTTACATTCCGATGCACATCTGCAAGTTTACTGTATCCCTTGGACTTTACCATTAACGATGAAACACAGAAATTGCATCGGAATTAAATATAAGAGACACAATGCCGACTTAAGTACAGGAAGACTGAGTCTTCCTACTGTCTATGTTTTGAGCGTTTCCTGTATCACCAGTTTTACATTCCGATGCACATCTGCAAGTTTACTGTATCCCTTGGACTTTACCATTGACGATGAAACACAGAAATTGCATCGGATTTAAATATAAGAGACACAATGCCGACTTAAGTACAGGAAGACTGAGTATTCCTAATGTCTATGTTTTGAGCGTTTCCAGTGTCACCAGTTTTACATTCCGATGCACCTCTGCAGGTTTTTGTGTCCCTTGGACCTTCCCATTTGCGATGAAACACAGAAATTGCATCGGAATTAAATATAAGAGACACAATGTCGTCTTAAGTACAGGAAGACAGAGTCTTCCAACTGTCTATGCTTTGAGCGTTTCCTGTGTCACCAGTTTTACATTCCCATGCACCTCTGCAGGTTTTCCTGTTTCCCTTGGACTTTCAAAGTGACGATTAAACACAGAAATTGCATCGGAATTAAATATAAGAGACACAATGCCGACTTAAGTACAGGAAGACTGAGTCTTCCTACTGTCTATGTTTTGAGCGTTTCCTGTGTCACCAGTTTTACATTCCGATGCACCTCTGCAGGTATACTGTTTCCCTTCGACTTTCCCATTGACGATGAAACACAGAAATTGCATCGGAATTAAATATAAGAGACACAATGCCGACTTAAGTACAGGAAGACTGAGTCTTCCTACAGTCTATGCTTTGAGCGTTTCCTGTGTCATCAGTTCTACATTCCGATGCACCTATGCAGGTGTACTGTATCCATTGGACACCCCCATTGACGATGAAACACAGAAATTGCATCGGAATTAAATATAAGAGACACAATGCCGACTTAAGTACAGGAAGACTGACTCTTCCTACTGACAATGTTGAGCGTTTCCTGTGTCAAAAGTTTTACATTCCGATGCACCTCTTTAGGTTTACTGTATCCATTGGACCTTCCCATTGACGATGAAACACAGAAAAAGCATCGGAATTAAATATAAGACACACAACGCCGACTTAAGTACAATAAGGCTGAGTATTCCTACTGTCTATGTTTTGATCGTTTCCTGTGTCACCAGTTTTTCATTCCGATCCACCTCTCCACGTTTACTGTATCCATTGAACCTTCCCATTGACGATGAAACACAGAATTTGCATCGGAATTAAATATAAGAGACACAATGCCGGCATAAGAACGGGAATGCTGAGTCTTCCTACTGTCTATGATTTGAGCATTTCCTGTGTCACCAGTTTTACATTCCGATGCACCTCTGCAGGTTTACTGTATCCCTTGGATCTTCCCATTGACGATGAAACACAGAAATTTTATCGGAATTAAATATATGAGACACAATGCCGACTTAAGTACAGGAACATTGAGACTTCCTACTGTCTATGTTTTGAGCGTTTCCTGCGTCACCAGTTTTACATTCCGATGCACCTCTGCAGGTTTACTGTATCCATTGGACCTTCCCATTGACGATGAAACACAGAAATTACATCGGAATTAAATATAAGAGACACAACGCCGACTTAAGTACAAGAAAACTGAGTCTTCTTACGGTCTATGTTTTGAGCGTTTCCAGTGTCACCAGTGTTACATCCCGATGCACCTCTGCAGGTTTCCTGTGTTCCTTGGACCTTCCCATTGGCGATGAAACACAGAGATTGCACCGCAATTAAATATAAGAGACACAATGACGTCTTATGTAGAGGAAGACTGAGTCTTCCTACTGTCTATGTTTTGAGCGTATCCTGTGTCTCCAGTTTTACATTCCGATGCACCTCTGCAGGTTTACTGAATCCCTTGGACCTTCACAGTGACGAAGAAACACAGAAATTGCATCGCAATTAAATATAAGAGACACAATGCCGACTTAAGTACAGAAGGACTGAGTCTTCCTACTGTCTATGTTTTAAGCGTTTCCTGTGTCACCAGTTTTACTTTCCGATGCACCTACGCAGGTCTACAGTATCCCTTGGACCTTCATAGTGATGATGAAACACAGAAATTGCATCGGAATTAAATATAAGAGACACAATGTCAACTTAAATACAGAAAGACTGAGTCTTCGTCTTCTCTATGTTTTGCGCGTTTCATGTGTCACCAGTTTTACATTCCGATGCACCTCTGCAGGTTTGCTGTATCCCTTGCACCTTCCCATTGACAATGAAACACAGAAATTACATCGGAATTGAATATAACAGACACAATGCCGACTTAAGTACAGGAAGACTGAGTCTTACTACTGTCTATGTTTTGAGCGTTTCCTGTGTCACCAGTTTTACATTCCGATGCACCTCTGCAGGTTTACTGTATCCCTTTGACCTTCCCATTGACGATGAATCACAGAAATTGCATCGGAATTAAATATAAGAGACACAATCCCGACATAAGTACAGGAAGATTGTGTCTTCCTACTGTCTATTTTTTGAGCGTTTCCTGTGTCACCAGTTTTACATTCCCATGCACCTCTGCAGGTTTTCCTGTATCCCTTGGGCCTTCAAAGTGACGAAGAATCACAGAAATTGCATCGGAATTAAATATAATAGACACAATGCCGACTTAAGTACAGGAAGACTGAGCCTTCCTACTGTCTATGTTTTGAGCGTTTCCTGTGTCACCAGTTCTACATTCCGATGCACCACTGCAGGTTTACTGTATCCATTGGACCTTCCCATGGACGATGAAACACAGAAATTGCATCGGAATTAAATGTAAGAGACACAATGCCGACTAAGGTACAGGAAGACTGAGTCTTCCTACTGTCTACGTTTTGAGCGTGTCCTGTGTCACAAGTTTTACATTCCGATGCACCTCTGCAGGTTTACTGTATCCCTTGGATCTTCCCATTGACGATGAATCACAGAAGTTGCATCAGAATTATACATAAGAGTCACAATGCCGACTTAAGTACAGGAACATTGAGTCTTCCTACTGTCTATGTTTTGGGCGTTTCCTATGTCATCAGTTTTACATTTTGATGCACCCCTGCAGGTTTACTGTATCCCTTGGACCCTCACAGTGACGATGAAACACAGACATTGCATCTAAATTAAATATAAGAGACACAATGCCGACTTCAGTATAAGAAAACTGAGTCTTCTTAGGGTCTATGTTTTGACCGCTTCCTGTGTCACCAGTTTTACATTCCAATGCACCTCTGCAGGTTTACTCTATCCCTTGGACCATCCCATTGACGACGAAATACAGAAATTGCATCGGATTTAAATATAAGAGACACAATGCCGACTTAAGTACAGGAAGACTGAGTATTCCTACTGTCTATGTTTTGATCGTTTCCTATGTCACCAGTTTTTCATTCCGATGCACCTCTGCACGTTTACTGTATCCATTGGACCTTCCCATTGACGATGAAACACAGAAATTGCATCGGAATTAAATATAAGAGACACAATGCCGACATAAGAACAGGAATGCTGAGTCTTCCTACTGTCTATGTTTTGAGCGTTTCCTGTGTCACCAGTTTTACATTCCGATGCACCTACGCAGGTCTACAGTATCCCTTGGACCTTCATAGTGACGATGAAACACAGATATTGCATCGGAATGAAATATAAGAGACACAATGTCGACTTAAGTACAGAAAGACTGAGTCTTCCTCTTCTCTATGTTTTGAGCGTTTCCTGTGTCACAAGTTTTACATTCCGATGCACCTCTGCAGGTTTGCTGTATCCCTTGCACCTTCCCATTGACAATGAAACACAGAAATTACATCGGAATTAAATATAACAGACACAATGCCGACTTAAGTACAGGAAGACTGAGCCTTCCTACTGTCTATGTTTTGAGCGTTTCCTGTGTCACCAGTTTTACATTCCGATGCACCTCTGCAAGTATACTGTTTTCCTTTGACATTCCCATTGACGACACAACACAGAAATTGCATTGGATTTAAATATAAGAGACACAATGCCGACTTAAGTACAGGAAGACTGAGTATTCCTAATGTCTATGTTTTGAGCGTTTCCAGTGTCACCCGTTTTACATTCCGATGCACCTCTGCAGGTTTTTGTGTCCCTTGGACCTTCCCATTTGCGATGAAACACAGAAATTGCATCGGAATTAAATATAAGAGACATAATGACGTCTTAAGTACAGGAAGACAGAGTCTTCCAACTGTCTATGCTTTGAGCGTTTCCTGTATCACCAGTTTTACATTCCCATGCACCTCTGCAGGTTTTCCTGTATCCCTTGGACTTTCAAAGTGACGATTAAACACAGACATTGCATCGGAATTAAATATAAGAGCCACAATGCCGACTTAAGTACAGGAAGACTGAGTCTTCCTACTGTCTATGTTTTGAGCGTTTCCTGTGTCACCAGTTTTACATTCCGATGCACGTCTGCAGGTATACTGTTTCCCTTCGACTTTCCCATTGACGATGAAACACAGAAATTGCATCGGAATTAAATATAAGAGACACAATGCCGACTTAAGTACAGGAAGACTGAGTCTTCCTACAGTCTATGCTTTGAGCGTTTCCTGTGTCATCAGTTCTACATTCCGATGCACCTATGCAGGTTTACTGTATCCATTGGACACCCCCATTGACGATGAAACACAGATATTGCATCGGAATTAAATATAAGAGACACAATGCCGACTTAAGTACAGGAAGACTGACTCTTCCTACTGTCAATGTTGAGCGTTTCCTGTGTCAACAGTTTTACATTCCGATGCACCTCTTTAGGTTTACTGTATCCATTGGACCTTCCCATTGACGATGAAACACAGAAAATGCATCGGAATTAAATATAAGACACACAACGCCGACTTAAGTACAATAAGGCTGAGTATTCCTACTGTCTATGTTTTGATCGTTTCCTGTGTCACCAGTTTTTCATTCCGATCCACCTCCCCACGTTTACTGTATCCATTGAACCTTCCCATTGACGATGAAACACAGAAATTGCATCGGAATTAAATATAAGAGATACAATGCCGGCATAAGAACGGGAATGCTGAGTCTTCCTACTGTCTATGATTTGAGCATTTCCTGTGTCACCAGTTTTACATTCCGATGCACCTCTGCAGGTTTACTGTATCCCTTGGATCTTCCCATTGACGATGAAACACAGAAATTTTATCGGAATTAAATATATGAGACACAATGCCGACTTAAGTACAGGAACATTGAGACTTCCTACTGTCTATGTTTCGAGCGTTTCCTGCGTCACCAGTTTTACATTACGATGCACCTCTGCAGGTTTACTGTATCCATTGGAACTTCCCATTGACGATGAAACACAGAAATTACATCGGAATTAAATATAAGAGACACAACGCCGACTTAAGTACAAGAAAACTGAGTCTTCTTACGGTCTATGTTTTGAGCGTTTCCAGTGTCACCAGTGTTACATCCCGATGCACCTCTGCAGGTTTCCTGTGTTCCTTGGACCTTCCCATTGGCGATGAAACACAGAGATTGCACCGCAATTAAATATAAGAGACACAATGACGTCTTATGTAGAGGAAGACTGAGTCTTCCTACTGTCTATGTTTTGAGCGTATCCTGTGTCCCCAGTTTTACATTCCGATGCACCTCTGCAGGTTTACTGAATCCCTTGGACCTTCACAGTGACGAAGAAACACAGAAATTGCATCGCAATTAAATATAAGAGACACAATGCCGACTTAAGTACAGAAGGACTGAGTCTTCCTACTGTCTATGTTTTAAGCGTTTCCTGTGTCACCAGTTTTACTTTCCGATGCACCTACGCAGGTCTACAGTATCCCTTGGACCTTCATAGTGATGATGAAACACAGAAATTGCATCGGAATTAAATATAAGAGACACAATGACAACTTATATACAGAAAGACTGAGTCTTCGTCTTCTCTATGTTTTCAGCGTTTCATGTGTCACCAGTTTTACATTCCGATGCACCTCTGCAGGTTTGCTGTATCCCTTGCACCTTCCCATTGACAATGAAACACAGAAATTACATCGGAATTGAATATAACAGACACAATGCCGACTTAAATACAGGAAGACTGAGTCTTACTACTGTCTATGTTTTGAGCGTTTCCTGTGTCACCAGTTTTACATTCCGATGCACCTCTGCAGGTTTACTGTATCCCTTTGACCTTCCCATTGACGATGAATCACAGAAATTGCATCGGAATTAAATATAAGAGACACAATCCCGACATAAGTACAGGAAGATTGTGTCTTCCTACTGTCTATTTTTTGAGCGTTTCCTGTGTCACCAGTTTTACATTCCCATGCACCTCTGCAGGTTTTCCTGTATCCCTTGGGCCTTCAAAGTGACAAAGAATCACAGAAATTGCATCGGAATTAAATATAATAGACACATGCCGACTTAAGTACAGGAAGACTGAGCCTTCCTACTGTCTATGTTTTGAGCGTTTCCTGTGTCACCAGTTTTACATTCCGATGCACCTCTGCACAGAAATTGCATCGGATTAAATATAAGAGACACAATGCCGACTTAAGTACAGGAAGAATGAGTCTTCCTACTGTCTATTTTTTGAGCGTTTCCTTTGTCACCAGTTTTACATTCCGATCCACCTCTGCAGGTTTACTGTACCCATTGGACATTCCCATAGCGAAGAAACACAGAAATTGCATCGGAATTAAATATAGGAGACACAATGCCGACTTAAGTACAGGAAGACTGAGTCTTCCTATTGTCTATGTTGTGAGCGTCTCCTGTGTCACCAGTTTTACATTCGGATGCACCTCTGCCGGGTTACTGTATCCCTTGGACCTTCCCATTTACGATGAAACACAGAAATTGCATCGGAATTATATATAAGAGACACAATGTCGTCTTAAGTACAGGAAGACAAAGTCATCCAACTGTCTATGTTTTGAGCGTTTCCTGTGTCACCAGTTTTACATTCCGATGCACCTCTGCAGGTTTGCTGTATCCCTTTCACCTTCCCATTGACGACGAAACACAGAAATTGCATCGGATTTAAATATAAGAGACACAATGCCGTCTTAAGTACAGGCAGACTGAGTATTCCTACTGTCTATTTTTTGAGCGTTTCCTGTGTCTCCAGTTTTACATTCCGATGCACCTGTGCAGGTTTACTATATCCCTTGGATCTTCCCATTGACTATGAATCACAGAAATTGCATCGAAATTAAATATAAGAGACACAATGCCGACTTAAGTACAGGAAGACTGAGTCTTCCTACTGTCTATGTTTGAGCGTTTCCTGTGTCATCAGTTTTCCATTTTGATGCACTTCTGCAGGTTTACTGTATCCATTGGACCTTCCCATTGACGATGAAACACAGAAATTACATTGGAATTAAATATAAGAGACACAATGTTGACTTAAGTACAAGAAAACTGAGTCTTCTTACGGTCTATGTTTTGAGCGTTTCCAGTGTCACCAGTTTTATATTCCGATGCACCTCTGCAGGTTTACTGTATCCATTGGACCTTCCCATGAACGATGAAACACAGAAATTACATCGGAATTAAATATAACAGACACAATGCCGACTTAAGTACAGGAAGACTGAGTCTTACTACTGTCTATGTTTTGAGCGTTTCCTGTGTCACCAGTTTTACATTCCGATGCACCTCTGCAGGTTTTCCTGTATCCCTTGGGCCTTCAAAGTGATGATGAAACACAGAAATTGCATCGGAATTAAGTATAATAGACACAATGCCGACTTAAATACAGGAAGACTGAGCCTTCCTACTGTCTATGTTTTGAGCGTTTCCTGTGTCACCAGTTTTACATTCCGATGCACCTCTGCAGGTATACTGCTTTCCTTCGACATTCCGATTGACGATGAAACACAGAAATTGCATCGGAATTAAATATAAGAGACACAATGCCGACTTAAGTACAGGAAGACTGAGTCTTCCTACTGTCTATGTTTTGAGCGTTTCCTGTGTCATCAGTTCTACATTCCGATGCACCTCTGCAGGTTTACTGTATCCATTGGACCCCCCCATTGACGATGAAACACAGAAATTGCATCGGAATGAAATATAAGAGACACAATGTCGACTTAAGTACAGGAAAAGTGTGTCTTTCTATTGTATATGTTTTGAGCGTTTCCTGTGTCACCAGTTTTACATTCCGATGCACCTCTGGAGGTTTGCTGTATCCATTGGATCTTCCCATTGACGATGAAGCACAGAAATTGCATCGGAATGAAATATAAGAGACAAAATGTCGACTTAAGTACAGGAAAAGTGTGTCTTTCTATTGTATACGTTTTTAGCGTTTCCTGTGTCACCAGTTTTACATTCCGATGCACCTCTGCAGGTTTACTGTATCCATTGGACCTTCCCATTGACGATGAAACTCAGAAATTGCATCGAAATTAAATATAAGGGACACAATGCCGACTTAGGTACAGGAAGACAGAGTCTTCCTACTGTCTATGTTTTGAGCGTTTCCTGTGTCATCAGTTTTCCATTTTGATGCACTTCTGCAGGTTTACTGTATCCCTTGCACCTTCACAGTGACGATGAAACACAGAAATTGCATCGGAACTAAATGTAAGAGACACAATGCCGACTTAAGTACAGGAAGACTGAGTCTGCCAACTGTCTATGATTTGGGCGTTTCCTTTGTCACCAGTTTTACATTCCGATCCACCTCTGCAGGTTTACTGTATCCATTGAACCTTCACAGTGACGATGAAACACAGAAATTGCATCGGAATTAAATATAAGAGACACAATGCCGACTTAAGTACAGGAAGAATGAGTCTCCCTACTGTCTATGTTTTGAGCGTTTCCTTTGTCACCAGTTTTACATTCCGATCCACCTCTGCAGGTTTACTGTATCCATTGGACCTTCCCATTGCGAAGAAACACAGAAATTGCATCGGAATTAAATATAGGATACACAATGCCGACTTAAGTACAGGAAGACTGAGTCTTCCTATTGTCTATGTTGTGAGCGTCTTCTTTGTCACCAGTTTTACATTCGGATGCACCTCTGCCGGGTTACTGTATCCCTTGGACCTTTCCATTTACGATGAATCACAGAAATTGCATCGGAATTATATATAAGAGACACAATGTCGTCTTAAGTACAGGAAGACAAAGTCATCCAACTGTCTATGTTTTGAGCGTTTCCTGTGTCACCAGTTGTACATTCCGATGCACCTCTGCAGGTTTGCTGTATCCCTTTCACCTTCCCATTGACGACGAAACACAGAAATTGCATCGGATTTAAATATAAGAGACACAATGCCGTCTTAAGTACAGGAAGACTGAGTATTCCTACTGTCTATTTTTTGAGCGTTTCGTGTGTCTCCAGTTTTACATTCCGATGCACCTTTGCAGGTTTACTGTATCCGTGTGACCTTCCCATTGACGACCAAACACAGAAATTGCATCGGATTTAAATATAAGAGACACAATGCCGACTTAAGTACAGGAAGACTGAGTATTCCTAATGTCTATGTTTTGAGGGTTTCCTGTGTCACCAGTTTTACATTCCGATGCACCTCTGCAGGTTTACTGTATCTCTTGGATCTTCCCATTGACGATGAATCACAGAAATTGCATCGGAATTAAATATAAGAGACACAATGCCGACTTAAGTACAGGAAGGCTGAGTCTTCCTACTGTCTATGTTTTGAGCGTTTCCTGTGTCACCAGTTTTACATTCCGATGCACCTCTGCAGGTTTACTGTATCCCTTGGATCTTCCCATTGACAGTGAAACACAGAAATTGCAAAGAAATTAAATATAAGAGACACAATGCCGACTTAAGTACAGGAACATTGAGTCTTCCTACTGTCTATGTTTGAGCGTTTCCTGCGTCACCAGTTTTACATTCCGATGCACCTCTGCAGGTTTACTGTATCCATTGGACCTTCCCATTGACGATGAAACACAGAAATTACATTGGAATTAAATATAAGAGACACAATGTTGACTTAAGTACAAGAAAACTGAGTCTTCTTACGGTCTATGTTTTGAGCGTTTCCAGTGTCACCAGTTTTATATTCCGATGCACCTCTGCAGGTTTACTGTATCCATTGGACCTTCCCATGAACGATGAAACACAGAAATTGCATCGGAATTAAATGTAAGAGACACAATGCCGACTAAGGTACAGGAAGACTGAGTCTTCCTACTGTCTATGTTTTGAGCGTGCCCTGTGTCACCAGTTTTACATTCCGATGCACCTCTGCAGGTTTACTTTATCCCATGGACCTTCACAGTGACGATGAAACACAGAAATTGCATCGGAATTAAATATAAAAGACACAATGCCGACTTAAGTACAAGAAAACTGAGACTTCTTAGGGTCTATGTTATGAGCGCTTCCTGTTTCACCAGTTTTACATTCCGATGCACCTCTGCAGGGTTACTGTATCCCTTGGACCTTCCATTGACGATGAAACACAGAAATTGCATCGGAATTAAATATAAGAGACACAATGCCGATCCCATAGTGCTCAGAGCCATTTGAATTTGAACACAATGCCGACTTAAGTACAGAAAGACTGGGTGTTCCTACTGTCTATGTTTTGAGCGTTTCCTGAGTCACCAAGTTTACATTCCGATGCACCTCTGCAGGTTTACTGTATCCCTTGGATTTTTCCCATTGACGATGAACCACAGAAATTGCATCGGAATTAAATATAAGAGTCACAATGCCGACTTTAGAACAGGAAGACTGAGTCTTCCTACTGTCTATGTTTTGAACGTTTCCTGCGTCATCAGTTTTACATTCCGATGCACCTCTGCCGGTTTACTATAACCATTGGGCCTTCACAGTGACAATGAAACACAGAAATTGCATCAGAATTAAATGTAACAGACACAATGCCGACTTAAGTACAGGAAGAATTAGTCTTCCTACTGTCTATGTTTTGAGCGTTTCCTGTGTCACCAGTTTTACATTCCGACACACCTCTGCAGGTTTACTGTATCCATTGGACCTCCTCATTGACGAAGAAACACAGAAATTGCATCGGAATTAAATATAAGAGATACAACGCCGACTTAAGTACAAGAACACTGAGTCTTCTTAGGGTCTATGTGTTGAACGCTTCCTGTGTCACCAGTTTTACATTCCGATGCACCTTTGCAGGTTTACTGTATCCGTTTGACCTTCCCATTGACGACCAAACACAGAAATTGCATCGGTTTTAAATATAAGAGACACAATGCCGACTTAAGTACAGGAAGACTGAGTATTCCTAATGTCTATGTTTTGAGGGTTTCCTGTGTCACCAGTTTTACATTCCGATGCACCTCTGCAGGTTTACTGTATCTCTTGGATCTTCCCATTGACGATGAATCACAGAAATTGCATCGGAATTAAATATAAGAGGCACAATGCCGACTTAAGTACAGGAAGGCTGAGTCTTCCTACTGTCTATGTTTTGAGCGTTTCCTGTGTCACCAGTTTTACATTCCGATGCACCTCTGCAGGTTTACTGTATCCCTTGGATCTTCCCATTGACAGTGAAACACAGAAATTGCAAAGAAATTAAATATAAGAGACACAATGCCGACTTAAGTACAGGAATATTGAGTCTTCCTACTGTCTATGTTTGAGCGTTTCCTGCGTCACCAGTTTTACATTCCGATGCACCTCTGCAGGTTTACTGTATCCATTGGACCTTCCCATTGACGATGAAACACAGAAATTACATTGGAATTAAATATAAGAGACACAATGTTGACTTAAGTACAAGAAAACTGAGTCTTCTTACGGTCTATGTTTTGAGCGTTTCCAGTGTCACCAGTTTTATATTCCGATGCACCTCTGCAGGTTTACTGTATCCATTGGACCTTCCCATGAACGATGAAACACAGAAATTGCATCGGAATTAAATGTAAGAGACACAATGCCGACTAAGGTACAGGAAGACTGAGTCTTCCTACTGTCTATGTTTTGAGCGTGCCCTGTGTCACCAGTTTTACATTCCGATGCACCTCAGCAGGTTTACTTTATCCCATGGACCTTCACAGTGACGATGAAACACAGAAATTGCATCGGAATTAAATATAAAAGACACAATGCCGACTTAAGTACAAGAAAACTGAGACTTCTTAGGGTCTATGTTATGAGCGCTTCCTGTTTCACCAGTTTTACATTCCGATGCACCTCTGCAGGGTTACTGTATCCCTTGGACCTTCCATTGACGATGAAACACAGAAATTGCATCGGAATTAAATATAAGAGACACAATGCCGATCCCATAGTGCTCAGAGCCATTTGAATTTGAACACAATGCCGACTTAAGTACAGAAAGACTGGGTGTTCCTACTGTCTATGTTTTGAGCGTTTCCTGAGTCACCAAGTTTACATTCCGATGCACCTCTGCAGGTTTACTGTATCCCTTGGATTTTTCCCATTGACGATGAACCACAGAAATTGCATCGGAATTAAATATAAGAGTCACAATGCCGACTTTAGAACAGGAAGACTGAGTCTTCCTACTGTCTATGTTTTGAACGTTTCCTGCGTCATCAGTTTTACATTCCGATGCACCTCTGCCGGTTTACTATAACCATTGGGCCTTCACAGTGACAATGAAACACAGAAATTGCATCAGAATTAAATGTAACAGACACAATGCCGACTTAAGTACAGGAAGAATTAGTCTTCCTACTGTCTATGTTTTGAGCGTTTCCTGTGTCACCAGTTTTACATTCCGACACACCTCTGCAGGTTTACTGTATCCATTGGACCTCCTCATTGACGAAGAAACACAGAAATTGCATCGGAATTAAATATAAGAGATACAACGCCGACTTAAGTACAAGAACACTGAGTCTTCTTAGGGTCTATGTGTTGAACGCTTCCTGTGTCACCAGTTTTACATTCCGATGCACCTTTGCAGGTTTACTGTATCCGTTTGACCTTCCCATTGACGACCAAACTCAGAAATTGCATCGGTTTTAAATATAAGAGACACAATGCCGACTTAAGTACAGGAAGACTGAGTATTCCTAATGTCTATGTTTTGAGGGTTTCCTGTGTCACCAGTTTTACATTCCGATGCACCTCTGCAGGTTTACTGTATCTCTTGGATCTTCCCATTGACGATGAATCACAGAAATTGCATCGGAATTAAATATAAGAGACACAATGCCGACTTAAGTACAGGAAGGCTGAGTCTTCCTACTGTCTATGTTTTGAGCGTTTCCTGTGTCACCAGTTTTACATTCCGATGCACCTCTGCAGGTTTACTGTATCCCTTGGATCTTCCCATTGACAGTGAAACACAGAAATTGCAAAGAAATTAAATATAAGAGACACAATGCCGACTTAAGTACAGGAACATTGAGTCTTCCTACTGTCTATGTTTGAGCGTTTCCTGCGTCACCAGTTTTACATTCCGATGCACCTCTGCAGGTTTACTGTATCCATTGGACCTTCCCATTGACGATGAAACACAGAAATTACATTGGAATTAAATATAAGAGACACAATGTTGACTTAAGTACAAGAAAACTGAGTCTTCTTACGGTCTATGCTTTGAGCGTTTCCAGTGTCACCAGTTTTATATTCCGATGCACCTCTGCAGGTTTACTGTATCCATTGGACCTTCCCATGAACGATGAAACACAGAAATTGCATCGGAATTAAATGTAAGAGACACAATGCCGACTAAGGTACAGGAAGACTGAGTCTTCCTACTGTCTATGTTTTGAGCGTGCCCTGTGTCACCAGTTTTACATTCCGATGCACCTCAGCAGGTTTACTTTATCCCATGGACCTTCACAGTGACGATGAAACACAGAAATTGCATCGGAATTAAATATAAAAGACACAATGCCGACTTAAGTACAAGAAAACTGAGACTTCTTAGGGTCTATGTTATGAGCGCTTCCTGTTTCACCAGTTTTACATTCCGATGCACCTCTGCAGGGTTACTGTATCCCTTGGACCTTCCATTGACGATGAAACACAGAAATTGCATCGGAATTAAATATAAGAGACACAATGCCGACTTAAGTACAGAAAGACTGGGTGTTCCTACTGTCTATGTTTTGAGCGTTTCCTGAGTCACCAAGTTTACATTCCGATGCACCTCTGCAGGTTTACTGTATCCCTTGGATTTTTCCCATTGACGATGAACCACAGAAATTGCATCGGAATTAAATATAAGAGTCACAATGCCGACTTTAGAACAGGAAGACTGAGTCTTCCTACTGTCTATGTTTTGAACGTTTCCTGCGTCATCAGTTTTACATTCCGATGCACCTCTGCCGGTTTACTATAACCATTGGGCCTTCACAGTGACAATGAAACACAGAAATTGCATCAGAATTAAATGTAACAGACACAATGCCGACTTAAGTACAGGAAGACTGAGTCTTCCTACTGTCTATGTTTTGAGCGTTTCCTGTGTCACCAGTTTTACATTCCGATGCACCTCTGCAGGTTTACTGTATCTCTTGGATCTTCCCATTGACGATGAATCACAGAAATTGCATCGGAGTTAAATATAAGAGACACAATGCCGACTTAAGCACAGGAAGGCTGAGTCTTCCTACTGTCTATGTTTGAGCGTTTCCTGCGTCACCAGTTTTACATTCCGATGCACCTCTGCACGTTTACTGTATCCATTGGACCTTCCCATTGACGATGAAACACAGAAATTACATCGGAATTTAATATAAGAGACACAATGTGGACTTAAGTACAAGAAAACTGAGTCTTCTTACGTTCTATGTTTTGTGCGTTTCCAGTGTCACCAGTTTTATATTCCGATGCACCTCTGCAGGTTTACTGTATCCATTGGACCTTCCCATGGACGATGAAACACAGAAATTGCATCGGAATTAAATATAAGAGACACAATGCCGACTTAAGTACAGGAAGACTGACTCTTCCTACTGTCAATGTTGAGCGTTTCCTGTGTCAACAGTTTTACATTCCGATGCACCTCTTTAGGTTTACTGTATCCATTGGACCTTCCCATTGACGATGAAACACAGAAAATGCATCGGAATTAATATAAGACACACAACGCCGATTTAAGTACAATAAGGCTGAGTATTCCTACTGTCTATGTTTTGATCGTTTCCTGTGTCACCAGTTTGTCATTCCGATCCACCTCTCCACGTTTACTGTATCCATTGAACCTTCCCATTGACGATGAAACTCAGAATTTGCATCGGAATTAAATATAAGAGACACAATGCCGGCATAAGAACGGGAATGCTGAGTCTTCCTACTGTCTATGATTTGAGCATTTCCTGTGTCACCAGTTTTACATTCCGATGCACCTCTGCAGGTTTACTGTATCCCTTGGATCTTCCCATTGACGATGAAACACAGAAATTTTATCGGAATAAAATATATGAGACACAATGCCGACTTAAGTACAGGAACATTGAGACTTCCTACTGTCTATGTTTTGAGCGTTTCCAGTGTCACCAGTGTTACATCCCGATGCACCTCTGCAGGTTTCCTGTGTTCCTTGGACCTTCCCATTGGCGATGAAACACAGAGATTGCACCGCAATTAAAAATAAGAGACACAATGACGTCTTATGTAGAGGAAGACTGAGTCTTCCTACTGTCTATGTTTTGAGCGTATCCTGTGTCTCCAGTTTTACATTCCGATGCACCTCTGCAGGTTTACTGAATCCCTTGGACCTTCACAGTGACGAAGAAACACAGAAATTGCATCGCAATTAAATATAAGAGACACAATGCCGACTTAAGTACAGAAGGACTGAGTCATCCTACTGTCTATGTTTTAAGCGTTAACTGTGTCACCAGTTTTACTTTCCGATGCACCTACGCAGGTCTACAGTATCCCTTGGACCTTCATAGTGATGATGAAACACAGAAATTGCATCGGAATTAAATATAAGAGACACAATGTCAACTTAAATACAGAAAGACTGTGTCTTCGTCTTCTCTATGTTTTGAGCGTTTCATGTGTCACCAGTTTTACATTCCGATGCACCTCTGCAGGTTTGCTGTATCCCTTGCACCTTCCCATTGACAATGAAACACAGAAATTACATCGGAATTGAATATAACAGACACAATGCCGACTTAAGTACAGGAAGACTGAGTCTTACTACTGTCTATGTTTTGAGCGTTTCCTGTGTCACCAGTTTTACATTCCGATGCACCTCTGCAGGTTTACTGTATCCCTTTGACCTTCCCATTGACGATGAATCACAGAAATTGCATCGGAATTAAATATAAGAGACACAATCCCGACATAAGTACAGGAAGATTGTGTCTTCCTACTGTCTATTTTTTGAGCGTTTCCTGTGTCACCAGTTTTACATTCCCATGCACCTCTGCAGGTTTTCCTGTATCCCTTGGGCCTTCAAAGTGACGAAGAATCACAGAAATTGCATCGGAATTAAATATAATAGACACAATGCCGACTTAAGTACAGGAAGACTGAGCCTTCCTACTGTCTATGTTTTGAGCGTTTCCTGTGTCACCAGTTCTACATTCCGATGCACCACTGCAGGTTTACTGTATCCATTGGACCTTCCCATGGACGATGAAACACAGAAATTGCATCGGAATTAAATGTAAGAGACACAATGCCGACTAAGGTACAGGATGACTGAGTCTTCCTACTGTCTATGTTTTGAGCGTGTCCTGTGTCACCAGTTTTACATTCCGATGCACCTCTGCAGGTTTACTGTATCCCTTGGATCTTCCCATTGACGATGAATCACAGAAGTTGCATCAGAATTATACATAAGAGTCACAATGCCGACTTAAGTACAGGAACATTGAGTCTTCCTACTGTCTATGTTTTGGGCGTTTCCTATGTCATCAGTTTTACATTTTGATGCACCCCTGCAGGTTTACTGTATCCCTTGGACCTTCACAGTGACGATGAAACACAGAAATTGCATCTAAATTACATATAAGAGACACAATGCCGACTTCAGTATAGGAAAACTGAGTCTTCTTAGGGTCTATGTTTTGACCGCTTCCTGTGTCACCAGTTTTACATTCCAATGCACCTCTGCAGGTTTACTCTATCCCTTGGACCTTCCCATTGACGACGAAATACAGAAATTGCATCGGATTTAAATATAAGAGACACAATGCCGACTTAAGTACAGGAAGACTGAGTATTCCTACTGTCTATGTTTTGATCGTTTCCTATGTCACCAGTTTTTCATTCCGATGCACCTCTGCACGTTTACTGTATCCATTGGACCTTCCCATTGACGATGAAACACAGAAATTGCATCGGAATTAAATATAAGAGACACAATGCCGACATAAGAACAGGAATGCTGAGTCTTCCTACTGTCTATGTTTTGAGCATTTCCTGTGTCACCAGTTTTACATTCCGAAGTTCCTCTGCAGGTTTACTGTATCCCTTGGATCTTCCAATTGACGATGAAACAAAGAAATTGCATCGGAATTAAATATAAGAGACACAATGAGGACTTAAGTACAGAAGGACTTAGTCTTCCTACTGTCTATGTTTTGAGCGTTTCCTGTGTCACCAGTTTTACATTCCGATGCACCTACGCAGGTCTACAGTATCCCTTGGACCTTCATAGTGACGATGAAACACAGAAATTGCATCGGAATGAAATATAAGAGACACAATGTCGACTTAAGTACAGAAAGACTGAGTCTTCCTCTTCTCTATGTTTTGAGCGTTTCCTGTGTCACCAGTTTTACATTCCGATGCACCTCTGCAGGTGTGCTGTATCCCTTGCACCTTCCCATTGACAATGAAACACAGAAATTACATCGGAATTAAATATAACAGACACAATGCCGACTTAAGTACAGGAAGACTGAGCCTTCCTACTGTCTATGTTTTGAGCGTTTCCTGTGTCACCAGTTTTACATTCCGATGCACCTCTGCAAGTATACTGTTTTCCTTTGACATTCCGATTGACGATGAAACACAGAAATTGCATCCGAATTAAATATAAGAGATACAATGCCGACTTAAGTACAGGAACACTGAGTCTTCCTACTGTCTATGTTTTGAGCGTTTCCTGTATCACCAGTTTTACATTCCGATGCACATCTGCAGGTTTACTGTATCCCTTGGACTTTACCATTGACGATGAAACACAGAAATTGCATCGGAATTAAATATAAGAGACACAACGCCGACTTAAGTACAAGAACACTGAGTCTTCTTAGGGTCTATGTTTTGAACGCTCCCTGTGTCACCAGTTTTACATTCCGATGCACCTCTGCAGGTTTACTGTATCCCTTTGACGACAAAACACAGAAATTGCATCGGATTTAAATATAAGAGACACAATGCCGACTTAAGTAGAGGAAGACTGAGTATTCCTAATGTCTATGTTTTGAGCGTTTCCAGTGTCACCAGTTTTACATTCCGATGCACCTCTGCAGGTTTTTGTGTCCCTTGGACCTTCCCATTTGCGATGAAACACAGAAATTGCATCGGAATTAAATATAAGAGACACAATGACGTCTTAAGTACAGGAAGACAGAGTCTTCCAACTGTCTATGCTTTGAGCGTTTCCTGTGTCACCAGTTTTACATTCCCATGCACCTCTGCAGGTTTTCCTGTATCCCTTGGACTTTCAAAGTGACGATTAAACACAGAAATTGCATCGAAATTAAATATAAGAGACACAATGCCGACTTAAGTACAGGAAGACTGAGTCTTCCTACTGTCTGTGTTTTGAGCGTTTCCTGTGTCACCAGTTTTACATTCCGATGCACCTCTGCAGGTATACTGTTTCCCTTCGACTTTCCCATTGACGATGAAACACAGAAATTGCATCGGAATTAAATATAAGAGACACAATGCCGACTTAAGTACAGGAAGACTGAGTCTTCCTACAGTCTATGCTTTGAGCGTTTCCTGTGTCATCAGTTCTACATTCCGATGCACCTATGCAGGTTTACTGTATCCATTGGACACCCCCATTGACGATGAGACACAGAAATTGCATCGGAATTAAATATAAGAGACACAATGCCGACTTAAGTACAGGAAGACTGACTCTTCCTACTGTCAATGTTGAGCGTTTCCTGTGTCAACAGTTTTACATTCCGATGCACCTCTTTAGGTTTACTGTATCCATTGGACCTTCCCATTGACGATGAAACACAGAAAATGCTCCGGAATTAAATATAAGACACACAACGCCGACTTAAGTACAATAAGGCTGAGTATTCCTACTGTCTATGTTTGATCGTTTCCTCTGTCACCAGTTTTTCATTCCGATCCACCTCTCCACGTTTACTGTATCCATTGAACCTTCCCATTGACGATGAAACACAGAAATTGCATCGGAATTAAATATAAGAGACACAATGCCGGCATAAGAACGGGAATGCTGAGTCTTCCTACTGTCTATGATTTGAGCATTTCATGTGTCACCAGTTTTACATTCCGATGCACCTCTGCAGGTTTACTGTATCCCTTGGATCTTCCCATTGACGATGAATCACAGAAGTTGCATCAGAATTATACATAAGAGTCACAATGCCGACTTAAGTACAGGAACATTGAGTCTTCCTACTGTCTATGTTTTGGGCGTTTCCTATGTCATCAGTTTTACATTTTGATGCACCCCTGCAGGTTTACTGTATCCCTTGGACCTTCACAGTGACGATGAAACACAGAAATTGCATCTAAATTACATATAAGAGACACAATGCCGACTTCAGTATAGGAAAACTGAGTCTTCTTAGGGTCTATGTTTTGACCGCTTCCTGTGTCACCAGTTTTACATTCCAATGCACCTCTGCAGGTTTACTCTATCCCTTGGACCTTCCCATTGACGACGAAATACAGAAATTGCATCGGATTTAAATATAAGAGACACAATGCCGACTTAAGTACAGGAAGACTGAGTATTCCTACTGTCTATGTTTTGATCGTTTCCTATGTCACCAGTTTTTCATTCCGATGCACCTCTGCACGTTTACTGTATCCATTGGACCTTCCCATTGACGATGAAACACAGAAATTGCATCGGAATTAAATATAAGAGACACAATGCCGACATAAGAACAGGAATGCTGAGTCTTCCTACTGTCTATGTTTTGAGCATTTCCTGTGTCACCAGTTTTACATTCCGAAGTTCCTCTGCAGGTTTACTGTATCCCTTGGATCTTCCAATTGACGATGAAACAAAGAAATTGCATCGGAATTAAATATAAGAGACACAATGAGGACTTAAGTACAGAAGGACTTAGTCTTCCTACTGTCTATGTTTTGAGCGTTTCCTGTGTCACCAGTTTTACATTCCGATGCACCTACGCAGGTCTACAGTATCCCTTGGACCTTCATAGTGACGATGAAACACAGAAATTGCATCGGAATGAAATATAAGAGACACAATGTCGACTTAAGTACAGAAAGACTGAGTCTTCCTCTTCTCTATGTTTTGAGCGTTTCCTGTGTCACCAGTTTTACATTCCGATGCACCTCTGCAGGTGTGCTGTATCCCTTGCACCTTCCCATTGACAATGAAACACAGAAATTACATCGGAATTAAATATAACAGACACAATGCCGACTTAAGTACAGGAAGACTGAGCCTTCCTACTGTCTATGTTTTGAGCGTTTCCTGTGTCACCAGTTTTACATTCCGATGCACCTCTGCAAGTATACTGTTTTCCTTTGACATTCCGATTGACGATGAAACACAGAAATTGCATCCGAATTAAATATAAGAGATACAATGCCGACTTAAGTACAGGAACACTGAGTCTTCCTACTGTCTATGTTTTGAGCGTTTCCTGTATCACCAGTTTTACATTCCGATGCACATCTGCAGGTTTACTGTATCCCTTGGACTTTACCATTGACGATGAAACACAGAAATTGCATCGGAATTAAATATAAGAGACACAACGCCGACTTAAGTACAAGAACACTGAGTCTTCTTAGGGTCTATGTTTTGAACGCTCCCTGTGTCACCAGTTTTACATTCCGATGCACCTCTGCAGGTTTACTGTATCCCTTTGACGACAAAACACAGAAATTGCATCGGATTTAAATATAAGAGACACAATGCCGACTTAAGTAGAGGAAGACTGAGTATTCCTAATGTCTATGTTTTGAGCGTTTCCAGTGTCACCAGTTTTACATTCCGATGCACCTCTGCAGGTTTTTGTGTCCCTTGGACCTTCCCATTTGCGATGAAACACAGAAATTGCATCGGAATTAAATATAAGAGACACAATGACGTCTTAAGTACAGGAAGACAGAGTCTTCCAACTGTCTATGCTTTGAGCGTTTCCTGTGTCACCAGTTTTACATTCCCATGCACCTCTGCAGGTTTTCCTGTATCCCTTGGACTTTCAAAGTGACGATTAAACACAGAAATTGCATCGAAATTAAATATAAGAGACACAATGCCGACTTAAGTACAGGAAGACTGAGTCTTCCTACTGTCTGTGTTTTGAGCGTTTCCTGTGTCACCAGTTTTACATTCCGATGCACCTCTGCAGGTATACTGTTTCCCTTCGACTTTCCCATTGACGATGAAACACAGAAATTGCATCGGAATTAAATATAAGAGACACAATGCCGACTTAAGTACAGGAAGACTGAGTCTTCCTACAGTCTATGCTTTGAGCGTTTCCTGTGTCATCAGTTCTACATTCCGATGCACCTATGCAGGTTTACTGTATCCATTGGACACCCCCATTGACGATGAGACACAGAAATTGCATCGGAATTAAATATAAGAGACACAATGCCGACTTAAGTACAGGAAGACTGACTCTTCCTACTGTCAATGTTGAGCGTTTCCTGTGTCAACAGTTTTACATTCCGATGCACCTCTTTAGGTTTACTGTATCCATTGGACCTTCCCATTGACGATGAAACACAGAAAATGCTCCGGAATTAAATATAAGACACACAACGCCGACTTAAGTACAATAAGGCTGAGTATTCCTACTGTCTATGTTTGATCGTTTCCTCTGTCACCAGTTTTTCATTCCGATCCACCTCTCCACGTTTACTGTATCCATTGAACCTTCCCATTGACGATGAAACACAGAAATTGCATCGGAATTAAATATAAGAGACACAATGCCGGCATAAGAACGGGAATGCTGAGTCTTCCTACTGTCTATGATTTGAGCATTTCATGTGTCACCAGTTTTACATTCCGATGCACCTCTGCAGGTTTACTGTATCCCTTGGATCTTCCCATTGACGATGAATCACAGAAGTTGCATCAGAATTATACATAAGAGTCACAATGCCGACTTAAGTACAGGAACATTGAGTCTTCCTACTGTCTATGTTTTGGGCGTTTCCTATGTCATCAGTTTTACATTTTGATGCACCCCTGCAGGTTTACTGTATCCCTTGGACCTTCACAGTGACGATGAAACACAGAAATTGCATCTAAATTACATATAAGAGACACAATGCCGACTTCAGTATAGGAAAACTGAGTCTTCTTAGGGTCTATGTTTTGACCGCTTCCTGTGTCACCAGTTTTACATTCCAATGCACCTCTGCAGGTTTACTCTATCCCTTGGACCTTCCCATTGACGACGAAATACAGAAATTGCATCGGATTTAAATATAAGAGACACAATGCCGACTTAAGTACAGGAAGACTGAGTATTCCTACTGTCTATGTTTTGATCGTTTCCTATGTCACCAGTTTTTCATTCCGATGCACCTCTGCACGTTTACTGTATCCATTGGACCTTCCCATTGACGATGAAACACAGAAATTGCATCGGAATTAAATATAAGAGACACAATGCCGACATAAGAACAGGAATGCTGAGTCTTCCTACTGTCTATGTTTTGAGCATTTCCTGTGTCACCAGTTTTACATTCCGAAGTTCCTCTGCAGGTTTACTGTATCCCTTGGATCTTCCAATTGACGATGAAACAAAGAAATTGCATCGGAATTAAATATAAGAGACACAATGAGGACTTAAGTACAGAAGGACTTAGTCTTCCTACTGTCTATGTTTTGAGCGTTTCCTGTGTCACCAGTTTTACATTCCGATGCACCTACGCAGGTCTACAGTATCCCTTGGACCTTCATAGTGACGATGAAACACAGAAATTGCATCGGAATGAAATATAAGAGACACAATGTCGACTTAAGTACAGAAAGACTGAGTCTTCCTCTTCTCTATGTTTTGAGCGTTTCCTGTGTCACCAGTTTTACATTCCGATGCACCTCTGCAGGTGTGCTGTATCCCTTGCACCTTCCCATTGACAATGAAACACAGAAATTACATCGGAATTAAATATAACAGACACAATGCCGACTTAAGTACAGGAAGACTGAGCCTTCCTACTGTCTATGTTTTGAGCGTTTCCTGTGTCACCAGTTTTACATTCCGATGCACCTCTGCAAGTATACTGTTTTCCTTTGACATTCCGATTGACGATGAAACACAGAAATTGCATCCGAATTAAATATAAGAGATACAATGCCGACTTAAGTACAGGAACACTGAGTCTTCCTACTGTCTATGTTTTGAGCGTTTCCTGTATCACCAGTTTTACATTCCGATGCACATCTGCAGGTTTACTGTATCCCTTGGACTTTACCATTGACGATGAAACACAGAAATTGCATCGGAATTAAATATAAGAGACACAACGCCGACTTAAGTACAAGAACACTGAGTCTTCTTAGGGTCTATGTTTTGAACGCTCCCTGTGTCACCAGTTTTACATTCCGATGCACCTCTGCAGGTTTACTGTATCCCTTTGACGACAAAACACAGAAATTGCATCGGATTTAAATATAAGAGACACAATGCCGACTTAAGTAGAGGAAGACTGAGTATTCCTAATGTCTATGTTTTGAGCGTTTCCAGTGTCACCAGTTTTACATTCCGATGCACCTCTGCAGGTTTTTGTGTCCCTTGGACCTTCCCATTTGCGATGAAACACAGAAATTGCATCGGAATTAAATATAAGAGACACAATGACGTCTTAAGTACAGGAAGACAGAGTCTTCCAACTGTCTATGCTTTGAGCGTTTCCTGTGTCACCAGTTTTACATTCCCATGCACCTCTGCAGGTTTTCCTGTATCCCTTGGACTTTCAAAGTGACGATTAAACACAGAAATTGCATCGAAATTAAATATAAGAGACACAATGCCGACTTAAGTACAGGAAGACTGAGTCTTCCTACTGTCTGTGTTTTGAGCGTTTCCTGTGTCACCAGTTTTACATTCCGATGCACCTCTGCAGGTATACTGTTTCCCTTCGACTTTCCCATTGACGATGAAACACAGAAATTGCATCGGAATTAAATATAAGAGACACAATGCCGACTTAAGTACAGGAAGACTGAGTCTTCCTACAGTCTATGCTTTGAGCGTTTCCTGTGTCATCAGTTCTACATTCCGATGCACCTATGCAGGTTTACTGTATCCATTGGACACCCCCATTGACGATGAGACACAGAAATTGCATCGGAATTAAATATAAGAGACACAATGCCGACTTAAGTACAGGAAGACTGACTCTTCCTACTGTCAATGTTGAGCGTTTCCTGTGTCAACAGTTTTACATTCCGATGCACCTCTTTAGGTTTACTGTATCCATTGGACCTTCCCATTGACGATGAAACACAGAAAATGCTCCGGAATTAAATATAAGACACACAACGCCGACTTAAGTACAATAAGGCTGAGTATTCCTACTGTCTATGTTTGATCGTTTCCTCTGTCACCAGTTTTTCATTCCGATCCACCTCTCCACGTTTACTGTATCCATTGAACCTTCCCATTGACGATGAAACACAGAAATTGCATCGGAATTAAATATAAGAGACACAATGCCGGCATAAGAACGGGAATGCTGAGTCTTCCTACTGTCTATGATTTGAGCATTTCATGTGTCACCAGTTTTACATTCCGATGCACCTCTGCAGGTTTACTGTATCCCTTGGATCTTCCCATTGACGATGAAACACAGAAATTTTATCGGAATTAAATATATGAGACACAATGCCGACTTAAGTACAGGAACATTGAGACTTCCTACTGTCTATGTTTCGAGCGTTTCCTGCGTCACCAGTTTTACATTACGATGCACCTCTGCAGGTTTACTGTATCCATTGGACCTTCCCATTGACGATGAAACACAGAAATTACATCGGAATTAAATATAAGAGACACAACGCCGACTTAAGTACAAGAAAACTGAGTCTTCTTACGGTCTATGTTTTGAGCGTTTCCAGTGTCACCAGTGTTACATCCCGATGCGCCTCTGCAGGTTTCCTGTGTTCCTTGGACCTTCCCATTGGCGATGAAACACAGAGATTGCACCGCAATTAAATATAAGAGACACAATGACGTCTTATGTAGAGGAAGACTGAGTCTTCCTACTGTCTATGTTTTGTGCGTTTCCTGTGTCACCAGTTTTACATTCCGATGCACCTACGCAGGTCTACAGTATCCCTTGGACCTTCATAGTGACGATGAAACACAGAAATTGCATCGGAATGAAATATAAGAGACACAATGTTGACTTAAGTACAGAAAGACTGAGTCTTCCTCTTCTCTATGTTTTGAGCGTTTCCTGTGTCACCAGTTTTACATTCCGATGCACCTCTGCAGGTTTGCTGTATCCCTTGCACCTTCCCATTGACAATGAAACACAGAAATTACATCGGAATTAAATATAACAGACACAATGCCGACTTAAGTACAGGAAGACTGAGCCTTCCTACTGTCTATGTTTTGAGCGTTTCCTGTGTCACCAGTTTTACATTCCGATGCACCTCTGCAAGTATACTGTTTTCCTTTGACATTCCGATTGACGATGAAACACAGAAATTGCATCGGAATTAAATATAAGAGACACAATGCCGACTTAAGTACAGGAAGACTGAGTCTTCCTACTGTCTATGTTTTGAGCGTTTCCTGTATCACCAGTTTTACATTCCGATGCACATCTGCAGGTTTACTGTATCCCTTGGACTTTACCATTGACGATGAAACACAGAAATTGCATCGGAATTAAATATAAGAGACACAACGCCGACTTAAGTACAAGAACACTGAGTCTTCTTAGGGTCTATGTTTTGAACGCTCCCTGTGTCACCAGTTTTACATTCCGATGCACCTCTGCAGGTTTACTGTATCCCTTTGACGACAAAACACAGAAATTGCATCGGATTTAAATATAAGAGACACAATGCCGACTTAAGTACAGGAAGACTGAGTATTCCTAATGTCTATGTTTTGAGCGTTTCCAGTGTCACCAGTTTTACATTCCGATGCACCTCTGCAGGTTTTTGTGTCCCTTGGACCTTCCCATTTGCGATGAAACACAGAAATTGCATCGGAATTGAATATAAGAGACACAATGACGTCTTAAGTACAGGAAGACAGAGTCTTCCAACTGTCTATGCTTTGAGCGTTTCCTGTGTCACCAGTTTTACATTCCCATGCACCTCTGCAGGTTTTCCTGTATCCCTTGGACTTTCAAAGTGACGATTAAACACAGAAATTGCATCGGAATTAAATATAAGAGACACAATGCCGACTTAAGTACAGGAAGACTGAGTCTTCCTACTGTCTATGTTTTGAGCGTTTCCTGTGTCACCAGTTTTACATTCCGATGCACCTCTGCAGGTATACTGTTTCCCTTCGACTTTCCCATTGACGATGAAACACAGAAATTGCATCGGAATTAAATATAAGAGACACAATGCCGACTTAAGTACAGGAAGACTGAGTCTTCCTACAGTCTATGCTTTGAGCGTTTCCTGTGTCATCAGTTCTACATTCCGATGCACCTATGCAGGTTTACTGTATCCATTGGACACCCCCATTGACGATGAGACACAGAAATTGCATCGGAATTAAATATAAGAGACACAATGCCGACTTAAGTACAGGAAGACTGACTCTTCCTACTGTCAATGTTGAGCGTTTCCTGTGTCAACAGTTTTACATTCCGATGCACCTCTTTAGGTTTACTGTATCCATTGGACCTTCCCATTGACGATGAAACACAGAAAATGCTCCGGAATTAAATATAAGACACACAACGCCGACTTAAGTACAATAAGGCTGAGTATTCCTACTGTCTATGTTTGATCGTTTCCTCTGTCACCAGTTTTTCATTCCGATCCACCTCTCCACGTTTACTGTATCCATTGAACCTTCCCATTGACGATGAAACACAGAAATTGCATCGGAATTAAATATAAGAGACACAATGCCGGCATAAGAACGGGAATGCTGAGTCTTCCTACTGTCTATGATTTGAGCATTTCATGTGTCACCAGTTTTACATTCCGATGCACCTCTGCAGGTTTACTGTATCCCTTGGATCTTCCCATTGACGATGAAACACAGAAATTTTATCGGAATTAAATATATGAGACACAATGCCGACTTAAGTACAGGAACATTGAGACTTCCTACTGTCTATGTTTCGAGCGTTTCCTGCGTCACCAGTTTTACATTACGATGCACCTCTGCAGGTTTACTGTATCCATTGGACCTTCCCATTGACGATGAAACACAGAAATTACATCGGAATTAAATATAAGAGACACAACGCCGACTTAAGTACAAGAAAACTGAGTCTTCTTACGGTCTATGTTTTGAGCGTTTCCAGTGTCACCAGTGTTACATCCCGATGCGCCTCTGCAGGTTTCCTGTGTTCCTTGGACCTTCCCATTGGCGATGAAACACAGAGATTGCACCGCAATTAAATATAAGAGACACAATGACGTCTTATGTAGAGGAAGACTGAGTCTTCCTACTGTCTATGTTTTGTGCGTTTCCTGTGTCACCAGTTTTACATTCCGATGCACCTACGCAGGTCTACAGTATCCCTTGGACCTTCATAGTGACGATGAAACACAGAAATTGCATCGGAATGAAATATAAGAGACACAATGTTGACTTAAGTACAGAAAGACTGAGTCTTCCTCTTCTCTATGTTTTGAGCGTTTCCTGTGTCACCAGTTTTACATTCCGATGCACCTCTGCAGGTTTGCTGTATCCCTTGCACCTTCCCATTGACAATGAAACACAGAAATTACATCGGAATTAAATATAACAGACACAATGCCGACTTAAGTACAGGAAGACTGAGCCTTCCTACTGTCTATGTTTTGAGCGTTTCCTGTGTCACCAGTTTTACATTCCGATGCACCTCTGCAAGTATACTGTTTTCCTTTGACATTGCCATTGACGACAAAACACAGAAATTGCATCGGATTTAAATATAAGAGACACAATGCCGACTTAAGTACAGGAAGACTGAGTATTCCTAATGTCTATGTTTTGAGCGTTTCCTGTGTCATCAGTTCTACATTCCGATGCACCTCTGCAGGTTTACTGTATCCATTGGACCCACCCATTGACGATGAAACACAGAAATTGCATCGGAATGAAATATAAGAGACATAATGTCGACTTAAGTACAGGAAAAGTGTGTCTTTCTATTGTATATGTTTTGAGCGTTTCCTGTGTCACCAGTTTTACATTCCGATGCACCTCTGGTGGTTTGCTGTATCCACTGGATCTTCCCATTGACGATGAAGCACAGAAATTGCATCGGAATGAAATATAAGAGACACAATGTCGACTTAAGTACAGGAAAAGTGTGTCTTTCTATTGTATACGTTTTGAGCGTTTCCTGTGTCACCAGTTTTACATTCCGATGCACCTCTGCAGGTTTACTGTATCCATTGGACCTTCCCATTGACGATGAAACTCAGAAATTGCATCGAAATTAAATATAAGAGACACAATGCCGACTTAGGTACAGGAAGACAGAGTCTTCCTACTGTCTATGTTTTGAGCGTTTCCTTAGTCGTCAGTTTTCCATTTTGATGCACCTCTGCAGGTTTACTGTATCCCTTGCACCTTCACAGTGACGATGAAACACAGAAATTGCATCGGAACTAAATATAAGAGACACAATGCCGACTTAAGTACAGGAAGACTGAGTCTTCCTAGTGTCTATGATTTGGGCGTTTCCTTTGTCACCAGTTTTACATTCCGATCCACCTCTGCAGGTTTACTGTATCCATTGAACCTTCACAGTGACGATGAAACACAGAAATTGCATCGGAATTAAATATAAGAGACACAATGCCGACTTAAGTACAGGAAGAATGAGTCTCCCTACTGTCTATGTTTTGAGCGTTTCCTTTGTCACCAGTTTTACATTCCGATCCACCTCTGCAGGTTTACTGTATCCATTGGACCTTCCCATTGCGAAGAAACACAGAAATTGCATCGGAATTAAATATAGGATACACAATGCCGACTTAAGTACAGGAAGACTGAGTCTTCCTACTGTCTATGTTGTGAGCGTCTTCTTTATCACCAGTTTTACATTCGGATTCACCTCTGCCGGGTTACTGTATCCCTTGGACCTTCCCATTTACGATGAATCACAGAAATTGCATCGGAATTATATATAAGAGACACAATGTCGTCTTAAGTACAGGAAGACAAAGTCATCCAACTGTCTATGTTTTGAGCGTTTCCTGTGTCACCAGTTTTACATTCCGATGCACCTCTGCAGGTTTGCTGTATCCCTTTCACCTTCCCATTGACGACGAAACACAGAAATTGCATCGGATTTAAATATAAGAGACACAATGCCGTCTTAAGTACAGGAAGACTGAGTATTCCTACTGTCTATTTTTTGAGCGTTTCCTGTGTCTCCAGTTTTACATTCCGATGCACCTTTGCAGGTTTACTGTATCCGTGTGACCTTCCCATTGACGACCAAACACAGAAATTGCATCGGATTTAAATATAAGAGACACAATGCCGACTTAAGTACAGGAAGACTGAGTATTCCTAATGTCTATGTTTGAGGGTTTCCTGTGTCACCAGTTTTACATTCCGATGCACCTCTGCAGGTTTACTGTATCTCTTGGATCTTCCCATTGACGATGAATCACAGAAATTGCATCGGAATTAATATAAGAGACACAATGCCGACTTAAGTACAGAAAGACTGGGTGTTCCTACTGTCTATGTTTTGAACGTTTCCTGTGTCATCAGTTTTACATTCCGATGCACCTCTGCCGGTTTACTATAACCATTGGGCCTTCACAGTGACAATGAAACACAGATATTGCATCGGAATTAAATGTAACAGACACAATGCCGACTTAAGTACAGGAAGAATTAGTCTTCCTACTGTCTATGTTTTGAGCGTTTCCTGTGTCACCAGTTTTACATTCCGACACACCTCTGCAGGTTTACTGTATCCATTGGACCTTCTCATTGACGAAGAAACACAGAAATTGCATCGGAATTAAATATAAGAGATACAACGCCGACTTAAGTACAAGAACACTGAGTCTTCTTAGGGTCTATGTGTTGAACGCTTCCTGTGTCACCAGTTTTACATTCCGATGCACCTTTGCAGGTTTACTGTATCCGTTTGACCTTCCCATTGACGACCAAACACAGAAATTGCATCGGTTTTAAATATAAGAGACACAATGCCGACTTAAGTACAGGAAGACTGAGTATTCCTAATGTCTATGTTTTGAGCGTTTCCTGTGTCACCAGTTTTACATTCCGATGCACCTCTGCAGGTTTACTGTATCTCTTGGATCTTCCCATGGACGATGAATCACAGAAATTGCATCGGAGTTAAATATAAGAGACACAATGCCGACTTAAGCACAGGAAGGCTGAGTCTTCCTACTGTCTATGTTTGAGCGTTTCCTGCGTCACCAGTTTTACATTCCGATGCACCTCTGCACGTTTACTGTATCCATTGGACCTTCCCATGGACGATGAAACAGAGAAATTGCATCGGAATTAAATGTAAGAGACACAATGCCGACTAAGGTACAGGAAGACTGAGTCTTCCTACTGTCTATGTTTTGAGCGTGTCCTGTGTCACCAGTTTTACATTCCGATGCACCTCTGCAGGTTTACTTTATCCCATGGACCTTCACAGTGACGATGAAACACAGAAATTGCATTGGAATGAAATATAAAAAACACAATGCCGACTTAAGTACAAGAAAACTGAGACTTCTTAGGGTCTATGTTATGAGCGCTTCCTGTGTCACCAGTTTTACATTCCGATGCACCTCTGCAGGGTTACTGTATCCCTTGGACCTTCCATTGACGATGAAACACAGAAATTGCATCGGAATTAAATATAAGAGTCACAATGCCGACTTAAGTACAGAAAGTCTGGGTCTTGCTACTGTCTATGTTTTGAGCGTTTCCTGAGTCACCAAGTTTACATTCCGATGAACCTCTGCAGGTTTACTGTATCCCTTGGATTTTTCCCATTGACGATGAAACACAGAAATTGCATCGGAATTAAATATAAGAGACACAATGTCGTCTTAAGTACAGGAAGACAATGTCATCCAACTGTCTATGTTTTGAGCGTTTCCTGTGTCACCAGTTTTACATTACGATGCACCTCTGCAGGTTTGCTGTATCCCTTTCACCTTCCCATTGACGACGAAACACAGAAATTGCATCGGATTTAAATATAAGAGACACAATGCCATCTTAAGTACAGGAAGACTGAGTATTCCTACTGTCTATTTTTTGAGCGTTTCCTGTGTCTCCAGTTTTACATTCCGATGCACCTCTGCAGGTTTACTGTATCCCTTGGATCTTCCCATTGACGATGAATCACAGAAATTGCATCGGAATTATATATAAGAGACACAATGTCGTCTTAAGTACAGGAAGACAAAGTCATCTAACTGTCTATGTTTTGAGCGTTTCCAGTGTCCCCAGTTTTACATTCCGATGCACCTCTGCAGGTTTACTGTATCCATTGGACCTTCCCATTGACGTTGAAACACAGAAATTGCATCGCAATTAAATATAAGAGACACAACGCCGACTTAAGTACAAAAGAATTGAGTCTTCTTACGGTCTTTGATTTGAGCGTTTCCTGAGTCACCAGTTTTACGTTCCAATTCACCTCTTCAGGTTTACTGTATCCCTTGGACCTTCCCATTGATGAAAAAACAGAAATTGCATAGGAATTAAATATAAGAGACACAATGCCGACTTAGGTACAGGAAGACTGAGTCTTCCTACTGTCTATGTTTTGAGCGTTTCCTGTGTCATGAGTGTTACATTTGGTGCACCTCTGCAGGTTTACTGTATTCCTAGGACCTTCACAGTGACGATGAAACACAGAAATTGCATCGGAATTAAATATAAGAGACACAATGCCGACTTAAGTACAGGAAGACTGAGTCTTCCTACTGTCTATGTTTTGAGCGTTTCCTGTGTCGACAGTTTTACATTCCGATGCACCTCTGCAGGTTTACTGTATCCCTTGGACCTTCCCATTAACGATGAAACACAGAAATTGCAACGGAATTAAGTATAGGAGACACAATGCCGACTTAAGTACAGGATGAATGAGTCTTCCTACTGTATATGTTTCGAGCGTTTCCTGTGTCACCAGTTTTACATTCCGATGCACCTCTGCAGGTTTACTGTATCCATTGGACCTTCCCATGGACGATGAAACACAGAAATTGCATCGGAATTAAAGGTAAGAGACACAATGCCGACTTAGGTACAGGAAGACTGACTCTTCCTACTGTCTATGTTTTGAGCGTGTCCTGTGTCACCAGTTTTACATTCCGATGCACCTCTGCAGGTTTACTTTATCCCATGGACCTTCACAGTGACGATGAAACACAGAAATTGCATCGGAATTAAATATAAAAGACACAATGCCGACTTAAGTACAAGAAAACTGAGTCTTCTTAGGGTCTATGTTATGACCGCTTCCTGTGTCACCAGTTTTACATTCCGATGCACCTCTGCAGGGTTACTGTATCCCTTGGACCTTCCATTGACGATGAAACACAGAAATTGCATCGGAATTAAATATAAGAGACACAATGCCGACTTAAGTACAGAAAGACTGGGTCTTCCTACTGTCGATGTTTTGAGCGTTTCCTGAGTCACCGAGTTTACATTCCGATGCACCTCTGCAGGTTTACTGTATCCCTTGGATTTTTCCCATTGACGATGAAACACAGAAATTGCATCGGAATTAAATATAAGAGACACAATGCCGACTTAAGAACAGGAAGGCTGAGTCTTCCTACTGTCTATGCTTTGAGCGTTTCCTGTGTCTCCAGTTTTACATTCCGATGCACCTCTGCAGGTTTACTGTATCCCTTGGATTTTCCCATTGACGGTGAACCACAGAAATTGCATCGGAATTAAATATAAGAGTCACAATGCCGACTTTAGTACAGGAAGACTGAGTCTTCCGACTGTCTAAGTTTTGAACGTTTCCTGTGTCATCAGTTTTACATTCCGATGCACCTCTGCCGGTTTACTATAACCAATGGACCTTCACAGTGACAATGAAACACAGAAATTGCATCGGAATTAAATATAACAGACACAAGGCCGACTTAAGTACAGGAACACTGAGTCCTCCTACTGTCTATGTTTTGAGCGTTTCCTGAGTCACCGAGTTTACATTCCGATGCACCTCTGCAGGTTTACTGTATCCCTTGGATTTTTCCCATTGACGACCAAACACATAAATTGCATCCGAATTAAATACAAGAGACACAATGCCGACTTAAGTACAGGAAGAATGAGTCTTCCTACTGTCTATGTTTGAGCGTTTCCTGTGTCACCAGTTTTACATTCCGATGCACCTCTGCAGGTTTACTGTATCCATTCAACTTTCCCATTGACGATGAACCACAGAAAATGCATAGGAATTAAATATAAGAGACACAATGCCGACTTAAGTACAGGAAGAATGAGTCTTCCTACTGTCTATTTTTTGAGCGTTTCCTTTGTCACCAGTTTTACATTCCGATCCACCTCTGCAGGTTTACTGTATCCATTTGACCTTCCAATTGACGAACAAACACAGAAATTGCATCGGAATTAAATATAAGAGACACAATGCCGACTTAAGTATAGGAAGACTGAGTCTTCCTATTGTCTATGTTTTGAGCGTCTCCTGTGTCACCAGTTTTACATTCGGATGCACCTCTGCAGGGTTACTGTATCCCTTGGACCTTCCCATTGACGATGAACCACAGAAATTGCTTCGGAATTATATATAAGAGACACAATGTCGTCTTTAGTACAGGAAGACAAAAACATCCAACTGTCTATGTTTTGAGCGTTTCCTGTGTCACCAGTTTTACATTACGATGCACCTCTGCAGGTTTGCTGTATCCCTTTCACCTTCCCATTGAAGACGAAACACAGAAATTGCATCGGATTTAAATATAAGAGACACAAAGCCATCTTAAGTACAGGAAGACTGAGTACTCCTACTGTCTATTTTTTGAGCGTTTCCTGTGTCTCCAGTTTTACATTCCGATGCACCTCTGCAGGTTTACTGTATCCCTTGGATCTTCCCATTGACGATGAATCACAGAAATTGCATCGGAATTAAATATAAGAGTCACAATGCCGACTTAAGTACAGGAACATTGAGTCTTCCTACTGTCTATGATTTGAGCGTTTCCTGCGTCACCAGTTTTACATTCCGATGCACCTCTGCAGGTTTACTGTATCCATTGGACCTTCCCATTGACGATGATACACAGAAATTGCATCGGAATTATATATAAGAGACACAATGTCGTCTTAAGTACAGGAAGACAAAGTCATCCAACTGTCTATGTTTTGAGCCTTTCCAGTGTCCCCAGTTTTACATTCCGATGCACCTCTGCAGGTTTACTGTATCCCTTGGACCTTCCCATTAACGATGAAACACAGAAATTGCAACGGAATTAAGTATAGGAGACACAATGCCGACTTAAGTACAGGATGAATGAGTCTTCCTACTGTATATGTTTCGAGCGTTTCCTGTGTCACCAGTTTTACATTCCGATGCACCTCTGCAGGTTTACTGTATCCATTGGACCTTCCCATGGACGATGAAACACAGAAATTGCATCGGAATTAAAGGTAAGAGACACAATGCCGACTTAGGTACAGGAAGACTGACTCTTCCTACTGTCTATGTTTTGAGCGTGTCCTGTGTCACCAGTTTTACATTCCGATGCACCTCTGCAGGTTTACTTTATCCCATGGACCTTCACAGTGACGATGAAACACAGAAATTGCATCGGAATTAAATATAAAAGACACAATGCCGACTTAAGTACAAGAAAACTGAGTCTTCTTAGGGTCTATGTTATGACCGCTTCCTGTGTCACCAGTTTTACATTCCGATGCACCTCTGCAGGGTTACTGTATCCCTTGGACCTTCCATTGACGATGAAACACAGAAATTGCATCGGAATTAAATATAAGAGACACAATGCCGACTTAAGTACAGAAAGACTGGGTCTTCCTACTGTCGATGTTTTGAGCGTTTCCTGAGTCACCGAGTTTACATTCCGATGCACCTCTGCAGGTTTACTGTATCCCTTGGATTTTTCCCATTGACGATGAAACACAGAAATTGCATCGGAATTAAATATAAGAGACACAATGCCGACTTAAGAACAGGAAGGCTGAGTCTTCCTACTGTCTATGCTTTGAGCGTTTCCTGTGTCTCCAGTTTTACATTCCGATGCACCTCTGCAGGTTTACTGTATCCCTTGGATTTTCCCATTGACGGTGAACCACAGAAATTGCATCGGAATTAAATATAAGAGTCACAATGCCGACTTTAGTACAGGAAGACTGAGTCTTCCGACTGTCTAAGTTTTGAACGTTTCCTGTGTCATCAGTTTTACATTCCGATGCACCTCTGCCGGTTTACTATAACCAATGGACCTTCACAGTGACAATGAAACACAGAAATTGCATCGGAATTAAATATAACAGACACAAGGCCGACTTAAGTACAGGAACACTGAGTCCTCCTACTGTCTATGTTTTGAGCGTTTCCTGA
Organism: Schistocerca nitens; assembly: GCF_023898315.1. Classification (NCBI taxonomy): domain Eukaryota; kingdom Metazoa; phylum Arthropoda; class Insecta; order Orthoptera; family Acrididae; genus Schistocerca; species Schistocerca nitens. The sequence goes on along the minus strand of NC_064615.1, from coordinate 1,199,731,764 downwards.
GTCACCGAGTTTACATTCCGATGCACCTCTGCAGGTTTACTGTATCCCTTGGATTTTTCCCATTGACGACCAAACACATAAATTGCATCCGAATTAAATACAAGAGACACAATGCCGACTTAAGTACAGGAAGAATGAGTCTTCCTACTGTCTATGTTTGAGCGTTTCCTGTGTCACCAGTTTTATATTCCGATGCACCTCTGCAGGTTTACTGTATCCATTCAACTTTCCCATTGACGATGAACCACAGAAAATGCATAGGAATTAAATATAAGAGACACAATGCCGACTTAAGTACAGGAAGAATGAGTCTTCCTACTGTCTATTTTTTGAGCGTTTCCTTTGTCACCAGTTTTACATTCCGATCCACCTCTGCAGGTTTACTGTATCCATTTGACCTTCCAATTGACGAACAAACACAGAAATTGCATCGGAATTAAATATAAGAGACACAATGCCGACTTAAGTATAGGAAGACTGAGTCTTCCTATTGTCTATGTTTTGAGCGTCTCCTGTGTCACCAGTTTTACATTCGGATGCACCTCTGCAGGGTTACTGTATCCCTTGGACCTTCCCATGGACGATGAAACACAGAAATTGCATCGGAATTAAATATAAGAGACACAATGCCGACTAAGGTACAGGAAGACTGAGTCTTCCTACTGTCTATGTTTTGAGCGTGTCCTGTGTCACCAGTTTTACATTCCGATGCACCTCTGCAGGATTACTGTATCCCATGGACCTTCACAGTGACGATGAAACACAGAAATTGCATCGGAATTAAATATAAAAGACACAATGCCGACTTAAGTACAAGAAAACTGAGTCTTCTTAGGGTCTATGTTATGAGCGCTTCATGTGTCACCAGTTTTACATTCCGACGCACCTCTGCAGGGTTACTGTATCTCTTGCACCTTCACAGTGACGATGAGACACAGAAATAGCATCGGAATTAAATATAAAAGACACAATGCCGACATAAGTACAAGAAAACTGAGTCTTCTTAGGGTCTATGTTATGAGCGCTTCCTGTATCACCAGTTTTACATTTTGATGCACCTCTGCAGAATTACTGTATCCCTTGCCCTTCACAGTGACGATGAAACACAGAAATTGCATCGGAATTAAATATAGAGACACAATGCCGACTTAAGTACAGGAAGACTGAGTCTTCCTAATGTCTATGATTTGAGCGTTTCCTGTGTCACCAGTTTTACATTCCGATGCTCCTCTGCAGGTTTACTGTATCCATTGGACCTTCCCATTGACGTTGAAACACAGAAATTGCATCGCAATTAAATAAAAGAGACACAACGCCGACTTAAGTACAAGAGAACTGAGTCTTCTTACGGTCTTTGATTTGAGCGTTTCCTGAGTCACCAGTTTTACGTTCCAATTCACCTCTTCAGGTTTACTGTATCCCTTGGAACTTCCCATTGATGAAAAAACAGAAATTGCATCGGAATTAAATATATGAGACACAATGCCGACTTAGGTACAGGAAGACTGAGTCTTCCTACTGTCTATGTTTTGAGCGTTTCCTGTGTCATCAGTGTTACATTTTGATGCACCTCTGCAGGTTTACTGTATTCCTAGGACCTTCACAGTGACGATGAAACACAGAAATTGCATCGGAATTAAGTATAAGAGACACAATGCCGACTTAAGTACAGGAAGAATGAGTCTTCCTACTGTCTATGTTTTGAGCGTTTCCTGTGTCACCAGTTTTACATTCCGATGCACCTCTGCAGGTTTACTGTATCCCTTGGACCTTCCCATTAACGATGAACCACAGAAAATGCATAGGAATTAAATATAAGAGACACAATGCCGACTTAAGTAGAGGAAGAATGAGTCTTCCTACTGTCTATTTTTTGAGCGTTTCCTTTGTCACCAGTTTTACATTCCGATCCACCTCTGCAGGTTTACTGTATCCATTGGACCTTCCCATTGACGATGAAACACCGAAATTACATCGGAATTAAATATAAGAGACACAATGTTGACTTAAGTACAAGAAAACTGAGTCTTATTACGGTCTATGTTTTGAGCGTTTCCAGTGTCACCAGTTTTATATTCCGATGCACCTCTGCAGGTTTACTGTATCCATTGGACCTTCCCATGGACGATGGAACACAGAAATTGCATCGGAATTAAATGTAAGAGACACAATGCCGACTAAGGTACAGGAAGACTGAGTCTTCCTACTGTCTATGTTTTGAGCGTGTCCTGTGTCACCAGTTTCACATTCCGATGCACCTCTGCAGGTTTACTTTATCCCATGGACCTTCACAGTGACGATGAAACACAGAAATTGCATCGGAATTAAATATAAAAGGCACAATGCCGACTTAAGTACAAGAAAACTGAGACTTCTTAGGGTCTACGTTATGACCGCTTCCTGTGTCACCAGTTTTACATTCCGATGCACCTCTGCAGGGTTACTGTATCCCTTGGACCTTCCATTGACGATGAAACACAGAAATTGCATCGGAATTAAATATAAGAGACACAATGCCGACTTAAGTACAGAAAGACTGGGTCTTCCTACTGTCTATGTTTTGAGCGTTTCATGAGTCACCAAGTTTACATTCCGATGCACCTCTGCAGGTTTACTGTATCCCTTGGATTTTTCCCATTGACGATGAAACACAGAAATTGCATCGGAATTAAATATAAGAGACACAATGCCGACTTAAGAACAGGAGGGCTGAGTCTTCCTACTGTCTATGTTTTGAGCGTTTCCTGTGTCTCCAGTTTTACATTCCGATGCACCTCTGCAGGTTTACTGTATCCCTTGGATTTTCCCATTGACGATGAACCACAGAAATTGCATCGGAATTAAATATAAGAGTCACAATGCCGACTTTAGTACAGGAAGACTGAGTCTTCCGACTGTCTAAGTTTTGAACGTTTCCTGTGTCATCAGTTTTACATTCCGATGCACCTCTGCCGGTTTACTATAACCAGTGGACCTTCACAGTGACAATGAAACACAGAAATTGCATCGGAATTAAATATAACAGACACAATGCCGACTTAAGTACAGGAACACTGAGTCTTCCTACTGTCTATGTTTTGAGCGTTTCCTGTGTCACCAGTTTTACATTACGATGCACCTCTGCAGGTTTGCTGTATCCCTTTCACCTTCCCATTGAAGACGAAACACAGAAATTGCATCGGATTTAAATATAAGAGACACAAAGCCATCTTAAGTACAGGAAGACTGAGTACTCCTACTGTCTATTTTTTGAGCGTTTCCTGTGTCTCCAGTTTTACATTCCGATGCACCTCTGCAGGTTTACTGTATCCCTTGGATCTTCCCATTGACGATGAATCACAGAAATTGCATCGGAATTAAATATAAGAGTCACAATGCCGACTTAAGTACAGGAACATTGAGTCTTCCTACTGTCTATGATTTGAGCGTTTCCTGCGTCACCAGTTTTACATTCCGATGCACCTCTGCAGGTTTACTGTATCCATTGGACCTTCCCATTGACGATGATACACAGAAATTGCATCGGAATTATATATAAGAGACACAAAGTCGTCTTAAGTACAGGAAGACAAAGTCATCCAACTGTCTATGTTTTGAGCCTTTCCAGTGTCCCCAGTTTTACATTCCGATACACCTCTGCAGGTTTACTGTATCCATTGGACCTTCCCATGGACGATGAAACACAGAAGTTGCATCGGAATTAAATATAAGAGACACAATGCCGACTAAGGTACAGGAAGACTGAGTCTTCCTACTGTCTATGTTTTGAGCGTGTCCTGTGTCACCAGTTTAACATTCCGATGCACCTCTGCAGGATTACTGTATCCCATGGACCTTCACAGTGACGATGAAACACAGAAATTGCATCGGAATTAAATATAAAAGACACAATGCCGACTTAAGTACAAGAACACTGAGTCTTCTTAGGGTCTATGTTATGAGCGCTTCATGTGTCACCAGTTTTACATTCCGACGCACCTCTGCAGGGTTACTGTATCTCTTGCACCTTCACAGTGACGATGAGACACAGAAATAGCATCGGAATTAAATATAAAAGACACAATGCCGACATAAGTACAAGAAAACTGAGTCTTCTTAGGGTCTATGTTATGAGCGCTTCCTGTATCACCAGTTTTACATTTTGATGCACCTCTGCAGAATTACTGTATCCCTTGCCCTTCACAGTGACGATGAAACACAGAAATTGCATCGGAATTAAATATAGAGACACAATGCCGACTTAAGTACAGGAAGACTGAGTCTTCCTAATGTCTATGATTTGAGCGTTTCCTGTGTCACCAGTTTTACATTCCGATGCTCCTCTGCAGGTTTACTGTATCCATTGGACCTTCCCATTGACGTTGAAACACAGAAATTGCATCGCAATTAAATAAAAGAGACACAACGCCGACTTAAGTACAAGAGAACTGAGTCTTCTTACGGTCTTTGATTTGAGCGTTTCCTGAGTCACCAGTTTTACGTTCCAATTCACCTCTTCAGGTTTACTGTATCCCTTGGAACTTCCCATTGATGAAAAAACAGAAATTGCATCGGAATTAAATATATGAGACACAATGCCGACTTAGGTACAGGAAGACTGAGTCTTCCTACTGTCTATGTTTTGAGCGTTTCCTGTGTCATCAGTGTTACATTTTGATGCACCTCTGCAGGTTTACTGTATTCCTAGGACCTTCACAGTGACGATGAAACACAGAAATTGCATCGGAATTAAGTATAAGAGACACAATGCCGACTTAAGTACAGGAAGAATGAGTCTTCCTACTGTCTATGTTTTGAGCGTTTCCTGTGTCACCAGTTTTACATTCCGATGCACCTCTGCAGGTTTACTGTATCCCTTGGACCTTCCCATTAACGATGAACCACAGAAAATGCATAGGAATTAAATATAAGAGACACAATGCCGACTTAAGTAGAGGAAGAATGAGTCTTCCTACTGTCTATTTTTTGAGCGTTTCCTTTGTCACCAGTTTTACATTCCGATCCACCTCTGCAGGTTTACTGTATCCATTGGACCTTCCCATTGACGATGAAACACCGAAATTACATCGGAATTAAATATAAGAGACACAATGTTGACTTAAGTACAAGAAAACTGAGTCTTCTTACGGTCTATGTTTTGAGCGTTTCCAGTGTCACCAGTTTTATATTCCGATGCACCTCTGCAGGTTTACTGTATCCATTGGACCTTCCCATGGACGATGGAACACAGAAATTGCATCGGAATTAAATGTAAGAGACACAATGCCGACTAAGGTACAGGAAGACTGAGTCTTCCTACTGTCTATGTTTTGAGCGTGTCCTGTGTCACCAGTTTCACATTCCGATGCACCTCTGCAGGTTTACTTTATCCCATGGACCTTCACAGTGACGATGAAACACAGAAATTGCATCGGAATTAAATATAAAAGGCACAATGCCGACTTAAGTACAAGAAAACTGAGACTTCTTAGGGTCTATGTTATGACCGCTTCCTGTGTCACCAGTTTTACATTCCGATGCACCTCTGCAGGGTTACTGTATCCCTTGGACCTTCCATTGACGATGAAACACAGAAATTGCATCGGAATTAAATATAAGAGACACAATGCCGACTTAAGTACAGAAAGACTGGGTCTTCCTACTGTCTATGTTTTGAGCGTTTCATGAGTCACCAAGTTTACATTCCGATGCACCTCTGCAGGTTTACTGTATCCCTTGGATTTTTCCCATTGACGATGAAACACAGAAATTGCATCGGAATTAAATATAAGAGACACAATGCCGACTTAAGAACAGGAGGGCTGAGTCTTCCTACTGTCTATGTTTTGAGCGTTTCCTGTGTCTCCAGTTTTACATTCCGATGCACCTCTGCAGGTTTACTGTATCCCTTGGATTTTCCCATTGACGATGAACCACAGAAATTGCATCGGAATTAAATATAAGAGTCACAATGCCGACTTTAGTACAGGAAGACTGAGTCTTCCGACTGTCTAAGTTTTGAACGTTTCCTGTGTCATCAGTTTTACATTCCGATGCACCTCTGCCGGTTTACTATAACCAATGGACCTTCACAGTGACAATGAAACACAGAAATTGCATCGGAATTAAATATAACAGACACAATGCCGACTTAAGTACAGGAACACTGAGTCTTCCTACTGTCTATGTTTTGAGCGTTTCCTGTGTCACCAGTTTAACATTACGATGCACCTCTCCAGGTTTACTGCATCCCTTGGACCTTCCCATTAACGATGAAACACAGAAATTGCATCCGAATTAAATACAAGAGACACAATGCCGACTTAAGTACAGGAAGAATGAGTCTTCCTACTGTCTATGTTTGAGCGTTTCCTGTGTCACCAGTTTTACATTCTGATGCACCTCTGCAGGTTTACTGTATCCATTGGACTTTCCCATTGACGATGAACTACAGAAAATGCATAGGAATTAAATATAAGAGACACAATGCCGACTTAAGTACAGGAAGAATGAGTCTTCCTACTGTCTATTTTTTGAGCGTTTCCTTTGTCACCAGTTTTACATTCCGATCCACCTCTGCAGGTTTACTGTATCCATTGGACCTTCCAATTGACGAACAAACACAGAAATTGCATAGGAATTATATATAAGAGACACAATGCCGACTTAAGTATAAGAAGACTGAGTCTTCCTATTGTCTATGTTTTGAGCGTCTCCTGTGTCACCAGTTTTACATTCGGATGCACCTCTGCTGGGTTATTGTATCCCTTGGACCTTCCCATTGACGATGAACCACAGAAATTGCTTCGGAATTATATATAAGAGACACAATGTCGTCTTATGTACAGGAAGACAAAGTCATCCAACTGTCTATGTTTTGAGCGTTTCCTGTGTCACCAGTTTTACATTACGATGCACCTCTGCAGGTTTGCTGTATCCCTTTCACCTTCCCATTGTCGACGAAACACAGAAATTGCATCGGATTTAAATATAAGAGACACAATGCCATCTTAAGTACAGGAAGACTGAGTATTCCTACTGTCTATTTTTTGAGCGTTTCCTGTGTCTCCAGTTTTACATTCCGATGCACCTCTGCAGGTTTACTTTATCCCTTGGATCTTCCCATTGACGATGAATCACAGAAATTGCATCGGAATTAAATATAAGAGTCACAATGCCGACTTAAGTACAGGAACATTGAGTCTTCCTACTGTCTATGATTTGAGCGTTTCCTGCGTCACCAGTTTTACATTCCGATGCACCTCTGCAGGTTTACTGTATCCATTGGACCTTCCCATTGACGATGATACACAGAAATTGCATCGGAATTATATATAAGAGACACAATGTCGTCTTAAGTACAGGAAGACAAAGTCATCCAACTGTCTATGTTTTGAGCCTTTCCAGTGTCCCCAGTTTTACATTCCGATGCACCTCTGCAGGTTTACTGTATCCATTGGACCTTCCCATGGACGATGAAAGACAGAAATTGCATCGGAATTAAATATAAGAGACACAATGCCGACTAAGGTACAGGAAGACTGAGTCTTCCTACAGTCTATGTTTTGAGCGTGTCCTGTGTCACCAGTTTTACATTAGCGATGCACCCCTGCAGGATTACTGTATCCCATGGACCTTCACAGTGACGATGAAACACAGAAATTGCATCGGAATTAAATATAAAAGACACAATGCCGACTTAAGTACAAGAAAATTGAGTCTTCTTAGGGTCTATGTTATGAGCGCTTCCTGTGTCACCAGTTTTACATTCCGACGCACCTCTGCAGGGTTACTGTATCCCTTGCACCTTCACAGTGACGATTAGACACAGAAATTGCATCGGAATTAAATATAAAAGACACAATGCCGACATAAGTACAAGAAAACTGAGTCTTCTTAGGGTCTATGTTATGAGCGCTTCCTGTGTCACCAGTTTTACATTTTGATGCACCTCTGCAGAATTACTGTATCCCTTGCACCTTCACAGTGACGATGAAACACAGAAATTGCATCGGAATTAAATATAAGAGACACAATGCCGACTTAAGTACAGGAAGACTGAGTCTTCCTAATGTCTATGATTTGAGCGTTTCCTGTGCCACCAGTTTTACATTCCGATGCACCTCTGCAGGTTTACTGTATCCATTGGACCTTCCCATTGACGTTGAAACACAGAAATTGCATCGCAATTAAATATAAGAGACACAACGCCGACTTAAGTACAAGAGAACTGAGTCTTCTTACGGTCTTTGATTTGAGCGTTTCCTGAGTCGCCAGTTTTACGTTCCAATTCACCTCTTCAGGTTTACTGTATCCCTTGGACCTTCCCATTGATGAAAAAACAGAAATTGCATCGGAATTAAAAATAAGAGACACAATGCCGACTTAGGTACAGGAAGACTGAGTCTTCCTACTGTCTATGTTTTGAGCGTTTCCTGTGTCATCAGTGTTACATTTTGATGCACCTCTGCAGGTTTACTGTATTCCTAGGACCTTCACAGTGACGATGAAACACAGATATTGCATCGGAATTAAGTATAAGAGACACAATGCCGACTTAAGTACAGGAAGAATGAGTCTTCCTACTGTCTATGTTTTGAGCGTTTCCTGTGTCACCAGTTTTACATTCCGATGCACCTCTGCAGGTTCACTGTATCCCTTGGACCTTCCCATTAACGATGAACCACAGAAAATGCATAGGAATTAAATATAAGAGACACAATGCCGACTTAAGGAGAGGAAGAATGAGTCTTCCTACTGTCAATTTTTTGAGCGTTTCCTTTGTCACCAGTTTTACATTCCGATCCACCTCTGCAGGCTTACTGTATCCATTTGACCTTCCCATTGGCGATGAAACACCAAAATTACATCGGAATTAAATATAAGAGACACAATGTTGACTTAAGTACAAGAAAACTGAGTCTTCTTACGGTCTATGTTTTCAGCGTTTCCAGTGTCACCAGTTTTATATTCCGATGCACCTCTGCAGGTTTACTGTATCCATTGGACCTTCCCATGGACGATGACACACAGAAATTGCATCGGAATTAAATGTAAGAGACACAATGCCGACTAAGGTACAGGAAGACTGAGTCTTCCTACTGTCTATGTTTTGAGCGTGTCCTGTGTCACGAGTTTTACATTCCGATGCACCTTGCAGGTTTACTTTATCCCATGGACCTTCACGGTGACGATGAAACACAGAAGTTGCATCGGAATTAAATATAAAAGGCACAATGCCGACTTAAGTACAAGAAAACTGAGACTTCTTAGGGTCTATGTTATGACCGCTTCCTGTGTCACCAGTTTTACATTCCGATGCACTTCTGCAGGGTTACTGTATCCCTTGGACCTTCCACTGACGATGAAACACAGAAATTGCATCGGAATTAAATATAAGAGACACAATGCCGACTTAAGCACAAAAAGACTGGGTCTTCCTACTGTCTATGTTTTGAGCGTTTCCTGAGTCACCAAGTTTACATTCCGATGCACCTCTGCAGGTTTACTGTATCCCTTGGATTTTTCCCATTGACGATGAAACACAGAAATTGCATCGGAATTAAATATAAGAGACACAATGCCGACTTAAGAACAGGAAGGCTGAGTCTTCCTACTGTCTATGTTTTGAGCGTTTCCTGTGTCTCCAGTTTTACATTCCGATGCACCTCTGCAGGTTTACTGTATCCCTTGGATTTTCCCATTGACGATGAACCACAGAAATTGCATCGGAATTAAATATAAGCGTCACAATGCCGACTTTAGTACAGGAAGACTGAGTCTTCCTACTGTCTAAGTTTTGAACGTTTCCTGTGTCATCAGTTTTACATTCCGATGCCCCTCTACGGTTTACTATAACCAATGGACCTTCACAGTGACAATGAAACACAGAAATTGCATCGGAATTAAATATAACAGACACAATGCCGACTTAAGTACAGGAAGAATGAGTCTTCCTACTGTCTATTTTTTGAGCGTTTCCTTTGTCACCAGTTTTACATTCCGATCCACCTCTGCACGTTTACTGTATCCATTGGACCTTCCAATTGACGAACAAACACAGAAATTGCATCGGAATTAAATATAAGTGACACAATGCCGACTAAGGTACAGGAAGACTGAGTCTTCCTACTGTCTATGTTTTGAGCGTGTCCTGTGTCACCAGTTTTACATTCCGATGCACGTCTGCAGGATTACTGTACCCCATGGACCTTCACAGTGACGATGAAACACAGAAATTGCATCGGAATGAAATATAAAAGACACAATGCCGACTTAAGTACAAGAAACCTGAGTCTTCTTAGGGTCTATGTTATGAGCGCTTCCTGTGTCAGCAGTTTTACATTCCGACGCACCTCAGCAGGGTTACTGTATCCCTTGCACCTTCACAGTGACGATGAGACACAGAAATTGCATCGGAATTAAATATAAAAGACACAATGCCGACATAAGTACAAGAAAACTGAGTCTTCTTAGGGTCTATGTTATGAGCGCTTCCTGTGTCACCAGTTTTACATTTTGATGCACCTCTGCAGGTTTACTGTATCCCTTGCACCTTCACAGTGACGATGAAACACAGAAATTGCATCGGAATGAAATATAAGAGACACAATGCCGACTTAAGTACAGGAAGACAGAGTCTTCCTAATGTCTATGGTTTGAGCGTTTACTGTGCCACCAGTTTTACATTCCGATGCACCTCTGCAGGTTTACTGTATCCATTGGACCTTCCCATTGACGTTGAAGCACAGAAACTGCATCGCAATTAAATATAAGAGACACAACGCCGACTTAAGTACAAGAGAACTGAGTCTTGTTACGGTCTTTGATTTGAGCGTTTCATAAGTCACCAGTTTTACGTTCCAATTCACCTCTTCAGGTTTACTGTATCCCTTGGACCTTCCCATTGATGAAAAAACAGAAATTGCATCGGAATTAAATATAAGAGACACAATGCCGACTTAGGTACAGGAAGACTGAGTCTTCCTACTGTCTATGTTTTGAGCGTTTCCTGTGTCACCAGTTTTACATTCCGATGCACCTCTGCAGGTTTACTGTATCCCTTGGACCTTCCCATTAACGATGAACCACAGAAAATGCATAGGAATTAAATATAAGAGACACAATGCCGACTTAAGTACAGGAAGAATGAGTCTTCCTACTGTCTATATTTTGAGCGTTTCCTTTGTCACCAGTTTTACATTCCGATCCACCTCTGCAGGCTTACTGTATCCATTGGACCTTCCAATTGACGAACAAACACAGAAATTGCATCGGAATTAAATATAAGAGACACAATGCCGACTTAAGTACAGGAAGACTGAGTCTTCCTATTGTCTATGTTTTGAGCGTCTCCTGTGTCACCAGTTTTACATTCGGATGCACCTCTGCAGGGTTACTGTATCCCCCGGACCTTCCCATTGCCGATGAAACACAGAAATTCCATCGGAATTATATATAAGAGACACAATGTCGTCTTAAGTACAGGAGCCGGCCGAAGTGGCCGTGCGGTTAAAGGCGCTGCAGTCTGGAACCGCAAGACCGCTACGGTCGCAGGTTCGAATCCTGCCTAGAGCATGGATGTTTGTGATGTCCTTAGGTTAGTTAGGTTTAACTAGTTCTAAGTTCTAGGGGACTAATGACCTCAGCAGTTGAGTCCCATAGTGCTCAGAGCCATTTGAACCATTTAAGTACAGGAAGACAAAGTCATCCAACTGTCTATGTTTTGAGCGTTTCCTGTGTCCCCAGTTTTACATTCCGATGCACCTCTGCAGGTTTGCTGTATCCCTTTCACCTTCCCATTGACGACGAAACACAGAAATTGCATCGGATTTAAATATAAGAGACACAATGCAGTCTTAAGTACAGGAAGACTGAGTATTCCTACTGTCTATTTTTTGAGCGTTTCCTGTGTCTCCAGTTTTACATTCCGATGCACCTCTGCAGGCTTACTGTATCCATTGGACCTTCCCATGGACGATGAAACACAGAAATTGCATCGGAATTAAATATAAGAGACACAATGCCGACTTAGGTACAGGAAGGCTGAGTCTTCCTACTGTCTATGTTTTGAGCGTGTCCTGTGTCACCAGTTTTACATTCCGATGAACCTCTGCAGTTTTACTGTATCCCTTGAACCTTCACAGTGACAATGAAACACAGAAATTGCATCGGAATTAAATATAAAAGACACAATGCCGACATAAGTACAAGAAAACTGAGTCTTCTTAGGATCTATGTTATGAGCGCATCCTGTGTCACCAGTTTTACATTTTGGTGCACCTCTGCAGGGTTACTGTATCCCTTGGACCTTCCCATTGACGATGAAACACAGAAATTGCATCGGAATTAAATATAAGAGACACAATGCCGACTTAAGTACAGGAAGACTGAGTATTCCTAATGACTATGTTTGAGCGTTTCCTGTGTCACCAGTTTTACATTCCGATGCACCTCTGCAGGTTTACTGTATCTCTTGGATCTTCCCATTGACGATGAATCACAGAAATTGCATCGGAATTAAATATAAGAGACACAATGCCGACTTAAGTACAGGAAGAGTGTGTCTTTCAATTGTCTATGTTTTGACCGTTTCTTGTGTCGACAGTTTTACATTCCGATGCACCTCTGCAGGTTTACTGTATCCCTTGGACCTTCCCATTAACGATGAAACAAAGAAATTGTATCGGAATTAAATATAAGAGACACAATGCCGACTTAAGTACAGGAAGAATGAGTCTTCCTACTGTCTATGTTTTGAGCGTTTCCTGTGTCACCAGTTTTATATTCCGATGCACCTCTGCAGGTTTACTGTATACCTTGGACATTCCCATTAACGATGAAACACAGAAATTGCATCGGAATTAAATATAAGAGACACAATGCCGACTTAAGTACAGGAAGAATGAGTCTTCCTACTGTCTATGTTTGAGCGATTCCTGTGTCACCAGTTTTACATTCCGATACACCTCTGCAGGTTTACTGTATCCATTGGACTTTCCCATTGACGATGAAACACAGAAAATGCATAGGAATTAAATATAAGAGACACAATGCCGACTTAAGTACAGGAAGAATGGGTCTTCCTACTGTCTTTTTTTTGAGCGTTTCCTTTGTCACCAGTTTTACATTCCGATCCACCTCTGCAGGTTTACTGTATCCATTGGACCTGCACATTGACGAAGAAACACAGAAATTGCATCGGAATTAAATATAAGGGTCACAATGCCGACTTAAGTACAGGAACATTGAGTCTTCCTACTGTCTATGTTTTGAGCGTTTCCTGCGTCACCAGTTTTACATTCCGATGCACCTCTGCAGGTTTACTGTATCCATTGGACCTTCCCATTGACGATGAAACACAGAAATTGCAACGGAATTATATATAAGAGACACAATGTCGTCTTAAGTACAGGAAGACAAAGTCATCCAACTGTCTATGTTTTGAGCGTTTCTAGTGTCACCAGTTTTACATTCCGATGCACCTCTGCAGGCTTACTGTATCCATTGGACCTTCCCATGGACGATGAAACACAGAAATTGCATCGGAATTAAATATAAGAGACACAATGCCGACTTAGGTACAGGAAGGCTGAGTCTTCCTACTGTCTATGTTTTGAGCGTGTCCTGTGTCACCAGTTTTACATTCCGATGAACCTCTGCAGTTTTACTGTATCCCTTGAACCTTCACAGTGACGATGAAACACAGAAATTGCATCGGAATGAAATATAAAAGACACAATGCCGACATAAGTACAAGAAAACTGAGTCTCCTTAGGGTCATTGTTATGAGCGCTTCCTGTGTCACCAGTTTTACATTTGGTGCACCTCTGCAGGGTTACTGTATCCCTTGGACTTTCCCATTGACGATGAAACACAGAAATTGCATCGGAATTAAATATAAGAGACACAATGCCGACTTAAGTACAGGAAGACTGAGTATTCCTAATGACTATGTTTTGATCGTTTCCTGTGTCACCAGTTTTACATTCCGATGCACCTCTGCAGGTTTACTGTATCTCTTGGATCTTCCCATTGACGATGAATCAGAGAAATTGCATCGGAATTAAATATAAGAGACACAATGCCGACTTAAGTACAGGAAGAGTGTGTCTTTCAATTGTCTATGTTTTGACCGTTTCTTGTGTCGACAGTTTTACATTCCGATGCACCTCTGCAGGTTTACTGTATCCCTTGGACCTTCCCATTAACGATGAAACAAGGAAATTGCATCGGAATTAAATATAAGAGACACAATGCCGACTTAAGTACAGGAAGAATGAGTCTTCCTACTGTCTATGTTTTGAGCGTTTCCTGTGTCACCAGTTTTATATTCCGATGCACCTCTGCAGGTTTACTGTATACCTTGGACATTCCCATTAACGATGAAACACAGAAATTGCATCGGAATTAAGTATAAGAGACACAATGCCGACTTAAGTACAGGAAGAATGAGTCTTCCTACTGTCTATGTTTGAGCGATTCCTGTGTCACCAGTTTTACATTCCGATACACCTCTGCAGGTTTACTGTATCCATTGGACTTTCCCATTGACGATGAAACACAGAAAATGCATAGGAATTAAATATAAGAGGCACAATGCCGTCTTAAGTACAGGTAAAATGAATCTTCCTACTGTCTATTTTTTGAGCGTTTCCTGTGTCTCCAGTTTTACATTCCGATGCACCTCTGCAGCTTTACTGTATCCCTTGGATCTTCCCATTGACGATGAATCACAGAAATTGCATCGGAATTAAATATAAGAGTCACAATGCCGACTTAAGTACAGGAACATTGAGTCTTCCTACTGTCTATGTTTTGAGCGTTTCCTGCGTCACCAGTTTTACATTCCGATGCACCTCTGCAGGTTTACTGTATCCCTTGGACCTTCCCATTAACGATGAAACAAAGAAATTGCATCGGAATTAAATATAAGAGACACAATGCCGACTTAAGTACAGGAAGAATGAGTCTTCCTACTGTCTATTATTTGAGCGTTTCCTGTGTCACCAGTTTTATATTCCGATGCACCTCTGCAGGTTTACTGTATACCTTGGACATTCCCATTAACGATGAAACACAGAAATTGCATCGGAATTAAATATAAGAGACACAATGCCGACTTAAGTACAGGAAGAATGAGTCTTCCTACTGTCTATGTTGGAGCGATTCCTGTGTCACCAGTTTTACATTCCGATACACCTCTGCAGGTTTACTGTATCCATTGGACTTTCCCATTGACGATGATACACAGAAAATGCATAGGAATTAAATATAAGAGACACAATGCGGACTTAAGTACAGGAAGAATGAGTCTTCCTACTGTCTTTTTTTTGAGCGTTTCCTTTGTCACCAGTTTTACATTCCGATCCACCTCTGCAGGTTTACTGTATCCATTGGACCTTAACATTGACGAAGAAACACAGAAATTGCATCGGAGTTAAATATAAGAGACACAATGCCGGCTTAAGTACAGGAAGACTGACTCTTCCTATTGTCTATGTTTTGAGCGTCTCCTGTGTCACCAGTTTTACATTCGGATGCACCTATGCAGGGTTACTGTATCCCTTGGACCTTCCCATTGACGATGAAACACAGAAATTGCTTCGGAATTATATATAAGAGACACAATGTCGTCTTAAGTACAGGAAGACAAAGTCATCCAACTGTCTATGTTTTGAGCGTTTCCTATGTCTCCAGTTTTACATTCCGATGCACCTCTGCAAGTTTGCTGTATCCCTTTCACCTTCCCATTGACGACGAAACATAGAAATTGCATCAGATTTAAATATAAGAGGCACAATGCCGTCTTAAGTACAGGAAGAATGAGTCTTCCTACTGTCTATGTTTTGAGCGTTTCCTGTGTCACCAGTTTTACATTCCTATGCACCTCTGCAGGTTTACTGTATCCCTTGGACCTTCCCATTGACGATGAAACACAGAAATTGCATCGGAATTATATATAAGAGACACAATGTCGTCTTATGTACAGGAAGACAAAGTCATCCAACTGTCTATGTTTTGAGCGTTTCCAGTGTCACCAGTTTTACATTCCGATGAACCTCTGCAGTTTTACTGTATCCCTTGAACCTTCACAGTGACGATGAAACACAGAAATTGCATCGGACTTAAATATAAAAGACACAATGCCGACATAAGTACAAGAAAACTGAGTCTTCTTAGGGACTATGTTATGAGCGCTTCCTGTGTCACCAGTTTTACATTTTGGTGCACCTCTGCTGGGTTACTGTATCCCTTAGACCTTCCCATTGACGATGAAACACAGATATTGCATCGGAATTAAATATAAGAGACACAATGCCGACTTAAGTACAGGAAGACTGAGTATTCCTAATGTCTATGTTTTGAGCGTTTCCTGTGTCACCAGTTTTACATTCCGATGCACCTCTGCAGGTTTACTGTATCTCTTGGATCTTCCCATTGACGATGAATTACAGAAATTGCATCGGAATTAATTATAAGAGACACAATGCCGACTAAAGTACAGGAAGGCTGAGTCTTCCTACTGTCTATATTTTGAGCGTTTCCTGTGTCATCAGTTTTACATTCCGATGCACCTCTGCAGGTTTATTGTATCCCTTGGATCTTCCCCTTGACGATGAAACACAGAAATTGCATCGGAATTAAATGTAATAGACACAATACCGACTTAAGCACAGGAACATTGAGTCTTCCTACTGTCTATGTTTTGAGCGTTTCCTGCGTCACCAGTTTTACATTCCGATGCACCTCTGCAGGTTTACTATATCCATTGGACCTTCCCATTGACGATGAAACATCGAAATTACATCGGAATTAAATATAAGATACACAACGTTGACTTAAGTACAAGAAAACTGAGTCTTCTTACGGTCTATGTTTTGAGCGTTTCCAGTGTCACCAGTTTTACATTCCGATGCACCACTGCAGGTTTACTGTATCCCTTGGATTTTCCCATTGACGATGAAACACAGAAATTGCATCGGAATGGAATATAAGAGACACAATGCGACTTAAGTACAGGAAGAGTGTGTCTTTCAATTGTCTATGTTTTGAGCGTTTCCTGTGTCACCAGTTTTACATTCCGATGCACCTCTGCAGGTTGACTGTATCCATTGGACCTTCCCATTGACGTTGAAACACAGAAATTGTGACACAACGCCGACTTAAGTACAAGAGAACTGAGTCTTCTTACGGTCTTTGATTTGAGCGTTTCCTGAGTCACCAGTTTTACATTCCAATTCACCTCTTCAGGTTTACTGTATCCCTTGGACCTTCCCATTGATGAAAAAACACAGAAACTGCATCGGAATTAAATATAAGAGACACAATGCCGACTTAAGTACAGGAAGAATGAGTCTTCCTACTGTCTATGTTTTGAGCGTTTCCTGTGTCACTAGTTTTATATTCCGATGCACCCCTGCAGGTTTACTGTATACCTTGGACATTCCCATTAACGATGAAACACAGAAATTGCATCGGAATTAAATATAAGAGACACAATGCCGACTTAAGTACAGGAAGAATGAGTCTTCCTACTGTCTATGTTTGAGCGTTTCCTGTGTCACCAGTTTTACATTCCGATACACCTCTGCAGGATTACTGTATCCATTGGACTTTCCCATTGACGATGAAACACAGAAAATGCATAGGAATTAAATATAAGAGACACAATGCCGACTTAAGTACAGGAAGAATGAGTCTTCCTACTGTCTATGTTTTGAGCGTTTCCTGTGTCACCAGTTTTATATTCCGATGCACCTCTGCAGGTTTACTGTATACCTTGGACATTCCCATTAACGATGAAACACAGAAATCGCATCGGAATTATATATAAGAGACACAATGTCGTCTTAAGTACAGGAAGACAAAGTCATCCAACTGTCTATGTTTTGAGCGTTTCCTGTGTCACCAGTTTTACATTCCGATTCACCTCTGCAAGTTTTCTGTATCCCTTTCACCTTCCCATTGACGACGAAACATAGAAATTGCATCAGATTTAAATATAAGAGGCACAATGCTGTCTTAAGTACAGGAAGAATGAGTCTTCCTACTGTCTATGTTTTGAGCGTTTCCTGTGTCACCAGTTTTACATTCCGATGCACCTCTGCAGGTTTACTGTATCCCTTGGACCTTCCCATTAACGATGAAACACAGAAATTGCATCGGAATTAAATATAAGAGACACAATGCCGACTTAAGTACAGGAAGACTGAGTCTTCCTACTGTCTATGTTTTGAGCGTTTCTTGTGTCGACAGTTTTACATTCCGATGCACCTCTGCAGGTTTACTGTATCCCTTGGACCTTCCCATTGACGATGAAACACAGAAATTGCATCGGAATTATATATAAGAGACACAATGTCGGCTTAAGTACAGGAAGACAAAGTCATCCAACTGTCTATGTTTTGAGCGTTTCCAGTGTCACCAGTTTTACATTCCGATGCACCTCTGCAGGTTTACTGTATCCATTGGACCTTCCCATGGACGATGGAACACAGAAATTGCATCGGAATTAAATATAAGAGACACAATGCCGACTTAAGTACAGGAAGACTGAGTATTCCTAATGACTATGCTTTGAGCGTTTCCTGTGTCACCAGTTTTACATTCCGATGCACCTCTGCAGGTTTACTGTATCTCTTGGATCTTCCCATTGACGATGAATCACAGAAAATGCATCGGAATTAAATATAAGAGACACAATGCCGACTTAAGTACAGGAAGAGTGTGTCTTTCAATTGTCTATGTTTTGACCGTTTCTTGTGTCGACAGTTTTACATTCCGATGCACCTCTGCAGGTTTACTGTATCCCTTGGACCTTCCCATTAACGATGAAACAAAGAAATTGCATCGGAATTAAATATAAGAGACACAATGCCGACTTAAGTACAGGTAGAATGAGTCTTCCTACTGTCTATGTTTTGAGCGTTTCCTGTGTCACCAGTTTTATATTCCGATGCACCTCTGCAGGTTTACTGTATACCTTGGACATTCCCATTAACGATGAAACACAGAAATTGCATCGGAATTAAATATAAGAGACACAATGCCGACTTAAGTACAGGAAGAATGAGTCTTCCTACTGTCTATGTTGGAGCGATTCCTGTGTCAGCAGTTTTACATTCCGATACACCTCTGCAGGATTACTGTATCCATTGGACTTTCCCATTGACGATGAAACACAGAATATGCATAGGAATTAAATATAAGAGACACAATGCGGACTTAAGTACAGGAAGAATGAGTCTTCCTACTGTCTTTTTTTTGAGCGTTTCCTTTGTCACCAGTTTTACATTCCGATCCACCTCTGCAGGTTTACTGTATCCATTGGACCTTAACATTGACGAAGAAACACAGAAATTGCATCGGAATTAAATATAAGAGACACAATGCCGGCTTAAGTACAGGAAGACTGACTCTTCCTATTGTCTATGTTTTGAGCGTCTCCTGTGTCACCAGTTTTACATTCGGATGCACCTATGCAGGGTTACTGTATCCCTTGGACCTTCCCATTGACGATGAAACACAGAAATTGCTTCGGAATTATATATAAGAGACACAATGTCGTCTTAAGTACAGGAAGACAAAGTCATCCAACTGTCTATGTTTTGAGCGTTTCCTATGTCTCCAGTTTTACATTCCGATGCACCTCTGCAAGTTTGCTGTATCCCTTTCACCTTCCCATTGACGACGAAACATAGAAATTGCATCAGATTTAAATATAAGAGGCACAATGCCGTCTTAAGTACAGGAAGAATGAGTCTTCCTACTGTCTATGTTTTGAGCGTTTCCTGTGTCACCAGTTTTACATTTCGATGCACCTCTGGAGGTTTACTGTATCCCTTGGACCTTCCCATTGACGATGAAACACAGAAATTGCATCGGAATTATATATAAGAGACACAATGTCGTCTTATGTACAGGAAGACAAAGTCATCCAACTGTCTATGTTTTGAGCGTTTCCAGTGTCACCAGTTTTACATTCCGATGCACCTCTGCATGTCTACTGTATCCATTGGACCTTCCCATGGACGATGGAACACAGAAATTGCATCGGAATTAAATATAAGAGACACAATGCCGACTTAGGTACAGGAAGGCTTGAGTCTTCCTACTGTCTATGTTTTGAGCGTGTCCTGTGTCACTAGTTTTACATTCCGATGAACCTCTGCAGTTTTACTGTATCCCTTGAACCTTCACAGTGACGATGAAACACAGAAATTGCATCGGACTTAAATATAAAAGACACAATGCCGACATAAGTACAAGAAAACTGAGTCTTCTTAGGGACTATGTTATGAGCGCTTCCTGTGTCACCAGTTTTACATTTTGGTGCACCTCTGCTGGGTTACTGTATCCCTTAGACCTTCCCATTGACGATGAAACACAGATATTGCATCGGAATTAAATATAAGAGACACAATGCCGACTTAAGTACAGGAAGACTGAGTATTCCTAATGTCTATGTTTTGAGCGTTTCCTGTGTCACCAGTTTTACATTCCGATGCACATCTGCAGGTTTACTGTATCTCTTGGATCTTCCCATTGACGATGAATTACAGAAACTGCATCGGAATTAATTATAAGAGACACAATGCCGACTAAAGTACAGGAAGGCTGAGTCTTCCTACTGTCTATATTTTGAGCGTTTCCTGTGTCATCAGTTTTACATTCCGATGCACCTCTGCAGGTTTATTGTATCCCTTGGATCTTCCCCTTGACGATGAAACACAGAAATTGCATCGGAATTAAATGTAATAGACACAATACCGACTTAAGCACAGGAACATTGAGTCTTCCTACTGTCTATGTTTTGAGCGTTTCCTGCGTCACCAGTTTTACATTCCGATGCACCTCTGCAGGTTTACTATATCCATTGGACCTTCCCATTGACGATGAAACACCGAAATTACATCGGAATTATATATAAGAGACACAATGTCGTCTTAAGTACAGGAAGACAAAGTCATCCAACTGTCTATGCTTTGAGCGTTTCCAGTGTCACCAGTTTTACATTCCGATGCACCTCTGCAGGTTTACTGTATCCCTTGGATTTTCCCATTGACGATGAAACACAGAAATTGCATCGGAATGGAATATAAGAGACACAATGCGACTTAAGTACAGGAAGAGTGTGTCTTTCAATTGTCTATGTTTTGAGCGTTTCCTGTGTCACCAGTTTTACATTCCGATGCACCTCTGCAGGTTGACTGTATCCATTGGACCTTCCCATTGACGTTGAAACACAGAAATTGTATCGCAATTAAATATAAGAGACACAACGCCGACTTAAGTACAAGAGAACTGAGTCTTCTTACGGTCTTTGATTTGAGCGTTTCCTGAGTCACCAGTTTTACATTCCAATTCACCTCTTCAGGTTTACTGTATCCCTTGGACCTTCCCATTGATGAAAAAACACAGAAACTGCATCGGAATTAAATATAAGAGACACAATGCCGACTTAAGTACAGGAAGAATGAGTCTTCCTACTGTCTATGTTTTGAGCGTTTCCTGTGTCACTAGTTTTATATTCCGATGCACCTCTGCAGGTTTACTGTATACCTTAGACATTCCCATTAACGATGAAACACAGAAATTGCATCGGAATTAAATATAAGAGACACAATGCCGACTTAAGTACAGGAAGAATGAGTCTTCCTACTGTCTATGTTTGAGCGTTTCCTGTGTCACCAGTTTTACATTCCGATACACAACTGCAGGTTTACTGTATCCATTGGACTTTCCCATTGACGATGAAACACAGAAAATGCATAGGAATTAAATATAAGAGACACAATGCCGACTTAAGTACAGGTCGAATGAGTCTTCCTACTGTCTATGTTTTGAGCGTTTCCTGTGTCACCAGTTTTATATTCCGATGCACCTCTGCAGGTTTACTGTATACCTTTGACATTCCCATTAACGATGAAACACAGAAATTGCATCGGAATTATATATAAGAGACACAATGTCGTCTTAAGTACAGGAAGACAAAGTCATCCAACTGTCTATGTTTTGAGCGTTTCCTGTGTCACCAGTTTTACATTCCGATGCACCTCTGCAAGTTTTCTGTATCCCTTTCACCTTCCCATTGACGAAGAAACATAGAAATTGCATCAGATTTAAATATAAAAGGCACAATGCCGTCTTAAGTACAGGAAGAATGAGTCTTCCTACTGTCTATGTTTTGAGCGTTTCCTGTGTCACCAGTTTTACATTCCGATGCACCTCTGCAGGTTTACTGTATCCCTTGGACCTTCCCATTAACGATGAAACACAGAAATTGCATCGGAATTAAATATAAGAGACACAATGCCGACTTAAGTACAGGAAGACTGAGTCTTCCTACTGTCTATGTTTTGAGCGTTTCTTGTGTCGACAGTTTTACATTCCGATGCACCTCTGCAGGTTTACTGTATCCCTTGGACCTTCCCATTGACGATGAAACACAGAAATTGCATCGGAATTATATATAAGAGACACAATGTCGTCTTAAGTACAGGAAGACAAAGTCATCCAACTGTCTATGTTTTGAGCGTTTCCAGTGTCACCAGTTTTACATTCCGATGAACCTCTGCAGTTATACTGTATCCCTTGAACCTTCACAGTGACGATGAAACACAGAAATTGCATCGGACTTAAATATAAAAGACACAATGCCGACATAAGTACAAGAAAACAGTCTTCTTAGGGTCTATGTTATAAGCGCTTCCTGTGTCACCAGTTTTACATTTTGGTGCACCTGTGCAGGGTTACTGTATCCCTTGGACCTTCCCATTGACGATGAAACACAGAAATTGCATCGGAATTATATATAAGAGACACAATGCCGACTTAAGTACAGGAAGACTGAGTATTCCTAATGTCTATGTTTTGAGCGTTTCCTGTGTCACCAGTTTTACATTCCGATGCACCTCTGCAGGTTTACTGTATCTCTTGGATCTTCCCATTGACGATGAATCACAGAAATTGCATCTGAATTAAATATAAGAGACACAATGCCGACTTAAGTACAGGAAGGCTGAGTCTTCCTACTGTCTATATTTTGAGCGTTTTCTGTGTCATCAGTTTTACATTCCGATGCACCTCTGCAGGTTTACTGTATCCATTGGACCTTCCCCTTGACGATGAAACACAGAAATTGCATCGGAATTAAATGTAATAGATACAATACCGACTTAAGCACAGGAACATTGAGGCTTCCTACTGTCTATGTTTTGAGCGTTTAATGCGTCACCAGTTTTACATTCCGATGCACCTCTGCAGGTTTACTGTATCCATTGGACCTTCCCATTGACGATGAAACACAGAAATTACATCGGAATTAAATATAAGAGACACAACGTTGACTTAAGTACAAGAAAACTGAGTCTACTTACGGTCTTTGATTTGAGCGTTTCCTGAGTCACCAGTTTTACATTCCAATTCACCTCTTCAGGTTTACTGTATCCCTTGGACCTTCCCATTGATGAAAAAACACAGAAATTGCATCGGAATTAAATATAAGAGACACAATGCCGACTTAAGTACAGGAAGAATGAGTCTTCCTACTGTCTATGTTTTGAGCGTTTACTGTGTCACCAGTTTTATATTCCGATGCACCTCTGCAGGTTTACTGTATACCTTGGACATTCCCATTAACGATGAAACACAGAAATTGCATCGGAATTAAATATAAGAGACACAATGCCGACTTAAGTACAGGAAGAATGAGTCTTCCTACTGTCTATGTTTGAGCGTTTCCCGTGTCACCAGTTTTACATTCCGATACACCTCTGCAGGTTTACTGTATCCATTGGACTTTCCCATTGACGATGAAAGACAGAAAATGCATAGGAATTAAATATAAGAGACATAATGCCGACTGAAGTACAGGAAGAATGAGTCTTCCTACTGTCTATTTTTTGAGCGTTTCCTTTGTCACCAGTTTTACATTCCGATCCACCTCAGCATTTTTACTGTATCCCATGGACCTTCACAGTGACGATGAAACACCGAAATTGCATCGGAATTAAATATAAAAGACACAATGCCGACATAAGTACAAGAAAACTGAGTCTTCTTAGGGTCTATGTTATGGACGCTTCCTGTGTCACCAGTTTTACATTTTGGTGCACCACTGCAGGGTTACTGTATCCCTTGGACCTTCCCATTGACGATGAAACACAGAAATTGCATCGGAATTAAATATAAGAGACACAATGCCGACTTAAGTACAGGAAGACTGAGTATTCCTAATGTCTATGATTTGAGCGTCTCCTGTGTCACCAGTTTTACACTCGGATGCACCTATGCAGGGTTACTGTATCCCTTGGACCTTCCCATTGACGATGAAACACAGAAATTGCTTCGGAATTATATATAAGAGACACAATGTCGTCTTAAGTACAGGAAGACAAAGTCATCCAACTGTCTATGCTTTGAGCGTTTCCTGTGTCACCAGTTTTACATTCCGATGCACCTCTGCAGGTTTACTGTATCCATTGGACCTTCCCATTGACGATGAAACACAGAAATTACATCGGAATTAAATATAAGAGACACAACGTTGACTTAAGTACAAGAAAACTGAGTCTTCTTACGGTCTATGTTTTGAGCGTTTCCAGTGTCACCAGTTTTACATTCAAATGCACCTCTGCAGGTTTACTGTATCCATTGGACCTTTCCATGGACGATGAAACACAGAAATTGCATCGGAATTAAATATAAGAGACACAATGCCGACTAAGGTACAGGAACACTGAGTCTTCCTACTGTCTATGGTTTGAGCGTGTCCTGTGTCACCAGTTTTACATTCCGATGCACCTCTGCAGAATTACTGTATCCCATGGACCTTCACAGTGACGATGAAACACAGAAATTGCATCGGAATTCAATATAAAAGACACAATGCCGACTTAAGTACAAGAAAACTGAGTCTTCTTAGGGTCTATGTTATGAGCGCTTCCTGTGTCACCAGTTGTACATTCCGACGCACGTCTGCAGAGTTACTGTATCCCTTGCACCTTCACAGTGACGATGAGACACAGAAATTGCATCGGAATTAAATATAAAAGACACAATGCTGACATAAGTACAAGAAAACTGAATCTTCTTAGGGTCTATCTTATGAGCGCTTCCTGTGTCACCAGTTTTACATTTTGATGCACCTCTGCAGGTTTACTGTATCCCTTGGATTTTCCCATTGACGATGAAACACAGAAATTGCATCGGAATTAAATATAAGAGACACAATGCCGACTTAGGTACAGGAAGACTGAGTCTTCCTACTGTCTATGTTTTGAGCGTTTCCTGTGTCATCAGTTTTCCATTTTGATGCACCTCTGTAGGTTTACTGTATCCCTTGCACCTTCACAGTGACGATGAAACACAGAAATTGCATCGGAATTAAATATATGAGACGCAATGCCGACTTAAGTACAGGAAGACTGTGTCTTCCTACTGTCTATGATTTGAGCGTTTCCTGTGTCACCAGTTTTACATTCCGATGCTCCTCTGCAGGTATACTGTTTCCTTTCGACTTTCCCATTGACAATGAAACACAGAAATTGCATCGGAATGAAATATAAGAGACACAATGCGACTTAAGTACAGGAAGAGTGTGTCTTTCAATTGTCTATGTTTTGAGCGTTTCCTGTGTCACCAGTTTTACATTCCGATGCACCTCTGCAGGTTTACTGTATCCATTGGACCTTGCATCGCAATTAAATATAAGAGACACAACGCCGACTGAAGTACAAGAGAACTGAGTCTTCTTACGGTCTTTGATTTGAGCGTTTCCTGAGTCACCAGTTTTACATTCCAATTCACCTCTTCAGGTTTACTGTATCCCTTGGACCTTCCCATTGGTGAAAAAACACAGAAATTGCATCGGAATTAAATATAAGAGACACAATGCCGACTTAGGTACAGGAAGACTGAGTCTTCCTACTGTCTATGTTTTGAGCGTTTCCTGTGTCACTAGTTTTACATACTGATGCACCTCTGCAGGTTTGCTGTATCCCTTTCACCTTCCCATTGAAGACGAAACACAGAAATTGCATCGGATTTAAATATAAGAGACACAATGCCGTCTTAAGTACAGGAAGATTGAGTATTCCTACTGTCTAAGCTTTGAGCGTTTCCTGTGTCTCCAGTTTTACATTCCGATGCACCTCTGCAGGTTTACTGTATCCCTTGGATCTTCCCATTGACGAAGAATCACAGAAATG
This sequence comes from Schistocerca nitens, assembly GCF_023898315.1. Classification (NCBI taxonomy): domain Eukaryota; kingdom Metazoa; phylum Arthropoda; class Insecta; order Orthoptera; family Acrididae; genus Schistocerca; species Schistocerca nitens. Next base: position 1,199,705,572 of record NC_064615.1, on the reverse strand, counting down.
GCATCGGAATTAAATATGAGAGACACAATGCCGACTTAAGTACAGGAAGACTGAGTCTTCCTACTGTCTATGTTTGAGCGTTTCCTGTGTCACCAGTTTTACATTCCGATGCACCTCTGCAGGTTTACGGTATCCATTGGACCTTCCCATTGACGATGAAACACAGAAAATGCATAGGAATTAAATATAAGAGACACAATGCCGACTTAAGTACAGGAAGAATGAGTCTTCCTACTGTCTATTTTTTGAGCATTTCCTTTGTCACCAGTTTTACATTCCGATCCACCTCTGCAGGTTTACTGTATCCATTGGACCTTCCCATTGACGGTGAAACACAGAAAATGCATAGGAATTAAATGTAAGAGACACAATGCCGACTTAAGTACAGGAAGATTGAGTCTTCCTATTGTCTATGATTTGAGCGTCTCCTGTGTCACCAGTTTTACATTCGGATGCACCTCTGCAGGGTTACAGTATCCCTTGGACCTTCCCATTGACGATGAAACACAGAAATTGCATCGGAATTATATATAAGAGACACAATGTCGTCTTAAGTACAGGAAGACAAAGTCATCCAACTGTCTATGTTTTGAGCGTTTCCTGTGTCTCCAGTTTTACATTCCGATGCACCTCTGCAAGTTTGCTGTATCCCTTTCACCTTCCCACTGACGACGAAGCACAGAAATTGCATCGGATTTAAATATAAGAGACACAATGCCGTCTTAAGTACAGGAAGACTGAGTATTCCTACTGTCAATTTTTGAGCGTTTCCTGTGTCTCCAGTTTTACATTCCGATGCACCTCTTCAGGTTTACTGTATCCCTTGGATCTTCCCATTGACGAAGAATCACAGAAATTGCATCGGAATTAAATATAAGAGACACAATGCTAACTTAAATACAGGAAGACTCAGTCTTCCTACTGTCTATGTTTGAGCGTTTCCTGTGTCACCAGTTTTACATTCCGATGAACCTCTGCAGGTTTACAGTATCCATTGGACCTTCCCATTGACGATGAAACACAGAAAATGCATAGGAATTAAATATAAGAGACACAATGCCGACTTAAGTACAGGAAGAATGAGTCTTCTTACTGTCTATTTTTTGAGCGTTTCCTTTGTCACCAGTTTTACATTCCGATCCACCTCTGCAGGTTTACTGTATCCATTGGACCTTCCCATTGACGAAGAATCACAGAAATTGCATCGGAATTAAATATAAGAGACACAATGTCGTCTTAAGTACAGGAAGACAAAGTCATCCAACTGTCTTTGTTTTGAGCGTTTCCTGTGTCACCAGTTTTACATTCCGATGCACCTCTGCAGGTTTGCTGTATCCCTTTCACCTTCCCATTGACGACAAAACACAGAACTTCATCGGATTTCAATATAAGAGACACAATGCCGTCTTAAGTACAGGGAGGCTGAGTATTCCTACTGTCTATTTTTGAGCGTTTCCTGTGTCTCCAGTTTAACATTCCGATGCACCTCTGCAGGTTTACTGTATCCCTTGGATCTTCCCATTGACGATGAATCGAAGAAATTGCATCGGAATTAAATATAAGAGACACAATGCCGACTTAAGTACAGGAAGACTGAGTCTTCCTACTGTCTATGTTTGAGCGTTTCCTGTGTCACCAGTTTTACATTCCGATACACCTCTGCAGGTTTACTGTATCCATTGGACTTTCCCATTGACGATGAAACACAGAAAATGCATAGGAATTAAATATAACAGACACAATGCCGACTTAAGTACAGGAAGAATGAGTCTTCCTACTGTCTTTTTTTCGAGCGTTTCCTTTGTCACCAGTTTTACATTCCGATCAACCTCTGCAGGTTTACTGTATCCATTGGACCTTCCCAATGACGAAGAAACACAGAAATTGCATCGGAATTAAATGTAAGAGACACAATGCCGACTTAAGTACAGGAAGATTGAGTCTTCCTATTGCCTATGTTTTGAGCGTCTCCTGTGTCACAAGTTTTACATTCGGATGCACCTCTGCAGGGTTACTGTATCCCTTGGACCTTCCCATTGACGATGAAACACAGAAATTGCATCGGAATTAAATATAAGAGACACAATACCGACTAAGGTACAGGAAGACTGAGTCTTCCTACTGTCTATGTTTTGATCGTGTCCTGTGTCACCAGTTTTACATTCCGATGCACCTCTGCAGGATTACTGTATCCCATGGACCTTCACAGTGACGATGAAACACAGAAATTGCATCGGAATTAAATATAAAAGACAAAATGCCGACTTAAGTACAAGAAAACTGAGTCTTCTTAGGGTCTATGTTATGAGCGCTTCCTGTGTCACCAGTATTACATTCCGACGCACCTCTGCAGAGTTACTGTATCCCTTGCACCTTCACAGTGACGATGAGACACAGAAATTGCATCGGAATTAAATATAAAAGACACAATGCTGACATAAGTACAAGAAAACTGAGTCTTCTTAGGGTCTATGTTATGAGCGCTTCCTGTGTCACCAGTTTTACATTCTGATGCACCTCTGCTGGTATACTGTTTCCTTTCGACTTTCCCATTGACGATGAATCACAGAAATTGCATCGGAATGAAATATAAGAGACACAACGCCGACTTAAGTACAAGAGAACTGAGTCTTCTTACGGTCTTTGATTTGAGCGTTTCCTGAGTCACCAGTTTTACATTCCAATTCACCTCTTCAGGTTTACTGTATCCCTTGGACCTTCCCATTGGTGAAAAAACACAGAAATTGCATCGGAATTAAATATAAGAGACACAATGCAGACTTAGGTACAGGAAGACTGAGTCTTCCTACTGTCTATGTTTTGAGCGTTTCCTGTGTCACTAGTTTTACATACTGATGCACCTCTGCAGGTTTGCTGTATCCCTTTCACCTTCCCATTGAAGACGAAACACAGAAATTGCATCGGATTTAAATATAAGAGACACAATGCCGTCTTAAGTACAGGAAGATTGAGTATTCCTACTGTCTATGCTTTGAGCGTTTCCTGTGTCTCCAGTTTTACATTCCGATGCACCTCTGCAGGTTTACTGTATCCCTTGGATCTTCCCATTGACGAAGAATCACAGAAATGGCATCGGAATTAAATATGAGAGACACAATGCCGACTTAAGTACAGGAAGACTGAGTCTTCCTACTGTCTATGTTTGAGCGTTTCCTGTGTCACCAGTTTTACATTCCGATGCACCTCTGCAGGTTTACGGTATCCATTGGACCTTCCCATTGACGATGAAACACAGAAAATGCATAGGAATTAAATATAAGAGACACAATGCCGACTTAAGTACAGGAAGAATGAGTCTTCCTACTGTCTATTTTTTGAGCATTTCCTTTGTCACCAGTTTTACATTCCGATCCACCTCTGCAGGTTTACTGTATCCATTGGACCTTCCCATTGACGGTGAAACACAGAAAATGCATAGGAATTAAATGTAAGAGACACAATGCCGACTTAAGTACAGGAAGATTGAGTCTTCCTATTGTCTATGATTTGAGCGTCTCCTGTGTCACCAGTTTTACATTCGGATGCACCTCTGCAGGGTTACAGTATCCCTTGGACCTTCCCATTGACGATGAAACACAGAAATTGCATCGGAATTATATATAAGAGACACAATGTCGTCTTAAGTACAGGAAGACAAAGTCATCCAACTGTCTATGTTTTGAGCGTTTCCTGTGTCACCAGTTTTACATTCCGATGCACCTCTGCAAGTTTGCTGTATCCCTTTCACCTTCCCACTGACGACGAAGGACAGAAATTGCATCGGATTTAAATATAAGAGACACAATGCCGTCTTAAGTACAGGAAGACTGAGTATTCCTACTGTCAATTTTTGAGCGTTTCCTGTGTCTCCAGTTTTACATTCCGATGCACCTCTTCAGGTTTACTGTATCCCTTGGATCTTCCCATTGACGAAGAATCACAGAAATTGCATCGGAATTAAATATAAGAGACACAATGCTAACTTAAGTACAGGAAGACTGAGTCTTCCTACTGTCTATGTTTGAGCGTTTCCTGTGTCACCAGTTTTACATTCCGATGAACCTCTGCAGGTTTACAGTATCCATTGGACCTTCCCATTGACGATGAAACACAGAAAATGCATAGGAATTAAATATAAGAGACACAATGCCGACTTAAGTACAGGAAGAATGAGTCTTCTTCCTGTCTATTTTTTGAGCGTTTCCTTTGTCACCAGTTTTACATTCCGATCCACCTCTGCAGGTTTACTGTATCCATTGGACCTTCCCATTGACGAAGAATCACAGAAATTGCATCGGAATTAAATATAAGAGACACAATGTCGTCTTAAGTACAGGAAGACAAAGTCATCCAACTGTCTTTGTTTTGAGCGTTTCCTGTGTCACCAGTTTTACATTCCGATGCACCTCTGCAGGTTTGCTGTATCCCTTTCACCTTCCCATTGACGACAAAACACAGAACTTCATCGGATTACAATATAAGAGACACAATGCCGTCTTAAGTACAGGGAGGCTGAGTATTCCTACTGTCTATTTTTGAGCGTTTCCTGTGTCTCCAGTTCAACATTCCGATGCACCTCTGCTGGTTTACTGTATCCCTTGGATCTTCCCATTGACGATGAATCGCAGAAATTGCATCGGAATTAAATATAAGAGACACAATGCCGACTTAAGTACAGGAAGACTGAGTCTTCCTACTGTCTATGTTTGAGCGTTTCCTGTGTCACCAGTTTTACATTCCGATACACCTCTGCAGGTTTACTGTATCCATTGGACTTTCCCATTGACGATGAAACACAGAAAATGCATAGGAATTAAATATAACAGACACAATGCCGACTTAAGTACAGGAAGAATGAGTCTTCCTACTGTCTATTTTTCGAGCGTTTCCTTTGTCACCAGTTTTACATTCCGATCAACCTCTGCAGGTTTACTGTATCCATTGGACCTTCCCAATGACGAAGAAACACAGAAATTGCATCGGAATTAAATGTAAGAGACACAATGCCGACTTAAGTACAGGAAGATTGAGTCTTCCTATTGCCTATGTTTTGAGCGTCTCCTGTGTCACAAGTTTTACATTCGGATGCACCTCTGCAGGGTTACTGTATCCCTTGGACCTTCCCATTGACGATGAAACACAGAAATTGCATCGGAATTAAATATAAGAGACACAATACCGACTAAGGTACAGGAAGACTGAGTCTTCCTACTGTCTATGTTTTGATCGTGTCCTGTGTCACCAGTTTTACATTCCGATGCACCTCTGCAGGATTACTGTATCCCATGGACCTTCACAGTGACGATGAAACACAGAAATTGCATCGGAATTAAATATAAAAGACAAACTGCCTACTTAAGTACAAGAAAACTGAGTCTTCTTAGGATCTATGTTATGAGCGTTTCTTGTGTCACCAGTATTACATTCCGACGCACCTCTGCAGAGTTACTGTATCCCTTGCACCTTCACAGTGACGATGAGACACAGAAATTGCATCGGAATTAAATATAAAAGACACAATGCTGACATAAGTACAAGAAAACTGAGTCTTCTTAGGGTCTATGTTATGAGCGCTTCCTGTGTCACCAGTTTTACATTCTGATCCACCTCTGCTGGTATACTGGTTCCTTTCGACTTTCCCATTGACGATGAATCACAGAAATTGCATCGGAATGAAATATAAGAGACACAATGCGACTTAAGTACAGGAAGAGTGTGTCTTTCAATTGTCTATGTTTGAGCGTTTCCTGTGTCACCAGTTTTACATTCCGATGCACCTCTGCAGGTTTACTGTATCCATTGGACCTTCCCATTGACGTTGAAACACAGAAATTGCATCGCAATTAAATATAAGAGACACAACGCCGACTTAAGTACAAGAGAACTGAGTCTTCCTTCGGTCTTTGATTTGAGCGTTTCCTGAGTCACCAGTTTTACATTCCAATTCACTTCTTCAGGTTTACTGTATCCCTTGGACCTTCCCATTGATGAAGAAACACAGAAACTGCATCGGAATTAAATATAAGAGACACAATGCCGACTTAGGTACAGGAAGACTGAGTCTTCCTACTGTCTATGTTTTGAGCGTTTCCTGTGTCACCAGTTTTACATTCCGATGCACCTCTGCAGGTTTGCTGTATCCCTTTCACCTTCCCATTGAAGACGAAACACAGCAATTGCACCGGATTTAAATGTAAGAGACACAATTCCGTCTTAAGTACAGGAAGACTGAGTATTCCTACTGTCTAACTTTGAGCGTTTCCTGTGTCTCCAGTTTTACATTCCGATGCACCTCTGCAGGTTTACTGTATCCCTTGGATCTTCCCATTGACGAAGAATCACAGAAATTGCATCGGAATTAAATATAAGAGACACAATGCCGACTTAAGTACTGGAAGACTGAGTCTTCCTATTGTCTATGTTTTGAGCGTCTCCTGTGTCACCAGTTTTACATTCGGGTGCACCTCTGCAGGGTTACTGTATCCCTTGGACCTTCACAGTGACGATGAAACACAGAAATTGCATCGGAATTAAACATATGAGACGCAATGCCGACTTAAGTACAGGAAGACTGAGTCTTCCTACTGTCTATGATTTGAGCGTTTCCTGTGTCACCAGTTTTACATTCCGATGGACCTCTGCAGGTATATTGTTTCCTTTCGACTTTCCCATTGACGATGAAACACAGAAATTGCATCGGAATGAAATATAAGAGACACAATGCGACTTAAGTACAGGAAGAGTGTGTCTTTCAATTGTCTATGCTTTGAGCGTTTCCTGTGTCACCAGTTTTACATTCCGATGCACCTCTGCAGGTTTACTGTATCCCTTGGATCTTCCCATCGACGAAGAATCACAGAAATTGCATCGGAATTAAATATGAGAGACACAATGCCGACTTAAGTACAGGAAGACTGAGTCTTCCTACTGTCTATGTTTGAGCGTTTCCTGTGTCACCAGTTTTACATTCCGATGAACCTCTGCTGGTTTACTGTATCCATTGGACCTTCCCATTGACGATGAAACACAGAAAATGCATAGGAATTAAATATAAGAGACACAATGCCGACTTAAGTACAGGAAGAATGAGTCTTCCCACTGTCTATTTTTTGAGCGTTTCCTTTGTCACCAGTTTTACATTCCGATCCACCTCTGCAGGTTTACTGTATCCATTGGACCTTCCCATTTACGAAGAAACACAGAAATTGCATCGGAATTAAATATAAGAGACACAATGCCGACTTAAGTACAGGAAGACTGAGTCTTCCTATTGTCTATGTTTTGAGCGTCTCCTGTGTCACCAGTTTTACATTCGGATGCACCTCTGCAGGGTTACTGTATCCCTTGGACCTTCCCATTGACGATGGAACACAGAAATTGCATCGGAATTATATATCAGAGACACAATGTCGTCTTAAGTACAGGAAGACAAAGTAATCCAACTGTCTATGTTTTGAGCGTTCCCTGTGTCACCAGTTTTACATTCCGATGCACCTCTGCAGGTTTGCTTTATCCTTTTCGTCTTCCCATTGACGACGAAACACAGAAATTGCATCGGATTTAAATATAAGAGACACAATGCCTTCTTAAGTACAGGGAGACTGAGTATTCCTACTGTCTATTTTTGAGCGTTTCCTGTGTCTCCACTTTTACATTCCGATGCACCTCTGCAGGTTTACTGTATCCCTTGGATCTTCCCATTGACGATGAATCACAGAAATTGAATCGGAATTAAATATAAGAGACACAATGCCGACTTAAGTACAGGAACATTGAGTCTTCCTACTGTCTATGTTTGAGCGTTTCCTGTGTCACCAGTTTTACATTCAGATACACCTCTGCAGGTTTACTGTATCCATTGGACTATCCCATTGACGATTAAACACTGAAAATGCATAGGAATTAAATATAAGAGACACAATGCCGACTTACGTACAGGAAGAATGAGTCTTCCTACTGTCTATTTTTTGAGCGTTTCCTTTGTCAACAGTTTTACAATCCGATCCACATCTGCAGGTTTACTGTATCCGTTGGACCTTCCCATTGACGAAGAAACACAGAAATTGCATCGGAATTAAATGTAAGAGACACAATGACGATTTAAGTACAGGAAGATTGAGTCTTCCTATTGTCTATGATTTGAGCGTCTCCTGTGTCACCAGTTTTACATTCGGATGCACCTCTGCAGGGTTACTGTATCCCTTGGACCTTCCCATTGACGATGAAACACAGAAATTGCATCGGAATTATATATAAGAGACACAATGTCGTCTTAAGTACAGGAAGACAAATCATCCAACTGACTATGCTTTGAGCGTTTCCTGTGTCACCAGTTTTACATTCCGATGCACCTCTGCAGGTTTGCTGTATCCCTTTCACCTTCCCATTGACGACGAAACACAGAAATTGCATCGGATTTAAATATAAGAGACACAATGCCGTCTTAAGTACAGAAAGACTGAGTATTCCTACTGTCTATTTTTGAGCGTTTCCTGTGTCTCCAGTTTTACATTCCGATGCACCTCTGCAGGTTTACTGTATCCCTTGGATCTTCCCATTGACGAAGAATCACAGAAATTGCATCGGAATTAAATATAAGAGACACAATGCCGACTTAAGTACAGGAAGACTGAGTCTTCCTACTGTCTATGTTTGAGCGTTTCCTGTGTCACCAGTTTTACATTCCGATGCACCTCTGCAGGTTTACTGTATCCATCGGACCATCCCATTGACGATGAAACACAGAAATTGCATCGGAATTAAATATGAGAGACACAATGTCGTGTTAAGTACAGGAAGACAAAGTCATCCAACTGTCTATGTTTTGAGCGTTTCCAGTGTCACCAATTTTACATTCCGATGCACCTCTGCAGGTTTACTGTATCCCTTGGACCTTCCCATTAACGATGAAACACAGAAATTGCATCGGAATTAAATATAAGAGACACAATGCCGACTTAAGTACAGGAAGACTGAGTCTTCCTACTGTCTATGTTTGAGCGTTTCCTGTGTCACCAGTTTTACATTCCGATGCACCTCTGCAGGTTTACTGTATCCATTGAACTTTCCCATTGACGATGAACCACAGAAAATGCATAGGAATTAAATATAAGAGACACAATGCCGTCTTAAGTACAGGAAGAATGAGTCTTCCTACTGTCTATTTTTTGAGCGTTTCCTTTGTCACCAGTTTTACATTCCGATCCACCTCTGCAGGTTTACTGTATCCATTGGACCTTCCAATTCACGAACAAACACAGAAATTGCATCGGAATTAAATATAAGAGACACAATGCCGACTTAAGTACAGGTAGACTGAGTCTTCCTATTGTCTATGCTTTGAGCGTCTCCTGTGTCACCAGTTTTACATTCGGATGCACCTCTGCAGGGTTACTGTATCCCTTGGACCTTCCCATTGACGATGAAACACAGAAATTGCATCGGAATTATATATAAGAGACACAATGTCGTCTTAATTACAGGAAGACAAAGTCATCCAACTGTTTATGTTTTGAGCGTTTCCTGTGTCACCAGTTTTACATTCCGATGCACCTCTGCAGGTTTGCTGTATCGCTTTCACCTTCCCATTGACGACGAAACACAGAAATTGCATCGGATTTAAATATAAGAGACACAATGCCGTCTTAAGTACAGGAAGACTGAGAATTCCTACTGTCTATTTTTGAGCGTTTCCTGTGTCTCCAGTTTTACATTCCGATGCACCTCTGCAGGTTTACTGTATCCCTTGGATCTTCCCATAGACGAAGAATCACAGAAGTTGCATCGGAATTAAATATAAGAGACACAATGCCGACTTAAGTACAGGAAGACTGTGTCTTCCTACTGTCTATGTTTGAGCGTTTCCTGTGTCACCAGTTTTACATTCCGATGCACCTCTGCAGGTTTACTGTATCCATTGGACCTTCCCATTGACGATGAAACACAGGAAATGCATAGGAATTAAATATAAGAGACACAATGCCGACTGAAGTACAGGAAGAATGAGTCTTCCTACTGTCTATTTTTTGAGCGTTTCCTTTGTCACCAGTTTTACATTCCGATCCACCTCTGCAGGTTTACTGTATCCATTGGACCTTCCCATTGACGAAGAAACACAGAAATTGCATCGGAATTAAATGTAAGAGACACAATGTCGTCTTAAGTACAGGAAGACAAAGTTATCGAACTGTCTATGTTTTGAGCGTTTCCAGTGTCACCAGTTTTACAATCCGATGCAGCTCTGCAGGTTTACTGTATCCCTTGGACCTTCCCATTAACGATGAAACACAGAAATTGCATCAGAATTAAATATAAGAGACACAATGCCGACTTAAGTACAGGAAGAATGATTCTTCCTACTGTCTATGTTTGAGCGTTTCCTGTGTCACCAGTTTTACATTCCGATGCGTCTCTGCAGGTTTACTGTATCCATTGGACTTTCCCATTGACGATGAACCACAGAAAATGCATAGGAATTAAATATAAGAGACACAATGCCGACATAAGTACAGGAAGAATGAGTCTTCCTACTGTCTATTTTTTGAGCGTTTCCTTTGTCACCAGTTTTACATTCCGATCCACCTCTGCAGGTTTACTGTATCCATTGGAACTTCCAATTGACGAACAAACACAGAAATTGCATCGGAATTAAATATAAGAGGCACAATGACGACTTAATTACAGGAAGACTGAGTATTCCTATTGTCTATGTCTTGAGCGTCTCCTGTGTCACCAGTTTCACATTCGGATGCACCTCTGCAGGGTTACTGTATCCCTTGGATCTTCCCATTGACGATGAATCACAGAAATTGCATCGGAATTAAATATAAGAGTCACAATGCTGACTTAAGTACAGGAACATTGAGTCTTCCTACTGTCTATGTTTTGAGCGTTTCCTGCGTCACCAGTTTTACATTCCGATGCACCTCTGCAGGTTTACTGTATCCATTGGACCTTTCCATTGACGATGGAACACAGAAATTGCATCGGAATTATATATAAGAGACACAATGTCGTCTTAAGTACAGGAAGACAAAGTCATCCAACTGTCTATGTTTTGAGCGTTTCCAGTGTCACCACTTTTACATTCCGATGCACCTCTGCAGGTTTACTGTATCCATTGGACCTTCCCATGGACGATGAAACACAGATATTGCATCGGTATTAAATATAAGAGACACAATGCCGACTTAAGTACAGGAAGACTGAGTCTTCCTACTGTGTATGTTTTGAGCGTGTCCTGTGTCACCAGTTTTACATTCCGATGAACCTCTGCAGTTTTACTGTATCCCTTGAACCTTCACAGTGACGATGAAACACAGAAATTGCATCGGAATTAAATATAAAAGACACAATGCCGACATAAGTACAAGAAAACTGAGTCTTCTTAGGGTCTATGTTATGAGCGCTTCCTGTGTCACCAGTTTTACATTTTGGTGCACCTCTGCAGGATTACTGTATCCCTTGGACCTTCCCATTGACGATGAAACACAAAAATTGCATCGGAATTAAATATAAGAGACACAATGCCGACTTAAGTACAGAAAGACTGAGTCTTCCTACTGTCTATGTTTTGAGCGTTTCCTGTGTCACCAGTTTTACATTCCGATGCACCTCTGCAGGTTTACTGTATCCCTTGGACTATACCATTGACGATGAAACACAGAAATTGCATCGGATTTAAATATAAGAGACTCAATGCCGACTTAAGTACAGGGAGACTGAGTATTCCTAATGTCTATGTTTTGAGCGTTTCCTGTGTCACCAGTTTTACATTCCGATGCACCTGTGCAGGTTTACTGTATCTCTTGGATCTTCCCATTGACGATGATTCACAGAAATTGCATCGGAATTAAATATAAGAGACACAATGCCGACTTAAGTACAGGAACATTGAGTCTTCCTACCGTCTATGTTTTGAGCGTTTCCTGCGTCACCAGTTTTACATTCCGATGCACCTCTGCAGGTTTACTGTATCCATTGGACCTTCCCATGGACGATGAAACACAGAAATTGCTTCGGAATTAAATATAAGAGACACAATTCACTCTGAGGTACAGGAAGACTGAGTCTTCCTACTGTCTATGTTTTGAGCGTGTCCTGCGTCACCAGTTTTACATTCCTATGCACCTATGCAGGTTTACTGTATCCCTTGGACCTTCACAGTGACGACGAAACACAGAAATTGCATCGGAATTAAATATAAAAGACACAATGCCAACTTAAGTTCAAGAAAACTGAGTCTTCTTAGGGTCTATGTTATGAGCGCTTCCTGTGTCACCGGTTTTACATTCCGATGCAGCCCTGCAGGGTTACTGTATCCCTTGGACCTTCCCATGGACGATGAAACACAGAAACTGCATCGGAATTAAATATAAGAGACACAATGCCGACTGAAGTACAGGAAGACTGAGTCTTCCTACTGTCTATGATTTGAGCGTTTCCTGTGTCACCAGTTTTATTCCGATCCACCACTGCAGGTTTACTGTATCCATTGGACCTTCCCATTGACGATGAAACACAGAAATAGCATTGGAATTAAATATAAGAGACACAATGCCGACTTAAGTACAGGAAGGCTGAGTCTTCCTACTGTCTATGTTTTGAGCGTTTCCTGTGTCACCAGTTTTACATTCCTATGCACCTATGCAGGTTTACTGTATCCCTTGGATCTTCCCATTGACGATGAAACACAGAAATTGCATCGGAATTAAATTTAAGAGACACAATGCCAAGTACAGGAACATTGAGTCTTCCTACTGTCTATGTTTTGAGCGTTTCCTGCGTCACCAGTTTTACATTCCGATGCACCTCTGCAGGTTTACTGTATCCATTGGACCTTCCCATTGACGATGAAACACAGAAATTACATCGGAATTAAGTATAAGAGACACAACGTTGAGTTAAGTACAAGAAAACTGAGTCTTCTTACGGTCTATGCTTTGAGCGTTTCCTGTCTCACCTGTTTTACATTCCGATGCACCTCTAAGGGTTCATTGTATCCATTGGACCTTCCCATGGACGATGAAACACAGAAATACATCGGAATTAAATATAAGAGACACAATGCCGACTTAAGGTACACGAAGACTGAGTCTTCCTACAGTCTATGTTTTGAGCGTGTCCTGTGTCACCAGTTTCACATTCCGATGCCCCTCTGCAGGTTTCCTGTATCCCTTGGACCTTCAAAGTGACGATGAAACACAGAAATTGCATCGGAATTAAATATAAGAGACACAATGCAGACTTAAGTACAGGAAGACTGAGTCTTCCCTCTGTCTCTGTTTTGAGCGTTTCCTGTGTCATTAGTTCTACATTCCGATGCACCTCTGCAGGTTTACCATATCCATTGGACCCCCCAATTGACGATGAAACACAGTAATTGCATCGGAATTAAATATAACAGACACAATGCCGACTTAAGTACATTAAGACTGAGTCTTTCTACTATCTATGTTTTGAGCGTTTCCTGTGTCACCAGTTTTACATTCCGATGCACCTCTGCAGGTTTACTGTATCCATTGGACCTTCACAGTGACGATGAAACACAGAAATTGCATCGGAATGAAATATAAGAGACACAATGTCGACTTAAGTACAGGAAGAGTATGTCTTTCTATTGTATATGTTTTGAGCGTTTCCTGTGTCACCAGTTTTACATTCCGATGGACCTCTGCAGGTAAAATGTATCCATTGGACCTTCCCATTGACGATGAAACACAGAAATTGCATCGGAATTAAATATAAGAGACACAATGCCGACTTAGGTACAGGAAGAATGAGTCTTCCTACTGTCTTTGTTTTGAGCGTTTCCTGTGTCATCAGTTTTCCATTTTGATGCACTTCTGCAGGTTTACTGTATCCCTTGGACCTTCATAGTGACGATGAAACACAGAAATTGCATCGGTATTAAATATAAGAGACACAATATCGACTTAAGTACAGAAAGACTGAGTCTTCCTACTCTCTATGATTTGAGCGTTTCCTGTGTCACCAGTTTTACATTCCGATGCACCTCTGCAGGTTTGGTGTATCCATTGCACCTTCCCATTGACAATGAAACACAGAAATTACATCGGAATTAAATAAAACAGACACAATGCCGACTTAAGTACAGGAAGACTGAGTCTTCCTACTGTCTATGCTTTGAGCGTTTCCTGTGTCATCAGTTCTACATTCCGATGCACCTCTACAGGTTTACTGTATCCATTGGACCGCCCCCCCCCCCCCATTGACGATGAAACGCAGAAATGGCATCGGAATTAAATATAAAAGACACAATGCCGACTTAAGTACAGGAAGACTGAGTCTTTCTACTGTCTATGTTTTTAGCGTTTCCTGTGTCACCAGTTTTACATTCCGATGCACCTCTGCAGGTACACTGTTTCCCTTCGACTTTCCCATTGACGATGAAACACAGAAATTGCATCGGAATTAAATATAAGAGACACAATGTCGACTTAAGAACAGGAAGAGTGGGTCTTTCTATTGTATATGTTTTGAGCATTTCCTTTGTCACCAGTTTTACATTCCGATGCACCTCTGCAGGTTTACTGTATCCATTGGACCTTCCCATTGACGATGAAACACAGAAATTACATCGGAATTAAATATAAGAGACACAACGTTGAGTTAAGTACAAGAAAACTGAGTCTTCTTACGGTCTACGTTTTGAGCGTTTCCAGTGTCACCCGTTTTACATTCCGATGCACCTCTGCAGGATTACTGTGTCCCTTGGACCGTCCCATTGACGATAAATCACAGAAATTGCATCGGAATTAAATATAAGAGACACAATGACGTCTTAAGTACAGGAAGACAAAGTCTTCCAACTGTCTATGTTTTGAGCGTTTCCTGTGTCACCAGTTTTACATTCCGATGCACCTCTGCAGGTTTCCTGTATCCCTTGGACCTTCCCATTGACGACGAAACACAGAAATTGCATCGGAATTAAATATAAGAGACACAATGCCGACTTAAGTACAGAAGGACACAGTCTTCCTACTGTCTACGTTTTGAGCGTTTCCTGTGTCACCAGTTTTACATTCCGATGCACCTAAGCAGGTCTACAGTATCCCTTGGACCTTCATAGTGACGATGAAACACAGAAATTGCATCGGAATTAAATATAAGAGACACAATGTCGACTGAAGTACAGAAAGACTGAGTCTTCCAACTCTCTATGTTTTGAGCGTTTCCTGTGTCACCAGTTTTACATTCCGATGCACCTCTGCAGGTTTGCTGTATCCCTTGCACCTTCCCATTGAGAATGAAACACAGAAATTACATCGGAATTAAATATAACAGACACAATGCCGACTTAAGTACAGGAAGACTGAGTGTTACAACTGTCTATGTTTTGAGCGTTTCCTGTGTCACCAGTTTTACATTCCGATGCACCTCTGCAGGTTTTCCTGTATCCCTTGGACCTTCAAAGTGACGATGAAACACAGAAATTGCATCGGAATTAAATATAAGAGACACAATGCCGACTTAAGTACAGGAAGACTGAGTCTTCCTACTGTCTATGTTTTGAGCGTTTCCTGTGTCACCAGTTTTACATTCCGATGCACCTCTGCAGGTACACTGTTTCCCTTCGACTTTCCCATTGACGATGAAACACAGAAATTGCATCGGAATTAAATATAAGAGACACAATGCCGACTTAAGTACAGGAAGACTGAGTCTTCCTACTGTCTATGTTTTGAGCGTTTCCTGTGTCATCAGTTCTACATTCCGATGCACCTCTGCAGGTTTACTGTATCCATTGGACCCCCCCCCCCTTCCTCCCATTGACGATGAAACACAGAAATTACATCGGAATTATATATAAGAGACACAATGCCGACTTAAGTACAGAAAGACTGAGTCTTCCTACTGTGTATGCTTTGAGCGTTTGCTGTGCCACCAGTTTTACATTCCGATGCAACTCTGCAGGTTTACTGTATCCCTTGGATCTTCCCATTGTCGTTGAAACACAGAAATTGCATTGGAATTAAATATAAGAGATACAATTCACTCTGAGGTACAGGAAGACTAAGTCTTCCTACTGTCTATGTTTTAAGCGTGTCCTGCGTCACCAGTTTTACATTCCGATGCACCTCTGCAGGTTTACTGTAACATTTGGACCTTCACAGTGACGACGAAACACAGAAATTGCATCGGAATTTAATATAAAAGACACAATGCCGACTTAAGTAGAAGAAAACTGAGTCTTCTTAGGGTCTATGTTATGAGCGCTTCCTGTGTCACCAGTTTTACATTTTGATGCACCACTGCAGGTTTACTGTATCCCTTGGACCTTCCCATGGACGATGAAACACAGAAATTGCATCCGAATGAAATAGAAGAGACACAATGCCGACTGAAGTACAGGAAGACTGAGTCTTCCTACTGTCTATGATTTGAGCGTTTCCTGAGTCACCAGTTTTATATTCCGATCCACCACTGCAGGTTTACTGTATCCATTGGACCTTCCCATTGACGATGAAACACAGAAATTCCATCGGAATTAAATATAAGAGACACAACGTTGAGTTAAGTACAAGAAAACTGAGTCTTCTTACGGTCTATGCTTTGAGCGTTTCCTGTCTCACCAGTTTTACATTCCGATGCACCTATAAGGGTTTATTGTATCCATTGGACCTTCCCATGGACGATGAAACACAGAAATACATCGGAATTAAATATAAGATACACAATGCCGACTTAAGGTACACGAAGACTGAGTCTTCCTACAGTCTATGTTTTGAGCGTGTCCTGTGTCACCAGTTTTACATTCCGATGCACCTCTGCAGGTTTACTGTAACCCTTGGACCTCCACAGTGACGATGAAACACAGAAATTGCATCGGAAATAAATATAAGAGGCACAATGACGTCTTAAGTACAGGAAGACAAAGTCTTCCAACTATCTATGTTTTGAGCGTTTCCTGTGTCACCAGTTTTACATTCCGATGCCCCTCTGCAGGTTTCCTGTATCCCTTGGACCTTAAAGTGACGATGAAACACAGAAATTGCATCGGAATTAAATATAAGAGACACAATGCCGACTTAAGTACAGGAAGACCTAGTCTTCCCACTGTCTCTGTTTTGAGCGTTTCCTGTGTCATCAGTTCTACATTCCGATGCACCTCTGCAGGTTTACTATATCCATTGGACCCCCCAATTGACGATGAAACACAGAAATTGCATCGGAATTAAATATAACAAACACAATGCCGACTTAAGTACCGGTAGACTGAGTCTTTCTACTATCTATGTTTTGAGCGTTTCCTGTGTCACCAGTTTTACATTCCGATGAACCTCTGCAGGTTTACTGTATCCATTGGACCTTCACAGTGACGATGAAACACAGAAATTGCATCGGAATGAAATATAAGATACACAATGTCGACTTAAGTACAGGAAGAGTGTGTCTTTCTATTGTATACGTTTTGAGCGTTTCCTGTGTCACCAGTTTTACATTCCGATGCAACTAAGCAGGTCTACAGTATCCCTTGGACCTTCATATTGACGATGAAACACAGAAATTGCATCGGTATTAAATATAAGAGACACAATGTCGACTTAAGTACAGAAAGACTGAGTCTTCCTACTCTCTATGTTTTGAGCGTTTCCTGTGTCACCAGTTTTACATTCCGATGCACCTCTGCAGGTTTACTGTGTCCTTTGGACCTTCCCATTGACGATGAAACACAGAAATTACATCGGAATTAAATATAAGAGACACAACGTTGAGTTAAGTACAAGAAAACTGAGTCTTCTTACGGTCTACGTTTTGAGCGTTTCCAGTGTCACCAGTTTTACATTCCGATGCACCTCTGCAGGATTACTGTGTCCCTTGGACCTTCCCATTGCCGATGAATCACAGAAATTGCATCGGAATTAAATATAAGAGACACAATGCCGACTTAAGTACAGGAAGACTGAGTCTTCCTACTGTCTATGTTTTGAGCGTTTCCTGTGTCACCAGTTTTACATTCCGATGCACCTCTGCAGGTACACTGTTTCCCTTCGACTTTCCCATTGACGATGAAACACAGAAATTGCATCGGAATTAAATATAAGAGACACAATGCCGACTTAAGTACAGGAAGACTGAGTCTTCCTACTGTCTATGTTTTGAGCGTTTCCTGTGTCATCAGTTCTACATTCCGATGCACCTCTGCAGGTTTACTGTATCCATTGGACCCCCCCCCCTTCCCCCCATTGACGATGAAACACAGAAATTACATCGGAATTATATATAAGAGACACAATGCCGACTTAAGTACAGAAAGACTGAGTCTTCCTACTGTGTATGCTTTGAGCGTTTGCTGTGCCACCAGTTTTACATTCCGATGCAACTCTGCAGGTTTACTGTATCCCTTGGATCTTCCCATTGTCGTTGAAACACAGAAATTGCATTGGAATTAAATATAAGAGATACAATTCACTCTGAGGTACAGGAAGACTAAGTCTTCCTACTGTCTATGTTTTAAGCGTGTCCTGCGTCACCAGTTTTACATTCCGATGCACCTCTGCAGGTTTACTGTAACATTTGGACCTTCACAGTGACGACGAAACACAGAAATTGCATCGGAATTTAATATAAAAGACACAATGCCGACTTAAGTAGAAGAAAACTGAGTCTTCTTAGGGTCTATGTTATGAGCGCTTCCTGTGTCACCAGTTTTACATTTTGATGCACCACTGCAGGTTTACTGTATCCCTTGGACCTTCCCATGGACGATGAAACACAGAAATTGCATCTGAATGAAATAGAAGAGACACAATGCCGACTGAAGTACAGGAAGACTGAGTCTTCCTACTGTCTATGATTTGAGCGTTTCCTGAGTCACCAGTTTTATATTCCGATCCACCACTGCAGGTTTACTGTATCCATTGGACCTTCCCATTGACGATGAAACACAGAAATTCCATCGGAATTAAATATAAGAGACACAACGTTGAGTTAAGTACAAGAAAACTGAGTCTTCTTACGGTCTATGCTTTGAGCGTTTCCTGTCTCACCAGTTTTACATTCCGATGCACCTATAAGGGTTTATTGTATCCATTGGACCTTCCCATGGACGATGAAACACAGAAATACATCGGAATTAAATATAAGATACACAATGCCGACTTAAGGTACACGAAGACTGAGTCTTCCTACAGTCTATGTTTTGAGCGTGTCCTGTGTCACCAGTTTTACATTCCGATGCACCTCTGCAGGTTTACTGTAACCCTTGGACCTCCACAGTGACGATGAAACACAGAAATTGCATCGGAAATAAATATAAGAGACACAATGACGTCTTAAGTACAGGAAGACAAAGTCTTCCAACTATCTATGTTGTGAGCGTTTCCTGTGTCACCAGTTTTACATTCCGATGCCCCTCTGCAGGTTTCCTGTATCCCTTGGACCTTAAAGTGACGATGAAACACAGAAATTGCATCGGAATTAAATATAAGAGACACAATGCCGACTTAAGTACAGGAAGACCTAGTCTTCCCACTGTCTCTGTTTTGAGCGTTTCCTGTGTCATCAGTTCTACATTCCGATGCACCTCTGCAGGTTTACTATATCCATTGGACCCCCCAATTGACGATGAAACACAGAAATTGCATCGGAATTAAATATAACAGACACAATGCCGACTTAAGTACCGGTAGACTGAGTCTTTCTACTATCTATGTTTTGAGCGTTTCCTGTGTCACCAGTTTTACATTCCGATGAACCTCTGCAGGTTTACTGTATCCATTGGACCTTCACAGTGACGATGAAACACAGAAATTGCATCGGAATGAAATATAAGATACACAATGTCGACTTAAGTACAGGAAGAGTGTGTCTTTCTATTGTATATGTTTTGAGCGTTTCCTGTGTCACCAGTTTTACATTCCGATGCAACTAAGCAGGTCTACAGTATCCCTTGGACCTTCATATTGACGATGAAACACAGAAATTGCATCGGTATTAAATATAAGAGACACAATGTCGACTTAAGTACAGAAAGACTGAGTCTTCCTACTCTCTATGTTTTGAGCGTTTCCTGTGTCACCAGTTTTACATTCCGATGCACCTCTGCAGGTTTACTGTGTCCTTTGGACCTTCCCATTGACGATGAAACACAGAAATTACATCGGAATTAAATATAAGAGACACAACGTTGAGTTAAGTACAAGAAAACTGAGTCTTCTTACGGTCTACGTTTTGAGCGTTTCCAGTGTCACCAGTTTTACATTCCGATGCACCTCTGCAGGATTACTGTGTCCCTTGGACCTTCCCATTGCCGATGAATCACATAAATTGCATCGGAATTAAATATAAGAGACACAATGACGTCTTAAGTACATGAAGACAAAGTCTTCTAACTGTCTATGTTTTGAGCGCTTCCTGTGTCACCAGTTTTACATTCCGATGCACCTCTGCAGGTTTCCTGTATCCCTTGGACCTTCCCATTGACGATGAAACACAGAAATTGCATCGGAATTAAATATAAGAGACAGAATGCCGACTTAAGTACAGAAGGACTCAGTCTTCCTACTGTCTACGTTTTGAGCGTTTCCTGTGCCACCAGTTTTACATTCCGATGCACCTAAGCAGGTCTACAGTATCCCTTGGACCTTCATAGTGACGATGAAACACAGAAATTGCATCGGAATTAAGTATAAGAGACACAATGTCGACTTAAGTACAGAAAGACTCAATATGTTTTGAGCGTTTCCTGTGTCACCAGTTTTACATTCCGATGCACCTCTGCAGGTTTGCTGTATCCCTTGCACCTTCCCATTGAGAATGAAACACAGAAATTACATCGGAATTAAATATAACAGACACAATGCCGACTTAAGTACAGGAAGACTGAGTGTTACAACTCTCTATGATTTGAGCGTTTCCTGTGTCACCAGTTTTACATTCCGATGCACCTCTGCTGGTTTACTGTATCCCTTTGACCTTCCCATTGACGAACAATCACAGAAATTGCGTCGGAATTAAATATAAGAGACACAACGCCGACATAAGAACAGGAATGCTGATTCTTCCTACTGTCTATGTTTTGAGCATTTCCTGTGTCACCAGTTTTACATTCCGATGCACCTCTGCAGGTTTACTGTATCGCTTGGATCTTCCAATTGACGATGAAACACAGAAATTGCATCGGAATTAAATATAAGAGACACAATGCCGACTTAAGTACAGGAAGACTGAGTCTTCCTACTGTCTATGTTTTGAGCGTTTCCTGTGTCACCAGTTTTACATTCCGATGCACCTCTGCAGGTATACTGTTTCCCTCCGACTTTCCCATTGACGATGAAACACAGAAATTGCATCGGAATTAAATATAAGAGACACAATGCCGACTTAAGTACAGGAAGACTGAGTCTTCCTACTGTCTTTGTTTTGAGCGTTTCCTGTGTCATCAGTTCTACATTCCGAAGCACCTCTGCAGGTTTACTGTATCCATTGGACCCCCCCCCCCCCCATTGACGATGAAACACAGAAATTACATCGGAATTAAATATAAAAGACACAATGCCGACTTAAGTACAGGAAGAGTGTGTCTTTCTATTGTCTATGCTTTGAGCGTTTCCTGTGTCACCAGTTTTACATTCCGATGCACCTCTGCAGGTTTACTGTATCCATTGGACTTTCACAGTGACGATGAAACACAGAAATTCCATCGGAATGTAATAAAAGAGACACAATGTCGACTTAAGTACAGGAAGAGTGTGTCTTTCTATTGTCTATGCTTTGAGCGTTTCCTGTGTCACCAGTTTTACATTCCGATGCACCTCTGCAGGTTTACTGTATCCATTGGACCTTCCCATTGCCGATGAATCACAGAAATTGCATCGGAATTAAATATAAGAGACACAATGACGTCCTAAGTACAGGAAGACAAAGTCTTCCAACTGTCTATGTTTTGAGCGTTTCCTGTGTCACCAGTTTTACATTCCGATGCACCTCTGCAGGTTTCCTGTATCCCTTGGACCTTCCCATTGACGACGAAACACAGAAATTACATCGGAATTAAATATAAGAGACACAATGCCGACTTAAGTACAGGAAGACTGAGTCTTCCTACTGTCTATGTTTTGAGCGTTTCCTGTGTCACCAGTTTTACATTCCGATGCACCTCTGCAGGTACACTGTTTCCCTTCGACTTTCCCATTGACGATGAAACACAGAAATTGCATCGGAATTAAATATGAGAGACACAATGCCGACTTAAGTACAGGAAGACTGAGTCTTCCTACTGTCTAAGTTTTGAGCGTTTCCTGTGTCATCAGTTCTACATTCCGATGCACCTCTGCAGGTTTACTGTATCCATTGGACCCCCCCCCTTCCCCCCATTGACGATGAAACACAGAAATTATATCGGAATTACATATAAGAGACACAATGCCGACTTAAGTACAGAAAGACTGAGTCTTCCTACTGTGTATGCTTTGAGCGTTTGCTGTGCCACCAGTTTTACATTCCGATGCAACTCTGCAGGTTTACTGTATCCCTTGGATCTTCCCATTGACGTTGAAACACAGAAATTGCATTGGAATTAAATATAAGAGACACAATTCACTCTGAGGTACAGGAAGACTGAGTCTTCCTACTGTCTATGTTTTGAGCGTGTCCTGCGTCACCAGTTTTACATTCCGATGCACCTCTGCAGGTTTACTGTAACACTTGGACCTTCACAGTGACGACTAAACACAGAAATTGCATCGGAATTAAATATAAAAGACACAATGCCGACTTAAGTACAAGAAAACTGAGTCTTCTTAGGGTCTATGTTATGAGCGCTTCCTGTGTCACCAGTTTTACATTCCGATACACCTCTGCAGGGTTACTGTATCCCTTGGACCTTCCCATGGACGATGAAACACAGAAATTGCATCGGAATTAAATATAAGAGACACAATGCCGACTGAAGTACAGGAAGACTGAGTCTTCCTACTGTCTATGATTTGAGCGTTTCCTGAGTCACCAGTTTTATATTCCGATGCACCTCTGCAGGTTTACTGTATCGCTTGGATCTTCCAATTGACGATGAAACACAGAAATTGCATCGGAATTAAATATAAGAGACTCAATGTCGACTTAAGTACAGAAAGACTGAGTCTTCCAACTCTCTATGTTTTGAGCGTTTCCTGTGTCACCAGTTTTACATTCCGATGCACCTCTGCATGTTTGCTGTATCCCTTGCACCTTCCCATTGAGAATGAAACACAGAAATTACATCGGAATTAAATATAACAGACACAATGCCGACTTAAGTACAGGAAGACTGAGTGTTACAACTGTCTATGCTTTGAGCGTTTCCTGTGTCACCAGTTTTACATTCCGATGCACCTCTGCAGGTTTTCCTGTATCCCTTGGACCTTCAAAGTCACGATGAAACACAGAAATTGCATCGGAATTAAATATAAGAGACACAATGCCGACTTAAGTACAGGAAGACTGAGTCTTCCTACTGTCTATGTTTTGAGCGTTTCCTGTGTCACCAGTTTTACATTCCGATGCACCTCTGCAGGTACACTGTTTCCCTTCGACTTTCCCATTGACGATGAAACACAGAAATTGCATCGGAATTAAATATGAGAGACACAATGCCGACTTAAGTACAGGAAGACTGAGTCTTCCTACTGTCTAAGTTTTGAGCGTTTCCTGTGTCATCAGTTCTACATTCCGATGCACCTCTGCAGGTTTACTGTATCCATTGGACCCCCCCCCCCCTTCCCCCCCATTGACGATGAAACACAGAAATTACATCGGAATTACATATAAGAGACACAATGCCGACTTAAGTACAGAAAGACTGAGTCTTCCTACTGTGTATGCTTTGAGCGTTTGCTGTGCCACCAGTTTTACATTCCGATGCAACTCTGCAGGTTTACTGTATCCCTTGGATCTTCCCATTGACGTTGAAACACAGAAATTGCATTGGAATTAAATATAAGAGACACAATTCACTCTGAGGTACAGGAAGACTGAGTCTTCCTACTGTCTATGTTTTGAGCGTGTCCTGCGTCACCAGTTTTACATTCCGATGCACCTCTGCAGGTTTACTGTAACACTTGGACCTTCACAGTGACGACGAAACACAGAAATTGCATCGGAATTAAATATAAAAGACACAATGCCGACTTAAGTACAAGAAAACTGAGTCTTCTTAGGGTCTATGTTATGAGCGCTTCCTGTGTCACCAGTTTTACATTCCGATACACCTCTGCAGGGTTACTGTATCCCTTGGACCTTCCCATGGACGATGAAACACAGAAATTGCATCGGAATTAAATATAAGAGACACAATGCCGACTGAAGTACAGGAAGACTGAGTCTTCCTACTGTCTATGATTTGAGCGTTTCCTGAGTCACCAGTTTTATATTCCGATCCACCACTGCAGGTTTACTGTATCCATTGGACCTTCCCATTGACGATGAAACACAGAAATAGCATTGGAATTAAATATAAGAGACACAATGCCGACTTAAGTACAGGAAGGCTGAGTCTTCCTACTGTCTATGTTTTGAGCGTTTCCTGGGTCACCAGTTTTACATTCCGATGCACCTCTGCAGGTTTACTGTATCCATTGGACCTTCCCATTGACGATGAAACACAGAAATTACATCGGAATTAAATATAAGAGACACTACGTTGAGTTAAGTACAAGAAAACTGAGTCTTCTTACGGTCTATGCTTTGAGCGTTTCCTGTCTCACCAGTTTTACATTCCGATGCACCTATAAGGGTTTATTGTATCCATTGGACCTTCCCATGGACGATGAAACACAGAAATACATCGGAATTAAATATAAGAGACACAATGCCGACTTACGGTACACGAAGACTGAGTCTTCCTACAGTCTATGTTTTGAGCGTGTCCTGTGTCACCAGTTTTACATTCCGATGCCCCTCTGCAGGTTTCCTGTATCCCTTGGACCTTCAAAGTGACGATGAAACACAGAAATTGCATCGGAATTAAATATAAGAGACACAATGCCGACTTAAGTACAGGAAGACCTAGTCTTCCCACTGTCTCTGTTTTGAGCGTTTCCTGTGTCATCAGTTCTACATTCCGATGCACCTCTGCAGGATTACCATATCCATTGGACCACCCTATTGACGATGAAACACAGAAATTGCATCGGAATTAAATATAACAGACACAATGCCGACTTAAGTACAGGAAGACTGAGTCTTTCTACTATCTATGTTTTGAGCGTTTCCTGTGTCACCAGTTTTACATTCCGATGAACCTCTGCAGGTTTACTGTATCCATTGGACCTTCACAGTGACGTTGAAACACAGAAATTGCATCGGAATGAAATATAAGAGACACAATGTCGACTTAAGTACAGGAAGAGTGTGTCTTTCTATTGTATATGTTTTGAGCGTTTCCTGTGTCACCAGTTTTACATTCCGATGGACCTCAGCAGGTTTACTGTATCCATTGGACCTTCCCATTGACGATGAAACACAGAAATTGCATCGGAATTAAATATAAGAGACACAATGTCGACTTAAGTACAGGAAGAATGAGTCTTCCTACTGTCTTTGTTTTGAGCGTTTCCTGTGTCATCAGTTTTCCATTTTGATGCACCTCTGCAGGATTACTGTATCCCTTGGACCTTCCCATTGACAACGAAACACAGAAATTGCATCGGAATTAAATATAAGAGACACAGTGCCGTCTTAAGTACAGAAACACTGAGTCTTCCTACTGTCTACGTTTTGAGCGTTTCCTGTGTCACCAGTTTTACATTCCGATGCAACTAAGCAGGTCTACAGTATCCCTTGGACCTTCATAGTGACGATGAAACACAGAAATTGCATCGGTATTAAATATAAGAGACACAATGTCGACTTAAGTACAGAAAGACAGAGTCTTCCTACTCTCTATGTTTTGAGCGTTTCCTGTGTCACCAGTTTTACATTCCTATGCACCTCTGCAGGTTTGCTGTATACCTTGCACCTTCCCATTGAGAATGAAACACAGAAATTACATCGGAATTAAATATAACAGACACAATGCCGACTTAAGTACAGGAAGACTGAGTGTTACAACTGTCTATGTTTTGAGCGTTTCCTGTGTCACCAGTTTTACATTCCGATGCACCTCTGCAGGTTTTCCTGTATCCCTTGGACCTTCAAAGTGACGATGAAACACAGAAATTGCATCGGAATTAAATATAAGAGACACAATGCCGCCTTAAGTACAGGAAGACTGAGTCGTCCTACTGTCTATGTTTTGAGCGTTTCCTGTGTCACCAGTTTTACATTCCGATGCACCTCTGCAGGTACACTGTTTCCCTTCGACTTTCCCATTGACGATGAAACACAGAAATTGCATCGGAATTAAATATAAGAAACACAATGCCGACTTAAGTACAGGAAGACTGAGTCTTCCTACTGTCTATGTTTTGAGCGTTTCCTGTGTCATCAGTTCTACATTCCGATGCACCTCTGCAGGTTTACTGTATCCATTGGACCCCCCCCCCCCTTCCCCCCCATTGACGATGAAACACAGAAATTACATCGGAATTACATATAAGAGACACAATGCCGACTTAAGTATAGAAAGACTGAGTCTTCCTACTGTGTATGCTTTGAGCGTTTGCTGTGCCACCAGTTTTACATTCCGATGCTACTCTGCAGGTTTACTGTATCCCTTTGACCTTCCCATTGACGAACAATCACAAAAATTGCGTCGGAATTAAATATAAGAGACACAATGCCGACTTAAGAACAGGAAGATTGAGTCTTTCTACTGTCTATTTTTTGAGCGTTTTCTGCGTCACCAGTTTTACATTCCGATGCACCTCTGCATGTTTACTGTATCCATCGGACCTTCTCATTGACGATGAAACACAGAAATTACATCGGAATTAAATATAAGAGACACAACGCCAACTTAAGTACATGAAAACAGAGTCTTCTTACGGTCTACGTTTTGAGCGTTTCCAGTGTCACCAGTTTAACATTCCGATGCACCTCTGCAGGTTTACTGTGTCCCTTGGACCTTCCCATTTGCGATGAAACACAGAAATTGCATCGGAATTAAATACAAAAGACACAATGACGTCTTAAGTACAGGAAGACAGAGTCTTCCTACTGTGTATGCTTTGAGCGTTTGCTGTGCCACCAGTTTTACATTCCGATGCTACTCTGCAGGTTTACTGTATCCCTTTGACCTTCCCATTGACGAACAATCACAAAAATTGCGTCGGAATTTGAGCGGTTCCTGTGTCACCAGTTTTACATTCCCATGCACCTCTGCAGGTTTTCCTGTATCCCTTGGACCTTCAAAGTGACGATGAAACACAGAAATTGCATCGGAATTACATATAAGAGACACAATGCCGACTTAAGTACAGGAAGACTGAGTCTTCCTACTGTCTATGTTTTGAGCGTTTCCTGTGTCAACAGTTCTACATTCCGATGCACTTCTGCAGGTTTACTGTATCCATTGGACCCCCCCCCCCCCCCATTGACGATGAAACACAGAAATTACATCGGAATTAAATATAAAAGACACAATGCCGACTTAAGTACAGGAAGATTGTGTCTTTCAATTGTCTATGCTTTGAGCGTTTCCTGTGTCACCAGTTTTACATTCCAATGCACCTCTGCAGGTTTACTGTATCCATTGGACTTTCACAGTGACGATGAAACACAGAAATTCCATCGTAATGAAATGAAAGAGATACAGTGTCGATTGAAGTACAGGAAGAGTGTGTCTTTCTATTGTCTATGCTTTGAGCGTTTCCTGTGTCACGAGTTTTACATTCCGATGCACCTCTGCAGGTTTACTGTATCCATTGGACCTTCCCTTTGACGACGAAGCACAGAAATTGCATCGGAATTAAATATAAGAGACACAACGCCGACATAAGAACAGGAATGCTGATTCTTCCTACTGTCTATGTTTTGAGCATTTCCTGTGTCACCAGTTTTACATTCCGATGCACCTCTGCAGGTTTACTGTATCGCTTGGATCTTCCAATTGACGATGAAACACAGAAATTGCATCGGAATTAAATATAAGAGACACAATGCCGACTTAAGTACAGGAAGACTGAGTCTTCCTACTGTCTATGTTTTGAGCGTTTCCTGTGTCACCAGTTTTACATTCCGATGCACCTCTGCAGGTATACTGTTTCCCTTCGACTTTCCCATTGACGATGAAACACAGAAATTGCATCGGAATTAAATATAAGAGACACAATGCCGACTTAAGTACAGGAAGACTGAGTCTTCCTACTGTCTATGTTTTGAGCGTTTCCTGTGTCATCAGTTCTACATTCCGAAGCACCTCTGCAGGTTTACTGTATCCATTGGACCCCCCCCCCCCCCCCCCATTGACGATGAAACACAGAAATTACATCGGAATTAAATATAAAAGACACAATGCCGACTTAAGTATAGGAAGAGTGTGTCTTTCTATTGTCTATGCTTTGAGCGTTTCCTGTGTCACCAGTTTTACATTCCGATGCACCTCTGCAGGTTTACTGTATCCATTGGACCTTCCCATTGCCGATGAATCACAGAAATTGCATCGGAATTAAATATAAGAGACACAATGACGTCTTAAGTACAGGAAGACAAAGTCTTCCAACTGTCTATGTTTTGAGCGTTTCCTGTGTCACCAGTTTTACATTCCGATGCACCTCTGCAGGTTTCCTGTATCCCTTGGACCTTCCCATTGACGACGAAACACAGAAATTGCATCGGAATTAAATATAAGAGACACAATGCCGACTTAAGTACAGAAGGACTCAGTCTTCCTACTGTCTACGTTTTGAGCGTTACCTGTGTCACCAGTTTTACATTCCGATGCACCTAAGCAGGTCTACAGTATCCCTTGGACCTTCATAGTGACGATGAAACACAGAAATTGCATCGGAATTAAATATAAGAGACACAATGTCGACGTAAGTACAGAAAGACTGAGTCTTCCAACTCTCTATGTTTTGAGCGTTTCCTGTGTCACCAGTTTTACATTCCGATGCACCTCTGCAGGTTTGCTGTATCCCTTGCACCTTCCCATTGAGAATGAAACACAGAAATTACATCGGAATTAAATATAACAGACACAATGCCGACTTAAGTACAGGAAGACTGAGTGTTACAACTGTCTATGTTTTGAGCGTTTCCTGTGTCACCAGTTTTACATTCCGATGCACCTCTGCAGGTTTTCCTGTATCCCTTGGACCTTCAAAGTTACGATGAAACACAGAAATTGCATCGGAATTAAATATAAGAGACACAATGCCGACTTAAGTACAGGAAGACTGAGTCTTCCTACTGTCTATGTTTTGAGCGTTTCCTGTGTCACCAGTTTTACATTCCGATGCACCTCTGCAGGTACACTGTTTCCCTTCGACTTTCCCATTGACGATGAAACACAGAAATTGCAACGGAATTAAATATGAGAGACACAATGCCGACTTAAGTACAGGTAGACTGAGTCTTCCTACTGTCTATGTTTTGAGCGTTTCCTGTGTCATCAGTTCTACATTCCGATGCACCTCTGCAGGTTTACTGTATCCATTGGACCCCCCCCCCTTCCCACCCATTGACGATGAAACACAGAAATTACATCGGAATTACATATAAGGGACACAATGCCGACTTAAGTACAGAAAGACTGAGTCTTCCTACTGTGTATGCTTTGAGCGTTTGCTGTGCCACCAGTTTTACATTCCGATGCTACTCTGCAGGTTTACTGTATCCCTTTGACCTTCCCATTGACGAACAATCACAAAAATTGCGTCGGAATTAAATATAAGAGACACAATGCCGACTTAAGAACAGGAAGATTGAGTCTTTCTACTGTCTATTTTTTGAGCGTTTTCTGCGTCACCAGTTTTACATTCCGATGCACCTCTGCATGTTTACTGTATCCATCGGACCTTCTCATTGACGATGAAACACAGAAATTACATCGGAATTAAATATAAGAGACACAACGCCAACTTAAGTACATGAAAACAGAGTCTTCTTACGGTCTACGTTTTGAGCGTTTCCAGTGTCACCAGTTTAACATTCCGATGCACCTCTGCAGGTTTACTGTGTCCCTTGGACCTTCCCATTTGCGATGAAACACAGAAATTGCATCGGAATTAAATACAAAAGACACAATGACGTCTTAAGTACAGGAAGACAGAGTCTTCCAACTGTCTATGTTTTGAGCGGTTCCTGTGTCACCAGTTTTACATTCCCATGCACCTCTGCAGGTTTTCCTGTATCCCTTGGACCTTCAAAGTGACGATGAAACACAGAAATTGCATCGGAATTAAATATAAGAGACACAATGCCGACTTAAGTACAGGAAGACTGAGTCTTCCTACTGTCTATGTTTTGAGCGTTTCCTGTGTCAACAGTTCTACATTCCGATGCACTTCTGCAGGTTTACTGTATCCATTGGACCCCCCCCCCCCCCCATTGACGATGAAACACAGAAATTACATCGGAATTAAATATAAAAGACACAATGCCGACTTAAGTACAGGAAGATTGTGTCTTTCTATTGTCTATGCTTTGAGCGTTTCCTGTGTCATCAGTTTTACATTCCGTTGCACCTCTGCAGGTTTACTGTATCCATTGGACTTTCACAGTGACGATGAAACACAGAAATTCCATCGTAATGAAATGAAAGAGAAACAGTGTCGATTGAAGTACAGGAAGAGTGTGTCTTTCTATTGTCTATGCTTTGAGCGTTTCCTGTGTCACGAGTTTTACATTCCGATGCACCTCTGCAGGTTTACTGTATCCATTGGACCTTCCCTTTGACGACGAAGCACAGAAATTGCATCGGAATTAAATATAAGAGACACAACGCCGACATAAGAACAGGAATGCTGATTCTTCCTATTGTCTATGTTTTCAGCATTTCCTGTGTCACCAGTTTTACATTCCGATGCACCTCTGCAGGTTTACTGTATCGCTTGGATCTTCCAATTGACGATGAAACACAGAAATTGCATCGGAATTAAATATAAGAGACACAATGCCGACTTAAGTACAGGAAGACTGAGTCTTCCTACTGTCTATGTTTTGCGCGTTTCCTGTGTCACCAGTTTTACATTCCGATGCACCTCTGCAGGTATACTGTTTCCCTTCGACTTTCCCATTGACGATGAAACACAGAAATTGCATCGGAATTAAATATAAGAGACACAATGCCGACTTAAGTACAGGAAGACTGAGTCTTCCTACTGTCTATGTTTTGAGCGTTTCCTGTGTCATCAGTTCTACATTCCGAAGCACCTCTGCAGGTTTACTGTATCCATTGGACCCCCCCCCCCATTGACGATGAAACACAGAAATTACATCGGAATTAAATATAAAAGACACAATGCCGACTTAAGTACAGGAAGAGTGTGTCTTTCTATTGTCTATGCTTTGAGCGTTTCCTGTGTCACCAGTTTTACATTCCGATGCACCTCTGCAGGTTTACTGTATCCATTGGACTTTCACAGTGACGATGAAACACAGAAATTCCATCGGAATGTAATAAAAGAGACACAATGTCGACTTAAGTACAGGAAGAGTGTGTCTTTCTATTGTCTATGCTTTGAGCGTTTCCTGTGTCACCAGTTTTACATTCCGATGCACCTCTGCAGGTTTACTGTATCCATTGGACCTTCCCATTGCCGATGAATCACAGAAATTGCATCGGAATTAAATATAAGAGACACAATGACGTCTTAAGTACAGGAAGACAAAGTCTTCCAACTGTCTATGTTTTGAGCGTTTCCTGTGTCACCAGTTTTACATTCCGATGCACCTCTGCAGGTTTCCTGTATCCCTTGGACCTTCCCATTGACGACGAAACACAGAAATTGCATCGGAATTAAATATAAGAGACACAATGCCGACTTAAGTACAGAAGGACTCAGTCTTCCTACTGTCTACGTTTTGAGCGTTACCTGTGTCACCAGTTTTACATTCCGATGCACCTAAGCAGGTCTACAGTATCCCTTGGACCTTCATAGTGACGATGAAACACAGAAATTGCATCGGAATTAAATATAAGAGACACAATGTCGACGTAAGTACAGAAAGACTGAGTCTTCCAACTCTCTATGTTTTGAGCGTTTCCTGTGTCACCAGTTTTACATTCCGGTGCACCTCTGCAGGTTTGCTGTATCCCTTGCACCCTCCCATTGAGAACGAAACACAGAAATTACATCGGAATTAAATATAACAGACACAATGCCGACTTAAGTACAGGAAGACTGAGTGTTACAACTGTCTATGTTTTGAGCGTTTCCTGTGTCACCAGTGTTACATTCCGATGCACCTCTGCAGGTTTTCCTGTATCCCGTGGACCTTCAAAGTTACGATGAAACACAGAAATTGCATCGGAATTAAATATAAGAGACATAATGCCGACTTAAGTACAGGAAGACTGAGTCTTCCTACTGTCTATGTTTTGAGCGTTTCCTGTGTCACCAGTTTTACATTCCGATGCACCTCTGCAGGTACACTGTTTCCCTTCGACCTTCCCATTGACGATGAAACACAGAAATTGCATCGGAATTAAATATGAGAGACACAATGCCGACTTAAGTACAGGTAGACTGAGTCTTCCTACTGTCTATGTTTTGAGCGTTTCCTGTGTCATCAGTTCTACATTCCGATGCACCTCTGCAGGTTTACTGTATCCACTGGCCCCCCCCCTTCCCACCCATTGACGATGAAACACAGAAATTACATCGGAATTACATATAAGAGACACAATGCCGACTTAAGTACAGAAAGACTGAGTCTTCCTACTGTGTATGCTTTGAGCGTTTGCTGTGCCACCAGTTTTACATTCCGATGCAACTCTGCAGGTTTACTGTATCCCTTGGATCTTCCCATTGACGTTGAAACACAGAAATTGCATTGGAATTAAATATAAGAGACACAATTCACTCTGAGGTACAGGAAGACTGAGTCTTCCTACTGTCTATATTTTGAGCGTGTCCTGCGTCACCAGTTTTACATTCCGATGCACCTCTGCAGGTTTACTGTAACACTTGGACCTTCACAGTGACGACGAAACACAGAAATTGCATCGGAATTAAATATAAAAGACTCAATGCCGACTTAAGTACAAGAAATCTGAGTCTTCTTAGGGTCTATGTTATGAGCGCTTCCTGTGTCACCAGTTTTACATTCCGATACACCTCTGCAGGGTTACTGTATCCCTTGGACCTTCCCATGGACGATGAAACACAGAAATTGCATCGGAATTAAATATAGGAGACACAATGCCGACTGAAGTACAGGAAGACTGAGTCTTCCTACTGTCTATGATTTGAGCGTTTCCTGAGTCACCAGTTTTATATTCCGATCCACCACTGCAGGTTTACTGTATCCATTGGACCTTCCCATTGACGATGAAACACAGAAATAGCATTGGAATTAAATATAAGAGACACAATGCCGACTTAAGTACAGGAAGGCTGAGTCTTCCTACTGTCTATGTTTTGAGCGTTTCCTGGGTCACCAGTTTTACATTCCGATGCACCTCTGCAGGTTTACTGTATCCATTGGACCTTCCCATTGACGATGAAACACAGAAATTACATCGGAATTAAATATAAGAGACACAACGTTGAGTTAAGTACAAGAAAACTGAGTCTTCTTACGGTCTATTCTTTGAGCGTTTCCTGTCTCACCAGTTTTACATTCCGATGCACCTATAAGGGTTTATTGTATCCATTGGACCTTCCCATGGACGATGAAACACAGAAATACATCGGAATTAAATATAAGAGACACAATGCCGACTTAAGGTACACGAAGACTGAGTCTTCCTACAGTCTATGTTTTGAGCGTGTCCTGTGTCACCAGTTTTACATTCCGATGCACCTCTGCAGGTTTACTGTAACCCTTGGACCTCCACAGTGACGATGATACACAGAAATTGCATCGGAAATAAATATAAGAGACACAATGCCGTCTTAAGTACAGGAAGACAAAGTCTTCCAACTATCTATGTTTTGAGCGTTTCCTGTGTCACCAGTTTTACATTCCGATGCCCCTCTGCAGGTTTCCTGTATCCCTTGGACCTTCAAAGTGACGATGAAACACAGAAATTGCATCGGAATTAAATATAAGAGACACAATGCCGACTTAAGTACAGGAAGACCTAGTCTTCCCACTGTCTCTGTTTTGAGCGTTTCCTGTGTCATCAGTTCTACATTCCGATGCACCTCTGCAGGTTTTTCCATATCCATTGGACCCCCCTATTGACGATGAAACACAGAAATTGCATCGGAATTAAATATAACAGACACAATGCCGACTTAAGTACAGGAAGACTGAGTCTTTCTACTATCTATGTTTTGAGCGTTTCCTGTGTCACCAGTTTTACATTCCGATGAACCTCTGCAGGTTTACTGTATCCATTGGACCTTCACAGTGACGATGAAACACAGAAATTGCATCGGAATAGAATATAAGAGACACAATGTCGACTTAAGTACAGGAAGAGTGTGTCTTTCTATTGTATATGTTTTGAGCGTTTCCTGTGTCACCAGTTTTACATTCCGATGGACCTCAGCAGGTTTACTGTATCCATTGGACCTTCCCATTGACGATGAAACACAGAAATTGCATCGGAATTAAATATAAGAGACACAATGCCGACTTAAGTACAGGAAGAATGAGTCTTCCTACTGTCTTTGTTTTGAGCGTTTCCTGTGTCATCCGTTTTCCATTTTGATGCACCTCTGCAGGATTACAGTATCCCTTGGACCTTCCCTTTGACAACGAAACACAGAAATTGCATCAGAATTAAATATAAGAGACACAGTGCCGACTTAAGTACAGAAGCACTGAGTCTTCCTACTGTCTACGTTTTGAGCGTTTCCTGTGTCACCAGTTTTACATTCCGATGCAACTAAGCAGGTCTACAGTATCCCTTGGACCTTCATAGTGACGATGAAACACAGAAATTGCATCGGTATTAAATATAAGAGACACAATGTCGACTTAAGTACAGAAAGACTGAGTCTTCCTACTCTCTATGTATTGAGCGTTGCCTGTGTCACCAGTTTTACATTCCGATGCACCTCTGCAGGTACACTGTTTCCCTTCGACTTTCCCATTGACGATGAAACACAGAAATTGCATCGGAATTAAATATAAGAGACACAATGCCGACTTAAGTACAGGAAGACTGAGTCTTCCTACTCTCTATGTTTTGAGCGTTTCCTGTGTCATCAGTTCTACATTCCGATGCACCTCTGCAGGTTTACTGTATCCATTGGACCCCCCCCCCCCTTCCCCCCCATTGACGATGAAACACAGAAATTACATCGGGATTAAATATAAGAGACACAACGTTGAGTTAAGTACAAGAAAACTGAGTCTTCCAACTGTCTATGTTTTGAGCGCTTCCTGTGTCACCAGTTTTACATTCCGATGCACCTCTGCAGGTTTCCTGTATCCCTTGGACCTTCCCATTGACGACGAAACACAGAAATTGCATCGGAATTAAATATAAGAGACACAATGCCGACTTAAGTACAGAAGGACTCAGTCTTACTACTGTCTACGTTTTGAGCGTTTCCTGTGTCACCAGTTTTACATTCCGATGCACCTAAGCAGGTCCACAGTATCCCTTGGACCTTCATAGTGACGATGAAACACAGAAATTGCATCGGAATTAAATATAAGAGACACAATGTCGACTTAAGTACAGAAAGACTCTATATGTTTTGAGCGTTTCCTGTGTCATCAGTTCTACATTCCGATGCACCTCGGCAGGTTTACTGTATCCATTGGACCCCCCCCTTCCCCCCCATTGACGATGAAACACAGAAATTACATCGGAATTACATATAAGAGACACAATGCCGACTTAAGTACAGGAAGAGTGTGTCTTTCTATTGTCTATGCTTTGAGCGTTTCCTGTGTCACCAGTTTTACATTCCGATGCACCTCTGCAGGTTTACTGTATCCATTGGACTTTCACAGTGACGATGAAACACAGAAATTCCATCGGAATGTAATAAAAGAGACACAATGTCGACTTAAGTACAGGAAGAGTGTGTCTTTCTATTGTCTATGCTTTGAGCGTTTCCTGTGTCACCAGTTTTACATTCCGATGCACCTCTGCAGGTTTTCTGTATCCATTGGACCTTCCCATTGCCGATGAATCACAGAAATTGCATCGGAATTAAATATAAGAGACACAATGACGTCTTAAGTACAGGAAGACAAAGTCTTCCAACTGTCTATGTTTTGAGCGTTTCCTGTGTCACCAGTTTTACATTCCGATGCACCTCTGCAGGTTTCCTGTATCCCTTGGACCTTCCCATTGACGACGAAACACAGAAATTGCATCGGAATTAAATATAAGAGACACAATGCCGACTTAAGTACAGAAGGACTCAGTCTTCCTACTGTCTACGTTTTGAGCGTTTCCTGTGTCACCAGTTTTACATTCCGATGCACCTAAGCAGGTCTACAGTATCCCTTGGACCTTCATAGTGACGATGAAACACAGAAATTGCATCGGAATTAAATATAAGAGACACAATGTCGACTTAAGTACAGAAAGACTGAGTCTTCCAACTCTCTATGATTTGAGCGTTTCCTGTGTCACCAGTTTTACATTCTGATGCACCTCTGCAGGTTTGCTGTATACCTTGCACCTTCCCATTGAGAATGAAACACAGAAATTACATCGGAATTAAATATAACAGACACAATGCCGACTTAAGTACAGGAAGACTGAGTGTTACAACTGTCTATGTTTTGAGCGTTTCCTGTGTCACCAGTTTTACATTCCGATGCACCTCTGCAGGTTTTCCTGTATCCCTTGGACCTTCAAAGTGACGATGAAACACAGAAATTGCATCGGAATTAAATATAAGAGACACAATGCCGACTTAAGTACAGGAAGACTGAGTCTTCCTACTGTCTATGTTTTGAGCGTTTCCTGTGTCACCAGTTTTACATTCCGATGCACCTCTGCAGGTACACTGTTTCCCTTCGACTTTCCCATTGACGATGAAACACAGAAATTGCATCGGAATTAAATATAAGAGACACAATGCCGACTTAAGTACAGGAAGACTGAGTCTTCCTACTGTCTATGTTTTGAGCGTTTCCTGTGTCATCAGTTCTACATTCCGATGCACCTCTGCAGGTTTACTGTATCCATTGGACCCCCCCCCCCTTCCCCCCATTGACGATGAAACACAGAAATTACATCGGAATTACATATAAGAGACACAATGCAGACTTAAGTACAGAAAGACTGAGTCTTCCTACTGTGTATGCTTTGAGCGTTTGCTGTGCCACCAGTTTTACATTCCGATGCTACTCTGCAGGTTTACTGTATCCCTTGGATCTTCCCATTGACGTTGAAACACAGAAATTGCATTGGAATTAAATATAAGAGACACAATTCTCTCTGAGGTACAGGAAGACTGAGTCTTCCTACTGTCTATGTTTTGAGCGTGTCCTGCGTCACCAGTTTTACATTCCGATGCACCTCTGCAGGTTTACTGTAACACTTGGACCTTCACAGTGACGACGAAACACAGAAATTGCATCGGAATTAAATATAAAAGACACAATGCCGACTTAAGTACAAGAAAACTGAGTCTTCTTAGGGTCTATGTTATGAGCGCTTCCTGTGTCGCCAGTTTTACATTCCGACACACCTCTGCAGGGTTACTGTATCCCTTGGACCTTCCCATGGACGATGAAACACAGATATTGCATCGGAATTAAATATAAGAGACACAATGCCGACTGAAGTACAGGAAGACTGAGTCTTCCTACTGTCTATGATTTGAGCGTTTCCTGAGTCACCAGTTTTATATTCCGATCCACCACTGCAGGTTTACTGTATCCATTGGACCTTCCCATTGACGATGAAGCACAGAAATAGCATTGGAATTAAATATAAGAGACACAACGTTGAGTTAAGTACAAGAAAACTGAGTCTTCTACGGTCTATGCTTTGAGCGTTTCCTGTCTCACCAGTTTGACATTCCGATGCACCTATAAGGGTTTATTGTATCCATTGGACCTTCCCATGGACGATGAAACACAGAAATACATCGGAATTAAATATAAGAGACACAATGCCGACTTAAGGTACACGAAGACTGAGTCTTCCTACAGTCTATGTTTTGAGCGTGTCCAGTGTCACCAGTTTTACATTCCGATGCACCTCTGCATGTTTACTGTAACCCTTGGACCTCCACAGTGACGATGAAACACAGAAATTGCATCGGAATTAAATATAACAGACACAATGCCGACTTAAGTACAGGAAGACTGAGTCTTTCTACTATCTATGTTTTGAGCGTTTCCTGTGTCACCAGTTTTACATTCCGATGAACCTCTGCAGGTTTACTGTATCCATTGGACCTTCACAGTGACGATGAAACACAGAACTTGCATCGGAATGAAATATAAGATACACAATGTCAACTTAAGTACAGGAAGAGTGTGTCTTTCTATTGTATATGTTTTGAGCGTTTCCTGTGTCACCAGTTTTACATTCCGATGGACCTCAGCAGGTTTACTGTATCCATTGGACCTTCCCATTGACGATGAAACACAGAAATTGCATCGGAATTAAATATAAGAGACACAATGCCGACTTAAGTACAGGAAGAATGAGTCTTCCTACTGTCTTTGTTTTGAGCGTTTCCTGTGTCATCAGTTTTCCATTTTGATGCACCTCTGCAGGATTACTGTATCCCTTGGACCTTCCCATTGACAACGAAACACAGATATTGCATCGGAATTAAATATAACAGACACAGTGCCGACTTAAGTACAGAAGCACTGAGTCTTCCTACTGTCTACGTTTTGAGCGTTTCCTGTGTCACCAGTTTTACATTCCGATGCAACTAGGCAGGTCTACAGTATCCCTTGGACCTTCATAGTGACGATGAAACACAGAAATTGCATCGGTATTAAATATAAGAGACACAATGTCGACTTAAGTACAGAAAGACTGAGTCTTCCTACTCTCTATGTTTTGACCGTTTCCTGTGTCACCAGTTTTACATTCCGATGCACCTCTGCAGGTACACTGTTTCCCTTCGACTTTGCCATTGACGATGAAACACAGAAATTGCATCGGAATTAAATATAAGAGACACAATGCCGACTTAAGTACAGGAAGACTGAGTCTTCCTACTGTCTATGTTTTGAGCGTTTCCTGTGTCATCAGTTCTACATTCCGATGCACCTCTGCAGGTTTACTGTATCCATTGGACCCCCCCCCCCCCCCTTCCCCCCCATTGCCGATGAAACACAGAAATTACATCGGAATTAAATATAAGAGACACAACGTTGAGTTAAGTACAAGAAAACTGAGTCTTCCAACTGTCTATGTTTTGAGCGCTTCCTGTGTCACCAGTTTTACATTCCGATGCACCTAAGCAGGTCTACAGTATCCCTTGGACCTTCATAGTGACGATGAAACACAGAAATTGCATCGGAATTAAATATAAGAGACACAATGTCGACTTAAGTACAGAAAGACTCTATATGTTTTTAACGTTTCCTGTGTCACCAGTTTTACATTCCGATGCACCTCTGCAGGTTTGCTGTATCCCTTGCACCTTCCCATTGAGAATGAAACACAGAAATTACATCGGAATTAAATATAACAGACACAATGCCGACTTAAGTACAGGAAGACTGAGTGTTACAACTGTCTATGTTTTGAGCGTTTCCTGTGTCACCAGTTTTACATTCCGATGCACCTCTGCAGGTTTACTGTATCCCTTTGACCTTCCCATTGACGATGAATCACAGAAATTGCGTCGGAATTAAATATAAGAGACACAATGCCGACTTAAGAACAGGAAGATTGAGTCTTTCTACTGTCTATTTTTTGAGCGTTTTCTCCGTCACCAGTTTTACATTCCGATGCACCTCTGCATGTTTACTGTATCCATCGGACCTTCTCATTGACGATGAAACACAGAAATTACATCGGAATTAAATATAAGAGACACAACGCCAACTTAAGTACATGAAAACAGAGTCTTCTTACGGTCTACGTTTTGAGCGTTTCCAGTGTCACCAGTTTAACATTCCGATGCACCTCTGCAGGTTTACTGTGTCCCTTGGACCCTCCCATTTGCGATGAAACACAGAAATTGCATCGGAATTAAATACAAAAAACACAATGACGTCTTAAGTACAGGAAGACTGAGTCTTCCAACTGTCTATGATTTGAGCGGTTCCTGTGTCACCAGTTTTACATTCCCATGCCCCTCTGCAGGTTTTCCTGTATCCCTTGGACCTTCAAAGTGACGATGAAACACAGAAATTGCATCGTAATTAAATATAAGGGACACAATGCCGACTTAAGTACAGGAAGACTGAGTCTTCCTACTGTCTATGTTTTGAGCGTTTCCTGTGTCACCAGTTTTACATTCCGATGCACCTCTGCAGGTATACTGTTTCCCTTCGACTTTCCCATTGACGATGAAACACAGAAATTGCATCGGAATTAAATATAAGAGACACAATGCCGACTTAAGTACAGGAAGACTGAGTCTTCCTACTGTCTATGTTTTGAGCGTTTCCTGTGTCATCAGTTCTACATTCCGATGCACTTCTGCAGGTTTACTGTATCCATTGGACCCCCCCCCCCCATTGACGATGAAACACAGAAATTACATCGGAATTAAATATAAAAGACACAATGCCGACTTAAGTACAGGAAGATTGTGTCTTTCTATTGTCTATGCTTTGAGCGTTTCCTGTGTCATCAGTTTTACATTCCGATGCACCTCTGCAGGTTTACTGTATCCATTGGACTTTCACAGTGACGATGAAACACAGAAATTCCATCGTAATGAAATGAAAGAGATACAGTGTCGATTTAAGTACAGGAAGAGTGTGTCTTTCTATTGTCTATGCTTTGAGCGTTTCCTGTGTCACGAATTTTACATTCCGATGCACCTCTGCAGGTTTACTGTATCCATTGGACCTTCCCATTGACGATGAAACACAGAAATTGCATCGGAATTGAATATAAGAGACACAATGCCGACTTAAGTACAGGAAGACTGAGTCTTCCTACTGTCAATGTTTGAGCGTTTCCTGTGTCAACAGTTTTACATTCCGATGCACCTCTGCAGGTTTACTGTATCCATTGGACCTTCCCAATGACGATGAAACACAGAAAATGCATCGGAATTAAACATAAGAGACACAATGCCGACTTAAGTACAGGAAGACTGAGTCTTCCTACTGTCTATGTTTTGAGCGATTCCTGTGTCACCAGTTTGACATTCCGATCGACCTCTGCAGGATTACTACATCCATTGGACCTTCCCTTTGACGAAGAAGCACAGAAATTGCATCGGAATTAAATATAAGAGACACAACGCCGACTTAAGTACAGGAAGACTGAGTCTTCCTACTGTCTATGTTTTGAGCGTTTCCTGTGTCATCAGTTCTACATTCCGAAGCACCTCTGCAGGTTTACTGTATCCATTGGACCCCCCCCCCCCATTGACGATGAAACACAGAAATTCCATCGGAATGTAATAAAAGAGACACAATGTCGACTTAAGTACAGGAAGAGTGTGTCTTTCTATTGTCTATGCTTTGAGCGTTTCCTGTGTCACCAGTTTTACATTCCGATGCACCTCTGCAGGTTTACTGTATCCATTGGACCTTCCCATTGACGATGAAACACAGAAATTGCATCGGAATTGAATATAAGAGACACAATGCCGACTTAAGTACAGGAAGACTGAGACTTCCTACTGTCAATGTTTGAGCGTTTCCTGTGTCAACAGTTTTACATTCCGATGCACCTCTGCAGGTTTACTGTATCCATTGGACCTTCCCATTGACGATGAAACACAGAAAATGCATCGGATTTAAACATAAGAGACACAATGCTGACTTAAGTACAGGAAGACTGAGTCTTCCTACTGTCTATGTTTCGAGCGTTTCCTGTGTCACCAGTTTTACATTCCGATCGACCTCTGCAGGTTTACTGTATCCATTGGACCTTCCCTTTCACGACGAAGCACAGAAATTGCATCGGAATTAAATATAAGAGACACAACGCCGACTTAAGTACAAGAAAACTTAGTCTTCGTACGGTCTATGATTTGAGCGTTTCCTGTGTCACCATTATTACATTCCAATGCATGTCTGCAGGTTTACTATAGACCTTGGACCTTCCCATTGACGACGAAACTCAGAAATTGCATCGGATTTAAATATAAACAATGGCGACTTAAGTACAGGAAGACTGAGTATTCCTACTGTCTATGTTTTGATCGTTTCCTGTGTCACCAGTTTTTCATTCCGATGCACCTCTGCACGTTTACTGTATCCATTGGACCTTCCCATTGACGATGAAACACAGAAATTGCATCGGAATTAAATATAAGAGACACAATGCCGACATAAGAACAGGAATGCTGAGTCTTCCTACTCTCTATGTTTTGAGCGTTTCCTGTGTCAACAGTTTTACATTCCGATGCACCTCTGCAGGTATACTGTTTCCCTTCGACTTTCCCATTGGCGATGAAACACAGAAATTGCATCGGAATTAAATGTAAGAGACACAATGTCGAATTAAGTACAGAAAGGCTGAGTCTTCCTACTCTCTATGTTTTGAGCGTTTCCTGTGTCAACAGTTTTACATTCCGATGCACCTCTGCAGGTATACTGTTTTCCTTCGACATTCCCATTGTCGATGAATCACAGAAATTGCATCGGAATTAAATATAAGAGACACAATGCCGACTTAAGTACAGGAAGACAGAGTCTTCCAACTGTCTATGTTTTGAGCGTGTCCTGTGTCACCAGTTTTACATTCCGATGCACCTGTGCAGGTTTACTGTATCCATCGGACCTTCATATTGACGATGAAACAAAGAAATTATATTGGAATTAAATATAAGAGAAACAACGCCGACTTAAGTACAAGAAAACTGAGTCTCCTTACGGTCCACGTTTTGAGCGTTTCCAGTGTCACCAGTTTTACATTCCGATGCACCTCTGCAGGTTTACTGTGTCCCTTGGACCTTCCCATTGGCGATGAAACACAGAATTTGCATCGGAATTACATATATGAGACACAATGACGTATTAAGTACAGGAAGACAGAGTCTTCCAACTGTCTATGTTTTGAGCGTTTCCTGTGTCACCAGTTTTACATTCCCATGCACCTCTGCAGGTTTTCCTGTATCCTTTGGACGTTCAAAGTGACGATGAAACACAGATATTGCACCGGAATTAAATATAAGAGACAAAATGCCGACTTAATTACAGGAAGATTGAGCCTTCCTACTGTCTATGATTTGAGCGTTTCCTGTGTCACCAATTTTACATTCCGATGCACCTCTGCAGGTATACTGTTTTCCTTCGACATTCCTATTGACGATGAAACACAGAAATTGCATCGGAATGAAATATAAGAGACACAATGTCGACTTAAGTACAGGAAGACTGAGACTTCCTACTGTCAATGTTTGAGCGTTTCCTGTGTCAACAGTTTTACATTCCGATGCACCTCTGCAGCTTTACTGTATCCATTGGACCTTCCCATTGACGATGAAATACAGAAAATGCATCGGATTTAAACATAAGAGACACAATGCTGACTTAAGTACAGGAAGACTGAGTCTTCCTACTGTCGATGTTTCGAGCGTTTCCTGTGTCACCAGTTTTACATTCCGATCGACCTCTGCAGGTTTACTGTATCCATTGGACCTTCCCTTTGACGACGAAGGACAGAAATTGCATCGGAATTAAATATAAGAGACACAACGCCGACTTAAGTACAAGAAAACTGAGTCTTCGTATGGTCTATGATTTGGGCGTTTCCTGTGTCACCATTATTACATTCCAATGCATGTCTGCAGGTTTACTATATACCTTGGACCTTCCCATTGACGACGAAACACAGAAATTGCATCGGATTTAAATATAAGAGACACAATGGCGACTTAAGTACAGGAAGACTGAGTATTCCTACTGTCTACGTTTTGATCGTTTCCTGTGTCACCAGTTTTTCATTCCGATGCACCTCTGCACGTTTACTGTATCCATTGGACCTTCCCATTGACGATGAAACACAGAAATTGCATCGGAATTAAATATAAGAGACACAATGCCGACATAAGAACAGGAATGCTGAGTCTTCCTACTGTCTATGTTTTGAGCATTTCCTGTGTCACCAGTTTTACATTCCGATGCACCTCTGCAGGTTTACTGTATCGCTTGGATCTTCCAATTGACGATGAAACACAGAAATTGCATCGGAATTAAATATAA
Organism: Schistocerca nitens; assembly: GCF_023898315.1. NCBI lineage: Eukaryota > Metazoa > Arthropoda > Insecta > Orthoptera > Acrididae > Schistocerca > Schistocerca nitens. Next base: position 1,199,661,292 of record NC_064615.1, on the reverse strand, counting down.
GAGACACAATGCCGACTTAAGTACAGGAAGACTGAGTCTTCCTACTGTCTATGTTTTGATCGTTTCCTGTGTCACCAGTTTTACATTCCGATGCACCTCTGCAGGTATACTGTTTCCCTTCGACTTTCCCATTGGCGATGAAACACAGAAATTGCATCGGAATTAAATATAAGAGACACAATGTCGAATTAAGTACAGAAAGGCTGAGTCTTCCTACTCTCTATGTTTTGAGCGTTTCCTGTGTCAACAGTTTTACATTCCGATGCACCTCTGCAGGTATACTGTTTTCCTTCGACATTCCCATTGACGATGAATCACAGAAATTGCATCGGAATTAAATATAAGAGACACAATGCCGACTTAAGTACAGGAAGACAGAGTCTTCCAACTGTCTATGTTTTGAGCGTTTCCTGTGTCACCAGTTTTACATTCCCATGCACCTCTGCAGGTTTTCCTGTATCCTTTGGACGTTCAAAGTGACGATGAAACACAGAAATTGCATCGGAATCAAATATAAGAGACACAATGCCGAATTAAGTACAGGAAGACTGAGTCTTCCTACTGTCTATGTTTTGAGCGTATCCTGTGTCACCAGTTTTACATTCAGATGCACCTCTGCAGGTATACTGTTTCCCTTCGACTTTCCCATTGGCGATGAAACACAGAAATTGCATCGGAATTAAATATAAGAGACACAATGTCGAATTAAGTACAGAAAGGCCGAGTCTTCCTACTCTCTATGTTTTGAGCGTTTCCTGTGTCAACAAGTTTACATTCCGATGCACCTCTGCAGGTATACTGTTTTCCTTCGACATTCCCATTGACGATGAAACACAGAAATTGCATCGGAATTAAATATAAGAGACACAATGCTGACTTAAGTACAGCAAGACTGAGTCTTCCTACTGTCTATGTTTTGAGCGTTTCCTGTGTCATCAGTTCTACATTCCGATGCACCTCTGCAGGTTTACTGTATCCATTGTACCTTCATAGTGACGATGAAACACAGAAATTGCATCGGAATTAAATATAATAGACACAATGCCGACTTAGGTACAGGAAGACTGAGTCTTCCTACTGTCTATGTTTTGAGCGTTTCTGTGTCATCAGTTTTCCATTTTGATGCACCTCTGCAGGTTTACTGTATCCCTTGGACCTTCAAAGTGACGATGGAACACAGAAATTGCATCGGAATTAAATATAAGAGACACAATGCCGACTTAAGTACAGGAAGACTGAGTCTTCCTACTGTCTATGTTTCGAGCGTTTCCTGTGTCACCAGTTTTACATTCCGATGCACATCTGCAGGTATACTGTTTCCATTGGACCTTCCCTTTCACGACGAAGCACAGAAATTGCATCGGAATTAAATATAAGAGACACAACGCCGACTTAAGTACAAGAAAACTTAGTCTTCGTACGGTCTATGATTTGAGCGTTTCCTGTGTCACCATTATTACATTCCAATGCATGTCTGCAGGTTTACTATAGACCTTGGACCTTCCCATTGACGACGAAACACAGAAATTGCATCGGATTTAAATATAAACAATGGCGACTTAAGTACAGGAAGACTGAGTATTCCTACTGTCTATGTTTTGATCGTTTCCTGTGTCACCAGTTTTTCATTCCGATGCACCTCTGCACGTTTACTGTATCCATTGGACCTTCCCATTGACGATGAAACACAGAAATTGCATCGGAATTAAATATAAGAGACACAATGCCGACATAAGAACAGGAATGCTGAGTCTTCCTACTCTCTATGTTTTGAGCGTTTCCTGTGTCAACAGTTTTACATTCCGATGCACCTCTGCAGGTATACTGTTTCCCTTCGACTTTCCCATTGGCGATGAAACACAGAAATTGCATCGGAATTAAATATAAGAGACACAATGTCGAATTAAGTACAGAAAGGCTGAGTCTTCCTACTCTCTATGTTTTGAGCGTTATCTGTGTCAACAGTTTTACATTCCGATGCACCTCTGCAGGTATACTGTTTTCCTTCGACATTCCCATTGTCGATGAATCACAGAAATTGCATCGGAATTAAATATAAGAGACACAATGCCGACTTAAGTACAGGAAGACAGAGTCTTCCAACTGTCTATGTTTTGAGCGTGTCCTGTGTCACCAGTTTTACATTCCCATGCACCTCTGCAGGTATACTGTTTCCCTTCGACTTTCCCATTGGCGATGAAACACAGAAATTGCATCGGAATTAAATATAAGAGACACAATGCCGAATTAAGTACAGAAAGGCTGAGTCTTCCTACTCTCTATGTTTTGAGCGTTTCCTGTGTCAACAGTTTTACATTCCGATGCACCTCTGCAGGTATACTGTTTTCCTTCGACATTCCCATTGACGATGAAACACAGAAATTGCATCGGAATTAAATATAAGAGACACAATGCTGACTTAAGTACAGCAAGATTGAGTCTTCCTACTGTCTATGATTTGAGCGTTTCCTGTGTCATCAGTTCTACATTCCGATGCACCTCTGCAGGTTTACTGTATCCATTGGACCTTCCCATTGACGATGAAATACAGAAATTGCATCGGAATTAAATAAAAAAGACACAACGTCGACTTAAGTACAGGAAGAGTGTGTCTTTCTATTGTATATGTTTTGAGCGTTTCCTGTGTCACCAGTTTTACATTCCGATGCACCTCTGCAGGTTTACTGTATCGCTTGGATCTTCCAATTGACGATGAAAAACTGAAATTGCATCGAAATTAAATATAAGAGACACAATGCCGACTTAAGTACAGGAAGATTGAGTCTTCCTACTGTCTATGTTTCGAGCGTTTCATAGTGACGATGAAACACAGAAATTGCATCGGAATTAAATATAAGAGACACAATGTCGAATTAAGTAGAGAAAGACTGAGTCTTCCTACTGTCTATGTTTTGAGCGTTTCCTGTGTCATCAGTTCTACATTCCGATGCACCTCTGCAGGTTTACTGTATCCATTGGACCTTCACAGTGACGATGAAACACAGAAATTGCATCGGAATTAAATATAAGAGACACAATGCCGACTTAGGTACAGGAAGACTGAGTCTTCCTAATGTCTACGTTTTGAGCGTTTCCTGTGTCATCAGTTTTCCATTTTGATGCACCTCTGCAGGTTTACTGTATCCCTTGGACCTTCAAAGTGACGATGGAACACAGAAATTGCATCGGAATTAAATATAAGAGACACAATGCCGACTTAAGTACAGGAAGACTGAGTCTTCCTACTGTCTATGTTTCGAGCGTTTCCTGTGTCACCAGTTTTACATTTGGATGCACCTCTTCAGGTATACTGTTTCCCTTCGACTTTCCCATTGACGATGAAACACAGAAATTGCATCGGAATTAAATATAAGAGACACACTGCCGACTTAAGTACAGGAAGACTGAGTCTTCCTACTGTCTATGTTTCGAGCGTTTCCTGTGTCATCAGTTTTACATTCCTTTGCACCTCTGCAGGTTTACTGTATCCACTGGACCTTCCCATTGACGATGAAACACAGAAATTGCATCGGAATTAAATAAAAGAGCACAATGCCGACTTAAGTACAGGAAGACTGAGTCTTCCGACTGTCTATGTTTTGAGCGTTTCCTGTGTCACCAGTTTTATATTCCGATGCACCTCTGCAGGTTTACTGTATCCCTTTGTCCTTCCCATTGACGATGAATCACAGAAATTGCATCGGAATTAAATATAAGAGACACAATGCCGACTGAAGTACAGGAGGATTGAGTCTTCGTACTGTCTATTTTTTGAGCGTTTCCTGCGTCACCAGTTTTACATTCCGATGCACCTGTGCAGGTTTACTGTATCCATCGGACCTTCATATTGACGATGAAACAAAGAAATTATATTGGAATTAAATATAAGAGAAACAACGCCGACTTAAGTACAAGAAAACTGAGTCTCCTTACGGTCCACGTTTTGAGCGTTTCCAGTGTCACCAGTTTTACATTCCGATGCACCTCTGCAGGTTTACTGTGTCCCTTGGACCTTCCCATTGGCGATGAAACACAGAATTTGCATCGGAATTAAATATATGAGACACAATGACGTATTAAGTACAGGAAGACAGAGTCTTCCAACTGTCTATGTTTTGAGCGTTTCCTGTGTCACCAGTTTTACATTCCCATGCACCTCTGCAGGTTTTCCTGTATCCTTTGGACGTTCAAAGTGACGATGACACACAGATATTGCACCGGAATTAAATATAAGAGACAAAATGCCGACTTAAGTACAGGAAGATTGAGCCTTCCTACTGTCTATGATTTGAGCGTTTCCTGTGTCACCAATTTTACATTCCGATGCACCTCTGCAGGTATACTGTTTTCCTTCGACATTCCCATTGACGATGAAACACAGAAATTGCATCGGAATGAAATATAAGAGACACAATGTCGACTTAAGTACAGGAAGACTGAGACTTCCTACTGTCAATGTTTGAGCGTTTCCTGTGTCAACAGTTTTACATTCCGATGCACCTCTGCAGGTTTACTGTATCCATTGGACCTTCCCATTGACGATGAAACACAGAAAATGCATCGGATTTAAACATAAGAGACACAATGCTGACTTAAGTACAGGAAGACTGAGTCTTCCTACTGTCGATGTTTCGAGCGTCTCCTGTGTCACCAGTTTTACATTCCGATCGACCTCTGCAGGTTTACTGTATCCATTGGACCTTCCCTTTGACGACGAAGGACAGAAATTGCATCGGAATTAAATATAAGAGACACAACGCCGACTTAAGTACAAGAAAACTGAGTCTTCGTATGGTCTATGATTTGAGCGTTTCCTGTGTCACCATTATTACATTCCAATGCATGTCTGCAGGTTTACTATATACCTTGGACCTTCCCATTGACGACGAAACACAGAAATTGCATCGGATTTAAATATAAGAGACACAATGGCGACTTAAGTACAGGAAGACTGAGTATTCCTACTGTCTACGTTTTGATCGTTTCCTGTGTCACCAGTTTTTCATTCCGATGCACCTCTGCACGTTTACTGTATCCATTGGACCTTCCCATTGACGATGAAACACAGAAATTGCATCGGAATTAAATATAAGAGACACAATGCCGACATAAGAACAGGAATGCTGAGTCTTCCTACTGTCTATGTTTTGAGCATTTCCTGTGTCACCAGTTTTACATTCCGATGCACCTCTGCAGGTTTACTGTATCGCTTGGATCTTCCAATTGACGATGAAACACAGAAATTGCATCGGAATTAAATATAAGAGACACAATGCCGACTTAAGTACAGGAAGACTGAGTCTTCCTACTGTCTATGTTTTGAGCGTTTCCTGTGTCACCAGTTTTACATTCCGATGCACCTCTGCAGGTATACTGTTTCCCTTCGACTTTCCCATGGCGATGAAACACAGAAATTGCATCGGAATTAAATATAAGAGACACAATGTCGAATTAAGTACAGAAAGGCTGAGTCTTCCTACTCTCTATGTTTTGAGCGTTTCCTGTGTCAACAGTTTTACATTCCGATGCACCTCTGCAGGTATACTGTTTTCCTTCGACATTCCCATTGACGATGAATCACAGAAATTGCATCGGAATTAAATATAAGAGACACAATGCTGACTTAAGTACAGCAAGACTGAGTCTTCCTACTGTCTATGTTTTGAGCGTTTCCTGTGTCATCAGTTCTACATTCCGATGCACCTCTGCAGGTTTACTGTATCCATTGTACCTTCATAGTGACGATGAAACACAGAAATTGCATCGGAATTAAATATAATAGACACAATGCCGACTTAGGTACAGGAAGACTGAGTCTTCCTACTGTCTATGTTTTGAGCGTTTCTGTGTCATCAGTTTTCCATTTTGATGCACCTCTGCAGGTTTACTGTATCCCTTGGACCTTCAAAGTGACGATGGAACACAGAAATTGCATCGGAATTAAATATAAGAGACACAATGCCGACTTAAGTACAGGAAGACTGAGTCTTCCTACTGTCTATGTTTCGAGCGCTTCCTGTGTCACCAGTTTTACATTCCGATGCACATCTGCAGGTATACTGTTTCCCTTCGACTTTCCCATAGACGGTGAAACACAGAAATTGCATCGGAATTAAATATAAGAGACACAATGCCGACTTAAGTACAGGAAGACTGAGTCTTCCTACTGTCTATGCTTCGAGCGTTTCCTGTGTCATCAGTTTTACATTCCTTTGCACCTCTGCAGGTTTACTGTATCCATTGGACCTTCCCATTGACGATGAAACACAGAAATTGCATCGGAATTAAATAAAAAAGACACAATGCCGAGTTAAGTACAGGAAGACTGAGTCTTCCGACTGTCTATGTTTTGAGCGTTTCCTGTGTCACCAGTTTTACATTCCGATGCACCTCTGCAGGTTTACTGTATCCCTTTGTCCTTCCCATTGACGATGAATCACAGAAATTGCATCGGAATTAAATATAAGAGACACAATGCCGACTTAAGTACAGGAAGATTGAGTCTTCCTACTGTCTATTTTTTGAGCGTTTCCTGCGTCACCAGTTTTACATTCCGATGCACCTCTGCAGGTTTACTTTATCCATCGGACCTTCATATTGACGATGAAACACAGATATTATATTGGAATTAAATATAAGAGAAACAACGCCGACTTAAGTACAAGAAAACTGAGTCTTCTTACGGTCCACGTTTTGAGCGTTTCCAGTGTCACCAGTTTTAAATTCCGATGCACCTCTGCAGGTTTACTGTGTCCCTTGGACCTTCCCATTGGCGATGAAACACAGAAATTGCATCGGAATTAAATATATGAGACACAATGACGTATTAAGTACAGGAAGACAGAGTCTTCCAACTGTCTATGTTTTGAGCGTTTCCTGTGTCACCAGTTTTACATTCCCATGCACCTCTGCAGGTTTTCCTGTATCCTTTGGACGTTCAAAGTGACGATGAAACACAGAAATTGCATCGGAATTAAATATAAGAGACACAATGCCGAGTTAAGTACAAGAAAACTGAGTCTTCTTACGGTCTATGTTTTGAGCGTTTCTAGTGTCACCAGTGTTACATTCCGATGCACCTCTGCAGGTTTACTGTGTCCCTTGGACCTTCCTATTGACGATGAAACACAGAAATTACATCGGAATTAAATATAAGAGATACGACGTTGAGTTAAGTACAAGAAAACTGAGTCTTTTTACGGTCTACATTTTGAGCGTTTCCAGTGTCACCAGTTCTACATTCCGATGCACCTCTGCAGGTTTACTGTATCCATTGAACCCCCCCCCCCCCCCCCCATTGACGATGAAACACAGAAATTGCATCGGAATTAAATATAACAGACACAATGTCGAATTACGTACAGAAAGAGTCTTCCTACTCTCTATGCTTTGAGCGTTTCCTGTGTCAACAGTTTTACATTCCGATGCACCTCTGCAGGTTTGCTGTATCCCATGCACCTTCCCATTGACAATGAAACACAGAAATTACATCGGAATTAAATATAACAGACACAATGACGACTTAAGTACAGGAAGACTGAGTCTTACTACTGTCTATGTTTGAGAGTTTCCTGTGTCACCAGTTTTACATTCCGATGCACCTCTGCAGGTTTACTGTATCCCTTTGTCCTTCCCATTGACGATGAAACACAGAAATTGCATCGGAATTAAATATAAGAGACAAAATGCCGACTTAAGTACTGGAAGACTGAGCCTTCCTACTGTCTATGTTTTGAGCGTTTCCTGTGTCACCAGTTTTACATTCCGATGCACCTCTGCAGGTATACTGTTTTCCTTCGACATTCCCATTGACGATGAAACACAGAAATTGCATCGGAATTAAATATAAGAGACACAATGCTGACTTAAGTACAGGAAGACTGAGTCTTCCTACTGTCTATGTTTTGAGCGTTTCCTGTGTCATCAGTTCTACATTCCGATGCACCTCTGCAGGTTTACTGTATCCATTGGACATTCACAGTGACGATGAAACACAGAAATTGCATCGGAATTAAATATAAGAGACACAATGCCGACTTAGGTACAGGAAGACTGAGTCTTCCTACTGTCTATGTTTTGAGCGTTTCCTGTGTCAACAGTTTTCCATTTTGATGCACCTCTGCAGGTTTACTGTATCCCTTGGACCTTCAAAGTGACGATGGAACACAGAAATTGCATCGGAATTAAATATAATAGACACAATGCCGACTTAAGTACAGGAAGACTGAGTCTTCCTACTGTCTATGCTTCGAGCGTTTCCTGTGTCACCAGTTTTACATTCCGATGCACCTCTGCAGGTATACTGATTCCCTTCAACTTTCCCATAGACGATGAAACACAGAAATTGCATCGGAATTAAATATAAGAGACACAATGCCGACTTAAGTACAGGAAGACTGAGTCTTCCTACTGTCTATGTTTCGAGCGTTTCCTGTGTCATCAGTTTTACATTCCTTTGCACCTCTGCAGGTTTACTGTATCCATTTGACCTTCCCATTGACGATGAAACACAGAAATTGCATCGGAATTAAATAAAAAAGACACAATGCCGACTTAAGTACAGGAAGACTGAGTCTTCCGACTGTCTATGTTTTGAGCGTTTCCTGTGTCACCAGTTTTACATTCCGATGCACCTCTGCAGGTTTACTGTATCCCTTTGTCCTTCCCATTGACGATGAATCACAGAAATTGCATCGGAATTAAATATAAGAGACACAATGCCGACTTAAGTACAGGAATATTGAGTCTTCCTACCGTCTATTTTTTGAGCGTTTCTTGCGTCACCAGTTTTACATTCCGATGCACCTCTGCAGGTTTACTGTATCCATCGGACCTTCATATTGACGATGAAACACAGAAATTATATTGGAATTAAATATAAGAGAAACAACGCCGACTTAAGTACAAGAAAACGGAGTCTTCTTACGGTCCACGTTTTGAGCGTTTCCAGTGTCACCAGTTTTACATTCCGATGCACCTCTGCAGGTATACTGTTTTCCTTCGACATTCCCATTGACGATGAAACACAGAAATCGCATCGGAATGAAATATAAGAGACACAATGTCGACTTAAGTACAGGAAGACTGAGTCTTCCGACTGTCTATGTTTTGAGCGTTTCCTGTGTCATCAGTTTTACATTCCGAAGCACCTCTGCAGGTTTACTGTATCCATTGGAATTTCACAGTGATAATGAGACACAGAAATTGCATTGGAATGAAATATAAGAGACACAATGCGACTTAAGTACAGGAAGAGTGTGTCTTTCAATTGTCTATAGATTTAAGCTTTTCCTGTGTCACCAGTTTTACATTCCGATGCACCTCTGCAGGTTTACTGTATCCATTGGACCTTCACAGTGACGATGAAACACAGAAATTGCATCGGAATGAAATATAAGAGACACAATGCCGACTTAAGTACAGGAAGACTGAGTCTTCCTACTGTCTATGTTTTGAGCGTTTCCTGTGTCACCAGTTTTACATTCCGATGCACCTCTGCAGGTATACTGTTTCCCTTCGACTTTCCCATTGGCGATGAAACACAGAAATTGCATCGGAATTAAATATAAGAGACACAATGTCGAATTAAGTACAGAAAGGCTGAGTCTTCCTACTCTCTATGTTTTGAGCGTTTCCTGTGTCAACAGTTTTACATTCCGATGCACCTCTGCAGGTATACTGTTTTCCTTCGACATTCCCATTGACGATGAATCACAGAAATTGCATCGGAATTAAATATAAGAGACACAATGCCGACTTAAGTACAGGAAGACAGAGTCTTCCAACTGTCTATGTTTTGAGCGTTTCCTGTGTCACCAGTTTTACATTCCCATGCACCTCTGCAGGTTTTCCTGTATCCTTTGGACGTTCAAAGTGACGATGAAACACAGAAATTGCATCGGAATCAAATATAAGAGACACAATGCCGACTTAAGTACAGGAAGACTGAGTCTTCCTACTGTCTATGTTTTGAGCGTTTCCTGTGTCACCAGTTTTACATTCCGATGCACCTCTGCAGGTATACTGTTTCCTTTCGACTTTCCCATTGGCGATGAAACACAGAAATTGCATCGGAATTAAATATAAGAGACACAATGTCGAATTAAGTACAGAAAGGCCGAGTCTTCCTACTCTCTATGTTTTGAGCGTTTCCTGTGTCACCAGTTTTACATTCCGACGCACCTCTGCAGGTATACTGTTTCCCTTCGACTTTCCCATTGGCGATGAAACACAGAAATTGCATCGGAATTAAATATAAGAGACACAATGTCGAATTAAGTACAGAAAGGCTGATTCTTCCTACTCTCTATGTTTTGAGCGTTTCCTGTGTCAACAGTTTTACATTCCGATGCACCTCTGCAGGTATACTGTTTTCCTTCGACATTCCCATTGACGATGAATCACAGAAATTGCATCGGAATTAAATATAAGAGACACAATGCCGACTTAAGTACAGGAAGACAGAGTCTTCCAACTGTCTATGTTTTGAGCGTTTCCTGTGTCACCAGTTTTACATTCCCATGCACCTCTGCAGGTTTTCCTGTATCCTTTGGACGTTCAAAGTGACGATGAAACACAGAAATTGCATCGGAATCAAATATAAGAGACACAATGCCGACTTAAGTACAGGAAGACTGAGTCTTAATACTGTCTATGTTTTGAGCGTTTCCTGTGTCACCAGTTTTACATTCCGATGCACCTCTGCAGGTATAATGTTTCCCTTCGACTTTCCCATTGGCGATGAAACACAGAAATTGCATCGGAATTAAATATAAGAGACACAATGTCGAATTAAGTACAGAAAGGCCGAGTCTTCCTACTCTCTATGTTTTGAGCGTTTCCTGTGTCAACAAGTTTACATTCCGATGCACCTCTGCAGGTATACTGTTTTCCTTCGACATTCCCATTGACGATGAAACACAGAAATTGCATCGGAATTAAATATAAGAGACACAATGCTGACTTAAGTACAGCAAGACTGAGTCTTCCTACTGTCTATGTTTTGAAGGTTTCCTGTGTCATCAGTTCTACATTCCGATGCACCTCTGCAGGTTTACTGTATCCATTGTACCTTCATAGTGACGATGAAACACAGAAATTGCATCGGAATTAAATATAATAGACACAATGCCGACTTAGGTACAGGAAGACTGAGTCTTCCTACTGTCTATGTTTTGAGCGTTTCTGTGTCATCAGTTTTCCATTTTGATGCACCTCTGCAGGTTTACTGTATCCCTTGGACCTTCAAAGTGACGATGGAACACAGAAATTGCATCGGAATTAAATATAAGAGACACAATGCCGACTTAAGTACAGGAAGACTGAGTCTTCCTAATGTCTATGTTTCGAGCGTTTCCTGTGTCACCAGTTTTACATTCCGATGCACATCTGCAGGTATACTGTTTCCCTTCGACTTTCCCATAGACGATGAAACACAGAAATTGCATCGGAATTAAATATAAGAGACACAATGCCGACTTAAGTACAGGAAGACTGAGTCTACCTACTGTCTATGCTTCGAGCGTTTCCTGTGTCATCAGTTTTACATTCCTTTGCACCTCTGCAGGTTTACTGTATCCATTGGACCTTCCCATTGACGATGAAACACAGAAATTGCATCGGAATTAAATAAAAAAGACACAATGCCGAGTTAAGTACAGGAAGACTGAGTCTTCCGACTGTCTATGTTTTGAGCGTTTCCTGTGTCACCAGTTTTACATTCCGATGCACGTCTGCAGGTTTACTGTATCCCTTTGTCCTTCCCATTGACGATGAATCACAGAAATTGCATCGGAATTAAATATAAGAGACACAATGCCGACTTAAGTACAGGAAGATTGAGTCTTCCTACTGTCTATTTTTTGAGCGTTTCCTGCGTCACCAGTTTTACATTCCGATGCACCTCTGCAGGTTTACTTTATCCATCGGACCTTCATATTGACGATGAAACACAGAAATTATATTGGAATTAAATATAAGAGAAACAACGCCGACTTAAGTACAAGAAAACTGAGTCTTCTTACGGTCCACGTTTTGAGCGTTTCCAGTGTCACCAGTTTTAAATTCCGATGCACCTCTGCAGGTTTACTGTGTCCCTTGGACCTTCCCATTGGCGATGAAACACAGAAATTGCATCGGAATTAAATATATGAGACACAATGACGTATTAAGTACAGGAAGACAGAGTCTTCCAACTGTCTATGTTTTGAGCGTTTCCTGTGTCACCAGTTTTACATTCCCATGCACCTCTGCAGGTTTTCCTGTATCCTTTGGACGTTCAAAGTGACGATGAAACACAGAAATTGCATCGGAATTAAATATAAGAGACACAATGCCGAGTTAAGTACAAGAAAACTGAGTCTTCTTACGGTCTATGTTTTGAGCGTTTCTAGTGTCACCAGTGTTACATTCCGATGCACCTCTGCAGGTTTACTGTGTCCCTTGGACCTTCCTATTGACGATGAAACACAGAAATTACATCGGAATTAAATATAAGAGATACGACGTTGAGTTAAGTACAAGAAAACTGAGTCTTTTTACGGTCTACATTTTGAGCGTTTCCAGTGTCACCAGTTCTACATTCCGATGCACCTCTGCAGGTTTACTGTATCCATTGAACCCCCCCCCCCCCATTGACGATGAAACACAGATATTGCATCGGAATTAAATATAACAGACACAATGTCGAATTACGTACAGAAAGAGTCTTCCTACTCTCTATGCTTTGAGCGTTTCCTGTGTCAACAGTTTTACATTCCGATGCACCTCTGCAGGTTTACTGTATCCCTTTGTCCTTCCCATTGACGATGAAACACAGAAATTGCATCGGAATTAAATATAAGAGACAAAATGCCGACTTAAGTACTGGAAGACTGAGCCTTCCTACTGTCTATGTTTTGAGCGTTTCCTGTGTCACCAGTTTTACATTCCGATGCACCTCTGCAGGTATACTGTTTTCCTTCGACATTCCCATTGACGATGAAACACAGAAATTGCATCGGAATTAAATATAAGAGACACAATGCTGACTTAAGTACAGGAAGACTGAGTCTTCCTACTGTCTATGTTTTGAGCGTTTCCTGTGTCATCAGTTCTACATTCCGATGCACCTCTGCAGGTTTACTGTATCCATTGGACCTTCACAGTGACGATGAAACACAGAAATTGCATCGGAATTAAATATAAGAGACACAATGCCGACTTAGGTACAGGAAGACTGAGTCTTCCTACTGTCTATGTTTTGAGCGTTTCCTGTGTCATCAGTTTTCCATTTTGATGCACCTCTGCAGGTTTACTGTATCCCTTGGACCTTCAAAGTGACGATGGAACACAGAAATTGCATCGGAATTAAATATAAGAGACACAATGCCGACTTAAGTACAGGAAGACTGAGTCTTCCTACTGTCTATGCTTCGAGCGTTTCCTGTGTCACCAGTTTTACATTCCGATGCACCTCTGCAGGTATACTGTTTCCCTTCGACTTTCCCATAGACGATGAAACACAGAAATTGCATCGGAATTAAATATAAGAGACACAATGCCGACTTAAGTACAGGAAGACTGAGTCTTCCTACTGTCTATGTTTCGAGCGTTTCCTGTGTCATCAGTTTTACATTCCTTTGCACCTCTGCAGGTTTACTGTATCCATTTGACCTTCCCATTGACGATGAAACACAGAAATTGCATCGGAATTAAATAAAAAAGACACAATGCCGACTTAAGTACAGGAAGACTGAGTCTTCCGACTGTCTATGTTTTGAGCGTTTCCTGTGTTACCAGTTTTACATTCCGATGCACCTCTGCAGGTTTACTGTATCCCTTTGTCCTTCCCATTGACGATGAATCACAGAAATTGCATCGGAATTAAATATAAGAGACACAATGCCGACTTAAGTACAGGAAGATTGAGTCTCCCTACCGTCTATTTTTTGAGCGTTTCTTGCGTCACCAGTTTTACATTCCGATGCACCTCTGCAGGTTTACTGTATCCATCGGACCTTCATATTGACGATGAAACACAGAAATTATATTGGAATTAAATATAAGAGAAACAACGCCGACTTAAGTACAAGAAAACGGAGTCTTCTTACGGTCCACGTTTTGAGCGTTTCCAGTGTCACCAGTTTTACATTCCGATGCACCTCTGCAGGTATACTGATTTCCTTCGACATTCCCATTGACGATGAAACACAGAAATCGCATCGGAATGAAATATAAGAGACACAATGTCGACTTAAGTACAGGAAGACTGAGTCTTCCGACTGTCTATGTTTTGAGCGTCTCCTGTGTCATCAGTTTTACATTCCGAAGCACCTCTGCAGGTTTACTGTATCCATTGGACTTTCACAGTGATAATGAGACACAGAAATTGCATTGGAATGAAATATAAGAGACACAATGCGACTTAAGTACAGGAAGAGTGTGTCTTTCAATTGTCTATAGATTTAAGCTTTTCCTGTGTCACCAGTTTTACATTCCGATGCACCTCTGCAGGTTTACTGTATCCATTGGACCTTCACAGTGACGATGAAACACAGAAATTGCGTCGGAATGAAATATAAGAGACACAATGTCGACTTAAGTACAGGAAGAGTGTGTCTTTCTATTGTATATGTTTTGAGCGTTTCCTGTGTCAACAGTTTTACATTCCGATGCACCTCTGCAGGTTTACAGTATCCATTGGACCTTCCCATTTACGATGAAACACAGAAATTCCATCGGAATTTAATATAAGAGACACAATGCCGACTTAAGTACAGGAAGAATGAGTCTTCCTACTGTCTATGTTTTGAGCGTTTCCTGTGTCATCAGTTCTCCATTTTCATGCACCTCTGCAGATTTACTGTATCCCTTGGACCTTCACAGTGACGATGAAACACAGAAATTACATCGGAATTAAATATAAGAGACACAATGTCGACTTAAGTACAGGAAGACTGAGACTTCCTACTGTCAATGTTTGAGCGTTTCCTGTGTCAACAGTTTTACATTCCGATGCACCTCTGCAGGTTTACTGTATCCATTGGACCTTCCCATTGACGATGAAACACAGAAAATGCATCGGATTTAAACATAAGAGACACAATGCTGACTTAAGTACAGGAAGACTGAGTCTTCCTACTGTCGATGTTTCGAGCGTTTCCTGTGTCACCAGTTTTACATTCCGATCGACCTCTGCAGGTTTACTGTATCCATTGGACCTTCCCTTTGACGACGAAGCACAGAAATTGCATCGGAATTAAATATAAGAGACACAACGCCGACTTAAGTACAAGAAAACTGAGTCTTCGTACGGTCTATGATTTGAGCGTTTCCTGTGTCACCATTATTACATTCCTATGCATGTCTGCAGGTTTACTATATACCTTGGACCTTCCCATTGACGACGAAACACAGAAATTGCATCGGATTTAAATATAAGAGACACAATGGCGACTTAAGTACAGGAAGACTGAGTATTCCTACTGTCTATGTTTTGATCGTTTCCTGTGTCACCAGTTTTTCATTCCGATGCACCTCTGCACGTTTACTGTATCCATTGGAAATTCCCATTGACGATGAAACACAGAAATTGCATCGGAATTAAATATAAGAGACACAATGCCGACATAAGAACAGGAATGCTGAGTCTTCCTACTGTCTATGTTTTGAGCATTTCCTGTGTCACCAGTTTTAATTCCGATGCACCTCTGCAGGTTTACTGTATCGCTTGGATCTTCCAATTGACGATGAAACACAGAAATTGCATCGGAATTAAATATAAGAGACACAATGCCGACTTAAGTACAGGAAGACTGAGTCTTCCTACTGTCTATGTTTTGAGCGTTTCCTGTGTCACCAGTTTTACATTCCGATGCACCTCTGCAGGTATACTGTTTCCCTTCGACTTTCCCATTGGCGATGAAACACAGAAATTGCATCGGAATTAAATATAAGAGACACAATGTCGAATTAAGTACAGAAAGGCTGAGTCTTCCTACTCTCTATGTTTTGAGCGTTTCCTGTGTCAACAGTTTTACATTCCGATGCACCTCTGCAGGTATACTGTTTTCCTTCGACATTCCCATTGACGATGAATCACAGAAATTGCATCGGAATTAAATATAAGAGACACAATGCCGACTTAAGTACAGGAAGACAGAGTCTTCCAACTGTCTATGTTTTGAGCGTTTCCTGTGTCACCAGTTTTACATTCCCATGCACCTCTGCAGGTTTTCCTGTATCCTTTGGACGTTCAAAGTGACGATGAAACACAGAAATTGCATCGGAATCAAATATAAGAGACACAATGCCGACTTAAGTACAGGAAGACTGAGTCTTCCTACTGTCTATGTTTTGAGCGTTTCCTGTGTCACCAGTTTTACATTCCGATGCACCTCTGCAGGTATACTGTTTCCCTTCGACTTTCCCATTGGCGATGAAACACAGAAATTGCATCGGAATTAAATATAAGAACACAATGTCGAATTAAGTACAGAAAGGCTGAGTCTTCCTACTCTCTATGTTTTGAGCGTTTCCTGTGTCAACAGTTTTACATTCCGATGCACCTCTGCAGGTATACTGTTTTCCTTCGACATTCCCATTGACGATGAAACACAGAAATTGCATCGGAATTAAATATAAGAGACACAATGCTGACTTAAGTACAGCAAGACTGATTCTTCCTACTGTCTATGTTTTGAGCGTTTGCTGTGTCATCAGTTCTACATTCCGATGCACCTCTGCAGGTTTACTGTATCCATTGGACCTTCATAGTGACGATGAAACACAGAAATTGCATCGGAATTAAATATAAGAGACACAATGCCGACTTAGGTACAGGAAGACTGAGTCTTCCTACTGTCTATGTTTTGAGCGTTTCTGTGTCATCAGTTTTCCATTTTGATGCACCTCTGCAGGTTTACTGTATCCTTTGGACCTTCAAAGTGACGATGGAACACAGAAATTGCATCGGAATTAAATATAAGAGACACAATGCCGACTTAAGTACAGGAAGACTGAGTCTTCCTACTGTCTATGCTTCGAGCGTTTCCTGTGTCATCAGTTTTACATTCCTTTGCACCTCTGCAGGTTTACTGTATCCAATTTACCTTCCCATTGACGATGAAACACAGAAATTGCATCGGAATTAAATAAAAAAGACACAATGCCGACTTAAGTACAGGAAGACTGAGTCTTCCGACTGTCTATGTTTTGAGCGTTTCCTGTGTCACCAGTTTTACATTCCGATGCACCTCTGCAGGTTTACTGTATCCCTTTGTCCTTCCCATTGACGATGAATCACAGAAATTGCATCGGAATTAAATATAAGAGACACAATGCCGACTTAAGTACAGGAAGATTGAGTCTTCCTACTGTCTATTTTTTGAGCGTTTCCTGCGTCACCAGTTTTACATTCCGATGCACCTCTGCAGGTTTACTTTATCCATCGGACCTTCATATTGACGATGAAACACAGAAATTATATTGGAATTAAATATAAGAGAAACAACGCCGACTTAAGTACAAGAAAACTGAGTCTTCTTACGGTCCACGTTTTGAGCGTTTCCAGTGTCACCAGTTTTACATTCCGATGCACCTCTGCAGGTTTACTGTGTCCCTTGGACCTTCCCATTGGCGATGAAACACAGAAATTGCATCGGAATTAAATATATGAGACACAATGACGTATTAAGTACAGGAAGACAGAGTCTTCCAACTGTCTATGTTTTGAGCGTTTCCTGTGTCACCAGTTTTACATTCCCATGCACCTCTGCAGGTTTTCCTGTATCCTTTGGACGTTCAAAGTGACGATGAAACACAGAAATTGCATCGGAATTAAATATAAGAGACAAAATGCCGACTTAAGTACAGGAAGACTGATCCTTCCTACTGTCTATGTTTTGAGCGTTTCCTGTGTCACCAGTTTTACATTCCGATGCACCTCTGCAGGTATACTGTTTTCCTTCGACATTCCCATTGACGATGAAACACAGAAATTGCATCGGAATGAAATATAAGAGACACAATGTCGACTTAAGTACAGGAAGACTGAGTCTTCCGACTGTCTATGTTTTGAGCGTTTCCTGTGTCATCAGTTTTACATTCCGAAGCACCTCTGCAGGTTTACTGTATCCATTGGACTTTCACAGTGATAATGAGACACAGAAATTGCATTGTAATGAAATATAAGAGACACAATGCGACTTAAGTACAGGAAGAGTGTGTCTTTCAATTGTCTACAGATTAAGGCTTTTCCTGTGTCACCAGTTTTACATTCCGATGCACCTCTGCAGGTTTACTGTATCCATTGGACCTTCACAGTGACGATGAATCACAGAAATTGCATCGGAATGAAATATAAGAGACACAATGTCGACTTAAGTACAGGAAGAGTGTGTCTTTCTATTGTATATGTTTTGAGCGTTTCCTGTGTCACCAGTTTTACATTCCGATGCACCTCTGCAGGTTTACTGTATCCATTGGACCTTCCCACTTACGATGAAACACAGAAATTGCATCGGAATTTAATATAAGAGACACAATGCCGACTTAAGTACAGGAAGAATGAGTCTTCCTTCTGTCTATGTTTTGAGCCTTTCCTGTGTCATCAGTTTTCCATTTTCATGCACCTCTGCAGATTTACTGTATCCCTTGGACCTTCACAGTGACGATGAAACACAGAAATTGCATCGGAATTAAATATAAGAGACACAATGCCGAGTTAAGTACAAGAAAACTGATTCTTCTTACGGTCTATGTTTTGTGCGTTTCTAGTGTCACCAGTGTTACATTCCGATGCACCTCTGCAGGTTTACTGTGTCCCTTGGACCTTCCTATTGACGATGAAACACAGAAATTACATCGGAATTAAATATAAGAGATACGACGTTGAGTTAAGTACAAGAAAACTGAGTCTTCTTACGGTCCACGTTTTGAGCGTTTCCAGTGTCACCAGTTTTACATTCCGATGCAACTCTGAAGGTTTACTGTATCCATTGAACCCCCCCCCCCCCATTGACGATGAAACACAGAAATTGCATCGGAATTAAATATAACAGACACAATGTCGAATTAAGTACAGAAAGACTGAGTCTTCCTACTCTCTATGCTTTGAGCGTTTCCTGTGTCAACAGTTTTACATTCCGATGCACCTCTGCAGGTTTGCTGTATCCCATGCACCTTCCCATTGACAATGAAACACAGAAATTACATCGGAATTAAATATAACAGACACAATGACGACTTAAGTACAGGAAGACTGAGTCTTACTACTGTCTATGTTTGAGAGTTTCCTGTGTCACCAGTTTTGCATTCCGATGCACCTCTGCAGGTTTACTGTATCCCTTTGTCCTTCCCATTGACGATGAATCACAGAAATTGCATCGGAATTAAATATAAGAGACACAATGCCGACTTAAGTACAGGAAGAATGAGTCTTCCTAATGTCTATTTTTTGAGTGTTTCCTGCGTCACCAGTTTTACATTCCGATGCACCTCTGCAGGTTTACTGTATCCATCGGACCTTCATATTGACGATGAAACACAGAAATTATATTGGAATTAAATATAAGAGAAACAACGCCGACTTAAGTACAAGAAAACTGAGTCTTCTTACGGTCCACGTTTTGAGCGTTTCCAGTGTCACCAGTTTTACATTCCGATGCAACTCTGCAGGTTTACTGTGTCCCTTAGACCTTCCCATTGGCGATGAAACACAGAAATTGCATCGGAATTAAATATATGAGACACAATGACGTATTAAGTACAGGAAGACAGAGTCTTCCAACTGTCTATGTTTTGAGCGTTTCCTGTGTCACCAGTTTTACATTCCCATGCACCACTGCAGGTTTTCCTGTATCCTTTGGACGTTCAAAGTGACGTTGAAACACAGAAATTGCATCGGAATTAAATATAAGAGACAAAATGCCGACTTAAGTACTGGAAGACTGAGCCTTCCTACTGTCTATGTTTTGAGCGTTTCCTGTGTCACCAGTTTTACATTCCGATGCACCTCTGCAGGTATACTGTTTTCCTTCGACATTCCCATTGACGATGAAACACAGAAATTGCATCGGAATTAAAGATAAGAGACACAATGCTGACTTAAGTACAGGAAGACTGAGTCTTCCTACTGTCTATGTTTTGAGCGTTTCCTGTGTCATCAGTTCTACATTCCGATGCACCTCTGCAGGTTTACTGTATCCATTGGACCTTCAAAGTGACGATGAAACACAGAAATTGCATCGGAATTAAATATAAGAGACACAATGCCGACTTAGGTACAGGAAGACTGAGTCTTCCTACTGTCTATGTTTTGAGCGTTTCCTGTGTCATCAGTTTTCCATTTTGATGCACCTCTGCAGGTTTACTGTATCCCTTGGACCTTCAAAGTGACGATGGAACACAGAAATTGCATCGGAATTAAATATAAGAGACACAATGCCGACTTAAGTACAGGAAGACTGAGTCTTCCTACTGTCTATGCTTCGAGCGTTTCCTGTGTCACCAGTTTTACATTCCGATCCACCTCTGCAGGTATACTGTTTCCCTTCGACTTTCCCATAGACGATGAAACACAGAAATTGCATCGGAATTAAATATAAGAGACACAATGCCGACTTAAGTACAGGAAGACTGAGTCTTCCTACTGTCTATGATTCGAGCGTTTCCTGTGTCATCAGTTTTACATTCCTTTGCACCTCTGCCGGTTTACTGTATCCATTTGACCTTCCCATTGACGATGAAACACAGAAATTGCATCGGAATTAAATAAAAAAGACACAATGCCGACTTAAGTACAGGAAGACTGAGTCTTCCGACTGTCTATGTTTTGAGCGTTTCCTGTGTCACCAGTTTTACATTCCGATGCACCTCTGCAGGTTTACTGTATCCCTTTGTCCTTCCCATTGACGATGAATCACAGAAATTGCATCGGAATTAAATATAAGAGACACAATGCCGACTTAAGTACAGGAAGATTGAGTCTTCCTACTGTCTATTTTTTGAGCGTTTCTTGCGTCACCAGTTTTACATTCCGATGCACCTCTGCAGGTTCACTGTATCCATCGGACCTTCATATTGACGATGAAACACAGAAATTATATTGGAATTAAATATAAGAGAAACAACGCCGACTTAAGTACAAGAAAACTGAGTCTTCTTACGGTCCACGTTTTGAGCGTTTCCAGTGTCACCAGTTTTACATTCCGATGCACCTCTGCAGGTTTACTGTGTCCCTTGGACCTTCCCATTGGCGATGAAACACAGAAATTGCATCGGAATTAAATATATGAGACACAATGACGTATTAAGTACAGGAAGACAGAGTCTTCCAACTGTCTATGTTTTGAGCGTTTCCTGTGTCACCAGTTTTACATTCCCATGCACCTCTGCAGGTTTTCCTGTATCCTTTGGACGTTCAAAGTGACGATGAAACACAGAAATTGCATCGGAATTAAATATAAGAGACAAAATGCCGACTTAAGTACAGGAAGACTGAGCCTTCCTACTGTCTATGTTTTGAGCGTTTCCTGTGTCACCAGTTTTACATTCCGATGCACCTCTGCAGGTATACTGTTTTCCTTCGACATTCCCATTGACGATGAAACACAGAAATTGCATCGGAATGAAATATAAGAGACACAATGTCGACTTAAGTACAGGAAGACTGAGTCTTCCGACTGTCTATGTTTTGAGCGTTTCCTGTGTCATCAGTTTTACATTCCGAAGCACCTCTGCAGGTTTACTGTATCCACTGGACTTTCACAGTGATAATGAGAAACAGAAATTGCATTGGAATGAATTATAAGAGACACAATGCGACTTAAGTACAGGAAGAGTGTGTCTTTCAATTGTCTATAGATTTAAGCTTTTCCTGTGTCACCAGTTTTACATTCCGATGCACCTCTGCAGGTTTACTGTATCCATTGGACCTTCACAGTGACGATGAAACACAGAAATTGCATCGGAATGAAATATAAGAGACACAATGTCGACTTAAGTACAGGAAGAGTGTGTCTTTCTTTTGTATATGTTTTGAGCGTTTCCTGTGTCAACAGTTTTACATTCCGATGCACCTCTGCAGGTTTACAGTATCCATTGGACCTTCCCATTTACGATGAAACACAGAAATTGCATCGGAATTTAATATAAGAGACACAATGCCGACTTAAGTACAGGAAGAATGAGTCTTCCTACTGTCGATGTTTTGAGCGTTTCCTGTGTCATCAGTTCTCCATTTTCATGCACCTCTGCAGATTTACTGTATCCCTTGGACCTTCACAGTGACGATGAAACACAGAAATTGCATCGGAATTAAATATAAGAGACACAATGTCGACTTAAGTACAGGAAGACTGAGACTTCCTACTGTCAATGTTTGAGCGTTTCCTGTGTCAACAGTTTTACATTCCGATGCACCTCTGCAGGTTTACTGTATCCATTGGACCTTCCCATTGACGATGAAACACAGAAAATGCATCGGATTTAAACATAAGAGACACAATGCTGACTTAAGTACAGGAAGACTGAGTCTTCCTACTGTCGATGATTCGAGCGTTTCCTGTGTCACCAGTTTTACATTCCGATCGACCTCTGCAGGTTTACTGTATCCATTGGACCCTCCCTTTGACGACGAAGCACAGAAATTGCATCGGAATTAAATATAAGAGACACAACGCCGACTTAAGTACAAGAAAACTGAGTCTTCGTACGGTCTATGATTTGAGCGTTTCCTGTGTCACCATTATTACATTCCAATGCATGTCTGCAGGTTTACTATATACCTTGGACCTTCCCATTGACGACGAAACACAGAAATTGCATCGGATTTAAATATAAGAGACACAATGGCGACTTAAGTACAGTAAGACTGAGTATTCCTACTGTCTATGTTTTGATGGTTTCCTGTGTCACCAGTTTTTCATTCCGATGCACCTCTGCACGTTTACTGTATCCATTGGACTTTCCCATTGACGATGAAACACAGAAATTGCATCGGAATTAAATATAAGAGACACAATGCCGACATAAGAACAGGAATGCTGAGTCTTCCTACTGTCTATGTTTTGAGCATTTCCTGTGTCACCAGTTTTACATTCCGATGCACCTCTGCAGGTATACTGTTTCCCTTCGACTTTCCCATTGGCGATGAAACACAGAAATTGCATCGGAATTAAATATAAGAGACACAATGTCGAATTAAGTACAGAAAGACTGAGTCTTCCTACTCTCTATGTTTTGAGCGTTTCCTGTGTCAACAGTTTTACTTTCCGATGCACCTCTGCAGGTATACTGTTTTCCTTCGACATTCCCATTGACGATGAATCACAGAAATTGCATCGGAATTAAATATAAGAGACACAATGCCGACTTAAGTACAGGAAGACAGAGTCTTCCAACTGTCTATGTTTTGAGCGTTTCCTGTGTCACCAGTTTTACATTCCCATGCACGTCTGCAGGTTTTCCTGTATCCTTTGGACGTTCAAAGTGACGATGAAACACAGAAATTGCATCGGAATCAAATATAAGAGACACAATGCCGACTTAAGTACAGGAAGACTGAGTCTTCCTACTGTCTATGTTTTGAGCGTTTCCTGTGTCACCAGTTCTACATTCCGATGCACCTCTGCAGGTATACTGTTTCCCTTCGACTTTCCCATTGGCGATGAAACACAGAAATTGCATCGGAATTAAATATAAGAGACACAATGTCGAATTCAGTACAGAAAAGTTGAGTCTTCCTACTCTCTATGTTTTGAGCGTTTCCTGTGTCAACAGTTTTACATTCCGATGCACCTCTGCAGGTATACTGTTTTCCTTCGACATTCCCATTGACGATGAAACACAGAAATTGCATCGGAATTAAATATAAGAGACACAATGCTGGCTTAAGTACAGCAAGACTGAGTCTTCCTACTGTCTATGTTTTGAGCGTTTCCTGTGTCATCAGTTCTACATTCCGATGCACCTCTGCAGGTTTACTGTATCCATTGGACCTTCATAGTGACGATGAAACACAGAAATTGCATCGGAATTAAATATAAGAGACACAATGCCGACTTAAGTACAGGAAGACTGAGTCTTCCTACTGTCTATGTTTTGAGCGTTTCCTGTGTCACCAGTTTTACTTTCCGATGCACCTCTGCAGGTTTACTGTATCCCTTTGTCCTTCCCATTGACGATGAATCACAGAAATTGCATCGGAATTAAATATAAGAGACACAATGCCGACTTAAGTACAGGAAGATTGAGTCTTCC
The DNA here is from genome assembly GCF_023898315.1 of Schistocerca nitens. NCBI lineage: Eukaryota > Metazoa > Arthropoda > Insecta > Orthoptera > Acrididae > Schistocerca > Schistocerca nitens. Next base: position 1,199,637,052 of record NC_064615.1, on the reverse strand, counting down.
TACTGTCTATTTTTTGAGCGTTTCCTGCGTCACCAGTTTTACATTCCGATGCACCTCTGCAGGTTTACTTTATCCATCGGACCTTCATATTGACGATGAAACACAGAAATTATATTGGGATTAAATATAAGAGAAACAACGCCGACTTAAGTACAAGAAAACTGAGTCTTCTTACGGTCCACGTTTTGAGCGTTTCCAGTGTCACCAGTTTTACATTCCGATGCACCTCTGCAGGTTTACTGTGTCCCTTGGACCTTCCCATTGGCGATGAAACACAGAAATTGCATCGGAATTAAATATATGAGACACAATGACGTATTAAGTACAGGAAGACAGAGTCTTCCAACTGTCTATGTTTTGAGCGTTTCCTGTGTCACCAGTTTTACATTCCCATGCACCTCTGCAGGTTTACCTGTATCCTTTGGACGTTCAAAGTGACGATGAAACACAGAAATTGCATCGGAATTAAATATAAGAGACAAAATGCCGACTTAAGAACAGGAAGACTGAGCCTTCCTACTGTCTATGTTTTAAGCGTTTCCTGTGTCACCAGTTTTACATTCCGATGCACCTCTGCAGGTATATTGTTTTCCTTCGACATTCCCATTGACGATGAAACACAGAAATTGCATCGGAATGAAATATAAGAGACACAATGTCGACTTAAGTACAGGAAGACTGAGTCTTCCGACTGTCTATGTTTTGAGCGTTTCCTGTGTCATCAGTTTTACATTCCGAAGCACCTCTGCAGGTTTACTGTATCCATTGGACTTTCACAGTGATAATGAGACACAGAAATTGCATTGGAATGAAATATAAGAGACACAATGCGACTTAAGTACAGGAAGAGTGTGTCTTTCTATTGTATATGTTTTGAGCGTTTCCTGTGTCACCAGTTTTACATTCCGATGCACCTCTGCAGGTTTACTGTATCCATTGGACCTTCCCATTTACGATGAAACACAGAAATTGCATCGGAATTTAGTATGAGACACACAATGCCGACTTAAGTACAGGAAGAATGAGTCTTCCTTCTGTCTATGTTTTGAGCCTTTCCTGTGTCATCAGTTTTCCATTTTCATGCACCACTGCAGATTTACTGTATCCCTTGGACCTTCACAGTGACGATGAAACACAGAAATTGCATCGGAATTAAATATAAGAGACACAATGCCGAGTTAAGTACAAGAAAACTGAGTCTTCTTACGGTCTATGTTTTGAGCGTTTCTAGTGTCACCAGTGTTACATTCCGATGCACCTCTGCAGGTTTACTGTGTCCCTTGGACCTTCCTATTGACGATGAAACACAGAAATTACATCGGAATTAAATATAAGAGATACGACGTTGAGTTAAGTACAAGAAAACTGAGTCTTTTTACGGTCTACATTTTGAGCGTTTCCAGTGTCACCAGTTCTACATTCCGATGCACCTCTGCAGGTTTACTGTATCCATTGAACCCCCCCCCCCCCATTGACGATGAAACACAGAAATTGCATCGGAATTAAATATAACAGACACAATGTCGAATTAAGTACAGAAAGACTGAGTCTTCCTACTCTCTATGCTTTGAGCGTTTCCTGTGTCAACAGTTTTACATTCCGATGCACCTCTGCAGGTTTGCTGTATCCCATGCACCTTCCCATTGACAATGAAACACAGAAATTACATCGGAATTAAATATAACAGACACAATGACGACTTAAGTACAGGAAGACTGAGTCTTACTACTGTCTATGTTTGAGAGTTTCCTGTGTCACCAGTTTTACATTCCGATGCACCTCTGCAGGTTTACTGTATCCCTTTGTCCTTCCCATTGACGATGAATCACAGAAATTGCATCGGAATTAAATATAAGAGACACAATGCCGACTTAAGTACAGGAAGATTGAGTCTTCCTAATGTCTATTTTTTGAGCGTTTCCTGCATCACCAGTTTTACATTCCGATGCACATCTGCAGGTTTACTGTATCCATCGGACCTTCATATTGACGATGAAACACAGAAATTATATTGGAATTAAATATAAGAGAAACAACGCCGACTTAAGTACAAGAAAACTGAGTCTTCTTACGGTCCACGTTTTGAGCGTTTCCAGTGTCACCAGTTTTACATTCCGATGCACCTCTGCAGGTTTTCCTGTATCCTTTGGACGTTCAAAGTGACGATGAAACACAGAAATTGCATCGGAATTAAATATAAGAGACAAAATGCCGACTTAAGTACTGGAAGACTGAGCCTTCCTACTGTCTATGTTTTGAGCGTTTCCTGTGTCACCAGTTTTACATTCCGATGCACCTCTGCAGGTATACTGTTTTCCTTCGACATTCCCATTGACGATGAAACACAGAAATTGCATCGGAATTAAATATAAGAGACACAATGCTGACTTAAGTACAGGAAGACTGCGTCTTCCTACTGTCTATGTTTTGAGCGTTTCCTGTGTCATCAGTTCTACATTCCGATGCACCTCTGCAGGTTTACTGTATCCATTGGACCTTCACAAAGACGATGAAACACAGAAATTGCATCGGAATTAAATATAAGAGACACAATGCCGACTTAGGTACAGGAAGACTGAGTCTTCCTACTGTCTATGTTTTGAGCGTTTCCTGTGTCATCAGTTTTCCATTTTGATGCACCTCTGCAGGTTTACTGTATCCCTTGGACCTTCAAAGTGGCGATGGAACACAGAAATTGCATCGGAATTAAATATAAGAGACACAATGCCGACTTAAGTACAGGAAGACTGAGTCTTCCTACTGTCTATGCTTCGAGCGTTTCCTGTGTCACCAGTTTTACTTTCCGATGCACCTCTGCAGGTATACTGTTTCCCTTCACTTTTCCCATAGACGATGAAACACAGAAATTGCATCGGAATTAAATATAAGAGACACAATGCCGACTTAAGTACAGGAAGACTGAGTCTTCCTACTGTCTATGTTTCGAGCGTTTCCTGTGTCATCAGTTTTACATTCCTTTGCACCTCTGCAGGTTTACTGTATCCATTTGACCTTCCCATTGACGATGAAACACAGAAATTGCATCGGAATTAAATAAAAAAGACACAATGCCGACTTAAGTACAGGAAGACTGAGTCTTCCGACTGTCTATGTTTTGAGCGTTTCCTGTGTCACCAGTTTTACATTCCGATGCACCTCTGCAGGTTTACTGTATCCCTTTGTCCTTCCCATTGACGATGAATCACAGAAATTGCATCGGAATTAAATATAAGAGACACAATGCCGACTTAAGTACAGGAAGATTGAGTCTTCCTACTGTCTATTTTTTAGCGTTTCTTGCGTCACCAGTTTTACATTCCGATGCACCTCTGCAGGTTTACTGTATCCATCGGACCTTCATATTGACGATGAAACACAGAAATTATATTGGAATTAAATATAAGAGAAACAACGCCGACTTAAGTACAAGAAAACTGAGTCTTCTTACGGTCCACGTTTTGAGCGTTTCCAGTGTCACCAGTTTTACATTCCGATGCACCTCTGCAGGTTTACTGTGTCCCTTGGACCTTCCCATTGGCGATGAGACACAGAAATTGCATCGGAATTAAATAAGTGAGACACAATGACGTATTAAGTACAGGAAGACAGAGTCTTCCAACTGTCTATGTTTTGAGCGTTTCCTGTGTCACCAGTTTTACATTCCCATCCACCTCTGCAGGTTTTCCTGTATCCTTTGGACGTTCAAAGTGACGATGAAACACAGAAATTGCATCGGAATTAAATATAAGAGACAAAATGCCGACTTAAGTACAGGAAGACTGAGCCTTCCTACTGTCTATGTTTTGAGCGTTTCCTGTGTCACCAGTTTTACATTCCGATGCACCTCTGCAGGTATACTGTTTTCCTTCGACATTCCCATTGACGATGAAACACAGAAATTGCATCGGAATGAAATATAAGAGACACAATGTCGACTTAAGTACAGGAAGACTGAGTCTTCCGACTGTCTATGTTTTGAGCGTTTCCTGTGTCATCAGTTGTACATTCCGAAGCACCTCTGCAAGTTTACTGTATCCATTGGACTTTCACAGTGATAATGAGACACAGAAATTGCATTGGAATGAAATATAAGAGACACAATGCGACTTAAGTACAGGAAGAGTGTGTCTTTCAATTGTCTATAGATTTAAGCTTTTCCTGTGTCACCAGTTTTACATTCCGATGCACCTCTGCAGGTTTACTGTATCCATTGGACCTTCACAGTGACGATGAAACACAGAAATTGCATCGGAATGAAATATAAGAGACACAATGTCGACTTAAGTACAGGAAGATTGTGTCTTTCTATTGTATATGTTTTGAGCGTTTCCTGTGTCAACAGTTTTACATTCCGATGCACCTCTGCAGGTTTACAGTATCCATTGGACCTTCCCATTTACGATGAAACACAGAAATTGCATCGGAATTTAATATAAGAGACACAATGCCGACTTAAGTACAGGAAGAATGAGTCTTCCTACTGTCTATGTTTTGAGCGTTTCCTGTGTCATCAGTTCTCCATTTTCATGCACCTCTGCAGATTTACTGTATCCCTTGGACCTTCACAGTGACGATGAAACACAGAAATTGCATCGGAATTAAATATAAGAGACACAATGTCGACTTAAGTACAGGAAGACTGAGACTTCCTACTGTCAATGTTTGAGCGTTTCCTGTGTCAACAGTTTTACATTCCGATGCACCTCTTCAGGTTTACTGTATCCCATGCACCTTCCCATTGACAATGAAACACAGAAAATGCATCGGATTTAAACATAAGAGACACAATGCTGACTTAAGTACAGGAAGACTGAGTCTTCCTACTGTCGATGTTTCGAGCGTTTCCTGTGTCACCAGTTTTACATTCCGATCGACCTCTGCAGGTTTACTGTATCCATTGGACCTTCCCTTTGACGACGAAGCACAGAAATTGCATCGGAATTAAATATTAGAGACACAACGCCGACTTAAGTACAAGAAAACTGAGTCTTCGTACGGTCTATGATTTGAGCGTTTCCTGTGTCACCATTATTACATTCCAATGCATGTCTGCAGGTTTACTATATACCTTGGACCTTCCCATTGACGACGAAACACAGAAATTGCATCGGATTTAAATATAAGAGACACAATGGCGACTTAAGTACAGGAAGACTGAGTATTCCTACTGTCTATGTTTTGATGGTTTCCTGTGTCACCAGTTTTTCATTCCGATGCACCTCTGCACGTTTACTGTATCCATTGGACCTTCCCATTGACGATGAAACACAGAAATTGCATCGGAATTAAATATAAGAGACACAATGCCGACATAAGAACAGGAATGCTGAGTCTTCCTACTGTCTATGTTTTGAGCATTTCCTGTGTCACCAGTTTTACATTCCGATGCACCTCTGCAGGTTTACTGTATCGCTTGGATCTTCCAATTGACGATGAAACACAGAAATTGCATCGGAATTAAATATAAGAGACACAATGCCGACTTAAGTACAGGATGACTGAGTCTTCCTACTGTCTATGTTTTGAGCGTTTCCTGTGTCACCAGTTTTACTTTCCGATGCACCTCTGCAGGTATACTGTTTCCCTTCGACTTTCCCATTGGCGATGAAACACAGAAATTGCATCGGAATTAAATATAAGAGACACAATGTCGAATTAAGTACAGAAAGGCTGAGTCTTCCTACTCTCTATGTTTTGAGCGTTTCCTGTGTCAACAGTTTTACATTCCGATGCACCTCTGCAGGTATACTGTTTTCCTTCGACATTCCCATTGACGATGAATCACAGAAATTGCATCGGAATTAAATATAAGAGACACAATGCCGACTTAAGTACAGGAAGACAGAGTCTTCCAACTGTCTATGTTTTGAGCGTTTCCTGTGTCATCAGTTCTACATTCCGATGCACCTCTGCAGGTTTACTGTATCCATTGGACCTTCATAGTGACGATGAAACACAGAAATTGCATCGGAATTAAATATAAGAGACACAATGCCGACTTAGGTACAGGAAGACTGAGTCTTCCGACTGTCTATGTTTTGAGCGTTTCCTGTGTCACCAGTTTTACATTCCGATGCACCTCTGCAGGTTTACTGTATCCCTTGGACCTTCAAAGTGACGATGGAACACAGAAATTGCATCGGAATTAAATATAAGAGACACAATGCCGACTTAAGTACAGCAAGACTGAGTCTTCCTACTGTCTATGTTTCGAGCGTTTCCTGTGTCACCAGTTTTACATTCCGATGCACATCTGCAGGTATACTGTTTCCCTTCGACTTTCCCATAGACGATGAAACACAGAAATTGCATCGGAATTAAATATAAGAGACACAATGCCGACTTAAGTACAGGAAGACTGAGTCTTCCTACTGTCTATGCTTCGAGCGTTTCCTGTGTCATCAGTTTTACATTCCTTTGCACCTCTGCAGGTTTACTGTATCCATTGGACCTTCCCATTGACGATGAAACACAGAAATTGCATCGGAATTAAATAAAAAAGACACAATGCCGACTTAAGTACAGGAAGACTGAGTCTTCCTACTGTCTATGTTTTGAGCCTTTCCTGTGTCATCAGTTTTACATTCCAATTCACCTCTGCAGGTTTACTGTATCCATTGGACCTTCCCATTTACGATGAAACACAGAAATTGCATCGGAATTTAATATAAGAGACACAATGCCGACTTAAGTACAGGAAGAATGAGTCTTCCTACTGTCTATGTTTTGAGCCTTTCCTGTGTCATCAGTTTTCCATTTTCATGCACCTCTGCAGATTTACTGTATCCCTTGGACCTTCACAGTGACGATGAAACACAGAAATTGCATCGGAATTAAATATAAGAGACACAATGCCGAGTTAAGTACAAGAAAACTGAGTCTTCTTACGGTCTATGTTTTGAGCGTTTCTAGTGTCACCAGTGTTACATTCCGATGCACCTCTGCAGGTTTACTGTGTCCCTTGGACCTTCCTATTGACGATGAAACACAGAAATTACATCGGAATTAAATATGAGAGATACGACGTTGTGTTAAGTACAAGAAAACTGAGTGTTTTTACGGTCTCCATTTTGAGCGTTTCCAGTGTCACCAGTTCTACATTCCGATGCACCTCTGCAGGTTTACTGTATCCATTGAACCCCCCCCCCCCCCCATTGACGATGAAACGCAGAAATTGCATCGGAATTAAATATAACAGACACAATGTCGAATTAAGTACAGAAAGACTGAGTCTTCCTACTCGCTATGCTTTGAGCGTTTCCTGTGTCAACAGTTTTACATTCCGATGCACCTCTGCAGGTTTGCTGTATCCCATGCACCTTCCCATTGACAATGAAACACAGAAATTACATCGGAATTAAATATATCAGACACAATGACGACTTAAGTACAGGAAGACTGAGTCTTACTACTGTCTATGTTTGAGAGTTTCCTGTGTCACCAGTTTTACATTCCGATGCACCTCTGCAGGTTTACTGTATCCCTTTGTCCTTCCCATTGACGATGAATCACAGAAATTGCATCGGAATTAAATATAAGAGACACAATGCCGCCTTAAGTACAGGAAGATTGAGTCTTCCTAATGTCTATTTTTTGAGCGTTTCCTGCGTCACCAGTTTTACATTCCGATGCACCTCTGCAGGTTTACTGTATCCATCGGACCTTCATATTGACGATGAAACACAGAAATTATATTGGAATTAAATATAAGAGAAACAACGCCGACTTAAGTACAAGAAAACTGAGTCTTCTTACGGTCCACGTTTTGAGCGTTTCCAGTGTCACCAGTTTTACATTCCGATGCACCTCTGCAGGTTTACTGTGTCCCTTAGACCTTCCCATTGGCGATGAAACTCAGAAATTGCATCGGAATTAAATATATGAGACACAATGACGTATTAAGTACAGGAAGACAGAGTCTTCCAACTGTCTATGTTTTGAGCGTTTCCTGTGTCACCAGTTTTACTTTCCGATGCACCTCTGCAGGTATACTGTTTTCCTTCGACATTCCCATTGACGATGAAACAGAGAAATTGCATCGGAATGAAATATAAGAGACACAATGTCGACTTAAGTACAGGAAGACTGAGTCTTCCGACTGTCTATGTTTTGAGCGTTTCCTGTGTCATCAGTTTTACATTCCGAAGCACCTCTGCAGGTTTACTGTATCCATTGGACTTTCACAGTGATAATGAGACACAGAAATTGCATTGGAATGAAATATAAGAGACACAATGCGACTTAAGTACAGGAAGAGTGTGTCTTTCAATTGTCTACAGATTTAAGCTTTTCCTGTGTCACCAGTTTTACATTCCGATGCACCTCTGCAGGTTTACTGTATCCATTGGACCTCCACAGTGACGATGAATCACAGAAATTGCATCGGAATGAAATATAAGAGACACAATGTCGACTTAAGTACAGGAAGAGTGTGTCTTTCTATTGTATATGTTTTGAGCGTTTCCTGTGTCACCAGTTTTTCATTCCGATGCACCTCTGCAGGTTTACTGAATCCATTGGACCTTCCCATTTACGATGAAACACAGAAATTGCATCGGAATTTAATATAAGAGACACAATGCCGACTTAAGTACAGGAAGAATGAGTCTTCCTACTGTCTATGTTTTGAGCCTTTCCTGTGTCATCAGTTTTCCATTTTCATGCACCTCTGCAGATTTACTGTATCCCTTGGACCTTCACAGTGACGATGAAACACAGAAATTGCATCGGAATTAAATATAAGAGACACAATGCCGAGTTAAGTACAAGAAAACTGAGTCTTCTTACGGTCTATGTTTTGAGCGTTTCTAGTGTCACCAGTGTTACATTCCGATGCACCTCTGCAGGTTTGCTGTATCCCATGCACCTTTCCATTGACAATGAAACACAGAAATTACATCGGAATTAAATATATCAGACACAATGACGACTTAAGTACAGGAAGACTGAGTCTTACTACTGTCTATGTTTGAGAGTTTCCTGTGTCACCAGTTTTACATTCCGATGCACCTCTGCAGGTTTACTGTATCCCTTTGTCCTTCCCATTGACGATGAATCACAGAAATTGCATCGGAATTAAATATAAGAGACACAATGCCGACTTAAGTACAGGAAGATTGAGTCTTCCTAATGTCTATTTTTTGAGCGTTTCCTGCGTCACCAGTTTTACATTCCGATGCACCTCTGCAGGTTTACTGTATCCATCGGACCTTCATATTGACGATGAAACACAGAAATTATATTGGAATTATATATAAGAGAAACAACGCCGACTTAAGTACAAGAAAACTGAGTCTTCTTACGGTCCACGTTTTGAGCGTTTCCAGTGTCACCAGTTTTACATTCCGATGCACCTCTGCAGGTTTACTGTGTCCCTTAGACCTTCCCATTGGCGATGAAACACAGAAATTGCATCGGAATTAAATATATGAGACACAATGACGTATTAAGTACAGGAAGACAGAGTCTTCCAACTGTCTATGTTTTGAGCGTTTCCTGTGTCACCAGTTTTACATTCCCATGCACCTCTGCAGGTTTTCCTGTATCCTTTGGACGTTCAAAGTGACGATGAAACACAGAAATTGCATCGGAATTAAATATAAGAGACAAGATGCCGACTTAAGTACTGGAAGACTGAGCCTTCCTACTGTCTATGTTTTGAGCGTTTCCTGTGTCACCAGTTTTACATTCCGATGCACCTCTGCAGGTATACTGTTTTCCTTCGACATTCCCATTGACGATGAAACACAGAAATTGCATCGGAATTAAATATAAGAGACACAATGCTGACTTAAGTACAGGAAGACTGAGTCTTCCTACTGTCTATGTTTTGAGCGTTTCCTGTGTCATCAGTTCTACATTCCGATGCACCTCTGCAGGTTTACTGTATCCATTGGACCTTCACAGTGACGATGAAACACAGAAATTGCATCGGAATTAAATATAAGAGACACAATGCCTACTTAGGTACAGGAAGACTGAGTCTTCCTACTGTCTATGTTTTGAGCGTTTCCTGTGTCATCAGTTTTCCATTTTGATGCACCTCTGCAGGTTTACTGTATCCCTTGGACCTTCAAAGTGACGATGGAACACAGAAATTGCATCGGAATTAAATATAAGAGACACAATGCCGACTTAAGTACAGGAAGACTGAGTCTTCCTACTGTCTATGCTTCGAGCGTTTCCTGTGTCACCAGTTTTACATTCCGATGCACCTCTGCAGGTATACTGTTTCCCTTCGACTTTCCCATAGACGATGAAACACAGAAATTACATCGGAATTAAATATAAGAGATACAATGCCGACTTAAGTACAGGAAGACTGAGTCTTCCTACTGTCTATGTTTCGAGCGTTTCCTGTGTCATCAGTTTTACATTCCTTTGCACCTCTGCAGGTTTACTGTATCCATTTGACCTTCCCATTGACGATGAAACACAGAAATTGCATCGGAATTAAATAAAAAAGACACAATGCCGACTTAAGTACAGGAAGACTGAGTCTTCCGTCTGTCTATGTTTTGAGCGTTTCCTGTGTCACCAGTTTTACATTCCGATGCACCTCTGCAGGTTTACTGTATCCCTTTGTCCTTCCCATTGACGATGAATCACAGAAATTGCATCGGAATTAAATATAAGAGACACAATGCCGACTTAAGTACAGGAAGATTGAGTCTTCCTACTGTCTATTTTTTGAGCGTTTCTTGCGTCACCAGTTTTACATTCCGATGCACCTCTGCAGGTTTACTGTATCCATCGGACCTTCATATTGACTATGAAACACAGAAATTATATTGGAATTAAATATAAGAGAAACAACGCCGACTTAAGTACAAGAAAACTGAGTCTTCTTACGGTCCACGTTTTGAGCGTTTCCAGAGTCACCAGTTTTACATTCCGATGCACCTCTGCAGGTTTACTGTGTCCCTTGGACCTTCCCATTGGCGATGAAACACAGAAATTGCATCGGAATTAAATATATGAGACACAATGACGTATTAAGTACAGGAAGACAGAGTCTTCCAACTGTCTATGTTTTGAGCGTTTCCTGTGTCACCAGTTTTACATTCCCATGCACCTCTGCAGGTTTTCCTGTATCCTTTGGACGTTCAAACTGAAGATGAAACACAGAAATTGCATCGGAATTAAATATAAGAGACAAAATGCCGACTTAAGTACAGGAAGACTGAGCCTTCCTACTGTCTATGTTTTGAGCGTTTCCTGTGTCACCAGTTTTACATTCCGATGCACCTCTGCAGGTATACTGTGTTCCTTCGACATTCCCATTAACGATGAAACACAGAAATTGCATCGGAATTAAATATAAGAGACACAATGCTGACTTAAGTACAAGAAAACTGAGTCTTCTTACGGTCTATGTTTTGAGCGTTTCTAGTGTCACCAGTGTTAAATTCCGATGCACCTCTGGAGGTTTACTGTATCCATTGGACCTTCCCATTGACGATGAAACACAGAAATTACATCGGAATTAAATATAAGAGACACAACGTTGAGTTAAGTACAAGAAAACTGAGTCTTCTTACGGTCTATGTTTTGAGCGTTTCCTGTGTCACCAGTTTTACATTCCGATGCACCTCTGCAGGTTTACTGTATCCATTGGACCTTCCCATGAGCGATGAAACACAGAAATTGCATCGGAATTAAATATAAGAGACACAGTGCCGACTTAAGTACAGAAGCACTGAGTCTTCCTACTGTCTACGTTTTGAGCGTTTCCTGTGTCACCAGTTTTACATTCCGATGCACCTAAGCAGGTCTACAGTATCCCTTGGACCTTCATAGTGACGATGAAACACAGAAATTGCATCGGTATTAAATATAAGAGACACAATGTCGACTTAAGTACCAAAAGACTGAATCTTCCTACTCTCTATGTTTTGAGCGTTTCCTGTGTCACCAGTTTTACATTCTGATGCACCTCTGCAGGTTTGCTGTATCCATTGCGCCTTCCCATTGACAATGAAACACAGAAATTACATCGGAATTAAATAAAACAGACACAATGCCGACTTAAGTACTGGAAGACTGAGTCTTCCTACTGTCTATGCTTTGAGCGTTTCCTGTGTCATCAGTTCTACATTGCGATGCACCTCTACAGGTTTACTGTATCTATTGGACCCCCCCCCCCCCCCCATTGACGATGAAACACAGAAATTGCATCGGAATTAAATATAAAAGACACAATGTCGTCTTAAGTACAGGAAGACAGAGTCTTCCAAGTGTCTATGTTTTGAGCGGTTCCTGTGTCACCAGTTTTACATTCCCATGGACCTCTGCAGGTTTCCCTGTATCCCTTGACCTTCCCATTGACGATGAATCACAGAAATTGCGTCGGAATTGAATATAAGAGACACAATGCCGACTTAAGAACAGGAAGATTGAGTCTTCCTACTGTCTATTTTTTGAGCGTTTTCTGCGTCACCAGTTTTACATTCCGATGCACCTCTGCATGTTTACTGTATCCATCGGACCTTCTCATTGACGATGAAACACAGAAATTACATCGGAATTAAATATAAGAGACACAACGCCAACTTAAGTACATGAAAACAGAGTCTTCTTACGGTCTACGTTTTGAGCGTTTCCAGTGTCACCAGTTTAACATTCCGATGCACCTCTGCAGGTTTACTGTGTCCCTTGGACCTTCCCATTTGCGATGAAACACAGAAATTGCATCGGAATTAAATATAAAAGACACAATGACGTCTTAAGTACAGTAAGACAGAGTCTTCCAACTGTCTATGTTTTGAGCGGTTCCTGTGTCACCAGTTTTACATTCCCATGGACCTCTGCAGGTTTCCCTGTATCCCTTGGACCTTCAAAGTGACGATGAAACACAGAAATTGCATCGGAATTAAATATAAGAGACACAATGCCGACTTAACTACTGGAAGACTGAGTCTTCCTACTGTCTATGTTTTGAGCGTTTCCTGTGTCACCAGTTTTACATTCCGATGCACCTCTGCATGTATACTGTTTCCCTTCGACTTTCCCATTGACGATGAAACACAGAAATTGCTTCGGAATTAAATATAAGAGACACAATTCCGACTTAAGTACAGGAAGACTGAGTCTTCCTACTGTCTATGTTTTGAGCGTTTCCTGTGTCATCAGTTCTACATTCCGATGCACCTCTGCAGGTTTACTGTATCCATTGGACCCCCCCCAACCATTCACGATGAAACACAGAAATTACATCGGAATTAAATATAAAAGACACAATGCCGACTTAAGTACAGGAAGATTGTGTCTTTCTATTGTCTATGCTTTGAGCGTTTCCTGTGTCACCAGTTTTACATTCCGATGCACCTCTGCAGGTTTACTGTGTCCATTGGACATTAACAGTGACGATGAAACACAGAAATTCCATCGGAATGAAATAAAAGAGACACAATGTCGACTTAAGTACAGGAAGAGTGTGTCTTTCTACTGTCTATGCTTTGAGCGTTTCCCGTGTCACCAGTTTTACAATCCGATGCACCTCTGCAGGTTTACTGTATCCATTGGACCTTCCCATTGACGATGAAACACAGAAATTGCATCGGAATTGAATATAAGAGACACAATGCCGACTTAAGTACAGGAAGACTGAGTCCTCCTACTGTCAATGTTTGAGCGTTTCCTGTGTCAACAGTTTTACATTCCGATGCACCTCTGCAGGTTTACTGTATCCATTGGACCTTCCCATTGACGATGAAACACAGAAAATGCATCGGAATTAAACATAAGAGACACAATGCCGACTTAAGTACAGGAAGACTGAGTCTTACTACTGTCTATGCTTTTGAGCGTTTCCTGTGTCACCAGTTTTACATTCCGATCGACCTCTGCAGGTTTACTGTATCCATTGGACCTTCCCTTTGACGACGAAGCACAGAAATTCCATCGGAATTAAATATAAGAGACACAACGCCGACTTAAGTACAAGAAAACTGAGTCATCGTACGGTCTATGATTTGAGCGTTTCCTGTGTCACCATTATTACATTCCAATGCATGTCTGCAGGTTTACTATATACCTTGGACCTTCCCAATGACGACGAAACACAGAAATAGCATCGGATTTAAATATAAGAGACACAATGGCGACTTAATTACAGGAAGACTGAGTATTCCTACTGTCTATGTTTTGATCGTTTCCTGTGTCACCAGATTTTCATTCCGATGCACGTCTGCACGTTTACTGTATCCATTGGACCTTCCCATTGTCGATGAAACACAGAAATTGCGTCGGAATTAAATATAAGAGACACAATGCCGACTCAAGAACAGGAAGATTGAGTCTTCCTACTGTCTATTTTTTGATCGTTTTCTGCGTCACCAGTTTTACATTCCGATGCACCTCTGCATGTTTACTGTATCCATTGGACCTTCCCATTTACGATGAAACACAGAAATTGCTTCGGAATTAAATATAAGAGACACAATGCCGACATAAGAACAGGAATGCTGAGTCTTACTACTGTCTATGTTTTGAGCATTTCCAGTGTCACCAGTTTTACATTCCGATGCACCTCTGCAGGTTTGCAGTATCCCTTGCACCTTCCCATTGACAATGAAAAACAGAAATTACATCGGAATTAAATATAACAGACACAATGACGACTTAAGTACAGGAAGACAGAGTCTTACTACTGTCTATGTTTTGAGCGTTTCTTGTGTCACCAGTTTTACATTCCGATGCATCTCTGCAGGTTTACTGTATCCCTTTGACCTTCCCATTGACGATGAATCACAGAAATTGCGTCGGAATTAAATATAAGAGACACAATGCCGACTTTAGAACAGGAAGATTGAGTCTTCCTTCTGTCTATTTTTTGAGCGTTTTCTGCGTCACCAGTTTTACATTCCGATGCACCTCTGCATGTTTACTGTATCCATCGGACCTTCTCATTGACGATGAAACACAGAAATTACATCGGAATTAAATATAAGAGACACAACGCCGACTTAAGTACATGAAAACAGTGTCTTCTTACGGTCTACGTTTTGAGCGTTTCCAGTGTCACCAGTTTAACATACCGATGCACCTCTGCAGGTTTACTGTGTCCCTTGGACCTTCCCATTTGCGATGAAACACAGAAATTGCATCGGAATTAAATATAAAAGACACAATGACGTCTTAAGTACAGGAAGACAGAGTCTTCCAACTGTCTATGTTTTGAGCGTTTCCTGTGTCACCAGTTTTACATTCCGATGCACCTCTGCAGGTATACTGTTTCCCTTCGACTATCCCATTGACGATGAAACACAATAATTGCATCGGAATTAAATATAAGAGACACAATGCCGACTTAAGTACAGGAAGACTGAGTCTTCCTACTGTCTATGTTTTGAGCGTTTCCTGTGTCATCAGTTCTACATTCCGAAGCACCACTGCAGGTTTACTGTATCCATTGGACCCCACTCCCCCATTGACGATGAAACACAGAAATTACATCGGAATTAAATATAGAAGACACAATGCCGACTTAAGTACAGGAAGAGTGTGTCTTTCTATTGTCTATGCTTTGAGCGTTTCCTGTGTCACCAGTTTTTACATTCCGATGCACCTCTGCAGGTTTACTGTATCCATTGGACCTTCCCATTGACGATGAAACACAGAAATTGCATCGGAATTGAATATAAGAGACACAATGCCGACTTAAGTACAGGAAGACTGAGTCTTCCTACTGTATATGTTTCGAGCGTTTCCTGTGTCACCAGTTTTACATTCCGATCGACCTCTGCAGGTTTACTGTATCCATTGGACCTTCCCTTTGACGACGAAGCACAGAAATTGCATCGGAATTAAATATAAGAGACACAACGCCGACTTAAGTACAAGAAAACTGAGTCTTCGTAAGGTCTATGATTTGAGCGTTTCCTGTGTCACCATTATTACATTCCAATGCATGTCTGCAGGTTTACTATATACCTTGGTCTTTCCCATTGACGACGAAACACAGAAATAGCATCGGATTTAAATATAAGAGACACAATGGCGACTTAAGTACAGGAAGACTGAGTATTCCTACTGTCTATGTTTTGATCGTTTCCTGTGTCACCAGTTTTTCATTCCGATGCACCTCTGCACGTTTACTGTATCCATTGGACTTTCCCATTGACGATGAAACACAGAAATTGCATCGGAATTAAATATAAGAGACACAATGCCGACATAAGAACAGGAATGCTGAGTCTTACTACTGTCTATGTTTTGAGCATTTCCTGTGTCACCAGTTTTACATTCTGATGCACCTCTGCAGGTTTACTGTATCGCTTGGATCATCCAATTGACGATGAAACACAGATATTGCATCGGAATTAAATATAAGAGACACAATGCCGACTTAAGTACAGGAAGATTGAGTCTTCCTACTGTCTATGTTTTGAGCGTTTCATAGTGACGATGAAACACAGAAATTGCATCGGAATTAAATATAAGAGACACAATATCGAATTAATTACAGAAAGACTGAGTCTTCCTACTCTCTATGTTTTGAGCGTTTCCTGTGTCAACAGTTTTACATTCCGATGCACCTCTGCAGGTTTGCTGTATCCCTTGCACCTTCCCATTGACAATGAAACACAGAAATTACATCGGAATTAAATATAACAGACACAATGACGACTTAAGTACAGGAAGACTGAGTCTTACTACTGTCTATGTTTTGAGCGTTTCCTGCGTCACCAGTTTTACATTCCGATGCACCTCTGCAGGTTTACTGTATCCATCTTACCTTCATATTGACGATGAAACACAGAAATTACATCGGAATTAAATATAAGAGAAACAACGCCGACTTAAGTACAAGAAAACTGAGTCTTCTTACGGTCCACGTTTTGAGCGTTTCCAGTGTCACCAGTTTTACATTCCGATGCACCTCTGCAGGTTTACTGTGTCCCTTGGACCTTCCCATTGGCGATGAAACACAGAAATTGCATCGGAATTAAATATAAGAGACAAAATGCCGACTTAAGTACAGGAAGACTGAGCCTTCCTACTGTCTATGTTTTGAGCGTTTCCTCTGTCACCAGTTTTACATTCCGATGCACCTGTGCAGGTATACTGTTTTCCTTCGACATTCCCATTGACGATGAAACACAGAAATTGCATCGGAATGAAATATAAGAGACACAATGCTGACTTAAGTACAGGAAGACTGAGTCTTCCTACTGTCTATGTTTTGAGCGTTTCCTGTGTCATCAGTTCTACATTCCGATGGACCTCTGCAGGTTTACTGTATCCATTGGACCTTCACAGTGACGATGAAACACAGAAATTGCATCGGAATTAAATATAAGAGGCACAATGCCGACTTAGGTACAGGAAGACTGAGTCTTCCTACTATCTATGTTTTGAGCGTTTCCTGTGTCTTCAGTTTTCCATTCTGATGCACCTCTGCAGGTTTACTGTATCCCTTGGACCTTCAAAGTGACGATGAAACACAGAAATTGCATCGGAATTAAATATAAGAGACACAATGCCGACTTAAGTACAGGAAGACTGAGTCTTCCTACTGTCTATGTTTCGAGCTTTTCCTGTGTCACCAGTTTTACATTCCGATGCACCTCTGCAGGTATACTGTTTCCCTTCGACTTTCCCATAGACGATGAAACACAGAAATAGCATCGGAATTAAATGTAAGAGACACAATGCGGACTGAAGTACAGGAAGACTGAGTCTTCCTACTGTCTATGTGTCGAGCGTTTCCTGTGTCATCAGTTGTACATTCCGAAGCACCTCTGCAAGTTTACTGTATCCATTGGACTTTCACAGTGATAATGAGACACAGAAATTGCATTGGAATGAAATATAAGAGACACAATGCGACTTAAGTACAGGAAGAGTGTGTCTTTCAATTGTCTATAGATTTAAGCTTTTCCTGTGTCACCAGTTTTACATTCCGATGCACCTCTGCAGGTTTACTGTATCCATTGGACCTTCACAGTGACGATGAAACACAGAAATTGCATCGGAATGAAATATAAGAGACACAATGTCGACTTAAGTACAGGAAGATTGTGTCTTTCTATTGTATATGTTTTGAGCGTTTCCTGTGTCAACAGTTTTACATTCCGATGCACCTCTGCAGGTTTACAGTATCCATTGGACCTTCCCATTTACGATGAAACACAGAAATTGCATCGGAATTTAATATAAGAGACACAATGCCGACTTAAGTACAGGAAGAATGAGTCTTCCTACTGTCTATGTTTTGAGCGTTTCCTGTGTCATCAGTTCTCCATTTTCATGCACCTCTGCAGATTTACTGTATCCCTTGGACCTTCACAGTGACGATGAAACACAGAAATTGCATCGGAATTAAATATAAGAGACACAATGTCGACTTAAGTACAGGAAGACTGAGACTTCCTACTGTCAATGTTTGAGCGTTTCCTGTGTCAACAGTTTTACATTCCGATGCACCTCTTCAGGTTTACTGTATCCCATGCACCTTCCCATTGACGATGAAACACAGAAAATGCATCGGATTTAAACATAAGAGACACAATGCTGTCTTAAGTACAGGAAGACTGAGTCTTCCTACTGTCGATGTTTCGAGCGTTTCCTGTGTCACCAGTTTTACATTCCGATCGACCTCTGCAGGTTTACTGTATCCATTGGACCTTCCCTTTGACGACGAAGCACAGAAATTGCATCGGAATTAAATATTAGAGACACAACGCCGACTTAAGTACAAGAAAACTGAGTCTTCGTACGGTCTATGATTTGAGCGTTTCCTGTGTCACCATTATTACATTCCAATGCATGTCTGCAGGTTTACTATATACCTTGGACCTTCCCATTGACGACGAAACACAGAAATTGCATCGGATTTAAATATAAGAGACACAATGGCGACTTAAGTACAGGAAGACTGAGTATTCCTACTGTCTATGTTTTGATGGTTTCCTGTGTCACCAGTTTTTCATTCCGATGCACCTCTGCACGTTTACTGTATCCATTGGACCTTCCCATTGACGATGAAACACAGAAATTGCATCGGAATTAAATATAAGAGACACAATGCCGACATAAGAACAGGAATGCTGAGTCTTCCTACTGTCTATGTTTTGAGCATTTCCTGTGTCACCAGTTTTACATTCCGATGCACCTCTGCAGGTTTACTGTATCGCTTGGATCTTCCAATTGACGATGAAACACAGAAATTGCATCGGAATTAAATATAAGAGACACAATGCCGACTTAAGTACAGGATGACTGAGTCTTCCTACTGTCTATGTTTTGAGCGTTTCCTGTGTCACCAGTTTTACTTTCCGATGCACCTCTGCAGGTATACTGTTTCCCTTCGACTTTCCCATTGGCGATGAAACACAGAAATTGCATCGGAATTAAATATAAGAGACACAATGTCGAATTAAGTACAGAAAGGCTGAGTCTTCCTACTCTCTATGTTTTGAGCGTTTCCTGTGTCAACAGTTTTACATTCCGATGCACCTCTGCAGGTATACTGTTTTCCTTCGACATTCCCATTGACGATGAATCACAGAAATTGCATCGGAATTAAATATAAGAGACACAATGCCGACTTAAGTACAGGAAGACAGAGTCTTCCAACTGTCTATGTTTTGAGCGTTTCCTGTGTCATCAGTTCTACATTCCGATGCACCTCTGCAGGTTTACTGTATCCATTGGACCTTCATAGTGACGATGAAACACAGAAATTGCATCGGAATTAAATATAAGAGACACAATGCCGACTTAGGTACAGGAAGACTGAGTCTTCCGACTGTCTATGTTTTGAGCGTTTCCTGTGTCACCAGTTTTACATTCCGATGCACCTCTGCAGGTTTACTGTATCCCTTGGACCTTCAAAGTGACGATGGAACACAGAAATTGCATCGGAATTAAATATAAGAGACACAATGCCGACTTAAGTACAGCAAGACTGAGTCTTCCTACTGTCTATGTTTCGAGCGTTTCCTGTGTCACCAGTTTTACATTCCGATGCACATCTGCAGGTATACTGTTTCCCTTCGACTTTCCCATAGACGATGAAACACAGAAATTGCATCGGAATTAAATATAAGAGACACAATGCCGACTTAAGTACAGGAAGACTGAGTCTTCCTACTGTCTATGCTTCGAGCGTTTCCTGTGTCATCAGTTTTACATTCCTTTGCACCTCTGCAGGTTTACTGTATCCATTGGACCTTCCCATTGACGATGAAACACAGAAATTGCATCGGAATTAAATAAAAAAGACACAATGCCGACTTAAGTACAGGAAGACTGAGTCTTCCTACTGTCTATGTTTTGAGCCTTTCCTGTGTCATCAGTTTTACATTCCAATTCACCTCTGCAGGTTTACTGTATCCATTGGACCTTCCCATTTACGATGAAACACAGAAATTGCATCGGAATTTAATATAAGAGACACAATGCCGACTTAAGTACAGGAAGAATGAGTCTTCCTACTGTCTATGTTTTGAGCCTTTCCTGTGTCATCAGTTTTCCATTTTCATGCACCTCTGCAGATTTACTGTATCCCTTGGACCTTCACAGTGACGATGAAACACAGAAATTGCATCGGAATTAAATATAAGAGACACAATGCCGAGTTAAGTACAAGAAAACTGAGTCTTCTTACGGTCTATGTTTTGAGCGTTTCTAGTGTCACCAGTGTTACATTCCGATGCACCTCTGCAGGTTTACTGTGTCCCTTGGACCTTCCTATTGACGATGAAACACAGAAATTACATCGGAATTAAATATGAGAGATACGACGTTGTGTTAAGTACAAGAAAACTGAGTGTTTTTACGGTCTCCATTTTGAGCGTTTCCAGTGTCACCAGTTCTACATTCCGATGCACCTCTGCAGGTTTACTGTATCCATTGAACCCCCCCCCCCCATTGACGATGAAACGCAGAAATTGCATCGGAATTAAATATAACAGACACAATGTCGAATTAAGTACAGAAAGACTGAGTCTTCCTACTCGCTATGCTTTGAGCGTTTCCTGTGTCAACAGTTTTACATTCCGATGCACCTCTGCAGGTTTGCTGTATCCCATGCACCTTCCCATTGACAATGAAACACAGAAATTACATCGGAATTAAATATATCAGACACAATGACGACTTAAGTACAGGAAGACTGAGTCTTACTACTGTCTATGTTTGAGAGTTTCCTGTGTCACCAGTTTTACATTCCGATGCACCTCTGCAGGTTTACTGTATCCCTTTGTCCTTCCCATTGACGATGAATCACAGAAATTGCATCGGAATTAAATATAAGAGACACAATGCCGCCTTAAGTACAGGAAGATTGAGTCTTCCTAATGTCTATTTTTTGAGCGTTTCCTGCGTCACCAGTTTTACATTCCGATGCACCTCTGCAGGTTTACTGTATCCATCGGACCTTCATATTGACGATGAAACACAGAAATTATATTGGAATTAAATATAAGAGAAACAACGCCGACTTAAGTACAAGAAAACTGAGTCTTCTTACGGTCCACGTTTTGAGCGTTTCCAGTGTCACCAGTTTTACATTCCGATGCACCTCTGCAGGTTTACTGTGTCCCTTAGACCTTCCCATTGGCGATGAAACTCAGAAATTGCATCGGAATTAAATATATGAGACACAATGACGTATTAAGTACAGGAAGACAGAGTCTTCCAACTGTCTATGTTTTGAGCGTTTCCTGTGTCACCAGTTTTACTTTCCGATGCACCTCTGCAGGTATACTGTTTTCCTTCGACATTCCCATTGACGATGAAACAGAGAAATTGCATCGGAATGAAATATAAGAGACACAATGTCGACTTAAGTACAGGAAGACTGAGTCTTCCGACTGTCTATGTTTTGAGCGTTTCCTGTGTCATCAGTTTTACATTCCGAAGCACCTCTGCAGGTTTACTGTATCCATTGGACTTTCACAGTGATAATGAGACACAGAAATTGCATTGGAATGAAATATAAGAGACACAATGCGACTTAAGTACAGGAAGAGTGTGTCTTTCAATTGTCTACAGATTTAAGCTTTTCCTGTGTCACCAGTTTTACATTCCGATGCACCTCTGCAGGTTTACTGTATCCATTGGACCTCCACAGTGACGATGAATCACAGAAATTGCATCGGAATGAAATATAAGAGACACAATGTCGACTTAAGTACAGGAAGAGTGTGTCTTTCTATTGTATATGTTTTGAGCGTTTCCTGTGTCACCAGTTTTTCATTCCGATGCACCTCTGCAGGTTTACTGAATCCATTGGACCTTCCCATTTACGATGAAACACAGAAATTGCATCGGAATTTAATATAAGAGACACAATGCCGACTTAAGTACAGGAAGAATGAGTCTTCCTACTGTCTATGTTTTGAGCCTTTCCTGTGTCATCAGTTTTCCATTTTCATGCACCTCTGCAGATTTACTGTATCCCTTGGACCTTCACAGTGACGATGAAACACAGAAATTGCATCGGAATTAAATATAAGAGACACAATGCCGAGTTAAGTACAAGAAAACTGAGTCTTCTTACGGTCTATGTTTTGAGCGTTTCTAGTGTCACCAGTGTTACATTCCGATGCACCTCTGCAGGTTTGCTGTATCCCATGCACCTTTCCATTGACAATGAAACACAGAAATTACATCGGAATTAAATATATCAGACACAATGACGACTTAAGTACAGGAAGACTGAGTCTTACTACTGTCTATGTTTGAGAGTTTCCTGTGTCACCAGTTTTACATTCCGATGCACCTCTGCAGGTTTACTGTATCCCTTTGTCCTTCCCATTGACGATGAATCACAGAAATTGCATCGGAATTAAATATAAGAGACACAATGCCGACTTAAGTACAGGAAGATTGAGTCTTCCTAATGTCTATTTTTTGAGCGTTTCCTGCGTCACCAGTTTTACATTCCGATGCACCTCTGCAGGTTTACTGTATCCATCGGACCTTCATATTGACGATGAAACACAGAAATTATATTGGAATTATATATAAGAGAAACAACGCCGACTTAAGTACAAGAAAACTGAGTCTTCTTACGGTCCACGTTTTGAGCGTTTCCAGTGTCACCAGTTTTACATTCCGATGCACCTCTGCAGGTTTACTGTGTCCCTTAGACCTTCCCATTGGCGATGAAACACAGAAATTGCATCGGAATTAAATATATGAGACACAATGACGTATTAAGTACAGGAAGACAGAGTCTTCCAACTGTCTATGTTTTGAGCGTTTCCTGTGTCACCAGTTTTACATTCCCATGCACCTCTGCAGGTTTTCCTGTATCCTTTGGACGTTCAAAGTGACGATGAAACACAGAAATTGCATCGGAATTAAATATAAGAGACAAGATGCCGACTTAAGTACTGGAAGACTGAGCCTTCCTACTGTCTATGTTTTGAGCGTTTCCTGTGTCACCAGTTTTACATTCCGATGCACCTCTGCAGGTATACTGTTTTCCTTCGACATTCCCATTGACGATGAAACACAGAAATTGCATCGGAATTAAATATAAGAGACACAATGCTGACTTAAGTACAGGAAGACTGAGTCTTCCTACTGTCTATGTTTTGAGCGTTTCCTGTGTCATCAGTTCTACATTCCGATGCACCTCTGCAGGTTTACTGTATCCATTGGACCTTCACAGTGACGATGAAACACAGAAATTGCATCGGAATTAAATATAAGAGACACAATGCCTACTTAGGTACAGGAAGACTGAGTCTTCCTACTGTCTATGTTTTGAGCGTTTCCTGTGTCATCAGTTTTCCATTTTGATGCACCTCTGCAGGTTTACTGTATCCCTTGGACCTTCAAAGTGACGATGGAACACAGAAATTGCATCGGAATTAAATATAAGAGACACAATGCCGACTTAAGTACAGGAAGACTGAGTCTTCCTACTGTCTATGCTTCGAGCGTTTCCTGTGTCACCAGTTTTACATTCCGATGCACCTCTGCAGGTATACTGTTTCCCTTCGACTTTCCCATAGACGATGAAACACAGAAATTACATCGGAATTAAATATAAGAGATACAATGCCGACTTAAGTACAGGAAGACTGAGTCTTCCTACTGTCTATGTTTCGAGCGTTTCCTGTGTCATCAGTTTTACATTCCTTTGCACCTCTGCAGGTTTACTGTATCCATTTGACCTTCCCATTGACGATGAAACACAGAAATTGCATCGGAATTAAATAAAAAAGACACAATGCCGACTTAAGTACAGGAAGACTGAGTCTTCCGTCTGTCTATGTTTTGAGCGTTTCCTGTGTCACCAGTTTTACATTCCGATGCACCTCTGCAGGTTTACTGTATCCCTTTGTCCTTCCCATTGACGATGAATCACAGAAATTGCATCGGAATTAAATATAAGAGACACAATGCCGACTTAAGTACAGGAAGATTGAGTCTTCCTACTGTCTATTTTTTGAGCGTTTCTTGCGTCACCAGTTTTACATTCCGATGCACCTCTGCAGGTTTACTGTATCCATCGGACCTTCATATTGACTATGAAACACAGAAATTATATTGGAATTAAATATAAGAGAAACAACGCCGACTTAAGTACAAGAAAACTGAGTCTTCTTACGGTCCACGTTTTGAGCGTTTCCAGAGTCACCAGTTTTACATTCCGATGCACCTCTGCAGGTTTACTGTGTCCCTTGGACCTTCCCATTGGCGATGAAACACAGAAATTGCATCGGAATTAAATATATGAGACACAATGACGTATTAAGTACAGGAAGACAGAGTCTTCCAACTGTCTATGTTTTGAGCGTTTCCTGTGTCACCAGTTTTACATTCCCATGCACCTCTGCAGGTTTTCCTGTATCCTTTGGACGTTCAAACTGAAGATGAAACACAGAAATTGCATCGGAATTAAATATAAGAGACAAAATGCCGACTTAAGTACAGGAAGACTGAGCCTTCCTACTGTCTATGTTTTGAGCGTTTCCTGTGTCACCAGTTTTACATTCCGATGCACCTCTGCAGGTATACTGTGTTCCTTCGACATTCCCATTAACGATGAAACACAGAAATTGCATCGGAATTAAATATAAGAGACACAATGCTGACTTAAGTACAAGAAAACTGAGTCTTCTTACGGTCTATGTTTTGAGCGTTTCTAGTGTCACCAGTGTTAAATTCCGATGCACCTCTGGAGGTTTACTGTATCCATTGGACCTTCCCATTGACGATGAAACACAGAAATTACATCGGAATTAAATATAAGAGACACAACGTTGAGTTAAGTACAAGAAAACTGAGTCTTCTTACGGTCTATGTTTTGAGCGTTTCCTGTGTCACCAGTTTTACATTCCGATGCACCTCTGCAGGTTTACTGTATCCATTGGACCTTCCCATGAGCGATGAAACACAGAAATTGCATCGGAATTAAATATAAGAGACACAGTGCCGACTTAAGTACAGAAGCACTGAGTCTTCCTACTGTCTACGTTTTGAGCGTTTCCTGTGTCACCAGTTTTACATTCCGATGCACCTAAGCAGGTCTACAGTATCCCTTGGACCTTCATAGTGACGATGAAACACAGAAATTGCATCGGTATTAAATATAAGAGACACAATGTCGACTTAAGTACCAAAAGACTGAATCTTCCTACTCTCTATGTTTTGAGCGTTTCCTGTGTCACCAGTTTTACATTCTGATGCACCTCTGCAGGTTTGCTGTATCCATTGCGCCTTCCCATTGACAATGAAACACAGAAATTACATCGGAATTAAATAAAACAGACACAATGCCGACTTAAGTACTGGAAGACTGAGTCTTCCTACTGTCTATGCTTTGAGCGTTTCCTGTGTCATCAGTTCTACATTGCGATGCACCTCTACAGGTTTACTGTATCTATTGGACCCCCCCCCCCCCATTGACGATGAAACACAGAAATTGCATCGGAATTAAATATAAAAGACACAATGCCGACTTAAGTACAGGAAGACTGAGTCTTTCTACTGTCTATTTTTTGAGCGTTTTCTGCGTCACCAGTTTTACATTCCGATGCACCTCTGCATGTTTACTGTATCCATCGGACCTTCTCATTGACGATGAAACACAGAAATTACATCGGAATTAAATATAAGAGACACAACGCCAACTTAAGTACATGAAAACAGAGTCTTCTTACGGTCTACGTTTTGAGCGTTTCCAGTGTCACCAGTTTAACATTCCGATGCACCTCTGCAGGTTTACTGTGTCCCTTGGACCTTCCCATTTGCGATGAAACACAGAAATTGCATCGGAATTAAATATAAAAGACACAATGTCGTCTTAAGTACAGGAAGACAGAGTCTTCCAACTGTCTATGTTTTGAGCGGTTCCTGTGTCACCAGTTTTACATTCCCATGGACCTCTGCAGGTTTCCCTGTATCCCTTGACCTTCCCATTGACGATGAATCACAGAAATTGCGTCGGAATTGAATATAAGAGACACAATGCCGACTTAAGAACAGGAAGATTGAGTCTTCCTACTGTCTATTTTTTGAGCGTTTTCTGCGTCACCAGTTTTACATTCCGATGCACCTCTGCATGTTTACTGTATCCATCGGACCTTCTCATTGACGATGAAACACAGAAATTACATCGGAATTAAATATAAGAGACACAACGCCAACTTAAGTACATGAAAACAGAGTCTTCTTACGGTCTACGTTTTGAGCGTTTCCAGTGTCACCAGTTTAACATTCCGATGCACCTCTGCAGGTTTACTGTGTCCCTTGGACCTTCCCATTTGCGATGAAACACAGAAATTGCATCGGAATTAAATATAAAAGACACAATGACGTCTTAAGTACAGTAAGACAGAGTCTTCCAACTGTCTATGTTTTGAGCGGTTCCTGTGTCACCAGTTTTACATTCCCATGGACCTCTGCAGGTTTCCCTGTATCCCTTGGACCTTCAAAGTGACGATGAAACACAGAAATTGCATCGGAATTAAATATAAGAGACACAATGCCGACTTAACTACTGGAAGACTGAGTCTTCCTACTGTCTATGTTTTGAGCGTTTCCTGTGTCACCAGTTTTACATTCCGATGCACCTCTGCATGTATACTGTTTCCCTTCGACTTTCCCATTGACGATGAAACACAGAAATTGCTTCGGAATTAAATATAAGAGACACAATTCCGACTTAAGTACAGGAAGACTGAGTCTTCCTACTGTCTATGTTTTGAGCGTTTCCTGTGTCATCAGTTCTACATTCCGATGCACCTCTGCAGGTTTACTGTATCCATTGGACCCCCCCCAACCATTCACGATGAAACACAGAAATTACATCGGAATTAAATATAAAAGACACAATGCCGACTTAAGTACAGGAAGATTGTGTCTTTCTATTGTCTATGCTTTGAGCGTTTCCTGTGTCACCAGTTTTACATTCCGATGCACCTCTGCAGGTTTACTGTGTCCATTGGACATTAACAGTGACGATGAAACACAGAAATTCCATCGGAATGAAATAAAAGAGACACAATGTCGACTTAAGTACAGGAAGAGTGTGTCTTTCTACTGTCTATGCTTTGAGCGTTTCCCGTGTCACCAGTTTTACAATCCGATGCACCTCTGCAGGTTTACTGTATCCATTGGACCTTCCCATTGACGATGAAACACAGAAATTGCATCGGAATTGAATATAAGAGACACAATGCCGACTTAAGTACAGGAAGACTGAGTCCTCCTACTGTCAATGTTTGAGCGTTTCCTGTGTCAACAGTTTTACATTCCGATGCACCTCTGCAGGTTTACTGTATCCATTGGACCTTCCCATTGACGATGAAACACAGAAAATGCATCGGAATTAAACATAAGAGACACAATGCCGACTTAAGTACAGGAAGACTGAGTCTTACTACTGTCTATGCTTTTGAGCGTTTCCTGTGTCACCAGTTTTACATTCCGATCGACCTCTGCAGGTTTACTGTATCCATTGGACCTTCCCTTTGACGACGAAGCACAGAAATTCCATCGGAATTAAATATAAGAGACACAACGCCGACTTAAGTACAAGAAAACTGAGTCATCGTACGGTCTATGATTTGAGCGTTTCCTGTGTCACCATTATTACATTCCAATGCATGTCTGCAGGTTTACTATATACCTTGGACCTTCCCAATGACGACGAAACACAGAAATAGCATCGGATTTAAATATAAGAGACACAATGGCGACTTAATTACAGGAAGACTGAGTATTCCTACTGTCTATGTTTTGATCGTTTCCTGTGTCACCAGATTTTCATTCCGATGCACGTCTGCACGTTTACTGTATCCATTGGACCTTCCCATTGTCGATGAAACACAGAAATTGCGTCGGAATTAAATATAAGAGACACAATGCCGACTCAAGAACAGGAAGATTGAGTCTTCCTACTGTCTATTTTTTGATCGTTTTCTGCGTCACCAGTTTTACATTCCGATGCACCTCTGCATGTTTACTGTATCCATTGGACCTTCCCATTTACGATGAAACACAGAAATTGCTTCGGAATTAAATATAAGAGACACAATGCCGACATAAGAACAGGAATGCTGAGTCTTACTACTGTCTATGTTTTGAGCATTTCCAGTGTCACCAGTTTTACATTCCGATGCACCTCTGCAGGTTTGCAGTATCCCTTGCACCTTCCCATTGACAATGAAAAACAGAAATTACATCGGAATTAAATATAACAGACACAATGACGACTTAAGTACAGGAAGACAGAGTCTTACTACTGTCTATGTTTTGAGCGTTTCTTGTGTCACCAGTTTTACATTCCGATGCATCTCTGCAGGTTTACTGTATCCCTTTGACCTTCCCATTGACGATGAATCACAGAAATTGCGTCGGAATTAAATATAAGAGACACAATGCCGACTTTAGAACAGGAAGATTGAGTCTTCCTTCTGTCTATTTTTTGAGCGTTTTCTGCGTCACCAGTTTTACATTCCGATGCACCTCTGCATGTTTACTGTATCCATCGGACCTTCTCATTGACGATGAAACACAGAAATTACATCGGAATTAAATATAAGAGACACAACGCCGACTTAAGTACATGAAAACAGTGTCTTCTTACGGTCTACGTTTTGAGCGTTTCCAGTGTCACCAGTTTAACATACCGATGCACCTCTGCAGGTTTACTGTGTCCCTTGGACCTTCCCATTTGCGATGAAACACAGAAATTGCATCGGAATTAAATATAAAAGACACAATGACGTCTTAAGTACAGGAAGACAGAGTCTTCCAACTGTCTATGTTTTGAGCGTTTCCTGTGTCACCAGTTTTACATTCCGATGCACCTCTGCAGGTATACTGTTTCCCTTCGACTATCCCATTGACGATGAAACACAATAATTGCATCGGAATTAAATATAAGAGACACAATGCCGACTTAAGTACAGGAAGACTGAGTCTTCCTACTGTCTATGTTTTGAGCGTTTCCTGTGTCATCAGTTCTACATTCCGAAGCACCACTGCAGGTTTACTGTATCCATTGGACCCCACTCCCCCATTGACGATGAAACACAGAAATTACATCGGAATTAAATATAGAAGACACAATGCCGACTTAAGTACAGGAAGAGTGTGTCTTTCTATTGTCTATGCTTTGAGCGTTTCCTGTGTCACCAGTTTTTACATTCCGATGCACCTCTGCAGGTTTACTGTATCCATTGGACCTTCCCATTGACGATGAAACACAGAAATTGCATCGGAATTGAATATAAGAGACACAATGCCGACTTAAGTACAGGAAGACTGAGTCTTCCTACTGTATATGTTTCGAGCGTTTCCTGTGTCACCAGTTTTACATTCCGATCGACCTCTGCAGGTTTACTGTATCCATTGGACCTTCCCTTTGACGACGAAGCACAGAAATTGCATCGGAATTAAATATAAGAGACACAACGCCGACTTAAGTACAAGAAAACTGAGTCTTCGTAAGGTCTATGATTTGAGCGTTTCCTGTGTCACCATTATTACATTCCAATGCATGTCTGCAGGTTTACTATATACCTTGGTCTTTCCCATTGACGACGAAACACAGAAATAGCATCGGATTTAAATATAAGAGACACAATGGCGACTTAAGTACAGGAAGACTGAGTATTCCTACTGTCTATGTTTTGATCGTTTCCTGTGTCACCAGTTTTTCATTCCGATGCACCTCTGCACGTTTACTGTATCCATTGGACTTTCCCATTGACGATGAAACACAGAAATTGCATCGGAATTAAATATAAGAGACACAATGCCGACATAAGAACAGGAATGCTGAGTCTTACTACTGTCTATGTTTTGAGCATTTCCTGTGTCACCAGTTTTACATTCTGATGCACCTCTGCAGGTTTACTGTATCGCTTGGATCATCCAATTGACGATGAAACACAGATATTGCATCGGAATTAAATATAAGAGACACAATGCCGACTTAAGTACAGGAAGATTGAGTCTTCCTACTGTCTATGTTTTGAGCGTTTCATAGTGACGATGAAACACAGAAATTGCATCGGAATTAAATATAAGAGACACAATGGCGACTTAATTACAGGAAGACTGAGTATTCCTACTGTCTATGTTTTGATCGTTTCCTGTGTCACCAGATTTTCATTCCGATGCACGTCTGCACGTTTACTGTATCCATTGGACCTTCCCATTGTCGATGAAACACAGAAATTGCGTCGGAATTAAATATAAGAGACACAATGCCGACTCAAGAACAGGAAGATTGAGTCTTCCTACTGTCTATTTTTTGATCGTTTTCTGCGTCACCAGTTTTACATTCCGATGCACCTCTGCATGTTTACTGTATCCATTGGACCTTCCCATTTACGATGAAACACAGAAATTGCTTCGGAATTAAATATAAGAGACACAATGCCGACATAAGAACAGGAATGCTGAGTCTTACTACTGTCTATGTTTTGAGCATTTCCAGTGTCACCAGTTTTACATTCCGATGCACCTCTGCAGGTTTGCAGTATCCCTTGCACCTTCCCATTGACAATGAAAAACAGAAATTACATCGGAATTAAATATAACAGACACAATGACGACTTAAGTACAGGAAGACAGAGTCTTACTACTGTCTATGTTTTGAGCGTTTCTTGTGTCACCAGTTTTACATTCCGATGCATCTCTGCAGGTTTACTGTATCCCTTTGACCTTCCCATTGACGATGAATCACAGAAATTGCGTCGGAATTAAATATAAGAGACACAATGCCGACTTTAGAACAGGAAGATTGAGTCTTCCTTCTGTCTATTTTTTGAGCGTTTTCTGCGTCACCAGTTTTACATTCCGATGCACCTCTGCATGTTTACTGTATCCATCGGACCTTCTCATTGACGATGAAACACAGAAATTACATCGGAATTAAATATAAGAGACACAACGCCGACTTAAGTACATGAAAACAGTGTCTTCTTACGGTCTACGTTTTGAGCGTTTCCAGTGTCACCAGTTTAACATACCGATGCACCTCTGCAGGTTTACTGTGTCCCTTGGACCTTCCCATTTGCGATGAAACACAGAAATTGCATCGGAATTAAATATAAAAGACACAATGACGTCTTAAGTACAGGAAGACAGAGTCTTCCAACTGTCTATGTTTTGAGCGTTTCCTGTGTCACCAGTTTTACATTCCGATGCACCTCTGCAGGTATACTGTTTCCCTTCGACTATCCCATTGACGATGAAACACAATAATTGCATCGGAATTAAATATAAGAGACACAATGCCGACTTAAGTACAGGAAGACTGAGTCTTCCTACTGTCTATGTTTTGAGCGTTTCCTGTGTCATCAGTTCTACATTCCGAAGCACCACTGCAGGTTTACTGTATCCATTGGACCCCACTCCCCCATTGACGATGAAACACAGAAATTACATCGGAATTAAATATAGAAGACACAATGCCGACTTAAGTACAGGAAGAGTGTGTCTTTCTATTGTCTATGCTTTGAGCGTTTCCTGTGTCACCAGTTTTTACATTCCGATGCACCTCTGCAGGTTTACTGTATCCATTGGACCTTCCCATTGACGATGAAACACAGAAATTGCATCGGAATTGAATATAAGAGACACAATGCCGACTTAAGTACAGGAAGACTGAGTCTTCCTACTGTATATGTTTCGAGCGTTTCCTGTGTCACCAGTTTTACATTCCGATCGACCTCTGCAGGTTTACTGTATCCATTGGACCTTCCCTTTGACGACGAAGCACAGAAATTGCATCGGAATTAAATATAAGAGACACAACGCCGACTTAAGTACAAGAAAACTGAGTCTTCGTAAGGTCTATGATTTGAGCGTTTCCTGTGTCACCATTATTACATTCCAATGCATGTCTGCAGGTTTACTATATACCTTGGTCTTTCCCATTGACGACGAAACACAGAAATAGCATCGGATTTAAATATAAGAGACACAATGGCGACTTAAGTACAGGAAGACTGAGTATTCCTACTGTCTATGTTTTGATCGTTTCCTGTGTCACCAGTTTTTCATTCCGATGCACCTCTGCACGTTTACTGTATCCATTGGACTTTCCCATTGACGATGAAACACAGAAATTGCATCGGAATTAAATATAAGAGACACAATGCCGACATAAGAACAGGAATGCTGAGTCTTACTACTGTCTATGTTTTGAGCATTTCCTGTGTCACCAGTTTTACATTCTGATGCACCTCTGCAGGTTTACTGTATCGCTTGGATCATCCAATTGACGATGAAACACAGATATTGCATCGGAATTAAATATAAGAGACACAATGCCGACTTAAGTACAGGAAGATTGAGTCTTCCTACTGTCTATGTTTTGAGCGTTTCATAGTGACGATGAAACACAGAAATTGCATCGGAATTAAATATAAGAGACACAATATCGAATTAATTACAGAAAGACTGAGTCTTCCTACTCTCTATGTTTTGAGCGTTTCCTGTGTCAACAGTTTTACATTCCGATGCACCTCTGCAGGTTTGCTGTATCCCTTGCACCTTCCCATTGACAATGAAACACAGAAATTACATCGGAATTAAATATAACAGACACAATGACGACTTAAGTACAGGAAGACTGAGTCTTACTACTGTCTATGTTTTGAGCGTTTCCTGCGTCACCAGTTTTACATTCCGATGCACCTCTGCAGGTTTACTGTATCCATCTTACCTTCATATTGACGATGAAACACAGAAATTACATCGGAATTAAATATAAGAGAAACAACGCCGACTTAAGTACAAGAAAACTGAGTCTTCTTACGGTCCACGTTTTGAGCGTTTCCAGTGTCACCAGTTTTACATTCCGATGCACCTCTGCAGGTTTACTGTGTCCCTTGGACCTTCCCATTGGCGATGAAACACAGAAATTGCATCGGAATTAAATATAAGAGACAAAATGCCGACTTAAGTACAGGAAGACTGAGCCTTCCTACTGTCTATGTTTTGAGCGTTTCCTCTGTCACCAGTTTTACATTCCGATGCACCTGTGCAGGTATACTGTTTTCCTTCGACATTCCCATTGACGATGAAACACAGAAATTGCATCGGAATGAAATATAAGAGACACAATGCTGACTTAAGTACAGGAAGACTGAGTCTTCCTACTGTCTATGTTTTGAGCGTTTCCTGTGTCATCAGTTCTACATTCCGATGGACCTCTGCAGGTTTACTGTATCCATTGGACCTTCACAGTGACGATGAAACACAGAAATTGCATCGGAATTAAATATAAGAGGCACAATGCCGACTTAGGTACAGGAAGACTGAGTCTTCCTACTATCTATGTTTTGAGCGTTTCCTGTGTCTTCAGTTTTCCATTCTGATGCACCTCTGCAGGTTTACTGTATCCCTTGGACCTTCAAAGTGACGATGAAACACAGAAATTGCATCGGAATTAAATATAAGAGACACAATGCCGACTTAAGTACAGGAAGACTGAGTCTTCCTACTGTCTATGTTTCGAGCTTTTCCTGTGTCACCAGTTTTACATTCCGATGCACCTCTGCAGGTATACTGTTTCCCTTCGACTTTCCCATAGACGATGAAACACAGAAATAGCATCGGAATTAAATGTAAGAGACACAATGCGGACTGAAGTACAGGAAGACTGAGTCTTCCTACTGTCTATGTGTCGAGCGTTTCCTGTGTCATCAGTTTTACATTCCTTTGCACCTCTGCAGGTTTACTGTATCCATTGCACCTTCCCATTGACGATGAAACACAGAAATTGCATCGGAATTAAATAAAAAAGACACAATGCCGACTTAAGTACAGGAAGACTGAGTCTTCCGACTGTCTATGTTTTGAGCGTTTCCTGTGTCATCAGTTTTACATTCCGAAGCACCTCTGCAGGTTTACTGTATCCATTGGACTTTCACAGTGTTAATGAGACACAGAAATTGCATTGGAATGAAATATAAGAGACACAATGCGACTTAAGTACAGGAAGAGTGTGTCTTTCAATTGTTTATAGTTTTGAGCGTTTCCTGTGTCACCAGTTCTACATTCCGATGCACCTCTGCAGGTTTACTGTATCCATTGGACCTTCACAGTGACGATGAAACACAGAAATTGCATCGGAATGAAGTATAAGAGACACAATGTCGACTTATGTACAGGAAGAATGAGTCTTCCACTGTCTTTGTTTTGAGCGTTTCCTGTGTCATCAGTTTTCCATTTTCATGCACCTCTGCAGGTTTACTGTATCCCTTGGACCTTCACAGTGACGATGAAACACAGATATCGCATCGGAATTAAATATAAGAGACACAACGCCCACTTAAGTACAAGAAAACTGAGTCTTCTTACGGTCTATGTTTTGAGCGTTTCTAGTGTCACCAGTGTTACATTCCGATGCACCTCTGCAGGTTTACTGTGTCCCTTGGACCTTCCCATTGACGATGAAACACAGAAATTACATCGGAATTAAATATAAGAGACATAACTTTGAGTTAAGTACAAGAAAACTGAGTCTTTTTACGGTCTACGTTTTGAGCGTTTCCAGTGTCACCAGTTTTACATTCCGATGCACCTCTGCAGGTATACTGTTTTCCTTCGACATTCCCATTGACGATGAAACACATAAATTGCATCGGAATTAAATATAAGAGACACAATGCTGACTTAAGTACAGGAAGACTGAGTCTTCCTACTGTCTATGTTTTGAGCGTTTCCTGTGTCATCAGTTCTACATTCCGATGCACCTCTGCAGGTTTACTGTATCCATTGGACCTTCAAAGTGACGATGAAACACAGAAATTGCATCGGAATTAAATATAAGAGACACAATGCCGACTTAAGTACAGGAAGACTGAGTCTTCCTACTGTCTATGTTTTGAGCGCCTCCTGTGTCATCAGATCTACATTCCGATGCACCTCTGCAGGTTTACTGTATCCATTGAACCAGCCCCCCCCCCCCCCATTGACGATGAAACACAGAAATTGCATCGTAATTAAATATAAGAGACACAATGTCGAATTAAGTACAGAAAGACTGAGTCTTCCTACTCTCTATGTTTTGAGCGTTTCCTGTGTCAACAGTTTTACATTCCGATGCACCTCTGCAGGTTTACTGTATCCATCGGACCTTCCCATTGACGATGAAACACAGAAATTACATCGGAATAAAATATAAGAGGAACAACGCCGACTTAAGTACCATAAAACTGAGTCTTCTTACGGTCCACGTTTTGAGCGTTTCGAGTGTCACCAGTTTTACATTCCGATGCACCTCTGCAGATTTACTGTGTCCCTTGGACCTTCCCATTGGCGATGAAACACAGAAATTGCATCGGAATTAAATATAAGAGACACAATGACGTGTTAAGTACAGGAAGACAGTGTCTTCCAACTGTCTATGTTTTGAGTGTTTCCTGTGTCACCAGTTTTACATTCCGATGCACCTCTGCAGGTTTACTGTATCCATTGGACCTTCACAGTGACGATGAAACACAGAAATTGCATCGGAGTTAAATATAAGAAACACAATTCCGACTTAAGTTCAGGAAGATTGAGTCTTCCTACTGTCTATGTTTTGAGCGTTTCATAGTGACGATGAAACACAGTAATTGCATCGGAATTAAATATAAGAGACACAATGTCGAATTAAGTACAGAAAGACTGAGTCTTCCTACTCTCTATGTTTTGAGCGTTTCCTGTGTCAACAGTTTTACATTCCGATGCACCTCTGCAGGTTTGCTGTATCCCTTGCACCATCCCATTGACAATGAAACACAGAAATTACATCGGAATTAAATATAACAGACACAATGACGACTTAAGTACAGGAAGACTGAGTCTTACTACTGTCTA
This sequence comes from Schistocerca nitens, assembly GCF_023898315.1. Taxonomy (NCBI): domain Eukaryota; kingdom Metazoa; phylum Arthropoda; class Insecta; order Orthoptera; family Acrididae; genus Schistocerca; species Schistocerca nitens. Next base: position 1,199,600,755 of record NC_064615.1, on the reverse strand, counting down.
TGATTTGAGCGTTTCCTGTGTCACCAGTTTTACATTCCGATGCACCTCTGCAGGTTTACTGTATCCCTTTGTCCTTCCCATTGACGATGAATCACAGAAATTGCATGGGAATTAAATATAAGAGAAACAACGCCGACTTAAGTACAAGAAAACTGAGTCTTCTTACGGTCCACGTTTTGAGCGTTTCCAGTGTCACCAGTTTTACATTCCGATGCACCTCTGCAGGTTTACTGTGTCCCTTGGACCTTCCCATTGGCGATGAAACACAGAAATTGCATCGGAATTGAATATAAGAGACACAATGCCGACTTAAGTACAGGAAGACTGAGTCTTCCTACTGTCTATGTTTCGAGCGTTTCCTGTGTCACCAGTTTTACATTCCCATGCACCTCTGCAGGTTTTCCTGTATCCTTTGGACGTTCAAAGTGACGATGAAGCACAGAAATTGCATCGGAATTAAATATAAGAGACAAAATGCCGACTTAAGTACAGGAAGAATGAGCCTTACTACTGTCTATGATTTGAGCGTTTCCTGTGTCACCAGTTTTACATTCCGATGCTCCTCTGCAGGTATACTGTTTTCCTTCGACATTCCCATTGACGATGAAACACAGAAATTGCATCGGAATTAAATATAAGAGACACAATGCTGACTTAAGTACAGGAAGACTGAGTCTTCCTACTGTCTATCTTTTGAGCGTTTCCTGTGTCATCAGTTCTACATTCCGATGGACCTCTGCAGGTTTACTGTATCCATTGGACCTTCACAGTGACGATGAAACACAGAAATTGCATCGGAATGAAATATAAGAGACACAATGTCGACTTAAGTACAGGAGGAGTGTGTCTTTCTATTGTATATGTTTTGAGCGTTTCCTGTGTCACCAGTTTTACATTCCGATGCACCTCTGCAGGTTTACTGTATCCATTGGACCTTCCCATTTACGATGAAACACAGAAATTGCATCGGAATTTAATATAAGAGACACAATGCCGACTTAAGTACAGGAAGAATGAGTCTTCCACTGTCTATGTTTTGAGCGTTTCCTGTGTCATCAGTTTACGATTTTCATGCACCTCTGCAGGTTTACTGTATCCCTTGGACTTTCACAGTGACGATGAAACACAGAAATCGCATCGGAATTAAATATAAGAGACACAACGCCGACTTAAGTACAAGAAAACTGAGTCTTCTTACGGTCTATGTTTTGAGCGTTTCTAGTGTCACCAGTGTTACATTCCGATGCACCTCTGCAGGTTTACTGTGTCCCTTGGACCTTCCCATTGACGATGAAACACAGAAATTACGTCGGAATTAAATATAAGATACACAACGTTGAGTTAAGTACAAGAAAACTGAGTCTTTTTACGGTCTACGTTTTGAGAGTTTCCAGTGTCACCAGGTTTACATTCCGATGCACCTCTGCAGGATTACTGTGTCCCTTAGACCTTCCCATTGGCGATGAATCACAGAAATTGCATCGGAATTAAATATAAGAGACACAATGCCGACGTAAGTACAGAAGGACTGAGTCTTCCTACTGTCTACGTTTTGAGCGTTTCCTGTGTCACCAGTTTTACATTCCGATGCACCTAAGCAGGTCTACAGTATCCCTTGGGCATTCATAGTGACGATGAAACACAGAAATTGCATCGGAATTAAATATAAGAGAGACAATGTCGACTTAAGTACAGAAAGACTGAGTCTTCCTACTCTCTATGATTTGAGCGTTTCCTGTGTCACCAGTTTTACATTCCGATGCACCTCTGCAGGTGTGCTGTATCTCTTGCACCTTCCCATTGACAATGAAACACAGAAATTACATCGGAATTAAATATAACAGACACAATGCCGACTTAAGTACAGGAAGACTGAGTCTTCCTACTGTCTATGTTTTGAGCGTTTCCTGTGTCATCAGATCTACATTCCGATGCACCTCTGCAGGTTTACTGTATCCATTGAACCCCCCCCCCCCATTGACGATGAAACACAGAAATTGCATCGGAATTAAATATAAGAGACACAATGTCGAATTAAGTACAGAAAGACTGAGTCTTCCTACTCTCTATGTTTTGAGCGTTTCCTGTGTCAACAGTTTTACATTCCGATGCACCTCTGCAGGTTTACTGTATCCATCGGACCTTCCCATTGACGATGAAACACAGAAATTACATCGGAATTAAATATAAGAGAAACAACGCCGACTTAAGTACAAGAAAACGGAGTCTTCTTACGGTCCACGTTTTGAGCGTTTCCAGTGTCACCAGTTTTACATTCCGATGCACCACTGCAGGTTTACTGTGTCCCTTGGACCTTCCCATTGGCGATGAAACACAGAAATTGCATCGGAATTAAATATAAGAGACACATTGACGTGTTAAGTACAGGAAGACAGAGTCTTCCAACTGTCTATGTTTTGAGCGTTTCCTGTGTCACCAGTTTTACATTGCGATGAACCTCTGCAGGTTTACTGTATTCATTGGACCTTCACAGTGACGATGAAAGACAGAAATTGCATTGGAATTAAATATAAGAGACACAATGCCGACTTAGGTACAGGAAGACTGAGTCTTCCTACTGTTTATGATTTGAGCGTTTCCTGTGTCATCAGTTTTCCATTTTGATGCACCTCTGCAGGTTTACTGTATCCCTTGGACCTTCAAAGTGACGATGAAACACAGAAATTGCATCGGAATTAAGTATAAGAGACACAATGCCGACTTAAGTACAGGAAGATTCAATCTTCCTACTGTCTATGTTTCGAGCGTTTCCTGTGTCACCAGTTTTACATTCCGATGCACCTCTGCAGGTAAACAGTTTCTCTTCGACTTTCCCATTGACGATGAAACACAGAAATTGCATCGGAATTAAATATAAGAGACACAATGCCGACTTAAGTACAGGAAGACTGAGTCTTACTACTGTCTATGTTTCGAGCGTTTCCTGTGTCATCAGTTTTACATTCCTTTGCACCTCTGCAGGTTTACTGTATCCATTGGACCTTCCCATTGACGATGAAACACAGAAATTGCATCGAAATGAAATAAAAAAGACACAATGCTGACTTAAGTACAGGAAGACTGAGTCTTCCGACTGTCTATGTTTTGAGCGTTTCCTGTGTCATCAGTTTTACATTCCGAAGCACTTCTGCAGGTTTACTGTATCCATTGGACTTTCACCGTGATAATGAGACACAGAAATTGCATCGGAATGAAATATAAGATACAAAATGTCGACTTAAGTGCAGAAAGACTGAGTCTTCCTACTCTCTATGTTTTGATCGTTTCCTGTGTCACCAGTTTTACATTCCGATGCACCTCTGCAGGTGTGCTGTATCCCTTGCACCTTCCCATTGACAATGAAACACAGAAATTACATCGGAATTAAAAATAACAGACACAATGCCGACTTAAGTACAGGATGAGTGAGTCTTCCTACTGTCTATGTTTTGAGCGTTTCCTGTGTCATCAGTTCTACATTCCGATGCACCTCTGCAGGTTTACTGTATCCATTGGACCACCCCATTGACGATGAAACACAGAAATTGCATCGGAATTAAAAATAAGAGACACAATGTCGAATTAAGTACAGAAAGACTGAGTCTTCCTACTCTCTATGTTTTGAGCGTTTCCTGTGTCAACAGTTTTACATTCCGATACACCTCTGCAGGTTTACTGTATCCCCTTGGCCTTCCCATTGACGATGAATCACAGAAATTGCATTGGAATTAAATATAAGAGACACAATGCCGACTTAAGTACAGGAAGACTGAGTCTTTCTACTGTCTATATATTGAGCGTTTCCTGTGTCACCAGTTTTACATTCCGATGCACCTCTGCAGGTTTACTGTATACATCGGACCCTCCCATTGACGATGAAACCCAGAAATTACATCGGAATTAAATATAAGAGAAACAACGCCGACTTAAGTACAAGAAAACTGAGTCTTCTTACGGTCCACGTTTTGAGCGTTTCCAGTGTCACCAGTTTTACATTCCGATGCACCTCTGCAGATTTACTGTGTCCTTTGGACCTTCCCATTGGCGATGAAACACAGAAATTGCATCGGAATTAAATATAAGAGACACAATGACGTGTTAAGTACAGGTAGACAGAGTCTTCCAACTGTCTATGTTTTGAGCGTTTCCTGTGTCATCAGTTCTACATTCCGATGCACCTCTGCAGGTCTACTGTATACATTGGACCCCCCCATTGATGATGAAACACAGAAATTGCATCGGAATTAAATATAAAAGTCACAATGCCGACTTAAGTACAGGAAGACTGAGTCTTTCTACTGTCTATATTTTGAGCGTTTCCTGTGTCACCAGTTTTACATTCCGATGCACCTCTGCAGGTTTACTGTATCCAGTGGACCTTCACAGTGACGATGAAACACAGAAATTGTATCGGAATTAAATATAAGAGACACAATGCCGACTTAGGTACAGGAAGACTGAGTCTTCCTACTGTCTATGTTTTGATCGTTTCCTGTGTCATCAGTTTTCCATTTTGATGCACCTCTGCAGGTTTACTATATCCCTTGGACCTTCAAAGTGACGATGAAACACAGAAATTGCATCGGAATTAAATATAAGAGACACAATGCTGACTTAAGTACAGGAAGACTGAGTCTTCCTACTGTCTATGTTTCGAGCGTTTCCTGTGTCACCAGTTTTACATTCTGATGCACCTCTGCAGGTATACTGTTTCCCTTCGACTTTCCCATTGACAATGAAACACAGAAATTGCATCGGAATTAAATATAAGAGACACAATGCCGACTTAGGTACAGGAAGACTGAGTCTTCCTACTGTCTATTTTTTGAGCGTTTCCTGTGTCATCAGTTTTCCATTTTGATGCACCTCTGCAGGTTTACTGTATCCCTTGGACCTTCAAAGTGACGATGAAACACAGAAATTGCATAGGAATTAAATATAAGAGACACAATGCCGACTTAAGTACAGGAAGACTGAGTCTTCCTACTGTCTATGTTTTGAGCGTTTCCTGTGTCATCAGTTTTACATTCCGAAGCACTTCTGCAGGTTTACTGTATGCATTGGACTTTCACAGTGATAATGAGACACAGAAATTGCATCGGAATGAAATATAAGAGACACAATGCGACTTAAGTACAGGAAGAGTGTGTCTTTCAATTGTCTATAGCTTTGAGCGTTTCCTGTGTCACCAGTTTTACATTCCGATGCACCTCTGCAGGTTTACTGTATATATTGGACCTTCACAGTGACGATGAAACACAGAAATTGCATCGGAATGAAATAGAAGAGACACAATGTCGACTTAAGTACAGGAAGAGTGTGTCTTTCTATTGTATATGTTTTGAGCGTTTCCTTTGTCACCAGTTTTACATTCCGATGCACCTCTGCAGGTTTACTGTATCCATTGGACCTTCCCATTGACGATTAAACACAGAAATTGTATCGGAATTAAATATAAGAGACACAATGCCGACTTGAGTACAGGAAGAATGAGTCTTCCTACTGTCTATGTTTTGAGCGTTTCCTGTGTCATCAGTTTTCCATTTTCATGCACCTCTGCAGGTTTACTGTATCCCTTAGACCTTCACAGTGACGATGAAACACAGAAATTGCATCGGAATTAAATATAAGAGACACAACGCCGACTTAAGTACAAGAAAACTGAGTCTTCTTACGGTCTATGTTTTGAGCGTTTCTAGTGTCACCAGTGTTACATTCCGATGCACCTCTGCAGGTTTACTGTGTCCCTTGGACCTTCCCATTGACGATGAAGCACAGAAATTACATCGGAATTAAATATAAGAGACACAACGTTGAGTTAAGTACAAGAAAACTGAGTCTTTCTACGGTCTACGTTTTGAGCGTTCCAGTGTCACCAGTTTTACATTCCGATGCACCTCTGCAGGATTACTGTCTCCCTTGGACCTTCCCATTGGCGATGAATCACAGAAATTGCATCGGAATTAAATATAAGAGACACAATGCCGACTTAAGTACAGAAGGACTGAGTCTTCCTACTGTCTACGATTTGAGCGTTTCCTGTGTCACCAGTTTTACATTCCGATGCACCTAAGCAGGTCTACAGTATCCCTTGGACCTTCATAGTGACGATGAAACACAGAAATTGCATCGGAATGAAATATAAGAGACAAAATGTCGACTTAAGTGCAGAAAGACTGAGTCTTCCTACTCTCTATGTTTTGATCGTTTCCTGTGTCACCAGTTTTACATTCCGATGCACCTCTGCAGGTGTGCTGTATCCCTTGCACCTTCCCATTGACAATGAAACACAGAAATTACATCGGAATTAAATATAACAGACACAATGCCGTCTTAAGTACAGGATGAGTGAGTCTTCCTACTGTCTATGTTTTGAGCGTTTCCTGTGTCATCAGTTCTACATTCCGATGCACCTCCTCAGGTTTACTGTATCCATTCGACCACCCCATTGACGATGAAACACAGAAATTGCATCGGAATTAAAAATAAGAGACATAATGTCGAATCAAGTACAGAAAGACTGAGTCTTCCTACTCTCTATGTTTTGAGCGTTTCCTGTGTCATCAGTTTTACATTCCGAAGCACTTCTGCAGGTTTACTGTATGCATTGGACTTTCACAGTGATAATGAGACACAGAAATTGCATCGGAATGAAATATAAGAGACACAATGCGACTTAAGTACAGGAAGAGTGTGTCTTTCAATTGTCTATAGCTTTGAGCGTTTCCTGTGTCACCAGTTTTACATTCCGATGCACCTCTGCAGGTTTACTGTATATATTGGACCTTCACAGTGACGATGAAACACAGAAATTGCATCGGAATGAAATATAAGAGACACAATGTCGACTTAAGTACAGGAAGAGTGTGTCTTTCTATTGTATATGTTTTGAGCGTTTCCTTTGTCACCAGTTTTACATTCCGATGCACCTCTGCAGGTTTACTGTATCCATTGGACCTTCCCATTGACGATTAAACACAGAAATTCTATCGGAATTAAATATAAGAGACACAATGCCGACTTGAGTACAGGAAGAATGAGTCTTCCTACTGTCTATGTTTTGAGCGTTTCCTGTGTCATCAGTTTTCCATTTTCATGCACCTCTGCAGGTTTACTGTATCCCTTAGACCTTCACAGTGACGATGAAACACAGAAATTGCATCGGAATTAAATATAAGAGACACAACGCCGACTTAAGTACAAGAAAACTGAGTCTTCTTACGGTCTATGTTTTGAGCGTTTCTAGTGTCACCAGTGTTACATTCCGATGCACCTCTGCAGGTTTACTGTGTCCCTTGGACCTTCCCATTGACGATGAAGCACAGAAATTACATCGGAATTAAATATAAGAGACACAACGTTGAGTTAAGTACAAGAAAACTGAGTCTTTCTACGGTCTACGTTTTGAGCGTTTCCAGTGTCACCAGTTTTACATTCCGATGCACCTCTGCAGGATTACTGTCTCCCTTGGACCTTCCCATTGGCGATGAATCACAGAAATTGCATCGGAATTAAATATAAGAGACACAATGCCGACTTAAGTACAGAAGGACTTGAGTCTTCCTACTGTCTACGATTTGAGCGTTTCCTGTGTCACCAGTTTTACATTCCGATGCACCTAAGCAGGTCTACAGTATCCATTGGACCTTCATAGTGACGATGAAACACAGAAATTGCATCGGAATGAAATATAAGAGACAAAATGTCGACTTAAGTGCAGAAAGACTGAGTCTTCCTACTCTCTATGTTTTGATCGTTTCCTGTGTCACCAGTTTTACATTCAGATGCACCTCTGCAGGTGTGCTGTATCCCTTGCACCTTCCCATTGACAATGAAACACAGAAATTACATCGGAATTAAATATAACAGACACAATGCCGACTTAAGTACAGGATGAGTGAGTCTTCCTACTGTCTATGTTTTGAGCGTTTCCTGTGTCATCAGTTCTACATTCCGATGCACCTCTGCAGGTTTACTGTATCCATTGGACCACCCCATTGACGATGAAACACAGAAATTGCATCGGAATTAAAAATAAGAGACACAATGTCGAATTAAGTACAGAAAGACTGAGTCTTCCTACTCTCTATGTTTTGAGCGTTTCCTGTGTCAACAGTTTTACATTCCGATACACCTCTGCAGGTTTACTGTATCCCCTTGGCCTTCCCATTGACGATGAATCACAGAAATTGCATCGGAATTAAATATAAGAGACACAATGCCGACTTAAGTACAGGAAGACTGAGTCTTTCTACTGTCTATATATTGAGCGTTTCCTGTGTCACCAGTTTTACATTCCGATGCACCTCTGCAGGTTTACTGTATACATCGGACCCTCCCATTGACGATGAAACCCAGAAATTACATCGGAATTAAATATAAGAGAAACAACGCCGACTTAAGTACAAGAAAACTGAGTCTTCTTACGGTCCACGTTTTGAGCGTTTCCAGTGTCACCAGTTTTACATTCCGATGCACCTCTGCAGATTTACTGTGTCCTTTGGACCTTCCCATTGGCGATGAAACACAGAAATTGCATCGGAATTAAATATAAGAGACACAATGACGTGTTAAGTACAGGTAGACAGAGTCTTCCAACTGTCTATGTTTTGAGCGTTTCCTGTGTCATCAGTTCTACATTCCGATGCACCTCTGCAGGTCTACTGTATACATTGGACCCCCCCATTGACGATGAAACACAGAAATTGCATCGGAATTAAATATAAAAGACACAATGCCGACTTAAGTACAGGAAGACTGAGTCTTTCTACTGTCTATATTTTGAGCGTTTCCTGTGTCACGAGTTTTACATTCCGATGCACCTCTATAGGTTTACTGTATCCAGTGGACCTTCACAGTGACGATGAAACACAGAAATTGTATCGGAATTAAATATAAGAGACACAATGCCGACTTAGGTACAGGAAGACTGAGTCTTCCTACTGTCTATGTTTTGAGCGTTTCCTGTGTCATCAGTTTTCCATTTTGATGCACCTCTGCAGGTTTACTATATCCCTTGGACCTTCAAAGTGACGATGAAACACAGAAATTGCATCGGAATTAAATATAAGAGACACAATGCTGACTTAAGTACAGGAAGACTGAGTCTTCCTACTGTCTATGTTTCGAGCGTTTCCTGTGTCACCAGTTTTACATTCTGATGCACCTCTGCAGGTATACTGTTTCCCTTCGACTTTCCCATTGACAATGAAACACAGAAATTGCATCGGAATTAAATATAAGAGACACAATGCCGACTTAGGTACAGGAAGACTGAGTCTTCCTACTGTCTATTTTTTGAGCGTTTCCTGTGTCATCAGTTTTCCATTTTGATGCACCTCTGCAGGTTTACTGTATCCCTTGGACCTTCAAAGTGACGATGAAACACAGAAATTGCATAGGAATTAAATATAAGAGACACAATGCCGACTTAAGTACAGGAAGACTGAGTCTTCCTACTGTCTATGTTTTGAGCGTTTCCTGTGTCATCAGTTTTACATTCCGAAGCACTTCTGCAGGTTTACTGTATGCATTGGACTTTCACAGTGATAATGAGACACAGAAATTGCATCGGAATGAAATATAAGAGACACAATGCGACTTAAGTACAGGAAGAGTGTGTCTGTCAATTGTCTATAGCTTTGAGCGTTTCCTGTGTCACCAGTTTTACATTCCGATGCACCTCTGCAGGTTTACTGTATATATTGGACCTTCACAGTGACGATGAAACACAGAAATTGCATCGGAATGAAATATAAGAGACACAATGTCGACTTAAGTACAGGAAGAGTGTGTCTTTCTATTGTATATGTTTTGAGCGTTTCCTTTGTCACCAGTTTTACATTCCGATGCACCTCTGCAGGTTTACTGTATCCATTGGACCTTCCCATTGACGATTAAACACAGAAATTGTATCGGAATTAAATATAAGAGACACAATGCCGACTTGAGTACAGGAAGAATGAGTCTTCCTACTGTCTATGTTTTGAGCGTTTCCTGTGTCATCAGTTTTCCATTTTCATGCACCTCTGCAGGTTTACTGTATCCCTTAGACCTTCACAGTGACGATGAAACACAGAAATTGCATCGGAATTAAATATAAGAGACACAACGCCGACTTAAGTACAAGAAAACTGAGTCTTCTTACGGTCTATGTTTTGAGCGTTTCTAGTGTCACCAGTGTTACATTCCGATGCACCTCTGCAGGTTTACTGTGTCCCTTGGACCTTCCCATTGACGATGAAGCACAGAAATTACATCGGAATTAAATATAAGAGACACAACGTTGAGTTAAGTACAAGAAAACTGAGTCTTTCTACGGTCTACGTTTTGAGCGTTCCAGTGTCACCAGTTTTACATTCCGATGCACCTCTGCAGGATTACTGTCTCCCTTGGACCTTCCCATTGGCGATGAATCACAGAAATTGCATCGGAATTAAATATAAGAGACACAATGCCGACTTAAGTACAGAAGGACTGAGTCTTCCTACTGTCTACGATTTGAGCGTTTCCTGTGTCACCAGTTTTACATTCCGATGCACCTAAGCAGGTCTACAGTATCCCTTGGACCTTCATAGTGACGATGAAACACAGAAATTGCATCGGAATGAAATATAAGAGACAAAATGTCGACTTAAGTGCAGAAAGACTGAGTCTTCCTACTCTCTATGTTTTGATCGTTTCCTGTGTCACCAGTTTTACATTCCGATGCACCTCTGCAGGTGTGCTGTATCCCTTGCACCTTCCCATTGACAATGAAACACAGAAATTACATCGGAATTAAATATAACAGACACAATGCCGTCTTAAGTACAGGATGAGTGAGTCTTCCTACTGTCTATGTTTTGAGCGTTTCCTGTGTCATCAGTTCTACATTCCGATGCACCTCCTCAGGTTTACTGTATCCATTCGACCACCCCATTGACGATGAAACACAGAAATTGCATCGGAATTAAAAATAAGAGACATAATGTCGAATCAAGTACAGAAAGACTGAGTCTTCCTACTCTCTATGTTTTGAGCGTTTCCTGTGTCATCAGTTTTACATTCCGAAGCACTTCTGCAGGTTTACTGTATGCATTGGACTTTCACAGTGATAATGAGACACAGAAATTGCATCGGAATGAAATATAAGAGACACAATGCGACTTAAGTACAGGAAGAGTGTGTCTTTCAATTGTCTATAGCTTTGAGCGTTTCCTGTGTCACCAGTTTTACATTCCGATGCACCTCTGCAGGTTTACTGTATATATTGGACCTTCACAGTGACGATGAAACACAGAAATTGCATCGGAATGAAATATAAGAGACACAATGTCGACTTAAGTACAGGAAGAGTGTGTCTTTCTATTGTATATGTTTTGAGCGTTTCCTTTGTCACCAGTTTTACATTCCGATGCACCTCTGCAGGTTTACTGTATCCATTGGACCTTCCCATTGACGATTAAACACAGAAATTGTATCGGAATTAAATATAAGAGACACAATGCCGACTTGAGTACAGGAAGAATGAGTCTTCCTACTGTCTATGTTTTGAGCGTTTCCTGTGTCATCAGTTTTCCATTTTCATGCACCTCTGCAGGTTTACTGTATCCCTTAGACCTTCACAGTGACGATGAAACACAGAAATTGCATCGGAATTAAATATAAGAGACACAACGCCGACTTAAGTACAAGAAAACTGAGTCTTCTTACGGTCTATGTTTTGAGCGTTTCTAGTGTCACCAGTGTTACATTCCGATGCACCTCTGCAGGTTTACTGTGTCCCTTGGACCTTCCCATTGACGATGAAGCACAGAAATTACATCGGAATTAAATATAAGAGACACAACGTTGAGTTAAGTACAAGAAAACTGAGTCTTTCTACGGTCTACGTTTTGAGCGTTTCCAGTGTCACCAGTTTTACATTCCGATGCACCTCTGCAGGATTACTGTCTCCCTTGGACCTTCCCATTGGCGATGAATCACAGAAATTGCATCGGAATTAAATATAAGAGACACAATGCCGACTTAAGTACAGAAGGACTTGAGTCTTCCTACTGTCTACGATTTGAGCGTTTCCTGTGTCACCAGTTTTACATTCCGATGCACCTAAGCAGGTCTACAGTATCCATTGGACCTTCATAGTGACGATGAAACACAGAAATTGCATCGGAATGAAATATAAGAGACAAAATGTCGACTTAAGTGCAGAAAGACTGAGTCTTCCTACTCTCTATGTTTTGATCGTTTCCTGTGTCACCAGTTTTACATTCAGATGCACCTCTGCAGGTGTGCTGTATCCCTTGCACCTTCCCATTGACAATGAAACACAGAAATTACATCGGAATTAAATATAAGAGGCACACTGCCGACTTACGTACAGGAAGACTGAGTCTTCCTACTGTCTATGGTTTGAGCGTGTCCTGTGTCACCAGTTTTACATTCCGGTGCACCTCTGCAGGTTTACTGTATCCCTTGCACCTTCTCATTGACAATGAAACACATAAATTACATCGGACTTAAATATAACACACACAATGCCGACTTAATTACAGCAAGACTGTGTCTTCAAACTGTCAGTGTTTGAGCGTTTCCTGTGTCAACAGTTTTACATTCCGATGCACCTCCGCAGGTTTACTGTATCCATTGGACCTTCCCATTCACGATGAAACACAGAAAATGCAGCGGAATTAAATATAAGAGACACATTGCCGACTTAAGTACAGGAAGACTGAGTCTACCTACTGTCTATGTTTTGAGCCTTTCCTGCGTCGCCAGTTTTACATTGCGATGCACCTCTGCAGATTTACTGTATCCATTGGACCTTCCCATTGACGATGAAACACAGAAATTACATCGGAATTAAATATAAGAGACATATCGTTGATTTAAGTACAAGAAAACTGAGTCTTTTCACGGTCTATGTTTTGAGCGTTTCCAGAGTCACCAGTTTTACATTCCGATGCACCTCTGCAGGTTTACTGTATCGATTGGACCTTCCCATGGTCGATGAAACACAGAAATTGCATCGTAATTAAATATAAGAGACACAATGCCGACTTAGGTACAGGAAGACTGAGTCTTCCTACTGTCTATGTTTTGAGCGTTTCCTGTGTCATCAGTTTTCCATTTTGATGCACCTCTGCAGGTTTACTATATCCATTGGACCTTCATAGTGACGATGAAACACAGAAATTGCATCGGATTTAAATATAAGAGACACAATGCCGACTTAAGTACAGGAAGACTGAATATTCCTACTGTCTATGTTTCGATCGTTTCCTGTGTCACCAGTTTTACATTCCGATTCACCTCTGCACGTTTACTGTATCCATTGGACCTTCCCATTGACGATGAAACACAGAAATTGCATCGGAATTAAATACAAGAGACACAATGCCGACATAAGTCCAGGAAGATTGAGTCTTCCTACTGTCTATGTTTTGAGCCTTTCCTGCGTCGCCAGTTTTACATTGCGATGCACCTCTGCAGATTTACTGTATCCATTGGACCTTCCCATTGACGATGAAACACAGAAATTACATCGGAATTAAATATAAGAGACATATCGTTGATTTAAGTACAAGAAAACTGAGTCTTTTCACGGTCTATGTTTTGAGCGTTTCCAGAGTCACCAGTTTTACATTCCGATGCACCTCTGCAGGTTTACTGTATCGATTGGACCTTCCCATGGTCGATGAAACACAGAAATTGCATCGGAATTAAATATAAGAGGCACACTGCCGACTTACGTACAGGAAGACTGAGTCTTCCTACTGTCTATGGTTTGAGCGTGTCCTGTGTCACCAGTTTTACATTCCGGTGCACCTCTGCAGGTTTACTGTATCCCTTGCACCTTCTCATTGACAATGAAACACATAAATTACATCGGACTTAAATATAACACACACAATGCCGACTTAATTACAGCAAGACTGTGTCTTCAAACTGTCAGTGTTTGAGCGTTTCCTGTGTCAACAGTTTTACATTCCGATGCACCTCCGCAGGTTTACTGTATCCATTGGACCTTCCCATTCACGATGAAACACAGAAAATGCAGCGGAATTAAATATAAGAGACACATTGCCGACTTAAGTACAGGAAGACTGAGTCTACCTACTGTCTATGTTTTGAGCGTTTCCAGTGACATCAGTTTTACATTTTGATGCACCTCTGCAGGTTTACGGTATCCCTTGGACCTTCACAGTGACGATGAAACACAGAAATTGCATCTAAATTAAATATATGAGACACAATGCCGATTTAAGTACAAGAAAACTGAGTCTTCTTAGGGTCTATGTTTTGACCGCTTCCTGTGTCACCAGCTTTACATTCCGATGCACCTCTGCAGGTTTACTGTATCCCTTGGACCTTCCCATTGACGACGAGACACAGAAATTGCATCGGATTTAAATATAAGAGACACAATGTCGACTTAAGTACAGGAAGACTGAGTATTCTTACTGTCTATGTTTTGATCGTTTCCTGTGTCACCAGTTTTACATTCCGATGCACCTATGCAATTTTACTGTATCCGTTGGACCTTCCCATTGACGTAGAAACACAGAAATAGCATCGGATTTAAATATAAGAGACACAATGCCGACTTAAGTACAGGAAGGCTGAGTCTTCCTACTGTCTATGTTTTAGAGCGTTTCCTGTGTCACCAGTTTTACATTCCAATGCACCTCTGCAGGTTTACTGTATCCCTTGGATCTTCCCGTTGACGATGAAACACAGAAATTGCATCGGAATTAAATATAAGAGGCACAATGCCGACTTAAGTACAGGAACATTGAGTCTTCCTACTGTCTATGATTGGAGCGTTTCCTGCGTTACCAGTTTTACATTCCGATGCACCTCTGGAGGTTTACTGTATCCATTGGACACTCCCATTGACGATGAAACACAGAAAATGCAGCGGAATTAAATATAAGAGACACAATGCCGACTTAAGTACAGGAAGACTGAGTCTTCCTACTGTCTATGCTTTGAGCGTGTCCTGTGTCACCAGTTTTACATTCCGATGCACCTCTGCAGGTTTACTCTATCCCTTGGACCTTCCCATTGACGACGAAACTCAGAAATTGTATCGGAATTAAATATAAAAGACACAATGCCGACTTAAGTACAAGAAAACTGAGTCTTCTTAGGGTCTATGTTATGAGCGCTTCCTGTGTCACCAGTTTTACATTCCGATTCACCTCTGGAGGATTACTGTATCCCTTGCACCTTCACACTGACGATGAAACACAGAAATTGCATCGGAATTATATATAAAAGACACAATGGAGACTTAAGTACAAGAAAACTGAGTCTTCTTAGGTTCAATGTTATGAGCGCTTCCTGTTTCACCAGTTTTACATTCCGACGCACCTCTGCAGGGTTACTGTATCCCTTGGACCTTCCCATTGACGAAAAACACAGAAATTGCATCGGAATTATATATATGACACAATGCCAACTTCAGTACAGGAAGACTGAGTCTTCCTACTGTCTATGTTTTGAGCATTTCCTGTGTCACCAGTTTTACATTCCGATGCACCTCTGCAGGTTTACTGTATCCCTTGGATCTTCCAATTGACGATGAAACACAGAAATTGATCGGAATTAAATATAAGAGACACAATGCCGACTTAAGTACAGGAAGATTGAGTCTTGCTACTGTCTATGTTTTGAGCGTTTACTGCGTCACCAATTTTACATTCCGATGCACCTCTGCAGATTTACTGTATACATTGGACCTTCACAGTGACGATGAAACACAGAAATTGCATCTAAATTAAATATAAGAGACACAATGCCGACTTAAGTACAAGAAAACTGAGTCTTCTTAGGGTCTATGTTTTGACCGCTTCCTGTGTCACCAGGTTTACATTCCGATGCACCTCTGTAGGTTTACTGTATCCCTTGGACCTTCCCATTGACGACGAAACACAGAAATTGCATCCGATTTAAATATAAGAGACACAATGTCGACTTAAGTACAGGAAGACTGAGTATTCTTACTGTCTATGTTTTGATCGTTTCCTGTGTCACCAGTTTTACATTCCGATGCACCTCTGCAATTTTACTGTATCCGTTGCACCTTCCCATTGACGTAGAAACACAGAAATAGCATCGGATTTAAATATAAGAGACACAATGACGACTTAAGTACAGGAAGGCTGAGTCTTCCTACTGTCTATGTTTTAGAGCGTTTCCTGTGTCACCAGTTTTACATTCCAATGCACCTCTGCAGGTTTACTGTATCCCTTGGATCTTCCCATTGACGATGAAACACAGAAATTGCATCGGAATTAAATATAAGAGACACAATGCCGATTTAAGTACAGAAAGACTGAGTCTTCCTACTGTCTATGTTCTGAGCGTGTCCTGTGTCACCAGTTTTACATTCCGATGCACCTCTGCAGGTTTACTCTATCCCTTGGACCTTCCCATTGACGACGAAACTCAGAAATTGCATCTGAATTATATATAAAAGACACAATGCCGACTTAAGTACAAGAAAACTGAGTCTTGTTAGGGTCTATGTTATGAGCGCTTCCTGTGTCACCAGTTTTACATTCCGATTCACCTCTGCAGGGTTACTGTATACCTGGCACCATCACAGTGACGACGAAACACAGAAATTGCATCGGAATTAAATATAAGAGACTCAATGCCGATTTAAGTACAGAAAGACTGAGTCTTCCTACTGTCTATGTTCTGAGCGTGTCCTGTGTCACCAGTTTTACATTCCGATGCACCTCTGCAGGTTTACTCTATCCCTTGGACATTCCCATTGACGACGAGACACAGAAATTGCATCGGATTTAAATATAAGAGACACAATGCCGACTTAAGTACAGGAAGACTGAATATTCCTACTGTCTATGTTTCGATCGTTTCCTGTGTCACCAGTTTTACATTCCGATTCACCTCTGCACGTTTACTGTATCCATTGGACCTTCCCATTGACGATGAAACACAGAAATTGCATCGGAATTAAATACAAGAGACACAATGCCGACATAAGTCCAGGAAGATTGAGTCTTCCTACTGTCTATGTTTTGAGCCTTTCCTGCGTCGCCAGTTTTACATTGCGATGCACCTCTGCAGATTTACTGTATCCATTGGACCTTCCCATTGACGATGAAACACAGAAATTACATCGGAATTAAATATAAGAGACATATCGTTGATTTAAGTACAAGAAAACTGAGTCTTTTCACGGTCTATGTTTTGAGCGTTTCCAGAGTCACCAGTTTTACATTCCGATGCACCTCTGCAGGTTTACTGTATCGATTGGACCTTCCCATGGTCGATGAAACACAGAAATTGCATCGGAATTAAATATAAGAGACACAATGCCGACTTAGGTACAGGAAGACTGAGTCTTCCTACTGTCTATGGTTTGAGCGTGTCCTGTGTCACCAGTTTTACATTCCGATGCACACCTGCAGGTTTTCTGTATCCCTTGCACCTTCACAGTGACGATGAAACACAGAAATTGCATCGGAATTAAATATAAAAGACACAATGCCGACTTAAGTACAAGAAAACTGAGTCTTCTTAGGGTCTATGTTATGACCGCTTCCTGTGTCACCAGTTTTCCATTCCGATGCACCTCTGCAATTGTACTGAATCCATTTTACCTTCCCATTGACGATGAAACACAGAAAGAGCATCGGAATTAAATATACGAGACACAATGCCGACTTACGTACAGGAAGGCTGAGTCTTCCTACTGTCTATGTTTTGAGCATTTCCTGAGTCACCAGTTTTACATTCCGATGCACCTCTGCAGGTTTACTGTATCCCTTGGATCTTCCCAATGACGATGAAACGCAGAAATTACATCCGACTTAAATATAACAGACACAATGCCGACTTAAGTACAGGAATATCGAGTCTTCCTACTGTCTATGATTTGATTGATTCCTGCGTCACCAGTTTTACATTCCGATGCACCTCTGCAGGTTTACTGTATCCATTGGACCTTCCCATTGACGATGAAACACAGAAATAGCATCGGAATTAAATGTAAGAGACATAATGCTGACTTAAGTACAGAAAGACTGAGTCTTCCTACCGTCTATGTTGTGAGCGTGTCCTGTGTCACCAGTTTTACATTCCGATGCACCTCTGCAGGTTTACTGTATCCCTTGCACCTTCACAGTGACGATGAAACACCGAAATTGCATCAGAATTAAATATAAAAGACACAATGCCGACTTAAGTACAAGAAAACTGAGTCTTCTTAGGGTCTATGTTATGAGCGCTTCCTGTGTCACCAGTTTTACATTCCGATGCACCTCTGCAGCGTAACTGTATCCATTGGACCTTCCCATTGACGATGAAACACAGAAATTCCATCAAAATTAAATAAAAGAGACACAATGCCGACTTCAGTACAAGAAAACTGAGTCTTCTTAGTGTCTATGTTTTGACCGCTTCCTGTATCACCAGTTATACATTCCGATGCACCTCTGCAGGTTTACTCTTTCCCTTGGACCTTCCCATTGACGACGAAACACAGAAATTGCATTGGATTTAAATATAAGAGACACAATGCCGACTTAAGTACAGGAAGACTGAATATTCCTACTGTCTATGTTTCGATCGTTTCCTGTGTCACCAGTTTTACATTCCGATTCACCTCTGCACGTTTACTGTATCCATTGGACCATCCCATTGACGATGAAACACAGAAATTGCATCGGAATTAAATATAAGAGACACAATGCCGACATAAGTACAGGAAGATTGAGTCTTCCTACTGTCTATGTTTTGAGCGTTTCCTGCGTCAACAATTTTACATTCCGATGCACCTCTGCAGGTTTACTGTATCCATTGGACCATCACAGTGACGATGAAACACAGAAATTGCATCTAAATTAAATATAAGAGACACAATGCCGACTTAAGTACAAGAAAACTGAGTCTTCTTAGGGTCTATGTTTTGACCGCTTCCTGTGTCACCAGGTTTACATTCCGATGCACCTCTGTAGGTTTACTGTATCCCTTGGACCTTCCCATTGACGACGAGACACAGAAATTGCATCGGATTTAAATATAAGAGACACAATGCCGACTTAAGTACAGGAAGACTGAATATTCCTACTGTCTATGTTTCGATCGTTTCCTGTGTCACCAGTTTTACATTCCGATTCACCTCTGCACGTTTACTGTATCCATTGGACCTTCCCATTGACGATGAAACACAGAAATTGCATCGGAATTAAATACAAGAGACACAATGCCGACATAAGTCCAGGAAGATTGAGTCTTCCTACTGTCTATGTTTTGAGCCTTTCCTGCGTCGCCAGTTTTACATTGCGATGCACCTCTGCATATTTACTGTATCCATTGGACCTTCCCATTGACGATGAAACACAGAAATTACATCGGAATTAAATATAAGAGACATATCGTTGACTTAAGTACAAGAAAACTGAGTCTTTTCACGGTCTATGTTTTGAGCGTTTCCAGAGTCACCAGTTTTACATTCCGATGCACCTCTGCAGGTTTACTGTATCGATTGGACCTTCCCATGGTCGATGAAACACAGAAATTGCATCGGAATTAAATATAAGAGACACAATGCCTACTTAGGTTCAGGAAGACTGAGTCTTCCTACTGTCTATGGTTTGAGCGTGTCCTGTGTCACCAGTTTTACATTCCGATACACACCTGCAGGTTTTCTGTATGCCTTCCACATTCACAGTGACGATGAAACACAGAAATTGCATCGGAATTAAATATAAAAGACACAATGCCGACTTAAGTACAAGAAAACTGAGTCTTCTTAGGGTCTATGTTATGACCGCTTCCTGTGTCACCAGTTTTACATTCCGATGCACCTCTGCAATTGTACTGAATCCATTTTACCTTCCCATTGACGATGAAACACAGAAAGAGCATCGGAATTAAATATACGAGACACAATACCGACTTACGTACAGGAAGGCTGAGTCTTCCTACTGTCTATGTTTTGAGCATTTCCTGAGTCACCAGTTTTACATTCCGATGCACCTCTGCAGGTTTACTGTATCCCTTGGATCTTACCAATGACGATGAAACACAGAAATTACATCCGACTTAAATATAACAGACACAATGCCGACTTAAGTACAGGAATATCGAGTCTTCCTACTGTCTATGATTTGATTGTTTCCTGCGTCACCAGTTTTACATTCCGATGCACCTCTGCAGGTTTACTGTATCCATTGGACCTTCCCATTGACGATGAAACACAGAAATAGCATCGGAATTAAATACTAGAGACATAATGCTGACTTAAGTACAGAAAGACTGAGTCTTCCTACCGTCTATGTTGTGAGCGTGTCGTGTGTCACCAGTTTTACATTCCGATGCACCTCTGCAGGTTTACTGTATCCCTTGCACCTTCACAGTGACGATGAAACACCGAAATTGCATCAGAATTAAATATAAAAGACACAATGCCGACTTAAGTACAAGAAAACTGAGTCTTCTTAGGGTCTATGTTTTGACCGCTTCCTGTGTCACCAGGTTTACATTCCGATGCACCTCTGTAGGTTTACTGTATCCCTTGGACCTTCCCATTGACGACGAGACACAGAAATTGCATCGGATTTAAATATAAGAGACACAATGCCGACTTAAGTACAGGAAGACTGAATATTCCTACTGTCTATGTTTCGATCGTTTCCTGTGTCACCAGTTTTACATTCCGATTCACCTCTGCACGTTTACTGTATCCATTGGACCTTCCCATTGACGATGAAACACAGAAATTCCATCAAAATTAAATAAAAGAGACACAATGCCCACTTCAGTACAAGAAAACTGAGTCTTCTTAGTGTCTATGTTTTGACCGCTTCCTGTATCACCAGTTATACATTCCGATGCACCTCTGCAGGTTTACTCTTTCCCTTGGACCTTCCCATTGACGACGAAACACAGAAATTGCATTGGATTTAAATATAAGAGACACAATGCCGACTTAAGTACAGGAAGACTGAATATTCCTACTGTCTATGTTTCTATCGTTTCCTGTGTCACCAGTTTTACATTCCGATTCACCTCTGCACGTTTACTGTATCCATTGGACCATCCCATTGACGATGAAACACAGAAATTGCATCGGAATTAAATATAAGAGACACAATGCCGACATAATTACAGGAAGATTGAGGCTTCCTACTGTCTATGTTTTGAGCGTTTCCTGCGTCAACAATTTTACATTCCGATGAACCTCTGCAGGTTTACTGTATCCATTGGACCTTCCCATTGACGATGAAACACGGAAATAGCATCGGAATTAAATATAAGAGACAGAATGCCGACTTAAAAACAGGAAGGCTGTGTCTTCCTACTGTGTATGTTTTGAGCGTTTCCTGCGTCACCAATTTTACATTCCGATGCACCTCTGCAGGTTTACTGTATCCATTGGACCTTCCCATTGACGTAGAAACACAAAAATAGCATCGGAATTAAATATAAGAGACACAATGCCGACTTAAGAACGGGAAGTCTGAGTCTTCCTACTGTCTATGTTTTGAGCGCTTCCTGTGTCACCTGTTTTACATTCCGGTGCACCTCTGCAGGTTTACTGTATCCCTTGCACCTTCTCATTGACAATGAAACACAGAAATTACATCGGACTTAAATATAACAGACACAATGCCGACTTAAGTACAGGAAGACTGTGTCTTCCAACTGTCAGTGTTTGAGCGTTTCCTGTGACAACAGTTTTACATTCCGATGCACCTCCGCAGGTTTACTGTATCCATTGGACCTTCCCATTCACGATGAAACACAGAAAATGCAGCGGAATTAAATATAAGAGACACAATGCCGACTTAAGTACAGGAAGACTGAGTCTACCTACTGTCTATGTTTTGAGCGTTTCCTGTGACATCAGTTTTACATTTTGATGCACCTCTGCAGGTTTACTGTATCCCTTGGACCTTCACAGTGACGATGAAACACAGAAATTGCATCTAAATTAAATATAAGAGACACAATGAAGATTTAAGTACAAGAAAACTGAGTCTTCTTAGGGTCTATGCTTTGACCGCTTCCTGTGTCACCAGCTTTACATTCCGATGCACCTCTGCAGGTTTACTGTATCCCTTGGACCTTCCCATTGACGACGAGACACAGAAATTGCATCGGATTTAAATATAAGATACACAATGTCGACTTAAGTACAGGAAGACTGAGTATTCTTACTGTCTATGTTTTGATCGTTTCCTGTGTCACCAGTTTTACATTCCGATGCACCTGTGCAATTTTACTGTATCCGTTGGACCTTCCCATTGACGTAGAAACACAGAAATAGCATCGGATTTAAATATAAGAGACACAATGCCGACTTAAGTACAGGAAGGCTGTGTCCTCCTACTGTCTATGTTTTAGAGCGTTTCCTGTGTCACCAGTTTTACATTCCAATGCACGACTGCAGGTTTACTGTATCCCTTGGATCTTCCCGTTGACGATGAAACACAGAAATTGCATCGGAATTAAATATAAGAGGCACAATGCCGACTTAAGTACAGGAACATTGAGTCTTCCTACTGTCTATGATTTGAGCGTTTCCTGCGTCACCAGTTTTACATTCCGATGCACCTCTGGAGGTTTACTGTATCCATTGGACATTCCCATTGACGATGAAACACAGAAAATGCAGCGGAATTAAATATAAGAGACACAATGCCGACTTAAGTACAGGAAGACTGAGTCTTCCTACTGTCTATGCTTTGAGCGTGTCCTGAGTCACCAGTTTTACATTCCGATGCACCTCTGCAGGTTTACTCTATCCCTTGGACCTTCCCATTGACGACGAATCTCAGAAATTGCATCGGAATTAAATATAAAAGACACAATGCCGACTTAAGTACAAGAAAACTGAGTCTTCTTAGGGTCTATGTTATGAGCGCTTCCTGTGTCACCAGTTTTAGATTCCGATTCACCTCTGGAGGATTACTGTATCCCTTGCACCTTCACAGTGACGATGAAACACAGAAATTGCATCGGAATTATATATAAAAGACACAATGGAGACTTAAGTACAAGAAAACTGAGTCTTCTTAGGTCCAATGTTATGAGCGCTTCCTGTGTCACCAGTTTTACATTCCGATGCACCTCTGCAGGGTTACTGTATCCCTTGGACCTTCCCATTGACGAAAAACACAGAAATTGCATCGGAATTAAATATATGACACAATGCCGACTTCAGTACAGGAAGACTGAGTCTTCCTACTGTCTATGTTTTGAGCATTTCCTGTGTCACCAGTTTTACATTCCGATGCACCTCTGCAGGTTTACTGTATCCCTTGGATCTTCCAATTGACGATGAAACACAGAAATTGCATCGGAATTAAATATAAGAGACACAATGCCGACTTAAGTACAGGAAGATTGAGTCTTCCTACTGTCTATGTTTTGAGCGTTTACTGCGTCACCAATTTTACATTCCGATGCACCTCTGCAGATTTACTGTATCCATTGGACCTTCCCATTGCGATGAAACACAGAAATACCATCGGAATTAAATATAAGAGACACAATGCCGACTTAAGTACAGAAAGACTGAGTCTTCCTACTGTCTATGATTTGAGCGTGTCCTGTGTCACCAGTTTTACATTCCGATGCACCTCTGCAGGTTTACTGTATCCCTTGCACCTTCACAGTGACGATGAAACACCGAAATTGCATCAGAATTAAAAATAAAACACACAATGCCGACTTAACTACAAGAAAACTGAGTCTTCTTAGGGTCTATGTTATGAGCGCTTCCTGTGTCACCAGTTTTACATTCCGATGCACCTCTGCAGGGTAACTGTATCCATTGGACCTTCCCATTGACGATGAAACACAGAAATTCCATCAAAATTAAATGAAAGATACACAATGCCGACTTCAGTACAAGAAAACTGAGACTTCTTGGGGTCTATGTTTTGACCGCTTCCTGTATCACCAGTTTTACATTCAGATGCACCTCTGCAGTTTTACTCTATCCCTTGGACCTTCCCATTGACGACGAAACACAGAAATTGCATTGGATTTAAATATAAGAGACACAATTCCGACTTAAGTACAGGAAGACTGAATATTCCTACTGTCTATGTTTCGATCGTTTCCTGTGTCACCAGTTTTACATTCCGATTCACTTCTGCACGTTTACTGTATCCATTGGACCTTCCCATTGACGATGAAACACAGAAATTGCATCGAAGTTAAATATAAGAGACACAATGACGACATAAGTACAGGAAGATTGAGTCTTCCTACTGTCTATGTTTAGAGCGTTTCCTGCGGCACCAATTTTACATTCCGATGCACCTCTGAAGGTTTACTGTATCCATTGGACCTTCCCATTGACGATGAAACACAGAAATAGCATCGGAATTAAATATAATAGACAGAGTGCGGGCTTAAAAACAGGAAGGCTGAGTCTTCCTACTGTGTATGTTTTGAGCGTTTTCTGCCTCACAAATTTTACATTCCAATGCACCTCTGCAGGTTTACTGTATCCATTGGACATTCCCATGGTCGATGAAACACAGAAATTGCATCGGAATTAAATATAAGAGACACAATGCCGACTTAGGTACAGGAAGACTGAGTCCTCCTACTGTCTATGTTTTGAGCATTTCCTGAGTCACCAGTTTTACATTCCGATGCACCTCTGCAGGTTTACTGTATCCCTTGGATCTTCCCAATGACGATGAAACACAGAAATTATATCCGACTTAAATATAACAGACACAATGCCGACTTAAGTACAGGAATATCGAGTCTCCCTACTGTCTATGATTTGAGCGTTTCCTGCGTCACCAGTTTTACATTCCGATGCACCTCTGCAGGTTTACTGTATCCATTGGACCTTCCCATTGACGATGAAACACAGAAATAGCATCGGAATTAAATATAAGAGACATAATGCCGACTTACGTACAGAAAGACTGAGTCTTCCTACTGTCTATGCTGTGAGCGTGTCCTGTGTCGACAGTTTTACATTCCGATGCACCTCTGCAGGTTTACTGTATCCCTTGCACCTTCACAGTGACGAGGAAACACCGAAATTGCATCAAAATTAAATAAAAGAGACACAATGCCGACTTCAGTACAAGAAAACTGAGTCTTCTTAGGGTCTATGTTTTGACCGCTTCCTGTGTCACCAGTTTTACATTCCGATTCACCTCTGCAGGTTTACTGTATCCATTGGACCTTCCCATTGACGATGAAACACAGAAATTGCATCGGAATTAAATATAAGAGACACAATGCCGACATAAGTACAGGAAGATTGAGTCTTCCTACTGTCTATGTTTTGAGCGTTTCCTGCGTCACCAATTTTACATTCCGATGCACCTCTGCAGGTTTACTGTACCGATTGGACCTTC
Organism: Schistocerca nitens; assembly: GCF_023898315.1. Lineage (NCBI taxonomy): Eukaryota > Metazoa > Arthropoda > Insecta > Orthoptera > Acrididae > Schistocerca > Schistocerca nitens. The sequence continues at coordinate 1,199,575,397 of NC_064615.1, read as the reverse complement.
CCATTGACGATGAAACACAGAAATAGCATCGGAATTAAATATAAGAGACAGAATGACGACTTAAAAACAGGAAGGCTGAGTCTTCCTACTGTGTATGTTTTGAGCGTTTTTGCCTCACAAATTTTACATTCCGATGCACCTCTGCAGGTTTACTGTATCCATTGGACCTTCACAGTAACGATGAAACACAGAAATTGCATCGGAATTAAATATAAGAGACACAATGCCGACTATGGTACAGGAAGACTGAGCCGTCCTACAGTCTATGTTTTGAGCGTGTCCTGTGTCACCAGTTTTACATTCCGATGCACCCCTGCAGGTTTACTGTATCCCTTGAACCTTCACAGTGACGATGAAACACAGAAATTGCATCGGAATTAAATATAAAAGACACAATGCCGACTTAAGTACAAGAAAACTGAGTCTTCTTAGGGTCTATGTTATGACCGCTTCCTGTGTCACCAGTTTTACATTACGATGCACTTCTGCAGTGTTACTGTATCCTTTGGACCTTCCCATTGACGATGAAACACAGAAATTGCATCGGAATTAAATATAAGAGACACAATGCCGACTTAAGTACAGAAAGACTGAGTCTTCCTACTGTCTATGTTTTGAGCGTTTACTGTGTGACCAGTTTTACACTCCGATGCACATCTGCAATTTTACTGAATCCATTGGACCTTCCCATTGACGATGAAACAGAGAAAGAGCTTCGGAATTAAATATACGAGACACAATGCCGACTTAAGTACAGGAATATCGAGTCTTCCTACTGTCTATGATTTGAGCGTTTCCTGCGTCACCAGTTTTACATTCCGATGCACCCCTGCAGGTTTACTGTATCCCTTGCACCTTCACAGTGACGATGAAACACAGAAATTGCATCGGAATTAAATATAAAAGACACAATGCCGACTTAAGCACAAGAAAACTGAGTCTTCTTAGGGTCTATGTTATGACCGCTTCCTGTGTCACCAATTTTACATTACGATGCACATTTGCAGGGTTACTGTATCCCGTGGACCTTCCTATTGACGATGAAACACAGTAATTGCATCGGAATTAAATATAAGAAACACAATGCCGAGTTAAGTACAGAAAGACTGAGTCTTCCTTCTGTGTATGTTTTGAGTGTTTCCTGTGTCACCAGTTTTACATTCCGTTGCACCTCTGCAGGTTTACATTATCCATTGGACCTTCCCATTGACGATGAAACACAGAAATTGCATCGGAATTAAATATAAGAGACACAATGCCGACTTAAGTACAGAAAGACTGAGTCTTCCTACTGTCTATGTTTTGAGCATTTCCTGTGTCACCAGTTTTACATTCAGATGCACCTCTGCAGGTTTACTGTATCCCTTGGATCTTCCAATTGACGATGAAAAACAGAAATTGCATCGGAATTAAATATAAGAGACACAATGCCGCCTTAAGTACAGGAAGATTGAGTCTTCCTACTGTCTATGTTTAGAGCGTTTCCTGTGTCACCAGTTATACATTCCGATGCACCTCTGCAGGTTTACATTATCCATGGGATCTTCCCATGGACGATGAAACACAGAAATTGCATCGGAATTAAATATAACAGAAACAATGCCGACTTAGGTACAGGAAGACTGAGTCTTCCTACTGTTTATGTTTTGAGCGTGTCCTGTGTCACCAGTTTTACATTCCGATGCACCTCTGCAGGTTTACTGTATCCCTTGCACTTTCACAGTGACGATGAAGTACAGAAATTGCATCGGAATTAAATATAAAAGACACAATGCCGACTTAAGTACAAGAAAACTGAGTCTTCTTAGGGTCTATGTTATGAGCGCTTCCTGTGTCACCAATTTTACATTCCGATGCACCGCTGCAGGGTTACTGTATCCCTTGGACCTTCCCATTGACGATGAAATACAGAAATTGCATCGGAATTAAATATAAGAGACACAATGCCGACTTAACCCTCTATTGCACAAGAACAGTAATACTAAGAATTTTCCAATAACAACTTTGGATTTATACTTCATAGTGCCCATGAATGAAAAATAGATGATGATAAACTTTCTAGTATATATATTTTGGAAAATATCACTCTGTATGTTCAAATATACACTGCGCAAATACGGATGTAATGAGTACGTACATATTACTTCGTATAAGGTACTACATTTTTGGAGAACAGAGTTCAAAATTTATGGTACGTCGACAAATTAAGACTTTAAATTAAATTTTATTTAAAAAACGAAAATAAAAAAACATTATAAAAGTTGGGTATACATCAGTTAGCAAAATGTCACTACTATGCAGTTACATATTTCCAGAATTTATACATTGTGAATATTGTAGAAACAATTTCTATCTGGTACAAAACACAAATAGGTGTTACATTTGGTACACATTACTTTTGTTATTTTTTGACATTTATTATATTTACATCTGGCAGATTTTTCACAGTAGTTAGGCCAGTGATCGATTCTGTCCTTCCTGATGTCAGCATTTGCTGTATTTGGCTGCCTTCTCTTTTTGGTGCCACTGCCTGGTGAGCTATCCAGCGATTGTCTCTTGGATGGTTTTCCTGTCCAGCATAAGGATTCAGCAATATCAAGCTTGAAATCAAACAAAGCCATCTGGGTTTTCTCTTCAATACTATTTTCATGACAGGCTCTCTTGTAAAGTAGCCAAGCAACAACACAACTAATGTCCAATAAATGGAAGAACAGTCTCATGTAATATTTCTTTGACCTGATTTTCGTTCTGTACAGAGCTAATAAGGAGTCAATAGTGTCAACACCTCCCATAAACTTGATGTACTCCTTCACAATCTTTGGGCATTTTATTTCGATATGTTGCTTTGTTTTTTTGTCATATCTTGCAACCTGGCTTTCTGGGTGAGTGCCTGAAAAGGTGCCCAGAAGGCTGACACACCTGTTGTCTTGCCATTTCACAAGAATCAGGTCATATCCAGAAACAGATGCAGTGGATTCAACAGATGTGCCTCTTCCCTGCTTTTTCACTTCAGCATCAGATGGCATCTTATTGTTTCTCACTCTATTCAACTGTACTGTTCCCAGACAGTGAATACCACATTTTACCAGCTCAACTTGAAGCTCTGGACTGCAGAACCAGTTATCATAGAACAGTTTATGATTTTTGTACTTTGGTATTCTTTCAGCCAATCTGAGCACTACATTTCCACTGGCGTTTACATTAGGAAGATGACTGGGTTGATTGAAGGGTCCAGAATAGATTTCGAAATCATAAGTAATACCACTGGCACCTGCTATGCAATATATTTTGTAGCCCCACTTTTTTGGTTTCTTGGGATTATACTGTTTCAAGCTACTGTGACCTTTGAATGGCACAGTTTGTTCGTCCACTGCAATGTGTTCTTCAATTGGTATTTTTGATAAATTTTTTCGCAGCATATCTGAGTATACAGTGCACGTCAGTGGCATAGTTACATCACATGAGCCAGTACAGAGTTCTGAAAATATGTATATTTAAATATACACAGTGCAATAGAGGGTTAAGTACAGAAAGACTGAGTCTTCCTACTGTCTATGTTTTGAGCGTGTCCTGTGTCACCAGTTTTACATTCCGATGCACCTCTGCAGGTTTACTGTATCCCTTGCACATTCACAGTGACGATGAAACACAGAAATTGCATCGGAATTATATATAAAAGACACAATGCCGACTTAAGTACAAGAAAACAGAGTCTTATTAGGGTCTATGTTATGAGCGCTTCCTGTGTCACCAGTTTTACATTCCGATGCACCTTTGCAGGGTTACTGTATCCCTTGGACCTTCCCATTGACGATGAAACACAGAAATTGCATCGGAATTAAATATAAGAGACAGAATGCCGACTTAAAAACAGGAAGGCTGTGTCTTCCTACTGTGTATGTTTTGAGCGTTTCCTGCGTCACCAATTTTACATTCCGATGCACCTCTGCAGGTTTACTGTATCCATTGGACCTTCCCATTGACGTAGAAACACAAAAATAGCATCGGAATTAAATATAAGAGACACAATGCCGACTTAAGAACGGGAAGTCTGAGTCTTATTACTGTCTATGTTCTGAGCGTTTCCTGTGTCACCTGTTTTACATTCCGGTGCACCTCTGCAGGTTTACTGTATCCCTTGCACCTTCTCATTGACAATGAAACACAGAAATTACATCGGACTTAAATATAACAGACACAATGCCGACTTAAGTACAGGAAGACTGTGTCTTCCAACTGTCAGTGTTTGAGCGTTTCCTGTGACAACAGTTTTACATTCCGATGCACCTCTGCAGGTTTACTCTATCCCTTGGACCTTCCCATTGACGACGAAACTCAGAAATTGTATCGGAATTAAATATAAAAGACACAATGCCGACTTAAGTACAAGAAAACTGAGTCTTCTTAGGGTCTATGTTATGAGCGCTTCCTGTGTCACCAGTTTTACATTCCGATTCACCTCTGGAGGATTACTGTATCCCTTGCACCTTCACAGTGACGATGAAACACAGAAATTGCATCCGAATTATATATAAAAGACACAATGGAGACTTAAGTACAAGAAAACTGAGTCTTCTTAGGTCCAATGATATGAGCGCTTCCTGTGTCACCAGTTTTACATTCCGATGCACCTCTGCAGGGTTACTGTATCCATTGGACCTTCCCATTGACGAAAAACACAGAAATTGCATCGGAATTAAATATAACACAATGCCGACTTCAGTACAGGAAGACTGAGTCTTCCTACTGTCTATGTTTTGAGCATTTCCTGTGTCACCAGTTTTACATTCCGATGCACCTCTGCAGGTTTACTGTATCCCTTGGATCTTCCAATTGACGATGAAACACAGAAATTGCATCGGAATTAAATATAAGAGACACAATGCCGACTTAAGTACAGGAAGATTGAGTCTTCCTACTGTCTATGTTTTGAGCGTTTACTGCGTCACCAATTTTACATTCCGATGCACCTCTGCAGATTTACTGTATCCATTGGACCTTCCCATTGCGATGAAACACAGAAATACCATCGGTATTAAATATAAGAGACACAATGCCGACTTAAGTACAGAAAGACTGAGTCTTCCTACTGTCTATGATTTGAGCGTGTCCTGTGTCACCAGTTTTACATTCCGATGCACCTCTGCAGGTTTACTGTATCCCTTGCACCTTCACAGTGACGATGAAACACCGAAATTGCATCAGAATTAAAAATAAAACACACAATGCCGACTTAACTAGAAGAAAACTGAGTCTTCTTAGGGTCTATGTTATGAGCGCTTCCTGTGTCACCAGTTTTACATTCCGATGCACCTCTGCAGGGTAACTGTATCCATTGGACCTTCCCATTGACGATGAAACACAGAAATTCCATCAAAATTAAATAAAAGAGACACAATGCCGACTTCAGTACAAGAAAACTGAGTCTTCTTAGGGTCTATGTTTTGACCGCTTCCTGTATCACCAGTTTTACATTCAGATGCACCTCTGCAGGTTTACTCTATCCCTTGGACCTTCCCATTTACGACGAAACACAGAAATTGCATTGGATTTAAATATAAGAGACACAATGCCGACTTAAGTACAGGAAGACTGAATATTCCTACTGTCTATGTTTCGATCGTTTCCTGTGTCACCAGTTTTACATTCCGATTCACTTCTGCACGTTTACTGTATCCATTGGACCTTCCCATTGACTATGAAACACAGAAATTGCATCGGAGTTAAATAAAAGAGACACAATGACGACATAAGTACAGGAAGATTGAGTCTTCTTACTGTCTATGTTTAGAGCGTTTCCTGCGGCACCAATTTTACATTCCAATGCACCTCTGCAGGTTTACTGTATCCATTGGACCTTCCCATGGTCGATGAAACACAGAAATTGCATCGGAATTAAATATAAGAGACACAATGCCGACTTAGGTACAGGAAGACTGAGTCCTCCTACTGTCTATGATTTGAGCGTTTCCTGCGTCACCGGTTTTACATTCCGATGCACCTCTGCAGGTTTACTGTATCCATTGGTCCTTCCCATTGACGATGAAACACAGAAATAGCATCGGAATTAAATATAAGAGACATAATGCCGACTTACGTAGAGAAAGACTGAGTCTTCCTACTGTCTATGCTGTGAGCGTGTCCTGTGTCGCCAGTTTTACATTCCGATGCACCTCTGCAGGTTTACTGTATCCCTTGCACCTTCACAGTGACGAGGAAACACCGAAATTGCATCAAAATTAAATAAAAGAGACACAATGCCAACTTCAGTACAAGAAAACTGAGTCTTCTTAGGGTCTATGTTTTGACCCGTTCCTGTATCACTAGTTATACATTCCGATGCACCTCTGCAGGTTTACTCTATCCCTTGGACCTTCCCATTGACGACGAGACACAGAAATTGCATCGGATTTAAATATAAGAGACACAATGTCGACTTAAGTACAGGAAGACTGAGTATTCTTACTGTCTATGTTTTGATCGTTTCCTGTGTCACCAGTTTTACATTCCGATGCACCTATGCAATTTTACTGTATCCGTTGGACCTTCCCATTGACGTAGAAACACAGAAATAGCATCGGATTTAAATATAACAGACACAATGCCGACTTAAGTACAGGAAGGCTGAGTCCTCCTACTGTCTATGTTTTTGAGCGTTTCCTGTGTCACCAGTTTTACATTCCAATGCACCTCTGCAGGTTTACTGTATCCCTTGGATCTTCCCGTTGACGATGAAACACAGAAATTGCATCGGAATTAATTATAAGAGGCACAATGCCGACTTAAGTACAGGAACATTGAGTCTTCCTACTGTCTATGATTTGAGCGTTTCCTGCGTCACCAGTTTTACATTCCGATGCACCTCTGGAGGTTTACTGTATCCATTGGACATTCCCATTGACGATGAAACACAGAAAATGCAGCGGAATTAAATATAAGAGACACAATGCCGACTTAAGTACGGGAAGACTAAGTCTTCCTACTGTCTATGCTTTGAGCGTGTCCTGAGTCACCAGTTTTACATTCCGATGCACCTCTGCAGGTTTACTCTATCCCTTGGACCTTCCCATTGACGACGAAACTCAGAAATTGTATCGGAATTAAATATAAAAGACACAATGCCGACTTAAGTACAAGAAAACTGAGTCTTCTTAGGGTCTATGTTATGAGCGCTTCCTGTGTCACCAGTTTTACATTCCGATTCACCTCTGGAGGATTACTGTATCCCTTGCACCTTCACAGTGACGATGAAACACAGAAATTGCATCGGAATTATATATAAAAGACACAATGGAGACTTAAGTACAAGAAAACTGAGTCTTCTTAGGTCCAATGTTATGAGCGCTTCCTGTGTCACCAGTTTTACATTCCGATGCACCTCTGCAGGGTTACTGTATCCCTTGGACCTTCCCATTGACGAAAAACACAGAAATTGCATCGGAATTAAATATATGACACAATGCCGACTTCAGTACAGGAAGACTGAGTCTTCCTACTGTCTATGTTTTGAGCATTTCCTGTGTCACCAGTTTTACATTCCGATGCACCTCTGCAGGTTTACTGTATCCCTTGGATCTTCCAATTGACGATGAAACACAGAAATTGCATCGGAATTAAATATAAGAGACACAATGCCGACTTAAGTACAGAAAGACTGAGTCTTCCTACTGTCTATGTTTTGAGCGTTTTCTGTGTGACCAGTTTTACACTCCGATGCACCTCTGCAATTTTACTGAATCCATTGGACCTTCCCATTGACGATGAAACAGAGAAACAGCTTCGGAATTAAATATACGAGACACAATGCCGACTTAAGTACAGGAATATCGAGTGTTCCTACTGTCTATGATTTGAGCGTTTCCTGCGTCACCAGTTTTACATTCCGATGCACCCCTGCAGGTTTACTGTATCCCTTGCACCTTCACAGTGACGATGAAACACAGAAATTGCATCGGAATTAAATATAAAAGACACAATGCCGACTTAAGTACAAGAAAACTGAGTCTTCTTATGGTCTATGTTATGACCGCTTCCTGTGTCACCAGTTTTACATTACGATGCACCTCTGCAGGGTTACGGTATCCCGTGGACCTTCCTATTGACGATGAAACACAGTAATTGCATCGGAATTAAATATAAGAAACACAATGCCGACTTAAGTACAGAAAGACTGAGTCTTCCTTCTGTGTATGTTTTGAGTGTTTCCTGTGTCACCAGTTTTACAATCCGTTGCACCTCTGCAGGTTTACATTATCCATTGGACCTTCCCATTGACGATGATACACAGAAATAGTATCGAAATTAAATATAAGAGACACAATGCCGACCTAAGAACAGGAAGGCTGAGTCTTCCTTCTGTCTATGTTTTGAGCGTTTCCTGTGTCACCAGTTTTACATTCCGATGCACCTCTGCAGGTTTACATTATCCATTGGACCTTCCCATTGACGATGATACACAGAAATAGCATCGGAATTAAATATAAGGGACACAATGCCGACTTAAGAACAAGAAGGCTAAGTCTTCCTTCTGTCTATGTTTCAGCGTTTCCTGTGTCACCAGTTTTACATTCCGATGCACCTCTGCAGGTTTACATTATCCATTGGACCTTCCCATTGACGATGATACACAGAAATAGCATCGGAATTAAATATAAGAGACACAATGCCGACTTAAGAACACGAAGGCTGAGTCTTCCTTCTGTCTATGTTTTGAGCGTTTCCTGTGTCACCAGTTATACATTCCGATGCACCTCTGCAGGTTTACATTATCCATGGGATCTTCCCATGGACGATGAAACACAGAAATTGCATCGGAATTAAATATAACAGAAACAATGCCGACTTAGGTACAGGAAGACTGAGTCTTCCTACTGTTTATGTTTTGAGCGTGTCCTGTGTCACCAGTTTTACATTCCGATGCACCTCTGCAGGTTTACTGTATCCCTTGCACTTTCACAGTGACGATGAAATACAGAAATTGCATCGGAATTAAATATAAAAGACACAATGCCGACTTAAGTACAAGAAAACTGAGTCTTCTTAGGGTCTATGTTATGAGCGCTTCCTGTGTCACCAATTTTACATTCCGATGCACCGCTGCAGGGTTACTGTATCCCTTGGACTTTCCCATTGACGATGAAATACAGAAATTGCATCGGAATTAAATATAAGAGACACAATGCCGACTTAAGTACAGAAAGACTGAGTCTTCCTACTGTCTATGTTTTGAGCGTGTCCTGTGTCACCAGTTTTACATTCCGATGCACCTCTGCAGGTTTACTGTATCCCTTGCACATTCACAGTGACGATGAAACACAGAAATTGCATCGGAATTATATATAAAAGACACAATGCCGACTTAAGTACAAGAAAACAGAGTCTTATTAGGGTCTATGTTATGAGCGCTTCCTGTGTCATCAGTTTTACATTCCGATGCACCTTTGCAGGGTTACTGTATCCCTTGGACCTTCCCATTGACGATGAAACACAGAAATTGCATCGGAATTAAATATAAGAGACACAATGCCGACTTAAGTACAGAATGACCGAGTCTTCCTACTGTCTATGTTTTGAGCGTGTCCTGTGTCACCAGTTTTACATTCCGATTCACCTCTTCAAATTTACTGTATCCCTTGGATATTCCCATTGACGATGAAACACAGAAATTGCATCGGAATTAAATATAAGAGACACAATGCCGACTTAAGTACAGGAAGATTGAGTCTTCCTACTGTCTATGTTTTGAGCGTTTCCTGCGTCAACAATTTTACATTCCGATGCACCTCTGCAGGTTTACTGTATCCATTGGACCTTCCCATTGACGAAGACACACGGAAATAGCATCGGAATTAAATATAAGAGACAGAATGTCGACTTAAAAACAGGAAGGCTGTGTCTTCCTACTGTGTATGTTTTGAGCGTTTCCTGCGTCACCAATTTTACATTCCGATGCACCTCTGCAGCTTTACTGTATCCATTGGACCTTCCCATTGACGTAGAAACACAAAAATAGCATCGGAATTAAATATAAGAGACACAATGCCGACTTAAGAACGGGAAGTCTGAGTCTTATTACTGTCTATGTTTTGAGCGTTTCCTGTGTCACCTGTTTTACATTCCGGTGCACCTCTGCAGGTTTACTGTATCCCTTGCACCTTCTCATTGACAATGAAACACAGAAATTACATCGGACTTAAATATAACAGACACAATGCCGACTTAAGTACAGAAAGACTGTGTCTTCCAACTGTCAGTGTTTGAGCGTTTCCTGTGACAACAGTTTTACATTCCGATGCACCTCTGCAGGTTTACTCTATCCCTTGGACCTTCCCATTGACGACGAAACTCAGAAATTGTATCGGAATTAAATATAAAAGACACAATGCCGACTTAAGTACAAGAAAACTGAGTCTTCTTAGGGTCTATGTTATGAGCGCTTCCTGTGTCACCAGTTTTACATTCCGATTCACCTCTGGAGGATTACTGTATCCCTTGCACCTTCACAGTGACGATGAAACACAGAAATTGCATCGGAATTATATATAAAAGACACAATGGAGACTTAAGTACAAGAAAACTGAGTCTTCTTAGGTCCAATGTTATGAGCGCTTCCTGTGTCACCAGTTTTACATTCCGATGCACCTCTGCAGGGTTACTGTATCCATTGGACCTTCCCATTGACGAAAAACACAGAAATTGCATCGGAATTAAATATAACACAATGCCGACTTCAGTACAGGAAGACTGAGTCTTCCTACTGTCTATGTTTTGAGCATTTCCTGTGTCACCAGTTTTACATTCCGATGCACCTCTGCAGGTTTACTGTATCCCTTGCACCTTCACAGTGACGATGAAACACCGAAATTGCATCAGAATTAAAAATAAAACACACAATGCCGACTTAACTACAAGAAAACGGAGTCTTCTTAGGGTCTATGTTATGAGCGCTTCCTGTGTCACCAGTTTTACATTCCGATGCACCTCTGCAGGGTAACTGTATCCATTGGACCTTCCCATTGACGATGAAACACAGAAATTCCATCAAGATTAAATAAAAGAGACACAATGCCGACTTCAGTACAAGAAAACTGAGTCTTCTTAGGGTCTATGTTTTGACCGCTTCCTGTATCACCAGTTTTACATTCAGATGCACCTCTGCAGGTTTACTCTATCCCTTGGACCTTCCCATTGACGACGAAACACAGAAATTGCATTGGATTTAAATATAAGAGACACAATGCCGACTTAAGTACAGGAAGACTGAATATTCCTACTGTCTATGTTTCGATCGTTTCCTGTGTCACCAGTTTTACATTCTGATTCACTTCTGCACGTTTACTGTATCCATTGGACCTTCCCATTGACGATGAAACACAGAAATTGCATCGGAGTTAAATAAAAGAGACACAATGACGACATAAGTACAGGAAGATTGAGTCTTCTTACTGTCTATGTTTAGAGCGTTTCCTGCGGCACCAATTTTACATTCCAATGCACCTCTGCAGGTTTACTGTATCCATTGGACCTTCCCATGGTCGATGAAACACAGAAATTGCATCGGAATTAAATATAAGAGACACAATGCCGACTTAGGTACAGGAAGACTGAGTCCTCCTACTGTCTATGTTTTGAGCATTTCCTGAGTCACCAGTTTTACATTCCGATGCACCTCTGCAGGTTTACTGTATCCCTTGGATCTTCCCAATGACGATGAAACACAGAAATTACATCCGACTTAAATATAACAGACACAATGCCGACTTAAGTACAGGAATATCGAGTCTCCCTACTGTCTATGATTTGAGCGTTTCCTGCGTCACCAGTTTTACATTCCGATGCACCTCTGCAGGTTTACTGTATCCATTGGACCTTCCCATTGACGATGAAACACAGAAATAGCATCGGAATTAAATATAAGAGACATAATGCCGACTTACGTAGAGAAAGACTGAGTCTTCCTACTGTCTATGCTGTGAGCGTGTCCTGTGTCGCCAGTTTTACATTCCGATGCACCTCTGCAGGTTTACTGTATCCCTTGCACCTTCACAGTGACGAGGAAACACCGAAATTGCATCAAAATTAAATAAAAGAGACACAATGCCGACTTCAGTACAAGAAAACTGAGTCTTCTTAGGGTCTATGTTTTGACCACTTCCTGTATCACTAGTTATACATTCCGATGCACCTCTGCAGGTTTACTCTATCCCTTGGACCTTCCCATTGACGACGAAACACAGAAATTGCATTGGATTTAAATATAAGAGACACAATGCCGACTTAAGTACAGGAAGACTGAATTTTCCTACTGTCTATGTTTCGATCGTTTCCTGTGTCACCAGTTTTACATTCCGATTCACCTCTGCACGTTTTCTGTATCCATTGGACCTTCCCATTGACGATGAAACACAGAAATTGCATCGGAATTAAATAGAAGAGACACAATGCCGACAGGGACAGAGACTCTTGTGACATTATCCTGACTGCCTTGTCCGAGAATTACTTCGAGCAGATAGTTAGAGAACCAACTCGTGAAGCTAACGTTTTAGACCTCATAGCAACAAATAGACCGGAACTTTTCGACTCCGTGAATGTAGAAGAGGGTATCAGTGATCATAAGTCAGTGGTTGCATCAATGACTACAAGTGTAATAAGAAATGCCAAGAAAGGAAGGAAAATCTATTTGCTTAACAAGAGTGATAGGGCACAAATCGCAGAATATCTGAGTGACCACCATCAAACGTTCATTTCTGAGGAAGAGGATGTGGAACAAAAATGGAAAAAATTCAGAAACATCGTCCAGTACGCCTTAGATAAGTTCGTACCGACTAAGGTCCAAAGCGAGGGGAAAGATCCACTGTGGTATAACAATCATGTACGAAAGGTACTACGGAAACAAAGAAAGCTTCATCATAGGTTTAAGAGTAGTCGAATCATACCTGATAAGGAAAAGCTGAACGAAGCGAAAAAGAGCGTAAAGAGAGCAATGAGAGAAGCATTCAACGAATTCGAACATAAAACATTGGCAAACAATCTAAACAAGAACCCTAAAAAGTTTTGGTCATATGTAAAATCGGTAAGCGGATCTAAATCCCCTATTCAGTCACTCGTTGACCACGATGGCACCGAAACAGAGGACGACCGAAGAAAGGCAGAAATACTGAATTCAGTGTTCCGAAACTGTTTCACTGCGGAAAATCGTAACACGGTCCCTGACTTCAGCCGTCGCACGGACGCCAAAATGGAAAATATTGAAATAAACGATATCGGAATTGAAAAACAACTGCTATCACTTAGTAGCGGAAAAGCATCCGGACCAGACGAGATACCCTTAAGATTCTACAGTGATTATGCTAAAGAACTTGCCCCCTTTCTATCAGCAATTTATCGTAGATCTCTGGAAGAACGTAAAGTACCTAGCGACTGGAAGAAAGCACAGGTCGTTCCCATTTTCAAGAAGGGTCATAAATCAGATGCGAATAATTATAGGCCTATTTCACTTACGTCAATCTGTTGTAGAATAATGGAACATGTTTTGTGTTCTCGTATTATGACGTTCTTAGATAATACAAATCTCCTTCATCATAACCAACATGGATTCCGCAAACAGAGATCATGTGAAACCCAGCTCGCCCTATTTGCCCAAGAAATTCACAGTGCCGTAGACACTGGCGAGCAGATTGATGCCGTATTCCTGGACTTCAGGAAGGCATTTGATACGGTTCCGCACTTACGTTTAGTGAAAAAAATACGTGCTTACGGAATATCGGACCAGGTTTGTGATTGGATTCAGGATTTCCTAGAAGAAAGAACACAACATGTCATTCTTAACGGTTCAAAATCTGCAGATGTAGAGGTAATTTCGGGAGTACCGCAAGGAAGCGTGATAGGACCTTTATTGTTTACAATATACATAAATGACTTAGTTGACAACATCGGTAGCTCCGTGAGGCTATTTGCAGATGACACGGTTGTCTACAAGAAAGTAGCAACATCAGAAGACTCGTACGTACTCCAGGAAGACCTGCAGAGGATTAATGAATGGTGCGACAGCTGGCAGCTTTCCCTAAACGTAGATAAATGTAATATAATGCGCATACATAGGGGCAGAAATCCATTCCAGTACGATTATGCCATAGGTGGTAAATCATTGGAAGCGGTAACGACCGTAAAATACTTAGGAGTTACTATCCGGAGCGATCTGAAGTGGAATGATCACATAAAACAAATAGTGGGAAAAGCAGGCGCCAGGTTGAGATTCATAGGAAGAATTCTAAGAAAATTTGACTCATCGACGAAAGAAGTAGCTTACAAAACGCTTGTTCGTCCGATTCTTGAGTATTGCTCATCAGTATGGGACCCTTACCAGGTTGGATTAATAGAAGAGATAGACATGATCCAGCGAAAAGCAGCGCGATTCGTCATGGGGACATTTAGTCAGCGCGAGAGCGTTACGGAGATACTGAACAAGCTCCAGTGGCGGACACTTCAAGAAAGGCGTTACGCAATACGGAGAGGTTTATTATCGAAATTACGAGAGAGCACATTCCGGGAAGAGATGGGCAACATATTACTACCGCCCACATATATCTCGCGTAATGATCACAACGAAAAGATCCGAGAAATTAGAGCAAATACGGAGACTTACAAGCAGTCGTTCTTCCCACGCACAATTCGTGAATGGAACAGGGAAGGGGGGATCAGATAGTGGTACAATAAGTACCCTCCGCCACACACCGTAAGGTGGCTCGCGGAGTATAGATGTAGATGTAGATGTAGAAGTACAAGAACATTGAGTCTTCCTACTGTCTATGTTTTGAGCGTTTCCTGCGTCACCAATTTTACATTCCGATGCACGTCTGCAGGTTTACTGTATCCATTGGACCTTCCCATTGCCGATGAAACACAGAAATAGCATCGGAATTAAATATAAGAGACAGAATGCCGACTTAAAAACAGGGAGGCTGTGTCTTCCTACTGTGTATGTTTTGAGCGTTTCCTGCCTCACCAATTTTACATTCCGATGCACCTCTGCAGGTTTACGGTATCCATTGGACCTTCCCATTGACGATGAAACACAGAAATAGCATCGGAATTAAATATAAGAGACACAATGCCGACTTAAGAACGGGAAGTCTGAGTCTTCCTACTGTCTATGTTTTGAGCGTTTCCTGTGTCACCTGTTTTACATTCCGGTGCACCTCTGCAGGTTTACTGTATCCCTTGCACCTTCTCTTTGACAATGAAACACAGAAATTACATCGGACTTAAATATAACAGACACAATGCCGACTTAAGTACAGGAAGGCTGAGTCCTCCTACTGTCTATGTTTTAGAGCGTTTCCTGTGTCACCAGTTTTACATTCCAATGCACCTCTGCAGGTTTACTGTATCCCTTGGATCTTCCCGTTGACGATGAAACACAGAAATTGCATCGGAAGAATATGCAATTAAGAGGCACAATGCCGACTTAAGTACAGGAACATTGAGTCTTCCTACTGTCTATGATTTGAGCGTTTCCTGCGTCACCAGTTTTACATTCCGATGCACCTCTGGAGGTTTACTGTATCCGTTGGACATTCCCATTGACGATGAAACACAGAAAATGCAGCGGAATTAAATATAAGAGACACAATGCCGACTTAAGTACAGGAAGACTGAGTCTTCCTACTGTCTATGCTTTGAGCGTGTCCTGAGTCACCAGTTTTACATTCCGATGCACCTCTGCAGGTTTACTCTATCCCTTGGACCTTCCCATTGACGACGAAACTCAGAAATTGTATCGGAATTAAATATAAAAGACACAATGCCGACTTAAGTACAAGAAAACTGAGTCTTCTTAGGGTCTATGTTATGAGCGCTTCCTGTGTCACCAGTTTTACATTCCGATTCACCTCTGGAGGATTACTGTATCCCTTGCACCTTCACAGTGACGATGAAACACAGAAATTACATCGGAATTATATATAAAAGACACAATGGAGACTTAAGTACAAGAAAACTGTGTCTTCTTAGGTCCAATGTTATGAGCGCTTCCTGTGTCACCAGTTTTACATTCCGATGCACCTCTGCAGGGTTACGGTATCCCTTGGACCTTCCCATTGACGAAAAACACAGAAATTGCATCGGAATTAAATATATGACACAATGCCGACTTCAGTACAGGAAGACTGAGTCTTCCTACTGTCTATGTTTTGAGCATTTCCTGTGTCACCAGTTTTACATTCCGATGCACCTCTGCAGGTTTACTGTATCCCTTGGATCTTCCAATTGACGATGAAACACAGAAATTGCATCGGAATTAAATATAAGAGACACAATGCCGACTTAAGTACAGGAAGATTGAGTCTTCCTACTGTCTATGTTTTGAGCGTTTACTGCGTCACCAATTTTACATTCCGATGCACCTCTGCAGATTTACTGTATCCATTGGACCTTCCCATTGCGATGAAACACAGAAATACCATCGGAATTAAATATAAGAGACACAATGCCGACATAAGTACAGAAGGACTGAGTCTTCCTACTGTCTATGATTTGAGCGTGTCCTGTGTCACCAGTTTTACATTCCGATGCACCTCTGCAGGTTTACTGTATCCCTTGCACCTTCACAGTGACGATGAAATACCGAAATTGCATCAGAATTAAAAATAAAACACACAATGCCGACTTAACTACAAGAAAACTGAGTCTTCTTAGGGTCTATGTTATGAGCGCTTCCTGTGTCACCAGTTTTACATTCCGATGCACCTCTGCAGGGTAACTGTATCCATTGGACCTTCCCATTGACGATGAAACACAGAAATTCCATCAAAATTAAATAAAAGAGACACAATGCCGACTTCAGTACAAGAAAACTGAGTCTTCTTAGGGTCTATGTTTTGACCGCTTCCTGTATGACCAGTTTTACATTCAGATGCACCTCTGCAGGTTTACTCTATCCCATGGACCTTCCCATTGACGACGAAACACAGAAATTGCATTGGATTTAAATATAAGAGACACAATGCCGACTTAAGTACAGGAAGACTGAATATTCCTACTGTCTATGTTTCGATCGTTTCCTGTGTCACCAGTTTTACATTCCGATTCACTTCTGCACGTTTACTGTATCCATTGGACCTTCCCATTGACGATGAAACACAGAAATTGCATCGGAGTTAAATATAAGAGACACAATGACGACATAAGTACAGGAAGATTGAGTCTTCTTACTGTCTATGTTTAGAGCGTTTCCTGCGGCACCAATTTTACATTCCAATGCACCTCTGCAGGTTTACTGTATCCATTGGACCTTCCCATGGTCGATGAAACACAGAAATTGCATCGGAATTAAATATAAGAGACACAATGCCGACTTAGGTACAGGAAGACTGAGTCCTCCTACTGTCTATGTTTAGAGCATTTCCTGAGTCACCAGTTTTACATTCCGATGCACCTCTGCAGGTTTACTGTATCCCTTGGATCTTCCCAATGACGATGAAACACAGAAATTACATCCGACTTAAATATAACAGACACAATGCCGACTTAAGTACAGGAATATCGAGTCTCCCTACTGTCTATGATTTGAGCGCTTCCTGCGTCACCAGTTTTACATTCCGATGCACCTCTGCAGGTTTACTGTATCCATTGGACCTTCCCATTGACGATGAAACACAGAAATAGCATCGGAATTAAATATAAGAGACATAATGCCGACTTACGTACAGAAAGACTGAGTCTTCCTACTGTCTATGCTGTGAGCGTGTCCTGTGTCGACCGTTTTACATTCCGATGCACCTCTGCAGGTTTACTGTATCCCTTGCACCTTCACAGTGACGAGGAAACACCGAAATTGCAACAAAATTAAATAAAAGAGACACAATGCCGACTTCAGTACAAGAAAACTGAGTCTTCTTAGGGTCTATGTTTTGACCACTTCCTGTATCACTAGTTATACATTCCGATGCACCTCTGCAGGTTTACTCTATCCCTTGGACCTTCCCATTGACGACGAAACACAGAAATTGCATTGGATTTAAATATAAGAGACACAATGCCGACTTAAGTACAGGAAGACTGAATTTTCCTACTGTCTATGTTTCGATCGTTTCCTGTGTCACCAGTTTTACATTCCGATTCACCTCTGCACGTTTACTGTATCCATTGGACCTTCCCATTGACGATGAAACACAGAAATTGCATCGGAATTAAATAGAAGAGACACAATGCCGACACAAGTACAGGAACATTGAGTCTTCCTACTGTCTATGTTTTGAGCGTTTCCTGCGTCACCAATTTTACATTCCGATGCACGTCTGCAGGTTTACTGTATCCATTGGACCTTCCCATTGACGATGAAACACAGAAATAGCATCGGAATTAAATATAAGAGCCAGAATGCCGACTTAAAAACAGGGAGGCTGTGTCTTCCTACTGTGTATGTTTTGAGCGTTTCCTGCCTCACCAATTTTACATTCCGATGCACCTCTGCAGGTTTACGGTATCCATTGGACCTTCCCATTGACGATGAAACACAGAAATAGCATCGGAATTAAATATAAGAGACACAATGCCGACTTAAGAACGGGAAGTCTGAGTCTTCCTACTGTCTATGTTCTGAGCGTTTCCTGTGTCACCTGTTTTACATTCCGGTGCACCTCTGCAGGTTTACTGTATCCCTTGCACCTTCTCTTTGACAATGAAACACAGAAATTACTTCGGACTTAAATATAACAGACACAATGCCGACTTAAGTACAGGAAGACTGAGTCTTCCAACTGTCAATGTTTGAGCGTTTCCTGTGTCAACAGTTTTACATTCCGATGCACCTCTGCAGGTTTACTGTATCCATTGGACGTTCCCATTCACGACGAAACACAGAAAATGCAGCGGAATTAAATATAATAGACACAATGCCGACTTAAGTACAGGAAGACTGAGTCTACCTACTGTCTATGTTTTGAGCGTTTCCTGTGACATCAGTTTTACATTTTGATGCACCTCTGCAGGTTTACTGTATCCCTTGGACCTTCACAGTGACGATGAAACACAGAAATTGCATCTAAATTAAATATAAGAGACACAATGCCGATTTAAGTACAAGAAAACTGAGTCTTCTTAGGGTCTATGATTTGACCGCTTCCTGTGTCACCAGCTTTACATTCCGATGCACCTCTGCAGGTTTACTGTATCCCTTGGACCTTCCCATTGACGACGAGACACAGAAATTGCATCGGATTTAAATATAAGAGACACAATGTCGACTTAAGTACAGGAAGACTGAGTATTCTTACTGTCTATGTTTTGATCGTTTCCTGTGTCACCAGTTTTACATTCCGATGCACCTATGCAATTTTACTGTATCCGTTGGACCTTCCCATTGACGTAGAAACACAGAAATAGCATCGGATTTAAATATAAGAGACACAATGCCGACTTAAGTACAGGAAGGCTGAGTCCTCCTACAGTCTATGTTTTAGAGCGTTTCCTGTGTCACCAGTTTTACATTCCAATGCACCTCTGCAGGTTTACTGTATCCCTTGGATCTTCCCGTTGACGATGAAACACAGAAATTGCATCGGAATTAAATATAAGAGGCACAATGCCGACTTAAGTACAGGAACATTGAGTCTTCCTACTGTCTATGATTTGAGCGTGTCCTGTGTCACCAGTTTTACATTCCGATGCACCTCTGGAGGTTTACTGTATCCATTGGACAATCCCATTGACGATGAAACACAGAAAATGCAGCGGAATTAAATATAAGAGACACAATGCCGACTTAAGTACAGGAAGACTGAGTCTTCCTACTGTCTATGCTTTGAGCGTGTCCTGAGTCACCAGTTTTACATTCCGATGCACCTCTGCAGGTTTACTCTATCCCTTGGACCTTCCCATTGACGACGAAACTCAGAAATTGTATCGGAATTAAATATAAAAGACACAATGCCGACTTAAGTACAAGAAAACTGAATCTTCTTAGGGTCTATGTTATGAGCGCTTCCTGTGTCACCAGTTTTACATTCCGATTCACCTCTGGAGGATTACTGTATCCCTTGCACCTTCACAGTGACGATGAAACACAGAAATTGCATCGGAATTATATATAAAAGACACAATGGAGACTTAAGTACAAGAAAACTGAGTCTTCTTAGGTCCAATGTAATGAGCGCTTCCTGTGTCACCAGTTTTACATTCCGATGCACCTCTGCAGGGTTACTGTATCCCTTGGACCTTCCCATTGACGAAAAACACAGAAATTGCATCGGAATTAAATATATGACACAATGCCGACTTCAGTACAGGAAGACTGAGTATTCCTACTGTCTATGTTTTGAGCATTTCCTGTGTCACCAGTTTTACATTCCGATGCACCTCTGCAGGTTTACTGTATCCCTTGGATCTTCCAATTGACGATGAAACACAGAAATTGCATCGGAATTAAATATAAGAGACACAATGCCGACTTAAGTACAGAAAGACTGAGTCTTCCTACTGTCTATGGTTTGAGCGTGTCCTGTGTCACCAATTTTACATTCCGATGCACCTCTGCAGGTTTACTGTATCCCTTGCACCTTCACAGTGACGATGAAACACCGAAATTGCATCAGAATTAAAAATAAAACACACAATGCCGACTTAACTACAAGAAAACTGAGTCTTCTTAGGGTCTACGTTATGAGCGCTTCCTGTGTCACCAGTTTTACATTCCGATGCACCTCTGCAGGGTAACTGTATCCATTGGACCTTCCCATTGACGATGAAACACAGAAATTCCATCAAAATTAAATAAAAGAGACACAATGCCGACTTCAGTACAAGAAAACTGAGTCTTCTTAGGGTCTATGTTGTGACCGCTTCCTGTATCACCAGTTTTACATTCAGATGCACCTCTGCAGGTTTACTCTATCCCTTGGACCTTCCCATTGACGACGAAACACAGAAATTGCATTGGATTTAAATATAAGAGACACAATGCCGACTTAAGTACAGGAAGACTGAATATTCCTACTGTCTATGTTTCGATCGTTTCCTGTGTCACCAGTTTTACATTCCGATTCACTTCTGCACGTTTACTGTATCCATTGGACCTTCCCATTGACGATGAAACACAGAAATTGCATCGGAGTTAAATATAAGAGACACAATGACGAAATAAGTACAGGAAGATTGAGTCTTCTTACTGTCTATGTTTAGAGCGTTTCCTGCGGCACCAATTTCACATTCCAATGCACCTCTGCAGGTTTACTGTATCCATTGGACCTTCCCATGGTCGATGAAACACAGAAATTGCATCGGAATTAAATATAAGAGACACAATGCCGACTTAGGTACAGGAAGACTGAGTCCTCCTACTGTCTATGTTTTGAGCATTTCCTGAGTCACCAGTTTTATATTCCGATGCACCTCTGCAGGTTTACTGTATCCCTTGGATCTTCCCAATGACGATGAAACACAGAAATTACATCCGACTTAAATATAACAGACACAATGCCGACTTAAGTACAGGAATATCGAGTCTCCCTACTGTCTATGATTTGAGCGTTTCCTGCGTCACCAGTTTTACATTCCGATGCACCTCCGCAGGTTTACTGTATCCATTGGACCTTCCCAATGACGATGAAACACAGAAATAGCATCGGAATTAAATATAAGAGACATAATGCCGACTTACGTACAGAAAGACTGAGTCTTCCTACTGTCTATGCTGTGAGCGTGTCCTGTGTCGACCGTTTTACATTCCGATGCACCTCTGCAGGTTTACTGTATCCCTTGCACCTTCACAGTGACGAGGAAACACCGAAATTGCATCAAAATTAAATAAAAGAGACACAATGCCGACTTCAGTACAAGAAAACTGAGTCTTCTTAGGGTCTATGTTTTGACCACTTCCTGTATCACTAGTTATACATTCCGATGCACCTCTGCAGGTTTACTCTATCCCTTGGACCCTCCCATTGACGACGAAACACAGAAATTGCATTGGATTTAAATATAAGAGACACAATGCCGACTTAAGTACAGGAAGACTGAATTTTCCTACTGTCTATGTTTCGATCGTTTCCTGTGTCACCAGTTTTGCATTCCGATTCACCTCAGCACGTTTACTGTATCCATTGGACCTTCCCATTGACGATGAAACACAGAAATTGCATCGGAATTAAATAGAAGAGACACAATGCCGACATAAGTACAGGAACATTGAGTCTTCCTACTGTCTATGTTTTGAGCGTTTCCTGCGTCACCAATTTTACATTCCGATGCACGTCTGCAGGTTTACTGTATCCATTGGACCTTCCCATTGACGATGAAACACAGAAATAGCATCGGAATTAAATATAAGAGACAGAATGCCGACTTAAAAACAGGGAGGCTGTGTCTTCCTACTGTGTATGTTTTGAGCGTTTCCTGCCTCACCAATTTTACATTCCGATGCACCTCTGCAGGTTTACGGTATCCATTGGACCTTCCCATTGACGATGAAACACAGAAATAGCATCGGAATTAAATATAAGAGACACAATGCCGACTTCAGAACGGGAAGTCTGAGTCTTCCTACTGTCTATGTTTTGAGCGTTTCCTGTGTCACCTGTTTTACATTCCGGTGCAACTCTGCAGGTTTACTGTATCCCTTGCACCTTCTCTTTGACAATGAAACACAGAAATTACATCGGACTTAAATTTAACAGACACAATGCCGACTTAAGTACAGAAAGACTGAGTCTTCCTACTGTCCATGTTTTGAGCGTGTCCTGTGTCAACAGTTTTACATTCCGATGCACCTCTGCAGGTTTACTGTATCCATTGGACGTTCCCATTCACGACGAAACACAGAAAATGCAGCGGAATTAAATATAATAGACACAATGCCGACTTAAGTACAGGAAGACTGAGTCTACCTACTATCTATGTTTTGAGCGTTTCCTGTGACATCAGTTTTACATTTTGATGCACCTCTGCAGGTTTACTGTACCCCTTGGACCTTCACAGTGACGATGAAACACAGAAATTGCATCTAAATTAAATATAAGAGACACAATGCCGACTTAAGTACGAGAAAACTGAGTCTTCTTAGGGTCTATGTTTTGACCGCTTCCTGTGTCACCAGCTTTACATTCCGATGCACCTCTGCAGGTTTACTGTATCCCTTGGACCTTCCCATTGACGACGAGACACAGAAATTGCATCGGATTTAAATATAAGAGACACAATGTCGACTTAAGTACGGGAAGACTGAGTATTCTTACTGTCTATGGTTTGATCGTTTCCTGTGTCACCAGTTTTACATTCCGATGCACCTCTGCAATTTTGCTGTATCCGTTGGACCTTCACATTGACGTAGAAACACAGAAATAGCATCGGATTTAAATATAAGAGACACAATGCCGACTTAAGTACAGGAAGGCTGAGTCTTCCTACTGTCTATGATTTAGAGCGTTTCCTGTGTCACCAGTTTTACATTCCAATGCACCTCTGCAGGTTTACTGTATCCCTTGGATCTTCCCATTGACGATGAAACACAGAAATTGCATCGGAATTAAATGTAAGAGGCACAATGCCGACATAAGTACAGGAACATTGAGTCTTCCTACTGTCTATGATTTGAGCGTTTCCTGCGTCACCAGTTTTACATTCCGATGCACCTCTGGAGGTTTACTGTATCCATTGGACATTCCCATTGACGATGAAACACAGACATTGCATCGGAATTAAATATAAGAGACACAATGCCGATTTAAGTACAGAAAAACTGAGTCTTCCTACTGTCTATGCTTTGAGCGTGTCCTGTGTCACCAGGTTTACATTCCGATGCACCTCTGCAGGTTTACTCTATCCCTTGGACCTTCCCATTGACGACGAAACTCAGAAATTGTATCGAAATTAAATATAAAAGACACAATGCCGAATTAAGTACAAGAAAACTGAGTCTTCTTAGGGTCTATGTTATGAGCGCTTCCTGTGTCACCAGTTTTACATTCCGATTCACCTCTGCAGGATTACTGTATCCCTTGCACCTTCACAGTGACGATGAAACACAGAAATTGCATCGGAATTATATATAAAAGTCACAATGGAGACTTAAGTACAAGAAAACTGAGTCTTCTTAGGGTCAATGTTATGAGCGCTTCCTGTGTCACCAGTTTTACATTCCGATGCACCTCTGCAGGGTTACTGTATCCCTTGGACCTTCCCATTGACGATGAAACACAGAAATTGCATCGGAATTAAATATAAGAGACACAATGCCGACTTAAGTACAGAAAGACTGAGTCTTCCTATTGTCTATGTTTTGAGCCTTTCCTGTGTCACCAGTTTTACATTCCGATGCACCTCTGCAGGTTTACTGTATCCCTTGGATCTTCCAATTGACGATGAAAAACAGAAATTGCATCGGAATTAAATATAAGAGACACAATGCCGACTTAAGTACAGGAAGATTGAGTCTTCCTACTGTCTATGTTTTGAGCGTTTACTGCGTCACCAATTTTACATTCCGATGCACCTCTGCAGATTTACTGTATCCATTGGACCTTCCCATTGCGATGAAACACAGAAATAGCATCGGAATTAAATATAAGAGACACAAAGCCGACTTAAGTACAGAAAGACTGAGTCTTCCTACTGTCTATGTTTTGAGCGTGTCCTGTGTCACCAGTTTTACATTCCGATGCACCTCTGCAGGGTTACTGTATCCCTTGGACCTTCCCATTGACGATGAAACACAGAAATTCCATCAAAATTAAATAAAAGAGACACAATGCCGACTTCAGTACAAGAAAACTGAGTCTTCTTAGGATCTATGTTTTGCCCGCTTCCTGTGTCACCAGTTTTACATTCCGATTCACCTCTGCAGGTTTACTGTATCCATTGGACCTTCCCATTGACGATGAAACACAGAAATTGCATCGGAATTAAATATAAGAGACACAATGCCGACATAAGTACAGGAAGATTGAGTCTTCCTACTGTCTATGTTTTGAGCGTTTCCTGCGTCACCAATTTTACATTCCGATGCACCTCTGCAGGTTTACTGTACCGATTGGACCTTCACAGTGACGATGAAACACAGAAATAGCATCGGAATTAAATATAAGAGACAGAATGACGACTTAAAAACAGGAAGGCTGAGTCTTCCTACTGTGTATGTTTTGAGCGTTTCCTGCCTCACAAATTTTACATTCCGATGCACCTCTGCAGGTTTACTGTATCCATTGGACCTTCACAGTGACGATGAAACACAGAAATTGCATCGGAATTAAATATAAGAGACACAATGCCGACTATGGTACAGGAAGACTGAGCCGTCCTACTGTCTATGTTTTGAGCGTGTCCTGTGTCACCAGTTTTACATTCCGATGCACCCCTGCAGGTTTACTGTATCTCTTGAACCTTCACAGTGACGATGAAACACAGAAATTGCATCGGAATTAAATATAAAAGACACAATGCCGACTTAAGTACAAGAAAACTGAGTCTTCTTAGGGTCTATGTTATGACCGCTTCCTGTGTCACCAGTTTTACATTACGATGCACTTCTGCAGGGTTACTGTATCCCTTGGACCTTCCCATTGACGATGAAACACAGAAATTGCATCGGAATTAGATATAAGAGACACAATGCCGACTTAAGTACAGAAAGACTGAGTCTTCCTACTGTCTATGTTTTGAGCGTTTACTGTGTGACCAGTTTTACACTCCGATGCACCTCTGCAATTTTACTGAATCCATTGGACCTTCCCATTGACGATGAAGCAGAGAAAGAGCTTCGGAATTAAATATACGAGACACAATGCCGACTTAAGTACAGGAATATCGAGTGTTCCTACTGTCTATGATTTGAGCGTTTCCTGCGTCACCAGTTTTACATTACGATGCACCCCTGCAGGTTTACTGTATCCCTTGCACCTTCACAGTGACGATGAAACACAGAAATTGCATCGGAATTAAATATAAAAGACACAATGCCGACTTAAGTACAAGAAAACTGAGTCTTCCTAGGGTCTATGTTATGACCGCTTCCTGTGTCACCAGTTTTACATTACGATGCACATTTGCAGGGTTACTGTATCCCGTGGACCTTCCTATTGACGATGAAACACAGTAATTGCATCGGAATTAAATATAAGAAACACAATGCCGACTTAAGTACAGAAAGACTGAGTCTTCCTTCTGTGTATGTTTTGAGTGTTTCCTGTGTCACCAGTTTTACATTCCGTTGCACCTCTGCAGGTTTACATTATCCATTGGACCTTCCCATTGACGATGATACACAGAAATAGTATCGAAATTAAATATAAGAGACACCATGCCGACCTAAGAACAGGAAGGCTGAGTCTTCCTTCTGTCTATGTTTTGAGCGTTTCCTGTGTCACCAGTTTTACATTCCGATGCACCTCTGCAGGTTTTCATTATCCATTGGACCTTCCCATTGACGATGATACACAGAAATAGCATCGGAATTAAATATAAGAGACACAATGCCGACTTAAGAACAAGAAGGCTGAGTCTTCCTTCTGTCTATGTTTGAGCGTTTCCTGTGTCACCAGTTTTACATTCCGATGCACCTCTGCAGGTTTACATTATCCATTGGACCTTCCCATTGACGATGATACACAGAAATAGCATCGGAGTTAAATATAAGAGACACAATGCCGACTTAAGAACAGGAAGGCTGAGTCTTCCTTCTGTCTATGTTTTGAGCGTTTCCTGTGTCACCAGTTATACATTCCGATGCACCTCTGCAGGTTTACATTATCCATGGGATCTTCCCATGGACGATGAAACACAGAAATTGTATCGGAATTAAATATAACAGAAACAATGCCGACTTAGGTACAGGAAGACTGAGTCTTCCTACTGTTTATGTTTTGAGCGTGTCCTGTGTCACCAGTTTTACATTCCGATGCACCTCTGCAGGTTTACTGTATCCCTTGCACTTTCACAGTGACGATGAAATACAGAAATTGCATCGGAATTAAATATAAAAGACACAATGCCGACTTAAGTACAAGAAAACTGAGTCTTCTTAGGGTCTATGTTATGAGCGCTTCCCGTGTCACCAATTTTACATTCCGATGCACCGCTGCAGGGTTACTGTATCCCTTGGACCTTCCCATTGACGATGAAATACAGAAATTGCATCGGAATTAAATATAAGAGACACAATGCCGACTTAAGTACAGAAAGACTGAGTCTTCCTACTGTCTATGTTTTGAGCGTGTCCTGTGTCACCAGTTTTACATTCCGATGCACCTCTGCAGGTTTACTGTATCCCTTGCACATTCACAGTGACGGTGAAACACAGAAATTGCATCGGAATTATATATAAAAGACACAATGCCGACTTAAGTACAAGAAAACAGAGTCTTATTAGGGTCTATGTTATGAGCGCTTCCTGTGTCACCAGTTTTACATTCCGATGCACCTTTGCAGGGTTACTGTATCCCTTGGACCTTCCCATTGACGATGAAACACAGAAATTGCATCGGAATTAAATATAAGAGACACAATGCCGACTTAAGTACAGAATGACCGAGTCTTCCTACTGTCTATGTTTTGAGCGTGTCCTGTGTCACCAGTTTTACATTCCGATTCACCTCTTCAAATTTACTGTATCCCTTGGATATTCCCATTGACGATGAAACACAGAAATTGCATCGGAATTAAATGTAAGAGACACAATGCCGACTTAAGTACAGGAAGATTGAGTCTTCCTACTGTGTATGTTTTGAGCGTTTCCTGCGTCACCAATTTTTCATTCCGATGCACCTCTGCAGGTTTACTGTATCCATTGGCCCTTCCCATTGACGATGATACACAGAAATAGCATCGGAATTAAATATAAGAGACACAATGCCGACTTAAGAACAGGAAGGCTGAGTCTACCTATTGTCTATGTTTTGAGCGTTTTCTGTGTCACCAGTTTTACATTCCGATGCACCTCTGCAGGTTGACTGTATGCCTTGGATCTTCCCGTTGACGATGAAACACAGAAATTGCATCGGAATTAAATATAAGAGACCCAATGCCGACTTAAGTACTGGAACATTGAGTCATCCTACTGTCTATGATTTGAGCGTTTCCTGCGTCACCAGTTTTACATTCCGATGAACCTCTGCAGGTTTACTGTATCCCTTGCACCTTCACAGTGACGATGAAACACAGAAATTGCATCGGAATTAAATATAAAAGACACAATGCCGACTTAAGTACAAGAAAACTGAGTCTTCTTAGGGTCTATGTTATGAGCGCTTCCTGTGTCACCAGTTTTACATTCCGATGCACCGCTGCAGGGTTACTGTATCCCTTGGACCTTCCCATTGACGATGAAACACAGAAATTGCATCGGAATTAAAAATAAGAGACACAATGCCGACTTAAGTACAGAAAGACTGAGTCTTCCTACTGTCTATGTTATGAGCGTTTCCTGTGTCACCAGTTTTACATTCCGATGCACCTCTGCAGGTTTACTGTATCCCTTGGATAATCCCATTGACGATGAAACACAGAAATTGCATCGGAATTAAATATAAGAGACACAATGCCGAATTAAGTACAGGAAGATTGAGTCTTCCTACTGTGTATGTTTTGAGCGTTTCCTGCGTCACCAATTTTACATTCCGATGCACCTCTGCAGGTTTACTGTATCCATTGGACCTTCCCATTGACGATGAAACACAGAAATAGCATCGGAATTAAATATAAGAGACACAAAGCCGACTTAAGAACAGGAAGGCTGAGTCTTCCTACTGTCTATGTTTTGAGCGTTTCCTGTGTCACCAGTTTTACATTCCGATGCACCTCTGCAGGTTTACTGTATCCCTTGTATCTTTCCATTGACGATGAAACACAGAAATTGCATCTTTATTAAATATAAGAGACACAATGCCGGCTTAAGTACAGGAACATCGAGTCTTCCTACTGTCTATGTTTTGAGCGATTCCTGCGTCACCGGTTTTACATTCCGATGCACCACTGCAGGTTTACTGTATCCATTGGACCTTCCCATTGTCGATGAAACACAGATATTACATCGGAATTAAATATAAGAGACACAACGTTGACTTAAGTACAAGAAAACTGTGTCTTCTTACGGTCTATGTTTTGAGCGTTTCCAGTGTCACCAGTTTTACATTCTGATGCACCTCTGCAGGTTTACTGTATCCATTGTACCTTCCCATGGACGATGAAACACAGAAATTGCATCGGAATTAAATATAAGAGACACAATGTCGACCTAGGTGCAGGAAGACTGAGTCTTCCTACTGTCTATGTTTTGAGCGTGTCCTGTGTCACCAGTTTTTCATTCCGATGCACCTCTGTAGGTTTACTGTATCCCTTGCACCTTCACAGTGGCAATGAAACACAGAAATTGCATCGGAATTAAATATAACAGAAACAATGCCGACTTAGGTACAGGAAGACTGAGTCTTCCTACTGTTTATGTTTTGAGCGTGTCCTGTGTCACCAGTTTTACATTCCGATGCACCTCTGCAGGTTTACTGTATCCCTTGCACTTTCACAGTGACGATGAAACACAGAAATTGCATCGGAATTAAATATAAAAGACACAATGCTGACTTAAGTACAAGAAAACTGAGTCTTCTTAGGGTCTATGTTATGAGCGCTTCCTGTGTCACCAATTTTACATTCCGATGCACCGCTGCAGGGTTACTGTATCCCTTGGACTTTCCCATTGACGATGAAATACAGAAATTGCATCGGAATTAAATATAAGAGACACAATGCCGACTTACGTACAGAAAGACTGAGTCTTCCTACTGTGTAAGTTTTGAGCGTGTCCTGTGTCACCAGTTTTACATTCCAATGCACCTCTGCAGGTTTACTGTATCCCTTGCACATTCACAGTGACGATGAAACACAGAAATTGCATCGGAATTATATATAAAAGACACAATGCCGACTTAAGTACAAGAAAACAGAGTCTTATTAGGGTCTATGTTATGAGCGCTTCCTGCTTCACCAGTTTTACATTCTGATGCACCTTTGCAGGGTTACTGTATCCCTTGGACCTTCCCATTGACGATGAAACACAGAAATTGCATCGGAATTAAATATAAGAGACACAATGCCGACTTAAGTACAGAATGACCGAGTCTTCCTACTGTCTATGTTTTGAGCGTGTCCTGTGTCACCAGTTTTACATTCCGATTCACCTCTGCAAATTTACTGTATCCCTTGGATATTCCCATTGACGATGAAACACAGAAATTGCATCGGAATTAAATATAAGAGACACAATGCCGACTTAAGTACAGGAAGATTGAGTCTTCCTACTGTGTATGTTTTGAGCGTTTCCTGCGTCACCAATTTTTCATTCCGATGCACCTCAGCAGGTTTACTGTATCCATTGGACCTTCCCATTGACGATGATACACAGAAATAGCATCGGAATTAAATATAAGAGACACAATGCCGACTTAAGAACAGGAAGGCTGAGTCTACCTATTGTCTATGTTTTGAGCGTTTCCTGTGTCACCAGTTTTACATTCCGATTCACCTCTGCAAATTTACTGTATCCCTTGGATATTCCCATTGACGATGATACACAGAAATAGCATCGGAATTAAATATAAGAGACACAATGTCGACCTAGGTACAGGAAGACTGAGTCTTCCTACTGTCTATATTTTGAGCGTGTCCTGTGTCACCAGTTTTTCATGCCGATGCACCTCGGTAGGTTTACTGTATCCCTTGCACCTTCACAGTGACGATGAAACACAGAAATTGCATCGGAATTAAATATAAAAGACACAATGCCGACTTAAGTACAAGAAAACTGAGTCTTCTTAGGGTCTATGATATGAGCGCTTCCTGTGTCACCAGTTTTACATTCCGATGCACCTCTGCCGTGTTACTGTATCCCTTGGACCTTCCCATTGACGAAGAACCACAGAAATTGCATCGGAATTAAATATAAGAGACACAATGCCGACTTAAGTACAGAAAGACTGAGCCTTCCTACTGTCTATGTTTTGAGCGTGTCCTGTGTTACCAGTTATACATTCCGATGCACCTCTGCTGGTTTACTGTATCCCTTGCACCTTCACAGTGACGATGAAACACGTAAATTGCATCGGAATTATATATAAAAGACACAATGCCGACTTAAGTACAAGAAAACTGAGTCTTCTTAGGGTCTATGTTATGAGCGCTTCCTGTGTCACCAGTTTTACTTTCCGATGCACCTCTGCAGGGTTACTGTATCCCTTGGACCTTCCCATTGACGATGAAACACAGAAATTGCATCGGAATTAAATATAAGAGACACAATGCCGACTTAAGTACAGAAAGACTGAGTCTTCCTACTGTCTATGTTTTGAGCGTGTCCTGTGTCACCAGTTTTACATTCCAATGCACCTCTGTAGGTTTACTGTATCCCTTGCACCTTCACAGTGACGATGAAACACAGAAATTGCATCGGAATTAAATATAAAAGACACAATGCCGACTTAAGTACAAGAAAACTGAGTCTTCTTAGGGTCTATGTTATGAGCGCTTCCTGTGTCACCAGTTTTACATTCCGATGCACCTCTGCAGGGTTACTGTATCCCTTGGACCTTCCCAATGACAATGAAGCACAGAAATTGCATTGGAATTAAATATAAGAGACACAATGCCGACTTAAGTACAGAAAGACTAAGTCTTCCTACTATGTATGCTTTTGAGCGTTTCCTGTGTCACCAGTGCTACATTCCGATGCACCTCTGCAGGTTTACTCTATCCCTTGGATCTTCCCATTGACGATGAAACACAGAAATTGCATAGGAATTAAATATAAGAGACACAATGCCGAATTAAGTACAGGAAGATTGAGTCTTACTACTGTGTATGTTTTGAGCGTTTCCTGCGTCACCAATTTTACATTCCGATGCACCTCTGCTGGTTTACTGTATCCCTTGGACCTTCCCATTGACGATGAAACACAGAAATTGCATCGGAATTAAATATAAGAGACACAATGCCGACTTAAGTACAGAAAGACTGAGTCTTCCTACTGTCTATGTTTTGAGCGTTTACTGTGTGACCAGTTTTACACTCCGATGCACCTCTGCAATTTTACTGAATCCATTGGACCTTCCCATTGACGATGAAACAGAGAAAGAGCTTCGGAATTAAATATACGAGACACAATGCCGACTTAAGTACAGGAATATCGAGTGTTCCTACTGTCTATGATTTGAGCGTTTCCTGCGTCACCAGTTTTACATTCCGATGCACCCCTGCAGGTTTACTGTATCCCTTGCACCTTCACAGTGACGATGAAACACAGAAATTGCATCGGAATTAAATATAAAAGACACAATGCCGAATTAAGTACAAGAAAACTGAGTCTTCTTAGGGTCTATGTTATGAGCGCTTCCTGTGTCACCAGTTTTACATTCCGATGCACCTCTGCAGGGTTACTGTATCCCTTGGACCTACCTATTGACGATGAAACACAGTAATTGCATCGGAATTAAATATAAGAAACACAATGCCGACTTAAGTACAGAAAGACTGAGTCTTCCTTCTGAGTATGTTTTGAGTGTTTCCTGTGTCACCAGTTTTACATTCCGTTGCACCTCTGCAGGTTTACGTTATCCATTGGACCTTCCCATTGACGATGATACACAGAAATAGTATCGAAATTAAATATAAGAGACACAATGCCGACCTAAGAACAGGAAGGCTGAGTCTTCCTTCTGTCTATGTTTTGAGCGTTTCCTGTGTCACCAGTTTTACATTCCGATGCACCTCTGCAGGTTTACATTATCCATTGGACATTCCCATTGACGATGATACACAGAAATAGCATCGGAATTAAATATAAGAGACACAATGCCGACTTAAGAACAAGAAGGCTGAGTCTTCCTTCTGTCTATGTTTGAGCGTTTCCTGTGTCACCAGTTTTACATTCCGATGCACCTCTGCAGGTTTACATTATCCATTGGATCTTCCCATGGACGATGAAACAGAGAAATTGCATCGGAATTAAATATAACAGAAACAATGCCGACTTAGGTACAGGAAGACTGAGTCTTCCTACTGTTTATGTTTTGAGCGTGTCCTGTGTCACCAGTTTTACATTCCGATGCACCTCTGCAGGTTTACTGTATCCCTTGCACTTTCACAGTGACGATGAAATACAGAAATTGCATCGGAATTAAATATAAAAGACACAACGCTGACTTAAGTACAAGAAAACTGAGTCTTCTTAGGGTCTATGTTATGAGCGCTTCCTGTGTCACCAATTTTACATTCCGATGCACCGCTGCAGGGTTACTGTATCCCTTGGACCTTCCCATTGACGATGAAATACAGAAATTGCATCGGAATTAAATATAAGGGACACAATGCCGACTTAAGTACAGAAAGACTGAGTCTTCCTACTGTCTATGTTTTGAGCGTGTCCTGTGTCACCAGTTTTACATTCCGATGCACCTCTGCAGGTTTACTGTATCCCTTGCACATTCACAGTGACGATGAAACACAGAAATTGCATCGGAATTATATATAAAAGACACAATGCCGACTTAAGTACAAGAAAACAGAGTCTTATTAGGGTCTATGTTATGAGCGCTTCCTGTGTCACCAGTTTTACATTCCGATGCACCTTTGCAGGGTTACTGTATCCCTTGGACCTTCCCATTGACGATGAAACACAGAAATTGCATCGGAATTAAATATAAGAGACACAATGCCGACTTAAGTACAGAATGACCGAGTCTTCCTACTGTCTATGTTTTGAGCGTGTCCTGTGTCACCAGTTTTACATTCCGATTCACCTCTGCAAATTTACTGTATCCCTTGGATATTCCCATTGACGATGAAACACAGAAATTGCATCGGAATTAAATATAAAAGACACAATGCTGACTTAAGTACAAGAAAACTGAGTCTACTTAGGGTCTATGTTATGAGCGCTTCCTGTGTCACCAATTTTACATTCCGATGCACCGCTGCAGGGTTACTGTATCCCTTGGACCTTCCCATTGACGATGAAATACAGAAATTGCATCGGAATTAAATATAAGAGACACAATGCCGACTTAAGTACAGAAAGACTGAGTCTTCCTACTGTGTATGTTTTGAGCGTGTCCTGTGTCACCAGTTTTACATTCCGATGCACCTCTGCAGGTTTACTGTATCCCTTGCACATTCACAGTGACGATGAAACACAGAAATTGCATCGGAATTATATATAAAAGACACAATGCCGACTTAAGTACAAGAAAACAGAGTCTTATTAGGGTCTATGTTATGAGCGCTTCCTGTGTCACCAGTTTTACATTCCGATGCACCTTTGCAGGGTTACTGTATCCCTTGGACCTTCCCATTGACGATGAAACACAGAAATTGCATCGGAATTAAATATAAGAGACACAATGCCGACTTAAGTACAGAATGACCGAGTCTTCCTACTGTCTATGTTTTGAGCGTGTCCTGTGTCACCAGTTTTACATTCCGATTCACCTCTGCAAATTTACTGTATCCCTTGGATATTCCCATTGACGATGAAACACAGAAATTGCATCGGAATTAAATATATGAGACACAATGCCGACTTAAGTACAGGAAGATTGAGTCTTCCTACTGTGTATGTTTTGAGCGTTTCCTGCGTCACCAATTTTTCATTCCGATGCACCTCAGCAGGTTTACTGTATCCCTTGCACCTTCACAGTGACGATGAAACACAGAAATTGCATCGGAATTAAATACAAAAGACACAATGCCGACTTAAGTACAAGAAAACTGAGTCTTCTTAGGGTCTATGATATGAGCGCTTCCTGTGTCACCAGTTTTACATTCCGATGCACCTCTGCCGTGTTACTGTATCCCTTGGACCTTCCCATTGACGAAGAAACACAGAAATTGCATCGGAATTAAATATAAGAGACACAATGCCGACTTAAGTACAGAAAGACTGAGCCTTCCTACTGTCTATGTTTTGAGCGTGTCCTGTGTTACCAGTTATACATTCCGATGCACCTCTGCTGGTTTACTGTATCCCTTGCACCTTCAAAGTGACGATGAAACACGTAAATTTCATCGGAATTATATGTAAAAGACACAATGCCGACTTAAGTACAAGAAAACTGAGTCTTCTTAGGGTCTATGTTATGAGCGCTTCCTGTGTCACCAGTTTTACTTTCCGATGCACCTCTGCAGGGTTACTGTATCCCTTGGACCTTCCCATTGACGATGAAACACAGAAATTGCATCGGAATTAAATATAAGAGACACAATGCCGACTTAAGTACAGAAAGACTGAGTCTTCCTACTGTCTATGTTTTGAGCGTGTCCTGTGTCACCAGTTTTACATTCCAATGCACCTCTGTAGGTTTACTGTATCCCTTGCACCTTCACAGTGACGATGAAACACAGAAATTGCATCGGAATTAAATATAAAAGACACAATGCCGACTTAAGTACAAGAAAACTGAGTCTTCTTAGGGTCTATGTTATGAGCGCTTCCTGTGTCACCAGTTTTACATTCCGATGCACCTCTGCAGGGTTACTGTATCCCTTGGACCTTCCCAATGACAATGAAGCACAGAAATTGCATCGGAATTAAATATAAGAGACACAATGCCGACTTAAGTACAGAAAGACTAAGTCTTCCTACTATGTATGCTTTTGAGCGTTTCCTGTGTCACCAGTGCTACATTCCGATGCACCTCTGCAGGTTTACTCTATCCCTTGGATCTTCCCATTGACGATGAAACACAGAAATTGCATAGGAA
Organism: Schistocerca nitens; assembly: GCF_023898315.1. Lineage (NCBI taxonomy): Eukaryota > Metazoa > Arthropoda > Insecta > Orthoptera > Acrididae > Schistocerca > Schistocerca nitens. The sequence goes on along the minus strand of NC_064615.1, from coordinate 1,199,539,668 downwards.
TTAAATATAAGAGACACAATGCCGAATTAAGTACAGGAAGATTGAGTCTTACTACTGTGTATGTTTTGAGCGTTTCGTGCGTCACCAATTTTACATTCCGATGCACCTCTGCTGGTTTACTGTATCCCTTGGACCTTCCCATTGACGATGAAACACAGAAATTGCATCGGAATTAAATATAAGAGACACAATGCCGACTTAAGTACAGAAAGACTGAGTCTTCCTACTGTCTATGTTTTGAGCGTTTACTGTGTGACCAGTTTTACACTCCGATGCACCTCTGCAATTTTACTGAAGCCATTGGACCTTCCCATTGACGATGAAACAGAGAAAGAGCTTCGGAATTAAATATACGAGACACAATGCCGACTTAAGTACAGGAATATCGAGTGTTCCTACTGTCTATGATTTGAGCGTTTCCTGCGTCACCAGTTTTACATTCCGATGCACCCCTGCAGGTTTACTGTATCCCTTGCACCTTCACAGTGACGATGAAACACAGAAATTGCATCGGAATTAAATATAAGAGACACAATGTCGACCTAGGTGCAGGAAGACTGAGTCTTCCTACTGTCTATGTTTTGAGCGTGTCCTGTGTCACCAGTTTTTCATTCCGATGCACCTCTGTAGGTTTACTGTATCCCTTGCACCTTCACAGAGGCAATGAAACACAGAAATTGCATCGGAATTAAATATAACAGAAACAATGCCGACTTAGGTACAGGAAGACTGAGTCTTCCTACTGTTTATGTTTTGAGCGTGTCCTGTGTCACCAGTTTTACATTCCGATGCACCTCTGCAGGTTTACTGTATCCCTTGCACTTTCACAGTGACGATGAAACACAGAAATTGCATCGGAATTAAATATAAAAGACACAATGCTGACTTAAGTACAAGAAAACTGAGTCTTCTTAGGGTCTATGTTATGAGCGCTTCCTGTGTCACCAATTTTACATTCCGATGCACCGCTGCAGGGTTACTGTATCCCTTGGACTTTCCCATTGACGATGAAATACAGAAATTGCATCGGAATTAAATATAAGAGACACAATGCCGACTTACGTACAGAAAGACTGAGTCTTCCTACTGTGTATGTTTTGAGCGTGTCCTGTGTCACCAGTTTTACATTCCAATGCACCTCTGCAGGTTTACTGTATCCCTTGCACATTCACAGTGACGATGAAACACAGAAATTGCATCGGAATTATATATAAAAGACACAATGCCGACTTAAGTACAAGAAAACAGAGTCTTATTAGGGTCTATGTTATGAGCGCTTCCTGCTTCACCAGTTTTACATTCTGATGCACCTTTGCAGGGTTACTGTATCCCTTGGACCTTCCCATTGACGATGAAACACAGAAATTGCATCGGAATTAAATATAAGAGACACAATGCCGACTTAAGTACAGAATGACCGAGTCTTCCTACTGTCTATGTTTTGAGCGTGTCCTGTGTCACCAGTTTTACATTCCGATTCACCTCTGCAAATTTACTGTATCCCTTGGATATTCCCATTGACGATGAAACACAGAAATTGCATCGGAATTAAATATAAGAGACACAATGCCGACTTAAGTACAGGAAGATTGAGTCTTCCTACTGTGTATGTTTTGAGCGTTTCCTGCGTCACCAATTTTTCATTCCGATGCACCTCAGCAGGTTTACTGTATCCATTGGACCTTCCCATTGACGATGATACACAGAAATAGCATCGGAATTAAATATAAGAGACACAATGCCGACTTAAGAACAGGAAGGCTGAGTCTACCTATTGTCTATGTTTTGAGCGTTTCCTGTGTCACCAGTTTTACATTCCGATTCACCTCTGCAAATTTACTGTATCCCTTGGATATTCCCATTGACGATGATACACAGAAATAGCATCGGAATTAAATATAAGAGACACAATGTCGACCTAGGTACAGGAAGACTGAGTCTTCCTACTGTCTATGTTTTGAGCGTGTCCTGTGTCACCAGTTTTTCATGCCGATGCACCTCTGTAGGTTTACTGTATCCCTTGCACCTTCACAGTGACGATGAAACACAGAAATTGCATCGGAATTAAATATAAAAGACACAATGCCGACTTAAGTACAAGAAAACTGAGTCTTCTTAGGGTCTATGATATGAGCGCTTCCTGTGTCACCAGTTTTACATTCCGATGCACCTCTGCCGTGTTACTGTATCCCTTGGACCTTCCCATTGACGAAGAAACACAGAAATTGCATCGGAATTAAATATAAGAGACACAATGCCGACTTAAGTACAGAAAGACTGAGCCTTCCTACTGTCTATGTTTTGAGCGTGTCCTGTGTTACCAGTTATACATTCCGATGCACCTCTGCTGGTTTACTGTATCCCTTGCACCTTCACAGTGACGATGAAACACGTAAATTGCATCGGAATTATATATAAAAGACACAATGCCGACTTAAGTACAAGAAAACTGAGTCTTCTTAGGGTCTATGTTATGAGCGCTTCCTGTGTCACCAGTTTTACTTTCCGATGCACCTCTGCAGGGTTACTGTATCCCTTGGACCTTCCCATTGACGATGAAACACAGAAATTGCATCGGAATTAAATATAAGAGACACAATGCCGACTTAAGTACAGAAAGACTGAGTCTTCCTACTGTCTATGTTTTGAGCGTGTCCTGTGTCACCAGTTTTACATTCCAATGCACCTCTGTAGGTTTACTGTATCCCTTGCACCTTCACAGTGACGATGAAACACAGAAATTGCATCGGAATTAAATATAAAAGACACAATGCCGACTTAAGTACAAGAAAACAGAGTCTTCTTAGGGTCTATGTTATGAGCGCTTCCTGTGTCACCAGTTTTACATTCCGATGCACCTCTGCAGGTTTACATTATCCATTGGATCTTCCCATGGACGATGAAACAGAGAAATTGCATCGGAATTAAATATAACAGAAACAATGCCGACTTAGGTACAGGAAGACTGAGTCTTCCTACTGTTTATGTTTTGAGCGTGTCCTGTGTCACCAGTTTTACATACCGATGCACCTCTGCAGGTTTACTGTATCCCTTGCACTTTCACAGTGACGATGAAACACAGAAATTGCATCGGAATTAAATATAAAAGACACAACGCTGACTTAAGTACAAGAAAACTGAGTCTTCTTAGGGTCTATGTTATGAGCGCTTCCTGTGTCACCAATTTTACATTCCGATGCACCGCTGCAGGGTTACTGTATCCCTTGGACTTTCCCATTGACGATGAAATACAGAAATTGCATCGGAATTAAATATAAGGGACACAATGCCGACTTAAGTACAGAAAGACTGAGTCTTCCTACTGTCTATGTTTTGAGCGTGTCCTGTGTCACCAGTTTTACATTCCGATGCACCTCTGCAGGTTTACTGTATCCCTTGCACATTCACAGTGACGATGAAACACAGAAATTGCATCGGAATTATATATAAAAGTCACAATGCCGACTTAAGTACAAGAAAACAGAGTCTTATTAGGGTCTATGTTATGAGCGCTTCCTGTGTCACCAGTTTTACATTCCGATGCACCTTTGCAGGGTTACTGTATCCCTTGGACCTTCCCATTGACGATGAAACACAGAAATTGCATCGGAATTAAATATAAGAGACACAATGCCGACTTAAGTACAGAATGACCGAGTCTTCCTACTGTCTATGTTTTGAGCGTGTCCTGTGTCACCAGTTTTACATTCCGATTCACCTCTGCAAATTTACTGTATCCCTTGGATATTCCCATTGACGATGAAACACAGAAATTGCATCGGAATTAAATATAAAAGACACAATGCTGACTTAAGTACAAGAAAACTGAGTCTACTTAGGGTCTATGTTATGAGCGCTTCCTGTGTCACCAATTTTACATTCCGATGCACCGCTGCAGGGTTACTGTATCCCTTGGACCTTCCCATTGACGATGAAATACAGAAATTGCATCGGAATTAAATATAAGAGACACAATGCCGACTTAAGTACAGAAAGACTGAGTCTTCCTACTGTGTATGTTTTGAGCGTGTCCTGTGTCACCAGTTTTACATTCCGATGCACCTCTGCAGGTTTACTGTATCCCTTGCACATTCACAGTGACGATGAAACACAGAAATTGCATCGGAATTATATATAAAAGACACAATGCCGACTTAAGTACAAGAAAACAGAGTCTTATTAGGGTCTATGTTATGAGCGCTTCCTGTGTCACCAGTTTTACATTCCGATGCACCTTTGCAGGGTTACTGTATCCCTTGGACCTTCCCATTGACGATGAAACACAGAAATTGCATCGGAATTAAATATAAGAGACACAATGCCGACTTAAGTACAGAATGACCGAGTCTTCCTACTGTCTATGTTTTGAGCGTGTCCTGTGTCACCAGTTTTACATTCCGATTCACCTCTGCAAATTTACTGTATCCCTTGGATATTCCCATTGACGATGAAACACAGAAATTGCATCGGAATTAAATATATGAGACACAATGCCGACTTAAGTACAGGAAGATTGAGTCTTCCTACTGTGTATGTTTTGAGCGTTTCCTGCGTCACCAATTTTTCATTCCGATGCACCTCAGCAGGTTTACTGTATCCATTGGACCTTCCCATTGACGATGATACACAGAAATAGCATCGGAATTAAATATAAGAGACACAATGCCGACTTAAGAACAGGAAGGCTGAGTCTACCTATTGTCTATGTTTTGAGCGTTTCCTGTGTCACCAGTTTTACATTCCGATTCACCTATGCAAATTTACTGTATCCCTTGGATATTCCCATTGACGATGATACACAGAAATAGCATCGGAATTAAATATAAGAGACACAATGTCGACCTAGGTACAGGAAGACTGAGTCTTCCTACTGTCTATGTTTTGAGCGTGTCCTGTGTCACCAGTTTTTCATTCCGATGCACCTCTGTAGGTTTACTGTATCCCTTGCACCTTCACAGTGACGATGAAACACAGAAATTGCATCGGAATTAAATACAAAAGACACAGTGCCGACTTAAGTACAAGAAAACTGAGTCTTCTTAGGGTCTATGATATGAGCGCTTCCTGTGTCACCAGTTTTACATTCCGATGCACCTCTGCCGTGTTACTGTATCCCTTGGACCTTCCCATTGACGATGAAACACAGAAATTGCATCGGAATTAAATATAAGAGACACAATGCCGACTTAAGTACAGAAAGACTGAGTCTTCCTACTGTCTATGTTTTGAGCGTGTCCTGTGTCACCAGTTTTACATTCCGATGCACCTCTGTAGGTTTACTGTATCCCTTGCACCTTCACAGTGACGATGAAACACAGAAATTGCATCGGAATTAAATATAAAAGACACAATGCCGACTTAAGTACAAGAAAACTGAGTCTTCTTAGGGTCTATGTTATGAGCGCTTCCTGTGTCACCAGTTTTACATTCCGATGCACCTCTGCAGGGTTACTGTATCCCTTGGACCTTCCCAATGACAATGAAGCACAGAAATTGCATCGGAATTAAATATAAGAGACACAATGCCGACTTAAGTACAGAAAGACTAAGTCTCCCTACTATGTATGCTTTTGAGCGTTTCCTGTGTCACCAGTGCTACATTCCGATGCACCTCTGCAGGTTTACTCTATCCCTTGGATCTTCCCATTGACGATGAAACACAGAAATTGCATAGGAATTAAATATAAGAGACACAATGCCGAATTAAGTACAGGAAGATTGAGTCTTACTACTGTGTATGTTTTGAGCGTTTCCTGCGTCACCAATTTTACATTCCGATGCACCTCTGCTGGTTTACTGTATCCCTTGGACCTTCCCATTGACGATGAAACACAGAAATTGCATCGGAATTAAATATAAGAGACACAATGCCGACTTAAGTACAGAAAGACTGAGTCTTCCTACTGTCTATGTTTTGAGAGTTTACTGTGTGACCAGTTTTACACTCCGATGCACCTCTGCAATTTTACTGAATCCATTGGACCTTCCCATTGACGATGAAACAGAGAAAGAGCTTCGGAATTAAATATACGAGACACAATGCCGACTTAAGTACAGGAATATCGAGTGTTCCTACTGTCTATGATTTGAGCGTTTCCTGCGTCACCAGTTTTACATTCCGATGCACCCCTGCAGGTTTACTGTATCCCTTGCACCTTCACAGTGACGATGAAACACAGAAATTGCATCGGAATTAAATATAAAAGACACAATGCCGAATTAAGTACAAGAAAACTGAGTCTTCTTAGGGTCTATGTTATGAGCGCTTCCTGTGTCACCAGTTTTACATTCCGATGCACCTCTGCAGGGTTACTGTATCCCTTGGACCTACCTATTGACGATGAAACACAGTAATTGCATCGGAATTAAATATAAGAAACACAATGCCGACTTAAGTACAGAAAGACTGAGTCTTCCTTCTGAGTATGTTTTGAGTGTTTCCTGTGTCACCAGTTTTACATTCCGTTGCACCTCTGCAGGTTTACGTTATCCATTGGACCATCCCATTGACGATGATACACAGAAATAGTATCGAAATTAAATATAAGAGACACAATGCCGACCTAAGAACAGGAAGGCTTAGTCTTCCTTCTGTCTATGTTTTGAGCGTTTCCTGTGTCACCAGTTTTACATTCCGATGCACCTCTGCAGGTTTACATTATCCATTGGACCTTCCCATTGACGATGATACACAGAAATAGCATCGGAATTAAATATAAGAGACACAATGCCGACTTAAGAACAAGAAGGCTGAGTCTTCCTTCTGTCTATGTTTGAGCGTTTCCTGTGTCACCAGTTTTACATTCCGATGCACCTCTGCAGGTTTACATTATCCATTGGATCTTCCCATGGACGATGAAACAGAGAAATTGCATCGGAATTAAATATAACAGAAACAATGCCGACTTAGGTACAGGAAGACTGAGTCTTCCTACTGTTTATGTTTTGAGCGTGTCCTGTGTCACCAGTTTTACATTCCGATGCACCTCTGCAGGTTTACTGTATCCCTTGCACTTTCACAGTGACGATGAAACACAGAAATTGCATCGGAATTAAATATAAAAGACACAACGCTGACTTAAGTACAAGAAAACTGAGTCTTCTTAGGGTCTATGTTATGAGCGCTTCCTGTGTCACCAATTTTACATTCCGATGCACCGCTGCAGGGTTACTGTATCCCTTGGACCTTCCCATTGACGATGAAATACAGAAATTGCATCGGAATTAAATATAAGGGACACAATGCCGACTTAAGTACAGAAAGACTGAGTCTTCCTACTGTCTATGTTTTGAGCGTGTCCTGTGTCACCAGTTTTACATTCCGATGCACCTCTGCAGGTTTACTGTATCCCTTGCACATTCACAGTGACGATGAAACACAGAAATTGCATCGGAATTATATATAAAAGACACAATGCCGACTTAAGTACAAGAAAACAGAGTCTTATTAGGGTCTATGTTATGAGCGCTTCCTGTGTCACCAGTTTTACATTCCGATGCACCTTTGCAGGGTTACTGTATCCCTTGGACCTTCCCATTGACGATGAAACACAGAAATTGCATCGGAATTAAATATAAGAGACACAATGCCGACTTAAGTACAGAATGACCGAGTCTTCCTACTGTCTATGTTTTGAGCGTGTCCTGTGTCACCAGTTTTACATTCCGATTCACCTCTGCAAATTTACTGTATCCCTTGGATATTCCCATTGACGATGAAACACAGAAATTGCATCGGAATTAAATATAAAAGACACAATGCTGACTTAAGTACAAGAAAACTGAGTCTACTTAGGGTCTATGTTATGAGCGCTTCCTGTGTCACCAATTTTACATTCCGATGCACCGCTGCAGGGTTACTGTATCCCTTGGACCTTCCCATTGACGATGAAATACAGAAATTGCATCGGAATTAAATATAAGAGACACAATGCCGACTTAAGTACAGAAAGACTGAGTCTTCCTACTGTCTATGTTTTGAGCGTGTCCTGTGTCACCAGTTTTACATTCCGATTCACCTCTGCAAATTTACTGTATCCCTTGGATATTCCCATTGACGATGAAACACAGAAATTGCATCGGAATTAAATATATGAGACACAATGCCGACTTAAGTACAGGAAGATTGAGTCTTCCTACTGTGTATGTTTTGAGCGTTTCCTGCGTCACCAATTTTTCATTCCGATGCACCTCAGCAGGTTTACTGTATCCATTGGACCTTCCCATTGACGATGATACACAGAAATAGCATCGGAATTATATATAAGAGACACAATGCCGACTTAAGAACAGGAAGGCTGAGTCTACCTATTGTCTATGTTTTGAGCGTTTCCTGTGTCACCAGTTTTACATTCCGATTCACCTCTGCAAATTTACTGTATCCCTTGGATATTCCCATTGACGATGATACACAGAAATAGCATCGGAATTAAATATAAGAGACACAATGTCGACCTAGGTACAGGAAGACTGAGTCTTCCTACTGTCTATGTTTTGAGCGTGTCCTGTGTCACCAGTTTTTCATTCCGATGCACCTCTGTAGGTTTACTGTATCCCTTGCACCTTCACAGTGACGATGAAACACAGAAATTGCATCGGAATTAAATACAAAAGACACAATGCCGACTTAAGTACAAGAAAACTGAGTCTTCTTAGGGTCTATGATATGAGCGCTTCCTGTGTCACCAGTTTTACATTCCGATGCACCTCTGCCGTGTTACTGTATCCCTTGGACCTTCCCATTGACGATGAAACACAGAAATTGCATCGGAATTAAATATAAGAGACACAATGCCGACTTAAGTACAGAAAGACTGAGTCTTCCTACTGTCTTTGTTTTGAGCGTGTCCTGTGTCACCAGTTTTACATTCCGATGCACCTCTGTAGGTTTACTGTATCCCTTGCACCTTCACAGTGACGATGAAACACAGAAATTGCATCGGAATTAAATATAAAAGACACAATGCCGACTTAAGTACAAGAAAACTGAGTCTTCTTAGGGTCTATGTTATGAGCGCTTCCTGTGTCACCAGTTTTACATTCCGATGCACCTCTGCAGGGTTACTGTATCCCTTGGACCTTCCCAATGACAATGAAGCACAGAAATTGCATCGGAATTAAATATAAGAGACACAATGCCGACTTAAGTACAGAAAGACTAAGTCTCCCTACTATGTATGCTTTTGAGCGTTTCCTGTGTCACCAGTGCTACATTCCGATGCACCTCTGCAGGTTTACTCTATCCCTTGGATCTTCCCATTGACGATGAAACACAGAAATTGCATAGGAATTAAATATAAGAGACACAATGCCGAATTAAGTACAGGAAGATTGAGTCTTACTACTGTGTATGTTTTGAGCGTTTCCTGCGTCACCAATTTTACATTCCGATGCACCTCTGCTGGTTTACTGTATCCCTTGGACCTTCCCATTGACGATGAAACACAGAAATTGCATCGGAATTAAATATAAGAGACACAATGCCGACTTAAGTACAGAAAGACTGAGTCTTCCTACTGTCTATGTTTTGAGCGTTTACTGTGTGACCAGTTTTACACTCCGATGCACCTCTGCAATTTTACTGAATCCATTGGACCTTCCCATTGACGATGAAACAGAGAAAGAGCTTCGGAATTAAATATACGAGACACAATGCCGACTTAAGTACAGGAATATCGAGTGTTCCTACTGTCTATGATTTGAGCGTTTCCTGCGTCACCAGTTTTACATTCCGATGCACCCCTGCAGGTTTACTGTATCCCTTGCACCTTCACAGTGACGATGAAACACAGAAATTGCTTCGGAATTAAATATAAAAGACACAATGCCGAATTAAGTACAAGAAAACTGAGTCTTCTTAGGGTCTATGTTATGAGCGCTTCCTGTGTCACCAGTTTTACATTCCGATGCACCTCTGCAGGGTTACTGTATCCCTTGGACCTACCTATTGACGATGAAACACAGTAATTGCATCGGAATTAAATATAAGAAACACAATGCCGACTTAAGTACAGAAAGACTGAGTCTTCCTTCTGTGTAAGTTTTGAGTGTTTCCTGTGTCACCAGTTTTACATTCCGTTGCACCTCTGCAGGTTTACGTTATCCATTGGACCTTCCCATTGACGATGATACACAGAAATAGTATCGAAATTAAATATAAGAGACACAATGCCGACCTAAGAACAGGAAGGCTGAGTCTTCCTTCTGTCTATGTTTTGAGCGTTTCCTGTGTCACCAGTTTTACATTCCGATGCACCTCTGCAGGTTTACATTATCCATTGGACCTTCCCATTGACGATGATACACAGAAATAGCATCGGAATTAAATATAAGAGACACAATACCGACTTAAGAACAAGAAGGCTGAGTCTTCCTTCTGTCTATGTTTGAGCGTTTCCTGTGTCACCAGTTTTACATTCCGATGCACCTCTGCAGGTTTACATTATCCATTGGATCTTCCCATGGACGATGAAACACAGAAATTGCATCGGAATTAAATATAACAGAAACAATGCCGACTTAGGTACAGGAAGACTGAGTCTTCCTACTGTTTATGTTTTGAGCGTGTCCTGTGTCACCAGTTTTACATTCCGATGCACCTCTGCAGGTTTACTGTATCCCTTGCACTTTCACAGTGACGATGAAACACAGAAATTGCATCGGAATTAAATATAAAAGACACAACGCTGACTTAAGTACAAGAAAACTGAGTCTTCTTAGGGTCTATGTTATGAGCGCTTCCTGTGTCACCAGTTTTACATTCCGATGCACCTTTGCAGGGTTACTGTATCCCTTGGACCTTCCCATTGACGATGAAACACAGAAATTGCATCGGAATTAAATATAAGAGACACAATGCCGACTTAAGTACAGAATGACCGAGTCTTCCTACTGTCTATGTTTTGAGCGTGTCCTGTGTCACCAGTTTTACATTCCGATTCACCTCTGCAAATTTACTGTATCCCTTGGATATTCCCATTGACGATGAAACACAGAAATTGCATCGGAATTAAATATAAAAGACACAATGCTGACTTAAGTACAAGAAAACTGAGTCTACTTAGGGTCTATGTTATGAGCGCTTCCTGTGTCACCAATTTTACATTCCGATGCACCGCTGCAGGGTTACTGTATCCCTTGGACCTTCCCATTGACGATGAAATACAGAAATTGCATCGGAATTAAATATAAGAGACACAATGCCGACTTAAGTACAGAAAGACTGAGTCTTCCTAATGTGTATGTTTTGAGCGTGTCCTGTGTCACCAGTTTTACATTCCGATGCACCTCTGCAGGTTTACTGTATCCCTTGCACATTCACAGTGACGATGAAACACAGAAATTGCATCGGAATTATATATAAAAGACACAATGCCGACTTAAGTACAAGAAAACAGAGTCTTATTAGGGTCTATGTTATGAGCGCTTCCTGTGTCACCAGTTTTACATTCCGATGCACCTTTGCAGGGTTACTGTATCCCTTGGACCTTCCCATTGACGATGAAACACAGAAATTGCATCGGAATTAAATATAAGAGACACAATGCCGACTTAAGTACAGAATGACCGAGTCTTCCTACTGTCTATGTTTTGAGCGTGTCCTGTGTCACCAGTTTTACATTCCGATTCACCTCTGCAAATTTACTGTATCCCTTGGATATTCCAATTGACGATGAAACACAGAAATTGCATCGGAATTAAATATATGAGACACAATGCCGACTTAAGTACAGGAAGATTGAGTCTTCCTACTGTGTATGTTTTGAGCGTTTCCTGCGTCACCAATTTTTCATTCCGATGCACCTCAGCAGGTTTACTGTATCCATTGGACCTTCCCATTGACGATGATACACAGAAATAGCATCGGAATTATATATAAGAGACACAATGCCGACTTAAGAACAGGAAGGCTGAGTCTACCTATTGTCTATGTTTTGAGCGTTTCCTGTGTCACCAGTTTTACATTCCGATTCACCTCTGCAAATTTACTGTATCCCTTGGATATTCCCATTGACGATGATACACAGAAATAGCATCGGAATTAAATATAAGAGACACAATGTCGACCTAGGTACAGGAAGACTGAGTCTTCCTACTGTCTATGTTTTGAGCGTGTCCTGTGTCACCAGTTTTTCATTCCGATGCACCTCTGTAGGTTTACTGTATCCCTTGCACCTTCACAGTGACGATGAAACACAGAAATTGCATCGGAATTAAATACAAAAGACACAATGCCGACTTAAGTACAAGAAAACTGAGTCTTCTTAGGGTCTATGATATGAGCGCTTCCTGTGTCACCAGTTTTACATTCCGATGCACCTCTGCCGTGTTACTGTATCCCTTGGACCTTCCCATTGACGATGAAACACAGAAATTGCATCGGAATTAAATATAAGAGACACAATGCCGACTTAAGTACAGAAAGACTGAGTCTTCCTACTGTCTATGTTTTGAGCGTGTCCTGTGTCACCAGTTTTACATTCCGATGCACCTCTGTAGGTTTACTGTATCCCTTGCACCTTCACAGTGACGATGAAACACAGAAATTGCATCGGAATTAAATATAAAAGACACAATGCCGACTTAAGTACAAGAAAACTGAGTCTTCTTAGGGTCTATGTTATGAGCGCTTCCTGTGTCACCAGTTTTACATTCCGATGCACCTCTGCAGGGTTACTGTATCCCTTGGACCTTCCCAATGACAATGAAGCACAGAAATTGCATCGGAATTAAATATAAGAGACACAATGCCGACTTAAGTACAGAAAGACTAAGTCTCCCTACTATGTATGCTTTTGAGCGTTTCCTGTGTCACCAGTGCTACATTCCGATGCACCTCTGCAGGTTTACTCTATCCCTTGGATCTTCCCATTGACGATGAAACACAGAAATTGCATAGGAATTAAATATAAGAGACACAATGCCGAATTAAGTACAGGAAGATTGAGTCTTACTACTGTGTATGTTTTGAGCGTTTCCTGCGTCACCAATTTTACATTCCGATGCACCTCTGCTGGTTTACTGTATCCCTTGGACCTACCCATTGACGATGAAACACAGAAATTGCATCGGAATTAAATATAAGAGACACAATGCCGACTTAAGTACAGAAAGACTGAGTCTTCCTACTGTCTATGTTTTGAGCGTTTACTGTGTGACCAGTTTTACACTCCGATGCACCTCTGCAATTTTACTGAATCCATTGGACCTTCCCATTGACGATGAAACAGAGAAAGAGCTTCCGAATTAAATATACGAGACACAATGCCGACTTAAGTACAGGAATATCGAGTGTTCCTACTGTCTATGATTTGAGCGTTTCCTGCGTCACCAGTTTTACATTCCGATGCACCCCTGCAGGTTTACTGTATCCCTTGCACCTTCACAGTGACGATGAAACACAGAAATTGCATCGGAATTAAATATAAAAGACACAATGCCGAATTAAGTACAAGAAAACTGAGTCTTCTTAGGGTCTATGTTATGAGCGCTTCCTGTGTCACCAGTTTTACATTCCGATGCACCCCTGCAGGGTTACTGTATCCCTTGGACCTACCTATTGACGATGAAACACAGTAATTGCATCGGAATTAAATATAAGAAACACAATGCCGACTTAAGTACAGAAAGACTGAGTCTTCCTTCTGTGTATGTTTTGAGTGTTTCCTGTGTCACCAGTTTTACATTCCGTTGCACCTCTGCAGGTTTACGTTATCCATTGGACCTTCCCATTGACGATGATACACAGAAATAGTATCGAAATTAAATATAAGAGACACAATGCCGACCTAAGAACAGGAAGGCTGAGTCTTCCTTCTGTCTATGTTTTGAGCGTTTCCTGTGTCACCAGTTTTACATTCCGATGCACCTCTGCAGGTTTACATTATCCATTGGACCTTCCCATTGACGATGATACACAGAAATAGCATCGGAATTAAATATAAGAGACACAATGCCGACTTAAGAACAAGAAGGCTGAGTCTTCCTTCTGTCTATGTTTGAGCGTTTCCTGTGTCACCAGTTTTACATTCCGATGCACCTCTGCAGGTTTACATTATCCATTGGATCTTCCCATGGACGATGAAACACAGAAATTGCATCGGAATTAAATATAACAGAAACAATGCCGACTTAGGTACAGGAAGACTGAGTCTTCCTACTGTTTATGTTTTGAGCGTGTCCTGTGTCACCAGTTTTACATTCCGATGCACCTCTGCAGGTTTACTGTATCCCTTGCACTTTCACAGTGACGATGAAACACAGAAATTGCATCGGAATTAAATATAAAAGACACAATGCTGACTTAAGTACAAGAAAACTGAGTCTTCTTAGGGTCTATGTTATGAGCGCTTCCTGTGTCACCAATTTTACATTCCGATGCACCGCTGCAGGGTTACTGTATCCCTTGGACCTTCCCATTGACGATGAAATACAGAAATTGCATCGGAATTAAATATAAGGGACACAATGCCGACTTAAGTACAGAAAGACTGAGTCTTCCTACTGTCTATGTTTTGAGCGTGTCCTGTGTCACCAGTTTTACATTCCGATGCACCTCTGCAGGTTTACTGTATCCCTTGCACATTCACAGTGACGATGAAACACAGAAATTGCATCGGAATTATATATAAAAGACACAATGCCGACTTAAGTACAAGAAAACAGAGTCTTATTAGGGTCTATGTTATGAGCGCTTCCTGTGTCACCAGTTTTACATTCCGATGCACCTTTGCAGGGTTACTGTATCCCTTGGACCTTCCCATTGACGATGAAACACAGAAATTGCATCGGAATTAAATATAAGAGACACAATGCCGACTTAAGTACAGAATGACCGAGTCTTCCTACTGTCTATGTTTTGAGCGTGTCCTGTGTCACCAGTTTTACATTCCTATTCACCTCTGCAAATTTACTGTATCCCTTGGATATTCCCATTGACGATGAAACACAGAAATTGCATCGGAATTAAATATAAGAGACACAATGCCGACTGAAGTACAGGAAGATTGAGTCTTCCTACTGTGTATGTTTTGAGCGTTTCCTGCGTCACCAATTTTTCATTCCGATGCACCTCTGCAGGTTTACTGTATCCATTGGACCTTCCCATTGACGATGATACACAGAAATAGCATCGGAATTAAATATAAGAGACACAATGCCGACTTAAGAACAGGAAGGCTGAGTCTACCTATTGTCTATGTTTTGAGCGTTTCCTGTGTCACCAGTTTTACATTCCGATGCACCTCTGCAGGTTTACTGTATGCCTTGGATCTTCCCGTTGACGATGAAACACAGAAATTGCATCGGAATTAAATATAAGAGACCCAATGCCGACTTAAGTACTGGAACATTGAGTCATCCTACTGTCTATGATTTGAGCGTTTCCTGCGTCACCAGTTTTACATTCCGATGCACCACTGCAGGTTTACTCTATCCATTGGACCTTCCCATTGACGATGAAACACAGATATTAAATCGGAATTAAATATAAGAGACACAACGTTGACTTAAGTACAAGAAAACTGTGTCTTCTTACGGTCTATGTTTTGAGCGTTTCCAGTGTCACCAGTTTTACATTCTGATGCACCTCTGCAGGTTTACTGTATCCATTGGACCTTCCCATGGACGATGAAACACAGAAATTGCATCGGAATTAAATATAGGAGACACAATGTCGACCTAGGTACAGGAAGACTGAGTCTTCCTACTGTCTATGTTTTGAGCGTGTCCTGTGTCACCAGTTTTTCATTCCGATGCACCTCTGTAGGTTTACTGTATCCCTTGCACCTTCACAGTGACGATGAAACACAGAAATTGCATCGGAATTAAATATAAAAGACACAATGCCGACTTAAGTACAAGAAAACTGAGTCTTCTTAGGGTCTATGATATGAGCGCTTCCTGTGTCACCAGTTTTACATTCCGATGCACCTCTGCCGTGTTACTGTATCCCTTGGACCTTCCCATTGACGACGAAACACAGAAATTGCATCGGAATTAAATATAAGAGACACAATGCCGACTTAAGTACAGAAAGACTGAGTCTTCCTACTGTCTATGTTTTGAGCGTGTCCTGTGTCACCAGTTTTACATTCCGATGCACCTCTGTAGGTTTACTGTATCCCTTGCACCTTCACAGTGACGATGAAACACAGAAATTGCATCGGAATTAAATATAAAAGACACAATGCCGACTTAAGTACAAGAAAACTGAGTCTTCTTAGGGTCTATGTTATGAGCGCTTCCTGTGTCACCAGTTTTACATTCCGATGCACCTCTGCAGGGTTACTGTATCCCTTGGACCTTCCTAATGACAATGAAGCACAGAAATTGCATCGGAATTAAATATAAGAGACACAATGCCGACTTAAGTACAGAAAGAGTAAGTCTTCCTACTATGTATGCTTTTGAGCGTTTCCTGTGTCACCAGTGCTACATTCCTATGCACCTCTGCAGGTTTACTCTATCCCTTGGATCTTCCCATTGACGATGATATACAGAAATTGCATAGGAATTAAATATAAGAGACACAATGCCGACATAAGTACAGGAAGATTGAGTCTTACTACTGTGTATGTTTTGAGCGTTTCCTGCGTCACCAATTTTACATTGCGATGCACCTCTGCAGGTTTACTGTGACCATTGGACCGTCCCATTGACGATGAAACACAGAAATAGCATCGGAATTAAATATAAGAGACACAATGCCGACATAAGAACAGGAAGGCTGAGTCTTCCTACTGTCTATGTTTTGAGCGTTTCCTGTGTCACCAGTTTTTCATTCCGATGCACCTCTGTAGGTTTACTGTATCACTTGGATCTTCCCATTGACGATGAAACACAGAAATTGCATCGGTATTAAATATAAGAGACACAATGCCGACTTAAGTACAGGAATAGTGAGTCTCCCTACTGTCTATGTTTTGATCGTTTCCTGCTTCACCAGTTTTACATTCCGATGCACCTCTGCAGGTTTACTGTACCCATTGGACCTTCCCATTGACGATGAAACACAGAAATTACATCGGAATTAAATATAAAAGACACAATGCCGTCTTAAGTACAGGAAGACTGTGTCTTTCTACTGTCTATGTTTTGAGCGTTTCCTGTGTCACCAGTTTTACATTCCGATGCACCTCTGCAGGTTTACTGTATCCCTTTGACCTTCCCATTGACGATGATTCACAGAAATTGCGTCGGAATTAAATATAAGAGACACAATGCCGACTTAAGTACAGGAAGATTGAGTCTTCCTACTGTCTATATTTTGAGCGTTTCCTGCGTCACCAGTTTTACATTCCCATGCACCTCTGCAGGTTTTCCTGTATCCATTGGACCTTGCCATTGACGATGAAACACAGAAATAGCATCGGAATTAAATATAAGAGACACAAGGCCGACTTAAGTACAGGAACACTGAGTCTTCCTACTGTCTATGTTTTGAGCGTGTCCTGTGTCACCAGTTTTACATTCCGATGCACCTCTGCAGGTTTACTGTATCCCTTGCACATTCACAGTGACGATGAAACATAGAAATTGCATCGGAATTATATATAAAAGACACAATGCCGACTTAAGTACAAGAAAACAGAGTCTTATTAGGGTCTATGTTATGAGCGCTTCCTGTGTCACCAGTTTTACATTCCGATGCACCTTTGCAGGGTTACTGTATCCATTGGACCTTCCCATTGACGATGAAACACAGAAATTGCATCGGAATTAAATATAAGAGACACAATGCCGACTTAAGTACAGAATGACCGAGTCTTCCTATTGTCTATGTTTTGAGCGTGTCCTGTGCCACCAGTTTTACATTCCGATTCACCTCTGCAAATTTACTGTATCCCTTGGATATTCCCATTGACGATGAAACACAGAAATTGCATCGGAATTAAATATAAGAGACACAATGCCGACTTAAGTACAGGAAGATTGAGTCTTCCTACAGTGTATGTTTTGAGCGTTTCCTGCGTCACCAATTTTTCATTCCGATGCACCTCTGCAGGTTTACTGTATCCATTGGACCTTCCCATTGGAGATGATACACTGAAATAGCATCGGAATTAAATATAAGAGACACAATGCCGACTTAAGAACAGGAAGGCTGAGTCTACCTATTGTCTATGTTTTGAGCGTTTCCTGTGTCACCAGTTTTACATTCCGATGCACCTCTGCAGGTTTACTGTATGCCTTGGATCTTCCCGTTGACGATGAAACACAGAAATTGCATCGGAATTAAATATAAGAGACCCAATGCCGACTTAAGTACTGGAACATTGCGTCATCCTACTGTCTATGATTTGAGCGTTTCCTGCGTCACCAGTTTTACATTCCGATGAACCTCTGCAGGTTTACTGTATCCCTTGCACCTTCACAGTGACGATGAAACACAGAAATTGCATCGGAATTAAATATAAAAGACACAATGCCGACTTAAGTACAAGAAAACTGAGTCTTCTTAGGGTCTATGTTATGAGCGCTTCCTGTGCCACCAGTTTTACATCCCGATGCACCGTTGCAGGGTTACTGTATCCCTTGGACCTTCCCATTGACGATGAAACACAGAAATTGCATCGGAATTAAAAATAAGAGACACAATGCCGACTTAAGTACAGAAAGACTGAGTCTTCCTACTGTCTATGTTATGAGCGTTTCCTGTGTCACCAGTTTTACATTCCGATGCACCTCTGCAGGTTTACTGTATCCCTTGGATAATCCCATTGACGATGAAACACAGAAATTGCATCGGAATTAAATATAAGAGACACATTACCCACTTAAGTACAGGAAGATTGAGTCTTCCTACTGTGTATGTTTTGAGCGTTTCCTGCGTCACCAATTTTACATTCCGATGCACCTCTGCAGGTTTACTGTATCCATTGGACCTTCCCATTGACGATGAAACACAGAAATAGCATCGGAATTAAATATAAGAGACACAAAGCCGACTTAAGAACAGGAAGGCTGAGTATTCCTACTGTCTATGTTTTGAGCGTTTCCTGTGTCACCAGTTTTACATTCCGGTGCACCTCTGCAGGTTTACTGTATCCCTTGTATCTTTCCATTGACGATGAAACACAGAAATTGCATCGGTATTAAATATAAGAGACACAATGCCGGCTTAAGTACAGGAACATCGAGTCTTCCTACTGTCTATGTTTTGAGCGATTCCTGCGTCACCAGTTTTACATTCCGATGCACCACTGCAGGTTTACTGTATCCATTGGACCTTCCCATTGACGATGAAACACAGAAATAGCATCGGAATTAAATATAAGAGACACAAAGCCGACTTAAGAACAGGAAGGCTGAGTATTCCTACTGTCTATGTTTTGAGCGTTTCCTGTGTCACCAGTTTTACATTCCGGTGCACCTCTGCAGGTTTACTGTATCCCTTGTATCTTTCCATTGACGATGAAACACAGAAATTGCATCGGTATTAAATATAAGAGACACAATGCCGGCTTAAGTACAGGAACATCGAGTCTTCCTACTGTCTATGTTTTGAGCGATTCCTGCGTCACCAGTTTTACATTCCGATGCACCACTGCAGGTTTACTGTATCCATTGGACCTTCCCATTGACGATGAAACACAGATATTACATCGGAATTAAATATAAGAGACACAACGTTGACTTAAGTACAAGAAAACTGTGTCTTCTTACGGTCTATGTTTTGAGCGTTTCCAGTGTCACCAGTTTTACATTCTGATGCACCTCTGCAGGTTTACTGTATCCATTGGACCTTCCCATGGACGATGAAACACAGAAATTGCATCGGAATTAAATATAAGAGACACAATGTCGACCTAGGTACAGGAAGACTGCGTCTTCCTACTGTCTATGTTTTGAGCATGTCCTGTGTCACCAGTTTTTCATTCCGATGCACCTCTGTAGGTTTACTGTATCCCTTGCACCTTCACAGTGACGATGAAACACAGAAATTGCATCGGAATTAAATATAAAAGACACAATGCCGACTTAAGTACAAGAAAACTGAGTCTTCTTAGGGTCTATGTTATGAGCGCTTCCTGTGTCACCAGTTTTACATTCCGATGCACCTCTGCCGTGTTACTGTATCCCTTGGACTTTCCCATTGACGAAGAAACACAGAAATTGCATCGGAATTAAATATAAGACACACAATGCCGACTTAAGTACAGAAAGACTGAGTCTTCCTACTGTCTATGTTTTGAGCGTGTCCTGTGTTACCAGTTTTACATTCCGATGCACCTCTGCTGGTTTACTGTATCCCTTGCACCTTCACAGTGACGATGAAACACGTAAATTGCATCGGAATTAAATATGAAAGACACAATGCCGACTTAAGTACAAGAAAACTGAGTCTTCTTAGGGTCTATGTTATGAGCGCTTCCTGTGTCACCAGTTTTACTTTCCGATGCACCTCTGCAGGGTTACGGTATCCCTTGGACCTTCCCATTGACGATGAAACACAGAAATTGCATCGGAATTAAATATAAGAGACACAATGCCGACTTAAGTACAGAAAGACTGAGTCTTCCTACTGTCCATGTTTTGAGCGTGTCCTGTGTCACCAGTTTTACATTCCGATGCACCGCTGTAGGTTTACTGTATCCCTTGCACCTTCACAGTGACGATGAAACACGGAAATTGCATCGGAATTAAATATAAAAGACACAATGCCGACTTAAGTACAAGAAAACTGAGTCTTCTTAGGGTCTATATTATGAGCGCTTCCTGTGTCACCAGTTTTACATTCCGATGCACCTCTGCGGGGTTACTGTATCCCTTGGACCTTCCCAATGACAATGAAGCACAGAAATTGCATCGGAATTAAATATAAGAGACACAATGCCGACTTAAGTACAGATAGACTAAGTCTTCCTACTATGTATACTTTTGAGCGTTTCCTGTGTCACCAGTGCTACATTCCGATGCACCTCTGCAGGTTTACTCTATCCCTTGGATCTTCCCATTGACGATGAAACACAGAAATTGCATAGGAATTAAATATAAAAGACACAATGCCGACATAAGTACAGGAAGATTGAGTCTTACTACTGTGTATGTTTTGAGCGTTTCCTGCGTCACCAATTTTACATTCCGATGCACCTCTGCAGGTTTACTGTAATTATTGGACCGTCCCATTGACGATGAAACACAGAAATAGCATCGGAATTAAATATAAGAGACACAATGCCGAAATAAGAACAGGAAGGCTAAGTCTTCCCACTGTCTATGTTTTGAGCGTTTCCTGTGTCACCAGTTTTTCATTCCGATGCACCTCTGTAGGTTTACTGTATCACTTGGATCTTCCCATTGACGATGAAACACAGAAATTGCATCGGTATTAAATATAAGAGACACAATGCCGACTTAAGTACAGGAATAGTGAGTCTTCCTACTGTGTATGTTTTGAGCGTTTCCTGCGTCACCAATTTTACATTCCGATGCACCTCTGCAGGTTTACTGTATCCATTGGACCTTCCCATTGACGATGAAACACAGAAATAGCATCGGAATTAAATATAAGAGACACAAAGCCGACTTAAGAACAGGAAGGCTGAGTATTCCTACTGTCTATGTTTTGAGCGTTTCCTGTGTCACCAGTTTTACATTCCGGTGCACCTCTGCAGGTTTACTGTATCCCTTGTATCTTTCCATTGACGATGAAACACAGAAATTGCATCGGTATTAAATATAAGAGACACAATGCCGGCTTAAGTACAGGAACATCGAGTCTTCCTACTGTCTATGTTTTGAGCGATTCCTGCGTCACCAGTTTTACATTCCGATGCACCACTGCAGGTTTACTGTATCCATTGGACCTTCCCATTGACGATGAAACACAGATATTACATCGGAATTAAATATAAGAGACACAACGTTGACTTAAGTACAAGAAAACTGTGTCTTCTTACGGTCTATGCTTTGAGCGTTTCCAGTGTCACCGGTTTTACATTCTGATGCACCTCTGCAGGTTTACTGTATCCATTGGACCTTCCCATGGACGATGAAACACAGAAATTGCATCGGAATTAAATATAAGAGACACAATGTCGACCTAGGTACAGGAAGACTGAGTCTTCCTACTGTCTATGTTTTGAGCGTGTCCTGTGTCACCAGTTTTTCATTCCGATGCACCTCTGTAGGTTTACTGTATCCCTTGCACCTTCACAGTGACGATGAAACACAGAAATTGCATCGGAATTATATATAAAAGACAAATTGCCGACTTAAGTACAAGAAAACTGAGTCTTCTTAGGGTCTATGTTATGAGCGCTTCCTGTGTCACCAGTTTTACATTCCGATGCACCTCTGCCGTGTTACTGTATCCCTTGGACCTTCCCATTGACGAAGAAACACAGAAATTGCATCGGAATTAAATATAAGAGACACAATGCCGACTTAAGTACAGAAAGACTGAGTCTTCCTACTGTCTATGTTTTGAGCGTGTCCTGTGTTACCAGTTTTACATTCCGATGCACCTCTGCTGGTTTACTGTATCCCTTGCACCTTCACAGTGACGATGAAACACGTAAATTGCATCGGAATTAAATATAAAAGACACAATGCCGACTTAAGTACAAGAAAACTGAGTCTTCTTAGGGTCTATGTTATGAGCGCTTCCTGTGTCACCAGTTTTACTTTCCGATGCACCTCTGCAGGGTTACGGTATCCCTTGGACCTTCCCATTGACGATGAAACACAGAAATTGCATCGGAATTAAATATAAGAGACACAATGCCGACTTAAGTACAGAAAGACTGAGTCTTCCTACTGTCCATGTTTTGAGCGTGTCCTGTGTCACCAGTTTTACATTCCGATGCACCTCTGTAGGTTTACTGTATCCCTTGCACCTTCACAGTGACGATGAAACACAGAAATTGCATCGGAATTAAATATAAAAGACACAATGCCGACTTAAGTACAAGAAAACTGAGTCTTCTTAGGGTCTATATTATGAGCGCTTCCTGTGTCACCAGTTTTACATTCCGATGCACCTCTGCAGGGTTACTGTATCCCTTGGACCTTCCCAATGACAATGAAGCACAGAAATTGCATCGGAATTAAATATAAGAGACACAATGCCGACTTAAGTACAGAAAGACTAAGTCTTCCTACTATGTATACTTTTGAGCGTTTCCTGTGTCACCAGTGCTACATTCCGATGCACCTCTGCAGGTTTACTCTATCCCTTGGATCTTCCCATGACGATGAAACACAGAAATTGCATAGGAATTAAATATAAGAGACACAATGCCGACATAAGTACAGGAAGATTGAGTCTTACTACTGTCTATGTTTTGAGCGTTTCCTGTGTCACCAGTTTTTCATTCCGATGCACCTCTGTAGGTTTACTGTATCACTTGGATCTTCCCATTGTCGATGAAACACAGAAATTGCATCGGTATTAAATATAAGAGACACAATGCCGACTTAAGTACAGGAATAGTGAGTCTCCCTACTGTCTATGTTTTGATCGTTTCCTGCTTCACCAGTTTTACATTCCGATGCACCTCTGCAGGTTTACTGTACCCATGGGACCTTCCCATTGACGATGAAACACAGAAATTACATCGGAATTAAATATAAGAGACACAACGTTGACTTAAGTACAAGAAAACTAAGTCTTCTTACGGTCTATGTTTTGAGCGTTTCCAGTGTCACCAGTTTTACATTCTGATGCACCTCTGCAGGTTTACTGTATCCCTTGCACCTTCACAGTGACGATGAAACACAGAAATTGCATCGGAATTAAATATAAAAGACACAATGCCGACTTAAGTACAAGAAAACTGAGTCTTCTTAGGGTCTATGTTATGAGCGCTTCCTGTGTCACCAGTTTTACATTCCGATGCACCTCTGCAGGTTTACTGTATCCCTTGGATAATCCCATTGACGATGAAACACAGAAATTGCATCGGAATTAAGTATAAGAGACACAATGCCGACTTAAGTACAGGAAGATTGAGTCTTCCTACTCTGTATGTTTTGAGCGTTTCCTGCGTCACCAATTTTACATTCCGATGCACCTCTGCAGGTTTACTGTATCCATTGGACCTTCCCATTGACGATGAAACACAGAAATAGCATCGGAAATAAATATAAGAGACACAAAGCCGACTTAAGAACAGGAAGGCTGAGTATTCCTACTGTCTATGTTTTGAGCGTTTCCTGTGTCACCAGTTTTACATTCCGGTGCACCTCTGCAGGTTTACTGTATCCCTTGTATCTTTCCATTGACGATGAAACATAGAAATTGCATCGGTATTAAATATAAGAGACACAATGCCGGCTTAAGTACAGGAACATCGAGTCTTCCTACTGTCTATGTTTTGAGCGATTCCTGCGTTACCAGTTTTACATTCCGATGCACCACTGCACGTTTACTGTATCCATTGGACCTTCCCATTGACGATGAAACACAGATATTACATCGGAATTAAATATAAGAGACACAACGTTGACTTAAGTACAAGAAAACCGTGTCTTCTTACGGTCTATGTTTTGAGCGTTTCCAGTGTCACCAGTTTTACATTCTGATGCACCTCTGCAGGTTTACTGTATCCATTGGACCTTCCCATGGACGATGAAACACAGAAATTGCATCGGAATTAAATATAAGAGACACAATGTCGACCTAGGTACAGGAAGACTGAGTCTTCCTACTGTCTATGTTTTGAGCGTGTCCTGTGTCAC
Source organism: Schistocerca nitens (assembly GCF_023898315.1). NCBI lineage: Eukaryota > Metazoa > Arthropoda > Insecta > Orthoptera > Acrididae > Schistocerca > Schistocerca nitens. Next base: position 1,199,514,984 of record NC_064615.1, on the reverse strand, counting down.
CAGTTTTTCATTCCGATGCATCTCTGTAGGTTTACTGTACCCTTGCACCTTCACAGTGACGATGAAACACAGAAATTGCATCGGAATTAAATATAAAAGACACAATGCCGACTTAAGTACAAGAAAACTGAGTCTTTTTAGGGTCTATGTTATGAGCGCTTCCTGTGTCACCAGTTTTACATTCCGATGCACCTCTGCCGTGTTACTGTATCCCTTGGACCTTCCCATTGACGAAGAAACACAGAAATTGCATCGGAATTAAATATAAGAGACACAATGCCGACTTAAGTACAGAAAGACTGAGTCTTCCTACTGTCTATGTTTTGAGCGTGTCCTGTGTTACCAGTTTTACATTCCGATGCACCTCTGCTGGTTTACTGTATCCCTTGCACCTTCACAGTGACGATGAAACACGTAAATTGCATCGGAATTAAATATAAAAGACACAATGCCGACTTAAGTACAAGAAAACTGAGTCTTCTTAGGGTCTATGTTATGAGCGCTTCCTGTGTCACCAGTTTTACTTTCCGATGCACCTCTGCAGGGTTACGGTATCCCTTGGACCTTCCCATTGACGATGAAACACAGAAATTGCATCGGAATTAAATATAAGAGACACAATGCCGACTTAAGTACAGAAAGACTGAGTCTTCCTACTGTCCATGTTTTGAGCGTGTCCTGTGTCACCAGTTTTACATTCCGATGCACCTCTGTAGGTTTACTGTATCCCTTGCACCTTCACAGTGACAATGAAACACAGAAATTGCATCGGAATTAAATATAAAAGACACAATGCCGACTTAAGTACAAGAAAACTGAGTCTTCTTAGGGTCTATGTTATGAGCGCTTCCTGTGTCACCAGTTTTACATTCCGATGCACCTCTGCAGGGTTACTGTATCCCTTGGACCTTCCCAATGACATCGAAGCACAGAAATTGCATCGGAATTAAATATAAGAGACACAATGCCGACTTAAGTACAGAAAGACTAAGTCTTCCTACTATGTATGCTTTTGAGCGTTTCCTGTGTCACCAGTGCTACATTCCGATGCACCTCTGCAGGTTTACTCTATCCCTTGGATCTTCCCATTGACGATGAAACACAGAAATTGCATAGGAATTAAATATAAGAGACACAATGCCGACATAAGTACAGGAAGATTGAGTCTTACTACTGTGTATGTTTTGAGCGTTTCCTGCGTCACCAATTTTACATTCCGATGCACCTCTGCAGGTTTACTGTAACCATTGGACCGTCCCATTGACGATGAAACACAGAAATAGCATCGGAATTAAATATAAGAGACACAATGCCGACATAAGAACAGGAAGGCTGAGTCTTCCTACTGTCTATGATTTGAGCGTTTCCTGTGTCACCAGTTTTTCATTCCGATGCACCTCTGTAGGTTTACTGTATCACTTGGATCTTCCCATTGACGATGAAACACAGAAATTGCATCGGTATTAAATATAAGAGACACAATGCCGACTTAAGTACAGGAATAGTGAGTCTCCCTACTGTCTATGTTTTGATCGTTTCCTGCTTCACCAGTTTTACATTCCGATGCACCTCTGCAGGTTTACTGTACCCATTGGACCTTCCCATTGACGATGAAACACAGAAATTACATCGGAATTAAATATAAGAGACACAACGTTGACTTAAGTACAAGAAAACTAAGTCTTCTTACGGTCTATGTTTTGAGCGTTTCCAGTGTCACCAGTTTTACATTCTGATGCACCTCTGCAGGTTTACTGTATCCCTTGCACCTTCACAGTGACGATGAAACACAGAAATTGCATCGGAATTAAATATAAAAGACACAATGCCGACTTAAGTACAAGAAAACTGAGTCTTCTTAGGGTCTATGTTATGAGCGCTTCCTGTGTCACCAGTTTTACATTCCGATGCATCTCTGCAGGGTTACTGTATCCCTTGGACCTTCCCATTGACGATGAAACACAGAAATTGCATCGGAATTAAATATAAGAGACACAATGACGACTTAAGTACAGAAAGACTGAGTCTTCCTACTGTCTATGTTTTGAGCGTGTCCTGTGTCACCAGTTTTACATTCCGATGCACCTCTGCAGGTTTACTGTATCGCTTGCACCTTCACAGTGACGATGAAACACAGAAATTTGTTCGGAATTAAATATATTTGACACAATGCCGACTTCAAGAAAACTGAGTCTTCTAAGGGTTTATGTTATGAGCGCTTCCTGTGTCGCCAGTTTTACATTCCGATGCACCTCTGCAGGGTTACTGTATCCCTTGGACCTTCCCATTGACGATGAAACACAGAAATTGCATCTAAATTAAATACAAGAGACACAATGCCGACTTCAGTACAAGAAAACTGAGTCTTCTTAGGGTCTATGTTTTGACCTCTTCCTGTATCACCAGTTTTACATTCCGATGCACCTCTGCAGGGTTACTGTATCCCTTGGACCTTCCCATTGACGATGAAACACAGATATTGCATCTAAATTAAATATAAGAGACACAATGCCGACTTCAGTACAAGAAAACTGAGTCTTCTTAGGGTCTATGTTTAGACCGCTTCCTGTATCACCAGTTTTACATCCCGATGCACCTCTGCAGGTTTACTCTATCAGTTGGACCTTCCCATTGACGATGAAACACAGAAATTGCATCGGAATTAAATATAAGAGACACAATGACGACTTAAGTACAGGAAGATTGAGTCTTCCTACTGTCCATGTTTTGAGCGTATCCTGCGTCACCAATTTTACATTCCGATGCACCTCTGCAGGTTTACTGTATCCATTGGAAGTTCCCATTGACGATGAAACACAGAAATAGCATCGGAATTAAATATAAGAGACACAATGCCTACTTAAGTACAGGAAGACTGAGTCTTCCTACTGTCTATGTTTTGAGCGTCTCCTGTGTCACCAGTTTTACATTCCGATGCACCTCTACAGGGTTACTGTATCCCTTGGACCTTCCCATTGACGATGAAACACCGAAATTGCATCGGAATTAAATATAAGAGACACAAGGTCGACTTAAGTACAGAAAGATTGAGTCTTCCTACTCCCTATGTTTTGAGCGTTTCCTGTGCCACCAGTTTTACATTCCGATGCATCTCTGCAGGTTGCTGTATCCCTTGCACCTTCCCATTGACAATGAAACACAGAAATTACATGGGAATTAAATATGACAGACACAATGCGTCATCAGTTTTACATTCCGATGCACCTCTGCAGGTTTACTGTATCCCTTTGACCTTCCCATTAACGATGATTCACAGAAATTGCGTCGGAATTAAATATAAGAGACACAATGCCGACTTAAGTACAGGAAGATTGAGTCTTCCCACTGTCTATTTTTTGAGCGTTTCCTGCGTCAGCAGTTTTACATTCCCATGCACCTCTGCAGATTTTCCTGTTTCCATTGGACCTTCCCATTGACGATGAAACACAGAAATAGCATCGGAATTAAATATAAGACACCCAATGCCGACTTAAGTACAGGAACACTGAGTCTTCCTACTGTCTATGTTTTGAGCGTTTCCTGTGTCACCAGTTTTACATTCCGATGCACCTCTGCAGGAATACTGTTTCCCTTCGACTTACCCATTGACGTTGAAACACAGAAATTGCATCGGAATTAAATATAAGAGACACAATGCTGACTTAAGTACATGAAGACCGAGTCTTCCTACTGTCTATGCTTTGAGCGTTCCCTGTGTCATCAGTTCTACATTCCGATGCACCTCTGCAGGTTTACTGTATCCATTGGACCACCCCATTGACGATGAAACACAGAAATTGCATCGGAATTAAATATCAAAGACACAATGCCGACTAAAGTACAGGAAGACTGAGTCTTTCTACTTTCTATGTTTTGAGCGTTTCCTGTGTCACCAGTTTTACATTCCGATGCACCTTTGCAGGTTTACTGTCTCCATTGGACCTTCACAGTGAGGATGAAATACAGAAATTGACTCGGAATGAAATAAAAGAGACACAATGTCGACTTAAGTACAGGAAGAGTGTGTCTTTCTATTGTCTATACTTTGAGCGTTTCCTGTGTCACCAGTTTTACACTCCGATACACCTCTGCAGGGTTACTGTATGCATTGGACCTTCCCATTGACGATGAAACACAGAAATTGCATCGGAATTAAATATAAGAGACACAATGCCGACTTAAATACAGGAAGACTGAGTCTTCCTACTGTCTACGTTTTGAGCGTTTCCTGTGTCACCAGTTTTACATTCCGATGCACCTCTGCAGGAATACTGTTTCCCTTCGACTTTCCCATTGACGATGAATCACAGAAATTGCATCGGAATTAAATATAAGGGGCACAATGCCGACTTAAGACTGAGTCTTCCTACTGTCTATGCTTTGAGCGTTCCCTGTGTCATCAGTTCTACATTCCGATGCACCTCTGCAGGGTTACTGTATCCCTTGGACCTTCCCATTGACGATGAAACACAGAAATTGCATCGGAATTAAATATAAGAGACACAATGCCGGCTTCAGTACAAGAGAACTGAGTCTTCTTAGGGTCTATGTTTTGACCGCTTCCTGTATCACCAGTTTTACATCCCGATGCACCTCTGCAGGTTTACTCTATCCCTTGGTCCTTCCCATTGACGACGAAACACAGAAATTGCATTGGATTTAAATATAAGAGACACAATGCCGACTTAAGTACAGGATGACTGAATATTCCTACTGTCTATGCTTTGATCGTTTCCTGTGTCACCAGATTTACATTCCGATGCACCTCTGCACGTTTACTGTATCCATTGGACCTTCCCATTGACGATATAACACAGAAATTGCATCGGAATTAAATATAAGAGACATAATGCCGACATAAGGACAGGAATGCTGAGTCTTCCTACTGTCTATGTTTTGAGCGTCTCCTGTGTAACCAGTTTTACATTCCGATGCACCTCTGCAGGGTTACTGTATCCCTTGGACCTTCCCATTGATGACGAAACACAGAAATTGCATCGGTTTTAAATATAAGAGACACAATGCCGACTTAAGTACAGGAAGACTGAGTCTTTCTACTGTCTATGTTCTGAGCGTTTCCTGTGTCACCAGTTTTACATTCCGATGCACCTCTGCAGCTTTTACTGTCTCCATTGGACCTTCACAGTGACGATGAAATACAGAAATTGCCTCGGAATGAAATAAAAGAGACACAATGGCGACTTAAGTACAGGAAGAGTGTGTCTTTCTATTGTCTATGCTTTGCGCGTTTCCTGTGTCACCAGTTTTACATTCCGATACACCTCTGCAGGTTTACTGTATCCATTGGACCTTCCCATTGACGATGAAACACAGAAATTTCATCGGAATTAAATAAAAGAGACACAATGCCGACATAAGTACAGGAAGTCTGAGTCTTCCTACTGTCTATGTTTTGAGCGTTTCCTGTGTCACCAGTTTTACATTCCGATGCACCTCTGCAGGAATCATGTTTCCCTTCGACTTTCCCATTGACGATGAATCACAGAAATTGCATCGGAATTAAATATAAGAGACACAATGCCGACTTAAGTACATGAAGACTGAGTCTTCCTACTGTCTATGCTTTGAGCGTTCCCTGTGTCATCAGTTCTACATTCCGATGCACCTATGAAGGTTTACTGTATCCATTGGACCCCCCCATTGACGATGAAACACAGAAATTGCATCGGAATTAAATATAAAAGACACAATGCCGACTTAAGTACAGGAAGACTGAGTCTTTCTACTGTCTATGCTTTGAGCGTTTCCTGTGTCACCAGTTTTACATTCCGATGCACCTCTGCAGCTTTACTGTATCCTATGGACCTTCCCATTGTGATGAAATACAGAAATTGCATCGGAATTAAATATAAGAGACACAACGCCGACTTCAGTACAAGAAAACTGAGTCTTATGACGGTATATGATTTGATCGTTTCCTGTGTCACCAGTTTTACATTCCGATACACCTCTGCAGGTTTTCTGTATCCCTTGGTCCTTCCCATTGACGACGAAACACAGAAATTGCATTGGATTTAAATATAAGAGACACAATGCCGACTTAAGTACAGGATCTTCACAGTGACGATGAAACACAGAAATTGCATCGGAATTAAATATAAGAGACACAATGCCAACTTAAGTAAGGGAAGACTGAGTCTTCCTACTGTCTATGTTTTGAGCGTTTCCTGCGTCACCAGTTTTACATTCACTTGCACCTCTGCAGGTTTTCCTGTATCCCTTGGACCTTCCCATTGACGATGAAACACAGAAACTGCATCGGAATTAAATATAAGAGACACAATGCCGACTTAAGTACAGGAAGACTGAGTCTTACTACTGTCTATGTTTTGAGCGTTTCCTGTGTCACCAGTTTTACGTTCCGATGCACCTCTGCAGGTTTAGTGTATCCTTTTGTCCTTCCCATTGACGATGAATCACAGAAATTGCGTCGGAATTAAATATAAGAGACACAATGCCGACTTAAATACAGGAAGACTGAGTCTTCCTACTGTCTACGTTTTGAGCGTTTCCTGTGTCACCAGTTTTACATTCCGATGCACCTCTGCAGGAATACTGTTTCCCCTCGACTTTCCCATTGACGATGAATCACAGAAATTGCATCGGAATTAAATATAAGGGGCACAATGCCGACTTAAGTACATGAAGACTGAGTCTTCCTACTGTCTATGCTTTGAGCGTTCCCTGTGTCGTCAGTTCTACATTCCGATGCACCTCTGCAGGGTTACTGTATCCCTTGGACCTTCCCATTGACGATGAAACACAGAAATTGCATCGGAATTAAATATAAGAGACACAATGCCGGCTTCAGTACAAGAAAACTGAGTCTTCTTAGGGTCTATGTTTTGACCGCTTCCTGTATCACCAGTTTTACATCCCGATGCACCTCTGCAGGTTTACTCTATCCCTTGGTCCTTCCCATTGACGACGAAACACAGAAATTGCATTGGATTTAAATATAAGAGACACAATGCCGACTTAAGTACAGGAAGACTGAATATTCCTACTGTCTATGTTTTGATCGTTTCCTGTGTCACCAGTTTTACATTCCGATGCACCTCTGCACGTTTACTGTATCCATTGGACCTTCCCATTGACGATATAACACAGAAATTGCATCGGAATTAAATATAAGAGACATAATGCCGACATAAGGACAGGAATGCTGAGTCTTCCTACTGTCTCTGTTTTGAGCAATTCCTGCTTCACCAGTTTTACATTCCGATGCACCTCTGCAGGATTACTGTATCCCTTGGATCTTCCAATTGACGATGAAACACAGAAATTGCATCGGAATTAAATATAAAAAACACAATGCCGACTTAAGTACAAGAAAAGTGAGTCTTCTTAGGGTCTATGTTATGAGCGCTTCCTGTGTCACCAGTTTTACATTCCGATGCACCTCTGCAGGGTTACTGTATCCCTTGGACCTTCCCATTGATGATGAAACACAGAAATTGCATCTAAATTAAATATAAGAGCCACAATGCCGACTTCAGTACAAGAAAACTGAGTCTTCTTAGGGTCTATGTTTTGACCGCTTCCTGTATCACCAGTTTTACATTCCGATGCACCTCTGCAGGTTTACTGTATCCCTTGGATCTTCCAATTGACGATGAAACACAGAAATTGCGTCGGAATTAAATATAAGAGACACAATGCCGACTTAAGTACAGGAAGATTGAGTCTTCCTACTGTCTATGTTTTGGGCGTATCCTGCGTCACCAATTTTACATTCCGATGCACCTCTGCAGGTTTACTGTATCCATTGGACCTTCCCATTGACGATGAAACACAGAAATAGCATCGGAACTAAATATAAGAGACACAATGCCGACTTAAGTACAGGAAGACTGAGTCTTCCTACTGTCTATGTTTTGAGCGTCTCCTGTGTCACCAGTTTTACATTCCGATGCACCTCTGCAGGGTTACTGTATCCCTTGGACCTTCCCATTGATGACGAAACACAGAAATTGCATCGGTTTTAAATATAAGAGACACAATGCCGACTTAAGTACAGAAGGACTGAGTCTTCCTACTGTCTATGTTGTGAGCGTTTCCTGTGTCACCAGTATTACATTCCGATGCACCTATGCAGGTCTACAGTATCCCTTGGACCTTCATAGTGACGATGAAACAAAGAAATTGCATCGTAATTAAATATAAGAGACACAATGTCGACTTAAGTACAGAAAGATTGAGTCTTCCTACTCTCTATGTTTTGAGCGTTTCCTGTGCCACCAGTTTTACATTCCAATGCACCTCTGCAGGTTTGCTGTATCCCTTGCACCTTCCCATTGACAATGAAACACAGAAATTACTTCGGAATTAAATATAACAGACACAATGCCGACTTAAGTACAGGAAGACTGAGTCTTACTACGGTCTATGATTTGAGCGTTTCCTGTGTCACCAATTTTACATTCCGATGCACCTCTGCAGGTTTACTGTATCCCTTTGACCTTCCCGTTGACGATGATTCACAGAAATTGCGTCGGAATTAAATATAAGAGACACAATGCCGACTTAAGTACAGGAAGATTGAGTCTTCCTACTGTCTATGTTTTGAGAGTTTCCTGTGTCACCAGTTTTACATTCCGATGCACCTCTGCAGCTTTTACTGTCTCCATTGGACCTTCACAGTGACGATGAAATACAGAAATTGCCTCGGAATGAAATAAAAGAGACACAATGGCGACTTAAGTACAGGAAGAGTGTGTCTTTCTATTGTCTATGCTTTGCGCGTTTCCTGTGTCACCAGTTTTACATTCCGATACACCTCTGCAGGTTTACTGTATCCATTGGACCTTCCCATTGACGATGAAACACAGAAATTTCATCGGAATTAAATAAAAGAGACACAATGCCGACTTAAGTACAGGAAGACTGAGTCTTCCTACTGTCTATGTGTTGAGCGTTTCCTGTGTCACCAGTTTTACATTCCGATGCACCTCTGCAGGAATCATGTTTCCCTTCGACTTTCCCATTGACGATGAATCACAGAAATTGCATCGGAATTAAATATAAGAGACACAATGCCGACTTAAGTACATGAAGACTGAGTCTTCCTACTGTCTATGCTTTGAGCGTTCCCTGTGTCATCAGTTCTACATTCCGATGCACCTATGAAGGTTTACTGTATCCATTGGACCCCCCCATTGACGATGAAACACAGAAATTGCATCGGAATTAAATATAAAAGACACAATGCCGACTTAAGTACAGGAAGACTGAGTCTTTCTACTGTCTATGTTTTGAGCGTTTCCTGTGTCACCAGTTTTACATTCCGATGCACCTCTGCAGCTTTACTGTATCCTATGGACCTTCCCAATGTGATGAAATACAGAAATTGCATCGGAATTAAATATAAGAGACACAACGCCGACTTCAGTACAAGAAAACTGAGTCTTCTGAGGGTATATGATTTGATCGTTTCCTGCGTCACCAGTTTTACATTCACATGCACCTCTGCAGGTTTTCCTGTATCCCTTGGACCTTCCCATTGACGATGAAACACAGAAACCGCATCGGAATTAATTATAAGAGACACAATGCCGACTTAAGTACAGGAAGACTGAGTCTTACTACTGTCTATGTTTTGAGCGTTTCCTGTGTCACCAGTTTTACGTTCCGATGCACCTCTGCAGGTTCACTGTATCCTTTTGTCCTTCCCATTGACGATGAATCACAGAAATTGCGTCGGAATTAAATATAAGAGACACAATGCCGACTTAAGTCCAGGAAGATTGAGTCTTCCTGCTGTCTATTTTTTGAGCGTTTCCTGCGTCACCAGTGTTACATTCCGATGCACCTCTGCAGGTTTACTGTATCCATCGGACCTTCCCATTGGCGATGAAACACAGAAATTACATCGGAATTAAATATAAGAGACACAACGCCGACATAAGTACAAGAAAACTGAGTCTTCTTACGGTCTACGTTTTGAGCGTTTCCAGTGTCACCAGTTTTACATTCCGATGCAGCTGTGCAGGTCTACTGTTTCCCTTCGACTTTCCTATTGACGATGAAACACAGAAATTGCATCAGAATGAAATAAAAGAAACACAATGTCGACTTAAGTACAGGAAGAGTGTGTCTTTCTATTGTCTATGCTTTGAGCGTTTCCTGTGTCACCAGTTTTACGTTCCGATGCACCTCTGCAGGTTTACTGCATCCATTGGACCTTCCCATTGACGATGAGACACAGAAAATGCATCGGAATTAAATAGAAGAGACACAATGCAGACCTAAGTACAGGAAGACTGAGTCTTCCTACTGTCTATGTTTTGAGCGTTTCCTGTGTCACCAGTTTTACATTTCGATCCACCTCTGCAGGTTTACTGTATCCATTGGACCTTCCCTTTGACGACGAAGCACAGAAATTGCATCGGAATTAAATATAAGGGACACAACGCCGACTTAAAAACAAGAAAACTGAGTCTTCTTACGGTCTATGATTTGAGCGTTTCCTGTGTCACCATTTTTACATTCCAATGCACCTCTGCAGGTTTACTATATACCTTGGACCGTCCCATTGACGATGAAACACAGAAATATCATCGGAATTAAATATAAGAGACACAATACCGACTTAAGAACAGGTTGGCTGAGTCTTCCTACTGTCTTCGTTTTGAGCGTTTCCTGTGTCACCAGTTTTACATTCCCATGCACCTCTGCAGGTTTTCCTGTATCCCTTGACCTTCAAAGTGACGATGAAACACAGAAATTGCATCGGAATTATATATAAGAGACACAATTCCGACTTAAGTACAGGAAGACAGAGTCTTCCTACTGTCTATGTTTTGAGCGTTTCCTGTGTCACCAGTTTTACATTCCGATGCACCTCTGCAGGTATACTGTTTCCCTTTGACTTCCCATTGACGATGAAACACAGAAATTGCATCGGAATTAAATATAAGAGACTCAATGCCGACTTAAGTACAGGAAGACTGAGTCTTCCTACTGTCTATGTTTTGAGCGTTTCCTGTGTCATCAGTTCTACATTCCGATGCACCTCTGCAGGTTTACTGTATCCATTGGACCCCCCCATTGACGATGAAACACAGAAATTGCAACGGAATTAAATATAATAGACACAATGGCGACTTATGTACAGGAAGACTGAGTCTTCCTACTGTCTATGTTTTTAGCGTTTCCTGTGTCACTATTTTTACATTCCGATGCACCTATGCAGGTCTACAGTATCCCTTGGACCTCCATAGTGACGATGAAAAACAAAAATTGCATCGGAATTAAATATAAGAGACACAATGTCGACTTAAGTACAGAGAGATTGAGGCTTCCTACTCTCTATGTATTGAGCGTTTCCTCTGTCACCAGTTTTACATTCCGATACACCTCTGCAGGTTTGCTGTATCCCTTGCACATTCCCATTGACAATGAAACACAGAAATTACATCGGAATTAAATATAACAGACACAATGCCTACTTAAGTACAGGAAGACTGAATCTTACTACTATCTATGTTTTAAGCGTTTCCTGTGTCACTAGTTTTACATTCCGATCCACCTCTGCAGGTTTACTGTTTCCCTTTGACCTTCTTATTGACGATGAATCACACAAATTGCGTCGGAATTAAATATAAGATTCACAATGCCGACTTAAGTACAGGAAGATTGAGTATTCCTACTGTCTATTTTTTGAGCGTTTCCTGCGTCACCAGTTTTACATTCCGATGCACCTCTGTAGGTTTACTGTATGCATCGGACCTTCCCATTGCCGATGAAACACAGAAATTACATCGGAATTAAATATAAGAGACACATCGCCGACTTAGGTACAAGAAAACTGAGTCTTCTTACGGTCTACGTATTGAGCGTTTCCAGTGTCACCAGTTTTACATTCCGATGTACCTCTGCAGGTTTACTGTGTTCCTTGGACCTTCCCATTTGCGATGAAACACTGAAATTGCATCGGAATTGAATAGAAGGGACACAATGACGTCTTAAGTACAGGAAGACAGAGTCTTCCAACTGTCTATGTTTTGAGCGTTTCCTGTGTCACCAGTTTTACATTACCATGCACCTCTGCAGGTTTTCCTGTATCCCTTGGACCTTCAAAGTGGCGGTGAAACACAGAATTTGCATCGGAATTAATTATAAGAGACACAATGCCGACTTAAGTACAGGAAGACTGAGTCCTCCTACTGTCTTTGTTTTGAGCGTTTCCTGTGTCATCAGTTTTAAATTCCGATGCACCTCTGCAGGTATACTGTTTCCCTTCGACTTTCCCATTGACGATGAAACACAGAAATTGCATCGGAATTAAATATAAGAGACACAATACCGACTTAAGTACAGAAGGACTGAGTCTTACTACTGTCTATGTTTTGAGCGTTTCCAGTGTCACCAGTTTTACATTCTGATGCACCTATGCAGGTCTACAGTATCCCTTGGACCTTCATAGTGACGATGAAACACAGAAATTGCATCGAAATATAAGAGACACAATGTCGACTTAAGTACAGAAAGATTGAGTCTTCCTACTCTCTATGTTTTGATCGTTTCCTGTGTCACCAGTGTTTCTTTCCCATGAACCTCTGCACGTTTACTGTATCCATTGGACCTTCCCATTGACGAAGAAACTCAGAAATTGCATCGGAATTAAATATAAGAGACACAATGCCGACATAAGAACAGGTATGCTGAGTCTTCCTAATGTCTATGTTTTGAGCATTTCCTGTGTCACCAGTTTTACATTCCGATGCACCTCTGCAGGTTTACTGTATCCCTTGGATCTTCTGATTGACGATGAAACACAGAAATTGCATCGGAATTAAATATAAGAGACACAGTGACGTTATAAGTACAGGAAGACAGAGTCTTCCAACTGTCTATGTCTTGAGCGTTTCCTGTGTCACCAGTTTTACATTCCCACGCACGTCTACAGGTTTTCCTGTATCCCTTGGACCTTCCCATTGACGATGAAACACAGAAATTGCATCGGAATTAAATATAAGAGACACAATGCCGACTTAAGTACAGGAAGGCTGAGTCTTCCTACTGTCTATGTTTTGAGCGTTTCCTGTGTCACCAGTTTTACATTCCGATGCACCTCTGCAGGTATACTGTATCCATTGGACCTTCCAGTGACGATGAAACACAGAAATTGCATCGGAATGAAATAAAAGAGACACAATGTCGACTTAAGTACAGGAACAGTGTGTCTTTCAATTGTCTATGCTTTGAGCGTTTCCTGTGTCACCAGTTTTACATTCCGATGCACCTCTGCAGGTTTACTGTATCCATTGGACCTTCCCATTGACGATGAAACACAGAAACTGCATCGGAATATAATGTAAGAGGCACAATGCCGACCTAAGTACAGGAAGACTGAGTCCTCCTACTGTCTATGTTTTGAGCGTTTCCTGTGTCACCAGTTATACATTCCGATCCCCCTCTGGAGGTTTACTGTATCCACTGGACCTTCCCTTTGACGACGAAGCACAGAAATTGCATCAGATTTAAATATAAGAGACACAATGCCGACTTAAGTACAGGAAGACTGAGTATTCCTACTGTCTATGTTTTGATCGTTTCCTGTGTCACCAGTTTTTCATTCCCATGCACCTCTGCACGTTTACTGTATCCATTGGACCTTCCCATTGACGAAGAAACACAGAAATTGCATCGGAATTAAATATAAGAGACACAATGCCGACATAAGAACAGGTATGCTGAGTCTTCCTACTGTCTATGTTTTGAGCATTTCCTGTGTCACCAGTTTTACATTCCGATGCACCTCTGCAGGTTTACTTTATCCCTTGGATCTTCTAATTGACGATGAAACACAGAAATTGCATCGGAATTAAATATAAGAGACACAATGTCGACTTAAGTACAGGAAGATTGAGTCTTCCTACTGTCTATGTTTTGAGCGTTTCCTGCGTCACCAATTTTACATTCCGATGCGCCTCTGCAGGTTTACTGTATCCATTGGACCTTCCCATTGACGATGAAACAGAGAAATAGCATCGGAATTAAATATAAGAGACACAATGCCGACTTAAGAACAGGAAGGCTGAGTCTTCCTACTGTCTTTGCTTTGAGCGTTTCCTGTGTCACCAGTTTTACATTCCGATGCACCTCTGCAGGTTTACTGTATCCCTTGGATCTTCCCATTGACGATGAAACACAGAAATTTTATCATAATTAAATATAAGAGACAAAATGCCGACTTAAGTACAGGAACATTGAGTCTTCCTACTGTCTATGTTATGAGCGTTTCCTGCGTCACCAGTTTTACATTACGATGCACCTCTGCAGGTTTACTGTGTCCCTTGGACATTCCCATTTGCTATGAAACACAGAAATTGCATCGGATTTAAATATAAGGGACCCAATGACGTCTTAAGTACAGGAAGACAGAGTCTTCCAACTGTCTATGTTTTGAGCGTTTCCTGTGTCACCAATTTTACATTCCCATGCACCTCTGCAGGTTTTCCTGTATCCCTTGGACCTCAAAGTGACGGTGAAACACAGAAATTGCATCGGAATTAAATATTAGTGACACAATGCCGACTTAAGTACATGAAGACTGAGTCTCTCTACTGTCCATGTTTTGAGCGTTTCCTGTGTCATCAGTTTTACATTCCGATGCACCTCTGCAGGTATACTGTTTCCCTTCGACTTTCCCATTGACGATGAAACACAGAAATTGCATCGGAATTAAATATAAGAGACCCAATGTCGACTTAAGTACAGGAAGACTGAGTCTTCCTACTGTCTATGTTTTGAGCGTTTCCTGTGTCATCAGTTCTACATTCCGTTGCACCACTGCAGGTATACTGTATCCATTGGACCCCCCCATAGACGATCAAACACAGAAATTGCATCGGAATGAAATAAAAGAGACACAATGTCGACTTAAGTACAGGAAGAGTGTGTCTTTCTATTGTCTATGCTTTGAGCGTTTCCTGTGTCACCAGTCTTCATTCCGATGCACGTTTGCAAGTTTACTGTATCCATTGGACCTTCCCATTGACGATGAAACACAGAAATTGTATCGGTATTAGATATGAGAGACACAATGCCGACTTAAGTACAGGAAGAGTGTGTCTTTCTATTGTCTATGCTTTGAGCGTTTCCTGTGTCACCAGTTTTACATTCCGATGCACCTCTGCAGGTTTACTGTATCCATTGGACCTTCCCATTGACGATGAAACACAGAAATAGCATCGGAATTAAATATAAGAGACACAATGCCGACTTAAGAACAGGAAGGCTGAGTATTCCTACTGTCTATGTTTTGAGCGTTTCCTGTGTCACCAGTTTTACATTCCGATGCACCTCTGCAGGTTTACTGTATCCCTTGGATCTTCCCATTGACGATGAAACACAGAGATTTTATCATAATTAAATATAAGAGACACAATGCCGAATTAAGTACAGGAAGACTGAGTCTTCCTACTGTCTATGTTTTGAGCGTTTCCTGTGTCACTAGTTTTACATTCCGATCCACATCTGCAGCTTTACTGTATCCATTGGACCTTCTCATTGACGATGAAACACAGAAATAGCATCGGAATTAAATATAAGAGACACAATGCCGACTTAAGAACAGAAAGTCTGAGTCTTCCTACTGTCTATGTTTTGAGCGTTTCCGGTGTCACCAGTTTTACATTCCGATGCACCTCTGCAGGT
Source organism: Schistocerca nitens (assembly GCF_023898315.1). Lineage (NCBI taxonomy): Eukaryota > Metazoa > Arthropoda > Insecta > Orthoptera > Acrididae > Schistocerca > Schistocerca nitens. The sequence continues at coordinate 1,199,499,300 of NC_064615.1, read as the reverse complement.
TTACTGTATCGCTTGGACCTTCCCATTTGCGATGAAACACAGAAATTGCATCGGAATTAAATATAAGGGACACAATGACGTCTTAAGTACAGGAAGACAGAGTCTTCCAACGGTCTATGTTTTGAGCGTTTCCTGTGTCTCCAATTTTACATTCCCATGCATTTCTGCAGGTTTTCCTGTATCCCTTGGACCTTCAAAGTGACGGTGAAACACAGAAATTGCAATGGAATTCAATGTAAGAGACACAATGCCGACCTAAGTACAGGAAGACTGAGTCTTCCTACTGTCTACGTTTTGATCGTTTCCTGTGTCACCAATTTTACATTCCGATGCACCTCTGCAGGTGTACTGTATCCATTGGACCTTCCCATTGACGATGAAACCCAGAAATAGCATCGGAATTAAATATAGGAGACCCAATGCCGACTTAAGTACAGGAAGACTGAGTCTTCCTACTGTCTATGTTTTGAGCGTTTCCTGTGTCATCAGTTCTACATTCCGATGCACCTCTGCAGGTATACTGTATCCATTGGACCCCCCCATTGACGATGAAACACAGAAATTGCATCGGAATGAAATAAAAGAGACACAATGTCGACTTAAGTACAGGAAGAGTGTGTCTTTCTATTGTCTATGCTTTGAGCGTTTCCTGTGTCACCAGTTTTACATTCCGATGCACGTCTGCAAGTTTACTGTATCCATTGGACATTCTCATTGACGATGAAACACAGAAATTGCATCGGTATTAAATATAAGAGACACAATGCCGACTTAAGTACAGGAAGAGTGTGACTTTCTATTGTCTATGCTTTGAGCGTTTCGTGTGTCACCAGTTTTACATTCCGATGCACCTCTGCAGGTTTACTGTATCCATTGGACCTTCCCATTGACGATGATACACAGAAATTGCATCGGAATTTAATGTAAGAGGCACAATGCAGACCTAAGTACAGGAAGACAGAGTCTTCCTACTGTCTACGTTTCGAGCGTATCCTGTGTCACCAGTTTTACATTCCGATCCCCCTCTGGAGGTTTACTGTATACATTGGACCTTCCCTTTGACGACGAAGCACAGAAATTGCATCAGATTTAAATATAAGAGACACAGTGCCGACTTAAGTACAGGAAGACTGAGTATTCCTACTGTCAATGTTTTGATCGTTTCCTGTGTCACCAGTTTTTCATTCCGATACACCTCTGCACGTTTACTGTATCCATTGGACCTTCCCATTGACGATGAAACACAGAAATTGCATCGGAATTAAATATAAGAGACACAATGCCGACATAAGAACAGGTATGCTGAGTCTTCCTACTGTCTATGTTTTGAGCATTTCCTGTGTCACCAGTTTTACATTCCGATGCACCTCTGCAGGTTTACTGTATCCCTTGGATCTTCCCATTGACGATGAAACACAGAAATTGCATCGGAATTAAATATAAGAGACACAATGTCGACGTAAGTTCAGGAAGATTGAGTCTTCCTACTGTCTATGTTTTGAGCGTTTCCTGCGTCACCAATTTTACATTCCGATGCACCTCTGCAGGTTTACTGTATCCATTGGACCTTCCCATTGACGATGAAACACAGAAATAGCATCGGAATTAAATATAAGAGACACAATGCCGACTTATGAACAGGAAGGCTGAGTCTTCCTACTGTCTATGCTTTGAGCGTTTCATGTGTCACCAGTTTTACATTCCGATGCACCTCTGCAGGTTTACTGTATCCCTTGGATCTTTCAATTGACGATGAAACACAATAATTTTATCATAATTAAATATAAGAGACACAATGCCGACTTAATTACAGGAACATTGAGTCTTCCTACTGTCTATGTTATGAGCGTTTCCTGCGTCACCAGATTTATATTACGATGCACCTCTGCAAGTTTACTGTATCCATTGGACCTTCCCATTGACGATGAAACACAGAAATTGCATCGGTATTAAATATAAAAGACACAATGCCGACTTAAGTACAGGAAGACTGAGTATTCCTACTGTCAATGTTTGAGCGTTTCCTGTGTCAACAGTTTTACATTCCCATGCACCTCTGCAGGTTTACTGTATCCATTGGACCTTCCCATTGACGATGAAACACAGAAAATATATCGGAATTAAATGTAAGGGACCCAAAGCAGACTTAAGAACAGGAAGACTGAGTCTTCCTACTGTCTATGTTTTGAGCGTTTCCTGTGTCACCAGTTTTACATTCCGATTAACATCTGCAGGTTTTACTGTATCCATTGGAGCTTCCCTTTGACGTCGAAGCACAGAAATTGCATCGGAATTAAATACAAGAGACACAACGCCGACTAAAGTACAAGAAAACTGAGTCTTCTTACGGTCTATGATTTGAGCGCTTCCTGTGTCACCATTTTTACACTCCAATGCACCTCTGCAGGTTTACTATATACCTTGGACCTTCCGATTGACGAAAAAACACAGAAATTGCATCGGAATTAACTATAAGAGATACAATGCCGACTTAGGTACAGGAAGACTGAGTCTTCCTACTGTCTATGTTTTGAGCGTTTCCTGTGTCATCAGTTTTACATTCCAATGCACCTCTGCAGATTTACTGTATCCCTTGGACCTTCACAGTGACGATGAAACACAGAAATTGCATCTAAATTAAATATAAGAGGCACAATGCCGACTTTAGTACAAGAAAACTGAGTCTTCTTAGGGTCTATGTTTTGACCGCTTCCTGTGTCACCAGTTTTACATTCCGAAGCACCTCTGCAGGTTTACTATTTACCTTGGTCCTTCCCATTGACGAAAAAACACAGAAATTGCATCGGAATTAACTATAAGAGATACAATGCCGACTTAGGTACAGGAAGACTGAGTCTTCCTACTGTCTATGTTTTGATCGTTTCCTGTGTCACCTGTTTTTCATTCCGATGCACCTCTGCACGTCTACTGTATCCATTGGACCTTCCCATTGACGATGAAACACAGATATTGCATCGGAATTAAATATAAGAGACACAATGCCGACATAAGAACAGGAATGCTGAGTCTTCCTACTGTCTATGTTTTGAGCATTTCCTGTGTCACCAGTTTTACAATCCGATGCACCTCTGCAGGTTTACTGTATCCCTTGGACCTTCAAAGTGACGGTGAAACACAGAGATTGCATCGGAATTAAATGTAAGAGACACAATGCCGACCTAAGTACAGGAAGACTGAGTCTTCCTACTGTCTACATTTTGAGCGTTTCCTGTGTCACCAATTTTACATTCCGATGCACCTCTGCAGGTTTACTGTATCCATTGGACCTTCCCATTGACGATGAAACACAGAAATAGCATCGGAATTAAATATAAGAGACACAATGCCGACTTAAGAACAGGAAGGCTGAGTCTTCCTACTGTCTATGTTTTGAGCGTTTCCGGTGTCACCAGTTTTACATTCCGATGCACTTCTGCAGGTTTACTGTATCCATTGGACCCTCCCATTGACGATGAAACACAGAAATTGCATCGGAATGAAATAAAAGAGACACTATGTCGACTTAAGTACAGGAAGACTGAGTCTTCCTACTGTCTATGTTTTGAGCGTTTCCTGTGTCATCAGTTTTACATTTTGATGCACCTCTGCAGGTGTACTGTTTCCCTTCGACTTTCCGATTGACGATGAAACACAGAAATTGCTTCGGAATTAAATATAAGAGACCCAATGCCGACTTAAGTACAGGAAGACTGAGTCTTCCTACTGTCTATGTTATGAGCGTTTCCTGTGTCATCAGTTCTACATTCCGATGCACCTCTGCAGGTTTACTGTATCCATTGGACCCCCCCATTGACGATGAAACACAGAAATTGCATCGGAATTAAATATAAAAGACAAAATGCCGACTTAAGTACAGGAAGACTGAGTCTTTCTACTGTCTATGTTTTGAGCGTTTCCTGTGTCACCAGTTTTACATTCCGATGCACCTCTGCAGGTTTACTGTATCCATTGGACCTTCACAGTGACGATGAAACACAGAAATTGCATCGGAATGAAATAAAAGAGACACAATGTCGACTTAAGTACAGGAAGAGTGAGTCTTTCTATTGTCTATGCTTTGAGCGTTTCCTGTGTCACCAGTTTTACATTCCGATGCGCCTCTGCAGGTTTACTGTATCCATTGGACCTTCCCATTGACGATGAAACACAGAAATTGCATCGGAATTAAATATAAGAGACACAATGCCGACTTAAGAACAGGAAGACTGAGTCTTCCTACTGTCAATGTTTGAGCGTTTCCTGTGTCAACAGTTTTACATTCCGATGCACCTCTGCAGGTTCACTGTATCCATTGGACCTTCCCATTGACGATGAAACACAGAAATAGCATCGGAATTAAATATAAGAGACACAATGCCGACTTATGAACAGGAAGGCTGAGTCTTCCTACTGTCTATGCTTTGAGCGTTTCATGTGTCACCAGTTTTACATTCCGATGCACCTCTGCAGGTTTACTGTATCCCTTGGATCTTTCAATTGACGATGAAACACAGAAATTTTATCATAATTAAATATAAGAGACACAATGCCGACTTAAGTACAGGAACATTGAGTCTTCCTACTGTCTATGTTATGAGCGTTTCCTGCGTCACCAGATTTATATTCCGATTAACATCTGCAGGTTTTACTGTATCCATTGGACCTTCCCTTTGACGTCGAAGCACAGAAATTGCATCGGAATTAAATACAAGAGACACAACGCCGACTAAAGTACAAGAAAACTGAGTCTTCTTACGGTCTATGATTTGAGCGCTTCCTGTGTCACCATTTTTACACTCCAATGCACCTCTGCAGGTTTACTATATACCTTGGACCTTCCCATTGACGAAAAAACACAGAAATTGCATCGGAATTAACTATAAGAGATACAATGCCGACTTAGGTACAGGAAGACTGAGTCTTCCTACTGTCTATGTTTTGAGCGATTCCTGTGTCATCAGTTTTACATTCCAATGCACCTCTGCAGGTTTACTGTATCCCTTGGACCTTCACAGTGACGATGAAACACAGAAATTGCATCTAAATTAAATATAAGAGGCACAATGCCGACTTTAGTACAAGAAAACTGAGTCTTCTTAGGGTCTATGTTTTGACCGCTTCCTGTGTCACCAGTATTACATTCCGAAGCACCTCTGCAGGTTTACTATTTACCTTGGTCCTTCCCATTGACGAAAAAACACAGAAATTGCATCGGAATTAACTATAAGAGATACAATGCCGACTTAGGTACAGGAAGACTGAGTCTTCCTACTGTCTATGTTTTGATCGTTTCCTTTGTCACCTGTTTTTCATTCCGATGCACCTCTGCACGTCTACTGTATCCATTGGACCTTCCCATTGACGATGAAACACAGATATTGCATCGGAATTAAATATAAGAGACACAATGCCGACATAAGAACAGGAATGCTGAGTCTTCCTACTGTCTATGTTTTGAGCATTTCCTGTGTCACCAGTTTTACAATCCGATGCACCTCTGCAGGTTTACTGTATCCCTTGGACCTTCAAAGTGACGGTGAAACACAGAGATTGCATCGGAATTAAATGTAAGAGACACAATGCCGACCTAAGTACAGGAAGACTGAGTCTTCCTACTGTCTACATTTTGAGCGTTTCCTGTGTCACCAATTTTACATTCCGATGCACCTCTGCAGGTTTACTGTATCCATTGGACCTTCCCATTGACGATGAAACACAGAAATAGCATCGGAATTAAATATAAGAGACACAATGCCGACTTAAGAACAGGAAGGCTGAGTCTTCCTACTGTCTATGTTTTGAGCGTTTCCGGTGTCACCAGTTTTGCATTCCGATGCACTTCTGCAGGTTTACTGTATCCATTGGACCCTCCCATTGACGATGAAACACAGAAATTGCATCGGAATGAAATAAAAGAGACACAATGTCGACTTAAGTACAGGAAGACTGAGTCTTCCTACTGTCTATGTTTTGAGCGTTTCCTGTGTCATCAGTTTTACATTTTGATGCACCTCTGCAGGTGTACTGTTTCCCTTCGAATTTCCGATTGACGATGAAACACAGAAATTGCTTCGGAATTAAATATAAGAGACCCAATGCCGACTTAAGTACAGGAAGACTGAGTCTTCCTACTGTCTATGTTATGAGCGTTTCCTGTGTCATCAGTTCTACATTCCGATGCACCTCTGCAGGTTTACTGTATCCATTGGACCCCCCCATTGACGATGAAACACAGAAATTGCATCGGAATTAAATATAAAAGACACAATGCCGACTTAAGTACAGGAAGACTGAGTCTTTCTACTGTCTATGTTTTGAGCGTTTCCTGTGTCACCAGTTTTACATTCCGATGCACCTCTGCAGGTTTACTGTATCCATTGGACCTTCACAGTGACGATGAAACACAGAAATTGCATCGGAATGAAATAAAAGAGACACAATGTCGACTTAAGTACAGGAAGAGTGTGTCTTTCTATTGTCTATGCTTTGAGCGTTTCCTGTGTCACCAGTTTTACATTCCGATGCGCCTCTGCAGGTTTACTGTATCCATTGGACCTTCCCATTGACGATGAAACACAGAAATTGCATCGGAATTAAATATAAGAGACACAATGCCGACTTAAGAACAGGAAGACTGAGTCTTCCTACTGTCAATGTTTGAGCGTTTCCTGTGTCAACAGTTTTACATTCCGATGCACCTCTGCAGTTTTACTGTATCCCTTGGATCTTCCCATTGACGCTGAAACACAGAAATTTTATCGGAATTAAATATAAGAGACACAATGCCGACTTAAGTACAGGAACATTGAATCTTCCTACTGTCTATGTTTTGAGCGTTTCCTGTGTCACCAGTTTTACATTCCGATGCACCTCTGCAGGTTTACTGTATCCATTGGACCTTCACAGTGACGATGAAACACAGAAATTGCATCGGAATGAAATAAAAGAGACACAATGTCGACTTAAGTACAGGAAGAGTGTGTCTTTCTATTGTCCATGCTTTGAGCGTTTCCTGTGTCACCATTTCTACATTCCGATGCGCCTCTGCAGGTTTACTGTATCCATTGGACCTTCCCATTGACGATGAAACACAGAAATTGCATCGGAATTAAATATAAGAGACCCAATGCCGACTTAAGTACAGGAAGACTGAGTCTTCCTACTGTCAATGTTTGAGCGATTCCTGTGTCAACAGTTTTACATTCCGATGCACCTCTGCAGGTTTACTGTATCCATTGGACCTTCCCATTGACGGTGAAACACAGAAAATGTATCGAATTAAATGTAAGAGACTCAATGCCAACAAAGTACAGGAAGACTGAGTCGTCCTACTGTCTATGTTTTGAGCGTTTCCTGTGTCACCAGTTTTACATTCCGATCCACTTCTGCAGGTTTACTGTATCCATTGGACCTTCCCTTTGACGACGAAGCACAGAAATTGCATCGGAATTAAATATAAGAGACACAACGCAGACTTAAGTACAAGAAAACTGAGTCTTCTTACGGTCTATGATTTGAGCGGTTCCTGTGTCACCATATTTACATTCCAATGCGCCTCTGCAGGTTTACTATATACCTTGGACCTTCCCATTGACGAAAAAACACAGAAATTGCATCGGAATTAACTATAAGAGATACAATGCCGACTTAGGTACAGGAAGACTGAGTCTTCCTACTGTCTATGTTTTGAGCGTTTCCTGCGTCATCAGTTTTACATTCTGATGCACCTCTGCAGGTTTACTGTATCCCTTGGACCTTCACAGTGACGATGAAACACAGAAATTGCATCTAAATTAAATATAAGAGACACAATGCCGACTTCAGTACAAGAAAACCGAGTCTTCTTAGGGTCTATGTTTGGACCGCTTCCTGTGTCACCAGTTTTACATTCCCATGCACCTCTGCAGGTTTACTGTATCCATCGGACCTTCCCATTGACGATGAAACACAGAAATTACATCATAATTAAATATAAGAGACACAACGCCGACTTAAGTACAAGAAAACTGAGTCTTCTAACGGTCTACGTTTTGAGCGTTTCCAGTGTCACCAGTTTTATATTCCGATGCACCTTTGCAGGTTTCCTGTGTCCCTTGGACCTTCCCATTTGCGATGAAACACAGAAATTGCATCGGAATTAAATATAAGGGTCTCAATGACGCCTTAAGTACAGGAAGACAGAGTCTTCCAACTGTCTATGTTTTGAGCGTTTCCTGTGTCACCAGTTTTACATTCCCATGCACCTCTGCAGGTTTTCCTGTATCCCTTGGACCTTCAAAGTGACGATGAAACACAGAAATTGCATCGGAATTAAATATAAGAGACACAATGCCAACTTAAGTACAGGAACACTGAGTCTTCCTACTGTCTATGATTTGAGCGTTTCCTGTGTCATCAGTTCTACATTGCGATGCACCTCTCCAGGTATACTGTTTCCCTTCGACTTTCCCATTGACGATGAAACACAGAATATGCATCGGAATTAAATATAAGAGACACAATGCCGACTTAAGTACAGGAAGACTGAGTCTACCTACTGTCTATGTTTTGAGCGTTTCCTGTGTCATCAGTTCGACATCCCGATGCACCTCTGCAGGTTTACTGTATCCATTGGACCCCCCCATTGACGATGAAACACAGATATTGCATCGGAATTAAATATAAAAGACACAATGCCGACTTAAGTACAGGAAGACTGAGTCTTTCTACTGTCTATGTTTTGAGCCGCTTCCTGTGTCACCAGTTTTACATTCCTTTGCACCTCTGCAGGTTTACTGTATCCATTGGACCTTCACAGTGACGATGAAACACGGAAATTGCATCGGCATTAAATATAAGAGACACAATGCCGACTTAAGTACAGGTAGACTGAGTCTTCCTACTGTCAATGTATGAGCGTTTCCTGTGTCAACAGTTTTACATTCCGATGCACCTCTGCAGGTTTACTGTATCCATTGGACCTTCCCATTGACGATGAAACACGGAAATTGCATCGGCATTAAATATAAGAGACACAATGCCGACTTAAGTACAGGTAGACTGAGTCTTCCTACTGTCAATGTATGAGCGTTTCCTGTGTCAACAGTTTTACATTCCGATGCACCTCTGCAGGTTTACTGTATCCCTTGGACCTTCAGAGTGACGATGAAACACAGAAATTGCATCAAAATTAAATATAAGAGACACAATGCCGACATAAGAACAGGAAGGCTGAGTCTTCCTACTGTCTATGATTTGAGCGTTTCCTGTGTCACCAGTTTTACATTCCGATGCACCTCTGCAGGTTTACTGTATCCCTTGGATCTTCCAATTGACTATGAAACACAGAAATTTTATCGGAATTAAATATAAGAGACACAAGGCCGACTTAAGTACAGGAACATTGAGTCTTCCTACTGTCTATGTTTTGAGCGTTTCCAGCGTCACCAGTTTTACATTCCGATGCACCTCTGCAGGTTTACTGTGTCCCTTGGACCTTCCCATTGGCGATGAAACACAGAAATTGCACCGCAATTAAATATAAGAGACACAATGACGTCTTAAGTAGAGGAAGGCTGAGTCTTCCTACTGTCTATGTAATGAGCTTTTCCTGTGTCTCCAGTTTTACATTCCGATGCACCTCTGCAGGTTTACTGTATCCCTTGGACCTTAACAGTGACGAAGAAACACAGAAATTGCATGGAATTAAATATATGAGACACAATGCCGACTTAAGTACATGAAGACTGAGTCATCCTACTGTCTATGTTTTGAGCGTCTCCTGTGTCATCAGTCTTACATTCCGATGCACCTCTGCAGGGTTACTGTTTCCCTTGGACCTTCCCAATGACGATGAAACACAAAAATTGCATCGGAATTAAATATAGGAGACACAATGCCGACTTAAGTACAGAAGGACTGAGTCTTCCTACTGTCTATTATTTGAGCGTTTCCTGTGTCACCAGTTTTACATTCCGATGCACCTATGCAGGTCTACAGTATCCCTTGGACCTTCATAGTGACGATGAAACACAGAAATTGCATCGGATTTAAATATAAGAGACACAATGTCGACTTAAGTAAAGAAAGACTGAGTCTTCCTACTCTCTAAGTTTTGAGCGGTTCCTGTGTCACCAGTTTTACATTCCGATGCACCTCTGCAGGTTTGCTGTATCCCTTGCACCTTCCCATTGACAATGAAACACAGAAATTACATCGGAATTAAATATAACAGACACAATGCCGATTTAAGTACAGGAAGACTGAGTCTTACTACTGTCTATGCTTTGAGCGTTTCCTGTGTCACCAGTTTTACATTCCGATGCACCTCTGCAGGTTTACTGTATCCCTTGGATCTTCCCATTGACGATGAAACACAGATATTGCATCGGAATTAAATATAAGAGACACAATGCCGACTGAAGTAGAGGAACATTGAGGCTTCCTTCTGTCTATACTTTGCGCGTTTGCTGCGTCGCCAGTGTTACATTCCGATGCACCTCTGCAGGTTTACTGTATCCATTGGACCTTCCCATTGACGATGAATCACACAAATTGCATCGGAATTAAATATAAGAGACACAATGCCGACTTAAGTATAGGAAGATTGAGTCGTCCTACTGTCTATTTTTTGAGCGTTTCCTGCGTCACCAGTTTTACATTCCGATGCACCTCTGCAGGTATACTGTATCCATCGGACCTTCCCATTGACGATGAAACACAGTAATTACATCGGAATTAAATATAAGAGACACAACGCTGACTTAAGTACAAGAAAACTGAGTCATCTTACGGTCTATGTTTGAGCGTTTCCAGTGTCACCAGTGTTACATTCCGATGCTCCTCTGCAGGTTTACTGTGCCCCTTGGACCTTCCCATTGGCGATGAAACACAGAAATTGCACCGCAATTAAATATAAGAGACACAATGACGTCTTAAGTAGAGGAAGACTGAGTCTTCCTACCGTCTATGTTTTGAGCGTTTCCTGTGTCACCAGTTTTACATTCCAATGCCCCTATGCAGGTCTACAGTATGCCTTGGACCTTCATAGTGACGATGAAACACAGAAATTGCATCGGAATTAAGTATAAGAGACACAATGTCGACTTAAGTACAGAAAGACTGAGTCTTCCTACACTCTATGTTTTGAGCGATTCCTGTGTCACCAGTTTTACATTCCGATGCACCTCTGCAGGTTTGCTGTATCCCCTGCACCTTCCAATTGACTATGAAACACAGAAATTAGATCGGAATTAAATATATCGGACACAATGCCGACATAAGTACAGGAAGACTGAGTCTTACTACTGTCTATGTTTTGAGCGTTTCCTGTGTCACCAGTTTTACATTCCGATGCACCTCTGCAGGTTTACTGTATCCCTTTGACCTTCCCATTGACGATGAAACACAGAAATTGCACCGGAATTAAATATAAGAGACACAATGCCGACTTATGTACAGGAAGATTGAGTCTTCCTACTGTCTATTTTTTGAGCGTTTCCTGCGTCACCAGTTTTACATTCCGATGCACCTCTGCTTGTTTACTGTATCCATTGGACCTTCCCATTGACAATGAAACACAGATATTACATCGGAATGATATGTAAGAGACACAACGCCGACTTAAGTACAGGAAGACTGAGTCTTCCTACTGTCTATGTTTTGAGCGTTTCCTGTGTCATCAGTTCTACATTCCGATGCACCTCTGCAGGTTTACTGTATCCATTGGACCCCCCCATTGACGATGAAACACAGAAATTGCATCGGAATTAAATATAAAAGACACAATGCCAACTTAGGTACAGGAAGACTGAGTCTTCCTACTGTCTATGCTTTGAGCGTTTCCTGTGTCATCAGTTTTCCATTTTGATGCACCTCTGCAGGTTTACTGTATCCATTGGACCATCACTGCGGCGATGAAACACAGAAATTGCATCGGAATTCAATGTAAGAGACACAATGCCGACTTAAGAACAGGAAGGCTGAGTCTTCTTACTGTCTATGTTTTGAGCGTTTCCTGTGTCACCCGTCTTACATTCCGATGCACCTCTGCAGGGTTACTGTATCCCTTGGAGCTTCCCATTGACGATGAAGCAGAGAAATTGCATCGGAATTAAATATAAGAGACACAATGCAGATTTAAGTACTGGAAGACTGAATCTTTCTACTCTCTATGTTTTGAGCGTCTCCTGTGTCGCCAGTTTTACATTCCGATGGACCTCTGCAGGCTTACTGTATCCCTTGGATCTTCCCATTGACGACGAAACACAGAAATTCCATCGGAATTAAATATAAGAGACACAATGCCGACTTAAGTACAGAAGGACTGAGTCTTCCTACTCTCTATGTTTTGAGCGTTTCCTGTGTCACCAGTTTTACATTCCGATGCCCCTATGCAGGTCCATAGTATCCCTTGGACCTTCATAGTGACGATGAAACACAGAAATTGCATCGGAATTAAATATAAAAGACACAATATCGACTTAAGTACAGGAAGACTGAGTCTTTCTACTGTCTATGATTTGAGCGTTTCCTGTGTCACCAGTTTTACATTCCGATGCACCTTTGCAGGTTAACTGTATCCATTGGACCTTCCCATTGACGATGAAACACAGAAATTGCATCGGAATTAAATGTAAAAGACCCAATGAAGACTTAAGTACAGGAAGACTGAGTCTTTCTACTGTCTATGTTTGAGCGTTTCCTGTGTCACCAGTTTTACATTCCGAAGCATCTCTGCAGGTTAACTGTATCCATTGGACCTTCCCATTGACGATGAAACACAGAAAATGCATCGGAATTAAATATAAGAGACACAACGCCGACTTAAGTACATGAAAACTGAGTCTTCTTACGGTCTACGTTTTGAGCGTTTCCAGTGTCACCAGTTTTACTTTCCGATGCACCTCTGCGGGTTTACTGTGTCCCTTGGACCTTCCCATTTGCGATGAAACACAGAAATTGCATCGGAATTAAATATAAGAGACACAATGACGTCTTAAGTACAGGAAGACAGAGTCTTCCAACTGTCTATGTTTTGAGCGTTTCCTGTGTCACCAGTTTTACATTCACATGCACCTCTGCAGGTTTTCCTGTATCCCTTGGACCTTCAAAGTGACGATGAAACACAGAAATTGCATCGGAATTAAATATAAGAGACACAATGCCGACTTAAGTACAGGAAGACTGAGTCTTACTACTGTCAATGTTTGAGCGTTTCCTGTGTCAACAGTTTTACATTCCGCTGCACCTCTGCAGGTTTACTGTATCCATTGGACCTTCCCATTGATGACGAAACACAGAAAATGCATCGGAATTAAATATAAGAGACACAATGCCGATTTCAGTACAGGAAGACTGAGTCTTCCTACTGCCTATGTTTTGAGCGTTTCGTGTGTCACCAGTTTTACACTCCGATCCACCTCTGCAGGTTTACTGTATCCATTCGACCTTCCCTTTGACGACGAAGCACAGAAATTGCATCGGAATTAAATATAAGAGACACAACGCCGACTTAAGTATAAGAAAACTGAGTCTTCTTACGGTCTACGTTTTGAGCGTTTCCAGTGTCACCAGTTTCACATTCCGATGCACCTCTGCAGGTGTACTGTGTCCCTTGGACCATCCCATTGGCGATGAAACACAGAAATTGCATCGGAATTAAATATAAGAGACACAATGACGTCTTAAGTACAGGAAGACAGAGTCTCCCAACTGTCTGTGTTTTGAGCGTTTCCTGTGTCACCAGTTTTACATTCCCATGCACCTCTGCAGGTTTTCCTGAATCCCTTGGACCTTCAAAGTGACGATGAGACACAGAAATTGCATCAGAATTAAATATAAGAGGCCCAATGCCGACTTAAGTACAGGAAGACTGAGTCTTCCTACTGTCTTTGATTTGAGCGTTTCCTGTGTCACCAGTTTTACATTATCATGCACCTCTGCAGGTATACTGTTTCCCATCGACTTTCCCATTGACGATTGAACACAGTATTAGCATCGGAATTAAATATAAGAGACACAATGCCGACTTAAGTAGAGGAAGACTGAGTCTTCCTACTGTCTATGTTTTGAGCGTTTCCTGTGTCTTCAGTTGTACATTCCGATGCACCTCTGCAGGTTTACTGTATCCATTGGACCCCCCCCCCCCCCCCATTGACGATGAAACACAGAAATTGCATCGGAATTAAATGTAAAAGACCCAATGAAGACTTAAGTACAGGAAGACTGAGTCTTTCTACTGTCTAGTTTGAGCGTTTCCTGTGTCACCAGTTTTACATTCCGAAGCATCTCTGCAGGTTTACTGTATCCATTGGACCTACACAGTGACGATGAAACACAGAAATTGCATCGGAATGAAATAAAAGAGACACAATGTCGACTTAAGTACAGGAAGAGTGTGTCTTTCTATTGTCTATCATTTGAGCGCTTCCTGTGTCACCAGTTTTACATTCCGATGCACCTATGGAGGTTTTCTGTATCCATTGGACCTTCCCATTGACGATGAAACACAGAAATTGCATCGGAATAAAATATAAGAGACACAATGCCGACTTAAGTACAGAAAGACTGAGTCTTCCTACTGTCAATGTTTGAGCGTTTCCTGTGTCAACAGTTTTACATTCCGATGCACCTCTGCAGGTTTACTGTATCCATTGAAGCTTCCCATTGACGATGAAACACAGAAAATGCATCGGAATTAAATGTAAGAGACACAATGCCGACTTAAGTACAGGAATATTGAGTCTTCCTACTGTCTATGTTTTGAGCGTTTCCTGTGTCACCAGTTTTACATTCCGATGCACCTCTGCAGGTTTACTGTATCCATTGGACCTTTCCATTGACGATGAAACACAGAAATGACATCGGAATTAAATATAAGAGACACAACGCCGACTTAAGTACAAGAAAACTGAGTCTTCTTACGGTCTATGTTTTGAGCGTTTCCAGTGTCACCAGTGTTACATTCCGATGCACCTCTGCAGGTTTACTGTGTCCCTTGGACTTTCCCATTGGCGATGAAACACAGAAATTGACCCGCAATTAAATATAAGAGACACAATGACGTCTTAAGTAGAGGAAGACAGAGTCCTCCTACTGTCTATGTTTTGAGTGTTTCCTGTGTCTCTAGTTTTACATTCCGTTACACCTCTGCAGGTTTACTGTATCCCTTGGACCTTCACAGTGACGAAGAGACACAGAAATTGCGTCGGAATTTAATATAAGAGACAAAATGCCGACTTAAGTACAGGAAGACTGAGTCTTCCTACTGTCTATGTTTTGAGCATCTCCTGTGTCACCAGTTTTACATTCCGATGCACCTCTGCAGGGTTACTGTATCCCTTGGACCTTCCCATTGACGATGAAACACAGAAATTGCATCGGAATTAAATAAAAGAGACACAATGCCGACTTAAGTACAGAAGGACTGAGTCTTCCTACTGTCTATGTTTTGAGCGTTTCCTGTGTCACCAGTTGTACATTCCGATGCACCTATGCAGGTCTACAGTATCCCTTGGACCTTCATAGTGACGATGAAACACAGAAATTGCATCGGAATTAAATATAAGAGACACAATGTCGACTTAAGTACAGAAAGACTGAGTCTTCCTACTCTCTATGTTTTGAGCGTTTCCTGTGTCACCAGTTTTACATTCCAATGCACCTTAGCAGGATTGCTGTATCCCTTGCACTTTCCCATTGACAATGAAACACAGAAATTTCATCGGATTTAAATATAAGAGACACAAGGTCGACTTAAGTACAGGAAGAATGTGTCCTTCTATTGTCTATGTTTTGAGCGTTTCCTGTGTCCCAAGTTTTACATTCCGTTGCACCTCTGCAGGCTTACTGTATCATTTGGACCTTCCCATTGACGATGAAACACAGAAATTGCATCGGAATTAAATAAAAAAGACGCAATGCCGACTTAAGAACAGGAGGACTGAGTCTTCCTACTGTCTGTGTTTTGAGCGTTTACTGTGTCCCAAGTTTTACATTCCGATGCACCTCTGCAGGTTTACTGTATCCATTGGACCTTCACAGTGACGATGAAACACAGAAATTGCATCGGAATTAAATATAAGAGGCACAATGTCGAAATAAGTACAGGAAGACTGAGTCTTCCAACTGTCTATGTTTGAGCGTTTCCTGTGTCACCAGTTTTACATTCGGATGCACCTCTGCAGGTTTACTGTATCCATTCTACCTTCCCATTGACGATGAAACACAGAAAATGCATAGGAATTAAATATAAGAGACAAAATGCCGACTTAAGTACAGGAAAACTGAGTCTTCCTACTGTCTATGTTTTGAGCGATTCCTCTGTCACCAGTTTTACATTCCGATCCACCTCTGCAGGTTTACTGTATCCATTGGACCTTCCCATTGACGATGAAACGCAGAAATTGCATCGGAATTAAATATAAGAGACACAACGCCGACTTAAGTACAAGAAAACTGAGTCTTCTTAGCGTCTATGTTTTGACCGGTTCTAGTGTCACCAGTTTTACATTCCGATGCACCTCTGAGGTTTACTGTATCCCTTGGACCTTCCCATTGACGACGAAACACAGAAATTGCATCGGATTTAAATATAAGAGACACAATGCCGTCTTAAGTACAGAAAGACTGAGTATTCCTACTGTCTATGTTTTGATCGTTTCCTGTGTCCGAGTTTTACATTCCGATGCACCTCTGCAGTTTTACTGTATCCATTGGACCTTCCCATTGACGATGAAACACAGAAATGGCATCGGATTTAAAAATAAGAGACACAATGTCGACTTAAGAACAGGAAGGCTGAATCTTCCTAATGTCTATGATTTGAGCGTTACCTGTGTCACCAGGTTTACATTCCGATTCACCTCTGCAGGTTTACTGTATCCCATGGATCTTCCCATTGACGATAATACACAGAAATTGCATCGGAATTAATAATAAGAGTCACAATGCCGACTTAAGTACAGGAAGGTTGAGTCTTCCTACTGTCTATGTTTTGAGCGTTTCCTGTGTCACCAGCTTTACATTCCGATGCACCTCTGCAGGTATACTGAGTCCCTTGGACCTTCCCATTGGCGATGAAACACAGAAATTGCATCGGAATTAAATAAAAAAGACGCAATGCCGACTTAAGAACAGGAAGACTGAGTCTTCCTACTGTCTATGTTTTGAGCGTTTCCCGTGTCCCAAGTTTTACATTCCAATGCCCCTCTGCAGGTTTACTGTATCCTTGACGAAAAAACACAGAAATTGCATCGGAATTAAGTATAAGAGTCACAATGCCGACTTAGGAACAGGAAGTCTGAGTCTTCCTACTGTCTATGTTTTGAGCGTTTCCTGTGTCATCAGTTTTACATTTTGATGCACCTCTGCAAGTTTACTGTATCACTTGGACCTTCACAGTAACGCTGAAACACAGAAATTGCATCAAATTAAATATAAGAGACACAATGCCGACTTCAGTACAAGAAAACTGAGTTTTCTTACGGTCTACGTTTTGAGCGTTACCTGTGTCACCAGTTTTACATTTTGATGCACCTCTGCAGGTTAACTGTATCCCTTGGACCTTCCCATTGACGACGAGACACAGAAATTGCATCGGATTTAAATATAAGAGACACAATGCTGACTTAAGTTCAGGAAGACTGAGTATTCCTACCGACTATGTTTTGATCGTTTCATGTGCCACCAGTTTTACATTCCGATTCACCTCTGCAGGTTTATTGTAGCCCATGGATCTTCCTATTGACGATGAAACACAGAAATTGCATCGGAATTAAATATAAGACACACAATGCCGACTTAAGTACAAGAAGGTTGAGTCTTCCTACTGTCTATGTTTTGAGCGTTTCCTGTGTCATCAGTTTTATATTTTAATGCACCTCTGCAGGTTTACTGTATCCCTTGGACCTTCACAGCGACGATGAAACACAGAATTTGCATCTAAATTAAATATAAGAGACACAATGCCGACTTAAGTACAAGAAAACTGAGTCTTCTCACGGTCTATGATTTGAGCGTTTCCTGTGTCACCATTTTTACATTCCAATGCACCTCTGCAGTTTTACTATATACCTTGGACCTTCCCATTGACGAAAAAACACAGAAATTGCATCGAAATTAAATATAAGAGATACAATGCCGACTTAGGTACAGGAAGACTGAATCTTCCTACTGTCTATGTTTTGAGCGTTTCCTGTGTCATCAGTTTTATATTTTAATGCACCTCTGCAGGTTTACTGTATCCCTTGTACCTTCACAGTGACGATGAAACACAGAAATTGCATCTAAATTAAATATAAGAGACACAATGCCGACTTCAGTACTAGAAAGCTGAGTCTTCTTAGGGTCTATGTTTTGACCGCTTCCTGTGTCACCAGTTTTACATTCCGATGCACCTCTGCAGGTTTACTCTACCCCTTGGACCTTCCCATTGACGACGAAACACAGAAATTGCATCAGATTTAAATATAAGAGACAAAATGCCGAACTAAGTACAGGAAGACTGATTATTCCTACTGTCTATGTTTTGATCGTTTCCTGTGTCACCAGTTTTTCATTCCGATGCACCTCTGCACGTTTAATTTATCCATTGGACCTTCCCATTGATATGAAAAACATAAATTGCATCGGAATTAAATATAAGAGACACAATGCCGACATAAGAACAGGTAAGCTGAGTCTTCCTACTGTCTATGTTTTGAGCATTTCCTGTGTCACCAGTTTTACATTCCGATGCACCTCTGCAGGTTTTCTGTATCCCTTGGATCTTCCAATTGACGATGAAACACAGAAATTGCATCGGAATTAAATATGAGACACAATGTCGACTTAAGTACATGAAGATTGAGTCTTCCTACTGTCTTTGTTTTGAGCGTTTCCTGCGTCACCAATTTTACATTCCGATGCACCTCTGCAGGTTTACTGTATCCATTGGACGGTCCCATTGACGATGAAACACAGAAATAGCATCGGAATTAAATATAAGAGACACAATGCCGACTTAAGAACAGGAAGGCTGAGTCTTCCTACTGTCTATGTTTTGAGCGTTTCCTCTGTCACCAGTTTTACATTCCGATGCACCTTTGCAGGTTTACTGTGTCCCTTGGACCTTCCCATTTGCGATGAAACACAGAAATTGCATCGGAATTAAATGTAAGAGACACAATGATGTCTTAAGTACAGGAAGACAGAGTCTTCCAACTGTCTATGTTTTGAGCGTTTCCTGTGTCATCAGTTTTACATTCCGATGCACCTCTGCAGGTTTGCTGTATCCCTTGCACATTCCCATTGACGATGAAACACAGAAATTACATCGGAATTAAATATAACAGACACAATGCCGACTTAAGTACAGGAAGCCTAAGTCTTACTACTGTCTATGTTTTTAGCGTTTCCTGCGACACCAGTTTTACATTCCCATGCCCTCTGCAGGTTTTCCTGTATCCCTTGGACCTTCCCATTGACGATGAAACACAGAAATTGAATCGGAATTAAATATAAGATCCACAGTGCCGACTTAAGTACAGGAAGACTGAGTCTTCCTACTGCCTATGTTTTGAGCGTTTCCTGTGTCACCAGTTTTACATTCCGATGCACCTCTGCAGGAATACAGTTTCCCTTCGACTTTCCCATTGACGAGGAAACACAGAAATTGCATCGGAATTAAATATAAGAGACACAATGCCGACTTAAGTACATAAAGACTGAGTCTTCCTACTATCTATGTTTTGAGCGTTCCCTGTGGTATCAGTTCTACATTCCGATGCACCTCTGCAGGTTTACTGTATCCATTCTACCTTCCCATTGACGATGAAACACAGAAAATGCGTAGGAGTTAAATATAAGAGACACAATGCCGATTTAAGTACAGGAAAAATGAGTCTTCCTACTAACTATGTTTTGAGCATTTCCTGTGTCACCAGTTTTACATTCCGATGCACCTCTGCAGGTTTACTGTGTCCCTTGGTCCTTCCGATTTGCGATGAAACACAGAAATTGCATCGGAATTAAATATAAGGGACACAATGCCGACCTAAGTACAGGAAGACTGAGTCTTCCTACTGTCTATGTTTTGAGCGTTTCCAGTGTCACCAGTTTTACATTCCGATGCACCTATGCAGGTCTACAGTATCCCTTGGACCTTCATAGTGACGATGAAACACAGAAATTGCATCGTAATGAAATAAAGGAGACACAATGTCGACTTAAGTACAGGAAGAGTGTGTCTTTCTATTGTCTATGCTTAGAGCGTTTCCTGTGTCACCAGTTTAACATTCCGATGCACCTCTGCAGGTTTGCTGTATCCCTTGCACCTTCCCATTGACAATGAAACACAGAAATTACATCGGAATTAATTATAACAGACACAACGCCGACTTAAGTACAGGAAGACTGAGTCTTCCTACTGTCTATGTTTGAGCGTTTCCTGTGTCACCAGTTTTACATTCTGATGCACCTCTGCAGGTTTACTGTATCCATTCTACCTTCCCATTGACGATGAAACACAGAAAATGCGGAGGAGTTAAATATAAGAGACACAATGCCGATTTAAGTACAGGAAAAATGAGTCTTTCTACTGTCTATGTTTTGAGCGTTTCCTGTGTCACCAGTTTTACATTCCGATGCACCTCTGCAGGTTTACTGTGTCCCTTGGACCTTCCGATTTGCGATGAAACACAGAAATTGCATCGGAATTAAATATAAGGGACACAATGACGTCTTAAGTACAGGAAGACAGAGTCTTCCAACTGTCTACGTTTTGAGCGTTTCCTGTGTCACCAGTTTTACATTCCCATGCACCTCTGCAGGTTTTCCTGTATCCCCTGGACCTCAAAGTGACGATGAAACACAGAAATTGCATCGGAATTAAATATAAGAGACACAATGCCGACTTAAGTACAGGAAGACTGAGTCTTCCTACTGTCTATGCTTTGAGCTTTTCCTGTGTCACCAGTTTTACATTCCGATGCAGCTCTGCAGGTATACTGTTTCCCTTCGACTTTCCTATTGACGATGAAACACAGAAATTGCATCGGCATTAAATATAAGAGACACAATGCCGACTTAAGTACAGGAAGACTGAGTCTTCCTACTGTCTATGTTTTGAGCGTTTCCTGTGTCATCAGTTCTACATTCCGATGCACCTCTGCAGGTTTACTGTATCCATTGGACCCCCCCATTGACGATGAAACACAGAAATTGCATGGGAATTAAATATAAAAGACACAAAGCCGACTTAAGTACAGGAAGACTGAGTCTTGATACTGTCTATGTTTTGAGCGTTTCCTGTGTCACCAGTTTTACATTCCGATGCACCTCTGCAGGTTTACTGTATCCATTGGACCATCACAGTGACGATGAAACACAGAAATTGCATCGGAATGAAATAAAAGAGACACAATGTCGACTTAAGTACAGGAAGAGTGTGTCTTTCTATTGTCTATGCTTTGAGCGTTTCCTCTGTCACCAGTTTTAAATTCCGATGCACCTCTGCAGGTTTACTGTGTCCCTTGGACCTTCCCATTTGCGATGAAACACAGATATTGCATCGGATTTAAATATAAGGGACACAATGACGTCTTAAGTACAGGAAGACAGAGTCTTCCAACTGTCTATGTCTTGAGCGTTTCCTGTGTCACCAATTTTACATTCCCATGCACCTCTGCAGGTCTTCCTGTATCCCTTGGACCTTCAAAGTGACGGTGAAACACAGAAATTGCATCGGAATTAAATATAAGAGACACAATGCCGACAAAAGAACAGGAATGCTGAGTCTTCCTACTGTCTATGTTTGAGCGATTCCAGTGTCACCAGTTTTACATTCCGATGCACCTCTGCAGGTTTACTGTGTCCCTTGGACCATCCCATTGGCGATGAAACACAGAAATAGCATCGGAATTAAATATAAGGGACACAATGCCGACTTAAGTACAGGAAGAGTGTGTCTTTCTATTGTCTATCATTTGAGCGTTTCCTGTGTCACCATTTTTACATTCCAATGCACCTCTGCAGTTTTACTATATACCTTGGACCTTCCCATTGACGAAAAAACACAGAAATTGCATCGAAATTAAATATAAGAGATACAATGCCGACTTAGGTACAGGAAGACTGAATCTTCCTACTGTCTATGTTTTGAGCGTTTCCTGTGTCATCAGTTTTATATTTTAATGCACCTCTGCAGGTTTACTGTATCCCTTGTACCTTCACAGTGACGATGAAACACAGAAATTGCATCTAAATTAAATATAAGAGACACAATGCCGACTTCAGTACTAGAAAGCTGAGTCTTCTTAGGGTCTATGTTTTGACCGCTTCCTGTGTCACCAGTTTTACATTCCGATGCACCTCTGCAGGTTTACTCTACCCCTTGGACCTTCCCATTGACGACGAAACACAGAAATTGCATCAGATTTAAATATAAGAGACAAAATGCCGAACTAAGTACAGGAAGACTGATTATTCCTACTGTCTATGTTTTGATCGTTTCCTGTGTCACCAGTTTTTCATTCCGATGCACCTCTGCACGTTTAATTTATCCATTGGACCTTCCCATTGATATGAAAAACATAAATTGCATCGGAATTAAATATAAGAGACACAATGCCGACATAAGAACAGGTAAGCTGAGTCTTCCTACTGTCTATGTTTTGAGCATTTCCTGTGTCACCAGTTTTACATTCCGATGCACCTCTGCAGGTTTTCTGTATCCCTTGGATCTTCCAATTGACGATGAAACACAGAAATTGCATCGGAATTAAATATGAGACACAATGTCGACTTAAGTACATGAAGATTGAGTCTTCCTACTGTCTTTGTTTTGAGCGTTTCCTGCGTCACCAATTTTACATTCCGATGCACCTCTGCAGGTTTACTGTATCCATTGGACGGTCCCATTGACGATGAAACACAGAAATAGCATCGGAATTAAATATAAGAGACACAATGCCGACTTAAGAACAGGAAGGCTGAGTCTTCCTACTGTCTATGTTTTGAGCGTTTCCTCTGTCACCAGTTTTACATTCCGATGCACCTTTGCAGGTTTACTGTGTCCCTTGGACCTTCCCATTTGCGATGAAACACAGAAATTGCATCGGAATTAAATGTAAGAGACACAATGATGTCTTAAGTACAGGAAGACAGAGTCTTCCAACTGTCTATGTTTTGAGCGTTTCCTGTGTCATCAGTTTTACATTCCGATGCACCTCTGCAGGTTTGCTGTATCCCTTGCACATTCCCATTGACGATGAAACACAGAAATTACATCGGAATTAAATATAACAGACACAATGCCGACTTAAGTGCAGGAAGCCTAAGTCTTACTACTGTCTATGTTTTTAGCGTTTCCTGCGACACCAGTTTTACATTCCCATGCCCTCTGCAGGTTTTCCTGTATCCCTTGGACCTTCCCATTGACGATGAAACACAGAAATTGAATCGGAATTAAATATAAGATCCACAGTGCCGACTTAAGTACAGGAAGACTGAGTCTTCCTACTGCCTATGTTTTGAGCGTTTCCTGTGTCACCAGTTTTACATTCCGATGCACCTCTGCAGGAATACAGTTTCCCTTCGACTTTCCCATTGACGAGGAAACACAGAAATTGCATCGGAATTAAATATAAGAGACACAATGCCGACTTAAGTACATAAAGACTGAGTCTTCCTACTATCTATGTTTTGAGCGTTCCCTGTGGTATCAGTTCTACATTCCGATGCACCTCTGCAGGTTTACTGTATCCATTCTACCTTCCCATTGACGATGAAACACAGAAAATGCGTAGGAGTTAAATATAAGAGACACAATGCCGATTTAAGTACAGGAAAAATGAGTCTTCCTACTAACTATGTTTTGAGCATTTCCTGTGTCACCAGTTTTACATTCCGATGCACTTCTGCAGGTTTACTGTGTCCCTTGGTCCTTCCGATTTGCGATGAAACACAGAAATTGCATCGGAATTAAATATAAGGGACACAATGCCGACCTAAGTACAGGAAGACTGAGTCTTCCTACTGTCTATGTTTTGAGCGTTTCCAGTGTCACCAGTTTTACATTCCGATGCACCTATGCAGGTCTACAGTATCCCTTGGACCTTCATAGTGACGATGAAACACAGAAATTGCATCGTAATGAAATAAAGGAGACACAATGTCGACTTAAGTACAGGAAGAGTGTGTCTTTCTATTGTCTATGCTTAGAGCGTTTCCTGTGTCACCAGTTTAACATTCCGATGCACCTCTGCAGGTTTGCTGTATCCCTTGCACCTTCCCATTGACAATGAAACACAGAAATTACATCGGAATTAATTATAACAGACACAACGCCGACTTAAGTACAGGAAGACTGAGTCTTCCTACTGTCTATGTTTGAGCGTTTCCTGTGTCACCAGTTTTACATTCTGATGCACCTCTGCAGGTTTACTGTATCCATTCTACCTTCCCATTGACGATGAAACACAGAAAATGCGGAGGAGTTAAATATAAGAGACACAATGCCGATTTAAGTACAGGAAAAATGAGTCTTTCTACTGTCTATGTTTTGAGCGTTTCCTGTGTCACCAGTTTTACATTCCGATGCACCTCTGCAGGTTTACTGTGTCCCTTGGACCTTCCGATTTGCGATGAAACACAGAAATTGCATCGGAATTAAATATAAGGGACACAATGACGTCTTAAGTACAGGAAGACAGAGTCTTCCAACTGTCTACGTTTTGAGCGTTTCCTGTGTCACCAGTTTTACATTCCCATGCACCTCTGCAGGTTTTCCTGTATCCCCTGGACCTCAAAGTGACGATGAAACACAGAAATTGCATCGGAATTAAATATAAGAGACACAATGCCGACTTAAGTACAGGAAGACTGAGTCTTCCTACTGTCTATGCTTTGAGCTTTTCCTGTGTCACCAGTTTTACATTCCGATGCAGCTCTGCAGGTATACTGTTTCCCTTCGACTTTCCTATTGACGATGAAACACAGAAATTGCATCGGCATTAAATATAAGAGACACAATGCCGACTTAAGTACAGGAAGACTGAGTCTTCCTACTGTCTATGTTTTGAGCGTTTCCTGTGTCATCAGTTCTACATTCCGATGCACCTCTGCAGGTTTACTGTATCCATTGGACCCCCCCATTGACGATGAAACACAGAAATTGCATGGGAATTAAATATAAAAGACACAAAGCCGACTTAAGTACAGGAAGACTGAGTCTTGATACTGTCTATGTTTTGAGCGTTTCCTGTGTCACCAGTTTTACATTCCGATGCACCTCTGCAGGTTTACTGTATCCATTGGACCATCACAGTGACGATGAAACACAGAAATTGCATCGGAATGAAATAAAAGAGACACAATGTCGACTTAAGTACAGGAAGAGTGTGTCTTTCTATTGTCTATGCTTTGAGCGTTTCCTCTGTCACCAGTTTTAAATTCCGATGCACCTCTGCAGGTTTACTGTGTCCCTTGGACCTTCCCATTTGCGATGAAACACAGATATTGCATCGGATTTAAATATAAGGGACACAATGACGTCTTAAGTACAGGAAGACAGAGTCTTCCAACTGTCTATGTCTTGAGCGTTTCCTGTGTCACCAATTTTACATTCCCATGCACCTCTGCAGGTCTTCCTGTATCCCTTGGACCTTCAAAGTGACGGTGAAACACAGAAATTGCATCGGAATTAAATATAAGAGACACAATGCCGACAAAAGAACAGGAATGCTGAGTCTTCCTACTGTCTATGTTTGAGCGATTCCAGTGTCACCAGTATTACATTCCGATGCACCTCTGCAGGTTTACTGTGTCCCTTGGACCATCCCATTGGCGATGAAACACAGAAATAGCATCGGAATTAAATATAAGGGACACAATGCCGACTTAAGTACAGGAAGAGTGTGTCTTTCTATTGTCTATCATTTGAGCGTTTCCTGTGTCACCAGTTTTACATTCCGATGCACCTATGCAGGTTTACTGTATCCATTGAACCTTCCCTTTGACGAGGAAGCACAGTTATTGCATCGGAATTAAATATAAGAGACACAACGTCGAGTTAAGTACAAGAAAACTGAGTCTTCTTACGGTCTATGATTTGAGCGTTTCCTGTGTCACCATTTTTACATTCCAATGCACCTCTGCAGGTTTACTATATACCTTGGACCTTCCCATTGACGAAAAAACACAGAAATTGCATCGGAATTAAATATAAGAGATGCAATGCCGACTTAGGTACAGGAAGACTGAGTCTTCCTACTGTCTATGTTTTGAGCGTTTCCTATGTCATCAGTTTTACATTTTGATGCACCTCGGCAGGTTTACTGTATCCCTTGGACATTCACAGTGACGATGAAACAAAGATATTGCATCTAAATTAAATATAAGCGGCACAATGCCGACTTTAGTACAAAAAAACTGACTCTTGTTAGGGTCTATGTTTTGACCGCTTCCTGTGTCACCAGTTATTACATTCCAATGCAGCTCTGCAGGGTTTCTGTATCCATTGGACCTTCCCATTGACGATGAAACACAGAAATGGCATCGGAATTAAATATAAGAGACACAATGCCGACTTAAGGACAGGAAGGCTGAGTCTTCCTACTGTCTATGATTTGAGCGTTTCCTGTGTCACCAGTTTTACATTCCGACGCACCTCTGCAGGATTAATGTATCCCTTGGATCTTCCCATTGGCGATGAAACACAGAAATTTTATAGGAATTAAATATAAGAGACACAATGCCGACTTAAGTACAGGAATATTGAGTCTTCCTAATGTCTATGTTTTGAGCGTTTGCTGTGTCACCAGTTTTACATTCCGATGCACCTCTGCAGGTTTACTGTATCCATTGGACCTTTCCATTGACGATGAAACACAGAAATGACATCGGAATTAAATATAAGAGACACAACGCCGACTTACGTACAAGAAAACTGAGTCTTCATACGGTCTATGTTTTGAGCGTTTCCAGTGTCACCAGTGTTACATTCCGATGCACCTCTGCAGGTTTACTGTGTCCCTTGGACCTTCCCATTGGCGATGAAACACAGAAATTGACCCGCAATTAAATATAAGAGACACAATGACGTCTTAAGTAGAGGAAGACTGAGTCTTCCTACTGTCTATGTTTTGAGCGTTGCCTGTGTCTCTAGTTTTACATTCCGATACACCTCTGCAGGTTTACTGTATCCCTTGGACCTTCACAGTGACGAAGAGACACAGAAATTGCGTCGGAATTAAATATAAGAGACAAAATGCCGACTTAAGTACAGGAAGACTGAGTCTTCCTACTGTCTATGTTTTGAGCGTCTCCTGTGTCACCAGTTTTACATTCCGGTGCACCTCTGCAGGGTTACTGTATCCCTTGGACCTTCCCATTGACAATGAAACACAGAAATTGCATCGGATTTAAATATAAGATACACAAGGTCGACTGAAGTACAGGAAGAGTGTGTCTTTCTATTGTCTACGTTTTGAGCGTTTCGTGTGTCACCAGTTTTACATTCCGATGCACCTCTGCAGGTATACTGTTTCCCTTCGACTTTCCCATTGACGATGAAACACAGAAATAGAATCGGAATTATATATAAGAGACACAATGCCGACTTAAGAAGAGGAAGACTGAGTCTTCCGACTGTCTATGTTTTGAGCGTTTCCTGTGTCCCAAGTTTTACATTCCGATGCACCTCTGCAGGTTTACTGTATCCATAGGACCTTCACAGTGACGATGAAACACAGAAATTGCATCGGAATTAAATATAAGAGACACAATGCCGACTTAAGTACAGGAAAAATGAGTCTTCCTACTGTCTATGCTTTGAGCGATTCCTCTGTCACCAGTTTTACATTCCGATCCACCTCTGCAGGTTTACTGTATCCATTGGACCTTCCCATTGACGATGAAACGCAGAAATTGCATCGGAATTAAATATAAGAGACACAACGCTGACTGAAGTACAAGAAAACCGAGTCTTCTTACGGTCTATGGTTTGAGCGTTTCCTGTGTCACCAGTTTTACATTCCAATGCCCCTCTGCAGGTTTACTGTATACCTAACGAAAAAACACAGAAATTGCATCGGAATTAAAAATAAGAGACACAATGCCGACTTAAGAACAGGAAGGCTGAATTTTCCTACTGTCTATGATTTGAGCGTTTCCTGTGTCACCAGGTTTACATTCCGATTCACCTCTGAAGGTTTACTGTATCCCATGGATCTTCCCATTGACGATGAAACACAGAAATTGCATCGGATTTAAATATAAGAGACACAATGCCGACTTAAGTTCAGGAAGACTGAGTATTCCTACTGACTATGTTTTGATCGTTTCATGTGCCACCCGTTTTACATTCCGATTCACCTCTGCAGGTTTACTGTATCCCTTGGACCTTCACAGTGACGAAGAAACACAGAAATTGCATCGGAATTTAATATAAGAGACACAATGTCGACTTAAGTACAGGAAGAGTGTGTCTTTCTATTGTCTATGTTTTGAGCGTTTCGTGTGTCACCAGTTTTACATTCCGATGCACCTCTGCAGGTATACTGTCTCCCTTCGACTTTCCCATTGACGATGAAACACATAAATTGAATCGGAATTATATATAAGAGACACAATGCCGACTTCAGTACAGGAAGACTGAGTCTTCCTACTGTCTATGCTTTGAGCGATTCCTGTGTCATCAGTTTTACATTCCGATGCACCTCTGCAGGTTTACTGTATCCATTGGACCTTCGCATTGACGATGAAACGCAGAAATTGCATCGGAATTAAATATAAGAGACACAACGCCGACTTAAGTACTAGAAAACCGAGTCTTCTTACTGTCTATGGTTTGAGCGTTTCCTGTGTCATCAGTTTTACATTTTGATACACCTCTGCACGTTTACTGTATCACTTGGACCTTCAAAGTGACGATGAAACACAGAAATTGCATCGGAATTAAATATAAGAGACACAATGCCGACTTAAGTACAGGAAGACTCAGACTTCCTACTGTCTATGTTTTGAGCGTTACCTGTGTCACCAGTTTTACATTCCGATGCAGCTCTCCAGGTATACTGTTTCCCTTCGACTTTCCTATTGACGATGAAACACAGAAATTGCATCGGAATTAAATATAAGAGACACAATGCCGACCTAAGTACAGGAAGACTGAGTCTTCCTACTGTCTATGTTTTGAGCGTCTCCTGTGTCATCGGTTCTACATTCCGATGCACCTCTGCAGGTTTACTGTATCTCTTGGACCCCCCCATTGACGATGAAACACAGAAATTGCATCGGAATTAAATATAAGAGACACAATGCCGACTTAAGTACAGGAAGACTGAGTCTTCCTACTGTCTATGTTTTGAGCGTTTCCTGTGTCATCAGTTTTACATTCCGATGCAGCTCTGCAGAAATACTGTTTCCCTTCGACTTTCCCTTTTGACGATGAAACACTGAAATTGCATCGGAATGAAATAAAAGAGACACAATGTCGTCTTAAGTACAGGAAGGGTGTTTCTTTCTATTGTCTATGCTTTGAGCGTTTCCTGTGTCGCCAGTTTTACATTCCGATGCACCTCTGCAGGTTTACTGTATCCATTGGACTTTCCCATTGACGATGAAACACAGAAAATGCATCGGAATTATATATAAGAGACACAATGCCGACCTAAGTACAGGATGACTGAGACTTCCTACTGTCTATGTTTTGAGCGTTTCCTGTGTCACCAGTTTTACATTCCGATCCACCTCTGCAGGTTTACTGTACCCATTGGACCTTCCCTTTGACGACGAAGCACAGAAATTGCATCCGAATTAAATATAAGGGACACAATGCCGATTTAAGTACAAGAAAACTGAGTCTTCTCACGGTCTATGATTTGAGCGTTTCCTGTGTGACCATTTTTACATTCCAATGCATCTCTGCAGGTTTACTATATACCTTGGACCATCCCATTGACGAAAAAACACAGAAATTGCATCGAAATTAAATATAAGAGATACAATGCCGACTTAGGTACAGGAAGACTGAATCTTCCTACTGTCTATGTCTTGAGCGTTTCCCGTGTCATCAGTTTTACATTTTGATGCACCTCTGCAGGTTTACTGTATCCCTTGGACCTTCACAGTGACGATGAAACACAGAAATTGGATCTAAATTAAATATAAGAGACACAATGCCGACTTCAGTACTAGAAAGCTGAGTCTTCTTAGGGTCTATGTTTTGACCGCTTCCTGTGTCACCAGTTTTACATTACGATGCACCTCTGCAGGTTTTTTCTATCCCTTGGACCTTCCCATTGACGACGAAACACAGAAATTGCATCAGATTTAAATATAAGAGACAAAATGCCGAACTAAGTACAGGAAGACTGAGTATTCCTACTGTCTATGTTTTGATCGTTTCCTGTGTCACCAG
Source organism: Schistocerca nitens (assembly GCF_023898315.1). NCBI lineage: Eukaryota > Metazoa > Arthropoda > Insecta > Orthoptera > Acrididae > Schistocerca > Schistocerca nitens. Next base: position 1,199,468,921 of record NC_064615.1, on the reverse strand, counting down.
TTTTTCATTCCGATGCACCTCTGCACGTTTAATTTATCCATAGGACCTTCCCATTGATATGAAACACTGAATTTGCATCGGAATTACATATAAGAGACACAATGCCGACATTAGAACAGGTATGCTGAGTCTTCTTACTGTCTATGTTTTGAGCATTTCCTGTGTCACCAGTTTTACATTCCGATGCACCTCTGCAGGTTTACTGTATCCCTTGGATCTTCCAATTGACGATGAAACACAGAAATTGCATCGGAATTAAATATGAGACACAATGTCGACTTATGTACAGGAAGATTGAGTCTTCCTACTGTCTATGTTTTGAGCGTTTCCTCTGTCACCAGTTTTACATTCCGATGCACCTTTGCAGGTTTACTGTGTCCCTTGGACCTTCCCATTTGCGATGAAACACAGAAATTGCATCGGAATTAAGTATAAGGGACACAATGCCGACTTAAGTACATAAAGACTGAGTCTTCCTACTGTCTATGTTTTGAGCGTTCCCTGTGTTATCAGTTCTACATTCCGATGCACCTCTGCAGGTTTACTGTATCCATTGGCCCCCCCCCCCCCCATTGACGATGAAACACAGAAATTGCATCGGAATTAAATATAAAAGACACAATGCCGACCTAATTACAGGAAGACTGAGTCTTCCTACTGTCTATGTTTTGAGCGTTTCCAGTGTCACCAGTTTTACATTCCGATGCACCTATGCAGGTCTACAGTATCCCTTGGACCTTCATAGTGGCGATGAAACACAGAAATTGCATCGTAATGAAATAAAGGAGACACAATGTCGACTTAAGTACAGGAAGAGTGTGTGTTTCTATTGTCTATGCTTTGAGCGTTTCCTGTGTCACCAGTTTTACATTCCGATGCACCTCTGCAATTTTACTGTGTCCCTTGGACCTTCCGATTTGCGATGAAACACAGAAATTGCATCGGAATTAAATATAAGGGACACAATGACGTCTTAAGTACAGGAAGACCGAGTCTTCCAACTGTCTACGTTTTGAGCGTTTCCTGTGTCACCAGTTTTACATTCCGATGCAGCTCTGCAGGTATACTGTTTCCGTTCGACTTTCCTATTGACGATGAAACACAGAAATTGCATCGGAATTAAATATAAGGGACACAATGCTGACTTAAGTACAGGAAGACTGAGTCTTCCTACTGTCTATGTTTCGAGCGTTTCCTGTGTCATCAGTTCCACATTCCGATGCACCTCTGCAGGTTTACTGTATCCATTGGACCCCCCCATTGACGATGAAACACAGAATTTGCATGGGAATTAAATATAAAAGACACAATGCCGACTTAAGTACAGGAAGACTGAGTCTTTCTACTGTCTATGTTTTGATCGTTTCTTGTTCACCAGTTTTTCATTCCGATGCACCTCTGCACGTTTACTGTATCCATTGGACCTTCCCATTGACAATGAAACACAGAAATTGCATCGGAATTAAATATAAGAGGCACAATGCCGACATAAGAACAGGTATGCTGAGTCTTCCTACTGGCTATGTTTTGAGCATTTCCTGTGTCACCAGTTTTACATTCCGATGCACCTCTGCAGGTTTACTGTATCCCTTGGATCTTCCAATTGACGATGAAACACAGAAATAGCATCGGAATTAAATATAAGAGACACAATGCCGACTTAAGTACAGGAAGAGTGTGTCTTTCTATTGTCTATAGTTTGAGCGTTTCCTGTGTCACCAGTTTTACATTCGGATGCACCTATGCAGGTTTACTGTATCGATTGGACCTTCCAATTGACGATGAAACACAGAAATTGCATCGGAATTAAATATAAGAGACTCAATGACGACTTAAGTACAGGAAGACTGAGTCTTCCTAATGTCAATGTTTGAGCGATTCCTGTGTCAACAGTTTTACATTCCGATGCACCTCTGTAGGTTTACTGTATCCATTGAACCTTCCCATTGACGATGAAACACAGAAAATGCATCGGAATTAAATATAAGAGACACAATGCCGACTTAAGTACAGGAAGACTGAGTCTTCGTACTGTCTATGTTTTGAGCGTTTCCTGTGTCACCAGTTTTACATTCCGATCCACCTCTGCAGGTTTACTGTATCCATTGAACCTTCCCTTTGACGACGAAGCACAGAAATTGCATCGGAATTAAATATAAGAGACACAACGCCGAGTTAAGTACAAGAAAACTGAGTCTTCTTACGGTCTATGATTTGAGCGTTTCCTGTGTCACCATTTTTACATTCCAATGCACCTCTGCAGGTTTACTATATACCTTGGACCTTCCCATTGACGAAAAAACACAGAAATTGCTTCGGAATTAAATATAAGAGACACAACGCCGACTTACGTACAAGAAAACTGAGTCTTCTTACGGTCTGTGTTTTGAGCGTTTCCAGTGTCACCAGTGTTACATTCCGATGCACCTCTGCAGGTTTACTGTGTCCCTTGGACCCTCCCATTGGCGATGAAACACAGAAATTGACCCGCAATTAAATATGAGACACAATGACGTCTTAAGTAGAGGAAGACTGAGTCTTCCTACTGTCTATGTTTTGAGCGTTTCCTGTGTCTCTAGTTTTACATTCCGATACACCTCTGCAGGTTTACTGTATCCCTTAGACCTTCACAGTGACGAAGAGACACAGAAATTGCGTCGGAATTAAATATAAGAGACACAATGCCGACTTAAGTACAGAAGGACTGAGTCTTCCTACCGTCTATGTTTTGAGCGTTTCCTGTGTCACCAGTTTTACATTCCGATGCATCTATGCAGTTCTATAGTATCCCTTGGACCTTCATAGGGACGATGAAACACAGAAATTGCATCGGAAATAAATATAAGAGACACAACGCCGACTTAAATACATTAAATCTGAGTCTTCTTACTGTCTATGATTTGAGCGTTTCCTGTGTCACCAGTTTTACATTCCAATGCACCTCTGCAGGTTAACTGTATCCCTTGGACCTTCCCATTGACGAAAAAACACAGAAATTGCATCGGAATTAAATATATGACACAATGTCGACTTCAATACAAGAAAACTGAGTTTTCTTACGGTCTATGTTTTGAGCGTTTCCTGTGTCACCAGTTTTACATTTTGATGCACCTCTGCAGGTTAACTGTATCCCTTGGACCTTCCCATTGGCGACGAGACACAGAAATCGCATCGGATTTAAATATAAGAGACACAATGCCGACTTAAGTTCAGGAAGACTGAGTATTCCTACTGTCTAAGATTTGATCGTTTCATGTGCCACCAGTTTTACATTGCGATTCACCTCTGCAGGTTTACTGTAGCCCATGGATCTTCCCATTGACGATGAAACACAGAAATTGCATCGGAATTAAATATAAGACACAAAATGCCGACTTAAGTACAGGAAAGTTGAGTCTTCCTACTGTCTATGTTTTGAGCGTTTCCAGTGTCACCAGTGTTACATTCCGATGCAGCACTGCAGGTTTACTGTGTCCCTTGGACCTTCCCATTGGCGATGAAACTCAGAAACTGCATCGGAATTAAATATAAGAGACACAATGTCGACTTAAGTACAGGAAGAGTGTGTCTTTCTATTGTCTATGTTTTGAGCGTTTCGTGTGTCACCAGTTTTACATTCCGATGCACCTCTGCAGGTATACTGTTTCCCTTCGACTTTCCCATTGACGATGAAACACAAAAATTGAATCGGAATTATATATAAGAGACACAATGCCGACTTAAGTTCAGGAAGACTGTGTCTTCCTACTGTCTATGTTTTGAGCGTTTCCTGTGTCATCAGGTTTACATTCCGATGCACCTCTGCAGATTTACTGTATCCATTGGACCTTCCCATTGACGATGAAACACAGAAATTGCATCGGAATCAAATAAAAAAGACACAATGCCGACTTAAGAACAGGAAGACTGAGTCTTCCTACTGTCTATGTTTTGAGCGTTTCCTGTGTCCCAAGTTTTACATTCCGATGCACCTCTGCAGGTTTACTGTATCCATTGGACCTTCAGAGTGACGATGAAACACAGAAATTGCATCGGAATTAAATATAAGAGACACAATGTCGACTTAAGTACAGGAAGACTGAGTCTTCCTACTGTCTATGTTTGAGCGTTTCCTGTGTCACCAGTTTACATTCTGATGCACCTCTGCAGGTTTACTGGATCCATTCTACCTGCCCATTGACGATGAAACACAGAAAATGCATAGGAGTTAAATATAAGAGACACAATGCCGACTTAAGTACAGGAAAAATGAGTCTTCCTACTGTCTATGTTTTGAGCGTTTCCTGTGTCACCAGTTTTACATTCCGATCCACCTCTGCAGGTTTACTGTATCCATTGGACCTTCCCATTGACGATGAAACGCAGAAATTGCATCGGAATTAAATATAAGAGACACAACGCCGACTTAAGTACTAGAAAACCGAGTCTTCTTACGGTCTATGGTTTGAGCGTTTCCTGTGTCACCAGTTTTACATTCCAATGCACCTCTGCAGGTTTACTGTATACCTTGACGAAAAAACACAGAAATTGCATCGGAATTAAGTATAAGAGTCACAATGCCGACTTAGGTACAGGAAGACTGAGTCCTCCTACTGTCTATGTTTTGAGCGTTTCCTGTGTCATCAGTTTTACATTTTGATGCACCTCTGCAAGGTTACTGTATCACTTGGACCTTCAAAGTGACGATGAAACACAGAAATTGCATCGGCATTAAATATAAGAGACACAGTGACGTCATAAGTATAGGAAGACTGAGTCTTCCTACTGTCTATGTCTTGAGCGTTTCCTTTGTCACCAGTTTTACATTCCGATGCACCTCTGCAGGTTTACTGTATCTCTTGAACCCCCCCCCCCCCCATTGACGATGAAACACAGAAATTGCATCGGAATTAAATATAAGAGACACAATGCCGACTTAAGTACAGGAAGACTGAGTCTTCCAACTGTCTATGTTTTGAGCGTTTCCTGTGTCACCAGTTTACATTCCGATGCACCTCTGCACGTATACTGTGTCCCTTGGACCTTCCCATTGGCGATGAAACACAGAAATTGCATCGGAATTAAATATTAGAGACACAACGCCGACTTAAAACTTTAACACTGAGTCTTCTTACTGTCTATCATTTGAGCGTTTCCTGTGTCACCAGTTTTACATTCCAATGCACCTCTGCAGTTTTACTGTATCCATTGGACCTTCCCATTGACGAAAAAACACATAAATAGCATCGGAATTAAATATATGACACAATGCCGACTTCAGTACAAGAAAACTGAGTTTTCTTACGGTCTATGTTTTGAGCGTTTCCTGTGTCACCAGTTTTACATTTTGATGCACCTCTGCAGGTTAACTGTACCCCTTGGACCTTCCCATTGACGACGAGACACAGAAATTGCATCGGATTTAAATATAAGAGACACAATGCCGACTTAAGTTCAGGAAGACTAAGTATTCCTACTGTCTATGTTTTGATCGTTTCATGTGCCATCAGTTTTACATTCCGATTCACCTCTGCAGGTTTACTGTAGCCCATGGATCTTCCCATTGACGATGAAACACAGAAATTGCATCGGAATTAAATATAAGACACACAATGCCGACTTAAGTACAGGAAGGTTGAGTCTTCCTACTGTCTATGTTTTGAGCGTTTCCAGTGTCACCAGTGTTACATACCGATGCACCTCTGCAGGTTTACTGTATCTCTTGGACCCCCCCCATTGACGATGAAACACAGAAATTGCATCGGAATTAAATATAAGAGACACAATGCCGACTTAAGTACAGGAAGACTGAGTCTTCCTACTGTCTATGTTTTGAGCGTTTCCTGTGTCACCAGTTTTACATTCCGATGCAGCTCTGCAGAAATACTGTTTCCCTTCGACTTTCCTATTGACGATGAAACACAGAAATTGCATCGGCATGAAATAAAAGAAACACAATGTCGACTTAAGTACAGGAAGAGTGTTTCTTTCTATTGTCTATGATTTGAGCGTTTCCTGTGTCACCAGTTTTACATTCCGATGCACCTCTGCAGGTTTACTGTATCCATTGGACCTTCCCATTGACGATGAAACACAGAAATTGCATCGGTATTAAATAAAAAAAACACAATGCAGACTTAAGAACAGGAAGACTGAGTCTTCCTACTGTCTATGTTTGGAGCGTTTCCTGTGTCACCAGTTTTACATTCCGATCCACCTCTGCAGGTTTACTGTATCCATTGGACCTTCCCTTTGACGACGAAGCACAGAAATTGCATCGGGATTAAATATAAGGGACACAACGCCGACTTAAGTACAAGAAAACTGAGTCTTCTCACGGTCTATGATTTGAGCGTTTCCTGTGTCACCATTTTTACATTCCAATGCACCTCTGCAGGTTTACTATATACCTTGGACCTTCCCATTGACGAAAAAACAATGAAATTGCATCGAAATTAAATGTAAGAGATACAATGCCGACTGAGGTACAGGAAGACTGAATCTTCGTACTGTCTGTGTTTTGAGCGTTTCCTGTGTCATCAGTTTTACATATTGATGCACCTCTGCAGGTTTACTGTATCCCTTGGACCTTCACAGTGACGATGAAACACAGAAATTACATCTACATTAAATATAAGAGACACAATGCCGTCTTCAGTACTAGAAAGCTGAGTCTCCTTAGGGTCTATGTTTTGACCGCTTCCTGTGTCACCAGTTTTACATTCCGATGCACCTCTGCAGGTTTACTCTATCCCTTGGACCTTCCCATTGACGACGAAACACAGATATTGCATCAGATTTAAATATAAGAGACAAAATGCCGAACTAAGTACAGGAAGACTGAGTATTCCTACTCTCTACGTTTTGATCGTTTCCTGTGTTTTGAGCGTTTCCTGTGTCATCAGTTTTACATATTGATGCACCTCTGCAGGTTTACTGTATCCCTTGGACCTTCACAGTGACGATGAAACACAGAAATTACATCTACATTAAATATAAGAGACACAATGCCGACTTCAGTACTAGAAAGCTGAGTCTTCTTAGGGTCTATGTTTTGACCGCTTCCTGTGTCACCAGTTTTACATTCCGATGCAACTCTGCAGGTTTACTCTATCCCTTGGACCTTCCCATTGACGACGAAACACAGAAATTGCATCAGATTTAAATATAAGAGACAAAATGCCGAACTAAATACAGGAAGACTGAGTATTCCTACTGTCTATGTTTTGATCGTTTCCTGTGTCACCAGTTTTTCATTCCGATGCACCTCTGCACGTTTAATTTATCCATTGGACCTTCCCATTGATATGAAACACAGAAATTGCATCGGAATTAAATATAAGAGACACAATGCCGACATAAGAACAGGTATGCTGAGTCTTCCTACTGTCTATGTTTTGAGAATTTCCTGTGTCACCTGTTTTACATTCCGATGCACCTCTGCAGGTTTACTGTATCCCTTGGATCTTCCAATTGACGATGGAACACAGAAATTGCATCGGAATTAAATATGAGACACAATGTCGACTTAAGTACAGGAAGATTTAGTCTTCCTACTGTCTATGTTTTGAGCGTTTCCTGCGTCACCAATTTAACATTCCGATGCACCTCTGCAGGTTTACTGTATCCATTGGACCGTCCGATTGACGATGAAACACAGAAATAGCATCGGAATTAAATATAAGAGACACAATGCCGACTTAAGAACAGGAAGGCTAAGTCTTCCTACTGTCTATGTTTTGAGCGTTTCCTCTGTCACCAGTTTTACATTCCGATGCACCTTTGCAGGTTTACTGTGTCCCTTGGACCTTCCCATTTGCGATGAAACACAGAAATTGCATCGGAATTAAGTATAAGGGACTCAATGACGTCTTAAGTACAGGAAGACAGAGTCTTCCAACTGTCTATGTTTTGAGCGTTTCCTGTGTCACCAGTTTTACATTCCGATGCACCTCTGCAGGTTTGCTGTATCCGTTGCACATTCCCATTGACAATGAAACACAGAAATTACATCGGAATTAAATATAAGAGACACAACGCTGACTTAAGTACAAGAAAACTGAGTCTTCTTACGGTCTACGTTTTGAGCGTTTCCAGTGTCACCAGTTTTACATTCCGATGAACCTCTGCAGGTTTACTGTGTCCCTTGGACCTTCCGATTTGCGATGAAACACAGAAATTGCATCGGAATTAAATATAAGGGACACAATGACGTCTTAAGTACAGGAAGACAGAGTCTTCCAACTGTCTACGTTTTGAGCGTTTCCTGTGTCACCAGTTTTACATTCCCATGCACCTCTGCAGGTTTTCCTGTATCCCTTGGACCTTCAAAGTGACGATGAAACACAGAAATTGCATCGGAATTAAATATAAGAGTCACAATGCCGACTTAAGTACAGGAAGACTGAGTCTTCCTACTGTCTATGTTTTGAGCTTTTCCTGTGTCACCAGTTTTACATTCCGATGCAGCTCTGCAGGTATACTGTTTCCCTTCGACTTTCCTAATGACGATGAAACACAGAAATTGCATCGGAAAAGAGACACAATGCCGACTTAAGTACAGGAAGACTGAGTCTTCCTACTGTCTATGTTTTGAGCGTTTCCTGTGTCAACAGTTCTACTTTCCGATGCACCTCTGCAGGTTTACTGTATCCATTGGACCCCCCCCCCCCCCATTGACGATGAAACACAGAAATTGCATGGGAATTAAATATAAAAGACACAATGCCGACTTAAGTACAGGAAGACTGAGTCTTTCTACTGTCTATGTTTTGAGCGTTTCCTGTGTCACCAGTTTTACATTCCGATGTACCTCTGCAGGTTTACTGTATCCATTGGACCATCACAGTGACGATGAAACACAGAAATTGCATCGGAATGAAATAAAAGAGACACAATGTCGACTTAAGTACAGGAAGACCGTGTCTTTCTATTGTCTATGCTTTGAGCGTTTCCTCTGTCACCAGTTTTACATTCCGATGCACCTCTGCAGGTTTACTGTATCCATTGGACCTTCCCATTGACGATGAAACACAGAAAATGCATCGGAATTAAATGTAAGAGACACAATGCCGACTTAAGTACAAGAAGACTGAGTATTCCTACTGTCTATGTTTTGATCGTTTCTTGTTCACCAGTTTTTCATTCCGATGCACCTGTGCACGTTTACTGTATCCATTGGACCTTCCCATTGACGATGAAACACAGAAATTGCATCGGAATTAAATATAAGAGGCACAATGCCGACATAAGAACAGGTATGCTGAGTCTTCCTACTGGCTATGTTTTGAGCATTTCCTGTGTCACCAGTTTTACATTCCGATGCACCTCTGCAGGTTTACTGTATCCCTTGGATCTTCCAATTGACGATGAAACACAGAAATTGCATCGGAATTAAATATAAAAGACACAATGTCGACTTAAGTACAGGAAGATTGAGTCTTCCTACTGTCTATGATTTGAGCGTTTCCTGCGTCACCAATTTTACATTCCGATGCACCTCTGCAGGTTTACTGTATCCATTGGACCTTCCCATTGACGATGAAACACCGAAATTTTATCGGAATTAAATATAAGAGACACAATGCCGACTTAAGTACAGGAACATTGAGTCTTCCTACTGTCTATGTTTTGAGCGTTTCCTGCTTCACCAGTTTTACATTCCGATGCACCTCAGCAGGTTTACTGTGTCCCTTGGACATTCCCATTTGCGATGAAACACAGAAATTGCATCGGATTTAAATATAAGGGACACAATGACGTCTTAAGTACAGGAAGACAGAGTCTTCCAACTGTCTATGTTTTGAGCGTTTCCTGTGTCACCAATTTTACATTCCCATGCACCTCTACAGGTTTTCCTGTATCCCTTGGACCTTCAAAGTGACGGTGAAACACAGAAATTGCATCGGAATTAAATATAAGAGACACAATGCCGACATAAGAATAGGAATGCTGAGTCTTCCTACTGTCTATGTTTTGAGCGTTTCCAGTGTCACCAGTGTTACATACCGATGCACCTCTGCAGGTTTACTGTATCTCTTGGACCCCCCCCCCCCCCCATTGACGATGAAACAGAGAAATTGCATCGGAATTAAATATAAGAGACACAATGTCGACTTAAGTACAGGAAGACTGAGTCTTCCTACTGTCTATGTTTTGAGCATTTCCTGTGTCACCAGTTTTACATTCCGATGCAGCTCTGCAGAAATACTGTTTCCCTTCGACTTTCCTATTGACGATGAAACACAGAAATTGCATCGGAATGAAATAAAAGAGACACAATGTCGACTTAAGTACAGGAAGAGTGTTTCTTTCTATTGTCTATGATTTGAGCGTTTCCTGTGTCACCAGTTTTACATTCCGATGCACCTCTGCAGGTTTACTGTATCCATTGGACCTTCCCATTGACGACGAAACACAGAAATGGCATCGGTATTAAATATAAGCGACACAATGCCGACTTATGGACAGGAAGGCTGAGTCTTCCTACTGTCTATGATATGAGCGTTTCCTGTGTCACCAGTTTTACATTCCGATGCACATCTGCAGGATTAATGTATCCCTTGGATCTTCCCATTGACGATGAAACACAGAAATTTTATCGGAATTAAATATAAGAGACACAAAGCCGACTTAAGTACAGGAATATTGAGTCTTCCTACTGTCTCTGTTTTGAGCGTTTCCTGTGTCACCAGTTTTACATTCCGATGCACCTCTGCAGGTTTACTGTATCCATTGGACCTTTCCATTGACGATGAAACACAGAAATGACATCGGAATTAAATATAAGAGGCACAACGCCGACTTACGTACAAGAAAACTGAGTCTTCTTACGGTCTATGTTTGAGAGTTTCCAGTGTCACCAGTTTTACATTCCGATGCACCTCTGCAGGTTTACTGTGTCCCTTGGACCTTCCCATTGGCGATGAAACATAGAAATTGACCCGCAATTAAATATAAGAGACAACAATGACGTCTTAAGTAGAGGAAGACTGAGTCTTCCTACTGTCTATGTTTTGAGCGTTTCCTGTGTCTCTAGTTTTACATTCCGATACACATCTGTAGGTTTACTGAATCCCTTGGACCTTCACAGTGACGAAGAGACACAGAAATTGCGTTGGAATTAAATAAAAGAGACAAAATGCCGACTTAAGTACAGGAAGACTGAGTCTTCCTACTGTCTATGTTGTAAGCGTCTCCTGTGTCACCAGTTTTACATTCCGGTGCACCTCTGCAGGTTTACTGTATCCATTGGACCTTCCCATTGACGATGAAACACAGAAATTGCATCGGAATTAAATAAAAAAGACACAATGCCGACTTAAGAACAGGAAGACAGAGTCTTCCTACTGTCTATGTTTTGAGCGTTTCCTGTGTCCCAAGTTTTACATTCCGATGCACCTCTGCAGGTTTACTGTATCCATTGGACCTTCCCATTGACGATGAAACACAGAAATTGCATCGGAATTAAATATAAGAGACTCAATGCCGACTTAAGTACAGGAAGACTGAGTCTTCCTACTGTCAATGTTTGAGCGATTCCTTTGTCAACAGTTTTACATTCCGATGCACATCTGTAGGTTTACTGTATCCATTGAACCTTCCCATTGACGATGAAACACAGAAAATGCATCGGAATTAAATATAAGAGACACAATGCCGACTTAAGTACAGGAAGACTGAGTCTTCCTACTGTCTATGTTTTAAGCGTTTCCTATGTCATCAGTTTTACATTTTGATGCACCTCGGCAGGTTTACTGTATCCCTTGGACATTCATAGTGACGATGAAACACAGATATTGCATCTAAATTAAATATAAGCGGCACAATGCCGACTTCAGTACAAAAAAACTGACTCTTCTTAGGGTCTATGTTTTGACCGCTTCCTGTGTCACCAGTTTTACATTCCAATGCACCTCTGCAGGGTTTCTGTATCCATTGGACCTTCCCATTGACGATGAAACACAGAAATGGCATCGGAATTAAATATAAGAGACACAATGCCGACTTAAGGACAGGAAGGCTGAGTCTTCCTACTGTCTATGATTTGAGCGTTTCCTGTGTCACCAGTTTTACATTCCGATGCACATCTGCAGGATTAATGTATCCCTTGGATCTTCCCATTGACGATGAAATACAGAAATTTTATCGGAATTAAATATAAGAGACACAAAGCCGACTTAAGTACAGGAATATTGAGTCTTCCTATTGTCTATGTTGTGAGCGTTTCCTGTGTCACCAGTTTTACATTCCGATGCACCTCTGCAGGTTTACTGTATCCATTGGACCTTTCCATTGACGATGAAACACAGAAATGACTTCGGAATTAAATATAAGAGACACAACGCCGACTTACGTACAAGAAAACTGAGTCTTCTTACGGTCTATGTTTTGAGCGTTTCCAGTGTCACCAGTGTTACATTCCGATGCACCTCTGCAGGTTTACTGTGTCCCTTGGACCTTCCCATTGGCGATGAAACACAGAAATTGACCCGCAATTAAATATAAGAGACACAATGACGTCTTAAGTAGAGGAAGACTGAGTCATCCTACTGTCTATGTTTTGAGCGTTTCCTGTGTCTCTAGTTTTACATTCCGATACACCTCTGCAGGTTTACTGTATCCCTTGGACCTTCACAGTGACGAAGAGACACAGAAATTGCGTCGAATTAAATATAAGAGACAAAATGCCGACTTAAGTACAGGAAGACTGAGTCTTCCTACTGTCTATGTTGTGAGCGTCTCCTGTGTCACCAGTTTTACATTCCGGTGCACCTCTGCAGGGTTACTGTATCCCTTGGACCTTCCCATTGACGATGAAACACAGAAATTGCATCGGAATTAAATATAAGAGACACAATGCCGACTTAAGTACAGAAGGACTGAGTCTTCCTACTGTCTATGTTTTGAGCGTTTCCTGTGTCACCAGTTTTACATTCCGATGCATCTATGCAGGTCTATAGTATCCCTTGGACCTTCATAGTGACGATGAAACACAGAAATTGCATCGGAATTAAATATAAGAGACACAATGTCGACTTAAGTACAGAAAGACTGAGTCTTCCTACTCTCTATGTTTTGAGCGTTTCCTGTGTCACCAGTTTTACATTCCAATGCACCTCTGCTGGATTGCTGTATCCCTTGCACCTTCCCATTGACAATGAAACACAGAAATTGCATCGGATTTAAATATGAGATACACAAGGTCGACTTAAGTACAGGAAGAGTGTGTCTTTCTATTGTCTATGTTTCGAGCGTTTCGTGTGTCACCAGTTTTACATTCCGATGCACCTCTGCAGGTATACTGTTTCCCTTCGACTTTCCCATTGACGATGAAACACAGAAATTGAATCGGAATTATATATAAGAGACACAATGCCGACTTAAGTACAGGAAGACTGAGTCTTCCTACTGTCTATGTTTTGAGCGTTTCCTGTGTCATCAGTTTTACATTCCGATGCACCTCTGCAGGTTTACTGTGTCCATTGGACCTTCCCATTGACGATGAAACACAGAAATTGCATCGGAATTAAATAAAAAACACACAATGCCGACTTAAGAACAGGAAGACTGAGTCTTCCTACTGTCTATGTTTTGAGCGTTTCCTGTGTCCCAAGTTTTACATTCCGATGCACCTCTGCAGGTTTACTGTATCCATTGGACCTTCACAGTGACGATGAAACACAGAAATTGCATCGGAATTAAATATAAGAGACACAATGTCGACATAAGTACAGGAAGACTGAGTCTTCCTACTGTCTATGTTTGAGCGTTTCCTGTGTCACCAGTTTTACATTCTGATGCCCTTCTGCAGGTTTACTGTATCCATTCTACCTTCCCATTGACGATGAAACACAAAAAATGCATAGGAATTAAATATAAGAGACACAATGCCGACTTAAGTACAGGAAAAATGAGTCTTCCTACTGTCTATGTTTTGAGCGATTCCTCTGTCACCAGTTTTACATTCTGATCCACCTCTGCAGGTTTACTGTATCCATTGGACCTTCCCATTGACGATGAAACGCAACAATTGCATCGCAATTAAATATAAGAGACACAACGCCGACTTCAGTACAAGAAAACCGAGTCTTCATACGGTCTATGGTTTGAGCGTTTCCTGTGTCACCAGTTTTACATTCCAATGCCCCTCTGCAGGTTTACTGTATACCTTGACGAAAAAACACAGAAATTGCATCGGAATTAAGTATAAGAGTCACAATGCCGACTTAGGAACAGGAAGACTGAGTCTTCCTACTGTCTATGTTTTGAGCGTTTCCTGTGTCATCAGTATTACATTTTGATGCACCTCTGCAAGTTTACTGTATCACTTGGACCTTCACAGTAACGATGAAACACAGAAATTGCATCTAAATTAAATATAAGAGACACAATGCCGACTTCAGTACAAGAAAACTGAGTCTTCTTAGCGTCTATGATTTGACCGCTTCTAGTGTCAGCAGCTTTACATTCCGATGCACCGCTGCAGGTTTACTGTATCCCTTGGACCTTCCCATTGACAACGAAACACAGAAATTGCATCGGATTTAAATATAAGAGACACAATGCCGACTTAAGTACAGGAAGACTGAGTATTCCTACTGTCTATGTTTTTTATCGTTTCCTGTGTCCGAGTTTTACATTCCGATGCACTTCTGCAGTTTTACTGTATCCATTGGACCATCCCATTGACGATGAAACACAGAAATAGCATCGGAATTAAAAATAAGAGACACAATGCCGACTTAAGAACAGGAAGACTGAGTCTTCCTACTGTCTATGTTTTGAGCGTTTCCTGTGTCCCAAGTTTTACATTCCGATGCACCTCTGCAGGTTTACTGTATCCATTGGACCTTCACAGTGACGATGAAACACAGAAATTGCATCGGAATTAAATATAAGAGACACAATGTCGACTTAAGTACAGGAAGGTTGAGTCTTCCTACTGTCTATGCTTTGAGCGTTTCCTGTGTCACCAGTTTTACATTCCGATGCACCTCTGCAGGTATACTGTGTCCCTTGGACCTTCCCATTGCCGATGAAACACAGAAATTGCATCGGAATTAAATATAAGAGACACAACGCCGATTTAAATACATTAAATCTGAGTCTTCTTACTGTCTATGATTTGAGCGTTTCCTGTGTCACCAGTTTTACATTCCAATGCACCTCTGCACGTTTACTGTTTCCCTTGGACCTTCCCATTGACGAAAAAACACAGAAATTGCATCGGAATTAAATATATGACACAATGCCGACTTAAGTTCAGGAAGACTGAGTATTCCTACTGTCTATGTTTTGATCGTTTCGTGTGTCACCAGTTTTACATTCCGATGCACCTCTGCAGGTATACTGTTTCCCTTCGACTTTCCCATTGACGATGAAACACAAAAATTGAATCGGAATTATATATAAGAGACACAATGCCTACTTAAGTACAGGAAGACAGAGTCTACCTACTGTCTATGTTTTGAGCGTTTCCTGTGTCATCAGTTTTACATTCCGATGCACCTCTGCGGGTTTACTGTATCCATTGGACCTTCCCATTGACGATGAAACACAGAAATGGCATCGGAATTAAATATAAGCGACACAATGCCGACTTAAGGACAGGAAGGCTGAGTCTTCCTACTGTCTATGATTTGAGCGTTTCCTGTGTCACCAGTTTTACATTCCGATGCACATCTGCAGGATTAATGTATCCCTTGGATCTTCCCATTGACGATGAAATACAGAAATTTTATCGGAATTAAATATAAGAGACACAAAGCCGACTTAAGTACAGGAATATTGAGTCTTCCTATTGTCTATGCTTTGAGCGTTTCGGGTGTCACCAGTTTTACATTCCGATGCACCTCTGCAGGTTTACTGTATCCATTGGACCTTTCCATTGACGATGAAACACAGAAATGACATCGGAATTAAATATAAGAGGCACAGCGCCAGACTTACGTACAAGAAAACTGAGTCTTCTTACGGTCTATGTTTTGAGCGTTTCCAGTGTCACCAGTGTTACATTCCGATGCACCTCTGCAGGTTTACTGTGTCCCTTGGACCTTCCCATTGGCGATGAAACACAGAAATTGACCCGCAATTAAATATAAGAGACACAATGACGTCTTAAGTAGAGGAAGACTGAGTCATCCTACTGTCTATGTTTTGAGCGTTTCCTGTGTCTCTAGTTTTACATTCCGATACACCTCTGCAGGTTTACTGTATCCCTTGGACCTTCACAGTGACGAAGAGACACAGAAATTGCGTCGGAATTAAATATAAGAGACAAAATGCCGACTTAAGTACAGGAAGACTGAGTCTTCCTACTGTCTATGTTGTGAGCGTCTCCTGTGTCACCAGTTTTACATTCCGGTGCACCTCTGCAGGGTTACTGTATCCCTTGGACCTTCCCATTGACGATGAAACACAGAAATTGCATCGGAATTAAATATAAGAGACACAATGCCGACTTAAGTACAGAAGGACTGAGTCTTCCTACTGTCTATGTTTTGAGCGTTTCCTGTGTCACCAGTTTTACATTCCGATGCATCTATGCAGGTCTATAGTATCCCTTGGACCTTCATAGTGACGATGAAACACAGAAATTGCATCGGAATTAAATATAAGAGACACAATGTCGACTTAAGTACAGAAAGACTGAGTCTTCCTACTCTCTATGTTTTGAGCGCTTCCTGTGTCACCAGTTTTACATTCCAATGCACCTCTGCTGGATTGCTGTATCCCTTGCACCTTCCCATTGACAATGAAACACAGAAATTGCATCGGATTTAAATATAAGATACACAAGGTCGACTTAAGTACAGGAAGAGTGTGTCTTTCTATTGTCTATGTTTCGAGCGTTTCGTGTGTCACCAGTTTTACATTCCGATGCACCTCTGCAGGTATACTGTTTCCCTTCGACTTTCCCATTGACGATGAAACACAGAAATTGAATCGGAATTATATATAAGAGACACAATGCCGACTTAAGTACAGGAAGACTGAGTCTTCCTACTGTCTATGTTTTGAGCGTTTCCTGTGTCATCAGTTTTGCATTCCGATGCACCTCTGCAGGTTTACTGTATCCATTGGACCTTCCCATTGACGATGAAACACAGAAATTGCATCGGAATTAAATAAAAAAGACACAATGCCGACTTAAGAACAGGAAGACTGAGTCTTCCTACTGTCTATGTTTTGAGCGTTTCCTGTGTCCCAAGTTTTACATTCCGATGCACCTCTGCAGGTTTACTGTATCCATTGGACCTTCACAGTGACGATGAAACACAGAAATTGCATCGGAATTAAATATAAGAGACACAATGTCGACATAAGTACAGGAAGACTGAGTCTTCCTACTGTCTATGTTTGAGCGTTTCCTGTGTCACCAGTTTTACATTCTGATGCCCTTCTGCAGGTTTACTGTATCCATTCTACCTTCCCATTGACGATGAAACACAAAAAATGCATAGTAATTAAATATAAGAGACACAATGCCGACTTAAGTACAGGAAAAATGAGTCTTCCTACTGACTATGTTTTGAGCGATTCCTCTGTCACCAGTTTTACATTCTGATCCACCTCTGCAGGTTTACTGTATCCATTGGACCTTCCCATTGACGATGAAACGCAACAATTGCATCGCAATTAAATATAAGAGACACAACGCCGACTTCAGTACAAGAAAACCGAGTCTTCATACGGTCTATGGTTTGAGCGTTTCCTGTGTCACCAGTTTTACATTCCAATGCCCCTCTGCAGGTTTACTGTATACCTTGACGAAAAAACACAGAAATTGCATCGGAATTAAGTATAAGAGTCACAATGCCGACTTAGGAACAGGAAGACTGAGTCTTCCTACTGTCTATGTTTTGAGCGTTTCCTGTGTCATCAGTTTTACATTTTGATGCACCTCTGCAAGTTTACTGTATCACTTGGACCTTCACAGTAACGATGAAACACAGAAATTGCATCTAAATTAAATATAAGAGACACAATGCCGACTTCAGTACAAGAAAACTGAGTCTTCTTAGCGTCTATGATTTGACCGCGTCTAGTGTCAGCAGTTTTACATTCCGATGCACCTCTGCAGGTTTACTGTATCCCTTGGACCTTCCCATTGACAACGAAACACAGAAATTGCATCGGATTTAAATATAAGAGACACAATGCCGACTTAAGTACAGGAAGACTGAGTATTCCTACTGTCTATGTTTTTTATCGTTTCCTGTGTCCGAGTTTTACATTCCGATGCACCTCTGCAGTTTTACTGTATCCATTGGACCTTCCCATTGACGATGAAACACAGAAATAGCATCGGAATTAAATTAAGAGACACAATGCCGACTTAAGAACAGGAAGGCTGAATCTTCCTACTGTCTATGATTTGAGCGTTTCCTGTGTCCCCAGGTTTACATTCCGATTCACCTCTGCAGGTTTACTGTATCCCATGGATCTTCCCATTGACGATGAAACACAGAAATTGCATCGGAATTAATAATAAGAGTCACAATGCCGACTTAAGTACAGGAAGGTTTAGTCTTCCTACTGTCTATGCTTTGAGCGTTTCCTGTGTCACCAGTTTTACATTCCGATGCACCTCTGCAGGTATACTGTGTCCCTTGGACCTTCCCATTGCCGATGAAACACAGAAATTGCATCGGAATTAAATATAAGAGACACAACGCCGATTTAAATACATTAAATCTGAGTCTTCTTACTGTCTATGATTTGAGCGTTTCCTGTGTCACCAGTTTTACATTCCAATGCACCTCTGCACGTTTACTGTATCCCTTGGACCTTCCCATTGACGAAAAAACACAGAAATTGCATCGGAATTAAATATATGACACAATGCCGACTTAAGTTCAGGAAGACTGAGTATTCCTACTGTCTATGTTTTGATCGTTTCATGTGCCACCAGTTTTACATTCCGATTCACCTCTGCAGGTTTACTGTAGCCCATGGATCTTCCCATTGACGATGAAACACAGAAATTGGATCGGAATTAAATATAAGACACACAATGCCGACTTAAGTACAGGAAGGTTGAATCTTCCTACTGTCTATGTTTTGAGCGTTTCCAGTGTCACCAGTGTTACATTCCGATGCACCACTGCAGGTTTACTGTGTCCCTTGGACCTTCCCATTGGCGATGAAACACAGAAACTGCATCGGAATTAAATATAAGAAACACAAAGCCGACTTAAGTACACAAGGACTGAGTCTTCCTACTGTCTATGTTTTGAGCGTTTCCTGTGTCACCAGTTTTACATTCCGATGCACCTCTGAAGGATTGCTGTATACCTTGCACCTTCCTATTGACAATGAAACACAGAAATTGCATCGGATTAAAATATAAGAGACACAATGTCGACTTAAGTACAGGAAGAGTGTGTCTTTCTATTGTCTATGTTTTGAGCGTTTCGTGTGTCACCAGTTTTACATTCCGATGAACCTCTGCAGGTATACAGTTTCCCTTCGACTTTCCCATTGACGATGAAACACAAAAATTGAATCGGAATTATATATAAGAGACACAATGCCTACTTAAGTACAGGAAGACAGAGTCTACCTACTGTCTATGTTTTGAGCGTTTCCTGTGTCATCAGTTTTACATTCCGATGCACCTCTGCGGGTTTACTGTATCCATTGGACCTTCCCATTGACGATGAAACACAGAAATGGCATCGGAATTAAATATAAGCGACACAATGCCGACTTAAGGACAGGAAGGCTGAGTCTTCCTACTGTCTATGATTTGAGCGTTTCCTGTGTCACCAGTTTTACATTCCGATGCACATCTGCAGGATTAATGTATCCCTTGGATCTTCCCATTGACGATGAAATACAGAAATTTTATCGGAATTAAATATAAGAGACACAAAGCCGACTTAAGTACAGGAATATTGAGTCTTCCTATTGTCTATGTTTTGAGCGTTTCGGGTGTCACCAGTTTTACATTCCGATGCACCTCTGCAGGTTTACTGTATCCATTGGACCTTTCCATTGACGATGAAACACAGAAATGACATCGGAATTAAATATAAGAGGCACAGCGCCGACTTACGTACAAGAAAACTGAGTCTTCTTACGGTCTATGTTTTGAGCGTTTCCAGTGTCACCAGTGTTACATTCCGATGCACCTCTGCAGGTTTACTGTATCCCTTGGACCTTCACAGTGACGAAGAGACACAGAAATTGCGTCGGAATTAAATATAAGAGACAAAATGCCGACTTAAGTACAGGAAGACTGAGTCTTCCTACTGTCTATGTTGTGAGCGTTTCGGGTGTCACCAGTTTTACATTCCGATGCACCTCTGCAGGTTTACTGTATCCATTGGACCTTCCCATTGGCGATGAAACACAGAAATTGACCCGCAATTAAATATAAGAGACACAATGACGTCTTAAGTAGAGGAAGACTGAGTCATCCTAGTGTCTATGTTTTGAGCGTTTCCTGTGTCTCTAGTTTTACATTCCGATACACCTCTGCAGGTTTACTGTATCCCTTGGACCTTCACAGTGACGAAGAGACACAGAAATTGCGTCGGAATTAAATATAAGAGACAAAATGCCGACTTAAGTACAGGAAGACTGAGTCTTCCTACTGTCTATGTTGTGAGCGTCTCCTGTGTCACCAGTTTTACATTCCGGTGCACCTCTGCAGGGTTACTGTATCCCTTGGACCTTCCCATTGACGATGAAACACAGAAATTGCATCGGAATTAAATATAAGAGACACAATGCCGACTTAAGTACAGAAGGACTGAGTCTTCCTACTGTCTATGTTTTGAGCGTTTCCTGTGTCACCAGTTTGACATTCCGATGCATCTATGCAGGTCCATAGTATCCCTTGGACCTTCATAGTGACGATGAAACACAGAAATTGCATCGGAATTAAATATAAGAGACACAATGTCGACTTAAGTACAGAAAGACTGAGTCTTCCTACTCTCTATGTTTTGAGCGTTTCCTGTGTCACCAGTTTTACATTCCAATGCACCTCTGCTGGATTGCTGTATCCCTTGCACCTTCCCATTGACAATGAAACACAGAAATTGCATCGGATTTAAATATGAGATACACAAGGTCGACTTAAGTACAGGAAGAGTGTGTCTTTCTATTGTCTATGTTTCGAGCGTTTCGTGTGTCACCAGTTTTACATTCCGATGCACCTCTGCAGGTATACTGTTTCCCTTCGACTTTCCCATTGACGATGAAACACAGAAATTGAATCGGAATTATATATAAGAGACACAATGCCGACTTAAGTACAGGAAGACTGAGTCTTCCTACTGTCTATGTTTTGAGCGTTTCCTGTGTCATCAGTTTTACATTCCGATGCACCTCTGCAGGTTTACTGTGTCCATTGGACCTTCCCATTGACGATGAAACACAGAAATTGCATCGGAATTAAATAAAAAACACACAATGCCGACTTAAGAACAGGAAGACTGAGTCTTCCTACTGTCTATGTTTTGAGCGTTTCCTGTGTCCCAAGTTTTACATTCCGATGCACCTCTGCAGGTTTACTGTATCCATTGGACCTTCACAGTGACGATGAAACACAGAAATTGCATCGGAATTAAATATAAGAGACACAATGTCGACATAAGTACAGGAAGACTGAGTCTTCCTACTGTCTATATTTGAGCGTTTCCTGTGTCACCAGTTTTACATTCTGATGCCCTTCTGCAGGTTTACTGTATCCATTCTACCTTCCCATTGACGATGAAACACAAAAAATGCATAGGAATTAAATATAAGAGACACAATGCCGACTTAAGTACAGGAAAAATGAGTCTTCCTACTGTCTATGTTTTGAGCGATTCCTCTGTCACCAGTTTTACATTCTGATCCACCTCTGCAGGTTTACTGTATCCATTGGACCTTCCCATTGACGATGAAACGCAACAATTGCATCGCAATTAAATATAAGAGACACAACGCCGACTTCAGTACAAGAAAACCGAGTCTTCATACGGTCTATGGTTTGAGCGTTTCCTGTGTCACCAGTTTTACATTCCAATGCCCCTCTGCAGGTTTACTGTATACCTTGACGAAAAAACACAGAAATTGCATCGGAATTAAGTATAAGAGTCACAATGCCGACTTAGGAACAGGAAGACTGAGTCTTCCTACTGTCTATGTTTTGAGCGTTTCCTGTGTCATCAGTTTTACATTTTGATGCACCTCTGCAAGTTTACTGTATCACTTGGACCTTCACAGTAACGATGAAACACAGAAATTGCATCTAAATTAAATATAAGAGACACAATGCCGACTTCAGTACAAGAAAACTGAGTCTTCTTAGCGTCTATGATTTGACCGCTTCTAGTGTCAGCAGCTTTACATTCCGATGCACCGCTGCAGGTTTACTGTATCCCTTGGACCTTCCCATTGACAACGAAACACAGAAATTGCATCGGATTTAAATATAAGAGACACAATGCCGACTTAAGTACAGGAAGACTGAGTATTCCTACTGTCTATGTTTTTTATCGTTTCCTGTGTCCGAGTTTTACATTCCGATGCACTTCTGCAGTTTTACTGTATCCATTGGACCATCCCATTGACGATGAAACACAGAAATAGCATCGGAATTAAAAATAAGAGACACAATGCCGACTTAAGAACAGGAAGACTGAGTCTTCCTACTGTCTATGTTTTGAGCGTTTCCTGTGTCCCAAGTTTTACATTCCGATGCACCTCTGCAGGTTTACTGTATCCATTGGACCTTCACAGTGACGATGAAACACAGAAATTGCATCGGAATTAAATATAAGAGACACAATGTCGACTTAAGTACAGGAAGGTTGAGTCTTCCTACTGTCTATGCTTTGAGCGTTTCCTGTGTCACCAGTTTTACATTCCGATGCACCTCTGCAGGTATACTGTGTCCCTTGGACCTTCCCATTGCCGATGAAACACAGAAATTGCATCGGAATTAAATATAAGAGACACAACGCCGATTTAAATACATTAAATCTGAGTCTTCTTACTGTCTATGATTTGAGCGTTTCCTGTGTCACCAGTTTTACATTCCAATGCACCTCTGCACGTTTACTGTTTCCCTTGGACCTTCCCATTGACGAAAAAACACAGAAATTGCATCGGAATTAAATATATGACACAATGCCGACTTAAGTTCAGGAAGACTGAGTATTCCTACTGTCTATGTTTTGATCGTTTCGTGTGTCACCAGTTTTACATTCCGATGCACCTCTGCAGGTATACTGTTTCCCTTCGACTTTCCCATTGACGATGAAACACAAAAATTGAATCGGAATTATATATAAGAGACACAATGCCTACTTAAGTACAGGAAGACAGAGTCTACCTACTGTCTATGTTTTGAGCGTTTCCTGTGTCATCAGTTTTACTTTCCGATGCACCTCTGCGGGTTTACTGTATCCATTGGACCTTCCCATTGACGATGAAACACAGAAATGGCATCGGAATTAAATATAAGCGACACAATGCCGACTTAAGGACAGGAAGGCTGAGTCTTCCTACTGTCTATGATTTGAGCGTTTCCTGTGTCACCAGTTTTACATTCCGATGCACATCTGCAGGATTAATGTATCCCTTGGATCTTCCCATTGACGATGAAATACAGAAATTTTATCGGAATTAAATATAAGAGACACAAAGCCGACTTAAGTACAGGAATATTGAGTCTTCCTCTTGTCTATGCTTTGAGCGTTTCGGGTGTCACCAGTTTTACATTCCGATGCACCTCTGCAGGTTTACTGTATCCATTGGACCTTTCCATTGACGATGAAACACAGAAATGACATCGGAATTAAATATAAGAGGCACAGCGCCAGACTTACGTACAAGAAAACTGAGTCTTCTTACGGTCTATGTTTTGAGCGTTTCCAGTGTCACCAGTGTTACATTCCGATGCACCTCTGCAGGTTTACTGTGTCCCTTGGACCTTCCCATTGGCGATGAAACACAGAAATTGACCCGCAATTAAATATAAGAGACACAATGACGTCTTAAGTAGAGGAAGACTGAGTCATCCTACTGTCTATGTTTTGAGCGTTTCCTGTGTCTCTAGTTTTACATTCCGATACACCTCTGCAGGTTTACTGTATCCCTTGGACCTTCACAGTGACGAAGAGACACAGAAATTGCGTCGGAATTAAATATAAGAGACAAAATGCCGACTTAAGTACAGGAAGACTGAGTCTTCCTACTGTCTATGTTGTGAGCGTCTCCTGTGTCACCAGTTTTACATTCCGGTGCACCTCTGCAGGGTTACTGTATCCCTTGGACCTTCCCATTGACGATGAAACACAGAAATTGCATCGGAATTAAATATAAGAGACACAATGCCGACTTAAGTACAGAAGGACTGAGTCTTCCTACTGTCTATGTTTTGAGCGTTTCCTGTGTCACCAGTTTTACATTCCGATGCATCTATGCAGGTCTATAGTATCCCTTGGACCTTCATAGTGACGATGAAACACAGAAATTGCATCGGAATTAAATATAAGAGACACAATGTCGACTTAAGTACAGAAAGACTGAGTCTTCCTACTCTCTATGTTTTGAGCGCTTCCTGTGTCACCAGTTTTACATTCCAATGCACCTCTGCTGGATTGCTGTATCCCTTGCACCTTCCCATTGACAATGAAACACAGAAATTGCATCGGATTTAAATATAAGATACACAAGGTCGACTTAAGTACAGGAAGAGTGTGTCTTTCTATTGTCTATGTTTCGAGCGTTTCGTGTGTCACCAGTTTTACATTCCGATGCACCTCTGCAGGTATACTGTTTCCCTTCGACTTTCCCATTGACGATGAAACACAGAAATTGAATCGGAATTATATATAAGAGACACAATGCCGACTTAAGTACAGGAAGACTGAGTCTTCCTACTGTCTATGTTTTGAGCGTTTCCTGTGTCATCAGTTTTGCATTCCGATGCACCTCTGCAGGTTTACTGTATCCATTGGACCTTCCCATTGACGATGAAACACAGAAATTGCATCGGAATTAAATAAAAAAGACACAATGCCGACTTAAGAACAGGAAGACTGAGTCTTCCTACTGTCTATGTTTTGAGCGTTTCCTGTGTCCCAAGTTTTACATTCCGATGCACCTCTGCAGGTTTACTGTATCCATTGGACCTTCACAGTGACGATGAAACACAGAAATTGCATCGGAATTAAATATAAGAGACACAATGTCGACATAAGTACAGGAAGACTGAGTCTTCCTACTGTCTATGTTTGAGCGTTTCCTGTGTCACCAGTTTTACATTCTGATGCCCTTCTGCAGGTTTACTGTATCCATTCTACCTTCCCATTGACGATGAAACACAAAAAATGCATAGTAATTAAATATAAGAGACACAATGCCGACTTAAGTACAGGAAAAATGAGTCTTCCTACTGACTATGTTTTGAGCGATTCCTCTGTCACCAGTTTTACATTCTGATCCACCTCTGCAGGTTTACTGTATCCATTGGACCTTCCCATTGACGATGAAACGCAACAATTGCATCGCAATTAAATATAAGAGACACAACGCCGACTTCAGTACAAGAAAACCGAGTCTTCATACGGTCTATGGTTTGAGCGTTTCCTGTGTCACCAGTTTTACATTCCAATGCCCCTCTGCAGGTTTACTGTATACCTTGACGAAAAAACACAGAAATTGCATCGGAATTAAGTATAAGAGTCACAATGCCGACTTAGGAACAGGAAGACTGAGTCTTCCTACTGTCTATGTTTTGAGCGTTTCCTGTGTCATCAGTTTTACATTTTGATGCACCTCTGCAAGTTTACTGTATCACTTGGACCTTCACAGTAACGATGAAACACAGAAATTGCATCTAAATTAAATATAAGAGACACAATGCCGACTTCAGTACAAGAAAACTGAGTCTTCTTAGCGTCTATGATTTGACCGCGTCTAGTGTCAGCAGTTTTACATTCCGATGCACCTCTGCAGGTTTACTGTATCCCTTGGACCTTCCCATTGACAACGAAACACAGAAATTGCATCGGATTTAAATATAAGAGACACAATGCCGACTTAAGTACAGGAAGACTGAGTATTCCTACTGTCTATGTTTTTTATCGTTTCCTGTGTCCGAGTTTTACATTCCGATGCACCTCTGCAGTTTTACTGTATCCATTGGACCTTCCCATTGACGATGAAACACAGAAATAGCATCGGAATTAAAAATAAGAGACACAATGCCGACTTAAGAACAGGAAGGCTGAATCTTCCTACTGTCTATGATTTGAGCGTTTCCTGTGTCCCCAGGTTTACATTCCGATTCACCTCTGCAGGTTTACTGTATCCCATGGATCTTCCCATTGACGATGAAACACAGAAATTGCATCGGAATTAATAATAAGAGTCACAATGCCGACTTAAGTACAGGAAGGTTTAGTCTTCCTACTGTCTATGCTTTGAGCGTTTCCTGTGTCACCAGTTTTACATTCCGATGCACCTCTGCAGGTATACTGTGTCCCTTGGACCTTCCCATTGCCGATGAAACACAGAAATTGCATCGGAATTAAATATAAGAGACACAACGCCGATTTAAATACATTAAATCTGAGTCTTCTTACTGTCTATGATTTGAGCGTTTCCTGTGTCACCAGTTTTACATTCCAATGCACCTCTGCACGTTTACTGTATCCCTTGGACCTTCCCATTGACGAAAAAACACAGAAATTGCATCGGAATTAAATATATGACACAATGCCGACTTAAGTTCAGGAAGACTGAGTATTCCTACTGTCTATGTTTTGATCGTTTCATGTGCCACCAGTTTTACATTCCGATTCACCTCTGCAGGTTTACTGTAGCCCATGGATCTTCCCATTGACGATGAAACACAGAAATTGGATCGGAATTAAATATAAGACACACAATGCCGACTTAAGTACAGGAAGGTTGAATCTTCCTACTGTCTATGTTTTGAGCGTTTCCAGTGTCACCAGTGTTACATTCCGATGCACCACTGCAGGTTTACTGTGTCCCTTGGACCTTCCCATTGGCGATGAAACACAGAAACTGCATCGGAATTAAATATAAGAAACACAAAGCCGACTTAAGTACACAAGGACTGAGTCTTCCTACTGTCTATGTTTTGAGCGTTTCCTGTGTCACCAGTTTTACATTCCGATGCACCTCTGAAGGATTGCTGTATACCTTGCACCTTCCTATTGACAATGAAACACAGAAATTGCATCGGATTTAAATATAAGAGACACAATGTCGACTTAAGTACAGGAAGAGTGTGTCTTTCTATTGTCTATGTTTTGAGCGTTTCGTGTGTCACCAGTTTTACATTCCGATGAACCTCTGCAGGTATACAGTTTCCCTTCGACTTTCCCATTGACGATGAAACACAAAAATTGAATCGGAATTATATATAAGAGACACAATGCCTACTTAAGTACAGGAAGACAGAGTCTACCTACTGTCTATGTTTTGAGCGTTTCCTGTGTCATCAGTTTTACATTCCGATGCACCTCTGCGGGTTTACTGTATCCATTGGACCTTCCCATTGACGATGAAACACAGAAATGGCATCGGAATTAAATATAAGCGACACAATGCCGACTTAAGGACAGGAAGGCTGAGTCTTCCTACTGTCTATGATTTGAGCGTTTCCTGTGTCACCAGTTTTACATTCCGATGCACATCTGCAGGATTAATGTATCCCTTGGATCTTCCCATTGACGATGAAATACAGAAATTTTATCGGAATTAAATATAAGAGACACAAAGCTGACTTAAGTACAGGAATATTGAGTCTTCCTATTGTCTATGTTTTGAGCGTTTCGGGTGTCACCAGTTTTACATTCCGATGCACCTCTGCAGGTTTACTGTATCCATTGGACCTTTCCATTGACGATGAAACACAGAAATGACATCGGAATTAAATATAAGAGGCACAGCGCCGACTTACGTACAAGAAAACTGAGTCTTCTTACGGTCTATGTTTTGAGCGTTTCCAGTGTCACCAGTGTTACATTCCGATGCACCTCTGCAGGTTTACTGTGTCCCTTGGACCTTCCCATTGGCGATGAAACACAGAAATTGACCCGCAATTAAATATAAGAGACACAATGACGTCTTAAGTAGAGGAAGACTGAGTCATCCTAGTGTCTATGTTTTGAGCGTTTCCTGTGTCTCTAGTTTTACATTCCGATACACCTCTGCAGGTTTACTGTATCCCTTGGACCTTCACAGTGACGAAGAGACACAGAAATTGCGTCGGAATTAAATATAAGAGACAAAATGCCGACTTAAGTACAGGAAGACTGAGTCTTCCTACTGTCTATGTTGTGAGCGTCTCCTGTGTCACCAGTTTTACATTCCGGTGCACCTCTGCAGGGTTACTGTATCCCTTGGACCTTCCCATTGACGATGAAACACAGAAATTGCATCGGAATTAAATATAAGAGACACAATGCCGACTTAAGTACAGAAGGACTGAGTCTTCCTACTGTCTATGTTTTGAGCGTTTCCTGTGTCACCAGTTTGACATTCCGATGCATCTATGCAGGTCCATAGTATCCCTTGGACCTTCATAGTGACGATGAAACACAGAAATTGCATCGGAATTAAATATAAGAGACACAATGTCGACTTAAGTACAGAAAGACTGAGTCTTCCTACTCTCTATGTTTTGAGCGTTTCCTGTGTCACCAGTTTTACATTCCAATGCACCTCTGCTGGATTGCTGTATCCCTTGCACCTTCCCATTGACAATGAAACACAGAAATTGCATCGGATTTAAATATAAGATACACAAGGTCGACTTAAGTACAGGAAGAGTGTGTCTTTCTGTTGTCTATGTTTTGAGCGTTTCGTGTGTCACCAGTTATACATTCCGATGCACCTCTGCAGGTATACTGTTTCCCTTCGACTTTCCCATTGACGATGAAACACAGAAATTGAATCGGAATTATATATAAGAGACACAATGCCGACTTAAGTACAGGAAGACTGAGTCTTCCTACTGTCTATGTTTTGAGCGTTTCCTGTGTCATCAGTTTTACATTCCGATGCACCTCTGCAGGTTTACTGTATCCATTGGACCTTCCCATTGACGATGAAACACAGAAATTGCATCGGAATTAAATAAAAAAGACACAATGCCGACTTAAGAACAGGAAGACTGAGTCTTCCTACTGTCTACGTTTTGAGCGTTTCCTGTGTCCCAAGTTTTACATTCCGATGCACCTCTGCAGGTTTACTGTATCCATTGGACCTTCACAGTGACGATGAAACACAGAAATTGCATCGGAATTAAATATAAGAGACACAATGTCGACATAAGTACAGGAAGACTGAGTCTTCCTACTGTCTATGTTTGAGCGTTTCCTGTGTCACCAGGTTTACATTCTGATGCCCTTCTGCAGGTTTACTGTATCCATTCTACCTTCCCATTGACGATGAAACACAAAAAATGCATAGGAATTAAATATAAGAGACACAATGCCGACTTAAGTACAGGAAAAATGAGTCTTCCTACTGTCTATGTTTTGAGCGATTCCTCTGTCACCAGTTTTACATTCTGATCCACCTCTGCAGGTTTACTGTATCCATTGGACCTTCCCATTGACGATGAAACGCAACAATTGCATCGCAATTAAATATAAGAGACACAACGCCGACTTCAGTACATGAAAACCGAGTGTTCATACGGTCTATGGTTTGAGCGTTTTCTGTGTCACCAGTTTTACATTCCAATGCCCCTCTGCAGGTTTACTGTATACCTTGACGAAAAAACACAGAAATTGCATCGGAATTAAGTATAAGAGTCACAATGCCGACTTAGGAACAGGAAGACTGAGTCTTCCTACTGTCTATGTTTTGAGCGTTTCCTGCGTCATCAGTTTTACATTTTGATGCACCTCTGCATGTTTACTGTATCACTTGGACCTTCACAGTAACGATGAAACAGAGAAATTGCATCTAAATTAAATATAAGAGACAAAATGCCGACTTCAGTACAAGAAAACTGAGTCTTCTTATCATCTATGTTTTGACCGCTTCTAGTGTCAGCAGTTTTACATTCCGATGCACCTCTGCAGGTTTACTGTATCCCTTGGACCTTCCCATTGACAACGAAACACAGAAATTGCATCGGATTTAAATATAAGAGACACAATGCCGACTTAAGTACAGGAAGACTGAGTATTCCTACTGTCTATGTTTTTTATCGTTTCCTGTGTCCGAGTTTTACATTCCGATGCACCTCTGCAGTTTTACTGTATCCATTGGACCTTCCCATTGACGATGAAACACAGAAATAGCATCGGAATTAAAAATAAGAGACACAATGCCGACTTAAGAACAGGAAGGCTGAATCTTCCTACTGTCTATGATTTGAGCGTTTCCTGTGTCCCCAGGTTTACATTCCGATTCACCTCTGCAGGTTTACTGTATCCCATGGATATTCCCATTGACGATGAAACACAGAAATTGCATCGGAATTAATAATAAGAGTCACAATGCCGACTTAAGTACAGGAAGGTTGAGTCTTCCTACTGTCTATGTTTTGAGCGTTTCCTGTGTCACCAGTTTTACATTCCGATGCACCTCTGCAGGTATACTGTTTCCCTTCGACTTTCCCATTGACGATGAAACACAAAAATTGAATCGGAATTATATATAAGAGACACAATGCCTACTTAAGTACAGGAAGACAGAGTCTTCCTACTGTCTATGTTTTGAGCGTTTCCTGTGTCATCAGTTTTACATTCCGATGCACCTCTGCGGGTTTACTGTATCCATTGGACCTTCCCATTAACGATGAAACACAGAAATTGCATCGGAATTAAATAAAAAAGACACAATGCCGACTTAAGAACAGGAAGACTGAGTCTTCCTACTGTCTATGTTTTGAGCGTTCCCTGTGTCCCAAGTTCTACATTCCGATGCACCTCTGCAGGTTTACTGTATCCATTGGACCTTCAGAGTGACGATGAAACACAGAAATTGCATCGGAATTAAATATAAGAGACACAATGCCGACTTAAGTACAGGAAAAATGAGTCTTCCTACTGTCTATGCTTTGAGCGATTCCTCTGTCACCAGTTTTACATTCCGATCCACCTCTGCAGGTTTACTGTATCCATTGGACCTTCCCATTGACGATGAAACGCAGAAATTGCATCGGAATTAAATATATGAGACACAACGCCGACTGAAGTACAAGAAAACCGAGTCTTCTTACGGTCTATGGTTTGAGCGTTTCCTGTGTCACCAGTTTTACATTCCAATGCCCCTCTGCAGGTTTACTGTATACCTTGACGAAAAAACACAGAAATTGAATCGGAATTAAGTATAAGAGTCACAATGCCGACTTAGGAACAGGAAGACTGAGTCATCCTACTGTCTATGTTTTGAGCGTTTCCTGTCTCATCAGTTTTACATTTTGATGCACCTCTGCAGGTTTACTGTATCACTTGGACCTTCACAGTAACGATGAAACAAAGAAATAGCATCGGAATTAAAAATAAGAGACACAATGCCGACTTAAGAACTGGAAGGCCGAATCTTCCTACTGTCTATGATTTGAGCGTTTCCTGTGTCACCAGGTTTACATTCCGATTCACCTCTGCAGGTTTACTGTATCCCATGGATCTTCCCATTGACGATGAAACACAGAAATTGCATCGGAATTAATAATAAGAATCACAATGCCGACTTAAGTACAGGAAGGTTGAGTCTTCCTACTGTCTATGTTTTAAGCGTTTCCTGTGTCACCAGTTTTACATTCCGATGCACTTCTGCAGGTATACTGTGTCCCTTGGACCTTCCCATTGGCGATGAAACACAGAAATTGCATCGGAATTAAATATAAGAGTCACAACGCCGACTTAAGTACATTAAAACTGAGTCTTCTTACTGTCTATGATTTGAGCGTTTCCTGTGTCACCAGTTTTACATTCCAATGCACCTCTGCAGGTTTACTTTATCCCTTGGACCTTCCCATTGACGACGAGACACAGAAATTGCAACGGATTTAAATATAAGAGACACAATGCCGACTTAAGTTCAGGAAGACTGAGTATTCCTACTGACTATGTTTTGATCGTTTCATGTGCCACCAGTTTTACATTCCGATTCACCTCTGCAGGTTTACTGTAGCCCATGGATCTTCCCATTGACGATGAAACACAGAAAGTGCATCGGAATTAAATATAAGACACACAATGCCGACTTAAGTACAAGAAGGTTGAGTCTTCCTACTGTCTATGTTTTGAGCGTTTCCTGTGTCATCAGTTTTACATTCCGATGCACCTATGCAGGTCTACAGTATCCCTTGGACCTTCATAGTGACGTTGAAACACAGAAATTGCATCGGAATTAAATATAAGAGACACAATGTCGACTTAAGTACAAGAAGAGTGTGTCTTTCTATTGTCTATGTTTTGAGCGTTTCGTGTGTCACCAGTTTTACATTCCGATGCACCTCTGCAGGTATACTGTCTTTCTTCGACTTTCCCATTGACGATGAAACACAAAAATTGAATCGGAATTATATATAAGAGACACAATGCCGACTTCAGTACAGGTAGACTGAGTCTTCCTACTGTCTATGCTTTGAGCGTTTCCTGTGTCATCAGTTTTACATTCCGATGCATCTCTGCAGGTTTACTGTATCCATTGGACCTTCCCATTGACGATGAAACACAGAAATTGCATCGGAATTAAATAAAAAAGACACAATGCCGACTCAAGAACAGGATGACTGAGTCTTCCTACTGTCTATGTTTTGAGCGTTTCCTGTGTCCCAAGTTTTACATTCCGATGCACCTCTGCAGGTTTACTGTATCCATTGGACCTTCACAGTGACGATGAAACACAGAAATTGCATCGGAATTAAATATAAGAGACACAATGTCGACTGAAGTACAGGAAGACTGAGTCTTCCTACTGTCTATGTTTGAGCGTTTCCTGTGTCACCTGTTTTACATTCTGATGCACCTCTGCAGGTTTACTGTATCCATTCTACCTTCCCATTGACGATGAAACACAGAATATGCGTAGGAGTTAAATATAAGAGACACAATGCCGATTCAAGTACAGGAAAAATGAGTCTTCCTACTGTCTATGTTTTGAGCGTTTCCTGTGTCTCCAGTTTTACATTCCGATCCACCTCTGCAGGTTTACTGTATCCATTGGACCTTCCCATTGACGATGAAACGCAGAAATTACATCGGAATTAAATATAAGAGACACAACACCGACTTAAGTACTAGAAAACCGAGTCTTCTTACGGTCTATGGTTTGAGCGTTTCCTGTGTCACCAGTTTTACATTCCAATGCACCTCTGCAGCTTTACTGTATACCTTGACGAAAAAACATAGAAATTGCATCGGAATTAAGTATAAGACTCACAATGCCGACTTAGGTACAGGAAGACTGAGTCTTGCTACTGTCTATGTTTTGAGCGTTTCCTGTGTCATCAGTTTTACATTTTGATGCACCTCTGCAAGTTTACTGTATCACTTGGACCTTCAAAGTGACGATGAAACACAGAAATTGCATCGGAATTAAATATAAGAGACACAATGCCGACTTAAGTACAGGAAGACTGAGTCTTCCTACTGTCTATGTTTTGAGCGTTACCTGTGTCACCAGTTTTACATTCCGATGCAGCTCTGCAGGTATACTGTTTCCCTTCGACTTTCCTATTGACGATGAAACACAGAAATTGCATCGGAATTAAATATAGGAGACACAATATCGACCTAAGTACAGGAAGACTGAGTCTTCCTACTGTCTATGTTTTGAGCGCCTCCTGTGTCATCGGTTCTACATTCCGATGCACCTCTGCAGGTTTACTGTATCTCTTGGACCCCCCCATTGACGATGAAACACAGAAATTGCATCGGAATTAATTATAAGAGACACAATGCCGACTTAAGTACAGGAAGACTGAGTCTTCCTATGTCTATGTTTTGAGCGTTTCCTGTGTCACCAGTTTTACATTCCGATGCAGCTCTGCAGAAATACTGTTTCCCTTCGACTTTCCTATTGACGATGAAACACAGAAATTGCATCGGAATGAAATAAAAGAGACACAATGTCGACTTAAGTACAGGAAGAGTGTTTCTTTCTATTGTCTATGCTTTGAGCGTTTCCTGTGTCGCCAGTTTTCCATTCCGATGCACCTCTGCAGGTTTACTGTATCCATTGGACCTTCCCACTGACGATGAAACACAGAAAATGCATCGGAATTATATATAAGAGACACAATGCCGACCTAAGTACAGGAAGACTGAGACTTCCTACTGTCTATGTTTTGAGCGTTTCCTGTGTCACCAGTTTTACATTCCGATCCACCTCTGCAGGTTTACTGTATCCATTGGACCTTCCCTTTGACGACGAAGCACAGACATTGCATCGGAATTAAATATAAGGGACACAATGCCGACTTAAGTACAAGAAAACTGAGTCTTCTCACGGTCTATGATTTGAGCGTTTCCTGTGTCACCATTTTTACATTCCAATGCACCTCTGCAGGCTTACTGTATCCCTTGGATCTTCCAATTGACGATGAAACACAGAAATTACATCGGAATTAAATATGAGACACAATGTCGACTTAAGTACAGGAAGATTGAGTCTTCCTACTGTCTATGTTTTAAGCGTTTCCTCTGTCACCAGTTTTACATTCCGATGCACCTTTGCAGGTTTACCGTGTCCCTTGCACCTTCCCATTTGCGATGAAACACAGAAATTGCATCGGAATTAAGTATAAGGGACTCAATGACGTCTTAAGTACAGGAAGACAGAGTCTTCCAACTGTCTATGTTTTGAGCGTTTCCTGTGTCTCCAGTTTTACATTCCGATGCACCTCTGCAGGTTTGCTGTATCCGTTGCACATTCCCATTGACAATGAAACACAGAAATTGCATCGGAATTAAATATAACAGACACAATGCCGACTTAAGAACAGGAAGACTGAGTCTTCCTACTGTCTATGTTTGAGCGTTTCCTGTGTCACCAGTTTTACATTCTGATGCACCTCTGCAGGTTTACTGTATCCATTCTACCTTCCCATTGACGATGAAACACAGAAAATGCGTAGGAGTTAAATATAAGAGACACAATGCCGATTTAAGTACAGGAAAAATGAGTCTTCCTACTGTCTATGATTTGAGCGTTTCCTGTGTCACCAGTTTTACATTCCGATGCACCTCTGCAGGTTTACTGTATCCATCGGACCTTCCCATTGTCGATGAAACACAGAAATGACATCGGAATTAAATATAAGAGACACAACGCCGACTTAAGTACAAGAAAACTGAGTCTTCTTACGGTCTACGTTTTGAGCGTTTCCAGTGTCACCAGTTTTACATTCCGATGCACCTCTGCAGGTTTAGTGTATCCATTGGACCTTCCCATTGACGATGAAACACAGATATTGAATCGGAATTAAATATAAAAGACACAATGCCGACCTAAGTACAGGAAGACTGAGTCTTCCTACTGTCTATGTTTTGAGCGTTGCCAGTGTCACCAGTTTTACATTCCGATGCACCTATGCAGGTCTACAGTATCCCTTGGACCTTCATAGTGACGATGAAACACAGAAATTGCATCGTAATGAAATAAAGGAGACACAATGTCGACTTAAGTACAGGAAGAGTGTGTCTTTTTATTGTCTATGCTTTGAGCGTTTCCTGTGTCACCAGTTTCACATTCCGATGCACCTCTGCAGGTTTGCTGTATCCCTTGCACCTTCCCATTGACAATGAAACACAGAAATTACATCGGAATTAAATATAACAGACACAATGCCGACTTAAGAACAGGAAGACTGAGTCTTCCTACTGTGTATGTTTGAGCGTTTCCTGTGTCACCAGTTTTACATTCTGATGCACCTCTGCAGGTTTACTGTATCCATTCTACCTTCCCATTGACGATGAAACACAGAAAATGCGTAGGAGTTAAATATAAGAGACACAATGCCGATTTAAGTACAGGAAAAATGAGTCTTCCTACTGTCTATGATTGGAGCGTTTCCTGTGTCACCAGTTTTACATTCCGATGCACCTCTGCAGGTTTACTGTATCCATCGGACCTTCCCATTGTCGATGAAACACAGAAATGACATCGGAATTAAATATAAGAGACACAACGCCGACTTAAGTACAAGAAAACTGAGTCTTCTTACGGTCTACGTTTTGAGCGTTTCCAGTGTCACCAGTTTTACATTCCGATGCACCTCTGCAGGTTTACTGTGTCCCTTGGACTTTCCGATTTGCGATTAAACACAGAAATTGCATCGGAATTAAATATAAGGGACACAATGACGTCTTAAGTACAGGAAGACAGAGTCTTCCAACTGTCTACGTTTTGAGCGTTTCCTGTGTCACCAGTTTTACATTCCCATGCACCTCTGCAGGTTTTCCTGTATCCCTTGGACCTTCAAAGTGACGATGAAACACAGAAATAGCATCGGAATTAAATATAAGAGACACAATGCCGACTTAAGTACAGGAAGGTTGAGTCTTCCTACTGTCTATGTTTTGAGCTTTTCCTGTGTCACCAGTTTTACATTCCGATGCAGCTCTGCAGGTATACTGTTTCCCTTCGACTTTCCTATTGACGATGAAACACAGAAATTGCATCGGAATTAAATATAAGAGACACAATGCCGACTTAAGTACAGGAAGTCTGAGTCTTCCTACTGTCTATGTTTCGAGCGTTTCCTGTGTCATCAGTTCCACATTCCGATGCACCTCTGCAGGTTTACTGTATCCATTGGACCCCCCCCTTGACGATGAAACACAGAAATTGCATGGGAATTAAATATAAAAGACACAATGCCGACTTAAGTACAGGAAGACTGAGTCTTTCTACTGTCTATGTTTTGAGCGTTTCCTGTGTCACCAGTTTTACATTCCGATGCACCTCTGCAGGTTTACTGTATCCATTGGACCATCACAGTGACGATGAAACACAGAAATTGCATCGGAATGAAATAAAAGAGACACAATGTCGACTTAAGTACAGGAAGACCGTGTCTTTCTATTGTCTATGCTTTGAGCGTTTCCTCTGTCACCAGTTTTACATTCCGATGCACCTATGCAGGTTTACTGTTTCCATTGGACCTTCCCATTGACGATGAAACACAGAAAATGCATCGGAATTAAATGTAAGAGACACAATGCCGACTTAAGTACAAGAAGACTGAGTATTCCTACTGTCTATGTTTTGATCGTTTCTTGTTCACCAGTTTTTCATTCCGTTGCACCTCTGCACGTTTACTGTATACATTGGACCTTCCCATTGACGATGAAACACAGAAATTGCATCGGAATTAAATATAAGAGGCACAATGCCGACATAAGAACAGGTATGCTGAGTCTTCCTACTGGCTATGTTTTGAGCATTTCCTGTGTCACCAGTTTTACATTCCGATGCACCTCTGCAGGTTTACTGTATCCCTTGGATCTTCCAATTGACGGTGAAACACAGAAATTGCATCGGAATTAAATATAAGAGACACAATGTCGACTTAAGTACAGGAAGATTGAGTCTTCCTACTGTCTATGTTTTGAGCGTTTCCTGTGTCATCAATTTTACATTCCGATGCACCGCTGGAGGTTTACTGTATCCATTGGACCTTCCCATTGACGATGAAAGACAGAAATAGCATCGGAATTAAATATAAGAGACACAATGCCGACTTAAGAACAGGAAGGCTGAGTCTTCCTACTGTCTATGTTTTGAGCGTTTCCTGTGTCACCAGTTTTACATTCCGATGCACCTCTGCAGGTTTACTGTATCCCTTGGATCTTCCCATTGACGATGAAACACAGAAATTTTATCGGAATTAGATATAAGAGACATATTGCCGACTTAAGTACAGGAACATTGAGTCTTCCTACTGTCTATGATTTGAGTGTTTCCTGCTTCACCAGTTTTACATTCCGAAGCACCTCTGCAGGTTTACTGTGTCTGTTGGACCTTCCCATTTGCGATGAAACACAGAAATTGCATCGGATTTAAATATAAGGGACACAATGACGTCTTAAGTACAGGAAGACAGAGTCTTCCAACTGTCTATGTTTTGAGCGTTTCCTGTGTCACCAATTTTACATTCCCATGCACCTCTGCAGGTTTTCCTGTATCCCTTGGACCTTCAAAGTGACGGTGAAACACAGAAATTGCATCGGAATTAAATATAAGAGACACAATGCCGACATAAGAACAGGAATGCTGAGTCTTCCTACTGTCTATGTTTTGAGCGTTTCCAGTGTCACCAGTTTTACATTCCGATGTACCTCTGCAGGTTTACTGTGTCCCTTGGACCATCCCATTGGCGATGAAACACACAAATTGCATCGGAATTAATTGTAAGAGATACAATGACGTCTTAAGTACAGGAAGACAGAGTCTTCCAACTGTCTATGGTTTGAGCGTTTCCTGTGTCATCAGTTTTACATTCCCATGCACCTCTGCAGGTTTTCCTGTATCCCTTGGAGCTTCAAAGTGACGATGAAACACAGAAATTGCATCAGAACTAAATATAAGAGACACAATGCGAACTTAAGTACAGGAAGACTGAGTCTTCCTACTGTCTTTGTTTTGAGCGTTTCCTGTGTCACCAGTATTACATTCCCATGCACCTCTGCAGGTATACTGTTTCCCTTCGACTTTCCCTTTGACGATGAAACACAGAAATAGCATCGGAATTAAATATAAGAGACACAATGCCGACTTAAGTACAGGAAGAGTGTGTCTTTCTATTGTCTATACTTTGAGCGTTTCCTGTGTCACCAGATTTACATTCCGATGCACCTATGCAGGTATACTGTATCCATTGGACCTTCCCATTGACGATGAAACACAGAAATTGCATCGGAATTAAATATAAGAGACTCAATGCCGACTTAAATACAGGAAGACTGAGTCTTCCTACTGTCAATGTTTGAGCGATTCCTGTGTCAACAGTTTTACATTCCGATGCACCTCTGTAGGTTTACTGTATCCATTGAACCTTCCCATTGACGATGAAACACAGAAAATGCATCGGAATTAAATATAAGAGACACAATGCCGACTTAAGTACAGGAAGACTGAGTCTTCGTACTGTCTATGTTTTGAGCGTTTCCTGTGTCTGCAGTTATACATTCCGATCCACCTCTGCAAGTTTACTGTATCCATTGAACCTTCCCTTTGACGACGAAGCACAGAAATTGCATCGGAATTAAATATAAGAGACACAACGCCGAGTTAAGTACAAGAAAACTGAGTCTTCTTATGGTCTATGATTTGAGCGTTTCCTGTGTCACCATTTTTACATTCCAATGCACCTCTGCAGGTTTACTATATACCTTGGACCTTCACATTGACGAAAAAACACAGAAATTGCTTCGGAATTAAATATAAGAGATGCAATGCCGACTTAGGTACATGAAGACTGAGTCTTCCTACTGTCTATGTTTTGAGCGTTTCCTATGTCATCAGTTTTACATTTTGATGCACCTCGGCAGGTTTACTGTATCCCTTGGACATTCACAGTGACGATGAAACACAGATATTGCATCTAAATTAAATATAAGCGGCACAATGCCGACTTCAGTACAATAAAACTGACTCTTCTTAGGGACTATGTTTTGACGGCTTCCTGTGTCACCAGTTCTACATTCCAATGCACCTCTGTTGGGTTTCTGTATCCATTGGACCTTCCCATTGACGATGAAACACAGAAATGGCATCGGATTTAAATATAAGAGACACAATGCCGACTTAAGGACAGGAAGGCTGAGTCTTCCTACTGTCTATGATTTGAGCGTTTCCTGTGTCACCAGTTTTACATTCCGATGCACATCTGCAGGATTAATGTATCCCTTGGATCTTCCCATTGACGATGAAACACAGAAATTTTATCGGAATTAAATATAAGAGACACAAAGCCGACTTAAGTACAGGAATATTGAGTCTTCCTACTGTCTTTGTTTTGAGCGTTTCCTGTGTCACCAGTTTTACATTCCGATGCACCTCTGCAGTTTTACTGTATCCATTGGACTTTTCAATTGACGATGAAGCACATACATGACATCGGAATTAAATATAAGAGACACAACGCCAACTTACGTACAAGAAAACTGAGTCTTCTCACGGTCTGTGTTTTGAGCGTTTCCAGTGTCACCAGTGTTACATTCCGATGCACCTCTGCAGGTTTACTGTGTCCCTTGGACCTTCCCATTGGCGATGAAACACAGAAATTGACCCGCAATGAAATATAAGAGACACAATGACGTCTTAAGTAGAGGAAGACTGAGTCTTCCTACTGTCTATGTTTTGAGCGTTTCTGTGTCTCTAGTTTTACATTCCGATACACCTCTGAAGGTTTACTGTATCCCTTGGACCTTCACAGTGACGAAGAGACACAGAAATTGCGTCGGAATTAAATGTAAGAGACAAAATGCCGACTTAAGTACAGGAAGACTGAGTCTTCCTACTGTCTATGTTGTGAGCGTCTCCTGTGTCACCAGTTTTACATTCCGGTGCACCTCTGCAGGGTTACTGTATCCCTTGGACCTTCCCATTGACGATGAAACACAGAAATTGCATCGGAATTAAATATAAGAGACACAATGCCGACTTAAGTACAGACGGACTGAGTCTTCCTACTGTCTATGTTTCGAGCGTTTCCTGTGTCACCAGTTTTACATTCCGATACATCTATGCAGGTCTATAGTATCCCTTGGACCTTCATAGTGACGATGAAACACAGAAATTGCATCGGAATTAAATATAAGAGACACAACGCCGACTTAAATACATTAAATCTGAGTCTTCTTACTGTCTATGATTTGAGCATTTCCTGTGTCACCAGTTTTACATTCCAATGCACCTCTGCAGGTTTACTGTATCCCTTGGACCTTCCCATTGACGAAAAAACACAGAAATTGCATCGGAATTAAATATATGACACAATGCCGACTTCAGTACAAGAAAACTGAGTTTTCTTACGGTCTATGTTTTGAGCGTTTCCTGTGTCACCAGTTTTACATTTTGATGCACCTCTGCAGGTTAACTGTATCCCTTGGACCTTCCCATTGACGACGAGACACAGAAATTGCATCGGATTTAAATATAAGAGACAAAATGCCGACTTAAGTTCAGGAAGACTGAGTATTCCTACTGTCTAAGTTTTGATCGTTTCATGTGCCACCAGTTTTACATTCCGATTTACCTCTGCAGGTTTACTGTAGCCCATGGATCGTCCCATTGACGATGAAACACAGACATTGCATCGGAATTAAATATAAGACACACAATGCCGACTTAAGTTCAGGAAGACTGTGTATTCCTACTGTCTATGTTTTGATCGTTTCATGTGCCACCAGTTTAACATTCCGATTCACCTCTGCAGGTTTACTGTAGCCCACTGATCTTCCCATTGACGATGAAACACAGAAATTGCATCGGAATTAAATATAAGACACACAATGCCGACTTAAGTACAGGAAGGTTGAGTCTTCCTACTGTCTATGTTTTGAGCGTTTCCAGTGTCACCAGTGTTACATACCGATGCACCTCTGCAGGTTTACTGTGTCCCTTGGACCTTCCCATT
Source organism: Schistocerca nitens (assembly GCF_023898315.1). NCBI lineage: Eukaryota > Metazoa > Arthropoda > Insecta > Orthoptera > Acrididae > Schistocerca > Schistocerca nitens. Next base: position 1,199,427,346 of record NC_064615.1, on the reverse strand, counting down.
GACGATGAAACACAGAAATTGCATCGGAATTAAATATAAGAGACACAATGTCGACTTAAGTACAGAAAGACTGAGTCTTCCTACTCTCTATGATTTGAGCGTTTCCTGTGTCACCAGTTTTACATTCCGATGCACCTCTGCAGGTTTACTGTATCCATTGGACCTTCCCATTGACGATGAAACACAGAAATTGCATCGGAATTAAATAAAAAAGACACAATGCCGACTTAAGAACAGGAAGACTGAGACTTCCTACTGTCTATGTTTTGAGCGTTTCCTGTGTCCCAAGCTTTACATTCCGATGCACCTCTGCAGGTTTACTGTATCCATTGGACCTTCACAGTGACGATGAAACACAGAAATTGCATCGGTATTAAATATAAGAGACACAATGTCGACGTAAGTACAGGAAGACTGAGTCTTCCTACTGTCTATGTTTGAGCGTTTCCTGTGTCACCAGTTTTACATTCTGATGCACCTCTGCCGGTTTACTGTATCCATTCTACCTTCCCATTGACGATGAAACACAGAAAATGCATAGAAGTTAAATATAAGAGACACAATGCCGACTTAAGTACAGGAAAAATGAGTCTTCCTACTGTCTATGTTTTGAGCGTTTCCTGTGTCACTAGTTTTACATTCCGATCCACCTCTGCAGGTTTACTGTATCCATTGGACCTTCCCATTGAGGATGAAACGCAGAAATTGCATCGGAATTAAATATAAGAGACACAACGCCGACTTAAGTACTAGAAAACCGAGTCTTCTTACGGTCTATGGTTTGAGCGTTTCCTGTGTCACCAGTTTTACATTCCGATGCACCTCTGCAAGTTTACTGTATACCTTGACGAAAAAACACAGAAAATGCATCGGAATTAAGTATAAGAGACACAATGCCGACTTAGGTACAGGAAGACTGAGTCTTCCTACTGTCTATGTTTTGAGCGTTTCCTGTGTCATCAGTTTTACATTTTGATGCACCTCTGCAAGTTTACTGTATCACTTGGACCTTCACAGTAACGATGAAACACAGAAAGTGCATCAAAATAAATATAAGAGACACAATGCCGACTTCAGTACAAGAAAACTGAGACTTCTTAGCGTCTATGTTTTGACCGCTTCTATTGTCACCAGTTTTACAATCCGATGCACCTCTGCAGGTTTTCCTGTATCCCTTGGACCTTCAAAGTGACGATGAAACACAGAAATTGCTTCGGAATTAAATATAAGAGACACAGTGACGTCATAAGTACAGGAAGAGTGAGTCTTCCTACTGTCTATGTTTTGAGCGTTTCCTGTGTCCCAAGTTTTACATTCCGATGCACCTCTGCAGGTTTACTGTATCCATTTGACCTTCACAGTGACGATGAAACACAGAAATTGCATCGGAATTATATATATGAGACACAATGTCGACTTAAGTACAGGAAGACTGAGTCTTCCTACTGTCTATGTTTGAGCGTTTCCTGTGTCACCAGTTTTAAATTCCGATGCACCTCTGCAGGTTTACTGTATCCATTCTACCTTCCCATTGACGATGAAACACAGAAAATGCATAGGAGTTAAATATAAGAGACACAATGCCGACTTAAGTACAGGAAAAATGAGTCTTCCTACTGTCTATGTTTTGAGCGTTTCCTGTGTCACCAGTTTTACATTCCGATCCACCTCTGCAGGTTTACTGTATCCATTGGACCTTCCCATTGACGATGAAACGCAGAAATTGCATCGGAATTAAATATAAGAGACACAACGCCGACTTAAGTACTAGAAAACCGAGTCTTCTTACGGTCTATGGTTTGAGCGTTTCCTGTGTCACCAGTTTTACATTCCGATGCACCTCTGCAAGTTTACTGTATCACTTGGACCTTCACAGTATCGATGAAACACAGAAATTGCATCAAATTAAATATAAGAGACACAATGCCGACTTCAGTACAAGAAAACTGAGACTTCTTAGCGTCTATGCTTTGACCGCTTCTAGTGTCACCAGTTTTACATTCCGATGCACCTCTGCAGGTGATCCTTTATCCCTTGGACCTTCAAAGTGACGATGAAACACAGAAACTGCAGCGGAATTAAATATAAGAGACACAGTGACGTCATAAGTACAGGAAGACTGAGTCTTCCTACTGTCTATGTTTTGAGCGTTTCCTGTGTCACCAGTTTTACATTCCGATGCAGCTCTGCAGGTATACTGTTTCCCTTCGACTTTCCTATTGACGATGAAACACAGAAATTTCATCGGAATTAAATATAAGAGACACAATGCCGACCTAAGTACAGGAAGACTGAGTCTTCCTACTGTCTATGTTTTGAGCGTCTCCTGTGTCATCGGTTCTACATTCCGATGCACCTCTGCAGGTTTACTGTATCTCGTGGACCCCCCCATTGACGATGAAACACAGAAATTGCATCGGAATTAAATATAAGAGACACAATGCCGACTTAAGTACAGGAAGACTGAGACTTACTACTGTCTATGTTTTCAGCCTTTCCTGTGTCACCAGTTTTACATTCCGATGCAGCTCTGCAGGTATACTGCCTCCCTTCGACTTTCCTATTGACGATGAAACACAGAAATTGCATCGGAATGAAATAAGAGACACAATGTCGACTTAAGTACAGGAAGAGTGTTTCTTTCTATTTTCTATGCTTTGAGCGTTTCCTGTGTCACCAGTTTTACATTCCGATGCACCTCTGCAGGTTTACTGTATCCATTGGACCTTCCCATTGACGATGAAACACAGAAAATGCATCGGAATTATATATAAGAGACACAATGCCGACCTAAGTACAGGAAGACTGAGTCTTCCTACTGTCTATGTTTTGAGCGTTTCCTGTGTCACCAGTTTTACTTTCCGATCCACCTCTTCCCCTTCCCTTTGACGATGAAGCACAGAAATTACATCGGAATTAAATATAAGGGACACAATGCCGACTTAAGTACAAGAAAACTGAGTCTTCTCACGGTCTATGATTTGAGCGTTTCCTGTTTCACCATTTTTACATTCCAATGCACCTCTGCAGGTTTACTATATACCTTGGACCTTCCCATTGACGAAAAAACAAAGAAATTGCATCGAAATTAAATATAACAGATTCAATGCCGACTTAGGTACAGGAAGACTGAATCTCCCTACTGTCTATGTTTGAGCGTTTCCTGTGTCATCAGTTATACATTTTGATGCACCTCTGCAGGTTTACTGTATCCCTTGGACCTTCACATAGACGATGAAACACAGAAATTGCTTCTAAATTAAATATAAGAGACACAATGCCGACTTCATTACTAGAAAACTGAGTCTTCTTAGGGTCTATGTTCTGACCGCTTCCTGTGTCACCAGTTTTACATTCCGATGCAACTTTGCAGGTTTACTGTGTCCTTTGGACCTTCCCATTTGCGATGAAACACAGAAATTGCATAGGAATTAAGTATAAGGGACTCAATGACGTCTTAAGTACTGGAAGACAGAGTCTTCCAACTGTCTTTGTTTTGAGCGTTTCCTGTGTCACCAGTTTTACATTCCCATGCACCTCTGCAGGTTTTCCTGTATCCCTTGGACCTTCAAAGTGACGATGAAACACAGAAATTGCATCGGAATTAAATAATAGAGACACAATGCCGACTTAAGTACAGGAAGACAGAGTCTTCCTACTGTCTATGTTTTGAGCGTTCCCTGTGTCACCAGTTTTACATTCCGATGCACCTCTGCACGTATACTGTTTCCCTTCGACTTTCCAATTGACGATGAAACACAGAAATTGCATCGGAATTAAATATAAGAGACACAATGCCGACTTAAGTACAGGAAGACTGAGTATTCCTACTGTCTATGTTTTGAGCGTTTCCTGTGTCATCAGTTCTACATTCCGATGCACCTCTGCAGGTTTACTGTATCCCTTGGACCCCCCCTCCCCCCCCATTGACGATGAAACACAGAAATTGATTCGGAATTAAATATAAGAGACACAATGTCGACTTAAGTACAGAAAGATTGAGTCTTCCTACTCTCCATGTATTGAGCGTTTCCTGTGTCACCAGTTTTACGTTCCGATGCACCTCTGCAGGTTTGCTGTATCCCTTGCACATTCCCATTGACAATGAAACACCGAAATTACATCGGAATTAAATATAACAGACACAATGCCGACTTAAGTACAGGAAGTCTGAGTCTTACTACTGTCTATGTTTTGAGCGTTTCCAGTGTCACCAGTTTTACATTCCGAAGCACCTATGCAGGTCTACATTATCCCTTGGACCTTCATAGTGACGATGAAACACAGAAGTTGTATCGTAATGAAATAAAGGAGACACAATGTCGACTTAAGTACAGGAAGAGTGTGTCTTTCTATTGTCTATGCTTTGAGCGTTTCGTGTGTCACCACTTTTACATTCCGATGCACCTCTGCAGGTTTTCTGTATCCCTTGCACCTTCCCATTGACAATGAAACACAGAAATTACATCGGAATTAAATATAACAGACACAATGCCGACTTAAGTACAGGAAGACTGAGTCTTACTACTGTCTATGTTTTGAGCTTTTCCTGTGTCACCAGTTTTACATTCCGATGCACCTCTGCAGGTTTACTGTATCCATCGCACATTCCCATTGACGATGAAACACAGAAATTACATCGGAATTAAATATAAGAGACACAACGCCGACTTAAGTACAAGAAAACTGAGTCTTCTTACGGTCTACGTTTTGAGCGTTTTTAGTGTCACCAGTTTTACATTCCGATGCACCTCTGCAGGTTTACTGTAAGAGACACAATGCCGACTTAAGTACAGGAAGACTGAGTCTTCCTACTGTCTATGTTTTGAGCGTTTCCTGTGTCATCAGTTCTACATTCCGATTCACCTCTCCAGGTTTACTGTATCCATTGGACCCCCCCATTGACGATGAAACACAGAAATTGCATGGGAATTAAATATAAAAGCCACAATGCCGACTTAAGTACAGGAAGACTGAGTCTTTCTACTGTCTATGTTTTGAGCGTTTCCTGTGTCAACAGTTTTACATTCCGATGCACGTCTGCAGGTTTACTGTATCCATTGGACCTTCACAGTGACGATGAAACACAGAAATTGCATCGGAATGAAATAAAAGAGACACAATGTCGACTTAAGTGCAGGAAGAGTGTGTCATTCTATTGTCTATGCTTTGAGCGTTTCCTCTGTCACCAGTTTTACATTCCGATGCACCTCTGCAGCTTTACTGTATCCATTGGACCTTCCCATTGACGATGAAACACAGAAAATGCATCGGAATGAAATAAAAGAGACACAATGTCGACTTAAGTACAGGAAAAGTGTGTCTTTCTAATGTCTATGCTTTGAGCGTTTCCTCTGTCACCAGTTTTACATTCCGATGCACCTCTGCAGGTTTACTGTATCCATTGGACCTTCCCATTGACGATGAAACACAGAAAATGCATCGGAATTAAATGTAAGAGACACAATGCCGACATAAGTACATGAAGACTGAGTCTTCCTACTGTCTATGTTTTGAGCGTTCCCTGTGTCATCAGTTCTACATTCCGATGCACCTCTGCAGGTTTACTGTATCCATTGGACCCCCCCATTGACGATGAAACACAGAAATTGCATCGGAATTAAATATAAGAGACAAAATGCCGACTTAAGTACAGGAAGACTGAGTCTTCCTACTGTCTATGTTTTGAGCGTTCCCTGTGTCACCAGTTTTACATTCCGATGCACCTCTGCACGTATACTGTTTCCCTTCGACTTTCCCATTGACGATGAAACACAGAAATTGCATCGGAATTAAATATAAGAGACACAATGCCGACTTAAGTACAGGAATACTGAGTATTCCTACTGTCTATGTTTTGAGCGTTTCCTGTGTCATCAGTTCTACATTCCGATGCACCTCTGCAGGTTTACTGTATCCATTGGACCCCACCTCCCCACCATTGACGATGAAACACAGAAATTGCATCGGAATTAAATATAAGAGACACAATGTCGACTTAAGTACAGAAAGATTGAGTCTTCCTACTCTCCATGTATTGAGCGTTTCCTGTGTCACCAGTTCTACATTCCGATGCACCTCTGCAGGTTTGCTGTATCCCTTGCACATTCCCATTGACAATGAAACACCGAAATTACATCGGAATTAAATATAACAGTCACAATGCCGACTTAAGTACAGGAAGTCTGAGTCTTACTACTGTCTATCTTTTGAGCGTTTCCTGTGTCACCAGTTTTACATTCCGATGCACCTCTGCAGGTTTACTGTATCCCTTTGACCTTCCCATTGACGATGATTCACAGACATTGCGTCGGAATTAAATATAAGAGACACAATGCCGACTTAAGTGCAGGAAGATTGAGTCTTCCTACTGTATATTTTTTGAGCGTTTCCTGCGTCACCAGTTTTACATTCCCATGCCCTCTGCAGGTTTTCCTGTTTCCCATGGACCTTCCCATTGACGATGAAACACAGAAATTGAATCGGAATTAAATATAAGAGCTACAGTGCCGACTTAAGTACAGGAAGACTGAGTCTTCCTACTGTCTATGCTTTGAACGTTTCCAGTGTCACCAGTTTTACATTGCGATGCACCTATGCAGGTCTACAGTATCCCTTGGCCTTCATAGTGACGATGAAACACAGAAATTGCATCGTAATGAAATAAAGGAGACACAATGTCGACTTAAGTACAGAAAGAGTGTGTCTTTCTATTGTCTATGCTTTGAGCGTTTCGTGTGTCACCACTTTTACATTCCGATGCACCTCTACAGGTTTGCTGTATCCCTTGCACCTTCCCATTGACAATGAAACACAGAAATTACATCGGAATTAAATATAACAGACACAATGCCGACTTAAGTACAGGAAGACTGAGTCTTACTACTGTCTATGTTTTGAGCGTTTCCTGTGTCACCAGTTTTACATTCCGATGCACCTCTGCAGGTTTACTGTATCCATCGCACATTCCCATGACGATGAAACACAGAAATTACATCGGAATTAAATATAAGAGACACAATGCCGACTTAAGTACAAGACAACTGAGTCTTCTTACGGTCTACGTTTTGAGCGTTTCCAGTGTCACCAGTTTTACATTCCGATGCACCTCTGCAGGTTTACTGTGTCCCTTGGACCTTTCGATTTACGATGAAACACAGAAATTGCATCGGAATTAAATATAAGGGACACAATGACGTCTTAAGTACAGGAAGACAGAGTCTTACAACTGTCTATGTTTTGAGCGTTTCCTGTGTTTCCCGTCTTACATTCTCATGCACCTCTGCAGGTTTTCCTGTATCCCTTGGACCTTCAAAGTGACGATGAAACACAGAAATTGCATCGGAATTAAATATAAGAGACACAATGCCGACTTAAGTACAGGAAGACTGAGTCTTCCTACTGTCTATTTTTTGAGCTTTTCCTGTGTCACCAGTTTTACATTCCGATGCAGCTCTGCAGGTATACTGTTTCCCTTCGACTTTCCTATTGACGATGAAACACAGAAATTGCATCGGAATTAAATATAAGAGACACAATGCCGACTTAAGTACAGGAAGACTGAGTCTTCCTACTGCCTATGTTTTGAGCGTTTCCTGTGTCATCAGTTCTACATTCCGATGCACCTCTCCAGGTTTACTGTATCCATTGGACCCCCCCTTTGACGATGAAACACAGAAATTGCATGGGAATTAAATATAAAAGACACAATGCCGACTTAAGTACAGGAAGAGTGTGTCTTTCTATTGTCTATGCTTTGAGCGTTTCCTCTGTCACCAGTTTTACATTCCGATGCACCTCTGCAGCTTAACTGTATCCATTGGACCTTCCCATTGACGATGAAACACTGAAAATGCATCGGAATGAAATAAAAGAGACACAATGTCGACTTAAGTACAGGAAGAGTGTGTCTTTCTATTGTCTATGCTTTGAGCGTTTCCTCTGTCACCAGTTTTACATTCCGATGCACCTCTGCAGGTTTACTGTATCCATTGGTCCTTCCCATTGACGATGAAACACAGAAAATGCATCGGAATTAAATGTAAGAGACACAATGCCGACTTAAGTACATGAAGATTGAGTCTTCCTACTGTCTTTGTTTTGAGCTTTCCCTGTGTCATCAGTTCTACATTCCGATGAACCTCTGCAGGTTTACTGTGTCCATTGGACCCCCCCATTGACGATGAAACACAGATATTGCATCGGAATTAAATATAAGAGACACAATGCCGACTTAAGTACAGGAAGACAGAGTCTTCCTACTGTCTATGTTTTGAGCGTTCCCTGTGTCACCAGTTTTACATTCCGATGCACCTCTGCACGTATACTGTTTCCCTTCGACTTTCCCATTGACGATGAAACACAGAAATTGCATCGGAATTAGTTATAAGAGACACAATGCCGACTTAAGTACAGGAAGACTGAGTATTCCTACTGTGTATGTTTTGAGCGTCTCCTGTGTCACCAGTCTTACATTCCGATGCACCTCTGCAGGTTTACTGTATCCCTTGGACCTTCCCATTGACGATGAAACACAGAAATTGCATCGGAATTAAATATAAGAGACACAATGCCGACTTAAGTACAGAAGGACTGAGTCTTCCTACTGTCTATGATTTGAGCGTTTCCTGTGTCACCAGTTTTACATTCCGATGCACCTATGCAGGTCTACAGTATCCCATGGACCTTCATAGTGACGATGAAACACAGAAATTGCATCGGAATTAAATATAAGAGACACAATGTCGACTTAAGTACAGGAAGAGTGTGTCTTTCTATTGTATATGTTATGAGCGTTTCCTGTGTCACCAGTTTTACATTCCGATGCAGCTCTGCAGGTTTACTGTATCCATTGGACCTTCCCATTGACGATGAAACACAGAAATTGCATCGGAATTAAATATAAGAGACACAATGCCGACTTAAGTACAGGAACATTGAGTCTTCCTACTGTCGATGTTTTGGGCGTTTCCTGCGTCACCAGTTCTACATTCCGATGCACCTCTGCAGGTTTACAGTGACCCTTGGACCTTCCCATTTGCGATGAAACACAGAAATTGCATCGGAATTAATTTATAAGGGGAACAATGACGTCTTAAGTACAGGAAGACAGAGTCTTCCAACTGTCTATGTTTTGAGCGTTTCCTGTGTCGCCAATTTTACATTCCCATGCACCTCTGCAGGTTTTCTTGTATACCTTGGACTTCAAAGTGCCGGTGAAACACAGAAATTGCATCGGAATTAAATATAAGAGACACAATGCCGACTTAAGAACAGGAAGACTGAGTCTTCCTACTGTCTATGTTTTGAGCGTTTCCTGTGTCACCAATTTTACATTCCGATGCACCTCTGCAAGTTTACTGTATCCATTGGACCTTCACAGTGACGATGAAACACAGAAATTGCATCGGAATGAAATAAATGAGACACAATGTCGACTTAAGTACAGGAAGAGTGTGTCTTCCTATTGTCTATGCTTTGAGCGTTTCCTGTGTCACCAGTTTTACATTCCGATGCACCTCTGCACGTTTACTGTATCCATTGGACCTTCCCATTGACGATGAAACACAGAAATTGGATCGGAATTAAATATAAGAGACACAATGCCGACTTAAGTACAGGAAGACTGAGTCTTCCTACTGTCAATGTTTGAGCGTTTCCTGTGTCACCAGTTTTACATTCCGATCCACTTCTGCAGGTTTACTGTATCCATTGGACCTTCCCTTTGACGACGAAGCACAGAAATTGCATCAGAATTAAATATAAGAGACACAACGCCGACTTAAGTACAAGAAAACTGAGTCTTCTTACGGTCTGTGATTTGAGCGCTTCCTGTGTCACCATTTTTACATTCCAATGCACCTCTGCAGGTTTACTATATACCTTGCACCTTCCCATTGACGAAAAAACACAGAAATTGCATCGGAATTAAGTATAAGAGATACAATGCCGACTTAGGTACAGGAAGACTGAGTCTTCCTACTGTCTATGTTTTGAGCGTTTCTTGTGTCATCAGTTTTACATTTTGATGCACTTCTGCAGGTTTACTGTATCCCCTGGACCGTCGCAGTGAAGATGAAACACAGAAATAGCATCTAAATTAAATATAAGAGACACAATGCCGACTTCAGTACACGAAAACTGAGTCTTCTTATTGTCTATGATCTGACCGCTTCCTGTGTCACCAGTTTTACATTCCGAAGCACCTCTGCAGGTTTACTATATACCTTGGACCTTCCCATTGACGAAAAAACACAGAAATTGCATCGGAATTAACTATAAGAGATACAATGCCGATTTAGGTACAGGAAGACTAAGTCTTCCTACTGTCTATGTTTTTGATCGTTTCCTGTGTCACCAGTTTTTCATTCCGATGCACATCTGCACGTTTACTGTATCCATTGGATCTTCCCATTGACGATGAAACACAGAAATTACATCGGAATAAAATATAAGAGACACAATGTCAACTTAAGTACAGGAAGATTGAGTCTTCCTACTGTCTATGTTTTGAGCGTTCCCTGTGTCATCAGTTCTACATTCCGATGCACCTCTGCAGGTTTACTGTATCCATTGGACCCCCCCATTGACGATGAAACACAGAAATTGCATCGGAATTAAATATAAGAGACACAATGCCGACTTAAGTACAGGAAGACTGAGTCTTCCTACTGTCTATGTTTTGAGCGTTCCCTGTGTCACAAGTTTTACATTCCGATGCACCTCTGCACGTATACTGTTTCCCTTCGACTTTCCCATTGACGATGAAACACAGAAATTGCATCGGAATTAAATATAAGAGACACAATGCCGACTTAAGTACAGGAATACTGAGTATTCCTACTGTCTATGTTTTGAGCGTTTCCTGTGTCATCAGTTCTACATTCCGATGCACCTCTGCAGGTTTACTGTATCCATTGGACCCCACCTCCCCACCATTGACGATGAAACACAGAAATTGCATCGGAATTAAATATAAGAGACACAATGTCGACTTAAGTACAGAAAGATTGAGTCTTCCTACTCTCCATGTATTGAGCGTTTCCTGTGTCACCAGTTCTACATTCCGATGCACCTCTGCAGGTTTGCTGTATCCCTTGCACATTCCCATTGACAATGAAACACCGAAATTACATCGGAATTAAATATAACAGTCACAATGCCGACTTAAGTACAGGAAGTCTGAGTCTTACTACTGTCTATCTTTTGAGCGTTTCCTGTGTCACCAGTTTTACATTCCGATGCACCTCTGCAGGTTTACTGTATCCCTTTGACCTTCCCATTGACGATGATTCACAGACATTGCGTCGGAATTAAATATAAGAGACACAATGCCGACTTAAGTGCAGGAAGATTGAGTCTTCCTACTGTATATTTTTTGAGCGTTTCCTGCGTCACCAGTTTTACATTCCCATGCACTCTGCAGGTTTTCCTGTTTCCCATGGACCTTCCCATTGACGATGAAACACAGAAATTGAATCGGAATTAAATATAAGAGCCACAGTGCCGACTTAAGTACAGGAAGACTGAGTCTTCCTACTGTCTATGCTTTGAACGTTTCCAGTGTCACCAGTTTTACATTCCGATGCACCTATGCAGGTCTACAGTATCCCTTGGCCTTCATAGTGACGATGAAACACAGAAATTGCATCGTAATGAAATAAAGGAGACACAATGTCGACTTAAGTACAGAAAGAGTGTGTCTTTCTATTGTCTATGCTTTGAGCGTTTCGTGTGTCACCACTTTTACATTCCGATGCACCTCTGCAGGTTTGCTGTATCCCTTGCACCTTCCCATTGACAATGAAACACAGAAATTACATCGGAATTAAATATAACAGACACAATGCCGACTTAAGTACAGGAAGACTGAGTCTCACTACTGTCTATGTTTTGAGCGTTTCCTGTGTCACCAGTTTTACATTCCGATGCACCTCTGCAGGTTTACTGTATCCATCGCACATTCCCATGACGATGAAACACAGAAATTACATCGGAATTAAATATAAGAGACACAATGCCGACTTAAGTACAAGACAACTGAGTCTTCTTACGGTCTACGTTTTGAGCGTTTCCAGTGTCACCAGTTTTACATTCCGATGCACCTCTGCAGGTTTACTGTGTCCCTTGGACCTTTCGATTTACGATGAAACACAGAAATTGCATCGGAATTAAATATAAGGGACACAATGACGTCTTAAGTACAGGAAGACAGAGTCTTACAACTGTCTATGTTTTGAGCGTTTCCTGTGTTTCCCGTCTTACATTCTCATGCACCTCTGCAGGTTTTCCTGTATCCCTTGGACCTTCAAAGTGACGATGAAACACAGAAATTTCATCGGAATTAAATATAAGAGACACAATGCCGACTTAAGTACAGGAAGACTGAGTCTTCCTACTGTCTATTTTTTGAGCTTTTCCTGTGTCACCAGTTTTACATTCCGATGCAGCTCTGCAGGTATACTGTTTCCCTTCGACTTTCCTATTGACGATGAAACACAGAAATTGCATCGGAATTAAATATAAGAGACACAATGCCGACTTAAGTACAGGAAGACAGAGTCTTCCTACTGTCTATGTTTTGAGCGTTCCCTGTGTCACCAGTTTTACATTCCGATGCACCTCTGCACGTATACTGTTTCCCTTCGACTTTCCCATTGACGATGAAACACAGAAATTGCATCGGAATTAGTTATAACAGACACAATGCCGACTTAAGTACAGGAAGACTGAGTATTCCTACTGTGTATGTTTTGAGCGTCTCCTGTGTCACCAGTCTCACATTCCGATGCACCTCTGCAGGTTTACTGTATCCCTTGGACCTTCCCATTGACGATGAAACACAGAAATTGCATCGGATTTAAATATAAGAGACACAATGCCGACTTAAGTACAGAAGGACTGAGTCTTCCTACTGTCTATGATTTGAGCGTTTCCTGTGTCACCAGTTTTACATTCCGATGCACCTATGCAGGACTACAGTATCCCATGGACCTTCATAGTGACGATGAAACACAGAAATTGCATCGGAATTAAATATAAGAGACACAATGTCGACTTAAGTACAGGAAGAGTGTGTCTTTCTATTGTATATGTTATGAGCGTTTCCTGTGTCACCAGTTTTACATTCCGATGCAGCTCTGCAGGTTTACTGTATCCATTGGACCTTCCCATTGACGATGAAACACAGAAATTGCATCGGAATTAAATATAAGAGACACAATGCCGACTTAAGTACAGGAACATTGAGTCTTCCTACTGTCGATGTTTTGGGCGTTTACTGCGTCACCAGTTCTACATTCCGATGCACCTCTGCAGGTTTACAGTGACCCTTGGACCTTCCCATTTGCGATGAAACACAGAAATTGCATCGGAATTAATTTATAAGGGGAACAATGACGTCTTAAGTACAGGAAGACAGAGTCTTCCAACTGTCTATGTTTTGAGCGTTTCCTGTGTCGCCAATTTTACATTCCCATGCACCTCTGCAGGTTTTCTTGTATACCTTGGACCTTCAAAGTGCCGGTGAAACACAGAAATTGCATCGGAATTAAATATAAGAGACACAATGCCGACTTAAGAACAGGAAGACTGAGTCTTCCTACTGTCTATGTTTTGAGCGTTTCCTGTGTCACCAATTTTACATTCCGATGCACCTCTGCAAGTTTACTGTATCCATTGGACCTTCACAGTGACGATGAAACACAGAAATTGGATCGGAATTAAGTATAAGAGACACAATGCCGACTTAAGTACAGGAAGACTGAGTCTTCCTACTGTCAATGTTTGAGCGTTTCCTGTGTCACCAGTTTTACATTCCGATCCACTTCTGCAGGTTTACTGTATCCATTGGACCTTCCCTTTGACGACGAAGCACAGAAATTGCATCAGAATTAAATATAAGAGACACAACGCCGACTTAAGTACAAGAAAACTGAGTCTTCTTACGGTCTGTGATTTGAGCGCTTCCTGTGTCACCATTTTTACATTCCAATGCACCTCTGCAGGTTTACTATATACCTTGCACCTTCCCATTGACGAAAAAACACAGAAATTGCATCGGAATTAAGTATAAGAGATACAATGCCGACTTAGGTACAGGAAGACTGAGTCTTCCTACTGTCTATGTTTTGAGCGTTTCTTGTGTCATCAGTTTTACATTTTGATGCACTTCTGCAGGTTTACTGTATCCCCTGGACCGTCGCAGTGAAGATGAAACACAGAAATTGCATCTAAATTAAATATAAGAGACACAATGCCGACTTCAGTACACGAAAACTGAGTCTTCTTATTGTCTATGATCTGACCGCTTCCTGTGTCACCAGTTTTACATTCCGAAGCACCTCTGCAGGTTTACTATATACCTTGGACCTTCCCATTGACGAAAAAACACAGAAATTGCATCGGAATTAACTATAAGAGATACAATGCCGATTTAGGTACAGGAAGACTAAGTCTTCCTACTGTCTATGTTTTTGATCGTTTCCTGTGTCACCAGTTTTTCATTCCGATGCACATCTGCACGTTTACTGTATCCATTGGATCTTCCCATTGACGATGAAACACAGAAATTACATCGGAATAAAATATAAGAGACACAATGTCAACTTAAGTACAGGAAGATTGAGTCTTCCTACTGTCTGTGTTTTGAGCGTTTCCTGCGTCACCAATTTTACATTCCGATGCACCTCTGCAGGTTTACTGTGTCCCTTGGACCCTCCAATTGGCGATGAAACACAGAAATTGCACCGCAATTAAATATAAGAGACACAAAGACGTCTTAAGTGGAGGAAGACTGAGTCTTACTACTGTCTATGCTTTGAGCGTTTCCTGTGTCTCCAGTTTTACATTCCGATGCGCCTCTGCAGGTTTACTGTATCCCATGGACCTTCACAGTGACGAAGAAACACAGAAATTGCATCGGAATTAAATATAAGAGACACAATGCCGACTTAAGTACAGGAAGACTGAGTCTCCCTACTGTGTATGTTTTGAGCGTCTCCTGTGTCACCACTTTTACATTCCGATGCACCTCTGCAGGTTTGCTGTATCCCTTGCACCTTCCCACTGACAATGAGACACAGAAATTACATCGGAATTAAATATAACAGACACAATGCCAACTTAATTACAGGAAGACTGAGTCTTACTACTGTCTATGTTTTGAGCGTTTCCTGTGTCACCAGTTTTACATTCCGATGCACCTCTGCAGGTTT
Source organism: Schistocerca nitens (assembly GCF_023898315.1). Classification (NCBI taxonomy): domain Eukaryota; kingdom Metazoa; phylum Arthropoda; class Insecta; order Orthoptera; family Acrididae; genus Schistocerca; species Schistocerca nitens. Next base: position 1,199,412,131 of record NC_064615.1, on the reverse strand, counting down.
ACTGTATCCATCGCACATTCCCATTGACGATGAAACATAGAAATTACATCGGAATTAAATATAAGAGACACAACGCCGACTTAAGTACAAGAAAACTGAGTCTTCTTACGGTCTACGTTTTTAGCGTTTCCAGTGTCACCAGTTTTACATTCCGATGCACCTCTGCAGGTTTACTGTGTCCCTTGGACCTTTCGATTTGCGATGAAACACAGAAATTGCATCGGAATTAAATATAAGGGACACAATGCCGACTTAAGTACAGGAAGACTGAGTCTCCCAACTGTGTATGTTTTGAGTATTTCCTGTGTCACCAGTTTTACATTCCGATGCACCTCTGCAGGTTTACTGTATCCCTTGGGTCTTCCAATTGACGATGAAACACAGAAATTACATCGGAATAAAATATAAGAGACACAATGTCAACTTAAGTACAGGAAGATTGAGTCTTCCTACTCTCTATGTTTTGAGCGTTTCCTGTGTCACTAGTTTTACATTCCGATGCACCTCTGCAGGTTTACTGTATCCATTGGACCTTCCCAATGACGATGAAACACCGAAATTGCATGGGAATTAAATATAAAAGACACAATGCCGACTTAAGTACAGGAAGACTGAGTCTTTCTACTGTCTATGATTTGAGCGTTTCCTGCGTCACCACTTTTACATTCCGATGCACCTCTGCAGGTTTACTGTATCCATTGGACCTTCCCAATGACGAAGAAACACAGAAATTGCATCGGAATTAAATATAACAGACACAATGTCGACTTAAGTACAGGAAGAGTGTGTCTTTCTATTGTATATGTTATGAGCGTTTCCTGTGTCACCAGTTTTACATTCCGATGCAGCTCTGCAGGTTTACTGTATCCATTGGACCTTCCCTTTGACGACGAAGCACAGAAATTGCATCAGAATTAAATATAAGAGACACAACGCCGACTTAAGTACAAGAAAACTGAGTCTTCTTACGGTCTGTGATTTGAGCGCTTCCTGTGTCACCATTTTTACATTCCAATGCACCTCTGCAGGTTTACTATATACCTTGGACCTTCCCATTGACGAAAAAACACAGAAATTGCATCGGAACTAAGTATAAGAGATACAATGCCGACTTAGGTACAGGAAGACTGAGTCTTCCTACTGTCTATGTTTTGAGCGTTTCTTGTGTCATCAGTTTTACATTTTGATGCACTTCTGCAGGTTTACTGTATCCCCTGGACCTTCGCAGTGAAGTTGAAACACAGAAATTGCATCTAAATTAAATATAAGAGACACAATGCCGACTTCAGTACAAGAAAACTGAGTCTTCTCATTGTCTATGATTTGACCGCTTCCTGTGTCACCAGTTTTACATTCCGATGCACCTCTGCAGGTTTACTATATACCTTGGACCTTCCCATTGACGAAAAAACACAGAAATTGCATCGGAATTAACTATAAGAGATACAATGCCGATTTAGGTACAGGAAGACTAAGTCTTGCTACTGTCTATGTTTTGAGTATTTCCTGTGTCACCAGTTTTACATTCCGATGCACCTCTGCAGGTTTACTGTATCCCTTGGATCTTCCAATTGACGATGAAACACAGAAATTACATCGGAATAAAATATAAGAGACACAATGTCAACTTAAGTACAGGAAGATTGAGTCTTCCTACTGTCTGTGTTTTGAGCGTTTCCTGCGTCACCAATTTTACATTCCGATGCACCTCTGCAGGTTTACTGTATCCATTGTACCCTCCCATTGACGATGAAACACAGAAATAGCATCGGAATGAAATATAAGAGACACAATGCCGACTTAAGAACCGGAAGGCTGGGTCTTCCTACTGTCTATGTATTGAGCGTTTCCTGTGTCACCAGTTTTACATTCCGATGCACCTCTGCATGTTTACTGTATCCCTTGGATCTTCCCATTGACGATGAAACACAGAAATTTTATCGGAATTAAATATAAGAGACACAATGCCGACTTAAGTACAGGAACATTGAGTCTTCCTACTGTCTATGTTTGAGCGTTTCCTGCGTCACCAGTTTTCCATTCCGATGCACCTCTGCAGGTTTACTGTATCCCTTGGACCTTCACAGTGACGAAGAAACACAGAAATTGCATCGGAATTAAATATAAGAGACACAATGCCGACTTAAGTGCAGAAAGACTGAGTCTTCCTACTGTCCATGTTTTGAGCGTCTCCTGTGTCACCAGTCTTACATTCCGATGCACCTCTGCAGGTTTACTGTATCCATTGGACCTTCCCAATGACGATGAAACACCGAAATTGCATCGGAATTAAATATAAAAGACACAATGCCGACTTAAGTACAGGAAGACTGAGTCTTTCTACTGTCTATGTTTTGAGCGTTTCCTGCGTCACCACTTTTACATTCCGATGCACCTCTGCAGGTTTACTGTATCCATTGGACCTTCCCAATGACGATGAAACACAGAAATTGCATCGGAATTAAATATAAGAGACACAATGTCGACTTAAGTACAGGAAGACTGAGTCTTCCTACTGTATATGTTTTGAGCGTTTCCTGTGTCATCGGTTCTACATTTTGATGCACCTCTGCAGGTTTACTGTATCCATTGGACCCCCACATTGACGATGAAACACAGAAATTGCATCGGAATTAAATATAAAAGACACAATGCCGACTTAAGTACAGGAAGACTGAGTCTTTCTACTGTCTATGATTTGAGCGTTTCCTGCGTCACCACTTTTACATTCCGATGCACCTCTGCAGGTTTACTGTATCCATTGGACCTTCACAGTGACGATGAAACACAGAAATTGCATCGGAATGAAATAAAAGAGACACAATGTCGCCTTAAGTACAGGAAGAGTGTGTCCTTATATTGTCTATCCTTTGAGCGTTTCCTGTGTCACCAGTTTTACATTCCAATGCACCTCTGCAGGTTTACTGTATACCTTGACGAAAAAACACAGAAATTGCATCGGAATTAAGTATAAGAGTCACAATGCCGACTTAGGTACAGGAAGACTGAGTCTTCCTACTGTCTATGTTTTGAGGGTATCCTGTGTCTCCAGTTTTACATTCCGATGCACCTCTGCAGGTTTACTGTATCCCTTGGACCTTCATTGTGACGATGAAACACAGAAATTGCATCGGAATTAAATATAAGAGACACAATGTCGACTTAAGTACAGAAAGACTGAGTCTTCCTTCTCTCTATGTTTTGAGCGTTTCCTGTGTCACCAGTTTTACATTCCGATACACCTCTGCAGGTTTGCTGTATCCCTTACACCTTCCCATTGACAATGAAACACAGAAATTACATCGGAATTAAATATAACAGACACAATGCCGATTTAAGTACAGGAAGACTGAGTCTTACTACTGTCTATGTTTTGAGCGTTTCCTGTGTCACCAGTTTTACATTCCGATGCACCTCTGCAGGTTTTCTGTATCCCTTTGACCTTCCCATTGACGATGAATCACAGAAATTGCACCGGAATTAAATATAAGAGACACAATGCCGACTTAAATAATGGAAGATTGAGTCTTCCTACTGTCTATTTTTTTGAGCGTTTCCTGCGTCACCAGTTTTACATTCCGATGCACCTCTGCAGGTTTACTGTATCCATCGGACCTTCCCATTGACGATGAAACACAGAAATTACATCGGAATTAAATATAAGAGACACAACGCCGACTTAAGTACAGGAAGACTGAGTCTTCCTACTCTCTACGTTTTGAGCGTTTACTGTGTCATCAGTTCTACATTCCGATGCACCTCTGCAGGTTTACTGTATCCATTGAACCCCCCCATTGACGATGAAACACAGAAATTGCATCGGAATTAAATATAAAAGACACAATGCCGACTTAAGTACAGGAAGACTGAGTCTTTCTACTGTCTACGTTTTGAGCGTTTCCTGTGTCACCAGTTTAACATTCCGATGCACCTCTGCAGGTATACTGTTTCCGTTCGACTTTCCCATTGACGATGAAACACAGAAATTGCACCGCAATTAAATATAAGAGACACAATGACGTTTTAAGTAGAGGAAGACTGAGTTTTCCCACTGTCTATGTTTTGAGCGTTTCCTGTGTCTCCAGTTCTACATTCCGATGCACCTCTGCAGGTTTACTGTATCCATTGGACCCCCCCCCCCTTTGACGATGAAACACAGAAATTGCATCGGAATTAAATATAAAAGACACAATGCCGACTTACGTAGAGGAAGACTGAGTCTTACTCCTGTCTATGCTTTGAGCGTTTCCTGTGTCACCAGTTTTACATTCCGATGCACCTCTGCAGGTTTGCTGTATCCCTTTGACCTTCCCATTGACGATGAATCACAGAAATAGCACCGGAATTAAATATAAGAGACACAATGCCGACTTAAGTACAGGAAGTATGAGTCTTCCTACTGTCTATTTCTTGAGCGTTTCCGGCGTCACCAGTTTTACATTCCGATGCACCTCTGCAGGTTTACTGTAGCCATTGGACCTTCCCATTGACGATGAAACACAGAAATTACATCGGAATTAAATATAAGAGACACAACGCCGACTTAAGTACAGGAAGACTGAGTCTTCCTCCTCTCTACGTTTTGAGCGATTCCTGTGCTATCAGTTCTACATTCCGATGCACCTCTGCAGGTTTACTGTATCCATTGAACCCCCCCATTGACGATGAAACACAGAAATTGCATCGGAATTAAATATAAAAGACACAATGCCGACTTAAGTACAGGAAGACTGAATCTTTCTACTGTCTATGTTTTGAGCGTTTCCTGTGTCACCAGTTTTACATTCTGATGCACCTCTGCAGGTTTACTGTATCCACTGGACCTTCACAGTGGCGATGAAACACAGAAATTGCATCGGAATGAAATATAAGAGACACAATGTCGACTTAAGTACAGGAAGAGTGTGTCTTTCTATTGTATATGTTTTGAGCGTTTCCTGTGTCACCAGTTTTACATTCCGATGCACCTCTGCAGGTTTACTGTATCCATCGGACCTTCCCATTGTCGATGAAACACAGAAATTACATCGGAATTAAATATAAGAGACACAAAGCCGACTGAAGTACATGAAAACTGAGTCTTCTTACGGTCTACGTTTTGAGCGTTTCCAGTGTCACCAGTTTTACATTCCGATGCACCTCTGCAGGTTTACTGTGTCCCTTGGACCTTCCCATTTGCGATGAAACACAGAAATTGCATCGGAATTAAATATAAGAGACACAATGCCGACTTAAGTACAGGAAGACTGAGTCTTCCTACTGTCAATGTTTGAGCGTTTCCTGTGTCAACAGTTTTACATTCCGATGCACCTCTGCAGGTTTACTGTATCAATTGGACCTTCCGATTGACGATGAAACAAAGAAAATGCATCGGAATTAAATGTAAGAGACACAATGCCGACTTAAGTACAGGAAGACTGAGTCTTCCTACTGTCAATGTTTGAGCGCTTCCTGTGTCAACAGTTTTATATTCCGATGCACCTCTGCAGGTTTATGTATCCATTCGACCTTCCCATTGACGATGAAACACAGAAATTGCGTCGGAATTAAATATAAGAGACACAATGCCGACTTAAGTACAGTAACATTGAGTCTTCCTACTGTCTATACTTTGAGCGTTTCCTGCGTCACCAGTTTTACATTCCGATGCACCTCTGCAGGTTTACTGTATCCATTGGACCTTCCCATTGACGATGAATCACAGAAATTGCATCGGAATTAAATATAAGAGACACAACGCCGACATAAGTACAATAAAACTGAGTCTTCTTACGGTCTACGTTTTGAGCGTTTCCAGTGTCACCAGTTTTACATTCCGATGCACCTCTGCAGGTTTACTGTGTCCCTTGGACCATCCCATTGGCGATGAAACACAGAAATTGCATCGGAATTAAATATAAGAGACACAATGACGTCTTAAGTACAGGAAGACAGAGTCTTCCAACTGTCTATGTTTTGAGCGTTTCCTGTGTCACCAGTTTTACATTCCCATGCACCTCTGCAGGTTTTCCTGTATCCCTTGGACCTTCAAAGTGACGATGAAACACAGATATTGCATCGGAATTAAATATAAGAGACACAATGCCGACTTAAGTACAGAAGGACTGAGTCTTCCTACTCTCTACGTTTTGAGCGTTTCCTGTGTCACCAGTTTTACGTTCCGATCCACCTATGCAGGTCTACAGTATCCCTTGGACCTTCATAGTGACGATGAAACACAGAAATTGCATCGGAATTAAATATAAAGGACACAATGACGACTTAAGTACAGGAAGACTGAGTCTTTCTACTGTCTATGATTTGAGCGTTTCCTGTGTCACCAGTTTTACATTCCGATGCACCTTTGCAGGTTAACTGTATCCACTGGACCTTCCCAATGACGATGAAACACAAAAAATGCATCAGAATTAAATATAAGAGACACAATGCCGAATTAAGTACAGTAAGACTGAGTCTTCCTACTGTCAATGTTTGAGCGTTTCCTGTGTCAACAGTTTTACTTTCCGATGCACCTCTGCAGGTTTACTGTATCCATCGCACATTCCCATTGACGATGAAACACAGAAATTACATCGGAATTAAATATAAGAGACACAAAGCCGACTTAAGTACATGAAAACTGAGTCTTCTTACGGTCTACGTTTTGAGCGTTTCCAGTGTCACCAGTTTTACATTCCAATGCACCTCTGCAGGATTACTGTGTCCCTTGGACCTTCCTATTTGCGATGAAACACAGAAATTGCATCGGAATTAAATATAAGAGACACAATGCCGACTTAAGTACAGGAAGATTGAGTCTTCCTACTGTCTATTTTTTGAGCGTTTCCTGCGTCACCAGTTTTACATTCCGATGCACCTCTGCAGGTTTACTGTATCCATCGGTCATACCCATTGACGATGAAACACTGAAATTGCATCGGAATTAAATATAAGAGACACAACGCTGACTTAAGTACAGGAAGATTGAGTCTTCCTACTGACAATTTTTTGAGCGTTTCCTGCGTCACCAGTTTTACATTCCGGTGCACCTCTGCCGGTTTACTGTATCCATCGGACATACCCATTGAAGATGAAACACGGAAATTACATCGGAATTAAATATTAGAGGCACAACGCCGACATAAGTACAATAAAACTGAGTCTTCTTACGGTCTACGTTTTGAGCGTTTCCAGTGTCACCAGTTTTACATTCCGATGCACCTCTGCAGGTTTACTGTGTCCCTTGGACCATCCCATTGGCGATGAAACACAAAAATTGCATCGGAATTAAATATAAGAGACACAATGACGGATTAAGTACAGGAAGACCGAGTCTTCCAACTGTCTATGTTTTGAGCGTTTCCTGTGTCACCAGTTTTACATTCCCATGCACTTCTGCAGGTTTTCCTGTATCCCTTGGACCTTCAAAGTGACGATGAAACACAGATATTGCATCGGAATTAAATATAAGAGACACATTGCCGACTTAAGTACAGAAGGACTGAGTCTTCCTACTCTCTATGTTTTGAGCGTTTCCTGTGTCACCAGTTTTACGTTCCGATCCACCTATGCAGGTCTACAGTATCCCTTGGACCTTCATAGTGACGATTAAACACAGAAATTGCATCGGAATTAAATATAAAAGACACAATGACGACTTAAGTACAGGATGACTGAGTCTTTCTACTGTCTATGATTTGAGCGTTTCCTGTGTCACCAGTTTTACATTCCGATGCACCTTTGCAGGTTAACTGTATCCACTGGACCTTCCCAATGACGATGAAACACAAAAAATGCATCAGAATTAAATATAAGAGACACAATGCCGAATTAAGTACAGTAAGACTGAGTCTTCCTACTGTCAATGTTTGAGCGTTTCCTGTGTCAACAGTTTTACTTTCCGATGCACCTCTGCAGGTTTACTGTATCCATCGGACCTTTCCATTGACGATGAAACACAGAAATTACATCGGAAATAAATATAAGAGACACAAAGCCGACTTAAGTACATGAAAACTGAGTCTTCTTACGGTCTACGTTTTGAGCGTTTCCAGTGTCACCAGTTTTACATTCCAATGCACCTCTGCAGGATTACTGTGTCCCTTGGACCTTCCTATTTGCGATGAAACACAGAAATTGCATCGGAATTAAATATAAGAGACACAATGCCGACTTAAGTACAGGAAGACTGAGTCTCCAACTGTCTATGTTTTGAGCGTTTCCTGTGTCACAAGTTTTACAATCCCATGCACCTCTGCAGGTTTTCCTGAATCCCTTGGACCTTCAAAGTGACGATGAAACACAGAAATTGCATCGGAATTAAATAAAAGAGACACAATGCCCACTTAAGTACAGGAAGACAGAGTCTTCCTACTGTCAATGTTTGAGCGTTTCCTGTGTCAACAGTTTTACATTCCGATGCACCTCTGCAGGTTTACTGTATCAATTGGACCTTCCGATTGACGATGAAACAAAGAAAATGCATTGGAATTAAATATAAGAGACACAATGCCGACTTAAGTACAGGAAGACTGAGTCTTCCTACTGTCAATGTTTGAGCGTTTCCTGTGTCAACAGTTTTACATTCCGATGCACCTCTGCAGGTTTATGTATCCATTGGACCTTCCCATTGACGATGAAACACAGAAATTGCATCGGAATTAAATATAAGAGACACAATGCTGACTTAAGTACAGGAACATTGAGTCTTCCTACTGTCTATACTTTGAGCGTTTCCTGCGTCACCAGTTTTACATTCCTATGCACCTCCGCAGGTTTACTGTATCCATTGGACCTTCCCATTGACAATGAATCACAGAAATTGCATTGGAATTAAATAAAAGAGACGCAATGCCGACTTAAGTACAGGAAGATTGAGTCTTCTTACTGTCTATTTTTTGAGCGTTTCCTGCGTCACCAGTTTTACATTCCGATGCACCTCTGCAGGTTTACTGTATCCATCGGGCATACCCATTGACGATGAAACACTGAAATTACATCGGAATTAAGTATAAGAGACACAACGCCGACTTCAGTACAGGAAGATTGAGTCTTCCTACTGTCTATTTTTTGAGCGTTTCCTGCGTCACCAGTTTTACATTCCGGTGCACCTCTGCAGGTTTACTGTATCCATCGGACATACCCATTGACGATGAAACACAGAAATTACATCGGAATTAAATATAAGAGGCACAACGCCGACTTAACTACAATAAAACTGAGTCTTCTTACGGTCTACGTTTTGAGCGTTTCCAGTGTCACCAGTTTTACATTCCGATGCACCTCTGCAGGTTTACTGTGTCCCTTGGACCATCCCATTGGCGATGAAACACAGAAATTGCATCGGAATTAAATATAAGAGACACAAGCCGACTCATGTACAGGAAGACTGAGACATCCTACTGTCTATGTTTTGAGCGTCTCCTGTGTCACCAGTTTTACATTCCGATGCACCTCTGCAGGTTTACTATATCCCTTGGACCTTCCCATTGACAATGAAACACAGAAATTACATCGGAATTAAAGATAACAGACACAATGCCGATTTAAGTACAGGAAGACTGAGTCTTACTGGTGTCTATGTTTTGAGCGTTTCCTGTGTCACCAGTTTTAAATTCCGATGCACCTCTGCAGGTTTACTGTATCCATTGGACCTTCCCATTGACGATGAAACACAGAAATTGCATCGGAATTAAATATAAGAGACACAATGCCAACTTAGGTACAGGAAGACTGAGTCTTCCTACTGTCTATGTTTTGAGCGTTTGCTGTGTCATCAGTTTTCCATTTTGATGCACCTCTGCAGGTTAACTGTATCCATTGGACCTTCCCATTGACGATGAAACACAGAAATTGCATCGGAATTAAATATAAGAGACACAATGCAGACTTAGGTACAGGAAGACTGAGTCTTCCTACTGTCTATGTTTTGAGCGTTTCCTGTGTCATCAGTTTTCCATTTTGATGCACCTCTGCAGGTTTACTGTATCCATTGGACCTTCACAGTGACGATGAAACACAGAAATTGCAACGGAATTCAATATAAGAGACACAATGCCGACTTAAGAACAGGAAGGCTGAGTCTTCCTACTGTCTATGTTTTGAGCGTTTCCTGTGTCACCAGATTTACATTCCGATGCACCTCTGCAGGTTTACTGTATCCCTTGGATCTTCCCATTGACGATGAAACACAGAAATTGTATCGGAATGAAATATAAGAGACACAATGTCGACTTAAGTACAGGAAGAGTGTGTCTTTCTATTGCATATGTTTCGAGCGTTTCCTGTGTCACCAGTTTTACATTCCGATTCACCTCTGCAGGTTTACTGTATCCATTGGACCTTCCCATTGACGATGAAACACAGAAATTGCATCGGAATTAAATATAAGAGACACAATGCAGACTTAGGTACAGGAAGACTGAGTCTTCCTACTGTCTATGTTTTAGCGTTTCCTGTGTCATCAGTTTTCCATTTTGATGCACCTCTGCAGGTTTACTGTATCCATTGGACCTTCACAGTGACGATGAAACACAGAAATTGCAACGGAATTCAATATAAGAGACGCAATGCCGACTTAAGAACAGGAAGGCTGAGTCTTCCTACTGTCTATGTTTTGAGCGTTTCCTGTGTCACCAGATTTACATTCCGATGCACCTCTGCAGGTTTACTGTATCCCTTGCATCTTCCCATTGACGATGAAACACAGAAATTGCATCGTAATTAAATATAAGAGACACAATGCCGACTTAAGTACAGGAACATTGAGTCTTCCTACTGCCTATACTTTCAGCGTTTCCTGCGTCACCAGTTTTACATTCCGATGCACCTCTGCAGGTTTGCTGTATCCATTGGACTTTCCCATTGACGATGAATCACAGAAATTGCATCGGAATTAAATATTAAAGACACAATGACGACTTAAGTACAGGAGGACTGAGTCTTTCTACTGTCTATGATTTGCGCGTTTCCAGTGTCACCAGTTTTATATTCCGATGCACCTTTAAGGGCTAACTGTATCCACTGGACCTTCCCATTGACGATGAAATACAAAAAAATGCATCAGAATTAAATGTAAGAGACACAATGACGTCTTAAGTACAGGAAGACAGAGTCTTCCAACTGTCTATGTTTTGAGCGTTTCCTGTGTCACAAGTTTTACATTCCCATGCACCTCTGCATGTTTTCCTGTATCCCTAGGACCTTCAAAGTGACGATGGAACACAGAAATTGCATCGGAATTAAATATAAGAGACACAATGCCAACTTAAGTATAGGAAGACTGAGTCTTACTACTGTGTATGTTTTGAGCGTTTCCTGTGTCACCAGTTTTACATTCCGATGCACCTCTGCAGGTTTACTGTATCCCTTTGACCTTCCCATTGACGATGAATCACAGAAATTGCCCCGGAATTAAATATAAGAGACACAATTCCGACTTAAGTACACGAAGATTGAGTCTTCCTACTGTCTATTTTTTGAGCGTTTCCTGCGTCACCAGTTTTACATTCCGATGCACCTGTGCAGGTTTACTGTATCCATCGGACCTTCCCATTGACGATGAAACACAGAAATTACATCGGAATTAAATATAAGAGACACAACGCCGAATTAAGTACATGAAAACTGAGTCCTCTTACGGTCTACGTTATGAGCGTTTCCAGTGTCACCAGTTTTACATTCCGATGCACCTCTGCAGGTTTACTGTGTCCCTTGGACCTTCCCATTTGCGATGAAACACAGAAATTGCATCGGAATTAAATATAAGAGACACAATGACGTCTTAAGTACAGGAAGACAGAGTCTTCCAACTGTCTATGTTTTGAGCGTTTCCTGTGTCACAAGTTTTACATTCCCATGCACCTCTGCAGGTTTTCCTGTATCCCTTGGACCTTCAAAGTGACGATGAAACACAGAAATTGCATCGGAATTAAATATAAGAGACACAATGCCGACTTAAGTACAGGAAGACTGAGTCTTCCTACTGTCAATGTTTGAGCGTTTCCTGTGTCAACAGTTTTACATTCCGATGCACCTCTGCAGGTTTACTGTATCCATTGGACCTTCCGATTGACGATGAAACAAAGAAAATGCATCGGAATTAAATATAAGAGACACAATGCCGACTTAAGTACAGGAAGACTGAGTCTTCCTACTGTCAATGTTTGAGCGTTTCCTGTGTGACCAGTTTTACATTCCGATGCACCTCTGCTAGTTTACTGTATCCATCGGACCTTCTCATTGATGATGAAACACAGAAATTACATCGGAATTAAATATAAGAGACACAATGCCGACTTAAGTACAGAAGGACTGAGTCTTCCTACTCTCTATGTTTTGAGCGTTTCCTGTGTAACCAGTTTTACATTCCGATGCACCTCTGCAGGTTTACTGTATCCCTTTGACCTTCCCATTGACGATGAATCACAGAAATTGCACCGGAATTAAATATAAGAGACACAATGCCGACTTAAGTACAGGAAGATCGAGTCTTCCTACTGTCTATTTTTTGAGCGTTTCCTGCGTCACCAGTTTTACATTCCGATGCACCTCTGCTAGTTTACTGTATCCATCGGACCTTCCCATTGACGATGAAACACAGAAATTACATCGGAATTAAATATAAGAGACACAACTCCGAATTAAGTACATGAAAACTGAGTCCTCTTACGGTCTACGTTTTGAGCGTTTCCAGTGTCACCAGTTTTACATTCCGATGCACCTCTGCAGGTTTACTGTGTCCCTTGGACCTTCCCATTTGCGATGAAACACAGAAATTGCATCGGAATTAAATATAAGAGACACAATGCCGATTTAAGTACAGGAAGACTGAGTCTTCCTACTGTCAATGTTTGAGCGTTTCCTGTGTCAACAGTTTTACATTCCGATGCACCTCTGCAGGTTTACTGTATCCATTGGACCTTCCGATTGACGATGAAACAAAGAAAATGCATCGGAATTAAATATAAGAGACACAATGCCGACTTAAGTACAGGAAGACTGAGTCTTCCTACTGTCAATGTTTGAGCGTTTCCTGTGTGAACAGTTTTACATTCCGATGCACCTCTGCAGGTTTACTGTATCCATAGGACCTTCCCATTGACGATGAAACACAGAAATTGCACCGGAATTAAATATAAGAGACACAATGCCGACTTAAGTACAGGAAGATTGAGTCTTCCTACTGTCTATTTTTTGAGCGTTTCCTGCGTCACCAGTTTTACATTCCGATGCACCTCTGCTAGTTTACTGTATCCATCGGACCTTCCCATTGATGATGAAACACAGAAATTACATCGGAATTAAATATAAAAGACACAATGCCGACTTAAGTACAGAAGGACTGAGTCTTCCTACTCTCTATGTTTTGAGCGTTTCCTGTGTAACCAGTTTTACATTCCAATGCACCTATGCAGGTCTACAGTATCGCTTGGACCTTCATAGTGACGATGAAACACAGAAATTGCATCGGAATTAAATATAAAAGACACAATGACGACTTAAGTACAGGAAGACTGAGTCTTTCTACTGTCTATGATTTGAGCGTTTCCTGTGTCACCAGTTTTACATTCCGATGCACCTTTGCAGGTTAACTGTATCCACTGGACCTTCCCATTGACGATGAAACACAAAAAAAGCATCAGAATTAAATATAAGAGACACAATGCCGACTTAAGTACAGGAAGACTGAGTCTTCCTACTGTCAATGTTTGAGCGTTTTCTGTGTCAACAGTTTTACTTTCCGATGCACCTCTGCAGGGTTACTGTATCCATCGGACCTTCCCATTGACGATGAAACACAGAAATTACATCGGAATTAAATATAAGAGACACAACGCCGACTTAAGTACATGAAAACTGAGTCTTCTTACGGTCTACGTTTTGAGCGTTTCCAGTGTCACCAGTTTTACATTCCGATGCACCTCTGCAGGTTTACTGTGTCCCTTGGACCTTCCCATTTGCGATGAAACACAGAAATTGCATCGGAATTAAATATAAGAGACACAATGACGTCTTAAGTACAGGAAGACAGAGTCTTCCAACTGTCTATGTTTTGAGCGTGTCCTGTGTCACCAGTTTTACATTCCCATGCACCTCCGCATATTTTCCTGTATCACTTGGACCTTCAAAGTGACGATGAAACACAGAAATTGCATCGGAATTAAATATAAGAGACACAATGCCGACTTAAGTACAGGAAGACTGAGTCTTCCTACTGTCAATGTTTGATCGTTTCCTGTGTCAACAGTTTTACAATCCGATGCACCTCTGCAGGTTTACTGTATCCATTGGACCTTCCGATTGACGATGAAACAAGGAAAATGCCTCGGAATTAAATATAAGAGACACAATGCGGACTTAGGTACAGGAAGACTGAGTCTTCCTACTGTCAATGTTTGAGCGTTTCCTGTGTCAACAGTTTTACATTCCGATGCACCTCTGCAGGTTTACTGTATCCATTGCACCTTCCGATTGACGATGAAACAAAGAAAATGCATCGGAATTAAATATAAGAAGCACAATGCCGACTTAAGTACAGGAAGTCCTTTGCTGTCTCTGGTAGAATTACAATGTCATCGGCGAGCCTTAAAGTTTATTCATATTAAAAGTGGGTAAAGTCTACAGACACACAAGTACATGGATATCTTTGTGACGTCATAAGCGAGTGGCTGCGTGTGAGATCGCTCTCTAAGTTTTCATATATTTTTAGGTTCCAGATACATATTTTAACGGTTTTTGTGATAATATTTACTATATAAGTGACGTATTAGTGGTTTCTTCATTCAGCTCTGCCTTTCTTCTGTTGTGACGTGATATTTGTGAGTGTTCCGTATCGAGCAACTTAACCTCTTGCCTGTGTTTACATTCCGCGCTGACCAGTTGCAGCTGTAGCGGCGCATCGAAAGCTAAGTACTGATTAATTGTTTGTGCATAGTGATTTATTTAGGAACTTTAGTAGTCTTCAACCGGTGTTCGTGGTGTTTTCTGGTGAAATAATTTCAGAAGAACCTGTTGGGAACTGTTTACAGCGTGTTACTGTGTGATTAGACGTTTGATTCTCTTTCTGTATTAGTCTTTTGCTATATTCACATTTGTTGTTTATTAATACTGTTAATAATAGTAGTTACTTCCCTTGTAGAGTAAGTTTATGATTATTGTAGTCAGGTTTTTAGCATCTTCTTATTGTAGTAGCGGAACTTAGAAAAAGTAAAATTTTACCATGAGTGAGTAGTGTGGGCTTTGCCGTAGGTTCGTGAGTAGTGGATTGCGGTGTGACACTTGTTCGAAGTATTTTCACTGGGGGGAATGCAGTGGGGAAGCCAGTGGGCATTCTGGTGAGATCCTCTCCTGGAACTGCAGGTTATGTAGCAAGAGTAAACTGATAGAGGAGCAGGAGCGTAAGATCTGTGCCCTTCAGGTGCAGTTGAAAAACGCACAGGAGGAGCTAGATAGGATGAGGAGGGAGAAGGGGGTTGGGGAATGGGAGCTGGCTGTTGGCAAGAGATCTGTTAGGAGAAGAAGATTTTCAGATAGTTTTACTATTGGTGTTTACAATAGATATGACCAACTGTCAGAGTCTAGTGGAGAGGAATCTCTAGTAGCTGTAGATGTAGGAAGTATGCAGCAGACCTCAGTAGTTACTGTGCCTAGAACAGTTGCAAAGTCGAAGAGGAAGAAGAAGGTTCTGCTGTTAGGTAGTTCACATGGCAGAGGTGTAGGCCAGCAGTTGCAGTAAGTGCTGGGAAGTGAGTACCAGGTCACCAGCATTGTGAAGCCTAATGCAGGGTTGGCTCAGGTGACTGTTAACATAGGGGGGTTATGTAGGGATTTTACTAAAGAGGATCAGATAGTGATTGTGGGTGGGGCTGGTAATAGTATTGGTAGGGATGGGGAGTATAACATAGATGGTGACCTGGAAAAGATAGCCACTCAGACTGGCAACACGAATGTGCATTTCGTGGAACTGTTTCAGCGTCACGATCGGCCTCATCTTAATACAGCCGTCAGGCGTAATAACATGAGACTTGGGGGTGCGCTGATGACAGAAAGCATGGGTCACATTTCAGTGGTGTCGGTGGAGTCTATCAGCAGGACGGGTTTCACTAGACACGGCCTGCACCTCAACAGGTATGGGAATGGGAGGTTGGCAAAGCTTATAGGTGACAGCATAGGTGGGGTTGGTGGGATCACTCATGGGAAAATTCCTGCAGTAGTGTGTGTTAGAGCTGCACCTTTTTTAGATTGAAGTCAGCTGATAGGTATTCCTGCTTAAGGGAAGTCTCTCTAACAAGGGAATCACTTTTGACAAAGCTTAGGTATCCGAGTAATGAGGGAATTAGTATATTTCATCAAAATATACAAGGTATTAGGGATAAAGTTAGTGAACTGCTTATAGATGTTGACTCTGAAATTATTGGTATATCTGAACACTTCTTAAATAAGGAGATAATTCAGAGGCTTCCTTTACCAGGATACAGGTTGGCTGGCTGCTTTTCGAGGAGCTCTTTGCGGTGTGGGGGAGTAGCCATGTATGTGAAAAACGGCATCGCATTTGAGTCAATTGATGTTTCAAAGTACTGCACTGAAAAGGTGTTTGAATGTTGTGCAGGTGTGGTTAAATTTAACGGAGTTAAACTTGTAACTGTTGTTATTTATAGATCCCCAGACTCCGATTTCACAGCATTTTTGCTAAAGCTAGAGGAGGTTCTTGGTTCACTTTATAGGAAATACAAAAAGTTAGTTATATGTGGTGACTTCAATATTAATTGTATAAGTGATTGTGCAAGGAAGAGGATGCTGGTAGACCTCTTTAATTCATATAATCTTATGCAAACCGTATTCTTTCCAACGAGAGTGCAAGGGAACAGTAGAACAACCATAGACAACATTTTTGTTCATTCCTCATTACTAGAAGGGCATTCTGTTAGAAAAAAGGTGAATGGCCTTTCAGATCATGATGCGCAAATTTTAACTTTAAAAGATTTTTATGCTGCAACTCGTGTTAAATATAGTCATCAGCTGTTCAGGAAAGCTGATCCGGTTGCTGTAGAGACCTTTGTAAACCTTATAAAGGAACAAGAGTGGCAAGATGTTTATAGCGCTGAGACAGTAAACGATAAATATAATGCTTTTCTAAAGACCTTTCTCATGCTCTTTGAAAGTTGCTTTCCGTTACAACGTTTAAAACAGGGTACTAGCACAAACAGGCAGCCTGGGTGGCTGACTAGAGGGATAAGAATATCTTGTAGAACAAAGTGGCAATTATATCAAAACGTTAGAAACAGTCAAAATCTAAATGCAGCAGCCCATTACAAACAGTATTGTAAGGTGTTTAAAAATGTTATTAGGAAGGCAAAAAGTATGTGGTATGCAGATAGAATAGCTAAGTCTCAGGATAAAATTAAAACCATATGGTCAGTCGTAAAGGAAGTTGCTGGTCTGCAGAGACAGGTCGAGGATATAGAATCAGTGCGTAGTGGGAATGTCCGTGTTACTGATAAGTCGCATATATGTACAGTATTTAATAATCACTTTCTGAATATAGCAGGTGAACTAAATAGAAACCTAATTCCAACAGGGAATCATATAGCGCTCTTAGAAAAAAGTGTTCCGAGACTGTTACCTGAAATGCTCCTCCATGATACTGACAAGAGGGAGATTGAGTTAATAATCAAATCACTAAAGACCAAGAACTCTCATGGATATGACGGGGTATCTAGCAGAATACTGAAGTATTGTTCTATGTATGTTAGCCCAGTACTTAGCCATATCTGTAACTTTTCCTTTAGGAGTGGTCGGTTTCCTGATCGATTAAAATACTCGGTAGTGAAGCCACTTTATAAAAAGGGAGACATTGATAATGTTGACAATTTTAGACCTATTTCTATGCCATCGGTGTTTGCTAAAGTTATCGAGAAGGTTGTATATACGAGGTTACTGGAGCATTTAAATTCACATAATTTGCTGTCAAATGTTCAGTTTGGTTTTAGAAATGGTTTAACAACTGAAAATGCTATATTCTCTTTTCTCTGTGAGGTTTTCGACGGATTAAATAAAAGGTTGCGAACGCTAGGTGTTTTCTTTGATTTAACGAAGGCTTTTGACTGTGTTGACCACAAAATATTACTGCAGAAGTTGGACCATTATGGAGTAAGGGGAGTAGCTTACAATTGGTTCGCCTCTTACTTTAAGAACAGAAAGCAGAGGGTAATTATCCGCAATATTGAGAGTGGTAGTGCTGTTCAGTCCCAATGGGGCACTGTTAAGTGGGGCGTTCCCCAAGGGTCGGTGCTGGGGCCACTGCTGTTTCTTATTTATATAAATGATATGCCTTCTAGTATTACAGGTGATTCAAAAATATTTCTGTTTGCTGATGACACCAGCTTGATAGTGAAGGATCTTGTGTGTAATATTGAAACAGTAACAAATAATTTAGTTCATGAATTAAGTTCGTGGCTTGTGGAAAATAATTTGATGCTAAATCACAGTAAGACTCAGTTTTTACAGTTTCTAACTCACAATTCAACAAGAACTGACATTTTAATCAGACAGAATTGGCATGTTATAAGCGAGACGGAACAGTTCAAGTTCCTAGGCGTACGGATAGATAGTAAGCTGTTGTGGAAAGCCCAAGTTCAGGATCTTGTTCAGAAACTAAATGCTGCTTTATTTACCATTAGAACAGTATCTGAAATAAGTGACACTTCAACACGAAAAGTAGTCTACTTCGCATATTTTCATACGCTTATGTCGTATGGTATTATTTTTTGGGGTAATTCTTCTGATTCAAAAAGGGTATTTTTGGCTCAAAAACGGGCTGTTCGAGCTATATGTGGTGTAAGTTAGAGAACCTCTTGTCGACCCCTATTCAAAAATCTGGGAATTCTGACATTGCCCTCACAGTATATATTTTCTTTAATGTCGTTTGTTGTTAGCAATATTAGCCTATTCCCAAGAGTTAGCAGCTTTCACTCAGTTAATACTAGGCAGAAATCAAATCTGCATGTAGAATGCAGTTCCTTGACTCTTGTGCAGAAAGGAGTGCAGTATTCTGCTGCATCCATTTTCAATAAGCTACCACAAGAACTCAAAAATCTTAGCAGTAGCCCAAACTCTTTTAAGTCTAAACTGAAGAGTTTCCTCATGGCTCACTCCTTCTATTCTGTCGAGGAGCTCCTGGAAGAGCTAAAAAATTAAGCAAATTCCAGTGTTACATTGTTGATTGTCTTCATTTAAACTTATGACTTGTCACCTGAATATGTTTTTTTTTCTATATTTCATTTTACCTGTTTCTAATATCGTGTTATAATTTCATGTATTGACTCGTTCCATGACCATGGAGATTTCTCCTTAATTTGGTCCCACGGAACAATAAATAAATAAATAAATAAAAAATAAATAAAAGAAGACTGAGTCTTCCTACTGTCAATGTTTGAGCGTTTCCTGTGTCAACAGTTTTACATTCCGATGCACCTCTGCAGGTTAACTGTATCCATAGGACCTTCCCATTGACGATGAAACACAGAAAATGCATCGGAATTATATATAAGTGACACAATGCCGACTTAAGTACAGGAAGACTGAGTCTTCCTACTGTGTATGCTTTGAGCGTTTCCTGTATCACCAGTTTTACATTCCGATGCACCTCTGCAGGTTTACTGTATCCATTGGACCTTCCCTTTGACGACGAAGCACAGAAATTGCATCGGAAGTAAATATAAGAGACACAACGCCGACTTAAGTACAAGAAAACTGAGTCTTCTTACGGTCTATGATTTGAGCGTTTCCTGTGACACCATTTTTACATTCCAATGTACCTCAGCAGGTTTACTATCTACCTTGGACCTTCCCATTCCGAAAAAACACAGAAATTGCATCGGAAATAAATATAAGAGATACAATGCCGACTTAGGTACAGGAAGACTAAGTCTTCCTACTGTCTATGTTTTCAGCGTTTCCTATGTCATCAGTTTTAAATTTTGATGCACCTCTGCAGGTTTACTGTATCCCTTGGACCTTCACAGTGACGATGAACACAGAAATTGCTTCTAAATTAAGTATAAGAGACACAATGCCGACTTCAGTACAAGAAAACTGAGTCTTCTTAGGGTCTATGTTTTGACCGCTTCCTGTGTCACCAGTTTTACATTCCGATGCACCTCTGCAGGTTTACTGTATCCCTTTGACCTTCCCATTGACGATGAATCACAGAAATTGCACCGCAAATAAATATAAGAGACACAATGCCGACTTAAGTACAGGGAGATTGAGTCTTCCTACTGTCTATTTTTTGAGCGTTTCCTGCGCCACCAGTTTTACATTCCGATGCACCTCTGCTGGTTTACTGTATCCATCGGACCTTCCCATTGACGATGAAACACAGAAATTACATCGGAATTAAATATAAGAGACACAATGCCGACATAAGTACAGAAGGACTGAGTCTTCCTACTCTCTATGTTTTGAGCGTTTCCTGTGTCACCAGTTTTACATTCCAATGCACCTATGCAGGTCTACAGTATCCCTTGGACCTTCATAGTGACGATGAAACACAGAAATTGCATCGGAATTAAATATAAAAGACACAATGACGACTTAAGTACAGGAAGACTGAGTCTTTCTACTGTCTATGATTTGAGCGTTTCCTGTGTCACCAGTTTTACATATCGATGCACCTTTTTAGGTTAACTGTATCCACTGGACCTTCCCATTGACGATGAAACACAAAAAATGCATCAGAATTAAATATAAGAGACACAATGCCAACTTAAGTACAGGAAGACTGAGTCTTCCTACTGTCAATGTTTGAGCGTTATCTGTGTCAACAGTTTTACATTCCGATGCACCTATTCAGGTCTACAGTATCCCTTGGACCTTCATAGTGACAATTAAACACAGAAATTACATCGGAATTAAATATAAGATACACATTGCCGACTTAAGTACAGAAAGACTGAGTCTTACTACTGTGTATGTTTTGAGCGTTTCCTGTGTCACCAGTTTTACATTCCGATGCACCTCTGCAGGTTTACTGTATCCCTCTGACCTTCCCATTGACGATGAATCACAGAAATTGCACCGGAATTAAATATAAGAGACACAATGCCGACTAAAGTACAGGAAGATTGAGACTTCCTACTGTCTATTTTTTGAGCGTTTCCTGCGTCACCAGTTTTACATTCCGATGTACCTCTGCAGGATTACTGTATCCATCGGACCTTCCCATTGACGATGAAACACAGAAATTACATTGGAATTAAATATAAGAGACACAATGCCGACTTAAGTACAGAAGGATTGAGTCTTCCTACTCTCTATGTTTTGAGCGTTTCCTGTGTCACCAGTTTTACATTCCAATGCACCTATGCAGGTCTACAGTATCCCTTGGACCTTCATAGTGACGATGAAACACAGAAATTGCATCGGAATTAAATATAAAAGACACAATGACGACTTAAGTACAGGAAGACTGAGTCTTTCTACTGTCTATGATTTGAGCGTTTCCTGTGTCACCAGTTTTACATTCTGATGCACCTTTGCAGGTTAACTGTATCCACTGGACCTTCCCATTGACGATGAAACACAAAAAATGCATCAGAATTAAATATAAGAGACACAATGCCGACTTAAGTACAGGAAGACTGAGTCTTCCTACTGTCAATGTTTGAGCATTTCCTGTGTCAACAGTTTTACATTCCGATTCACCTTTACAGGTTTACTGTATCCATAGGACCTTCCCATTGACGATGAAACACAGAAAATGCATCGGAATTAAATATAAGAGACACAATGCCGACTTAAGTACAGGATGACTGAGTCTTCCAACTGTCTATTTTTTGAGCGTTTCCTGCGTCACCAGTTTTACATTCCGATGCACCTATTCAGGTCTACAGTATTCCTTGGACCTTCATAGTGACAATGAAACACAGAAATTACATCGGAATTAAATATAAGATACACAATGCCGACTTAAGTACAGAAAGACTGAGTCTTACTACTGTGTATGTTTTGAGCGTTTCCTGTGTCAGCAGTTTTACATTCCGATGCACCTCTGCAAGTATACTGTCTCCCTTGGACCTTCCCATTGACGATGTAACACAGAAATTGCATCGGAATTAAATATAAGAAACACAATGCCGACTTCAGTACAGAAGGACTGAGTCTTCCTACTGTCTCTGCTTTGAGCGTTTCCTGTGTCACCAGTTTTACATTCCGATGCACCTCTGCAGGTTTACTGTGTCCCTTGGACCATCCCATTGGCGATGAAACACAGAAATTGCATCGGAATTAAATATAAGAGACACAATGACGTCTTAAGTACAGGAAGACAGACTCTTCCAACAGTCTATGTTTTGAGCGTTTTCTGTGTCACCAGTTTTACATTCCCATGCACCTCTGCAGGTTTTCCTGTATCCCTTGGACCTTCAAAGTGACGATGAAACACAGAAGACTGAGTCTCCCTACTGTCTATGTTTTGAGCGTTTCCTGCGTCACCAGTTTTACATTCTCATGCACCTCTGCAGGTATACTGTTTCCCGTCGACTTTCCCATTGACGATGAAACACAGAAATTGCATCGGAATTAAATATAAGAGACACAATGCCGACTTAAGTACAGGAAGACTGAGTCTTCCTACTGTCTATGTTTTGAGCGTTTCCTGTGTCATATGTTCTACATTCCAAACCCCCTCCCCCCCATTGACGATGAAACACAGAAATTCCATCGGTATTAAATGTAAAAGACCCAATGCCGACTTAAGTACAGGAAGACTGAGTCTTCCTACTGTCTATACTTTGAGCGTTTCCTGCGTCACCAGTTTTACATTCCGATGCACCTCTGCAGGTTTACTGTATCCATTGGACTTTCCCATTGACGATGAATCACAGAAATTGCATCGGAATTAAATATAAGAGACCCAATGCCGACTTAAGTACAGGAAGACTGAGTCGTCCTACTGTCTATTCTTTGAGCGTTTCCTGCGTCACCAGCTTTACATTCCGATGCACCTCTGCAGGTTTACTGTATCCATGGGACCTTCCCATTGACGATGAAACACAGAAATTACATTGGAATTAAATATAAGAGACACAACGCCGACGTAAGTACAAGAAAACTGAGCCTTCTTACGGTCTATGTTTTGAGCGTTTCCAGTGTCACCAGTGTTACATTCCGATGCACCTCTGCAGGTTTACTGTGTCCCTTGGACCTTCCCATTAGCAATGAAACAGAGAAATTGCACCGCAATTAAATATAAGAGACACAATGACGTCTTAAGTAGAGGAAGACTGAGTCCGCCTAATGTCTATGTTTTGAGCGTTTCCTGTGTCACCAGTTTTACATTCCAATGCACCTATGCAGGTCTACAGTATCCCTTGGACCCTCATAGTGACGATGAAACACAGAAATTGCATCGGAATTAAATATAAAAGACACAATGACGACTTACGTACAGGAAGACTGAGTCTTTCTACTGTCTATGAATTGAGCGTTTCCTGTGTCAGCAGTTTTACATACCGATGCACCTTTGCAGGTTAACTGTATCCACCGGACCTTCCCATTGACGATGAAACACAAAAAATGCATCAGAATTAAATATAAGAGACACAATGCCGACTTAAGTACAGGAAGACTGAGTCTTCCTACTGTCAATGTTTGATCGTTTTCTGTGTCAACAGTTTTACTTTCCGATCCACCTCTGCAGGTTTACTGTATCCATCGGACCTTCCCATTGACGATGAAACACAGAAATTACATCGGAATTAAATATAAGAGACACAACGCCGACTTAAGTACAAGAAAACTGAGTCTTCTTACGGTCTATGTTTTGAGCGTTTCCAGTGTCACCAGTTTTACATTCCGATGCACCTCTGCAGGTTTACTGTGTCCCTTGGACCTTCCCATTTGCGATGACACACAGAAATTGCATCGGAATTAAATATAAGAGACACAATGCCGACTTAAGTACAGGAAGACTGAGTCTTCCTACTGTCAATGTTTGAGCGTTTCCTGTGTCAACAGTTTTATTCCGATGCACCTCTGCAGGTTTAATGTATCCATTGGACCTTCCGATTGACGATGAAACAAAGAAAATGCATCGGAATTAAATATAAGAGACACAATGCCGACTTAAGTACAGGAAGACTGAGTCTTCCTACTGTCAATGTTTGAGCGTTTCCTGTGTCAACAGTTTTACATTCCGATGCACCTCTGCAGGTCTACTGTATCCATAGGACCTTCCCATTGACGATGAAACACAGAAAATGCATCGGAATAAAATATAAGAGACACAATTCCGACTTAAGTACAGGAAGACTGAGTCTTCCAACTGTCTATTTTTTGGGCGTTTCCTGCGTCACCAGTTTTACATTGCGATGCACCTATTCAGCTCTACAGTATCCCTTGGACCTTCATAGTGACAATGAAACACAGAAATTACATCGGAATTAAATATAAGATACACAATGCAGACGTGAGTGCAGAAAGACTGAGTCTTACTACTGTGTATGTTTTGAGCGTTTCCTGTGTCACCAGTTTTACATTCCGATGGACCTCTGCAGGATTACAGTATCCATCGGACCTTCCCATTGACGATGAAACACAGAAATTACATCGGAATTAAATATAAGAGACACAATGCCGACTTAAGTACAGAAGGACTGAGTCTTCCTACTCTCTATGTTTTGAGCGTTTCCTGTGTCACCAGTTTTACATTCCAATGCACCTATGCAGGTCTACAGTATCCCTTGGACCTTCATAGTGACGATGAAACACACAAATTGCTTCGGAATTAAATATAAAAGACACAATGACGACTTAAGTACAGGAAGACTGAGTCTTTCTACTGTCTATGATTTGAGCGTTTCCTGTGTCACCAGTTTTACATTCCGATGCACCTTTGCAGGTTAACTGTATCCACTGGACCTTCCCATTGACGATGAAACACAAAAAGTGCATCAGAATTAAATATAAGAGACACAATGACGTCTTAAGTACAGGAAGACAGAGTCTTCCAACAGTCTATGTTTTGAGCGTTTTCTGTGTCACCAGTTTTACATTCCCATGCACCTCTGCAGGTTTTCCTGTATCCCTTGGACCTTCAAAGTGACGATGAAACACAGAAGACTGAGTCTTCCTACTGTCTATGTTTTGAGCGTTTCCTGTGTCACCAGTTTTACATTCCCATGCACCTCTGCAGGTATACTGTTTCCCTTCGACTTTCCCATTGACGATGAAACACAGAAATTGCATCGGAATTAAATATAAGAGACACAATGCCGACTTAAGTACAGGAAGACTGAGTCTTTCTACTGTCTATGCTTTTGAGCGTTTCCTGCGTCACCAGTTTTACATTCCGATGCACCTCTGCAGGTTTACTGTATCCATTGGACTTTCCCATTGACGATAAATCACAGAAATTGCATCGGAATTAAATATAAGAGACCCAATGCCGACTTAAGTACAGGAAGATTGAGTCGTCCTACTGTCTATTCTTTGAGCGTTTCCTGCGTCACCAGCTTTACATTCCGATGCACCTCTGCAGGTTTACTGTATCCATCGGACCTTCCCATTGACGATGAAACACAGAAATTACATCGGAATTAAATATAAGAGACACAACGCCGACTTAAGTACAAGAAAACTGAGTCTTCTTACGGTCTATGTTTTGAGCGTTTCCTGTGTCACCAGTTTTACATTCCGATGCACATCTGCAGGTTTACTGCATCCCTTTGACCTTCCCATTGACGATGAATCACAGAATTTGCACCGGAATTAAACATAAGAGACACAATGCCGACTTAAGTACAGGAAGATTGAGTCTTCCTACTGTCTATTTTTTGAGCGTTTTCTGTGTCACCAGTTTTAAATTCCGATGCACCTCTGCAGGTTTACTGTATCTATCGGACCTTTCCATTGACGATGAAACACAGAAATTACATCGGAATTAAATATAAGAGACACAACGCCGACTTAAGTACAGGAAGACTGAGTCTTCCAACTCTCTACGTTTTGAGCGTTTCCTGTGTCATAAGTTCTACATTCCCATGCACCTCTGCAGGTATACTGTTTCCCTTCGACTTTCCCATTGACGATGAAACACAGAAATTGCATCGGAATTAAATATAAGAGACACAATGCCGACTTAAGTACAGGAAGACTGAGTCTTTCTACTGTCTATGCTTTTGAGCGTTTCCTGCGTCACCAGTTTTACATTCCGATGCACCTCTGCAGGTTTACTGTATCCATTGGACTTTCCCATTGACGATAAATCACAGAAATTGCATCGGAATTAAATATAAGAGACCCAATGCCGACTTAAGTACAAGAAGATTGAGTCGTCCTACTGTCTATTCTTTGAGCGTTTCCTGCGTCACCAGCTTTACATTCCGATGCACCTCTGCAGGTTTACTGTATCCATCGGACCTTCCCATTGACGATGAAACACAGAAATTACATCGGAATTAAATATAAGAGACACAACGCCGACTTAAGTACAAGAAAACTGAGTCTTCTTACGGTCTATGTTTTGAGCGTTTCCTGTGTCACCAGTTTTACATTCCGATGCACATCTGCAGGTTTACTGCATCCCTTTGACCTTCCCATTGACGATGAATCACAGAATTTGCACCGGAATTAAACATAAGAGACACAATGCCGACTTAAGTACAGGAAGATTGAGTCTTCCTACTGTCTATTTTTTGAGCGTTTTCTGTGTCACCAGTTTTAAATTACGATGCACCTCTGCAGGTTTACTGTACCTATCGGACCTTTCCATTGACGATGAAACACAGAAATTGCATCGCAATGAAATATAAGAGACACAATGTCGACTTGAGTACAGAAAGAGTGTGTCTTTCTATTGCATATGTTTTGAGCGTTTCCTGTGTCACCAGTTTTACATTCTGATGCACCTCTGCAGGTTTACTGTATCCATTGGACCTCCCCATTGACGATGAAACACAGAAATTGCATCGGAATTAAATATAAGAGACACAATGCCGACTTAGGTACAGGAAGACTGAGTCTTCCTACTGTCTATGTTTTGAGCGTTTCCTGTGTCATCAGTTTTACATTCCGATGCACCTCTGCAGGTTTACTGTATCCATTGGACCTTCACAGTGACGATGAAACACAGAAATTGCATCGGAATTCAATTTAAGAGACACAATGCCGACTTAAGAACAGGAAGGCTGAGTCTTCCTACTGTCTATACTTTGAGCGTTTCCTGCGTCACCAGTTTTACATTCCGATGCACCTCTGCAGGTTTACTGTATCCATTGGACTTTCCCATTGACGATGAATCACAGAAATTGCATCGGAATTAAATATAAGAGACCCAATGCCGACTTAAGTACAGGAAGACTGAGTCTTCCTACTGTCTATTCTTTGAGCGTTTCCTGCGTCACCAGCTTTACATTCCGATGCACCTCTGCAGGTTTACTGTATCCATGGGACCTTCCCATTGACGATGAAACACAGAAATTACATTGGAATTAAATATAAGAGACACAACGCCGACTTAAGTTCAAGAAAACTGAGCCTTCTTACGGTCTATGTTTTGAGCGTTTCCAGTGTCACCAGTGTTACATTCCGATGCACCTCTGCAGGTTTACTGTGTCCCTTGGACCTTCCCATTAGCAATGAAACAGAGAAATTGCACCGCAATTAAATATAAGAGACACAATGACGTCTTAAGTAGAGGAAGACTGAGTCCGCCTAATGTCTATGTTTTGAGCGTTTCCTGTGTCACCAGTTTTACATTCCAATGCACCTATGCAGGTCTACAGTATCCCTTGGACCCTCATAGTGACGATGAAACACAGAAATTGCATCGGAATTAAATATAAAAGACACAATGACGACTTACGTACAGGAAGACTGAGTCTTTCTACTGTCTATGAATTGAGCGTTTCCTGTGTCAGCAGTTTTACATACCGATGCACCTTTGCAGGTTAACTGTATCCACCGGACCTTCCCATTGACGATGAAACACAAAAAATGCATCAGAATTAAATATAAGAGACACAATGCCGACTTAAGTACAGGAAGACTGAGTCTTCCTACTGTCAATGTTTGATCGTTTCCTGTGTCAACAGTTTTACTTTCCGATCCACCTCTGCAGGTTTACTGTATCCATCGGACCTTCCCATTGACGATGAAACACAGAAATTACATCGGAATTAAATATAAGAGACACAACGCCGACTTAAGTACAAGAAAACTGAGTCTTCTTACGGTCTATGTTTTGAGCGTTTCCAGTGTCACCAGTTTTACATTCCGATGCACCTCTGCAGGTTTACTGTGTCCCTTGGACCTTCCCATTTGCGATGACACACAGAAATTGCATCGGAATTAAATATAAGAGACACAATGCCGACTTAAGTACAGGAAGACTGAGTCTTCCTACTGTCAATGTTTGAGCGTTTCCTGTGTCAACAGTTTTATTCCGATGCACCTCTGCAGGTTTAATGTATCCATTGGACCTTCCGATTGACGATGAAACAAAGAAAATGCATCGGAATTAAATATAAGAGACACAATGCCGACTTAAGTACAGGAAGACTGAGTCTTCCTACTGTCAATGTTTGAGCGTTTCCTGTGTCAACAGTTTTACATTCCGATGCACCTCTGCAGGTCTACTGTATCCATAGGACCTTCCCATTGACGATGAAACACAGAAAATGCATCGGAATAAAATATAAGAGACACAATTCCGACTTAAGTACAGGAAGACTGAGTCTTCCAACTGTCTATTTTTTGAGCGTTTCCTGCGTCACCAGTTTTACATTGCGATGCACCTATTCAGCTCTACAGTATCCCTTGGACCTTCATAGTGACAATGAAACACAGAAATTACATCGGAATTAAATATAAGATACACAATGCAGACGTGAGTGCAGAAAGACTGAGTCTTACTACTGTGTATGTTTTGAGCGTTTCCTGTGTCACCAGTTTTACATTCCGATGGACCTCTGCAGGATTACAGTATCCATCGGACCTTCCCATTGACGATGAAACACAGAAATTACATCGGAATTAAATATAAGAGACACAATGCCGACTTAAGTACAGAAGGACTGAGTCTTCCTACTCTCTATGTTTTGAGCGTTTCCTGTGTCACCAGTTTTACATTCCAATGCACCTATGCAGGTCTACAGTATCCCTTGGACCTTCATAGTGACGATGAAACACACAAATTGCATCGGAATTAAATATAAAAGACACAATGACGACTTAAGTACAGGAAGACTGAGTCTTTCTACTGTCTATGATTTGAGCGTTTCCTGTGTCACCAGTTTTACATTCCGATGCACCTTTGCAGGTTAACTGTATCCACTGGACCTTCCCATTGACGATGAAACACAAAAAGTGCATCAGAATTAAATATAAGAGACACAATGACGTCTTAAGTACAGGAAGACAGAGTCTTCCTACTGTCTATGTTTTGAGCGTTTCCTGTGTCATCAGTTTTACATTCCGATGCACCTCTGCAGGTTTACTGTATCCATTGGACCTTCACAGTGACGATGAAACACAGAAATTGCATCGGAATTCAATTTAAGAGACACAATGCCGACTTAAGAACAGGAAGGCTGAGTCTTCCTACTGTCTATACTTTGAGCGTTTCCTGCGTCACCAGTTTTACATTCCGATGCACCTCTGCAGGTTTACTGTATCCATTGGACTTTCCCATTGACGATGAATCACAGAAATTGCATCGGAATTAAATATAAGAGACCCAATGCCGACTTAAGTACAGGAAGACTGAGTCTTCCTACTGTCTATTCTTTGAGCGTTTCCTGCGTCACCAGCTTTACATTCCGATGCACCTCTGCAGGTTTACTGTATCCATGGGACCTTCCCATTGACGATGAAACACAGAAATTACATTGGAATTAAATATAAGAGACACAACGCCGACTTAAGTTCAAGAAAACTGAGCCTTCTTACGGTCTATGTTTTGAGCGTTTCCAGTGTCACCAGTGTTACATTCCGATGCACCTCTGCAGGTTTACTGTGTCCCTTGGACCTTCCCATTAGCAATGAAACAGAGAAATTGCACCGCAATTAAATATAAGAGACACAATGACGTCTTAAGTAGAGGAAGACTGAGTCCGCCTAATGTCTATGTTTTGAGCGTTTCCTGTGTCACCAGTTTTACATTCCAATGCACCTATGCAGGTCTACAGTATCCCTTGGACCCTCATAGTGACGATGAAACACAGAAATTGCATCGGAATTAAATATAAAAGACACAATGACGACTTACGTACAGGAAGACTGAGTCTTTCTACTGTCTATGAATTGAGCGTTTCCTGTGTCAGCAGTTTTACATACCGATGCACCTTTGCAGGTTAACTGTATCCACCGGACCTTCCCATTGACGATGAAACACAAAAAATGCATCAGAATTAAATATAAGAGACACAATGCCGACTTAAGTACAGGAAGACTGAGTCTTCCTACTGTCAATGTTTGATCGTTTTCTGTGTCAACAGTTTTACTTTCCGATCCACCTCTGCAGGTTTACTGTATCCATCGGACCTTCCCATTGACGATGAAACACAGAAATTACATCGGAATTAAATATAAGAGACACAACGCCGACTTAAGTACAAGAAAACTGAGTCTTCTTACGGTCTATGTTTTGAGCGTTTCCAGTGTCACCAGTTTTACATTCCGATGCACCTCTGCAGGTTTACTGTGTCCCTTGGACCTTCCCATTTGCGATGACACACAGAAATTGCATCGGAATTAAATATAAGAGACACAATGCCGACTTAAGTACAGGAAGACTGAGTCTTCCTACTGTCAATGTTTGAGCGTTTCCTGTGTCAACAGTTTTATTCCGATGCACCTCTGCAGGTTTAATGTATCCATTGGACCTTCCGATTGACGATGAAACAAAGAAAATGCATCGGAATTAAATATAAGAGACACAATGCCGACTTAAGTACAGGAAGACTGAGTCTTCCTACTGTCAATGTTTGAGCGTTTCCTGTGTCAACAGTTTTACATTCCGATGCACCTCTGCAGGTCTACTGTATCCATAGGACCTTCCCATTGACGATGAAACACAGAAAATGCATCGGAATAAAATATAAGAGACACAATTCCGACTTAAGTACAGGAAGACTGAGTCTTCCAACTGTCTATTTTTTGAGCGTTTCCTGCGTCACCAGTTTTACATTGCGATGCACCTATTCAGCTCTACAGTATCCCTTGGACCTTCATAGTGACAATGAAACACAGAAATTACATCGGAATTAAATATAAGATACACAATGCAGACGTGAGTGCAGAAAGACTGAGTCTTACTACTGTGTATGTTTTGAGCGTTTCCTGTGTCACCAGTTTTACATTCCGATGGACCTCTGCAGGATTACAGTATCCATCGGACCTTCCCATTGACGATGAAACACAGAAATTACATCGGAATTAAATATAAGAGACACAATGCCGACTTAAGTACAGAAGGACTGAGTCTTCCTACTCTCTATGTTTTGAGCGTTTCCTGTGTCACCAGTTTTACATTCCAATGCACCTATGCAGGTCTACAGTATCCCTTGGACCTTCATAGTGACGATGAAACACACAAATTGCATCGGAATTAAATATAAAAGACACAATGACGACTTAAGTACAGGAAGACTGAGTCTTTCTACTGTCTATGATTTGAGCGTTTCCTGTGTCACCAGTTTTACATTCCGATGCACCTTTGCAGGTTAACTTTATCCACTGGACCTTCCCATTGACGATGAAACACAAAAAGTTCATCAGAATTAAATATAAGAGACACAATGACGTCTTAAGTACAGGAAGACAGAGTCTTCCAACAGTCTATGTTTTGAGCGTTTTCTGTGTCACCAGTTTTACATTCCCATGCACCTCTGCAGGTTTTCCTGTATCCCTTGGACCTTCAAAGTGACGATGAAACACAGAAGACTGAGTCTTCCTACTGTCTATGTTTTGAGCGTTTCCTGTGTCACCAGTTTTACATTCCCATGCACCTCTGCAGGTATACTGTTTCCCTTCGACTTTCCCATTGACGATGAAACACAGAAATTGCATCGGAATTAAATATAAGAGACACAATGCCGACTTAAGTACAGGAAGACTGAGTCTTTCTACTGTCTATGCTTTTGAGCGTTTCCTGCGTCACCAGTTTTACATTCCGATGCACCTCTGCAGGTTTACTGTATCCATTGGACTTTCCCATTGACGATAAATCACAGAAATTGCATCGGAATTAAATATAAGAGACCCAATGCCGACTTAAGTACAGGAAGATTGAGTCGTCCTACTGTCTATTCTTTGAGCGTTTCCTGCGTCACCAGCTTTACATTCCGATGCACCTCTGCAGGTTTACTGTATCCATCGGACCTTCCCATTGACGATGAAACACAGAAATTACATCGGAATTAAATATAAGAGACACAACGCCGACTTAAGTACAAGAAAACTGAGTCTTCTTACGGTCTATGTTTTGAGCGTTTCCTGTGTCACCAGTTTTACATTCCGATGCACATCTGCAGGTTTACTGCATCCCTTTGACCTTCCCATTGACGATGAATCACAGAATTTGCACCGGAATTAAACATAAGAGACACAATGCCGACTTAAGTACAGGAAGATTGAGTCTTCCTACTGTCTATTTTTTGAGCGTTTTCTGTGTCACCAGTTTTAAATTCCGATGCACCTCTGCAGGTTTACTGTATCTATCGGACCTTTCCATTGACGATGAAACACAGAAATTACATCGGAATTAAATATAAGAGACACAACGCCGACTTAAGTACAGGAAGACTGAGTCTTCCAACTCTCTACGTTTTGAGCGTTTCCTGTGTCATAAGTTCTACATTCCCATGCACCTCTGCAGGTATACTGTTTCCCTTCGACTTTCCCATTGACGATGAAACACAGAAATTGCATCGGAATTAAATATAAGAGACACAATGCCGACTTAAGTACAGGAAGACTGAGTCTTTCTACTGTCTATGCTTTTGAGCGTTTCCTGCGTCACCAGTTTTACATTCCGATGCACCTCTGCAGGTTTACTGTATCCATTGGACTTTCCCATTGACGATAAATCACATAAAATTGCATCGGAATTAAATATAAGAGACCCAATGCCGACTTAAGTACAAGAAGATTGAGTCGTCCTACTGTCTATTCTTTGAGCGTTTCCTGCGTCACCAGCTTTACATTCCGATGCACCTCTGCAGGTTTACTGTATCCATCGGACCTTCCCATTGACGATGAAACACAGAAATTACATCGGAAATAAATATAAGAGACACAACGCCGACTTAAGTACAAGAAAACTGAGTCTTCTTACGGTCTATGTTTTGAGCGTTTCCTGTGTCACCAGTTTTACATTCCGATGCACATCTGCAGGTTTACTGCATCCCTTTGACCTTCCCATTGACGATGAATCACAGAATTTGCACCGGAATTAAACATAAGAGACACAATGCCGACTTAAGTACAGGAAGATTGAGTCTTCCTACTGTCTATTTTTTGAGCGTTTTCTGTGTCACCAGTTTTAAATTCCGATGCACCTCTGCAGGTTTACTGTACCTATCGGACCTTTCCATTGACGATGAAACACAGAAATTGCATCGCAATGAAATATAAGAGACACAATGTCGACTTGAGTACAGAAAGAGTGTGTCTTTCTATTGCATATGTTTTGAGCGTTTCCTGTGTCACCAGTTTTACATTCTGATGCACCTCTGCAGGTTTACTGTATCCATTGGACCTCCCCATTGACGATGAAACACAGAAATTGCATCGGAATTAAATATAAGAGACACAATGCCGACTTAGGTACAGGAAGACTGAGTCTTCCTACTGTCTATGTTTTGAGCGTTTCCTGTGTCATCAGTTTTACATTCCGATGCACCTCTGCAGGTTTACTGTATCCATTGGACCTTCACAGTGACGATGAAACACAGAAATTGCATCGGAATTCAATATAAGAGACACAATGCCGACTTAAGAACAGGAAGGCTGAGTCTTCCTACTGACTATGCTTTGAGCGTTTCCTGTGTCACCAGTTTTACATTCCGATGCACCTCTGCAGGTTTACTGTATCCATTGGACTTTCCCATTGACGATGAAACACAGAAATTGCATCGGAATTAAATGTAAAAGACCCAATGCCGACTTAAGTACATTAAGACTGAGTCTTTCTACTGTCTATGTTTTGAGCGTTTCCTGTGTCACCAGTTTTACATTCCGATGCACCTCTGCAGGTTTACTGTATCCATTGGAGCTTCACAGTGACGATGAAACACAGAAATTGCATCGGAATTCAATATAAGAGACACATTGCCGACTTAAGTACAGGAACATTGAGTCTTCCTACTGTCTATACTTTGAGCGTTTCCTGTGTCACCAGTTTTACATTCCGATGCACCTCTGCATGTTTACTGTATCCATTGGACCTTCCCATTGACGATGAATCACAGAAATTGCATCGGAATTAAATATAAGAGACACAATGCCGACTTAAGTACAGGAAGATTGAGTCTTCCTACTGTCTATTTTTTGAGCGTTTCCTGCGTCACCAGTTTTACATTCCGATGCACCTCTGCAGGTTTACTGTATCCATCGGACATACCCATTGACGATGAAACACTGAAAGTACATCGGAAATAAATATAAGAGACACAAGACCGACTTAAGTACAAGAAAACTGAGTCTTCTTACGGTCTACGTTTTGAGCGTTTCCAGTGTCACCAGTTTTACATTGCGATGCACCTCTGCAGGTTTGCTGTATCCCTTGCACCTTCCCATTGACAATGAAACACAGAAATTACATCGGAATTAAATATAACAGACACAATGCCGATTTAAGTACAGGAAGACTGAGTCTTACTACTGTCTATGTTTTGAGCGTTTCCTGTGCCACCAGTTTTACATTCCGATGCACCTCTGCAGGTTTACTGTATCCCTTTGACCTTCCCATTGACGATGAATCACAGAAATTGCACCGGAATTAAATATAAGAGACACAATGCCGACTTAATTACAGGAAGACTGAGTCTTCCTACTCTCTAAGTTTTGAGCGTTTCCAGTGTCATCAGTTCTACATTCCGATGCACCTCTGCAGGTTTACTGTATCCATTGAATCCCCCCATTGACGATGAAACACAGAAATTGCATCGGAATTAAATATAAAAGACACAATGCCGACTTAAGTACAGGAAGACTGAGTCTTACTATTGTCTATGTTTTGAGCGTTTCCTGTGTCATCAGTTTTCCATTTTGATGCACCTCTGCAGGTTTACTGTATCCACTGGACCTTCACAGTGACGATGAAACACAGAAATTGCTTCGGAATGAAATATACGAGACACAATGCCGACTTAAGAACAGGAAGGCCGAGTCTTCCTACTGTCTATGTTTTGAGCGTTTCCTGTGTCACCAGTTTTACATTCCGATGCACCTCTGCAGGTTTACTGTATCCATTGGACCTTCACAGTGACGATGAAACACAGAAATTGCATCGGAATTCAATATAAGAGACACAATGCCGACTTAAGTACAGGAACATTGAGTCTTCCTACTGTCTATACTTTGAGCTTTTCCTGCGTCACCAGTTTTACATTCCGTTGCACCTCTGTAGGTTTACTGTATCCATTGGACTTTCCCATTGACGATGAATCACAGAAATTGCATCGGAATTAAATATAAGAGACCCAATGCCGACTTAAGTACAGGAAGATTGAGTCGTCCTACTGTCTATTCTTTAAGCGTTTCCTGCGTCACCAGCTTTACATTCCGATGCACCTCTGCAGGTTTACTGTATCCATCGGACCTTTCCATTGACGATGAAACACAGAAATTACATCGGAATTAAATATAAGAGACACAACGCCGACTTAAGTACAAGAAAACTGAGTCTTCTTACGGTCTATGTTTTGAGCGTTTCCAGTGGCCCCAGTGTTACATTCCGATGCACCTCTGCAGGTTTACTGTGTCCCTTGGACCTTCCCATTGGCGATGAAACAGAGAAATTGCACCGCAATTAAATATAAGAGACACAATGACGTCTTAAGTAGAGGAAGACTGAGTCGTCCTACTGTCTATGCTTTGAGCGTTTCCTGTGTCACCAGTTTTACATTCCGATGCACCTATGCAGGTCTACAGTATCCCTTGGACCTTCATAGTGACGATGAAACACAGAAATTGCTTCGGAATTAAATATAAGAGACACAATGTCGACTTAAGTACAGAAAGATTGAGTCTTCCTACTCTCTATGTTTTGAGCGTTTCCTGTGTCAACAGTTATACATTCCGATGCATCTCTGCAGGTTTGCTGTATCCCTTGCACCTTCCCATTCACAATGAAACACAGAAATTACATCGGAATTAAATATAACAGACACAATGCCGATTTAAGTACAGGAAGACTGAGTCTTACTACTGTCTATGCTTTGAGCGTTTCCTGTGTCACCAGTTTTACATTCCGATACACATCTGCAGGTTTACTGCATCCCTTTGACCTTCCCATTGACGATGAATCACAGAATTTGCACCGGAATTAAATATAAGAGACACAATGCCGACTTAAGTACAGGAAGATTGAGTCTTCCTACTGTCTATTTTTTGAGCGTTTTCTGTGTCACCAGTTTTAAATTCCGATGCACCTCTGCAGGTTTACTGTATCCATCGGACCTTCCCATTGACGATGAAACACAGAAATTACATCGGAATTAAATATAAGAGACACAACGCTGACTTAAGTACAGGAAGACTGAGTCTTCCTACTCTCTACGTTTTGAGCGTTTCCTGTGTCATAAGTTCTACATTCCGATGCACCTCTGCAGGTTTACTGGATCCATTGAACCCCCCATTGACGATGGAACACAGAAATTGCATCGGAATTAAATATAAAAGACACAATGCCGACTAAAGTACAGGAAGACTGAGTCTTTCTACTGTCTATGTTTTGAGCATTTCCTGTGTCACCAGTTTTACATTCCGATGCACCTCCGCAGGTTTACTGTATCCACTGGACCTTCACAGTGACGATGAAACACAGAAATTGCATCGGAATGAAATATAAGAGGCACAATGTCGACTTAAGTACAGAAAGAGTGTGTCTTCCTATTGCATATGTTTTGAGCGTTTCCTGTGTCACCAGTTTTACATTCCGATGCACCTCTGCAGGTTTACTGTATCCATTGGACCTTCCCCTTGACGATGAAACACAGAAATTGCATCGGAATTAAATATAAGAGACACAATGCCGACTTAGGTACAGGAAGACAGAGTCTTCCTACTGTCTATGTTTTGAGCGTTTCCTGTGTCATCAGTTTTCCATTTTGATGCACCTCTGCAGGTTTACTGTATCCATTGGTCCTTCACAGAGACGATGAAACACAGAAATTGCATCGGAATTCAATATAAGAGACACAATGCCGACTTAAGAACAGGAAGGCTGAGTCCTCCTACTGTCTATGCTTTGAGCGTTTCCTGTGTCACCAGTTTTACATTCTGATGCACCTCTGCAGGTTTACTGTATCCATTGGACTTTCCCATTGACGATGAATCACAGAAATTGCATCGGAATTAAATATAAGATACACAATGCCGACTTAAGTACAGGAAGATTGAGTCGTCCTACTGTCTATTCTTTGAGCGTTTCCTGCGTCACCAGTTTTACATTCCGATGCACCTCTGCAGGTTTACTGTATCCATCGGACCTTCCCATTGACGATGAGACACAGAAATTACATCTGAATTAAATATAAGAGACACAAAGCCGACTTAAGTACAGGAAGACTGAGTCTTCCTACTCTCTACGTTTTGAGCGTTTCCAGTGTCATCAGTTCTACATTCCGATGCACCTCTGCAGGTTTACTGTATCCATTGAATCCCCCCATTGACGATGAAACACAGAAATTGCGTCGGAATTAAATATAAAGGACACAATGCCGACTTAAGTACAGGAAGACTGAGTCTTCCTATTGTCTATGTTTTGAGCGTTTCCTGTGTCATCAGTTTTCCATTTTGATGCACCTCTGCAGGTTTACTGTATCCACTGGACCTTCACAGTGACGATGAAGCACAGAAATGGCTTCGGAATGAAATATACGAGACACAATGCCGACTTAAGAACAGGAAGGCTGAGTCTTCCTACTGTCTATGTTTTGAGCGTTTCCTGTGTCACCAGTTTTACATTCCGATGCACCTCTGCAGGTTTACTGTTCCCATTGGACCTTCACAGTGACGATGAAACACAGAAATTGCATCGGAATTCAATATAAGAGAAACAATGCCGACTTAAGTACAGGAACATTGAGTCTTCCTACTGTCTATACTTTGAGCGTTTCCTGCGTCACCAGTTTTACGTTCCGATGCACCTCTGCAGGTTTACTGTATCCATTGGACTTTCCGATTGACGATGAATCACAGAAATTGCATCGGAATTAAATATAAGAGACCCAATGCCGACTTAAGTACAGGAAGACTGAGTCTTCCTACTGTCTATGCTTTGAGCGTCTCCTGTGTCATCAGTTCTACATTCCGATGCACCTCTGCAGGTTTACTGTATCCATTGGTCCCCCCCATTGACGATGAAACACAGAAATTGCATCGGAATTAAATGTAAAAGACCCAATGCCGACTAAAGTACATTAAGGCTGAGTCTTTCTACTGTCTATGTTTTGAGCGTTTCCTGTGTCACCAGTTTAACATTCCGATGCACCTCTGCAGGTTTACTGTATCCATTGGACCTTCACAGTGACGATGAAACACAGAAATTGCATCGGAATTAAATATAAGAGACACAATGCCGACTTAAGTACAGGAAGACTGAGTCTTCCTACTGTCTATGCTTTGAGCGTCTCCTGTGTCATCAGTTCTACATTCCGATGCACCTCTGCAGGTTTACTGTATCCATTGGACCCCCCCCCCCCCCCCATTGACGATGAAACACAGAAATTGCATCGGAATTAAATGTAAAAGACCCAATGCCGACTTAAGTACATTAAGGCTGAGTCTTTCTACTGTCTATGTTTTGAGCGTTTCCTGTGTCACCAGTTTTAAATTCCGATGCACCTCTGCAGGTTTACTGTATCCATTGGAGCTTCACAGTGACGATGAAACACAGAAATTGCATCGGAATTAAATATAAGAGACACATTGCCGACTTAAGTACAGGAACATTGAGTCTTCCTACTGTCTATACTTTGAGCGTTTCCTGTGTCACCAGTTTTACATTCCGATGCACCTCTGCATGTTTACTGTATCCATTGGACCTTCCCATTGACGATGAATCACAGAAATTGCATCGGAATTAAATATAAGAGACACAATGCCGACTTAAGTACAGGAAGATTGAGTCTTCCTACTGTCTATTTTTTGAGCGTTTCCTGCGTCACCAGTTTTACATTCCGATGCACCTCTGCAGGTTTACTGTATCCATCGGACATACCCATTGACGATGAAACACTGAAAGTACATCGGAATTAAATATAAGAGACACAAGACCGACTTAAGTACAAGAAAACTGAGTCTTCTTACGGTCTACGTTTTGAGCGTTTCCAGTGTCACCAATTTACATTGCGATGCACCTCTGCAGGTTTGCTGTATCCCTTGCTCCTTCCCATTGACAATGAAACACAGAAATTACATCGGAATTAAATATAACAGACACAATGCCGATTTAAGTACAGGAAGACTGAGTCTTACTACTGTCTATGTTTTGAGCGTTTCCTGTGCCACCAGTTTTACATTCCGATGCACCTCTGCAGGTTTACTGTATCCCTTTGACCTTCCCATTGACGATGAATCACAGAAATTGCACCGGAATTAAATATAACAGACACAATGCCGACTTAATTACAGGAAGATTGGGTCTTCCTACTGTCTATATTTTGAGCGTTTTCTGCGTCACCAGTTTTACATTCCGATGCACCTCTGCAGGTTTACTGTATCCATCAGACCTTCCCATTGACGATGAAACACAGAAATTACATCTGATTTAAATATAAGAGACAACACGCCGAGATAAGTACAGGAAGACTGAGTCTTCCTACTCTCTAAGTTTTGAGCGTTTCCAGTGTCATCAGTTCTACATTCCGATGCAACTCTGCAGGTTTACTGTATCCATTGAATCCCCCCATTGACGATGAAACACAGAAATTGCATCGGAATTAAATATAAAAGACACAATGCCGACTTAAGTACAGGAAGACTGAGTCTTACTATTGTCTATGTTTTGAGCGTTTCCTGTGTCATCAGTTATCCATTTTGATGCACCTCTGCAGGTTTACTGTATCCACTGGACCTTCACAGTGACGATGAAACACAGAAATTGCTTCGGAATGAAATATACGAGACACAATGCCGACTGAAGTACAGGAAGATTGAGTCGTCCTACTGTCTATTCTTTAAGCGTTTCCTGCGTCACCAGCTTTACATTCCGATGCACCTCTGCAGGTTTACTGTATCCATCGGACCTTTCCATTGACGATGAAACACAGAAATTACATCGGAATTAAATATAAGAGACACAACGCCGACTTAAGTACAAGAAAACTGAGTCTTCTTACGGTCTATGTTTTGAGCGTTTCCAGTGTCACCAGTGTTACATTCCGATGCACCTCTGCAGGTTTACTGTGTCCCTTGGACCTTCCCATTGGCGATGAAACAGAGAAATTGCACCGCAATTATATATAAGAGACACAATGACGTCTTAAGTAGAGGAAGACTGAGTCTTCCTACTGTCTATGCTTTGAGCGTTTCCTGTGTCACCAGTTTTACATTCCGATGCACCTATGCAGGTCTACAGTATCCCTTGGACCTTCATAGTGACGATGAAACACAGAAATTGCTTCGGAATTAAATATAAGAGACACAATGTCGACTTAAGTACAGAAAGATTGAGTCTTCCTACTCTCTATGTTTTGAGCGTTTCCTGTGTCAACAGTTATACATTCCGATGCATCTCTGCAGGTTTGCTGTATCCCTTGCACCTTCCCATTCACAATGAAACACAGAAATTACATCGGAATTAAATATAACAGACACAATGCCGATTTAAGTACAGGAAGACTGAGTCTTACTACTGTCTATGTTTTGAGCGTTTCCTGTGTCACCAGTTTTACATTCCGATACACATCTGCAGGTTTACTGCATCCCTTTGACCTTCCCATTGACGATGAATCACAGAATTTGCATCGGAATTAAATATAAGAGACACAATGCCGACTTAAGTACAGGAAGATTGAATCTTCCTACTGTCTATTTTTTGAGCGTTTTCTGTGTCACCAGTTTTAAATTCCGATGCACCTCTGCAGGTTTACTGTATCCATCGGACCTTCCCATTGACGATGAAACACAGAAATTACATCGGAATTAAATATAAGAGACACAACGCTGACTTAAGTACAGGAAGACTGAGTCTTCCTACTCTCTACGTTTTGAGCGTTTCCTGTGTCATAAGTTCTACATTCCGATGCACCTCTGCAGGTTTACTGTATCCATTGAACCCCCCATTGACGATGGAACACAGAAATTGCATCGGAATTAAATATAAAAGACACAATGCCGACTTAAGTACAGGAAGACTGAGTCTTTCTACTGTCTATGTTTTGAGCATTTCCTGTGTCACCAGTTTTACATTCCGATGCACCTCCGCAGGTTTACTGTATCCACTGGACCTTCACAGTGACGATGAAACACAGATATTGCATCGGAATGAAATATAAGAGGCACAATGTCGACTTAAGTACAGAAAGAGTGTGTCTTCCTATTGCATATGTTTTGAGCGTTTCCTGTGTCACCAGTTTTACATTCCGATGCACCTCTGCAGGTTTACTGTATCCATTGGACCTTCCCCTTGACGATGAAACACAGAAATTGCATCGGAATTAAATATAAGAGACACAATGCCGACTTAGGTACAGGAAGACTGAGTCTTCCTACTGTCTATGTTTTGAGCGTTTCCTGTGTCATCAGTTTTCCATTTTGATGCACCTCTGCAGGTTTACTGTATCCATTGGTCCTTCACAGAGACGATGAAACACAGAAATTGCATCGGAATTCAATATAAGAGACACAATGCCGACTTAAGAACAGGAAGGCTGAGTCTTCCTACTGTCTATGCTTTGAGCGTTTCCTGTGTCACCAGTTTTACATTCTGATGCACCTCTGCAGGTTTACTGTATCCATTGGACTTTCCCATTGACGATGAAACACAGAAATTGCATCGGAATTAAATGTAAAAGACCCAATGCCGACTTAAGTACATTAAGACTGAATCTTTCTACTGTCTATGTTTTGAGCGTTTCCTGTGTCACCAGTTTTAAATTCCGATGCACCTCTGCAGGTTTACTGTATCCATTGGAGCTTCACAGTGACGATGAAACACAGAAATTGCATCGGAATTAAATATAAGAGACACATTGCCGACTTAAGTACAGGAACATTGAGTCTTCCTACTGTCTATACTTTGAGCGTTTCCTGTGTCACCAGTTTTACATTCCGATGCACCTCTGCATGTTTACTGTATCCATTGGACCTTCCCATTGACGATGAATCACAGAAATTGCATCGGAATTAAATATAAGAGACACAATGCCGACTTAAGTACAGGAAGATTGAGTCTTCCTACTGTCTACTTTTTGAGCGTTTCCTGCGTCACCAGTTTTACATTTTGATGCACCTCTGCAGGTTTACTGTATCCACTGGACCTTCACAGTGACGATGAAGCACAGAAATGGCTTCGGAATGAAATATACGAGACACAATGCCGACTTAAGAACAGGAAGGCTGAGTCTTCCTACTGTCTATGTTTTGAGCGTTTCCTGCGTCACCAGTTTTACATTCCGATGCACCTCTGCAGGTTTACTGTTCCCATTGGACCTTCACAGTGACGATGAAACACAGAAATTGCATCGGAATTCAATATAAGAGAAACAATGCCGACTTAAGTACAGGAACATTGAGTCTTCCTACTGTCTATAATTTGAGCGTTTCCTGCGTCACCAGTTTTACATTCCGATGCACCTCTGCAGGTTTACTGTATCCATTGGACTTTCCGATTGACGATGAATCACAGAAATTGCATCGGA
Organism: Schistocerca nitens; assembly: GCF_023898315.1. NCBI lineage: Eukaryota > Metazoa > Arthropoda > Insecta > Orthoptera > Acrididae > Schistocerca > Schistocerca nitens. The sequence goes on along the minus strand of NC_064615.1, from coordinate 1,199,369,061 downwards.
ATTAAATATAAGAGACCCAATGCCGACTTAAGTACAGGAAGACTGAGTCTTCCTACTGTCTATGCTTTGAGCGTCTCCTGTGTCATCAGTTCTACATTCCGATGCACCTCTGCAGGTTTACTGTATCCATTGGACCCCCCATTGACGATGAAACACAGAAATTGCATCGGAATTAAATGTAAAAGACCCAATGCCGACTAAAGTACATTAAGGCTGAGTCTTTCTACTGTCTATGTTTTGAGCGTTTCCTGTGTCACCAGTTTAACATTCCGATGCACCTCTGCAGGTTTACTATATCCATTGGACCTTCAGAGTGACGATGAAACACAGAAATTGCATCGGAATTAAATATAAGAGACACAATGCCGTCTTAAGTACAGGAAGACTGAGTCTTCCTACTGTCTATGCTTTGAGCGTCTCCTGTGTCATCAGTTCTACATTCCGATGCACCTCTGCAGGTTTACTGTATCCATTGGACCCCCCCCCCCCATTGACGATGAAACACAGAAATTGCATCGGAATTAAATGTAAAAGACCCAATGCCGACTTAAGTACATTAAGGCTGAGTCTTTCACCTGTCTATGTTTTGAGCGTTTCCTGTGTCACCAGTTTTACATTCCGATGCACCTCTGCATGTTTACTGTATCCATTGGACCTTCCCATTGACGATGAATCAAAGAAATTGCATCGGAATTAAATATAAGAGACACAATGCCGACTTAAGTACAGGAAGATTGAGTCTTCCTACTGTCTATTTTTTGAGCGTTTCCTGCGTCACCAGTTTTACATTCCGATGCACCTCTGCAGGTTTACTGTATCCATCGGACATACCCATTGACGATGAAACACTGAAAGTACATCGGAATTATATATAAGAGACACAATGCCGAATTAAGTACAAGAAAACTGAGTCTTCTTACGGTCTACGTTTCGAGCGTTTCCAGTGTCACCAGTTTTATATTCCGATGCACCTCTGCAGGTTTGCTGTATCCCTTGCACCATCCCATAGACAATGAAACACAGAAATTACATAGGAATTAAATATAACAAACACGATGCCGATTTAAGTACAGGAAGACTGAGTCTTACTACTGTCTATGTTTTGAGCGTTTCCTGTGCCACCAGTTTTACATTCCGATGCACCTCTGCAGGTTTACTGAATCCCTTTGACCTTCCCATTGACGATGAATCACAGACATTGCACCGGAATTAAATATAAGAGACACAATGCCGACTTAATTACAGGAAGATTGAGTCTTCCTACTGTCTATATTTTGAGCGTTTTCTGCGTCACCAGTTTTACATTCCGATGCACCTCTGCAGGTTTATTGTATCCATAGGACCTTCCCATTGACGATGAAACACAGAAATTACATCTGAATTAAATATAAGATACAACGCCGACTTAAGTACAGGTAGACTGAGTCTTCCTACTCTCTACGTTTTGAGCGTTTCAAGTGTCATCAGTTCTACATTCCGATGCACCTCTGCAGGTTTACTGTATCCATTGAATCCCCCCACAGACGATGAAACACAGAAATTGCATCAGAATTAAATATAAAAGACAAAATGCCGACTTAAGTACAGGAAGACTGAGTCTTCCTACTTTCTATTTTTGAGCGTTTCCTGTGTCATCAGTTTTCCATTTTGACGCACCTCTGCAGGTTTACTGTATCGACTGGACCTTCACAGTGACGATGAAACACAGACATTGCTTCGGAATGAAATATACGAGACACAATGCCGACTTAAGAACAGGAAGGCTGAGTCTTCCTACTGTCTATGATTTGAGCGTTTCCTGTGTCACCAGTTTTACATTCCGATGCACCTATGCAGGTTTACTGTATCCCTTGGATCTTCCCATTGACGATGAAGCACAGAAATTGCATCGGAATTAAATATAAGAGACACAATGCCGATTTAAGTACAGGAACATTGAGTCTTCCTACTGTCTATACTTTGAGCGTTTCCTGCGTCACCAGTTTTACATTCCGATGCACTTCTGTAGGTTTACTGTATCCATTGGACTTTCCCATTGAAGATGAATCACAGAAATTCCATCGGAATTAAAAATAAGAGACACAATGCCGACTTAAGTACAGGAAGATTGAGTTGTCCTACTGTCTATTTTTTGAGCGTTTCCTGCGTCACCAGTTTTACATTCCGATGCACCTCTGCAGGTTTACTGTATCCATCGGACCTTCCCATTGACGATGAAACACAGAAATTACATCGGAATTAAATATAAGAGACACAACGCCGACTTAAGTACAAGAAAACTGAGTCTTCTTACGGTCTATGTTTTGAGCGTTTCCAGTGTCACCAGTGTTACATTCCGATGCACCTCTGCAGGTTTACTGTGTCCCTTGGACCTTCCCATTGGCGATGAAACACAGAAATTGCACGGCAATTAAATATAAGAGACACAATGACGTCTTAAGTAGAGGAAGACTGAGTCTTCCTACTGTCTGTGTTTTGAGCGTATACTGTGTCACCAGTTTTACATTCCGATGCACCTCTGCAGGTCTACAGTATCCCTTGGACCTTTATAGTGACGTTGAAACACAGAAATTGCATCGGAATTAAATATAAGAGAAACAATGTCGACTTAAGTACAGAAAGACTGAGTCTTACTACTGTCTATATTTTGAGCGTTTCCTGTGTCACCAGTTTTACATTCCAATGCAGCTCTGCAGGTTTACTGCATCCCTTTGACGTTCCCATTGACGATGAATCACAGAAATTGCACCGGAATTAAATATAAGAGACACAATGCCGACTTAAGTACAGGAAGATTGAGTCTTCCTACTGTCTATTTTTTGAGCGTTTCCTGCGTCACCAGTTTTACATTCCGATGCACCTCTGCAGGTTTACTGTATCCATCGGACCTTCCCATTGACGATGAAACACAGAAATTACATCGGAATTAAATATAAGAGACACAATGCCGACTTAAGTACAGAAGGACTGAGTCTTCCTACTCTCTTTGTTATGAGCGTATCCTGTGTCACCAGTTTTACATTCCGATGCACCTATGCAAGTCTACAGTATCTCTTGGACCTTCATAGTGATGATGAAACACAGAAATTGCATCGGAATTAAATATAAGAGATACAATGCCGACTTAAGTACAGGAAGACTCAGTCTTCCTACTGTGAATGTTTGAGCGTTCCCTGTGTCAACAGTTTTACATTCCGATGCACCTCTGCAGGTTTACTGTATTAATTGGACCTTCCCATTGACGATGAAACACAGAAAATGCATCGGAATTAAATATAAGAGACACAATGCCTACTTAAGTACAGGAAGACTGAGTGTTAGTACTGTCTATGTTTTGAGCGTTTCCCGTGTCACCAGTTTCACATTCCGATCCACCTCTGCAGGTTTACTGTATCCATTGGAACTTCCCTTTGACGACGAAGCACAGAAATTGCATCGGAATTAAATATAAGAGACACAACGCCGACTTAAGTACAAGAAAACTGAGTCTTCTTACGGTCTATGATTTGAGCGTTACCTGTGTCACCAGTTTTACATTCCAATGCACCTCTGCAGGTTTACTCTATCCCTTGGACCTTCCCATTGACGACGAAACACAGAAATTGCACCCCACTTAAATATAAGAGACACAATGACGTCTTAAGTAGAGGAAGACTGAGTCTTCCTACGGTCTATGTTTTGAGCGTTCCTGTGTCTCCAGTTTTACATTCCGATGCACCTCTGCAGGTTTACTGTATCCCTTGGACCTTCACAGTGACGAAGAAACACAGAAATTGCATCGGAATTAAATATAAGAGACACAATGACGACTTAAGTACAGAAGGACTGAGTCTTCCTATTGTCTATGCTTTGAGCGTTTCCTGTGTCACCAGTTTTACATTGCGATGCACCTATGCAGGTCTACAGTATCTCTTGGACCTCCATAGTGACGATGAAACACAGAAATTGCATCGGAATGAAATATAAGAGACACAATGTCGACTTAAGTACAGAAAGATTGAGTCTTCCTACTCTCTATGTTTTGAGCGTTTCCTGCGTCACCAGTTATACATTCCGATGCACCTCTGCAGGTTTTCTGTATCCCTTGCACCTTCCCATTGACAATGAAACACAGAAATTACATCGGAATATTAAATATAACAGACACAATGCCGACTTAAGTACAGGAAGACTGAGTCTTACTACTGTCTATGTTTTGAGCGTTTCCTGTGTCATCAGTTTTACATTCCGATGCACCTCTGCAGGTTTACTGTATCCCTTGGACCTTCCCATTGACGATGAATCACAGAAATTGCATCGGAATTAAATATAAGAGACACAATGCCGACTTAAGTACAGGAAGATTGAGTCTTCCTACTGTCTATTTTTTGAGCATTTCCTGCGTCACCAGCTTTACATTCCGATGCACCTCTGCAGGTTTACTGTATACATCGGACATACCCATTGACGATGAAACACAGAAATTACATCGGAATTAGATATAAGAGACACAACGCCGACTTAAGTACAAGAAAACTGAGTCTTCTTACTGTCTACGTTTTGAGCGTTTCCAGTGTCACCAGTTTTACATTCCGATGCACCTCTGCAGGTTTACTGTGTCCCTTGTACCATCCCATTGGCGATGAAACACAGAAATTGCATCGGAATTAAATATAAGAGACACAATGGCGTCTTAAGTGCAGGAAGACAGAGTCTTGCAACAGTCTATGTTTTGAGCGTTTCCTTTGTCACCAGTTTTACATTCCCATGCACCTCTGCAGGTTTTCCTGTATCCCTTGGACCATCAAAGTGACGATGAAACACAGAAATTGCATCGGGATTAAATATAAGAGACACAATGCCGACTTAAGTACAGGAAGACTGAGTCTTCCTACTGTCTATGTTTTGAGCGTTTCCTGTGTCACCAGTTTTACATTCCCATGCACCTCTGCAGGTATACTGTTTCCCTTCGACTTTCCCATTGACGATGAAACACAGAAATTGCATCAGAATTAAATATAAGAGACACAATGCCAACTTAAGTACAGGAAGACTGAGTGTTCCTACTGTCCATACTTTGAGCGATTCCTGTGTCATCAGTTCTACATTCCGATGCACCTCTGCAGGTTTACTGTATCCATTGGACCCCCCCATTGACGTTGAAACACAGAAATTGCATCGGAATTAAATATAAGAGACACAATGCCGACTTAAGTACAGGAAGACTGAGTCTTCCTACTGTCTATGTTTTGAGCGTTTCCTATGTCATCAGTTTTACATTTTGATGCACCTCTGCAGGATTTCCTGTATCCCTTGGACCTTCAAAGTGACGATGAAACACAGAAATTGCATCGGAATTAAATATAAGAGACACAATGCCGACTTAAGTACAGCAAGACTGAGTCTTCCTACTGTCTATGTTTTGAGCGTTTCCTGTGTCACCAGTTTTACATTCCCATCCACCTCTGCAGGTATACTGTTTCCCTTCGACTTTCCCATTGACGATGAAACACAGAAATTGCATCGGAATTAAATGTAAAAGCCCCAATGCCGACTTAAGTACAGGAAGACTGAGTCTTTCTACTGTCTATGTTTTGAGCGTTTCCTGTGTCACCAGTTTTACATTCTGATGCACCTCTGCAGGGTTACTGTATCCATTGGACCTTCACAGTGACGATGAAACACAGAAATTGCATCGGAATGAAATAAAAGTGACACAATGTCGACTTGAGTACAGGAACAGTGTGTCTTTCTATTGTCTATCCTTTGAGCGTTTCCTGTGTCACCAGTTTTACATTCCGATGCACCTATGCAGGTTTACTGTATCCATTGGACCTTCACAGTGACGAAGAAACACAGAAATTGCATCGGAATTAAATATAAGAGACACAATGCTGACTTAAGTACAGGAAGACTCAGTCTTCCTACTGTGAATGTATGAGCGTTTCCTGTGTCAACAGTTTTACATTCCGATGCACCTCTGCAGGTTTACTGTATCCACTGGACCTTCCCATTGACGATGAAACACAGAAATTGCATCGGTATTAAATGTAAGAGACACAATGCCGACATAAGTACAGGAAGACTGAGTCTTAGTACTGTCTATGTTTTGAGCGTTTCCTGTGTCACCAGTTTCACATTCCGATCCACCTCTGCAGGTTTACTGTATCCATTGGACCTTCCCTTTGACGATGAAGCACAGAAATTGCATCGGAATTAAATATAAGAGACACAACGCCGACTTAAGAACAAGAAAACTGAGTCTTCTTACGGTCTATGATTTGAGCGTTACCTGTGTCACCAGTTTTACATTCCAATGCACCTCTGCAGGTTTACTCTATCCCTTGGACCTTCCCATTGACGACGAAACACAGAAATTGCACCCCATTTAAATATAAGAGACACAATGACGTCTTAAGTAGAGGAAGACTGAGTCTTCCTACTGTCTATGTTTTGAGCGTTCCTGTGTCTCCAGTTTTACATTCCGATGCATCTCTGCAGGTTTACTGTATCCCTTGGACCTTCACAGTGACGAAGAAACACAGAAATTGCATCGGAATTAAATATAAGAGACACAATGACGACTTAAGTACAGAAGGACTGAGTCTTCCTACTGTCTATGCTTTGAGCGTTTCCTGTGTCACCAGTTTAACATTCCGATGCACCTATGCAGGTCTACAGTATCTCTTGGACCTTCATAGTGACGATGAAACAGAGAAATTGCATCGGAATTAAATATAAGAGACACAATGTCGACTTAAGTACAGAAAGATTGAGTCTTCCTACTCTCTATGTTTTGAGCGTTTCCTGCGTCACCAGTTATACATTCCGATGCACCTCTGCAGGTTTGCTGTATCCCTTGCACCTTCCCATTGACAATGAAACACAGAAACTACATCGGAATTAAATATAACAGACACAATGCCGACTTAAGTACAGGAAGACTGAGTCTTACTAGTGTCTATGTTTTGAGCGTTTCCTGTGTCACCAGTTTTACATTCCGATGCACCTCTGCAGGTTTACTGTATCCCTGGGACCTTCCCATTGACGATGAATCAGAAATTGCATCGGAATTAAATATAAGAGACACAATGCCGACTTAAGTACAGGAAGATTGAGTCTTCCTACTGTCTATTATTTGAGCATTTCCTGCGTCACCAGTTTTACATTCCGATGCACCTCTGCAGGTTTACTGTATCCATCGGACATACACATTGACGATGAAACACAGAAGTTACATCGGAATTAGATATAAGAGACACAACGCCGACTTAAGTACAAGAAAACTGAGTCTTCTTACTGTCTACGTTTTGAGCGTTTCCAGTGTCACCAGTTTTACATTCCGATGCACCTCTGCAGTTTTACTGTTTCCCTTGGACCATCCCATTGGCGATGAAACACAGAAATTGCATCGGAATTAAATATAAGAGACACAATGACGTCTTAAGTGCAGGAAGACAGAGTCTTCCAACAGTCTATGTTTTGAGCGTTTCCTGTGTCACCAGTTTTACATTCCCATGCACCTCTGCAGGTTTTCCTGTATCCCTTGGACCTTCAAAGTGACGATGAAACACAGAAATTGCATCGGAATTAAATATAAGAGACACAATGCCGACTTAAGTACAGGAAGACTAAGTCTTCCTACTGTCTATGTTTTGAGCGTTTCCTGTGTCACCAGTTTTACATTCCCATGCACCTCTGCAGGTATACTGTTTCCCTTCGACTTTCCCATTGACGATGAAACACAGAAATCGCATCGGAATTAAATATAAGAGACACAATGCCGACTTAAGTACAGGAAGACTGAGTGTTCCTACTGTCTATACTTTGAGCAATTCCTGTGTCATCAGTTCTACATTCCGATGCACCTCTGCAGGTTTACTGTATCCATTGGACCCCCCCATTGACGATGAAACACAGAAATTGCATCGGAATTAAATATAAGAGACACAATGCCGACTTAAGTACAGGAAGACTGAGTCTTCCTACTGTCTATGTTTTGAGCGTTTCCTATGTCATCAGTTTTACATTTTGATGCACCTCGGCAGGTTTACTGTATCCCTTGGACCTTCACAGTGACGATGAAGCACAGATATTGCATCTAAATTAAATATAAGCGACACAATGCCGACATCAGTACAAGAATACTGAGTCTTCCTAGGGTCTATGTTTTGACCGCTTCCTGTGTCACCAGTTTTACATTCCAATGCACCGCTGCAGTTTTACTCTATCCCTTGGACCTTCCCATTGACGACGAAACACAGAAATTGCATCGGATTTAAATATAAGAGACGCAATGCCGACTTAAGAACAGGAGGACTGAGTATTCCTACTGTCTATGCTTTATCGTTTCCTGTGTCACCAGTTTTTCATTCCGATGCATCTCTGCACGTTTACTGTATCCATTTGACCTTCCCATTGACGATGAAACACAGAAATTGCATCGGAATTAAATATAAGAGACACAATGTCGACTTAAGTACAGAAAGATTGAGTCTTCCTACTCTCTATGTTTTGAGCGTTTCCTGTGTCACCAGTTTTACATTCCGATGCACCTCTGCAGGTTTACTGTACCCCTTGGACCTTCCCATTGACGATGAAACACAGAAATTGCATCGGAATTAAATATAAGAGACACAATGCCGACATAAGTACAGGAAGATTGAGTCTTCCTACTGTATATTTTTTGAGCGTTTCCTGCGTCACCAGTTTTACATTCCGATGCACCTCTGCAGGTTTACTGTATCCATCGGACATACCCATTGACGTGAAACACAGAGATTACATCGGAATTAAATATAAGAGGCACATCGCCGACTTAAGTACAAGAAAACTGAGTCTTCTTACATTCTACGTTTTGAGCGTTTCCAGTGTCACCAGTTTTACATTCCGATGCACCTCTGCAGGCTTACTGTGTCCCTTGGACCATCCCATTGGCGATGAAACACAGAAATTGCATCGGAATTAAATATAAGAGACACAATGTCTTAAGTACAGGAAGACAGAGCCTTCCAACAGTCTATGTTTTGAGCGTTTCCTGTGTCACCAGTTTTACATTCCCATGCACCTCTGCAGGATTTCCTGTATCCCTTGGACCTTCAAAGTGACGATGAAACACAGAAATTGCATCGGAATTGAAAATAAGAGACACAATGCCGACTTAAGTACAGCAAGACTGAGTCTTCCTACTGTCTATGTTTTGAGCGTTTCCTGTGTCACCAGTTTTACATTCCCATCCACCTCTGCAGGTATACTGTTTCCCTTCGACTTTCCCATTGACGATGAAACACAGAAATTGCATCGGAATTAAATATAAGAGACACAATGCCGACTTACGTACAGGAAGACTGAGTATTCCTACTGTCTATGCTTTGATCGTTTCCTGTGTCACCAGTTTTTCATTCCGATGCACCTCTGCACGTTTACTGTATCCATTGGACCTTCCCATTGACGATGAAACACAGAAATTGAATCGGAATTAAATATAAGAGACACATTGCCGACTTAAGTACAGGAAGACTGAGTCTCTCTACTGTCTATGTTTTGAGCGTTTCCTGTGTCACCAGTTTTACATTCCGATGCATCTCTGCAGGGTTACTGTATCCATTGGACCTTCACAGTGACGATGAAACACAGAAATTGCATCGGAATGAAATAAAAGAGACACAATGTCGACTTAAGTACAGGAAGAGTGTGTCTTTCTATTGTCTATCCTTTGAGCGTTTCATGTGTCACCAGTTTTACATTCCGATGCATCTATGCAGGTTTACTGTATCCATTGGACCTTCCCATTGACGATGAAACACAGAAATTGCATCGGAATTAAATATAAGAAACACAATGCCGACTTAAGTACAGGAAGACTGAGTCTTCCTACTGTCTATGTTTTGAGCGTTTCCTATGTCATCAGTTGTACATTTTGATGCACCTCGGCAGGTTTACTGTATCCCTTGGACCTTCACAGTGACGATGAATCACAGAAATTGCATCGGAATTAAATATAAGAGACACAATGCCGACTTATGTACAGGAAGACTGAGTCTTCCTACTGTCTATGTTTGAGCGTGTCCTGTGTCACCAGTTTTACATTCCCATGCACCTCTGCAGGTATACTGTTTCCCTTCGACTTTCCCATTGACGATGAAACACAGAAATTGCATCGGAATTAAATATAAGAGACACAATGCCGACTTCAGTACAAGAAAACTATGTCTTCTTAGGGTCTATGTTTTGACCGCTTCCTGTGTCACCAGTTTTACATTCCAATGCACCTCTGCAGGCTTACTCTATCCCTTGGACCTTCCCATTGACGACGAAACACAGAAATTGCATCGGATTTAAATATAAGAGACCCAATGCCGACTTAAGTACAGGAAGACTGAGTATTCCTACTGTCTATGCTTTGATCGTTTCCTGTGTCACCAGTTTTTCATTCCGATGTACATCTGCACGTTTACTGTATCCATTGGAACTTCTCATTGACGATGAAACACAGAAATAGCATCGGAATTAAATATTAGAGACACAATGCCGACTTAAGAACAGGAAGGCTGAGTCTTCCTACTGTCTATGATTTGAGCGTTTCCTGTGTCACCAGTTTTACATTCCGATGCACCTCTGCAGGTTTAATGTATCCCTTGGATCTTCCCATTGACGATGAAATATAGAAATTTTATCGGAATTAAATACTGGAGACACAATGCCGACTTAAGTACAGGAATATTGAGTCTTCCTACTGTCTATGTTTTGAGCGTTTCCTGCGTCACCAGTTTTACATTCCGATGCACCTCTGCAGGTTTACTGTATCCATTGGACCTTCCCATTGACGATGAAACACAGAAATGACATCGGAATTAAATATAAGAGACACAACGCGGACTTACGTACAAGAAAACTGAGTCTTCTTACGGTCTATGTTTTGAGCGTTTCCAGTGTCACCAGTGTTACATTCCGATGCACCTCTGCAGGTTAACAGTGTCCCTTGGACCTTCCCATTGGCGATGAAATACAGAAATTGCACCGCAATTAAATATAAGAGACACAATGTCGTCTTAAGTAGAGGAAGACTGAGTATTCCTACTGTCTATGTTTTGAGCGTTTCCTGTGTCTCCAGTTTTACATTCCGATACACCTCTGCAGGATTACTGTATCCCTTGGACCTTCTCAGTGACGAAGAAACACAGAAATTGCATCGGAATTAAATATAAGAGACAAAAATGCCGACTTAAGTACAGGAAGACTGAGTCTTCCTACTGTCTATGTTTTGAGCGTCTCCTGTGTCACCAGTTTTACATTCCGATGCACCTCTGCAAGGTTACTGTATCCCTTGAACCTTCCCATTGACGATGAAACACAGAAATTGCATCGGAATTAAATATAAGAGACATAACGCCGATTTCAGTACAAGAAAACTGAGTCTTCTTCGGTTCTATGTTTTGACCTCTTCCTGTGTCACCAGTTTTTCATTCCGATGCACCTCTGCACGTTTACTGTATCCATGGGACCTTCCCATTGACGAAAAAACACAGAAATTGCATCGGAATTATATATATGACACAATGCCAACTTCAGTACAAGAAAACTGAGTTTTCTTACGGTCTATGTTTTGAGCGTTTCCTGTGTCACCAGTTTTACATTTTGATGCACCTCTGCAGGTTAACTGCATCCCTTGGACCTTCCCATTGACGACGAGACACAGAAATCGCATCGGATTTAAATATAAGAGACACAATGCCGACTTAAGTTCAGGAAGACTGAGTGTTCCTACTGTCTATGTTTTGAGCGTTTCCTGTGACACCAGTTTTACATTCAGATGCACCTCTGCAGGTATACTGTATCCCTTGGATCTTCCCATTGACGATGAAACACAGAAATTGCATGGGAATTAAATATAAGAGACACAATGCCGCCATAAGTACAAGAAAACGGAGTCTTCTTGCGGTCTATGTTTTGAGCGTTTCCTGTGTCACCAGTTTTATATTCCGATGCACCTCTGCAGGTTTACTGTACCCCTTGGACATTGCCATTGGCGATGAAACACAGACATTGCTTCAGAATTAAATATAAGAGACACAATGACGTTTTAAGTACAGGAGGACTGAACCTTCTTACGGTCTATCATTTGAGCGTTTCCTGTGTCATCAGTTTTCCATTCCGATGTACCTCTGCAGGTTTACTCTATCCCTTGGACCTTCACAGTGGCGATGAATCACAGAAATTGCATCGTAATTAAATATAAGAGACACAATGCCGACAGACTGAGTCTTTCTACTGTCTACGTTTTGAGCGTTTCCCTTGTCACCAGTTTTACATTCCGATGGACCTCTGCAGGTTTACTGTATCCCTTGGATCTTCCCACTGACAATTAAACATAGAAATTGCATCGGAATTAAATATAAGAGACACAATGCCGACTTAAGAACAGAAAGGCTGAGTCTTCCTACTGTCTATGCTTTGATCGTTTCCTGTGTCACCAGTTTTACATTCCGATGCACCTCTGCAGGTTTACTGTATCCATTGGACCTTCCCATTGACGATGAAACAAAGAAATTACATCGGAATTAAATATAAGACACACAACGCCGACTTAAGTACAAGAAAACTGAGTCTTCTTACGGTCTATGTTTTGAGCGTTACCAGTGTCACCAGTTTTACATTCCCAAGCACTTCTGCAGGTTTGCTGTATCCCTTCGACCTTCCCATTGACGACGAAACACAGAAATTGCATCGGATTTAAATATAAGAGACACAACGTCGACTTAAGTACACGATGACTGGGTATTCCTACTGTCTACGTCTTGATCGTTTCCTGTGTCACGAGTTTTACATTCTGTTGCACCTCTGCATGTTTACAGTATCCATTGAACCTTCCCATTGACGATGAAACACAGAAATAGCATCGGAATTAAATATAAGAGACACAATGCCGACTTAAGAACAGAAATGCTGAGTCTTCCTACTGTCTATGTTTTGAGCGTTTCCTGTGTCACCAGTTTAACATTCCGATGCACCTCTGCAGGTTTACTGTATCCCTTGGATCTTCCCATTGACAATTAAACACAGAAATTGCATCGGAATTAAATATAAGAGACACAATGCCGATTTAAGTACAGGAAGATTGAGTCTTCCTACTGTCTATGTTTTGAGCGTTTCCTGTGTCACCAGTTTTACATTCCGATGCACCTCTGCAGGGTTTCCTGTATCCCTTGGACCTTCACAGTGACGATGAAACACCGAAATTGCATCGGAATTAAATATAAGAGACACAATGCCGACATAAGTACAGGAAGACTGAGTCTTCCTACTGTCTATGTTTTGAGCGTTTCCTGTGTCACCAGTTTTACATTCCAATGCACGTCTGCAGGTTTACTGTATCCCTTGGACCTTCACAGTGATGAAGAAACACAGAAATTGCATCGGAATTAAATATAAGAGACACACTGCCGACTTCAGTACAAGAAAACTGAGTCTTCTTAGGGTCTATGTTTGAGCGGTTCCTGTGTCACCAGTTTTACATTCCGATGCACCTCTGCAGGTTTACTGTATCCCTTGGACTTTCCCACTGACGACGAGACATAGAAATTGCATCGGATTTAAATATAACAGACACAATGCCGTCATTAGTTCAGGAAGACTGAATATTCCTACTCTCTATGTTTTGATCGTTTCCTGTGTCACCAGTTTTACATTCCGATGCACCTCTGCAGTTTTACTGAACCCATTGGACCTTCCCATTGACGATGAAACACAGAAACTGTATCGGAATTAAAGAGACACAATGCTGACTTAAGGACAGGAAGACTGAGTCTTCCTACTGTCTATGTTTTGAGCGTTTCCTGTGTCACCAGTTTTACATTCCGATGCACCTCTGCAGGTTCACTGTATCCCTTGGACCTTCCCATTGACGATGAAAAACAGAAATTGCATCGGAATTAAATATAAGAGACACAATGCCGACCTAGGTACAGGAAGACTGAGTCTTCCTACTGTCTACGTTTTGAGCATTTCCTGTGTCATCAATTTTACATTTTGATGCACCTCTGCAGGTTTACTGTATCCCTTGGACCTTCACAGTTACGTTGAAACACAGAAATTGCATCGGAATTAAATATAAGAGGCACAATGCCGACTAAGTACAAGAAAACTGAGTGTTCTTACGGTCTATGATTTGAGCGCATCCTGTGTCACCAGTTTTACATTCCGATGCACCTCTGCGGGTTTACTGTATCCCTTCGACCTTCCCATTGACGACGAAACACAGAATTTGCATCGGAATTAAATATCAGAGAAACAATGCCGACTTAGGTACAGGGAGACTGACTCTTCCTACTGTCTATGTTTTGAGCGTTTCCTGTGTCATCAGTTTTACATTTTGATGCACCTCTGCAGGTTTACTATATCCCTGGGACCTTCACAGTGGCGATGAAACACAGAAATGGCATCAAATTAAATATAAGAGGCACAATGCCGACTTCAGTACAAGAAAACTGAGTCTTCTTAGGGTCTATGCTTTTACCGCTTCCTGTGTCACCAGTTTTACATTCCGATGCACCTCTGCAGGTTTACTGTATCCCTTGGACCTTCCCATTGACGACGAAACACAGAAATTGCATCGGACTTAAATATAAGAGACACAATGCCGACTGAAGTACAGGACGACTGAGTATTCCTGCTCTCTATGCTTTGATCGTTTCCTGTGTCACCAGTTTTACATTCCGATGCACCTCTGCAGTTTTACTGTATCTATTGGACCTTCCCATTAACGATGAAACACAGACATAGCATCCGAATTAAATATAAGAGACACACTGCCGACTTAAGTACAGGAAGACTGAGTCTTCCTACTGTCTACGATTTGAGCGCTTCATGTGTCAGCAGTTTTACATTCCGATGCACCTCTGCAGGTTTACTGTATCCCTTGGACTTTCACAGTGATGACGAAACACAGAAATTGCATCGGAATTAAATATAAGAGACACAATGCCGACTTCAGTACAAGAAAACTGAGTCTTCTTAGGGTCTATGTTTTGAGCGGCTCCTGTGTCACCAGTTTTACATTCCGATGCACCTCTGCAGGTTTACTGTATCCCTTGGACCTTCCCACTGACGACGAGACACAGAAATTGCATTGGAATTAAATATAAGAGACACAATGCTCACTTAAGGACAGGAAGACTGAGTCTTCCTACTGTCTATGTTTTGAGTGTTTCCAGTGTCACCAGTTTTAAATTCCGATGCACCTCTGCAGGTTTACTGTATCCCTTGGACCTTCACAGTGACGATGAATCACAGAAATTGCATCGGAATTAAATATAAGAGACACAATGCCGACATAAGTACAGGAAGACTGAGTCTTCTTACGGTCTATGCTTTGGGCGTTTCCTGTGTCACCAGTTTTACATTCCGATGCACCTCTGCAGGTTCACTGGATCCCTTGGACCTTCCCATTGACGATGAAAAACAGAAATTGCATCGGAATTAAATATAAGAGACACAATGCCGACTTAGGTACAGGAAGACTGAGTCTTCCTACTGTCTATGTTTTGAGCATTTCCTGTGTCATCAGTTTTACATTTTGATGCACCTCTGGAGGTTTACTGTATCCCTTGGACATTCACAGTGACGATGAAACACAGAAATTGCATCGGAATTAAATATAAGAGACACAATGCCGACTTAAGTACAAGAAAACAGAGTCTTCTTACGGTCTATGATTTAGCGCTTCCTGTGTCACCAATTTTACATTCCGATGCACCTCTGCAGGCTTACTGTATCCCTTGGACCTTCCCATTGACGACGAAACACAGAAATTGCATCGGAATTAAATATCAGAGAAACAATGCCAACTTAGGTACAGGAAGACTGAGTCTTCCTACTGTCTATGTTTTGAGCGTTTCCTGTGTCATCAGTTTTACATTTTGATGCACCTCTGCAGGTTTACTGTATCCCTAGGACCTTCACAGTGACGATGAAACACAGAAAATGCCGACTTCAGTACAAGAAAATTGAGTCTTCTTAGGGTCTATGTTTTAACCGCTTCCTCTGTCGCCAGTTTTACATTCCGATGCACCTCTGCAGGATTACTGTATCCCTTGGACCTTCCCATTGACGACGAAACACAGAAATTGCATCGGATTTAAATATAAGAGACACAGTGCCGACTTAAGTACAGGAAGACTGAGTATTCCACCTGTCTATATTTTGATCGTTTCCTGTGTCACCAGTTTTACATTCCGATGCACCTCTGCAGGATTACTGTATCCCTTGGACCTTCCCTTTGACGACGAAACACAGAAATTGCATCGGATTTAAATATAAGAGACACAGTGCCGACTTAAGTACAGGAAGACTGAGTATTCCACCTGTCTATATTTTGATCGTTTCCTGTGTCACCAGTTTTACATTCCGATGCACCTCTGCAGGCTTACTGTATCCCTTGGACCTTCCCATTGACGACGAAACACAGAAATTGCATTGGAATTAAATATCAGAGAAACAATGCCAACTTAGGTACAGGAAGACTGAGTCTTCCTACTGTCTATGTTTTGAGCGTTACCTGTGTCACCTGTTTTACATTCCGTTGCACCTCTGCAGGTTAACTGTAACCACTGGACCTTCAGAATGACGATGAAACACAGAAATTGCATCGGAATTAAATACAAGAGACACAATGCCGACTTAAGTACAAGAAAACTGAGTCTCCTTACTGACTATGTTTTGAGCGTTTACAGTGTCACCAGTTTTACATTCCGCTCCACTTCTGCAGGTTTACTGCATTCCTTGGACCTTCCCATTGACAATGAAACACAGAAATTGAATCGGAATTAAATATAAGAGACACCATGCCGACTTAAGTAAAGGTAGACTGAGTCTTATTACTGTCTATGATTTGAGCGTGTCCTGTATCACCAGTTTTACATTCCGATGCACCTCTGCAGGTTTTCCTGTATCCCTTGGACCTTCACAGTGACGATGAAACACCGAAATTGCATCGGAATTAAATATAAGAGACACAATGCCGACATAAGTACAGGAAGACTGAGTCTTCCTACTGTCTATGATTTGAGCGTTTCCTGTGTCACCAGTTTTACATTCCAATGCACGTCTGCAGGTTTACTGTATCCCTTGGACCTTCACAGTGATGAAGAAACACAGAAATTGCATCGGAATTAAATATAAGAGACACACTGCCGTCTTCAGTACAAGAAAACTGAGTCTTCTTAGGGTCTATGTTTGAGCGGTTCCTGTGTCACCAGTTTTACATTCCGATGCACCTCTGCAGGTTTACTGTATCCCTTGGACCTTCCCACTGACGATGAGACATAGAAATTGCATCGGATTTAAATATAACAGACACAATGCCGTCATTAGTTCAGGAAGACTGAATATTCCTACTCTCTATGTTTTGATCGTTTCCTGTGTCACCAGTTTTACATTCCGATGCACCTCTGCAGTTTTACTGAACCCATTGGACCTTCCCATTGACGATGAAACACAGAAACTGTATCGGAATTAAAGAGACACAATGCTGACTTAAGGACAGGAAGACTGAGTCTTCCTACTGTCTATGTTTTGAGCGTTTCCTGTGTCACCAGTTTTACATTCCGATGCACCTCTGCAGGTTCACTGAATCCCTTGGACCTTCCCATTGACGATGAAAAACAGAAATTGCATCGGAATTAAATATAAGAGACACAATGCCGACCTAGGTACAGGAAGACTGAGTCTTCCTACTGTCTACGTTTTGAGCATTTCCTGTGTCATCAATTTTACATTTTGATGCACCTCTGCAGGTTTACTGTATCCCTTGGACCTTCACAGTTACGTTGAAACACAGAAATTGCATCGGAATTAAATATAAGAGGCACAATGCCGACTAAGTACAAGAAAACTGAGTGTTCTTACGGTCTATGATTTGAGCGCATCCTGTGTCACCAGTTTTACATTCCGATGCACCTCTGCGGGTTTACTGTATCCCTTCGACCTTCCCATTGACGACGAAACACAGAATTTGCATCGGAATTAAATATCAGAGAAACAATGCCGACTTAGGTACAGGGAGACTGACTCTTCCTACTGTCTATGTTTTGAGCGTTTCCTGTGTCATCAGTTTTACATTTTGATGCACCTCTGCAGGTTTACTATATCCCTGGGACCTTCACAGTGGCGATGAAACACAGAAATGGCATCAAATTAAATATAAGAGGCACAATGCCGACTTCAGTACAAGAAAACTGAGTCTTCTTAGGGTCTATGCTTTTACCGCTTCCTGTGTCACCAGTTTTACATTCCGATGCACCTCTGCAGGTTTACTGTATCCCTTGGACCTTCCCATTGACGACGAAACACAGAAATTGCATCGGACTTAAATATAAGAGACACAATGCCGACTTAAGTACAGGACGACTGAGTATTCCTGCTCTCTATGCTTTGATCGTTTCCTGTGTCACCAGTTTTACATTCCGATGCACCTCTGCAGTTTTACTGTATCTATTCGACCTTCCCATTAACGATGAAACACAGACATAGCATCCGAATTAAATATAAGAGACACACTGCCGACTTAAGTACAGGAAGACTGAGTCTTCCTACTGTCTACGATTTGAGCGCTTCATGTGTCAGCAGTTTTACATTCCGATGCACCTCTGCAGGTTTACTGTATCCCTTGGACTTTCACAGTGATGACGAAACACAGAAATTGCATCGGAATTAAATATAAGAGACACAATGCCGACTTCAGTACAAGAAAACTGAGTCTTCTTAGGGTCTATGTTTTGAGCGGCTCCTGTGTCACCAGTTTTACATTCCGATGCACCTCTGCAGGTTTACTGTATCCCTTGGACCTTCCCACTGACGACGAGACACAGAAATTGCATTGGAATTAAATATAAGAGACACAATGCTCACTTAAGGACAGGAAGACTGAGTCTTCCTACTGTCTATGTTTTGAGTGTTTCCAGTGTCACCAGTTTTAAATTCCGATGCACCTCTGCAGGTTTACTGTATCCCTTGGACCTTCACAGTGACGATGAATCACAGAAATTGCATCGGAATTAAATATAAGAGACACAATGCCGACATAAGTACAGGAAGACTGAGTCTTCTTACGGTCTATGCTTTGGGCGTTTCCTGTGTCACCAGTTTTACATTCCGATGCACCTCTGCAGGTTCACTGGATCCCTTGGACCTTCCCATTGACGATGAAAAACAGAAATTGCATCGGAATTAAATATAAGAGACACAATGCCGACTTAGGTACAGGAAGACTGAGTCTTCCTACTGTCTATGTTTTGAGCATTTCCTGTGTCATCAGTTTTACATTTTGATGCACCTCTGGAGGTTTACTGTATCCCTTGGACATTCACAGTGACGATGAAACACAGAAATTGCATCGGAATTAAATATAAGAGACACAATGCCGACTTAAGTACAAGAAAACAGAGTCTTCTTACGGTCTATGATTTAGCGCTTCCTGTGTCACCAGTTTTACATTCCGATGCACCTCAGCAGGCTTACTGTATCCCTTGGACCTTCCCATTGACGACGAAACACAGAAATTGCATCGGAATTAAATATCAGAGAAACAATGCCAACTTAGGTACAGGAAGACTGAGTCTTCCTACTGTCTATGTTTTGAGCGTTTCCTGTGTCATCAGTTTTACATTTTGATGCACCTCTGCAGGTTTACTGTATCCCTTGGACCTTCACAGTGACGATGAAACACAGAAAATGCCGACTTCAGTACAAGAAAACTGAGTCTTCTTAGGGTCTATGTTTTAACCGCTTCCTCTGTCGCCAGTTTTACATTCCGATGCACCTCTGCAGGATTACTGTATCCCTTGGACCTTCCCATTGACGACGAAACACAGAAATTGCATCGGATTTAAATATAAGAGACACAGTGCCGACTTAAGTACAGGAAGACTGAGTATTCCACCTGTCTATATTTTGATCGTTTCCTGTGTCACCAGTTTTACATTCCGATGCACCTCTGCAGGATTACTGTAACCCTTGGACCTTCCCTTTGACGACGAAACACAGAAATTGCATCGGATTTAAATATAAGAGACACAGTGCCGACTTAAGTACAGGAAGACTGAGTATTCCACCTGTCTATATTTTGATCGTTTCCTGTGTCACCAGTTTTACATTCCGATGCACCTCTGCAGGCTTACTGTATCCCTTGGACCTTCCCATTGACGACGAAACACAGAAATTGCATTGGAATTAAATATCAGAGAAACAATGCCAACTTAGGTACAGGAAGACTGAGTCTTCCTACTGTCTATGTTTTGAGCGTTACCTGTGTCACCTGTTTTACATTCCGTTGCACCTCTGCAGGTTAACTGTAACCACTGGACCTTCAGAATGACGATGAAACACAGAAATTGCATCGGAATTAAATACAAGAGACACAATGCCGACTTAAGTACAAGAAAACTGAGTCTCCTTACTGACTATGTTTTGAGCGTTTACAGTGTCACCAGTTTTACATTCCGCTGCACTTCTGCAGGTTTACTGCATTCCTTGGACCTTCCCATTGACAATGAAACACAGAAATTGAATCGGAATTAAATATAAGAGACACCATGCCGACTTAAGTAAAGGTAGACTGAGTCTTATTACTGTCTATGATTTGAGCGTGTCCTGTATCACCAGTTTTACATTCCGATGCACCTCTGCAGGTTTTCCTGTATCCCTTGGACCTTCACAGTGACGATGAAACACCGAAATTGCATCGGAATTAAATATAAGAGACACAATGCCGACATAAGTACAGGAAGACTGAGTCTTCCTACTGTCTATGATTTGAGCGTTTCCTGTGTCACCAGTTTTACATTCCAATGCACGTCTGCAGGTTTACTGTATCCCTTGGACCTTCACAGTGATGAAGAAACACAGAAATTGCATCGGAATTAAATATAAGAGACACACTGCCGTCTTCAGTACAACAAAACTGAGTCTTCTTAGGGTCTATGTTTGAGCGGTTCCTGTGTCACCAGTTTTACATTCCGATGCACCTCTGCAGGTTTACTGTATCCCTTGGACCTTCCCACTGACGATGAGACATAGAAATTGCATCGGATTTAAATATAACAGACACAATGCCGTCATTAGTTCAGGAAGACTGAATATTCCTACTCTCTATGTTTTGATCGTTTCCTGTGTCACCAGTTTTACATTCCGATGCACCTCTGCAGTTTTACTGAACCCATTGGACCTTCCCATTGACGATGAAACACAGAAACTGTATCGGAATTAAAGAGACACAATGCTGACTTAAGGACAGGAAGACTGAGTCTTCCTACTGTCTATGTTTTGAGCGTTTCCTGTGTCACCAGTTTTACATTCCGATGCACCTCTGCAGGTTCACTGAATCCCTTGGACCTTCCCATTGACGATGAAAAACAGAAATTGCATCGGAATTAAATATAAGAGACACAATGCCGACCTAGGTACAGGAAGACTGAGTCTTCCTACTGTCTACGTTTTGAGCATTTCCTGTGTCATCAATTTTACATTTTGATGCACCTCTGCAGGTTTACTGTATCCCTTGGACCTTCACAGTTACGTTGAAACACAGAAATTGCGTCGGAATTAAATATAAGAGGCACAATGCCGACTAAGTACAAGAAAACTGGGTGTTCTTACGGTCTATGATTTGAGCGCTTCCTGTGTCACCAGTTTTACATTCCGATGCACCTCTGCGGGTTTACTGTATCCCTTCGACCTTCCCATTGACGACGAAACACAGAATTTGCATCGGAATTAAATATCAGAGAAACAATGCCGACTTAGGTACAGGGAGACTGACTCTTCCTACTGTCTATGTTTTGAGCGTTTCCTGTGTCATCAGTTTTACATTTTGATGCACCTCTGCAGGTTTACTATTTCCCTGGGACTTTCACAGTGGCGATGAAACACAGAAATGGCATCAAATTAAATATAAGAGGCACAATGCCGACTTCAGTACAAGAAAACTGAGTCTTCTTAGGGTCTATGTTTTTACCGCTTCCTGTGTCACCAATTTTACATTCCGATGCACCTCTGCAGGTTTACTGTATCGCTTGGACCTTCCCATTGACGACGAAACACAGAAATTGCATCGGAATTAAATATAAGAGACACACTGCCGACTTAAGTACAGGAAGACTGAGTCTTCCTACTGTCTACGATTTGAGCGCTTCATGTGTCAGCAGTTTTACATTCCGATGCACCTCTGCAGGTTTACTGTATCCCTTGGACTTTCACAGTGACGATGAAACACCGAAATTGCATCGGAATTAAATATAAGAGACACAATGCCGACATAAGTACAGGAAGACTGAGTCTTCCTACTGTCTATGATTTGAGCGTTTCCTGTGTCACCAGTTTTACATTCCAATGCACGTCTGCAGGTTTACTGTATCCCTTGGACCTTCACAGTGATGAAGAAACACAGAAATTGCATCGGAATTAAATATAAGAGACACACTGCCGACTTCAGTACAAGAAAACTGAGTCTTCTTAGGGTCTATGTTTGAGCGGTTCCTGTGTCACCAGTTTTACATTCCGATGCACCTCTGCAGGTTTACTGTATCCCTTGGACCTTCCCACTGACGACGAGACACAGAAATGGCATTGGAATTAAATATAAGAGACACAATGCTGACTTAAGGACAGGAAGACTGAGTCTTCCTACTGTCTATGTTTTGAGTGTTTCCAGTGTCACCAGTTTTAAATTCCGATGCACCTCTGCAGGTTTACTGTGTCCCTTGGACCTTCCCATTGGCGATGAAACACAGTAATTGCATCGGAATAAAATATAAGAAACACAGTGACGTCTTAAGTACAGGAAGACTGAGTCTTCCTACTGTCTATGCTTTGATTGTCTCCTGTGTCACCAGTTTTACATTCCGATGCACCTCTGGAGGTTTACTGTATCCATTGGACCTTCCCATTGACGATGAAACACAGAAATTGCATCAGAATTAAATATAAGAGACACAACGCCGACTTAAGTACAAGAAAACTGAGTCATCTTACGGTGTATGATTTGAGCGTTTCCTTTGTCACCAGTTTTACATTCCGATGCACCTCTGCAGGTTTACTGTATCCCTTGGACCTTCCCATTGACGACGAGACACAGAAAATGCATCGGATTTAAATATAAGAGACACAATGCCGAGTTAAGTTCAGGAAGACTGAGTCTTCCAACTGTCTATGTTTTGATCGTTTCATGTGTCACCAGTTTTACATTCCGATGCACATCTGCAGTTTTTATTTATCCATTGGCCCTTCCCATTGACGATGAAACACAGAAATTGCTTCGGAATTAAATATAAGAGACACATTGCTGACTTAAGCACAGGAAGACTGAGTCTTCCTACTGTCTATGTTTGAGCGTTTCCTGTGTCACCAGTTTTACATTCAGATGCAGATGTATCCATTAGATCTTCCCATTGACGATGAAACACAAAAATTGCATGGGAATTAAATATAAGAGAAACAATGCCGCCATAAGTACAAGAAAACTGAGTCTTCTTTCGGTCTATGCTTTGGGCGTTTCCTGTGTCACCAGTTTTACATTCCGATGCACCTCTGCAGGTTTACTGTGTCCCTTGGACTTTCCCATTGGCGATGAAACACAGAAATTTCATCGGAATTAAATATAAGAGACACAATGACGTTTTAAGTACAGGAAGACTGAATCTTCTTACGGTCTATGTTTTGAGCGTTTCCTGTGTCATTAGTTTTACATCCCGATGCACCTCTGCAGGTTTACTGTATCCCTTGGACCTTCACAGTGACGATGAATCACAGAAATTGCATCGGAATTAAATATAAGAGACACAATGCCGACATAAGTACAGGAAGACTGAGTCTTCTTACGGTCTATGCTTTGGGCGTTTCCTGTGTCACCAGTTTTACATTCCGATGCACCTCTGCAGGTTCACTGGATCCCTTGGACCTTCCCATTGACGATGAAAAACAGAAATTGCATCGGAATTAAATATAAGAGACACAATGCGACTTAGGTACAGGAAGACTGAGTCTTCCTACTGTCTATGTTTTGAGCATTTCCTGTGTCATCAGTTTTACATTTTGATGCACCTCTGGAGGTTTACTGTATCCCTTGGACATTCACAGTGACGATGAAACACAGAAATTGCATCGGAATAAATATAAGAGACACAATGCCGACTTAAGTACAAGAAAACAGAGTCTTCTTCCGGTCTATGATTTAGCGCTTCCTGTGTCACCAGTTTTACATTCCGATGCACCTCTGCAGGCTTACTGTATCCCTTGGACCTTCCCATTGACGACGAAACACAGAAATTGCATCGGAATTAAATATCAGAGAAACAATGCCAACTTAGGTACAGGAAGACTGAGTCTTCCTACTGTCTATGTTTTGAGCGTTTCCTGTGTCATCAGTTTTACATTTTGATGCACCTCTGCAGGTTTACTGTATCCCTTGGACCTTCACAGTGACGATGAAACACAGAAAATGCCGACTTCAGTACAAGAAAACTGAGTCTTCTTAGGGTCTATGTTTTAACCGCTTCCTCTGTCGCCAGTTTTACATTCCGATGCACCTCTGCAGGATTACTGTATCCCTTGGACCTTCCCATTGACGACGAAACACAGAAATTGCATCGGATTTAAATATAAGAGACACAGTGCCGACTTAAGTACAGGAAGACTGAGTATTCCACCTGTCTATATTTTGATCGTTTCCTGTGTCACCGGTTTTACATTCCGATGCACCTCTGCAGGATTACTGTATCCCTTGGACCTTCCCATTGACGACGAAACACAGAAATTGCATCGGATTTAAATATAAGAGACACAGTGCCGACTTAAGTACAGGAAGACTGAGTATTCCACCTGTCTATATTTTGATCGTTTCCTGTGTCACCAGTTTTACATTCCGATGCACCTCTGGAGGTTTACTGTATCCCTTGGACATTCACAGTGACGATGAAACACAGAAATTGCATCGGAATTAAATATAAGAGACACAATGCCGACTTAAGTACAAGAAAACAGAGTCTTCTTACGGTCTATGATTTAGCGCTTCCTGTGTCACCAGTTATACATTCCGATGCACCTCTGCAGGCTTACTGTCTCCCTTGGACCTTCCCATTGACGACGAAACACAGAAATTGCATTGGAATTAAATATCAGAGAAACAATGCCACTTAGGTACAGGAAGACTGAGTCTTCCTACTGTCTATGTTTTGAGCGTTACCTGTGTCACCTGTTTTACATTCCGTTGCACCTCTGCAGGTTAACTGTAACCACTGGACCTTCAGAATGACGATGAAACACAGAAATTGCATCGGAATTAAATACAAGAGACACAATGCCGACTTAAGTACAAGAAAACTGAGTCTCCTTACTGACTATGTTTTGAGCGTTTACAGTGTCACCAGTTTTACATTCCGCTGCACTTCTGCAGGTTTACTGCATTCCTTGGACCTTCCCATTGACAATGAAACACAGAAATTGAATCGGAATTAAATATAAGAGACACCATGCCGACTTAAGTAAAGGTAGACTGAGTCTTATTACTGTCTATGATTTGAGCGTGTCCTGTATCACCAGTTTTACATTCCGATGCACCTCTGCAGGTTTTCTGTATCCCTTGGATCTTGCCATAGGCGATGAAACACAGAAATGGCATCGGAAATCAATATAAGAGACACAATGCCGACTGAAGTACAGGAAGACTGCGTCTTCCCACTGTCTATGTTTTGAGCGTTTCCTGTGTCACCAGTTTTACATTCCGATGCACCTCTGCATGTTTGCTGTATCCCGTGGACCTTCACAGTGACGATGAAACACGGAAATTGCATCGGAATTAAATATAAGATACACAATGATGACTTAATTACAGGAGGACTGAGTTTTCCTACTGTCTATGTTTTGAGCGTTACCTGTGTCACCAGTTTACATTACGATGCACCTCTGCAGGTTTACTGTATCCCTTGGAACTTCACAGTGACGTTGAAACACAGAAATCGCATCGGAATTAAAGATAAAAGACACAATGCCGACTTAAGTACAAGAAAACTGAGTCTTCTTAGGGTCTATGTTATGAGCGCTTCCTGTGTCACCAGTTTTACATTCCGATGCACCTCTGTAGGGTTACTGTATTCCTTGCACCTTCCCATTGACTTTGAAACACAGAAATTGCATCGGAATTAAATATAAGAGACACAATGCCGACTTAAGTATAGGAAGACTGAGTCTTCCTAATGTCTATGTTTTGAGCGTTTCCTGTGTCACCAGTTTTACATTACGATGCACCTCTGCAGGTTTACTGTATCCATGGACCTTCACAGTGACGATGAAACACTGAAATTGCATCCGAATTAAATATAAGAGACACAATGTCGACTTAAGTACAGGAAGAGTGTGTATTTCTATGGTCTATGTTTTGTGCTTTGCCTGTGTCATCAGTTTCAAATTCCGACGCACATCTGCACGCTTACTGTATCCATTGGAACTTCCCATTGACGATGAAACACAGAAATTGCATCGGAATTAAATATAAGAGACATAACGCCGACTTAAGTACAAGAAAACTGAGTCATCTTACGGTGTATGATTTGAGCGTTTCATTTGTCATCAGTTTTACATTCCGATGCACCTCTGCAGGTTTACTGTATCCCTTAGACCTTCCCATTGACGACGAAACGCAGAAATTGCATCGGATTTAAATATAAGAGACACAATGCCCACTTAAGTACAGGAAGACTGAGTATTCCTACTGTCTATGTTTTGATGGTTTCCTGTGTCACCAGTTTTACATTCCGATGCACCTCTGCAGTTTTACTGTATCCATTCGACCTTCCCATTGACGATGAAACTCACACATAGCATCGGAATTAAATATAAGAGACACAATGCCGACTTAAGAACAGGAAGGCTGAGTCTTCCTACTGTCTATGTTTTGAGCATTTCCTGTGTTACCAGTTTTACATTCCGATGCACCTCTGCAGGTTTACTGTATCCCTTGGATCTTCCCATTGACAATTAAACACAGAAATTGTATCGGGATTAAATATAAGAGACACAATGCCGACTTAAGTACAGGAAGATTGAGTCTTCCTACTGTCTATGTTTTGAGCGTTTCCTGCGTCACCAGTTTTACATTCCGATGCACCTCTGCAGGTTTACTGTATCCATTGGACCTTCCCATTGACGATGAAACACAGAAATTACATCGGAATTAAATATAAGACACACAACGCCGACTTAAGTACAAGAAAACTGAGTCTTCTTACGGTCTATGTTTTGAGCGTTTCCAGTGTCACCAGTTTTCCATTCCGATGCAACTCTGCAGGTTTACTGTATCCATTGGACCTTCCCATTGACGATGAAACACACAAATAGCATCGGAATTAAATATAAGAGACACAATGCCGACTTAAGAACAGGAAGGCTGAGTCTTCCTACTGTCTATGTTTTGAGCGTTTCCTGTTTCACCAGTTTTACATTCCGATGCACCTCTGCAGGTTTTCCTGTATCCCTTGGACCTTCACAGTGACGATGAAACACAGAAATTGCATAGGAATTAAATATTAGAGACACAATGCCGACTTAAGTACAGGAAGACTGAGTCTTCCTACTGTCTATGCTTTGAGCGTTTCCTGTGTCACCAGTTTTACATTCCGATGCACCTCTGAAGGGATACTGTTTCCCTTCGACTTTCCCATTGGCGATGAAACACAGAAATTGCATCGGAATTAAATATAAGAGACACAATGCCGACTTATGTACAGGAAGACTGAGGCTTCCTACTGTCTATGTTATGAGCGTTCCCTGTGTCACCAATTTTACATTCCAATGCACCTCTGCAGGTTTACTGTATCGCTTGGACCTTCACAGTGATGATGAAACAAGAAATTGCATCGGAATTAAATATAAGAGACACAATGCCGACTTCAGTACATGAAAACTGAGTCTTCTTAGGCTCTATTTTTGAGCGGTTCCTGTATCACCAGTTTTACATTCAAATGCACCTCTGCAGGTTTACTGTATCCCTTAGATCTTCCCACTGATGACGAGACACAGAAATTGCATCGGAATTAGATATAAGAGACACAATGCCAACTTAGGTACAGGAAGACTGAGTCTTCCTACTGTCTACGTTTTGAGCATTTCCTGTGTCATCAATTTTACATTTTGATGCACCTCTGCAGGTTTACTGTATCCCTTGGACCTTCACAGTGACGATGAAACACAGAAATTGCATCGGAATTAAACATAAGAGACACAATGCCGACTTAAGTACAAGAAAACTGAGTGTTCTTACGGTCTATGATCCGAGCGCTTCCTGTGTCACCAGTTTTACATTCCGATGCACATCTGCATGTTTACTGTATCCCTTCGACCTTCCCATTGACGACGAAACACAGAAATTGCTTCGGATTTTAATATAAGAGACACAACGCCGACTTAAGTACACGAAGACTGGGTATTCCTACTGTCTACGTCTTGATCGTTTCCTGTGTCACGAGATTTACATTCCGATGCACCTCCGCATGTTTACGGTATCCATTGGACCTTCCCATTGACGATGAAACACAGAAATAGCATCGGAATTAAATATAAGAGACACAATGCCGACTTAAGAACAGAAAGGCTGAGTCTTCCTACTGTCTATGTTTTGAGCGTTTCCTCTGTCACCAGTTTAACATTCCGATGCACCTCTGCAGGTTTACTGTATCCCTTGGATCTTCCCATTGACAATTAAACACAGAAATTGCATCGGAATTAAATATAAGAGACACAATGCCGACTTAAGTACAGGAAGATTGAGTCTTCCTACTGTCTATGTTTTGAGCGTTTCCTGTGTCACCAGTTTTACATTCCGATGCTCCTCTGTAGGTTTTCCTGTATCCCTTGGACCTTCACAGTGACGATGAAACACAGAAATTGCATCGGAATTAAATATAAGGGACACAATGCCGACATAAGTACAGGAAGACTGAGACTTCCTACTGTCTATGTTTTGAGCGTTTCCTGTGTCACCAGTTTTACATTCCAATGCACCTCTGCAGGTTTACTGTATACCTTGGACCTTCACAGTGATGATGAAACACAGAAATTGCATCGGAATTAAATATAAGAGACACAATGCCGACTTCAGTACAAGAAAACTGAGTCTTCTTAGGGTCAATGTTTGAGCGGTTCCTGTGTCACCAGTTTTACATTCCGATGCACCTCTGCAGGTTTACTGTATCCCTTGGACCTTCCCACTGACGACGAGACACAGAAATTGCATCGGATTTATATATAACAGACACAATGCCGACATTAGTTCAGGAGGACTGAATATTCCTACTGTCTATGTTTTGATCGTTTCCTGTGTCACCAGTTTTACATTCCGATGCACCTCTGCAGTTTTACTGAACCCATTGGACCTTCCCATTGACGATGAAACACAGAAACTGTATCGGAATTAAATGTAAGAGACACAATGCTGAGTTAAGGACAGGAAGACTGAGTCTTCCTACTGTCTATGTTTCGTGCGTGTCCTGTGTCACCAGTTTTACATTCCGATGCACCACTGCAGGTTTACTGTATCCCTTGGACCTTCACAGTGTCGATGAAACACAGAAATTGCATCGGAATTAAATATAAGAGACACAATGTCGACTTAAGTACAGGAAGAGTTTGTCTTTCTATTGTCTATGTTTTGTGCGTTTCCTGTGTCACCAGTTTCACATTCCGATGCAACTCTGCACGTTTACTGTATCCAGTGGACCTTCCCATTGACGATGAAACACAGAAATTGCATCGGAATTAAATATAAGAGACACAATGCCGACTTAGGTACAGGAAGACTGAGTCTTCCTACTGTCTATGATTTGAGCGTTTCCTGTGTCATCAGTTTTACATTTTGATGCACCTCTGCAGGTTTACTGTATCCCTGGGACCTTCACAGTGACGATGAAACACAGAAATTGCATCAAATTAAATATAAGAGACACAATGCCGACTTCAGTACAAGAAAACTGAGTCTTCTTAGGGTCTATGCTTTTACCGCTACCTGTGTCACCAGTTTTACATTCCGATGCACCTCTGCAGGTTTACTGTATCCATTGGACCTTCCCATTGACGACGAAACACAGAAATTGCATCGGAAATATATATAACAGACACAATGCCGACTTAAGTACAGGAAGACTGAGTATTCCTACTCTCTATGTTTTGATCGTTTCCTGTGTCACCAGTTTTACATTCCGATGCACCTCTGCAGTTTGACTGTATCCATTGGACCTTCCCATTGACGATGAAACACAGACATAGCATCCGAATTAAATATAGGAGACACAATGCCGACTTAAGTACAGCAAGTCTTCCTACTGTCTACGATTTGAGCGCTTCATGTGTCACCAGTTTTACATTCCGATGCACCTCTGCAGGTTTACTGTATCCCTTGGACCTTCACAGTGATGACGAAACACAGAAATTGCATCGGAATTAAATATAAGAGACACAATGCCGACTTCAGTACAAGAAAACTGAGTCTTCTTAGGGTCTATGTTTTGAGCGGCTCCTGTGTCACCAGTTTTACATTCCGATGCACTTCTGCAGGTTTACTGTATACCTTGGACCTTCCCATTGACGAAAGAACACAGAAATTGCATCGGAATTAAATATAAGAGACGCAATGCCGACTTAGGTACAGGAAGACTGAGTCTTTCTACTGTCTATGTTTTGAGCGTTTCCTGTGTCATCAGTTTTACATTCCAATGCACCTCTGCAGGTTTACTGTATCCCTTGGACCTTCACAGCAACGACGAAACACAGAAATTGCATCGGATTTAAATATAAGAGACACAACGCCGACTTAAGAACACGAAGACTGGGTATTCCTATTGTCTACGTCTTGATCGTTTCCTGTGTCACGAGTTTTACATTCCGATGCACCTCTGCAGGTTCACTGTATCCCTTGGATCTTCCCATTGACAATTAAACACAGAAATTGCATCGGAATTAAATATAAGAGACACAATGCCGACTTAAGAACAGAAAGGCTGAGTCTTCCTACTGTCTATGATTTGAGCGTTTCCTGTGTTACCAGTTTTACATTCCGATGCACCTCTGCAGGTTTACTGTATCCCTTGGATCTTCCCATTGACAATTAAACACAGAAATTGCATCGGAATTATATATAAGAGACACAATGCCGACTTAAGTACAGGAAGATTGAGTCTTCGTACTGTCTATGTTTTGAGCGTTTCCTGCGTCACCAGTTTTACATTCCGATGCACCTCTGCATGTTTACTGTATCCATTGGACCTTCCCATTGACGATGAAACACAGAAATTACATCGGAATTAAATATAAGACACACAACGCCGACTTAAGTACAAGAAAACTGAGTCGTCTTACGGTCTATGTTTTGAGCGTTTCCAGTGTCACCAGTTTTACATTCCGATGCAACTCTGCAGGTTTACTGTATCCATTGGACCTTCCCATTGACGATGAAACACACAAATAGCATCGGAATTAAATATAAGAGACACAATGCCGACTTAAGGACAGGAAGGCCGAGTCTTCCTACTGTCTATGTTTTGAGCGTTTCCTGTGTCATCAGTTTTACATTCCGATGCACCTCTGCAGGTTTACTGTATCTCTGGGACCTTCACAGTGACGATGAAACACAGAAATTGCATCAAATTAAATATAAGAGACGAAATGCCGACTTCAGTACAAGAAAACTGAGTCTTCTTAGGGTCTATGTTTTACCGCTATCTGTGTCACCAGTTTTACATTCCGATGAACCTCTGCAGGTTTACTGTATCCCTTGGACCTTCCCATTGACGACAAAACACAGAAATTGCATCGGAAATATATATAAGAGACACAATGCCGACTTAAGTACAGGAAGACTGAGTATTCCTACTCCTTATGTTTTGATCGTTTCCTGTGTCACCAGTTTTACATTCCGATGCACCTCTGCAGTTTGACTGTATCCATTGGACCTTCCCATTGACGATGAAACACAGACATAGCATCCGAACTAAATATAAGAGACACAATGCCGACTTAAGTACAGGAAATCTTCCTACTGTCTACGATTTGAGCGCTTCATGTGTCACCAGTTTTACATTCCGATGCACCTCTGCAGGTTTACTGTATCCCTTGGACCTTCACAGTGATGACGAAACACAGAAATTGCATCGGAATTAAATATAAGAGACACAATGCCGACTTCAGTACAAGAAAACTGAGTCTTCTTAGGGTCTATGTTTTGAGCGGCTCCTGTGTCACCAGTTTTACATTCCGATGCACTTCTGCAGGTTTACTGTATACCTTGGACCTTCCCATTGACGAAAGAACACAGAAATTGCATCGGAATTAAATATAAGAGACGCAATGCCGGCTTAGGTACAGGAAGACTGAGTCTTCCTACTGTCTATGTTTTGAGCGTTTCCTGTGTCATTAGTTTTACATTCCAATGCACCGCTGCAGGTTTACTGTATCCCTTGGACCTTCACAGCAACGACGAAACACAGAAATTGCATCGCATTTAAATATAAGAGACACAACGCCGACTTAAGTACACGAAGACTGGGTATTCCTACTGTCCACGTCTTGATCGTTTCCTGTGTCACGTGTTTTACATTCCGATGCGCCTCTGCATGTTTACTGTATCCCTTGGATCTTCCCATTGACAATTAAACACAGAAATTGCATCGGAATTAAATATAAGAGACACAATGCCGACTTAAGAACAGAAAGGCTGAGTCTTCCAACGGTCTATGTTTTGAGGGTTTCCTGTGTTACCAGTTTTACATTCCGATGCACCTCTGCAGGTTTACTGTATCCCTTGGATCTTCCCATTGACAATTAAACACAGAAATTGCATCGGAATTATATATAAGAGACACAATGCCGACTTAAGTACAGGAAGATTGAGTCTTCGTACTGTCTATGTTTTGAGCGTTTCCTGCGTCACCAGTTTTACATTCCGATGCACCTCTGCAGGTTTACTGTATCCAGTGGACCTTCCCATTGACGATGAAACACAGAAATTACATCGGAATTAAATATAAGACACACAACGCCGACTTAAGTACAAGAAAACTGAGTCGTCTTACGGTCTATGCTTTGAGCGTTTCCAGTGTCACCCAGTTTTCCATTCCGATGCAACTCTGCAGGTTTACTGTATCCATTGTACCTTCCCATTGACTATGAAACACACAAATAGCATCGGAATTAAATATAAGAGACACAATGCCGACTTAAGGACAGGAAGGCCGAGTCTTCCTACTGTCTATGTTTTGAGCGTTTCCTGTGTCATCAGTTTTACATTCCGATGCACCTCTGCAGGTTTACTGTATCCCTGGGACCTTCACAGTGACGATGAAACACAGAAATTGCATCAAATTAAATATAAGAGACACAATGCCGACTTCAGTACAAGAAAACTGAGTCTTCTTAGGGTCTATGCTTTTACCGCTATCTGTGTCACCAGTTTTACATTCCGATGAACCTCTGCAGGTTTACTGTATCCCTTGGACCTTCCCACTGACGACAAAACACAGAAATTGCATCGGAAATATATATAAGAGACACAATGCCGACTTAAGTACAGGAAGACTGAGTATTCCTACTCCTTATGTTTTGATCGTTTCCTGTGTCACCAGTTTTACATTCCGATGCACCTCTGCAGTTTGACTGTATCCATTGGACCTTCCCATTGACGATGAAACACAGACATAGCATCCGAACTAAATATAAGGGACACAATGCCGACTTAAGTACAGGACATCTTCCTACTGTCTACGATTTGAGCGCTTCATGTGTCACCAGTTTTACATTCCTTTGCACCTCTGCAGGTTTACTGTATCCCTTGGACCTTCACAGTGATGACGAAACACAGAAATTGCATCGGAATTAAATATAAGAGACACAATGCCGACTTCAGTACAAGAAAACTGAGTCTTCTTAGGGTCTATGTTTTGAGCGGCTCCTGTGTCACCAGTTTTACATTCCGATGCACCTCTGCAGGTTTTCCTGTATACCTTGGACCTTCCCAGTGACGATGAAACACAGAAATTGCATCGGAATTAAATATAAGAGACACAATGCCGACTTAAGTACAGGAAGACTGAGTCTTCCTACTGTCTATGCTTTGAGCGTTTCCTGTGTCACCAGTTTTACATTCCGATGCACCTCTGCAGGTATACTGTTTCCCTTCGACTTTCCCATTGACGATGAAACACAGAAATTGCATCGGAATTAAATATAAGAGACACAATGCCGACTTATGTACAGGAAGACTGAGTCTTCCTACTGTCTATGTTATGAGCGTTTCCTGTGTCACCAATTTTACATTCCAATGCACCTCTGCAGGATTACTGTATCCCTTGGACCTTCACAGTGATGATGATACACAGAAATTGCATCGGAATTAAATATAAGAGACACAATGCCGACTTCAGTGCATGAAAACTGAGTCTTCTTAGGGTCTATGTTTGAGCGGTTCCTGTATCACCAGTTTTACATTCCAATGCACCTCTGCAGGTTTACTGTATCCCTCGGACCTTCCCACTGATGACGAGACACAGAAATTGCGTCGGAATTAAATATAAGAGACACAATGCAGACTTAGGTACAGGAAGGCTGAGTCTTCCTACTGTCTACGTTTTGAGCATTTCCTGTGTCATCAATTTTACATTTTGATGCACCTCTGCAGGTTTACTGTATCCCTTGGACCTTCACAGTGACGATGAAACACAGAAATTGCATCGGAATTAAACATAAGACACAATGCCGACTTAAGTACAATAAAACTGAGTGTTCTTACGGTCTATGATTCGAGCGCTTCCTGTGTCACCAGTTTTACATTCCGATGCACATCTGCAGGTTTACTGTATCCCTTCGACCTTCCCATTGACGACGAAACACAAAAATTGCATCGGAATTAGTTATCAGAGAAGCAATGCCGACTTAGGTACAGGAAGACTGAGTCTTAATACTGTCTATGTTTTGAGCGTTTCCTGTGTCATCAGTTTTACAATTTGATGCACCTCTGCAGTTTTACTGTATCCATTGGACCTTCCCATTGACGATGAAACACAGACATAGCATCGGAATTAAATATATGAGACACAATGCCGACTTAAGAACAGGAAGGCTGAGTCTTAATACTGCCTATGTTTTGAGCGTTCCCTGTGTCACCAGTTTAACATTCCGATGCACCTCTGTAGGTTTTCCTGTATCCCTTGGACCTTCCCATTGACAATTAAACACAGAAATTGCATCGGAATTATATATAAGAGACACAATGCCGACTTAAGTACAGGAAGATTGAGTCTTCGTACTGTCTATGTTTTGAGCGTTTCCTGCGTCACCAGTTTTACATTCCGATGCACCTCTGCATGTTTACTGTATCCATTGGACCTTCCCATTGACGATGAAACACAGAAATTACATCGGAATTAAATATAAGACACACAACGCCGACTTAAGTACAAGAAAACTGAGTCGTCTTACGGTCTATGTTTTGAGCGTTTCCAGTGTCACCAGTTTTACATTCCGATGCAACTCTGCAGGTTTACTGTATCCATTGGACCTTCCCATTGACGATGAAACACACAAATAGCATCGGAATTAAATATAAGAGACACAATGCCGACTTAAGGACAGGAAGGCCGAGTCTTCCTACTGTCTATGTTTTGAGCGTTTCCTGTGTCATCAGTTTTACATTCCGATGCACCTCTGCAGGTTTACTCTATCCCTGGGACCTTCACAGTGACGATGAAACACAGAAATTGCATCAAATTAAATATAAGAGACACAATGCCGACTTCAGTACAAGAAAACTGAGTCTTCTTAGGGTCTATGTTTTACCGCTATCTGTGTCACCAGTTTTACATTCCGATGAACCTCTGCAGGTTTACTGTATCCCTTGGACCTTCCCATTGACGACAAAACACAGAAATTGCATCGGAAATATATATAAGAGACACAATGCCGACTTAAGTACAGGAAGACTGAGTATTCCTACTCCTTATGTTTTGATCGTTTCCTGTGTCACCAGTTTTACATTCCGATGCACCTCTGCAGTTTGACTGTATCCATTGGACCTTCCCATTGACGATGAAACACAGACATAGCATCCGAACTAAATATAAGAGACACAATGCCGACTTAAGTACAGGAAATCTTCCTACTGTCTACGATTTGAGCGCTTCATGTGTCACCAGTTTTACATTCCGATGCACCTCTGCAGGTTTACTGTATCCCTTGGACCTTCACAGTGATGACGAAACACAGAAATTGCATCGGAAAGAAATATAAGAGACACAATGCCGACTTCAGTACAAGAAAACTGAGTCTTCTTAGGGTCTATGTTTTGAGCGGCTCCTGTGTCACCAGTTTTACATTCCGATGCACTTCTGCAGGTTTACTGTATACCTTGGACCTTCCCATTGACGAAAGAACACAGAAATTGCATCGGAATTAAATATAAGAGACGCAATGCCGGCTTAGGTACAGGAAGACTGAGTCTTCCTACTGTCTATGTTTTGAGCGTTTCCTGTGTCATTAGTTTTACATTCCAATGCACCGCTGCAGGTTTACTGTATCCCTTGGACCTTCACAGCAACGACGAAACACAGAAATTGCATCGCATTTAAATATAAGAGACACAACGCCGACTTAAGTACACGAAGACTGGGTATTCCTACTGTCCACGTCTTGATCATTTCCTGTGTCACGAGTTTTACATTCCGATGCACCTCTGCATGTTTACTGTATCCCTTGGATCTTCCCATTGACAATTAAACACAGAAATTGCATCGGAATTAAATATAAGAGACACAATGCCGACTTAAGAACAGAAAGGCTGAGTCTTCCAACGGTCTATGTTTTGAGGGTTTCCTGTGTTACCAGTTTTACATTCCGATGCACCTCTGCAGGTTTACTGTATCCCTTGGATCTTCCCATTGACAATTAAACACAGAAATTGCATCGGAATTATATATAAGAGACACAATGCCGACTTAAGTACAGGAAGATTGAGTCTTCGTACTGTTTATGTTTTGAGCGTTTCCTGCGTCACCAGTTTTACATTCCGATGCACCTCTGCAGGTTTACTGTATCCAGTGGACCTTCCCATTGACGATGAAACACAGAAATTACATCGGAATTAAATATAAGACACACAACGCCGACTTAAGTACAAGAAAACTGAGTCGTCTTACGGTCTATGCTTTGAGCGTTTCCAGTGTCACCAGTTTTCCATTCCGATGCAACTCTGCAGGTTTACTGTATCCATTGTACCTTCCCATTGACTATGAAACACACAAATAGCATCGGAATTAAAAATAAGAGACACAATGCCGACTTAAGGACAGGAAGGCCGAGTCTTCCTACTGTCTATGTTTTGAGCGTTTCCTGTGTCATCAGTTTTACATTCCGATGCACCTCTGCAGGTTTACTGTATCCCTTGGACCTTCACAGTGATGACGAAACACAGAAATTGCATCGGAAAGAAATATAAGAGACACAATGCCGACTTCAGTACAAGAAAACTGAGTCTTCTTAGGGTCTATGTTTTGAGCGGCTCCTGTGTCACCAGTTTTACATTCCGATGCACCTCTGCAGGTATACTGTTTCCCTTCGACTTTCCCATTGACGATGAAACACAGAAATTGCATCGGAATTAAATATAAGAGACACAATGCCGACTTATGTACAGGAAGACTGAGTCTTCCTACTGTCTATGTTATGAGCGTTTCCTGTGTCACCAATTTTACATTCCAATGCACCTCTGCAGGATTACTGTATCCCTTGGACCTTCACAGTGATGATGATACACAGAAATTGCATCGGAATTAAATATAAGAGACACAATGCCGACTTCAGTGCATGAAAACTGAGTCTTCTTAGGGTCTATGTTTGAGCGGTTCCTGTATCACCAGTTTTACATTCCAATGCACCTCTGCAGGTTTACTGTATCCCTCGGACCTTCCCACTGATGACGAGACACAGAAATTGCGTC
This sequence comes from Schistocerca nitens, assembly GCF_023898315.1. NCBI lineage: Eukaryota > Metazoa > Arthropoda > Insecta > Orthoptera > Acrididae > Schistocerca > Schistocerca nitens. Next base: position 1,199,331,062 of record NC_064615.1, on the reverse strand, counting down.
GGATTTAAATATAAGAGACACAATGCCGACTTAGGTACAGGAAGGCTGAGTCTTCCTACTGTCTACGTTTTGAGCATTTCCTGTGTCATCAATTTTACATTTTGATGCACCTCTGCAGGTTTACTGTATCCCTTGGACCTTCACAGTGACGATGAAACACAGAAATTGCATCGGAATTAAACATAAGACACAATGCCGACTTAAGTACAATAAAACTGAGTGTTCTTACGGTCTATGATTCGAGCGCTTCCTGTGTCACCAGTTTTACATTCCGATGCACATCTGCAGGTTTACTGTATCCCTTCGACCTTCCCACTGACGACGAAACACAAAAATTGCATGGGAATTAGTTATCAGAGAAGCAATGCCGACTTAGGTACAGGAAGACTGAGTCTTAATACTGTCTATGTTTTGAGCGTTTCCTGTGTCATCAGTTTTACAATTTGATGCACCTCTGCAGTTTTACTGTATCCATTGGACCTTCCCATTGACGATGAAACACAGACATAGCATCCGAATTAAATATAAGAGACACAATGCCGACTTAAGAACAGAAAGGCTGAGTCTTAATACTGCCTATGTTTTGAGCGTTCCCTGTGTCACCAGTTTAACATTCCGATGCACCTCTGTAGGTTTTCCTGTATCCCTTGGACCTTCATAGTGACGATTAAACACAGAAATTGCATCGGAATTAAATATAAGAAACACAATGCCGACTTAAGTACAAGAAAATTAAGTGTTCTTGCGGTCTATGATTTGAGCGCATCCTGTGTCACCAGTTTTACCTTCCGATGCACCTCTGCGGGTTTACTGTATCCCTTCGACCTTCCCATTGACGACGAAACTCAGAAATTGCATCGGAATTAAGTATCAGAGAAACAATGCCGACTTAGGTACAGGAAAACTGAGTCTTCCTACTGTCTATGATTTGAGCGTTTCCTGTGTCATCAGTTTTACATTTTGATGCACCTCTGCAGGTTTACTGTATCCCTGGGACCTTCACAGTGACGATGAAACACAGAAATTGCATCAAATTAAATATAAGAGACACAATGCCGACTTCAGTACAAGAAAACTGAGTCTTCTTAGGGTCTATGCTTTTACCGCTACCTGTGTCACCAGTTTTACATTCCGATGCACCTCTGCAGGTTTACTGTATCCCTTGGACCTTCCCATTGACGACGAAACACAGAAATTGCATCGGAAATATATATAAGAGACACAATGCCGACTTAAGTACAGGAAGGCTGAGTATTCCTACTCTCTATGTTTTGATCGTTTCCTGTGTCACCAGTTTTACATTCCGATGCACCTCTGCAGTTTGACTGTATCCATTGGACCTTCCCATTGACGATGAAACACAGACATAGCATCCGAATTAAATATAGGAGACACAATGCCGACTTAAGTACAGCAAGTCTTCCTACAGTCTACGATTTGAGCGCTTCATGTGTCACCAGTTTTACATTCCGATGCACCTCTGCAGGTTTACTGTATCCCTTGGACCTTCACAGTGATGACGAAACACAGAAATTGCATCGGAATTAAATATAAGAGACACAATGCCGACTTCAGTACAAGAAAACTGAGTCTTCTTAGGGTCTATGTTTTGAGCGGCTCCTGTGTCACCAGTTTTACATTCCGATGCACCTCTGCAGGTTTACTGTATACCTTGGACCTTCCCATTGACGAAAGAACACAGAAATTGCATCGGAATTAAATATAAGAGACGCAATGCCGACTTAGGTACAGGAAGACTGAGTCTTTCTACTGTCTATGTTTTGAGCGTTTCTGTGCCATCAGTTTTACATTCCAATGCACCTCTGCAGGTTTACTGTATCCCTTGGACCTTCACAGCAACGACGAAACACAGAAATTGCATCGGATTTAAATATAAGAGACACAACGCCGACTTAAGTACACGAAGACTGGGTATTCCTATTGTCTACGTCTTGATCGTTTCCTGTGTCACGAGTTTTACATTCCGATGCACCTCTGCAGGTTTACTGTATCCCTTGGATCTTCCCATTGACAATTAAACACAGAAATTGCATCGGAATTAAATATAAGAGACACAATGCCGACTTAAGGACAGGAAGGCCGAGTCTTCCTACTGTCTATGTTTTGAGCGTTTCCTGTGTCATCAGTTTTACACTCCGATGCACCTCTGCAGGTTTACTGTATCCCTGGGACCTTCACAGTGACGATGAAACACAGAAATTGCATCAAATTAAATATAAGAGACACAATGCCGACTTCAGTACAAGAAAACTGAGTCTTCTTAGGGTCTATGTTTTTACCGCTATCTGTGTCACCAGTTTTACATTCCGATGAACCTCTGCAGGTTTACTGTATCCCTTGGACCTTCCCATTGACGACAAAACACAGAAATTGCATCGGAAATATATATAAGAGACACAATGCAGACTTAAGTACAGGAAGACTGAGTATTCCTACTCCTTATGTTTTGATCGTTTCCTGTGTGACCAGTTTTACATTCCGATGCACCTCTGCAGTTTGACTGTATCCATTGGACCTTCCCGTTGACGATGAAACACAGACATAGCATCCGAACTAAATATAAGAGACACAATGCCGACTTAAGTACAGGAAATCTTCCTACTGTCTACGATTTGAGCGCTTCATGTGTCACCAGTTTTACATTCCGATGCACCTCTGCAGGTTTACTGTATCCCTTGGACCTTCACAGTGATGACGAAACACAGAAATTGCATCGGAATTAAATATAAGAGACACAATGCCGACTTCAGTACAAGAAAACTGAGTCTTCTTAGGGTGTATGTTTTGAGCGGCTCCTGTGTCACCAGTTTTACATTCCGATGCACTTCTGCAGGTTTACTGTATACCTTGGACCTTCCCATTGACGAAAGAACACAGAAATTGCATCGGAATTAAATATAAGAGACGCAATGCCGGCTTAGGTACAGGAAGACTGAGTCTTCCTACTGTCTATGTTTTGAGCGTTTCCTGTGTCATTAGTTTTACATTCCAATGCACCGCTGCAGGTTTACTGTATCCCTTGGACCTTCACAGCAACGACGAAACACAGAAATTGCATCGCATTTAAATGTAAGAGACACAACGCCGACTTAAGTACACGAGGACTGGGTATTCCTACTGTCTACGTCTTGATCGTTTCCTGTGTCACGAGTTTTACATTCCGATGCACCTCTGCAGGTTTACTGTATCCCTTGGATCTTCCCATTGACAATTAAACACAGAAATTGCATCGGAATTAAATATAAGAGACACAATGCCGACTTAAGAACAGAAAGGCTGAGTCTTCCAACGGTCTATGCTTTGAGGGTTTCCTGTGTTACCAGTTTTACATTCCGATGCACCTCTGCAGGTTTACTGTATCCCTTGGATCTTCCCATTGACAATTAAACACAGAAATTGCATCGGAATTATATATAAGAGACACAATGCCGACTTAAGTACAGGAAGATTGAGTCTTCGTACTGTCTATGATTTGAGCGTTTCCTGCGTCACCAGTTTTACATTCCGATGCACCTCTGCAGGTTTACTGTATCCATTGGACCTTCCCATTGACGATGAAACACAGAAATTACATCGGAATTAAATATAAGACACACAACGCCGACTTAAGTACAAGAAAACTGAGTCGTCTTACGGTCTATGCTTTGAGCGTTTCCAGTGTCACCAGTTTTCCATTCCGATGCAACTCTGCAGGTTTACTGTATCCATTGTACCTTCCCATTGACTATGAAACACACAAATAGCATCGGAATCAAATTTAAGAGACACAATGCCGACTTAAGGACAGGAAGGCCGAGTCTTCCTACTGTCTATGTTTTGAGCGTTTCCTGTGTCACCAGTTTTACATTCCGATGCACCTCTGCAGGTTTTCCTGTATACCTTGGACCTTCCCAGTGACGATGAAACACAGAAATTGCATCGGAATTAAATATAAGGACACAATGCCGACTTAAGTACAGGAAGACTGAGTCTTCCTACTGTCTATGCTTTGAGCGTTTCCTGTGTCACCAGTTTTACATTCCGATGCACCTCTGCAGGTATACTGTTTCCCTTCGACTTTCCCATTGACGATGAAACACAGAAATTGCATCGGAATTAAATATATGAGACACAATGCCGACTTATGTACAGGAAGACTGAGTCTTCCTACTGTCTATGTGATGAGCGTTTCCTGTGTCACCAATTTGACATTCCAATGCACCTCTGCAGGATTACTGTATCCCTTGGACCTTCACAGTGATGATGATACACAGAAATTGCATCGGAATTAAATATAAGAGACACAATGTCGACTTCAGTGCATGAAAACTGAGTCTTCTTAGGGTCCATGTTTGAGCGGTTCCTGTATCACCAGCTTTACATTCCAATGCACCTCTGCAGGTTTACTGTATCCCTTGGACCTTCCCATTGACGATGTAACACAGAAATTGCGTCGGAATGAAATATAAGAGACACAATGCCGACTTAGGTACAGGAAGACTGAGTCTTCCTACTGTCTACGTTTTGAGCATTTCCTGTGTCATCAATTTTACATTTTGATGCACCTCTGCAGGATTAATGTATCCCTTGGACCTTCACATTGACGATGAAACACAGAAATTGCATCGGAATTAAACATAAGACAGAATGCCGACTTAAGTACAATAAAACTGAGTGTTCTTACGGTCTATGATTCGAGCGCTTCCTGTGTCACCAGTTTTACATTCCGATGCACATCTGCAGGTTTACTGTATCCCTTCGCCCTTCCCATTGACGACGAAACACAGAAATTGCATCGGAATTAGTTATCAGAGAAGCAATGCCGACTTAAGTACAGGAAGACTGAGTCTTAATACTGTCTATGTTTTGAGCGTTTCCTGTGTCATCAGTTTTACAATTTGATGCACCTCTGCAGTTTTACTGTATCCATTGGACCTTCCCATTGACGATGAAACACAGACATAGCATCCGAATTAAATATAAGAGACACAATGCCGACTTAAGAACAGAAAGGCTGAGTCTTCCTACTGCCTATGTTTTGAGCGTTCCCTGTGTCACCAGTTTTACATTCCGATGCACCTCTGCAGGTTTTTCTGTATACCTTGGACCTTCCCAGTGACGATGAAACACAGAAATTGCATCGGAATTAAATATAAGAGACACAATGCCGACTTAAGTACAGGAAGACTGAGTCTTCCTACTGTCTATGCTTTGAGCGTTTCCTGTGTCACCAGTTTTACATTCCGATGCACCTCTGCAGGTATACTGTTTCCCTTCGACTTTCCCATTGACGATGAAACACAGAAATTGCATCGGAATTAAATATAAGAGACACAATGCCGACTTATGTACAGGAAGACTGAGTCTTCCTACTGTCTATGTTATGAGCGTTTCCTGTGTCACCAATTTTACATTCCAATGCACCTCTGCAGGATTACTGTATCCCTTGGACCTTCACAGTGATGATGATACACAGAAATTGCATCGGAATTAAATATAAGAGACACAATGCCGACTTCAGTGCATGAAAACTGAGTCTTCTTAGGGTCTATGTTTGAGCGGTTCCTGTATCACCAGTTTTACATTCCAATGCACCTCTGCAGGTTTACTGTATCCCTTGGACCTTCCCACTGATGACGAGACACAGAAATTGCGTCGGAATTAAATATAAGAGACACAATGCCGACTTAGGTACAGGAAGGCTGAGTCTTCCTACTGTCTACGTTTTGAGCATTTCCTGTGTCATCAATTTTACATTTTGATGCACCTCTGCAGGTTTACTGTATCCCTTGGACCTTCACAGTGACGATGAAACACAGAAATTGCATCGGAATTAAACATAAGACACAATGCCGACTTAAGTACAATAAAACTGAGTGTTCTTACGGTCTATGATTCGAGCGCTTCCTGTGTCACCAGTTTTACATTCCTATGCACATCTCCAGGTTTACTGTATCCCTTTGACCTTCCCATTGACGACGAAACACAGAAATTGCATCGGAATTAGTTATCAGAGAAGCAATGCCGACTTAGGTACAGGAAGACTGAGTCTTAATACTGTCTATGTTTTGAGCGTTTCCTGTGTCATCAGTTTTACAATTTGATGCACCTCTGCAGTTTTACTGTATCCATTGGACCTTCCCATTGACGATGAAACACAGACATAGCATCCGAATTAAATATAAGAGACACAATGCCGACTTAAGAACAGAAAGGCTGAGTCTTCCTACTGCCTATGATTTGAGCGTTCCCTGTGTCACCAGTTTAACATTCCGATGCACCTCTGTAGGTTTTCCTGTATCCCTTGGACCTTCGTAGTGACGATGAAACACAGAAATTGCATCGGAATTAAATATAAGAGACACAATGCCGACGTAAGTACAAGAAAATTAAGTGTTCTTACGGTCTATGATTAGAGCGCATCCTGTGTCACCAGTTTTACATTCCGATGCACCTCTGCGGGTTTACTGTATCCCTTCGACCTTCCCATTGACGACGAAACACAGAAATTGCATCGGAATTAAATATCAGAGAAACAATGCCGACTTAGGTACAGGAAGACTGAGTCTTCCTACTGTCTATGATTTGAGCGTTTCCTGTGTCATCAGTTTTACATTTTGATGCACCTCTGCAGGTTTACTGTATCCCTGGGACCTTCACAGTGACGATGAAACACAGAAATTGCATCAAATTAAATATAAGAGACACAATGCCGACTTCAGTACAAGAAAACTGAGTCTTCTTAGGGTCTATGCTTTTACCGCTACCTGTGTCACCAGTTTTACATTCCGATGCACCTCTGCAGGTTTACTGTATCCCTTGGACCTTCCCATTGACGACGAAACACAGAAATTGCATCGGAAATATATATAAGAGACACAATGCCGACTTAAGTACAGGAAGACTGAGTATTCCTACTCTCTATGTTTTGATCGTTTCCTGTGTCACCAGTTTTACATTCCGATGCACCTCTGCAGTTTGACTGTATCCATTGGACCTTCCCATTGACGATGAAACACAGACATAGCATCCGAATTAAATATAGGAGACACAATGCCGACTTAAGTACAGCAAGTCTTCCTACTGTCTACGATTTGAGCGCTTCATGTGTCACCAGTTTTACATTCCGATGCACCTCTGCAGGTTTACTGTATCCCTTGGACCTTCACAGTGATGACGAAACACAAAAATTTGCATCGGAATTAAATATAAGAGACATAATGCCGACTTCAGTACAAGAAAACTGAGTCTTCTTAGTGTCTATGTTTTGAGCGGCTCCTGTGTCACCAGTTTTACATTCCGATGCACTTCTGCAGGTTTACTGTATACCTTGGACCTTCCCATTGACGAAAGAACACAGAAATTGCATCGGAATTAAATATAAGAGACGCAATGCCGGCTTAGGTACAGGAAGACTGAGTCTTCCTACTGTCTATGTTTTGAGCGTTTCCTGTGTCATTAGTTTTACATTCCAATGCACCTCTGCAGGTTTACTGTATCCCTTGGACCTTCACAGCAACGACGAAACACAGAAATTGCATCGCATTTAAATATAAGAGACACAATGCCGACTTAAGTACACGAAGACTGGGTATTCCTACTGTCTACGTCTTGATCGTTTCCTGTGTCACGAGTTTTACATTCCGATGCACCTCTGCAGGTTTACTGTATCCCTTGGATCTTCCCATTGACAATTAAACACAGAAATTGCATCGGAATTAAATATAAGAGACACAATGCCGACTTAAGAACAGAAAGGCTGAGTCTTCCTACGGTCTATGTTTTGAGGGTTTCCTGTGTTACCAGTTTTACATTCCGATGCACCTCTGCCGGTTTACTGTATCCCTTGGATCTTCCCATTGACAATTAAACACAGAAATTGCATCGGAATTATATATAAGAGACACAATGCCGACTTAAGTACAGGAAGATTGAGTCTTCGTACTGTCTATGTTTTGAGCGTTTCCTGCGTCACCAGTTTTACATTCCGATGCACCTCTGCAGGTTTACTGTATCCATTGGACCTTCCCATTGACGATGAAACACAGAAATTACATCGGAATTAAATATAAGACACACAACGCCGACTTAAGTACAAGAAAACTGAGTCGTCTTACGGTCTATGTTTTGAGCGTTTCCAGTGTCACCAGTTTTCCATTCCGATGCAATTCTGCAGGTTTACTGTATCCATTGTACCTTCCCATTGACTATGAAACACACAAATAGCATCGGAATTAAATATAAGAGACACAATGCCGACTTAAGGACAGGAAGGCCGAGTCTTCCTACTGTCTATGTTTTGAGCGTTTCCTGTGTCACCAGTTTTACATTCCGATGCACCTCTGCAGGTTTTCCTGTATACCTTGGACCTTCCCAGTGACGATGAAACACAGAAATTGCATCGGAATTAAATATAAGAGACACAATGCCGACTTAAGTACAGGAAGACTGAGTCTTCCTACTGTCTATGCTTTGAGCGTTTCCTGTGTCACCAGTTTTACATTCCGATGCACCTCTGCAGGTATACTGTTTCCCTTCGACTTTCCCATTGACGATGAAACACAGAAATTGCATCGGAATTAAATATAAGAGACACAATGCCGACTATGTACAGGAAGACTGAGTCTTCCTACTGTCTATGTTATGAGCGTTTCCTGTGTCACCAATTTTACATTCCAATGCACCTCTGCAGGATTACTGTATCCCTTGGACCTTCACAGTGATGATGATACACAGAAATTGCATCGGAATTAAATATAAGAGACACAATGCCGTCTTCAGTGCATGAAAACTGAGTCTTCTTAGGGTCTATGTTTGAGCGGTTCCTGTATCACCAGTTTAACATTCCAATGCACCTCTGCAGGTTTACTGTATCCCTTGGACCTTCCCACTGATGACGAGACACAGAAATTGCGTCGGAATTAAATATAAGAGACACAATGCCAACTTAAGTATAGGAACACTGAGTCTTCCTACTGTCTACGTTTTGAGCATTTCCTGTGTCATCAATTTTACATTTTGATGCACCTCTGCAGGTTTACTGTATCCCTTGGACCTTCACAGTGACGATGAAACACAGAAATAGCATCGGAATTAAACATAAGACACAATGCCGACTTAAGTACAATAAAACTGAGTGTTCTTACGGTCTATGATTCGAGCGCTTCCTGTGTCACCAGTTTTACATTCCGATGCACATCTGCAGGTTTACTGTATCCCTTCGACCTTCCCATTGACGACGAAACACAGAAATTGCATCGGAATTAGTTATCAGAGAAGCAATGCCGACTTTGGTACAGGAAGACTGAGTCTTAATACTGTCTATGTTTTGAGCGTTTCCTGTGTCATCAGTTTTACAATTTGATGCACCTCTGCAGTTTTGCTGTATCCATTGGACCTTCCCATTGACGATGAAACACAGACATAGCATCCGAATTAAATATAAGAGACACAATGCAGACTTAAGAACAGAAAGGCTGAGTCTTCCTACTGCCTATGTTTTGAGCGTTCCCTGTGTCACCAGTTTAACATTCCGATGCATCTCTGTAGGTTTTCCTGTATCCCTTGGACCTTCATAGTGACGATGAAACACAGAAATTGCATCGGAATTAAATATAAGAGACACAATGCCGACATAAGTACAGGAAGACTGAGTCTTCCTACTGTCTATGTTTTGAGCGTTTCCTGTGTCACCAGTTTTACATTCCAATGCACCTCTGCAGGTTTACTGTATCCCTTGGACCTTCACAGTGATGATGAAACACAGAAATTGCATCGGAATTAAATATAAGAGACACAACGCCGACTTAAGTACAAGAAAACTGAGTCATCTTACGGTGTATGATTTGAACGTTTCCTTTGTCACCAGTTTTACATTCCGATGCACCTCTGCAGGTTCACTGTATCCCTTGGACCTTCTAATTGACGATGAAAAACAGAAATTGCATCGGAATTAAATATAAGAGACACAATGCCGACATAAGTACAGGAAGACTGAGTCTTCCTACTGTCTATGTTTTGAGCGTTTCCTGTGTCACCAGTTTTACATTCCAATGCACCTCTGCAGGTTTACTGTATCCCTTGGTCCTTCCCATTGACGATGAAACACAGAAATTACATCGGAATTAAATATAAGACACACAACGCCGACTTACGATCAAGAAAACTGAGTCTTCTTAGGGTCTATGTTTGAGCGCTTCCTGTGTCACCAGTTTTACATTCCGATGCACCTCTGCAGGTTTACTGTATCCCTTGGACCTTCGCACTGACGACGAGACACAGAAATTGCATCGGATTTAAATATAACAGACACAATGCCGACATTAGTTCAGGAAGACTGAATATTCCTACTGTCTATGTTTTGATCGTTTCCTGTGTCACCAGTTTTACATTCCGATGCACCTCTGCAGTTTTACTGAACCCATTGGACCTTCCCATTGACGATGAAACACAGAAACTGTATCGGAATTAAATGTAAGAGACACAATGCTGACTTAAGGACAGGAAGACTGAGTCATCCTACTGTCTATGTTTCGAGCGTTTCCTGTGTCACCAGTTTTACATTCCGATGCACCTCTGCTGGTTTACTGTATCCCTTGGACCTTCACAGTGACGACGAAACACAGAAATTGCATCGGAATTAAATATAAGAGACACAATGTCGACTTAAGTACAGGAAGAGTGTGTCTTTCTATTGTCTATGTTTTGTGCGTTTCCTGTGTCACCAGTTTCACATTCCGATGCAACTCTGCACGTTTACTGTATCCATTGGACGTTCCCATTGACGATGAAACACAGAAATTGCATCGGAATTAAATATAAGAGACACAACGCCGACTTAAGTACTAGAAAACTGAGTCATCTTACGGTGTATGATTTGAACGTTTCCTTTGTCACCAGTTTTACAATCCGATGCACCTCTGCAGGTTCACTGTATCCCTTGGACCTTCCCATTGACGATGAAAAACAGAAATTGCATCGGAATTAAATATAAGAGACAAAATGCCGACTTAGGTACAGGAAGACTGAGTCTTCCTACTGTCTACGTTTTGAGCATTTCCTGTGACATCAATTTTACATTTAGTTGCACCTCTGCAGGTTTACTGTATCCCTTGGACCTTCACAGTAACGATGAAACACAGAAATTGCATCGGAATTAAATATAAGGGACACAATGCCGACTTAAGTACAAGAAAACTGAGTGTTCTTACGGTCTATGATTTGAGCGCATCCTGTCTCACCAGTTTTAAATTCCGATGCACCTCTGCGGGTTTACTGTATCCCTTCGACCTTCCCATTGACGACGAAACACAGAAATTGCATCGGAATTAAATATCAGAGAAACAATGCCGACTTAGGTACAGGAAGACTGAGCCTTCCTACTGTCTATGATTTGAGCGTTTCCTGTGTCATCCGTTTTACATTTTGATGCACCTCTGCAGGTTTACTGTATCCCTGGGACCTTCACAGTGACGATGAAACACAGAAATTGCATCAAATTAAATATAAGAGACACAATGCCGACTTCCGTACAAGAAAACTCAGTCTTCTTAGGGTCTATGTTTTTACCGCTTCCTGTGTCACCAGTTTTACATTCCGAAGCACCTCTGCAGGTTTACTGTATCCCTTGGACCTTCCCATTGGCGACGAAACACAGAAATTGCATCGGAAATAAATATAAGAGACACAATGCGACTTAAGTACAGGAAGACTGAGTATTCCTACTCTCTATGTTTTGATCGTTTCCTGTGTCACCAGTTTTACATTCCGATGCACCTCTGCAGTTTGACTGTATCCATTGGACCTTCCCATTGACAATGAAACACAGACACAGAATCCGAATTAAATATAAGAGACACAATGCCGACTTAAGTACAGGAAGACTGAGTCTTCCTACTGTCTACGATTTGAGCGCTTCATGTGTCACCAGTTTTACATTCCGATGCACCTCTGCAGGTTTACTGTATCAATTGGACCTTCCGATTGACGATGAAACAAAGAAAATGCATCGGAATTAAATGTAAGAGACACAATGCCGACTTAAGTACAGGAAGACTGAGTCTTCCTACTGTCAATGTTTGAGCGCTTCCTGTGTCAACAGTTTTATATTCCGATTAACCTCTGCAGGTTTATGTATCCATTGGACCTTCCCATTGACGATGAAACAACAGAAATTGCGTCGGAATTAAATATAAGAGACACAACGCCGACATAAGTACAATAAAACTGAGTCTTCTTACGGTCTACGTTTTGAGCGTTTCCAGTGTCACCAGTTTTACATTCCGATGCACCTCTGCTGGTTTACTGTGTCCCTTGGACCATCCCATTGGCGATGAAACACAGAAATTGCATCGGAATTAAATATAAGAGACACAATGACGTCTTAAGTACAGGAAGACAGAGTCTTCCAACTGTCTATGTTTTGAGCGTTTCCTGTGTCACCAGTTTTACATTCCCATGCACCTCTGCAGGTTTTCCTGTATCCCTTGGACCTTCAAAGTGACGATGAAACACAGATATTGCATCGGAATTAAATATAAGAGACACAATGCCGACTTAAGTACAGAAGGACTGAGTCTTCCTACTCTCTACGTTTTGAGCGTTTCCTGTGTCACCAGTTTTACGTTCCGATCCACCTATGCAGGTCTACAGTATCCCTTGGACCTTCATAGTGACGATGAAACACAGAAATTGCATCGGAATTAAATATAAAAGACACAATGACGACTTAAGTACAGGAAGACTGAGTCTTTCTACTGTCTATGATTTGAGCGTTTCCTGTGTCACCAGTTTTACATTCCGATGCACCTTTGCAGGTTAACTGTATCCACTGGACCTTCCCAATGACGATGAAACACAAAAAATGCATCAGAATTAAATATAAGAGACACAATGCCGAATTAAGTACAGTAAGACTGAGTCTTCCTACTGTCAATGTTTGAGCGTTTCCTGTGTCAACAGTTTTACTTTCCGATGCACCTCTGCAGGATTACTGTATCCATCGCACATTCCCATTGACGATGAAACACAGAAATTACATCGGAATTAAATATAAGAGACACAAAGCCGACTTAAGTACATGAAAACTGAGTCTTCTTACGGTCTACGCTTTGAGCGTTTCCAGTGTCACCAGTTTTACATTCCAATGCACCTCTGCAGGATTACTGTGTCCCTTGGACCTTCCTATTTGCGATGAAACACAGAAATTGCATCGGAATTAAATATAAGAGACACAATGCCGACTTAAGTACAGGATGATTGAGTCTTCCTACTGTCTATTTTTTGAGCGTTTCCTGCGTCACCAGTTTTACATTCCGATGCACCTCTGCAGGTTTACTGTATCCATCGGTCATACCCATTGACGATGAAACACTGAAATTGCATCGGAATTAAATATAAGAGACACAACGCTGACTTAAGTACAGGAAGATTGAGTCTTCCTACTGACAATTTTTTGAGCGTTTCCTGCGTCACCAGTTTTACATTCCGGTGCACCTCTGCAGGTTTACTGTATCCATCGGACATACCCATTGAAGATGAAACACGGAAATTACATCGGAATTAAATATAAGAGGCACAACGCCGACATAAGTACAATAAAACTGAGTCTCCTTACGGTCTACGTTTTGAGCGTTTATAGTGTCACCAGTTTTACATTCCGATGCACCTCTGCAGGTTTACTGTGTCCCTTGGACCATCCCATTGGCGATGAAAAACAAAAATTGCATCGGAATTAAATATAAGAGACACAATGACGGATTAAGTACAGGAAGACCGAGTCTTCCAACTGTCTATGTTTTGAGCGTTTCCTGTGTCACCAGTTTTACATTCCCATGCACTTCTGCAGGTTTTCCTGTATCCCTTGGACCTTCAAAGTGACGATGAAACACAGATATTGCATCGGAATTAAATATAATAGACACAATGCCGACTTAAGTACAGAAGGACTGAGTCTTCCTACTCTCTATGTTTTGAGCGTTTCCTGTGTCACCAGTTTTACGTTCCGATCCACCTATGCAGGTCTACAGTATCCCTTGGACCTTCATAGTGACGATGAAACACAGAAATTGCATCGGAATTAAATATAAAAGACACAATGACGACTTAAGTACAGGATGACTGAGTCTTTCTACTGTCTATGGTTTGAGCGTTTCCTGTGTCACCAGTTTTACATTCCGATGCACCTTTGCAGGTTAACTGTATCCACTGGACCTTCCCAATGACGATGAAACACAAAAAATGCATCAGAATTAAATATAAGAGACACAATGCCGAATTAAGTACAGTAAGACTGAGTCTTCCTACTGTCAATGTTTGAGCGTTTCCTGTGTCAACAGTTTTACTTTCCGATGCACCTCTGCAGGTTTACTGTATCCATCGGACCTTTCCATTGACGATGAAACACAGAAATTACATCGGAATTAAATATAAGAGACACAAAGCCGACTTAAGTACATGAAAACTGAGTCTTCTTACGGTCTACGTTTTGAGCGTTTCCAGTGTCACCAGTTTTACATTCCAATGCACCTCTGCAGGATTACTGTGTCCCTTGGACCTTCCTATTTGCGATGAAACACAGAAATTGCATCGGAATTAAATATAAGAGACACAATGCCGACTTAAGTACAGGAAGACTGAGTCTCCAACTGTCTATGTTTTGAGCGTTTCCTGTGTCACAAGTTTTACAATCCCATGCACCTCTGCAGGTTTTCCTGAATCCCTTGGACCTTCAAAGTGACGATGAAACACAGAAATTGCATCGGAATTAAATAAAAGAGACACAATGCCCACTTAAGTACAGGAAGACAGAGTCTTCCTACTGTCAATGTTTGAGCGTTTCCTGTGTCAACAGTTTTACATTCCGATGCACCTCTGCAGGTTTACTGTATCAATTGGACCTTCCGATTGACGATGAAACAAAGAAAATGCATTGGAATTAAATATAAGAGACACAATGCCGACTTAAGTACAGGAAGACTGAGTCTTCCTACTGTCAATGTTTGAGCGTTTCCTGTGTCAACAGTTTTACATTCCGATGCACCTCTGCAGGTTTATGTATCCATTGGACCTTCCCATTGACGATGAAACACAGAAATTGCATCGGAATTAAATATAAGAGACACAATGCTGACTTAAGTACAGGAACATTGAGTCTTCCTACTGTCTATACTTTGAGCGTTTCCTGCGTCACCAGTTTTACATTCCTATGCACCTCTGCAGGTTTACTGTATCCATTGGACCTTCCCATTGACAATGAATCACAGAAATTGCATTGGAATTAAATAAAAGAGACACAATGCCGACTTAAGTACAGGAAGATTGAGTCTTCTTACTGTCTATTTTTTGAGCGTTTCCTGCGTCACCAGTTTTACATTCCGATGCACCTCTGCAGGTTTACTGTATCCATCGGGCATACCCATTGACGATGAAACACTGAAATTACATCGGAATTAAGTATAAGAGACACAACGCCGACTTAAGTACAGGAAGATTGAGTCTTCCTACTGTCTATTTTTTGAGCGTTTCCTGCGTCACCAGTTTTACATTCCGGTGCACCTCTGCAGGTTTACTGTATCCATCGGACATACCCATTGACGATGAAACACAGAAATTACATCGGAATTAAATATAAGAGGCACAACGCCGACTTAAGTACAATAAAACTGAGTCTTCTTACGGTCTACGTTTTGAGCGTTTCCAGTGTCACCAGTTTTACATTCCGATGCACCTCTGCAGGTTTACTGTGTCCCTTGGACCATCCCATTGGCGATGAAACACAGAAATTGCATCGGAATTAAATATAAGAGACACAAGCCGACTCATGTACAGGAAGACTGAGACATCCTACTGTCTATGTTTTGAGCGTCTCCTGTGTCACCAGTTTTACATTCCGATGCACCTCTGCAGGTTTACTGTATCCCTTGGACCTTCCCATTGACAATGAAACACAGAAATTACATCGGAATTAAAGATAACAGACACAATGCCGATTTAAGTACAGGAAGACTGAGTCTTACTACTGTCTATGTTTTGAGCGTTTCCTGTGTCACCAGTTTTAAATTCCGATGCACCTCTGCAGGTTTACTGTATCCATTGGACCTTCCCATTGACGATGAAACACAGAAATTGCATCGGAATTAAATATAAGAGACACAATGCCAACTTAGGTACAGGAAGACTGAGTCTTCCTACTGTCTATGTTTTGAGCGTTTGCTGTGTCATCAGTTTTCCATTTTGATGCACCTCTGCAGGTTAACTGTATCCATTGGACCTTCCCATTGACGATGAAACACAGAAATTGCATCGGAATTAAATATAAGAGACACAATGCAGACTTAGGTACAGGAAGACTGAGTCTTCCTACTGTCTATGTTTTGAGCGTTTCCTGTGTCATCAGTTTTCCATTTTGATGCACCTCTGCAGGTTTACTGTATCCATTGGACCTTCACAGTGACGATGAAACACAGAAATTGCAACGGAATTCAATATAAGAGACACAATGCCGACTTAAGAACAGGAAGGCTGAGTCTTCCTACTGTCTATGTTTTGAGCGTTTCCTGTGTCACCAGATTTACATTCCGATTCACCTCTGCAGGTTTACTGTATCCCTTGGATCTTCCCATTGACGATGAAACACAGAAATTGTATCGGAATGAAATATAAGAGACACAATGTCGACTTAAGTACAGGAAGAGTGTGTCTTTCTATTGCATATGTTTCGAGCGTTTCCTGTGTCACCAGTTTTACATTCCGATTCACCTCTGCAGGTTTACTGTATCCATTGGACCTTCCCATTGACGATGAAACACAGAAATTGCATCGGAATTAAATATAAGAGACACAATGCAGACTTAGGTACAGGAAGACTGAGTCTTCCTACTGTCTATGTTTTAGCGTTTCCTGTGTCATCAGTTTTCCATTTTGATGCACCTCTGCAGGTTTACTGTATCCATTGGACCTTCACAGTGACGATGAAACACAGAAATTGCAACGGAATTCAATATAAGAGACACAATGCCGACTTAAGAACAGGAAGGCTGAGTCTTCCTACTGTCTATGTTTTGAGCGTTTCCTGTGTCACCAGAATTACATTCCGATGCACCTCTGCAGGTTTACTGTATCCCTTGCATCTTCCCATTGACGATGAAACACAGAAATTGCATCGTAATTAAATATAAGAGACACAATGCCGACTTAAGTACAGGAACATTGAGTCTTCCTACTGCCTATACTTTCAGCGTTTCCTGCGTCACCAGTTTTACATTCCGATGCACCTCTGCAGGTTTGCTGTATCCATTGGACTTTCCCATTGACGATGAATCACAGAAATTGCATCGGAATTAAATATAAAAGACACAATGACGACTTAAGTACAGGAGGACTGAGTCTTTCTACTGTCTATGATTTGCGCGTTTCCAGTGTCACCAGTTTTATATTCCGATGCACCTTTAAGGGCTAACTGTATCCACTGGACCTTCCCATTGACGATGAAATACAAAAAAATGCATCAGAATTAAATGTAAGAGACACAATGACGTCTTAAGTACAGGAAGACAGAGTCTTCCAACTGTCTATGTTTTGAGCGTTTCCTGTGTCACAAGTTTTACATTCCCATGCACCTCTGCATGTTTTCCTGTATCCCTTGGACCTTCAAAGTGACGATGGAACACAGAAATTGCATCGGAATTAAATATAAGAGACACAATGCCAACTTAAGTATAGGAAGACTGAGTCTTACTACTGTGTATGTTTTGAGCGTTTCCTGTGTCACCAGTTTTACATTCCGATGCACCTCTGCAGGTTTACTGTATCCCTTTGACCTTCCCATTGACGATGAATCACAGAAATTGCACCGGAATTAAATATAAGAGACACAATTCCGACTTAAGTACACGAAGATTGAGTCTTCCTACTGTCTATTTTTTGAGCGTTTCCTGCGTCACCAGTTTTACATTCCGATGCACCTGTGCAGGTTTACTGTATCCATCGGACCTTCCCATTGACGATGAAACACAGAAATTACATCGGAATTAAATATAAGAGACACAACGCCGAATTAAGTACATGAAAACTGAGTCCTCTTACGGTCTACGTTATGAGCGTTTCCAGTGTCACCAGTTTTACATTCCGATGCACCTCTGCAGGTTTACTGTGTCCCTTGGACCTTCCCATTTGCGATGAAACACAGAAATTGCATCGGAATTAAATATAAGAGACACAATGACGTCTTAAGTACAGGAAGACAGAGTCTTCCAACTGTCTATGTTTTGAGCGTTTCCTGTGTCACAAGTTTTACATTCCCATGCACCTCTGCAGGTTTTCCTGTATCCCTTGGACCTTCAAAGTGACGATGAAACACAGAAATTGCATCGGAATTAAATATAAGAGACACAATGCCGACTTAAGTACAGGAAGACTGAGTCTTCCTACTGTCAATGTTTGAGCGTTTCCTGTGTCAACAGTTTTACATTCCGATGCACCTCTGCAGGTTTACTGTATCCATTGGACCTTCCGATTGACGATGAAACAAAGAAAATGCATCGGAATTAAATATAAGAGACACAATGCCGACTTAAGTACAGGAAGACTGAGTCTTCCTACTATCAATGTTTGAGCGTTTCCTGTGTGACCAGTTTTACATTCCGATGCACCTCTGCTAGTTTACTGTATCCATCGGACCTTCTCATTGATGATGAAACACAGAAATTACATCGGAATTAAATATAAGAGACACAAAGCCGACTTAAGTACATGAAAACTGAGTCTTCTTACGGTCTACGTTTTGAGCGTTTCCAGTGTCACCAGTTTTACATTCCAATGCACCTCTGCAGGATTACTGTGTCCCTTGGACCTTCCTATTTGCGATGAAACACAGAAATTGCATCGGAATTAAATATAAGAGACACAATGCCGACTTAAGTACAGGAAGACTGAGTCTCCAACTGTCTATGTTTTGAGCGTTTCCTGTGTCACAAGTTTTACAATCCCATGCACCTCTGCAGGTTTTCCTGAATCCCTTGGACCTTCAAAGTGACGATGAAACACAGAAATTGCATCGGAATTAAATAAAAGAGACACAATGCCCACTTAAGTACAGGAAGACAGAGTCTTCCTACTGTCAATGTTTGAGCGTTTCCTGTGTCAACAGTTTTACATTCCGATGCACCTCTGCAGGTTTACTGTATCAATTGGACCTTCCGATTGACGATGAAACAAAGAAAATGCATTGGAATTAAATATAAGAGACACAATGCCGACTTAAGTACAGGAAGACTGAGTCTTCCTACTGTCAATGTTTGAGCGTTTCCTGTGTCAACAGTTTTACATTCCGATGCACCTCTGCAGGTTTATGTATCCATTGGACCTTCCCATTGACGATGAAACACAGAAATTGCATCGGAATTAAATATAAGAGACACAATGCTGACTTAAGTACAGGAACATTGAGTCTTCCTACTGTCTATACTTTGAGCGTTTCCTGCGTCACCAGTTTTACATTCCTATGCACCTCTGCAGGTTTACTGTATCCATTGGACCTTCCCATTGACAATGAATCACAGAAATTGCATTGGAATTAAATAAAAGAGACACAATGCCGACTTAAGTACAGGAAGATTGAGTCTTCTTACTGTCTATTTTTTGAGCGTTTCCTGCGTCACCAGTTTTACATTCCGATGCACCTCTGCAGGTTTACTGTATCCATCGGGCATACCCATTGACGATGAAACACTGAAATTACATCGGAATTAAGTATAAGAGACACAACGCCGACTTAAGTACAGGAAGATTGAGTCTTCCTACTGTCTATTTTTTGAGCGTTTCCTGCGTCACCAGTTTTACATTCCGGTGCACCTCTGCAGGTTTACTGTATCCATCGGACATACCCATTGACGATGAAACACAGAAATTACATCGGAATTAAATATAAGAGGCACAACGCCGACTTAAGTACAATAAAACTGAGTCTTCTTACGGTCTACGTTTTGAGCGTTTCCAGTGTCACCAGTTTTACATTCCGATGCACCTCTGCAGGTTTACTGTGTCCCTTGGACCATCCCATTGGCGATGAAACACAGAAATTGCATCGGAATTAAATATAAGAGACACAAGCCGACTCATGTACAGGAAGACTGAGACATCCTACTGTCTATGTTTTGAGCGTCTCCTGTGTCACCAGTTTTACATTCCGATGCACCTCTGCAGGTTTACTGTATCCCTTGGACCTTCCCATTGACAATGAAACACAGAAATTACATCGGAATTAAAGATAACAGACACAATGCCGATTTAAGTACAGGAAGACTGAGTCTTACTACTGTCTATGTTTTGAGCGTTTCCTGTGTCACCAGTTTTAAATTCCGATGCACCTCTGCAGGTTTACTGTATCCATTGGACCTTCCCATTGACGATGAAACACAGAAATTGCATCGGAATTAAATATAAGAGACACAATGCCAACTTAGGTACAGGAAGACTGAGTCTTCCTACTGTCTATGTTTTGAGCGTTTGCTGTGTCATCAGTTTTCCATTTTGATGCACCTCTGCAGGTTAACTGTATCCATTGGACCTTCCCATTGACGATGAAACACAGAAATTGCATCGGAATTAAATATAAGAGACACAATGCAGACTTAGGTACAGGAAGACTGAGTCTTCCTACTGTCTATGTTTTGAGCGTTTCCTGTGTCATCAGTTTTCCATTTTGATGCACCTCTGCAGGTTTACTGTATCCATTGGACCTTCACAGTGACGATGAAACACAGAAATTGCAACGGAATTCAATATAAGAGACACAATGCCGACTTAAGAACAGGAAGGCTGAGTCTTCCTACTGTCTATGTTTTGAGCGTTTCCTGTGTCACCAGATTTACATTCCGATTCACCTCTGCAGGTTTACTGTATCCCTTGGATCTTCCCATTGACGATGAAACACAGAAATTGTATCGGAATGAAATATAAGAGACACAATGTCGACTTAAGTACAGGAAGAGTGTGTCTTTCTATTGCATATGTTTCGAGCGTTTCCTGTGTCACCAGTTTTACATTCCGATTCACCTCTGCAGGTTTACTGTATCCATTGGACCTTCCCATTGACGATGAAACACAGAAATTGCATCGGAATTAAATATAAGAGACACAATGCAGACTTAGGTACAGGAAGACTGAGTCTTCCTACTGTCTATGTTTTAGCGTTTCCTGTGTCATCAGTTTTCCATTTTGATGCACCTCTGCAGGTTTACTGTATCCATTGGACCTTCACAGTGACGATGAAACACAGAAATTGCAACGGAATTCAATATAAGAGACACAATGCCGACTTAAGAACAGGAAGGCTGAGTCTTCCTACTGTCTATGTTTTGAGCGTTTCCTGTGTCACCAGAATTACATTCCGATGCACCTCTGCAGGTTTACTGTATCCCTTGCATCTTCCCATTGACGATGAAACACAGAAATTGCATCGTAATTAAATATAAGAGACACAATGCCGACTTAAGTACAGGAACATTGAGTCTTCCTACTGCCTATACTTTCAGCGTTTCCTGCGTCACCAGTTTTACATTCCGATGCACCTCTGCAGGTTTGCTGTATCCATTGGACTTTCCCATTGACGATGAATCACAGAAATTGCATCGGAATTAAATATAAAAGACACAATGACGACTTAAGTACAGGAGGACTGAGTCTTTCTACTGTCTATGATTTGCGCGTTTCCAGTGTCACCAGTTTTATATTCCGATGCACCTTTAAGGGCTAACTGTATCCACTGGACCTTCCCATTGACGATGAAATACAAAAAAATGCATCAGAATTAAATGTAAGAGACACAATGACGTCTTAAGTACAGGAAGACAGAGTCTTCCAACTGTCTATGTTTTGAGCGTTTCCTGTGTCACAAGTTTTACATTCCCATGCACCTCTGCATGTTTTCCTGTATCCCTTGGACCTTCAAAGTGACGATGGAACACAGAAATTGCATCGGAATTAAATATAAGAGACACAATGCCAACTTAAGTATAGGAAGACTGAGTCTTACTACTGTGTATGTTTTGAGCGTTTCCTGTGTCACCAGTTTTACATTCCGATGCACCTCTGCAGGTTTACTGTATCCCTTTGACCTTCCCATTGACGATGAATCACAGAAATTGCACCGGAATTAAATATAAGAGACACAATTCCGACTTAAGTACACGAAGATTGAGTCTTCCTACTGTCTATTTTTTGAGCGTTTCCTGCGTCACCAGTTTTACATTCCGATGCACCTGTGCAGGTTTACTGTATCCATCGGACCTTCCCATTGACGATGAAACACAGAAATTACATCGGAATTAAATATAAGAGACACAACGCCGAATTAAGTACATGAAAACTGAGTCCTCTTACGGTCTACGTTATGAGCGTTTCCAGTGTCACCAGTTTTACATTCCGATGCACCTCTGCAGGTTTACTGTGTCCCTTGGACCTTCCCATTTGCGATGAAACACAGAAATTGCATCGGAATTAAATATAAGAGACACAATGACGTCTTAAGTACAGGAAGACAGAGTCTTCCAACTGTCTATGTTTTGAGCGTTTCCTGTGTCACAAGTTTTACATTCCCATGCACCTCTGCAGGTTTTCCTGTATCCCTTGGACCTTCAAAGTGACGATGAAACACAGAAATTGCATCGGAATTAAATATAAGAGACACAATGCCGACTTAAGTACAGGAAGACTGAGTCTTCCTACTGTCAATGTTTGAGCGTTTCCTGTGTCAACAGTTTTACATTCCGATGCACCTCTGCAGGTTTACTGTATCCATTGGACCTTCCGATTGACGATGAAACAAAGAAAATGCATCGGAATTAAATATAAGAGACACAATGCCGACTTAAGTACAGGAAGACTGAGTCTTCCTACTATCAATGTTTGAGCGTTTCCTGTGTGACCAGTTTTACATTCCGATGCACCTCTGCTAGTTTACTGTATCCATCGGACCTTCTCATTGATGATGAAACACAGAAATTACATCGGAATTAAATATAAGAGACACAATGCCGACTTAAGTACAGAAGGACTGAGTCTTCCTACTCTCTATGTTTCGAGCGTTTCCTGTGTAACCAGTTTTACATTCCGATGCACCTCTGCAGGTTTACTGTATCCCTTTGACCTTCCCATTGACGATGAATCACAGAAATTGCACCGGAATTAAATATAAGAGACACAATGCCGACTTAAGTACAGGAAGATCGAGTCTTCCTACTGTCTATTTTTTGAGCGTTTCCTGCGTCACCAGTTTTACATTCCGATGCACCTCTGCTAGTTTACTGTATCCATCGGACCTTCCCATTCACAATGAAACACAGAAATTACATCGGAATTAAATATAAGAGACACAATGCCAACTTAAGTTTAGGAAGACTGAGTCTTACTACTGTGTATGTTTTGAGCGTTTCCTGTGTCACCCGTTTTACATGCCGATGCACCTCTGCAGGTTTACTGTATCCCTTTGACCTTCCCATTGACGATGAATCACAGAAATTGCACCGGAATTAAATATAAGAGACACAATGCCGACTTAAGTACACGAAGATTGAGTCTTCCTACTGTCTATTCTTTGAGCGTTTCCTGCGTCACCAGTTTTACATTCCGATGCACCTGTGCAGGTTTACTGTATCCATCGGACCTTCCCATTGACGATGAAACACAGAAATTACATCGGAATTAAATATAAGAGACACAACTCCGAATTAAGTACATGAAAACTGAGTCCTCTTACGGTCTACGTTTTGAGCGTTTCCAGTGTCACCAGTTTTACATTCCGATGCACCTCTGCAGGTTTACTGTGTCCCTTGGACCTTCCCATTTGCGATGAAACACAGAAATTGCATCGGAATTAAATATAAGAGACACAATGACGTCTTAAGTACTTGAAGACAGAGTCTTCCAACTGTCTATGTTTTGAGCGTTTCCTGTGTCACAAGTTTTACATTCCCATGCACCTCTGCAGGTTTTCCTGTATCCCTTGGACCTTCAAAGTGACGATGAAACACAGAAATTGCATCGGAATTAAATATAAGAGACACAATGCCGATTTAAGTACAGGAAGACTGAGTCTTCCTACTGTCAATGTTTGAGCGTTTCCTGTGTCAACAGTTTTACATTCCGATGCACCTCTGCAGGTTTACTGTATCCATTGGACCTTCCGATTGACGATGAAACAAAGAAAATGCATCGGAATTAAATATAAGAGACACAATGCCGACTTAAGTACAGGAAGACTGAGTCTTCCTACTGTCAATGTTTGAGCGTTTCCTGTGTGAACAGTTTTACATTCCGATGCACCTCTGCAGGTTTACTGTATCCATAGGACCTTCCCATTGACGATGAAACACAGAAATTGCACCGGAATTAAATATAAGAGACACAATGCCGACTTAAGTACAGGAAGATTGAGTCTTCCTACTGTATATTTTTTGAGCGTTTCCTGCGTCACCAGTTTTACATTCCGATGCACCTCTGCTAGTTTACTGTATCCATCGGACCTTCCCATTGATGATGAAACACAGAAATTACATCGGAATTAAATATAAAAGACACAATGCCGACTTAAGTACAGAAGGACTGAGTCTTCCTACTCTCTATGTTTTGAGCGTTTCCTGTGTAACCAGTTTTACATTCCAATGCACCTATGCAGGTCTACAGTATCGCTTGGACCTTCATAGTGACGATGAAACACAGAAATTGCATCGGAATTAAATATAAAAGACACAATGACGACTTAAGTACAGGAAGACTGAGTCTTTCTACTGTCTATGATTTGAGCGTTTCCTGTGTCACCAGTTTTACATTCCGATGCACCTTTGCAGGTTAACTGTATCCACTGGACCTTCCCATTGACGATGAAACACAAAAAAAGCATCAGAATTAAATATAAGAGACACAATGCCGACTTAAGTACAGGAAGACTGAGTCTTCCTACTGTCAATGTTTGAGCGTTTTCTGTGTCAACAGTTTTACTTTCCGATGCACCTCTGCAGGGTTACTGTATCCATCGGACCTTCCCATTGACGATGAAACACAGAAATTACATCGGAATTAAATATAAGAGACACAACGCCGACTTAAGTACATGAAAACTGAGTCTTCTTACGGTCTACGTTTTGAGCGTTTCCAGTGTCACCAGTTTTACATTCCGATGCACCTCTGCAGGTTTACTGTGTCCCTTGGACCTTCCCATTTGCGATGAAACACAGAAATTGCATCGGAATTAAATATAAGAGACACAATGACGTCTTAAGTACAGGAAGACAGAGTCTTCCAACTGTCTATGTTTTGAGCGTGTCCTGTGTCACCAGTTTTACATTCCCATGCACCTCCGCATATTTTCCTGTATCACTTGGACCTTCAAAGTGACGATGAAACACAGAAATTGCATCGGAATTAAATATAAGAGACACAATGCCGACTTAAGTACAGGAAGACTGAGTCTTCCTACTGTCAATGTTTGATCGTTTCCTGTGTCAACAGTTTTACAATCCGATGCACCTCTGCAGGTTTACTGTATCCATTGGACCTTCCGATTGACGATGAAACAAGGAAAATGCCTCGGAATTAAATATAAGAGACACAATGCGGACTTAGGTACAGGAAGACTGAGTCTTCCTACTGTCAATGTTTGAGCGTTTCCTGTGTCAACAGTTTTACATTCCGATGCACCTCTGCAGGTTTACTGTATCCATTGCACCTTCCGATTGACGATGAAACAAAGAAAATGCATCGGAATTAAATATAAGAAGCACAATGCCGACTTAAGTACAGGAAGTCCTTTGCTGTCTCTGGTAGAATTACAATGTCATCGGCGAGCCTTAAAGTTTATTCATATTAAAAGTGGGTAAAGTCTACAGACACACAAGTACATGGATATCTTTGTGACGTCATAAGCGAGTGGCTGCGTGTGAGATCGCTCTCTAAGTTTTCATATATTTTTAGGTTCCAGATACATATTTTAACGGTTTTTGTGATAATATTTACTATATAAGTGACGTATTAGTGGTTTCTTCATTCAGCTCTGCCTTTCTTCTGTTGTGACGTGATATTTGTGAGTGTTCCGTATCGAGCAACTTAACCTCTTGCCTGTGTTTACATTCCGCGCTGACCAGTTGCAGCTGTAGCGGCGCATCGAAAGCTAAGTACTGATTAATTGTTTGTGCATAGTGATTTATTTAGGAACTTTAGTAGTCTTCAACCGGTGTTCGTGGTGTTTTCTGGTGAAATAATTTCAGAAGAACCTGTTGGGAACTGTTTACAGCTCGTTACTGTGTGATTAGACGTTTGATTCTCTTTCTGTATTAGTCTTTTGCTATATTCACATTTGTTGTTTATTAATACTGTTAATAATAGTAGTTACTTCCCTTGTAGAGTAAGTTTATGATTATTGTAGTCAGGTTTTTAGCATCTTCTTATTGTAGTAGCGGAACTTAGAAAAAGTAAAATTTTACCATGAGTGAGTAGTGTGGGCTTTGCCGTAGGTTCGTGAGTAGTGGATTGCGGTGTGACACTTGTTCGAAGTATTTTCACTGGGGGGAATGCAGTGGGGAAGCCAGTGGGCATTCTGGTGAGATCCTCTCCTGGAACTGCAGGTTATGTAGCAAGAGTAAACTGATAGAGGAGCAGGAGCGTAAGATCTGTGCCCTTCAGGTGCAGTTGAAAAACGCACAGGAGGAGCTAGATAGGATGAGGAGGGAGAAGGGGGTTGGGGAATGGGAGCTGGCTGTTGGCAAGAGATCTGTTAGGAGAAGAAGATTTTCAGATAGTTTTACTATTGGTGTTTACAATAGATATGACCAACTGTCAGAGTCTAGTGGAGAGGAATCTCTAGTAGCTGTAGATGTAGGAAGTATGCAGCAGACCTCAGTAGTTACTGTGCCTAGAACAGTTGCAAAGTCGAAGAGGAAGAAGAAGGTTCTGCTGTTAGGTAGTTCACATGGCAGAGGTGTAGGCCAGCAGTTGCAGTAAGTGCTGGGAAGTGAGTACCAGGTCACCAGCATTGTGAAGCCTAATGCAGGGTTGGCTCAGGTGACTGTTAACATAGGGGGGTTATGTAGGGATTTTACTAAAGAGGATCAGATAGTGATTGTGGGTGGGGCTGGTAATAGTATTGGTAGGGATGGGGAGTATAACATAGATGGTGACCTGGAAAAGATAGCCACTCAGACTGGCAACACGAATGTGCATTTCGTGGAACTGTTTCAGCGTCACGATCGGCCTCATCTTAATACAGCCGTCAGGCGTAATAACATGAGACTTGGGGGTGCGCTGATGACAGAAAGCATGGGTCACATTTCAGTGGTGTCGGTGGAGTCTATCAGCAGGACGGGTTTCACTAGACACGGCCTGCACCTCAACAGGTATGGGAAGGGGAGGTTGGCAAAGCTTATAGGTGACAGCATAGGTGGGGTTGGTGGGATCACTCATGGGAAAATTCCTGCAGTAGTGTGTGTTAGAGCTGCACCTTTTTTAGATTGAAGTCAGCTGATAGGTATTCCTGCTTAAGGGAAGTCTCTCTAACAAGGGAATCACTTTTGACAAAGCTTAGGTATCCGAGTAATGAGGGAATTAGTATATTTCATCAAAATATACAAGGTATTAGGGATAAAGTTAGTGAACTGCTTATAGATGTTGACTCTGAAATTATTGGTATATCTGAACACTTCTTAAATAAGGAGATAATTCAGAGGCTTCCTTTACCAGGATACAGGTTGGCTGGCTGCTTTTCGAGGAGCTCTTTGCGGTGTGGGGGAGTAGCCATGTATGTGAAAAACGGCATCGCATTTGAGTCAATTGATGTTTCAAAGTACTGCACTGAAAAGGTGTTTGAATGTTGTGCAGGTGTGGTTAAATTTAACGGAGTTAAACTTGTAACTGTTGTTATTTATAGATCCCCAGACTCCGATTTCACAGCATTTTTGCTAAAGCTAGAGGAGGTTCTTGGTTCACTTTATAGGAAATACAAAAAGTTAGTTATATGTGGTGACTTCAATATTAATTGTATAAGTGATTGTGCAAGGAAGAGGATGCTGGTAGACCTCTTTCATTCATATAATCTTATGCAAACCGTATTCTTTCCAACGAGAGTGCAAGGGAACAGTAGAACAACCATAGACAACATTTTTGTTCATTCCTCATTACTAGAAGGGCATTCTGTTAGAAAAAAGGTGAATGGCCTTTCAGATCATGATGCGCAAATTTTAACTTTAAAAGATTTTTATGCTGCAACTCGTGTTAAATATAGTCATCAGCTGTTCAGGAAAGCTGATCCGGTTGCTGTAGAGACCTTTGTAAACCTTATAAAGGAACAAGAGTGGCAAGATGTTTATAGCGCTGAGACAGTAAACGATAAATATAATGCTTTTCTAAAGACCTTTCTCATGCTCTTTGAAAGTTGCTTTCCGTTACAACGTTTAAAACAGGTTACTAGCACAAACAGGCAGCCTGGGTGGCTGACTAGAGGGATAAGAATATCTTGTAGAACAAAGTGGCAATTATATCAAAACGTTAGAAACAGTCAAAATCTAAATGCAGCAGCCCATTACAAACAGTATTGTAAGGTGCTTAAAAATGTTATTAGGAAGGCAAAAAGTATGTGGTATGCAGATAGAATAGCTAAGTCTCAGGATAAAATTAAAACCATATGGTCAGTCGTAAAGGAAGTTGCTGGTCTGCAGAGACAGGTCGAGGATATAGAATCAGTGCGTAGTGGGAATGTCCGTGTTACTGATAAGTCGCATATATGTACAGTATTTAATAATCACTTTCTGAATATAGCAGGTGAACTAAATAGAAACCTAATTCCAACAGGGAATCATATAGCGCTCTTAGAAAAAAGTGTTCCGAGACTGTTACCTGAAATGCTCCTCCATGATACTGACAAGAGGGAGATTGAGTTAATAATTAAATCACTAAAGACCAAGAACTCTCATGGATATGACGGGGTATCTAGCAGAATACTGAAGTATTGTTCTATGTATGTTAGCCCAGTACTTAGCCATATCTGTAACTTTTCCTTTAGGAGTGGTCGGTTTCCTGATCGATTAAAATACTCGGTAGTGAAGCCACTTTATAAAAAGGGAGACATTGATAATGTTGACAATTTTAGACCTATTTCTATGCCATCGGTGTTTGCTAAAGTTATCGAGAAGGTTGTATATACGAGGTTACTGGAGCATTTAAATTCACATAATTTGCTGTCAAATGTTCAGTTTGGTTTTAGAAATGGTTTAACAACTGAAAATGCTATATTCTCTTTTCTCTGTGAGGTTTTCGACGGATTAAATAAAAGGTTGCGAACGCTAGGTGTTTTCTTTGATTTAACGAAGGCTTTTGACTGTGTTGACCACAAAATATTACTGCAGAAGTTGGACCATTATGGAGTAAGGGGAGTAGCTTACAATTGGTTCGCCTCTTACTTTAAGAACAGAAAGCAGAGGGTAATTCTCCGCAATATTGAGAGTGGTAGTGATGTTCAGTCCCAATGGGGCACTGTTAAGTGGGGCGTTCCCCAAGGGTCGGTGCTGGGGCCACTGCTGTTTCTTATTTATATAAATGATATGCCTTCTAGTATTACAGGTGATTCAAAAATATTTCTGTTTGCTGATGACACCAGCTTGATAGTGAAGGATCTTGTGTGTAATATTGAAACAGTAACAAATAATTTAGTTCATGAAATAAGTTCGTGGCTTGTGGAAAATAATTTGATGCTAAATCACAGTAAGACTCAGTTTTTACAGTTTCTAACTCACAATTCAACAAGAACTGACATTTTAATCAGACAGAATGGGCATGTTATAAGCGAGACGGAACAGTTCAAGTTCCTAGGCGTACGGATAGATAGTAAGCTGTTGTGGAAAGCCCATGTTCAGGATCTTGTTCAGAAACTAAATGCTGCTTTATTTACCATTAGAACAGTAACTGAAATAAGTGACACTTCAACACGAAAAGTAGTCTACTTCGCATATTTTCATACGCTTATGTCGTATGGTATTATTTTTAGGGGTAATTTTTCTGATTCAAAAAGGGTATTTTTGGCTCAAAAACGGGCTGTTCGAGCTATATGTGGTATAAGTTCGAGAACCTCTTGTCGACCCCTATTCAAAAATCTGGGAATTCTGACATTGCCCTCACAGTATATATTTTCTTTAATGTCGTTTGTTGTTAGCAATATTAGCCTATTCCCAAGAGTTAGCAGCTTTCACTCAGTTAATACTAGGCAGAAATCAAATCTGCATGTGGAATGCACTTCCTTGACTCTTGTGCAGAAAGGAGTGCAGTATTCTGCTGCGTCCATTTTCAATAAGCTACCCCAAGAACTCAAAAATCTTTGCAGTAGCCCAAACTCTTTTAAGTCTAAACTGAAGAGTTTCCTCATGGCTCACTCCTTCTATTCTGTCGAGGAGCTCCTGGAAGAGCTAAAAAATTAAGCAAATTCCAGTGTGACATTGTTGATTGTCTTCATTTAAACTTATGACTTGTCACCTGAATATGTTTTTTTTTCTATATTTCATTTTATCTGTTTCTAATATCGTGTTATAATTTCATGTATTGACTCGTTCCATGACCATGGAGATTTCTCCTTAATTTGGTCCCACGGAAAAATAAATAAATAAATAAATAAAAAAATAAATAAAAAAATGGCGGCTTAAGTACAGGAAGACTGAGTCTTCCTACTGTCTATGTTTTGAGCGTTTCCTGTGTCACCAGTTTTACATTCCGATGCATCTCTGCATGTTTACTGTATCCCTTGGACCTTCACAGTGACGATGAAACACAGAAATTGCATCGCAATTAAATTTAAGAGACACAATGCCGACTTAAGTACAGGAAGACAGAGTCTTCCTACTGTCTATGCTTTGAGCGTCTCCTGTGTCACCAGTTTTATATTCCGATGCACCTCTGCAGGTATACTGTTTCCCTTTGACTTTCCCATTGACGATGACACACAGAAATTGCATCGGAATTAAATAGAAGAGTCACAATGTCGACTTAAGTACAGGAAGAGTGTGTCTTTCTATTGTCTATGTTTTGAGCGTTTCCTGTGTCACCAGTTTTACATTCCAATGCACCTCTGCTGGTTTACTGTATCCCTTGGACCTTCACAGTGATGATGAAACACAGAAATTGCATCGGAATTAAATATAAGAGACACAATGCCGACTTCGGTACAAGAAAACTGAGTCTTCTTAGGGTCTATGTTTGAGCGGTTCCTGTGTCACCAGTTTTACATTCCGATGCACCTCTGCAGTTTTACTGAACCCATTGGACCTTCCCATTGACGATGAAACACAGAAACTGTATCGGAATTAAATGTAAGAGACACAATGCTGACTTAAGGACAGGAAGACTGAGTCTTCCTACTGTCTATGTTTCGAGCGTTTCCTGTGTCACCAGTTTTACATTCCGATGCACCTCTGCAGGTTTACTGTATCCCTTGGACCTTCACAGTGACGATGAAACACAGAAATTGCATCGGAATTAAATATAAGAGACACAATGTCGAGTTAAGTACAGGAAGAGTGTGTCTTTCTATTGTCTATGTTTTGTGCGTTTCCTGTGTCACCAGTTTCACATTCCGATGCAACTCTGCACGTTTACTGTATCCATTGGACCTTCCCATTGACGAAGAAACACAGAAATTGCATCGGAATTAAATATAAGAGACACAACGCCGACTTAAGTACAAGAAAACTGAGTCATCTTACGGTGTATGATTTGAACGTTTCCTTTGTCACCAGTTTTACATTCCGATTCACCTCTGCAGGTTCACTGTATCCCTTGGACCTTCCCATTGACGATGAAAAACAGAAATTGCATCGGATTTAAATATAAGAGACACAATGCCGACTTAGGTACAGGAAGACTGAGTCTTCCTACTGTCTACGTTTTGAGCATTTCGTGTGACATCAATTTTACATTTTGTTGCACCTCTGCAGGTTTACTGTATCCCTTGGACCTTCACAGTGACGATGAAACACAGTAATTGCATCGGAATTAAATATAAGAGACACAATGCCGACTTAAGTACAAGAAAACAGAGTGTTCTTACGGTCTATGATTTGAGCGCATCCTGTGTCACCAGTTTTACATTCCGATGCACCTCTGCGGGTTTACTGTATCCCTTCGACCTTCCCATTGACGACGAAACACAGAAATTGCATCGGAATTAAATATCAGAGAAACAATGCCGACTTAGGTACAGGAAGACTGAGTCTCCCTACTGTCTATGATTTGAGCGTTTCCTGTGTCATCAGTTTTACATTTCGATGCACCTCTGCAGGTTTACTGTATCCCTGGGACCTTCACAGTGACGATGAAACACAGAAATTGCATCAAATTAAATATAAGAGACACAATGCCGAATTCAGTACAAGAAAACTGAGTCTTTTTAGGGTCTATGTTTTTACCGCTTCCTGTGTCACCAGTTTTACATTCCGATGCACCTCTGCAGGTTTACTGTATCCCTTGGACCTTCCCATTGACGACGAAACACAGAAATTGCATCGGAAATAAATATAAGAGACACAATGCCGACTTAAGTACAGGAAGACTGAGTATTCCTACTCTCTATGTTTTGATCGTTTCCTGTGTCACCAGTTTTACATTCCGATGCACCTCTGCAGTTTGACTGTATACATTGGACCTTCCCATTGACGATGAAACACAGACATAGCATCCGAATTAAATATAAGAGACACAATGCCGACTTAAGTACAGGAAGACTGAATCTTCCTACTGTCTACGATTTGAGCGCTTCATGCGTCACCAGTTTTACATTCCGATGCACCTCTGCAGGTTTACTGTATCCCTTGGACCTTCTCAGTGATGACGAAACACAGAAATTGCATCGGAATTAAATATAAGAGACACAATGCCGACTTCATTACAGGAAAACTCAGTCTTCTTAGGGTCTATGTTTTGAGCGGCTCCTGTGTCACCAGTTTTACATTCCGATGCACCTCTGCAGGTTTACTGTATCCATTGGAATTTCCCATTGACGATGAAACACAGAAATTGCATCGGAATTAAATATAAGAGACACAACGCCGACTTAAGTACAAGAAAACTGAGTCATCTTACGGTGTATGATTTGAGCGTTTCCTTTGTCACCAGTTTTACATTCCGATGCACCTCTGCAGCTTTACTGTATCCCTTGGACCTTCCCATTGACGACGAGACACAGAAAATGCATCGGATTTAAATCTAAGAGACACAAAGCCGACTTAAGTTCAGGAAGACTGAGTCTTCCAACTGTGTATGTTTTGATCGTTTCATGTGTCACCAGTTTTACATTCCGATGCACCTCTGCAGTTTTACTATATCCATTGGCCCTTCCCATTGACGATGAAACACCGAAATTGCATCGGAATTAAATATAAGAGACACAATGCTGACTTAAGCACTGGAAGACTGAGTCTTCCTACTGTGTATGTTTTGAGCGTTTCCTGTTTCACCAGTTTTACATTCAGATGCACCTCTGCAGGTTTACTGTATCCCTTGGTTCTTCCCATTGACGATGAAACACAGAAATTGCATGGGAATTAAATGTAAGAGACACATGCCGCCATAAGTACAAGAAAACTGAGTCTTCTTACGGTCTATGCTTTGAGCGTTTCCTGTGTCACCAGTTTTACATTCCGATGCACCTCTGCAGGTTTACTGTGTCCCTTGGACTTTCCCATTGGTGATGAAACACAAAAATTTCATCGGAATTAAATATAAGAGACACAATGACGTTTTAAGTACAGGAAGACTGAATCTTCTTACGGTCTATGTTTTGAGCGTTTCCTGTGTCATCAGTTTTACATCCCGGTGCACCTCTGCAAGTTTACTGTATCCCTTGGACCTTCACAGTGACGATGAATCACAGAAATTGCATCGGAATTAAGTATAAGAGACACAATGCCGACATAAGTAGAGGAAGACTGAGTCTTCCTACTGTCTATGCTTTGAGCGTTTCCGGTGTCACCAGTATTAGATTCCGATGCACCTCTGCAGGTTTACTGTATCCCTTGGACCTTCACAGTGACGATGAAACACAGAAATTGCATCGGAATTAAATATAAGAGACACAATGCCGACCTAAGTACAGGAAGACTGAGTCTGCTTCCAGTCTATGTTTTGAGCGTTTCCTGTGTCACCAGTTTGACTTTCCGAT
Source organism: Schistocerca nitens (assembly GCF_023898315.1). Classification (NCBI taxonomy): domain Eukaryota; kingdom Metazoa; phylum Arthropoda; class Insecta; order Orthoptera; family Acrididae; genus Schistocerca; species Schistocerca nitens. Next base: position 1,199,296,876 of record NC_064615.1, on the reverse strand, counting down.
GCACATCTACAGGTTAACTGTATCCATTGGACCTTCCCATTGACGATGAAAAACAGAAATTGCATCGGAATTAAATATAAGAGACACAAGGCCGACTTAGGTACAGGAAGACTGAGTCTTCCTACTGTCTATGATTTGAGCATTTCCTGTGTCATCAGTTTTACATTTTGATGCACGTCTGGAGGTTTACTGTATCCCTTGGACATTCACAGTGACGATGAAACACAGAAATTGCATCGGAATTAAATATAAGAGACACAATGCCGACTTAAGTACAAGAAAACTGAGTCTTCTTATGGTCTATTATTTTGCGCCTCCTGTGTCATCAGTTTTACATTCCGATGCACCTCTGCAGGTTTACTGTATCCCTTGGACCTTCACAGTGACGATGAAACACAGAAATTGCATCGGAATTAAATATAAGAGGCACAATGCCGACCTAAGTACAGGAAGACTGAGTCTTTTTTCCAGTCTATGTTTTGAGCGTTACCTATGCACCTGTTTTACATTCCGATGCACCTCTGCAGGTTAACTGTATCCATTGGACCTTCAGAATGACGATGAAACACAGAAATTGCATCGGAATTAAATACAAGAGACACAATGCCGACTTAAGTACAAGAAAACTGAGTCTCCTTACTGACTATGTTTTGAGCGTTTACAGTGTCACCAGTTTTACATTCCAATGCACTTCTGCAGGTTTACTGCTTTCCTTGGACCTTCCCATTGACAATGAAACACAGAAATTGAATCGGAATTAAATATAAGAGACACCATGCCGACTTAAGTAAAGGTAGACTGAGTCTTCCTACTGTCTATGATTTGAGCGTGTCCTGTATCATCTGTTTTACATTCCGATAAGCCTCTGCAGGTTTACTGTATCCCTTGGATCTTCCCATTGACGATGAAACAGAGAAATTGCATCGGAAGTAAATATAAGAGACACAATGCCGACTTAAGTACAGGAAGATTGAGTTTTCCTACTGTCTATGATTTGAGCGTTTCCTGCGTCACCAATTTTACATTCCGATGCACCTCTGCAGGTTGACTGTATCCATCGGACCTTCCCATTGACGATGAAACACAGAAATAGCATCGGAATTAAATATAAGAGACACAATGCCGACTTATGAACAGGTAGGCTGAGTCTTCCTACTGTCTATGTTTTGAGCGTTTCCTGTGTCACCAGTTTTACATTCCGATGCACCTCTGCAGGTTTACTGTATCCCTTGGATCTTCGCATTGACGATGAAACACAGAAATTGCATCGGAATTATATATAAGAGACACAATGCCGACTTAAGTACAGGAACATTGAGTCTTCCTACTGTCTATGCTTTGAGCGATTCCTGCGTCACCAGTTTTACATTCCGATGCACCTCTGCAGGTTTACTGTATCCATTGGACCTTCACATCGACGATGAAACACAGAAATTACATCGGAATTAAATATAAGAGACACAACGTTGACTTAAGTACAAGAAAACTGAGTCTTCTTGCGGTCTATGTTTTGAGCGTTTCCAGTGTCACCATTTTTAAATTCCGATGCACCTCTGCAGGTTTACTATGTCCCTTGGACTTTCCCATTGGCGATGAAACACAGAAATTGCATCGGAATTAAATAAAAGAGACACAATGGCGGCTTAAGTACAGGAAGACTGAGTCTTCCTACTGTCTATGCTTTGAGCGTCTCCTGTGTCACCAGTTTTACATTCCGATGCACCTCTGCAGTTTGACTGTATCCATTGGACCTTCCCATTGACGATGAAACACAGACATAGCATCCGAATTAAATATAAGAGACAAATTGCCGACTTAAGTACAGGAAGACTGAGTCTTCCTACTGTCTACGATTTGAGCGCTTCATGTGTCACCAGTTTTACATTCCGATGCACCTCTGCAGGTTTACTGTATCCCTTGGACCTTCACAGTGATGACGAAACACAGAAATTGCATCGGAATTAAATATAAGAGACACAATGCCGACTTAAGTACAAGAAAACTGAGTCTTCTTAGGGTCTATGTTATGAGCGCTTCCTGTGTCACCAGTTTTACATTCCGATGCACCTCTGTAGGGTTACTGTATCCCTTGGACCTTCCCATTTACGATGAAACACAGAAATTGCATCGGAATTAATTATAAGAGACACAATGCCGACTTAAGTATAGGAAGACTGAGTCTTCCTACTGTCCATGTTTTGAGCGTTTCCTGTGTCACCAGTTTTACATTCCGATGCACCTCTGCAGGTTTACTGTATCCATGGACCTTCACAGTGACGATGAAACACTGAAATTGCATCGGAATTAAATATAAGAGACACAATGTCGACTTAAGTACAGGAAGAGTGTGTCTTTCTATTGTCTATGCTTTGTGCGTTGCCTGTGTCACCAGTTTTGAATTCCGATGCACCTCTGCACGCTTACTGTATCCATTGGACCTTCCCATTGACGATGAAACACAGAAATTGCTTTGGAATTAAATATAAGAGTCATAACACAACTGAAGTACAAGAAAACTGAGTCAACTTACGGTGTATGATTTGAGCGTTTCATTTGTCACCAGTTTTACATTCCGATGCAACTCTGCAGGTTTACTGTATCCCTTCGACCATCCCATTGACGACGAAACACAGAAATTGCATCGGATTTAAATATAAGAGACACAATGCCCATTTAAGTACAGGAAGACTGAGTATTCCTACTGTCTATGTTTTGATCGTTTCCTGTGTCACCAGTTTTAAATTCCGATGCACCTCTGCAGTTTTACTGTATCCACTCGACCTTCCCATTGACGATGAAACACAGACATAGCATCGGAATTAAATATAAGAGACACAATGCCGACTTAAGAACAGGAAGGCTGAGTCTTCCTACTGTCTATGTTTTGAGCATTTCCTGTGTCACCAGTTTCATATTCCGATGCACCTCTGCAGGTTTACTGTATCCCTTGGACCTTCACAGTGACGATGAAACACAGAAATTGCATCGGAATTAAATATGAGAGACACAATGCCGACCTAAGTACAGGAAGACTGAGTCTTCTTCCAGTCTATGTTTTGAGCGTTACCTGTGTCACCAGTTTTGCATTCCGATGCACCTCTGCAGGTTAACTGTATCCATTGGACCTTCAGAATGACGATGAAACACAGAAATTGCATCGGAATTAAATATAAGAGACACAATGCCAACTTAAGTACAAGAAAACTGAGTCTCCTTACTGTCTATGTTTTGAGCGTTTACAGTGTTACCAGTTTTACATTCCGATGCAGTTCTGCAGGTTTACTGTATTCCTTGGACCTTCCCATTGACAATGAAACACAGAAATTGAGTCGGAATTAAATATAAGAGACACAATGCCGACTTAAGCACAGGAAGACTGAGTCTTCCTACTGTCTATGTTTTGAGCGTTTCCTGTGTCACCAGTTTTACATTCCGATGCACCTCTGCATGTTTACTGTATCCCTTGGTCCTTCACAGTGACGATGAAACACAGAAATTGCATCGGAATTTAATATAAGAGACACAATGCAGACTTAATTACAGGAAGACTAAGTCTTCCTACTATCTATACTTTGAGCGTCTCCTGTGTCACCAGTTTTACATTCCGATGGACCTCTGCAGGTATACTGTTTCCCTTCGACTTTGCCATTGACGATGAAACACAGAAATTGCATCGGAATTAAATAGAAGAGACACAATGTCGACTTAAGTACAAGAAGAGTGTGTCTTTCTATTGTCTGTGTATTGAGCGTTTCCTGTGTCACCAGTTTTACATTCCGAAGCACCTCTGCTGGTTACTGTATCCATTGGACCTTACATTGACGATGAAACACAGAAATTGCATCGGAATTAAATATAAGAGACATCATGCCGACTTAAGTAAAGGAAGACTGAGTCTCCCTACTGTCTATTCTTTGAGCCTTTCCTGTGTCACCAGTATTACATTTCGATGCACCTCTTCAGGTTTACTGTATCCATTGTACCTTCCCATTGACGATGAAACACAGAAATTGCATCGGAATTAAATATAAGAGACACCATGCCGACTTAAGTAAAGGTAGACTGATTCATCCTACTGTCTATGATTTGAGCGTGTCCTGTATCACCAGTTTTACATTCCGATGTACCTCTGCAGGTTCACTGTATCTCTTGGATCTTCCCATTAACGATGAAACAGAGAAATTGCAGCGGATTTAAATATAAGAGTCACAATGCCGACTTAAGTACAGGAATATAGAGTCTTCCTACTGTCTATGCTTTGAGCGTTTCCTGCGTCACCAATTTTACATTCCGATGCACCTCTGCAGGTTTACTGTATCCATTAGACCTTCCCATTGACGATGAAACACAGAGATTGCATCGGAATTCAATATAAGAGACACAATGTCGACTTAAGTACAGGAAGAGTGTGTCTTTCTATTGTCTATGTTTTGAGCGTTGCCTGTGTCACCAGTTTTACATTCCGATGCAAATCTGCTGGTTTACTGTATCCATTGGACCCTCCATTGACGATGAAACACAGAAATTGCATCGGAATTAAATATAAGAGACACCATGCCGACTTAAGTAAAGGAAGACTGAGACTTCCTACTGTCTATGTTTTGAGCCTATCCTGTGTCACCAGTATTACATTCCGATGCACCTCTGCAGGTTTACTGTATGCATTCGACCTTCCCATTGACGATGAAACACAGAAATTGCATGGGAATTAAATATAACAGACACAACGACGACTTAAGCACAAGAAAACTGAGTCTTCTTACGGTCTATGTTTTGGGCGTTTTCTGTGTCACCAGATTTACATTCCGATGCACCTCTGCAGGTTTACTGTATCCATTAGGCCTTCCCATTGACGATGAAACACAGAGATTGCATCGGAATTCAATATAAGAGACACAATGCCGACATAAGTACAGGAAGACTGATTCTTCCTACTGTCTATGATTTGAGCGTGTCCTGTATCACCAGGTTTACATTCCGATGCACCTCTGCAAGTTTACTGTATCCCTTGGACCGTCACAGTGACGATGAAACACAGATATTGCATCGGATTTAAAAATAAGAGACACAATGATGACTTAAGTACAGGAAGACTGAGTCTTCCTACTGTCTATGTTTTGAGCGTTTCCTGTGTCACCAATTTTACATTCAAATGCACCTCTGCAGGTTTACTGTATCCCTTGGACCTTCACAGTGACGATGAAACACAGAAATCGCATCGGAATTAAAGGTAAAAGACACAATGCGGACTTAGGTACAAGAAAACTGAGTCTTCTTAGGGTCTATGTTTTGAGCGTTTCCCTTGTCACCAGTTTTACATTCCGATGCACCTCTGCAGGTATACTGTTTCCCTTCGACCATCCCATTGACGATGAAACACAGAAATTGCATCGGAATTAAATATAAGAGTCACAATGCTGCCGACGTAAGTACAGGAAGACTGAGTCTTCCTACTGTCTATGTTTTGAGCGTTTGCTGTGTCATCAGTTTTACATTCCGATGCACCTTTGGAGGTTTACTGTATCCATGCGACATTCCCATTGACGATGAAACACAGAAATTGCTTCGATTTAAATATAAGAGACACAATGCCGACTTAAGTTCAGGAATACTGAGTATTCCTACTGTCTATGTTTTGGGCGTTTCCCTTGTCACCAGTTTTACATTCCGATGCACCTCTGCAGGTATACTGTTTCCCTTCGACCTTCCCACTGACGATGAAAAACAGAAATTGCATCGGAATTAAATATAAGAAACACAACGCCAACTTAAGTACAAGAAAACTGAGTCTTCTTACGGTCTATGATTTGAACGTTTCCTGTGTTACCAGTATTACATTTCAATGCACCTCAGCAGGTTTACTGTATCCATTGGACCTTCCCATTGACGGAAGAACACAGAAATTGCATCGGAATTAAATATAAGAGATACAATGCCGACATAGGTACAGGAAGACTGAGACTTCCTACTGTCTATGTTTTGAGCGTTTCCTGTGTCATCAGTTTTACATTTTGATGCAGCTCTGCAGGTTTACTGTATCCCTTAGACCTTCCCATTGACGATGAAACACAGAAATTGCATCGGAATTAAATATAAGAGTCACAATGCTGCCGACATAAGTACTGGAAGACTGAGTCTTCCTACTGTCTATGTTTTGAGCGTTTCCTGTGTCATCAGTTTTACATTCCGATGCACCTTTGCAGGTTTACTGTATCCATGCGATCTTCCCACTGACGATGAAAAACAGAAATTGCATCGGAATTAAATATAAGAGACACAATGCCGCCATAAGTACAAGAAAACTGAGTCTTCTTAGGGTCTATGTTTTGAGCGTTTCCCTTGTCACCAGTTTTACATTCTGATGCACCTCTGCATGTATACTGTTTCCCTTCGACCTTCCCATTGACAATGAAACACAGATATTGCATCGGAATTAAATATAAGAGTGACAATGCTGCCGACATAAGTACTGGAAGACTGAGTCTTCCTACTGTCTATGTTTTGAGCGTTTCCTGTGTCATCAGTTTTATATTCCGATGCACCTTTGCAGGTTTACTGTATCCATGCGACCTTCCCACTGACGATGAAAAACAGAAATTGCATCGGAATTAAATATAGGAGACACAATGCCGCCATAAGTACAAGAAAAGTGAGTCTTCCTACTGTCTATGTTTTGAGCATTTCCTGTGTCACCAGTATTACATTCCGATGCACCTCTGCAGGTTTACTGTATCTATTGGACCTTCCCATTGACGATGAAACACAGAACTTGCATCGGAATTAAATATAAGAGACACAATGCCGCCATAAGTACAAGAAAACTGAGTCTTCTTACGGTCTATGTTTTTAGCGTCTTCTGTGTCACCAGATTTACATTCCGATGCACCTCTGCAGGTTTACTGTATCCATTGGACCTTCCCATTGACGATGAAACACAGAGATTCCATCGGAATTATATATAAGAGACACCATGCCGACTTAAGTAAAGGTAGACTGAGTCTTCCCACTGTCTATGATTTGATCGTGTCCTGTATCACCAGGTTTACATTCCGATGCACCTCTGCAGGTTTACTGTATCCCTTGGACCTTCCCATTGGCGATGAAACACAGAAATGGCATCGGAATTCAATATAAGAGACACAATGCCGACTTAAGTTCAGGAAGGCTGAGTATTCCTACTGTCTATGTTTTGAGCGTTTCCTGTGTCATCAGTTTTACATTCCGATGCACCTCTGCAGGTTTACTGTGTCCCTTCGACTTTCCCATTGGCAATGAAACACAGAAATTGCATCGGAATTAAATATAAGAGACACAATGCCGACATAAGTACAGGAAGACTGAGTCTTTCTACTGTCTATGTTTTGAGCGTTTCCCTTGTCATTAGTTTTACATTCCGATGCACCTCTGCAGGTATACTGTTTCCCTTCGACCTTCCCATTGACGATGAAAAACAGAAATTGCATCGGAATTAAATATAACAGACACAACGCCGACTTAAGTACAAGAAAACTGAGTCTTCTTACGGTCTATGATTTGAACGTTTCCTGTGTTACCAGTTTTACATTCCAATGCACCTCAGCAGGTTTACTGTATCCATTGGACCTTCCCATTGACGAAACAACACAGAAATTGCATCGGAATTAAATATAAGAGACACAATGCCGACTTAGGTACAGGAAGACTGAGTCTTCCTATTGTCTATGTTTTGAGCGTTTCCTGTGTCATCAGTTTTCCATTTTGATGCTGCTCTGCAGGTTTACTGTATCCCTTGGACCTTCACAGCAACGATGAAACACAGAAATTGCATCAAATTAAATATAAGAGACACAATGCCGACTTCAGTACAAGAAAACTGGGTCTTCTTAGGGTCTATGCTTTGACCGCTTCCTGTGTCACCAGTTTTACATTCCGATGCACCTCTGCAGGTTTACTGTATCCCTTGGATATTCCCATTGACGATTAAACACAGAAATTGCATCGGAATTAAATATAAGAGACACAATGCCGACTCAGGTTCAGGAAGATTGAGTCTTCCTACTGTCTATGTTTTGAGCGTTTCCTGCGTCACCAGTTTTACATTCCGATGCACATCTGCAGGTTTACTGTATCCATTGGACCTTCCCATTGACGATGAAACACAGAAATTACATCGGAATTAAATATAAGACACACAACGTCGACTTAAGTACAAGAAATCTGAGTCTTCTTACGGTCTATGTTTTGACCGTTTCCAGTGTCACCAGTTTTCCATTCCGATGCTCCTCTGCAGGTTTACTGTATCCGTTGGACCTTCCCATTGACGATGACACACAGAAATAGCATCGGAATTAAATGTAAGAGACACTATGATGACTTAAGAACAGGAAGGCTGAGTCTTCCTACTGTCTATGTTTTGAGCGTTTCCTGTGTCACCAGTTTTACATTCCGATGCACCTCTGCAGGTTTTCCTGTATCCCTTGGACCTTCACAGTGACGATGAAACACAGAAAGTGCATCGGAATTAAATAAAAGAAACACAATGCCGACTTAAGTACAGGAAGACTGAGTCTTCCTACTGTCTATGTTTTGAGCGTTTGCCTTGTCTCCAGTTTTACATTCCGATGCACCTCTGCAGGTATACTGTTTCCCTTCGACCATCACAGTGACGATGAAACACAGAAATCGCATCGGAATTAAAGGTAAAAGATACAATGCCGACTTAAGTACAAGAAAACTGAGTCTTCTTAGGGTCTATGTTTTGAGCGTTTCCCTTGTCACCAGTTTTACATTCCGATGCACCTCTGCAGGTTTACTGTATCCATGCGACCTTCCCACTGACGATGAAAAACAGAAATTGCATCGGAATTAAATATAAGAGACACAATGCTGCCATAAGCACAAGAAAACTGAGTCATCTTACGGTCTTTGTTTGAGCGTTTCCTGTGTCACCAGTTTTACATTCCGATGCACCTCTGCAGGTTTACTGTGTCCCTTCGACTTTCCCATTGGCAATGAAACACAGAAATTGCATCGGAATTAAATATAAGAGACACAATGCCGACATAAGTACAGGAAGACTGAGTCTTTCTACTGTCTATGTTTTGAGCGTTTCCCTTGTCACCAGTTTTACATTCCGATGCACCTCTGCAGGTATACTGTTTCCCTTCGACTTTCCCATTGATGCTGAAAAACAGAAATTGCATCGGAATTAAATATAACTGACACAACGCCGACTCAAGTACAAGAAAACTGAGTCTTCTTACGGTCTATGATTTGAACGTTTCCTGTGTTACCAGTTTTACATTCCAATGCGCCTCAGCAGGTTTACTGTATCCATTGGACCTTCCCATTGACGAAAGAACACAGAAATTGCGTCGGAATTAAATATAAGAGACACAATGCCGACTTAGGTACAGGAATATTGAGTCTTCCTACTGTCTATGTTTTGAGCGTTTCCTGTGTCATCAGTTTTACATTTTGATGCTGCTCTGCAGGTTTACTGTATCCCTTGGACCTTCACAGCAACGATGAAACACAGAAATTGCATCAAATTAAATATAAGAGACACAATGCTGGCTTCAGTACAAGAAAACTGGGTCTTCTTAGAGTCTATGTTTTGACCGCTTCCTGTGTCACCAGTTTTACATTCCGATGCACCTCTGCAGGTTTACTGTATCCCTTGGATCTTCCCACTGACGATTAAACACAGAAATTGCATCGGAATTAAATATAAGACACACAACGCCGACTTATGTACAAGAAATCTGAGTCTTCTTACGGTCTATGTTTTGGCCGTTTCCAGTGTCACCAGTTTTCCATTCCGATGCACCACTGCAGGTTTACTGTATCCGTTGGACCTTCCCATTGACGATGAAACACAGAAATAGAATCGGAAATAAATGTAAGAGACACAATGCCGACTTAATTACAGGAAGGCTGAGTCTTCCTACTGTCTATGATTTGAGCGTTTCCTGTGTCACCAGTTTTACATTCCGATGCACCTCTGCAGTTTTTCCTGTATCCCTTGGACCTTCACAGTGACGATGAAACACAGAAATTGCATCGGAATTAAATAAAAGAGACACAATGCCGACTTAAGTACAGGAAGACTGAGTCTTCCTACTGTCTATGTTTGAGCGTTTCCCTTGTCACCAGTTTTACATTCCGATGCACCTCTGCAGGTATACTGTTTCCCTTTGACCTTCACAGTGACGATGAAACACAGAAATCGCATCGGAATTAAAGGTAAAAGACACGATGCCGACTTAAGTACAAGAAAACTGAGTCTTCTTAGGGTCTATGTTTTGAGCGTTTCCCTTGTCACCAGTTTTACATTCCAATGCACCTCTGCAGGTATTCTGTTTCCCTTCGCCCCTCCCATTGACGATGAAACACAGAAATTGCATCGGAATTAAATATAAAAGTCACAATGCTGCCGACATAAGTACAGGAAGACTGAGTCTTCCTACTGTCTATCTTTAGAGCGTTTCCTGTGTCATCAGTTTTACATTCCGATGCACTTTTGCAGGTTGACTGTATCCATGCGGCCTTCCCATTGACGATGAAACACAGAAATTGCATCGGAATTAAATATAAGAGTCACAATGCTGCCGACATAAGTACAGGAAGATTGAGTCTTCCTACTGTCTATGATTTGAGCGTTTCCTGTGTCATCAGTTTTACATTCCGCTGCACCTTTGGAGGTTTACTGTATCCAAGCGACCTTCCCATTAACGATGAAACACAGAAATTGCATCGATTTAAATATAAGAGACACAATGCCGACTTAAGTTCAGGAAGACTGAGTATTCCTACTGTCTATGTTTTGAGCGTTTCCCTTGTCACCAGTTTTACATTCCGATGCACCTCTGCAGGTATACTGTTTCCCTTCGACCTTCCCACTGACGATGAAAAACAGAAATTGCATCGGAATTAAATATAAGAAACACAACGCCAACTTAAGTAAAAGAAAACCGAGTCTTCTTACGCTCTATGATTTGTACGTTTCCTGTGTTACCAGTATTACATTCCAATGCACCTCAGCAGGTTTACCGTATCCATTGGACCTTCCTATTGACGAAAGAACACAGAAATTGCATCGGAATTAAATATAAGAGACACAATGCCAACATAGGTACATGAAGACTGAGTCTTCCTACTGTCTATGTTTTGAGCGTTTCCTGGGTCATCAGTTTTACATTTTGATGCAGCTCTGCAGGTTTACTGTATCCCTTAGACCTTCACAGCAACGATGAAACACAGAAATTGCATCAAATTAAATATAAGAGACACAATGCCGACTTCAGTACAAGAAAACTGAGTCTTCTTCCGGTCTATGTTTTGAGCGTTTCCAGTGTCACCAGTTTTCCATTCCGATGCACCTCTGCAGGTTTACTGTATCCGTTGGACCTTCCCATTGACGATGAAACACAGAAATAGCAACGGAATTAAATGTAAGAGACACAATGCCGACTTAAGAACAGGAAGGTTAGGCTTCCTACTGTCTATGTTTTGAGCGTTTCCTGAGTCACCAGTTTTACATTCCGATGCACCTCTGCAGGTTTACCTGTATCCCTTGGACCTTCACAGTGACGATGAAACACAGAAATCGCATCGGAATTAAAGGTAAAAGACACAATGCCGACTTAAGTACAAGAAAACTGAGTCTTCTTAGGGTCTAAGTTTTGAGCGTTTCCCTTGTCACCAGTCTTACATTCGGATGCACCTCTGCATGTATACTGTTTCCCTTCGACCTTCCCATTGACGATGAAAGACAGAAATTGCATCGGAATTAAATATAAGAGTCACAATGCTGCCGACATAAGTACTGGAAGACTGAGTCTTCCTACTGTCTATGTTTTGAGCGTTCCCTGTGTCATCAGTTTTACATTCCGATGCACCTTTGCAGGTTTACTGTATCCATGCGACCTTCCCATTGACGATGAAACACAGAAATTGCATCGATTTAAATATAAAAGACACAATGCCGACTTAAGTTCAGGAAGACTGAGTATTCCTACTGTCTATGTTTTGAGCGTTTCCTGTGTCATCAGTTTTACATTCCGATGCACCTCTGCAGGTTTACTGTATCCATGCGACCTTCCCACTGACGATGAAAAACAGAAATTGCATCGGAATTAAATATAAGAGACACAATGCCGCCATAAGTACAAGAAAACTGAGTCTTCCTACTGTCTATGTTTAGAGCCTTTCCTGTGTCACCAGTATTACATTCCGATGCACCTCTGCAGGTTTACTGTATCCATTGGACCTTCCCATTGACGATGAAACACAGAGATTGCATTGGAATTAAATATAAGAGACACCATGCCGACTTAAGTAAAGGTAGATTGAGTCTTCCCACTGTCTATGATTTGAGCGTGTCCTGTATCACCAGGTTTACATTCCGATGCACCTCTGCAGGTTTACTGTATCCCTTGGACCTTCCCATTGGCGATGAAACACAGAAATGGCATCGGAATTCAATATAAGAGACACAATGCCGACATAAGCACAGGAAGACTGAGTCTTCCTACTGTCTATGTTTTGAGCGTTTCCTGTGTCACCAGTTTTACATTCCGATGCACCTCTGCAGGTTTACTGTGTCCCTTCGACTATCCCATTGGCAATGAAACACAGAAATTGCACCGGAATTAAATATAAGAGACACAATGCCGACATAAGCACAGGAAGACTGAGTCTTTCTACTGTCTATGTTTTGAGCGTTTCCCTTGTCACCAGTTTTACATTCCGATGCACCTCTGCAGGTATACTGTCTCCCTTCGACCTTCCCATTGACGATGAAAAAGAGAAATTGCATCGTAATGAAATATAACAGACGCAACGCCGACTTAAGTACAAGAAAACTGCGTCTTCTTACGGTCTATGATTTGAACGTTTCCTGTGTTACCAGTTTTACATTCCAATGCACCTCAGCAGGTTTACTGTATCCATTGGACCTTCCCATTGACGAAAGAACACAGAAATTGCATCGGAATTAAATATAAGAGACACAATGCCGACATAGGTACAGGAAGACTGAGTCTTCCTACTGTCTATGTTTTGAGCGTTTCCTGTGTGATCAGTTTTACATTTTGATGCAGCTCTGCAGGTTTACTGTATCCCCTGGACCTTCACAGCAACGATGAAACACCGAAATTGCATCAAATTAAATATAAGAGACACAATGCCGACTTCAGTACAAGAAAACTGAGTCTTCTTAGGGTCTATGTTTTGACCGCTTCCTGTGTCACCAGTTTTACATTCCGATGCACCTCTGCAGGTTTACTGTATCCCTTGGATCTTCCCATTGACGATTAGACACAGAAATTGCATCGGAATTAAATATAAGAGACACAATGCCGACTCAAGTACAGGAAGATTGAGTCTTCCTACTGTCTATGTTTTGAGCGTTTCCTGCGTCACCAGTTTTACATTCCGATGCACATCTGCAGGTTTACTGTATCCGTTGGACCTTCCCATTGACGATGAAACACAGAAATAGCATCGGAATTAAATGTAAGAGACACAATGCCGACTTAAGTAAAGGAAGGCTGAGTCTTCCTACTGTCTATGTTTTGAGCGTTTTCTGTGTCACCAGTTTTACATTCCAATGCACCTCTGCAGGTTTACTGTATCCCTTGGACCTTCACAGTGATGATGAAACACAGAAATTGCATCGGAATTAAATATAAGAGACACAATGACGACTTCAGTACAAGAAAACTGAGTCTTCTTAGGGTCTATGTTTTGAGCGGTTCCTGTGTCACCAGTTTTACACTCCGATGTACCTCTGCAAGTTTACTGTATCCCTTGGACCTTCCCACTGACAACGAGACACAGAAATTGCATCGGATTTAAATATATCAGACACAATGCCGACGTAAGTTCAGGAAGAATGAATATTCCTACTGTCTATGTTTTGTTCGTTTCCTGTGTCACCAGTTTTACATTCGGATGCACCTCTGCAGGTTTAATGTATCCATTGGACCTTCACAGCGACGATGAAACATAGAAATAGCATCGGAATTAAATAGAAGGGAGACAATGCCGACTTAAGAACAGGAAGGCTGAGTCTTCCTACTGTCTACGTTTTGAGCATTACCTGTGTCATCAGTTTTACATTTTCATGCATCACTGTAGGTTTACAGTATCCCTTGGACCTTCACAGTGACGATGAAACACAGAAATTGCATCGGAATTAAATATAAGAGACACAATGCCGACATAAGTACAAGAAAACTGAGTCTTCCTACTGTCTATGATTTGAGCGCTTCCTGTGTCACCAGTTTTACATTCCGATGCACCTCTGCAGGTTTACTGTATCCCTTGGACCTTCCCATTGACGATGAATCACAGAAATTGCATCGGAATTAAATATAAGAGACACAATGCCGACCTAAGTACAGGAAGAGTGTGTCTTTCTATTATCTATGTTTTGAGCGTTTCCTGTGTCACCAGTTTTACATTCCGATGCACCTCTGCTGGTTTACTGTATCCATTGGACCCTCCATTGACGATGAAACACAGAAATTGCATCGGAATTAAATATAAGAGACACCATGCCAACTTAAGTAAAGGAAGACTGAGTCTTCCTACTGTCTATGTATTGAACCTTTCCTGTGTCACCAGTATTACATTCCGATGCACCTCTGCTGGTTTACTGTATCCATTGGACCTTCCCATTGACGATAAAACACAGAGTTTGCAGCGGAATTAAATATAAGAGACACCATGCCGACTTAAGTAAAGATAGACTGAGTCTTCCTACTGTCTATGATTTGAGCGTGTCCTGTATCACCAGGTTTACATTCCGATGCACCTCTGCAGGTTTACTGTATCCATTGGACCTTCCCATTGACGATGAAACACAGAAATTGCATAGGAATTAAATATAAGAGACACAACGACGACTAAAGTACAAGAAAATTGAGTCTTCTTAGGGTCTATGTTTTGAGCGGTTCCTGTGTCACCAGATTTACATTCCGATGCACCTCTGCAAGTTTACTGTATCCCTTGGACCTTCACAGTGACGATGAAACACAGAAATTGCATCGGAATTAAATATAAGAGACACAATGATGACTTAAGTACAGGAAGACTGAGTCTTCCTACTGTCTATGTTTTGAGCCTTTCCTGTGTCACCAGTTTTACATTCCGATGCACCTCTGCAGGTTTACTGTATCCCTTGGACCTTCACAGTGACGATGAAACACAGAAATCGCATCGGAATTAAAGGTAAAATACACAATGCCCACTTAAGTACAGAAAGACTGAGTCTTCCTACTGTCTATGTTTTGAGCGTTTCCTGCGTCACCAGTTTTACATTCCGATGCACATCTGCCGGTTTACTGTATCCATTGGACCTTCCCATTGACGATGAAACACAGAAATTACATCGGAATTAAATATAAGACACACAACGCCGACTTACGTACAAGAAAACTGAGTCTTCTTACGGTCTATGTTTTGACCGTTTCCAGTGTCTCCAGTTTTCCATTCCGATGTACCTTTGCAGGTTTACTGTATCCATGCGACCTTCCCATTGACGATGAAACACAGAAATTGCATCGGAATTAAATATTAGAGTCACAATGCTGCCGACATAAGTACAGGAAGACTGAGTCTTCCTACTGTCTATGATTTGAGCGTTTCCTGTGTCATCAATTTTACTTTCCGATGCACCTTTGGAGGTTTACTGTATCCGTGCGACCTTCCCATTGACGATGAAACACAGAAATTGCATCGGAATTAAATATAAGAGACACAACGACGACTTAAGTACAAGAAAACTGAGTCTTCTTACGGTCTATGCTTTGAGCGTTTTCTGTGTCACCAGATTTACATTCCGATGCACCTCTGCAGGTTTTAGTGTATCCATTGGACCTTCCCATTGACGATAAAACACAGAGATTGCATCGGAATTAAATATAAGAGACACCATGCCGACTTAAGTAAAGATAGACTGAGTCTTCCTACTGTCTATGATTTGAGCGTGTCCTGTATCACCAGGTTTACACTCCGATGCACCTCTGCAGGTTTACTGTATCCATTGGACCTTCCCATTGACGATGAAACACAGAAATTGCATCGGAATTAAATATAAGAGACACAACGACGACTAAAGTACAAGAAAACTGAGTCTTCTTAGGGTCTATGTTTTGAGCGGATCCTGTGTCACCAGATTTACATTCCGATGCACTTCTGCAAGTTTACTGTATCCCTTGGACCTTCACAGTGACGATGAAACACAGAAATTGCATCGGAATTAAATATAAGAGACACAATGATGACTTAAGTACAGGGAGACTGAGTCTTCTTACTGTCTATGTTTTGAGCGTTTCCTGTGTCACCAGTTTTACATTCCGATGCACCTCTGCAGGTTTACTGTATCCCTTGGACCTTCACAGTGACGGTGAAACACAGAAATCGCATCGGAATTAAAGGTAAAAGACACAATGCCGACTTAAGTACAAGGAAACTGAGTCTTCTTAGGGTCTATGTTTCGAGCGTTTCCCTTGTCCCCATTTTTACATTCCGATGCACCTCTGCAGGTATACTGTTTCCCTTCGACCTTCCCATTGACGATGAAAAACATAAATTGCATCGGAATTAAATATAACAGACACAACGCCGACTTAAGTACAAGAAAACTGAGTCTTCTTACGATCTATGATTTGAACGTTTGCTGTGTTACCAGTTTTTCATTCTAATGCACCTCAGCAGGTTTACTGTATCCATTGGACCTTCCCAATGACGAAAGAACACAGAAATTGCATCGGAATTAAATATAAGAGACACAATGCAGACTTAGGTACAGGAAGACTGAGTCTTCCTACTGTCTATGTTTTGAGCGTTTCCTGTGTCACCAGTTTTACATTCCGATGCACCTCTGCAGGTTTTCCTGTATCCCTTGGACCTTCACAGTGACGATGAAACACAGAAATTGCATCGGAATTAAATAAAAGATGCACAATGCCGACTTAAGTACAGGAAGACTGAGTCTTCCTACTGTCTTTGTTTTGAGCGTTTCCTGTGTCACCAGTTTTACATTCCGATGCACCTCTGCAGGTATACTGTTTCCCTTCGACTTTCCCATTGACGATGAAACACAGAAATTGCATCGGAATTAAATATAAGAGACACAATGCTGACTTAAGTACAGGAAGACTGAGTCTTCCTACTGTCTATGTTCTGAACGTTTCCTGTGTCACCAGTTTTACATTCCAATGCACCTCTCCACGTTTACTGTATCCCTTGGACCTTCACAGTGATGATGAAACACAGAAATTGCATCGGAATTAAATATAAGAGACACAATGCCGACTTCAGTACAAGAAAACTGAGTCTTCTTAGGGTCTACGTTTTGAGCGGTTCCTGTGTCACCAGTTTTACATTCCGATGCACCTCTGCAAGTTTACTGTATCCCTTGGACCTTCCCACTGACAACGAGACACAGAAATTGCATCGGATTTAAATATAACAGACACAATGCCGACGTAAGTTCAGGAAGACTGAATATTCCTACAGTCTATATTTTGATCGCTTCCTGTGTCACCAGTTTTACATTCGGATGCACCTCTGCAGGTTTAATGTATCCATTGGACCTTCACAGCGACGACGAAACACAGAAATAACATCGGAATTAGACAATGCCGACTTAAGAACAGGAAGGCTGAGTCTTCCTACTGTCTACGTTTTGAGCATTTCCTGTGTCATCAGTTTTACATTTTGATGCATCTCTGTAGGTTTACAGTATCCCTTGGACCTTCACAATGACGATGAAACACAGAAATTGCATCGGATTTAAATGTAAGAGACACAATGCCGACATAAGTACAAGAAAACTGAGTCTTCCTACTGTCTATGATTTGAGCGCTTCCTGTGTCACCAGTTTTACATTCCGATGCACCTCTGCAGGTTTACTGTATCCATTGGACCTTCCCATTGACGATGAAACACAGAAATTGCATCGGAATTAAATATAAGACACAAAACGACGACAAAAGTACAAGAAAACTGAGTCTTCTTAGGGTCTATGTTTTGAGCGGATCCTGTGTCACCAGATTTACATTCCGATGCACCTCTGCAAGTTTACTGTATCCCTTGGACCTTCACAGTGACGATGAAACACAGAAATTGCATCGGAATTAAATATAGGAGACACAATGATGACTTAAGTACAGGAAGACTGAGTCTTCCTACTGTCTATGTTTTGAGCGTTTCCTGTGTGACCTGTTTTGCATTCCGATGCACCTCTGCAGGTTTACCTTATCCCTTGGACCTTCACAGTGACGATGAAACACAGAAATCGCATCGGAAATAAAGGTAAAAGACACAATGCCGACTTAAGTACAAGAAAACTGAGTCTTCTTAGGGTCTATGTTTTGAGCGTTTCCCTTGTCACCATTTTTACATTCCGATGCACCTCTGCAGGTATACTGTTTCCCTTCGACCTTCCCATTGACGATGATACACAGAAATTGCATCGGAATTAAATATAAGAGTCACAATGCTGCCGACATAAGTACAGGAAGACTGAGTCTTCCTACTGTCTATGTTTTGAGCGTTTCCTGTGTCATCAGTTTTACATTCCGATGCACCTCTGCAGGTTTACTGTATCCCTTGGATCTTCGCATTGACGATGATACACAGAAATTGCATCGGAATTAAATATAAGAGACACAATGCAGACTTAAGTACAGAAAGTCTGAGTCTTCCTACTGTCTATGTTTTGAGCGATTCCTGCGTCATCAGTTTTACATTCCGATGCACCTCTGCAGGTTTACTGTATCCATTGGACCTTCCCATTGACGATGAAACACAGAAATAGCATCGGAATTAAATATAAGAGACACAATGCCGACTTAAGAACAGGAAGGCCGAGTCTTCCTACTGTCTATGTTTTGAGCATCTCCTGTGTCACCAGTTTTACTTTCCGATGCACCTCTGCAGGTTTACTGTTTCCATGCGACTTTCCCATTGACGAAAGAACACAGAAATTGCATCGGAATTAAATATAAGACACACAACGCCGACTTACGTACAAGAAAACTGAGTCTTCTTACGGTCTATGTTTTGACCGTTTCCAGTGTCATCAGTTTTCCATTCCGATGCACCTCTGCAGGTTTACTGTATCCGTTGGACCTTCCCATTGACGATGAAACACAGAAATTTCATCGGAATCAAATGTAAGACACACAACACCGACTTACGTACAAGAAAACTGAGTCTTCTTTCGGTCTATGTTTTGAGCGGTTCCTGTGTCACCAGTTTTTCATTACGATGCACCTCTGCAAGTTTACTGTATCCCTTGGACCTTCCCACTGACAACGAGACACAGATATTGCATCGGATTTAAATATAACAGACACAATGCCGACGTAAGTTCAGGAAGACTGAATATTCCTACTGTCTATGTTTTGATCGTTTCCTGTGTCACCAGTTTTACATTCGGATGCACCTCTGCAGGTTTAA
The DNA here is from genome assembly GCF_023898315.1 of Schistocerca nitens. Lineage (NCBI taxonomy): Eukaryota > Metazoa > Arthropoda > Insecta > Orthoptera > Acrididae > Schistocerca > Schistocerca nitens. The sequence goes on along the minus strand of NC_064615.1, from coordinate 1,199,277,421 downwards.
TGTATCCATTGGACCTTCACAGCGACGATGAAACACAGAAATAGCATCGGAATTAAATAGAAGAGAGACAATGCCGACTTAAGAACAGGAAGGCTGAGTCTTCATACTGTCTACGTTTTGAGCATTTCCTGTGTCATCAGTTTTACATTTTGATGCATCTCTGCAAGCTTACTGTATCCCTTGGACCTTCTCAGTGACGATGAAACACAGAAATTGCATCGGAATTAAATATAAGAGACACAATGCCGACATAAGTACAAGAAAACTGAGTCTTCCAACTGTCTATGATTTGAGCGCTTCCTGTGTCACCAGCTTTACATTCCGATGCACCTCTGCACGTTTACTGTATCCCTTGGACCTTCCCATTGACGATGAATCACAGAAATTGCATCGGAATTAAATATAAGGGACACAATGCCGACCTAAGTACAGGAAGAGTGTGTCTTTCTATTGTCTATGTTTTGAGCGTTTCCTGTGTCACCAGTTTTACATTCCGATGCACCTCTGCAGGTTTACTGTATCCATTTGACCCTCCATTGACGATGAGACACAGAAATTGCATCGGAATTAAATATAAGAGACACCATGCCGACTTAAGTAAAGGAAGACTGTGTCTTCCTACTGTCTATGTTTTGAGCCTTTCCTGTGTCACCAGTATTACATTCCAATGCACCTCTGCAGTTTCACTGTATCCATTGGACCTTCCCATTGACGATGAAACACAGAAATTGCATCGGAATTAAATATCAGAGACACAACGACGACTTAATTACAAGAAAACTGAGTCTTCTTACGGTCTATGCTTTGAGCGTTTTCTGTGTCACCGGATTTACATTCCGATGCACCTCTGCAGGTTTACTGTATCCATTGGACCTTCCCATTGACGATAAAACACAGAGATTGCATCGGAATTAAATATAAGAGACACCATGCCGACTTAAGTAAAGATAGACTCAGTCTTCCTACTGTCTATGATTTGAGCGTGTCCTGTATCACCAGGTTTACATTCCGATGCACCTCTGCAGGTTTACTGTATCCATTGGACCTTCCCATTGACGATGAAACACAGAAATTGCATCGGAATTAAATATAAGAGACACAACGACGACTAAAGTACAAGAAAACTGAGTCTTCTGAGGGTCTATGTTTTGAGCGGTTCCTGTGTCACCAGATTTACATTCCGATGCAGCTCTGCAAGCTTACTGTATCCCTTGGACCTTCTCAGTGACGATGAAACACAGAAATTGCATCGGAATTAAATATAAGAGACACAATGATGACTTAAGTACAGGAAGACTGAGTCTTCCTACTGTCTATGTTTTGAGCGTTTCCTGTGTCACCAGTTTTACATTCCGATGCACCTCTGCAGGTTTACTGTATCCCTTGGACCTTCACAGTGACGATGAAACACAGAAATCGCATCGGAATTAAAGGTAAAAGACACAATGTCGACTTAAGTACCGAAAACTGAGTCTTCTTAGGGTCTATGTTTTGAGCGTTTCCCTTGTCACCATTTTTACGTTCCGATGCACCTCTGCAGGTATACTGTTTCCCTTCGACATTCCCATTGACGATGAAACACAGAAATTGCATCGGAATTAAATATAAGAGTCACAATGCTGCCGAGATAAGTAAAGGAAAACTGAGTCTTCCTACTGTCTATGTTTTGAGCGTTTCCTGTGTCATCAGTTTTACATTCTGTTGCACCTTTGCAGGTTCACTGTATCCATGCGACCTTCCCGTTGACGATGAAACACAGAAATTGCATCGGAATTAAATATTAGAGTCACAATGCTGCCGACATAAGTACAGGAAGACTGAGTCTTCCTACTGTCTATGTTTTGAGCGTTTCCTGTGTCATCAGTTTTACATTCTGTTGCACCTTTGCAGGTTCACTGTATCCATGCGACCTTCCCGTTGACGATGAAACACAGAAATTGCATCGGAATTAAATATTAGAGTCACAATGCTGCCGACATAAGTACAGGAAGACTGAGTCTTCCTACTGTCTATGTTTTGAGCGTTTCCTGTGTCATCAGTTTTACATTCCGATGCACCTTTGGAGGTTTACTGTATCCATGCGACCTTCCCACATACGATGAAAAATAGAAATTGCATCGGAATTAAATGTAAGAGACACAATGCCGCCATAAGTACAAGAAAACTGAATCTTCCTACTGTCAATGTTTTGAGCCTTTCCTGTGTCACCAGTATTACATTCCGATGCACCTCTGCGGATGTACTGTATCCATTGGACCTTCCCATTGACGATGAAACACAGAAATTGCATCGGAATTAAATATAAGAGACACAACGACGACTTCAGTACAAGAAAACTGAGTCTTCTTACGGTCTATGATTTGAACGTTTCCTGTGTTACCAGTTTTACATTCCAATGCATTTCAGCAGGTTTACTGTATCCATTGGACCTTCCCATTGACGAAAGAACACAGAAATTGCATCGGAATTAACTATAAGAGACACAATGCCGACTCAAGTACAGGAAGATTGAGTCTTTCTACTGTCTATGTTTTGAGCGTTTCCTGCTTCACCAGTTTTACATTCCGATGCACATCTGCAGGTTTACTGTATCCATTGGTCCTTCCCATTGACGATGAAACACAGAAATTACATCGGAATTAAATATAAGACACACAACGCCGACTTACGATCAAGAAAACTGAGTCTTCTTACGGTCTATGTTTTGACCGTTTCCAGTGTCACCAGTTTTCCATTCTGATGCACCTCTGCAGGTTTACTGTATCCGTTGGACCTTCCCATTGACGATGAAACACAGAAATAGCATCGGAATTAAATGTAAGGGACACAATGCCGACTTAAGAACAGGAAGGCTGAGTCTTCCTACTGTCTATGTTTTGAGCGTTTCCTGTGTCACCAGTTTTACATTCCGATGCACCTCTGCAGGTTATCGTGTATCCCTTGGACCTTCACAGTGACGATGAAACACAGAAATTGCATCGGAATTAAATATAAGAGACACAACGACGACTTAAGTACAAGAAAACTGAGTCTTCTTACGGTCTATGTTTTGAGCGTTTTCTGTGTCACCGGATTTACATTCCGATGCACCTCTGCAGGTTTACTGTATCCATTGGACCTTCCCATTGACGATAAAACACAGAGATTGCATCGGAATTAAATATAAGAGACACCATGCCGACTTAAGTAAAGATAGACTGAGTCTTCCTACTGTCTATGATTTGAGCGTGTCCTGTATCACCAGGTTTACATTCCGATGCACCTCTGCAGGTTTACTGTATCCATTGGACCTTCCCATTGACGATGAAACACAGAAATTGCATCGGAATTAAATATAAGAGACACAACGACAACTAAAGTACAAGAAAACTGAGTCTTCTTAGGGTCTATGTTTTGAGCGGTTCCTGTGTCACCAGATTTACATTCCGATGCACCTCTGCAAGTTTACTGTATCCCTTGGACCTTCACAGTGACGATGAAACACAGAAATTGCATCGGAATTAAATATAAGAGACACAATGATGACTTAAGTACAGGAAGACTGAGTCTTCCTACTGTCTATGTTTTGAGCGTTTCCTGTGTCACCAGTTTTACAATCCGATGCACCTCTGCAGGTTTACTCTATCCCTTGGACCTTCACAGCGACGATGAAACACAGAAATCGCATCGGAATTAAAGGTAAAAGACACAATGCCGACTTAAGTACCAGAAAACTGAGTCTTCTTAGGGTCTATGTTTTGAGCGTTTCCCTTGTCACCATTTTTACATTCCGATGCACCTCTGCAGGTATACTGATCCCCTTCGACCTTCCCATTGACGATGAAACACAGAAATTGCATCGGAATTTAATATAAGAGTCACAATGCTGCCGACATAAGTACAGGAAGACTGAGTCTTCCTACTGTCTATGTTTTGAGCGTTTCCTGGGTCACCAGTTTTACATTCGGATGCACCTCTGCAGGTTTAATGTATCCATTGGACCTTCACAGCGACGATGAAACACAGAAATAGCATCGGAATTAAATAGAAGAGAGACAATGCCGACTTAAGAACAGGAAGGCTGAGTCTTCATACTGTCTACGTTTTGAGCATTTCCTGTGTCATCAGTTTTACATTTTGATGCATCTCTGTAGGTTTACAGAATACCCTCTGGACCTTCACAGTGACGATGAAACACAGAAATTGCATCGGAATTAAATATAAGAGACACAATGCCGACATAAGTACAAGAAAACTGAGTCTTCCTACTGTCTATGATTTGAGCGCTTCCTGTGTCACCAGCTTTACATTCCGATGCACCTCTGCACGTTTACTGTATCCCTTGGACCTTCCCATTGACGATGAATCACAGAAATTGCATCGGAATTAAATATAAGGGACACAATGCCGACCTAAGTACAGGAAGAGTGTGTCTTTCTATTGTCTATGTTTTGAGCGTTTCCTGTGTCACCAGTTTTACATTCCGATGCACCTCTGCAGGTTTACTGTATCCATTTGACCCTCCATTGACGATGAAACACAGAAATTGCATCGGAATTAAATATAAGAGACACCATGCCGACTTAAGTAAAGGAAGACTGTGTCTTCCTACTGTCTATGTTTTGAGCCTTTCCTGTGTCACCAGTATTACATTCCAATGCACCTCTGCAGGTTCACTGTATCCATTGGACCTTCCCATTGACGATGAAACACAGAAATTGCATCGGAATTAAATATCAGAGACACAACGACGACTTAATTACAAGAAAACTGAGTCTTCTTACGGTCTATGCTTTGAGCGTTTTCTGTGTCACCGGATTTACATTCCGATGCAACTCTGCAGGTTTACTGTATCCATTGGACCTTCCCATTGACGATAAAACACAGAGATTGCATCGGAATTAAATATAAGAGACACCATGCCGACTTAAGTAAAGATAGACTGAGTCTTCCTACTGTCTATGATTTGAGCGTGTCCTGTATCACCAGGTTTACATTCCGATGCACCTCTGCAGGTTTACTGTATCCATTGGACCTTCCCATTGACGATGAAACTCAGAAATTGCATCGGAATTAAATATAAGAGACACAACGACGACTAAAGTACAAGAAAACTGAGTCTTCTTAGGGTCTATGTTTTGAGCGGTTCCTGTGTCACCAGATTTACATTCCGATGCAGCTCTGCAAGCTTACTGTATCCCTTGGACCTTCTCAGTGACGATGAAACACAGAAATTGCATCGGAATTAAATATAAGAGACACAATGATGACTTAAGTACAGGAAGACTGAGTCTTCCTACTGTCTATGTTTTGAGCGTTTCCTGTGTCACCAGTTTTACATTCCGATGCACCTCTGCAGGTTTACTGTATCCCTTGGACCTTCACAGTGACGATGAAACACAGAAATCGCATCGGAATTAAAGGTAAAAGACACAATGTCGACTTAAGTACCGAAAACTGAGTCTTCTTAGGGTCTATGTTTTGAGCGTTTCCCTTGTCACCATTTTTACGTTCCGATGCACCTCTGCAGGTATACTGTTTCCCTTCGACATTCCCATTGACGATGAAACACAGAAATTGCATCGGAATTAAATATAAGAGTCACAATGCTGCCGAGATAAGTAAAGGAAAACTGAGTCTTCCTACTGTCTATGTTTTGAGCGTTTCCTGTGTCATCAGTTTTACATTCTGTTGCACCTTTGCAGGTTCACTGTATCCATGCGACCTTCCCGTTGACGATGAAACACAGAAATTGCATCGGAATTAAATATTAGAGTCACAATGCTGCCGACATAAGTACAAGAAGACTGAGTCGTCCTACTGTCTATGTTTTGAGCGTTTCCTGTGTCATCAGTTTTACATTCCGATGCACTTTTGGAGGTTTACTGTATCCATGCGACCTTCCCACAGACGATGAAAAATAGAAATTGCATCGGAATTAAATGTAAGAGACACAATGCCGCCATAAGTACAAGAAAACTGAATCTTCCTACTGTCAATGTTTTGAGCCTTTCCTGTGTCACCAGTATTACTTTCCGATGCACCTCTGCAGATGTACTGTATCCATTGGACCTTCCCATTGACGATGAAACACAGAAATTGCATCGGAATTAAATATAAGTGACACAACGACGACTTAAGTACAAGAAAACTGAGTCTTCTTACGGTCTATGATTTGAACGTTTCCTGTGTTACCTGTTTTACATTCCAATGCACCTCAGCAGGTTTACTGTATCCATTGGACCTTCCCATTGACGAAAGAACACAGAAATTGCATCGGAATTAACTATAAGAGACACAATGCCGACTCAAGTACAGGAAGATTGAGTCTTTCTACTGTCTATGTTTTGAGCGTTTCCTGCTTCACCAGTTTTACATTCCGATGCACATCTGCAGGTTTACTGTATCCATTGGTCCTTCCCATTGACGATGAAACACAGAAATTACATCGGAATTAAATATAAGACACACAACGCCGACTTACGTACAAGAAAACTGAGTCTTCTTACGGTCTATGTTTTGACCGTTTCCAGTGTCACCGGTTTTCCATTCCGCTGCACCTCTGCAGGTTTACTGTATCCGTTGGACCTTCCCATTGACGATGAAACACAGAAATTGCATCGGAATCAAATGTAAGACACGCAACACCGACTTACGTACAAGAAAACTGAGTCTTCTTACGGTCTATGTTTTGAGCGGTTCCTGTGTCACCAGTTTTTCATTACGATGCACCTCTGCAAGTTTACTGTATCCCTTGGACCTTCCCACTGACAACGAGACACAGATATTGCATCGGATTTAAATATAACAGACACAATGCCGACGTAAGTTCAGGAAGACTGAATATTCCTACTGTCTATGTTTTGATCGTTTCCTGTGTCACCAGTTTTACATTCGGATGCACCTCTGCAGGTTTAATGTATCCATTGGACCTTCACAGCGACGATGAAACACACAAATAGCATCGGAATTAAATAGAAGAGAGACAATGCCGACTTAAGAACAGGAAGGCTGAGTCTTCATACTGTCTACGTTTTGAGCATTTCCTGTGTCATCAGTTTTACATTTTGATGCATCTCTGTAGGTTTACAGAATACCCTCTGGACCTTCACAGTGACGATGAAACACAGAAATAGCATCGGAATTAAATGTAAGGGACACAATGCCGACTTAAGAACAGGAAGGCTGAGTATTCCTACTGTCTATGTTTTGAGCGTTTCCTGTGTCAGCAGTTTTACATTCCGATGCACCTCTGCAGGTTTTCGTGTATCCCTTGGACCTTCACAGTGACGATGAAACACAGAAATTGCATCGGAATTAAATAAAAGAGACACAATGCCGACTTAAGTACAGGAAGACTGAGTCTTCCTACTGTCTATGCTTTGATCGTTTCCTGTGTCACCAGTTTTACATTCCGATGCACCTCTGCAGGTATACTGTTTCCCTTCGACTTTCCCATTGACGATGAAACACAGAAATTGCATCGGAATTAAATATAAGAGACACAATGCTGACTTAAGTATAGGAAGACTGAGTCATCCTACTATCTATGGTCTGAACGTTTCCTGTGTCACCAGTTTTACATTCCAATGCACCTCTGCAGGTTTACTGTATCCCTTGGACCTTCACAGTGATGATGAAACACAGAAATTGCATCGGAATTAAATATAAGAGACACAACGACGACTTAAGTACAAGAAAACTGAGTCTTCTTACGGTCTATGTTTTGAGCGTTTTCTGTGTCACCGGATTTACATTCCGATGCACCTCTGCAGGTTTACTGTATCCATTGGACCTTCCCATTGACGATAAAACACAGAGATTGCATCGGAATTAAATATAAGAGACACCATGCCGACTTAAGTAAAGATAGACTGAGTCTTCCTACTGTCTATGATTTGAGCGTGTCCTGTATCACCAGGTTTACATTCCGATGCACCTCTGCAGGTTTACTGTATCCATTGGACCTTCCCATTGACGATGAAACACAGAAATTGCATCGGAATTAAATATAAGAGACACAACGACAACTAAAGTACAAGAAAACTGAGTCTTCTTAGGGTCTATGTTTTGAGCGGTTCCTGTGTCACCAGATTTACATTCCGATGCACCTCTGCAAGTTTACTGTATCCCTTGGACCTTCACAGTGACGATGAAACACAGAAATTGCATCGGAATTAAATATAAGAGACACAATGATGACTTAAGTACAGGAAGACTGAGTCTTCCTACTGTCTATGTTTTGAGCGTTTCCTGTGTCACCAGTTTTACATTCGGATGCACCTCTGCAGGTTTAATGTATCCATTGGACCTTCACAGCGACGATGAAACACAGAAATAGCATCGGAATTAAATAGAAGAGAGACAATGCCGACTTAAGAACAGGAAGGCTGAGTCTTCATACTGTCAACGTTTTGAGCATTTCCTGTGTCATCAGTTTTACATTTTGATGCATCTCTGTAGGTTTACAGAATACCCTCTGACTTTCACAGTGACGATGAAACACAGAAATTGCATCGGAATTAAATATAAGAGACACAATGCCGACATAAGTACAAGAAAACTGAGTCTTCCTACTGTCTATGATTTGAGCGCTTCCTGTGTCACCAGCTTTACATTCCGATGCACCTCTGCACGTTTACTGTATCCCTTGGACCTTCCCATTGACGATGAATCACAGAAATTGCATCGGAATTAAATATAAGGGACACAATGCCGACCTAAGTACAGGAAGGGTGTGTCTTTCTATTGTCTATGTTTTGAGCGTTTCCTGTGTCACCAGTTTTACATTCCGATGCACCTCTGCTGGTTTACTGTATCCATTTGACCCTCCATTGACGATGAAACACAGAAATTGCATCGGAATTAAATATAAGAGACACCATGCCGACTTAAGTAAAGGAAGACTGTGTCTTCCTACTGTCTATGTTTTGAGCCTTTCCTGTGTCACCAGTATTACATTCCGATGCACCTCTGCAGGTTCACTGTATCCATTGGACCTTCCCATTGACGATGAAACACAGAAATTGCATCGGAATTAAATATCAGAGACACAACGACGACTTAATTACAAGAAAACTGAGTCTTCTTACGGTCTATGCTTTGAGCGTTTTCTGTGTCACCGGATTTACATTCCGATGCACCTCTGCAGGTTTACTGTATCCATTGGACCTTCCCATTGACGATATAACACAGAGATTACATCGGAATTAAATATAAGAGACACCATGCCGACTTAAGTAAAGATAGACTGAGTCTTCCTACTGTCTATGATTTGAGCGTGTCCTGTATCACCAGGTTTACATTCCGATGCACCTCTGCAGGTTTACTGTATCCATTGGACCTTCCCATTGACGATGAAACACAGAAATTGCATCGGAATTAAATATAAGAGACACAACGACGACTAAAGTACAAGAAAACTGAGTCTTCTTAGGGTCTATGTTTTGAGCGGTTCCTGTGTCACCAGATTTACATTCCGATGCAGCTCTGGAAGCTTACTGTATCCCTTGGACCTTCACAGTGACGATGAAACACAGAAATTGCATCGGAATTAAATATAAGAGACACAATGATGACTTAAGTACAGGAAGACTGAGTCTTCCTACTGTCTATGTTTTGAGCGTTTCCTGTGTCACCAGTTTTACATTCCGATGCACCTCTGCAGGTTTACTGTATCCCTTGGACCTTCACAGTGACGATGAAACACAGAAATCGCATCGGAATTAAAGGTAAAAGACACAATGTCGACTTAAGTACCAGAAAACTGAGTCTTCTTAGGGTCTATGTTTTGAGCGTTTCCCTTGTCACCATTTTTACGTTCCGATGCACCTCTGCAGGTATACTGTTTATCTTCGACATTCCCATTGACGATGAAACACAGAAATTGCATCGGAACTAAATATAAGAGTCACAATGCTGCCGAGATAAGTAAAGGAAGACTGAGTCTTCCTACTGTCTATGTTTTGAGCGTTTCCTGTGTCATCAGTTTTACATTCTGTTGCACCTTTGCAGGTTCACTGTATCCATGCGACCTTCCCGTTGACGATGAATCACAGAAATTGCATCGGAATTAAATATTAGAGTCACAATGCTGCCGACATAAGTACAGGAAGACTGAGTCTTCCTACTGTCTATGTTTTGAGCGTTTCCTGTGTCATCAGTTTTACATTCCGATGCACCTTTGCAGGTTCACTGTATCCATTGGACCTTCCCATTGACGATGAAACACAGAAATTGAATCGGAATTAAATATAAGAGACACAACGACGACTTAAGTACAAGAAAACTGAGTCTTCTTACGGTCTATGCTTTGAGCGTTTTCTGTGTCACCGGATTTACATTCCGATGCACCTCTGCAGGTTTACTGTATCCATTGGACCTTCCCATTGACGATAAAACGCAGAGATTGCATCGGAATTAAATATAAGAGACACCATGCCGACTTAAGTAAAGATAGACTGAGTCTTCCTACTGTCTATGATTTGAGCGTGTCCTGTATCACCAGGTTTACATTCCGATGCACCTCTGCAGGTTTACTGTATCCATTGGACCTTCCCATTGACGATGAAACACAGAAATTGCATCGGAATTAAATATAAGAGACACAACGACAACTAAAGTACAAGAAAACTGAGTCTTCTTAGGGTCTATGATTTGAGCGGTTCCTGTGTCACCAGATTTACATTCCGATGCACCTCTGCAAGTTTACTGTATCCCTTGGACCTTCACAGTGACGATGAAACACAGAAATTGCATCGGAATTAAATATAAGAGACATAATGATGACTTAAGTACAGGAAGACTGAGTCTTCCTACTGTCTATGTTTTGAGCGTTTCCTGTGTCACCAGTTTTACAATCCGATGCACCTCTGCAGGTATACTGATCCCCTTCGACCTTCCCATTGACGATGAAACACAGAAATTGCATCGGAATTTAATATAAGAGTCACAATGCTGCCGGCATAAGTACAGGAAGACTGAGTCTTCCTACTGTCTATGTTTTGAGCGTTTCCTGTGTCATCAGTTTTACATTCCGATGCACCTTTGCAGGTTTACTGTATCCATGCGACCTTCCCATTGACGATGAAACACAGAAATTGCATCGGAATTAAATATTAGAGTAACATTGCTGCCGACATAAGTACAGGAAGACTGAGTCTTCCTACTGTCTATGATTTGAGCGTTTCCTGTGTCATCAGTTTTACATTCCGATGCACCTTTGGAGGTTTACTGTATCCGTGCGACCTTCCCATTGACGATGAAACACAGACATTGCATCGATTTAAATATAAGAGACACAATGCCGACTTAATTCAGGAAGACTGAGTATTCCTACTGTCTATGTTTTGAGCGTTTCCTGTGTCATCAGTTTTACATTCCGATGCACCTCTGCAGGTTTACTGTATCCATGCGACCTCCCCACTGACGATGAAAAACAGAAATTGCATCGGAATTAAATATAAGAGACACAATGCCGCCATAAGTACAAGAAAACTGAATCTTCCTACTGTCTATGTTTAGAGCCTTTCCTGTGTCACCAGTATTACATTCCGATGCACCTCTGCAGGTTTATTGTATCCATTGGACCTTCCCATTGACGATGTAACACAGAAATTGCATCGGAATTAAATATAAGAGACACAACGACGACTTAAGTACAAGAAAACTGAGTCTTCTTACGGTCTATGCTTTGAGCGTTCTCTGTGTCACCAGATTTACATTCCGACGCACCTCTGCAGGTTTACTGTATCCATTGGACCTTCCCATTGACGATGAAACACAGAGATTGCATCGGAACTAAATATAAGAGACACAATGCCGACTTAAGTAAAGGTAGACTGAGTCTCCCTACTGTCTATGATTTGAGCGTGTCCTGTATCACCAGGATTACATTCCGATGCACCTCTGCAGGTTTACTGTATCCCTTGGACCTTCCCATTGGCGATGAAACACAGAAATGACATCTGAATTCAATATAAGAGACACAATGCCGACTGAAGTACAGGAAGACTGAGTCTTATTACTGTCTAAGTTTTGAGCGTTTCCTGTGTCACCAGTTTTACATTCCGATGCACCTCTGCAGGTTTACTGTATCCCTTGGACCTTCACAGTGACGATAAAACACAGAAATTGCATCGGAATTAAATGTAAGAGACACAATGATGACGTAAGTACAGGAAGACTGAGTCTTCCTACTGTCTATGTTTTGAGCGTTTCTGTGTCACCAGTTTTACATTCCGATGCACCTCTACAGGTTTACTGTATCCCTTGGACCTTCACAGTGACGATGAAACACAGAAATCGCATCGGAATTAAAGGTAAAAGACACAATGCCGACTTAAGTACAAGAAAACTGAGTCTTCTTACGGTCTATGTTTTGAGCGTTTCCCTTGTCACCAGTTTTACATTCCGATGCACCTCTGCAGGTATACTGTTTCCCTTCGACCTTCCCATTGACGATGAAACACAGAAATTGCATCGGAATTAAATATAAGAGCCACAATGCTGCCGACATAAGTACAGGAAGACTGAGTCTTCCTACTGTCTATGTTTTGAGCGTTTCCTGTGTCATCAGTTTTACATTCCGATGCACCTTTGGAGGTTTACTGTATCCATGCGACCTTCCCATTGACGATGAAACACAGAAATAGCATCGCAATTAAATATAAGAGACACAATGCCGCCATAAGTACAAGAAAACTGAGTCTTCTTACGGTCTATGTTTGAGCGTTTCCTGTGTCACCAGTTTTACATTCCGATGCACCTCTGCAGGTTTACTGTGTCCCTTCGACTTTCCCATTGGCAATGAAACACAGAAATTGCATCGGAATTAAATATAAGAGACACAATGCCGACATAAGTACAGGAAGACTGAGTCTTTCTACTGTCTATGATTTGAGCGTTTCCCTTGTCACCAGTTTTACATTCTGATGCATCTCTGCAGGTATACTGTTTCCCTTCGACCTTCCCATTGACGATGAAAAACAGAAATTGCATCGGAATTAAATATAAGAGACACAACGCCGACTTAAGTACAAGAAAACTGAGTCTTCTTACGGTCTATGATTTAAACGTTTCCTGTGTTACCAGTTTTACATCCCAATGCACCTCAGCAGGTTTAGTGTATCCATTGGACCTTCCCATTGACGAAAGAACACAGAGATTGCATCGGAATTAAATAATAGAGACACAATGCCGACTTAGGTACAGGAAGACTGAGTCTTCCTACTGTCTATGTTTTGAGCGTTTCCTGTGTCTTCAGTTTTACATTTTGATGCAGCTCTCCAGGTTTACTGTATTCCTTGGACCTTCACAGCAACGATGAAACACACAAATTGCATCAAATTAAATATAAGAGACACAATGCCGACTTCAGTACAAGAAAACTGAGTCTTCTTAGGGTCTATGCTTTGACCGCTTCCTGTGTCACCAGTTTTACATTCCGATGCACCTCTGCAGGTTTACTGTATCCCTTGGATCTTCCATTTGACGATTAAACACAGAAATTGCATCGGAATTAAATATATGAGACACAATGCCGACTCAAGTACAGGAAGATTGAGTCTTCCTACTGTCTATGATTTGAGCGTTTCCTGCGTCACCGGTTTTACATTCCGATGCACATCTGCAGGTTTACTGTATCCATTGGACCTTCCCATTGACGATGAAACACAGAAATTACATCGGAATTAAATATAAGACACACAACGCCGACATAATACAAGAAAACTGAGTCTTCTTACGGTCTATATTTTGGGCGTTTCCAGTGTCACCAGTTTTCCATTCCGATGCGCCTCTGCACGTTTACTCTATCCGTTGGACCTTCCCATTGACGATGAAACACAGAAAGAAAATCGGAATTAAATATAAGAGACACAATGCTGACTTAAGAACAGGAAGGCTGAGTCTTCCTACTGTCTATGTTTTGAGCGTTTATTGTGTCACCAGTTTTACAATTCGATGCACCTCTGCAGGTTTTCCTGTATCCCTTCGACTTTCCCATTGACGATGAAACACAGAAATAGAATCGGAATTAAATATAAGAGACACAATGCCGACTTCAGTACAAGAAAACTGTGTCTTCTTAGGGTCTATGCTTTGACCGCTTCCTGTGTCCCCAGTTTTACATTCCGATGCACCTCTGCAGTTTAACTGTATCCATTGGACCTTCCCATTGACGATGAAACACAGAAATAGCATCGGAATTAAATATAAGAGACACAATGCCGACTTAAGAACAGGAAGGCTGAGTCATCCTACTGTCTATGTTTTGAGCGTTTCCTGTGTCACCAGTTTTACATTCCGATGCACCTCTGCAGGTTTACTGTATCCCTTGGATCTTCGCATTGACGATGATACACAGAAATTGCATCGGAATTAAATATAAGAGACACAATGCATACTTAAGTACAGAAAGTCTGAGTCTTCCTACTGTCTATGTTTTGAGCGATTCCTGCGTCACCAGTTTTACATTCCGATGCACCTCTGCAGGTTTACTGTATCCATTGGACCTTCCCATTGACGATGAAACACAGAAATATCATCGGAATTAAATATAAGAGACACAATGCCGACTTAAGAACAGGAAGGCCGAGTCTTCCTACTGTCTATGTTTTGAGCATCTCCTGTGTCACCAGTTTTACATTCCGATGCACCTCTGCAGGTTTACTGTATCCCTTGGATCTTCGCATTGACGATGAAACACAGAAATTGCATCGGAATTAAATATAAGAGACACAATGCCGACTTAAGAACAGGAAGGCTGAGACTTCCTACTGTCTATGCTTTGAGCGTCTCCTGTGTCACCAGTTTTACATTCCGATGCACCTCCGCAGGTTTACTGTATCCCTTGGCTCTTCCGATTGACGATGAAACAGAGAAATTGCATCGGAATTAAATATAAGAGACACAATGCCGACTTAAGTACAGGAAGATTGAGTCTTCCTACTGTCTATGTTTTGAGCGTTTCCTGCGTCACCAATTTTACATTCCGATGCACCTCTGCAGGTTTACTGTATCCACTGGACCTTCCCATTGACGATGAAACACAGAAATAGCATCGGAATTAAATATAAGAGACACAATGCCGACTTAAGTACAGGAACATTGAGTCTTCCTACTGTCTACCTTTTGGGCGATTCCTGCGTCACCAGTTCTACATTCTGATGCACCTCTGCAGGTTTACTGTATCCCTTGGACCTTCGCAGTGACGATGAAACACAGAAATTGCAGCGGAATTAAATATAAGAGACACAATGTCGTCTTAAGTAGAGGAAGACTGAGTCTTCCTACTGTCAATGCTTTGAGCGTCTCCTGTGTCACCAGTTTTACATTCCGATGCACCTCTGCAGGTATACTGTTTCCCTTCGCCTTTCCCTTTGACTATGAAACACAGAAATTGCATCGGAATTAAATAGAAGGGACACAATGTCGACTTAAGTACAGGAAGAGTGTGTCTTTCTATTGTCTATGTTTTGAGCGTTTACTGTGTCACCAGTTTTACATTCCGATGCACCTCCGCTGGCTTACTGTATCCATTGGACCTTCCATTGATGATGAAACACAGAAATTGCATCGGAATTAAATATAAGAGACACCATGCCGACTTAAGTACAGGAACATTGAGTCTTCCTACTGTCTATGCTTTGAGCGATTCCTGCGTCACCAGTTCTACATTCTGATGCACCTCTGCAGGTTTACTGTATCCCTTGGACCTTCACAGTGACGATGAAACACAGAAATTGCATCGGAATTATATATAAGAGACACAATGTCGACTTAAGTACAGGAAGACTGAGTCTTCCTACTGTCTATGCTTTAAGCGTCTCCTGTGTCACCATTTTTATATTCCGATGCTCCTCTACAGGTATACTGTTTCCTTTCGCCTTTCCCATTGACCATGAAACACAGAAATTGCAATGGAATTAAATATAAGAGACTCAATGTGGACTTAAGTAAAGGAAGAGTATGTCTTTCTATTGTCTATGTTTTGTGCGTTTCCTGTGTCACCAGTTTCACATTCCGATGCAAATCTACAGGTCTACTGTATCCATTGGACCTTCCCATTGACGATGAAACACAGAAATTGCATCGGAATTAAATATAAGACACACAACGCCGTCTTAAGTACAAGAAAACTGAGTCTTCTTACGGTCTATGTTTTGAGCGTTTCCAGTGTCACCAGTTTTCCATTCCGATGCACCTCTGCAGGTTTACTGTATCCGTTGGACCTTCCCATTGCCGATGAAACATAGAAATAGCATCGGAATTAAATATAAGAGACACAATGCCGACATAAGAACAGGAAGGCTGAGTCTTCCTACTGTCTATGTTTTGAGCATTTCCTGTGTCACCAGTTTTACATTCCGATCCATCTCTGCAGGTTTACTGTATCCCTTGGATCTTCGCATTGACGATGAAACATAGAAATTGCATCGGAATTAAATATAAGACACACAATGCCGACTTAAGTACAGGAACATTGAGAGTTCCTACTGTCTATGTTTTGAGCGATTGCTGCATCACCAGTTTTACATTCCGATGCACCTCTGCAGGTTTACTGTATCCCTTGGACCTTCACAGTGACGATGAAACACAGAAATTTAATCGGAATTAAATATAAGAGACACAATGTCGACTTAAGTACAGGAAGACTGAGTCTTCCTACTGTCTATGCTTTGAGCGTCTCCTGTGTCACCAGTTTTACATTCCGATGCACCTCTGCTGGTATACTGTTTCCCTTCGCCTTTCCCATTGACGATGAAACACAGAAATTATATCGGAATTAAATAGAAGAGACACAATGTCGACTTAAGTACAGGAAGAATGTGAATTTCTATTGTCTATGTTTGAGCGTTTCCTGTGTCACCAGTTTTACATTCCGATGCACCTCTGCTGGTTTACTGTATCCATTGGACCTTCCATTGACGATGAAACACAGAAATTGCATCGGAATTAAGTATAAGAGACACCATGCCGACTTAGGTAAAGGAAGACTGAGTCTTCCTACTGTCTATGTTTTTAGCCTTTCCTGTGTCACCAGTATTACATTCCGATGCACCTCTGCAGTTTTACTGTATCCATTGGACATTCCCATTGACGATGAAACACAGAAATTGCATCGGAACACAATGCCGATTTAAGTACAAGAAAACTGAGTCTTCTTAGGGTCTATGTTATGAGCGCTTCCTGTGTCACCAGTTTTACATTCCGATGCACCTCTGTAGGGTTACTGCATCCCTTGGACCTCTCCATTGACGATGAAACACAGAAATTGCATCGGAAATAAATATAGGAGACACAATGCCGCCGACCTAAGTACAGGAGGACTGAGTCTTCCTACTGTCTATATTTTGAGCGTTTCCTGTGTCATCAGTTTTACATTCCTATGCACCTCTGCAGGTTTACCGTATCCATTCGACCTTCCCATTGACGATGAAACACAGAAATTGCATCGGAATTAAATATCAGAGAAACAATGCCGATTTAGGTAAAGGAAGACTGAGTATTCCTACTGTCTATGTTTTGAGCGTTTCCTGTGTCATCAGTTTTACATTTTGATGCACCTCTGCAGGTTTACTGTATCCCTTGGACCTTCACAGTGACGATGAAACACAGAAATTGCATCAAATTAAGTATAAAAGACACAATGCCGACTTGAGAACAAGAAAACTGAGTCTTCTTAGGGTCTATGTTTTGACTGCTTCCTGTGTCACCAGTTTTACATTCCGATCCACCTCTGCAGTTTTACTGTATCCATTGGACCTTCCCATTGACGATGAAACACAGATATAGCATCGGAATTAAATTAAGAGACACAATGCCGACTTAAGAACAGGAAGGCTGAGTCTTCCTACTGTGTATGTTTTGAGCATTTCCTGTGTCAAAAGTTTTACATTCCGATGCACCTCTGCAGGTTTACTGTATCCCTTGGATCTTCCCATTGACGATGAAACAGAGAAATTGCATCGGAATTAAAAATAAGAGACACAATGTCGACTTAAGTACAGGAAGGTTGAGTCTTCCTACTGTCTATGATTTGAGCGTTTCGTGCGTCACCAATTTTACATTCCGATGCACCTCTGATGGTTTACTGTATCCACTGGACCTTCCAATTGACGATGAAACACAGAAATAGCATCGGAATTAAATATAAGAGACACATGACCGACTTAAGAACAGGAAGGCTGAGTCTTCCTACTGTCTATGTTTTGAGCGTTTCCTGTGTCACCAGTTTTACATTCCGATGCATCTCTGGTGGTTTACTGTATCCCTTGGATCTTCGCATTGACGATGAGACACAGAAATTACATCGGAATTAAATATAAGAGACACAAAGCCGACTTAAGTGCAGGTAGACTGAGTCTTCCTACTGTCTATGCTTTGCGCGTCTCCTGTGTCACAAGTTTTACATTCCGATGCACCTCTGCATGTATACGGTTTCCCTTCGACATTCCCAATGACGATGAAACACAGAAATTGCATCGGAATTAAATATAAGAGACACAACGTCGACTTAAGTACAGGAAGAGTGTGTCTTTCTATTGTCTATGTTTTGAGCGTTTCCTGTGTCACCAGTTTTACATTCCGATGCACTTCCGCTGGTTTACTGTATCCATTGGACCTTCCATTGACGATGAAACACAGAAATTGCATCGGAATTAAGTGTAAGAGACACCATGCCGACTTAGGTAAAGGAAGACTGAGTCTTCCTACTGTCTATGTTTTTAGCCTTTCCTGTGTCACCAGTATTACATTCCGATGCACCTCTGCAGGTTTACTGTATCCATTGGACTTTCCCATTGACGATGAAACACAGAAATTGCATAGGAATTAAATATAAGAGACACAACGCCGACTTAAGTACAAGAAAAATGAGTCTTCTTACGGTTTATGTTTTGAGCGTTTTCTGTAACACCAGTATTACATTCCGATGCACCTCTGCAGGTTTACTGTATCCCTTGGACCTTCACAGTGACGGTGAAACACAGAAATTGCATCAAATTAAATATAAGAAACACAATGCCGACTTAAGTACAGTGAGACTGATTCTTCCTACTGTCTATGTTATGAGCGCTTCCTTTGTCACCAGTCTTACATTCCGATGCACCTCTGTTGGGTTACTGTATCTCTTGGACTTTCCCATTGACGATGAAACACAGAAATTGCATCGGAATTAAATATAAGAGACACAATGTCGACTTAAGTACAGGAATAGTGTGTCTTTCTATTGTCTATGTTTTGTGCGTTTCCTGTGTCACCAGTTTTACATTCCGATGCACTTCTGCAGGTCTACTGTATCCATTGGACCTTCCCATTGACGATGAAACACAGAAATTGCATCGGAATTAAATATAAGACACACAACGCCGACTTAAGTACAAGAAAACTGAGTCTTCTTACGGTCTATGTTTTGAGCGTTTCCAGTGTCACCAGTTTTCCATTCCGATGCACCTCTGCAGGTTTACTGTATCCGTTGGACCTTCCCATTGACGATGAAACACAGAAATAGCATCGGAATTAAATATAAGAGACACAATGCCGACTTAAGTACAGGAGGACTGAGTCTTCCTACTGTCTATGTTTTGAGAGTTTCCTGTGTCACCAGTTTTACATTCCTATGCACCTCTGCAGGTATACTGTTTCCCTTCGACTTTCCCATTGACGATGAAACACAGAAATTGCATCGGAATTAAATATAAGAGACACAATGCTGACTTAAGTACAGGAAGACTGAGTCTTCCTACTGTCTATGTTCTGAACGTTTCCTGTGTCACCAGGTTTACATTCCAATGCACCTCGGCAGGTTTACTGTATCCCATGGACCTTCACAGTGATGATGAAACACAGAAATTGCATCGGAATTAAATATAAGAGACACAATGACGACTTCAGTACAAGAAAACTGAGTCTTCTTAGGGTCTATGTTTTGAGCGGTTCCTGTGTCACCAGTTTTACATTCTGATGCACCTCTGCAGGTTTACTGTATCCCTTGGTCCTTCCCACTGACAACGAGACACAGAAATTACATCGGATTTAAATAGAAGAGACACAATGCCGACTTAAGAACAGGAAGGCTGAGTCTTCCTACTGTCTACGTTTTGAGCATTTCCTGTGTCATCAGTTTTACATTTTGATGCATCTCTGCAGGTTTACAGTATCCCTTGGACCTTCACAGTGACGATGACACAAAGAAATTGCATCGGAATTAAATGTAAGAGACACAATGCCGACTTAAGTACAAGAAAACTGAGTCTTCATACGGTCTACGATTTGAGCGCTTCCTGTGTCACCAGTTTTACATTCCGGTGCACCTCTGCAGGTTTACTGTATCCCTTGGACCTTCCCATTGACGACGAAACACAGAAATTGCATCGGAATTAAATATCAGAGAAACAATGCTGACTTAGGTACAGGAAGACTGAGTCTTCCTACTGTCTATGTTTTGAGCGTTTCCTGTGTCATCAGTTTTACATTTTGATGCACCTCTGCAGGTTTACTGTATCCCTTGACCTCCACAGTGACGATGAAAAACAGAAATTGCATCAAATGAAATATAAGAGGCACAATGCCGCCTTCAGTACAAGAAAACTGAGTCTTCTTAGGGTCTATGCTTTGACCGCTTCCTGTGTCACCAGTTTTACATTCCGATGCACCTCTGTAGTTTAACTGTATCCATTGGACCTTCCCATTGACGATGAAACACAGATATAGCATCGGAATGAAATATAAGAGACACATGCCGACTTAAGAACAGGAAGGCTGAGTCTTCCTACTGTCTATGCTTTGAGCGTCTACTGTGTCACTAGTTTTACATTCCGATGCACCTCTGCAGGTTTACTGTATCCCTTGGATCTTCGCATTGACGATGAAACACAGAAATTGCATCGGAATTAAATATAAGAGACACAATGCAGACTTAAGTACAGAAAGACTGAGTCTTCCTACTGTCTATGTTTTGAGCGATTCCTGCGTCACCAGTTTTACATTCCGATGCACCTCTGCAGGTTTACTGTATCCATTGGACCTTCCCGTTGACGATGAAACACAGAAATATCATCGGAATAAAATATAAGAGACACAATGCCGACTAAGGAACAGGAAGGCTGAGTCTTCCTACTGTCTATGTTTTGAGCATCTCCTGTGTCACCAGTTTTACATTCCGATGCACCTCTGCAGGTATACTGTTTCCCTTCGACCTTCCCATTGACGATGAAACACAGAAATTACATCGGAATTAAATATAAGAGACACAATGCCGATTTAAGTACAGGAAGACTGAGTCTACCTACTGTCTAAGTTTTGAGCATTTCCTGTCATCAGTTTTACATTTTGATGCACGTCTGCAGGTTTACTGTCTCACTTAGGATCCTCACAGTGACGATGAAACACAGAAATTGCATCGGAATTAAATATAAGAGAGACATTGCCGACATAGTTACAGGGAGACTAAGTCTTCCGACTGTCAATGTTTTTAGCGTTTCCTGTGTCATCAGTTTTACATTTTGATGCACCTCTGCAGGTTTACTGTATCTCTTGGACCTTCACAGTGACGGTGAAACACAGATATTGCATCAAATTAAATATAAGAGACACAATGCCGACTTCAGTACAAGAAAACTGAGTCTCCTTAGGGTCTATGCTTTGACCGCTTCCTGTGTCACCAGTTTTACATTCCGATGCACCTCTGCAGGTTTACTGTTTCCATTGGACCTTACCATTGACGCTGAAACACAGAAATAGCATCGGAATTAAATATAAGAGACACAATGCCGACTAAGGAACAGGAAGGCTGAGTCTTCCTACTGTCTATGTTTTGAGCATCTCCTGTGTCACCAGTTTTACATTCCGATGCACCTCTGCAGGTTTACTGTATCCATTGGACCTTCCCGTTGACGATGAAACACAGAAATATCATCGGAATTAAATATAAGAGACACAATGCCGACTAAGGAACAGGAAGACTGAGTCTTCCTACTGTCTATGTTTTGAGCGTTTCCTGTGTCATCAGTTTTACATTCCGATGCACCTCTGCAGGTTTACTGTATCCATTGGACCTTCACAGTGACGACGAAACACAGAATTTGCATCGGAATTAAATATCAGAGAAACAAAGCCGACTTAGGTACAGGAAGACTGAGTATTCCTACTGTCTATGTTTTGAGCGTTTCCTGTGTCATCAGTTTTATATTTTGATGAACCTCTGCAGGTTACTGTAACACTTGGACCTACACAGGGACGATGAAACACAGAAATTGCGTCAAATTAAGTATAAGAGACACAATGCCGACTTCAGTACAAGAAAACTGAGTCTTCTTAGGGTCTATGTTTTGACCGCTTCCTGTCCCACCAGTTTTGCATTCCGAAGCACCTCTGCAGTTTTACTGTATCCATTGGACCTTCCCATTGACGATGAAACACAGAAATAGAATCGGAATTAAATATAAGAGACACAATGCCGACTTAGGTACAGGTACACTAAGTCTTCCGACTGTCTATGTTTTTAGCGTTTCCTGTGTCATCAGTTTTACATTTTGATGCACCTCTGCAGGTTTACTGTATCCCTTGGACCTTCACAGTGACGGTGAAACACAGATATTGCATCACATTAAATATAAGAGACACAATGCCGACTTCAGTACAAGAAAACTGAGTCTTCTTAGGGTCTATGATTTGACCGCTTCCTGTGTCACCAGTTTTACATTCCGATGCACCTCTCCAGGTTTACTGTATCCATTGGACCTTACCATTGACGCTGAAACACAGAAATAGCATCGTAATTACATATATGAGACACAATGCCGACATAACAACAGGGAGGCTGAGTCTTCCTACTGCCAATGTTTTGAGCGTTTCCTGTGTCACCAGTTTTGCATTCCGATGCACCTCTGCAGGTTTACTGTATCCCTTGTATCTTCGCATTGACGATGAAACACAGAAATTGCATCGGAATTACATAGAAGAGACACAATGCCGACTTAAGTACAGGAACATTGAGTCTTCCTACTGTCTATGTTATGAGCGATTCCTGCGTCACCAGTTTTATATTCCGAAGCACCTCTGCAGGTTTACTGTATCCATTGGACCTTTCCATTGACGATAAAACACAGAAATGGCATGGAAATTAAAGATAAGAGACACAATGCCAACTTACGAACAGGAAGGCTGAGTCTTCCTACTGTCTATGTTTTGAGCAGTTCCTGTGTCACCAGTTTTACATTCCGATGCACGTCTGCAGGCTTACTGTATCCATTGGACCTTCCCATTGACGATGAAACACCGGAATTACATCCGAAATAAAAATAAGAGACACAACGCCGACTTAAGTACTAGAAAACTGAGTCTTCTTACGTCTATGTTTTGAGCGTTTTCAGTGTCACCACTTTTAAATTCCGATGCACCTCTGGAGGTTTACTGTATCAATTGGACCTTCCCATTGACGATGAAACAGAGAAATTGCATCGGAATTAAATATAAAAGACACAATGCCGATTTAAGTACAAGAAAACTGAGTCTTCTTAGGGTCTATGTTATGAGCGCTTCCTGTGTCACCAGTTTTACATTCTGATGCACCTCTGTAGGGTTACTGTATCCCTTGGACCTCCCCATTGACGATGAAACACAGAAATTGCATCGGAATTAGATGTAAGGGAAAAATGCCGACTTAAGTACAGGAAGAGTGTGTCTTTCTATTGTTTATGTTTTGAGCGTTTCTTGTGTCACCAGTTTTACATTCCGATGCACCTCTGCAGGTTTACTGTATCTATTGGACCTTCACAGTGACGACGAAACACAGAAATTGCATCGGAATTAAATATCAAAGAAACAATGCCGACTTAGGTACAGGAAGACTGAGTATTCCTACTGTCTATGTTTTGAGCGTTTCCTGTGTCATCAGTTTTACATTTTGATGCACCTCTGCAGATTACTGTATCCCTTGGACCTTCACAGTGACGATGAAACACAGAAATTGCATCAAATTAAATATAAGAGACACAATGCCGACTTAAGTACAGGAACATTGAGTCTTCCTACTGTCTATGTTATGAGCGATTCCTGCGTCACCAGTTTTATATTCCGAAGCACCTCTGCAGGTTTACTGTATCCATTGGACCTTCCCATTGGCGATGAAACACAGAAATTGCACCGGAATTAAGTATAAGAGACACAATGCCGACTTAAGTACAGGAACATTGAGTCTTCCTACTGTCTATGTTTTGAGCGTTTCCAGTGTCACCAGTTTTACATTCCGATGCACCTCTGCAGGTTTACTGTATCCCTTGGACCTCCCCATTGACGATGAAACACAGGAATTGAATCGGAATTAAATATAAGAGACACAATGCCGTCTTAAGTACAGAAAGACTGAGTCTTCCTACTGTCTATGTTTTGAGCGTTTCCCTTGTCACCAGTTTTACATTCCGATGCACCTCTGCAGGTATACTGTTTCCATTCGACCTTCCCATTGACGATGAAACTCAGAAATTGCATCGGAATTAAATATGAGAGACACAATGCTGCCGACATAAGTACAGGAAGACTGAGTCTTCCTACTGTCTATGTTTTGAGCGTTTCCTGTGTCATCAGTTTTACATTCCGATGCACCTCTGCAGGTTTACTGTATCCATTCGACCTTCCCATTGACGATGAAACACAGAAATTGCATTGGAATTAAATGTAAGGGAC
Source organism: Schistocerca nitens (assembly GCF_023898315.1). Lineage (NCBI taxonomy): Eukaryota > Metazoa > Arthropoda > Insecta > Orthoptera > Acrididae > Schistocerca > Schistocerca nitens. The sequence continues at coordinate 1,199,252,755 of NC_064615.1, read as the reverse complement.
AAAATGCCGACTTACGTACAGGAAGACTGAGACTTCCTACTGTCTATGCTTTGAGCGTTTCCTGTGTCACCAGTTTTACATTCCGATGCACCTCTGCAGGTTTACTGTATCCATTGGACCTTCACAGTGACGACGAAACACAGAAATTGCATTGGAATTAAATATCAGAGAAACAATGCCGACTTAGGTAAAAGAAGACTGAGTATTCCTACTGTCTATGTTTTGAGCGTTTCCTGTGTCATCAATTTTACATTTTGATGCACCTCTGCAGGTTTACTGTATCCATTGGACCTTCCCATTGACGATGAAACACAGAAACAGCATCGGAATTAAATATAAGAGACACAATGCCGACTTAAGAACAGGAACACTGAGTCGTCCTACTGTCTATGTTTTGAGCATTTCCTGTGTCACCAGTTTTACATTCTGATGCACCTCTGCAGTTTTACTGTATCCATTGGACCTTCCCATTGACGATGAAACACAGAAATAGCATCGGAATTAATTTAAGAGACACAATGCAGACTTAAGAACAGGAAGGCTGAGTCTTCCTACAGTCTATGTTTTGAGCGTTTCCTGTGTCACCAGTTTTACATTCCGATGCACCTCTGCAGGTTTACTGTATCCACTGGACCTTCCAATTGACGATGAAACACAGAAATAGCATCGGAATTAAAAATAAGAGACACAATGCCGACTTAAGAACAGGAAGGCTGTCTTCCTACTGTCTATGTTTTGTGCGTTTCCTGTGTCACCAGTTTTACATTCCGATGCATCTCTGCAGTTTTACTGTATCCCTTGGATCTTCGCAATGACGATGAATCACAGAAATTGCATCGGAATTTAATATAAGAGACACAATGCCGAATTAAGTACAGGAACATGGAGTCTTCCTACTGTCTATGTTTTGAGCGATTCCTGCGTCACCAGTTTTACATTCCGATGCACCTCAGTAGGTTTACTGTATCCCTTGGACCTTCCCAGTGACGATGAAACACAGAAATTGCATCGGAATTAAATTTAAGAAACATAAAGCCGACTTAAGTACAGGTAGACTGAGTCTTCCTACTGTCTATGCTTTGAGCGTCTCCTGTGTCACAAGTATTACATTCCGATGCACCTCTGCAGGTATACTGTTTCTCTTCGACATTCCCAATGACGATGAAACACAGAAATTGCATCGGAATTAAATAGAAGAGACACAATGTCGACTTAAGTACAGGAAGAGTGTGTCTTTCTATTGTCTATGTTTTGAGCCTTTCCTGTGTCACCAGTATTACATTCCGATGCACCTCTGCAGGTTTACTGTATCCATTGGACTTTCCCATTGACGATGAAACACAGATATTGCATCGGAATTAAATATAAGAGACACAATGTCGACTTAAGTACAGGAAGAGTGTGTGTTTCTATTGTCTATGTTTTGAGCGTTTCTGGTGTCACCAGTTTTACATTCCGATGCACCTCCGCTGGTTACTGTATCCATTGGACCTTCCATTGACGATGAAACACAGAAATGGCATCGGAATTAAATATAAGAGACACAACGCCGACTTAAGTACAAGACAAATGAGTCTTCTTACGGTCTATGTTTTGAGCGTCTTCTGTAACACCAGTTTTAGATTACGATGCACCTCTGCAGGTTTACTGTATCCCTTGGACCTTCACAGTGACAGTGAAACACAGAAATTGCATCAAATTAAATATAAGAGACACAATGCCGACTTAAGTACAGTGTGATTGATTCTGCCTACTGTTTGTTATGAGCGCTTCCTGTGTCACCAGTTTTACATTCCGATGCACCTCTGTTGGGTTACTGTTTCCCTTGGACTTTCCCATTGACGATGAAACACAGAAATTGCATCGGAATTAAATATAAGAGGCACAATGTTGACTTAAGTACAGGAAGAGTGTGTCTTTCTACTGTCTATGTTTTGTGCGTTTCCTGTGTCACCAGTTTTACATTCCGATGCACCTCTGCAGGTCTACTGTATCCATTGGACCTCCCCATTGACGATGAAACACAGAATTGCATCGGAATTAAATATAAGAGACACAACGCCGACTTAAGTACAAGAAAACTGAGTCATCTTTCGGTGTATGGTTTGAGCGTTTCCTTTGTCACCAGTTTTACATTCCAATGCACCTCTGCAGGTTTACTGTATCCATTGGACCTTCCCATTGACGATGAAACACAGAAATTGCATCGGAATTAAATATAAGAGACACAATGCCGATTTAGGTACAGGAAGACTGAGTCTACCTACTGTCTAAGTTTTGAGAATTTCCTGTCATCAGTTTTACATTTTGATGCACGTCTGCAGGTTTACTGTCTCCCTTAGGATCTTCACAGTGACGATGAAACACAGAAATTGCATCGGAATTAAATGTAAGGGACAAAATGCCGACTTAAGTACAGGAAGACTGAGTCTTCCTACTGTCTATGCTTTGAGCGTTTCCTGTGTCACCAGTTTTACATTCCGATGCACCTCTGCAGGTTTACTGTATCCATTGGACCTTCACAGTGACGACGAAACACAGAAATTGCATTGGAATTAAATATCAGAGAAACAATGCCGACTTAGGTAAAAGAAGACTGAGTATTCCTACTGTCTATGTTTTGAGCGTTTCTGGTGTCATCAATTTTACATTTTGATGCACCTCTGCAGGTTTACTGTATCCATTGGACCTTCCCATTGACGATGAAACACAGAAACAGCATCGGAATTAAATATAAGAGACACAATGCCGACTTAAGAACAGGAACACTGAGTCGTCCTACTGTCTATGTTTTGAGCATTTCCTGTGTCACCAGTTTTACATTCTGATGCTCCTCTGCAGTTTTACTGTATCCGTTGGACCTTCCCATTGACGATGAAACACAGAAATAGCATCGGAATTAATTTAAGAGACACAATGCAGACTTAAGAACAGGAAGGCTGAGTCTTCCTACTGTCTATGTTTTGAGCGTTTCCTGTGTCACCAGTTTTACATTCCGATGCACCTCTGCAGGTTTACTGTATCCCTTGGATCTTCGCATTGACGATGAAACACAGAAATTGCATCGGAATTAAATATAAGAGACACATTGCCGACTTAAGTACAGGAACATTGAGTCTTCCTACTGTCTATGTTTTGAGCGATTCCTGCGCCACCAGTTTTACATTCCGAAGCACCTCTGCAGGTTTACTGTATCCATTGGACCTTCCAATTGACGATGAAACACAGAAATAGCATCGGAACTAAATATAAGAGACACAATGCCGACTTTAGAACAGGAACACTGAATCTTCCTACTGTCTATGTTTTGAGCATTTCCTGTGTCACCAGTTTTACATTCTGATGCACCTCTGCAGGTTTACTGTATCCCTTGGATCTTCCCATTGACGATGAAACAGATAAATTGCATCGGAATTAAAAATAAGAGACACAATGCCGACTTAAGTACAGGAAGATTGAGTCTTCCTACTGTCTATGTTTTGAGCGTTTCCTGCGTCACCAATTTTACATTCCGATGCACCTCTGCAGGTTTACTGTATCCACTGGACCTTCCAATTGACGATGAAACACAGAAATAGCATTGGAATTAAATATAAGAGACACAATGCCGATTTAAGAACAGGAAGGCTGAGTCTTGCTACTGTCTATGTTTTGTGCGTTTCCTGTGTCACCAGTTTTACATTCCGATGCATCTCTGCAGTTTTACTGTATCCCTTGGATCTTCGCATTGACGATGAATCACAGAAATTGCATCGGAATTTAATATAAGAGACACAATGCCGAATTAAGTACAGGAACATTGAGTCTTCCTACTGTCTATGTTTTGAGCGATTCCTGCGTCACCAGTTTTACATTCCGATGCACCTCTGTAGGTTTAATGTATCCCTTGGACCTTCCCAGTGACGATGAAACACAGAAATTGCATCTGAATTAAATTTAAGAAACACAAAGCCGACTTAAGTACAGGAAGAGTGTGTCTTTCTACTGTCTATGTTTTGTGCTTTTCCTGTGTCACCAGTTTTACATTCCGATGCACCTCTGCAGGTCTACTGTATCCATTGGACCTTCCCATTGACGATGAAACACAGAAATTGCATCGGAATTAAATATAAGAGACACAACGCCGACTTAAGTACAATAAAACTGAGTCATCATTCGGTGTATGATTTGAGCATTTCCTTTGTCACCAGTTTTACATTCCGATGCACCTCTGCAGGTTTACTGTATCCATTGGACTTTCCCATTGACGATGAAACACAGAAATTGCATCGGAATTAAATAGAAGAGACACAATGTCGACTTAAGTACAGGAAGAGTGTGTCTTTCTATTGTCTATGTTTTGAGCGTTTCCTGTGTCACCAGTTTTACATTCCGATTCACCTCCGCTGGTTACTGTATCCATTGGACCTTCCATTGACGATGAAACACAGAAAAGGCATCGGAATTAAATATAAGAGACACAACGCCGACTTAAGTACAAGACAAATGAGTCTTCTTACGGTCTATGTTTTGAGCGTTTTCTGTAACACCAGTTTTAGATTACGATGCACCTCTGCAGGTTTACTGTGTCCACTGGACCTTCCAATTGACGATGAAACACAGAAATAGCATCGGAATTAAATATAAGAGACACAATGCCGATTTAAGAACAGGAAGGCTGAGTCTTGCTGCTGTCTATGTTTTGTGCGTTTCCTGTGTCACCAGTTTTACATTCCGATGCATCTCTGCAGTTTTACTGTATCCCTTGGATCTTCGCATTGACGATGAATCACAGAAATTGCATCGGAATTTAATATAAGAGACACAATGCCGAATTAAGTACAGGAACATTAAGTCTTCCTACTGTGTATGTTTTGAGCGATTCCTGCGTCACCAGTTTTACATTCCGATGCACCTCTGTAGGTTTACTGTATTCCTTGGACCTTCCCAGTGACGATGAAACACAGAAATTGCATCGGAATTAAATATAAGAGACACAACGCCGACTTAAGTACAATAAAACTGAGTCATCATTCGGTGTATGATTTGAGCATTTCCTTTGTCACCAGTTTTACATTCCAATGCACCTCTGCAGGTTTACTGTATCCATTGGACCTTCCCATTGACGATGTAACACAGAAATAGCATCGGAATTAAATATAAGAGACACAACGCCGACTTAAGAACAGGAAGGCTGAGTCTTCCTACTGTCTATGTTTTGAGCGTTTTCTGTAACACCAATTTTACATTCTGATGCACCTCTGCAGGTTTACTGTATCCCTTGGACCTTCACAGTGACAGTGAAACACAGAAATTGCATCAAATTAAATATAAGAGACACAATGCCGACTTCAGTACAGTGAGATTCATTCTGCCTAGTGTCTATGTTATGAGCGCTTCCTGTGTCACCAGTATTACATTCCGATGCACCTCTGCAGGTATACTGTTTCCCTTCGACATTCCCAATGACGATGAAACACAGAAATTGCATCGGAATTAAATAGAAGAGAAACAATGTCGACTTAAGTACAGGAAGAGTGTGTCTTTCTATTGTCTATGTTTTAAGCGTTTCCTGTGTCACCAGTTTTACATTCCAATGCACCTCCGCTGGTTACTGTATCCATTGGACCTTCCCTTGACGATGAAACACAGAAATGGCATCGGAATTAAATATAAGAGACACAATGCCGACTTAAGTACAGTGAGATTGATTCTGCCTACTGTCTATGTTGTGAGCGCTTCCTGTATCCCTTGGACTTTCATATTGACGATGAAACACAGAAATTGCATCGGAATTAAATATAAGAGACACAATGTCGACTTAAGTACAGGAAGAGTGTGTCTTTCTACTGTCTATGCTTTGTGCGTTTCCTGTGTCACCAGTTTTACATTCCGATGCACCTCTGCAGGTCTACTGTATCCACTGGACCTTCCCATTGATGATGAAACACAGAAATTGCATCGGAATTAAATGTAAGAGACACAACGCCGACTTAAGTACAAGAAAACTGAGTCATCTCTCGGTGTATGATTTGAGCGTTTCCTTTGTGGCCCTGAGCACTATGGGACTCAACTGCTGAGGTCATTAGTACCCTAGAACTTAGAACTAGTTAAACATAACTAACCTAAGGACATCACAAACATCCATGCCCGAGGCAGGATTCGAACCTGCGACCGTAGTGGTCTCGCGGTTCTAGACTGCAGCGCCTTTAACCGCACGGCCACTTCGGCCGGCTCGTTTCCTTTGTCACCAGTTTTACATTCCAATGCACCTCTGCAGGTTTACTGTATCCATTGGACCTTCCCATTGACGACGAAACACAGAAATTGCATCGGAATTAAATATAAGAGACACAATGCCGATTTAGGTACAGGAAGACTGAGTCTACCTACTGTCTAAGTTTTGAGCATTTCCTGTTATCAGTTTTACATTTTGATGCACGTCTGCAGGTTTACTGTCTCCCTTAGGATCTTCACAGTGACGATGAAACACAGAAATTGCATCGGAATTAAATATAAAGAGACACAATGCCGAGTTAGGTACAGGGAGACTAAGTCTTCGACTATGTTTTTAGCGTTTCCTGTGTCATCAGTTTTACATTTCGATGCACCTCTGCAGGTTTACTGTATCTCTTGGACCTTCACAGTGACGGTGAAACACAGATATTGCATCAAATTAAATATAAGAGACACAATGCTGACTTCAGTACAAGAAAACTGAGTCTCCTTAGGGTCTATGCTTTGACCGCTTCCTGTGTCACCAGTTTTACATTCCGATGCACCTCTGCAGGTTTACTGTATCCATTGGACCTTACCATTGACGCTGAAACACAGAAATAGCATCGTAATTAAATATAAGAGACACAATGCCGACTTAAGAACAGGAAGGCTGAGTCTTCCTACTGCCAATGTTTTGAGCGTTTCCTGTGTCACCAGTTTTGCATTCCGATGCACCTCTGCAGGTTTACTGTATCCCTTGGATCTTCGCATTGACGATGAAACACAGAAATTGCGTCGGAATTACATAGAAGAGACACAATGCCGACTTAAGTACAGGAACATTGAGTCTTCCTACTGTCTATGTTTTGAGCGTTTCCTGCGTCACCAGTTTTACATTCCGATGCACGTCTGCAGGTTTACTGTATCCACTGGACTTTCCCATTGACGATGAAACACCGGAATTACATCTGAAATAAATTTAAGAGACACAACGCCGACTTAAGGACTACAAAACTGAGTCTTCTTACGTCTATGTTTTGAGCGTTTTCAGTGTCACCAGTTTTATATTCCGATGCACCTCTGGAGGTTTACTGTATCCATTGGACCTTCCCATTGACGATGAAACAGAGAAATTGCATCGGAATTAAATATAAAAGTTACAATGCCGATTTAAGTACAAGAAAACTGAGTCTTCTTAGGGTCTATGTTATGGGCGCTTCCTGTGTCACCAGTTTTACATTCCTATGCACCTCTGTAGGGTTACTGTATCCCTTGGACCTCCCCATTGACGATGAAACACAGAAATTGCATCGGAATTAAATATAACAGACACAATGCCGAATTAAGTACAGTAACACTAAGTATTACTACTGTCTACGTTTTGATCGTTTCCCTTGTCACCAGTTTTACATTCCGATGCGCCTCTGCAGGTATACTGTTTCCATTCGACCTTCCCATTGACGATGAAACACAGAAATTGCATCGGAATTAGATGTAAGGGGAAAAATGCCGACTTAAGTACAGGAAGAGTGTGTCTTTCTATTGTTTATGTTTTGAGCGTTTCTTGAGTCACCAGTTTTACATTCCGATGCACCTCTGCAGGTTTACTGTATCTATTGGACCTTCACAGTGACGACGAAACACAGAAATTGTATCGCAATTAAATATCAAAGAAACAATGCCGACTTAGGTACAGGAAGACTGAGTATTCCTACTGTCTATAATTTGAGCGTTTCCTGTGTCATCAGTTTTACATTTTGATGCACCTCTGCAGATTACTGTATCCCTTGGACCTTCACAGTGACGATGAAACACAGAAATTGCATCAAATTAAATAAAAGAGACACAATGCCGACTTAAGTACAGGAACATTGAGTCTTCCTACTGTCTATGTTATGAGCGACTCCTGCGTCACCAGTTTTATATTCCGAAGCACCTCTGCAGGTTTCCTGTATCCATTGGACCTTTCCATTGACGATGAAACAAAGAAATAGCATCGGAATTAAATATAAGAGACACAATGCCAACTTACGAACAGGATGGCTGAGTCTTCCTACTGTCTATGCTTTGAGCAGTTCCTGTGTCACCAGTTTTACATTCCGATGCCCCTCTGCAGGTTTACTGTATCCCTTGGATCTTCCCATTGACGATGAAACAGAGAAATTGCATCGGAATTAAAAATAAGAGAACACAATGCTGACTTAAGTACAGGAAGGTAGAGTATTCCTACTGCCTATGTTTTGAGCGTTCCCTGCGTCACCAGTTTTACATTCCGATGCACCTCTGCAGGTTTACTGTAATCACTGGACCTTCCAATTGAAGATGAAACACAGAAATAGCATCGGAATTAAATGTAAGAAACACAATGCCGACTTAACAACAGGAAGGCTGAGTCTTCCTACTGTCTATGTTTTGAGCGTTTCCTGTGTCACCAGTTTTACATTCCGATGCATCTCTGCAGGTTTACTGTATCCCTTGGATCTTCGCATTGACGATGAAACACAGAAATTGCATCGGAATTTAATTTAAGAGACACAATGCCGAATTAAGTACAGGAACATTGAGTCTTCCTACTGTCTATGTTTTAAGCGATTCCTGCGTCACCAATTTTACATTCCGATGCACCTCTGCAGGTTTACTGTATCCCTTGGACCTTCACAGTGACGATGAAACACAGAAATTGCATCGAAATTAAATATAAGAGACACAATGCCGACTTAGTACAAGAAGATTGAGTCTTCCTACTGTCTATGCTTTGAGCCTCTCCTGTGTCACCAGTTTTACATTCAGATGCACGTCTGCAGGTTTACTGTATCCCTTGGACCTTCACAGTGACGATGAAACACAGAAATTGCATCGTAATTAAATATAAAAGACACAATGCCGACTTAAGTACAAGAAAACTGATCTTCTTAGGGTCTATGTTATGAGCGCTTCCTGTGTAACCAGTTTACATTCCGATGCATCTCTGCAGGCATACTGTATCCCTTGGACCTTCCCATTGACGATGAAACACAGAAATTGCATCGGAATTAAATATAAGAGACACAATGCCGACTTCAGTACAGGAAGACTGAGTCTTCCTACTGTCTATGTTTTGAGCGTTTCCTATGTCACCAGTTTTACATTCCAATGCACCTCTGCAGGTTTACTGTAACCCTTGGACTTTCGCGTTGACGACGAAACACAGAAATTGCATCGGAATTAAATATAAGAGACACAATGTCGAGTTAAGTACAGGAAGAGTGTGTCTTTCAATTGTCTATGTTTTGAGCGTTTCCTGTGTCACCAGTTTTACATTCCGATGCACCTCTGCAGGTTTACTGTATTCATTGGACCTTCCCATTGACGATGAAACACAGAAATTGCATCGGCATTAAATATAAGAGACACCATGCCGACTTAAGTATAGGAAGACTGTCTTCCTACTGTCTATGTTTTGAGCGTGTCCTGTGTCACCAGTTTCACATTCCGATGAACCTCTGCAGGTTTACTGTATCCCTTGGACTTTCACAGTGACGATGAAACACAGATATTGCATCGGAATTAAATATAAGAGACACAATGCCGACTTAAGTACACGAAAACTGAGTCTTCTTAAGGTCTATGTTTTGAGCGTTTCCCGTGCCACAAGTTTCACATTCCGATGCACCTCTGCAGGTTTACTGTGTTCCTAGGACCTTCCCATTGACGATGAAACACAGAAATTGCATCGGAATTAAATGTAAGAGACACAATGTCGACTTAAGTACAGAAAGACTGAGTCTTCCTACTGTCTATGTTTTGAGCGTTTCCTGTGTCACCAGTTTTACATTCCAATGCACCTCTGCAGGTTTACTGTATCCCTTGGACTTTCCCGTTGACGACGAAACACAGAAATCGCATCGGAATTAAATATAAGAGACACAATGCCGACTTAGGTACAGGAAGACTGAGTCTTCCTACTGTCTATGTTTTGAGCGTTCCCTGTGTCATCAGTTTTACATTTTGATGCACCTCTGCAGGTTTGCTGTATCCCTTGGACCTTCCCACTGGCGATGAAACACAGAAATGGCATTGGAATTAAATATAAGAGACACAATGCCGGATGAAGTACAGGAAGATTGAGTCTTCCTACTGTCTATGTTTTGAGCGTTTCCTGTGTCACCAATTTTACATGCCGATGCACCTCTGAAGGTTTACTGTATCCCTTGGAGCTTCACAGTGACGATGAAACACAGAAATTGTATCGGAATTAAATATAAGACACAGAATGGTGACTTAGGTACAGAAAGAATGAGTCTTCCTACTGTCTATGTTTTGAGCGTTGCCTGTGTCACCAGTTTCACATTCCGATGCACCTCTGCAGGTTTACTGTATCCGTTGGAGCTTCACAGTGACGATGAAACACAGAAATTGCATCAGAATTAAATATAAAACACACAATGCCGACTTAAGTAAAGGAAAACTGAGTCTTCTTAGGGTCTATGTTATGAGCGCTTCCTGTATCACCAGTTTTACATTCCGATGCACCTCTGCAGGCGTACTGTATCCCTTGAACCTTCCCATTGAAGATGAAACACAGAAATTGCATCGGAATTAAATATAAGAGACACAATGCCGATTTAAGTACAGAAAGACTGAGTCTTCCTACTGTCTATGTTTTGAGCGTTTCCTGTGTCACCAGTTTTACATTCCAATGCACCTCTGCAGGTTTACTGTAACCCTTGGACTTTCGCGTTGACGACGAAACACAGAAATTGCATCGGAATTAAATATAAGAGACACAATGTCGAGTTAAGTACAGGAAGAGTGTGTCTTTCAATTGTCTATGTTTTGAGCGTTTCCTGTATCACCAGTTTTACATTCCGAAGCACCTCTGCAGGTTTACTGTATTCATTGGACCTTCCCATTGACGATGAAACACAGAAATTGCATCAGCATTAAATATAAGAGACACCATGCCGACTTAAGTATAGGCAGACTGTCTTCCTACTGTCTATGTTTTGAGCGTGTCCTGTGTCACCAGTTTCACATTCCGATGAACCTCTGCAGGTTTACTGTATCCCTTGGACTTTCACAGTGACGATGAAACACAGATATTGCATCGGAATTAAATATAAGAGACACAATGCCGACTTAAGTACACGAAAACTGAGTCTTCTTAAGGTCTATGCTTTGAGCGTTTCCCGTGCCACCAGTTTCACATTCCGATGCACCTCTGCAGGTTTACTGTGTTCCTAGGACCTTCCCATTGACGATGAAACACAGAAATTGCATCGGAATTAAATATAAGAGACACAATGCCGACTGAAGTACAGAAAGTCTGAGTCTTCCTACTGTCTATGTTTTGAGCGTTTCCTGTGTCACCAGTTTTACATTCCAATGCACCTCTGCAGGTTTACTGTATCGCTTGGACTTTCCCGTTGACGACGAAACACAGGAATTGCATCGGAATTAAATATAAGAGACACAATGCCGACATAGGTACAGGAAGACTGAGTCTTCCTACTGTCTATGTTTTGAGCGTTCCCTGTGTCATCAGTTTTACATTTTGATGCACCTCTGCAGGTTTGCTGTATCCCTTGGACCTTCACAGTGACGATGAAACACAGAAATTGCATCGTATTTAAATGTAAGAGACACAATGCCGACTTAGGTACAGGAAGCCTGAGTATTCCTACTGTCTATGTTATGATCGTTTCGTGTGTCACCAGTTTTACATTCCGATGCTCCTCTGCAGTTTTACTGTATCCATTGGACCTTCCCATTGACGATGAAACACAGTAATAGCATCTGAAATAAATATAAGAGACACAATGCCGACTTAAGAACAGGAAGGCTGAGTCTTCTTACTGTCTATGTTTTGAGCATTTCCCTTGTCACCAGTTTTACATTCCAATGCACCTCTGCAGGTATACTGTTTCCCTTCTACCTTCCCATTGACGATGAAACACAGAAATTGCATCGGAATTAAATATAAGAGACACAATGCTGGCGACATATTACAGGAAGACTGAGTCTTCCTACTGTCTATGTTTTGAGCGTTTCCTGTGTCATCAGTTGTACATTCCGATGCACCTCTGCAGTTTTTCTGTATCCCTTGGACCTTCACAGTGACGATGAAACACAGAAATTGCATCGGAATTAAATATAAGAGACACAATGGTGCCTTAAGTACAGGAAGACTGAGTCTTCCTACTGTCTATGTTTTGAGCGTTTCCTGTGTCATCAGTTTTACATTCCGAAGCACCTCTGCAGGTTTACTGTATCCATTGGACCTTCACAGTGACGATGAAACACAGAAATTGCATCGGAATTAAATATAAGAGACACCATGGCGACTTAAGTAAAGGAAGACTGAGTCTTCCTACTGTCTATGATTTGAGCGTGTCCTGTATCACCAGTTTTACATTCCGATGCACCTCTGCAGGTTTACTGTATCCATTGGACCTTCCCATTGACGATGAAATACAGAAATTGCATCGGAATTAAATATAAGAGACACAATGCCGACTTAAGTACAGGAAGACTGAGTATTCCTACTGTCTATAATTTGACCGTTTCCTGTGTCACCAGTTTTACATTCCGATACACCCCCGCAGTTTTACTGTATCCATTGGACCTTCCCATTGACGATGAAACACAGAAATAGCATCGGAATTAAATATAAGAGACACAATGCCGACTTAAGAACAGGAAGGCTGAGTCTTCCTACTGTCTATGTTTTGAGCATTTCCTGTGTCACCAGTCTTACATTCCGATGCACCTCTGCAGGTTTACTGTATCCCTTGGACCTTCCCATTGACGATGAAACACAGAAATAGCATCGGAATTAAATATAAGAGACACAATGCCGACTTAAGAACAGGAAGGCTGAGTCTTCCTACTGCCAATGTTTTGAGCGTTTCCTGTGTCACCAGTTTTGCATTCCGACGCACCTCTGCAGGTTTACTGTATCCCTTGGATCTTCGCATTGACGATGAAACACAGAAATTGCGTCGGAATTACATAGAAGAGACACAATGCCGACTTAAGTACAGGAACATTGAGTCTTCCTACTGTCTATGTTTTGAGCGTTTCCTGCGTCACCAGTTTTACATTCCGATGCACGTCTGCAGGTTTACTGTATCCATTGGACCTTCCCATTGACGATGAAACACCTTAATTACATCCGAAATAAATATAAGAGACACAACGCCGACTTAAGTACTAGAAAACTGAGTCTTCTTACGTCTATGTTTTGAGCGTTTTCAGTGTCACCAGTTTTAAATTCCGATGCACCTCTGGAGGTTTACTGTATCCATTGGACCTTCCCATTGACGATGAAACAGAGAAATTGCATCGGAATTAATTATAAAAGACACAATGCCGATTTAAGTACAAGAAAACTGAGTCTTCTTAGGGTCTATGTTATGAGCGCTTCCTGTGTCACCAGTTTTACATTCCGAAGCACCTCTGTAGGGTTACTGTATCCCTTGGACCTCCCCATTGACGATGAAACACAGAAATTGCTTCGGAATTAAATATAAGAGGCACAATGCCGAATTAAGTACAGAAACACTGAGTCTTCCTACTTTCTACGTTTTGAGCGTTTCCCTTGTCACAAGTTTTGCATTCCGATGCACCTCTGCAGGTATACTGTTTCCATTCGACCTTCCCATTGACGATGAAACACAGAAATTGCATCGGAATTAGATGTAAGGGAAAAAATGCCGACTTATGTACAGGAAGAGTGTGTCTTTCTATTGTTTATGTTTTGAGCGTTTCTTGAGTCACCAGTTTTACATTCCGATCCACCTCTGCAGGTTTACTGTATCTATTGGACCTTCACAGTGACGACGAAACACAGAAATTGCATCGGAATTAAATATCAAAGAAACAATGCCGACTTAGGTACAGGAAGAGTGAGTATTCCTACAGTCTATGTTTTGAGCGTTTCCTGTGTCATCAGTTTTACATTTTGATGCACCTCTGCAGGTTTGCTGTATCCCTTGGACCTTCACAGTGACGATGAAACACAGAAATTGCATCGTATTTAAATATAAGAGACACAATGCCGACTTAGGTACAGGAAGCCTGAGTATTCCTACTGTCCATGTTATGATCGATTCCTGTGTCACCAGTTTTACATTCCGATGCACCTCTGCAGTTTTACTGTATCCATTGGACCTTCCCATTGACGATGAAACACAGTAATAGCATCTGAATTAAATATAAGAGACACAATGCCGACTTAAGAACAGGAAGGCTGAGTCTTCCTACTGTCTATGTTATGAGCATTTCCCTTGTCACCACTTTTACATTCCGATGCACCTCTGCAGGTTTACTGTGTTCCTAGGACCTTCCCATTGACGATGATGCTCAGAAATTGCATCGGAAATAAATATAAGAGTCACAATGCCGACTTAAGTACAGGAAGACTGAGTCTTCCTACTGTCTATGTTTTGAGCATTTCCCTTGTCACCAGTTTTACATTCCAATGCACCTCTGCAGGTATACTGTTTCCCTTCTACCTTCCCATTGACGATGAAACACAGAAATTGCATCGGAATTAAATATAAGAGACACAATGCTGGCGACATATTACAGGAAGACTGAGTCTTCCTACTGTCTATGTTTTGAGCGTTTCCTGTGTCATCAGTTGTACATTCCGATGCACCTCTGCAGTTTTACTGTATCCCTTGGACCTTCACAGTGACGATGAAACACAGAAATTGCATCGGAATTAAATATAAGAGACACAATGGTGCCTTAAGTACAGGAAGACTGAGTCTTCCTACTGTCTATGTTTTGAGCGTTTCCTGTGTCATCAGTTTTACATTCCGATGCACCTCTGCAGGTTTACTGTATCCCTTGGACCTTCACAGTGACGATGAAACACAGAAATTGCATCGGAATTAAATATAAGAGACACCATGCCGACTTAAGTAAAGGAAGACTGAGTCTTCCTACTGTCTATGATTTGCGCGTGTCCTGTATCACCAGTTTTACATTCCGATGCACCTCTGCAGGTTTACTGTATCCATTGGACCTTCCCATTGACGATGAAATACAGAAATTGCATCGGAATTAAATATAAGAGACACAATGCCGACTTAAGTACAGGAAGACTGAGTATTCCTACTGTCTATAATTTGATCGTTTCCTGTGTCACCAGTTTTACATTCCGATACACCCCCGCAGTTTTACTGTATCCATTGGACCTTCCCATTGACGATGAAACACAGAAATAGCATCGGAATTAAATATAAGAGACACAATGCCGACTTAAGAACAGGAAGGCTGAGTCTTCCTACTGTCTATGTTTTGAGCATTTCCTGTGTCACCAGTCTTACATTCCGATGCACCTCTGCAGGTTTACTGTATCCCTTGGATCTTCCCATTGACGATGAAACACAGAAATTGCATCGGAATTAAATATGAGAGACACAACGCCAATTTAAGGACAGGAAGACTGAGTCTACCTACTGTCTAAGTTTTGAGCATTTCCTGTCATCAGTTTTACATTTAGATGCACGTCTGCAGGTTTACTGTCTCCCTTAGGATCTTCACAGTGACGATGAAACACAGAAATTGCATCGGAATTAAATATAAGAGAGACAATGCCGACATAGGTACAGGGAGACTAAGTCTTCCGACTGTCAATGTTTTTAGCGTTTCCTGTGTCATCAGTTTTACATTTTGATGCACCTCTGCAGGTTTACTGTATCTCTTGGACCTTCACAGTGATCGGTGAAACACAGATATTGCATCAAATTAAATATAAGAGACACAATGCCGACTTCAGTACAAGAAAACTGAGTCTCCTTAGGGTCTATGCTTTGACCGCTTCCTGTGTCACCAGTTTTACATTCCGATGCAGCTCTGCAGGTTTACTGTTTCCATTGGACCTTACCATTGACGCTGAAACACAGAAATAGAATCGTAATTAAATATAAGAGACACAATGCCGACTTAAGAACAGGAAGGCTGAGTCTTCCTACTGCCAATGTTTTGAGCGTTTCCTGTGTCACCAGTTTTGCATTCCGACGCACCTCTGCAGGTTTACTGTATCCCTTGGATCTTCGCATTGACGATGAAACACAGAAATTGCGTCGGAATTACATAGAAGAGACACAATGCCGACTTAAGTACAGGAACATTGAGTCTTCCTACTGTCTATGTTTTGAGCGTTTCCTGCGTCACCAGTTTTACATTCCGATGCACGTCTGCAGGTTTACTGTATCCATTGGACCTTCCCATTGACGATGAAACACCTTAATTACATCCGAAATAAATATAAGAGGCACAACGCCGACTTAAGAACTAGAAAACTGAGTCTTCTTACGTCTATGTTTTAAGCGTTTTCAGTGTCACCAGTTTTAAATTCCGATGCACCTCTGGAGGTTTACTGTATCCATTGGACCTTCCCATTGACGATGAAACAGAGAAATTGCAACGGAATTAATTATAAAAGACACAATGCCGATTTAAGTACAAGTAAACTGAGTCTTCTTAGGGTCTATGTTATGAGCGCTTCCTGTGTCACCAGTTTTACATTCCGAAGCACCTCTGTAGGGTTACTGTATCCCTTGGACCTCCCCATTGACGATGAAACACAGAAATTGCTTCGGAATTAAATATAAGAGACACAATCCCGAATTAAGTACAGAAACACTGAGTCTTCCTACTGTCTACGTTTTGAGCGTTTCCCTTGTCACAAGTTTTACATTCCGATGCACCTCTGCAGGTATACTGTTTCCATTCGACCTTCCCATTGACGATGAAACACAGAAATTGCATCGGAATTAGATGTAAGGGAAAAAATGCCGACTTAAGTACAGGAAGAGTGTGTCTTTCTATTGTTTATGTTTTGAGCGTTTCTTGTGTCACCAGTTTTACATTCCTATGCACCTCTGCAGGTCTACTGTATCTATTGGACCTTCACAGTGACGACGAAACACAGAAATTGCATCGGAATTAAATATCAAAGAAACAATGCCGACTTAGGTACAGGAAGACTGAGTATTCCTACTGTCTATGTTTTGAGCGTTTCCTGTGTCACCAGTTTTACATTCCGAAGCACCTCTGTAGGGTTACTGTATCCCTTGGACCTTCACAGTGACGATGAAACACAGAAATTGCATCGTATTTAAATATAAGAGACACAATGCCGACTTAGGTACAGGAAGACTGAGTATTCCTACTGTCTATGTTATGATCGTTTCCTGTGTCACCAGTTTTACATTCCGATGCACCTCTGCAGTTTTACTGTATCCATTGGACCTTCCCATTGACGATGAAACACAGTAATAGCATCTGAATTAAATATAAGAGACACAACGCCGACTTAAGTACTAGAAAACTGAGTCTTCTTACGTCTATGTTTTGAGCGTTTTCAGTGTCACCAGTTTTAAATTCCGATGCACCTCTGGAGGTTTACTGTATCCATTGGACCTTCCCATTGACGATGAAACAGAGAAATTGCATCGTAATTGATTATAAAAGACACAATGCCGATTTAAGTACAGGAAAACTGAGTCTTCTTAGGGTCTATGTTATGAGCGCTTCCTGTGTCACCAGTTTTACATTCCGATGCACCTCTGTAGGGTTACTGTATCCCTTGGACCTCCCCATTGACGATGAAACACAGAAATTGCATCGGAATTAAATATAAGAGACACAATGCCGAATTAAGTACAGAAACACTGAGTCTTCCTACTGTCTACGTTTTGAGCGTTTCCCTTGTCACCAGTTTTACATTCCGATGCACCTCTGCAGGTATACTGTTTCCATTCGACCTTCCCATTGACGATGAAACACAGAAATTGCATCGGAATTAGATGTAAGGCAAAAAATTCCGACTTAAGTACAGGAAGAGTGTGTCTTTCTATTGTTTATGTTTTGAGCGTTTCTTGTGTCACCAGTTTTACATTCCTATGCACCTCTGCAGGTCTACTGTATCTATTGGACCTTCACAGTGACGACGAAACACAGAAATTGCATCGGAATTAAATATCAAAGAAACAATGCCGACTTAGGTACAGGAAGACTGAGTATTCCTACTGTCTATGTTTTGAGCGTTTCCTGTGTCATCAGTTTTACATTTTGATGCACCTCTGCAGATTACTGTATCCCTTGGACCTTCACAGTGACGATGAAACACAGAAATTGCATCAAATTAAATATAAGAGACACAATGCCGACTTAAGTACAGGAACATTGAGTCTTCCTACTGTCTATGTTATGAGCGATTCCTGCGTCACCAGTTTTATATTCCGAAGCACCTCTGCAGGTTTACTGTATCCATTGGACCTTTCCATTGACGATGAAACACAGAAATAGCATCGGAATTAAATATAAGAGACACAATGCCAACTTACGAACAGGAAGGCTGAGTCTTCCTACTGTCTTTGCTTTGAGCAGTTCCTGTGTCACCAGTTTAACATTTCGATGCACCTCTGCAGGTTTACTGTATCCCTTGGACCTTCACAGTGACGATGAAGCACAGAAATTGCAACGGAATTAAATATAAGAGACACCATGCCGACTTAAGTAAAGGAAGACTGAGTCTTCCTACTGTCTATGATTTGTGCGTGTCCTGTATCACCAGTTTTACATTCCGATGCACCTCTGCAGGTTTACTGTATCCACTGGACCTTCCAATTGAAGATGAAACACAGAAATAGCATCGGAATTAAATATAAGAAACACAATGCCGACTTAACAACAGGAAGGCTGAGTCTTCCTACTGTCTATGTTTTGAGCGTTTCCTGTGTCACCAGTTTTACATTCCGATGCATCTCTGCAGCTTTACTGTATCCCTTGGATCTTCGCATTGACGATGAAACACAGAAATTGCATCGGAATTAAATATAAGAGACACAATGCTGCCGACATATTACAGGAAGACTGAGTCTTCCTACTGTCTATGTTTTGAGCGTTTCCTGTGTCATCAGTTGTACATTCCGATGCACCTCTGCAGTTTTACTGTATCCCTTGGACCTTCCCATTGGCGATGAAACACAGAAATGGCAACGGAATTAAATATAAGAGACACAATGCCAACTTACGAACAGGAAGGCTGAGTCTTCCTACTGTCTATGTTATGAGCGATTCCTGCGTCACCTGTTTTATATTCCGAAGCACCTCTGCAGGTTTACTGTATCCATTGGACCTTTCCATTGACGATGAAACACAGAAATAGCATCGGAATTAAATATAAGAGACACAATGCCAACTTACGAACAGGAAGGCTGAGTCTTCCTACTGTCTATGCTTTGAGCAGTTCCTGTGTCACCAGTTTAACATTTCGATGCATCTCTGCAGGTTTACTGTATCCCTTGGACCTTCACAGTGACGATGAAACCCAGAAATTTCATCGGAATTAAATATAAGAGACACAATGGTGCCTTAAGTACTGGAAGACTGAGTCTTCCTACTGTGTATGTTTTGAGCGTTACCTGTGTCATCAGTTTAACATTTCGATGCACCTCTGCGAGTTTACTGTATCCCTTGGACCTTCACAGTGACGATGAAACACAGAAATTGCATCGGAATTAAATATAAGAGACACCATGCCGACTTAAGTAAAGGAAGACTGAGTCTTCCTACTGTCTATGTTTTGAGCGTTTCCTGTATCACCAGTTTTACATTCCGATGCACCTCTGCAGGTTTACTATATCCCTTGGATCTTCCCATTGACGATGAAATACAGAAATTGCATCGGAACTAAATATAAGAGACACAATGCCGACTTAAGTACAGAAACATTGAGTCTTCCTACTGTCTATGTTTTGAGCGTTTCCTGGGTCACCAGTTTCACATTCCGATGAACCTCTGCAGGTCTACTGTATCCCTTGGACTGTCACAGTGACGATGAAACACAGATATTGCATCGGAATTAAATATAAGGGACACAATGCCGACTTAAGTACATTAAGACTGAGTCTTCCTACTGTCTATGTTTTGAGCGTTTCCCTAGTCACCCGTTTTACATTCCGATGCACCTCTGCATGTATACTGTTTCCCTTCGACCTTCCCATTGACGATGAAACACAGAAATTGCATCGGAATTAAATATAAGAGACACAATGCCGACTTAAGTACAGAAAGACTGAGTCTTCCTACTGTCTATGCTTTGAGCGTTTCCTGTGTCACCAGTTTTACATTCCAATGCACCTTTGCAGGTTTACTGTATCCCTTAAACTTTCCCGTTGACGACGAAACACAGAAATTGCATCGGAATTAAATATAAGAGACACAATGCCGACTTAGGTACAGGAAGACTGAGTTTTCCTACTGTCTATGTTATGAGCGTTCCCTGTGTCATCAGTTTTACATTTTGATGCACCTCTGCAGGTTTACTGTATCCCTTGGACCTTCACAGTGACGATGAAACACAAAAATTGCATCAAATTAAATATAAGAGACACAATGCCGACTTCAGTACAAGAAAACTGAGTCCTCTTAGGGCCTATGATTTGACCGCTTCCTGTGTCACCAGTTTTATATTCCGATGCACCTCTGCAGGTTTACTGTATCCCTTGGATCTTCTCATTGACGATGAAACACGGAAATTGCATCGGAACTAAATATAAGAGACACAATGCCGACTTAAGTACAGAAGCATTGAGTCTTCCTACTGTCTATGTTTTGAGCGTTTCCTGTGTCACCAGTTTCACATTCCGATGAACCTCTGCAGGTTTACTGTTTCCCTTCGACCTTCCCATTGACGATGAAGCTCAGAAATTGCATCGGAATTAAATATAAGAGACACCATGCCGACTTAAGTAAAGGAAGACTGAGTCTTCCTACTGTCTATGATTTGAGCGTGTCCTGTATCACCAGTTTTACATTCCGATGCATCTGATGAAGATGAAACACAGAAATAGCATCGGAATTAAATATAAGAGACACAATGCTGCCGACATATTACAGGAAGACTGAGTCTTCCTACTGTCTATGTTTTGAGCGTTTCCTGTGTCATCAGTTGTACATTCCGATGCACCTCTGCAGTTTTACTGAATCCCTTGGACCTTCACAGTGACGATGAAACACAGAAATTGCATCGGAATTAAATATAAGAGACACAATGGTGCCTTAAGTACAGGAAGACTGAGTCTTCCTACTGTGTACGTTTTGAGCGTTTCCTGTGTCATCAGTTTAACATTACGATGCACCTCTGCAGGTTAACTGTATCCCTTGGACCTTCACAGTGACGATGAAACACAGAAATTGCATCGGAATTAAATATAAGAGACACCATGCCGACTTAAGTAAAGGAAGACTGAGTCTTCCTACTGTCTATGATATGAGCGTGTCCTGTATCACCAGTTTTACATTCCGATGCACCTCTGCAGGTTTACTGTATCCCTTGGATCTTCCCATTGACGATGAAACACAGAAATTGCATCGGAACTAAATATAAGAGACACAATGCCGACTTAAGTACAAAAACATGGATTCTTACTACTGCCTATGTTTTGACCGTTTCCTGTGTCACCAGTTTCACATTCCGATGAACCACTGCAGGTTTACTGTATCCCTAGGACTTTCACAGTGACGATGAAACACAGATATTGCATCGGAATTAAATATAAGAGACACAATGCCGACTTTAGTACAAAAACTGAGTCTTCTTAAGGTCTACGCTTTGAGCGTTTCCCGTGTCACCAGTTTTACATTCTGATGCACTTCTGCAGGTTTACTGTGTTCCTTAGACCTTCCCATTGACGCTGAAGCTCAGAAATTGCATCGGAAATAAATATGAGACACAATGCCGACTTAAGTACAGGAAGACTGAGTCTTCCTACTGTCTATGTTATGAGCGTTCCCTGTGTCATCAATTTTACATTTTGATACACCTCTGCAGGTTTACTGTATCCCTTGTCCCTTCAGAGTGACGATGAAACACAGAAATTGCATCAAATTAAATATAAGAGACACAATGCCGACTTAAGTACAAAAACTGAGTCTTCTTAAGGTCTACGTTTTGAGCGTTTCCCGTGTCACCAGTTTTACATTCCGATGCACCTCTGCAGGTTTACTATATCCCTTGGATCTTCCCATTGACGATGAAACGCAGAAATTGCATCGGAACTAAATATAAGAGACACAATGCCGACTTAAGTACAGAAACATTGAGTCTACCTACTGTCTATGTATTGAGCGTTTCCTGGGTCACCAGTTTCACATTCCGATGAACCTCTGCAGGTCAACTGTATCCCTTGGACTGTCACAGTGACGATGAAACACAGATATTGCATCGGAATTAAATATAAGAGACACAATGCCGACTTAAGTACAGGAAGACTGAGTCTTCCTACTGCCTATGTTTTGAGAGTGTCCCTAGTCACCAGTTTTACATTCCGATGCACCTCTGCAGGTATACTGTTTCCCTTCGACCTTCCCATTGACGATGAAACACAGAAATTGCATCGGAATTAAATATAAGAGACACAATGCCGACTTAAGTACAGAAACATTGAGTCTTCCTACTGTCTATGTTTTGAGCGTTTCCTGGGTCACCAGTTTCACATTCCGATGAACCTCTGCAGGTCTACTGTATCCCTTGGACTGTCACAGTGACGATGAAACACAGATATTGCATCGGAATTAAATATAAGAGACACAATGCCGACTTAAGTACATTAAGACTGAGTCTTCCTACTGCCTATGCTTTGAGCGTTTCCTGTGTCACCAGTTTTACATTCCAATGCACCTTTGCAGGTTTACTGTATCCCTTAAACTTTCCCGTTGACGACGGAACACAGAAATTGCATCGGAATTAAATATAAGAGACACAATGCCGACTTAGGTACAGGAAGACTGAGTTTTCCTACTGTCTATGTTATGAGCGTTCCCTGTGTCATCAGTTTTACATTTTGATGCACCTCTGCAGGTTTACTGTATCCCTTGGACCTTCACAGTGACGATGAAACACAAAAATTGCATCAAATTAAATATAAGAGACACAATGCCGACTTCAGTACAAGAAAACTGAGTCTTCTTAGGGCCTATGATTTGACCGCTTCCTGTGTCACCAGTTTTATATTCCAATGCACCTCTGCAGGTTTACTGTATCCCTTGGATCTTCTCATTGCCGATGAAACACAGAAATTGCATCGGAACTAAATATAAGAGACACAATGCCGACTTAAGTACAGAAGCATTGAGTCTTCCTACTGTCTATGTTTTGAGCGTTTCCTGTGTCACCAGTTTCACATTCCGATGAACCTCTGCAGGTTTACTGTTTCCCTTCGACCTTCCCATTGACGATGAACCTCAGAAATTGCATCGGAAATAAATATAAGAGACACAATGCCGACTTAAGTTCAGGAAGACTGAGTCTTCCTACTGTCTATGTTTTGAGCGTTCCCTTGTCACCAGTTTTACATTCCGATCCACCTCTGCAGGTTTACTGTATCCAATGGACCTTCCAATTGAAGATGAAACACAGAAATAGCATCGGAATTAAATATAAGAAACACAATGCCGACTTAACAACAGGAAGGCTGAGTCTTCCTACTGTCTATGCTTTGAGCGTTTCCTGTGTCACCAGTTTTACATTCCGATGCATCTCTGCATGTTTACTGTATCCCTTGGATCTTCGCATTGACGATGAATTTCAGAGATTGCATCGGAATTAAATATAAGAGACACAATGCTGCCGACATATTACAGGAAGACTGAGTCTTCCTAATGTCTATGTTTTGAGCGTTTCCTGTGTCATCAGTTGTACATTCCGATGCACCTCTGCAGTTTTACTGTATCCCTTGGACCTTCCCATTGGCGATGAAACACAGAATTGTCATCGGAATTAAATATAAGAGACACAATGGTGCCTTAAGTACAGGAAGACTGAGTCTTCCTACTGTGTATGTTTTGAGCGTTTCCTGTGTCATCAGTTTAACATTTCGATGCACCTCTGCTGGTTTACTGTATCCCTTGGACCTTCACAGTGACGATGAAACACAGAAATTGCATCGGAATTAAATATAAGAGACACCATGCCGACTTAAGTAAAGGAAGACTGAGTCTTCCTACTGTCTATGATTTGAGCGTGTCCTGTATCACCAGTTTTACATTCCGATGCACCTCTGCAGGTTTACTGTATCCCTTGGATCTTCCCATTGACGATGAAACACAGAAATTGCATCGGAACTAAATATAAGAGACACAATGCCGATTTAAGTACAAAAACATGGATTCTTCCTACTGCCTATGTTTTGACCGTTTCCTGTGTCACCAGTTAAGCATTCCGATGAATCACTGCAGGTTTACTGTATCCCTTGGACTTTCACAGTGACGATGAAACACAGATATTGCATCGGAATTAAATATAAGAGACACAATGCCGACTTAAGTACAAAAACTGAGTCTTCTTAAGGTCTACGTTTTGAGCGTTTCCCGTGTCACCAGTTTTACATTCCGATGCACTTCTGCAGGTTTATTGTGTTCCTAGGACCTTCCCATTGACGATGAAACACAGAAATTGAATCGGAATTAAATATAAGAGACACAATGCCGACTGAGGTACAGGAAGACTGAGTCTTCCTACTGTCTGTGTTATGAGCGTTCCCTGTGTCATCAATTTTACATTTTGATGCACCTCTGCAGGTTTACTGTATCCCTTGTCCCTTCACAGTGACGATGAAACACAGAAATTGCATCAAATTAAATATAAGAGACACAATGCCGACTTCAGTACAAGAAAACTGAGTCTTCTTAGGGCCTATGATTTGACCGCTTCCTGTGTCACCAGTTTTATATTCCGATGCAACTCTGCAGGTTTACTGTATCCCTTGGACCTTCCCATTGACGACGAAACACAGAAATTGCATCGGATTTAAATATTAGAGACACAATGCCGACTTATGTACAGGAAGACTGAGTATTCCTACTGTCTATGTTTTGATCGTTTCCTGTGTCACCAGTTATACTTTCCGATGCACCTCTGCAGTTTTACTGTATCCATTGTACCTTCCCATTGACGATGAAACACAGAAATAGCGTCGGAATTAAATATAAGAGACACAATGCCGATTTAAGAACAGGAAGGCTGAGTCTTCCTACTGTCTATGTTTTGAGCATTTCCTGTGTCACCAGTTTTACATTCCGATGCACCTCTGCAGGTTTACTGTATCCCTTGGATCTTCCCATTGACGATGAAACACAGAAATTCCATCGGAATTAAATAGAAGAGACACAATGCCCACTTAAGTACTGTAAGATTGAGTCTTCCTACTGCCTATGTTTTGAGCGTTTCCTGCGTCACCAATTTTACATTCCGATGCACCTCTGCAGGTTTACTGTATCCATTGGACCTTCCCATTGACGATGAAACACAGAAATAGCATCGGAATTCAATATAAGAGACACAATAACGACTTAAGAACAGGAAGGCTGAGTCTTCCTACTGTCTATGCTTTGAGCGTTTCCTGTGTCACCAGTTTTACATTCCGATGCACCTCTGCAGGTTTACTATATCCCTTGGATCTTCCCATTGACGATTAAAGACAGAAATTGCATCGGAACTAAATACAAGAGACACAATGACGACTTAAGTACAGAAACATTGAGTCTTCCTACTGTCTATGTTTTGAGCGTTTCCTGGGTCACCAGTTTCACATTCCGATGAACCTCTGCAGGTTTACTGTATCCCTTGGACTGTCACAGTGACGATGAAACACAGATATTGCATCGGAATTAAATATAAGAGACACAATGCCGACTTAAGTACAGGAAGACTGAGTCTTCCTACTGTCTATGTTTTGAGCGTTTCCCTTGTCACCAGTTTTACATTCCGATGCACCTCTGCAGGTATACTGTTTCCCTTCGACCTTCCCATTGACGATGAAACACAGAAATTGCATCGGAATTAAATATAAGAGACACAATGCCGACTTAAGTACAGAAAGACTGAGTCTTCCTACTGTCTATGTTTTGAGCGTTTCCTGTGTCACCAGTTTTACATTCCAATGCACCTTTGCAGGTTTACTGTATCCCTTGGACTTTCCCGTTGACGACGAGACACAGAAATTGCATCGGAATTAAATATAAGAGACACAATGCCGACTTAGGTACGGGAGGACTGAGTTTTCCTACTGTCTATGTTATGAGCGTTCCCTGTGTCACCAGTTTCACATTCCGATGAACCTCTGCAGGTTTACTGTTTCCCTTCGACCTTCCCATTGACGATGAAGCTCAGAAATTGCATCGGAATTAAATATAAGAGACACCATGCCGACTTAAGTAAAGGAAGACTGAGTCTTCCTACTGTCTATGATTTGAGCGTGTCCTGTACCACCAGTTTTACATTCCGATGCACCTCTGCAGGTTTACTGTATCCACTGGACCTTTCAATTGAAGATGAAACACAGAAATTGCATCGGATTTAAATATAAAACACACAATGCCGACTTCAGTACAAGAAAACTGAGTCTTATTAAGGTCTATGTTTTGAGCGTTTCCCGTGTCACCAGTTTTATATTCCGATGCACTTCTGCAGGTTTTCTGTGTTCCTAGGACCTTCCCATTGACGATGAAGCTCAGAAATTGCATCGGAAATAAATATA
Organism: Schistocerca nitens; assembly: GCF_023898315.1. Taxonomy (NCBI): domain Eukaryota; kingdom Metazoa; phylum Arthropoda; class Insecta; order Orthoptera; family Acrididae; genus Schistocerca; species Schistocerca nitens. The sequence goes on along the minus strand of NC_064615.1, from coordinate 1,199,226,017 downwards.
AGAGACACAATGCCGACTTAAGTTCAGGAAGACTGAGTCTTCCTACTGTCTATGTTTTGAGCGTTCCCTTGTCACCAGTTTTACATTCCGATCCACCTCTGCAGGTATACTCTATCCCTTGGACCTTCACAGTGACGACGAAACACAGATATTTGCTTCGGAATTAAATATAAAAGACACAATGCCGACTTAAGTACAAGAAAACTGAGTCTTCTTAGGGTCTATGTTATTTGCGCTTCCTGTGTCACCAGTTTTACATTCCGATGCACCTCTGCAGGCATACTGTATCCCATGGACCTTCCCATTGACGATGAAACACAGAAATTGCATCGGAATCAAATATAAGAGACACAATGCCGACTTAGGTACAGGAAGACTGAGTCTTCCTACTGTCTGTGTTATCAGCGTTCCCTGTGTCATCAGTTTTACATTTTGATGCACCTCTGCAGGTTTACTGTATCCCTTGGACCTTCACAGTGACGATGAAACACAGAAATTGCATCAAATTAAATATAAGAGACACAATGCCGTCTTCAGTACAAGAAAACTGAGTCTTCTTAGGGCCTATGATTTGACCGCTTCCTGTGTTACCAGTTTTATATTCCGATGCACCTCTGCAGGTTTACTGTATCCCTTGGACCTTCCCATTGACGACGAAACACAGAAATTGCATCGGATTTAAATATAAGAGACGCAATGCCGACTTAAGAACAGGAAGGCTGAGTCTTCCTACTGTCTATGATTTGAGCGTGTCCTGTATCACCAGTTAAACATTCTGATGCACCTCTGCAGGTTTACTGTATCCCTTGGATCTTCCCGTTGACGATGAAACACAGAAATTGCATCGGATTTAAATATAAGAGACGCAATGCCGACTTAAGAACAGGAAGGCTGAGTCTTCCTAATGTCTATTTTTTGAGCGTTTCCTGTGTCACCAGTTTTACAATCCGATGCACCTCTGCAGGTTTTCTGTATCCCTTGGATCTTCCCATTGACGATGAAACACAGAAATTGCATCGGAACTAAATATAAGAGACACAATGCCGACTTAAGTACAGAAACATTGAGTCATAAAAGACACAATGCCGACTTAAGTACAAGAAAACTGAGTCTTCTTAGGGTCTATGTTATGAGCGCTTCCTGTGTCACCAGTTTTACATTCGATGCACCTCTGCAGGCATACTGTATCCCTTGGACCTTCCCATTGACGATGAAACACAGAAATGGCATCGGAATTAAATATAAGAGACACAATGCCGACATAAGTACAGAAAGACTGAGTCTTCCTACTGTCTATGATTTGAGCGTGTCCTGTATCACCAGTTTTACATTCTGATGCACCTCTGCAGGTTTACTGTATCCCTTGGACCTGCACAGTGACGATGAAACACAGAAATTGCATCGGAATTAAATATAAAAGACACAATGCCGACTTAAGTACAGGAAAACTGAGTCTTCTTAGGGTCTATGTTATGAGCGCTTCCTGTGTCACCAGTTTTACATTCCGATGCACCTCTGCAGGTTTACTGTATCCCTTGGAACTTCACAGTGACGATGAAACACAGAAATTGCATCGGAATTAATTATAAAAGACACAATGCCGACTTAAGTACAAGAAAACTGAGTCTTCTTAGGGTCTATGTTATGAGCTTTTCCTGTGTCACCAGTTTTACATTCCGATGCACCTCTGCAGGCATATGTATCCCTTGGACCTTCCCATTGACAATGAAACACAGAAATTGCATCGGAATTAAATATAAGAGACACAATGCCGACTTAGGTACAGGAAGACTGAGTCTTCCTACTGTCTATGTTATGAGCGCTCCCTGTGTCATCAGTTTTACATTTCGATGCGCCTCTGCAGGTTTACTGTATCCCTTGGACCTTCACAGTGACGATGAAACAAAGAAATTGCATCAAATTAAATATAAGAGACACAATGCCGACTTCAGTACAAGAAAACTGAGTCTTCTTAGGGCCTGTGATTTGACCGCTTCCTGTGTCACCAGTTTTATATTCCGATGCACCTCTGCAGGTTTACTGTATCCCTTGGTCCTTCCCATTGACGACGAAACACAGAAATTGCATCGGATTTAAATATAAGAGACACAATGCCGACTTAAGTACAGGAAGACTGAGTATTCCTACTGTCTATGCTTTGATCGATTCCTGTGTCACCAGTTTTACATTCCGATGCACCTCTGCAGTTTTACTATATCCATTGGACCTTCCCATTGACGATGAAACACAGAAATAGTATCGGAATTAAATATAAGAGACACAATGCCGACTTAAGAACAGAAAGGCTGAGTCCTCCTAGTGTCTATGTTTTGAGCATTTCCTGTGTCACCAGTTTTACATTCCGATGCACCTCTGCAGGTTTACTGTATCCCTTGGATCTTTCCATTGACGATGAAACACAGAAATTGCATCGGAACTAAATATAAGAGACACAATGCCGACTTAAGTACAGAAACATTGAGTCTTCGTACTGTCTATGTTTTGAGCGTTTCCTGGGTCACCAGTTTCACATTCCGATGAACCTCTGCCTGTTTACTGTATCCCTTGGACTTTCACACTGACGATGAAACACAGATATTGCATCGGAATTAAATATAAGAGACACAATGCCGACTTAAGTACAAGAAAAGTGAGTCTTCTTAAGGTCTATGTTATGAGCGTTTCCCGTGTCACCAGTTTTACATTCCGATGCACCTCTGCAGGTTTACTGTGTTCCTAGGACCTTCCCATTGACGATGAAGCTCAGAAATTGATCGGAAATATTTATAAGAGACAGAATGCCGACTTAAGTACAGGAAGACTGAGTCTTCCTACTGTCTATGTTTTGAGCGTTTCCCTTGTTACCAGTTTTACATTCCGATGCACCTCTGCAGGTATACTGTTTCCCTTCGACCTTCCCATTAACGATGAAGCTCAGAAATTGCATCGGAATTAAATATAAGAGACACCATGCCGACTTAAGTAAAGGAAGACTGAGTCTTCCTACTGTCTGTGATTTGAGCGTGTCCTGTATCACCAGTTTTACATTGCGATGCACCTCCGCAGGTTTACTGTATCCCTGGGACCTTCACAGTGACGATGAAACACAGAAATTGCATCGGAATTAAATATAAAAGACACAATACCGACTTAAGTACAAGAAAACTGAGTCTTCTTAGGGTCTATGTTATGAGCGCTTCCTGTGTCACCAGTTTTACATTCCGATGCACCTCTGCAGTTTTACTGTATCCATTGGACCTTCCCATTGACGATGAAACACAGAAATAGCATCGGAATTAAATATAAGAGACACAATGCCGACTTAGGTACAGGAAGACTGAGTCTTCCTACTGTCTATGTTATGAGCGTTCCCTGTGTCATCTTTTTTACATTTTGATGCATCTCTGCAGGTTTACTGTATCCTTGGACCTTCACAGTGACGATGAAACACAGAAATTGCATCAAATTAAATATAAGAGACACAATGCCGACTTCAGTACAAGAAAACTGAGTCTTCTTAGGGCCTATGATTTGACCGCTTCCTGTGTCACCACTTTTATATTCCGATGCACCTCTGCAGGTTTACAGTATCCCTTGGACCTTCCCATTGACGACGAAACACAGAAATGGCATCGGATTTAAATATAAGAGACACAATGCCGAGTTAAGTACAGGAAGACTGAGTATTCCAACTGTCTACGTTTTGATCGTTTCCTTTGTTACCAGTTTTACATTCCAATGCACCTCTGCAGTTTTACTGTATCCATTGGACCTTCCCATTGACGATGAAACACAGAAATAGCATCGGAATTAAATATAAGAGACACAATGCCGACTTAAGAACAGGAAGGCTGAGTCTTCCTACTGTCTATGTTATGAGCATTTCCTGTGTCACCAGTTTTACATTCCGATGCAACTCTGCAGGTTTACTGTATCCCTTGGATCTTCCCATTGACGATGAAACACAGAAGTTCCATCGGAATTAAATAGAAGAGACACAATGCCGACTTAAGTACTGGAAGATTGAGTCTTCCTAATGCCTATGCTTTGAGCGTTTCCTGCGTCACCAATTTTACATTCCGATGCACCTCTGCAGGTTTACTGTATACATTGGACCTTCCCATTGACGATAAAGCACAGAAATAGCATCGGAATTAAATATAAGAGACATAATGCCGACTTAAGAACAGGAAAGCTGAGTCTTCCTACTGTCTATGTTTTGAGCGTTTCCTGTGTCTACAGTTTTACATTCCAATGCACCTCTGCAGGTTTACTGTATGCCTTGGATATTCCCATTGACGATGAAACACAGAAATTGCATCGGAACTAAATTTAAGAGACACAATGCCGACTTAAGTACAGAAACATTGAATCTTCCTACTGTCTATGTTTTGAGCGTTTCCTGTGTCACCAGTTTCACATTCCGATGAACCTCTGCAGGGTTACTGTATCCCTTGAACTTTCACAGTGACGATGAAACACAGAAATTGCATCGGAATTAAATATAAAAGGCACAATGACGACTTAAGTACAAGAAAACTGAGTCTTCTTAGGGATTATTTTATGAGCGCTTCCTGTGTCACCAGTTTTACATTCCGATGCACCTCTGCAGGTTTACTGTATCCCTTGGACCTTCACAGTGACGATGAAACACAGAAATTGCATCGGAATTAAATATAAAAGGCACAATGACGACTTAAGTACAAGAAAACTGAGTCTTCTTAGGGTCTATTTTATGAGCGCTTCCTGTGTCACCAGTTTTACATTCCGATGCACCTCTGCAGGCATACTGTATTCCTTGGACCTTCCCATTGACAATGAAACACAGAAATTGCATCGGAATTAAATATAACATACACAATGCCGACTTAGGTACAGGAAGACTGAGTCTTCCTACTGTCTATGTTATGAGCGTTCCCTGTGTCATCAGTTTTACATTTTGATGCACCTCTGCAGGTTTACTGTATCACTTGGACCTTCACAGTGACGATGAAACACAGAAATTGCATCAAATTAAATACAAGAGACACAATGCCGACTTCAGTACAAGAAAACTGAGTCTTCTTGGGGCCTATGATTTGACCGCTTCCTGTGTCACAAGTTTTATATTCCGATGCACCTCTGCAGGTTTACTGTATCCCTTGGACCTTCCCATTGAAGACGAAACACAGAAATTGCATCGGATTTAAATATAAGAGACACAATGCCGACTTAAGTACAGGAAGACTGAATATTCCTACTGTCTATGCTTTGACCGTTTCCTGTGTCACCAGTTTTACATTCCGATGCACCTCTGCAGTTTTACTATATCCATTGGACCTTCCCATTGAGGATGAAACACAGAAATAGCATCGGAATTAAACATAAGAGACACAATGCCGACTTAAGAACAGGAAGGCTGAGTCTTCCTACTGTCTATGTTTTGAGCATTTCCTGTGTCACCAGTTTTACATTCCGATGCACCTCTGCAGGTTTACTGTTTCCCTTGGATCTTCCCATTGACGATGAAACACAGAAATTCCATCGGAATTAAATAGAGGAGACACAATGCCGACTTAAGTACTGGAAGGTTGAGTGTTCCTACTGCCTATGTTTTGAGCGTTTCCTGCGTCACCAATTTTACTTTCCGATGCAGCTCTGCAGGTTTACTGTATCCCTTCGATCTTGTCATTGACGATGAAACACCGAAATTTTATCGGAACTAAATATAAGAGACACAATGCCGACTTAAGTACAGAAACATTGAGTCTTCGTACTGTCTATGTTTTGAGCGTTTCCTGGGTCACCAGTTTCACATTCCGATGAACCTCTGTAGGTTTACTGTATCCCTTGGACTTTCAAAGTGACGATGAAACACAGATATTGCATCGGAATTAAATATAAGAGACACAATGCCGACTTAAGTACAAGAAAACTGAGTCTCCTTAAGGTCTATGTTTTGAGCGTTTCCCGTGTCACCAGTTTTACATTCCGATGCACCTCTGCAGGTTTACTGTGTTCCTAGGACCTTCCCATTGACGATGAAGCTCAGAAATTGCATCGGAAATAATTATAAGAGACACAATGCCGACTTAAGTACAGGAAGACTGAGTCTTCCTACTGTCTATGTTTTGAGCGTTTCCCTTGTCACCAGTTTTACATTCCGATGCACCTCTGCAGGTATGCTGTTTCCCTTCGACCTTCCCATTGACGATGAAGCTCAGAAATTGCATCGGATTTAAATATAAGAGACACAATGCCGACTTAATACAGGAAGACTGAGTATTCCTACTGTCTATGCTTTGATCGATTCCTGTGTCACCAGTTTTACATTCCGATGCACCTCTGCAGTTTTACTATATCCATTGGACCTTCCCATTGACGATGAAACACAGAAATAGTATCGGAATTAAATATAAGAGACACAATGCCGACTTAAGAACAGAAAGGCTGAGTCCTCCTAGTGTCTATGTTTTGAGCATTTCCTGTGTCACCAGTTTTACATTCCGATCCACCTCTGCAGGTTTACTGTATCCCTTGGATCTTTCCATTGACGATGAAACACAGAAATTGCATCGGAACTAAATATAAGAGACACAATGCCGACTTAAGTACAGAAACATTGAGTCTTCGTACTGTCTATGTTTTGAGCGTTTCCTGGGTCACCAGTTTCACATTCCGATGAACCTCTGCCTGTTTACTGTATCCCTTGGACTTTCACACTGACGATGAAACACAGATATTGCATCGGAATTAAATATAAGAGACACAATGCCGACTTAAGTACAAGAAAACTGAGTCTTCTTAAGGTCTATGTTATGAGCGTTTCCCGTGTCACCAGTTTTACATTCCGATGCACCTCTGCAGGTTTACTGTGTTCCTAGGACCTTCCCATTGACGATGAAGCTCAGAAATTGATCGGAAATAATTATAAGAGACAGAATGCCGACTTAAGTACAGGAAGACTGAGTCTTCCTACTGTCTATGTTTTGAGCGTTTCCCTTGTTACCAGTTTTACATTCCGATGCACCTCTGCAGGTATACTGTTTCCCTTCGACCTTCCCATTGACGATGAAGCTCAGAAATTGCATCGGAATTAAATATAAGAGACACCATGCCGCCTTAAGTAAAGGAAGACTGAGTCTTCCTACTGTCTGTGATTTGAGCGTGTCCTGTATCACCAGTTTTACATTGCGATGCACCTCTGCAGGTTTACTGTATCCCTGGGACCTTCACAGTGACGATGAAACACAGAAATTGCATCGGAATTAAATATAAAAGACACAATACCAACTTAAGTACAAGAAAACTGAGTCTTCTTAGGGTCTATGTTATGAGCGCTTCCTGTGTCACCAGTTTTACATTCCGATGCACCTCTGCAGGCATACTGTATCCCTTGGACCTTCCCATTGACGATGAAACACAGAAATTGCATCGGAATTAAATATAAGAGACACAATGCCGACATAAGTACAGAAAGACTGAGTCTTCCTACTGTCTATGTTTTGAGCGTTTCCTGTGTCACCAGTTTTACATTCCAATGCACCTTGGAGGTTTACTGTATCAAATGGACTTTCCCATTGACGACGAAACACAGAAATTGCATCGGAATTAAATATAAGAGACACAATGCCGACTTAGGTACAGGAAGACTGAGTCTTCCTACTGTCTATGTTATGAGCGTTCCCTGTGTCATCTGTTTTACATTTTGATGCATCTCTGCAGGTGTACTGTATCCTTGGACCTTCACAGTGACGATGAAACACAGTAATTGCATCAAATTAAATACAAGAGACACAATGCCGACTTCAGTACAAGAAAACTGAGTCTTCTTAGGGCCTATGATTTGACCGCTTCCTGTGTCACCAGTTTTATATTCCGATGCACCTCTGCAGGTTTACAGTATCCCTTGGACCTTCCCATTGACGACGAAACACAGAAATGGCATCGGATTTAAATATAAGAGACACAATGCCGAGTTAAGTACAGGAAGACTGAGTATTCCAACTGTCTACGTTTTGATCGTTTCCTTTGTTACCAGTTTTACATTCCAATGCACCTCTGCAATTTTACTGTATCCATTGGACCTTCCCATTGACGATGAAACACAGAAATAGCATCGGAATTAAATATAAGAGACACAATGCCGACTTAAGAACAGGAAGGCTGAGTCTTCCTACTGTCTATGTTATGAGCATTTCCTGTGTCACCAGTTTTACATTCCGATGCAACTCTGCAGGTTTACTGTATCCCTTGGATCTTCCCATTGACGATGAAACACAGAAGTTCCATCGGAATTAAATAGAAGAGACACAATGCCGACTTAAGTACTGGAAGATTGAGTCTTCCTAATGCCTATGCTTTGAGCGTTTCCTGCGTCACCAATTTTACATTCCGATGCACCTCTGCAGGTTTACTGTATACATTGGACCTTCCCATTGACGATAAAGCACAGAAATAGCATCGGAATTAAATATAAGAGACATAATGCCGACTTAAGAACAGGAAAGCTGAGTCTTCCTACTGTCTATGTTTTGAGCGTTTCCTGTGTCTACAGTTTTACATTCCAATGCACCTCTGCAGGTTTACTGTATGCCTTGGATATTCCCATTGACGATGAAACACAGAAATTGCATCGGAACTAAATTTAAGAGACACAATGCCGACTTAAGTACAGAAACATTGAATCTTCCTACTGTCTATGTTTTGAGCGTTTCCTGTGTCACCAGTTTCACATTCCGATGAACCTCTGCAGGGTTACTGTATCCCTTGAACTTTCACAGTGACGATGAAACACAGAAATTGCATCGGAATTAAATATAAAAGGCACAATGACGACTTAAGTACAAGAAAACTGAGTCTTCTTAGGGATTATTTTATGAGCGCTTCCTGTGTCACCAGTTTTACATTCCGATGCACCTCTGCAGGCATACTGTATTCCTTGGACCTTCCCATTGACAATGAAACACAGAAATTGCATCGGAATTAAATATAACATACACAATGCCGACTTAGGTACAGGAAGACTGAGTCTTCCTACTGTCTATGTTATGAGCGTTCCCTGTGTCATCAGTTTTACATTTTGATGCACCTCTGCAGGTTTACTGTATCACTTGGACCTTCACAGTGACGATGAAACACAGAAATTGCATCAAATTAAATACAAGAGACACAATGCCGACTTCAGTACAAGAAAACTGAGTCTTCTTGGGGCCTATGATTTGACCGCTTCCTGTGTCACAAGTTTTATATTCCGATGCACCTCTGCAGGTTTACTGTATCCCTTGGACCTTCCCATTGAAGACGAAACACAGAAATTGCATCGGATTTAAATATAAGAGACACAATGCCGACTTAAGTACAGGAAGACTGAATATTCCTACTGTCTATGCTTTGACCGTTTCCTGTGTCACCAGTTTTACATTCCGATGCACCTCTGCAGTTTTTCTATATCCATTGGACCTTCCCATTGAGGATGAAACACAGAAATAGCATCGGAATTAAACATAAGAGACACAATGCCGACTTAAGAACAGGAAGGCTGAGTCTTCCTACTGTCTATGTTTTGAGCATTTCCTGTGTCACCAGTTTTACATTCCGATGCACCTCTGCAGGTTTACTGTTTCCCTTGGATCTTCCCATTGACGATGAAACACAGAAATTCCATCGGAATTAAATAGAGGAGACACAATGCCGACTTAAGTACTGGAAGGTTGAGTGTTCCTACTGCCTATGTTTTGAGCGTTTCCTGCGTCACCAATTTTACTTTCCGATGCAGCTCTGCAGGTTTACTGTATCCCTTCGATCTTGTCATTGACGATGAAACACCGAAATTTTATCGGAACTAAATATAAGAGACACAATGCCGACTTAAGTACAGAAACATTGAGTCTTCGTACTGTCTATGTTTTGAGCGTTTCCTGGGTCACCAGTTTCACATTCCGATGAACCTCTGTAGGTTTACTGTATCCCTTGGACTTTCAAAGTGACGATGAAACACAGATATTGCATCGGAATTAAATATAAGAGACACAATGCCGACTTAAGTACAAGAAAACTGAGTCTCCTTAAGGTCTATGTTTTGAGCGTTTCCCGTGTCACCAGTTTTACATTCCGATGCACCTCTGCAGGTTTACTGTGTTCCTAGGACCTTCCCATTGACGATGAAGCTCAGAAATTGCATCGGAAATAATTATAAGAGACACAATGCCGACTTAAGTACAGGAAGACTGAGTCTTCCTACTGTCTATGTTTTGAGCGTTTCCCTTGTCACCAGTTTTACATTCCGATGCACCTCTGCAGGTATGCTGTTTCCCTTCGACCTTCCCATTGACGATGAAGCTCAGAAATTGCATCGGATTTAAATATAAGAGACACAATGCCGACTTAATACAGGAAGACTGAGTATTCCTACTGTCTATGCTTTGATCGATTCCTGTGTCACCAGTTTTACATTCCGATGCACCTCTGCAGTTTTACTATATCCATTGGACCTTCCCATTGACGATGAAACACAGAAATAGTATCGGAATTAAATATAAGAGACACAATGCCGACTTAAGAACAGAAAGGCTGAGTCCTCCTAGTGTCTATGTTTTGAGCATTTCCTGTGTCACCAGTTTTACATTCCGATCCACCTCTGCAGGTTTACTGTATCCCTTGGATCTTTCCATTGACGATGAAACACAGAAATTGCATCGGAACTAAATATAAGAGACACAATGCCGACTTAAGTACAGAAACATTGAGTCTTCGTACTGTCTATGTTTTGAGCGTTTCCTGGGTCACCAGTTTCACATTCCGATGAACCTCTGCCTGTTTACTGTATCCCTTGGACTTTCACACTGACGATGAAACACAGATATTGCATCGGAATTAAATATAAGAGACACAATGCCGACTTAAGTACAAGAAAACTGAGTCTTCTTAAGGTCTATGTTATGAGCGTTTCCCGTGTCACCAGTTTTACATTCCGATGCACCTCTGCAGGTTTACTGTGTTCCTAGGACCTTCCCATTGACGATGAAGCTCAGAAATTGATCGGAAATAATTATAAGAGACAGAATGCCGACTTAAGTACAGGAAGACTGAGTCTTCCTACTGTCTATGTTTTGAGCGTTTCCCTTGTTACCAGTTTTACATTCCGATGCACCTCTGCAGGTATACTGTTTCCCTTCGACCTTCCCATTGACGATGAAGCTCAGAAATTGCATCGGAATTAAATATAAGAGACACCATGCCGCCTTAAGTAAAGGAAGACTGAGTCTTCCTACTGTCTGTGATTTGAGCGTGTCCTGTATCACCAGTTTTACATTGCGATGCACCTCTGCAGGTTTACTGTATCCCTGGGACCTTCACAGTGACGATGAAACACAGAAATTGCATCGGAATTAAATATAAAAGACACAATACCAACTTAAGTACAAGAAAACTGAGTCTTCTTAGGGTCTATGTTATGAGCGCTTCCTGTGTCACCAGTTTTACATTCCGATGCACCTCTGCAGGCATACTGTATCCCTTGGACCTTCCCATTGACGATGAAACACAGAAATTGCATCGGAATTAAATATAAGAGACACAATGCCGACATAAGTACAGAAAGACTGAGTCTTCCTACTGTCTATGTTTTGAGCGTTTCCTGTGTCACCAGTTTTACATTCCAATGCACCTTGGAGGTTTACTGTATCAAATGGACTTTCCCATTGACGACGAAACACAGAAATTGCATCGGAATTAAATATAAGAGACACAATGCCGACTTAGGTACAGGAAGACTGAGTCTTCCTACTGTCTATGTTATGAGCGTTCCCTGTGTCATCTGTTTTACATTTTGATGCATCTCTGCAGGTGTACTGTATCCTTGGACCTTCACAGTGACGATGAAACACAGTAATTGCATCAAATTAAATATAAGAGACACAATGCCGACTTCAGTACAAGAAAACTGAGTCTTCTTAGGGCCTATGATTTGACCGCTTCCTGTGTCACCAGTTTTATATTCCGATGCACCTCTGCAGGTTTACAGTATCCCTTGGACCTTCCCATTGACGACGAAACACAGAAATGGCATCGGATTTAAATATAAGAGACACAATGCCGAGTTAAGTACAGGAAGACTGAGTATTCCAACTGTCTACGTTTTGATCGTTTCCTTTGTTACCAGTTTTACATTCCAATGCACCTCTGCAATTTTACTGTATCCATTGGACCTTCCCATTGACGATGAAACACAGAAATAGCATCGGAATTAAATATAAGAGACACAATGCCGACTTAAGAACAGGAAGGCTGAGTCTTCCTACTGTCTATGTTTTGAGCATTTCCTGTGTCACCAGTTTTACATTCCGATGCAACTCTGCAGGTTTACTGTATCCCTTGGATCTTCCCATTGACGATGAAACACAGAAGTTCCATCGGAATTAAATAGAAGAGACACAATGCCGACTTAAGTACTGGAAGATTGAGTCTCCCTAATGCCTATGTTTTGAGCGTTTCCTGCGTCACCAATTTTACATTCCGATGCACCTCTGCAGGTTTACTGTATACATTGGACCTTCCCATTGACGATAAAGCACAGAAATAGCATCGGAATTAAATATAAGAGACATAATGCCGACTTAAGAACAGGAAAGCTGAGTCTTCCTACTGTCTATGTTTTGAGCGTTTCCTGTGTCTACAGTTTTACATTCCAATGCACCTCTGCAGGTTTTCTGTATGCCTTGGATCTTCCCATTGACGATGAAACACAGAAATTGCATCGGAACTAAATTTAAGAGACACAATGCCGACTTAAGTACAGAAACATTGAATCTTCCTACTGTCTATGTTTTGAGCGTTTCCTGTGTCACCAGTTTCACATTCCGATGAACCTCTGCAGGTTTACTGTATCCCTTGAACTTTCACAGTGACGATGAAACACAGAAATTGCATCGGAATTAAATATAAAAGACACAATGCCGACTTAAGTACAGGAAAACTGAGTCTTCTTAGGGTCTATGTTATGAGCGCTTCCTGTGTCACCAGTTTTACATTCCGATGCAACTCTGCAGGTTTACTGTATCCCTTGGACCTTCACAGTGACGATGAAACACAGAAATTGCATCGGAATTAAATATAAAAGGCACAATGACGACTTAAGTACAAGAAAACTGAGTCTTCTTAGGGTCTATTTTATGAGCGCTTCCTGTGTCACCAGTTTTACATTCCGATGCACCTCTGCAGGCGTACTGTATCCTTTGGACCTTCCCATTGACAATGAAACACAGAAATTGCATCGGAATTAAATATAACATACACAATGCCGACTTAGGTACAGGAAGACTGAGTATTCCTACTGTCTATGTTATGAGCGTTCCCTGTGTCGTCTGTTTTACATTTTGATGCACCTCTGCAGGTTTACTGTATCACTTGGACCTTCACAGTGACGATGAAACACAGAAATTGCATCAAATTAAATATAAGAGACACAATGCCGACTTCAGTACAAGAAAACTGAGTCTTCTTGGGGCCTATGATTTGACCGCTTCCTGTGTCACCAGTTTTATATTCCGATGCACCTCTGCAGGTTTACTGTATCCCTTGGACCTTCCCATTGAAGACGAAACACAGAAATTGCATCGGATTTAAATATAAGAGACACAATGCCGACTTAAGTACAGGAAGACTGAGTATTCCTCCTGTCTATGCTTTGACCGTTTCCTGTGTCACCAGTTTTACATTCCGATGCACCTCTGCAGTTTTACTATATCCATTGGACCTTCCCATTGACGATGAAACACAGAAATAGCATCGGAACTAAATATAAGAGACACAATGCCGACTTAAGTACAGAAACATTGAGTCTTCGTACTGTCTATGTTTTGAGCGTTTCCTGGGTCACCAGTTTCACATTCCGATGAACCTCTGCAGGTTTACTGTATCCCTTGGACTTTCACAGTGACGATGAAACACAGATATTGCATCGGAATTAAATATAAGAGACACAATGCCGACTTAAGTACAAGAAAACTGAGTCTCCTTAAGGTCTATGATTTGAGCGTTTCCCGTGTCACCAGTTTTACATTCCGATGCACCTCTGCAGGTTTACTGTGTTCCTAGGACCTTCCCATTGACGATGAAGCTCAGAAATTGCATCGGAAATAATTATAAGAGACACAATGCCGACTTAAGTACAGGAAGACTGAGTCTTCCTACTGTCTATGTTTTGAGCGTTTCCCTTGTCACCAGTTTTACATTCCGATGCACCTCTGCAGGTATGCTGTTTCCCTTCGACCTTCCCATTGACGATGAAGCTCAGATATTGCATCGGAATTAAATATAAGAGACACCATGCCGACTTAAGTAAAGGAAGACTGAGTCTTCCTACTGTCTATGATTTGAGCGTGTCCTGTATCACCAGTTTTACATTCCGATGCACCTCTGCAGGTTTACTGTATCCCTGGGACCTTCACAGTGACGATGAAACACAGAAATTGCATCGGAATTAAATATAAAAGACACAATGCCGACTTAAGTACAAGAAAACTGAGTCTTCTTAGGGTCTATGTTATGAGCGCTTCCTGTGTCACCAGTTTTACATTCCGATGCACCTCTGCAGGCATACTGTATCCCTTTTACCTTCCCACGGACGATGAAACACAGAAATTGCATCGGAATTAAATATAAGAGACACAATGCCGACTTAAGTACAGAAAGACTGAGTCTTCCTACTGTATATGTTTTGAGCGTTTCCTGTGTCACCAGTTTTACATTCCAATGCACCTTTGCAGGTTTACTGTATCCCTTGGACTTTCCCGTTGACGACGAAACACAGAAATTGCATCGGAACTAAATATAAGAGACACAATGCCGACTTAGGTACAGGAAGACTGAGTCTTCCTACTGTCTATGTTATGAGCGTTCCCTGTGTCATCAGTTTTACATTTTGATGCACCTCTGCAGGTTTCCTGTATCCCTTTACCTTCACAGTGACGATGAAACACAGAAATTGCATCAAATTAAATATAAGAGACACAATGCCGACTTCAGTACAAGAAAACTGAGTCTTCCTAGGGCCCATGATTTGACCGCTTACTGTGTCACCAGTTTTATATTCCGATGCACCTCTGCAGGTTTACTGTATCCCTTGGACCTTCCCATTGACGACGAAACACAGAAATAGCATCGGATTTAAATATTAGAGACACAATGCCGACTTAAGTACAGGAAGACTGAGTATTCCTACTGTCTACGTTGTGATCGTTTCGTGTGTCACCAGTTTTACATTCCGATGCACCTCTGCAGTTTTACTGTATCCATTGGACCCTCCCATTGACGATGAAACACAGAAATAGCATCGGAATTAAATATAAGAGACACAATGCCGACTTAAGTACAGAAAGACTGAGTCTTCCTACTGTCTATGTTTTGAGCGTCTCCTGTGTCACCAGTTTTACATTCCAATGCACCTTTGCAGGTTTACTGTATCCCTTGGACTTTCCCGTTGACGACGAGACACAGAAATTGCATCGGAATTAAATATAAGAGACACAATGCCGACTTAGGTACAGGAAGACTGAGTTTTCCTACTGTCTATGTTATGAGCGTTCCCTGTGTCATCAGTTTTACATTTTGATGCACCTCTGCAGGTTTACTGTATCCCTTGGACCTTCACAGTGACGATGAAACACAAAAATTGCATCAAATTAAATATAAGAGACACAATGCCGACTTCAGTACAAGAAAACTGAGTCTTCTTAGGGCTTTTGATTTGACCGCTTCCTGTGTCACCAGTTTTATATTCCGATGCACCTCTGCAGGTTTACTGTATCCCTTGGATCTTCTCATTGACGATGAAACACAGAAATTGCATCGGAACTAAATATAAGAGACACAATGCCGACTTAAGTACAGAAACATTGAGTCTTCGTACTGTCTATGTTTTGAGCGTCTCCTGGGTCACCAGTTTCACATTCCGATGAACATCTGCCTGTTTACTGTATCCCTTGGACTTTCACACTGACGATGAAACACAGATATTGCATCGGAATTAAATATAAGAGACACAATGCCGACTTAAGTACAAGAAAACTGAGTCTTCTTAAGGTCTATGTTTTGAGCGTTTCCCCTGTCACCAGTTTTACATTCCGATGCACCTCTGCAGGTTTACTGTGTTCCTAGGACCTTCCCATTGACGATGAAGCTCAGAAATTGATCGGAAATAATTATAAGAGACAGAATGCCGACTTAAGTACAGGAAGACTGAGTCTTCCTACAGTCTATGTTTTGAGCGTTTCCCTTGTCACCAGTTTTACATTCCGATGCACCTCTGCAGGTATACTGTTTCCCTTCGACCTTCCCATTGACGATGAAGCTCAGAAATTGCATCGGAATTAAATATAAGAGACACCATGCCGACTTAAGTAAAGGAAGACTGAGTCTTCCTACTGTCTGTGATTTGAGCGTGTCCTGTATCACCAGTTTTACATTCCGATGCACCTCTGCAGGTTTACTGTGTTCCTAGGACCTTCCCATTGACGATGAAGCTCAGAAATTGATCGGAAATAATTATAAGAGACAGAATGCCGACTTAAGTACTGGAAGATTGAGTCTTCCTAATGCCTGTGTTTTGAGCGTTTCCTGCGTCACCAATTGTACATTCCGATGCACCTCTGCAGGTTTACTGTATACATTGAACCTTCCCATTGACGATAAAGCACAGAAATAGCATCGGAGTTAAATATAAGAGACATAATGCCGACTTAAGAACAGGAAAGCTGAGTCTTCCTACTGTCTATGTTTTGAGCGTTTCCTGTGTCAACAGTTTTACATTCCGATGCACCTCTGCAGGTTTACTGTATCCCTTGGATCTTCCCATTGACGATGAAACACAGAAATTGCATCGGAACTAAATATAAGAGACACAATGCCGACTTAAGTACAGAAACATTGAAACTTCCTACTGTCTATGTTTTGAGCGTTTCCTGTGTCACCAGTTTCACATTCCGATTTACCTCTGCAGGTTTACTGTATCCCTTGAACTTTCACAGTGACGATGAAACACAGAAATTGCATCGGAATTAAATATAAAAGACACAATGCCGACTTAAGTACAGGAAAACTGAGTCTTCTTAGGGTCTATGTTATGAGCGCTTCCTGTGTCACCAGTTTTACATTCCGATGCACCTCTGCAGGTTTACTGTATCCCTTGGACCTTCACAGTGACGATGAAACCCAGAAATTGCATCGGAATTAAATATAAAAGGCACAATGACGACTTAAGTACAAGAAAACTGAGTCTTCTTAGGGTCTATGTTATGAGCGCTTCCTGTGTCACCAGTTTTACATTCCGATGCACCTCTACAGGCATACTGTATCCCTTGGACCTTCCCATTGACAATGAAACACAGAAATTGCATCGGAATTAAATATAACATACACAATGCCGACTTAGGTACAGGAAGACTGAGTCTTCCTACTGTCTATGTTATGAGCGTTCCCTGTGTCATCAGTTTTACATTTTGATGCACCTCTGCAGGTTTACTGTTTCACTTGGACCTTCACAGTGACGATGAAACACAGAAATTGCATCAAATTAAATATAAGAGACACAATGCCGACTTCAGTACAAGAAAACTGAGTCTTCTTACGGTCTACGATTTGAGCGCTTCCCGTGTCTCCAGTTTTACATTCCGATGCACCTCTGCAGCTTTACTGTATCCTTTGGACCTTCTCATTGACGATGATACACAGAAATTTCATCGGAATAAATATAAGAGACACAATGCCTACTTAAGTACAGAAAGACTGAGTCTTCCTACTGTCTATGTTTTGAGCGTTTCCTGTGTCACCAGTTTTACATTCCAATGCACCTTTGCAGGTTTACTGTATCCCTTGGACTTTCCCTTTGACGACGAAACACAGAAATTGCTTCGGAACTAAATATAAGAGACACAATGCCGACTTAGGTACAGGAAGACTGAGTCTTCCTACTGTCTATGTTATGAGCGTTCCCTGTGTCATCAGTTTTACATTTTGATGCACCTCTGCAGGTTTACTGTTTCACTTGGACCTTCACAGTGACGATGAAACACAGAAATTGCATCAAATTAAATATAAGAGACACAATGCCGACTTCAGTACAAGAAAACTGAGTCTTCTTGTGGCCTATGATTTGACCGCTTCCTGTGTCACCAGGTTTATATTCCGATGCACCTCTGCAGGTTTACTGTATCCCTTGGACCTTCCCATTGATGACGAAACACAGAAATTGCATCGGATTTAAATATAAGAGACACAATGCCGACTTAAGTACAGGAAGACTGAGTATTCCTACTGTCTATGCTTTGACCGTTTCCTGTGTCACCAGTTTTACATTCCGATGCACCTCTGCAGTATTACTATATCCATTGGACCTTCCCATTGACGATGAAACACAGAAATAGCATCGGAATTAAATATAAGAGACACAATGCCGACTTAAGAACAGGAAGGCTGAGTCTTCCTACTGTCTATGTTTTGAGCATTTCCTGTGTCACCAGTTTTACATTACGATGCACCTCTGCAGGTTTACTGTTTCCCTGGGATCTTCCCATTGACGATGAAACACAGATATTCCATCGGAATTAAATAGAGGAGACACAATGCCGACTTAAGTACTAGAAGGTTGAGTGTTCCTACTGCCTATGTTTTGAGCGTTTCCTGCGTCACCAATTTTACATTCCGATGCAGCTCTGCAGGTTTACTGTATCCCTTCGATCTTGTCATTGACGATGAAACACCGAAATTTTATCGGAACTAAATATAAGAGACACAATGCCGACTTAAGTACAGAAACATTGGGTCTTCGTACTGTCTATGTTTTGAGCGTTTCCTGGGTCACCAGTTTCACATTCCGATGAACCTCTGCAGGTTTACTGTATCCCTTGGACTTTCACAGTGACGATGAAACACAGATATTGCATCGGAATTAAATATAAGAGACACAATGCCGACTTAAGCACAAGAAAACTGAGTCTTCTTAAGGTCTATGTTTTGAGCGTTTCCCGTGTCACCAGTTTTACATTCCGATGCTCCTCTGCAGGTTTACTGTGTTCCTAGGACCTTCCCATTGACGATGAAGCTCAGAAATTGCATCGGAAATAATTATAAGAGACACAATGCCGACTTAAGTACAGGAAAACTGAGTCTTCCTACTGTCTATGTTTTGAGCGTTTCCCTTGTCACCAGTTTTACATTCCGATGCACCCCTGCAGGTATGCTGTTTCCCTTCGACCTTCCCATTGACGATGAAGCTCAGAAATTGCATCGGAATTAAATATAAGAGACACCATGCCGACTTAAGTAAAGGAAGACTGAGTCTTCCTACTGTCTATGATTTGAGCGTGTCCTGTATCACCAGTTTTACATTCCGATGCACCTCTGCAGGTTTACTGTATCCCTGGGACCTTCACAGTGACGATGAAACACAGAAATTGCATCGGAATTAAATATAAAAGACACAATGCCGACTTAAGTACAAGAAAACTGAGTCTTCTTAGGGTCTATGTTATGAGCGCTTCCTGTGTCACCAGTTTTACATTCCGATGCACCTCTGCAGGCATACTGTATCCCTATTACCTTCCCATTGACGATTAAACACAGAAATTGCATCGGAATTAAATATAAGAGACACAATGCCGACTTAAGTACAGAAAGACTGAGTCTTCCTACTGTCTATGTTTTGAGCGTTTCCTGTGTCACCAGTTTTACATTCCAATGCACCTTTGCAGGTTTACTGTATCCCTTGGACTTTCCCGTTGACGACGAAACACAGAAATTGCTTCGGAACTAAATATAAGAGACACAATGCCGACTTAGGTACAGGAAGACTGAGTCTTCCTACTGTCTATGTTATGAGCGTTCCCTGTGTCATCAGTTTTACATTTTGATGCACCTCTGCAGGTTTACTGTATCCCTTGTACCTTCACAGTGACGATGAAACACAGAAATTGCATCAAATTAAATATAAGAGACACAATGCCGACTTCAGTACAAGAAAACTGAGTCTTCTTAGGGCCTATGATTTGACCGCCTACTGTGTCACCAGTTGTATATTCCGATGCACCTCTGCAGGATTACTGTATCCCTTGGACCTTCCCATTGACGACGAAACACAGAAATAGCATCGGATTTAAATATTAGAGACACAATGCCGACTTAAGTACAGGAAGACTGAGTATTCCTACTGCCTACGTTGTGATCGTTTCCTGTGTCACCAGTTTTACATTCCGATGCACCTCTGCAGTTTTACTGTATCCATTGGACCTTCACAGTGACGATGAAACACAGATATTGCATCAGAATTAAATATAAGAGACACAATGCCGACTTAAGTACAAGAAAACTGAGTCTTCTTAAGGTCTATGTTTTGAGCGTTTCCCGTGTCACCAGTTTTACATTCCGATGCACCTCTGCAGGTTTACTGTACCCTCGGATTTACCCATTGACGATGAAACACAGAAATTGCATCGGAACTAAATATAAGAGACACAATGCCGACCTAAGTACAGAAACATTGAGTCTTCCTACTGTCTCTGTTTTGAGCATTTCCTGTGTCACCAGTTTCACATTCCGATGAACCTCTGCAGGTTTACTGTATCCCTTGGACCTTCACAGTGACGATGAAACACAGATATTCCATCAGAATTATATATAAGAGACACAATGCCGACTTAAGTACAAGAAAACTGAGTCTTCTTAAGGTCTATGTTTTGAGCGTCTCCAGTGTCACCAGTTTTACATTCCGATGCACCTCTGCAGGTTTACTGTGTTCCTAGGACCTTCCCATTGACGATGAAGCTCAGAAATTGCATCGGAAATAAGTATAAGAGACACAATGCCGACTTAAGTACAAGAAGACTGAGTCTCCCTACTGTCTATGTTTTGAGCGTTTCCCCTTGTCACCAGTTATACATTCCGATGCACCTCTGCAGGTATACTGTTTCCCTTCGACCTTCCCATTGACGATGAAGCTCAGAAATTGCATCCGAATTAAATATAAGAGACACCATGCCGACTTAAGTAAAGGAAGACTGAGTCTTCCCACTGTCTATGATTTGAGCGTGTCCTGTATCACCAGTTTTACATTCCGATGCACCTCTGCAGGTATACTGTTTCCCTTCGACCTTCCCATTGACGATGAAACACAGAAATTGCATCGGAATTAAATATAAGGGACAAAATGCCGACTTAAGTACAGGAAGACTGAGTCTTCCTACTGTCTATGCTTTGAGCATTTCCTGTGTCACCAGTTTTACATTCCGATGCACCTCTGCAGTTTTTCTGTATCCATTGGACCTTCACAGTGAGGATGAAACACAGAAATTGCATCGGAATTATATATAAGATGCACAATGCTGCCGACATATTACAGGAAGACTGAGTCTTCCTACTGTCTATGTTTTGAGCGTTTCCTGTGTCATCAGTTTTACATTCCGATGCACCTCTGCAGGTTTACTGTATCCATTCTTCCTTCCCATTGACGATGAAGCACAGAAATTGCATCGGAATTAAATATAAGGGACAAAATGCCGACTTAAGTACAGGAAGACTGAGTTTTCCTACTGTCTATGCTTTGAGCGTTTCCTGTGTCACCAGTTTTACATTTCGATGCACCTCTGCAGTTTTTCTGTATCCATTGGACCTTCACAGTGAGGATGAAACACAGACATTGCATCGGAATTAAATATAAGAGACACAATGTCGACTTAAGTACAGGAAGAGTGTGTCTTTCTATTGTCTATATTTTTTGCGTTTCCTGTGTCACCAGTTTTACATTCCCATGCACCTCTGCAGGTTTACTGTATCCATTGGACCTTCCCATTGACGATGAAACACAGAAATTGCATCGGAATTAAATATAAGAGACACAATGCCGACTTAAGTACAAGAAAACTGAGTCTTCTTACGGTCTACGATTTGAGCGCTTCCCGTGTCTCCAGTTTTACATTCCGATGCACCTCTGCAGCTTTACTGTATCCTTTGGACCTTCCCATTGACGATGACACACAGAAATAGCATCGGAATTAAATATAAGAGACACAATGCCGACTTAGAACAGGAAGGCTGAGTCTTCCTACTGTCTATGTTTTGAGCGTTTCCTGTGTCACCAGTTTTACATTCCAATGCACCTCTGCAGGTTTACTGTATCCCTTGGAACTTCCCATTGACGATGAAACACAGAAATAGCATCGGAATTAAATATAAGAGACACAACGTCGACTTAAGTACAAGAAAACTGAGTCTTCTTACGGTCTATGTTTTGAGCGTTTCCAGTGTCACCAGTGTTACATTTTGATGCACCCCTGCAGGTTTACTGTGTCCCTTGGACCGTCCCATTGGCGATGAAACGCAGAAATTGCATCGGAATTAAATATAAGAGACACAATGACGTCTTAAGTACAGGAAGAGTGTGTCTTTCTATTGTCTATGTTTTGAGCGTTTCCTGTGTCACCAGTTTTACATTCCGATGCACCTCTGCTGGTTTACTGTATCCATTGGACCTTCCATTGACGATGAAACACAGAAATTGCAACGGAATTAAATATAAGAGACACAACGCCGACTTAAGTGCAAGAAAACTGAGTCTTCTTACGGTCCATGATTTGAGCGCTTCCTGTGTCACCAGTTTTACATTCCGATGCACCTCTGCAGGCATACTGTATCCCTTGGACCTTCCCATTGACGATGATACACAGAAATTTCATCGGAATAAATATAAGAGACACAATGCCTACTTAAGTACAGAAAGACTGAGTCTTCCTACTGTCTATGTTTTGAGCGTTTCCTGTGTCACCAGTTTTACATTCCAATGCACCTCTGCAGGTTTACTGTATCCCTTGGACCTTCACAGTGTCGATGAAACACAGAAATTGCATCAAATTAAATATAAGAGATACAATGCCGAGTTCAGTACAAGAAAACTGAGTCTTCTTAGGGCCTAAGTTTTGACCACTTCCTGTGTCACCAATTTTACATTCCTATGCACCTCTGCAGGTTTACTGTATCCCTTGGACCTTCCCATTGACGACGAAACACAGAAATTGCATCGGATTTAAATATAAGAGACACAATGCCGACTTAAGTACAGGAAGACTGAGTATTCCTACTGTCTATATTTTGAGCATTTCCTGTGTCACCAGTTTTACATTCCGATGCACCTCTGCAGGTTTACTGTACCCCTGGGATCTTCCCATTGACGATGAAACACAGAAATTGCATCGGAATTAAATATAAGAGACACAATGGTGACTTAAGTACAGGAATACTGAGTCTTCATACTGTCTATGTTTTGAGCGTTTCCTGTGTCATCAGTTTTACATTCCGATGCACCTCTGCAGGTTTACTGTATCCCTTGGACCTTCACAGTGACGATGAAACACAGAAATTGCATCGGAATTAAATATAAGAGACACAATGCCGACATAAGTACAGAATGACTGTGTCTTCCTACTGTCTAGGTTTTGAGCGTTTCCTGTGTCACCAGTTTTACATTCTGATGCACCTCTGCAGGTTTACTGTTTCCATTGGACTTACCCATTGACGATGGAACACAGAAAATCCATAGGCATTAAATATAAGAGACACAATGCCGACTAAAGTACAGGAAGGTTGAGTCTTCCTACTGCATATGATTTGAGCGTTTCCTGTGTCACCAGTTTTACATTCCGATCCACCTCTGCAGGTTTACTGTATCCATTGGACCTTCCCATTGACGATGAGACACAGAAATAGCATCGGAATGAAATATAAGAGACAGAATGCCGACTTAAGTACAGGAAGGATGAGTCTTCCTAGTGTCTATGTTTTGAGCTTTTCCTGTGTCACCAGTTTTACATTCCGATGCACCGCTGCAGGTTTACTGTATCCCTTGGATCTTCCCATTGACGATGAAACACAGAAATTGCATCGGAATCAAATATAAGAGACACAATGCCGACTTAAGTACAGGAAGATAGAGTCTTCCTACGCTCTATGATTTGAGCGTTTCCTGCGTCACCAATTTTACATTCCGATGAACCTCTGCAGGTTTACTGTATCCATTGGACCTTCCCATTGAAGATGAAACACAGAAATAGCATCGGAATTAAATATAAGAGACACAATGGTGACTTAAGTACAGGAAGACTGAGTCTTCCTACTCTCTATGTTTTGAGCGTTTCCTGTGTCATCAGTTTTACATTCCGATGCACCTGTGCAAGTTTACTGTATCCCTTGGACCTTCACAGTGGCGATGAAACACAGAAATAGCATCGGAATTAAATATAAGGGACACAATGCCGACTTAAGTACAAGAAAACTGAGTCTTCTTAGGGTCTATGTTATGAGCGCTTCCTGTGTCACCAGTTTTACATTCCGATGCACCTCTGCAGGCATACTGCATCCCTTGAATCTTCCCATTCACGATGAAACACAGAAATTGCATCGGAATTAAATATAAGAGACACAATGCCTACTTAAGTACAGAAAGACTGAGTCTTCCTACTGTCTATGTTTTGAGGGTTTCCTGTGTCACCAGTTTTACATTCCAATGCACCTCTGCAGGTTTACTGTATCCCTTGGACCTTCACAGTGTCGATGAAACACAGAAATTGCATCAAATTAAATATAAGAGATACAATGCCGACTTCAGTACAAGAAAACTGAGTCTTCTTAGGGCCTAAGTTTTTACCACTTCCTGTGTCACCAATTTTACATTCCTATGCACCTCTGCAGGTTTACTGTATCCCTTGGACCTTCCCATTGACGACGAAACACAGAAATTGCATCGGATTTAAATATAAGAGACACAGTGCCGACTTAAGTACAGGACGACTGAGTATTCCTACTGTATATATTTTGAGCATTTCCTGTATCACCAGTTTTACATTCCGATGCACCTCTGTAGGTTTACTGTATCCCTTGGATCTTCCCATTGACGATGAAACACAGAAATTGCATCGGAATTAAATAGAAGAGACACAATGCCGACTTAAGTACAGGAAGGTTGAGTCTTCCTACTGCCTATGTTTTGAGCGTTTCCTGTGTCACCAGTTTCACATTCCGATGAACCTCTGCAGGTTTACTGTATCCCTTGGACTTTCACAGTGACGATGAAACACAGATATTGCATCGGAATTAATTATAAGAGACACAATGCCGACTTAAGTACAAGAAAACTGGGTCTTCTTAAGGTCTATGTTTTGAGCGTTTCCGGTGTCACCAGTTTTACATTCCGATGCACCTCTGCAGGTTTACTGTATCCATTGGACATTCACAGTGACGATGAAACACAGAAATTGCATCGGAATTAAATATAAGAGACACAATGCCGACATAAGTACAGAATGACTGTGTCTTCCTACTGTCTAGGTTTTGAGCGTTTCCTGTGTCACCAGTTTTATATTCCGATGCAACTCTGCAGGTTTACTGTATCCCTTGCACCTTCCCATTGACGATGAAACACAGAAATAGCATCGGAATTAAATATAAGAGACACAATGCCGACTTAAGTTCAGGAAGGATGAGTCTTCCTACTGACTATGTTTTGAGCAATACCTGTGTCACCAGTTTTACATTCCGATGCACCGCTGCAGGTTTACTGTATCCCTTGGATCTTCCCATTGACGATGAAACACAGAAATTGCATCGGAATTAAATAAAACAGACACAATGCCGACTTAAGTACAGGAAGTCTGAGTCTTCCTACTGTCTATGTTTTGAGCGTTTCCTGTGTCACCAGTTTTACATTCCGATCCACCTCTGCAGGTTTACTGTATCCATTGGACCTTCCCATTGACGATGAGACACAGAAATAGCATCGGAATGAAATATAAGAGACAGAATGCCGACTTAAGTACAGGAAGGATGAGTCTTCCTACTGTCTATGTTTTGAGCATTTCCTGTGTCACCAGTTTTACATTCCGATGCACCGCTGCAGGTTTACTGTATCCCCTGGATCTTCCCATTGGCGATGAAACACAGAAATGGCATCGGAATCAAATATTAGAGACACAATGCCGACTTAAGTACAGGAAGTTAGAGTCTTCCTACGGTCTATGATTTGAGCGTTTCCTGCGTCACCAATTTTACATTCCGATGCACCTCTGCAGGTTTACTGTATCCATTGAACCTTCCCATTGAAGATGAAACACAGAAATAGCATCGGAATTAAATATAAGAGACACAATGGTGACTTAAGTACAGGAAGACTGAGTCTTCCTACTGTCTATGTTTTGAGCGTTTCCTGTGTCACCAGTTTTACATTCCAATGCACCTCTGCAGGTATACTGTATCCCTTGGACCTTCACAGTGACGATGAAACACAGAAATTGCATCAAATTAAGTATAAGAGATACAATGCCGACTTCTGTACAAGAAAACTGAGTCTTCTTAGGGCCTAAGTTTTGACCGCTTCCTGTGTCACCAATTTTACATTCCTGTGCACATCTGCAGGTTTACTGTATCCCTTGGACCTTCCCATTGACGACGAAACACAGAAATTGCAACGGATTTAAATATAAGAGACACAATGCCGACTTAAGTACAGGAAGACTGAGTATTCCTACTGTCTATGTTTTGAGCATTTCCTGTGTCACCAGTTTTACATTCCGATGCACCTCTGCAGGTTTACTGTATCCCTTGGATCATCCCATTGACGATGAAACACAGAAATTGCATCGGAATTAGATAGAAGAGACACAATGCCGACTTAAGTACAGGAAGGTTGAGTCTTCCTACTGCCTATGATTTGAGCGTTTCCTGAGTCACCAATTTTACAATCCGATGCACCTCTGCAGGTTTACTGTATCCAATGGACCTTCCCATTGACGATGAAACACTTAATACCATCGGAATTATATATAAGAAACACAATGCTGACTTAAGAACAGGAAGGCTGAGTCTTCCTACTATCTATGTTTTGAGCGTTTCCTGTGTCACCAGTTTCACATTCCGATGAACATCTGCAGGTTTACTGTATCCCTTGGACTTTCACAGTGACGATGAAACACAGATACTGCATCGCAATTAATTATAAGAGACACAATGCCGACTTAAGTACAAGAAAACTGGGTCTTCTTAAGGTCTATGTTTTGAGCGTTTCCCGTGTCACCAGTTTTACATTCCGATGCACCTCTGCAGGTTTACTGTGTTCCTAGGACCTTCCCATTGACGATGAAGCTCAGAAATTGCATCGGAATTAAAAATAAGAGACACAACGGAGACATAAGTACTAGCAAACTGAGTCTTCTCACGGTCTATGTTTTTAGCGTTTACTGTGTCACCAGTTTTACATTCCGATGCACCTCTGCAGGTTTACTGTATCCTTGGACCTTCCCATTGAAGATGAAACACAGAAATAGCATCGGAATTAAATATAAGAGACACAATGCCGACTTAAGAACAGGAAGGCTGAGTCTTCCTACTGTCTATGTTTTGAGCGTTTCCTGTGTCACCAGTTTTACTTTCCGATGCACCTTTGCAGGTTTACTGTATCCCTTGGACCTTCACAGTGACGATGAAACACAGAAATTGCGTCGGAATTAAATATAAGAGACACAATGCCGACTTAAGTTCAGGAAGACTGAGTTCTCCTACTGTCTATGCTTTGAGCGTCTCCTGTGTCACCAGTTTTACATTCCGATGCACTTCTGCAGGTACACTGTTTCCTTTCGACTTTCCCATTGACGATGAAACACAGAAATTGCATCGGTATTAAATAGAAGAGACACATTGCTGTCTTAAGTACAGGAAGAGTGTGTCTTTCTATTGTCTATGTTTTGAGCGATTCCTGTGTCACCACTTTTACATTCCGATGGACCTCTGCTGGTTTACTGTGTTCCTAGGACCTTCCCATTGACGATGAAGCTCAGATATTGCATCGGAATTAAATATAAGAGTCACAACGGAGACATAAGTACTAGCAAACTGAGTCTTCTCACGGTCTATGTTTTT
This sequence comes from Schistocerca nitens, assembly GCF_023898315.1. Lineage (NCBI taxonomy): Eukaryota > Metazoa > Arthropoda > Insecta > Orthoptera > Acrididae > Schistocerca > Schistocerca nitens. Next base: position 1,199,198,087 of record NC_064615.1, on the reverse strand, counting down.
AGCGTTTCCTGTGTCACCAGTTTTACATTCCGATGCACCTCTGCAGGTTTACTGTATCCATTGGACATTCACAGTGACGAAGAAACACAGAAATTGCATCGGAATTAAATATAAGAGACACAATGCCGACATAAGTACAGAATGACTGTGTCTTCCTACTGTCTAGGTTTTGAGCGTTTCCTGTGTCACCAGTTTTATATTCCGATGCAACTCTGCAGGTTTACTGTATCCCTTGCACCTTCCCATTGACGATGAAACACAGAAATAGCATCGGAATTAAATATAAGAGACACAATGCCGACTTAAGTTCAGGAAGGATGAGTCTTCCTACTGACTATGTTTTGAGCAATACCTGTGTCACCAGTTTTACATTCCGATGCACCGCTGCAGGTTTACTGTATCCCTTGGATCTTCCCATTGACGATGAAACACAGAAATTGCATCGGAATTAAATAAAACAGACACAATGCCGACTTAAGTACAGGAAGTCTGAGTCTTCCTACTGTCTATGTTTTGAGCGTTTCCTGTGTCACCAGTTTTACATTCCGATCCACCTCTGCAGGTTTACTGTATCCATTGGACCTTCCCATTGACGATGAGACACAGAAATAGCATCGGAATGAAATATAAGAGACAGAATGCCGACTTAAGTACAGGAAGGATGAGTCTTCCTACTGTCTATGTTTTGAGCATTTCCTGTGTCACCAGTTTTACATTCCGATGCACCGCTGCAGGTTTACTGTATCCCCTGGATCTTCCCATTGGCGATGAAACACAGAAATGGCATCGGAATCAAATATTAGAGACACAATGCCGACTTAAGTACAGGAAGTTAGAGTCTTCCTACGGTCTATGATTTGAGCGTTTCCTGCGTCACCAATTTTACATTCCGATGCACCTCTGCAGGTTTACTGTATCCATTGAACCTTCCCATTGAAGATGAAACACAGAAATAGCATCGGAATTAAATATAAGAGACACAATGGTGACTTAAGTACAGGAAGACTGAGTCTTCCTACTGTCTATGTTTTGAGCGTTTCCTGTGTCACCAGTTTTACATTCCAATGCACCTCTGCAGGTATACTGTATCCCTTGGACCATCACAGTGACGATGAAACACAGAAATTGCATCAAATTAAGTATAAGAGATACAATGCCGACTTCTGTACAAGAAAACTGAGTCTTCTTAGGGCCTAAGTTTTGACCGCTTCCTGTGTCACCAATTTTACATTCCTGTGCACATCTGCAGGTTTACTGTATCCCTTGGACCTTCCCATTGACGACGAAACACAGAAATTGCAACGGATTTAAATATAAGAGACACAATGCCGACTTAAGTACAGGAAGACTGAGTATTCCTACTGTCTATGTTTTGAGCATTTCCTGTGTCACCAGTTTTACATTCCGATGCACCTCTGCAGGTTTACTGTATCCCTTGGATCATCCCATTGACGATGAAACACAGAAATTGCATCGGAATTAGATAGAAGAGACACAATGCCGACTTAAGTACAGGAAGGTTGAGTCTTCCTACTGCCTATGATTTGAGCGTTTCCTGAGTCACCAATTTTACAATCCGATGCACCTCTGCAGGTTTACTGTATCCAATGGACCTTCCCATTGACGATGAAACACTTAATACCATCGGAATTATATATAAGAAACACAATGCTGACTTAAGAACAGGAAGGCTGAGTCTTCCTACTATCTATGTTTTGAGCGTTTCCTGTGTCACCAGTTTCACATTCCGATGAACATCTGCAGGTTTACTGTATCCCTTGGACTTTCACAGTGACGATGAAACACAGATACTGCATCGCAATTAATTATAAGAGACACAATGCCGACTTAAGTACAAGAAAACTGGGTCTTCTTAAGGTCTATGTTTTGAGCGTTTCCCGTGTCACCAGTTTTACATTCCGATGCACCTCTGCAGGTTTACTGTGTTCCTAGGACCTTCCCATTGACGATGAAGCTCAGAAATGGCATCGGAATTAAAAATAAGAGACACAACGGAGACATAAGTACTAGCAAACTGAGTCTTCTCACGGTCTATGTTTTTAGCGTTTACTGTGTCACCAGTTTTACATTCCGATGCACCTCTGCAGGTTTACTGTATCCTTGGACCTTCCCATTGAAGATGAAACACAGAAATAGCATCGGAATTAAATATAAGAGACACAATGCCGACTTAAGAACAGGAAGGCTGAGTCTTCCTACTGTCTATGTTTTGAGCGTTTCCTGTGTCACCAGTTTTACTTTCCGATGCACCTTTGCAGGTTTACTGTATCCCTTGGACCTTCACAGTGACGATGAAACACAGAAATTGCGTCGGAATTAAATATAAGAGACACAATGCCGACTTAAGTTCAGGAAGACTGAGTTCTCCTACTGTCTATGCTTTGAGCGTCTCCTGTGTCACCAGTTTTACATTCCGATGCACTTCTGCAGGTACACTGTTTCCTTTCGACTTTCCCATTGACGATGAAACACAGAAATTGCATCGGTATTAAATAGAAGAGACACATTGCTGTCTTAAGTACAGGAAGAGTGTGTCTTTCTATTGTCTATGTTTTGAGCGATTCCTGTGTCACCACTTTTACATTCCGATGGACCTCTGCTGGTTTACTGTATCCATTGGACCTTCCATTGACGATGAAACACAGAAATTGCATCGGAATTAAATATAAGAGACACCATGCCGACTTAAGCAAAGGATGACTGAGTCTTCCTAGTGTCTATGTTTTGAGCCTTTCCTCTGTCACCAGTTTTACATTCCGATGCACCTCTGCAGGTTTACTGTGTTCCTAGGACCTTCCCATTGACGATGAAGCTCAGAAATTGCATCGGAATTAAATATAAGAGACACAATGCCGACTTAAGTACAGGAAGACTGAGTCTTCCTACTGTCTATGTTTTGAGCGTGTCCTGTGTCACCACTTTCACATTCCGATGCACCTCTGCAGGTTTACTGTATCCTTGGACCTTCCCATTGGCGATGAAACACAGACCTCGCATCGGAAATAAATATAAGAGACACAATGGTGACTTAAGTACAGGAAGACTGAGTCTTCCTACTGTCTATGTTTTGAGCGTTTCCTGTGTCACCAGTTTTACATTCCGATGCACCTCTGCAGGTTTACTGTATCCTTGGACCTTCCCATTGGCGATGAAACACAGACCTCGCATCGGAAATAAATATAATAGACACAATGGTGACTTAAGTACAGGAAGACTAAGTCTTCCTACTGTCTATGTTTTGAGCGTTTCCTGTGTCACCAGTTTTACATTCCGATCCACCTCTGCAGGTTTACTGTATCCATTGGACCTTCCCATTGACGATGAGACACAGAAATAGCATCGGAATGAAATATAAGAGACAGAATGCCGACTTAAGTACAGGAAGGATGAGTCTTACTACTGTCTATGTTTTGAGCATTTCCTGTGTCACCAGTTTTACATTCCGATGCACCGCTGCAGGTTTACTGTATCCCTTGGATCTTCCCATTGACGATGAAACACAGAAATTGCATCGGAATCAAATATTAGAGACACAATGCCGACTTAAGTACAGGAAGATAGAGTCTTCCTACGGTCTATGATTTGAGCGTTTCCTGCGTCACCAATTTTACATTCCGATGCATCTCTGCAGGTTTACTGTATCCAATGGACCTTCCCATTGGCGATGAAACACAGACCTCGCATCGGAAATAAATATAATAGACACAATGGTGACTTAAGTACAGGAAGACTGAGTCTTCCTACTGTCTATGCTTTGAGCGTTTCCTGTGTCATCAGTTTTACATTCCGATGCACCTGTGCAGGTTTACCGTATCCCTTGGACCTTCACAGTGACGATGAAACACAGAAATTGCATCGGAATTAAATATAAGAGACACAATGCCGACTGAAGTACAACAAAACTGAGTCTTCTTAGGGTCTATGTTATGAGCGCTTCCTGTGTCACCAGCTTTACATTCCGATGCACCTCTGCAGGCATACTGTATCCCTTGAACCATCCCATTGACGATGAAACACAGAAATTGCATCGGAATTAAATATTAGAGACACAATGCCTACTTAAGTACAGAAAGACTGAGTCTTCCTACTGTCTATATTTTGAGCGTTTCCTGTGTCACCAGTTTTACATTCCAATGCACCTCTGCAGGTTTACTGTATCCCTTGGACCTTCACAGTGACGATGAAACACAGAAATTGCATCAAATTAAGTATAAGAGATACAATGCCGACTTCTGTACAAGAAAACTGAGTCTTCTTAGGGCCTAAGTTTTGACCGCTTCCTGTGTCACCAATTTTACATTCCTGTGCACATCTGCAGGTTTACTGTATCCCTTGGACCTTCCCATTGACGACGAAACACAGATATTGCATCGGATTTAAATATAAGAGACACAATGCCGACTTAAGTACAGGAAGACTGAGTATTCCTACTGTCTATGTTTTGAGCATTTTCTGTTTCACCAGTTTTACATTCCGATGCACCTCTGCAGGTTTACTGTATCCCTTGGATCATCCCATTGACGATGAAACACAGAAATTTCATCGGAATTAAATAGAAGAGACACAATGCCGACTTAAGTACAGGAAGGTTGAGTCTTCCTACTGCCTATGTTTTGAGCGTTTCCTGCGTCACCAATTTTACATTCCGATGCACCTCTGCAGGTATACTGTGTTCCTAGGACCTTCCCATTGACGATGAAACACATAATAGCATCGGAATTATATATAAGAGACACAATGCTGACTTAAGAACAGGAAGGCTGAGTCTTCCTACTGTCTATGTTTTGAGCGTTTCCTGTGTCACCAGTTTCACATTCCGATGAACCTCTGCAGGTTTACTGTATTCCTTGGACTTTCACAGTGACGATGAAACACAGATATTGCATCGGAATTAATTATAAGAGACACAATGCCGACTTAAGTACAAGAAAACTGGGTCTTCTTATGGTCTATGTTTTGAGCGTTTCCCGTGTCACCAGTTTTACATTCCGATGCACCTCTGCAGGTATACTGTGTTCCTAGGACCTTCCCATTGACGATGAAGCTCAGAAATTGCATCGGAATTAAATATAAGAGACACAACGGAGACATAAGTACTAGCAAACTGAGTCTTCTCATGGTCTATATTTTTAGCGTTTCCTGTGTCACCAGTTTTACATTCCGATGCACCTCTGCAGGTTTACTGTATCCATTGGACCTTCCCATTGACGATGAAACACAGAAATAGCATCGGAATTAAATATAAGAGACACAATGCCGACTTAAGTTCAGGAAGGATGAGTCTTCCTACTGAGTATGTTTTTAGCAATACCTGTGTCACCAATTTGATATTCCGATGCACCGCTGCAGGTTTACTGTATCCCTTGTATCTTCCCATTGACGATGAAACACAGAAATTGCATCGGAATTAAATATAAGAGACACAATGCCGACTTAACTACAGGAAGATAGAGTCTTCCTACGGTCTATGATTTGAGCGTTTCCTGCGTCACCAATTTTACATTCCGATGCACCTCTGCAGGTTTACTGTATCCATTGGACCTTCCCATTGACGATGAGACACAGAAATAGCATCGGAATGAAATATAAGAGACAGAATGCCGACTTAAGTACAGGAAGGATGAGTCTTACTACTGTCTATGTTTTGAGCATTTCCTGTGTCACCAGTTTTACATTCCGATGCACCGCTGCAGGTTTACTGTATCCCTTGGATCTTCCCATTGACGATGAAACACAGAAATTGCATCGGAATCAAATATTAGAGACACAATGCCGACTTAAGTACAGGAAGATAGAGTCTTCCTACGGTCTATGATTTGAGCGTTTCCTGCGTCACCAATTTTACATTCCGATGCATCTCTGCAGGTTTACTGTATCCAATGGACCTTCCCATTGGCGATGAAACACAGACCTCGCATCGGAAATAAATATAATAGACACAATGGTGACTTAAGTACAGGAAGACTGAGTCTTCCTACTGTCTATGCTTTGAGCGTTTCCTGTGTCATCAGTTTTACATTCCGATGCACCTGTGCAGGTTTACCGTATCCCTTGGACCTTCACAGTGACGATGAAACACAGAAATTGCATCGGAATTAAATATAAGAGACACAATGCCGACTGAAGTACAACAAAACTGAGTCTTCTTAGGGTCTATGTTATGAGCGCTTCCTGTGTCACCAGCTTTACATTCCGATGCACCTCTGCAGGCATACTGTATCCCTTGAACCATCCCATTGACGATGAAACACAGAAATTGCATCGGAATTAAATATTAGAGACACAATGCCTACTTAAGTACAGAAAGACTGAGTCTTCCTACTGTCTATATTTTGAGCGTTTCCTGTGTCACCAGTTTTACATTCCAATGCACCTCTGCAGGTTTACTGTATCCCTTGGACCTTCACAGTGACGATGAAACACAGAAATTGCATCAAATTAAGTATAAGAGATACAATGCCGACTTCTGTACAAGAAAACTGAGTCTTCTTAGGGCCTAAGTTTTGACCGCTTCCTGTGTCACCAATTTTACATTCCTGTGCACATCTGCAGGTTTACTGTATCCCTTGGACCTTCCCATTGACGACGAAACACAGATATTGCATCGGATTTAAATATAAGAGACACAATGCCGACTTAAGTACAGGAAGACTGAGTATTCCTACTGTCTATGTTTTGAGCATTTTCTGTTTCACCAGTTTTACATTCCGATGCACCTCTGCAGGTTTACTGTATCCCTTGGATCATCCCATTGACGATGAAACACAGAAATTTCATCGGAATTAAATAGAAGAGACACAATGCCGACTTAAGTACAGGAAGGTTGAGTCTTCCTACTGCCTATGTTTTGAGCGTTTCCTGCGTCACCAATTTTACATTCCGATGCACCTCTGCAGGTATACTGTGTTCCTAGGACCTTCCCATTGACGATGAAACACATAATAGCATCGGAATTATATATAAGAGACACAATGCTGACTTAAGAACAGGAAGGCTGAGTCTTCCTACTGTCTATGTTTTGAGCGTTTCCTGTGTCACCAGTTTCACATTCCGATGAACCTCTGCAGGTTTACTGTATTCCTTGGACTTTCACAGTGACGATGAAACACAGATATTGCATCGGAATTAATTATAAGAGACACAATGCCGACTTAAGTACAAGAAAACTGGGTCTTCTTATGGTCTATGTTTTGAGCGTTTCCCGTGTCACCAGTTTTACATTCCGATGCACCTCTGCAGGTATACTGTGTTCCTAGGACCTTCCCATTGACGATGAAGCTCAGAAATTGCATCGGAATTAAATATAAGAGACACAACGGAGACATAAGTACTAGCAAACTGAGTCTTCTCATGGTCTATATTTTTAGCGTTTCCTGTGTCACCAGTTTTACATTCCGATGCACCTCTGCAGGTTTACTGTATCCATTGGACCTTCCCATTGACGATGAAACACAGAAATAGCATCGGAATTAAATATAAGAGACACAATGCCGACTTAAGTTCAGGAAGGATGAGTCTTCCTACTGAGTATGTTTTGAGCAATACCTGTGTCACCAATTTGATATTCCGATGCACCGCTGCAGGTTTACTGTATCCCTTGTATCTTCCCATTGACGATGAAACACAGAAATTGCATCGGAATTAAATATAAGAGACACAATGCCGACTTAACTACAGGAAGATAGAGTCTTCCTACGGTCTATGATTTGAGCGTTTCCTGCGTCACCAATTTTACATTCCGATGCACCTCTGCAGGTTTACTGTATCCATTGGACCTTCCCATTGAAGATGAAACACAGAAATAGCATCGGAATTAAATATAAGAGACACAATGCCCACTTAAGAACAGGAAGGCTGAGTCTTCCTACTGTCTATGTTTTGAGCGTTTCCTGTGTCACCAGTTTTACATTCCGATGCACCTTTGCAGGTTTACTGTATCCCTTGGATCTTCGCATTGACGATGAAACACAGAAATTGCATCGGAATTAAATATAAGAGACACAATGCCCACTTAAGTACAGGAACATTGAGTCTTCCTACTGTCTACGTTTTGAGCGTTTCCTGCGTCACACATTTTTACATTCCGATGCACCTCTGCAGGTTTACTGTATCCATTGGACTTTCCCATTGACGATGAAACACAGGAATTACATTGGAATTAAATATAAGAGACACAACGCCGACTAAAGTACAAGAAATCTGAGTCTTCTTACGGTCTATGTTTTGAGCGTTTCCAGTGTCACCAGTTTTAAATTCTGATGCACCTCTGCAGGTTTACTGTCTCCCTTGGACCTTCCCATTGGCGATGAAACTCATAAATTGCATCCGAATTAAATATAAGTGACACAATGACGTCATAAGTACAGGAAGACTAAGTCTACCAACTGTATATGTTTTGAGCGTTTCCTGTGTCTCCAGTTTTACATTCCGATGCACCTCTGCAGGTTTACTGTATCCTTGGACCTTCCCATTGACGATGAAACACAGAAATAGCATCGGAATTAAATATGAGAGACACAATGCCGACTTAAGAACAGGAAGGCTGAGTCTGCCTACTGTCTATGTTTTGAGCGTTTCCTGTGTCACCAGTTTTACATTCCGATGCACCTTTGCAGGTTTACTGTATCCCGTTGGACCTTCACAGCGACGATGAAACACAGAAATTGCGTCGGAATTAAATATAAGAGACACAATGCCGACTTAAGTTCAGGAAGACTGAGTCTTCCTACTGTCTATGCTTTGAGCGTATCCTGTGTCACCAGTTTTACATTCCGATGCACCTCTGCAGGTACACTGTTTCCTTTCGACCTTCCCATTGACGATGAAACACAGAAATTGCATCGGTATTAAATAGAAGAGACACATTGTCGTCTTAAGTACAGGAAGAGTGTGTCTTTCTATTGTCTATGTTTTGAGCGTTTCCTGTGTCACCAGTTTTACATTCCGATGGACCTCTGCTGGTTTACTGTATCCATTGGACCTTCCATTGACGATGAAACACAGAAATTGCATCGGAATTAAATATAAGAGGCACCATGCCGACTTAAGTAAAGGATGACTGAGTCTTCCTACTGTCTATGTTTTGAGCCTTTCCTCTGTCACCAGTTTTACATTCCGATGCATCTCTGCAGGTTTACTGTGTTCCTAGGACCTTCCCATTGACGATGAAGCTCAGAAATTGCATCGGAATTAAATATAAGAGACACAATGCCGACTTAAGTACAGGAAGACTGAGTCTTCCTACTGTCTATGTTTTGAGCGTGTCCTGTGTCACCACTTTCACATTCCGATGCACCTCTGCAGGTTTACTGTATCCTTGGACCTTCCCATTGGCGATGAAACACAGACCTCGCATCGGAAATAAATATAAGAGACACAATGGTGACTTAAGTACAGGAAGACTGAGTCTTCCTACTGTCTATGTTTTGAGCGTTTCCTGTGTCACCAGTTTTACATTCCGATGCACCTCTGCAGGTTTACTGTATCCTTGGACCTTCCCATTGGCGATGAAACACAGACCTCGCATCGGAAATAAATATAATAGACACAATGGTGACTTAAGTACAGGAAGACTAAGTCTTCCTACTGTCTATGTTTTGAGCCTTTCCTGTGTCACCAGTTTTACATTCCGATCCACCTCTGCAGGTTTACTGTATCCATTGGACCTTCCCATTGACGATGAGACACAGAAATAGCATCGGAATGAAATATAAGAGACAGAATGCCGACTTAAGTACAGGAAGGATGAGTCTTACTACTGTCTATGTTTTGAGCATTTCCTGTGTCACCAGTTTTACATTCCGATGCACCGCTGCAGGTTTACTGTATCCCTTGGATCTTCCCATTGACGATGAAACACAGAAATTGCATCGGAATCAAATATTAGAGACACAATGCCGACTTAAGTACAGGAAGATAGAGTCTTCCTACGGTCTATGATTTGAGCGTTTCCTGCGTCACCAATTTTACATTCCGATGCATCTCTGCAGGTTTACTGTATCCAATGGACCTTCCCATTGGCGATGAAACACAGACCTCGCATCGGAAATAAATATAATAGACACAATGGTGACTTAAGTACAGGAAGACTGAGTCTTCCTACTGTCTATGCTTTGAGCGTTTCCTGTGTCATCAGTTTTACATTCCGATGCACCTGTGCAGGTTTACCGTATCCCTTGGACCTTCACAGTGACGATGAAACACAGAAATTGCATCGGAATTAAATATAAGAGACACAATGCCGACTGAAGTACAACAAAACTGAGTGTTCTTAGGGTCTATGTTATGAGCGCTTCCTGTGTCACCAGCTTTACATTCCGATGCACCTCTGCAGGCATACTGTATCCCTTGAACCATCCCATTGACGATGAAACACAGAAATTGCATCGGAATTAAATATTAGAGACACAATGCCTACTTAAGTACAGAAAGACTGAGTCTTCCTACTGTCTATATTTTGAGCGTTTCCTGTGTCACCAGTTTTACATTCCAATGCACCTCTGCAGGTTTACTGTATCCCTTGGACCTTCACAGTGACGATGAAACACAGAAATTGCATCAAATTAAGTATAAGAGATACAATGCCGACTTCTGTACAAGAAAACTGAGTCTTCTTAGGGCCTAAGTTTTGACCGCTTCCTGTGTCACCAATTTTACATTCCTGTGCACATCTGCAGGTTTACTGTATCCCTTGGACCTTCCCATTGACGACGAAACACAGATATTGCATCGGATTTAAATATAAGAGACACAATGCCGACTTAAGTACAGGAAGACTGAGTATTCCTACTGTCTATGTTTTGAGCATTTTCTGTTTCACCAGTTTTACATTCCGATGCACCTCTGCAGGTTTACTGTATCCCTTGGATCATCCCATTGACGATGAAACACAGAAATTTCATCGGAATTAAATAGAAGAGACACAATGCCGACTTAAGTACAGGAAGGTTGAGTCTTCCTACTGCCTATGTTTTGAGCGTTTCCTGCGTCACCAATTTTACATTCCGATGCACCTCTGCAGGTTTACTGTATCCAATGGACCTTCCCATTGACGATGAAACACATAATAGCATCGGAATTATATATAAGAGACACAATGCTGACTTAAGAACAGGAAGGCTGAGTCTTCCTACTGTCTATGTTTTGAGCGTTTCCTGTGTCACCAGTTTCACATTCCGATGAACCTCTGCAGGTTTACTGTATCCCTTGGACTTTCACAGTGACGATGAAACACAGATATTGCATCGGAATTAATTATAAGAGACACAATGCCGACTTAAGTACAAGAAAACTGGGTCTTCTTATGGTCTATGTTTTGAGCGTTTCCCGTGTCACCAGTTTTACATTCCGATGCACCTCTGCAGGTATACTGTGTTCCTAGGACCTTCCCATTGACGATGAAGCTCAGAAATTGCATCGGAATTAAATATAAGAGACACAACGGAGACATAAGTACTAGCAAACTGAGTCTTCTCATGGTCTATATTTTTAGCGTTTCCTGTGTCACCAGTTTTACATTCCGATGCACCTCTGCAGGTTTACTGTATCCATTGGACCTTCCCATTGACGATGAAACACAGAAATAGCATCGGAATTAAATATAAGAGACACAATGCCGACTTAAGTTCAGGAAGGATGAGTCTTCCTACTGAGTATGTTTTGAGCAATACCTGTGTCACCAATTTGATATTCCGATGCACCGCTGCAGGTTTACTGTATCCCTTGTATCTTCCCATTGACGATGAAACACAGAAATTGCATCGGAATTAAATATAAGAGACACAATGCCGACTTAACTACAGGAAGATAGAGTCTTCCTACGGTCTATGATTTGAGCGTTTCCTGCGTCACCAATTTTACATTCCGATGCACCTCTGCAGGTTTACTGTATCCATTGGACCTTCCCATTGAAGATGAAACACAGAAATAGCATCGGAATTAAATATAAGAGACACAATGCCCACTTAAGAACAGGAAGGCTGAGTCTTCCTACTGTCTATGTTTTGAGCGTTTCCTGTGTCACCAGTTTTACATTCCGATGCACCTTTGCAGGTTTACTGTATCCCTTGGATCTTCGCATTGACGATGAAACACAGAAATTGCATCGGAATTAAATATAAGAGACACAATGCCCACTTAAGTACAGGAACATTGAGTCTTCCTACTGTCTACGTTTTGAGCGTTTCCTGCGTCACACATTTTTACATTCCGATGCACCTCTGCAGGTTTACTGTATCCATTGGACTTTCCCATTGACGATGAAACACAGGAATTACATTGGAATTAAATATAAGAGACACAACGCCGACTAAAGTACAAGAAATCTGAGTCTTCTTACGGTCTATGTTTTGAGCGTTTCCAGTGTCACCAGTTTTAAATTCTGATGCACCTCTGCAGGTTTACTGTCTCCCTTGGACCTTCCCATTGGCGATGAAACTCATAAATTGCATCCGAATTAAATATAAGTGACACAATGACGTCATAAGTACAGGAAGACTAAGTCTACCAACTGTATATGTTTTGAGCGTTTCCTGTGTCTCCAGTTTTACATTCCGATGCACCTCTGCAGGTTTACTGTATCCTTGGACCTTCCCATTGACGATGAAACACAGAAATAGCATCGGAATGAAATATGAGAGACACAATGCCGACTTAAGAACAGGAAGGCTGAGTCTGCCTACTGTCTATGTTTTGAGCGTTTCCTGTGTCACCAGTTTTACATTCCGATGCACCTTTGCAGGTTTACTGTATCCCGTTGGACCTTCACAGCGACGATGAAACACAGAAATTGCGTCGGAATTAAATATAAGAGACACAATGCCGACTTAAGTTCAGGAAGACTGAGTCTTCCTACTGTCTATGCTTTGAGCGTATCCTGTGTCACCAGTTTTACATTCCGATGCACCTCTGCAGGTACACTGTTTCCTTTCGACCTTCCCATTGACGATGAAACACAGAAATTGCATCGGTATTAAATAGAAGAGACACATTGTCGTCTTAAGTACAGGAAGAGTGTGTCTTTCTATTGTCTATGTTTTGAGCGTTTCCTGTGTCACCAGTTTAACATTCCGATGGACCTCTGCTGGTTTACTGTATCCATTGGACCTTCCATTGACGATGAAACACAGAAATTGCATCGGAATTAAATATAAGAGGCACCATGCCGACTTAAGTAAAGGATGACTGAGTCTTCCTACTGTCTATGTTTTGAGCCTTTCCTCTGTCACCAGTTTTACATTCCGATGCATCTCTGCAGGTTTACTGTGTTCCTAGGACCTTCCCATTGACGATGAAGCTCAGAAATTGCATCGGAATTAAATATAAGAGACACAACGGAGACATAAGTACAAGCAAACTGAGTCTTCTCACGGTCTATGTTTTTAGCGTTTCCTGTGTCACCAGTTTTACATTCCGATGCACCTCTGCAGGTTTACTGTATCCATTGGACCTTCCCATTGACGATGAAACACAGAAATTGCATCGAAATTAAATATAAGAGACACAATGCCGACTTAAGTACAGGAAGACTGAGTCTTGGAATGTTGTCAACGCGTCGTGTGATGGGAACAAAAGACGGTGTCTTCTGTTAATATTGCGTAGCCAATGTGAAAGCAGCAGGCAGAAGACTTGTTTCGGAGTAATATATTTGGAATGTTGTAAACGAGAGTTATAAATTTAATTGCGCCTTAATTGAGTCGCAGCTACTGAAGCTGTATGGTTCCAAGATGGCAGATGGTTCCAAGATGGCCGCCGAGTAAGTGACGCCAGAAATCATTTCCAGAAAGATAAGTGATTTAGACAGTAATATAATTTAGTTTAACGCCGACAACAAATTAAATACGTGCATTAGTGTATCGTTTAGTCTTGCCATTAAAGGTTTCACTTTTCTTTGCGTATTTTTTCAGAAAACACAAAAAGATCGTAACTTCGCGAAGTCGCGCTTAGGCTTAAATTTTGTAAACGTGTTTGTTTCTTGTTTCACGGTAATTTAACTAGTTTCTCGGTAACAAATAAGTAAACTACCGCAAATAGCGTATAACTTCATTGTTTTAATACAGATTTCAGAAAAACAGCGTAACTTTATATCAGAAACTTGCCTATATACATTTGTTTATAGGCCTAATTCTCGTAACGTTTTTGGAGAATCAAAGTTAAAGTATCTCGTTTAATTGTCCTTTTTTTCATTCCATCGAGTGAAATATATAATAAATAGCGTATACCTTCATTGTTTTAATACAGATCTCAGAAAAACAGCGGAATTTTAAATCAGAAACTTGCTTATATACATTTGTGAATAGGCTTAATTCTTGTAACGTCCTTTTTGATTTTCGGTAATTTAATTGATTTATTCTAGCTAAAGTATTATTTTTGCCATGAGTGAGAAGTGCCTGACTTGCCGTAGAATTGTTAGTTCCGGGGTTTGGTGTGATGGATGTAGTAGTTTTTTTCACTGGGGGGACTGCAGTGGCGTGGGTGTTGGGAAAGTGGATCAGGCTCATCAGTGGTTATGTAGGATTTGCAGCAGAGATAGGAAGATAGTGGAACAGGAGGGGAAAATTGCTGCCCTTCAGGCTGAGCTAGATCAGGCTAGGGAAGATCTGGACAGGTTAAGGAGGGAGAAGGGCAAAGAGAGGTGGGAAGTGGCTACAGGTAGCAGAAGGAACAGGCCTAGAACTAAGTCTGACAGTTTTGTGGTGAATGTCAAAAATAAGTTTGACCTGTTGCTTCAGTTAGAAACTGATGAGCCTCAAGCAGAGGTAGGTGTAGACAGGACACAACAAACTTTCAATAGGAAATTGAAAAAGAATGTAGGAAAGTTATCGAAAAGGAAGAAAGTTTTGTTGTTAGGCAGTTCTCATGCCAGAGGTGTAGGCCAACTTCTGCGGGAGGAATTAGGACCAGAATACCAGGTCACAAATTTTTTCAAACCAAGTGCTAGTCTGGATCAGGTGACAGAGGATTTAGGTTCACTCTGTAAAGGATTTACCAGGGAAGACACCGTGGTTATTGTGGGAGGGCCAGGGAACAGCATTGACAGAGATCCTGGGTACAGTATAGAGTGTGACCTGGTAAAGATTGCGTCGGCATCGAGACACACCAATGTTGAATTTGTATCTGTCCTGAGACGTCATGACCGGCCTCATTTGGACTCTTCTGTTGGGAGAGTTAATTTGGAGTTGGAACGGCTGCTTGGGTCGGGTGCGGGGGCTCATATTGGTGTGGTTCCTGTTGATTATCTCAGTAGGTGGGACTATACCAGGCACGGCCTACATCTCAACAGGAAAGGGAAGGGGAAACTGGCTGGGGTAATAGCAGGAAATTTAAGGGGGGGAGGCACTGCCATGAATGGTAAAATACCAGTGGTTACAGGTGTTGGAGCAGCACCTTTTTTAGGATAGGTAAGACAGAAAGATGTCAAGTTCTACGAGAGGTCAGGATTGAAACAAATCTTCAGTTTAGGAAAGAAATTAAACAGCACAATTCTAGCACATTGGATCACCAATCACAGCTATCAATTATAAATTTTCACCAATCACCAGAAATTTTATTTCCACCAAGTTGTAGCTCAGTCCTAGGTAATTGCATTGATGAATTAAAGTCACCCAACCCAGTTGACATAATCTGCCTCTCTGAACACCGTGTGACCACTGGTATAGGAACTAGGCCTAAGCACAATGAGAAACTCAGACAGGAGAGTACTGCAAGTGTTAGAATAAGGAAAGGTTCTCATAAAGGTATAATTAAAAATAATGTAAGTATATTTCATCAAAATATTGGGAGTTTAAAGAATAAAGTAGATGAGCTTCTGGTTTGTTTAGAAGATTTAGAAGCTGAGAATGAAATAGATATACTATGCCTGTCTGAGCATCACATTGTTACTGATATGGATAAGGTAAATGTAAGTGGATATAAGCTCTCTGCACATGTAATGAGAGAAAATATGGAGAAAGGAGGAGTTGCCATATATGTCAAAAGTTATCATTGTGCAAAAAGTATAGAAACAAAAAAGTTTTGTGTAGAGAAACATATAGAAGCATGTGCCTGTGAGCTTAAATTAAATAAAGGCACATTTATAATTGTAACTGTATATAGGTCCCCATCAGGAAATTTTCATCTATTTCTGAAAAATTTGGACTCCTTGTTGTGCTATCTATCAGACCGGGGGAAGCAAATTATTATTTGTGGGGACTTCAATGTAGATTCTCTGAAAGAGGGTAATAGGAAAAATGACCTTGAAGTATTACTCGGTTCTTTCAATTTGACACCCATTATTGATTTTCCAACTCGGGTGGTAAAGGATAGCAGCTCACTGATAGATAACTTCTTTATAGACCAAGATAAGTTTAACCAGATAAATGCTCAGCCTGTTGAGAATGGTCTTTCTGATCATGGTGCACAGCTAGTTACAATATATGACATAGCTCCATTCAGCAATACTAAACAGTCCTCCAAAGTGGTACGTTCAGTCAACGATTTAACAATTGCAAATTTCAGGGAAAGCCTACAGCAGTTAGACTGGGATGAGGTGTACCGTGAACCTGATGCCAATTTAAAATATAATTTATTTCATGACATTTTTGTAAATGCATTTGAAAACTGCTTCCCCAAGAAAATAGTTAAATATACTCGTAAGAAACCTTGTAAGAAACCATGGCTTACTAAGGGTATAAAAATATCTTGTAACCGCAAAAGGGAAATGTATCTGACAGCAAGAAAGAGTAGTGACCCAGAAACTATCAAAAATTATAAAAACTACTGTGTTATATTAAGAAAAGTTATTAAAAAATCCAGGAGTATGTGTATCATGTCTGAAATCAGCAACTCTGATAATAAAATTAAAACAATTTGGAATATTATTAAAAGAGAAACAGGTCAACCAAGAGCAGAGGAAGACAGTATTACCATCAAATTGAATGAAAACTTTACGAACAAAAAGTCAGAAGTTGAAAATATTTTTAATAATCATTTTCTAAATGTTGTGGATATAGTAGGATCCAGGTGTTCATTGGAAGATGCTAGGCTGTTAATGGAAGAGGCCATACCTATGCAATTTGATACAATTGAAATCTCACCCACTTCTCCCTTTGAAATTAGGAAAATAATAAACTTGCTTAAAAGCAAAAACTCACATGGAATTGATGGCATTTCCAGCAAAATACTAAAAGCTTGTTCTCAACAGATAAGTAAGATTCTCAGCCACCTGTGTAATAGCTCTCTGGAACAGGGCATTTTCCCTGATAGACTGAAATATGCTATTGCTATACCTTTGCATAAAAAGGGGGATAGATCTGATGTCAACAATTACCGTCCAATCTCCCTTCTAACAGCTTTATCCAAAATTTTTGAGAAAGTAATGTATTCAAGAGTAGCTTCACATATCTGTAAAAATGAAGTACTAACAAAATGTCAGTTTGGTTTTCAGAAAGGTTTTTCAACAGAAAATGCCATATATGCTTTCACCAGTAAAATTTTGAATGATCTGAATAACCGAACACCACCCATTGGGATTTTTTGTGATCTCTCAAAGGCTTTTGATTGTGTAAATCATGAAATTCTGCTAGACAAGCTCAAGTATTGTGGCATGAGTGGGACAGTGCACAAATGGTTTAATTCGTACCTAACTGGAAGAGTGCAGAAAGTTGAAATAAGTAGTTCTCGTAACATGCAAAGATCAGCACATTCCTCTAACTGGGGAACTATCAAGAATGGGGTTCCACAAGGGTCAGTCTTGGGTCCTTTGTTGTTCTTATTATATATTAATGACATGCCATTCTATATTCATGAAGAGGCAAAGTTAGTTCTCTTTGCTGATGATACAAGTATAGTAATCACACCTGACAAACAAGAATTAACTGATGAAATTGTCAATACTGTCTTTCAGAAAATTACTAAGTGGTTCCTTGTAAACGGACTCTCACTGAATTTTGATAAGACACAGTATATACAGTTCCGTACAGTGAATGGTATGACGCCATTAATAAATATAGACCTTAATCAGAAGCATATAGCTAAGGTAGAATATTCCAAATTTTTAGGTGTGTCCATTGATGAGAGATTAAATTGGAAGAAACACATTGATGATCTGCTGAAACGTTTGAGTTCAGCTACTTATGCAATAAGGGTCATTGCAAATTTTGGTGATAAACATCTTAGTAAATTAGCTTACTACGCCTATTTTCACTCATTGCTTTCATATGGCATCATATTTTGGGGTAATTCATCACTGAGGAATAAAGTATTTATTGCACAAAAGCGTGTAATCAGAATAATAGCTGGAGTCCACCCAAGATCATCCTGCAGACATTTATTTAAGGATCTAGGGATATTCACAGTAGCTTCTCAGTATATATACTCTCTTATGAAATTTGTTATTAACAACCAAACCCAATTCAAAAGTAATAGCAGTGTGCATAACTACAATACTAGGAGAAAGGATGATCTTCACTATTCAAGATTAAATCTAACTTTGGCACAGAAAGGGGTGAATTATACTGGCACTAAAGTCTTTGGTCACTTACCAAATAGTATCAAAAGTCTGACAGATAACCAACAAGTATTTAAGAAGAAATTAAAAGAATTTCTGAATGACAACTCCTTCTACTCCATAGAGGAATTTTTAGATATAAATTAAGAAAAAAAGAAAAAAATATTAAAAAAATAAAAATAAAAAATAAAGAAAAACAAAAAACACAAAAAAATAAAGTTGTTATATTAACTTAAGTATGTTGTTAAATTAACCTAATTATGTCATGTATTGGAAAATTCGACTCGTTCCACATCATTACGAAATATCGTATTCATGATCCATGGAACTAGTATTAATCTAATCTAATCTAATCTAATCTAATCTTCCTACTGTCTATGTCTTGAGCGTGTCCTGTGTCACCAGTTTTACATTCCGATGCACCTCTGCGGGTTTACTGTATCCTTGGACCTTCCCATTGGCGATGAAACACAGAACTCGCATCGGAAATAAATATAAGAGACACAATGCCGACTGAAGTACAGGAAGACTGAGTCTTCCTACTGTCTATGTTTTCAGCGTTTCCTGTGTCACCAGTTTACATTCCGATGCACTTCTGCAGGTTTAATGTATCCCTCGAACCTTCACAGTGACGATGAAACACAGAAATTTCATCGGAATTAAATATAAAAGACACAATGCCGACTTAAGTACAAGAAAACTCAGTCTTCTTAGGGTGTATGTTATGAGCGCTTCCTGTGTCACCAGTTTTACATTCCGATGCACCTCTGCAGGGTTACTGTATCGCTTGGACCTTCCCATTGGCGATGAAACTCAGAAATTACATCGGAATTAAATATAAGTGACACAATGACGTCATAAGTACAGGAAGACTAAGTCTTCCTACTGTCTATGCTTTGAGCGTTTCCTGTGTCACCAGTTTTACATTCCGATGCACCTCTGCATGTTTACTGTCTCCCTTGGACCTTCCCATTGGCGATGAAACTCAGAAATTACATCGGAATTAATTATAAGCTACACAATGACGTCATAAGTACAGGAAGACTAAGTCTTCCTACTGTATATGTTTTGAGCGTTTCCTGTGTCACCAGTTTTACATTCCGATGCACCTCTGCATGTTTACTGTATCCCTTGGACATTCACAGTGACGATGAAACACAGAAATTGCATCGGAATTAAATATAAGAGACACAATGCCGACTTAAGTACAGGAAGACTGAGTCTACCTACTGTCTATGCTTTGAGCGTCTTCTGTGTCACCAGTTTTACATTCCGATGCACCTCTGCAGGTACACGGTTTCCTTTCGACTTTCCCATTGACGATGAAACACAGAAATTGCATCGGTATTGAATAGAAGAGACACAATGCCGTCTTAAGTACAGGAAGAGTGTGTCTTTCTATTGTCTATGTTTTGAGCGTTTCCTGTGTCACCAGTTTTACATTCCGATGGACCTCTGCTGGTTTACTGTATCCATTGGACCTTCCATTGACGATGAAACACAGAAATTGCATCGGAATTAAATATAAGAGACACAATGCCGACTTAGGTTCGGGGAGACTGAGTCTTCTTACTCTTTATGTTTTGAGCGTTTCCTGTGTCATCAGTTTTACATTTTGATGCACCTCTGCAGGTTTACTGTATCCCTTGGACCTTCACAGTGGCGGTGAAACACAGAAATTGCATCAAATTAAATATAAGGGACGCAATGCCGACATCAGTACAAGAAAACTGAGTCTTCTTTGGGTCTATGCTTTGACCGCTTCCTGTGTTACCAGTTTTACATTCCGATGCACCTCTGCACGTTTACTGTATCCATTGGACCTTCCATTGACGATGAAACACAGAAATTGCATCGGAATTAAATATAAGAGACACCATGCCGACTTAAGTAAAGGATGACTGAGTCTTCCTACTGTCTATGTTTTGAGCCTTTCCTCTGTCACCAGTATTACATTCCGATGCACCTCTGAAGGTTTACTGTATCCATTGGACGTTCCCATTGACGTAGTAACGCAGAAATTGCATCGGAATTAAATATAAGAGACACAACGCCGACTTAAGTACATGAAAACTGAGTCTTCTTACGGTCTATGTTTTGAGCGTTTCCTGTGTCACCAGTTTTACATTACGATGCACCTCTGCACCTTTACTGTTTCCTTTGGACCTTCACAGTGACGATGAAACACAGAAATTGCATCGGAATTAAATATAAGAGACACAATGCCGACTTAAGTACAGAAAGACTGAGTCTTTCTACTGTCTATGTTTTGAGCGTTTCCCTTGTCACCAGTTTTACATTCCGATGCACCTCTGCAGATATACTGTTTCCCTTCGACCTTCCCATTGACGATGAAACACAGAAATTGCATCGGAGTTAAATATAAAAGACACAATGCCGACATAGGTACAGGAACATTGAGTCCTCCTACTGTCTATGTTTGAGCGTTTACACTGTCACCAGTTTTACATTCCGATGCACCTCTGCAGGTTTACTGTGTCCCTTGGACCTTCCCATTGGCGATGAAACACAGAAATTGCATCGGAATTAAATATAAGAGACACAATGACGTATTAAGTACAGGAAGACTGAGTCTTCCTACTGTCTTTGTTTTGAGCGTATCCTGCGTCACACGTTTTACATTCCGATGCACCTCTGCAGGTTTACTGTATCCCTTGGACCTACACAGTGACGATAAAACACAGAAATTACATCGGAATTAAATATAAGAGACACAATGACGACTTAGGTACAGGAACATTGAGTCCTCCTACTGTCTATGTTTTGAGCGATTACACTGTCACCAGTTTTACATTCCGATGCACCTCTGCATGTTTACTGTATCCCTTGAACCTTCACAGTGACGATAAAACACAGAAATTACATCGGAATTAGATATAAGAGACAGAATGACGACTTAAGTACAGGAAGACTGAGTCTTCCTACTGTATATGTTTTGAGCGTTTCCTGTGTCACCAGTTTTACATTCCGATGCACCTCTGCAGGTATACTGTTTCCCTTCGACTTTCCCATTGACGATGAAACACAGAAATTGCATCGATATTAAATATAAGAGACACAATGTCGACTTAAGTACAGGAAGAGTGTGTCTTTCTATTGTCTATGTTTTGAGCGTTTCCTGTGTCACCAGTTTCACATTCCGATGCACCTCTGCTGGTTTACTGTATCCATTGGACCTTCCATTGACGGTGAAACACAGAAATTGTATCGGAATTAAATATAAGAGACACAACGCCGACTTAAGTACCAGAAAACTGAGTGTTCTTAAGGTCTATGTTTTGAGCGTTTTCTGTGTCACCACGTTTACATTCCGATGCACCTCTGCAGGTTTACTGTATCCCTTGCACCTTCCCATTGACATTGAAACACAGAAATTACATCGGCATTAAATATAACAAACACAATGCCGCCTTAAGTATAGGAAGACTGAGTCTTCCTACTGTCTATGTTTTGAGCGTTTCCTGCGTCACACGTTTTACATTCCGATGCACCTCTGCAGGTTTACTGTATCCATTGGACCTTCCCATTGACGATGAAACACAGGAATTACATTGGAATTAAATATAAGAGACACAACGCCGATTTGTACAAGAAAACTGAGTCTTCTTACGGTCTATGCTTTGAGCGTTTCCAGTGTTACCAGTTTTAAATTCTGATGCACCTCTGCAGGTTTACTGTCTCCCTTGGACCTTCCCATTGGCGATGAAACACAGATATTGCATCGGAAATAAATATAAGAGACACAATGACGTCATTAGTACAAGAAAACTGAGTCTTCTTACGGTCTATGTTTTGAGCATTTTCTGTGTCACCAGTTTTACATTCCGATGCACCTCTGCAGGTTTACTGTATCCATTTGCCCTTCCCTTTGACGATGAAACACAGAAATTGCATCGGAATTAAATATAAGAGACACCATGCCGACTTAAGTAAAGGAAGACTAAGTGTTCCTACTGTCTATGATTCGAGCGTGTCCTGTATCACCAGTTTTACATTCCGATGCACCTCTGCAGGTTGACTGTATCCCTTGGACCTTCCCATTGGCGATTAAACAAAGAAATGGCATCGGAATTAAATATAAGAGACACAATGCCGACTGAAGTACAGGAAGACTGAGTCTTCCTACTGTCTATGTATTGAGCGTTTCCTGTGTCACCAGTTTTACATTACGATGCACCTCTGCACGTTTACTCTATCCCTTGGACCTTTACAGTCACGATGAAACACAGAAATTGCATCGGAATTAAATATAAGAGACACAATGATGACTTAAGTACAGGAAGACTGAGTCTTCCTACTGTCTATGTTTTGAGCGTTTCCTGTGTCACCAGTTTTACATTCCGATGCACCTCTGTAGGGTTACTGTATCCCTTGGACCTTCCCATTGACGATGAAACACAGAAATTGCATCGGAATTAAATATAAGAGACACCATACCGACGTAAGTACAGAAAGACTGAGTCTTTCTACTGTCTATGTTTGAGCGTTTCCCTTGTCACCAGTTTTACATTCCGATGCACCTCTGCAGTTATACTGTTTCCCTTCGACCTTCCCATTGACGATGAAACACAGAAATTGCATCGGAATTAAATATAAGAGACACAACGCCGATTTAAGTACAAGAAAACTGAGTCATCTTACGGTGTATGATTTGAGCGTTTCCTTTGTCACCAGTTTTACATTCCAATGCACTTCTGCAGGTTCACTGTATCCCTTGGACCTTCCCATTGACGATGAAACACAGAAATTCCATCGGAATTAAATATGAGACCCAATGCCGACTTAGGTACAGGAAGACTGAGTCTTCCTACTGTCTACGTTTTGAGCATTTCCTGTGTCATCAGTTTTACATTTTGATGCACCTCTGCAGGTTTACTGTATCCCTTGGATCTTCACAGTGACGATGAAACACAGAAATTGCATCGGAATTAGATATAAGAGACACAATGACTACTTAGTAGAAGAAAACTGAGTCTTCTTACGGTCTATGATTTGAGCGCTTCCTGTGTCACCAGTTTTACATTCCGATGCACCTCTGCAGCTTTACTGTATCCCTTGGACCTTCCCATTGACGACGAAACACAGAAATTGCATCGGAATTAAATATAAGAGACACAATGCCGACTTAGGTTCGGGGAGACTGAGTCTTCTTACTCTTTATGTTTTGAGCCTTTCCTGTGTCATCAGTTTTACATTTTGATGCACCTCTGCAGGTTTACTGTATCCCTTGGACCTTCACAGTGACGGTGAAACACAGAAATTGCATCAAATTAAATATAAGGGACACAATGCCGACATCAGTACAAGAAAACTGAGTCTTCTTTGGGTCTATGGTTTGACCGCTTCCTGTGTTACCAGTTTTACATTCCGATGCACTTCTGCACGTTTACTGTATCCATTGGACCATCCCATTGACGATGAAACACAGGAATAGCATCGGAATTAAATATAAGAGGCACAATGCCGACTTAAGAACAGGTATGCTGAGTCTTCCTACTGCCTAAGTTTTGAGCGTTTCCTGTGTCACCAGTTTTACATTCCGATGCACCTCTGCAGGTTTACTGTATCCCTTGGATCTTCCCATTGACGATGAAACACAGAAATTGCATCGGAGTTAAATATAAAAGACACAATGCCGACATAGGTACAGGAACATTGAGTCCTCCTACTGTCTATGTTTGAGCGTTTACACTGTCACCAGTTTTACATTCCGATGCACCTCTGCAGGTTTACTGTGTCCCTTGGACCTTCCCATTGGCGATGAAACGCAGAAATTGCATCGGAATTAAATATAAGAGACACAATGACGTATTAAGTACAGGAAGACTGAGTCTTCCTACTGTCTATGTTTTGAGCGTATCCTGCGTCACACGTTTTACATTCCGATGCACCTCTGAAGGTTTACTGTATCCCTTGGACCTTCACAGTGACGATAAAACACAGAAATTACATCGGAATTAAATATAAGAGACACAATGACGACTTAGGTACAGGAACATTGAGTCCTCCTACTGTCTATGTTTTGAGCGATTACACTGTCACCAGTTTTACATTCCGATGCACCTCTGCATGTTTACTGTATACCTTGAACCTTCACAGTGACGATAAAACACAGAAATTACATCGGAATTAGATATAAGAGACAGAATGACGACTTAAGTACAGGAAGACTGAGTCTTCCTACTGTATATGTTTTGAGCGTTTCCTGTGTCACCAGTTTTACATTCCGATGCACCTCTGCAGGTATACTGTTTCCCTTCGACTTTCCCATTGACGATGAAACACAGAAATTGCATCGATATTAAATATAAGAGACACAATGTCGACTTAAGTACAGGAAGAGTGTGTCTTTCTATTGTCTATGTTTTGAGCGTTTCCTGTGTCACCAGTTTCACATTCCGATGCACCTCTGCTGGTTTACTGTATCCATTGGACCTTCCATTGACGGTGAAACACAGAAATTGTATCGGAATTAAATATAAGAGACACAACGCCGACTTAAGTACCAGAAAACTGAGTCTTCTTAAGGTCTATGTTTTGAGCGTTTTCTGTGTCACCAGTTTTACATTCCGATGCACCTCTGCAGTTGTACTGTATCCCTTGCACCTACCCATTGACATTGAAACACAGAAATTACATCGGCATTAAATATAACAAACACAATGCCGCCTTAAGTATAGGAAGACTGAGTCTTCCTACTGTCTATGTTTTGAGCGTTTCCTGCGTCACACGTTTTACATTCCGATGCACCTCTGCAGGTTTACTGTATCCATTGGACCTTCCCATTGACGATGAAACACAGGAATTACATTGGAATTAAATATAAGAGACACAACGCCGATTTGTACAAGAAAACTGAGTCTTCTTACGGTCTATGCTTTGAGCGTTTCCAGTGTTACCAGTTTTAAATTCTGATGCACCTCTGCAGGTTTACTGTCTCCCTTGGACCTTCCCATTGGCGATGAAACACAGATATTGCATCGGAAATAAATATAAGAGACACAATGACGTCATAAGTACAAGAAAACTGAGTCTTCTTACGGTCTATGTTTTGAGCATTTTCTGTGTCACCAGTTTTACATTCCGATGCACCTCTGCAGGTTTACTGTATCCATTTGCCCTTCCCTTTGACGATGAAACACAGAAATTGCATCGGAATTAAATATAAGAGACACCATGCCGACTTAAGTAAAGGAAGACTAAGTGTTCCTACTGTCTATGATTCGAGCGTGTCCTGTATCACCAGTTTTACATTCCGATGCACCTCTGCAGGTTGACTGTATCCCTTGGACCTTCCCATTGGCGATTAAACACAGAAATGGCATCGGAATTAAATATAAGAGACACAATGCCGACTGAAGTACAGGAAGACTGAGTCTTCCTACTGTCTATGTATTGAGCGTTTCCTGTGTCACCAGTTTTACATTACGATGCACCTCTGCACGTTTACTCTATCCCTTGGACATTTACAGTGACGATGAAACACAGAAATTGCATCGGAATTAAATATAAGAGACACAATGATGACTTAAGTACAGGAAGACTGAGTCTTCCTACTGTCTATGTTTTGAGCGTTTCCTGTGTCACCAGTTTTACATTCCGTTGCACCTCTGCATGTTTTCTGTATCCCTTGGACCTTCACAGTGACGATGAAACACAGAAATTACATCAGAATTAAATATAAGAGACACAACGCCGACTCAAGTACAAGAAAACTGAGTCTTCTTAGGGTCTATGTTCTGAGCGTTTACTGTGTCACCAGTTTTACATTCCGATGCACCTCTGAGGGGGTTACTGTATCCCTTGGACCTTCCCATTGACGATGAAACACAGATATTGCATCGGAATTAAATATAAGAGACACAATGTCGACCTAAGTACAGGAAGAGTGTGTCTTTCTATTGTCTATGTTTTGAGCGTTTCCTGTGTCACCAGTTTTACATTACGATGCACCTTTGCACGTTTACTGTATCCATTGGAGCTTCCATTGACGATGTAACACAGAAATTTCATCGGAATTAAATATAAAAGACACAACGCCGACTTAAGTACAAGAAAACTGAGTCTTTTTACGGTCTATGATTTAAGCGTTTTCTGTGTCACCAGTTTTACATTCCGATGCACCTTTGCAGGTTTACTGTATCCATTGGACCTTCCCATTGACGATGAAACACAGACATTGCATCGGAATTAAATATAAGAGACACAACGCCGACTTAAGTAAACTGAGTCTTCTTAGGGTCTATGTTTTGAGCGTTTCCAGTGTCACCAGTTTTACATTCGGATACACCTCTACAGGTTTACTGTGTCCCTTGGACCTTCCCATTGGCTATGAAACACAGAAATTGCATCGGAATGTAATATAAGAGACACAATGACGACTTAAGTACAGGAAGACTGAGTCTTCCTACTGTCTATGTTTTGGTCGTCTCCTGTGTCACCAGTTTTACATTCCGATGCACCTCTGCAGGTATACTGTTTCCCTTCGACTTTCCCATTGACGATGATACACAGAAATTGCAGCGGAATTAAATATAAGAGACACAATGTCGACTTAAGTACAGGAAGAGTGTGTCTTTCTATTGTCTATGTTTTGAGCGTTTCCTGTGTCACCAGTTTTACATTCCGATGCACCTCTGCACGTTTACTGTATCCATTGGAGCTTCCATTGACGATGAAACACAGAAATTGCATCGGAATTAAATATAAGAGACACAACGCCGACTTAAGTACAAGACAATTGAGTCTTCTTACGGTCTATGATTTGATCGTTTTCTGTGTCACCAGTTTTACATTCGGATGCACCTCTGCAGGTTTACTGTATCCCCTGGACCTTCCCATTGACGAAAAAACACAGAAATTGCATCGGAATTAAATATAAGAGGCACAACGCCGACTTAAGTACCAGAAAACTGAGTCTTCTTAAGGTCTATGTTTTGAGCGTTTTCTGTGTCACCAGTTTTACATTCGGATGCACCTCTGCAGGTTTACTGTATCCCTTGGACCTTCCCATTGACATTGAAATACAGAAATTGCATCGTAATTAAATATAACAGACACAATGCCGACATAAGTACGGGAAGACTCAGTCTTCCTACTGTCTATGTTTTGAGCGTTTCCTGTGTCACCAGCTTTACATTCCGATGCACCTCTGCAGGTTTACTGTATCCCTTGGACCTTCACAGTGACGATGAAACACAGAAATTGCATCGGAATTAAATATAAAAGACACAATGCCGACCTAAGTACAAGAAAAATGAGTCTTCTTTCAGTCTATGTTTTGAGCGTTTTCTGTGTCACCAGTTTTACACTGCGATGCACCTCTGCAGGTTTACTGTATCCATTGGCCCTTCCCATTGACGATGAAGCACAGAAATTGCATCGGAATTAAATATAAGAGACACCATGCCCACTTAAGTAAAGGAAGACTGAATCTTCCTACTGTCTATGACTTGAGCGTGTCCTGTGTCAACAGTTTTACATTCCGATGCACCTCTGCAATTTTACTGTATCCCTTGAACCTTCACAGTGACGATGAAAGACAGAAATTGCATCGGAATTAAATATAAGAGACACAATGATGACTTAAGTACAGGAAGACTGAGTCTTCCTACTGTCTATGTTTTGAGCGTTTCCTGTGTCACCAGTTTTACATTCCGATGCACCTCTGCAGGTTTACTGTATCCCTTGGACCTTCACAGTGACGGTGAAACACAGAAATTGCATCAAATTAAATATAAGGGACACAATGTCGACTTCAGTACAAGAAAACTGAGTCTTCTTAGGGTCTATGCTTTGACCGCTTCCTGTGTCACCAGTTTTACATTCCTATGCACCTCTGCAGGTTTACTGTATCCATTGGACCTTCTCATTGGCGATGAAACACAGAAATTGCACCGGAATTAAATATAAGAGACACAATGTCGTCTTAAGTACGGGAAGAATGTGTCTTTCTATTGTTAATGATTTGAG
The DNA here is from genome assembly GCF_023898315.1 of Schistocerca nitens. NCBI lineage: Eukaryota > Metazoa > Arthropoda > Insecta > Orthoptera > Acrididae > Schistocerca > Schistocerca nitens. The sequence goes on along the minus strand of NC_064615.1, from coordinate 1,199,169,589 downwards.
CGTTTCCTGTGTCACCAGTTTTACATTCCGATGCACCTCTGCTGGTTTACTGTATCCATTGGACCTTCCATTGACGATGAAACAAAGAAATTGCACCGGAATTACATATAAAAGGCACAATGACGTCTTAAGTACAGGAAGACTGAGTCTTCCTACTGTCTATGCTTTGAGCATTTCCTGTGTCACCAGTTTTAACTCCGATGCACCTAAGCATGTTTACTGTATCCCTTGGACCTCCACAGTGACGATGAAACACAGAAATTGCATCGGAATTAAATATAAGAGACACAATGCCGACTTAAGTATAGGAAGACTGAGTCTTCCTACTGTCTATGTTTTGAGCGTTTCCTGTGTCACTAGTTTTACATTCCGATGCACCTCTTCAGGTTTACTGTATCCCTTGGACCTTCACAGTGACGATGAAACACAGAAATTGCATCGGAATTAAATATAAATGACACAATGCCGACTTAAGTACAAGAAAACCTGAGTCTTCTTAGGGTCTATGTTCTGAGCGCTTCCTGTGTCACCAGTTTTACATTCCGATGCACCTCTGCAGGGTTACTGTATTCCTTGAACCTTCCCATTGACGATGAAACACAGTAATTGCATCGCAATTAAATAGAAGAGACACAATGTCGACTTAAGTACAGGAAGAGTGTGTCTTTCTATTGTCTATGTTTTGAACGTTTCCTGTGTCGCCAGTTTTACATTCCGATGCACCTCTGCACGTTTACTGTATCCCTTTGACCTTCACAGTGACGATGAAACACAGAAATTGAATCGGAATTAAATATAAGAGACACAATGACGAATTAAGTACAAGAAATCTGAGTCTTCTTAGGGTCTATGTTCTGAGCGCTTCCTGTGTCACCAGTTTTACATTCCGATGCACCTCTGTGGGGGTTACTGTATCCCTTGGACCTTCCCATTGACGATGAAACACAGATATTGCATCGGAATTAAATATAAGAGACACAATGCCAACTTGAGTACAGAAAGACTGAGTCTTCCTACTGTCTATGTTTTGAGCGTTTCCCTTGTCACCAGTGTTATATTCCGATGCACCTCTGCAGGTATACTGTTTCCCTTCGACCTTCCCATTGACGATGAAACAAAGAAATTGCATCGGAATTAAATATAAGAGACACAATGTCGACCTAAGTACAGGAAGAGTGTGTCTTTCTATTGTCTATGTTTTGTGCGTTTCCTGTGTCACCAGTTTTACATTGCGATGCACCTCTGCAGGTTAATGTGTCCATTGGGCCTTCCCATTGACGATGAAACATAGAAATTGCATCGGAATTAAATATAAGAGACACAACGCCGACTTAAGTAAAAGAAAACTGAGTCATCTTACGGTGTATGATTTGAGCGTTTCCTTTGTCACCAGTTTTACATTCCAATGCACTTCTGCAGGTTCACTGTATCCCTTGGACCTTCCCATTGACGATGAAACACAGAAACTCCATCGGAATTAAATATAAGAGACACAATGCCGACTTAGGTACAGGAAGACTGCGTCTTCCTACTGTCTACGTGTTGAGCATTTCCTGTGTCATCAGTTTTACATTTTGATGCACCTCTGCAGGTTTACTGTATCCCTTGGATCTTCACAGTGACGGTGAAACACAGAAATTGCATCGGAATCAAATATAAGAGGCACAACGACGACTTAAGTACAAGAAAACTGAGTCTTCTTACGGTCTATGTTTTGAGCGTTTCCAGTGTCACCAGTTTTACATTCGGATACACCTCTGCAGGTTTACTGTGTCCCTTGGACCTTCCCATTGGCGATGAAACACAGAAATTGCATCAGAATTAAATATAAGAGACACCATACCGACTTAAGTACAGAAAGACTGAGTCTTCCTACTGTCTATGATTGAGTTTTTCCCTTGTCACCAGTATTACATTCCGATGCACCTCTGCAGGTTTACTGTATCCATTGGACCGTCCCATTGACGATGAAACACAGAAATTGCATCGGAATTAAATATAAGAGGCACAACGCCGACTTAGGTACCAGAAAACTGAGTCTTCTTAAGGTCTAAGTTTTGAGCGCTTTCTGTGTCACCAGTTTTACATTCCGATGCACCTCTGCAGGGTTACTCTATACCTTGGACCTTCCCATTGACGATGAAACACAGTAATTGCATCGGAATTAAATAGAAGAGACACAATGTCACCTTAAGTACAGGAAGAGTGTGTCTTTCTATTGTCTATGTTTTGAGCGGTTCCTGTGTCACCAGTTTTACTTTCCGCTGCTCCTCTGCTGGTTTACTGTATCCATTGGACCTTCCATTGACGATGAAATACAGAAATTGCATCGGAATTAAATATAAGAGACACAATGCAGACTTAAGTACAGAAAGACTGAGTCTTCCTACTGTCTATGATTGAGTTTTTCCCTTGTCACCAGTTTTACATTCCGATGCACCTCTGCAGGTATACTGTTTCCCTTCAACCTTCCCATTGACGATGAAACACAGAAATTGCATCGGAATTAAATATAAGAGACACAATGTCGACTTAAGTACAGGAAGAGTGTGTCTTTCTACTGTCTATGTTTTGTGCGTTTGCTGTGTCACCAGTTTTATATTGCGATGCACCTCTGCACGTTTACTGTATCCATTGGACCTTCCCATTGACGATGAAACACAGAAATGGCATCGGAATTAAATATAAGAGACACAACGCCGACTTAAGTAAAAGAAAACTGAGTCATTTACGGTGTGTGATTTGAGCGTTTCCTTTGTCACCAGTTTTTCATTCCAATGCACTTCTGCAGGTTCACTGTATCCCTTGGACCTTCCCATTGACGATGAAACACTGAAGTTCCATCGGAATTAAATATAAGAGACACAATGCCGACTTAGGTACAGGAAGACTGAGTCTTCCTACTTCTACGTTTTGAGCATTTCCTGTGTCATCAGTTTTACATTTTGATGCCCCTCTGCAGGTTTACTGTATGCCTTGGATCTTCACAGTGACGGTGAAACACAGAAATTGCATCGGAATTCAATATAAGAGACACAATGCCGACTTAAGTACAAGAAAACTGAGTCTTCTTACGGTCTATGATTTGAGCTCTTCCTGTGTCTCCATTTTTACATTCCGATGCACCTCTGCAGGTATACTGTATCCATTGGACCTTCCCATTGACGATGAAACACAGAAATAGCATCGGAATTAAATATAAGAGACACAATGCCGACTTAAGAACAGGAAAGCTGAGTCTTCCTACTGTCTAAGATTTGAGCGTTTCCTGTGTCACTAGTTTTACATTCCGATGCACCTCTGCAGGTATACTGTATCCTTTGGACCTTCCCATTGACGATGAAACACAGAAATTGCATCGGAATTAAATATAAGGGACACAACGCCGACATAAGTGCAAGAAAACTGAGTCTTCTTACGGTCTATGAATTGAGCGTTTTCTGTGTCACCAGTTTTACATTCCGATGCACCTCTGCAGGTTTACTGTACCCATTGGCCCTTCCCATTGACGATGAAACACAGAAATTGCATCGGAATTAAATATAAGAGACACCATGCCGACATAAGTAAAGGAAGATTGAGTCTTCCTACTGTCTATGACTTGAACGTGTCCTGTATCACCAGTTTTACATTCCGATGCACCTCTGCAGGTTTACTGTATCCCTTGCACCTTCCCATTGACATTGAAACACAGAAATTACATCGTAATTAAATATAATAGACACAATGATGACATAAGTACAGGAAGACTGAGTCTTCCTACTGTCTATGCTTTGAGCGGTTCCGGTGTCACGAGTTTTACATTCCGATGCACCTCTGCACGTTTACTGTATCCTTTGGACCTTCCCATTGACGATGAAACACAGAAATTGCATCGGAATTAAATATAAGAGACACAATGCCGACTTAAGTACAGGAACATTGAGTCTTCCTACTGTCTATGTTTTGACCGTTTCCTGCGTCACCAGTTTTACATTTCGATGGACCTCTGCAGGTTTACTGTATCCATTGGACCTTCCCATGGACGATGAAACACAGAAATTGCATCGGAATTAAATATAAGAGACACAATGGTGACTTAGGTACAGGAAGACTGAGTCTTCCTACTGTCTATGTTTTGAGCGTGTCCTGTGTCACCAGTTTTACATTCCGATGCACCTCTGCAGGTTTACTGTATCCATTGGACCTTCCCATGGACGATGAAACACAGAAATTGCATCGGAATTAAATATAAGAGACACAATGCTGACTTAGGTACAGGAAGACCGAGTCTTCCTACTGTCTATGTTTTGAGCGTGTCCTGTGTCACCAGTTTTACATTCCGATGCACCTCTGCAGGTTTACTGTATCCATTGGACCTTCCCATGGACGATGAAACACAGAAATTGCATCGGAATTAAATATAAAAGACATAATGCCGACTTCAGTACAGGAAAACTGAGTCTTCATAGGGTCTATGTCATGAGCGCTTCCTGTGCCACCAGTTTTACATTCCGATGCACCCTTCAGGGTTACTGTATCCCTTGGACCTTCCCATTGACGATGAACCACAGAAATTGCATCGGAATTAAAGATAAGAGACATAATGCCGACTTAAGTACAGGAACATTGAGTCTTCCTACTGTCTATGTTTTGAGCGTTTCCTGTGTCACCAGTTTTACATTCCGATGCACCTCTGCAGGTTTACTGTATCCCTTGGATTTTCCCATTGACATGAAACACAGAAATTGCATCGGAATTAAATATAAGATTCACAATGCCGACTTAAGTACAGGAAGATTGAGTCTTCCTACTGTGTATGTTTTGAGCGTTTCCTGCGTCACCAATTTTACATTCCGATGCACCTCTGCAGGTTTACTGTATCCATTGGACCTTCCCATTGACGATGTAACACAGAAATAGCATCGGAATTAAATATAAGAGACACAACGCCGACTTAAGAAAAGGAAGGCTGAGTCTTCCTACTGTCTATGTTTTGAGCGTCTCCTGTGTCACCAGTTTTACATTCCGATGCACCTCTGCAGGTTTACTGTAACCATTGGACTTTCCCATTGACGATGAAACACAGAAATTGCATAGGAATTAAATATAAGAGACACCTTGCCGACTTAAGTACAGGAAGAATGACTCTTCCTACTGTCTATGCTTTGAGCGTCTCCTGTGTCACCAGTTTTACATTCTGATGCACCTCTGTAGGGTTACTGTATCCCTTGGTCCTTCCCATTGACGATGAAACACAGAAATTGCATCGGAATTAAATATAAGAGACACAATGTCGTCTTAAGTACAGGAAGACAAAGTCATCCAACTGTCTATGTTTTGAGCGTTTCCTGTGTCACCTTCCCATTGACGACGAAACACAGAAATTGCATCGGATTTAAATATAAGAGACACAATGCCGACTTAAGTACAGGAAGACTGAGTATTCCTACTGTCTATTTTTTGAGCGTTTCCTGTGTCTCCAGTTTTACATTCCGATGCACCTCTGCAGGTTTACTGTATTCCTTGGATTTTCCCATTGACGATGAATCACAGAAATTGCATCGGAATTAAATATAAGAGACACAATGCCGACTTAAGTACAGGAAGACTGAGTCTTCCAACTGTCTATATTTTGAGCGTTTCCTGCGTCACCAATTTTACATTCCGATGCACCTCTGCAGGTTTATTGTATCCATTGGACCTTCCCATTGACGTAGAAACACAGAAATAGCATCGGAATTAAATGTAAGAGACACAACGCCGACTTAAGAACAGGAAGGCTGAGTCTTCCTACAGTCTATGCTTTGAGCATCTCCTGTGTCACCAGTTTTACATTCCGATGCACCTCTGCAGGTTTACTGTATCCATTGGACTTACCCATTGACGATGAAACACAGAAAATGCATAGGCCTTAAATATAAGAGACACAATGCCGACTTCAGTACAGGAAGAATGAGTCTTCCTACTGTCTATGATTGAGTTTTTCCCTTGTCACCAGTATTACATTCCGATGCACCTCTGCAGGTTTACTGTATCCTTGGACCGTCCCATTGACGATGAAACACAGAAATTGCATCGGAATTAAATATAAGAGGCACAAAGCCGACTTAGGTACCAGAAAACTGAGTCTTCTTAAGGTCTATGTTTTGAGCGCTTTCTGTGTCACCAGTTTTACATTCCGATGCACCTCTGCAGGGTTACTCTATACCTTGGACCTTCCCATTGACGATGAAACACAGTAATTGCATCGGAATTAAATAGAAGAGACACAATGTCGACTTAAGTACAGGAAGAGTGTGTCTTTCTATTGTCTATGTTTTGAGCGTTTCCTGTGTCACCAGTTTTACTTTCCGCTGCTCCTCTGCTGGTTTACTGTATCCATTGGACCTTCCATTGACGATGAAATACAGGAATTGCATCGGAATTAAATATAAGAGACAAAATGCAGACTTAAGTACAGAAAGACTGAGTCTTCCTACTGTCTATGATTGAGTTTTTCCCTTGTCACCAGTTTTACATTCCGATGCACCTCTGCAGGTATACTGTTTCCCTTCAACCTTCCCATTGACGATGAAACACAGAAATTGCATCGGAATTAAATATAAGAGACACAATGTCGACTTAAGTACAGGAAGAGTGTGTCTTTCTACTGTCTATGTTTTGTGCGTTTGCTGTGTCACCAGTTTTATATTGCGATGCACCTCTGCACGTTTACTGTATCCATTGGACCTTCCCATTGACGATGAAACACAGAAATGGCATCGGAATTAAATATAAGAGACACAACGCCGACTTAAGTAAAAGAAAACTGAGTCATCTTACGGTGTGTGATTTGAGCGTTTCCTTTGTCACCAGTTTTTCATTCCAATGCACTTCTGCAGGTTCACTGTATCCCTTGGACCTTCCCATTGACGATGAAACACTGAAGTTCCATCGGAATTAAATATAAGAGACACAATGCCGACTTAGGTACAGGAAGACTGAGTCTTCCTACTTCTACGTTTTGAGCATTTCCTGTGTCATCAGTTTTACATTTTGATGCCCCTCTGCAGGTTTACTGTATGCCTTGGATCTTCACAGTGACGGTGAAACACAGAAATTGCATCGGAATTCAATATAAGAGACACAATGCCGACTTAAGTACAAGAAAACTGAGTCTTCTTACGGTCTATGATTTGAGCTCTTCCTGTGTCTCCATTTTTACATTCCGATGCACCTCTGCAGGTATACTGTATCCATTGGACCTTCCCATTGACGATGAAACACAGAAATAGCATCGGAATTAAATATAAGAGACACAATGCCGACTTAAGAACAGGAAGGCTTAGTCTTCCTACTGTCTAAGATTTGAGCGTTTCCTGTGTCACTAGTTTTACATTCCGATGCACCTCTGCAGGTATACTGTATCCTTTGGACCTTCCCATTGACGATGAAACACAGAAATTGCATCGGAATTAAATATAAGGGACACAACGCCGACATAAGTACAAGAAAACTGAGTCTTCTTACGGTCTATGAATTGAGCGTTTTCTGTGTCACCAGTTTTACATTCCGATGCACCTCTGCAGGTTTACTGTACCCATTGGCCCTTCCCATTGACGATGAAACACAGAAATTGCATCGGAATTAAATATAAGAGACACCATGCCCACATAAGTAAAGGAAGATTGAGTCTTCCTACTGTCTATGACTTGAACGTGTCCTGTATCACCAGTTTTACATTCCGATGCACCTCTGCAGGTTTACTGTATCCCTTGCACCTTCCCATTGACATTGAAACACAGAAATTACATCGTAATTAAATATAATAGACACAATGATGACATAAGTACAGGAAGACTGAGTCTTCCTACTGTCTATGCTTTGAGCGGTTCCGGTGTCACCAGTTTTACATTCCGATGCACCTCTGCACGTTTACTGTATCCTTTGGACCTTCCCATTGACGATGAAACACAGAAATTGCATCGGAATTAAATATAAGAGACACAATGCCGACTTAAGAACAGGAAGGCTGAGTCTTCCTACTGTCTATGTTTTGAGCGTTTCCTGAGTCACCAGGTTTACATTCCGATGCACCTCTGCAGGTTTACTGTATCCCTTGGATTTTCCCATTGACATGAAACACAGAAATTGCATCGGAATTAAATATAAGATTCACAATGCCGACTTAAGTACAGGAAGATTGAGTCTTCCTACTGTGTATGTTTTGAGCGTTTCCTGCGTCACCAATTTTACATTCCGATGCACCTCTGCAGGTTTACTGTATCCATTGGACCTTCCCATTGACGATGTAACACAGAAATAGCATCGGAATTAAATATAAGAGACTCAACGCCGACTTAAGAACAGGAAGGCTGAGTCTTCCTACTGTCTATGTTTTGAGCGTCTCCTGTGTCACCAGTTTTACATTCCGATGCACCTCTGCAGGTTTACTGTAACCATTGGACTTTCCCATTGACGATGAAACACAGAAATTGCATAGGAATTAAATATAAGAGACACAATGCCGACTTAAGTACAGGAAGAATGACTCTTCCTACTGTCTATGCTTTGAGCGTCTCCTGTGTCACCAGTTTTACATTCTGATGCACCTCTGTAGGGTTACTGTATCCCTTGGTCCTTCCCATTGACGATGAAACACAGAAATTGCATCGGAATTAAATATAAGAGACACAATGTCGTCTTAAGTACAGGAAGACAAAGTCATCCAACTGTCTATGTTTTGAGCGTTTCCTGTGTCACCTTCCCATTGACGACGAAACACAGAAATTGCATCAGATTTAAATATAAGAGACACAATGCCGACTTAAGTACAGGAAGACTGAGTATTCCTACTGTCTATTTTTTGAGCGTTTCCTGTGTCTCCAGTTTTACATTCCGATGCACCTCTGCAGGTTTACTGTATTCCTTGGATTTTCCCATTGACGATGAATCACAGAAATTGCATCGGAATGAAATATAAGAGACACAATGCCGACTTAAGTACAGGAAGACTGAGTCTTCCAACTGTCTATATTTTGAGCGTTTCCTGCGTCACCAATTTTACATTCCGATGCACCTCTGCAGGTTTATTGTATCCATTGGACCTTCCCATTGACGTAGAAACACAGAAATAGCATCGGAATTAAATGTAAGAGACACAACGCCGACTTAAGAACAGGAAGGCTGAGTCTTCCTACTGTCTATGCTTTGAGCATCTCCTGTGTCACCAGTTTTACATTCCGATGCACCTCTGCAGGTTTACTGTATCCATTGGACTTACCCATTGACGATGAAACACAGAAAATGCATAGGCCTTAAATATAAGAGACACAATGCCGACTTCAGTACAGGAAGAATGAGTCTTCCTACTGTCTATGTTTTGAGCGGTTCCGGTGTCACCAGTTTTACATTCCGACGCACCTCTGCACGTTTACTGTATCCCTTGGACCTTTACAGTGACGATGAAACACAGAGATTGCATCGGAATTAAATATAAAAGACACAATGCCGACTTAAGTACAAGAAAACCTGAGTCTTCGTAGGGTCTATGTTATGAGCGCTTCCTGTGTCACCAGTTTGACATTCCGATGCACCTCTGCAGGATTACTGTATCCCTTGGACCTTCCCATTGACGATGAAACATAGAAATTGCATCGGAATTAAATAATAGAGACACAATGCCGACTTTAGTACAGAAAGTCTGAGTCTTCCTACTGTCTAGGTTTTGAGCGTTTCCTGTGTCACCAGTTTTACATTCCGATGCACCTCTGTAGGTTTACTGTATCCCTTGCACCTTCCCATTGACATTGAAACACAGAAATTACATCGGAATTAAATATAAGAGACACAATGCAGACTTAAGTACAGGAAGACTGAGTCTTCCTACTGTCTATATTTTGAGCGTTTCCTGTGTCACCAGTTTTACATTCCGATGCACCTCTGCAGGTTTACTGTATCCCTTGGACCTTCACAGTGACGATGAAACACAGAAATTGCATCGGAATTAAATATAAGAGACACAATGATGAATTAAGTACAGGAAGACTGAGTCTTCCTACTGTCTATGTTTTGACCGTTTCCTGTGTCACCAGTTTTACATTCCGATGCACCTCTGCAGGTTTACTGTGTCCCTTGGACTTTCACAGTGACGATGAAACACAGAAATTGCATCGGAATTAAATATAAGAGACACAATGCCGACTTAAGTACAGGAAAACTGAGTCTTCTTATGGTCTATGTTCTGAGCGCTTCCTGTGGCACCAGTTTTACATTCCGATGCACCTCTGTGGGGGTTACTGTATCCCTTGGACCTTCCCATTGACGAAGAAACACAGATATTGCATCGGAATTAAATATAAGAGACACAATGCCGACTTATGTACAGAAAGACTGAGTCTTCCTACTGTCTATGTTTTGAGCGTTTCCCTTGTCACCAGTTTTACATTCCGATGCACCTCTGCAGGTATACTGTTTCCCTTCGACGTTCCCATTGACGATGAAACACAGAAATTGCTTCGGAATTAAATATAAGAGACACAATGCCGACTTAAGTACAGGAAGAGTGTGTCTTTCTATTGTCTATGTTTTGTGCGTTTCCTGTGTCACCAGTTTTACATTGCGATGCACCTCTGCAGGTTTACTGTATCCATTGGACCTTCCCATTGACGATGTAACATAGAAATAGCATCGGAATTAAATATAAGAGGCACAACGCCGACTTAAGAACAGGAAGGCTGAGTCTTCCTACCGTCTATGTTTTGAGCGTTTCCTGAGTCACCAGGTTTACATTCCGATGCACCTCTGCAGGTTTACTGTATCCCTTGGATTTTCCCATTGACATGAAACACAGAAATTGCATCGGAATTAAATATAAGAGACACAATGCCGACTTAAGTACAGGAAGATTGAGTCTTCCTACTGTGTATGTTTTGAGCGTTTCCTGCGTCACGAATTTTACATTCCGATGCACCTCTGCAGGTTTACTGTATCCATTGGACCTTCCCATTGACGATGTAACATAGAAATAGCATCGGAATTAAATATAAGAGACACAACGCCGACTTAAGAACAGGAAGGCTGAGTCTTCCTACTGTCTATGTTTTGAGCGTCTCCTGTGTCACCAGTTTTACATTCCGATGCACCTCTGCAGCTTTACTGTATCCATTGGACTTTCCCATTGACGATGAAACACAGAAATTGCATAGGAATTAAATATAAGAGACACAATGCCGACTTAAGTACAGGAAGAATGAGTCTTCCTACTGTCTATGATTTGAGCGTCTCCTGTGTCACCAGTTTTACATTCTGATGCACCTCTGTAGGGTTACTGTATCCCTTGGACCTTCCCATTGACGATGAAACACAGAAATTGCATCGGAATTAAATATAAGAGACACAATGTCGTCTTAAGTACAGGAAGACAAAGTCATCCAACTGTCTATGTTTTGAGCGTTTCCTGTGTCACCAGTTTTACATTCCAATGCACCTCTGCAGGTTTGCTGTATCCCTTTCACCTTCCCATTGACGACGAAACACAGAAATTGCATCGGATTTAAATATAAGAGACACAATGCCGACTTAAGTACAGGAAGACAGAGTATTCCTACTGTCTATTTTTTGAGCGTTTCCTGTGTCTCCAGTTTTACATTCCGATGCACCTCTGCAGGTTTACTGTATCCCTTGGATTTTCCCATTGACGATGAATCACAGAAATTGCATCGGAGTTAAATATAAGAGACACAATGCCGACTTAAGTACAGGAAGACTGAGTCTTCCAACTGTCTATATTTTGAGTGTTTCCTGCGTCACCAATTTTACATTCCGATGCACCTCTGCAGGTTTATTGTATCCATTGGACCTTCCCATTGACGATGAAACACAGAAATAGCATCGGAATTAAATGTAAGAGACACAACGCCGACTTAAGAACAGGAAGGCTGAGTCTTCCTACTGTCTATGCTTTGAGCATCTCCTGTGTCACCAGTTTTACATTCCGATGCACCTCTGCAGGTTTACTGTATCCATTGGACTTACCCATTGACGATGAAACACAGAAAATGCATAGGCATTAAATATAAGAGACACAATGCCGACTTCAGTACAGGAAGAATGAGTCTTCCTACTGTCTATGTTTTGAGCGGTTCCGGTGTCACCAGTTTTACATTCTGATGCACCTCTGCAGGTTTACTGTATCCATTGGACCTTCCCATTGACGACGAAGCACAGAAATTGCATCGGAATTAAATATATGAGACACAACGCCGAGTTAAGTACAAGAAAACCTGAGTCTTCGTAGGGTCTATGTTATGAGCGCTTCCTGTGTCACCAGTTTGACATTCCGATGCACCTCTGCAGGGTTACTGTATCCCTTGGACCTTCCCATTGACGATGAAACATAGAAATTGCATCGGAATTAAATAATAGAGACACAGTGCCGACTTTAGTACAGAAAGTCTGAGTCTTCCTACTGTCTAGGTTTTGAGCGTTTCCTGTGTCACCAGTTTTACATTCTGATGCACCTCTGCAGGTTTACTGTATCCATTGGACCTTCCCATTGACGACGAAGCACAGAAATTGCATCGGAATTAAATATATGAGACACAACGCCGAGTTAAGTACAAGAAAACTGAGTCTTCTTATGGTCTATGTTCTGAGCGCTTCCTGTGTCACCAGTTTTACATTGCGATGCACCTCTGTGGGGGTTACTGTTTCCCTTGGACCTTCCCATTGACGAAGAAACACAGATATTGCATCGGAATTAAATATAAGAGACACAATGCCGACTTATGTACAGAAAGACTGAGTCTTCCTACTGTCTATGTTTTGAGCGTTTCCCTTGTCACCAGTTTTACATTCCGATGCACCTCTGCAGGTATACTGTTTCCCTTCGACGTTCCCATTGACGATGAAACACAGAAATTGCTTCGGAATGAAATATAAGAGACACAATGTCGACTTAAGTACAGGAAGAGTGTGTCTTTCTATTGTCTATGTTTTGAGCGTTTCCTGTGTCTCCAGTTTTACATTCCGATGCACCTCTGCAGGTTTACTGTATCCCTTGGACCTTCACAGTGACGATGAAACACAGAAATTGCATCGGAATTAAATATAAGAGACACAATGATGAATTAAGTACAGGAAGACTGAGTCTTCCTACTGTCTATGTTTTGAACGTTTCCTGTGTCACCAGTTTTACATTCCGATGCACCTCTGCAGGTTTACTGTGTCCCTTGGACTTTCACAGTGACGATGAAACACAGAAATTGCATCGGAATTAAATATAAGAGACACAATGCCGACTTCGGTACAGGAAGACTGAGCCTTCCTACTGTCTATTTTTTGAGCATTTCCTGTGTCATCAGTTTTACATTTTGATGCACCTCTGCAGGTTTACTGTAACCCTTGGATCTTCACAGTAATGGTGAAACACAGAAATTGCATCGGAATTAAATATAAGAGACACAATGCCGACTTAAGTACAAGAAAACTGAGTCTTCTTACGCGCTATGATTTGAACGCTTCCTGTGTCACCAGTTTTACATTCCGATGCACCTCTGCAGGTTTACTGTATCCCTTGGACCTTCACAGTGACGATGAAACACAGAAATTGCATCGGAATTAAATATAAAAGACACAATGCCGACTTAAGTACAACAAAACTGAGTCTCCTTAGGGTCTATGTTATGAACGCTTCCTGTGTCACCAGTTTTACATTCCGATGCACCTCTGCAGGGTTACTGTATCCCTTGGATCTTCCCATTGACGATGAAACACAGAAATTGCATCGGAATTAAATATAAGAGACACAATGCCGACTTAAGTACAGAAAGACTGAGTCTTCCTACTGTCTATGTTTTGAGCGTTTCCTGAGTCACCAGGTTTACATTCCAATGCACCTCTGCAGGTTTACTGTATCCCTTGGATTTTCCCATTGACATGAAACACAGAAATTGCATCGGAATTAAATATAAGAGACACAATGCCGACTTAAGTACAGGAAGATTGAGTCTTCCTACTGTGTATGTTTTGAGCGTTTCCTGCGTCACGAATTTTACATTCCGATGCACCTCTGCAGGTTTACTGTATCCATTGGACCTTCCCATTGACGATGTAACATAGAAATAGCATCGGAATTAAATATAAGAGACACAACGCCGACTTAAGAACAGGAAGGCTGAGTCTTCCTACTGTCTATGTTTTGAGCGTCTCCTGTGTCACCAGTTTTACATTCCGATGCACCTCTGCAGCTTTACTGTATCCATTGGACTTTCCCATTGACGATGAAACACAGAAATTGCATAGGAATTAAATATAAGAGACACAATGCCGACTTAAGTACAGGAAGAATGAGTCTTCCTACTGTCTATGCTTTGAGCGTCTCCTGTGTCACCAGTTTTACATTCTGATGCACCTCTGTAGGGTTGCTGTATCCCTTGGACCTTCCCATTGACGATGAAACACAGAAATTGCATCGGAATTAAATATAAGAGACACAATGTCGTCTTAAGTACAGGAAGACAAAGTCATCCAACTGTCTATGTTTTGAGCGTTTCCTTTGTCACCAGTTTTACATTCCAATGCACCTCTGCAGGTTTGCTGTATCCCTTTCACCTTCCCATTGACGACGAAACACAGAAATTGCATCGGATTTAAATATAAGAGACACAATGCCGACTTAAGTACAGGAAGACTGAGTATTCCTACTGTCTATTTTTTGAGCGTTTCCTGTGTCTCCAGTTTTACATTCCGATGCACCTCTGCAGGTTTACTGTATCCCTTTGATTTTCCCATTGACGATGAATCACAGAAATTGCATCGGAATTAAATATAAGAGACACAATGCCGACTTAAGTACAGGAAGACTGAGTCTTCCAACTGTCTATATTTTGAGCGTTTCCTGCGTCACCAATTTAAATTCCGATGCACCTCTGCAGGTTTATTGTATCCATTGGACCTTCCCATTGACGATGAAACACAGAAATAGCATCGGAATTAAATGTAAGAGACACAACGCCGACTTAAGAACAGGAAGGCTGAGTCTTCCTACTGTCTATGCTTTGAGCATCTCCTGTGTCACCAGTTTTACATTCCGATGCACCATTGCAGGTTTACTGTATCCATTGGACTTACCCATTGACGATGAAACACAGAAAATGCATAGGCATTAAATATAACAGACACAATGCCGACTTCAGTACAGGAAGAATGAGTCTTCCTACTGTCTATGTTTTGAGCGGTTCCGGTGTCACCAGTTTTACATTCCGATGCACCTCTGCACGTTTACTGTATCCCTTGGACCTTTACAGTGACGATGAAACACAGAGATTGCATCGGAATTAAATATAAAAGACACAATGCCGACTTAAGTACAAGAAAACCTGAGTCTTCGTAGGGTCTATGTTATGAGCGCTTCCTGTGTCACCAGTTTGACATTCCGATGCACCTCTGCAGGGTTACTGTATCCCTTGGACCTTCCCATTGACGATGAAACATAGAAATGGCATCGGAATTAAATAATAGAGACACAATGCCGACTTTAGTACAGAAAGTCTGAGTCTTCCTACTGTCTAGGTTTTGAGCGTTTCCTGTGTCACCAGTTTTACATTCCGATGCACCTCTGCAGGTTTACTGTATCCATTGGACCTTCCCATTGACGACGAAGCACAGAAATTGCATCGGAATTAAATATATGAGACACAACGCCGAGTTAAGTACAAGAAAACTGAGTCTTCTTACGGTCTATGATTTGAGCATTTCCTGTGTCACGATTTTTACATTCCAATGCACCTCTGCAGGTTTACTATGTACCTTGGACCTTCCCATAGACGAAAAAACACAGAAATTGCATCGGAATTAAATATAAGAGATACAATGCCGACTTAGGTACAGGAAGACTGAGTCTTCCTACTGTCTATGTTTTGAGCGTTTCCTGTGTCTCCAGTTTTACATTCCGATGCACCTCTGCAGGTTTACTGTATCCCTTGGACCTTCACAGTGACGATGAAACACAGAAATTGCATCGGAATTAAATATAAGAGACACAATGATGAATTAAGTACAGGAGGACTGAGTCTTCCTACTGTCTATGATTTGAGCGTTTCCTGTGTCACCAGTTTTACATTCCGATGCACCTCTGCAGGTTTACTGTGTCCCTTGGACTTTCACAGTGACGATGAAACACAGATATTGCATCGGAATTAAATATAAGAGTCACAATGCCGACATAAGTACAAGAAAACTGAGTCTTCCTACTGTCTATGTTTTGAGCGTTTCCTGAGTCACCAGGTTTACATTCCGATGCACCTCTGCAGGTTTACTGTATCCCTTGGATTTTCCCATTGACATGAAACACAGAAATTGCATCGGAATTAAATATAAGAGACACAATGCCGACTTAAGTACAGGAAGATTGAGTCTTCCTACAGTGTATGTTTTGAGCGTTTCCTGCGTCACGAATTTTACATTCCGATGCACCTCTGCAGGTTCACTGTATCCATTGGACCTTCCCATTGACGATGTAACATAGAAATAGCATCGGAATTAAATATAAGAGACACAACGCCGACTTAAGAACAGGAAGGCTGAGTCTTCCTACTGTCTATTTTTTGAGCGTCTCCTGTGTCACCAGTTTTACATTCCGATGCACCTCTGCAGCTTTACTGTATCCATTGGACTTTCCCATTGACGATGAAACACAGAAATTGCATAGGAATTAAATATAAGAGACACAATGCCGACTTAAGTACAGGAAGAATGAGTCTTCCTACTGTCTATGCTTTGAGCGTCTCCTGTGTCACCAGTTTTACATTCGGATGCACCTCTGCAGGGTTACTGTATCCCTTGGACCTTCCCATTGACGATGAAACACAGAAATTGCATCGGAATTAAATATAAGAGACACAATGTCGTCTTAAGTACAGGAAGACAAAGTCATCCAACTGTCTATGTTTTGAGCGTTTCCTGTGTCACCAGTTTTACATTCCAATGCACCTCTGCAGCTTTGCTGTATCCCTTTCACCTTCCCATTGACGACGAAACACAGAAATTGCATCGGATTTAAATATAAGAGAGACAATGCCGACTTAAGTACAGGAAGACTGAGTATTCCTACTGTCTATTTTTTGTGCGTTTCCTGTATCTCCAGTTTTAGATTTCGATGCACCTCTGCAGGTTTACAGTATCCCTTGGGTTTTCCCATTGACGATGAATCACAGAAATTGCATCGGAATTAAATATAAGAGACACAATGCCGACTGAAGTACAGGAAGACTGAGTCTTCCAACTGTCTATGTTTTGAGCGTTTCCTGCGTCACCAATTTTACATTCCGATGCACCTCTGCAGGTTTATTGTTTCCATTGGACCTACCCATTGACGATGAAACACAGAAATAGCATCGGAATTAAATGTAAGAGACACAACGCCGACTTAAGAACAGGAAGGCTGAGTCTTCCTACTGTCTATGTTTTGAGCGTCTCCTGTGTCACCAGTTTTACATTCCGATGCACCTCTGCAGGTTTACTGTATCCATTGGACCTTCCCATTGACGATGAAACACAGAAATAGCATCGGAATTAAATGTAAGAGACACAACGCCGACTTAAGAACAGGAAGGCTGAGTCTTCCTACTGTCTATGCTTTGAGCATCTCCTGTGTCACCAGTTTTACATTCCGATGCACCTCTGCAGGTTTACTGTATCCATTGGACTTACCCATTGACGATGAAACACAGAAAATGCATAGGCATTAAATATAAGAGACACAATGCCGACTTCAGTACAGGAAGAATGAGTCTTCCTACTGTCTATGTTTTGAGCGGTTCCGGTGTCACCAGTTTTACATTCCGATGCACCTCTGCACGTTTACTGTATCCCTTGGACCTTTACAGTGACGATGAAACACAGAGATTGCATCGGAATTAAATATAAAAGACACAATGCCGACTTAAGTACAAGAAAACCTGAGTCTTCGTAGGGTCTATGTTATGAGCGCTTCCTGTGTCACCAGTTTGACATTCCGATGCACCTCTGCAGGGTTACTGTATCCCTTGGACCTTCCCATTGACGATGAAACATAGAAATGGCATCGGAATTAAATAATAGAGACACAATGCCGACTTTAGTACAGAAAGTCTGAGTCTTCCTACTGTCTAGGTTTTGAGCGTTTCCTGTGTCACCAGTTTTACATTCCGATGCACCTCTGCAGGTTTACTGAATCCATTGGACCTTCCCATTGACGACGAAGCACAGAAATTGCATCGGAATTAAATATAAGAGACACAACGCCGAGTTAAGTACAAGAAAACTGAGTCTTCTTACGGTCTATGATTTGAGCATTTCCTGTGTCACGATTTTTACATTCCAATGCACCTCTGCAGGTTTACTATGTACCTTGGACCTTCCCATAGACGAAAAAACACAGAAATTGCATCGGAATTAAATATAAGAGATACAATGCCGACTTAGGTACAGGAAGACTGAGTCTTCCTACTGTCTATGTTTTGAGCGTTTCCTGTGTCTCCAGTTTTACATTCCGATGCACCTCTGCAGGTTTACTGTATCCCTTGGACCTTCACAGTGACGATGAAACACAGAAATTGCATCGGAATTAAATATAAGAGACACAATGATGAATTAAGTACAGGAGGACTGAGTCTTCCTACTGTCTATGATTTGAGCGTTTCCTGTGTCACCAGTTTTACATTCCGATGCACCTCTGCAGGTTTACTGTGTCCCTTGGACTTTCACAGTGACGATGAAACACAGATATTGCATCGGAATTAAATATAAGAGTCACAATGCCGACATAAGTACAAGAAAACTGAGTCTTCCTACTGTCTATGTTTTGAGCGTTTCCTGAGTCACCAGGTTTACATTCCGATGCACCTCTGCAGGTTTACTGTATCCCTTGGATTTTCCCATTGACATGAAACACAGAAATTGCATCGGAATTAAATATAAGAGACACAATGCCGACTTAAGTACAGGAAGATTGAGTCTTCCTACAGTGTATGTTTTGAGCGTTTCCTGCGTCACGAATTTTACATTCCGATGCACCTCTGCAGGTTCACTGTATCCATTGGACCTTCCCATTGACGATGTAACATAGAAATAGCATCGGAATTAAATATAAGAGACACAACGCCGACTTAAGAACAGGAAGGCTGAGTCTTCCTACTGTCTATTTTTTGAGCGTCTCCTGTGTCACCAGTTTTACATTCCGATGCACCTCTGCAGCTTTACTGTATCCATTGGACTTTCCCATTGACGATGAAACACAGAAATTGCATAGGAATTAAATATAAGAGACACAATGCCGACTTAAGTACAGGAAGAATGAGTCTTCCTACTGTCTATGCTTTGAGCGTCTCCTGTGTCACCAGTTTTACATTCGGATGCACCTCTGCAGGGTTACTGTATCCCTTGGACCTTCCCATTGACGATGAAACACAGAAATTGCATCGGAATTAAATATAAGAGACACAATGTCGTCTTAAGTACAGGAAGACAAAGTCATCCAACTGTCTATGTTTTGAGCGTTTCCTGTGTCACCAGTTTTACATTCCAATGCACCTCTGCAGCTTTGCTGTATCCCTTTCACCTTCCCATTGACGACGAAACACAGAAATTGCATCGGATTTAAATATAAGAGAGACAATGCCGACTTAAGTACAGGAAGACTGAGTATTCCTACTGTCTATTTTTTGTGCGTTTCCTGTATCTCCAGTTTTAGATTTCGATGCACCTCTGCAGGTTTACAGTATCCCTTGGGTTTTCCCATTGACGATGAATCACAGAAATTGCATCGGAATTAAATATAAGAGACACAATGCCGACTGAAGTACAGGAAGACTGAGTCTTCCAACTGTCTATGTTTTGAGCGTTTCCTGCGTCACCAATTTTACATTCCGATGCACCTCTGCAGGTTTATTGTTTCCATTGGACCTACCCATTGACGATGAAACACAGAAATAGCATCGGAATTAAATGTAAGAGACACAACGCCGACTTAAGAACAGGAAGGCTGAGTCTTCCTACTGTCTATGTTTTGAGCGTCTCCTGTGTCACCAGTTTTACATTCCGATGCACCTCTGCAGGTTTACTGTATCCATTGGACCTTCCCATTGACGATGAAACACAGAAATAGCATCGGAATTAAATGTAAGAGACACAACGCCGACTTAAGAACAGGAAGGCTGAGTCTTCCTACTGTCTA
This sequence comes from Schistocerca nitens, assembly GCF_023898315.1. Classification (NCBI taxonomy): domain Eukaryota; kingdom Metazoa; phylum Arthropoda; class Insecta; order Orthoptera; family Acrididae; genus Schistocerca; species Schistocerca nitens. The sequence continues at coordinate 1,199,149,413 of NC_064615.1, read as the reverse complement.
TGCTTTGAGCATCTCCTGTGTCACCAGTTTTACATTCCGATGCACCTCTGCAGGTTTACTGTATCCATTGGACTTACCCATTGACGATGAAACACAGAAAATGCATAGGCATTAAATATAAGAGACACAATGCCGACTTCAGTACAGGAAGAATGAGTCTTCCTACTGTCTATGTTTTGAGCGGTTCCGGTGTCACCAGTTTTACATTCCGATGCACCTCTGCACGTTTACTGTATCCCTTGGACCTTTACAGTGACGATGAAACACAGAGATTGCATCGGAATTAAATATAAAAGACACAATGCCGACTTAAGTACAAGAAAACCTGAGTCTTCGTAGGGTCTATGTTATGAGCGCTTCCTGTGTCACCAGTTTGACATTCCGATGCACCTCTGCAGGGTTACTGTATCCCTTGGACCTTCCCATTGACGATGAAACATAGAAATGGCATCGGAATTAAATAATAGAGACACAATGCCGACTTTAGTACAGAAAGTCTGAGTCTTCCTACTGTCTAGGTTTTGAGCGTTTCCTGTGTCACCAGTTTTACATTCCGATGCACCTCTGCAGGTTTACTGAATCCATTGGACCTTCCCATTGACGACGAAGCACAGAAATTGCATCGGAATTAAATATAAGAGATACAATGCCGACTTAGGTACAGGAAGACTGAGTCTTCCTACTGTCTATGTTTTGAGCGTTTCCTGTGTCTCCAGTTTTACATTCCGATGCACCTCTGCAGGTTTACTGTATCCCTTGGACCTTCACAGTGACGATGAAACACAGAAATTGCATCGGAATTAAATATAAGAGACACAATGATGAATTAAGTACAGGAGGACTGAGTCTTCCTACTGTCTATGTTTTGAGCGTTTCCTGTGTCTCCAGTTTTACATTCCGATGCACCTCTGCAGGTTTACTGTATCCCTTGGACCTTCACAGTGACGATGAAACACAGAAATTGCATCGGAATTAAATATAAGAGACACAATGCCGACATAAGTACAAGAAAACTGAGTCTTCCTACTGTCTATGTTTTGAGCGTTTCCTGAGTCACCAGGTTTACATTCCGATGCACCTCTGCAGGTTTACTGTATCCCTTGGATTTTCCCATTGACATGAAACACAGAAATTGCATCGGAATTAAATATAAGAGACACAATGCCGACTTAAGTACAGGAAGATTGAGTCTTCCTACAGTGTATGTTTTGAGCGTTTCCTGCGTCACGAATTTTACATTCCGATGCACCTCTGCAGGTTTACTGTATCCATTGGACCTTCCCATTGACGATGTAACATAGAAATAGCATCGGAATTAAATATAAGAGACACAACGCCGACTTAAGAACAGGAAGGCTGAGTCTTCCTACTGTCTATGTTTTGAGCGTCTCCTGTGTCACCAGTTTTACATTCCGATGCACCTCTGCAGCTTTACTGTATCCATTGGACTTTCCCATTGACGATGAAACACAGAAATTGCATAGGAATTAAATATAAGAGACACAATGCCGACTTAAGTACAGGAAGAATGAGTCTTCCTACTGTCTATGCTTTGAGCGTCTCCTGTGTCACCAGTTTTACATTCGGATGCACCTCTGCAGGGTTACTGTATCCCTTGGACCTTCCCATTGACGATGAAACACAGAAATTGCATCGGAATTAAATATAAGAGACACAATGTCGTCTTAAGTACAGGAAGACAAAGTCATCCAACTGTCTATGTTTTGAGCGTTTCCTGTGTCACCAGTTTTACATTCCAATGCACCTCTGCAGCTTTGCTGTATCCCTTTCACCTTCCCATTGACGACGAAACACAGAAATTGCATCGGATTTAAATATAAGAGAGACAATGCCGACTTAAGTACAGGAAGACTGAGTATTCCTACTGTCTATTTTTTGTGCGTTTCCTGTGTCTCCAGTTTTAGATTCCGATGCACCTCTGCAGGTTTACAGTATCCCTTGGGTTTTCCCATTGACGATGAATCACAGAAATTGCATCGGATTTAAATATAAGAGACACAATGCCGACTTAAGTACAGGAAGACTGAGTCTTCCAACTGTCTATGTTTTGAGCGTTTCCTGCGTCACCAATTTTACATTCCGATGCACCTCTGCAGGTTTATTGTTTCCATTGGACCTACCCATTGACGATGAAACACAGAAATAGCATCGGAATTAAATGTAAGAGACACAACGCCGACTTAAGAACAGGAAGGCTGAGTCTTCCTACTGTCTATGTTTTGAGCGTCTCCTGTGTCACCAGTTTTACATTCCGATGCACCTCTGCAGGTTTACTGTATCCATTGGACCTTCCCATTGACGATGAAACACAGAAATAGCATCGGAATTAAATGTAAGAGACACAACGCCGACTTAAGAACAGGAAGGCTGAGTCTTCCTACTGTCTATGCTTTGAGCATCTCCTGTGTCACCAGTTTTACATTCCGATGCACCTCTGCAGGTTTACTGTATCCATTGGACTTACCCATTGACGATGAAACACAGAAAATGCATAGGCATTAAATATAAGAGACACAATGCCGACTTCAGTACAGGAAGAATGAGTCTTCCTACTGTCTATGTTTTGAGCGGTTCCGGTGTCACCAGTTTTACATTCCGATGCACCTCTGCACGTTTACTGTATCCCTTGGACCTTTACAGTGACGATGAAACACAGAGATTGCATCGGAATTAAATATAAAAGACACAATGCCGACTTAAGAACAAGAAAACCTGAGTCTTCGTAGGGTCTATGTTATGAGCGCTTCCTGTGTCACCAGTTTGACATTCCGATGCACCTCTGCAGGGTTACTGTATCCCTTGGACCTTCCCATTGACGATGAAACATAGAAATGGCATCGGAATTAAATAATAGAGACACAATGCCGACTTTAGTACAGAAAGTCTGAGTCTTCCTACTGTCTAGGTTTTGAGCGTTTCCTGTGTCACCAGTTTTACATTCCGATGCACCTCTGCAGGTTTACTGTATCCATTGGACCTTCCCATTGACGACGAAGCACAGAAATTGCATCGGAATTAAATATATGAGACACAACGCCGAGTTAAGTACAAGAAAACTGAGTCTTCTTACGGTCTATGATTTGAGCATTTCCTGTGTCACGATTTTTACATTCCAATGCACCTCTGCAGGTTTACTATGTACCTTGGACCTTCCCATAGACGAAAAAACACAGAAATTGCATCGGAATTAAATATAAGAGATACAATGCTGACTTAGGTACAGGAAGACTGAGTCTTCCTACTGTCTATGTTTTGAGCGTTTCCTGTGTCTCCAGTTTTACATTCCGATGCACCTCTGCAGGTTTACTGTATCCCTTGGACCTTCACAGTGACGATGAAACACAGAAATTGCAGCGGAATTAAATATAAGAGACACAATGATGAATTAAGTACAGGAAGACTGAGTCTTCCTACTGTCTATGATTTGAGCGTTTCCTGTGTCACCAGTTTTACATTCCGATGCACCTCTGCAGGTTTACTGTGTCCCTTGGACTTTCACAGTGACGATGAAACACAGAAATTGCATCGGAATTAAATATAAGAGACACAATGCCGACATAAGTACAAGAAAACTGAGTCTTCCTACTGTCTATGTTTTGAGCGTTTCCTGAGTCACCAGGTTTACATTCCGATGCACCTCTGCAGGTTTACTGTATCCCTTGGATTTTCCCATTGACATGAAACACAGAAATTGCATCGGAATTAAATATAAGAGACACAATGCCGACTTAAGTACAGGAAGATTGAGTCTTCCTACAGTGTATGTTTTGAGCGTTTCCTGCGTCACGAATTTTACATTCCGATGCACCTCTGCAGGTTTACTGTATCCATTGGACCTTCCCATTGACGATGTAACATAGAAATAGCATCGGAATTAAATATAAGAGACACAACGCCGACTTAAGAACAGGAAGGCTGAGTCTTCCTACTGTCTATGTTTTGAGCGTCTCCTGTGTCACCAGTTTTACATTCCGATGCACCTCTGCAGCTTTACTGTATCCATTGGACTTTCCCATTGACGATGAAACACAGAAATTGCATAGGAATTAAATATAAGAGACACAATGCCGACTTAAGTACAGGAAGAATGAGTCTTCCTACTGTCTATGCTTTGAGCGTCTCCTGTGTCACCAGTTTTACATTCGGATGCACCTCTGCAGGGTTACTGTATCCCTTGGACCTTCCCATTGACGATGAAACACAGAAATTGCATCGGAATTAAATATAAGAGACACAATGTCGTCTTAAGTACATGAAGACAAAGTCATCCAACTGTCTATGTTTTGAGCGTTTCCTGTGTCACCAGTTTTACATTCCAATTCACCTCTGCAGCTTTGCTGTATCCCTTTCACCTTCCCATTGACGACGAAACACAGAAATTGCATCGGATTTAAATATAAGAGAGACAATGCCGACTTAAGTACAGGAAGACTGAGTATTCCTACTGTCTATTTTTTGAGCGTTTCCTGTGTCTCCAGTTTTACATTCCGATGCACCTCTGCAGGTTTACAGTATCCCTTGGGTTTTCCCATTGACGATGAATCACAGAAATTGCATCGGAATTAAATATAAGAGACACAATGCCGACTTAAGTACAGGAAGACTGAGTCTTCCAACTGTCTATGTTTTGAGCGTTTCCTGCGTCACCAATTTTACATTCCGATGCACCTCTGCAGGTTTATTGTTTCCATTGGACCTACCCATTGACGATGAAACACAGAAATGGCATCGGAATTAAATGTAAGAGACACAACGCCGACTTAAGAACAGGAAGGCTGAGTCTTCCTACTGTCTATGTTTTGAGCGTCTCCTGTGTCACCAGTTTTACATTCCGATGCACCTCTGCAGGTTTACTGTATCCATTGGACTTACCCATTGACGATGAAACACAGAATATGCATAGGCATTAAATATAAGAGACACAATGCCGACTTAAGTACAGGAAGAATGAGTCTTCCTACTGTCTATGTTTTGAGCGATTCCTGTGTCACCAGTTTTACATTCCGATCCACCTCTGCAGGTTTACTGTATCCATTGGACCTTCTCATTGACGAAGATACACAGAAATTGCATCGGAATTAAATATAAGAGACAGAACGCCGACTTAAGTACAAGAACACTGGGTCTTCTTAGGGTCTATGTTTTGAACGCTTCCTGTATCACCAGTTTTACATTCCGATGCACCTCTGCAGGTTTACTGTATCCCTTTGACCTTCCCATTGACGAATAAAACACAGAAATTGCATCGGATTTAAATATAAGAGACACAATGCCGACTTAAGTACAGGGAGACTGAATATTCTTAATGTCTATTTTTTGAGCGCTTCCTGTGTCACCAATTTTACATTCCGATGCACCTCTGCAGGTTTACTGAATCCCTTGGATCTTCCCATTGACGATGAAACACAGAAATTGCATCGGAATTAAATATAAGAGACACAATGCCGACTTAAGTACAGGAACATTGAGTCTTCCTACTGTCTATGTTTTGACCGTTTCCTGCGTCACCAGTTTTACATTTCGATGGACCTCTGCAGGTTTACTGTATCCATTGGACCTTCCCATGGACGATGAAACACAGAAATTGCATCGGAATTAAATATAAGAGACACAATGGTGACTTAGGTACAGGAAGACTGAGTCTTCCTACTGTCTATGTTTTGAGCGTGTCCTGTGTCACCAGTTTTACATTCCGATGCACCTCTGCAGGTTTACTGTATCCATTGGACCTTCCCATGGACGATGAAACACAGAAATTGCATCGGAATTAAATATAAGAGACACAATGCTGACTTAGGTACAGGAAGACCGAGTCTTCCTACTGTCTATGTTTTGAGCGTGTCCTGTGTCACCAGTTTTACATTCCGATGCACCTCTGCAGGTTTACTGTATCCATTGGACCTTCCCATGGACGATGAAACACAGAAATTGCATCGGAATTAAATATAAAAGACATAATGCCGACTTCAGTACAGGAAAACTGAGTCTTCATAGGGTCTATGTCATGAGCGCTTCCTGTGCCACCAGTTTTACATTCCGATGCACCCTTCAGGGTTACTGTATCCCTTGGACCTTCCCATTGACGATGAACCACAGAAATTGCATCGGAATTAAAGATAAGAGACGTAATGCCGACTTAAGTACAGGAACATTGAGTCTTCCTACTGTCTATGTTTTGAGCGTTTCCTGTGTCACCAGTTTTACATTCCGATGCACCTCTGCAGGTTTACTGTATCCCTTGGATCTTCCCATTGACGTTGAATCACAGAAATTGCATCGGATTTAAATATAAGAGACACAATGCCGACTTAAGTACAGGAAGACTGAGTCTTCCTACTGTCTATGCTTTGAGCGTTTCCTGTGTCACCAGTTTTACATTCCGATGCACCTCTGCAGGTTTACTGTATCCCTTGGATGTTCCCATTGACGATGAAACACAGAAATTACATCGTAATTAAATATAAGAGACACAACGTTGACTTAAGTACAAGAAAACTGAGTCTTCTTGCGGTCTATGTTTTGAGCGTTTCCAGTGGCACCAGTTTTACATTCCAATGCACCTCTGCAGGTTTACTGTATCCATTGGACCTTCCCACGGACGATGAAACACAGAAATTGGATCGGAATTAAATATAAGAGACACAATGCTGACTTAGGTACAGGAAGACTGAGTCTTCCTACTGTCTATGATTTGAGCGTGTCCTGTGTCACCAGTTTTACATTCCGTTGCACCTCTGCTGGTTTACTGTATCCCTTGGACCTTCGCAGTGACGATGAAACACAGAAATTGCATCGGAATTAAATATAAAAGACACAATGTCGACTTAAGTACAAGAAAACTGAGTCTCCTTAGGGTCTATGTTATGAGCGCTTCCTGTGTCACCAGTTTTACATTCCGATGCACCTCTGCAGGGTTACTGTTTCCCTTGGACCTTCCCATTGACGATGAAACACAGAAATTGCATCGGAATTAAATATAAGAGACACAATGCCGACTTAAGTACAGAAAGACTGAGTCTTCCTACTGTCTATGTTTTGAGCGTTTCCTGAGTCACCAGGTTTACATTCCGATGCACCTCTGCAGGTTTACTGTATCGCTTGGATTTTCCCATTGACATGAAACACAGAAATTGCATCGGAATTAAATATAAGAGACACAATGCCGACTTAAGTACAGGAAGATTGAGTCTTCCTACTGTGTATGTTTTGAGCGTTTCCTGCGTCACCAATTTTACATTCCGATGCACCTCTGCAGGTTTACTGTATCCATTGGACCTTCCCATTGACGATGTAACACAGAAATAGCATCGGAATTAAATATAAGAGACACAACGCCGAATTAAGAGCAGGAAGGCTGAGTCTTCCTACTGTCTATGTTTTTAGCGTCTCCTGTGTCACCAGTTTTACATTCCGATGCACCTCTGTAGTTTAACTGTATCCATTGGACTTTCCCATTGACGATGAAACACAGAAAATGCATAGGAATTAAATATAAGAGACACAATGCAGACTTAAGTACAGGAAGAATGAGGCTTCCTACTGTCTATGTTTTGAGCGTTTCCTGTGTCACCAGTTTTACATTCCGATGCACCTCTGCAGGTTTGCTGTATCCCTTTCACCTTCCCATTGACGACAAAACAGAGAAATTGCATCGGATTTATATATAAGAGACACAATGCCGACTTAAGTACGGGAAGACTGAGTATTCCTACTATCTATTTTTTGAGCGTTTCCTGTGTCTCCAGTTTTACATTCCGATGCACCTCTGCAGGTTTACTGTATCCCTTGGATCTTCCCATTGACGATGAATCACAGAAATTACATCGGATTTAAATATAAGAGACACAATGCCGACTTAAGTACAGGAAGACTGAGTCTTCCTACTGTCTATGCTTTGAGCGTTTCCTGTGTCACCAGTTTTACATTCCGATGCACCTCTGCAGGTTTACTGTATCCCTTGGATCTTCCCATTGACGATGAAACACAGAAATTGCATCGGAATTAAATATAAGAGACACAATGCCGACTTAAGTACAGGAACATTGAGTCTTCCTACTGTCTATGTTTTGACCGTTTCCTGCGTCACCAGTTTTACATTTCGATGGACCTCTGCAGGTTTACTGTATCCATTGGACCTTCCCATTGACGAATAAAACACAGAAATTGCATCGGATTTAAATATAAGAGACACAATGCCGACTTAAGTACAGGGAGACTGAATATTCTTAATGTCTATTTTTTGAGCGCTTCCTGTGTCACCAATTTTACATTCCGATGCACCTCTGCAGGTTTACTGAATCCCTTGGATCTTCCCATTGACGATGAAACACAGAAATTGCATCGGAATTAAATATAAGAGACACAATGCCGACTTAAGTACAGGAACATTGAGTCTTCCTACTGTCTATGTTTTGACCGTTTCCTGCGTCACCAGTTTTACATTTCGATGGACCTCTGCAGGTTTACTGTATCCATTGGACCTTCCCATGGACGATGAAACACAGAAATTGCATCGGAATTAAATATAAGAGACACAATGGTGACTTAGGTACAGGAAGACTGAGTCTTCCTACTGTCTATGTTTTGAGCGTGTCCTGTGTCACCAGTTTTACATTCCGATGCACCTCTGCAGGTTTACTGTATCCATTGGACCTTCCCATGGACGATGAAACACAGAAATTGCATCGGAATTAAATATAAGAGACACAATGCTGACTTAGGTACAGGAAGACCGAGTCTTCCTACTGTCTATGTTTTGAGCGTGTCCTGTGTCACCAGTTTTACATTCCGATGCACCTCTGCAGGTTTACTGTATCCATTGGACCTTCCCATGGACGATGAAACACAGAAATTGCATCGGAATTAAATATAAAAGACATAATGCCGACTTCAGTACAGGAAAACTGAGTCTTCATAGGGTCTATGTCATGAGCGCTTCCTGTGCCACCAGTTTTACATTCCGATGCACCCTTCAGGGTTACTGTATCCCTTGGACCTTCCCATTGACGATGAACCACAGAAATTGCATCGGAATTAAAGATAAGAGACATAATGCCGACTTAAGTACAGGAACATTGAGTCTTCCTACTGTCTATGTTTTGAGCGTTTCCTGTGTCACCAGTTTTACATTCCGATGCACCTCTGCAGGTTTACTGTATCCCTTGGATCTTCCCATTGACGTTGAATCACAGAAATTGCATCGGATTTAAATATAAGAGACACAATGCCGACTTAAGTACAGGAAGACTGAGTCTTCCTACTGTCTATGCTTTGAGCGTTTCCTGTGTCACCAGTTTTACATTCCGATGCACCTCTGCAGGTTTACTGTATCCCTTGGATGTTCCCATTGACGATGAAACACAGAAATTACATCGTAATTAAATATAAGAGACACAACGTTGACTTAAGTACAAGAAAACTGAGTCTTCTTGCGGTCTATGTTTTGAGCGTTTCCAGTGGCACCAGTTTTACATTCCAATGCACCTCTGCAGGTTTACTGTATCCATTGGACCTTCCCACGGACGATGAAACACAGAAATTGGATCGGAATTAAATATAAGAGACACAATGCTGACTTAGGTACAGGAAGACTGAGTCTTCCTACTGTCTATGATTTGAGCGTGTCCTGTGTCACCAGTTTTACATTCCGTTGCACCTCTGCTGGTTTACTGTATCCCTTGGACCTTCGCAGTGACGATGAAACACAGAAATTGCATCGGAATTAAATATAAAAGACACAATGTCGACTTAAGTACAAGAAAACTGAGTCTCCTTAGGGTCTATGTTATGAGCGCTTCCTGTGTCACCAGTTTTACATTCCGATGCACCTCTGCAGGGTTACTGTTTCCCTTGGACCTTCCCATTGACGATGAAACACAGAAATTGCATCGGAATTAAATATAAGAGACACAATGCCGACTTAAGTACAGAAAGACTGAGTCTTCCTACTGTCTATGTTTTGAGCGTTTCCTGAGTCACCAGGTTTACATTCCGATGCACCTCTGCAGGTTTACTGTATCGCTTGGATTTTCCCATTGACATGAAACACAGAAATTGCATCGGAATTAAATATAAGAGACACAATGCCGACTTAAGTACAGGAAGATTGAGTCTTCCTACTGTGTATGTTTTGAGCGTTTCCTGCGTCACCAATTTTACATTCCGATGCACCTCTGCAGGTTTACTGTATCCATTGGACCTTCCCATTGACGATGTAACACAGAAATAGCATCGGAATTAAATATAAGAGACACAACGCCGAATTAAGAGCAGGAAGGCTGAGTCTTCCTACTGTCTATGTTTTTAGCGTCTCCTGTGTCACCAGTTTTACATTCCGATGCACCTCTGTAGTTTAACTGTATCCATTGGACATTCCCATTGACGATGAAACACAGAAAATGCATAGGAATTAAATATAAGAGACACAATGCAGACTTAAGTACAGGAAGAATGAGGCTTCCTACTGTCTATGTTTTGAGCGTTTCCTGTGTCACCAGTTTTACATTCCGATGCACCTCTGCAGGTTTGCTGTATCCCTTTCACCTTCCCATTGACGACAAAACAGAGAAATTGCATCGGATTTATATATAAGAGACACAATGCCGACTTAAGTACGGGAAGACTGAGTATTCCTACTATCTATTTTTTGAGCGTTTCCTGTGTCTCCAGTTTTACATTCCGATGCACCTCTGCAGGTTTACTGTATCCCTTGGATCTTCCCATTGACGATGAATCACAGAAATTACATCGGATTTAAATATAAGAGACACAATGCCGACTTAAGTACAGGAAGACTGAGTCTTCCTACTGTCTATGCTTTGAGCGCTTCCTGTGTCACCAGTTTTACATTCCGATGCACCTCTGCAGGTTTACTGTATCCCTTGGATCTTCCCATTGACGATGAAACACAGAAATTACATCGTAATTAAATATAAGAGACACAACGTTGACTTAAGTACAAGAAAACTGAGTCTTCTTACGGTCTATGTTTTGAGCGTTTCCAGTGGCACCAGTTTTACATTCCGATGCACCTCTGCAGGTTTACTGTATCCATTGGACCTTCCCACGGACGATGAAACACAGAAATCGCATCGGAATTAAATATAAGAGACACAATGCTGACTTAGGTACAGGAAGACTGAGTCTTCAAACTGTCTATGACTTGAGCGTGTCCTGTGTCACCAGTTTTACATTCCGATGCACCTCTGCTGGTTTACTGTATCCCTTGGACGTTCACAGTGACGATGAAACACAGAAATTGCATCGGAATTAAATATAAAAGACACAATGCCGACCTAAGTACAAGAAATCTGAGTCTCCTTAGGTTCTATGATATGAGCGCTTCCTGTGTCACCAGTTTTACATTCCGATGCACCTCTGCAGGGTTACTGTTTCCCTTGGACCTTCCCATTGACGATGAAACACAGAAATTGCATCGGAATTAAATATAAAAGACACAATGCCGTCTTAAGTACAAGAAAACTGAGTCTTCTTGGGGTCTATGTTATGAGCGCTTCCTGTGTCACCAGTTTTACATTCCGATGCACCTCAGCAGGGTTACTGTATCCCTTGGACCTTCCCATTGACGATGAAACACAGAAATTGCATCGGAATTAAATATAAGAGACACAATGCCGACTTAAGTACAGGAAGGCTGAGTCTTCCTACTGTCTATGTTTTTGAGCGTTTCCTGTGTCACCAGTTTTACATTCCGATGCACCTCTGCAGGTTTACTGAATCCCTTGGATCTTCCCATTGACGATGAAACACAGAAATTGCATCGGAATTAAATATAAGAGACACAATGCCGACTTAAGTACAGGAACATTGAGTCTTCCTACTGTCTATGTTTTGAGCGTTTCCTGCGTCACCAGTTTTACATTTCGATGCACCTCTGCAGGTTTACTGTATCCCTTGGACCTTCCAAATAACGATGAAACACAGAAATTGCATCGGAATTAAAGATAAGAGACACAATGCCGACTTAAGTACAGGAAGAATGAGTCTTCCTACTGTCTATGTTTGAGCGTTTCCTGCGTCACCAGTTTTATATTCGGATGCACCTCTGCAGGGTTACTGTATCCCTTGGACCTTCCCATTGACGATGAAACACAGAACTTGCATCGGAATTAAATATAAGAGACACAATGTCGTCTTAAGTACAGGAAGACAAAGTCATCCAACTGTCTATGTTTTGAGCGTTTCCTGTGTCACCAGTTTTACATTCCAATGCACCTCTGCAGGTTTGCTGTATCCCTTTCACCTTCCCATTGACGACGAAACACAGAAATTGCATCGGATTTAAATATAAGAGACACAATGCCGACTTAAGAACAGGTAGGCTGAGTCTTCCTACTGTCTATGTTTTGAGCGTCTCCTGTGTCATCAGTTTTACATTCCGATGCACCTCTGCAGGTTTACTGTATCCATTGGACTTTCCCATTGACGATGAAATACAGAAAATGCATAGGCATTAAATATAAGAGACACAATGGCGACTTAATTACAGGAAGAATGAGTCTTCCTACTGTCTATTTTTTGAGCGTTTCCTGTGTCACCAGTTTTACATTCCGATCCACCTCTGCAGGTTTACTGTATCCATTGGACCTTCTCATTGACGAAGATACACAGAAATTGCATCGGAATTAAATATTAGAGACACAACGCCGACTTAAGTACAAGAACACTGAGTCTTCTTAGGGTCTATGTTTTCAACGCTTCCTGTATCACCAGTTTTACATTCCGATGCACCTCTGCAGGTTTACTGTATCCCTTTGACCTTCCCATTGACGATGAATCACAGAAATTGCATCGGAATTAAATATAAGAGACACAATGCCGACTTAAGTACAGAAAGGCTGAGTCTTCCTACTGTCTATGTTTTGAGCGTTTCCTGTGTCACCAGTTTTACATTCCGATGCACCTCTGCAGGTTTACTGTATCCCTTTGACTTTCCCATTGACGATGAAACACAGAAAATGCATCGGAATTAAATATAAGAGACACTATGCCGACTTAAGTACAGGACCATTGGGTCTACCTACTGTCTATGTTTTGAGCGTTTCCTTCGTCACCAGTTTTACATTCCGATGCACCTCTGCAGGTTTACTGTATCCATTGGACCTTCCCATTGACGATGAAACACAGAAATTACATCGGAATAAAATATAAGAGACACAACGTTGACTCAAATACAAGAAAACTGAGTCTTCTTACGGTCTATGTTTTGAGCGTTTCCGGTGTCACCAGTTTTACATTCCGATGCACCTCTGCAGGTTTACTGTATCCCTTGACCTTCCCATTGACGATGAAACACAGAAATTGCATCGGAATTAAATATAAGAGACACAATGCCGACTTAAGTACAGGAAGAATGAGTCTTCCTACTGTCTATGTTTGAGCGTTTCCTGTGTCACCAGTTTTACATTCCGATGCACCTCTGCAGGTTTACTGTATTCATTGGACTTTCCCATTGACGATAAAACACAAAAAATGCATAGGAATTAAATATAAGAGACACAATGCCGACTTCAGTACAGGAAGAATGAGTCTTCCTACTGTCTATGATTTGAGCGTCTCCTGTGTCACAAGTTTTACATTCGGATGCACCTCTGCAGGGTTACTGTATCCCTTGGACCTTCCCATTGACGATGAAACACAGAGATTGCATCGGAATTAAATATAAGAGACACAATGTCGTCTTAAGTACAGGAAGACAAAGTCATCCAACTGTCTATGTTTTGAGCGTTTCCTGTGTCACCAGTTGTACATTCCGATGCACCTCTGCAGGTTTGCTGTATCCCTTTCACCTTCCCATTGACGATGAAACACAGAAAATGCATAGGAATTGAATATAAGAGACACAATGCCGACTTAAGTACACGAAGAATGAGTGTTCCTACTGTCTATGATTTGAGCGTTTCCTGTGTCACCAGTTTTACATTACGATCCACCTCTGCAGGTTTACTGTATCCATTGGACCTTCTCATTGACGAAGAAACACAGAAATTGCATCGGAATTAAATGTAAGAGACACAACGCCGACATAAGTACAAGAACACTGAGTCTTCTTAGGATCTATGTCTTGAACGCTTCCTGTGTCACCAGTTTTACATTCCGATGCGCCTCTGCAGGTTTACTGTATCCCTTTGAACTTCCCATTGACGATGAAACACAGGAATTGCATCGTAATTAAATATAAGAGACACAATGCCGACTTAAGTACAGGAACATTGAGTCTTCCTACTGTCTATGTTTTGAGCGTTTCCTGCGTCACCAGTTTTACATTTCGATGCACCTCTGCCGGTTTACTGTATCCATTGGACCTTCCTATTGACGATGAAACACAGAAATTACATCGGAATTAAATATAAGAGACACAACGATGACTTAAGTACAAGAAAACTAAGTCTTCTTACGGTCTATGTTTTGAGCGTTTCCAGTGTCACCAGTTTTACATTCCGATGCACCTCTGCAGGTTTACTGTATCCATTGGACCTTCCCATGGACGATGAAACACAGAAATTGCATCGGAATTAAATATAAGAGACACAATGCTGACTTAGGTACAGGAAGACTGAGTCTTCCTACTGTCTATGTTTGAGCGTGTCCTGTGTCACCAGTTTTACATTCCGATGCACCTCTGCAGGTTTACTGTATCCCTTTGACCTTCACAGTGACGATGAAACACAGAAAATGCATCGGAATTAAATATAAAAGACACAATGCCGTCTTAAGTACAAGAAAACTGAGTCTTCTTGGGGTCTATGTTATGAGCGCTTCCTGTGTCACCAGTTTTACATTCCGATGCACCTCAGCAGGGTTACTGTATCCCTTGGACCTTCCCATTGACGATGAAACACAGAAATTGCATCGGAATTAAATATAAGAGACACAATGCCGACTTAAGTACAGGAAGGCTGAGTCTTCCTACTGTCTATGCTTTGAGCGTTTCCTGTGTCACCAGTTTTACATTCCGATGCACCTCTGCAGGTTTACTGTATCCCTTGGACCTTCCCATTAACGATGAAACACAGAAATTGCATCGGAATTAAAGATAAGAGACACAATGCCGACTTAAGTACAGGAAGAATGAGTCTTCCTACTGTCTATGCTTTGAGCGTTTCCTGTGTCACCAGTTTTACATTCCGATGCACCTCTGCAGGTTTACTGTATCCATTGGACCTTCCCATGGACGATGAAACACAGAAATTGCATCGGAATTAAATATAAGAGACACAATGCTGACTTAGGTACAGGAAGACTGAGTCTTCCTACTGTCTATGTTTGAGCGTGTCCTGTGTCACCAGTTTTACATTCCGATGCACCTCTGCAGGTTTACTGTATCCCTTTGACCTTCACAGTGACGATGAAACACAGAAAATGCATCGGAATTAAATATAAAAGACACAATGCCGTCTTAAGTACAAGAAAACTGAGTCTTCTTGGGGTCTATGTTATGAGCGCTTCCTGTGTCACCAGTTTTACATTCCGATGCACCTCAGCAGGGTTACTGTATCCCTTGGACCTTCCCATTAACGATGAAACACAGAAATTGCATCGGAATTAAAGATAAGAGACACAATGCCGACTTAAGTACTGGAAGAATGAGTGTCCCTACTGTCTATGATTTGAGCGTTTCCTGTGTCACCAGTTTTACATTCCGATCCACCTCTGCAGGTTTACTGTATCCATTGGACCTTCCCATTGACGATGAAACACAGAAATTACATCGGAATAAAATATAAGAGACACAACGTTGACTTAAGTACAAGAAAACTGAGTCTTCTTACGGTCTATGTTTTGAGAGTTTCCGGTGTCACCAGTTTTACATTCCGATGCACCTCTGCAGGTTTACTGTATCCCTTGTACCTTCCCATTAACGAGGAAACACAGAAATTGCATAGGAATTAAATATAAGAGACACAATGCCGACTTAAGTACAGGAAGAATGAGTCTTCCTACTGTCTATGATTTGAGCGTCTCCTGTGTCACAAGTTTTACATTCGGATGCACCTCTGCAGGGTTACTGTATCCCTTGGACCTTCCCATTGACGATGAAACACAGAGAATGCATCGGAATTAAATATAAGAGACACAATGTCGTCTTAAGTACAGGAAGACAAAGTCATCCAACTGTCTATGTTTTGAGGGTTTCCAGTGTCACCAGTTTTACATTCCGATGCACCTCTGCAGGTTTGCTGTATCCCTTTCACCTTCCCATTGACGATGAAACACAGAAAATGCATAGGAATTAAATATAAGAGACACAATGCCGACTTAAGTACAGGAAGAATGAGTGTTCCTACTGTCTATGATTTGAGCGTTTCCTGTGTCACCAGTTTTACATTCCGAGCCACCTCTGCAGGTTTACTGTATCCCTTTGACCTTCCCATTGACGACGAAACACAGAAATTGCATTGGATTTAAATATAAGAGACACAATGCCGACTTAAGTAAAGGGAGACTGAGTATTCCGAATGTCTATGTTTTGAACGCTTCCTGTGTCACCAGTTTTACATTCCGATGCACCTCTGCTGGTTTTCTGTATCTCTAGGATCATCCCATTGACGATGAATCACAGAAATTGCATCGGAATTAATTATAAGAGACACAATGCCGACTAAGTACAGGAAGGCTGAGTCTTCCTACTGTCTATGCTTTGAGCGTTTCCTGTGTCACCAATTTTACATTCCGATGCACCTCTGCGGGTTTACTGAATCCCTTGGATCTTCCCATTAACGATGAAACACAGAAAATGCATCGGAATTAAATATAAGAGACACAATGCCGACTTAAGTACAGGAACATTGAGTCTTCCTACTGTCTATGCTTTGAGCGTTTCCTGTGTCACCAGTTTTACATTCCGATGCACTTCTGCAGGTTTACTGTATCCCTTGGATCTTCCCATTGACGATGAAACACAGAAATTACATCGTAATTAAATATCAGAGACACAAGGTTGACTTAAGAACAAGAAAACTGAGTCTTCTTACGGTCTATGTTTTGAGCGTTTCCAGTGTCACCAGTTTTACATTCCGATGCACCTCTGCAGGTTTAGTGTATCCATTGGACCATCCCATGGACGATGAAACACAGAAATTGCATCGGAATTAAATATAAGAGACACAATGCTGACTTAGGTACAGGAAGACTGAGTCTTCCTACTGTCTATAATTTGAGCGTGTCCTGTGTCACCAGTTTTACATTCCGTTGCACCTCTGCAGGGTTACTGTATCCCTTGGACCTTCACAGTGACGATGAAACACAGAAATTGCATCGGAATTAAATATAAAAGACACAATGCCGACTGAAGTACAAGAAAACTGAGTCTCCTTAGGGTCTATGTTATGAGCGCTTCCTGTGTCACCAGTTTTACATTCCGATGCACCTCTGCAGGTTTACTGTATCTCTAGGATCTTCCCATTGAAGATGATCACAGAAATTGCATCGGAATTAAATATAAGAGACACAATGCCGACTTAAGTACAGGAAGGCTGAGTCTTCCTACTGTCTATGATTTGAGCGTCTCCTGTGTCACAAGTTTTACATTCGGATGCACCTCTGCAGGGTTACTGTATCCCTTGGACCTTCCCATTGACGATGAAACACAGAGAATGCATCGGAATTAAATATAAGAGACACAATGTCGTCTTGAGTACAGGAAGACAAAGTCATCCAACTGTCTATGTTTTGAGGGTTTCCAGTGTCACCAGTTTTACATTCCGATGCACCTCTGCAGGTTTGCTGTATCCCTTTCACCTTCCCATTGACGATGAAACACAGAAAATGCATAGGAATTAAATATAAGAGACACAATGCCGACTTAAGTACAGGAAGAATGAGTGTTCCTACTGTCTATGATTTGAGCGTTTCCTGTGTCACCAGTTTTACATTCCGAGCCACCTCTGCAGGTTTACTGTATCCATTGGACCTTCTCATTGACGAAGAAACACAGAAATTGCATCGGAATTAAATATAAGAGACACAACGCCGACTTAAGTACAAGAACACTGAGTCTTCTTAGGATCTATGATTTGAACGCTTCCTGTGTCACCAGTTTTACATTCCGATGCACCTCTGCAGGTTTACTGTATCCCTTTGACCTTCCCATTGACGACGAAACACAGAAATTGCATTGGATTTAAATATAAGAGACACAATGCCGACTTAAGTAAAGGGAGACTGAGTATTCCGAATGTCTATGTTTTGAACGCTTCCTGTGTCACCAGTTTTACATTCCGATGCACCTCTGCTGGTTTTCTGTATCTCTAGGATCTTCCCATTGACGATGAATCACAGAAATTGCATCGGAATTAATTATAAGAGACACAATGCCGACTAAGTACAGGAAGGCTGAGTCTTCCTACTGTCTATGCTTTGAGCGTTTCCTGTGTCACCAATTTTACATTCCGATGCACCTCTGCGGGTTTACTGAATCCCTTGGATCTTCCCATTAACGATGAAACACAGAAAATGCATCGGAATTAAATATAAGAGACACAATGCCGACTTAAGTACAGGAACATTGAGTCTTCCTACTGTCTATGCTTTGAGCGTTTCCTGTGTCACCAGTTTTACATTCCGATGCACTTCTGCAGGTTTACTGTATCCCTTGGATCTTCCCATTGACGATGAAACACAGAAATTACATCGTAATTAAATATAAGAGACACAAGGTTGACTTAAGAACAAGAAAACTGAGTCTTCTTACGGTCTATGTTTTGAGCGTTTCCAGTGTCACCAGTTTTACATTCCGATGCACCTCTGCAGGTTTAGTGTATCCATTGGACCTTCCCATGGACGATGAAACACAGAAATTGCATCGGAATTAAATATAAGAGACACAATGCTGACTTAGGTACAGGAAGACTGAGTCTTCCTACTGTCTATAATTTGAGCGTCTCCTGTGTCACCAGTTTTACATTCCGTTGCACCTCTGCAGGGTTACTGTATCCCTTGGACCTTCACAGTGACGATGAAACACAGAAATTGCATCGGAATTAAATATAAAAGACACAATGCCGACTGAAGTACAAGAAAACTGAGTCTCCTTAGGGTCTATGTTATGAGCGCTTCCTGTGTCACCAGTTTTACATTCCGATGCACCTCTGCAGGTTTACTGTGTCTCTAGGATCTTCCCATTGAAGATGATCACAGAAATTGCATCGGAATTAAATATAAGATACACAATGCCGACTTAAGTACAGGAAGGCTGAGTCTTCCTACTGTCTATGCTTTGAGCGTTTCCTGTGTCACCAATTTTACATTCCGATGCACCTCTGCAGGTTTACTGAATCCCTTGGATCTTCCCATTGACGATGAAACACAGAAATTGCATCGGAATTAAATATAAGAGACACAATGCCGACTTAAGTACAGGAACGTTGAGTCTTCCTACTGTCTATGTTTTGAGCGTTTCCTGCGTCACCAGTTTTACATTTCGATGCACCTCTGCAGGTTTACTGTATCCATTGGAGCTTCCTATTGACGATGAAACACAGAAATTGCATCGGAATTAAATATAAAAGACACAATGCCGACTTAAGTACAAGAAAACTGAGTCTTCTTAGGGTCTATGTTATGAGCGCTTCCTGTGTCACCAGTTTTACATTCCGATGCACCTCTGCAGGGTTACTGTATCCCTTGGACCTTCCCATTGACGATGAACCACAGAAATTGCATCGGAATTAAATATAAGAGACACAATACCGACTTAAGTACAGGAACATTGAGTCTTCCTACTGTCTATGTTTTGAGCGTTTCCTGTGTCACCAGTTTTACATTCCGATGCACCTCTGCAGGTTTACTGTATCCCTTGGACATTCCCATTAACGATGAAACACAGAAATTGCATCGGAATTAAATATAAGAGACACAATGCCGACTTAAGTACAGGAAGAATGAGTCTTCCTACTGTCTATGTTTGGAGCATTTCCTGTGCCACCAGTTTTACATTCCGATGCACCTCTGCAGGTTTACTGTATCCATTGGACTTTCCCATTGACGATGAAACACAGAAAATGCAAAGGAATTAAATATAAGAGACACAATGCCGACTTAAGTACAGGAAGAATGAGTCTTCCTACTGTCTATGTTTTGAGCGTCTCCTGTGTCACCAGTTTTACATTCGGATGCACCTCTGCAGGGTTACTGTATCCCTTGGACCTTCCCTTTGACGATGAAACACAGTAATTGCATCGGAATTAAATATAAGAGACACAATGTCGTCTTAAGTACAGGAAGACTAAGTCTTCCAACTGTCTATGTTTTGAGCGTTTCCTGTGTCACCAGTTTTACATTCCGATGCACCTCTGCGGGTTTACTGTATCCCTTGGACCCTCCCATTAACGATGAAACACAGAAATTGCATCGGAATTAAATATAAGAGACACAATGTCGTCTTAAGTACAGGAAGACTAAGTCTTCCAACTGTCTATGTTTTGAGCGTTTCCTGTGTCACCAGTTTTACATTCCGATGCACCTCTACAGGTTTGCTGTATCCCTTTCACCTTCCCATTGACGACGAAACACAGAAATTGCATCGGATTTAAATATAAGTGACACAATGCCGACTTAAGTACAGGAAGACTGAGTCTTCCTACTGTCTATGATTTGAGCGTTCCCTGTGTCACCAGT
The DNA here is from genome assembly GCF_023898315.1 of Schistocerca nitens. NCBI lineage: Eukaryota > Metazoa > Arthropoda > Insecta > Orthoptera > Acrididae > Schistocerca > Schistocerca nitens. Next base: position 1,199,128,755 of record NC_064615.1, on the reverse strand, counting down.
TTTACATTCCGATGCACCTCTGCAGGTTTACTGTATCCCTTGGATCTTCCCATTGACGATGAAACACAGTAATTACATCGTAATTAAATATAAGAGACACAACGTTGACTTAAGTACAAGAAAACTGAGTCTTCTTACGGTCTATGTTTTGAGCGTTTCCAGTGTCACAAGTTTTACATTCCGATGCACCTCTGCAGGTTTACTGTATCCATTGGACCTTCCCATGGACGATGAAACACAGAAATTGCATCGGAATTAAATATATGAGACACAATGCTGACTTAGGTACAGGAAGACAGAGTCTTCTTACTGTCTATGATTTGAGCGTGTCCTGTGTCACCAGTTTTACATTCCGTTGCACCTCTGCTGGTTTACTGTATCCCTTGCACCTTCACAGTGACGATACAACACAGAAATTGCATCGGAATCAAATATAAAAGACACAATGCCAACTTATCTACAAGAAAACTGAGTCTCCTTAGGATGTATGTTATGAGCGCTTCCTGTGTCACCAGTTTTACATTCCGATGCACCTCTGCAGGATTAATGTATCCCTTGGACCTTCCCATTGACGATGAAACACAGAAATTTCATCGGAATTAAATATAAGAGACACAATGCCGACTTAAGTACAGAAAGACTGAGTCTTCCTACTGTGTATGTTTTGAGCGTTTCCTGCGTCACCAATTTTACATTCCGATGCACCTCTGCAGGTTTACTGTATCCATTGGACCTTCCCATTGACGATGAAACACAGAAATTGCATAGGAATTAAATATAAGAGACACAATGCCGACTTAAGTACAGGAAGAATGAGTCTTCCTACTGTCTATGCTTTGAGCGTCTCCTGTGTCACCAGTTTTACATTCGGATGCACCTCTGCAGGGTTACTGTATCCCTTGGACCTTCCCATTGACGATGAAACACAGAAATTGCATCGGAATTAAATATAAGAGACACAATGTCGACTTAAGTACAGGAACATTGAGTCTTCCTACTGTCTATGTTTTGAGCGTTTCCTCCGTCACCAGTTTTACGTTCCGATGCACCTCTGCAGGTTTACTGTATCCATTGGACCTTCCCATTCACGATGAAACACAGAAATTACATCGGAATAAAATATAAGAGACACAACGTTGACTTAAGTACAAGAAAACTGAGTCTTCTTACGGTCTATGTTTTGAGCGTTTCCGGTGTCACCAGTTTAAATTCCGATGCACCTCTGCAGGTTTACTGTATCCCTTGGACCTTCCCATTAACGATGAAACACAGAAATTGCATCGGAATTAAATATAAGAGACACAATGCCGACTTAAGTACAGGAAGAATGAGTCTTCCTACTGTCTATGTTTGAGCGTTTCCTGTGTCACCAGTTTTACATTCCGATGCACCTCTGCAGGTTTACTGTATCCATTGGACTTTCCCATTGACGATGAAGCACAGAAAATGCATAGGAATTAAATATAAGAGACACAATGCCGACTTAAGTACAGGAAGAATGAGTCTTCCTACTGTCTATGATTTGAGCGTCTCCTGTGTCACAAGTTATACATTCGGATGCACCTCTGCAGGGTTACTGTATCCCTTGGACCTTCCCATTGACGATGAAACACAGAGATTGCATCGGAATTAAATATAAGAGACACAATGTCGTCTTAAGTACAGGAAGACAAAGTCATCCAACTGTCTATTTTTTGAGCGTTTCCAGTGTCACCAGTTTTACATTCCGATACACCTCTGCAGGTTTGCTGTATCACTTTCACCTTCCCATTGACGATGAAACACAGAAAATGCATAGGAATCAAATATAAGAGACACAATGCCGACTTAAGTACACGAAGAATGAGTGTTCCTACTGTCTATGATTTGAGCGTTTCCTGTGTCACCAGTTTTACATTCCGATCCACCTCTGCAGGTTTACTGTATCCCTTGGACCTTCCCATTAACGATGAAACACAGAAATTGCATCGGAATTAAAGATAAGAGACACAATGCCCACTTAAGTACAGGAAGAATGAGTCTTCCTACTGTCTATGCTTTGAGCGTTTCCTGTGTCACCAGTTTTATATTCCGATGCACCTCTGCAGGTTTACTGTATCCATTGGACCTTCCCATGGACGATGAAACACAGAAATTGCATCGGAATTAAATATAAGTGACACAATGCCGACTTAAGTACAGGAAGACTGAGTCTTCCTACTGTCTATGACTTGAGCGTTCCCTGTGTCACCAGTTTTACATTCCGATGCACCTCTGCAGGTTTACTGTATCCCTTGGATCTTCCCATTGACGATGAAACACAGTAATTACATCGTAATTAAATATAAGAGACACAACGTTGACTTAAGTACAAGAAGACTGAGTCTTCTTAGGATCTATGATTTGAACGCTTCCAGTGTCACCAGTTTTACATTCCGATGCACCTCTGCAGGTTTACTGTATCCATTGGACCTTCCCATGGACGATGAAACACAGAAATTGCATCGGAATTAATTATAAGAGACACAATGCTGACTTAGGTACAGGAAGACAAAGTCTTCCTACTGTCTATGTTTTGAGCGTGTCCTGTGTCACCAGTTTTACATTCCGATACACCTCTGCAGGTTTAATGTATCCCTTGGACCTTCACAGTGACGATGAAACACAGAAATTGCATCGGAATTAAATATAAAAGACACAATGCCGACTTAAGTACAAGAAAACTGAGTCTTCTTAGGGTCTATGTTATGAGCGCTTCCTGTGTCACCAGTTTTACATTCCGATGCACCTCTGCAGGGTTACTGTATCCCTTGGACCCTCCCATTGACGATGAACCACTGAAATGGCATCGGAATTAAATATAAGAGACACAATGCCGACTTAAGTACAGGAACATTGAGTCTTCCTACTGTCTATTTTTGAGCGTTTCCTGTGTCACCAGTTTTACATTCCGATGCACCTCTGCAGGTTTACTGTATCCATTGGACTTTCCCATTGACGATGAAACACAGAAAATGCATAGGAATTAAATATAAGAGACACAATGCCGACTTAAGTACAGGAAGAATGAGTCTTCCTACTGTCTATGTTTTAAGCGTCTCCTGTGTCACCAGTTTTACATTCGGATGCACCTCTGCAGGGTTACTGTATCCCTTGGACCTTCCCATTGACGATGAAACACAGAAATTACATCGTAATTAAATATAAGAGACACAACGTTGAGTTAAGTACAAGAAAACTGAGTCTTCTTACGGTCTATGTTTTGAGAGTTTCCAGTGTCACCAGTTTTACATTCCGATACACCTCTGCAGGTTTACTGTATCCATTGGACCTTCCCATGGACGATGAAGCACAGAAATTGCATCGTAATTAAATATAAGAGACACAATGCTGAGTTATGTACAGGAAGACTGAGTCTTCCTACTGTCTATGATTTGAGCGTGTCCTGTGTCACCAGTTTTACATTCCGTTGCACCTCTGCTGGTTTACTTTATCCCTTGGACCTTCACAGTGACGATGAATCACAGAAATTGCATCGGAATTAAATATAAAAGACACAATGCCGACTTAAGTACAAGAAACTGAGTCTCCTTAGGGTCTATGTTATGAGCGCTTCCTGTGTCACCAGTTTTACATTCCGATGCACCTCTGCAGGGTTACTGTTTCCCTTGGACCTTCCCATTGACGATGTAACACAGAAATTGCATCGGAATTAAATATAAGAGACACAATGCCGACTTAAGTACAGAAAGACTGAGTCTTCCTACTGTCTATGTTTTGAGCGTTTCCTGAGTCACCAGGTTTACATTCCGATGCACCTCTGCAGGTTTACTGTATCCCTTGGATTTTCCCATTGACGTGAAACACAGAAATTGCATCGGAATTAAATGTAAGAGACACAATGCCGACTTAAGTACAGGAAGTTTGAGTCTACCTACTGGGTATGTTTTGAGCGTTTCCTGCGTCACCAATTTTACATTCCGATGCTCCTCTGCAGGTTTACTGTATCCATTGGACCTTCCCATTGACGATGTAACACAGAAATGGCATCGGAATTAAATATAAGAGACACAACGCAGACTTAAGAACAGGAAGGCTGAGTCTTCCTACTGTCTATGTTTAGAGCGTCTCCTGTGTCACCAGTTTTACATTCCGATGCACCTCTGCAGGTTTACTGTATCCATTGGACTTTCCCATTGACGATGACACACAGAAATTGAATAGGAATTAAATATAAGAGACACAATGCCGACTTAAGTACAGGAAGAATGAGTCTTCCTACTGTCTATGCTTTGAGCGTCTCCTGTGTCACCAGTTTTACATTCGGATGCACCTCTGCAGGGTTACTGTATCCCTTGGACCTTCCCATTGACGATGAAACACAGAAATTGCATCGGAATTAAATATAAGAGACACAATGTCGTCTTAAGTACAGGAACACAAAGTCATCCAACTGTCTATGTTTTGAGCGTTTCCTGTGTCACCAGTTTTACATTCCAATGCACCTCTGCAGGTTTGCTGTATCCCTTTCACCTTACCATTGACGACGAAACACAGAAATTGCATCGGATTTAAATATAAGAGACACAATGCCGACTTAAGTACAGGAAGACTGAGTATTCCTACTGTCTATTCTTTGAGCGTTTCCTGTGTCTCCAGTTTTACATTCCGATGCACCTCTGCAGGTTTACTGTATCCCTTGGATTTTCTCATTGACGATGAATCACAGAAATTTCATCGGAATTAAATATAAGAGACACAATGCCGACTTATGTACAGGAAGACTGAGTCTTCCAACTGTCTATGTTTTGAGCGTTTCCTGCGTCACCAATTTTACATTCCGATGCACCTCTGCAGGTTTACTGTATCCATTGGACCTTCCCATTGACGATGAAACACAGAAAAAGCATCGGAATTAAATAGAAGAGACACAACGCCGACTTAAGAACAGGAAGGCTGAGTCTTCCTACTGTCTATGCTTTGAGCGTCTCCTGTGTCACCAGTTTTACATTCCGGTGCACCTCTGCAGGTTTACTGTATCCATTGGACTTTCCCATTGAAGATGAAACACAGAAAATGCATAGGCATTAAATATAAGAGACACAATGCCGACTTAAGTGCAGGAAGAATGAGTCTTCCTACTGTCTATGTTTTGAGCGTTTCCTGTGTCACCAGTTTTACATTCCGATCCACCTCTTCAGGTTTACTGTATCCATTGGACCTTCTCATTGACGAAGATACACAGAAATTGCAACTGAATTAAATATAAGAGACACAACGCCGACTTAAGTACAGGGGGACTGAGTATTCCTAAAGTCTATGTTTTGAGCGTTTCCTGTGTCACCAGTTTTACATTCCGATGCACATCTGCAGGTTTACTGTATCTCTTGAATCTTCCCATTGACGATGAATCACAGAACTTGCATCGGAATTAAATATAAGAGACACAATGCCGACTTAAGTACAGGAAGAATGAGTCTTCCTACTGTCTATGTTTGAGCGTTTCCTGTGTCACCAGTTTTACATTCCGATGCACCTCTGCAGGTTTACGGTATCCATTGGACCTTCCCATTGACGATGAAACACAGAAAATGCATAGGAATTAAATATAAGAGACACAATGCCGACTTAAGTACAGGAAGAATGAGTCTTCCTACTGTCTATGATTTGAGCGTCTCCTGTGTCACAAGTTTTACTTTCGGATGCACCTCTGCAGGGTTACTGTATCCCTTGGACCTTCCCATTGACGATGAAACACAGAGATTGCATCGGATTTAAATATAAGAGACACAATGTCGTCAAAAAGTACAGGAAGACAAAGTCATCCAACTGCCTATGTTTTGAGCGTTTCCTGTGTCACCAGTTTTACATTCCGATGCACCTCTGCAGGTTTGCTGTATCCCTTTCACCTTCCCATTGACGATGAAACACAATAAATGCATAGGAATTAAATATAAGAGACACAATGCCGACTTAAGTACAGGAAGAATGAGTGTTCCTACTGTCTATGATTTGAGCGTTTCCTGTGTCACCAGTTTTACATTCCGATCCACCTCTGCAAATTTACTGTATCCATTGGACCTTCTCATTGACGAAGAAACACAGAAATTGCATCGGAATTAAACATAAGAGACACAACGCCGACATAAGTACAAGAACACTGAGTCTTCTTAGGATCTATGCCTTGAACGCTTCCTGTGTCACCAGTTTTACATTCCGATGCACCTCTGCAGGTTTACTGTATCCCTTTGACCTTCCCATTGACGACGAAACACAGAAATTGCATCGGATTTAAATATAAGAGACACAATGCCGACTTAAGTACAGGGAGACTGAGTATTTCTAATGTCTATGGTTTGAGCGTTTCCTGTGTCACCAGTTTTACATTCCGATGCACCTCTGCAGGTTTACTGTATCTCTTGGATCTTCCCATTGACGATGAATCACAGAAATTGCATCGGAATTAAATATAAGAGACACAATACCGACTTAAGTACAGGAAGGCTGAGACTTCCTACTGTCTATGCTTTGAGCGTTTCCTGTGTCACCAGATTTACATTCCGATGCACCTCTGCAGGTTTACTGAATCCCTTGGATCTTCCCATTGACGATGAAACACAGAAATTGCATCGGAATTAAATATAAGAGACACAATGCCGACTTAAGTACAGGAACATTGAGTCTTCCTACTGTCTATGCTTTGAGCGTTTCCTGCGTCACCAGTTTTACATTTCGATGCACCTCTGCAGGTTTACTGTATCCCTTGGACCTTCACAGTGACGATGAAACACAGAAATTGCATCGAAATTAAATATAAAATACACAATGCCGACTTAAGTACAAGAAAACTTAGTCTCCTTAGGGTCTATGTTATGAGCGCTTCCTGTGTCACCAGTTTTACATTCCGATGCACCTCTGCAGGGTTACTGTATCCCTCGGACCTTCCCATTGACGATGAAACACAAAAATTGCATCGGAATTAGATATAAGATACCCAATGCCGACTTAAGTACAGAAAGACTGTGTCATCCTACTGTCTACGTTTTGAGCGTTTCCAGTGTCACCAGTTTTACATTCCGATGCACCTCTGCAGGTTTACTGTATCCATTGGACCTTCCCATTGACGACGAAACACAGAAATTGCATCGGATTTAAATATAAGAGACACAATGCCGACTTAACTACAGGGAGACTGATTATTTCTAATGTCTATGTTTTGAGCGTTTCCTGTGTCACCAGTTTTACATTCCGATGCACCTCTGCAGGTTTACTGTATCTCTTGGATCTTCCCATTGACGATGAATCACAGAAATTGCATCGGAATTAAATATAAGAGACACAATGCCGACTTAAGAACAGGAAGGCTGAGTCTTCCTACTGTCTATGCTTTGAGCGTTTCCTGTGTCACCAGTTTTACATTCCGATGCACCTCTGCAGGTTTACGGAATCCCTTGGATCTTCCCATTGACGATGAAACACAGAAATTGCATCGGAATTGAATATAAGAGACACAATGCCGACTTAAGTACAGGAACATTGATTCTTCCGACAGTCTATGTTTTGAGCGTTTCCTGCGTCACCAGTTTTACATTTCGATGCACCTCTGCAGGTTTACTGTATCCATTGGACCTTCCTATTGACGATGAAATACAGAAATTACATCGGAATTAAATATAAGAGACACAACGTTGACTTAAGTACAAGAAAACTGAGTCTTCTTACGGTCTATGTTTTCAGCGTTTCCAGTGTCACCAGTTTTACATTCGGAAGCACCTCTGCAGGGTTACTGTATCCCTTGGACCTTCCCATTGACGATGAAACACAGAAACTGCATCGGAATTAAATATAAGAGACACAATGTCGTCTCAAGTACAGGAAGACATAGTCATCCAACTGTCTATGTTTTGAGCGTTTCCTGTGTCACCAGTTTTACATTCCAATGCACCTCTGCAGGTTTGCTGTATCCCTTTCACCTTCCCATTGGCGACGAAACACAGAAATTGCATCGGATTTAAATATAAGAGACACAATGCCGACTTAAGTACAGGAAGACTGATTATTCCTACTGTCTATTCTTTGAGCGTTTCCTGTGTCTCCAGTTTTACATTCCGATGCACCTCTGCAGGTTTACTGTATCCCTTGGATTTTCCCATTGACGATGAATCACAGAAATTGCATCGGAATTAAATATAAGAGACACAATGCCGACTTAAGTACAGGAAGACTGAGTCTTCCAACTGTCTATGTTTTGAGCATTTCCTGCGTCACCAATTTTACATTCCGGTGCACCTCTGCAGGTTTACTGTATCCATTGGACCTTCCCATTGACGATGAAACACAGAAATAGCATCGGAATTAAATATAAGAGACACAACGCCGACTTAAGAACAGGAAGGCTGAGTCTTCCTACTGTCTATGTTTTGAGCGTCTCCTGTGTCACCAGTTTTACATTCCGGTGCACCTCTGCAGGGTTACTGTTTCCCTTGGACCTTCCCATTGACGATGAAACACAGAAAATGCATAGGCATTAAATATAAGAGACACAATGCCGACTTAAGTACAGGAAGACTGAGTCTTCCTACTGTCTATGCTTTGAGCGTTTCCTATGTCACCAGTTTTACATTCCGATGCACCTCTGCAGGTTTACTGTATCTCTTGGAACTTCCCATTGACGATGAAACACAGAAATTACATCGTAATTAAATATAAGCGACACAACGTTGAGTTAAGTACAAGAACACTGAGTCTTCTTACGGTCTATGTTTTGAGCGTTTCCAGTGTCACCAGTTTTACATTCCGATGCACCTCTGCAGGTTTACTGTATCCATTGGACCTTCCCATGGACGATGAAGCACAGAAATTGCATCGTAATTAAATATAAGAGACACAATGCTGAGTTATGTACAGGAAGACTGAGTCTTCCTACTGTCTATGATTTGAGCGTGTCCTGTGTCACCAGTTTTACATTCCGTTGCACCTCTGCTGGTTTACTTTATCCCTTGGACCTTCACAGTGACGATGAATCACAGAAATTGCATCGGAATTAAATATAAAAGACACAATGCCGACTTAAGTACAAGAAACTGAGTCTCCTTAGGGTCTATGTTATGAGCGCTTCCTGTGTCACCAGTTTTACATTCCGATGCACCTCTGCAGGGTTACTGTTTCCCTTGGACCTTCCCATTGACGATGAAACACAGAAATTGCATCGGAATTAAATATAAGAGACACAATGCCGACTTAAGTACAGAAAGACTGAGTCTTCCTACTGTCTATGTTTTGAGCGTTTCCTGAGTCACCAGGTTTACATTCCGATGCACCTCTGCAGGTTTACTGTATCCCTTGGATTTTCCCATTGACATGAAACACAGAAATTGCATCGGAATTAAATGTAAGAGACACAATGCCGACTTAAGTACAGGAAGTTTGAGTCTACCTACTGTGTATGTTTTGAGCGTTTCCTGCGTCACCAATTTTACATTCCGATCCTCCTCTGCAGGTTTACTGTATCCATTGGACCTTCCCATTGACGATGTAACACAGAAATGGCATCGGAATTAAATATAAGAGACACAACGCCGACTTATGAACAGGAAGGCTGAGTCTTCCTACTGTCTATGTTTTGAGCTTCTCCTGTGTCACCAGTTTTACATTCCGATGCACCTCTGCAGGTTTACTGTATCCATTGGACTTTCCCATTGACGATGAAACACAGAAATTGAATAGGAATTAAATATAAGAGACACAATGCCGACTTAAGTACAGGAAGAATGAGTCTTCCTACTGTCTATGCTTTGAGCGTCTCCTGTGTCACCAGTTTTACATTCGGATGCACCTCTGCAGGGTTACTGTATCCCTTGGACCTTCCCATTGACGATGAAACACAGAAATTGCATCGGAATTAAATATAAGACACACAATGTCTTCTTAAGTACAGGAACACAAAGTCATCCAACTGTCTATGTTTTGAGCGTTTCCTGTGTCACCAGTTTTACATTCCAAAGCACCTCTGCAGGTTTGCTGTATCCCTTTCACCTTCCCATTGACGACGAAACACAGAAATTGCATCGGATTTAAATATAAGAGACACAATGCCGACTTAAGTACAGGGGGACTGAGTATTCCTAAAGTCTATGTTTTGAGAGTTTCCTGTGTCACCAGTTTTACATTCCGATGCACCTCTGCAGGTTTACTGTATCTCTTGAATCTTCCCATTGACGATGAATCACAGAACTTGCATCGGAATTAAATATAAGAGACACAATGCCGACTTAAGTACAGGAAGAATGAGTCTTCCTACCGTCTATGTTTGAGCGTTTCCTGTGTCACCTGTTTTACATTCCGATGCACCTCTGCAGGTTTACGGTATCCATTGGACCTTCCCATTGACGATGAAACACAGAAAATGCATAGGAATTAAATATAAGAGACACAATGCCGACTTAAGTACAGGAAGAATGAGTCTTCCTACTGTCTATGATTTGAGCGTCTCCTGTGTCACAAGTTTTACTTTCGGATGCACCTCTGCTGGGTTACTGTATCCCTTGGACCTTCCCATTGACGATGAAACACAGAGATTGCATCGGATTTAAATATAAGAGACACAATGTCGTCAAAAAGTACAGGAAGACAAAGTCATCCAACTGCCTATGTTTTGAGCGTTTCCTGTGTCACCAGTTTTACATTCCGATGCACCTCTGCAGGTTTGCTGTATCCCTTTCACCTTCCCATTGACGATGAAACACAATAAATGCATAGGAATTAAATATAAGAGACACAATGCCGACTTAAGTACAGGAAGAATGAGTGTTCCTACTGTCTATGATTTGAGCGTTTCCTGTGTCACCAGTTTTACATTCCGATCCACCTCTGCAAATTTACTGTATCCATTGGACCTTCTCATTGACGAAGAAACACAGAAATTGCATCGGAATTAAACATAAGAGACACAACGCCGACATAAGTACAAGAACACTGAGTCTTCTTAGGATCTATGTCTTGAACGCTTCCTGTGTCACCAGTTTTACATTCCGATGCACCTCTGCAGGTTTACTGTATCCTCTGGACCTTCACAGTGCCGATGAAACACAGAAATTGCATCGAAATTAAATATAAAATACACAATGCCGACTTAAGTACAAGAAAACTGAGTCTCCTTAGGGTCTATGTTATGAGCGCTTTCTGTGTCACCAGTTTTACATTCCGATGCACCTCTGCAGGGTTACTGTACCCCTTGGACCTTCCCATTGACGATGAAACACAAAAATTGCATCGGAATTAGATATAAGATACCCAATGCCGACTTAAGTACAGAAAGACTGAGTCTTCCTACTGTCTACGTTTTGAGCGTTTCCAGTGTCACCAGTTTTACATTCCGATGCACCTCTGCAGGTTTACTGTATCCATTGGACCTTCCCATTGACGACGAAACACAGAAATTGCATCGGATTTAAATATAAGAGACACAATGCCGACTTAAGTACAGGAAGACTGAGTATTCCTACTGTCTATTCTTTGAGCGTTTCCTGTGTCTCCAGTTTTACATTCCGATGCACCTCTGCAGGTTTACTGTATCCCTTGGATTTTCCCATTGACGATGAATCACAGAAATTGCATCGGAATTAAATATAAGAGACACAATGCCGACTTAAGTACAGGAAGACTGAGTCTTCCAACTGTCTATGTTTTGAGCATTTCCTGCGTCACCAATTTTACATTCCGGTGCACCTCTGCAGGTTTACTGTATCCATTGGACCTTCCCATTGACGATGAAACACAGAAATAGCATCGGAATTAAATATAAGAGACACAATGCCGACTTAAGAACAGGAAGGCTGAGTCTTCCTACTGTCTATGTTTTGAGCGTCTCCTGTGTCACCAGTTTTACATTCCGGTGCACCTCTGCAGGTTTACTGTATCCATTGGACCTTCCCATTGACGATGAAACACAGAAAATGCATAGGCATTAAATATAAGAGACACAATGACGACTTAAGTGCAGGAAGAGTGAGTCTTCCTACTGTCTATGTTTTGAGCGTTTCCTGTGTCACCAGTTTTACATTCCGATCCACCTCTTCAGGTTTACGGTATCCATTGGACCTTCTCATTGACGAAGATACACAGAAATTGCAACTGAATTAAATATAAGAGACACAACGCCGACTTAAGTACAAGAACACTGAGTCTTCTTAGGGTCTATGATTTGAACGCTTCCTGTATCTCCAGTTTTACATTCCGATGCACCTCTGCAGGTTTACTGAATCCCTTGGATCTTCCCATTGACGATGAAACACAGAAATTGCATCGGAATTAAATATAAGAGACACAATGCCGACTTAAGTACAGGAACATTGAGTCTTCCTACTGTCTATGTTTTGAGCGTTTCCTGCGTCACCAGTTTTACATTTCGATGCACCTCTGCAGGTTTACTGTATCCCTTGGACCTTCACAGTGACGATGAAACACAGAAATTGCATCGAAATTAAATATAAAATACACAATGCCGACTTAAGTACAAGAAAACTGAGTCTCCTTAGGGTCTATGTTATGAGCGCTTCCTGTGTCACCAGTTTTACATTCCGATGCACCTCTGCATGGTTACTGTATCCCTTGGACCTTCCCATTGACGATGAAACACAAAAATTGCATCGGAATTAGATATAAGAGACCCAATGCCGACTTAAGTACAGAAAGACTGAGTCTTCCTACTGTCTACGTTTTGAGCGTTTCCTGAGTCACCAGGTTTACATTCCGATGCACCTCTGCAGGTTTACTGTATCCCTTGGATTTTCCCATTGACGATGAAACACAGAAATTGCATCGGAATTAATTATAAGAGACACAATGCCGACTTAAGTACAGGAAGATTGAGTCTTCCTACTGTGTATGTTTTGAGCGTTTCCTGCGTCACCAATTTTACATTCCGTTGCACCTCTGCAGGTTTACTGTATCCATTGGACCTTCCCATTGACGATGAAACACAGAAATAGCATCGGAATGACATGTAAGAGACACAACGCCGACTTAAGAACAGGAAGGCTGAGTCTTCCTACTGTCTATGTTTTGAGCGTTTCCAGTGTCACCAGTTTTACATTCCGATGCACCTCTGCAGGTTTACTGTATCCATTGGACCTCCCCATTGACGACGAAACACAGAAATTGCATCGGATTTAAATATAAGAGACACAATGCCGACTTAAGTACAGGGAGACTGAGTATTTCTAATGTCTATGTTTTGAGTGTTTCCTGTGTCACCAGTTTTACATTCCGATACACCTCTGCAGGTTTACTGTATCTCTTGGATCTTCCCATTGACGATGAATCACAGAAATTGCATCGGAATTAAATATAAGAGACACAATGCCGACTTAAGAACAGGAAGGCTGAGTCTTCCTACTGTCTATGCTTTGAGCGTTTCCTGTGTCACCAGTTTTACATTCCGATGCACCTCTGCAGGTTTACGGAATCCCTTGGATCTTCCCATTGACGATGAAACACAGAAATTGCATCGGAATTGAATATAAGAGACACAATGCCGACTTAAGTACAGGAACATTGATTCTTCCGACTGCCTATGTTTTGAGCGTTTCCTGCGTCACCAGTTTTACATTTCGATGCACCTCTGCAGGTTTACTGTATCCATTGGACCTTCCTATTGACGATGAAATACAGAAATTACATCGGAATTAAATATAAGAGACACAACGTTGACTTAAGTACAAGAAAACTGAGTCTTCTTACGGTCTATGTTTTGAGCGTTTAGAGTGTCACCAGTTTTACATTCGGATGCACCTCTGCAGGGTTACTGTATCCCTTGGACCTTCCCATTGACGATGAAACACAGAAACTGCATCGGAATTAAATATAAGAGACACAATGTCGTCCTAAGTACAGGAAGACAAAGTCATCCAACTGTCTATGTTTTGAGCGTTTCCTGTGTCACCAGTTTTACATTCCAATGCACCTCTGCAGGTTTGCTGTATCCCTTTCACCTTCCCATTGACGACGAAACACAGAAATTGCATCGGATTTAAATATAAGAGACACAATGCCGACTTAAGTACAGGGAGACTGAGTATTCCTAATGTCTATGTTTTGAGCGTTTCCTGTGTCACCAGTTTTACATTCCGATGCACCTCTGCAGGTTTACTGTATCCCTTGAATCTTCCCATTGACGATGAACCACAGAACTTGCATCGGAATTAAATATAAGAGACACAATGCCGACTAAAGTACAGGAAGAATGACTCTTCCTACTGTCTATGTTCGAGCGTTTCCTATGTCACCAGTTTTACATTCCGATGCACCTCTGCAGGTTTACTGTATCCATTGGACCTTCCCATTGACGATGAAACACAGAAAATGCATAGGAATTAAATATAAGAGACACAACGCCGACATAAGTACAAGAACACTGAGTCCTCTTAGGATCTATGTCTTGAACGCTTCCTGTGTCACCAGTTTTACATTCCGATGCACCTCTGCAGGTTTACTGTATCCCTTTGACCTTCCCATTGACGTTGAAACACAGAAATTGCATCGGATTTAAATATAAGAGACACAATGCCGACTTAAGTACAGGGAGACTGAGTATTTCTAATGTCTATGGTTTGAGCGTTTCCTGTGTCACCAGTTTTACATTCCGATGCACCTCTGCAGGTTTTCTGAATCCCTTGGATCTTCCCATTGACGATGAAACACAGAAATTGCATCGGAATTAAATATAAGAGACACAATGCCGACTTAAGTACAGGAACATTGAGTCTTCCTACTGTCTATGTTTTGAGCGTTTCCTGCGTCACCAGTTTTACATTTCGATGCACCTCTGCAGGTTTACTGTATCACTTGGACCTTCACAGTGACGATGAAACACAGAAATTGCATCGAAATTAAATATAATATACACAATGCCGACTTAAGTACAAGAAAACTGAGTCTCCTTAGGGTCTATGTTATGAGCGCTTCCTGTGTCACCAGTTTTACATTCCGATGCACCTCTGCAGGGTTACTGTATCCATTGGACCTTCCCATTGACGATGAAACACAGAAATAGCATCGGAATGATATGTAAGAGACACAACGCCGACTTAAGTACAAGAACACTGAGTCTTTCTAGGGTCTATGTTTTGAACGCTTCCTGTGTCACCAGTTTTACATTTCGATGCACCTTTGCAGGTTTACTGTATCCCTTTGACCTTCCCATTGACGATGAATCACAGAAATTACATCAGAATTAAATATAAGAGACACAATGCCGACTTAAGAACAGGAAGGCTGAGTCTTCCTACTGTCTATGCTTTGAGCGTTTCCTGTGTCACCAGTTTTACATTCCGATGCACCTCTGCAGGTTTACTGAATCCCTTGGATCTTCCCATTGACGATGAAACACAGAAATTGCATCGGAATTAAATATAAGAGACACAATGCCAAGTACAGGAACATTGATTCTTAAGACTGTCTATGTTTTGAGCGTTTCCTGCGTCACCAGTTTTACATTTCGATGCACCTCTGCAGGTTTACTGTATCCATTGGACCTTCCTATTGACGATGAAATACAGAAATTACATCGGAATTAAATATAAGAGACACAACGTTGACTTAAGTACAAGAAAACTGAGTCTTCTTACGGTCTATGTTTTGAGCGTGTCCTGTGTCACCAGTTTTACATTCCGATGCACCTCTGCAGGTTTACTGTATCCCTTGGACCTTCACAGTGACCATGAAACACAGAAAATGCATCGGAATTAAATATAAAAGACACAATGCCGACTTAAGTACAAGAAAACTGAGTCTTCTTTGGGTCTATGTTATGAGCGCTTCCTGTGTCTCCACTTTTACATTCCGATGCACCTCAGCAGGGTTACTGTATCCCTTGGACCTTCCCATTGACGATGAAACACAGAAATTGCATCGGAATTAAATATAAGAGACACAATGCCGACTTAAGTACAGAATGACTGAGTCTTCCTACTGTCTTTGTTTTGAGCGTTTCCTGAGTCACCAGGTTTACATTCCGATACTCCTCTGCAGGTTTACTGTATCCCTTTGACCTTCCCATTGACGACGAAACACAGAAATTGCATCGGATTTAAATATAAGAGACACAATGGCGACTTAAGTACAGGGAGACTGACTATTCCTAATGTCTATGTTTTGAGCGTTTCCTGTGTCACCAGTTTTACATTCCAATGCACCTCTGCAGGTTTACTGTATCCATTGAACTTTCCCATTAAAGATGAAACACAGAAAATGCATAGGAATTAAATATAAGAGATACAATGCCGACTTAAGTACAGGAAGAATGAGTCTTCCTACTGTCTATGTTTGGAGCGTCTCCTGTGTCACCAGTTTTACATTCGGATGCACCTCTGCAGGATTACTGTATCCCTTGGACCCTTCCATTGACGATGAAACACAGAAATTGCATCGGAATTAAACATAAGAGACACAATGTCGTCTTAAGTACAGGAAGACAAAGTCATCCAAAAGTCTATGTTTTGAGCGTTTCCTGTGTCACCAGTTTTACATTTCGATGCACCTCTGCAGGTTTGCTGTATCCCTTTCACCTTCCCATTGACGACGAAACACAGAAATTGCATCGGATTTAAATATAAGAGACACAATGCCGACTTAAGTACAGGAAGACTGAGTATCCCTACTATCTATTTTTAAGCGTTTCCTGTGTCTCCAGTTTTACATTCCGATGCACCTCTCCAGGTTTGCTGTTTCTCTTGGATCTTCCCATTGACGATGAATCACAGAAATTGCATCGGAATGAAATATAAGAGACACAACGCCGACTTAAGTACAAGAACACTGAGTCTTTCTAGGGTCTATGTTTTGAACGCTTCCTGTGTCACCAGTTTTACATTTCGATGCACCTCTGCAGGTTTACCGTATCATTTGGCCTTCCCATTGACGACGAAACACAGAAATTGCATCGGATTTAAATATAAGAGACACAATGCCGACTTAAGTACAGGGAGACTGAGTATTCCTAATGTCTATGTTTTGAGCGTTTCCTGTGTCACCAGTTTTACATTCCGATGCACCTCTGCAGGTTTACTGTTTCTCCTGGATCTTCCCATTGACGATGAATCACAGAAATTGCATCGGAATTAAATATAAGCGACACAATGCCGACTTAAGTACAGGAAGACTGAGTCTTCCTACTGTCTATGTTTTGAGCGTTTCCTGTGTCACCAGTTTTACATTCCGATGCACCTCTGCAGGCTTACTGTATCCCTTGGATCTTCCCATTGACGATGAAACACAGAAATTACATCGGAATTAAATATAAGAGACACAACGTTGGCTTAAGTACAAGAAAACTGAGTATTCTTACGGTCTATGTTTTGAGCGTTTCCAGTGTCACCAGTTTTACATTCCGATGCACCTCTGCAGGTTTACTGTAGCCATTGGACCTTCCCATGGACGATGAAACACAGAAATTGTATCGGAATTAAATATAAGAGACACAATGCCGACTTAAGTACAGAAAGATTGAGTCTTCCTACTGTGTATGTTTTGAGCGTTTCCTGCGTCACCAATTTTACATTCCGATGCACCTCTGCAGGTTTACTGTATCCATTGGACCTTCCCATTAACGATGAAACACAAAACTTGCATCGGAATTAAATATAAGAGACCCAATGCCGACTTAAGTACAGAAAGACTGAGTCTCCCTACTGTCTACGTTTTGAGCGTTTCCTGAGTCACCAGGTTTACATTCCGATGCACCTCTGCAGGTTTACTGTATCCCTTGGATTTTCCCATTGACGATGAAACACAGAAATTGCATCGGAATTAAATGTAAGAGACACAATGCCGACTTAAGTACAGGAAGGTTGAGTCTTCCTACTGTGTATGTTTTGAGCGTTTCCTGCGTCACCAATTTTAGATTCCGATGAACCTCTGCAGGTTTACTGTATCCATTGGACCTTCCCATTGACAATGAAACACAGAAACAGCATCGGAATGAAATGTAAGAGGCACAACGCCGACTTAAGAACTGGAAGGCTGAGTCTTCCTACTGTCTATGTTTGAGCGTCTCCTGTGTCACCAGTTTTACATTCCGATGCACCTCTGGTGGTTTACTGTATCCATTGGACTTTCCCATTGACGATGAAACACAGAAATTGCATAGGAATTAAATATAAGAGACACAATGCCGACTTAAGTACAGGAAGAATGAGTCTTCCTACTGTCTATGCTTTGAGCGTCTCCTGTGTCACCAGTTTTACATGCGGATGCACCTCTGCAGGGTTACTGTATCCCTTGGACCTTCCCATTGACGATGAAACACAGAAATTGCATCGGAATTAAATATAAGAGACACAATGTCGTCTTAAGTACAGGAAGACAAAGTCATCCAACTGTCTATGTTTTGAGCGTTTCCTGTGTCACCAGTTTTACATTCCAATGCACCTCTGCAGGTTTGCTGTATCCCTTTCACCTTCCCATTGACGACGAAACATAGAAATTGCATCGGATTTAAATATAAGAGACACAATGCCGACTTAAGTACAGGTAGACAGAGTCTTCCTACTGTCTATGTTTTGAGCGTTTCCTGTGTCACCAGTTTTACATTCCGATGCACCTCTGCAGGTTTACTGTATCCCTTGGACCTTCGCAGTGACGATGAAACACAGAAAATGCATACGCATTTAATATAAGAGACACAATGCCGACTTAAGTACAGGAAGAATGAGTCTTCCTACTGTCTATGTTTTGAGCGTTTCCTGTGTCACCAGTTTTACATTCCGATCCACCTCTGCAGGTTTACTGTATCCATTGGACCTTCTCATTGACGAAGATACACAGAAATTGCATCGGAATTAAATATAAGAGACACAACGCTGACTTATGTACAAGACCACTGAGTCTTCTTAGGGTCTATGTTTTGAACGCTTCCTGTATCACCAGTTTTACATTCCGATGCACCTCTGCAGGTTTACTGTATCCCTTTGACCCTCCCATTGACGACGAAACACAGAAATTGCATCGGATTTAAATATAAGAGACACAATGCCGACTTAAGTACAGGGAGACTGAGTATTCCGAATGTCTATTTTTTGAGCGTTTCCTGTGTCACCAGTTTTACATTCCGATGCACCTCTGCAGGTTTACTGTTTCTCTTGGATCTTCCCATTGACGATGAATCACAGAAATTGCATCGGAATTAAATATAAGCGACACAATGCCGACTTAAGTACAGGAAGACTGAGTCTTCCTACTGTCTATGTTTTGAGCGTTTCCTGTGTCACCAGTTTTACATTCCGATGCACCTCTGCAGGCTTACTGTATCCCTTGGATCTTCCCATTGACGATGAAACACAGAAATTACATCGGAATTAAATATAAGAGACACAACGTTGGCTTAAGTACAAGAAAACTGAGTATTCTTACGGTCTATGTTTTGAGCGTTTCCAGTGTCACCAGTTTTACATTCCGATGCACCTCTGCAGGTTTACTGTAGCCATTGGACCTTCCCATGGACGATGAAACACAGAAATTGTATCGGAATTAAATATAAGAGACACAATGCCGACTTAAGTACAGAAAGATTGAGTCTTCCTACTGTGTATGTTTTGAGCGTTTCCTGCGTCACCAATTTTACATTCCGATGCACCTCTGCAGGTTTACTGTATCCATTGGACCTTCCCATTAACGATGAAACACAAAACTTGCATCGGAATTAAATATAAGAGACCCAATGCCGACTTAAGTACAGAAAGACTGAGTCTCCCTACTGTCTACGTTTTGAGCGTTTCCTGAGTCACCAGGTTTACATTCCGATGCACCTCTGCAGGTTTACTGTATCCCTTGGATTTTCCCATTGACGATGAAACACAGAAATTGCATCGGAATTAAATGTAAGAGACACAATGCCGACTTAAGTACAGGAAGGTTGAGTCTTCCTACTGTGTATGTTTTGAGCGTTTCCTGCGTCACCAATTTTAGATTCCGATGAACCTCTGCAGGTTTACTGTATCCATTGGACCTTCCCATTGACAATGAAACACAGAAACAGCATCGGAATGAAATGTAAGAGGCACAACGCCGACTTAAGAACTGGAAGGCTGAGTCTTCCTACTGTCTATGTTTTGAGCGTCTCCTGTGTCACCAGTTTTACATTCCGATGCACCTCTGGTGGTTTACTGTATCCATTGGACTTTCCCATTGACGATGAAACACAGAAATTGCATAGGAATTAAATATAAGAGACACAATGCCGACTTAAGTACAGGAAGAATGAGTCTTCCTACTGTCTATGCTTTGAGCGTCTCCTGTGTCACCAGTTTTACATGCGGATGCACCTCTGCAGGGTTACTGTATCCCTTGGACCTTCCCATTGACGATGAAACACAGAAATTGCATCGGAATTAAATATAAGAGACACAATGTCGTCTTAAGTACAGGAAGACAAAGTCATCCAACTGTCTATGTTTTGAGCGTTTCCTGTGTCACCAGTTTTACATTCCAATGCACCTCTGCAGGTTTGCTGTATCCCTTTCACCTTCCCATTGACGACGAAACATAGAAATTGCATCGGATTTAAATATAAGAGACACAATGCCGACTTAAGTACAGGTAGACAGAGTCTTCCTACTGTCTATGTTTTGAGCGTTTCCTGTGTCACCAGTTTTACATTCCGATGCACCTCTGCAGGTTTACTGTATCCCTTGGACCTTCGCAGTGACGATGAAACACAGAAAATGCATACGCATTTAATATAAGAGACACAATGCCGACTTAAGTACAGGAAGAATGAGTCTTCCTACTGTCTATGTTTTGAGCGTTTCCTGTGTCACCAGTTTTACATTCCGATCCACCTCTGCAGGTTTACTGTATCCATTGGACCTTCTCATTGACGAAGATACACAGAAATTGCATCGGAATTAAATATAAGAGACACAACGCTGACTTATGTACAAGACCACTGAGTCTTCTTAGGGTCTATGTTTTGAACGCTTCCTGTATCACCAGTTTTACATTCCGATGCACCTCTGCAGGTTTACTGTATCCCTTTGACCCTCCCATTGACGACGAAACACAGAAATTGCATCGGATTTAAATATAAGAGACACAATGCCGACTTAAGTACAGGGAGACTGAGTATTCCGAATGTCTATTTTTTGAGCGTTTCCTGTGTCACCAGTTTTACATTCCGATGCACCTCTGCAGGTTTACTGTATTTCTTGGATCTTCCCATTGACGATGAATCACAGAAATTGCATCGGAATTAAATATAAGAGACACAATGCCGACTTAAGTACAGGAAGACAAAGTCATCCAACTGTCTATGTTTTGAGCGTTTCCTGTGTCACCAGTTTTACATTCCGATGCACCTCTGCAGGTTTGCTGCATCCCTTTCACCTTCCCATTGACGACGAAACACAGAAAATGCATCGGAATTAAATATAAGAGACACAATGCCGACTTAAGTACAGGAAGACTGAGTATTCCTTCTGTCTATCTTGTGAGCGTTTCCTGTGTCTCAGTTTTACATTCCGATGCACCTCTGCAGGTTTACTGTATCCCTTGGATCTTCCCATTGACGATGAATCACAGAAATTGCATTGGAATTTAATATAAGAGTCACAATTCCGACTTAGGTACAGGAAGACTGAGTCTACCGACTGTCTATGGTTGAGCGTTTCCTGTGTCACCAGTTTTACATTCCGATGCACCTCTGCAGGTTTACTGTATTCATTGGACCTTCCCATTGACGATGAAACACAGAAATTGCATCGGAATTAAATATAAGAGACACAATTCTGACTTAGGTACAGGAAGACTGAGTCTTCCTACTGTCTATGTTTGAGCGTGTCCTGTGTCACCAGTTTTACATTCCGATGCACCTCTGCAGGTTTACTGTATCCCTTAGACCTTCACAGTGACGATGAAACACAGAAATTGCTTCGGAATTAAATATAAAAGACACAATGCCGACTTAAGTACAAGAAAACTGAGTCTTCTTAGGGTCTATGTTATGAGCGCTTCCTGTGTCAACAGTTTTACATTCAGATGCACCTCTGCAGGGTTACTGTATCCCTTGGACCTTCCCATTGACGATGAACCACAGAAATTGCATCGGAATTAATTATAAGAGACACAATGCCGACTTAAGTAATGGAACATTGAGTCTTCCTTCTGTCCATGTTTTGAGCGTTTCCTGCGTCACTAGTTTTACATTCCGATGCACCTCTGCAGGTTTACTGTATCCATTGGACCTTCCCATTGACGATGAAACACAGAAATTACATCGGATCTAAATATAAGAGACACAACGTTCTCTTAAGTACAAGAAAACTGAGTCTTCTTACGGTCTATGTTTTGAGCGTTTCCAGTGTCACCAGTTTTACATTCCGATGCACCTCTGCAGTTTAACTGTATCCATTGGACCATCCCATTGACGATGAAACACAGAAATTGCATCGGAATTGAATATAAGAGACACAATTCCGACTTAGGTACAGGAAGACTGAGTCTTCCTACTGTCTATGTTTTGAGCGTGTCCTGTGTCACCAGTTTTACATTCCGATGCACCTCTGCAGTTTTACTGTATCCCTTGCACCTTCACAGTGACGATGAAACACAGAAATTGCATAGGAATTAAATATAAAGGACACAATGCCGACTGAAGTACAAGAAAACTGAGTCTTCTTAGGGTCTATGTTAAGGGCGCTTCCTGTGTCACCAGTTTTACATTCCGATGCACCTCTGCAGGGTTACTGAATCACTTGGACCTTGCCATTGACGAAAAAACACAGAAATTGCATGGGAATTAAAAATATGACACAATGCCGACTTCAGTACAGGAAGACTGAGTCTTCCTACTGTCAATGTTATGAGCGCTTCCTGTGTCACCAGTTTTACATTCCGATGCACCTCTGCAGGTTTACTGTATCCATTGAACCTTCCCATCGACGATGAAACACAGAAATAGCATCGGAATTAAATATAAGAGACACAACGCCGACATAAGAACAGGAAGGCTGAGTCTTCCTACTGTCTGTGTTTTGAGCGTTTCCTGCGTCACCAGTTTTATATTCCGATGCACCTCTGCAGGTTTACTGTATCCATTGGACCTTCCCATTGACGATGAAACACAGAAATTGCATCGGAATTAAATATGAGAGACACAATTCCGACTTAGGTACAGGAAGACTGAGTCTTCCTACTGTCTATGTTTTAAGCGTGTCCTGTGTCACCAGTTTTTCATTCCGATGCACCTCTGCAGTTTTACTGTATCCCTTGCACCTTCACAGTGACGATGAAACACAGAAATTGCATCGGAATTAAATATAAAAGACACAATGCCGACTTAAGTACAAGAAAACTGAGTCTTCTTACGGTCTATGTTATGAGCGCTTCCTGTGTCACCAGTTTTACATTCCGATGCACCTCTGCAGGGTTACTGTATCCCTTGGACCTTCCCATTGACGAAAAAACACAGGAATTGCATCTGAATTAAATATATGACACAATGCCGACTTCAGTACAGGAAGACTGAGTCTTCCTACTGTCAATGTTTGAGCGTTTCCTGTGTCAACAGTTTTACATTCCGATGCACCTCTGCAGGTTTACTGTATCCATTGGACCTTCCCATTGACGATGAAACACAGAAAATGCATCGGAATTAAATATAAGAGACACAATGCCGACTGAAGTACAGGAAGACTGAGTCATACTACTGTCTATGTTTTGAGCGTTTCCTGTGTCACTAGTTTTACATTCCGATCCACCTCTGCAGGTTTACTGTATCCATTGGACCTTCCCATTGACGATGAAACACAGAAATAGCATCGGAATTAAATATAAGAGACACAATGCCGACTTAAGTACAGGAAGGCTGAGTCTTCCTACTGTCTGTTTTGACCGTATCCTGTGTCACCAATTTTACATTCCGATGCACCTCTGCAGGTTTACTGTATCCCTTGGATCTTCGCATTGATGATGAACCATAGAAATTGCATCGGAATTAAACATAAGAGACACAATGCCGACTTAAGTACAGGAACATTGAGTCTTCCTACTGTCTATGTTTTGAGCGTTTCCTGCGTCACTAGTTTTACATTCCGATGCACCTCTGCAGGTTTACTGTATCCATTGGACCTTCCCATTGACGATGAAACACAGAAATTACATCGGAATTAAATATAAGAGACACAACGTTGAGTTAAGTACAAGAAAACGGAGTCTTCTTACGGTCTATGTTTTGAGCGTTTCCTGTGTCACCAGTTTTACATTCCGATGCACCTCTGCAGGTTTACTGTATCCCTTGGACCTTCCCATTGACGATGAAACACAGAAATTGCATCAAAATTAAATATAAGAGACACATTGCCGACTTAAGTACAGAAAGACTGAGTCTTCCTACTGCCTATGTTTTGAGCGTTTCCTGAGTCACCAGGTTTACATTCCGATGCACCTCTGCAGGTTTACTGTATCCCTTGGATTTTCACATTGACGATGAAACACAGAAATTGCATCGGAATTAAATATAAGAGACACAATGCCGACTGAAGTACAGGAAGACTGAGTCATACTACTGTCTATGTTTTGAGCGTTTCCTGTGTCACTAGTTTTACATTCCGATCCACCTCTGCAGGTTTACTGTATCCATTGGACCTTCCCATTGACGATGAAACACAGAAATAGCATCGGAATTAAATATAAGAGACACAATGCCGACTTAAGTACAGGAAGGCTGAGTCTTCCTACTGTCTATGTTTTGAGCGTTTCCTGTGTCACCAGTTTTACATTCCGACGCACCTCTGCAGGTTTACTGTATCCCTTGGATCTTCGCATTGACGATGAACTACAGAAATTGCATCGGAATTAAATATAAGAGACACAAAGCCGACTTAAGTACAGAAAGACTGAGTCTTCCTACTGTCTATGTTTTGAGCGTGTCCTGTGTCACCAGTTTTACTTTCCGATGCACCTCTGCAGGCTTACTGTATCCCTTGGATCTTCCCATTGACGATGAAACACAGAAATTGCATCGGAATTAAATATAAGAGACACAACGTTGGCTTAAGTACAAGAAAACTGAGTATTCTTACGGTCTATGTTTTGAGCGTTTCCTGAGTCACCAGGTTTACATTCCGATGCACCTCTGCAGGTTTACTGTATCCCTTGGATTTTCCCATTAACGATGAAACACAGAAATTGCATCGGAATTAAATGTAAGAGACACAATGCCGACTTAAGTACAGGAAGGTTGAGTCTCCCTACTGTGTATTTTTTGAGCGTTTCCTGCGTCACCAAATTTACATTCCGATGAACCTCTGCAGGTTTACTGTATCCATTGGACCTTCCCATTGACAATGAAACACAGAAACAGCATCGGAATGAAATGTAAGAGGCACAACGCCGACTTAAGAACTGGAAGGCTGAGTCTTCCTACTGTCTATGTTTTGAGCGTCTCCTGTGTCACCAGTTTTACATTCCGATGCACCTCTGGAGGTTTACTGTATCCATTGGACTTTCCCATTGACGATGAAACACAGAAATTGCATAGGAATTAAATATAAGAGACACAATGCCGACTTAAGTACAGGAAGAATGAGTCTTCCTACTGTCTATGCTTTGAGCGTCTCCTGTGTCACCAGTTTTACAGGCGGATGCACCTCTGCAGGGTTACTGTATCCCTTGGACCTTCCCATTGACGATGAAACACAGAAACAGCATCGGAATGAAATGTAAGAGGACCAACGCCGACTTAAGAACTGGAAGGCTGAGTCTTCCTACTGTCTATGTTTTGAGCGTCTCCTGTGTCACCAGTTTTACATTCCGATGCACCTCTGCAGGTTTACTGTATTTCTTGGATCTTCCCATTGACGATGAATCACAGAAATTGCATCGGAATTAAATATAAGAGACACAATGCCGACTTAGGTACAGGAAGACTGAGTATTCCTTCTGTCTATCTTTTGAGCGTTTCCTGTGTCTCAGTTTTACATTCCGATGCACCTCTGCAGGATTACTGTATCCCTTGGATCTTCCCATTGACGATGAATCACAGAAATTGCATTGGAATTAAATATAAGAGTCACAATTCCGACTTAGGTACAGGAAGACTGAGTCTACCGACTGTCTATGGTTGAGCGTTTCCTGTGTCACCAGTTTTACATTCCGATGCACCTCTGCAGGTTTACTGTATCCATTGGACCTTCCCATTGACGATGAAACACAGAAATGCATAGGAATTAAATATAAGAGACACAATGCCGACTTAAGTACAGGAAGAATGGGTCTTCCTACTGTCTATGTTTTGAGCGTTTCCTGTGTCACCAGTTTTACATTCCGATCCACCTCTGCAGGTTTACATTATCCATTGGACCTTCTCATTGACGAAGAAACACAGAAATTGCATCGGAATTAAATATAAGAAACACAACGCCGACTTAAGTACAAGAACACTGAGTCTTCTTAGGGTCTATGTTTTGAACGCTTCCTGTGTCACCAGTTTTACATTCCGATGCACCTCTGCAGGTTTACTGTATCCCTTTGACCTTCCCATTGACAACGAAACACAGAAATTGCTTCGGAATTAAATATAAAAGACACAATGCAGACTTAAGTACAAGAAAACTGAGTCTTCTTAGGGTCTATGTTATGAGCGCTTCCTGTGTCAACAGTTTTACATTCAGATGCACCTCTGCAGGGTTACTGTATCCCTTGGACCCTCCCATTGACGATGAACCACAGAAATTGCATCGGAATTAATTATAAGAGACACAATGCCGACTTAAGTAATGGAACATTGAGTCTTCCTTCTGTCAATGTTTTGAGCGTTTCCTGCGTCACTAGTTTTACATTCCGATGCACCTCTGCAGGTTTACTGTATCCATTGGACCTTCCCATTGACGATGAAACACAGAAATTACATCGGAACTAAATATAAGAGACACAACGTTCTCTTAAGTACAAGAAAACTGAGTCTTCTTACGGTCTATGTTTTGAGCGTTTCCAGTGTCACCAGTTTTACATTCCGATGCACCTCTGCAGTTTCACTGTATCCATTGGACCATCCCATTGACGATGAAACACAGAAATTGCATCGGAATTGAATATAAGAGACACAATTCCGACTTAGGTACAGGAAGACTGAGTCTTCCTACTGTCTATGTTTTAAGCGTGTCCTGTGTCATCAGTTTTACATTCCGATGCACCTCTGCAGTTTTACTGTATCCCTTGCACCTTCACAGTGACGATGAAACACAGAAATTGCATAGGAATTAAATATAAAGGACACAATGCCGACTGAAGTACAAGAAAACTGAGTCTTCTTAGGGTCTATGTTAAGAGCGCTTCCTGTGTCACCAGTTTTACATTCCGATGCACCTCTGCAGGGTTACTGAATCACTTGGACCTTGCCATTGACGAAAAATCACAGAAATTGCATGGGAATTAAATATATGACACAATGCCGACTTCAGTAGAGGAAGACTGAGTCTTCCTACTGTCAATGTTATGAGCGCTTCCTGTGTCACCAGTTTTACATTCCGACGCACCTCTGCAGGTTTACTGTATCCATTGAACCTTCCCATCGACGATGAAACACAGAAATAGCATCGGATTGAAATATAAGAGACACAACGCCGACATAAGAACAGGAAGGCTGAGTCTTCCCACTGTCTGTGTTTTGAGCGTTTCCTGCGTCACCAGTTTTATATTCCGATGCACCTCTGCAGGTTTACTGTATCCATTGGACCTTCCCATTGACAATGAAACACACAAATTACATCGGAATTAAATATAAGAGACACAACGTTGACTTAAGTACAAGAAAACTGAGTCTTCTTACGGTCTATGTTTTGAACGTTTCCAGTGTCACCAGTTTTACATTCCGATGCACCTCTGCAGGTTTACTGTATCCATTGGACCTTCCCATTGACGATGAAACACAGAAATTGCATCGGAATTAAATATAAGAGACACAATTCCGACTTAGGTACAGGAAGACTGAGTCTTCCTACTGTCTATGTTTTAAGCGTGTCCTGTGTCACCAGTTTTACATTCCGATGCACCTCTGCAGTTTTACTGTATCCCTTGCACCTTCACAGTGACGATGAAACACAGAAATTGCATCGGAATTAAATATAAAAGACACAATGCCGACTTAAGTACAAGAAAACTGAGTCTTCTTACGGTCTATGTTATGAGCGCTTCCTGTGTCACCAGTTTTACATTCCGATGCACCTCTGCAGGGTTACTGTATCCCTTGGACCTTCCCATTGACGAAAAAACACAGGAATTGCATCGGAATTAAATATATGACACAATGCCGACTTCAGTACAGGAAGACTGAGTCTTCCTACTGTCAATGTTTGAGCGTTTCCTGTGTCAACAGTTTTACATTCCGATGCACCTCTGCAGGTTTACTGTATCCATTGGACCTTCCCATTGACGATGAAACACAGAAAATGCATCGGAATTAAATATAAGACACACAATGCCGACTGAAGTACAGGAAGACTGAGTCATACTACTGTCTATGTTTTGAGCGTTTCCTGTGTCACTAGTTTTACATTCCGATCCACCTCTGCAGGTTTACTGTATCCATTGGACCTTCCCATTGACGATGAAACACAGAAATAGCATCGGAATTAAATATGAGAGACACAATGCCGACTTAAGTACAGGAAGGCTGAGTCTTCCTACTGTCTATGTTTTGAGCGTTTTCTGTGTCACCAGTTTTACATTCCGATGCACCTCTGCAGGTTTACTGTATCCCTTGGACCTTCCCATTGACGATGAAACACAGAAATAGCATCGGAATTAAATATGAGAGACACAATGCCGACTTAAGTACAGGAAGGCTGAGTCTTCCTACTGTCTATGTTTTGAGCGTTTTCTGTGTCACCAGTTTTACATTCCGATGCACCTCTGCAGGTTTACTGTATCCCTTGGATCTTCGCATTGATGATGAACCATAGAAATTGCATCGGAATTAAACATAAGAGACACAATGCCGACTTAAGTACAGGAACATTGAGTCTTCCTACTGTCTATGTTTTGAGCGTTTCCTGCGTCACTAGTTTTACATTCCGATGCACCTCTGCAGGTTTACTGTATCCATTGGACCTTCCCATTGACGATGAAACACAGAAATTACATCGGAATTAAATATAAGAGACACAACGTTGAGTTAAGTACAAGAAAACGGAGTCTTCTTACGGTCTATGTTTTGAGCGTTTCCTGTGTCACCAGTTTTACATTCCGATGCACCTCTGCAGTTTTACTGTATCCCTTGCACCTTCACAGTGACGATGAAACACAGAAATTGCATCGGAATTAAATATAAGAGACACAATTCCGACTTAGGTACAGGAAGACTGAGTCTTCCTACTGTCTATGTTTAAAGCGTGTCCTGTGTCACCTGTTTTACATTCCGATGCACCTCTGCAGTTTTACTGTATCCCTTGCACCTTCACAGTGACGATGAAACACAGAAATTGCATCGGAATTAAATATAAAAGACACAATGCCGACTTAAGTACAAGAAAACTGAGTCTTCTTACGGTCTATGTTATGAGCGCTTCCTGTGTCACCAGTTTTACATTCCGATGCACCTCTGCAGGGTTACTGTATCCCTTGACCTTCCCGTTGACGAAAAAACACAGGAATAGCATCGAAATTAAATATATGACACAATGCCGACTTCAGTACAGGAAGACTGAGTCTTCCTACTGTCAATGTTTGAGCGTTTCCTGTGTCAACAGTTTTACATTCCGATGCACCTCCGCAGGTTTACTGTATCCATTGGACCTTCCCATTGACGATGAAACACAGAAAATGCATCGGAATTAAATATAAGAGACACAATGCCGACTGAAGTACAGGAAGACTGAGTCATACTACTGTCTATGTTTTGAGCGTTTCCTGTGTCACTAGTTTTACATTCCGATCTACCTCTGCAGGTTTACTGTATCCATTGGACCTTCCCATTGACGATGAAACACAGAAATAGCATCGGAATTAAATATAAGAGACACAATGCCGACTTAACTACAGGAAGGCTGAGTCTTCCTACTGTCTATGTTTTGAGCGTTTCCTGTGTCACCAGTTTTACATTCCGATGCACCTCTGCAGGTTTACTGTATCCCTTGGATCTTCGCATTGACGATGAACCACAGAAATTGCATCGGAATTAAATATAAGAGACACAATGCCGACTTAAGTACATGAACATTGAGTCTTCCTACTGTCTATGTTTTGAGCGTTTCCTGCGTCACTAGTTTTACATTCCGATGCACCTCTGCAGGTTTACTGTATCCATTGGAACTTCCCATTGACGATGAAACACAGAAATTACATCGGAATTAAATATAAGAGACACAACGTTGAGTTAAGTACAAGAAAACTGAGTCTTCTTACGGTCTATGATTTGAGCGTTTCCTGTGTCACCAGTTTTACATTCCGATGCACCTCTGCAGGTTTACTGTATCCCTTGGACCTTCCCATTGACGATGAAACACAGAAATTGCATCAAAAATATAAGAGACACAATGCCGACTTAAGTACAGAAAGACTGAGTCTTCCTACTGCCTATGTTTTGAGCGTTTCCTGAGTCACCAGGTTTACATTCCGATGCACCTCTGCAGGTTTACTGTATCCCGTGGATTTTCACATTGACGATGAAACACAGAAATTGCATCGGAATTAAATATAAGAGACACAATGCCGACTGAAGTACAGGAAACTGAGTCATACTACTGTCTAGGTTTTGAGCGTTTCCTGTGTCACTAGTTCTACATTCCGATCCACCTCTGCAGGTTTACTGTATCCATTGGACCTTCCCATTGACGATGAAACACAGAAATAGCATCGGAATTAAATATAAGAGACACAATGCCGACTTAAGTACAGGAAGGCTGAGTCTTCCTACTGTCTATGTTTTGAGCGTTTCCTGTGTCACCAGTTTTACATTCCGATGCACCTCTGCAGGTTTACTGTATCCCTTGGATCTTCGCATTGACGATGAACCACAGAAATTGCATCGGAATTAAATATAAGAGACACAATGCCGACTTAAGTACAGGAACATTGAGTCTTCCTACTGTCTATGTTTTGAGCGTTTCCTGCGTCACTAGTTTTACATTCCTTTGCACCTCTGCAGGTTTACTGTATCCATTGGACCTTCCCATTGACGATGAAACACAGAAATTACATCGGAACTAAATATAAGAGACACAACGTTCACTTAAGTACAAGAAAAGTGAGTCTTCTTACGGTCTATGTTTTGAGCGTTTCCAGTGTCACCAGTTTTACATTCCGATGCACCTCTGCAGGTTAACTGTATCCATTGGACCATCCCATTGACGATGAAACACAGAAATTGCATCGGAATTAAATATAAGAGACACAATTACGACCTAGGTACAGGAAGACTGAGTCTTCCTATTGTCTATGTTTTGAGCGTGTCCTGTGTCACCAGTTTTACATTCCGATGCACCTCTGCAGTTTTACTGTATCCCTTGCATCTTCACAGTGACGAGGAAACACAGAAATTGCATAGAAATTAAATGTAAAAGACACAATGCCGACTTAAGTACAAGAAAACTGAGTCTTCTTAGGGTCTATGTTATGAGCGCTTCCTGTGTCACCAGTTTTACATTCCGATGCACCTCTGCAGGGTTACTGTATCCCTTGGACCTTGCCATTGACGAAAAAACACAGAAATTGCATCGGAATTAAATATATGACACAATGCCGACTTCAGTACAGGAAGACTGAGTCTTCCTACTGTCTATGTTTTGAGCGTTTCCTGTGTCACCAGTTTTACATTCCGATGCACCTCTGCAGGTTTACTGTATCCCTTGGACCTTCGCATTGACGATGAACCACAGAAATTACATCGGAATTAAATATAAGAGACACAACGTTGTGTTAAGTACAAGAAAACTGAGTCTTCTTACGGTCTATGTTTTGAGCGTTTCCTGTGTCACCAGTTTTACATTCCGATGCACCTCTGCAGGTTTACTGTATCCATTGGACCTTCCCATGGACGATGAAACACAGAAATTGCATCGGAATTAAATATAAGAGACACTATTCACTCTTAGGTACAGGAAGACTGAGTCTTCCTACTGTCTATGTTATGAGCGTGTCCTGTGTCACCAGTTTTACATTCCGATGCACCTCTGCAGGTTTACTGTATCCATTGGACCTTCCCATAGACGATGAAACACAGAAATAGCATCGGAATTAAATATAAGAGACACAACGTTCACTTAAATACAAGAAAACGGAGTCTTCTTACGGTCTATGTTTTGAGCGTTTCCAGTGTCACCAGTTTTACATTCCGATGCACCTCTGCAGGTTTACTGTATCCATTGGACCTTCCCATTGACGATGAAACACAGAAATAGCATCGGAATTAAATATAAGATACACAACGCCTACTTAAGGACAGGAAGGCTGAGTCTTCCTACTGTCTATGTTATGAGCGTCTCCTGTGTCACCACTTTTACATTCCGATGCACCTCTGCAGGTTTACTGTGTCCCTTGATCTTCCCATTGACGATGAACCACAGAAATTGCATCGGAATTAAATATAAGAGACACAATGCCGTCTTAAGTAATGGAACATTGAGTCTTCCTACTGTCTATGTTTTGAGCGTTTCCTGCGTCACCAGTTTTATATTCCGATGCACCTCTGCAGGTTTACTGTATCCATTGGACCTTCCCATTGACGATGAAACACAGAAATTACATCGGAATTAAATATAAGAGACACAACGTTCACTTAAGTACAAGAAAACTGAGTCTTCTTACGGTATATGATTTGAGCGTTTCCAGTGTCACCAGTTTTACATTCCTATGCACCTCTGCAGGTTAACTGTATCCATTGGACCATCCCATTGACGATGAAACACAGATATTGCATCGGAATTACATATAAGTGACACAATTCCGACTTAGGTACAGGAAGACTGAGTCTTCCTACTGTCTATGTTTTGAGCGTGTCCTGTGTCACCAGTTTTACATTCCAATGCACCTCTGCAGTTTTACTGTATCCCTTGCACCTTCACAGTGACGATGAAACACAGAAATTGCATAGGAATTAAATATAAAATACACAATGCCGACTTAAGTACAAGAAAACTGAGTCTTCTTAGGGTCAATGTTATGAGCGCTTCCTGTGTCACCAGTTTTACATTCCGATGCACCCCTGCAGGGTTACTGTATCCCTTGGACCTTGCCATTGACGAAAAAACACAGAAATTGCATCGGAATTAAATATATGACACAATGCCTGCTTCAGTACAGGAAGACTGAGTCTTCCTACTGTCAATGTTTGAGCGTTTCCTGTGTCAACAGTTTTACATTCCGATGCACCTCTGCATGTTTACTGTGTCCATTGGACCTTCCCATTGACGATGAAACACAGAAAATGCATCGGAATTAAATATAAGAGACACAATGCCGACTGAAGTACAGGAAGACTGAGTCTTCCTACTGACTATGTTTTGAGCGTTTCCTGTGTCACCAGTTTTACATTCCGATCCACCTCTGCAGGTTTACTGTATCCATTGGACCTTCCCATTGACGATGAAACACAGAAATAGCATCGGAATTAAATATAAGAGACACAATGCCGACTTAAGTACAGGAACATTGAGTCTTCCTACTGTCTATGTTTTGAGCGTTTCCTGTGTCACCAGTTTTACATTCCGATGCACCTCTGCAGGTTTACTGTATCCCTTGGATCTTCGCATTGACGATGAAGCACAGAAATTGCATCGGAATTAAATATAAGAGACATAATGCCGACTTAAGTACAGGAACATTGAGTCTTCCTACTGTCTATGTTTTGAGTGTTTCCTGCGTCACCAGTTTTCCATTCCTATGCACCTCTGCAGGTTTACTGTATCCATTGGACCTTCCCATTGACGATAAAACACAGA
The DNA here is from genome assembly GCF_023898315.1 of Schistocerca nitens. NCBI lineage: Eukaryota > Metazoa > Arthropoda > Insecta > Orthoptera > Acrididae > Schistocerca > Schistocerca nitens. The sequence continues at coordinate 1,199,094,850 of NC_064615.1, read as the reverse complement.
AATTACATCGGAATTAAATATAAGAGACACAACGTTGAGTTAAGTACAAGAAAACTGAGTCTTCCTACCATCTATGTTTTGATCGTGTCCTGTGTCACCAGTTTTACATTCCGATGCACCTCTGCAGGTTTACTGTAACCCTTGGACCTTCCCATTGACGATGAAACACAGAAATTGCATCAAAATTAAATATAAGGGACACAATGCCGACTTAAGTACAGAAAGACTGAGTCTTCCTACTGTCTATGTTTTGAGCGTTTCCTGAGTCACCAGGTTTACATTCCGACGCACCTCTGCAGGTTTACTGTATCCCTTGGATTTTCACATTGACGATGAAACACAGAAATTGCGTCGGAATTAAATATAAGAGACACAATGCCGACTTAAGTACAGGAACATTGAGTCTTCCTACTGTGTATGCTTTGAGCGTTTCCTGCGTCACCAATTTTACATTCCGATGCACCTCTGCAGGTTTACTGTATCCATTGGACCTTCCCATTGACGATGAAACCCAGAAATAGCATCGGAATTAAATATAAGAGACACAACGTCGACTTAAGAACAGGAAGGCTGAGTCTTACTACTGTCTATGTTTTGAGCGTCTCCTGTGTCACCACTTTTACATTCGAATGCACCTCTGCAGGTTTACTGTATCCCTTGGATCTTCCCATTGACGATGAACCACAGAAATTGCATCGGAATTAAATATAAGAAACACAATGCCGTCTTAAGTAATGGAACATTGAGTCTTCCTACTGTCTATGCTTTGAGCGTTTCCTGCGTCACCAGTTTTACATTCCGATGCACCTCTGCAGGTTTACTGTATCCTTTGGACCATCCCATTGACGATGAAACGCAGATATTGCATCGGAATTACATATAAGAGACACAATTCCGACTTAGGTACAGGAAGAATGAGTCTTCCTACTGTCTATGTTTTGAGCGTGTCCTGTGTCACCAGTTTTACATTCCAATGCACCTCTGCAGTTTTACTGTATCCCTTGCACCTTCACAGTGACGATGAAACACAGAAATTGCATAGGAATTAAATATAAAATACACAATGCCGACTTAAGTACAAGAAAACTGAGTCTTCTTAGGGTCTATGTTATGAGTGCTTCCTGTGTCACCAGTTTTACATTCCGATGCACCTCTGCATGTTTACTGTGTCCATTGGACCTTCCCATTGACGATGAAACACAGAAAATGCATCGGAATTAAATATAAGAGACACAATGCCGATTGAAGTACAGGAAGACTGAGTCTTCCTACTGTCTATGTTTTGAGCGTTTCCTGTGTCACCAGTTTTCATTCCGATGCACCTCTGCAGGTTTACTGTATCCCTTGGATCTTCGCATTGACGATGAACCACAGAAAGTGCATCGGAATTAAATATAAGAGACACAATGCCGACTTAAGTACAGGAACATTGAGTCTTCCTACTGTCTATGTTTTGAGCGTTTCCTGCGTCACCAGTTTTCCATCCGATGCACCTCTGCAGGTTTACTGTATCCACTGGACTTTCCCATTGACGATAAAACACAGAAATTACATCGGAATTAAATATAAGAGACACAACGTTGAGTTAAGAACAAGAAAACTGAGTCTTCTTACGGTCTATGTTTTGAGCGTTTCCTGTGTCACCAGTTTTACATTCCGATGCACCTGTGCAGGTTTACTGTATCCATTGGACCTTCCCATGGACGATGAAACACAGAAATTGCATCGGAATTAAATATAAGAGACACTATTCACTCTTAGGTACAGGAAGACTGAGTCTTCCTACCGTCTATGTTTTGATCGTGTCCTGTGTCACCAGTTTTACATTCCGATGCACCTCTGCAGGTTTACTGTAACCCTTGGACCTTCCCATTGACGATGAAACACAGAAATTGCATCAAAATTAAATATAAGGGACACAATGCCGACTTAAGTACAGAAAGACTGAGTCTTCCTACTGTCTATGTTTTGAGCGTTTCCTGAGTCACCAGGTTTACATTCCGATGCACCTCTGCAGGTTTACTGTATCCCTTGGATTTTCACATTGACGATGAAACACAGAAATTGCGTCGGAATTAAATATAAGAGACACAATGCCGACTTAAGTACAGGAACATTGAGTCTTCCTACTGTGTATGTTTTGAGCGTTTCCTGCGTCACCAATTTTACATTCCGATGCACCTCTGCAGGTTTACTGTATCCATTGGACCTCCCCATTGACGATGAAACACAGAAATAGCATCGGAATTAAATATAAGAGACACAACGCCGACTTAAGAACAGGAAGGCTGAGTCTTACTACTGTCTATGTTTTGAGCGTCTCCTGTGTCACCACTTTTACATTCCAATGCACCTCTGCAGGTTTACTGTATCCCTTGGATCTTCCCATTGACGATGAACCACAGAAATTGCATCGGAATTAAATATAAGAGACACAATGCCGTCTTAAGTAATGGAACATTGAGTCTTCCTACTGTCTATGCTTTGAGCGTTTCCTGCGTCACCAGTTTTACATTCCGATGCACCTCTGCAGGTTTACTGTATCCATTGGACATTCCCATTGACGATGAGACACAGAAATAACATCAAAATTAAATATAAGAGACACAACGTTCACTTAAGTACAAGAAAACTGAGTCATCTTATGGTCTATGTTTTGAGCGTTTCCAGTGTCACCAGTTTTACATTCCGATGCACCTCTGCAGGTTAACTGTATCCATTGGACCATCCCATTGACGATGAAACACAGAAATTGCATCGGAATTAAATATAAGAGACACAATTCCGACTTAGGTACAGGAAGACTGAGTCTTCCTACTGTCTATGTTTTGAGCGTGTCCTGTGTCACCAGTTTTACATTCCGATGCACCTCTGCAGTTTTACTGTATCCCTTGCACCTTCACAGTGTCGATGAAACACAGAAATTGCATAGGAATTAAATATAAAAGACACAATGCCGACTTAAGTTCATGAAAACTGAGTCTTCTTAGGGTCTATGTTATGAGCGCTTCCTGTGTCACCAGTTTTACATTCCGATGCACCTCTGCAGGGTTACTGTATCCCTTGGACCTAGCCATTGACGAAAAAACACAGAAATTGCATCGGAATTAAATATATGACACAATGCCGTCTTCAGTACAGGAAGACTGAGTCATCCTACTGTCAATGTTTGAGCGTTTCCTGTGTCAACAGTTTTACATTCCGATGCACCTCTGCATGTTTACTGTATCCATTGGACCTTCCCATTGACGATGAAACACAGGAAATGCATCTGAATTAAATGTAAGAGACACAATGCCGACTGAAGTACAGGAAGACTGAGTCTTCCTACTGTCTATGTTTTGAGCGGTTCCTGTGTCACCAGTTTTACATTCCGATCCACCTCTGCAGGTTTACTGTATCCATTGGACCTTCCCATGGACGATGAAACACAGAAATTGCATCGGAATTAAATATAAGAGACAATATTCACTCTTAGGTATAGGAAGACTGAGTCTTCCTACCGTCCATGTTTTGATCGTGTCCTGTGTCACCAGTTTTACATTCCGATGCACCTCTGCAGGTTTACTGTATCCATTGGACCTTCCCATGGACGATGAAACACAGAAATTGCATCGGAATTAAATATAAGAGACACTATTCACTCTTAGGTATAGGAAGACTGAGTCTTCCTACCGTCTATGTTTTGATCGTGTCCTGTGTCACCAGTTTTACATTCCGATGCACCTCTGCAGGTTTACTGTAACCCTTGGACCTTCACAGTGACGATGAAACACAGAAATTGCATCGGAATTAAATATAAGAGACACAAGGTTCACTTAAGTACATGAAAACTGAGTCTTCTTACGGTCTATGTTTTGAGCGTTTCCAGTGTCACCAGTTTTACATTCCGATGCACCTCTGCAGGTGAACTGTATCCATTGGACCATCCCATTGACGATGTAACACAGAAATTGCATCGGAATTAAATATATGAGACACAATTCCGACTTAGGTACAGGAAGACTGAGTCTTCCTACTGTCTATGTTTTGAGCGTGTCCTGTGTCACCAGTTTTACATTCCGATGCACCTCTGCAGTTTTACTGTATCCCTTGCACCTTCACAGTGACGATGAAACACAGAAATTGCATAGGAATTAAATATAAAAGACACAATGCCGAATTAAGTACAAGAAAACTGAGTCTTCTTAGGGTCTATGTTATGAGCGCTTCCTGTGTCACCAGTTTTACATTCCGATGCACCTCTGCAGGGTTACTGTATCCCTTGGACCTTGCCATTGTCGAAAAACACAGAAATTGCATCGGAATTAAATATATGACACAATGCCGACTTCAGTACAGGAAGACTGAGTCTTCCTACTGTCAATGAGTGAGCGTTTCCTGTGTCAACAGTTTTACATTCCGATGCACCTCTGCATGTTTACTGTACCCATTGGACCTTCCCATTGACGATGAAACACAGAAAATGCATCGGAATTAAATATAAGAGACACAATGCCGACTGAAGTACAGGAAGACTGAGTCTTCCTACTGTCTATGTTTTGAGCGTTTCCTGTGTCACCAGTTTTACATTCCGATCCACCTCTGCAGGTTTACTGTATCCATTGGACCTTCCCATTGACGATGTAACACAGAAATAGCATCGGAATTAAATATAAGAGGCACAATGCCGACTTAAGTACAGGAACATTGAGTCTTCCTACTGTCTATGTTTTGAGCGTTTCATGTTTCACCAGTTTTACATTCCGATGCACCTCTGCAGGTTTACTGTATCCCTTGGATCTTCGCATTGACGATGAACCACAGAAATTGCATCGGAATTAAATATAAGAGACACAATGCCGACTTAAGTACAGGAACATTGAGTATTCCTACTGTCTATGTTTTGAGCGTTTCCTGCGTACCAGTTTTCCATTCCGATGCACCTCTGCAGGGTTACTGTATCCATTGGACCTTCTCATTGGCGATGAAACACAGAAATTGCATCGGAATTAAATATAACAGGCACAATGACGTCTTAAGTACAGGAAGACAAAGTCTTCCAACTGTCTATGTTTTGAGCGTTTCCTGTGTCACCAGTTTTACATTCCGATGCACCTCTGCAGGTTTCCTGTATCCCTTGGACCTTCAAAGTGGCGATGAAACACAGAAATTGCATCGGAATTAAATATAAGAGACACAATGCCGACTTAAGAACAGGAAGACTGAGCCTTCCTACTGTCTATGTTTTGAGCGTTTCCTGTGTCACCAGTTTCACATTCCGATGCACCTCTGCAGGTATACTGTTTCCCTTCGACTTTCCCATTGACGATGAAACACAGAAATTGCATCGGAATTAAATATAAAAGACACAATGCCGACTTCAGTACAGGAAGACTGAGTCTTCCTACTGTCTATGTTTTGAGCGTGTCCTGTGTCACAAGTTTTACATTCCGATGCACCTCTGCAGGTTTACTGTATCCCTTGAACCTTCACAGTGACGATGAAACACAGAAATTGCATCCGAAATAAATATAAAAGACACAATGCCGACTTAAGTATAAGAAAACTGAGTCTTCTTAGGGTCTATGTTATGAGCGCTTCCTGTGTCACCAGTTTTACATTCCGATGCACCTCTGCAGGGTTACTGTATCCCTTGGACCTTCACATTGACGATGAAACACAGAAATTGCATCGGAGTTAAATATAAGAGACACAATGCCGACTTAAGTACAGAAAGACTGAGTCTTCCTACTGTCTATGTATTGAGCGTTTCCTGAGTCACCAGGTTTACATTCCGATGCACCTCTGCAGGTTTACTGTATCCCTTGGATTTTCACATTGGCGATGAAACACAGAAATTGCATCGGAATTAAATATAAGAGACACAATGCCGACTTAAGTACAGGAAGATTGAGTCTTTCTACTGTGTATGTTTTAAGCGTTTCCTGCGTCACCAATTTAAATTCCGATGCACCTCTGCAGGTTCACTGTATCCAAAGGACCTTCCCATTGACGATGAAACACAGAAATAGCATCCGAATTAAATATAAGAGACACAATGCCGACTTAAGAACAGGAAGGCTGAGTCTTCCTACTGTCTATGTTTTGAGCGTCTCCTGTGTCACCACTTTTACATTCCGATGCACCTCTGCAGCTTTACTGTATCCCTTGGATCTTCCCATTGACGATGAACCACAGAAATTGCATCGGAATTAAATGTAAGAGACACAATGCCGACTGAAGTAATGGAACATTGAGTTTTCCTACTGTCTATGTTTTGAGCGTTTCCTGCGTCACCAGTTTTACATTCCGATGCACCTCTGCAGTTTTACTGTATCCCTTGCACCTTCACAGTGACGATGAAACACAGAAATTGCATAGGAATTAAATATAAAAGACACAATGCCGACTTAAGTACAGGAAGACTGAGTCTTTCCACTGTCTATGTTTTGAGCGTTTCCTGTGTCACCAGTTTTACATTCCGATGCACCTCTGCAGCTTTACTGTATCCATTGGACCTTCCCATTGACGATGAAACACAGAAAATGCATCGGAATTAAATATAAGAGACACAATGCCGACTGAAGTACAGGATTACTGAGTCTTCCTACTGTCTATGTTTTGAGCGTTTCCTGTGTCACCAATTTTACATTCAGATCCACCTCTGCAGATTTACTGTATCCATTGGACCTTCCCATTGACGATGAAACACAGAAATAGCATCGGAATTAAATATAAGAGACACAATGCCGACTTAAGTACAGGAAGGCTGAGTCTTCCTACTGTCTATGTTTTGAGCGTTTCCTGTGTCACCAGTTTTACATTCCGATGCACCTCTGCAGGTTTATTGTATCCCTTGGATCTTCGCATTGACGATGAACCACAGAAATTGCTTCGGAATTAAATATAAGAGACACTATTCTGACTTTGGTACAGGAAGACTGAGTCTTCCTACTGTCTATGTTTTGAGCGTGTCCTGTGTCACCAGTTTTACATTCCGATGCACCTCTGCAGGTTTACTGTAACCCTTGGACCTTCACAGTGACGAGAAATACAGAAATTGCATCGTAATTAAATATAAAAGACACAATGCCGACTTAAGTACAAGAAAACTGAGTCTTCTTAGGCTCTATGTTATGAGCGCTTCCTTTGTCACCTGTTTTACATTCCGATGCACCTCTGCAGGGTTACTGTATCCCTTGGACCTTCCCATTGGCGATGAAACACAGAAATTGCATCGGAATTAAATATAAGAGGCACAATGACGTCTTAAGTACAGGAAGACAAAGTCTTCCAACTGTCTATGTTTTGAGCGTTTCCTGTGTCACCAGTTTAACATTCCGATGCACCTCTGCAGGTTTCCTGTATCCCTTGGACCTTCAAAGTGACGATGAAACACAGAAATTGCATCGGAATTAAATATAAGAGACACAATACCGACTTAACTACAGGAAGACTGAGTCTTCCTAATGTCTATGTTTTGATCGTTTCCTGTGTCATCAGTCCTACATTCCGATGCACCTCTGCAGGTTTACTGTATCCCTTGGATTTTCACATTCACGATGGAACACAGAAATTGCATCGGAATTAAATATAAGAGACACAATGCCGACTTAAGTACAGGAAGATTGAGTCTTTCTACTGTGTATGTTTTAAGCGTTTCCTGCGTCACCAATTTATATTCCGATGCACCTCTGCAGGTTTACTGTATCCATTGGACCTTCCCATTGACGATGAAACACAGAAATAGCATCCGAATTAAATATAAGAGACACAACGCCGACTTAAGAACAGGAAGGCTGAGTCTTCCTACTGTCTATGATTTGAGCGTCTCCTGTGTCACCACTTTTACATTCCGATGCACCTCTGCAGCTTTACTGTATCCCTTGGATCTTCCCATTGACGAAAAACCACAGAAATTGCATCGGAATTAAATGTAAGAGACACAATGCCGACTTAAGTAATGGAACATTGAGTCTTCCTACTGTCTATGTTTTGAGCGTTTCCTGCGTCACCAGTTTTACATTCGGATGCACCTCTGCAGGTTTACTGTATCCATTGGACCTTCCCATAGACGATGAAACACAGAAATTACATCGGAATTAAATATAAGAGACACAACGTTGACTTAAGTACAAGAAAACTGAGTCTTCTTACGGTCTATGTTTTGAGCGTTTCCAATGTCACCAGTTTTAAATTCCGATGCACCTCTGCACGTTTACTGTATCCGTTGGACCTTCCCATTAACGACAAAACACAGAAATTGCATCGGAATTAAATATAAGGGACACAATTCCGACTTAGGTACAGGAAGACTGAGTCTTCCTACTGTCTATGTTTTGAGCGTGTCCTGTGTTACCAGTTTTACATTCCGATGCACCTCTGCAGTTTTACTGTATCCCTTGCACCTTCACAGTGACGATGAAACACAGAAACTGCATCGGAATTAAATATAAAAGACACAATGCCGACTTAAGTACAAGAAAACTGAGTCTTCTTAGGGTCTATGTTATGAGCGCTTCCTGTGTCACCAGTTTTACATTCCGATGCACCTCTGCAGGGTTACTGTATCCCTTGGACCTTCCCACTGACGAAAAAACACAGAAATTGCATCGGAATTAAATATATGACACAATGCCGACTTCAGTACAGGAAAACTGAGTCTTCCTACTGTCAATGTTTGAGCGTTTCCTGTGTCAACAGTTTTACATTCCGATGCACCTCTGCAGGTTTACTGTATCCATTGGACCTTCCCATTGACGATGAAACACAGAAAATGCATCGGAATTAAATATAAGAGAAACAATGCGGACTTAAGTACAGGAACATTGAGTCTTCCTACTGTCTATGTTTGGAGCGTTTCCTGCGTCACCAGTTTTACATTCCGATGCACCTCTGCAGGTTTACTGTATCCATTGGACCTTCCCATTGACGATGAAACACAGAAATTACAGCGGAATTAAATTTAAGAGACACAACGTTAAGTTCAAGAATACTAAGCCCTCTTACGGTCTATATTTTGAGCGTTTCCTGTGTCACCAGTTTTACATTCCGATGCACCTCTGCAGGTATACTGTATCCATTGGTCCTTCCCATGGACGATGAAACACAGAAATTGCATCGGAATTAAATATAAGAGACACTATTCACTCTTAGGTACAGGAAGACTGAGTCTTCCTACTGTCTATGTTTTGATCGTGTCCTGTGTCACCAGTTTTACATTCCGATGCACCTCTGCAGGTTTACTGTAACCCTTGGACCTTCACAGTGACGATGAAACACAGAAATTGCATCGGAATTAAATACAACAGACAAATTGCCGACTTAAGTAATGGAACATTGAGTCTTCCTACTGTCTATGATTTGAGCGTTTCCTGCGTCACCAGTGTTACATTCCGATGCACCTCTGCAGGTTTACTGTATCCATTGGACCTTCCCATTGACGATGAAGCACAGAAATTACATCGGAATTAAATATAAGAGACACAACGTTCACTTATGTACAAGAAAACTGAGTCTTCTTACGGTCTATGTTTTGAGCGATTCCAGTGTCACCAGTTTTACATACCGATGCACATCTGCAGGTTAACTGTATCCATTGGACCATCCCATTGACGATGACACACAGAAATTGCATCGGAATTAAATATAAGAGACACAATTCCGACTTAGGTACAGGAAGACTGAGTCTTCCTACTGTCTATGTTTTGAGCGTGTCCTGTGTCACCAGTTTTACATTCCGATGCACCTCTGCAGTTTTACTGTATCCCTTGCACCTTCACAGTGACGATGAAACACAGAAATTGCATAGGAATTAAATATAAAAGACACAATGCCGACTTAAGTACAAGAAAACTGAGTCTTCTTAGGGTCTATGTTATGAGCGCTTCCTGTGTCACCAGTTTTACATTCCGATGCACCTCTGCAGGGTTACTGTATCCCTTGGACCTTGCCATTTACGATGAAACACAGAAATTACATCGGAATTAAATATAAGAGACACAACGTTCACTTAAGTACAAGCAAACTGAGTCTTCTTTCTGTCTATGTTTTGAGCGTTTCCAATGTCACCAGTTTTACATTCCGATGCACCTCTGCAGGTTTACTGTATCCATTGGACCTTCCCATTAACGATAAAACACAGAAATTGCATCGGAATTAAATATAAGGGACACAATTCCGACTTAGGTACAGGAAGACTGAGTCTTCCTACTGTCTATGTTTTGAGCGTGTCTTGTGTCACCAGTTTTACATTCCGATGCACCTCTGCAGTTTTACTGTATCCCTTGCACCTTCACAGTGACGATGAAACACAGAAATTGCATCGGAATTAAATATAAAAGACACAATGCCGACATAAGTACAAGAAAACTGAGTCTTCTTAGGGTCTATGTTATGAGCGCTTCCTGTGTCACCAGTTTTACATTCCGATGCACTTCTGCAGAGTTACTGTATCCCTTGGACCTTCCCATTGATGAAAAAACACAGAAATGGCATCGGAATTAAATATATGACACAATGCCGACTTCAGTACAGGAAGACTGAGTCTTCCTACTGTCAATGTTTGAGCGTTTCCTGTGTCAACAGTTTTACATTCCGATGCACCTCTGCAGGTTTACTGTATCCATTGGACCTTCCCATTGACGATGAAACACAGAAAATGCATCGGAATTACATATAAGAGACACAATGCCGACTGAAGTACAGGATTACTGAGTCTTCCTACCGTCTATGTTTTGAGCGTTTCCTGTGTCACCAGGTTAACATTCAGATCCACCTCTGCAGATTTACTGTATCCATTGGACCTTCCCATTGACAATGAAACACAGAAATAGCATCGGAATTAAATATAAGAGACACAATGCCGACTTAAGTACAGGAAGGTTGAGTCTTCCTACTGTCTATGTTTTGAGCGTTTCCTGTGTCACCAGTTTTACATTCCGATGCACCTCTGCAGGTTTACTGTATCCCTTGGATCTTTGCATTGACGATGAACCACAGAAATTGCATCGGAATTAAATATAATAGACACAATGCCGACTTAAGTACAGGAACATTGAGTCTTCCTACTGTCTATGTTTGGAGCGTTTCCTGCGTCACCAGTTTTACATTCCGATGCACTTCTGCAGGTTTACTGTATCCATTGGACCTTCCCATTGACGATGAAACACAGAAATTACATCGGAATTAAATTTAAGAGACACAACGTCGAGTTAAGTACAAGAAAACTAAGCCCTCTTACGGTCTATGTTTTGAGCGTTTCCTGTGTCACCAGTTTTACATTCCGATGCACCTCTGCAGGTATACTGTATCCATTGGACCTTCCCATGGACGACTAAACACAGAAATTGCATCGGAATTAAATATAAGAGACACAATGCTGACTTAGGTACAGGAAGACTGAGTCTTCCTACTGTCTATGTTTTGAGCGTGTCCTGTGTCACCAGTTTTACATTCCGATGCACCTCTGCAGGTTTACCTTATCCATTGGACCTTCCCATTGACGATAAAACACAGAAATTACATCGGAATTAAATATAAGAGACACAACGTTGAGTTAAGTACAAGAAAACTGAGCCTTATTACGGTCTCTGTTTTGAGCGTTTCCTGTGTCACCAGTTTTACATTCCGATGCACCTCTGCAGGTTTACTGTATCCATTGGACCTTCCCATGGACGATGAAACACAGAAATTGCATCGGAATTAAATATAAGAGACACTATTCACTCTTAGGTACAGGAAGACTGAATCTTCCTACTGTCTATGTTTTGATCGTGTCCTGTGTCACCAGTTTTACATTCCTACGCACCTCTGCAGATTTACTGTAACCCTTGGACCTTCACAGTGACGATGAAACACAGAAATTGCATCGGAATTAAATATAAGAGACACAATGCCGTCTTAAGTAATGGAACATTGAGTCTTCCTACTGTCTATGTTTTGAGCGTTTCCTGCGTCACCAGTTTTACATTCCGATGCACCTCTGCAGGTTTACTGTATCCATTGGACCTTCCCATTGACGATGAAACAATGAAATTACATCGGAATTAAATATAAGAGACAAATCGTTCACTTAAGTACAAGAAAACTGAGTCTTCTTACGGTCTATGTTTTGAGCGTTTCCAGTGTCACCAGTTTTACATTCCGATGCACCTCTGCAGGTTAACTGTATCCATTGGACCATCCCATTGACGATGAAACACAGAAATTGCATCGGAATTAAATATAAGAGACACAATTCCGACTTAGGTACAGGAAGACTGAGTCTTCCTACTGTCTATGTTTTGAGCGTGTCCTGTGTCACCAGTTTTACATTCCGATGCACCTCTGCAGTTTTACTGTATCCCTTGCACCTTCACAGTGACGATGAAACACAAAAATTGCATAGGAATAAAAAGTATAAAATACACAATGCCGACTTAAGTACAAGAAAACTGAGTCTTCTTAGGGTCTATGTTATGAGCGCTTCCTGTGTCACCAGTTTTACATTCCGATGCACCTCTGCAGTGTTACTGTATCCCTTGGACCTTGCCATTGACGATGAAACACAGAAATTACATCGGAATTAAATATAAGAGACACAACGTTGACTTAAGTACAAGAAAACTGAGTCTTCTTACGGTCTATGTTTTGAGCGTTTCCAATGTCACCAGTTTTACATTCCGGTGCACCTCTGCAGGTTTACTGTATCCATTGGACCTTCCCATTAACGATAAAACACAGAAAATGCATCGGAATTAAATATAAGAGACACAATGCCGACTGAAGTACAGGATTACTGAGTCTTCCTACCGTCTATGTTTTGAGCGTTTCCTGTGTCACCAGGTTAACATTCAGATCCACCTCTGCAGATTTACTGTATCCATTGGACCTTCCCATTGACGATGAAACACAGAAATAGCATCGGAATTAAATATAAGAGACACAATGCCGACTTACGTACAGGAAGGTTGAGTCTTCCTACTGTCTATGTTTTAAGCGTTTCCTGTGTCACCAGTTTTACATTCCGATGCACCTCTGCATTTTTACTGTATCCCTTGGATCTTCGCATTGACGATGAACCACAGAAATTGCATCGGTATTAAATATAAGAGACACAATGCCGACTTAAGTACAGGAACATTGAGTCTTCCTACTGTCTATGTTTGGAGCGTTTCCTGCGTCACCAGTTTTACATTCCGATGCACTTCTGCAGGTTTACTGTATCCATTGGACCTTCCCATTGACGATGAAACACAGAAATTACATCGGAATTAAATTTAAGAGACACAACGTCGAGTTAAGTACAAGAAAACTAAGCCCTCTTACGGTCTATATTTTGAGCGTTTCCTGTGTCACCAGTTTTACATTCCGATGCACCTCTGCAGGTATACTGTATCCATTGGACCTTCCCATGGACGACGAAACACAGATATTGCATCGGAATTAAATATAAGAGACTCAATGCTGACTTAGGTACAGGAAAACTGAGTCTTCCTACTGTCTATGTTTTGAGCGTGTCCTGTGTCACCAGTTTTACATTCCGATGCACCTCTGCAGTTTTACTGTATCCCTTGCACCTTCACAGTGACGATGAAACACAGAAATTGCATCGGAATTAAATATAAAAGACACAATGCCGACTTAAGTACAAGAAAACTGAGTCTTCTTAGGGTCTATGTTATGAGCGCTTCCTATGTCACCAGTTTTACATTCCGATGCACCTCTCCAGAGTTACTGTATCCCTTGGACCTTCCCATTGACGAAAAAACACAGAAATTGCATCGGAATTAAATATATGACACAATGCCGACTTCAGTACAGGAAGACTGAGTCTTCCTACTGTCAATGTTTGGGCGTTTCCTGTGTCAACAGTTTTACATTCCGATGCACCTCTGCAGGTTTACTGTATCCATTGGACCTTCCCATTGACGATGAAACACAGAAAATGCATCGGAATTAAATATAAGAGACACAATGCCGACTGAAGTACAGGATTACTGAGTCTTCCTACCGTCTATGTTTTGAGCGTTTCCTGTGTCACCAGGTTAACATTCAGATCCACCTCTGCAGATGTACTGTATCCATTGGACCTTCCCATTGACGATGAAACACAGAAATAGCATCGGAATTAAATATAAGAGACACAATGCCGACTTAAGTACAGGAAGGTAGAGTCTTCCTACTGTCTATGTTTTGAGCGTTTCCTGTGTCACCAGTTTTACATTCCGATGCACCTCTGCAGGTTTACTGTATCCCTTGGATCTTCGCATTGACGATGAACCACAGAAATTGCATCGGAATTAAATATAAGAGACACAATGCCGACTTAAGTACAGGAACATTGAGTCTTCCTACTGTCTATGTTTGGAGCGTTTCCTGCGTCACCAGTTTTACATTCCGATGCACTTCTGCAGGTTTACTGTATCCATTGGACCTTCCCATTGACGATGAAACACAGAAATTTCATCGGAATTAAATTTAAGAGACACAACGTCGAGTTAAGTACAAGAAAACTAAGCCCTCCTACGGTCTATGTTTTGAGCGTTTCCTGTGTCATCAGTTTTACATTCCGATGCACCTCTGCAGGTATACTGTATCCATTGGACCTTCCCATGGACGACGAAACACAGAAATTGCATCGGAATTATATATAAGAGGCACAATGCTGACTTAGGTACAGGAAGACTGAGTCTTCCAACTGTCTATCTTTTGAGCGTGTCCTGTGTCACCAGTTTTACATTCCGATGCACCTCTGCAGGTTTACTGTATCCATTGGACCTTCCCATTGACGATAAAACACAGAAATTACATCGGAATTAAATATAAGAGACACAACGTTGAGTTAAGTACAAGAAAACTGAGTCTTCTTACGGTCTCTGTTTTGAGCGTTTCCTGTGTCACCAGTTTTACATTCCGATGCACCTCTGCAGGTTTACTGTATCCATTGGACCTTCCCATGGACGATGAAACACAGAAATTGCATCGGAATTAAATATAAGAGACACTATTCACTCTTAGGTACAGGAAGACTGAGTCTTCCTACTGTCTATGTTTTGATCGTGTCCTGTGTCACCAGTTTTACATTCCGATGCACCTCTGCAGGTTTACTGTAACCCTTGGACCATCACAGTTACGATGAAACACAGAAATTGCATCGGAATTAAATATAAGAGACACAATGCCGTCTTAAGTAATGGAACATTGAGTCTTCCCACTGTCTATGTTTGAGCGTTTCCTGCGACACCAGTTTTACATTCCGATGCACCTCTGCAGGTTTACTGTATCCATTGGACCTTCCCATTGACGATGAAACACAGAAATTACATCGGAATTAAATATAAGAGACACAACGTTCACTTAAGTACAAGAAAACTGAGTCTTCTTACGGTCTATGTTTTGAGCGTTTCCAGTGTCACCAGTTTTACATTCCGATGCACCTCTGCAGGTTAACTGTATCCATTGGACCATCCCATTGACGATAAAACACAGAAATTGCATCGGAATTAAATATAAGAGACACAATTCCGACTTAGGGACAGGAAGACTGAGTCTTCCTACTCTCTATGCTTTGAGCGTGTCCTGTGTCACCAGTTTTACATTCCGATGCACCTCTGCAGTTTTACTGTATCCCTTGCACCTTCACAGTGAGGATGAAACACAAAAATTGCATAGGAATTAAATATAAAAGACACAATGCCGACTTAAGTACAAGAAAACTGAGTCTTCTTAGGGTCTATGTTATGAGCGCTTCCTCTGTCACCAGTTTTACATTCCGATGCACCTCTGCTGGGTTACTGTATCCCTTGGACCTTGCCATTGACGATGAAACACAGAAATTACATCGGAATTAAATATAATAGACACAACGTTGACTTAAGTACAAGAAAACTGAGTCTTCTTACGGTCTATGTTTTGAGCGTTTCCAATGTCACCAGTTTTACATTCCGATGCACCTCTGCAGGTTTACTGTATCCATTGGACCTTCCCATTAACGATAAAACACAGAAAATGCATCGGAATTAAATATAAGAGACACAATGCCGACTGAAGTACAGGATTACTGAGTCTTCCTACCGTCTATGTTTTGAGCGTTTCCTGTGTCACCAGGTTAACATTCAGATCCACCTCTGCAGATTTACTGTATCCATTGGACCTTCCCATTGACGATGAAACACAGAAATAGCATCGGAATTAAATATAAGAGACACAACGCCGACTTAAGTACAGGAAGGTTGAGTCTTCCTACTGTCTATGTTTTGAGCGTTTCCTGTGTCACCAGTTTTACATTCCGATGCACCTCTGCAGGTTTACTGTATCCCTTGCACCTTCACAGTGACGATGAAACACAAAAATTGCATAGGAATTAAATATAAAAGACACAATGCCGACTTAAGTACAAGAAAACTGAGTCTTCTTAGGGTCTATGTTATGAGCGCTTCCTGTGTCACCAGTTTTACATTCCGATGCACCTCTGCACGTTTACTGTATCCCTTGGACCTTGCCATTGACGATGAAACACAGAAATTACATCGGAATTAAATATAAGGGGCACAACGTTGACTTAAGTACAAGAAAACTGAGTCTTCTTACGGTCTATGTTTTGAGCGTTTCCAATGTCACCAGTTTTACATTCCGATGCACCTCTGCAGGTTTACTGTATCCATTGGACCTTCCCATTAACGATAAAACACAGAAAATGCATCGGAATTAAATATAAGAGACACAATGCCGACTGAAGTACAGGATTACTGAGTCTTCCTACCGTCTATGTTTTGAGCGTTTCCTGTGTCACCAGGTTAACATTCAGATCCACCTCTGCAGATTTACTGTATCCATTGGACCTTCCCATTGACGATGAAACACAGAAATAGCATCGGAATTAAATATAAGAGACACAATGCCGACTTAAGTACAGGAAGGTTGAGTCTTCCTACTCTCTATGTTTTGAGCGTGTCCTGTGTCACCAGTTTTACATTCCGATGCACCTCTGCAGTTTTACTGTATCCCTTGCACCTTCACAGTGACGATGAAACACAAAAATTGCATAGGAATTAAATATAAAAGACACAATGCCGACTTAAGTACAAGAAAACTGAGTCTTCTTAGGGTCTATGTTATGAGCGCTTCCTGTGTCACCAGTTTTACATTCCGATGCACCTCTGCACGGTTACTGTATCCCTTGGACCTTGCCATTGACGATGAAACACAGAAATTACATCGGAATTAAATATAAGGGGCACAACGTTGACTTAAGTACAAGAAAACTGAGTCTTCTTACGGTCTATGTTTTGAGCATTTCCAATGTCACCAGTTTTACATTCCGATGCACCTCTGCAGGTTTACTGTATCCATTGGACCTTCCCATTAACGATAAAACACAGAAAATGCATCGGAATTAAACATAAGAGACACAATGCCGACTGAAGTACAGGATTACTGAGTCTTCCTACCGTCTATGTTTTGAGCGTTTCCTGTGTCACCAGGTTAACATTCAGATCCACCTCTGCAGATTTACTGTATCCATTGGACCTTCCCATTGACGATGAAACACAGAAATAGCATCGGAATTAAATATAAGAGACACAATGCCGACTTAAGTACAGGAAGGTTGAGTCTTCCTACTGTCTATGTTTTGAGCGTTTCCTGTGTCACCAGTTTTACATTCCGATGCACCTCTGCAGGTTTACTGTATCCATTGGACCTTCCCATTGACGATAAAACACAGAAATTACATCGGAATTAAATATAAGAGACACAACGTTGAGTTAAGTACAAGAAAACTGAGTCTTCTTACGGTCTCTGTTTTGAGCGTTTCCTGTGTCACCAGTTTTACATTCCGATGCACCTCTGCAGGTTTACTGTATCCATTGGACCTTCCCATGGACGATGAAACACAGAAATTGCATCGGAATTAAATATAAGAGACACTATTCACTCTTAGGTACAGGAAGACTGAGTCTTCCTACTGTCTATGTTTTGATCGCGTCCTGTGTCACCAGTTTTACATTCCGATGCACCTCTGCGGGTTTACTGTATCCATTGGACATTCCCATTGACGATAAAACACAGAAATTACATCGGAATTAAATGTAAGAGACACAACGTTGAGTTAAGTACAAGAAAACTGAGTCTTCTTACGGTCTCTGTTTTGAGCGTTTCCTGTGTCACCAGTTTTACATTCCGATGCACCTCTGCAGGTTTACTGTATCCATTGGACCTTCCCATGGACGATGAAACACAGAAATTGCATCGGAATTAAATATAAGAGACACTATTCACTCTTAGGTACAGGAAGACTGAGTCTTCCTACTGTCTATGTTTTGATCGCGTCCTGTGTCACCAGTTTTACATTCCGATGCACCTCTGCAGGTTTACTGTAACCCTTGGACCTTCACAGTGACGATGAAACACAGAAATTGCATAGGAATTAAATATAAAAGACACAATGCCGACTTAAGTACAAGAAAACTGAGTCTTCTTAGGGTCTATGTTATGAGCGCTTCCTGTGTCACCAGTTTTACATTCCGATGCACCTCTGCAGGGTTACTGTATCCCTTGGACCTTGCCATTGACGATGAAACACAGAAATTACATCGGAATTAAATATAAGGGGCACAGCGTTGACTTAAGTACAAGAAAACTGAGTCTTCTTACGGTCTATGTTTTGAGCGTTTCCAATGTCACCAGTTTTACATTCCGATGCACCTCTGCAGGTTTACTGTATCCATTGGACCTTCCCATTATCGATAAAACACAGAAATTGCATCGGAATTAAATATAAGGGACACAATTCCGACTTAGGTACAGGAAGACTGAGTCTTCCTACTGTCTATGTTTTGAGCGTGTCCTGTGTCACCAGTTTTACATTCCGATGCACCTCTGCAGTTTTACTGTATCCCTTGCACCTTCACAGTGACGATGAAACACAGAAATTGCATCGGAATTAAATATAAAAGACACAATGCCGACTTAAGTACAAGAAAACTGAGTCTTCTTAGGGTCTATGTTATGAGCGCTTCCTGTGTCACCAGTTTTACATTCCGATGCACCTCTGCAGGGTTACTGTATCCCTTGGACCTTCCCATTGACGAAAAAACACAGAATTGCATCGGAATTAAATATGTGACCCAATGCCGATTTCAGTACGGGAAGACTGAGTCTTCCTACTGTCAATGTTTTGAGCGTTTCCTGTGTCACCAGGTTAACATTCAGATCCACCTCTGCAGATTTACTGTATCCATTGGACCTTCCCATTGACGATGAAACACAGAAATAGCATCGGAATTAAATATAAGAGACACAATGCCGACTTAAGTACAGGAAGGCTGAGTCTTCCTACTGTCTATGTTTTGAGCGTTTCCTGTGTCACCAGTTTTACATTCCGATGCACCTCTGCAGGTTTACTGTATCCCTTGGATCTTCGCATTGACGATGAACCACAGAAATTGCATCGGAATTAAATATAAGAGACACAATGCCGACTTAAGTACAGGAACATTGAGTCTTCCTACTGTCTATGTTTGGAGCGTTTCTTGCGTCACCAGTTTTACATTCCGATGCACCTCTGCAGGTTTACTGTATCCATTGCACCTTCCCATTGACGATGAAACACAGAAATTACATCGGTATTAAATTTTAGAGACACAACGTCGAGTTAAGTACAAGAAAACTAAGCCCTCTTACGGTCTATGTATTGAGCGTTTCCTGTGTCACCAGTTTTTCATTCCGATGCACCTCTGCAGGTATACTGTATCCATTGGACCTTCCCATGGACGACGAAACACAGAAATTGCATCGGAATTAAATATAAGAGACACAATGCTGACTTAGGTACAGGAAGACTGAGTCTTCCTACTGTCTATGTTTTGAGCGTGTCCTGTGTCACCAGTTTTACATTCCAATGCACCTCTGCAGGTTTACTGTATCCATTGGACCTTCCCATGGACGATGAAACACAGAAATTGCTTCGGAATTAAATATAAGAGACACAATTCTGACTTAGGTACAGGAAGACTGAGTATTCCTACTGTCTATGTTTTGAGCGTGTCCTGTCTCACAAGATTTACATTCCGATGCACCTCTGCAGGTTTACTGTATCCCTTGGACCTTCACAGTGACGATGAAACACAGAAATTGAATCGAAATTAAATATAAAAGACACAATGCCGACTTAAGTACAAGAAAACTGAGTCTTCTTAGGGTCTATGTTATGAGCGCTTCCTGTGTCACCTGTTTTACATTCCGATGCACCTCTGCAGGGTTACTGTATCCCTTGGACCTTCCCATTGACGATGAAACACAGAAATTGCATCGGAATTAAATATAAGAGACACAATGCCGACTTAAGTACAGAAAGACTGAGTCTTCCTACTGTCTATGTATTGAGCGTTTCCTGAGTCACCAGGTTTACATTCCGATGCACCTCTGCAGGTTTACTGTATCCCTTGGATTTTCACATTGACGATGAAACACAGAAATTGCATCGGAAT
This sequence comes from Schistocerca nitens, assembly GCF_023898315.1. Lineage (NCBI taxonomy): Eukaryota > Metazoa > Arthropoda > Insecta > Orthoptera > Acrididae > Schistocerca > Schistocerca nitens. Next base: position 1,199,074,397 of record NC_064615.1, on the reverse strand, counting down.
GAAATATAAGAGACACAATGCCGACATTACAACAGGAAGATTGAGTCTTTCTACTATGTATGTTTTAAGCGTTTCCTGCGTCACCAATTTTACATTCCGATGCACCTCTGTAGGTTTACTGTATCCATTGGACCTTCCCATTGACGATGAAACGCAGAAATTGCATCGGAATTAAATGTAAGAGACACAATGCCGACTTAAGTAATGGAACATTGAGTCTTCCTACTGTCTATGTTTTGAGCGTTTCCTGCGTCACCAGTTTTACATTCGGATGCACCTCTGCAGGTTTACTGTATCCATTGGACCTTCCCATTGGCGATGAAACACAGAAATTACAACGGAATTAAATATAAGAGACACAACGTTGACTTAAGTACAAGAAAACTGAGTCTTCTTACGGTCAATGTTTTGAGCGTTTCCAATGTCACCAGTTTTACATTCCGATGCACCTCTGCAGGTTTACTGTATCCATTGGACCTTCCCATTATCGATAAAACACAGAAATTGCATCGGAATTAAATATAAGGGACACAATTCCGACTTAGGTACAGGAAGACTGAGTCTTCCTACTGTCTATGTTTTGAGCGTGTTCTGTGTCACCAGTTTTACATTCCGATGCACCTCTGCAGTTTTACTGTATCCCTTGCACCTTCACAGTGACGATGAAACACAGAAATTGCATCGGAATTAAATATAAAAGACACAATGCCGACTTAAGTACAAGAAAACTGAGTCTTCTTAGGGTCTATGTTATGAGCGCTTCCTGTGTCACCAGTTTCACATTCCGATGCACCTCTGCAGGGTTACTGTATCCCTTGGACCTTCCCATTGACGAAAAAACACAGAATTGCATCGGAATTAAATATGTGACCCAATGCCGATTTCAGTACGGGAAGACTGAGTCTTCCTACTGTCAATGTTTTGAGCGTTTCCTGTGTCACCAGGTTAACATTCAGATCCACCTCTGCAGATTTACTGTATCCCTTGGACCTTCCCAGTGACGAAAAAACACAGAAATTGCATCGGAATTAAATATAAAAGACACAATGCCGACTTAAGTACAAAAAAACTGAGTCTTCTTAGGGTCTATGTTATGAGCGCTTCCTGTGTCACCAGTTTTACATTCCGATGCACCTCTGCAGGTTTACTGTATCTCTTGGACCTTCACAGTGACGACGAAACACAGAAATTGCATCGGAATTAAACATAAGAGACACAATGCCGACTGAAGTACAGGATTACTGAGTCTTCATACTGTCTATGTTTTGAGCGTTTCCTGTGTCACCAGTTTTACATCAGATCCACCTCTGCAGATTTACTGTATCCATTGGACCTTCCTATTGACGATGAAACACAGAAATAGCATCGGAATTAAATATAAGAGACACAATGCCGACTTAAGTACAAGAAGGCTGCGTCTTCCTACTGTCTATGTTTTGAGCGTTTCCTCTGTCACCAGTTTTACATTCCGATGCACCTCTGCAGGTTTACTGTATCCCTTGGACCTTCACAGTGACGATGAAACACAGCAATTGCATCGGAATTAAATATAAAAGACACAATGCCGACTTAAGTATAAGAAAACTGAGTCTTCTTAGGGTCTATGTTATGAGCGCTTCCTGTGTCACCAGTTTTACATTCCGATGCACCTCTGCAGGGTTACTGTATCCCTTGGACCTTCACATTGACGATGAAACACAGAAATTGCATCGGAATTAAATATAAAAGACACAATGCCGACTTAAGTACAGGAAGACTGAGTCTACCTACTGTCTATGATTTGAGCGTGTCCTGTGTCACCAGATTTACATTCCGATGCACCTCTGCAGGTTTACTGTATCCCTTGGACCTTCACAGCGACGATGAAACACAGAAATTGCATCGGAATTAAATATAAAAGACACAATGCCGACTTAAGTACAAAAAAACTGAGTCTTCTTAGGGTCTATGTTATGAGCGCTTCCTGTGTCACCAGTTTTACATTCCGATGCACCTCTGCAGGTTTACTGTATCTCTTGGACCTTCACAGTGACGACGAAACACAGAAATTGCATCGGAATTAAATATAAGAGACACAATGCCGACTTAAGTACAGAAGGACCGAGTCTTCCTACGGTCTACGTTTTGAGCGTTTCCTGTGTCACCAGTTTTACATTCCGATACACCTCTGCAGGTTTGCTGTATCCCTTTGACCTTGCCATTGACGATGAATTAAAGAAATTGCGTCGGAATTAAATATAAGAGACACAATGCCGACTTAAGTACAGGAAGATTGAGTCTTCCTATTGTCAATTTTTTGAGCGTTTCCTGCGTCACCAGTTTTACATTCCGACGCACCTCTACACGTTTACTGTTTCCATCGGACATTCTCATTGACGATGAGAAACAGAAATTACATCGGAATTAAATATAAGAGACACAACGCCGACTTAAGTACATGAAAACAGAGTCTTCTTACGGTCTACGTTTTGAGCGTTTCCAGTGTCAACAGTTTTACATTCCGATGCACCTCTGCAGGTTTACTGTGTCCCTTGGTCCTTCCCATTTGCGATGAAACACAGAAATTGCATCGGAATTAAATATAAGAGACACAATGACGTCATAAGTAGAGGAAGATTGAGTCTTTCAACTGTCTATGTTTTGAGCGTTTCCTGTGTCACCAGTTTTACATTCCCATGCACCTCTGCAGGTTTTCCTGTATCCCTTGGACCTTCACAGTGACGATGAAACACAGAAATTGCATCTAAATTAAATATAAGAGACACAATGCCGACTTCAGTATAAGAAAACTGAGTCTTCTTAGGGTCTATGTTTTGACCGCTTCCAGTGTCACCAGTTTTACATTCCAATGCACCTCTGCAGGTTTACTCTATCCCTTGGACCTTCCCATTGACGACGAAATACAGAAATTGCATCGGATTTAAATATAAGAGACACAATGCCGACTTAAGTACTGGAAGACTGAGTATTCCTACTGTCTATGTTTTGATCGTTTCCTGTGTCACCAGTTTTTCATTCCGATACACCTCTGCACGTTTACTGTATCCATTGGACCTTCCCATTGACGATGAAACACAGAAATTGCATCGGAATTAAATATAAGAGACACAATGCTGACATAAGAACAGGAATGCTGAGTCTTCCTACTGTCTATGTTTTGAGCATTTCCTGTGTCACCCGTTTTACATTCAGATGCACCTCTGCAGGTTTACTGTATCCCTTGGATCTTCCAATTGACGATGAAACAAAGAAATTGCATCGGAATTAAATATAAGAGACACAATGCCGACTTAAGTACAGGAAGATTGAGTCTTCCTACTGTCTATGTATTGAGGGTTTCCTGCGTCACCAATTTTACATTCCGATGCACCTCTGCAGGATTACTGTATCCCTTGGATCTTCGCATTGACGATGAAACACACAAATGTTATCGGAATTAAATATAAGAGACACAATGCCGACTGAAGTACAGGAAGACTGAGGATTCCTAATGTCTAATTTTTGAGCGTTTCCTGTGTCACCAGTTTTACCTTCCGATGCACCTCTGCAGGTTTACTGTATCCATTGGACCTATGTTTTGACGAAGAAACACACAAAAATTGCATCGGAATTAAATATAAGAGACACAATGTCGACTTAAGTACAGGAAGACTGAGTATTCCTACTGTCTATGTTTTGGGCGTTTCCTGTGTCATCAGTTTTACATTCCGATGCACTTCTGCAGGTTTACTGTATCCATTGGACCTTCCCATTGACGATGAAACACAGAAATTACAGCGGAATTAAATAAAAAAGACACAATGCCGACTTAAGTACAGGAAGACGGAGTCTTCCTACTGTCTATGCTTTGAGCGTTTCCTGTGTCATCAGTTTTACATTCCGATGCACCTCTGCAGGCTTACTGTATCCATTGGACTTTCTCAGTGACGATGAGACACAGAAATTGCATCGGAATTAAATGTAAGAGACACAATGCCGACTTAAGTAATGGAACATTGAGTCTTCCTACTGTCTATCCTTTGCGCGTTTCCTGCGTCACCAGTTTTACATTCGGATGCACCTCTGCAGGTTTACTGTATCCATTGGACCTTCCCATTGAAGATGAAACACAGAAAGTACATCGGAATTAAATATAAGAGACACAACGTTGACTTAAGTACAGGAAGACTGAGTCTTCCTACTGTCTATGTTTGAGCGTTTCCTGGGTCACCAGTTTTACATTCCGATACACCTCTGCAGGTTTACTGTATCCATTGGAATTTCCCATTATCGATGAAACACAGAAAATGCATAGGAATTAAATATAAGAGACACAATACCGACTTAAGTACAGGAAGAATGAGTCTTCCTACTGTCTATTTTTTGAGCGTTTCCTTTGTCACCAGTTTTACATTCCGATCCACCTCTGCAGCATTACTGTATCCATTGGACCTTCCCATTGACGATGAAACACAGAAATTGCGTCGGAATTATATATATGAGACACAATGTCGTCTTAAGTACATTAAGAATGAGTCATCCAACTGTCTATGTTTTGAGCGTTTCCTGTGTCACCAGTTTTACATTCCGATGCACATCTGCAGGTTTGCTGTATCCCTTTCACCTTCCCATTGACGACGAAACACAGAAATTGCATCGGATTTAAATATGAGACACAATGCCGTCTTAAGTACAGGAAGACTGAGTATTCCTACTGTCTATTTTTTGAGCGTTTCCTGTGTCTCCAGTTTTACATTCCGATGCACCTCTGCAGGTTTACAGTATCCCTTGGATCTTCCCATTGACGATGAATTACAGATATTGCATCGGAATTAAATATAAGAGACACAATGCCGACTTAAGTACAGGAAGACTGAGTCTTCCTACTGTCTATGTTTGAGCGTTTCCTGTGTCACCAGTTTTACATTCCGATGCACCTCTGCAGGTTTACGGTATCCATTGGACCATCCCATTGACGATGAAACACAGAAAATGCATAGGAATTAAATATAAGAGTCACAATGCCGACTTAAGTACATGAAGAATGAGTCTTCCTACTGTCTATGTTTTGAGCGTTTCCTGTGTCACCAGTTTTACATTCCGATCCACCTCTGCAGGTTTACTGTATCCATTGGACCTTCTCATTGACGAAGAAACACAGAAATTGCATCGGAATTAAATATAAGAGACACAACACCGACTTAAGTACAAGAACTCTGAGTCTTCTTAGGGTCTATGTTTTGAACGCTTCCTGTGTCATCAGTTTTACATTCCGATGCACCTCTGCAGGTTTACTGTATCCCTTTGTCCTTCCCATTGACGACAAAACACAGAAATTGCATCGGATTTAAATATAAGAGACACAATGCCGACTGAAGTACAGGAAGACTGACTATTCCTAATGTCTAATTTTTGAGCGTTTCCTGTGTCACCAGTTTTACATTCCGATGCACCTCTGCAGGTTTACTGTATCTCTTGGATCTTCCCATTGACGATGAATCACAGAAATTGCATCGGAATTAAATATAAGGGAAACAATGCCGACTTAAGTACAGGAAGTCTGAGTCTTCCTACTGTCTATGATTTTGAGCGTTTCCTGTGTCACCAGTTTCACATTCCGATGCACCTCTGCAGGTTTACTGTATCCCTTGGATCTTCCCATTGACGATGAAACACAGAAATTGCATCGTAATTAAATATAAGAGACACAATGCCGACTTAAGTACAGGTACATTGAATCCTCCTACTGTCTATGTTTGAGTGTTTCCTGCGTCAGCAGTTTTACATTCCGATGCACCTCTGCAGGGTTACTGTATCCATTGGACCTTCCCATTGACGATGAAACACAGAAATTACATCGGAATTAAATATAAGAGACACAACGTTGACTTAAGTACAAGAAAACTGAGTCTCCTTACGGTCTATGTCTTGAGCGTTTCCAGTGTCACCAGTTTTTCATTCCGATGCACCTCTGCAGGTTTACTGTATCCATTGGACCTTCCCATGGACGATGAAACACAGAAATTGCATCGGAATTAAATGTAAGAGACACAATGCCGACTAAGGTACAGGAAGACTGAGTCATCCTACTGTCTATGTTTTGAGCGTGTCCTGTGTCAGCAGTTTTACATTCCGATGCACCTCTGCAGGTTTACTGTATCTCATGGACCTTCACACTGACGATGAAACACAGAAATTGCAGCGGAATTAAATATAAAAGACACAATGCCGACTTAAGTACAAGAAAACTGTGTCTTCTTAGGGTCTATGTTATGAGCGCTTCCTATGTCACCAGTTTTACATTCCGATGTACCTCTGCACGGTTACTGTATCCCTTGGACCTTCCCATTGACGATGAAACACAGAAATTGCATCGGAATTAAATATAAGAGCCACAATGCCGACTTAAGATCAGGAAGGCTGAGTCTTCCTACTGTCTATTTTTTGAGCGTTTCCTGTGTCACCAGTTTTACATTCCGATGCACCTCTGCAGGTTTACTGTATCCCTTGGATCTTCCCATTGACGATGAACCACAGAAATTGCATCGGAATTAAATATAAGAGTCACAATGCCGACTTAAGTACAGGAAGACTGAGTCTTCCTACTGTCTATGTTTTGAGCGTTTCCTGTGTCATCAGTTTTACATTCCGATGCACCTCTGCCGGTTTACTATAACCATTGGACCTTCACAGTGACAATGAAACACAGAAATTGCATCGGAATTAAGTATAACAGACACAATGCCGACTTAAGTACAGGAAGAATGAGTCTTCCTACTGTCTATGTTTGAGCGTTTCCTGTGTCACCAGTTTTACATTCCGATGCACGTCTGCAGGTTTACTGTATCCATTGGACTTTCCCATTGACGATGAACCACAGAAAATGCATAGGAATTACATATAAGAGACACAATGCCGACTTAAGTACAGGAAGAATGAGTCTTTCTACTGTCTATGTTTTGAGCGTTTCCTGTGTCACCAGTTTTACATTCCGATGCACCTCTGCAGCTTTTCTGTATCCATTGGATCTTCCCATTGACGATGAAACACAGGAATTGCATCGGAATTAAATATAAGAGACACAATTCCGACTTAGGTACAGGAAGACTGAGTCTTCCTACTGTCTATGTTTTGAGCGTTTCCTGTGTCATCAGTTTTCCATTTTGATGCACCTCTGCAGGTTTACTGTATCCCTTGCACCTTCACAGTGACGATGAAACACAGAAATTGCATCGGAATTAAATATAAGAGACACAATGCCGGCTTAAGTACAGGAAGACTGAGTCTTCGTACTGTCTATGATTTGAGCGTTTCCTGTGTCACCAGTTTTACATTCCGATGCACCTCTGCAGGTATACTGATTCCTTTCGACTTTCCCATTGACGATGAAACACAGAAATTGCATCGGAATTAAATATAAGAGACACAATGCCGACTTAAGTACAGGAAGACTGAGTCTTCCTACTGTCTATGTTTTGAGCGTTTCCTGTGTCATCAGTTTTACATTCCGATGCACCTCTGCATGTTTACTGTATCCATTGGACCTTCCCATTGACGATGAAACACAGAAATTGCATCGGAATTAAATAAAAAGACACAATGCCGACTTAAGTACAGGAAGACTGAGTCTTCCTACTGTCTATGCTTTGAGCGTTTCCTGTGTCATCAGTTTTACATTCCGATGCACCTCTGCAGGTTTACTGTATCCAATGGACTTTCTCAGTGACGATGAGACACAGAAATTGCATCGGAATGAAATATAAGAGACACAATGCGACTTAAGTACAGGAAGAGTGTGTCTTTCAATTGTCTATGTTTTGAGCGTTTCCTGTGTCACCAGTTTTACATTCCGATGCACCTCTGCAGGTTTACTGTATAAATTGGACCTTCCCATTGACGTTGAAACACAGAAATTGCATCGCAATTAAATATAAGAGACACAACGCCCACTTAAGTACAAGAGAACTGAGTCTCCTTACGGTCTTTGATTTGAGCGTTTCCTGAGTCACCAGTTTTACATTCCAATTCACCTCTTCAGGTTTACTGTATCCCTCGGACCTTCCCATTGATAAAAAAACACTTAAATTGCATCGGAATTAAATATAAGAGACACAATGCCGACTTTGGTACAGGAAGACTGAGTCTTCCTACTGTCTATGTTTTGAACGTTTCCTGTGTCATCAGTGTTACATTTTGATGCACCTCTGCAGGTTTACTGTATTCCTTGGACCTTCACAGTGACGAAGAAACGCAGAAATTGCATCGGAATTAAATATAGGAGACACAACGCCAACTTAAGTACAAGAACACTGAGTCTTCTTAGGGTCTATGTTTTGAACGCTTCCTGTGTCACCAGTTTTACGTTCCGATGCACCTTTGCATGTTTACTGTAGCCCTTTGACCTTCCCATTGACGACAAAACACAGAAATTGCATCGGATTTAAATATAAGAGACACAATGCCGACTTAAGTACAGGAAGACTGAGTATTCCTAATGTCTATGCTTTGAGCGTTTCCTGTGTCACCAGTTTTACGTTCCGATGCACCTCTGCAGGTTTACTGTACCTCTTGGATCTTCCCATTGACGATGAATCACAGAAATTGCATCGGAATTAAATATAAGAGACACAATGCCGACTTAAGTACAGGAAGCCTGAGTCTTCCTACTGTCTATGTTTTGAGCGTTTCCTGTGTCACCAGTTTTACATTCCGATGCACCTCTGCAGGTGTACTGTATGCCTTGGATCTTCCCATTGGCGATGAAACACAGAAATTGCATCGACATTAAATGTAAGAGACACAATGCCGACTAAGGTACAGGAAGACTGAGTCTTCCTACAGTCTATGTTTTTTTAGCGTGTCCTGTGTCACCAGTTTTACATTCCGATGCACCTCTGCAGGTTTACTGTATCCCATGGACCTTCACAGTGACGATGAAACACAGAAATTGCATCGGAATTATATATAAAAGACACAATGCCGACTTAAGTACAAGAAAACTTAGACTTTTTAGGGTCTATGTTATGAGCGCTTCCTGTGTCACCAGTTTTACATTCCGTTGCACCTCTGCATGGTTACTGTATCCCTTGGACCTTCCCATTGACGATGAAACACAGAAATTGCATTGGAATTAAATATAAGAGACACAATGCCGACTTAAGTACAGGAACATTGAGTCTTCCTACTGTCTATGTTTTGAGCGTTTCCTTCGTCACCAGTTTTACATTCCGATGCACATCTGCAGGTTTACTGTATCCATTGGAATTTCCCATTGACGATGAAACACAGAAATTACATCGGAATTAAATAGAAGAGACACAACGCCGACATAAGTACAAGAAAACTGAGTCTTCTTACGGTCTATGTTTTGAGCGTTTCCAGTGTCACCAGTGTTACATCCCGATGCACCTCTGCAGGTTTCCTGTGTTCCTTGGACCTTCCCGTTGGCGATGAAACACAGAAATTGCACCGCAATTAAATATAAGAGACACAATGTCGACTTAAGTACAGAAAGACTGAGTCTTCCTCTTCTCTATGTTTTGAGCGTTTCCTGTGTCTCCAGTTTTACATTCCGATGCACCTCTGCAGGTTTGCTGTATCCCTTGCAGCTTCCCATTGACAATGAAACACAGAAATTACATCGGAATTAAATATAACAGACACAATGCCGACTTAAGTATAGGAAGACTGAGTCTTACTACTGTCTATGTTTTGAGCGTTTCCTGTGTCACCAGTTTTACATTCCGATGCACCTCTGCAGGTTTACCGTATCCCTTTGACCTTCCCATTGACGATGAATCACAGAAATTGCATCGGAATTAAATATAAGAGACACAATGCCGACATAAGTACAGGAAGACTGAGTCTTCCTACTGTCTATGTGTTGAGCGTTTCCTGTGTGATCAGTTCTACATTCCGATGCTCCTCTGGAGGTTTACTGTATCCATTGGACCCCCCCCCCCATTGACGATGAAACACAGAAATTGCATCGGAATTAAATATAAAAGGCACAATGCCGACTTAAGTACAGGAAGACTGAGTCTTTCTACTGTCTATGTTTTGAGCGTTTCCTGTGTCACCAGTTTTACATTCCGATGCACCTCTGCAGCTTTACTGTATCCATTGGACCTTCACAGTGACGATGAAACACAGAAATTGCATCGGAATCAAATATAAGAGACACAATGTCGACTTAAGTACAGGAAAAGTGTATCTTTCTATTGTATATGTTTTGAGCGTTTCCTGTGTCACCAGTTTTACATTCCGATGCACCTCTGCTGGTTTACTGTATCCATTGGATTTTCCCATTGACGATCAAACACAGAAATTGCATCGGAATGAAATATAAGAGACACAATGTCGACTTAAGTACGGGAAAACTGTGTCTTTCTATTGTATATGCTTTGAGCGTTTCCTGTATCACCAGTTTTACATTCCGATGCACCTCTGCAGGTTTACTGTATCCATTGGATCTTCCCATTGACAATGAATCACAGAAATTGCATCGGAATTAAATATAAGAGACGCAATGCCGACTTAAGTACAGGAAGAATGAGTCTTCCTACTGTCTATTTTTTGAGCGTTTCCTTTGTCACCAGTTTTACATTCCGATCCACCTCTGCAGGTTTACTGTATCCATTGGACCTTCTCATTGACGAAGAAACACAGAAATTGCATCGGAATTAAATATAGGAGCCACAACGCCAACTTAAGTACAAGAACACAGAGTCTTCTTAGGGTCTATGTTTTGAACGCTTCCTGTGTCACCAGTTTTACGTTCCGATGCACCTTTGCATGTTTACTGTATCCCTTTGACCTTCCCATTGACGACAAAACACAGAAATTGCATCGGATTTAAATATAAGAGACACAATGCCGACTTAAGTACAGGAAGACTGAGTATTCCTAATGTCTATGTTTTGAGCGTTTCCTGTGTCATCAGTTTTACATTCCGATGCACCTCTGCAGGTTTACTGTATCTCTTGGATCTTCCCATTGACGATGAATCACAGAAATTGCATCAGAATTAAATATAAGAGACACAATGCCGACTTAAGTACAGGAAGGCTGAGTCATCCTACTGTCTATGTTTTGAGCGTTTCCTGTGTCACCAGTTTTACATTCCGATGCACCTCAGCAGGTTTACTGTATCCCTTGGATCTTCCCATTGGCGATGAAACACAGAAATTACATCGGAATTAAATATAAGAGACACAACGCCAACTTAAGTACAAGAAAACTGAGTCTTCTTACGGTCTATGTTTTGAGCGTTTCCAGTGTCACCAGTGTTACATCCCGATGCACCTCTGCAGGTTTCCTGTGTTCCTTGGACCTTCCCGTTGGCGATGAAACACAGAAATTGCACCGCAACTAAATATAAGAGACACAATGACGTCTTAAGTAGAGGAAGACTGAGTCTTCCTACTGTCTATGTTTTGAGCGTTTCCTGTGTCTCCAGTTTTACATTCCGATGCAGCTCTGCAGGTCTACAGTATCCCTTGGACCTTCATAGTGACGATGAAACACAGAAATTGCATCGGAATTAAATATAAGAGACACAATGTCGACTTAAGTACAGAAAGACTGAGTCTTCCTCTTCTCTATGTTTTGAGCGTATCCTGTGTCACCAGTTTTACATTCCGATCCACGTCTGCAGGTTTGCTGTATCCCTTGCACCTTCCCATTGACAATGAAACACAGAAATTACATCGGAATTAAATATAACAGACACAATGCCGACTTAAGTACAGGAAGACTGAGTCTTACTACTGTCTATGTTTTGAGCGTTTCCTGTGTCACCAGTTTTACATTCCGATGCACCTCTGCAGGTTTACTGTATCCCTTTGACCTTCCCATTGACGATGAATCACAGAAATTGCATCGGAATTAAATATAAGAGACACAATGCCGACATAAGTACAGGAAGACTGAGTCTTCCTACTGTCTATGTTTTGAGCGTTTCCTGTGTGATCAGTTCTACATTCCGATGCACCTCTGGATGTTTACTGTATCCATTGGACCCCCCCATTGACGATGAAACACAGAAATTGCATCGGAATTAAATATAAAAGACACAATGCCGACTTAAGTACAGGAAGACTGAGTCTTTCTACTGTCTATGTTTTGAGCGTTTCCTGTGTCACCAGTTTTACATTCCGATGCACCTCTGCAGCTTTACTGTATCCATTGGACCTTCACAGTGACGATGAAACACAGAAATTGCATCGGAATCAAATATAAGAGACACAATGTCGACTTAAGTACAGGAAAAGTGTATCTTTCTATTGTATATGTTTTGAGCGTTTCCTGTGTCACCAGTTTTACATTCCGATGCACCTCTGCTGGTTTACTGTATCCATTGGATTTTCCCATTGACGATGAAACACAGAAATTGCATCGGAATTAAATATAAAAGACACAATGCCGACTTAAGTACAGGAAGACTGAGTCTTTCTACTGTCTATGTTTTGAGCGTTTCCTGTGTCACCAGTTTTACATTCCGATGCACCTCTGCAGCTTTACTGTATCCATTGGACCTTCACAGTGACGATGAAACACAGAAATTGCATCGGAATCAAATATAAGAGACACAATTCCGACTTAGGTACAGGAAGACTGAGTCTTCCTACTGTCTATGTTTTGAGCGTTTCCTGTGTCATCAGTTTTCCATTTTGATGCACCTCTGCAGGTTTACTGTATCCCTTGCACCTTCACAGTGACGATGAAACACAGAAATTGCATCGGAATTAAATATAAGAGACACAATGCCGGCTTAAGTACAGGAAGACTGAGTCTTCGTACTGTCTATGATTTGAGCGTTTCCTGTGTCACCAGTTTTACATTCCGATGCACCTCTGCAGGTATACTGATTCCTTTCGACTTTCCCATTGACGATGAAACACAGAAATTGCATCGGAATTAAATATAAGAGACACAATGCCGACTTAAGTACAGGAAGACTGAGTCTTCCTACTGTCTATGTTTTGAGCGTTTCCTGTGTCATCAGTTTTACATTCCGATGCACCTCTGCATGTTTACTGTATCCATTGGACCTTCCCATTGACGATGAAACACAGAAATTGCATCGGAATTAAATAAAAAGACACAATGCCGACTTAAGTACAGGAAGACTGAGTCTTCCTACTGTCTATGCTTTGAGCGTTTCCTGTGTCATCAGTTTTACATTCCGATGCACCTCTGCAGGTTTACTGTATCCAATGGACTTTCTCAGTGACGCTGAGACACAGAAATTGCATCGGAATGAAATATAAGAGACACAATGCGACTTAAGTACAGGAAGAGTGTGTCTTTCAATTGTCTATGTTTTGAGCGTTTCCTGTGTCACCAGTTTTACATTCCGATGCACCTCTGCAGGTTTACTGTATAAATTGGACCTTCCCATTGACGTTGAAACACAGAAATTGCATCGCAATTAAATATAAGAGACACAACGCCCACTTAAGTACAAGAGAACTGAGTCTCCTTACGGTCTTTGATTTGAGCGTTTCCTGAGTCACCAGTTTTACATTCCAATTCACCTCTTCAGGTTTACTGTATCCCTCGGACCTTCCCATTGATAAAAAAACACTTAAATTGCATCGGAATTAAATATAAGAGACACAATGCCGACTTTGGTACAGGAAGACTGAGTCTTCCTACTGTCTATGTTTTGAACGTTTCCTGTGTCATCAGTGTTACATTTTGATGCACCTCTGCAGGTTTACTGTATTCCTTGGACCTTCACAGTGACGAAGAAACACAGAAATTGCATCGGAATTAAATATAGGAGACACAACGCCAACTTAAGTACAAGAACACTGAGTCTTCTTAGGGTCTATGTTTTGAACGCTTCCTGTGTCACCAGTTTTACGTTCCGATGCACCTTTGCATGTTTACTGTAGCCCTTTGACCTTCCCATTGACGACAAAACACAGAAATTGCATCGGATTTAAATATAAGAGACACAATGCCGACTTAAGTACAGGAAGACTGAGTATTCCTAATGTCTATGCTTTGAGCGTTTCCTGTGTCACCAGTTTTACGTTCCGATGCACCTCTGCAGGTTTACTGTACCTCTTGGATCTTCCCATTGACGATGAATCACAGAAATTGCATCGGAATTAAATATAAGAGACACAATGCCGACTTAAGTACAGGAAGCCTGAGTCTTCCTACTGTCTATGTTTTGAGCGTTTCCTGTGTCACCAGTTTTACATTCCGATGCACCTCTGCAGGTGTACTGTATGCCTTGGATCTTCCCATTGGCGATGAAACACAGAAATTGCATCGACATTAAATGTAAGAGACACAATGCCGACTAAGGTACAGGAAGACTGAGTCTTCCTACAGTCTATGTTTTTTTAGCGTGTCCTGTGTCACCAGTTTTACATTCCGATGCACCTCTGCAGGTTTACTGTATCCCATGGACCTTCACAGTGACGATGAAACACAGAAATTGCATCGGAATTATATATAAAAGACACAATGCCGACTTAAGTACAAGAAAACTTAGACTTTTTAGGGTCTATGTTATGAGCGCTTCCTGTGTCACCAGTTTTACATTCCGTTGCACCTCTGCATGGTTACTGTATCCCTTGGACCTTCCCATTGACGATGAAACACAGAAATTGCATTGGAATTAAATATAAGAGACACAATGCCGACTTAAGTACAGGAACATTGAGTCTTCCTACTGTCTATGTTTTGAGCGTTTCCTTCGTCACCAGTTTTACATTCCGATGCACATCTGCAGGTTTACTGTATCCATTGGAATTTCCCATTGACGATGAAACACAGAAATTACATCGGAATTAAATAGAAGAGACACAACGCCGACATAAGTACAAGAAAACTGAGTCTTCTTACGGTCTATGTTTTGAGCGTTTCCAGTGTCACCAGTGTTACATCCCGATGCACCTCTGCAGGTTTCCTGTGTTCCTTGGACCTTCCCGTTGGCGATGAAACACAGAAATTGCACCGCAATTAAATATAAGAGACACAATGTCGACTTAAGTACAGAAAGACTGAGTCTTCCTCTTCTCTATGTTTTGAGCGTTTCCTGTGTCTCCAGTTTTACATTCCGATGCACCTCTGCAGGTTTGCTGTATCCCTTGCAGCTTCCCATTGACAATGAAACACAGAAATTACATCGGAATTAAATATAACAGACACAATGCCGACTTAAGTATAGGAAGACTGAGTCTTACTACTGTCTATGTTTTGAGCGTTTCCTGTGTCACCAGTTTTACATTCCGATGCACCTCTGCAGGTTTACCGTATCCCTTTGACCTTCCCATTGACGATGAATCACAGAAATTGCATCGGAATTAAATATAAGAGACACAATGCCGACATAAGTACAGGAAGACTGAGTCTTCCTACTGTCTATGTGTTGAGCGTTTCCTGTGTGATCAGTTCTACATTCCGATGCTCCTCTGGAGGTTTACTGTATCCATTGGACCCCCCCCCCCCCATTGACGATGAAACACAGAAATTGCATCGGAATTAAATATAAAAGGCACAATGCCGACTTAAGTACAGGAAGACTGAGTCTTTCTACTGTCTATGTTTTGAGCGTTTCCTGTGTCACCAGTTTTACATTCCGATGCACCTCTGCAGCTTTACTGTATCCATTGGACCTTCACAGTGACGATGAAACACAGAAATTGCATCGGAATCAAATATAAGAGACACAATGTCGACTTAAGTACAGGAAAAGTGTATCTTTCTATTGTATATGTTTTGAGCGTTTCCTGTGTCACCAGTTTTACATTCCGATGCACCTCTGCTGGTTTACTGTATCCATTGGATTTTCCCATTGACGATCAAACACAGAAATTGCATCGGAATGAAATATAAGAGACACAATGTCGACTTAAGTACGGGAAAACTGTGTCTTTCTATTGTATATGCTTTGAGCGTTTCCTGTATCACCAGTTTTACATTCCGATGCACCTCTGCAGGTTTACTGTATCCATTGGATCTTCCCATTGACAATGAATCACAGAAATTGCATCGGAATTAAATATAAGAGACGCAATGCCGACTTAAGTACAGGAAGAATGAGTCTTCCTACTGTCTATTTTTTGAGCGTTTCCTTTGTCACCAGTTTTACATTCCGATCCACCTCTGCAGGTTTACTGTATCCATTGGACCTTCTCATTGACGAAGAAACACAGGAATTGCATCGGAATTAAATATAGGAGCCACAACGCCAACTTAAGTACAAGAACACAGAGTCTTCTTAGGGTCTATGTTTTGAACGCTTCCTGTGTCACCAGTTTTACGTTCCGATGCACCTTTGCATGTTTACTGTATCCCTTTGACCTTCCCATTGACGACAAAACACAGAAATTGCATCGGATTTAAATATAAGAGACACAATGCCGACTTAAGTACAGGAAGACTGAGTATTCCTAATGTCTATGTTTTGAGCGTTTCCTGTGTCATCAGTTTTACATTCCGATGCACCTCTGCAGGTTTACTGTATCTCTTGGATCTTCCCATTGACGATGAATCACAGAAATTGCATCAGAATTAAATATAAGAGACACAATGCCGACTTAAGTACAGGAAGGCTGAGTCATCCTACTGTCTATGTTTTGAGCGTTTCCTGTGTCACCAGTTTTACATTCCGATGCACCTCAGCAGGTTTACTGTATCCCTTGGATCTTCCCATTGGCGATGAAACACAGAAATTACATCGGAATTAAATATAAGAGACACAACGCCAACTTAAGTACAAGAAAACTGAGTCTTCTTACGGTCTATGTTTTGAGCGTTTCCAGTGTCACCAGTGTTACATCCCGATGCACCTCTGCAGGTTTCCTGTGTTCCTTGGACCTTCCCGTTGGCGATGAAACACAGAAATTGCACCGCAACTAAATATAAGAGACACAATGACGTCTTAAGTAGAGGAAGACTGAGTCTTCCTACTGTCTATGTTTTGAGCGTTTCCTGTGTCTCCAGTTTTACATTCCGATGCAGCTCTGCAGGTCTACAGTATCCCTTGGACCTTCATAGTGACGATGAAACACAGAAATTGCATCGGAATTAAATATAAGAGACACAATGTCGACTTAAGTACAGAAAGACTGAGTCTTCCTCTTCTCTATGTTTTGAGCGTATCCTGTGTCACCAGTTTTACATTCCGATCCACGTCTGCAGGTTTGCTGTATCCCTTGCACCTTCCCATTGACAATGAAACACAGAAATTACATCGGAATTAAATATAACAGACACAATGCCGACTTAAGTACAGGAAGACTGAGTCTTACTACTGTCTATGTTTTGAGCGTTTCCTGTGTCACCAGTTTTACATTCCGATGCACCTCTGCAGGTTTACTGTATCCCTTTGACCTTCCCATTGACGATGAATCACAGAAATTGCATCGGAATTAAATATAAGAGACACAATGCCGACATAAGTACAGGAAGACTGAGTCTTCCTACTGTCTATGTTTTGAGCGTTTCCTGTGTGATCAGTTCTACATTCCGATGCACCTCTGGATGTTTACTGTATCCATTGGACCCCCCCATTGACGATGAAACACAGAAATTGCATCGGAATTAAATATAAAAGACACAATGCCGACTTAAGTACAGGAAGACTGAGTCTTTCTACTGTCTATGTTTTGAGCGTTTCCTGTGTCACCAGTTTTACATTCCGATGCACCTCTGCAGCTTTACTGTATCCATTGGACCTTCACAGTGACGATGAAACACAGAAATTGCATCGGAATCAAATATAAGAGACACAATGTCGACTTAAGTACAGGAAAAGTGTATCTTTCTATTGTATATGTTTTGAGCGTTTCCTGTGTCACCAGTTTTACATTCCGATGCACCTCTGCTGGTTTACTGTATCCATTGGATTTTCCCATTGACGATGAAACACAGAAATTGCATCGGAATGAAATATAAGAGACACAATGCCGACTTAAGTACAGGAAAAGTGTGTCTTTCTATTGTATATGTTTTGAGCGTTTCCTGTATCACCAGTTTTACATTCCGATGCACCTCTGCAGGTTTACTGTATCCATTGGATCTTCCCATTGACAATGAAACACAGAAATTGCATCGGAATTAAATATAAGAGACACAATGCCGACTTAGATACAGGAAGACTGAGGCTTCCTACAGTCTATGTTTTGAGCGTTTCCTGTGTCATCAGTTTGCCATTTTGATGCACCTCTGCAGGTTTACTGTATCCCTTGCACCTTCACAGTGACGATGAAACACAGAAATTGCATCGGAATTAAATATAAGAGACACAATGCCGACTTAAGTACAGGAAGACTGAGTCTTCCTACTGTCTATGATTTGAGCGTTTCCTGTGTCACCAGTTTTACATTCTGATGCACCTCTGCAGGTATACTGTTTCCTTTCGACTTTCCCATTGACGATGAAACACAGAAATTTCATCGGAATTAAATATAAGAGACACAATGCCGACTTAAGTACAGGAAGACTGAGTCTTCCTACTGTCTATGTTTTGAGCGTTTCCTGTGTCATCAGTTTTACATTCCGATGCACCTCTGCAGGTTTACTGTATCCATTGGACCTTCCCATTGACGATGAAACACAGAAATTGCATCGGAATAAAATAAAAAGACACAATGCTGACTTAAGTACAGGAAGACTGAGTCTTCCTACTGTCTATGCTTTGAGCGTTTCCTGTGTCATCAGTTTTACATTCCGATGCACCTCTGCAGGCTTACTGTATCCATTGAATTTTCTCAGTGACAATGAGACACAGAAATTGCATCGGAATGAAATATAAGAGACACAATGCGACTTAAGTGCAGGGAGAGTGTGTCTTTCAATTGTCTATGTTTTGAGCGTTTCCTGTGTCACCAGTTTTACATTCCGATGCACCTCTGCAGGTTTACTGTATCCATTGGACCTTCCCATTGACGTTGAAACACAGAAATTGCATCGCAATTAAATATAAGAGACACAACGCCGACTTAAGTACAAGAGAACTGAGTCTTCTTACGGTCTTTGATTTGAGCGTTTCCTGAGTAACCAGTTTTACATTCCAATTCACCTCTTCAGGTTTACTGTATCCCTTGGGCCTTCCCATTGATGAAAAAACACAGAAATTGCATCGGAATTAAATATAAGAGACACAATGCCGACTTAGGTACAGGAAGACTGAGTCTTCCTACTGTCTATGTTTTGAACTTTTCCTGTGTCACCAGTGTTACATTTTGATGCACCTCTGCAGGTTTACTGTATTCCTTGGACCTTCACAGTGACGATGAAACACAGAAATTGCATCGGAATTAAATATAAGAGACACCATGCCGACTTAAGTACAGGAAGAATGAGTCTTCCTACTGTCTATGTTTTGAGCGTTTCCTGTGTCACCAGTTTTACATTCCGATGAACCTCTGCAGGGTTACTGTATCCCTTGGACCTTCCCATTAACGACGAAACACAGAAACTGCATCGGAATTAAATATAAGAGACACAATGCCAACTTAAGTACAGGAAGAATGAGTCTTCCTACTGTCTATGTTTGAGCGTTCCTGTGTCACCAGTTTTACATACCGATACACCTCTGCAGGTTTACTGTATCCATTGGACTTTCCCATTGACGATGAAACACAGAAAATGCATAGGAATTAAATATAAGAGACACAATGCCGACTTAAGTACAGGAAGAATGAGTCTTCCTACTGCCTAATTTTTGAGCGTTTCCTTTGTCACCAGTTTTACATTCCGATCCACCTCTGCAGGTTTACTGTATAAATTGGACCTTCCCATTGACGAAGAAACACAGAAATTGCATCGGAATTAAATATAAGAGACACAATGCCGACTTAAGTACAGGAAGACTGAGTCCTCCTATTGTCTATGTTTTGAGCGTCTCCTGTGTCACCAGTTTTTCATTCGGATGCACCTCTGCAGGGTTACTGTATCCCTTGGACCTTCCCATTGACGATGAAACACAGAAATTGCATCGGAATTATATATAAGAGACACAATGTCGTCTTAAGTACAGGAAGACAAAGTCATCCAACTGTCTATGATTTGAGTGTTTCCTGTGTCACCAGTTTTACATTCCTATGCACCTCTGCAGGTTTGCTGTACCCCTTTCACCTTCCCATTGACGACGAAACACAGAAATTGCATCGGATTTAAATATAAGAAACACAATGCCGTCTTAAGTACAGGAAGACTGAGTATTCCTACTGTCTATTTTTTGAGCGTTTCCTGTGTCTCCAGTTTTACATTCCGATGCACCTCTGCAGGTTTACTGTATCCCTTGGATCTTCCCATTGACGATGAATCACAGAAATTGCATCGGAATTAAATATAAGAGACACAATGCCGACTTAAGTACAGGAAGACTGAGTCTTCCTACTGTCTATGTTTGAGCGTTTCCTGTGTCACCAGTTTTACATTCCGATGCACCTCCCCAGGTTTACTGTATCCATTGGACCTTCCCACTGACGATGAAACACAGAAAATGCATAGGAATTAAATATAAGAGACACAATGCCGACTTAAGTACAGGAAGAATGAGTCTTCCTACTGTCTATGTTCTGAGCGTTTCCTGTGTCACCAGTTTTACATTCCGATACACCTCTGCAGGTTTACTGTATCCATTGGAACTTCTCATTGACGAAGAAACACAGAAATTGCATCGGAATTAAATATAAAAGACACAACGCCGACTTAAGTACAAGAACACTGAGCCTTCTTAGGGTCTATGTTTTGAACGCTTCCGGTGTCACCAGTTTTACATTCCGATGCACCTTTGAGGGTTTACTGTATCCCTTTAACCTTCCCATTGACGACAAAACACAGAAATTGCATCGGATTTACATATAAGAGACACAATGCCGACTTGAGTACAGGAAGGCTGAGTCTTCCTACTGTCTATGTTTTGATCGTTTCCTGTATCACCAGTTTTACATTCCGATGAACCTCTGCAGGTTTACTGTATCCCTTGGATCTTCCCATTGACGATGAAACACAGAAATTGCATCGGAATTAAATGAAAGAGACACAATGCCGACTAAGGTACAGTAAGACTGAGTCTTCCTACTGTCTATGTTTTTTTAGCGTGTCCTGTGTCACCAGTTTTACATTACAATGCACCTCTGCAGGTTTACTGTATCCATTGGCCCTTCACAGTGACGATGAAACACAGAAATTGCATCGGAATTAAATATAAAAGACGCAATGCCGACTTAAGTACAAGAAAACTGAGACTTCTTAGGGTCTATGTTATGAGCGCTTCCTGTGTCACCAGTTTTACATTCCGATGCACATCAGCAGGGTTACTGTATCCCTTGGACCTTCCCATTGACGATGAAACACAAAATTGCATCGGAATTAAATATAAGAGACACAATGCCGACTTAAGTACAGAAAGACTGAGTCTTCCTACTGTCTATGTTTTGAGCGTTTCCTGAGTCACCAAGTTTACATTCCGATGCATCTCTGCAGGTTTACTGTATCCCTTGGATTTTCCCATTGACGATGAAACACAGAAATTGCATCGGAATTAAATATAAGAGACACAATGCCGTCTTAAGAACAGGAAGGCTGAGTCTTCCTACTGTCTATGTTTTGAGCGTTTCCGGTGTCACCAGTTTTACATTCCGATGCAAATCTGCAGGTTTACTGTATCCCTTGGATCTTCCCATTGACGATGAACCACAGAAATTGCATCGGAATTAAATATAAGAGTCACAATGCCGACTTAAGAACATGAAGACTGAGTCTTCCTACTGTCTGTGTTTTGAGCGTTTCCTGTGTCATCAGTTTTACATTCCGATGCACCTCTGCCGGTTTACTATAACAATTGGACCTTCACAGTGACAATGAAACACAGAAATTGCATCGGAATTAAATACAACAGACAAATTGCCGACTTAAGTACAGGAACACTGAGTCTTCCTACTGTCTATGTTTTGAGCGTTTCCTGTGTCACCAGTTTTACATTCCGATGCACCTCTTCATGTTTACTGTATCCCTTGGACCTTCCCATTAACGATGAAACACAGAAATTGCATCGGAATTAAATATAAGAGTCACAATGCCGACTTAAGAACATGAAGACTGAGTTTTCCTACTGTCTATGTTTTGAGCGTTTCCTGTGTCATCAGTTTTACATTCCGATGCACCTCTGCAGGTTTACTGTATCCCTTTCACCTTCCCATTGACGACGAAACACAGATATTGCATCGGATTTAAATATAAGAGACACAATGCCGTCTTAAGTACAGGAAGACTGTGTATTCCTACTGTCTACTTTTTGAGCGGTTCCTGTGTCTCCAGTTTTACATTCCGATGCACCTCTGCAGGTTTACTGTATCCATTGGTCCTTCCCATGGACGATGAAACACAGATATTGCATCGGAATTAAATATAAGAGACACAATGCCGACTTAGGTACAGGAAGACTGAGTCTTCCTAATGTCTATGATTTGAGCGTGTCCTGTGTCACCAGTTTTTCATTCCGATGAACCTCTGCAGTTTTACTGTATCCCTTGAACCTTCACAGTGACGATGAAACACAGAAATTGCATCGGAATTAAATATAAAAGACACAATGCCGACATAAGTACAAGAAAACTGAGTCTTCTTAGGGTCTATGTTATGAGCGCTTCCTGTGTCACCAGTTTTACATTTTGATGCACCTCTGCAGGGTTACTGTATCCCTTGGACCTTCCCATTGACGATGAAACACAAAATTGCATCGGAATTAAATATAAGAGACACAATGCCGACTTAAGTACAGAAAGACTGAGTCTTCCTACTGTCTATGTTTTGAGCGTTTCCTGAGTCACCAAGTTTACATTCCGATGCACCTCTGCAGGTTTACTGTATCCCTTGGATTTTCCCATTGACGATGAAACACAGAAATTGCATCTGAATTAAATATAAGAGACACAATGCCGTCTTAAGAACAGGAAGGCTGAGTCTTCCTACTGTCTATGTTTTGAGCGTTTCCGGTGTCACCAGTTTTACGTTCCGAAGCAAATCTGCAGGTTTACTGTATCCCTTGGATCTTCCCATTGACGATGAACCACAGGAATTGCATCGGAATTAAATATAAGAGTCACAATGCCGACTTAAGAACATGAAGACTGAGTTTTCCTACTGTCTATGTTTTGAGCGTTTCCTGTGTCATCAGTTTTACATTCCGATGCACCTCTGCCGGTTTAAAATAACCATTGGACCTTCACAGTGATAATGAAACACAGAAATTGCATCGGAATTAAATACAACAGACAAATTGCCGACTTAAGTACAGGAACACTGAGTTTTCCTACTGTCTATGTTTTGAGCGTTTCCTGTGTCACCAGTTTTACATTCCGATGCACCTCTGCAGGTTTACTGTATCCCTTGGACATTCCCATTAACGATGAAACACAGAAATTGCATCGGAATTAAATATAAGAGACACAATGCCGACTTAAGTACAGGAAGAATGAGTCTTCCTACTGTCTATGTTTGAGCGTTTCCTGTGTCACCAGTTTTACATTCCGATGCACCTCTGCAGGTTTACTGTATCCATTGGACCTTCACAGTGACAATGAAACACAGAAATTGCATCGGAATTAAATATAAAAGACGCAATGCCGACTTAAGTACAAGAAAACTGAGACTTCTTAGGGTCTATGTTATGAGCGCTTCCTGTGTCACCAGTTTTACATTCCGATGCACATCAGCAGGGTTACTGTATCCCTTGGACCTTCCCATTGACGATGAAACACAAAATTGCATCGGAATTAAATATAAGAGACACAATGCCGACTTAAGTACAGAAAGACTGAGTTTTCCTACTGTCTATGTTTTGAGCGTTTCCGGTGTCACCAGTTTTACATTCCGATGCAAATCTGCAGGTTTACTGTATCCCTTGGATCTTCCCATTGACGATGAACCACAGAAATTGCATCGGAATTAAATATAAGAGTCACAATGCCGACTTAAGAACATGAAGACTGAGTCTTCCTACTGTCTGTGTTTTGAGCGTTTCCTGTGTCATCAGTTTTACATTCCGATGCACCTCTGCCGGTTTACTATAACAATTGGACCTTCACAGTGACAATGAAACACAGAAATTGCATCGGAATTAAATACAACAGACAAATTGCCGACTTAAGTACAGGAACACTGAGTCTTCCTACTGTCTATGTTTTGAGCGTTTCCTGTGTCACCAGTTTTACATTCCGATGCACCTCTTCATGTTTACTGTATCCCTTGGACCTTCCCATTAACGATGAAACACAGAAATTGCATCGGAATTAAATATAAGAGTCACAATGCCGACTTAAGAACATGAAGACTGAGTTTTCCTACTGTCTATGTTTTGAGCGTTTCCTGTGTCATCAGTTTTACATTCCGATGCACCTCTGCAGGTTTACTGTATCCCTTTCACCTTCCCATTGACGACGAAACACAGATATTGCATCGGATTTAAATATAAGAGACACAATGCCGTCTTAAGTACAGGAAGACTGTGTATTCCTACTGTCTATTTTTTGAGCGGTTCCTGTGTCTCCAGTTTTACATTCCGATGCACCTCTGCAGGTTTACTGTATCCATTGGACCTTCCCATGGACGATGAAGCACAGATATTGCATCGGAATTAAATATAAGAGACACAATGCCGACTTAGGTACAGGAAGACTGAGTCTTCCTAATGTCTATGATTTGAGCGTGTCCTGTGTCACCAGTTTTTCATTCCGATGAACCTCTGCAGTTTTACTGTATCCCTTGAACCTTCACAGTGACGATGAAACACAGAAATTGCATCGGAATTAAATATAAAAGACACAATGCCGACATAAGTACAAGAAAACTGAGTCTTCTTAGGGTCTATGTTATGAGCGCTTCCTGTGTCACCAGTTTTACATTTTGATGCACCTCTGCAGGGTTACTGTATCCCTTGGACCTTCCCATTGACGATGAAACACAAAATTGCATCGGAATTAAATATAAGAGACACAATGCCGACTTAAGTACAGAAAGACTGAGTCTTCCTACTGTCTATGTTTTGAGCGTTTCCTGAGTCACCAAGTTTACATTCCGATGCACCTCTGCAGGTTTACTGTATCCCTTGGATTTTCCCTTTGACGATGAAACACAGAAATTGCATCGGAATTAAATATAAGAGACACAATGCCGTCTTAAGAACAGGAAGGCTGAGTCTTCCTACTGTCTATGTTTTGAGCGTTTCCGGTGTCACCAGTTTTACGTTCCGAAGCAAATCTGCAGGTTTACTGTATCCCTTGGATCTTCCCATTGACGATGAACCACAGGAATTGCATCGGAATTAAATATAAGAGTCACAATGCCGACTTAAGAACATGAAGACTGAGTTTTCCTACTGTTTATGTTTTGAGCGTTTCCTGTGTCATCAGTTTTACATTCCGATGCACCTCTGCCGGTTTAAAATAACCATTGGACCTTCACAGTGATAATGAAACACAGAAATTGCATCGGAATTAAATACAACAGACAAATTGCCGACTTAAGTACAGGAACACTGAGTTTTCCTACTGTCTATGTTTTGAGCGTTTCCTGTGTCACCAGTTTTACATTCCGATGCACCTCTGCAGGTTTACTGTATCCCTTGGACATTCCCATTAACGATGAAACACAGAAATTGCATCGGAATTAAATATAAGAGTCACAATGCCGACTTAAGAACATGAAGACTGAGTCTTCCTACTGTCTATGTTTTGAGCGTTTCCTGTGTCATCAGTTTTACATTCCGATGCACCTCTGCCGGTTTACTATAACCATTGGACCTTCACAGTGACAATGAAACACAGAAATTGCATCGGAATTAAATACAACAGACAAATTGCCGACTTAAGTACAGGAACACTGTGTCTTCCTACTGTCTATGTTTTGAGCGTTTCCTGTGTCTCCAGTTTTACATTCCGATGCACCTCTTCATGTTTACTGTATCCCTTGGACCTTCCCATTAACGATGAAACACAGAAATTGCATCGGAATTAAATATAAGAGACACAATGCCGACTTAAGTACAGGAAGAATGAGTCTTCCTACTGTCTATGTTTGAGCGTTTCCTGTGTCACCAGTTTTACATTCCGATGCACCTCTGCAGGTTTACTGTATCCATTGGACTTTCCGATTAACGATGAACCACAGAAAATGCATAGGAATTAAATATAAGAGACACAATGCCGACTTAAGTACAGGAAGACTGAGTCTTCCTAATGTCTATGTTTTGAGCGTGTCCTGTGTCACCAGTTCTTCATTCCGATGAACCTCTGCAGTTTTACTGTATCCCTTGAACCTTCACAGTGACGATGAAACACAGATATTGCATCAGAATTAAATATAAAAGACACAATGCCGACATAAGTACAAGAAAACTGAGTCTTCTTAGGGTCTATGTTATGAGCGCTTCCTGTGTCACCAGTTTTACATTTTGATGCACCTCTGCAGGGTTACTGTATCCCTTGGACCTTCCCATTGACGATGAAACACAAAATTACATCGGAATAAAATATAAGAGACACAATGCCGACTTAAGTACAGAAAGACTGAGTCTTCCTACTGTCTATGTTTTGAGCGTTTCCTGAGTCACCAAGTTTACATTCCGATGCACCTCTGCAGGTTTACTGTATCCCTTGGATTTTCCCATTGACGATGAAACACAGAAATTGCATCGGAATTAAATATAAGAGACACAATGCCGTCTTAAGAACAGGAAGGCTGAGTCTTCCTACTGTCTATGTTTTGAGCGTTTCCGGTGTCACCAGTTTTACATTCCGAAGCAATTCTGCAGGTTTACTGTATCCCTTGGATCTTCCCATTGACGATGAACCACAGAAATTGCATCGGAATTAAATATAAGAGTCACAATGCCGACTTAAGAACATGAAGACTGAGTTTTCCTACAGTCTATGTTTTGAGCGTTTCCTGTGTCATCAGTTTTACATTCCGATGCACCTCTGCCGGTTTACAATAACCATTGGACCTTCACAGTGATAATGAAACACAGAAATTGCATCGGAATTAAATACAACAGACAAATTGCCGACTTAAGTACAGGAACACTGAGTCTTCCTACTGTCTATGTTTTGAGCGTTTCCTGTGTCACCAGTTTTACATTCCGATGCACCTCTGCAGGTTTACTGTATCCCTTGGACATTCCCATTAACGATGAAACACAGAAATTGCATCGGAATTAAATATAAGAGACACAATGCCGACTTAAGTACAGGAAGAATGAGTCTTCCTACTGTCTATGTTTGAGCGTTTCCTGTGTCACCAGTTTTACATTCCGATGCACCGCTGCAGGTTTACTGTATCCATTGGACCTTCACAGTGACGATGAAACACAGAAATTGCATCGGAATTAAATATAAAAGACGCAATGCCGACTTAAGTACAAGAAAACTGAGACTTCTTAGGGTCTATGTTATGAGCGCTTCCTGTGTCACCAGTTTTACATTCCGATGCACATCAGCAGGGTTACTGTATCCCTTGGACCTTCCCATTGACGATGAAACACAAAATTGCATCGGAATTAAATATAAGAGACACAATGCCGACTTAAGTACAGGAAGAATGAGTCTTCCTACTGTCTATGTTTGAGCGTTTCCTGTGTCACCAGTTTTACATTCCGATGCACCTCTGCAGGTTTACTGTATCCATTGGACTTTCCGATTGACGATGAACCACAGAAAATGCATAGGAATTAAATATAAGAGACACAATGCCGACTTAAGTACAGGAAGAATGAGTCTTCCTACTGTCTATTTTTTGAGCGTTTCCTTTGTCACCAGTTATACATTCCGATGCACCTCTGCAGGTTTACTGTATCCCTTTCACCTTCCCATTGACGACGAAACACAGAAATTGCATCGGATTTAAATATAGGAGACACAATGCCGTCTTAAGTACAGGAAGACTGTGTATTCCTACTGTCTATTTTTTGAGCGGTTCCTGTGTCTCCAGTTTTACATTCCGATGCACCTCTGCAGGTTTACTGTATCCCTTGGATCTTCCCATTGACGATGAATCACAGAAATTACATCGGAATTAAATATAAGAGTCACAATGCCGTTTTAAGTACAGGAACATTGAGTCTTCCTACTGTCTATGTTTTGAGCGTTTACTGCGTCACCAGTTTTACATTCCGATGCACCTCTACAGGTTTACTGTATCCATTGGACCTTCCCATTGACGATGAAACACAGAAATTACATCGGAATTAAATATAAGGGACACAACGTTGACTTAAGTACAAGAAAACTGAGTCTTCTTACGGTCTATGTTTTGAGCGTTTCCAGTGTCACCAGTTTAACATTCCGATGCACCTCTGCAGGTTTACTGTATCCATTGGACCTTCCCATGGACGATGAAACACAGATATTGCATCGGAATTAAATATAAGAGACACAATGCCGACTTAGGTACAGGAAGACTGAGTCTTCCTAATGTCTATGTTTTGAGCGTGTCCTTTGTCACCAGTTTTTCATTCCGATGAACCTCTGCAGTTTTACTGTATCCCTTGAACCTTCACAGTGACGATGAAACACAGAAATTGCATCGGAATTAAATATAAAAGACACAATGCCGACATAAGTACAAGAAAACTGAGTCTTCTTAGGGTCTATGTTATGAGCGCTTCCTGTGTCACCAGTTTTACATTTTGATGCACCTCTGCGGGGTTACTGTATCCCTTGGACCTTCCCATTGACGATGAAACACAATATTACATCGGAATTAAATATAAGAGACACAATGCCGACTTAAGTACAGAAAGACTGAGTCTTCCTACTGTCTATGTTTTGAGCGTTTCCTGAGTCACCAAGTTTACATTCCGATGCACCTCTGCAGGTTTACTGTATCCCTTGGATCTTCCCATTGACGATGAACCACAGAAATTGCATCGGAATTAAATATAAGAGTCACAATGCCGACTTAAGAACATGAAGACTGAGTTATCCTACTGTCTATGTTTTGAGCGTTTCCTGTGTCATCAGTTTTACATTCCGATGCACCTCTGCCGGTTTACAATAACCATTGGACCTTCACAGTGATAATGAAACACAGAAATTGCATCGGAATTAAATACAACAGACAAATTGCCGACTTAAGTACAGGAACACTGAGTCTTCCTACTGTCTATGTTTTGAGCGTTTCCTGTGTCACCAGTTTTACATTCCGATGCACCTCTTCATGTTTACTGTATCCCTTGGACATTCCCATTAACGATGAAACACAGAAATTGCATCGGAATTAAATATAAGAGACACAATGCCGTCTTAAGAACAGGAAGGCTGAGTCTTCCTACTGTCTATGTTTTGAGCGTTTCCGGTGTCACCAGTTTTACATTCCGATGCAAATCTGCAGGTTTACTGTATCCCTTGGATCTTCCCATTGACGATGAACCACAGAAATTGCATCGGAATTAAATATAAGAGTCACAATGCCGACTTAAGAACATGAAGACTGAGTCTTCCTACTGTCTATGTTTTGAGCGTTTCCTGTGTCATCAGTTTTACATTCCGATGCACCTCTGCCGGTTTACTATAACCATTGGACCTTCACAGTGACAATGAAACACAGAAATTGCATCGGAATTAAATACAACAGACAAATTGCCGACTTAAGTACAGGAACACTGAGTCTTCCTACTGTCTATGTTTTGAGCGTTTCCTGTGTCACCAGTTTTACATTCCGATGCACCTCTTCATATTTACTGTATCCCTTGGCCCTTCCCATTAACGATGAAACACAGAAATTGCATCGGAATTAAATATAAGAGACACAATGCCTACTTAAGTACAGGAAGAATGAGTCTTCCTACTGTCTATGTTTGAGCGTTTCCTGTGTCACCAGTTTTACATTCCGATGCACCTTTGCAGGTTTACTGTATCCATTGGACTTTCCGATTGAAGATGAACCACAGAAAATGCATAGGAATTAAATATAAGAGACACAATGCCGACTTAAGTACAGGAAGAATGAGTCTTCCTACTGTCTATTTTTTGAGCGTTTCCTTTGTCACCAGTTTTACATTCCGATGCACCTCTGCAGGTTTACTGTATCCCTTTCACCTTCCCATTGACGACGAAACACAGAAATTGCATCGGATTTAAATATAAGAGACACAATGCCGTCTTAAGTACAGGAAGACTGTGTATTCCTACTGTCTATTTTTTGAGCGGTTCCTGTGTCTCCAGTTTTACATTCCGATGCACCTCTGCAGGTTTACTGTATCCCTTGGATCTTCCCATTGACGATGAATCACAGAAATTACATCGGAATTAAATATAAGAGTCACAATGCCGTTTTAAGTACAGGAACATTGAGTCTTCCTACTGTCTATGTTTTGAGCGTTTACTGCGTCACCAGTTTTACATTCCGATGCACCTCTACAGGTTTACTGTATCCATTGGACCTTCCCATT
Organism: Schistocerca nitens; assembly: GCF_023898315.1. Taxonomy (NCBI): domain Eukaryota; kingdom Metazoa; phylum Arthropoda; class Insecta; order Orthoptera; family Acrididae; genus Schistocerca; species Schistocerca nitens. Next base: position 1,199,043,994 of record NC_064615.1, on the reverse strand, counting down.
GACGATGAAACACAGAAATTACATCGGAATTAAATATAAGAGACACAACGTTGACTTAAGTACAAGAAAACTGAGTCTTCTTACGGTCTATGTTTTGAGCGTTTCCAGTGTCACCAGTTTAACATTCCGATGCACCTCTGCAGGTTTACTGTATCCATTGGACCTTCCCATGGACGATGAAACACAGATATTGCATCGGAATTAAATATAAGAGACACAATGCCGACTTAGGTACAGGAAGAATGAGTCTTCCTAATGTCTATGTTTTGAGCGTGTCCTGTGTCACCAGTTTTTCATTCCGATGAACCTCTGCAGTTTTACTGTATCCCTTGAACCTTCACAGTGACGATGAAACACAGAAATTGCATCGGAATTAAACATAAAAGACACAATGCCGACATAAGTACAAGAAAACTGAGTCTTCTTAGGGTCTATGTTATGAGCGCTTCCTGTGTCACCAGTTTTACATTTTGCTGCACCTCTGCAGGGTTACTGTATCCCTTGGACCTTCCCATTGACGATGAAACACAAAATTGCATCGGATTTAAATATAAGAGACACAATGCCGACTTAAGGGGATACGGAATCACCTATCCCCGCAATGTTAATATATGCCTACTATAGGGAACATTTTCTCACAAACTACTGGAGACAGAGAGGTAAAAATTTTACTGTATGTGCATTCATATGTTACAACAATACTGAAACAACAGTTTACTGTCAAAGTATTTTCTTACAGAGATATTGTACATTTATTTTTAAGTAAATTTTTTCCATCGCTTTTTACTAGACTATCACCCCTAAGTCTTTTGTAAATCAAGTAATTAAAAAATCGTTGTTTCAGTATGTAATAGGGACCTATGTCACTACGTCATAAAAATTTCAGACTTTTAGGTTGACCAGTACCTGAGATAATGTTCCTAGATGAAGTAAAAAGTAAACTTACGGGAAACGGAGAAAGAAGATTAAAACATTCCTGATCCGTAGCTAATACCCCCTTCACAGTCTTCATAATCATCTTCAAGTCTTCTTTTGGCACCCCTCTGCACCTATCTTGCTTTTTTCACTAATGTCTTGATTATATTATCAGCATGCCTTAGTCTGTGCTGATCTGAAAAGAACATAGCACGTACCGTACGGGAACCAACACACATACCCAACTTTTGAAGGACCTGGCATTTAGTTATATTTCCAAGATTGAAGGTTGCCACAGCATCATACACACCAAAATGTAGTGTATTAATTCCGACAAACACTGTTTTTGGGAGACGATGCCATATCACACTATTCAAGCACTCGTTGGGGTTCTGCGTTTTTCCGTGAAGACATTTCATCAGAAGACTTCTGTCAGCCAGATCTCTGAAAATGGGCTTTATTTCTGCCATGATGGCTGATGGTAGACTGTGGTGGTGAATGTATTTCTCTCCTGTTGTTAGTCCCCTATTGTATTTACACCAGCTGTTTTCACCTTTGGGGCACAAACCATGTTGTGGATGCTCATCCGTGGATGCGGTGTGGAAATATAAAGCCCATATAGCTCTCCTCATTTCTTCAAGATTGCCTGTATTTTGCCTGATTGCAAGGCCATAGCAGTTCTGAATGTGGTCTATTATGGAATCAGTCAATCTTCCTCTGCCATCCAAGGTTTTCCCATCATCTAGTTTTTTCCCTTTCATAACTGATTTTAACCTTCTCAGCCTGGCACCCATTCTCTTCTGCACATGTCCTATACATTCAAGTTTGCTTATATTTACACTGTTCCCATATGGTTTGCTTTCCAAAACTTCTTTGAATGCTTTAGAGTCACCATCTCCCAGATATTTGACATAGCGAACATTATACCACTGTGAAGAGCGATGAAAAATTTTCTTCACCCCAGCAACCTCCATGCCACCACTACTACCATAATAATTAGCAATACAGTCATCACTGTGTTCATTTTTCAGCCTGCCTGTGCACCTACAGTATTTAGACATTATTGCAACATCAATAACCTTGCCAGTATCAACACTAGTTGCTGTTACAACACCATTGTTGGAGGTGTGGCCCCTTTTCTGCCACGTGCCATCAAACGCCACTGTGAGGTCACGACTGCCGTCATTTTCTTCCACTGCTTCTTCCACAGCAACCTGCATTGACTTCTGTGCTACATCTTCAACTGCAGATCCTAGTACATAATTGTAAGCTTCAAACTTTGAAGGTGCACTTGGAAGATTTAGAACACCACATAGCATATCACCAGCTGCTTTGCCCTTACCAATTGCTCGCAATCCATAAACTAACCTAATATTTACACTATAAAGTTCAGTTTTCTTGTATCCATTATTTACAGTTACTGAAACCGAACTTGGAAACTTACAGCTGTATTTACAAACACTGCATATTAAATTAAACTGGGCAGCCAGGCCAACATGGGATTCTACTTTCAGAGAAACGTTTCCATGACATTTTTTGCAGCACAAACTGTTTTCAAGAGCTTCACACAATATATTCGTATCAATGAGTTCAAAAACTTCGTTCCCTCTATCAAGTAAATTATATTTCTCTTCCAAATCTCTTAGTTTTTTATGAGAAGCACTGTTTTCATTTGGTGTAAGTTCGTTCGGCAAATCAGTAATAAGTGGATTCACATTTTCCAACAGTGATGATGATGAACTGCTTTGCTTTACTAATGAATCATTATTTCTTTTCTTTTGCCAGTTCACACGCTTTTTAAATACTTTTGCTTTAGCTCTAGGCACTTTCACTGCGAAAAATGAAGCACTAAATACGAAATAACTCAACAACAACTACTTTCTTATATCACACTGTTTACAAAACAGTCCCGCCACAAAGTCAAAGAGTAACTTGAGGAAACCAGAGAGAAACATTTTCGGGCAACTAGTGTATAAATAGTCGCTGGAAACCGGGATATTTGAATTCATGTCACTTTAAAGGTACTGCCAAAAAGTTCATGGTCAGCCACGAGAGACGTGTATAACTAAAGCGCAATACCGGATCTCACAAATATATAAAAATAAAATAGTTATAATTGTAGTAGAGCTATGTATGATACGTCATTTTAAAGAGGAAACATGGCAGAATATAATACGCCAATAAAAAAAATTCGATTTTTTAACCCAAAATCCGATTCCGTATCCCCTTAAGTACAGAAAGACTGAGTCTTCCTACTGTCTATGTTTTGAGCGTTTCCTGAGTCACCAAGTTTACATTCCGATGCACCTCTGCAGGTTTACTGTATCCCTTGGATTTTCCCATTGACGATGAAACACAGAAATTGCATCGGAATTAAATATAAGAGACACAATGCCGTCTTAAGAACAGGAAGGCTGAGTCTTCCTACTGTCTGTGTTTTGAGCGTTTCCTGTGTCATCAGTTTTACATTCCGATGCACCTCTGCCGGTTTACTATAACCATTGGACCTTCACAGTGGCAATGAAACACAGAAATTGCATCGGAATTAAATACAACAGACAAATTGCCGACTTAAGTACAGGAACACTGAGTCTTCCTACTGTCTATGTTTTGAGCGTTTCCTGTGTCACCAGTTTTACATTCCGATGCACCTCTTCATGTTTACTGTATCCCTTGGACATTCCCATTAACGATGAAACACAGAAATTGCATCGGAATTAAATATAAGAGACACAATGCCGACTTAAGTACAGCAAGAATGGGTCTTCCTACTGTCTATGTTTGAGCGTTTCCTGTGTCACCAGTTTTACATTCCGATGCACCTCTGCAGGTTTACTGTATCCATTGGACTTTCCGATTGACGATGAACCACAGAAAATGCATAGGAATTAAATATAAGAGACACAATGCCGACTTAAGTACAGGAAGAATGAGTCTTCCTACAGTCTATTTTTTGAGCGTTTCCTTTGTCACCAGTTATACATTCCGATGCACCTCTGCAGGTTTACTGTATCCCTTTCACCTTCCCATTGACGACGAAACACAGAAATTGCATCGGATTTAAATATAAGAGACACAATGCCGTCTTAAGTACAGGAAGACTGTGTATTCCTACTGTCTATTTTTTGAGCGGTTCCTGTGTCTCCAGTTTTATATTCCGATGCACCTCTGCAGGTTTACTGTATCCCTTGGATCTTCCCATTGACAATGAATCACAGAAATTACATCGGAATTAAATATAAGAGTCACAATGCCGTTTTAAGTACAGGAACATTGAGTCTTCCTACTGTCTATGTTTTGAGCGTTTACTGCGTCACCAGTTTTACATTCCGATGCACCTCTACATGTTTACTGTATCCATTGGACCTTCCCATTGACGATGAAACACAGAAATTACATCGGAATTGAATATAAGGGACACAACGTTGACTTAAGTACAAGAAAACTGAGTCTTCTTACGGTCTATGTTTTGAGCGTTTCCAGTGTCACCAGTTTAACATTCCGATGCACCTCTGCAGGTTTACTGTATCCATTGGACCTTCCCATGGACGATGAAACACAGATATTGCATCGGAATTAAATATAAGAGACACAATGCCGACTTAGGTACAGGAAGACTGAGTCTTCCTAATGTCTATGTTTTGAGCGTGTCCTGTGTCACCAGTTTTTCATTCCGATGAACCTCTGCAGTTTTACTGTATCCCTTGAACCTTCACAGTGACGATGAAACACAGAAATTGCATCGGAATTAAATATTAAAGACACAATGCCGACATAAGTACAAGAAAACTGAGTCTTCTTAGGGTCTATGTTATGAGCGCTTCCTGTGTCACCAGTTTTACATTTTGATGCACCTCTGCAGGGTTACTGTATCCCTTGGACCTTCCCATTGACGATGAAACACAAAATTGCATCGGAATTAAATATAAGAGACACAATGCCGACTTAAGTACAGAAAGACTGAGTCTTCCTACTGTCTATGGTTTGAGCGTTTCCGGTGTCACCAGTTTTACATTCCGAAGCAAATCTGCAGGTTTACTGTATCCCTTGGATCTTCCCATTGACGATGAACCACAGAAATTGCATCGGAATTAAATATAAGAGTCACAATGCCGACTTAAGAACATGAAGACTGAGTTTTCCTACTGTCTATGTTTTGAGCGTTTCCTGTGTCATCAGTTTTACATTCCGATGCACCTCTGCCGGTTTACAATAACCATTGGACCTTCACAGTGATAATGAAACACAGAAATTGCATCGGAATTAAATACAACAGACAAATTGCCGACTTAAGTACAGGAACAATGAGTCTTCCTACTGTCTATGTTTTGAGCGTTTCCTGTGTCACCAGTTTTACATTCCGATGCACCTCTTCATGTTTACTGTATCCCTTGGACATTCCCATTAACGATGAAACACAGAAATTGCATCGGAATTAAATATAAGAGACACAATGCCGACTTAAGTACAGCAAGAATGGGTCTTCCTACTGTCTATGTTTGAGCGTTTCCTGTGTCACCAGTTTTACATTCCGATGCACCTCTGCAGGTTTACTGTATCCATTGGACTTTCCGATTGACGATGAACCACAGAAAATGCATAGGAATTAAATATAAGAGACACAATGCCGACTTAAGTACAGGAAGAATGAGTCTTCCTACTGTCTATTTTTTGAGCGTTTCCTTTGTCACCAGTTATACATTCCGATGCACCTCTGCAGGTTTACTGTATCCCTTTCACCTTCCCATTGACGACGAAACACAGAAATTGCATCGGATTTAAATATAAGAGACACAATGCCGTCTTAAGTACAGGAAGACTGTGTATTCCTACTGTCTATTTTTTGAGCGGTTCCTGTGTCTCCAGTTTTATATTCCGATGCACCTCTGCAGGTTTACTGTATCCCTTGGATCTTCCCATTGACAATGAATCACAGAAATTACATCGGAATTAAATATAAGAGTCACAATGCCGTTTTAAGTACAGGAACATTGAGTCTTCCTACTGTCTATGTTTTGAGCGTTTACTGCGTCACCAGTTTTACATTCCGATGCACCTCTACATGTTTACTGTATCCATTGGACCTTCCCATTGACGATGAAACACAGAAATTACATCGGAATTAAATATAAGGGACACAACGTTGACTTAAGTACAAGAAAACTGAGTCTTCTTACGGTCTATGTTTTGAGCGTTTCCAGTGTCACCAGTTTAACATTCCGATGCACCTCTGCAGGTTTACTGTATCCATTGGACCTTCCCATGGACGATGAAACACAGATATTGCATCGGAATTAAATATAAGAGACACAATGCCGACTTAGGTACAGGAAGACTGAGTCTTCCTAATGTCTATGTTTTGAGCGTGTCCTGTGTCACCAGTTTTTCATTCCGATGAACCTCTGCAGTTTTACTGTATCCCTTGAACCTTCACAGTGACGATGAAACACAGAAATTGCATCGGAATTAAATATAAAAGACACAATGCCGACATAAGTACAAGAAAACTGAGTCTTCTTAGGGTCTATGTTATGAGCGCTTCCTGTGTCACCAGTTTTACATTTTGATGCACCTCTGCGGGTTTACTGTATCCCTTGGACCTTCCCATTGACGATGAAACACAATATTACATCGGAATTAAATATAAGAGACACAATGCCGACTTAAGTACAGAAAGACTGAGTCTTCCTACTGTCTATGTTTTGAGCGTTTCCTGAGTCACCAAGTTTACATTCCGATGCACCTCTGCAGGTTTACTGTATCCCTTGGATCTTCCCATTGACGATGAACCACAGAAATTGCATCGGAATTAAATATAAGAGTCACAATGCCGACTTAAGAACATGAAGACTGAGTTATCCTACTGTCTATGTTTTGAGCGTTTCCTGTGTCATCAGTTTTACATTCCGATGCACCTCTGCCGGTTTACAATAACCATTGGACCTTCACAGTGATAATGAAACACAGAAATTGCATCGGAATTAAATACAACAGACAAATTGCCGACTTAAGTACAGGAACACTGAGTCTTCCTACTGTCTATGTTTTGAGCGTTTCCTGTGTCACCAGTTTTACATTCCGATGCACCTCTTCATGTTTACTGTATCCCTTGGACATTCCCATTAACGATGAAACACAGAAATTGCATCGGAATTAAATATAAGAGACACAATGCCGTCTTAAGAACAGGAAGGCTGAGTCTTCCTACTGTCTATGTTTTGAGCGTTTCCGGTGTCACCAGTTTTACATTCCGATGCAAATCTGCAGGTTTACTGTATCCCTTGGATCTTCCCATTGACGATGAACCACAGAAATTGCATCGGAATTAAATATAAGAGTCACAATGCCGACTTAAGAACATGAAGACTGAGTCTTCCTACTGTCTATGTTTTGAGCGTTTCCTGTGTCATCAGTTTTACATTCCGATGCACCTCTGCCGGTTTACTATAACCATTGGACCTTCACAGTGACAATGAAACACAGAAATTGCATCGGAATTAAATACAACAGACAAATTGCCGACTTAAGTACAGGAACACTGAGTCTTCCTACTGTCTATGTTTTGAGCGTTTCCTGTGTCACCAGTTTTACATTCCGATGCACCTCTTCATATTTACTGTATCCCTTGGCCCTTCCCATTAACGATGAAACACAGAAATTGCATCGGAATTAAATATAAGAGACACAATGCCTACTTAAGTACAGGAAGAATGAGTCTTCCTACTGTCTATGTTTGAGCGTTTCCTGTGTCACCAGTTTTACATTCCGATGCACCTTTGCAGGTTTACTGTATCCATTGGACTTTCCGATTGAAGATGAACCACAGAAAATGCATAGGAATTAAATATAAGAGACACAATGCCGACTTAAGTACAGGAAGAATGAGTCTTCCTACTGTCTATTTTTTGAGCGTTTCCTTTGTCACCAGTTTTACATTCCGATGCACCTCTGCAGGTTTACTGTATCCCTTTCACCTTCCCATTGACGACGAAACACAGAAATTGCATCGGATTTAAATATAAGAGACACAATGCCGTCTTAAGTACAGGAAGACTGTGTATTCCTACTGTCTATTTTTTGAGCGGTTCCTGTGTCTCCAGTTTTACATTCCGATGCACCTCTGCAGGTTTACTGTATCCCTTGGATCTTCCCATTGACGATGAATCACAGAAATTACATCGGAATTAAATATAAGAGTCACAATGCCGTTTTAAGTACAGGAACATTGAGTCTTCCTACTGTCTATGTTTTGAGCGTTTACTGCGTCACCAGTTTTACATTCCGATGCACCTCTACAGGTTTACTGTATCCATTGGACCTTCCCATTGACGATGAAACACAGAAATTACATCGGAATTAAATATAAGAGACACAACGTTGACTTAAGTACAAGAAAACTGAGTCTTCTTACGGTCTATGTTTTGAGCGTTTCCAGTGTCACCAGTTTAACATTCCGATGCACCTCTGCAGGTTTACTGTATCCATTGGACCTTCCCATGGACGATGAAACACAGATATTGCATCGGAATTAAAGAGACACAATGCCGACTTAGGTACAGGAAGAATGAGTCTTCCTAATGTCTATGTTTTGAGCGTGTCCTGTGTCACCAGTTTTTCATTCCGATGAACCTCTGCAGTTTTACTGTATCCCTTGAACCTTCACAGTGACGATGAAACACAGAAATTGCATCGGAATTAAACATAAAAGACACAATGCCGACATAAGTACAAGAAAACTGAGTCTTCTTAGGGTCTATGTTATGAGCGCTTCCTGTGTCACCAGTTTTACATTTTGCTGCACCTCTGCAGGGTTACTGTATCCCTTGGACCTTCCCATTGACGATGAAACACAAAATTGCATCGGATTTAAATATAAGAGACACAATGCCGACTTAAGGGGATACAGAATCACCTATCCCCGCAATGTTAATATATGCCTACTATAGGGAACATTTTCTCACAAACTACTGGAGACAGAGAGGTAAAAATTTTACTGTATGTGCATTCATATGTTACAACAATACTGAAACAACAGTTTACTGTCAAAGTATTTTCTTACAGAGATATTGTACATTTATTTTTAAGTAAATTTTTTCCATCGCTTTTTACTAGACTATCACCCCTAAGTCTTTTGTAAATCAAGTAATTAAAAAATCGTTGTTTCAGTATGTAATAGGGACCTATGTCACTACGTCATAAAAATTTCAGACTTTTAGGTTGACCAGTACCTGAGATAATGTTCCTAGATGAAGTAAAAAGTAAACTTACGGGAAACGGAGAAAGAAGATTAAAACATTCCTGATCCGTAGCTAATACCCCCTTCACAGTCTTCATAATCATCTTCAAGTCTTCTTTTGGCACCCCTCTGCACCTATCTTGCTTTTTTCACTAATGTCTTGATTATATTATCAGCATGCCTTAGTCTGTGCTGATCTAAAAAGAACATAGCACGTACCGTACGGGAACCAACACACATACCCAACTTTTGAAGGACCTGGCATTTAGTTATATTTCCAAGATTGAAGGTTGCCACAGCATCATACACACCAAAATGTAGTGTATTAATTCCGACAAACACTGTTTTTGGGAGACGATGCCATATCACACTATTCAAGCACTCGTTGGGGTTCTGCGTTTTTCCGTGAAGACATTTCATCAGAAGACTTCTGTCAGCCAGATCTCTGAAAATGGGCTTTATTTCTGCCATGATGGCTGATGGTAGACTGTGGTGGTGAATGTATTTCTCTCCTGTTGTTAGTCCCCTATTGTATTTACACCAGCTGTTTTCACCTTTGGGGCACAAACCATGTTGTGGATGCTCATCCGTGGATGCGGTGTGGAAATATAAAGCCCATATAGCTCTCCTCATTTCTTCAAGATTGCCTGTATTTTGCCTGATTGCAAGGCCATAGCAGTTCTGAATGTGGTCTATTATGGAATCAGTCAATCTTCCTCTGCCATCCAAGGTTTTCCCATCATCTAGTTTTTTCCCTTTCATAACTGATTTTAACCTTCTCAGCCTGGCACCCATTCTCTTCTGCACATGTCCTATACATTCAAGTTTGCTTATATTTACACTGTTCCCATATGGTTTGCTTTCCAAAACTTCTTTGAATGCTTTAGAGTCACCATCTCCCAGATATTTGACATAGCGAACATTATACCACTGTGAAGAGCGATGAAAAATTTTCTTCACCCCAGCAACCTCCATGCCACCACTACTACCATAATAATTAGCAATACAGTCATCACTGTGTTCATTTTTCAGCCTGCCTGTGCACCTACAGTATTTAGACATTATTGCAACATCAATAACCTTGCCAGTATCAACACTAGTTGCTGTTACAACACCATTGTTGGAGGTGTGGCCCCTTTTCTGCCACGTGCCATCAAACGCCACTGTGAGGTCACGACTGCCGTCATTTTCTTCCACTGCTTCTTCCACAGCAACCTGCATTGACTTCTGTGCTACATCTTCAACTGCAGATCCTAGTACATAATTGTAAGCTTCAAACTTTGAAGGTGCACTTGGAAGATTTAGAACACCACATAGCATATCACCAGCTGCTTTGCCCTTACCAATTGCTCGCAATCCATAAACTAACCTAATATTTACACTATAAAGTTCAGTTTTCTTGTATCCATTATTTACAGTTACTGAAACCGAACTTGGAAACTTACAGCTGTATTTACAAACACTGCATATTAAATTAAACTGGGCAGCCAGGCCAACATGGGATTCTACTTTCAGAGAAACGTTTCCATGACATTTTTTGCAGCACAAACTGTTTTCAAGAGCTTCACACAATATATTCGTATCAATGAGTTCAAAAACTTCGTTCCCTCTATCAAGTAAATTATATTTCTCTTCCAAATCTCTTAGTTTTTTATGAGAAGCACTGTTTTCATTTGGTGTAAGTTCGTTCGGCAAATCAGTAATAAGTGGATTCACATTTTCCAACAGTGATGATGATGAACTGCTTTGCTTTACTAATGAATCATTATTTCTTTTCTTTTGCCAGTTCACACGCTTTTTAAATACTTTTGCTTTAGCTCTAGGCACTTTCACTGCGAAAAATGAAGCACTAAATACGAAATAACTCAACAACAACTACTTTCTTATATCACACTGTTTACAAAACAGTCCCGCCACAAAGTCAAAGAGTAACTTGAGGAAACCAGAGAGAAACATTTTCGGGCAACTAGTGTATAAATAGTCGCTGGAAACCGGGATATTTGAATTCATGTCACTTTAAAGGTACTGCCAAAAAGTTCATGGTCAGCCACGAGAGACGTGTATAACTAAAGCGCAATACCGGATCTCACAAATATATAAAAATAAAATAGTTATAATTGTAGTAGAGCTATGTATGATACGTCATTTTAAAGAGGAAACATGGCAGAATATAATACGCCAATAAAAAAAATTCGATTTTTTAACCCAAAATCCGATTCCGTATCCCCTTAAGTACAGAAAGACTGAGTCTTCCTACTGTCTATGTTTTGAGCGTTTCCTGAGTCACCAAGTTTACATTCCGATGCACCTCTGCAGGTTTACTGTATCCCTTGGATTTTCCCATTGACGATGAAACACAGAAATTGCATCGGAATTAAATATAAGAGACACAATGCCGTCTTAAGAACAGGAAGGCTGAGTCTTCCTACTGTCTGTGTTTTGAGCGTTTCCTGTGTCATCAGTTTTACATTCCGATGCACCTCTGCCGGTTTACTATAACCATTGGACCTTCACAGTGGCAATGAAACACAGAAATTGCATCGGAATTAAATACAACAGACAAATTGCCGACTTAAGTACAGGAACACTGAGTCTTCCTACTGTCTATGTTTTGAGCGTTTCCTGTGTCACCAGTTTTACATTCCGATGCACCTCTTCATGTTTACTGTATCCCTTGGACATTCCCATTAACGATGAAACACAGAAATTGCATCGGAATTAAATATAAGAGACACAATGCCGACTTAAGTACAGCAAGAATGGGTCTTCCTACTGTCTATGTTTGAGCGTTTCCTGTGTCACCAGTTTTACATTCCGATGCACCTCTGCAGGTTTACTGTATCCATTGGACTTTCCGATTGACGATGAACCACAGAAAATGCATAGGAATTAAATATAAGAGACACAATGCCGACTTAAGTACAGGAAGAATGAGTCTTCCTACTGTCTATTTTTTGAGCGTTTCCTTTGTCACCAGTTATACATTCCGATGCACCTCTGCAGGTTTACTGTATCCCTTTCACCTTCCCATTGACGACGAAACACAGAAATTGCATCGGATTTAAATATAAGAGACACAATGCCGTCTTAAGTACAGGAAGACTGTGTATTCCTACTGTCTATTTTTTGAGCGGTTCCTGTGTCTCCAGTTTTATATTCCGATGCACCTCTGCAGGTTTACTGTATCCCTTGGATCTTCCCATTGACAATGAATCACAGAAATTACATCGGAATTAAATATAAGAGTCACAATGCCGTTTTAAGTACAGGAACATTGAGTCTTCCTACTGTCTATGTTTTGAGCGTTTACTGCGTCACCAGTTTTACATTCCGATGCACCTCTACATGTTTACTGTATCCATTGGACCTTCCCATTGACGATGAAACACAGAAATTACATCGGAATTAAATATAAGGGACACAACGTTGACTTAAGTACAAGAAAACTGAGTCTTCTTACGGTCTATGTTTTGAGCGTTTCCAGTGTCACCAGTTTAACATTCCGATGCACCTCTGCAGGTTTACTGTATCCATTGGACCTTCCCATGGACGATGAAACACAGATATTGCATCGGAATTAAATATAAGAGACACAATGCCGACTTAGGTACAGGAAGACTGAGTCTTCCTAATGTCTATGTTTTGAGCGTGTCCTGTGTCACCAGTTTTTCATTCCGATGAACCTCTGCAGTTTTACTGTATCCCTTGAACCTTCACAGTGACGATGAAACACAGAAATTGCATCGGAATTAAATATTAAAGACACAATGCCGACATAAGTACAAGAAAACTGAGTCTTCTTAGGGTCTATGTTATGAGCGCTTCCTGTGTCACCAGTTTTACACTTTGATGCACCTCTGCAGGGTTACTGTATCCCTTGGACCTTCCCATTGACGATGAAACACAAAATTGCATCGGAATTAAATATAAGAGACACAATGCCGACTTAAGTACAGAAAGACTGAGTCTTCCTACTGTCTATGTTTTGAGCGTTTCCGGTGTCACCAGTTTTACATTCCGAAGCAAATCTGCAGGTTTACTGTATCCCTTGGATCTTCCCATTGACGATGAACCACAGAAATTGCATCGGAATTAAATATAAGAGTCACAATGCCGACTTAAGAACATGAAGACTGAGTTTTCCTACTGTCTATGTTTTGAGCGTTTCCTGTGTCATCAGTTTTACATTCCGATGCACCTCTGCCGGTTTACAATAACCATTGGACCTTCACAGTGATAATGAAACACAGAAATTGCATCGGAATTAAATACAACAGACAAATTGCCGACTTAAGTACAGGAACAATGAGTCTTCCTACTGTCTATGTTTTGAGCGTTTCCTGTGTCACTAGTTTTACATTCCGATGCACCTCTTCATGTTTACTGTATCCCTTGGACATTCCCATTAACGATGAAACACAGAAATTGCATCGGAATTAAATATAAGAGACACAATGCCTACTTAAGTACAGGAAGAATGAGTCTTCCTACTGTCTATGTTTGAGCGTTTCCTGTATCACCAGTTTTACATTCCGATGCACCTCTGCAGGTTTACTGTATCCATTGGACTTTCCGTTTGACGATGAACCACAGAAAATGCATAGGAATTAAATATAAGAGACACAATGCCGACTTAAGTACAGGAAGAATGAGTCTTCCTACTGTCTATTTTTTGAGCGTTTCCTTTGTCACCAGTTTTACATTCCGATGCACCTCTGCAGGTTTACTGTATCCCTTTCACCTTCCCATTGACGACGAAACACAGAAATTGCATCGGATTTAAATATAAGAGACACAATGCCGTCTTAAGTACAGGAAGACTGTGTATTCCTACTGTCTATTTTTTGAGCGGTTCCTGTGTCTCCAGATTTACATTCCGATGCACCTCTGCAGGTTTACTGTATCCCTTGGATCTTCCCATTGACGATGAATCACAGAAATTACATCGGAATTAAATATAAGAGTCACAATGCCGTTTTAAGTACAGGAACATTGAGTCTTCCTACTGTCTATGTTTTGAGCGTTTACTGCGTCACCAGTTTTACATTCCGATGCACCTCTACAGGTTTACTGTATCCATTGGACCTTCCCATTGACGATGAATCACAGAAATTACATCGGAATTAAATATAAGAGACACAACGTTGACTTAAGTACAAGAAAACTGAGTCTTCTTACGGTCTATGTTTTGAGCGTTTCCAGTGTCACCAGTTTTACATTCCGATGCACCTCTGCAGGTTTACTGTATCCATTGGACCTTCCCATGGACGATGAAACACAGATATTGCATCGGAATTAAATATAAGAGACACCATGCCGACTTAGGTACAGGAAGACTGAGTCTTCCTAATGTCTATGTTTTGAGCGTGTCCTGTGTCACCAGTTTTTCATTCCGATGAACCTCTGCAGTTTTACTGTATCCCTTGAACCTTCACAGTGACGATGAAACACAGAAATTGCATCGGAATTAAACATAAAAGACACAATGCCGACATAAGTACAAGAAAACTGAGTCTTCTTAGGGTCTATGTTATGAGCGCTTCCTGTGTCACCAGTTTTACATTTTGATGCACCTCTGCAGGGTTACTGTATCCGTTGGACCTTCCCATTGACGATGAAACACAAAATTGCATCGGAATTAAATAAAAGAGACACAATGCCGACTTAAGTACAGAAAGACTGAGTCTTCCCACTGTCTATGTTTTGAGCGTTTCCTGAGTCACCAAGTTTACATTCCGATGCACCTCTGCAGGTTTACTGTATCCCTTGGATTTTCCCATTGACGATGAAACACAGAAATTGCATCGGAATTAAATATAAGAGACACAATGCCGTCTTAAGAACAGGAAGGCTGAGTCTTCCTACTGTCTATGTTTTGAGCGTTTCCGGTGTCACCAGTTTTACATTCCGAAGCAAATCTGCAGGTTTACTGTATCCCTTGGATCTTCCCATTGACGATGAACCACAGAAATTGCATCGGAATTAAATATAAGAGTCACAATGCCGACTTAAGAAGATGAAGACTGAGTTTTCCTACTGTCTATGTTTGGAGCGTTTCCTGTGTCATCAGTTTTACATTCCGATGCACCTCTGCCGGTTTACAATAACCATTGGACCTTCACAGTGATAATGAAACACAGAAATTGCATCGGAATTAAATACAACAGACAAATTGCCGACTTAAGTACTGGAACACTGAGTCTTCCTACTGTCTATGTTTTGAGCGTTTCCTGTGTCACCAGTTTTACATTCCGATGCACCTCTTCATGTTTACTGTATCCCTTGGACATACCCATTAACGATGAAACACAGAAATTGAATCGGAATTAAATATAAGAGACACAATGCCGACTTAAGTACAGGAAGAATGAGTCTTCCTACTGTCTATGTTTGAGCGTTTCCTGTGTCACCAGTTTTACATTCCGATGCACCTCTGCAGGTTTACTGTATCCATTGGACTTTCCGATTGACGATGAACCACAGAAAATGCATAGGAATTAAATATAAGAGACACAATGCCGACTTAAGTACAGGAAGAATGAGTCTTCCTACTGTCTATTTTTTGAGCGTTTCCTTTGTCACCAGTTTTACATTCCGATGCACCTCTGCAGGTTTACTGTATCCCTTTCACCTTCCCATTGACGACGAAACACAGATATTGCATCGGATTTAAATATAAGAGACACAATGCCGTCTTAAGTACAGGAAGACTGTGTATTCCTACTGTCTATTTTTTGAGCGGTTCCTGTGTCTCCAGTTTTACATTCCGATGCACCTCTGCAGGTTTACTGTATCCATTGGACCTTCCCATGGACGATGAAACACAGATATTGCATCGGAATTAAATATAAGAGACACTATGCCGACTTAGGTACAGGAAGACTGAGTCTTCCTAATGTCTATGTTTTGAGCGTGTCCTGTGTCACCAGTTTTTCATTCCGATGAACCTCTGCACTTTTACTGTATCCCTTGAACCTTCACAGTGACGATGAAACACAGAAATTGCATCGGAATTAAACATAAAAGACACAATGCCGACATAAGTACAAGAAAACTGAGTCTTCTTAGGGTCTATGTTATGAGCGCTTCCTGTGTCACCAGTTTTACATTTTGATGCACCTCTGCAGGGTTACTGTATCCCTTGGACCTTCCCATTGACGATGAAACACAAAATTGCATCGGAATTAAATATAAGAGACACAATGCCGACTTAAGTACAGAAAGACTGAGTCTTCCTACTGTCTATGTTTTGAGCGTTTCCTGAGTCACCAAGTTTACATTCCGATGCACCTCTGCAGGTTTACTGTATCCCTTGGATTTTCCCATTGACGATGAAACACAGAAATTGCATCGGAATTAAATATAAGAGACACAATGCCGTCTTAAGAACAGGAAGGCTGAGTCTTCCTACTGTCTATGTTTTGAGCGTTTCCGGTGTCACCAGTTTTACATTCCGATGCAAATCTGCAGGTTTACTGTATCCCTTGGATCTTCCCATTGACGATGAACCACAGAAATTGCATCGGAATTAAATACAACAGACAAATTGCCGACTTAAGTACAGGAACACTGAGTCTTCCTACTGTCTATGTTTTGAGCGTTTCCTGTGTCACCAGTTTTACATTCCGATGCACCTCTTCATGTTTACTGTATCCCTTGGACATTCCCATTAACGATGAAACACAGAAATTGCATCGGAATTAAATATAAGAGACACAATGCCGACTTAAGTACAGGAAGAATGAGTCTTCCTACTGTCTATGTTTGAGCGTTTCCTGTGTCACCAGTTTTACATTCCGATGCACCTCTGCAGGTTTACTGTATCCATTGGACTTTCCGATTGACGATGAACCACAGAAAATGCATAGGAATTAAATATAAGAGACACAATGCCGACTTAAGTACAGGAAGAATGAGTCTTCCTACTGTCTATTTTTTGAGCGTTTCCTTTGTCACCAGTTTTACATTCCGATGCACCTCTGCAGGTTTACTGTATCCCTTTCACCTTCCCATTGACGACGAAACACAGAAATTGCATCGGATTTAAATATAAGAGACACAATGCCGTCTTAAGTACAGGAAGACTGTGTATTCCTACTGTCTATTTTTTGAGCGGTTCCTGTGTCTCCAGTTTTACTTTCCGATGCACCTCTGCAGGTTTACTGTATCCCTTGGATCTTCCCATTGACGATGAATCACAGAAATTACATCGGAATTAAATATAAGAGTCACAATGCCGTTTTAAGTACAGGAACATTGAGTCTTCCTACTGTCTATGTTTTGAGCGTTTACTGCGTCACCAGTTTTACATTCCGATGCACCTCTACAGGTTTACTGTATCCATTGGACCTTCCCATTGACGATGAAACACAAAAATTACATCGGAATTAAATATAAGGGACACAACGTTGACTTAAGTACAAGAAAACTGAGTCTTCTTACGGTCTATGTTTTGAGCGTTTCCAGTGTCACCAGTTTAACATTCCGATGCACCTCTGCAGGTTTACTGTATCCATTGGACCTTCCCATGGACGATGAAACACAGATATTGCATCGGAATTAAATATAAGAGACACAATGCCGACTTAGGTACAGGAAGACTGAGTCTTCCTAATGTCTATGTTTTGAGCGTGTCCTGTGTCACCAGTTTTTCATTCCGATGAACCTCTGTAGTTTTACTGTATCCCTTGAACCTTCACAGTGACGATGAAACACAGAAATTGCATCGGAATTAAATATAAAAGACACAATGCCGACATAAGTACAAGAAAACTGAGTCTTCTTAGGGTCTATGTTATGAGCGCTTCCTGTGTCACCAGTTTTACATTTTGATGCACCTCTGCAGGGTTACTGTATCCCTTGGACCTTCCCATTGACGATGAAACACAAAATTGCATCGGAATTAAATATAAGAGACAGAATGCCGACTTAAGTACAGAGAGACTGAGTCTTTCTACTGTCTATGTTTTGAGCGTTTCCGGTGTCACCAGTTTTACATTCCGAAGCAAATCTGCAGGTTTACTGTATCCCTTGGATCTTCCCATTGACGATGAACCACAGAAATTGCATCGGAATTAAATATAAGAGTCACAATGCCGACTTAAGAACATGAAGACTGAGTTTTCCTACTGTCTATGTTTTGAGCGTTTCCTGTGTCATCAGTTTTACATTCCGATGCACCTCTGCCGGTTTACAATAACCATTGGACCTTCACAGTGATAATGAAACACAGAAATTGCATCGGAATTAAATACAACAGACAAATTGCCGACTTAAGTACAGGAACAATGAGTCTTCCTACTGTCTATGTTTTGAGCGTTTCCTGTGTCACTAGTTTTACATTCCGATGCACCTCTTCATGTTTACTGTATCCCTTGGACATTCCCATTAACGATGAAACACAGAAATTGCATCGGAATTAAATATAAGAGACACAATGCCGACTTAAGTACAGGAAGAATGAGTCTTCCTACTGTCTATGTTTGAGCGTTTCCTGTGTCACCAGTTTTACATTCTGATGCACCTCTGCATGTTTACTGTATCCATTGGACTTTCCGTTTGACGATGAACCACAGAAAATGCATAGGAATTAAATATAAGAGACACAATGCCGACTTAAGTACAGGAAGAATGAGTCTTCCTACTGTCTATTTTTTGAGCGTTTCCTTTGTCACCAGTTTTACATTCCGATGCACCTCTGCAGGTTTACTGTATCCCTTTCACCTTCCCATTGACGACGAAACACAGAAATTGCATCGGATTTAAATATAAGAGACACAATGCCGTCTTAAGTACAGGAAGACTGTGTATTCCTACTGTCTATTTTTTGAGCGGTTCCTGTGTCTCCAGTTTTACATTCCGATGCACCTCTGCAGGTTTACTGTATCCCTTGGATCTTCCCATTGACGATGAATCACAGAAATTACATCGGAATTAAATATAAGAGTCACAATGCCGTTTTAAGTACAGGAAGATTGAGTCTTCCTACTGTCTATGTTTTGAGCGTTTACTGCGTCACCAGTTTTACATTCCGATGCACCTCTACAGGTTTACTGTATCCATTGGACCTTCCCATTGACGATGAAACACAGAAATTACATCGGAATTAAATATAAGAGACACAACGTTGACTTAAGTACAAGAAAACTGAGTCTTCTTACAGTCTATGTTTTGAGCGTTTCCAGTGTCACCAGTTTTACATTCCGATGCACCTCTGCAGGTTAACTGTATCCATTGGACCTTCCCATGGACGATGAAACACAGATATTGCATCGGAATTAAATATAAGAGACACAATGCCGACTTAGGTAGAGGAAGACTGAGTCTTCCTAATGTCTATGTTTTGAGCGTGTCCTGTGTCACCAGTTTTTCATTCCGATGAACCTCTGCAGTTTTACTGTATCCCTTGAACCTTCACAGTGACGATGAAACACAGAAATTGCATCGGAATTAAACATAAAAGACACAATGCCGACATAAGTACAAGAAAACTGAGTCTTCTTAGGGTCTATGTTATGAGCGCTTTCTGTGTCACCAGTTTTACATTTTGATGCACCTCTGCAGGGTTACTGTATCCGTTGGACCTTCCCATTGACGATGAAACACAAAATTGCATCGGAATTAAATATAAGAGACACAATGCCGACTTAAGTACAGAAAGACTGAGTCTTCCTACTGTCTATGTTTTGAGCGTTTCCTGAGTCACCAAGTTTACATTCCGATGCACCTCTGCAGGTTTACTGTATCCCTTGGATTTTCCCATTGACGATGAAACACAGAAATTGCATCGGAATTAAATATAAGAGACACAATGCCGTCTTAAGAACAGGAAGGCTGAGTCTTCCTACTGTCTATGTTTTGAGCGTTTCCGGTGTCACCAGTTTTACATTCCGAAGCAAATCTGCAGGTTTACTGTATCCCTTGGATCTTCCCATTGACGATGAACCACAGAAATTGCATCGGAATTAAATATAAGAGTCACAATGCCGACTTAAGAACATGAAGACTGAGTTTTCCTACTGTCTATGTTTGGAGCGTTTCCTGTGTCATCAGTTTTACATTCCGATGCACCTCTGCCGGTTTACAATAACCATTGGACCTTCACAGTGATAATGAAACACAGAAATTGCATCGGAATTAAATACAACAGACAAATTGCCGACTTAAGTACTGGAACACTGAGTCTTCCTACTGTCTATGTTTTGAGCGTTTCCTGTGTCACCAGTTTTACATTCCGATGCACCTCTTCATGTTTACTGTATCCCTTGGACATACCCATTAACGATGAAACACAGAAATTGAATCGGAATTAAATATAAGAGACACAATGCCGACTTAAGTACAGGAAGAATGAGTCTTCCTACTGTCTATGTTTGAGCGTTTCCTGTGTCACCAGTTTTACATTCCGATGCACCTCTGCAGGTTTACTGTATCCATTGGACTTTCCGATTGACGATGAACCACAGAAAATGCATAGGAATTAAATATAAGAGACACAATGCCGACTTAAGTACAGGAAGAATGAGTCTTCCTACTGTCTATTTTTTGAGCGTTTCCTTTGTCACCAGTTTTACATTCCGATGCACCTCTGCAGGTTTACTGTATCCCTTTCACCTTCCCATTGACGACGAAACACAGATATTGCATCGGATTTAAATATAAGAGACACAATGCCGTCTTAAGTACAGGAAGACTGTGTATTCCTACTGTCTATTTTTTGAGCGGTTCCTGTGTCTCCAGTTTTACATTCCGATGCACCTCTGCAGGTTTACTGTATCCATTGGACATTCACAGTGACGATGAAACACAGAAATTGCATCGGAATTAAACATAAAAGACACAGTGCCGACATAAGTACAAGAAAACTGAGTCTTCTTAGGGTCTATGTTATGAGCGCTTCCTGTGTCACCAGTTTTACATTTTGATGCACCTCTGCAGGGTTACTGTATCCCTTGGACCTTCCCATTGACGATGAAACACAAAATTGCATCGGAATTAAATATAAGAGACACAATGCCGACTTAAGTACAGAAAGACTGAGTCTTCCTACTGTCTATGTTTTGAGCGTTTCCTGAGTCACCAAGTTTACATTCCGATGCACCTCTGCAGGTTTACTGTATCCCTTGGATTTTCCCATTGACGATGAAACACAGAAATTGCATCGGAATTAAATATAAGAGTCACAATGCCGTCTTAAGAACAGGAAGGCTGAGTCTTCCTACTGTCTATGTTTTGAGCGTTTCCGGTGTCACCAGTTTTACATTCCGATGCAAATCTGCAGGTTTACTGTATCCCTTGGATCTTCCCATTGACGATGAACCACAGAAATTGCATCGGAATTAAATACAACAGACAAATTGCCGACTTAAGTACAGGAACACTGAGTCTTCCTACTGTCTATGTTTTGAGCGTTTCCTGTGTCACCAGTTTTACATTCCGATGCACCTCTTCATGTTTACTGTATCCCTTGGACATTCCCATTAACGATGAAACACAGAAATTGCATCGGAATTAAATATAAGAGACACAATGCCGACTTAAGTACAGGAAGAATGAGTCTTCCTACTGTCTATGTTTGAGCGTTTCCTGTGTCACCAGTTTTACATTCCGATGCACCTCTGCAGGTTTACTGTATCCATTGGACTTTCCGATTGACGATGAACCACAGAAAATGCATAGGAATTAAATATAAGAGACACAATGCCGACTTAAGTACAGGAAGAATGAGTCTTCCTACTGTCTATTTTTTGAGCGTTTCCTTTGTCACCAGTTTTACATTCCGATGCACCTCTGCAGGTTTACTGTATCCCTTTCACCTTCCCATTGACGACGAAACACAGAAATTGCATCGGATTTAAATATAAGAGACACAATGCCGTCTTAAGTACAGGAAGACTGTGTATTCCTACTGTCTATTTTTTGAGCGGTTCCTGTGTCTCCAGTTTTACTTTCCGATGCACCTCTGCAGGTTTACTGTATCCCTTGGATCTTCCCATTGACGATGAATCACAGAAATTACATCGGAATTAAATATAAGAGTCACAATGCCGTTTTAAGTACAGGAACATTGAGTCTTCCTACTGTCTATGTTTTGAGCGTTTACTGCGTCACCAGTTTTACATTCCGATGCACCTCTACAGGTTTACTGTATCCATTGGACCTTCCCATTGACGATGAAACACAAAAATTACATCGGAATTAAATATAAGGGACACAACGTTGACTTAAGTACAAGAAAACTGAGTCTTCTTACGGTCTATGTTTTGAGCGTTTCCAGTGTCACCAGTTTAACATTCCGATGCACCTCTGCAGGTTTACTGTATCCATTGGACCTTCCCATGGACGATGAAACACAGATATTGCATCGGAATTAAATATAAGAGACACAATGCCGACTTAGGTACAGGAAGACTGAGTCTTCCTAATGTCTATGTTTTGAGCGTGTCCTGTGTCACCAGTTTTTCATTCCGATGAACCTCTGCAGTTTTACTGTATCCCTTGAACCTTCACAGTGACGATGAAACACAGAAATTGCATCGGAATTAAATATAAAAGACACAATGCCGACATAAGTACAAGAAAACTGAGTCTTCTTAGGGTCTATGTTATGAGCGCTTCCTGTGTCACCAGTTTTACATTTTGATGCACCTCTGCAGGGTTACTGTATTCCTTGGACCTTCCCATTGACGATGAAACACAAAATTGCATCGGAATTAAATATAAGAGACACAATGCCGACTTAAGTACAGAAAGACTGAGTCTTCCTACTGTCTATGTTTTGAGCGTTTCCTCAGTCACCAAGTTTACACTCCGATGCACCTCTGCAGGTTTACTGTATCCCTTGGATTTTCCCATTGACGATGAAACACAGAAATTGCATCGGAATTAAATATAAGAGACACA
This sequence comes from Schistocerca nitens, assembly GCF_023898315.1. Lineage (NCBI taxonomy): Eukaryota > Metazoa > Arthropoda > Insecta > Orthoptera > Acrididae > Schistocerca > Schistocerca nitens. The sequence goes on along the minus strand of NC_064615.1, from coordinate 1,199,020,941 downwards.
ATGCCGTCTTAAGAACAGGAAGGCTGAGTCTTCCTACTGTCAATGTTTTGAGCGTTTCCGGTGTCACCAGTTTTACATTCCGAAGCAAATCTGCAGGTTTACTGTATCCCTTGGATCTTCCCATTGACGATGAACCACAGAAATTGCATCGGAATTAAATATACGAGTCACAATGCCGACTTAAGAACATGAAGACTGAGTTTTCCTACTGTCTATGTTTTGAGCGTTTCCTGTGTCATCAGTTTTACATTCCGATGCACCTCTGCCGGTTTACAATAACCATTGGACCTTCACAGTGATAATGAAACACAGAAATTGCATCGGAATTAAATACAACAGAAAAATTGCCGACTTAAGTACAGGAACACTGAGTCTTCCTACTGTCTATGTTTTGAGCGTTTCCTGCGTCACCAGTTTTACATTCAGAAGCACCTCTGCAGGTTTACTGTATCCATTGGACGTTCCCATTGACGATGAAACACAGAAATAACATCGGAATTAAATATAAGAGACACAACGTTGACTTATGTACAAAAAAACTGAGTCTTCTTACGGTCTACGTTTTGAGCGTTTCCAGTGTCACCAGTTTTACATTCCGATGCACCTCTGCAGGTTTACTGTATCCATTGGACCTTCGCATGGACGATGAAACACAGAAATTGCATCGGAATTAAATATAAGAGACACAATGCCGTCTTAAGTACAGGAAGAATGAGTCTTCCTACTGTCTATTTTTTGAGCGTTTCCTTTGTCACCAGTTTTACATTCCGATGCACCTCTACAGGTTTACTGTATCCCTTTCACCTTCCCATTGACGACGAAACACAGAAATTGCATCGGATTTAAATATAAGAGACACAATGCCGTCTTAAGTACAGGAAGACTGTGTATTCCTACTGTCTATTTTTTGAGCGGTTCCTGTGTCTCCAGTTTTACATTCCGATGCACCTCTGCAGGTTTACTGTATCCCTTGGATCTTCCCATTGACGATGAATCACAGAAATTACATCGGAATTAAATATAAGAGTCACAATGCCGACTTAAGTACAGGAACATTGAGACTTCCTACTGTCTATGGTTTGAGCGTTTACTGCGTCACCAGTTTTACATTCCGATGAACCTCTGCAGGTTTACTGTATCCATTGGACCTTCCCATTGACGATGAAACACAGAAATTACATCGGAATTAAATATAAGAGACACAACGTTGACTTAAGTACAAGAAAACTGAGTCTTCTTACGATCTATGCTTTTGAGCGTTTCCGGTGTCACCAGTTTAACATTCCGATGCACCTCTGCAGGTTTACTGTATCCATTGGGCCTTCCCATGGACGATGAAACACAGAAATTGCATCGGAATTAAATATAAGTGACACAATGCCGTCTTAAGTACAGAAAGACTGAGTCTTCCTACTGTCTATGTTTTGAGCGTTTCGTGTGTCACCAGTTTTACATTCCGATGCACCTCTGCAGGTTTACTGTATCGCTTGCACCTTCCCATTGACAATGAAACACAGAAATTACATCGGAATTAAATATAAGAGACACAACGTTGACTTAAGTACAAGAACACTGAGTCTTCTTACGGTCTATGTTTTGAGCGTTTCCAGTGTCACCAGTTTTACATTCCGATGCACCTCTGCAGGTTTACTGTATCCATTGGACCTTCCCATTGACGATGAAACACAGAAATTGCATCGGAATGAAATATAAGAGACACAATGCCGACTTAGGTACAGGAAGACTGAGTCTTCCTACTGTCTATGTTTTGAGCGTGTCCTGTGTCACCAGTTTTACATTCCGATGCACATCTGCAGTTTTACTGTATCCCTTGCACCTTCACAGTGACGATGAAACACAGAAATTGCATCGGAATTAAATATGAAAGACACAATGCCGACATAAGTTCAAGAAAACTGAGTCTTCTTAGGGTCTGTGTTATGAGCACTTCCTGTGTCACCAGTTTTACATTTCGATGCACCTCTGCAGGGTTACTGTATCCCTTGGATCTTCCCATTGACGATGAAACACAGAAATTGCATCGGGATTAAATATAAGAGACACAATGCCGACTTAAGTACAGGAAGACTGAGTCTTCCTACTGTCAATGTTTGAGCGTTTCCTGTGTCAACAGTTTTACATTCCGACGCACCTCTGCAGGTTTACTGTATCCATTGGACCTTCCCATTGACGATGGAATACAGAAAATGCATCGGAATTAAATATAAGAAACACAATGCCGACTGAAGTACAGGAAGACTGAGTCTTCCCACTGTCTATGGATTCAGCGTTTCCTGTGCCAGCAGTTTTACATTCCGATCCACCTCTGCAGGTTTACTGTATCCATTGGACCTTCCCATTGACGATGAAACACAGAAATAGCATCGGAAATAAATATAAGAGACACAATGCCGACTTAAGTACAGAAAGACTGAGTCTTCCTACTGTCTATGTTTTGAGCGTTTCCTGTGTCACCAGTTTTACTTTCCGATGCACCTCTGCAGGTTTACTGTATCCCTTGGATCTTCCCATTGACGATGAAACACAGAAATTGCAACGGAAGTAAATATAAGAGACTCAATGCCGACTTAAGTACAGGAACATTGAGTCTTCCTACTGTCTATGTTTTGAGCGTTTCCTGCGTCACCAGTTTTACATTCCGATGCACCTCTGCAGGTTTACTGTATCCATTGGACCTTCCCATTGACGATGAAACACAGAAATTGCATCGGAATGAAATATAAGAGACACAATGTCGACTTAAGTACAGGAAAAGTGTGTCTTTCTATTGTATATGTTTTGAGCGTTTCCTGTGTCACCAGTTTTACATTCCGATGCACCTCTGCAGGTTTACTGTATCCATTGGATCTTCCCATTGACGATGAAACACAGAAATTGCATCGGAATTAAATATAAGAGACACAATGGCTACTTAGGTACTGGAAGTCTGAGTCTTCCTACTGTCTATGATTTGAGCGTTTCCTGTGTCATCAGTTTTCCATTTTGATGCACCTCTGCAGGTTTACTGTATCCCTTGCACCTTCACAGTGACGATGAAACACAGAAATTGCATCGGAATTAAATATAAGAGACACAATGCCGACTTAACTACAGGAAGACTGAGTCTTCCTACTGTCTAAGTTTTGAGCGTTTCCTGTGTCATCAGTTTTACATTCCGAAGCACCTCTGCAGGTTTACTGTATCCATTGGACTTTCTCAGTGACAATGAGACACAGAAATTGCATCGGAATGAAATATAAGAGACACAATGCGACTTAAGTACAGGAAGAGTGTGTCTTCAATTGTCTATGTTTTGAGCGTTTCCTGTGTCACCAGTTTTACATTCCGATGCACCTCTGCAGGTTTACTGTATCCATTGGACCTTCCCATTGACGTTGAAACACAGAAATTGCATCGCAATTAAATATAAGAGACACAACGCCGACTTAAGTACAAGAGAACACAGTCTTCTTACGGTCTTTGATTTGAGCGTTTCCTGAGTCACCAGTTTTTTATTCCAATTCACCTCTTCAGGTTTACTGTATCCCTTGGACATTCCCATTGATGAAAAAACACAGAAATTGCATCGGAATTAAATATAAGAGACACAATGAAGACTTAGGTACAGCAAGACTGAGTCTTCCTACTGTCTATGTTTTGAACGTTTCCTGTGTCATCAGTTTTACATTTTGATGCACCTCTGCAGGTTTACTGTACTCCTTCGACCTTCACAGTGACGATGAAACACAGAAATTGCATCGGAATTAAATATAAGAGACACAATGCCTACTTAAGTACAGGAAGACTGAGTCTTCCTACTGTCTATGTTTTGAGCGTTTCCTGTGTCGACACTTTTACATTTTGATGCACCTCTGCAGGTTTACTGTATCCCTTGGACCTTCCCATTAACGATGAAACACAGAAATTGCATCGGAATTAAATGTAAGAGACACAATGCCGACTTAAGTACAGGAAAAATGTGTCTTTCTATTGTATATGTTTTGAGCGTTTCCTGTGTCAACAGTTTTACATTCCGATGCACCTCTGCAGGTTTACTGTATCCATTGGACCTTCCCATTGACGATGAAATACAGAAAATGCATCGGAATTAAATATAAGAGACACAATGCCGACTGAAGTACAGGAAGACTGAGTCTTCCCACTGTCTATGTTTGAGCGTTTCCTGTGCCAGCAGTTTTACATTCCGATCCACCTCTGCAGGTTTACTGTATCCATTGGACCTTCCCATTGACGATGAAACACAGAAATAGCATCGGAATTAAATATAAGAGACACAATGCCGACTTAAGTACAGAAAGACTGAGTCTTCCAACTGTCTATGTTTTGAGCGTTTCCTGTGTCACCAGTTTTACTTTCCGATGCACCTCTGCAGGTTTACTGTATCCCTTGGATCTTCCCATTAACGATGAAACACAGAAATTGCATCGGAATTAAATGTAAGAGACACAATGCCGACTTAAGTACAGGAAAAATGTGTCTTTCTATTGTATATGTTTTGAGCGTTTCCTGTGTCAACAGTTTTACATTCCGATGCACCTCTGCAGGTTTACTGTATCCATTGGACGTTCCCATTGACGATGAAACACTGAAATTACATCGGAATTAAATACAAGAGACACAACGTTGACTTAAGTACAAAAAAACTGAGTCTTCTTACGGTCTATGTTTGGAGCGTTTCCAGTGTCACCAGTTTTACATTCCCATGCACCACTGCAGGTTTACTGTATCCATTGGACCTTCCCATGGACGATGAAACACAGAAATTGCATCGGAATTAAATATAAGAGTCACAATGCCGACTTAAGTACAGGAAGGCTGAGTCTTCCTACTGTCTATGCTTTGAGCGTTTCCTGCGTCACCAGTTTTACATTCCGATGCACCTCTGCAGGTTTACTGTATCCCTTGCACCTTCACAGTGACGATGAAACACAGAAATTGCATCGGAATTAAATATAAAAGACACAATGCCGACATAAGTTCAAGAAAACTGATCTTCTTAGGGTCTATGTTATGAGCACTTCCTGTGTCACCAGTTTTACATTTTGATGCACCTCTGGAGGGTTACTGTATCCCTTGGACCTTCCCATTGACAATGAAACACAGAAATTGCATCGGAATTAAATTAAGAGACACAATGCCGACTTAAGTACAGGAAGACTGAGTCTTCCTACTGTCAATGTTTGAGCGTTTCCAGTGTCACCAGTTTTACATTCCGATGCACCTCTGCAGGTTTACTGTATCCATTGGACCTTCCCATGGACGATGAAACACAGAAATTGCATCGGAATTAAATATAAGAGACACAATGCCGACTTAGGTACAGGAAGACTGAGTCTTCCTACTGTCTATGTTTTGAGCGTGTCCTGAGTCACCAGTTATACATTCCGATGCACATCTGCAGTTTTACTGTATCCCTTGCACCTTCACAGTGACGATGAAACACAGAAATTGCATCGGAATTAAATATGAAAGACACAATGCCGACATAAGTTCAAGAAAACTGAGTCTTCTTAGGGTCTATGTTATGAGCACTTCCTGAGTCACCAGTTTTACATTTTGATGCACCTCTGGAGGGTTACTGTATCCCTTGGACCTTCCCATTGACGATGAAAGACAGAAATTGCATTGGAATTAAATATAAGAGACACAATGCCGACTTAAGTACAGGAAGACTGAGTCTTCCTACTGTCAATGTTTGAGCGTTTCCAGTGTCACCAGTTTTACATTCCGATGCACCTCTGCAGGTTTACTGTATCCATTGGACCTTCCCATGGACGATGAAACACAGAAATTGCATCGGAATTAAATATAAGAGACACAATGCCGACTTAGGTGCAGGAAGACTGAGTCTTCCTACTGTCTATGTTTTGAGCGTGTCCTGTGTCACCAGTTTTACATTCCGATGCACATCTGCAGTTTTACTGTATCCCTTGCACCTTCAGAGTGACGATGAAACACAGAAATTGCATCGGAATTAAATATAAGAGAGACAATGCCGACTTAAGTACAGGAAGACTGAGTCTTCCTACTGTCAATGTTTGAGCGTTTCCTGTGTCAACAGTTTTACATTCCGATGCACCTCTGCAGGTTTACTGTATCCATTGGACCTTCCCATTGACGATGAAATACAGAAAAAGCATCGGAATTAAATATAAGAGACACAATGCCGACTGAAGTACAGGAAGACTGAGTCTTCCCACTGTCTATGTTTTGAGCGTTTCCTGTGCCAGCAGTTTTACATTCCGATCCACCTCTGCAGGTTTACTGTATCCATTGGACCTTCCCATTGACGATGAAACACAGAAATAGTATCGGAATTAAATATAAGAGACACAATGCCGACTTAAGTACAGAAAGACTGAGTCTTCCTACGGTCTATGTTTTGAGCGTTTCCTGTGTCACCAGTTTTACTTTCCGATGCACCTCTGCAGGTTTACTGTATCCCTTGGATCTTCCCATTGACGATGAAACACAGAAATTGCAACGGAAGTAAATATAAGAGACACAATGGCTACTTAGGTACTGGAAGTCTGAGTCTTCCTACTGTCTATGTTTTGAGCGTTTCCTGTGTCATCAGTTTTCCATTTTGATGCACCTCTGCAGGTTTACTGTATCCCTTGCACCTTCACAGTGACGATGAAACACAGAAATTGCATCGGAATTAAATATAAGAGACACAATGCCGACTTAAGTACAGGAAGACTGAGTCTTCCTACTGTCTAAGTTTTGAGCGTTTCCTGTGTCATCAGTTTTACATTCCGAAGCACCTCTGCAGGTTTACTGTATCCATTGGACTTTCTCAGTGACAATGAGACACAGAAATTGCATCGGAATGAAATATAAGAGACACAATGCGACTTAAGTACAGGAAGAGTGTGTCTTCAATTGTCTATGTTTTGAGCGTTTCCTGTGTCACCAGTTTCACATTCCGATGCACCTCTGCAGGTTTACTGTATCCATTGGACCTTCCCATTGACGTTGAAACACAGAAATTGCATCGCAATTAAATATAAGAGACACAACGCCGACTTAAGTACAAGAGAACACAGTCTTCTTACGGTCTTTGATTTGAGCGTTTCCTGAGTCACCAGTTTTTTATTCCAATTCACCTATTCAGGTTTACTGTATCCCTTGGACATTCCCATTGATGAAAAAACACAGAAATTGCATCGGAATTAAATATAAGAGACACAATGAAGACTTAGGTACAGCAAGACTGAGTCTTCCTACTGTCTATGTTTTGAACGTTTCCTGTGTCATTGGTTTTACATTTTGATGCACCTCTGCAGGTTTACTGTACTCCTTCGACCTTCACAGTGACGATGAAACACAGAAATTGCATCGGAATTAAAGATAAGAGACACAATGCCTACTTAAGTACAGGAAGACTGAGTCTTCCTACTGTCTATGTTTTGAGCGTTTCCTGTGTCGACAGTTTTACATTTTGATGCACCTCTGCAGGTTTACTGTATCCCTTGGACCTTCCCATTAACGATGAAACACAGAAATTGCATCGGAATTAAATATAAGAGACACAATGCCGACTTAAGTACAGGAAAAATGTGTCTCTCTATTGTATATGTTTTGAGCGTTTCCTGTGTCACCAGTTTTACATTCCGATGCACCTCTGCAGGTTAACTGTATCCATTGGACGTTCCCATTGACGATGAAACACTGAAATTACATCGGAATTAAATACAAGATACACAACGTTGACTTAAGTACAAAAAAACTGAGTCTTCTTACGGTCTATGTTTGGAGCGTTTCCAGTGTCACCAGTTTTACATTCCCATGCACCTCTGCAGGTTTACTGTATCCATTGGACCTTCCCATGGACGATGAAACACAGAAATTGCATCGGAATTAAATATAAGAGTCACAATGCCGACTTAAGTACAGGAAGGCTGAGTCTTCCTACTGTCTATGCTTTGAGCGTTTCCTGCGTCACCAGTTTTACATTCCGATGCACCTCTGCAGGTTTACTGTATCCATTGGGCCTTCCCATTGACGATGAAACACAGAAATTACATCGGAATTAAATATAAGAGACACAACGTTGACTTAAGTACAAGAAAACTGAGTCTTCTTAGGGTCTATGTTATGAGCACTTCCTGTGTTACCAGTTTTACATTTTGATGCACCTCTGGAGGGTTACTGTATCCCTTGGACCTTCCCATTGACGATGAAACCCAGAAATTGCATCGGAATTAAATATAAAAGACACAATGCCGACTTAAGTACAGGAAGACTGAGTCTTCCTACTGTCAATGTTTGAGCGTTTCCAGTGTCACCAGTTTTACATTCCGATGCACCTCTGCAGGTTTACTGTATCCATTGGACCTTCCCATGGACGATGAAACAGAGAATTTGCATCGGAATTAAATATAAGAGACACAATGCCGACTTAGGTACAGGAAGACTGAGTCTTCCTACTGTCTATGTTTTGAGCGTGTCCTGTGTCACCAGTTTTACATTCCGATGCACCTCTGCAGGTTTACTGTATCCATTGGACCTTCCCATTGACGATGAAATACAGAAAATGCATCGGAATTAAATATAAGAGACACAATGCCGACTGAAGTACAGGAAGACTGAGTCTTCCCACTGTCTATGTTTTGAGCGTTTCCTGTGCCAGCAGTTTTACATTCCGATCCACCTCTGCAGGTTTACTGTATCCATTGGACCTTCCCATTGACGATGAAACACAGAAATAGCATCGGAATTAAATATAAGAGACACAATGCCGACTTAAGTACAGAAAGACTGTCTTCCTACTGTCTATGTTTTGAGCGTTTCCTGTGTCACCAGTTTTACTTTCCGATGCACCTCTGCAGGTTTACTGTATCCCTTGGATCTTCCCATTGACGATGAAACACAGAAATTGCAACGGAAGTAAATATAAGAGACACAATGCCGACTTAAGTACAGGAACATTGAGTCTTCCTACTGTCTATGTTTTGAGCGTTTCCTGCGTCACCAGTTTTACATTCCGATGCACCTCTGCAGGTTTACTGTATCCATTGGACCTTCCCATTGACGATGAAACACAGAAATTGCATCGGAATGAAATATAAGAGACACAATGTCGACTTAAGTACAGGAAAAGTGTGTCTTTCTATTGTATATGTTTTGAGCGTTTCCTGTGTCACCAGTTTTACATTCCGATGCACCTCTGCAGGTTGACTGTATCCATTGGATCTTCCCATTGACGATGAAACACAGAAATTGCATCGGAATTAAATATAAGAGACACAATGGCTACTTAGGTACTGGAAGTCTGAGTCTTCCTACTGTCTATGTTTTGAGCGTTTCCTGTGTCATCAGTTTTCCATTTTGATGCACCTCTGCAGGTTTACTGTATCCCTTGCACCTTCACAGTGACGATGAAACACAGATATTGCATCGGAATTAAATATAAGAGACACAATGCCGACTTAAGTACAGAAAGACTGTCTTCCTACTGTCTATGTTTTGAGCGTTTCCTGTGTCACCAGTTTTACTTTCCGATGCACCTCTGCAGGTTTACTGTATCCCTTGGATCTTCCCATTGACGATGAAACACAGAAATTGCAACGGAAGTAAATATAAGAGACACAATGCCGACTTAAGTACAGGAACATTGAGTCTTCCTACTGTCTATGTTTTGAGCTTTTCCTGCGTCACCAGTTTTACATTCCGATGCACCTCTGCAGGTTTACTGTATCCATTGGACCTTCCCATTGACGATGAAACACAGAAATTGCATCGGAATGAAATATAAGAGACACAATGTCGACTTAAGTACAGGAAAAGTGTGTCTTTCTATTGTATATGTTTTGAGCGTTTCCTGTGTCACCAGTTTTACATTCGGATGCACCTCTGCAGGTTTACTGTATTCATTGGATCTTCCCATTGACGATGAAACACAGAAATTGCATCGGAATTAAATATAAGAGACACAATGGCTACTTAGGTACTGGAAGTCTGAGTCTTCCTACTGTCTATGTTTTGAGCGTTTCCTGTGTCATCAGTTTTCCATTTTGATGCACCTCTGCAGGTTTACTGTATCCCTTGCACCTTCACAGTGACGATGAAACACAGAAATTGCATCGGAATTAAATATAAGAGACACAATGCCGACTTAAGTACAGGAAGACTGAGTCTTCCTACTGTCTAAGTTTTGAGCGTTTCCTGTGTCATCAGTTTTACATTCCGAAGCACCTCTGCAGGTTTACTGTATCCATTGGACTTTCTCAGTGACAATGAGACACAGAAGTTGCATCGGAATGAAATATAAGAGACACAATGCGACTTAAGTACAGGAAGAGTGTGTCTTCAATTGTCTATGTTTTGAGCGTTTCCTGTGTCACCAGTTTTACATTCCGATGCACCTCTGCAGGTTTACTGTATCCATTGGACCTTCCCATTGACGTTGAAACACAGAAATTGCATCGCAATTAAATATAAGAGACACAACGCCGACTTAAGTACAAGAGAACACAGTCTTCTTACGGTCTTTGATTTGAGCGTTTCCTGAGTCACCAGTTTTTTATTCCAATTCACCTATTCAGGTTTACTGTATCCCTTGGACATTCCCATTGATGAAAAAACACAGAAATTGCATCGGAATTAAATATAAGAGACACAATGAAGACTTAGGTACAGCAAGACTGAGTCTTCCTACTGTCTATGTTTTGAACGTTTCCTGTGTCATCGGTTTTACATTTTGATGCACCTCTGCAGGTTTACTGAACTCCTTCGACCTTCACAGTGACGATGAAACACAGAAATTGCATCGGAATTAAATATAAGAGACACAATGCCTACTTAAGTACAGGAAGACTGAGTCTTCCTACTGTCTATGTTTTGAGCGTTTCCTGTGTCGACAGTTTTACATTTTGATGCACCTCTGCAGGTTTACTGTATCCCTTGGACCTTCCCATTAACGATGAAACACAGAAATTGCATCGGAATTAAATATAAGAGACACAATGCCGACTTAAGTACAGGAAAAATGTGTCTCTCTATTGTATATGTTTTGAGCGTTTCCTGTGTCACCAGTTTTACATTCCGATGCACCTCTGCAGGTTTACTGTATCCATTGGACGTTCCCATTGACGATGAAACACTGAAATTACATCGGAATTAAATACAAGAGACACAACGTTGACTTAAGTACAAAAAAACTGAGTCTTCTTACGGTCTATGTTTGGAGCGTTTCCAGTGTCACCAGTTTTACATTCCCATGCACCTCTGCAGGTTTACTGTATCCATTGGACCTTCCCATGGACGATGAAACACAGAAATTGCATCGGAATTAAATATAAGAGTCACAATGCCGACTTAAGTACAGGAAGGCTGAGTCTTCCCACTGTCTATGCTTTGAGCGTTTCCTGCGTCACCAGTTTTACATTCCGATGCACCTCTGCAGGTTTACTGTATCCATTGGACCTTCCCATTGACGATGAAACACAGAAATTACATCGGAATTAAATATAAGAGACACAACGTTGACTTAAGTACAAGAAAACTGAGTCTTCTTACGGTCTATGTTTTGAGCGTTTCCAGTGTCACCAGTTTTACATTCCGATGCACCTCTGCAGGTTTACTGTATCCATTGGACCTTCCCATGGACGATGAAACACAAAAATTGCATCGGAATTAAATATAAGAGACACAATGCCGACTTAGGTACAGGAAGACTGAGTCTTCCTACTGTCTATGTTTTGAGCGTGTCCTGTGTCACCAGTTTTACATTCCGATGCACATCTGCTGTTTTACTGTATCCCTTGCACCTTCACAGTGACGATGAAACACAGAAATTGCATCAGAATTAAATATAAAAGACACAATGCCGACATAAGTTCAAGAAAACTGAGTCTTCTTAGGGTCTATGTTATGAGCACTTCCTGTGTTACCAGTTTTACATTTTGATGCACCTCTGGAGGGTTACAGTATCCCTTGGACCTTCCCATTGACGATGAAACACAGAAATTGCATCGGAATTAAATATAAAAGACACAATGCCGACTTAAGTACAGGAAGACTGAGTCTTCCTACTGTCAATGTTTGAGCGTTTCCAGTGTCACCAGTTTTACATTCCGATGCACCTCTGCAGGTTTACTGTATCCATTGGACCTTCCCATGGACGATGAAACAGAGAAATTGCATCGGAATTAAATATAAGAGACACAATGCCGACTTAGGTACAGGAAGACTGAGTCTTCCTACTGTCTATGTTTTGAGCGTGTCCTGTGTCACCAGTTTTACATTCCGATGCACATCTGCAGTTTTACTGTATCCCTTGCACATTCACAGTGACGATGAAACACAGAAATTGCATCGGAATTAAATATGAAAGACACAATGCCGACATAAGTTCAAGAAAACTGAGTCTTCTTAGGGTCTATGTTATGAGCACTTCCTGTGTCACCAGTTTTACATTTCGATGCACCTCTGCAGGGTTACTGTATCCCTTGGACCTTCCCATTGACGATGAAACACAGAAATTGCATCGGAATTAAATATAAGAGACACAATGCCGACTTAAGTACAGGAAGACTGAGTCTTCCTACTGTCAATGTTTGAGCGTTTCCTGTGTCAACAGTTTTACATTCCGATGCACCTCTGCAGGTTTACTGTATCCATTGGACCTTCCCATTGACGATGTAACACAGAAATAGCATCGGAATTAAATATAAGAGACACAACGCCGAATTAAGAGCAGGAAGGCTGAGTCTTCCTACTGTCTATGTTTTTAGCGTCTCCTGTGTCACCAGTTTTACATTCCGATCCACCTCTGCAGGTTTACTGTATCCATTGGACCTTCCCATTGACGATGAAACACAGAAATAGCATCGGAATTAAATATAAGAGACACAATGCCGACTTAAGTACAGAAAGACTGTCTTCCTACTGTCTATGCTTTGAGCGTTTCCTGTGTCACCAGTTTTACTTTCCGATGCACCTCTGCAGGTTTACTGTATCCCTTGGATCTTCCCATTGACGATGAAACACAGAAATTGCAACGGAAGTAAATATAAGAGACACAATGCCGACTTAAGTACAGGAACATTGAGTCTTCCTACTGTCTATGTTTTGAGCGTTTCCTGCGTCACCAGTTTTACATTCCGATGCACCTCTGTAGGTTTACTGTATCCATTGGACCTTCCCATTGACGATGAAACACAGAAATTGCATCGGAATGAAATATAAGAGACACAATGTCGACTTAAGTACAGGAAAAGTGTGTCTTTCTATTGTATATGTTTTGAGCGTTTCCTGTGTCACCAGTTTTACATTCCGATGCACCTCTGCAGGTTTACTGAATCCATTGGATCTTCCCATTGACGATGAAACACAGAAATTGCATCGGAATTAAATATAAGAGACACAATGGCTACTTAGGTACTGGAAGTCTGAGTCTTCCTACTGTCTATGTTTTGAGCGTTTCCTGTGTCATCAGTTTTCCATTTTGATGCACCTCTGCAGGTTTACTGTATCCCTTGCACCTTCACAGTGACGATGAAACACAGAAATTGCATCGGAATTAAATATAAGAGACACAATGCCGACTTAAGTACAGGAAGACTGAGTCTTCCTACTGTCTAAGTTTTGAGCGTTTCCTGTGTCATCAGTTTTACATTCCGAAGCACCTCTGCAGGTTTACTGTATCCATTGGACTTTCTCAGTGACAATGAGACACAGAAATTGCATCGGAATGAAATATAAGAGACACAATGCGACTTAAGTACAGGAAGAGTGTGTCTTCAATTGTCTATGTTTTGAGCGTTTCCTGTGTCACCAGTTTTACATTCCGATGCACCTCTGCAGGTTTACTGTATCCATTGGACCTTCCCATTGACGTTGAAACACAGAAATTGCATCGCAATTAAATATAAGAGACACAACGCCGACTTAAGTACAAGAGAACACAGTCTTCTTACGGTCTTTGATTGGAGCGTTTCCTGAGTCACCAGTTTTTTATTCCAATTAACCTCTTCAGGTTTACTGTATCCCTTGGACATTCCCATTGATGAAAAAACACAGAAATTGCATCGGAATTAAATATAAGAGACACAATGAAGACTTAGGTACAGCAAGACTGAGTCTTCCTACTGTCTATGTTTTGAACGTTTCCTGTGTCATCAGTTTTACATTTTGATGCACCTCTGCAGGTTTACTGTACTCCTTCGACCTTCACAGTGACGATGAAACACAGAAATTGCATCGGAATTAAATATAAGAGACACAATGCCTACTTAAGTACAGGAAGACTGAGTCTTCCTACTGTCTATGTTTTGAGCGTTTCCTGTGTCGACAGTTTTACATTTTGATGCACCTCTGCAGGTTTACTGTATCCCTTGGACCTTCCCATTAACGATGAAACACAGAAATTGCATCGGAATTAAATATAAGAGACACAATGCCGACTTAAGTACAGGAAAAATGTGTCTTTCTATTGTATATGTTTTGAGCGTTTTCTGTGTCACCAGTTTTACATTCCGATGCACCTCTGCAGGATTACTGTATCCATTGGACCTTCCCATGGACGATGAAACACAAAAATTGCATCGGAATTAAATATAAGAGACACAAGGCCGACTTAGGTACAGGAAGACTGAGTCTTCCTACTGTCTATGTTTTGAGCGTGTCCTGTGTCACCAGTTTTACATTCCGATGCACATCTGCTGTTTTACTGTATCCCTTGCACCTTCACAGTGACGATGAAACACAGAAATTGCATCGGAATTAAATATAAAAGACACAATGCCGACATAAGTTCAAGAAAACTGAGTCTTCTTAGGGTCTATGTTATGAGCACTTCCTGTGTCACCAGTTTTACATTTTGATGCACCTCTGGAGGGTTACTGTATCCCTTGGACCTTCCCATTGACGATGAAACACAGAAATTGCATCGGAATTAAATATAAGAGACACAATGCCGACTTAAGTACAGGAAGACTGAGTCTTCCTACTGTCAATGTTTGAGCGTTTCCAGTGTCACCAGTTTTACATACCGATGCACCTCTGCAGGTTTACTGTATCCATTGGACCTTCCCATGGACGATGAAACACAGAAATTGCATCGGAATTAAATATAAGAGACACAATGCCGACTTAGGTACAGGAAGACTGAGTCTTCCTACTGTCTATGTTTTGAGCGTGTCCTGTGTCACCAGTTTTACATTCCGATGCACATCTGCAGTTTTACTGTATCCCTTGCACCTTCACAGTGACGATGAAACACAGAAATTGCATCGGAATTAAATATGAAAGACACAATGCCGACATAAGTTCAAGAAAACTGAGTCTCCTTAGGGTCTATGTTATGAGCACTTCCTGTGTCACCAGTTTTACATTTCGATGCACCTCTGCAGGGTTACTGTATCCCTTGGACCTTCCCATTGACGATGAAACACAGAAATTGCATCGGAATTAAATATAAGAGACACAATGCCGACTTAAGTACAGGAAGACTGAGTCTTCCTACTGTCAATGTTTGAGCGTTTCCTGTGTCAACAGTTTTACATTCCGATGCACCTCTGCAGGTTTACTGTATCCATTGGACTTTCCCATTGACGATGAAATACAGAAAATGCATCGGAATTAAATATAAGAGACACAATGCCGACTGAAGTACAGGAAGACTGAGTCTTCCCACTGTCTATGTTTTGAGCGTTTCCTGTGCCAGCAGTTTTACATTCCGATCCACCTCTGCAGGTTTACTGTATCCATTGGACCTTCCCATTGACGATGAAACACAGAAATAGCATCGGAATTAAATATAAGAGACACAATGCCGACTTAAGTACAGGAAAAATGTGTCTTTCTATTGTATATGTTTTGAGCGTTTCCTGTGTCACCAGTTTTACATTCCGATGCACCTCTGCAGGTTTACTGTATCCATTGGACGTTCCCATTGACGATGAAACACTGAAATTACATCGGAATTAAATACAAGAGACACAACGTTGACTTAAGTTCAAAAAAACTGAGTCTTCTTACGGTCTATGTTTGGAGCGTTTCCAGTGTCACCAGTTTTACATTCCCATGCACCTCTGCAGGTTCACTGTATCCATTGGACCTTCCCATGGACGATGAAACACAGAAATTGCATCGGAATTAAATATAAGAGTCACAATGCCGACTTAAGTACAGGAAGGCTGAGTCTTCCTACTGTCTATGCTTTGAGCGTTTCCTGCGTCACCAGTTTTACATTCCGATGCACCTCTGCGGGTTTACTGTATCCATTGGACCTTCCCATTGACGATGAAACACAGAAATTACATCGGAATTAAATATAAGAGACACAACGTTGACTTAAGTACAAGAAAACTGATTCTTCTTACGGTCTATGTTTTGAGCGTTTCCAGTGTCACCAGTTTTACATTCCGATGCACCTCTGCAGGTTTACTGTATCCATTGGACCTTCCCATGGACGATGAAACTCAAAAATTGCATCGGAATTAAATATAAGAGACACAATGCCGACTTAGGTACAGGAAGACTGAGTCTTCCTACTGTCTATGTTTTGAGCGTGTCCTGTGTCACCAGTTTTACATTCCGATGCACATCTGCTGTTTTACTGTATCCCTTGCACCTTCACAGTGACGATGAAACACAGAAATTGCATCGGAATTAAATATAAAAGACACAATGCCGACATAAGTTCAAGAAAACAGAGTCTTCTTTGGGTCTATGTTATGAGCACTTCCTGTGTCACCAGTTTTACATTTTGATGCACCTCTGGAGGGTTACTGTATCCCTTGGACCTTCCCATTGACGATGAAACACAGAAATTGCATCGGAATTAAATATAAGAGACACAATGCCGACTTAAGTACAGGAAGACTGAGTCTTCCTACTGTCAATGTTTGAGCGTTTCCAGTGTCACCAGTTTTACATTCCGATGCACCTCTGCAGGTTTACTGTATCCATTGGACCTTCCCATTGACGATGAAATACAGAAAACGCATCGGAATTAAATATAAGAGACACAATGCTGACTGAAGTACAGGAAGACTGAGTCTTCCCACGGTCTATGTTTTGAGCGTTTCCTGTGCCAGCAGTTTTACATTCCGATCCACCTCTGCAGGTTTACTGTATCCATTGGACCTTCCCATTGACGATGAAACACAGAAATAGCATCGGAATTAAATATAAGGGACACAATGCCGACTTAAGTACAGAAAGACTGAGTCTTCCTACTGTCTATGTTTTGAGCGTTTCCTGTGTCACCAGTTTTACTTTCCGATGCACCTCTGCAGGTTTACTGTATCCCTTGGATCTTCCCATTGACGATGAAACACAGAAATTGCAACGGAAGTAAATATAAGAGACACAATGCCGACTTAAGTACAGGAACATTGAGTCTTCCTACTGTCTATGTTTTGAGCGTTTCCTGCGTCACCAGTTTTACATTCCGATGCACCTCTGCAGGTTTACTGTATCCATTGGACCTTCCCATTGACGATGAAACACAAAAATTGCAGCGGAATGAAATATAAGAGACACAATGTCGACTTAAGTACAGGAAAAGTGTGTCTTTCTATTGTATATGTTTTGAGCGTTTCCTGTGTCACCAGTTTTACATTCCGATGCACCTCTGCAGGTTTACTGTATCCATTGGATCTTCCCATTGACGATGAAACACAGAAATTGCATCGGAATTAAATATAAGAGACACAATGGCTACTTAGGTACTGAAAGTCTGAGTCTTCCTACTGTCTATGTTTTGAGCGTTTCCTGTGTCATCAGTTTTCCATTTTGATGCACCTCTGCAGGTTTACTGTAACCCTTGCACCTTCACAGTGACGATGAAACACAGAAATTGCATCGGAATTAAATATAAGAGACACAATGCCGACTTAAGTACAGGAAGACTGAGTCTTCCTACTGTCTAAGTTTTCAGCGTTTCCTGTGTCATCAGTTTTACATTCCGAAGCACCTCTGCAGGTTTACTGTATCCATTGGACTTTCTCAGTGACAATGAGACACAGAAATTGCATCGGAATGAAATATAAGAGACACAATGCGACTTAAGTACAGGAAGAGTGTGTCTTCATTTGTCTATGTTTTGAGCGTTTCCTGTGTCACCAGTTTTACATTCCGATGCACCTCTGCAGGTTTACTGTATCCATTGGACCTTCCCATTGACGTTGAAACACAGAAATTGCATCGCAATTAAATATAAGAGACACAATGAAGACTTAGGTACTGCAAGACTGAGTCTTCCTACTGTCTATGTTTTGAACGTTTCCTGTGTCATCAGTTTTACATTTTGATGCACCTCTGCAGGTTTACTGTACTCCTTCGACCTTCACAGTGACGATGAAACACAGAAATTGCATCGGAATTAAATATAAGAGACACAATGCCTACTTAAGTACAGGAAGACTGAGTCTTCCTACTGTCTATGTTTTGAGCGTTTCCTGTGTCGACAGTTTTACATTTTGATGCACCTCTGCAGGTTTACTGTATCCCTTGGACCTTCCCATTATCGATGAAACACAGAAATTGCATCGGAATTAAATATAAGAGACACAATGCCGACTTAAGTACAGGAAAAATGTGTCTTTCTATTGTATATGTTTTGAGCG
The DNA here is from genome assembly GCF_023898315.1 of Schistocerca nitens. NCBI lineage: Eukaryota > Metazoa > Arthropoda > Insecta > Orthoptera > Acrididae > Schistocerca > Schistocerca nitens. Next base: position 1,199,002,339 of record NC_064615.1, on the reverse strand, counting down.
TTTCCTGTGTCACCAGTTTTACATTCCGATGCACCTCTGCAGGTTTACTGTATCCATTGGACGTTCCCATTGACGATGAAACACTGAAACTACATCGGAATTAAATACAAGAGACACAACGTTGACTTAAGTACAAAAAAACTGAGTCTTCTTACGGTCTATGTTTTGAGCGTTTCCAGTGTCACCAGTTTTACATTCCCATGCACCTCTGCAGGTTTACTGTATCCATTGGACCTTCCCATGGACGATGAAACACAGAAATTGCATCGGAATTAAATATAAGAATCACAATGCCGACTTAAGTACAGGAAGGCTGAGTCTTCCTACTGTCTATGCTTTGAGCGTTTCTGCGTCACCAGTTTTACATTCCGATGCACCTCTGCAGGTTTACTGTATCCATTGGACCTTCCCATTGACGACGAAACACAGAAATTACATCGGAATTAAATATAAGAGACACAACGTTGACTTAAGTACAAGAAAACTGAGTCTTCTTACGGTCTATGTTTTGAGCGTTTCCAGTGTCACCAGTTTTACATTTTGATGCAAATCTGCAGGTTTACTGTATCCATTGGACCTTCCCATGGACGATGAAACACAAAAATTGCATCGGAATTAAAAATAAGAGACACAATGCCGACTTAGGTACAGGAAGACTGAGTCTTCCTACTGTCTATGTTTTGAGCGTGTCCTGTGTCACCAGTTTTACATTCCGATGCACATCTGCTGTTTTACTGTATCCCTTGCACCTTCACAGTGACGATGAAACACAGAAATTGCATCGGAATTAAATATAAAAGACACAATGCCGACATAAGTACAATAAAACTGAGTCTTCTTGGGGTCTATGTTATGAGCACTTCCTGTGTCACCAGTTTTACATTTTGATGCACCTCTGGAGGGTTACTGTATCCCTTGGACCTTCCCATTGACGATGAAACACAGAAATTGCATCGGAATTAAATATAAGAGACACAATGCCGACTTAAGTACAGGAAGACTGAGTCTTCCTACTGTCAATGTTTGAGCGTTTCCTGTGTCAACAGTTTTACATTCCGATGCACCTCTGCAGGTTTACTGTATCCATTGGACCTTCCCATTGACGATGAAATACAGAAAATGCATCGGAATTAAATATAAGAGACACAATGCCGACTGAAGTACAGGAAGACTGAGTCTTCCCACTGTCTATGTTTTGAGCGTTTCCTGTGCCAGCAGTTTTACATTCCGATCCACCTCTGCAGGTTTACTGTATCCATTGGACCTTCGCATGGACGATGAAACACAGAAATTGCATCGGAATTAAATATAAGAGACACAATGCCGACTTAAGTACAGGAAGAATGAGTCTTCCTACTGTCTATTTTTTGAGCGTTTCCTTTGTCACCAGTTTTACATTCCGATGCACCTCTGCAGGTTTACTGTATCCCTTTCACCTTCCCATTGACGACGAAACACAGAAATTGCATCGGATTTAAATATAAGAGACACAATGCCGTCTTAAGTACAGGAAGACTGTGTATTCCTACTGCCTATTTTTTGAGCGTTTCCTGTGTCTCCAGTTTTACATTCCGATGCACCTCTGCAGGTTTACTGTATCCCTTGGATCTTCCCATTGACGATGAATCACAGAAATTACATCGGATTTAAATATAAGAGCCACAATGCCGACTTAAGTACAGGAACATTGAGACTTCCTACTGTCTATGGTTTGAGCGTTTCCTGCGTCACCAGTTTTACATTCCGATGAACCTCTGCAGGTTTACTGTATCCATTGGACCTTCCCTTTGACGATGAAACACAGAAATTACATCGGAATTAAATATAAGAGACACAACGTTGACTTAAGTACAAGAAAACTGAGTCTACTTACGATCTATGCTTTTGAGCGTTTCCAGTGTCACCAGTTTAACATTCCGATGCACCTCTGCAGGTTTACTGTATCCATTGGACCTTCCCATGGACGATGAAACACAGAAATTGCATCGGAATTAAATATAAGAGACACAATGCCGACTTAGGTACAGGAAGACTGAGTCTTCCTAATGTCTATGTTTTGAGTGTGTCCTGTGTCACCAGTTTTACATTCCGATGAACCTCTGCAGTTTTACAGTATCCCTTGAACCTTCACAGTGACGATGAAACACAGAAATTGCATCGGAATTAAATATAAATGACACAATGCCGACATAAGTACAAGAAAACTGAGTCTTCTTTTGGTCTATGTTATGAGCGCTTCCTGTGCCACCAGTTTTACATTTTGATGCACCTCTGCAGGGTTACTGTATCCCTTGGACCTTCCCATTGACGATGAAACACAGAAATTGCATCGGAATTAAATATAAGTGACACAATGCCGTCTTAAGTACAGAAAGACTGAGTCTTCCTACTGTCTACGTTTTGAGCGTTTCGTGTGTCACCAGTTTTCATTCCGATGCACCTCTGCAGGTTAACTGTATCGCTTGCACCTTCCCATTGACAATGAAACACAGAAATTACATCGGACTTAAATATAACAGACACAATGCCGACTTAAGTACAGGAAGGCTGTGTCTTCCTACTGTCTATGTTTTGAGCGTTTCCTGTATCACCAGTTTTACATTCCGATGCACCTCTGCAGGTTTACTGTATCCCTTGGATCTTCCCATTGATGATGAAACACAGAAATTGCATCGGAGTTATATGTAAGAGACACAATACCGACTTAAGTACAGGAACATTTAGTCTTCCTACTGTCTATGTTTTGAGCGTTTCCTGCGTCACCAGTTTTACATTCCGAAACACCTCTGCAGGTTTACTGTATCCATTGGACGATCCCATTGACGATGAAACACAGAAATTACATCGGAATTAAATATAAGAGACACAACGTTGACTTAAGTACAAAAAAAAATGAGTCTTCTTACGGTCTATGTTTTGAGCGTCTCCAGTGTCACCAGTTTTACATTCCGATGCACCTCTGCAGGTTTACTGTATCCATTGGACCTTCCCATGGACGATGAAACACAGAAATTGTATCGGCATTAAATGTAAGAGTCACAATGCCGACTTAAGTACAGGAACATTGAGTCTTCCTACTGTCTATGTTTTGAGCGTTTCCTGCGTCACCAGTTTTACATTCCGATGCTCCTCTGCAGGTTTACTGTATCCATTGGACCTTCCCATTGACGATGAAACACAGAAATTACATCGGAATTAAATATAAGAGACACAACGTTGACTTAAGTACAAGAAAACTGAGTCTTTTTACGGTCTATGTTTTGAGCGTTTCCAGTGTCACCAGTTTTACATTCCGATGCACCTCTGCAGGTTTACTGTATCCATTGGACCTTCCCATGGACGATGAAACACAGAAATTGCATCGGAATTAAATATAAGAGACACAATGCCGACTTAGGTACAGGAAGACTGAGTCTTCCTACTGTCTATGTTTTGAGCGTGTCCTGTGTCACCAGTTTTACATTCCGATGCACATCTGCAGTTTTACTGTATCCCTTGCACCTTCACAGTGACGATGAAACACAGAAATTGCATCGGAATTAAATATGAAAGACACAATGCCGACATAAGTTCAAGAAAACTGAGTCTTCTTAGGGTCTATGTTATGAGCACTTCCTGTGTCAAAAGTTTTACATTTCGATGCACCTCTGCAGGGTTACTGTATCCCTTGGACCTTCCCATTGAAGATGAAACACAGAAATTGCATCGGAATTAAATATAAGAGACACAATGCCGACTTAAGTACAGGAAGACTGAGTCTTCCTACTGTCAATGTTTGAGCGTTTCCTGTGTCAACAGTTTTACATTCCGATGCACCTCTGCAGTTTTACTGTATCCATTGGACCTTCCCATTGACGATGAAATACAGAAAATGCATCGGAATTAAATATAAGAGACACAATGCCGACTCAAGTACAGGAAGACTGAGTCTTCCCACTGTCTATGTTTTGAGCGTTTCCTGTGCCAGCAGTTTTACATTCCGATCCACCTCTGCAGGTTTACTGTATCCATTGGACCTTCCCATTGACGATGAAACACAGAAATAGCATCGGAATTAAATATAAGAGACACAATGCCGACTTAAGTACAGAAAGACTGAGTCTTCCTACTGTCTATGCTTTGAGCGTTTCCTGTGTCACCAGTTTTACATTCCGATGCACCTCTGCAGGTTTACTGTATCCCTTGGATCTTCCCATTGACGATGAAACACAGAAATTGCAACGGAAGTAAATATAAGAGACACAATGCCGACTTAAGTACAGGAACATTGAGTCTTCCTACTGTCTATGTTTTGAGCGTTTCCTGCGTCACCAGTTTTACATTCCGATGCACCTCTGCAGGTTTACTGTATCCATTGGACCTTCCCATTGACGATGAAACACAGAAATTGCATCGGAATGAAATATAAGAGACACAATGTCGACTTAAGTACGGGAAAAGTGTGTCTTTCTATTGTATATGTTTTGAGCGTTTCCTGTGTCACCAGTTTTACATTCCGATGCACCTCTGCAGGTTTACTGTATCCCTTGGACCTTCCCATTAACGATGAAACACAGAAATTACATCGGAATTAAATATAAGAGACACAATGCCGACTTAAGTACAGGAAGACTGAGTCTTCCTACTGTCTAAGTTTTGAGCGTTTCCTGTGTCATCAGTTTTACATTCCGAAGCACCTCTGCAGGTTTACTGTATCCATTGGACTTTCTCAGTGACAATGAGACACAGAAATTGCATCGTAATGAAATATAAGAGACACAATGCGACTTAAGTACAGGAAGAGTGTGTCTTCAATTGTCTATGTTTTGAGCGTTTCCTGTGTCACCAGTTTTACATTCCGATGCACCTCTGCAGGTTTACTGTATCCATTGGACCTTCCCATTGACGTTGAAACACAGAAATTGCATCGCAATTAAATATAAGAGACACAACGCCGACTTAAGTACAAGAGAACACAGTCTTCTTACGGTCTTTGATTTGAGCGTTTCCTGAGATATAGTTTTTTATTCCAATTCACCTCTTCAGGTTTACTGTATCCCTTGGACATTCCCATTGATGAAAAAACACAGAAATTGCATCGGAATTAAATATAAGAGACACAATGAAGACTTGGGTACAGCAAGACTGAGTCTTCCTACTGTCTATGTTTTGAACGTTTCCTGTGTCATCAGTTTTACATTTTGATGCACCTCTGCAGGTTTACTGTACTCCTTCGACCTTCACAGTGACGATGAAACACAGAAATTGCATCGGAATTAAATATGACACAATGCCTTCTTAAGTACAGGAAGACTGAGTCTTCCTACTGTCTATGTTTTGAGCGTTTCCTGTGTCGACAGTTTTACATTTTGATGCACCTCTGCAGGTTTACTGTATCCCTTGGACCTTCCAATTAACGATGAAACACAGAAATTGCATCGGAATTAAATATAAGAGACACAATGCCGACTTAAGTACAGGAAAAATGTGTCTTTCTATTGTATATGTTATGAGCGTTTCCTGTGTCACCAGTTTCACATTCCGATGCACTTCTGCAGGTTTACTGTATCCATTGGACCTTCCCATTGACGATGAAACACAGAAATTACATCGGAATTAAATATAAGAGACACAACGTTGACTTAAGTACAAGAAAACTGAGTCTTCTTACGGTCTATGTTTTGAGCGTTTCCAGTGTCACCAGTTTTACATTCCGATGCACCTCTGCAGGTTTACTGTATCCATTGGACCTTCCCATGGTCGATGAAACACAAAAATTGCATCGGAATTAAATATAAGAGACACAATGCCGACTTAGGTACAGGAAGACAGAGTCTTCCTACTGTCTATGTTTTGAGCGTGTCCTGTGACACCAGTTTTACATTCCGATGCACATCTGCTGTTTTACTGTATCCCTTGCACCTTCACAGTGACGATGAAACACAGAAATTGCATCGGAATTAAATATAAAAGACACAATGCCAACATAAGTTCAAGAAAACTGAGTCTTCTTAGGGTCTATGTTATGAGCACTTCCTGTGTCACCAGTTTTACATTTTGATGCACCTCTGGAGGGTTACTGTATCCCTTGGACCTTCCCATTGACGATGAAACACAGAAATTGCATCGGAATGAAATATAAGAGACACAATGCAGACTTAAGTACAGGAAGACTGAGTCTTCCTACTGTCAATGTTTGAGCGTTTCCTGTGTCAACAGTTTTACATTCCGATGCACCTCTGCAGGTTTACTGTATCCATTGGACCTTCCCATTGACGATGAAATACAGAAAATGCATCGGAATTAAATATAAGAGACACAATGCCGACTGAAGTACAGGAAGACTGAGTCTTCCCACTGTCTATGTTTTGAGCGTTTCCTGTGCCAGCAGTTTTACATTCCGATCCACCTCTGCAGGTTTACTGTATCCATTGGACCTTCCCATTGACGATGAAACACGAAATAGCATCGGAATTAAATATAAGAGACACAATGCCGACTTAAGTACAGAAAGACTGAGTCTTCCTACTGTCTATGTTTTGAGCTTCTCCTGTGTCACCAGTTTTACATTCCGATGCACCTCTGCAGGTTTACTGTATCCATTGGACCTTCCCATTGACGATGAAACACAGAAATTGCATCGGAATGAAATATAAGAATCGAAATGTCGACTTAAGTACAGGAAAAGTGTGTCTTTCTATTGTATATGTTTTGAGCGTTTCCTTTGTCACCAGTTTTACATTCCGATGCACCTCTGCAGGTTTACTGTATCCATTGTATCTTCCCATTGACGATGAAACACAGAAATTGCATCGGAATTAAATATAAGAGACACAATGGCTACTTAGGTACTGGAAGTCTGAGTCTTCCTACTGTCTATGTTTTGAGCGTTTCCTGTGTCATCAGTTTTCAATTTTGATGCACCTCTGCAGGTTTACTGTATCCCTTGCACCCTCACAGTGACGATGAAACACAGAAATTGCATCGGAATTAAATATAAGTGACACAATGCCCACTTAAGTACAGGAAGACTGAGTCTTCCCACTGTCTATGATTTGAGCGTTTCCTGTGTCACCAGTTTTACATTCCGATGCACCTCTGCAGGTATACTGTTTCCTTTCCACTTTCCCATTGACGATGAAACGCAGAAATTGCATCGGAATTAAATATAAGAGACACAATGGCTACTTAGGTACTGGAAGTCTGAGTCTTCCTACTGTCTATGTTTTGAGCGTTTCCTGTGTCATCAGTTTTCAATTTTGATGCACCTCTGCAGGTTTACTGTATCCCTTGCACCCTCACAGTGACGATGGAACACAGAAATTGCATCGGAATTAAATATAAGAGACACAATGCCGACTTAAGTACAGGAAGACTGAGTCTTCCTACTGTCAATGTTTGAGCGTTTCCTGTGTCAACAGTTTTACATTCCGATGCACCTCTGCAGGTTTACTGTATCCATTGGACCTTCCCATTGACGATGAAATACAGAAAATGCATCGGAATTAAATATAAGAGACACAATGCCGACTGAAGTACAGGAAGACTGAGTCTTCCCACTGACTATGTTTTGAGCGTTTCCTGTGCCAGCAGTTTTACATTCCGAACCACCTCTGCAGGTTTACTGTATCCATTGGACCTTCGCATGGACGATGAAACACAGAAATTGCATCGGAATAAAATATAAGAGACACAATGCCGACTTAAGTACAGGAAGAATGAGTCTTCCTACTGTCTATTTTTTGAGCGTTTCCTTTGTCACCAGTTTTACATTCCGATGCACCTCTGCAGGTTTACTGTATCCCTTTCACCTTCCCATTGACGACGAAACACAGAAATAGCATCGGATTTAAATATAAGAGACACAATGCCGTCTTAAGTACAGGAAGACTGTGTATTCCTACTGTCTATTTTTTGAGCGTTTCCTGTGTCTCCAGTTTTACATTCCGATGCACCTCTGCAGGTTTACTGTATCCCTTGGATCTTCCCATTGACGATGAAACACAGAAATTGCATCGGAATTAAATATAAGTGACACAATGCCGTCTTAAGTACAGAAAGGCTGAGTCTTCCTACTGTCTATGTTTTGAGCGTTTCGTGTGTCACCAGTTTTCATTCCGATGCACCTCTGCAGGTTTACTGTATCGCTTGCACCTTCCCATTGACAATGAAACACAGAAATTACATCGGACTTAAATATAACAGACACAATGCCGACTTAAGTACAGGAAGGCTGTGTCTTCCTACTGTCTATGTTTTGAGCGTTACCTGTATCACCAGTTTTACATTCCGATGCACCTCTGCAGGTTTACTGTATCCCTTGGATCTTCCCATTGACGATGAAACACAGAAATTGCATCGGAGTTATATGTAAGAGACACAATACCGACTTAAGTACAGGAACATTTAGTCTTCCTACTGTCTATGTTTTGAGCGTTTCCTGCGTCACCAGTTTTACATTCCGAAACACCTCTGCAGGTTTACTGTATCCATTGGACGATCCCATTGACGATGAAACACAGAAATTACATCGGAATTAAATATAAGAGACACAACGTTGACTTAAGTACAAAAAAACTGAGTCTTCTTACAGTCTATGTTTTGAGCGTCTCCAGTGTCACCAGTTTTACATTCCGATCCACCTCTGCAGGTTTACTGTATCCATTGGACCTTCCCATGGACGATGAAACACAGAAATTGCATCGGCATTAAATGTAAGAGTCACAATGCCGACTTAAGTACAGGAACATTGAGTCTTCCTACTGTCTATGTTTTGAGCGTTTCCTGCGTCACCAGTTTTACATTCCGATGCTCCTCTGCAGGATTACTGTATCCATTGGACCTTCCCATTGACGATGAAACACAGAAATTACATCGGAATTAAATATAAGAGACACAACGTTGACTTAAGTACAAGAAAACTGAGTCTTCTTACGGTCTATGTTTTGAGCGTTTCCAGTGTCACCAGTTTTACATTCCGATGCACCTCTGCAGGTTTACTGTATCCATTGGACCTTCCCATGGACGATGAAACACGGAAATTGCATCGGAATTAAATATAAGAGACACAATGCCGACTTAGGTACAGGAAGACTGAGTCTTCCTACTGTCTATGTTTTGAGCGTGTCCTGTGTCACCAGTTTTACATTCCGATGCACATCTGCAGTTTTACTGTATCCCTTGGATCTTCCCATTGACGATGAAACACAGAAATTGCATCGGAATTAAATATAAGAGACACAATGCCGACTTAAGTACAGGAAGACTGAGTCTTCCTACTGTCTAAGTTTTGAGCGTTTCCTGTGTCATCAGTTTTACATTCCGAAGCACCTCTGCAGGTTTACTGTATCCATTGGACTTTCTCAGTGACAATGAGACACAGAAATTGCATCGGAATGAAATATAAGAGACACAATGCCGACATAAGTACAGGAAGACTGAGTCTTCCTACTGTCAATGTTTGAGCGTTTCCTGTGTCAACAGTTTTACATTCCGATGCACCTCTGCAGGTTTACTGTATCCATTGGACCTTCCCATTGACGATGAAATACAGAAAATGCATCGGAATTAAATATAAGAGACACAATGCCGACTGAAGTACAGGAAGACTGAGTCTTCCCACTGTCTATGTTTTGAGCGTTTCCTGTGCCAGCAGTTTTACATTCCGATCCACTTCTGCAGGTTTACTGTATCCATTGGACCTTCGCATTGACGATGAAACACAGAAATAGCATCGGAATTAAATATAAGAGACACAATGCCGACTTAAGTACAGAAAGACTGAGTCTTCCTACTGTCTATGTTTTGAGCGTTTCCTGTGTCACCAGTTTTACATTCCGATGCACCTCTGCAGGTTTACTGTATCCCTTGGATCTTCCCATTGACGATGAAACACAGAAATTGCAACGGAAGTAAATATAAGAGACACAATGCCGACTTAAGTACAGGAACATTGAGTCTTCCTACTGTCTATGTTTTGAGCGTTTCCTGCGTCACCAGTTTTACATTCCGATGCACCTCTGCAGGTTTACTGTATCCATTGGACCTTCCCATTGACGATGAAACACAGAAATTGCATCGGAATGAAATATAAGAGACACAATGTCGACTTAAGTACAGGAAAAGTGTGTCTTTCTATTGTATATGTTTTGAGCGTTTCCTGTGTCACCAGTTTTACATTCCGATGCACCTCTGCAGGTTTACTGTATCCCTTGGACCTTCCCATTAACGATGAAACACAGAAATTGCATCGGAATTAAATATAAGAGACACAATGCCGACTTAAGTACAGGAAAAATGTGTCTTTCTATTGTATATGTTTTGAGCGTTTCCTGTGTCACCAGTGTTACATTCCGATGCACCTCTGCAGGTTTACTGTATCCATTGTACCTTCCCATTGACGATGAAACACAGAAATTACATCGGAATTAAATATAAGAGACACAACGTTGACTTAAGTACAAGAAAACTGAGTCTTCTTACGGTCTATGTTTTGAGCGTTTCCAGTGTCACCAGTTTTACATTCCGATGCACCTCTGCAGGTTTACTGTATCCATTGGACCTTCCCATGGACGATGAAACACAAAAATTGCATCGGAATTAAATATAAGAGACACAATGGCTACTTAGGTACTGGAAGTCTGAGTCTTCCTACTGTCTATGTTTTGAGCGTTTCCTGTGTCATCAGTTTTCCATTTTGATGCACCTCTGCAGGTTTACTGTATCCCTTGCACGTTCCCATTGACGATGAAACACAGAAATTGCATCGGAATTAAATATAAGAGACACAATGCCGACTTAAGTACAGGAAGACTGAGTCTTCCTACTGTCTAAGTTTTGAGCGTTTCCTGTGTCATCAGTTTTACATTCCGAAGCACCTCTGCAGGTTTACTGTATCCATTGGACTTTCTCAGTGACAATGAGACACAGAAATTGCATCGGAATGAAATATAAGAGACACAATGCGGCTTAAGTACAGGAAGAGTGTGTCTTCAATTGTCTATGTTTTGAGCGTTTCCTGTGTCACCAGTTTTTCATTCCGATGCACCTCTGCAGGTTTACTGTATCCATTGGACCTTCCCATTGACGTTGAAACACAGAAATTGCATCGCAATTAAATATAAGAGACACAACGCCGACTCAAGTACAAGAGAACACAGTCTTCTTACGGTCTTTGATTTGAGCGTTTCCTGAGATATAGTTTTTTATTCCAATTCACCTCTTCAGGTTTACTGTATCCCTTGGACATTCCCATTGATGAAAAAACACAGAAATTGCATCGGAATTAAATATAAGAGACACAATGAAGACTTGGGTACAGCAAGACTGAGTCTTCCTACTGTCTATGTTTTGAACGTTTCCTGTGTCATCAGTTTTACATTTTGATGCACCTCTGCAGGTTTACTGTACTCCTTCGACCTTCACAGTGACGATGAAACACAGAAATTGCATCGGAATTAAATATAAGAGACACAATGCCTACTTAAGTACAGGAAGACTGAGTCTTCCTACTGTCTATGTTTTGAGCGTTTCCTGTGTCGACAGTTTTACATTTTGATGCACCTCTGCAGGTTTACTGTATCCCTTGGACCTTCCCATTAACGATGAAACACAGAAATTGCATCGGAATTAAATATAAGAGACACAATGCCGACTTAAGTACAGGAAAAATGTGTCTTTCTATTGTATATGTTTTGAGCGTTTCCTGTGTCACCAGTTTTACATTCCGATGCACCTCTGCAGGTTTACTGTATCCATTGGAGCTTCCCATTGACGATGAAACACAGAAATTACATCGGAATTAAATATAAGAGACACAACGTTGACTTAAGTACAAGAAAACTGAGTCTTCTTACGGTCTATGTTTTGAGCGTTTCCAGTGTCACCAGTTTTACATTCCGATGCACCTCTGCAGGTTTACTGTATCCATTGGACCTTCCCATGGTCGATGAAACACAAAAATTGCATCGGAATTAAATATAAGAGACATAATGCCGACTTAGGTACAGGAAGACAGAGTCTTCCTACTGTCTATGTTTTGAGCGTGTCCTGTGTCACCAGTTTTACATTCCGATGCACATCTGCTGTTTTACTGTATCCCTTGCACCTTCACAGTGACGATGAAACACAGAAATTGCATCGGAATTAAATATAAAAGACACAATGCCAACATAAGTTCAAGAAAACTGAGTCTTCTTAGGGTCTATGTTATGAGCACTTCCTGTGTCACCAGTTTTACATTTTGATGCACCTCTGGAGGGTTACTGTATCCCTTGGACCTTCCCATTGACGATGAAACACAGAAATTGCATCGGAATTAAATATAAGAGACACAATGCCGACATAAGTACAGGAAGACTGAGTCTTCCTACTGTCAATGTTTGAGCGTTTCCTGTGTCAACAGTTTTACATTCCGATGCACCTCTGCAGGTTTACTGTATCCATTGGACTTTCCCATTGACGATGAAATACAGAAAATGCATCGGAATTAAATATAAGAGACACAATGCCGACTGAAGTACTGGAAGACTGAGTCTTCCCACTGTCTATGTTTTGAGCGTTTCCTGTGCCAGCAGTTTAACATTCCGATCCACCTCTGCAGGTTTACTGTATCCATTGGAGCTTCCCATTGACGATGAAACACGAAATAGCATCGGAATTAAATATAAGAGACACAATGCCGACTTAAGTACAGAAAGACTGAGTCTTCCTACTGTCTATGTTTTGAGCTTCTCCTGTGTCACCAGTTTTACATTCCGATGCACCTCTGCAGGTTTACTGTATCCATTGGACCTTCCCATTGACGATGAAACACAGAAATTGCATCGGAATGAAATATAAGAGTCGAAATGTCGACTTAAGTACAGGAAAAGTGTGTCTTTCTATTGTATATGTTTTGAGCGTTTCCTTTGTCACCAGTTTTACATTCCGATGCACCTCTGCAGGTTTACTGTATCCATTGTATCTTCCCATTGACGATGAAACACAGAAATTGCATCGGAATTAAATATAAGAGACACAATGGCTATTTAGGTACTGGAAGTCTGAGTCTTCCTACTGTCTATGTTTTGAGCGTTTCCTGTGTCATCAGTTTTCAATTTTGATGCACCTCTGCAGGTTTACTGTATCCCTTGCACCCTCACAGTGACGATGAAACACAGAAATTGCATCGGAATTAAATAAAGGAGACACAATGCCGACTTAAGTTCAGGAAGACTAAGTCTTCCCACTGTCTATGATTTGAGCGTTTCCTGTGTCACCAGTTTTACATTCCGATGCACCTCTGCAGGTATACTGTTTCCTTTCCACTTTCCCATTGACGATGAAACACAGAAATTGCATCGGAATTAAATATAAGAGACACAATGGCTACTTAGGTACTGGTAGTCTGAGTCTTCCTACTGTCTATGTTTTGAGCGTTTCCTGTGTCATCAGTTTTACATTCCGATGCACCTCTGCAGGTTTACTGTATCCATTGGACTTTCTCAGTGACGATGAGACACAGAAATTGCATCGGAATGAAATATAAGAGACACAATGCGACTTAAGTACAGGAAGAGTGTGTCTTTCAATTGTCTATGTTTTGAGCGTTTCCTGTGTCACCAGTTTTACATTCCGATGCACCTCTGCAGGTTTACTGTATCCATTGGACCTTCCCATTGACGTCGAAACACAGAAATTGCATCGCAATTAAATATAAGAGACACAATGCCAACATAAGTTCAAGAAAACTGAGTCTTCTTAGGGTCTATGTTATGAGCACTTCCTGTGTCACCAGTTTTACATTTTGATGCACCTCTGGAGGGTTACTGTATCCCTTGGACCTTCCCATTGGCGATGAAACACAGAAATTGCATCGGAATTAAATATAAGAGACACAATGCCGACATAAGTACAGGAAGACTGAGTCTTCCTACTGTCAATGTTTGAGCGTTTCCTGTGTCAACAGTTTTACATTCCGATGCACCTCTGCAGGTTTACTGTATCCATTGGACTTTCCCATTGACGATGAAATACAGAAAATGCATCGGAATTAAATATAAGAGACACAATGCCGACTGAAGTACTGGAAGACTGAGTCTTCCCACTGTCTATGTTTTGAGCGTTTCCTGTGCCAGCAGTTTAACATTCCGATCCACCTCTGCAGGTTTACTGTATCCATTGGAGCTTCCCATTGACGATGAAACACGAAATAGCATCGGAATTAAATATAAGAGACACAATGCCGACTTAAGTACAGAAAGACTGAGTCTTCCTACTGTCTATGTTTTGAGCTTCTCCTGTGTCACCAGTTTTACATTCCGATGCACCTCTGCAGGTTTACTGTATCCATTGGACCTTCCCATTGACGATGAAACACAGAAATTGCATCGGAATGAAATATAAGAGTCGAAATGTCGACTTAAGTACAGGAAAAGTGTGTCTTTCTATTGTATATGTTTTGAGCGTTTCCTTTGTCACCAGTTTTACATTCCGATGCACCTGTGCAGGTTTACTGTATCCATTGTATCTTCCCATTGACGATGAAACACAGAAATTGCATCGGAATTAAATATAAGAGACACAATGGCTACTTAGGTACTGGAAGTCTGAGTCTTCCTACTGTCTATGTTTTGAGCGTTTCCTGTGTCATCAGTTTTCAATTTTGATGCACCTCTGCAGGTTTACTGTATCCCTTGCACCCTCACAGTGACGATGAAACACAGAAATTGCATCGGAATTAAATATAAGAGACACAATGCCGACTTAAGTACAGGAAGACTGAGTCTTCCCACTGTCTATGATTTGAGCGTTTCCTGTGTCACCAGTTTTACATTCCGATGCACCTCTGCAGGTATACTGTTTCCTTTCCACTTTCCCATTGACGATGAAACACAGAAATTGCATCGGAATTAAATATAAGAGACACAATGGCTACTTAGGTACTGGTAGTCTGAGTCTTCCTACTGTCTATGTTTTGAGCGTTTCCTGTGTCATCAGTTTTACATTCCGATGCACCTCTGCAGGTTTACTGTATCCATTGGACTTTCTCAGTGACGATGAGACACAGAAATTGCATCGGAATGAAATATAAGAGACACAATGCGACTTAAGTACAGGAAGAGTGTGTCTTTCAATTGTCTATGTTTTGAGCGTTTCCTGTGTCACCAGTTTTACATTCCGATGCACCTCTGCAGGTTTACTGTATCCATTGGACCTTCCCATTGACGTCGAAACACAGAAATTGCATCGCAATTAAATATAAGAGACACAACGCCGACTTAAGTACAAGAGAACACAGTCTTCTTACGGTCTTTGATTTGAGCGTTTCCTGAGTCACCAGTTTTTTATTCCAATTCACCTCTTCAGGTTTACTGTATCCCTTGGACCTTCCCATTGATGAAAAAACACAGATATTGCATCGGAATTAAATATAAGAGACACAATGCCGACTTAGGTACAGGAAGACTGAGTCTTCCTAATGTCTATGTTTTGAACGTTTCCTGTGTCATCAGTGTTACATTTTGATGCACCTCTGCAGGTTTACTGTACTCCTTCGACCTTCACAGTGACGATGAAACACAGAAATTGCATCGGAATTAAATATAAGAGACACAATGCCGACGTAAGTACAGGAAGACAGAGTCTTCCTACTGTCTATGATTTGAGCGTTTCCTGTGTCGACAGTTTTACATTCCGATGCAACTCTGCAGGTTTACTGTATCCCTTGGCCCTTCCCATTAACGATGAAACACAGAAATAGCATCGGAATTAAATATAAGAGACACAATGCCGACTTAAGTACAGGAAAAGTATGTCTTTCTATTGTATATGATTTGAGCGTTTCCTGTGTCACCAGTTTTACATTCCGATGCACCTCTGCAGGTTTACTGTATCCATTGGACCTTCCCATGGACGATGAAACACAGAAATTGCATCCATAATTAAATATAAGAGACACAATGCCGACTTAGGTACAGGAAGACGGAGTCTTCCTAATGCCTATGTTTTGAGCGTGTCCTGTGTCACCAGTTTTACATTCCGATGAACCTCTGCAGTTTTACTGTATCCCTTGAACCTTCACAGTGACAATGAAACACAGAAATTGCATCGGAATTAAATATAAGAGACACAACGTTGACTTAAGTACAAGAAAACTGAGTCTTCTTACGGTCTATGTTTTGAGCGTTTCCAGTGTCACCAGTTTTACATTCCGATGCACCTCTGCAGGTTTACTGTATCCATTGGACCTTCCCATGGACGATGAAACACAGAAATTGCATCGGCATTAAATGTAAGAGTCACAATGCCGACTTAAGTACATGAACATTGAGTCTTCCTACTGTCTATGTTTTGAGCGTTTCCTGCGTCACCAGTTTTACATTCCGATGCTCCTCTGCAGGTTTACTGTATCCATTGGACCTTCCCATTGACGATGAAACACAGAAATTACATCGGAATTAAATATAAGAGACACAACGTTGACTTAAGTACAAGAAAACTGAGTCTTCTTACGGTCTATGTTTTGAGCGTTTCCAGTGTCACCAGTTTTACATTCCGATGCACCTCTGCAGGTTTACTGTATCCATTGGACCTTCCCATGGACGATGAAACACAGAAATTGCATCGGAATTAAATATAAGAGACACAATACCGACTTAGGTACAGGAAGACTGAGTCTTCCTACTGTCTATGTTTTGAGCGTGTCCTGTGTCACCAGTTTTACATTCCGATGCACATCTGCAGTTTTACTGTATCCCTTGCACCTTCACAGTGACGATGAAACACAGAAATTGCATCGGAATTAAATATGAAAGACACAATGCCGACATAAGTTCAAGAAAACTGAGTCTTCTTAGGGTCTATGTTATGAGCACTTCCTGTGTCAAAAGTTTTACATTTCGATGCACCTCTGCACGGTTACTGTATCCCTTGGACCTTCCCATTGACGATGAAACACAGAAATTGCATCGGAATTAAATATAAGAGACACAATGCCGACTTAAGTACAGGAAGACTGAGTCTTCCTACTGTCAATGTTTGAGCGTTTCCTGTGTCAACAGTTTTACATTCCGATGCACCTCTGCAGGTTTACTGTATCCATTGGACCTTCCCATTGACGATGAAATACAGAAAATGCATCGGAATTAAATATAAGAGACACAATGCCGACTGAAGTACAGGAAGACTGAGTCTTCCCACTGTCTATGTTTTGAGCGTTTCCTGTGCCAGCAGTTTTACATTCCGATCCACCTCTGCAGGTTTACTGTATCCATTGGACCTTCCCATTGACGATGAAACACAGAAATAGCATCGGAATTAAATATAAGAGACACAATGCCGACTTAAGTACAGAAAGACTGAGTCTTCCTACTGTCTATGTTTTGAGCGTTTCCTGTGTCACCAGTTTTACATTCCGATGCACCTCTGCAGGTTTACTGTATCCCTTGGATCTTCCCATTGACGATGAAACACAGATATTGCAACGGAAGTAAATATAAGAGACACAATGCCGACTTAAGTACAGGAACATTGAGTCTTCCTACTGTCTATGTTTTGAGCGTTTCCTGCGTCACCAGTTTTACATTCCGATGCACCTCTGCAGGTTTACTGTATCCATTGGACCTTCCCATTGACGATGAAAGACAGAAATTGCATCGGAATGAAATATAAGAGACACAATGTCGACTTAAGTACAGGAAAAGTGTGTCTTTCTATTGTATATGTTTTGAGCGTTTCCTGTGTCACCAGTTTTACATTCCGATGCACCTCTGCAGGTTTACTGTATCCCTTGGACCTTCCCATTAACGATGAAACACAGAAATTGCATCGGAATTAAATATAAGAGACACAATGCCGACTTAAGTACAGGAAAAATGTGTCTTTCTATTGTATATGTTTTGAGCGTTTCCTGTGTCACCAGTTTTACATTCCGATGCACCTCTGCAGGTTTACTGTATCCATTGGACTTTCCCATTGACGATGAAACACAGAAATTACATCGGAATTAAATATAAGAGACACAACGTTGACTTAAATACAAGAAAACTGAGTCTTCTTACGGTCTATGTTTTGAGCGTTTCCAGTGTCACCAGTTTTACATTCCGATGCACCTCTGCAGGTTTACTGTATCCATTGGACCTTCCCATGGACGATGAAACACAAAAATTGCATCGGAATTAAATATAAGAGACACAATGGCTACTTAGGTACTGGAAGTCTGAGTCTTCCTACTGTCTATGTTTTGAGCGTTTCCTGTGTCATCAGTTTTCCATTTTGATGCACCTCTGCAGGTTTACTGTATCCCTTGCACCTTCACAGTGACGATGAAACACAGAAATTGCATCGGAATTAAATATAAGAGACACAATGCCGACTTAAGTACAGGAAGACTGAGTCTTCCTACTGTCTAAGTTTTGAGCGTTTCCTGTGTCATCAGTTTTACATTCCGAAGCACCTCTGCAGGTTTACTGTATCCATTGGACTTTCTCAGTGACAATGAGACACAGAAATTGCATCGGAATGAAATATAAGAGACACAATGCGACTTAAGTACAGGAAGAGTGTGTCTTCAATTGTCTATGTTTTGAGCGTTTCCTGTGTCACCAGTTTTACATTCCGATGCACCTCTGCAGGTTTACTGTATCCATTGGACCTTCCCATGGTCGATGAAACACAAAAATTGCATCGGAATTAAATATAAGAGACACAATGCCGACTTAGGTACAGGAAGACAGAGTCTTCCTACTGTCTATGTTTTGAGCGTGTCCTGTGTCACCAGTTTTACATTCCGATGCACATCTGCTGTTTTACTGTATCCCTTGCACCTTCACAGTGACGATGAAACACAGAAATTGCATCGGAATTAAATATAAAAGACACAATGCCAACATAAGTTCAAGAAAACTGAGTCTTCTTAGGGTCTATGTTATGAGCACTTCCTGTGTCATCAGTTTTACATTTTGATGCACCTCTGGAGGGTTACTGTATCCCTTGGACCTTCCCATTGACGATGAAACACAGAAATTGCATCGGAATTAAATATAAGAGACACAATGCCGACTTAAGTACAGGAAGACTGAGTCTTCCTACTGTCAATGTTTGAGCGTTTCCTGTGTCAACAGTTTTACATTCCGATGCACCTCTGCAGGTTTACTGTATCCATTGGACCTTCCCATTGACGATGAAATACAGAAAATGCATCGGAATTAAATATAAGAGACACAATGCCGACTGAAGTACAGGAAGACTGAGTCTTCCCACTGTCTATGTTTTGAGCGTTTCCTGTGCCAGCAGTTTTACATTCCGATCCACCTCTGCAGGTTTACTGTATTCATTGTATCTTCCCATTGACGATGAAACACAGAAATTGCATCGGAATTAAATATAAGAGACACAATGGCTACTTAGGTACTGGAAGTCTGAGTCTTCCTACTGTCTATGTTTTGAGCGTTTCCTGTGTCATCAGTTTTCAATTTTGATGCACCTCTGCAGGTTTACTGTATCCCTTGCACCCTCACAGTGACGATGAAACACAGAAATTGCATCGGAATTAAATATAAGAGACACAATGCCGACTTAAGTACAGGAAGACTGAGTCTTCCCACTGTCTATGATTTGAGCGTTTCCTGTGTCACCAGTTTTACATTCCGATGCACCTCTGCAGGTATACTGTTTCCTTTCCACTTTCCCATTGACGATGAAACACAGAAATTGCATCGGAATTAAATATAAGAGACACAATGGCTACTTAGGTACTGGAAGTCTGAGTCTTCCTACTGTCTATGTTTTGAGCGTTTCCTGTGTCATCAGTTTTCAATTTTGATGCACCTCTGCAGGTTTACTGTATCCCTTGCACCCTCACAGTGACGATGAAACACAGAAATTGCATCGGAATTAAATGTAAGAGACACAATGCCGACTTAAGTACAGGAAGACTGAGTCTTCCTACTGTCTAAGTTTTGAGCGTTTCCTGTGTCATCAGTTTTACATTCCGATGCACCTCTGCAGGTTTACTGTATCCATTGGACTTTCTCAGTGACGATGAGACACAGAAATTGCATCGGAATGAAATATAAGAGACACAATGCGACTTAAGTACAGGAAGAGTGTGTCTTTCAATTGTCTATGTTTTGAGCGTTTCCTGTGTCACCAGTTTTACATTCCGATGCACCTCTGCAGGTTTACTGTATCCATTGGACCTTCCCATTGACGTCGAAACACAGAGATTGCATCGCAATGAAATATAAGAGACACAACGCCGACTTATGTACAAGAGAACACAGTCTTCTTACGGTCTTTGATTTGAGCGTTTCCTGAGTCACCAGTTTTTTATTCCAATTCACCTCTTCAGGTTTACTGTATCCCTTGGACCTTCCCATTGATGAAAAAACACAGAAATTGCATCGGAATTAAATATAAGAGACACAATGCCGACTTAGGTACAGGAAGACTGAGTCTTCCTACTGTCTATGTTTTGAACGTTTCCTGTGTCATCAGTGTTACATTTTGATGCACCTCTGCAGGTTTACTGTACTCCTTCGACCTTCACAGTGACGATGAAACACAGAAATTGCATCGGAATTAAATATAAGAGACACAATGCCGACTTAAGTACAGGAAGACAGAGTCTTCCTACTGTCTATATTTGAGCGTTTCCTGTGTCACCAGTTTTACATTCCGATGCACCTCTGCAGGTTTACTGTATCCATTGGACCTTCCCATGGACGATGAAACACAGAAATTGCATCCATAATTAAATATAAGAGACACAATGCCGACTTAGGTACAGGAAGACGGAGTCTTCCTAATGTCTATGTTTTGAGCGTGTCCTGTGTCACCAGTTTTACATTCCGATGAACCTCTGCAGTTTTACTGTATCCCTTGAACCTTCACAGTGACGATGAAACACAGAAATTGCATCGGAATTAAATATAAAAGACACAATGCCGACATAAGTACAAGAAAACTGAGTCTTCTTAGGGTCTATGTTATGAGCGCTTCCTTTGTCACCAGTTTAAATTTTGATACACCTCTGCAGGGTTACTGTATCCCTTGGACCTTCCCATTGACGATGAAACACAGAAATTGCATCGGAATTAAATATAAGAGACACAATGCCGACTTAAGTACAGAAAGACTGAGTCTTCCTACTGTCTATGTTTTGAGCGTTTCGTGTGTCACCAGTTTTACATTCCGATGCACCTCTGCAGGTTTACTGTATCGCTTGCACCTTCCCATTGACAATGAAACACAGAAATTACATCGGACTTAAATATAACAGACACAATGCCGACTTCAGTACAGGAAGACTGAGTCTTCCTACTGTCTATGTTTTGAGCGTTTCCTGTGTCACCAGTTTTATATTCCGATGCACCTCTGCAGGTTTACTCTATCGCTTGCACCTTCCCATTGACAATGAAACACAGAAATTTCATCGGACTTAAATATAACAGACACAATGCCGACTTAAGTACAGGAAGTCTGAGTCTTCCTACTGTCTATGTTTTGAGCGTTTCCTGTGTCACCAGTTTTACATTCCGATGCACCTCTGCAGGATTACTGTATCCCTTGGATCTTCCCATTGACGATGAAACACAGAAATTGCATCGGAATTAAATGTAAGAGACACAATACTGACTTAAGTACAGGAACATTGAGTCTTCCTACTGTCTATGTTTTGAGCGTTTCCTGCGTCACCAGTTTTACATTCCGAAGCACCTCTGCTGGTTTACTGTATCCATTGGACGTTCCCATTGACGATGAAACAAATAACTTACATCGGAATTAAATATAAGAGACACAACGTTGACTTAAGTACAAGAAAACTGAGTCTTCTTTCGGTCTATGTTTTGAGCGTTTCCAGTGTCACCAGTTTTACATTCCGATGCACCTCTGCAGGTTTACTGTATCCATTGGACCTTCCCATGGACGATGAAACACAGAAATTGCATCGGAAGTAAATATAAGAGTCACAACGCCGACTAAGGAACAGGAAGAATGAGTCTTCCTACTGTCTATGTTTTGAGCGTGTCCTGTGTCACCAGTTTTACATTCCGATGCACCTCTGCAGGTTTACTGTATCCCATGGACCTTCAAAGTGACGATGAAACACAGAAATTGCATCGGAATTAAATATAAAAGACACAATGCCGACTTAAGTACAAGAAAACTGAGTCTTATTAAGGTCTATGTTATGAGCGCTTCCTGTGTCACCAGTTTTACATAACGACGCACCTCTGCAGGGTTACTGTATCCCTTGCACCTTCACAGTGACGATGAAACACAGAAATTGCATCGGAATTAAATATAAAAGACACAATGCCGACATACGTACAAGAAAACTGAGTCTTCTTAGGGTCTATGTTATGAGCGCTTCCTGTGTCACCAGTTTTACATTTTGATGCACCTCTGCAGGTTTACTGTATCCATTGGACCTTCCCATGGCCGATGAAACACAGAAATTGCATCGGAATTAAATTT
This sequence comes from Schistocerca nitens, assembly GCF_023898315.1. Lineage (NCBI taxonomy): Eukaryota > Metazoa > Arthropoda > Insecta > Orthoptera > Acrididae > Schistocerca > Schistocerca nitens. Next base: position 1,198,979,899 of record NC_064615.1, on the reverse strand, counting down.
AAGAGACACAATTCACTCATAGGTACAGGAAGACTGAGTCTTCCTACTGTCTATGTTTTGAGCGTGTCCTGCGTCACTAGTTTTACATTCCGATGCAATTCTGCAGGTTTACTGTAAACCTTGGACGTTCACAGTGACGATGAAACACAGAAATTGCATCGGAATGAAATATAAGAGACATAATGTCGACTTAAGTACAGGAAAAGTTTGTCTTTCTATTGTATATGTTTTGAGCGTTACCTGTGTCACCAGTTTTACATTCCGATGCACCTCTGCAGGTTTACTGTATCCATTGGATCTTCCCATTGACGACGAAACACAGAAATTGCATCGGAATTAAATATAAGAGACACAATGCCGACTTAGGTACAGGAAGACTGAGTCTTGCTATTGTCTATGTTTGAGCGTCTCCTGTGTCACCAGTTTTACATTCGGATGCACCTCTGCAGCGTTACTGTATCCCTTAGACCTTCCCATTGACGATGAAACACAGAAATTGCATCGGAATTATATATAAGAGACACAATGTCGTCTTAAGTACAGGAAGACAAAGTCATCCAACTGTCTATGTTTTAAGCGTTTCCTGTGTCACCAGTTTTACATTCCGATGCACCTCCGCAGGTTTGCTGTACCCCTTTCACCTTCCCATTGACGACGAAACACAGAAATTGCATCGGATTTAAATATAAGAGACACAATGCCGTCTTAAGTACAGGAAAACTGAGTATTCCTACTGTCTATGTTTTGAGCGTTTCCTGTGTCTCCAGTTTTACATTCCGATCCACCTCTGCAGGTTTACTGTATCCCTTGGATCTTCCCATTGACGATGAATCACAGAAATTGCATCGGATTTAAATATAAGAGACACAATGCCGACTTAAGTACAGGAAGACTGAGTCTTCCTACGGTCTATGTTTGAGCGTTTCCTGTGTCACCAGTTTTACATTCCGATGCACCTCTGCAGGTTTACTGTATCCATTGGACCTTCTCTTTGACGAAGAAACACAGAAATTGCATCGCAATTAAATATAAGAGACACAACGCCGACTTAAGTACAAGAGAAAAGAGTCTTCTTACGGTCTTTGATTTGAGCGTTTCCTGAGTCACCAGATATTTTTTCCAATTCACCTCTTCAGGTTTACTGTATCCCTTGGACCTTCCCATTGATGAAAAAACACAGAAATAGCATCGGAATTAAATATAAGAGACACAATGCCGACTTAGGTACAGGAAGACTGAGTCTTCCTACTGTCTATGTTTTGAACGTTTCCTGTGTCATCAGTGTTACATTTTGATGCACCTCTGCAGGTTTACTGTATTCCTTGGACCTTCACAGTGACGATGAAACACAGAAATTGCATCGGAATTAAATATAAAAGATACAATGCCGACTTAAGTACAGGAAGAATGAGTCTTCCTACTGTCTATGCTTTGAGCGTTTCCTGTGTCACCAGTTTTACATTCCGATGAACCTCTGCAGGATTACTGTATACCTTGGACCTTCCCATTAACGAAGAAACACAGAAATTGCATCGGAATTAAATATAAGAGACACAATGCCGACTTAAGTACAGGAAGACTGAGTCTTGCTATTGTCTATGTTTGAGCGTCTCCTGTGTCACCAGTTTTACATTCGGATGCACCTCTGCAGGATTGCTGTATCCCCTGGACCTTCCCATTGACGATGAAACACAGAAATTCCATCGGAATTATATATAAGAGACACAATGTCGTCTTAAGTACAGGAAGACAAAGTCGTCCAACTGTCTATGTTTTGAGCGTTTCCTGTGTCACCAGTTTTACATTCCGATGCACCTCTGCAGGTTTGCTGTATCCCTTTCACCTTCCCATTGACGACGAAACACAGAAATTGCATCGGATTTAAATATAAGAGACATAATGCCGTCTTAAGTACAGGAAAACTGAGTATTCCTACTGTCTATATTTTGAGCGTTTCCTGTGTCTCCAGTTTTACATTCCGATGCACCTCTGCAGGTTTACTGTATCCCTTGGATCTTCCCATTGACGATGAATCACAGAAATTGCATCGGAATTAAATATAAGAGACACAATGCCGACTTAAGTATAGGAAGACTGAGTCTTCCTACTGTCTATTTTTGAGCGTTTCCTGTGTCACCAGTTTTACATTCCGATGCACCTCTGCAGGTTTACTGTATCCATTGGATCTTCCCATTGACGATGAAACACAGAAAATGCATAGGAATTAAATATAAGAGACACAATGCCGACTTAAGTACAGGAAGAATGAGTCTTCCTACTGTCTATGTTTTTGAGCGTTTCCTGTGTCACCAGTTTTACATTCCGATGCACCTCTGCAGGTTTACTGTATCTCTTGGATCTTCCCATTGACGATGAATCACAGAAACTGCATCGGAATTAAATATAAGAGACACAATGCCGACTTAAGTACAGGAAGGCTGAGTCTTCCTACTGTCTATGTTTTGAGCGTTTCCTGTGTCACCAGTATTACATTCCGATGCACCTCTGCAGGTTTACTGTATCGCTTTGATCTTCCCATTGACGATGAAACAGAGAAATAGCATCGAAATTAAATATAAGAGACACAATGCCGACTTAAGTACAGGAACATTGAGTCTTCCTTTTGTCTATGTTTGAGCGTTTCCTGCGTCACCAGTTTTACATTACGATGCACCTCTGCAGGATTACTGTGTCCATTGGACATTCCCATTGACGATGAAACACAGAAATTACATCGGAATTAAATATAAGAGACACAACGTTGACTTAAATACAAGAAAACTCAGTCTTCTTACGGTCTATGTTTTGAGCGTTTCCAGTGTCACCAGTTTTACATTCCGATGCACCTCTGCAGGTTTACTGTATCCATTGGACCTTCCCATGGACGATGAAACACAGAAATAGCATCGGAATTAAATGTCAGAGACACAATGCTACTAAGGTACAGGAAGACTGAGTCTTCCTACTGTCTATGTTTTGAGCGTGTCCCGTGTCACCAGTTTTACATTCCGATGCACCTCTGGAGGTTTACTGTATCCCATGGACCTTCACAGTGTCAACGAAACACAGAAATTGCATCGGAATTAAATATAACAGACACAATGCCGACGTAAGTACAGGAACACTGAGTCTTCCTACTGTCTATGTTTTGAGCGTTTCCTGTGTCACCAGTTTTACATTCCGATGCACCTCTGCAGGTTTACTGTATCCCTTGGACCTTCCCAATAACGATGAAACACAGGAATTGCATAGGAATTAAATATAAGAGATACAATGCCGACTTAAGTACAGGAAGAATGAGTCTTCCTACTGTCTATGTTTTGAGCGTTTCCTGTGTCACCAGTTTTACATTCCGATCCACCTCTGCAGGTTTACTGTATACATTGGACCTTCCAATTGACGAACAAACACAGAAATTGCATCGGAGTTAAATATAAGAGACACAACGCCGACTTAAGTACAAGAACACTGAGTCTTCTTAGGGTCTATGTTTTAAACGCTTCCTGTGTCACCAGTTTTACATTCCGATGCCCCTTTGCAGGTTTACTGTATCCCTTTGACCTTCCCATTGACGACAAAACACAGAAATTGCATCGGAATTAAATATAAGAGACACAATGCCGACTTAAGTACAGGAAGACTGAGTCTTCCTACTGTCTATGTTTTGAGCGTTTCCTGTGTCGACAGTTTTTAATTCCGATGCACCTCTGCAGGTTTACTGTATCCCTTGGACCTTCCCATTAACGATGAAACACAGAAATTGCATCGGAATTAAATATAAGAGATACAATGCCGACTTAAGTACAGGAAGAATGAGTCTTCCTACTGTCTATGCTTTGAGCGTTTCCTGTGTCACCAGTTTTACATTCCGATGAACCTCTGCAGGTTTACTGTATACCTTGGACCTTCCCATTAACGAAGAAACACAGAAATTGCATCGGAATTAAATATAAGAGACACAATGCCGACTTAAGTACAGGAAGACTGAGTCTTGGTATTGTCTATGTTTGAGCGTCTCCTGTGTCACCAGTTTTACATTCGGATGCACCTCTGCAGGATTGCTGTATCCCCTGGACCTTCCCATTGACGATGAAACACAGAAATTCCATCGGAATTATATATAAGAGACACAATGTCGTCTTAAGTACAGGAAGACAAAGTCGTCCAACTGTCTATGTTTTGAGCGTTTCCTGTGTCACCAGTTTTACATTCCGATGCACCTCTGCAGGTTTGCTGTACCCCTTTCACCTTCCCATTGACGACGAAACACAGAAATTGCATCGGATTTAAATATAAGAGACAGAATGCCGTCTTAAGTACAGGAAAACTGAGTATTCCTACTGTCTATGTTTTGAGCGTTTCCTGTGTCTCCAGTTTTACATTCCGATGCACCTCTGCAGGTTTACTGTATCCCTTGGATCTTCCCATTGACGATGAATCACAGAAATTGCATCGGAATTAAATATAAGAGACACAATGCCGACTTAAGTATAGGAAGACTGAGTCTTCCTACTGTCTATTTTTGACCGTTTCCTGTGTCACCAGTTTTACATTCCGATGCACCTCTGCAGGTTTACTGTATCCATTGGATCTTCCCATTGACGATGAAACACAGAAAATGCATAGGAATTAAATATAAGAGACACAATGCCGACTTAAGTACAGGAAGAATGAGTCTTCCTACTGTCTATGTTTTTGAGCGTTTCCTGTGTCACCAGTTTTACATTCCGATGCACCTCTGCAGGTTTACTGTATCTCTTGGATCTTCCCATTGACGATGAATCACAGAAACTGCATCGGAATTAAATATAAGAGACACAATGCCGACTTAAGTACAGGAAGGCTGAGTCTTCCTACTGTCTATGTTTTGAGCGTTTCCTGTGTCACCAGTATTACATTCCGATGCACCTCTGCAGGTTTACTGTATCGCTTTGATCTTCCCATTGACGATGAAACAGAGAAATTGCATCGAAATTAAATATAAGAGACACAATGCCAACTTAAGTACAGGAACATTGAGTCTTCCTTTTGTCTATGTTTGAGCGTTTCCTGCGTCACCAGTTTTACATTACGATGCACCTCTGCAGGTTTACTGTGTCCATTGGACATTCCCATTGACGATGAAACACAGAAATTACATCGGAATTAAATATAAGAGACACAACGTTGACTTAAATACAAGAAAACTCAGTCTTCTTACGGTCTATGTTTTGAGCGTTTCCAGTGTCACCAGTTTTACATTCCGATGCACCTCTGCAGGTTTACTGTATCCATTGGACCTTCCCATGGACGATGAAACACAGAAATAGCATCGGAATTAAATGTCAGAGACACAATGCTACTAAGGTACAGGAAGACTGAGTCTTCCTACTGTCTATGTTTTGAGCGTGTCCCGTGTCACCAGTTTTACATTCCGATGCACCTCTGGAGGTTTACTGTATCCCATGGACCTTCACAGTGTCAACGAAACACAGAAATTGCATCGGAATTAAATATAACAGACACAATGCCGACGTAAGTACAGGAACACTGAGTCTTCCTACTGTCTATGTTTTGAGCGTTTCCTGTGTCACCAGTTTTACATTCCGATGCACCTCTGCAGGTTTACTGTATCCCTTGGACCTTCCCAATAACGATGAAACACAGAAATTGCATAGGAATTAAATATAAGAGATACAATGCCGACTTAAGTACAGGAAGAATGAGTCTTCCTACTGTCTATGTTTTGAGCGTTTCCTGTGTCACCAGTTTTACATTCCGATCCACCTCTGCAGGTTTACTGTATACATTGGACCTTCCAATTGACGAACAAACACAGAAATTGCATCGGAGTTAAATATAAGAGACACAACGCCGACTTAAGTACAAGAACACTGAGTCTTCTTAGGGTCTATGTTTTAAACGCTTCCTGTGTCACCAGTTTTACATTCCGATGCCGCTTTGCAGGTTTACTGTATCCCTTTGACCTTCCCATTGACGACAAAACACAGAAAATGCATCGGATTTAAATATAAGAGACACAATGCCGACTTAAGTACAGGAAGATTGAGTCTTCCTAATGTCTATGTTTTGAGCGTTTCCTGTGTCACCGGTTTTACATTCCGATGAACCTCTGCAGATTTACTGTATCCATTGGACTTTCCCATTGACGATGAAACACAGAAAATGCATCGGAATTAAATATAAGAGACACAATGCCGACTTAAGTACAGGAAGAATGAGTCTTCCTACTGTTTATTTTTTGAGCGTTTCCTTTGTCACCAGTTTTACATTCCGATCCACCTCTGCAGGTTTACTGTATCCATTGGACCTTCCCATTGACGATGAAACACAGAAAATGCATAGGAATTAAATATAAGAGACACAATGCCGACTTAAGTACAGGAAGAATGAGTCTTCCTACTATCTATGTTTTTGAGCGTTTCCTGTGTCACCAGTTTTACATTCCGATGCACCTCTGCAGGTTTACTGTATCTCTTGGATCTTCCCATTGACGATGAATCACAGAAACTGCATCGGAATTAAATATAAGAGACACAATGCCGACTTAAGTACAGGAAGGCTGAGTCTTCCTACTGTCTATGTTTTGAGCGTTTCCTGTGTCACCAGTATTACATTCCGATGCACCTCTGCAGGTTTACTGTATCGCTTTGATCTTCCCATTGACGATGAAACACAGAAATTGCATCGAAATTAAATATAAGAGACACAATGCCGACTTAAGTACAGGAACATTGAGTCTTCCTTTTGTCTATGTTTGAGCGTTTCCTGCGTCACCAGTTTTACATTACGAAGCACCTCTGCAGGTTTACTGTGTCCATTGGACATTCCCATTGACGATGAAACACAGAAATTACATCGGAATTAAATATAAGAGACACAACGTTGACTTAAATACAAGAAAACTGAGTCTTCTTACGGTCTATGTTTTGAGCGTTTCCAGTGTCACCAGTTTTACATTCCGATGCACCTCTGCAGGTTTACTGTATCCCTTGGACCTTCCCATTAACGATGAAACACAGAAATTGCATCGGAATTAAATATAAGAGACACAATGCGACTAAGGTACAGGAAGAATGAGTCTTCCTACTGTCTATGTTTTGAGCGTGTCCTGTGTCACTAGTTTTACATTCCGATGCACCTCTGGAGGTTTACTGTATCCCATGGACCTTCACAGTGTCAACGAAACACAGAAATTGCATCGGAATTAAATATAACAGACACAATGCCGACGTAAGTACAGGAACACTGAGTCTTCCTACTGTCTATGTTTTGAGCGTTTCCTGTGTCACCAGTTTTACATTCCGATGCACACCTGCAGGTTTACTGTATCCCTTGGACCTTCCCATTAACGATGAAACACAGAAATTGCATCGGAATTAAATATAAGAGATACAATGCCGACTTAAGTACAGGAAGAATGAGTCTTCCTACTGTCTATGTTTTGAGCGTTTCCTGTGTCACCAGTTTTACATTCCGATGCAACTCTGCAGGTTTACTGTATCCCTTGGACCTTCCCATTAACGATGAAACACAGAAATTGCATCGGAATTAAATATAAGAGACACAATGCCGACTTAAGTACAGGAAGAATGAGTCTTCCTACTGTCTATGTTTGAGCGTTACCTGTGTCACCAGTTTTACATTCCGATACACCTCTGCAGGTTTACTGTATCCATTGGACTTTCCCATTGACGATGAAACACAGAAAATGCATAGGAATTAAATATAAGAGACACAATGCCGACTTAAGTACAGGAAGACTGAGTCTTGCTATTGTCTATGTTTTGAGCGTCTCTTGTGTCACCAGTTTTACATTCGGATACACCTCTGGAGGGTTACTGTATCCCTTGGACCTTCCCATTGACGATGAAACACAGAAATTGCATCGGAATTATATATAAGAGACACAATGCCGACTTAAGTACAGCTAGACTGAGTCTTCCTACTGTCTATATTTGAGCGTTCCCTGTGTCACCAGTTTTACATTCCGATACACCTCTGCAGGTTTACTGTATACATTGGACCTTCTCATTGACGAAGAAACTCAGAAATTGCATCGGAGTTAAATATAAGAGACACAACGCCGACTTAAGTACAAGAACACTGAGTCTTCTTAGGGTCTATGATTTGGACGCTTCCTGTGTCACCAGTTTTACATTCCGATGCACCTTTGCAGGTTTACTGTATCCCTTTGACCTTCCCATTGACGACAATACAGAAATTGCATCTGATTTAAATATAAGAGACACAATGCCATCTTAACTACAGGAAAACTGTGTATTCCTACTGTCTATGTTTTGAGAGTTTCCTGTGTCTCCAGTTTTACATTCCGATACACCTCTGCAGGTTTACGTATCCCTTGGATCTTCCCATTGACGATGAATCACAGAACTTGCATCGGAATTAAATATAAGAGACATAATGCCGACTTAAGTACAGGAAGACTGAGTCTTCCTACTGTCTATTTTTGAGCGTTTCCTGTGTCACCAGTTTTACATTCCGATGCACCTCTGCAGGTTTACTGTATCCATTGGACCTTCCCATTGACGATGAAACACAGAAAATGCATAGGAATTAAATATAAGAGACACAATGCCGACTTAAGTACAGGAAGAATGAGTCTTCCTACTGTCTATGTTTTTGAGCGTTTCCTGTGTCACCAGTTTTACATTCCGATACACCTCTGCAGGTTTTCCGTATACATTGGACCTTCTCATTGACGAAGAAACACAGAAATTGCATCGGAGTTAAATATAAGAGACACAACGCCGACTTAAGTACAAGAACACTGAGTCTACTTAGGGTCCATGTTTTGAACGCTTCCTGTGTCACCAGTTTTACATTCCGATGCACCTCTGCAGGTTAACTGCATCCATTGGACCTTCCCATGGACGATGAAACACAGAAATTGCATCGGAATTAAATGTAAGAGACACAATGCGACTAAGGTACAGGAAGACTGAGTCTTCCTACTGTCTATGTTTTGAGCGTGTCCTGTGTCACCAGTTTTACATTCCGATGCACCTCTGCAGGTTTACTGTATCCCATGGACCTTCACAGTGTCGACGAAACACAGAAATTGCATCGGAATTAAATATAAAAGACACAATGCCGACTTAAGAACAGGAAGGCTGAGTCTTCCTACTGTCTATGTTTTGAGCGTTTCCTGTGTCACCAGTTTTACATTCCGATGCACCTCTGCAGGTTTACTGTATCTCTTGGATCTTCACATTGACGATGAACCACAGAAATTGCATCGGAATTAAATATAAGAGTCACAATGCCGACTTAAGTACAGGAAGACTGAGTCTTCCTACTGTCTATGTTTTGAGCGTTTCCTGTGTCATCAGTTTTACATTCCGATGCACCTCTGACGGTTTACTATAACCATTGGACCTTCACAGTGACAATGAAACACAGAAATTGCATCGGAATTAAATATAACAGACACAATGCCGACGTAAGTACAGGGACACTGAGTCTTCCTACTGTCTATGTTTTGAGCGATTCCTGTGTCACTAGTTTTATATTCCGATGCACCTCTGCAGGTTTACTGTATCCCTTGGACCTTCCCATTAACGATGAAACACAGATATTGCATCGGAATTAAATATAAGAGACACAATGCCGACTTAAGTACAGGAAGAATGAGTCTTCCTACAGTCTATCTATGAGCGTTTCCTGTGTCACCAGTTTTACATTCCGATGCACCTCTGCAGGTTTACTGTATACATTGGACTTTCCCATTGACGATGAACCACAGAAAATGCATAGGAATTAAAAATAAGAGACACAATGCCGACTTAAGAACAGGAAGAATGAGTCTTCCAACTGTCTATTTTTTGAGCGTTTCCTTTGTCACCAGTTTTACATTCCGATCCACCTCTGCAGGTTTACTGTATCCATTGGACCTTCCAATTGACGAACAAACACAGAAATTTCATCGGAATTAAATATAAGAGACACAACGCCGACTTAGGTACAAGAGAACGGAGTCTTCTTACGGTCTTTGATTTGAGCGTTTCCTGAGTCACCAGTTTTTTATTCCAATTCACCTCTTCAGGTTTACTGTATCCCTGGGACCTTCCCATTGATGAAAAAACACAGAAATAGCATCGGAATTAAATATAAGACACACAATGCCGACTTAGGTACAGGAAGACTGAGTCTTCCTACTGTCTATGTTTTGAGCGTTTCCTGTGTCGACAGTTTTACATTCCGATGCACCTCTGCAGGTTTACTGTATCCCTTGGACCTTCCCATTAACGATGAAACACAGAAATTGCATCGGAACTAAATATAAGAGACACAATGCCGACTTAATTACAGGAAGAATGAGTCTTCCTACTGTCTATGTTTTGAGCGTTTCCTGTGTCACCAGTTTTACATTCCGATGAACCTCTGCAGGTTTACTGTATCCCTTGGACTTTCCCATTAACGATGAAACACAGAAATTGCATCGGAATTAAATATAAGAGACACAATGCCGACTTAAGTACAGGAAGAATGAGTCTTCCTACTGTCTATGTCGGAGCGTTTCCTGTGTCACCAGTTTTACATTCCGATACACCTCTGCAGATTTACTGTATCCATTGGACTTTCCCATTGACGATGAAACACAGAAAATGCATAGGATTTAAATATAAGAGACTCAATGCCGACTTAAGTACAGGAAGAATGAGTCTTCCTACTGTCTATTTTTTTAGCGTTTCCTTTGTCACCAGTTTTACATTCCGATCCACCTCTGCAGGTTTACTGTATCCATTGGACCTTCCCATTGACGAAGAAACACAGAAATTGCATCGGAATTAAATATAAGAGACACAATGCCGACTTAAGTACAGGAAGTTTGAGTCTTGCTATTGTCTATGTTTGAGCGTCTCCTGTGTCACCAGTTTTACATTCGGATGCACCTCTGCAGGGTTACTGTATCCCTTGGACCTTCCCATTAACGATGAAACACAGAAATTGCATCGGAATTATATACAAGAGACACAATGTCGTCTTAAGTACAGGAAGACAAAGTCATCCAACTGTCTATGTTTTGAGCGTTTCCTGTGTCACCAGTTTTACATTCCGATGCATCTCTGCAGGTTTGCTGTACCCCTTTCACCTTCCCATTGACGACGAACCATAGAAATGGCATCGGATTTAAATATAAGAGACACAATGCCGTCTTAAGTACAGGAAAACTGAGTATTCCTACTGTCTTTGTTTTGAGCGTTTCCTGTGTCTCCAGTTTTACATTCCGATGCACCTCTGCAGGTTTACTGTATCCCTTGGATCTTCCCATTGACGATGATTCACAGAAATTGCATCGGAATTAAATATAAGAGATACAATGCCGACATAAGTACAGGAAGACTGAGTCTTCCTACTGTCTATTTTTGAGCGTTTCCTGTGTCACCAGTTTTACATTCCGATCCACCTCTGCAGGTTTACTGTATCCATTGGACCTTGTCATTGACGAAGAAACACAGAAATTGCATCGGAGTTAAATATAAGAGCCACAACGCCGACTTAAGTACAAGAACACTGAGTCTTCTTAGGGTCTATCTTTTGAACGCTTCCTGTGTCACCAGTTTTACATTCCGATGCACCTTTGCAGGTTTACTGTATCCCTTTGACCTTCCCATTGACGACAAAACACAGAAATTTGCATCGGATTTAAATATAAGAGACACAATGCCGACTTAACTTAAGTACAGGAAGATTGAGTATTCCTAATGTCTATGTTTTGAGCGTTTCCTGTGTCACCAGTTTTACATTCCGATGCACCTCTGCAGGTCTACGGTATCTCTTGGATCTTCCCATTGACGATGAATCACAGAAACTGCATCGGAATTAAATATAAGAGACACAATGCCGACTTAAGTACAGGAAGGCTGAGTCTTCCTACTGTCTATGTTTTGAGCGTTTCGTGTGTCACCAGTTTTACATTCCGATGCACCTCTGCAGGTTTACTGTATCGCTTGGATCTTCCCATTGACGATGAAACACAGAAATTGCATCGAAATTAAATATAAGAGACACAATGCCAACTTAAGTACAGGAACATTGAGTCTTCCTTTTGTCTATGTATGAGCGTTTCCTGCGTCACCAGTTTTACATTACGATGCACCTCTGCAGGTTTACTGTATCCATTGGACCTTCCCATTGACGATGAAACACAGAAATTACATCGGAATTAAATATACGAGACACAACGTTGACTTAAGTACAAGAAAACTGAGTCTTCTTACGGTCTATGTATTGAGCGTTTCCAGTGTCACCAGTTTTACATTCCGATGCACCTCTGCAGGTTTACTGTATCCATTGGACCTTCCCATGGACGATGAAACACAGAAATTGCATCGGAATTAAATGTAAGAGACACAATGCCGACTAAGGTACAGGAAGACTGAGTCTTCCTACTGTCTATGTTTTGAACGTTTCCTGTGTCATCAGTGTTACATTTTGATGCACCTCTGCAGGTTTACTGTACTCCTTCGACCTTCACAGTGACTATGAAACACAGAAATTGCATCGGAATTAAATATAAGAGATACAATGCCGACTTAAGTACAGGAAGACAGAGTCTTCCTACTGTCTATGTTTTGAGCGTTTCCTGTGTCGACAATTTTACATTCCGATGCACCTCTGCAGGTTTACTGTATCCCTTGGACCTTCCCATTAACGATGAAACACAGAAATTGCATCGGAATTAAATATAAGAGACACAATGCCGACTTAAGTACAGGAAAAGTGTGTCTTTCTATTGTATATGATTTGAGCGTTTCCTGTGTCACCAGTTGTACATTCCGATGCACCTCTGCAGGCTTACTGTATCCATTGGACCTTCCCATGGACGATGAAACACAGAAATTGCATCCATAATTAAATATAAGAGACACAATGCCGACTTAGGTACAGGAAGACGGAGTCTTCCTAATGTCTATGCTTTGAGCGTGTCCTGTGTCACCAGTTTTACATTCCGATGAACCTCTGCAGTTTTACTGTATCCCTTGAACCTTCACAGTGACGATGAAACACAGAAATTGCATCGGAATTAAATATAAAAGACACAATGCCGACATAAGTACAAGAAAACTGAGTCTTCTTAGGGTCTATGTTATGAGCGCTTCCTTTGTCACCAGTTTTACATTTTGATACACCTCTGCAGGGTTACTGTATCCCTTGGACCTTCCCATTGACGATGAAATACAGAAAATGCATCGGAATTAAATATAAGAGACACAATGCCGACTTAAGTACACAAAGACTGAGTCTTCCTACTGTCTATGTTTTGAGAGTTTCGTGTGTCACCAGTTTTACATTCCGATGCACCTCTGCAGGTTTACTGTATCGCTTGCACCTTCCCATTGACAATGAAACACAGAAATTACATCGGACTTAAATATAACAGACACAATGCCGACTTCAGTACAGGAAGACTGAGTCTTCCTACTGTCTATGTTTTGAGCGTTTCCTGTGTCACCAGTTTTATATTCCGATGCATCTCTGCAGGTTTACTGTATCGCTTGCACCTTCCCATTGACAATGAAACACAGAAATTTCATCGGACTTAAATATAACAGACACAATGCCGACTTAAGGACAGGAAGGCTGAGTCTTCCTACTGTCTATGTTTTGAGCGTTTCCTGTGTCACCAGTTTTACATTCCGATACACCTCTGCAGGTTTACTGTATCCCTTGGATCTTCCCATTGACGATGAAACACAGAAATTGCATCGGAATTAAATGTAAGAGACACAATACCGACTTAAGTACAGGAACATTGAGTCTTCCTACTGTCTATGTTTTGAGCGTTTCCTGCGTCACCAGTTTTACATTCCGAAGCTCCTCTGCTGGTTTACTGTATCCATTGGACGTTCCCATTGACGATGAAACAAATAACATACATCGGAATTAAATATAAGAGACACAACGTTGACTTAAGTACAAGAAAACTGAGTCTTCTTACGGTCTATGTTTTGAGCGTTTCCAGTGTCACCAGTTTTACATTCCGATGCACCTCTGCAGGTTTACTGTATCCATTGGACCTTCCCATGGACGAAGAAACACAGAAATTGCATCGGAATTAAATATAAGAGACACAATGCCGACTTAAGTACAGGAAGTTTGAGTCTTGCTATTGTCTATGTTTGAGCGTCTCCTGTGTCACCAGTTTTACATTCGGATGCACCTCTGCAGGGTTACTGTATCCCTTGGACCTTCCCATTAACGATGAAACACAGAAATTGCATCGGAATTATATACAAGAGACACAATGTCGTCTTAAGTACAGGAAGACAAAGTCATCCAACTGTCTATGTTTTGAGCGTTTCCTGTGTCACCAGTTTTACATTCCGATGCATCTCTGCAGGTTTGCTGTACCCCTTTCACCTTCCCATTGACGACGAACCACAGAAATGGCATCGGATTTAAATATAAGAGACACAATGCCGTCTTAAGTACAGGAAAACTGAGTATTCCTACTGTCTTTGTTTTGAGCGTTTCCTGTGTCTCCAGTTTTACATTCCGATGCACCTCTGCAGGTTTACTGTATCCCTTGGATCTTCCCATTGACGATGATTCACAGAAATTGCATCGGAATTAAATATAAGAGATACAATGCCGACATAAGTACAGGAAGACTGAGTCTTCCTACTGTCTATTTTTGAGCGTTTCCTGTGTCACCAGTTTTACATTCCGATCCACCTCTGCAGGTTTACTGTATCCATTGGACCTTGTCATTGACGAAGAAACACAGAAATTGCATCGGAATTAAATATACGAGACACAACGTTGACTTAAGTACAAGAAAACTGAGTCTTCTTACGGTCTATGTATTGAGCGTTTCCAGTGTCACCAGTTTTACATTCCGATGCACCTTTGCAGGTTTACTGTATCCCTTTGACCTTCCCATTGACGACAAAACACAGAAATTTGCATCGGATTTAAATATAAGAGACACAATGCCGACTTAACTTAAGTACAGGAAGATTGAGTATTCCTAATGTCTATGTTTTGAGCGTTTCCTGTGTCACCAGTTTTACATTCCGATGCACCTCTGCAGGTCTACGGTATCTCTTGGATCTTCCCATTGACGATGAATCACAGAAACTGCATCGGAATTAAATATAAGAGACACAATGCCGACTTAAGTACAGGAAGGCTGAGTCTTCCTACTGTCTATGTTTTGAGCGTTTCGTGTGTCACCAGTTTTACATTCCGATGCACCTCTGCAGGTTTACTGTATCGCTTGGATCTTCCCATTGACGATGAAACACAGAAATTGCATCGAAATTAAATATAAGAGACACAATGCCAACTTAAGTACAGGAACATTGAGTCTTCCTTTTGTCTATGTATGAGCGTTTCCTGCGTCACCAGTTTTACATTACGATGCACCTCTGCAGGTTTACTGTATCCATTGGACCTTCCCATTGACGATGAAACACAGAAATTACATCGGAATTAAATATACGAGACACAACGTTGACTTAAGTACAAGAAAACTGAGTCTTCTTACGGTCTATGTATTGAGCGTTTCCAGTGTCACCAGTTTTACATTCCGATGCACCTCTGCAGGTTTACTGTATCCATTGGACCTTCCCATGGACGATGAAACACAGAAATTGCATCGGAATTAAATGTAAGAGACACAATGCCGACTAAGGTACAGGAAGACTGAGTCTTCCTACTGTCTATGTTTTGAACGTTTCCTGTGTCATCAGTGTTACATTTTGATGCACCTCTGCAGGTTTACTGTACTCCTTCGACCTTCACAGTGACTATGAAACACAGAAATTGCATCGGAATTAAATATAAGAGATACAATGCCGACTTAAGTACAGGAAGACAGAGTCTTCCTACTGTCTATGTTTTGAGCGTTTCCTGTGTCGACAATTTTACATTCCGATGCACCTCTGCAGGTTTACTGTATCCCTTGGACCTTCCCATTAACGATGAAACACAGAAATTGCATCGGAATTAAATATAAGAGACACAATGCCGACTTAAGTACAGGAAAAGTGTGTCTTTCTATTGTATATGATTTGAGCGTTTCCTGTGTCACCAGTTGTACATTCCGATGCACCTCTGCAGGCTTACTGTATCCATTGGACCTTCCCATGGACGATGAAACACAGAAATTGCATCCATAATTAAATATAAGAGACACAATGCCGACTTAGGTACAGGAAGACGGAGTCTTCCTAATGTCTATGCTTTGAGCGTGTCCTGTGTCACCAGTTTTACATTCCGATGAACCTCTGCAGTTTTACTGTATCCCTTGAACCTTCACAGTGACGATGAAACACAGAAATTGCATCGGAATTAAATATAAAAGACACAATGCCGACATAAGTACAAGAAAACTGAGTCTTCTTAGGGTCTATGTTATGAGCGCTTCCTTTGTCACCAGTTTTACATTTTGATACACCTCTGCAGGGTTACTGTATCCCTTGGACCTTCCCATTGACGATGAAATACAGAAAATGCATCGGAATTAAATATAAGAGACACAATGCCGACTTAAGTACACAAAGACTGAGTCTTCCTACTGTCTATGTTTTGAGAGTTTCGTGTGTCACCAGTTTTACATTCCGATGCACCTCTGCAGGTTTACTGTATCGCTTGCACCTTCCCATTGACAATGAAACACAGAAATTACATCGGACTTAAATATAACAGACACAATGCCGACTTCAGTACAGGAAGACTGAGTCTTCCTACTGTCTATGTTTTGAGCGTTTCCTGTGTCACCAGTTTTATATTCCGATGCATCTCTGCAGGTTTACTGTATCGCTTGCACCTTCCCATTGACAATGAAACACAGAAATTTCATCGGACTTAAATATAACAGACACAATGCCGACTTAAGGACAGGAAGGCTGAGTCTTCCTACTGTCTATGTTTTGAGCGTTTCCTGTGTCACCAGTTTTACATTCCGATACACCTCTGCAGGTTTACTGTATCCCTTGGATCTTCCCATTGACGATGAAACACAGAAATTGCATCGGAATTAAATGTAAGAGACACAATACCGACTTAAGTACAGGAACATTGAGTCTTCCTACTGTCTATGTTTTGAGCGTTTCCTGCGTCACCAGTTTTACATTCCGAAGCTCCTCTGCTGGTTTACTGTATCCATTGGACGTTCCCATTGACGATGAAACAAATAACATACATCGGAATTAAATATAAGAGACACAACGTTGACTTAAGTACAAGAAAACTGAGTCTTCTTACGGTCTATGTTTTGAGCGTTTCCAGTGTCACCAGTTTTACATTCCGATGCACCTCTGCAGGTTTACTGTATCCATTGGACCTTCCCATGGACGATGAAACACAGAAATTGCATCGGAATTAAATATAAGAGTCACAACGCCGACTAAGGGACAGGAAGAATGAGTCTTCCTACTGTCTATGTTTTGAGCGTGTCCTGTGTCACTAGTTTTACATTCCGATGCACCTATGCAGGTTTACTGTATCCCATGCACCTTCAAAGTGACGATGAAACACAGAAATGGCATCGGAATTAAATATAAAAGACACAATGCCGACTTAAGTACAAGAAAACTGAGTCTTATTAAGGTCTATGTTATGAGCGCTTCCTGTGTCACCAGTTTTACATTCCGACGCACCTCTGCAGGGTTACTGTATCCCTTGCATCTTCACAGTGACGATGAAACACAGAAATTGCATCGGAATTAAATATAAAAGACACAATGCCGACATAAGTACAAGAAAACTGAGTCTTCTTAGGGTCTATGTTATGAACGTTTCCTGTGTCACCAGTTTTACATTTTGATGCACCTCTGCAGGTTTACTGTATCCATTGGACCTTCCCATGGACGATGAAACACAGAAATTGCATCGGAATTAAATATAAGAGACACAATTCACTCATAGGTACAGGAAGACTGAGTCTTCCTACTGTCTATGTTTTGAGCGTGTCCTGCGTCACCAGTTTTACATTTCGATGCAATTCTGCATGTTTACTGTAAACCTTGGACGTTCACAGTGACGATGAAACACAGAAATTGCATCGGAATGAAATATAAGAGACATAATGTCGACTTAAGTACAGGAAAAGTTTGTCTTTCTATTGTATATGTTTTGAGCGTTTCCTGTGTCACCAGTTTTACATTCCGATGCACCTCTGCAGGTTTACTGTATCCATTGGATTTTCCCATTGACGATGAAACACAGAAATTGCATCGGAATGAAATATAAGAGACACAATGTCGACTTAAGTACAGGAAAAGTGTGTCTTTCTATTGTATATGTTTTGAGCGTTTCCTGTGTCACCAGTTTTACATTCCGATGCACCTCTGCAGGTTTACTGTATCCATTGGATCTTCCCATTGACGATGAAACACAGAAATTGCATCGGAATTAAATATAAGAGACACAATGCCGACTTAGGTACAGGAAGACTGAGTCTTGCTATTGTCTATGTTTGAGCGTCTCCTGTGTCACCAGTTTTACATTCGGATGCACCTCTGCAGGGTTACTGTATCCCTTAGACCTTCCCATTGACGATGAAACACAGAAATTGCATCGGAATTATATATAAGAGACACAATGTCGTCTTAAGTACAGGAAGACAAAGTCATCCAACTGTCTATGTTTTGAGCGTTTCCTGTGTCACCAGTTTTACATTCCGATGCACCTCTGCAGGTTTGCTGTACCCCTTTCACCTTCCCATTGACGACGAAACACAGAAATTGCATCGGATTTAAATATAAGAGACACAATGCCGTCTTAAGTACAGGAAAACTGAGTATTCCTACTCTCTATGTTTTGAGCGTTTCCTGTGTCTCCAGTTTTACATACCGATGCACCTCTGCAGGTTTACTGTATCCCTTGGATCTTCCCATTGACGATGAATTACAGAAATTGCATCGGATTTAAATATAAGAGACACAATGACGACTTAAGTACAGGAAGACTGAGTCTTCCTACTGTCTATGTTTGAGCGTTTCCTGTGTCACCCGTTTTACATTCCGATGCACCTCTGCAGGTTTACTGTATCCATTGGACCTTCCCATTGACGATGAAACACAGAAAATGCATGGGAATTAAATATAAGAAACACAATGCCGACTTAAGTACAGGAAGAATGAGTCTTCCTACTGTCTATGTTTTGAGCGTTTCCTGTGTCACCAGTTTTACATTCCGATACACCTCTGCAGGTTTACTGTATCCATTGGACCTTCTCTTTGACGAAGAAGCACAGAAATTGCATCGCAATTAAATATAAGAGACACAACGCCGACTTAAGTACAAGAGAACAGAGTCTTCTTACGGTCTTTGATTTGAGCGTTTCCTGAGTCACCAGTTTTTTATTCCAATTCACCTCTTCAGGTTTACTGTATCCCTTGGACCTTCCCATTGATGAAAAAACACAGAAATAGCATCGGAATTAAAGAGACACAATGCCGACTTAGGTACAGGAAGACTGAGTCTTCCTACTGTCTATGTTTTGAACGTTTCCTGTGTCATCAGTGTTACATTTTGATGCACCTCTGCAGGTTTACTGTATTCCTTGGACCTTCACAGTGACGATGAAACACAGAAATTGCATCGGAATTAAATATAAGAGACACAAAGCCGACTTAAGTACAGGAAGACCGAGTCTTCCTACTGTCTATGTTTTGAGCGTTTCCTGTGTCGACAGTTTTAAATTCCGATGCACCTCTGCAGGTTTACTGTATCCCTTGGACCTTCCCATTAACGATGAAACACAGAAATTGCATCGGAATTAAATATAAGAGATACAATGCCGACTTAAGTACAGGAAGAATGAGTCTTCCTACTGTCTATGCTTTGAGCGTTTCCTGTGTCACCAGTTTTACATTCCGATGAACCTCTGCAGGTTTACTGTATCCCTTGGACCTTCCCATTAACGATGAAACACAGAAATTGCATCGGAATTAAATATAAGAGATACAATGCCGACTTAAGTACAGGAAGAATGAGTCTTCCTACAGTCTATGTTTTGAGCGTTTCCTGTGTCACCAGTTTTACATTCCGATGAACCTCTGCAGGTTTACTGTATCCATTGGACCTTCCCATTGACGAAGAAACACAGAAATTGCATCGGAATTACATATAAGAGACACAATGCCGACTTAAGTACAGGAAGACTGAGTCTTGCTATTGTCTATGTTTGAGCGTCTCCTGTGTCACCGGTTTTACATTCCGATGCACCTCTGCAGGGTTGCTGTATCCCCTGGACCTTCCCATTGACGATGAAACACAGAAATTCCATCGGAATTATATATGAGAGACACAATGTCGTCTTAAGTACCGGAAGACAAAGTCATCCAACTGTCTATGTTTTGAGCGTTTCCTGTGTCACCAGTTTTACATTCCGATGCACCTCTGCAGGTTTGCTGTACCCCTTTCACCTTCCCATTGACGACGAAACACAGAAATTGCATCGGATTTAAATATAAGAGACATAATGCCGTCTTAAGTACAGGAAAACTGAGTATTCCTACTGTCTATGTTTTGAGCGTTTCCTGTGTCTCCAGTTTTACATTCCGATGCACCTCTGCTGGTTTACTGTATCCCTTGGATCTTCCCATTGACGATGAATCACAGAAATTGCATCGGAATTAAATATAAGAGACACAATGCTGACTTAAGTACAGGAAGACTGAGTCTTCCTACTGTCTACTTTTGAGCGTTTCCTGTGTCACCAGTTTTACATTCCGATGCACCTCTGCAGGTTTACTGTATCCATTGGACCTTCCCATTGACGATGAAACACAGAAAATGCATAGGAATTAAATATAAGAGACACAATGCCGACTTAAGTACAGGAAGAATGAGTCTTCCTACTGTCTATGTTTTTGAGCGTTTCCTGAGTCACCAGTTTTACATTCCGATGCACCTCTGCAGGTTTACTGTATCTCTTGGATCTTCCCATTGACGATGAATCACAGAAACTGCATCGGATTTAAATATAAGAGACATAATGCCGTCTTAAGTACAGGAAAACTGAGTATTCCTACTGTCTATGTTTTGAGCGTTTCCTGTGTCTCCAGTTTTACATTCCGATGCACCTCTGCTGGTTTACTGTATCCCTTGGATCTTCCCATTGACGATGAATCACAGAAATTGCATCGGAATTAAATATAAGAGACACAATGCCGACTTAAGTACAGGAAGACTGAGTCTTCCTACTGTCTACTTTTGAGCGTTTCCTGTGTCACCAGTTTTACATTCCGATGCACCTCTGCAGGTTTACTGTATCCATTGGACCTTCCCATTGACGATGAAACACAGAAAATGCATAGGAATTAAATATAAGAGACACAATGCCGACTTAAGTACAGGAAGAATGAGTCTTCCTACTGTCTATGTTTTTGAGCGTTTCCTGTGTCACCAGTTTTACATTCCGATGCACCTCTGCAGGTTTGCTGTACCCCTTTCACCTTCCCATTGACGACGAAACACAGAAATTGCTTCGGATTTAAATATAAGAGACATAATGCCGTCTTAAGTACAGGAAAACTGAGTATTCCTACTGTCTATGTTTTGAGCGTTTCCTGTGTCTCCAGTTTTACATTCCGATGCACCTCTGCTGGTTTACTGTATCCCTTGGATCTTCCCATTGACGATGAATCACAGAAATTGCATCGGAATTAAATATAAGAGACACAATGCCGACTTAAGTACAGGAAGGCTGAGTCTTCCTACTGTCTATGTTTTGAGCGTTTCCTGTGTCACCAGTATTACATTCCGATGAACCTCTGCAGGTTTACTGTATCGCTTTGATCTTCCCTTTGACGATGAAACACAGAAATTGCATCGAAATTAAATATAAGAGACACAATGCCGACTTAAGTACAGGAACATTGAGTCTTCCTTTTGTCTATGTTTGAGCGTTTCCTACGTCACCAGTTTTACATTACGATGCACCTCTGCAGGTTTACTGTGTCCATTGGACATTCCCATTGACGTTGAAACACAGAAATTACATCGGAATTAAATATAAGAGACACAACGTTGACTTAAATACAAGAAAACTGAGTCTTCTTACGGTCTATATTTTGAGCGTTTCCAGTGTCACCAGTTTTACATTCCGATGCACCTCTGCAGGTTTACTGTATCCATTGGACCTTCCCATGGACGATGAAACACAGAAATAGCATCGGAATTAAATGTAAGAGACACAATGCGACTAAGGTACAGGAAGACTGAGTCTTCCTACTGTCTATGTTTTGAGCGTGTCCTGTGTCACCAGTTTTACATTCCGATGCACCTCTGGAGGTTTACTGTATCCCATGGACCTTCACAGTGTCAACGAAACACAGAAATTGCATCGGAATTAAGTATAACAGACACAATGCCGACGTAAGTACAGGAACACTGAGTCTTCCTACTGTCTATGTTTTGAGCGTTTCCTGTGTCACCAGTTTTACATTCCGATGCACCTCTGCAGGTTTACTGTATCCCTTGGACCTTCCCATTAACGATGAAACACAGTAATTGCATCGGAATTAAATATAAGAGATACAATGCCGACGTAAGTACAGGAAGAATGAGTCTTCCTACAGTCTATGTTTTGAGCGTTTCCTGTGTCACCAGTTTTACATTCCGATGAACCTCTGCAGGTTTACTGTATCCCTTGGACCTTCCCATTAACGATGAAACACAGAAATTGCATCGGAATTAAATATAAGAGACACAATGCCGACTTAAGTACAGGAAGAATGAGTCTTCCTTCTGTCTATATTTGAGCGTTTCCTGTGTCACCAGTTTTACATTCCGATACACCTCTGCAGGTTTACTGTATCCATTGGACTTTCCCTTTGACGATGAAACACAGAAAATGCATAGGAATTAAATATAAGAGACACAATGCCGACTTAAGTACAGGAAGAATGAGTCTTCCTACTGTCTATTTTTTGAGCGTTTCCTTTGTCACCAGTTTCACATTCCGATCCACCTCTGCAGGTTTACTGTATCCATTGGACCTTCCCATTGACGAAGAAACACAGAAATTGCATCGGAATTACATATAAGAGACACAATGCCGACTTAAGTACAGGAAGACTGAGTCTTGCTATTGTCTATGTTTGAGCGTCTCCTGTGTCACCAGTTTTACATTCCGATGCACCTCTGCAGGGTTGCTGTATCCCCTGGACCTTCCCATTGACGATGAAACACAGAAATTCCATCGGAATTATATATAAGAGACACAATGTCGTCTTAAGTACAGGAAGACAAAGTCATCCAACTGTCTATGTTTTGAGCGTTTCCTGTGTCACCAGTTTTACATTCCGATGCACCTCTGCAGGTTTACTGTATCCATTGGATCTTCCCATTGACGATGAAACACAGAAATTGCATCGGAATTAAATATAAGAGACACAATGCCGACTTAGGTACAGGAAGACTGAGTCTTGCTATTGTCTATGTTTGAGCGTCTCCTGTGTCACCAGTTTTACATTCGGATGCACCTCTGCAGGGTTACTGTATCCCTTAGACCTTCCCATTGACGATGAAACACAGAAATTGCATCGGAATTATATATAAGAGACACAATGTCGTCTTAAGTACAGGAAGACAAAGTCATCCAACTGTCTATGTTTTGAGCGTTTCCTGTGTCACCAGTTTTACATTCCGATGCACCTCTGCAGGTTTGCTGTACCCCTTTCACCTTCCCATTGACGACGAAACACAGAAATTGCATCGGATTTAAATATAAGAGACACAATGCCGTCTTAAGTACAGGAAAACTGAGTATTCCTACTGTCTATGTTTTGAGCGTTTCCTGTGTCTCCAGTTTTACATACCGATGCACCTCTGCAGGTTTACTGTATCCCTTGGATCTTCCCATTGACGATGAATTACAGAAATTGCATCGGATTTAAATATAAGAAACACAATGACGACTTAAGTACAGGAAGACTGAGTCTTCCTACTGTCTATGTTTGAGCGTTTCCTGTGTCACCCGTTTTACATTCCGATGCACCTCTGCAGGTTTACTGTATCCATTGGACCTTCCCATTGACGATGAAACACAGAAAATGCATGGGAATTAAATATAAGAAACACAATGCCGACTTAAGTACAGGAAGAATGAGTCTTCCTACTGTCTATGTTTTGAGCGTTTCCTGTGTCACCAGTTTTACATTCCGATACACCTCTGCAGGTTTACTGTATCCATTGGACCTTCTCTTTGACGAAGAAACACAGAAATTGCATCGCAATTAAATATAAGAGACACAACGCCGACTTAAGTACAAGAAAACAGAGTCTTCTTACGGTCTTTGATTTGAGCGTTTCCTGAGTCACCAGTTTTTTATTCCAATTCACCTCTTCAGGTTTACTGTATCCCTTGGACCTTCCCATTGATGAAAAAACACAGAAATAGCATCGGAATTAAAGAGACACAATGCCGACTTAGGTACAGGAAGACTGAGTCTTCCTACTGTCTATGTTTTGAACGTTTCCTGTGTCATCAGTGTTACATTTTGATGCACCTCTGCAGGTTTACTGTATTCCTTGGACCTTCACAGTGACGATGAAACACAGAAATTGCATCGGAATTAAATATAAGAGACACAAAGCCGACTTAAGTACAGGAAGACTGAGTCTTCCTACTGTCTATGTTTTGAGCGTTTCCTGTGTCGACAGTTTTAAATTCCGATGCACCTCTGCAGGTTTACTGTATCCCTTGGACCTTCCCATTAACGATGAAACACAGAAATTGCATCGGAATTAAATATAAGAGATACAATGCCGACTTAAGTACAGGAAGAATGAGTCTTCCTACTGTCTATGCTTTGAGCGTTTCCTGTGTCACCAGTTTTACATTCCGATGAACCTCTGCAGGTTTACTGTATCCCTTGGACCTTCCCATTAACGATGAAACACAGAAATTGCATCGGAATTAAATATAAGAGATACAATGCCGACTTAAGTACAGGAAGAATGAGTCTTCCTACAGTCTATGTTTTGAGCGTTTCCTGTGTCACCAGTTTTACATTCCGATGAACCTCTGCAGGTTTACTGTATCCCTTGGACCTTCCCATTAACGATGAAACACAGAAATTGCATCGGAATTAAATATAAGAGACACAATGCCGACTTAAGTACAGGAAGAATGAGTCTTCCTTCTGTCTATGTTTGAGCGTTTCCTGTGTCACCAGTTTTACATTCCGATACACCTCTGCAGGTTTACTGTATCCATTGGACTTTCCCATTGACGATGAAACACAGAAAATGCATAGGAATTAAATATAAGAGACACAATGCCGACTTAAGTACAGGAAGAATGAGTCTTCCTACTGTCTATTTTTTGAGCGATTCCTTTGTCACCAGTTTCACATTCCGATCCACCTCTGCAGGTTTACTGTATCCATTGGACCTTCCCATTGACGAAGAAACACAGAAATTGCATCGGAATTACATATAAGAGACACAATGCCGACTTAAGTACAGGAAGACTGAGTCTTGCTATTGTCTATGTTTGAGCGTCTCCTGTGTCACCGGTTTTACATTCCGATGCACCTCTGCAGGGTTGCTGTATCCCCTGGACCTTCCCATTGACGATGAAACACAGAAATTCCATCGGAATTATATATGAGAGACACAATGTCGTCTTAAGTACCGGAAGACAAAGTCATCCAACTGTCTATGTTTTGAGCGTTTCCTGTGTCACCAGTTTTACATTCCGATGCACCTCTGCAGGTTTGCTGTACCCCTTTCACCTTCCCATTGACGACGAAACACAGAAATTGCATCGGATTTAAATATAAGAGACATAATGCCGTCTTAAGTACAGGAAAACTGAGTATTCCTACTGTCTATGTTTTGAGCGTTTCCTGTGTCTCCAGTTTTACATTCCGATGCACCTCTGCTGGTTTACTGTATCCCTTGGATCTTCCCATTGACGATGAATCACAGAAATTGCATCGGAATTAAATATAAGAGACACAATGCTGACTTAAGTACAGGAAGACTGAGTCTTCCTACTGTCTACTTTTGAGCGTTTCCTGTGTCACCAGTTTTACATTCCGATGCACCTCTGCAGGTTTACTGTATCCATTGGACCTTCCCATTGACGATGAAACACAGAAAATGCATAGGAATTAAATATAAGAGACACAATGCCGACTTAAGTACAGGAAGAATGAGTCTTCCTACTGTCTATGTTTTTGAGCGTTTCCTGTGTCACCAGTTTTACATTCCGATGCACCTCTGCAGGTTTACTGTATCTCTTGGATCTTCCCATTGACGATGAATCACAGAAACTGCATCGGATTTAAATATAAGAGACATAATGCCGTCTTAAGTACAGGAAAACTGAGTATTCCTACTGTCTATGTTTTGAGCGTTTCCTGTGTCTCCAGTTTTACATTCCGATGCACCTCTGCTGGTTTACTGTATCCCTTGGATCTTCCCATTGACGATGAATCACAGAAATTGCATCGGAATTAAATATAAGAGACACAATGCCGACTTAAGTACAGGAAGACTGAGTCTTCCTACTGTCTACTTTTGAGCGTTTCCTGTGTCACCAGTTTTACATTCCGATGCACCTCTGCAGGTTTACTGTATCCATTGGACCTTCCCATTGACGATGAAACACAGAAAATGCATAGGAATTAAATATAAGAGACACAATGCCGACTTAAGTACAGGAAGAATGAGTCTTCCTACTGTCTATGTTTTTGAGCGTTTCCTGTGTCACCAGTTTTACATTCCGATGCACCTCTGCAGGTTTGCTGTACCCCTTTCACCTTCCCATTGACGACGAAACACAGAAATTGCATCGGATTTAAATATAAGAGACATAATGCCGTCTTAAGTACAGGAAAACTGAGTATTCCTACTGTCTATGTTTTGAGCGTTTCCTGTGTCTCCAGTTTTACATTCCGATGCACCTCTGCTGGTTTACTGTATCCCTTGGATCTTCCCATTGAGGATGAATCACAGAAATTGCATCGGAATTAAATATAAGAGACACAATGCCGACTTAAGTACAGGAAGGCTGAGTCTTCCTACTGTCTATGTTTTGAGCGTTTCCTGTGTCACCAGTATTACATTCCGATGAACCTCTGCAGGTTTACTGTATCGCTTTGATCTTCCCTTTGACGATGAAACACAGAAATTGCATCGAAATTAAATATAAGAGACACAATGCCGACTTAAGTACAGGAACATTGAGTCTTCCTTTTGTCTATGTTTGAGCGTTTCCTACGTCACCAGTTTTACATTACGATGCACCTCTGCAGGTTTACTGTGTCCATTGGACATTCCCATTGACGTTGAAACACAGAAATTACATCGGAATTAAATATAAGAGACACAACGTTGACTTAAATACAAGAAAACTGAGTCTTCTTACGGTCTATATTTTGAGCGTTTCCAGTGTCACCAGTTTTACATTCCGATGCACCTCTGCAGGTTTACTGTATCCATTGGACCTTCCCATGGACGATGAAACACAGAAATAGCATCGGAATTAAATGTAAGAGACACAATGCGACTAAGGTACAGGAAGACTGAGTCTTCCTACTGTCTATGTTTTGAGCGTGTCCTGTGTCACCAGTTTTACATTCCGATGCACCTCTGGAGGTTTACTGTATCCCATGGACCTTCACAGTGTCAACGAAACACAGAAATTGCATCGGAATTAAGTATAACAGACACAATGCCGACGTAAGTACAGGAACACTGAGTCTTCCTACTGTCTATGTTTTGAGCGTTTCCTGTGTCACCAGTTTTACATTCCGATGCACCTCTGCAGGTTTACTGTATCCCTTGGACCTTCCCATTAACGATGAAACACAGTAATTGCATCGGAATTAAATATAAGAGATACAATGCCGACGTAAGTACAGGAAGAATGAGTCTTCCTACAGTCTATGTTTTGAGCGTTTCCTGTGTCACCAGTTTTACATTCCGATGAACCTCTGCAGGTTTACTGTATCCCTTGGACCTTCCCATTAACGATGAAACACAGAAATTGCATCGGAATTAAATATAAGAGACACAATGCCGACTTAAGTACAGGAAGAATGAGTCTTCCTTCTGTCTATATTTGAGCGTTTCCTGTGTCACCAGTTTTACATTCCGATACACCTCTGCAGGTTTACTGTATCCATTGGACTTTCCCATTGACGATGAAACACAGAAAATGCATAGGAATTAAATATAAGAGACACAATGCCGACTTAAGTACAGGAAGAATGAGTCTTCCTACTGTCTATTTTTTGAGCGTTTCCTTTGTCACCAGTTTCACATTCCGATCCACCTCTGCAGGTTTACTGTATCCATTGGACCTTCCCATTGACGAAGAAACACAGAAATTGCATCGGAATTACATATAAGAGACACAATGCCGACTTAAGTACAGGAAGACTGAGTCTTGCTATTGTCTATGTTTGAGCGTCTCCTGTGTCACCAGTTTTACATTCCGATGCACCTCTGCAGGGTTGCTGTATCCCCTGGACCTTCCCATTGACGATGAAACACAGAAATTCCATCGGAATTATATATAAGAGACACAATGTCGTCTTAAGTACAGGAAGACAAAGTCATCCAACTGTCTATGTTTTGAGCGTTTCCTGTGTCACCAGTTTTACATTCCGATGCACCTCTGCAGGTTTGCTGTACCCCTTTCACCTTCCCATTGACGACGAAACACAGAAATTGCATCGGATTTAAATATAAGAGACATAATGCCGTCTTAAGTACAGGAAAACTGAGTATTCCTACTGTCTATGTTTTGAGCGTTTCCTGTGTCTCCAGTTTTACATTCCGATGCACCTCTGCAGGTTTACTGTATCCCTTGGATCTTCCCATTGACGATGAATCACAGAAATTGCATCGGAATTAAATATAAGAGACACAATGCCGACTTAAGTACAGGAAGACTGAGTCTTCCTACTGTCTATTTTTGAGCGTTTCCTGTGTCACCAGTTTTACATTCCGATGAACCTCTGCAGGTTTACTGTATCCATTGGACCTTCCCATTGACGATGAAACACACAAAATGCATAGGAATTAAATATAAGAGACACAATGCCGACTTAAGTACAGGAAGAATGAGTCTTCCTACTGTCTATGTTTTTGAGCGTTTCCTGTGTCACCAGTTTTACATTCCGATGCACCTCTGCAGGTTTACTGTATCTCTTGGATCTTCCCATTGACGATGAATCACAGAAACTGCATCGGAATTAAATATAAGAGACACAATGCCGACTTAAGTACAGGAAGGCTGAGTCTTCCTACTGTCTATGTTTTGAGCGTTTCCTGTGTCACCAGTATTACATTCCGATGAAACTCTGCAGGTTTACTGTATCGCTTTGATCTTCCCTTTGACGATGAAACATAGAAATTGCATCGAAATTAAATATAAGAGACACAATGCCGACTTAAGTACAGGAACATTGAGTCTTCCTTTTGTCTATGTTTGAGCGTTTCCTGCGTCACCAGTTTTACATTACGATGCACCTCTGCAGGTTTACTGTGTCCATTGGACATTCCCATTGACGTTGAAACACAGAAATTACATCGGAATTAAATATAAGAGACACAACGTTGACTTAAATACAAGAAAACTGAGTCTTCTTACGGTCTATATTTTGAGCGTTTCAAGTGTCACCAGTTTTACATTTCGATGCACCTCTGCAGGTTTACTGTATCCATTGGACCTTCCCATGGACGATGAAACACAGAAATAGCATCGGAATTAAATGTAAGAGACACAATGCGACTAAGGTACAGGAAGACTGAGTCTTCCTACTGTCTATGTTTTGAGCGTGTCCTGTGTCACCAGTTTTACATTCCGATGCACCTCTGGAGGTTTACTGTATCCCATGGACCTTCACAGTGTCAACGAAACACAGAAATTGCATCGGAATTAAGTATAACAGACACAATGCCGACGTAAGTACAGGAACACTGAGTCTTCCTACTGTCTATGTTTTGAGCGTTTCCTGTGTCACCAGTTTTACATTCCGATGCACCTCTGCAGGTTTACTGTATCCCTTGGACCTTCCCATTAACGATGAAACACAGAAATTGCATCGGAATTAAATATAAGAGATACAATGCCGACGTAAGTACAGGAAGAATGAGTCTTCCTACTGTCTATGTTTTGAGCGTTTCCTGTGTCACCAGTTTTACATTCCGATGCAACTCTGCAGGTTTACTGTATCCCTTGGACCTTCCCATTAACGATGAAACACAGAAATTGCATCGGAATTAATTATAAGAGGCACAATGCCGACTTAAGTACAGGAAGAATGAGTCTTCCTACTGTCTATTTTTTGAGCGTTTCCTTTGTCACCAGTTTTACATTCGATCCACCTCTGCAGGTTTACTGTATACATTGGACCTTCCAATTGACGAACAAACACAGAAATTGCATCGGAGTTAAATATAAGAGACGCAACGCCGACTTAAGTACAAGAACACTGAGTCTTCTTAGGGTCTATGTTTTAAACGCTTCCTGTGTCACCAGTTTTACATTCCGATGCCCCTTTGCAGGTTTACTGTATCCCTTTGACCTTCCCATTGACGACAAAACACAGAAATTGCATCGGATTTAAATATAAGAGACACAATGCCGACTTAAGTACAGGAAGATTGAGTCTTCCTAATGTCTATGTTTTGAGCGTTTCCTGTGTCACCAGTTTTACATTCCGATGCACCTCTGCAGGTTTGCTGTACCCCTTTCACCTTCCCATTGACGACGAAACACAGAAATTGCATCGGATTTAAATATAAGAGACATAATGCCGTCTTAAGTACAGGAAAACTGAGTATTCCTACTGTCTATGTTTTGAGCGTTTCCTGTGTCTCCAGTTTTACATTCCGATGCACCTCTGCTGGTTTACTGTATCCCTTGGATCTTCCCATTGACGATGAATCACAGAAATTGCATCGGAATTAAATATAAGAGACACAATGCCGACTTAAGTACAGGAAGGCTGAGTCTTCCTACTGTCTATGTTTTGAGCGTTTCCTGTGTCACCAGTATTACATTCCGATGAACCTCTGCAGGTTTACTGTATCGCTTTGATCTTCCCTTTGACGATGAAACACAGAAATTGCATCGAAATTAAATATAAGAGACACAATGCCGACTTAAGTACAGGAACATTGAGTCTTCCTTTTGTCTATGTTTGAGCGTTTCCTACGTCACCAGTTTTACATTACGATGCACCTCTGCAGGTTTACTGTGTCCATTGGACATTCCCATTGACGTTGAAACACAGAAATTACATCGGAATTAAATATAAGAGACACAACGTTGACTTAAATACAAGAAAACTGAGTCTTCTTACGGTCTATATTTTGAGCGTTTCCAGTGTCACCAGTTTTACATTCCGATGCACCTCTGCAGGTTTACTGTATCCATTGGACCTTCCCATGGACGATGAAACACAGAAATAGCATCGGAATTAAATGTAAGAGACACAATGCGACTAAGGTACAGGAAGACTGAGTCTTCCTACTGTCTATGTTTTGAGCGTGTCCTGTGTCACCAGTTTTACATTCCGATGCACCTCTGGAGGTTTACTGTATCCCATGGACCTTCACAGTGTCAACGAAACACAGAAATTGCATCGGAATTAAGTATAACAGACACAATGCCGACGTAAGTACAGGAACACTGAGTCTTCCTACTGTCTATGTTTTGAGCGTTTCCTGTGTCACCAGTTTTACATTCCGATGCACCTCTGCAGGTTTACTGTATCCCTTGGACCTTCCCATTAACGATGAAACACAGTAATTGCATCGGAATTAAATATAAGAGATACAATGCCGACGTAAGTACAGGAAGAATGAGTCTTCCTACAGTCTATGTTTTGAGCGTTTCCTGTGTCACCAGTTTTACATTCCGATGAACCTCTGCAGGTTTACTGTATCCCTTGGACCTTCCCATTAACGATGAAACACAGAAATTGCATCGGAATTAAATATAAGAGACACAATGCCGACTTAAGTACAGGAAGAATGAGTCTTCCTTCTGTCTATATTTGAGCGTTTCCTGTGTCACCAGTTTTACATTCCGATACACATCTGCAGGTTTACTGTATCCATTGGACCTTCCCATTGACGAAGAAACACAGAAATTGCATCGGAATTACATATAAGAGACACAATGCCGACTTAAGTACAGGAAGACTGAGTCTTGCTATTGTCTATGTTTGAGCGTCTCCTGTGTCACCAGTTTTACATTCCGATGCACCTCTGCAGGGTTGCTGTATCCATTGGACCTTCCCATTGACGATGAAACACACAAAATGCATAGGAATTAAATATAAGAGACACAATGCCGACTTAAGTACAGGAAGAATGAGTCTTCCTACTGTCTATGTTTTTGAGCGTTTCCTGTGTCACCAGTTTTACATTCCGATGCACCTCTGCAGGTTTACTGTATCTCTTGGATCTTCCCATTGACGATGAATCACAGAAACTGCATCGGAATTAAATATAAGAGACACAATGCCGACTTAAGTACAGGAAGGCTGAGTCTTCCTACTGTCTATGTTTTGAGCGTTTCCTGTGTCACCAGTATTACATTCCGATGAAACTCTGCAGGTTTACTGTATCGCTTTGATCTTCCCTTTGACGATGAAACATAGAAATTGCATCGAAATTAAATATAAGAGACACAATGCCGACTTAAGTACAGGAACATTGAGTCTTCCTTTTGTCTATGTTTGAGCGTTTCCTGCGTCACCAGTTTTACATTACGATGCACCTCTGCAGGTTTACTGTGTCCATTGGACATTCCCATTGACGTTGAAACACAGAAATTACATCGGAATTAAATATAAGAGACACAACGTTGACTTAAATACAAGAAAACTGAGTCTTCTTACGGTCTATATTTTGAGCGTTTCAAGTGTCACCAGTTTTACATTTCGATGCACCTCTGCAGGTTTACTGTATCCATTGGACCTTCCCATGGACGATGAAACACAGAAATAGCATCGGAATTAAATGTAAGAGACACAATGCGACTAAGGTACAGGAAGACTGAGTCTTCCTACTGTCTATGTTTTGAGCGTGTCCTGTGTCACCAGTTTTACATTCCGATGCACCTCTGGAGGTTTACTGTATCCCATGGACCTTCACAGTGTCAACGAAACACAGAAATTGCATCGGAATTAAGTATAACAGACACAATGCCGACGTAAGTACAGGAACACTGAGTCTTCCTACTGTCTATGTTTTGAGCGTTTCCTGTGTCACCAGTTTTACATTCCGATGCACCTCTGCAGGTTTACTGTATCCCTTGGACCTTCCCATTAACGATGAAACACAGAAATTGCATCGGAATTAAATATAAGAGATACAATGCCGACGTAAGTACAGGAAGAATGAGTCTTCCTACTGTCTATGTTTTGAGCGTTTCCTGTGTCACCAGTTTTACATTCCGATGCAACTCTGCAGGTTTACTGTATCCCTTGGACCTTCCCATTAACGATGAAACACAGAAATTGCATCGGAATTAAATATAAGAGGCACAATGCCGACTTAAGTACAGGAAGAATGAGT
Source organism: Schistocerca nitens (assembly GCF_023898315.1). Lineage (NCBI taxonomy): Eukaryota > Metazoa > Arthropoda > Insecta > Orthoptera > Acrididae > Schistocerca > Schistocerca nitens. The sequence goes on along the minus strand of NC_064615.1, from coordinate 1,198,946,362 downwards.
CTTCCTACTGTCTATTTTTTGAGCGTTTACTTTGTCACCAGTTTTACATTCGATCCACCTCTGCAGGTTTACTGTATACATTGGACCTTCCAATTGACGAACAAACACAGAAATTGCATCGGAGTTAAATATGAGAGACGCAACGCCGACTTAAGTACAAGAACACTGAGTCTTCTTAGGGTCTATGTTTTAAACGCTTCCTGTGTCACCAGTTTTACATTCCGATGCCCCTTTGCAGGTTTACTGTATCCCTTTGACCTTCCCATTGACGACAAAACACAGAAATTGCATCGGATTTAAATATAAGAGACACAATGCCGACTTAAGTACAGGAAGATTGAGTCTTCCTAATGTCTATGTTTTGAGCGTTTCCTGTGTCACCAGTTTTACATTCCGATGCACCTCTGCAGGTTTGCTGTACCCCTTTCACCTTCCCATTGACGACGAAACACAGAAATTGCATCGGATTTAAATATAAGAGACATAATGCCGTCTTAAGTACAGGAAAACTGAGTATTCCTACTGTCTATGTTTTGAGCGTTTCCTGTGTCTCCAGTTTTACATTCCGATGCACCTCTGCTGGTTTACTGTATCCCTTGGATCTTCCCATTGACGATGAATCACAGAAATTGCATCGGAATTAAATATAAGAGACACAATGCCGACTTAAGTACAGGAAGGCTGAGTCTTCCTACTGTCTATGTTTTGAGCGTTTCCTGTGTCACCAGTATTACATTCCGATGAACCTCTGCAGGTTTACTGTATCGCTTTGATCTTCCCTTTGACGATGAAACACAGAAATTGCATCGAAATTAAATATAAGAGACACAATGCCGACTTAAGTACAGGAACATTGAGTCTTCCTTTTGTCTATGTTTGAGCGTTTCCTACGTCACCAGTTTTACATTACGATGCACCTCTGCAGGTTTACTGTGTCCATTGGACATTCCCATTGACGTTGAAACACAGAAATTACATCGGAATTAAATATAAGAGACACAACGTTGACTTAAATACAAGAAAACTGCGTCTTCTTACGGTCTATATTTTGAGCGTTTCCAGTGTCACCAGTTTTACATTCCGATGCACCTCTGCAGGTTTACTGTATCCATTGGACCTTCCCATGGACGATGAAACACAGAAATAGCATCGGAATTAAATGTAAGAGACACAATGCGACTAAGGTACAGGAAGACTGAGTCTTCCTACTGTCTATGTTTTGAGCGTGTCCTGTGTCACCAGTTTTACATTCCGATGCACCTCTGGAGGTTTACTGTATCCCATGGACCTTCACAGTGTCAACGAAACACAGAAATTGCATCGGAATTAAGTATAACAGACACAATGCCGACGTAAGTACAGGAACACTGAGTCTTCCTACTGTCTATGTTTTGAGCGTTTCCTGTGTCACCAGTTTTACATTCCGATGCACCTCTGCAGGTTTACTGTATCCCTTGGACCTTCCCATTAACGATGAAACACAGTAATTGCATCGGAATTAAATATAAGAGATACAATGCCGACGTAAGTACAGGAAGAATGAGTCTTCCTACAGTCTATGTTTTGAGCGTTTCCTGTGTCACCAGTTTTACATTCCGATGAACCTCTGCAGGTTTACTGTATCCCTTGGACCTTCCCATTAACGATGAAACACAGAAATTGCATCGGAATTAAATATAAGAGACACAATGCCGACTTAAGTACAGGAAGAATGAGTCTTCCTTCTGTCTATATTTGAGCGTTTCCTGTGTCACCAGTTTTACATTCCGATACACCTCTGCAGGTTTACTGTATCCATTGGACTTTCCCATTGACGATGAAACACAGAAAATGCATAGGAATTAAATATAAGAGACACAATGCCGACTTAAGTACAGGAAGAATGAGTCTTCCTACTGTCTATTTTTTGAGCGTTTCCTTTGTCACCAGTTTCACATTCCGATCCACCTCTGCAGGTTTACTGTATCCATTGGACCTTCCCATTGACGAAGAAACACAGAAATTGCATCGGAATTACATATAAGAGACACAATGCCGACTTAAGTACAGGAAGACTGAGTCTTGCTATTGTCTATGTTTGAGCGTCTCCTGTGTCACCAGTTTTACATTCCGATGCACCTCTGCAGGGTTGCTGTATCCCCTGGACCTTCCCATTGACGATGAAACACAGAAATTCCATCGGAATTATATATAAGAGACACAATGTCGTCTTAAGTACAGGAAGACAAAGTCATCCAACTGTCTATGTTTTGAGCGTTTCCTGTGTCACCAGTTTTACATTCCGATGCACCTCTGCAGGTTTGCTGTACCCCTTTCACCTTCCCATTGACGACGAAACACAGAAATTGCATCGGATTTAAATATAAGAGACATAATGCCGTCTTAAGTACAGGAAAACTGAGTATTCCTACTGTCTATGTTTTGAGCGTTTCCTGTGTCTCCAGTTTTACATTCCGATGCACCTCTGCAGGTTTACTGTATCCCTTGGATCTTCCCATTGACGATGAATCACAGAAATTGCATCGGAATTAAATATAAGAGACACAATGCCGACTTAAGTACAGGAAGACTGAGTCTTCCTACTGTCTATTTTTGAGCGTTTCCTGTGTCACCAGTTTTACATTCCGATGAACCTCTGCAGGTTTACTGTATCCATTGGACCTTCCCATTGACGATGAAACACACAAAATGCATAGGAATTAAATATAAGAGACACAATGCCGACTTAAGTACAGGAAGAATGAGTCTTCCTACTGTCTATGTTTTTGAGCGTTTCCTGTGTCACCAGTTTTACATTCCGATGCACCTCTGCAGGTTTACTGTTTCTCTTGGATCTTCCCATTGACGATGAATCACAGAAACTGCATCGGAATTAAATATAAGAGACACAATGCCGACTTAAGTACAGGAAGGCTGAGTCTTCCTACTGTCTATGTTTTGAGCGTTTCCTGTGTCACCAGTATTACATTCCGATGAAACTCTGCAGGTTTACTGTATCGCTTTGATCTTCCCTTTGACGATGAAACATAGAAATTGCATCGAAATTAAATATAAGAGACACAATGCCGACTTAAGTACAGGAACATTGAGTCTTCCTTTTGTCTATGTTTGAGCGTTTCCTGCGTCACCAGTTTTACATTACGATGCACCTCTGCAGGTTTACTGTGTCCATTGGACATTCCCATTGACGTTGAAACACAGAAATTACATCGGAATTAAATATAAGAGACACAACGTTGACTTAAATACAAGAAAACTGAGTCTTCTTACGGTCTATATTTTGAGCGTTTCAAGTGTCACCAGTTTTACATTTCGATGCACCTCTGCAGGTTTACTGTATCCATTGGACCTTCCCATGGACGATGAAACACAGAAATAGCATCGGAATTAAATGTAAGAGACACAATGCGACTAAGGTACAGGAAGACTGAGTCTTCCTACTGTCTATGTTTTGAGCGTGTCCTGTGTCACCAGTTTTACATTCCGATGCACCTCTGGAGGTTTACTGTATCCCATGGACCTTCACAGTGTCAACGAAACACAGAAATTGCATCGGAATTAAGTATAACAGACACAATGCCGACGTAAGTACAGGAACACTGAGTCTTCCTACTGTCTATGTTTTGAGCGTTTCCTGTGTCACCAGTTTTACATTCCGATGCACCTCTGCAGGTTTACTGTATCCCTTGGACCTTCCCATTAACGATGAAACACAGAAATTGCATCGGAATTAAATATAAGAAATACAATGCCGACGTAAGTACAGGAAGAATGAGTCTTCCTACTGTCTATGTTTTGAGCGTTTCCTGTGTCACCAGTTTTACATTCCGATGCAACTCTGCAGGTTTACTGTATCCCTTGGACCTTCCCATTAACGATGAAACACAGAAATTGCATCGGAATTAAATATAAGAGGCACAATGCCGACTTAAGTACAGGAAGAATGAGTCTTCCTACTGTCTATTTTTTGAGCGTTTCCTTTGTCACCAGTTTTACATTCGATCCACCTCTGCAGGTTTACTGTATACATTGGACCTTCCAATTGACGAACAAACACAGAAATTGCATCGGAGTTAAATATAAGAGACGCAACGCCGACTTAAGTACAAGAACACTGAGTCTTCTTAGGGTCTATGTTTTAAACGCTTCCTGTGTCACCAGTTTTACATTCCGATGCCCCTTTGCAGGTTTACTGTATCCCTTTGACCTTCCCATTGACGACAAAACACAGAAATTGCATCGGATTTAAATATAAGAGACACAATGCCGACTTAAGTACAGGAAGATTGAGTCTTCCTAATGTCTATGTTTTGAGCGTTTCCTGTGTCACCAGTTTTACATTCCGATGCACCTCTGCAGGTTTACTGCATCCATTGGACCTTCCCATTGACGATGAAACACAGAAAATGCATAGGAATTAAATATAAGAGACACAATGCCGACTTAAGTACAGGAAGAATGAGTCTTCCTACTGTCTATGTTTTTGAGCGTTTCCTGTGTCACCAGTTTTACATTCCGATACACCTCTGCAGGTTTACTGTATACATTGGACCTTCTCATTGACGAAGAAACACAGAAATTGCATCGGAGTTAAATATAAGAGACACAATGCCGACTTAAGTACAAGAACACTGAGTCTTCTTAGGGTCTATGTTTTGAACGCTTCCTGTGTCACCAGTTTTACATTCCGATGCACCTTTGCAGGTTTACTGTATCCCTTTGACCTTCCCATTGACGACAATACAGAAATTGCATCGGATTTAAATATAAGAGACACAATGCCGTCTTAACTACAGGAAAACTGTGTATTCCTACTGTCTATGTTTTGAGCGTTTCCTGTGTCTCCAGTTTTACATACCGATACACCTCTGCAGGTTTACGTATCCCTTGGATCTTCCCATTGACGATGAATCACAGAAATTGCATCGGAATTAAATATAAGAGACACAATGCCGACTTAAGTACAGGAAGACTGAGTCTTCCTACTGTTTATTTTTGAGCGTTTCCTGTGTCACCAGTTTTACATTCCGATGCACCTCTGCAGGTTTACTGTATCCATTGGACCTTCCCATTGACGATGAAACACAGAAAATTCATAGGAATTAAATATAAGAGACACAATGCCGACATAAGTACAGGAAGAATGAGTCTTCCTACTGTCTATGTTTTTGAGCGTTTCCTGTGTCACCAGTTTTACATTCCGATACACCTCTGCAGGTTTACTGTATACATTGGACCTTCTCATTGACGAAGAAACACAGAAATTGCATCGGAGTTAAATATAAGAGACACAACGCCGACTTAAGTACAAGAACACTGAGTCTTCTTAGGGTCCATGTTTTGAACGCTTCCTGTGTCACCAGTTTTACATTCCGATGCACCTCTGCAGGTTTACTGTATCCATTGGACCTTCCCACTAACGATGAAACACAGATATTGCATCGGAATTAAATATAAGAGACACAATGCCGACTTAAGAACAGGAAGAATGAGTCTCCCTACTGTCTATTTTTTGAGCGTTTCCTTTGTCACCAGTTTTACATTCCGATCCACCTCTGAGGGTTTCCTGTATCCATTGGACCTTCCAATTGACGAACAAACACAGAAATTTCATCGGAATTAAATATAAGAGACACAACGCCGACTTAGGTACAAGAGAACTGAGTCTTCTTACGGTCTTTGATTTGAGCGTTTCCTGAGTCACCAGTTTTTTATTCCAATTCACCTCCTCAGGTTTACTGTATCCCTGGGACCTTCCCATTGATGAAAAAACACAGAAATAGCATTGGAATTAAATATAAGAGACACAATGCCGACTTAGGTACAGGAAGACTGAGTCTTCCTACTGTCTATGTTTTGAACGTTTCCTGTGTCATCAGTGTTACATTTTGATGCACCTCTGCAGGTTTACTGTATTCCTTGGACCTTCACAGTGAATATGAAACACAGAAATTGCATCGGAATTAAATATAAGAGACACAATGCCGACTGAAGTACAGGAAGACTGAGTCTTCCTACTGTCTATGTTTTGAGCGTTTCCTGTGTCGACAGTTTTACATTCCGATGCACCTCTGCAGGTTTACTGTATCCCTTGGACCTTCCCATTAACGATGAAACACAGAAATTGCATCGGAACTAAATATAAGAGACACAATGCCGACTTAATTACAGGAAGAATGAGTCTTCCTACTGTCTATGTTTTGAGCGTTACCTGTGTCACCAGTTTTACATTCCGATGAACCTCTGCAGGTTTACTGTATCCCTTGGACTTTCCCATTAACGATGAAACACAGAAATTGCATCGGAATTAAATATAAGAGACACAATGCCGACTTAAGTACAGGAAGAATGAGTCTTCCTACTGTCTATGTCTGAGCGTTTCCTGTGTCACCAGTTTTACATTCCGATACACCTCTGCAGATTTACTGTATCCATTGGACTTTCCCATTGACGATGAAACACAGAAAATGCATAGGATTTAAATATAAGAGACTCAATGCCGACTTAAGTACAGGAAGAATGAGTCTTCCTACTGTCTATTTTTTTAGCGTTTCCTTTGTCACCAGTTTTACATTCCGATCCACCTCTGCAGGTTTACTGTATCCACTGGACCTTCCCATTGACGAAGAAACACAGAAATTGCATCGGAATTAAATATAAGAGACACAATGCCGACTTAAGTACAGGAAGATTGAGTCTTGCTATTGTCTATGTTTGAGCGTCTCCTGTGTCACCAGTTTTACATTCGGATGCACCTCTGCAGGGTTACTGTATCACTTGGACCTTCCCATTGACGATGAAACACAGAAATTGCATCGGAATTATATATAAGAGACACAATGTCGTCTTAAGTACAGGAAGACAAAGTCATCCAACTGTCTATGTTTTGAGCGTTTCCTGTGTCACCAGTTTTACATTCCGATGCACCTCTGCAGGTTTGCTGTACCCCTTTCACCTTCCCATTGACGACGAATCACAGAAATTGCATCGGATTTAAATATAAGAGATACAATGCCGTCTTAAGTACAGGAAAACTGAGTATTCCTACTGTCTATGTCTTGAGCGTTTTCTGTGTCTCCAGTTTTACATTCCGATGCACCTCTGCAGGTTTACTGTATCCCTTGGATCTTCCCATTGACGATGAATCACAGAAATTGCATCGGATTTAAATATAAGAGACACAATGCCGACTTAAGTACAGGAAGACTGAGTCTTCCTACTGTCTATGTTTGAGCGTTTCCTGTGTCACCAGTTTTACATTCCGATGCACCTCTGCAGGTTTACTGTATCCATTATACCTTCCCATTGACGATGAAACACAGAAAATGCATAGGAATTAAATATAAGAGACACAATGCCGACTTAAGTACAGGAAGAATGAGTCTTCCTACTGTCTATGTTTAGAGCGTTTCCTGTGTCACCAGTTTTACATTTCGATACACCTCTGCAGGATTACTGTATCAATTGGACCTTCTCATTGACGAAGAAACACAGAAATTGCATCGCAATTAAATATAAGAGACACAACGCCGACTTAAGTACAAGAGAACTGAGTCTTCTTACGGTCTTTGATTTGAGCGTTTCCTGAGTCACCAGTGTTTTATTCCAATTCACCTCTTCAGGTTTACTGTATCCCTTGCACCTTCCCATTGATGAAAAAACACAGAAATAGCATCGGAATTAAATATAAGAGACACAATGCCGACTTAGGTACAGGAAGACTGAGTCTTCCTACTGTCTATGTTTTGAACGTTTCCTGTGTCATCAGTGTTACATTTTGATGCACCTCTGCAGGTTTACTGTATTCCTTGGACCTTCACAGTTACGATGAAACACAGAAATTGCATCGGAATTAAATATACGAGACACAACGTTGACTTAAGTACAAGAAAACTGAGTCTTCTTACGGTCTATGTATTGAGCGTTTCCAGTATCACCAGTTTTACATTCCGATGCACCTCTGCAGGTTTACTGTATCCATTGGACCTTCCCATGGACGATGAAACACAGAAATTGCATCGGAATTAAATGTAAGAGACACAATGCCGACTAAGGTACAGGAAGACTGAGTCTTCCTACTGTCTATGTTTTGAGCGTGTCCTGTGTCACCAGTTTTACATTCCGATGCACCTCTGCAGGTTTACTGCATCCCATGGACCTTCACAGTGTCGACGAAACACAGAAATTGCATCGGATTTAAATATAAAAGACACAATGCCGACTTAAGAACATGAGGGCTGAGTCTTCCTACTGTCTATGTTTTGAGCGTTTCCTGTGTCACCAGTTTTACATTCCGATGCACCTCTGCAGGTTTACTGTATCCCTTGGACCTTCCCATTAACGATGAAACACAGATATTGCATCGGAATTAAATATAAGAGACACAATGCCGACTTAAGTACAGGAAGAATGAGTCTTCCTACTGTCTATGTTTGAGCGTTTCCTGTGTCACCAGTTTTACATTCCGATGCACCTCTGCAGGTTTACTGTATCCATTGGACTTTCCCATTGAGGATGAACCACAGAAAATGCATAGGAATTAAAAATAAGAGACACAATGCCGACTTAAGAACAGGAAGAATGAGTCTTCCTATTGTCTATTTTTTGAGCGTTTCCTTTGTCACCAGTTTTACATTCCGATCCACCTCTGCAGGTTTACTGTATCCATTGGATCTTCCAATTGACGAACAATCACAGAAATTTCATCGGAATTAAATATAAGAGACACAATGCCGACGTAAGTACAGGAAGTCTGAGTCTACCTATTGTCTATGTTTTGAGCGTCTACTGTGTCACCACTTTTACATTCGGATGCACCTCTGCAGGGTTACTGTATCCCTTGGACCTTCCCATTGACGATGAAATACAGAAATTGCATCGGATTTAAATATAAGAGACACAATGCCGTCTTAAGTACAGGAAGACTGAGTATTCCTACTGTCTATTTTTTGAGCGTTTCCTGTGTCTCCAGTTTTACATTCCGATGCACCTCTGCAGGTTTACTGTATCCCTTGGATCTTACCATTGACGATGAATCACAGAAATTGCATTGGAATTAAATATAAGAGTCACAATGCCGACTTAAGTACAGGAACATTGCGTCTTCCTACTGTCTATGTTTTGAGCGTTTACTGCGTCACCAGTTTTACATTCCGATCACCTCTGCAGGTTTACTGTATCCATTGGACCTTCCCGTTGACGATGAAACACAGAAATTACATCGGAATTAAATATAAGAGACACAACGTTGACTTAAATACAAGAAAACTGAGTCTTCTTACGGTCTATGTTTTGAGCGTTTCCAGTGTCACCAGTTTAAATTCCGATGCACCTCTGCAGGTTTACTGTATCCATCGGTCCTTCCCATGGACGATGACACACAGAAATTTTTTACCGTATCCCTTGGATCTTCCCATTGACAATGAAACACAGAATTTTGCATCGGAATTAAATATAAGGGACACAATGCCGACTTAGGCACAGGAAGACTGAGTCTTCCTACTGTCTATGTTTTGAGCGTTTCCTGTGTCATCAGTTTTCCATTTTGATTCACCTCTGCAGGTTTACTGTATCCCTTGCACCTTCACTGTGACGATGAAACACAGAAATTGCATCGGAATTAAATATAAGGGACACAATGCCGACTTAAGTACAGGAAGACTATGTCTTCCTACTGTCTATGTTTTGAGCGTTTCCTGTGTCATCAGTTTTACATTCCGATGCACCTCTGCAGGTGTACTGTATCCATTGGACCTTCCCATTGACGATGAAACACAGAAATTGCATCGGAATTAAATAAAAAAGACACAATGCCGACTTAAGTACAGGAAGACTGAGTCTTCCTACTGTCTATGCTTTGAGCGTTTCCTGTGTCATCAGTTTTACATTCCTGTTGTGTCTAGCTCATACAGCATAGACACAATGAGGTAGATAGGTGCACGCTAAACTAACGCAGACGGGCTTGAAGTTCTGGAACATGAGACTTATTAATGAATAAGAAGAAAAGTACGTAGATGTTACTTAACTTTTATTCTCTTGTTGGAATACATCTCTTGAATAGTAGTAAGCTATAAGCACTGATACAAATGGCGCCTTGCTAGGTAGTAGCTATGGACTAAGCTGAAGGCTATTCTATCTGTCTCTCGGCAAATGAGAGGAAGACTTGGTACGTCTGGTCGCAAGCTATGTCGTCCGTACAACTGGGGCGAGGTCTAGTCCGTGTCTTGTGACCTGCCATGTGGTGGCGCTAGGTTTGCGCTTACACAGTGGCGACACGCGGGTCCGACATGTACTACAGGACCGCGGCCGATTTAAGTTACCACCTAGCAAGTGTGGTGTCTAGCGGTGACACCACATTCCTCCCCCGCAAATCGGCGAACGGCCGTGAGATAAGGCTTCCGCCCGCCGTGGGGAGGACCCCATGTTGACGTATGCGATGAGGTGGGGAGCCTAACAACAGGCGAGGCTGTGCCACCCGCACCCGGCCATTCGGTCCGAGGGGAGCTAGGAAACGCCTGCAAACCTAGTCCAGGGTGCACGTCAACATGCGGTGTATGCGCACGTAATGAGACAAGAGGGGCCGAAGGGTCGACCTCCATTGCGTCGGGGAATCCGACGCGCGAAGACATCTGGTCCGGAGCGGGCAAGAGGTCCATGGCGGAGGACAGCTGGTCACGGGAAGCGAGCGGCGGCGCGTGACCCAGGGAGGCGCGTGGCGGCTGCAGCGAAGCGTCCCCTGCGGGCGGCGCCGGCGGCGGCTGCGGTGGCGGCGGCGCGACGCCATGAGGCAAAATGGAAGGCAGCGTCGGTAACACCTGGGGATGAGACGAGCCAGTAGATGGGTCCCCAAGGCGCCGACCGGACGGCTCCGTCGCTGAAAGCAGACGGGTAGCGGCAGAACCCAGGCGACGACAGAGGCGCAGCTGATTGAGATGCCGACGCACCTCACCAGAGGCCCCCAAAATCAAATACATCGCGCGGCCGAGGCAGCGAAGAATGCGCCCTGCGAGCCAACGCTGTGAACCGCGATAGTTGCGATAATAGACAACGTCGCCAGGAGCAAAAGCAGGAGTCTGCCGCTGCACAGGAACCTGATGCGGCGGATGCAGCAAAGACATCAGGGTGCGATGAGGACGACCATGGAGCAAGTCAGCCGGCGAGCGGCCATCGCGGGGCTGAGAGCGATACGAAGACAAAAAGAGCAACAAAGCGTCCTCCCGAGAATGCGACTCTTTCAATGTCAACATCTGGGACTTGAAAGTCCGGACCAATCGTTCAGCGGCACCGTTTGACTGAGGCGAAAACGGCGCGGAAGTCAGATGTTGAATACCATTGGCCTTGCAGAATGACTGAAATTCTGCGGACATGAATTGTGGGCCATTGTCGGAAACAATAGTCTGCGGAAGACCTTCAATGCAAAAGATAGCAGACAAGGCTTGGATTGTGGCAGAAGACGTCGTGGAAGACATCCGGACAACAAAAGGAAAATTACTGAAAGCATCGACCACAACCAACCATCGAGCATTCCAGAAAGGACCAGCAAAATCGATGTGCAAGCGTTGCCAAGGGGAAGTGGCTTTCGGCCATGCAAAGAATTTCCGCGGCGGTGCGGATTGTAGTTCGGCACACGCCACGCAAGAGGAGCACATATTCGTAATCGCAGCATCGCTTCCGAACCAAGTACAGTGCTGACGAGCAAGTTGTTTCGTCCGCACTATACCCCAATGTCCTTGGTGGAGAAGCTTTAAGACAGAGGACTGTAACGAACGTGGGACCACGACTCTGGACTGATCATTATCGGAACGCAACAACAAAACACCACGTCGTACAAAAGTCTCTGCTTGTGAGCAAAAAAACGGCGAACCAAAGGATCCTCGATCCGTGACTTTGACAAGGGCCATTGCGTAGCAACAAAACGCAAAACAGTAGCAAGGACAGGATCAGCAGCTGTGGCTGTAGCTACACGACGAAAATCAATCGGAAACGATGCGACCACGTCATCGGCTTCTGAATCAATGAACATGCAAGCAAGTTCGGAAGAATCGAATGCTTTATCCTCAGCAACAGGCAAACGGGACAACGCATCAGCGTTTCCGTGCTTAGCAGTGGACCGATACAAGATATCGTAGCGGTACTGCGAGAGAAAAAGTGACCAGCGAATGAATTTCTGCGCTGTACGTGGAGGTACAGGCTTGGTCGGAAGAAAAAGCGATGTCAAAGGTTTGTGGTCCGTGATGATGGTAAAGTGACGACCATACAAGAAGTCATGGAACTTGTTAACACCAAACACGAGAGCTAAAGCTTCTTTCTCTATCTGTGAATAATTTCTTTGCGCAGATGAGAGCAATTTGGACGCAAAGGCAATAGGGCGATCATGCGAGCCATCCTTGTGCGCAAGCACAGCACCGATCCCGAAATCCGATGCATCTACCATCAACAAAAGGGGTTTCTGGGGATCGAATGGCGTAAGGCAAGTATTTGAAAGTAACGCCGATTTCAACTGGCGAAAGGCGCGTTCGCATTCCGTCGTCCAGACGAACGGAACACCTTTACGGCGTAAGCGATGAAGCGGAGCTGAAATGGAAGAAGCATTGCGCAAAAATTTATGATAAAAATTTATTTTACCCAACACACTCTGTAGCTGTTTCAAATCTTGCGGAGCAGGTAAGTCCTGTATGGCACGGAGGTGCTCTGGACTCGGATGTATACCTTGGGCATTTATGACATGCCCCAGGTAGGGTAAGTCCCGAGCAAAAAACACACATTTGTCCTTCCTCAAGCGAAGACCATTTTGACGCAAGACCTGAAATAATGTTCGGAGATTTTGCAAATGTTCGGCTTCTGTCTTTCCTGAGATCACAATATCGTCCAGATAGTTCGCAGCAGTAGGGACCGACGCACACACAGTTTGTAAATATTGCTGAAACAAAGCAGGGGCGGATGCACACCCGAATGGCAGTCTTTTGAAGCGATACAAGCCAAGATGGGTGTTTACCACTAATACGCGCTGGGATTCTTCGTCCACAGGTAGTTGCAAGTACGCATCTGCGAGGTCCAATTTTGAAAAATATTGTCCCGGGCACAGTGTGTCAAAAAGATCTTCCGGGCGGGGCAAAGGAAAAGTAGCAGTCACAAGGTGTGGATTCACAGTTGCCTTGAAGTCCACACAAAGTCTCAATTTTCCGGAAGGTTTTGGCAAAATTACTAAGGGTGAGGCCCAGAGAGAAGCCTGCACACGTTCAATTACACCTTGAGATTCTAAATCGGCTAATGTTCTTGCGACCTCATCACGCAATGCGTGGGGAACATTGCGCGCTCTGAAAAATTTCGGTTGCGCGTTGTCTTTCAGTTCCAAATGTGCAGCATAGTTCTTAGCGCAACCAAGGCCCGGTGCAAAAATGTCTGCAAATTCTTCACAAAGACTAGAAACACTGGCGGAAGGCACAGTCTGATTCACTGATAGGACCTGATTTACTATAGACAAATTAAACAATTGAAACAAATCTAAACCAAACAAGTTCACTGCACTAGAAGAACGAAGAACGTAAAATGACACAAGTTTTCTTTGTCCCTTGTATGTGGCAAGAAGGCTGCACTGTCCTAACACAGGGATCGGCTGTCCTGAGTAACTAGTTAACTTAACATTTGCGGCACGCAATGGCGGTTGGCCCAGTTGTTTGTACGTGTCGTGATTGAGCAATGAAACTGCAGCTCCTGTATCGAGCTGGAATGGTATCACTTTGCCTTCAAAGTCTAAGTCCACAAAAAGTTTATTGTCCTGCTGACGACAAGAGCGACTGTCACGTGCAATTTGAACTGATACAGGTACAGAAGCACTTGCGACTTTACGTGATTTTCGGCGACGTCGATGCACATTTGTGGTGGGACGAACACAGTCACTGATAGCTAAAGTGTCACTGGACGGGTGGGAATGAACTACATGAATGTCCATGGGTGAAGGTCCACGAGCCTGATTGTCCTGGGTTTTATTCCGGCGCGAAGCAAAAGGCCTGGAATTATTGTGATTGTCTGATCTAAGCTTTTTCTGGCAAACACTTTGTACATGTCCTTTCTTTTGACAGTAGAAACAAATAGCTTGGCGTGACGGGCAATTTTCACGCGAATGTCTAGTTGCACACCTCGGGCATGATTTCACTGCAGTTGCTTGCTTACGCGGCGCACGTGTTTGCGAGCTAGGCTGCCGCTGCTGTGCGGACGGGCGCGAGGGCCGTGTAGCGTTCCGGGCAGCGCGGCCGGCGGGCCGGTTAATGTGACACACGGCTGGCGAAGTTTCAAATGATTCCTGAGCAAAGTCAAGTGTGTTTTGCCTATCCAATATGTCTATCACTTGTTGGAGGGAGGGATTAACTAGTTTCAAAATCTGTTCCCTTATGCGAACATCAGAAACGTTCTGTGCTATTGCATCACGCACCATAGTGTCTGAATAAGGAAGTCCACAGTCACATTCAAATGCACACTCCCTAGTAAGTCCTTGCAAAGTTGCAACCCACTCCCTATTAGTCTGACCGGCCGTACGTTTTGTACGAAAGAACGTATACCGTTTTGCAACTACATTTGCTGTTTCTTTGAAATAGGCATCTAAAGCAGACAAAATTTCGTCGTAGGACAGAGTTGCTACGTCGCGTCGGGGAAACAATTTCACTATCACACGGTAGGTAGACACACCGACACAAGAAAGCAAAAACGGCTGCCGCTCATTACCTTGTATTCTGTAGGCGGCGAGGTGAAAGTTGAACTGGCGAGACCATTCGTGCCAGGTCTCTTCGGCCGCCACGTATGGTCGAAAAGGAGGTGCAACAGCGTTTTGTGGCAGCGGTAGCGAAGAAGCGGCGGCTGCCGCATCGTTTTGCAGCGCACGTTGACCCTGAACGAGCTGTCCAAGGGCTGCCAATAACGCCTGCGTCTGCTGATTCTGCAAGCGAAAAAATTCGGACAGTACATCTGGAGATTGTGGCGAAGCCATGACACAAACGAATCAATACAAACTCTTTTACTCGTCGCCAAATAATGTTGTGTCTAGCTCATACAGCATAGACACAATGAGGTAGATAGGTGCACGCTAAACTAACGCAGATGGGCTTGAAGTTCTGGAACATGAGACTTATTAATGAATAAGAAGAAAAGTACGTAGATGTTACTTAACTTTTATTCTCTTGTTGGAATACATCTCTTGAATAGTAGTAAGCTATAAGCACTGATACAAATGGCGCCTTGCTAGGTAGTAGCTATGGACTAAGCTGAAGGCTATTCTATCTGTCTCTCGGCAAATGAGAGGAAGACTTGCTACGTCTGGTCGCAAGCTATGTCGTCCGTACAACTGGGGCGAGGTCTAGTCCGTGTCTTGTGACCTGCCATGTGGTGGCGCTAGGTTTGCGATTACACAGTGGCGACACGCGGGTCCGACATGTACTACAGGACCGCGGCCGATATAAGTTACCACCTAGCAAGTGTGGTGTCTAGCGGTGACACCACAATTCCGATGCACCTCTGCAGGTTTACTGTATCCATTGGACTTTCTCAGTGACGATGAGACACAGAAATTGCATCGGAATGAAATATAAGAGACACAATGCGACTTAAGTACAGGAAGAGTGTGTCTTTCAATTGTCTATGTTTTGAGCGTTTCCTGTGTCACCAGTTTTACATTCCGATGCACCTCTGCAGGTTTACTGTATCCATTGGACCTTCCCATTGACGTTGAAACACAGAAATTGCATCGCAATTAAATATAAGAGACACAACGCCGACTTAAGTACAAGAGAACTGAGTCTTCTTACGGTCTTTGATTTGAGCATTTCCTGAGTCACCAGTTTTTTATTCCAATTCACCTCTTCAGGTTTACTGTATACCTTCGACCTTCCCATTGATGAAAAAACACAGAAATTGCATCGGAATGAAATATAAGAGACACAATGCCGACTTAGGTACAGGAAGACTGAGTCTTCCTACTGTCTATGTTTGAGCGTTTCCTGTGTCACCAGTTTTACATTACGATACACCTCTGCAGGTTTACTGTATCCGTTGGACCTTCTCATTGACGAATAAACACAGAAATTGCATCGGAATTAAATATAAGAGACACAACGCCGACTTAAGTACAAGAACACTGAGTCTTCTTAGGGTCTATGTTTTGAACGCTTCCTGTGTCACCAGTTTTACATTCCGATGCACCATTGCAGGTTTACTGTAGCCGTTTGACCTTCCCATTGACGACAAAACACAGAAATTGCATCGGATTTAAATATAAGAGACACAATGCCGACTTAAGTACAGGAAGATTGAGTCTTCCTAATGTCTATGTTTCGAGCGTTTCCTGTGTCACCAGTTTTACATTCCGATGCACCTCTGCAGGTTTACTGTATCTCTTGGATCTTCCCATTGACGATGAATTACAGAAATTGCATCGGAATTAAATATAAGAGACACAATGCCGACTTAAGTACAGGAAGGCTGAGTCATCCTACTGTCTATGTTTTGAGCGTTTCCTGTGTCACCAGTTTTACATTCCGAAGCACCTCTGCAGGTTTACTTTATCCCTTGGATCTTCCCATTGACGATGAAACACAGAAATTGCATCGAAATTAAATATAAGAGACACAATGCCGACTTAAGTACCTGAACATTGAGTCTTCCTACTGTCTATGATTGAGCGTTTCCTGCGTCACCAGTTTTACATTACGATGCACCTCTGCAGGTTTACTGTATCCATTGGACCTTCCCATTGACGATGAAACACAGAAATTGCATCGGAATTAAATGTACGAGACACAATGCCGACTAAGGTACAGGAAGACTGCGTCTTCCTACTGTCTATGTTTTGAGCGTGTCCTGTGTCACCAGTTTTACATTCCGATGCACCTCTGCAGGTTTACTGTATACCCATGGACCTTCACAGTGACGATGAAACACAGTAATTGCATCGGAATTAAATATAAAAGACACAAGGCCGACTTAAGTACAAGAAAACTGAGACTTCTTAAGGTCTATTTTATGAGCGCTTCCTGTGTCACCAGTTTTACATTCCGATGCACCTCTGCAGGGTTACTGTATACCTTGGACCTTCCCATTGACGATGAAACACAGAAATTGCATCGGAATTAAATATAAGAGTCAAAATGCCGACTTAAGTACAGGAACATTGCGTCTTCCTACTGTCTATGTTTTGAGCGTTTACTGCGTCACCAGTTTTACATTCCGATGCACCTCTGCAGGTTTACTGTATCCATTGGTCCTTCCCATGGACGATGAAACACAGAAATTGCATCGGAATTAAATACAAGAGACACAATGCCGACTTAGGTACAGGAAGTCTGAGTCTTCCTACTGTCTATGTTTTGAGCGTGTCCTGTGTCACCAGTTTTACATTCCGATGAACCTCTGCAGTTTTACTGTATCCCTTGAACCTTCACAGTGACGATGAAACACAGAAATTGCATCGGAATTAAATATAGAAGACACAATGCCGACATAAGTACAAGAAAACTGAGTCTTCTTAGGGTCTATGTTATGAGTGCTTCTTGTGTCACCAGTTTTACATTTTGATGCACCTCTGCAAGGTTACTGTATCCCTTGGACCTTCCCATTGACGATGAAACACAGAAATTGCATCGTAATGAAATATAAGAGACACAATGTCGGCTTAAGTACAGGAAAAGTGTGTCTTTCTATTGTATATGTTTTGAGCGTGTCCTGTGTCACCAGTTTTACGTTCCGATGCACCTCTGCAGGTTTATTGTATCCATTGGATCTTCCCATTGACGATGAAACACAGAAATTGCATCGGAATTAAATATAAGAGACACAATGCCGACTTAGGTACAGGAAGACTGAGTCTTCCTACTGTCTATGTTTTGAGCGTTTCCTGTGTCATCAGTTTTCCATTTTGATGCACCTCTGCAGGTTTACTGTATCCCTTGCACCTTCACAGTGACGATGAAACACAGAAATTGCATCGGAATTAAATATAAGAGACACAATGACGACTTAAGTAATAGAAGAATGAGTCTTCCTACTGTCTATTTTTTGAACGTTTCCTTTGTCACCAGTTTTACATTCCGATGCACCTCTGCTCGTTTACTGTATCCCATGGACCTTCACAGTGGCGATGAAACAAAGAAATTGCATCGGAATTAAATATAAAAGACACAATGCCGACTTAAGTACAAGAAAACTGAGACTTCTTAGGGTCTATGTTATGAGCGCTTCCTGTGTCTCCAGTTTTACATTCCGATGCACCTCTGCAGGGTTACTGTATACCTTGGACCTTCCCATTAACGATGAAAAACAGAAATTGCATCGGAATGAAATATAAGAGTCACAATGCCGACTTAAGTACAGGAAGACTTAGTCTTCCTACTGTCTATGTTTTGAGCGTTTCCTGTGTCATCAGTTTTACATTCCGATGCACCTCTGCCGGTTTACTATAACCATTGGACCTTCACAGTGACAATGAAACACAGAAATTACATCGGAATTAAATATAACAGACACAATGCCGACTGAAGTACAGGAACACTGAGTCTTCCTACTGTCTATAATTTCAGCGTTTCCTGTTTCACCAGTTTTACATTCCGATGCACCCCTGCAGGTTTACTGTATCCCTTGGACCTTCCCATTAACGGTGAAACACAGAAATTGCATAGGAGTTTAATATAAGAGACACAATGCCGACTTAAGTACAGGAACATTGAGTCTTCCTACTGTCTATGTTTGACCGTTTCCTGTGTCACCAGTTTTACATTCCGATGATCCTCTGCAGGTTTACTGTATCCATTGGACTTTCCCATTGACGAGGAACCACAAAAAATGCATAGGAATTAAATATGAGAGACACAATGCCGACTTAAGTACAGGAAGAATGAGTCTTCCTACTGTCTATTTTTTGAGCGTCTCCTTTGTCACCAGTTTTACATTCCGATCCACCTCTGCATGTTTACTGTATCCATTGGACCTTCCAATTGACGAACAAACACAGAAATTGCATCGGAATTAAATATAAGAGACACAATGCCGACTTAAGTACAGGATGATTGAGTCTACCTATTGTCTATGTTTTGAGCGTCTCCTGTGTCACCAGTTTTACATTCGGATGCACCTCTGCAGGGTTACTGTATCCCTTGGACCTTCCCATTGACGGTGAAACACAGAAATTGCATCGGAATTATATATAAGAGACCCAATGTCGTCTTAAGTACAGGAAGACAAAGTCATCCAACTGTCTATGTTTTGAGCGTTTCCTGTGTCACCAGTTTTACATTCCGATGCACCTCTGCAGGTTTGCTGTATCCCTTTCACCTTCCCATTGACGACGAAACACAGAAATTGCATCGGATTTAAATATAAGAGACACAATGCCGTCTTAAGTACAGGAAGACTGAGTATTCCTACTGTCTATTTTTTGAGCGTTTCCTGTGTCTCCAGTTTTACATTCCGATGCACCTCTGCAGGTTTACTGTATCCCTTCCATCTTCCCATTGACGATGAATAACAGAAATTGCATCGGATTTAAATATAAGAGTCACAATGCCGACTTAAGTACAGGTACATTGCGTCTTCCTACTGTCTATGTTTTGAGCGTTTCCTGCGTCACCAGTTTTACATTCCGATGCACCTCTGCAGGTTAACTGTAACCATTGGACCTTCCCATTGACGATGAAACACAGAAATTACATCGGAACTAAATATAAGAGACACAACGTAGACTTAAGTACAAGAAAACTGAGTCTTCTTACGGTCTATGTTTTGAGCGTTTCCAGTGTCACCAGTTTTACATTCAGATGCACCTCTGCATGTTTACTGTATCCATTGGTCCTTCCCATGGACGATGAAACACAGAAATTCCATTGGAATTAAATATAAGAGACACAATGCCGACTTAGGTACAGGAAGACTGAGTCTTCCTACTGTCTATGTTTTGAGCGTGTCCTGTGTCACCAGTTTTACATTCCGATGAACCTCTGCAGTTTTACTGTATCACTTGAACCTTCACAGTGACGATGAAACACAGAAATTGCATCGGAATTAAATAAAAAAGACACAATGCCGACATAAGTACAAGAAAACTGAGTCTTCTTAGGGTCTATGTTATGAGTGCTTCCTGTGTCACCAGTTTTACATTTTGATGCACCTCTGCAGGTTTACTGTATCCCTTGGACTTTACCATTGACGATGAAACACAGAAATTGCTTCGGAATTAAATATAAGAGACACAATGCCGACTTAAGTACAGAAAGACTGAGTCTTCCCACTGTCTATGTTTTGAGCGTTTCCTGTGTCACCAGTTTTACATTCCGATGCACCTCTGCAGGTTTACTGTATCGCTTGCACCTTCCCATTGACAATGAAACACAGAAATTACATCGGACTTAAATATAACTGACAAAATGCCGACTTAAGTACAGTAAGACTGAGTCTTCCTACTCTCTATGTTTTGAGCGTTTACTGTGTCACCAGTTTTACATTCCGATGCACCTCTGCGGGTTTACTGTATCCCTTGGACTTTACCATTGACGATGAAACACAGAAATTGCATCGGAATTAAATATAAGAGACACAACGCCGACTTAAGTACAAGAACACTGAGTCTTCTTAGGGTCTATGTTTTATACGCTTCCTGTGTCACCAGTTTTACATTCCGACGCACCTCTGCAGGTTTCCTGTATCCCTTTGACCTTCCCATTGACGACAAAGCACAGAAATTGCATCGGATTTCAATATAAGAGACACAATGCCGACTTAAGTACAGGAAGACTGAGTCTTCCTACTGTCTATGTATTGAGTGTTTCCTGTGTCACCAGTTTTACATTCCGATGCACCTCTGCAGGTTTACTGTATCCCTTGGATCTTCCCATTGACGATGAAACACAGAAATTGCATCGGAATTAAATGTAAGAGACACAATTCCGACTTAAGTACAGGAACATTGAGTCTTCCTACTGTCTATGTTTTGAGAGTATCCTGCGTCACCAGTTTTACATTCCGATGCACCTCTGCAGGTTTACTGTATCCATTGGACCTTCCCATGGACGATGAAACACAGAAATTGCATCGGAATTAAATATAAGAGACACAATGCCGACTAAGGAACAGGAAGACTAAGTCTTCCTACTGTCTATGTTTTGAGCGTGTCCTGTGTCACCAGTTTTACATTCCGATGCACCTCTGCAGGTTTACTGTATCCCATGGACCTTCACAGTGACGATGAATAACAGAAATTGCATCGGAATTAAATATAAAAGACACAATGCCGACTTAAGTACAAGTAAACTGAGTCTTATTAGGGTCTATGTTATGAGCGCTTCCTGTGTCACCAGTTTTACATTTTGATGCACCTCTGCAGGTTAACTGTATCCCTTGGATTTTCCCATTGACGATGAAACACAGAAATTGCATCGGAATTAAATATAAGAGACACAATGCCGACTGAAGTACAGGAAGACTGAGTCTTCCTACTGTCTATGATTTGAGCGTTTCCTGTGTCACCAGTTTTATATTCCGATCCACCTCTGCAGGTTTACTGTATCCATTGGTCCTTCCCATTGACGATGAAACACAGAAATAGCATCGGAATTAAATATAAGAGACACAATGCCGACTTAAGTACAGGAAGGCTGGGTCTTCTTACTGTCTATGTTTGAGCGTTTCCTGTGTCGCCAGTTTTACATTCCGATGCACCTCTGCAGGTTTACTGTATCCGTTGGATCTTCCCATTGACGATGAAACACAGAAATTGCATCGGAATTAAACATAAGAGACACAATGCCGACTTATTACAGGAACATTGAGTCTTACTACTGTCTATGTTTTGAGCGTTTCCTGTGTCACCAGTTTTACATTCCGATGCACCTCTGCAGGTTTACTGTATCCCTAGGATCTTCCCATTGACGATGAACCACAGAAATTGCATCGGAATTAAATATAAGAGTCACAATGCCGACGTAAGTACAGGAACATTGAGTCTTCCTACCAGTTTTACATTCCGATCCACTTCTGGAGGTTTACTGTATCCATTGGCCCTTCCCATTGACGATGAAACACAGAAATTACATCGGAATTAAATATAAGAGACACAACGTTGACTTAAGTACAAGAAAACTGAGTCTTCTTACGGTCTATGTTTTGAGCGTATCCAGTGTCACCAGTTTTACATTTAGATGCACCTCTGCAGGTTTACTGTATCCATTGGACCTTCCCATGGACGATGAAACATAGAAATTGCATCGGAATTAAATATAAGAGACACAATGCCGAATTAGGTGCAGGAAGACTGAGTCTTCCAACTGTCTATGTTTTGAGCGTGTCCTGTGTCACCAGTTTTACATTCCGATGCACCTCTGCAGTTTTACTGTATCCCTTGCACCTTCACAGTGACGATGAAACACAGAAATTGCATCGGAATTAAATATAAAATACACAATGCCGACATAAGTACAAGAAAACTGAGTCTTCTTAGGGTCTATGTTATGAGCGCTTCCTGTGTCACCAGTTTTACATTTTGATGCACCTCTGCAGGGCTACTGTATCCCTTGGACCTTCCCATTGACGATGAAACACAGAAATTGCATCGGAATTAAATATAAGAGACACAATGCCGACTTAAGTACAGGAAGACTGAATCTTCCTACTGTCAATGTTTGAGCGTTTCCTGTGTCAACAGTTTTACATTCCGATGCACCTCTGCAGGTTTACTGTATACATTGGACCTTCCCATTGACGATGAAACACAGAAAATGCATCGGAATTAAATATAAGAGACACAATGCCGACTGAAGTACAGGAAGACTGAGTCTTCCTACTGTCTATGTTTTGAGCGTTTCCTGTGCCACCAGTTTTACATTCCGATCCACCTCTGTAGGTTTACTGTATCCCTTGGATCTTCCCATTGACGATGAAACACAGACATTGCATCGGAATTAAATATAAGAGACACAATGCCGACTTAAGTACAGGAACATTGAGTCTTCCTACTGTCTATGTTTTGAGCGTTTCCTGCGTCACCAGATTTACATTCCGATGCACCTCTGCAGGTTTACTGTATCCATTGGACCTTCCCATTGACGATGAAACACAGAAATTACATCGGAATTAAATATAAGAGACACAACGTTGAGTTAAGTACAAGAAAACTGAGTCTTCTTACGGTCTATGTTTTGAGCGTTTCCTGTGTCACCAGTTTTACATTCCGATGCACCTCTGGAGGTTTACTGTATCCATTGGAACTTCCCATGGACGATGAAGCACAGAAATTGCATCGGAATTAAATATAAGAGACACAATTCACTCTTAGGTACAGGAAGACTAAGTCTTCCTACTGTCTATGATTTGAACGTGTCCTGCGTCGCCCGTTTTACATTCCGATGCACCTCTGCAGGTTTACTGTAACCCTTGGACCTTCACAGTGACGATGAAACACAGAAATTGCATCGGAATTAAATATAAAAGACACAATGCCGACTTAAGTACAGGAAAACTGAGTCTTCTTAGGATCTATGTTATGAGCGCTTCCTGTGTCACCAGTTTTACATTCCGATGCACCTCTGCAGGGTCACTGTATCCCTTGGACCTTCCCATGGACGATTAAACACAGAAATTGCATCGGAATTAAATATAAGAAACACAATGCCGACTGAAGTACAGGTAGACTGAGTCTTCCTACTGTCTATAATTTGAGCGTTTCCTGTGTCACCAGTTTTATATTCCGATCCACCTCTGCAGGTTTACTGTATCCATTGGACCTTCCCATTGACGATGAAACACAGAAATAGCATCGGAATTAAATATAAGAGACACAATGCCGACTTAAGTACAGCAAGGCTGTCTTCCTACTGTCTATGTTTTGAGCGTTTCCTGTGTCACCAGTTTTATATTCCGATGCACCTCTGCAGGTTTACTGTATCCCTTGGATCTTCCCATTGACGATGAAACACAGAAATAGCTTCGGAATTAAATATAAGAGAACAATGCCGACTTAAGTACAGGAACATTGAGTCTTCCTACTGTCTGTGTTTTAAGCGTTTCCTGCGTCACCAGTTTTACATTCCGATGCACCTCTGCAGGTTTACTGTATCCATTGGACCTTCCCATTGACGATGAAACACAGAAATTACATCGGAATTAAACATAAGAGACACAACGTAGAGTTAAGTACAAGAAAACTGAGTCTTCTTACGGTCTATGTTTTGAGAGTTTCCTGTGTCACCAGTTTTACATTCCGATGCACCTCTAAGGGTTTACTGTATCCATTGGACCTTCCCATGGACGATGAAACACAGAAATTGCATCGGAATTAAATATAAGAGACACAATTCGCTCTTAGGTACACGAAGACTGAGTCTTCCTACTGTCTATGTTTTGAGCGTGTCCTGTGTAACCAGTTTTACATTCCGATGCACCTCTGCAGGTTTACTGTAACCCTTGGACCTTCACAGTGACGATGAACCACAGAAAGTGCATCGGAATTACATATAAAAGACACAATGCCGACTTCAGTACAAGAAAACTGAGTCTTCTAAGGGTCTATGTTATGAGCACTTCCTGTGTCACCAGTTTTACATTCCGATGCACCTCTGAGGGTTACTGTATCCGTTGGACCTTCCCATTGGCGATGAAACACAGAAATTGCATCGGAATTAAATATAAGAGACACAATGCCGACTGAAGTACAGGAAGACTGAGTCTTCCTACTGTCTATGATTTGAGCGTTTCCTGTATCACCAGTTTTATATTCCGATCCACCTCTGCAGGTTTACTGTATCCATTGGTCCTTCCCATTGACGATGAAACACAGAAATAGCATCGGAATTAAATATAAGAGACACAATGCCGACTTAAGTACAGGAAGACTGAGTCTTCCTACTGTCTATGTTTTAAGCGTTTCCTGTGTCACCAGTTTTACATTCCGATGCACCTATGCAGGTTTACTGTATCCCTTGGATCATCCCATTGACGATGAAACACAGAAATTGCATCGGAATTAAATATAAGAGACACAACGTTGAGTTAAGTACAAGAAAACTGAGTCTTCTTACGCTCTATGATTTGGGCGTTTCCTGTCTCACCAGTTTTACATTCCGATGCACCTCTAAGGGTTTACTGTATCCATTGGACCCTCCCATGGACGATGAAACACAGAAATTGCTTCGGAATTAAATATTAGAGACTCAATTCACTCTTAGGTACACGAAGACTGAGTCTTCCTACTGTCTATGTTTTGAGCGTGTCCTGTGTCACCAGTTTTACAGTCCGATGCACCTCTGCAGGTTTACTGTAACCCTTGGACCTTCACAGTGACGATGAAACACAGAAATTGCATCGGAATTAAATATAAAAGACACAATGCCGACTTAAGTACAAGAAAACTGAGTCTTCTTAGGGTCTATGTTATGAGCGCTTCCTGTGTCACCAGTTTTACATTCCGATGCACCTCTGCAGGGTTACTGTATCCCTTGGACCTTCCCATTGACGATGAAACACAGAAATTACATCGGAATTAAATATAAGAGACACAACGTTGAGTTAAGTATAAGAAAACTGAGTCTTGTTACGGTCTACGTATTGAGCGTTTCCAGTGTCACCAGTTTTACATTCCGATGCACCTCTGCAGGATTACTGTGTCCCCTGGACATTCCCATTGGCGATGAATCACAGATATTGCATCGGAATTAAATATAAGAGACACAATGACGTCTTAAGTACAGGAAGACAAAGTCTTCCAACTGTCTATGTTTTGAGCGTTTCCTGTGTCACCAGTTTCACATTCCGATGCACCTCTGCAGGTTTACTGTATCCCTTGGATCTTCCCATTGACGATGAAACACAGAAATTGCAACGGAATTAAATATAAGAGACACAATGCCGACTTAAGTACAGGAACATTGAGTCTTCCTACTGTATATGTTTTGAGCGTTTCCTGCGTCACCAGTTTTACATTCCGATGCACCTCTGCAGGTTTACTGTATCCATTGGACCTTCCCATTGACGATGAAACACAGAAATTACATCGGAATTAAATATAAGAGACACAACGTTGAGTGAAGTACAAGAAAACTGAGTCTTCTTACGGTCTATGCTTTGAGCGTTTCCTGTCTCACCAGTTTTACATTCCGATGCACCTCTAAGGGTTTACTGTATCCATTGGACCTTCCCATGGACGATGAAACACAGAAATTGCATCGGAATTAAATAGAAGAGACACAATGCCGACTTAGGTACAGGAAGACTGAGTCTTCCTACTGTCTATGTTTTGAGCGTGTCCTGTGTCACCAGTTTTACATTCCGATGCACCTCTGCAGTTTTACTGTAACACTTGCACCTTCACAGTGTCGATGAAACACAGAAATTGCATCGGAATTAAATATAAAAGACACAATGCCGACATAAGTACAAGAAAACTGAGTCTTCTTAGGGTCTATGTTATGAGCGCTTCCTGTGTCACCAGTTTTACATTTTGATGCACCTCTGCAGGGTTACTGTATCCCTTGGACCTTCCCATTGACGAAGAAACACAGAAATTGCATCGGAATTAAATATAAGAGACACAATGCCGACTTAAGTACAGGAAGACTGGGTCTTCCTACTGTCAATGTTTGAGCGTTTCCTGTGTCAACAGTTTTACATTCCGATGCACCTCTGCAGGTGTACTGTATCCATTGGACCTTCCCATTGACGATGAAACACAGAAAATGCATCGGAATTAAATATAAGAGACACAATGCCGACTGAAGTACTGGAAGACTGAGTCTTCCTACTGTCTATGTTTTGAGCGTTTCCTGTGCCACCAGTTTTACATTCCGATCCCCCTCTGCAGGTTTACTGTATCCATTGGACCTTCCCATTGACGATGAAACACAGAAAATGCATCGGAATTAAATATAAGAGACACAATGCCGACTTAAGTACAGGAACATTGAGTCTTCCTATTGTCTATGTTTTGAGCGTTTCCTGCGTCACCAGTTTTACATTCCGATGCACCTCTGCAGGTTTACTGTATCCATTGGACCTTCCCATTGACGATGAAACACAGAAATTACATCGGAATTAAATATAAGAGACACAACGTTGAGTTAAGTACAAGAAAACTGAGTCTTCTTACGCTCTATGATTTGAGCGTTTCCTGTCTCACCAGTTTTACATTCCGATGCACCTCTAAGGGTTTACTGTATCCATTGGACCTTCCCATGGACGATGAAACACAGAAATTGCTTCGGAATTAAATATTAGAGACTCAATTCACTCTTAGGTACACGAAGACTGAGTCTCCCTACTGTCTATGTTTTGAGCGTGTCCTGTGTCACCAGTTTTACAGTCCGATGCACCTCTGCAGGTTTAGTGTAACCCTTGGACTTTCACAGTGACGATGAAACACAGAAATTGCATCGGAATTAAATATAAAAGACACAATGCCGACTTAAGTACAAGAAAACTGAGTCTTCTTAGGGTCCATGTTATGAGCGCTTCCTGTGTCACCAGTTTTACATTCCGATGCACCTCTGCAGGGTTACTGTATCCCTTGGACCTTCCCATTGACGATGAAACACAGAAATTACATCGGAATTAAATATAAGAGACACAACGTTGAGTTAAGTATAAGAAAACTGAGTCTTGTTACGGTCTACGTTTTGAGCGTTTCCAGTGTCACCAGTTTTACATTCCGATGCACCTCTGCAGGATTACTGTGTCCCCTGGACCTTCCCATTGGCGATGAATCACAGATATTGCATCGGAATTAAATATAAGAGACACAATGACGTCTTAAGTACAGGAAGACAAAGTCTTCCAACTCTCTATGTTTTGAGCGTTTCCTGTGTCACCAGTTTCACATTCCGATGCACCTCTGCAGGTTTACTGTATCCCTTGGATCTTCCCATTGACGATGAAACACAGAAATTGCAACGGAATTAAATATAAGAGACACAATGCCGACTTAAGTACAGGAAAATTGAGTCTTCCTACTGTATATGTTTTGAGCGTTTCCTGCGTCACCAGTTTTACATTCCGATGCACCTCTGCAGGTTTACTGTATCCATTGGACCTTCCCATTGACGATGAAACACAGAAATTACATCGGAATTAAATATAAGAGACACAACGTTGAGTGAAGTACAAGAAAACTGAGTCTTCTTAGGGTCTCTGTTATGAGCGCTTCCTGTGTCACCAGTTTTACATTTTGATGCACCTCTGCAGGGTTACTGTATCCCTTGGACCTTCCCATTGACGAAGAAACACAGAAATTGCATCGGAATTAAATATAAGAGACACAATGCCGACTTAAGTACAGGAAGACTGAGTCTTCCTACTGTCAATGTTTGAGCGTTTCCTGTGTCAACAGTTTTACATTCCGATGCACCTCTGCAGGTTTACTGTATCCATTGGACCTTCCCATTGACGATGAAACACAGAAAATGCATCGGAATTAAATATAAGAGACACAATGCCGACTGAAGTACTGGAAGACTGAGTCTTCCTACTGTCTATGTTTTGAGCGTTTCCTGTGCCACCAGTTTTACATTCCGATCCCCCTCTGCAGGTTTACTGTATCCATTGGACCTTCCCATTGACGATGAAACACAGAAAATGCATCGGAATTAAATTTAAGAGACACAATGCCGACTTAAGTACAGGAACATTGAGTCTTCCTACTGTCTATGTTTTGAGCGTTTCCTGCGTCACCAGTTTTACATTCCGATGCACCTCTGCAGGTTTACTGTATCCATTGGACCTTCCCATTGACGATGAAACACAGAAATTACATCGGAATTAAATATAAGAGACACAACGTTGAGTTAAGTACAAGAAAACTGAGTCTTCTTACGCTCTATGATTTGAGCGTTTCCTGTCTCACCAGTTTTACATTCCGATGCACCTCTAAGGGTTTACTGTATCCATTGGACCTTCCCATGGACGATGAAACACAGAAATTGCTTCGGAATTAAATATTAGAGACTCATTTCACTCTTAGGTACACGAAGACTGAGTCTTCCTACTGTCTATGTTTTGAGCGTGTTTGTGTCACCAGTTTTACAGTCCGATGCACCTCTGCAGGTTTACTGTAACCCTTGGACTTTCACAGTGACGATGAAACACAGAAATTGCATCGGAATTAAATATAAAAGACACAATGCCGACTTAAGTACAAGAAAACTGAGTCTTCTTAGGGTCTATGTTATGAGCGCTTCCTGTGTCACCAGTTTTACATTCCGATGCACCTCTGCAGGGTTACTGTATCCCTTGGACCTTCCCATTGGCGATGAAACACAGAACTTGCATCGGAATTAAATATAAGAGAAACAATGCCGACTGAAGTACAGGAAGACTGAGTCTTCCTACTGTCTATGATTTGAGCGTTTCCTGTGTCACGAGTTTTATATTCCGATCCACCTCTATCCATTGGTCCTTCCCATTGACGATGAATCACAGAAATAGCATCGGAATTAAATATAAGAGACACAATGCCGACTTAAGTACAGGAAGGCTGAGTCTTCCTACTGTCAATGTTTGAGCGTTTCCTGTGTCAACAGTTTTACATTCCGATGCACCTCTGCAGGTTTCTGTATCCCTTGCACCTTCACAGTGACGATGAAACACAGAAATTGCATCGGAATTAAATATAAAAGACACAATGCCGACATAAGTACAAGATAACTGAGTCTTCTTAGGGTCTATGTTATGAGCGCTTCCTGTGTCACCAGTTTTACATTTTGATGCACCTCTGCAGGGTTACTGTATCCCTTGGACCTTCCCATTGACGATGAAACACAGAAATTGCATCGGAATTAAACGTAAGAGACACAATGCCAAGTACAGGAAGGCTGAGTCTTCCTACTGTCTATGTTTTGAGCGTTTCCTGTGTCACCAGTTTTATATTCCGATGCACCTCTGCAGGTTTACTGTATCCCTTGGATCTTCCCATTGACGATGAAACACAGAAATTGTTTCGGAATTAAATATAAGACAACAATGCCGACTTAAGTACAGGAACATTGAGTCTTCCTACTGTCTGTGTTTTAAGCGTTTCCTGCGTCACCAGTTTTACATTCCGATGCACCTCTGCAGGTTTACTGTATCCATTGGACCTTCCCATTGACGATGAAACGCAGAAATTGCATCGGAATTAAATATAAGAGACACAATTCGCTCTTAGGTACACGAAGACTGAGTCTTCCTACTGTCTATGTTTTGAGCGTGTCCTGTGTCACCAGTTTTACATTCCGATGCACCTCTGCAGGTTTACTGTAACCCTTGGACCTTCACAGTGACGATGAACCACAGAAAGTGCATCGGAATTACATATAAAAGACACAATGCCGACTTAAGTACAAGAAAACTGAGTCTTCTAAGGGTCTATGTTATGATCGCTTCCTGTGTCACCAGTTTTACATTCCGATGCACCTCTGAGGGTTACTGTATCCCTTGGACCTTCCCATTGACGATGAAACACAGAAATAGCATCGGAATTAAATATAAGAGACACAATGCCGACTTAAGTACAGGAAGACTGAATCTTTCTACTGTCTATGATTTGAGCGTTCCCTGTGTCACCAGTTTTACATTCCGATGCACCTCTGCAGGTTTAGTGTATCCCTTGGATCTTCCCATTGACGATGAAACACAGAAATTGCAACGGAATTAAATATAAGAGACACAATGCCGACTTAAGTACAGGAACATTGAGTCTTCCTACTGTATATGTTTTGAGCGTTTCCTGCGTCACCAGTTTTACATTCCGATGCACCTCTGCAGGTTTACTGTATCCATTGGACCTTCCCATTGACGATGAAACACAGAAATTACATCGGAATTAAATATAAGAGACACCACGTTGAGTTAAGTACAAGAAAACTGAGTCTTCTTACGGTCTATGCTTTGAGCGTTTCCTGTCTCACCAGTTTTACATTCCGATGCACCTCTAAGGGTTTACTGTATCCATTGGACCTTCCCATGGACGATGAAACACAGAAATTGCATCGGAATTAAATATAAGAGACACAATGCCGACTTAGGTACAGGAAGGCTGAGTCTTCCTACTGTCTATGTTTTGAGCGTGTCCTGTGTCACCAGTCTTACATTCCGATGCACCTCTGCAGTTTTACTGTAAGATGAAACACAGAAATTGCATCGGAATTAAATATAAAAGACACAATGCCGACATAAGTACAAGAAAACTGAGTCTTCTTAGGGTCTATGTTATGAGCGCTTCCTGTGTCACCAGTTTTACATTCCGATGCACCTCTGAGGGTTACCGTATCCCTTGGACCTTCCCATTGGCGATGAAACACACAACTTGCATCGGAATTAAATATAAGAGAAACAATGCCGACTGAAGTACAGGAAGACTGAGTCTTCCTACTGTCTATGATTTGAGCGTTTCCTGTGTCACGAGTTTTATATTCCGATCCACCTCTGCAGGTTTACTCTATCCATTGGTCCTTCCCATTGACGATGAAACACAGAAATAGCATCGGAATTAAATATAAGAGACACAATGCCGACTTAAATACAGGAAGGCTGAGTCTTCCTACTGTCAATGTTTGAGCGTTTCCTGTGTCAACAGTTTTACATTCCGATGCACCTCTGCAGGTTTCTTCATCCCTTGCACCTTCACAGTGACGATGAAACACAGAAATTGCATCGGAATTAAATATAAAAGGCACAATGCCGACATAAGTACAAGATAACTGAGTCTTCTTAGGGTCTATGTTATGAGCGCTTCCTGTGTCACCAGTTTTACATTTTGATGCACCTCTGCAGGGTTACTGTATCCCTTGGACCTTCCCATTGACAATGAAACACAGAAATTGCATCGGAATTAAATGTAAGAGACACAATGCCGACTTAAGTACAGGAAGACTGAGTCTTCGTACTGTCAATGTTTGAGCGTTTCCTGTGTCAACAGTTTTACATTCCGATGCACCTCTGCAGGTTTACTGTATCCCTTTGATCTTCCCATTGACGATGAAACACAGAAATTGCATCGGAATTAAATATAAGAGACACAATGCCGTCTTAAGTACAGGAACATTGAGTCTTCCTACTGTCTATGATTTGAGCGTTTCCTGCGTCACCAGTTTTACATTCCGATGCACCTCTGCAGGTTTACTGTATCCATTGGACGTTCCCATGGACGATGAAACACAGAAAATGCATCGGAATTAAATATAAGAGACACAATTCACTTTTAGGTACACGAAGACTGAGTCTTCCTACTGTCTATGTTTTGAGCGTGTCCTGCGTCACCAGTTTTACATTCCGATGCACCTCTGCAGGTTTACTGTAACCCTTGGACCTTCACAGTGACGATGAAACACAGAAATTGCATCGGAATTAAATATAAAAGACACAATGCCGACTTAAGTACAAGAAAACTGAGTCTTCTTAGGGTCTATGTTATGAGCGCTTCCTGTGTCACCAGTTTTACATTCCGATGCACCTCTGAGGGTTACTGTATCCCTTGGACCTTCCCATTGGCGATGAAACACAGAAAGTGCATCGGAATTAAATATAAGAGACACAATGCCGACTGAAGTACACGAAGACTGAGTCTTCCTACTGTCTATGATTTGAGCTTTTCCTGTGTCACCAGTTTTATATTCCGATCCACCTCTGCAGGTTTACTCTATTCATTGGTCCTTCCCATTGACGATGAAACACAGAAATAACATCGGAATTAAATATAAGAGACACAATGCCGACTTAAGTACAGGAAGGCTGAGTCTTCCTACTGTCTATGTTTTGAGCGTTTCCTGCGTCACCAGTTTTACATTCCGATGCACCTCTGCAGCTTTACTGTATCCGTTGGACCTTCCCATTGACGATGAAACACAGAAATTACATCGGAATTAAATATAAGAGACACAACGTTGAGTTAAGTATTAGAAAACTGAGTCTTCTTACGGTCTACGTTTTGAGCGTTTCCAGTGTCACCAGTTTTACATTCCGATGCACCTCTGCAGGTTTCCTGTATCCCTTGGACCTTCAAAGTGACGATGAAACACAGAAATTGCATCGGAATTAAATATAAGAGACACAATGCCGACTTAAGTACAGGAAGATTGAGTCTTCCTACTGTCTATGTTCTGAGCGTTTCCTGTGTCATCAGTTCTACATTCCGATGCACCTCTGCAGGGTTACTGTATCCATTGGACCCCCCCATTGACGATGAAACACAGAAATTGCATCGGAATTAAATATAAAAGACACAATGCCGACTTAAGTACAGGAAGACAGAGTCTTTCTACTGTCTATGTTTTGAGCGTTTCCTGTGTCACCAGTTTTACATTCCGATGCACCTCTGCAGGTTTACTGTGTCCCTTGGACCTTCCCATTGGCGATGAATCACAGATATTGCATCAGAATTAAATATAAGAGACACAATGACGTCTTAAGTACAGGAAGACAGAGTCTTCCAACTGTCTATGTTTTGAGCGTTTCCTGTGTCACCAGTTTTACATTCCGATGCACCTCTGTAGGTTTCCTGTATCCCTTGCACCTTCAAAGTGACGATGAAACACAGAAATTGCATCGGAATTAAATATAAGAGACACAATGCCGACTTAAGTACAGGAAGACTGAGTCTTCCTACTGTCTATGTTCTGAGCGTTTCCTGTGTCATCAGTTCTACATTCCGATGCACCTCTGCAGGGTTACTGTATCCATTGGACCCCCCCATTGACGATGAAACACAGAAATTGCATCGGAATTAAATATAAAAGACACAATGCCGACTTAAGTACAGGAAGACAGAGTCTTTCTACTGTCTATGATTTGAGCGTTCCCTGTGTCACCAGTTTTATATTCCGATCCACCTCTGCAGGTTTACTGTATCAATTGGACCTTCCCATTGACGATGAAACACAGAAATAGCATCGGAATTAAATATTAGAGACACAATGCCGACTTATGTACAGGAAGGCTGAGTCTTCCTACTGTCTATGTTTTGAGCGTTTCCTGTGTCACCAGCTTTACATTCCGATGCACCTCTGCAGGTTTACTGTATCCCTTGGATCTTCCCATTGACGATGAAACACAGAAATTGCATCAGAATTAAATATAAGAGACACAATGCCGACTTAAGTACAGGAACATTGAGTCTTCCTACTGTCTATGTTTTGAGCGTTTCCTGCGTCACCAGTTTTACATTCCGATGCACCTCTGCAGGTTTACTGTAACCATTGGACCTTCCCATTGACGATGAAACACAGAAATTACATCGGAATTAAATATAAGAGACACAACGTTGAGTTAAGTACAAGAAAACTGAGTCATCTTACGGTCTATGCTTTGAGCGTTTCCTGTCTCACCAGTTTTACATTCCGATGCACCTCTAAGGGTTTACTGTATCCATTGGACCTTCCCATGGACGACGAAACACAGAAATTGCATCGGAATTAAATATAAGAGACACAATTCACTCTTAGGTACACGAAGACTAAGTCTTCCTACTGTCTATGTTTTGAGCGTGTCCTGTGTCACCAGTTTTACATTCCGATGCACCTCTGCAGGTTTACTGTAACCCTTGGACCTTCACAGTGACGATGAAACACAGAAATTGCATCAGAATTAAATATAAGAGTCACAATGCCGACTTAAGTACAGGAACATTGAGTCTTCCTACTGTCTATGTTTTGAGCGTTTCCTGCGTCACCAGTTTTACATTCCGATGCACCTCTGCAGGTTTACTGTATCCATTGGACCTTCCCATTGACGATGAAACACAGAAATTACATCGGAATTAAATATAAGAGACACAACGTTGACTTAAGTACAAGAAAACTGAGTCTTCTTACGGTCTATGCTTTGAGCGTATCCAGTGTCACCAGTTTTACATTCAGATGCACCTCTGCAGGTTTACTGTATCCATTGGACCTTCCCATGGACGATGAAACACAGATATTGCATCGGAATTAAATATAAGCGACACAATGCCGACTTAGGTACAGGAAGAATGAGGCTTCCTACTGTCTATGTTTTGAGCGTGTCCTGTGTCACCAGTTTTACATTCCAATGCACCTCTGCAGTTTTACTGTATCCCTTGCACCTTCACAGTGACGATGAAACACAGAAATTGCATCGGAATTAAATATAAAAGACACAATGCCGACATAAGTACAAGAAAACTGAGTCTTCTTAGGGTCTATGTTATGAGCGCTTCCTGTGTCACCAGTTTTACATTTTGATGCACCTCTGCAGGGTTACTGTATCCCTTGGACTTTCCCAATGACGATGAAACACAAAAATTGCATCGGAATTAAATATAAGAGACACAATGCCGACTTAAGTACAGGAAGACTGAGTCTTCCTACTGTCAATGTCTGAGCGTTTCTGTGTCAACAGTTTTACATTCCGATGCACCTCTGCAGGTTTACTGTGTCCCTTGGACCTTCCCATTGGCGATGAATCACAGATATTGCATCGGAATTAAATATAAGAGACACAATGACGTCTTAAGTACAGGAAGACAAAGTCTTCCAACTGTCTATGTTTTGAGCGTTTCCTGTGTCACCAGTTTTACATTCCAATGCACCTCTGCAGGTTTCCTGTATCCCTTGGACCTTCAAAGTGTCGATGAAACACAGAAATTTCATCGGAATTAAATATAAGAGACACAATACCGAATAAGTACAGGAAGACGGAGTCTTCCTACTGTCTATGCTTTGAGCGTTTCCTGTGTCATCAGTTCTACATTCCGATGCACCTCTGCAGGTTTACTGTATCCATTGGACCCCCCCCCCCCCCCATTGACGATGAAACACAGAAATTGCATCGGAATTAAATATAAAAGACCCAATGCCGACTTAAGTACAGGAACATTGAGTCTTCCTACTGTCTATGTTTTGAGCGTTTCCTGCGTCACCAGTTTTACATTCCGATGCACCTCTGCAGGTTTACTGTATCCATTGGACCTTCCCATTGACGATGAAACACAGAAATTACATCGGAATTAAATATAAGAGACACAACGTTGAGTTAAGTACAAGAAAACTGAGTCTTCTTACGGTCTATGCTTTGAGCGTTTCCTGTCTCACCAGTTTTACATTCCGATGCACCTCTAAGGGTTTACTGTATCCATTGGCCCTTCCCATGGACGATGAAACACAGAAATTGCATCGGAATTAAATATAAGAGACACAATGCCGACTTAGGTACAGGAAGACTGAGTCTTCCTACTGTCTATGTTTTGAGCGTGTCCTGTGTCACCAGTTTTACATTCCGATGCACCTCTGCAGTTTTACTGTAACCCTTGCACCTTCACAATGACGATGAAACACAGAAATTGCATCGGAATTAAATATAAAAGACACAATGCCGACATAAGTACAAGAAAACTGAGTCTTCTTATGGTCTATGTTATGAGCGCTTCCTGTGTCACCAGTTTTACATATTGATGCACCTCTGCAGGGTTACTGTATCCCTTGGACCTTCCCATTGTCGATGAAACACAGAAATTGCATCGGAATTAAATATAAGAGACACAATGCCGACTTAAGTACAGGAAGACTGAGTCTTCCTACTGTCAATGTTTGAGCGTTTCCTGTGTCAACAGTTTTACATTCCGATGCACCTCTGCAGGTTTACTGTATCCATTGGACCTTCCCATTGACGATGAAACACAGAAAATGCATCGGAATTAAATATATGAGACACAATGCCGACTGAAGTACAGGAAGACTGAGTCTTCCTACTGTCTATGTTTTGAGCGTTTCCTGTGCCACCAGTTTTACATTCCGCTCCCCCTCTGCAGGTTTACTGTATCCATTGGACCTTCCCATTGACGATGAAACACAGAAATAGCATCGGAATTAAATATAAGAGACACAATGCCGACTTAAGTACAGAAAGACTGAGTCTTCCGACTGTCTATGATTTGAGCGTTTCCTGTGTCACCAGTTTTACATTCCGATGCACCTCTGCAGGTTTACAGTATCCCTTGGATCTTCCCATTGACGATGAAACACAGAAATTGCATCGGAATTAAATATAAGAGACACAATGCCGTCTTAAGTACAGGAACATAGAGTCTTCCTACTGTCTATGTTTTGAGCGTTTCCTGCGTCACCAGTCTTACATTCCGATGCACCTCTGCAGGTTTACTGTATCCATTGGACCTTCCCATGGACGATGAAACACAGAAAATGCATCGGAATTAAATATAAGAGACACAATTCACTTTTAGGTACACGAAGACTGAGTCTTCCTACTGTCTATGTTTTGAGCGTGTCCTGCGTCACCAGTTTTACATTCCGATGCACCTCTGCAGGTTTACTGTAACCCTTGGACTTTCACAGTGACGATGAAACACAGAAATTGCATCGGAATTAAATATAAAAGACACAATGAAGACTTAAACAAGAAAACTGAGTCTTCTTAGGGTCTATGTTATGAGCGCTTCCTGTGTCACCAGTTTTACATTCCGATGCACCTCTGAGGGTTACTGTATCCCTTGGACCTTCCCATTGGCGATGAAACACAGAACTTGCATCGGAATTAAATATAAGAGACACAATGCCGACTTAAGTACAGGAAGACTGAGTCTTCCTACTGTCAATGTTTGAGCGTTTCTGTGTCAACAGTTTTACATTCCGATGCACCTCTGCAGGTTTACTGTGTCCCTTGGACCTTCCCATTGGCGATGAATCACAGATATTGCATCGGAATTAAATATAAGAGACACAATGACGTCTTAAGTACAGGAAGACAAAGTCTTCCAACTGTCTATGTTTTGAGCGTTTCCTGTGTCACCAGTTTTACATTCCGATGCACCTCTGCAGGTTTCCTGTATCCCTTGGACCTTCAAAGTGTCGATGAAACACAGAAATTTCTTCGGAATTAAATATAAGAGACACAATACCGACTTAAGTACAGGAAGACGGAGTCTTCCTACTGTCTATGCTTTGAGCGTTTCCTGTGTCATCAGTTCTACATTCCGATGCACCTCTGCAGGTTTACTGTATCCATTGGACCCCCCCCCCATTGACGATGAAACACAGAAATTGCATCGGAATTAAATATAAAAGACACAATGCCGACTTAAGTACAGGAACATTGAGTCTTCCCACTGTCTATGTTTTGAGCGTTTCCTGCGTCACCAGTTTTACATTCCGATGCACCTCTGCAGGTTTACTGTATCCATTGGACCTTCCCATTGACGATGAAACACAGAAATTACATCGGAATTAAATATAAGAGACACAACGTTGAGTTAAGTACAAGAAAACTGAGTCTTCTTACGGTCTATGCTTTGAGCGTTTCCTGTCTCACCAGTTTTACATTACGATGCACCTCTAAGGGTTTACTGTATCCATTGGCCCTTCCCATGGACGATGAAACACAGAAATTGCATCGGAATTAAATATAAGAGACACAATGCCGACTTAGGTACAGGAAGACTGAGTCTTCCTACTGTCTATGTTTTGAGCGTGTCCTGTGTCACCAGTTTTACATTCCGATGCACCTCTGCAGTTTTACTGTAACCCTTGCACCTTCACAATGACGATGAAACACAGAAATTGCATCGGAATTAAATATAAAAGACACAATGCCGACATAAGTACAAGAAAACTGAGTCTTCTTATGGTCTATGTTATGAGCGCTTCCTGTGTCACCAGTTTTACATATTGATGCACCTCTGCAGGGTTACTGTATCCCTTGGACCTTCCCATTGACGGTGAAACACAGAAATTGCATCGGAATTAAATATAAGAGACACAATGCCGACTTAAGTACAGGAAGACTGAGTCTTCCTACTGTCAATGTTTGAGCGTTTCCTGTGTCAACAGTTTTACATTCCGATGCACCTCTGCAGGTTTACTGTATCCATTGGACCTTCCCATTGACGATGAAACACAGATAATGCATCGGAATTAAATATAAGAGACACAATGCCGACTGAAGTACAGGAAGACTGAGTCTTCCTACTGTCTATGTTTTGAGCGTTTCCTGTGCCACCAGTTTTACATTCCGATCCCCCTCTGCAGGTTTACTGTATCCATTGGACCTTCCCATTAACGATGAAACACAGAAATAGCATCGGAATTAAATATAAGAGACACAATGCCGACTTAAGTACAGAAAGACTGAGTCTTCCTACTGTCTATGATTTGAGCGTTTCCTGTGTCACCAGTTTTACATTCCGATGCACCTCTGCAGGTTTACAGTATCCCTTGGATCTTCCCATTGACGATGAAACACAGAAATTGCATCGGAATTAAATATAAGAGACACAATGCCGTCTTAAGTACAGGAACATAGAGTCTTCCTACTGTCTATGTTTTGAGCGTTTCCTGCGTCACCAGTCTTACATTCCGATGCACCTCTGCAGGTTTACTGTATCCATTGCACCTTCCCATGGACGATGAAACACAGAAAATGCATCGGAATTAAATATAAGAGACACAATTCACTTTTAGGTACACGAAGACTGAGTCTTCCTACT
The DNA here is from genome assembly GCF_023898315.1 of Schistocerca nitens. NCBI lineage: Eukaryota > Metazoa > Arthropoda > Insecta > Orthoptera > Acrididae > Schistocerca > Schistocerca nitens. The sequence continues at coordinate 1,198,906,917 of NC_064615.1, read as the reverse complement.
GTCTATGTTTTGAGCGTGTCCTGCGTCACCAGTTTTACATTCCGATGCACCTCTGCAGGTTTACTGTAACCCTTGGACTTTCACAGTGACGATGAAACACAGAAATTGCATCGGAATTAAATATAAAAGACACAATGAAGACTTAAACAAGAAAACTGAGTCTTCTTAGGGTCTATGTTATGAGCGCTTCCTGTGTCACCAGTTTTACATTCCGATGCACCTCTGAGGGTTACTGTATCCCTTGGACCTTCCCATTGGCGATGAAACACAGAACTTGCATCGGAATTAAATATAAGAGACACAATGCCGACTGAAGTAGAGGAAGACTGAGTCTTCCTACTGTCTATGATTTGAGCGTTTCCTGTGTCACCAGATTTATATTCCGATCCACCTCTGCAGGTTTACTCTATCCATTGGTCCTTCCCATTGACGATGAAACACAGAAATAGCATCGGAATTAAATATAAGAGACACAATGCCGACTTAAGTACAGGAAGGCTGAGTCTTCCTACTGTCAATGTTTGAGCGTTTCCTGTGTCAACAGTTTTACATTCCGATGCACCTCTGCAGGTTTACTGTATCCCTTGCACCTTCACAGTGACGATGAAACACAGAAATTGCATCGGAATTAAATATAAAAGACACAATGCCGACATAAGTACAAGATAACTGAGTCTTCTTAGGGTCTATGTTATGAGCGCTTCCTGTGTCACCAGTTTTACATTTTGATGCACCTCTGCAGGGTTACTGTATCCCTTGGACCTTCCCATTGACGATGAAACACAGAAATTGCATCGGAATTAAATATAAGAGACACAATGCCGACTTAAGTACAGGAAGACTGAGTCTTCCTACTGTCAATGTTTGAGCGTTTCCTGTGTCAACAGTTTTACATTCCGATGCACCTCTGCAGGTTAACTGTATCCATTGGACCTTCCCATTGACGATGAAACACAGAAAATGCATCGGAATTAAATGTAAGAGACACAATGCCGACTGAAGTGCAGGAAGACTGAGTCTTCCTACTGTCTATGTTTTGAGCGTTTCCTGTGCCACCAGTTTTACATTCAAATCCCCCTCTGCAGGTTAACTGTATCCATTGGACCTTCCCATTCACGATGAAACACAGAAATAGCATCGGAATTAAATACAAGAGACACAATGCCGACTTAAACACAGAAAGACTGAGTCTTCCTACTGTCTATGTTTTGAGCGTTTCCTGTGTCACCAGTTTTACATTCCGATGCACCTCTGTAGGTTTCCTGTATCCCTTGCACCTTCAAAGTGACGATGAAACACAGAAATTGCATCGGAATTCAATATAAGAGACACAGTGCCGACTTAAGTACAGGAAGACTGAGTCTTCCTACTGTCTATGTTCTGAGCGTTTCCTGTGTCATCAGTTCTACATTCCGATGCACCTCTGCTGGGTTACTGTATCCATTGGACCCCCCCATTGACGATGAAACACAGAAATTGCATCGGAATTAAATATAAAAGACACAATGCCGACTTAAGTACAGGAAGACTGAGTCTTTCTACTGTCTATGATTTGAGCGTTCCCTGTGTCACCAGTTTTATATTCCGATCCACCTCTGCAGGTTTACTGTATCAATTGGACCTTCCCATTGACGATGAAACACAGAAATAGCATCGGAATTAAATATTAGAGACACAATGCCGACTTAAGTACAGGAAGGCTGAGTCTTCCTACTGTCTATGTTTTGAGCGTTTCCTGTGTCACCAGCTTTACATTCCGATGCACCTCTGCAGGTTTACTGTATCCCTTGGATCTTCCCATTGACGATGAAACACAGAAATTGCATCAGAATTAAATATAAGAGACACAATGCCGACTTAAGTACAGGAACATTGAGTCTTCCTACTGTCTATGCTTAGAGCGTTTCCTGCGTCACCAGTTTTACATTCCGATGCACCTCTGCAGGTTTACTGTAACCATTGGACCTTCCCATTGACGATGAAACACAGAAATTACATCGGAATTAAATATAAGAGACACAACGTTGAGTTAAGTACAAGAAAACTGAGTCTTCTTACGGTCTATGCTTTGAGCGTTTCCTGTCTCACCAGTTTTACATTTCGATGCACCTCTAAGGGTTTACTGTATCCATTGGACCTTCCCATGGACGACGAAACACAGAAATTGCATCGGAATTAAATATAAGAGACACAATTCACTCTTAGGTACACGAAGACTAAGTCTTCCTACTGTCTATGTTTTGAGCGTGTCCTGTGTCGCCAGTTTTACATTCCGATGCACCTCTGCAGGTTTACTGTAACCCTTGGACCTTCCCATTGACGATGAAACACAGAAAATGCATCGGAATTAAATGTAAGAGACACAATGCCGACTTAAGTACAGGAAGACTGAGTCTTCCTACTGTCTATGTTCTGAGCGTTTCCTGTGTCATCAGTTTTATATTCCGAGCCACCTCTGCAGGTTTACTCTATCCATTGGTCCATCCCATTGACGATGAAACACAGAAATAGCATCGGAATTAAATATAAGAGACACAATGCCGACTGAAGTACAGGAAGACTGAGTCTTCCTACTGTCTATGTTTTGAGCGTTTCCTGTGTCATCAGTTCTACATTCCGACGCACCTCTGCAGGTTTCCTGTATCCATTGGACCCCCCCATTGACGATGAAACACAGAAATTGCATCGGAATTAAATATAAGAGACACAATGCCGACTTAAGTACAGGAAGACTGAGTCTTCCTACTGTCTATGTTTTGAGCGTTTCCTGCGTCACCAGTTTTACATTCCGATGCACCTCTGCAGGTTTACTGTATCCGTTGGACCTTCCCATTGACGATGAAACACAGAAATTACATCGGAATTAAATATAAGAGACACAACGTTGAGTTAAGTATTAGAAAACTGAGTCTTCTTACGGTCTACGTTTTGAGCGTTTCCAGTGTCACCAGTTTTACATTCCGATGCACTTCTGCAGGATTACTGTGTCCCTTGGACCTTCCCATTGGCGATGAATCACAGAAATTGCAACGGAATTAAATATAAGAGACACGATGACGTCTTAAGTACAGGAAGACAAAGTCTTCCAACTGTCTATGTTTTGAGCGTTTCCTGTGTCACCAGTTTTACATTCCGATGCACCTCTGCAGGTTTCCTGTATCCCTTGGACCTTCAAAGTGACGAAGAAACACAGAAATTGCATCGGAATTAAAAATAAGAGACACAATGCCGACTTAAGTACAGGAAGACTGAGTCTTCCTACTGTCTATGTTTTGAGCGTTTCCTGTGTCATCAGTTCTACATTCCGACGCACCTCTGCAGGTTTCCTGTATCCATTGGACCCCCCCATTGACGATGAAACACAGAAATTGCATCGGAATTAAATATAAAAGACACAATGCCGACTTATGTACAGGAAGACTGAGTCTTTCTACTGTCTATGTTTTGAGCGTTTCCTGTGTCACCAGTTTTACATTCCGATGCACCTCTGCAGGTTTACTGTGTCCCTTGGACCTTCCCATAGGCGATGAATCACAGATATTGCATCAGAATTAAATATAAGAGACACAATGACGTCTTAAGTACAGGAAGACAAAGTCTTCCAACAGTCTATGCTTTGAGCGTTTCCTGTGTCACCAGTTTTACATTCCGATGCACCTCTGCAGGTTTCCTGTATCCCTTGGACCTTCAAAGTGACGATGAAACACAGAAATTGCATCGGAATTAAATATAAGAGACACAATGCCGACTTAAGTACATGAAGACTGAGTCTTCCTACTGTCTATGTTCTGAGCGTTTCCTGTGTCATCAGTTCTACATTCCGACGCACCTCTGCAGGTTTACTGTATCCATTGGACCCCCCCCCCCCCCCATTGACGATGAAACACAGAAATTGCATCGGAATTAAATATAAAAGACACAATGCCGACTTAAGTACAGGAAGACTGAGTCTTTCTACTGTCTATGATTTGAGCGTTCCCTGTGTCACCAGTTTTATATTCCGATCCACCTCTGCAGGTTTACTGTATCAATTGGACCTTCCCATTGACGATGAAACACAGAAATAGCATCGGAATTAAATATAAGAGACACAATGCCGACTTAAGTACAGGAACATTGAGTCTTCCTACTGTCTATGTTTTGAGCGTTTCCTGCGTCACCAGTTTTACATTCCGATGCACCTCTGCAGGTTTACTGTATCCCTTGGATCTTCCCATTGACGATGAAACACAGAAATTGCATCAGAATTAAATATAAGAGACACAATGCCGACTTAAGTACAAGAACACTGAGTCTTCTTAGGGTCTATGTTTTGAACGCTTCCTGTGTCACCAGTTTTACATTCCGACGCACCTCCGCAGGTTTACTGTATCCCTTTGACCTTCCCATTGACGACAAAGCACAGAAATTGCATCGGATTTAAATATAAGAGACACAATGCCGACTTAAGTACAGGAACACTGAGTCTTCCTCCTGTCTATGTTTTGAGCGTTTCCTGTGTCACCAGCTTTACATTCCGATGCACCTCTGCAGGTTTACTGTATCCCTTGGATCTTCCCATTGACGATGAAACACAGAAATTGCATCAGAATTAAATATAAGAGACACAATGCCGACTTAAGTACAGGAACATTGAGTCTTCCTACTGTCTATGTTTTGAGCGTTTCCTGCGTCACCAGTTTTACATTCCGATGCACCTCTGCAGGTTTACTGTAACCATTGGACCTTCCCATTGACGATGAAACACAGAAATTACATCGGAATTAAATATAAGAGACACAACGTTGAGTTAAGTACAAGAAAACTGAGTCTTCTTACGGTCTATGCTTTGAGCGTTTCCTGTCTCACCAGTTTTACATTCCGATGCACCTCTAAGGGTTTACTGTATCCATTGGACCTTCCCATGGACGACGAAACACAGAAATTGCATCGGAATTAAATATAAGAGACACAATTCACTCTTAGGTACACGAAGACTGAGTCTTCCTACTGTCTATGTTTTGAGCGTGTCCTGTGTCACCAGTTTTACATTCCGATGCACCTCTGCAGGTTTACTGTATCCCTTGGATCTTCCCATTGACGATGAACCACAGAAAATGCATCGGAATTAAATATAAGAGTCACAATGCCGACTTAACTACAGGAACATTGAGTCTTCCTACTGTCTATGTTTTGAGCGTGTCCTGCGTCACCAGTTTTACATTCCGATGCACCTCTGCAGGTTTACTGTATCCATTGGACATTCCCATTGACGATGAAACACAGAAATTACATCGGAATTAAATATAAGAGACACAACGTTGACTTAAGTACAAGAAAACTGAGTCTTCTTACGGTCTATGCTTTGAGCGTATCCAGTGTCACCAGTTTTACATTCAGATGCACCTCTGCAGGTTTCCTGTATCCATTGGACATTCCCATGGACGATGAAACACAGAAATTGCATCGGAATTAAATATAAGCGATACAATGCCGACTTAGGTACAGGAAGATTGAGGCTTCCTACTGTCTATGTTTTGATCGTGTCCTGTGTCACCAGGTTTACATTCCGATGCACCTCTGCAGTTTTACTGTATCCCTTGCACCTTCACAGTGACGATGAAACACAGATATTGCATCGGAATTAAATATAAAAGACACAATGCCGACATAAGTACAAGAAAACTGAGTCTTCTTAGGGTCTATGTTATGAGCGCTTCCTGTGTCACCAGTTTTACATTTTGATGCACCTCTGCAGGGTTACTGTATCCCTTGGACTTTCCCAATGACGATGAAACACAGAAATTGCATCGGAATTAAATATAAGAGACACAATGCCGACTTAAGTACAGGAAGACTGAGTCTTCCTACTGTCAATGTTTGAGCGTTTCTGTGTCAACAGTTTTACATTCCGATGCACCTCTGCAGCTTTACTGTATCCATTGGACCTTCCCATTGACGATGAAACACCGAAAATGCATCGGAATTAAATATAAGAGATCCAATGCCGACTGAAGTACAGGAAGACTGAGTCTTCCTACTGTCTATGTTTTGAGCGTTTTCTGTGCCACCAGTTTTACATTCCGATGCACCTCTGCAGGTTTACTGTATCCATTGGACCTTCCCATTGACGATGAAACACAGAAATAGCATCGGAATTAAATATAAGAGACACAATGCCGACTTAAGTACAGAAAGACTGAGTCTAACTACTGTCTATGTTTTGAGCGTTTCCTGTGTCACCAGTTTTACATTCCGATGCACCTCTGCAGGTTTACTGTATCCCTTGGATCTTCCCATTGACGATGAAACACAGAAATTGCATCGGAATTAAATATAAGAGACACAACGCCGACTTAAGTACAAGAACACTGAGTCTTCTTAGGGTCTATGTTTTGAGCGTTTCCTGTGTCACCAGTTTTACATTCCGATGCACCTCTGCAGGTTTAGTGAATCCCTTGGATCGTCCCATTGACGATAAAACACAGAATTTTCATCGGAATTAAATATAAGAGACACAATGCCGACTTAAGTACAGGAACATTGAGTCTTCCTACTGTCTATGTTTTGAGCGTTTCCTGCGTCACCAGTTTTACATTCCGAAGCACCTCTGCAGGTTTACTGTATCCATTGGACCTTCCCATTGACGATGAAACACAGAAATTACATCGGAATTAAATATAAGAGGCCCAACGTTGAGTTAAGTACAAGAAAACTGAGTCTTCTTACGGTCTATGTTTTGAGCGTTTCCTGTGTCACCAGTTTTACATTCCGAAGCACCTCTGCAGGTTTACTGTATCCCTTGGACCTTCCCATGGACGATGAAACACAGAAATTGCATCGGAATTAAATATAAGAAACACAATGCCGACTTAAGTACAGAAAGACTGAGTCTTCCTAATGTCTATGTTCTGAGCGTTTCCTGTGTCATCAGTTCTACATTCCGATGCACCTCTGCAGGTTCACTGTATCCCTTGGATCTTCCCATTGACGATGAACCACAGAAAATGCATCGGAATTAAATATAAGAGTCACAATGCCGACTTAACTACAGGAACATTGAGTCTTCCTACTGTCTATGTTTTGAGCGTGTCCTGCGTCACCAGTTTTACATTCCGATGCACCTCTGCAGGTTTACTGTATCCATTGGACATTCCCATTGACGATGAAACACAGAAATTACATCGGAATTAAATATAAGAGACACAACGTTGACTTAAGTACAAGAAAACTGAGTCTTCTTACGGTCTATGCTTTGAGCGTATCCAGTGTCACCAGTTTTACATTCAGATGCACCTCTGCAGGTTTCCTGTATCCATTGGACATTCCCATGGACGATGAAACACAGAAATTGCATCGGAATTAAATATAAGCGATACAATGCCGACTTAGGTACAGGAAGATTGAGGCTTCCTACTGTCTATGTTTTGATCGTGTCCTGTGTCACCAGGTTTACATTCCGATGCACCTCTGCAGTTTTACTGTATCCCTTGCACCTTCACAGTGACGATGAAACACAGATATTGCATCGGAATTAAATATAAAAGACACAATGCCGACATAAGTACAAGAAAACTGAGTCTTCTTAGGGTCTATGTTATGAGCGCTTCCTGTGTCACCAGTTTTACATTTTGATGCACCTCTGCAGGGTTACTGTATCCCTTGGACTTTCCCAATGACGATGAAACACAGAAATTGCATCGGAATTAAATATAAGAGACACAATGCCGACTTAAGTACAGGAAGACTGAGTCTTCCTACTGTCAATGTTTGAGCGTTTCTGTGTCAACAGTTTTACATTCCGATGCACCTCTGCAGCTTTACTGTATCCATTGGACCTTCCCATTGACGATGAAACACCGAAAATGCATCGGAATTAAATATAAGAGATCCAATGCCGACTGAAGTACAGGAAGACTGAGTCTTCCTACTGTCTATGTTTTGAGCGTTTTCTGTGCCACCAGTTTTACATTCCGATGCACCTCTGCAGGTTTACTGTATCCATTGGACCTTCCCATTGACGATGAAACACAGAAATAGCATCGGAATTAAATATAAGAGACACAATGCCGACTTAAGTACAGAAAGACTGAGTCTAACTACTGTCTATGTTTTGAGCGTTTCCTGTGTCACCAGTTTTACATTCCGATGCACCTCTGCAGGTTTACTGTATCCCTTGGATCTTCCCATTGACGATGAAACACAGAAATTGCATCGGAATTAAATATAAGAGACACAACGCCGACTTAAGTACAAGAACACTGAGTCTTCTTAGGGTCTATGTTTTGAGCGTTTCCTGTGTCACCAGTTTTACATTCCGATGCACCTCTGCAGGTTTAGTGTATCCCTTGGATCGTCCCATTGACGATAAAACACAGAATTTGCATCGGAATTAAATATAAGAGACACAATGCCGACTTAAGTACAGGAACATTGAGTCTTCCTACTGTCTACGTTTTGAGCGTTTCCTGCGTCACCAGTTTTACATTCCGAAGCACCTCTGCAGGTTTACTGTATCCATTGGACCTTCCCATTGACGATGAAACACAGAAATTACATCGGAATTAAATATAAGAGACACAACGTTGAGTTAAGTACAAGAAAACTGAGTCTTCTTACGGTCTATGTTTTGAGCGTTTCCTGTGTCACCAGTTTTACATTCCGAAGCACCTCTGCAGGTTTACTGTATCCCTTGGACCTCCCCATGGACGATGAAACACAGAAATTGCATCGGAATTAAATATAAGAAACACAATGCCGACTTAAGTACAGAAAGACTGAGTCTTCCTACTGTCTATGTTCTGAGCGTTTCCTGTGTCATCAGTTCTACATTCCGATGCACCTCTGCAGGTTTACTGTATCCATTGGACCCCCCCATTGACGATGAAACACAGAAATTGCATCGGAATTAAATATAAAAGACACAATGCCGACTTAAGTACAGGAAGACTGAGTCTTTCTACTGTCTATGATTTCAGCGTTCCCTGTGTCACCAGTTTTATATTCCGATCCACCTTTGCACGTTTACTGTATCAATTGGACCTTCCCATTGACGATGAAACACAGAAATAGCATCGGAATTAAATATAAGAGACACAATGCCGACTTAAGTACAGAAAGACTGAGTCTAACTACTGTCTATGTTTTGAGCGTTTCCTGTGTCACCAGTTTTACATTCCGATGCACCTCTGCAGGTTTACTGTATCCCTTGGATCTTCCCATTGACGATGAAACACAGAAATTGCATCGGAATTAAATATAAGAGACACAACGCCGACTTAAGTACAAGAACACTGAGTCTTCTTAGGGTCTATGTTTTGAGCGTTTCCTGTGTCACCAGTTTTACATTCCGATGCACCTCTGCAGGTTTAGTGTATCCCTTGGATCTTCCCATTGACGATAAAACACAGAATTTGCATCGGAATTAAATATAAGAGACACAATGCCGACTTAAGTACAGGAACATTGAGTCTTCCTACTGTCTATGTTTTGAGCGTTTCCTGCGTCACCAGTTTTACATTCCGAAGCACCTCTGCAGGTTTACTGTATCCATTGGACCTTCCCATTGACGATGAAACACAGAAATTACATCGGAATTAAATATAAGAGACACAACGTTGAGTTAAGTACAAGAAAACTGAGTCTTCTTACGGTCTATGTTTTGAGCGTTTCCTGTGTCACCAGTTTTACATTCCGAAGCACCTCTGCAGGTTTACTGTATCCCTTGGACCTTCCCATGGACGATGAAACACAGAAATTGCATCGGAATTAAATATAAGAAACACAATGCCGACTTAAGTACAGAAAGACTGAGTCTTCCTAATGTCTATGTTCTGAGCGTTTCCTGTGTCATCAGTTCTACATTCCGATGCACCTCTGCAGGTTTACTGTATCCATTGGACCCCCCCATTGACGATGAAACACAGAAATTGCATCGGAATTAAATATAAAAGACACAATGCCGACTTAAGTACAGGAAGACTGAGTCTTCCTACTGTCTATGATTTCAGCGTTCCCTGTGTCACCAGTTTTTATTCCGATCCACCTCTGCAGGTTTACTGTATCCATTGGTCCTTCCCATTGACGATGAAACACAGAAATAGCACCCGAATTAAATATAAGAGACACAATGCCGACTTAAGTACAGGAAGGCTGAGTCTTCCTACTGTCTATGTTTTGAGCGTTTCCTGTGTCACCAGTTTTACATTCCGATGCACCTCTGCAGGTTTACTGTATCCCTTGGATCTTCCCATTGACGATGAAACACAGAAATTGCATCGGAATTAAATATACGAGACACAATGCCGACTTAAGTACAGGAACATTGAGTCTTCCTACTGTCTATGTTTTGAGCGTTTCCTGTGTCACCAGTTTTACATTCCGATGCACCTCTGCAGGTTTACTGTATCCCTTGGCTCTTCCCATTGACGATGAACCACAGAAATTGCATCGGAATTAAATATAAGAGTCACAATGCCGACTTAAGTACAGGAACATTGAGTCTTCCTACTGTCTATGTTTTGAGCGTTTCCAGCGTCACCAGTTTTACATTCCGATGCACCTCTGCAGGTTTACTGTATCCATTGGACCTTCCCATTGACGATGAAACACAGAAATTACATCGGAATTAAATATAAGAGACACAACGTTGACTTAAGTACAAGAAAACTGAGTCTTCTTACGGTCTATGCTTTGAGCGTATCCAGTGTCACCAGTTTTACATTCAGATGCACCTCTGCAGGTTTACTGTATCCATTGGACCTTCCCATTGACGATGAAACACAGAAATAGCATCGGAATTAAATATAAGAGACACAATGCCGACATAGGTACAGAAAGACTGAGTCTAACTACTGTCTATGTTTTGAGCGTGTCCTGTGTCACCAGTTTTACATTCCGATGCACCTCTGCAGTTTTACTGTATCCCTTGCACCTTCACAGTGACGATGAAACACAGAAATTGCATCGGAATTAAATATAAAAGACACAATGCCGACATAAGTACAAGAAAACTGAGTCTTCTTAGGGTCTATGTTATGAGCGCTTCCTGTGTCACCAGTTTTACATTTTGATGCACCTCTGCAGGGTTACTGTATCCCTTGGACTTTCCCAATGACGATGAAACACAGAAATTGCATCGTAATTAAATATAAGAGACACAATGCCGACTTAAGTACAGGACGACTGAGTCTTCCTACTGTCAATGTTTGAGCGTTTCTGTGTCAACAGTTTTACATTCCGATGCACCTCTGCAGGTTTACTGTATCCATTGGACCTTCCCATTGACGATGAAACACAGAAAATGCATCGGAATTAAATATAAGAGACACAATGCCGACTGAAGTACAGGAAGACTGAGTCTTCCTACTGTCTATGTTTTGAGCGTTTCCTGTGCCACCAGTTTTACATTCCGATGCACCTCTGCAGGTTTACTGTATCCATTGGACCTTCCCATTGACGATGAAACACAGAAATAGCATCGGAATTAAATATAAGAGACACAATGCCGACATAAGTACAGAAAGACTGAGTCTAACTACTGTCTATGTTTTGAGCGTTTCCTGTGTCACCAGTTTTACATTCCGATGCACCTCTGCAGGTTTACTGTATACCTTGGATCTTCCCATTGACGATGAAACACAGAAATTGCATCGGAATCAAATATAAGAGACACAACGCCGACTTAGGTACAAGAACACTGAGTCTTCTTAGGGTCTATGTTTTGAACGCTTCCTGTGTCACCAGTTTTACATTCCGACGCACCTCTGCAGGTTTACTGTATCCCTTTGACCTTCCCATTGACGACAAAGCACAGAAATTGCATCGGATTTAAATATAAGTGACACATTGCCGACTTAAGTACAGGAAGACTGAGTCTTCCTACTGTCTATGTTTTGAGCGTTTCCTGTGACACCAGTTTTACATTCCGATGCACCTCTGCAGGTTTACTGTATCCCTTGGATCTTCCCATTGACGATGAAACACAGAAATTGCATCGGAATTAAATATAAGAGACACAATGCCGACTTAAGTACAGGAACATTGAGTCTTCCTACTGTCTATGTTTTGAGCGTTTCCTGCGTCACCAGTTTTACATTCCGATGCACCTCTGCAGGTTTACTGTATCCATTGGACCTTCCCATTGACGATGAAACACAGAAATTACATCGGAATTAAATATAAGAGACACAACGTTGAGTTAAGTACAAGAAAACTGAGTCTTCTTACGGTCTATGTTTTGAGCGTTTCCTGTGTCACCAGTTTTACATTCCGAAGCACCTCTGCAGGTTTACTGTATCCCTTGGACCTTCCCATGGACGATGAAACACAGAAATTGCATCGGAATTAAATATAAGAAACACAATGCCGACTTAAGTACAGAAAGACTGAGTCTTCCTACTGTCTATGTTCTGAGCGTTTCCTGTGTCATCAGTTCTACATTCCGATGCACCTCTGCAGGTTTACTGTATCCATTGGACCCCCCCCATTGACGATGAAACACAGAAATTGCATCGGAATTAAATATAAAAGACACAATGCCGACTTAAGTACAGGAAGACTGAGTCTTTCTACTGTCTATGATTTCAGCGTTCCCTGTGTCACCAGTTTTATATTCCGATCCACCTCTGCACGTTTACTGTATCAATTGGACCTTCCCATTGACGATGAAACACAGAAATAGCATCGGAATTAAATATAAGAGACACAATGCCGACTTAAGTACAGGAAGGCTGAGTCTTCCTACTGTCTATGTTTTGAGCGTTTCCTGTGTCACCAGCTTTACATTCCGATGCACCTCTGCAGCTTTACTGTATCCCTTGGATCTTCCCATTGACGATGAAACACAGAAATTGCATCAGAATTAAATATAAGAGACACAATGCCGACATAAGTACAGGAAGGCTGAGTCTTCCTACTGTCTATGTTTTGAGCGTTTCCTGCGTCACCAATTTTACATTCCGATGCACCTCTGCAGGTTTACTGTAACCATTGGACCTTCCCATTGACGATGAAACACAGAAATTACATCGGAATTAAATATAAGAGACACAACGTTGAGTTAAGTACAAGAAAACTGAGTCTTCTTACGGTCTATGCTTTGAGCGTTTCCTGTCTCACCAGTTTTACATTCCGATGCACCTCTAAGGGTTTACTGTATCCATTGGACCTTCCCATGGACGACGAAACACAGAAATTGCATCGGAATTAAATATAAGAGACACAATTCACTCTTAGGTACACGAAGACTGAGTCTTCCTACTGTCTATGTTTTGAGCGTGTCCTGTGTCACCAGTTTTACATTCCGATGCACCTCTGCAGGTTTACTGTAACCCTTGGACCTTCACAGTGACGACTAAACACAGAAATTGCATCGGAATTAAATACAAAAGACACAATGAAGAACTTAAGTACAAGACAACTGAGTCTTCTTAGGGTCTATGTTATGAGCTCTTCCTGTGTCACCAGTTTGACAATCCGATGCACCTCTGCAGGGTTACTGTATCCCTTGGACCTTCCCATGGACGGTGAAACACAGAAATTGCTTCGGAATTAAATATAAGAGACACAATGCCGACTGAAGTACAGGAAGACTGAGTCTTCCTAATGTCTATGATTTGAGCGTTTCCTGTGTCACCAGTTTTTATTCCGATCCACATCTGCAGGTTTACTGTATCCATTGGTCCTTCCCATTGACGATGAAACACAGAAATAGCACCCGAATTAAATATAAGAGACACAATGCCGACTTAAGTACAGGAAGGCTGAGTCTTCCTACTGTCTATGTTTTGAGCGTTTCCTGTGTCACCAGTTTTACATTCCGATGCACCTCTGCAGGTTTACTGTATCCCTTGGATCTTCCCATTGACGATGAAACACAGAAATTGCATCGGAATTAAATATACGAGACACAATGCCGACTTAAGTACAGGAACATTGAGTCTTCCTACTGTCTATGTTTTGAGCGTTTCCTGTGTCACCAGTTTTACATTCCGATGCACCTCTGCAGGTTTACTGTATCCCTTGGCTCTTCCCATTGACGATGAACCACAGAAATTGCATCGGAATTACATATAAGAGTCACAATGCCGACTTAAGTACAGGAACATTGAGTCTTCTTACGGTCTATGCTTTGAGCGTATCCAGTGTCACCAGTTTTACATTCAGATGCACCTCTGCAGGTTTACTGTATCCATTGGACCTTCCCATGGACGATGAAACACAGAAATTGCATCGGAATTAATTATAAGCGACACAATGCCGACTTAGGTACAGGAAGAATGAGGCTTCCTACTCTCTATGTTTTGAGCGTGTCCTGTGTCACCAGTTTTACATTCCGATGCACCTCTGCAGTTTTACTGTATCCCTTGCACCTTCACAGTGACGATGAAACACAGAAATTGCATCGGAATTAAATATAAAAGACACAATGCCGACATAAGTACAAGAAAACTGAGTCTTCTTAGGGTCTATGTTATGAGCGCTTCCTGTGTCACCAGTTTTACATTTTGATGCACCTCTGCAGGGTTACTGTATCCCTTGGACTTTCCCAATGACGATGAAACACAGAAATTGCATCGTAATTAAATATAAGAGACACAATGCCGACTTAAGTACAGGACGACTGAGTCTTCCTACTGTCAATGTTTGAGCGTTTCTGTGTCAACAGTTTTACATTCCGATGCACCTCTGCAGGTTTACTGTATCCATTGGACCTTCCCATTGACGATGAAACACAGAAATAGCATCGGAATTAAATATAAGAGACACAATGCCGACATAAGTACAGAAAGACTGAGTCTAACTACTGTCTATGTTTTGAGCGTTTCCTGTGTCACCAGTTTTACATTCCGATGCACCTCTGCAGGTTTACTGTATCCCTTGGATCTTCCCATTGACGATGAAACACAGAAATTGCATCGGAATTAAATATAAGAGACACAACGCCGACTTAAGTACAAGAACACTGAGTCTTCTTAGGGTCTATGTTTTGAACGCTTCCTGTGTCACCAGTTTTACATTCCGACGCACCTCTGCAGGTTTACTGTATCCCTTTGACCTTCCCATTGACGACAAAGCACAGAAATTGCATCGGATTTAAATATAAGTGACACATTGCCGACTTAAGTACAGGAAGACTGAGTCTTCCTACTGTCTATGTTTTGAGCGTTTCCTGTGTCACCAGTTTTACATTCCGATGCACCTCTGCAGGTTTACTGTATCCCTTGGATCTTCCCATTGACGATGAAACACAGAAATTGCATCGGAATTAAATATAAGAGACACAATGCCGACTTAAGTACAGGAACATTGAGTCTTCCTACTGTCTATGTTTTGAGCGTTTCCTGCGTCACCAGTTTTACATTCCGATGCACCTCTGCAGGTTTACTGTATCCATTGGACCTTCCCATTGACGATGAAACACAGAAATTACATCGGAATTAAATATAAGAGACACAACGTTGAGTTAAGTACAAGAAAACTGAGTCTTCTTACGGTCTATGTTTTGAGCGTTTCCTGTGTCACCAGTTTTACATTCCGAAGCACCTCTGCAGGTTTACTGTAACCCTTGGACCTTCACAGTGACGACTAAACACAGAAATTGCATCGGAATTAAATACAAAAGACACAATGAAGAACTTAAGTACAAGACAACTGAGTCTTCTTAGGGTCTATGTTATGAGCTCTTCCTGTGTCACCAGTTTGACAATCCGATGCACCTCTGCAGGGTTACTGTATCCCTTGGACCTTCCCATGGACGGTGAAACACAGAAATTGCTTCGGAATTAAATATAAGAGACACAATGCCGACTGAAGTACAGGAAGACTGAGTCTTCCTACTGTCTATGATTTGAGCGTTTCCTGTGTCACCAGTTTTTATTCCGATCCACCTCTGCAGGTTTACTGTATCCATTGGTCCTTCCCATTGACGATGAAACACAGAAATAGCACCCGAATTAAATATAAGAGACACAATGCCGACTTAAGTACAGGAAGGCTGAGTCTTCCTACTGTCTATGTTTTGAGCGTTTCCTGTGTCACCAGTTTTACATTCCGATGCACCTCTGCAGGTTTACTGTATCCCTTGGATCTTCCCATTGACGATGAAACACAGAAATTGCATCGGAATTAAATATACGAGACACAATGCCGACTTAAGTACAGGAACATTGAGTCTTCCTACTGTCTATGTTTTGAGCGTTTCCTGTGTCACCAGTTTTACATTCCGATGCACCTCTGCAGGTTTACTGTATCCCTTGGCTCTTCCCATTGACGATGAACCACAGAAATTGCATCGGAATTAAATATAAGAGTCACAATGCCGACTTAAGTACAGGAACATTGAGTCTTCCTACTGTCTATGTTTTGAGCGTTTCCAGCGTCACCAGTTTTACATTCCGATGCACCTCTGCAGGTTTACTGTATCCATTGGACCTTCCCATTGACGATGAAACACAGAAATTACATCGGAATTAAATATAAGAGACACAACGTTGACTTAAGTACAAGAAAACTGAGTCTTCTTACGGTCTATGCTTTCAGCGTATCCAGTGTCACCAGTTTTACATTCAGATGCACCTCTGCAGGTTTACTGTATCCATTGGACCTTCCCATGGACGATGAAACACAGAAATTGCATCGGAATTAATTATAAGCGACACAATGCCGACTTAGGTACAGGAAGAATGAGGCTTCCTACTCTCTATGTTTTGAGCGTGTCCTGTGTCACCAGTTTTACATTCCGATGCACCTCTGCAGTTTTACTGTATCCCTTGCACCTTCACAGTGACGATGAAACACAGAAATTGCATCGGAATTAAATATAAAAGACACAATGCCGACATAAGTACAAGAAAACTGAGTCTTCTTAGGGTCTATGTTATGAGCGCTTCCTGTGTCACCAGTTTTACATTTTGTTGCACCTCTGCAGGGTTACTGTATCCCTTGGACTTTCCCAATGACGATGAAACACAGAAATTGCATCGTAATTAAATATAAGAGACACAATGCCGACTTAAGTACAGGACGACTGAGTCTTCCTACTGTCAATGTTTGAGCGTTTCTGTGTCAACAGTTTTACATTCCGATGCACCTCTGCAGGTTTACTGTATCCATTGGACCTTCCCATTGACGATGAAACACAGAAAATGCATCGGAATTAAATATAAGAGACACAATGCCGACTGAAGTACAGGAAGACTGAGTCTTCCTACTGTCTATGTTTTGAGCGTTTCCTGTGCCACCAGTTTTACATTCCGATGCACCTCTGCAGGTTTACTGTATCCATTGGACCTTCCCATTGACGATGAAACACAGAAATAGCATCGGAATTAAATATAAGAGACACAATGCCGACATAAGTACAGAAAGACTGAGTCTAACTACTGTCTATGTTTTGAGCGTTTCCTGTGTCACCAGTTTTACATTCCGATGCACCTCTGCAGGTTTACTGTATCCCTTGGATCTTCCCATTGACGATGAAACACAGAAATTGCATCGGAATTAAATATAAGAGACACAACGCCGACTTAAGTACAAGAACACTGAGTCTTCTTAGGGTCTATGTTTTGAACGCTTCCTGTGTCACCAGTTTTACATTCCGACGCACCTCTGCAGGTTTACTGTATCCCTTTGACCTTCCCATTGACGACAAAGCACAGAAATTGCATCGGATTTAAATATAAGTGACACATTGCCGACTTAAGTACAGGAAGACTGAGTCTTCCTACTGTCTATGTTTTGAGCGTTTCCTGTGTCACCAGTTTTACATTCCGATGCACCTCTGCAGGTTTACTGTATCCCTTGGATCTTCCCATTGACGATGAAACACAGAAATTGCATCGGAATTAAATATAAGAGACACAATGTCGACTTAAGTACAGGAACATTGAGTCTTCCTACTGTCTATGTTTTGAGCGTTTCCTGCGTCACCAGTTTTACATTCCGATGCACCTCTGCAGGTTTACTGTATCCATTGGACCTTCCCATTGACGATGAAACACAGAAATTACATCGGAATTAAATATAAGAGACACAACGTTGATTTAAGTACAAGAAAACTGAGTCTTCTTACGGTCTATGTTTTGAGCGTTTCCTGTGTCACCAGTTTTACATTCCGATGCACCTCTGCAGGTTTACTGTATCCATTGGACCTTCCCATGGACGATGAAGCACAGAAATTGCATCGGAATTAAATATAAGAGACACAATTCACTCTTAGGTACAGGAAGACTGAGTCTTCCTACTGTCTATGTTTTGAGCGTGTCCTGCGTCACCAGTTTCACATTCCGATGCACCTCTGCAGGTTTACTGTAACCCTTGGACCTTCACAGTGACGATGAAACACAGAAATAGCATCGGAATTAAATATAAAAGACACAATGCCGACTTAAGTACAAGAAAACTGAGAATTCTTAGGGTCTATGTTACGAGCGCTTCCTGTGTCACCAGTTTAAATTCCGATGCACCTCTGCAGGGTTACTGTATCCCTTGGACCTTCCCATGGACGATGAAACACAGAAATTGCATCGGAATTAAATATAAGAAACACAATGCCGACTGAAGTACAGGAAGACTGAGTTTTCCTACTGTCTATGATTTGAGCGTTTCCTGTGTCACCAGTTTTATATTCCGATCCACCTCTGCAGGTTTACTGTATCCATTGGACCTTCCCATTGACGATGAAACACAGAAATAGCATCGGAATTAAATATAAGAGACACAATGCCGACTTAAGTACAGGAAGGCTGAGTCTTCCTACTGTCTATGTTTTGAGCGTTTCCTGTGTCACCAGTTTTACATTCCGATGCACCTCTGCAGGTTTACTGTTTCCCTTGGATCTTCCCATTGACGATGAAACACAGAAATTGCATCGGAATTAAATATAAGAGACACAATGCCGACTTAAGTACAGGAACATTGAGTCTTCCTACTGTCTATGTTTTGAGCGTTTCCTGCGTCAACAATTTTACATTCCGATGCACCTCTGCAGGTTTACTGTATCCATTGGACCTTCCCATTGACGATGCAACACAGAAATTACATCGGAATTAAATATAAGAGACACAACGTTGAGTTAAGTACAAGAAAACTGAGTCTTCTTATGGTCTATGCTTTGAGCGTTTCCTGTCTCACCAGTTTTACATTCCGATGCATCTCTAAGGGTTTACTGTATCCATTGGACCTTCCCATGGACGATGAAACACAGAAATTGCATCGGAATTAAATATAAGAGACACAATTCACTCTTAGGTACACGAAGACTGA
Source organism: Schistocerca nitens (assembly GCF_023898315.1). NCBI lineage: Eukaryota > Metazoa > Arthropoda > Insecta > Orthoptera > Acrididae > Schistocerca > Schistocerca nitens. The sequence goes on along the minus strand of NC_064615.1, from coordinate 1,198,887,672 downwards.
GTCTTCCTACTGTCTATGCTTTGAGCGTGTCCTGTGTCACCAGTTTTACATTCCGATGCACCTCTGCAGGTTTACTGTAACCCTTGGACCTTCACAGTGACGATGAAACACAGAAATTGCATCGGAATTAAATATAAAAGACACAATGCCGACTTAAGTACAAGATAACTGAGTCTTCTTATCGGCGCTTCCTGTTTCACCAGTTTTACATTCCGATGCACCTCTGCAGGGTTACTGTTTCCCTTGGACCTTCCCATTGGCGATGAAACACAGAAATTGCATCGGAATTAAATATAAGAGACCCAATGCCGACTGAAGTACAGGAAGACTGAGTCTTCCTACTGTCTATGATTTGAGCGCTTCCTGTGTCACCAGTTTTTATTCCGATCCACCTCTGCAGGTTTACTGTATCCATTGGTCCTTCCCATTGACGATGAAACACATAAATAGCATCGGAATTAAATATAAGAGACACAATGCCGACTTAAGTACAGGAAGGCTGAGTCTTCCTACTGTCTATGTTTTGAGCGTTTCCTGTGTCACCAGTTTTACATTCCGATGCACCTCTGCAGGTTTACTGTATCCCTTGGATCTTCCCATTGACGATGAAACACAGAAATTGCATCGGAATTAAATATAAGAGACACAATGCCGACTTAAGTACAGGAACATTGAGTCTTCCTACTGTCTATGTTTTGAGCGTTTCCTGCGTCAACAATTTTACATTCCGATGCACCTCTGCAGGTTTACTGTATCCATTGGACCTTCCCATTGACGATGCAACACAGATATTACATCGGAATTAAATATAAGAGACACAACGTTGAGTTAAGTACAAGAAAACTGAGTCTTCTTACGGTCTATGCTTTGAGCGTTTCCTGTCTCACCAGTTTTACATTCCGATGCACCTCTAAGGGTTTACTGTATCCATTGGACCTTCCCATGGACGACGAAACACAGAAATTGCATCGGAATTAAATATAAGAGACACAATGACGTCTTAAGTACAGGAAGACAAAGTCTTCCAACTGTCTATGTTTTGAGCGTGTCCTGTGTCACCAGTTTTACATTCCAATGCACCTCTGCAGGTTTACTGTAACCCTTGGACCTTCACAGTGACGACTAAACACAGAAATTGCATCGGAATTAAATATAAAAGACACAATGCCGACTTAAGTACAAGAAAACTGAGTCTTCTTAGGGTCTATGTTATGAGCTCTTCCTGTGTCACCAGTTTTACAATCCGATGCACCTCTGCAGGTTTACTGTATCCCTTGGATCTTCCCATTGACGATGAAACACAGAAATTGCATCGGAATTAAATATACGAGACACAATGCCGACTTAAGTACAGGAACATTGAGTCTTCCTACTGTCTATGATTTGAGCGTTTCCTGTGTCACCAGTTTTTATTCCGATCCACCTCTGCAGGTTTACTGTATCCATTGGTCCTTCCCATTGACGATGAAACACAGAAATAGCACCGGAATTAAATATAAGAGACACAATGCCGACTTAAGTACTGGAAGGCTGAGTCTTCCTACTGTCTATGTTTTGAGCGTTTCCTGTGTCACCAGTTTTACATTCCGATGCACCTCTGCAGGTTTACTGTATCCCTTGGATCTTCCCATTGACGATGAAACACAGAAATTGCATCGGAATTAAATATACGAGACACAATGCCGACTTAAGTACAGGAACATTGAGTCTTCCTACTGTCTATGTTTTGAGCGTTTCCTGTGTCACCAGTTTTACATTCCGATGCACCTCTGCAGGTTTACTGTATCCCTTGGATCTTCCCATTGACGATGAACCACAGAAATTGCATCGGAATTAAATATAAGAGTCACAATGCCGACTTAAGTACAGGAACATTGAGTCTTCCTACTATGCTTTGAGCGTTTCCAGCGTCACCAGTTTTACATTCCGATGCACCTCTGCAGGTTTACTGTATCCATTGGACCTTCCCATTGACGATGAAACACAGAAATTACATCGGAATTAAATATAAGAGACACAACGTTGACTTAAGTACAAGAAAACTGAGTCTTCTTACGGTCTATGCTTTGAGCGTATCCAGTGTCACCAGTTTTACATTCAGATGCACCTCTGCAGGTTTACTGTATCCATTGGACCTTCCCATGGACGATGAAACACAGAAATTGCATCGGAATTAAATATAAGCGACACAATGCCGACTTAGGTACAGGAAGAATGAGGCTTCCTACTGTCTATGTTTTGAGCGTGTCCTGTGTCACCAGTTTTACATTCCGATGCGCCTCTGCAGTTTTACTGTATCCCTTGCACCTTCACAGTGACGATGAAACACAGAAATTGCATCGGAATTAAATATAAAAGACACAATGCCGACATAAGTACAAGAAAACTGAGTCTTCTTAGGGTCTATGTTATGAGCGCTTCCTGTGTCACCAGTTTTACATTTTGATGCACCTCTGCAGGGTTACTGTATCCCTTGGACTTTCCCAATGACGATGAAACACAGAAATAGCATCGGAATTAAATATAAGAGACACAATGCCGACTTAAGTACAGGACGACTGAGTCTTCCTACTGTCAATGTTTGAGCGTTTCTGTGTCAACAGTTTTACATTCCGATGCACCTCTGCAGGTTTACTGTATCCATTGGACCTTCCCATTGACGATGAAACACAGAAAATGCATCGGAATTAAATATAAGAGACACAATGCCGACTGAAGTACAGGAAGACTGAGTCTTCCTACTGTCTATGTTTTGAGCGTTTCCTGTGCCACCAGTTTTACATTCCGATGCACCTCTGCAGGTTTACTGTATCCATTGGACCTTCCCATGGACGATGAAGCACAGAAATTGCATCGGAATTAAATATAAGAGACACAATTCACTCTTAGGTACAGGAAGACTGAGTCTTCCTACTGTCTATGTTTTGAGCGTGTCCTGCGTCACCAGTTTCACATTCCGATGCACCTCTGCAGGTTTACTGTAACCCTTGGACCTTCACAGTGACGATGAAACACAGAAATAGCATCGGAATTAAATATAAAAGACACAATGCCGACTTAAGTACAAGAAAACTGAGAATTCTTAGAGTCTATGTTACGAGCGCTTCCTGTGTCACCAGTTTAAATTCCGATGCACTTCTGCAGGGTTACTGTATCCCTTGGACCTTCCCATGGACGATGAAACACAGAAATTGCATCGGAATTAAATATAAGAAACACAATGCCGACTGAAGTACAGGAAGACTGAGTTTTCCTACTGTCTATGATTTGAGCGTTTCCTGTGTCACCAGTTTTATATTCCGATCCACCTCTGCAGGTTTACTGTATCCATTGGACGTTCCCATTGACGATGAAACACAGAAATAGCATCGGAAATAAATATAAGAGACACAATGCCGACTTAAGTACAGGAAGGCTGAGTCTTCCTACTGTCTATGTTTTGAGCGTTTCCTGTGTCACCAGTTTTACATTCCGATGCACCTCTGCAGGTTTACTGTATCCCTTGGATCTTCCCATTGACGATGAAACACAGCAATTGCATCGGAATTAAATATAAGAGACACAATGCCGACTTAAGTACAGGAACATTGAGTCTTCCTACTGTCTATGTTTTGAGCGTTTCCTGCGTCAACAATTTTATATTCCGATGCACCTCTGCAGGTTTACTGTATCAATTGGACCTTCCCATTGACGATGCAACACAGAAATTACATCGGAATTAAATATAAGAGACACAACGTTAGTTAAGTACAAGAAAACTGAGTCTTCTTACGGTCTATGCTTTGAGCGTTTCCTGTCTCACCAGTTTTACATTCCGATGCACCTCTAAGGGTTTACTGTATCCATTGGACCTTCCCATGGACGATGAAACACAGAAATTGCATCGGAATTAAATATAAGAGACACAATTCACTCTTAGGTACACGAAGAATAAGTCTTCCTACTGTCTATGCTTTGAGCGTGTCCTGTGTCACCAGTTTCACATTCCGATGCACCTCTGCAGGTTTACTGTAACCCTTGGACCTTCACAGTGACGATGAAACACAGAAATTGCATCGGAATTAAATATAAAAGACACAATGCCGACTTAAGTACAAGAAAACTGAGTCTTCTTATGAGCGCTTCCTGTTTCACCAGTTTTACATTCCGATGCACCTCTGCAGGGTTACTGTATCCCTTGGACCTTCCCATTGGCGATGAAACACAGAAATTGCATCGGAATTAAATATAAGAGACCCAATCCCGACTGAAGTACAGGAAGACTGACTCTTCCTACTGTCTATGATTTGAGCGCTTCCTGTGTCACCAGTTTTTATTCCGATCCACCTCTGCAGGTTTACTGTATCCATTGGTCCTTCCCATTGACGATGAAACACAGAAATAGAATCGGAATTAAATATAAGAGACACAATGCCGACTTAAGTACAGGAAGGCTGAGTCTTCCTACTGTCTATGTTTGGAGCGTTTCCTGTGTCACCAGTTTTACATTCCGATGCACCTCTGCAGGTTTACTGTATCCCTTGGATCTTCCCATTGACGATGAAACACAGAAATTGCATCGGAATTAAATATAAGAGACACAATGCCGACTTAAGTACAGGAACATTGAGTCTTCCTACTGTCTATGTTTTGAGCGTTTCCTGTGTCACCAGTTTTACATTCCGATGCACCTCTGCAGGTTTACTGTATCCCTTGGATCTTCCCATTGACGATGAACCACAGAAAATGCATCGGAATTAAATATAAGAGTCACAATGCCGACTTAAGTACAGGAACATTGAGTCTTCCTACTGTCTATGTTTTGAGCGATTCCTGCGTCACCAGTTTTACATTCCGATGCACCTCTGCAGGTTTACTGTATCCATTGGACCTTCCCATTGACGATGAAACACAGAAATTACATCGGAATTAAATATAAGAGACACAACGTTGACTTAAGTACAAGAAAACTGAGTCTTCTTACGGTCTATGCTTTGAGCGTATCCAGTGTCACCAGTTTTACATTCCGATGCACCTCTGCAGGTTTACTGTATCCCTTGGATCTTCCCATTGACGATGAAACACAGAAATTGCATCGGAATTAAATATAAGAGTCACAATGCCGACTTAAGTACAGGAACATTGAGTCTTCCTACTGTCTATGTTTTGAGCGTTTCCTGCGTCACCAGTTTTACATTCCGATGCACCTCTGCAGGTTTACTGTATCCATTGGACCTTCCCATTGACGATGAAACACAGAAATTACATCGGAATTAAATATAAGAGACACAACGTTGACTTAAGTACAAGAAAACTGAGTCTTCTTACGGTCTATGCTTTGAGCGTATCCAGTGTCACCAGTTTTACATTCAGATGCACCTCTGCAGGTTTACTGTATCCATTGGACCTTCCCATGGACGATGAAACACAGAAATTGCATCGGAATTAAATATAAGCGACACAATGCCGAGTTAGGTACAGGAAGAACGAGCCTTCCTACTGTCTATGTTTTGAGCGTGTCCTGTGTCACCAGTTTTACATTCCGATGCACCTCTGCAGTTTTACTGTATCTTTTGCACCATCACAGTGACGATGAAACACAGAAATTGCATCGGAATTAAATATAAAAGACACAATGCCGACATAAGTACAAGAAAACTGAGTCTTCTTAGGGTCTATGTTATGAGCGCTTCCTGTGTCACCAGTTTTACATTCCGATTCACCTCTGCAGGTTTACTGTATCCATTGGACCTTCCCATTGACGATGAAACACAGAAATAGCATCGGAATTAAATATAAGAGACACAATGCCGACTTAAGTACAGAAAGACTGAGTCTAACTACTGTCTATGTTTTGAGCGTTTCCTGTGTCACCAGTTTTACATTCCGATGCACCTCTGCAGGTTTACTGTATCTCTTGGATCTTCCCATTGACGATGAAACACAGAAATTGCATCGGAATTAAATATAAGAGACACAACGCCGATTAAGTACAAGAACACTGAGTCTTCTTAGGGTCTATGTTTTGAACGCTTCCTGTGTCACCAGTTTTACATTCCGACGCACCCCTGCAGGTTTACTGTATCCCTTTGACCTTCCCATTGACGACAAAGCACAGAAATTGCATCGGATTTAAATATAAGAGACACAATGCCGACTTAAGTACAGGAAGACTGAGACTTCCTACTGTCTATGTTTTGAGCGTTTCTTGTGTCACCAGTTTTACATTCCGATGCACCTCTGCAGGTTTACTGTATCCCTTGGATCTTCCCATTGACGATGAAACACAGAAATTGCATCGGAATTAAATATAACAGACACAATGCCGACTTAAGTACAGGAACATTGAGTCTTCCTACTGTCTATGTTTTGAGCGTTTCCTGCGTCACCAGTTTTACATTCCGATGCACCTGTGCAGGTTTACTGTATCCATTGGACCTTCCCATGGACGATGAAGCACAGAAATTGCATCGGAATTAAATATAAGAGACACAATTCACTCTTAGGTACAGGAAGACTGAGTCTTCCTAGTGTCTATGTTTTGAGCGAGTCCTGCGTCACCAGTTTCACATTCCGATGCACCTCTGCAGGTTTACTGTAAACCTTGGACCTTCACAGTGACGATGATACACAGAAATAGCATCGGAATTAAATATAAAAGACACAATGCCGACTTAAGTACAAGAAAACTGAGAATTCTTAGGGTGTATGTTATGAGCGCTTCCTGTGTCACCAGTTTTACATTCCGATGCACCTCTGCAGGGTTACTGTATCCCTTGGACGTTCCCATGGACGATGAAACACAGAAATTGCATCGGAATTATATACAAGAAACACAATGCCGACTGAAGTACAGGAAGACTGAGTCTTCCTACTGTCTATGATTTGAGCGTTTCCTGTGTCACCAGTTTTATATTCCGATCCACCTCTGCAGGTTTACTGTATCCATTGGACCTTCCCATTGACGATGAAACACAGAAATTGCATCGGAATTAAATATAAGAGACACAATGCCGACTTAAGTACAGGAAGGCTGAGTCTTCCTACTGTCTATGTTTTGAGCGTTTCCTGTGTCACCAGTTTTACATTCCGATGCACCTCTTCAGGTTTACTGTATCGCTTGGATCTTCCCATTGACGATGAAACACAGAAATTGCATCGGAATTAAATATAAGAGACACAATGCCGACTTAAGTACAGGAACATTGAGTCTTCCTACTGTCTATGTTTTGAGCGTTTCCTGCGTCACCCGTTTTACATTCCGATGCACCTATGCAGGTTTACTGTATCCATTGGACCTTCCCATTGACGATGATACACAGAAATTACATCGGAATTAAATATAAGAGACACAACGTAGAGTTAAGTACAAGAAAACTGAGTCTTCTTACGGTCTATGTTTTGAGCGTTTCCTGTGTCACCAGTTTTACATTCCGATGCACCTCTGCAGGTTTACTGTATCCATTGGACCTTCCTATGGACGATGAAACACAGAAATTGCATCGGAATTGAATATAAGAGACACAATTCACTCTTAGGTACACGAAGACTGAGTCTTTCTACTGTCTATGTTTTGAGCGTGTCCTGTGTCACCAGTTTTACATTCCGATGCACCTCTGCAGGTTTACTGTATCCTTTGGATCGTCCCATTGACGATGAAACACAGAAATTGCATCGGAATTAAATATAAGAGACACAATGCCGACTTAAGTACAGGAACATTGAGTCTTCCTACTGTCTATGTTTTGAGCGTTTACTGCGTCACCAGTTTTACATTCCGATGCACCTCTGCAGGTTTACTGTATCCATTGGACCTTCCCATTGACGATGAAACACAGAAATTACATCGGAATTAAATATAAGAGATGCAACGTTGAGTTAAGTACAAGAAAACTGAGTCTTCTTACGGTCTATGATTTGAGCGTTTCCTGTCTCACCAGTTTTACAGTCCGATGCACCTCTGCAGGGTAACTGTAACCCTTGGACCTTCACAGTGACGATGAAACACAGAAATTGCATCGGAATTAAATATAAAAGACACAATGCCGAATTAAGTACAAGAAAACTGAGTCTTCTTAGGGTCTATTTTATGAGCGCTTCCTGTGTCACCAGTTTTACATTCCGATGCACCTCTGCAGGGTTACTGTATCCCTTGGACCTTCCCATTGGCGATGAAACACAGAAATTGCATCGGAATTAAATATAAGAGACACAATGCCGACTTAAGTACAGGAAGACTGAGTCTTCCTACTGTCTATGTTATGAGCGCTTCCTGTGTCACCAGTTTTACATTCCGATGCACCTCTGCAGGTTTACTGTGTCCCTTGGACCTTCCCATTGACGATGAAACACAGAAATTACATCGGAATTAAATATAAGAGACACAACGTTGAGTTAAGTACAAGAAAACTGAGTCTTCTTACGGTCTACGTTTTGAGCGTTTCCAGTGTCACCAGTTTTACATTCCGATGCACCTTTGCAGGATTACTGTGTCCCTTGGACCTTCCCATTGGCGATGAATCACAGAAATTGCATCGGAATTAAATATAAGAGACACAATGACGTCTTAAGTACAGGAAGACAAAGTCTTCCAACTGTCTATGTTTTGAGCGGTTCCTGTGTCACCAGTTTTACATTCCCATGCACCACTGCAGGTTTTCCTGTATCCCTTGGACATTAAAAGTGACGATGAAGCACAAAAATTGCATCGGAATTAAATATAAGGGACACAATGCCGACTTAAGTACAGGAAGACTGAGTCTTCCTACTGTCTATGTTTTGAGCGTTTCCTGTGTCACCAGTTTTACATTCCGATCCACCTCTGCAGGTTTACTGTATCCATTGGGCCTTCCCTTTGACGACGAAGCACAGAAATTGCATCGGAATTAAATATAAGAGACACAACGCCGACTAAGTACAAGAAAACTGAGTCTTCGTACGGTCTATGGTTTGAGCGTTTCCTGTGTCACCATTTTTACATTCCAATGCATCTCTGCAGGTTTACCATATACCTTGGACCTTCCCATTGACGACGAAACACAGAAATTGCATCGGATTTAAATATAAGAGACACAATGGCGACTTAAGTACAGGAAGACTGAGTATTCCTACTGTCTATGTTTTGATCGTTTCCTGTGACACCAGTTTTTCATTCCGATGCACCTCTGCACGTTTACTGCATCCATTGGACCTTCCCATTGACGATGAAACACAGAAATTGCATCGGAATTAAATATGAGAGACACAATGCCGACATAAGAACAGGAATGCTGAGTCTTCCTACTGTCTATGTTTTGAGCATCTCCTGTGTCACCAGTTTTACATTCCGATGCACCTCTGCAGGTTTACTGTATCGCTTGGATCTTCCAATTGACGACGAAACACAGAAATTGCATCGGAATTAAATATAAGAGACACAATGCCGACTTAAGTACAGGAAGATTGAGTCTTCCTACTGTCTATGTTTTGAGCGTTTCATAGTGACGATGAAACACAGAAATTGCATCGGAATTAAATATAAGAGACACAATGCCGACTTAAGTACAGGAAGATTGCTTCTTCCTACTGTCTAATTTTTGAGCGTTTCCTGCGTCACCAGTTTTACATTCCGATGCACCTCTGCAGGTTTACTGTATCCATCGGACCTTCCCATTGACGATGAAACACAGAAATTACATCGAAATTAAATATAAGAGAAACAATGCCGACTTAAGTACAAGAAGTTTGAGTCTTCTTACGGTCCACGTCTTGAGCGTTTCCAGTGTCACCAGTTTTACATTCCGATGCACCTCTGCAGGTTTACTGTATCCATTGGACCTTCACAGCGACGATGAAACACAGAAATTGCATCGGAATTAAATAAAAAAGACACAATGCAGACTTAAGTACAGGAAGACTGAGTCTTCCAACTGTCTATGTTTTGAGCGTTTCCTGTGTCATCCGTTTTACATTCCGAAGCACCTCTGCAGGGTTACTGTATCCATTGGACTTTCACAGTGATAATGAGACACAGAAATTGCATCGGAATGAAATATAAGACACACAATGCGACTTAAGTACAGGAAGAGTGTGTCTTTCAATTGTCTATAGTTTTGAGCGTTTCATGTGTCACCAGTTTTCCATTCCAATGCGCCCCTGCAGGTTTACTGTATCCATTGGACCTTCACAGCGACGATGAAACACAGAAATTGCACCGGAATGAAATGTAAGAGACACAATGTCGACTTAAGTACAGGAAGAGTGTGTCTTTTCATTGTATATGTTTTGAGCGTTTCCTGTGTCACCAGTTTTACATTCCGATGCACCTCTGCAGGTTTACTGTATCCCTTGGACCTTCCCATTGACGATGAAACACAGAAATTGCATCGGAATTAAATATAAGAGACACAATGCCGACTTAGGTACAGGAAGAATGAGTCTTCCTACTGTCTATGTTCTGAGCGTTTCCTGTGTCATCAGTTTTCCATTTTCATGCACCTCTGCAGGTTTACTGTATCCCTTGCACCTTCACAGTGACGATGAAACACAGAAATTGCATCGGAATTAAATATAAGAGACACAACGCCGACTTAAGTACAAGAAAACTGAGTCTTCTTACGGTCTATGATTTGAGCGTTTCTAGTGTCACCTGTGTTACATTCCGATGCACCTCTGCAGGTTTACTGTGTCCCTTGGACCTTCCCATTGACGATGAAACACAGTAATTACATCGGAATTAAATATAAGAGACACAACGTTGAGTTAAGTACAAGAAAACTGAGTCTTTTTACGGTCTACGTTTTGAGCGCGTCCAGTGTCACCAGTTTTACATTCCGATGCACCTCTGCAGGATTACTGTGTCCCTTGGACCTTCCCATTGGCGATGAATTACAGAAATTGCATCGGAATTAAATATGACACAATGACGTCTTAAGTACAGGAAGACAAAGTCTTCCAACTGTCTATGTTTTGAGCGTTTCCTGTGTCACCAGTTTTACATTCCGATGCACCTCTGCAGGTTTACTGGTTCCATTGGAACCCCCCCCCATTGACGATGAAACACAGAAATTGCATCGGAATTAAAGATCAAAGACACAATGCCGACTTAAGTACAGGAAGACTGAGTCTTTCTACTGTCTATGCTTTAGTGTTTCCTGTGTCACCAGTTTTACATTCCGATGCACCTCTGCAGGTTTACTGTATCCATTGGACCTTCACAGTGACGATGAAACACAGAAATTGCATCGGAATTAAATATAAGAGACACAATGTCGACTTAAGTACAGAAAGACTGAGTCTTCCAACTCTCTATGTTTTGAGCGTGTCCTGTGTCACCAGTTTTACATTCCGATGCACCTCTGCAGGTTTGCTGTATCCCTTGCACCTGCCCATTGACAATGAAACACAGAAATTACATCGGAATTAAATATAACAGACACAATGCCGACTTAAGTACAGGAAGACTGAGCCTTACTACTGTCTATGTTTTGAGCGTTTCCTGTGCACCAGTTTTACATTCCGATGCACCTCTGCAGGTTTACTGTATCCCTTTGACCTTCCCATTGACGATGAATCACAGAAATTGCGTCGGAATTAAATATAAGAGACACAATGCCGACTTACGTACAGGAAGAGTTAGTCTTCCTACTGTCTATTTTTTGAGCGTTTCCTGAGTCACAAGTTTTACATTCCGATGCACCTCTGCAAGTTTACTGTATCCCTTTGACCTTCCAATTGACGATGAATCACAGAAATTGCTTCGGAATTATATATAAGAGACACAATGCCGACTTAAGGACAGGAAGATTGAGTCTTCCTACTGTCTATTTTTTGAGCGTTTTCTGCGTCACCAGTTTTACATTCCGATGCACCTCTGCATGTTTACTGTATCCATCGTACCTTCTCATTGACGATGAAACACAGAAATTACATCGGAATTAAATATAAGAGACACAACGCCGACTTAAGTACATGAAAACAGAGTCTTCTTACGGTCTACGTTTTGAGCCTTTCCAGTGTCACCAGTTTAACATTCCGATGAACCTCTGCAGGTTTACTGTATCCATCGGACCTTCCCATTGACGATGAATCACAGAAATTACATCGGAATTAAATATAACAGACACAATGCCGACTTAAGTACTGGAAGACTGAGTCTTCCTACTGTCTATGTTATGAGCGCTTCCTGTGTCACCAGTTTTACATTCCGATGCACCTCTGCAGGTTTACTGTGTCCCTTGGACCTTCCCATTGACGATGAAACACAGAAATTACATCGGAATTAAATATAAGAGACACAACGTTGAGTTAAGTACAAGAAAACTGAGTCTTCTTACGGTCTACGTTTTGAGCGTTTCCAGTGTCACCAGTTTTACATTCCGATGCACCTCTGCAGGATTACTGTGTCCCTTGGACCTTCCCATTGGCGATGAATCACAGAAATTGCATCGGAATTAAATATAAGAGACACAATGACGTCTTAAGTACAGGAAGACAAAGTCTTCCAACTGTCTATGTTTTGAGCGGTTCCTGTGTCACCAGTTTTACATTCCCATGCACCACTGCAGGTTTTCCTGTATCCCTTGGACATTCAAAGTGACGATAAAGCACAAAAATTGCATCGGAATTAAATATAAGGGACACAATGCCGACTTAAGTACAGGAAGACTGAGTCTTCCTACTGTCTATGTTTTGAGCGTTTCCTGTGTCACCAGTTTTACATTCCGATCCACCTCTGCAGGTTTACTGTATCCATTGGGCCTTCCCTTTGACGACGAAGCACAGAAATTGCATCGGAATTAAATATAAGAGACACAACGCCGACTAAGTACAAGAAAACTGAGTCTTCGTACGGTCTATGGTTTGAGCGTTTCCTGTGTCACCATTTTTACATTCCAATGCATCTCTGCAGGTTTACCATATACCTTGGACCTTCCCATTGACGACGAAACACAGAAATTGCATCGGATTTAAATATAAGAGACACAATGGCGACTTAAGTACAGGAAGACTGAGTATTCCTACTGTCTATGTTTTGATCGTTTCCTGTGACACCAGTTTTTCATTCCGATGCACCTCTGCACGTTTACTGCATCCATTGGACCTTCCCATTGACGATGAAACACAGAAATTGCATCGGAATTAAATATGAGAGACACAATGCCGACATAAGAACAGGAATGCTGAGTCTTCCTACTGTCTATGTTTTGAGCATCTCCTGTGTCACCAGTTTTACATTCCGATGCACCTCTGCAGGTTTACTGTATCGCTTGGATCTTCCAATTGACGACGAAACACAGAAATTGCATCGGAATTAAATATAAGAGACACAATGCCGACTTAAGTACAGGAAGATTGAGTCTTCCGACTGTCTATGTTTTGAGCGTTTCATAGTGAGGATGAAACACAGAAATTGCATCGGAATTAAATATAAGAGACACAATGCCGACTTAAGTACAGGAAGATTGCGTCTTCCTACTGTCTAATTTTTGAGCGTTTCCTGCGTCACCAGTTTTACATTCCGATGCACCTCTGCAGGTTTACTGTATCCATCGGACCTTCCCATTGACGATGAAACACAGAAATTACATCGAAATTAAATATAAGAGAAACAACGCCGACTTAAGTACAAGAAGTTTGAGTCTTCTTACGGTCCACGTCTTGAGCGTTTCCAGTGTCACCAGTTTTCATTCCGATGCACCTCTGCAGGTTTACTGTATCCATTGGACCTTCACAGCGACGATGAAACACAGAAATTGCATCGGAATTAAATAAAAAAGACACAATGCGACTTAAGTACAGGAAGAGTGTGTCTTTCAATTGTCTATAGTTTTGAGCGTTTCATGTGTCACCAGTTTTCCATTCCAATGCGCCCCTGCAGGTTTACTGTATCCATTGGACCTTCACAGCGACGATGAAACACAGAAATTGCACCGGAATGAAATGTAAGAGACACAATGTCGACTTATGTACAGGAAGAGTGTGTCTTTTCATTGTATATGTTTTGAGCGTTTCCTGTGTCACCAGTTTTACATTTTGATGCACCTCTGCAGGTTTACTGTATCCCTTGGACCTTCCCATTGACGATGAAACACAGAAATTGCATCGGAATTAAATATAAGAGACACAATGCCGACTTAGGTACAGGAAGAATGAGTCTTCCTACTGTCTATGTTCTGAGCGTTTCCTGTGTCATCAGTTTTCCATTTTCATGCACCTCTGCAGGTTTACTGTATCCCTTGCACCTTCACAGTGACGATGAAACACAGAAATTGCATCGGAATTAAATATAAGAGACACAACGCCGACTTAAGTACAAGAAAACTGAGTCTTCTTACGGTCTATGATTTGAGCGTTTCTAGTGTCACCTGTGTTACATTCCGATGCACCTCTGCAGGTTTACTGTGTCCCTTGGACCTTCCCATTGACGATGAAACACAGTAATTACATCGGAATTAAATATAAGAGACACAACGTTGAGTTAAGTACAAGAAAACTGAGTCTTTTTACGGTCTACGTTTTGAGCGCGTCCAGTGTCACCAGTTTTACATTCCGATGCACCTCTGCAGGATTACTGTGTCCCTTGGACCTTCCCATTGGCGATGAATTACAGAAATTGCATCGGAATTAAATATGACACAATGACGTCTTAAGTACAGGAAGACAAAGTCTTCCAACTGTCTATGTTTTGAGCGTTTCCTGTGTCACCAGTTTTACATTCCGATGCACCTCTGCAGGTTTCGTGTGTCCCTTGGACCTTCCCATTGACGACGAAACACAGAAATTGCATCGGAATTAAATGTAAGAGACACAATGTCGACTTAAGTACAGAAAGACTGAGTCTTACTACACTCTATGTTTTGAGCGTTTCCTGTGTCACCAGTTTACATTCCGAAGCACCGCTGCAGGTTTGCTGTATCCCTTGCACCTTCCCATTGACAATGAAACACAGAAATTACATCGGAATTAAATATAACAGACACAATGCCGACTTAAGTACAGGAAGACTGAGTCTTCCTACTGTCTATGTTCTGAGCGTTTCCTGTGTCATCAGTTCTACATTCCGATGCACCTCTGCAGGTTTACTGGTTCCATTGGAACCCCCCCCCCCCCCATTGACGATGAAACACAGAAATTGCATCGGAATTAAAGATCAAAGACACAATGCCGACTTAAGCACAGGAAGACTGAGTCTTTCTACTGTCTATGCTTTAGTGTTTCCTGTGTCACCAGTTTTACATTCCGATGCACCTCTGCAGGTTTACTGTATCCATTGGACCTTCACAGTGACGATGAAACACAGAAATTGCATCGGAATTAAATATAAGAGACACAATGTCGACTTAAGTACAGAAAGACTGAGTCTTCCAACTCTCTATGTTTTGAGCGTGTCCTGTGTCACCAGTTTTACATTCCGATGCACCTCTGCAGGTTTGCTGTATCCCTTGCACCTGCCCATTGACAATGAAACACAGAAATTACATCGGAATTAAATATAACAGACACAATGCCGACTTAAGTACAGGAAGACTGAGCCTTACTACTGTCTATGTTTTGAGCGTTTCCTGTGCACCAGTTTTACATTCCGATGCACCTCTGCAGGTTTACTGTATCCCTTTGACCTTCCCAATGACGATGAATCACAGAAATTGCGTCGGAATTAAATATAAGAGACACAATGCCGACTTAAGTACAGGAAGAGTTAGTCTTCCTACTGTCTATTTTTTGAGCGTTTCCTGAGTCACCAGTTTTACATTCCGATGCACCTCTGCAAGTTTACTGTATCCCTTTGACCTTCCAATTGACGATGAATCACAGAAATTGCGTGGGAGTTATATATAAGAGACACAATGCCGACTTAAGGACAGGAAGATTGAGTCTTCCTACTGTCTATTTTTTGAGCGTTTTCTGCGTCACCAGTTTTACATTCCGATGCACCTCTGCATGTTTACTGTATCCATCGTACCTTCTCATTGACGATGAAACACAGAAATTACATCGGAATTAAATATAAGAGACACAACGCCGACTTAAGTACATGAAAACAGAGTCTTCTTACGGTCTACGTTTTGAGCCTTTCCAGTGTCACCAGTTTAACATTCCGATGAACCTCTGCAGGTTTACTGTGTCCCTTGGACCTTCCCATTTGCGATGAAACACAGAAATTGCATCGGAATTAAATATAAGAGACACAATGACGTCTTAAGTACAGGAAGACAGAGTCTTCCAACTGTCTATGTTTTGAGCGTATCCTGTGTCACCAGTTTTACATTCCCATGCACCTCTGCAGGTTTTCCTGTATCCCTTTGACCTTCAAAGTGACGATGAAACACAGAAATTGCATCGGAATTAAATATAAGAGACACAAAGCCGATTTAAGTACAGGAAGACTGAGTCTTCCAACTGTCTATGTTTTGAGCGTTTCCTGTGTCACCAGTTTTACATTCCGATGCACCTCTGCAGGTATACTGTTTCCCTTCGACTTTCCCATTGACGATGAAACACAGAAATTGCACCGGAATTAAATATAAGAGACACAATGCCGACTTAAGTACAGGAAGACTGAGTCTTCCTACTGTCTATGTTTTGAGCGTTTCCTGTGTCATCAGTTCTACATTCCGATGCACCTCTGCAGGTTTACTGTATCCATTGGACCCATCCATTGACGATGAAACACAGAAATTACATCGGAATAAAATATAAAAGACACAATGCCGACTTAAGTACAGGAAGACTGAGTCCTTCTACTGTCTATGTTTTGAGCGTTTGCTGTGTCACTAGTTTTACATTCCGATGCACCTCTGCAGGTTTACTGTATCCATTGGACTTTCACAGTGACGATGAAACACAGAAATTGCTTCGGAATGAAATAAAAGAGACACAATGTCGACTTAAGTACAGGAAGAGTGTGTCTTTCTATTGTCTATGCTTTGAGCGTTTCCTGTGTCACCAGTTTTACATTCCGATGCACTTCTGCAGGATTACTGTGGCCCTTGGACCTTCCCATTGTCAATGAAACACAGATATTACATCGGAATTAAATATAACAGACACAATGCCGACTTAAGTACAGGAAGACTGAGTCTTCCTACTTTCTATGTTTTGAGCGTTACCTGTGTCATCAGTTCTAAATTCCGATGCACCTCTGCCGGTTTACTGTATCCATTGGACCTTCACAGTGACGATGAAACACAGAAATTGCATCGGAATGAAATATAAGAGACACAATGTCGACTTAAGTACAGGAAGAGTGTGTCTTTCTATTGTATATGTTTTGAGCGTTTCCTGTGTCACCAGTTTTACATTCCGATGCACCTCT
The DNA here is from genome assembly GCF_023898315.1 of Schistocerca nitens. Classification (NCBI taxonomy): domain Eukaryota; kingdom Metazoa; phylum Arthropoda; class Insecta; order Orthoptera; family Acrididae; genus Schistocerca; species Schistocerca nitens. The sequence goes on along the minus strand of NC_064615.1, from coordinate 1,198,870,397 downwards.
GCAGGTTTACTGTATCCATCGGACCTTCCCATTGACGATGAATCACAGAAATTACATCGGAATTAAATATAACAGACACAATGCCGACTTAAGTACTGGAAGACTGAGTCTTCCTACTGTCTATGTTTTGAGCGTTTCCTGTGTCATCAGTTTTACATTCCGATGCACCTCTGCAGGTTTACTGTATCCATTGGACCTTCCCATTGACGATGAAACACAGAAATTACAGCGGAATTAAATAAAAAAGACACAATGCCGACTTAAGTACAGGAAGACTGAGTCTTCCTACTGTCTATGTTTTGAGCGTTTCCTGTGTCATCAGTTCTAAATTCCGATGCACCTCTGCCGGTTTACTGTATCCATTGGACCTTCACAGTGACGATGAAACACAGAAATTGCATCGGAATGAAATATAAGAGACACAATGTCGACTTAAGTACAGGAAGAGTGTGTCTTTCTATTGTATATGTTTTGAGCGTTTCCTGTGTCACCAGTTTTACATTCCGATGCACCTCTGCAGGTTTACTGTATCCATCGGACCTTCCCATTGACGATGAATCACAGAAATTGCATCGTAATTAAATATAAGAGACACAATGCCGACTTAGGTACAGGAAGAATGAGTCTTCCTACTGTCTATGTTTTGAGAGTTTCCTGTGTCATCAGTTTTCCATTTTCATGCACCTCTGCAGGTTTACTGTATCCCTTGGTCCTTCACAGTGACGATGAAACACAGTAATTACATCGGAATTAAATATAAGAGACACAACGTTGAGTTAAGTACAAGAAAACTGAGTCTTTTTACGGTCTACGTTTTGAGCGTTTCCAGTATCACCAGTTTTACATTCCGATGCCCCTCTTCAGGTTTACTGTATCCATTGGAACCCCCCCCCCCCCCATTGACGATGAAACACAGAAATTGCATCGGAATTAAAGATAAAAGACACAATGCCGACTTAAGTACAGGAAGACTGAGTCTTTCTACTGTCTATGTTTTTAGCGTTTCCTGTGTCACCAGTTTTACATTCCGATGCACCTCTGCAGGTATACTGTATCCATTGGACCTTCACAGTGACGATGAACCACAGAAATTGCATCGGAATTAAATATAAGAGACACAATGTCGACTTAAGTACAGAAAGACTGAGTCTTCCAACTCTCTATGTTTTGAGCGTGTCCTGTGTCACCAGTTTTACATTCCGATGCACCTCCGCAGGTTTGCTGTATCCCTTGCACCTGCCCATTGACAATGAAACACAGACATTACATCGTAATTAAATATAACAGACACAATGCCGACTTAAGTACAGGAAGACTGAGCCTTACTACTGTCTATGTTTTGAGCGTTTCCTGTGTCACCAGTTTTACATTCCGATGCACCTCTGCAGGTTTACTGTATCCCTTTGACCTTCCAATTGACGATGAATCACAGAAATTGCGTCGAAATTAAATATAAGAGACACAATGCCGACTTAAGTACAGGAAGAGTGAGTCTTCCTACTGTCTATTTTTTGAGCGTTTCCTGTGTCACCCGTTTTACATTCCGATGCACCTCTGCAGGATTACTGTGTCCCTTGGACCTTCCCATTGGCGATGAATCACAGAAATTGCATCGGAATTAAATATAAGAGACACAATGACGTCTTAAGTACAGGAAGACAAAGTCTTCCAACTGTCTATGTTTTGAGCGTTTCCTGTGTCACCAGTTTTACATTCCGATGCACCTCTGCAGGTTTCCTGTATCCCTTGGACCTTCAAAGTGACGATGAAACACAGAAATTGCATCGGAATTAAATATAAGAGACACAATGCCGACATTAGTACAGGAAGACTGAGTCTTCCTACTGTCTATGCTTTGAGCGTTTCCTGTGTCATCAGTTCTACATTCCGATGCATCTCTGCAGGTTTACTGTATCCATTGGACCCCCCCCCCTCCCCCCCCCCCCCATTGACGATGAAACACAGAAATTGCATCGGAATTAAATATAAAAGACACAATGCCGACTTAAGTACAGGAAGACTGAGTCTTCCTACTGTCTATGTTATGAGCGCTTCCTGTGTCACCAGTTTTACATACCGATGCACCTCTGCAGGTTTACTGTGTCCCTTGGACCTTCCCATTGACGACGAAACACAGAAATTACATCGGAATTAAATATGAGACACAACGTTGAGTTAAGTACAAGAAAACTGAGTCTTCTTACGGTCTACGTTTTGAGCGTTTCCAGTGTCACCAGTTTTACATTCCGATGCACCTCTGCAGGATTACTGTGTCCCTTGGACCTTCCCATTGGCGATGAATCACAGAAATTTCATCGGAATTAAATATAAGAGACACAATGACGTCTTAAGTACAGGAAGACAAAGTCTTCCAACTGTCTATGTTTTGAGCGGTTCCTGTGTCACCAGTTTTACATTCCCATGCACCTCTGCAGGTTTTCCTGTATCCCTTGGACATTCAAAGTGACGATGAAACACAAAAATTGCATCGGAATTAAATATGAGAGACACAATGCCGACTTAAGTACAGGAAAACTGAGTCTTCCTACTGTCTATGTTTTGAGCGTTTCCTGTGTCATCAGTTCTACATTCCGATGCACCTCTGCAGGTTTACTGTATCCATTGGACCCCCCCATTGACGATGAAACACAGAAATTACATCGGAAATAAATATAAAAGACACAATGCCGACTTATGTACAGGAAGAGTGTGTCTTTCTATTGTCTATGCTTTGAGCGTTTCCTGTGTCACCAGTTTTACATTCCATTGCACCTCTGCAAGTTTACTGTATCCATTGGACTTTCACAGTGACGATGAAACACAGAAATTGCATCGGAATGAAATAAAAGAGACACAATGTCGACTTAAGTACAGGAAGACTGAGTCTTCCTACTGTCAATGTTTTAGCGTTTGCTGTGTCAACAGTTTTACATTCAGATGCACCTCTGCAGGTTTACTGTATCCATTGGACCTTCCCATTGACGATGAAACACAGAAAATGCATCGGAATTAAATATAAGACACACAATGCCGACTTAAGTACAGGAAGACTGAGTCTTCCTACTGTCTATGTTTTGAGCGTTTCCTGTGTCACCAGTTTTACATTCCGATCCACCTCTGCAGGTTTACTGTATCCATTGGACCTTCCCTTTGACGACGAAGCACAGAAATTGCATCGGAATTATATATAAGAGACACAACGCCGACTAAGTACAAGAAAACTGAGTCTTCGTACGGACTATGATTTGAGCGTTTCCTGTGTCACCATTTTTACATTCCAATGCATCTCTGCAGGTTTACTATATACCTTGGACCTTCCCATTGACGACGAAACACAGAAATTGCATCGGATTTAAATATAAGGGACACAATGGCGACTTAAGTACAGGAAGACTGAGTATTCCTACTGTCTATGTTTTGATCGTTTCCTGTGTCACCAGTTTTTCATTCCGATGCACCTCTGCACGTTTACTGCATCCATTGGACCTTCCCATTGACGATGAAACACAGAAATTGCATCGGAATTAAATATGAGAGACACAATGCCGACATAAGAACAGGAATGCTGAGTCTTCCTACTGTCTATGTTTTGAGCATCTCCTGTGTCACCAGTTTTTCATTCCGATGCACCTCTGCAGGTTTACTGTATCGCTTGGATCTTCCAATTGACGATGAAACACAGAAATTGCATCGGAATTAAATATAAGAGACACAATGCCGACTTAAGTACAGGAAGATTGAGTCTTCCTACTGTCTATGTTTTGAGCGTTTCATAGTGACGATGAAACACAGAAATTGCATCGGAATTAAATATAAGAGACACAATGCCGACTTAAGTACAGGAAGATTGCGTCTTTCTAGTGTCTAATTTTTGAGCGTTTCCTGCGTCACCAGTTTTACATTCCGATGCACCTCTGCAGGTTTACTGTATCCATCGGACCTTCCCATTGACGATGAAACACAGAAATTACATCGAAATTAAATATAAGAGAAACAACGCCGACTTAAGTACAAGAAGTTTGAGTCTTCTTACGGTCCACGTCTTGAGCGTTTCCAGTGTCACCAGTTTTACATTCCGATGCACCTCTGCAGGTTTACTGTATCCATTGGACCTTCACAGCGACGATGAAACACAGAAATTGCATCGGAATTAAATAAAAAAGACACAATGCAGACTTAAGTACAGGAAGACTGAGTCTTCCAACTGTCTATGTTTTGAGCGTTTCCTGTGTCATCCGTTTTACATTCCGAAGCACCTCTGCAGGGTTACTGTATCCATTGGACTTTCACAGTGATAATGAGACACAGAAATTGCATCGGAATGAAATATAAGACACACAATGCGACTTCAGTACAGGAAGAGTGTGTCTTTCAATTGTCTATAGTTTTGAGCGTTTCATGTGTCACCAGTTTTCCATTCCAATGCGCCCCTGCAGGTTTACTGTATCCATTGGACCTTCACAGCGACGATGAAACACAGAAATTGCACCGGAATGAAATGTAAGAGACACAATGTCGACTTAAGTACAGGAAGAGTGTGTCTTTTCATTGTATATGTTTTGAGCGTTTCCTGTGTCACCAGTTTTACATTTTGATGCACCTCTGCAGGTTTACTGTATCCATTGGATCTTCCCATTGACGATGAAACACAGAAATTACATCGAATTTAAATATAAGAGAAACAACGCCGACTTAAGTACAAGAAGTTTGAGTCTTCTTACGGTCCACGTTTTGAGCGTTTCCAGTGTCACCAGTTTTACATTCCGATGCACCTCTGCAGGTTTACTGTATCCATTGGACCTTCACAGCGACGATGAAACACAGAAATAGCATCGGAATTAAATAAAAAAGACACAATGCAGACTTAAGTAATGGAAGACTGAGTCTTCCGACTGTCTATGTTTTGAGCGTTTCCTGTGTCATCCGTTTTACATTCCGAAGCACCTCTGCAGGTTTACTGTATCCATTGGACTTTCACAGTGATAATGAGACACAGAAATTGCATCGGAATGAAATATAAGAGACACAATGCGACTTAAGTACAGGAAGAGTGTGTCTTTCAATTGTCTATAGCTTTGAGCGTTTCATGTGTCACCAGTTTTCCATTCCAATGCGCCTCTGCAGGTTTACTGTATCCATTGGACCTTCACAGCGACGATGAAACACAGAAATTGCATCGGAATGAAATGTAAGAGACACAATGTCGACTTAAGTACAGGAAGAGTGTGTCTTTTCATTGTATATGTTATGAGCGTTTCCTGTGTCACCAGTTTTACATTCCGATGCACCTCTGCAGGTTTACTGTATCCCTTGGACCTTCCCATTGACGATGAAACACAGAAATTGCATCGGAATTAAATATAAGAGACACAATGCCGACTTAGGTACAGGAAGAATGAGTCTTCCTACTGTCTATGTTCTGAGCGTTTCCTGTGTCATCAGTTTTCCATTTTCATGCACCTCTGCAGGTTTACTGTATCCCTTGCACCTTCACAGTGACGATGAAACACAGAAATTGCATCGGAATTAAATATAAGAGACACAACGCCGACTTAAGTACAAGAAAACTGAGTCTTCTTACGGTCTATGTTTTGAGCGTTTCTAGTGTCACCAGTGTTACATTCCGATGCACCTCTGCAGGTTTACTGTGTCCCTTGGACCTTCCCATTGACGATGAAACACAGTAATTACATCGGAATTAAATCTAAGAGACACAACGTTGAGTTAAGTACAAGAAAACTGAGTCTTTTTACGGTCTACGTTTTGAGCGCGTCCAGTGTCACCAGTTTTACATTCCGATGCACCTCTGCAGGATTACTGTGTCCCTTGGACCTTCCCATTGGCGATGAATTACAGATATTGCATCGGAATTAAATATGACACAATGACGTCTTAAGTACAGGAAGACAAAGTCTTCCAACTGTCTATGGTTTGAGCGTTTCCTGTGTCACCAGTTTTACATTCCGATGCACCTCTGCAGGTTTCCTGTGTCCCTTGGACCTTCCCATTGAAGACGAAACACAGAAATTGCATCGGAATTAAATGTAAGAGACACAATGTCGACTTAAGTACAGAAAGACTGAGTCTTACTACACTCTATGTTTTGAGCGTTTCCTGTGTCACCAGTTTTACATTCCGAAGCACCGCTGCAGGTTTGCTGTATCCCTTGCACCTTCCCATTGACAATGAAACACAGAAATTACGTCGGAATTAAATATAACAGACACAATGCAAACTTAAGTACAGGAAGACTGAGTCTTCCTACTGTCTATGTTTTGAGCGTTTCCTGTGTCATCAGTTCTACATTCCGATGCACCTCTGCAGGTTTACTGTATCCATTGGAACCCCCCCCCACCCCCCCCCCCACTGACGATGAAACACAGAAATTGCATCGGAATTAAATATAAGAGACACAATATCGACTTAAGTACAGAAAGACTGAGTCTTCCAACTCTCTATGTTTTGAGCGTGTCCTGTGACACCAGTTTTACATTCCGATGCACCTCTGCAGGTTTGCTGTATCCCTTGCACCTGCCCATTGACAATGAAACACAGAAATTACATCGGAATTAAATATAACAGACAAAATGCCGACTTAAGTACAGGAAGACTGAGCCTTACTACTGTCTATGTTTTGAGCGTTTCCTGTGTCACCAGTTTTACATTCCGATGCACCTCTGCAGGTTTACTGTATCCCTTTGACCTTCCCATTGACGATGAATCACAGAAATTGCGTCGGAATTAAATATAAGAGACACAATGCCGACTAGTGTACAGAAAGAGTTAGTCTTCCTACTGTCTATTTTTTGAGCGTTTCCTGAGTCACCAGTTTTACATTCCGATGCACCTCTGCAGGTTTACTGTATCCCTTTGACCTTCCAATTGACGATGAATCACAGAAATTGCGTCGGAATTATATATAAGAGACACAATGCCGACTTAAGAACAGGAAGATTGAGTCTTCCTACTGTCTATTTTTTGAGCGTTTTCTGCGTCACCAGTTTTACATTCCGATGCACCTCTGCATGTTTACTGTATCCATCGTACCTTCTCATTGACGATGAAACACAGAAATTACATCGGAATTAAATATAAGAGACACAACGCCGACTTAAGTACATGAAAACAGAGTCTTCTTACGGTCTACGTTTTGAGCGTTTCCAGTGTCACCAGTTTAACATTCCGATGAACCTCTGCAGGTTTACTGTGTCCCTTGGACCTTCCCATTTGCGATGAAACACAGAAATTGCATCGGAATTAAATATAAGAGACACAATGACGTCTTAAGTACAGGAAGACAGAGTCTTCCAACTGTCTATGTTTTGAGCGTTTCCTGTGTCACCAGTTTTACATTCCCATGAACCTCTGCAGGTTTTCCTGTATCCCTTGGACCTTCAAAGTGACGATGAAATACAGAAATTGCATCGGAATTAAATATAAGAGACACAAAGCCGATTTAAGTACAGGAAGACTGAGTCTTCCTACTGTCTATGTTTTGAGCGTTTCCTGTGTCATCAGTTCTACATTCCGATGCACCTCTGCAGGTTTACTGTATCCATTGGACCCATCCATTGACGATGAAACACAGAAATTACATCGGAATAATATATAAAACACACAATGCCGACTTAAGTACAGGAAGACTGAGTCCTTCTACTGTCTATGTTTTGAGCGTTTGCTGTGTCACTAGTTTTACATTCCGATGCACCTCTGCAGGTTTACTGTATCCATTGGACTTTCACAGTGACGATGAAACACAGAAATTGCTTCGGAATGAAACAAAAGAGACACAATGTCGACTTAAGTACAGGAAGAGTGTGTCTTTCTATTGTCTATGCTTTGAGCGTTTCCTGTGTCACCAGTTTTACATTCCGATGCACCTCTGCAGGATTACTGTGGCCCTTGGACCTTCCCATTGTCAATGAATCACAGAAATTGCATTGGAATTAAGCATGACACAATGACGTCTTAAGTACAGGAAGACAAAGTCTTCCAACTGTCTATATTTTGAGCGTTTCCTGTGTCGCCAGTTTTACATTCCGATGCACCTCTGCAGGTTTCCTGTGTCCCTTGGACCTTCCCATTGACAATGAAATACAGAAATTACATCGGAATTAAATATAACAGACACAATGCCGACTTAAGTACAGGAAGACTGAGTCTTCCTACTGTCTATGTTTTGAGCGTTTCCTGTGTCATCAGTTCTAAATTCCGATGCACCTCTGCAGGTTTACTGTATCCATTGGACCTTCACAGTGACGATGAAACACAGAAATTGCATCGGAATGAAATATAAGAGACACAATGTCGACTTAAGTACAGGAAGAGTGTGTCTTTCTATTGTATATGTTTTGGGCGTTTCCTGTGACACCAGTTTTACATTCCGATGCACCTCTGCAGGTTTACTGTATCCATCGGACCTTCCCATTGACGATGAAACACAGATATTACATCGGAATTAAATATAAGAGACACAACGCCGACTTAAGTACAAGAAAACTGAGTCTTCTTACGGTCTATGTTTTGAGCGTTTCTAGTGTCACCAGTGTCACATTCCGATGCACCTCTGCAGGTTTACTGTGTCCCTTGGACCTTCCCATTGACGATGAAACACAGAAATTACATCGGAATTAAATATAAGAGACACAACGTTGAGTTAAGTACAAGAAAACTGAGTCTTCTTACGGTCTACGTTTTGAGCGTTTCCTGTGTCACCATTTTTACATTCCGATGCACCTAAGCAGGTCTACAGTATCCCTTGGATCTTCATAGTGACGATGAAACACAGAAATTGCATCGGAATTAAATATAAGAGACACAATGTCGACTTAAGTACAGAAAGACTGAGTCTTCCAATTCTCTATGTTTTGAGCGTTTCCTGTGTCACCAGTTTTACATTCCGATGCACCTCTGCAGGTTTGCTGTATCCCTTGCACAATCCCATTGACAATGAAACACAGAAATTACATCGGAATTAAATATAACAGACACAATGCCGACTTAAGTACAGGAAGACTGAGTCTTCCTACTGTCTATGTTTTGAGCGTTTCCTGTGTCATCAGTTTTACATTCCGATGCACCTCTGCAGGTTTACTGTATCCATTGGACCTTCCCATTGACGATGAAACACAGAAATTACAGCGGAATTAAATAAAAAAGACACAATGCCGACTTAAGTACAGGAAGACTGAGTCTTCCTACTGTCTATGTTTTGAGCGTCTCCTGTGTCATCAGTTCTACATTCCGATGCACCCCTGCAGGTTTACTGTATCCATTGGACTTTCTCAGTGACGATGAAACACAGAAATTGCATCGTAATTAAATATAAGAGACACAATGCCGACTTAGGTACAGGAAGAATGAGTCTTCCTACTGTCTCTGTTTTGAGCGTTTCCTGTGTCATCAGTTTTCCATTTTCATGCACCTCTGCAGGTTTACTGTATCCCTTGGACCTTCACAGTGACGATGAAACACAGAAATTGCATCGGAATTAAATATAAGAGACACAACGCCGACTTAAGTACAAGAAAACTGAGTCTTCTTACGGTCTACGTTTTGAGCGTTTCCAGTGTCACCAGTTTTACATTCCGATGCCCCTCTGCAGGTTTACTGTATCCATTGGAACCCCCCCCCCCCCCCATTGACGATGAAACACAGAAATTGCAGCGGAATTAAAGATAAAAGACACAATGCCGACTTAAGTACAGGAAGACTGAGTCTTTCTACTGTCTATGCTTTTTGCGTTTCCTGTGTCACCAGTTTTACATTCCGATGCACCTCTGCAGGTTTACTGTATCCATTGGACCTTCACAGTGACGATGAACCACAGAAATTGCATCGGAATTAAATATAAGAGACACAATGTCGACTTAAGTACAGAAAGACTGAGTCTTCCAACTCTCTATGTTTTGAGCGTGTCCTGTGTCACCAGTTTTACATTCCGATGCACCTCCGCATGTTTGCTGTATCCCTTGCACCTGCCCATTGACAATGAAACACAGAAATTACATCGTAATTAAATATAACAGACACAATGCCGACTTAAGTACAGGAAGACTGAGCCTTACTACTGTCTATGTTTTGAGCGTTTCCTGTGTCACCAGTTTTACATTCCGATGCACCTCTGCAGGTTTACTGTATCCCTTTGACCTTCCCATTGACGATGAATCACAGAAATTGCGTCGGAATTAAATATAAGAGACACAATGCCGACTTAAGTACAGGAAGAGTGAGTCATCCTACTGTCTATTTTTTGAGCGTTTCCTGTGTCACCAGTTTTACATTCCGATGCACCTCTGCAGGTTTACTGTATCCCTCTGACCTTCCAATTGACGATGAATCACAGAAATTGCGTCCGAATTATATATAAGAGACACAATGCCGACTTAAGAACAGGAAGATTGAGTCTTCCTACTGTCTATTTTTTGAGCGTTTTCTGCGTCACCAGTTTTACATTCCGATGCACCTCTGCATGTTTACTGTATCCATCGTACCTTCTCATTGACGATGAAACACAGAAATTACATCGGAATTAAATATAAGAGACAGAACGCCGACTTAATTAAATGAAAACAGAGTCTTCTTACGGTCTACGTTTTGAGCGTTTCCAGTGTCACCAGTTTAACATTCCGATGAACCTCTGCAGGTTTACTGTGTCCCTTGGACCTTCCCATTTGCGATGAAACACAGAAATTGCATCGGAATTAAATATAAGAGACACAATGACGTCTTAAGTACAGGAAGACAGAGTCTTCCAACTGTCTATGTTTTGAGCGTTTCCTGTGTCACCAGTTTTACATTCCCATGCACCTCTGCAGGTTTTCCTGTATCCCTTGGACCTTCAAAGTGACGATGAAAGACAGAAATTGCATCGGAATTAAATATAAGAGACACAAAGCCGATTTAAGTACAGGAAGACTGAGTCTTCCTACTGTCTATGTTTTGAGCGTTTCCTGTGTCACCAGTTTTACATTCCGATGCACCTCTGCAGGTATACTGTTTCCCTTCGACTTTCCCATTGACGTCTTCCTACTGTCTATGTTTTGAGCGTTTCCTGTGTCACCAGTTTTACATTCCGATGCACCTCTGCAGGTATACTGTTTCCCTTCGACTTTCCCATTGACGATGAAACACAGAAATTGCATCGGAATTAAATATAAGAGACACAATGCCGACTTAAGTACAGGAAGACTGAGTCTTCCTACTGTCTATGTTTTGAGCGTTTCCTGTGTCATCAGTTCTACATTCCGATGCACCTCTGCAGGTTTACTGTATCCATTGGACCCATCCATTGCCGATGAAACACAGAAATTACATCGCAATAAAATATAAAAGACACAATGCCGACTTAAGTACAGGAAGACTGAGTCCTTGTACTGTCTATGTTTTGAGCGTTTGCTGTGTCACTAGTTTTACATTCCGATGCACCTCTGCAGGTTTACGGTATCCATTGGACTTTCACAGTGACGATGAAACACAAAAATTGCTTCGGAATGAAATAAAAGAGACACAATGTCGACTTAAGTACAGGAAGAGTGTGTCTTTCTATTGTCTATGCTTTGAGCGTTTCCAGTGTCACCAGTTTTACATTCCGATGCACCTCAGCAGGTTTACTGTATCCATTGAACCCCCCCCCCCCCATTGACGATGAAACACAGAAATTGCATCGGAATTAAAGATAAAAGCACAATGCCGACTTACGTACAGGAAGACTGAGTCTTTCTAATGTCTATGTTTTTAGCGTTTCCTGTGTTACCAGTTTTACATTCCGATGCACCTCTGCAGGTTTACTGTATCCATTGGACCTTCCCGTTGACGATGAATCACAGAAATTGCGTCGGAATTATATATAAGAGACACAATGCCGACTTAAGAACAGGAAGATTGAGTCTTCCTACTGTCTATTTTTTGAGCGTTTTCTGCGTCACCAGTTTTACATTCCGATGCACCTCTGCATGTTTACTGTATCCATCGTACCTTCTCATTGACGATGAAACACAGAAATTACATCGGAATTAAATATAAGAGACACAACGCCGACTTAAGTACATGAAAACAGAGTCTCCTTCGATCAACGTTTTGAGCGTTTCCAGTGTCACCAGTTTAACATTCCGATGCACCTCTGCAGGTTTACTGTGTCCCTTGGACCTTCCCATTTGCGATGAAACACAGAAATTGCATCGGAATTAAATATAAGAGACACAATGACGTCTTAAGTACAGGAAGACAGAGTCTTCCAACTGTCTATGTTTTGAGCGGTTCCTGTGTCACCAGTTTTACATTCCCATGCACCTCTGCAGGTTTTCCTGTATCCCTTGGACCTTCAAAGTGACGATGAAACACAGAAATTGCATCGGAATTAAATATAAGAGACACAAAGCCGACTTAAGTACAGGAAGACTGAGTCTTCCTACAGTCTATGTTTTGAGCGTTTCCTGTGTCACCAGTTTTACATTCCGATGCACCTCTTCAGGTATACTGTTTCCCTTCGACTTTCCCATTGACGATGAAACACAGAAATTGCATCGGAATTAAATATAAGAGACACAATGCCGACTTAAGTACAGGAAGACTGAGTCTTCCTACTGTCTATGTTTTGAGCGTTTCCTGTGTCATCAGTTCTACATTCCGATGCACCTCTGCAGGTTTACTGTATATATTGGACCCATCCATTGACGATGAAACACAGAAATTTCATCGGAATTAAATATAAAAGACACAATGCCGACTTAAGTACAGGAAGACTGAGTCTTTCTACTGTCTATGTTTTGAGCGTTTGCTGTGTCACTATTTTTACATTCCGATGCACCTCTGCAGGTTTACTGTATCCATTGGACTTTCACAGTGACGATGAAACACAGAAATTGCATCGGAATGAAATAAAAGAGACACAATGTCGACTTAAGTACAGGAAGTGTGTGTCTTTCTATTGTCTATGCTTTGAGTGTTTCCTATGTCACCAGTTTTACATTCCGATGCACCTCTGCAGGATTACTGTGTCCCTTGGACCTTCCCATTGGCGATGAATCACAGAAATTGCATCGGAATTAAATATGACACAATGACGTCTTAAGTACAGGAAGACAAAGTCTTCCAACTGTCTATGTTTTGAGCGTTTCCTGTGTCACCAGTTTTACATTCCGATGCACCTCTTCAGGTTTCCTGTGTCCCTTGGACCTTCCCATTGACAATGAAACACAGAAATTACATCGGAATTAAATATAACAGACACAATGTCGACTTAAGTACAGGAAGACTGAGTCTTCCTACTGTCAATGTTTTGAGCGTTTCCTGTGTCATCAGTTCTACATTCCGATGCACCTCTGCAGGCTTACTGTATCCATTGGACCCCCCCCATTGACGATGAAACACAGAAATTGCATCGGAATTAATTATAAAAGACACAATGCCGATTTAAGTACAGGAAGACTGAGTCTTTCTACTGTCTATGTTCTTAGCGATTCCTGTGTCACCAGTTTTACATTCCGATGCACCTCTGCAGGTTCACTGTATCCATTGGACCTTCACAGTGACGATGAGACACAGAAATTGCATCGGAATGATATATAAGAGACACAATGTCGACTTAAGTACAGGAAGAGTGTGTCTTTCTATTGTATATGTTTTGAGCGTTTCCTGTGTCACCAGTTTTACATTCCGATGCACCTCTGCAGGTTTACTGTATCCATCGGACCTTCCCATTGACGATGAAAAACAGAAATTACATCGGAATTAAATATAAGAGACACAACGCCGACTTAAGAACAAGAAAACTGAGTCTTCTTACGGTCTATGCTTTGAGCGTTTCTAGTGTCACCAGTGTAACATTCCGATGCACCTCTTCAGGTTTACTGTGTCCCATGGACGTTCCCATTGACGATGAAACACAGAAATTACATCGGAATTAAATATAAGAGACACAACGTTAAGTACAAGAAAACTGAGTCTTCTTACGGTCTACGTTTTGAGCGTTTCCTGTGTCACCAGTTTTACATTCCGATGCACCTAAGCAGGTCTACAGTATCCCTTGGACCTTCATAGTGACGATGAAACACAGAAATTGCATCGGAATTAAATATAAGAGACACAATGTCGACGTAAGTACAGAAAGACTGAGTCTTCCAACTCTCTATGTTTTGAGCGTTTCCTGTGTCACCAGTTTTACATTCCGATGCACCTCTGCAGGTTTGCTGTATCCCTTGCACCTTCCCATTGACAATGAAACACAGAAATTACATCGGAATTAAATATAACAGACACAATGCCGACTTAAGTACAGGAAGACTGAGTCTTACAACTGTCTATGTTTTGAGCGTTTCCTGTGTCACCAGTTTTACATTCCGATGCACCTCTGCAGGTTTACTGTATCCCTTTGACCTTCCCATTGACGATGAATCACAGAAATTGCGTCGGAATTATATATAAGAGACACAATGCCGACTTAAGAACAGGAAGATTGAGTCTTCCTACTGTCTATTTTTTGAGCGTTTTCTGCGTCACCAGTTTTACATTCCGATGCACCTCTGCATGTTTACTGTATCCATCGTACCTTCTCATTGACGATGAAACACAGAAATTACATCGGATTAAATATAAGAGACACAACGCCGACTTAAGTACATGAAAACAGAGTCTTCTTACGGTCAACGTTTTGAGCGTTTCCAGTGTCACCAGTTTAACATTCCGATGCACCTCTGCAGGTTTACTGTGTCCCTTGGACCTTCCCATTTGGGATGAAACACAGAAATTGCATCGGAATTAAATATAAGAGACACAATGACGTGTTAAGTACAGGAAGACAGAGTCTTCCAACTGTCTATGTTTTGAGCGGTTCCTGTGTCACCAGTTTTACATTCCCATGCACCTCTGCAGGATTTCCTGTATCCCTTGGACCTTCAAAGTGACGATGAGACACAGAAATTGCATCGGAATTAAATTTAAGAGACACAAAGCCGACTTAAGTACAGGAAGTCTGAGTCTTCCTACTGTCTATGTTTTGAGCGTTTCCTGTGTCACCAGTTTTGCATTCCGATGCACCTCTGCAGGGATACTGTTTCCCTTCGACTTTCCCATTGACGATGAAACACAGAAATTGCATCGGAATTAAATATAAGAGACACAATGCCGACTTAAGTACAGGAAGACTGAGTCTTCCTACTGTCTATGTTTTGAGCGTTTGCTGTGTCACTATTTTTACATTCCGATGCACCTCTGCAGGTTTACTGTATCCATTGGACTTTCACAGTGACGATGAAACACAGTAATTGCATCGGAATGAAATAAAAGAGACACAATGTCGACTTAAGTACAGGAAGTGTGTGTCTTTCTATTGTCTATGCTTTGAGCGTTTCCTGTGTCACCAGTTTTACATTCCGATGCACCTCTGCAGGATTACTGTGTCCCTTGGACCTTCCCATTGGCGATGAATCACAGAAATTGCATCTGAATTAAATATGACACAATGACGTCTTAAGTACAGGAAGACAAAGCCCTCCAACTGTCTATGTTTTGAGCGTTTCCTGTGTCACCAGTTTTAAATTCCGATGCACCTCTGCAGGTTTACTGTATCCATTGGACCCCCCATTGACGATGAAACACGGAAATTGCATCGGAATTGGATATAAAAGACACAATGCCGACTTAAGTACAGGAAGACTGAGTCTTTCTACTGTCTATGTTCTTAGCGTTTCCTGTGTCACCAGTTTTACATTCCGATGCACCTCTGCAGGTTTACTGTATCCATTGGACCTTCACAGTGACGATGAAACACAGAAATTGCATCGGAATGAAATATAAGAGACACAATGTCGACTTAAGTACAGGAAGAGTGTGTCTTTCTATTGTATATGTTTTGAGCGTTTCCTGTGTCACCAGTTTTACATTCCGATGTACCTCTGCAGGTTTACTGTATCCATCGGACCTTCCCATTGACGATGAAACACAGAAATTACATCGGAATTAAATATAAGAGACACAACGCCGACATAAGTACAAGAAAACTGAGTCATCTTACGGTCAATTTGTTGAGCGTTTCTAGTGTCACCAGTGTTACATTCCGATGCACCTCTGCAGGTTTACTGTGTCCTATGGACCTTCCCATTGACGATGAAACACAGAAATTACATCGGAATTAAATATAAGAGACACAACGTTGAGTTAAGTACAAGAAAACAGAGTCTTCTTACGGTCTACGTTTTGAGCGTTTCCTGTGTCACCAGTTTTACATTCCGATGCACCTAAGCAGGTCTACAGTATCCCTTGGACCTTCATAGTGACGATGAAACACAGAAATTGCATCGGAATTAAATATAACTGATAAAATGCCGACTAAAGTACAGGAAGACTGAGTCTTACAACTGTCTATGTTTTGAGCGTTTCCTGTGTCACCAGTTTTACATTCCGATGCACCTCTGCAGGTTTACTGTATCCCTTTGACCTTCCCATTGACGATGAATCATAGAAATTGCGTCGGAATTAAATATAAGAGACACAATGCCGACTTAAGAACAGGAACATTGAGTCTTCCTACCGTCTATTTTTTGAGCGTTTTCTGCGTCACCAGTTTTACATTCCGATGCACCTCTGCTTGTTTACTGTATCCATCGGACCTTCCCATTGACTATGAAACACAGATATTACATCGGAATTAAATATAAGAGACACAACGCCGACTTAAGTACATGAAAACAGAGTCTTTTTACGGTCTACGTTTTGAGCGTTTCCAGTGTCGCCAGTTTAACATTCCGATGCACCTCTGCAGGTTTACTGTGTCCCTTGGACCTTCCCATTTGCGATGAAACACAGAAATTGCATCGGAATTAAATATAAGAGACACAATGACGTCTTAAGTACAGGAAACCAGAGTCTTCCAACTGTCTATGTTTTGAGCGGTTCCTGTGTCACCAGTTTCACATTCCCATGCACCTCTGCAGGTTTTCCTGTATCCCTTGGACCTTCAAAGTGACGATGAAACACAGAAATTGCATCGGAATTAAATATAAGAGACACAATGTCGACTTAAGTACAGAAAGACTGAGTCTTCCAACTCTCTATGTTTTGAGCGTGTCCTGTGTCACCAGTTTTACATTCCGATGCACCTCTGCAGGTTTGCTGTATCCCTTGCACCTTCCCATTGACAATGAAACACAGAAATTACATCGGAATTAAATATAACAGACACAATGCCGACTTAAGTACAGGAAGACTGAGTCTTACAACTGTCTATGTTTTGAGCGTTTCCTGTGTCACCAGTTTTACATTCCGATGCACCTCTGCAGGTTTACTGTATCCCTTTGACCTTCCCATTGACGATGAATCACAGAAATTGTGTCGGAATTATATATAAGAGACACAATGCCGACTTAAGAACAGGAAGATTGAGTCTTCCTACTGTCTATTTTTTGAGCGTTTTCTGCGTCACCAGTTTTACATTCCGATGCACCTCTGCATGTTTACTGTATCCATCGTACCTTCTCATTGACGTTGAAACACAGAAATTACATCGGAATTAAATATAAGAGACACAACGCCGACTTAAGTACATGAAAACAGAGTCTTCTTGCGATCAACGTTTTGAGCGTTTCCAGTGTCACCAGTTTTGCATTCTGATGCACCTCTGCAGGTATACTGTTTCCCTTCGACTTTCCCATTGACGATGAAACACAGAAATTGCATCGGAATTAAATATAAGAGACACAATGCCGACTTAAGTACAGGAAGACTGAGTCTTCCTACTGTCTATGTTTTGAGCGTTTGCTGTGTCACTATTTTTACATTCCGATGCACCTCTACAGGTTTACTGTATCCATTGGACTTTCACAGTGACGATGAAACACAGTAATTGCATCGGAATGAAATAAAAGAGACACAATGTCGACTTAAGTACAGGAAGTGTGTGTCTTTCTATTGTCTATGCTTTGAGCGTTTCCTGTGTCACCAGTTTTACATTCCGATGCACCTCTGCAGGATTACTGTGTCACTTGGACCTTCCCATTGGCGATGAATCACAGAAATTGCATCGGAATTAAATATGACACAATGACGTCTTAAGTACAGGAAGACAAAGTCCTCCAACTGTCTATGTTTTGAGCGTTTCCTGTGTCACCAGTTTTAAATTCCGATGCACCTCTGCAGGTTTCCTGTGTCCCTTGGACCTTCCCATTGACAATGAAACACAGAAATTACATCGGAATTAAATATAACAGACACAATGCCGACTTAAGTACAGGAAGACTGAGTCTTCCTACTGTCTATGTTTTGAGCGTTTCCTGTGTCATCAGTTCTACATTCCGATGCACCTCTGCAGGTTTACTGTATCCATTGGACCCCCCATTGACGATGAAACACGGAAATTGCATCGGAATTGGATATAAAAGACACAATGCCAACTTAAGTACAGGAAGACTGAGTCTTTCTACTGTCTATGTTCTTAGCGTTTCCTGTGTCACCAGTTTTACATTCCGATGCACCTCTGCAGGTTTACTGTATCCATTGGACCTTCACAGTGACGATGAAACACAGAAATTGCATCGGAATGAAATATAAGAGACACAATGTCGACTTAAGTACAGGAAGAGTGTGTCTTTCTATTGTATATGTTTTGAGCGTTTCCTGTGTCCCCAGTTTTACATTCCGATGCACCTCTGCAGGTTTACTGTATCCATCGGACCTTCCCATTGACGATGAAACACAGAAATTACATCGGAATTAAATATAAGAGACACAACGCCGACATAAGTACAAGAAAACTGAGTCATCTTACGGTCAATTTTTTGAGCGTTTCTAGTGTCACCAGTGTTACATTCCGATGCACCTCTGCAGGTTTACTGTGTCCTATGGACCTTCCCATTGACGATGAAACACAGAAATTACATCGGAATTAAATATAAGAGACACAACGTTGAGTTAAGTACAATAAAACAGAGTCTTCTTACGGTCTACGTTTTGAGCGTTTCCTGTGTCACCAGTTTTACATTCCGATGCACCTAAGCAGGTCTACAGTATCCCTTGGACCTTCATAGTGACGATGAAACACAGAAATTGCATCGGAATTAAATATAACAGATAAAATGCCGACTAAAGTACAGGAAGACTGAGTCTTACAACTGTCTATGTTTTGAGCGTTTCCTGTGTCACCAGTTTTACATTCCGATGCACCTCTGCAGGTTTACTGTATCCCTTTGACCTTCCCATTGACGATGAATCATAGAAATTGCGTCGGAATTAAATATAAGAGACACAATGCCGACTTAAGAACAGGAAGATTGAGTCTTCCTACTGTCTATTTTTTGAGCGTTTTCTGCGTCACCAGTTTTACATTCCGATGCACCTCTGCTTGTTTACTGTATCCATCGGACCTTCCCATTGACTATGAAACACAGAAATTACATCGGAATTAAATATAAGAGACACAACGCCGACTTAAGTACATGAAAACAGAGTCTTCTTACGGTCTACGTTTTGAGCGTTTCCAGTGTCACCAGTTTAACATTCCGATGCACCTCTGCAGGTTTACTGTGTCCCTTGGACCTTCCCATTTGCGATGAAACACAGAAATTGCATCGGAATTAAATATAAGAGACACAATGACGTCTTAAGTACAGGAAACCAGAGTCTTCCAACTGTCTATGTTTTGAGCGGTTCCTGTGTCACCAGTTTCACATTCCCATGCACCTCTGCAGGTTTTCCTGTATCCCTTGGACCTTCAAAGTGACGATGAAACACAGAAATTGCATCGGAATTAAATATAAGAGACACAATGTCGACTTAAGTACAGAAAGACTGAGTCTTCCAACTCTCTATGTTTTGAGCGTGTCCTGTGTCACCAGTTTTACATTCCGATGCACCTCTGCAGGTTTGCTGTATCCCTTGCACCTTCCCATTGACAATGAAACACAGAAATTACATCGGAATTAAATATAACAGACACAATGCCGACTTAAGTACAGGAAGACTGAGTCTTACAACTGTCTATGTTTTGAGCGTTTCCTGTGTCACCAGTTTTACATTCCGATGCACCTCTGCAGGTTTACTGTATCCCTTTGACCTTCCCATTGACGATGAATCACAGAAATTGTGTCGGAATTATATATAAGCGACACAATGCCGACTTAAGAACAGGAAGATTGAGTCTTCCTACTGTCTATATTTTGAGCGTTTTCTGCGTCACCAGTTTTACATTCCGATGCACCTCTGCATGTTTACTGTATCCATCGTACCTTCTCATTGACGATGAAACACAGAAATTACATCGGAATTAAATATAAGAGACACAACGCCGACTTAAGTACATGAAAACAGAGTCTTCTTACGATCAACGTTTTGAGCGTTTCCAGTGTCACCAGTTTAACATTCCGATGCACCTCTGCAGGTTTACTGTGTCCCTTGGACCTTCCCATTTGCGATGAAACACAGAAATTGCATCGGAATTAAATATAAGAGACACAATGACGTCTTAAGTACAGGAAGACAGAATCTTCCAACTGTCTATGTTTTGAGCAGTTCCTGTGTCACCAGTTTTACATTCCCATGCACCTCTGCAGGTTTTCCTGTATCCCTTGGACCTTCAAAGGGACGATGAAACACAGAAATTGCATCGGAATTAAATATAAGAGACACAAAGCCGACTTAAGTACAGGAAGACTGAGTCTTCCTACAGTCTATGTTTTGAGCGTTTCCTGTGTCACCAGTTTTACATTCCGATGCACCTCTGCAGGTATACTGTTTCCCTTCGACTTTCCCATTGACGATGAAACACAGAAATTGCATCGGAATTAAATATAAGAGACACAATGCCGACTTAAGTACAGGAAGACTGAGTCTTCCTACTGTCTATGTTTTGAGCGTTTCCTGTGTCATCAGTTCTACATTCCGATGCACCTCTGCGGGTTTACTGTATCCTTTGGACCCATCCATTGACGATGAAACACAGAAATTTCATCGGAATTAAATATAAAAGGCACAATGCCGACTTAAGTACAGGAAGACTGAGTCTTTCTACTGTCTATGTTTTGAGCGTTTGCTGTGTCACCATTTTTACATTCCGATGCACCTCTGCAGGTTTACTGTATCCATTGGACTTTCACAGTGACGATGAAACACAGAAATTGCATCGGAATGAAATAAAAGAGACACAATGTCGACTTAAGTACAGGAAGTGTGTGTCTTTCTATTGTCTATGCTTTGAGCGTTTCCTGTGTCACCAGTTTTACATTCCGATGCACCTCTGCAGGATTACTGTGTCCCTTGGACCTTCCCATTGGCGATGAATCACAGAAATTGCATCGGAATTAAATATGACACAATGACGTCTTAAGTACAGGAAGACAAAGTCTTCCAAATGTCTATGTTTTGAGCGTTTCCTGTGTCACCAGTTTTACATTCCGATGCACCTCTGCAGGTTTCCTGTGTCCCTTGGACCTTCCCATTGACAATGAAACACAGAAATTACATCGGAATTAAATATAACAGACACAATGCCGACTTAAGTACAGGAAGACTGAGTCTTCCTACTGTCTATGTTTTGAGCGTTTCCTGTGTCATCAGTTCTACATTCCGATGCACCTCTGCAGGTTTACTGTATCCATTGGACCCCCCCCCCCCCCATTGACGATGAAACACAGAAATTGCATCGGAATTAAATATAAAAGACACAATGCCGACTTAAGTACAGGAAGACTGAGTCTTTCTACTGTCTATGTTCTTAGCGATTCCTGTGTCACCAGTTTTACATTCCGATGCACCTCTGCAGGTTTATTATATCCATTGGACCTTCACAGTGACGATGAAACACAGAAATTGCATCGGAATGAAATATAAGAGACACAATGTCGACTTAAGTACAGGAAGAGTCTGTCTTTCTATTGTATATGTTTTGAGCGTTTCCTGTGTCACCAGTTTTACATTCCGATGCACCTCTGCAGGTTTACTGTATCCATCGGACCTTCCCATTGACGATGAAACACAGAAATTACATCGGAATTAAATATAAGAGACACAACGCCGACTTAAGAACAAGAAAACTGAGTCTTCTTACGGTCTACGTTTTGAGCGTTTCCTGAGTCACCAGTTTTACATTCCGATGCACCTAAGCAGGTCTACAGTATCCCTTTGACCTTCATAGTGACGATGAAACACAGAAATTGCATCGGAATTAAATATAAGAGACACAATGTCGTCGTAAGTACAGAAAGACTGAGTCGTCCAACTCTCTATGTTTTGAGCGTTTCCTGTGTCACCAGTTTTACATTCCGATGCACCTCTGCAGGTTGGCTGTATCCCTTGCACCTTCCCATTGACAATGAAACACAGAAATTACATCGGAATTAAATATAACAGACACAATGCCGACTTAAGTACAGGAAGACTGAGTCTTACAACTGTCTATGTTTTGAGCGTTTCCTGTGTCACCAGTTTTACATTCCGATGCACCTCTGCAGGTTTACTGTATCCCTTTGACCTTCCCATTGACGATGAATCACAGAAATTGCGTCGGAAGTATATATAAGAGACACAATGCCGACTTAAGAACAGGAAGATTGAGTCTTCCTACTGTCTATTTTTTGAGCGTTTTCTGCGTCACCAGTTTTACATTCCGATGCACCTCTGCATGTTTACTGTATCCATCGTACCTTCTCATTGACGATGAAACACAGAAATTACATCGGAATTAAATATAAGAGACACAACGCCGACTTAAGTACATGAAAACAGAGTCTTCTTACGGTCAACGTTTTGAGCGTTTCCAGTGTCACCAGTTTAACATTCCGATGCACCTCTGCAGGTTTACTGTGTCCCTTGGACCCTCCCATTTGCGATGAAACACAGAAATTGCATCGGAATTAAATATAAGAGACACAATGACGTCTTAAGTACAGGAAGACAGAGTCTTCCAACTGTCTATGTTTTGAGCGGTTCCTGTGTCACCAGTTTTACATTCCCATGCACCTCTGCAGGTTTTCCTGTATCCCTTGGACCTTCAAAGTGACGATGGAACACAGAAATTGCATCGGAATTAAATTTAAGAGACACAAAGCCGACTTAAGTACAGGAAGTCTGAGTCTTCCTACTGTCTATGTTTTGAGCGTTTCCTGTGTCATCAGTTCTACATTCCGATGCACCTCTGCAGGTTTACTGTATCCATTGGACCCATCCATTGACGATGAAACACAGAAATTACATTGGAATTAAATATAAAAGACACAATGCCGACTTAAGTACAGGAAGACTGAGTCTTTCTACTGTCTATGTTTTGAGCGTTTGCTGTGTCACTATTTTTACATTCCGATGCACCTCTGCAGGTTTACTGTATCCATTGGACTTTCACAGTGACGATGAAACACAGAAATTGCATCGGAATGAAATAAAAGAGACACAATGTCGACTTAAGTACAGGAAGTGTGTGTCTTTCTATTGTCTATGCTTTGAGCGTTTCCTGTGTCACCAGTTTTACATTCCGATGCACCTCTTCAGGATTACTGTGTCCCTTGGACCTTCCCATTGGCGATGAATTACAGAAATTGCATCGGAATTAAATATGACACAATGACGTCTTAAGTACAGGAAGGCAAAGTCCTCCAACTGTCTATGTTTTGAGCGTTTCCTGAGTCACCAGTTTTAAATTCCGATGCACCTCTGCAGGTTTCCTGTGTCCCTTGGACCTTCCCATTGACAATGAAACACAGAAATTACATCGGAATTAAATATAACAGACACAATGCCGACTTAAGTACAGGAAGACTGAGTCTTCCTACTGTCTATGTTTTGAGCGTTTCCTGTGTCATCAGTTCTACATTCCGATGCACCTCTGCAGGTTTACTGTATCCATTGGACCCCCCGTTGACGATGAAAGACAGAAATTGCATCGGAATTAAATATAAAAGACACAATGCCGACTTAAGTACAGGAAGACTGAGTCTTTCTACTGTCTATGTTCTTAGCGTTTCCTGTGTCACCAGTTTTACATTCCGATGCACCTCTGTAGGTTTACTGTATCCATTGGACCTTCACAGTGACGATGAAACACAGAAATTGCATCGGAATGAAATATAAGAGACACAATGTCGACTTAAGTCCAGGAAGAGTGTGTCTTTCTATTGTATATGTTTTGAGCGTTTCCTGTGGCACCAGTTTTACATTCCGATGCACCTCTGCAGGTTTACTGTGTCCATCGGACCTTCCCATTGACGATGAAACACAGAAATTACATCGGAATTAAATATAAGAGACACAACGCCGACTTAAGTACATGAAAACTGAGTCATCTTACGGTCAATTTTTTGAGCGTTTCTAGTGTCACCAGTGTTACATACCGATGCACCTCTGCAGGTTTACTGTGTCCTATGGACCTTCCCATTGACGATGAAACACAGAAATTACATCGGAATTAAATATAAGAGACACAACGTTGAGTTAAGTACAAGAAAACAGAGTCTTCTTACGGTCTACGTTTTGAGCGTTTCCTGTGTCACCAGTTTTACATTCCGATGCACCTAAGCAGGTCTACAGTATCCCTTGGACCTTCATAGTGACGATGAAACACAGAAATTGCATCGGAATTAAATATAACAGATAAAATGCCGACTAAAGTACAGGAAGACTGAGTCTTACAACTGTCTATGTTTTGAGCGTTTCCTGTGTCACCAGTTTTACATTCCGATGCACCTCTGCAGGTTTACTGTATTCCTTTGACCTTCCCATTGACGATGAATCACAGAAATTGCGTCGGAATTAAATATAAGAGACACAATGCCGACTTAAGAACAGGAAGATTGAGTCTTCCTACTGTCTATTTTTTGAGCGTTTTCTGCGTCACCAGTTTTACATTCCGGTGCACCTCTGCTTGTTTACTGTATCCATCGGACCTTCTCATTGACTATGAAACACAGAGATTACATCGGAATTAAATATAAGAGACACAACGCCGACTTAAGAACATGAAAACAGAGTCTTCTTACGGTCTACGTTTTGAGCGTTTCCAGTGTCACCAGTTTAACATTCCGATGCACCTCTGCAGGTTTACTGTGTCCCTTGGACCTTCCCATTTGCGATGAAATACAGAAATTGCATCGGAATTAAATATAAGAGACACAATGACGTCTTAAGTACAGGAAACCAGAGTCTTCCAACTGTCTATGTTTTGAGCGGTTCCTGTGTCACCAGTTTCAGATTCCCATGCACCTCTGCAGGTTTTCCTGTATCCCTTGGACCTTCAAAGTGACGATGAAACACAGAAATTGCATCGGAATTAAATATAAGAAACACAATGCCGACTTAAGCACAGGAAGACTGAGTCTTCCTACTGTCTTTGTTTTGAGCGTTTCCTGTGTCACCAGTTTTACATTCCGATGCACCTCTGCAGGTATACTGTATCCATTGGACTTTCCCATTGACGACGAAGCACAGAAATTGCAACGGAATTAAATATATGAGACACAACGCCGACTTAAGTACAAGAAAACTGAGTCATCTTAGGGTGTATGTTTTGACCGCTTCCTGTGTCACCAGTTTTACATTCCAATGCACCTCTGCAGGTTTACTCTATCCCTTGGACCTTCCCATTGACGACGAAACACAATAATTGCATCGGATTTAAATATAAGAGACACAATGGCGACTGGAGTACAGGAAGACTGAGTATTCCTACTGTCTATGTTTTGATCGTTTCCTGTGTCACCAGTTTCTCATTCCGATGCACCTCTGCACGTTTACTGTATCCATTGGACCTTCCCATTGACGTTGAAACACAGAAATTGCATCGTAATTAAATATAAGAGACACAATGCCGACATAAGAACAGGAATGCTGAGTCTTCCTACTGTCTATGGTTTGAGCATTTCCTGTGTTACCAGTTTTACATTCCGATGCACCTCTGCATGTTTACTGTATCGCTTGGATCTTCGAATTGACGATGAAACATGGAAATTGCATCGGAATTAAAAATAAGAGACACAATGCCGACTTAAGTACAGGAAGATTGAGTCTTCCTACTGTCTATGTTTTGAGCGTTTCATAGTGACGATGAAACACAGAAATTGCATCGGAATTAAATATAAGAGACACAATGTCGAATTAAGTACAGAAAGACTGAGTCTTCCTACTCTCTATGCTTTGAGCGTTCCCTGTGTCAACAGTTTTACATTCCGATGCACCTCTGCAGGTTTGCTGTATCCCTTGCACCGTCCCATTGACGATGAATCACAGAAATTGCATCGGAATTAAATATAAGAGACACAATGCCGACTTACGTACAGGAAGATTGAGTCTTCCTACTGTCTATTTATAGAGCGTTTCCTGCGTCACCAGTATTACATTCCTATGCACCTCTGCGGGTTTTCCTGTATCCCTTGGACGTTCAAAGTGACGATGAAACACAGAAATTGCATCGGAATTAAATATAACAGATAAAATGCCGACTTAAGTACAGGAAGACTGAGCCTTCCTACTGTCTATGTTTTGAGCGTTTCCTGTGTCACCAGTTTTACATACTAATGCACCTCTGCAGGTTTACTATATCCCTTTGACCTTCCCATTGACGATGAATCACAGAAATTGCGTCGGAATTAAATATAAGAGACACAATGCCGACTTAAGTACAGGAAGATTGAGTCTTCCTACTGTCTATTTTTTGAGCGTTTACTGCGTCACCAGTTTTACATTCCGATGCACTTCTGCATGTTTACTGTATCCATCGGACCTTCCCATTGACGATGAAACACAAAAATTACATCCGAATTAAACATAAGAGACACAACGCCGACTTAAGTACATGAAAACTGAGTCTTCTTACGGTCTACGAATTGAGCGTTTCCAGTGTCACCAGTTTAACATTCCGATGCACCTCTGCAGGTTTACTGTGTCCCTTGGACCTTCCCATTCGCGATGAAACACAGAAATTGCATCGGAATTAAATATAAGAGACACAATGCTGATTTAAATACAGGAAGACTGAGTCTTCCTACTGTCTATGTTTTGAGCGTTTCCTGTGTCACCAGTTTTACATTCCGATGCACCTCTGCAGGTTTACTGTATCCCTTGGATCTTCCCATTGACGATGAACCACAGAAATTGCATCCGAATTAAATATAAGAGTCACAATGCCGACTTAAGTACAGGAACATTGAGTCTTCCTACTGTCTATGTTTTTGAGCATTTCCTGCGTCACCAGTCTTACATTCCGATGCACCTCTGCAGGTTTACTGTATCCATTGGACCTTCCCATTGACGATGAAACACAGAAATTACATTGGAATTAAATATAAGAGAAACAACGTTGACTTAAGTACAACAAAACTGAGTCTTCTTACGGTCTATGTTTTGAGCGTATCCAGTGTCACCAGTTTTACATTGAGATGCACCTCTGCAGGTTTACTGTATCCATTGGACCTTCCCATGGGCGATGAAACACAGAAATTGCACCGGAATTAAATATAAGAGACAGAATGCCGACTTAGGTACATGAAGACTGAGTCTTCTTAGGGTGTATGATTTGACCGCTTCCTGTGTCACCAGTTTTACATTCCAATGCACCTCTGGAGGATTCCTCTATCCCTTGGACCTTCCCATTGACGAGGAAACACAGAAATTGCATCGGATTTAAATATAAGAGACACAATGGTGACTTAAGTACAGGATGACTGAGTATTCCTACTGTCTATGTTTTGATCGTTTCCTGTGTCACCAGTTTTTCATTCCGATGCACCTCTGCACGTTTACTGTATCCATTGGACCTTCCCATTGACGATGAAACACAGAAAATGCATCGGAATTAAATATAAGAGACACAATGCCGACTTAAGTACAGGAAGACTGAGTCTTCCTACTGTCTATGTTTTGAGCGTTTCCTGTGTCACGAGTTTTACATTCCGATCCACCTCTGCAGGTTTACTGTTTCCATTGGACCTTCCCTTTGACGACGAAGCACAGAAATTGCATCGGAATTAAATATACGAGTCACAACGCCGACTTAAGTACAAGAAAACTGAGTCTTCGTACGGCCTATGATTTGAGCGTTTCCTGTGTCACCATTTTTACATTCCAATGCATCTCTGCAGGTATACTATATACCTTGGACCTTCCCATTGACGAAAAAACACAGAAATTGCATCGGAACTAAATATAAGAGATACAATGCCGACTTAGGTACAGGAAGACTGAGTCTTCCTACTGTCTATGTTTTGAGCGTTTCCTGTGTCATCAGTTTTTCATTTTGATGCACCTCTGCAGGTTTACTGTATCCCTTGGTTCTTCACAGTGACGATGAAACACAGAAATTGCATCTAAATTAAATATAAGAGACACATGCCGACTTCAGTACTAGAAAACTGAGTCATCTTAGGGTGTATGTTTTGACCGCTTCCTGTGTCAACAGTTTTTCATTCCGATGCACCTCCGCACGTTTACTGTATCCCTTGCACCTTCCCATTGACAATGAAACACAGAAATTACATCGGAATGAAATATAACAGACACAATGACGACTTAAGTACAGGAAGATTGAGTCTTCCTACTGTCTATGTTTTGAGCGTTTCATAGTGATGATGAAACACAGAAATTGCATCGGAATTAAATATAAGAGCCACAATGTCGAATTAAGTACAGAAAGACTGAGTCTTCCTACTCTCTATGTTTTGAGCGTTTCCTGTGTCAACAGTTTTACATTCCGATGCACCTCTGAAGGTTTGCTGTATCCCTTGCACCTTCCCATTGACAATGAAACACAGAAGTTACATCGGAATTAAATATAACAGACATAATGACGACTTAAGTACAGGAAGACTGAGTCTTCCTACTGTCTATGTTTTGAGCGTTTCCTGTGTCATCAGTTCTACATTCCGATGCACCTCTGCAGGTTTACTGTATCCATTGGACCCCCCATTGACGATGTAAGACAGAAATTGCATCGGAATTAAATATAAAAGACACAATGCCGACTTAAGTACAGGAAGACTGAGTCTTTCTACTGTCTATGTTCTTAGCGTTTCCTGTGTCACCAGTTTTACATTCCGATGCACCTCTGTAGGTTTACTGTATCCATTGGACCTTCACAGTGACGATGAAACACAGAAATTGCATCGGAATGAAATATAAGAGACACAATGTCGACTTAAGTCCAGGAAGAGTGTGTCTTTCTATTGTATATGTTTTGAGCGTTTCCTGTGGCACCAGTTTTACATTCCGATGCACCTCTGCAGGTTTACTGTGTCCATCGGACCTTCCCATTGACGATGAAACACAGAAATTACATCGGAATTAAATATAAGAGACACAACGCCGACTTAAGTACATGAAAACTGAGTCATCTTACGGTCAATTTTTTGAGCGTTTCTAGTGTCACCAGTGTTACATACCGATGCACCTCTGCAGGTTTACTGTGTCCTATGGACCTTCCCATTGACGATGAAACACAGAAATTACATCGGAATTAAATATAAGAGACACAACGTTGAGTTAAGTACAAGAAAACAGAGTCTTCTTACGGTCTACGTTTTGAGCGTTTCCTGTGTCACCAGTTTTACATTCCGATGCACCTAAGCAGGTCTACAGTATCCCTTGGACCTTCATAGTGACGATGAAACACAGAAATTGCATCGGAATTAAATATAACAGATAAAATGCCGACTAAAGTACAGGAAGACTGAGTCTTACAACTGTCTATGTTTTGAGCGTTTCCTGTGTCACCAGTTTTACATTCCGATGCACCTCTGCAGGTTTACTGTATTCCTTTGACCTTCCCATTGACGATGAATCACAGAAATTGCGTCGGAATTAAATATAAGAGACACAATGCCGACTTAAGAACAGGAAGATTGAGTCTTCCTACTGTCTATTTTTTGAGCGTTTTCTGCGTCACCAGTTTTACATTCCGGTGCACCACTGCTTGTTTACTGTATCCATCGGACCTTCTCATTGACTATGAAACACAGAGATTACATCGGAATTAAATATAAGAGACACAACGCCGACTTAAGAACATGAAAACAGAGTCTTCTTACGGTCTACGTTTTGAGCGTTTCCAGTGTCACCAGTTTAACATTCCGATGCACCTCTGCAGGTTTACTGTGTCCCTTGGACCTTCCCATTTGCGATGAAATACAGAAATTGCATCGGAATTAAATATAAGAGACACAATGACGTCTTAAGTACAGGAAACCAGAGTCTTCCAACTGTCTATGTTTTGAGCGGTTCCTGTGTCACCAGTTTCAGATTCCCATGCACCTCTGCAGGTTTTCCTGTATCCCTTGGACCTTCAAAGTGACGATGAAACACAGAAATTGCATCGGAATTAAATATAAGAAACACAATGCCGACTTAAGCACAGGAAGACTGAGTCTTCCTACTGTCTTTGTTTTGAGCGTTTCCTGTGTCACCAGTTTTACATTCCGATGCACCTCTGCAGGTATACTGTATCCATTGGACTTTCCCATTGACGACGAAGCACAGAAATTGCAACGGAATTAAATATATGAGACACAACGCCGACTTAAGTACAAGAAAACTGAGTCATCTTAGGGTGTATGTTTTGACCGCTTCCTGTGTCACCAGTTTTACATTCCAATGCACCTCTGCAGGTTTACTCTATCCCTTGGACCTTCCCATTGACGACGAAACACAATAATTGCATCGGATTTAAATATAAGAGACACAATGGCGACTGGAGTACAGGAAGACTGAGTATTCCTACTGTCTATGTTTTGATCGTTTCCTGTGTCACCAGTTTCTCATTCCGATGCACCTCTGCACGTTTACTGTATCCATTGGACCTTCCCATTGACGTTGAAACACAGAAATTGCATCGTAATTAAATATAAGAGACACAATGCCGACATAAGAACAGGAATGCTGAGTCTTCCTACTGTCTATGGTTTGAGCATTTCCTGTGTTACCAGTTTTACATTCCGATGCACCTCTGCATGTTTACTGTATCGCTTGGATCTTCGAATTGACGATGAAACATGGAAATTGCATCGGAATTAAAAATAAGAGACACAATGCCGACTTAAGTACAGGAAGATTGAGTCTTCCTACTGTCTATGTTTTGAGCGTTTCATAGTGACGATGAAACACAGAAATTGCATCGGAATTAAATATAAGAGACACAATGTCGAATTAAGTACAGAAAGACTGAGTCTTCCTACTCTCTATGCTTTGAGCGTTCCCTGTGTCAACAGTTTTACATTCCGATGCACCTCTGCAGGTTTGCTGTATCCCTTGCACCGTCCCATTGACGATGAATCACAGAAATTGCATCGGAATTAAATATAAGAGACACAATGCCGACTTACGTACAGGAAGATTGAGTCTTCCTACTGTCTATTTATAGAGCGTTTCCTGCGTCACCAGTATTACATTCCTATGCACCTCTGCAGGTTTTCCTGTATCCCTTGGACGTTCAAAGTGACGATGAAACACAGAAATTGCATCGGAATTAAATATAACAGATAAAATGCCGACTTAAGTACAGGAAGACTGAGCCTTCCTACTGTCTATGTTTTGAGCGTTTCCTGTGTCACCAGTTTTACATACTAATGCACCTCTGCAGGTTTACTATATCCCTTTGACCTTCCCATTGACGATGAATCACAGAAATTGCGTCGGAATTAAATATAAGAGACACAATGCCGACTTAAGTACAGGAAGATTGAGTCTTCCTACTGTCTATTTTTTGAGCGTTTACTGCGTCACCAGTTTTACATTCCGATGCACTTCTGCATGTTTACTGTATCCATCGGACCTTCCCATTGACGATGAAACACAAAAATTACATCCGAATTAAACATAAGAGACACAACGCCGACTTAAGTACATGAAAACTGAGTCTTCTTACGGTCTACGAATTGAGCGTTTCCAGTGTCACCAGTTTAACATTCCGATGCACCTCTGCAGGTTTACTGTGTCCCTTGGACCTTCCCATTCGCGATGAAACACAGAAATTGCATCGGAATTAAATATAAGAGACACAATGCTGATTTAAATACAGGAAGACTGAGTCTTCCTACTGTCTATGTTTTGAGCGTTTCCTGTGTCACCAGTTTTACATTCCGATGCACCTCTGCAGGTTTACTGTATCCCTTGGATCTTCCCATTGACGATGAACCACAGAAATTGCATCCGAATTAAATATAAGAGTCACAATGCCGACTTAAGTACAGGAACATTGAGTCTTCCTACTGTCTATGTTTTTGAGCATTTCCTGCGTCACCAGTCTTACATTCCGATGCACCTCTGCAGGTTTACTGTATCCATTGGACCTTCCCATTGACGATGAAACACAGAAATTACATTGGAATTAAATATAAGAGAAACAACGTTGACTTAAGTACAACAAAACTGAGTCTTCTTACGGTCTATGTTTTGAGCGTATCCAGTGTCACCAGTTTTACATTGAGATGCACCTCTGCAGGTTTACTGTATCCATTGGACCTTCCCATGGGCGATGAAACACAGAAATTGCACCGGAATTAAATATAAGAGACAGAATGCCGACTTAGGTACATGAAGACTGAGTCTTCTTAGGGTGTATGATTTGACCGCTTCCTGTGTCACCAGTTTTACATTCCAATGCACCTCTGGAGGATTCCTCTATCCCTTGGACCTTCCCATTGACGAGGAAACACAGAAATTGCATCGGAATTAAATATAAGAGACACAATGCCGACTTAAGTACAGGAAGACTGAGTCTTCCTACTGTCTATGTTTTGAGCGTTTCCTGTGTCACGAGTTTTACATTCCGATCCACCTCTGCAGGTTTACTGTATCCATTGGACCTTCCCTTTGACGACGAAGCACAGAAATTGCATCGGAATTAAATATACGAGTCACAACGCCGACTTAAGTACAAGAAAACTGAGTCTTCGTACGGCCTATGATTTGAGCGTTTCCTGTGTCACCATTTTTACATTCCAATGCATCTCTGCAGGTATACTATATACCTTGGACCTTCCCATTGACGAAAAAACACAGAAATTGCATCGGAACTAAATATAAGAGATACAATGCCGACTTAGGTACAGGAAGACTGAGTCTTCCTACTGTCTATGTTTTGAGCGTTTCCTGTGTCATCAGTTTTTCATTTTGATGCACCTCTGCAGGTTTACTGTATCCCTTGGTTCTTCACAGTGACGATGAAACACAGAAATTGCATCTAAATTAAATATAAGAGACACATGCCGACTTCAGTACTAGAAAACTGAGTCATCTTAGGGTGTATGTTTTGACCGCTTCCTGTGTCAACAGTTTTTCATTCCGATGCACCTCCGCACGTTTACTGTATCCCTTGCACCTTCCCATTGACAATGAAACACAGAAATTACATCGGAATGAAATATAACAGACACAATGACGACTTAAGTACAGGAAGATTGAGTCTTCCTACTGTCTATGTTTTGAGCGTTTCATAGTGATGATGAAACACAGAAATTGCATCGGAATTAAATATAAGAGCCACAATGTCGAATTAAGTACAGAAAGACTGAGTCTTCCTACTCTCTATGTTTTGAGCGTTTCCTGTGTCAACAGTTTTACATTCCGATGCACCTCTGAAGGTTTGCTGTATCCCTTGCACCTTCCCATTGACAATGAAACACAGAAGTTACATCGGAATTAAATATAACAGACATAATGACGACTTAAGTACAGGAAGACTGAGTCTTCCTACTGTCTATGTTTTGAGCGTTTCCTGTGTCATCAGTTCTACATTCCGATGCACCTCTGCAGGTTTACTGTATCCATTGGACCCCCCATTGACGATGTAAGACAGAAATTGCATCGGAATTAAATATAAAAGACACAATGCCGACTTAAGTACAGGAAGACTGAGTCTTTCTACTGTCTATGTTCTTAGCGTTTCCTGTGTCACCAGTTTTACATTCCGATGCACCTCTGTAGGTTTACTGTATCCATTGGACCTTCACAGTGACGATGAAACACAGAAATTGCATCGGAATGAAATATAAGAGACACAATGTCGACTTAAGTCCAGGAAGAGTGTGTCTTTCTATTGTATATGTTTTGAGCGTTTCCTGTGGCACCAGTTTTACATTCCGATGCACCTCTGCAGGTTTACTGTGTCCATCGGACCTTCCCATTGACGATGAAACACAGAAATTACATCGGAATTAAATATAAGAGACACAACGCCGACTTAAGTACATGAAAACTGAGTCATCTTACGGTCAATTTTTTGAGCGTTTCTAGTGTCACCAGTGTTACATACCGATGCACCTCTGCAGGTTTACTGTGTCCTATGGACCTTCCCATTGACGATGAAACACAGAAATTACATCGGAATTAAATATAAGAGACACAACGTTGAGTTAAGTACAAGAAAACAGAGTCTTCTTACGGTCTACGTTTTGAGCGTTTCCTGTGTCACCAGTTTTACATTCCGATGCACCTAAGCAGGTCTACAGTATCCCTTGGACCTTCATAGTGACGATGAAACACAGAAATTGCATCGGAATTAAATATAACAGATAAAATGCCGACTAAAGTACAGGAAGACTGAGTCTTACAACTGTCTATGTTTTGAGCGTTTCCTGTGTCACCAGTTTTACATTCCGATGCACCTCTGCAGGTTTACTGTATCCCTTTGACCTTCCCATTGACGATGAATCACAGAAATTGCGTCGGAATTAAATATAAGAGACACAATGCCGACTTAAGAACAGGAAGATTGAGTCTTCCTACTGTCTATTTTTTGAGCGTTTTCTGCGTCACCAGTTTTACATTCCGGTGCACCTCTGCTTGTTTACTGTATCCATCGGACCTTCTCATTGACTATGAAACACAGAGATTACATCGGAATTAAATATAAGAGACACAACGCCGACTTAAGAACATGAAAACAGAGTCTTCTTACGGTGTACGTTTTGAGCGTTTCCAGTGTCACCAGTTTAACATTCCGATGCACCTCTGCAGGTTTACTGTGTCCCTTGGACCTTCCCATTTGCGATGAAATACAGAAATTGCATCGGAATTAAATATAAGAGACACAATGACGTCTTAAGTACAGGAAACCAGAGTCTTCCAACTGTCTATGTTTTGAGCGTTTCCTGTGTCACCAGTTTCACATTCCCATGCACCTCTGCAGGTTTTCCTGTATCCCTTGGACCTTCAAAGTGACGATGAAACACAGAAATTGCATCGGAATTAAATATAAGAGACACAATGCCGACTTAAGTACAGGAAGACTGAGTCTTCCTACTGTCTTTGTTTTGAGCGTTTCCTGTGTCACCAGTTTTACATTCCGATGCACCTCTGCAGGTATACTGTATCCATTGGACTTTCCCATTGACGATGAAACACAGAAATTGCATCGGAATTAAATATAAGAGACCCAATGCCGACTTAAGCACAGGAAGACTGAGTCTTTCTACTGTCAATGTTTGAGCGTATCGTGTGTCAACAGTTTTACATTCCCATGTACCTCTGCAGGTCTACTGTATGCATTGGACCTTCCCATTGACGATGAAACACAGAAAATGCATCGGAATTAAATATAAGAGACACAATGCCGACTTAAGTACAGGAAGACTGAGTCTTCCTACTGTCTATGTTTTGAGCGTTCCCTGTGTCACGAGTTTTACATTCCGATCCACCTCTGCAGGTTTACTGTATCCATTGGACCTTCCCTTTGACGACGAAGCACAGAAATTGCAACGGAATTAAATATATGAGACACAACGCCGACTTAAGTACAAGAAAACTGAGTCATCTTAGGGTGTATGTTTTGACCGCTTCCTGTGTCACCAGTTTTACATTCCAATGCACCTCTGCAGGTTTACTCTATCCCTTGGACCTTCCCATTGACGACGAAACACAATTATTGCATCGGATTTAAATATAAGAGACACAATGGCGACTGGAGTACAGGAAGACTGAGTATTCCTACTGTCTATGTTTTGATCGTTTCCTGTGTCACCAGTTTCTCATTCCGATGCACCTCTGCACGTTTACTGTATCCATTGGACCTTCCCATTGACGTTGAAACACAGAAATTGCATCGTAATTAAATATAAGAGACACAATGCCGACATAAGAACAGGAATGCTGAGTCTTCCTACTGTCTATGGTTTGAGCATTTCCTGTGTCACCAGTTTTACATTCCGATGCACCTCTGCATGTTTACTGTATCGCTTGGATCTTCGAATTGACGATGAAACATGGAAATTGCATCGGAATTAAAAATAAGAGACACAATGCCGACTTAAGTACAGGAAGATTGAGTCTTCCTACTGTCTATGTTTTGAGCGTTTCATAGTGACGATGAAACACAGAAATTGCATCGGAATTAAATATAAGAGACACAATGTCGAATTAAGTACAGAAAGACTGAGTCTTCCTACTCTCTATGCTTTGAGCGTTCCCTGTGTCAACAGTTTTACATTCCGATGCACCTCTGCAGGTTTGCTGTATCCCTTGCACCGTCCCATTGACGATGAATCACAGAAATTGCATCGGAATTAAATATAAGAGACACAATGCCGACTTACGTACAGGAAGATTGAGTCTTCCTACTGTCTATTTATAGAGCGTTTCCTGCGTCACCAGTATTACATTCCTATGCACCTCTGCAGGTTTTCCTGTATCCCTTGGACGTTCAAAGTGACGATGAAACACAGAAATTGCATCGGAATTAAATATAACAGATAAAATGCCGACTTAAGTACAGGAAGACTGAGCCTTCCTACTGTCTATGTTTTGAGCGTTTCCTGTGTCACCAGTTTTACATACTAATGCACCTCTGCAGGTTTACTATATCCCTTTGACCTTCCCATTGACGATGAATCACAGAAATTGCGTCGGAATTAAATATAAGAGACACAATGCCGACTTAAGTACAGGAAGATTGAGTCTTCCTACTGTCTATTTTTTGAGCGTTTACTGCGTCACCAGTTTTACATTCCGATGCACTTCTGCATGTTTACTGTATCCATCGGACCTTCCCATTGACGATGAAACACAAAAATTACATCCGAATTAAACATAAGAGACACAACGCCGACTTAAGTACATGAAAACAGAGTCTTCTTACGGTCTACGAATTGAGCGTTTCCAGTGTCACCAGTTTAACATTCCGATGCACCTCTGCAGGTTTACTGTGTCCCTTGGACCTTCCCATTCGCGATGAAACACAGAAATTGCATCGGAATTAAATATAAGAGACACAATGCTGATTTAAATACAGGAAGACTGAGTCTTCCTACTGTCTATGTTTTGAGCGTTTCCTGTGTCACCAGTTTTACATTCCGATGCACCTCTGCAGGTTTACTGTATCCCTTGGATCTTCCCATTGACGATGAACCACAGAAATTGCATCCGAATTAAATATAAGAGTCACAATGCCGACTTAAGTACAGGAACATTGAGTCTTCCTACTGTCTATGTTTTTGAGCATTTCCTGCGTCACCAGTCTTACATTCCGATGCACCTCTGCAGGTTTACTGTATCCATTGGACCTTCCCATTGACGATGAAACACAGAAATTACATTGGAATTAAATATAAGAGAAACAACGTTGACTTAAGTACAACAAAACTGAGTCTTCTTACGGTCTATGTTTTGAGCGTATCCAGTGTCACCAGTTTTACATTGAGATGCACCTCTGCAGGTTTACTGTATCCATTGGACCTTCCCATGGGCGATGAAACACAGAAATTGCACCGGAATTAAATATAAGAGACAGAATGCCGACTTAGGTACATGAAGACTGAGTCTTCTTAGGGTGTATGATTTGACCGCTTCCTGTGTCACCAGTTTTACATTCCAATGCACCTCTGGAGGATTACTCTATCCCTTGGACCTTCCCATTGACGAGGAAACACAGAAATTGCATCGGATTTAAATATAAGAGACACAATGGTGACTTAAGTACAGGATGACTGAGTATTCCTACTGTCTATGTTTTGATCGTTTCCTGTGTCACCAGTTTTTCATTCCGATGCACCTCTGCACGTTTACTGTATCCATTGGACCTTCCCATTGACGATGAAACACAGAAAATGCATCGGAATTAAATATAAGAGACACAATGCCGACTTAAGTACAGGAAGACTGAGTCTTCCTACTGTCTATGTTTTGAGCGTTTCCTGTGTCACGAGTTTTACATTCCGATCCACCTCTGCAGGTTTACTGTATCCATTGGACCTTCCCTTTGACGACGAAGCACAGAAATTGCATCGGAATTAAATATACGAGTCACAACGCCGATTTAAGTACAAGAAAACTGAGTCTTCGTACGGCCTATGATTTGAGCGTTTTCTGTGTCACCATTTTTACATTCCAATGCATCTCTGCAGGTATACTATATACCTTGGACCTTCCCATTGACGAAAAAACACAGAAATTGCATCGGAACTAAATATAAGAGATACAATGCCGACTTAGGTACAGGAAGACTGAGTCTTCCTACTGTCTATGTTTTGAGCGTTTCCTGTGTCATCAGTTTTACATTTTGATGCACCTCTGCAGGTTTACTGTATCCCTTGGTTCTTCACAGTGACGATGAAACACAGAAATTGCATCTAAATTAAATATAAGAGACACATGCCGACTTCAGTACAAGAAAACTGAGTCATCTTAGGGTGTATGTTTTGAGCGCTTCCTGTGTCAACAGTTTTTCATTCCGATGCACCTCCGCACGTTTACTGTATCCCTTGCACTTTCCCATTGACAATGAAACACAGAAATTACATCGGAATGAAATATAACAGACACAATGACGACTTAAGTACAGGAAGATTGAGTCTTCCTACTGTCTATGTTTTGAGCGTTTCATAGTGATGATGAAACACAGAAATTGCATCGGAATTAAATATAAGAGCCACAATGTCGAATTAAGTACAGAAAGACTGAGTCTTCCTACTCTCTATGTTTTGAGCGTTTCCTGTGTCAACAGTTTTACATTCCGATGCACCTCTGAAGGTTTGCTGTATCCCTTGCACCTTCCCATTGACAATGAAACACAGAAGTTACATCGGAATTAAATATAACAGACACAATGACGACTTAAGTACAGGAAGACTGAGTCTTACTACTGTCTATGTTTTGAGCGTTTCCTGTGTCACCAGTTTTACACTCAGATGCACCTCTGCAAGTTTACTGTATCCCTTTGACCTTCCCATTGACGATGAATCACAGAAATTGCATCGGAATTAATTATAAGAGACACAATGCCGACTTAAGTACAGGAAGATTGAGTCTTCCTATTGTCTATTTTTTGAGCGTTTCCTGCGTCACCAGTTTTACATTCCGATGCAACTCTGCAGGTTTACTGTATCCATCGGACCTTCCCATTGACGATGAAACACAGAAATTACATCGGAGTTAAATATAAGAGAAACAACGCCGACTTAAGTACAAGAAAACTGAGTCTTCTTACGGTCCACGTTTTGAGCGTTTCCAGTGTCACCAGTTTTACATTCCGATGCACCTCTGCAGGTCTACTGTGTCCCTAGGACCTTCCCATTGGCGATGAAACACAGAAATTGCATCGGAATTAAATATAAGAGACACAATGACGGTTTAAGTACAGGAAGACAGAGTCTTCCAACTGTCTATGTTTTGAGCGTTTCCTGTGTCACCAGTTTAACATTCCCATGCACCTCTGCAGGTTTTCCTCTATCCCTTGGACGTTCAAAGTGACGATGAAACACAGAAATTGCATCGGAATTAAATATAACAGATAAAATGCCGACTAAAGTACAGGAAGACTGAGCCTTCCTACTGTCTAAGTTTTGAGCGTTTCCTGTGTCACCAGTTTTACATTCCGATGCACCTCTGCAGGTATACTGTTTTCCTTCGACATTCCCATTGACGATGAAACACAGAAATTGCATCCGAATTAATTATAAGAGTCACAATGCCGACTTAAGTACAGGAACATTGAGTCTTCCTACTGTCTATGTTTTTGAGCATTTCCTGCGTCACCAGTTTTACATTCCGATGCACCTCTGCAGGTTTACTGTATCCATTGGACCTTCCCATTGACGATGAAACACAGAAATTACATT
Organism: Schistocerca nitens; assembly: GCF_023898315.1. Lineage (NCBI taxonomy): Eukaryota > Metazoa > Arthropoda > Insecta > Orthoptera > Acrididae > Schistocerca > Schistocerca nitens. Next base: position 1,198,830,390 of record NC_064615.1, on the reverse strand, counting down.
GGAATTAAATATAAGAGAAACAACGTTGACTTAAGTACAAGAAAACTGAGTCTTCTTACGGTCTATGTTTTGAGCGTATCCAGTGTCACCAGTTTTACATTGAGATGCACCTCTGCAGGTTTACTGTATCCATTGGACCTTCCCATGGGCGATGAAACACAGAAATTGCATCGGAATTAAATATAAGAGACAGAATGCCGACTTAGGTACATGAAGACTGAGTCTTCTTAGGGTGTATGATTTGACCGCTTCCTGTGTCACCAGTTTTACATTCCAATGCACCTCTGCAGGTTTACTCTATCCCTTGGACCTTCCCATTGACGAGGAAACACAGAAATTGCATCGCATTTAAATATAAGATACACAATGGCGACTTAAGTACAGGATGACTGAGTATTCCTACTGTCTATGTTTTGATCGTTTCCTGTGTCACCAGTTTTTCATTCCGATGCACCTCTGCACGTTTACTGTATCCATTGGACCTTCCCATTGACGATGAAACACAGAAATTGCATCGGAATTAAATATAAGAGACACAATGCCGACATAAGAAAAGGATATTGTCTATGTTTTGAGCGTTTCATAGTGACGATGAAACACAGAAATTTCATCGGAATTAAATATAAGCGACACAATGTCGAATTAAGTACAGAAAGACGGAGTCTTCCTACTCTCTATGTTTTGAGCGTTTCCTGTGTCAACAGTTTTACATTCCGATGCACCTCTGCAGGTTTGCTGTATCCCTTGCACCTTCCCATTGACAATGAAACACAGAAATTACATCGGAATTAAATATAACAGACACAATGACGACTTAAGTACAGGAAGACTGAGTCTTACTACTGTCCATGTTTTGAGCGTTTCCTGTGTCACCAGTTTTACATTCCGATACACCTCTGCAGGTTTACTGTATCCCTTTGACCTTCCCATTGACGATGAATCACAGAAATTGCATCGGAATTAAATATAAGAGACACAATGCCGACTTAAGTACAGGAAGATTGAGTCTTCCTACTGTCTATTTTTTGAGCATTTCCTGCGTCACCAGTTTTACATTCCGATGCACCTCTGCAGGTATACTGTTTCCCTTCGACTTTCCCATTGACGATGAAACACAGAAATTGCATCAGAATTAAATATAAGAGACACAATGCCGACTTAAGTACAGGAAGACTGAGTCTTCCTACTGTCTATGTTTTGAGCGTTTCCTGTGTCATCAGTTCTACATTCCGATGCACCTCTGATGGTTTACTGTATCCATTGGACCCCCCCCCCCCCCCATTGACGATGAAACACAGAAATTACCTCGGAATTAAATATAAAAGACACAAAGCCGACTTAAGTACAGGAAGACTGAGTCTTTCTACTGTCGATGTTTTGAGCGTCTGCTGTGTCACTAGTTTTACATTCCGATGCACATCTGCAGGTTTACTGTATCCATTTGTCTTTCCCATTGACGATGAAACACAGAAATTGCATCGGAATTAAATATAAGAGACACAATGCCGTTTTAAGTACAGGAAGACTGAGTGTTTCTACTGTCAATGTTTGAGCGTTTCCTGTGTCAACAGTTTTACATTCCGATGCACTTCTGCAGGTCTACTGTATCCATTGGCCCTTCCCATTGACGATGAAACACAGAAAATGCATCGGAATTAAATATAAGAGACACAATGCCGACTTAAGTACAGGAAGACTGAGTCTTCCTACTGTCTATGTTTTGAGCGTTTCCTGTGTCACGAGTTTTACATTCCGATCCACCTCTGCAGGTTTTCTGTATCCATTGGACCTTCCCTTTGACGACGAAGCACAGAAATTGCATCGGATATAAATATACGAGACACAACGCCGACTTAAGTACAAGAAAACTGAGTCTTCGTACGGCCTATGATTTGAGCGTTTCCTGTGTCACCATTTTTACATTCCAATGCATCTCTGCAGGTATACTATATACCTTGGACCTTCCCATTGACGAAAAAGCACAGAAATTGCATCGGAATTAAATATAAGCGATACAATGCCGACTTAGGTACAGGAAGACTGAGTCTTCCTACTGTCTATGTTAAGAGCGTTTCCTGTGTCATCAGTTTTACATTTTGATGCACCTCTGCAGGTTTACTGTATCCCTTGGTTCTTCACAGTGACGATGAAACACAGAAATTGCATCTAAATTAAATATAAGAGACACATGCCGACTTCAGTACAAGAAAACTGAGTCATCTTAGGGTGTATGTTTTGACCGCTTCCTGTGTCAACAGATTTTCATTCCGATGCACCTCTGCACGTTTACTGTATCCCTTGCACCTTCCCATTGACAATGAAACACAGAAATTACATCGGAATTAAATATAACAGACACAATGCCGACTTAAGCACAAGAAAACTGAGTCTTCTTAGGGTCTATTTTATGAGCGTTTCCTGTGTCACCAGTTTTACATTCCGATGCACCTCTGCAGGTTTACTGTATCCCTTGGATCTTCCCATTGACGATGAACCACAGAAATTGCATCCGAATTAAATATAAGAGTCACAATGCCGACTTAAGTACAGGAACATTGAGTCTTCCTACTGTGTATGTTTTAAGCGTTTCCTGCACACCAGTTTTACATTCAGATGCACCTCTGCAGGTTTACTGTATCCATTGGACCTTCCCATGGGCGATGAAACACAGAAATTGCATCGGAATTAAATATAAGAGACACAATGCCGACTTAGGTACATGAAGACTGAGTCTTCTTAAGGTGTATGTTTTGACCGCTTCCTGTGTCACCAGTTTTACATTCCAATGCACCTCTGCAGGTTTACTGTATCCCTTTGACCTTCCCATTGACCATGAATCACAGAAATTGCGTCGGAATTAAATATAAGAGACACAATGCCGACTTAAGAACAGGAAGATTGAGTCTTCCTACTGTCTATTTTTTGAGCGTTTTCTGCGTCACCAGTTTTACATTCCGGTGCACCTCTGCTTGTTTACTGTATCCATCGGACCTTCTCATTGACTATGAAACACAGAGATTACATCGGAATTAAATATAAGAGACACAACGCCGACTTAAGAACATGAAAACAGAGTCTTCTTACGGTCTACGTTTTGAGCGTTTCCAGTGTCACCAGTTTAACATTCCGATGCACCTCTGCAGGTTTGCTGTGTCCCTTGGACCTTCCCATTTGCGATGAAACACAGAAATTGCATCGGAATTAAATATAAGAGACACAATGACGTCTTAAGTACAGGAAACCAGAGTCTTCCAACTGTCTATGTTTTGAGCGGTTCCTGTGTCACCAGTTTCACATTCCCATGCACCTCTGCAGGTTTTCCTGTATCCCTTGGACCTTCTAAGTGACGATGAAACACAGAAATTGCATCGGAATTAAATATAAGAGACACAATGCCGACTTAAGTACAGGAAGACTGAGTCTTCCTACTGTCTATGTTTTGAGCGTTTCCTGTGTCACCAGTTTTACATTCCGATGCACCTCTGCAGGTATACTGTATCCATTGGACTTTCCCATTGACGATGAAACACAGAAATTGCATCGGAATTAAATATAAGAGACCCAATGCCGACTTAAGTACAGGAAGACTGAGTCTTTCTACTGTCAAAGTTTGAGCGTTTCGTGTGTCAACAGTTTTACATTCCCATGTACCTCTGCAGGTCTACTGTATCCATTGGACCTTCCCTTTGACGACGAAGCACAGAAATTGCAACGGAATTAAATATATGAGACACAACGCCGACTTAAGTACAAGAAAACTGAGTCATCTTAGGGTGTATGTTTTGACCGCTTCCTGTGTCACCAGTTTTACATTCCAATGCACCTCTGCAGGTTTACTCTATCCCTTGGACCTTCCCATTGACGACGAAACACAATAATTGCATCGGATTTAAATATAAGAGACACAATGGCGACTGGAGTACAGGAAGACTGAGTATTCCTACTGTCTATGTTTTGATCGTTTCCTGTGTCACCAGTTTCTCATTCCGATGCACCTCTGCACGTGTACTGTATCCATTGGACCTTCCCATTGACGTTGAAACACAGAAATTGCATCGTAATTAAATATAAGAGACACAATGCCGACATAAGAACAGGAATGCTGAGTCTTCCTACTGTCTATGGTTTGAGCATTTCCTGTGTCACCAGTTTTACATTCCGATGCACCTCTGCATGTTTACTGTATCGCTTGGATCTTCGAATTGACGATGAAACATAGAAATTGCATCGGAATTAAAAATAAGAGACAGAATGCCGACTTAAGTACAGGAAGATTGAGTCTTCCTACTGTCTATGTTTTGAGCGTTTCATAGTGACGATGAAACACAGAAATTGCATCGGAATTAAATATAAGAGACACAATGTCGAATTAAGTACAGAAAGACTGAGTCTTCCTACTCTCTATGCTTTGAGCGTTCCCTGTGTCAACAGTTTTACATTCCGATGCACCTCTGCAGGTTTGCTGTATCCCTTGCACCGTCCCATTGACGATGAATCACAGAAATTGCATCGGAATTAAATATAAGAGACACAATGCCGACTTACGTACAGGAAGATTGAGTCTTCCTACTGTCTATTTATAGAGCGTTTCCTGCGTCACCAGTATTACATTCCCATGCACCTCTGCAGGTTTTCCTGTATCCCTTGGACGTTCAAAGTGACGATGAAACACAGAAATTGCATCGGAATTAAATATAACAGATAAAATGCCGACTTAAGTACAGGAAGACTGAGCCTTCCTACAGTCTATGTTTTGAGCGTTTCCTGTGTCACCAGTTTTACATACTAATGCACCTCTGCAGGTTTACTATATCCCTTTGACCTTCCCATTGACGATGAATCACAGAAATTGCGTCGGAATTAAATATAAGAGACACAATGCCGACTTAAGTACAGGAACATTGAGTCTTCCTACTGTCTATTTTTTGAGCGTTTACTGCGTCACCAGTTTTACATTCCGATGCACTTCTGCATGTTTACTGTATCCATCGGACCTTCCCATTGACGATGAAACACAAAAATTACATCCGAATTAAACATAAGAGACACAACGCCGACTTAAGTACATGAAAACAGAGTCTTCTTACGGTCTACGATTTGAGCGTTTCCAGTGTCACCAGTTTAACATTCCGATGCACCTCTGCAGGTTTACTGTGTCCCTTGGACCTTCCGATTCGCGATGAAACACAGAAATTGCATCGGAATTAAATATAAGAGACACAATGCTGACTTAAATACAGGAAGACTGAGTCTTCCTACTGTCTATGTTTTGAGCGTTTCCTGTGTCACCAGTTTTACATTCCGATGCACCTCTGCAGGTTTACTGTATCCCTTGGATCTTCCCATTGACGATGAACCACAGAAATTGCATCCGAATTAAATATAAGAGTCACAATGCCGACTTAAGTACAGGAACATTGAGTCTTCCTACTGTCTATGTTTTTGAGCATTTCCTGCGTCACCAGTCTTACATTCCGATGCACCTCTGCAGGTTTACTGTATCCATTGGGCCTTCCCATTGACGATGAAACACAGAAATTACATTGGAATTAAATATAAGAGAAACAACGTTGACTTAAGTACAACAAAACTGAGTCTTCTTACGGCCTATGTTTTGAGCGTATCCAGTGTCACCAGTTTTACATTGAGATGCACCTCTGCAGGTTTACTGTATCCATTGGACCTTCCCATGGGCGATGAAACACAGAAATTGCACCGGAATTAAATATAAGAGACAGAATGCCGACTTAGGTACATGAAGACTGAGTCTTCTTAGGGTGTATGATTTGACCGCTTCCTGTGTCACCAGTTTTACATTCCAATGCACCTCTGCAGGATTACTCTATCCCTTGGACCTTCCCATTGACGAGGAAACACAGAAATTGCATCGGATTTAAATATAAGAGACACAATGGTGACTTAAGTACAGGATGACTGAGTATTCCTACTGTCTATGTTTTGATCGTTTCCTGTGTCACCAGTTTTTCATTCCGATGCACCTCTGCACGTTTACTGTATCCATTGGACCTTCCCATTGACGATGAAGCACAGAAAATGCATCGGAATTAAATATAAGAGACACAATGCCGACTTAAGTACAGGAAGACTGAGTCTTCCTACTGTCTATGTTTTGAGCGTTTCCTGTGTCACGAGTTTTACATTCCGATCCACCTCTGCAGGTTTACTGTATCCATTGGACCTTCCCTTTGACGACGAAGCACAGAAATTGCATCGGAATTAAATATACGAGTCACAACGCCGACTTAAGTACAAGAAAACTGAGTCTTCGTACGGCCTATGATTTGAGCGTTTCCTGTGTCACCATTTTTACATTCCAATGCATCTCTGCAGGTATACTATATACCTTGGACCTTCCCATTGACGAAAAAACACAGAAATTGCATCGGAACTAAATATAAGAGATACAATGCCGACTTAGGTACAGGAAGACTGAGTCTTCCTACTGTCTATGTTTTGAGCGTTTCCTGTGTCATCAGTTTTACATTTTGATGCACCTCTGCAGGTTTACTGTATCCCTTGGTTCTTCACAGTGACGATGAAACACAGAAATTGCATCTAAATTAAATATAAGAGACACATGCCGACTTCAGTACAAGAAAACTGAGTCATCTTAGGGTGTATGTTTTGACCGCTTCCTGTGTCAACAGTTTTTCATTCCGATGCACCTCTGCTCGTTTACTGTATCCCTTGCACCTTCCCATTGACAATGAAACACAGAAATTACATCGGAATGAAATATAACAGACACAATGACGACTTAAGTACAGGAAGATTGAGTCTTCCTACTGTCTATGTTTTGAGCGTTTCATAGTGATGATGAAACACAGAAATTGCATCGGAATTAAATATAAGAACCACAATGTTGAATTAAGTACAGAAAGACTGAGTCTTCCTACTCTCTATGTTTTGAGCGTTTCCTGTGTCAACAGTTTTACATTCCGATGCACCTCTGAAGGTTTGCTGTATCCCTTGCACCTTCCCATTGACAATGAAACACAGAAGTTACATCGGAATTAAATATAACAGACACAATGACGACTTAAGTACAGGAAGACTGAGTCTTACTACTGTCTATGTTTTGAGCGTTTCCTGTGTCACCAGTTTTACACTCAGATGCACCTCTGCAAGTTTACTGTATCCCTTTGACCTTCCCATTGACGATGAATCACAGAAATTGCATCGGAATTAATTATAAGAGACACAATGCCGACTTAAGTACAGGAAGATTGAGTCTTCCTATTGTCTATTTTTTGAGCGTTTCCTGCGTCACCAGTTTTACATTCCGATGCAACTCTGCAGGTTTACTGTATCCATCGGACCTTCCCATTGACGATGAAACACAGAAATTACATCGGAGTTAAATATAAGAGAAACAACGCCGACTTAAGTACAAGAAAACTGAGTCTTCTTACGGTCCACGTTTTGAGCGTTTCCAGTGTCACCAGTTTTACATTCCGATGCACCTCTGCAGGTCTACTGTGTCCCTTGGACCTTCCCATTGGCGATGAAACACAGAAATTGCATCGGAATTAAATATAAGAGACACAATGACGGTTTAAGTACAGGAAGACAGAGTCTTCCAACTGTCTATTTTTTGAGCGTTTCCTGCGTCACCAGTTTTACATTCCGATGCAACTCTGCAGGTTTACTGTATCCATCGGACCTTCCCATTGACGATGAAACACAGAAATTACATCGGAGTTAAATATAAGAGAAACAACGCCGACTTAAGTACAAGAAAACTGAGTCTTCTTACGGTCCACGTTTTGAGCGTTTCCATTGTCACCAGTTTTACATTCCGATGCACCTCTGCAGGTATACTGTTTTCCTTCGATATTCCCATTGACGATGAAACACAGAAATTGCATCGGAATTAAATATAAGAGACACAATGCTGATTTAAGTACAGGAAGACTGAGTCTTCCTACTGTCTATGTTTTGAGCGTTTCCTGTGTCACCAGTTTTACATTCCGATGCACCTCTGCAGGTTTACTGTATCCCTTGGATCTTCCCATTGACGATGAACCACAGAAATTGCATCCGAATTAAATATAAGAGTCACAATGCCGACTTAAGTACAGGAACATTGAGTCTTCCTACTGTCTATGTTTTTGAGCATTTCCTGCGTCACCAGTTTTACATTCCGATGCACCTCTGCAGGTTTACTGTATCCATTGGACCTTCCCATTGACGATGAAACACAGAAATTACATTGGAATTAAATATAAGAGAAACAACGTTGACTTAAGTACAAGAAAACTGAGTCTTCTTACGGTCTATGTTTTGAGCGTATCCAGTGTCACCAGTTTTACATTGAGATGCACCTCTGCAGGTTTACTGTATCCATTGGACCTTCCCATGGGCGATGAAACACAGAAATTGCATCGGAATTAAATATAAGAGACAGAATGCCGACTTAGGAACATGAAGACTGAGTCTTCTTAGGGTGTATGATTTGACCGCTTCCTGTGTCACCAATTTTACATTCCAATGCACCTCTGCAGGTTTACTCTATCCCTTGGACCTTCCAATTGACGAGGAAACACAGAAATTGCATCGGATTTAAATATAAGAGACACAATGGCGACTTAAGTACAGGATGACTGAGTATTCCTACTGTCTATGTTTTGATCGTTTCCTGTGTCACCAGTTTTTCATTCCGATGCACCTCTGCACGTTTACTGTATCCATTGGACCTTCCCATTGACGATGAAACACAGAAATTGCATCGGAATTAAATATAAGAGACACAATGCCGACATAAGAAAAGGATATTGTCTATGTTTTGAGCGTTTCATAGTGACGATGAAACACAGAAATTTCATCGGAATTAAATATAAGCGACACAATGTCGAATTAAGTACAGAAAGACGGAGTCTTCCTACTCTCTATGTTTGGAGCGTTTCCTGTGTCAACAGTTTTACATTCCGATGCACCTCTGCAGGTTTGCTGTATCCCTTGCACCTTCCCATTGACAATGAAACACAGAAATTACATCGGAATTAAATATAACAGACACAATGACGACTTAAGTACAGGAAGACTGAGTCTTACTACTGTCTATGTTTTGAGCGTTTCCTGTGTCACCAGTTTTACATTCCGATACACCTCTGCAGGTTTACTGTATCCCTTTGACCTTCCCATTGACGATGAATCACAGAAATTGCATCGGAATTAAATATAAGAGACACAATGCCGACTTAAGTACAGGAAGATTGAGTCTTCCTACTGTCTATTTTTTGAGCATTTCCTGCGTCACCAGTTTTACATTCCGATGCACCTCTGCAGGTATACTGTTTCCCTTCGACTTTCCCATTGACGATGAAACACAGAAATTGCATCAGAATTAAATATAAGAGACACAATGCCGACTTAAGTACAGGAAGACTGAGTCTTCCTACTGTCTATGTTTTGAGCGTTTCCTGTGTCATCAGTTCTACATTCCGATGCACCTCTGATGGTTTACTGTATCCATTGGACCCCCCCCCCCCCCCCATTGACGATGAAACACAGAAATTACATCGGAATTAAATATAAAAGACACAAAGCCGACTTAAGTACAGGAAGACTGAGTCTTTCTACTGTCGATGTTTTGAGCGTCTGCTGTGTCACTAGTTTTACATTCCGATGCACATCTGCAGGTTTACTGTATCCATTTGTCTTTCCCATTGACGATGAAACACAGAAATTTCATCGGAATTAAATATAAGAGACACAATGCCGACTTAAGTACAGGAAGACTGAGTGTTTCTACTGTCAATGTTTGAGCGTTTCCTGTGTCAACAGTTTTACATTCCGATGCACTTCTGCAGGTCTACTGTATCCATTGGCCCTTCCCATTGACGATGAAACACAGAAAATGCATCGGAATTAAATATAAGAGACACAATGCCGACTTAAGTACAGGAAGACTGAGTCTTCCTACTGTCTATGTTTTGAGCGTTTCCTGTGTCACGAGTTTTACATTCCGATCCACCTCTGCAGGTTTTCTGTATCCATTGGACCTTCCCTTTGACGACGAAGCACAGAAATTGCATCGGATATAAATATACGAGACACAACGCCGACTTAAGTACAAGAAAACTGAGTCTTCGTACGGCCTATGATTTGAGCGTTTCCTGTGTCACCATTTTTACATTCCAATGCATCTCTGCAGGTATACTATATACCTTGGACCTTCCCATTGACGAAAAAGCACAGAAATTGCATCGGAATTAAATATAAGAGATACAATGCCGACTTAGGTACAGGAAGACTGAGTCTTCCTACTGTCTATGTTAAGAGCGTTTCCTGTGTCATCAGTTTTACATTTTGATGCACCTCTGCAGGTTTACTGTATCCCTTGGTTCTTCACAGTGACGATGAAACACAGAAATTGCATCTAAATTAAATATAAGAGAAACATGCCGACTTCAGTACAAGAAAACTGAGTCATCTTAGGGTGTATGTTTTGACCGCTTCCTGTGTCAACAGTTTTTCATTCCGATGCACCTCTGCACGTTTACTGTATCCCTTGCACCTTTCCATTGACAATGAAACACAGAAATTACATCGGAATTAAATATAACAGACACAATGACAACTTAAGTACAGGAAGGCTGAGTCTTACTACTGTCTATGTTTTGACCGTTTCCTGTGTCACCAGTTTTACACTCCGATGCACCTCTGCAAGTTTACTGTATCCCTTTGACCTTCCCATTGACGATGAATCACAGAAATTGCATCGGAATTAATTATAAGAGACACAATGCCGACTTAAGTACAGGAAGATTGAGTCTTCCTACTGTCTATTTTTTGAGCGTTTCCTGCGTCACCAGTTTTACATTCCGATGCAACTCTGCAGGTTTACTGTATCCATCGGACCTTCCCATTGACGATGAAACACAGAAATTACATCGGAGTTAAATATAAGAGAAACAACGCCGACTTAAGTACAAGAAAACTGAGTCTTCTTACGGTCCACGTTTTGAGCGTTTCCATTGTCACCAGTTTTACATTCCGATGCACCTCTGCAGGTCTACTGTGTCCCTTGGACCTTCCCATTGGCGATGAAACACAGAAATTGCATCGGAATTAAATATAAGAGACACAATGACGGTTTAAGTACAGGAAGACAGAGTCTTCCAACTGTCTATGTTTTGAGCGTTTCCTGTGTCACCAGTTTAACATTCCCATGCACCTCTGCAGGTTTTCCTCTATCCCTTGGACGTTCAAAGTGACGATGAAACACAGAAATTGCATCGGAATTAAATATAACAGATAAAATGCCGACTAAAGTACAGGAAGACTGAGCCTTCCTACTGTCTAAGTTTTGAGCGTTTCCTGTGTCACCAGTTTTACATTCCGATGCACCTCTGCAGGTATACTGTTTTCCTTCGACATTCCCATTGACGATGAAACACAGAAATTGCATCGGAATTATATATAAGAGACACAATGCTGATTTAAGTACAGGAAGACTGAGTCTTCCTACTCTCTATGTTTTGAGCGTTTCCTGTGTCAACAGTTTTACATTCCGATGCACCTCTGCAGGTTTGCTGTATCCCTTGCACCTTCCCATTGACAATGAAACACAGAAATTACATCGGAATTAAATATAACAGACACAATGACGACTTAAGTACAGGAAGACTGAGTCTTATTACTGTCTATGTTTTGAGCGTTTCCTGTGTCACCAGTTTTACATTCCGATGCACCTCTGCAGGTTTACTGTATCCCTTTGACCTTCCCATTGACGATGAATCACAGAAATTGCATCGGAATTAAATATAAGAGACACAATGCCGACTTAAGTACAGGAAGATTGAGTCTTCCTACTGTCTATTTTTTGAGCATTTCCTGCGTCACCAGTTTTACATTCCGATGCACCTCTGCAGGTATACTGTTTCCCTTCGACTTTCCCATTGACGATGAAACACAGAAATTGCATCAGAATTAAATATAAGAGACACAATGCCGACTTAAGTACAGGAAGACTGAGTCTTCCTACTGTCGATGTTTTGAGCGTTTCCTGTGTCATCAGTTTTACATTTTGATGCACCTCTGCAGGTTTACTGTATCCCTTGGTTCTTCACAGTGACGATGAAACACAGAAATTGCATCTAAATTAAATATAAGAGACACATGCCGACTTCAGTACAAGAAAACTGAGTCATCTTAGGGTGTATGTTTTGACCGCTTCCTGTGTCAACAGATTTTCATTCCGATGCACCTCTGCACGTTTACTGTATCCCTTGCACCTTCCCATTGACAATGAAACACAGAAATTACATCGGAATTAAATATAACAGACACAATGCCGACTTAAGTACAAGAAAACTGAGTCTTCTTAGGGTCTATGTTATGAGCGTTTCCTGTGTCACCAGTTTTACATTCCGATGCACCTCTGCAGGTTTACTGTATCGCTTGGATCTTCCCATTGACGATGAACCACAGAAATTGCATCCGAATTAAATATAAGAGTCACAATGCCGACTTAAGTACAGGAACATTGAGTCTTCCTACTGTGTATGTTTTAAGCGTTCCCTGCACACCAGTTTTACATTCAGATGCACCTCTGCAGGTTTACTGTATCCATTGGACCTTCCCATGGGCGATGAAACACAGAAATTACATCGGAATTAAATATAAGAGACACAATGCCGACTTAGGTACATGAAGACTGAGTCTTCTTAGGGTGTATGTTTTGACCGCTTCCTGTGTCACCAGTTTTACATTCCAATGCACCTCTGCAGGTTTACTCTATCCCTTGGACCTTCCCATTGACGAGGAAACACAGAAATTGCATCGGATTTAAATATAAGAGACACAATGGCGACTTAAGTACAGGATGACTGAGTATTCCTACTGTCTATGTTTTGATCGTTTCCTGTGTCACCAGTTTTTCATTCCGATGCACCTCTGCACGCTTACTGTATCCATTGGACCTTCCCATTGACGATGAAACACAGAAATTGCATCGGAATTAAATATAAGAGACACAATGCCGACATAAGAAAAGGAATGCTGAGTCTTCCTACTGTCTATGTTTTGAGCATTTCCTGTGTCACCAGTTTTACATTCCGATGCACCTCTGCAGGTTTACTGTATCGCTTGGATCTTCCAATTGACGATGAAACACAGAAATTGCATCGGAATTAAATATAAGAGACACAATGACGACTTAAGTACAGGAAGACTGAGTCTTACTACTGTCTATGTTTTGAGCGTTTCCTGTGTCACCAGTTTTACATTCTGATGCACCTCTGCAGGTTTACTGTATCCCTTTGACCTTCCCATTGACGATGAATCACAGATATTGCATCGGAATTAAATATAAGAGACACAATGCCGACTTAAGTACAGGAAGATTGAGTCTTCCTACTGTCTATTTTTTGAGCATTTCCTGCGTCACCAGTTTTACATTCCGATGCACCTCTGCAGGTTTACTGTATCCATTGGACCATCCCATTGACGTTGAAACACAGAAATTGCATCGCAATTAAATATAAGAGACACAACGCCGACTTAAGTACAAGAGAACTGAGTCTTCTTACGGTCTATGTTTTGAGCGTTTCCTGTGTCACCAGTTTTACATTCCAATTCACCTCTGCTGGTTTACTGTATCCCTTGGATTTTCCCATTGATAAAAAATCACAGAAATTGCATCGGAATTAAATATAAGAGACACAATGCCGACTTAAGTACAGGAAGACTGAGTCTTCCTACTCTCTATGTTTTAGCGTTTCCTGTGTCATCAGTTTTCCATTTTGATGCACCTCTGCAGGTTTTCTGAATCCCTTGGACCTTCACAGTGACGATGAAACACAGAAATTGCATCGGAATTAAATATAAGAGACACGATGCCGACTTAAGTACAGGAAGACTGAGTGTTCCTACTGTCTATGTTTTGAGCGTATCCTGTGTCACCAGTTTTACATTCCGATGCACCTCTGCACGTATACTGTTTCCCTTCGACTTTCCCATTGACGATGAAACACAGAAATTGCATCGGAATGAAATATAAGAGACACAATGACGACTTACGTACAGGAAGACTGAGTCTTCCTACTGTCTATGCTTTGAGCGTTTCCTGTGTCATCAGTTTTACATTCCGATGCACCTCTGCAGGTTTACTGTATCCATTGGACCTTCCCATTGACGATGAAACACAGAAATTGCAATCGGAATTAAATAAAAAAGACACAATGCCGACTTAAGTACAGGAAGACTGAGTCTTCCTACTGTCTATGTTTTGAGCGTTTCCTGTGTCATCAGTTTTACATTCCGATGCACCTCTGCAGCTTTAGTGTATCCATTGGACTTTCACAGTGACGATGAGACACAGAAATTGCATCGGAATGAAATATAAGAGACACAATGCGACTTAAGTACAGGATGAGTGTGTCTTTCAATTGTCTATGATTTGAGCGTTTCCTGTGTCACCAGTATTACATTCCGATGCACCTCTGCATGTTGACTGTATCCATTGGACCTTCCCATTGACGTTGAAACACAGAAATTGCATCGCAATTAAATATAAGAGACACAGCGCCGACTTAAGTAGAACAGAACAGAGTCTTCTTACGGTCTTTGATTTGAGCGTTTCCTGTGTCACCAGTTTTACTTTCCAATTCACCTCTGCAGGTTTACTGTATCTCTTGGACCTTCCCATTGATGAAAAAACACAGAAATTGCATCGGAATTAAATATAAGAGACACAATGCCGACTTAGGTACAGGAAGACTGAGTCTTCCTACTGTCTATGTTTTGAGCGTTTCCTGTGTCAACAGTTTTACATTTTGATGCACCTCTGCAGGTTTACTGTATTCCTTGGTCCTTCACAGTGACGATGAAACACAGAAATTGCATCGGAATTCAATATAAAAGACACAATGCCGATATAAGTACAGGAAGACTGAGTCTTTCTACTGTCTATGTTTTGAGCGTTTCCTGTGTCTCCAGTTTTACATTCCGATGCACCTCTGCAGGTTTACTGTATCCATTGGACCTTCACAGTGACGATGAAACACAGAAATTGCATCGGAATGAAATATAAGAGACACAATGTCGACTTAAGTACAGGAAGAGTGTGTCTTTCTATTGTATATGTTTTGAGCGTTTCCTGTGTCACCAGTTTTACATTCCGATGCACCTCTGCAGGTTTACTGTATCCCTTGGACTTTACCATTGACGATGAAACACAGAAATGCATCGGAATTAAATATAAGAGACACAATGCCGACTTAAGTACAGGAAGACTGAGTCTTCCTACTGTCAATGTTTGAGCGTTTCCTGTGTCACCAGTTTTACATTCCGATGCACCTCTGCAGGCTTACTGTATCCCTTGGATCTTCCCATTGACGATGAATCACAGAAATTGCATCGGAATTAAATATAAGAGACACAATGCCGACTTCAGTACAGGAAGACTGAGTCTTCCTACTGTCTATGTTTCAGCTTTTCCTGTGTCACCAGTTTTACATTCCGATGCACCTCTGCAGGTTTACTGTATCCATTGGACCTTCCCATTGACGATGAAACACAGAAAATGCATAGGAATTAAATATAAGAGACACAATGCCGACTTAAGTACAGGAAGATTGAGTCTTCCGACTGTCTATGTTTGAGCGTTTCCTGTGTCACCAGTTTTACATTCCGATCCACCTCTGCAGGTTTACTGTATCCATTGGACCTTCCCATTGACGAAGAAACACAGAAATTGCATCGGAATTAAATATAAGAGACCAAACGCCGACTTAAGTACAAGAAAACTGAGTCTTCTTAGGGTCTATGTTTTGAGCGTGTCCTGTGAAACCATTTTTACATTCCGATGCACCTCTGCAGGTCTACTGTATCCCTTGGACTTTCGCTGTGACGATGAAACACAGAAATTGCATCGGAATTAAATATAAAAGACACAATGCCGACTTAAGTACAAGAAAACTGAGACTTCTTAGGGTCTATGTTATGAGCGCTTCCTGTGTCACCAGTTTTACATTCCGATGCACCTCTGCAGGGTTACTGTATCCCTTGGACTTCCCATTGACGATGAAACACAGAAATTGAATCGGAATTAAATATAAGAGACACAATGCCGACTTTAGGACAGGAAGGCTGAGTCTTCCTACTGTCTATGTTTTGAGCGTTTCCTGTGTCACCAGTTTTACATTCCGATGCACCTCTGCAGGTTTACTGTATCCCTTGGATCTTCCCATTGACGATGAAACACAGAAATTGCATCGGAATTAAATATAAGAGACACAAAGCCGACTTAAGTACAGGGACATTGAGTCTTCCTACTGTCTATGTTTTGAGCGTTTCCTGCGTCATCAGTTTTACATTCCGATGCACCTCTGCATGTTTACTGTATCCATTGGACCTTCCCATTGACGATGAAACACAGAAATTGCATCGCAATTAAATATAAGAGACACAGCGCCGACTTAACTAGAACAGAACTGAGTCTTCTGACGGGCTTTGATTTTAGCATTTCCGGTGTCACCAGTTTTACATTCCAGTTCACCTCTGCAGGTTTACTGTATCTCTTGGACCTTCCCATTGATGAAAAAAAAACAGAAATTGCATCGGAATTAAATATAAGAGACACAATGCCGACTTAGGAACAGGAATACTGAGTCTTCCTACTGTCTATGTTTTGAGCGTTTCCTGTGTCATCAGTTTTACATTTTGATGCACCTCTGCAGTTTTACTGTATTCCTTGGACCTTCACAGTGACGATGAAACACAGAAATTGCATTGGAATTAAATATAAGAGACACAGTGCCGACTTAAGTACAGAAAGACTGAGTCTTCCAACTGTCTGTGCTTTGAGCGTTTCCTGTGTCACCAGTTTTACATTTCGATGCACCTCTGCAGGCATACTGTTTCCCTTCGACTTTCCCATTGACGATGAAACACAGAAATTGCATCGGAATTAAATCTAACAGACACAATGCCGACGTAAGTACAGGAAGACTGAGTCTTCCTACTGTCTATGCTTAGAGCGTTTACTGTGTCATCAGTTCTACATTCTGATGCACCTCTGCAGGTTTACTGTATCCATTGGCCCCCCCATTGACGATGAAACACAGAAATTGCGTCGGAATTAAATATAAAAGACACAATGACGACTTAAGTACAGGAAGACTGAGTCTTTCTACTGTCTATGTTTTGAGCGTTTCCTGTGTCTCCAGTTTTACATTCCGATGCACCTCTGCAGGTTTACTGTATCCATTGGACCTTCTCAGTGACGATGTAACACAGAAATTGCATCGGAATGAAATATAAGAGACACAATGTCGACTTAAGTACAGGAAGAGTGTGTCTTTCTGTTGTATATGTTTTGAGCGTTTCCTGTGTCACCAGTTTTACATTCCGATGCACCTCTGCAGGTTTACAGTATCCATTGGACCATCCCATTGACGATGAAACACAGAAATTGCATCGGAATTAAATATAAGGGACACAATGTCGACTTAGGTACAGAAATACTGAGTCTTCCCACTCACTACGTTTTAAGCGTTTCCTGTGTCACCAGTTTTACATTCCGATGCACCTCTGCAGGTTTACTGTATCCCTTGGACTTTACCATTGACGATGAAACACAGAAATTGCATCGGAATTAAATATAAGAGACACAATGCCGACTTAAGTACAGGAAGACTGAGTCTTCCTACTGTCAATGTTTGAGCGTTTCCTGTGTCAGCAGTTTTACATACCGATGCACCTCTGCAGGTTTACTGTATCCCTTGGATCTTCCCATTGACGATGAATCACAGAAATTGCATCGGAATTAAATATAAGAGACACAATGCCGACTTCAGTACAGGAAGACTGAGTCTTCCTACTGTCTATGTTTGAGCTTTTCCTGTGTCACCAGTTTTACATTCCGATGCACCTCTGCAGGTTTGCTGTATCCATTGGACCTTCCCATTGACGATGAAACACAGAAAATGCATAGGAATTAAATGTAAGGGACACAATGCCGACTTAGGTACAGGAAGAATGATTCTTCCTACTGTCTATGTTTGACCGTTTCCTGTGTCACCAGTTTTACATTCCGATCCACCTCTGCAGGTTTACTGTATCCATTGGACCTTCCCATTGACGAAGAAACACAGAAATTGCATCGGAATTAAATATAAGAGACACAACGCCGACTTAAGTACAAGAAAACTGAGTCTTCTTAGGGTCTATGTTTTGAGCGTGTCCTGTGTCACCAGTTTTACATTCGGATGCACCTCTGCAGGTTTACTGTATCCCTTGCACATTCACAGTGACGATGAAACACAGAAATTGCATCGGAATTAAATATAAAAGACACAATGCCGACTTAAGTACAAGAAAACAGAGTCTTCTTAGGGTCTATGTTATGAGCGCTTCCTGTTCACCAGTTTTACATTCCGATGCACCACTGCAGTGTTACTGTATCACTTGGACCTTCCCATTGACGATTAAAACACAGAAATTGCATCGAAATTAAATATAAGAGACACAATGCCGACTTAAGTACAGAAAGACTGAGTCTTCCTACGGTCTATGTTTTGAGCGTTTCCTGTGTCACCAGTTTTACAATCCGATGCACCTCTGCAGGTTGACTGTATCCCTTGCACCTTCCCATTGACAATGAAGCACAGAAATTACATCGGACTTAAATATAACAGACACAATGCCGACTTTAGTACAGGAAGACTGAGTCTTCCTACTGTCTATGTTTTGAGCGTTTCCTGTGTCACCAGTTTAACATTCCGATGCACCTCTGCAGGTTTACTGTATCCCTTGGACTTTACCATTGACGATGAAACACAGAAATTGCATCGGAATTAAATATAAGAGACACAATGCCGACTTAAGTACAGGAACATTGAGTCTTCCAACTGTCTATGATTTTAGCGTTTCCTGCTTCACCAGTTTTTCATTCCGATGCACCTCTGCTGGTTTACTGTATCCATTGGACCTTCCCATTGACGATGAAACACAGAAATTGCATCGGAATTAAATATAAGAGACACAATGCCGACTTTAGAATAGGAAGACTGAGTCTTCCTACTGTCTATGTTTTGAGCGTTTCCTGTGTCACCAGTTTTACAATCCGATGCACCTCTGCAGGTTGACTGTATCCCTTGCACCTTCCCATTGACAATGAAGCACAGAAATTACATCGGAATTAAATATAAGAGACACAATGCCGACTTTAGAATAGGAAGACTGAGTCTTCCTACTGTCTATGTTTTCAGCGTTTCCTGCGTCACCAGTTTTACATTTTGATGCACCTCTGCATGTTTACTGTATCCATTGGACCTTCCCATGGACGATGAAACACAGAAATTGCATCGGAATCAAATGTAAGAGACACAACTCCGACTTAGGTACAGGAAGACTGAGTCTTCCCACTGTCTATGTCTTGAGCTTGTCCCTGTGTCACCAGTTTTACATTCCGATGCGAATCTGCAGGTTTACTGTAACCCTTGTACCTTCACAGTGACGATGAAACACAGAAATTGCACCGGAATTAAATATAACAGACACAATGCCGACTTAAGTACAGGAAGGCTGAGTCTTCCTACTGTCTATGTTTTGAGCGTTTCCTGTGTCACCAGTTTTACATTCCGATGCACCTCTGCAGGTTTACTGTATCCCTTGGATCTTCCCATTGACGATGAAACACAGAAATTGCACCGGCATTAAATATAAGAGACACAATGCCGACTTAAGTACAGCAACATTGAGTCTTCGTACTGTCTATGTTTTGAGCGTTTCCTGCGTCACCAGTTTTACATTCCGATGCACCTCTGCAGGCTTACTGTATCCCTTGGACTTCCCATTGACGATGAAACACAGAAATTGAATCGGAATTAAATATAAGAGACACAATGCCGACCTTAGGACAGGAAGGCTGAGTCTTCCTACTGTCTATGTTTTGAGCGTTTCCTGTGTCACCAGTTTTACATTCCGATGCACCTCTGCAGGTTTACTGTATCCCTTGGATCTTCCCATTGACGATGAAACACAGAAATTGCATCGGAATTAAATATAAGAGACACAAAGCCGACTTAAGTACAGGGACATTGAGTCTTCCTACTGTCTATGTTTTGAGCGTTTCCTGCCTCATCAGTTTTACATTCCGATGCACCTCTGCATGTTTACTGTATCCATTGGACCTTCCCATTGACGATGAAACACAGAAATTGCATCGCAATTAAATATAAGAGACACAGCGCCGACTTAACTAGAACAGAACTGAGTCTTCTGACGGTCTTTGATTTTAGCATTTCCGGTGTCACCAGTTTTACATTCCAGTTCACCTCTGCAGGTTTACTGTATCTCTTGGACCTTCCCATTGATGAAAAAAAAACAGAAATTGCATCGGAATTAAATATAAGAGACACAATGCCGACTTAGGTACAGGAAGACTGAGTCTTCCTACTGTCTATGTTTTGAGCGTTTCCTGTGTCATCAGTTTTACATTTTGATGCACCTCTGCAGTTTTACTGTATTCCTTGGACCTTCACAGTGACGATGAAACACAGAAATTGCATTGGAATTAAATATAAGAGACACAATGCCGACTTAAGTACAGAAAGACTGAGTCTTCCAACTGTCTGTGCTTTGAGCGTTTCCTGTGTCACCAGTTTTACATTTCGATGCACCTCTGCAGGCATACTGTTTCCCTTCGACTTTCCCATTGACGATGAAACACAGAAATTGCATCGGAATTAAATATAACAGACACAATGCCGACGTAAGTACAGGAAGACTGAGTCTTCCTACTGTCTATGCTTAGAGCGTTTCCTGTGTCATCAGTTCTACATTCTGATGCACCTCTGCAGGTTTACTGTATCCATTGGCCCCCCCATTGACGATGAAACACAGAAATTGCGTCGGAATTAAATATAAAAGACACAATGACGACTTAAGTACAGGAAGACTGAGTCTTTCTACTGTCTATGTTTTGAGCGTTTCCTGTGTCTCCAGTTTTACATTCCGATGCACCTCTGCAGGTTTACTGTATCCATTGGACCTTCTCAGTGACGATGTAACACAGAAATTGCATCGGAATGAAATATAAGAGACACAATGTCGACTTAAGTACAGGAAGAGTGTGTCTTTCTATTGTATATGATTTGAGCGTTTCCTGTGTCACCAGTTTTACATTCCGATGCACCTCTGCAGGTTTACAGTATCCATTGGACCATCCCATTGACGATGAAACACAGAAATTGCATCGGAATTAAATATAAGAGACACAATGTCGACTTAGGTACAGAAATACTGAGTCTTCCCACTCTCTACGTTTTAAGCGTTTCCTGTGTCACCAGTTTTACATTCCGATGCACCTCTGCAGGTGTACTGTATCCCTTGGACTTTACCATTGACGATGAAACACAGAAATTGCATCGGAATTAAATATAAGAGACACAATGCCGACTTAAGTACAGGAAGACTGAGTCTTCCTACTGTCAATGTTTGAGCGTTTCCTGTGTCAGCAGTTTTACATACCGATGCACCTCTGCAGGTTTACTGTATCCCTTGGATCTTCCCATTGACGATGAATCACAGAAATTGCATCGGAATTAAATATAAGAGACACAATGCCGACTTCAGTACAGGAAGACTGAGTCTTCCTACTGTCTATGTTTGAGCTTTTCCTGTGTCACCAGTTTTACATTCCGATGCACCTCTGCAGGTTTGCTGTATCCATTGGACCTTCCCATTGACGATGAAACACAGAAAATGCATAGGAATTAAATGTAAGGGACACAATGCCGACTTAAGTACAGGAAGAATGATTCTTCCTACTGTCTATGTTTGAGCGTTTCCTGTGTCACCAGTTTTACATTCCGATCCACCTCTGCAGGTTTACTGTATCCATTGGACCTTCCCATTGACGAAGAAACACAGAAATTGCATCGGAATTAAATATAAGAGACACAACGCCGACTTAAGTACAAGAAAACTGAGTCTTCTTAGGGTCTATGTTTTGAGCGTGTCCTGTGAAACCATTTTTACATTCCGATGCATCTCTGCAGGTCTACTGCATCCCTTGGACCTTCACAGTGACGATGAAACACAGAAATTGCATCGGAATTAAATATAAAAGACACAATGCCGACTTAAGTACAAGAAAACTGAGACTTCTTAGGGTCTATGTTATGAGCGCTTCCTGTTTCACCAGTTTTACATTCCGATGCACCTCTGCAGTGTTACTGTATCCCTTGGACGTTCCCATTGACGATGAAACACAGAAATTGCATCGGAATTAAATATAAGAGACACAATGCCGACTTTAGAATAGGAAGACTGAGTCTTCCTACTGTCTATGTTTTGAGCGTTTCCTGTGTCACCAGTTTTACAATCCGATGCACCTCTGCAGGTTGACTGTATCCCTTGCACCTTCCCATTGACAATGAAGCACAGAAATTACATCGGAATTAAATATAAGAGACACAATGCCGACTTTAGAATAGGAAGACTGAGTCTTCCTACTGTCTATGTTTTCAGCGTTTCCTGCGTCACCAGTTTTACATTCCGATGCACCTCTGCATGTTTACTGTATCCATTGGACCTTCCCATTGACGATGAAACACAGAAATTACATCGGAATTAATTATAAGAGACACATCGCTGACTTAAGAACAAGAAAACTGAGTCTTCCTGCGGTCTATGCTTTGAGCGTTTCCAGTGTCACCAGTTTTACATTCCGATGCACCTCTGCAGGTTTACTGTATCCATTTGACCTTCGCATTGACGATGAAACACAGAAATTGCATCGGAATTAAATATAAGAGACACAATGCCGACTTAAGTACAGGAAGACTGAGTCTTCCTACTGTCTATGTTTTGAGCGTGTCCTGTGTCACCAGTTTTACATTCGGATGCACCTCTGCAGGTTTACTGTATCCCTTGCACATTCACAGTGACGATGAAACACAGAAATTGCATCGGAATTAAATATAAAAGACACAATGCCGACTTAAGTACAAGAAAACAGAGTCTTCTTAGGGTCTATGTTATGAGCGCTTCCTGTTCTCCAGTTTTACATTCCGATGCACCACTGCAGTGTTACTGCATCACTTGGACCTTCCCATTGACGATTAAAACACAGAAATTGCATCGAAATTAAATATAAGAGACACAGTGCCGACTTAAGTACAGAAAGACTGAGTCCTTCTACGGTCTATGTTTTGAGTGTTTCCTGTGTCACCAGTTTTACAATCCGATGCACCTCTGCAGGTTGACTGTATCCCTTGCACCTTCCCATTGACAATGAAGCACAGAAATTACATCGGACTTAAATATAACAGACACAATGCCGACTTTAGTACAGGAAGACTGAGTCTTCCTACTGTCTATGTTATGAGCGTTTCCTGTGTCACCAGTTTAACATTCCGATGCACCTCTGCAGGTTTACTGTATCCCTTGGACTTTACCATTGACGATGAAACACAGAAATTGCATCGGAATTAAATATAAGAGACACAATGCCGACTTAAGTACAGGAACATTGAGTCTTCCTACTGTCTATGATTTTAGCGTTTCCTGCTTCACCAGTTTTTCATTCCGATGCACCTCTGCTGGTTTACTGTATCCATTGGACCTTCCCATTGACGATGAAACACAGAAATTACTTCGGAATTAAATATAAGAGAAACAACGTTTTGTTAAGTACAAGAAAACTGAGTCCTCTTACGGTCTATGATTTTAGCGTTTACAGTGTCACCAATTTTACATTCCGATGCACCTCTGCAGGTTTACTGTATCCATTGGACCTTCCCATGGACGATGAAACACAGAAATTGCATCGGAATCAAATGTAAGAGACACAACTCCGACTTAGGTACAGGAAGACTGAGTCTTCCCACTATCCATGTCTTGAGCGTGTCCCTGTGTCACCAGTTTTACATTCCGATGCGAATCTGCAGGTTTACTGTAACCCTTGTACCTTCACAGTGACGATGAAACACAGAAATTGCACCGGAATTAAATATAAGAGACACAATGCCGACTTAAGTACAGGAAGGCTGAGTCTTCCTACTGTCTATGTTTTGAGCGTTTCCTGTGTCACCAGTTTTACATTCCGATGCACCTCTGCAGGTTTACTGTATCCCTTGGATCTTCCCATTGACGATGAAACACAGAAATTGCACCGGAATTAAATATAAGAGACACAATGCCGACTTAAGTACAGCAACATTGAGTCTTCGTACTGTCTATGTTTTGAGCGTTTCCTGCGTCACCAGTTTTACATTCCGATGCACCTCTGCAGGCTTACTGTATCCATTGGACCTTCCCATTGACGATGAAACACAGAAATTACATCGGAATTAAATATAAGAGACACAACGTTGAGTTAAGTACAAGAAAACTGAGTCTTCTTACGGTCTATGTTTTGAGCGTTTCCAGTGTCACCAGTTTTACATTCCGATGCACCTCTGCAGGTTTACTGTATCCCTTGGATCTTCCCATTGACGATGAAACACAGAAATTGCACCGGAATTAAGTATAAGAGACACAATGCCGACTTAAGTACAGGTAGACTGAGTCTTCCTACTGTCTATGTTTTGAGCGTGTCCTGTGTCACCAGTTTTACATTCGGATGCACCTCTGCAGGTTTACTGTATCCCTTGCACATTCACAGTGACGATGAAACACAGAAATTGCATCGGAATGAAATATAAAAGACACAATGCCGACTTAAGTACAAGAAAACAGAGTCTTCTTAGGGTCTATGTTATGAGCGCTTCCTGTTCACCAGTTTTACATTCCGATGCACCACTGCAGTGTTACTGTATCACTTGGACCTTCCCATTGACGATTAAAACACAGAAATGGCATCGAAATTAAATATAAGAGACACAATGCCGACTTAAGTACAGAAAGACTGAGTCTTCCTACGGTCTATGTTTTGAGCGTTTCCTGTGTCACCAGTTTTACAATCCGATGCACCTCTGCAGGTTGACTGTATCCCTTGCACCTTCCCATTGACAATGAAGCACAGAAATTACATCGGACTTAAATATAACAGACACAATGCCGACTTTAGTACAGGAAGACTGAGTCTTCCCACTTTCTATGTTTTGAGCGTTTCCTGTGTCACCAGTTTAACATTCCGATGCACCTCTGCAGGTTTACTGTATCCCTTGGACCTTCACAGGGACGATGAAACACAGAAATTGCATCGGAATTAAATATAAAAGACACAATGCCGACCTAAGTACAAGAAAACTGAGTCTTCTTAGGGTCTATGTTATGAGCGCTTCCTGTGTCACCAGTATTGCATTCCGATGCACCTCTGCAGGTTTACTGTATCCCTTGGACTTTACCATTGACGATGAAACACAGAAATTGCATCGGAATTCAATATAAGAGACACAATGCCGACTTAAGTACAGGAAGACTGAGTCTTCCGACTGTCAATGTTTGAGCGTTTCCTGTGTCAACAGTTTCACATTCCGATGCACCTCTGCAGGTTTAGTGTATCCATTGGACCTTCCCATTGACGATGAAACACAGAAAATGCATCGGAATTAAATATAAGAGACACAATGCCGACTTAAGGTCAGGAAGACTGTGTCTTCCTACTATCTATGATTTGAGCGTTTCCTGTGTCACCAGTTTTACATTCCGATCCACATCTGCAGGTTTACTGTATCCATTGGACCTTCCCATTGACGACGAAACACAGAAATTGCATCGGATTTAAATATAAGAGACTCAATGCGGACATAAGTACAGGAAGGCTGAGTCTTCCTACTGTCTATGCTTTGAGCGTTTCCTGTGTCACCAGTTTTATATTCCAATTCACCTCTGCAGGTTTACTGTATCCCTTGGATCTTCCCATTGACGATGAAACACAGAAATTGCACCGGAATTAAATATAAGAGACACAATGCCGACTTAAGTACAGGAACATTGAGTCTTCCTACTGTCTATGTTTTGAGCGTTTCCTGCGTCACCAGTTTTACATTCCGATGCACCTCTGCAGGTTTACTGTATCCATTGGACCTTCCCATTGATGACGAAACACAGAAATTGCATCGGATTTAAATATAAGAGACACAATGCCGACTTAAGTACAGGAAGGCTGAGTCTTCCTACTGTCTATGTTTTGAGCGGTTCCTGTGTCACCAGTTTTACATTCCGATGCACCTCTGCAGGTTTACTGTATCCGTTGGATCTTCCCATTGACGATGAAACACAGAAATTGCACCGGAATTGAATATAAGAGACACAATGACGACTTAAGTACAGGAACATTGAGTCTTCCTACTGTCTATGTTTTGAGCGTTTCCTGCGTCACCAGTTTTACATTCCGATGCACCTCTGCTGGTTTACTGTATCCCTTGGATCTTCCCAGTGACGATGAAACACAGAAATTACATCGGAATTAAATATAAGAGACACAACGTTGACTTAGGTACAAGAAAACTGAGTCTTCTTACGGTCTATGTTTTGAGCATTTCCAGTGTCACCAGTTTTACATTCCGATGCACCTCTGGAGGTTTACTTTATCCATTGGACCTTCCCATTGACGATGAAACACAGAAAATGCATAGGAATTAAATATAAGAGACACAATGCCGACTTAAGTACAGGTAGAATGAGTATTCCTACTGTCTATGTTTTGAGCGTTTCCTGTGTCACCAGTTTAATTTCCGATCCACCTCTGCAGGTTTACTGTATCCATTGGATCTTCTCATTGACGAAGAAACACAGAAATTACATCGGATTTAAATATAAGAGACACAATGCCGACTTAAGTACCGGAAGCCTGAGTCTTCCTAATGTCTATGATTTGAGCGTTTCCTGTGTCCCCAGTTTTACATTCCGATGCATCTCTGCAGGTTTACTGTATCCCTTGGATCTTCCCATTGACGATGAAATTAAGAAATTGCACTGGAATTAAATATAAGAGACACAATGCCGACTTAAGTACAGGAACATTGAGTCTTCCTACTGTCTATGATTTGAGCGTTTCCTGCTTCACCAGTTTTACATTCCGATGCACCTCTGCAGGTTTACTGTATCCATTGGACCTTCCCATTGACGATGAAACACAGAAATTACTTCGGAATTAAATATAAGAGACACAACGTTGAGTTAAGTACAAGAAAACTGAGTCTTCTTACTGTCTATGATTTGAGCGTTTCCAGTGTCACCAATTTTACATTCCGATGCACCTCTGCAGGTTTACTGTATCCATTGGACCTTCCCATGGACGATGAAACACAGAAATTGCATCGGAATTAAATATAAGAGACACAACTCCGACTTAGGTACAGGAAGACTGAGTCTTCCTACTGTCTATGTTTTGAGCGTGTCCTGTGTCACCAGTTTTACATTCCGATGCGCCTCTGCAGGTTTACTGTAACCCTTGGACCTTCACAGTGACGATGAAACACAGAAATTGCATAGGAATTTAATATAAAAGACACAATGCCGACCTAAGTACAACAAAACTGAGTCTTCTTAGGGTCTATGTTATGAGCGCTTCCTGTGTCACCAGTATTGCATTCCGATGCACCTCTGCAGGTTTACTGTATCCCTTGGACTTTACCATTGACGATAAAACACAGAAATTGCATCGGAATGAAATATAAGAGACACAATGCCGACTTAAGTACAGGAAGACTGAGTCTTCCGACTGTCAATGTTTGAGCGTTTCCTGTGTCAACAGTTTTACATTCCGATGCACCTCTGCAGGTTTAGTGTATCCATTGGACCTTCCCATTGACGATGAAACACAGAAAATGCATCGGAATTAAATATAAGAGACACAATGCCGACTTACGTACAGGAAGACTGAGTCTTCCTACTATCTATGTTTTGAGCGTTTCCTGTGTCACCAGTTTTACATTCCGATCCACCTCTGCAGGTTTACTGTATCCATTGGACCTCCCCATTGACGACGAAACACAGAAATTGCATCGGATTTAAATATAAGAGACACAATGCCGACATAAGTACAGGAAGGCTGAGTCTTCCGACTGTCTATGTTTTGAGCGTTTCCTGTGTCACCAGTTTTACATTCCGATTCACCTCTGCAGGTTTACTGTATCCCTTGGATCTTCCCATTGACTTTGAAACACAGAAATTGCACCGCAATTAAATATAAGAGGCACAATGCCGTCTTAAGTACAGGAACATTGAGTCTTCCTACTGTCTATGTTTTGAGCGTTTCCTGCGTCACCAGTTTTACATTCCGATGCACCTCTGCAGGTTTACTGTATCCCTTGGACTTTACCATTGACGATGAAACACAGAAATTGCGTCGGAATTAAATATAAGAGACACAATGCCGACTTAAGTACAGAAAGACTGAGTCTTCCTACTGTCTATGTTTTGAGCGTTTCCTGTGTCACCAGTTTTACATTCCGATGCACCTCTGCAGGTTTACTGTATCCTTGGATTTACCCATTGACGATGAAACACAGAAATTTCATCGGAATTAAATATAAGAGACACAATGCCGACTTAAGTACAGGAAGATTGAGTCTTCCTACTGTGTATGTTTTGAGCGTTTCCTGCGACACCAATTTTACAGTCCGATGCACCTCTGCAGGATCACTGTATCCATTGGACCTTCCCATTGACGATGAAACACAGACATTGCATCGGAATTAAATATAAGAGACACAATGCCGACTTAAGAACAGGAAGGCTGAGTCTTCCTACTGTCTATGTTTTGAGCGTTTCCTGTGTCACCAGTTTTACGTTCCGATGCACCTCTGCTGGTTTACTGTATCCTTTGGATCTTCCCATTGTCGATGAAACACAGAAATTGCATCGGAATTAAATATACAAGACACAACTCCGACTTAGGTACAGGAAGACTGAGTCTTCCTACTGTCTATGTTTTGAGCGTGTCTTGTGTCACCAGTTTTCCATTCCGATGCGCCTCTGCAGGTTTACTGTAACCCTTGGACCTTCACAGTGACGATGAAACACAGAAATTGCATCGGAATTTAATATAAAAGACACAATGCCGACTTACGTACAGGAAGACTGAGTCTTCCTACTGTCTATGTTTTGAGCGTGTCCTGTGTCACCAGTTTTACATTCCGATGCGCCTCTGCAGGTTTACCGTAACCCCTGTACCTTCACAGTGACGATGAAACACAGAAATTGCATCGGAATTAAATATAAGCGACACAATGCCGACTTAAGTACAGGAAGGCTGAGTCTTCCTACTGTCTATGATTTGAGCGTTTCCTGTGTCACCAGTTTAACATTCCGATGCACCTCTGCAGGTTTACTGTATCCCTTGGATCTTCCCATTGACGATGAAACACAGAAATGGCACCGGAATTAAATATAAGAGACACAATGCCGACTTAAGTACAGGAACATTGAGTCTTCCTACTGTCTATGTTTTGAGCGTTTCCAGTGTTACCAATTTTACATTCCGATGCACCTCTGCAGGTTTACTGTATCCATTGGACCTTCCCATGGACGATGAAACACAGAAATTGCATCGGAATTAAATATAAGAGACACAACTCCGACTTAGGTACAGGAAGACTGAGTCTTCCTACTGTCTATGTTTTGAGCGTGTCCTGTGTCACCAGTTTTAAATTCCGATGCGCCTCTGCAGGTTTACTGTAACCGTTGGACCTTCACAGTGACGATGAAACACAGAAATTGCATCGGAATTTAATATAAAAGACACAATGCCGACTTACGTACATGAAGACTGAGTCTTCCTACTATCTATGTTTTGAGCGTTTCCTGTGTCACCAGTTTTACATTCCGATCCACCTCTGCAGGTTTACTGTATCCATTGGACCTCCCCATTGGCTACGAAACACAGAAATTGCATCGGATTTAAATATAAGAGACACAATGCCGACATAAGTACCGGAAGGCTGAGTTTTCCTACTGTCTATGTTTTGAGCGTTTCCTGTGTCACCAGTTTTACATTCCGATTCACCTCTGCAGGTTTACTGTATCCCTTGGATCTTCCCATTGACGATGAAACACAGAAATTGCACCGGAATTAAATATAAGAGGCACAATGCCGTCTTAAGTACAGGAACATTGAGTCTTCCTACTGTCTATGTTTTGAGCGTTTCCTGCGTCACCAGTTTTACATTCCGATGCACCTCTGCAGGTTTACTGTATCCCTTGGATCTTCCCATTGACGATAAAACACAGAAATTGCACCGCAATTAAATATAAGAGACACCATGACGACTTAAGTACAGGAACATTGAGTCTTCCTACTGTCTATGTTTTGAGCGTTTCCTGCGTCACCAGTTTTACATTCCGATGCACCTCTGCAGGTTTACTGTATCCCTTGGACTTTACCCTTGACGATGAAACACAGAAATTGCGTCGGAATTAAATATAAGAGACACAATGCCGACTTAAGTACAGAAAGACTGAGTCTTCCTACTGTCTATGTTTTGAGCGTTTCCTGTGTCACCAGTTTTACATTCCGATGCACCTCTGCAGGTTTACTGTATCCCTTGGATTTACCCATTGACGATGAAACAGAGAAATTGCATCGGAATTAAATATAAGAGACACAATGCCGACATAAGTACAGGAAGATTGAGTCTTCCTACTGTGTATGTTTTGAGCGTTTCCTGCGACACCAATTTTACAGTCCGATGCACCTCTGCAGGTTTACTGTATCCATTGGACCTTCCCATTGACGATGAAACACAGACATTGCATCGGAATTAAATATAAGAGACACAATGCCGACTTAAGAACAGGAAGGCTGAGTCTTCCTACTGTCTATGTTTTGAGCGTTTCCTGTGTCACCAGTTTTACGTTCCGATGCACCCCTGCTGGTTTACTGTATCCCTTGGATCTTCCCAGTGACGATGAAACACCGAAATTGCATCGGAATTAAATATAAGAGACACAATGCCGACTTAAGTACAGGAACATTGAGTCTTCCTAC
The DNA here is from genome assembly GCF_023898315.1 of Schistocerca nitens. Taxonomy (NCBI): domain Eukaryota; kingdom Metazoa; phylum Arthropoda; class Insecta; order Orthoptera; family Acrididae; genus Schistocerca; species Schistocerca nitens. The sequence continues at coordinate 1,198,799,477 of NC_064615.1, read as the reverse complement.
TGTCTATGTTTTGAGCGTTTCCAGTGTTACCAATTTTACATTCCGATGCACCTCTGCAGGTTTACTGTATCCATTGGACCTTCCCATGGACGATGAAACACAGAAATTGCATCGGAATTAAATATAAGAGACACAACTCCGACTTAGGTACAGGAAGACTGAGTCTTCCTACTGTCTATGTTTTGAGCGTGTCCTGTGTCACCAGTTTTACATTCCGATGCGCCTCTGCAGGTTTACTGTAACCCCTGTACCTTCACAGTGACGATGAAACACAGAAATTGCATCGGAATTAAATATAAGAGACACAATGCCGACTTAAGTACAGGAAGGCTGAGTCTTCCTACTGTCTATGTTTTGAGCGTTTCCTGTGTCACCAGTTTTACATTCCGATGCACCTCTGCAGGTTTACTGTATCCCTTGGATCTTCCCATTGACGATGAAACACAGAAATGGCACCGGAATTAAATATAAGAGACACAATGACGACTTAGGTACAGGAACATTGAGTCTTCCTACTGTCTATGATTTGAGCGTTTCCTGCGTCACCAGTTTTACATTCCGATGCACCTCTGCAGGTTTCCTGTATCCCTTGGACCTTCAAAGTGACGATGAAACACAGAAATTGCATCGGAATTAAATATAAGCGACACAATGCCGACTTAAGTACAGGAAGACTGAGTCTTCCTACTGTCTATGATTTGAGCGTGTCTTGTGTCACCAGTTTTACATTCCGATGCGCCTCTGCAGGTTTACTGTAACCCTTGGACCTTCACAGTGACGATGAAACACAGAAATTGCATAGGAATTTAATATAAAAGACACAATGCCGACCTAAGTACAACAAAACTGAGTCTTCTTAGGGTCTATGTTATGAGCGCTTCCTGTGTTACCAGTATTGCATTCCGATGCACCTCTGCAGGTTTACTGTATCCCTTGGACTTTACCATTGACGATAAAACACAGAAATTGCATCGGAATTAAATATAAGAGACACAATGCCGACTTAAGTACAGGAAGACTGAGTCTTCCGACTGTCAATGTTTGAGAGTTTCCTGTGTCAACAGTTTTACATTCCGATGCACCTCTGCAGGTTTAGTGTATCCATTGGACCTTCCCATTGACGATGAAACACAGAAAATGCATCGGAATTAAATATAAGAGACACAATGCCGACTTACGTACAGGAAGACTGAGTCTTCCTACTATCTATGTTTTGAGCGTTTCCTGTGTCACCAGTTTTACATTCCGATCCACCTCTGCAGGTTTACTGTATCCATTGGACCTCCCCATTGACGACGAAACACAAAAATTGCATCGGATTTAAATATAAGAGACACAATGCCGACATAAGTACAGGAAGGCTGAGTCTTCCTACTGTCTATGTTTTGAGCGTTTCCTGTGTCACCAGTTTTACATTCCGATTCACCTCTGCAGGTTTACTGTATCCCTTGGATCTTCCCACTGACTTTGAAACACAGAAATTGCACCGGAATTAAATATAAGAGGCACAATGCCGTCTTAAGTACAGGAACATTGAGTCTTCCTACTGTCTATGTTTTGAGCGTTTCCTGCGTCACCAGTTTTACATTCCGATGCACCTCTGCAGGTTTACTGTATCCATTGACCTTCCCATTGACGGCGAAACACAGAAATTGCATCGGATTTAAATATAAGAGACACAATGCCGACTTAAGTACAGGAACATTGAGTCTTCCTACTGTCTATGTTTTGAGCGTTTCCTGTGTCACCAGTTTTACATTCCGATGCAACTCTGCAGGTTTACTGTATCCCTTGGATCTTCCCATTGACGATGAAACACAGAAATTGCACCGCAATTAAATATAAGAGACACAATGACGACTTTAGTACAGGAACATTGAGTCTTCCTACTGTCTATGTTTTGAGCGTTTCCTGCGTCACCAGTTTTACATTCCGATGCACCTCTGCAGGTTTACTGTATCCCTTGGAATTTACCCTTGACGATGAAACACAGAAATTGCGTCGGAATTAAATATAAGAGACACAATGCCGACTTAAGTACAGAAAGACTGAGTCTTCCTACTATCTATGTTTTGAGCGTTTCCTGTGTCACCAGTTTTACATTCCGATGCACCTCTGCAGGTTTACTGTATCCCTTGGATTTACCCATTGACGATGAAACACAGAAATTTCATCGGAATTAAATATAAGAGACACAATGCCGACTTAAGTACAGGAAGATTGAGTCTTCCTTCTGTGTATGTTTTGAGCGTTTCCTGCGACTCCAATTTTACAGTCCGATGCACCTCTGCAGGTTCACTGTATCCATTGGACCTTCCCATTGACGATGAAACACAGACATTGCATCGGAATTAAATATAAGAGACACAATGCCGACTTAAGAACAGGAAGGCTGAGTCTTCCTACTGTCTATGTTTTGAGCGTTTCCTGTGTTACCAGTTTTACGTTCCGATGCACCTCTGCTGGTTTACTGTATCCTTTGGATCTTCCCATTGTCGATGAAACACAGAAATTGCATCGGAATTAAATATACGAGACACAACTCCGACTTAGGTACAGGAAGACTGAGTCTTCCTACTGTCTATGTTTTGAGCGTGTCCTTTGTCACCAGTTTTACATTCCGATGCGCCTCTGCAGGTTTACTGTAACCCCTGTACCTTCACAGTGACGATGAAACACAGAAATTGCATCGGAATTAAATATAAGAGACACAATGCCGACTTAAGTACAGGAAGCCTGAGCCTTCCTACTGTCTATGTTTTGAGCGTTTCCTGTGTCACCGGTTTTACATTCCGATGCACCTCTGCAGGTTTACTGTATCCCTTGGATCTTCCCATTGACGATGAAACACAGAAATGGCACCGGAATTAAATATAAGAGACAAAATGCCGACTTAAGTACAGGAACATTGAGTCTTCCTACTGTCTATGATTTGAGCGTTTCCTGCGTCACCAGTTTTACATTCCGTTGCACATCTGCAGGTTTACTGAATCCATTGGACCTTCACATGGACGATGAAACACAGAAATTGCATCGGAATTAAATATAAGAGACACAATTCCGACTTAGGTACAGGAAGACAGAGTCTTCCTACTGTCTATGATTTGAGCGTGTCTTGTGTCACCAGTTTTCCATTCCGATGCGCCTCTGCAGGTTTACTGTAACCCTTGGACCTTCACAGTGACGATGAAACACAGAAATTGCATCGGAATTTAATATAAAAGACACAATGCCGACTTACGTACAGGAAGACTGAGTCTTCCTACTGTCTATGTTTTGAGCGTGTCCTGTGTCACCAGTTTTACATTCCGATGCGCCTCTGCAGGTTTACTGTAACCCCTGTACCTTCACAGTGACGATGAAACACAGAAATTGCATCGGAATTAAATATAAGAGACACAATGCCGACTTAAGTACAGGAAGGCGGAGTCTTCCTACTGTCTATGTTTTGAGCGTTTCCTGTGTCACCAGTTTAACATTCCGATGCACCTCTGCAGGTTTACTGTATCCCTTGGATCTTCCCATTGACGATGAAACACAGAAATGGCACCGGAATTAAATATAAGAGACACAATGCCGACTTAAGTACAGGAACATTGAGTCTTCCTACTGTCTATGTTTTGAGCGTTTCCAGTGTTACCAATTTTACATTCCGATGCACCTCTGCAGGTTTACTGTATCCATTGGACCTTCCCATGGACGATGAAACACAGAAATTGCATCGGAATTAAATATAAGAGACACAACTCCGACTTAGGTACAGGAAGACTGAGTCTTCCTACTGTCTATGTTTTGAGCGTGTCCTGTGTCACTAGTTTTACATTCCGATGCGCCTCTGCAGGTTTACTGTAACCCTTGGACCTTCACAGTGACGATGAAACACAGAAATTGCATCGGAATTTAATATAAAAGACACAATGCCGACTTACGTACAGGAAGACTGAGTCTTCCTACTATCTATGTTTTGAGCGTTTCCTGTGTCACCAGTTTTACATTCCGATCCACCTCTGCAGGTTTACTGTATCCATTGGACCTCCCCATTGACGACGAAACACAGAAATTGCATCGGATTTAAATATAAGAGACACAATGCCGACATAAGTACCGGAAGGCTGAGTCTTCCTACTGTCTATGTTTTGAGCGTTTCCTGTGTCACCAGTTTTACATTCCGATTCACCTCTGCAGGTTTACTGTATCCCTTGGATCTTCCCATTGACGATGAAACACAGAAATTGCACCGGAATTAAATATAAGAGGCACAATGCCGTCTTAAGTACAGGAACATTGAGTCTTCCTACTGTCTATGTTTTGAGCGTTTCCTGCGTCACCAGTTTTACATTCCGATGCACCTCTGCAGGTTTACTGTATCCATTGGACCTTCCCATTGACGACGAAACACAGAAATTGCATCGGATTTAAATATAAGAGACACAATGCCGACTTAAGTACAGGAACATTGAGTCTTCCTACTGTCTATGTTTTGAGCGTCTCCTGTGTCACCAGTTTTACATTCCGATGCACCTCTGCAGGTTTACTGTATCCCTTGGATCTTCCCATTGACGATAAAACACAGAAATTGCACCGCAATTATATATAAGAGACACAATGACGACTTAAGTACATTAACATTGAGTCTTCCTACTGTCTATGTTTTGAGCGTTTCCTGCGTCACCAGTTTTACATTCCGATGCACCTCTGCAGGTTTACTGTATCCCTTGGACTTTACCATTGACGATGAAACACAGAAATTGCGTCGGAATTAAATATAAGAGACACAATGCCGACTTAAGTACAGAAAGACTGAGTCTTCCTACTGTCTATGTTTTGAGCGTTTCCTGTGTCACCAATTTTACATTCCGATGCACCTCTGCAGGTTTACTGTATCCCTTGGATTTACCCATTGACGATGAAACAGAGAAATTGCATCGGAATTAAATATAAGAGACACAATGCCGACATAAGTACAGGAAGATTGAGTCTTCCTCCTGTGTATGTTTTGAGCGTTTCTTGCGACACCAATTTTACAGTCCGATGCACCTATGCAGGTTTACTGTATCCATTGGACCTTCCCATTGACGATGAAACACAGACATTGCATCGGAATTAAATATAAGAGACACAATGCCGACTTAAGTACAGGAAGGCTGAGTCTTCCTACTGTCTACGTTTTGAGCGTTTCCTGTGTCACCAGTTTTACGTTCCGATGCACCTCTGCTGGTTTACTGTATCCCTTGGATCTTCCCAGTGACGATGAAACACAGAAATTGCATCGGAATTAAATATAAGAGACACAATGCCGACTTAAGTACAGGAACATTGAGTCTTCCTACTGTCTATGTTTTGAGCGTTTCCAGTGTTACCAATTTTACATTCCGATGCACCTCTGCAGGTTTACTGTATCCATTGGACCTTCCCATGGACGATGAAACACAGAAATTGCATCGGAATTAAATATAAGAGACACAACCCCGACTTAGGTACAGGAAGACTGAGTCTTCCTACTGTCTATGATTTGAGCGTGTCCTGTGTCACCAGTTTTACATTCCAATGCGCCTCTGCAGGTTTACTGTAACCCCTGTACCTTCACAGTGACGATGAAACACAGAAATTGCATCGGAATTAAATATAAGAGACACAATGCCGACTTAAGTACAGGAAGGCTGAGTCTTCCTACTGTCTATGTTTTGAGCGTTTCCTGTGTCACCAGTTTCACATTCCGATGCACCTCTGCAGGTTTACTGTATCCCTTGGATCTTCCCATTGACGATGAAACACAGAAATGGCACCGGAATTAAATATAAGAGACACAATGACGACTTAGGTACAGGAACATTGAGTCTTCCTACTGTCTATGATTTGAGCGTTTCCTGCGTCACCAGTTTTACATTCCGATGCACCTCTGCAGGTTTCCTGTATCCCTTGGACCTTCAAAGTGACGATGAAACACAGAAATTGCATCGGAATTAAATATAAGCGACACAATGCCGACTTAAGTACAGGAAGACTGAGTCTTCCTACTGTCTATGATTTGAGCGTGTCTTGTGTCACCAGTTTTACATTCCGATGCGCCTCTGCAGGTTTACTGTAACCCTTGGACCTTCACAGTGACGATGAAACACAGAAATTGCATAGGAATTTAATATAAAAGACACAATGCCGACCTAAGTACAACAAAACTGAGTCTTCTTAGGGTCTATGTTATGAGCGCTTCCTGTGTCACCAGTATTGCATTCCGATGCACCTCTGCAGGTTTACTGTATCCCTTGGACTTTACCATTGACGATAAAACACAGAAATTGCATCGGAATTAAATATAAGAGACACAATGCCGACTTAAGTACAGGAAGACTGAGTCTTCCGACTGTCAATGTTTGAGCGTTTCCTGTGTCAACAGTTTTACATTCCGATGCACCTCTGCAGGTTTAGTGTATCCATTGGACCTTCCCATTGACGATGAAACACAGAAAATGCATCGGAATTAAATATAAGAGACACAATGCCGACTTACGTACAGGAAGACTGAGTCTTCCTACTGTCTATGTTTTGAGCGTTTCCTGTGTCACCAATTTTACATTCCGATGCACCTCTGCAGGTTTACTGTATCCCTTGGATTTACCCATTGACGATGAAACAGAGAAATTGCATCGGAATTAAATATAAGAGACACAATGCCGACATAAGTACAGGAAGATTGAGTCTTCCTCCTGTGTATGTTTTGAGCGTTTCCTGCGACACCAATTTTACAGTCCGATGCACCTCTGCAGGTTTACTGTATCCATTGGACCTTCCCATTGACGATGAAACACAGACATTGCATCGGAATTAAATATAAGAGACACAATGCCGACTTAAGAACAGGAAGGCTGAGTCTTCCTACTGTCTACGTTTTGAGCGTTTCCTGTGTCACCAGTTTTACGTTCCGATGCACCTCTGCTGGTTTACTGTATCCCTTGGATCTTCCCAGTGACGATGAAACACAGAAATTGCATCGGAATTAAATATAAGAGACACAATGCCGACTTAAGTACAGGAACATTGAGTCTTCCTACTGTCTATGTTTTGAGCGTTTCCAGTGTTAGCAATTTTACATTCCGATGCACCTCTGCAGGTTTACTGTATCCATTGGACCTTCCCATGGACGATGAAACACAGAAATTGCATCGGAATTAAATATAAGAGACACAACTCCGACTTAGGTACAGGAAGACTGAGTCTTCCTACTGTCTATGATTTGAGCGTGTCCTGTGTCACCAGTTTTACATTCCAATGCGCCTCTGCAGGTTTACTGTAACCCCTGTACCTTCACAGTGACGATGAAACACAGAAATTGCATCGGAATTAAATATAAGAGACACAATGCCGACTTAAGTACAGGAAGGCTGAGTCTTCCTACTGTCTATGTTTTGAGCGTTTCCTGTGTCACCAGTTTCACATTCCGATGCACCTCTGCAGGTTTACTGTATCCCTTGGATCTTCCCATTGACGATGAAACACAGCAATGGCACCGGAATTAAATATAAGAGACACAATGACGACTTAGGTACAGGAACATTGAGTCTTCCTACTGTCTATGATTTGAGCGTTTCCTGCGTCACCAGTTTTACATTCCGATGCACCTCTGCAGGTTTCCTGTATCCCTTGGACCTTCACAGTGACGATGAAACACAGAAATTGCATCGGAATTAAATATAAGAGACACAATGCCGACTTAAGTACAGGAAGGCTGAGCCTTCCTACTGTCTATGTTTTGAGCGTTTCCTGTGTCACCGGTTTTACATTCCGATGCACCTCTGCAGGTTTACTGTATCCCTTGGATCTTCCCATTGACGATGAAACACAGAAATGGCACCGGAATTAAATATAAGAGACAAAATGCCGACTTAAGTACAGGAACATTGAGTCTTCCTACTGTCTATGATTTGAGCGTTTCCTGCGTCACCAGTTTTACATTCCGTTGCACATCTGCAGGTTTACTGTATCCATTGGACCTTCCCATGGACGATGAAACACAGAAATTGCATCGGAATTAAATATAAGAGACACAATTCCGACTTAGGTACAGGAAGACAGAGTCTTCCTACTGTCTATGATTTGAGCGTGTCTTGTGTCACCAGTTTTCCATTCCGATGCGCCTCTGCAGGTTTACTGTAACCCTTGGACCTTCACAGTGACGATGAAACACAGAAATTGCATCGGAATTTAATATAAAAGACACAATGCCGACTTACGTACAGGAAGACTGAGTCTTCCTACTGTCTATGTTTTGAGCGTGTCCTGTGTCACCAGTTTTACATTCCGATGCGCCTCTGCAGGTTTACTGTAACCCCTGTACCTTCACAGTGACGATGAAACACAGAAATTGCATCGGAATTAAATATAAGAGACACAATGCCGACTTAAGTACAGGAAGGCGGAGTCTTCCTACTGTCTATGTTTTGAGCGTTTCCTGTGTCACCAGTTTAACATTCCGATGCACCTCTGCAGGTTTACTGTATCCCTTGGATCTTCCCATTGACGATGAAACACAGAAATGGCACCGGAATTAAATATAAGAGACACAATGCCGACTTAAGTACAGGAACATTGAGTCTTCCTACTGTCTATGTTTTGAGCGTTTCCAGTGTTACCAATTTTACATTCCGATGAACCTCTGCAGGTTTACTGTATCCATTGGACCTTCCCATGGACGATGAAACACAGAAATTGCATCGGAATTAAATATAAGAGACACAACTCCGACTTAGGTACAGGAAGACTGAGTCTTCCTACTGTCTATGTTTTGAGCGTGTCCTGTGTCACTAGTTTTACATTCCGTTGCGCCTCTGCAGGTTTACTGTAACCCTTGGACCTTCACAGTGACGATGAAACACAGAAATTGCATCGGAATTTAATATAAAAGACACAATGCTGTCTTAAGTACAGGAACATTGAGTCTTCCTACTGTCTATGTTTTGAGCGTTTCCTGCGTCACCAGTTTTACATTCCGATGCACCTCTGCAGGTTTACTGTATCCATTGGACCTTCCCATGGACGATGAAACACAGAAATTGCATCGGAATTAAATATAAGAGACACAACTCCGACTTAGGTACAGGAAGACTGAGTCTTCCTACTAACTATGTTTTGAGCGTTTCCTGTGTCACCAGTTTTACATTCCGATCCACCTCTGCAGGTTTACTGTATCCATTGGACCTCCCCATTGACGACGAAACACAGAAATTGCATCGGATTTAAATATAAGAGACACAATGCCGACATAAGTCCCGGAAGGCTGAGTCTTCCTACTGTCTATGTTTTGAGCGTTTCCTGTGTCACCAGTTTTACATTCCGATTCACCTCTGCAGGTTTACTGTATCCCTTGGATCTTCCCATTGACGATGAAACACAGAAATTGCACCGGAATTAAATATAAGAGGCACAATGCCGTCTTAAGTACAGGAACATTGAGTCTTCCTACTGTCTATGTTTTGAGCGTTTCCTGCGTCACCAGTTTTACATTCCGATGCACCTCTGCAGGTTTACTGTATCCATTGGACCTTCCCATTGACGACGAAACACAGAAATTGCATCGGATTTAAATATAAGAGACACAATGCCGACTTAAGTACAGGAACATTGAGTCTTCCTACTGTCATTGTTTTGAGCGTCTCCTGTGTCACCAGTTTTACATTCCGATGCACCTCTGCAGGTTTACTGTATCCCTTGGATCTTCCCATTGACGATAAAACACAGAAATTGCACCGCAATTAAATATAAGAGACACAATGACGACTTAAGTACATTAACATTGAGTCTTCCTACTGTCTATGTTTTGAGCGTTTCCTGCGTCACCAGTTTTACATTCCGATGCACCTCTGCAGGTTTACTGTATCCCTTGGACTTTACCATTGACGATGAAACACAGAAATTGCGTCGGAATTAAATATAAGAGACACAATGCCGACTTAAGTACAGAAAGACTGAGTCTTCCTACTGTCTATGTTTTGAGCGTTTCCTGTGTCACCAATTTTACATTCCGATGCACCTCTGCAGGTTTACTGTATCCCTTGGATTTACCCATTGACGATGAAACAGAGAAATTGCATCGGAATTAAATATAAGAGACACAATGCCGACATAAGTACAGGAAGATTGAGTCTTCCTCCTGTGTATGTTTTGAGCGTTTCCTGCGACACCAATTTTACAGTCCGATGCACCTCTGCAGGTTTACTGTATCCATTGGACCTTCCCATTGACGATGAAACACAGACATTGCATCGGAATTAAATATAAGAGACACAATGCCGACTTAAGAACAGGAAGGCTGAGTCTTCCTACTGTCTACGTTTTGAGCGTTTCCTGTGTCACCAGTTTTACGTTCCGATGCACCTCTGCTGGTTTACTGTATCCCTTGGATCTTCCCAGTGACGATGAAACACAGAAATTGCATCGGAATTAAATATAAGAGACACAATGCCGACTTAAGTACAGGAACATTGAGTCTTCCTACTGTCTATGTTTTGAGCGTTTCCAGTGTTACCAATTTTACATTCCGATGCACCTCTGCAGGTTTACTGTATCCATTGGACCTTCCCATGGACGATGAAACACAGAAATTGCATCGGAATTAAATATAAGAGACACAACTCCGACTTAGGTACAGGAAGACTGAGTCTTCCTACTGTCTATGATTTGAGCGTGTCCTGTGTCACCAGTTTTACATTCCAATGCGCCTCTGCAGGTTTACTGTAACCCCTGTACCTTCACAGTGACGATGAAACACAGAAATTGCATCGGAATTAAATATAAGAGACACAATGCCGACTTAAGTACAGGAAGGCTGAGTCTTCCTACTGTCTATGTTTTGAGCGTTTCCTGTGTCACCAGTTTCACATTCCGATGCACCTCTGCAGGTTTACTGTATCCCTTGGTTCTTCCCATTGACGATGAAACACAGAAATGGCACCGGAATTAAATATAAGAGACACAATGACGACTTAGGTACAGGAACATTGAGTCTTCCTACTGTCTATGATTTGAGCGTTTCCTGCGTCACCAGTTTTACATTCCGATGCACCTCTGCAGGTTTCCTGTATCCCTTGGACCTTCAAAGTGACGATGAAACACAGAAATTGCATCGGAATTAAATATAAGCGACACAATGCCGACTTAAGTACAGGAAGACTGAGTCTTCCTACTGTCTATGATTTGAGCGTGTCTTGTGTCACCAGTTTTACATTCCGATGCGCCTCTGCAGGTTTACTGTAACCCTTGGACCTTCACAGTGACGATGAAACACAGAAATTGCATAGGAATTTAATATAAAAGACACAATGCCGACCTAAGTACAACAAAACTGAGTCTTCTTAGGGTCTATGTTATGAGCGCTTCCTGTGTCACCAGTATTGCATTCCGATGCACCTCTGCAGGTTTACTGTATCCCTTGGACTTTACCATTAACGATAAAACACAGAAATTGCATCGGAATTAAATATAAGAGACACAATGCCGACTTAAGTACAGGAAGACTGAGTCTTCCGACTGTCAATGTTTGAGCGTTTCCTGTGTCAACAGTTTTACATTCCGATGCACCTCTGCAGGTTTAGTGTATCCATTGGACCTTCCCATTGACGATGAAACACAGAAAATGCATCGGAATTAAATATAAGAGACACAATGCCGACTTACGTACAGGAAGACTGAGTCTTCCTACTATCTATGTTTTGAGCGTTTCCTGTGTCACCAGTTTTACATTCCGATCCACCTCTGCAGGTTTACTGTATCCATTGCACCTCCCCATTGACGACGAAACACAGAAATTGCATCGGATTTAGATATAAGAGACACAATGCCGACATAAGTACAGGAAGGCTGAGTCTTCCTACTGTCTATGTTTTGAGCGTTTCCTGTGTCACCAGTTTTACATTCCGATTCACCTCTGCAGGTTTACTGTATCCCTTGGATCTTCCCATTGACTTTGAAACACAGAAATTGCACCGGAATTAAATATAAGAGGCACAATGCCGTCTTAAGTACAGGAACATTGAGTCTTCCTACTGTCTATGTTTTGAGCGTTTCCTGCGTCACCAGTTTTACATTCCGATGCACCTCTGCAGGTTTACTGTATCCATTGACCTTCCCATTGACGACGAAACACAGAAATTGCACCGGATTTAAATATAAGAGACACAATGCCGACTTAAGTACAGGAACATTGAGTCTTCCTACTGTCTATGTTTTGAGCGTTTCCTGTGTCACCAGTTTTACATTCCGATGCAACTCTGCAGGTTTACTGTATCCCTTGGATCTTCCCATTGACGATGAAACACAGAAATTGCACCGCAATTAAATATAAGAGACACAATGACGACTTTAGTACAGGAACATTGAGTCTTCATACTGTCTATGTTTTGAGCGTTTCCTGCGTCACCAGTTTTACATTCCGATGCACCTCTGCAGGTTTACTGTATCCCTTGGACTTTACCATTGACGATGAAACACAGAAATTGCGTCGGAATTAAATATAAGAGACACAATGCCGACTTAAGTACAGAAAGACTGAGTATTCCTACTATCTATGTTTTGAGCGTTTCCTGTGTCACCAGTTTTACATTCCGATGCACCTCTGCAGGTTTACTGTATCCCTTGGATTTACCCATTGACGATGAAACACAGAAATTTCATCGGAATTAAATATAAGAGACAAAATGCCGACTTAAGTACAGGAACATTGAGTCTTCCTACTGTCTATGATTTGAGCGTTTCCTGCGTCACCAGTTTTACATTCCGTTGCACATCTGCAGGTTTACTGTATCCATTGGACCTTCCCATGGACGATGAAACACAGAAATTGCATCGGAATTAAATATAAGAGACACAATTCCGACTTAGGTACAGGAAGACAGAGTCTTCCTACTGTCTATGATTTGAGCGTGTCTTGTGTCACCAGTTTTCCATTCCGATGCGCCTCTGCAGGTTTACTGTAACCCTTGGACCTTAACACTGACGATGAAACACAGAAATTGCATCGGAATTTAATATAAAAGACACAGTGCCGACTTACGTACAGGAAGACTGAGTCTTCCTACTGTCTATGTTTTGAGTGTGTCCTGTGTCACCAGTTTTACATTCCGATGCGCCTCTGCAGGTTTACTGTAACCCCTGTACCTTCACAGTGACGATGAAACACAGAAATTGCATCGGAATTAAATATAAGAGACACAATGCCGACTTAAGTACAGGAAGGCTGAGTCTTCCTACTGTCTATGTTTAGAGCGTTTCCTGTGTCACCAGTTTAACATTCCGATGCACCTCTGCAGGTTTACTGTATCCCTTGGATCTTCCCATTGACGATGAAACACAGGAATGGCACCGGAATTAAATATAAGAGACACAATGCCGACTTAAGTACAGGAACATTGAGTCTTCCTACTGTCTATGTTTTGAGCGTTTCCAGTGTTACCAATTTTACATTCCGATGCACCTCTGCAGGTTTACTGTATCCATTGGACCTTCCCATGGACGATGAAACACAGAAATTGCATCGGAATTAAATATAAGAGACACAACTCCGACTTAGGTACAGGAAGACTGAGTCTTCCTACTGTCTATGCTTTGAGCGTCTCCTGTGTCACCAGTTTTACATTCCGATGCACCTCTGCAGGTTTACTGTATCCCTTGGATCTTCCCATTGACGATGAAACACAGGAATGGCACCGGAATTAAATATAAGAGGCACAATGCCGTCTTAAGTACAGGAACATTGAGTCTTCCTACTGTCTATGTTTTGAGCGTTTCCTGCGTCACCAGTTTTACATTCCGATGCACCTCTGCAGGTTTACTGTATCCATTGGACCTTCCCATTGACGACGAAACACAGAAATTGCATCGGATTTAAATATAAGAGACACAATGCCGACTTAAGTACAGGAACATTGAGTCTTCCTACTGTCTATGTTTTGAGCGTGTCCTGTGTCACCAGTTTTACATTCCGATTCGCCTCTGCAGGTTTACTGTAACCCCTGTACCTTCACAGTGACGATGAAACACAGAAATTGCATCGGAATTAAATATAAGAGACACAATGCAGACTTAAGTACAGGAAGGCTGTCTATTCCTACTGTCTATGTTTTGAGCGTTTCCTGTGTCACCAGTTTAACATTCCGATGCACCTCTGCAGGTTTACTGTATCCCTTGGATCTTCCCATTGACGATGAAACACAGAAATGGCGCCGGAATTAAATATAAGTGACACAATGCCGACTTAAGTACAGGAACATTGAGTCTTCCTACTGTCTATGATTTGAGCGTTTCCTGTGTCACCAGTTTTACATTCCGATGCACCTCTGCAGGTTTACTGTATCCCTTGGATCTTCCCATTGACGATGAAACACAGAAATTGCATCGGAATTAAATATAAGAGACACAATGCCGACTTAAGTACAGGAAGGCTGTCTCTTCCTACTGTCTATGTTTTGAGCGTTTCCTGTGTCACCAGTTTAACATTCCGATGCACCTCTGCAGGTTTACTGTATCCCTTGGATCTTCCCATTGACGATGAAACACAGAAATGGCACCGGAATTAAATATAAGTGACACAATGCCGACTTAAGTACAGGAACATTGAGTCTTCCTACTGTCTATGATTTGAGCGTTTCCTGCGTCACCAGCTTTACATTCCGATGCACATCTGCAGGTTTACTGTATCCATTGGACCTTCCCATGGACGATGAAACACTGAAATTGCATCGGAATTAAATATAAGAGACACAATTCCGACTTAGGTACAGGAAGACTGTGTCTTCCTACTGTCTATGAGTTGAGCGTGTCTTGTGTCACCAGTTTTACATTCCGATGCACCTCTGCAGGTTTACTGTAACCCTTGGACCTTCACAGTGACGATGAAACACAGAAATTGCATCGGAATTTAATATAAAAGACACAATGCCGACTTACGTACAGGAGGACTGAGTCTTCCTACTATCTATGTTTTGAGCGTTTCCTGTGTCACCAGTTTTACATTCCGATCCACCTCTGCAGGTTTACTGTATCCATTGGACCTCCCCATTGACGACGAAACACAGAAATTGCATCGGATTTAAATATAAGAGACACAATGCCGACATAAGTACCGGAAGGCTGAGTCTTCCTACTGTCTATGTTTTGAGCGTTTCCTGTGTCACCAGTTTTACATTCCGATTCACCTCTGCAGGTTTACTGTATCCCTTGGATCTTCCCATTGACGATGAAACACAGAAATTGCACCTGAATTAAATATAAGAGGCACAATGCCGTCTTAAGTACAGGAACATTGAGTCTTCCTACTGTCTATGTTTTGAGCGTTTCCTGCGACACCAATTTTACAGTCCGATGCACCTCTGCAGGTTCACTGTATCCATTGGACCTTCCCATTGACGATGAAACACAGACATTGCATCGGAATTAAATATAAGAGACACAATGCCGACTTAAGAACAGGAAGGCTGAGTCTTCCTACTGTCTATGTTTTGAGCGTTTCCTGTGCCACCAGTTTTACGTTCCGATGCACCTCTGCTGGTTTACTGTATCCTTTGGATCTTCCCATTGTCGATGAAACACAGAAATTGCATCGGAATTAAATATACGAGACACAACTCCGACTTAGGTACAGGAAGACTGAGTCTTCCTACTGTCTATGTTTTGAGCGTGTCCTGTGTCACCAGTTTTACATTCCGATGCGCCTCTGCAGGTTTACTGTAACCCCTGTAACTTCACAGTGACGATGAAACACAGAAATTGCATCGGAATTAAATATAAGAGACACAATGCCGACTTAAGTACAGGAAGGCTGAGCCTTCCTACTGTCTATGTTTTGAGCGTTTCCTGTGTCACCGGTTTTACATTCCGATGCACCTCTGCAGGTTTACTGTATCCCTTTGATCTTCCCATTGACGATGAAACACAGAAATGGCACCGGAATTAAATATAAGAGACAAAATGCCGACTTAAGTACAGGAACATTGAGTCTTCCTACTGTCTATGATTTGAGCGTTTCCTGCGTCACCAGTTTTACATTCCGTTGCACATCTGCAGGTTTACTGTATCCATTGGACCTTCCCATGGACGATGAAACACAGAAATTGCATCGGAATTAAATATAAGAGACACAATTCCGACTTAGGTACAGGAAGACAGAGTCTTCCTACTGTCTATGATTTGAGCGTGTCTTGTGTCACCAGTTTTCCATTCCGATGCGCCTCTGCAGGTTTACTGTAACCCTTGGACCTTCACAGTGACGATGAAACACAGAAATTGCATCGGAAATTAATATAAAAGACACAATGCCGACTTACGTACAGGAAGACTGAGTCTTCCTACTGTCTTTGTTTTGAGTGTGTCCTGTGTCACCAGTTTTACATTCCGATGCGCCTCTGCAGGTTTACTGTAACCCCTGTACCTTCACAGTGACGATGAAACGCAGCAATTGCATCGGAATTAAATATAAGAGACACAATGCCGACTTAAGTACAGGAAGGCTGAGTCTTCCTACTGTCTATGTTTTGAGCGTTTCCTGTGTCACCAGTTTAACATTCCGATGCACCTCTGCAGGTTTCCTGTATCCCTTGGATCTTCCCATTGACGATGAAACACAGAAATGGCACCGGAATTAAATATAAGAGACACAATGCCGAGTTAAGTACAGGAACATTGAGTCTTCCTACTGTCTATGTTTTGAGCGTTTCCAGTGTTACCAATTTTACATTCCGATGCACCTCTGCAGGTTTACTGTATCCATTGGACCTTCCCATGGACGATGAAACACAGAAATTGCATCGGAATTAAATATAAGAGACACAACTCCGACTTAGGTACAGGAAGACTGAGTCTTCCTACTGTCTATGTTTTGAGCGTGTCCTGTGTCACCAGTTTTACATTCCGATGCGCCTCTGCAGGTTTACTGTAACCCTTGGACCTTCACAGTGACGATGAAACACAGAAATTGCATCGGAATTTAATATAAAAGACACAATGCCGACTTACGTACAGGAAGACTGAGTCTTCCTACTATCTATGTTTTGAGCGTTTCCTGTGTCACCAGTTTTACATTCCGATCCACCTCTGCAGGATTACTGTATCCATGGGACCTCCCCATTGACGACGAAACACAGAAATTGCATCGGATTTAAATATAAGAGACACAATGCCGACATAAGCACCGGAAGGCTGAGTCTTCCTACTGTCTATGTTTTGAGCGTTTCCTGTGTCACCAGTTTTACATTCCGATTCACCTCTGCAGGTTTACTGTATCCCTTGGATCTTCCCATTGACGATGAAACACAGAAATTGCACCGGAATTAAATATAAGAGGCACAATGCCGTCTTAAGTACAGGAACATTGAGTCTTCCTACTGTCTATGTTTTGAGCGTTTCCTGCGTCACCAGTTTTACATTCCGATGCACCTCTGCAGGTTTACTGTATCCATTGGACCTTCCCATTGACGACGAAACACAGAAATTGCATCGGAATTAAATATAAGAGACACAATGCCGACTTAAGTACAGGAACATTGAGTCTTCCTACTGTCTATGTTTTGAGCGTTTCCTGTGTCACCAGTTTTACATTCCGATGCACCTCTGCAGGTTTACTGTATCCCTTGGATCTTCCCATTGACGATAAAACACAGAAATTGCACCGCAATTAAATATAAGAGACACAATGACGACTTAAGTACAGGAACATTGAGTCTTCCTACTGTCTATGTTTTGAGCGTTTCCTGCGTCACCAGTTTTACATTCCGATGCACCTCTGCAGGTTTACTGTATCCCTTGGACTTTACCATTGACGATGAAACACAGAAATTGCGTCGGAATTAAATATAAGAGACACAATGCCGACTTAAGTACAGAAAGACTGAGTCTTCCTACTGTCTATGTTGAGAGCGTTTCCTGTGTCACCAGTTTTACATTCCGATGCACCTCTGCAGGTTTACTGTATCCCTTGGATTTACCCATTGACGATGAAACAGAGAAATTGCATCGGAATTAAATATAAGAGACACAATGCCGACTTAAGTACAGGAACATTGAGTCTTCCTACTGTCTATGTTTTGAGCGTTTCCAGTGTCACCAATTTTACATTCCGATGCACCTCTGCAGGTTTACTGTATCAATTGGACCTTCCCATGGACGATGAAACACAGAAATTGCATCGGAATTAAATATAAGAGACACAACTCCGACTTAGGTACAGGAAGACTGAGTCTTCCTACTGTCTATGTTTTGAGCGTGTCCTGTGTCACCAGTTTTACATTCCGATGCGCCTCTGCAGGTTTACTGTAACCCCTGTACCTTCACAGTGACGATGAAACACAGAAATTGCATCGGAATTAAATATAAGAGACACAATGCCGACTTAAGTACAGGAAGGCTGTCTCTTCCTACTGTCTATGTTTTGAGCGTTTCCTGTGTCACCAGTTTAACATTCCGATGCACCTCTGCAGGTTTACTGTATCCCTTGGATCTTCCCATTGACGATGAAACACAGAAATGGCACAGGAATTAAATATAAGTGACACAATGCCGACTTAAGTACAGGAACATTGAGTCTTCCTACTGTCTATGATTTGAGCGTTTCCTGCGTCACCAGTTTTACATTCCGATGCACATCTGCAGGTTTACTGTATCCATTGGACCTTCCCATGGACGATGAAACACAGAAATTGCATCGGAATTAAATATAAGAGACACAATTCCGACTTAGGTACAGGAAGACTGAGACTTCCTACTGTCTATGAGTTGAGCGTGTCTTGTGTCACCAGTTTTACATTCCGATGCACCTCTGCAGGTTTACTGTAACCCTTGGACCTTCACAGTGACGATGAAACACAGAAATTGCATCGGAATTTAATATAAAAGACACAATGCCGACTTACGTACAGGAGGACTGAGTCTTCCTACTATCTATGTTTTGAGCGTTTCCTGTGTCACCAGTTTTACATTCCGATCCACCTCTGCAGGTTTACTGTATCCATTGGACCTCCCCATTGACGACGAAACACAGAAATTGCATCGGATTTAAATATAAGAGACACAATGCCGACATAAGTACCGGAAGGCTGAGTCTTCCTACTGTCTATGTTTTGAGCGTTTCCTGTGTCACCAGTTTTACATTCCGATTCACCTCTGCAGGTTTACTGTATCCCTTGGATCTTCCCATTGACGATGAAACACAGAAATTGCACCGGAATTAAATATAAGAGGCACAATGCCGTCTTAAGTACAGGAACATTGAGTCTTCCTACTGTCTATGTTTTGAGCGTTTCCTGCGTCACCAGTTTTACATTCCGATGCACCTCTGCAGGTTTACTGTATCCATTGGACCTTCCCATTGACGATGAAACACAGACATTGCATCGGAATTAAATATAAGAGACACAATGCCGACTTAAGAACAGGAAGGCTGAGTCTTCCTACTGTCAATGTTTTGAGCGTTTCCTGTGTCACCAGTTTTACATTCCGATGCACCTCTGCAGGTTTACTGTATCCCTTGGACTTACCCATTGACGATGAAACACAGAATTTGCATCGGAATTAAATATAAGAGACACAATGCCGACTTAAGTACAGGAAGATTGAGTCTTCCTACTGTGTATGTTTTGAGCGTTTCCTGCGACACCAATTTTACAGTCCGATGCACCTCTGCAGGTTTACTGTATCCATTGGACCTTCCCATTGACGATGAAACACAGACATTGCATCGGAATTAAATATAAGAGACACAATGCCGACTTAAGAACAGGAAGGCTGAGTCTTCCTACTGTCAATGTTTTGCGCGTTTCCTGTGTCACCAGTTTTACGTTCCAATGAACCTCTGCTGGTTTACTGTATCCATTGGACCTCCCCATTGACGACGAAACACAGAAATTGCATCGGATTTAAATATAAGAGACACAATGCCGAC
This sequence comes from Schistocerca nitens, assembly GCF_023898315.1. Taxonomy (NCBI): domain Eukaryota; kingdom Metazoa; phylum Arthropoda; class Insecta; order Orthoptera; family Acrididae; genus Schistocerca; species Schistocerca nitens. The sequence continues at coordinate 1,198,779,559 of NC_064615.1, read as the reverse complement.
ATAAGTACCGGAAGGCTGAGTCTTCCTACTGTCTATGATTTGAGCGTTTCCTGTGTCACCAGTTTTACATTCCGATTCACCTCTGCAGGTTTACTGTATCCCTTGGATCTTCCCATTGACGATGAAACACAGAAATTGCACCGGAATTAAATATAAGAGGCACAATGCCGTCTTAACTACAGGAACATTGAGTCTTCCTACTGTCTATGTTTTGAGCGTTTCCTGCGTCACCAGTTTTACATTCCGATGCACCTCTGCAGGTTTACTGTATCCATTGGACCTTCCCATTGACGATGAAACACAGAAATTGCGTCGGAATTAAATATAAGAGACACAATGCCGACTTAAGTACAGAAAGATGAGTCTTCCTACTGTCTATGTTTTGAGCGTTTCCTGTGTCTCCAGTTTTACATTCCGATGCACCTCTGCAGGTTTACTGTATCCCTTGGATTTACCCATTGACGATGAAACACAGAAATTGCATCGGAATTAAATATAAGAGACACAATGCCGACTTAAGTACAGGAAGATTGAGTCTTCCTACTGTGTATGTTTTGAGCGTTTCCTGCGACACCAATTTTACAGTCCCATGCACCTCTGCAGGTTTACTGTATCCATTGGACCTTCCCATTGACGATGAAACACAGACATTGCATCGGAATTAAATATAAGAGACACAATGCCGACATAAGAACAGGAAGGCTGTGTCTTCCTACTGTCAATGTTTTGAGCGTTTCCTGTGTCACCAGTTTTACGTTCCAATGCACCTCTGCTGGTTTACTGTATCCCTTGGATCTTCCCAGTGACGATGAAACACAGAAATTGCATCGTAATTAAATATAAGAGACACAATGCCGACTTAAGTACAGGAACATTGAGTCTTCCTACTGTCTATGTTTTGAGCGTTTCCAGTGTCACCAATTTTACATTCCGATGCACCTCTGCAGGTTTACTGTATCCATTGGACCTTCCCATGGACGATGAAACACAGAAATTGTATCGGAATTAAATATAAGAGACACAACTCCGACTTAGGTACAGGAAGACTGAGTCTTCCTACTGTCTATGTTTTGAGCGTGTCCTGTGTCACCAGTTTTACATTCCGATGCGCCTCTGCAGGTTTACTGTAACCCCTGTACCTTCACAGTGACGATGAAACACAGAAATTGCATCGGAATTAAATATAAGAGACACAATGCCGACTTAAGTACAGGAAGGCTGAGTCTTCCTACTGTCTATGTTTTGAGCGTTTCCTGTGTCACCACTTTTACATTCCGATGCACCTCTGCAGGTTTACTGTATCCCTCGGATCTTCTCATTGACGATGAAACACAGAAATGGCACCGGAATTAAATATAAGAGACACAATGCCGACTTAAGTACAGGAACATTGAGTTTTCCTACTGTCTATGATTTGAGCGTTTCCTGCGTCACCAGTTTTACATTCCGATGCACATCTGCAGGTTTACTGTATCCATTGGACCTTCCCATGGACGATGAAACACAGAAATTGCATCGGAATTAAATATAAGAGACACAATGCCGAATTAAGAACAGGAACGCTGAATCTTCCTACTGTCTATGTTTTGAGCGTTTCCTGTGTCACCAGTTTTACGTTCCGATGCACCTCTGCTGGTTTACTGTATCCCTTGGATCTTCCCAGTGACGATGAAACACAGAAATTGCATCGGAATTAAATATAAGAGACACAATGCCGACTTAAGTACAAGAACATTGAGTCTTCCTACTGTCTATGTTTTGAGCGTTTCCAGTGTCACCAATTTTACATTCCGATGCACCTCTGCAGGTTTACTGTATCCATTGGACCTTCCCATGGACGATTAAACACAGAAATTGCATCGGAACTAAATATAAGAGACACAACTCCGACTTAGGTACAGGAAGAGTGAGTCTTCCTACTGTCTATGTTTTGAGCGTGTCCTGTGTCTCCAGTTTTACATTCCGATGCGCCTCTGCAGGTTTACTGTAACCCCTGTACCTTCACAGTGACGATGAAACACAGAAATTGCATCGTAATTAAATGTAAGAGACACAATGCCGACTTAAGTACAGGAACATTGAGTCTTCCTACTGTCTATGATTTGAGCGTTTCCTACGTCACCACTTTTACATTCCGATGCACATCTGCAGGTTTACTGTATCCATTGGACCTTCCCATGGACGATGAAACACAGAAATTGCATCGGAATTATATATAAGAGACACAATTCCGACTTAGGTACAGGAAGACTGAGTCTTCCTACTGTCTATGATTTGAGCGTGTCTTGTGTCACCAGTTTTACATTCCGATGCGCCTCTGCAGGTTTACTGTAACCCTTGGACCTTCACAGTGACGATGAAACACAGAAATTGCATCGGAATTTAATATAAAAGACACAATGCCGACTTACGTACAGGAAGACTGAGTCTTCCTACTATCTATGTTTTGAGCGTTTCCTGTGTCACCAGTTTTACATTCCGATCCACCACTGCAGGTTTACTGTATCCATTGGACCTCCCCATTGACGACGAAACACAGAAATTGCATCGGATTTAAATATAAGAGACACAATGCCGACATAAGTACAGGAAGGCTGAGTCTTCATACTGTCTATGTTTTGAGCGTCTCCTGCGTCACCAGTTTTACATTCCGATGCACCTCTGCAGGTTTACTGTATCCATTGGACCTTCCCATTGACGACGAAACACAGATATTGCATCGGATTTAAATATAAGAGACACAATGCCGACTTAAGTACAGGAACATTGAGTCTTCCTACTGTCTATGTTTTGAGCGTTTTCTGTGTCACCAGTTTTACATTCCGATGCACCTCTGCAGGTTTACTGTATCCCTTGGATCTTCCCATTGACGATAAAACACAGAAATTGCACCGCAATTAAATATAAGAGACACAATGACGACTTAAGTACAGGAACATTGAGTCTTCCTACTGTCTATGTTTTGAGCGTTTCCTGTGTCACCAGTTTTACATTCCGATGCACCTCTGCAGGTTTACTGTATCCCTTGGACTTTACCATTGACGATGAAACACAGAAATTGCGTCGGAATTAAATATAAGAGACACAATGCCGACTTAAGTACAGAAAGACTGAGTCTTCCTACTGTCTATGTTTTGAGCGTTTCCTGTGTCACCAGTTTTACATTCCGATGCACCTCTGCAGGTTTACTGTATCCCTTGGATTTACCCATTGACGATGAAACACAGAAATTGCATCGGAATTAAATATAAGAGACACAATGCCGACTTAAGTACAGGAAGATTGAGTCTTCCCACTGTGTATGTTTTGAGCGTTTCCTGCGACACCAATTTTACAGTCCGATGCACCTCTGCAGGTTTACTGTATCCATTGGACCTTCCCATTGACGATGAAACACAGACATAGCATCGGAATTAAATATAAGAGACACAATGCCGACTTAAGAACAGGAAGGCTGAGTCTTCCTACTGTCTATGTTTTGAGCGTTTCCTGTGTCACCAGTTTTACGTTCCGATGCACCTCTGCTGGTTTACTGTATCCCTTGGATCTTCCCAGTGAAGATGAAACACAGAAATTGCATCGGAATTAAATATAAGAGACACAATGCCGACTTAAGTACAGGAACATTGAGTCTTCCTACTGTCTATGTTTTGAGCGTTTCCAGTGTCACCAATTTTACATTCCGATGCACCTCTGCAGGTTTACTGTATCCATTGGACCTTCCCATGGACGATGAAACACAGAAATTGCATCGGAATTAAATATAAGAGACACAACTCCGACTTAGGTACAGGAAGACTGAGTCTTCCTACTGTCTATGTTTTGAGCGTGTCCTGTGTCACCAGTTTTACATTTCGATGCGCCTCTGCAGGTTTACTGTAACCCCTGTACCTTCACAGTGACGATGAAACACAGAAATTGCATCGGAATTAAATATAAGAGACACAATGCCGACTTAAGTACAGGAAGGCTGAGTCTTCCTACTGTCTATGTTTTGAGCGTTTCCAGTGTCACCACTTTTACATTCCGATGCACCTCTGCAGGTTTACTGTATCCCTTGGATCTTCCCATTGACGATAAAACACAGAAATTGCACCGCAATTAAATATAAGAGACACAATGACGACTTAAGTACAAGAACATTGAGTCTTCCTACTGTCTATGTTTTGAGCGTTTCCTGTGTCACCAGTTTTACATTCCGATGCACCTCTGCAGGTTTACTGTATCCCTTGGACTTTACCATTGACGATGAAACACAGAAATTGCGTCGGAATTAAATATAAGAGACACAACTCCGACTTAGGTACAGGAAGACTGAGTCTTCCTACTGTCTATGTTTTGAGCGTTTCCTGCGTCACCAGTTTTACATTCCGATGCACATCTGCAGGTTTACTGTATCCACTGGACCTTCCCATGGACGATGAAACACACAAATTGCATCGGAATTAAATATAAGAGACACAATTCCGACTTTGGTACAGGAAGACTAGGTCTTCCTACTGTCTATCATTTGAGCGTGTCTTGTGTCACCAGTTTTACATTCCGATGCGCCTCTGCAGGTTTACTGTAACCCTTGGACCTTCACAGTGACGATGAAACACAGAAGTTGCATCGGAATTTAATATAAAAGACACAATGCCGACCTAAGTACAAGAAAACTGAGTCTTCTTAGGGTCTATGTTATGAGCGCTTCCTGTGTCACCAGTATTGCATTCCGATGCACCTCTGCAGGTTTACTGTATCCCTTGGACTTTACCATTGACGATGAAACACAGAAATTGCATCGGAATTAAATATAAGAGACACAATGCCGACTTAAGTACAGGAAGACTGAGTCTTCCGACTGTCAATGTTTGAGCGTTTCCTGTGTCAACAGTTTTACATTCCGATGCACATCTGCGGGTTTAGTGTATCCATTGGACCTTCCCATTGACGATGAAACACAGAAAATGCATCGGAATTAAATATAAGAGACACAATGACGACTTAAGTACAGGAACATTGAGTCTTCCTACTGTCTATGTTTTGAGCGTTTCCTGCGTCACCAGTTTTACATTCCGATGCACCTCTGCAGGTTTACTGTATCACTTGGACTTTACCATTGACGATGAAACACAGAAATTCCGTCGGAATTAAATATAAGAGACACAATTCCGACATAAGTACCGGAAGACTGAGTCTTCCTACTGTCTATGATTTGAGCGTGTCTTGTGTCACCAGTTTTACATTCCGATGCGCCTCTGCAGGTTTACTGTAACCCTTGGACCTTCACAGTGACGATGAAACACAGAAATTGCAATGGAATTTAATATAAGAGACACAATGCCGACTTACGTACAGGAAGACTGAGTCTTCCTACTATCTATGTTTTGAGCGTTTCCTGTGTCACCAGTTTTACATTCCGATCCACCTCTGCAGGTTTACTGTATCCATTGGACCTCCCCATTGACAACGAAACACAGAAATTGCATCGGATTTAATTATAAGAGACACAATGCCGACATAAGTACAGGAAGGCTGAGTCTTCCTACTGTCTATGTTTTGAGCGTTTCCTGTGTCACCAGTTTTACATTCCGATCCACCTCTGCAGGTTTACTGTATCCATTGGACCTTCCCATTGACGACGAAACACAGATATTGCATCGGATTTAAATATAAGAGACACAATGCCGACTTAAGTACAGGAACATTGAGTCTTCCTACTGTCTATGTTTTGAGCGTTTTCTGTGTCACCAGTTTTACATTCCGATGCACCTCTGCAGGTTTACTGTATCCCTTGGATCTTCCCATTGACGATAAAACACAGAAATTGCACCGCAATTAAATATAAGAGACACAATGACGACTTAAGTACAGGAACATTGAGTCTTCCTACTGTCTATGTTTTGAGCGTTTCCTGTGTCACCAGTTTTACATTCCGATGCACCTCTGCAGGTTTACTGTATCCCTTGGACTTTACCATTGACGATGAAACACAGAAATTGCGTCGGAATTAAATATAAGAGACACAATGCCGACTTAAGTACAGAAAGACTGAGTCTTCCTACTGTCTATGTTTTGAGCGTTTCCTGTGTCACCAGTTTTACATTCCGATGCACCTCTGCAGGTTTACTGTATCCCTTGGATTTACCCATTGACGATGAAACACAGAAATTGCATCGGAATTAAATATAAGAGACACAATGCCGACTTAAGTACAGGAAGATTGAGTCTTCCCACTGTGTATGTTTTGAGCGTTTCCTGCGACACCAATTTTACAGTCCGATGCACCTCTGCAGGTTTACTGTATCCATTGGACCTTCCCATTGACGATGAAACACAGACATAGCATCGGAATTAAATATAAGAGACACAATGCCGACTTAAGAACAGGAAGGCTGAGTCTTCCTACTGTCTATGTTTTGAGCGTTTCCTGTGTCACCAGTTTTACGTTCCGATGCACCTCTGCTGGTTTACTGTATCCCTTGGATCTTCCCAGTGAAGATGAAACACAGAAATTGCATCGGAATTAAATATAAGAGACACAATGCCGACTTAAGTACAGGAACATTGAGTCTTCCTACTGTCTATGTTTTGAGCGTTTCCAGTGTCACCAATTTTACATTCCGATGCACCTCTGCAGGTTTACTGTATCCATTGGACCTTCCCATGGACGATGAAACACAGAAATTGCATCGGAATTAAATATAAGAGACACAACTCCGACTTAGGTACAGGAAGACTGAGTCTTCCTACTGTCTATGTTTTGAGCGTGTCCTGTGTCACCAGTTTTACATTTCGATGCGCCTCTGCAGGTTTACTGTAACCCCTGTACCTTCACAGTGACGATGAAACACAGAAATTGCATCGGAATTAAATATAAGAGACACAATGCCGACTTAAGTACAGGAAGGCTGAGTCTTCCTACTGTCTATGTTTTGAGCGTTTCCAGTGTCACCACTTTTACATTCCGATGCACCTCTGCAGGTTTACTGTATCCATTGGATCTTCCCATTGACGATGAAACACAGAAATGGCACCGGAATTAAATATAAGAGACACAATGCCGACTTAAGTACAGGAACATTGAGTCTTCCTACTGTCTATGATTTGAGCGTTTCCTGCGTCACCAGTTTTACATTCCGATGCACATCTGCAGGTTTACTGTATCCACTGGACCTTCCCATGGACGATGAAACACAGAAATTGCATCGGAATTAAATATAAGAGACACAATTCCGACTTTGGTACAGGAAGACTGAGTCTTCCTACTGTCTATCATTTGAGCGTGTCTTGTGTCACCAGTTTTACATTCCGATGCGCCTCTGCAGGTTTACTGTAACCCTTGGACCTTCACAGTGACGATGAAACACAGAAGTTGCATCGGAATTTAATATAAAAGACACAATGCCGACCTAAGTACAAGAAAACTGAGTCTTCTTAGGGTCTATGTTATGAGCGCTTCCTGTGTCACCAGTATTGCATTCCGATGCACCTCTGCAGGTTTACTGTATCCCTTGGACTTTACCATTGACGATGAAACACAGAAATTGCATCGGAATTAAATATAAGAGACACAATGCCGACTTAAGTACAGGAAGACTGAGTCTTCCGACTGTCAATGTTTGAGCGTTTCCTGTGTCAACAGTTTTACATTCCGATGCACATCTGCGGGTTTAGTGTATCCATTGGACCTTCCCATTGACGATGAAACACAGAAAATGCATCGGAATTAAATATAAGAGACACAATGACGACTTAAGTACAGGAACATTGAGTCTTCCTACTGTCTATGTTTTGAGCGTTTCCTGCTTCACCAGTTTTACATTCCGATGCACCTCTGCAGGTTTACTGTATCACTTGGACTTTACCATTGACGATGAAACACAGAAATTCCGTCGGAATTAAATATAAGAGACACAATTCCGACATAAGTACCGGAAGACTGAGTCTTCCTACTGTCTATGATTTGAGCGTGTCTTGTGTCACCAGTTTTACATTCCGATGCGCCTCTGCAGGTTTACTGTAACCCTTGGACCTTCACAGTGACGATGAAACACAGAAATTGCAATGGAATTTAATATAAGAGACACAATGCCGACTTACGTACAGGAAGACTGAGTCTTCCTACTATCTATGTTTTGAGCGTTTCCTGTGTCACCAGTTTTACATTCCGATCCACCTCTGCAGGTTTACTGTATCCATTGGACCTCCCCATTGACAACGAAACACAGAAATTGCATCGGATTTAATTATAAGAGACACAATGCCGACATAAGTACAGGAAGGCTGAGTCTTCCTACTGTCTATGTTTTGAGCGTTTCCTGTGTCACCAGTTTTACATTCCGATTCACCTCTGCAGGTTTACTGTATCCCTTGGATCTTCCCATTGACGATGAAACACAGAAATTGCACCGGAATTAAATATAAGAGGCACAATGCCGTCTTAAGTACAGGAACATTGAGTCTTCCTACTGTCTATGTTTTGAGCGTTTCCTGCGTCACCAGTTTTACATTCCGATGCACCTCTGCAGGTTTACTGTATCCATTGGACCTTCCCATTGACGACGAAACACAGAAATTGCATCGGATTTAAATATAAGAGACACAATGCCGACTTAAGTACAGGAACATTGAGTCCTCCTACTGTCTATGTTTTGAGCGTTTCCTGTGTCACCAGTTTTACATTCCGATGCACCTCTGCAGGTTTACTGTATCCCTTGGATCTTCCCATTGACGATAAAACACAGAAATTGCACCGCAATTAAATATAAGAGACACAATGACGACTTAGGTACAGGAACATAGGGTCTTCCTACTGTCTATGTTTTGAGCGTTTCCTGCGTAACCAGTTTTACATTCCGATGCACCTCTGCAGGTTTACTGTATCCCTTGGACTTTACCATTGACGATGAAACACAGAAATTGCGTCGGAATTAAATATGAGAGACACAATGCCGACTTAAGTACAGAAAGACTGAGTCTTCCTACTGTCTATGTTTTGAGCGTTTCCTGTGTCACCAGTTTTACATTCCGATGCACCTCTGCAGGTTTACTGTATCCCTTGGATTTACCCATTGACGATGAAACACAGAAATTACATCGGAATTAAATATAGGAGACACAATGCCGACTTAAGTACAGGAAGATTGAGTCTTCCTACTGTGTATGATTTGAGCGTTTCCTGCGACACCAATTTTACAGTCCGATGCACCTCTGCAGGTTTACTGTATCCATTGGACCTTCCCATTGACGATGAAACACAGACATTGCATCGGAATTAAATATAAGAGACACAATGCCGACTTAAGGACAGGAAGGCTGAGTCTTCCTACTGTCTATGTTTTGAGCGTTTCCTGTGTCACCAGTTTTACGTTCCGATGCACCTCTGCTGGTTTACTGTATCCCTTGGATCTTCCCAGTGACGATGAAACACAGAAATTGCGTCGGAATTAAATATAAGAGACACAATGCCGACTTAAGTACAGGAACATTGAGTCTTCCTACTGTCTATGTTTTGAGCGTTTCCAGTGTCACCAATTTTACATTCCGATGCACCTCTGCAGGTTTACTGTATCCATTGGACCTTCCCATGGACGATGAAACACAGAAATTGCATCGGAATTAAATATAAGAGACACAACTCCGACTTAGGTACAGGAAGACTGAGTCTTCCTACTGTCTATGTTTTGAGCGTGTCCTGTGTCACCAGTTTTACATTCCGATGCGCCTCTGCAGGTTTACTGTAACCCTTGGACCTTCACAGTGACGATGAAACACAGAAATTGCATCGGAATTTAATATAAAAGACACAATGCCGACCTAAGTACAAGAAAACTGAGTCTTCTTAGGGTCTATGTTATGAGCGCTTCCTGTGTCACCAGTATTGCATTCCGATGCACCTCTGCAAGTTTACTGTATCCCTTGGACTTTACCATTGACGATGAAACACAGAAATTGCATCGGAATTAAATATAAGAGACACAATGCCGACTTAAGTACAGGAAGACTGAGTCTTCCGACTGTCAATGTTTGAGCGTTTCCTGTGTCAACAGTTTTACATTCCGATGCACCTCTGCAGGTTTAGTGTATCCATTGGACCTTCCCATTGACGATGAAACACAGAAAATGCATCGGATTTAAATATAAGAGACACAATGCCGACTTAAGTACAGGAACATTGAGTCTTCCTACTGTCTATGTTTTGAGCGTTTCCTGTGTCACCAGTTTTACATTCCGATGCACCTCTGCAGGTTTACTGTATCCCTTGGACTTTACCATTGACGATGAAACACAGAATTTGCGTCGGAATTAAATATAAGAGACACAATGCCGACTTAAGTACAGAAAGACTTAGTCTTCCTACCGTCTATGTTTTGAGCGTTTCCTGTGTCACCAGTTTTACATTCCGATGCACCTCTGCAGGTTTACTGTATCCCTTGGATTTACCCATTGACGATGAAACACAGAAATTGCATCGGAATTAAATATAAGAGACACAATGCCGACTTAAGTACAGGAAGATTGAGTCTTCCTACTGTGTATGTATTTAGCATTACCTGCGACACCAATTTTACATTCCGATGCACCTCTGCAAGTTTATTGTATCCATTGGACCTTCCCATTGACGATGAAACACATACATTGCATCGGAATTAAATATAAGAGACACAATGCCGACTTAAGAACAGGAAGGCTGAGTCTTCCTACTGTCTATGCTTTGAGCGTTTCCTGTGTCACCAGTTTTACGTTCCGATGCATCTCTGCTGGTTTACTGTATCCCTTGGATCTTCCCAGTGACGATGAAACACAGAAATTGCATTGGAATTAAATATAAGAGACACAATGCCGACTTAAGTACAGGAACATTGAGTCTTCCTACTGTCTATGTTTTGAGCGTTTCCTGCGTCACCAGTTTTACATTCCGATGCACCTCTGCAGGTTTACTGTATCCATTGGACCTTCCCATTGACGATGGAACACAGAAATTACATCGGAATTAAATATAAGAGACACAACGTTGACTTAGGTACAAGAAAACTGAGTCTTCTTACGGTCTATGTTTTGACCGTTTCCAGTGTCACCAGTTTTACATTCCGATGCACCTCTGGAGGTTTACTTTATCCATTGGACCTTCCGATTGACGATGAAACACAGAAAATGCATAGGAATTAAATATAAGACACAATGTCGACTTAAGTACAGGTAGAAGGAGTATTCCTACTGTCTATGTTTTGAGCGTTTCCTGTGTCACCAGTTTTACATTCCGATGCACCTATGCAGGTTTACTGTATCCCTTGCACCTTCCCATTGACAATGAAGCACAGAAATTACATCGGACTTAAATATAACAGACACAATGCCGACTTTAGTACAGTAAGACTGAGTCTTCCTACTGTCTATGTTTTGATCTTTTCCTGTGTCACCAGTTTTACATTCCGATGCACCTCTGCAGGTTTACTGTATTCCTTGGACTTTACCATTGACAAATGAAACACAGAAATTGCATCGGAATTAAATATAAGACACACAATGCCGACTTAACTACAGGAAGACTGAGTCTTCCTACTGTCTATGTTTTGAGCGTTTCCTGTGTCACCAGTTTTACATTCCGATCCACCTCTGCAGGTTTACTGTATCCATTGGGCCTTCCCATTGACGACGAAACACAGAAATTGCATCGGATATAAATATAAGAGACACAATGCCGACTTAAGTACAGGAAGGCTGAGTCTTCCTACTGTCTATGTTTTGAGCGTTTCCTGTGTTACCAGTTTTACATTCCGATGCACCTCTGCAGGTTTACTGTATCCATTGGACCTTCCCATGGACGATGAAACACAGAAATTGCATCCGAATTAAATATAAAAGACACAACGTTGACTTAAGTACAAGAAAACTGAGTCTTCTTGCGGTCTATGTTTTGAGCGGTTCCAGTGTCATCAGTTTTACATTCCGATGCACCTCTGCAAGTTTACTGTATCCATTGGACCATCCCATTGACGACGAAACACAGAAATTGCATCGGATTTAAATATAAGAGACACGATGCCGACTTAAGTACAGGAACATTGAGTCTTCCTACTGTCTATGATTTGAGCGTTTCCTGTGTCACCAGTTTTACATTCCGATGCACCTCTGCAGGTTTACTGTATCCCTTGGATTTACCCATTGACGATGAAACACAGAAATTACATCGGAATTAAATATAGGAGACACAATGCCGACTTAAGTACAGGAAGATTGAGTCTTCCTACTGTGTATGTTTTGAGCGTTTCCTGCGACACCAATTTTACATTCCGATGCACCTCTGCAGGTTTACTGTATCCATTGGACCTTCCCATGGACGATGAAACACAGAAATAGCATCGGAATTAAATATAAGAGACACATCTCCGACTTAGGTACAGGAAGACTGAGTCTTCCTACTGTCTATGTTTTGAGCGTGTCCTGTGTCACCAGTTTTACATTTTTATGCGCCTCTGCAGGTTTACTGTGACCCTTGGACCTTCACAGTGACGATGAAACACAGAAATTGCATCGGAATTTAATATAAAAGACACAATGCCGACCTAAGTACAAGAAAACTGAGTCTTCTTAGGGTCTATGTTATGAGCGCTTCCTGTGTCACCAGTATTGCATTCCGATGCACCTCTGCAGGTTTACTGTATCCCTTGGACTTTACCATTGACGATGAAACACAGAAATTGCATCGGAATTAAATATAAGAGACACAATGCCGACTTAAGTACAGGAAGACTGAGTCTTCCGACTGTCAATGTTTGAGCGTTTCCTGTGTCAACAGTTTTACATTCCGATGCACATCTGCGGGTTTAGTGTATCCATTGGACCTTCCCATTGACGATGAAACACAGAAAATGCATCGGAATTAAATATAAGAGACACAATGACGACTTAAGTACAGGAACATTGAGTCTTCCTACTGTCTATGTTTTGAGCGTTTCCTGCGTCACCAGTTTTACTTTCCGATGCACCTCTGCAGGTTTACTGTATCACTTGGACTTTACCATTGACGATGAAACACAGAAATTGCGTCGGAATTAAATATAAGAGACACAATTCCGACATAAGTGCAGGAAGACTGAGTCTTCCTACTGTCTATGATTTGAGCGTGTCTTGTGTCACCAGTTTTACATTCCGATGCGCCTCTGCAGGTTTACTGTAACCCTTGGACCTTCACAGTGACGATGAAACACAGAAATTGCATCGGAATTTAATATAAAAGACACAATGCCGACTTACGTACAGGAAGACTGAGTCTTCCTACTATCTATGTTTTGAGCGTTTCCTGTGTCACCAGTTTTACATTCCGATCCACCTCTGCAGGTTTACTGTATCCATTGGACCTCCCCATTGACAACGAAACACAGAAATTGCATCGGATTTAAATATAAGAGACACAATGCCGACATAAGTACAGGAAGGCTGAGTCTTCCTACTGTCTATGTTTTGAGCGTTTCCTGTGTCACCAGTTTTACATTCCGATTCACCTCTGCAGGTTTACTGTATCCCTTGGATCTTCCCATTGACGATGAAACACAGAAATTGCACCGGAATTAAATATAAGAGGCACAATGCCGTCTTAAGTACAGGAACATTGAGTCTTCCTACTGTCTATGCTTTGACCGTTTCCTGCGTCACCAGTTTTACATTCCGATGCACCTCTGCAGGTTTACTGTATCCATTGGACCTTCCCATTGACGACGAAACACAGAAATTGCATCGGATTTAAATATAAGAGACACAATGCCGACTTAAGTACAGGAACATTGAGTCTTCCTACTGTCTATGTTTTGAGCGTTTCCTGTGTCACCAGTTTTACATTCCGATGCACCTCTGCAGGTTTACTGTATCCCTTGGATCTTCCCATTGACGATAAAACACAGAAATTGCACCGCAATTAAATATAAGAGACACAATGACGACTTAGGTACAGGAACATAGGGTCTTCCTACTGTCTATGTTTTGAGCGTTTCCTGCGTAACCAGTTTTACATTCCGTTCACCTCTGCAGGTTTACTGTATCCCTTGGATTTACCCATTGACGATGAAACACAGAAATTACATCGGAATTAAATATAGGAGACACAATGCCGACTTAAGTACAGGAAGATTGAGTCTTCCTACTGTGTATGATTTGAGCGTTTCCTGCGACACCAATTTTACAGTCCGATGCACCTCTGCAGGTTTACTGTATCCATTGGACCTTCCCATTGACGATGAAACACAGACATTGCATCGGAATTAAATATAAGAGACACAATGCCGACTTAAGGACAGGAAGGCTGAGTCTTCCTACTGTCTATGTTTTGAGCGTTTCCTGTGTCACCAGTTTTACGTTCCGATGCACCTCTGCTGGTTTACTGTATCCCTTGGATCTTCCCAGTGACGATGAAACACAGAAATTGCATCGGAATTAAATATAAGAGACACAATGCCGACTTAAGTACAGGAACATTGAGTCTTCCTACTGTCTATGTTTTGAGCGTTTCCAGTGTCACCAATTTTACATTCCGATGCACCTCTGCAGGTTTACTGTATCCATTGGACCTTCCCATGGACGATGAAACACAGAAATTGCATCGGAATTAAATATAAGAGACACAACTCCGACTTAGGTACAGGAGGACTGAGTCTTCCTACTGTCTATGTTTTGAGCGTGTCCTGTGTCACCAGTTTTACATTCCGATGCGCCTCTGCAGGTTTACTGTAACCCTTGGACCTTCACAGTGACGATGAAACACAGAAATTGCATCGGAATTTAATATAAAAGACACAATGCCGACCTAAGTACAAGAAAACTGAGTCTTCTTAGGGTCTATGTTATGAGCGCTTCCTGTGTCACCAGTATTGCATTCCGATGCACCTCTGCAAGTTTACTGTATCCCTTGGACTTTACCATTGACGATGAAACACAGAAATTGCATCGGAATTAAATATAAGAGACACAATGCCGACTTAAGTACAGGAAGACTGAGTCTTCCGACTGTCAATGTTTGAGCGTTTCCTGTGTCAACAGTTTTACATTCCGATGCACCTCTGCAGGTTTAGTGTATCCATTGGACCTTCCCATTGACGATGAAACACAGATAATGCATCGGATTTAAATATAAGAGACACAATGCCGACTTAAGTACAGGAACATTGAGTCTTCCTACTGTCTATGTTTTGAGCGTTTCCTGTGTCACCAGTTTTACATTCCGATGCACCTCTGCAGGTTTACTGTATCCCTTGGACTTTACCATTGACGATGAAACACAGAATTTGCGTCGGAATTAAATATAAGAGACACAATGCCGACTTAAGTACAGAAAGACTGAGTCTTCCTACCGTCTATGTTTTGAGCGTTTCCTGTGTCACCAGTTTTACATTCCGATGCACCTCTGCAGGTTTACTGTATCCCTTGGATTTACCCATTGACGATGAAACACAGAAATTGCATCGGAATTAAATATAAGAGACACAATGCCGACTTAAGTACAGGAAGATTGAGTCTTCCTACTGTGTATGTTTTTAGCATTACCTGCGACACCAATTTTACATTCCGATGCACCTCTGCAAGTTTATTGTATCCATTGGACCTTCCCATTGACGATGAAACACATACATTGCATCGCAATTAAATATAAGAGACACAATGCCGACTTAAGAACAGGAAGGCTGAGTCTTCCTACTGTCTATGTTTTGAGCGTTTCCTGTGTCACCAGTTTTACGTTCCGATGCACCTCTGCTGGTTTACTGTATCCCTTGGATCTTACCAGTGACCATGAAACACAGAAATTGCATCGGAATTAAATATAAGAGACACAATGCCGACTTAAGTACAGGAACATTGAGTCTTCCTTTTGTCTATGTTTTGAGCGTTTCCTGCGTCACCAGTTTTACATTCCGATGCACCTCTGCAGGTTTACTGTATCCATTGGACCTTCCCATTGACGATGGAACACAGAAATTACATCGGAATTAAATATAAGAGACACAACGTTGACTTAGGTACAAGAAAACTGAGTCTTCTTACGGTCTATATTTTGACCGTTTCCAGTGTCACCAGTTTTACATTCCGATGCACCTCTGGAGGTTTACTTTATCCATTGGACCTTCCGATTGACGATGAAACACAGAAAATGCATCGGAATTAAATATAAAAGACACAACGTTGACTTAAGTACAAGAAAACTGAGTCTTCTTGCGGTCTATGTTTTGAGCGGTTCCAGTGTCACCAGTTTTACATTCCGATGCACCTCTGCAGGTTTACTGTATCCATTGGGCCTTCCCATTGACGACGAAACACAGAAATTGCATCGGATATAAATATAAGAGACACAATGTCGACTTAAGTACAGGTAGAAGGAGTATTCCTACTGTCTATGTTTTGAGCGTTTCCTGTGTCACCAGTTTTACATTCCGATTCACCTATGCAGGTTTACTGTATCCCTTGCACCTTCCCATTGACAATGAAGCACAGAAATTACATCGGACTTAAATATAACAGACACAATGCCGACTTTAGTACAATAAGACTGAGTCTTCCTACTGTCTATGTTTTGATCTTTTCCTGTGTCACCAGTTTTACATTCCGATGCACCTCTGCAGGTTTACTGTATTCCTTGGACTTTACCATTGACAAATGAAACACAGAAATTGCATCGGAATTAAATATAAGACACACAATGCCGACTTAACTACAGGAAGACTGAGTCTTCCTACTGTCTATGTTTTGAGCGTTTCCTGTGTCACCAGTTTTACATTCCGATCCACCTCTGCAGGTTTACTGTATCCATTGGGCCTTCCCATTGACGACGAAACACAGAAATTGCATCGGATATAAATATAAGAGACACAATGCCGACTTAAGTACAGCAAGGCTGAGTCTTCCTACTGTCTATGTTTTGAGCGTTTCCTGTGTTACCAGTTTTACATTCCGATGCACCTCTGCAGGTTTACTGTATCCATTGGACCTTCCCATTGACGATGAAACACAGAAATTACATCGGAATTAAATATAAAAGACACAACGTTGACTTAAGTACAAGAAAACTGAGTCTTCTTGCGGTCTATGTTTTGAGCGGTTCCAGTGTCACCAGTTTTACATTCCGATGCACCTCTGCAGGTTTACTGTATCCATTGGACCTTCCCATGGACGATGAAACACAGAAATTGCATCCGAATTAAATATAAAAGACACAACGTTGACTTAAGTACAAGAAAACTGAGTCTTCTTGCGGTCTATGTTTTGAGCGGTGCCAGTGTCACCAGTTTTACATTCCGATGCACCTCTGCAGGTTTACTGTATCCATTGGACCATCCCATTGACGACGAAACACAGAAATTGCATCGGATTTAAATATAAGAGACACGATGCCGACTTAAGTACAGGAACATTGAGTCTTCCTACTGTCTATGTTTTGAGCGTTTCCTGTGTCACCAGTTTTACATTCCGATGCACCTCTGCAGGTTTACTGTATCCCTTGGATTTACCCATTGACGATGAAACACAGAAATTACATCGGAATTAAATATAGGAGATACAATGCCGACTTAAGTACAGGAAGATTGAGTCTTCCTACTGTGTATGATTTGAGCGTTTCCTGCGACACCAATTTTACAGTCCGATGCACCTCTGCAGGTTTACTGTATCCCTTGGACCTCCCCATTGACGACGAAACACAGAAATTGCATAGGAATTTAATATAAAAGACACAATGCCGACCTAAGTACAACAAAACTGAGTCTTCTTAGGGTCTATGTTATGAGCGCTTCCTGTGTCACCAGTATTGCATTCCGATGCACCTCTGCAGGTTTACTGTATCCCTTGGACTTTACCATTGACGATAAAATACAGAAATTGCATCGGAATTAAATATAAGAGACACAATGCCGACTTAAGTACAGGAAGACTGAGTCTTCCGACTGTCAATGTTTGAGCGTTTCCTGTGTCAACAGTTTTACATTCCGATGCACCTCTGCAGGTTTAGTGTATCCATTGGACCTTCCCATTGACGATGAAACACAGAAAATGCATCGGAATTAAATATAAGAGACACAATGCCGACTTACGTACAGGAAGACTGAGTCTTCCTACTATCTATGTTTTGAGCGTTTCCTGTGTCACCAGTTTTACATTCCGATCCACCTCTGCAGGTGTACTGTATCCATTGGACCTCCCCATTGACGACGAAACACAGAAATTGCATCGGATTTAAATATAAGAGACACAATGCCGACATAAGTACAGGAAGGCTGAGTCTTCCTACTGTCTATGTTTTGAGCGTTTCCTGTGTCACCAGTTTTACATTCCGATTCACCTCTGCAGGTTTACTGTATCCCTTGGATCTTCCCATTGACTTTGAAACACAGAAATTGCACCGCAATTAAATATAAGAGGCACAATGCCGTCTTAAGTACAGGAACATTGAGTCTTCCTACTGTCTATGTTTTGAGCGTTTCCTGCGTCACCAGTTTTACATTCCGATGCACCTCTGCAGGTTTACTGTATCCATTGACCATCCCATTGACGACGAAACACAGAAATTGCATCGGATTTAAATATAAGAGACACAATGCCGACTTAAGTACAGGAGCATTGAGTCTTCCTACTGTCTATGTTTTGAGCGTTTCCTGTGTCACCAGTTTTACATTCCGATGCAACTCTGCAGGTTTACTGTATCCCTTGGATCTTCCCATTGACGATGAAACACAGAAATTGCACCGCAATTAAATATAAGAGACACAATGACGACTTTAGTACAGGAACATTGAGTCTTCCTACTGTCTATGTTTTGAGCGTTTCCTGCGTCACCAGTTTTACATTCCGATGCACCTCTGCAGGTTTACTGTATCCCTTGGACTTTACCATTGACGATGAAACACAGAAATTGCGTCGGAATTAAATATAAGAGACACAATGCCGACTTAAGTACAGAAAGACTGAGTCTTCCTACTGTCTATGTTTTGAGCGTTTCCTGTGTCACCAGTTTTACATTCCGATGCACCTCTGCAGGTTTACTGTATCCTTGGATTTACCCATTGACGATGAAACACAGAAATTTCATCGGAATTAAATATAAGAGACACAATGCCGACTTAAGTACAGGAAGATTGAGTCTTCCTACTGTGTATGTTTTGAGCGTTTCCTGCGACACCAATTTTTCAGTCCGATGCACCTCTGCAGGTTCACTGTATCCATTGGACCTTCCCATTGACGATGAAACACAGACATTGCATCGGAATTAAATATAAGAGACACAATGCCGACTTAAGAACAGGAAGGCTGAGTCTTCCTACTGTCTATGTTTTGAGCGTTTCCTGTGTCACCAGTTTTACGTTCCGATGCACCTCTGCTGGTTTACTGTATCCTTTGGATCTTCCCATTGTCGATGAAACACAGAAATTGCATCGGAATTAAATATACAAGACACAACTCCGACTTAGGTACAGGAAGACTGAGTCTACCTACTGTCTATGTTTTGAGCGTGTCCTGTGTCACCAGTTTTACATTCCGATGCGCCTCTGCAGGTTTACTGTAACCCCTGTACCTTCACAGTGACGATGAAACACAGAAATTGCATCGGAATTAAATATAAGAGACACAATGCCGACTTAAGTACAGGAAGGCTGAGCCTTCCTACTGTCTATGTTTTGAGCGTTTCCTGTGTCACCGGTTTTACATTCCGATGCACCTCTGCAGGTTTACTGTATCCCTTGGATCTTCCCATTGACGATGAAACACAGAAATGGCACCGGTATTAAATATAAGAGACAAAATGCCGACTTAAGTACAGGAACATTGAGTCTTCCTACTGTCTATGATTTGAGCGTTTCCTGCGTCACCAGTTTTACATTCCGTTGCACATCTGCAGGTTTACTGTATCCATTGGACCTTCCCATGGACGATGAAACACAGAAATTGCATCGGAATTAAATATAAGAGACACAATTCCGACTTAGGTACAGGAAGACAGAGTCTTCCTACTGTCTATGATTTGAGCGTGTCTTGTGTCACCAGTTTTCCATTCCGATGCGCCTCTGCAGGTTTACTGTAACCCTTGGACCTTCACAGTGACGATGAAACACAGAAATTGCATCGGAATTTAATATAAAAGACACAATGCCGACTTACGTACAGGAAGACTGAGTCTTCCTTCTATCTATGTTTTGAGCGTTTCCTGTGTCACCAGTTTTACATTCCGATCCACCTCTGCAGGTTTACTGTATCCATTGGACCTCCCCATTGACGACGAAACACAGAAATTGCATCGGATTTAAATATAAGAGACACAATGCCGACATAAGTACCGGAAGGCTGAGTTTTCCTACTGTCTATGTTTTGAGCGTTTCCTGTGTCACCAGTTTTACATTCCGATTCACCTCTGCAGGTTTACTGTATCCCTTGGATCTTCCCATTGACGATGAAACACAGAAATTGCACCGGAATTAAATATAAGAGGCACAATGCCGTCTTAAGTACAGGAACATTGAGTCTTCCTACTGTCTATGTTTTGAGCGTTTCCTGCGTCACCAGTTTTACATTCCGATGCACCTCTGCAGGTTTACTGTATCCATTGGACCTTCCCATTGACGACGAAACACAGAAATTGCATCGGATTTAAATATAAGAGACACAATGCCGACTTAAGTACAGGAACATTGAGTCTTCCTACTGTCTATGTTTTGAGCGTTTCCTGTGTAACCAGTTTTACATTCCGATGCACCTCTGCAGGTTTACTGTATCCCTTGGATCTTCCCATTGACGATAAAACACAGAAATTGCACCGCAATTAAATATAAGAGACACAATGACGACTTAAGTACAGGAACATTGAGTCTTCCTACTGTCTATGTTTTGAGCGTTTCCTGCGTCACCAGTTTTACATTCCGATGCACCTCTGCAGGTTTACTGTATCGCTTGGACTTTACCCTTGACGATGAAACACAGAAATTGCGTCGGAATTAAATATAAGAGACACAATGCCGACTTAAGTACAGAAAGACTGAGTCTTCCTACTGTCTATGTTTTGAGCGTTTCCTGAGTCACCAGTTTTACATTCCGATGCACCTCTGCAGGTTTACTATATCCCTTGGATTTACCCATTGACGATGAAACAGAGAAATTCGATCGGAATTAAATATAAGAGACACAATGCCGACATAAGTACAGGAAGATTGAGTCTTCCTACTGTGTATGTTTTGAGCGTTTCCTGCGACACCAATTTTACAGTCCGATGCACCTCTGCAGGTTTACTGTATCCATTGGACCTTCCCATTGACGATGAAACACAGACATTGCATCGGAATTAAATATAAGAGACACAATGCCGACTTAAGAACAGGAAGGCTGAGTCTTCCTACTGTCTATGTTTTGAGCGTTTCCTGTGTCACCAGTTTTACGTTCCGATGCACCTCTGCTGGTTTACTGTATCCCTTGGATCTTTCCAGTGACGATGAAACACAGAAATTGCATCGGAATTAAATATAAGAGACACAATGCCGACTTAAGTACAGGAACATTGAGTCTTCCTACTGTCTATGTTTTGAGCGTTTCCAGTGTTACCAAATTTACATTCCGATGCACCTCTGCAGGTTTACTGTATCCATTGGACCTTCCCATGGACGATGAAACACAGAAATTGCATCGGAATTAAATATAAGAGGCACAATGCCGTCTTAAGTACAGGAACATTGAGTCTTCCTACTGTCTATGTTTTGAGCGTTTCCTGCGTCACCAGTTTTACATTCCGATGCACCTCTGCAGGTTTACTGTATCCATTGACCTTCCCATTGACGACGAAACACAGAAATTGCATCGGATTTAAATATAAGAGACACAATGCCGACTTAAGTACAGGAACATTGAGTCTTCCTACTGTCTATGTTTTGAGCGTTTCCTGTGTCACCAGTTTTACATTCCGATGCACCTCTGCAGGTTTACTGTATCCCTTGGATCTTCCCATTGACGATGAAACACAGAAATGGCACCGGAATTAAATATAAGAGACACAATGACGACTTAGGTACAGGAACATTGAGTCTTCCTACTGTCTATGATTTGAGCGTTTCCTGCGTCACCAGTTTTACATTCCGATGCACCTCTGCAGGTTTCCTGTATCCCTTGGACCTTCAAAGTGACGATGAAACACAGAAATTGCATCGGAATTAAATATAAGCGACACAATGCCGACTTAAGTACAGGAGGACTGAGTCTTCCTACTGTCTATGATTTGAGCGTGTCTTGTGTCACCAGTTTTACATTCCGATGCGCCTCTGCAGGTTTACTGTAACCCTTGGACCTTCACAGTGACGATGAAACACAGAAATTGCATAGGAATTTAATATAAAAGACACAATGCCGACCTAAGTACAACAAAACTGAGTCTTCTTAGGGTCTATGTTATGAGCGCTTCCTGTGTCACCAGTATTGCATTCCGATGCACCTCTGCAGGTTTACTGTATCCCTTGGACTTTACCATTGACGATAAAACACAGAAATTGCATCGGAATTAAATATAAGAGACACAATGCCGACTTAAGTACAGGAAGACTGAGTCTTCCGACTGTCAATGTTTGAGCGTTTCCTGTGTCAACAGTTTTACATTCCGATGCACCTCTGCAGGTTTAGTGTATCCATTGGACCTTCCCATTGACGATGAAACACAGAAAATGCATCGGAATTAAATATAAGAGACACAATGCCGACTTACGTACAGGAAGACTGAGTCTTCCTACTATCTATGTTTTGAGCGTTTCCTGTGTCACCAGTTTTACATTCCGATCCACCTCTGCAGGTTTACTGTATCCATTGGACCTCCCCATTGACGACGAAACACAGAAATTGCATCGGATTTAAATATAAGAGACACAATGCCGACATAAGTACAGGAAGGCTGAGTCTTCCTACTGTCTATGTTTTGAGCGTTTCCTGTGTCACCAGTTTTACATTCCGATTCACCTCTGCAGGTTTACTGTATCCCTTGGATCTTCCCATTGACGATGAAACACAGAAATTGCACCGCAATTAAATATAAGAGACACAATGACGACTTTAGTACAGGAACATTGAGTCTTCCTACTGTCTATGTTTTGAGCGTTTCCTGCGTCACCAGTTTTACATTCCGATGCACCTCTGCAGGTTTACTGTATCCCTTGGACTTTACCATTGACGATGAAACACAGAAATTGCGTCGGAATTAAATATAAGAGACACAATGCCGACTTAAGTACAGAAAGACTGAGTCTTCCTACTATCTATGTTTTGAGCGTTTCCTGTGTCACCAGTTTTACATTCCGATGCACCTCTGCAGGTTTACTGTATCCCTTGGATTTACCCATTGACGATGAAACACAGAAATTTCATCGGAATTAAATATAAGAGACACAATGCCGACTTAAGTACAGGAAGATTGAGTCTTCCTTCTGTGTATGTTTTGAGCGTTTCCTGCGACACCAATTTTACAGTCCGATGCACCTCTGCAGGTTCACTGTATCCATTGGACCTTCCCATTGACGATGAAACACAGACATTGCATCGGAATTAAATATAAGAGACACAATGCCGACTTAAGAACAGGAAGGCTGAGTCTTCCTACTGTCTATGTTTTGAGCGTTTCCTGTGTCACCAGTTTTACGTTCCGATGCACCTCTGCTGGTTTACTGTATCCTTTGGATCTTCCCATTGTCGATGAAACACAGAAATTGCATCGGAAATAAATATACGAGACACAACTCCGACTTAGGTACAGGAAGACTGAGTCTTCCTACTGTCTATGTTTTGAGCGTGTCCTGTGTCACCAGTTTTACATTCCGATGCGCCTCTGCAGGTGTACTGTAACCCCTGTACCTTCACAGTGACGATGAAACACAGAAATTGCATCGGAATTAAATATAAGAGACACAATGCCGACTTAAGTACAGGAAGGCTGAGCCTTCCTACTGTCTATGTTTTGAGCGTTTCCTGTGTCACCGGTTTTACATTCCGATGCACCTCTGCAGGTTTACTGTATCCCTTGGATCTTCCCATTGACGATGAAACACAGAAATGGCACCGGAATTAAATATAAGAGACAAAATGCCGACTTAAGTACAGGAACATTGAGTCTTCCTACTGTCTATGATTTGAGCGTTTCCTGCGTCACCAGTTTTACATTCCGTTGCACATCTGCAGGTTTACTGTATCCATTGGACCTTCCCATGGACTATGAAACACAGAAATTGCATCGGAATTAAATATAAGAGACACAATTCCGACTTAGGTACAGGAAGACAGAGTCTTCCTACTGTCTATGATTTGAGCGTGTCTTGTGTCACCAGTTTTACATTCCGATGCGCCTCTGCAGGTTTACTGTAACCCTTGGACCTTCACAGTGACGATGAAACACAGAAATTGCATCGGAATTTAATATAAAAGACACAATGCCGACTTACGTACAGGAAGACTGAGTCTTCCTACTATCTATGTTTTGAGCGTTTCCTGTGTCACCAGTTTTACATTCCGATCCACCTCTGCACGTTTACTGTATCCATTGGACCTCCCCATTGACGACGAAACACAGAAATTGCATCGGATTTAAATATAAGAGACACAATGCCGACATAAGTACCGGAAGGCTGAGTCTTCCTACTGTCTATGTTTTGAGCGTTTCCTGTGTCACCAGTTTTACATTCCGATTCACCTCTGCAGGTTTACTGTATCCCTTGGATCTTCCCATTGACGATGAAACACAGAAATTGCACCGGAATTAAATATAAGAGGCACAATGCCGTCTTAAGTACAGGAACATTGAGTCTTCCTACTGTCTATGTTTTGAGCGTTTCCTGCGTCACCAGTTTTACATTCCGATGCACCTCTGCAGGTTTACTGTATCCATTGGACCTTCCCATTGACGACGAAACACAGAAATTGCATCGGATTTAAATATAAGAGACACAATGCCGACTTAAGTACAGGAACATTGAGTCTTCCTACTGTCTATGTTTTGAGCGTCTCCTGTGTCACCAGTTTTACATTCCGATGCACCTCTGCAGGTTTACTGTATCCCTTGGATCTTCCCATTGACGATAAAACACAGAAATTGCACCGCAATTAAATATAAGAGACACAATGACGACTTAAGTACAGGAACATTGAGTCTTCCTACTGTCTATGTTTTGAGCGTTTCCTGCGTCACCAGTTTTACATTCCGATGCACCTCTGCAGGTTTACTGTATCCCTTGGACTTTACCATTGACGATGAAACACAGAAATTGCGTCGGAATTAAATATAAGAGACACAATGCCGACTTAAGTACAGAAAGACTGAGTCTTCCTACTGTCTATGTTTTGAGCGTTTCCTGTGTCACCAATTTTACATTCCGATGCACCTCTGCAGGTTTACTGTATCCCTTGGATTTACCCATTGACGATGAAACAGAGAAATTGCATCGGAATTAAATATAAGAGACACAATGCCGACATAAGTACAGGAAGATTGAGTCTTCCTACTGTGTATGTTTTGAGCGTTTCCTGCGACACCAATTTTACAGTCCGATGCACCTCTGCAGGTTTACTGTATCCATTGGACCTTCCCATTGACGATGAAACACAGACATTGCATCGGAATTAAATATAAGAGACACAATGCCGACTTAAGAACTGGAAGGCTGAGTCTTCCTACTGTCTACGTTTTGAGCGTTTCCTGTGTCACCAGTTTTACGTTCCGATGCACCTCTGCTGGTTTACTGTATCCCTTGGATCTTCCCAGTGACGATGAAACACAGAAATTGCATCGGAATTAAATATAAGAGACACAATGCCGACTTAAGTACAGGAACATTGAGTCTTCCTACTGTCTAAGTTTTGAGCGTTTCCAGTGTTACCAATTTTACATTCCGATGCACCTCTGCAGGTTTACTGTATCCATTGGACCTTCCCATGGACGATGAAACACAGAAATTGCATCGGAATTAAATATAAGAGACACAACTCCGACTTAGGTACAGGAAGACTGAGTCTTCCTACTGTCTATGATTTGAGCGTGTCCTGTGTCACCAGTTTTACATTCCGATGCGCCTCTGCAGGTTTACTGTAACCCCTGTACCTTCACAGTGACGATGAAACACAGAAATTGCATCGGAATTAAATATAAGAGACACAATGCCGACTTAAGTACAGGAAGGCTGAGTCTTCCTACTGTCTATGTTTTGAGCGTTTCCTGTGTCACCAGTTTTACATTCCGATGCACCTCTGCAGGTTTACTGTATCCCTTGGATCTTCCCATTGACGATGAAACACAGAAATGGCACCGGAATTAAATATAAGAGACACAATGACGACTTAGGTACAGGAACATTGAGTCTTCCTACTGTCTATGATTTGAGCGTTTCCTGCGTCACCAGTTTTACATTCCGATGCACCTCTGCAGGTTTCCTGTATCCCTTGGACCTTCAAAGTGACGATGAAACACAGAAACTGCATCGGAATTAAATATAAGCGACACAATGCCGTCTTAAGTACAGGAAGACTGAGTCTTCCTACTGTCTATGATTTGAGCGTGTCTTGTGTCACCAGTTTTACATTCCGATGCGCCTCTGCAGGTTTACTGTAACCCTTGGACCTTCACAGTGACGATGAAACACAGAAATTGCATAGGAATTTAATATAAAAGACACAATGCCGACCTAAGTACAACAAAACTGAGTCTTCTTAGGGTCTATGTTATGAGCGCTTCCTGTGTCACCAGTATTGCATTCCGATGCACCTCTGCAGGTTTACTGTATCCCTTGGACTTTACCATTGACGATAAAACACAGAAATTGCATCGGAATTAAATATAAGAGACACAATGCCGACTTAAGTACAGGAAGACTGAGTCTTCCGACTGTAAATGTTTGAGCGTTTCCTGTGTCAACAGTTTTACATTCCGATGCACCTCTGCAGGTTTAGTGTATCCATTGGACCTTCCCATTGACGATGAAACACAGAAAATGCATCGGAATTAAATATAAGAGACACAATGCCGACTTACGTACAGGAAGACTGAGTCTTCCTACTATCTATGTTTTGAGCGTTTCCTGTGTCACCAGTTTTACATTCCGATCCACCTCTGCAGGTTTACTGTATCCATTGCACCTCCCCATTGACGACGAAACACAGAAATTGCATCGGATTTAAATATAAGAGACACAATGCCGACATAAGTACAGGAAGGCTGAGTCTTCCTACTGTCTATGTTTTGAGCGTTTCCTGTGTCACCAGTTTTACATTCCGATTCACCTCTGCAGGTTTACTGTATCCCTTTGATCTTCCCATTGACTTTGAAACACAGAAATTGCACCGGAATTAAATATAAGAGGCACAATGCCGTCTTAAGTACAGGAACATTGAGTCTTCCTACTGTCTATGTTTTGAGCGTTTCCTGCGTCACCAGTTTTACATTCCGATGCACCTCTGCAGGTTTACTGTATCCATTGACCTTCCCATTGACGACGAAACACAGAAATTGCATCGGATTTAAATATAAGAGACACAATGCCGACTTAAGTACAGGAACATTGAGTCTTCCTACTGTCTATGTTTTGAGCGTTTCCTGTGTCACCAGTTTTACATTCCGATGCAACTCTGCAGGTTTACTGTATCCCTTGGATCTTCCCATTGACGATGAAACACAGAAATTGCACCGCAATTAAATATAAGAGACACAATGACGACTTTAGTACAGGAACATTGAGTCTTCATACTGTCTATGTTTTGTGCGTTTCCTGCGTCACCAGTTTTACATTCCGATGCACCTCTGCAGGTTTACTGTATCCATTGGACTTTACCATTGACGATGAAACACAGAAATTGCGTCGGAATTAAATATAAGAGACACAATGCCGACTTAAGTACAGAAAGACTGAGTCTTCCTACTATCTATGTTTTGAGCGTTTTCTGTGTCACCAGTTTTACATTCCGATGCACCTCTGCAGGTTTACTGTATCCCTTGGATTTACCCATTGACGATGAAACACAGAAATTTCATCGGAATTAAATATAAGAGACAAAATGCCGACTTAAGTACAGGAACATTGAGTCTTCCTACTGTCTATGATTTGAGCGTTTCCTGCGTCACCAGTTTTACATTCCGTTGCACATCTGCAGGTTTACTGTATCCATTGGACCTTCCCATGGACGATGAAACACAGAAATTGCATCGGAATTAAATATAAGAGACACAATTCCGACTTAGGTACAGGAAGACAGAGTCTTCCTACTGTCTATGATTTGAGCGTGTCTTGTGTCACCAGTTTTCCAATCCGATGCACCTCTGCAGGTTTACTGTAACCCTTGGACCTTCACAGTGACGATGAAACACAGAAATTGCATCGGAATTTAATATAAAAGACACAATGCCGACTTACGTACAGGAAGACTGAGTCTTCCTACTGTCTATGTTTTGAGTGTGTCCTGTGTCACCAGTTTTACATTCCGATGCGCCTCTGCAGGTTTACTGTAACCCCTGTACCTTCACAGTGACGATGAAACACAGAAATTGCATCGGAATTAAATATAAGAGACACAATGCCGACTTAAGTACAGGAAGGCTGAGTCTTCCTACTGTCTATGTTTTGAGCGTTTCCTGTGTCACCAGTTTAACATTCCGATGCACCTCTGCACGTTTACTGTATCCCTTGGATCTTCCCATTGACGATGAAACACAGAAATGGCACCGGAATTAAATATAAGAGACACAATGCCGACTTAAGTACAGGAACATTGAGTCTTCCTACTGTCTATGTTTTGAGCGTTTCCAGTGTTACCAATTTTACATTCCGATGCACCTCTGCAGGTTTACTGTATCCATTGGACCTTCCCATGGACGATGAAACACAGAAATTGCATCGGAATTAAATATAAGAGACACAACTTCGACTTAGGTACAGGAAGACTGAGTCTTCCTACTGTCTATGTTTTGAGCGTGTCCTGTGTCACCAGTTTTACATTCCGATGCGCCTCTGCAGGTTTACTGTAACCCTTGGACCTTCACAGTGACGATGAAACACAGAAATTGCATCGGAATTTAATATAAAAGACACAATGCCGACTTACGTACAGGAAGACTGAGTCTTCCTACTATCTATGTTTTGAGCGTTTCCTGTGTCACCAGTTTTACATTCCGATCCACCTCTGCAGGTTTACTGTATCCATTGGACCTCCCCATAGACGACGAAACACAGAAATTGCATCGGATTTAAATATAAGAGACACAATGCCGACATAAGCACCGGAAGGCTAAGTCTTCCTACTGTCTATGTTTTGAGCGTTTCCTGTGTCACTAGTTTTACATTCCGATTCACCTCTGCAGGTTTACTGTATCCCTTGGATCTTCCCATTGACGATGAAACACAGAAATTGCACCGGAATTGAATATAAGAGGCACAATGCCGTCTTAAGTACAGGAACATTGAGTCTTCCTACTGTCTATGTTTTGAGCGTTTCCTGTGTCACCAGTTTTACATTCCGATGCACCTCTGCAGGTTTACTGTATCCCTTGGATCTTCCCATTGACGATGAAACACAGAAATGGCACCGGAATTAAATATAAGAGACACAATGACGACTTAGGTACAGGAACATTGAGTCTTCCTACTGTCTATGATTTGAGCGTTTCCTGCGTCACCAGTTTTACATTCCGATGCACCTCTGCAGGTTTCCTGTATCCCTTGGACCTTCAAAGTGACGATGAAACACAGAAATTGCATCGGAATTAAATATAAGCGACACAATGCCGACTTAAGTACAGGAAGACTGAGTCTTCCTACTGTCTATGATTTGAGCGTGTCTTGTGTCACCAGTTTTACATTCCGATGCGCCTCTGCAGGTTTACTGTAACCCTTGGACCTTCACAGTGACGATGAAACACAGAAATTGCATAGGAATTTAATATAAAAGACACAATGCCGCCCTAAGTACAACAAAACTGAGTCTTCTTAGGGTCTATGTTATGAGCGCTTCCTGTGTCACCAGTATTGCATTCCGATGCACCTCTGCAGGTTTACTGTATCCCTTGGACTTTACCATTGACGATAAAACACAGAAATTGCATCGGAATTAAATATAAGAGACACAATGCCGACTTAAGTACAGGAAGACTGAGTCTTCCGACTGTCAATGTTTGAGCGTTTCCTGTGTCAACAGTTTTACATTCCGATGCACCTCTGCAGGTTTAGTGTATCCATTGGACCTTCCCATTGACGATGAAACACAGAAAATGCATCGGAATTAAATATAAGAGACACAATGCCGACTTACGTACAGGAAGACTGAGTCCTCCTACTATCTATGTTTTGAGCGTTTCCTGTGTCACCAGTTTTACATTCCGATCCACCTCTGCAGGTTTACTGTATCCATTGCACCTCCCCATTGACGACGAAACACAGAAATTGCATCGGATTTAAATATAAGAGACACAATGCCGACATAAGTACAGGAAGGCTGAGTCTTCCTACTGTCTATGTTTTGAGCGTTTCCTGTGTCACCAGTTTTACATTCCGATTCACCTCTGCAGTTTTACTGTATCCCTTGGATCTTCCCATTGACTTTGAAACACAGAAATTGCACCGGAATTAAATATAAGAGGCACAATTCCGACTTAGGTACAGGAAGACAGAGTCTTCCTACTGTCTATGATTTGAGCGTTTCCTGCGTCACCAGTTTTACATTCCGATGCACCTCTGCAGGTTTACTGTATCCATTGACCTTCCCATTGACGACGAAACACAGAAATTGCATCGGATTTAAATATAAGAGACTCAATGCCGACTTAAGTACAGGAACATTGAGTCTTCCTACTGTCTATGTTTTGAGCGTTTCCTGTGTCACCAGTTTTACATTCCGATGCAACTCTGCAGGTTTACTGTATCCCTTGGACTTTACCATTGACGATGAAACACAGAAATTGCGTCGGAATTAAATGTAAGAGACACAATGCCGACTTAAGTACAGAAAGACTGAGTCTTCCTACTATCTATGTTTTGAGCGTTTCCTGTGTCACCAGTTTTACATTCCGATGCACCTCTGCAGGTTTACTGTATCCCTTGGATTTACCCATTGACGATGAAACACAGAAATTTCATCGGAATTAAATATAAGAGACAAAATGCCGACTTAAGTACAGGAACATTGAGTCTTCCTACTGTCTATGATTTGAGCGTTTCCTGCGTCACCAGTTTTACATTCCGTTGCACATCTGCAGGTTTACTGTATCCATTGGACCTTCCCATGGACGATGAAACACAGAAATTGCATCGGAATTAAATATAAGAGACACAATTCCGACTTAGGTACAGGAAGACAGAGTCTTCCTACTGTCTATGATTTGAGCGTGTCTTGTGTCACCAGTTTTCCAATCCGATGCGCCTCTGCAGGTTTACTGTAACCCTTGGACCTTCACAGTGACGATGAAACACAGAAATTGCATCGGAATTTAATATAAAAGACACAATGCCGACTTACGTACAGGAAGACTGAGTCTTCCTACTGTCTATGTTTTGAGTGTGTCCTGTGTCACCAGTTTTACATTCCGATGCGCCTCTGCAGGTTTACTGTAACCCCTGTACCTTCACAGTGACGATGAAACACAGAAATTGCATCGGAATTAAATATAAGAGACACAATGCCGACTTAAGTACAGGAAGGCTGAGTCTTCCTACTGTCTATGTTTTGAGCGTTTCCTGTGTCACCGGTTTAACATTCCGATGCACCTCTGCAGGTTTACTGTATCCCTTGGATCTTCCCATTGACGATGAAACACAGAAATGGCACCGGAATTAAATATAAGAGACACAATGCCGACTTAAGTACAGGAACATTGAGTCTTCCTACTGTCTATGTTTTGAGCGTTTCCAGTGTTACCAATTTTACATTCCGATGCACCTCTGCAGGTTTACTGTATCCATTGGACCTTCCCATGGACGATGAAACACAGAAATTGCATCGGAATTAAATATAAGAGACACAACTCCGACATAGGTACAGGAAGACTGAGTCTTCCTACTGTCTATGTTTTGAGCGTGTCCTGTGTCACCAGTTTTACATTCCGATGCGCCTCTGCAGGTTTACTGTAACCCTTGGACCTTCACAGTGACGATGAAACACAGAAATTGCATCGGAATTTAATATAAAAGACACAATGCCGACTTACGTACAGGAAGACTGAGTCTTCCTACTATCTATGTTTTGAGCGTTTCCTGTGTCACCAGTTTTACATTCCGATCCACCTCTGCAGGTTTACTGTATCCATTGGACCTCCCCATTGACGACGAAACACAGAAATTGCATCGGATTTAAATATAAGAGACACAATGCCGACATAAGCACCGGAAGGCTGAGTCTTCCTACTGTCTATGTTTTGAGCGTTTCCTGTGTCACCAGTTTTACATTCCGATTCACCTCTGCAGGTTTACTGTATCCCTTGGATCTTCCCATTGACGATGAAACACAGAAATTGCACCGGAATTAAATATAAGAGGCACAATGCCGTCTTAAGTACAGGAACATTGAGTCTTCCTACTGTCTATGTTTTGAGCGTTTCCTGCGTCACCAGTTTTACATTCCGATGCACCTCTGCAGGTTTACTGTATCCATTGGACCTTCCCATTGACGACGAAACACAGAAATTGCATCGGATTTAAATATAAGAGACACAATGCCGACTTAAGTACAGGAACATTGAGTCTTCCTACTGTCTATGTTTTGAGCGTTTCCTGTGTCACCAGTTTTACATTCCGATGCACCTCTGCAGGTTTACTGTCTCCCTTGGATCTTCCCCTTGACGATAAAACACAGAAATTGCACCGCAATTAAATATAAGAGACACAATGACGACTTAAGTACAGGAACATTGAGTCTTCCCACTGTCTATGTTTTGAGCGTTTCCTGCGTCACCAGTTTTACATTCCGATGCACCTCTGCAGGTTTACTGTATCCCTTGGACTTTACCATTGACGATGAAACACAGAAATTGCGTCGGAATTAAATATAAGAGACACAATGCCGACTTAAGTACAGAAAGACTGAGTCTTCCTACTGTCTATGTTTTGAGCGTTTCCTGTGTCACCAGTTTTACATTCCGATGCACCTCTGCAGGTTTACTGAATCCCTTGGATTTACCCAATGACGATGAAACAGAGAAATTGCATCGGAATTAAATATAAGAGACACAATGCCGACTTAAGTACAGGAAGATTGAGTCTTCCTACTGTCTATGTTTTGAGCGTTTCCAGTGTTACCAATTTTACATTCCGATGCACCTCTGCAGGTTTACAGTATCCATTGGACCTTCCCATGGACGATGAAACACAGAAATTGCATCGGAATTAAATATAAGAGACACAACTCCGACTTAGGTACAGGAAGACTGAGTCTTCCTACTGTCTATGAGTTGAGCGTGTCTTGTGTCACCAGTTTTACATTCCGATGCGCCTCTGCAAGTTTACTGTAACCCCTGTACCTTCACAGTGACGATGAAACACAGAAATTGCATCGGAATTAAATATAAGAGACACAATGCCGACTTAAGTACAGGAAGGCTGTCTCTTCCTACTGTCTATGTTTTGAGCGTTTCCTGTGTCACCAGTTTAACATTCCGATGCACCTCTGCAGGTTTACTGTATCCCTTGGATCTTCCCATTGACGATGAAACACAGAAATGGCACCGGAATTAAATATAAGTGACACAATGCCGACTTAAGTACAGGAACATTGAGTCTTCCTACTGTCTATGATTTGAGCGTTTCCTGCGTCACCAGTTTTACATTCCGATGCACATCTGCAGGTTTACTGTATCCATTGGACCTTCCCATGGACGATGAAACACAGAAATTGCATCGGAATTAAATATAAGAGACACAATTCCGACTTAGGTACAGGAAGACTGAGTCTTCCTACTGTCTATGAGTTGAGCGTGTCTTGTGTCACCAGTTTTACATTCCGATGCACCTCTGCAGGTTTACTGTAACCCTTGGACCTTCACAGTGACGATGAAACACAGAAATTGCATCGGAATTTAATATAAAAGACACAATGCCGACTTACGTACAGGAAGACTGAGTCTTCCTACTATCTATGTTTGAGCGTTTCCTGTGTCACCAGTTTTACATTCCGATCCACCTCTGCAGGTTTACTGTATCCATTGGACCTCCCCATTGACGACGAAACACAGAAATTGCATCGGATTTAAATGTAAGAGACACAATGCCGACATAAGTACCGGAAGGCTGAGTCTTCCTACTGTCTATGTTTTGAGCGTTTCCTGTGTCACCAGTTTTACATTCCGATTCACCTCTGCAGGTTTACTGTATCCCTTGGATCTTCCCATTGACGATGAAACACAGAAATTGCACCGGAATTAAATATAAGAGGCACAATGCCGTCTTAAGTACAGGAACATTGAGTCTTCCTACTGTCTATGTTTTGAGCGTTTCCTGCGTCACCAGTTTTACATTCCGATGCACCTCTGCAGGTTTACTGTATCCATTGGACCTTCCCATTGACGACGAAACACAGAAATTGCATCGGATTTAAATATAAGAGACACAATGCCGACTTAAGTACAGAAAGACTGAGTCTTCCTACTATCTATGTTTTGAGCGTTTCCTGCGACACCAATTTTACAGTCCGATGCACCTCTGCAGGTTCACTGTATCCATTGGACCTTCCCATTGACGATGAAACACAGACATTGCAACGGAATTAAATATAAGAGACACAATGCCGACTTAAGAACAGGAAGGCTGAGTCTTCCTACTGTCTATGTTTTGAGCGTTTCCTGTGCTACCAGTTTTACGTTCCGATGCACCTCTGCTGGTTTACTGTATCCTTTGGATCTTCCCATTGTCGATGAAACACAGAAATTGCATCGGAATTAAATATACGAGACACAACTCCGACTTAGGTACAGGAAGACTGAGTCTTCCTACTGTCTATGTTTTGAGCGTGTCCTGTGTCACCAGTTTTACATTCCGATGCGCCTCTGCAGGTTTACTGTAACCCCTGTACCTTCACAGTGACGATGAAACACAGAAATTGCATCGGAATTAAATATAAGAGACACCATGCCGACTTAAGTACAGGAAGGCTGAGCCTTCCTACTGTCTATGTTTTGAGCGTTTCCTGTGTCACCGGTTTTACATTCCGATGCACCTCTGCTGGTTTACTGTATCCCTTGGATCTTCCCATTGACGATGAAACACAGAAATTGCACCGGAATTAAATATAAGAGACAAAATGCCGACTTAAGTACAGGAACATTGAGTCTTCCTACTGTCTATGATTTGAGCGTTTCCTGCGTCACCAGTTTTACATTCCGTTGCACATCTGCAGGTTTACTGTATCCATTGGACCTTCCCATGGACGATGAAACACAGAAATTGCATCGGAATTAAATATAAGAGACACAATTCCGACTTAGGTACAGGAAGACAGAGTCTTCCTACTGTCTATGATTTGAGCGTGTCTTGTGTCACCAGTTTTCCATTCCGATGCGCCTCTGCAGGTTTACTGTAACCCTTGGACCTTCACAGTGACGATGAAACACAGAAATTGCATCGGAATTTAATATAAAAGACACAATGCCGACTTACGTACAGGAAGACTGAGTCTTCCTACTGTCTATGTTTTGAGTGTGTCCTGTGTCACCAGTTTTACATTCCGATGCGCCTCTGCAGGTTTACTGTAACCCCTCTACCTTCACAGTGACGATGAAACACAGAAATTGCATCGGAATTAAATATAAGAGACACAATGCCGACTTAAGTACAGGAAGGCTGTCTATGTTTTGAGCGTTTCCTGTGTCACCAGTTCAACATTCCGATGCACCTCTGCAGGTTTACTGTATCCCTTGGATCTTCCCATTGACGATGAAACACAGAAATGGCACCGGAATTAAATATAAGAGACACAATGCTGAGTTAAGTACAGGAACATTGAGTCTTCCTACTGTCTATGTTTTGAGCGTTTCCAGTGTTACCAATTTTACATTCCGATGCACCTCTGCAGGTTTACTGTATCCATTGGACCTTCCCATGGACGATGAAACACAGAAATTGCATCGGAATTAAATATAAGAGACACAACTCCGACTTAGGTACAGGAAGACTGAGTCTTATTACTGTCTATGTTTTGAGCGTGTCCTGTGTCACCAGTTTTACATTCCGATGCGCCTCTGCAGGTTTACTGTAACCCTTGGACCTTCACAGTGACGATGAAACACAGAAATTGCATCGGAATTTAATATAAAAGACACAATGCCGACTTACGTACAGGAAGACTGAGTCTTCCTACTATCTATGTTTTGAGCGTATCCTGTGTCACCTGTTTTACATTCCGATCCACCTCTGCAGGTTTACTGTATCCATTGGACCTCCCCATTGACGACGAAACACAGAAATTGCATCGGATTTAAATATAAGAGACACAATGCCGACATAAGCACCGGAAGGCTGAGTCTTCCTACTGTCTATGTTTTGAGCGTTTCCTGTGTCACCAGTTTTACATTCCGATTCACCTCTGCAGGTTTACTGTATCCCTTGGATCTTCCCATTGACGATGAAACACAGAAATTGCACCGGAATTAAATATAAGAGGCACAATGCCGTCTTAAGTACAGGAACATTGAGTCTTCCTACTGTCTATGTTTTGAGCGTTTCCTGCGTCACCAGTTTTACATTCCGATGCACCTCTGCAGGTTTTCTGTATCCATTGGACCTTCCCATTGACGACGAAACACAGAAATTGCATCGGATTTAAATATAAGAGACACAATGCCGACTTAAGTACAGGAACATTGAGTCTTCCTACTGTCTATGTTTTGAGCGTTTCCTGTGTCACCAGTTATACATTCCGATGCACCTCTGCAGGTTTACTGTATCCCTTGGATCTTCCCATTGACGATAAAACACAGAAATTGCACCGCAATTAAATATAAGAGACACAATGACGACTTAAGTACAGGAACATTGAGTCTTCCTACTGTCTATGTTTTGAGCGTTTCCTGCGTCACCAGTTTTACATTCCGATGCACCTCTGCAGGTTTACTGTATCCCTTGGACTTTACCATTGACGATGAAACACAGAAATTGCGTCGGAATTAAATATAAGAGACACAATGCCGACTTAAGTACAGAAAGACTGAGTCTTCCTACTGTCTATGTTTAGAGCGTTTCCTGTGTCACCAGTTTTACATTCCGATGCACCTCTGCAGGTTTACTGTATCCCTTGGATTTACCCATTGACGATGAAACAGAGAAATTGCATCGGAATTAAATATAAGAGACACAATGCCGACTTAAGTACAGGAACATTGAGTCTTCCTACTGTCTATGTTTTGAGCGTTTCCAGTGTTACCAATTTTACATTCCGATGCACCTCCGCAGGTTTACTGTATCCATTGGACCTTCCCATGGACGATGAAACACAGAAATTGCATCGGAATTAAATATAAGAGACACAACTCCGACTTAGGTACAGGAAGACTGAGTCTTCCTACTGTCTATGTTTTGAGCGTGTCCTGTGTCACCAGTTTTACATTCCGATGCGCCTCTGCAGCTTTACTGTAACCCCTGTACCTTCACAGTGACGATGAAACACAGAAATTGCATCGGAATTAAATATAAGAGACACAATGCCGACTTAAGTACAGGAAGGCTGTCTCTTCCTACTGTCTATGTTTTGAGCGTTTCCTGTGTCACCAGTTTAACATTCCGATGCACCTCTGCAGGTTTACTGTATCCCTTGGATCTTCCCATTGACGATGAAACACAGAAATGGCACCGGAATTAAATATAAGTGACACAATGCCGACTTAAGTACAGGAACATTGAGTCTTCCTACTGTCTATGATTTGAGCGTTTCCTGCGTCACCAGTTTTACATTCCGATGCACATCTGCAGGTTTACTGTATCCATTGGACCTTCCCATGGACGATGAAACACAGAAATTGCATCGGAATTAAATATAAGAGGCACAATTCCGACTTAGGTACAGGAAGACTGAGTCTTCCTACTGTCTATGAGTTGAGCGTGTCTTGTGTCACCAGTTTTACATTCCGATGCACCTCTGCAGGTTTACTGTAACCCTTGGACCTTCACAGTGACGATGAAACACAGAAATTGCATCGGAATTTAATATAAAAGACACAATGCCGACTTACGTACAGGAAGACTGAGTCTTCCTACTATCTATGTTTTGAGCGTTTCCTGTGTCACCAGTTTTACATTCCGATCCACCTCTGCAGGTTTACTGTATCCATTGGACCTCCCCATTGACGACGAAACACAGAAATTACATCGGATTTAAATATAAGAGACACAATGCCGACATAAGTACCGGAAGGCTGAGTCTTCCTACTGTCTATGTTTTGAGCGTTTCCTGTGTCACCAGTTTTACATTCCGATTCACCTCTGCAGGTTTACTGTATCCCTTGGATCTTCCCATTGACGATGAAACACAGAAATTGCACCGGAATTAAATATAAGAGGCACAATGCCGTCTTAAGTACAGGAACATTGAGTCTTCCTACTGTCTATGTTTTGAGCGTTTCCTGCGTCACCAGTTTTACATTCCGATGCACCTCTGCAAGTTTACTGTATCCCTTGGACTTTACCATTGACGATGAAACACAGAAATTGCATCGGAATTAAATATAAGAGACACAATGCCGACTTAAGTACAGAAAGACTGAGTCTTCCTACTGTCTATGTTTTGAGCGTTTCCTGTGTCACCAGTTTTACATTCCGATGCACCTCGGCAGGTTTACTGTATCCCTTGCACCTTCCCATTGACAATGAAACACAGAAATTACATCGGAATTTAATATAACAGACACAATGCCGACTTAAGTACAGGAAGACTGAGTCTTCCTACTGTCTATGTTTTGAGCGTTTCCTGTGTCACCAGTTTTACATTCCGATGCACCTCTGCAAGTTTACTGTATCCCTTGGACTGTACCATTGACGATGAAACACAGAAATTGCTTCGGAATTAAATATAAGAGACACAATGCAGACTTAAGAACAGGAAGACTGAGTCTTCCTACTGTCAATGTTTGAGCGTTTCCTGTGTCAACAGTTTTACATTCCGATGCACCTCTGCAGGTTTACTGTATCCCTTGGATTTACCCATTGACGATGAAACACAGAAATTGCATCGGAATTAAATATAAGAGACACAATGCCGACTTAAGTACAGGAAGATTGAGTCTTCCTACTGTGTATGTTTTGAGCGTTTCCTGCGACACCAATTTTACAGTCCGATGCACCTCTGCAGGTTTACTGTATCCATTGGACCTTCCCATTGACGATGAAACACAGACATTGCATCGGAATTAAATATAAGAGACACAATGCCGACTTAAGAACAGGAAGGCTGAGTCTTCCTACTGTCAATGTTTTGAGCGTTTCCTGTGTCACCAGTTTTACGTTCCAATGCACCTCTGCTGGTTTACTGTATCCCTT
This sequence comes from Schistocerca nitens, assembly GCF_023898315.1. Lineage (NCBI taxonomy): Eukaryota > Metazoa > Arthropoda > Insecta > Orthoptera > Acrididae > Schistocerca > Schistocerca nitens. The sequence continues at coordinate 1,198,740,098 of NC_064615.1, read as the reverse complement.
GGATCTTCCCAGTGACGATGAAACACAGAAATTGCATCGGAATTAAATATAAGAGACACAATGCCGACTTAAGTACAGGAACATTGAGTCTTCCTACTGTCTATGTTTTGAGCGTTTCCAGTGTCACCAATTTTACATTCCGATGCACCTCTGCAGGTTTACTGTATCCATTGGACCTTCCCATGGACGATGAAACACAGAAATTGTATCGGAATTAAATATAAGAGACACAACTCCGACTTAGGTACAGGAAGACTGAGTCTTCCTACTGTCTATGTTTTGAGCGTGTCCTGTGTCACCAGTTTTACATTTCGATGCGCCTCTGCAGGTTTACTGTAACCCCTGTACCTTCACAGTGACGATGAAACACAGAAATTGCATCGGAATTAAATATAAGAGACACAATGCCGACTTAAGTACAGGAAGGCTGAGTCTTCCTACTGTCTATGTTTTGAGCGTTTCCTGTGTCACCACTTTTACATTCCGATGCACCTCTGCAGGTTTACTGTATCCCTCGGATCTTCTCATTGACGATGAAACACAGAAATGGCACCGGAATTAAATATAAGAGACACAATGCCGACTTAAGTACAGGAACATTGAGTTTTCCTACTGTCTATGATTTGAGCGTTTCCTGCGTCACCAGTTTTACATTCCGATGCACATCTGCAGGTTTACTGTATCCATTGGACCTTCCCATGGACGATGAAACACAGAAATTGCATCGGAATTAAATATAAGAGACACAATTCCGACTTTGGTACAGGAAGACTGAGTCTTCCTACTGTCTATGTTTTGAGCGTTTCCTGTGTCACCAGTTTTACATTCCGATGCACCTCTGCAGGTTTACTGTATCCCTTGGATTTACCCATTGACTATGAAACACAGAAATTGCATCGGAATTAAATATGAGACACAATGCCGACTTAAGTACAGGTAGATTGAGTCTTCCTACTGTGTATGTTTTGAGCGTTTCCTGCGACACCAATTTTACAGTCCGATGCACCTCTGCAGGTTTACTGTATCCATTGGACCTTCCCATTGACGATGAAACACAGACATTGCATCGGAATTAAATATAAGAGACACAATGCCGAATTAAGAACAGGAAGGCTGAATCTTCCTACTGTCTATGTTTTGAGCGTTTCCTGTGTCACCAGTTTTACGTTCCGATGCACCTCTGCTGGTTTTGCTGTATCCCTTGGATCTTCCCAGTGACGATGAAACACAGAAATTGCATCGGAATTAAATATAAGAGACACAATGCCGACTTAAGTACAAGAACATTGAGTCTTCCTACTGTCTATGTTTTGAGCGTTTCCAGTGTCACCAATTTTACATTCCGATGCACCTCTGCAGGTTTACTGTATCCATTGGACCTTCCCATGGACGATTAAACACAGAAATTGCATCGGAATTAAATATAAGAGACACATCTCCGACTTAGGTACAGGAAGAGTGAGTCTTCCTACTGTCTATGTTTTGAGCGTGTCCTGTGTCTCCAGTTTTACATTCCGATGCGCCTCTGCAGGTTTACTGTAACCCCTGTACCTTCACAGTGACGATGAAACACAGAAATTGCATCGTAATTAAATGTAAGAGACACAATGCCGACTTAAGTACAGGAAGGCTGAGTCTTCCTACTGTCTATGTTTTGAGCGTTTCCTGTGTCGCCAGTTTTACATTCCGATGCACCTCTGCAGGTTTACTGTATCCCTTGGATCTTCCCATTGACGATGAAACACAGAAATGGCACCGGAATTAAATATAAGAGACACAATGCCGACTTAAGTACAGGAACATTGAGTCTTCCTACTGTCTATGATTTGAGCGTTTCCTGCGTCACCACTTTTACATTCCGATGCACATCTGCAGGTTTACTGTATCCATTGGACCTTCCCATGGACGATGAAACACAGAAATTGCATCGGAATTATATATAAGAGACACAATTCCGACTTAGGTACAGGAAGACTGAGTCTTCCTACTGTCTATGATTTGAGCGTGTCTTGTGTCACCAGTTTTACAATCCGATGCGCCTCTGCAGGTTTACTGTAACCCTTGGACCTTCACAGTGACGATGAAACACAGAAATTGCATCGGAATTTAATATAAAAGACACAATGCCGACTTACGTACATGAAGACTGAGTCTTCCTACTATCTATGTTTTGAGCGTTTCCTGTGTCACCAGTTTTACATTCCGATCCACCACTGCAGGTTTACTGTATCCATTGGACCTCCCCATTGACGACTAAACACAGAAATTGCATCGGATTTAAATATAAGAGACACAATGCCGACATAAGTACAGGAAGGCTGAGTCTTCCTACTGTCTATGTTTTGAGCGTCTCCTGCGTCACCAGTTTTACATTCCGATGCACCTCTGCAGGTTTACTGTATCCATTGGACCTTCCCATTGACGACGAAACACAGAAATTGCATCGGATTTAAATATAAGAGACACAATGCCGACTTAAGTACAGGAACATTGAGTCTTCCTACTGTCTATGTTTTGAGCGTTTTCTGTGTCACCAGTTTTACATTCCGATGCACCTCTGCAGGTTTACTGTATCCCTTGGATCTTCCCATTGTCGATAAAACACAGAAATTGCACCGCAATTAAATATAAGAGACACAATGACGACTTAAGTACAGGAACATTGAGTCTTCCTACTGTCTATGTTTTGAGCGTTTCCTGTGTCACCAGTTTTACATTCCGATGCACCTCTGCAGGTTTACTGTATCCCTTGGACTTTACCATTGACGATGAAACACAGAAATTGCGTCGGAATTAAATATAAGAGACACAATGCCGACTTAAGTACAGAAAGACTGAGTCTTCCTACTGTCTATGTTTTGAGCGTTTATTGTGTCACCAGTTTTACATTCCGATGCACCTCTGCAGGTTTACTGTATCCCTTGGATTTACCCATTGACGATGAAACACAGAAATTGCATCGGAATTAAATATAAGAGACACAATGCCGACTTAAGTACAGGAAGATTGAGTCTTCCTACTGTGTATGTTTTGAGCGTTTCCTGCGACACCAATTTTACAGTCCGATGCACCTCTGCAGGTTTACTGTATCCATTGGACCTTCCCATTGACGATGAAACACAGACATAGCATCGGAATTAAATATAAGAGACACAATGCCGACTTAAGAACAGGAAGGCTGAGTCTTCCTACTGTCTATGTTTTGAGCGTTTCCTGTGTCACCAGTTTTACGTTCCGATGCACCTCTGCTGGTTTACTGTATCCCTTGGATCTTCCCAGTGAAGATGAAACACAGAAATTGCATCGGAATTAAATATAAGAGACACAATGCCGACTTAAGTACAGGAACATTGAGTCTTCCTACTGTCTATGTTTTGAGCGTTTCCAGTGTCACCAATTTTACATTCCGATGCACCTCTGCAGGTTTACTGTATCCATTGGACCTTCCCATGGACGATGAAACACAGAAATTGCATCGGAATTAAATATAAGAGACACAACTCCGACTTAGGTACAGGAAGACTGAGTCTTCCTACTGTCTATGTTTTGAGCGTGTCCTGTGTCACCAGTTTTACATTCCGATGCGCCTCTGCAGGTTTACTGTAACCCCTGTACCTTCACAGTGACGATGAAACACAGAAATTGCATCGGAATTAAATATAAGAGACACAATGCCGACTTAAGTACAGGAAGGCTGAGTCTTCCTACTGTCTATGTTTTGAGCGTTTCCTGTGTCACCACTTTTACATTCCGATGCACCTCTGCAGGTTTACTGTATCCCTTGGATCTTCCCATTGACGATGAAACACAGAAATGGCACCGGAATTAAATATAAGAGACAAAATGCCGACTTAAGTACAGGAACATTGAGTCTTCCTACTGTCTATGATTTGAGCGTTTCCTGCGTCACCAGTTTTACATTCCGATGCACATCTGCAGGTTTACTGTATCCATTGGACCTTCCCATGGACGATGAAACACAGAAATTGCATCGGAATTAAATATAAGAGACACAATTCCGACTTTGGTACAGGAAGACTGAGTCTTCCTACTGTCTATCATTTGAGCGTGTCTTGTGTCACCAGTTTTACATTCCGATGCGCCTCTGCAGGTTTACTGTAACCCTTGGACCTTCACAGTGACGATGAAACACAGAAATTGCATCGGAATTTAATATAAAAGACACAATGCCGACCTAAGTACAAGAAAACTGAGTCTTCTTAGGGTGTATGTTATGAGCGCTTCCTGTGTCACCAGTATTGCATTCCGATGCACCTCTGCAGGTTTACTGTATCCCTTGGACTTTACCATTGACGATGAAACACAGAAATTGCATCGGAATTAAATATAAGAGACACAATGCCGACTTAAGTACAGGAAGACTGAGTCTTCCGACTGTCAATGTTTGAGCGTTTCCTGTGTCAACAGTTTTACATTCCGATGCACATCTGCGGGTTTAGTGTATCCAGTATCCATTGGACCTTCCCATTGACGATGAAACACAGAAAATGCATCGGAATTAAATATAAGAGACACAATGACGACTTACGTACAGGAAGACTGAGTCTTCCTACTATCTATGTTTTGAGCGTTTCCTGTGTCACCAGTTTTACATTCCGATCCACCTCTGCAGGTTTACTGTATCCATTGGACCTCCCCATTGACAACGAAACACAGAAATTGCATCGGATTTAAATATAAGAGACACAATGCCGACATAAGTACAGGAAGGCTGAGTCTTCCTACTGTCTATGTTTTGAGCGTTTCCTGTGTCACCAGTTTTACATTCCGATTCACCTCTGCAGGTTTATTGTATCCCTTGGATCTTCCCATTGACGATGAAACACAGAAATTGCACCGGAATTAAATATAAGAGGCACAATGCCGTCTTAAGTACAGGAACATTGAGTCTTCCTACTGTCTATGTTTTGAGCGTTTCCTGCGTCACCAGTTTTACATTCCGATGCACCTCTGCAGGTTTACTGTATCCATTGGACCTTCCCATTGACGACGAAACACAGAAATTGCATCGGATTTAAATATAAGAGACACAATGCCGACTTAAGTACAGGAACATTGAGTCTTCCTACTGTCTATGTTTTGAGCGTTTCCTGTGTCACCAGTTTTACATTCCGATTCACCTCTGCAGGTTTACTGTATCCCTTGGATCTTCCCATTGACGATAAAACACAGAAATTGCACCGCAATTAAATATAAGAGACACAATGACGACTTAGGTACAGGAACATAGGGTCTTCCTACTGTCTATGTTTTGAGCGTCTCCTGCGTCACCAGTTTTACATTCCGATGCACCTCTGCAGGTTTACTGTATCCATTGGACCTTCCCATTGACGACGAAACACAGAAATTGCATCGGATTTAAATATAAGAGACACAATGCCGACTTAAGTACAGGAACATTGAGTCTTCCTACTGTCTATGCTTTGAGCGTTTTCTGTGTCACCAGTTTTACATTCCGATGCACCTCTGCAGGTTTACTGTATCCCTTGGATCTTCCCATTGACGATAAAACACAGAAATTGCACCGCAATTAAATATAAGAGACACAATGACGACTTAAGTACAGGAACATTGAGTCTTCCTACTGTCTATGTTTTGAGCGTTTCCTGTGTCACCAGTTTTACATTCCGATGCACCTCTGCAGGTTTACTGTATCCCTTGGACTTTACCATTGACGATGAAACACAGAAATTGCGTCGGAATTAAATATAAGAGACACAATGCCGACTTAAGTACAGAAAGACTGAGTCTTCCTACTGTCTATGTTTTGAGCGTTTCCTGTGTCACCAGTTTTACATTCCGATGCACCTCTGCAGGTTTACTGTATCCCTTGGATTTACCCATTGACGATGAAACACAGAAATTGCATCGGAATTAAATATAAGAGACACAATGCCGACTTAAGTACAGGAAGATTGAGTCTTCCTACTGTGTATGTTTTGAGCGCTTCCTTTGTCACCAATTTTACAGTCCGATGCACCTCTGCAGGTTTACTGTATCCATTGGACCTTCCCATTGACGATGAAACACAGACATAGCATCGGAATTAAATATAAGAGACACAATGCCGACTTAAGAACAGGAAGGCTGAGTCTTCCTACTGTCTATGTTTTGAGCGTTTCCTGTGTCACCAGTTTTACGTTCCGATGCACCTCTGCTGGTTTACTGTATCCCTTGGATCTTCCCAGTGAAGATGAAACACAGAAATTGCATCGGAATTAAATATAAGAGACACAATGCCGACTTAAGTACAGGAACATTGAGTCTTTCTACTGTCTATGTTTTGAGCGTTTCCAGTGTCACCAATTTTACATTCCGATGCACCTCTGCAGGTTTACTGTATCCATTGGACCTTCCCATGGACGATGAAACACAGAAATTGCATCGGAATTAAATATAAGAGACACAACTCCGACTTAGGTACAGGAAGACTGAGTCTTCCTACTGTCTATGTTTTGAGCGTGTCCTGTGTCACCAGTTTTACATTCCGATGCGCCTCTGCAGGTTTACTGTAACCCCTGTACCTTCACAGTGACGATGAAACACAGAAATTGCATCGGAATTAAATATAAGAGACACAATGCCGACTTAAGTACAGGTAGGCTGAGTCTTCCTACTGTCTATGTTTTGAGCGTTTCCTGTGTCACCACTTTTACATTCCGATGCACCTCTGCAGGTTTACTGTATCCCTTGGATCTTCCCATTGACGATGAAACACAGAAATGGCACCGGAATTAAATATAAGAGACACAATGCCGACTTAAGTACAGGAACATTGAGTCTTCCTACTGTCTATGATTTGAGCGTTTCCTGCGTCACCAGTTTTACATTCCGATGCACATCTGCAGGTTTACTGTATCCATTGGACCTTCCCATGGACGATGAAACACAGAAATTGCATCGGAATTAAATATAAGAGACACAATTCCGACTTTGGTACAGGAAGACTGAGTCTTCCTACTGTCTATCATTTGAGCGTGTCTTGTGTCACCAGTTTTACATTCCGATGCGCCTCTGCAGGTTTACTGTAACCCTTGGACCTTCACAGTGACGATGAAACACAGAAATTGCATCGGAATTTAATATAAAAGACACAATGCCGACCTAAGTACAAGAAAACTGAGTCTTCTTAGGGTGTATGTTATGAGCGCTTCCTGTGTCACCAGTATTGCATTCCGATGCACCTCTGCAGGTTTACTGTATCCCTTGGACTTTACCATTGACGATGAAACACAGAAATTGCATCGGAATTAAATATAAGAGACACAATGCCGACTTAAGTACAGGAAGACTGAGTCTTCCGACTGTCAATGTTTGAGCGTTTCCTGTGTCAACAGTTTTACATTCCGATGCACATCTGCGGGTTTAGTGTATCCAGTATCCATTGGACCTTCCCATTGACGATGAAACACAGAAAATGCATCGGAATTAAATATAAGAGACACAATGACGACTTAAGTACAGGAACATTGAGTCTTCCTACTGTCTATGTTTTGAGCGTTTCCTGTGTCACCAGTTTTACATTCCGATGCACCTCTGCAGGTTTACTGTATCCCTTGGATCTTCCCATTGACGATAAAACACAGAAATTGCACCGCAATTAAATATAAGAGACACAATGACGACTTAGGTACAGGAACATAGGGTCTTCCTACTGTCTATGTTTTGAGCGTTTCCTGCGTAACCAGTTTTACATTCCGATGCACCTCTGCAGGTTTACTGTATCCCTCGGACTTTACCATTGACGATGAAACACAGAAATTGCGTTGGAATTAAATATAAGAGACACAATGCCGACTTAAGTACAGAAAGACTGAGTCTTCCTACTGTCTATGATTTGAGCGTTTCCTGCGTCACCAGTTTTACATTCCGATGCACCTCTGCAGGTTTACTGTATCCCTTGGATTTACCCATTGACGATGAAACACAGAAATTGCATCGGAATTAAATATAAGAGACACAATGCCGACTTACGTACAGGAAGACTGAGTCTTCCTACTATCTATGTTTTGAGCGTTTCCTGTGTCACCAGTTTTACATTCCGATCCACCTCTGCAGGTTTACTGTATCCATTGGACCTCCCCATTGACAACGAAACACAGAAATTGCATCGGATTTAAATATAAGAGACACAATGCCGACATAAGTACAGGAAGGCTGAGTCTTCCTACTGTCTATGTTTTGAGCGTTTCCTGTGTCACCAGTTTTACATTCCGATTCACCTCTGCAGGTTTACTGTATCCCTTGGATCTTCCCATTGACGATGAAACACAGAAATTGCACCGGAATTAAATATAAGAGGCACAATGCCGTCTTAAGTACAGGAACATTGAGTCTTCCTACTGTCTATGTTTTGAGCGTTTCCTGCGTCACCAGTTTTACATTCCGATGCACCTCTGCAGGTTTACTGTATCCATTGGACCTTCCCATTGACGACGAAACACAGAAATTGCATCGGATTTAAATATAAGAGACACAATGCCGACTTAAGTACAGGAACATTGAGTCTTCCTACTGTCTATGTTTTGAGCGTTTCCTGTGTCACCAGTTTTACATTCCGATGCACCTCTGCAGGTTTACTGTATCCCTTGGATCTTCCCATTGACGATAAAACACAGAAATTGCACCGCAATTAAATATAAGAGACACAATGACGACTTAGGTACAGGAACATAGGGTCTTCCTACTGTCTATGTTTTGAGCGTTTCCTGCGTAACCAGTTTTACATTCCGATGCACCTCTGCAGGTTTACTGTATCCCTTGGACTTTACCATTGACGATGAAACACAGAAATTGCGTCGGAATTAAATATAAGAGACACAATGCCGACTTAAGTACAGAAAGACTGAGTCTTCCTACTGTCTATGTTTTGAGCGTTTCCTGTGTCACCAGTTTTACATTCCGATGCACCTCTGCAGGTTTACTGTATCCCTTGGATTTACCCATTGACGATGAAACACAGAAATTACATCGGAATTAAATATAGGAGACACAATGCCGACTTAAGTACAGGAAGATTGAGTCTTCCTACTGTGTATGATTTGAGCGTTTCCTGCGACACCAATTTTACAGTCCGATGCACCTCTGCAGGTTTACTGTATCCATTGGACCTTCCCATTGACGATGAAACACAGAAATTGCATCGGAATTAAATATAAGAGACACAACTCCGACTTAGGTACAGGAAGACTGAGTCTTCCTACTGTCTATGTTTTGAGCGTGTCCTGTGTCACCAGTTTTACATTCCGATGCGCCTCTGCAGGTTTACTGTAACCCTTGGACCTTCACAGTGACGATGAAACACAGAAATTGCATCGGAATTTAATATAAAAGACACAATGCCGACCTAAGTACAAGTAAACTGAGTCTTCTTAGGGTCTATGTTATGAGCGCTTCCTGTGTCACCAGTATTGCATTCCGATGCACCTCTGCAAGTTTACTGTATCCCTTGGACTTTACCATTGACGATGAAACACAGAAATTGCATCGGAATTAAATATAAGAGACACAATGCCGACTTAAGTACAGGAAGACTGAGTCTTCCGACTGTCAATGTTTGAGCGTTTCCTGTGTCAACAGTTTTACATTCCGATGCACCTCTGCAGGTTTAGTGTATCCATTGGACCTTCCCATTGACGATGAAACACAGAAAATGCATCGGAATTAAATATAAGAGACACAATGCCGACTTAAGTACAGGAAGATTGAATCTTCCTACTGTGTATGTTTTTAGCATTACCTGCGACACCAATTTTACATTCCGATGCACCTCTGCAAGTTTATTGTATCCATTGGACCTTCCCATTGACGATGAAACACATACATTGCATCGGAATTAAATATAAGAGACACAATGCCGACTTAAGAACAGGAAGGCTGAGTCTTCCTACTGTCTATGTTTTGAGCGTTTCCTGTGTCACCAGTTTTACGTTCCGATGCACCTCTGCTGGTTTACTGTATCCTTTTGATCTTCCCAGTGACGATGAAACACAGAAATTGCATCGGAATCAAATATAAGAGACACAATGCCGACTTAAGTACAGGAACATTGAGTCTTCCTACTGTCTATGTTTTGAGCGTTTCCTGCGTCACCAGTTTTACATTCCGATGCACCTCTGCAGGTTTACTGTATCCATTGGACCTTCCCATTGACGATGGAACACAGAAATTACATCGGAATTAAATATAAGAGACACAACGTTGACTTAGGTACAAGAAAACTGAGTCTTCTTACGGTCTATGTTTTGACCGTTTCCAGTGTCACCAGTTTTACATTCCGATGCACCTCTGGAGGTTTACTTTATCCATTGGACCTTCCGATTGACGATGAAACACAGAAAATGCATAGGAATTAAATATAAGAGACACAATGTCGACTTAAGTACAGGTAGAAGGAGTATTCCTACTGTCTATGTTTTGAGCGTTTCGTGTGTCACCAGTTTTACATTCCGATGCACCTATGCAGGTTTACTGTATCCCTTGCACCTTCCCATTGACAATGAAGCACAGAAATTACATCGGACTTAAATATAACAGACACAATGCCGACTTTAGTACAGTAAGACTGAGTCTTCCTACTGTCTATGTTTTGATCTTTTCCTGTGTCACCAGTTTTACATTCCGATGCACCTCTGCAGGTTTACTGTATTCCTTGGACTTTCCCATTGACAAATGAAACACAGAAATTGCATCGGAATTAAATATAAGACACACAATGCCGACTTAACTACAGGAAGACTGAGTCTTCCTACTGTCTATGTTTTGAGCGTTTCCTGTGTCACCAGTTTTACATTCCGATCCACCTCTGCAGGTTTACTGTATCCATTGGGCTTCCCATTGACGACGAAACACAGAAATTGCATCGGATATAAATATAAGAGACACAATGCCGACTTAAGTACAGGAAGGCTGAGTCTTCCTACTGTCTATGTTTTGAGCGTTTCCTGTGTTACCAGTTTTACATTCCGATGCACCTCTGCAGGTTTACTGTATCCATTGGACCTTCCCATTGACGATGAAACACAGAAATTACATCGGAATTAAATATAAAAGACACAACGTTGACTTAAGTACAAGAAAACTGAGTCTTCTTGCGGTCTATGTTTTGAGCGGTTCCAGTGTCACCAGTTTTACATTCCGATGCACCTCTGCAGGTTTACTGTATCCATTGGACCTTCCCATGGACGATGAAACACAGAAATTGCATCCGAATTAAATATAAAAGACACAACGTTGACTTAAGTACAAGAAAACTGAGTCTTCTTGCGGTCTATGTTTTGAGCGGTTCCAGTTTCACCAGTTTTACATTCCGATGCACCTCTGCAAGTTTACTGTATCCATTGGACCATCCCATTGACGACGAAACACAGAAATTGCATCGGATTTAAATATAAGAGACACGATGCCGACTTAAGTACAGGAACATTGAGTCTTCCTACTGTCTATGATTTGAGCGTTTCCTGTGTCACCAGTTTTACATTCCTATGCGCCTCTGCAGGTTTACTGTAACCCTTGGACCTTCACAGTGACGATGAAACACAGAAATTGCATCGGAATTTAATATAAAAGACACAATGCCGACCTAAGTACAAGAAAACTGAGTCTTCTTAGGGTCTATGTTATGAGCGCTTCCTGTGTCACCAGTATTGCATTCCGATGCACCTCTGCAGGTTTACTGTATCCCTTGGACTTTACCATTGACGATGAAACACAGAAATTGCATCGGAATTAAATATAAGAGACACAATGCCGACTTAAGTACAGGAAGACTGAGTCTTCCGACTGTCAATGTTTGAGCGTTTCCTATGTCAACAGTTTTACATTCCGATGCACATCTGCGGGTTTAGTGTATCCATTGGACCTTCCCATTGACGATGAAACACAGAAAATGCATCGGAATTAAATATAAGAGACACAATGACGTCTTAAGTACAGGAACATTGAGTCTTCCTACTGTCTATGTTTTGAGCGTTTCCTGCGTCACCAGTTTTACATTCCGATGCACCTCTGCAGGTTTACTGTATCACTTGGACTTTACCATTGACGATGAAACACAGAAATTGCGTCGGAATTAAATATAAGAGACACAATTCCGACATAAGTACAGGAAGACTGAGTCTTCCTACTGTCTATGATTTGAGCGTGTCTTGTGTCACCAGTTTTACATTCCGATGCGCCTCTGCAGGTTTACTGTAACCCTTGGACCTTCACAGTGACGATGAAACACAGAAATTGCATCGGAATTTAATATAAAAGACACAATGCCGACTTACGTACAGGAAGACTGAGTCTTCCTACTATCTATGTTTTGAGCGTTTCCTGTGTCACCAGTTTTACATTCCGATCCACCTCTGCAGGTTTACTGTATCCATTGGACCTCCCCATTGACAACGAAACACAGAAATTGCATCGGATTTAAATATAAGAGACACAATGCCGACATAAGTACAGGAAGGCTGAGTCTTCCTACTGTCTATGTTTTGAGCGTTTCCTGTGTCACCAGTTTTACATTCCGATTCACCTCTGCAGGTTTACTGTATCCCTTGGATCTTCCCATTGACGATGAAACACAGAAATTGCACCGGAATTAAATATAAGAGGCACAATGCCGTCTTAAGTACAGGAACATTGAGTCTTCCTACTGTCTATGTTTTGAGCGTTTCCTGCGTCACCAGTTTTACATTCCGATGCACCTCTGCAGGTTTACTGTATACATTGGACCTTCCCATTGACGACGAAACACAGAAATTGCATCGGATTTAAATATAAGAGACACAATGCCGACTTAAGTACAGGAACATTGAGTCTTCCTACTGTCTATGTTTTGAGCGTTTCCTGTGCCACCAGTTTTACATTCCGATGCACCTCTGCAGGTTTACTGTATCCCTTGGATCTTCCCATTGACGATAAAACACAGAAATTGCACCGCAATTAAATATAAGAGACACAATGACGACTTAGGTACAGGGACATAGGGTCTTCCTACTGTCTATGTTTTGAGCGTTTCCTGCGTAACCAGTTTTACATTCCGATGCACCTCTGCAGGTTTACTGTATCCCTTGGACTTTACCATTGACGATGAAACACAGAAATTGCGTCGGAATTAAATATAAGAGACACAATGCCGACTTAAGTACAGAAAGACTGAGTCTTCCTACTGTCTATGTTTTGAGCGTTTCCTGTGTCACCAGTTTTACATTCCGATGCACCTCTGCAGGTTTACTGTATCCCTTGGATTTACCCATTGACGATGAAACACAGAAATTACATCGGAATTAAATATAGGAGACACAATGCCGACTTAAGTACAGGAAGATTGAGTCTTCCTACTGTGTATGATTTGAGCGTTTCCTGCGACACCAATTTTACAGTCCGATGCACCTCTGCAGGTTTACTGTATCCATTGGACCTTCCCATTGACGATGAAACACAGACATTGCATCGGAATTAAATATAAGAGACACAATGCCGACTTAAGGACAGGAAGGCTGAGTCTTCCTACTGTCTATGTTTTGAGCGTTTCCTGTGTCACCAGTTTTACGTTCCGATGCACCTCTGCTGGTTTACTGTATCCCTTGGATCTTCCCAGTGACGATGAAACACAGAAATTGCATCGGAATTAAATATAAGAGACACAATGCCGACTTAAGTACAGGAACATTGAGTCTTCCTACTGTCTATGTTTTGAGCGTTTCCAGTGTCACCAATTTTACATTCCGATGCACCCCTGCAGGTTTACTGTATCCATTGGACCTTCCCATGGACGATGAAACACAGAAATTGCATCGGAATTAAATATAAGAGACACAACTCCGACTTAGGTACAGGAAGACTGAGTCTTCCTACTGTCTATGTTTTGAGCGTGTCCTGTGTCACCAGTTTTACATTCCGATGCGCCTCTGCAGGTTTACTGTAACCCTTGGACCTTCACAGTGACGATGAAACACAGAAATTGCATCGGAATTTAATATAAAAGACACAATGCCGACCTAAGTACAAGAAAACTGAGTCTTCTTAGGGTCTATGTTATGAGCGCTTCCTGTGTCACCAGTATTGCATTCCGATGCACCTCTGCAAGTTTACTGTATCCCTTGGACTTTACCATTGACGATGAAACACAGAAATTGCATCGGAATTAAATATAAGAGACACAATGCCGACTTAAGTACAGGAAGACTGAGTCTTCCGACTGTCAATGTTTGAGCGTTTCCTGTGTCAACAGTTTTACATTCCGATGCACCTCTGCAGGTTTAGTGTATCCATTGGACCTTCCCATTGACGATGAAACACAGAAAATGCATCGGATTTAAATATAAGAGACACAATGCCGACTTAAGTACAGGAACATTGAGTCTTCCTACTGTCTATGTTTTGAGCGTTTCCTGTGTCACCAGTTTTACATTCCGATGCACCTCTGCAGGTTTACTGTATCCCTTGGACTTTACCATTGACGATGAAACACAGAATTTGCGTCGGAATTAAATATAAGAGACACAATGCCGACTTAAGTACAGAAAGACTGAGTCTTCCTACCGTCTATGTTTTGAGCGTTTCCTGTGTCACCAGTTTTACATTCCGATGCACCTCTGCAGGTTTACTGTATCCCTTGGATTTACCCATTGACGATGAAACACAGAAATTGCATCGGAATTAAATATAAGAGACACAATGCCGACTTAAGTACAGGAAGATTGAGTCTTCCTGCTGCGTATGTTTTTAGCATTACCTGCGACACCAATTTTACATTCCGATGCACCTCTGCAAGTTTATTGTATCCATTGGACCTTCCCATTGACGATGAAACACATACATTGCATCGGAATTAAATATAAGAGACACAATGCCGACTTAAGAACAGGAAGGCTGAGTCTTCCTACTGTCTATGTTTTGAGCGTTTCCTGTGTCACCAGTTTTACGTTCCGATGCACCTCTGCTGGTTTACTGTATCCCTTGGATCTTCCCAGTGACGATGAAACACAGAAATTGCATCGGAATTAAATATAAGAGACACAATGCCGACTTAAGTACAGGAACATTGAGTCTTCCTACTGTCTATGTTTTGAGCGTTTCCTGCGTCACCAGTTTTACATTCCGATGCACCTCTGCAGGTTTACTGTATCCATTGGACCTTCCCATTGACGATGGAACACAGAAATTACATCGGAATTAAATATAAGAGACACAACGTTGACTTAGGTACAAGAAAACTGAGTCTTCTTACGGTCTATGTTTTGACCGTTTCCAGTGTCACCAGTTTTACATTCCGATGCACCTCTGGAGGTTTACTTTATCCATTGGACCTTCCGATTGACGATGAAACACAGAAAATGCATAGGAATTAAATATAAGAGACACAATGTCGACTTAAGTACAGGTAGAAGGAGTATTCCTACTGTCTATGTTTTGAGCGTTTCCTGTGTCACCAGTTTTACATTCCGATGCACCTATGCAGGTTTACTGTATCCCTTGCACCTTCCCATTGACAATGACGCACAGAAATTACATCGGACTTAAATATAACAGACACAATGCCGACTTTAGTACAGTAAGACTGAGTCTTCCTACTGTCTATGTTTTGATCTTTTCCTGTGTCACCAGTTTTACATTCCGATGCACCTCTGCAGGTTTACTGTATTCCTTGGACTTTACCATTGACAAATGAAACACAGAAATTGCATCGGAATTAAATATAAGACACACAATGCCGACTTAACTACAGGAAGACTGAGTCTTCCTACTGTCTATGTTTTGAGCGTTTCCTGTGTCACCAGTTTTACATTCCGATCCACCTCTGCAGGTTTACTGTATCCATTGGGCCTTCCCATTGACGACGAAACACAGAAATTGCATCGGATATAAATATAAGAGACACAATGCCGACTTAAGTACAGGAAGGCTGAGTCTTCCTACTGTCTATGTTTTGAGCGTTTCCTGTGTTACCAGTTTTACATTCCGATGCACCTCTGCAGGTTTACTGTATCCATTGGACCTTCCCATTGACGATGAAACACAGAAATTACATCGGAATTAAATATAAAAGACACAACGTTGACTTAAGTACGAGAAAACTGAGTCTTCTTGCGGTCTATGTTTTGAGCGGTTCCAGTGTCACCAGTTTTACATTCCGATGCACCTCTGCAGGTTTACTGTATCCATTGGACCTTCCCATGGACGATGAAACACAGAAATTGCATCCGAATGAAATATAAAAGACACAACGTTGACTTAAGTACAAGAAAACTGAGTCTTCTTGCGGTCTATGTTTTGAGCGGTTCCAGTGTCACCAGTTTTACATTCCGATGCACCTCTGCAGGTTTACTGTATCCATTGGACCATCCCATTGACGACGAAACACAGAAATTGCATCGGATTTAAATATAAGAGACACGATGCCGACTTAAGTACAGGAACATTGAGTCTTCCTACTGTCTATGTTTTGAGCGTTTCCTGTGTCACCAGTTTTACATTCCGATGCACCTCTGCAGGTTTACTGTATCCCTTGGATTTACCCATTGACGATGAAACACAGAAATTACATCGGAATTAAATATAGGAGACACAATGCCGACTTAAGTACAGGAAGATTGAGTCTTCCTACTGTGTATGATTTGAGCGTTTCCTGCGACACCAATTTTACAGTCCGATGCACCTCTGCAGGTTTACTGTATCCATTGGACCTTCCCATTGACGATGAAACACAGACATTGCATCGGAATTAAATATAAGAGACACAATGCCGACTTAAGGACAGGAAGGCTGAGTCTTCCTACTGTCTATGTTTTGAGCGTTTCCTGTGTCACCAGTTTTACGTTCCGATGCACCTCTGCTGGTTTACTGTATCCCTTGGATCTTCCCAGTGACGATGAAACACAGAAATTGCACCGCAATTAAATATAAGGGACACAATGCCGACTTAAGTACAGGAACATTGAGTCTTCCTACTGTCTATGTTTTGAGCGTTTCCTGCGTCACCAGTTTTACATTCCGATGCACCTCTGCAGGTTTACTGTATCCATTGGACCTTCTCATTGACGATGAAACACAGAAATTACATCGGAATTAAATATAAAAGACACAACGTTGACTTAAGTACAAGAAAACTGAGTCTTCTTGCGGTCTATGTTTTGAGCGGTTCCAGTGTCACCAGTTTTACATTCCGATGCACCTCTGCAGGTTTACTGTATCCATTGGACCTTCCCATGGACGATGAAACACAGAAATTGCATCGGAATTAAATATAAGAGACACAACAGCGACTTAGGTACAGGAAGACTGAGTCTTCCTACTGTCTATGACTTGAGCGTTTCCTGTGTCACCTGTTTTACATTCCGATGCGCCTCTGCAGGTTTACTGTAACCCTTGTACCTTCACAGTGACGATGAAACACAGAAATTGCATCGGAATTAAATATAAAGGACACAATGCCGACTTAAGTACAAGAAAACTGAGTCTTCTTAGGGTCTATGTTATGAGCGCTTCCTGTGTCACCAGTTTTACATTCCGATGCTCCTCTGCAGGGTTACTGTATCACTTGGAGCTTCCCATTGACGATGAAACACAGAAATTGCATCGGAATTAAATATAGGAGACACAATGCCGACTTAAGTACAGAAAGACTTAGTCTTCCTACTGTCTATGATTTAAGCGTTTCCTGCGTCACCAGTTTTACATTCCGATGCACTTCTGCAGGTTTACTGTATCCCTTGGATACTCCCATGGACGATGGAACACAGAAATTGCATCGGAATTAAATATAAGATACACAATGCCGACTTAGGTACAGGAAGATTGAGTCTTCCTACTGTGTATGTTTTGAGCGTTTCCTGCGTCACCAATTTTACATTCCGATGCACCTCTGCAGGTTTACTGTATCCATTGGACATTCCCATTGATGATGAAACACAGAAATTACATCGGAATTAAATATAAAAGACACAACGTTGACTTAAGTACAAGAAAACTGAGTCTTCTTGCGGTCTATGTTTTGAGCGTTTCCAGTGTCACCAGTTCTACATTCCGATGCACCTCTGGAGGTTTACTTTATCCATTGGACCTTCCCATGGACGATGAAACAAAGAAATTGCATCGGAATTAAATATATGAGACACAATGCCGACTTAGGTACAGGAAGACTGAGTCTTCCTACTGTCTATGTTTTGAGCGTGTCCTGTGTCACCAGTTTTACATTCCGATGCACCTCTGTAGGGTTACTGTATCCCTTGGACGTTCCCATTGACGATGAAACACAGAAATTGCATCGGAATTAAATATAAGAGACACAATGCCGACTTAAGTACAGAAAGACTGAGTCTTCCTACTGTCAATGTTTTGAGCGTTTCCTGTGTCACCAGTTTTACATTCCGATGCACCTCTGCAGGTTTACTGTATCCCTTGCACATTCCCATTGACAATGAAACATAGAAATTACATCGGAATTTAATATAACAGACACAATGCCGACTTAAGTACAGGAAGACTGAGTCTTCCTACTGTCTATGATTTGAGCGTTTCCTGTGTCACCAGTTTTACATTCCGATGCACCTCTGCAGGCTTACTGTATCCCTTGGACGTTCCCATTGACGATGAAACACAGAAATTGCATCGGAATTAAATATAAGAGACACAATGCCGACTTTAGAACAGGAAGGCTGAGACTTCCTACTGTCTATGATTTGAGCGTTTCCTGTGTCACCAGTTTTACATTCCGATGCACCTCTGCAGGTTTGCTGTATCCCTTGGACGTTCCCATTGACGATGAAACACAGAAATTTCATCGGAATTAAATATAAGAGACACAATGCCGACTTTAGAACAGGAAGGCTGAGTCTTCCTACTGTCTATGTTTTGAGCGTTTCCTGCGTCACCAGTTTTACATTCCGATGCACCTCTGCATGTTTACTGTATCCATTGGACCTTCCCATTGACGATGAAACACAGAAATTACATCGGAATTAAATATAAGAGACACAACGTTGACTTAAGTACAAGAAAACTGAGCGTTCTTACGGTCTATGATTTTGAGCGTTTCCAGTGTCACCAGTTTTACATTCCAATGCACCTCTGCAGGTTTACTGTATCCATTGGACCATCCCATGGACGATGAAACACAGAAATTGCATCGGAATTAAATATAAGAGACATAATGCCGACTTAGGTACAGGAAGACTGAGTCTTCCTACTGTCTATGTTTTGACCGTGTCCTGTGTCACCAGTTTTACATTCCGATGCACCTCTGCAGGGTTACTGTATCCCTTGGACTTTACCATTGAAGATGAAACACAGAAATTGCATCGGAATTAAATATAAAAGACACAACGTTGACTTAAGTACAAGAAAACTGAGTCTTCTTGCGGTCTATGTTTTGAGCGTTTCCAGTGTCACCAGTTTTACATTCCGATGCACCTCTGCAGGTTTACTGTATCCATTGGACCTTCCCATGGACGATGAAACACAGAAATTGCATCGGAATTAAATATAAGAGACACAACTCCGACTTAGGTACAGGAAGACTGAGTCTTCCTACTGTCTTTGTTTTGAGCGTGTCCTGTGTCACTAGTTTTACATTCCGATGCGCCTCTGCAGGTTAACTGTAACCCTTTGTACCTTCACAGTGACGATGAAACACAGAAATTGCATCGGAATTAAATATAAAGGACACAATGCCGACTTAAGTACAAGAAAACTGAGTCTTCTTAGGGTCTATGTAATGAGCGCTTCCTGTGTCACCAGTTTTACATTCCGATGCACCTCTGCAGGGTTACTGTATCCCTTGGACCTTCCCATTGACGAAGAAACACAGAAATTGCATCGGAATTAAATATAGGAGACACAATGCCGACTTAAGTACAGAAAGACTTAGTCTTCCTACTGTCTATGTTTTGAGCGTGTCCTGTGTCACCAGTTTTACATTCCGATGCACCTCTGCAGGTTTACTGTATCCCATGGATATTCCCATGGACGATGGAACACAGAAATTGCATCGGAATTAAATATAAGAGACACAATGCCGACTTAGGTACAGGAAGATTGAGTCTTACTACTGTGTATGTTTTGAGCGTTTCCTGCGTCACCAATTTTACATTCCGATGCACCTCTGCAGGTTTACTGTATCCCATGGATATTCCCATGGACGATTAAACACAGAAATTGCATCGGAATTAAATATAAGAGACACAATGCCGACTTAAGAAGAGGAAAGCTGAGTCCTCCTACTGTCTATGTTTTGAGCGTTTCCTGAGTCACCAGTTTTACATTCCGATTCACCTCTGCAGGTTTACTGTATCCCTTGGATCTTCCCATTTGACGATGAAACACAGAAATTGCATCGGAATTAAATATAAGAGACACAGTGCTGACTTAAGTACAGGAACATTGAGTCTTCCTACTGTCTATGTTTTGAGCGTCTCCTGCGTCACCAGTTTTACATTCCGATGCACCACTGCAGGTTTACTGTATCCATTGGACCTTCCAATTGACGATGAAACACAGAGATTACATCGGAATTAAATATAAAAGACACAACGTTGAATTAAGTACAAGAAAACTGAGTCTTCTTGCGGTCTATGTTTTGAGCGTTTCCAGTGTCACCAGTTTTACATTCCGATGCACCTCTTGAGGTTTACTTTATCCATTGGACCTTCCCATGGACGATGAAACAAAGAAATTGCATCGGAATTAAATATATGAGACACAATGCCGACTTAGGTACAGGAAGACTGAGTTTTCCTACTGTCTATGTTTTGAGCGTGTCCTGTGTCACCAGTTTTACATTCCGATGCACCTCTATAGGGTTACTGTATCCCTTGGACGTTCCCATTGACGATGAAACACAGAAATTGCATCGGAATTAAATATAAAAGACACAATGCCGACCTATGTACAAGAAAACTGAGTCTTCTTAGGGTCTATGTTATGAGCGCTTCCTGTGTCACTAGTTTTCATTTCGATGCACCTCTGCAGGGTTACTGTATCCCTTGGACCTTCCCATTGACGATGAAACACAGAAATTGCATCGGAATTAAATATAGGAGACACAATGCCGACTTAAGTACAGAAAGACTGAGTCTTCCTACTGTCTATGTTTTGAGCGTTTCCTGTGTCACCAGTTTTACATTCCGATGCTCCTCTGCAGGTTTACTGTATCCCTTGGATTTTCCCATGGACGATGGAACACAGAAATTGCATCGGAATTAAATATAAGAGACACAATGCCGACTTAGGTACAGGAAGATTGAGTCTTCCTACTGTGTATGTTTTGAGCGTTTCCTGCGTCACCAATTTTACATTCCGATGCACCTCTGCAGGTTTACTGTAACCATTGGACCTTCCCATTGACGCTGAAACACAGAAATTGCATCGGAATTAAATATAAGTGACACAGTGCTGACTTAAGAACAGGAACATTGAGTCTTCCTACTGTCTATGTTTTGAGCGTTTCCTGCGTCACCAGTTTTACATTCCGATGCTCCTCTGCACGTTTACTGTATCCATTGGACCTTCCCATTCACGATGAAACACAGAAATTACATCGGAATTAAATATAAAAGACACAACGTTGACTTAAGTACAAGAAAACTGAGTCTTCTTGCGGTCTATGTTTTGAGCGTTTCCAGTGTCACCAGTTTTACATTCCGATGCACGTCTGGAGGTTTACTTTATCCATTGGACCTTCCCATGGACGATGAAACACAGAAATTGCATCGGAATTAAATATATGAGACACAATGCCGACTTAGGTACAGGAAGACTGAGTCTTCCTACTGTCTATGTTTTGAGCGTGTCCTGTGTCACCAGTTTTACATTCCGATGCACCTCTGTAGGGTTACTGTATCCCTTGGACGTTCCCATTGACGATGAAACACAGAAATTGCATCGGAATTAAATATAAGAGACACAATGCCGACTTAAGTACAGAGAGACTGATTCTTCCTACTGCATATGATTTGAGCGTTTCCTGTGTCACCAGTTTTACATTCCGATGCACCTCGGCTGGTTTACTGTATCCCTTGCACCTTCCCATTGTCAATGAAACACAGAAATTACATCGGAATTTAATATAACAGACACAATGCCGACTTAAGTACAGGAAGACTGAGTCTTCCTACTGTCTATGCTTTGAGTGTTTCCTGTATCACCAGTTTTACATTCCGATGCACCTCGGCTGGTTTACTGTATCCCTTGCACCTTCCCATTGACAATGAAACACAGAAATTACATCGGAATTTAATATAACAGACACAATGCAGACTTAAGAACAGGAAGACTGAGTCATCCTACTGTCAATGTTTGAGCGTTTCCTGTGTCAACAGTTTTACATTCCGATCCACCTCTGCAGGTTTACTGTATCCATTGGACCTTCCCATTGACGACGAAACACAGAAATTGCATCGGATTTAAATATAAGAGACACAATGCCGCCTTAAGTACAGGAAGGCTGAGTCTTCCTACTGTCTATGTTTTGAGCGTTTCCTGTGTCACCAGTTTTACATTCCGATTCACCTCTGCAGGTTTACTGTATCCCTTGGATCTTCCCATTGACAATGAAACACAGAAATTGCACCGGAATAAAATATAAGAGACACAATGCCGACTTAAGTACAGGAACATTGAGTCTTCCTACTGTCTATGTTTTGAGCGTTTCCTGCGTCACCAGTTTTACATTCCGATGCACCTCTGCAGGTTTACTGCATCCATTGGACCTTCCCATTGACGACGAAACACAGAAATTGCATCGGATTTAAATATAAGAGACACAATGCCGACTTAAGTACAGGAAGGCTGAGTCTTCCTGCTGTCTATGTTTTGAGCGTTTCCTGTGTCACCAGTTTTACATACCGATGCACCTCTGCAGGTTTACTGTATCCCTTGGATCTTCCCATTGACGATGAAACACAGAAATTGCAACGGAATTAAATATAAGAGACACAATGCCGACGTAAGTACAGGAACCCTGAGTCTTCCTACTGTCTATGATTTGAGCGTTTCCTGCGTCACCAGCTTTACATTCCGATGCACCTCTGCAGGTTTAGTGCATCCATTGGACCTTCCTATGGACGTTGAAACACAGAAATTGCATCTGAATTAAATATAAGAGACACAATTCCGACTTAGGTACAGGAAGACTGAGTCTTCCTACTGTCTATGTTTGAGCGTGTCCTGTGTCACCAGTTTTACATTCCGATGCACCTCTGCAGGTTTACTGTAACCCTTGGACCTTCACAGTGACGATGAAACACAGAAATTGCGTCGGAATTAAATATAAA
Source organism: Schistocerca nitens (assembly GCF_023898315.1). Taxonomy (NCBI): domain Eukaryota; kingdom Metazoa; phylum Arthropoda; class Insecta; order Orthoptera; family Acrididae; genus Schistocerca; species Schistocerca nitens. Next base: position 1,198,716,816 of record NC_064615.1, on the reverse strand, counting down.
AGACACAATGCCGACCTAAGTACAAGAAAACTGAGTCTTCTTAGGTTATATGTTATGAGCGCTTCCTGTGTCACCAGTTTTACATTCCGATGCACCTCTGCAGGGTTACTGTATCCCTTGGAACTTTCCATTGACGATGAAACACAGAAATTGCATCGGAATTAAATATAAGCGTCACAATGCCGACTTACGTACAGAAAGACTGAGTCTTCCTACTGTCTATGTTTTGAGCGTTTCCTGTGTCACCAGTTTTACATTCCGATGCACCTCTGGAGGTTTACTTTATCCATTGGACCTTCCCATGGACGATGAAACACAGAAATTGCATCGGAATTAAATATATGAGACACAATGCCGATTTAGGTACAGGAAGACTGAATCTTCCTACTGTCTATGATTTGAGCGTGTCCTGTGTCACCAGTTTTACATTCCGATGCACCTCTGTAGGGTAACTGTATCCCTTGGACATTCCCATTGACGATGAAACACAGAAATTGCATCGGAATTAAATATAAGACACAATGCCGACTTAAGTACAGAATGACTGAGTCTTCCTACTGTCTATTTTTTGAGCGCTTCCTGTGTCACCAGTTTTACATTCCGATGCACCTCTGCAGGGTTACTGTATCCCTTGGAACTTTCCATTGACGATGAAACACAGAAATTGCATCGGAATTAAATACAAGAGACACAATGCAGACTTAAGAACAGGAAGACTGAGTCTTCCTATTGTCAATGTTTGAGCGTTTCCTGTGTCAACAGTTTTACATTCCGATGCACCTCTGCAGGTTTTCTGTATCCATTGGACCTTCCCATTGACGATGAAACACAGAAAATGCATCGGAATTAAATATAAGAGACACAATGCCGACTTAAGTACAGGAAGACTGAGTCTTCCTACTGTCTATGTTTTGAACGTTTCCTGTGTCACCAGTTTTACATTCCGATCCACCTCTGCAGGTTTACTGTATCCATTGGACCTTCCCATTGACGACGAAACACAGAAATTGCATCGGATTTAAATATAAGAGACACAATGCCGACTTAAGTACAGGAATGCTGAGTCTTCCTACAGTCTATGTTTTGCGCGTTTCCTGTGTCACCAGTTTTACATTCCGATTCACCTCTGCAGGTTTACTGTATCCCTTGGATCTTCCCATTGACGATGAAACACAGAAATTGCACCGGAATTAAATATAAGAGACACAATGCAGACTTAAGTACAGGAACATTGAGTCTTCCTACTGTCTATGCTTTGAGCTTTTCCTGCGTCACCAGTTTTACATTCCGATGCACCTCTGCAGGTTTACTGTATCCATTGGACCTTCCCATTGACGACGAAAAACAGAAATTGCTTCGGATTTAAATATAAGAGACACAATGCCGACTTAAGTACAGGAAGGCTGAGTCTTCCTACTGTCTACGTTTTTAGCGTTTCCTCTTGTCACCAGTTTTACATTCCGATGCACCTCTGCAGGTTTATGTATCCCTTGGATCATCCCATTGACGATGAAACACAGAAATTGCACCGGAATTAAATATAAGAGACACAATGCCGACTTAAGTACAGGAACATTGAGTCTTCCTACTGTCTATATTTTGAGCGTTTCCTGCGTCACCAGTTTTACATTCTGATGCACCTCTGCAGGTTTACTGTATCCCTCGGATCTTCCCATTGACGATGAAACACAGAAATTGCACCGGAATTAAATATAAGAGACACAATGCCGACTTATGTACAGGAAGGATGAGTCTTCCTACTGTCTATGTTTTGAGCGTTTCCTGTGTCACCAGTTTTACATTCCGATGCACCTCTGCAAGTTTACTGTATCCCTTGGACTTTACCATTGACGATGAAACACAGAAATTGCATCGGAATTAAATACAAGAGACACATTGCAGACTTAAGAACAGGAAGACTGAGTCTTCCTACTGTCAATATTTGAGCGTTTCCTGTGTCAACAGTTTTACATTCCGATGCACCTCTGCAGGTTTTCTGTATCCATTGGACCTTCCCATTGACGATGAAACACAGAAAATGCATCGGAATTAAATATAAGAGACACAATGCCGACTTAAGTACAGGAAGACTGAGTCTTCCTACTGTCTATGTTTTGAACGTCTCCTGTGTCACCAGTTTTACATTCCGATCCACCTCTGCAGGTTTACTGTATCCATTGGACCTTCCCATTGACGACAAAACACAGAAATTGCATCGGATTTAAATATAAGAGACACAATGCCGACTTAAGTACAGGAATGCTGAGTCTTCATACTGTCTATGTTTCGAGCGTTTCCTGTGTCACCAGTTTTACATTCCGATGCACCTCTGCAGGTTTACTGTATCCCTTGCACCTTCCCATGGACAATGAAACACAGAAATTACATCGGAATTTAATATAACAGACACAATGCCGACTTAAGTACAGGAAGGATGAGTCTTCCTACTGTCTATGCTTTGAGCTTTTCCTGCGTTACCAGTTTTACATTCCGATGCACCTCTGCATGTTTACTGTATCCATTGGACCTTCCCATTGACGACGAAACACAGAAATTGCATCGGATTTAAATATAAGAGACACAATGCCGACTTAAGTACAGGAAGGCTGAGTCTTCCTACTGTCTATGTTTTGAGCGTTTCCTGTGTCACCAGTTTTACATTCCGATGCACCTCTGCAGGTTTATGTATCCCTTGGATCTTCCCATTGACGATGAAACACAGAAATTGCACCGGAATTAAATATAAGAGACACAATGCCGACTTAAGTACAGGATCATTGAGTCTTCCTACTGTCTATGTTTTGAGCGTTTCCTGCGTCACCAGTTTTACATGCCGATGCACCTCTGCAGGTTTACTGTATCCCACGGATCTTCCCATTGACGATGAAACACAGAAATTGCATCGGAATTAAATATAAGAGACACAATGCCGACTTAAGTACAGGAACATTGAGTCTTCTTAGGGTCTATGTTATGAGCGCTTCCTGTGTCACCAGTTTTACATTCCGATGCACCTCTGCAGGGTTACTGTATCCCTTGGACTTTTCCATTGACGATGAAACACAGAAATTGCATCGGAATTAAATATAAGAGTCACAATGCCGACTTAAGTACAGAAAGACTGAGTGTTCCTACTGTCTATGTTTTGAGCGTTTCATGTGTCACCAGTTTTACATTCCGATGCACCTCTGCAGGTTTACTGTATCCCTTGGATTTTCCCATTGACGATGAAACACAGAAATTGCATCGGAATTAAATATAAGCGTCACAATGCCGACTTAAGTACAGAAAGACTGTGTCTTCCTACTGTCTATGCTTTGAGCGTTTCCTGTGTCACCAGTTTTACATTCCGATGCACCTCTGGAGGTTTACTTTATCCATTGGACCTTCCCATGGACGATGAAACACAGAAATTACATCGGAATTTAATATAACAGACACAATGCCGACTTAAGTACAGGAAGGATGAGTCTTCCTACTGTCTATGTTTTGAGCGTTTCCTGTGTCACCAGTTTTACATTCCGATGCACCTCTGCAAGTTTACTGTATCCCTTGGACTTTACCATTGACGATGAAACGCAGAAATTGCATCGGAATTAAATACAAGAGACACAATGCAGACTTAAGAACAGGAAGACTGAGTCTTCCTATTGTCAATGTTTGAGCGTTTCCTGTGTCAACAGTTTTACATTCCGATGCACCTCTGCAGGTTTTCTGTATCCATTGGACCTTCCCATTGACGATGAAACACAGAAAATGCATCGGAATTAAATATAAGAGACACAATGCCGACTTAAGTACAGGAAGACTGAGTCTTCCTACTGTCTATGTTTTGAACGTTTCCTGTGTCACCAGTTTTACATTCTGATCCACCTCTGCAGGTTTACTGAATCCATTGGACCTTCCCATTGACGACGAAACACAGAAATTGCATCGGATTTAAATATATGAGACACAATGCCGACTTAAGTACAGGAATGCTGAGTCTTCCTACTGTCTATGTTTTGCGCGTTTCCTGTGTCACCAGTTTTACATTCCGATTCACCTCTGCAGGTTTACTGTATCCCTTGGATCTTCCCATTGACGATGAAACACAGAAATTGCACCGGAATTAAATATAAGAGACACAATGCCGACTTAAGTACAGGAACATTGAGTCTTCCTACTGTCTATGTTTTGAGCGTTTCCTGCGTCACCAGTTTTACATTCCGATGCACCTCTGCAGGTTTACTGTATCCCTCGGATCTTCCCATTGACGATGAAACACAGAAATTGCATCGGAATTAAATATAAGAGACACAATGCCGACTTAAGTACAGGAACATTGAGTCTTCTTACTGTCTATGTTTTGAGCGTTTCCTGTGTCACCAGTTTTACATTACGATGCACCTCTGCAGGTTTACTGTATCCTTTGCACCTTCCCATTGACAATGAAACACAGGAATTACATCGGAATTTAATATAACAGACACAATGCCGACTTAAGTACAGGAAGGATGAGTCTTCCTACTGTCTATGTTTTGAGCGTTTCCTGTGTCACCAGTTTGACATTCCGATGCACCTCTGCAAGTTTACTGTATCCCTTGGACTTTACCATTGACGATGAAACACAGAAATTGCATCGGAATTAAATACAAGAGACACAATGCAGACTTAAGAACAGGAAGACTGAGTCTTCCTACTGTCAATGTTTGAGCGTTTCCTGTGTCAACAGTTTTACATTCCGATGCACCTCTGCTGGTTTTCTGTATCCATTGGACCTTCCCATTGACGATGAAACACAGAAAATGCATCGGATTTAAATATAAGAGACACAATGCCGACTTAAGTACAGGAAGACTGAGTCTTCCTACTGTCTATGTTTTGAACGTTTCCTGTGTCACCAGTTTTACATTCCGATCCACCTCTGCAGGTTTACTGTATCCATTGGACCTTCCCATTGACGACAAATTACAGAAATTGCATCGGATTTAAATATAAGAGACACAATGCCGACTTAAGTACAGGAATGCTGAGTCTTCCAACTGTCTATGTTTTGAGCGTTTCATGTGTCACCAGTTTTACATTCCGATGCACCTCTGCAGGTTTACTGTATCCCTTGGATTTTCCCATTGACGATGAAACACAGAAATTGCATCGGAATTAAATATAAGAGACACAATGCCGACTTAAGTACAGGAAGATTGAGTCTTCCTACTGTGTATGTTTTCAGCGTTTCCTGCGTCACGAATTTTACATTCCGATGCACCTCTGCAGATTTACTGTATCCATTGGACCTTCCCATTGACGATGAAACACAGAAATTGCATCGGAATTAAATATAAGAGACACAATGCCGACTTAAGAACAGGAAGGCTGAGTCTTCCTACTGTCTATGTTTTGAGCGTTTCCTGTGTCACCAGTTTTACATTCCGATGCACTTCTGCAGGTTTACTGTATCCCTTGGATCTTCCCATTGACGATGAAACACAGAAATTGCATCGGAATTAAATATAAGAGACACAATGCCGACTTTAGAACAGGAAGGCTGAGTCTTCCTACTGTCTATGATTTGAGCGTTTCCTGCGTCACCAGTTTTACATTCCGATGCACCTCTGCATGTTTACTGTATCCATTGGACCTTCCCATTGACGACGAAACACAGAAATTACATCGGAATTAAATATAAGATACACAATGCCGACTTAGGTACAGGAAGACTGAGTCTTGCTACTGTCTATGTTTTGAGCGTTTCCTGTGTCACCAGTTTTACATTCCGATGCACCTCTGCAGGTTTACTGTATCCCTTGGATCATCCCATAGACGATGAAACACAGAAATTGCACCGGAATTAAATATAAGAGACACAATGCCGACATAAGTACAGGAACATTGAGTCTTCCTACTGTCTATGTTTTGAGCGTTTCCTGCGTCACCAGTTTTACATTCCGATGCACCTCTGCAAGTTTACTGTATCCATTGGACCTTCCCATTGTCGATGAAACACAGAAATTGCATCGGAATTAAATATAAGAGACACAACTCCGACTTAGGTACAGGAAGACTGAGTCTTCCTACTGTCTATGTTTTGAGCGTGTCCTGTGTCAGCAGTTTTACATTCCGAAGCGCCTCTGCAGGTTTACTGTAACCCTTGTACCTTCACAGTGACGATGAAACACAGAAATTGCATCGGAATTAAATATAAAAGACACAATGCCGACTTAAGTACAAGAAAACTGAGTCTTCTTAGGGTCTATGTTATGATCGCTTCCTGTGTCACCAGTTTTACATTCCGATGCACCTCTGCAGGGTTGCTGTATCCCTTGGACCTTCCCATTGACGATGAAACACAGAAATTGCATCGGAATTAAATATAAGAGACACAATGCCGACTTAAGTACAGAAAGACTGAGTCTTCCTACTGTCTATGTTTTGAGCGTTTCCTGTGTCACCAGTTTTACATTCCGGTCCACCTCTGCAGGTTTAATGTATCCATTGGATCTTCCCATTGACGAAGAAACACAGAAATTGCATCGGAATTAAATATAAGAGACACAACGCCGAGTTAAGTACAAGAAAACTGAGTCTTCTTACGGTCTATGTTTTGAACGGTTCCTGTGTCACCAGTTTTACATTCCGATGCACCTCTGCAGGGTTACTGTATCCCTTGGACGTTCCCATTGACGATGAAACACAGAAATTGCATCGGAATTAAAGATAAGAGACTTAATGCTGACTTTAGAACAGGAAGGCTGAGTCTTCCTACTCTCTATGTTTTGAGCGTTTCCTGTGTCACCAGTTTTACATTCCGATGCACCTCTGCATGTTTACTGTTTCCATTGGACCTTCCCATTGAGGATGAAACACAGAAATTACATCGGAATTAAATATAAGAGACACAACGTTGACTTAAGTACAAGAAAACATAGTCTTCTTACGGTCTATGCTTTGAGTGTTTCCAGTGTCACCAGTTTAACATTCCGATGCACCTCTGCAGGTTTACTGTATCCATTGGACCTTCCCATGGACGATGAAACACAGAAATTGCATCGGAATTAAATATAAGAGACACAATGCCGACTTAGGTACAGGAAGACTGAGTCTTCCTACTGTCTATGTCTTGAGCGTGTCCTGTGACACCAGTTTTACATTCCGATGCACCTCTGCAGGTTTACTGTATCCCTTGCACCTTCCCATTGACAATGGAGCACAGAAATTACATTGGACTTAAATACAACAGACACAATGCCGACTTTAGTACAGGAAGACTGAGTCTTCCTACTGTCTATGTTTTGAGCGTTTCCTGTGTCACCAGTTTTACATTCCGATGCACCTCTGCAGGTTGACTGTATCCCTTGGACTTTACCATTGACGATGAAACACAGAAATTGCATCGGAATTAAATATAAGAGACACAATGCCCACTTAAGTACAGGAAGACGGAGTCTTCCGCCTGTCAATGTTTGAGCGTTTCCTGTGTCAACAGTTTTATATTCCGATGCACCTCTGCAGGTTTACTGTATCCATTGGACCTTCCCATTGACGATGAAACACAGAAAATGCATCGGAATTTAATATAAGAGACACAATGCCGACTTAAGTACAGGAAGACTGAGTCTTCCTACTGTCTATGTTTTGAGCGTTTCCTGTGTCACCAGTTTTACATTCCGATCCACCTCTGCAGGTTTACTGTATCCATTGGACCTTCCCATTGACGACGAAACACAGAAATTAAATCGGATTTAAATATAAGAGACACATTGCCGACTTAAGTACAGGAAGGCTGAGTCTTGCTACTGTCTATGTTTTGAGCGTTCCTTGGGTCGCCAGTTTTAAATTCCGATGCACTTCTTCAGGTTTACTGTATCCATTGGACCTTCCCATTGACGATGAAACACAGAAATTACCTCGGAATTAAATATAAGAGACACAACGTTGAGTTAAGTACAAGAAAACTGAGTCTTCTTACGGTCTATGTTTTGAGCGTTTCCAGTGTCACCAGTTTTACATTCCGATGCACCTCTGCAGGTTTACTGTATCCATTGGACCTTCCCATGGACGATGAAACACAGAAATTGCATCGGAATTAAATATAAGAGACACAACTCCGACTTAGGTACAGGAATACTGAGTCTTCCTACTGTCTATGTTTGGGGCATGTCCTGTGTCACCAGTTTTACATTCCGATGCGCCTCTGCAGGTTTACTGTATCCCTTGTACCTTCACAGTGACGATGAAACACAGAAATTGCATCGGAATTAAATATAAAGGACACAATGCCGACTTAAGTACAAGAAAACTGAGTCTTCTTAGGGTCTATGTTATGAGCGCTTCCTGTGTCACCAGTTTTCATTTCGATTAACCTCTGCAGGGTTACTGTATCCCTTGGACCTTCCCATTGACGATGAAACACAGAAATTGCATCGGAATTAAATATAGGAGACACAATGCCGACTTAAGTACAGAAAGACTGAGTCTTCCTACTGTCTATGTTTTGCTCGTTTCCTGTGTCACCAGTTTTACATTCCGATGCACCTCTGCAGGTTTACTGTATCCATTGGACCTTCCCATTGACGATGAAACACAGAAATTGCATCGGAATTAAATATAAGAGACACAATGCCGACTTTAGAACAGGAAGGCTGAGTCTTCCTACTGTCTATGATTTGAGCGTTTCCTGCGTCACCAGTTTTACATTCCGATGCACCTCTGCATGTTTACTGTATCCATTGGACCTTCCCATTGACAATGAAACACAGAAATTACATCGGAATTAAATATAAGAGACACAATGCCGACTTAGGTACAGGAATACTGAGTCTTCCTACTGTCTATGTTTTGAGCGTGTCCTGTGTCACCAGATTTACATTCCGATGCACCTCTGCAGGTTTACTGTATCCCTTGCACCTTCACAGTGACGATGAATTACAGAAATTGAATCGGAATTAAATATAAGAGACACAATGCCGACTTTAGAACAGGAAGGCTGAGTCTACCTACTGTCTATGTTTTGAGCGTTTCCTGCGTCACCAGTTTTACATTCCGATGCACCTCTGCATGTTTACTGTATCCATTGGACCTTCCCATTGACGACGAAACACAGAAATTACATCGGAATTAAATATAAGAGACACATTGCCGACTTAAGTACAGGAAGGCTGAGTCTTGCTACTGTCTATGTTTTGAGCGTTCCTTGGGTCGCCAGTTTTAAATTCCGATGCACCTCTTCAGGTTTACTGTATCCCTTGGATCTTCCCATTGACAATGAAACACAGAAATTGCATCGGAATTAAATATAAGAGACACAATGCCGACTTAAGTACAGGAACATTGAGTCTACCTACTGTCTATGTTTTGAGCGTTTCCTGTGTCACCAGTTTTACATTCCGACGCACCTCTGTAGGGTTACTGTATCCCTTGGACGTTCCCATTGACGATGAAACACAGAAATTGCATCGGAATTAAATATAAGAGACACAATGCAGACTTAAGAACAGGAAGACTGAGTCTTCCTACTGTCAATGTTTGAGCGTTTCCTGTGTCAACAGTTTTACATTCCGTTCCACCTCTGCAGGTTTACTGTAACCATTGGACCTTCCCATTGACGACGAAACACAGAAATTGCATCGGATTTAAGTATAAGAGACACAATGCCGACTTAAGTACAGGAAGGCTGTGTCTTCCTACTGTCTATGTTTTGAGCGTCTCCTGTGTCACCAGTTTTACATTCCGATTCACCTCTGCAGGTTTACTGTATCCCTTGGATCTTCCCATTGACAATGAAACACAGAAATTGCATCGGAATTAAATATAAGAGACACAATGCCGACTTAAGTACAGAAACATTGAGTCTACCTACTGTCTATGTTTTGAGCGTTTCCTGCGTCACCAGTTTTACATTCCGATGCACCTCTGCAGGTTTACTGCATCCATTGGACTTTCCCATTGACGACGAAACACAGAAATTGCATCGGATTTAAATATAAGAGACACAATGCCGACTTAAGTACAGGAACGCTGAGTCTTCCTACTGTCTATGTTTTGAGCGTTTCCTGTGTCACCAGTTTTACATTCCGATGCACCTCTGCAGGTTTACTGTATCACTTGGATCTTCCCGTTGACGATGAAACACAGAAATTGCACCGGAATTAAATATAAGAGACACAATGCCGACTTAAGTACAGGAACATTGAGTCTTCCTACTGTCTATGTTTTGAGCGTTTCCTGCGTCACCAGTTTTACATTCCGATGCACCTCTGCAGGTTTACTGTATCCATTGGACCTTCCCATGGACGATGAAACACAGAAATTGCATCTGAATTAAATATAAGAGACACAATTCCGACTTAGGTACAGGAAGACTGAGTCTTCCTATTGTCTACGTTTGAGCGTGTCCTGTGTCACCAGTTTTACATTCCGATGCACATCTGCAGGTTTACTGTAACCCTTGGACCTTCACAGTGACGATGAAACACAGAAATTGCATCGGAATTAAATATAAAAGACACAATGCCGACCTAAGTACAAGAAAACTAAGTCTTCTTAGGGTATATGTTATGGGCGCTTCCTGTGTCACCAGTTTTACATTCCGATGCACCTCTGCAGGATTACTGTATCCCTTGGAACTTTCCATTGACGATGAAACACAGAAATTGCATCGGAATTAAATATAAGCGTCACAATGCCGACTTAAGTACAGAAAGACTGAGTCTTCCTACTGTCTATGTTTTGAGCGTTTCCTGTGTCACCAGTTTTACATTCCGATGCACCTCTGTAGGGTTACTGTATCCCTTGGACGTTCCCATTGACGATGAAACACAGAAATTGCATCGGAATTAAATATAGGAGGCACAATGCCGACTTAAGTACAGAAAGACTGAGTCTTCCTACTGACTATGCTTTGAGCGTTTCCTGTGTCACCAGTTTTACATTCCGATGCACCTCTGCAGGTTTACTGTATCCCTTGCACCTTCCCATTGACAATGAAACACAGAAATTACATCGGAATTTAATATAACAGACACAATGCCGACTTAAGTACAGGAAGGATGAGTCTTCCTACTGTCTATGTTTTAAGCGTTTCCTGTGTCACCAGTTTTACATTCCGATGCACCTCTGCAAGTTTACTGTATCCCTTGGACTTTACCATTGACGATGAAACACAGAAATTGCATCGGAATTAAATATAAGAGACACAATGCCGACTTAAGTACAGAAAGACTGAGTCTTCCTACTGTCTATGTTTTGAGCGTTTCCTGTGTCACCAGTTTTACATTCCGATGCACCTCGGCAGGTTTACTGTATCCCTTGCACCTTCCCATTGACAATGAAACACAGAAATTACATCGGAATTTAATATAACAGACACAATGCCGACTTAAGTACAGGAAGACTGAGTCTTCCTACTGTCTATGTTTTGAGCGTTTCCTGTGTCACCAGTTTTACATTCCGATGCACCTCTGCAAGTTTACTGTATCCCTTGGACTGTACCATTGACGATGAAACACAGAAATTGCTTCGGAATTAAATATAAGAGACACAATGCAGACTTAAGAACAGGAAGACTGAGTCTTCCTACTGTCAATGTTTGAGCGTTTCCTGTGTCAACAGTTTTACATTCCGATCCACCTCTGCAGGTTTACTGTATCCATTGGACCTTCCCATTGACGACGAAACACAGAAATTGCATCGGATTTAAATATAAGAGACACAATGCCGACTTAAGTACAGGAAGGCTAAGTCTTCCTACTGTCTATGTTTTGAGCGTTTCCTGTGTCACCAGTTTTACATTCCGATGCACCTCTGCAGGTTTATGTATCCCTTGGATCTTCCCATTGACGATGAAACACAGAAATTGCATCGGAATTAAATATAAGAGACACAACGCCGAGTTAGGTACAAGAAAACTGAGTCTTCTTAGGGTCTATGTTTTGAACGCTTCCTGTGTCACCAGTTTTACATTCCGATGCACCTCTGCAGGTTTACTGTAACCCTTGGACCTGCACAGTGACGATGAAACACAGAAATTGCATCGGAATTAAATATAAAAGACACAATGCCGACCTAAGTACAAGAAAACTGAGTCTTCTTAGGGTCTATGTTATGAGCGCTTCCTGTGTCACCAGTTTTACATTCCGATGCACCTCTGCAGGTTTACTGTATCCATTGGACCTTCCCATTGACGATGAAACACAGAAATTACATCGGAATTAAATATAAGAGACACAACGTGGACTTAGGTACAAGAAAACTGAGTCTTCTTACGGTCTATGTTTTGAGCGTTTCCAGTGTCACCAGTTTTATTCCGATGCACTTCTGGAGGTTTACTTTATCCATTGGACCTTCCCATTGACGATGAAACACAGAAAATGCATAGGAATTAAATATAAGAGACACAATGCCGACTTAAGTACAGGTAGAATGAGTAATCCTACTGTCTATGTTGTGAGCGTTTCCTGCGTCACCAATTTTACATTCCGATGCACCTCTGCAGATTTACTGTATCCATTGGACCTTCCCATTGACGATGAAAGACAGAAATTGCATCGGAATTAAATATAAGAGACACAATGCCGACTTAAGAACAGGAAGGCAGATTCTTCCTACTGTCTATGTTTTGAGCGTTTCCTGTGTCACCAGTTTTACATTCCGATGCACCTCCGCAGGTTTACTGTATCCCTTGGATCTTCCCATTGACGATGAAACACAGAAATTGCATCGGAATGAAATATAAGAGACACAATGCCGACTTAAGTACAGGTAGAATGAGTAATCCTACTGTCTATGTTGTGAGCATTTCCTGTGTCACCATTTTTACATTCCGATCCTCCTCTGCAGGTTTACTGTATCCATTGGATCTTCCCATTGACGAAGAAACACAGAAATTGCATCGGAATTAAATATAAGAGACACAACGCCGAGTTAGGTACAAGAAAACTGAGTCTTCTTAGGGTCTATGCTTTGAACGCTTCCTGTGTCACCAGTTTTACATTCCGATGCACCTCTGCAGGGTTACTGTATCCCTTGGACGTTCCCATTGACGATGAAACACAGAAATTGCATCGGAATTAAATATATGAGACACAATGCCGACTTAGGTACAGGAAGACTGAGTCTTCCTACTGTCTATGTTTTCAGCGTGTCCTGTGTCACCAGTTTTACATTCCGATGCACCTCTGTAGGGTTACTGTATCCCTTGGACGTTCCCATTGACGATGAAACACAGAAATTGCATCGGAATTAAATATAAGAGACACAGTGCCGACTTAAGTACAGAAAGACTGAGTCTTCCTACTGTCTATGCTTTGAGCGTTTCCTGTGTCACCAGTTTTACATTCCGATGCACCTCTGCAGGTTTACTGTATCCCTTGCACCTTCCCATTGACAATGAAACACAGAAATTACATCGGAATTTAATATAACAGACACAATGCCGACTTAAGTACAGGAAGGATGAGTCTTCCTAGTGTCTATGTTTTGAGCGTTTCCTGTGTCACCAGTTTTACATTCCGATGCACCTCTGCAAGTTTACTGTATCCCTTGGACTTTACCATTGACGATGAAACACAGAAATTGCATCAGAATTAAATATAAGAGACACAATGCCGACTTAAGTACAGAAAGACTGAGTCTTCCTACTGTCTATGTTTTGAGCGTTTCCTGTGTCACCAGTTTTACATTCCGATGCACCTCGGCAGGTTTACTGTATCCCTTGCACCTTCCCATTGACAATGAAACACAGAAATTACATCGGAATTTAATATAACAGACACAGTGCCGACTTAAGTACAGGAAGACTGAGTCTTCCTACTGTCTATGTTTTGAGCGTTTCCTGTGTCACCAGTTTTACATTCCGATGCACCTCTGCAAGTTTACTGTATCCCTTGGACTTTACCATTGACGATGAAACACAGAAATTGCATCGGAATTAAATATAAGAGACACAATGCAGACTTAAGAACAGGAAGACTGAGTCTTCCTACTGTCAATGTTTGAGCGTTTCCTGTGTCAACAGTTTTACATTCCGATCCACCTCTGCAGGTTTACTATATCCATTGGACCTTCCCATTGACGACGAAACACAGAAATTGCATCGGATTTAAATATAAGAGACACAATGCCGACTTAAGTACAGGAAGGCTGAGTCTTCCTACTGTCTATGTTTTGAGCGTTTCCTGTGTCACCAGTTTTACATTCCGATGCACCTCTGCAGGTTTATGTATCCCTTGGATCTTCCCATTGACGATGAAACACAGAAATTGCACCGGAATTAAATATAAGAGTCACAATGCCGACTTAAGTACAGGAACATTGAGTCTTCCTACTGTCTATGTTTTGAGCGTTTACTGCGTCACCAGTTTTACATTCCGATGCACCTCTGCAGGTTTACTGTATCCATATGACCTTCCCATAAACGAAGAAAGACAGAAATTGCATAGCAATTAAATATAAGAGACACAATTCCGACTTAGGTACAGGAAGACTGAGTCTTCCTACTGTCTATGTTTTGAGCGTTTCCTGTGTCACCAGTTTTACATTCCGATGCACCTCTGCAGGTTTACTGTAACCCTTGGACCTTGACAGTGACGATGAAACACAGAAATTGCATCGGAATTAAATATAAAAGACACAATGCCGACCTAAGTACAAGAAAAATGAGTCTTCTTAGGGTCTATGTTATGAGCGCTACCTGTGTCACCAGTTTCACATTCCGATGCACCTCTGCAGGGTTACTGTATCCCTTGGACTTTTCCGTAGACGATGAAACACAGAAATTGAATCGGAATTAAATATAAAAGTCACAATGCCGACTTAAGTACAGAAAGACTGAGTCTTCCTACTGTCTATGTTTTGAGCGTTTCCTGTGTCACCAGTTTTACATTCCGATGCACCTCTGCAGGTTTACTGTATCCCTTGGATTTTCCCATTGACGATGAAACACAGAAATTGCATCGGAATTAAATGTAAGAGACACAATGCCGACTTAAGTACAGGAAGATTGAGTCTTCCTACTGTGTATGTTTAGAGCGTTTCCTGCGTCACCAATTTTACATTCCGATGCACCTCTGCAGATTTACTGTATCCATTGTACCTTCCCATTGACGATGAAAGACAGAAATTGCATCGGAATTAAATATAAGAGACACAATGCCGACTTAAGAACAGGAAGGCAGAGTCTTCCTACTGTCTATGTTTTGAGCGTTTATTGTGTCACCAGTTTTACATTCCGATGCACCTCCGCAGGTTTACTGTATCCCTTGGATCTTTCCATTGACGATGAAACACAGAAATTGCATCGGAATGAAATATAAGAGACACAATGCCGACTTAAGTACAGGAACATTGAGACTTCCTACTGTCTATGTTTTGAGCGTTTCCTGCGTCACCAGTTTTACATTCCGATGCACCTCTGCAGGTTTACTGTATCCATTGGACCTTCCCATTGACGATGAAACACCGAAATTACATCGGAATTAAATATAAGAGACACAACGTTGACTTAGGTACAAGAAAACTGAGTCTTCTTACGGTCTATGTTTTGAGCGTTTCCAGTGTCACCAGTTTTATTCCGATGCACCTCTGGAGGTTTACTTTATCCATTGGACCTTCCCATTGACGATGAAACACAGAAAATGCATAGGAATTAAATATAAGAGACACAATGCCGACTTAAGTACAGGTAGAATGAGTATTCCTACTGTCTATGTTGTGAGCGTTTCCTGTGTCACCAGTTTTACATTCCGATCCACCTCTGCAGGTTTACTGTATCCATTGGATCTTCCCATTGACGAAGAAACACAGAAATTGCATCGGAATTAAATATAAGAGACACAACGCCGAGTTAAGTACAAGAAAACTGAGTCTTCTTAGGGTCTATGTTTTGAACGCTTCCTGTGTCACCAGTTTTACATTCCGATGCACCTCTGCAGTGTTACTGTATCCCTTGGACGTTCCCATTGACGATGAAACACAGACATTGCATCGGAATTAAATATAAGAGACACAATGCTGACTTTAGAACAGGAAGGCTGGGTCTTCCTACTGTCTATGTTTTGAGCGTTTCCTGTGTCACCAGGTTTACATTTCGATGCACCTCTGCAGGTTTACTGTATCCCTTGGACGTTCCCATTCACGATGAAACACAGAAATTGCATCGAAATTAAATATAAGAGACACAATGTCGACTTTAGAACAGGGAGGCTGAGTCTTCCTACTGTCTATGTTTTGAGCGTTTCCTGCGTCACCAGTTTTACATTCCGATGCACCTCTGCATGTTTACTGTATCCATTGGACCCTCCCATTGACGATGAAACACAGAAATTACATCGGAATTAAATATAAGAGACACATCGTTGACTTAAGTACAAGAAAACTGAGTCTTCTTATGGTCTATGTTTTAAGCGTTTCCAGTGTCACCAGTTTTACATTCCGATACACCTCTGCAGGTTTACTGTATCTTTTGGACCTTCCCGTGGACGATGAAACACAGAAATTGCATCGGAATTAAATATAAGAGACACAATGCCGACTTAGGTACAGGAAGACTGAGTCTTCCTACTGTCTATGCTTTGAGCGTGTCCTGTGTCACCAGTTTTACATTCCGATGCACCTATGCAGGTTTACTGTATCCCTTGCACCTTCACAGTGACGATGAATTACAGAAATTGCATCGGAATTAAATATAAAAGACACAATGCTGACTTAAGTACAAGAAAACAGTGCCTTCTTAGGGTCTATGTTATGAGCGCTTCCTGTGTCACCAGTTCTACATTCCGATGCACCTCTGCAGCGTTACTGTATCCCTTGGACCTTCCCATTGACGATTAAAACACAGAAATTGCATGGGAATTAAATATAAGAGACACAATGCCGACTTAAGTACAGAAAGACTGAGTCTTCCTACTGTCTATGTTTTGAGCGTTTCCTGTGTCACCAGTTTTACATTCCGATGCACCTCTGCAATTTTACTGTATCGCTTGCACCTTCCCATTGACAATGAAGCACAGAAATTACATCGGACTTAAATATAACAGACACAATGCCGACTTTAGTACAGGAAGACTGAGTCTTCCTACTGTCTATGTTTTGAGCGTGTCCTGTGTCACCAGTTTTACATTCCGATGCACCTCTGCAGGTTTACTGTATACCTTGGACTTTACCATTGACGATGAAACAGAAATTGCATCGGAATTAAATATAAGAGACACAATGCCGACTGAAGTACAGGAAGACGGAGTCTTCCGACTGTCAATGTTTGAGCGTTTCCTGTGTCAACTGTTTTACATTCCGATGCACCTCTGCAGGTTTCCTGTATCCATTGGACCTTCCCATTGACGATGAAACACAGAAAATGCGTCGGAATTAAATATAAGAGACACAATGCCGACTTAAGTACAGGAAGACTGAGTCTTCCTACTGTCTATGTTTTGAGCGTTTCCAGTGTCACCAGTTTTACATTCCGATCCACCTCTGCAGGTTTACTGTATCCATTGGACCTTCCCATTGACGACGAAATACAGAAATTGCATCGGATTTAAATATAAGAGACACAATGCCGACTTAAGTACAAGAAAACTGAGTCTTCTTACGGTCTATGTTTTAAGCGTTTCCAGTGTCACCAGTTTTACATACCGATGCACCTCTGCAGGTTTACTGTATCCATTGGACCATCCCATGGACGATGAAACACAGAAATTGCATCGGAATTAAATATAAGAGACACAATGCCGACATAAGTACAGGAACATTGAGTCTTCCTACTGTCTATGTTTTGAGCGTTTCCTGCGTCACCAGTTTTACATTCCGATGCACCTCTGCAGGTTTACTGTATCCATTGGACCTTCCCATTGACGATGAAACACAGAAATTGCATCGGAATTAAATATAAGAGACACAACTCCGACTTAGGTACAGGAAGACTGAGTCTTCCTACTGTCTATGTTTTGAGCGTGTCCTGTGTCACCAGTTTTACATTCCGATTCGCCTCTGCAGGTTTACTGTAACCCTTGTACCTTCCCAGTGACGATGAAACACAGAAATTGCATCGGAATTAAATATAAAAGACACAATGCCGACTTAAGTACAAGAAAACTGAGTCTTCTTAGGGTCTATGTTATGATCGCTTCCTGTGTCACCAGTTTTACATTCCGATGCACCTCTGCAGGGTTGCTGTATCCCTAGGACCTTCCCATTGACGATGAAACACAGAAATTGCATCGAAATTAAATATAAGAGACACAATGCCGACTTAAGTACAGGAACATTGAGTCTTCCTACTGTCTATGTTTTGAGCGTTTCCTGTGTCACCAGTTTTACATTTCGATGCACCTCTGCAGGTTTACTGTATCCCTTGGACGTTCCCATTCACGATGAAACACAGAAATTGCATCGAAAGTAAAGATAAGAGACACAATGCCGACTTTAGAACAGGAAGGCTGAGTCTTCCTACTGTCTATGTTTTGAGCGTTTCCTGCGTCACCAGTTTTACATTCCGATGCACCTCTGCATGTTCACTGTATCCATTGGACCCTCCCATTGACGATGAAACACAGAAATTACATCGGAATTAAATATAAGAGACACAACGTTGACTTAAGTACAAGAAAACTTAGTCTTCTTACGGTCTATGTTTTGTGTGTTTCCAGTGTCACCAGTTTAACATTCCGATGCACCTCTGCAGGTTTACTGTATCCATTGGACCTTCCCATGGACGATGAAACACAGAAATTGCATCGGAATTAAATATAAGAGACACAATGCCGACTTAGGTACAGGAAGACTGAGTCTTCCTACTGTCTATGTTTTGAGCGTGTCCTGTGTCACCAGTTTTACATTCCGATGCACCTCTGCAGGTTTACTGTATCCCTTGCACCTTCACAGTGACGATGAATTACAGAAATTGCATCGGAATTAAATATAAAAGACACAATGCCGACTTCAGTACAAGAAAACAGTGTCTTCTTAGGGTCTATGTTATGAGCGCTTCCTGTGTCACCAGTTTTACATTCCGATGCACCTCTGCAGTGTTACTGTATCACTTGGACCTTCCCATTGACGATTAAAACACAGAAATTGCATGGGAATTAAATATAAGAGACACAATGCCGACTTAAGTACAGAAAGACTGAGTCTTCCTACTGTCTATGTTTTGAGCGTTTCCTGTGTACCCAGTTTTCCATTCCGATGCACCTCTGCAATTTTACTGTATCCCTTGCACCTTCAGATTGACAATGAAGCACAGAAATTACATCGGACTTAAATATAACAGACACCATGCCGACTTTAGTACAGGAAGTCTGAGTCTTCCTACTGTCTATGTTTTGAGCGTGTCCTGTGTCACCAGTTTTACATTACGATGCACCTCTGCAGGTTTACTGTATCCCTTGGACTTTACCATTGACGATGAAACACAGAAATTGCATCGGAATTAAATATAAGAGACACAATGCCGACTTAAGTACAGGAAGACGGAGTCTTCCGACTGTCAATGTTTGAGCGTTTCCTGTGTCAACAGTTTTACATTCCGATGCACCTCTGCAGGTTTACTGTATCCATTGGACCTTCCCATTGACGATGAAACACAGAAAATGCATCGGAATTAAATATAAGAGACACAATGCCGACTTAAGTACAGGAAGACTGAGTCTTCCTACTGTCTATGTTTTGAGCGTTTCCAGTGTCACCAGTTTTACATTCCGATCCACCTCTGCAGGTTTACTGTATCCATTGGACCTTCCCATTGACGACGAAACACAGAAATTGCATCGGATTTAAATATAAGAGACACAATGCTGACTTTAGAACAGGAAGGCTGGGTCTTCCTATTGTCTATGCTTTGAGCGTTTCCTGTGTCACCAGTTTTACATTTCGATGCACCTCTGCAGGTTTACTGTATCCCTTGACGTTCCCATTCACGATGAAACACAGAAATTGCATCGAAATTAAATATAAGAGACACAATGCCGACTTTAGCACAGCAAGGCTGAGTCTTCCTACTGTCTATGTTTTGAGCGTTTTCTGCGTCACCAGTTTTACAGTCCGATGCACCTCTGCATGTTTACTGTATCCATTGGACCCTCCCATTGACGATGAAACACAGAAATTACATCGGAATTAAATATAAGAGACACAACGTTGACTTAAGTACAAGAAAACTTAGTCTTCTTACGGTCTATGTTTTGTGTGTTTCCAGTGTCACCAGTTTAACATTCCGATGCACCTCTGCAGGTTTACTGTACCCATTGGACCATCCCATGGACGATGAAACACAGAAATTGCATCGGAATTAAATATAAGAGACACAATGCCGACTTAGGTACAGGAAGACTGAGTCTTCCTACTGTCTATGTTTTGAGCGTGTCCTGTGTCACCAGTTTTACATTCCGATGCACCTCTGCAGGTTTACTGTATCCCTTGCACCTTCACAGTGACGATGAATTACAGAAATTGCATCGGAATTAAATATAAAAGGCACAATGCCGACTTAAGTACAAGAAAACAGTGTCTTCTTAGGGTCTATGTTATGAGCGCATCCTGTGTCACCAGTTTTACATTCCGATGCACCTCTGCAGTGTTACTGTATCCCTTGGACCTTCCCATTGACGATTAAAACACAGAAATTGCATGGGAATTAAATATAAGAGACACAATGCCTACTTAAGTACAGAAAGACTGAGTCTTCCTACTGTCTATGTTTTGAGCGTTTCCTGTGTCACCAGTTTTACATTCCGATGCACCTCTGCAATTTTACTGTATCCCTTGCACCTTCCTATTGATAATGAAGCACAGAAATTACATCGGACTTAAATATAACAGACACAATGCCGACTTTAGTACAGGAAGACTGAGTCTTCCTACTGTCTATGTTTTGAGCGTGTCCTGTGTCACCAGTTTTACATTCCGATGCACCTCTGCAGGTTTACTGTATCCCTTGGACTTTACCATTGACGATGAAACACAGAAATTGCATCGGAATTAAATATAAGAGACACAATGCCGACTTAAGTACAGGAAGACGGAGTCTTCCGACTGTCAATGTTTGAGCGTTTACTGTGTCAACAGTTTTACATTCCGATCCACCTCTGCAGGTTTACTGTATCCATTGGACCTTCCCATTGACGACGAAACACAGAAATTGCATCGGATTTAAATATAAGAGACACAATGCCGACTTAAGGACAGGAAGGCTAAGTCTTCCTACTGTCTATGTTTTGAGCGTTTCCTGTGTCACCAGTTTTACATTCCGATGCACCTCTGCAGGTTTATGTATCCCTTGGATCTTCCCATTGACGATGAAACACAGAAATTTCATCGGAATTAAATATAAGAGACACAACGCCGAGTTAGGTACAAGAAAACTGAGTCTTCTTAGGGTCTATGTTTTGAACGCTTCCTGTGTCACCAGTTTTACATTCCGATGCACCTCTGCAGGTTTACTGTAACCCTTGGACCTTCACAGTGACGATGAAACACAGAAATTGCATCGGAATTAAATATAAAAGACACAATGCCGACCTAAGTACAAGAAAACTGAGTCTTCTTAGGGTCTATGTTATGAGCGCTTCCTGTGTCACCAGTTTTACATTCCGATGCACCTCTGCAGGTTTACTGTATCCATTGGACCTTCCCATTGACGATGAAACACAGAAATTACATCGGAATTAAATATAAGAGACACAACGTGGACTTAGGTACAAGAAAACTGAGTCTTCTTACGGTCTATGTTTTGAGCGTTTCCAGTGTCACCAGTTTTATTCCGATGCACTTCTGGAGGTTTACTTTATCCATTGGACCTTCCCATTGACGATGAAACACAGAAAATGCATAGGAATTAAATATAAGAGACACAATGCCGACTTAAGTACAGGTAGAATGAGTAATCCTACTGTCTATGTTGTGAGCGTTTCCTGTGTCACCATTTTTACATTCCGATCCACCTCTGCAGGTTTACTGTATCCATTGGATCTTCCCATTGACGAAGAAACACAGAAATTGCATCGGAATTAAATATAAGAGACACAACGCCGAGTTAGGTACAAGAAAACTGAGTCTTCTTAGGGTCTATGTTTTGAACGCTTCCTGTGTCACCAGTTTTACATTCCGATGCACCTCTGCAGGGTTACTGTATCCCTTGGACTTTTCCATAGACGATGAAACACAGAAATTGCATCGGAATTAAATATAAGAGTCACAATGCCGACTTAAGTACAGAAAGACTGAGTCTTCCTACTGTCTATGTTTTGAGCGTTTCCTGTGTCACCAGTTTTACATTCCGATGCACCTCTGCAGGTTTACTGTATCCCTTGGATTTTCCCATTGACGATGAAACACAGAAATTGCATCGGAAATAAATATAAGAGACACAATGCCGACTTAAGTACAGGAAGATTGAGTCTTCCTACTGTGTATGTTTAGAGCGTTTCCTGCGTCACCAATTTTACATTCCGATGCACCTCTGCAGATTTACTGTATCCATTGGACCTTCCCATTGACGAGGAAAGACAGAAATTGCATCGGAATTTAATATAAGAGACACAATGCCGACTTAAGAACAGGAAGGCAGATTCTTCCTACTGTCTATGTTTTGAGCGTTTCCTGTGTCACCAGTTTTACATTCCGATGCACCTCCGCAGGTTTACTGTATCCCTTGGATCTTCCCATTGACGATGAAACACAGAAATTGCATCGGAATGAAATATAAGAGACACAATGCCGACTTAAGTACAGGTAGAATGAGTAATCCTACTGTCTATGTTGTGAGCGTTTCCTGTGTCACCATTTTTACATTCCGATCCACCTCTGCAGGTTTACTGTATCCATTGGATCTTCCCATTGACGAAGAAACACAGAAATTGCATCGGAATTAAATATAGGAGACACAACGCCGAGTTAGGTACAAGAAAACTGAGTCTTCTTAGGGTCTATGTTTTGAACGCTTCCTGTGTCACCAGTTTTACATTCCGATGCACCTCTGCAGGGTTACTGTATCCCTTGGACGTTCCCATTGACGATGAAACACAGAAATTGCATCGGAATTAAATATATGAGACACAATGCCGACTTAGGTACAGGAAGACTGAGTCTTCCTACTGTCTATGTTTTCAGCGTGTCCTGTGTCACCAGTTTTACATTCCGATGCACCTCTGTAGGGTTACTGTATCCCTTGGACGTTCCCATTGACGATGAAACACAGAAATTGCATCGGAATTAAATATAAGAGACACAGTGCCGACTTAAGTACAGAAAGACTGAGTCTTCCTACTGTCTATGCTTTGAGCGTTTCCTGTGTCACCAGTTTTACATTCCGATGCACCTCTGCAGGTTTACTGTATCCCTTGCACCTTCCCATTGACAATGAAACACAGAAATTACATCGGAATTTAATATAACAGACACAATGCCGACTTAAGTACAGGAAGGATGAGTCTTCCTAGTGTCTATGTTTTGAGCGTTTCCTGTGTCACCAGTTTTACATTCCGATGCATCTCTGCAAGTTTACTGTATCCCTTGGACTTTACCATTTACGATGAAACACAGAAATTGCATCAGAATTAAATATAAGAGACACAATGCCGACTTAAGTACAGAAAGACTGAGTCTTCCTACTGTCTATGTTTTGAGCGTTTCCTGTGTCAACAGTTTTACATTCCGATCCACCTCTGCAGGTTTACTGTATCCATTGGACCTTCCCATTGACGACGAAACACAGAAATTGCATCGGATTTAAATATAAGAGACACAATGCCGACTTAAGTACAGGAAGGCTGAGTCTTCTTACTGTCTATGTTTTGAGCGTTTCCTGTGTCACCAGTTTTACATTCCGCTGCACCTCTGCAGGTTTATGTATCCCTTGGATCTTCCCATTGACGATGAAACACAGAAATTGCACCGGAATTAAATATAAGAGTCACAATGCCGACTTAAGTACAGGAACATTGAGTCTTCCTACTGTCTATGTTTTGAGCGTTTACTGCGTCACCAGTTTTACATTCCGATGCACCTCTGCAGGTTTACTGTATCCATATGACCTTCCCATAAACGAAGAAAGACAGAAATTGCATAGCAATTAAATATAAGAGACACAATTCCGACTTAGGTACAGGAAGACTGAGTCTTCCTACTGTCTATGTTTTGAGCGTTTCCTGTGTCACCAGTTTTACATTCCGATGCACCTCTGCAGGTTTACTGTAACCCTTGGACCTTCACAGTGACGATGAAACACAGAAATTGCATCGGAATTAAATATAAAAGACACAATGCCGACGTAAGTACAAGAAAAATGAGTCTTCTTAGGGTCTATGTTATGAGCGCTACCTGTGTCACCAGTTTCACATTCCGATGCACCTCTGCAGGGTTACTGTATCCCTTGGACTTTTCCGTAGACGATGAAACACAGAAACTGAATCGGAATTAAATATAAAAGTCACAATGCCGACTTAAGTACAGAAAGACTGAGTCTTCCTACTGTCTATGTTTTGAGCGTTTCCTGTGTCACCAGTTTTACATTCCGATGCACCTCTGCAGGTTTACTGTATCCCTTGGATTTTCCCATTGACGATGAAACACAGAAATTGCATCGGAATTAAATGTAAGAGACACAATGCCGACTTAAGTACAGGAAGATTGAGTCTTCCTACTGTGTATGTTTAGAGCGTTTCCTGCGTCACCAATTTTACATTCCGATGCACCTCTGCAGATTTACTGTATCCATTGTACCTTCCCATTGACGATGAAAGACAGAAATTGCATCGGAATTAAATATAAGAGACACAATGCCGACTTAAGAACAGGAAGGCAGAGTCTTCCTACTGTCTATGTTTTGAGCGTTTCCTGTGTCACCAGTTTTACATTCCGATGCACCTCCGCAGGTTTACTGTATCCCTTGGATCTTTCCATTGACGACGAAACACAGAAATTGCATCGGAATGAAATATAAGAGACACAATGCCGACTTAAGTACAGGAACATTGAGACTTCTTACTGTCTATGTTTTGAGCGTTTCCTGCGTCACTAGTTTTACATTCCGATGCACCTCTGCAGGTTTACTGTATCCATTGGACCCTCCCATTGACGATGAAACACCGAAATTACATCGGAATTAAATATAAGAGACACAACGTTGACTTAGGTACAAGAAAACTGAGTCTTCTTACGGTCTATGTTTTGAGCGTTTCCAGTGTCACCAGTTTAATTCCGATGCACCTCTGGAGGTTTACTTTATCCATTGGACCTTCCCATTGACGATGAAACACAGAAAATGCATAGGAATTAAATATAAGAGACACAATGCCGACTTAAGTACAGGTAGAATGAGTATTCCTACTGTCTATGTTGTGAGCGTTTCCTGTGTCACCAGTTTTACATTCCGATCCACCTCTGCAGGTTTACTGTATCCATTGGATCTTCCCATTGACGAAGAAACACAGAAATTGCATCGGAATTAAATATAAGAGACACAACGCCGAGTTAAGTACAAGAAAACTAAGTCTTCTTAGGGTCTATGTTTTGAACGCTTCCTGTGTCACCAGTTTTACATTCCGATGCACCTCTGCAGTGTTACTGTATCCCTTGGACGTTCCCATTGACGATGAAACACAGACATTGCATCGGAATTAAATATAAGAGACACAATGCTGACTTTAGAACAGGAAGGCTGGGTCTTCCTACTGTCTATGTTTTGAGCGTTTCCTGTGTCACCAGGTTTACATTTCGATGCACCTCTGCAGGTTTACTGTATCCCTTGGACGTTCCCATTCACGATGAAACACAGAAATTGCATCGAAATTAAATATAAGAGACACAATGTCGACTTTAGAACAGGGAGGCTGAGTCTTCCTACTGTCTATGTTTTGAGCGTTTCCTGCGTCACCAGTTTTACATTCCGATGCACCTCTGCATGTTTACTGTATCCATTGGACCCTCCCATTGACGATGAAACACAGAAATTACATCGGAATTAAATATAAGAGACACAACGTTGACTTAAGTACAAGAAAACTGAGTCTTCTTATGGTCTATGTTTTAAGCGTTTCCAGTGTCACCAGTTTTACATTCCGATACACCTCTGCAGGTTTACTGTATCCCTTGCACCTTCACAGTGACGATGAATTACAGAAATTCCATCGGAATTAAATATAAAAGACACAATGCTGACTTAAGTACAAGAAAACAGTGCCTTCTTAGGGTCTATGTTATGAGCGCTTCCTGTGTCACCAGTTTTACATTCCGATGCACCTCTGCAGTGTTACTGTATCCCTTGGACCTTCCTATTGACGATTAAAACACAGAAATTGCATGGGAATTAAATATAAGAGACACAATGCCGACTTAAGTACAGAAAGACTGAGTCTTCCTACTGTCTATGTTTTGAGCGTTTCCTGTGTCACCAGTTTTACATTCCGATGCACCTCTGCAATTTTACTGTATCGCTTGCACCTTCCCATTGACAATGAAGCACAGAAATTACATCGGACTTAAATATAACAGACACAATGCCGACTTTAGTACAGGAAGACTGAGTCTTCCTACTGTCTATGTTTTGAGCGTGTCCTGTGTCACCAGTTTTACATTCCGATGCACCTCTGCAGGTTTACTGTATACCTTGGACTTTACCATTGACGATGAAACAGAAATTGCATCGGAATTAAATATAAGAGACACAATGCCGACTTAAGTACAGGAAGACGGAGTCTTCCGACTGTCAATGTTTGAGCGTTTCCTGTGTCAACAGTTTTACATTCCGATGCACCTCTGCAGGTTTCCTGTATCCATTGGACCTTCCCATTGACGATGAAACACAGAAAATGCATCGGAATTAAATATAAGAGACACAATGCCGACTTAAGTACAGGAAGACTGAGTCTTCCTACTGTCTATGTTTTGAGCGTTTCCAGTGTCACCAGTTTTACATTCCGATCCACCTCTGCACGTTTACTGTATCCATTGGACCTTCCCATTGACGACGAAACACAGAAATTGCATCGGATTTAAATATAAGAGACACAATGCCGACTTAAGTACAAGAAAACTGAGTCTTCTTACGGTCTATGTTTTAAGCGTTTCCAGTGTCACCAGTTTTACATACCGATGCACCTCTGCAGGTTTACTGTATCCATTGGACCATCCCATGGACGATGAAACACAGAAATTGCATCGGAATTAAATATAAGAGACACAATGCCGACATAAGTACAGGAACATTGAGTCTTCCTACTGTCTATGTTTTGAGCGTTTCCTGCGTCACCAGTTTTACATTCCGATGCACCTCTGCAGGTTTACTGTATCCATTGGACCTTCCCATTGACGATGAAACACAGAAATTGCATCGGAATTAAATATAAGAGACACAACTCCGACTTAGGTACAGGAAGACTGAGTCTTCCTACTGTCTATGTTTTGAGCGTGTCCTGTGTCACCAGTTTTACATTCCGATCCGCCTCTGCAGGTTTACTGTAACCCTTGTACCTTCCCATTGACGATGAAACACAGAAATTGCATCGGAATTAAATATAAAAGACACAATGCCGACTTAAGTACAAGAAAACTGAGTCTTCTTAGGGTCTATGTTATGATCGCTTCCTGTGTCACCAGTTTTACATTCCGATGCACCTCTGCAGGGTTGCTGTATCCCTAGGACCTTCCCATTGACGATGAAACACAGAAATTGCATCGGAATGAAATATAAGAGACACAATGCCGACTTAAGTACAGGAACATTGAGTCTTCCTACTGTCTATGTTTTGAGCGTTTCCTGTGTCACCAGTTTTACATTTCGATGCACCTCTGCAGGTTTACTGTATCCCTTGGACGTTCCCATTCACGATGAAACACAGAAATTGCATCGAAATTAAAGATAAGAGACACAATGCCGACTTTAGAACAGGAAGTCTGAGTCTTCCTACTGTCTATGTTTTGAGCGTTTCCTGCGTCACCAGTTTTACATTCCGATGCACCTCTGCATGTTTACTGTACCCATTGGACCCTCCCATTGACGATGAAACACAGAAATTACATCGGAATTAAATATAAGAGACACAACGTTGACTTAAGTGCAAGAAAACTTAGTCTTCTTACGGTCTATGTTTTGTGTGTTTCCAGTGTCACCAGTTTAACATTCCGATGCACCTCTGCAGGTTTACTGTATCCATTGGACCTTCCCATGGACGATGAAACACAGAAATTGCATCGGAATTAAATATAAGAGACACAATGCCGACTTAGGTACAGGAAGACTGAGTCTTCCTACCGTCTATGTTTTGAGCGTGTCCTGTGTCACCAGTTTTACATTCCGATGCACCTCTGCAGGTTTACTGTATCCCTTGCACCTTCACAGTGACGATGAATTACAGAAATTGCATCGGAATTAAATATAAAAGACACAATGCCGACTTCAGTACAAGAAAACAGTGTCTTCTTAGGGTCTATGTTATGAGCGCTTCCTGTGTCACCAGTTTTACATTCCGATGCACCTCTGCAGTGTTACTGTATCACTTGGACCTTCCCATTGGCGATTAAAACACAGAAATTGCATGGGAATTAAATATAAGAGACACAATGCCGACTTAAGTACAGAAAGACTGAGTCTTCCTACTGTCTATGTTTTGAGCGTTTCCTGTGTACCCAGTTTTCCATTCCGATGCACCTCTGCAATTTTACTGTATCCCTTGCACCTTCCCATTGACAATGAAGCACAGAAATTACATCGGACTTAAATATAACAGACGCCATGCCGACTTTAGTACAGGAAGTCTGAGTCTTCCTACTGTCTATGTTTTGAGCGTGTCCTGTGTCACCAGTTTTACATTACGATGCACCTCTGCAGGTTTACTGTATCCCTTGGACTTTACCATTGACGATGAAACACAGAAATTGCATCGGAATTAAATATAAGAGACACAATGCCGACTTAAGTACAGGAAGACGGAGTCTTCCGACTGTCAATGTTTGAGCGTTTCCTGTGTCAACAGTTTTACATTCCGATGCACCTCTGCAGGTTTACTGTATCCATTGGACCTTCCCATTGACGATGAAACACAGAAAATGCATCGGAATTAAATATAAGAGACACAATGCCGACTTAAGTACAGGAAGACTGAGTCTTCCTACTGTCTATGTTTTGGGCGTTTCCAGTGTCACCAGTTTTACATTCCGATCCACTTCTGCAGGTTTACTGTATCCATTGGACCTTCACATTGACGACGAAACACAGAAATTGCATCGGATTTAAATATAAGAGACACAATGCTGACTTTAGAACAGGAAGGCTGGGTCTTCCTATTGTCTATGCTTTGAGCGTTTCCTGTGTCACCAGTTTTACATTTCGATGCACCTCTGCAGGTTTACTGTATCCCTTGACGTTCCCATTCACGATGAAACACAGAAATTGCATCGAAATTAAATATAAGAGACACAATGCCGACTTTAGCACAGGAAGGCTGAGTCTTCCTACTGTCTATGGTTTGAGCGTTTCCTGCGTCACCAGTTTTACAGTCCGATGCACCTCTGCATGTTTACTGTATCCATTGGACCCTCCCATTGACGATGAAACACAGAAATTACATCGGAATTAAATATAAGAGACACAACGTTGACTTAAGTACAAGAAAACTTAGT
The DNA here is from genome assembly GCF_023898315.1 of Schistocerca nitens. NCBI lineage: Eukaryota > Metazoa > Arthropoda > Insecta > Orthoptera > Acrididae > Schistocerca > Schistocerca nitens. The sequence goes on along the minus strand of NC_064615.1, from coordinate 1,198,687,227 downwards.
CTTCTTACGGTCTATGTTTTGTGTGTTTCCAGTGTCACCAGTTTAACATTCCGATGCACCTCTGCAGGTTTACTGTATCCATTGGACCATCCCATGGACGATGAAACACAGAAATTGCATCGGAATTAAATATAAGAGACACAATGCCGACTTAGGTACAGGAAGACTGAGTCTTCCTACTGTCTATGTTTTGAGCGTGTCCTGTGTCACCAGTTTTACATTCCGATGCACCTCTGCAGGTTTACTGTATCCCTTGCACCTTCACAGTGACGATGAATTACAGAAATTGCATCGGAATTAAATATAAAAGACACAATGCCGACTTCAGTACAAGAAAACAGTGTCTTCTTAGGGTCTATGTTATGAGCGCATCCTGTGTCACCAGTTTTACATTCCGATGCACCTCTGCAGTGTTACTGTAACCCTTGGACCTTCACAGTGACGATGAAACACAGAAATTGCATCGGAATTAAATATAAAAGACACAATGCCGACCTAAGTACAAGAAAAATGAGTCTTCTTAGGGTCTATGTTATGAGCGCTACCTGTGTCACCAGTTTCACATTCCGATGCACCTCTGCAGGTTTACTGTATCCCTTGGACTTTTCTGTAGACGATGAAACACAGAAATTGAATCGGAATTAAATATAAAAGTCACAATGCCGACTTAAGTACAGAAAGACTGAGTCTTCCTACTGTCTATGATTTGAGCGTTTCCTGTGTCACCAGTTTTACATTCCGATGCACATCTGCAGGTTTACTGTATCCCTTGGATTTTCCCATTGACGATGAAACACAGAAATTGCATCGGAATTAAATGTAAGAGACACAATGCCGACTTAAGTACAGGAAGATTGAGTCTTCCTACTGTGTATGTTTAGAGCGTTTCCTGCGTCACCAATTTTACATTCCGATGCACCTCTGCAGATTTACTGTATCCATTGTACCTTCCCATTGACGATGAAAGACAGAAATTGCATCGGAATTAAATATAAGAGACACAATGCCGACTTAAGAACAGGAAGGCAGAGTCTTCCTACTGTCTATGTTTTGAGCGTTTCCTGTGTCACCAGTTTTACATTCCGATGCACCTCCGCAGGTTTACTGTATCCCTTGGATCTTTCCATTGACGATGAAACACAGAAATTGCATCGGAATGAAATATAAGAGACACAATGCCGACTTAAGTACAGGAACATTGAGACTTCCTACTGTCTATGTTTTGAGCGTTTCCTGCGTCACCAGTTTTACATTCCGATGCACCTCTGCAGGTTTACTGTATCCATTGGACCTTCCCATTGACGATGAAACACCGAAATTACATCGGAATTAAATATAAGAGACACAACGTTGACTTAGGTACAAGAAAACTGAGTCTTCTTACGGTCTATGTTTTGAGCGTTTCCAGTGTCACCAGTTTTATTCCGATGCACCTCTGGAGGTTTACTTTATCCATTGGACCTTCCCATTGACGATGAAACACAGAAAATGCATAGGAATTAAATATTAGAGACACAATGCCGACTTAAGTACAGGTAGAATGAGTATTCCTACTGTCTATGTTGTGAGCGTTTCCTGTGTCACCAGTTTTACATTCCGATCCACCTCTGCAGGTTTACTGTATCCATTGGATCTTCCCATTGACGAAGAAACACAGAAATTGCATCGGAATTAAATATAAGAGACACAACGCCGAGTTAAGTACAAGAAAACTAAGTCTTCTTAGGGTCTATGTTTTGAACGCTTCCTGTGTCACCAGTTTTACATTCCGATGCACCTCTGCAGTGTTACTGTATCCCTTGGACGTTCCCATTGACGATGAAACACAGACATTGCATCGGAATTAAATATAAGAGACACAATGCTGACTTTAGAACAGGAAGGCTGGGTCTTCCTACTGTCTATGTTTTGAGCGTTTCCTGTGTCACCAGGTTTACATTTCGATGCACCTCTGCAGGTTTACTGTATCCCTTGGACGTTCCCATTCACGATGAAACACAGAAATTGCATCGAAATTAAATATAAGAGACACAATGTCGACTTTAGAACAGGGAGGCTGAGTCTTCCTACTGTCTATGTTTTGAGCGTTTCCTGCGTCACCAGTTTTACATTCCGATGCACCTCTGCATGTTTACTGTATCCATTGGACCCTCCCATTGACGATGAAACACAGAAATTACATCGGAATTAAATATAAGAGACACAACGTTGACTTAAGTACAAGAAAACTGAGTCTTCTTATGGTCTATGTTTTAAGCGTTTCCAGTGTCACCAGTTTTACATTCCGATACACCTCTGCAGGTTTACTGTATCTTTTGGACCTTCCCGTGGACGATGAAACACAGAAATTGCATCGGAATTAAATATAAGAGACACAATGCCGACTTAGGTACAGGAAGATTGAGTCTTCCTACTGTCTATGTTTTGAGCGTGTCCTGTGTCACCAGTTTTACATTCCGATGCACCTCTGCAGGTTTACTGTATCCCTTGCACCTTCACAGTGACGATGAATTACAGAAATTCCATCGGAATTAAATATAAAAGACACAATGCTGACTTAAGTACAAGAAAACAGTGCCTTCTTAGGGTCTATGTTATGAGCGCTTCCTGTGTCACCAGTTTTACATTCCGATGCACCTCTGCAGTGTTACTGTATCCCTTGGACCTTCCCATTGACGATTAAAACACAGAAATTGCATGGGAATTAAATATAAGAGACACAATGCCGACTTAAGTACAGAAAGACTGAGTCTTCCTACTGTCTATGTTTTGAGCGTTTCCTGTGTCACCAGTTTTACATTCCGATGCACCTCTGCAATTTTACTGTATCGCTTGCACCTTCCCATTGACAATGAAGCACAGAAATTACATCGGACTTAAATATAACAGACACAATGCCGACTTTAGTACAGGAAGACTGAGTCTTCCTACTGTCTATGTTTTGAGCGTGTCCTGTGTCACCAGTTTTACATTCCGATGCACCTCTGCAGGTTTACTGTATACCTTTGACTTTACCATTGACGATGAAACAGAAATTGCATCGGAATTAAATATAAGAGACACAATGCCGACTTAAGTACAGGAAGACGGAGTCTTCCGACTGTCAATGTTTGAGCGTTTCCTGTGTCAACAGTTTTACATTCCGATGCACCTCTGCAGGTTTCCTGTATCCATTGGACCTTCCCATTGACGATGAAACACAGAAAATGCATCGGAATTAAATATAAGAGACACAATGCCGACTTAAGTACAGGAAGACTGAGTCTTCCTACTGTCTATGTTTTGAGCGTTTCCAGTGTCACCAGTTTTACATTCCGATCCACCTCTGCAGGTTTACTGTATCCATTGGACCTTCCCATTGACGACGAAACACAGAAATTGCATCGGATTTAAATATAAGAGACACAATGCCGACTTAAGTACAAGAAAACTGAGTCTTCTTACGGTCTATGTTTTAAGCGTTTCCAGTGTCACCAGTTTTACATACCGATGCACCTCTGCAGGTTTACTGTATCCATTGGACCATCCCATGGACGATGAAACACAGAAATTGAATCGGAATTAAATATAAGAGACACAATGCCGACATAAGTACAGCAACATTGAGTCTTCCTACTGTCTATGTTTTGAGCGTTTCCTGCGTCACCAGTTTTACATTCCGATGCACCTCTGCATGTTTACTGTATCCATTGGACCTTCCCATTGACGATGAAACACAGAAATTGCATCGGAATTAAATACAAGAGACACAACTCCGACTTAGGTACAGGAAGACTGAGTCTTCCTACTGTCTATGTTTTGAGCGTGTCCTGTGTTACCAGTTTTACATTCCGATCCGCCTCTGCAGGTTTACTGTAACCCTTGTACCTTCCCATTGACGATGAAACACAGAAATTGCATCGGAATTAAATATAAAAGACACAATGCCGACTTAAGTACAAGAAAACTGAGTCTTCTTAGGGTCTATGTTACGATCGCTTCCTGTGTCACCAGTTTTACATTCCGATGCACCTCTGCAGGGTTGCTGTATCCCTAGGACCTTCCCATTGACGATGAAACACAGAAATTGCATCGGAATTAAATATAAGAGACACAATGCCGACTTAAGTACAGGAACATTGAGTCTTCCTACTGTCTATGTTTTGAGCGTTTCCTGTGTCACCAGTTTTACATTCCGATGCACCTCTGCAGGTTTACTGTATCCATTGGACCTTCCCATGGACGATGAAACACAGAAATTGCATCGGAATTAAATATAAGAGACACAATGCCGACTTAGGTACAGGAAGACTGAGTCTTCCTACTGTCTATGTTTTGAGCGTTTCCTGTGTCACCAGGTTTACATTTCGATGCACCTCTGCAGGTTTACTGTATCCCTTGGACGTTCCCATTCACGATGAAACACAGAAATTGCATCGAAATTAAAGATAAGAGACACAATGCCGACTTTAGAACAGGAAGTCTGAGTGTTCCTACTGTCTATGTTTTGAGCGTTTCCTGCGTCACCAGTTTTACATTCCGATGCACCTCTGCATGTTTACTGTATCCATTGGACCCTCCCATTGACGATGAAACACAGAAATTACATCGGAATTAAATATAAGAGACACAACGTTGACTTAAGTACAAGAAAACTTAGTCTTCTTACGGTCTATGTTTTGTGTGTTTCCAGTGTCACCAGTTTAACATTCCGATGCACCTCTGCAGGTTTACTGTATCCATTGGACCTTCCCATGGACGATGAGACACAGAAATTGCATCGGAATTAAATATAAGAGACACAATGCCGACTTAGGTACAGGAAGACTGAGTCTTCCTACTGTCTATGTTTTGAGCGTGTCCTGTGTCACCAGTTTTACATTCCGATGCACCTCTGCAGGTTTACTGTATCCCTTGCACCTTCACAGTGACGATGAATTACAGAAATTGCATCGGAATTAAATATAAAAGACACAATGCCGACTTCAGTACAAGAAAACAGTGTCTTCTTAGGATCTATGTTATGAGCGCTTCCTGTGTCACCAGTTTTACATTCCGATGCACCTCTGCAGTGTTACTGTATCACTTGGACCTTCCCATTGACGATTAAAACACAGAAATTGCATGGGAATTAAATATAAGAGACACAATGCCGATTTAAGTACAGAAAGACTGAGTCTTCCTACTGTCTATGTTTTGAGCGTTTCCTGTGTACCCAGTTTTCCATTCCGATGCACCTCTGCAATTTTACTGTATCCCTTGCACCTTCCCATTGACAATGAAGCACAGAAATTACATCGGACTTAAATATAACAGACGCCATGCCGACTTTAGTACAGGAAGTCTGAGTCTTCCTACTGTCTATGTTTTGAGCGTGTCCTGTGTCACCAGTTTTACATTACGATGCACCTCTGCAGGTTTACTGTATCCCTTGGACTTTACCATTGACGATGAAACACAGAAATTGCATCGGAATTAAATATAAGAGACACAATGCCGACTTAAGTACAGGAAGACGGAGTCTTCCGACTGTCAATGTTTGAGCGTTTCCTGTGTCAACAGTTTTACATTCCGATGCACCTCTGCAGGTTTACTGTATCCATGGGACCTTCCCATTGACGATGAAACACAGAAAATGCATCGGAATTAAATATAAGAGACACAATGCCGACTTAAGTACAGGAAGACTGAGTCTTCCTACTGTCTATGTTTTGAGCGTTTCCAGTGTCACCAGTTTTACATTCCGATCCACTTCTGCAGGTTTACTGTATCCATTGGACCTTCCCATTGACGACGAAACACAGAAATTGCATCGGATTTTAATATAAGAGACACAATGCTGACTTTAGAACAGGAAGGCTGGGTCTTCCTATTGTCTATGCTTTGAGCGTTTCCTGTGTCACCAGTTTTACATTTCGATGCACCTCTGCAGGTTTACTGTATCCCTTGACGTTCCCATTCACGATGAAACACAGAAATTGCATCGAAATTAAATATAAGAGACACAATGCCGACTTTAGCACAGGAAGGCTGAGTCTTCCTACTGTCTATGTTTTGAGCGTTTCCTGCGTCACCAGTTTTACAGTCCGATGCACCTCTGCATGTTTACTGTATCCATTGGACCCTCCCATTGACGATGAAACACAGAAATTACATCGGAATTAAATATAAGAGACACAACGTTGACTTAAGTACAAGAAAACTTAGTCTTCTTACGGTCTATGTTTTGTGTGTTTCCAGTGTCACCAGTTTAACATTCCGATGCACCTCTGCAGGTTTACTGTATCCATTGGACCATCCCATGGACGATGAAACACAGAAATTGCATCGGAATTAAATATAAGAGACACAATGCCGACTTAGGTACAGGAAGACTGAGTCTTCCTACTGTCTATGTTTTGAGCGTGTCCTGTGTCACCAGTTTTACATTCCGATGCACCTCTGCAGGTTTACTGTATCCCTTGCACCTTCACAGTGACGATGAATTACAGAAATTGCATCGGAATTAAATATAAAAGACACAATGCCGACTTCAGTACAAGAAAACAGTGTCTTCTTAGGGTCTATGTTATGAGCGCATCCTGTGTCACCAGTCTTACATTCCGATGCACCTCTGCAGTGTTACTGTATCCCTTGGACCTTCCCATTGACGATTAAAACACAGAATTTGCATGGGAATTAAATATAAGAGACACAATGCCTACTTAAGTACAGAAAGACTGAGTCCTCCTACTGTCTATGTTTTGAGCGTTTCCTGTGTCACCAGTTTTACATTCCGATGCACCTCTGCAATTTTACTGTATCCCTTGCACCTTCCTATTGATAATGAAGCACAGAAATTACATCGGACTTAAATATAACAGACACAATGCCGACTTTAGTACAGGAAGACTGAGTCTTCCTACTGTCTATGTTTTGAGCGTGTCCTGTGTCACCAGTTTTACATTCCGATGCACCTCTGCAGGTTTACTGTATCCCTTGGACTTTACCATTGACGATGAAACACAGAAATTGCATCGGAATTAAATATAAGAGACACAATGCCGACTTAAGTACAGGAAGACGGAGTCTTCCGACTGTCAATGTTTGAGCGTTTCCTGTGTCAACAGTTTTACATTCCGATGCACCTCTGCAGGTTTACTGTATCCATTGGACCTTCCCATTGACGATGAAACACAGAAAATGCATCGGAATTAAATATAAGAGACACAATGCCGACTTAAGTACAGGAAGACTGAGTCTTCCTACTGTCTACGTTTTGAGCGTTTCCAGTGTCACCAGTTTTACATTCCGATCCACCTCTGCAGGTTTACTGTATCCATTGGACCTTCCCATTGACGACGAAACACAGAAATTGCATCGGATTTAAATATAAGAGACACAATGCCGACTTAAGTACAGGAAGGCTGAGTCTTGCTACTGTCTATGTTTAGAGCGTTTCCTGTGTCACCAGTTTTACATTCCGATGCACCTCTGCAGGTTTACTGTATCCCTTGGATCATCCCATAGACGATGAAACACAGAAATTGCACCGGAATTAAATATAAGAGACACAATGCCGACATAAGTACAGGAACATTGAGTCTTCCTACTGTCTATGTTTTGAGCGTTTCCTGCGTCACCAGTTTTACATTCCGATGCACCTCTGCAGGTTTACTGTATCCATGGGACCTTCCCATTGACGATGAAACACAGAAATTGCATCGAAATTAAATATAAGAGACACAACTTTGACTTAGGTACAGGAAGACTGAGTCTTCCTACTGTCTATGTTTTGAGCGTGTCCTGTGTCACCAGTTTTACATTCCGATGCGCCTCTGCAGGTTTACTGTAACCCTTGTACCGTCCCAGTGACGATGAAACACAGAAATTGCATCGGAATTAAATATAAAAGACACAATGCCGACTTAAGTACAAGAAAACTGAGTCTTCTTAGGGTCTATGTTATGATCGCTTCCTGTGTCACCAGTTTTACATTCCGATGCACCTCTGCAGGGTTGCTGTATCCCTAGGACCTTCCCATTGACGATGAAACACAGAAATTGCATCGGAATTAAATATAAGAGACACAATGCCGTCTTAAGTACAGAAAGACTGAGTCTTCCTACTCTCTATGTTTTGAGCGTTTCCTGCGTCACCAGTTTTACATTCCGATGCACCTCTGCATGTTTACTGTATCCATTTGACCTTCCCATTGACGATGAAACACAGAAATTACATCGGAATTAAATATAAGAGACACAACGTTGACTTAAGAACAAGAAAACTTAGTCTTCTTACGGTCTATGTTTTGTGTGTTTCCAGTGTCACCAGTTTAACATTCCGATGCACCTCTGCAGGTTTACTGTATCCATTGGACCTTCCCATGGACGATGAAAGACAGAAATTGCATCGGAATTAAATATAAGAGACACAATGCCGACTTAGGTACAGGAAAACTGAGTCTTCCTACTGTCTATGTTTTGAGCGTGTCCTGTGTCACCAGTTTTACATTCCGATGCACCTCTGCAGGTTTACTGTATCCCTTGCACCTTCACAGTGACGATGAATTACAGAAATTGCATCGGAATTAAATATAAAAGACACAATGCCGACTTCAGTACAAGAAAACAGTGTCTTCTTAGGGTCTATGTTATGAGCGCTTCCTGTGTCACCAGTTTTATATTCCGATGCACCTCTGCAGTGTTACTGTATCCCTTGGACCTTCCCATTGACGATTAAAACACAGAAATTGCATGGGAATTAAATATAAGAGACACAATGCCGACTTAAGTACAGAAAGACTGAGTCTTCCTACCGTCTATGTTTTGAGCGTTTCCTGTGTCACCAGTTTTACATTCCGATGCACCTCTGCAATTTTACTGTATCCCTTGCACCTTCCCATTGACAATGAAGCACAGAAATTACATCGGACTTAAATATAACAGACACCATGCTGACTTTAGTACAGGAAGACTGAGTCTTCCTACTGTCTATGTTTTGAGCGTTTCCTGTGTCACCAGTTTTACATTCCGATGCACCTCTGCAGGTTTACTGTATCCATTGGACCTTCCCATTGACGATGAAACACAGAATATGCATCGGAATTAAATATAAGAGACACAATGCCGACTTAAGTACAGGAAGACTGAGTCTTCCTACTGTCTATGTTTTGAGCGTTTCCAGTGTCACCAGTTTTACATTCCAATCCACCTCTGCAGGTTTACTGTATCCATTGGACCTTCCCATTGACGACGAAACACAGAAATTTCATCGGATTTAAATATAAGAGACACAATGCCGACTTAAGTACAGGAAGGCTGAGTCTTGCTACTGTCTATGTTTTGAGCGTTTCCTGTGTCACCAGTTTTACATTCCGATGCACCTCTGCAGGTTTACTGTATCCCTTGGACTTTACCATTGACGATGAAACACAGAAATTGCATCGGAATTAAATATAAGAGACACAATGCCGACTTAAGTACAGGAAGACGGAGTCTTCCGACTGTCAATGTTTGAGCGTTTCCTGTGTCAACAGTTTTACATTCCGATGCACCTCTGCAGGTTTACTGTATCCATTGGACCTTCCCATTGACGATGAAACACAGAAAATGCATCGGAATTAAATATAAGATACACAATGCCGACTTAAGTACAGGAAGACTGAGTCTTCCTACTGTCTATGTTTTGAGCGTTTCCAGTGTCACCAGTTTTACATTCCAATCCACCTCTGCAGGTCTACTGTATCCATTGGACCTTCCCATTGACGACGAAACACAGAAATTGCATCGGAATTAAATATAAGAGACACAATGCCGACTTAGGTACAGGAAGATTGAGTCTTCCTACTGTCTATGTTTTGAGCGTGTCCTGTGTCACCAGTTTTACATTCCGATGCACCTCTGCAGGTTTACTGTATCCCTTGCACCTTCACAGTGACGATGAATTACAGAAATTCCATCGGAATTAAATATAAAAGACACAATGCTGACTTAAGTACAAGAAAACAGTGCCTTCTTAGGGTCTATGTTATGAGCGCTTCCTGTGTCACCAGTTTTACATTCCGATGCACCTCTGCAGTGTTACTGTATCCCTTGGACCTTCCCATTGACGATTAAAACACAGAAATTGCATGGGAATTAAATATAAGAGACACAATGCCGACTTAAGTACAGAAAGACTGAGTCTTCCTACTGTCTATGTTTTGAGCGTTTCCTGTGTCACCAGTTTTACATTCCGATGCACCTCTGCAATTTTACTGTATCGCTTGCACCTTCCCATTGACAATGAAGCACAGAAATTACATCGGACTTAAATATAACAGACACAATGCCGACTTTAGTACAGGAAGACTGAGTCTTCCTACTGTCTATGTTTTGAGCGTGTCCTGTGTCACCAGTTTTACATTCCGATGCACCTCTGCAGGTTTACTGTATACCTTTGACTTTACCATTGACGATGAAACAGAAATTGCATCGGAATTAAATATAAGAGACACAATGCCGACTTAAGTACAGGAAGACGGAGTCTTCCGACTGTCAATGTTTGAGCGTTTCCTGTGTCAACAGTTTTACATTCCGATGCACCTCTGCAGGTTTCCTGTATCCATTGGACCTTCCCATTGACGATGAAACACAGAAAATGCATCGGAATTAAATATAAGAGACACAATGCCGACTTAAGTACAGGAAGACTGAGTCTTCCTACTGTCTATGTTTTGAGCGTTTCCAGTGTCACCAGTTTTACATTCCGATCCACCTCTGCAGGTTTACTGTATCCATTGGACTTTCCCATTGACGACGAAACACAGAAATTGCATCGGATTTAAATATAAGAGACACAATGCCGACTTAAGTACAAGAAAACTGAGTCTTCTTACGGTCTATGTTTTAAGCGTTTCCAGTGTCACCAGTTTTACATACCGATGCACCTCTGCAGGTTTACTGTATCCATTGGACCATCCCATGGACGATGAAACACAGAAATTGAATCGGAATTAAATATAAGAGACACAATGCCGACATAAGTACAGCAACATTGAGTCTTCCTACTGTCTATGTTTTGAGCGTTTCCTGCGTCACCAGTTTTACATTCCGATGCACCTCTGCATGTTTACTGTATCCATTGGACCTTCCCATTGACGATGAAACACAGAAATTGCATCGGAATTAAATACAAGAGACACAACTCCGACTTAGGTACAGGAAGACTGAGTCTTCCTACTGTCTATGTTTTGAGCGTGTCCTGTGTTACCAGTTTTACATTCCGATCCGCCTCTGCAGGTTTACTGTAACCCTTGTACCTTCCCATTGACGATGAAACACAGAAATTGCATCGGAATTAAATATAAAAGACACAATGCCGACTTAAGTACAAGAAAACTGAGTCTTCTTAGGGTCTATGTTACGATCGCTTCCTGTGTCACCAGTTTTACATTCCGATGCACCTCTGCAGGGTTGCTGTATCCCTAGGACCTTCCCATTGACGATGAAACACAGAAATTGCATCGGAATTAAATATAAGAGACACAATGCCGACTTAAGTACAGGAACATTGAGTCTTCCTACTGTCTATGTTTTGAGCGTTTCCTGTGTCACCAGTTTTACATTCCGATGCACCTCTGCAGGTTTACTGTATCCATTGGACCTTCCCATGGACGATGAAACACAGAAATTGCATCGGAATTAAATATAAGAGACACAATGCCGACTTAGGTACAGGAAGACTGAGTCTTCCTACTGTCTATGTTTTGAGCGTTTCCTGTGTCACCAGGTTTACATTTCGATGCACCTCTGCAGGTTTACTGTATCCCTTGGACGTTCCCATTCACGATGAAACACAGAAATTGCATCGAAATTAAAGATAAGAGACACAATGCCGACTTTAGAACAGGAAGTCTGAGTGTTCCTACTGTCTATGTTTTGAGCGTTTCCTGCGTCACCAGTTTTACATTCCGATGCACCTCTGCATGTTTACTGTATCCATTGGACCCTCCCATTGACGATGAAACACAGAAATTACATCGGAATTAAATATAAGAGACACAACGTTGACTTAAGTACAAGAAAACTTAGTCTTCTTACGGTCTATGTTTTGTGTGTTTCCAGTGTCACCAGTTTAACATTCCGATGCACCTCTGCAGGTTTACTGTATCCATTGGACCTTCCCATGGACGATGAAACACAGAAATTGCATCGGAATTAAATATAAGAGACACAATGCCGACTTAGGTACAGGAAGACTGAGTCTTCCTACTGTCTATGTTTTGAGCGTGTCCTGTGTCACCAGTTTTACATTCCGATGCACCTCTGCAGGTTTACTGTATCCCTTGCACCTTCACAGTGACGATGAATTACAGAAATTGCATCGGAATTAAATATAAAAGACACAATGCCGACTTCAGTACAAGAAAACAGTGTCTTCTTAGGGTCTATGTTATGAGCGCTTCCTGTGTCACCAGTTTTACATTCCGATGCACCTCTGCAGTGTTACTGTATCACTTGGACCTTCCCATTGACGATTAAAACACAGAAATTGCATGGGAATTAAATATAAGAGACACAATGCCGATTTAAGTACAGAAAGACTGAGTCTTCCTACTGTCTATGTTTTGAGCGTTTCCTGTGTACCCAGTTTTCCATTCCGATGCACCTCTGCAATTTTACTGTATCCCTTGCACCTTCCCATTGACAATGAAGCACAGAAATTACATCGGACTTAAATATAACAGACGCCATGCCGACTTTAGTACAGGAAGTCTGAGTCTTCCTACTGTCTATGTTTTGAGCGTGTCCTGTGTCACCAGTTTTACATTACGATGCACCTCTGCAGGTTTACTGTATCCCTTGGACTTTACCATTGACGATGAAACACAGAAATTGCATCGGAATTAAATATAAGAGACACAATGCCGACTTAAGTACAGGAAGACGGAGTCTTCCGACTGTCAATGTTTGAGCGTTTCCTGTGTCAACAGTTTTACATTCCGATGCACCTCTGCAGGTTTACTGTATCCATGGGACCTTCCCATTGACGATGAAACACAGAAAATGCATCGGAATTAAATATAAGAGACACAATGCCGACTTAAGTACAGGAAGACTGAGTCTTCCTACTGTCTATGTTTTGAGCGTTTCCAGTGTCACCAGTTTTACATTCCGATCCACTTCTGCAGGTTTACTGTATCCATTGGACCTTCCCATTGACGACGAAACACAGAAATTGCATCGGATTTTAATATAAGAGACACAATGCTGACTTTAGAACAGGAAGGCTGGGTCTTCCTATTGTCTATGCTTTGAGCGTTTCCTGTGTCACCAGTTTTACATTTCGATGCACCTCTGCAGGTTTACTGTATCCCTTGACGTTCCCATTCACGATGAAACACAGAAATTGCATCGAAATTAAATATAAGAGACACAATGCCGACTTTAGCACAGGAAGGCTGAGTCTTCCTACTGTCTATGTTTTGAGCGTTTCCTGCGTCACCAGTTTTACAGTCCGATGCACCTCTGCATGTTTACTGTATCCATTGGACCCTCCCATTGACGATGAAACACAGAAATTACATCGGAATTAAATATAAGAGACACAACGTTGACTTAAGTACAAGAAAACTTAGTCTTCTTACGGTCTATGTTTTGTGTGTTTCCAGTGTCACCAGTTTAACATTCCGATGCACCTCTGCAGGTTTACTGTATCCATTGGACCATCCCATGGACGATGAAACACAGAAATTGCATCGGAATTAAATATAAGAGACACAATGCCGACTTAGGTACAGGAAGACTGAGTCTTCCTACTGTCTATGTTTTGAGCGTGTCCTGTGTCACCAGTTTTACATTCCGATGCACCTCTGCAGGTTTACTGTATCCCTTGCACCTTCACAGTGACGATGAATTACAGAAATTGCATCGGAATTAAATATAAAAGACACAATGCCGACTTCAGTACAAGAAAACAGTGTCTTCTTAGGGTCTATGTTATGAGCGCATCCTGTGTCACCAGTCTTACATTCCGATGCACCTCTGCAGTGTTACTGTATCCCTTGGACCTTCCCATTGACGATTAAAACACAGAATTTGCATGGGAATTAAATATAAGAGACACAATGCCTACTTAAGTACAGAAAGACTGAGTCCTCCTACTGTCTATGTTTTGAGCGTTTCCTGTGTCACCAGTTTTACATTCCGATGCACCTCTGCAATTTTACTGTATCCCTTGCACCTTCCTATTGATAATGAAGCACAGAAATTACATCGGACTTAAATATAACAGACACAATGCCGACTTTAGTACAGGAAGACTGAGTCTTCCTACTGTCTATGTTTTGAGCGTGTCCTGTGTCACCAGTTTTACATTCCGATGCACCTCTGCAGGTTTACTGTATCCCTTGGACTTTACCATTGACGATGAAACACAGAAATTGCATCGGAATTAAATATAAGAGACACAATGCCGACTTAAGTACAGGAAGACGGAGTCTTCCGACTGTCAATGTTTGAGCGTTTCCTGTGTCAACAGTTTTACATTCCGATGCACCTCTGCAGGTTTACTGTATCCATTGGACCTTCCCATTGACGATGAAACACAGAAAATGCATCGGAATTAAATATAAGAGACACAATGCCGACTTAAGTACAGGAAGACTGAGTCTTCCTACTGTCTACGTTTTGAGCGTTTCCAGTGTCACCAGTTTTACATTCCGATCCACCTCTGCAGGTTTACTGTATCCATTGGACCTTCCCATTGACGACGAAACACAGAAATTGCATCGGATTTAAATATAAGAGACACAATGCCGACTTAAGTACAGGAAGGCTGAGTCTTGCTACTGTCTATGTTTAGAGCGTTTCCTGTGTCACCAGTTTTACATTCCGATGCACCTCTGCAGGTTTACTGTATCCCTTGGATCATCCCATAGACGATGAAACACAGAAATTGCACCGGAATTAAATATAAGAGACACAATGCCGACATAAGTACAGGAACATTGAGTCTTCCTACTGTCTATGTTTTGAGCGTTTCCTGCGTCACCAGTTTTACATTCCGATGCACCTCTGCAGGTTTACTGTATCCATGGGACCTTCCCATTGACGATGAAACACAGAAATTGCATCGAAATTAAATATAAGAGACACAACTTTGACTTAGGTACAGGAAGACTGAGTCTTCCTACTGTCTATGTTTTGAGCGTGTCCTGTGTCACCAGTTTTACATTCCGATGCGCCTCTGCAGGTTTACTGTAACCCTTGTACCGTCCCAGTGACGATGAAACACAGAAATTGCATCGGAATTAAATATAAAAGACACAATGCCGACTTAAGTACAAGAAAACTGAGTCTTCTTAGGGTCTATGTTATGATCGCTTCCTGTGTCACCAGTTTTACATTCCGATGCACCTCTGCAGGGTTGCTGTATCCCTAGGACCTTCCCATTGACGATGAAACACAGAAATTGCATCGGAATTAAATATAAGAGACACAATGCCGTCTTAAGTACAGAAAGACTGAGTCTTCCTACTCTCTATGTTTTGAGCGTTTCCTGCGTCACCAGTTTTACATTCCGATGCACCTCTGCATGTTTACTGTATCCATTTGACCTTCCCATTGACGATGAAACACAGAAATTACATCGGAATTAAATATAAGAGACACAACGTTGACTTAAGAACAAGAAAACTTAGTCTTCTTACGGTCTATGTTTTGTGTGTTTCCAGTGTCACCAGTTTAACATTCCGATGCACCTCTGCAGGTTTACTGTATCCATTGGACCTTCCCATGGACGATGAAAGACAGAAATTGCATCGGAATTAAATATAAGAGACACAATGCCGACTTAGGTACAGGAAAACTGAGTCTTCCTACTGTCTATGTTTTGAGCGTGTCCTGTGTCACCAGTTTTACATTCCGATGCACCTCTGCAGGTTTACTGTATCCCTTGCACCTTCACAGTGACGATGAATTACAGAAATTGCATCGGAATTAAATATAAAAGACACAATGCCGACTTCAGTACAAGAAAACAGTGTCTTCTTAGGGTCTATGTTATGAGCGCTTCCTGTGTCACCAGTTTTATATTCCGATGCACCTCTGCAGTGTTACTGTATCCCTTGGACCTTCCCATTGACGATTAAAACACAGAAATTGCATGGGAATTAAATATAAGAGACACAATGCCGACTTAAGTACAGAAAGACTGAGTCTTCCTACCGTCTATGTTTTGAGCGTTTCCTGTGTCACCAGTTTTACATTCCGATGCACCTCTGCAATTTTACTGTATCCCTTGCACCTTCCCATTGACAATGAAGCACAGAAATTACATCGGACTTAAATATAACAGACACCATGCCGACTTTAGTACAGGAAGACTGAGTCTTCCTACTGTCTATGTTTTGAGCGTTTCCTGTGTCACCAGTTTTACATTCCGATGCACCTCTGCAGGTTTACTGTATCCATTGGACCTTCCCATTGACGATGAAACACAGAATATGCATCGGAATTAAATATAAGAGACACAATGCCGACTTAAGTACAGGAAGACTGAGTCTTCCTACTGTCTATGTTTTGAGCGTTTCCAGTGTCACCAGTTTTACATTCCAATCCACCTCTGCAGGTTTACTGTATCCATTGGACCTTCCCATTGACGACGAAACACAGAAATTTCATCGGATTTAAATATAAGAGACACAATGCCGACTTAAGTACAGGAAGGCTGAGTCTTCCTACTGTCTATGTTTTGAGCGTTTCCTGTGTCACCAGTTTTACATTCCGATGCACCTCTGCAGGTTTACTGTATCCCTTGGACTTTACCATTGACGATGAAACACAGAAATTGCATCGGAATTAAATATAAGAGACACAATGCCGACTTAAGTACAGGAAGACGGAGTCTTCCGACTGTCAATGTTTGAGCGTTTCCTGTGTCAACAGTTTTACATTCCGATGCACCTCTGCAGGTTTACTGTATCCATTGGACCTTCCCATTGACGATGAAACACAGAAAATGCATCGGAATTAAATATAAGATACACAATGCCGACTTAAGTACAGGAAGACTGAGTCTTCCTACTGTCTATGTTTTGAGCGTTTCCAGTGTCACCAGTTTTACATTCCAATCCACCTCTGCAGGTCTACTGTATCCATTGGACCTTCCCATTGACGACGAAACACAGAAATTGCATCGGATTTAAATATAAGAGACACAATGCCGACTTAAGTACAGGAAGGCTGAGTCTTGCTACTGTCTATGTTTTGAGCGTTTCCTGTGTCGCCAGTTTTACATTCCGATGCGCCTCTGCAGCTTTACTGTAACCCTTGTACCTTCCCAGTGACGATGAAACACAGAAATTGCATCGGAATTAAATATAAAAGACACAATGCCGACTTAAGTACAAGAAAACTGAGTCTTCTTAGGGTCTATGTTATGATCGCTTCCTGTGTCACCAGTTTTACATTCCGATGCACCTCTGCAGGTTTACTGTGTACCTTGGACCTTCCCATTGACGATGAAGCTCAGAAATTGCATCGGAATTAAATATAAGAGACACAATGACGACTTTGGAACAGGAAGGCTGAGTCTTCCTACTGTCTATGCTTTCAGCGTTTCCTGCGTCACCAGTTTTACATTCCGATGCACCTCTGTATGATTACTGTATCCATTTGACCTTCCCATTGACGATGAAACACAGAAATTGCATCGGAATTAAATATAAGAGACACAACGTTGACTTAAGTACAAGAAAACTTAGTCTTCTTACGGTCTATGTTTTGTGTGTTTCCAGTGTCACCAGTTTAACATTCCGATGCACCTCTGCAATTTTACTGTATCCCTTGCACCTTCCTATTGACAATGAAGCACAGAAATTACATCGGACTTAAATATAACAGACACAATGCCGACTTTAGTACAGGAAGACTGAGTCTTCCTACTGTCTATGTTTTGAGCGTGTCCTGTGTCACCAGTTTTACATTCCGATGCACCTCTGCAGGTTTACTGTATCCCTTGGACTTTACCATTGACGATGAAACACAGAAATTGCATCGGAATTAAATATAAGAGACACAATGCCGACTTAAGTACAGGAAGACGGAGTCTTCCGACTGTCAATGTTTGAGCGTTTCCTGTGTCAACAGTTTTACATTCCGATGCACCTCTGCAGGTTTACTGTATCCATTGGACCTTCCCATTGACGATGAAACACAGAAAATGCATCGGAATTAAATATAAGAGACACAATGCCGACTTAAGTACAGGAAGACTGAGTCTTCCTACTGTCTACGTTTTGAGCGTTTCCAGTGTCACCAGTTTTACATTCCGATCCACCTCTGCAGGTTTACTGTATCCATTGGACCTTCCCATTGACGACGAAACACAGAAATTGCATCGGATTTAAATATAAGAGACACAATGCCGACTTAAGTACAGGAAGGCTGAGTCTTGCTACTGTCTATGTTTTGAGCGTTTCCTGTGTCACCAGTTTTACATTCCGATGCACCTCTGCAGGTTTACTGTATCCCTTGGATCATCCCATAGACGATGAAACACAGAAATTGCACCGGAATTAAATATAAGAGACACAATGCCGACATAAGTACTGGAACATTGAGTCTTCCTACTGTCTATGTTTTGAGCGTTTCCTGCGTCACCAGTTTTACATTCCGATGCACCTCTGCAGGTTTACTGTATCCATTGGACCTTCCCATGGACGATGAAAGACAGAAATTGCATCGGAATTAAATATAAGAGACACAATGCCGACTTAGGTACAGGAAAACTGAGTCTTCCTACTGTCTATGTTTTGAGCGTGTCCTGTGTCACCAGTTTTATATTCTGATGCACCTCTGCAGGTTTACTGTATCCCTTGCACCTTCACAGTGACGATGAATTACAGAAATTGCATCGGAATTAAATATAAAAGACACAATGCCGACTTCAGTACAAGAAAACAGTGTCTTCTTAGGGTCTATGTTATGAGCGCTTCCTGTGTCACCAGTTTTATATTCCGATGCACCTCTGCAGTGTTACTGTATCCCTTGGACCTTCCCATTGACGATTAAAACACAGAAATTGCATGGGAATTAAATATAAGAGACACAATGCCGACTTAAGTACAGAAAGACTGAGTCTTCCTACCGTCTATGTTTTGAGCGTTTCCTGTGTCACCAGTTTTACATTCCGATGCACCTCTGCAATTTTACTGTATCCCTTGCACCTTCCCATTGACAATGAAGCACAGAAATTACATCGGACTTAAATATAACAGACACCATGCCGACTTTAGTACAGGAAGACTGAGTCTTCCTACTGTCTATGTTTTGAGCGTTTCCTGTGTCACCAGTTTTACATTCCGATGCACCTCTGCAGGTTTACTGTATCCATTGGACCTTCCCATTGACGATGAAACACAGAATATGCATCGGAATTAAATATAAGAGACACAATGCCGACTTAAGTACAGGAAGACTGAGTCTTCCTACTGTTTATGTTTTGAGCGTTTCCAGTGTCACCAGTTTTACATTCCAATCCACCTCTGCAGGTTTACTGTATCCATTGGACCTTCCCATTGACGACGAAACACAGAAATTGCATCGGATTTAAATATAAGAGACACAATGCCGACTTAAGTACAGGAAGGCTGAGTCTTGCTACTGTCTATGTTTTGAGCGTTTCCTGTGTCACCAGTTTTACATTCCGATGCACCTCTGCAGGTTTACTGTATCCCTTGGACTTTACCATTGACGATGAAACACAGAAATTGCATCGGAATTAAATATAAGAGACACAATGCCGACTTAAGTACAGGAAGACGGAGTCTTCCGACTGTCAATGTTTGAGCGTTTCCTGTGTCAACAGTTTTACATTCCGATGCACCTCTGCAGGTTTACTGTATCCATTGGACCTTCCCATTGACGATGAAACACAGAAAATGCATCGGAATTAAATATAAGATACACAATGCCGACTTAAGTACAGGAAGACTGAGTCTTCCTACTGTCTATGTTTTGAGCGTTTCCAGTGTCACCAGTTTTACATTCCAATCCACCTCTGCAGGTCTACTGTATCCATTGGACCTTCCCATTGACGACGAAACACAGAAATTGCATCGGATTTAAATATAAGAGACACAATGCCGACTTAAGTACAGGAAGGCTGAGTCTTGCTACTGTGTATGTTTTGAGCGTTTCCTGTGTCACCAGTTTTACATTCCGATGCGCCTCTGCAGCTTTACTGTAACCCTTGTACCTTCCCAGTGACGATGAAACACAGAAATTGCATCGGAATTAAATATAAAAGACACAATGCCGACTTAAGTACAAGAAAACTGAGTCTTCTTAGGGTCTATGTTATGATCGCTTCCTGTGTCACCAGTTTTACATTCCGATGCACCTCTGCAGGTTTACTGTGTACCTTGGACCTTCCCATTGACGATGAAGCTCAGAAATTGCATCGGAATTAAATATAAGAGACACAATGACGACTTTGGAACAGGAAGGCTGAGTCTTCCTACTGTCTATGCTTTCAGCGTTTCCTGCGTCACCAGTTTTACATTCCGATGCACCTCTGTATGATTACTGTATCCATTTGACCTTCCCATTGACGATGAAACACAGAAATTGCATCGGAATTAAATATAAGAGACACAACGTTGACTTAAGTACAAGAAAACTTAGTCTTCTTACGGTCTATGTTTTGTGTGTTTCCAGTGTCACCAGTTTAACATTCCGATGCACCTCTGCAATTTTACTGTATCCCTTGCACCTTCCTATTGACAATGAAGCACAGAAATTACATCGGACTTAAATATAACAGACACAATGCCGACTTTAGTACAGGAAGACTGAGTCTTCCTACTGTCTATGTTTTGAGCGTGTCCTGTGTCACCAGTTTTACATTCCGATGCACCTCTGCAGGTTTACTGTATCCCTTGGACTTTACCATTGACGATGAAACACAGAAATTGCATCGGAATTAAATATAAGAGACACAATGCCGACTTAAGTACAGGAAGACGGAGTCTTCCGACTGTCAATGTTTGAGCGTTTCCTGTGTCAACAGTTTTACATTCCGATGCACCTCTGCAGGTTTACTGTATCCATTGGACCTTCCCATTGACGATGAAACACAGAAAATGCATCGGAATTAAATATAAGAGACACAATGCCGACTTAAGTACAGGAAGACTGAGTCTTCCTACTGTCTACGTTTTGAGCGTTTCCAGTGTCACCAGTTTTACATTCCGATCCACCTCTGCAGGTTTACTGTATCCATTGGACCTTCCCATTGACGACGAAACACAGAAATTGCATCGGATTTAAATATAAGAGACACAATGCCGACTTAAGTACAGGAAGGCTGAGTCTTGCTACTGTCTATGTTTTGAGCGTTTCCTGTGTCACCAGTTTTACATTCCGATGCACCTCTGCAGGTTTACTGTATCCCTTGGATCATCCCATAGACGATGAAACACAGAAATTGCACCGGAATTAAATATAAGAGACACAATGCCGACATAAGTACTGGAACATTGAGTCTTCCTACTGTCTATGTTTTGAGCGTTTCCTGCGTCACCAGTTTTACATTCCGATGTACCTCTGCAGGTTTACTGTATCCATTGGACGTTCCCATTGACGATGAAACACAGAAATTGCATCGGAATTAAATATAAGAGACACAACTCCGACTTAGGTACAGGAAGACTGAGTCTTCCTACTGTCTATGTTTTGAGCGTGTCCTGTGTCACCAGTTTTACATTGCGATGCGCCTCTGCAGGTTTACTGTAACCCTTGTACCTTCCCAGTGACGATGAAACACAGAAATTGCATCGGAATTAAATATAAAAGACACAATGCCGACTTAAGTACAAGAAAACTGAGTCTTCTTAGGGTCTATGTTATGATCGCCTCCTGTGGCACCAGTTTTACATTCCGATGCACCTCTGCAGGGTTGCTGTATCCCTAGGACCTTCCCATTGACGATGAAACACAGAAATTGCATCGGAATTAAATATAAGAGACACAATGCCGACTTAAGTACAGAAAGACTGAGTCTCCCTACTGTCTATGTTTTGAGCGTTTCCCGTGTCACCAGTTTTACATTCCGATGCACCTCTGCAGGTTTACTGTGTACCTTGGACCTTCCCATTGACGATGAAGCTCAGAAATTGCATCGGAATTAAATATAAGAGACACAATGACGACTTTGGAACAGGAAGGCTGAGTGTTCCTACTGTCTATGCTTTCAGCGTTTCCTGCGTCACCAGTTTTACATTCCGATGCACCTCTGTATGTTTACTGTATCCATTTGACCTTCCCATTGACGATGAAACACAGAAATTGCATCGGAATTAAATATAAGAGACACAACGTTGACTTAAGTACAAGGAAACTTAGTCTTCTTACGGTCTATGTTTTGTGTGTTTCCAGTGTCACCAGTTTAACATTCCGATGCACCTCTGCAGGTTTACTGTATCCATTGGACCTTCCCATGGACGATGAAAGACAGAAATTGCATCGGAATTAAATATAAGAGACACAATGCCGACTTAGGTACAGGAAGACTGAGTCTTCCTACTGTCTATGTTTTGAGCGTGTCCTGTGTCACCAGTTTTACATTCCGATGCACCTTTGCAGGGTTACTGTATCCCTTGCAACTTCACAGTGACGATGAAACACAGAAATTGCATCGGAATTAAATATAAAAAACACAATGCCGACATAAGTACAAGAAAACAGAGCCTTCTTAGGGTCTATGTTATGAGCGCTTCCTGTGTCACCAGTTTTACATTCCGATGCACCTCTGCAGTGTTACTGTATCCCTTGGACCTTCCCATTGACCATTAAAACACAGAAATTGCATGGGAATTAAATATAAGAGACACAATGCCGACTTAAGTACAGAAAGACTGAGTCTTCCTACCGTCTATGTTTTGAGCGTTTCCTGTGTCACCAGTTTTACATTCCGATGCACCTCTGCAGGTTTACTGTATCCCTTGCACATTCACATTGACAATGAAGCACAGAAATTACATTGGACTTAAATATAAGAGACACAATGCCGACTTTAGTACAGGAAGACTGAGTCTTCCTACTGTCTATGTTTTGAGCGTTTCCTGTGTCACCAGTTTTACATTCCGATGCACCTCTGCAGGTTTACTGTATCCCTTGGACTTTACCATTGACGATGAAACACAGAAATTGCATCGGAATTAAATATAAGAGGCACAATGCCGACTTAAGTACAGAAAGACTGAGTCTTCCTACTGTCTATGTTTTGAGCGTTTCCTGTGTCACCAGTTTTGCATTCCGATGCACCTCTGCAATTTTACTGTATCCCTTGCACCTTCCTATTGACAATGAAGCACAGAAATTACATCGGACTTAAATATAACAGACACAATGCCGACTTTAGTACAGGAAGACTGAGTCTTCCTACTGTCTATGTTTTGAGCGTGTCCTGTGTCACCAGTTTTACATTCCGATGCACCTCTGCAGGTTTACTGTATCCCTTGGACTTTACCATTGACGATGAAACACAGAAATTGCATCGGAATTAAATATAAGAGACACAATGCCGACTTAAGTACAGGAAGACGGAGTCTTCCGACTGTCAATGTTTGAGCGTTTCCTGTGTCAACAGTTTTACATTCCGATGCACCTCTGCAGGTTTACTGTATCCATTGGACCTTCCCATTGACGATGAAACACAGAAAATGCATCGGAATTAATTATAAGAGACACAATGCCGACTTAAGTACAGGAAGACTGAGTCTTCCTACTGTCTACGTTTTGAGCGTTTCCAGTGTCACCAGTTTTACATTCCGATCCACCTCTGCAGGTTTACTGTATCCATTGGACCTTCCCATTGACGACGAAACACAGAAATTGCATCGGATTTAAATATAAGAGACACAATGCCGACTTAAGTACAGGAAGGCTGAGTCTTGCTACTGTCTATGTTTTGAGCGTTTCCTGTGTCACCAGTTTTACATTCCGATGCACCTCTGCAGGTTTACTGTATCCCTTGGATCATCCCATAGACGATGAAACACAGAAATTGCACCGGAATTAAATATAAGAGACACAATGCCGACATAAGTACAGGAACATTGAGTCTTCCTACTGTCTATGTTTTGAGCGTTTCCTGCGTCACCAGTTTTACATTCCGATGTACCTCTGCAGGTTTACTGTATCCATTGGACGTTCCCATTGACGATGAAACACAGAAATTGCATCGGAATTAAATATAAGAGACACAACTCCGACTTAGGTACAGGAAGACTGAGTCTTCCTACTGTCTATGTTTTGAGCGTGTCCTGTGTCACCAGTTTTACATTCCGATGCGCCTCTGCAGGTTTACTGTAACCCTTGTACCTTCCCAGTGACGATGAAACACAGAAATTGCATCGGAATTAAATATAAAAGACACAATGCCGACTTAAGTACAAGAAAACTGAGTCTTCTTAGGGTCTATGTTATGATCGCTTCCTGTGGCACCAGTTTTAAATTCCGATGCACCTCTGCAGGGTTGCTGTATCCCTAGGACTTTCCCATTGACGATGAAACACAGAAATTGCATCGGAATTAAATATAAGAGACACAATGCCGACTTAAGTACAGAAAGACTGAGTCTCCCTACTGTCTATGTTTTGAGCGTTTCCCGTGTCACCAGTTTTACATTCCGATGCACCTCTGCAGGTTTACTGTATCCCTTGCACCTTCCTATTGACAATGAAGCACAGAAATTACATCGGACTTAAATATAACAGACACAATGCCGACTTTAGTACAGGAAGACTGAGTCTTCCTACTGTCTATGTTTTGAGCGTGTCCTGTGTCACCAGTTTTACATTCCGATGCACCTCTGCAGGTTTACTGTATCCCTTGGACTTTACCATTGACGATGAAACACAGAAATTGCATCGGAATTAAATATAAGAGACACAATGCCGACTTAAGTACAGGAAGACGGAGTCTTCCGACTGTCAATGTTTGAGCGTTTCCTGTGTCAACAGTTTTACATTCCGATGCACCTCTGCAGGTTTACTGTATCCATTGGACCTTCCCATTGACGATGAAACACAGAAAATGCATCGGAATTAATTATAAGAGACACAATGCCGACTTAAGTACAGGAAGACTGAGTCTTCCTACTGTCTACGTTTTGAGCGTTTCCAGTGTCACCAGTTTTACATTCCGATCCACCTCTGCAGGTTTACTGTATCCATTGGACCTTCCCATTGACGACGAAACACAGAAATTGCATCGGATTTAAATATAAGAGACACAATGCCGACTTAAGTACAGGAAGGCTGAGTCTTGCTACTGTCTATGTTTTGAGCGTTTCCTGTGTCACCAGTTTTACATTCCGATGCACCTCTGCAGGTTTACTGTATCCCTTGGATCATCCCATAGACGATGAAACACAGAAATTGCACCGGAATTAAATATAAGAGACACAATGCCGACATAAGTACAGGAACATTGAGTCTTCCTACTGTCTATGTTTTGAGCGTTTCCTGCGTCACCAGTTTTACATTCCGATGTACCTCTGCAGGTTTACTGTATCCATTGGACGTTCCCATTGACGATGAAACACAGAAATTGCATCGGAATTAAATATAAGAGACACAACTCCGACTTAGGTACAGGAAGACTGAGTCTTCCTACTGTCTATGTTTTGAGCGTGTCCTGTGTCACCAGTTTTACATTCCGATGCGCCTCTGCAGGTTTACTGTAACCCTTGTACCTTCCCAGTGACGATGAAACACAGAAATTGCATCGGAATTAAATATAAAAGACTCAATGCCGACTTAAGTACAAGAAAACTGAGTCTCCTTAGGGTCTATGTTATGATCGCTTCCTGTGGCACCAGTTTTAAATTCCGATGCACCTCTGCAGGGTTGCTGTATCCCTAGGACTTTCCCATTGACGATGAAACACAGAAATTGCATCGGAATTAAATATAAGAGACACAATGCCGACTTAAGTACAGAAAGACTGAGTCTCCCTACTGTCTATGTTTTGAGCGTTTCCCGTGTCACCAGTTTTACATTCCGATGCACCTCTGCAGGTTTACTGTGTACCTTGGACCTTCCCATTGACGATGAAGCTCAGAAATTGCATCGGAATTAAATATAAGAGACACAATGACGGCTTTGGAACAGGAAGGCTGAGTCTTCCTACTGTCTATGCTTTCAGCGTTTCCTGCGTCACCAGTTTTACATTCCGATGCACCTCTGTATGTTTACTGTATCCATTTGACCTTCCCATTGTCGATGAAACACAGAAATTGCATCGGAATTAAATATAAGAGACACAACGTTGACTTAAGTACAGGGAAACTTAGTCTTCTTACGGTCTATGTTTTGTGTGTTTCCAGTGTCACCAGTTTAACATTCCGATGCACCTCTGCAGGTTTACTGTATCCATTGGACCTTCCCATGGACGATGAAAGACAGAAATTGCATCGGAATTAAATATAAGAGACACAATGCCGACTTAGGTACAGGAAGACTGAGTCTTCCTACTGTCTATGTTTTGAGCGTGTCCTGTGTCACCAGTTTTACATTCCGATGCACCTTTGCAGGTTTACTGTATCCCTTGCAACTTCACAGTGACGATGAAACACAGAAATTGCATCGGAATTAAATATAAAAAACACAATGCCGACATAAGTACAAGAAAACAGAGCCTTCTTTGGGTCTATGTTATGAGCGCTTCCTGTGTCACCAGTTTTACATTCCGATGCACCTCTGCAGTGTTACTGTATCCCTTGGACCTTCCCATTGACCATTAAAACACAGAAATTGCATGGGAATTAAATATAAGAGACACAATGCCAACTTAAGTACAGAAAGACTGAGTCTTCCTACCGTCTATGTTTTGAGCGTTTCCTGTGTCACCAGTTTTACATTCCGATGCACCTCTGCAGGTTTACTGTATCCCTTGCACATTCACATTGACAATGAAGCACAGAAATTACATTGGACTTAAATATAACAGACACAATGCCGACTTTAGTACAGGAAGACTGAGTCTTCCTACTGTCTATGTTTTGAGCGTTTCCTGTGTCACCAGTTTTACATTCCGATGCACCTCTGCAGGTTTACTGTATCCCTTGGACTTTACCATTGACGATGAAACACAGAAATTGCATCGGAATTAAATATAAGAGACACAATGCCGACTTAAGTACAGAAAGACTGAGTCTTCCTACTGTCTATGTTTTGAGCGTTTCCTGTGTCACCAGTTTTACATTCCGATGCACCTCTGCAATTTTACTGTATCCCTTGCACCTTCCTATTGACAATGAAGCACAGAAATTACATCGGACTTAAATATAACAGACACAATGCCGACTTTAGTACAGGAAGACTGAGTCTTCCTACTGTCTATGTTTTGAGCGTGTCCTGTGTCACCAGTTTTACATTCCGATGCACCTCTGCAGGTTTACTGTATCCCTTGGACTTTACCATTGACGATGAAACACAGAAATTGCATCGGAATTAAATATAAGAGACACAATGCCGACTTAAGTACAGGAAGACGGAGTCTTCCGACTGTCAATGTTTGAGCGTTTCCTGTGTCAACAGTTTTACATTCCGATGCACCTCTGCAGGTTTACTGTATCCATTGGACCTTCCCATTGACGATGAAACACAGAAAATGCATCGGAATTAATTATAAGAGACACAATGCCGACTTAAGTACAGGAAGACTGAGTCTTCCTACTGTCTACGTTTTGAGCGTTTCCAGTGTCACCAGTTTTACATTCCGATCCACCTCTGCAGGTTTACTGTATCCATTGGACCTTCCCATTGACGACGAAACACAGAAATTGCATCGGATTTAAATATAAGAGACACAATGCCGACTTAAGTACAGGAAGGCTGAGTCTTGCCACTGTCTATGTTTTGAGCGTTTCCTGTGTCACCAGTTTTACATTCCGATGCACCTCTGCAGGTTTACTGTATCCCTTGGATCATCCCATAGACGATGAAACACAGAAATTGCACCGGAATTAAATATAAGAGACACAATGCCGACATAAGTACAGGAACATTGAGTCTTCCTACTGTCTATGTTTTGAGCGTTTCCTGCGTCACCAGTTTTACATTCCGATGCACCTCTGCAGGTTTACTGTATCCATTGGACCTTCCCATTGACGATGAAACACAGAAATTGCATCGGAATTAAATATAAGAGACACAACTTCGACTTAGGTACAGGAAGACTGAGTCTTCCTACTGTCTATGTTTTGAGCGTGTCCTGTGACACCAGTTTTACATTCCGATGCGCCTCTGCAGGTTTACTGTAACCCTTGTACCTTCCCAGTGACGATGAAACACAGAAATTGCATCGGAATTAAATATAAAAGACACAATGCCGACTTAAGTACAAGAAAACTGAGTCTTCTTAGTGTCTATGTTATGATCGCTTCCTGTGTCACCAGTTTTACATTCCGATGCACCTCTGCAGGGTTGCTGTATCCCTAGGACATTCCCATTGACGATGAAACACAGAAATTGCATCGGAATTAAATATAAGAGACACAATGCCGTCTTAAGTACAGAAAGACTGAGTCTTCCTACTGTCTATGTTTTGAGCGTTTCCCGTGTCACCAGTTTTACATTCCGATGCACCTCTGCAGGTTTACTGTGTACCTTGGACCTTCCCATTGACGATGAAGCTCAGAAATTGAATCGGAATTAAATATAAGAGACACAATGACGACTTTAGAACAGGAAGGCTGAGTCTTCCTACTGTCTATGTTTTGAGCGTTTCCTGCGTCACCAGTTTTACATTCCGATACACCTCTGCATGTTTACTGTATCCATTTGACCTTCCCATTGACGATGAAACACAGAAATTACATCGGAATTAAATATAAGAGACACAACGTTGACTTAAGTACAAGAAAACTTAGTCTTCTTACGGTCTATGTTTTGTGTGTTTCCAGTGTCACCAGTTTAACATTCCGATGCACCTCTGCAGGTTTACTGTATCCCTTGCACCTTCACAGTGACGATGAATTACAGAAATTGCATCGGAATTAAATACAAAAGACACAATGCCGACTTCAGTACAAGAAAACAGTGTCTTCTTAGGGTCTATGTTATGAGCGCTTCCTGTGTCACCAGTTTTACATTCCGATGCACCTCTGCACTGTTACTGTATCCCTTGGACCTTCCCATTGACGATTAAAACACAGAAATTGCATGGGAATTAAATATAAGAGACACAATGCCGACTTAAGTACAGAAAGACTGAGTCTTCCTACCGTCTATGTTTTGAGCGTTTCCTGTGTCACCAGTTTTACATTCCGATGCACCTCTGCAATTTTACTGTATCCCTTGCACCTTCCCATTGACAATGAAGCACAGAAATTACATCGGACTTAAATATAACAGACACCATGCCGACTTTAGTACAGGAAGACTGAGTCTTCCTACTGTCTATGTTTTGAGCGTGCCCTGTGTCACCAGTTTTACATTCCGATGCACCTCTGCAGGTTTACTGTATCCCTTGGACTTTACCATTGACGATGAAACACAGAAATTACATCGGAATTAAATATAAGAGACACAATGCCAACTTAAGTACAGGAAGAGGGAGTCTTCCGACTGTCAATGTTTGAGCGTTTCCTGTGTCAACAGTTTTACATTCCGATGCACCTCTGCAGGTTTACTGTATCCATTGGACCTTCCCATTGACGATGAAACACAGAAAATGCGTCGGAATTAAATATAAGAGACACAATGCCGACTTAAGTACAGGAAGACTGAGTCTTCCTACTGTCTATGTTTTGAGCGTTTCCAGTGTCACCAGTTTACATTCCGATCCACCTCTGCAGGTTTACTGTATCCACTGGACCTACCCATTGACGACGAAACACAGAAATTGCATCGGATTTAAATATAAGAGACACAATGCTGACTTAAGTACAGGAAGGCTGAGTCTTGCTACTGTCTATGTTTTGAGCGTTTCCTGTGTCACCAGTTTTACATTCCGATGCACCTCTGCAGGTTTACTGTATCTCTTGGATCATCCCATAGACGATGAAACACAGAAATTGCACCGGAATTAAATATAAGAGACACAATGCCGACATAAGTACAGGAACATTGAGTCTTCCTACTGTCTATGTTTTGAGCGTTTCCTGCGTCACCAGTTTTACATTCCGATGTACCTCTGCAGGTTTACTGTATCCATTGGACCTTCCCATTGACGATGAAACACAGAAATTGCATCGGAATTAAATATAAGAGACACAACTCCGACTTAGGTACAGGAAGACTGAGTCTTCCTACTGTCTATGTTTTGAGCGTGTCCTGTGTCACCAGTTTTACATACCGATGCGCCTCTGCAGGTTTACTGTAACCCTTGTACCTTCCCAGTGACGATGAAACACAGAAATTGCATCGGAATTAAATATAAAAGACACAATGCCGACTTAAGTACAAGAAAACTGAGTCTTCTTAGGGTCTATGTTATGATCGCTTCCTGTGTCACCAGTTTTACATTCCGATGCACCTCTGCAGGGTTGCTGTATCCCTAGGACCTTCCCATTGACGATGAAACACAGAAATTGCATCGGAATTAAATATAAGAGACACAATGCCGTCTTAAGTACAGAAAGACTGAGTCTTCCTACTGTCTATGTTTTGAGCGTTTCCCGTGTCACCAGTTTTACATTCCGATGCACCTCTGCAGGTTTACTGTGTACCTTGGACCTTCCCATTGACGGTGAAGCTCAGAAATTGCATCGGAATTAAATATAAGAGACACAATGACGACTTTAGAACAGGAAGGCTGAGTCTTCCTACTGTCTATGTTTTGAGCGTTTCCTGCGTCACCAGTTTTACAATCCGATGCACATCTGCATGTTTACTGTATCCATTTGACCTTCCCATTGACGATGAAACACAGAAATTACATCGGAATTAAATATAAGAGACACAACGTTGACTTAAGTACAAGAAAACTTAGTCTTCTTACGGTCTATGTTTTGTGTGTTTCCAGTGTCACCAGTTTAACATTCCGATGCACCTCTGCAGGTTTACTGTATCCATTGGACCTTCCCATGGACGATGAAAGACAGAAATTGCATCTGAATTAAATATAAGAGACTCAATGCCGACTTAGGTACAGGAAGACTGAGTCTTCCTACTGTTTATGTTTTGAGCGTGTCCTGTGTCACCAGTTTTACATTTCGATGCACCTCTGCAGGTTTACTGTATCCCTTGCACCTTCACAGTGACGATGAATTACAGAAATTGCATCGGAATTAAATATAAAAGACACAATGCCGACTTAAGTACAAGAAAACTGAGTCTTCTTAGGGTCTATGTTATGATCGCTTCCTGTGTCACCAGTTTTACATTCCGATGCACCTCTGCAGGGTTGCTGTATCCGTAGGACCTTCCCATTGACGATGAAACACAGAAATTGCATCGGAATTAAATATAAGAGACACAATGCCGACTTAAGTACAGAAAGACTGAGTCTCCCTACTGTCTATGTTTTGAGCGTTTCCCGTGTCACCAGTTTTACATTCCGATGCACCTCTGCAGGTTTACTGTGTACCTTGGACCTTCCCATTGACGATGAAGCTCAGAAATTGCATCGGAATTAAATATAAGAGACACAATGACGTCTTTGGAACAGGAAGTCTGAGTCTTCCTACTGTCTATGCTTTCAGCATTTCCTGCGTCACCAGTTTTACATTCCGATGCACCTCTGTATGTTTACTGTATCCATTCGACCATCCCATTGACGATGAAACACAGAAATTGCATCGGAATTAAATATAAGAGACACAACGTTGACTTAAGTACAAGAAAACTTAGTCTTCTTACGGTCTATGTTTTGTGTGTTTCCAGTGTCACCAGTTTAACATTCCGATGCACCTCTGCAGGTTTACTGTATCCATTGGACCTTCCCATGGACGATGAAAGACAGAAATTGCATCGGAATTAAATATAAGAGACACAATGCCGACTTAGGTACAGGAAGACTGAGTCTTCGTACTGTCTATGTTTTGAGCGTGTCCTGTGTCACCAGTTTTACATTCCGATGCACCTTTGCAGGTTTACTGTATCCCTTGCACCTTCACAGTGACGATGAAACACAGAAATTGCATCGGAATTAAATATAAAAAACACAATGCCAACATAAGTACAAGAAAACAGAGCCTTCTTAGGGTCTATGTTATGAGCGCTTCCTGTGTCACCAGTTTTACATTCCGATGCACCTCTGCAGTGTTACTATATCCCTTGGACCTTCCCATTGACGATTAAAACACAGAAATTGCATCGGAATTAAATATAAGAGACACAATGCCGACTTAAGTACAGAATCACTGAGTCTTCCTACTGTCTATGTTTTGATCGTTTCCTGTGTCACCAGTTTTACATTCCGATGCACCTCTGCAGGTTTACTGTATCCCTTGCACATTCACATTGACAATGAAGCACAGAAATTACATTGGACTTAAATATAACAGACACAATGCCGACTTTAGTACAGGAAGACTGAGTCTTCCTACTGTCTATGTTTTGAGCGTTTCCTGTGTCACCAGTTTTACATTCCGATGCACCTCTGCAGGTTTACTGTATCCCTTGGACTTTACCATTGACGATGAAACACAGAAATTGCATCGGAATTAAATATAAGAGACACAATGCCGACTTAAGTACAGAAAGACTGAGTCTTCCTACTGTCTATGTTTTGAGCGTTTCCTGTGTCACCAGTTTTACATTCCGATGCACCTCTGCAATTTTACTGTATCCCTTGCACCTTCCTATTGACAATGAAGCACAGAAATTACATCGGACTTAAATATAACAGACACAATGCCGACTTTAGTACAGGAAGACTGAGTCTTCCTACTGTCTATGTTTTGAGCGTGTCCTGTGTCACCAGTTTTACATTCCGATGCACCTCTGCAGGTTTACTGTATCCCTTGGACTTTACCATTGACGATGAAACACAGAAATTGCATCGGAATTAAATATAAGAGACACAATGCCGACTTAAGTACAGGAAGACGGAGTCTTCCGACTGTCAATGTTTGAGCGTTTCCTGTGTCAACAGTTTTACATTCCGATGCACCTCTGCAGGTTTACTGTATCCATTGGACCTTCCCATTGACGATGAAACACAGAAAATGCATCGGAACTAAATATAAGAGACACAATGCCGACTTAAGTACAGGAAGACTGAGTCTTCCTACTGTCTACGTTTTGAGCGTTTCCAGTGTCACCAGTTTTACATTCCGATCCACCTCTGCAGGTTTACTGTATCCATTGGACCTTCCCATTGACGACGAAACACAGAAATTGCATCGGATTTAAATATAAGAGACACAATGCCGACTTAAGTACAGGAAGGCTGAGTCTTGCTACTGTCTATGTTTTGAGCGTTTCCTGTGTCAGCAGTTTTACATTCCGATGCACCTCTGCAGGTTTACTGTATCCCTTGGATCATCCCATAGACGATGAAACACAGAAATTGCACCGGAATTAAATATAAGAGACACAATGCCGACATAAGTACAGGAACATTTAGTCTTCCTACTGTCTATGTTTTGAGCGTTTCCTGCGTCACCAGTTTTACATTCCGATGTACCTCTGCAGGTTTACTGTATCCATGGGACCTTCCCATTGACGATGAAACACAGAAATTGCATCGGAATTAAATATAAGAGACACAACTTCGACTTAGGTACAGGAAGACTGAGTCTTCCTACTGTCTATGTTTTGAGCGTGTCCTGTGTCACCAGTTTTACATTCCGATGCGCCTCTGCAGGTTTACTGTAACACTTGTACCTTCCCAGTGACGATGAAACACAGAAATTGCATCGGAATTAAATATAAAAGACACAATGCCGACTTAAGTACAAGAAAACTGAGTCTTCTTAGGGTCTATGTTATGATCGCTTCCTGTGTCACCAGTTTTACATTCCGATGCACCTCTGCAGGGTTGCTGTATCCCTAGGACCTTCCCATTGACGATGAAACACAGAAATTGCATCGGAATTAAATATAAGAGACACAATGCCGTCTTAAGTACAGAAAGACTGAGTCTTCCTACTGTCTATGTTTTGAGCGTTTCCCGTGTCACCAGTTTTACATTCCGATGCACCTCTGCAGGTTTACTGTGTACCTTGGACCTTCCCATTGACGATGAAGCTCAGAAATTGCATCGGAATTAAATATAAGAGACACAATGACGACTTTAGAACAGGAAGGCTGAGTCTTCCTACTGTCTATGTTTTGAGCGTTTCCTGCGACACCAGTTTTACATTCCGATGCACCTCTGCAGGTTTACTGTATCCCTTGCACCTTCACAGTGACGATGAATTACAGAAATTGCATCGGAATTAAATATAAAAGACACAATGCCGACTTCAGTACAAGAAAACAGTGTCTTCTTAGGGTCTATGTTATGAGCGCTTCCTGTGTCACCAGTTTTACATTCCGATGCACCTCTGCACTGTTACTGTATCCCTTGGACCTTCCCATTGACGATTAAAACACAGAAATTGCATGGGAATTAAATATAAGAGACACAATGCCGACTTAAGTACAGAAAGACTGAGTTTTCCTACCGTCGGCCGACTTCAGTACAAGAAAACAGTGTCTTCTTAGGGTCTATGTTATGAGCGCTTCCTGTGTCACCAGTTTTACATTCCGATGCACCTCTGCACTGTTACTGTATCCCTTGGACCTTCCCATTGACGATTAAAACACAGAAATTGCATGGGAATTAAATATAAGAGACACAATGCCGACTTAAGTACAGAAAGACTGAGTCTTCCTACCGTCTATGTTTTGAGCGTTTCCTGTGTCACCAGTTTTACATTCCGAAGCACCTCTGCAATTTTACTGTATCCCTTGCACCTTCCCATTGACAATGAAGCACAGAAATTACATCGGACTTAAATATAACAGACACCATGCCGACTTTAGTACAGGAAGACTGAGTCTTCCTACTGTCTATGTTTTGAGCGTGTCCTGTGTCACCAGTTTTACATTCCGATGCACTTCTGCAGGTTTACTGTATCCATTGGACCTTCCCATGGACGATGAAAGACAGAAATTGCATCGGAATTAAATATAAGAGACACAATGCCGACTTAGGTACAGGAAGACTGAGTCTTCCTACTGTCTATGTTTTGAGCGTTTCCTGTGTCACCAGTTTTACATTCCGATGCACCTCTGCAGGTTAACTGTATCCCTTGCACCTTCACAGTGACGATGAATTACAGAAATTGCATCGGAATTAAATATAAAAGACACAATGCCGACTTCAGTACAAGAAAACAGTGTCTTCTTAGGGTCTATGCTATGAGCGCTTCCTGTGTCACCAGTTTTACATTCCGATGCACCTCTGCACTGTTACTCTATCCCTTGGACCTTCCCATTGACGATTAAAACACAGCAATTGCATGGGAATTAAATATAAGAGACACAATGCCGTCTTAAGTACAGAAAGACTGAGTCTTCCTACCGTCTATGTTTTGAGCGTTTCCTGTGTCACCAGTTTTACATTCCGATGCACCTCTGCAATTTTACTGTATCCCTTGCACCTTCCCATTGACAATGAAGCACAGAAATTACATCGGACTTAAATATAACAGACACCATGCCGACTTTAGTACAGGTAGACTGAGTCTTCCTACTGTCTATGTTTTGAGCGTGTCCTGTGTCACCAGTTTTACATTCCGATGCACCTCTGCAGGTTTACTGTATCCCTTGGACTTTACCATTGACGATGAAACACAGAAATTACATCCGACTTAAATATAAGAGACACAATGCCGCCTTAAGTACAGGAAGACGGAGTCTTCCGACTGTCAATGTTTGAGCGTTGACTGTGTCAACAGTTTTACATTCCGATGCACCTCTGCAGGTTTACTGTATCCCTTGGATCATCTCATAGACGATGAAACACAGAAATTGCACCGGAATTAAATATAAGAGACACAATGCCGACATAAGTACAGGAACATTGAGTCTTCCTACTGTCTATGTTTTGAGCGTTTCCTGCGTCACCAGTTTTACATTCCGATGCACCTCTGCAGGTTTACTGTATCCATTGGACTTTACCATTGACGATGAAACACAGACATTGCATCGGAATTAAATATAAGGGACACAACGCTGAGTTAAGTACAAGAAAACTGAGTCTTCTTACGGTCTATGTTTTGAGCGTTTCCTGCGTCACCAGTTTTACATTCCGATGCACCTCTGCAGGTTTACTGTATCCATTGGACCTACCCATTGACTATGAAACACAGAAATTACATCGGAATTAAATAAAAGAGACACAACGTTGACTTAAGTACAAGAAAACTGAGTCCTCTTACGGTCTATGTTTTGAGCGTTTCCAGTGTCACCAGTTTTACATTCCGATGCACCTCTGTAGGTTTTCTTTATCCATTGGACCTTCCCATTGACGATGAAACACAGAACATTATTCGGAATTAAATATAAGAGACACAATGCCGACTTAGGTACAGGAAGACTGAGTCTTCCTACTGTCTATGATTTGAGCGTGTCCTGTGTCACCAGTTTTACACTCCGATGCACCTCTGTAGGGTTACGTTATCCCTTGGACGTTCCCATTGACGATGAAACACAGGAATTGCATCGGAATTAAATATAAGAGACACAATGCAGACTTAAGTACAGTAAGATGAGTCATCCTACTGTCTATGTTTTGAGCGTTCCTGTGTCACCAGTTTTACATTCCGATGCACCTCTGCAGGTTTACTGTATCCCTTGCACCTTCCCATTGACAATGAAACACAGAAATTACATCGGAATTAAATATAACAGACACAATGCTGACTTAAGTACAGGAAGACTGAGTCTTCCTACTGTCTATGTTTTGAGCGTTTCCTGTGTCACCAGTTTTACATTCCGATGCACCTCTGCAGGTTTACTGTATGCCTTGGACGTTCCCATTGACGATGAAACACAGAAATTACATCGGAATTAAATAAAAGGGACACAATGCCGACTTAAGAACAGGAAGACTGAGTCTTCCTACTGTCAATGTTTGAACGTTTCCTGTGTCAACAGTTTTACATTCCGATGCACCTCTGCAGGGTTTCTGTATCCCTTGGATCTTCCCATTGACAATGAAATACAGAAATTACATCGGACTTAAATATAACAGACACAATGCCGACTTAAGTACAGGAAGACTGAGTCTTCCTACTGTCTATGATTTGAGCGTGTCCTGTGTCACCAGTTTTACATTCCGATGCACCTCTGTAGGGTTACGTTATCCCTTGGACGTTCCCATTGACGATGAAACACAGAAATTACATCGGAATTAAATATAAGAGACACAACGTTGAGTTAAGTACAAGAAAACTGAGTCTTCTTACGGTCTATGTTTTCAGCGTTTCCAGTGTCACCAGTTTTACATTCCGATGCACCTCTGCAGGTTTACTGTATCCATTGGACCTTCCCATTGACGATGAAACACAGAAATTACATCGGAATTAAATATAAGAAACACAACGTTGAGTTAAGTACAAGAAAACTGAGTCTTCTTACGGTCTATGTTTTCAGCGTTTCCAGTGTCACCAGTTTTACATTCCGATGCACCTCTGCAGGTTTACTGTATCTATTGGACCTTCCCATGGACGATGAAACACAGAAATTGCATCGGAATTAAATATAAGAGACACAATTCCGACTTAGGTACAGGAAGACTGAGTCTTCCTACTGTCTATGATTTGAGCGTGTCCTGTGTCACCAGTTTTACATTCTGATGCACTTCTGCAGGTTTACTGTAACCCTTGGTCCTTCACAGTGACGATGAAACACAGAAATTGCATGGGAATTAAATATAAAAGACACAATGCCGACTTAAGTACAAGAGAACTGAGTCTTTTTAGGGTCTATGATATGAGCGCTTACTGTGTCACCAGTTTTACATTCCGATGCACCTCTGCAGGTTTCCTGTATCCCTACGATCTACCCATTGACAATGAAACACAGAAATTGCATCGGAATTAAATATAAGAGACACAATGCCGACTTAAGTACAGGAACATGGAGACTTCCTACTGACTATGTTTTGAGCGTTTCCTGCGTCACCAGTTTTACATTCCGATGCACCTCTGCAGGTTTACTGTATCCATTGGACCTTCCCATGGACGATGAAACACAGAAATTGCATCGGAATTAAATATAAGAGACACAATTCCGACTTAGGTACAGGAAGACTGAGTCTTCCTACTGTCTAAGTTTTGAGCGTGTCCTGTGTCGCTAGTTTTACATTCCGATGCACCTCTGCAGGGTTACTGTATCCATTGGACCTTCCCATTGACGATAAAACACAGAAATTGCATCGGAATTAAATATAAGAGACACAATGCCGACTTAAGTACAGAAAGACTGAGTCTTCCTACTGTCTATGTTTTGAGCGTTTCCTGTGTCACCAGTTTTACATTCCGATGCACCTCTGCAGGTTTACTGTATCCATTGGACTTTCCCATTGACGACGAAACACAGAAATTGCATCGGAATTAAATATAAGAGACACAATGCCGACTTAAGTAGAGGAAGGCTGAGTCTTGCTACTGTCTATGTTTTGAGCGTTCCTTGGGTCACCAGTTTTACATTCCGATGCACCTCTGCAGGTTTACTGTATCCCTTGGATCATCCCATTGACGATGAAATACAGAAATTGCACTGGAATTAAATATAAGAGACACAATTCCGACTTAGGTGCAGGAAGACTGAGTCTTCCTACTGTCTAAGTTTTGAGCGTGTCCTGTGTCACCAGTTTTACATTCCGATGCACCTCTGCAGGGTTACTGTATCCCCTGGACCTTCCCATTGACGATGAAACACAGAAATTGCATCGGAATTAAATATAAGAGACACAATGTTGACTTAAGTACAGAAAGACTGAGTCTTCCTGCTGTCTATGTTTTGAGCGTTTCCTGTGTCACCAGTTTTACATTCCGATGCACCTCTGCAGGTTTACTGTATCCATTGGACCTTCCCATTGACGATGAAACAAAGAAATTACATCGGAATTAAATATGAGACACAACGTTGACTTAAGTACAAGAAAACTGAGTCTTCTTACAGTCTATGTTTTGAGCGTTTCCAGTGTCACCAGTTTTACACTCCGATGCACCTCTGGAGGTTTACTTTACCCATTGGACCTTCCCATGGACGATGA
The DNA here is from genome assembly GCF_023898315.1 of Schistocerca nitens. NCBI lineage: Eukaryota > Metazoa > Arthropoda > Insecta > Orthoptera > Acrididae > Schistocerca > Schistocerca nitens. Next base: position 1,198,648,054 of record NC_064615.1, on the reverse strand, counting down.
AACACAGAAATTGCATCGGAATTGAATATAAGAGACACAATGCCGACTTAGGTACAGGAAGACTGAGTCTTCCTACTGTCTATGTTTTGAGCGTGTCCTGTGTCACCAGTTTTACATTCCGATGCACCTCTGTAAGGTTACTCTATCCCTTGGACGTTCCCATTTACGATGTAACACAGAAATTGCATCGGAATTAAATATAAGAGACACAATGCCGACTTAAGTACCGAAAGACTGAGTCTTCCTACTGTCTATGTTTTGAGCGTTTCCTGTGTCACCAGTTTTACATTCCGATGCACCTCTGCAGGTTTACTGTATCCATTGGACCTTCCCATTGACGATGAAACACAGAAAATGCATCGGAATTAAATATAAGAGACACAATGCCGACTTAAGTACAGGAAGACTAAGTCTTGCTACTGTCTATGTTTTGAGCGTTTCCTGTGTCACCAGTTTTACATTCCGATCCACCTCTGCTGGTTTACTGTATCCATTGGACCTTCCCATTGACGATGAAACTCAGAAATAGCTTCGGAATTAAATATAAGAGACACAATGCCGACTTAAGTACAGGAAGGATCAGTCTTCCTACTGTCTATGTTTTGAGCGTGTCCTGTGTCACCAGTTTTACATTCCAATGCGCCTCTGCAGGTTTACTGTAACCCTTGGACCTTCACAGTGACGATGAAACACAGAAATTGCACCGGAATTAAATATAAAAGACACAATGCCGACCTAAGTACAAGAAAACTGAGTCTTCTTAGGGTCTATGTTATGAGCGCTTCCTGTGTCACCAGTTTTACATTCCGATGCACCTCCGCAGGGTTACTGTATCCCTTGGACCTTCCCATTGACGATGAAACACAGAAATTGTATCGGAATTAAATATAAGAGACACAATGCCGACTTAAGTACAGAAAGACTGAGTCTTCCTACTGTCTATGTTTTGAGCGTTTCCTGCGTCACCAGTTTTACATTCCGATGCACCTCAGCAAGTTTACTGTATCCATTGGACCTTCCCATTGACGATGAAACACAGAAATTATTTCGGAATTAAATATAAGAGACACAACGTTGCGTTAAGTACAAGAAAACTGAGTCTTCTTAGGGTCTATGTTATGAGCGCTTCCTGTGTCACCAGTTTTACATTCCGATGCACCTCTGCAGCTTTACTGTATCCCTTGGACCTTCCCATTGACGATGAAACACAGAAATTCCATCGGAATTAAATATAAGAGACACAATGCCGACTTAAGTACAGAAAGACTGAGTCTTCCTACTGTCTATGTTTTGAGCGTTTCCTGTGTCACCAGTTTTACATTCCGATTCACCTCTGTAGGGTTACGTTATCCCTTGGACGTTCCCATTGACGACGAAACTCAGAAATTGCATCGGAATTAAATATAAGAGACACAATGCCGACTTAAGTACAGAGAGATGAGTCTTCCTACTGTCTATTTTTTGAGCGTTTCCTGTGTCACCAGTTTTACATTCCGATGCACCTCTGCAGGTTTACTGTATCACTTGCACCTTCCCATTGACAATGAAACACAGGAATTACATCGGAATTAAATAAAACAGACACAATGCCGACTTAAGTACAGGAAGAGTGAGTCTTCCTACTGTCTATGTTTTGAGCGTTTCCTGTGTCACCAGTTTTACATTCCGATGCACCTCTGCAGGTTTACTGTATCCCTTGGACTTTACCATTGACGATGAAACACAGAAATTGCATCGGAATTAAATATAAGGGAAACAATGCCGACTTAAGAACAGGAAGACTGAGTCTTCCTACTGTCAATGTTTGAACGTTTCCTGTGTCAACAGTTTTACATTCCGATGCACCTCTGCAGGTTTACTGTATCCATTGGACCTTCCCATTGACGATGAAACACAGAAAATGCATCGGAATTAAATATAAGAGACACAATGCCGACTTGAGTACAGGAAGACTGAGTCTTCCTACTGTCTATGTTTTGAGCGTTTCCTGTGTCACCAGTTTTACATTCCGATGCACCTCTGCAGGTTCACTGTATCCATTGGACCTTCCCATTGACGACGAAACACAGAAATTGCATCGGATTTAAATATAAGAGACACAATGCCGACTTAAGTACAGGAAGGCTGAGTCTTGCTACTGTCTATGTTTTGAGCGTTCCTTGGGTCACCAGTTTTACATTCCGATGCACCTCTGCAGGTTTACTGTATCCCTTGGATCATCCCATTGACGATGAAACACAGAAATTGCACTGGAATTAAATATAAGAGACACAATGCCGACATAAGTACAGGAACATTGAGTCTTCCTACTGTCTATTTTCTGAGCGTTTCCTGCGTCACCAGTTTTACACTCCGATGCACCTCTGCAGGTTTACTGTATCCATTGGACCTTCCCATTGACGATGAAACACAGAAATTATTTCGGAATTAAATATAAGAGACACAATGCCGACTTAGGTACAGGAAGACTGAGTCTTACTACTGTCTATGATTTGAGCGTGTCCTGTGTCACCAGTTTTACATTCCGATGCACCTCTGTAGGGTTACGTTATCCCTTGGACGTTCCCATTGACGATGAAACACAGAAATTGCATCAGAATTAAATATAAGAGACACAATGCCGACTTAAGTACAGAAAGATGAGTCTTCCTACTGTCTATGTTTTGAGCGTTTCCTGTGTCACCAGTTTTACATTCCGATGCACCTCTGCAGGTTTACTGTATCCCTTGCACCTTCCGATTGACAATGAAACACAGAAATTACATCGGAATTAAATATAACAGACACAATGCTGACTTAAGTACAGGAAGACTGAGTCTTCCTACTGTCTATGTTTTGAGCGTTTCCTGTGTCACCAGTTTTACATTCCGATGCGCCTCTGCAGGTTTACTGTATCCCTTGGACCTTCCCATTGACGATGAAACACAGAAATTGCATCGGAATTAAATATAAGAGACACAATGCCGACTTAAGTACAGAAAGACTGAGTCTTCCTACCGTCTATGTTTTGAGCGTTTCCTGTGTCACCAGTTTTACATTCCGATGAACCTCTGCAGGTTTACTGTATCCCTTGGATTTTCCCATTGACGATGAAACACAGAAATTGCATCGGAATTAAATATAAGAGACACAATGCCGACTTAGGTACAGGAAGATTGAGTCTTCCTACTGTGTATGTTTTGAGCGTTTCCTGCGTCACCAATTTTACATTCCGATGCACCTCTGCAGGTTTACTGTATCCATTGGACCTTCCCATTGACGATGAAACACAGAAATTGCATCGGAATTAAATGTAAGAGACACAATGCCGACTTAAGGACAGGAAGGCTGAGTCTTCCTACTGTCTATGTTTTGAGCGTTTCCTGTGTCACCAGTTTTACATTCTGATGCACCTCTGCAGGTTTACTGTATCCCTTGGATCTTCCCATTGACGATGAAACACAGAAATTGCATCGGAATTAAATATAAGAGACACAATGCCGACTTAGTACAGGAACATTGAGTCTTCCTACTGTCTATGTTTTGAGCGTTTCCTGCGTCACCAGTTTTACATTCCGATGCACCTCTGCAGGTTTACTGTATCCATTGGACCTTCCCATTGACGATGAAACACGGAAATTACATCGGAATTAAATAAAAGATACACAACGTTGACTTAAGTACAAGAAAACTGAGTCTTCTTACGGTCTATGTTTTGAGCGTTTCCAGTGTCACCAGTTTTACATTCCGATGCACCTCTGTAGGTTTACTTTATCCATTGGACCTTCCCATGGACGATGAAACACAGAAATTGCATCGGAATTAAATATAAGAGACACAATGCCGACTTAGGTACAGAAAGACTGAGTCTTCCTACTGTCTATGATTTGAGCGTGTCCTGTGTCACCAGTTTTACATTCCGATTCACCTCTGTAGGGTTACGTTATCCCTTGGACGTTCCCATTGACGATGAAACTCAGAAATTGCATCGGAATTAAATATAAGAGACACAATGCCGACTTAAGTACAGAAAGATGAGTCTTCCTACTGTCTATTATTTGAGCGTTTCCTGTGTCACCAGTTTTACATTCCGATGCACCTCTGCAGGTTTACTGTATCACTTCACCTTCCCATTGACAATGAAACACAGGAATTACATCGGAATTAAATATAACAGACACAATGCCGTCTTAAGTACAGGAAGAGTGAGTCTTCCTACTGTCTATGTTTTGAGCGTTTCCTGTGTCACCAGTTTTACATTCCGATGCACCTCTGCAGGTTTACTGTATCCCTTGGACTTTACCATTGACGATGAAACACAGAAATTGCATCGGAATTAAATATAAGGGAAACAATGCCGACTTAAGAACAGGAAGACTGAGTCTTCCTACTGTCAATGTTTGAACGTTTCCTGTGTCAACAGTTTTACATTCCGATGCACCTCTGCAGGTTTACTGTATCCATTGGACCTTCCCATTGACGATGAAACACAGAAAATGCATCGGAATTAAATATAAGAGACACAATGCCGACTTAAGTACAGGAAGACTGAGTCTTCCTACTGTCTATGTTTTGAGCGTTTCCTGTGTCACCAGTTTTACATTCCGATGCACCTCTGCAGGTTCACTGTATCCATTGGACCTTCCCATTGACGACGAAACACAGAAATGGCATCGGATTTAAATATAAGAGACACAATGCCGACTTAAGTACAGGAAGGCAGAGTCTTGCTACTGTCTATGTTTTGAGCGTTCCTTGGGTCACCAGTTTTACATTCCGATGCACCTCTGCAGGTTTACTGTATCCCTTGGATCATCCCATTGACGATGAAACACAGAAATTGCCCTGGAATTAAATATAAGAGACACAATGCCGACATAAGTACAGGAACATTGAGTCTTCCTACTGTCTATTTTTTGAGCGTTTCCTGCGTCACCAGTTTTACACTCCGATGCACCTCTGCAGGTTTACTGTATCCATTGGACCTTCCCATTGACGATGAAACACAGAAATTATTTCGGAATTAAATATAAGAGACACAATGCCGACTTAGGTACAGGAAGACTGAGTCTTACTACTGTCTATGATTTGAGCGTGTCCTGTGTCACCAGTTTTACATTCCGATGCACCTCTGTAGGGTTACGTTATCCCTTGGACGTTCCCATTGACGATGAAACACAGAAATTGCATCGGAATTAAATATAAGAGACACAATGCCGACTTAAGTACAGAAAGATGAGTCTTCCTACTGTCTATGTTTTGAGAGTTTGCTGTGTCACCAGTTTTACATTCTGATGCACCTCTGCAGGTTTACTGTATCCCTTGCACCTTCCCATTGACAATGAAACACAGAAATTACATCGGAATTAAATATAACAGACACAATGCTGACTTAAGTACAGGAAGAGTGAGTCTTCCTACTGTCTATGTTTTGAGCGTTTCCTGTGTCACCAGTTTTACATTCCGATGCACCTCTGCAGGTTTACTGTATCCCTTGGACTTTACCATTGACGATGAAACACAGAAATTGCATCGGAATTAAATATAAGGGACACAATGCCAAGTTAAGAGCAGGAAGACTGAGTCTTCCTACTGTCAATGTTTGAACGTTTCCTGTGTCAACAGTTTTACATTCCGATGCACCTCTGCAGGGTTTCTGTAGCCCTTGGATCTTCCCATTGACAATGAAATACAGGAATTACATCGGACTTAAATATAACAGACACAATGCCGACTTAAGTACAGGAAGACTGAGTCTTCCTACTGTCTATGTTTTGAGCGTTTCCTGCGTCACCAGTTTTACATTCCGATGCACCTCTGCAGGTTTACTGTATCCATTGGACCATCCCATTGACGATGAAACACAGAAATTACATCGGAATTAAATATAAGAAACACAACGTTGAGTTAAGTACAAGAAAACTGAGTCTTCTTACGGTCTATGTTTTCAGCGTTTCCAGTGTCACCAGTTTTACATTCTGATGCACCTCTGCAGGTTTACTGTATCCATTGGACCTTCCCATGGACGATGAAACACAGAAATTGCATCGGAATTAAATATAAGAGACCCAATTCCGACTTAGGTACAGGAAGACTGAGTCTTCCTACAGCCTATGATTTGAGCGGGTCCTGTGTCACCAGTTTTACAGTCTGATGCACCTCTGCAGGTTTACTGTAACCCTTGGTCCTTCACAGTGACGATGAAACACAGAAATTGCATGGGAATTAAATATAAAAGACACAATGCCGACTTAAGTACAAGAGAACTGAGTCTTTTTAGGGTCTATGTTATGAGCGCTTACTGTGTCACCAGTTTTACATTCCGATGCACCTCTGCAGGGTTACTGTAACTCTTGGACCTTCCCATTGACGATGAAACACAGAAATTGCATCGGAATTAAATATAAGAGACACAATGCCGACTTAAGAACAGGAAGGCTGAGTCTTCCTACTGTCAATGTTTTGAGCGTCTCCTGTGTCACCAGTTTCACATTCCGATGCACCTCTGCAGGTTTCCTGTATCCCTTCGATCTACCCACTGACAATGAAACACAGAAATTGCATCGGAATTAAATATAAGAGACACAATGCCGACTTAAGTACAGGAACATGGAGACTTCCTACTGACTATGTTTTGAGCGTTTCCTGCGTCACCAGTTTTACATTCCGATGCACCTCTGCAGGTTTACTGTATCCATTGGACCTTCCCATGGACGATGAAACACAGAAATTGCATCGGAATTAAATATAACAGACACAATTCCGACTTAGGTACAGGAAGACTAAGTCTTCCTACTGTCTAAGTTTTGAGCGTGTCCTGTGTCACCAGTTTTACATTCCCATGCACCTCTGCAGGGTTACTGTATCCCTTGGACCTTCCCATTGACGATGAAACACAGAAATTGCATTGGAATTAAATATAAGAGACACAATGCCGACTTAAGTACAGAAAGACTGAGTCTTCCTACTGTCTATGTTTTGAGCATTTCCCGTGTCACCAGTTTTACATTCCGATGCACCTCTGCAGGTTTACTGTATCCATTGGACCTTTCCATTGACGACGAGACACAGAAATTGCATCGGATTTAAATATAAGAGACACAATGCCGACTTAAGTACAGGAAGGCTGAGTCTTGCTACTGTCTATGTTTTGAGCGTTCCTTGGGTCCGCAGTTTTACATTCCGATGCACCTCTGCAGGTTTACTGTATCCCTTGGATCATCCCATTGACGATGAAACACAGAAATTGCACTGGAATTAAATATAAGAGACACAATTCCGACTTAGGTACAGGAAGAATGAGTCTTCCTACTGTCTATGTTTTGAGCGTTTCCTGTGTCACCAGTTTCACATTCCGATGCACCTCTGCAGGTTTCCTGTATCCCTTCGATCTACCCATTGACAATGAAACACAGAAATTGCATCGGAATTAAATATAAGAGACACAATGCCGACTTAAGTACAGGAAGGATCAGTCTTCCAGCTGTCTATGTTTTGAGCGTTTCCAGTGTCACCAGTTTTACACTCCGATGCACCTCTGGAGGTTTACTTTACCCATTGGACCTTCCCATGGACGATGAAACACAGAAATTGCATCGGAATTGAATATAAGAGACACAATGCCGACTTAGGTACAGGAAGACTGAGTCTTCCTACTGTCTATGTTTTGAGCGTGTCCTGTGTCACCAGTTTTACATTCCGATGCACCTCTGTAGGGTTACTGTATCCCTTGGACGTTCCCATTTACGATGTAACACAGAAACTGCATCGGAATTAAATATAAGAGACACAATGCCGACTTAAGTACAGAAAGACTGAGTCTTCCTACTGTCTATGTTTTGAGCGTTTCCTGTGTCACCAGTTTTACATTCCGATGCACCTCTGCAGGTTTACTGTATCCATTGGACCTTCCCATTGACGATGAAACACAGAAAATGCATCGGAATTAAATATAAGAGACATAATGCCGACTTAAGTACAGGAAGGATCAGTCTTCCTACTGTCTATGTTTTGAGCGTGTCCTGTGTCACCAGTTTTACATTCCGATGCACCTCTGCAGGTTTACTGTATCCCTTGGACTTTACCATTGACGATGAAACACAGAAATTGCATCGGAATTAAATATAAGGGGCACAATGCCGACTTAAGTACAGGAAGACGGAGTCTTCCGACTGACAATGTTTGAGCGTTTCCTGTGTCAACAGTTTTACATTCCGATGCACCTCTGCAGGTTTACTGTATCCATTGGACCTTCCCATTGACGATGAAACACAGAAAATGCATCGGAATTAAATATAAGAGGCACAATGCCGACTTAAGTACAGGAAGACTGAGTCTTCTTACGGTCTATGCTTTGAGCGTTTCCAGTGTCACTAGTTTTACATTCCGATGCACCTCTGGAGGTTTACTTAATCCATTGGTCCTACCCATCGACTATGAAACACAGAAAATGCTTAGGAATTAAATATAAGAGACACAATGCCGACTTAAGTACAGGTAGAATGAGTATTCCTACTGTCTATGTTTTGAGCGTTTCCTGCGTCACCAGTTTTACATTCCGATGCACCTCTGCAGGTTTACTGTATCCCTTGGACTTTACCATTGACGATGAAACACAGAAATTGCATCGGAATTAAATATAAGGGGCACAATGCCGACTTAAGTACAGGAAGACGGAGTCTTCCGACTGACAATGTTTGAGCGTTTCCTGTGTCAACAGTTTTACATTCCGATGCACCTCTGCAGGTTTACTGTATCCATTGAACCTTCCCATTGACGATGAAACACAGAAAATGCATCGGAATTAAATATAAGAGACACAATGCCGACTTAAGTACAGGAAGACTGAGTCATCTTACGGTCTATGCTTTGAGCGTTTCCAGTGTCACTAGTTTTACATTCCGATGCACCTCTGGAGGTTTACTTTATCCATTGGTCCTACCCATCGACTATGAAACACAGAAAATGCTTAGGAATTAAATATAAGAGACACAATGCCGACTTAAGTACAGGTAGAATGAGTATTCCTACTGTCTATGTTTTGAGCGTTTCCTGCGTCACCAGTTTTACATTCCGATGCACCTCTGCAGGTTTACTGTATCCCTTGGACCTTCCCATTGACGATGAAACACAGAAATTGCATCGGAATTAAATATAAGAGACGCAATGCCGACTTAAGTACAGAAAGACTGAGTCTTCCTACTGTCTATGTTTTGAGCGTTTCCTGTGTCACCAGTTTTACATTCCGATGAACCTCTGCAGGTTTACTGTATCCCTTGGATTTTCCCACTGACGATGAAACACAGAAATTGCATCGGAATTAAATATAAGAGACACAATGCCGACTTAGGTACAGGAAGATTGAGTCTTCCTACTGTGTATGTTTTGAGCGTTTCTGCGTCACCAATTTTACATTCCGATGCACCTCTGCAGGTTTACTGTATCCATTGGACCTTCCCATGGACGATGAAACACAGAAAATGCATAGGAATTACATATAACAGACACAACTCCGACTTAGGTACAGGAAGACTGAGTCTTCCTACTGTCTATGTTTTGAGCGTGTCCTGTGTCACCAGTTTTACATTCCGATGCGCCTCTGCAGGTTTACTGTAACACTTGTTCCTTCACAGTGACGATGAAACACAGAAATTGCATCGGAATTAAATATAAAAGAGACAATGCCGACTTAAGTACAAGAAAACTGAGTCTTCTTAGGGTCTATGTTATGAGCGCTTCCTCTGTCACCAGTTTTACATTCCGATGCACCTCTGCAGGGTTACTGTATCCCTTGGACCTTCCCATTGACGATGAAACACAGAAATTGCATCGGAATTAAATATAAGAGACACAATGCCGACTTAAGTACAGAAAGACTGAGTCTTCCTACTGTCTATGTTTCGAGCGTTTCCTGTGTCACCAGTTTTACATTCCGATGAACCTCTGCAGGTTTACTGTATCCCTTGGATTTTCCCATTGACGATGAAACACAGAAATTGCATCGGAATTAAATATAAGAGACACAATGCCGACTTAGTACAGGAACATTGAGTCTTCCTACTGTCTATGTTTTGAGCGTTTCCTGCGTCACCAGTTTTACATTCCGATGCACTTCTGCAGGTTTACTGTATCCATTGGACCTTCCCATTGACGATGAAACACAGAAATTACATCGGAATTAAATAAAAGAGACACAACGTTGACTGAAGTACAAGAAAACTGAGTCCTGTTACGGTCTATGTTTTGAGCATTTCCAGTGTCACCAGTTTTACATTCCGATGCACCTCTGTAGGTTTACTTTATCCATTGGACCTTCCCATGGACGATGAAACACAGAAATTGCATCGGAATTAAATATAAGAGACACAATGCCGACTTAGGTACAGGAAGACTGAGTCTTCTTACTGTCTATTATTTGAGCGTATCCTGTGTCACCAGTTTTACATTCCGATTCACCTCTGTAGGGTTACGTTATCCCTTGGTCGTTCCCATTGGCGATGAAACTCAGAAATTGCATCGGAATTAAATATAAGAGACACAATGCCGACTTAAGTACAGAAAGATGAGCCTTCCTACTGTCTATTTTTTGAGAGTTTCCTGTGTCACCAGTTTTACATTCCGATGCACCTCTGCAGGTTTACTGTATCACTTGCACCTTCCCATTGACAATGAAACACAGGAATTACATCGGAATTAAATATAACAGACACAATGCCGACTTAAGTACAGGAAGAGTGAGTCTTCCTACTGTCTATGTTTTGAGCGTTCCCTGTGTCACCAGTTTTACATTCCGATGCACCTCTGCATGTTTACTGTATCCCTAGGACTTTACCATTGACGATGAAACACAGAAATTGCATCGGAATTAAATATAAGGGACACAATGCCGACTTAAGAACAGGAAGACTGAGTCTTCCTACTGTCAATGTTTGAACGTTTCCTGTGTCAACAGTTTTACATTCCGAGGCACCTCTGCAGGTTTACTGTATCCATTGAACCTTCCCATTGACGATGAAACACAGAAAACGCATCGGAATTAAATATAAGGGTCACAATGCCGACTTAAGTACAGGAAGACTGAGTCTTCCTACTGTCTATGTTTTGAGCGTTTCCTGTGTCACCAGTTTTACATTCCGATCCACCTCTGCAGGTTTACTGTATCCATTGGGCCTTCCCATTGACGACGAAACACAGAAATTGCATCGGAATTAAATATAAGAGACACAATGCCGACTTAAGTACAGGAAGGCTGAGTCTTGCTACTGTCTATGTTTTGAGCGTTCCTTGGGTCACCAGTTTTACATTCCGATGCACCTCTGTAGGGTTACGTTATCCCTTGGACGTTCCCATTGACGATGAAACACAGAAATTGCATCGGAATTAAATATAAGAGACACAATGCCAACTTAAGTACAGAAAGATGAGTCTTCCTACTGTCTATGTTTTGAGCGTTTCCTGTGTCACCAGTTTTACATTCCGATGCACCTCTGCAGGTTTACTGTATCCCTTGCACCTTCCGATTGACAATGAAACACAGAAATTACATCGGAATTAAATATAACAGACACAATGCTGACTTAAGTACAGGAAGACTGAGTCTTCCTACTGTCTATGATTTGAGCGTTTCCTGTGTCACCAGTTTTACATTCCGATGCACCTCTGCAGGTTTACTGTATCCCTTGGACTTTACCATTGACGATAAAACACAGAAATTGCATCGGAATTAAATATAAGGGACACAATGCCGACTTAAGAACAGGAAGACTGAGTCTTCCTACTGTCAATGTTTGAAAGTTTCCTGTGTCAACAGTTTTACATTCCGATGCACCTCTGCAGGGTTTCTGTATCCTTTGGATCTTCCCATTGACAATGAAATACAGAGATTACATCGGACTTAAATATAACAGACACAATGCCGACTTAAGTACAGAAAGACTGAGTCTTCCTACTGTCTATGTTTTGAGCGTTTCCTGCGTCACCAGTTTTACATTCCGATGCACCTCTGCAGGTTTACTGTATCCATTGGACCCTCCCATAGACGATGAAACACAGAAATTACATCGGAATTAAATATAAGAAACACAACGTTGAGTTAAGTACAAGAAAACTGAGTCTTCTTACGGTCTATGTTTTCAGCGTTTCCAGTGTCACCAGTTTTACATTCCGATGCACCTCTGCAGGTTTACTGTATCCATTGGACCCTCCCATTGACGATGAAACACAGAAATTACATCGGAATTAAATATAAGAAACACAACGTTGATTTAAGTACAAGAAAACTGAGTCTTCTTACGGTCTATGTTTTCAGCGTTTCCAGTGTCACCAGTTTTACATTCCGATGCACCTCTGCAGGTTTACTGTATCCATTGGACCTTTCCATGGACGATGAAACACAGAAATTGCATCGGAATTAAATATAAGAGACACAATTCCGACTTAGGTACAGGAAGACTGAGTCTTCCTACTGTCTATGATTTGAGCGTGTCCTGTGTCACCAGTTTTACATTCTGATGCACCTCTGCAGGTTTACTGTAACCCTTGGTCCTTCACAGTGACGATGAAACACAGAAATTGCATCGGAATTAAATATAAGAGACACAATGCCGACTTAAGAACAGGAAGGCTGAGTCTTCCTACTGTCTATGTTTTGAGCGTTTCCTGTGTCACCAGTTTCACATTCCGATGCACCTCTGCAGGTTTCCTGTATCCGTTCGATCTACCCATTGACAATGAAACACAGAAAATGCATCGGAATTAAATATAAGAGAAGCATTGGCAACTTAAGTACAGGAACATGGAGACTTCCTACTGACTATGTTTTGAGCGTTTCCTGCGTCACCAGTTTTACATTCCGATGCACCTCTGCAGGTTTACTGTATCCATTGGACCTTCCCATGGACGATGAAACACAGAAATTGCATCGGATTTAAATATAGGAGACACAATGCCGACTTAAGTACAGGAAGGCTGAGTCTTGAAATGTCTATGTTTTGAGCGTTCCTTGGGTCACCAGTTTTACATTCCGATGGACCTCTGCAGGTTTACTGTATCCCTTGGATCATCCCATTGACGATGATACAAAGAAATTACATCGGAATTAAATATAAGAGACACAACGTTGACTGAAGTACAAGAAAGCTGAGTCTTCTTAGAGTCTATGTTTTGAGCGTTTCCAGTGTCACCAGTTTTACACTCCGATGCAACTCTGGAGGTTTACTTTACCCATTGGACCTTCCCATGGACGATGAAACACAGAAATTGCATCGGAATTGAATATAAAAGACACAATGCCGACTTAGGTACAGGAAGACTGAGTCTTCCTACTGTCTATGTTTTGAGTGAGTCCTGTGTCACCAGTTTTACATTCCGATGCACCTCTGTAGGGTTACTGTATCCCTTGGACGTTCCCATTTACGATGTAACACAGAAATTGCATCGGAATTAAATATAAGAGACACAATGCCGACTTAAGTACAGAAAGACTGAGTCTTCCTACTGTCTATGTTTTGAGCGTTTCCTGTGTCACCAGTTTTACATTCCGATGCAACTCTGCAGGTTTACTGTATCCATTGGACCTTCCCATTGACGATGAAACACAGAAAATGCATCGGAATTAAATATAAGAGACACAATGCCGACTTAAATACAGAAAGACTGAGTCTTCCTACTGTCTATGTTTTGAGCGTTTCCTGTGTCACCAGTTTTACATTCCGATGCACCTCTGCAGGTTTACTGTATCCCTTGTATTTTCCCATTGACTATGAAACACAAAAATTGCATCGGAATTAAATATAAGAGACACAATGCGGACTTAAGTACAGGAAGATTGAGTCTTCCTGCTGTGTATGTTTTGAGCGTTTCCTCCGTCACCAATTTTACATTTCGATGCACCTCTGCAGGTTTACTGTATCCATTGGACCTTCCCATTGACGATGAAACACAGAAATTGCATCGGAATTAAATATAAGAGACACAATGCCGACTTAAGTACAGGAAGACTGAGTCTTCCTACTGTCTATGTTTTGAGCGTTTCCTGTGTCACCAGTTTTACCTACCGATGCACCTCTGTAGGTTTACTGTATCCCTTGGACTTTACCATTGACGATGAAACACAGAAATTGCATCGGAATTAAATATAAGAGACACAATGCCGACTTAAGAGCAGGAAGACTGAGTCTTCCTACTGTCAATGTTTGAGCGTTGCCTGTGTCAACAGTTTTACATTCCGATGCACCTCTGCAGGTTTACTGTATCCATTTGACCTTCCCATTGACGATGAAACACAGAAAATGCATCGGAATTAAATATAAGAGACACAATGCCGACTTAAGCACAGGAAGACTAAGTCTTCCTACTGTCTATGTTTTGAGCGTTTCCTGTGTCACCAGTTTTACATTCCGATCCACCTCTGCAGTTTTACTGTATCCATTGGCCCTTCCCATTGACGATGAAACACAGAAATAGCATCGGAATTAAATATAAGAGACACAATGCCGACTTAAGTACAGGAAGGATCAGTCTTCCTACTGTCAATATTTTGAGCGTGTCCTGTGTCACCTGTTTTACATTCCAATGCGCCTCTGCAGGTTTACTGTAACCCTTGGACCTTCACAGTGACGATGAAACACAGAAATTGCATCGGAATTAAATATAAGTGACACAGTGCCGACTTAAGTACAGAAAGACTGAGTCTTCCTACTGTCTATGTTTTGAGCGTTTCCTGTGTCACCAGTTTTACATTCCGATGCACCTCTGCAGGTTTACTGTATCCCTTGGATTTTCCCATTGACGATGAAACACAGAAATTGCATCGGAATTAAATATAAGAGACACAATGCCGACCTAAGTACAGGAAGATTGAGTCTGCCTACTGTGTATGCTTTGAGCGTTTCCTGCGTCACCAATTTTACATTCCGATGCACCTCTGCAAGTTTACTGTATCCATTGGACCTTCCCATTGATGATGAAACACAGAAATTGCATCGGAATTAAATATAAGAGACACAATGCCGACTTAAGAACAGGAATTCTGAGTCTTCCTACTGTCTATGTTTTGAGCGTTTCCTGTGTCACCAGTTTGACCTTCCGATGCACCTCTGCAGGTTTACTGTATCCCTTGGATCGTCCCATTGACGATGAAACACAGAAATTGCAACGGAATTAAATATAAGAGACACAATGCTGACTTAAGTACAGGAACATTGAGTCTTCCTACTGTCTATGTTTTGAGCGTTTCCTGCGTCACCAGTTTTACATTCCGATGCACCTCTGCAGGTTTACTGTATCCATTGGACCTTCCCATTGACGATGAAACACAGAAATTACATAAGAATTAAATATAAGAGACACAACGTTGACTTAGGTACAAGAAAACTGAGTCTTCTTACGGTCTATGTTTTGAGCGTTTGCAGTGTCACCAGTTTTACATTCCGATGCACCTCTGGAGGTTTACTTTATCCATTGGACCTTCCCATTGACGATGAAACACAGAAAATGCATAGGAATTAAATATAAGAGACACAATGCCGACTTAAGTACAGGTAGAATGAGTATTCCTACTGTCTATGTTTTGAGCGTTTCTGTGTCACCAGTTTTACATTCCGATGCACCTCTGCAGGTTTACTGTATCCCTTGCACATTCCCATTGACAATGAAGCAAAGAAATTACATCGAACTTAAATATAACAGACACAATGCCGACTTTAGTACAGGAAGAGTGAGTCTTCCTACTGTCTATGATTTGAGCGTTTCCTGTGTCACCAGTTTGACATTCCGATGCACCTCTGCAGGTTTACTGTATCCCTTGGACCTTCCCATTGACGATGAAACACAGAAATTGCATGGGAATTAAATATAAGAGACACAATGCCGACTTAAGTACAGAAAGACTGAGTCTTCCTACTGTCTATGTTTTGAGCGTTTCCTGTGTCACCAGTTTTAAATTCCGATGCACCTCTGCAGGTTTACTGTATCCATTGGACCTTCCCATTGACGATGAAACACAGAAAATGCATCGGAATTAAATATAAGAGACACAATGCCGACTTAAGTACAGGAAGGATCAGTCTTCCTACTGTCTATGTTTTGAGCGTGTCCTGTGTCACCAGTTTTACATTCCGATGCACCTCTGCAGGTTTACTGTATCCCTTGGACTTTACCATTGACGATGAAACACAGAAATTGCATCGGAATTAAATATAAGAGGCACAATGCCGACTTAAGTACAGGAAGACGGAGTTTTCCGACTGTCAATGTTTGAGCGTTTCCTGTGTCAACAGTTTTACATTCCGATGCACCTCTGCAGGTTTACTGTATCCATTGGACCTTCCCATTGACGATGAAACACAGAAAATGCATCGGAATTAAATATAAGAGACACAATGCCGACTTAAGTACAGGAAGACTGAGTCTTCTTACGGTCTATGCTTTGAGCGTTTCCAGTGTCACTAGTTTTACATTCCGATGCACCTCTGGAGGTTTACTTTATCCATTGGTCCTACCCATCGACTATGAAACACAGAAAATGCATAGGAATTAAATATAAGAGACACAATGCCGACTTAAGTACAGGTAGAATGAGTATTCCTACTATCTATGTTTTGAGCGTTTCCTGCGTCACCAGTTTTACATTCCGATGCACCTCTGCAGGTTTACTGTATCCCTTGGACCTTCCCATTGACGATGAAACACAGAAATTGCATCGGAATTAAATATAAGAGACACAATGCCGACTTAAGTACAGAAAGACTGAGTCTTCCTACTTTCTATGTTTTGAGCGTTTCCTGTGTCACCAGTTTTACATTCCGATGAACCTCTGCAGGCTTACTGTATCCCTTGGATTTTCCCATTGACGATGAAACACAGAAATTGCATCGGAATTAAATATAAAAGAGACAATGCCGACTTAAGTACAAGAAAACTGAGTCTTCTTAGGGTCTATGTTATGAGCGCTTCCTCTGTCACCAGTTTTACATTCCGATGCACCTCTGCAGGGTTTCTGTATCCCTTGGACCTTCCCATTGACGATGAAACACAGAAATTGCATCGGAATTAAATATAAGAGACACAATGCCGACTTAAGTACAGAAAGACTGAGTCTTCCTACTGTCTATGTTTCGAGTGTTTCCTGTGTCACCAGTTTTACATTCCGATGAACCTCTGCAGGTTTACTGTATCCCTTGGATTTTCCCATTGACGATGAAACACAGAAATTGCATCGGAATTAAATATAAGAGACACAATGCCGACTTAGTACAGGAACATTCAGTCTTCCTACTGTCTATGTTTTGAGCGTTTCCTGCGTCACCAGTTTTACATTCCGATGCACTTCTGCAGGTTTACTGTATCCATTGGACCTTCCCATTGACGATGAAACACAGAAATTACATCGGAATTAAATAAAAGAGACACAACGTTGACTTAAGTACAAGAAAACTGAGTCTTCTTACGGTCTATGTTTTGAGCATTTCCAGTGTCACCAGTTTTACATTCCGATGCACCTCTGTAGGTTTACTTTATCCATTGGACCTTCCCATGGACGATGAAACACAGAAATTGCATCGGAATTAAATATAAGAGACACAATGCCGACTTAGGTACAGGAAGACTGAGTCTTCCTACTGTCTATGATTTGAGCGTGTCCTGTGTCACCAGTTTTACCTACCGATGCACCTCTGTAGGTTTACTGTATCCCTTGGACTTTACCATTGACGATGAAACACAGAAATTGCATCGGAATTAAATATAAGAGACACAATGCCGACTTAAGAGCAGGAAGACTGAGTCTTCCAACTGTCAATGTTTGAGCGTTGCCTGTGTCAACAGTTTTACATTCCGATGCACCTCTGCAGGTTTACTGTATCCATTGGACCTTCCCATTGACGATGAAACACAGAAAATGCATCGGAATTAAATATAAGAGACACAATGCCGACTTAAGCACAGGAAGACTAAGTCTTCCTACTGTCTATGTTTTGAGCGTTTTCTGTGTCACCAGTTTTACATTCCGATCCACCTCTGCAGTTTTACTGTATCCATTGGCCCTTCCCATTGACGATGAAACACAGAAATAGCATCGGAATTAAATATAAGAGACACAATGCCGACTTAAGTACAGGAAGGATCAGTCTTCCTACTGTCAATATTTTGAGCGTGTCCTGTGTCACCTGTTTTACATTCCAATGCGCCTCTGCAGGTTTACTGTAACCCTTGGACCTTCACAGTGACGATGAAACACAGAAATTGCATCGGAATTAAATATAAGAGACACAATGCCGACCTAAGTACAGGAAGATTGAGTCTGCCTACTGTGTATGCTTTGAGCGTTTCCTGCGTCACCAATTTTACATTCCGATGCACCTCTGCAGGTTTACTGTATCCATTGGACCTTCCCATTGATGATGAAACACAGAAATTGCATCGGAATTAAATATAAGAGACACAATGCCGACTTAAGAACAGGAATTCTGAGTCTTCCTACTGTCTATGTTTTGAGCGTTTCCTGTGTCACCAGTTTGACCTTCCGATGCACCTCTGCAGGTTTACTGTATCCCTTGGATCGTCCCATTGACGATGAAACACAGAAATTGCAACGGAATTAAATATAAGAGACACAATGCTGACTTAAGTACAGGAACATTGAGTCTTCCTACTGTCTATGTTTTGAGCGTTTCCTGCGTCACCAGTTTTACATTCCGATGCACCTCTGCAGGTTTACTGTATCCATTGGACCTTCCCATTGACGATGAAACACAGAAATTACATAAGAATTAAATATAAGAGACACAACGTTGACTTAGGTACAAGAAAACTGAGTCTTCTTACGGTCTATGTTTTGAGCGTTTGCAGTGTCACCAGTTTTACATTCCGATGCACCTCTGGAGGTTTACTTTATCCATTGGACCTTCCCATTGACGATGAAACACAGAAAATGCATAGGAATTAAATATAAGAGACACAATGCCGACTTAAGTACAGGTAGAATGAGTATTCCTACTGTCTATGTTTTGAGCGTTTCTGTGTCACCAGTTTTACATTCCGATGCACCTCTGCAGGTTTACTGTATCCCTTGCACATTCCCATTGACAATGAAGCAAAGAAATTACATCGGACTTAAATATAACAGACACAATGCCGACTTTAGTACAGGAAGAGTGAGTCTTCCTACTGTCTATGATTTGAGCGTTTCCTGTGTCACCAGTTTGACATTCCGATGCACCTCTGCAGGTTTACTGTATCCCTTGGACCTTCCCATTGACGATGAAACACAGAAATTGCATGGGAATTAAATATAAGAGACACAATGCCGACTTAAGTACAGAAAGACTGAGTCTTCCTACTGTCTATGTTTTGAGCGTTTCCTGTGTCACCAGTTTTACATTCCGATGCACCTCTGCAGGTTTACTGTATCCATTGGACCTTCCCATTGACGATGAAACACAGAAAATGCATCGGAATTAAATATAAGAGACACAATGCCGACTTAAGTACAGGAAGGATCAGTCTTCCTACTGTCTATGTTTTGAGCGTGTCCTGTGCCACCAGTTTTACATTCCGATGCACCTCTGCAGGTTTACTGTATCCCTTGGACTTTACCATTGACGATGAAACACAGAAATTGCATCGGAATTAAATATAAGAGGCACAATGCCGACTTAAGTACAGGAAGACGGAGTTTTCCGACTGTCAATGTTTGAGCGTTTCCTGTGTCAACAGTTTTACATTCCGATGCACCTCTGCAGGTTTACTGTATCCATTGGACCCTCCCATAGACGATGAAACACAGAAATTACATCGGAATTAAATATAAGAAACACAACGTTGAGTTAAGTACAAGAAAACTGAGTCTTCTTACGGTCTATGTTTTCAGCGTTTCCAGTGTCACCAGTTTTACATTCCGATGCACCTCTGCAGGTTTACTGTATCCCTTGCACCTTCCGATTGACAATGAAACACAGAAATTACATCGGAATTAAATATAACAGACACAATGCTGACTTAAGTACAGGAAGACTGAGTCTTCCTACTGTCTATGATTTGAGCGTTTCCTGTGTCACCAGTTTTACATTCCGATGCACCTCTGCAGGTTTACTGTATCCCTTGGACTTTACCATTGACGATAAAACACAGAAATTGCATCGGAATTAAATATAAGGGACACAATGCCGACTTAAGAACAGGAAGACTGAGTCTTCCTACTGTCAATGTTTGAAAGTTTCCTGTGTCAACAGTTTTACATTCCGATGCACCTCTGCAGGGTTTCTGTATCCTTTGGATCTTCCCATTGACAATGAAATACAGAGATTACATCGGACTTAAATATAACAGACACAATGCCGACTTAAGTACAGAAAGACTGAGTCTTCCTACTGTCTATGTTTTGAGCGTTTCCTGCGTCACCAGTTTTACATTCCGATGCACCTCTGCAGGTTTACTGTATCCATTGGACCCTCCCATAGACGATGAAACACAGAAATTACATCGGAATTAAATATAAGAAACACAACGTTGAGTTAAGTACAAGAAAACTGAGTCTTCTTACGGTCTATGTTTTCAGCGTTTCCAGTGTCACCAGTTTTACATTCCGATGCACCTCTGCAGGTTTACTGTATCCATTGGACCCTCCCATTGACGATGAAACACAGAAATTACATCGGAATTAAATATAAGAAACACAACGTTGAGTTAAGTACAAGAAAACTGAGTCTTCTTACGGTCTATGTTTTCAGCGTTTCCAGTGTCACCAGTTTTACATTCCGATGCACCTCTGCAGGTTTACTGTATCCATTGGACCTTTCCATGGACGATGAAACACAGAAATTGCATCGGAATTAAATATAAGAGACACAATTCCGACTTAGGTACAGGAAGACTGAGTCTTCCTACTGTCTATGATTTGAGCGTGTCCTGTGTCACCAGTTTTACATTCTGATGCACCTCTGCAGGTTTACTGTAACCCTTGGTCCTTCACAGTGACGATGAAACACAGAAATTGCATCGGAATTAAATATAAGAGACACAATGCCGACTTAAGAACAGGAAGGCTGAGTCTTCCTACTGTCTATGTTTTGAGCGTTTCCTGTGTCACCAGTTTCACATTCCGATGCACCTCTGCAGGTTTCCTGTATCCGTTCGATCTACCCATTGACAATGAAACACAGAAAATGCATCGGAATTAAATATAAGAGAAGCATTGGCAACTTAAGTACAGGAACATGGAGACTTCCTACTGACTATGTTTTGAGCGTTTCCTGCGTCACCAGTTTTACATTCCGATGCACCTCTGCAGGTTTACTGTATCCATTGGACCTTCCCATGGACGATGAAACACAGAAATTGCATCGGATTTAAATATAGGAGACACAATGCCGACTTAAGTACAGGAAGGCTGAGTCTTGAAATGTCTATGTTTTGAGCGTTCCTTGGGTCACCAGTTTTACATTCCGATGGACCTCTGCAGGTTTACTGTATCCCTTGGATCATCCCATTGACGATGATACAAAGAAATTACATCGGAATTAAATATAAGAGACACAACGTTGACTGAAGTACAAGAAAGCTGAGTCTTCTTAGAGTCTATGTTTTGAGCGTTTCCAGTGTCACCAGTTTTACACTCCGATGCAACTCTGGAGGTTTACTTTACCCATTGGACCTTCCCATGGACGATGAAACACAGAAATTGCATCGGAATTGAATATAAAAGACACAATGCCGACTTAGGTACAGGAAGACTGAGTCTTCCTACTGTCTATGTTTTGAGTGAGTCCTGTGTCACCAGTTTTACATTCCGATGCACCTCTGTAGGGTTACTGTATCCCTTGGACGTTCCCATTTACGATGTAACACAGAAATTGCATCGGAATTAAATATAAGAGACACAATGCCGACTTAAGTACAGAAAGACTGAGTCTTCCTACTGTCTATGTTTTGAGCGTTTCCTGTGTCACCAGTTTTACATTCCGATGCAACTCTGCAGGTTTACTGTATCCATTGGACCTTCCCATTGACGATGAAACACAGAAAATGCATCGGAATTAAATATAAGAGACACAATGCCGACTTAAATACAGAAAGACTGAGTCTTCCTACTGTCTATGTTTTGAGCGTTTCCTGTGTCACCAGTTTTACATTCCGATGCACCTCTGCAGGTTTACTGTATCCCTTGTATTTTCCCATTGACTATGAAACACAAAAATTGCATCGGAATTAAATATAAGAGACACAATGCGGACTTAAGTACAGGAAGATTGAGTCTTCCTGCTGTGTATGTTTTGAGCGTTTCCTCCGTCACCAATTTTACATTTCGATGCACCTCTGCAGGTTTACTGTATCCATTGGACCTTCCCATTGACGATGAAACACAGAAATTGCATCGGAATTAAATATAAGAGACACAATGCCGACTTAAGTACAGGAAGACTGAGTCTTCCTACTGTCTATGTTTTGAGCGTTTCCTGTGTCACCAGTTTTACCTACCGATGCACCTCTGTAGGTTTACTGTATCCCTTGGACTTTACCATTGACGATGAAACACAGAAATTGCATCGGAATTAAATATAAGAGACACAATGCCGACTTAAGAGCAGGAAGACTGAGTCTTCCTACTGTCAATGTTTGAGCGTTGCCTGTGTCAACAGTTTTACATTCCGATGCACCTCTGCAGGTTTACTGTATCCATTTGACCTTCCCATTGACGATGAAACACAGAAAATGCATCGGAATTAAATATAAGAGACACAATGCCGACTTAAGCACAGGAAGACTAAGTCTTCCTACTGTCTATGTTTTGAGCGTTTCCTGTG
The DNA here is from genome assembly GCF_023898315.1 of Schistocerca nitens. Lineage (NCBI taxonomy): Eukaryota > Metazoa > Arthropoda > Insecta > Orthoptera > Acrididae > Schistocerca > Schistocerca nitens. The sequence continues at coordinate 1,198,625,276 of NC_064615.1, read as the reverse complement.
TCACCAGTTTTACATTCCGATCCACCTCTGCAGTTTTACTGTATCCATTGGCCCTTCCCATTGACGATGAAACACAGAAATAGCATCGGAATTAAATATAAGAGACACAATGCCGACTTAAGTACAGGAAGGATCAGTCTTCCTACTGTCAATATTTTGAGCGTGTCCTGTGTCACCTGTTTTACATTCCAATGCGCCTCTGCAGGTTTACTGTAACCCTTGGACCTTCACAGTGACGATGAAACACAGAAATTGCATCGGAATTAAATATAAGTGACACAGTGCCGACTTAAGTACAGAAAGACTGAGTCTTCCTACTGTCTATGTTTTGAGCGTTTCCTGTGTCACCAGTTTTACATTCCGATGCACCTCTGCAGGTTTACTGTATCCCTTGGATTTTCCCATTGACGATGAAACACAGAAATTGCATCGGAATTAAATATAAGAGACACAATGCCGACCTAAGTACAGGAAGATTGAGTCTGCCTACTGTGTATGCTTTGAGCGTTTCCTGCGTCACCAATTTTACATTCCGATGCACCTCTGCAAGTTTACTGTATCCATTGGACCTTCCCATTGATGATGAAACACAGAAATTGCATCGGAATTAAATATAAGAGACACAATGCCGACTTAAGAACAGGAATTCTGAGTCTTCCTACTGTCTATGTTTTGAGCGTTTCCTGTGTCACCAGTTTGACCTTCCGATGCACCTCTGCAGGTTTACTGTATCCCTTGGATCGTCCCATTGACGATGAAACACAGAAATTGCAACGGAATTAAATATAAGAGACACAATGCTGACTTAAGTACAGGAACATTGAGTCTTCCTACTGTCTATGTTTTGAGCGTTTCCTGCGTCACCAGTTTTACATTCCGATGCACCTCTGCAGGTTTACTGTATCCATTGGACCTTCCCATTGACGATGAAACACAGAAATTACATAAGAATTAAATATAAGAGACACAACGTTGACTTAGGTACAAGAAAACTGAGTCTTCTTACGGTCTATGTTTTGAGCGTTTGCAGTGTCACCAGTTTTACATTCCGATGCACCTCTGGAGGTTTACTTTATCCATTGGACCTTCCCATTGACGATGAAACACAGAAAATGCATAGGAATTAAATATAAGGGACACAATGCCGACTTAAGTACAGGTAGAATGAGTATTCCTACTGTCTATGTTTTGAGCGTTTCTGTGTCACCAGTTTTACATTCCGATGCACCTCTGCAGGTTTACTGTATCCCTTGCACATTCCCATTGACAATGAAGCAAAGAAATTACATCGAACTTAAATATAACAGACACAATGCCGACTTTAGTACAGGAAGAGTGAGTCTTCCTACTGTCTATGATTTGAGCGTTTCCTGTGTCACCAGTTTGACATTCCGATGCACCTCTGCAGGTTTACTGTATCCCTTGGACCTTCCCATTGACGATGAAACACAGAAATTGCATGGGAATTAAATATAAGAGACACAATGCCGACTTAAGTACAGAAAGACTGAGTCTTCCTACTGTCTATGTTTTGAGCGTTTCCTGTGTCACCAGTTTTAAATTCCGATGCACCTCTGCAGGTTTACTGTATCCATTGGACCTTCCCATTGACGATGAAACACAGAAAATGCATCGGAATTAAATATAAGAGACACAATGCCGACTTAAGTACAGGAAGGATCAGTCTTCCTACTGTCTATGTTTTGAGCGTGTCCTGTGTCACCAGTTTTACATTCCGATGCACCTCTGCAGGTTTACTGTATCCCTTGGACTTTACCATTGACGATGAAACACAGAAATTGCATCGGAATTAAATATAAGAGGCACAATGCCGACTTAAGTACAGGAAGACGGAGTTTTCCGACTGTCAATGTTTGAGCGTTTCCTGTGTCAACAGTTTTACATTCCGATGCACCTCTGCAGGTTTACTGTATCCATTGGACCTTCCCATTGACGATGAAACACAGAAAATGCATCGGAATTAAATATAAGAGACACAATGCCGACTTAAGTACAGGAAGACTGAGTCTTCTTACGGTCTATGCTTTGAGCGTTTCCAGTGTCACTAGTTTTACATTCCGATGCACCTCTGGAGGTTTACTTTATCCATTGGTCCTACCCATCGACTATGAAACACAGAAAATGCATAGGAATTAAATATAAGAGACACAATGCCGACTTAAGTACAGGTAGAATGAGTATTCCTACTATCTATGTTTTGAGCGTTTCCTGCGTCACCAGTTTTACATTCCGATGCACCTCTGCAGGTTTACTGTATCCCTTGGACCTTCCCATTGACGATGAAACACAGAAATTGCATCGGAATTAAATATAAGAGACACAATGCCGACTTAAGTACAGAAAGACTGAGTCTTCCTACTGTCTATGTTTTGAGCGTTTCCTGTGTCACCAGTTTTACATTCCGATGAACCTCTGCAGGCTTACTGTATCCCTTGGATTTTCCCATTGACGATGAAACACAGAAATTGCATCGGAATTAAATATAAAAGAGACAATGCCGACTTAAGTACAAGAAAACTGAGTCTTCTTAGGGTCTATGTTATGAGCGCTTCCTCTGTCACCAGTTTTACATTCCGATGCACCTCTGCAGGGTTTCTGTATCCCTTGGACCTTCCCATTGACGATGAAACACAGAAATTGCATCGGAATTAAATATAAGAGACACAATGCCGACTTAAGTACAGAAAGACTGAGTCTTCCTACTGTCTATGTTTCGAGTGTTTCCTGTGTCACCAGTTTTACATTCCGATGAACCTCTGCAGGTTTACTGTATCCCTTGGATTTTCCCATTGACGATGAAACACAGAAATTGCATCGGAATTAAATATAAGAGACACAATGCCGACTTAGTACAGGAACATTCAGTCTTCCTACTGTCTATGTTTTGAGCGTTTCCTGCGTCACCAGTTTTACATTCCGATGCACTTCTGCAGGTTTACTGTATCCATTGGACCTTCCCATTGACGATGAAACACAGAAATTACATCGGAATTAAATAAAAGAGACACAACGTTGACTTAAGTACAAGAAAACTGAGTCTTCTTACGGTCTATGTTTTGAGCATTTCCAGTGTCACCAGTTTTACATTCCGATGCACCTCTGTAGGTTTACTTTATCCATTGGACCTTCCCATGGACGATGAAACACAGAAATTGCATCGGAATTAAATATAAGAGACACAATGCCGACTTAGGTACAGGAAGACTGAGTCTTCCTACTGTCTATGATTTGAGCGTGTCCTGTGTCACCAGTTTTACCTACCGATGCACCTCTGTAGGTTTACTGTATCCCTTGGACTTTACCATTGACGATGAAACACAGAAATTGCATCGGAATTAAATATAAGAGACACAATGCCGACTTAAGAGCAGGAAGACTGAGTCTTCCAACTGTCAATGTTTGAGCGTTGCCTGTGTCAACAGTTTTACATTCCGATGCACCTCTGCAGGTTTACTGTATCCATTGGACCTTCCCATTGACGATGAAACACAGAAAATGCATCGGAATTAAATATAAGAGACACAATGCCGACTTAAGCACAGGAAGACTAAGTCTTCCTACTGTCTATGTTTTGAGCGTTTTCTGTGTCACCAGTTTTACATTCCGATCCACCTCTGCAGTTTTACTGTATCCATTGGCCCTTCCCATTGACGATGAAACACAGAAATAGCATCGGAATTAAATATAAGAGACACAATGCCGACTTAAGTACAGGAAGGATCAGTCTTCCTACTGTCAATATTTTGAGCGTGTCCTGTGTCACCTGTTTTACATTCCAATGCGCCTCTGCAGGTTTACTGTAACCCTTGGACCTTCACAGTGACGATGAAACACAGAAATTGCATCGGAATTAAATATAAGAGACACAATGCCGACCTAAGTACAGGAAGATTGAGTCTGCCTACTGTGTATGCTTTGAGCGTTTCCTGCGTCACCAATTTTACATTCCGATGCACCTCTGCAGGTTTACTGTATCCATTGGACCTTCCCATTGATGATGAAACACAGAAATTGCATCGGAATTAAATATAAGAGACACAATGCCGACTTAAGAACAGGAATTCTGAGTCTTCCTACTGTCTATGTTTTGAGCGTTTCCTGTGTCACCAGTTTGACCTTCCGATGCACCTCTGCAGGTTTACTGTATCCCTTGGATCGTCCCATTGACGATGAAACACAGAAATTGCAACGGAATTAAATATAAGAGACACAATGCTGACTTAAGTACAGGAACATTGAGTCTTCCTACTGTCTATGTTTTGAGCGTTTCCTGCGTCACCAGTTTTACATTCCGATGCACCTCTGCAGGTTTACTGTATCCATTGGACCTTCCCATTGACGATGAAACACAGAAATTACATAAGAATTAAATATAAGAGACACAACGTTGACTTAGGTACAAGAAAACTGAGTCTTCTTACGGTCTATGTTTTGAGCGTTTGCAGTGTCACCAGTTTTACATTCCGATGCACCTCTGGAGGTTTACTTTATCCATTGGACCTTCCCATTGACGATGAAACACAGAAAATGCATAGGAATTAAATATAAGAGACACAATGCCGACTTAAGTACAGGTAGAATGAGTATTCCTACTGTCTATGTTTTGAGCGTTTCTGTGTCACCAGTTTTACATTCCGATGCACCTCTGCAGGTTTACTGTATCCCTTGCACATTCCCATTGACAATGAAGCAAAGAAATTACATCGGACTTAAATATAACAGACACAATGCCGACTTTAGTACAGGAAGAGTGAGTCTTCCTACTGTCTATGATTTGAGCGTTTCCTGTGTCACCAGTTTGACATTCCGATGCACCTCTGCAGGTTTACTGTATCCCTTGGACCTTCCCATTGACGATGAAACACAGAAATTGCATGGGAATTAAATATAAGAGACACAATGCCGACTTAAGTACAGAAAGACTGAGTCTTCCTACTGTCTATGTTTTGAGCGTTTCCTGTGTCACCAGTTTTACATTCCGATGCACCTCTGCAGGTTTACTGTATCCATTGGACCTTCCCATTGACGATGAAACACAGAAAATGCATCGGAATTAAATATAAGAGACACAATGCCGACTTAAGTACAGGAAGGATCAGTCTTCCTACTGTCTATGTTTTGAGCGTGTCCTGTGTCACCAGTTTTACATTCCGATGCACCTCTGCAGGTTTACTGTATCCCTTGGACTTTACCATTGACGATGAAACACAGAAATTGCATCGGAATTAAATATAAGAGGCACAATGCCGACTTAAGTACAGGAAGACGGAGTTTTCCGACTGTCAATGTTTGAGCGTTTCCTGTGTCAACAGTTTTACATTCCGATGCACCTCTGCAGGTTTACTGTATCCATTGGACCTTCCCATTGACGATGAAACACAGAAAATGCATCGGAATTAAATATAAGAGACACAATGCCGACTTAAGTACAGGAAGACTGAGTCTTCTTACGGTCTATGCTTTGAGCGTTTCCAGTGTCACTAGTTTTACATTCCGATGCACCTCTGGAGGTTTACTTTATCCATTGGTCCTACCCATCGACTATGAAACACAGAAAATGCATAGGAATTAAATATAAGAGACACAATGCCGACTTAAGTACAGGTAGAATGAGTATTCCTACTATCTATGTTTTGAGCGTTTCCTGCGTCACCAGTTTTACATTCCGATGCACCTCTGCAGGTTTACTGTATCCCTTGGACCTTCCCATTGACGATGAAACACAGAAATTGCATCGGAATTAAATATAAGAGACACAATGCCGACTTAAGTACAGAAAGACTGAGTCTTCCTACTGTCTATGTTTTGAGCGTTTCCTGTGTCACCAGTTTTACATTCCGATGAACCTCTGCAGGCTTACTGTATCCCTTGGATTTTCCCATTGACGATGAAACACAGAAATTGCATCGGAATTAAATATAAAAGAGACAATGCCGACTTAAGTACAAGAAAACTGAGTCTTCTTAGGGTCTATGTTATGAGCGCTTCCTCTGTCACCAGTTTTACATTCCGATGCACCTCTGCAGGGTTTCTGTATCCCTTGGACCTTCCCATTGACGATGAAACACAGAAATTGCATCGGAATTAAATATAAGAGACACAATGCCGACTTAAGTACAGAAAGACTGAGTCTTCCTACTGTCTATGTTTCGAGTGTTTCCTGTGTCACCAGTTTTACATTCCGATGAACCTCTGCAGGTTTACTGTATCCCTTGGATTTTCCCATTGACGATGAAACACAGAAATTGCATCGGAATTAAATATAAGAGACACAATGCCGACTTAGTACAGGAACATTGAGTCTTCCTACTGTCTATGTTTTGAGCGTTTCCTGCGTCACCAGTTTTACATTCCTATGCACTTCTGCAGGTTTACTGTATACATTGGACATTCCCATTGACGATGAAACACAGAAATTACATCGGAATTAAATAAAAGAGACACAACGTTGACTTAAGTACAAGAAAACTGAGTCTTCTTACGGTCTATGTTTTGAGCATTTCCAGTGTCACCAGTTTTACATTCCGATGCACCTCTGTAGGTTTACTTTATCCATTGGACCTTCCCATGGACGATGAAACACAGAAATTGCATCGGAATTAAATATAAGAGACACAATGCCGACTTAGGTACAGGAAGACTGAGTCTTCCTACTGTCTATGATTTGAGCGTGTCCTGTGTCACCAGTTTTACATTCCGATTCACCTCTGTAGGGTTACGTTATCCCTTGGACGTTCCCATTGGCGATGAAACTCAGAAATTGCATCGGAATTAAATATAAGAGACACAATGCCGACTTAAGTACAGAAAGATGAGCCTTCCTACTGTCTATTTTTTGAGAGTTACCTGTGTCACCAGTTTTACATTCCGATGCACCTCTGCAGGTTTACTGTATCACTTGCACCTTCCCATTGACAATGAAACACAGGAATTACATCGGAATTAAATATAACAGACACAATGCCGACTTCAGTACAGGAAGAGTGAGTCTTCCTACTGTCTATGTTTTGAGCGTTCCCTGTGTCACCAGTTTTACATTCCGATGCACCTCTGCATGTTTACTGTATCCCTTGGACTTTACCATTGACGATGAAACACAGAAATTGCATCGGAATTAAATATAAGGGACACAATGCCGACTTAAGAACAGGAAGACTGAGTCTTCCTACTGTCAATGTTTGAACGTTTCCTGTGTCAACAGTTTTACATTCCGATGCACCTCTGCAGGTTTACTGTATCCATTGAACCTTCCCATTGACGATGAAACACAGAAAACGCATCGGAATTAAATATAAGAGACACAATGCCGACTTAAGTACAGAAAGACTGAGTCTTCCTACTGTCTATGTTTTGAGCGTTTCCTGTGTCACCAGTTTTACATTCCGATCCACCTCTGCAGGTTTACTGTATCCATTGGGCCGTCCCTTTGACGACGAAACACAGAAATTGCATCGGATTTAAATATAAGAGACACAATGCCGACTTAAGTACAGGAAGGCTGAGTCTTGCTACTGTCTATGTTTTGAGCGTTCCTTGGGTCACCAGTTTTACATTCCGATGCACCTCTGTAGGGTTACGTTATCCCTTGGACGTTCCCATTGACGATGAAACACAGAAATTGCATCGGAATTAAATATAAGAGACACAATGCCAACTTAAGTACAGAAAGATGAGTCTTCCTACTGTCTATGTTTTGAGCGTTTCCTGTGTCACCAGTTTTACATTCCGATGCACCTCTGCAGGTTCACTGTATCCCTTGCACCTTCCCATTGACAATGAAACACAGAAATTACATCGGAATTAAATATAACAGACACAATGCTGACTTAAGTACAGGAAGACTGAGTCTTCCTACTGTCTATGATTTGAGCGTTTCCTGTGTCACCAGTTTTACATTCCGATGCACCTCTGCAGGTTTACTGTATCCCTTGGACTTTACCATTGACGATGAAACACAGAAATTGCATCGGAATTAAATATAAGAGAAGCATTGCCAACTTAAGTACAGGAACATGGAGACTTCCTATTGACTATGTTTTGAGCGTTTCCTGCGTCACCAGTTTTACATTCCGATGCACCTCTGCAGGTTTACTGTATCCATTGGACCTTCCCATGGACGATGAAACACAGAAATTGCATCGGAATTAAATATAAGAGACACAGTGCCGACTTAAGAACGGGAAGGCTGAGTCTTCCTACTGTCTATGTTTTGAGCGTTTCCTGTGTCACCAGTTTCACATTCCGATGCACCTCTGCAGGTTTACTGTATCCATTGGACCTTCCCATTGACGACGAAACACAGATATTGCATCGGATTTAAATATAGGAGACACAATGCCGACTTAAGTACAGGAAGGTTGAGTCTTGCTACTGTCTATGTTTTGAGCGTTCCTTGGGTCACCAGTTTTACATTCCGATGGACCTCTGCAGGTTTACTGTATCCCTTGGATCATCCCATTGACGATGAAACAAAGAAATTACATCGGAATTAAATATAAGAGACACAACGTTGACTTAAGTACAAGAAAACTGAGTCTTCTTACAGTCTATGTTTTGAGCGTTTCCAGTGTCACCAGTTTTACACTCCGATGCACCTCTGGAGGTTTACTTTACCCATTGGACCTTCCCATGGACGATGAATCACAGAAATTGCATCGGAATTGAATATAAAAGACACAATGCCGACTTAGGTACAGGAAGACTGAGTCTTCCTACTGTCTATGCTTTGAGCGTGTCCTGTGTCACCAGTTTTACATTCCGATGCACCTCTGTAGGGTTACTGTATCCCTTGGACGTTCCCATTTACGATGTAACACAGAAATTGCATCGGAATTAAATATAAGAGACACAATGCCGACTTAAGTACAGAAAGACTGAGTCTTCCTACTGCCTATGTTTTGAGCGTTTCCTGTGTCACCAGTTTTTCATTCCTATGCAACTCTGCAGGTTTACTGTATCCATTGGACCTTCCCATTGACGATGAAACACAGAAAATGCATCGGAATTAAATATAAGAGACACAATGCCGACTTAAGTACAGGAAGACTAAGTCTTCCTACTGTCTATGTTTTGAGCGTTTCCTGTGTCACCAGTTTTACATTCCGATCCACCTCTGCAGGTTTACTGTATCCATTGGACCTTCCCATTGACGATGAAACACAGAAATAGCATCGGAATTAAATATAAGAGACACAATGCCGACTTAAGAACAGGAAGGATCAGTCTTCCTACTGTCTATGTTTTGAGCGTGTCCTGTGTCACCAGTTTTACATTCCAATGCGCCTCTGCAGGTTTACTGTAACCCTTGGACTTTCACAGTGACGATGAAACACAGAAATTGCACCGGAATTAAATATAAAAGACACAATGCCGACCTAAGTACAAGAAAACTGAGTCTTCTTAGGGTCTATGTTATGAGCGCTTCCTGTGTCACCAGTTTTAAATTCCGATGCGCTTCCGCAGGGTTACTGTATCCCTTGGACCTTCCCATTGACGATGAAACACAGAAATTGCATCGGAATTAAATATAAGAGACACAATGCCGACTTAAGTACAGAAAGACTGAGTCTTCCTACTGTCTATGTTTTGAGCGTTTCCTGTGTCACCAGTTTTACATTCCGATGCACCTTTGCAGGTTTACTGTATCCCTTGGATTTTCCCATTGACTATGAAACACAGAAATTGCATCGGAATTAAATATAAGAGACACAATGCCGACTTAAGTACAGGAAGATTGAGTCTTCCTACTGTGTATGTTTTGAGCTTTTCCTCCATCACCAATTTTACATTTCGATGCACCTCTGCAGGTTTACTGTATCCATTGGACCTTCCCATTGACGATGAAACACAGAAATTGCATCGGAATTAAATATAAGAGACACAATGCCGACTTAAGTACAGGAAGACTGAGTCTTCCTACTGTCTATGTTTTGAGCGTTTCCTGTGTCACCAGTTTTACCTACCGATGCACCTCTGTAGGTTTACTGTATCCCTTGGACTTTACCATTGACGATGAAACACAGAAATTGCATCGGAATTAAATATAAGAGACACAATGCCGACTTAAGAACAGGAAGACTGAGTCTTCCTACTGTCAATGTTTGAGCGTTGCCTGTGTCAACAGTTTTACATTCCGATGCACCTCTGCAGGTTTTCTGTATCCATTGGACCTTCCCATTGACGATGAAACACAGAAAATGCATCGGAATTAAATATAAGAGACACAGTGCCGACTTAAGTACAGGAAGACTAAGTCTTCCTACTGTCTATGTTTTGAGCGTTTCCTGTGTCACCAGGTTTACATTCCGATCCACCTCTGCAGGTTTACTGTATCCATTGGCCCTTCCCATTGACGATGAAACACAGAAATAGCATCGGAATTAAATATAAGAGACACAATGCCGACTTAAGTACAGGAAGGATCAGTCTTCCTACTGTCAATATTTTGAGCGTGTCCTGTGTCACCGGTTTTACATTCCAATGCGCCTCTGCAGGTTTACTGTAACCCTTGGACCTTCACAGTGACGATGAAACACAGAAATTGCACCGGAATTAAATATAAAAGACACAATGCCGACCTAAGTACAAGAAAACTGAGTCTTCTTAGGGTCTGTGTTATGAGCGCTTCCTGTGTCACCAGTTTTACATTCCGATGCACCTCTGCAGGGTTACTGTATCCCTTGGACCTTCCCATTGACGATGAAACACAGAAATTGCATCGGAATTAAATATAAGTGACACAATGCCGACTTAAGTACAGAAAGACTGAGTCTTCCTACTGTCAATGTTTGAACGTTTCCTTTGTTAACAGTTTTACATTCCGATGCACCTCTGCAGGTTTTCTGTATCCATTGGATCTTCCCATTGACGATGAAACACAGAAATTGCATCGGAATTAAATCTAAGAGACACAATGCCGACTAAAGTACAGGAAGACTGAATCTTCCTACTGTCTATGCTTTGAGCGTTTCCAGTGTCACCAGTTTTCATTCCGATGCACCTCTGCAGGTTTACTGTATCCCTTGGATTTTCCCATTGACGATGAAACACAGAAATTGCATCGGAATTAAATATAAGAGACCCAATGCCGACTTAGGTACAGGAAGATTAAGTCTTCCTACTGTGTATGTTTTGTGCGTTTCCTGCGTAACCAATTTTACATTCCGATGCACCTCTGCAGGTTTACTGTATCCATTGGACCTTCCCATTGACGATGAAACACAGAAATTGCATCGGAATTAAATATAAGAGACACAATGCCGACTTAAGAACAGGAAGGCTGAGTCTTCCTACTGTCTATGTTTTGAGCGTTTCCTGTGGCGTCAGTTTTACATTCCGATGCACCTCTGCAGGTTTGCTGTATCCCTTGAATTTTCCCATTGACGATGAAACACAGAAATTGCATCGGAATTAAATATAAGAGACAACATGCCGATTTAGGTACAGGAAGATTGATTCTTCCTACTGTATATGCTTTGAGCGTTTCCTGCGTCACCAATTTTACATTCCGATGCACCTCTGCAGGTTTACTGTATCCATTGGACCTTCCCATTGACGATGAAACACAGAAATTGCATCGGAATTAAATATAAGAGACACAATGCCGACTTAAGAACAGGAAGACTGAGTCTTCTTACTCTCTATGTTTTGAGCGTTTCCTGCGTCACCAGTTTTACATTCCGATGCACCTCTGCAGGTTTACTGTATCCCTTGAACCTTCCCATTGACAATGAAACACAGGAATTACATCGGAATTAAATATAACAGACACAATGCCGACTTAAGTACAGGAAGAGTGAGTCTTCCTACTGTCTATGTTTTGAGCGTTCCCTGTGTCACCAGTTTTACATTCCGATGCACCTCTGCATGTTTACTGTATCCCTTGGACTTTACCATTGACGATGAAACACCGAAATTGCATCGGAATTAAATATAAGGGACACAATGCCGACTTAAGAACAGGAAGACTGAGTCTTCCTACTGTCAATGTTTGAACGTTTCCTGTGTCAACAGTTTTACATTCCGATGCACCTCTGCAGGTTTACTGTATCCATTGAACCTTCCCATTGACGATGAAACACAGAAAACGCATCGGAATTAAATATAAGAGACACAATGCCGACTTAAGTACAGAAAGACTGAGTCTTCCTACTGTCTATGTTTTGAGCGTTTCCTGTGTCACCAGTTTTACATTCCGATCCACCTCTGCAGGTTTACTGTATCCATTGGGCCTTCCCTTTGACGACGAAACACAGAAATTGCATCGGATTTAAATATAAGAGACACAATGCCGACTTAAGTACAGGAAGGCTGAGTCTTGCTACTGTCTATGTTTTGAGCGTTCCTTGGGTCACCAGTTTTACATTCCGATGCACCTCTGTAGGGTTACGTTATCCCTTGCACGTTCCCATTGACGATGAAACACAGAAATTGCATCGGAATTAAATATAAGAGACACAATGCCAACTTAAGTACAGAAAGATGAGTCTTCCTACTGTCTATGTTTTGAGCGTTTCCTGTGTCACCAGTTTTACATTCCGATGCACCTCTGCAGGTTCACTGTATCCCTTGCACCTTCCCATTGACAATGAAACACAGAAATTACATCGGAATTAAATATAACAGACACAATGCTGACTTAAGTACAGGAAGACTGAGTCTTCCTACTGTCTATGATTTGAGCGTTTCCTGTGTCACCAGTTTTACATTCCGATGCACCTCTGCAGGTTTACTGTATCCCTTGGACTTTACCATTGACGATGAAACACAGAAATTGCATCGGAATTAAATATAAGAGAAGCATTGCCAACTTAAGTACAGGAACATGGAGACTTCCTACTGACTATGTTTTGAGCGTTTCCTGCGTCACCAGTTTTACATTCCGATGCACCTCTGCAGGTTTACTGTATCCATTGGACCTTCCCATGGACGATGAAACACAGAAATTGCATCGGAATTAAATATAAGAGACACAGTGCCGACTTAAGAACGGGAAGGCTGAGTCTTCCTACTGTCTATGTTTTGAGCGTTTCCTGTGTCACCAGTTTCACATTCCGATGCACCTCTGCAGGTTTACTGTATCCATTGGACCTTCCCATTGACGACGAAACACAGAAATTGCATCGGATTTAAATATAGGAGACACAATGCCGACTTAAGTACAGGAAGGTTGAGTCTTGCTACTGTCTATGTTTTGAGCGTTCCTTGGGTCACCAGTTTTACATTCCGATGGACCTCTGCAGGTTTACTGTATCCCTTGGATCATCCCATTGACGATGAAACAAAGAAATTACATCGGAATTAAATATAAGAGACACAACGTTGACTTAAGTACAAGAAAACTGAGTCTTCTTACAGTCTATGTTTTGAGCGTTTCCAGTGTCACCAGTTTTACACTCCGATGCACCTCTGGAGGTTTACTTTACCCATTGGACCTTCCCATGGACGATGAATCACAGAAATTGCATCGGAATTGAATATAAAAGACACAATGCCGACTTAGGTACAGGAAGACTGAGTCTTCCTACTGTCTATGCTTTGAGCGTGTCCTGTGTCACCAGTTTTACATTCCGATGCACCTTTGCAGGTTTACTGTATCCCTTGGATTTTCCCATTGACTATGAAACACAGAAATTGCATCGGAATTAAATATAAGAGACACAATGCCGACTTAAGTACAGAAAGACTGAGTCTTCCTACTGTCTATGTTTTGAGCGTTTCCTGTGTCACCAGTTTTACATTCCGATGCACCTTTGCAGGTTTACTGTATCCCTTGGATTTTCCCATTGACTATGAAACACAGAAATTGCATCGGAATTAAATATAAGAGACACAATGCCGACTTAAGTACAGGAAGATTGAGTCTTCCTACTGTGTATGTTTTGAGCTTTTCCTCCATCACCAATTTTACATTTCGATGCACCTCTGCAGGTTTACTGTATCCATTGGACCTTCCCATTGACGATGAAACACAGAAATTGCATCGGAATTAAATATAAGAGACACAATGCCGACTTAAGTACAGGAAGACTGAGTCTTCCTACTGTCTATGTTTTGAGCGTTTCCTGTGTCACCAGTTTTACCTACCGATGCACCTCTGTAGGTTTACTGTATCCCTTGGACTTTACCATTGACGATGAAACACAGAAATTGCATCGGAATTAAATATAAGAGACACAATGCCGACTTAAGAACAGGAAGACTGAGTCTTCCTACTGTCAATGTTTGAGCGTTGCCTGTGTCAACAGTTTTACATTCCGATGCACCTCTGCAGGTTTACTGTATCCATTGGACTTTCCCATTGACGATGAAACACAGAAAATGCATCGGAATTAAATATAAGAGACACAATGCCGACTTAAGTACAGGAAGACTAAGTCTTCCTACTGTCTATGTTTTGAGCGTTTCCTGTGTCACCAGGTTTACATTCTGATCCACCTCTGCAGGTTTACTGTATCCATTGGCCCTTTCCATTGACGATGAAACACAGAAATAGCATCGGAATTAAATATAAGAGACACAATGCCGACTTAAGTACAGGAAGGATCAGTCTTCCTACTGTCAATATTTTGAGCGTGTCCTGTGTCACCAGTTTTACATTCCAATGCGCCTCTGCAGGTTTACTGTAACCCTTGGACCTTCACAGTGACGATGAAACACAGAAATTGCACCGGAATTAAATATAAAAGACACAATGCCGACCTAAGTACAAGAAAACTGAGTCTTCTTAGGGTCTGTGTTATGAGCGCTTCCTGTGTCACCAGTTTTACATTCCGATGCACCTCTGCAGGGTTACTGTATCCCTTGGACCTTCCCATTGACGATGAAACACAGAAATTGCATCGGAATTAAATATAAGAGACACAGTGCCGACTTAAGAACGGGAAGGCTGAGTCTTCCTACTGTCTATGTTTTGAGCGTTTCCTGTGTCACCAGTTTCACATTCCGATGCACCTCTGCAGGTTTTCTGTATCCATTGGACCTTCCCATTGACGACGAAACACAGAAATTGCATCGGATTTAAATATAGGAGACACAATGCCGACTTAAGTACAGGAAGGTTGAGTCTTGCTACTGTCTATGTTTTGAGCGTTCCTTGGGTCACCAGTTTTACATTCCGATGGACCTCTGCAGGTTTACTGTATCCCTTGGATCATCCCATTGACGATGAAACAAAGAAATTACATCGGAATTAAATATAAGAGACACAACGTTGACTTAAGTACAAGAAAACTGAGTCTTCTTACAGTCTATGTTTTGAGCGTTTCCAGTGTCACCAGTTTTACACTCCGATGCACCTCTGGAGGTTTACTTTACCCATTGGACCTTCCCATGGACGATGAATCACAGAAATATCATCGGAATTGAATATAAAAGACATAATGCCGACTTAGGTACAGGAAGACTGAGTCTTCCTACTGTCTATGCTTTGAGCGTGTCCTGTGTCACCAGTTTTACATTCCGATGCACCTCTATAGGGTTACTGTATCCCTTGGACGTTCCCATTTACGATGTAACACAGAAATTGCATCGGAATTAAATATAAGAGACACAATGCCGACTTAAGTACAGAAAGACTGAGTCTTCCTACTGTCTATGTTTTGAGCGTTTCCTGTGTCACCAGTTTTTCATTCCTATGCAACTCTGCAGGTTTACTGTATCCATTGGACCTTCCCATTGACGATGAAACACAGAAATTGCATCGGAATTAAATATAAGAGACACAATGCCGACTTAAGTACAGGAAGACTAAGTCTTCCTACTGTCTATGTTTTGAGCGTTTCCTGTGTCACCAGTTTTACATTCCGATCCACCTCTGCAGGTTTACTGTATCCATTGGACCTTCCCATTGACGATGAAACACAGAAATAGCATCGGAATTAAATATAAGAGACACAATGCCGACTTAAGAACAGGAAGGATCAGTCTTCCTACTGTCTATGTTTTGAGCGTGTCCTGTGTCACCAGTTTTACATTCCAATGCGCCTCTGCAGGTTTACTGTAACCCTTGGACTTTCACAGTGACGATGAAACACAGAAATTGCACCGGAATTAAATATAAAAGACACAATGCCGACCTAAGTACAAGAAAACTGAGTCTTCTTAGGGTCTATGTTATGAGCGCTTCCTGTGTCACCAGTTTTACATTCCGATGCACTTCCGCAGGGTTACTGTATCCCTTGGACCTTCCCATTGACGATGAAACACAGAAATTGCATCGGAATTAAATATAAGAGACACAATGCCGACTTAAGTACAGAAAGACTGAGTCTTCCTACTGTCTATGTTTTGAGCGTTTCCTGTGTCACCAGTTTTACATTCCGATGCACCTTTGCAGGTTTACTGTATCCCTTGGATTTTCCCATTGACTATGAAACACAGAAATTGCATCGGAATTAAATATAAGAGACACAATGCCGACTTAAGTACAGGAAGATTGAGTCTTCCTACTGTGTATGTTTTGAGCTTTTCCTCCATCACCAATTTTACATTTCGATGCACCTCTGCAGGTTTACTGTATCCATTGGACCTTCCCATTGACGATGAAACACAGAAATTGCATCGGAATTAAATATAAGAGACACAATGCCGACTTAAGTACAGGAAGACTGAGTCTTCCTACTGTCTATGTTTTGAGCGTTTCCTGTGTCACCAGTTTTACCTACCGATGCACCTCTGTAGGTTTACTGTATCCCTTGGACTTTACCATTGACGATGAAACACAGAAATTGCATCGGAATTAAATATAAGAGACACAATGCCGACTTAAGAACAGGAAGACTGAGTCTTCCTACTGTCAATGTTTGAGCGTTGCCTGTGTCAACAGTTTTACATTCCGATGCACCTCTGCAGGTTTACTGTATCCATTGGACCTTCCCATTGACGATGAAACACAGAAAATGCATCGGAATTAAATATAAGAGACACAATGCCGACTTAAGTACAGGAAGACTAAGTCTTCCTACTGTCTATGTTTTGAGCGTTTCCTGTGTCACCAGGTTTACATTCCGATCCACCTCTGCAGGTTTACTGTATCCATTGGCCCTTCCCATTGACGATGAAACACAGAAATAGCATCGGAATTAAATATAAGAGACACAATGCCGACTTAAGTACAGGAAGGTTCAGTCTTCCTACTGTCAATATTTTGAGCGTGTCCTGTGTCACCAGTTTTACATTCCAATGCGCCTCTGCAGGTTTACTGTAACCCTTGGACCTTCACAGTGACGATGAAACACAGAAATTGCACCGGAATTAAATATAAAAGACACAATGCCGACCTAAGTACAAGAAAACTGAGTCTTCTTAGGGTCTGTGTTATGAGCGCTTCCTGTGTCACCAGTTTTACATTCCGATGCACCTCTGCAGGGTTACTGTATCCCTTGGACCTTCCCATTGACGATGAAACACAGAAATTGCATCGGAATTAAATATAAGTGACACAATGCCGACTTATGTACAGAAAGACTGAGTCTTCCTACTGTCTATGTTTTGAGCGTTTCCTGTGTCACCAGTTTTACATTCCGATGCACCTCTGTAGGTTTACTGTATCCCTTGGATTTTCCCATTGCCGATGAAACTCAGAAATTGCATCGGAATTAAATATAAGAGACACAATGCCGACTTAAGTACAGGAAGATTGAGTCTGCCTACTCTGTATGTTTTGAGCGTTTCCTGCGTCACCAATTTTACATTCCGATGCACCTCTGCAGGTTTACTGTATCCCATGGATTTTCCCATTGACGATGAAACACAGAAATAGCATCGGAATTAAATATAAGGGACACAATGCCGACTTAAGAACAGGATGACTGAGTCTTCCTACTGTCAATGTTTGAACGTTTCCTTTGTTAACAGTTTTACATTCCGATGCACCTCTGCAGGTTCTCTGTATCCATTGGATCTTCCCATTGACGATGAAACACAGAAATTGCATCGGAATTAAATCTAAGAGACACAATGCCGACTAAAGTACAGGAAGACTGAATCTTCCTACTGTCTATGCTTTGAGCGTTTCCAGTGTCACCAGTTTTCATTCCGATGCACCTCTGCAGGTTTACTGTATCCCTTGGATTTTCCCATTGACGATGAAACACAGAAATTGCATCGGAATTAAATATAAGAGACCCAATGCCGACTTAGGTACAGGAAGATTGAGTCTTCCTACTGTGTATGTTTTGAGCGTTTCCTGCGTAACCAATTTTACATTCCGATGCACCTCTGCAGGTTTACTGTATCCATTGGACCTTCCCATTGACGATGAAACACAGAAATTGCATCGGAATTAAATATAAGAGACACAATGCCGACTTAAGAACAGGAAGGCTGAGTCTTCCTACTGTCTATGTTTTGAGCGTTTCCTGTGGCGTCAGTTTTACATTCCGATGCACCTCTGCAGGTTTGCTGTATCCCTTGAATTTTCCCATTGACGATGAAACACAGAAATTGCATCGGAATTAAATATAAGAGACACCATGCCGATTTAGGTACAGGAAGATTGATTCTTCCTACTGTATATGCTTTGAGCGTTTCCTGCGTCACCAATTTTACATTCCGATGCACCTCTGCAGGTTTACTGTATCCATTGGACCTTCCCATTGACGATGAAACACAGAAATTGCATCGGAATTAAATATAAGAGACACAATGCCGACTTAAGAACAGGAAGACTGAGTCTTCTTACTCTCTATGTTTTGAGCGTTTCCTGCGTCACCAGTTTTACATTCCGATGCACCTCTGCAGGTTTACTGTATCCCTTGCACCTTCCCATTGACAATGAAACACAGAAATTACATCGGAATTAAATATAACAGACACAATGCCGACTTAAGTACAGGAAGACTGAGTCTTCCTACTGTCTATGTTTTGAGCGTTTAATGTGTCACCAGTTTTACATTCCGATGCACCTCTGCAGGTTTACTGTATCCCTTGGACTTTACCATTGACGATGAAACACAGAAATTGCATCGGAATTAAATATAAGGGACACAATGCCGACTTAAGAACAGGAAGACTGAGTCTTCCTACTGTCAATGTTTGAACGTTTACTGTGTCAACAGTTTTACATTCCGATGCACCTCTGCAGGTTTTCTGTATCCATTGGACCTTCCCATTGACGATGAAACACAGAAATTGCATCAGAATTAAATATAAGAGACCCAATGCCGACTTAAGTACAGGAAGACTGAGACTTCCTACTGTCTATGATTTGAGCGTTTCCTGTGTCACCCGTTTTACATTCCGATCCACCTCTGCAGGTTTACTGTATCCATTGGACCTTCCAATTGACGATGAAACACAGAAATAGCATCGGAATTAAATATAAGAGACACAATGCCGACTTAAGTACAGGAAAGGTTGAGTCTTCCTACTGTCTATGTTTTGAGCGTTTCCTGTGTCACCAGTTTTACATTCCGATGCACCTCTGCAGGTTTACTGTATTCCTTGGATCTTCCCATTGACGATGAAACACAGAAATTGCATGGGAATTAAATATAAAAGACACAATGCCGACTTAAGTACAAGAGAACTGAGTCTTCTTAGGGTCTATGTTATGAGCGCTTCCTGTGTCACCAGTTTTACATTCCGATGCACCTCTGCAGGGTTACTGTATCTCTTGGACTTTCCCATTGAGGATGAAACACAGAAATTGCATCGGAATTAAATATAAGAGACACAATGCCGACTTAAGAACAGGAAGGCTGAGTCTCCCTACTTTCTATGTTTTGAGCGTTTCCTGTGTCACCAGTTTCACATTCCGATGCACCTCTGCAGGTTTACTGTATCCCTTGGATCTACCCATTGACAATGAAACACAGAAATTGCATCGGAATTAAATATAAGAGACACAATGCCGACTTAAGTACAGGAACATGGAGTCTTCCTACTGTCTATGTTTTGAGCGTTTCCTGTGTCACCAGTTTTACATTCCATGCACCTCTGCAGGTTTACTGTATCCCTTGCACTTTACCATTGACGATGAAACACAGAAATTGCATCGGAATTAATATAAGAGACACAATGCCGTCTTAAGTACAGAAAGACTGAGTCTTCCTACTGTCAATGTTTGAGCGTTTCCTGTGTCAACAGTTTTACATTCCGATGCACCTCTGTAGGGTTACTGTATCCCTTGGATCTTTCCATTGACGATGAAACACAGAAATTGCATCGGAATTAAATATAAGAGACACAATGCCGACTTAAGTACAGGAACATTGAGTCCTCCTACTGTCTATGTTTTGAGCGTTTCCTGTGTCACCAGTTTTACATTCCGATCCACCTCTGCAGGTTTGCTGTATCCATTGGACCTTCCCATTGACGATGAAACACAGAAATAGCATCGGAATTAAATACAACAGACACAATGCCGACTTAAGTACAGGAAGGATGAGTCTTCCTACTGTCTATGTTTTGAGCGTTTCCTGTGTCACCAGTTTTACATTCCGATGCACCTCTGTAGGGTTACGTTATCCCTTGGATCTTCCCATTGACGATGAAACACAGAAATTGCATCGGAATTAAATATAACAGACACAATGCCGACTTAAGTACAGGAAGGCTGAGTCTCCCTACTTTCTATGTTTTGAGCGTTTCCTGTGTCACCAGCTTCACATTCCGATGCACCTCTGCAGGTTTACTGTATCCCTTGGATCTACCCATTGACAATGAAACACAGAAATTGCATCGGAATTAAATATAAGAGACACAATGCCGACTTAAGTACAGGAACATGGAGTCTTCCTACTGTCTATGTTTTGAGCGTTTCCTGTGTCACCAGTTTTACATTCCGATGCACCTCTGCAGGTTTACTGTATCCCTTGCACTTTACCATTGACGATGAAACACAGAAATTGCATCGGAATTAAATATAAGAGACACAATGCCGTCTTAAGTACATAAAGTCTGAGTCTTCCTACTGTCAATGTTTGAGCGTTTCCTGTGTCAACAGTTTTACATTCCGATGCACCTCTGTAGGGTTACTGTATCCCTTGGATCTTTCCATTGACGATGAAACACAGAAATTGCATCGGAATTAAATATAAGAGACACAATGCCGACTTAAGTACAGGAACATTGAGTCCTCCTACTGTCTATGATTTGAGCGTTTCCTGTGTCACCAGTTTTACATTCCGATCCACCTCTGCAGGTTTGCTGTATCCATTGGACCTTCCCATTGACGATGAAACACAGAAATAGCATCGGAATTAAATATAAGAGACACAATGCCGACTTAAGTACAGGAAGGATGAGTCTTCCTACTGTCTATGTTTTGAGCGTTTCCTGTGTCACCAGTTTTACATTCCGATGCACCTCTGCAGGTTTGCTGTATCCCTTGAATCTTCCCATTGACGATGAAACACAGAAATTGCATCGGAATTAAATATAAGAGACACAATGCCGACTTATGTACAGGAACATTGAGTCTTCCTACTCTCTATGTTTTGAGCGTTTCCTGCGTCACCAGTTTTACATTCCGATGCACCTCTGCAGGTTTACTGTATCCCTTGCACCTTCCCATTGACAATGAAACACAGAAATTACATCGGAATTAAATACAACAGACACAATGCCGACTTAAGTACAGGAAGACTGAGTCTTCCTACTGTCTATGTTTTGAGCGTTTCCTGTGTCACCAGTTTTACATTCCGATGCACCTCTGCAGGTTTACTGTATCCCTTGGACTTTACCATTGACGATGAAACACAGAAATTGCATCGGAATTAAATATAAGGGACACAATGCCGACTTAAGAACAGGAAGACTGAGTCTTCCTACTGTCAATGTTTGAACGTTTCCTGTGTCAACAGTTTTACATTCCGATGCACCTCTGCAGGTTTTCTGTATCCATTGGACCTTCCCATTGACGATGAAACACAGAAATTGCATCGGAATTAAATATAAGAGACCCAATGCCGACTTAAGTACAGGAAGACTGAGTCTTCCTACTGTCTATGATTTGAGCGTTTCCTGTGTCACCCGTTTTACATTCCGATCCACCTCTGCAGGTTTACTGTATCCATTGGACCTTCCCATTGACGATGAAACACAGAAATAGCATCGGTATTAAATATAAGAGACACAATGCCGACTTAAGTACAGGAAAGGTTGAGTCTTCCTACTGTCTATGTTTTGAGCGTTTCCTGTGTCACCAGTTTTACATTCCGATGCACCTCTGCAGGTTTACTGTATCTCTTGGACCTTCCCATGGACGATGAAACACAGAAATTGCATCGGAATTAAATGTACGAGACACAATGCCGACTAAGGTACAGGAAGACTGCGTCTTCCTACTGTCACTATTTGAGCGTTTCCTGTGTCAACAGTTTTACATTCCGATGCACCTCTGTAGGGTTACTGTATCCCTTGGATCTTTCCATTGACGATGAAACACAGATATTGCATCGGAATTAAATATAAGAGACACAATGCCGACTTAAGTACAGGAACATTGATTCCTCCTACTGTCTATGATTTGAGCGTTTCCTGTGTCACCAGTTTTACATTCCGATCCACCTCTGCAGGTTTGCTGTATCCATTGGACCTTCCCATTCACGATGAAACACAGAAATAGCATCGGAATTAAATATAAGAGACACAATGCCGACTTAAGAACAGGAAGGATGAGTCTTCCTACTGTCTATGTTTTGAGCGTTTCCTGTGTCACCAGTTTTACATTCCGATGCACCTCTGTAGGGTTACGTTATCCCTTGGATCTTCCAATTGACGATGAAACACAGAAATTGCATCGGAATTAAATATAAGAGACACAATGCCGACTTAAGTACAGGAACATGGAGTCTTTCTACTGTCTATGATTTGAGCGTTTCCTGTGTCACCAGTTTTACATTCCGATGCACCTCTGCAGGGTTACTGTATCCCTTGGACCTTCCCATTGACGAAGAAACACAGAAATTGCATCGGAATTAAATATAAGAGACACAATGCCGACTTAAAAACAGAAAGACTGAGTCTTCCTACTGTCTAAGTTTTGAACGTGTCCTGTGTCACCAGTTTTACATTCCGATGCACCTCTGCAGGTTTACTGTATCCCCTGGGTCTTCCCATTGACGATGAAACACAGAAATTGCATCGGAATTAAATATAAGAGACACAATGCCGACTTAAGTACAGGAACACTGAGTCTTCCTACTGTCTACGATTTGAGCGTTTCCTGCGTCACCAGTTTTACATTCCGATCCACCTCTGCATTTTTACTGTATCCATTGGACCTTCCCATTGACGATGAAACACAGAAATTGCATCGGAATTAAATATAAGAGACACAATGCCGACTTAAGTACAGGAAGGATGAGTCTTCCTACTGTCTATGATTTGAGCGTTCCTGTGTCACCAGTTTTACATTCCGATGCACATCTGCAGGTTTACTGTATCTATTGGACCTTCCCATTGACGATGAAACACAGAAATTACATCGGAATTAAATATAAGAGACACAACGTTGAGTTAAGTACAAGAAAACTGAGTCTTCTTATGGTCTATGTTTTCAGCGTTTCCAGTGTCACCAGTTTTACATTCCGATGCACCTCTGCAGGTTTACTGTATCCATTGGACCTTCCCATTGACGATGAAACACGGAAATTATATCGCAATTAAATATAAGAGACACAACGTTGAGTTAAGTACAAGAAAACTGAGTCTTCTTACGGTCTATGTTTTCAGCGTTTCCAGTGTCACCAGTTTTACATTCCGATGCACCTCTGCAGGTTTACTGTATCCATTGGACCTTCCCATTGACGATGAAACACAGAAATAGCATCGGAATTAAATATAAGAGACACAATGCCGACTTAAGTACAGGAAGGATCAGTCTTCTTACTGTCTATGTTTTGAGCGTGTCCTGTGTCACCAGTTTTACATTCCAATGCGCCTCTGCAGGTTTACTGTAACCCTTGGACCTTCACAGTGACGATGAAAAACAGAAATTGCACCTCAATTAAATATAAAAGACACAATGCCGACTTAAGTACAAGAGAACTGAGTCTTCTTAGGGTCTATGTTATGAGCGCTTCCTGTGTCACCAGCTTTACATTCGGATGCACCTCTGCTGGGTTACTGTATCTCTTGGACCTTCCCATTGACGATGAAACACAGAAATTGCATCGGAATGAAATATAAGAGACACAATGCCGACTTAGGTACAGGAAGACTGAGTCTTCCTACTGTCTAAGATTTGAGCGTGTCCTGTGTCACCAGTTTTACATTCCGATGCTCCTCTGCAGGGTTACTGTATCCCTTGGATTTTCACATTGACGATGAAACACAGAAATTGCATCGGAATTAAATATAAGATACACAATGCCGACTTAGGTACAGGAAGATTGAGTCTTCCTACTGTGTATGTTTTGAGCGTTTCCTGCGTCACCAATTTTACGTTCCGATGCACCTCTGCAGGTTTACTGTATCCATTGGACCTTCCCATTGACGATGAAACACTGAAATAGCATCGGAATTAAATATAAGAGACACAATGCCGACT
The DNA here is from genome assembly GCF_023898315.1 of Schistocerca nitens. NCBI lineage: Eukaryota > Metazoa > Arthropoda > Insecta > Orthoptera > Acrididae > Schistocerca > Schistocerca nitens. Next base: position 1,198,600,759 of record NC_064615.1, on the reverse strand, counting down.
TAAGGACAGGAAGGCTGAGTCTTCCTACTGTCTATGTTTTGAGCGTTACCTGTGTCACCAGTTTTACATTCCGATGCATCTCTGCAGGTTTACTGTATCCCTTGGATTTTCCCATTGACGATGAAACACAGAAATTGCATCGGAATTAAATATAAGAGACACAATGCCGACTTAAGGACAGGAAGGCTGAGTCTTCCTACTGTCTATGTTTTAAGCGTTTCCTGTGTCACCAGTTTTACATTCCGATGCACCTCTGCAGGTTCACTGTATCCATTGGACCTTCCCATGGACGATGAAACACAGAAATTGCATCGGAATTAAATGTACGAGACACAATGCCGACTAAGGTACAGGAAGACTGCGTCTTCCTACTGTCTATGTTTTGAGCATTTCCTGTGTCACCAGTTTTACATTCCGATGTACCTCTGCAGGTTTACTGTATCCATCGGACCTTCCCATTGACGATGAAACACAGAAATTGCATCGGAATTAAATATAAGAGACACAATGCCGACTTAAGAACAGGAAGGCTGAGTCTTCCTACTGTCTATATTTTGAGCGTTTCCTGTGTCACCAGTTTCACATTCCGATGCACCTCTGCAGGTTTACTGTATCCCTTGGATCTACCCATTGACAATGAAACACAGAAATTGCATCGGAATTAAATATAAGGGACACAATGCCGACTTAAGTACTGGAACATGGAGACTTCCTAATGACTATATTTTGAGCGTTTCCTGCGTCACCAGTTTTACATTCCGATGCACCTCTGCAGGTTTACTGTATCCCTTGGATCTTCCCATTGACGATGAAACACAGAAATTGCATCGGAATTAAATATAAGAAACACAATGCTGACTTAAGTACAGGATGATTGAGTCTTCCTACTGTCTATGTTGTGAGCGTTTCCTGCATCACCAGTTTTACATTCCGATGCACCTCTGCAGGTTTACTGTATCCATTGGACCTTCCCATTGACGATGAAACACAGAAATTACATCGGAATTAAATATAAGAGACACAACGTTGACTTAGGTACAAGAAAACTGAGTCTTCTTAAGGTCTATGCTTTGAGCGTTTCCAGTGTCACTAGTTTTACATTCCGATGCACCTCTGGAGGTTTACTTTATCCATTGGTCCTACCCATCGACTATGAAACACAGAAAATGCATAGGAATTAAATATAAGAGACACAACGTTGAGTTAAGTAAAAGAAAACTGAGTCTCCTTACGGTCTATGCTTTGAGCGTTTCCAGTGTCACCAGTTTTACATTCCGATACACCTCTGCAGGTTTACTGTATCCCTTGGATTTTCCCATTGACGATGAAACACAGAAATTGCATCGGAATTAAGTATAAGGGACACAATGCCGACTTAAGAACAGGAAGACTGTCTTCCTACTGTCAATGTTTGAACGTTTCCTGTGTCAACAGTTTTAAATTCCGATGCACCTCTGCAGGTTTTCTGTATCCATTGGACCTTCCCATTGACGATGAAACACAGAAAATGCATCAGAATTGAATATAAGAGACACAATGCCGACTTAAGTACAGGAAGACTGAGTCTTCCTACTGTCTATGATTTGAGCGTTTCCTGTGTCACCAGTTTTACATTCCGATCCACCTCTGCAGGTTTACTGTATCCATTGGACCTTCCCATTGACAATGAAACACAGAAATAGCATCGGAATTAAATATAAGAGACACAATGCCGACTTAAGTACAGGAAGGATGAGTCTTCCTACTGTCTATGTTTTGAACGTTTCCTGTGTCACCAGTTTTACATTCCGATGCACCTCTGCAGGTTTACTGTATCCCTTGGATCTTCCCATTGACGATGAAACACAGAAATTGCTTCGGAATTAAATATAACAGACACAATGCCGACTTAAGTACAGGAAAACTGAATCATCCTACTGTCTATGCTTTGAGCGTTTCCAGTGTCACCAGTTTTACATTCCGATGAACCTCTGCAGGTTTACTGCATCCCTTGGATTTTCCCATTGACGATGAAACACAGAAATTGCATCGGAATTAAATATAAGAGACACAATGCCGACTTAAGAACAGGAAGGCTGGGTCTTCCTACTGTCTATGTTTTGAGCGTTTCCTGTGTCACCAGTTTTACATTCCGATGCACCTCTGCAGGTTTACTGTATCCCTTGGATCTTCCCATTGACGATGAAACACAGAAATTGCATCGGAATTAAATATAAGAAACACAATGCCGACTTAAGTACAGAAAGACTGAGTCTTCCTACTGTCTATGTTTTGAGCGTGTCCTGTGTCACCAGTTTTACATTCCAATGCGCCTCTGCAGGTTTACTGTAACCCTTGGACCTTCACAGTGACGATGAAACACAGCAATTGCACCGGAATTAAATATAAAAGACACAATGCCGACCTAAGTACAAGAAAACTGAATCTTCTTAGGGTCTATGTTATGAGCGCTTCCTGTGTCACCAGTTTTACATTCCGATGCACCTCTGCAGGGTTACTGTATCCCTTGGACCTTCCCATTGACGATGAAACACAGAAATTGCTTCGGAATTAAGTATAAGAGACACAATGCCGACTTAAGTACTGAAAGACTGAGTCTTCCTACTGTCTATGTTTTGAGCGTTTCCTGTGTCACCAGTTTTACATTCCGATGCACCTCTGCAGGTTTACTGTATCCCTTGGATTTTCCCATTGACGATGAAACTCAGAAGTTGCACCGGAATTAAATACAAGAGACACAACGTTGAGTTAAGTACAAGAAAACTGAGTCTTCTTACGGTCTATGCTTTGAGCGTTTCCAGTGTCACCAGTTTTACATTCCGATGCACCTCTGCAGGTTTACTGTATCCCTTGGATGTTCCCATTGACGATGAAACACAGAAATTGCATCGGAATTAAATATAAGGGACACAATGCCGACTTAAGAACAGGAAGACTGAGTCTTCCTATTGTCAATGTTTGAACGTCTCCTGTGTCAACAGTTTTACATTCCGATGCACCTCTGCAGGTTTTCTGTATCCATTGGACCTTCCCATTGACGATGAAACACAGAAAATGCATCGGAATTGAATATAAGAGACACAATGCCGACTTAAGTACAGGAAGACTGATTCTTCCTACTGTCTATGATTTGAGCGTTTCCTGTGTCACCAGTTTTACATTCCGATCCACCTCTGCAGGTGTACTGTATCCATTGGACCTTCCCATTGACGATGAAACACAGAAATAGCATCGGAATTAAATATAAGAGACACAATGCCGACTTAAGTACAGGAAGGATGAGTCTTCCTACTGTCTTTGCTTTGAGCGTTTCCTGTATCACCAGGTTTACATTCCGATGCACCTCTGCAGGTTTACTGTACCCCTTGGATCTTCCCATTGACGATGAAACACAGAAATTACATCGGAATTAAATATAACAGACACAATGCCGACTTATGTACAGGAACATTGAGTCTTCCTACTCTCTATGTTTTGAGCGTTTCCTGCGACACCAGTTTTACATTCCGATGCACCTCTGCAGGTTTACTGTATCCCTTGCACCTTCCCATTGACAATGAAACACAGAAATTACTTCGGAATTAAATATAACAGACACAATGCCGACTTAAGTACAGGAAGACTGAGTCTTCCTAAGGTCTATGTTTTGAGCGTTTCCTGTGTCACCAGTTTTACATTCCGATGCACCTCTGCAGGTTTACTGTATCCCTTGGACATTACCATTGACGATGAAACACAGAAATTGCATTGGAATTAATATAAGGGACACAATGCCGACTTAGAACAGGAAGACTGAGTCTTCCTACTGTCAATGTTTGAACGTTTCCTGTGTCAACAGTTTTACCCTCCGATGCACCTCTGCAGGTTTTCTGTATCCATTGGACCTTCCCATTGACGATGAAACACAGAAATTGCATCGGAATTAAATATAAGAGACACAATGCCGACTTAAGTACAGGAAGACTGAGTCTTCCTACTGTCTATGATTTGAGCGTTTCCTGTGTCACCAGTTTTACATTCCGATCCACCTATGCAGGTTTACTGTATCCATTGGACCTTCCCATTCACGATGAAACACAGAGATAGCATCGGCATTAAATATAAGAGACACAATGCCGACTAAAGTACAGGAACATGGAGTCTTTCTACTGTCTATGATTTGAGCGTTTCCTGTGTCACCAGTTTTACATTCCGATGCACCTCTGCAGGGTTACTGTATCCCTTGGACCTTCCCATTGACGAAGAAACACATAAATTGCATCGGAATTAAATATAAGAGACACAATGCCGACTTAAAAACAGAAAGACTGAGTCTTCCTACTGTCTAAGTTTTGAACGTGTCCTGTGTCACAGTTTTACATTCCGATGCACCTCTGCAGGTTTACTGTATCCCTTGGGTCTTCCCATTGACGATGAAACACAGAAATTGCATCGGAATTAAATATAAGAGACACAATGCCGACTTAAGTACAGGAACACTGAGTCTTCCTACTGTCTACGATTTGAGCATTTCCTGCGTCACCAGTTTTACATTCCGATCCACCTCTGCAGGTTTACTGTATCCATTGGACCTTCCCATTGACGATGAAACACAGAAATTGCATCGGAATTAAATATAAGAGACACAATGCCGACTTAAGTACAGGAAGGATGAGTCTTCCTACTGTCTATGATTTGAGCGTTCCTGTGTCACCAGTTTTACATTGCGATGCACCTCTGCAGGTTTACTGTATCCTTTGGATCTTCCCATTGACGATGAAACACAGAAATAGCATCGGAATTAAATATAAGAGACACAATGCCGACTTAAGTACAGGAACATTGAGACTTCCTGCTGACTATGTTTGAGCGTTTCCTGCGTCGCCAGTTTTACATTCCGATGCATCTCTGCAGGTTTACTGTATCCATTGGACCTTCCCATTGACGATGAAACACAGAAATTACATCGGAATTAAATTTAAGAGACACAATGTTGAGTAAAGTACAAGAAAACTGAGTCTTCTTACGGTCTATGATTTCAGCGTTTCCAGTGTCACCAGTTTTACATTCCGATGCACCTCTGCAGGTTTACTGTGTCCATTGGACCTTCCCATTGACGATGAAACACAGAAATTACATCGGAATTAAATATAAGAGACACAACGTTGAGTTAAGTACAAGAAAACTGAGTCTTCTTACGGTCTATGATTTCAGCGTTTCCAGTGTCACCAGTTTTACATTCCGATGCACCTCTGCCGGTTTACTGTATCCCTTGGACCTTCCCATTGACGATGAAACACAGAAATTACTTCGGAATTAAATATAAGAGACACAACGTTGAGTTAAGTACAAGAAAACTGAGTCTTCTTACGGTCTATGCTTTGAGCGTTTCCAGTGTCACCAGTTTTACATTCCGATGCACCTATGCAGGTTTACTGTATCCTTTGGATTTTCCCATTGACGATGAAACACAGAAATTGCATCGGAATTAATTATAAGGGACACAATGCCGACTTAAGAACAAAAAGACTGAGTCTTCCTACTGTCAATGTTTGAACGTTTCCTGTGTCAACAGTTTTACATTCCGATGCACCTCTGCAGGTTTTCTGTATCCATTGGACCTTCCCATTGACGATGAAACACAGAAAATGCATCGGAATTGAATATAAGAGACACAATGCCGACTTAAGTACTGGAAGACTGAGTCTTCCTACTGTCTATGATTTGAGCGTTTCCTGTGTCACCAGTTTTACATTCCGGTCCACCTCTGCAGGTTTACTGTATCCATTGGACCTTCCCATTGACGATGAAACACAGAAATAGTATCGGAATTAAATATAAGAGACACAATGCCGACTTAAGTACAGGAAGATTGAGTCTTCCTACTGTGTATGTTTTGAGCGTTTCCTGCGTCACCAATTTTACATTCCGATGTACCTCTGCAGGTTTACTGTATCCATTGGACCTTCCCATTGACGATGAAACACAGAAATTGCATCGGAATTAAATATAAGAGACACAATGCCGACCTAAGAACAGGAAGGCTGAGTCTTCCTACTGTCTATGTTTTGAGCGTTTCCTGTGTCACCAGTTTTACATTCCGATGCACCTCTGCAGGTTTACTGTATCCCTTGGATCTTCTCATTGACGATGAAACCCAGAAATTACATCGGAATTAAATATAAGAGACACAAAGCCGATTTATGTACAGGAACATTGAGTCTTCCTACTCTCTATGTTTGAGCGTTTCCTGCGTCACCAGTTTTACATTCCGATGCACCTCTGCAGGTTTACTGTATCCCTTGCACCTTCCCATTGACAATGAAACACAGAAATTACATCGGAATTAAACATAACAGACACAATGCCGACTTAAGTACAGGAAGACTGAGTCTTCCTACTGTCTATGTTTTGAGCGTTTCCTGTGTCACCAGTTTTACATTCCGATGCACCTCTGCAGGTTTACTGTATCCCTTGGACTTTACCATTGACGATGAAACACAGAAATTGCATCGGAATTAAATATAAGGGACACAATGCCGACTTAAGAACAGGAAGACTGAGTCTTCCTACTGCCAATGTTTGAACGTTTCCTGTGTCAACAGTTTTACATTCCGATGCACCTCTGCAGGTTTTCTGTATCCATTGGACCTTCCCGTTGACGATGAAACACAGAAATTGCATCGGAATTAAATATAAGAGACACAATGCCGACTTAAGTACAGGAAGACTGAGTCTTCCTACTGTCTATGATTTGAGCGTTTCCTGTGTCACCAGTTTTACATTCCAATCCACCACTGCAGGATTACTGTATCCATTGGACCTTCCCATTCACGATGAAACACAGAAATAGCATCGGAATTAAATATAAGAGACACAATGCCGACTTAAGTACAGGAAGGATGAGTCTTCCTACTGTCTATGTTTTGAGCGTTTCCTGTGTCACCAGTTTTACATTCCGATGCACCTCTTCAGATTTACTGTATCCCTTGGATCTTCCCATTGACGATGAAACACAGAAATTGCATGGGAATTAAATGTAAAAGACACAATGCCGACTTAAGTACAAGAGAACTGAGTCTTCTTAGGGTCTATGTTATGAGCGCATCCTGTGTCCCCAGTTTTACATTCCGATGCACCTCTGCAGGGTTACTGTATCTCTTGGACTTTTCCATTGACGATGAAACACAGAAATTGCATCGGAATTAAATATAAGAGACACAATGCCGACTTAAGAACAGGAAGGCTGAGTCTTCCTACTGTCTATGTCTTGAGCGTTTCCTGTGTCACCAGTTTCTCATTCCGATGCACCTCTGCAGGTTTACTGTATCCCTTGGATATACCCATTGACAATGAAACACAGAAATTGCATCGGAATTAAATATAACAGACACAATGCCGACTTAAGTACAGAAAGACTGAGTCTTCCTACTGTCTATGTTTTGAGCGCCTCCTGTGTCACCAGTTTTACATTCCGATGCACCTCTGCAGGTTTACTGTATCCCTTGGACTTGACCATTGACGATGAAACACAGAAATTGCATCGGAATTAAATATAAGAGACACAATGCCGACTTAAGTGCAGAAAGACTGAGTCTTTCTACTGTCAATGTTTGAGCGTTTCCTGTGTCACCAGTTTTACATTCCGATCCACCTCTGCAGGTTTACTGTATCCATTGGACCTTCCCATTGAGGATGAAACACAGAAATAGCATCGGAATTAAATATAAGAGACACAATGCCGACTTAAGTACAGGAAGGATGAGTCAGGCTACTGTCTATGATTTGAGCGTTTCCTGTGTCACAAGTTTTACATTCCAATGCACCTCTGCAGGTTTACTGTATCCCTTGCATCTTCCCATTGACGATGAAACACAGAAATAGCATCGGAATTATATATAAGAGACACAATGCCGACTTAAGTACAGGAACATTGAGACATCCTACTGACTATGTTTTGAGCGTTTCCTGCGTCACCAGTTTTACATTCCGATGCATCTCTGCAGGTTTACTGTATCCATTGGACCTTACCATTGACGACGAAACACAGAAATTACATCGGAATTAAATATAAGAGACACAACGTTGAGTTAAGTACAAGAAAACTGAGTCTCCTTACGGTCTATGTTTTCAGCGTTTCCAGTGTCACCAGTTTTACATTCCGATGCACCTCTGCAGGTTTACTGTATCCATTGGACCTTCCCATTGACGCTGAAACACAGAAATTACATCGGAATTAAATATAAGAGACACAACGTTGAGTTAAGTACAAGAAAACTGAGTCTTCTTACGGTCTATGTTTTAAGCGTTTCCAGTGTCACCAGTTTTACATTCCGATGCACCTCTGCAGGTTTACTGTATCCATTGGACCTTCCCATGGACGATGAAACACAGAAATTGCATGGGAATTAAATATAAAAGACACAATACCGACTTAAGTACAGAGAGACTGAGTCTTCCTACTGTCAATTTTTTAGCGTTTCCTGTGTCAACAGTTTTACATTTCGATGCACCTCTGTAGGGTTACTGTATCCCTTGGACCTTCCCATTGACGATGAAACACAGAAATTACATCGGAATTAAATATAAGAGACACAACGTTGACTTAAGTACAAGAAAACTGAGTCTTCTTACGGTCTATGTTTTGAGCGTTTCCAGTGTCACCAATTTAATATTCCGATGCACCTCTGGAGGTTTACTTTACCCATTGGACCTTCCATGGACGATGAAACCACAGAAATTGCATCGGAATTAAATATAAGAGACACAATGCCGACTTAGGTACAGGAAGACTGAGTCTTCCTACTGTCTATGCTTTGAGCGTGTCCTGTGTCACCAGTTTTACATTCCGATGCACCTCTGTAGGGTTACTGTATCCCTTGGACATTCCCATTGACGATGAAACACAGAATTTGCATCGGAATTAAATATAAGAGACACAATGCCGACTTAAGAACAGGAAGACTGAGTCTTCCTACTGTCAATGTTTGAGCGTTTCCTGTGTCAACAGTTTTACATTCCGATGCACCTCTGCAGGTTTACTGTATCCATTGGACCTTCCCATTGACGATGAAACACAGAAAATGCATCGGAAATAAATATAAGAGACACAATGCCGACTTAAGTACAGGGAGACTGAGTCTTCCTACTGTCTATGTTTTGCGCGTTTCCTGTGTCACCAGTTTTACATTACGATCCACCTCTGCAGGTTTACTGTATCCATTGGACCTTCCCATTGACGATGAAATACAGAAATAGCATCGGAATAAAATATAAGAGGCACAATGCCGACTTAAGTACAGGAAGGATCAGTCTTCCTACTGTCTATGTTTTGAGCGTGTCCTGTGTCAGCACTTTTACATTCCAATGCGCCTCTGCAGGTTTACTGTAACCCTTGGACCTTCACAGTGACGATGAAACACAGAAATTGCACCGGAATTAAATATAAAAGACACAATGCCGACCTAAGTACAAGAAAACTGAGTCTTCTTAGGGTCTATGTTATGAGCGCTTCCTGTGTCACCAGTTTTACATTCCGATGCACCTCTGCAGGGTTACTGTATCCCTTGGACCTTCCCATTGACGATGAAACACAGAAATTGCATCGGAATTAAATATAAGAGACACAATGCCGACTTAAGTACAGAAAGACTGAGTCTTCCTACTGTCTATGTTTTGAGCGTTTCCTGTGTCACCTGTTTTACATTCCGATGCACCTCTGCAGGTTTACTGTATCCCTTGGATCTTCCCATTGACGATGAAACACAGAAATTGCATCGGAATGAAATATAAGGGACACAATGCCGACTTAAGTACAGGAAGATTGAGTCTTCCTACTTTGTATGTTTTGAGCGTTTGCTGCGTCACCAATTTTACATTCCGATGCACCTCTGCAGGTTTACTGTATCCATTGGAACTTCCCATTGACGATGAAACACAGAAATTGCATCGGAATTAAATATAAGAGACACAATGGCGACTTAAGTACAGAAAGACTGAGTCTTCCTACTGTCTATGTTTTGAGCGTTTCCTGTGTCACCAGATTTACATTCCGATGCACCTCTGCAGGTTTACTGTATTCATTGGACCTTCCCATTGACGATGAAACACAGAAATTGCATCGGAATTAAATATAAGAGACACAATGGCGACTTAAGTACAGAAAGACTGAGTCTTCCTACTGTCTATGTTTTGAGCGCTTCCTGTGTCACCAGTTTTACATTCCGATGCTCCTCTGCAGGCTTACTGTATTCCTTGCACCTTCCCATTGACAATGAAGCACAGAAATTACATCGGACTTAAATATAAGAGACACAACGTTGACTTAGGTACAAGAAAACTGAGTCTTCTTACGGTCTATGTTTTGAGCGTTTCCAGTGTCACCAGTTTTACATTCCGATGCACCTTTGGAGGTTTACTTTATCCATTGGACCTTCCCATTGACGATGAAACGCAGAAAATGCATAGGAATTAAATATAAGAGACACAATGCCGACTTAAGTACAGGTAGAATGAGTGTTCCTACTGTCTATGTATTGAGCGCTTCCTGTGTCACCAGTTTTACATTCCGATGCACCTCTGCAGGCTTACTGTATCCCTTGCACCTTCCCATTGACAATGAAGCACTGAAATTACATCGGACTTAAATATAACAGTCACAATGCCGACTTTAGTACAGGAAGACTGAGTCTTCCTACTGTCTATGATTTGAGCGTTTCCTGTGTCACCAGTTTTACATTCCGATGCACCTCTGCAGGTTTACTGTATCCCTTGGACTTTACCATTGACGATGAAACACAGAAATTGCATCTGAATCAAATATAAGAGACACAATGCCGACTTAAGTACAGGAAGACTGAGTCTTCCGACTGTCAATCTTTGAGCCTTTCCTGTGTCAACAGTTTTACATTCCGATGCACCTCTGCAGGTTTACTGCATCCATTGGACCTTCCCATTGACGATGAAACACAGAAAATGCATCGGAATTAAATATAAGAGACACAATGCCGACATAAGTACAGGAAGACTGAGTCTTGCTACTGTCTATGCTTTGAGCGTTTCCTGTGCAAGCAGTTTTTCATTCCGATCCACCTCTGCAGGTTTACTGTATCCATTGGACCTTCCCATTGACGATGAAACACAGAAATTGCATCGGATTTAAATATAAGGGACACAATTCCGACTTAAGTACAGGAAGGCTGAGCCTTCCCACTGTCTATGTTTTGAGCGTTTCCTGTGTCACCACTTTTACATTCCGATGCACCTCTGCAGGTTTACTGTATCCCTTGGATCTTCCCATTGACGATGAAACACAGAAATTGCACCGGAATTAAATGTAAGAGACACAATGCCGACTTATGTACAGGAACATTGAGTCTTCCTACTGTCTATGTTTTCAGCGTTTCCAGTGTCACCAGTTTTACATTCCGATGCACCTCTGCAGGTTTAATGTATCCATTGGACCTTCCCATTGACGATGAAACACAGAAATTACTTCGGAATTAAATATAAGAGACACAACGTTGAGTTAAGTACAAGAAAACTGAGTCTTCTTACGGTTTATGCTTTGAGCGTTTCCAGTGTCACCAGGTTTACATTCCGATGCACCTCTGCAGGTTTACTGTATCCCTTGGATTTTCCCATTGACGATGAAACACAAAAATTGCATCGGAATTAAATATAAGAGACACAATGCCGACTTAGGTACAGGAAGATTGAGTCTTCCTACTGTGTATGTTTTGAGCGTTTCCTGCGTCACCAATTTTACATTCCGATGCACCTCTGCAGGTTTACTGTATCCATTGGACCTTCCCATTGACGATGAAACACAGAAATTGCATCGGAATTAAATATAAGAGACACAATGCCGACTTAAGAACAGGAAGGCTGAGTCTTCCTACTGTCTATGTTTTGAGCGTTTTCTGTGTCACCAGTTTTACATTCCGATGCACCTCTGCAGGTTTACTGTATCCCTTGGATCTTCCCATTGACGATGAAACACAGATATTGCATCGGAATTAAATATAAGAGACACAATGCAACTTAAGTACAGGAACATTGAGTCTTCCTACTATCTATGTTTTGAGCGTTTCCTGCGTAACCAGTTTTACATTCCGACGCACCTCTGCAGGTTTACTGTATCCCTTGGACCTCAAAGTGACGGTGAAAGACAGAAATTGCATCGGAATTAAATATAAGAGACACAATGCCGACTTAGGTACAGGAAGACTGAGTCTTCCTACTGTCTTTGTTTTGAGCGTGTCCTGTGTCACTAGTTTTACATTCCGATGCACCTCTGTAGGGTTACTGTATCCCTTGGACGTTCCCATTGACGATGAAACACAGAAATTGCATCGGAATTAAATATAAGAGACACAATGCCGACTTAAGTACAGAAAGACAGAGTCTTCCTACTGTCTATGTTTTGAGCGTTTCCTGTGTCACCAGTTTTACATTCCGATGCAGCTCTGCAGGTTTACTGTATCCCTTGCACCTTCCCATTGACAATGAAACACAGAAATTACATCGGAATTAAATATAACAGACACAATGCCGACTTAAGCACAGGAAGACTGAGTCTTCCTACTGTGTATGCTTTGAGCGTTTCCTGCGTCACCAATTTTACATTCCGATGCACCTCTGCAGGTTTACTGTATCCCTTGGACCTTCCCATTGACGATTAAAGCACAGAAATTGCATCGGAATTAAATATAAGAGACACAATGCCGACTTAAGTACAGGAAGACTGAGTCTTCCTACTGTCTATGTTTTGAGCGTTTCCTGTGTCACCAGTTTTACATTCCGATCCACCTCTGCAGGTTTACTGTATCCATTGGACCTTCCCATTGACGATGAAACACAGAAATTGCATCGGATTTAAATATAAGAGACACAATTCCGACTTAAGTACAGGAAAGCTGAGTCTTCCTACTGTCTATGTTTTGAGCGTTTCCTGTGTCACCAGTTTTACATTCCGATGCACCTCTGCAGGTTTACTGTATCCCTTGGACCTTCCCATTGACGATGAAACACAGAAATTACTTCGGAATTAAATATAAGAGACACAACGTAGAGTTAAGTACAAGAAAACTGAGTCTTCTTACGGTCTATGCTTTGAGCGTTTCCACTGTCACCAGTTTTACATTCCGATGCACCTCTGCAGGTTTACTGTATCCCTTGGATTTTCCCATTGACGATGAAACACAGAAATTGCATCGGAATTAAATATAAGAGACACAATGCCGACTTAGGTACAGGAAGATTGAGTCTTCCTACTGTGTATGTTTTGAACGTTTCCTGCGTCACCAATTTTACATTCCGATGCACCTCTGCAGGGTTACTGTATCCATTGGACCTTCCCATTGGCGATGAAACACAGAAATTGCATCGGAATTAAATATAAGAGACACAATGCCGACTTAAGAACAGGAAGGCTGAGTCTTCCTACTGTCTATGTTTTGAGCGTTTCCTGTGTCACCAGTTTTACATTCCGATCCACCTCTGCAGGTTTACTGTATCCATTGGACCTTCCCATTGACGATGAAACACAGAAATAGGATTGGAATTAAATATAAGAGACACAATGCCGACTTAAGTACAGGAAGGATGAGTCTTCCTACTGTCTATGTTTTGAGCGTTTCCTGTGTCAGCAGTTTTACATTCCGATACACCTCTGCAGGTTTACTGTATCCCTTGGATCTTCCCATTGACGATGAAACACAGAAATTGCATCGGAATTAAATATAAGAGACACAATGCCGACTTAAGTACAGGAACATTGAGTCTTCCTACTGACTATGTTTCGAGCGTTTCCTGTGTCACTAGTTTTACATTCCGATACACCTCTGGAGGTTTACTGTATCCTTTGGACCTTCCCATTGACGATGAAACACAGAAATTACATCGGAATTAAATATAAGAGACACAACGTTGAGTTAAGTACAAGAAAACTGAGTCTTCTTACGGACTATGTTTTCAGCGTTTCAGTGTCACCAGTTTTTCATTCCGATGCACCTCTGCTGGTTTACTGTATCCATTCGACCTTCCCATTGACGATGAAAGACAGAAATTACATCGGAATTAAATATAAGAGACACAACGTTGAGTTAAGTACAAGAAAACTGAGACTTCTTACGGTCTATGTTTTCAGCGTTTCCAGTGTCACCAGTTTTACATTCCGATGCACCTCTGCAGATTTACTGTATCCATTGGACCTTCCCATTGACGATGAAACACAGAAATTGCATCGGATTTAAATATAAGAGACACAATTCCGACTTAAGTACAGGAAAGCTGAGTCTTCCTACTGTCTATGTTTTGAGCGTTTCCTGTGTCACCAGTTTTACATTCCGATGCACCTCTGCAGGTTTACTGTATCCATTGGACCTTCCCATTGACGATGAAACACAGAAATTACATCGGAATTAAATATAAGAGACACAACGTTGACTTAGGTACAAGAAAACTGAGTCTTCTTACGGTCTATGTTTTGAGCGTTTCCATTGTCACCAGTTTTACATTCCGATGCACCTCTGGAGGTTTACTTTATCCATTGGACCTTCCCATTGACGATGAAACGCAGAAAATGCATAGGAATTAAATATAAGAGACACAATGCCGACTTAAGTACAGGTAGAATGAGTATTCCTACTGTCTATGATTTGAGCGTTTCCTGTGTCACCAGTTTTACATTCCGATCCACCTCTGCTGGTTTACTGTATCCATTGGATCTCCCCATTGACGAAGAAACACAGAAATTGCATCGGAATTAAATATAAGAGACACAATGCCGACTTAAGTACAGAAAGACTGAGTCTTCCTACTGTCTATGTTTTGAGCGTTTCCTGTGTCACCAGTTTTACATTCCGATGCACCTCTGCAGGTTTACTGTATCCCTTGCACCTTCCCATTGACAATCAAGCACAGAAATTACATCGGACTTAAATATAACAGACACAATGCCGACTTTAGTACAGGAAGACTGAGTCTCCCCACTGTCTATGTTTTGAGCGTTTCCTGTGTCACCAGTTTTACATTCCGATGCACCTCTCAGGTTTACTGTATCCCTTGGACGATCCCATTGACGATGAAACACAGAAATTGCATCGGAATTAAATATAAGAGACACAATGCCGACTTTAGAACAGGAAGGCTGAGTCTTCCGACTGTCAATGTTTGAGCGTTTCCTGTGTCAACTGTTTTACATTTCGATGCACCTCTGCAGGTTTACTGTATCCATTGGACCTTCCCATTGACGATGAAACACAGAAAATGCATCGGAATTAAATATAAGAGACACAATGCCGACTTAAGTACAGGTAGACTGAGTCTTCCTACTGTCTATGTTTTGAGCGTTTCCTGTGTCACCAGTTTTACATTCCGATCCACCTCTGCAGGTTTACTGTATCCATTGGACCTTCCAAATGACGATGAAACACAGAAATTACATCGGAATTAAATATAAGAGACAAAATGTTGACTTAAGTACAAGAAAACAGAGGCTTCTTAGGGTCTATGTTATGAGCGCTTCCTGTGTCGCCAGTTTTACATTCCGATGCACCTCTGCAGTGTTACTGTATCCCTTGGACCTTCCCACTGAGGATTAAAACACAGAAATTGCATCGGAATTAAATATAAGAGACACAATGCCGACTTAAGTACAGAAAGACTGAGTCTTCCTACTGTCTATGTTTTGAGCGTTTCCTGTGTCACCAGTTTTACATTCCGATGCACCTCTGCAGGTTTACTGTATCCCTTGCACCTTCCCATTGACAATCAAGCACATAAATCACATCGGACTTAAATATAACAGACACAATGCCGACTTTAGTACAGGAAGACTGAGTCTTCCTACTGTCTATGATTTGAGCGTTTCCTGTGTCACCAGTTTTACATTCCGATGCACCTCTGCAGGTTTGCTGTATCCTTTGGACCTTCCCATTGACTATGAAACACAGAAATTACATCGGAATTAAATATAAGAGACACAACGTTGAGTTAAGTACAAGAAAACTGAGTCTTCTTACGGACTATGTTTTCAGCGTTTCAGTGTCACCAGTTTTTCATTCCGATGCACCTCTGCTGGTTTACTGTATCCATTCGACCTTCCCATTGACGATGAAAGACAGAAATTACATGGGAATTAAATATAAGAGACACAACGTTGAGTTAAGTACAAGAAAACTGAGACTTCTTACGGTCTATGTTTTCAGCGTTTCCAGTGTCACCAGTTTTACATTCCGATGCACCTATGCTGGTTTACTGTATCCATTGGACCTTCCCATTGACGATGAAACACAGAAATTGCATCGGATTTAAATATAAGAGACACAATTCCGACTTAAGTACAGGAAAGCTGAGTCTTCCTACTGTCTATGTTTTGAGCGTTTCCTGTGTCACCAGTTTTACATTACGATGCACCTCTGCAGGTTTACTGTATCCATTGGACCTTCCCATTGACGATGAAACACAGAAATTACATCGGAATTAAATATAAGAGACACAACGTTGACTTAGGTACAAGAAAACTGAGTCTTCTTACGGTCTATGTTTTGAGCGTTTCCAGTGTCACCACTTTTACATTCCGATGCACCTCTGGAGGTTTACTTTATCCATTGGACCTTCCCATTGACGATGAAACGCAGAAAATGCATAGGAATTAAATATAAGAGACACAATGCCGACTTAAGTACAGGTAGAATGAGTATTCCTACTGTCTATGATTTGAGCGTTTCCTGTGTCACCAGTTTTACATTCCGATCCACCTCTGCTGGTTTACTGTATCCATTGGATCTCCCCATTGACGAAGAAACACAGGAATTGCATCGGAATTAAATATAAGAGACACAATGCCGACTTTAGAACAGGAAGGCTGAGTCTTCCTACTGTCTATGTTTTGAGCGTTTCCTGCGTCACCAGTTTTACATTCCGATGCACCTCTGCATGTTTACTGTATTCATTGGACCTTCCAAATGTCGATGAAACACAGAAATTACATCGGAATTAAATATAAGAGACAAAATGTTGACTTAAGTACAAGAAAACAGAGGCTTCTTAGGGTCTATGTTATGAGCGCTTCCTGTGTCAGCAGTTTTAAATTCCGATGCACCTCTGCAGTGTTACTGTATCCCTTGGACCTTCCCACTGAGGATTAAAACACAGAAATTGCATCGGAATTAAATATAAGAGACACAATGCCGACTTAAGTACAGAAAGACTGAGTCTTCCTACTGTCTATGTTTTGAGCGTTTCCTGTGTCACTAGTTTTACATTCCGATGCACCTCTGCAGGTTTACTGTATCCCTTGCACCTTCCCATTGACAATCAAGCACAGAAATTACATCGGACTTAAATATAACAGACACAATGCCGACTTTAGTACAGGAAGACTGAGTCTTCCTACTGTCTATGATTTGAGCGTTTCCTGTGTCACCAGTTTTACATTCCGATGCACCTCTGCAGGTTTGCTGTATCCCTTGGACTTTACCATTGACGATGAAACACAGAAATTGCATCGGATTTAAATATAAGAGACACAATGCCGACTTAAGTACAGGAAGACTGAGTCTTCCGACTGTCAATGTTTGAGCGTTTCCTGTGTCAACAGTTTTACATTTCGATGCACCTCTGCAGGTTTACTGTATCCATTGGACCTTCCCATTGACGATGAAACACAGAAAATGCATCGGAATTAAATATAAGAGACACAATGCCGACTTAAGTACAGGAAGACTGAGTCTTCCTACTGTCTATGTTTTGAGCGTTTCCTGTGTCACCAGTTTTACATTCCGATCCACCTCTGCAGGTTTACTGTATCCATTGGACCTTCCCATTGACGATGAAACACAGAAATTGCATCGGATTTAAATAGAAGGGACACAATTCCGACTTAAGTACAGGAAAGCTGAGTCTTCCTACTGTCTATGTTTTGAGCGTTTCCTGTGTCACCAGTTTTACATTCCGATGCACCTCTGCAGGTTTACTGTATCCCTTGGATCTTCCCATTGACGATGAAACACAGTAATTGCACCGGAATTAAATATAATAGACACAATGCCAACTTATGTACAGGAACATTGAGTCTTCCTACTGTCTATGATTTGAGCGTTTCCTGCGTCACAAGTTTCACATTCCGATGCACCTCTGCAGGTTTACTGTATCCATTGGACCTTCCCATTGACGATGAAACACAGAAATTACTTCGGAATTAAATATAAGAGACACAACGTTGAGTTAAGTACAAGAAAACTGAGTCTTCTTACGGTCTATGCTTTGAGCGTTTGCAGTGTCACCAGTTTTACATTCCGATGCACCTCTGTAGGGTTACTGTATCCCTTGGACGTTCCCATTGACGATGAAACACAGAAATTGCATCGGAATTAAATATAAGAGACACAATGCCGACTTAGGTACAGGAAGATTGAGTCTTCCTACTGTGTATGTTTTGAGCGTTTCCTGCGTCTCCAATTTTACATTCCGATGCACCTCTGCAGGTTTACTGTATCCATTGGACCTTCCCATTGACGACGAAACACAGAAATTGCATCGGAATTAAATATAAGAGACACAATGCCGACTTAGGTACAGGAAGATTGAGTCTTCCTATGTGTATGTTTTGAGCTTTTCCTGCGTCACCAATTTTACATTCCGATGCACCTCTGCAGGTTTACTGTATCCATTGGACCTTCCCATTGACGATGAAACACAGAAATTGCATCGGAATTAAATATAAGAGACACAATGCCGACTTAAGAACAGGAAGGCTGAGTCATCCTACTGTCTATGTTTTGAGCGTTTCCTGCGTCACCAGTTTTACATTCCGATGCACCTCTGCAGGTTTACTGTATCCCTTGGACCTTCCCATGGACGATGAAACACAGAAATTGCATCGGAATTAAATATAAGAGGCACAATGCCGACTTAGGTACAGGAAGACTGAGTCTTCCTACTGTCTATGTTTTGAGCGTGTCCTGTGACACCAGTTTTACATTCCGATGCGCCTCTGTAGGGTTACTGTATCCCTTGGACGTTCCCATTGACGATGAAACACAGAAATTGCATCGGAATTAAATATAAGAGACACAATGCCGACTTAAGTACAGAAAGACTGAGTCTTCCTACTGTCTATGTTTTGAGCGTTTCCTGTGTCATCAGTTTTACATTCCGATGCACCTCTGCAGGTTTACTGTATCCCTAGCACCTTCCCATTGACAATGAAACACAGAAATTACATCGGAATTAAATATAACAGACACAATGCCGACTTATGTACAGGAAGACTGAGTCTTCCTACTGTCTATGGTTTGAGCGTTTCCTGTGTCACCAGTTTTACATTCCGATGCACCTCTGCAGGTTTACTGTATCCCTTGGACTTTACCATTGACGATGAAACACAGAAATTGCATCGGAATTAAATATAAGAGACACAATGCCGACTTAAGTACAGGAAGACTGAGACTTCCTACTGTCTATGTTTTGAGCGTTTCCTGTGTCACCAGTTTTACATTCCGATCCACATCTGCAGGTTTACTGTATCCATTGGACCTTCCCATTTACGATGAAACACAGAAATAGCATTGGAATTAAATATAAGAGACACAATGCCGACTTAAGTACAGGAAGGATGAGTCTTCCTACTGTCTATGTTTTGAGCGTTTCCTGTGTCAGCAGTTTTACATTCCGATACACCTCTGCAGGTTTACTGTATCCCTTGGATCTTCCCATTGACGATGAAACACAGAAATTGCATCGGAATTAAATATAAGAGACACAATGCCGACTTAAGTACAGGAACATTGAGTCTTCCTACTGACTATGTTTCGAGCGTTTCCTGTGTCACCAGTTTTACATTCCGATGCACCTCTGCAGGTTTACTGTATCCTTTGGACCTTCCCATTGATGATGAAACACAGAAATTACATCGGAATTAAATATAAGAGACACAACGTTGAGTTAAGTACAAGAAAACTGAGTCTTCTTACGGTCTATGTTTTCAGCGTTTCCAGTGTCACCAGTTGTACATTCCGATGCACCTCTGCTGGTTTACTGTATCCATTCGACCTTCCCATTGACGATGAAAGACAGAAATTACGTCGGAATTAAATATAAGAGACACAACGTTGAGTTAAGTACAAGAAAACTGAGACTTCTTACGGTCTATGTTTTCAGCGTTTCCAGTGTCACCAGTTTTACATTCCGATGCACCTCTGCAGGTTTACTGTATCCATTGGATCTTCCCATTGACGATGAAACACAGAAATTGCATCGGAATTGAATATATGAGACCAATGCTGACTTAAGCGCAGGAACATTGAGTCTTCCTACTGTCTATGTTTTGAGCGTTTCCTGCGTCACCAGTTTTACATTCCGATGCACCTCTGCAGGTTTACTGTATCCATTGGACCTTCCCATTGACGATGAAACACAGACATTGCATCGGAATTAAATATAAGAGACACAATTCCGACTTAGGTACAGGAAGGCTGAGTCTTCCTACGGTCTATGCTTTGAGCGTTTCCTGTGTCACCAGTTTTACCTTCCGATGCACCTCTGCAGGTTTACTGTATCCCTTGGATCTTCCCATTGACGATGAAACACAGAAATTGCATCGGAATTGAATATATGAGACCAATGCTGACTTAAGCGCAGGAACATTGAGTCTTCCTACTGTCTATGTTTTGAGCGTTTCCTGCGTCACCAGTTTTACATTCCGATGCACCTCTGCAGGTTTACTGTATCCATTGGACCTTCCCATTGACGATGAAACACAGACATTGCATCGGAATTAAATATAAGAGACACAATGCCGACTTAAGTACAGAAAGACTGTGTCTTCCTACTGTCTACGTTTTGAGCGTTTCCTGTGTCACCAGTTTTACATTCCGATGCACCTCTGCAGGTTTACTGTATCCCTTGCACCTTCCCATTGACAATGAAATACAGAAATTACATCGGACCTAAATATAACAGACACAAGGCCGACTTAAGTACAGAAAGACTGAGTCTCCCAACTGTCTATGTTTTGAGCGTTTCCTGTGTCACCAGTTTTACATTCCGATGCACTTCTGCAGGTTTACTGTATCCCTTGGACCTTCCCATTGACGATGAAACACAGAAATTGCATCGGAATTAAATATAAGAGACACAATTCCGACTTAAGTACAGAAAGACTGAGTCTTCCTACTGTCTATGTTTTGAGCGTTTCCTGTGTCACCAGTTTTACATTCCGATGCACCTCTGCAGGTTTACTGTATCCCTTGGATTTTCCCATTGACGATGAAACACAGAAATTGCATCGGAATGAAATATAAGGGAAAAAATGCCGACATAAGTACAGGAAGATTGAGTCTTCCTACTGTGTATGTTTGGAGCGTTTCCTGCGTCACCAATTTTACATTCCGATGCACCTCTGCAGGTTTACTGTATCCATTGGACCATTCCATTGACGATGAAACCCAGAAATTGCATCGGAATTAAATATAAGAGACCCAATGCCGACTTAAGAACAGGAAGGCTGAGTCTTCCTACTGTCTATGTTTTGAGCGTTTCCTGTGTCACCAGTTTTACCTTCCGATGCACCTCTGCAGGTTTCATGTATCCCTTGGATCTTCCCATTGACGATGAAACACAGAAATTGCATCGGAATTGAATATATGAGACACAATGCTGACTTAAGCACAGGAAAATTGAGTCTTCCTACTGTCTATGTTTTGAGCGTTTCCTGCGTCACCAGTTTTACATTCCGATGCACCTCTGCAGGTTTACTGTATCCATTGGACCTTCCCATTGACGATGAAACACAGAAATTACATCGGAATTAAATATAAGAGACACTACGTTGACTTAGGTACGAGAAAACTGAGTCTTCTTACGGTCTATGTTTTGAGCGTTTCCAGTGTCACCAGTTTTACATTCCGATGCACCTCTGGAGGTTTACTTTATCCATTGGACCTTCCCATTGACGATGAAACGCAAAAAATGCATAGGAATTAAATATAAGAGACACAATGCCGACTTAAGTACAGGTAGAATGAGTATTCCTACTGTCTATGTTTTGAGCGTTTCCTGTGTCACCAGTTTTACATTCCGATCCACCTCTGCAGTGTTACTGTATCCATTGGATCTTCCCATTGACGAAGAAACACCGAAATTGCATCGGAATTAAATATAAGAGACACAACGCCGACATAAGTACAAGAAAACTGAGTCTTCTTAGGGTCTATGTTATGAGCGCTTCCTGTGTCACAAGTTTTACATTCCGATGCACCTCTGCAGGTTTACTGTATCCCTTGTATCTTCCCATTGACGATGAAACACAGAAATTTCATCGGAATTAAATATAAGAGACACAATGCCGACTTTAGAACAGGAAGGCTGAGTCTTCCTACTGTCTATGTTTTGAGCGTTTCCTGTGTCACCAGTTTTACATTCCGATGCACCTCTGCAGGTTTACTGTATCCCTTGGATCTTCCCATTGACGATGAAACACAGAAATTGCATCGGAATTGAATATATGAGACACAATGCTGACTTAAGCACAGGAACATTGAGTCTTCCTACTGTCTATGTTTTGAGCGTTTCCTGCGTCACCAGTTTTACATTCCGATGCACCTCTGCAGGTTTACTCTATCCATTGGACGTTCCCATTGACGATGAAACACAGAAATTACATCGGAATTAAATATAAGAGACACTACGTTGACTTAGGTACGAGAAAACTGAGTCTTCTTACGGTCTATGTTTTGAGCGTTTCCAGTGTCACCAGTTTTACATTCCGATGCACCTCTGGAGGTTTACTTTATCCATTGGACCTTCCCATTGACGATGAAAAGCAAAAAATGCATAGGAATTAAATATAAGAGACACAATGCCGACTTAGGTACAGGAAGATTGAGTCTTCCTATGTGTATGTTTTGAGCGTTTCCTGCGTCACCAATTTTACATTCCGATGCACCTCTGCAGGTTTACTGTATCCATTGGACCTTCCCATTGACGATGAAACACAGAAATTGCATCGGAATTGAATATATGAGACACAATGCTGACTTAAGCACAGGAACATTAAAGTCTTCCTACTGTCTATGTTTTGAGCGTTTCCTGCGTCACCAGTTTTACATTCCGATGCACCTCTGGAGGTTTACTTTATCCATTGGACCTTCCCATTGACGATGAAACGCAAAAAATGCATAGGAATTAAATATAAGAGACACAATGCCGACTTAAGTACAGGTAGAATGAGTATTCCTACTGTCTATGTTTTGAGCGTTTCCTGTGTCACCAGTTTTACATTCCGATCCACCTCTGCAGTGTTACTGTGTCCATTGGATCATCCCATTGACGAAGAAACACAGAAATTGCATCGGAATTAAATATAAGAGACACAACGCCGACTTAAGTACAAGAAAACTGAGTCTTCTTAGGGTCTATGTTTTGAATGCTTCCTGTGTCACCAGTTTTACATTCCGATGCACCTTTGCAGGGTTACTGTATCCCTTTGACGTTCGCATTGACGATGAAACACAGAAATTGCATCGGAATTAAATATAAGAGACACAATGCCGACTTTAGAACAGGAAGGCTGAGTCTTCCTACTGTCTATGTTTTGGGCGTTTCCTGTGTCGCCAGTTTTACATTCCGATGCACCTCTGCAGTGCTAGTGTATCCCTTGGACCTTCCCATTGACGATTAAAACACAGAAATTGCATCGGAATTAAATATAAGAGACACAATGCCGACTTAAGTACAGAAAGACTGAGTCTTCCTACTGTCTATGTTTTGAGCGTTTCCTGTGTCACCAGTTTTACATTCCGATGCACCTCTGCAGGTTTACTGTATCCCTTGCACCTTCCCATTGACAATGAAGCACAGAAATTACATCGGACTTAAATATAACAGACACAATGCCGACTTTAGTACAGGAAGACTGACTCTTCCTACTGTCTATGATTTGTGCGTTTCCTGTGTCACCAGTTTTACATTCCGATGCACCTCTGCAGGTTTACTGTATCCCTTGGACTTTACCATTGACGATGAAACACAGAAATTGCATCGGAATTACATATAAGAGACACAATGCCGACTTAAGTACAGGAAGACTGAGTCTTCCGACTGTCAATGTTTGAGCGTTTCCTGTGTCAACAGTTTTACATTCCGATGCACCTCTGCAGGTTTACTGTATCCATTGGACCTTCCCATTGACGATGAAACACAGAAAATGCATCGGAATTACATATAAGAGACACTACGTTGAGTTAAGTACAAGAAAGCTGAGACTTCTTACGGTCTATGTTTTCAGCGTTTCCAGTGTCACCAGTTTTACATTCCGATGCACCTATGCAGGTTTACTATATCCATTGGACCTTCCCATGGACGATGAAACACAGAAATTGCATCGGAATTAAATATAAGAGACACATTTCCGACTTAGGTACAGGAAGGCTGAGTCTTCCTACTGTCTATGTTTTGAGCGTTTCCTGTGTCACCAGTTTTACCTTCCGATGCACCTCTGCAGGTTTACTGTATCCCTTGGATCTTCCCATTGACGATGAAACACAGAAATTGCATCGGAATTGAATATATGAGACACAATGCTGACTTAAGCACAGGAACATTGAGTCTTCCTACTGACTATGTTTCGAGCGTTTCCTGTGTCACCAGTTTTACATTCCGATGCACCTCTGCAGGTATACTGTATCCTTTGGACCCTCCCATTGACGATGAAACACAGAAATTACATCGGAATTAAATATAAGAGACACTACGTTGACTTAGGTACAAGAAAACTGAGTCTTCTTACGGTCCATGTTTTGAGCGTTTACAGTGTCACCAGTTTTACATTCCGATGCACCTCTGGGGGTTTACTTTATCCATTGGACCTAACCATTGACGATGAAACGCAAAAAATGCATAGGAATTAAATATAAGAGACACAATGCCGACTTAAGTACAGGTAGAATGAGTATTCCTACTGTCTATGTTTTGAGCGTTTCCTGTGTCACCAGTTTTACATTCCGATGCACCTCTGCAGTGTTAGTGTATCCCTTGGACCTTCCCATTGACGATTAAAACACAGAAATTGCATCGGAATTGAATATAAGAGACACAATGCCGACTTTAGTACAGGAAGACTGAGTCTTCCTACTGTCTATGATTTGAGCGTTTCCTGTGTCACCAGTTTTGCATTCTGATGCACCTCTGCAGGTTTACTGTAACCCTTGGACCTTCACAGTGACGAAGAAACACAGAAATTGCATGGGAATTAAATATAAAATACACAATGCCGACTTAAGTACATGAGAACTGAGTCTTCTTAGGGTCTATGTTATGAGCGCTTCCTGTGTCACCAGTTTCACATTCCGATGCACCTCTGCAGGGTTACTGTATCTCTTGGACCTTCCCATTGACGATGAAACACAGACATTGCATCGGAATTAAATATAAGAGACACAATGCCGACTTAGGTACAGGAAGACTGAGTCTTCCTACTGTCTATGTTTTGAGCGTGTCCTGTGTCACCAGTTTTACATTCCGATGCACCTCTGCAGGTTTACTGTATCCCTTGCACCTACCCATTGACAATGAAATACAGAAATTACATCGGACTTAAATATAACAGACACAAGGCCGACTTAAGTACAGGAAGACTGAGTCTCCCTACTGTCTATGTTTTGTGCGTTTCCTGTGTCACCAGTTTTACATTCCGATGCACCTCTGCAGCTTTACTGTATCCCTTGGACCTTCCCATTGTCGATGAAACACAGAAATTGCATCGGAAGTAAATATAAGAGACACAATGCCGACTTAAGTACAGGTAGAATGAGTATTCCTACTGTCTATGTTTTGAGCGTTTCCTGTGTCACCAGTTTTACATTCCGATCCACCTCTGCAGTGTTACTGTATCCATTGGATCTTCCCATTGACGAAGAAACACCGAAATTGCATCGGAATTAAATATAAGAGACACAACGCCGACATAAGTACAAGAAAACTGAGTCTTCTTAGGGTCTATGTTATGAGCGCTTCCTGTGTCACAAGTTTTACATTCCGATGCACCTCTGCAGGTTTACTGTATCCCTTGTATCTTCCCATTGACGATGAAACACAGAAATTTCATCGGAATTAAATATAAGAGACACAATGCCGACTTTAGAACAGGAAGGCTGAGTCTTCCTACTGTCTATGTTTTGAGCGTTTCCTGTGTCACCAGTTTTACATTCCGATGCACCTCTGCAGGTTTACTGTATCCCTTGGATCTTCCCATTGACGATGAAACACAGAAATTGCATCGGAATTGAATATATGAGACACAATGCTGACTTAAGCACAGGAACATTGAGTCTTCCTACTGTCTATGTTTTGAGCGTTTCCTGCGTCACCAGTTTTACATTCCGATGCACCTCTGCAGGTTTACTCTATCCATTGGACGTTCCCATTGACGATGAAACACAGAAATTACATCGGAATTAAATATAAGAGACACTACGTTGACTTAGGTACGAGAAAACTGAGTCTTCTTACGGTCTATGTTTTGAGCGTTTCCAGTGTCACCAGTTTTACATTCCGATGCACCTCTGGAGGTTTACTTTATCCATTGGACCTTCCCATTGACGATGAAAAGCAAAAAATGCATAGGAATTAAATATAAGAGACACAATGCCGACTTAGGTACAGGAAGATTGAGTCTTCCTATGTGTATGTTTTGAGCGTTTCCTGCGTCACCAATTTTACATTCCGATGCACCTCTGCAGGTTTACTGTATCCATTGGACCTTCCCATTGACGATGAAACACAGAAATTGCATCGGATTTGAATATATGAGACACAATGCTGACTTAAGCACAGGAACATTAAAGTCTTCCTACTGTCTATGTTTTGAGCGTTTCCTGCGTCACCAGTTTTACATTCCGATGCACCTCTGGAGGTTTACTTTATCCATTGGACCTTCCCATTGACGATGAAACGCAAAAAATGCATAGGAATTAAATATAAGAGACACAATGCCGACTTAAGTACAGGTAGAATGAGTATTCCTACTGTCTATGTTTTGAGCGTTTCCTGTGTCACCAGTTTTACATTCCGATCCACCTCTGCAGTGTTACTGTGTCCATTGGATCATCCCATTGACGAAGAAACACAGAAATTGCATCGGAATTAAATATAAGAGACACAACGCCGACTTAAGTACAAGAAAACTGAGTCTTCTTAGGGTCTATGTTTTGAATGCTTCCTGTGTCACCAGTTTTACATTCCGATGCACCTTTGCAGGGTTACTGTATCCCTTTGACGTTCGCATTGACGATGAAACACAGAAATTGCATCGGAATTAAATATAAGAGACACAATGCCGACTTTAGAACAGGAAGGCTGAGTCTTCCTACTGTCTATGTTTTGGGCGTTTCCTGTGTCGCCAGTTTTACATTCCGATGCACCTCTGCAGTGCTAGTGTATCCCTTGGACCTTCCCATTGACGATTAAAACACAGAAATTGCATCGGAATTAAATATAAGAGACACAATGCCGACTTAAGTACAGAAAGACTGAGTCTTCCTACTGTCTATGTTTTGAGCGTTTCCTGTGTCACCAGTTTTACATTCCGATGCACCTCTGCAGGTTTACTGTATCCCTTGCACCTTCCCATTGACAATGAAGCACAGAAATTACATCGGACTTAAATATAACAGACACAATGCCGACTTTAGTACAGGAAGACTGACTCTTCCTACTGTCTATGATTTGTGCGTTTCCTGTGTCACCAGTTTTACATTCCGATGCACCTCTGCAGGTTTACTGTATCCCTTGGACTTTACCATTGACGATGAAACACAGAAATTGCATCGGAATTACATATAAGAGACACAATGCCGACTTAAGTACAGGAAGACTGAGTCTTCCGACTGTAAATGTTTGAGCGTTTCCTGTGTCAACAGTTTTACATTCCGATGCACCTCTGCAGGTTTACTGTATCATTTGGACCTTCCCATGGACGATGAAACACAGAAATTGCATCGGAATTAAATATAAGAGACACAATTCCGACTTAGGTACAGGAAGGCTGAGTCTTCCTACTGTCTATGTTTTGAGCGTTTCCTGTGTCACCAGTTTTACCTTCCGATGCACCTCTGCAGGTTTACTGTATCCCTTGGATCTTCCCATTGACGATGAAACACAGAAATTGCATCGGAATTGAATATATGAGACACAATGCTGACTTAAGCACAGGAACATTGAGTCTTCCTACTGACTATGTTTCGAGCGTTTCCTGTGTCACCAGTTTTACATTCCGATGCACCTCTGCAGGTATACTGTATCCTTTGGACCCTCCAATTGACGATGAAACACAGAAATTACATCGGAATTAAATATAAGAGACACTACGTTGACTTAGGTACAAGAAAACTGAGTCTTCTTACGGTCCATGTTTTGAGCGTTTACAGTGTCACCAGTTTTACATTCCGATGCACCTCTGGAGGTTTACTTTATCCATTGGACCTA
This sequence comes from Schistocerca nitens, assembly GCF_023898315.1. Lineage (NCBI taxonomy): Eukaryota > Metazoa > Arthropoda > Insecta > Orthoptera > Acrididae > Schistocerca > Schistocerca nitens. Next base: position 1,198,572,292 of record NC_064615.1, on the reverse strand, counting down.
ACCATTGACGATGAAACGCAAAAAATGCATAGGAATTAAATATAAGAGACACAATGCCGACTTAAGTACAGGTAGAATGAGTATTCCTACTGTCTATGTTTTGAGCGTTTCCTGTGTCACCAGTTTTACATTCCGATGCACCTCTGCAGTGTTAGTGTATCCCTTGGACCTTCCCATTGACGATTAAAACACAGAAATTGCATCGGAATTGAATATAAGAGACACAATGCCGACTTTAGTACAGGAAGACTGAGTCTTCCTACTGTCTATGATTTGAGCGTTTCCTGTGTCACCAGTTTTGCATTCTGATGCACCTCTGCAGGTTTACTGTAACCCTTGGACCTTCACAGTGACGAAGAAACACAGAAATTGCATGGGAATTAAATATAAAATACACAATGCCGACTTAAGTACATGAGAACTGAGTCTTCTTAGGGTCTATGTTATGAGCGCTTCCTGTGTCACCAGTTTCACATTCCGATGCACCTCTGCAGGGTTACTGTATCTCTTGGACCTTCCCATTGACGATGAAACACAGACATTGCATCGGAATTAAATATAAGAGACACAATGCCGACTTAGGTACAGGAAGACTGAGTCTTCCTACTGTCTATGCTTTGAGCGTGTCCTGTGTCACCAGTTTTACATTCCGATGCACCTCTGCAGGTTTACTGTATCCCTTGCACCTACCCATTGACAATGAAATACAGAAATTACATCGGACTTAAATATAACAGACACAAGGCCGACTTAAGTACAGGAAGACTGAGTCTCCCTACTGTCTATGTTTTGAGCGTTTCCTGTGTCACCAGTTTTACATTCCGATGCACCTCTGCAGCTTTACTGTATCCCTTGGACCTTCCCATTGTCGATGAAACACAGAAATTGCATCGGAAGTAAATATAAGAGACACAATGCCGACTTAAGTACAGAAAGACTGAGTCTTCCTACTGTCTATGTTTTGAGCGTTTCCTGTGTCACCAGTTTTACATTCCGATGCACCTCTGCAGGTTTACTGTATCCCTTGGATTTTCCCATTGACGATGAAACACAGAAATTGCATTGGAATGAAATATAAGGGACAAAAAGGCCGACTTAAGTACAGGAAGATTGAGTCTTCCTACTGTGTATGTTTAGAGCGTTTCCTGCGTCACCAATTTTACATTACGATGCACCTCTGCAGGTTTACTGCATCCATTGGACCTTCCCATTGACGATGAAACACAGAAATTGCATCGGAATTAAATATAAGAGACCCAATGCCGACTTAAGGACAGGAAGGCTGAGTCTTCCTACTGTCTATGATTTGAACGTTTCCTGTGTCACCAGTTTTACCTTCCGATGCACCTCTGCAGGTTTACTGTATCCCTTGGATCTTCCCATTGACGATGAAACACAGAAATTGCATCGGAATTGAATATATGAGACACAATGCTGACTTAAGCACAGGAACATTGAGTCTTCCTACTGTCTATGTTTTGAGCGTTTCCTGCGTCACCAGTTTTACATTCCGATGCACCTCTGGAGGTTTACTGTATCCATTGGACCTTCCCATTGACGATGAAACGCAAAAAATGCATAGGAATTAAATATAAGAGACACAATGCCGACTTAAGTACAGGTAGAATGAGTATTCCTACTGTCTATGTTTTGAGCGTTTCCTGTGTCACCAGTTTTACATCCAGATCCACCTCTGCAGTGTTACTGTGTCCATTGGATCTTCCCATTGACGAAGAAACACAGAAATTGCATCGGAATTAAATATAAGAGACACAACGCCGACTTAAGTACAAGAAAACTGAGTCTTCTTAGGGTCTATGTTTTGAATGCTTCCTGTGTCACCAGTTTTACATTCCGATGCACCTTTGCAGGGTTACTGTATCCCTTTGACGTTCCCATTGACGATGAAACACAGAAATTGCATCGGAATTAAATATAAGAGACACAATGCCGACTTTAGAACAGGAAGGCTGAGTCTTCCTACTGTCTATGTTTTGAGCGTTTCCTGTGTCACCAGTTTTACATTCCGATGCACCTCTGCAGTGTTAGTGTATCCCTTGGACCTTCCCATTGACGATTAAAACACAGAAATTGCATCGGAATTAAATATAAGAGACACAATGCAGACTTAAGTACAGAAAGACTGAGTCTTCCTACTGTCTATGCTTTGAGCGTTTCCTGTGTCACCAGTTTTACATTCCGATCCACCTCTGCAGTGTTACTGTATCCATTGGATCTTCCCATTGACGAAAAAACACAGAAATTGCATCGGAATTAAATATAAGAGACACAATGCCGACTTTAGAACAGGAAGGCTGAGTCTTCCTACTGTCTATGTTTTGAGCGTTTCCTGTGTCACCAGTTTTACATTCCGATGCACCTCTGCAGTGTTAGTGTATCCCTTGGACCTTCCCATTGACGATTAAAACACAGAAATTGCATCGGAATTAAATATAAGAGACACAATGCCGACTTTAGTACAGGAAGACTGAGTCTTCCTACTGTCTATGATTTGAGCGTTTCCTGTGTCACCAGTTTTACATTCCGATGCACCTCTGCAGGTTTACTGTATCCCTTGGACTTTACCATTGACGATGAAGCACAGAAATTGCATCGGAATTAAATATAAGAGACACAATTCCGACTTAGGTACAGGAAGACTGAGTCTTCCTACTGTCTATGATTTGAGCGTGTCCTGTGTCACCAGTTTTGCATTCTGATGCACCTCTGCAGGTTTACTGTAACCCTTGGACCTTCACAGAGACGAAGAAACACAGAAACTGCATGGGAATTAAATATAAAATACACAATGCCGACTTAAGTACATGAGAACTGAGTCTTCTTAGGGTCTATGTTATGAGCGCTTCCTGTGTCACCAGTTTCACATTCCGATGCACCTCTGCAGGGTTACTGTATCTCTTGGACCTTCCTATTGACGATGAAACACAGACATTGCATCGGAATTAAATATAAGAGACACAATGCCGACTTAGGTACAGGAAGACTGAGTCTTCCTACTGTCTATGTTTTGAGCGTGTCCTGTGTCACCAGTTTTACATTCCGATGCACCTCTGCAGGTTTACTGTATCCCTTGCACCTACCCATTGACAATGAAATACAGAAATTACATCGGACTTAAATATAACAGACACAAGGCCGATTTAAGTACAGGAAGACTGAGTCTCCCTACTGTCTATGTTTTGAGCGTTTCCTGTGTCACCAGTTTTACATTCCGATGCACCTCTGCAGCTTTACTGTATCCCTTGGATCTTCCCATTGTCGATGAAACACAGAAATTGCATCGGAATTAAATATAAGAGACACAATGCCGACTTAAGTACAGAAAGACTGAGTCTTCCTACTGTCTATGTTTTGAGCGTTTCCTGTGTCACCAGTTTTACATTCCGATGCACCTCTGCAGGTTTACTGTATCCCTTGGATTTTCCCATTGACGATGAAACACAGAAATTGCATTGGACTGAAATATAAGGGACAAAATGCCGACTTAGGTACAGGAAGATTGAGTCTTCCTACTGTGTATGTTTAGAGCGTTTCCTGCGTCACCAATTTTACATTCCGATGCACCTCTACAGGTTTACTGTATCCATTGGACCTTCCCATTGACGATGAAACACACAAATTGCATCGGAATTAAATATAAGAGACCCAATGCCGACTTAAGGACAGGAAGGCTGAGTCTTCCTACTGTCTATGATTTGAACGTTTCCTGTGTCACCAGTTTTACCTTCTGATGCACCTCTGCAGGTTTACTGTATCCCTTGGATCTTCCCATTGACGATGAAACACAGAAATTGCATCGGAATTGAATATATGAGACACAATGCTGACTTAAGCACAGGAACATTGAGTCTTCCTACTGTCTATGTTTTGAGCGTTTCCTGCGTCACCTGTTTTACATTCCGATGCACCTCTGGAGGTTTACTTTATCCATTGGACCTTCCCATTGACGATGAAACGCAAAAAATGCATAGGAATTAAATATAAGAGACACAATGCCGACTTAAGTACAGGTAGAATGAGTCTTCCTACTGTCTATGTTTTGAGCGTTTCCTGTGTCACCAGTTTTACATTCCGATGCACCTCTGCAGGTTTACTGTATCCCTTGCACCTTCCCATTGACAATGAAGCACAGAAATTACATCGGACTTAAATATAACAGACACAATGCCGACTTTAGTACAGGAAGACTGAGTCTTCCTACTGTCTATGATTTGTGCATTTCCTGTGTCACCAGTTTTACATTCCGATGCACCTCTGCAGGTTCACTGTATCCCTTGGACTTTACCATTGACAATGAAACACAGAAATTGCATCGGAATTAAATATAAGAGACACAATGCCGACTTAAGTACAGGAAGACTGAGTCTTCCGACTGTGAATGTTTGAGCGTTTCCTGTGTCAACAGTTTTACATTCCGATGCACCTCTGCAGGTTTACTGTATCCATTGGACCTTCCCATTGACGATGAAACACAGAAAATGCATCGGAATTAAATATAAGAGACACAACGTTGAGTTAAGTACAAGAAAACTGAGACTTCTTACGGTCTATGTTTTCAGCGTTTCCAGTGTCACCAGTTTTACATTCCGATGCATCTCTGCAGGTTTACTATATCCATTGCACCTTCCCATGGACGATGAAACACAGAAATTGCATCGGAATTAAATATAAGAGACACAATTCCGACTTAGGTACAGGAAGGCTGAGTCTTCCTACTGTCTATGTTTTGAGCGTTTCCTGTGTCACCAGTTTTACCTTCCGATGCACCTCTGCAGGTTTACTGTATCCCTTGGATCTTCCCATTGACGATGAAACACAGAAATTGCATCGGAATTGAATATATGAGACACAATGCTGACTTAAGCACAGGAACATTGAGTCTTCCTACTGACTATGTTTCGAGCGTTTCCTGTGTCACCAGTTTTACATTCCGATGCACCTCTGCAGGTTTACTGTATCCTTTGGACCTTCCCATTGACGATGAAACACAGAAATTACATCGGAATTAAATATAAGAGACACAACGTTGAGTTACGTACAAGAAAACTGAGACTTCTTACGGTCTATGTTTTCAGCGTTTCCAGTGTCACCAGTTTTACATTCCGATGCACCTCTGCAGGTTTACTGTATCCATTGGACCTTCCCATGGACGATGAAACACAGAAATTGCATCGGAATTAAATATAAGAGACACAATTCCGACTTAGGTACAGGAAGGCTGAGTCTTCCTACTGTCTATGTTTTGAGCGTTTCCTGTGTCACCAGTTTTACCTTCCGATGCACCTCTGCAGGTTTACTGTATCCCTTGGATCTTCCCATTGACGATGAAACACAGAAATTGCAACGGAATTGAATATATGAGACACAATGCTGACATAAGCACAGGAACATTGGGTCTTCCTACTGTCTATGTTTTGAGCGTTTCCTGCGTCACCAGTTTTACATTCCGATGCACCTCTGCAGGTTTACGGTATCCATTGGACCTTCCCATTGACGATGAAACACAGACATTGCATCGGAATTAAATATAAGAGATACAATGCCGACTTAAGTACAGAAAGACTGAGTCTTCCTACTGTCTACGTTTTGAGCGTTTCCTGCGTCACCAGTTTTACATTCCGATGCACCTCTGCAAGTTTACTGTATCCCTTGCACCTTCCCATTGACAATGAAATACAGAAATTACATCGGACTTAAATATAACAGACACAAGGCCGACTTAAGTACAGAAAGACTGAGTCTCCCAACTGTCTATGTTTTGAGAGTTTCCTGTGTCACCAGTTTTACATTCCGATGCACCTCTGCAGGTTTACTGTATCCCTTGGACCTTCCCATTGACGATGATACACAGAAATTGCATCGGAATTAAATATAAGAGACACAATGCCGACTTAAGTACAGAAAGACTGAGTCTTCCTACTGTCTACGTTTTGAGCGTTTCCTGTGTCACCAGTTTTACATTCCGATGCACCTCTGCAGGTTTACTGTATCCCTTGGATTTTCCCATTGACGATGAAACACAGAAATTGCATCGGAATGAAATATAAGGGACAAAATGCCGACTTAAGTACAGGAAGATTGAGTCTTCCTACTGTGTATGTTTGGAGCGTTTCCTGCGTCACCAATTTTACATTCCGATGCACCTCTGCATGTTTACTGTATCCATTGGACCTTCCCATTGACGATGAAACCCAGAAATTGCATCGGAATTAAATATAAGAGACCCAATGCCGACTTAAGAACAGGAAGGCTGAGTCTTCCTACTGTCTATGTTTTGAGCGTTTCCTGTGTCACCAGTTTTTCATTCCGATGGACCTCTGCAGGTTTACTGTATCCCTTGGATCATCCCATTGACGATGAAACACAGCAATTGCATCGGAATTGAATATATGAGACACAATGCTGACTTATGCACAGGAACATTGAGTCTTCCTACTGTCTATGTTTTGAGCGTTTCCTGCGTCACCAGTTTTACATTCCGATGCACCTCTGGAGGTTTACTTTATCCATTGGTCCTTCCCATTGACGATGAAACGCAAAAAATGCATAGGAATTAAATATAAGAGACACAATGCCGACTTAAGTACAGGTAGAATGAGTATTCCTACTGTCTATGTTTTGAGCGTTTCCTGTGTCACCAGTTTTACATTCCGATCCACCTCTGCAGTGTTACTGTGTCCATTGGATCTTCCCATTGACGAAGAAACACAGAAATTGCATCGGAATTAAATATAAGAGACACAATGCCGACTTTAGAACAGGAAGGCTGAGTCTTCCTACTGTCTATGTTTTGAGCGTTTCCTGTGTCACCAGTTTTACATTCCGATGCACCTCTGCAGTGTTAGTGTATCCCTTGGATCTTCCCATTGACGATTAAAACACAGAAATTGCATCGGAATTAAATATAAGAGACACAATGCAGACTTAAGTACAGAAAGACTGAGTCTTCCTACTGTCTATGTTTTGAGCGTTTCCTGTGTCACCAGTTTTACATTCCGATCCACCTCTGCAGTGTTACTGTATCCATTGGATCTTCCCATTGACGAAAAAACACAGAAATTGCATCGGAATTAAATATAAGAGACACAATGCCGACTTTAGAACAGGAAGGCTGAGTCTTCCTACTGTCTATGTTTTGAGCGTTTCCTGTGTCACCAGTTTTACATTCCGATGCACCTCTGCAGTGTTAGTGTATCCCTTGGACCTTCCCATTGACATTTAAAACACAGAAATTGCATCGGATTTAAATATAAGAGACACAATGCCGACTTTAGTACAGGAAGACTGAGTCTTCCTACGGTCTATGATTTGAGCGTTTCCTGTGTCACCAGTTTTACATTCCGATGCACCTCTGCAGGTTTACTGTATCCCTTGGACTTTACCATTGACGATGAAGCACAGAAATTGCATCGGAATTAAATATAAGAGACACAATTCCGACTTAGGTACAGGAAGACTGAGTCTTCCTACTGTCTATGATTTGAGCGTGTCCTGTGTCCCCAGTTTTGCATTCTGATGCACCTCTGCAGGTTTACTGTAACCCTTGGACCTTCACAGAGACGAAGAAACACAGAAATTGCATGGGAATTAAATATAAAATACACAATGCCGACTTAAGTACATGAGAACTGAGTCTTCTTAGGGTCTATGTTATGAGCGCTTCCTGTGTCACCAGTTTCACATTCCGATGCACCTCTGCAGGGTTACTGTATCTCTTGGACCTTCCCATTGACGATGAAACACAGACATTGCATCGGAATTAAATATAAGAGACACAATGCCGACTTAGGTACAGGAAGACTGAGTCTTCCTACTGTCTATGTTTTGAGCGTGTCCTGTGTCACCAGTTTTACATTCCGATGCACCTCTGCAGGTTTACTGTATCCCTTGCACCTACCCATTGACAATGAAATACAGAAATTACATCGGACTTAAATATAACAGACACAAGGCCGACTTAAGTACAGGAAGACTGAGTCTCCCTACTGTCTATGTTTTGAGCGTTTCCTGTGTCACCAGTTTTACATTCCGATGCACCTCTGCAGCTTTACTGTATCCCTTGGACCTTCCCATTGTCGATGAAACACAGAAATTGCATCGGAATTAAATATAAGAGACACAATGCCGACTTAAGTACAGAAAGACTGAGTCTTCCTACTGTCTATGTTTTGAGCGTTTCCTGTGTCACCAGTTTTACATTCCGATGCACCTCTGCAGGTTTACTGTATCCCTTGGATTTTCCCATTGACGATGAAACACAGAAATTGCATTGGAATGAAATGTAAGGGACAAAATGCCGACTTAAGTACAGGAAGATTGAGTCTTCCTACTGTGTATGTTTAGAGCGTTTCCTGCGTCACCAATTTTACATTCCGATGCACCTCTACAGGTTTACTGTATCCATTGGACCTTCCCATTGACGATGAAACACAGAAATTGCATCGGAATTAAATATAAGAGACCCAATGCCGACTTAAGGACAGGAAGGCTGAGTCTTCCTACTGTCTATGATTTGAACGTTTCCTGTGTCACCAGTTTTACCTTCCGATGCACCTCTGCAGGTTTACTGTATCCCTTGGATCTTCCCATTGACGATGAAACACAGAAATTGCATCGGAATTGAATATATGAGACACAATGCTGACTTAAGCACAGGAACATTGAGTCTTCCTACTGTCTATGTTTTGAGCGTTTCCTGCGTCACCAGTTTTACATTCCGATGCACCTCTGGAGGTTTACTTTATCTTTTGGACCTTCCCATTGACGATGAAACGCAAAAAATGCATAGGAATTAAATATAAGAGACACAATGCCGACTTAAGTACAGGTAGATTGAGTATTCCTACTGTCTATGTTTTGAGCGTTTCCTGTGTCACCAGTTTTACATTCCGATCCACCTCTGCAGTGTTACTGTGTCCATTGGATCTTCCCATTGACGAAGAAACACAGAAATTGCATCGGAATTAAATATAAGAGACACAACGCCGACTTAAGTACAAGAAAACTGAGTATGTTTTGAATGCTTCCTGTGTCACCAGTTTTACATTCCGATGCACTTTTGCAGGGTTACTGTATCCCTTTGACATTCCCATTGACGATGAAACACAGAAATTGCATCGGAATTAAATATAAGAGACACAATGCCGACTTTAGAACAGGAGGGCTGAGTCTTCCTACTGTCTATGTTTTGAGCGTTTCCTGTGTCACCAGTTTTACATTCCGATGCACCTCTGCAGTGTTAGTGTATCCCTTGGACCTTCCCATTGACGATTAAAACACAGAAATTGCATCGGAATTAAATATAAGAGACACAATGCAGAATTAAGTACAGAAAGACTGAGTCTTCCTACTGTCTATGTTTTGAGCGTTTCTTGTGTCACCAGTTTTACATTCCGATGCACCTCTGCAGGTTTACTGTATCCCTTGCACCTTCCCATTTACAATGAAGCACAGAAATTACATCGGACTTAAATATAACAGACACAATGCCGACTTTAGTACAGGAAGACTGAGTCTTCCTACTGTCTATGATTTGTGCGTTTCCTGTGTCACCAGTTTTACATTCCGATGCACCTCTGCAGGTTTACTGTATCCCTTGGACTTTACCATTGACGATGAAACACAGAAATTGCATCGGAATTAAATATAAGAGACACAATGCCGACTTAAGTACAGGCAGACTGAGTCTTCCGACTGTCAATGTTTGAGCGTTTCCTGTGTCAACAGTTTTACATTCCGATGCACCTCTGCAGGTTTACTGTATCCATTGGACCTTCCCATTGACGATGAAACACAGAAAATGCATCGGAATTAAATATAAGAGACACAACGTTATTTTAAGTACAAGAAAACTGAGACTTCTTACGGTCTATGTTTTCAGCGTTTCCAGTGTCACCAGTTTTACATTCCGATGCACCTCTGCAGGTTTACTATATCCATTGCACCTTCCCATGGACGATGAAACACAGAAATTGCATCGGAATTAAATATAAGAGACACAATTCCGACTTAGGTACAGGAAGGCTGAGTCTTCCTACTGTCTATGTTTTGAGCGTTTCCTGTGTCACCAGTTTTACCTTCCGATGCACCTCTGCAGGTTTACTGTATCCCTTGGATCTTCCCATTGACGATGAAACACAGAAATTGCATCGGAATTGAATATATGAGACACAATGCTGACTTAAGCACAGGAACATTGAGTCTTCCTACTGACTATGTTTCGAGCGTTTCCTGTGTCACCAGTTTTACATTCCGATGCACCTCTGCAGGTTTACTGTATCCTTTGGACCTTCCCATTGACGATGAAACACAGAAATTACATCGGAATTAAATATAAGAGACACAACGTTGAGTTAAGTACAAGAAAACTGAGACTTCTTAAGGTCTATGTTTTCAGCGTTTCCAGTGTCACCAGTTTTACATTCCGATGCACCTCTGCAGGTTTACTGTATCCATTGGACCTTCCCATGGACGATGAAACACAGAAATTGCATCGGAATTAAATATAAGAGACACAATTCCGACTTAGGTACAGGAAGGCTGAGTCTTCCTACTGTCTATGTTTTGAGCGTTTCCTGTGTCACCAGTTTTACCTTCCGATGCACCTCTGCAGGTTTACTGTATCCCTTGGATCTTCCCATTGACGATGAAACACAGAAATTGCAACGGAATTGAATATATGAGACACAATGCTGACATAAGCAGAGGAACATTGAGTCTTCCTACTGTCTATGTTTTGAGCGTTTCCTGCGTCACCAGTTTTACATTCCGATGCACCTTTGCAGGGTTACTGTATCCCTTTGACGTTCCCATTGACGATGAAACACAGAAATATCATCGGATTTAAATATAAGAGACACAATGCCGACTTTAGAACAGGAAGGCTGAGTCTTCCTACTGTCTATGTTTTGAGCGTTTCCTGTGTCACCAGTTTTACATTCCGATGCACCTCTGCAGTGTTAGTGTATCCCTTGGACCTTCCCATTGACGATTAAAACACAGAAATTGCATCGGAATTAAATATAAGAGACACAATGCAGACTTAAGTACAGAAAGACTGAGTCTTCCTACTGTCTATGTTTTGAGCGTTTCCTGTGTCACCAGTTTTACATTCCGATGCACCTCTGCAGGTTTACTGTATCCCTTGCACGTTCCCAATGACAATGAAGCACAGAAATTACATCGGACTTAAATATAACAGACACAATGCCGACTTTAGTACAGGAAGACTGAGTCTTCCTACTGTCTATGATTTGTGCGTTTCCTGTGACACCAGTTTTACATTCCGATGCACCTCTGCAGGTTTACTGTATCCCTTGGACTTTACCATTGACGATGAAACACAGAAATTGCATCGGAATTAAATATAAGAGACACAATGCCGACTTAAGTACAGGAAGACTGAGTCTTCCGACTGTCAATGTTTGAGCGTTTCCTGTGTCAACAGTTTTACATTCCGATGCACCTCTGCAGGTTTACTGTATCCATTGGATCTTCCCATTGACGATGAAACACAGAAAATGCATCGGAATTAAATATAAGAGACACAACGTTGAGTTAAGTACAAGAAAACTGAGACTTCTTACGGTCTATGCTTTCAGCGTTTCCAGTGTCACCAGTTTTAAATTCCGATGCACCTCTGCAGGTTTACTATATCCATTGCACCTTCCCATGGACGATGAAACACAGAAATTGCAACGGAATTGAATATATGAGACACAATGCTGACATAAGCACAGGAACATTGAGTCTTCCTACTGTCTATGTTTTGAGCGTTTCCTGCGTCACCAGTTTTACATTCCGATGCACCTCTGCAGGTTTACTGTATCCATTGGACCTTCCCATTGACGATCAACACAGACATTGCATCGGAATTAAATATAAGAGATACAATGCCGACTTAAGTACAGAAAGACTGAGTCTTCCTACTGTCTACGTTTTGAGCGTTTCCTGTGTCACCAGTTTTACATTCCGATGCACCTCTGCAGGTTTACTGTATCCCTTGCACCTTCCCATTGACAATGAAATACAGAAATTACATCGGACTTAAATATAACAGACACAAGGCCGACTTAAGTACAGAGAGACTGAGTCTCCCAACTGTCTATGTTTTGAGCGTTTCCTGTGTCACCAGTTTTACATTCCGATGCACCTCTGCAGGTTTACTGTATCCCTTGGACCTTCCCATTGACGATGAAACACAGAAATTGCATCGGAATTAAATATAAGGGACACAATGCCGACTTAAGTACAGAAAGACTGAGTCTTCCTACTGTCTATGTTTTGAGCGTTTCCTGTGTCACCAGTTTTACCTTCCGATGCACCTCTGCAGGTTTACTGTATCCCTTGGATCTTCCCATTGACGATGAAACACAGAAATTGCAACGGAATTGAATATATGAGACACAATGCTGACATAAGCACAGGAACATTGAGTCTTCCTACTGTCTATGTTTTGAGCGTTTCCTGCGTCACCAGTTTTACATTCCGATGCACCTTTGCAGGGTTACTGTATCCCTTTGACGTTCCCATTGACGATGAAACACAGAAATATCATCGGAATTAAATATAAGAGACACAATGCCGACTTTAGAACAGGAAGGCTGAGTCTTCCTACTGTCTATGTTTTGAGCGTTTCCTGTGTCACCAGTTTTACATTCCGATGCACCTCTGCAGTGTTAGTCTATCCCTTGGACCTTCCCATTGACGATTAAAACACAGAAATTGCATCGGAATTAAATATAAGAGACACAATGCAGACTTAAGTACAGAAAGACTGAGTCTTCCTACTGTCTATGTTTTGAGCGTTTCCTGTGTCACCAGTTTTACATTCCGATGCACCTCTGCAGGTTTACTGTATCCCTTGCACCTTCCCATTGACAATGAAGCACAGAAATTACATCGGACTTAAATATAACAGACACAATGCCGACTTTAGTACAGGAAGACTGAGTCTTCCTACTGTCTATGAATTGTGCGTTTCCTGTGTCACCAGTTTTACATTCCGATGCACCTCTGCAGGTTTACTGTATCCCTTGGACTTTACCATTGACGATGAAACACAGAAATTGCATCGGAATTAAATATAAGAGACACAATGCCGACTTAAGTACAGGAAGACTGAGTCTTCCGACTGTCAATGTTTGAGCGTTTCCTGTGTCAACAGTTTTACATTCCGATGCACCTCTGCAGGTTTACTGTATCCATTGGACCTTCCCATTGACGATGAAACACAGAAAATGCATCGGAATTAAATATAAGAGACACAACGTTGAGTTAAGTACAAGAAAACTGAGACTTCTTACGGTCTATGTTTTCAGCGTTTCCAGTGTCACCAGTTTTACATTCCGATGCACCTCTGCAGGTTTACTATATCCATTGCACCTTCCCATGGACGATGAAACACAGAAATTGCATCGGAATTAAATATAAGAGACACAATTCCGACTTAGGTACAGGAAGGCTGAGTCTTCCTACTGTCTATGTTTTGAGCGTTTCCTGTGTTACCAGTTTTACCTTCCGATGCACCTCTGCAGGTTTACTGTATCCCTTGGATCTTCCCATTGACGATGAAGCACAGAAATTGCATCGGGATTGAATATATGAGACACAATGCTGACTTAAGCACAGGAACATTGAGTCTTCCTACTGACTATGTTTCGAGCGTTTCCTGTGTCACCAGTTTTACATTCCGATGCACCTCTGTAGGTTTACTGTATCCTTTGGACCTTCCCATTGACGATGAAACACAGAAATTACATCGGAATTAAATATAAGAGACTCAACGTTGAGTTAAGTACAAGAAAACTGAGACTTCTTACGGTCTATGTTTTCAGCGTTTCCAGTGTCACCAGTTTTACATTCCGATGCACCTCTGCAGGTTTACTGTATCCATTGGACCTTCCCATGGACGATGAAACACAGAAATTGCATCAGAATTAAATATAAGAGACACAATTCCGACTTAGGTACAGGAAGGCTGAGTCTTCCTACTGTCTATGTTTTGAGCGTTTCCTGTGTCACCAGTTTTACCTTCCGATGCACCTCTGCAGGTTTACTGTATCCATTGGATCTTCCCATTGACGATGAAACACAGAAATTGCAACGGAATTGAATATATGAGACACAATGCTGACATAAGCACAGGAACATTGAGTCTTCCTACTGTCTATGTTTTGAGCGTTTCCTGCGTCACCAGTTTTACATTCCGATGCACCTCTGCAGGTTTACTGTATCCATTGGACCTTCCCATTGACGATCAAACACAGACATTGCATCGGAATTAAATATAAGAGATACAATGCCGACTTAAGTACAGAAAGACTGAGTCTTCCTACTGTCTACGTTTTGAGCGTTTCCTGTGTCACCAGTTTTACATTCCGATGCACCTCTGCAGGTTTACTGTATCCCTTGCACCTTCCCATTGACAATGAAATACAGAAATTACATCGGACTTAAATATAACAGACACAAGGCCGACTTAAGTACAGAAAGACTGAGTCTCCCAACTGTCTATGTTTTGAGCGTTTCCTGTGTCACCAGTTTTACATTCCGATGCACCTCTGCAGGTTTACTGTATCCCTTGGACCTTCCCATTGACGATGAAACACAGAAATTGCATCGGAATTAAATATAAGGGACACAATGCCGACTTAAGTACAGAAAGACTGAGTCTTCCTACTGTCTATGTTTTGAGCGTTTCCTGTGTCACCAGTTTTACATTCCGATGCACCTCTGCAGGTTTACTGTATCCCTTGGATTTTCCCATTGACGATGAAACACAGAAATTGCATCGGAATGAAATATAAGGGACAAAATGCCGACTTAAGTACAGGAAGATTGAGTCTTCCTACTGCGTATGTTTGGAGCGCTTCCTGCGTCACCAATTTTACATTCCGATGCACCTCTGCAGGTATACTGTATCCATTGGACCTTCCCATTGACGATGAAACCCAGAAATTGCATCGGAATTAAATATAAGAGACCCAATGCCGACTTAAGAACAGGAAGGCTGAGTCTTCCTACTGTCTATGTTTTGAGCGTTTCCTGTGTCACCAGTTTTACCTTCCGATGCACCTCTGCAGGTTTACTGTATCCCTTGGATCTTCCCATTGACGATGAAACACAGAAATTGCATCGGATTTGTATAAATGAGACACAATGCTGACTTAAGCACAGGAACATTGAGTCTTCCTACTGTCTATGTTTTGAGCGTTTCCTGCGTCACCAGTTTTACATTCCGATGCACCTCTGCAGGTTTACTGTATCCATTGGACCTTCCCATTGACGATGAAATACAGAAATTGCATCGGAATTAAATATAAGAGACACAATTCCGACTTAGGTACAGGAAGACTGAGTCTTCCTACTGTCTATGATTTGAGCGTGCCCTGTGTCACCAGTTTTGCATTCTGATGCACCTCTGCAGGTTTACTGTAACCCTTGGACCTTCACAGAGACGAAGAAACACAGAAATTGCATGGGAATTAAATATAAAATACACAATGCCGACTTAAGTACATGAGAACTGAGTCTTCTTAGGGTCTATGTTATGAGCGCTTCCTGTGTAACCAGTTTCACATTCCGATGCACCTCTGCAGGTTTACTGTATCCCTTGCACCTACCCATTGACAATGAAATACAGAAATTACATCGGACTTAAATATAACAGACAAAGGGCCGACTTAAGTACAGGAAGACTGAGTCTCCCTACTGTCTATGTTTTGAGCGTTTCCTGTGTCACCAGTTTTACATTCCGATGCACCTCTGCAGCTTTACTGTATCCCTTGGACCTTCCCATTGTCGGAGAAACACAGAAATTGCATCGGAATTAAATATAAGAGACACAATGCCGACTTAAGTACAGAAAGACTGAGTCTTCCTACTGTCTATGTTTTGAGCGTTTCCTGTGTCACCAGTTTTACATTCCGATGCACCTCTGCAGGTTTACTGTATCCCTTGGATTTTCCCATTGACGATGAAACACAGAAATTGCATCGGAATGAAATATAAGGGACAAAATGCCGACTTAAGTACAGGAAGATTGAGTCTTCCTACTGTGTATGTTTTGAGCGTTTCCTGCGTCACCAATTTTACATTCCGATGCACCTCTGCAGGTTTACTGTATCCATTGGACCTTCCCATTGACGATGAAACACAGAAATTGCATCGGAATTAAATATAAGAGACCCAATGCCGACTTAAGGACAGGAAGGCTGAGTCTTCCTACTGTCTATGATTTGAGCGTTTCCTGTGTCACCAGTTTTACCTTCCAATGCACCTCTGCAGTGTTACTGTATCCATTGGATCTTCCCATTGACGAAGAAACACAGAAATTGCATCGGAATTAAATATAAGAGACACAACGCCGACTTAAGTACAGAAAGACTGAGTCTTCCTACTGTCTATGTTTTGAGCGTTTCCTGTGTCACCAGTTTTACATTCCGATGCACCTCTGCAGGTTTACTGTATCCCTTGCACCTTCCCATTGACAATGAAGCACAGAAATTACATCGGACTTAAATGTAACAGACACAATGCCGACTTTAGTACAGGAAGACTGAGTCTTCCTACTGTCTATGATTTGAGCGTTTCCTGTGTCACCAGTTTTACATTCCGATGCACCTCTGCAGGTTTACTGTATCCCATGGACTTTACCATTGACGATGAAGCACAGAAATTGCATCGGAATTAAATATAAGAGACACAATTCCGACTTAGGTACAGGAAGACTGAGTCTTCCTACTGTCTATGATTTGAGCGTGTCCTGTGTCACCAGTTTTGCATTCTGATGCACCTCTGCAGGTTTACTGTAACCCTTGGACCTTCACAGAGACGAAGAAACACAGAAATTGCATGGGAATTAAATATAAAATACACAATGCCGACTTAAGTACATGAGAACTGAGTCTTCCTAGGGTCTATGTTATGAGCGGTTCCTGTGTCACCAGTTTCACATTCCGATGCACCTCTGCAGGGTTACTGTATCTCTTGTACCTTCCCATTGACGATGAAACACAGACATTGCATCGGAATTAAATATAAGAGACACAATGCCGACTTAAGTACAGAAAGACTGAGTCTTCCTACTGTCTACGTTTTGAGCGTTTCCTGTGTCACCAGTTTTACATTCCGATGCACCTCTGCAGGTTTACTGTATCCCTTGCACCTACCCATTGACAATGAAATACAGATATTACATCGGACTTAAATATAACAGACACAAGGCCGACTTAAGTACAGGAAGTCTGAGTCTCCCTACTGTCTATGTTTTGAGCGTTTCCTGTGTCACCAGTTTTACATTCCGATCCACCTCTGCAGGTTTACTGTATCCCTTGCACCTTCCCATTGACAATGAAGCACAGAAATTACATCGGACTTAAATATAACAGACACAATGCCCACTTTAGTACAGGAAGACTGAGTCTTCCTACTGTCTATGATTTGAGCGTTTCCTGTGTCACCAGTTTTACAGTCCGATGCACCTCTGCAGGTTTACTGTATCCCTTGGACCTTACCATTGACGATGAAACACAGAAATTGCATCGGAATTAAATATAAGAGACACAATGCCGACTTAAGTACAGGAAGACTGAGTCTTCCGACTGTCAATGTTTGAGCGTTTCCTGTGTCAACAGTTTTACATTCCGATGCACCTCTGCAGGTTTACTGTATCCATTGGACCTTCCCATTGTCGATGAAACACAGAAAATGCATCGGAATTAAATATAAGAGACACAATGCCGACATAAGTACAGGAAGACTGAGTCTTCCTACTGTCTATGTTTTGAGCGTTTCCTGTGTCACCATTTTTACATTCCGATCCACCTCTGCAGGTTTACTGTATCCATAGGACCTTCCCATTGACGATGAAACACTGAAATTGCATCGGATTTAAATATAAGAGACTCAATTCCGACTTAAGTACAGGAAGGCTGAGTCTTCCTACTGTCTATGTTTTGGGCGTTTCCTGTGTCACCAGTTTTACATTCCGATGCACCTCTGCAGGTTTACTGTATCCCTTGGATCTTCCCATTGACGATGAAACACAGAAATTGCACCGGAATTATATATTAGAGACACAATGCCGACTTATGTACAGGAACATTGAGTCTTCCTACTGTCTATGTTTTAAGCGTTTCCTGCGTCACCAGTTTTACATTCCGATGCACCTCTGCAGGTTTACTGTATCCATTGGACCTTCCCATTGACGATGAAGCACAGAAATTACTTCGGAATTAAATATAAGAGACACAACGTTGAGTTAAGTACAAGAAAACTGAGTCTTCTTACGGTCTATGCTTTGAGCGTTTCCAGTGTCACCAGTTTTACATTCCGATGCACCTCTGCAGGTTTACTGTATCCCTTGGATTTTCCCATTGACGATGAAACACAGGAATTGCATCGGAATTAAATATAAGAGACACAATGCCGACTTAGGTACAGGAAGATTGAGTTTTCCTACTGTGTATGTTTTGAGCGTTTCCTGCGTCACCAATTTTACATTCCGATGCACCTCTGCAGGTTTACTGTATCCATTGGACCTTCCCATTGACGATGAAACACAGAAATTGCATCGGAATTAAATATAAGAGACACAATGCCGACTTAAGGACAGGAAGGCTGAGTCTTCCTACTGTCTATGTTTTGAGCGTTTCCTGTGTCACCAGTTTTACCTTCCGATGCACCTCTGCAGGTTTACTGTATCCCTTGGATCTTCCTATTGACGATGAAACACAGAAATTGCATCGGAATTAAATATAAGAGACTCAATGCTGAATTAAGTACAGGAACATTGAGTCTTCCTACTGTCTATGTTTTGAGTGTTTCCTGCGTCACCAGTTTTACATTCCGATGCACCTCTGCAGGTTTACTGTATCCATTGGACCTTCCCATTGACGATGAAACACAGAAATTACATCGGAATTAAATATAAGAGACACAACGTTGACTTAGGTACAAGAAAACAGACTCTTCTTACGGTCTATGTTTTGAGCGTTTCCAGTGTCACCAGTTTTACATTCCGATGCACCTCTGGAGGTTTACTTTATCCATTGGACCTTCCCATTGACGATGAAACGCTGAAAATGCATAGGAATTAAATATAAGAGACACAATGCCGACTTAAGTACAGGTAGAATGAGTATTCCTACTGTCTATGTTTTGAGCGTTTCCAGTGTCACCAGTTTTACATTCCGATCCACCTCTGCAGTGTTACTGTATCCATTGGATCTTCCCATTGACGAAGAAACACAGAAATAGCATCGGAATTAAATATAAGTGACACAACGCCGACTTAAGTACAAGAAAACTGAGTCTTCTTAGGGTCTATGTTTTGAATGCTTCCTGTGTCACCAGTTTTACATTCCGATGCACCTTTACAGGGTTACTGTATCCCTTGGACGTTCCCATTGACGATGAAACACAGAAATTGCATCGGAATTAAATATAAGAGACACAATGCCGACTTTAGAACAGGAAGGCTGAGTCTTCCTACTGTCTATGTTTTGAGCGTTTCCTGTGTCACCAGTTTTACATTCCGAGGCACCTCTGCAGGTTTACTGTATCCCTTGGACGTTCCCATTGTCGATGAAACAGAGAAATTGCATCGGAATTAAATATAAGAGACACAATGACGACTTTAGAACAGGAAGGCTGAGTCTTCCTACTGTCGATGTTTTGAGCTTTTCCTGCGTCACCAGTTTTACATTCCGATGCACCTCTGCATGTTTACTGTATTCATTGGACCTTCCAAATGACGATGAAACACAGAAATTACATCGGAATTAAATATAAGAGACACAACGTTGACTTAAGTACAAGAAAACAGAGGCTTCTTAGGGTCTATTTTATGAGCGCTTCCTGTGTCACCAGTTTTACATTCCGATGCACCTCTGCAGTGTTACTGTATCCCTTGGACCTTCCCATTGACGATTAAAACACAAAAATTGCATCGGAATTAAATATAAGAGACACAATGCCGACTTAAGTACAGAAAGACTGAGTCTTCCTACTGTCTATGTTTTGAGCGTTTCCTGTGTCACCAGTTTTACATTCCGATGCACCTCTGCAGGTTTACTGTATCCCTTGCACCTTCCCATTGACAATGAAGCACAGAAATTACATCGGACTTAAATATAACAGACACAATGCCGACTTTAGAACAGGAAGGCTGAGTCTTCCTACTGTCTATGTTTTGAGCGTTTCCTGTGTCACCAGTTTTACCTTCCGATGCACCTCTGCAGGTTTACTGTATCCCTTGGATCTTCCCATTGACGATGAAACACAGAAATTGCAACGGAACTGAATATATGAGACACAATGCTGACATAAGCACAGGAACATTGAGTCTTCCTACTGTCTATGTTTTGAGCGTTTCCTGCGTCACCAGTTTTACATTCCGATGCACCTCTGCAGGTTTACTGTATCCATTGGACCTTCCCATTGACGATCAAACACAGACATTGCATCGGAATTAAATATAAGAGATACAATGCCGACTTAAGTACAGAAAGACTGAGTCTTCCTACTGTCTACGTTTTGAGCGTTTCCTGTGTCACCAGTTTTACATTCCGATGCACCTCTGCAGGTTTACTGTATCCCTTGCACCTTCCCATTGACAATGAAATACAGAAATTACATCGGACTTAAATATAACAGACACAAGGCCGACTTAAGTACAGAAAGACTGAGTCTCCCAACTGTCTATGTTTTGAGCGTTTCCTGTGTCACCAGTTTTACATTCCGATGCACCTCTGCAGGTTTACGTATCCCTTGGACCTTCCCATTGACGATGAAACACAGAAATTGCATCGGAATTAAATATAAGGGACACAATGCCGACTTAAGTACAGAAAGACTGAGTCTTCCTACTGTCTATGTTTTGAGCGTTTCCTGTGTCACCAGTTTTACATTCCGATGCACCTCTGCAGGTTTACTGTATCCCTTGGATTTTCCCATTGACGATGAAACACAGAAATTGCATCGGAATGAAATATAAGGGACAAAATGCCGACTTAAGTACAGGAAGATTGAGTCTTCCTACTGCGTATGTTTGGAGCGCTTCCTGCGTCACCAATTTTACATTCCGATGCACCTCTGCAGGTATACTGTATCCATTGGACCTTCCCATTGACGATGAAACCCAGAAATTGCATCGGAATTAAATATAAGAGACCCAATGCCTACTTAAGAACAGGAAGGCTGAGTCTTCCTACTGTCTATGTTTTGAGCGTTTCCTGTGTCACCAGTTTTACCTTCCGATGCACCTCTGCAGGTTTACTGTATCCCTTGGATCTTCCCATTGACGATGAAACACAGAAATTGCATCGGATTTGTATAAATGAGACACAATGCTGACTTAAGCACAGGAACATTGAGTCTTCCTACTGTCTATGTTTTGAGCGTTTCCTGCGTCACCAGTTTTACATTCCGATGCACCTCTGCAGGTTTACTGTATCCATTGGACCTTCCCATTGACGATGAAATACAGAAATTGCATCGGAATTAAATATAAGAGACACAATTCCGACTTAGGTACAGGAAGACTGAGTCTTCCTACTGTCTATGATTTGAGCGTGCCCTGTGTCACCAGTTTTGCATTCTGATGCACCTCTGCAGGTTTACTGTAACCCTTGGACCTTCACAGAGACGAAGAAACACAGAAATTGCATGGGAATTAAATATAAAATACACAATGCCGACTTAAGTACATGAGAACTGAGTCTTCTAAGGGTCTATGTTATGAGCGCTTCCTGTGTCACCAGTTTCACATTCCGATGCACCTCTGCAGGGTTACTGTATCTCTTGGACCTTCCCATTGACGATGAAACACAGACATTGCATCGGAATTAAATATAAGAGACACAATAGCGACTTAAGTACAGAAAGACTGAGTCTTCTTACTGTCTACGTTTTGAGCGTTTCCTGTGTCACCAGTTTTACATTCCGATGCACCTCTGCAGGTTTACTGTATCCCTTGCACCTACCCATTGACAATGAAATACAGAAATTACATCGGACTTAAATATAACAGACAAAGGGCCGACTTAAGTACAGGAAGACTGAGTCTCCCTACTGTCTATGTTTTGAGCGTTTCCTGTGTCACCAGTTTTACATTCCGATGCACCTCTGCAGCTTTACTGTATCCCTTGGACCTTCCCATTGTCGGAGAAACACAGAAATTGCATCGGAATTAAATATAAGAGACACAATGCCGACTTAAGTACAGAAAGACTGAGTCTTCCTACTGTCTATGTTTTGAGCGTTTCCTGTGTCACCAGTTTTACATTCCGATGCACCTCTGCAGGTTTACTGTATCCCTTGGATTTTCCCATTGACGATGAAACACAGAAATTGCATCGGAATGAAATATAAGGGACAAAATGCCGACTTAAGTACAGGAAGATTGAGTCTTCCTACTGTGTATGTTTTGAGCGTTTCCTGCGTCACCAATTTTCCATTCCGATGCACCTCTGCAGGTTTACTGTATCCATTGGACCTTCCCATTGACGATGAAACACAGAAATTGCATCGGAATTAAATATAAGAGACCCAATGCCGACTTAAGGACAGGAAGGCTGAGTCTTCCTACTGTCTATGATTTGAGCGTTTCCTGTGTCACCAGTTTTACCTTCCAATGCACCTCTGCAGTGTTACTGTATCCATTGGATCTTCCCATTGACGAAGAAACACAGAAATTGCATTGGAATTAAATATAAGAGACACAACGCCAACTTAAGTACAGAAAGACTGAGTCTTCCTACTGACTATGTTTTGAGCGTTTCCTGTGTCACCAGTTTTACATTCCGATGCACCTCTGCAGGTTTACTGTATCCCTTGCACTTTCCCATTGACAATGAAGCACAGAAATTACATCGGACTTAAATGTAACAGACACAATGCCGACTTTAGTACAGGAAGACTGAGTCTTCCTACTGTCTATGATTTGAGCGTTTCCTGTGTCACCAGTTTTACATTCCGATGCACCTCTGCAGGTTTACTGTATCCCATGGACTTTACCATTGACGATGAAGCACAGAAATTGCATCGGAATTAAATATAAGAGACACAATTCCGACTTAGGTACAGGAAGACTGACTCTTCCTACTGTCTATGATTTGAGCGTGTCCTGTGTCACCAGTTTTGCATTCTGATGCACCTCTGCAGGTTTACTGTAACCCTTGGACCTTCACAGAGACGAAGAAACACAGAAATTGCATGGGAATTAAATATAAAATACACAATGCCGACTTAAGTACATGAGAACTGAGTCTTCCTAGGGTCTATGTTATGAGCGGTTCCTTTGTCACCAGTTTCACATTCCGATGCACCTCTGCAGGGTTACTGTATCTCTTGTACCTTCCCATTGACGATGAAACACAGACATTGCATCGGAATTAAATATAAGAGACACAATGCTGACTTAAGTACAGAAAGACTGAGTCTTCCTACTGTCTACGTTTTGAGCGTTTCCTGTGTCACCAGTTTTACATTCCGATGCACCTCTGCAGGTTTACTGTATCCCTTGCACCTACCCATTGACAATGAAATACAGATATTACATCGGACTTAAATATAACAGACACAAGGCCGACTTAAGTACAGGAAGTCTGAGTCTCCCTACTGTCTATGTTTTGAGCGTTTCCTGCGTCACCAATTTTACATTCCGATGAACCACTGCAGGTTTACTGTATCCATTGGACTTTCCCATTGACGATGAAACACAGAAATTGCATCGGAATTAAATATAAGAGACCCAATGCCGACTTAAGGACAGGAAGGCTGAGTCTTCCTACTGTCTATGATTTGAGCGTTTCCTGTGTCACCAGTTTTACCTTCCGATGCACCTCTGCAGGTTTACTGTATCCCTTGGATCTTCCCATTGACGATGAAACACAGAAATTGCATCGGAATTGAAGATATGAGACACAATGCTGACTTAAGCACAGGAACATTGAGTCTTCCTACTGTCTATGTTTTGAGCGTTTCCTGCGTCACCAGTTTTACATTCCGATGCACCTCCGGAGGTTTACTTTATCCATTGGACCTTCCCATTGACGATGAAACGCAAAAAATGCATAGGAATTAAATATAAGAGACACAATGCCGACTTAAGTACAGGTAGAATGAGTATTCCTACTGTCTATGTTTTGAGCGTTTCCTGTGTCACCAGTTTTACATTCCGATCCACCTCTGCAGTGTTACTGTGTCCATTGGATCTTCCCATTGACGAAGAAACACAGAAATTGCATCGGAATTAAATGTAAGAGATACAACGCCGACTTAAGTACAAGAAAACTGAGTCTTCTTAGGGTCTATGTTTTGAATGCTTCCTGTGTCACCAGTTTTACATTCCGATGCACCTTTGCGGGGTTACTGTATCCCTTTGACGTTCCCATTGACGATGAAACACAGAAATTGCATCGGAATTAAATATAACAGACACAATGCCGACTTTAGAACAGGAAGGCTGAGTCTTCCTACTGTCTATGTTTTGAGCGTTTCCTGTGTCACCAGTTTTACATTCCGATCCACCTCTGCAGGTTTACTGTATCCATTGGACCTTCCCATTGACGAATAAAACACAGAAATTGCATCGGAATTAAATATAAGAGACACAATGCTGACTTAAGTACAGAAAGACTGAGTCTTCCTACTGTCTATGTTTTGAGCGTTTGCTGTGTCACCAGTTTTACATTCCGATGCACCTCTGCAGGTTTACTGTATCCCTTGCACCTTCCCATTGACAATGAAGCACAGAAATTACATCGGACTTAAATATAACAGACACAATGCCCACTTTAGTACAGGAAGACTGAGTCTTCCTACTGTCTATGATTTGAGCGTTTCCTGTGTCACCAGTTTTACAGTCCGATGCACCTCTGCAGGTTTACTGTATCCCTTGGACTTTACCATTGACGATGAAACACAGAAATTGCATCGGAATTAAATATAAGAGACACAATGCCGACTTAAGTACAGGAAGACTGAGTCTTCCGACTGTCAATGTTTGAGCGTTTCCTGTGTCAACAGTTTTACATTCCGATGCACCTCTGCAGGTTTACTGTATCCATTGGACCTTCCCATTGTCGATGAAACACAGAAAATGCATCGGAATTAAATATAAGAGACACAATGCCGACTTAAGTACAGGAAGACTGAGTCTTCCTACTGTCTATGTTTTGAGCGTTTCCTGTGTCACCATTTTTACATTCCGATCCACCTCTGCAGGTTTACTGTATCCATAGGACCTTCCCATTGACGATGAAACACTGAAATTGCATCGGATTTAAATATAAGAGACACAATTCCGACTTAAGTACAGGAAGGCTGAGTCTTCCTACTGTCTATGTTTTGGGCGTTTCCTGTGTCACCAGTTTTACATTCCGATGCACCTCTGCAGGTTTACTGTATCCCTTGGATCTTTCCATTGACGATGAAACACAGAAATTGCACCGGAATTATATATTAGAGACACAATGCCGACTTATGTACAGGAACATTGAGTCTTCCTACTGTCTATGTTTTAAGCGTTTCCTGCGTCACCAGTTTTACATTCCGATGCACCTCTGCAGGTTTACTGTATCCATTGGACCTTCCCATTGACGATGAAGCACAGAAATTACTTCGGAATTAAATATAAGAGACACAACGTTGAGTTAAGTACAAGAAAACTGAGTCTTCTTACGGTCTATGCTTTGAGCGTTTCCAGTGTCACCAGTTTTACATTCCGATGCACCTCTGCAGGTTTACTGTATCCCTTGGATTTTCCCATTGACGATGAAACACAGGAATTGCATCGGAATTAAATATAAGAGACACAATGCCGACTTAGGTACAGGAAGATTGAGTTTTCCTACTGTGTATGTTTTGAGCGTTTCCTGCGTCACCAATTTTACATTCCGATGCACCTCTGCAGGTTTACTGTATCCATTGGACCTTCCCATTGACGATGAAACACAGAAATTGCATCGGAATTAAATATAAGAGACACAATGCCGACTTAAGGACAGGAAGGCTGAGTCTTCCTACTGTCTATGTTTTGAGCGTTTCCTGTGTCACCAGTTTTACCTTCCGATGCACCTCTGCAGGTTTACTGTATCCCTTGGATCTTCCTATTGACGATGAAACACAGAAATTGCATCGGAATTAAATATAAGAGACTCAATGCTGAATTAAGTACAGGAACATTGAGTCTTCCTACTGTCTATGTTTTGAGTGTTTCCTGCGTCACCAGTTTTACATTCCGATGCACCTCTGCAGGTTTACTGTATCCATTGGACCTTCCCATTGACGATGAAACACAGAAATTACATCGGAATTAAATATAAGAGACACAACGTTGACTTAGGTACAAGAAAACAGACTCTTCTTACGGTCTATGTTTTGAGCGTTTCCAGTGTCACCAGTTTTACATTCCGATGCACCTCTGGAGGTTTACTTTATCCATTGGACCTTCCCATTGACGATGAAACGCTGAAAATGCATAGGAATTAAATATAAGAGACACAATGCCGACTTAAGTACAGGTAGAATGAGTATTCCTACTGTCTATGTTTTGAGCGTTTCCAGTGTCACCAGTTTTACATTCCGATCCACCTCTGCAGTGTTACTGTATCCATTGGATCTTCCCATTGACGAAGAAACACAGAAATAGCATCGGAATTAAATATAAGTGACACAACGCCGACTTAAGTACAAGAAAACTGAGTCTTCTTAGGGTCTATGTTTTGAATGCTTCCTGTGTCACCAGTTTTACATTCCGATGCACCTTTTCAGGGTTACTGTATCCCTTGGACGTTCCCATTGACGATGAAACACAGAAATTGCATCGGAATTAAATATAAGAGACACAATGCCGACTTTAGAACAGGAAGGCTGAGTCTTCCTACTGTCTATGTTTTGAGCGTTTCCTGTGTCACCAGTTTTACATTCCGAGGCACCTCTGCAGGTTTACTGTATCCCTTGGACGTTCCCATTGTCGATGAAACAGAGAAATTGCATCGGAATTAAATATAAGAGACACAATGACGACTTTAGAACAGGAAGGCTGAGTCTTCCTACTGTCGATGTTTTGAGCTTTTCCTGCGTCACCAGTTTTACATTCCGATGCACCTCTGCATGCTTACTGTATTCATTGGACCTTCCAAATGACGATGAAACACAGAAATTACATCGGAATTAAATATAAGAGACACAACGTTGACTTAAGTACAAGAAAACAGAGGCTTCTTAGGGTCTATTTTATGAGCGCTTCCTGTGTCACCAGTTTTACATTCCGATGCACCTCTGCAGTGTTACTGTATCCCTTGGACCTTCCCATTGACGATTAAAACACAGAAATTGCATCGGAATTAAATATAAGAGACACAATGCCGACTTAAGTACAGAAAGACTGAGTCTTCCTACTGTCTATGTTTTGAGCGTTTCCTGTGTCACCAGTTTTACATTCCGATGCACCTCTGCAGGTTTACTGTATCCCTTGCACCTTCCCATTGACAATGAAGCACAGAAATTACATCGGACTTAAATATAACAGACACAATGCCGACTTTAGTACAGGAAGACTGAGTCTTCCTACTGTCTATGATTTGAGCGTTTCCTGTGTCACCAGTTTTACATTCCGATGCACCTCTGCAGGTTTACTGTATCCCTTGGACTTTACCATTGACGATGAAACACAGAAATTGCATCGGAATTAAATATAAGAGACACAATGCCGACTTAAGTACAGGAAGTCTGAGTCTTCCGACTGTCAATGTTTTAGCGTTTCCTGTGTCAACAGTTTTACATTCCGATGCACCTCTACAGGTTTACTGTATCCATTTGACCTTCCCATTGACGATGAAACACAGAAAATGCATCGGAATTAAATATAAGAGACACAATGCCGACTTAAGTACATGAAGACTGAGTCTTCCTACTGTCTATGTTTTGAGCGTGTCCTGTGTCACCAGTGTTACATTCCGATCCACCTCTGCAGGTTTACTGTATCCATTGGACCTTCCCATTGACGATGAAACACAGAAATTGCATCGGATTTAATTATAAGAGACACAATTCCGACTTAAGTACAGGAAGGCTGAGTCTTCCTACTGTCTATGTTTTGGGCGTTTCCTGTGTCTCCAGTTTTACATTCCGATGCACCTCTGCAGGTTTACTGTATCCCTTGGATATTCCCATTGACGATGAAACACAGAAATTGCACCGGAATTAAATATAAGAGACACAATGCCGACTTATGTACAGGAACACTGAGTCTTCCTACTGTCTATGTTTTGAGCGCTTCCTGCGTCACCAGTTTTACATTCCGATGCACCTCTGCAGGTTTACTGTATCCATTGGACCTTCCCATTGACGATGAAACACAGAAATTACTTCGGTATTAAATATAAGAGACACAACGTTGAGTTAAGTACAAGAAACTGAGTCTTCTTACGGTCTATGCTTTGAGCGTTTCCAGTGTCACCAGTTTTACATTCCGATGCACCTCTGCAGGTTTACTGTATCCATTGGACCTTCCCATTGACGATGAAACACAGAAATTGCATCGGAATTAAATATAAGAGACACAATGCCGACTTAAGAACAGGAAGGCTGAGTCTTCCTACTGTCTATGTTTTGGGCGTTTCCTGTGTCACCAGTTTTACATTCCGTTGCACCTCTGCAGGTTTAATGTATCCCTTGGATCTTCCCATTGACGATTAAACACAGAAATTCCATCGGAATTAAATTAAAGAGACACAATGCCGACTTAAGTACAGGAACATTGAGTCTTCCTACTATCTATGATTTGAGCGTTTCCTGCGTCACCCGTTTTACATTCCGATGCACCTCTGCAGGTTTACTGTATGCCTTGGACCTTCCCATGGACGATGAAACACAGAAATTGCTTCGGAATTAAATATAAGAGACACAATGCCGACTTAATTACAGGAAGACTGAGTCTTCCTACTGTCTATGTTTTGAGCGTGTCCTGTGTCACCAGTTTTACATTCCGATGCACCTCTGCAGGTTTACTGTATCCATTGGACCTTCCCATTGACGATGAAACACAGAAATGATATCGGAATTAAATATAAGAGACACAACGTTGAGTTAAGTACAAGAAAACTGAGTCTTCTTACGGTCTATGTTTTCAGCGTTTCCAGTGTCACCAGTTTTACATTCCGATGCACCTCTGCTGGTTTACTGTATCCATTCGACCTTCCCATTGACGATGAAAGACAGAAATTACATCGCAATTAAATATAAGAGACACAACGTTGAGTTAAGTACAAGAAAACTGAGACTTCTTACGGTCTATGTTTTCAGCGTTTCCAGTGTCACCAGTTTTACATTCCGATGCACCTCTGCAGGTTTATTGTATCCATTGGACCTTCCCAAGGACGATGAAACACTGAAATTGCATCGGAATTAAATATAAGAGACACAATTCCGACTTAGGTACAGGAAGACTGAGTCTTCCTACTGTCTATGATTTGAGCATGTCCTGTGTCACCGGTTTCGCATTCTGATGCACCTCTGCAGGTTTACTGTAACCCTTGGACCTTCACAGTGACGATGAAACACAGAAATTGCATGGGAATTAAATATAAAAGACACAATGCCGACTTAAGTACAAGAGAACTGAGTCTTCTTAGGGTCTATGTTATGAGCGCTTCCTGTGTCACCAGTTTCACATTCCGATGCACCTCTGCAGTGTTACTGTATCCCTTGGACCGTCCCATGACGATTAAAACACAGAAATTGCATCGGAATTAAATATAAGAGACATAATGCCGACTTAAGTACAGAATGACTGAGTCTTTCTACTGTCTATGTTATGAGCGTTTCCTGTGTCACCAGTTTTACATTCCGAGGCACCTCTGCAGGTTTACTGTATCCCTTGGACGTTCCCATTGACGATGAAACAGAGAAATTGCATCGGAATTAAATATAAGAGACACAATGACGACTTTAGAACAGGAAGGCTGAGTCTTCCTACTGTCGATGTTTGAGCTTTTCCTGCGTCACCAGTTTTACATTCCGATGCACCTCTGCATGTTTACTGTATTCATTGGACCTTCCAAATGACGATGAAACACAGAAATTACATCGGAATTAAATATAAGAGACACAACGTTGACTTAAGTACAAGAAAACAGAGGCTTCTTAGGGTCTATTTTATGAGCGCTTCCTGTGTCACCAGTTTTACATTCCGATGCACCTCTGCAGTGTTACTGTATCCCTTGGACCTTCCCATTGACGATTAAAACACAGAAATTGCATCGGAATTAAATATAAGAGACACAAAGCCGACTTAAGTACAGAAAGACTGAGTCTTCCTACTGTCTATGTTTTGAGCGTTTCCTGTGTCACCAGTTTTACATTCCGATGCACCTCTGCAGGTTTACTGTATCCCTTGCACCTTCCCATTGACAATGAAGCACAGAAATTACATCGGACTTAAATATAACAGACACAATGCCGACTTTAGTACAGGAAGACTGAGTCTTCCTACTGTCTATGATTTGAGCGTTTCCTGTGTCACCAGTTTTACATTCCGATGCACCTCTGCAGGTTTACTGTATCCCTTGGACTTTACCATTGACGATGAAACACAGAAATTTCATCGGAATTAAATATAAGAGACACAATGCCGACTTAAGTACAGGAAGACTGAGTCTTCCGACTGTCAATGTTTTAGCGTTTCCTGTGTCAACAGTTTTACATTCCGATGCACCTCTGCAGGTTTACTGTATCCATTTGACCTTCCCATTGACGATGAAACACAGAAAATGCATCGGAATTAAATATAAGAGACACAATGCCGACTTAAGTACATGAAGACTGAGTCTTCCTACTGTCTATGTTTTGAGCGTGTCCTGTGTCACCAGTGTTACATTCCGATCCACCTCTGCATGTTTACTGTATCCATTGGACCTTCCCATTGACGATGAAACACAGAAATTGCATCGGATTTAAATATAAGAGACACAATTCCGACTTAAGTACAGGAAGGCTGAGTCTTTCTACTGTCTATGTTTTGGGCGTTTCCTGTGTCTCCAGTTTTACATTCCGATGCACCTCTGCAGGTTTACTGTATCCCTTGGACTTTACCATTGACGATGAAACACAGAAATTTCATCGGAATTAAATATAAGAGACACAATGCCGACTTAAGTACAGGAAGACTGAGTCTTCCGACTGTCAATGTTTTAGCGTTTCCTGTGTCAACAGTTTTACATTCCGATGCACCTCTGCAGGTTTACTGTATCCATTTGACCTTCCCATTGACAATGAAGCACAGAAATTACATCGGACTTAAATATAACAGACACAATGCCCACTTTAGTACAGGAAGACTGAGTCTTCCTACTGTCTATGATTTGAGCGTTTCCTGTGTCACCAGTTTTACAGTCCGATGCACCTCTGCAGGTTTACTGTATCCCTTGGACTTTACCATTGTCGATGAAACACAGAAATTGCATCGGAATTAAATATAAGAGACACAATGCCGACTTAAGTACAGGAAGACTGAGTCTTCCGACTGTCAATGTTTGAGCGTTTCCTGTGTCAACAGTTTTACATTCCGATGCACCTCTGCAGGTTTACTGTATCCCTTGGATATTCCCATTGACGATGAAACACAGAAATTGCACCGGAATTAAATATAAGAGACACAATGCCGACTTATGTACAGGAACACTGAGTCTTCCTACTGTCTAGGTTTTGAGCGTTTCCTGCGTCACCAGTTTTACATTCCGATGCACCTCTGCAGGTTTACTGTATCCATTGGACCTTCCCATTGACGATGAAACACAGAAATTACTTCGGTATTAAATATAAGAGACACAACGTTGAGTTAAGTACAAGAAACTGAGTCTTCTTACGGTCTATGCTTTGCGCGTTTCCAGTGTCACCAGTTTTACATTCCGATGCACCTCTGCAGGTTTACTGTATCCCTTGGATTTTCCCATTGACGATGAAACACAGGAATTGCATCGGAATTAAATATAAGAGACACAATGCCGACTTAGGTACAGGAAGATTGAGTCTTCCTACTGTCTATGTTTTGAGCGTTTCCTGCGTCACCAATTTTACATTCCGATGCACCTCTGCAGGTTTACTGTATCCATTGGACCTTCCCATTGACGATGAAACACAGAAATTGCATCGGAATTAAATATAAGAGACACAATGCCGACTTAAGAACAGGAAGGCTGAGTCTTCCTACTGTCTATGTTTTGGGCGTTTCCTGTGTCACCAGTTTTACATTCCGTTGCACCTCTGCAGGTTTAATGCATCCCTTGGATCTTCCAATTGACGATTAAACACAGAAATTCCATCGGAATTAAATTAAATAGACACAATGCCGACTTAAGTACAGGAACATTGAGTCTTCCTACTATCTATGTTTTGAGCGTTTCCTGCGTCACCCGTTTTACATTCCGATGCACCTCTGCAGGTTTACTGTATCCCTTGGACCTTCCCATGGACGATGAAACACAGAAATTGCTTCGGAATTAAATATAAGAGACACAATGCCGACTTATTTACAGGAAGACTGAGTCTTCCTACTGTCTATGTTTTGAGCGTGTCCTGTGTCACCAGTTTTACATTCCGATGCACCTCTGCAGGTTTACTGTATCCATTGGACCTTCCCATTGACGATGAAACACAGAAATGACATCGGAATTAAATATAAGAGACACAACGTTGAGTTAAGTACAAGAAAACTGAGTCTTCTTACGGTCTATGTTTTCAGCGTTTCCAGTGTCACCAGTTTTACATTCCGATGCACCTCTGCTGGTTTACTGTATCCATTCGACCTTCCCATTGACGATGAAAGACAGAAATTACATCGCAATTAAATATAAGAGACACAACGTTGAGTTAAGTACAAGAAAACTGAGACTTCTTACGGTCTATGTTTTCAGCGTTTCCAGTGTCACCAGTTTTACATTCCGATGCACCTCTGCAGGTTTACTGTATCCATTGGACCTTCCCAAGGACGATGAAACACTGAAATTGCATCGGAATTAAATATAAGAGACACAATTCCGACTTAGGTACAGGAAGACTGAGTCTTCCTACTGTCTATGATTTGAGCATGTCCTGTGTCACCGGTTTCGCATTCTGATGCACCTCTGCAGGTTTACTGTAACCCTTGGACCTTCACAGTGACGATGAAACACAGAAATTGCATGGGAATTAAATATAAAAGATACAATGCCGACTTAAGTACAAGAGAACTGAGTCTTCTTAGGGTCTATGTTATGAGCGCTTCCTGTGTCACCAGTTTCACATTCCGATGCACCTCTGCAGTGTTACTGTATCCCTTGGACCGTCCCATGACGATTAAAACACAGAAATTGCATCGGAATTAAATATAAGAGACATAATGCCGACTTAAGTACAGAATGACTGAGTCTTTCTACTGTCTATGTTATGAGCGTTTCCTGTGTCACCAGTTTTACATTCCGAGGCACCTCTGCAGGTTTACTGTATCCCTTGGACGTTCCCATTGACGATGAAACAGAGAAATTGCATCGGAATTAAATATAAGAGACACAATGACGACTTTAGAACAGGAAGGCTGAGTCTTCCTACTGTCGATGTTTGAGCTTTTCCTGCGTCACCAGTTTTACATTCCGATGCACCTCTGCATGTTTACTGTATTCATTGGACCTTCCAAATGACGATGAAACACAGAAATTACATCGGAATTAAATATAAGAGACACAACGTTGACTTAAGTACAAGAAAACAGAGGCTTCTTAGGGTCTATTTTATGAGCGCTTCCTGTGTCACCAGTTTTACATTCCGATGCACCTCTGCAGTGTTACTGTATCCCTTGGACCTTCCCATTGACGATTAAAACACAGAAATTGCATCGGAATTAAATATAAGAGACACAATGCCGACTTAAGTACAGAAAGACTGAGTCTTCCTACTGTCTATGTTTTGAGCGTTTCCTGTGTCACCAGTTTTACATTCCGATGCACCTCTGCAGGTTTACTGTATCCCTTGCACCTTCCCATTGACAATGAAGCACAGAAATTACATCGGACTTAAATATAACAGACACAATGCCGACTTTAGTACAGGAAGACTGAGTCTTCCTACTGTCTATGATTTGAGCGTTTCCTGTGTCACCAGTTTTACATTCCGATGCACCTCTGCAGGTTTACTGTATCCCTTGGACTTTACCATTGACGATGAAACACAGAAATTTCATCGGAATTAAATATAAGAGACACAATGCCGACTTAAGTACAGGAAGACTGAGTCTTCCGACTGTCAATGTTTTAGCGTTTCCTGTGTCAACAGTTTTACATTCCGATGCACCTCTGCAGGTTTACTGTATCCATTTGACCTTCCCATTGACGATGAAACACAGAAAATGCATCGGAATTAAATATAAGAGACACAATGCCGACTTAAGTACATGAAGACTGAGTCTTCCTACTGTCTATGTTTTGAGCGTGTCCTGTGTCACCAGTGTTACATTCCGATCCACCTCTGCATGTTTACTGTATCCATTGGACCTTCCCATTGACGATGAAACACAGAAATTGCATCGGATTTAAATATAAGAGACACAATTCCGACTTAAGTACAGGAAGGCTGAGTCTTTCTACTGTCTATGTTTTGGGCGTTTCCTGTGTCTCCAGTTTTACATTCCGATGAACCTCTGCAGGTTTACTGTATCCCTTGGATATTCCCATTGACGATGAAACACAGAAATTGCATCGGAATTAAATATAAGAGACACAATGCTGACTTAAGTACAGGAACATTGAGTCTTCCTTATGTCTATGTTTTGAGTGTTTCCTGCGTCACCAGTTTTACATTCCGATGCACCTCTGCTGGTTTACTGTATCCATTGGACCTTCCCATTGACGATGAAACACAGAAATTACATCGGAATTAAATATAAGAGACACAACGTTGACTTAGGTACAAGAAAACTGAGTCTTCGTACGGTCTATGTTTTGAGCGTTTCCAGTGTCACCAGTTTTACATTCCGATGCACCTCTGGAGGTTTACTTTATCCATTGGACATTCCCATTGACGATGAAACGCAGAAAATGCATAGGAATTAAATATAAGAGACACAATGCCGACTTAAGTACAGGTAGAATGAGTATTCCTACTGTCTATGTTTTGAGCGTTTCCTGTGTCACCAGTTATACATTCCGATCCACCTCTGCAGTGTTACTGTATCCATTGGATCTTCCCATTGACGAAGAAACACAGAAATAGCATCGCAATTAAATATAAGTGACACAACGCCGACTTAAGTACAAGAAAACTGAGTCTTCTTACGGTCTATGCTTTCAGCGTTTCCAGTGTCACCAGTTTTACATTCCGATGCACCTCTGCTGGTTTACTGTATCCATTCGACCTTCCCATTGGCGATGAAAGACAGAAATTACATCGGAATTAAATATAAGAGACACAACGTTGAGTTAAGTACAAGAAAACTGAGACTTCTTACGGTCTATGTTTTCAGCGTTTCCAGTGTCACCAGTTTTACATTCCGATGCACCTCTGCTGGTTTACTGTATCCATTGGACCTTCCCATGGACGATGAAACACAGAAATTGCATCGGAATTAAATATAAGAGACACAATTCCGACTTAGGTACAGGAAGACTGAGTCTTCCTATTGTCTATGATTTGAGCATGTCCTGTGTCACCGGTTTTTCATACTGATGCACCTCTGCAGGTTTACTGTAACCCTTGGACCTTCACAGTGACGATAAAACACAGAAATTGCATGGGAATTAAATATAAAAGACATAATGACGACTTAAGTACAAGAGAACTGAGTCTTCTTAGGGTCTATGATATGAGCGCTTCCTGTGTCACCAGTTTCACATTCCGATGCACCTCTGCAGGGTTACTGTATCTCTTGGACCTTCCCATTGACGATGAAACACAGAAATTGCATCGGAATTAAATATAAGAGACACAATGCCGACTTAAGTACAGAAAGACTGAGTCTTCCTACAGTCTACGTTTTGAGCGTTTCCTGTGTCACCAGTTTTACATTCCGATGCACCTCTGCAGGTTTACTGTATCCCTTGCACCTTCCCATTGACAATGAAATACAGAAATTACATCGGACTTAAATATAACAGACACAAGGCCGACTTAAGTACACGAAGACTGAGTCTTCCTACTGTCTATGTTTTGAGCGTTTCCTGTGTCACCAGTTTTACATTCCGATGCACCTCTGCAGGTTTACTGTATCCCTTGGACTTTACCATTGACAATGAAACACAGAAATTGCATCGGAATTAAATATAAGAGACACAATGCCGACTTAAGTACAGGAAGACTGAGTCTTCCTACTGTCTATGTTTTGAGCGTTTCCTGTGCCACCAGTGTTACATTCCGATCCACCTCTGCAGGTTTACTGTATCCATTGGACCTTCCCATTGTCGATGAAACACAGAAATTGCATCGGATTTAAATATAAGAGACACAATTCCGACTTAAGTACAGGAAGGCTGAGTCTTCCTACTGTCTATGTTTTGAGCGTTTCCTGTGTCACCAGTTTCACATTCCGATGCACCTCTGCAGGTTAACTGTATCCCTTGGATCTACCCATTGACGATGAAACACAGAAATTGCATCGGAATTAAATATAAGAGACACAATGCCGACTTAAGTACAGGAACATGGAGTCGTCCTACTGTCTATGTTTTGAGCGTTTCCTGCGTCACCAATTTTACATTCCGATCCACCTCTGCAGGTTTACTGTATCCATTGGACCTTCCTATTGACGATGAAACACAGAAATTACATCGGAGTTAAATATAAGAGACACAACGTTGACTTAAGTAAAAGAAAACTTAGTCTTCCTACTGTCTAAATTTTGAGCGTGTCCTGTGTCACCAGTTTTACATTCCGATGCACCTCTGCAGGGTTACTGTATCCCTTGGACCTTCCCATTGACGATGAAACACAGAAATTGCATCGGAATTAAATATAAGAGACACAATGCCGACTTAAGTACAGGAAGACTGAGTCTTCCTACTGTTTATGTTTTGAGCGTTTCCTGTGGCACCAGTGTTACATTCCGATCCACCTCTGCAGGTTTACTGTATCCATTGGACCTTCCCATTGTCGATAAAACACAGAAATTGCATCGGAATTAAATATAAGAGACACAATGCCGACTTAATTACAGGAAGACTGAGTCTTCCTACTGTCTATGTTTTGAGCGTGTCCTGTTTCACCTGTTTTACATTCCGATGCACCTCTGCAGGTTTACTGTATCCATTGGACCTTCCCATTGACGATGAAACACAGAAATTACCTCGGAATTAAATGTAAGAGACACAACGGTGAGTTAAGTACAAGAAAACTGAGTCTTCTTACGGTCTATGCTTTCAGCGTTTCCAGTGTCACCAGTTTTACATTCCGATGCTCCTCTGCTGGTTTACTGTATCCATTCGACGTTCCCATTGTCGATGAAAGACAGAAATTACATCGGAATTAAATATAAGAGACACAACGTTGAGTTAAGTACAAGAAAACTGAGACTTCTTACGGTCTATGTTTTCAGCGGTTCCAGTGTCACCAGTTTTACATTCCGATGCACCTCTGCTGGTTTACTGTATCCATTGGACCTTCCCATGGACGATGAAACACAGAAATTGCATCGGAATTAAATATAAGAGACACAATTCCGACTTAGGTACAGGAAGACTGAGTCTTCCTATTGTCTATGATTTGAGCATGTCCTGTGTCACCGGTTTTTCATACTGATGCACCTCTGCAGGTTTACTGTAACCCTTGGACCTTCACAGTGACGATAAAACACACAAATTGCATCGGAATTAAATATAAGAGACACAATGCCGACTTAAGAACAGGTAGGCTGAGTCTTCCTACTGTCTATGTTTTGAGCGTTTCCTGTGTCACCAGTTTCACATTCCGATGCACCTCTGCAGGTTAACTGTATCCCTTGGATCTACCCATTGACGATGAAACACAGAAATTGCATCGGAATTAAATATAAGAGACACAATGCCGACTTAAGTACAGGAACATGGAGTCGTCCTACTGTCTATGTTTTGAGCGTTTCCTGCGTCACCAATTTTACATTCCGATGCACCTCTGCAGGTTTACTGTATCCATTGGACCTTCCTATTGACGATGAAACACAGAAATTACATCGGAGTTAAATATAAGAGACACAACGTTGACTTAAGTACAAGAAAACTTAGTCTTCCTACTGTCTAAATTTTGAGCGTGTCCTGTGTCACCAGTTTTACATTCCGATGCACCTCTGCAGGGTTACTGTATCCCTTGGACCTTCCCATTGACGATGAAACACAGAAATTGCATCGGAATTAAATATAAGAGACACAATGCCGACTTAAGTACAGGAAGACTGAGTCTTCCTACTGTCTATGTTTTGAGCGTTTCCTGTGCCACCAGTGTTACATTCCGATCCACCTCTGCAGGTTTACTGTATCCATTGGACCTTCCCATTGTCGATGAAACACAGAAATTGCATCGGATTTAAATATAAGAGACACAATTCCGACTTAAGTACAGGAAGGCTGAGTCTTCCTACTGTCTATGTTTTGGGCGTTTCCTGTGTCACCAGTTTTACATTCCGATGCACCTCTGCAGGTTTACTGTATCCATTGGACCATCCCATTGACGATGAAACACAGAAATTACTTCGGAATTAAATATAAGAGACACAACGTTGAGTTAAGTACAAGAAAACTGAGTCTTCTTATGGTCTATGCTTTGAGCGTTTCCAGTGTCACCAGTTTTACATTCCGATGCACCTCTGTAGGTTTACTGTATCCCTTGGATTTTCCCATTGACGATGAAACACAGAAATTGCATCGGAATTAAATATAAGAGACACAATGCCGACTTAAGTACAGGAAGACTGAGTCTTCCTACTGTCTATGTTTTGAGCGTTTCCTGTGCCACCAGTGTTACATTCCGATCCACCTCTGCAGGTTTACTGTAACCCTTGGACCTTCCCATTGACGATGAAACACAGAAATTACATCGGAATTAAATATAAGAGACACAACGTTGAGTTAAGTACAAGAAAACTGAGTCTTCTTACGGTCTATGCTTTCAGCGTTTCCAGTGTCACCAGTTTTACATTCCGATGCACCTCTGCTGGTTTACTGTATCCATTCGACCTTCCCATTGACGATGAAAGACAGAAATTACATCGGAATTAAATATAAGAGACACAACGTTGAGTTAAGTACAAGAAAACTGAGACTTCTTACGGTCTATGTTTTCAGCGTTTCCAGTGTCACCAGTTTTACATTCCGATGCAGAGACACAATTGCGACTTAGGTACAGGAAGACTGAGTCTTCGTATTGTCTATGATTTGAGCATGTCCTGTGTCACCGGTTTTTCATACTGATGCACCTCTGCAGGTTTACTGTAACCCTTCTACCTTCACAGTGACGATGAAACACAGAAGTTGCATGGGAATTAAATATAAAAGACACAATGCCGACTTAAGTACAAGTGAACTGAGTCTTCTTAGGGTCTATGATATGAGCGCTTCCTGTGTCACCAGTTTCACATTCCGATGCACCTCTGCAGGGTTACTGTATCTCTTGGACCTTCCCATTGACGATGAAACACAGAAATTGCATCGGAATTAAATATAAGAGACACAATGCCGGCTTAAGTACAGAAAGTCTGAGTCTTCCTACAGTCTACGTTTTGAGCGTTTCCTGTGTCACCAGTTTTACATTCCGATGCACCTCTGCAGGTTTACTGTATCCCTTGCACCTTCCCATTGACAATGAAATACAGAAATTACATCGGACTTAAATATAACAGACACAAGGCCGACTTAAGTACACGAAAACTTAGTCTTCCTACTGTCTAAATTTTGAGCGTGTCCTGTGTCACCAGTTTTACATTCCGATGCACCTCTGCAGGGTTACTGTATCCCTTGGACCTTCCCATTGACGATGAAACACAGAAATTGCATCGGAATTAAATATAAGAGACCCAATGCCAACTTAAGTACAGGAAGACTGAGTCTTCCTACTGTCTATGTTTTGAGCGTTTCCTGTGCCACCAGTGTTACATTCCGATCCACCTCTGCAGGTTTACTGTATCCATTGGACCTTCCCATTGTCGATGAAACACAGAAATTGCATCGGATTTAAATATAAGAGACACAATTCCGACTTAAGTACAGGAAGGCTGAGTCTTCCTACTGTCTATGTTTTGGGCGTTTCCTGTGTCACCAGTTTTACATTCCGATGCACCTCTGCAGGTTTACTGTATCCATTGGACCATCCCATTGACGATGAAACACAGAAATTACTTCGGAATTAAATATAAGAGACATAACGTTGAGTTAAGTACAAGAAAACTGAGTCTTCTTATGGTCTATGCTTTGAGCGTTTCCAGTGTCACCAGTTTTACATTCCGATGCACCTCTGTAGGTTTTCTGTATCCCTTGGATTTTCCCATTGACGATGAAACACAGGAATTGCATCGGAATTAAATATAAGAGACACAATGCCGACTTAGGTACAGGAAGATTGAGTCTTCCTACTGTCTATGTTTTGAGCGTTTCCTGCGTCACCAATTTTACATTCCGATGCACCTCTGCAGGTTTACTGTATCCATTGGACCTTCCCATTGACGATGAAACACAGAAATTGCATCAGAATTAAATATAAGAGACACAATGCCGACTTAAGAACAGGAAGGCTGAGTCTTCCTACTGTCTATGTTTTGAGCGTTTCCTGTGTCACCAGTTTTACATTCCGATGCACCTCTGCAGGTTTACTGTATCCCTTGGATCTTCCCATTGACGATGAAACACAGAAATTGCATCGGAATTAAATATAAGAGACACAATGCCGACTTAAGTACAGGAACATTGAGTCTTCCTACTATCTATGTTTTGAGCGTTTCCTGCGTCACCAGTTTTACATTCCGATGCACCTCTGCAGGTTTACTGTATCCCTTGGACTTTCCCAGGGACGATGAAATACAGAAATTGCATCGGAATTAAATATAAGAGACACAATGCCGACTTAATTACAGGAAGACTGAGTCTTCCTACTGTCTATGTTTTGAGCGTGTCCTGTTTCACCTGTTTTACATTCCGATGCACCTCTGCAGGTTTACTGTATCCATTGGACCTTCCCATTGACGATGAAACACAGAAATTACATCGGAATTAAATATAAGAGACACAACGATGAGTTAAGTACAAGAAAACTGAGTCTTCTTACGGTCTATGCTTTCAGCGTTTCCAGTGTCACCAGTTTTACATTCCGATGCACCTCTGCTGGTTTACTGTATCCATTCGACCTTCCCATTGACGATGAAAGACAGAAATTACATCGGAATTAAATATAAGAGACACAACGTTGAGTTAAGTACAAGAAAACTGAGACTTCTTACGGTCTATGTTTTCAGCGTTTCCAGTGTCACCAGTTTTACATTCCGATGCAGAGACACAATTGCGACTTAGGTACAGGAAGACTGAGTCTTCGTATTGTCTATGATTTGAGCATGTCCTGTGTCACCGGTTTTTCATACTGATGCACCTCTGCAGGTTTACTGTAACCCTTCTACCTTCACAGTGACGATGAAACACAGATGTTGCATGGGAATTAAATATAAAAGACACAATGCCGACTTAAGTACAAGAGAACTGAGTCTTCTTAGGGTCTATGATATGAGCGCTTCCTGTGTCACCAGTTTCACATTCCGATGCACCTCTGCAGGGTTACTGTATCTCTTGGACCTTCCCATTGACGATGAAACACAGAAATTGCATCGGAATTAAATATAAGAGACACAATGCCGACTTAAGTACAGAAAGACTGAGTCTTCCTACTGTCAATGTTTGAGCGTTTCCTGTGTCAATAGTTTCACATTCCGATGCACCTCTGTAGGGTTACAGTATCCCTTGGATCTTCCCATTGACGATGAAAAACAGAAATTGCACCGGAATAAAATATAAGAGACACAATGCCGAATTAAGTACAGGAACATTGAGTCTTCCTACTGTCTATGTTTTGAGTGTTTCCTGCGTCACCAGTTTTACATTCCGATGCACCTCTGCAGGTTTACTGTATCCATTGGACCTTCCCATTGACGACGAAACATAGAAATTACATCGGAATTAAATATAAGAGACACAACGTTGACTTAAGTACAAGAAAACTGAGTCTTCTTACGGTCTATGTTTTGAGCGTTTCCAGTGTCACCAGTTTTACATTCCGATGCACCTATGCAGGTTTACTTTATCCATTGGACCTTCGCATGGACGATGAAACACAGATATAACATCGGAATTAAATATAAGAGACACAATGCCGACTTAGGTACAGGAACATGGAGTCTTCCTACTGTCTATGATTTGAGCGTGTCCTGTGTCACCAGTTTTGCATTCTGTTGCACCTCTGCAGGTTTACTGTAACCCTTGGACCTTCACAGTGACGATGAAGCACAGAAATTGCATGGGAATTAAAT
Source organism: Schistocerca nitens (assembly GCF_023898315.1). Taxonomy (NCBI): domain Eukaryota; kingdom Metazoa; phylum Arthropoda; class Insecta; order Orthoptera; family Acrididae; genus Schistocerca; species Schistocerca nitens. The sequence continues at coordinate 1,198,529,766 of NC_064615.1, read as the reverse complement.
ATAAAAGACACAATGCCGACTTAAGTACAAGAGAACTGAGTCTTCATAGGGTCTATGTTATGAGCGCCTCCTGTGTCACCAGTTTCACATTCCGATGCACCTCTGCAGGTTTACTGTATCCCTTGGATCTACCCATTGACGATGAAACACAGAAATTGCATCGGAATTAAATATAAGAGACACAATGCCGACTTAAGTACAGGAACATGGAGTCGTCCTACTGCCTATGTTTTGAGCGTTTCCTGCGCCACCAATTTTACATTCCGATGCACCTCTGCAGGTTTACTGTATCCATTGGACCTTCCTATTGACGATGAAACACAGAAATTACATCGGAGTTAAATATAAGAGACACAACGTTGACTTAACTACAAGAAAACTTAGTCTTCCTACTGTCTAAATTTTGAGCGTGTCCTGTGTCACCAGTTTTACATTCCGATGCACCTCTGCAGGTTTAATGTATCCCTTGGATCCTCCCATTGACGATGAAACACAGAAATTGCACCGGAATTAAATATAAGAGACACAATGCCGACCTATGTACAGGAACATTGAGTCTTCCTACTGTCTATGTTTTGAGCGTTCCTGCGTCACCAGTTTTATATTCTGATGCACCTCTGCAGGTTTACTGTATCCACTGCACCTTCCCATTGACGATGAAACACAGAAATTACTTCGGAATTAAATATAAGAGACACAACGTTGAGTTAAGTACAAGAAAACTGAGTCTTCTTACCGTCTATGCTTTGAGCGTTTCCAGTGTCACCAGTTTTACATTCCGATGCACCTCTGCAGGTTTACTGTATCCCTTGGATTTTCCCATTGACGATGAAACACAGGAATTGCATCGGAATTAAATATAAGACACACAATGGCGACTTAGGTACAGGAAGATTGAGTCTTCCTACTGTCTATGTTTTGAGCGTTTCCTGCGTCACCAATATTACATTCCGATGCACCTCTGCCAGTTTACTGTATCCATTGGACCTTCCCATTGACGATCAAACACAGAAATTGCATCGGTATTAAATATAAGAGACACAATGCCGACTTAATTACAGGAAGACTGAGTCTTCCTACAGTCTACGTTTTGAGCGTTTCCTGTGTCACCAGTTTTACATTCCGATGCACCTCTGCAGGTTTACTGTATCCCTTGCACCTTCCCATTGACAATGAAATACAGAAATTACATCGGACTTAAATATAACAGACACAAGGCCGACTTAAGTACACGAAGACTGAGTCTTCCTACTGTCTATGTTTTGAGCGTTTCCTGTGTCACCAGTTTTACATTCCGATGCACCTCTGCAGGTTTACTGTATCCCTTGGACTTTACCATTGACAATGAAACACAGAAATTGCATCGGAATTAAATATAAGAGACACAATGCCGACTTAAGTACAGGAAGACTGAGTCTTCCTACTGTCTATGTTTTGAGCGTTTCCTGTGCCACAAGTGTTACATTCCGATCCACCTCTGCAGGTTTACTGTATCCATTGGACCTTCCCATTGTCGATGAAACACAGAAATTGCATCGGATTTAAATATAAGAGACACAATTCCGACTTAAGTACAGGAAGGCTGAGTCTTCCTACTGTCTATGTTTTGGGCGTTTCCTGTGTCACCAGTTTTACATTCCGATGCACCTCTGCAGGTTTACTGTATCCATTGGACCATCCCATTGACGATGAAACACAGAAATTACTTCGGAATTAAATATAAGAGACACAACGTTGAGTTAAGTACAAGAAAACTGAGTCTTCTTATGGTCTATGCTTTGAGCGTTTCCAGTGTTACCAGTTTTACATTCCGATGCACCTCTGTAGGTTTACTGTATCCCTTGGATTTTCCCATTTACGATGAAACACAGGAATTGCATCGGAATTAAATATCTGAGACACAATGCCGACTTAGGTACAGGAAGATTGAGTCTTCCTACTGTCTATGTTTTGAGCGTTTCCTGCGTCACCAATTTTACATTCCGATGCACCTCTGCAGGTTTACTGTAACCCTTGGACCTTCACAGTGACGATGAAGCACAGAAATTGCATGGGAATTAAATATAAAAGACACAATGCCGACTTCAGTACAAGAGAACTGAGTCTTCATAGGGTCTATGTTATGAGCGCCTCCTGTGTCACCAGTTTCACATTCCGATTCACCTCTGCAGGGTTACTGTATCTCTTGGACCTTCCCATTGACGATGAAACACACAAATTGCATCGGAATTAAATATAAGAGACACAATGCCGACTTAAGAACAGGTAGGCTGAGTCTTCCTACTGTCTATGTTTTGAGCGTTTCCTGTGTCACCAGTTTCACATTCCGATGCACCTCTGCAGGTTAACTGTATCCCTTGGATCTACCCATTGGCGATGAAACACAGAAATTGCATCGGAATTAAATATAAGAGACACAATGCCGACTTAAGTACAGGAACATGGAGTCGTCCTACTGTCTATGTTTTGAGCGTTTCCTGCGTCACCAATTTTACATTCCGATGCACCTCTGCAGGTTTACTGTATCCATTGGACCTTCCTATTGACGATGAAACACAGAAATTACATCGGAGTTAAATATAAGAGACACAACGTTGACTTAAGTAAAAGAAAACTTAGTCTTCCTACTGTCTAAATTTTGAGCGTGTCCTGTGTCACCAGTTTTACATTCCGATGCACCTCTGCAGGGTTACTGTATCCCTTGGAACTTCCCATTGACGATGAAACACAGAAATTGCATCGGAATTAAATATAAGAGACACAATGCCGACTTAAGTACAGGAAGACTGAGTCTTCCTACTGTCTATGTTTTGAGCGTTTCCTGTGCCACCAGTGTTACATTCCGATCCACCTCTGCAGGTTTACTGTATCCATTGGACCTTCCCATTGTCGATAAAACACAGAAATTGCATCGGAATTAAATATAAGAGACACAATGCCGACTTAATTACAGGAAGACTGAGTCTTCCTACTGTCTATGTTTTGAGCGTGTCCTGTTTCACCTGTTTTACATTCCGATGCACCTCTGCAGGTTTACTGTATCCATTGGACCTTCCCATTGACGATGAAACACAGAAATTACCTCGGAATTAAATATAAGAGACACAACGGTGAGTTAAGTACAAGAAAACTGAGTCTTCTTACGGTCTATGCTTTCAGCGTTTCCAGTGTCACCAGTTTTACATTCCGATGCTCCTCTGCTGGTTTACTGTATCCATTCGACGTTCCCATTGACGATGAAAGACAGAAATTACATCGGAATTAAATATAAGAGACACAACGTTGAGTTAAGTACAAGAAAACTGAGACTTCTTACGGTCTATGTTTTCAGCGTTTCCAGTGTCACCAGTTTTACATTCCGATGCACCTCTGCTGGTTTACTGTATCCATTGGACCTTCCCATGGACGATGAAACACAGAAATTGCATCGGAATTAAATATAAGAGACACAATTCCGACTTAGGTACAGGAAGACTGAGTCTTCCTATTGTCTATGATTTGAGCATGTCCTGTGTCACCGGTTTTTCATACTGATGCACCTCTGCAGGTTTACTGTAACCCTTGGACCTTCACAGTGACGATAAAACACACAAATTGCATCGGAATTAAATATAAGAGACACAATGCCGACTTAAGAACAGGTAGGCTGAGTCTTCCTACTGTCTATGTTTTGAGCGTTTCCTGTGTCACCAGTTTCACATTCCGATGCACCTCTGCAGGTTAACTGTATCCCTTGGATCTACCCATTGACGATGAAACACAGAAATTGCATCGGAATTAAATATAAGAGACACAATGCCGACTTAAGTACAGGAACATGGAGTCGTCCTACTGTCTATGTTTTGAGCGTTTCCTGCGTCACCAATTTTACATTCCGATGCACCTCTGCAGGTTTACTGTATCCATTGGACCTTCCTATTGACGATGAAACACAGAAATTACATCGGAGTTAAATATAAGAGACACAACGTTGACTTAAGTACAAGAAAACTTAGTCTTCCTACTGTCTAAATTTTGAGCGTGTCCTGTGTCACCAGTTTTACATTCCGATGCACCTCTGCAGGGTTACTGTATCCCTTGGACCTTCCCATTGACGATGAAACACAGAAATTGCATCGGAATTAAATATAAGAGACACAATGCCGACTTAAGTACAGGAAGACTGAGTCTTCCTACTGTCTATGTTTTGAGCGTTTCCTGTGCCACCAGTGTTACATTCCGATCCACCTCTGCAGGTTTACTGTATCCATTGGACCTTCCCATTGTCGATGAAACACAGAAATTGCATCGGATTTAAATATAAGAGACACAATTCCGACTTAAGTACAGGAAGGCTGAGTCTTCCTACTGTCTATGTTTTGGGCGTTTCCTGTGTCACCAGTTTTACATTCCGATGCACCTCTGCAGGTTTACTGTATCCATTGGACCATCCCATTGACGATGAAACACAGAAATTACTTCGGAATTAAATATAAGAGACACAACGTTGAGTTAAGTACAAGAAAACTGAGTCTTCTTATGGTCTATGCTTTGAGCGTTTCCAGTGTCACCAGTTTTACATTCCGATGCACCTCTGTAGGTTTACTGTATCCCTTGGATTTTCCCATTGACGATGAAACACAGAAATTGCATCGGAATTAAATATAAGAGACACAATGCCGACTTAAGTACAGGAAGACTGAGTCTTCCTACTGTCTATGTTTTGAGCGTTTCCTGTGCCACCAGTGTTACATTCCGATCCACCTCTGCAGGTTTACTGTAACCCTTGGACCTTCCCATTGACGATGAAACACAGAAATTACATCGGAATTAAATATAAGAGACACAACGTTGAGTTAAGTACAAGAAAACTGAGTCTTCTTACGGTCTATGTTTTCAGCGTTTCCAGTGTCACCAGTTTTACATTCCGATGCTGAGACACAATTGCGACTTAGGTACAGGTAGACTGAGTCTTCGTATTGTCTATGATTTGAGCATGTCCTGTGTCACCGGTTTTTCATACTGATGCACCTCTGCAGGTTTACTGTAACCCTTCTACCTTCACAGTGACGATGAAACACAGATGTTGCATGGGAATTAAATATAAAAGACACAATGCCGACTTAAGTACAAGTGAACTGAGTCTTCTTAGGGTCTATGATATGAGCGCTTCCTGTGTCACCAGTTTCACATTCCGATGCACCTCTGCAGGGTTACTGTATCTCTTGGACCTTCCCATTGACGATGAAACACCGAAATTGCATCGGAATTAAATATAAGAGACACAATGCCGGCTTAAGTACAGAAAGTCTGAGTCTTCCTACAGTCTACGTTTTGAGCGTTTCCTGTGTCACCAGTTTTACATTCCGATGCACCTCTGCAGGTTTACTGTATCCCTTGCACCTTCCCATTGACAATGAAATACAGAAATTACATCGGACTTAAATATAACAGACACAAGGCCGACTTAAGTACACGAAAACTTAGTCTTCCTACTGTCTAAATTTTGAGCGTGTCCTGTGTCACCAGTTTTACATTCCGATGCACCTCTGCAGGGTTACTGTATCCCTTGGACCTTCCCATTGACGATGAAACACAGAAATTGCGTCGGAATTAAATATAAGAGACACAATGCCGACTTAAGTACAGGAAGACTGAGTCTTCCTACTGTCTATGTTTTGAGCGTTTCCTGTGCCACCAGTGTTACATTCCGATCCACCTCTGCAGGTTTACTGTATCCCTTGGATCTTCCCATTGACGATGAAACACAGAAATTGCATCGGAATTAAATATAAGAGACACAATGCCGACTTAAGTACAGGAACATTGAGTCTTCCTACTATCTATGTTTTGAGCGTTTCCTGCGTCACCGGTTTTACATTCCGATGCACCTCTGCAGGTTTACTGTATCCCTTGGACTTTCCCAGGGACGATGAAATACAGAAATTGCATCGGAATTAAATATAAGAGACACAATGCCGACTTAATTACAGGAAGACTGAGTCTTCCTACTGTCTATGTTTTGAGCGTGTCCTGTTTCACCTGTTTTACATTCCGATGCACCTCTGCAGGTTTACTGTATCCATTGGACCTTCCCATTGACGATGAAACACAGAAATTACATCGGAATTAAATATAAGAGACACAACGTTGAGTTAAGTACAAGAAAACTGAGTCTTCTTACGGTCTATGCTTTCAGCGTTTCCAGTGTCACCAGTTTTACATTCCGATGCACCTCTGCTGGTTTACTGTATCCATTCGACCTTCCCATTGACGATGAAAGACAGAAATTACATCGGAATTAAATATAAGAGACACAACGTTGAGTTAAGTACAAGAAAACTGAGACTTCTTACGGTCTATGTTTTCAGCGTTTCCAGTGTCACCAGTTTTACATTCCGATGCAGAGACACAATTGCGACTTAGGTACAGGAAGACTGAGTCTTCGTATTGTCTATGATTTGAGCATGTCCTGTGTCACCGGTTTTTCATACTGATGCACCTCTGCAGGTTTACTGTAACCCTTGGACCTTCACAGTGACGATGAAACACAGATGTTGCATGGGAATTAAATATAAAAGACACAATGCCGACTTAAGTACAAGAGAACTGAGTCTTCTTAGGGTCTATGATATGAGCGCTTCCTGTGTCACCAGTTTCACATTCCGATGCACCTCTGCAGGGTTACTGTATCTCTTGGACCTTCCCATTGACGATGAAACACAGAAATTGCATCGGAATTAAATATAAGAGACACAATGCCGACTTAAGTACAGAAAGACTGAGTCTTCCTACTGTCAATGTTTGAGCGTTTCCTGTGTCAATAGTTTTACATTCCGATGCACCTCTGTAGGGTTACAGTATCCCTTGGATCTTCCCATTGACGATGAAAAACAGAAATTGCACCGGAATAAAATATAAGAGACACAATGCCGAATTAAGTACAGGAACATTGAGTCTTCCTACTGTCTATGTTTTGAGTGTTTCCTGCGTCACCAGTTTTACATTCCGATGCACCTCTGCAGGTTTACTGTATCCATTGGACCTTCCCATTGACGACGAAACACAGAAATTACATCGGAATTAAATATAAGAGACACAACGTTGACTTAAGTACAAGAAAACTGAGTCTTCTTACGGTCTATGTTTTGAGCGTTTCCAGTGTCACCAGTTTTACATTCCGATGCACCTATGCAGGTTTACTTTATCCATTGGACCTTCGCATGGACGATGAAACACAGATATAACATCGGAATTAAATATAAGAGACACAATGCCGACTTAGGTACAGGAACATGGAGTCTTCCTACTGTCTATGATTTGAGCGTGTCCTGTGTCAACAGTTTTGCATTCTGTTGCACCTCTGCAGGTTTACTGTAACCCTTGGACCTTCACAGTGACGATGAAGCGCAGAAATTGCATGGGAATTAAATATAAAAGACACAATGCCGACTTAAGTACAAGAGAACTGAGTCTTCATAGGGTCTATGTTATGAGCGCCTCCTGTGTCACCAGTTTCACATTCCGATGCACCTCTGCAGGTTTACTGTATCCCTTGGATCTACCCATTGACGATGAAACACAGAAATTGCATCGGAATTAAATATAAGAGACACAATGCCGACTTAAGTACAGGAACATGGAGTCGTCCTACTGCCTATGTTTTGAGCGTTTCCTGCGCCACCAATTTTACATTCCGATGCACCTCTGCAGGTTTACTGTATCCATTGGACCTTCCTATTGACGATGAAACACAGAAATTACATCGGAGTTAAATATAAGAGACACAACGTTGACTTAACTACAAGAAAACTTAGTCTTCCTACTGTCTAAATTTTGAGCGTGTCCTGTGTCACCAGTTTTACATTCCGATGCACCTCTGCAGGTTTAATGTATCCCTTGGATCCTCCCATTGACGATGAAACACAGAAATTGCACCGGAATTAAATATAAGAGACACAATGCCGACCTATGTACAGGAACATTGAGTCTTCCTACTGTCTATGTTTTGAGCGTTCCTGCGTCACCAGTTTTATATTCTGATGCACCTCTGCAGGTTTACTGTATCCACTGGACCTTCCCATTGACGATGAAACACAGAAATTACTTCGGAATTAAATATAAGAGACACAACGTTGAGTTAAGTACAAGAAAACTGAGTCTTCTTACGGTCTATGCTTTGAGCGTTTCCAGTGTCACCAGTTTTACATTCCGATGCACCTCTGCAGGTTTACTGTATCCCTTGGATTTTCCCATTGACGATGAAACACAGGAATTGCATCGGAATTAAATATAAGACACACAATGGCGACTTAGGTACAGGAAGATTGAGTCTTCCTACTGTCTATGTTTTGAGCGTTTCCTGCGTCACCAATATTACATTCCGATGCACCTCTGCAAGTTTACTGTATCCATTGGACCTTCCCATTGACGATCAAACACAGAAATTGCATCGGAATTAAATATAAGAGACACAATGCCGACTTAATTACAGGAAGACTGGGTCTTCCTACTGTCTATGCTTTGAGCGTGTCCTATGTCACCAGTTTTACATTCCGATGCACCTCTGCGGGTTTACTGTATCCATTGGACCTTCCCATTGACGATGAAACACAGAAATTACTTCGGAATTAAATATAAGAGACACAACGTTGAGTTAAGTACAAGAAAACTGAGTCTTCTTACGGTCTATGTTTTCAGCGTTTCCAGTGTCACCAGTTTTACATTCCGATGCACCTCTGCTGGTTTACTGTATCCATTCGACCTTCCCATTGACGATGAAAGACAGAAATTACATCGGAATTAAATATAAGAGACACAACGTTGAGTTAAGTACAAGAAAACTGAGACTTCTTACGGTCTATATTTTCAGCGTTTCCAGTGTCACCAGATTTACATTCCGATGCACCTCTGCAGGTTTACTGTATCCATTGGACCTTCCCATCTACGATGAAACACGGAAATTGCATCGGAATTAAATATAAGAGGCACAATTCCGACTTAGGTACAGGACGACTGAGTCTTCCTACTGTCTATGATTTGAGCATGTCCTTTGTCACCGGTTTTGCATTCTGATGCACCTCTGCAGGTTTACTGTAACCCTTGGACCTTCACAGTGACGATGAAACACAGAAATTGCATGGGAATTAAATATAAAAGACACAATGCCGACTTAAGTACAACAGAACTGAGTCTTCTTAGGGTCTATGTTATGAGCGCTTCCTGTGTCACCAGTTTCACATTCCGATGCACCTCTGCAGGGTTACTGTATCTCTTCGACCTTCCCATTGACAATGAAACACAGAAATTGCATTGGAATTAAATATAAGAGACGCAATGCCGACTTAAGTACAGAAAGACTGAGTCTTCCTACTGTCTACGTTTTGAGCGTTTCCTGTGTCACTAGTTTCACATTCCAATGCACCTCTGTAGGTTTACTGTATCCCTTGCACCTTCCCATTGACAATGAAATGCAGAAATTACATAGGACTTAAATATAACAGACACAAGGCCGACTTAAGTACAGGAAGACTGAGTCTTCCTACTGTCTATGTTTTTAGCGTTTCCTGTGTCACCAGTTTTACATTCCGATGCACCTCTGCAGGTTTACTGTATCCCTTGGACTTTACCATTGACGATAAAACACAGAAATTGCATCGGAATTAAATATAAGAGACACAATGCCGACTTAAGTACAGAAAGACTGAGTCGTCCTACTGTCAATGTTTGAGCGTTTCCTGTGTCAACAGTTTTACATTCCGATGCACCTCTGTAGGGTTACTGTATCCGTTGGATCTTCCCATTGACGATGAAACACAGAAATTGCATCGGAATAAAATATAAGTGACACAATGCCGACCTATGTACAGGAACATTGAGTCTTCCTACTGTCTATGTTTTGGGCGTTTCCTGTGTCACCAGTGTTACATTCCGATGCTTCTCTGCAGGTTTACTGTATCCCTTGGATCTTCCCATTGACGATGAAACACAGAAATTGCATCGGAATGAAATATAAGAGACACAATGCCGACTTAAGTACAGGAACATAGAGTCTTCCTACTATCTATGTTTTGAGCGTTTCCTGAGTCACCAGTTTTACATTCCGATGCACCTCTGCAGGTTTACTGTATCCCTTGGACCTTCCCATGGACGAAGAAACACAGAAATTGCATCGGAATTAAATATAAGAGACACAATGCCGACTTAATTACAGGAAGACTGAGTCTTCCTACTGTCTATGTTTTGAGCGTGTCCTGTGTCACCAGTTTTACATTCCGATGCACCTCTGCGAGTTTACTGTATCCATTGGACCTTCCCATTGACGATGAAACACAGAAATTACATCGGAATTAAATATAAGAGACACAACGTTGAGTTAAGTACAAGAAAACTGAGTCTTCTTACGGTCTATGTTTTCAGCGTTTCCAGTGTCACCAGTTTTACATTCCGATGCCCCTCTGCTGGTTTACTGTATCCATTTGACCTTCCCATTGGCGATGAAAGACAGAAATTACATCGGAATTAAATATAAGAGACACAACGTTGAGTTAAGTACAAGAAAACTGAGACTTCTTATGGTCTATGTTTTCAGCGTTTCCAGTGTCACCAATTTTACATTCCGATGCACCTCTGCAGGTTTACTGTATCCATTGGACCTTCCCATGGACGATGAAACACGGAAATTGCATCGGAATTAAATATAAGAGAAACAATTCCGACTTAGGTACAGGAAGACTGAGTCTTCCTACTGTCTATGATTTGAGCATGTCCTGTGTCACCGGTTTTGCATTCTGATGCACCTCTGCAAGTTTACTGTAACCCTTGGACCTTCACAGTGACGATGAAACACAGAAATTGCAAGGGAATTAAATATAAAAGACACAATGCCGACTTAAGTACAGGAAGACTGAGTCTTCCTACTGTCTAGGTTTTGAGCGTTTCCTGTGTCACCAGTTTTACATTCCGATGCACCTCTGTAGGTTTACTGTATCCCTTGGACTTTACCGTTTACGATGAAACACAGAAATTGCATCGGAATTAAATATAAGAGACACAATGCCGACTTAAGAACAGGAAGACTGAGTCTTCCTACTCTCAATGTTTGAGCGTTTCCTGTGTCACCAGTTTTACATTCCGATGCACCTCTGCAGGTTTACTGTATCCATTGGACCTTCCCATTGACGATGAAACACAGAAAATGCATCGGAATTAAATATAAGAGACACAATGCCGACTTAAGTACAGGAAGTCTGAGTCTTCCTACTGTCTATGTTTTGAGCGTTTCCTGTGTCACCAGTTTTACATTCCGATGCACCTCTGCAGGGTTACTGTATCCCTTGGACCTTCCCATTGACGATGAAACACAGAAATTGCTTCGCAATTAAATATAAGAGACACAATGCCGACTTAAGTACAGAAAGACTGAGTCTTCCTACTGTCTACGTTTTGAGCGTTTCCTGTGTCACTAGTTCTACATTCCGATGCACCTCTGCAGGTTTACTGTATCCCTTGCAACTTCCCATTGACAATGATATGCAGAAATTACATCGGACTTAAATATAACAGACACAAGGCCGACTTAAGTACAGGAAGACTGAGTCTTCCTACTGTCTATGTTTTGAGCGTTTCCTGTGTCACCAGTTTTACAATCCGATGCACCTCTGCAGGTTTACTGTATCCCTTGGACTTTACCATTGACGATGAAACACAGAAATTGCATCGGAATTAAATATAAGAGACACAATGCCGACTTAAGTACAGAAAGACTGAGTCGTCCTACTGTCAATGTTTGAGCGTTTCCTGTGTCAACAGTTTTACATTCCGATGCACCTCTGTAGGGTTACTGTATCCGTTGGATCTTCCCATTGACGATGAAACACAGAAATTGCATCGGAATAAAATATAAGAGAAACAATGCCGACTTAAGTACAGGAACATTGATTCTTCCTACTGTCTATGTTTTGAGCGTTTCCTGTGTCACCAGTTTTACATTACGATGCACCTCTGCAGGTTTACTGTATCCATTGGACCACCCCATTGACGATGAAACACAGAAATTAGATCGGAATTAAATATAAGAGACACAATGCCGACTTAAGTACAGAAAGACTGAGTCTTCCTACTGTCTACGTTTTGAGCGTTTCCTGTGTCACTAGTTTTACATTCCGATGCACCTCTGCAGGATTACGGTATCCCTTGCACCTTCCCATTGACAATGAAATGCAGAAATTACATCGGACTTAAATATAACAGACACAAGGCCGACTTAAGTACAGGAAGACTGAGTCTTCCTACTGTCTATGTTTTGAGCGTTTCCTGTTTCACCAGTTTTACATTCCGATGCACCTCTGCAGGTTTACTGTATCCCTTGGACTTTACCATTGACGATGAAACACAGAAATTGCATCGGAATTAAATATAAGAGACACAATGCCGACTTCAGTACACAAAGACTGAGTCGTTCTACTGTCAATGTTTGAGCGTTTCCTGTGTCAACAGTTTTACATTCTGATGCACCTCTGTAGGGTTACTGTATCCCTTGGATCTTCCCATTGACGATGAAACACAGAAATTGCATCGGAATAAAATATAAGAGACACAATGCCGGCTTAAGTACAGGAACATTGAGTCTTCCTACTGTCTATGTTTTGAGCGTTTCCTGCGTCACCAGTTTTACATTACGATGCACCTCTGCAGGTTTACTGTATCCATTGGACCTTCCCATTGACGATGAAACACAGAAATTAGATCGGAATTAAATATAAGAGACACAACGTTGACTTAAGTACAAGAAAACTGAGTCTTCTTACGGTCTATGTTTTGAGCGTTTCCAGTGTCACCAGTTTTACATTCCGATGCACCTCTGGAGGTTTACTTTATCCATTTGACCTTCGCATGGACGATGAAACACAGAAATTGCATCGGAATTAAATATAAGAGACACAATGCCGACTTAAGTACCGGGAGACTGTGTCTTCCTACTGGCTATGATTTGAGCGTTTCCTGTGTTACCAGTTTTACATTCCGATGCACCTCTGTAGGTTTACTCTATCCCTTGGACTTTACCATTGACGATGAAACACAGAAATTGCATCGGAATTAAATAAAAGAGACACAATGCCGACTTAAGAACAGGAAGACTGAGTCTTCCTACTGTCAATGTTTGAGCGTTTCCTGTGTCAACAGTTTTACATTCCGATGCACCTCTGCAGGTTTACTGTATCCATTGGACCTTCCCATTGACGATGAAACACAGAAAATGCATCGGAATTAAATATAAGAGACACGATGCCGACTTAAGTACAGGAAGTCTGAGTCTTCCTACTGTCTATGTTTTGAGCGTTTCCTGTGTCACCAGTTTTATATTCTGATGCACTTCTGCAGGTTTACTGTATCCACTGGACCTTCCCATTGACGATGAAACACAGAAATTACTTCGGAATTAAATATAAGAGACACAACGTTGAGTTAAGTACAAGAAAACTGAGTCTTCTTACGGTCTATGCTTTGAGCGTTTCCAGTGTCACCAGTTTTACATTCCGATGCACCTCTGCAGGTTTACTGTATCCCTTGGATTTTCCCATTGACGATGAAACACAGGAATTGCATCGGAATTAAATATAAGACACACAATGGCGACTTAGGTACAGGAAGATTGAGTCTTCCTACTGTCTATGTTTTGAGCGTTTCCTGCGTCACCAATATTACATTCCGATGCACCTCTGCAAGTTTACTGTATCCATTGGACCTTCCCATTGACGATCAAACACAGAAATTGCATCGGAATTAAATATAAGAGACACAATGCCGACTTAATTACAGGAAGACTGGGTCTTCCTACTGTCTATGCTTTGAGCCTGTCCCATGTCACCAGTTTTACATTCCGATGCACCTCTGCGGGTTTACTGTATCCATTGGACCTTCCCATTGACGATGAAACACAGAAATTACTTCGGAATTAAATATAAGAGACACAACGTTAAGTACAAGAAAACTGAGTCTTCTTACGGTCTATGTTTTCAGCGTTTCCAGTGTCACCAGTTTTACATTCCGATGCACCTCTGCTGGTTTACTGTATCCATTCGACCTTCCCATTGACGATGAAAGACAGAAATTACATCGGAATTAAATATAAGAGACACAACGTTGAGTTAAGTACAAGAAAACTGAGACTTCTTACGGTCTATATTTTCAGCGTTTCCAGTGTCACCAGATTTACATTCCGATGCACCTCTGCAGGTTTACTGTATCCATTGGACCTTCCCATCTACGATGAAACACGGAAATTGCATCGGAATTAAATATAAGAGGCACAATTCCGACTTAGGTACAGGACGACTGAGTCTTCCTACTGTCTATGATTTGAGCATGTCCTTTGTCACCGGTTTTGCATTCTGATGCACCTCTGCAGGTTTACTGTAACCCTTGGACCTTCACAGTGACGATGAAACACAGAAATTGCATGGGAATTAAATATAAAAGACACAATGCCGACTTAAGTACAACAGAACTGAGTCTTCTTAGGGTCTATGTTATGAGCGCTTCCTGTGTCACCAGTTTCACATTCCGATGCACCTCTGCAGGGTTACTGTATCTCTTCGACCTTCCCATTGACAATGAAACACAGAAATTGCATTGGAATTAAATATAAGAGACGCAATGCCGACTTAAGTACAGAAAGACTGAGTCTTCCTACTGTCTACGTTTTGAGCGTTTCCTGTGTCACTAGTTTCACATTCCAATGCACCTCTGTAGGTTTACTGTATCCCTTGCACCTTCCCATTGACAATGAAATGCAGAAATTACATAGGACTTAAATATAACAGACACAAGGCCGACTTAAGTACAGGAAGACTGAGTCTTCCTACTGTCTATGTTTTTAGCGTTTCCTGTGTCACCAGTTTTACATTCCGATGCACCTCTGCAGGTTTACTGTATCCCTTGGACTTTACCATTGACGATAAAACACAGAAATTGCATCGGAATTAAATATAAGAGACACAATGCCGACTTAAGTACAGAAAGACTGAGTCGTCCTACTGTCAATGTTTGAGCGTTTCCTGTGTCAACAGTTTTACATTCCGATGCACCTCTGTAGGGTTACTGTATCCCTTGGATCTTCCCATTGACGATGAAACACAGAAATTGCATCGGAATAAAATATAAGTGACACAATGCCGACCTATGTACAGGAACATTGAGTCTTCCTACTGTCTATGTTTTGGGCGTTTCCTGTGTCACCACTGTTACATTCCGATGCTTCTCTGCAGGTTTACTGTATCCCTTGGATCTTCCCATTGACGATGAAACACAGGAATTGCATCGGAATTAATTATAAGAGACACAATGCCGACTTAGGTAAAGGAAGATTGAGTCTTCCTACTGTCTATGTTTTGAGCGTTTCCTGCGTCACCAATTTTACATTCCGATGCACCTCTGCAAGTTTGCTGTATCCATTGGACCTTCCCATTGACGATGAAACACAGAAATTGCATCGGAATTAAATATAAGAGACACAATGCCGACTTAAGTACAGGAAGGCTGAGTCTTCCTACTGTCTATGTTTTGAGCGTTTCCTGTGTCACCAGTTTTACATTCCGATGCACCTCTGCAGGTTTACTGTATCCCTTGGATCTTCCCATTGACGATGAAACACAGAAATTGCATCGGAATGAAATATAAGAGACACAATGCCGACTTAAGTACAGGAACATAGAGTCTTCCTACTATCTATGTTTTGAGCGTTTCCTGCGTCACCAGTTTTACATTCCGATGCACCTCTGCAGGTTTACTGTATCCCTTGGACCTTCCCATGGACGAAGAAACACAGAAATTGCATCGGAATTAAATATAAGAGACACAATGCCGACTTAATGACAGGAAGACTGAGTCTTCCTACTGTCTATGTTTTGAGCGTGTCCTGTGTCACCAGTTTTACATTCCGATGCACCTCTGCGAGTTTACTGTATCCATTGGACCTTCCCATTGACGATGAAACACAGAAATTACATCGGAATTAAATATAAGAGACACAACGTTGAGTTAAGTACAAGAAAACTGAGTCTTCTTACGGTCTATGTTTTCAGCGTTTCCAGTGTCACCAGTTTTACATTCCGATGCCCCTCTGCTGGTTTACTGTATCCATTTGACCTTCCCATTGACGATGAAAGACAGAAATTACATCGGAATTAAATATAAGAGACACAACGTTGAGTTAAGTACAAGAAAACTGGGACTTCTTATGGTCTATGTTTTCAGCGTTTCCAGTGTCACCAATTTTACATTCCGATGCACCTCTGCAGGTTTACTGTATCCATTGGACCTTCCCATGGACGATGAAACACGGAAATTGCATCGGAATTAAATATAAGAGACACAATTCCGACTTAGGTACAGGAAGACTGAGTCTTCCTACTGTCTATGATTTGAGCATGTCCTGTGTCACCGGTTTTGCATTCTGATGCACCTCTGCAAGTTTACTGTAACCCTTGGACCTTCACAGTGACGATGAAACACAGAAATTGCAAGGGAATTAAATATAAAAGACACAATGCCGACTTAAGTACAGGAAGACTGAGTCTTCCTACTGTCTATGTTTTGAGCGTTTCCTGTGTCACCAGTTTTACATTCCGATGCACCTCTGTAGGTTTACTGTATCCCTTGGACTTTACCGTTGACGATGAAACACAGAAATTGCATCGGAATTAAATATAAGAGACACAATGCCGACTTAAGAACAGGAAGACTGAGTCTTCCTACTCTCAATGTTTGAGCGTTTCCTGTGTCACCAGTTTTACATTCCGATGCACCTCTGCAGGTTTACTGTATCCATTGGACCTTCCCATTGACGATGAAACACAGAAAATGCATCGGAATTAAAAATAAGAGACACAATGCCGACTTATGTACAGGAAGTCTGAGTCTTCCTACTGTCTATGGTTTGAGCGTTTCCTGTGTCACCAGTTTTACATTCCGATGCACCTCTGCAGGGTTACTGTATCCCTTGGACCTTCCCATTGACGATGAAACACAGAAATTGCTTCGCAATTAAATATAAGAGACACAATGCCGACTTAAGTACAGAAAGACTGAGTCTTCCTACTGTCTACGTTTTGAGCGTTTCCTGTGTCACTAGTTCTACATTCCGATGCACCTCTGCAGGTTTACTGTATCCCTTGCAACTTCCCATTGACAATGAAATGCAGAAATTACATCGGACTTAAATATAACAGACACAAGGCCGACTTAAGTACAGGAAGACTGAGTCTTCCTACTGTCTATGTTTTGAGCGTTTCCTGTGTCACCAGTTTTACATTCCGATGCACCTCTGCAGGTTTACTGTATCCCTTGGACTTTACCATTGACGATGAAACACAGAAATTGCATCGGAATTAAATATAAGAGACACAATGCCGACTTAAGTACAGAAAGACTGAGTCGTCCTACTGTCAATGTTTGAGCGTTTCCTGTGTCAACAGTTTTACATTCCGATGCACCTCTGTAGGGTTACTGTATCCGTTGGATCTTCCCATTGACGATGAAACACAGAAATTGCATCGGAATAAAATATAAGAGAAACAATGCCGACTTAAGTACAGGAACATTGATTCTTCCTACTGTCTATGTTTTGAGCGTTTCCTGTGTCACCAGTTTTACATTACGATGCACCTCTGCAGGTTTACTGTATCCATTGGACCACCCCATTGACGATGAAACACAGAAATTAGATCGGAATTAAATATAAGAGACACAATGCCGACTTAAGTACAGAAAGACTGAGTCTTCCTACTGTCTACGTTTTGAGCGTTTCCTGTGTCACTAGTTTTACATTCCGATGCACCTCTGCAGGATTACGGTATCCCTTGCACCTTCCCATTGACAATGAAATGCAGAAATTACATCGGACTTAAATATAACAGACACAAGGCCGACTTAAGTACAGGAAGACTGAGTCTTCCTACTGTCTATGTTTTGAGCGTTTCCTGTTTCACCAGTTTTACATTCCGATGCACCTCTGCAGGTTTACTGTATCCCTTGGACTTTACCATTGACGATGAAACACAGAAATTGCATCGGAATTAAATATAAGAGACACAATGCCGACTTAAGTACACAAAGACTGAGTCGTTCTACTGTCAATGTTTGAGCGTTTCCTGTGTCAACAGTTTTACATTCCGATGCACCTCTGTAGGGTTACTGTATCCCTTGGATCTTCCCATTGACGATGAAACACAGAAATTGCATCGGAATAAAATATAAGAGACACAATGCCGGCTTAAGTACAGGAACATTGAGTCTTCCTACTGTCTATGTTTTGAGCGTTTCCTGCGTCACCAGTTTTACATTACGATGCACCTCTGCAGGTTTACTGTATCCATTGGACCTTCCCATTGACGATGAAACACAGAAATTAGATCGGAATTAAATATAAGAGACACAACGTTGACTTAAGTACAAGAAAACTGAGTCTTCTTACGGTCTATGTTTTGAGCGTTTCCAGTGTCACCAGTTTTACATTCCGATGCACCTCTGGAGGTTTACTTTATCCATTTGACCTTCGCATGGACGATGAAACACAGAAATTGCATCGGAATTAAATATAAGAGACACAATGCCGACTTAAGTACAGGGAGACTGTGTCTTCCTACTGGCTATGATTTGAGCGTTTCCTGTGTTACCAGTTTTACATTCCGATGCACCTCGGTAGGTTTACTCTATCCCTTGGACTTTACCATTGACGATGAAACACAGAAATTGCATCGGAATTAAATAAAAGAGACACAATGCCGACTTAAGAACAGGAAGACTGAGTCTTCCTACTGTCAATGTTTGAGCGTTTCCTGTGTCAACAGTTTTACATTCCGATGCACCTCTGCAGGTTTACTGTATCCATTGGACCTTCCCATTGACGATGAAACACAGAAAATGCATCGGAATTAAATATAAGAGACACGATGCCGACTTAAGTACAGGAAGTCTGAGTCTTCCTACTGTCTATGTTTTGAGCGTTTCCTGCGTCACCAGTTTTACATTCCGATGCACCTCTGCAGGTTTACTGTATCCATTGGACCATCCCATTGACGATGAAACACAGAAATTGCATCGGAATTAAATATAAGAGACACAATGCCGACATAAGTACAGGAACATGGAGTCTTCCTACTGTCTATGTTTTGAGCGTTTCCTGCATCACCAGTTTTACATTCCGATGCACCTCTGCAGGTTTACTGTATCCATTGGACATTCCCATTGACGATGAAACACAGAAATTGCATCGGAGTTAAAATTAAGAGACACAACGATGAATTAAGTACAAGAAAACTTAGTCTTCTTACGGTCTATGTTTTGAGCGTTTCCAGTGTCTCCAGTTTTACATTCCGATGCACCTCTGCAGGTTTACTGTATACACTGTACCTTCCCATGGACGATGAAACATAGAAATTGCATCGGAATTAAATATAAGAGACACAATGCCGACTTAAGTACAGAAAGACTGAGTCGTCCTACTGTCAATGTTTGAGCGTTTCCTGTGTCAACAGTTTTACATTCCGATGCACCTCTGTAGGGTTACTGTATCCCTTGGATCTTCCCATTGACGATGGAACACAGAAATTGCATCGGAATAAAATATAAGAGACACAATGCCGGCTTAAGTACAGGAACATTGAGTCTTCCTACTGTCTATGTTTTCAGCGTTTCCTGCGTCACCAGTTTTACATTACGATGCACCTCTGCAGGTTTACTGTATCCATTGGACCTTCCCATTGACGATGAAACACAGAAATTAGATCGGAATTAAATATAAGAGACACAATGCCGACTTAAGTACAGAAAGACTGAGTCTTCCTACTGTCTACGCTTTGAGCGTTTCCTGTGTCACTAGTTTTACATTCCGATGCACCTCTGCAGGATTACGGTATCCCTTGCACCTTCCCATTGACAATGAAATGCAGAAATTACATCGGACTTAAATATAACAGACACAAGGCCGACTTAAGTACAGGAAGACTGAGCCTTCCTACTGTCTAAGTTTTGAGCGTTTCCTGTTTCACCAGTTTTACATTCCGATGCACCTCTGCAAGTTTACTGTATCCATTGGACTTTACCATTGACGATGAAACACAGAAATTGCATCGGAATTAAATATAAGAGACACAATGCCGACTTAAGTACACAAAGATTGAGTCGTCCTACTGTCAATATTTGAGCGTTTCCTGTGTCAACAGTTTTACATTCCGATGCACCTCTGTAGGGTTACTGTATCCCTTGGATCTTCCCATTGACGATGAAACACAGAAGTTGCATCGGAATAAAATATAAGAGACACAATGCCGACTTAAGTACAGGAACATTGAGTCTTCCTACTGTCTATGTTTTGAGCGTTTCCTACGTCACCAGTTTTACATTACGATGCACCTCTGCAGGTTTACTGTATCCATTGGACCTTCCCATTGACGATGAAACACAGAAATTAGATCGGAATTAAATATAAGAGACACAATGCCGACTTAAGTACAGGAAGACTGAGTCTTCCTACTGGCTATGTTTTGAGCGTTTCCTGTGTAACCAGTTTTACATTCCGATGCACCTCTGTAGGTTTACTCTATCCCTTGGACTTTACCATTGACGATGAAACACAGAAATTGCATCGGAATTAAATAAAAGAGACACAATGCCGACTTAAGAACAGGAAGACTGAGTCTTCCTACTGTCAATGTTTGAGCGTTTCCTGTGTCAACAGTTTTACATTCCGATGCACCTCTGCAGGTTTACTGTATCCATTGGACCTTCCCATTGACGATGAAACACAGAAAATGCATCGGAATTAAATATAAGAGACACAATGCCGACTTAAGTACAGGAAGTCTGAGTCTTCCTACTGTCTATGTTTCGAGCGTTTCCTGTGTCACCAGTTTTACATTCCGATGCACCTCTGCAGGTTTACTGTATCCCTTGGATCTTCCCATTGACGATGAAACACAGAAATTGCATCGGAATTAAATATAAGAGGCACAATGCCGACTTCAGTACAGGAACATTGAGTCTTCCTACTGACTATGTTTTGAGCGTTTCCTGCGTCACCAGTTTTACATTCCGATGCCCTCTGCAGGTTTACTGTATCCATTGGACCATCCCATTGACGATGAAACACAGAAATTGCATCGGAATTAAATATAAGAGACACAATGCCGACATAAGTACAGGAACATGGAGTCTTCCTACTGTCTATGTTTTGAGCGTTTCCTGCATCACCAGTTTTACATTCCGATGCACCTCTGCAGGTTTACTGTATCCATTGGACATCCCCATTGACGATGAAACACAGAAATTACATCGGAGTTAAAATTAAGAGACACAACGATGAATTAAGTACAAGAAAACTTAGTCTTCTTACGGTCTATGTTTTGAGCGTTTCCAGTGTCTCCAGTTTTACATTCCGATGCACCTCTGCAGGTTTACTGTATACACTGGACCTTCCCATGGACGATGAAACATAGAAATTGCATCGGAATTAAATATAAGAGACACAATGCCGACTTAGGTACAGGAAGACTGAGTCTTCCTACTGTCTATGTTTTGAGCGTGTCCCGTGTCACCAGTTTTACATTCCGATGCACCTCTGCCGGGTTACTGTATCCCTTGGACCTTCCCATTGACGATGAAACACAGAAATTGCATCGCAATTAAATATAAGAGACACAATGCCGACTTAAGTACAGGAACATTGAGTCTTCCTACTGTCTATGTTTTGAGCGTTTCCTGCGTCACCAGTTTTACATTACGATGCACCTCTGCAGGTTTACTGTATCCATTGGACCTTCCCATTGACGATGAAACACAGAAATTAGATCGTAATTAAATATAAGAGACACAACGTTGACTTAAGTACAAGAAAACTGAGTCTTCTTACGGTCTATGTTTTGAGCGTTTCCAGTGTCACCAGTTTTACATTCCGGTGCACCTCTGGAGGTTTACTTTATCCATTTGACCTTCGCATGGACGATGAAACACAGAAATTGCATCGGAATTAAATATAAGAGACACAATGCCGACAGGAAGACTGAGTCTTCCTACTGGCTATGTTTTGAGCGTTTCCTGTGTCACCAGTTTTACATTCCGATGCACCTCTGTAGGTTTACTCTATCCCTTGGACTTTACCATTGACGATGAAACACAGAAATTGCATCGGAATTAAATAAAAGAGACACAATGCCGACTTAGGAACAGGAAGACTGAGTCTTCCTACTGTCAATGTTTGAGCGTTTCCTGTGTCAACAGTTTTACATTCCGATGCACCTCTGCAGGTTTGCTGTATCCATTGGACCCTCCCATTGACGATGAAACACAGAAAATGCATCGGAATTAAATATAAGAGACACAATGCCGACTTAAGTACAGGAAGTCTGAGTTTTCCTACTGTCTATGTTTTGAACGTTTCCTGTGTCACCAGTTTTACATTCCGATGCACCTCTGCAGGTTTACTGTATCCCTTGGATCTTGCCATTGACGATGAAACACAGAAATTGCATCGGAATTGAATATAAGAGACACAATGCCGACATAAGTACAGGAACATGGAGTCTTCCTACTGTCTATGTTTTGAGCGTTTCCTGCATCACCAGTTTTACATTCCGATGCACCTCTGCAGGTTTACTGTATCCATTGGACATTCCCATTGACGATGAAACACAGAAATTACATCGGAGTTAAAATTAAGAGACACAACGATGAATTAAGTACAAGAAAACTTAGTCTTCTTACGGTCTATGTTTTGAGCGTTTCCAGTGTCTCCAGTTTTACATTCCGATGCACCTCTGCAGGTTTACTGTATACACAGGACCTTCCCATGGACGATGAAACATAGAAATTGCATCGGAATTAAATATAAGAGACACAATGCCGACTTAGGTACAGGAAGACTGAGTCTTCCTACTGTCTATGATTTGAGCGTGTCCCGTGTCACCAGTTTTACATTCCGATGCACCTCTGCAGGGTTACTGTATCCCTTGGACCTTCCCATTGACGATGAAACACAGAAATTGCATCGCAATTAAATATAAGAGACACAATGCCGACTTATGTACAGAAAGACTGAGTCTTCCTACTGTCTACGTTTTGAGCGTTTCCTGTGTCACTAGTTTTACATTCCGATGCACCTCTGCAGGTTTACTGTATCCCTTGCACCTTCCCATTGACAATGAAATGCAGAAATTACATCGGACATAAATATAACAGACACAATGCCGACTTAAGTACAGGAAGACTGAGTCTTCCTACTGTCTATGTTTTGAGCGTTTCCTGCGTCACCAGTTTTACATTCCGATGCACCTCTGCAGGTTTCCTGTATCCCTTGGACTTTACCATTGACGATGAAACACAGAAATTGCATCGGAATTAAATATAAGAGACACAATGCCGACTTAAGTACAAAAAGACTGAGTCGTCCTACTGTCAATGTTAGAGCGTTTCCTGTGTCAACAGTTTTACCTTCCGATGCACCTCTGTAGGGTTACTGTATCCCTTGGATCTTCCCATTGACGATGAACCACAGAAATTGCATCGGAATAAAATATAAGAGACACAATGCCGACTTAAGTACAGGAACATTGAGTCTTCCTACTGTCTATGTTTTGAGCGTTTCCTGCGTCACCAGTTTTACATTACGATGCACCTCTGCAGGTTTACTGTATCCATTGGACCTTCCCATTGACGATGAAACACAGAAATTAGATCGGAATTAAATATAAGAGACACATTGCCGACTTAAGTACAGAAAGACTGAGACTTCCTACTGTCTACGTTTTGAGCGTTTCCTGTGTCACTATTTTTACATTCCGATGCACCTCTGCAGGTTTACTGTATCCCTTGCACCTTCCCATTGACAATGAAATGCAGAAATTACATCGGACTTAAATATAACAGACACAAGGCCGACTTAAGTACAGGAAGACTGAGTCTTCCTACTGTCTATGTTTTTAGCGTTTCCTGTGTCACCAGTTTTACAGTCCGATGCACCTCTGCACGTTTACTGTATCCCTTGGACTTTACCATTGACGATGAAACACAGAAATTGCATCGGAATTAAATATAAGAGACACAATGCCGACTTAAGTACACAAAGACTGAGTCGTCCTACTGTCAATGTTTGAGCGTTTCCTGTGTCAACAGTTTTACATTCCGATGCACATCTGTAAGGTTACTGTATCCTTTGGATCTTCCCATTGACGATGAAACACAGAAATTGCATCGGAATAAAATATAAGAGACACAATGCCGACTTAAGTACAGGAACATTGAGTCTTCCTACTGACTATGTTTTGAGCGTTTCCTGCGTCACCAGTTTTACATTCCGATGCAACTCTGCAGGTTTACTGTATCCATTGGACCATCCCATTGACGATGAAACATAGATATTGCATCGGAATTAAATATAAGAGACACAATGCCGACATAAGTACAGGAACATGGAGTCTTCCTACTGTCTATGTTTTGAGCGTTTCCTGCATCACCAGTTTTACATTCCGATGCACCACTGCAGGTTTACTGTATCCATTGGACATTCCCATTGACGATGAAACACAGAAATTACATCGGAGTTAAAATTAAGAGACACAACGATGAATTAAGTACAAGAAAACTTAGTCTTCTTACGGTCTATGTTTTGAGCGTTTCCAGTGTCTCCAGTTTTAAATTCCGATGCACCTCTGCAGGTTTACTGTATACACTGGACCTTCCCATGGACGATGAAACATAGAAATTGCATCGGAATTAAATATAAGAGACACAATGCCGACTTAAGTACAGAAAGACTGAGTCGTCCTACTGTCAATGTTTGAGCGTTTCCTGTGTCAACAGTTTTACATTCCGATGCACCTCTGTAGGGTTACTGTATCCCTTGGATCTTCCCATTGACGATGGAACACAGAAATTGCATCGGAATAAAATATAAGAGACACAATGCCGGCTTAAGTACAGGAACATTGAGTCTTCCTACTGTCTATGTTTTCAGCGTTTCCTGCGTCACCAGTTTTACATTACGATGCACCTCTGCAGGTTTACTGTATCCATTGGACCTTCCCATTGACGATGAAACACAGAAATTAGATCGGAATTAAATATAAGAGACACAATGCCGACTTAAGTACAGAAAGACTGAGTCTTCCTACTGTCTACGTTTTGAGCGTTTCCTGTGTCACTAGTTTTACATTCCGATGCACCTCTGCAGGATTACGGTATCCCTTGCACCTTCCCATTGACAATGAAATGCAGAAATTACATCGGACTTAAATATAACAGACACAAGGCCGACTTAAGTACAGGAAGACTGAGCCTTCCTACTGTCTAAGTTTTGAGCGTTTCCTGTTTCACCAGTTTTACATTCCGATGCACCTCTGCAAGTTTACTGTATCCATTGGACTTTACCATTGACGATGAAACACAGAAATTGCATCGGAATTAAATATAAGAGACACAATGCCGACTTAAGTACACAAAGATTGAGTCGTCCTACTGTCAATATTTGAGCGTTTCCTGTGTCAACAGTTTTACATTCCGATGCACCTCTGTAGGGTTACTGTATCCCTTGGATCTTCCCATTGACGATGAAACACAGAAGTTGCATCGGAATAAAATATAAGAGACACAATGCCGACTTAAGTACAGGAACATTGAGTCTTCCTACTGTCTATGTTTTGAGCGTTTCCTACGTCACCAGTTTTACATTACGATGCACCTCTGCAGGTTTACTGTATCCATTGGACCTTCCCATTGACGATGAAACACAGAAATTAGATCGGAATGAAATATAAGAGACACAATGCCGACTTAAGTACAGGAAGACTGAGTCTTCCTACTGGCTATGTTTTGAGCGTTTCCTGTGTCACCAGTTTTCCATTCCGATGCACCTCTGTAGGTTTACTCTATCCCTTGGACTTTACCATTGACGATGAAACACAGAAATTGCATCGGAATTAAATAAAAGAGACACAATGCCGACTTAAGAACAGGAAGACTGAGTCTTCCTACTGTCAATGTTTGAGCGTTTCCTGTGTCAACAGTTTTACATTCCGATGCACCTCCGCAGGTTTACTGTATCCATTGGACCTTCCCATTGACGATGAAACACAGAAAATGCATCGGAATTAAATATAAGAGACACAATGCCGACTTAAGTACAGGAAGTCTGAGTCTTCCTACTGTCTATGTTTCGAGCGTTTCCTGTGTCACCAGTTTTACATTCCGATGCACCTCTGCAGGTTTACTGTATCCCTTGGATCTTCCCATTGACGATGAAACACAGAAATTGCATCGGAATTAAATATAAGAGGCACAATGCCGACTACAGTACAGGAACATTGAGTCTTCCTACTGACTATGTTTTGAGCGTTTCCTGCGTCACCAGTTTTACATTCCGATGCCATCTGCAGGTTTACTGTATCCATTGGACCATCCCATTGACGATGAAACACAGAAATTGCATCGGAATTAAATATAAGAGACACAATGCCGACATAAGTACAGGAACATTTAGTCTTCCTACTGTCTATGTTTTGAGCGTTTCCTGCATCACCAGTTTTACATTCCGATGCACCTCTGCAGGTTTACTGTATCCATTGGACATCCCCATTGACGATGAAACACAGAAATTACATCGGAGTTAAAATTAAGAGACACAACGATGAATTAAGTACAAGAAAACTTAGTCTTCTTACGGTCTATGTTTTGAGCGTTTCCAGTGTCTCCAGTTTTACATTCCGATGCACCTCTGCAGGTTTACTGTATACACTGGACCTTCCCATGGACGATGAAACATAGAAATTGCATCGGAATTAAATATAAGAGACACAATGCCGACTTAGGTACAGGAAGACTGAGTCTTCCTACTGTCTATGTTTTGAGCGTGTCCCGTGTCACCAGTTTTACATTCCGATGCACCTCTGCCGGGTTACTGTATCCCTTGGACCTTCCCATTGACGATGAAACACAGAAATTGCATCGCAATTAAATATAAGAGACACAATGCCGACTTAAGTACAGGAACATTGAGTCTTCCTACTGTCTATGTTTTGAGCGTTTCCTGCGTCACCAGTTTTACATTACGATGCACCTCTGCAGGTTTACTGTATCCATTGGACCTTCCCATTGACGATGAAACACAGAAATTAGATCGTAATTAAATATAAGAGACACAACGTTGACTTAAGTACAAGAAAACTGAGTCTTCTTACGGTCTATGTTTTGAGCGTTTCCAGTGTCACCAGTTTTACATTCCGGTGCACCTCTGGAGGTTTACTTTATCCATTTGACCTTCGCATGGACGATGAAACACAGAAATTGCATCGGAATTAAATATAAGAGACACAATGCCGACAGGAAGACTGAGTCTTCCTACTGGCTATGTTTTGAGCGTTTCCTGTGTCACCAGTTTTACATTCCGATGCACCTCTGTAGGTTTACTCTATCCCTTGGACTTTACCATTGACGATGAAACACAGAAATTGCATCGGAATTAAATAAAAGAGACACAATGCCGACTTAGGAACAGGAAGACTGAGTCTTCCTACTGTCAATGTTTGAGCGTTTCCTGTGTCAACAGTTTTACATTCCGATGCACCTCTGCAGGTTTGCTGTATCCATTGGACCCTCCCATTGACGATGAAACACAGAAAATGCATCGGAATTAAATATAAGAGACACAATGCCGACTTAAGTACAGGAAGTCTGAGTTTTCCTACTGTCTATGTTTTGAGCGTTTCCTGTGTCACCAGTTTTACATTCCGATGCACCTCTGCAGGTTTACTGTATCCCTTGGATCTTGCCATTGACGATGAAACACAGAAATTGCATCGGAATTGAATATAAGAGACACAATGCCGACATAAGTACAGGAACATGGAGTCTTCCTACTGTCTATGTTTTGAGCGTTTCCTGCATCACCAGTTTTACATTCCGATGCACCTCTGCAGGTTTACTGTATCCATTGGACATTCCCATTGACGATGAAACACAGAAATTACATCGGAGTTAAAATTAAGAGACACAACGATGAATTAAGTACAAGAAAACTTAGTCTTCTTACGGTCTATGTTTTGAGCGTTTCCAGTGTCTCCAGTTTTACATTCCGATGCACCTCTGCAGGTTTACTGTATACACAGGACCTTCCCATGGACGATGAAACATAGAAATTGCATCGGAATTAAATATAAGAGACACAATGCCGACTTAGGTACAGGAAGACTGAGTCTTCCTACTGTCTATGATTTGAGCGTGTCCCGTGTCACCAGTTTTACATTCCGATGCACCTCTGCAGGGTTACTGTATCCCTTGGACCTTCCCATTGACGATGAAACACAGAAATTGCATCGCAATTAAATATAAGAGACACAATGCCGACTTATGTACAGAAAGACTGAGTCTTCCTACTGTCTACGTTTTGAGCGTTTCCTGTGTCACTAGTTTTACATTCCGATGCACCTCTGCAGGTTTACTGTATCCCTTGCACCTTCCCATTGACAATGAAATGCAGAAATTACATCGGACATAAATATAACAGACACAATGCCGACTTAAGTACAGGAAGACTGAGTCTTCCTACTGTCTATGTTTTGAGCGTTTCCTGCGTCACCAGTTTTACATTCCGATGCACCTCTGCAGGTTTCCTGTATCCCTTGGACTTTACCATTGACGATGAAACACAGAAATTGCATCGGAATTAAATATAAGAGACACAATGCCGACTTAAGTACAAAAAGACTGAGTCGTCCTACTGTCAATGTTAGAGCGTTTCCTGTGTCAACAGTTTTACCTTCCGATGCACCTCTGTAGGGTTACTGTATCCCTTGGATCTTCCCATTGACGATGAACCACAGAAATTGCATCGGAATAAAATATAAGAGACACAATGCCGACTTAAGTACAGGAACATTGAGTCTTCCTACTGTCTATGCTTTTGAGCGTTTCCTGCGTCACCAGTTTTACATTACGATGCACCTCTGCAGGTTTACTGTATCCATTGGACCTTCCCATTGACGATGAAACACAGAAATTAGATCGGAATTAAATATAAGAGACACATTGCCGACTTAAGTACAGAAAGACTGAGACTTCCTACTGTCTACGTTTTGAGCGTTTCCTGTGTCACTATTTTTACATTCCGATGCACCTCTGCAGGTTTACTGTATCCCTTGCACCTTCCCATTGACAATGAAATGCA
Organism: Schistocerca nitens; assembly: GCF_023898315.1. NCBI lineage: Eukaryota > Metazoa > Arthropoda > Insecta > Orthoptera > Acrididae > Schistocerca > Schistocerca nitens. The sequence goes on along the minus strand of NC_064615.1, from coordinate 1,198,500,575 downwards.
GAAATTACATCGGACTTAAATATAACAGACACAAGGCCGACTTAAGTACAGGAAGACTGAGTCTTCCTACTGTCTATGTTTTGAGCGTTTCCTGTGTCACCAGTTTTACAGTCCGATGCACCTCTGCACGTTTACTGTATCCCTTGGACTTTACCATTGACGATGAAACACAGAAATTGCATCGGAATTAAATATAAGAGACACAATGCCGACTTAAGTACACAAAGACTGAGTCGTCCTACTGTCAATGTTTGAGCGTTGCCTGTGTCAACAGTTTTACATTCCGATGCACATCTGTAAGGTTACTGTATCCCTTGGATCTTCCCATTGACGATGAAACACAGAAATTGCATCGGAATAAAATATAAGAGACACAATGCCGACTTAAGTACAGGAACATTGAGTCTTCCTACTGACTATGTTTTGAGCGTTTCCTGCGTCACCAGTTTTACATTCCGATGCAACTCTGCAGGTTTACTGTATCCATTGGACCATCCCATTGACGATGAAACATAGATATTGCATCGGAATTAAATATAAGAGACACAATGCCGACATAAGTGTCAGGAACATGGAGTCTTCCTACTGTCTATGTTTTGAGCGTTTCCTGCATCACCAGTTTTACATTCCGATGCACCACTGCAGGTTTACTGTATCCATTGGACATTCCCATTGACGATGAAACACAGAAATTACATCGGAGTTAAAATTAAGAGACACAACGATGAATTAAGTACAAGAAAACTTAGTCTTCTTACGGTCTATGTTTTGAGCGTTTCCAGTGTCTCCAGTTTTACATTCCGATGCACCTCTGCAGGTTTACTGTATACACTGGACCTTCCCATGGACGATGAAACATAGAAATTGCATCGGAATTTAATATAAGAGACACAATGCCGACTTAGGTACAGGAAGACTGAGTCTTCCTACTGTCTATGTTTTGAGCGTGTCCCGTGTCACCAGTTTTACATTCCGATGCACCTCTGTAGGGTTACTGTATCCCTTGGACGTTACCATTGACGATGAAACACAGAAATTGCATCGGAATTAAATATAAGAGACACAATGCCGACTTAAGTACAGAAAGACTGAGTCTTCCTACTGTCTACGTTTTGAGCGTTTCCTGTGTCACCAGTTTTACATTCCGATGCACCTCTGCAGGTTTACTGTATCCCTTGCACCTTCCCATTGACAATGAAATGCAGATATTACATCAACATAAATATAACAGACACAATGCCGACTTAAGTACAGGAAGACTGAGTCGTCCTACTATCTATGTTTTGAGCGTTTCCTGTGTCACCAGTTTTACATTCCGATGCACCTCTGCAGGTTTACTGTATCCCTTGGACTTTACCATTGACGATGAAACACAGAAATTGCATCGGAATTAAATATAAGAGACACAATGACGACTTCAGTACAGAAAGACAGAGTTTTCCTACTGTCAATGTTTGAGCGTTTCCTGTGTCAACAGTTTTACATTCCGATGCACCTCTGCAGGTTTACTGTATCCATTGGACCTTCCCATTGACGATGAAACATGGAAAATGCATTGGAATTAAATATAAGAGACACAATGCCGACTTAAGTACAGGAAGTCTGAGTCTTCATACTGTCTATGTTTTGAGGTTCTCCTGTGTCACCAGATTTATATTCCGATGCACCTCTGCAGGTTTACTGTATCCCTTGGATCTTCCCATTGACAATGAAACACAGAAATTACATCGGAATTAAATATAAGAGACACAATGCCGACATAAGTACAGGGACATTGAGTCTCCCTACTGTCTATGTTTTGAGCGTTTCCTGCGTCATCAATTTTTACATTCCGATGCACCTCTGCATGTTTACTGTATCCATTGGACCTTCCCATTGACGATGAAACACAGAAATAGCATCTAAATTAAATATAAGAGACACAATGCCGACTTCAGTACAAGAAAACTGAGTCTTCTTAGGGTCTATGTTTTGACCGCTTCCTGTGTCACCAGCTTTAAATTCCGATGTACCTCTGCAGGTTTACTGTATCCCTTGGACCTTCCCATTGACGACGAAACAAAGAAATTGCTTCGGATTTAAATATAAGAGACACAATGTCGACTTAAGTACAGGAAGACTGAGTATTCTTACTGTCTATGTTTTGATCGTTTCCTGTGTCACCAGTTTTACATTCCGATGCACCTCTGCAATTTTACTGTATCCATTGGACCTTCCCATTGACATAGAAACACAGAAATAGCATCGGAATTAAATATAAGAGGCACAATGCAGACTTAAGTACAGGAAGACTGAGTCTTCCTACTGTCTATGTTTTGAGCGAGTCCTGTGTCACCAGTTTTACATTCCGATGCACCTCTGCAGGGTAACTGTATCCCTTGGACGTTCCCATTGACGATGAAACATAGAAATAGCATCGGAATTAAATATAAGAGACACAATGCCGACTTAAGTACAGAAAGACTACGTCTTCCTACTGTCTATGTTTTGAGCGTTTCCTGCGTCACCAGTTTTACATTCCGATGCACCTCTGCAGTTTTACCGTATCCCTTGCACCTTCCCATTAACAATGAAACACAGAAATTACATCGGAATTAAATATAACAGACACAATGCCGACTTAGGTACAGGAAGACTGAGTCTTCCTACTGTCTATGTTTTTAGCGTTTCCTGTGTCACCAGTTTTACATTCCGATGCACCTCTGTAGGTTTACTGTATCCCTTGGACCTTCCCATTAACGATGAAACACACAAATTGCATCGTAATTAAATATAAGAGCCACAATGCCGACTTAAGTACAGAAAGACTGAGTCTTCCTACTGTCTACGTTTTGAGCGTTTCCTGTGTCACTAGTTTTACATTCCGATGCACCTCTGCAGGTTTACTGTATCCCTTGCAACTTCCCATTGACAATGAAATGCAGAAATTACATCGGACTTAAATATAACAGACACAAGGCCGACTTAAGTACAGGAAGACTGAGTCTTCCTACTGCCTATGTTTTGAGTGTTTCCTGTGTCACCAGTTTTACATTCCGATGCACCTCTGCAGGTTTACTGTATCCCTTGGACTTTACCATTCACGATGAAACACAGATATTGCATCGGTATTAAATAAAAGAGACACAATGCCGACTTAGGTACAGGAAGACTGAGTCTTCCTACTGTCTATGTTTTGAGCGTGTCCCGTGTCACCAGTTTTACATTCCGATGCACCTCTGCAGGGTTACTGTATCCCTTGGACCTTCCCATTGACGATGAAACACAGAAATTGCATCGCAATTAAATATAAGAGACACAATGCCGACTTAAGTACAGGAACATTGAGTCTTCCTACTGTCTATGTTTTGAGCGTTTCCTGCGTCACCAGTTTTACATTACGATGCACCTCTGCAGGCTTACTGTATCCATTGGACCTTCCCATTGACGATGAAACACAGAAATTTGATCGTAATTAAATATAAGAGACACAACGTTGACTTAAGTACAAGAAAACTGAGTCTTCTTACGGTCTATGTTTTGAGCGTTTCCAGTGTCACCAGTTTTACATTCCGGTGCACCTCTGGAGGTTTACTTTATCCATTTGACCTTCGCATGGACGATGAAACACAGAAATTGCATCGGAATTAAATATAAGAGACACAATGCCGACAGGAAGACTGAGTCTTCCTACTGGCTATGTTTTGAGCGTTTCCTGTGTCACCAGTTTTACATTCCGATGCACCTCTGTAGGTTTACTCTATCCCTTGGACTTTACCATTGACGATGAAACACAGATATTGCATCGGAATTAAATAAAAGAGACACAATGCCGACTTAGGAACAGGAAGACTGAGTCTTCCTACTGTCAATGTTTGAGCGTTTCCTGTGTCAACAGTTTTACATTCCGATGCACCTCTGCAGGTTTGCTGTATCCATTGGACCCTCCCATTGACGATGAAACACAGAAAATGCATCGGAATTAAATATAAGAGACACAATGCCGACTTAAGTACAGGAAGTCTGAGTCTTCCTACTGTCTATGTTTTGAGCGTTTCCTGTGTCACCAGTTTTACATTCCGATGCACCTCTGCAGGTTTACTGTATCCCTTGGATCTTGCCATTGACGATGAAACACAGAAATTGCATCGGAATTAAATATAAGAGACACAATGCCGACATAAGTACAGGAACATGGAGTCTTCCTACTGTCTATGTTTTGAGCGTTTCCTGCATCACCAGTTTTACATTCCGATGCACCTCTGCAGGTTTACTGTATCCATTGGACATTCCCATTGACGATGAAACACAGAAATTACATCGGAGTTAAAATTAAGAGACACAACGATGAATGAAGTACAAGAAAACTTAGTCTTCTTACGGTCTATGTTTTGAGCGTTTCCAGTGTCTCCAGTTTTACATTCCGATGCACCTCTGCAGGGTTACTGTATCCCTTGGACCTTCCCATTGACGATGAAACACAGAAATTGCATCGCAATTAAATATAAGAGACACAATGCCGACTTATGTACAAAAAGACTGAGTCGTCCTACTGTCAATGTTTGAGCGTTTCCTGTGTCAACAGTTTTACCTTCCGATGCACCTCTGTAGCGTTACTGTATCCCTTGGATCTTCCCATTGACGATGAACCACAGAAATTGCATCGGAATAAAATATAAGAGACACAATGCCGACTTAAGTACAGGAACATTGAGTCTTCCTACTGTCTATGTTTTGAGCGTTTCCTGCGTCACCAGTTTTACATTACGATGCACCTCTGCAGGTTTACTGTATCCATTGGACCTTCCCATTGACGATGAAACACAGAAATTAGATCGGAATTAAATATAAGAGACACATTGCCGACTTAAGTACAGAAAGACTGAGTCTTCCTACTGTCTACGTTTTGAGCGTTTCCTGTGTCACTATTTTTACATTCCGATGCACCTCTGCAGGTTTACTGTATCCCTTGCACCTTCCCATTGACAATGAAATGCAGAAATTACATCGGACTTAAATATAACAGACACAAGGCCGACTTAAGTACAGGAAGACTGAGTCTTCCTACTGTCTATGTTTTGAGCGTTTCCTGTGTCACCAGTTTTACATTCCGAAGCACCTCTGCAGGTTTACTGTATCCCTTGGACTTTACCATTGACGATGAAACACAGAAATTGCATCGGAATTAAATATAAGAGACACAATGCCGACTTAAGTACACAAAGACTGAGTCGTCCTACTGTCAATGTTTGAGCGTTTCCTGTGTCAACAGTTTTACATTCCGATGCACATCTGTAAGGTTACTGTATCCCTTGGATCTTCCCATTGACGGTGAAACACAGAAATTGCATCGGAATAAAATATAAGAGACACAATGCCGACTTAAGTACAGGAACATTGAGTCTTCCTACTGACTATGTTTTGAGCGTTTCCTGCGTCACCAGTTTTACATTCCGATGCAACTCTGCAGGTTTACTGTATCCATTGGACCATCCCATTGACGATGAAACATAGAAATTGCATCGGAATTAAATATAAGAGACACAATGCCGACATAAGTACAGGAACATGGAGTCTTCCTACTGTCTATGTTTTGAGCGTTTCCTGCATCACCAGTTTTACATTCCGATGCACCACTGCAGGTTTACTGTATCCATTGGACATTCCCATTGACGATGAAACACAGAAATTACATCGGAGTTAAAATTAAGAGACACAACGATGAATTAAGTACAAGAAAACTTAGTCTTCTTACGGTCTATGTTTTGAGCGTTTCCAGTGTCTCCAGTTTTACATTCCGATGCACCTCTGCAGGTTTACTGTATACACTGGACCTTCCCATGGACGATGAAACATAGAAATTGCATCGGAATTTAATATAAGAGACACAATGCCGACTTAGGTACAGGAAGACTGAGTCTTCCTACTGTCTATGTTTTGAGCGTGTCCCGTGTCACCAGTTTTACATTCCGATGCACCTCTGTAGGGTTACTGTATCCCTTGGACGTTACCATTGACGATGAAACACAGAAATTGCATCGGAATTAAATATAAGAGACACAATGCCGACTTAAGTACAGAAAGACTGAGTCTTCCTACTGTCTACGTTTTGAGCGTTTCCTGTGTCACCAGTTTTACATTCCGATGCACCTCTGCAGGTTTACTGTATCCCTTGCACCTTCCCATTGACAATGAAATGCAGATATATCAACATAAATATAACAGACACAATGCCGACTTAAGTACAGGAAGACTGAGTCGTCCTACTATCTATGTTTTGAGCGTTTCCTGTGTCACCAGTTTTACATTCCGATGCACCTCTGCAGGTTTACTGTATCCCTTGGACTTTACCATTGACGATGAAACACAGAAATTGCATCGGAATTAAATATAAGAGACACAATGACGACTTCAGTACTGAAAGACAGAGTTTTCCTACTGTCAATGTTTGAGCGTTTCCTGTGTCAACAGTTTTACATTCCGATGCACCTCTGCAGGTTTACTGTATCCATTGGACCTTCCCATTGACGATGAAACATGGAATATGCGTTGGAATTAAATATAAGAGACACAATGCCGACTTAAGTACAGGAAGTCTGAGTCTTCATACTGTCTATGTTTTGAGCTTCTCCTGTGTCACCAGTTTTATATTCCGATGCACCTCTGCAGGTTTACTGTATCCCTTGGATCTTCCCATTGACAATGAAACACAGAAATTACATCGGAATTAAATATAAGAGACACAATGCCGACATAAGTACAGGGACATTGAGTCTCCCTACTGTCTATGTTTTAAGCGTTTCCTGCGTCATCAATTTTTACATTCCGATGCACCTCTGCATGTTTACTGTATCCATTGGACCTTCCCATTGACGATGAAACACAGAAATAGCATCTAAATTAAATATAAGAGACACAATGCCGACTTCAGTACAAGAAAACTGAGTCTTCTTAGGGTCTATGTTTTGACCGCTTCCTGTGTCACCAGCTTTAAATTCCGATGTACCTCTGCAGGTTTACTGTATCCCTTGGACCTTCCCATTGACGACGAAACAAAGAAATTGCTTCGGATTTAAATATAAGAGACACAATGTCGACTTAAGTACAGGAAGACTGAGTATTCTTACTGTCTATGTTTTGATCGTTTCCTGTATCACCAGTTTTACATTCCGATGCACCTCTGCAATTTTACTGTATCCATTGGACCTTCCCATTGACATAGATACACAGAAATAGCATCGGAATTAAATATAAGAGGCACAATGCAGACTTAAGTACAGGAAGACTGAGTCTTCCTACTGTCTATGTTTTGAGCGAGTCCTGTGTCACCAGTTTTACATTCCGATGCACCTCTGCAGGGTAACTGTATCCCTTAGACGTTCCCATTGACGATGAAACATAGAAATTGCATCGGAATTAAATATAAGAGACACAATGCCGACTTAAGTACAGAAAGACTACGTCTTCCTACTGTCTATGTTTTGAGCGTTTCCTGCGTCACCAGTTTTACATTCCGATGCACCTCTGCAGTTTTACCGTATCCCTTGCACCTTCCCATTAACAATGAAACACAGAAATTACATCGGAATTAAATATAACAGACACAATGCCGACTTAGGTACAGGAAGACTGAGTCTTCCTACTGTCTATGTTTTTAGCGTTTCCTGTGTCACCAGTTTTACATTCCGATGCACCTCTGTAGGTTTACTGTATCCCTTGGACCTTCCCATTGACGATGAAACACACAAATTGCATCGTAATTAAATATAAGAGCCACAATGCCGACTTAAGTACAGAAAGACTGAGTCTTCCTACTGTCTACGTTTTGAGCGTTTCCTGTGTCACTAGTTTTACATTCCGATGCACCTCTGCAGGTTTACTGTATCCCTTGCAACTTCCCATTGACAATGAAATGCAGAAATTACATCGGACTTAAATATAACAGACACAAGGCCGACTTAAGTACAGGAAGACTGAGTCTTCCTACTGTCTATGTTTTGAGCGTTTCCTGTGTCACCAGTTTTACATTCCGATGCACCTCTGCAGGTTTACTGTATCCCTTGGACTTTACCATTCACGATGAAACACAGATATTGCATCGGTATTAAATAAAAGAGACACAATGCCGACTTAGGTTCAGGAAGACTGAGTCTTCCTACTGTCTATGTTTTGAGCGTGTCCCGTGTCACCAGTTTTACATTCCGATGCACCTCTGCAGGGTTACTGTATCCCTTGGACCTTCCCATTGACGATGAAACACAGAAATTGCATCGCAATTAAATATAAGAGACACAATGCCGACTTAAGTACAGGAACATTGAGTCTTCCTACTGTCTATGTTTTGAGCGTTTCCTGCGTCACCAGTTTTACATTACGATGCACCTCTGCAGGTTTACTGTATCCATTGGACCTTCCCATTGACGATGAAACACAGAAATTTGATCGTAATTAAATATAAGAGACACAACGTTGACTTAAGTACAAGAAAACTGAGTCTTCTTACGGTCTATGTTTTGAGCGTTTCCAGTGTCACCAGTTTTACATTCCGGTGCACCTCTGGAGGTTTACTTTATCCATTTGACCTTCGCATGGACGATGAAACACAGAAATTGCATCGGAATTAAATATAAGAGACACAATGCCGACAGGAAGACTGAGTCTTCCTACTGGCTATGTTTTGAGCGTTTCCTGTGTCACCAGTTTTACATTCCGATGCACCTCTGTAGGTTTACTCTATCCCTTGGACTTTACCATTGACGATGAAACACAGAAATTGCATCGCAATTAAATATAAGAGACACAATGCCGACTTAGGTACAGGAAGACTGAGTCTTCCTACTGTCTATGTTTTTAGCGTTTCCTGTGTCACCAGTTTTACATTCCGATGCACCTCTGTAGGTTTACTGTATCCCTTGGACCTTCCCATTGACGATGAAACACACAAATTGCATCGTAATTAAATATAAGAGACACAATGCCTACTTAAGTACAGAAAGACTGAGTCTTCCTACTGTCTACGTTTTGAGCGTTTCCTGTGTCACTAGTTTTACATTCCGATGCACCTCTGCAGGTTTACTGTATCCCTTGCAACTTCCCATTGACAATGAAATGCAGAAATTACATCGGACTTAAATATAACAGACACAAGGCCGACTTAAGTACAGGAAGACTGAGACTTCCTACTGTCTATGTTTTGAGCGTTTCCTGTGTCACCAGTTTTACATTCCGATGCACCTCTGCAGGTTTACTGTATCCCTTGGACTTTACCATTCACGATGAAACACAGATATTGCATCGGTATTAAATAAAAGAGACACAATGCCGACTTAGGTACAGGAAGACTGAGTCTTCCTACTGTCTATGTTTTGAGCGTGTCCCGTGTCACCAGTTTTACATTCCGATGCACCTCTGCAGGGTTACTGTATCCCTTGGACCTTCCCATTGACGATGAAACACAGAAATTGCATCGCAATTAAATATAAGAGACACAATGCCGACTTAAGTACAGGAACATTGAGTCTTCCTACTGTCTATGTTTTGAGCGTTTCCTGCGTCACCAGTTTTACATTACGATGCACCTCTGCAGGTTTACTGTATCCATTGGACCTTCCCATTGACGATGAAACACAGAAATTAGATCGGAATTAAATATAAGAGACACATTGCCGACTTAAGTACAGAAAGACTGAGTCTTCCTACTGTCTACGTTTTGAGCGTTTCCTGTGTCACTATTTTTACATTCCGATGCACCTCTGCAGGTTTACTGTATCCCTTGCACCTTCCCATTGACAATGAAATGCAGAAATTACATCGGACTTAAATATAACAGACACAAGGCCGACTTAAGTACAGGAAGACTGAGTCTTCCTACTGTCTATGTTTTGAGCGTTTCCTGTGTCACCAGTTTTACATTCCGATGCACCTCTGCAGGTTTACTGTATCCCTTGGACTTTACCATTGACGATGAAACACAGAAATTGCATCGGAATTAAATATAAGAGACACAATGCCGACTTAAGTACACAAAGACTGAGTCGTCCTACTGTCAATGTTTGAGCGTTTCCTGTGTCAACAGTTTTACATTCCGATGCACATCTGTAAGGTTACTGTATCCCTTGGATCTTCCCATTGACGATGAAACACAGAAATTGCATCGGAATAAAATATAAGAGACACAATGCCGACTTAAGTACAGGAACATTGAGTCTTCCTACTGACTATGTTTTGAGCGTTTCCTGCGTCACCAGTTTTACATTCCGATGCAACTCTGCAGGTTTACTGTATCCATTGGACCATCCCATTGACGATGAAACATAGAAATTGCATCGGAATTAAATATAAGAGACACAATGCCGACATAAGTACAGGAACATGGAGTCTTCCTACTGTCTATGTTTTGAGCGTTTCCTGCATCACCAGTTTTACATTCCGATGCACCACTGCAGGTTTACTGTATCCATTGGACATTCCCATTGACGATGAAACACAGAAATTACATCGGAGTTAAAATTAAGAGACACAACGATGAATTAAGTACAAGAAAACTTAGTCTTCTTACGGTCTATGTTTTGAGCGTTTCCAGTGTCTCCAGTTTTACATTCCGATGCACCTCTGCAGGTTTACTGTATACACTGGACCTTCCCATTGACGATGAAACACAGAAATTGCATCGGAATTAAATATAAGAGACACAATGCCGACTTAAGTACAGAAAGACTGAGTCTTCCTACTGTCTACGTTTTGAGCGTTTCCTGTGTCACCAGTTTTACATTCCGATGCACCTCTGCAGGTTTACTGTATCCCTTGCACCTTCCCTTTGACAATGAAATGCAGATATTACATCAACATAAATATAACAGACACAATGCCGACTTAAGTACAGGAAGACTGAGTCGTCCTACTATCTATGTTTTGAGCGTTTCCTGTGTCACCAGTTTTACATTCCGATGCACCTCTGCAGGTTTACTGTATCCCTTGGACTTTACCATTGACGATGAAACACAGAAATTGCATCGGAATTAAATATAAGAGACACAATGCCGACATAAGTACAGGAACATGGAGTCTTCCTACTGTCTATGTTTTGAGCGTTTCCTGCATCACCAGTTTTACATTCCGATGCACCTCTGCAGGTTTACTGTATCCATTGGACATTCCCATTGACGATGAAACACAGAAATTACATCGGAGTTAAAATTAAGAGACACAACGATGAATGAAGTACAAGAAAACTTAGTCTTCTTACGGTCTATGTTTTGAGCGTTTCCAGTGTCTCCAGTTTTACATTCCGATGCACCTCTGCAGGGTTACTGTATCCCTTGGACCTTCCCATTGACGATGAAACACAGAAATTGCATCGCAATTAAATATAAGAGACACAATGCCGACTTAGGTACAGGAAGACTGAGTCTTCCTACTGTCTATGTTTTTAGCGTTTCCTGTGTCACCAGTTTTACATTCCGATGCACCTCTGTAGGTTTACTGTATCCCTTGGACCTTCCCATTGACGATGAAACACACAAATTGCATCGTAATTAAATATAAGAGACACAATGCCGACTTAAGTACAGAAAGACTGAGTCTTCCTACTGTCTACGTTTTGAGCGTTTCCTGTGTCACTAGTTTTACATTCCGATGCACCTCTGCAGGTTTACTGTATCCCTTGCAACTTCCCATTGACAATGAAATGCAGAAAATACATCGGACTTAAATATAACAGACACAAGGCCGACTTAAGTACAGGAAGACTGAGTCTTCCTACTGTCTATGTTTTGAGCGTTTCCTGTGTCACCAGTTTTACATTCCGATGCACCTCTGCAGGTTTACTGTATCCCTTGGACTTTACCATTCACGATGAAACACAGATATTGCATCGGTATTAAATAAAAGAGACACAATGCCGACTTAGGTACAGGAAGACTGAGTCTTCCTACTGTCTATGTTTTGAGCGTGTCCCGTGTCACCAGTTTTACATTCCGATGCACCTCTGCAGGGTTACTGTATCCCTTGGACCTTCCCATTGACGATGAAACACAGAAATTGCATCGCAATTAAATATAAGAGACACAATGCCGACTTAAGTACAGGAACATTGAGTCTTCCTACTGTCTATGTTTTGAGCGCTTCCTGCGTCACCAGTTTTACATTACCATGCACCTCTGCAGGTTTACTGTATCCATTGGACCTTCCCATTGACGATGAAACACAGAAATTAGATCGGAATTAAATATAAGAGACACATTGCCGACTTAAGTACAGAAAGACTGAGTCTTCCTACTGTCTACGTTTTGAGCGTTTCCTGTGTCACTATTTTTACATTCCGATGCACCTCTGCAGGTTTACTGTATCCCTTGCACCTTCCCATTGACAATGAAATGCAGAAATTACATCGGACTTAAATATAACAGACACAAGGCCGACTTAAGTACAGGAAGACTGAGTCTTCCTACTGTCTATGTTTTGAGCGTTTCCTGTGTCACCAGTTTTACATTCCGATGCACCTCTGCAGGTTTACTGTATCCCTTGGACTTTACCATTGACGATGAAACACAGAAATTGCATCGGAATTAAATATAAGAGACACAATGCCGACTTAAGTACACAAAGACTGAGTCGTCCTACTGTCAATGTTTGAGCGTTTCCTGTGTCAACAGTTTTACATTCCGATGCACATCTGTAAGGTTACTGTATCCCTTGGATCTTCCCATTGACGATGAAACACAGAAATTGCATCGGAATAAAATATAAGAGACACAATGCCGACTTAAGTACAGGAACATTGAGTCTTCCTACTGACTATGTTTTGAGCGTTTCCTGCGTCACCAGTTTTACATTCCGATGCAACTCTGCAGGTTTACTGTATCCATTGGACCATCCCATTGACGATGAAACATAGAAATTGCATCGGAATTAAATATAAGAGACACAATGCCGACATAAGTACAGGAACATGGAGTCTTCCTACTGTCTATGTTTTGAGCGTTTCCTGCATCACCAGTTTTACATTCCGATGCACCACTGCAGGTTTACTGTATCCATTGGACATTCCCATTGACGATGAAACACAGAAATTACATCGGAGTTAAAATTAAGAGACACAACGATGAATTAAGTACAAGAAAACTTAGTCTTCTTACGGTCTATGCTTTGAGCGTTTCCAGTGTCTCCAGTTTTACATTCCGATGCACCTCTGCAGGTTACTGTATACACTGGACCTTCCCATTGACGATGAAACACAGAAATTGCATCGGAATTAAATATAAGAGACACAATGCCGACTTAAGTACAGAAAGACTGAGTCTTCCTACTGTCTACGTTTTGAGCGTTTCCTGTGTCACCAGTTTTACATTCCGATGCACCTCTGCAGGTTTACTGTATCCCTTGCACCTTCCCATTGACAATGACATGCAGATATTACATCAACATAAATATAACAGACACAATGCCGACTTAAGTACAGGAAGACTGAGTCGTCCTACTATCTATGTTTTGAGCGTTTCCTGTGTCACCAGTTTTACATTCCGATGCACCTCTGCAGGTTTACTATATCCCTTGGACTTTACCATTGACGATGAAACACAGAAATTGCATCGGAATTAAATATAAGAGACACAATGACGACTTCAGTACTGAAAGACAGAGTTTTCCTACTGTCAATGTTTGAGCGTTTTCTGTGTCAACAGTTTTACATTCCGATGCACCTCTGCAGGTTTACTGTATCCATTGGACCTTCCCATTGACGATGAAACATGGAAAATGCATTGGAATTAAATATAAGAGACACAATGCCGACTTAAGTACAGGAAGTCTGAGTCTTCATACTGTCTATGTTTTGAGCTTCTCCTGTGTCACCAGTTTTATATTCCGATGCACCTCTGCAGGTTTACTGTATCCCTTGGATCTTCCCATTGACAATGAAACACAGAAATTACATCGGAATTAAATATAAGAGACACAATGCCGACATAAGTACAGGGACATTGAGTCTCCCTACTGTCTATGTTTTGAGCGTTTCCTGCGTCATCAATTTTTACATTCCGATGCACCTCTGCATGTTTACTGTATCCATTGGACCTTCCCATTGACGATGAAACACAGAAATAGCATCTAAATTAAATATAAGAGACACAATGCCGACTTCAGTACAAGAAAACTGAGTCTTCTTAGGGTCTATGTTTTGACCGCTTCCTGTGTCACCAGCTTTAAATTCCGATGTACCTCTGCAGGTTTACTGTATCCCTTGGACCTTCCCATTGACGACGAAACAAAGAAATTGCTTCGGATTTAAATATAAGAGACACAATGTCGACTTAAGTACAGGAAGTCTGAGTCTTCCTACTGTCTATGTTTTGAGCGTTTCCTGTGTCACCAGTTTTACATTCCGATGCACCTCTGCAGGTTTACTGTATCCCTTGGATCTTGCCATTGACGATGAAACACAGAAATTGCATCGGAATTAAATATAAGAGACACAATGCCGACATAAGTACAGGAACATGGAGTCTTCCTACTGTCTATGTTTTGAGCGTTTCCTGCATCACCAGTTTTACATTCCGATGCACCTCTGCAGGTTTACTGTATCCATTGGACATTCCCATTGACGATGAAACACAGAAATTACATCGGAGTTAAAATTAAGAGACACAACGATGAATGAAGTACAAGAAAACTTAGTCTTCTTACGGTCTATGTATTGAGCGTTTCCAGTGTCTCCAGTTTTACATTCCGATGCACCTCTGCAGTTTTACCGTATCCCTTGCACCTTCCCATTAACAATGAAACACAGAAATTACATCGGAATTAAATATAACAGACACAATGCCGACTTAGGTACAGGAAGACTGAGTCTTCCTACTGTCTATGTTTTTAGCGTTTCCTGTGTCAACAGTTTTACATTCCGATGCACCTCTGTAGGTTTACTGTATCCCTTGGACCTTCCCATTGACGATGAAACACACAAATTGCATCGTAATTAAATATAAGAGACACAATGCCGACTTAAGTACAGAAAGACTGAGTCTTCCTACTGTCTACGTTTTGAGCGTTTCCTGTGTCACTAGTTTTACATTCCGATGCACCTCTGCAGGTTTACTGTATCCCTTGCAACTTCCCATTGACAATGAAATGCAGAAATTACATCGGACTTAAATATAACAGACACAAGGCCGACTTAAGCACAGGAAGACTGAGTCTTCCTACTGTCTATGTTTTGAGCGTTTCCTGTGTCACCAGTTTTACATTCCGATGCACCTCTGCAGGTTTACTGTATCCCTTGGACTTTACCATTCACGATGAAACACAGATATTGCATCGGTATTAAATAAAAGAGACACAATGCCGACTTAGGTACAGGAAGACTGAGTCTTCCTACTGTCTATGTTTTGAGCGTGTCCCGTGTCACCAGTTTTACATTCCGATGCACCTCTGCAGGGTTACTGTATCCCTTGGACCTTCCCATTGACGATGAAACACAGAAATTGCATCGCAATTAAATATAAGAGACACAATGCCGACTTAAGTACAGGAACATTGAGTCTTCCTACTGTCTATGTTTTGAGCGTTTCCTGCGTCACCAGTTTTACATTACGATGCACCTCTGCAGGTTTACTGTATCCATTGGACCTTCCCATTGACGATGAAACACAGAAATTTGATCGTAATTAAATATAAGAGACACAACGTTGACTTAAGTACAAGAAAACTGAGTCTTCTTACGGTCTATGTTTTGAGCGTTTCCAGTGTCACCAGTTTTACATTCCGGTGCACCTCTGGAGGTTTACTTTATCCATTTGACCTTCGCATGGACGATGAAACACAGAAATTGCATCGGAATTAAATATAAGAGACACAATGCCGACAGGAAGACTGAGTCTTCCTACTGGCTATGTTTTGAGCGTTTCCTGTGTCACCAGTTTTACATTCCGATGCACCTCTGTAGGTTTACTCTATCCCTTGGACTTTACCATTGACGATGAAACACAGAAATTGCATCGGAATTAAATAAAAGAGACACAATGCCGACTTAGGAACAGGAAGACTGAGTCTTCCTACTGTCAATGTTTGAGCGTTTCCTGTGTCAACAGTTTTACATTCCGATGCACCTCTGCAGGTTTGCTGTATCCATTGGACCCTCCCATTGACGATGAAACACAGAAAATGCATCGGAATTAAATATAAGAGACACAATGCCGACTTAAGTACAGGAAGTCTGAGTCTTCCTACTGTCTATGTTTTGAGCGTTTCCTGTGTCACCAGTTTTACATTCCGATGCACTTCTGCAGGTTTACTGTATCCCTTGGATCTTGCCATTGACGATGAAACACAGAAATTGCATCGGAATTAAATATAAGAGACACAATGCCGACATAAGTACAGGAACATGGAGTCTTCCTACTGTCTATGTTTTGAGCGTTTCCTGCATCACCAGTTTTACATTCCGAAGCACCTCTGCAGGTTTACTGTATCCATTGGACATTCCCATTGACGATGAAACACAGAAATTACATCGGAGTTAAAATTAAGAGACACAACGATGAATGAAGTACAAGAAAACTTAGTCTTCTTACGTTCTATGTTTTGAGCGTTTCCAGTGTCTCCAGTTTTACATTCCGATGCACCTCTGCAGGGTTACTGTATCCCTTGGACCTTCCCATTGACGATGAAACACAGAAATTGCATCGCAATTAAATATAAGAGACACAATGCTGACTTAGGTACAGGAAGACTGAGTCTTCCTACTGTCTATGTTTTTAGCGTTTCCTGTGTCACCAGTTTTACATTCCGATGCACCTCTGTAGGTTTACTGTATCCCTTGGACCTTCCCATTGACGATGAAACACACAAATTGCATCGTAATTAAATATAAGAGACACAATGCCGACTTAAGTACAGAAAGACTGAGTCTTCCTACTGTCTACGTTTTGAGCGTTTCCTGTGTCACTAGTTTTACATTCCGATGCACCTCTGCAGGTTTACTGTATCCCTTGCAACTTCCCATTGACAATGAAATGCAGAAATTACATCGGACTTAAATATAACAGACACAAGGCCGACTTAAGTACAGGAAGACTGAGTCTTCCTACTGTCTATGTTTTGAGCGTTTCCTGTGTCACCAGTTTTACATTCCGATGCACCTCTGCAGGTTTACTGTATCCCTTGGACTTTACCATTCACGATGAAACACAGATATTGCATCGGTATTAAATAAAAGAGACACAATGCCGACTTAGGTACAGGAAGACTGAGTCTTCCTACTGTCTATGTTTTGAGCGTGTCCCGTGTCACCAGTTTTACATTCCGATGCACCTCTGCAGGGTTACTGTATCCCTTGGACCTTCCCATTGACGATGAAACACAGAAATTGCATCGCAATTAAATATAAGAGACACAATGCCGACTTAAGTACAGGAACATTGAGTCTTCCTACTGTCTATGTTTTGAGCGTTTCCTGCGTCACCAGTTTTACATTACGATGCACCTCTGCAGGTTTACTGTATCCATTGGACCTTCCCATTGACGATGAAACACAGAAATTAGATCGGAATTAAATATAAGAGACACATTGCCGACTTAAGTACAGAAAGACTGAGTCTTCCTACTGTCTACGTTTTGAGCGTTTCCTGTGTCACTATTTTTACATTCCGATGCACCTCTGCAGGTTTACTGTATCCCTTGCACCTTCCCATTGACAATGAAATGTAGAAATTACATCGGACTTAAATATAACAGACACAAGGCCGACTTAAGTACAGGAAGACTGAGTCTTCCTACTGTCTATGTTTTGAGCGTTTCCTGTGTCACCAGTTTTACATTCCGATGCACCTCTGCAGGTTTACTGTATCCCTTGGACTTTACCATTGACGATGAAACACAGAAATTGCATCGGAATTAAATATAAGAGACACAATGCCGACTTAAGTACACAAAGACTGAGTCGTCCTACTGTCAATGTTTGAGCGTTTCCTGTGTCAACAGTTTTACATTCCGATGCACATCTGTAAGGTTACTGTATCCCTTGGATCTTCCCATTGACGATGAAACACAGAAATTGCATCGGAATAAAATATAAGAGACACAATGCCGACTTAAGTACAGGAACATTGAGTCTTCCTACTGACTATGTTTTGAGCGTTTCCTGCGTCACCAGTTTTACATTCCGATGCAACTCTGCAGGTTTACTGTATCCATTGGACCATCCCATTGACGATGAAACATAGATATTGCATCGGAATTAAATATAAGAGACACAATGCCGACATAAGTACAGGAACATGGAGTCTTCCTACTGTCTATGTTTTGAGCGTTTCCTGCATCACCAGTTTTACATTCCGATGCACCACTGCAGGTTTACTGTATCCATTGGACATTCCCATTGACGATGAAACACAGAAATTACATCGGAGTTAAAATTAAGAGACACAACGATGAATTAAGTACAAGAAAACTTAGTCTTCTTACGGTCTATGTTTTGAGCGTTTCCAGTGTCTCCAGTTTTACATTCCGATGCACCTCTGCAGGTTTACTGTATACACTGGACCTTCCCATGGACGATGAAACATAGAAATTGCATCGGAATTTAATATAAGAGACACAATGCCGACTTAGGTACAGGAAGACTGAGTCTTCCTACTGTCTATGTTTTGAGCGTGTCCCGTGTCACCAGTTTTACATTCCGATGCACCTCTGTAGGGTTACTGTATCAGTTGGACGTTACCATTGACGATGAAACACAGAAATTGCATCGAAATTAAATATAAGAGACACAATGCCGACTTAAGTACAGAAAGACTGAGTCTTCCTACTGTCT
Organism: Schistocerca nitens; assembly: GCF_023898315.1. Lineage (NCBI taxonomy): Eukaryota > Metazoa > Arthropoda > Insecta > Orthoptera > Acrididae > Schistocerca > Schistocerca nitens. The sequence goes on along the minus strand of NC_064615.1, from coordinate 1,198,481,791 downwards.
ACGTTTTGAGCGTTTCCTGTGTCACCAGTTTTACATTCCGATGCACCTCTGCAGGTTTACTGTATCCCTTGCACCTTCCCATTGACAATGAAATGCAGATATTACATCAACATAAATATAACAGACACAATGCCGACTTAAGTACAGGAAGACTGAGTCGTCCTACTATCTATGTTTTGAGCGTTTCCTGTGTCACCAGTTTTACATTCCGATGCACCTCTGCAGGTTTACTGTATCCCTTGGACTTTACCATTGACGATGAAACACAGAAATTGCATCGGAATTAAATATAAGAGACACAATGACGACTTCAGTACTGAAAGACAGAGTTTTCCTACTGTCAATGTTTGAGCGTTTCCTGTGTCAACAGTTTTACATTCCGATGCACCTCTGCAGGTTTACTGTATCCATTGGACCTTCCCATTGACGATGAAACATGGAAAATGCATTGGAATTAAATATAAGAGACACAATGCCGACTTAAGTACAGGAAGTCTGAGTCTTCATACTGTCTATGTTTTGAGCTTCTCCTGTGTCACCAGTTTTATATTCCGATGCACCTCTGCAGGTTTACTGTATCCCTTGGATCTTCCCATTGACAATGAAACACAGAAATTACATCGGAATTAAATATAAGAGACACAATGCCGACATAAGTACAGGGACATTGAGTCTCCCTACTGTCTATGTTTTGAGCGTTTCCTGCGTCATCAATTTTTACATTCCGATGCACCTCTGCATGTTTACTGTATCCATTGGACCTTCCCATTGACGATGAAACACAGAAATAGCATCTAAATTAAATATAAGAGACACAATGCCGACTTCAGTACAAGAAAACTGAGTCTTCTTAGGGTCTATGTTTTGACCGCTTCCTGTGTCACCAGCTTTAAATTCCGATGTACCTCTGCAGGTTTACTGTATCCCTTGGACCTTCCCATTGACGACGAAACAAAGAAATTGCTTCGGATTTAAATATAAGAGACACAATGTCGACTTAAGTACAGGAAGACTGAGTATTCTTACTGTCTATGTTTTGATCGTTTCCTGTGTCACCAGTTTTACATTCCGATGCACCTCTGCAATTTTACTGTATCCATTGGACCTTCCCATTGACATAGATACACAGAAATAGCATCGGAATTAAATATAAGAGGCACAATGCAGACTTAAGTACAGGAAGACTGAGTCTTCCTACTGTCTATGTTTTGAGCGAGTCCTGTGTCACCAGTTTTACATTCCGATGCACCTCTGCAGGGTAACTGTATCCCTTGGACGTTCCCATTGACGATGAAACATAGAAATTGCATCGGAATTAAATATAAGAGACACAATGCCGACTTAAGTACAGAAAGACTACGTCTTCCTACTGTCTATGTTTTGAGCGTTTCCTGCGTCACCAGTTTTACATTCCGATGCACCTCTGCAGTTTTACCGTATCCCTTGCACCTTCCCATTAACAATGAAACACAGAAATTACATCGGAATTAAATATAACAGACACAATGCCGACTTAGGTACAGGAAGACTGAGTCTTCCTACTGTCTATGATTTTAGCGTTTCCTGTGTCACCAGTTTTACATTCCGATGCACCTCTGTAGGTTTACTGTATCCCTTGGACCTTCCCATTGACGATGAAACACACAAATTGCATCGTAATTAAATATAAGAGACACAATGCCGACTTAAGTACAGAAAGACTGAGTCTTCCTACTGTCTACGTTTTGAGCGTTTCCTGTGTCACTAGTTTTACATTCCGATGCACCTCTGCAGGTTTACTGTATCCCTTGCAACTTCCCATTGACAATGAAATGCAGAAATTACATCGGACTTAAATATAACAGACACAAGGCCGACTTAAGTACAGGAAGACTGAGTCTTCCTACTGTCTATGTTTTGAGCGTTTCCTGTGTCACCAGTTTTACATTCCGATGCACCTCTGCAGGTTTACTGTATCCCTTGGACTTTACCATTGACGATGAAACACAGATATTGCATCGGTATTAAATACAAGAGACACAATGCCGACTTAAGTTAAGAAAGACTGAGTCGTCCTACTGTCAATGTTTGAGCGTTTCCTGTGTCAACAGTTTTACATTCCGATGCACCTCTGTAGGGTTACTGTATCCCTTGGATCTTCCCATTGACGATGAAACACAGAAATTGCATCGGAATAAAATATAAGAGACACAATGCCGACTTAAGTACAGGAACATTGAGTCTTCCTACTGTCTATGTTTTGAGCGTTTCCTGCGTCACCAGTTTTACATTACGATGCACCTCTGCAGGTTTACTGTATCCATTGGACCTTCCCATTGACGATGAAACACAGAAATTAGATCGGAATTAAGTATAAGAGACACAACGTTGACTTAAGTACAAGAAAACTGAGTCTTCTTACGGTCTATGTTTTGAGCGTTTCCAGTGTCACCAGTTTTACATTCCGGTGCACCTCTGGAGGTTTACTTTATCCATTTGACCTTCGCATGGACGATGAAACATAGAAATTGCATCGGAATTAAATATAAGAGACACAATGCCGACAGGAAGACTGAGTCTTCCTACTGGCTATGTTTTGAGCGTTTCCTGTGTCACCAGTTTTACATTCCGATGCACCTCTGTAGGTTTACTCTATCCCTTGGACTTTACCATTGACGATGAAACACAGAAATTGCATCGGAATTAAATAAAAGAGACACAATGCCGACTTAAGAACAGGAAGACTGAGTCTTCCTACTGTCAATGTTTGAGCGTTTCCTGTGTCAACAGTTTTACATTCCGATGCACCTCTGCAGGTTTACTGTATCCATTGGACCTTCCCATTGACGATGAAACACAGAAAATGCATCGGAATTAAATATAAGAGACACAATGCCGACTTAAGTACAGGAAGTCTGAGTCTTCCTACTGTCTATGCTTTGAGCGTTTCCTGTGTCACCAGTTTTACATTCCGATGCACCTCTGCAGGTTTACTGTATCCCTTGGATCTTGCCATTGACGATGAAACACAGAAATTGCATCGGAATTAAATATAAGAGGCACAATGCCGACTTCAGTACAGGAACATTGAGTCTTCCTACAGACTATGCTTTGCGCGTTTCCTGCGTCACCAGTTTTACATTCCGATGCACCTCTGCAGGTTTACTCTATCCATTGGACCATCCCATTGACGATGAAACACAGAAATTGCATCGGAATTAAATATAAGAGACACAATGCCGACATAAGTACAGGAACATGGAGTCTTCCTACTGTCTATGTTTTGAGCGTTTCCTGCATCACCAGTTTTACATTCCGATGCACCTCTGCAGGTTTACTGTATCCATTGGACATTCCCATTCACGATGAAACACAGAAATTACATCGGAGTTAAAATTAAGAGACACAACGATGAATTAGGTACAAGAAAACTTAGTCTTCTTACGGTCTATGTTTTGAGCGTTTCCAGTGTCTCCAGTTTTACATTCCGATGCACCTCTGCAGGTTTACTGCATACACTGGACCTTCCCATGGACGATGAAACATAGAAATCGCATCGGAATTAAATATAAGAGACACAATGCCGACTTAGGTACAGGAAGACTGAGTCTTCCTACTGTGTATGATTTGAGCGTGTCCCGTGTCACCAGTTTTACATTCCGATGCACCTCTGCAGGGTTACTGTATCCCTTGGACCTTCCCTTTGACGATGAAACACAGAAATTGCATCGCAATTAAATATAAGAGACACAATGCCGACTTATGTAAAGAAAGACTAAGTCTTCCTACTGTCTACGTTTTGAGCGTTTCCTGTGTCACTAGTTTTACATTCCGATGCACCTCTGCAGGTTTACTGTATCCCTTGCACCTTCCCATTGACAATGAAATGCAGAAATTACATCGGACTTAAATATAACAGACACAATGCCGACTTAAGTACAGGAAGACTGAGTCTTCCAACTGTCTATGTTTTGAGCGTTTCCTGCGTCACCAGTTTTACATTACGATACACCTCTGCAGGTTTACTGTATCCACTGGACCTTCCCATTGACGATGAAACACAGAAATTAGATCGGAATTAAATATAAGAGACACATTGCCGACTTAAGTACAGAAAGACTGAGTCTTCCTACTGTCTACGTTTTGAGCGTTTCCTGTGTCACTATTTTTACATTCCGATGCACCTCTGCAGGTTTACTGTATCCCTTGCACCTTCCCATTGACAATGAAATGCAGAAATTACATCGGACTTAAATATAACAGACACAAGGCCGACTTAAGTACAGGAAGACTGAGTCTTCCTACTGTCTATGTTTTGAGCGTTTCCTGTGTCACCAGTTTTACATTCCGATGCACCTCTGCAGGTTTACTGTATCCCTTGGACTTTACCATTGACGATGAAACACAGAAATTGCAACGGAATTAAATATAAGAGACACAATGCCGACTTAAGTACACAAAGACTGAGTCTTCCTACTGTCTACGTTTTGAGCGTTTCCTGTGTCACCAGTTTTACATTCCGATGCACCTCTGCAGGTTTACTGTATCCCTTGCACCTTCCCATTGACAATGAAATACAGATATTACATCGGACATAAATATAACAGACACAATGCCGACTTAAGTACAGGAAGACTGAGTCGTCCTACTATCTATGTTTTGAGCGTTTTCTGTGTCACCAGTTTTACATTCCGATGCACCTCTGCAGGTTTACTGTATCCCTTGGACTTTACCATTGACGATGAAACACAGAAATTGCAGCGGAATTAAATATAAGAGACACAATGACGACTTCAGTACAGAAAGACAGAGTCTTCCTACTGTCAATGTTTGAGCATTTCCTGTGTCAACAGTTTTACATTCCGATGCACCTCTGCAGGTTTACTGTATCCATTGGACCTTCCCATTGACGATGAAACATGGAAAATGCATTGGAATTAAATATAAGAGACACAATGCCGACTTAAGTAGAGGAAGTCTGAGTCTTCATAGTGTCTATGCTTTGAGCTTTTCCTGTGTCACCAGTTTTATATTCCGATGCACCTCTTCAGGTTTACTGTATCCCTTGGATCTTCCCATTGACAATGAAACACAGAAATTACATCGGAATTAAATATAAGAGACAGAATGCCGACATAAGTACAGGGACATTGAGTCTCCCTACTGTCTATGTTTTGAGCGTTTCCTGCGTCATCAGTTTTACATTCCGATGCACCTCTGCATGTTTACTGTATCCATTGGACCTTCCCATTGACGATGAAACACAGAAATTGCATCTAAATTAAATATAAGAGACACAATGCCGACTTCAGTACAAGAAAACTGAGTCTTCTTAGGGTCTATGTTTTGACCGCTTCCTGTGTCACCAGCTTGAAATTCCGATGTACCTCTCCAGGTTTACTGTATCCCTTGGACCTTCCCATTGACGACGAAACACAGAAATTGCTTCGGATTTAAATATAAGAGACACAATGTCGACTGAAGTACAGGAAGACTGAGTATTCTTACTGTCTATGTTTTGATCGTTTCCTGTGTCACCAGTTTTACATTCCGATGCACCTCTGCAATTTTACTGTATCCATTGGACCTTCCAATTGACATAGAAACACAGAAATAGCATCGGAATTAAATATAAGAGGCACAATGCAGACTTAAGTACAGGAAGACTGAGTCTTCCTACTGTCTATGTTTTGAGCGAGTCCTGTGTCACCAGTTTTACATTCCGATGCACCTCTGCAGGGTAACTGTATCCCTTGGACGTTCCCATTGACGATGAAACATAGAAATTGCATCGGAATTAAATATAAGAGACACAATGCCGACTTAAGTACAGAAAGACTGCGTCTTCCTACTGACTATGTTTTGAGCGTTTCCTGCGTCACCAGTTTTACATTCCGATGCACCTCTGCAGGTTTACTGTATCCCTTGCACCTTCCCATTGACAATGAAACACAGAAATTACATCGGAATTAAATATAACAGACACAATGCCGACTTAGGTACAGGAAGACTGAGTCTTCCTACTGTCTATGTTTTTAGCGTTTCCTGTGTCACCAGTTTTACATTCCGATGCACCTCTGTAGGTTTACTGTATCCCTTGGACTTTACCATTGACGATGAAACACAGAAATTGCATCGGAATTAATATAAGAGACACAATGCCGACTTAAGAACAGGAAGACTGAGTCTTCCTACTGTCAATGTTTGAGCGTTTCCTGTGTCAACAGTTTTACATTCCGATGCACCTCTGCAGGTTTACTGTATCCATTGGACCTTCCCATTGACGATGAAACACAGAAAATGCATCGGAATTAAATATAAGGGACACAATGCCGACTTCAGTACAGGAACATTGAGTCTTCCTACTGACTATGTCTTGAGCGTTTCCTGCGTCACCAGTTTTACATTCCGATGCACCTCTGCTGGTATACTGTATCCATTGGACCTTCCCACTGACGATGAAACACAGAAATTACATCGGAATTAAATATAAGAGACACAACGTTGAGTTAAGTACAAGAAAACTGAGTCTTCTTACGTCTATGCTTTCAGCGTTTCCAGTGTAACCAGTTTTACATTCCGATGCACCTCTGCAGGTTTACTGTATCCATTGGACCTTCCCATTGACGATGAAACACAGAAATTACATCGGAATTAAATATAAGAGACACAACGTTGCGTTAAGTACAAGAATACTGAGTCTTCTTACGGTCTATGTTTTCAGCGTTTCCAGTGTCACCAGTTTTACATTCCGATGCACCTCTGCAGGTTTACTGTATCCATTGGACCTTCCCTTGGACGATGAAACACAGAAATTGCATCGGAATTAAATATAAGAGACACAATGCCGACTTAGGTACAGGAAGACTGAGTCTTCCTACTGTCTATGTTTTGAGCGTGTCCTGTGTCACCAGGTTTACTTTCCGATGCACCTCTGTAGGGTTACTGTATCCCTTGGACGTTACCATTGACGATGAAACACAGAAATTGCATCGGAATTAAATATAAGAGACACAATGCCGACTTAGGTACAGGAAGACTGAGTCTTCCTACTGTCTATGTTTTTAGCGTTTCCTGTGTCACCAGTTTTACATTCCGATGCACCTCTGTAGGTTTACTCTATCCCTTGGACTTTACCATTGACGATGAAACACAGAAATTGCATCGGAATTAAATAAAAGAGACACAATGCCGACTTAAGAACAGGAAGACTGAGTCTTCCTACTGTCAATGTTTGAGCGTTTCCTGTGTCAACAGTTTTACATTCCGATGCACCTCTGCAGGTTTACTGTATCCATTGGACCTTCCCATTGACGATGAAACACAGAAAATGCATCGGAATTAAATATAAGAGACACAATGCCGACTTAAGTACAGGAAGTCTGAGTCTTCCTACTGTCTATTCTTTGAGCGTTTCCTGTGTCACCAGTTTTACATTCCGATGCACCTCTGCAGGTTTACTGTATCCCTTGGATCTTGCCATTGACGATGAAACACAGAAATTGCATCGGAATTAAATATAAGAGGCACAATGCCGACTTCAGTACAGGAACATTGAGTCTTCCTACAGACTATGTTTTGCGCGTTTCCTGCGTCACCAGTTTTACATTCCGATGCACCTCTGCAGGTTTACTCTATCCATTGGACCATCCCATTGACGATGAAACACAGAAATTGCATCGGAATTAAATATAAGAGACACAATGCCGACATAACTACAGGAACATGGAGTCTTCCTACTGTCTATGTTTTGAGCGTTTCCTGCATCACCAGTTTTACATTCCGATGCACCTCTGCAGGTTTACTGTATCCATTGGACATTCCCATTCACGATGAAACACAGAAATTACATCGGAGTTAAAATTAAGAGACACAACGATGAATTAGGTACAAGAAAACTTAGTCTTCTTACGGTCTATGTTTTGAGCGTTTCCAGTGTCTCCAGTTTTACATTCCGATGCACCTCTGCAGGTTTACTGCATACACTGGACCTTCCCATGGACGATGAAACATAGAAATCGCATCGGAATTAAATATAAGAGACACAATGCCGACTTAGGTACAGGAAGACTGAGTCTTCCTACTGTCTATGATTTGAGCGTGTCCCGTGTCACCAGTTTTACATTCCGATGCACCTCTGCAGGGTTACTGTATCCCTTGGACCTTCCCTTTGACGATGAAACACAGAAATTGCATCGCAATTAAATATAAGAGACACAATGCCGACTTATGTAATGAAAGACTGAGTCTTCCTACTGTCTACGTTTTGAGCGTTTCCTGTGTCACTAGTTTTACATTCCGATGCACCTCTGCAGGTTTACTGTATCCCTTGCACCTTCCCATTGACAATGAAATGCAGAAATTACATCGGACTTAAATATAACAGACACAATGCCGACTTAAGTACAGGAAGACTGAGTCTTCCAACTGTCTATGTTTTGAGCGTTTCCTGTGTCAACAGTTTTACCTTCCGATGCACCTCTGTAGGGTTACTGTATCCCTTGGATCTTCCCATTGACGATGAAACACAGAAATTGCATCGGAATAAAATATAAGAGACACAATGCCGACTTAAGTACAGGAACATTGAGTCTTCCTACTGTCTATGTTTTGAGCGTTTCCTGCGTCACCAGTTTTACATTACGATACACCTCTGCAGGTTAACTGTATCCACTGGACCTTCCCATTGACGATGAAACACAGAAATTAGATCGGAATTAAATATAAGAGACACATTGCCGACTTAAGTACAGAAAGACTGAGTCTTCCTACTGTCTACGTTTTGAGCGTTTCCTGTGTCACTATTTTTACATTCCGATGCACCTCTGCAGGTTTACTGTATCCCTTGCACCTTCCCATTGACAATGAAATGCAGAAATTACATCGGAATAAAATATAACAGACACAAGGCCGACTTAAGTACAGGAAGACTGAGTCTTCCTACTGTCTATGTTTTGAGCGTTTCCTGTGTCACCAGTTTTACATTCCGATGCACCTCTGCAGGTTTACTGTATCCCTTGGACTTTACCATTGACGATGAAACACAGAAATTGCATCGGAATTAAATATAAGAGACACAATGCCGACTTAAGTACACAAAGACTGAGTCGTCCTACTGTCAATGTTTGAGCGTTTCCTGTGTCAACAGTTTTACATTCCGATGCACCTCTGTAGGGTTACTGTATCCCTTGGATCTTCCCATTGACGATGAAACACAGAAATTGCATCGGAATAAAATATAAGAGACACAATGCCGACTTAAGTACAGGAACATTGAGTCTTCCTACTGACTATGTTTTGAGCGTTTCCTGCGTCACCAGTTTTACATTCCGATGCACCTCTGCAGGTTTACTGTATCCATTGGACATTCCCATTGACGATGAAACACAGAAATTACATCGGAGTTAAAATTAAGAGACACAACGATGAATTAAGTACAAGAAAACTTAGTCTTCTTACGGTCTATGTTTTGAGCGTTTCCAGTGTCTCCAGTTTTACATTCCGATGCACCTCTACAGGTTTACTGTATAAACTGGACCTTCCCATGGACGATGAAACATAGAAATTGCATCGGAATTAAATATAAGAGACACAATGCCGACTTAAGTAGAGGAAGTCTGAGTCTTCATACTGTCTATGCTTTGAGCTTTTCCTGTGTCACCAGTTTTATATTCCGATGCACCTCTTCAGGTTTACTGTATCCCTTGGATCTTCCCATTGACAATGAAACACAGAAATTACATCGGAATTAAATATAAGAGACAGAATGCCGACATAAGTACAGGGACATTGAGTCTCCCTACTGTCTATGTTTTGAGCGTTTCCTGCGTCATCAGTTTTACATTCCGATGCACCTCTGCATGTTTACTGTATCCATTGGACCTTCCCATTGACGATGAAACACAGAAATTGCATCTAAATTAAATATAAGAGACACAATGCCGACTTCAGTACAAGAAAACTGAGTCTTCTTAGGGTCTATGTTTTGACCGCTTCCTGTGTCACCAGCTTGAAATTCCGATGTACCTCTCCAGGTTTACTGTATCCCTTGGACCTTCCCATTGACGACGAAACACAGAAATTGCTTCGGATTATATATAAGAGACACAATGTCGACTGAAGTACAGGAAGACTGAGTATTCTTACTGTCTATGTTTTGATCGTTTCCTGTGTCACCAGTTTTACATTCCGATGCACCTCTGCAATTTTACTGTATCCATTGGACCTTCCAATTGACATAGAAACACAGAAATAGCATCGGAATTAAATATAAGAGGCACAATGCAGACTTAAGTACAGGAAGACTGAGTCTTCCTACTGTCTATGTTTTGAGCGAGTCCTGTGTCACCAGTTTTACATTCCGATGCACCTCTGCAGGGTAACTGTATCCCTTGGACGTTCCCATTGACGATGAAACATAGAAATTGCATCAGAATTAAATATAAGAGACACAATGCCGACTTAAGTACAGAAAGACTGCGTCTTCCTACTGACTATGTTTTGAGCGTTTCCTGCGTCACCAGTTTTACATTCCGATGCACCTCTGCAGGTTTACTGTATCCCTTGCACCTTCCCATTGACAATGAAACACAGAAATTACATCGGAATTAAATATAACAGACACAATGCCGACTTAGGTACAGGAAGACTGAGTCTTCCTACTGTCTATGTTTTTAGCGTTTCCTGTGTCACCAGTTTTACATTCCGATGCACCTCTGTAGGTTTACTGTATCCCTTGGACTTTACCATTGACGATGAAACACAGAAATTGCATCGGAATTAATATAAGAGACACAATGCAGACTTAAGAACAGGAAGACTGAGTCTTCCTACTGTCAATGTTTGAGCGTTTCCTGTGTCAACAGTTTTACATTCCGATGCACCTCTGCAGGTTTACTGTATCCATTGGACCTTCCCATTGACGATGAAACACAGAAAATGCATCGGAATTAAATATAAGAGACACAATGCCGACTTCAGTACAGGAACATTGAGTCTTCCTACTGACTATGTCTTGAGCGTTTCCTGCGTCACCAGTTTTACATTCCGATGCACCTCTGCTGGTATACTGTATCCATTGGACCTTCCCACTGACGATGAAACACAGAAATTACATCGGAATTAAATATAAGAGACACAACGTTGAGTTAAGTACAAGAAAACTGAGTCTTCTTACGTCTATGCTTTCAGCGTTTCCAGTGTAACCAGTTTTACATTCCGATGCACCTCTGCAGGTTTACTGTATCCATTGGACCTTCCCATTGACGATGAAACACAGAAATTACATCGGAATTAAATATAAGAGACACAACGTTGCGTTAAGTACAAGAATACTGAGTCTTCTTACGGTCTATGTTTTCAGCGTTTCCAGTGTCACCAGTTTTACATTCCGATGCACCTCTGCAGGTTTACTGTATCCATTGGACCTTCCCTTGGACGATGAAACACAGAAATTGCATCGGAATTAAATATAAGAGACACAATGCCGACTTAGGTACAGGAAGACTGAGTCTTCCTACTGTCTATGTTTTGAGCGTGTCCTGTGTCACCAGGTTTACTTTCCGATGCACCTCTGTAGGGTTACTGTATCCCTTGGACGTTACCATTGACGATGAAACACAGAAATTGCATCGGAATTAAATATAAGAGACACAATGCCGACTTAAGTACAGAAAGACTGAGTCTATCTACTGTCTACGTTTTGAGCGTTTCCTGTGTCACCAGTTTTACATTCCGATGCACCTCTGCAGGGTTACTGTATCCCTTCCACCTTCCCATTGACAATGAAATACAGAAATTACATCGGAATTAAATATAAGAGACACAATGCCGACTTAAGTACAGGAAGGCTGAGTCTTCCTACTGACTATGTTTTGAGCGTTTCCTGTGTCACCAGTTTTACATTCCGATGCACCTCTGCAGGTTTACTTTATCCCTTGGATCTTCCCATTGACGATGAAACACAGAAATTGCATCGGAATTAAATATAAGAGACACAATGCCGACATAAGTACAGGAACATTGAGTCTTCCTGCTGTCTATGTTTTGAGCGTTTCCTGTTTCACCAGTTTTACATTCCGATGCACCTCTGCAGGTTTACTGTATCCATTGGACCTTCCCATTGACGATGAAACACAGAAATTACATCGGAATTAAATATAAGAGACACAACGTTGAGTTAAGTACAGGAAGGCCGAGTCTTCCAACTGTCATTGTTTTGATCGTTTCCTGTGTCACCAGTTTTACATTCCGATGCACCTCTGCAGGTTTACTGTATCCCTTGCACCTTCTATTGACAATGAAACACAGAAATTACATCGGACTTAAATATAACAGACACAATGCCGACTTAAGTACAGGAAGACTGAGTCTTCCTACTGTCTATGTTTTGAGCGTTTCCTGTGTCACCGGTATTACATTCCGGTGCACCTCTGCAGGTTTACTGTATCCCTTGCACCTTGTCATTGACAATGAAACACAGAAATTACATCGGACTTGAATATAACAGACACAATGCCGACTTAAGTACAGGAAGACTGAGTCTTCTGTCAATGTTTGAGCGTTTCCTGTGTCAACAGTTTTACATTCCGATGCTCCTCTGCAGGTTTACTGTATCCATTGGACCTTCCCATTGACGATGAAACACAGAAAATGCATCTGAATTAAATATAAGAGACACAATGCCGACTTAAGCACAGGAAGACTGAGTCTTCCTACTGTCTATGTTTTGAGCGTATCCTGTGTCATCTGTTTTACATTTTGATGCACCTCTGCAGGTTTACTGTATCCCTTGGACCTTCACAGTGACGATGAAACACAGAAATTGCATCTAAATTAAATATAAGAGACACAATGCCGACTTCAGTACGAGAAAACCGAGTCTTCTTAGGGTCTATGTTTTGACCGCTTCCTGTGTCACCAGCTTTACATTCTGATGCACCTCTGCAGGTTTACTATATCCCTTGGACCTTCCCATTGACGACGAAACACAGAAATTGCACGGATTTAAATATAAGAGACACAATGTCGACTTAAGTACAGGAAGACTGAGTCGTCCTACTGTCAATGTTTGATCGTTTCCTGTGTCACCAGTTATACATTCCGATGCACCTCTGCAATTTTACTGTATCCATTGGACCTTCCCATTGACATAGAAACACAGAAATAGCATCGGAATTAAATATAAGAGACACAATGCCGACTTAAGTACAGGAAGGCTGAGTCTTCCTTCTGTCTATGTTTTAGAGCGTTTCCTGTGTCACCAGTTTTACATTCCAATGCACCTCTGCAGGTTTACTGTATCCCTTGGATCTTCCCATTGACGATGAAGCACAGAAATTGCATCGGAATTAAATATAAGAGGCACAATGCCGACTTAAGTACAGCAACATTGAGTCTTCCTACTGTCTATGTTTTGAGCGTTTCCTGCGTCACCAGTATTACATTCCGATGCACCTCTGGAGTTTTACTGTATCCATTGGACATTCCCATTGACGATGAAATACAGACATTGCATCGGAATAAAATATAAGAGACACAATGCCGACTTAAGTACAGAAAGACTGAGTCGTCCTACTGTCAATGTTTGAGCGTTTCCTGTGTCAACAGTTTTACATTCCGATGCACCTCTGTAGGGTTACTGTATCCCTTGGATCTTCCCATTGACGATGAAACACAGAAATTGCATCGGAATAAAATATAAGAGACACAATGCCGACTTAAGTACAGGAACATTGAGTCTTCCTACTGTCTATGTTTTGAGCGTTTCCTGCGTCACCAGTTTTACATTACGATGCACCTCTGCAGGTTTACTGTATCCATTGGACCTTCCCATTGACGATGAAACACAAAAATTATGTCGGAATTAAATATAAGAGACACAACGTTGACTTAAGTACAAGAAAACTGAGTTTTCTTACGGTCTATGTTTTGAGCGTTTCCAGTGTCACCAGTTTTACATTCCGATGCACCTCTGGAGGTTTACTTTATCCATTTGACCTTCGCATGGACGATGAAACACAGAAATTGCATCGGAATTAAATATAAGAGACACAATGCCGACTTAAGTACAGGAAGACTGAGTCTTCCTACTAGCTATGATTTGAGCGTTTCCTGTGTCACCAGTTTTACATTCCGATGCACCTCTGTAGGTTTACTCTATCCCTTGGACTTTACCATTGACGATGAAACACAGAAATTGCATTGGAATTAAATAAAAGACACACAATGCCGACTTAAGAACACGAAGACTGAGTCTTCCTACTGTCAATGTTTGAGCGTTTCCTGTGTCAACAGTTTTACATTCCGATGCACCTCTGCAGGTTTACTGTATCCCTTGGATCTTCCCATTGACGATGAAACACAGAAATTGCATCGGAATTAAATATAAGAGGCACAATGCCGAATTCAGTACAGGAACATTGAGTCTTCCTACTGACTATGTTTTGAGCGTTTCCTGCGTCACCAGTTTTACATTCCGATGCACCTCTGCAGGTTTACTGTATCCATTGGACCATCCCATTGACGATGAAACACAGAAATTGCATCGGAATTAAATATAAGAGACACAATGCCGACATAAGTACAGGAACATGGAGTCTTCCTACTGTCTATGTTTTGAGCGTTTCCTGCATCACCAGTTTTAGATTCCGATGCACCTCTGCAAGGTTTACTGTATCCATTGGACATTCCCATTGACGATGAAACATAGAAATTACATCGGAGTTAAAATTAAGAGACACAACGATGAATTAAGTACAAGAAAACTTAGTCTTCTTACGGTCTATGTTTTGAGCGTTTCCAGTGTCTCCAGTTTTACATTCCGATGCACCTCTGCAGGCTAACTGTATACACTGGACCTTCCCATGGACGATGAAACATAGAAATTGCATCGGAATTAAATATAAGAGACACAATGCCGACTTAGGTACAGGAAGACTGAGTCTTCCTACTGTCTATGTTTTGAGCGTGTCCCGTGTCACCAGTTTTACATTCCGATGCACCTCTGCAGGGTTACTGTATCCCTTGGACCTTCCCATTGACGATGAAACACAGAAATTGAATCGCAATTAAATATAAGAGACACAATGCCGACTTATGTACATAAAGACTGAGTCTTCCTACTGTCTACGTTTTGAGCATTTCCTGTGTCACTAGTTTTACATTCCGATGCACCTCTGCAGGTTTACTGTATCCCTTGCACCTTCCCATTGGCAATGAAATGCAGAAATTACATCGGACTTAAATATAACAGACACAATGCCGACTTAAGTACAGGAAGACTGAGACTTCCTACTGTCTATGTTTTGAGCGTTTCCTGCGTCACCAGTTTTACATTCCGATGCACCTCTGCAGGTTTCCTGTATCCCTTGGACTTTACCATTGACGATGAAACACAGAAATTGCATCGGAATTAAATATAAGAGACACAATGCCGACTTAAGTACAAAAAGACTGAGTCGTCCTACTGTCAATGTTTGAGCGTTTCCTGTGTCAACAGTTTTACATTCCGATGCACCTCTGTTTACTGTATACACTGGACCTTCCCATGGACGATGAAACATAGAAATTGCATCGGAATTAAATATAAGAGACACAACGTTGACTTAAGTACAAGAAAACTTAGTCTTCCTACTGTCTAAGTTTTGAGCGTGTCCTGTGTCACCAGTTTTACATTCCGATGCACCTCTGCAGGGTTACTGTATCCCTTGGACCTTCCCATTGACGATGAAACACAGAAATTGCATCGCAATTAAATATAAGAGACACAATGCCGACTTAAGTACAGAAAGGATGAGTCTTCCTACTGTCTACGTTTTGAGCGTTTCCTGTGTCACTAGTTTTACATTCCGATGCACCTCTGCAGGTTTACTGTATCCCTTGCAACTTCCCATTGACAATGAAATGCAGAAATTACATCGGACTTAAATATAACAGACACAAGGCAGACTTAAGTACAGGAAGACTGAGTCTTCCTACTGTCTATGTTTTGAGCGTTTCCTGTGTCACCAGTTTTACATTCCGATGCACCTCTGCAGGTTTACTGTATCCCTTGGACTTTACCATTGACGATGAAACACAGATATTGCATCGGAATTAAATATAAGAGACACAATGCCGACTTAAGTACAGGAAGACAGAGTCTTCCTACTGTCTATGATTTGAGCGTATCCTGTGTCACCAGTTTTACATTCTGATGCACCTCTGCAGGTTTACTGTAACCCTTGGACCTTCACAGTGACGATGAAACACAGATATTGCATGGGAATTAAATATAAAAGACACAATGCCGACTTAAGTACAAGAGAACTGAGTCTTCTTAGGGCCTATGTTATGAGCGCTTCCTGTGTCACCAGTTTTACATTCCGATGCACCTCTGGAGGGATACTGTATCCATTGGACCTTCCCATTGACGATGAAACACAGAAATTGCATCGGAATTAAATATAAGAGACACAATGCCGACTTAGGTACAGGAATACTGAGTCTTCCTACTGTCTATGTTTTGAGCGTGTCCTGTGTCACCAGTTTTAAATTCCGATGCACCTCTGTAGGGTTACTGTATCCCTTGGACGTTCCCATTGACGATGAAACACAGAAATTGCATCGGAATTAAATATAAGAGACACAATGCCGACTTAAGTACAGGAAGACTGAGTCTTCCTACTGTCTATGTTTTGAGCGTTTCCTGTGCCACCAGTTTTACATTCCGATGCACCTCTGCAGGTTTACTTTATCCCTTGGATCGTCCCATTGACGATGAAACACAGAAATTGCATCGGAATTAAATATAAGAGACACAATGCCGACTTAAGTACAGAAAGACTGAGTCTTCCTACTGTCTACGTTTTGAGCGTTTCCTGTGTCACCAGTTTTACATTCCGATGCACCTCTGCAGGTTTACTGTATCCCTTGCACCTTCCCATTGACAATGAAATACAGATATTAACATCGGACATAAATATAACAGACACAATGCCGACTTAAGTACAGGAAGACTGAGTCGTCCTACTGTCTATGTTTTGAGCGTTTCCTGTGTCACCAGTTTTACATTCCGATGCACCTCTGCAGGTTTACTGTATCCCTTGGACTTTACCATTGACGATGAAACACAGAAATTGAATCGGAATTAAATATAAGAGACACAATGACGACTTCAGTACAGAAAGACTGAGTCTTCCTACTGTCAATGTTTGAGCGTTTCCTGTGTCAACAGTTTTACATTCCGATGCACCTCTGCAGGTTTACTGTATCCATTGGACCTCCCCATTGACGATGAAACATGGAAAATGCATTCGAATTAAATATAAGAGACACAATGCCGACTTAAGTACAGGAAGTCTGAGTCTTCATACTGTCTATGTTTTGAGCTTTTCCTGTGTCACCAGTTTTATATTCCGATGCACCTCTTCAGGTTTACTGTATCCCTTGGATCTTCCCATTGACGATGAAACACAGAAATTACATCGGAATTAAATATAAGAGACACAATGCCGTCATAAGTACAGGGACATTGAGTCTCCCTACTGTCTATGTTTTGAGCGTTTCCTGCGTCATCAGTTTTACATTCCGATGCACCTCTGCATGTTTACTGTATCCATTGGACCTTCCCATTGACGATGAAACACAGAAATTACATCGGAATTAAATATAATAGACACAACGTTGAGTTAAGTACAAGAAAACTGAGTCTTCTTACGTCTATGATTTCAGCGTTTCCAGTGTAACCAGTTTTACATTCCGATGCAGCTCTGCAGGTTTACTGTATCCATTGGACCTTCCCATTGACGATGAAACACAGAAATTACATCGGAATTAAATATAAGTGACACAACGTTGCGTTAAGTACAAGAATACTGAGTCTTCTTACGGTCTATGTTTTCAGCGTTTCCAGTGTCACCAGTTTACATTCCGATGCACCTCTGCAGGTTTACTATATCCATTGGACCTTCCCATGGACGATGAAACACAGAAATTGCATCGGAATTAAATATAAGAGACACAATGCCGACTTAGGTACAGGAAGACTGAGTCTTCCTACTGTCTATGTTTTGAGCGTGTCCTGTGTCACCAGTTTTACATTCCGATGCACCTCTGTAGGGTTACTGTATCCCTTGGACGTTCCCATTAACGATGAAACACAGAAATTGCATCGGAATTAAATATAAGAGACACAATGCCGACTTAAGTACAGGAAGACTGAGTCTTCCTACTGTCTACGTTTTGAGCGTTTCCTGTGTCACCAGTTTTACATTCCGATGCACCTCTGCAGGTTTACTGTATCCCTTCCACCTTCCCATTGGCAATGAAATACAGAAATTACATCGGAATTAAATATAAGAGACACAATGCCGACTTAAGTACAGGAAGGCTGAGTCTTCCTACTGTCTATGTTTTGAGCGTTTCCTGTGCCCCCAGTTTTACATTCCGATGCACCTCTGCAGGTTTACTTTATCCCTTGGATCTTCCCATTGACGATGAAACACAGAAATTGCATCGGAATTAAATATTAGAGACACAATGCCGACATAAGTACAGGAACATTGAGTCTTCCTACTGTCTATGTTTTGAGCGTGTCCTGTTTCACCAGTTTTACATTCCGATGCACCTCTGCAGGTTTACTGTATCCATTGGACATTCCCATTGGCGATGACACACAGAAATTACATCGGAATTAAATATAAGAGACAAAACGTTCAGTTAAGTACAGGAAGGCCGAGTCTTCCAACTGTCATTGTTTTGAGCGTTTCCTGTGTCACCAGTTTTACATTCCGATGCACCTCTGCAGGTTTACTGTATCCCTTGCACCTTCTATTGACAATGAAACACAGAAATTACATCGGACTTAAATATAACAGACACAATGCCGACTTAAGTACAGGAAGACAGAGTCTTCCTACTGTCTATGTTTTGAGCGTTTCCTGTGTCACCGGTTTTACATTCCGGTGCACCTCTGCAGGTTTACTGTATCCCTTGCACCTTCTCATTGACAACGAAACACAGAAATTACATCGGACTTAAATATAACAGACACAATGCCGACTTAAGTACAGTAAGACTGAGTCTTCCAACTGTCAATGTTTGAGCGTTTCCTGTGTCAACAGTTTTACATTCCGATGCTCCTCTGCAGGTTTACTGTATCCATTGGACCTTCCCATTGACGATGAAACACAGAAAATGCATCTGAATTAAATATAAGAGACACAATGCCGACTTAAGCACAGGAAGACTGAGTCTTCCTACTGTCTATGTTTTGAGCGTATCCTGTGTCATCTGTTTTACATTTTGATGCACCTCTGCAGGTTTACTGTATCCCTTGGACCTTCACAGTGACGATGAAACACAGAAATTGCATCTAAATTAAATATAAGAGACACAATGCCGACTTCAGTACAAGAAAACTGAGTCTTCTTAGGGTCTATGTTTTGACCGCTTCCTGTGTCACCAGCTTTACATTCCGATGCACCTCTGCAGGTTTACTGTATCCCTTGGATCTTCCCATTGACGATGAAACACAGAAATTGCATCGGAATTATATATAAGAGAGACAATTCCGACTTAAGTACAGAAAGACTGAGTCTT
Organism: Schistocerca nitens; assembly: GCF_023898315.1. Classification (NCBI taxonomy): domain Eukaryota; kingdom Metazoa; phylum Arthropoda; class Insecta; order Orthoptera; family Acrididae; genus Schistocerca; species Schistocerca nitens. The sequence goes on along the minus strand of NC_064615.1, from coordinate 1,198,462,231 downwards.
CCTGCTGTCTATGCTTTGAGCGTTTACTGTGTCACCAGTTTTACATTCCGATGCACCTCTGCAATTTTACTGAATCCATTGGACCTTCCCATTGACGATGAAACAAAGAAAGAGCATCGGAATTAAATATACGAGAAACAATGCCGACTTAAGTACAGGAAGGCTGAGTCTTCCTACTGTCTATGTTTTAGAGCGTTTCCTGTGTCACCAGTTTTACATTCCAATGCACCTCTGCAGGTTTACTGTATCCCTTGGATCTTCCCATTGACGATGAAACACAGAAATAGCATCGGAATTAAATATAAGAGACACAATGCCGACTTAAAAACCGGAAGGCTGAGTCTTCCTACTGTGTATGTTTTGAGCGTTTCCTGCCTCACCAATTTTACATTACGATGCACCTCTGCAGGTTTATTGTATCCATTGGACCTTCCCATGGTCGATGAAACACAGAAATTGCATCGGAATTAAATATAAGAGACACAATGCCGACTTAAGAACGGGAAGTCTGAGTCTTCCTACCGTCTATGTTTTGAGCGTTTCCTGTGTCACCTGTTTTACATTCCGATGCACCTCTGCAGATTTACTGTATCCATTGGACCTTCCCATTGACGATGAAACACAGAAATTACATCGGAATTAAATATAAGAGACACAACGTTGAATTAAGTACAAGAAAACTGAGTCTTCTCACGTTCTATGTTTTGAGCGTTTCCAGTGTCACCCGTTTTAGATTCCGATGCTCCTCTGCTGGTTTACTGTATCCATTGGACCGTCCCATGATCGATGAAACACAGAAATTGCATCGGAATTAAAAATAAGAGACACAATGCCGACTTAGGTATAGGAAGACTGAATCTTCCTACTGTCTATGCTTTGAGCGTGTCCTGTGTCACCAGTTTTACATTCCGATGCACCCCTGCAGGTTTACTGTATCCCTTGCACCTTCACAGTGACGATGAAACACAGAAATTGCATCGGAATTAAATATAAGAGGCCCAATGCCGAATTAAGTACAGGATCATTGAGTCTTCCTACTGTCTATGTTTTGAGCGTGTCCTGCGTCACCAGTTTTACATTGCGATGCACCTCTGCAGATTTACTGTATCCATTGGACCTACCCATTGACGATGAAACACAGAAATTACATCGGAATTAAATATAAGAGACACAACGTTGACTTAAGTACAAGAAAACTGAGTCTTCTCACGGTCTATGTTTTGAGCGTTTCCAGTGTCACCAGTTTTACATTCCGATGCACCTCTGCAGGTTTACTGTATCCATTGGACCTTCCCATGGTCGATGAAACACAGAAATTGCATCGGAATTAAAAATAAGAGACACAATGCCGACTTAGGTATAGGAAGACTGAATCTTCCTACTGTCTATGTTTTGAGCGTGTCCTGTGTCACCAGTTTTACATTCCGATGCACCCCTGCAGGTTTACTGTATCCCTTGCACCTTCACAGTGACGATGAAACACAGAAATTGCATCGGAATTAAATATAAAAGACACAATGCCGACTTAGGTACAAGAAAACTCAGTCTTCTTAGGGTCTATGTTATGACTGCTTCCTGTGTCACCAGTTTTACATTCCGATGCACCTCTGCAGGGTTACTGTATCCCTTGGACCTTCCCATTGACGATGAAACACAGAAATTGCATCGGAATAAAATATAAGAGACACAATGCCGACTTAAGTACAGAAAGACTGAGTCTTCCTACTTTCTATGTTTGAGCGTTTACTGTGTCACCAGTTTTACATTCCGATGCACCTCTGCAATTTTACTGAATCCATTGTACCTTCCCATTGACGGTGAAACACAGAAAGAGCATCGGGATTAAATATACGAGACACAATGCCGACTTAAGTACAGGAAGGCTGAGTCTTCCTACTGTCTATGTTTTGAGCGTTTCCTGTGTCACCAGTTTTACATTCCGATGCACCTCTGCAGGTTTACTGTATCCCTTGGATCTTCCCATTGACGATGAAACACAGAAATTGCATCGGACTTAAATATAACAGACACAATGCCGACTTAAGTACAGGAATATCGAGTCTCCCTACTGCCTTTGCTTTGAGCGTTTCCTGCGTCAAGAGTTTTATATTCCGATTCACCTTTGGAGGTTTACTGTATCCATTGGACATTCCCATTGACGATGAAACACAAACATTGCATCGGAATTAAATATAAGAGACACAATCCCGATTTACGTACAGAAATACTGAGTCTTCCTACTGTCTATGTTTTGAGCGTGTCCTGTGTCACCAGTTTTACATTCCGATGCACCTCTGCAGGTTTACTCTATCCCTTGGACCTTCCCATTGACGACGATACTCAGAAATTGCATTGGATTTAAATATAAGAGACACAATGCCGACTTAAGTACAGGAAGACTGAATATTCCTACTGTCTATGCTTTGATCGTTTCCTGTGTCACCAGTTTTACATTCCGATGCACCTCTGCACGTTTACTGTATCCATTGGACCTTCCCATTGACAATGAGACACAGAAATTGCATCGGAATTAAATATAAGAGACACAATGCCGACATAAGAACAGGAATGCTGAGTCTTCCTACTCTCTATGTTTTGAGCATTTCCTGTGTCACCAGTTTTACATACCGATGCACCTCTGCAGGTTTGCTGTATCCCTTGGATCTTCCAATTGACGATGAAACACAGAAATTGCATCGGAATTAAATATAAGAGACACAATGCCGACATAAGTACGGGAAGATTGAGTCCTCCTATTGTCTATGTTTTGAGCGTTTCCTGCGTCACCAATTTTACATTCCGATGCACCTCTGCAGGTTTACTGTATCCATTGGACCTTCCCATTGACGATGAAACACAGAAATAGCATCGGAATTAAATATAAGAGACCCAATGCCGACTTAAAAACAGGAAGGCTGAGTCTTCCTACTGTGTATGTTTTGAGCGTTTCCTGCCTCACCAATTTTACATTCCGATGCACCTCTGCAGGTTTATTGTATCCATTGGACCTTCCCATTGGCGATGAAACACAGAAATAGCATCGGAATTAATTATAAGAGACACAATGCCGACTTAAGAACGGGAAGTCTGAGTCTTCCTACTGTCTATGTTTTGAGCGTTTCCTGTGTCTCCTGTTTTACATTCCGATGCACCTCTGCAGGTTTACTGTATCCCTTGGATCTTCCCATTGATGATGAAACACAGAAATTGCATCGGAATTAAATATAAGAGACACAATGCCGACTTAAGTACAGGAACATTGAATCTTCCTACTGTATATGTTTTGAGCGTTTCCTGCGTCACCAGTTTTACATTGCGATGCACCTCTGCAGATTTACTGTATCCATCGGACCTTCCCATTGACGATGAAACACAGAAATTACATCTGAATTAAATATAAGAGACACAACGTTGACTTAAGTACAAGAAAACTGAGTCCTCTCACGGTCTATGTTTTGAGCGTTTCCAGTGTCACCAGTTTTACATTCCGATGCACCTCTGCAGGTTTACTGTATCCATTGGACCTTCCCATGGTCGATGAAACACAGAAATTGCATCGGAATTACAAATAAGAGACACAATGCCGACTTAGGTACAGGAAGACTGAGTCTTCCTACTGTCTATGTTTTGAGCGTGTCCTGTGTCACCAGTTTTACATTCCGATGCACCCCTGCAGGTTTACCGTCTCCCTTGCACCTTCACAGTGACGATGAAACACAGAAATTGCATCGGAATTAAATATAAAAGACACAATGCCGACTTAAGTACAAGAAAACTGTGTCTTCTTAGGTTCTATGTTATAACCGCTTCCTGTGTCACCAGTTTTACATTCCGATCCACCTCTGCAGGGTTACTGTATCCCTTGGACCTTCCCATTGACGATGAAACACAGAAATTGCATCGGAATTAAATATAAGAGAGACAATTCCGACTTAAGTACAGAAAGACTGAGTCTTCCTGCTGTCTATGCTTTGAGCGTTTACTGTGTCACCAGTTTTACATTCCGATGCACTTCTGCAATTTTACTGAATCCATTGGACCTTCCCATTGACGATGAAACAAAGAAAGAGCATCGGAATTAAATATACGAGACACAATGCCGACTTAAGTACAGGAAGGCTGAGTCTTCCTACTGTCTATGTTCTGAGCGTTTCCTCTGTCACCAGTTTTACATTCCGATGCACATCTGCAGGTTTACTGTATCCCTTGGATCTTCCCATTGACGATGAAACACAGAAATTACATCGGACTTAAATATAACAGACACAATGCCGACTTAAGTACAGGAATATCGAGTCTTCATTCTGTCTATGCTTTGAGCGTTTCCTGCGTCACCAGTTTTACATTCTGATGCACCTCTGCTGGTTTACTGTATCCCTTCTATCTTCCCATTGACGATGAAACACAGACATTGCATCGGAATTAAATATAAGAGACAAAATGCCGACTTAAGTACTGAAAGACTGAGTCTTCCTACTGTCTATGTTTTGCGCGTTTCCTGTGTCACCAGTTTTACATTCCGATGCACCTCTGCAGGTTTACTGTATCCCTTGGATCTTCCCATTGACGATGAAACACAGAAATTGCATCGGAATTAAATATAACAGACACAATGCCGACTTAAGTACAGTAAGACTGAGTCTTCCAACTGTCAATGTTTGAGCGTTTCCTGTGTCAACAGTTTTACATTCCGATGCTCCTCTGCAGGTTTACTGTATCCATTGGACCTTCCCATTGACGATGAAACACAGAAAATGCATCTGAATTAAATATAAGAGACACAATGCCGACTTAAGCACAGGAAGACTGAGTCTTCCTACTGTCTATGTTTTGAGCGTATCCTGTGTCATCTGTTTTACATTTTGATGCACCTCTGCAGGTTTACTGTATCCCTTGGACCTTCACAGTGACGATGAAACACAGAAATTGCATCTAAATTAAATATAAGAGACACAATGCCGACTTCAGTACAAGAAAACTGAGTCTTCTTAGGGTCTATGTTTTGACCGCTTCCTGTGTCACCAGCTTTACATTCCGATGCACCTCTGCAGGTTTACTGTATCCCTTGGATCTTCCCATTGACGATGAAACACAGAAATTGCATCGGAATTATATATAAGAGAGACAATTCCGACTTAAGTACAGAAAGACTGAGTCTTCCTGCTGTCTATGCTTTGAGCGTTTACTGTGTCACCAGTTTTACATTCCGATGCACCTCTGCAATTTTACTGAATCCATTGGACCTTCCCATTGACGATGAAACAAAGAAAGAGCATCGGAATTAAATATACGAGAAACAATGCCGACTTAAGTACAGGAAGGCTGAGTCTTCCTACTGTCTATGTTTTAGAACGTTTCCTGTGTCACCAGTTTTACATTCCAATGCACCTCTGCAGGTTTACTGTATCCCTTGGATCTTCCCATTGACGATGAAACACAGAAATAGCATCGGAATTAAATATAAGAGACACAATGCCGACTTAAAAACCGGAAGGCTGAGTCTTCCTACTGTGTATGTTTTGAGCGTTTCCTGCCTCACCAATTTTACATTACGATGCACCTCTGCAGGTTTATTGTATCCATTGGACCTTCCCATGGTCGATGAAACACAGAAATTGCATCGGAATTAAATATAAGAGACACAATGCCGACTTAAGAACGGGAAGTCTGAGTCTTCCTACCGTCTATGCTTTGAGCGTTTCCTGTGTCACCTGTTTTACATTCCGATGCACCTCTGCAGATTTACTGTAGCCATTGGACCTTCCCATTGACGATGAAACACAGAAATTACATCGGAATTAAATATAAGAGACACAACGTTGAATTAAGTACAAGAAAACTGAGTCTTCTCACGTTCTATGTTTTGAGCGTTTCCAGTGTCACCCGTTTTAGATTCCGATGCTCCTCTGCTGGTTTACTGTATCCATTGGACCGTCCCATGGTCGATGAAACACAGAAATTGCATCGGAATTAAAAATAAGAGACACAATGCCGACTTAGGTATAGGAAGACTGAATCTTCCTACTGTCTATGCTTTGAGCGTGTCCTGTGTCACCAGTTTTACATTCCGATGCACCCCTGCAGGTTTACTGTATCCCTTGCACCTTCACAGTGACGATGAAACACAGAAATTGCATCGGAATTAAATATAAGAGGCCCAATGCCGAATTAAGTACAGGATCATTGAGTCTTCCTACTGTCTATGTTTTGAGCGTGTCCTGCGTCACCAGTTTTACATTGCGATGCACCTCTGCAGATTTACTGTATCCATTGGACCTACCCATTGACGATGAAACACAGAAATTACATCGGAATTAAATATAAGAGACACAACGTTGACTTAAGTACAAGAAAACTGAGTCTTCTCACGGTCTATGTTTTGAGCGTTTCCAGTGTCACCAGTTTTACATTCCGATGCACCTCTGCAGGTTTACTGTATCCATTGGACCTTCCCATGGTCGATGAAACACAGAAATTGCATCGGAATTAAAAATAAGAGACACAATGCCGACTTAGGTATAGGAAGACTGAATCTTCCTACTGTCTATGTTTTGAGCGTGTCCTGTGTCACCAGTTTTACATTCCGATGCACCCCTGCAGGTTTACTGTATCCCTTGCACCTTCACAGTGACGATGAAACACAGAAATTGCATCGGAATTAAATATAAAAGACACAATGCCGACTTAGGTACAAGAAAACTCAGTCTTCTTAGGGTCTATGTTATGACTGCTTCCTGTGTCACCAGTTTTACATTCCGATGCACCTCTGCAGGGTTACTGTATCCCTTGGACCTTCCCATTGACGATGAAACACAGAAATTGCATCGGAATAAAATATAAGAGACACAATGCCGACTTAAGTACAGAAAGACTGAGTCTTCCTACTTTCTATGTTTGAGCGTTTACTGTGTCACCAGTTTTACATTCCGATGCACCTCTGCAATTTTACTGAATCCATTGTACCTTCCCATTGACGGTGAAACACAGAAAGAGCATCGGGATTAAATATACGAGACACAATGCCGACTTAAGTACAGGAAGGCTGAGTCTTCCTACTGTCTATGTTTTGAGCGTTTCCTGTGTCACCAGTTTTACATTCCGATGCACCTCTGCAGGTTTACTGTATCCCTTGGATCTTCCCATTGACGATGAAACACAGAAATTGCATCGGACTTAAATATAACAGACACAATGCCGACTTAAGTACAGGAATATCGAGTCTTCCTACTGCCTTTGCTTTGAGCGTTTCCTGCGTCAAGAGTTTTATATTCCGATTCACCTTTGGAGGTTTACTGTATCCATTGGACATTCCCATTGACGATGAAACACAAACATTGCATCGGAATTAAATATAAGAGACACAATCCCGATTTACGTACAGAAATACTGAGTCTTCCTACTGTCTATGTTTTGAGCGTGTCCTGTGTCACCAGTTTTACATTCCGATGCACCTCTGCAGGTTTACTCTATCCCTTGGACCTTCCCATTGACGACGAAACTCAGAAATTGCATTGGATTTAAATATAAGAGACACAATGCCGACTTAAGTACAGGAAGACTGAATATTCCTACTGTCTATGCTTTGATCGTTTCCTGTGTCACCAGTTTTACATTCCGATGCACCTCTGCACGTTTACTGTATCCATTGGACCTTCCCATTGACAATGAGACACAGAAATTGCATCGGAATTAAATATAAGAGACACAATGCCGACATAAGAACAGGAATGCTGAGTCTTCCTACTCTCTATGTTTTGAGCATTTCCTGTGTCACCAGTTTTACATACCGATGCACCTCTGCAGGTTTGCTGTATCCCTTGGATCTTCCAATTGACGATGAAACACAGAAATTGCATCGGAATTAAATATAAGAGACACAATGCCGACATAAGTACGGGAAGATTGAGTCCTCCTATTGTCTATGTTTTGAGCGTTTCCTGCGTCACCAATTTTACATTCCGATGCACCTCTGCAGGTTTACTGTATCCATTGGACCTTCCCATTGACGATGAAACACAGAAATAGCATCGGAATTAAATATAAGAGACCCAATGCCGACTTAAAAACAGGAAGGCTGAGTCTTCCTACTGTGTATGTTTTGAGCGTTTCCTGCCTCACCAATTTTACATTCCGATGCACCTCTGCAGGTTTATTGTATCCATTGGACCTTCCCATTGGCGATGAAACACAGAAATAGCATCGGAATTAATTATAAGAGACACAATGCCGACTTAAGAACGGGAAGTCTGAGTCTTCCTACTGTCTATGTTTTGAGCGTTTCCTGTGTCTCCTGTTTTACATTCCGATGCACCTCTGCAGGTTTACTGTATCCCTTGGATCTTCCCATTGATGATGAAACACAGAAATTGCATCGGAATTAAATATAAGAGACACAATGCCGACTTAAGTACAGGAACATTGAATCTTCCTACTGTATATGTTTTGAGCGTTTCCTGCGTCACCAGTTTTACATTGCGATGCACCTCTGCAGATTTACTGTATCCATCGGACCTTCCCATTGACGATGAAACACAGAAATTACATCTGAATTAAATATAAGAGACACAACGTTGACTTAAGTACAAGAAAACTGAGTCCTCTCACGGTCTATGTTTTGAGCGTTTCCAGTGTCACCAGTTTTACATTCCGATGCACCTCTGCAGGTTTACTGTATCCATTGGACCTTCCCATGGTCGATGAAACACAGAAATTGCATCGGAATTACAAATAAGAGACACAATGCCGACTTAGGTACAGGAAGACTGAGTCTTCCTACTGTCTATGTTTTGAGCGTGTCCTGTGTCACCAGTTTTACATTCCGATGCACCCCTGCAGGTTTACCGTCTCCCTTGCACCTTCACAGTGACGATGAAACACAGAAATTGCATCGGAATTAAATATAAAAGACACAATGCCGACTTAAGTACAAGAAAACTGTGTCTTCTTAGGTTCTATGTTATAACCGCTTCCTGTGTCACCAGTTTTACATTCCGATCCACCTCTGCAGGGTTACTGTATCCCTTGGACCTTCCCATTGACGATGAAACACAGAAATTGCATCGGAATTAAATATAAGAGAGACAATTCCGACTTAAGTACAGAAAGACTGAGTCTTCCTGCTGTCTATGCTTTGAGCGTTTACTGTGTCACCAGTTTTACATTCCGATGCACTTCTGCAATTTTACTGAATCCATTGGACCTTCCCATTGACGATGAAACAAAGAAAGAGCATCGGAATTAAATATACGAGACACAATGCCGACTTAAGTACAGGAAGGCTGAGTCTTCCTACTGTCTATGTTCTGAGCGTTTCCTCTGTCACCAGTTTTACATTCCGATGCACATCTGCAGGTTTACTGTATCCCTTGGATCTTCCCATTGACGATGAAACACAGAAATTACATCGGACTTAAATATAACAGACACAATGCCGACTTAAGTACAGGAATATCGAGTCTTCATTCTGTCTATGCTTTGAGCGTTTCCTGCGTCACCAGTTTTACATTCTGATGCACCTCTGCTGGTTTACTGTATCCCTTCTATCTTCCCATTGACGATGAAACACAGACATTGCATCGGAATTAAATATAAGAGACAAAATGCCGACTTAAGTACTGAAAGACTGAGTCTTCCTACTGTCTATGTTTTGCGCGTTTCCTGTGTCACCAGTTTTACATTCCGATGCACCTCTGCAGGTTTACTGTATCCCTTGGATCTTCCCATTGACGATGAAACACAGAAATTGCATCGGAATTAAATATAAGAGACACAATGCCGACTTATGAACAGGAAGGCTGAGTCTTCCTAATGTCTATGTTTTGAGCGTTTCCTGTGTCACCAGTTTTACATTCCGATGCACCTCTGCAGGTTTACTGTATCCCTTGCACATTCACAGTGACGATGAAACACAGAAATTGCATCGGAATTAAATATAAGAGACACAATGCCGACTTAAGTACAGGAAGATTGTGTCATCCTACTGTGTATGATTTGAGCGTTTTCTGCGTCACCAATTTTACATTCCGATGCACCTCTGCAGGTTTACTGTATCCATTGGACCTTCCCATTGACGATGTTACACAGAAATAGCATCGGAATTAACTATAAGAACAGGAAGGCTGAGTCTTCCTACTGTCTATGTTTTGAGCGTTACTTGTGTCACCAGTTTTACATTCCGATGCACCTCTCCAGGTTTACTGTATCCCTTGGATATTCCCATTATCGATGAAATACAGAAATTGCATCGGAATTAAATATAAGAGACACAATGCCGACATAAGTACAGGAACATTGAGTCTTCCTAATGTCTATGTTTTGAGCGTGTCCTGCGTCACCAGTTTTACATTGCGATGCACCTCTGCAGATTTACTGTATCCATTGGACCTACCCATTGACGATGAAACACAGAAATTACATCGGAATTAAATATAAGAGACACAACGTTGACTTAAGTACAAGAAAACTGAGTCTTCTCACGGTCTATGTTTTGAGCGTTTCCAGTGTCACCAGTTTTACATTCCGATGCACCTCTGCAGGTTTACTGTATCCATTGGACCTTCCCATGGTCGATGAAACACAGAAATTGCATCGGAATTAAAAATAAGAGACACAATGCCGACTTAGGTATAGGAAGACTGAATCTTCCTACTGTCTATGTTTTGAGCGTGTCCTGTGTCACCAGTTTTACATTCCGATGCACCCCTGCAGGTTTACTGTATCCCTTGCACCTTCACAGTGACGATGAAACACAGAAATTGCATCGGAATTAAATATAAAAGACACAATGCCGACTTAGGTACAAGAAAACTCAGTCTTCTTAGGGTCTATGTTATGACTGCTTCCTGTGTCACCAGTTTTACATTCCGATGCACCTCTGCAGGGTTACTGTATCCCTTGGACCTTCCCATTGACGATGAAACACAGAAATTGCATCGGAATAAAATATAAGAGACACAATGCCGACTTAAGTACAGAAAGACTGAGTCTTCCTACTTTCTATGTTTGAGCGTTTACTGTGTCACCAGTTTTACATTCCGATGCACCTCTGCAATTTTACTGAATCCATTGTACCTTCCCATTGACGGTGAAACACAGAAAGAGCATCGGGATTAAATATACGAGACACAATGCCGACTTAAGTACAGGAAGGCTGAGTCTTCCTACTGTCTATGTTTTGAGCGTTTCCTGTGTCACCAGTTTTACATTCCGATGCACCTCTGCAGGTTTACTGTATCCCTTGGATCTTCCCATTGACGATGAAACACAGAAATTGCATCGGACTTAAATATAACAGACACAATGCCGACTTAAGTACAGGAATATCGAGTCTTCCTACTGCCTTTGCTTTGAGCGTTTCCTGCGTCAAGAGTTTTATATTCCGATTCACCTTTGGAGGTTTACTGTATCCATTGGACATTCCCATTGACGATGAAACACAAACATTGCATCGGAATTAAATATAAGAGACACAATCCCGATTTACGTACAGAAATACTGAGTCTTCCTACTGTCTATGTTTTGAGCGTGTCCTGTGTCACCAGTTTTACATTCCGATGCACCTCTGCAGGTTTACTCTATCCCTTGGACCTTCCCATTGACGACGAAACTCAGAAATTGCATTGGATTTAAATATAAGAGACACAATGCCGACTTAAGTACAGGAAGACTGAATATTCCTACTGTCTATGCTTTGATCGTTTCCTGTGTCACCAGTTTTACATTCCGATGCACCTCTGCACGTTTACTGTATCCATTGGACCTTCCCATTGACAATGAGACACAGAAATTGCATCGGAATTAAATATAAGAGACACAATGCCGACATAAGAACAGGAATGCTGAGTCTTCCTACTCTCTATGTTTTGAGCATTTCCTGTGTCACCAGTTTTACATACCGATGCACCTCTGCAGGTTTGCTGTATCCCTTGGATCTTCCAATTGACGATGAAACACAGAAATTGCATCGGAATTAAATATAAGAGACACAATGCCGACATAAGTACGGGAAGATTGAGTCCTCCTATTGTCTATGTTTTGAGCGTTTCCTGCGTCACCAATTTTACATTCCGATGCACCTCTGCAGGTTTACTGTATCCATTGGACCTTCCCATTGACGATGAAACACAGAAATAGCATCGGAATTAAATATAAGAGACCCAATGCCGACTTAAAAACAGGAAGGCTGAGTCTTCCTACTGTGTATGTTTTGAGCGTTTCCTGCCTCACCAATTTTACATTCCGATGCACCTCTGCAGGTTTATTGTATCCATTGGACCTTCCCATTGGCGATGAAACACAGAAATAGCATCGGAATTAATTATAAGAGACACAATGCCGACTTAAGAACGGGAAGTCTGAGTCTTCCTACTGTCTATGTTTTGAGCGTTTCCTGTGTCTCCTGTTTTACATTCCGATGCACCTCTGCAGGTTTACTGTATCCCTTGGATCTTCCCATTGATGATGAAACACAGAAATTGCATCGGAATTAAATATAAGAGACACAATGCCGACTTAAGTACAGGAACATTGAATCTTCCTACTGTATATGTTTTGAGCGTTTCCTGCGTCACCAGTTTTACATTGCGATGCACCTCTGCAGATTTACTGTATCCATCGGACCTTCCCATTGACGATGAAACACAGAAATTACATCTGAATTAAATATAAGAGACACAACGTTGACTTAAGTACAAGAAAACTGAGTCCTCTCACGGTCTATGTTTTGAGCGTTTCCAGTGTCACCAGTTTTACATTCCGATGCACCTCTGCAGGTTTACTGTATCCATTGGACCTTCCCATGGTCGATGAAACACAGAAATTGCATCGGAATTACAAATAAGAGACACAATGCCGACTTAGGTACAGGAAGACTGAGTCTTCCTACTGTCTATGTTTTGAGCGTGTCCTGTGTCACCAGTTTTACATTCCGATGCACCCCTGCAGGTTTACCGTCTCCCTTGCACCTTCACAGTGACGATGAAACACAGAAATTGCATCGGAATTAAATATAAAAGACACAATGCCGACTTAAGTACAAGAAAACTGTGTCTTCTTAGGTTCTATGTTATAACCGCTTCCTGTGTCACCAGTTTTACATTCCGATCCACCTCTGCAGGGTTACTGTATCCCTTGGACCTTCCCATTGACGATGAAACACAGAAATTGCATCGGAATTAAATATAAGAGAGACAATTCCGACTTAAGTACAGAAAGACTGAGTCTTCCTGCTGTCTATGCTTTGAGCGTTTACTGTGTCACCAGTTTTACATTCCGATGCACTTCTGCAATTTTACTGAATCCATTGGACCTTCCCATTGACGATGAAACAAAGAAAGAGCATCGGAATTAAATATACGAGACACAATGCCGACTTAAGTACAGGAAGGCTGAGTCTTCCTACTGTCTATGTTCTGAGCGTTTCCTCTGTCACCAGTTTTACATTCCGATGCACATCTGCAGGTTTACTGTATCCCTTGGATCTTCCCATTGACGATGAAACACAGAAATTACATCGGACTTAAATATAACAGACACAATGCCGACTTAAGTACAGGAATATCGAGTCTTCATTCTGTCTATGCTTTGAGCGTTTCCTGCGTCACCAGTTTTACATTCTGATGCACCTCTGCTGGTTTACTGTATCCCTTCTATCTTCCCATTGACGATGAAACACAGACATTGCATCGGAATTAAATATAAGAGACAAAATTCCGACTTAAGTACTGAAAGACTGAGTCTTCCTACTGTCTATGTTTTGCGCGTTTCCTGTGTCACCAGTTTTACATTCCGATGCACCTCTGCAGGTTTACTGTATCCCTTGGATCTTCCCATTGACGATGAAACACAGAAATTGCATCGGAATTAAATATAAGAGACACAATGCCGACTTATGAACAGGAAGGCTGAGTCTTCCTAATGTCTATGTTTTGAGCGTTTCCTGTGTCACCAGTTTTACATTCCGATGCACCTCTGCAGGTTTACTGTATCCCTTGCACATTCACAGTGACGATGAAACACAGAAATTGCATCGGAATTAAATATAAGAGACACAATGCCGACTTAAGTACAGGAAGATTGTGTCATCCTACTGTGTATGATTTGAGCGTTTTCTGCGTCACCAATTTTACATTCCGATGCACCTCTGCAGGTTTACTGTATCCATTGGACATTCCCATTGACGATGTTACACAGAAATAGCATCGGAATTAACTATAAGAACAGGAAGGCTGAGTCTTCCTACTGTCTATGTTTTGAGCGTTACTTGTGTCACCAGTTTTACATTCCGATGCACCTCTCCAGGTTTACTGTATCCCTTGGATATTCCCATTATCGATGAAATACAGAAATTGCATCGGAATTAAATATAAGAGACACAATGCCGACTTAAGTACAGGAACATTGAGTCTTCCTAATGTCTATGTTTTGAGCGTGTCGTGTGTCACCAGTTTTATATTCCGATGCACCTCTGCAGGTTTACTGTATCCCTTGCACCTTCACAGTGACAATGAAACACAGAAATTGCATCGGAATGAAATATAAAAGACACAATGCCGACTTAAGTACAAGAAAACTGAGTCTTCTTAGGGGCTATGTTATGAGCGCTTCCTGTGTCACCAGTTTTACATTCCGATGCACCTCTGCAGGGTTACTGTATCCCTTGGACCTTCCCATTGACGATGAAACACAGAAATTGCATCGGAATTAAATATAAGAGACACAATGCCGACTTATGAACAGGAAGGCTGAGTCTTCCTAATGTCTATGTTTTGAGCGTTTACTGTGTCACCAGTTTTACATTCCGATGCACCTCTGCAGGTTTACTGATCCCTTGCACCTTCACAGTGACGATGAAACACAGAAATTGCATCGGAATTAAATATAAAAGACACAATGCAGACTTAAGTACAAGAAAACTGAGCCTTCTTAGGGTCTATGTTATGAGCGCTTCCTGTGTCACCAGTTTTACATTCCGATGCACCTCTGCAGTGTTACTGCATCCCTTGGACCTTCCCATTGACGATGAAACACAGAAATTGCATCGGAATGAAATATAAGAGACACAATGCCGACTTAAGTACAGAAAAACTGAGTCTTCCTACTGTCTATGTTTTGAGCGTTTCCTGTGTCACCAGTTTTACATTCCGATCCACCTCTGCAGGTTTACTGTATCCCTTGCACCTTCCCATTGACGATGATACACAGAAATAGCATCGGAATTAAATATAAGAGACACAATGCCGACTTATGAACAGGAAGGCTGAGTCTTCCTAATGTCTATGTTTTGAGCGTTTCCTGTGTCACCAGTTTTACATTCCGATGCACCTCTGCAGGTTTACTGTATCCCTTGCACATTCACAGTGACGATGAAACACAGAAATTGCATCGGAATTAAATATAAGGGACACAATGAAGACTTAAGTACAGGAAGATTGTGTCTTCCTACTGTGTATGATTTGAGCGTTTCCTGCGTCACCAATTTTACATTCCGATGCACCTCTGCAGGTTTACTGTATCCATTGGACCTTCCCATTGACGATGTTACACAGAAATAGCATCGGAATTAAATATAAGAACAGGAAGGCTGAGTCTTCCTACTGTCTATGTTTTGAGCGTTACTTGTGTCACCAGTTTTACATTCCGATGCACCTCTCCAGGTTTACTTTATCCCTTGGATATTCCCATTATCGATGAAATACAGAAATTGCATCGGAATTAAATATAAGAGACACAATGCCGACTTAAGTACAGGAACATTGAGTCTTCCTAATGTCTATGTTTTGAGCGTTTCCTGCGTCACCAGTTTTACATTCCGATGGCCCTCTGCACGTTTACTGTATCCATTGGACCTTCCCATTGACAATGAAACACAGAAATTGCATCGGAATTAAATATAAGAGACACAATGCCGACATAAGAACAGGAATGCTGAGTCTTCCTACTCTCTATGTTTTGAGCATTTCCTGTGTCACCAGTTTTACATTCCGATGCACCTCTGCAGGTTTGCTGTATCCCTTGGATCTTCCAATTGACGATGAAACACAGAAATTGCATCGGAATTAAATATAAGAGACACAATGCCGACATAAGTACAGGAAGATTGAGTCTTCCTATTGTCTATGTTTTGAGCGTTTCCTGCGTCACCAATTTTACATTCCGATGCACCTCTGCAGGTTTACTGTATCCATTGGACCTTCCCATTGACGATGAAACACAGAAATAGCATCGGAATTAAATATAAGAGACCAAATGCCGACTTAAAAACAGGAAGGCTGAGTCTTCCTACTGTGTATGTTTTGAGCGTTTCCTGCCTCACCAATTTTACATTCCGATGCACCTCTGCAGGTTTACTGTATCCATTGGACCTTCCCATTGACGATGAAACACAGAAATAGCATCGGAATTAATTATAAGAGACACAATGCCGACTTAAGAACGGGAAGTCAGAGTCTTCCTACTGTCTATGTTTTGAGCGTTTCCTGTGTCACCTGTTTTACATTCCGATGCACCTCTGCAGGTTTACTGTATCCCTTGGATCTTCCCATTGATGATGAAACACAGAAATTGCATCGGAATTAAATATAAGAGACACAATGCCGACTTAAGTACAGGAACATTGAATCATCCTACTGTATATGTTTTGAGCGTTTCCTGCGTCACCAGTTTTACATTGCGATGCACCTCTGCAGATTTACTGTATCCATCGGACCTTCCTATTGACGATGAAACACAGAAATTACATCGGAATTAAATATAAGAGACACAACGTTGATTTAAGTACAAGAAAACTGAGTCCTCTCACGGTCTATGTTTTGAGCGTTTCCAGTGTCACCAGTTTTACATTCCGATGCACCTCTGCAGGTTTACTGTATCCATTGGACCTTCCCATGGTCGATGAAACACAGAAATTGCATCGGAATTACAAATAAGAGACACAATGCCGACTTAGGTACAGGAAGACTGATTCTTCCTACTGTCTATGTTTTGAGCGTGGCCTGTGTCACCAGTTTTACATTCCGATGCACCCCTGCAGGTTTACCGTCTCCCTTGCACCTTCACAGTGACGATGAAACACAGAAATTGCATCGGAATTAAATATAAAAGACACAATGCCGACTTAAGTACAAGAAAACTGTGTCTTCTTAGGTTCTATGTTATGACCGCTTCCTGTGTCACCAGTTTTACATTCCGATCCACCTCTGCAGGGTTACTGTATCCCTTGGACCTTCCCATTGACGATGAAACACAGAAATTGCATCGGAATTAAATATAAGAGAGACAATTCCGACTTAAGTACAGAAAGACTGAGTCTTCCTGCTGTCTATGCTTTGAGCGTTTACTGTGTCACCAGTTTTACATTCCGATCCACCTCTGCAGGTTTACTGTATCCCTTGCACCTTCCCATTGGCGATGATACACAGAAATAGCATCGGAATTAAATATAAGAGACACAATGCCGACTTATGAACAGGAAGGCTGAGTCCTCCTAATGTCTATGTTTTGAGCGTTTCCTGTGTCACCAGTTTTACATTCTGATGCACCTCTGCTGGTTTACTGTATCCCTTCTATCTTCCCATTGACGATGAAACACAGACATTGCATCGGAATTAAATATAAGAGACAAAATGCCGACTTAAGTACTGAAAGACTGAGTCTTCCTACTGTCTATGTTTTGCGCGTTTCCTGTGTCACCAGTTTTACATTCCGATGCACCTCTGCAGGTTTACTGTATCCCTTGGATCTTCCCATTGACGATGAAACACAGAAATTGCATCGGAATTAAATATAAGAGACACAATGCCGACTTATGAACAGGAAGGCTGAGTCTTCCTAATGTCTATGTTTTGAGCGTTTCCTGTGTCACCAGTTTTACATTCCGATGCACCTCTGCAGGTTTACTGTATCCCTTGCACATTCACAGTGACAATGAAACACAGAAATTGCATCGGAATTAAATATAAGAGACACAATGCCGACTTAAGTACAGGAAGATTGTGTCATCCTACTGTGTATGATTTGAGCGTTTTCTGCGTCACCAATTTTACATTCCGATGCACCTCTGCAGGTTTACTGTATCTATTGGACCTTCCCATTGACGATGTTACACAGAAATAGCATCGGAATTAACTATAAGAACAGGAAGGCTGAGTCTTCCTACTGTCTATGTTTTGAGCGTTACTTGTGTCACCAGTTTTACATTCCGATGCACCTCTCCAGGTTTACTGTATCCCTTGGATATTCCCATTATCGATGAAATACAGAAATTGCATCGGAATTAAATATAAGAGACACAATGCCGACTTAAGTACAGGAACATTGAGTCTTCCTAATGTCTATGTTTTGAGCGTGTCGTGTGTCACCAGTTTTATATTCCGATGCACCTCTGCAGGTTTACTGTATCCCTTGCACCTTCACAGTGACAATGAAACACAGAAATTGCATCGGAATGAAATATAAAAGACACAATGCCGACTTAAGTACAAGAAAACTGAGTCTTCTTAGGGTCTATGTTATGAGCGCTTCCTGTGTCACCAGTTTTACATTCCGATGCACCTCTGCAGGGTTACTGTATCCCTTGGACCTTCCCATTGACGATGAAACACAGAAATTGCATCGGAATTAAATATAAGAGACACAATGCCGACTTATGAACAGGAAGGCTGAGTCTTCCTAATGTCTATGTTTTGAGCGTTTACTGTGTCACCAGCTTTACATTCCGATGCACCTCTGCAGGTTTACTGATCCCTTGCACCTTCACAGTGACGATGAAACACAGAAATTGCATCGGAATTAAATATAAAAGACACAATGCAGACTTAAGTACAAGAAAACTGAGCCTTCTTAGGGTCTATGTTATGAGCGCTTCCTGTGTCACCAGTTTTACATTCCGATGCACCTCTGCAGTGTTACTGCATCCCTTGGACCTTCCCATTGACGATGAAACACAGAAATTGCATCGGAATGAAATATAAGAGACACAATGCCGACTTAAGTACAGAAAAACTGAGTCTTCCTACTGTCTATGTTTTGAGCGTTTCCCGTGTCACCAGTTTTACATTCCGATCCACCTCTGCAGGTTTACTGTATCCCTTGCACCTTCCCATTGACGATGATACACAGAAATAGCATCGGAATTAAATATAAGAGACACAATGCCGACTTATGAACAGGAAGGCTGAGTCTTCCTAATGTCTATGTTTTGAGCGTTTCCTGTGTCACCAGTTTTACATTCCGATGCACCTCTGCAGGTTTACTGTATCCCTTGCACATTCACAGTGACGATGAAACACAGAAATTGCATCGGAATTAAATATAAGAGACACAATGAAGACTTAAGTACAGGAAGATTGTGTCTTCCTACTGTGTATGATTTGAGCGTTTCCTGCGTCACCAATTTTACATTCCGATGCACCTCTGCAGGTTTACTGTATCCATTGGATCTTCCCATTGACGATGTTACACAGAAATAGCATCGGAATTAAATATAAGAACAGGAAGGCTGAGTCTTCCTACTGTCTATGTTTTGAGCGTTACTTGTGTCACCAGTTTTACATTCCGATGCACCTCTCCAGGTTTACTGTATCCCTTGGATATTCCCATTATCGATGAAATACAGAAATTGCATCGGAATTAAATATAAGAGACACAATGCCGACTTAAGTACAGGAACATTGCGTCTTCCTAATGTCTATGTTTTGAGCGTTTCCTGCGTCACCAGTTTTACATTCCGATGGCCCTCTGCACGTTTACTGTATCCATTGGACCTTCCCATTGACAATGAAACACAGAAATTGCATCGGAATTAAATATAAGAGACACAATGCCGACATAAGAACAGGAATGCTGAGTCTTCCTACTCTCTATGTTTTGAGCATTTCCTGTGTCACCAGTTTTACATTCCGATGCACCTCTGCAGGTTTGCTGTATCCCTTGGATCTTCCAATTGACGATGAAACACAGAAATTGCATCGGAATTAAATATAAGAGACACAATGCCGACATAAGTACAGGAAGATTGAGTCTTCCTATTGTCTATGTTTTGAGCGTTTCCTGCGTCACCAATTTTACATTCCGATGCACCTCTGCAGGTTTACTGTATCCATTGGACCTTCCCATTGACGATGAAACACAGAAATAGCATCGGAATTAAATATAAGAGACCAAATGCCGAGTTAAAAACAGGAAGGCTGAGTCTTCCTACTGTGTATGTTTTGAGCGTTTCCTGCCTCACCAATTTTGCATTCCGATGCACCTCTGCAGGTTTACTGTATCCCTTGGATCTTCCCATTGATGATGAAACACAGAAATTGCATCGGAATTAAATATAAGAGACACAATGCCGACTTAAGTACAGGAACATTGAATCATCCTACTGTATATGTTTTGAGCGTTTCCTGCGTCACCAGTTTTACATTGCGATGCACCTCTGCAGATTTACTGTATCCATCGGACCTTCCCATTGACGATGAAACACAGAAATTACATCGGAATTAAATATAAGAGACACTACGTTGACTTAAGTACAAGAAAACTGAGTCCTCTCACGGTCTATGTTTTGAGCGTTTCCAGTGTCACCAGTTTTACATTCCGATGCACCTCTGCAGGTTTACTGTATCCATTGGACCTTCCCATGGTCAATGAAACACAGAAATTGCATCGGAATTACAAATAAGAGACACAATGCCGACTTAGGTACAGGAAGACTGATTCTTGCTACTGTCTATGTTTTGAGCGTGTCCTGTGTCACCAGTTTTACATTCCGATGCACCCCTGCAGGTTTACCGTCTCCCTTGCACCTTCACAGTGACGATGAAACACAGAAATTGCATCGGAATTAAATATAAAAGACACAATGCCGACTTAAGTACAAGAAAACTGTGTCTTCTTAGGTTCTATGTTATGACCGCTTCCTGTGTCACCAGTTTTACATTCCGATCCACCTCTGCAGGGTTACTGTATCCCTTGGACCTTCCCATTGACGATGAAACACAGAAATTGCATCGGAATTAAATATAAGAGAGACAATTCCGACTTAAGTACAGAGAGACTGAGTCTTCCTGCTGTCTATGCTTTGAGCGTTTACTGTGTCACCAGTTTTACATTCCGATGCACCTCTGCAATTGTACTGAATCCATTGGACCTTCCCATTGACGATGAAACAAAGAAAGAGCATCGGAATTAAATATACGAGACACAATGCCGACTTAAGTACAGGAAGGCTGAGTCTTCCTACTGTCTATGTTTTGAGCGTTTCCTCTGTCACCAGTTTTACATTCCGATGCACATCTGCACGTTTACTGTATCCCTTGGATCTTCCCATTGACGATGAAACACAGAAATTACATCGGACTTAAATATAACAGACACAATGCCGACTTAAGTACAGGAATATCGAGTCTTCATTCTGTCTATGCTTTGAGCGTTTCCTGCGTCACCAGTTTTACATTCCGATGCACCTCTGCAGGTTTACTGTATCCATTGGACCTTCCTATTGACGATGAAACACAGAAAATACACCGGAATTAAATATAAGAGACACAACGTTGACTTAAGTGCAGGAAAACTGAGTCTTCTTACGGTCTATGTTTTAAGCGTTTCCAGTGTCACCAGTTTTACATTCCGATGCACCTCTGCAGATTTATTGTATCCATTGGACCTTCCCATGGACGATGAAACACAGAAATTGCATCGGAATTAAATATAAGAGACACAATGCCGACTTAAGTAGAGAAAGACTGAGTCTTCCTACTGTCTATGTTTTGAGCGTTTCCTGTGTCACCAGTTTTACATTCCGATGCACCTCTGCAGGTTTACTGTATCCCTTGGAACTTCCCATTGACGATGAAACACAGAAATTGCATCGGAATTTAATATAAGAGACACAATGCCGACTTAAGTACTGAATGACTGAGTCTTACTACTGTCTATGTTTTGCGCGTTTCCCGTGTCACCAGTTTTACATTCCGATGCACCTCTGCAGGTTTACTGTATCCCTTTGATCTTCCCATTGACGATGAAACACAGAAATTGCATCGGAATTAAATATAAGAGACACAATGCCGACTTAAGTACAGGAATATTGAGTCTTCCTACTGTGTATGTTTTGAGCGTTTCCTGTGTCACCAGTTTTACATTCCGATGCACCTCTGCAGGTTTACTGTATCCCTTGCACCTTCACAGTGACGATGAGACACAGAAATTGCATCGGAATTAAATATAAAAGACACAATGCCGACCTAAGAACAGGAAGGCTGAGTCTTCCTACTGTCTATGTTTTGAGCGTTTCCTGTGTCACCAGTTTTACATTCCGATGCACCTCTGCAGGATTACTGTATCCCTTGGGTCTTGCCATTGACGATGAAACACAGAAATTGCTTCGGAATTAAATATAAGGGGCACAATGCCGACTTATGTACAGGAACATTGAGTCTTCCTACTGTCTATGTTTTGAGCGTGTCGTGTGTCACCAGTTTTATATTCCGATGCACTTCTGCAGGTTTACTGTATCCCTTGCACCTTCACAGTGACGATGAAACACAGAAATTGCATCGGAATTAAATATAAAAGGCGCAATGCCGACTTAAGTACAAGAAAACTGAGTCTTCTTAGAGTCTATGTTATGAGCGCTTCCTGTGTCACCAGTTTTACATTCCGATGCACCTCTGCAGGGTTACTGTATCCCTTGGACCTTCCCATTGACGATGAAACACAGAAATTGCATCGGAATGAAATATAAGAGACACAATGCCGACTTAAGTACAGAAAAACTGAGTCTTCCTACTGTCTATGTTTTGAGCGTTTCCTGTGTCACCAGTTTTACATTCCGATCCACCTCTGCAGGTTTACTGTATCCCTTGCACCTTCCCATTGACGATGATACACAGAAATAGCATCGGAATTAAATATAAGAGACACAATGCCGACTTATGAACAGGAAGGCTGAGTCTTCCTAATGTCTATGTTTTGAGCGTTTCCTGTGTCACCAGTTTTACATTCTGATGCACCTCTGCAGGTTTACTGTATCCCTTCTATCTTCCCATTGTCGATGAAACACAGACATTGCATCGGAATTAAATATAAGAGACAAAATGCCGACTTAAGTACTGAAAGACTGAGTCTTCCTACTGTCTATGTTTTGCGCGTTTCCTGTGTCACCAGTTTTACATTCCGATGCACCTCTGCAGGTTTACTGTATCCCTTGGATCTTCCCATTGACGATGAAACACAGAAATTGCATCGGAATTAAATATAAGAGACACAATGCCGACTTATGAACAGGAAGGCTGAGTCTTCCTAATGTCTATGTTTTGAGCGTTTCCTGTGTCACCAGTTTTACATTCCGATGCACCTCTGCAGGTTTACTGTATCCCTTGCACATTCACAGTGACGATGAAACACAGAAATTGCATCGGAATTAAATATAAGAGACACAATGCCGACTTAAGTACAGGAAGATTGTGTCTTCCTACTGTGTATGATTTGAGCGTTTTCTGCGTCACCAATTTTACATTCCGATGCACCTCTGCAGGTTTACTGTATCCATTGGACCTTCCCATTGACGATGTTACACAGAAATAGCATCGGAATTAAATATAAGAACAGGAAGGCTGAGTCTTCCTACTGTCTATGTTTTGAGCGTTACTTGTGTCACCAGTTTTACATTCCGATGCACCTCTCCAGGTTTACTGTATCCCTTGGATATTCCCATTATCGATGAAATACAGAAATTGCATCGGAATTAAATATAAGAGACACAATGCCGACTTAAGTACAGGAACATTGAGTCTTCCTAATGTCTATGTTTTGAGCGTGTCGTGTGTCACCAGTTTTATATTCTGATGCACCTCTGCAGGTTTACTGTATCCCTTGCACCTTCACAGTGACAATGAAACACAGAAATTGCATCGGAATTAAATATAAAAGACACAATGCCGACTTAAGTACAAGAAAACTGAGTCTTCTTAGGGTCTATGTTATGAGCGCTTCCTGTGTCACCAGTTTTACATTCCGATGCACCTCTGCAGGGTTACTGTATCCCTTGGACCTTCCCATTGACGATGAAACACAGAAATTGCATCGGAATTAAATATAAGAGACACAATGCCGACTTATGAACAGGAAGGCTGAGTCTTCCTAATGTCTATGTTTTGAGCGTTTACTGTGTCACCAGTTTTACATTCCGATGCACCTCTGCAGGTTTACTGATCCCTTGCACCTTCACAGTGACGATGAAACACAGAAATTGCATCGGAATTAAATATAAAAGACACAATGCATACTTAAGTACAAGAAAACTGAGCCTTCTTAGGGTCTATGTTATGAGCGCTTCCTGTGTCACCAGTTTTACATTCCGATGCACCTCTGCAGTGTTACTGCATCCCTTGGACCTTCCCATTGACGATGAAACACAGAAATTGCATCGGAATGAAATATAAGAGACACAATGCCGACTTAAGTACAGAAAAACTGAGTCTTCCTACTGTCTATGTTTTGAGCGTTTCCTGTGTCACCAGTTTTACATTCCGATCCACCTCTGCAGGTTTACTGTATCCCTTGCACCTTCCCATTGACGATAATACACAGAAATAGCATCGGAATTAAATATTATAGACACAATGCCGACTTATGAACAGGAAGGCTGAGTCTTCCTAATATCTATGTTTTGAGCGTTTCCTGTGTCACCAGTTTTACATTCCGATGCACCTCTGCAGGTTTACTGTATCCCTTGCACATTCACAGTGACGATGAAACACAGAAATTGCATCGGAATTAAATATAAGAGACACAATGCCGACTTAAGTACAGGAGGATTGTGTCTTCCTACTGTGTATGATTTGAGCGTTTCCTGCGTCACCAATTTTACATTCCGATGCACCTCTGCAGGTTTACTGTATCCATTGGACCTTCCCATTGACGATGTTACACAGAAATAGCATCGGAATTAAATATAAGAACAGGAAGGCTGAGTCTTCCTACTGTCTATGTTTTGAGCGTTACTTGTGTCACCAGTTTTACATTCCGATGCACCTCTCCAGGTTTACTGTATCCCTTGGATATTCCCATTATCGATGAAATACAGAAATTGCATCGGAATTAAATATAAGAGACACAATGCCGACTTAAGTACTGGAACATTGAGTCTTCCTAATGTCTATGTTTTGAGCGTTTCCTGCGTCACCAGTTTTACATTCCGATGCACCTCTGCAGGTTTACTGTATCCCTTGCACCTTCACAGTGACAATGAAACACAGAAATTGCATCGGAATTAAATATAAAAGACACAATGCCGACTTAAGTACAAGAAAACTGAGTCTTCTTAGGGTCTATGTTATGAGCGCTTCCTGTGTCACCAGTTTTACATTCCGATGCACCTCTGCAGTGTTACTGTATCCCTTGGACCTTCCCATTGACGATGAAACACAGAAATTGCATCGGAATTAAATATAAGAGACACAATGCCGACTTATGAACAGGAAGGCTGAGTCTTCCTAATGTCTATGTTTTGAGCGTTTACTGTGTCACCAGTTTTACATTCCGATGCACCTCTGCAGGTTTACTGATCCCTTGCACCTTCACAGTGACGATGAAACACAGAAATTGCATCGGAATTAAATATAAAAGACACAATGCAGACTTAAGTACAAGAAAACTGAGTCTTCTTAGGGTCTATGTTATGAGCGCTTCCTGTGTCACCAGTTTTACATTCCGATGCACCTCTGCAGTGTTACTGCATCCCTTGGACCTTCCCATTGACGATGAAACACAGAAATTGCATCGGAATGAAATATAAGAGACACAATGCCGACTTAAGTACAGAAAAACTGAGTCTTCCTACTGTCTATGTTTTGCGCGTTTCCTGTGTCACCAGTTTTACATTCCGATGCACCTCTGCAGGTTTACTGTATCCCTTGGATCTTCCCATTGACGATGAAACACAGAAATTGCATCGGAATTAAATATAAGAGACACAATGCCGACTTATGAACAGGAAGGCTGAGTCTTCCTAATGTCTATGTTTTGAGCGTTTCCTGTGTCACCAGTTTTACATTCCGATGCACCTCTGCAGGTTTACTGTATCCCTTGCACATTCACAGTGACGATGAAACACAGAAATTGCATCGGAATTAAATATAAGAGACACAATGCCGACTTAAGTACAGGAAGATTGTGTCTTCCTACTGTGTATGATTTGAGCGTTTTCTGCGTCACCAATTTTACATTCCGATGCACCTCTGCAGGTTTACTGTATCCATTGGACCTTCCCATTGACGATGTTACACAGAAATAGCATCGGAATTAAATATAAGAACAGGAAGGCTGAGTCTTCCTACTGTCTATGTTTTGAGCGTTACTTGTGTCACCAGTTTTACATTCCGATGCACCTCTCCAGGTTTACTGTATCCCTTGGATATTCCCATTATCGATGAAATACAGAAATTGCATCGGAATTAAATATAAGAGACACAATGCCGACTTAAGTACAGGAACATTGAGTCTTCCTAATGTCTATGTTTTGAGCGTGTCGTGTGTCACCAGTTTTATATTCTGATGCACCTCTGCAGGTTTACTGTATCCCTTGCACCTTCACAGTGACAATGAAACACAGAAATTGCATCGGAATTAAATATAAAAGACACAATGCCGACTTAAGTACAAGAAAACTGAGTCTTCTTAGGGTCTATGTTATGAGCGCTTCCTGTGTCACCAGTTTTACATTCCGATGCACCTCTGCAGGGTTACTGTATCCCTTGGACCTTCCCATTGACGATGAAACACAGAAATTGCATCGGAATTAAATATAAGAGACACAATGCCGACTTATGAACAGGAAGGCTGAGTCTTCCTAATGTCTATGTTTTGAGCGTTTACTGTGTCACCAGTTTTACATTCCGATGCACCTCTGCAGGTTTACTGATCCCTTGCACCTTCACAGTGACGATGAAACACAGAAATTGCATCGGAATTAAATATAAAAGACACAATGCATACTTAAGTACAAGAAAACTGAGCCTTCTTAGGGTCTATGTTATGAGCGCTTCCTGTGTCACCAGTTTTACATTCCGATGCACCTCTGCAGTGTTACTGCATCCCTTGGACCTTCCCATTGACGATGAAACACAGAAATTGCATCGGAATGAAATATAAGAGACACAATGCCGACTTAAGTACAGAAAAACTGAGTCTTCCTACTGTCTATGTTTTGAGCGTTTCCTGTGTCACCAGTTTTACATTCCGATCCACCTCTGCAGGTTTACTGTATCCCTTGCACCTTCCCATTGACGATAATACCCAGAAATAGCATCGGAATTAAATATTATAGACACAATGCCGACTTATGAACAGGAAGGCTGAGTCTTCCTAATATCTATGTTTTGAGCGTTTCCTGTGTCACCAGTTTTACATTCCGATGCACCTCTGCAGGTTTACTGTATCCCTTGCACATTCACAGTGACGATGAAACACAGAAATTGCATCGGAATTAAATATAAGAGACACAATGCCGACTTAAGTACAGGAGGATTGTGTCTTCCTACTGTGTATGATTTGAGCGTTTCCTGCGTCACCAATTTTACATTCCGATGCACCTCTGCAGGTTTACTGTATCCATTGGACCTTCCCATTGACGATGTTACACAGAAATAGCATCGGAATTAAATATAAGAACAGGAAGGCTGAGTCTTCCTACTGTCTATGTTTTGAGCGTTACTTGTGTCACCAGTTTTACATTCCGATGCACCTCTCCAGGTTTACTGTATCCCTTGGATATTCCCATTATCGATGAAATACAGAAATTGCATCGGAATTAAATATAAGAGACACAATGCCGACTTAAGTACTGGAACATTGAGTCTTCCTAATGTCTATGTTTTGAGCGTTTCCTGCGTCACCAGTTTTACATTCCGATGCACCTCTGCAGGTTTACTGTATCCCTTGCACCTTCACAGTGACAATGAAACACAGAAATTGCATCGGAATTAAATATAAAAGACACAATGCCGACTTAAGTACAAGAAAACTGAGTCTTCTTAGGGTCTATGTTATGAGCGCTTCCTGTGTCACCAGTTTTACATTCCGATGCACCTCTGCAGGGTTACTGTATCCCTTGGACCTTCCCATTGACGATGAAACACAGAAATTGCATCGGAATTAAATATAAGAGACACAATGCCGACTTATGAACAGGAAGGCTGAGTCTTCCTAATGTCTATGTTTTGAGCGTTTACTGTGTCACCAGTTTTACATTCCGATGCACCTCTGCAGGTTTACTGATCCCTTGCACCTTCACAGTGACGATGAAACACAGAAATTGCATCGGAATTAAATATAAAAGACACAATGCAGACTTAAGTACAAGAAAACTGAGTCTTCTTAGGGTCTATGTTATGAGCGCTTCCTGTGTCACCAGTTTTACATTCCGATGCACCTCTGCAGTGTTACTGCATCCCTTGGACCTTCCCATTGACGATGAAACACAGAAATTGCATCGGAATGAAATATAAGAGACACAATGCCGACTTAAGTACAGAAAAACTGAGTCTTCCTACTGTCTATGTTTTGAGCGTTTCCTGTGTCACCAGTTTTACATTCCGATCCACCTCTGCAGGTTTACTGTATCCCTTGCACCTTCCCATTGACGATGATACACAGAAATAGCATCGGAATTAAATATAAGAGACACAATGCCGACTTATGAACAGGAAGGCTGAGTCTTCCTAATGTCTATGTTTTGAGCGTTTCCTGTGTCACCAGTTTTACATTCCGATGCAGCTCTGCAGGTTTACTCTATCCCTTGCACATTCACAGTGACGATGAAACACAGAAATTGCATCGGAATTAAATATAAGAGACACAATGCCGACTTAAGTACAGGAAGATTGTGTCTTCCTACTGTGTATGATTTGAGCGTTTCCTGCGTCACCAATTTTACATTCCGATGCACCTCTGCAGGTTTACTGTATCCATTGGACCTTCCCATTGACGATGTTACACAGAAATAGCATCGGAATTAAATATAAGAACAGGAAGGCTGAGTCTTCCTACTGTCTATGTTTTGAGCGTTACTTGTGTCACCAGTTTTACATTCCGATGCACCTCTGCAGGTTTGCTGTATCCCTTGGATCTTCCAATTGACGATGAAACACAGAAATTGCATCGTAATTAAATATAAGAGACACAATGCCGACGTAAGTACAGGAAGATTGAGTCTTCCTATTGTCTATGTTTTGAGCGTTTCCTGTGTCACCAATTTTACATTCCGATGCACCTCTGCAGGTTTACTGTATCCATTGGACCTTCCCATTGACGATGAAACACAGAAATAGCATCGGAATTAAATATAAGAGACCCAATGCCGACTTAAAAACAGGAAGGCTGAGTCTTCCTACTCTGTATGTTTTGAGCGTTTCCTGCCTCACCAATTTTACATTCCGATGCACCTCTGCAGGTTTACTGTATCCATTGGACCTTCCCATTGACGATGAAACACAGAAATAGCATCGGAATTAATTATAAGAGACACAATGCCGACTTAAGAACGGGAAGTCTGAGTCTTCCTACTGTCTATGTTTTGAGCGTTTCCTGTGTCACCTGTTTTACATTCCGATGCACCTCTGCAGGTTTACTGTATCCCTTGGATCTTCCCATTGATGATGAAACACAGAAATTGCATCGGAATTAAATACAAGAGACACAATGCCGACTTAAGTACAGGAACATCGAATCTTCCTACTGTATATGTTTTGAGCGTTTCCTGCGTCACCAGTTTTACATTGCGATGCACCTCTGCAGATTTACTGTATCCATCGGACCTTCCCATTGACGATGAAACACAGAAATTACATCGGAATTAAACATAAGAGACACAACGTTGACTTAAGTACAAGAAAACTGAGTCCTCTCACGGTCTATGTTTTGAGCGTTTCCAGTGTCACCAGTTTTACATTCCGATGCACCTCTGCAGGGTTACTGTATCCCTTGGACCTTCCCATTGACGATGAAACACAGAAATTGCATCGGAATTAAATATAAGAGAGACAATTCCGACTTAAGTACAGAAAGACTGAGTCTTCCTGCTGTCTATGCTTTGAGCGTTTACTGTGTCACCAGTTTTACATTCCCATGCACCTCTGCAATTTTACTGAATCCATTGGACCTTCCCATTGACGATGAAACAAAGAAAGAGCATCGGAATTAAATATACGAGACACAATGCCGACTTAAGTACAGGAAGGCTGAGTCTTCCTACTGTCTATGTTTTGAGCGTTTCCTCTGTCACCAGTTTTACAAACCGACGCACATCTGCAGGTTTACTGTATCCCTTGGATCTTCCCATTGACGATGAAATACAGAAATTACATCGGACTTAAATATAACAGACACAATGCCGACTTAAGTACAGGAATATCGAGTGTTCATTCTGTCTATGCTTTGAGCGTTTCCTGCGTCACCAGTTTTACATTCCGATGCACCTCTGCAGGTTTACTGTATCCATTGGACCTTCCTATTGACGATGAAACACAGAAAATACACCGGAATTAAATATAAGAGACACAACGTTGACTTAAGTGCAGGAAAACTGAGTCTTCTTACGGTCTATGTTTTAAGCGTTTCCAGTGTCACCAGTTTTACATTCCGATGCACCTCTGCAGATTTATTGTATCCATTGGACCTTCCCATGGACGTTGAGACACAGAAATTGCATCGGAATTAAATATAAGAGACACAATGCCGACTTAAGTAGAGAAAGACTGAGTCTTCCTACTGTCTATGTTTTGAGCGTTTCCTGTGTCACCAGTTTTACATTCCGATGCACCTCTGCAGGTTTACTGTATCCCTTGGATCTTCCCATTGACGATGAAACACAGAAATTGCATCGGAATTTAATATAAGAGACACAATGCCGACTTAAGTACTGAATGACTGAGTCTTCCTACTGTCTATGTTTTGCGCGTTTCCTGTGTCACCAGTTTTACATTCCGATGCACCTCTGCAGGTTTACTGTTTCCCTTTGATCTTCCCATTGACGATGAAACACAGAAATTGCATCGGAATTAAATATAAGAGACACAATGCCGACTTAAGTACAGGAATATTGAGTCTTCCTACTGTGTATGTTTTCAGCGTTTCCTGTGTCACCAGTTTTACATTCTGATGCACCTCTGCAGGTTTACTGTATCCCTTGGATCTTCCCATTGACGATGAAACACAGAAATTGCATCGGAATTAAATATAAGAGACACAATGCCGACTTATGAACAGGAAGGCTGAGTCTTCCTACTGTCTATGTTTTGAGCGTTTCCTGTGTCACCAGTTTTACATTCCGATGCACCTCTGCAGGTTTACTGTATCCCTTGCACATTCACAGTGACGATGAAACACAGAAATTGCATCGGAATTAAATATAAAAGACGCAATGCCGACTTAAGTACAAGAAAACTGAGTCTTCTTAGGGTCTATGTTATGAGCGCTTCCTGTGTCACCAGTTTTACATACCGATGCACCTCTGCAGGGTTAGTGTATCCCTTGGACCTTCCCATTGACGATGAAACACAGAAATAGCATCGGAATGAAATATAAGAGACACAATGCCGACTTAAGTACAGAAAAACTGAGTCTTCCTACTGCCTATGTT
Source organism: Schistocerca nitens (assembly GCF_023898315.1). Taxonomy (NCBI): domain Eukaryota; kingdom Metazoa; phylum Arthropoda; class Insecta; order Orthoptera; family Acrididae; genus Schistocerca; species Schistocerca nitens. Next base: position 1,198,430,604 of record NC_064615.1, on the reverse strand, counting down.
TTGAGCGTTTCCTGTGTCACCAGTTTTACATTCCGATCCACCTCTGCAGGTTTACTGTATCCCTTGCACCTTCCCATTGACGATGATACACAGAAATAGCATCGGAATTAAATATAAGAGACACAATGCCGACTTATGAACAGGAAGGCTGAGTCTTCCTAATGTCTATGTTTTGAGCGTTTCCTGTGTCACCAGTTTTACATTCTGATACACCTCTGCAGGTTTACTGTATCCCTTCTATATTCCCATTGACGATGAAACACAGACATTGCATCGGAATTAAATATAAGAGACAAAATGCCGACTTAAGTACTGAAAGACTGAGTCTTCCTACTGTCTATGTTTTGAGCGTTTCCTGTGTCACCAGTTTTACATTCCGATGCACCTCTGCAGGTTTACTGTATCCCTTGGATCTTCCCATTGACGATGAAACACAGAAATTGCATCTAAATTAAATATAAGAGACACAATGCCGACTTATGAACAGGAAGGCTGAGTCTTCCTAATGTCTATGTTTTGAGCGTTTCCTGTGTCACCAGTTTTACATTCCGATGCACCTCTGCAGGTTTACTGTATCCCTTGCACATTCACAGTGACGATGAAACACAGAAATTGCATCGGAATTAAATATAAGAGACACAATGCCGACTTAAGTACAGGAAGATTGTGTCTTCCTACTGTGTATGATTTGAGCGTTTTCTGCGTCACCAATTTTACATTCCGATGCACCTCTGCAGGTTTACTGTATCCATTGGACCTTCCCATTGACGATGTTACACAGAAATAGCATCGGAATTAAATATAAGAACAGGAAGGCTGAGTCTTCCTACTGTCTATGTTTTGAGCGTTACTTGTGTCACCAGTTTTACATTCCGATGCACCTCTCCAGGTTTACTGTATCCCTTGGATATTCCCATTATCGATGAAATACAGAAATTGCATCGGAATTAAATATAAGAGACACAATGCCGACTTAAGTACAGGAACATTGAGTCTTCCTAATGTCTATGTTTTGAGCGTGTCGTGTGTCACCAGTTTTATATTCCGATGCACCTCTGCAGGTTTACTGTATCCCTTGCACCTTCACAGTGACAATGAAACACAGAAATTGCATCGGAATTAAATATAAAAGACACAATGCCGACTAAAGTACAAGAAAACTGAGTCTTCTTAGGGTCTATGTTATGAGCGCTTCCTGTGTCACCAGTTTTACATTCCGATGCACCTCTGCAGGGTTACTGTATCCCTTGGACCTTCCCATTGACGATGAAACACAGAAATTGCATCGGAATTAAATATAAGAGACACAATGCCGACTTATGAACAGGAAGGCTGAGTCTTCCTAATGTCTATGTTTTGAGCGTTTACTGTGTCACCAGTTTTACATTCCGATGCACCTCTGCAGGTTTACTGATCCCTTGCACCTTCACAGTGACGATGAAACACAGAAATTGCATCGGAATTAAATATAAAAGACACAATGCAGACTTAAGTACAAGAAAACTGAGCCTTCTTAGGGTCTATGTTATGAGCGCTTCCTGTGTCACCAGTTTTACATTCCGGTGCACCTCTGCAGTGTTACTGCATCCCTTGGACCTTCCCACTGACGATGAAACACAGAAATTGCATCGGAATGAAATATAAGAGACACAATGCCGACTTAAGTACAGAAAAACTGAGTCTTCCTACTGTCTATGTTTTGAGCGTTTCCTGTGTCACCAGTCTTACATTCCGATCCACCTCTGCAGGTTTACTGTATCCCTAGCACCTTCCCATTGACGATGATACACAGAAATAGCATCGGAATTAAATATAAGAGACACAATGCCGACTTATGAACAGGAAGGCTGAGTCTTCCTAATGTCTATGTTTTGAGCGTTTCCTGTGTCACCAGTTTTACATTCCGATGCACCTCTGCAGGTTTACTGTATCCCTTGCACATTCACAGTGACGATGAAACACAGAAATTGCATCGGAATTAAATATAAGAGACACAATGCCGACTTAAGTACAGGAAGATTGTGTCTTCCTACTGTGTATGATTTGAGCGTTTCCTGCGTCACCAATTTTACATTCCGATGCACCTCTGCAGGTTTACTGTATCCATTGGACCTTCCCATTGACGATGTTACAACAGAAATAGCATCGGAATTAAATATAAGAACAGGAAGGCTGAGTGTTACTACTGTCTATGTTTTGAGCGTTACTTGTGTCACCAGTTTTACATTCCGATGCACCTCTCCAGGTTTACTGTATCCCTTGGATATTCCCATTATCGATGAAATACAGAAATTGCATCGGAATTAAATATAAGAGACACAATGCCGACTTAAGTACAGGAACATTGAGTCTTCCTAATGTGTATGTTTTGAGCGTTTCCTGCGTCACCAGTTTTACATTCCGATGCAGCTCTGCAGGTTTACTGTATCCATTGGACCTTCCCATTGATGATGAAACACAGAAATTACATCGTAATTAAATATAAGAGACACAACATTGACTTAAGTACAAGAAAACTGAGTCTTCTTACGGTCTATGTTTTGAGCGTTTCCAGTGTCACCAGTTTTACATTCTGATGCATCTCTGCAGGTTTACTGTATCCATTGGACCTTCCCATGGACGATGATACACAGAAATTGCATCGGAATTAAATATAAGAGACACAATGTCGACTTAAGTACAGGAAGATTGAGTCTTCCTACTGTGTATGTTTTGAGCGTTTCCTGCGTCACTAATTTTACATTCCGATGCACCTCTGCAGGTTCGCTGTATCCCTTGCACCTTCACAGTGACGATGAAACACAGAAATTTGTTCGGAATTAAATATATAAGACACAATGCCGACTTCAAGAAAACTGAGTCTTCTTAGGGTCTATGTTATGGGCGCTCCCTGTTTCACCAGTTTTACATTCAGATGCACCTCTGCAGGGTTACTGTATCCCTTGGACCATCCCATTGACGATGAAACACAGAAATTGCATCTAAATTAAATATAAGAGACACAATGCCGACTTCAGTACAAGAAAACTGAATCTTCTTAGGGTCTATGTTTTGACCGCTTCCTGTATCACCAGTTTTACATCCCGATGCACCTCTGCAGGTTTACTCTATCCCTTGGTCCTTCCCATTGACGACGAAACACAGAAATTGCATCGGAATGAAATATAAGAGACATAATGCCGACATAAGGACAGGAATGCTGAGTCTTCCTACTGTCTATGTTTTGAGCATTTCCTGTGTCACCAGTTTTACATTCCGGTTCACCTCTGCAGGTTTACTGTATCGCTTGGATCTTCCAATGGACGAAGAAACACAGAAATTGCATCGGAATTAAATATAAAAAACACAATGCCGACTTAAGTACAAGAAAACTGAGTCTTCATAGGGTCTATGTTATGAGCGCTTCCTGTGTCACCAGTTTTACATTCCGATGCACCTCTGCAGGGTTACTGTATCCCTTGGACCTTCCCATTGACGATGAAACACAGAAATTGCATCGGAATTAAATATAAGAGACACAATGCCGGCATAAGAACAGGAATGCTGAGTCTTCCTACTCTCTATGATTTGAGCATTTCCTGTGTCAAGAGTTTTACATTCCGATGCACCTCTGCAGGTTTGCTGTATCCCTTGCACCTTCCCATTGACAATGAAACACAGAAATTACATCGGAATTAAATATAACAGGCACAATGCCGACTTAAGTACAGGAAGACTGAGTCTTACTACTGTCTATGTTTTGAGCGTTTCCTGTGTCATCAGTTCTACATTCCGATGCACCTCTGCAGGTTTACTGTATCCATTGGACCCCCCATTGACGATGAAACACAGAAATTGCATCGGAATTAAATATAAAAGACACAATGCCGACTTAAGTACAGGAAGACTGAGTCTTTCTACTGTCTATGTTTTGAGCGTTTCCTGTGTCACCAGTTTTACATTCCGATACACCTCTGCAGGTTTACTGTATCCATTGGACCATCCCATTGACGATGAAACACAGAAATTGCATCGGAATTAAATATAAAAGACACAATGCCGACTTAAGTACAGGAAGACTGAGTCTTTCTACTGTCTATGTTTTGAGCGTTTCCTGTGTCACCAGTTTTACATTCCGATGCACCTCTGCACGTTTACTGTATCCTATGGACCTTCCCATTGTGATGAAATACAGAAATTGCATCGGAATTAAATATAAGAGACACAACGCCGACTTAAGTACAAGAAAACTGAGTCTTTCTACTGTGTATGCTTTGAGCGTTTCCTGTGTCACCAGTTTTCCATTCCGATGCACCTCTGCAGGAATACTGTTTCCCTTCGACTTTCCCATTGACGATGAATCACAGAAATTGCATCGGAATTAAATATAAGAGACACAATGCCGACATAAGTACCTGAAGACTGAGTCTTCCTAATGTCTATGCTATGAGCGTTCCCTGTGTCATCAGTTCTACATTCCGATGCACCTCTGCAGGTTTACTGTATCCATTGGACCCCGACCCCCCCATTGACGATGAAACACAGAAATTGCATCGGAATTAAATATATAAGACACAATGCCGTCTTAAGTACAGGAAGACTGGGTCTTTCTACTGTCTATGTTTTGAGCGTTTCCTGTGTCACCAGTTTAAATTCCGATGCACCTCTGCACGTTTACTGTATCCTATCGACCTTCCCATTGACGATGAAACACAGAAATTGCATCGGAATTAAATATAAGAGACACAACGCCGACTTAAGTACAAGAAAACTGAGTCTTTCTACTGTCTATGCTTTGAGCGTTTCCTGTGTCACCAGTTTTACATTCCGATGCACCTCTGCAGGAATACTGTTTCCCTTCGACTTTCCCATTGACGATGGAACACAGAAATTGCATCGGAATTAAATATAAGAGACACAACGCCGACTTAAGTACAAGAAAACTGAGTCTTCTGACGGTATATGATTTGAGCGTTTCCTGTGTCACCAGTTTTACATTCCGATACACCCTTGCAGGTTTACTGTATCCATTGGACCTTCCCATTGACGATGAAACACAGAAATTGCATCGGAATTAAATGTAAGAGACACAATGCCGACTTAAGTACAGGAAGACTGAGTTTTCCTACTGTCTATGTTATGAGCGTTTCCTGTGTCATCAGTTCTACATTCCGATGCACCTCTGCAGGTTTACTGTATCCATTGGACCTTCCCATTGACGATGAAACACAGAAATAGCATCGGAATTAAATATAAGAGACACAATGACGACTTAAGAGCAGGAAGGCTGAGTCTTCCTACCGTCTATATTTTGAGCGTTTCCTGTGTCACCAGTTTTACATTCCGATGCACCTCTGCAGGTTTACTGTATCCATTGGACCTTCCCATGGACGATGAAACACAGAAATTGCATCGGAATTAAATATAAGAGACACAATGTCGACTTAGGTACAGGAAGACTGAGTCTTCCTACTGTCTACGTTTGAGCGTGTCCTGTGTCACCAGTTTTTCATTCCGATGCACCTCTGCAGTGTTACTGTATCCCTTGGACCATCCCATTGACGATGAAACACAGAAATTGCATCGGAATTAAATATATGAGACACAATGCCGACTTGAGTGTAGAAAGACTGAGTCTTCCTACTGTCTATGTTTTGGGCGTGTCCTGTGTTACCAGTTTTACATTCCAATGCACCTCTGCAGGTTTACTGTATCCCTTGCACCTTCACAGTGGCGATGAAACACAGAAATGGCATCGGAATTAAATATAAGAGACACAATGCCGACTTAAGTACAGGAAGATTGAGTCTTCCTACTGTGTATGTTTTGAGCGTTTCCTGCGTCACCAATTTTACATTCCGATGCACCTCTGCAGGTTTCTGTATCCATTGGACCTTCCCATTGACGATGATATACAGAAATAGCATCGGAATTAAATATAAGAGACACAATGCCGACTTAAGAACAGGAATTCTGAGTCTTCCTACTGTCTATGATTTGAGCGTTTCCTGTGTCACCAGTTTTACATTCCGATGCTCCTCTGCAGGTTTACTGTATCCCTTGGATATTCCCACTGTCGATGAAACACAGAAATTGCATCGGAATTAAATATAAGAGACAAAATGCCGACTTAAGTACAGGAACATTGAGTCTTCCTACTGTCTATGTTTTGAGCGTTTTCTGCGTCACCAGTTTTACATTCCGATGCACCTCTGCAGGTTTACTGTATCCATAGGACCTTCCCATTGACGATGAAACACAGAAATTACATCGGAATTAAATATAAGAGACACAACGTTGACTTAAGTACAAGAAAACTGAGTCTTCTTACGGTCTATGATTTGAGCGTTTCCAGTGTCACCAGTTTTACATTCCGATGCACCTCTGCAGGTTTACTGTATCCATTGGACCTTCCCATGGACGATGAAACACAGAAATTGCATCGGAATTAAATATAAGAGACACAATGCCGACATAGGTACAGGAAGACTGAGTCTTCCTGCTGTCTACGTTTTGAGCGTTTCCTGTGTCACCAGTTTTACATTCCGATGCACGTCTGCAGTGTTACTGTATCCCTTGGATCTTCCCATTGACGATGAAACACAGAAATTGCATCGGAATGAAATATAAGAGACACAATGCCGACTTAAGTACAGAAAAACTGAGTCTTCCTACTGTCTATGTTTTGAGCGTGTCCTGTGTTACCAGTTTTAAATTCCGATGTACCTCTGCAGGTTTACTGTATCCCTTGCACCTTCACAGTGACGATGAAACACAGAAACTGCATCGGAATTAAATATAAGAGACACAATGCCGACTTAAGTACAGGAAGATTGAGTCTTCCACTGTGTATGATTTGAGCGTTTCCTGCGTCACCAATTTCACATTCCGATGCACCTCTGCAGGTTTACTGTATCCATTGGACCTTCCCATTGACGATGATACACAGAAATAGCATCGGATTTAAATATAAGAGACACAATGCCGACCTAAGAACAGGAGGGCTGAGTCTTCCTACTGTCTATGTTTTGAGCGTTTCCTGTGTCACCAGTTTTACATTCCGATGCACCTCTCCAGGTTTACTGTATCCCTTGGATATTCCCTATGTCGATGAAATACAGAAATTGCATCGGAATTAAATATAAGAGACACAATGCCGACTTAAGTACAGGAACATTGTGTCTTCCTACTGTCTATGTTTTGAGCGTTTCCAGTGTCACCAGTTTCACATTCCTATGCACCTCTGCAGGTTTACTGTATCCACTGGACCTTCCCATGGACGATGAAACACAGAAATTGCATCGGAATTAAATATGAGAGACACAATGCCCACTTAAGTACAGGAAGATTGAGTCTTCCTACTGTGTATGATTTGAGCGTTTCCTGCGTCACCAATTTTACATTCCGATGCACCTCTGCAGGTTTACTGTATCCATTGGACCCCCGCCCCCCCATTGACGATGAAACACAGAAATTGCATCGGAATTAAATATAAAAGACACAATGCCGACTTAAGTACAGGAAGTCTGAGTCTTTCCACTGCCTATGTTTTGAGCGTTTCCTGTGTCACCAGTTTTACATTCCGATGCACCTCTGCACGTTTACTGTATCCTATGGACCTTCCCATTGTGATGAAATACTGAAATTGCATCGGAATTAACTATAAGAGACACAACGCCGACTTAAGTACAAGAAAACTGAGTCTTCTGACGGTATATGATTTGAGCGTTTCCTGTGTCACCAGTTTTACATTCCGATACACTTCTGCAGGTTTACTGTATCCATTGGACCTTCCCATTGACGATGAAACACAGAAATTGCATCGGAATTATATATAAGAGACACAATGCCGACTTAAGTACAGGAAGACTGAGTCTTCCTACTGTCTATGATTTGAGCGTTTCCTGTGTCATCAGTTCTACATTCCGATGCACCTCTGCAGGTTTACTGTATCTATTGGACCCCCCCATTGACGATGAAACACAGAAATTGCATCGGAATTAAATATAAGAGACACAATGTCGACTTAAGTACAGGAAGATTGAGTCTTCATACTGTGTATGTTTTGAGCGTTTCCTGCGTCACCAATTTTACATTCCGATGCACCTCTGCAGGTTTACTGTATCCATTGGTCCTTCCCATTGACGATGAAACACAGAAATAGCATCGGAATTAAATATAAGAGACACAATGCCGACTTAAGTACAGGGACATTAAGTCTTCCTACTGTCTATGTTTTGGGCGTTTCCTGCGTCACCAGTTTTACATTCCGATGCACCTATGCAGGTTTACTGTATCCATTGGACCTTCCCATTGTGATGAAATACAGAAATTGCATCGGAATTAACTATAAGAGACACAACGCCGACTTAAGTACAAGAAAACTGAGTCTTCTGACGGTATATGATTTGAGCGTTTCCTGTGTCACCAGTTTTACATTCCGATACACTTCTGCAGGTTTACTGTATCCCTTGCACTTTCACAGTGACGATGAAACACAGAAATTGCATCGGAATTAAATATAAGAGACACATTGCCGACTTAAGTACAGGAAGATTGAGTCTTCCTACTGTGTATGATTTGAGCGTTTCCTGCGTCACCAATTTTACATTCCGATGCACCTCTGCAGGTTTACTGTATCCATTGGACCTTCCCATTGACGATGATACACAGAAATAGCTTCGGATTTAAATGTAAGAGACACAATGCCGACTTAGGTACAGGAAGACTTGAGTCTTCCTACTGTCTATGTTTTGAGCGTGTCCTGTGTCACCTGTTTTACATTCAGATGCACCTCTGCAGGTTTACTGTATCCCTTGCACCTTCACAGTGACGATGAAACACAGAAATTGCATCGGAATTAAATATGAGAGACACAATGCCCACTTAAGTACAGGAAGATTGAGTCTTCCTACTGTGTATGATTTGAGCGTTTCCTGCGTCACCAATTTTACATTCCGATGCACCTCTGCAGGTTTACTGTATCCATTGGACCTTCCCATTGACGATGATACACAGAAATAGCTTCGGATTTAAATGTAAGAGACACAATGCCGACTTAGGTACAGGAAGACTTGAGTCTTCCTACTGTCTATGTTTTGAGCGTGTCCTGTGTCACCTGTTTTACATTCCGATGCACCTCTGCACGTTTACTGTATCCATTGGACCTTCCCATTGACGATGAAACACAGAAATTACATCGGAATTAAATATAAGAGACACAATGCCGACTTAAGTACAGGGACATTAAGTCTTCCTACTGTCTATGTTTTGGGCGTTTCCTGCGTCACCAGTTTTACATTCCGATGCACCTCTGCAGGTTTACTGTATCCATTGTACCTTCCCATTGATGATGAAACACAGAAATTACATCGTAATTAAAAATAAGAGACAAACATTGACTTAAGTACAAGAAAACTGAGTCTTCTTACGGTCTATGTTTTGAGCGTTTCCAGTGTCACCAGTTTTACATTCCGATGCACCTCTGCAGGTTTACTGTATCCATTGGACCTTCCCATGGACGATGAAACACAGAAATTGCATCGGAATTAAATATAAGAGACACAATGCCGACATAGGTACAGGAAGACTGTCTTCCTGCTGTCTACGCTTTGAGCGTTTCCTGTGTCACCAGTTTTACATTCCGATGCACGTCTGCAGTGTTACTGTATCCCTTGGACCTTCCCATTAACGATGAAACACAGAAATTGCATCGGAATTAAATATAAGAGACACAATGCCGACATAGGTACAGGAAGACTGAGTCTTCCTGCTGTCTACGTTTTGAGCGTTCGTGTGTCATCAGTTTTACATTCCGATGCACGTCTGCAGTGTTACTGTATCCCTTGGACCTTCCCATTGACGATGAAACACAGAAATTGCATCGGAATTAAATATAAGAGACACAATGCCGACTTAAGTACAGGAAGATTGAGTCTTCCTACTGTGTATGATTTGAGCGTTTCCTGCGTCACCAATTTTACATTCCGATGCACCTCTGCAGGTTTACTGTATCCATTGGACCTTCCCATTGACGATGATACACTGAAATAGCATCGGATTTAAATATAAGAGACACAATGCCGACCTAAGAACAGGAAGGCTGAGTCTTCCTACTGTCTATGTTTTGAGCGTTTCCTGTGTCACCAGTTTTACATTCCGATGCACCTCTGCAGGTTTACTGTATCCACTGGACCTTCCCATGGACGATGAAAAACAGAAATTGCATCGGAATATAAGAGACACAATGCCGACTTAGGTACAGGAAGACTTGAGCCTTCCTACTGTCTATGTTTTGAGCGTGTCCTGTGTCACCTGTTTTACATTCCGATGCACCTCTGCAGGTTTACTGTATCCCTTGCACCTTCACAGTGACGATTAAACACAGAAATTGCAACGGAATTAAATATAAACGACACAATGCCGACATAAGTACAAGAAAACTGAGTCTTCTTAGGGTCTATGTTATGAGCGCTTTCTGTGTCACCAGTTTTACATTCCGATGCACCTCTGCAGTGTTACTGTATCCCTTGGACCTTCCCATTGACGATGAAACACAGAAATTGCATCGGAATTAAATATAAGAGACACAATGCCGACTTAAGTACAGAAAGACTCAGTCTTCTTACTGTCTATGTTTTGAGCGTGTCCTGTGTCACCAGTCTTACATTCCGATGCACCTCTGCAGGTTTACTGTATCCCTTACACCTACACAGTGACGATGAAACACAGAAATTGCATCGGAATTAAATATAAAAGACACAATGCCGACTTAAGTATAAGAAAACTGAGTCTTATTAGGGTCTATGTTATGAGCGCTTCCTGTGTCACCAGTTTTACATTCCGATGCACCTCTGCAGGGTTACTGTTTCCCTTGGGCCTTCCCATTGTCGATGAAACACAGAAATTGCATCTAAATTACATATAAGAGGCACAATGCCGACAGCAGTACAAGAAAACTGAGTCTTCTTAGGGTCTATGTTTTGACCGCTTCCTGTATCACCAGTTTTACATTGCGATGCACCTCTGCAGGTTTACTCTATCCCTTGGACCTTCCCATTGCCGACGAAACTCAGAAATTGCATTGGATTTAAATATAAGAGACACAATGCCGACTGAAGTATAGGAAGACTGAATATTCCTACTGTCTATGCTTTGATCGTTTCCTGTGTCACCAGTTTTACATTCCGATGCACCTCTGCACGTTTACTGTATCTATTGGACCTTCCCATTGACGATGAAACACAGAAATTGCATGGCAATTAAATATAAGAGACACAATGCCGACTTAAGTACAGGAACATTAAGTCTTCCTACTGTCTATGTTTTGGGCGTTTCCTGCGTCACCAGTTTTACATTCCGATGCACCTCTGCAGGTTTTCTGTATCCATTGGACCTTCCCATTGATGATGAAACACAGAAATTACATCGTAATTAAATATAAGAGACATAACATTGACTTAAGTACTGGAAAACTGAGTCTTCTTACGGTCTATGTTTTGAGCGTTTCCAGTGTCACCAGTTTTACATTCTGATGCATTTCTGCAGGTTTACTGTATCCATTGGACCTTCCCATGGACGATGAAACACAGAAATTGCATCGGAATTAATTATAAGAGACACAATGTCGACCTAAGTACAGGAAGATTGAGTCTTCCTACTGTGTATGTTTTGAGCGTTTCCTGCGTCATCAATTTTACATTCCGATGCACCTCTGCAGGTTTACTGTATCCATTGGACCTTCCCATTGACGATGAAACACAGAAATAGCATCGGGATTAAATATAAGAGACACAATGCCGACTTAAGAACAGGAAGGCTGAGTCTTCCTACTGTCTATGTTTTGAGCGTGTCCTGTGACACCAGTTTTACATTCCGATGCACCTCTGCAGGTTTACTGTATCCCTTGTATCTTCCCATTGACGATGAAACACAGAAATTGCATCGGTATTAAATATAAGAGACACAATGCCGACTTAAGTACTGGAACAATGAGTCTTCCTACTGACTATGTTTTGAGCATTTCCTGCGTCACCAGTTTTACATTCCGATGCACCTCTGCAGGTTTACTGTATCCATTAGACCTTCCCATGGACGATGAAACACAGAAATTGCATCGGAATTAAATATAAGAGACACAATGTCGACTTAGGTACAGGAAGAGTGAGTCTTCCTACTGTCTATGTTTGAGCGTGTCCTGTGTCACCAGTTTTTCATTCCGATGCACCTCTGCAGGTTTACTGTATCCCTTGCACCTTCACAGTGACGATGAAACACAGAAATTGCATCGGAATTAAATATAAAAGACACAGTGCCAACTTGAGTACAAGAAAACTGAGTCTTCTTAGGGTCTATGTTATGAGCGCTTCCTGCGTCACCAGTTTTACATTCCGATGCGCCTCTGCAGTGTTACTGTATCCCTTGGACTTTCCCATTGACGATGAAACACAGAAATTGCATCGGAATTAAATATAAGAGACACAATGCCGACTTGCGTACAGAAAGACTGAGTCCTCCTACTGTGTATGTTTTGAGCGTTTCCTGCGTCACCACTTTTACATTCCGATGCACCCCTGCAGGTTTACTGTATCCATTGGACCTTCCCATTGACGGTGAAACACAGAAATTACATCGGAATTAAACATAAGAGACACAACGTTGACTTAAGTACAAGAAAACTGAGTCTTCTTACGGTCTATGTTTTGAGCGTTTCCAGTGTCACCAGTTTTACATTCCGATGCACCTCTGCAGGTTTACTGTATCCATTGGACCTTCCCATGGACGATGAAACACAGAAATTGCATCGGAATTAAATATAAGAGACACAATGCCGACATAGGTACAGGAAGACTGAGTCTTCCTGCTGTCTACGTTTTGAGCGTTCGTGTGTCATCAGTTTTACATTCCGATGCACGTCTGCAGTGTTACTGTATCCCTTGGACCTTCCCATTGACGATGAGACACAGAAATTGCATCGGAAATAAATATAAGAGACACAATGCCGACTTAAGTACAGAAAAACTGAGTCTTCCTACTGTCAATGTTTTGAGCGTGTCCTGTGTTACCAGTTTTAAATTCCGATGTACCTCTGCAGGTTTACTGTATCCCTTTCACCTTCACAGTGACGATGAAACACAGAAATTGCATCGGAATTAAATACAAGAGACACATTGCCGACTTAAGTACAGGAAGATTGAGTCTTCCTACTGTGTATGATTTGAGCGTTTCCTGCGTCACCAATTTTACATTCCGATGCACCTCTGCAGGTTTACTGTATCCATTGGACCTTCCCATTGATGATGAAACACAGAAATTACTTCGTAATTAAATATAAGAGACACAACCTTGACTTAAGTACAAGAAAACTGAGTCTTCTTACGGTCTACGTTTTGAGCGTTTCCAGTGTCACCAGTTTTACATTCCGATGCACCTCTGCAGGTTTACTGTATCCATTGGACCTTCCCATTGACGATGATACACAGAAATAGCATCGGATTTAAATATAAGAGACACAATGCCGACCTAAGAACAGGAAGGCTGAGTCTTCCTACTGTGTATGATTTGAGCGTTTCCTGCGTCACCAATTTTACATTCCGATGCACCTCTGCAGGTTTACTGTATCCATTGGACCTTCCCATGGACGATGAAACACAGAAATTGCATCGGAATTAAATATAAGAGACACAATGCCGACATACGTACAGGAAGACTGTCTTCCTGCTGTCTACGCTTTGAGCGTTTCCTGTGTCACCAGTTTTACATTCCGATGCACGTCTGCAGTGTTACTGTATCCCTTGGACCTTCCCATTGACGATGAAACACAGAAATTGCATCGGAATTAAATATAAGAGACACAATGCCGACATAAGTACAGAAAAACTGAGTCTTCCTACTGTCTATGTTTTGAGCGTGTCCTGTGTTACCAGTTTTAAATTCCGATGTACCTCTGCAGGTTTACTGTATCCCTTGCACCTTCACAGTGACGATGAAACACAGAAATTGCATGGGAATTAAATATAAGAGACACAATGCCGACTTAAGTACAGGAAGATTGAGTCTTCCTACTGTGTATGATTTGAGCGTTTCCTGCGTCACCAATTTTACATTCCGATGCACCTCTGCAGGTTTACTGTATCCATTGGACCTTCCCATTGACGATGATACACAGAAATAGCATCGGATTTAAATATAAGAGACACAATGCCGACCTAAGAACAGGAAGGCTGAGTCTTCCTACTGTCTATGTTTTGAGCGTTTCCTGTGTCAACAGTTTTACATTCCGATGCACCTCTGCAGGTTTACTGTATCCACTGGACCTTCCCATGGACGATGAAAAACAGAAAGTGCATCGGAATATAAGAGACACAATGCCGACTTAGGTACAGGAAGACTTGAGTCTTCCTACTGTCTATGTTTTGAGCGTGTCCTGTGTCACCTGTTTTACATTCCGATGCACCTCTGCAGGTTTACTGTATCCCTTGCACCTTCACAGTGACGATTAAACACAGATATTGCAATGGAATTAAATATAAACGACACAATGCCGACATAAGTACAAGAAAACTGAGCCTTCTTAGGGTCTATGTTATGAGCGCTTTCTGTGTCACCAGTTTTACATTCCGATGCACCTCTGCAGTGTTACTGTATCTCTTGGACCTTCCCATTGACGATGAAACACAGAAATTGCATCGGAATTAAATATAAGAGATACAATGCCGACTTAAGTACAGAAAGACTCAGTCTTCTTACTGTCTATGTTTTGAGCGTGTCCTGTGTCACCAGTCTTACATTCCGATGCACCTCTGCAGGTTTACTGTATCCCTTGCACCTTCACAGTGACGATGAAACACAGAAATTGCATCGGAATTAAATATAAAAGACACAATGCCGACTTAAGTATAAGAAAACTGAGTCTTATTAGGGTCTATGTTATGAGCGCTTCCTGTGTCACCAGTTTTACATTCCGATGCACCTCTGCAGGGTTACTGTTTCCCTTGGGCCTTCCCATTGTCGATGAAACACAGAAATTGCATCTAAATTACATATAAGAGACACAATGCCGACATCAGTACAAGAAAACTGAGTCTTCTTAGGGTCTATGTTTTGACCGCTTCCTGTATCACCAGTTTTACATTGCGATGCACCTCTGCAGGTTTACTCTATCCCTTGGACCTTCCCATTGCCGACGAAACTCAGAAATTGCATTGGATTTAAATATAAGAGACACAATGCCGACTGAAGTATAGGAAGACTGAATATTCCTACTGTCTATGCTTTGATCGTTTCCTGTGTCACCAGTTTTACATTCCGATGCACCTCTGCACGTTTACTGTATCCATTGGACCTTCCCATTGACGATGAAACACAGAAATTGCATGGGAATTAAATATAAGAGACACAATGCCGACTGAAGTACAGGAACATTAAGTCTTCCTACTGTCTATGTTTTGGGCGTTTCCTGCGTCACCAGTTTTACATTCCGATGCACCTCTGCAGGTTTTCTGTATCCATTGGACCTTCCCATTGATGATGAAACACAGAAATTACATCGTAATTAAATATAAGAGACACAACATTGACTTAAGTACTGGAAAACTGAGTCTTCTTACGGTCTATGTTTTGAGCGTTTCCAGTGTCACCAGTTTTACATTCTGATGCATCTCTGCAGGTTTACTGTATCCATTGGACCTTCCCATGGACGATGAAACACAGAAATTGCATCGGAATTAATTATAAGAGACACAATGTCGACTTAAGTACAGGAAGATTGAGTCTTCCTACTGTGTATGTTTTGAGCGTTTCCTGCGTCATCAATTTTACATTCCGATGCACCTCTGCAGGTTTACTGTATCCATTGGACCTTCCCATTGACGATGAAACACAGAAGTAGCATCGGAATTAAATATAAGAGACACAATGCCGACTTAAGAACAGGAAGGCTGAGTCTTCCTACTGTCTATGTTTTGAGCGTGTCCTGTGTCACCAGTTTTACATTCCGATGCACCTCTGCAGGTTTACTGTATCCCTTGTATCTTCCCATTGACGATGAAACACAGAAATTGCAAGGGTATTAAATATAAGAGACACAATGCCGACTTAAGTACTGGAACATTGAGTCTTCCTACTGACTATGTTTTGAGCATTTCCTGCGTCACCGGTTTTACATTCCGATGCACCTCTGCAGGTTTACTGTATCCATTGGACCTTCCCATGGACGATGAAACACAGAAATTGCATCGGAATTAAATATAAGAGACACAATGTCGACTTAGGTACAGGAAGAGTGAGTCTTCCTACTGTCTATGTTTGAGCGTGTCCTGTGTCACCAGTTTTTCATTCCGATGCACCTCTGCAGGTTTACTGTATCCCTTGCACCTTCACAGTGACGATGAAACACAGAAATTGCATCGGAATTAAATATAAAAGACACAATGCCAACTTGAGTACAAGAAAACTGAGTCTTCTTAGGGTCTATGTTATGAGCGCTTCCTGCGTCACCAGTTTTACATTCCGATGCGCCTCTGCAGTGTTACTGTATCCCTTGGACTTTCCCATTGACGATGAAACACAGAAATTGCATCGGAATTAAATATAAGAGACACAATGCCGACTTGCGTACAGAAAGACTGAGTCCTCCTACTGTGTATGTTTTGAGCGTTTCCTGCGTCACCAGTTTTACATTCCGATGCACCCCTGCAGGTTTACTGTATCCATTGGACCTTCCCATTGACGGTGAAACACAGAAATTACATCGGAATTAAACATAAGAGACACAACGTTGACTTAAGTACAAGAAAACTGAGTCTTCTTACGGTCTATGTTTTGAGCGTTTCCAGTGTCACCAGTTTTACATTCCGATGCACCTCTGCAGGTTTACTGTATCCATTGGACCTTCCCATGGACGATGAAACACAGAAATTGCATCGGAATTAAATATAAGAGACACAATGCCGACATAGGTACAGGAAGACTGAGTCTTCCTGCTGTCTACGTTTTGAGCGTTCGTGTGTCATCAGTTTTACATTCCGATGCACGTCTGCAGTGTTACTGTATCCCTTGGACCTTCCCATTGACGATGAGACACAGAAATTGCATCGGAAATAAATATAAGAGACACAATGCCGACTTAAGTACAGAAAAACTGAGTCTTCCTACTGTCAATGTTTTGAGCGTGTCCTGTGTTACCAGTTTTAAATTCCGATGTACCTCTGCAGGTTTACTGTATCCCTTTCCCCTTCACAGTGACGATGAAACACAGAAATTGCATCGGAATTAAATACAAGAGACACATTGCCGACTTAAGTACAGGAAGATTGAGTCTTCCTACTGTGTATGATTTGAGCGTTTCCTGCGTCACCAATTTTACATTCCGATGCACCTCTGCAGGTTTACTGTATCCATTGGACCTTCCCATTGATGATGAAACACAGAAATTACTTCGTAATTAAATATAAGAGACACAACCTTGACTTAAGTACAAGAAAACTGAGTCTTCTTACGGTCTACGTTTTGAGCGTCTCCAGTGTCACCAGTTTTACATTCCGATGCACCTCTGCAGGTTTACTGTATCCATTGGACCTTCCCATTGACGATGATACACAGAAATAGCATCGGATTTAAATATAAGAGACACAATGCCGACCTAAGAACAGGAAGGCTGAGTCTTCCTACTGTGTATGATTTGAGCGTTTCCTGCGTCACCAATTTTACATTCCGATGCACCTCTGCAGGTTTACTGTATCCATTGGACCTTCCCATGGACGATGAAACACAGAAATTGCATCGGAATTAAATATAAGAGACACAATGCCGACATACGTACAGGAAGACTGTCTTCCTGCTGTCTACGATTTGAGCGTTTCCTGTGTCACCAGTTTTACATTCCGATGCACGTCTGCAGTGTTACTGTATCCCTTGGACCTTCCCATTGACGATGAAACACAGAAATTGCATCGGAATTAAATATAAGAGACACAATGCCGACATAAGTACAGAAAAACTGAGTCTTCCTACTGTCTATGTTTTGAGCGTGTCCTGTGTTACCAGTTTTAAATTCCGATGTACCTCTGCAGGTTTACTGTATCCCTTGCACCTTCACAGTGACGATGAAACACAGAAATTGCATCGGAATTAAATATAAGAGACACAATGCCGACTTAAGTACAGGAAGATTGAGTCTTCCTACTGTGTATGATTTGAGCGTTTCCTGCGTCACCAATTTTACATTCCGATGCACCTCTGCAGGTTTACTGTATCCATTGGACCTTCCCATTGACGATGATACACAGAAATAGCATCGGATTTAAATATAAGAGACACAATGCCGACCTAAGAACAGGAAGGCTGAGTCTTCCTACTGTCTATGTTTTGAGCGTTTCCTGTGTCAACAGTTTTACATTCCGATGCACCTCTGCAGGTTTACTGTATCCACTGGACCTTCCCATGGACGATGAAAAACAGAAAGTGCATCGGAATATAAGAGACACAATGCCGACTTAGGTACAGGAAGACTTGAGTCTTCCTACTGTCTATGTTTTGAGCGTGTCCTGTGTCACCTGTTTTACATTCCGATGCACCTCTGCAGGTTTACTGTATCCCTTGCACCTTCACAGTGACGATTAAACACAGAAATTGCAATGGAATTAAATATAAACGACACAATGCCGACATAAGTACAAGAAAACTGAGTCTTCTTAGGGTCTATGTTATGAGCGCTTTCTGTGTCACCAGTTTTACATTCCGATGCACCTCTGCAGTGTTACTGTATCTCTTGGACCTTCCCATTGACGATGAAACACAGAAATTGCATCGGAATTAAATATAAGAGATACAATGCCGACTTAAGTACAGAAAGACTCAGTCTTCTAACTGTCTATGTTTTGAGCGTGTCCTGTGTCACCAGTCTTACATTCCGATGCACCTCTGCAGGTTTACTGTATCCCTTGCACCTTCACAGTGACGATGAAACACAGAAATTGCATCGGAATTAAATATAAAAGACACAATGCCGACTTAAGTATAAGAAAACTGAGTCTTATTAGGGTCTATGTTATGAGCGCTTCCTGTGTCACCAGTTTTACATTCCGATGCACCTCTGCAGGGTTACTGTTTCCCTTGGGCCTTCCCATTGTCGATGAAACACAGAAATTGCATCTAAGTTACATATAAGAGACACAATGCCGACATCAGTACAAGAAAACTGAGTCTTCTTAGGGTCTATGTTTTGACCGCTTCCTGTATCACCAGTTTTACATTGCGATGCACCTCTGCAGGTTTACTCTATCCCTTGGACCTTCCCATTGCCGACGAAACTCAGAAATTGCATTGGATTTAAATATAAGAGACACAATGCCGACTGAAGTATAGGAAGACTGAATATTCCTACTGTCTATGCTTTGATCGTTTCCTGTGTCACCAGTTTTACATTCCGATGCACCTCTGCACGTTTACTGTATCCATTGGACCTTCCCATTGACGATGAAACACAGAAATTGCATGGGAATTAAATATAAGAGACACAATGCCGACTGAAGTACAGGAACATTAAGTCTTCCTACTGTCTATGTTTTGGGCGTTTCCTGCGTCACCAGTTTTACATTCCGATGCACCTTGCAGGTTTTCTGTATCCATTGGACCTTCCCATTGATGATGAAACACAGAAATTACATCGTAATTAAATATAAGAGACACAACATTGACTTAAGTACTGGAAAACTGAGTCTTCTTACGGTCTATGTTTTGAGCGTTTCCAGTGTCACCAGTTTTACATTCTGATGCATCTCTGCAGGTTTACTGTATCCATTGGACTTTCCCATGGACGATGAAACACAGAAATTGCATCGGAATTAATTATAAGAGACACAATGTCGACTTAAGTACAGGAAGATTGAGTCTTCCTACTGTGTATGTTTTGAGCGTTTCCTGCGTCATCAATTTTACATTCCGATGCACCTCTGCAGGTTTACTGTATCCATTGGACCTTCCCATTGACGATGAAACACAGAAGTAGCATCGGAATTAAATATAAGAGACACAATGCCGACTTAAGAACAGGAAGGCTGAGTCTTCCTACTGTCTATGTTTTGAGCGTGTCCTGTGTCACCAGTTTTACATTCCGATGCACCTCTGCAGGTTTACTGTATCCCTTGCATCTTCCCATTGACGATGAAATACAGAAATTGCAAGGGTATTAAATATAAGAGACACAATGCCGACTTAAGTACTGGAACATTGAGTCTTCCTACTGACTATGTTTTGAGCATTTCCTGCGTCACCGGTTTTACATTCCGATGCACCTCTGCAGGTTTACTGTATCCATTGGACCTTCCCATGGACGATGAAACACAGAAATTGCATCGGAATTAAATATAAGAGACACAATGTCGACTTAGGTACAGGAAGAGTGAGTCTTCCTACTGTCTATGTTTGAGCGTGTCCTGTCTCACCAGTTTTTCATTCCGATGCACCTCTGCAGGTTTACTGTATCCCTTGCACCTTCACAGTGACGATGAAACACAGAAATTGCATCGGAATTAAATATAAAAGACACAATGCCAACTTAAGTACAAGAAAACTGAGTCTTCTTAGGGTCTATGTTATGAGCGCTTCCTGCGTCACCAGTTTTACATTCCGATGCGCCTCTGCAGTGTTACTGTATCCCTTGGACTTTCCCATTGACGATGAAACACAGAAATTGCATCGGAATTAAATATAAGAGACACAATGCCGACTTGCGTACAGAAAGACTGAGTCCTCCTACTGTCTATGTTTTGAGCATGTCCTGTATTACCAGTTTTACATTCCGATGCACCTCTGCAGGTTTACTGTTTCCCTTGCACCTTCACAGTGACGATGAAACACAGAAATTACATCGGAATTAAATATGAGAGACACAATGCCGACTTAAGTACAGGAAGATTGAGTCTTCCTACTGTGTATGTTTTGAGCGTTTCCTGCGTCACCAATTTTACATTCCGATGCACCTCTGCAGGTTTACTGTATCCATTGGACCTTCCCATTGACGATGATACACAGAAATAGCATCGGAATTAAATATAAGAGACACAATGCCGACTTAAGAACAGAAAGGCTGAGTCTTCCTACTGTGTATGATTTGAGCGTTTCCTGCGTCGACAGTTTTACATTCCGATGCACCCCTGCAGATTTACTGTATCCATAGGACCTTCCCATTGACGATGAAACACAGAAATTACATCGGAATTAAATATAAGAGACACAACGTTGACTTAAGTACAAGAAAACTGAGTCTTCTTACGGTTTATGTTTTGAGCGTTTCCAGTGTCACCAGTTTTACATTCCGATGCACCTCTGCAGGTTTACTGTATCCATTGGACCTTCCCATGGACGATGAAACACAGAAATTGCATCGGAATTACGATAAGAGACAAAATGCCGACTTAGGTACAGGAAGACTGAGTCTTCCTACTGTCTACGTTTTTAGCGTTTCCTGTGTCACCAGTTTTACATTCCGATGCACCTCTGCAGGTTTACTGTATTCCTTGCACCTTCACAGTGACGATGAAACACAGAAATTGCATCGGAATTAAATATAAACGACACAATGCCGACTTAAGTACAAGAAAACTGAGTCTTCTTTGTGTCTATGTTATGAGCGCTTCCTGTGTCACCAGTTTTTCATTCCGATGCACGTCTGCAGTGTTACTGTATCCCTTGGACCTTCCCATTGACGATGAAACACAGAAATTGCATCGGAATGACATATAAGAGACACAATGCCGACTTAAGTACAGAAAAACTGAGTCTTCCTACTGTCTATGTTTTGAGCGTGTCCTGTGTCACCAGTCTTACATTCCGTTGCACCTCTGCAGGTTTACTGTATCCCTTGCACCTTCACAGTGACGATGAAACACAGAAATTGCATCGGAATTAAATATAAGAGACACAATGCCGACTTAAGTACAGGAACATTGTGTCTTCCTACTGTCTATGTTTTGAGCGTTTCCTGCGTCACCAGTTTTACATTCCGATGCACCTATGCAGGTTTACTGTATCCATTGGACCTTCCCATTGATGATGAAACACAGAAATTACTTCGTAATTAAATATAAGAGACACAACCTTGACTTAAGTACAAGAAAACTGAGTCTTCTTACGGTCTATGTTTTGAGCGTTTCCAGTGTCATCAGTTTTACATTCCGATGCACCTCTGCAGGTTTACTGTATCCACTGGACCTTCCCATGGACGATGATACACAGAAATAGCATCGGAATTAAATATAAGAGACACAATGCCGACTTATGAACAGGAAGGCTGAGTCTTCCTAATGTCTATGTTTTGAGCGTTTCCTGTGTCACCAGTTTTACATTCCGATGCACCTCTGCAGGTTTACTGTATCCCTTGCACATTCACAGTGACGATGAAACACAGAAATTGCATCGGAATTAAATATAAGAGACACAATGAAGACTTAAGTACAGGAAGATTGTGTCTTCCTACTGTGTATGATTTGAGCGTTTCCTGCGTCACCAATTTTACATTCCGATGCACCTCTGCAGGTTTACTGTATCCATTGGACCTTCCCATTGACGATGTTACACAGAAATAGCATCGGAATTAAATATAAAAGACACAATGCCGACTTAAGTATAAGAGAACTGAATCTTATTAGGGTCTATGTTATGAGCGCTTCCTGTGTCACCAGTTTTACATTCCGATGCACCTCTGCAGGGTTACTGTTTCTCTTGGGCCTTCCCATTGTCGATGAAACACAGAAATTGCATCTAAATTACATATAAGAGACACAATGCCGACATCAGTACAAGAAAACTGAGTCTTCTTAGGGTCTATGTTTTGACCGCTTCCTGTATCACCAGTTTTACATTGCGATGCACCTCTGCAGGTTTACTCTATCCCTTGGACCTTCCCATTGCCGACGAAACTCAGAAATTGCATTGGATTTAAATATAAGAGACACAATGCCGACTGAAGTATAGGAAGACTGAATATTCCTACTGTCTATGCTTTGTTCGTTTCCTGTGTCACAAGTTTTACATTCCGATGCACCTCTGCACGTTTACTGTATCCATTGGACCTTCCCATTGACGATGAAACACAGAAATTGCATCGGAATTAAATATAAGAGACACAATGCCGACTTAAGTACAGGAACATTAAGTCTTCCTAATGTCTATGTTTTGGGCGTGTCCTGCGTCACCAGTTTTACATTCCGATGCACCTCTGCAGGTTTACTGTATCCATTGGACCTTCCCATTGATGATGAAACACAGAAATTACATCGTAATTAAATATAAGAGACACAACATTGACTTAAGTCCTGGAAAACTGAGTCTTCTTACGGTCTATGTTTTGAGCGTTTCCAGTGTCACCAGTTTAACATTCTGATGCATCTCTGCAGGTTTACTGTATCCATTGGACCTTCCCATGGACGATGAAACACAGAAATTGCATCGGAATTAATTATAAGAGACACAATGTCGACTTAAGTACAGGAAGATTGAGTCTTCCTACTGTGTATGTTTTGAGCGTTTCCTGCGTCATCAATTTTACATTCCGATGCACCTCTGCACGTTTACTGTATCCATTGGACCTTCCCATTGACGATGAAACACAGAAATAGCATCGGAATTAAATATAAGAGACACAATGCCGACTTAAGAACAGGAAGGCTGAGTCTTCCTACTGTCTATGTTTTGAGCGTGTCCTGTGTCACCAGTTTTACATTCCGATGCACCTCTGCAGGTTTACTGTATCCCTTGTATCTTCCCATTGACGATGAAACACAGAAATTGCATCGGTATTAAATATAAGAGACACAATGCCGACTTAAGTACAGGAACATTAAGTCTTCCTACTGTCTTTGTTTTGGGCGTTTCCTGCGTCACCTGTTTTACATTCCGATGCACCTCTGCAGGTTTACTGTATCCATTGGACCTTCCCATGGACGATGAAACACAGAAATTGCATCGGAATTAAATATAAGAGACACAATGTCGACAGGTACAGGAAGACTGAGTCTTCCTACTGTCTATGTTTGAGCGTGTCCTGTGTCACCAGTTTTTCATTCCGATGCACCTCTGCAGGTTTACTGTATCCCTTCCACCTTCACATTGACGATGAAACACAGAAATTGCATCGGAATTAAATATAAAAGACACAATGCCAACTTAAGTACAAGAAAACTGAGTCTTCTTAGGGTCTATGTTATGAGCGCTTCCTGCGTCACCAGTTTTACATTCCGATGCACCTCTGCAGGTTTACTCTATCCCTTGGACCTTCCCATTGTCGACGAAACTCAGAAATAGCATTGGATTTAAATATAAGAGACACAATGCCGACTTAAGTACAGGAACATTAAGTCTTCCTACTGTCTATGTTTTGGGCGTTTCCTGCGTCACCAGTTTTACATTCCGATGCACCTCTGCAGGTTTACTGTATCCATTGGACATTCCCATTGATGATGAAACACAGAAATTACATCGTAATTAAATATAAGAGACACAACATTGACTTAAGTACAAGAAAACTGAGTCTTCTTACGGTCTATGTTTTGAGCGTTTCCAGTGTCACCAGTTTTACATTCCGATGCACCTCTGCAGGTTTACTGTATCCATTGGACCTTCCCATGGACGATGAAACACAGAAATTGCATCGGAATTAAATATAAGAGACACAATGCCGACATAGGTACAGGAAGACTGTCTTCCTGCTGTCTACGTTTTGAGCGTTTCCTGTGTCACCAGTTTTACATTCCGATGCACGTCTGCAGTGTTACTGTATCCCTTGGACCTTCCCATTGACGATGAAACACAGAAATTGCATCGGAATTAAATATAAGAGACACAATGCCGACATAAGTACAGAAAAACTGAGTCTTCCTACTGTCTATGTTTTGAGCGTGTCCTGTGTTACCAGTTTTAAATTCCGATGTACCTCTGCAGGTTTACTGTATCCCTTGCACCTTCACAGCGACGATCAAACACAGAAATTGCATCGGAATTAAATATAAGAGACACAATGCCGACTTAAGTACAGGAAGATTGAGTCTTCCTACTGTGTATGATTTGAGCGTTTCCTGCGTCACCAATTTTACATTCCGATGCACCTCTGCAGGTTTACTGTATCCATTGGACCTTCCCATTGACGATGATACACAGAAATAGCATCGGATTTAAATATAAGAGACACAATGCCGACTTAAGTACAGGAACATTGTGTCTTCCTACAGTCTATGTTTTGAGCGTTTCCTGCGTCACCACTTTTACATTCCGATGCACCTCTGCAGGTTTACTGTATCCATTGGGCCTTCCCATTGATGATGAAACACAGAAATTACATCGTAATTAAATATAAGAGACACAACCTTGACTTAAGTACAAGAAAACTGAGTCTTCTTACGGTCTATGATTTGAGCGTTTCCAGTGTCACCAGTTTTACATTCCGATGCACCTCTGCAGGTTTACTGTATCCACTGGACCTTCCCATGGACGATGAAAAACAGAAATTGCATCGGAATTAAATATAAGAGACACAATGCCGACTTAGGTACAGGAAGACTTGAGTCTTCCTACTGTCTATGTATTGAGCGTGTCCTGTGTCACCTGTTTTACATTCCGATGCACCTCTGCAGGTTTACTGTATCCCTTGCACCTTCACAGTGACGATTAAACACAGAAATTGCAACGGAATTAAATATAAACGACACAATGCCGACATAAGTACAAGAATACTGAGTCTTCTTAGGGTCTATGTTATGAGCGCTTTCTGTGTCACCAGTTTTACATTCCGATGCACCTCTGCACTGTTACTGTATCCCTTGGACCTTCCCATTGACGATGAAACACAGATATGCATCGGAATTAAATATAAGAGACACAATGCCGACTTAAGTACAGAAAGACTCCGTCTTCTTACTGTCTATGTTTTGAGCGTGTCCTGTGTCACCAGTCTTACATTCCGATGCACCTCTGCAGGTCTACTGTATCCCTTGCACCTTCACAGTGACGATGAAACACAGAAATTGCATCGGAATTAAATATAAAATACACAATGCCGACTTACGTACAAGAAAACTGAGTCTTATTAGGGTCTATGTTATGAGCGCTTCCATGTGTCACCAGTTTTACATTCCGATGCACCTCTGCAGGGTTACTGTTTCCCTTGGGCCTTCCCATTGTCGATGAAACACAGAAATTGCATCTAAATTAAATATAAGAGAAACAATGCCGACATCAGTACAAGAAAACTGAGTCTTCTTAGGGTCTATGTTTTGACCGCTTCCTGTATCACCAGTTTTACATTCCGATGCACCTCTGCAGGTTTACTCTATCCCTTGGACCTTCCCATTGCCGACGAAACTCAGAAATTGCATTGGATTTAAATATAAGAGACACAATGCCGACTGAAGTATAGGAAGACTGAATATTCCTACTGTCTATGCTTTGATCGTTTCCTGTGTCACCAGTTTTACATTCCGATGCACCTCTGCACGTTTACTGTATCCATTGGACCTTCCCATTGACGATGAAACACAGAAATTGCATCGGAATTAAATATAAGAGACACAATGCCGACTTAAGTACAGGAACATTAAGTCTTCCTACTGTCTATGTTTTGTGCGTTTCCTGCGTCACCAGTTTTACATTCCGATGCACCTCTGCAGGTTTACTGTATCCATTGGACCTTCCCATTGATGATGAAACACAGAAATTACATCGTAATTAAATATAAGAGACACAACATTCACTTAAGTACAGGAAAACTAGGTGTTCTTACGGTCTATGTTTTGAGCGTTTCCAGTGTCACCAGTTTTACATTCTGATGCATCTCTGCAGGTTTACTGTATCCATTGGACCTTCCCATGGACGATGAAACACAGAAATTGCATCGGAATTAATTATAAGAGACACAATGTCGACTTAAGTACAGGAAGATTGAGTCTTCCTACTGTGTATGTTTTGAGCGTTTCCTGCGTCATCAATTTTACATTCCGATGCACCTCTGCAGGTTTACTGTATCCCTTGTATCTTCCCATTGACGATGAAACACAGAAATTGCATCGGTATTAAATATAAGAGACACAATGCCGGCTTAAGTACAGGAACATTGAGTCTTCCTACTGTCTATGTTTTGAGCATTTCCTGCGTCACCAGTTTTACATTCCGATGCACCTCTGCAGGTTTACTGTATCCATTGGACCTTCCCATTGACGATGATACACAGAAATAGCATCGGAATTAAATATAAGAGACACAATGCCGACTTAAGAACAGGAAGGCTGAGTCTTCCTACTGTCTATGATTTGTGCGTTTCCTGCGTCACCAGTTTTACATTCCGATGCACCCCTGCAGGTTTACTGTATCCATAGGACGTTCCCACTGACGATGAAACACAGAAATAGCATCGGAATTAAATATAAGAGACAAAATGCCGACTTAGGTACAGGAAGACTGAGTCTTCCTACTGTCTACGTTTTCAGCGTTTCCTGTGTCACCAGTTTTACATTCCGATGCACCTCTGCAGGTTTACTGTATCCCTTGCACCTTCACAGTGACGGTGAAACACAGAAATTGCATCGGAATTAAACATAAACGACACAATGCCGACATAAGTACAAGAAAACTGAGTCTTCTTTGTGTCTATGTTATGAGCGCTTCCTGTGTCACCAGTTTTTCATTCCGATGCACGTCTGCAGTGTTACTGTATCCCTTGCACCTTCCCATTGACGATGAAACACAGAAATTGCATCGGAATGAAATATAAGAGACACAATGCCGACTTAAGTACAGAAAAACTGAGTCTTCCTACTGTCTATGTTTTGGGCGTGTCCTGTGTTACCAGTTTTACATTCCGATGCACCTCTGCAGGTTTACTGTATCCCTTGCACCTTCACAGTGACGATGAAACACAGAAATTGCATCGGAATTAAATATAAGAGACACAATGCCGACTTAAGTACAGGAAGATTGTGTCTTCCTACTGTGTATGTTTTGTGCGTTTCCTGCGTCAACAGTTTTACATTCCGATGCACCTCTGCAGGTTTACTGTATCCATTGGACCTTCCCATTGACGATGATACACAGAAATAGCATCGGAATTAAATATAAAAGACACAATGCCGACCTAAGAACAGGAAGGCTGAGTCTTCCTACTGTCTATGTTTTGAGCGTTTCCTGTGTCACCAGTTTTACATTCCGATGCACCTCTGCAGGTTTACTGTTTCCCTTGCAACTTCACAGTGACGATGAAACACAGAAATTGCATCGGAATTAAATATGAGAGACACAATGCCGACTTAAGTACAGGAACATTAAGTCTTCCTACTGTCTATGTTTTGTGCGTTTCCTGCGTCACCAGTTTTACATTCCGATGCACCTCTGCAGGTTTACTGTTTCCCTTGCAACTTCACAGTGACGATGAAACACAGAAATAGCATCGGAATTAAATATAAAAGACACAATGCCGACCTAAGAACAGGAAGGCTGAGTCTTCCTACTGTCTATGATTTGAGCGTTTCCTGTGTCACCAGTTTTACATTCCGATGCACCTCTGCAGGAATACTGTTTCCCTTCGACTTTCCCATTGACGATGAATCACAGAAATTGCATCGGAATTAAATATAAGAGACACAATGCCGACATAAGAACAGGTATGCTGAGTCTTCCTACTGTGTATGTTTTGAGCGTTTCCTGCGTCACCAATTTTACATTCCGATGCACCTCTGCAGGTTTACTGTATCCATTGGACCTTCCCATTGACGATGATACACAGAAATAGCATCGGAATTAAATATAAGAGACACAATGCCGACTTAAGTACAGAAAAACTGAGTCTTCCTACTGTCTATGTTTTGGGCGTGTCCTGTGGTCCATAGGACCTTCCCATTGACGATGAAACACAGAAATTACATCGGAATTAAATATAAGAGACACAACGTTGACTTAAGTACAAGAAAACTGAGTCTTCTTACGGTCTATGTTTTGAGCGTTTCCAGTGTCACCAGTTTTACATTCCGATGCACCTCTGCAGGTTTACTGTATCCCTTGCACCTTCACAGTGACAATGAAACACAGAAATTGCATCGGAATGAAATATAAGAGACACAATGCCGACTTAAGTACAGAAAAACTGAGTCTTCCTACTGTCTATGTTTTGAGCGTGTCCTGTGTTACCAGTTTTACAATCCGATGCACCTCTGCAGGTTTACTGTATCCCTTGCACCTTCACAGTGACGATGAAACACAGAAATGCATCGGAATTAAATATAAGAGACACAATGCCGACTTAAGTACAGGAACATTGTGTCTTCCTACTGTCTATGTTTTGAGCGTTTCCTGCGTCACCTGTTTTACATTCCGATGCACCTCTGCAGGTTTACTGTATCCATTAGACCTTCCCATTGATGATGAAACACAGAAATTACTTCGTAATTAAATATAAGAGACACAACCTTGACTTAAGTACAAGAAAACTGAGTCTTCTTACGGTCTATGTTTTGAGCGTTTCCAGTGTCACCAGTTTTACATTCCGATGCACCTCTGCAGGTTTACTGTATCCACTGGACCTTCCCATTGACGATGAAACACAGAAATTGCATCGGAATGAAATATAAGAGACACAATGCCGACATAGGTACAGGAAGACTTGAGTCTTCCTACTGTCTATGTTTTGAGCGTGTCCTGTGTCACCTGTTTTACATTCCGATGCACCTCTGCAGGTTTACTGTATCCCTTGCACCTTCACAGTGACGATGAAACACAGAAATTGCATCGGAATTAATTATAAAAGACACAATGCCGACTTAAGTATAAGAAAACTGAGTCTTATTAGGGTCTATGTTATGAGCGCTTCCTGTGTCACCAGTTTTACATTCCGATGCACCTCTGCAGGGTTACTGTTTCCCTTGGGCCTTCCCACTGTCGATGAAACACAGAAATTGCATCTAAATTACATATAAGAGACACAATGCCGACATCAGTACAAGAAAACTGAGTCTTCTTAGGGTCTATGTTTTGACCGCTTCCTGTATCACCAGTTTTACATTCCAATGCACCTCTGCAGGTTTACTCTATCCCTTGGACCTTCCCATTGCCAACGAAACTCAGAAATTGCATTGGATTTAAATGTAAGAGACACAATGCCGACTGAAGTATAGGAAGACTGAGTATTCCTACTGTCTATGCTTTGATCGCTTCCTGTGTCACCAGTTTTACATGCCGATGCATCTCTGCACGTTTACTGTATCCATTGGACCTTCCCATTGACGATGAAACACAGAAATTGCATCGGAATTAAATATAAGAGACACAATGCCGACATAGGCACAGGAAGACTGTCTTCCTGCTGTCTACGTTTTGAGCGTTTCCTGTGTCACCAGTTTTACATTCCGATGCACGTCTGCAGTGTTACTGTATCCCTTGGACCTTCCCATTGACGATGAAACACAGAAATTGCATCGGAATTAAATATAAGAGACACAATGCCGACATAAGTACAGAAAAACTGAGACTTCCTACTGTCTATGTTTTGAGCGTGTCCTGTGTTACCAGTTTTAAATTCCGATGTACATCTGCAGGTTTACTGTATCCCTTGCAACTTCACAGTGACGATCAAACACAGAAATTGCATCGGAATTAAATATAAGAGACACAATGCCGACTTAAGTACAGGAAGATTGAGTCTTCCTACTGTGTATGATTTGAGCATTTCCTGCGTCACCAATTTTACATTCCGATGCACCTCTGCAGGTTTACTGTATCCATTGGACCTTCCCATTGACGATGATACACAGAAATAGCATCGGATTTAAATATAAGAGACACAATGCCGACCTAAGAACAGGAAGGCTGAGTCTTCCTACTGTCTATGTTTTGAGCGTTTCCTGTGTCACCAGTTTTACATTCCGATGCACCTCTCCAGGATTACTGTATCCCTTGGATATTCCCATCGTCGATGAAATACAGAAATTGCATCGGAATTAAATATAAACGACACAATGCCGACTTAAGTACAGGAACATTGTGTCTTCCTACTGTCTATGTTTTGAGCGTTTGCTGCGTCACCAGTTTTACATTCCGATGCACCTCTGCAGGTTTACTGTATCCATTGGACCTTCCCATTGATGATGAAACACAGAAATTACATCGTAATTAAATATAAGAGACACAACCTTGACTTAAGTACAAGAAAACTGAGTCTTCTTACGGTCTATGTTTTGAGCGTTTCCAGTGTCACCAGTTTTACATTCCGATGCACCTCTGCAGGTTTACTGTATCCACTGGACCTTCCCATGGACGATGAAAAACAGAAATTGCATCGGAATTAAATATAAGAGACACAATGCCGACTTAGGTACAGGAAGACTTGAGTCTTCCTACTGTCTATGTTTTGAGCGTGTCCTGTGTCACCTGTTTTACATTCCGATGCACCTCTGCAGGTTTACTGTATCCCTTGCACCTTCACAGTGACGATTAAACACAGAAATTGCAACGGAATTAAATATAAACGACACAATGCCGACATAAGTACAAGAAAACTGAGTCATCTTAGGGTCTATGTTATGAGCGCTTTCTGTGTCACCAGTTATACATTCCGATGCACCTCTGCACTGTTACTGTATCCCTTGGACCTTCCCATTGACGATGAAACACAGAAATTGCATCGGAATTAAATATAAGAGACACAATGCCGACTTAAGTACAGAAAGACTCAGTCTTCTTACTGTCTATGATTTGAGCGTGTCCTGTGTTACCAGTTTTACATTCCGATGCACCTCTGCAGGTTTACTGTATCCCTTGCACCTTCACAGTGACGATGAAACACAGAAATTGCATCGGAATTAAATATAAGAGACACAATGCCGACTTAAGTACAGGAACATTGTGTCTTCCTACTGTCTATGCTTTGGGCGTTTCCTGCGTCACCAGTTTTACATTCCGATGCACCTCTGCAGGTTTACTGTATCCCTTGCACCTTCACAGTGACGATGAAACACAAAAATTGCATCGGAATTAAATATAAAAGACACAATGCCGACTTAAGTATGAGAAAACTGAGTCTTATTAGGGTCTATGTTATGAGCGCTTCCTGTGTCACCAGTTTTACATTCCGATGCACCTCTGCAGGGTTACTGTTTCCCTTGGGCCTTCCCATTGTCGATGAAACACAGAAATTGCATCTAAATTACATATAAGAGACACAATGCCGACATCAGTACAAGAAAACTGAGTCTTCTTAGGGTCTATGTTTTGACCGCTTCCTGTATCACCAGTTTTACATTCCGATGCACCTCTGCAGGTTTACTCTATCCCTTGGACCTTCCCATTGCCGACGAAACTCAGAAATTGCATTGGATTTAAATATAAGAGACACAATGCCGACTGAAGTATAGGAAGACTGAATATTCCTACTGTCTATGCTTTGATCGTTTCCTGTGTCACCAGTTTTACATTCCGATGCACCTCTGCACGTTTACTGTATCCATTGGACCTTCCCATTGACGATGAAACACAGAAATTGCATCGGAATTAAATATAAGATACACAATGCCGACTTAAGTACAGGAACATTAAGTCTTCCTACTGTCTATGTTTTGGGCGTTTCCTGCGTCACCAGTTTTACATTCCGATGCACCTCTGCAGGTTTACTCTATCCATTGGACCTTCCCATTGATGATGAAACACAGAAATTACATCGTAATTAAATATAAGAGACACAACATTGACTTAAGTACAAGAAAACTGAGTCTTCTTACGGTCTATGTTTTGAGCGTTTCCAGTGTCACCAGTTTTACATTCCGATGCACCTCTGCACTGTTACTGTATCCCTTGGACCTTCCCATTGACAATGAAACACAGAAATTGCATCGGAATTAAATATAAGAGACACAATGCCGACTTAAGTACAGAAAGACTCCGTCTTCTTACTGTCTATGTTTTGAGCGTGTCCTGTGTCACCAGTCTTACATTCCGATGCACCTCTGCAGGTTTACTGTATCCCTTGCACCTTCACAGTGACGATGAAACACAGAAATTGCTTCGGAATTAAATATAAAAGACACAATGCCGACTTAAGTACAGGAAAACTGAGTCTTATTAGGGTCTATGTTATGAGCGCTTTCTGTGACACCAGTTTTACATTCCGATGCACCTCTGCACTATTACTGTATCCCTTGGACCTTCCCATTGACAATGAAACACAGAAATTGCATCGGAATTAAATATAAGAGACACAATGCCGACTTAAGTACAGAAAGACTCAGTCTTCTTACTGTCTATGTTTTGAGCGTGTCCTGTGTTACCAGTTTTACATTCCGATGCACCTCTGCAGGTTTACTGTATCCACTGGACCTTCCCATTGACGATGAAACACAGAAATTGCATCGGAATGAAATATAAGAGACACAATGCCGACTTAGGTACAGAAAGACTTGAGTCTTCCTACTGTCTATGTTTTGAGCGTGTCCAGTGTCACCTTTTTTAAATTCCGATGCACCTCTGCAGGTTTACTGTATCCCTTGCACCTTCACAGTGATGATGAAACACAAAAATTGCATCGGAATTAAATATAAAAGACACAATGCCGACTTAAGTATAAGAAAACTGAGTCTTATTAGGGTCTATGTTATGAGCGCTTCCTGTGTCACCAGTTTTACATTCCGATGCACCTCTGCAGGGTTACTGTTTCCCTTGGGCCTTCCCATTGTCGATGAAACACAGAAATTGCATCTAAATTACATATAAGAGACACAATGCCGACATCAGTACAAGAAAACTGAGTCTTCTTAGGGTCTATGTTTTGACCGCTTCCTGTATCACCAGTTTTACATTCCGATGCACCTCTGCAGGTTTACTCTATCCCTTGGACCTTCACATTGCCGACGAAACTCAGAAATTGCATTGGATTTAAATATAAGAGACACAATGCCGACTGAAGTATAGGAAGACTGAATATTCCTACTGTCTATGCTTTGATCGTTTCCTGTGTCACCAGTTTTACATTCCGATGCACCTCTGCACGTTTACTGTATCCATTGGACCTTCCCATTGACGATGAAACACAGAAATTGCATCGGAATTAAATATAAGAGACACAATGCCGACTTAAGTACAGGAACATTAAGTCTTCCTACTGTCTATGTTTTGTGCGTTTCCTGCGTCACCAGTTTTACATTCCGATGCACCTCTGCAGGTTTACTGTATCCATTGGACATTCCCATGGACGATGAAACACAGAAATTGCATCGGAATTAAATATAAGAGACACAATGCCGACATAGGTACAGGAAGACTGTCTTCCTGCTGTCTACGTTTTGAGCGTTTCCTGTGTCACCAGTATTACATTCCGATGCACGTCTGCAGTGTTACTGTATCCCTTGGACCTTCCCATTGACGATGAAACACAGAAATTGCATCGGAATTAAATATAAGAGACACAATGCCGACATAAGTACAGAATAACTGAGTCTTCCTACTGTCTATGTTTTGAGCGTGTCCTGTGTTACCAGTTTTAAATTCCGATGTACCTCTGCAGGTTTACTGTATCCCTTGCACCTTCACAGTGACGATCAAACACAGAAATTGCATCGGAATTAAATATAAGAGACACAATGCCGACTTACGTACAGGAAGATTGAGTCTTCCTACTGTGTATGATTTGAGCGTTTCCTGCGTCACCAATTTTACATTCCGATGCACCTCTGCAGGTTTACTGTATCCATCGGACCTTCCCATTGACGATGATACACAGAAATAGCATCGGATTTAAATATAAGAGACACAATGCCGACCTAAGGACAGGAAGGCTGAGTCTTCCTACAGTCTATGTTTTGAGCGTTTCCTGCGTCACCAGTTTTACATTCCGATGCACCCCTGCAGGTTTACTGTATCCATTGGGGCTTCCCATTGATGATGAAACACAGAAATTACATCGTAATTAAATATAAGAGACACAACCTTGACTTAAGTACAACAAAACTAGGTCTTCTTACGGTCTATGTTTTGAGCGTTTCCAGTGTCACCAGTTTTACATTCCGATGCACCTCTGCAGGTTTACTGTATCCACAGGACCTTCCCATGGACGATGAAAAACAGAAATTGCATCGGAATTAAATATAAGAGACACAATGCCGACTTAGGTACAGGAAGACTTGAGTCTTCCTACTGTCTATGTTTTGAGCGTGTCCTGTGTCACCTGTTTTACATTCTGATGCACCTCTGCAGGTTTACTGTATCCCTTGCACCTTCACAGTGACGATTAAACACAGAAATTGCAACGGAATTAAATATAAACGACACAATGCCGACATAAGTACAAGAAAACTGAGTCTTCTTAGGGTCTATGTTATGAGCGCTTTCTGTGTCAGCAGTTTTACATTCCGATGCACCTCTGCACTGTTACTGTATCCCTTGGACCTTCCCATTGACGATGAGACACAGAAATTACATCGGAATTAAATATAAGAGACACAATGCCGACTTAAGTACAGAAAGACTCCGTCTTCTTACTGTCTATGTTTTGAGCGTGTCCTGTGTCACCAGTCTTACATTCCGATGCACCTCTGCAGGTTTACTGTATCCCTTGCACCTTCACAGTGACGATGAAACACAGAAATTGCTTCGGAATTAAATATAAAAGACACAATGCCGACTTAAGTACAAGAAAACTGAGTCTTATTAGGGTCTATGTTATGAGCGCTTCCATGTGTCACCTGTTTTACATTCCCATGCACCTCTGCAGGTTTACTGTATCCATTGGACCTTCCCATGGACGATGAAACACAGAAATTGCATCGGAATTAAATATAAGAGACACAATGCCGACATAGGTACAGGAAGACTGTCTTCCTGCTGTCTACGTTTTGAGCGTTTCCTGTGTCGCCAGTTTTAAATTCCGATGTACATCTGCAGGTTTACCGTATCCCTTGCACCTTCACAGTGACGATCAAACACAGAAATTGCATCGGAATTAAATATAAGAGACACAATGCCGACTTAAGTACAGGAAGATTGAGTCTTCCTACTGTGTATGATTTGAGCGTTTCCTGCGTCACCAAATTTACATTCCGATGCACCTCTGCAGGTTTACTGTATCCATTGGACCTTCCCATTGACGATGATACACAGAAATAGCATCGGATTTAAATATAAGAGACACAATGGCGACCTAAGAACAGGAAGGCTGAGTCTTCCTACTGTCTATGTTTTGAGCGTTTCCTGTGTCACCAGTTTTACATTCCGATGCACCTCTCCAGGATTACTGTATCCCTTGGATATTCCCATTGTCGATGAAACACAGAAAATGCATCGGAATTAAATATAAGAGACACAATGCCGACTTAACTACAGGAACATTGTGTCTTCCTACTGTCTATGCTTTGAGCGTTTGCTGCGTCACCAGTTTTACATTCCGATGCACCTCTGCAGGTTTACTGTATCCATTGGACCTTCCCATTGATGATGAAACACAGAAATTACATCGTAATTAAATATAAGAGACACAACCTTGACTTATGTACAAGAAAACTGAGTCTTCTTACGGTCTATGTTATGAGCGTTTCCAGTGTCACCAGTTTTACATTCCGATGCACCTCTGCAGGTTTACTGTATCCACTGGACCTTCCCATGGACGATGAAAAACAGAAATTGCATCGGAATTAAATATAAGAGACACAATGCCGACTTAGGTACAGGAAGACTTGAGTCTTCCTACTGTCTATGTTTTGAGCGTGTCCTGTGTCACCTGTTTTACATTCCGATGCACCTCTGCAGGTTTACTGTATCCCTTGCACCTTCACAGTGACGATTAAACACAGAAATTGCAACGCAATTAAATATAAACGACACAATGCCGACATAAGTACAAGAAAACTGAGTCTTCTTAGGGTCTATGTTATGAGCGCTTTCTGTGTCACCAGTTTTACATTCCGATGAACCTCTGCACTGTTACTGTATCCCTTGGACCTTCCCATTGACGATGAAACACAGAAATTGCATCGGAATTAAATATAAGAGACACAATGCCGACTTAAGTACAGAGAGACTAAGTCTTCTTACTGTCTATGTTTTGAGCGTGTCCTGTGTTACCAGTTTTACATTCCGATGCACCTCTGCAGGTTTACTGTATCCCTTGCACCTTCACAGTGACGATGAAACACAGAAATTGCATCGGAATTAAATATAAGAGACACAATGCCGACTTAAGTACAGGAACATTGTGTCTTCCTACTGTCTATGCTTTGAGCGTTTCCTGCGTCACCAGTTTTACATTCCGATGCACCTCTGCAGGTTTACTGTATCCATTGGACCTTCCCATTAATGATGAAACACAGAAATTACTTCGTAATTAAATATAAGAGACACAACCTTGACTTAAGTATAAGAAAACTGAGTCTTCTTACGGTCTATGTTTTGAGCGTTTCCAGTGTCACCAGTTTTACATTCCGATGCACCTCTGCAGGTTTACTGTATCCACTGGACCTTCCCATTGACGATGAAACACAGAAATTGCATCGGAATGAAATATAAGAGACACAATGCCGACTTAGGTACAGGAAGACTTGAGTCTTCCTACTGTCTATGTTTTGAGCGTGTCCAGTGTCACCTTTTTTACATTCCGATGCACCTCTGCAGGTTTACTGTATCCCTTGCACCTTCACAGTGACGATGAAACACAGAAATTGCTTCGGAATTAAATATAAAAGACACAATGCCGACTTAAGTACAAGAAAACTGAGTCTTATTAGGGTCTATGTTATGAGCGCTTCCATGTGTCACCAGTTTTACATTCCGATGCACCTCTGCAGGGTTACTGTTTCCCTTGGGCCTTCCCATTGTCGATGAAACACAGAAATTGCATCTAAATTAAATATAAAAGACACAATGCCGACATCAGTACAAGAAAACTGAGTCTTCTTAGGGTCTATGTTTTGACCGCTTCCTGTATCACCAGTTTTACATTCCGATGCACCTCTGCAGGTTTACTCTATCCCTTGGACCTTCCCATTGCCGACGAAACTCAGAAATTGCATTGGATTTAAATATAAGAGACACAATGCCGACTGAAGTATAGGAAGACTGAATATTCCTACTGTCTATGCTTTGATCGTTTCCTGTGTCACCAGTTTTACATTCCTATGCACCTCTGCACGTTTACTGTATCCATTAGACCTTCCCATTGACGATGAAACACAGAAATTGCATCGGAATTAAATATAAGAGACACAATGCCGACATAAGTACAGGAACATTAAGTCTTCCTACTGTCTATGTTTTGTGCGTTTCCTGCGTCACCAGTTTTACATTCCGATGCACCTCTGCAGGTTTACTGTATCCATTGGACCTTCCCATTGATGATGAAACACAGAAATTACATCGTAATTAAATATAAGAGACACAACATTCGCTTAAGTACAGGAAAACTGAGTGTTCTTACGGTCTATGTTTTGAGCGTTTCCAGTGTCACCAGTTTTACATTCTGATGCATCTCTGCAGGTTTACTGTATCCATTGGACCTTCCCATGGACGATGAAACACAGAAATTGCATCGGAATTAATTATAAGAGACACAATGTCGGAATAAGTACACGAAGATTGAGTCTTCCTACTGTGTATGTTTTGAGCGTTTCCTGCGTCATCAATTTTACATTCCGATGCACCTCTGCAGGTTTACTGTATCCATTGGACCTTCCCATTGTCGATGCAACACAGAAATAGCATCGGAATTAAATATAAGAGACACAATGCCGACTTAAGAACAGGAAGGCTGAGTCTTCCTACTGTCTATGTTTTGAGCGTGTCCTGTGTCACCAGTTTTACATTCCGATGCACCTCTGCAGGTTTACTGTATCCCTTGTATCTTCCCATTGACGATCAAACACAGAAATTGCATCGGTATTAAATATAAGAGACACAATGCCGGCTTAAGTACAGGAACATTGAGTCTTCCTACTGTCTATGTTTTGAGCATTTCCTGCGTCACCAGTTTTACATTCCGATGCACCTCTGCAGGTATACTGTATCCATTGGACCTTCCCATGGACGATGAAACACAGAAATTGCATCGGAATTAAATATAAGAGACACAATGTCGACTTAGGTACAGGAAGACTGAGTCTTCCTACTGTCTATGTTTTGAGCGTGTCCTGTGTTACCAGTTTTACATTCCGATGCACCTCTGCAGGTTTACTGTTTCCCTTGCAACTTCACAGTGACGATGAAACACAGAAATTGCATCGGAATTAAATATGAGAGACACAATGCCGACTTAAGTACAGGAAGATTGAGTCTTCCTACTGTGTATGTTTTGAGCGTTTCCTGCGTCACCAATTTTACATTCCGATGCACCTCTGCAGGTTTACTGTATCCATTTGACCTTCCCATTGACGATGATACACAGAAATAGCATCGGAATTAAATATAAGAGACACAATGCCGACTTAAGAACAGGAAGGTTGAGTCTGACTACTGTCTATGATTTGAGCGTTTCCTGCGTCACCAGTTTTACATTCCGATGCACCCCTGCAAGTTTACTGTATCCATAGGACCTTCCCATTGACGATGATACACAGAAATAGCATCGGAATTAAATATAAGAGACAAAATGCCGACTTAGGTACAGGAAGACTGAGTCTTCCTACTGTCTACGTTTTCACCGTTTCCTGTGTCACCAGTTTTACATTCCGATGCACCTCTGCAGGTTTACTGTATCCATTGCACCTTCACAGTGACGATGAAACACAGAAATTGCATCGGAATTAAATATAAACGACACAATGCCGACTTAAGTACAAGAAAACTGAGTCTTCTTTGTGTCTATGTTATGAGCGCTTCCTGTGTCACCAGTTTTTCATTCCGATGCACGTCTGCAGTGTTACTGTATCCCTTGGACCTTCCCATTGACGATGAAACACAGAAATTGCATCGGAATGAAATATAAGAGACACAATGCCGACTTAAGTACAGAAA
Organism: Schistocerca nitens; assembly: GCF_023898315.1. Taxonomy (NCBI): domain Eukaryota; kingdom Metazoa; phylum Arthropoda; class Insecta; order Orthoptera; family Acrididae; genus Schistocerca; species Schistocerca nitens. Next base: position 1,198,390,665 of record NC_064615.1, on the reverse strand, counting down.
AACTGAGTCTTCCTACTGTCTATGTTTTGGGCGTGTCCTGTGTTACCAGTTTTACATTCCGATGCACCTCTGCAGGTTTACTGCATCCCTTGCACCTTCACAGTGACGATGAAACACAGAAATTGCATCGGAATTAAATATAAGAGACACAATGCCGACTTAAGTACAGGAAGATTGAGTCTTCCTACTGTGTATGATTTGAGCGTTTCCTGTGTCACCAATCTTACATTCCGATGCACCTCTGCAGGTTTACTGTATCCATTGGACCTTCCCATTGACGATGATACACAGAAATAGCATCGGAATTAAATATAAAAGACACAATGCCGACTTAAGTACAAGAAAACTGAGTCTTCTTTGTGTCGATGTTATGAGCGCTTCCTGTGTCACCAGTTTTTCATTCCGATGCACGTCTGCAGTGTTACTGTATCCCTTTTACCTTCCCATTGACGATGAAACACAGAAATTGCATCGGAATTAAATATAAGAGACACAATGCCGACTTAAGTACAGGAAGATTGAGTCTTCCTACTGTGTATGATTTGAGCGTTTCCTGTGTCACCAATCTTACATTCCGATGCACCTCTGCAGGTTTACTGTATCCATTGGACCTTCCCATTGACGATGATACACAAAAATAGCATCGGAATTAAATATAAAAGACACAATGCCGACCTAAGAACAGGAAGGCTGAGTCTTCCTACTGTCTATGTTTTGAGCGTTTCCTGTGTCACCAGTTTTACATTCCGATACACCTCTGCAGGTTTACTGTATCCACTGGACCTTCCCATGGACGATGAAAAACAGAAATTGCTTCGGAATATAAGAGACACAATGCCGAATTAGGTACAGGAAGACTTGAGTCTTCCTACTGTCTATGTTTTGAGCGTGTCCTGTGTCACCTGTTTTACATTCCGATGCACCTCTGCAGGTTTACTGTATCCCTTGCACCTTCACAGTGACGATTAAGCACAGAAATTGCAACGGAATTTAATATAAACGACACAATGCCGACATAAGTACAAGAAAACTGAGTCTTCTTAGGGTCTATGTTATGAGCGCTTTCTGTGTCACCAGTTTTACATTCCGATCCACATCTGCAGTGTTACTGTATCCCATGGACCTTCCCATTGACGATGAAACACAGAAATTGCATCGGAATTAAATATAAGAGACACAATGCCGACTTAAGTACAGAAAGACTCAGTCTTCTTACTGTCTATGTTTTGAGCGTGTCGTGTGTCACCAGTCTTACATTCCGATGCACCTCTGCAGGTTTACTGTATCCCTTGCACCTTCACTATGACGATGAAACACAGAAATTGCATCTAAATTAAATATAAGAGACACAATGCCGACATCAGTACAACAAAACTGAGTCTTCTTAGGGTCTATGTTTTGACCGCTTCCTGTATCACCAGTTTTACATTCCGATCCACCTCTGCCGGTTTTCTCTATCCCTTGGACCTTCCCATTGCGACGAAACTCAGAAATTGCATTGGATTTAAATATAAGACAGACAATGCCGACTGAAGTATAGGTAGACTGAATATTCCTACTCTCTATGCTTTGATCGTTTCCTGTGTCACCAGTTTTACATTCCGATGCACCTCTGCACGTTTACTGTATCCATTAGCCCTTCCCATTGACGATGAAACACAGAAATTGCATCGGAATTAAATATAAGAGACACAATGCCGATATAAGTACAGGAACATTAAGTCTTCCTACTGTCTATGTTTTGTGCGTTTCCTGCGTCACCAGTTTTACATTCCGATGCACCTCTGCAGGTTTACTGTATCCATTGGACCTTCCCATTGATGATGAAACACAGAAATTACATCGTAATTAAATATAAGAGACACAACATTCGCTTAAGTACAGGAAAACTGAGTGTTCTTACGGTCTATGTTTTGAGCGTTTCCAGTGTCACCAGTTTTACATTCTGATGCATCTCTGCAGGTTTACTGTATCCATTGGACCTTCCCATGGACGATGAAACACAGAAATTGCATCGGAATTAATTATAAGAGACACAATGTCGACTTAAGTACAGGAAGATTGAGTCTTCCTACTGTGTATGTTTTGAGCGTTTCCTGCGTCATCAATTTTACATTCCGATGCACCTCTGCAGGTTTACTGTATCCATTGGACCTTCCCATTGTCGATGAAACACAGAAATAGAATCGGAATTAAATATAAGAGACACAATGCCGACTTAAGAACAGGAAGGCTGAGTCTTCCTACTGTCTATGTTTTGAGCGTGTCCTGTGTCACCAGTTTTACATTCCGATGCACCTCTGCAGGTTTACTGTATCCCTTGTATCTTCCCATTGACGATGAAACACAGAAATTGCATCGGTATTAAATATAAGAGACACAATGCCGGCTTAAGTACAGGAACATTGAGTCTTCCTACTGTCTATGTTTTGAGCATTTCCTGCGTCACCAGTTTTACATTCCGATGCACCTCTGCAGGTATACTGTATCCATTGGACCTTCCCATGGACGATGAAACACAGAAATTGCATCGGAATTAAATATAAGAGACACAATGTCGACTTAGGTACAGGAAGACTGAGTCTTCCTACTGTCTATGTTTTGAGCGTGTCCTGTGTTACCAGTTTTACATTCCGATGCACCTCTGCAGGTTTACTGTTTCCCTTGCAACTTCACAGTGACGATGAAACACAGAAATTGCATCGGAATTAAATATGAGAGACACAATGCCGACTTAAGTACAGGAAGATTGAGTCTTCCTACTGTGTATGTTTTGAGCGTTTCCTGCGTCACCAATTTTACATTCCGATGCACCTCTGCAGGTTTACTGTATCCATTTGACCTTCCCATTGACGATGATACACAGAAATAGCATCGGAATTAAATATAAGAGACACAATGCCGACTTAAGAACAGGAAGGTTGAGTCTTCCTACTGTCTATGATTTGAGCGTTTCCTGCGTCACCAGTTTTACATTCCGATGCACCCCTGCAAGTTTACTGTATCCATAGGACCTTCCCATTGACGATGAAACACAGAAATTACATCGGAATTAAATATAAGAGACACAACGTTGACTTAAGTACAAGAAAACTGAGTCTTCTTACGGTCTATGTTTTGAGCGTTTCCAGTGTCACCAGTTTTACATTCCGATGCACCTCTGCAGGTTTACTGTATCCATTGGACCTTCCCATTGACGATGATACACAGAAATAGCATCGGAATTAAATATAAGAGACAAAATGCCGACTTGGGTACAGGAAGACTGAGTCTTCCTACTGTCTACGTTTTCACCGTTTCCTGTGTCACCAGTTTTACATTCCGATGCACCTCTGCAGGTTTACTGTATCCCTTGCACCTTCACAGTGACGATGAAACACAGAAATTGCATCGGAATTAAATATAAACGACACAATGCCGACTTAAGTACAAGAAAACTGAGTCTTCTTTGTGTCTATGTTATGAGAGCTTCCTGTGTCACCAGTTTTTCATTCCGATGCACGTCTGCAGTGTTACTGTATCCCTTGGACCTTCCCATTGACGATGAAACACAGAAATTGCATCGGTATGAAATATAAGAGACACAATGCCGACTTAAGTACAGAAAAACTGAGTCTTCCTACTGTCTATGTTTTGGGCGTGTCCTGTGTTACCAGTTTTACATTCCGATGCACCTCTGCAGGTTTACTGCATCCCTTGCACCTTCACAGTGACGATGAAACACAGAAATTGCATCGGAATTAAATATAAGAGACACAATGCCGACTTAAGTACAGGAAGATTGAGTCTTCCTACTGTGTATGATTTGAGCGTTTCCTGTGTCACCAATCTTACATTCCGATGCACCTCTGCAGCTTTACTGTATCCATTGGACCTTCCCATTGACGATGATACACAGAAATAGCATCGGAATTAAATATAAAAGACACAATGCCGACTTAAGTACAAGAAAACTGAGTCTTCTTTGTGTCTATGTTATGAGCGCTTCCTGTGTCACCAGTTTTTCATTCCGATGCACGTCTGCAGTGTTACTGTATCCCTTGGACCTTCCCATTGACGATGAAACACAGAAATTGCATCGGAATTAAATATAAGAGACACAATGCCGACTTAAGTACAGGAAGATTGAGTCTTCCTACTGTGTATGATTTGAGCGTTTCCTGTGTCACCAATCTTACATTCCGATGCACCTCTGCAGGTTTACTGTATCCATTGGACCTTCCCATTGACGATGATACACAAAAATAGCATCGGAATTAAATATAAAAGACAGAATGCCGACCTAAGAACAGGAAGGCTGAGTCTTCCTACTGTCTATGTTTTGAGCGTTTCCTGTGTCACCAGTTTTACATTCCGATGCACCTCTGCAGGTTTACTGTATCCACTGGACCTTCCCATGGACGATGAAAAACAGAAATTGCATCGGAATATAAGAGACACAATGCCGAATTAGGTACAGGAAGACTTGAGTCTTCCTACTGTCTATGTTTTGAGCGTGTCCTGTGTCACCTGTTTTACATTCCGATGCACCTCTGCAGGTTTACTGTATCCCTTGCACCTTCACAGTGACGATTAAGCACAGAAATTGCAACGGAATTAAATATAAACGACACAATGCCGACATAAGTACAAGAAAACTGAGTCTTCTTAGGGTCTATGTTATGAGCGCTTTCTGTGTCACCAGTTTTACATTCCGATCCACATCTGCAGTGTTACTGTATCCCTTGGACCTTCCCATTGACGATGAAACACAGAAATTGCATCGGAATTAAATATAAGAGACACAATGCCGACTTAAGTACAGAAAGACTCAGTCTTCTTACTGTCTATGTTTTGAGCGTGTCGTGTGTCACCAGTCTTACATTCCGATGCACCTCTGCAGGTTTACTGTATCCCTTGCACCTTCACTATGACGATGAAACACAGAAATTGCATCTAAATTAAATATAAGAGACACAATGCCGACATCAGTACAACAAAACTGAGTCTTCTTAGGGTCTATGTTTTGACCGCTTCCTGTATCACCAGTTTTACATTCCGATCCACCTCTGCCGGTTTACTCTATCCCTTGGACCTTCCCATTGCGACGAAACTCAGAAATTGCATTGGATTTAAATATAAGACAGACAATGCCGACTGAAGTATAGGTAGACTGAATATTCCTACTGTCTATGCTTTGATCGTTTCCTGTGTCACCAGTTTTACATTCCGATGCACCTCTGCACGTTTACTGTATCCATTGGACCTTCCCATTGACGATGAATCACAGAAATTGCATCGGAATTAAATATAAGAGACACAATGCCGACTTAAGTACAGGAACATTGAGTCTTCCTACTGTCTATGATTTGAGCGTTTCCTGCGTCACCAGTTTTACATTCCGATGCACCTCTGCAGGTTTACTGTATCCATTGGACCTTCCCATTGACGATGAAACACAGAAATTACATCGGAATTAAATATAAGAGACACAACGTTGACTTAAGTACAAGAAAACTGAGTCTTCTTACGGTCTATGTTTTGAGCGGTTTCAGTGTCACCAGTTTTACATTCCGATGCACCTCTGCAGGTTTACTGTATCCATTGGACCTTCCCATGGACGTTGAAACACAGATATTGCATCGGAATTAAATATAAGAGACACATTGCCGACATAGGTACAGGAAGACTGAGTCTTCCTACTGTCTATGTTTTGAGCGTGTCCAGTGTGACCAGTTTTACATTCCGATGCACCTCTGCAGGTTTACTGTATCCCTTTCACTTTCACAGTGACGATGAAACACAGAAATTGCATCGGAATTATATATAAAAGACACAATGCCGACTTAAGTACAAGAAAACTGAGTATTCTTAGGGTCTATGTTATGAGCGCTTCCTGTGTCACCAGTTTTACATTCCGATGCACCTCTGCAGGGTTACTGTATCCCTTGGACCTTCCCATTGACGATGAAACACAGAAATTGCATCGGAATTAAATATAAGAGACACAATGCCGTCTTAAGTACAGAAAGACTGAGTCTTCCTACTGTCTATGTTTTGAGCGTGTCCTGTGTCACCAGTTTTACATTCCGATGCCCCTCTGTAGGTTTACTGTATCCCTTGCACCTTCACAGTGACGATGAAACACAGAAATTGCATCGGAATTAAATATAAAAGACACAATGACGACTTAAGTACAAGAAAACTGAGTCTTATTAGGGTCTATGTTATAAGCGCATCCTGTGTCACCAGTTTTACATTCCGATGCACCTCTGCAGTGTTACTGTATCCCTTGGTCCTTCCCATTGACGACGAAACGCAGAAATTGCATCGGAATTAAATATAAGGGACATAATGCCGACATAAGGACAGGAATGCTGAGACTTCCTACTGTCTATGCTTTTGAGCATTTCCTGTGTCATCAGTTTTACATTCCGATGCACCTCTGCAGGTTTACTGTATCGCTTGGATGTTCCAATTGACGATGAAACACAGAAATTGCATCGGAATTAAATATAAAAAACACAATGCCGACTTAAGTACAAGAAAACTGAGTCTTGTTAGGGTCTGTGTTATGAGCGCTTCCTGTGTCGCCAGTTTTACATTCCGATGCACCTCTGCAGGGTTACTGTATCCCTTGGACCTTCCCATTGACGATGAAACACAGAAATTGCATCGGAATTAAATATAAGAGACACAATGCCGGCATAAGAACAGGAATGCTGAGTCTTCCTACTGTCTATGTTTTGAGCATTTCCTGTGTCATGAGTTTTACATTCCGATGCACCTCTGCAGGTTTGCTGTATCCCTTGCACCTTCCCATTGACGATGATTCACAGAAATTGCTTCGGAATTAAATATAAGAGACACAATGCCGACTTAAGTACAGGAAGATTGAGTCTTCCTACTGTCTATTTTTTGAGCGTTTCCTGCGTCACCAGTTTTACATTTCCATGCACCTCTGCAGGAATACTGTTTCCCTTAGACTTTCCCATTGACGATGAAACACAGAAATTGCATCGGAATTAAATATAAGAGACACAATGCCGACTTAAGTACATGAAGACTGAGTCTTCCTACTGTCTATGCTTGGAGCGTTCCCTGTGTCATCAGTTCTACATTCCGATGCACCTCTGCAGGTTTACTGTATCCATTGGACCCCCCATTGACGATGAAACACAGAAATTGCATCGGAATTAAATATAAAAGACACAATGCCGACTTAAGTACAGGAAGACTGAGTCTTTCTACTGTCTATGTTTTGAGCGTTTCCTGTGTCACCAGTTTTACATTCCGATGCACCTCTGCAGGTTTACTGTCTCCATTGGACCTTCACAGTGACGATGAAATACAGAAATTGCCTCGGAATGAAATAAAAGAGACACAATGTCGACTTAAGTATAGGAAGAGTGTGTCTTTCTATTGTCTATGCTTTGAGCGTTTCCTGTGTCACCAGTTTTACATTCCGATACACCTCTGCAGGTTTACTGTATCCATTGGACCATCCCATTGACGATGAAACACAGAAATTGCATCGGAATTAAATATAAGAGACACAACGCCGACTAAAGTACAGGAAGACTGAGTCTTCCTACTGTCTATGTTTTGAGCGTTTCCTGTGTCACCAGTTTTACATTCCGATGCACCTCTGCAGGAATACTGTTTCCCTTCGACTTTCCCATTGACGATGAATCACAGAAATTGCATCGGAATTAAATATAAGAGACACAATGCCGACTTAAGTACAGGAAGACTGAGTCTTCCTACTGTCTATGTTTTGAGCGTTTCCTGTGTCACCAGTTTTACATTCCGAAGCACCTCTGCAGGAATAGTGTTTCCCTTCGACTTTCCCATTGACGATGAATCACAGAAATTGGATCGGAATTAAATATAAGAGACACAATGCCGACATAAGTACATGAAGACTGAGTCTTCCTACTGTCTATGCATTGAGCGTTCCCTGTGTCATCAGTTCAACATTCCGATGCACCTCTGCAGGTTTACTGTATCCATTGGACCCCCCCCCCCCATTGACGATGAAACACAGAAATTGCATCGGAATGAAATATAAAAGACACAATGCCGACTTAAGTACAGGAAGACTGAGTCTTCCTACTGTCTATGTTTTGAGCGTTTCCTGTGTCACCAGTTTAACATTCCGATGCACCTCTGCACTTTTACTGTATCCTATGGACCTTCCCATTGTGATGAAATACAGAAATTGCATCGGAATTAAATATAAGAGACACAACGCCGACTTAAGTACAAGAAAACTGAGTCTTCTGACGGTATATGATTTGAGCGTTTCCTGTGTCACCAGTTTTACATTCCGATACACCTCTGCAGGTTTACTGTATCCATTGGACCTTCCCATTGACGATGAAACACAGAAATTGCATCGGAATTAAATATAAGAGACACAATGCCGACTTAAGTACAGGAAGACTGAGACTTCCTACTGTCTATGTTTTGAGCGTTTCCTGTGTCATCAGTTCTACATTCCGATGCACCTCTGCAGGTTTACTGTATGTATTGGACCCCACCATTGACGATGAAACACAGAAATTGCATCGGAATTAAATATAAAATACACAATGCCGACCTAAGTACAGGAAGACTGAGTCTTCGTACTGTCTATGTTTTGAGCGTTTCCTGTGTCACCAGTTTTACATTCCGAAGCACCTCTGCAGGTTTTCTGTGTCCCTTGGACCTTCCGATTTGCGATGAAACCCAGAAATTGCATCGGAATTAAATATAAGGGACACAATGACGTCTTAAGTACAGGAAGACAGAGTCTTCCAACTGTCAATGTTTTGAGCGTTTCCTGTGTCACCAGTTTTACATTCCCATGCACCTCTGCAGGTTTTCCTGTATCCCTTGGACATCCAAAGTGACGATGAAACACAGAAATTGCATCGGAATTAAATATAAGAGACACAATGCCGACTTAAGTAGAGGAAGACTGAGTCTTCCTACTGTCTATTTTTTGAGCGTTTCCTGTGTCACCAGTTTTACATTCCGATGCAGCTCTGCAGGTATACTGTTTCCCTTCGACTTTCCTATTGACAATGAAACACAGAAATTGCATCGGAATGAAATAAAAGAGACACAAAGTCGACTTAAGTACAGGAAGAGTGTGTCTTTCTATTGTCTATGCTTTGAGCGTTTCCTGTGTCACCAGTTTTACATTCCGATGCACCTCTGCAGGTTTACTGTATCCATTGGACCTTCCCCTTGACGATGAGACACAGAAAATGCATCGGAATTAGATATAAGAGACACAATGCCGACCTAAGTACAGGAAGACTGAGTCTTCCTACTGTCTATGTTTTGAGCGTTTCCTGTGTCACCAGTTTTACATTCCGATCCACATCTGCAGGTTTACTGTATCCATTGGACATTCCCATTGACGACGAAGCACAGAAATTGCATCGGAATTAAATATAAGGGACACAACGCCGACTTATGTACAAGAAAACTGAGTCTTCTTACGGTCTACGATTTGAGCGTTTCCTGTGTCACCATTTTTACAATCCAATGCACCTCTGCAGGTTTACTATATTCCTTGGACCTTCCCATTGACGATAAAACACAGAAATTGCATCGAAATTAAATATAAGAGATACAATGCCGACTTAGGTACAGGAAGACTGAATCTTCCTACTGTCTATGTTTTGAGTGTTTCCTGTGTCATCAGTTTTACATTTTGGTGGACCTCTGCAGGTTTACTGTATCCATTGGACCTTCCCTTTGACGACGAAACACAGGAAATGCATCGGAATTAAATATAAGAGACACAATGCCGACATAAGAACAGGTATGCTGAGTCTTCCTACTGTCTATGTTTTGAGCATTTCCTATGTCACCAGTTTTACATTCCGATGCACCTCTGCAGGTTTACTGTATCCCTTGGATCTACTAATTGACGATGAAACACAGAAATTGCATCGGAATTAAATATAAGAGACACAATGTCGACTTAAGTACAGGAAGATTGAGTCTTCCTACTGTCTATGTTTGAGCGTTTCCTGCGTCACCAATTTTACATTCCGATGCACCTCTGCAGGTTTACTGTATCCATTGGACCGTCCCATTGACGATGAAACACAGAAATAGCATCGGAATTAAGTATAAGGGACTCAATGACGTCTTAAGTACAGGAAGACAGAGTCTTCCAACTGTGTATGTTTTGAGCGTTTCCTGTGTCACCAGTTTTACATTCCCATGCACCTCTGCAGGTTTTCCTGTATCCCTTGGACCTTCAAAGTGACGATGAAACACAGAAATTGCATCGGAATAAAATATAAGAGACACAATGCCGACTTAAGTACAGGAAGACAGCGTCTTCCTACTGTCTATGTTTTCAGCGTTTCCTGTGTCATCAGTTCCTCATTCCGATGCACCTCTGCAGGTTTACTGTATCCATTGGACCCCCCCATTGACGATGAAACACGGAAATTGCATCGGAATTAAATATAAAAGACACAATGCCGACATAAGTACAGGAAGACTGAGTCTTTCTACTGTCTATTTTTTTAGCGTTACCTTTGTCACCAGTTTTACAGTCCGATGCACATCTGCTGGTTTACTGTCTCCATTGGACCTACCCATTGACGATGAAACACAGAAATTGCATCGGAATTAAATATAAGAGACACAATGCCGACTAAAGTACAGGAAGACTGAGTCTTCCTACTGTCTATGTTTTGAGCGTTTCCTGTGTCACCAGTTTTACATTCCGATGCACCTCTGCAGGAATACTGTTTCCCTTCGACTTTCCCATTGACGATGAATCACAGAAATTGCATCGGAATTAAATATAAGAGACACAATGCCGACATAAGAACAGGTATGCTGAGTCTTCCTACTGTGAATGTTTAGAGCGTTTCCTGCGTCACCAATTTTACATTCCGATGCACCTCTGCAGGTTTACTGTATCCATTGGACCGTCCCATTGACGATGAAACACAGAAATAGCATCCGAATTAAATATAAGAGACACAATGCCGACTTAAGAACAGGTTGGCTGAGTCTTCCTACTGTCTATGTTTTGAGCGTTTCCTGTGTCCTCAGTTTTAGATTCCGATGCACCTCTGCAGGTTTACTGTATCACTTGGACCTTCCCATTGACGATGAAACACAGAAATTTTATCGGAATTAAATATAAGAGACACAATGGCGACTTAAGTACAGGAACATTGAGTCTTCCTACTGTCTATGTTTTGCGCGTTTCCTGCGTCACCAGTTTTACATTCCGATGCACCTCTGCAGGTTTACTGTATCCCTTGGATCTTCCAATTGACGACGAAACACAGAAATTGCATCGAAATTAAATATAAGAGACACAATGTCGACTTAAGTACAGGAAGATTGAGTCTTCCTACTGTCTATGTTTTGAGCGTTTCCTGCATCACCAATTTTACATTCCGATGCACCTCTGCAGGTTTACTGTATCCATTGGACCGTCCCATTGACGATGAAGCACAGAAATAGCATCGGAATTAAGTATAAAGGACTCAATGACGTCTTAAGTAGAGGAAGACAGAGTCTTCCAACTGTATATGTTTTGAGCGGTTCCTGTGTCACCAGTTTTACATTCCCATGCACCTCTGCAGGTTTTCCTGTATCCCTTGGACCTTCAAAGTGACGATGAAACACAGAAATTGCATCGGAATTAAATATAAGACACAATGCCGACTTAAGTACAGGAAGACAGAGTCTTCCTACTGTCTATGTTTTGAGCGTTTCCTGTGTCACCAGTTTTACATTCCGATGCAGCTCTGCAGGTATACTGTTTCCCTTCGACTTTCCCATTGACGATGAAACACAGAAATAGCATCGGAATTAAATATAAGAGACACAATGCCGACTTAAGTACAGGAAGACTGAGTCTTCCTACTGTCTATGTTTTGAGCGTGTCCAGTGTGACCAGTTTTACATTCCGATGCACCTCTGCAGGTTTACTGTATCCCTTTCACTTTCACAGTGACGATGAATCACAGAAATTGCATCGGAATTATATATAAAAGACACAATGCCGACTTAAGTACAAGAAAACTGAGTCTTCTTAGGGTCTATGTTATGAGCGCTTCCTGTGTCACCAGTTTTACATTCCGATGCACCTCTGCAGGGTTACTGTATCCCTTGGACCTTCCCATTGACGATGAAACACAGAAATTGCATCGGAATTAAATATAAGAGACACAATGCCGTCTTAAGTACAGAAAGACTGAGTCTTCCTACTGTCTATGTTTTGAGCGTGTCCTGTGTCACCAGTTTTACATTCCGATGCCCCTCTGTAGGTTTACTGTATCCCTTGCACCTTCACATTGACGATGAAACACAGAAATTGCATCGGAATTAAATATAAAAGACACAATGACGACTTAAGTACAAGAAAACTGAGTCTTATTAGGGTCTATGTTATAAGCGCATCCTGTGTCACCAGTTTTACATTCCGATGCACCTCTGCAGTGTTACTGTACCCCGTGGACCTTCCCATTGTCGATGAAACACAGAAATTACATCGGAATTAAATATAAGAGACACAATGCCGGCATAAGAACAGGAATGCTGAGTCTTCCTACTGTCTATGTTTTGAGCGTGTCCTGCGTCACCAGTTTTACATTCCGATGCACCTCTGCAGGTATACTGTATCCCTTGCACCTTCACAGTGACGATGAAACACAGAAATTTGTTCGGAATTAAATATATAAGACACAATGCCGACTTCAAGAAAACTGAGTCTTCTTAGGGTCTATGTTATGAGCGCTTCCTGTGTCACCAGTTTTACATTCCGATGCACCTCTGCAGGGTTACTGTATCCCTTGGACCATCCCATTGACGATGAAACACAGAAATTGCATCTAAATTAAATATAAGAGACACAATGCCGACTTCAGTACAAGAAAACTGAGTCCTCTCAGGGTCTATGTTTTGAACGCTTCCTGTATCACCAGTTTTACATCCCGATGCACCTCTGCAGGTTTACTGTATCCCTTGGTCCTTCCCATTGACGACGAAACACAGAAATTGCATCGGAATTAAATATAAGGGACATAATGCCGACATAAGGACAGGAATGCTGAGACTTCCTACTGTCTATGCTTTTGAGCATTTCCTGTGTCATCAGCTTTACATTCCGATGCACCTCTGCAGGTTTACTGTATCGCTTGGATCTTCCAATTGACGATGAAACACAGAAATTGCATCGGAATTAAATATAAAAAACACAATGCCGACTTAAGTGCAAGAAAACTGAGTCTTGTTAGGGTCTGTGTTATGAGCGCTTCCTGTGTCGCCAGTTTTACATTCCGATGCACCTCTGCAGCGTTACTGTATCCCTTGGACCTTCCCATTGACGATGAAACACAGAAATTGCATCGGAATTAAATATAAGAGACACAATGCCGGCATAAGAACAGGAATGCTGAGTCTTCCTACTGTCTATGTTTTGAGCGTTTCCTGTGTCATGAGTTTTACATTCCGATGCACCTCTGCAGGTTTGCTGTATCCCTTGCACCTTCCCATTGACGATGATTCACAGAAATTGCTTCGGAATTAAATATAAGAGACACAATGCCGACTTAAGTACAGGAAGATTGAGTCTTCCTACTGTCTATTTTTTGAGCGTTTCCTGCGTCACCAGTTTTACATTTCCATGCACCTCTGCAGGAATACTGTTTCCCTTAGACTTTCCCATTGACGATGAAACACAGAAATTGCATCGGAATTAAATATAAGAGACACAATGCCGACTTAAGTACATGAAGACTGAGTCTTCCTACTGTCTATGCTTGGAGCGTTCCCTGTGTCATCAGTTCTACATTCCGATGCACCTCTGCAGGTTTACTGTATCCATTGGACCCCCCATTGACGATGAAACACAGAAATTGCATCGGAATTAAATATAAAAGACACAATGCCGACTTAAGTACAGGAAGACTGAGTCTTTCTACTGTCTATGTTTTGAGCGTTTCCTGTGTCACCAGTTTTACATTCCGATGCACCTCTGCAGGTTTACTGTCTCCATTGGACCTTCACAGTGACGATGAAATATAGAAATTGCCTCGGAATGAAATAAAAGAGACACAATGTCGACTTAAGTATAGGAAGAGTGTGTCTTTCTATTGTCTATGCTTTGAGGGTTTCCTGTGTCACCAGTTTTACATTCCGATACACCTCTGCAGGTTCACTGTATCCATTGGACCATCCCATTGACGATGAAACGCAGAAATTGCATCGGAATTAAATATAAGAGACACAACGCCGACTAAAGTACAGGAAGGCTGAGTCTTCCTACTGTCTATGTTTTGAGCGTTTCCTGTGTCACCAGATTTACATTCCGATGCACCTCTGCAGGAATACTGTTTCCCTTCGACTTTCCCATTGACGATGAATCACAGAAATTGCATCGGAATTAAATATAAGAGACACAATGCCGACATAAGTACATGAAGACTGAGTCTTCCTACTGTCTATGCTTTGAGCGTTCCCTGTGTCATCAGTTCTACATTCCGATGCACCTCTGCAGGTTTACTGTATCCATTGGACCCCCCCCCCCCCCCATTGACGATGAAACACAGAAATTGCATCCGAATGAAATATAAAAGACACAATGCCGACTAAAGTACAGGAAGACTGAGTCTTCCTACTGTCTATGTTTTGAGCGTTTCCTGTGTCACCAGTTTTACATTCCGATGCACCTCTGCACTTTTACTGTATCCTATGGACCTTCCCATTGTGATGAAATACAGAAATTGCATCGGAATTAAATATAAGAGACACAACGCCGACTTAAGTACAAGAAAACTGCGTCTTCTGACGGTATATGATTTGAGCGTTTCCTGTGTCACCAGTTTTACATTCCGATACACCTCTGCAGGTTTACTGTATCCATTGGACCTTCCCATTGACGATGAAACACAGAAATTGCATCGGAATTAAATATAAGAGACACAATGCCGACTTAAGTACAGGAAGACTGAGTCTTCCTACTGTCTATGTTTTGAGCGTTTCCTGTGTCATCAGTTCTACATTCCGATGCACCTCTGCAGGTTTACTGTATCTATTGGACCCCACCATTGACGATGAAACACAGAAATTGCATCGGAATTAAATATAAAAGACACAATGCCGACCTAAGTACAGGAAGACTGAGTCTTCGTACTGTCTATGTTTTGAGCGTTTCCTGTGTCACCAGTTTTACATTCCGATGCACCTCTGCAGGTTTTCTGTGTCCCTTGGACCTTCCGATTTGCGATGAAATCCAGAAATTGCATCGGAATTAAATATAAGGGACACAATGACGTCTTAAGTACAGGAAGACAGAGTCTTCCAACTGTCAATGTTTTGAGCGTTTCCTGTGTCACCAGTTTTACATTCCCATGCACCTCTGCAGGTTTTCCTGTATCCCTTGGACATCCAAAGTGACGATGAAACACAGAAATTGCATCGGAATTAAATATAAGAGACACAATGCCGACTTAAGTACAGGAAGACTGAGTCTTCCTACTGTCTATTTTTTGAGCGTTTCCTGTGTCACCAGTTTTACATTCCGAGGCAGCTCTGCAGGTATACTGTTTCCCTTCGACTTTCCTATTGACAATGAAACACAGAAATTGCATTGGAATGAAATAAAAGAGACACAATGTCGACTTAAGTACAGGAAGAGTGTGTCTTTCTATTGTCTATGCTTTGAGCGTTTCCTGTGTCACCAGTTTTACATTCCGATGCACCTCTGCAGGTTTACTGTATCCATTGGACCTTCCCCTTGACGATGAGACACAGAAAATGCATCGGAATTAAATATAAGAGACACAATGCCGACCTAAGTACAGGAAGACTGAGTCTTCCTACTGTCTATGTTTTGAGCGTTTCCTGTGTCACCAGTTTTACATTCCGATCCACATCTGCAGGTTTACTGTATCCATTGGACATTCCCATTGACGACGAAGCACAGAAATTGCATCGGAATTAAATATAAGGGACACAACGCCGACTTATGTACAAGAAAACTGAGTCTTCTTACGGTCTACGATTTGAGCGTTTCCTGTGTCACCATTTTTACAATCCAATGCACCTCTGCAGGTTTACTATATTCCTTGGACCTTCCCATTGACGATAAAACACAGAAATTGCATCGGAATTAAATATAAGAGACACAATGCCGACTTAGGTACAGGAAGACTGAATCTTCCTACTGTCTATGTTTTGAGTGTTTCCTGTGTCATCAGTTTTACATTTTGGTGGACCTCTGCATGTTTACTGTATCCATTGGACCTTCCCTTTGACGACGAAACACAGAAAATGCATCGGAATTAAATATAAGAGACACAATGCCGACATAAGAACAGGTATGCTGAGTCTTCCTACTGTCTATGTTTTGAGCATTTCCTATGTCACCAGTTTTACATTCCGATGCACCTCTGCAGGTTTACTGTATCCCTTGGATCTACTAATTGACGATGAAACACAGAAATTGCATCGGAATTAAATATAAGAGACACAATGTCGACTTAAGTACAGGAAGATTGAGTCTTCCTACTGTCTATGTTTGAGCGTTTCCTGCGTCACCAATTTTACATTCCGATGCACCTCTGCAGGTTTACTGTATCCATTGGACCGTCCCATTGACGATGAAACACAGAAATAGCATCGGAATTAAGTATAAGGGACTCAATGACGTCTTAAGTACAGGAAGACAGAGTCTTCCAACTGTGTATGTTTTGAGCGTTTCCTGTGTCACCAGTTTTACATTCCCATGCACCTCTGCAGGTTTTCCTGTATCCCTTGGACCTTCAAAGTGACGATGAAACACAGAAATTGCATCGGAATTAAATATAAGAGACACAATGCCGACTTAAGTACAGGAAGACAGGGTCTTCCTACTGTCTATGTTTTCAGCGTTTCCTGTGTCATCAGTTCCTCATTCCGATGCACCTCTGCAGGTTTACTGTATCCATTGGACCCCCCCATTGACGATGAAACACGGAAATTGCATCGGAATTAAATATAAAAGACACAATGCCGACATAAGTACAAGAAGACTGAGTCTTTCTACTGTCTATTCTTTTAGCGTTACCTGTGTCACCAGTTTTACAGTCCGATGCACATCTGCTGGTTTACTGTCTCCATTGGACCTACCCATTGACGATGAAACACAGAAATTGCATCGGAATTAAATATAAGAGACACAATGCCGACTAAAGTACAGGAAGACTGAGTCTTCCTACTGTCTATGTTTTGAGCGTTTCCTGTGTCACCAGTTTTACATTCCGATGCACCTCTGCAGGTTTACTGTTTCCCTTGCAACTTCACAGTGACGATGAAACAGAGAAATTGCATCGGAATTAAATATGAGAGACACAATGCCGACTTAAGTACAGGAAGATTGAGTCTTCCTACTGTGTATGTTTTGAGCGTTTCCTGCGTCACCAATTTTACATTCCGATGCACCTCTGCAGGTTTACTGTATCCATTTGACCTTCCCATTGACGATGATACACAGAAATAGCATCGGAATTAAATATAAGAGACACAATGCCGACTTAAGAACAGGAAGGTTGAGTCTTCCTACTGTCTATGATTTGAGCGTTTCCTGCGTCACCAGTTTTACATTCCGATGCACCCCTGCAAGTTTACTGTATCCATAGGACCTTCCCATTGACGATGAAACACAGAAATTACATCGGAATTAAATATAAGAGACACAACGTTGACTTAAGTACAAGAAAACTGAGTCTTCTTACGGTCTATGTTTTGAGCGTTTCCAGTGTCACCAGTTTTACATTCCGATGCACCTCTGCAGGTTTACTGTATCCATTGGACCTTCCCATTGACGATGATACACAGAAATAGCATCGGAATTAAATATAAGAGACACAATGTCGACTTAAGTACAGGAAGATTGAGTCTTCCTACTGTCTATGTTTTGAGCGTTTCCTGCGTCACCAATTTTACATTCCGATGCACCTCTGCAGGTTTACTGTATCCATTGGACCGTCAAATTGACGATGAAGCACAGAAATAGCATCGGAATTAAGTATAAGGGACTCAATGACGTCTTAAGTAGAGGAAGACAGAGTCTTCCAACTGTCTATGTTTTGAGCGTTTCCTGTGTCACCAGTTTTACATTCCGATGCAGCTCTGCAGGTATACTGTTTCCCTTCGACTTTCCCATTGACGATGAAACACAGAAATAGCATCGGAATTAAATATAAGAGACACAATGCCGACTTAAGTACAGGAAGACTGAGTCTTCCTACTGTCTATGTTTTGAGCGTGTCCAGTGTGACCAGTTTTACATTCCGATGCACCTCTGCAGGTTTACTGTATCCCTTTCACTTTCACAGTGACGATGAAACACAGATATTGCATCGGAATTATATATAAAAGACACAATGCCGACTTAAGTACAAGAAAACTGAGTCTTCTTAGGGTCTATGTTATGAGCGCTTCCTGTGTCACCAGTTTTACATTCCGATGCACCTCTGCAGGGTTACTGTATCCCTTGGACCTTCCCATTGACGATGAAACACAGAAATTGCATCGGAATTAAATATAAGAGACACAATGCCGTCTTAAGTACAGAAAGACTGAGTCTTCCTACTGACTATGTTTTGAGCGTGTCCTGTGTCACCAGTTTTACATTCCGATGGCCCTCTGTAGGTTTACTGTATCCCTTGCACCTTCACAGTGACGATGAAACACAGAAATTGCATCGGAATTAAATATAAAAGACACAATGACGACTTAAGTACAAGAAAACTGAGTCTTATTAGGGTCTATGTTATAAGCGCATCCTGTGTCACCAGTTTTACATTCCGATGCACCTCTGCAGTGTTACTGTATCCCGTGGACCTTCCCATTGTCGATGAAACACAGATATTACATCGGAATTAAATATAAGAGACACAACATTGACTTAAGTACAAGAAAACTAAGTTTTCTTACGGTCTATGTTTTGAGCGTTTCCAGTGTCACCAGTTTTACATTCTGATGCACCTCTGCAGGTTTACTGTATCCATTGGACCTTCCCATGGACGATGAAACACAGAAATTGCATCGGAATTAAATATAAGAGACACAATGCCTACTTAGGTACAGGAAGACTGAGTCTTCCTACTGTCTATGTTTTGAGCGTGTCCTGTTTCACCAGTTTTACATTCCGATGCACCTCTGCAGGTATACTGTATCCCTTGCACCTTCACAGTGACGATGAAACACAGAACTTTGTTCGGAATTAAATATATAAGACACAATGCCGACTTCAAGAAAACTGAGTCTTCTTAGGGTCTATGTTATGAGCGCTTCCTGTGTCACCAGTGTTACATTCCGATGCACCTGTGCAGGGTTACTGTATCCCTTGGACCATCCCATTGACGATGAAACAGAGAAATTGCATCTAAATTAAATATAAGAGACACAATGCCGACTTCAGTACAAGAAAACTGAGTCTTCTTAGGGTCTATGTTTTGACTGCTTCCTGTATCACCAGTTTTACATTGCGATGCACCTCTGCAGGTTTACTCTATCCCTTGGACCTTCCCATTGCCGACGAAACTCAGAAATTGCATTGGATTTAAATATAAGAGACACAATGCCGACTGAAGTATAGGAAGACTGAATATTCCTACTGTCTATGCTTTGATCGTTTCCTGTGTCACAAGTTTTACATTCCGAGGCACCTCTGCACGTTTACTGTATCCATTGGACCTTCCCATTGACGATGAAACACAGATATTGCATCGGAATTAAATATAAGAGACACAATGCCGACTTAAGTACAGGAACATTAAGTCTTCCTAATGTCTATGTTTTGGGCGTTTCCTGCGTCACCAGTTTTACATTCCGATGCACCTCTGCAGGTTTACTGTATCCATTGGACCTTCCCATTGATGATGAAACACAGAAATTACATCGTAATTAAATATAAGAGACACAACATTGACTTAAGTACTGGAAAACTGAGTCTTCTTACGGTCTATGTTTTGAGCGTTTCCAGTGTCACCAGTTTAACATTCTGATGCATCTCTGCAGGTTTACTGTATCCATTGGACCTTCCCATGGACGATGAAACACAGAAATTGCATCGGAATTAATTATAAGAGACACAATGTCGACTTAAGTACAGGAAGACAGAGTCTTCCTACTGTCTATGTTTTGAGCGTTTCCTGCGTCATCAATTTTACATTCCGATGCACCTCTGCACGTTTACTGTATCCATTGGACCTTCCCATTGACGATGAAACACAGAAATAGCATCGGAATTAAATATAAGAGACACAATGCCGACTTAAGAACAGGAAGGCTGAGTCTTCCTACTGTCTATGTTTTGAGCGTGTCCTGTGTCACCAGTTTTACATTCCGATGCACCTCTGCAGGTTTACTGTATCCCTTGTATCTTCCCATTGACGATGAAACACAGAAATTGCATCGGTATTAAATATAAGAGACACAATGCCGACTTAAGTACAGGAACATTAAGTCTTCCTACTGTCTATGTTTTGGGCGTTTCCTGCGTCACCTGTTTTACATTCCGATGCACCTCTGCAGGTTTACTGTATCCATTGGACCTTCCCATGGACGATGAAACACAGAAATTGCATCGGAATTAAATATAAGAGACACAATGTCGACAGGTACAGGAAGACTGAGTCTTCCTACTGTCTATGTTTGAGCGTGTCCTGTGTCACCAGTTTTTCATTCCGATGCACCTCTGCAGGTTTACTGTTTCCCTTGCACCTTCACAGTGACGATGAAACACAGAAATTGCATCGGAATTAAATATAAAAGACACAATGCCAACTTAAGTACAAGAAAACTGAGTCTTCTTAGGGTCTATGTTATGAGCGCTTCCTGCGTCACCAGTTTTGCATTCCGATGCACCTCTGCAGTGTTACTGTATCCCTTGGACTTTCTCATTGACGATGAAACACAGAAATTGCATCGGAATTAAATATAAGAGACACAATGCCGACTTGAGTACAGAAAGACTGAGTCTTCCTACTGTCTATGTTTTGAGCGTCTCCTGTGTTACCAGTTTTACATTCCGATGCACCTCTGCAGGTTTACTGTTTCCCTTGCACCTTCACAGTGACGATGAAACACAGAAATTGCATCGGAATTAAATATGAGAGACACAATGCCGACTTAAGTACAGGAAGATTGAGTCTTCCTACTGTGTATGTTTTGAGCGTTTCCTGCGTCACCAATTTTACATTCCGATGCACCTCTGCAGGTTTACTGTATATATTGGACCTTCCCATTGACGATGATACACAGAAATAGCATCGGAATTAAATATAAGAGACACAATGCCGACTTAAGAACAGGAAGGCTGAGTCTTCCTACCGTCTATGATTTGAGCGTTTCCTGCGTCACCAGTTTTACATTCCGATGCACCCCTGCAGGTTTACTGTATCCATAGGACCTTCCCATTGACGATGAAACACAGAAATTACATCGGAATTAAATATAAGAGACACAACGTTGACTTAAGTACAAGATAACTGAGTCTTCTTACGGTCTATGTTTTGAGCGTTTCCAGTGTCACCAGTTTTACATTCCGATGCACCTCTGCAGGTTTACTGTATCCCTTGCACCTTCACAGTGACAATGAAACACAGAAATTGCATCGGAATGAAATATAAGAGACACAATGCCGACTTAAGTACAGAAAAACTGAGTCTTCCTACTGTCTATGTTTTGAGCGTGTCCTGTGTTACCAGTTTTACATTCCCATGCACCTCTGCAGGTTTACTGTATCCCTTGCACCTTCACAGTGACGATGAAACACAGAAATTGCATCGGAATTAAATATAAGAGACACAATGCCGACTTAAGTACAGGAACATTGTGTCTTCCTACTGTCTATGTTTTGAGCGTTTCCTGCGTCACCAGTTTTACATTCCGATGCACCTCTGCAGGTTTACTGTATCCATTGGACCTTCCCATTGATGATGAAACACAGAAATTACTTCGTAATTAAATATAAGAGACACAACCTTGACTTAAGTACAAGAAAACTGAGTCTTCTTACGGTCTATGTTTTGAGCGTTTCCAGTGTCACCAGTTTTACATTCCGATGCACCTCTGCAGGTTTACTGTATCCACTGGACCTTCCCATTGACGATGAAACACAGAAATTGCATCGGAATGAAATATAAGAGACACAATGCCGACTTAGGTACAGGAAGACTTGAGTCTTCCTACTGTCTATGTTTTGAGCGTGTCCAGTGTCACCTTTTTTACATTCCGATGCACCTCTGCAGGTTTACTGTATCCCTTGCACCTTCACAGTGACGATGAAACACAGAAATTGCATCGGAATTAAATATAAAAGACACAATGCCGACTTAAGTATAAGAAAACTGAGTCTTATTAGGGTCTATGTTATGAGCGCTTCCTGTGTCACCAGTTTTACATTCCGATGCACCTCTGCAGGGTTACTGTTTCCCTTGGGCCTTCCTATTGTCGATGAAACACAGAAATTGCATCTAAATTACATATAAGAGACACAATGCCGACATCAGTACAAGAAAACTGAGTCTTCTTAGGGTCTATTTTTTGACCGCTTCCTGTATCACCAGTTTTACATTCCGATGCACCTCTGCAGGTTTACTCTATCCCTTGGACCTTCCCATTGCCGACGAAACTCAGAAATTGCATTGGATTTAAATATAAGAGACACAATGCCGACTTAAGTACAGGAACATTAAGTCTCCCTACTGTCTATGTTTTGGGCGTTTCCTGCGTCACCAGTTTTACATTCCGATGCACCTCTGCAGGTTTACTGTATCCATTGGACATTCCCATTGATGATGAAACACAGAAATTACATCGTAATTAAATATAAGAGACACAACATTGACTTAAGTACAAGAAAACTGAGTCTTCTTACGGTCTATGTTTTGAGCGTTTCCAGTGTCACCAGTTTTACATTCCGATGCACCTCTGCAGGTTTACTGTATCCATTGGACCTTCCCATGGACGATGAAACACAGAAATTGCACCGGAATTAAATATAAGAGACACAATGCCGACATAGGTACAGGAAGACTGTCTTCCTGCTGTCTACGTTTTGAGCGTTTCCTGTGTCACCAGTTTTACATTCCGATGCACGTCTGCAGTGTTACTGTATCCCTTGGACCTTCCCATTGTCGATGAAACACAGAAATTGCATCGGAATTAAATATAAGAGACACAATGCCGACATAAGTACAGAAAAACTGAGTCTTCCTACTGTCTATGTTTTGAGCGTGTCCTGTGTTACCAGTTTTAAATTCCGATGTACCTCTGCAGGTTTACTGTATCCCTTGCACCTTCACAGTGACGATCAAACACAGAAATTGCATCGGAATTAAATATAAGAGACACAATGCCGACTTAAGTACAGGAAGATTGAGTCTTCCTACTGTGTATGATTTGAGCGTTTCCTGCGTCACCAATTTTACATTCCGATGCACCTCTGCAGGTTTACTGTATCCATTGGACCTTCCCATTGACGATGATACACAGAAATAGCATCGGATTTAAATATAAGAGACACAATGCCGACCTAAGAACAGGAAGGCTGAGTCTTCCTACTGTCTATGTTTTGAGCGTTTCCTGTGTCACCAGTTTTACATTCCGATGCACCTCTCCAGGATTACTGTATCCCTTGGATATTCCCATTGTCGATGAAATACAGAAATTGCATCGGAATTAAATATAAGAGACACAATGCCGACTTAAGTACAGGAACATTGTGTCTTCCTACAGTCTATGTTTTGAGCGTTTCCTGCGTCACCAGTTTTACATTCCGATGCACCTCTGCAGGTTTACTGTATCCATTGGGGCTTCCCATTGATGATGAAACACAGAAATTACATCGTAATTAAATATAAGAGACACAACCTTGACTTAAGTACAAGAAAACAGAGTCTTCTTACGGTCTATGTATTGAGCATTTCCAGTGTCACCAGTTTTACATTCCGATGCACCTCTGCAGGTTTACTGTATCCACTGGACCTTCCCATGGACGATGAAAAACAGAAATTGCATCGGAATTAAATATAAGAGACACAATGCCGACTTAGGTACAGGAAGACTTGAGTCTTCCTACTGTCTATGTATTGAGCGTGTCCTGTGTCACCTGTTTTACATTCCGATGCACCTCTGCAGGTTTACTGTATCCCTTGCACCTTCACAGTGACGATTAAACACAGAAATTGCAACGGAATTAAATATAAACGACACAATGCCGACATAAGTACAAGAAAACTGAGTCTTCTTAGGGTCTATGTTCAAAATGGCTCGGAGCACTATGGGACTCAACTGCTGTGGTCATCAGTCCCATAGAACTTAGAACTACTTAAACCTAACTAACCTAAGGACATCACACACAGCCATGCCCGAGGCAGGATTCGAACCTGCGACCGTAGCAGTCGCACGGTTCCGGACTGCGCGCCTAGAACCGCGAGACCACTGCGGCCGGCCAGGGTCTATGTTATGAGCGCTTTCTGTGTCACCAGTTTTACATTCCGATGCACCTCTGCACTGTTACTGTATCCCTTGGACCTTCCCATTGACGATGAAACACAGAAATTGCATCGGAATTAAATATAAGAGACACAATGCCGACTTAAGTACAGAAAGACTCCGTCTTCTTACTGTCTATGTTTTGAGCGTGTCCTGTGTCACCAGTCTTACATTCCGATGCACCTCTGCAGGTTTACTGTATCCCTTGCACCTTCACAGTGACGATGAAACACAGAAATTGCATCGGAATTAAATATAAAATACACAATGCCGACTTACGTACAAGAAAACTGAGTCTTATTAGGGTCTATGTTTTGACCGCTTCCTGTATCACCAGTTTTACATTCCGATGCACCTCTGCAGGTTTACTCTATCCCTTGGACCTTCCCATTGCCGACGAAACTCAGAAATTGCATTGGATATAAATATAAGAGACACAATGCCGACTGAAGTATAGGAAGACTGAATATTCCTACTGTCTATGCTTTGATCGTTTCCTGTGTCACCAGTTTTACATTCCGATGCACCTCTGCACGTTTACTGTATCCATTGGACCTTCCCATTGACGATGAAACACAGAAATTGCATCGGAATTAAATATAAGAGACACAATGCCGACTTAAGTACAGGAACATTAAGTCTTCCTACTGTCTATGTTTGTGCGTTTCCTGCGTCACCAGTTTTACATTCCGATGCACCTCTGCAGGTTTACTGTATCCATTGGACCTTCCCATTGATGATGAAACACAGAAATTACATCGTAATTAAATATAAGAGACACAACATTCACTTAAGTACAGGAAAACTGAGTGTTCTTACGGTCTATGTTTTGAGCGTTTCCAGTGTCACCAGTTTTACATTCTGATGCATCTCTGCAGGTTTACTGTATCCATTGGACCTTCCCATGGACGATGAAACACAGAAATTGCATCGGAATTAATTATAAGAGACACAATGTCGACTTAAGTACAGGAAGATTGAGTCTTCCTACTGTGTATGTTTTGAGCGTTTCCTGCGTCATCAATTTTACATTCCGATGCACCTCTGCAGGTTTACTGTATCCATTGGACCTTCCCATTGACGATGAAACACAGAAATAGCATCGGAATTAAATATAAGAGACACAATGCCGACTTAAGAACAGGAAGGCTGAGTCTTCCTACTGACTATGTTTTGAGCGTGTCCTGTGTCACCAGTTTTACATTCCGATGCACCTCTGCAGGTTTACTGTATCCCTTGTATCTTCCCATTGACGATGAAACACAGAAATTGCATCGGTATTAAATATAAGAGACACACTGCCGGCTTAAGTACAGGAACATTGAGTCTTCCTACTGTCTATGTTTTGAGCATTTCCTGCGTCACCAGTTTTACATTCCGATGCACCTCTGCAGGTTCACTGTATCCATTGGACCTTCCCATGGACGATGAAACACAGAAATTGCATCGGAATTAAATATAAGAGACACAATGTCGACTTAGGTACAGGAAGACTGAGTCTTCCTACTGTCTATGTTTTGAGCGTGTCCTGTGTTACCAGTTTTACATTCCGATGCACCTCTGCAGGTTTACTGTTTCCCTTGCAACTTCACAGTGACGATGAAACACAGAAATTGCATCGGAATTAAATATGAGAGACACAATGCCGACTTAAGTACAGGAAGATTGAGTCTTCCTACTGTGTATGTTTTGAGCGTTTCCTGCGTCACCAATTTTACATTCCGATGCACCTCTGCAGGTTTACTGTATCCATTGGACCTTCCCATTGACGATGATACACAGAAATAGCATCGGAATTAAATATAAGAGACACAATGCCGACTTAAGAACAGGAAGGCTGAGTCTTCCTACTGTCTATGATTTGAGCGTTTCCTGCGTCACCAGTTTTACATTCCGATGCACCCCTGCAGGTTTACTGTATCCATAGGACGTTCCCACTGACGATGAAACACAGAAATAGCATCGGAATTAAATATAAGAGACAAAATGCCGACTTAGGTACAGGAAGACCGAGTCTTCCTACTGTCTACGTTTTCAGCGTTTCCTGTGTCACCAGTTTTACATTCCGATGCACCTCTGCAGGTTTACTGTATCCCTTGCACCTTCACAGTGACGATGAAACACAGAAATTGCATCGGAATTAAATATAAACGACACAATGCCGACATAAGTACAAGAAAACTGAGTCTTCTTTGTGTCTATGTTATGAGCGCTTCCTGTGTCACCAGTTTCTCATTCCGATGCACGTCTGCAGTGTTACTGTATCCCTTGCACCTTCCCATTGACGATGAAACACAGAAATTGCATCGGAATGAAATATAAGAGCCACAATGCCGACTTAAGTACAGAAAAACTGAGTCTTCCTACTGTCTATGTTTTGGGCGTGTCCTGTGTTACCAGTTTTACATTCCGATGCACCTCTGCAGGTTTACTGTATCCCTTGCACCTTCACAGTGACGATGAATCACAGAAATTGCATCGGAATTAAATATAAGAGACACAATGCCGACATAAGTACAGGAAGATTGAGTCTTCCTACTGTGTATGATTTGAGCGTTTCCTGTGTCACCAATCTTACATTCCGATGCACCTCTGCAGGTTTACTGTATCCATTGGACCTTCCCATTGACGATGATACACAGAAATAGCATCGGAATTAAATATAAAAGACACAATGCCGACCTAAGAACAGGAAGGCTGAGTCTTCCTACTGTCTATGTTTTGAGCGTTTCCTGTGTCACCAGTTTTACATTCCGATGCACCTCTGCAGGTTTACTGTTTCCCTTGCAACTTCACAGTGACGATGAAACACAGAAATAGCATCGGAATTAAATATAAAAGACACAATGCCGACCTAAGAACAGGAAGGCTGAGTCTTCCTACTGTCTATGTTTTGAGCGTTTCCTGTGTCAACAGTTTTACATTCCGATGCACCTCTGCAGGAATACTGTTTCCCTTCGACTTTCCCATTGACGATGAATCACAGAAATTGCATCGGAATTAAATATAAGATACACAATGCCGACATAAGAACAGGTATGCTGAGTCTTCCTACTGTGTATGTTTTGAGCGTTTCCTGCGTCACCAATTTTACATTCCGATGCACCTCTGCAGGTTTACTGTATCCATTGGACCTTCCATTGACGATGATACACAGAAATAGCATCGGAATTAAATATAAGAGACACAATGCCGACTTAAGTACAGTAAAACTGAGTCTTCCTACTGTCTATGTTTTGGGCGTGTCCTGTGGTCCATAGGACCTTCCCATTGACGATGAAACACAGAAATTACATCGGAATTAAATATAAGAGACACAACGTTGACTTAAGTACAAGAAAACTGAGTCTTCTTACGGTCTATGTTTTGAGCGTTTCCAGTGTCACCAGTTTTACATTCCGATGCACCTCTGCAGGTTTACTGTATCCCTTGTACCTTCACAGTGACAATGAAACACAGAAATTGCATCGGAATGAAATATAAGAGACACAATGCCGACTTAAGTACAGAAAAACTGAGTCTTCCTACTGTCTATGTTTTGAGCGTGTCCTGTGTTACCAGTTTTACATTCCGATGCACCTCTGCAGGTTTACTGTATCCCTTGCACCTTCACAGTGACGATGAAACACAGAAATTGCATCGGAATTAAATATAAGAGACACAATGCCGACTTAAGTACAGGAACATTGTGTCTTCCTACTGTCTATGTTTTGAGCGTTTCCTGCGTCACCAGTTTTACATTCCGATGCACATCTGCAGGTTTACTGTATCCATTGGACCTTCCCATTGATGATGAAACACAGAAATTACTTCGTAATTAAATATAAGAGACACAACCTTGACTTAAGTACAAGAAAACTGAGTCTTCTTACGGTCTATGTTTTGAGCGTTTCCAGTGTCACCAGTTTTACATTTCGATGCACCTCTGCAGGTTTACTGTATCCACTGGACCTTCCCATTGACGATGAAACACAGAAATTGCATCGGAATGAAATATAAGAGACACAATGCCGACTTAGGTACAGGAAGACTTGAGTCTTCCTACTGTCTATGTTTTGAGCGTGTCCTGTGTCACCTGTTTTACATTCCGATGCACCTCTGCAGGTTTACTGTATCCCTTGCACCTTCACAGTGACGATGAAACACAGAAATTGCATCGGAATTAAATATAAAAGACACAATGCCGACTTAAGTATAAGAAAACTGAGTCTTATTAGGGTCTATGTTATGAGCGCTTCCTGTGTCACCAGTTTTACATTCCGATGCACCTCTGCAGGTTTACTGTTTCCCTTGGGCCTTCCCATTGTCGATGAAACACAGAAATTGCATCTAAATTACATATAAGAGACACAATGCCGACATCAGTACAAGAAAACTGAGTCTTCTTAGGGTCTATGTTTTGACCGCTTCCTGTATCACCAGTTTTACATTCCAATGCACCTCTGCAGGTTTACTCTATCCCTTGGACCTTCCCATTGCCGGCGAAACTCAGAAATTGCATTGGATTTAAATGTAAGAGACACAATGCCGACTGAAGTATTGGAAAACTGAATATTCCTACTGTCTATGCTTTGATCGTTTCCTGTGTCACCAGTTTTACATTCCGATGCACCTCTGCACGTTTACTGTATCCATTGGACCTTCCCATTGACGATGAAACACAGAAATTGCATCGGAATTAAATATAAGAGACACAATGCCGACTTAAGTACAGGAACATTAAGTCTTCCTCCTGTCTATGCTTTGTGCGTTTCCTGCGTCACCAGTTTTACATTCCGATGCACCTCTGTAGGTTTACTGTATCCATTGGACCTTCCCATTGATGATGAAACACAGAAATTACATCGTAATTAAATATAAGAGACACAACATTCACTTAAGTACAGGAAAACTGAGTGTTCTTACGGCCTATGTTTTGAGCGTTTCCAGTGTCACCAGTTTTACATTCTGATGCATCTCTGCAGGTTTACTGTATCCATTGGACCTTCCCATGGACGATGAAACACAGAAATTGCATCGGAATTAATTATAAGAGACACAATGTCGACTTAAGTACAGGAAGATTGAGTCTTCCTACTGTGTATGTTTTGAGCGTTTCCTGCGTCATCAATTTTACATTCCGATGCACCTCTGCAGGTTTACTGTATCCATTGGACCTTCCCATTGACGATGATACACAGAAATAGCATCGGAATTAAATATAAGAGACACAATGCCGACTTAAGAACAGGAAGGCTGAGTCTTCCTACTGTCTATGATTTGAGCGTTTCCTGCGTCACCAGTTTTACATTCCGATGCACCCCTGCAGGTTTACTGTATCCATAGGACGTTCCCACTGACGATGAAACACAGAAATAGCATCGGAATTAAATATAAGAGACAAAATGCCGACTTAGGTACAGGAAGACTGAGTCTTCCTACTGTCTACGTTTTCAGCGTTTCCTGTGTCACCAGTTTTACATTCCGATGCACCTCTGCAGGTTTACTGTATCCCTTGCACCTTCACAGTGACGATGAAACACAGAAATTGCATCGGAATTAAATATAAACGACACAATGCCGACATAAGTACAAGAAAACTGAGTCTTCTTTGTGTCTATGTTATGAGCGCTTCCTGTGTCACCAGTTTTTCATTCCGATGCACGTCTGCAGTGTTACTGTATCCCTTGCACCTTCCCATTGACGATGAAACACAGAAATTGCATCGGAATGAAATATAAGAGACACAATGTCGACTTAAGTACAGGAAGATTGAGTCTTCCTACTGTGTATGTTTTGAGCGTTTCCTGCGTCATCAATTTTACATTCCGATGCACCTCTGCAGGTTTACTGTATCCATTGGACCTTCCCATTGACGATGAAACACAGAAATTACATCGGAATTAAATATAAGAGACACAACGTTGACTTAAGTACAAGAAAACTGAGTCTTCTTACGGTCTATGTTTTGAGCGTTTCCAGTGTCACCAGTTTTACATTCCGATGCACCTCTGCAGGTTTACTGTATCCCTTGCACCTTCACAGTGACAATGAAACACAGAAATTGCATCGGAATGAAATATAAGAGACACAATGCCGACTTAAGTACAGAAAAACTGAGTCTTCCTACTGTCTATGTTTTGAGCGTGTCCTGTGTTACCAGTTTTACATTCCGATGCACCTCTGCAGGTTTACTGTATCCCTTGCACCTTCACAGTGACGATGAAACACAGAAATTGCATCGGAATTAAATATAAGAGACACAATGCCGACTTAAGTACAGGAACATTGTGTCTTCCTACTGTCTATGTTTTGAGCGTTTCCTGCGTCACCAGTTTTACATTCCGATGCTCCTCTGCAGGTTTACTGTATCCATTGGACCTTCCCATTGATGATGAAACACAGAAATTACTTCGTAATTAAATATAAGAGACACAACCTTGACTTAAGTACAAGAAAACTGAGTCTTCTTACGGTCTATGTTTTGAGCGTTTCCAGTGTCACCAGTTTTACATTCCGATGCACCTCTGCAGGTTTACTGTATCCACTGGACCTTCCCATTGACGATGAAACACAGAAATTGCATCGGAATGAAATATAAGAGACACAATGCCGACTTAGGTACAGGAAGACTTGAGTCTTCCTACTGTCTATGTTTTGAGCGTGTCCTGTGTCACCTGTTTTACATTCCGATGCACCTCTGCAGGTTTACTGTATCCCTTGCACCTTCACAGTGACGATGAAACACAGAAATTGCATCGGAATTAAATATAAGAGACACAATGCCGACTTAAGTACAGGAAGATTGAGTCTTCCTACTGTGTATGATTTGAGCGTTTCCTGTGTCACCAATCTTACATTCCGATGCACCTCTGCAGGTTTACTGTATCCATTGGACCTTCCCATTGACGATGATACACAGAAATAGCATCGGAATTAAATATAAAAGACACAATGCCGACCTAAGAACAGGAAGGCTGAGTCTTCCTACTGTCTATGTTTTGAGCGTTTCCTGTGTCACCAGTTTTACATTCCGATGCACCTCTGCAGGTTTACTGTTTCCCTTGCAACTTCACAGTGACGATGAAACACAGAAATAGCATCGGAATTAAATATAAAAGACACAATGCCGACCTAAGGACAGGAAGGCTGAGTCTTCCTACTGTCTATGTTTTGAGCGTTTCCTGTGTCAACAGTTTTACATTCCGATGCACCTCTGCAGGAATACTGTTTCCCTTCGACTTTCCCATTGACGATGAATCACAGAAATTGCATCGGAATTAAATATAAGATACACAATGCCGACATAAGAACAGGTATGCTGAGTCTTCCTACTGTGTATGTTTTGAGCGTTTTCTGCGTCACCAATTTTACATTCCGATGCACCTCTGCAGGTTTACTGTATCCATTGGACCTTCCCATTGACGATGATACACAGAAATAGCATCGGAATTAAATATAAGAGACACAATGCCGACTTAAGTACAGAAAAACTGAGTCTTCCTACTGTCTATGTTTTCGGCGTGTCCTGTGGTCCATAGGACCTTCCCATTGACGATGAAACACAGAAATTACATCGGAATTAAATATAAGAGACACAACGTTGACTTAAGTACAAGAAAACTGAGTCTTCTTACGGTCTATGTTTTGAGCGTTTCCAGTGTCACCAGTTTTACATTCCGATGCACCTCTGCAGGTTTACTGTATCCCTTGCACCTTCACAGTGACAATGAAACACAGAAATTGCATCGGAATGAAATATAAGAGACACAATGCCGACTTAAGTACAGAAAAACTGAGTCTTCCCACTGTCTATGTTTTGAGCGTGTCCTGTGTTACCAGTTTTACATTCCGATGCACCTCTGCAGGTTTACTGTATCCCTTGCACCTTCACAGTGACGATGAAACACAGAAATTGCATCGGAATTAAATATAAGAGACACAATGCCGACTTAAGTACAGGAACATTGTGTCTTCCTACTGTCTATGTTTTGAGCGTTTCCTGCGTCACCAGTTTTACATTCCGATGCACCTCTGCAGGTTTACTGTATCCATTGGACCTTCCCATTGATGATGAAACACAGAAATTACTTCGTAATTAAATATAAGAGACACAACCTTGACTTAAGTACAAGAAAACTGAGTCTTCTTACGGTCTATGTTTTGAGCGTTTCCAGTGTCACCAGTTTTACATTCCGATGCACCTCTGCAGGTTTACTGTATCCACTGGACCTTCCCATTGACGATGAAACACAGAAATTGCATCGGAATGAAATATAAGAGACACAATGCCGACTTAGGTACAGGAAGACTTGAGTCTTCCTACTGTCTATGTTTTGAGCGTGTCCTGTGTCACCTGTTTTACATTCCGATGCACCTCTGCAGGTTTACTGTATCCCTTGCACCTTCACAGTGACGATGAAACACAGAAATTGCATCGGAATTAAATATAAAAGACACAATGCCGACTTAAGTATAAGAAAACTGAGTCTTATTAGGGTCTATGTTATGAGCGCTTCCTGTGTCACCAGTTTTACATTCCGATGCACCTCTGCAGGGTTACTGTTTCCCTTGGGCCTTCCCATTGTCGATGAAACACAGAAATTGCATCTAAATTACATATAAGAGACACAATGCCGACATCAGTACAAGAAAACTGAGTCTTCTTAGGGTCTATGTTTTGACCGCTTCCTGTATCACCAGTTTTACATTCCAATGCACCTCTGCAGGTTTACTCTATCCCTTGGACCTTCCCATTGCCGACGAAACTCAGAAATTGCATTGGATTTAAATGTAAGAGACACAATGCCGACTGAAGTATTGGAAGACTGAATATTCCTACTGTCTATGCTTTGATCGTTTCCTGTGTCACCAGTTTTACTTTCCGATGCACCTCTGCACGTTTACTGTATCCATTGGACCTTCCCATTGACGATGAAACACAGAAATTGCATCGGAATTAAATATAAGAGACACAATGCCGACTTAAGTACAGGAACATTAAGTCTTCCTACTGTCTATGTTTTGTGCGTTTCCTGCGTCACCAGTTTTACATTCCGATGCACCTCTGTAGGTTTACTGTATCCATTGGACCTTCCCATTGATGATGAAACACAGAAATTACATCGTAATTAAATATAAGAGACACAACATTCACTTAAGTACAGGAAAACTGAGTGTTCTTACGGTCTATGTTTTGAGCGTTTCCAGTGTCACCAGTTTTACATTCTGATGGATCTCTGCAGGTTTACTGTATCCATTGGACCTTCCCATGGACGATGAAACACAGAAATTGCATCGGAATTAATTATAAGAGACACAATGTCGACTTAAGTACAGGAAGATTGAGTCTTCCTACTGTGTATGTTTTGAGCGTTTCCTGCGTCATCAATTTTACATTCCGATGCACCTCTGCAGGTTTACTGTATCCATTGGACCTTCCCATTGACGATGAAACACAGAAATAGCATCGGAATTAAATATAAGAGACACAATGCCGACTTAAGAACAGGAAGGCCTAGTTTTCCTACTGACTATGTTTTGAGCGTGTCCTGTGTCACCAGTTTTACATTCCGATGCACCTCTGCAGGTTTACTGTATCCCTTGTATCTTCCCATTGACGATGAAACACAGAAATTGCATCGGTGTTAAATATAAGAGACACAATGCCGGCTTAAGTACAGGAACATTGAGTCTTCCTACTGTCTATGTTTTGAGCATTTCCTGCGTCACCAGTTTTACATTCCGATGCACCTCTGCAGGTTTACTGTATCCATTGGACCTTCCCATGGACGATGAAACACAGAAATTGCATCGGAATTAAATATAAGAGACACAATGTCGACTTAGGTACAGGAAGACTGAGTCTTCCTACTGTCTATGTTTTGAGCGTGTCCTGTGTAACCAGTTTTACATTCCGATGCACCTCTGCAGGTTTACTGTTTCCCTTGCAACTTCACAGTGACGATGAAACACAGAAATTGCATCGGAATTAAATATGAGAGACACAATGCCGACTTAAGTACAGGAAGATTGAGTCTTCCTACTGTGTATGTTTTGAGCGTTTCCTGCGTCACCAATTTTACATTCCGATGCACCTCTGCAGGTTTACTGTATCCATTGGACCTTCCCATTGACGATGATACACAGAAATAGCATCGGAATTAAATTTAAGAGACACAATGCCGACTTAAGAACAGGAAGGCTGAGTCTTCCTACTGTCTATGATTTGAGCGTTTCCTGCGTCACCAGTTTTACATTCCGATGCACCCCTGCAGGTTTACTGTATCCATAGGACGTTCCCACTGACGATGAAACACAGAAATAGCATCGGAATTAAATATAAGAGACAAAATGCCGACTTAGGTACAGGAAGACTGAGTCTTCCTACTTTCTACGTTTTCAGCGTTTCCTGTGTCACCAGTTTTACATTCCGATGCACCTCTGCAGGTTTACTGTATCCCTTGCACCATCACAGTGACGATGAAACACAGAAATTGCATCGGAATTAAATATAAACGACACAATGCCGACATAAGTACAAGAAAACTGAGTCTTCTTTGTGTCTATGTTATGAGCGCTTCCTGTGTCACCAGTTTTTCATTCCGATGCACGTCTGCAGTGTTACTGTATCCCTTGCACCTTCCCATTGACGATGAAACACAGAAATTGCATCGGAATGAAATATAAGAGACACAATGCCGACTTAAGTACAGAAAAACTGAGTCTTCCTACTGTCTATGTTTTGGGCGTGTCCTGTGTTACCAGTTTTACATTCCGATGCACCTCTGCAGGTTTACTGTATCCTTTGCACCTTCACAGTGACGATGAAACACAGAAATTGCATCGGAATTAAATATAAGGGACACAATGCCGACTTAAGTACAGGAAGATTGAGTCTTCCTACTGTGTATGATTTGAGCGTTTCCTGTGTCACCAATCTTACATTCCGATGCACCTCTGCAGGTTTACTGTATCCATTGGACCTTCCCATTGACGATGATACACAGAAATAGCATCGGAATTAAATATAAAAGACACAATGCCGACCTAAGAACAGGAAGGCTGAGTCTTCCTACTGTCTATGTTTTGAGCGTTTCCTGTGTCACCAGTTTTACATTCCGATGCACCTCTGCAGGTTTACTGTTTCCCTTGCAACTTCACAGTGACGATGAAACACAGAATAGCATCGGAATTAAATATAAAAGACACAATGATGACCTAAGAACAGGAAGGCTGAGTCTTCCTACTGTCTATGTTTTGAGCGTTTCCTGTGTCAACAGTTTTACATTCCGATGCACCTCTGCAGGAATACTGTTTCCCTTCGACTTTCCCATTGACGATGAATCACAGAAATTGCATCGGAATTAAATATAAGAGACACAATGCCGAC
The DNA here is from genome assembly GCF_023898315.1 of Schistocerca nitens. Classification (NCBI taxonomy): domain Eukaryota; kingdom Metazoa; phylum Arthropoda; class Insecta; order Orthoptera; family Acrididae; genus Schistocerca; species Schistocerca nitens. The sequence goes on along the minus strand of NC_064615.1, from coordinate 1,198,354,793 downwards.
ATAAGAACAGGTATGCTGAGTCTTCCTACTGTGTATGTTTTGAGCGTTTCCTGCGTCACCAATTTTACATTCCGATGCACCTCTGCAGGTTTACTGTATCCATTGGACCTTCCCATTGACGATGATACACAGAAATAGCATCGGAATTAAATATAAGAGACACAATGCCGACTTAAGTACAGAAAAACTGAGTCTTCCTACTGTCTATGTTTTGGGCGTGTCCTGTGGTCCATAGGACCTTCCCATTGACGATGAAACACAGAAATTACATCGGAATTAAATATAAGAGACACAACGTTGACTTAAGTACAAGAAAACTGAGTCTTCTTACGGTCTATGTTTTGAGCGTTTCCAGTGTCACCAGTTTTACATTCCGATGCACCTCTGCAGGTTTACTGTATCCCTTGCACCTTCACAGTGACAATGAAACACAGAAATTGCATCGGAATGAAATATAAGAGACACAATGCCGACTTAAGTACAGAAAAACTGAGTCTTCCTACTGTCTATGTTTTGAGCGTGTCCTGTGTTACCAGTTTTACATTCCGATGCACCTCTGCAGGTTTACTGTATCCCTTGCACCTTCACAGTGACGATGAAACACAGAAATTGCATCGGAATTAAATATAAGAGACACAATGCCGACTTAAGTACAGGAACATTGTGTCTTCCTACTGTCTATGTTTTGAGCGTTTCCTGCGTCACCAGTTTTACATTCCGATGCACCTCTGCAGGTTTACTGTATCCATTGGACCTTCCCATTGATGATGAAACACAGAAATTACTTCGTAATTAAATATAAGAGACACAACCTTGACTTAAGTACAAGAAAACTGAGTCTTCTTACCGTCTATGTTTTGAGCGTTTCCAGTGTCACCAGTTTTACATTCCGATGCACGTCTGCAGTGTTACTGTATCCACTGGACCTTCCCATTGACGATGAAACACAGAAATTGCATCGGAATGAAATATAAGAGACACAATGCCGACTTAGGTACAGGAAGACTTGAGTCTTCCTACTGTCTATGTTTTGAGCGTGTCCTGTATCACCTGATTTACATTCCGATGCACCTCTGCAGGTTTACTGTATCCCTTGCACCTTCACAGTGACGATGAAACACAGAAATTGCATCGGAATTAAATATAAAAGACACAATGCCGACTTAAGTATAAGAAAACTGAGTCTTATTAGGGTCTATGTTATGAGCGCTTCCTGTGTCACCAGTTTTACATTCCGATGCACCTCTGCATGGTTACTGTTTCCCTTGGGCCTTCCCATTGTCGATGAAACACAGAAATTGCATCTAAATTACATATAAGAGACACTATGCCGACATCAGTACAAGAAAACTGTGTCTTCTTAGGGTCTATGTTTTGACCGCTTCCTGTATCACCAGTTTTACATTCCAATGCACCTCTGCAGGTTTACTCTATCCCTTGGACCTTCCCATTGCCGACGAAACTCAGATATTGCATTGGATTTAAATGTAAGAGACACAATGCCGACTGAAGTATTGGAAGACTGAATATTCCTACTGTCTATGCTTTGATCGCTTCCTGTGTCACCAGTTTTACATTCCGATGCACCTCTGCACGTTTACTGTATCCATTGGACCTTCCCATTGACGATGAAACACAGAAATTGCATCGGAATTAAATATAAGAGACACAATGCCGACTTAAGTACAGGAACATTAAGTCTTCCTACTGTCTATGTCTTGGGCGTTTCCTGCGTCACCAGTTTTACATTCCGATGCACCTCTGCAGGTTTACTCTATCCATTGGACATTCCCATTGATGATGAAACACAGAAATTACATCGTAATTAAATATAAGATACACAACAATGACTTAAGTACAAGAAAACTGAGTCTTCTTACGGTCTATGTTTTGAGCGTTTCCAGTGTCACCAGTTTTACATTCCGATGCACCTCTGCAGGTTTACTGTATCCATTGGACCTTCCCATGGACGATGAAACACAGAAATTGCATCGGAATTAAATATAAGAGACACAATGCCGACATAGGCACAGGAAGACTGTCTTCCCGCTGTCTACGTTTTGAGCGTTTCCTGTGTCACCAGTTTTACATTCCGATGCACGTCTGCAGTGTTACTGTATCCCTTGGACCTTCCCTTTGACGATGAAACACAGAAATTGCATCGGAATTAAATATAAGAGACACAATGCCGACATAAGTACAGAAAAACTGAGACTTCCTACTGTCTATGTTTTGAGCGTGTCCTGTGTTACCAGTTTTAAATTCCGATGTACATCTGCAGGTTTACTGTATCCCTTGCACCTTCACAGTGACGATCAAACACAGAAATTGCATCGGAATTAAATATAAGAGACACAATGCCGACTGAAGTACAGGAAGATTGAGTCTTCCTACTGTGTATGATTTGAGCATTTCCTGCGTCACCAATTTTACATTCCGATGCACCTCTGCAGGTTTACTGTATCCATTGGACCTTCCAATTGACGATGATACACAGAAATAGCATCGGATTTAAATATAAGAGACACAATGCCGACCTAAGAACAGGAAGGCTGAGTCTTCCCACTGTCTATGTTTTGAGCGTTTCCTGTGTCACCAGTTTTACATTCCGATGCACCTCTCCAGGATTACTGTATCCCTTGGATATTCCCATTGTCGATGAAATACTGAAATTGCATCGGAATTAAATATAAGAGACACAATGCCGACTTAAGTACAGGAACATTGTGTCTTCCTACTGTCTATGTTTTGAGCGTTTGCTGCGTCACCAGTATTACATTCCGATGCACCTCTGCAGGTTTACTGTATCCATTGGACCTTCCCATTGATGATGAAACACAGAAATTACATCGTAATTAAATATAAGAGACACAACCTTGACTTAAGTACAAGAAAACTGAGTCTTCTTACGGTCTATGTTTTGAGCGTTTCCAGTGTCACCAGTTTTACATTCCGATGCACCTCTGCAGGTTTACTGTATCCACTGGACCTTCCCATGGACGATGAAAAACAGAAATTGCATCGGAATTAAATATAAGAGACACAATGCCGACTTAGGTACAGGAAGACTTGAGTCTTCCTACTGTCTATGTTTTGAGCGTGTCCTGTGTCACCTGTTTTACATTCCGATGCACCTCTGCAGGTTTACTGTATCCCTTGCACCTTCACAGTGACGATTAAACACAGAAATTGCAACGGAATTAAATATAAACGACACAATGCCGACATAAGTACAAGAAAACTGGGTCATCTTAGGGTCTATGTTATGAGCGCTTTCTGTGTCACCAGTTTTACATTCCGATGCACCTCTGCACTGTTACTGTATCCCTTGGACCTTCCTATTGACGATGAAACACAGAAATTGCATCGGAAATAAATATAAGAGACACAATGCCGACTTAAGTACAGAAAGACTCAGTCTTCTTACTGTCTATGTTTTGAGCGTGTCCTGTGTTACCAGTTTTACATTCCGATGCACCTCTGCAGGTTTACTGTATCCCTTGCACCTTCACAGTGACGATGAAACACAGATATTGCATCGGAATTAAATATAAGAGACACAATGCCGACTTAAGTACAGGAACATTGTGACTTCCTACTGTCTATGCTTTGAGCGTTTCCTGCGTCACGAGTTTTACATTCCGATGCACCTCTGCAGGTTTACTGTATCCCTTGCACCTTCACAGTGACGATGAAACACAAAAATTGCATCGGAATTAAATATAAAAGACACAATGCCGACTTAAGTATAAGAAAACTGAGTCTTATTAGGGTCTATGTTATGAGCGCTTCCTGTGTCACCAGTTTTACATTCCGATGCACCTCTGCAGGGTTACTGTTTCCCTTGGGCCTTCCCATTGTCGATGAAACACAGAAATTGCATCTAAATTACATATAAGAGACACAATGCCGACATCAGTACAAGAAAACTGAGTCTTCTTAGGGTCTATGTTTTGACCGCTTCCTGTATCACCAGTTTTACATTCCGATGCACCTCTGCAGGTTTACTCTATCCCTTGGACCTTCCCATTGCCGACGAAACTCAGAAATTGCATTGGATTTAAATATAAGAGACACAATGCCGACCGAAGTATAGGAAGACTGAATATTCCTACTGTCTATGCTTTGATCGTTTCCTGTGTCACCAGTTTTACATTCCGATGCACCTCTGCACGTTTACTGTATCCATTGGACCTTCCCATTGATGATGAAACACAGAAATTACATCGTAATTAAATATAAGAGACACAACATTGACTTAAGTACAAGAAAACTGAGTCTTCTTACGGTCTATGTTTTGAGCGTTTCCAGTGTCACCAGTTTTACATTCCGATGCACGTCTGCAGTGTTACTGTATCCCTTGGACCTTCCCATTGACGATGAAACACAGAAATTGCATCGGAATTAAATATAAGAGACACAATGCCGACATAAGTACAGAATAACTGAGTCTTCCTACTGTCTATGTTTTGAGCGTGTCCTGTGTTACCAGTTTTTAATACCGATGTATCTCTGCAGGTTTACTGTATCCCCTGCACCTTCACAGTGACGATCAAACACAGAAATTGCATCGGAATTAAATATAAGAGACTCAATGCCGACTTAAGTACAGGAAGATTGAGTCTTCCTACTGTGTATGATTTGAGCGTTTCCTGCGTCACCAATTTTACATTCCGATGCACCTCTGTAGGTTTACTGTATCCATTGGACCTTCCCATTGACGATGATACACAGAAATAGCATCGGATTTAAATATAAGAGACACAATGCCGACCTAAGGACAGGAAGGCTGAGTCTTCCTACTGTCTATGTTTTGAGCGTTTCCTGTGTCACCAGTTTTACATTCCGATGCACCTCTCCAGGATTACTGTATCCCTTGGATATTCCCATTGTCGATGAAATACAGAAATTGCATCGGAATTAAATATAAGAGACACAATGCCGACTTAAGTACAGGAACATTGTGTCTTCCTACAGTCTATGTTTTGAGCGTTTCCTGCGTCACCAGTTTTACATTCCGTTGCACCTCTGCAGGTTTACTGTATCCATTGGGGCTTCCCATTGATGATGAAACACAGAAATTACATCGTAATTAAATATAAGAGACACAACTTTGACTTAAGTACAAGAAAACTGAGTCTTCTTACGGTCTATGTTTTGAGCGTTTCCAGTGTCACCAGTTTTACATTCCGATGCACCTCTGCGGGTTTACTGTATCCACTGGACCTTCCCATGGACGATGAAAAACAGAAATTGCATCGGAATTAAATATAAGAGACACAATGCCGACTTAGGTACAGGAAGACTTGAGTCTTCCTACTGTCTATGTTTTGAGCGTGTCCTGTGTCACCTGTTTTACATTCCGATGCACCTCTGCAGGTTTACTGTATCCCTTGCACCTTCACAGTGACGATTAAACACAGAAATTGCAACGGAATTAAATATAAACGACACAATGCCGACATAAGTACAAGAAAACTGAGTCTTCTTAGGGTCTATGTTATGAGCGCTTTCTGTGTCACCAGTTTTACATTCCGATGCACCTCTGCACTGTTACTGTATCCCTTGGACCTTCCCATTGACGATGAAACACAGAAATTGCATCGGAATTAAATATAAGAGACACAATGCCGACTTAAGTACAGAAAGACTCCGTCTTCTTACTGTCTATGTTTTGAGCGTGTCCTGTGTCACCAGTCTTACATTCCGATGCACCTCTGCAGGTTTACTGTATCCCTTGCACCTTCACAGTGACGATGAAACACAGAAATTGCTTCGGAATTAAATATAAAAGACACAATGCCGACTTAAGTACAAGAAAACTGAGTCTTATTAGGGTCTATGTTATAAGCGCTTTCTGTGTCACCAGTTTTACATTCCGGTGCACCTCTGCACTGTTACTGTATCCCTTGGACCTTCCCATTGACGATGAAACACAGAAATTGCATCGGAATTAAATATAAGAGACACAATGCCGACTTAAGTACAGAAAGACTCAGTCTTCTTACTGTCTATGTTTTGAGCGTGTCCTGTGTTTCCAGTTTTACATTCCGATGCACCTCTGCAGGTTTACTGTATCCCTTGCACCTTCACAGTGACGATGAAACACAGAAATTGCATCGGAATTAAATATAAGAGACACAATGCCGACTTAAGTACAGGAACATTGTGTCTTCCTACTGTCTATGCTTTGAGCGTTTCCTGCGTCACCAGTTTTACATTCCGATGCACCTCTGCAGGTTTACTGTATCCATTGGACCTTCCCATTGATGATGAAACACAGAAATTACTTCGCAATTAAATATAAGAGACACAACCTTGACTTAAGTACAAGAAAACTGAGTCTTCTTACGGTCTATGTTTTGAGCGTTTCCAGTGTCACCAGTTTTACATTCCGATGCACCTCTGCAGGTTTACTGTATCCATTGGACATTCCCATGGACGATGAAACACAGAAATTGCATCGGAATTAAATATAAGAGACACAATGCCGACATAGGTACAGGAAGACTGTCTTCCTGCTGTCTACGTTTTGAGCGTTTCCTGTGTCACCAGTATTACATTCCGATGCACGTCTGCAGTGTTACTGTATCCCTTGGACCTTCCCATTGACGATGAAACACAGAAATTGCATCGGAATTAAATATAAGAGACACAATGCCGACATAAGTACAGAATAACTGTGTCTTCCTACTGTCTATGTTTTGAGCGTGTCCTGTGTTAACAGTTTTAAATTCCGATGTACCTCTGCAGGTTTACTGTATCCCTTGCACCTTCACAGTGACGATCATACACAGAAATTGCATCGGAATTAATTATAAGAGACACAATGCCGACTTAAGTACAGGAAGATTGAGTCTTCCTACTGTGTATGATTTGAGCGTTTCCTGCGTCACCAATTTTACATTCCGATGCACCTCTGCAGGTTTACTGTATCCATTGGACCTTCCCATTGACGATGATACACAGAAATAGCATCGGATTTAAATATAAGAGACACAATGCCGTCCTAAGGACAGGAAGGCTGAGTCTTCCTACTGTCTATGATTTGAGCGTTTCCTGTGTCACCATTTTTACATTCCGATGCACCTCTCCAGGATTACTGTATCCCTTGGATATTCCCATTGTCGATGAAATACAGAAATTGCATCGGAATTAAATATAAGAGACACAATGCCGACTTAAGTACAGGAACATTGTGTCTTCCTACAGTCTATGTTTTGAGTTTTTCCTGCGTCACCAGTTTTACATTCCGATGCACCTCTGCAGGTTTACTGTATCCATTGGGGCTTCCCATTGATGATGAAACACAGAAATTACATCGTAATTAAATATAAGAGACACAACCTTGACTTAAGTACAAGAAAACTGAGTCTTCTTACGGTCTATGTTTTGAGCGTTTCCAGTGTCACCAGTTTTACATTCCGATGCACCTCTGCAGGTTTACTGTATCCACTGGACCTTCCCATGGACGATGAAAAACAGAAATTGCATCGGAATTAAATATAAGAGACACAATGCCGACTTAGGTACAGGAAGACTTGAGTCTTCCTACTGTCTATGTTTTGAGCGTGTCCTGTGTCACCTGTTTTACATTCCGATGCACCTCTGCAGGTTTACTGTATCACTTGCACCTTCACAGTGACGATTAAACACAGAAATTGCAACGCAATTAAATATAAACGACACAATGCCGACATAAGTACAAGAAAACTGAGTCTTCTTAGGGTCTATGTTATGAGCGCTTTCTGTGTCACCAGTTTTACATTCCGATGCACCTCTGCACTGTTACTGTATCCCTTGGACCTTCCCATTGACGATGAAACACAGAAATTGCATCGGAATTAAATATAAGAGACACAATGCCGACTTAAGTACAGAAAGACTCAGTCTTCTTACTGTCTCTGTTTTGATCGTGTCCTGTGTTACCAGTTTTACATTCCGATGCACCTCTGCAGGTTTACTGTATCCCTTGCACCTTCACAGTGACGATGAAACACAGAAATTGCATCGGAATTAAATATAAGAGACACAATGCCGACTTAAGTACAGGAACATTGTGTCTTCCTACTGTCTATGCTTTGAGCGTTTCCTGCGTCACCAGTTTTACATTCCGATGCACCTCTGCAGGTTTACTGTATCCATTGGACCTTCCCATTGTCGATGAAACACAGAAATTGCATCTAAATTAAATATAAGAGACACAATGCCGACATCAGTACAAGAAAACTGAGTCTTCTTAAGGTCTATGTTTTGACCGCTTCCTGTATCACCAGTTTTACATTCCGATGCACATCTGCAGGTTTACTCTATTCCTTGGACCTTCCCATTGCCGACGAAACTCAGAAATTGCATTGGATTTAAATATAAGAGACACAATGCCGACTGAAGTATAGGAAGACTGAATATTCCTACTGTCTATGCTTTGATCGTTTCCTGTGTCACCAGTTTTACATTCCGATAAACCTCTGCACGTTTACTGTATCCATTAGACCTTCCCATTGACGATGAAACACAGAAATTGCATCGGAATTAAATATAAGAGACACAATGCCGACATAAGTACAGGAACATTAAGTCTTCCTACTGTCTATGTTTTGTGCGTTTCCTGCGTCACCAGTTTTACATTCCGATGCACCTCTGCAGGTTTACTGTATCCATTGGACCTTCCCATTGATGATGAAACACAGAAATTACATCGTAATTAAATATAAGAGACACAACATTCACTTAAGTACAGGAAAACTGAGTGTTCTTACGGTCTATGTTTTGAGCGTTTCCAGTGTCACCAGTTTTACATTCTGATGCATCTCTGCAGGTTTACTGTATCCATTGGACCTTCCCATGGACGATGAAACACAGAAATTGCATCGGAATTAATTATAAGAGACACAATGTCGACTTAAGTACAGGAAGATTGAGTCTTCCTACTGTGTATGTTTTGAGCGTTTCCTGCGTCATCAATTTTACATTCCGATGCACCTCTGCAGGTTTACTGTATCCATTGGACCTTCCCATTGACGATGAAACACAGAAATAGCATCGGAATTAAATATAAGAGACACAATGCCGACTTAAGAACAGGAAGGCTGAGTCTTCCTACTGTCTATGTTTTGAGCGTGTCCTGTGTCACCAGTTTTACATTCCGATGCACCTCTGCAGGTTTACTGTATCCCTTGTATCTTCCCATTGACGATGAAACACAGAAATTGCATCGGTATTAAATATAAGAGACACAATGCCGGCTTAAGTACAGGAACATTGAGTCTTCCTACTGTCTATGTTTTGAGCATTTCCTGCGTCACTAGTTTTACATTCCGATGCACCTCTGCAGGTATACTGTATCCATTGGACCTTCCCATGGACGATGAAACACAGAAATTGCATCGGAATTAAATATAAGAGACACAATGTCGACTTAGGTACAGGAAGACTGAGTCTTCCTACTGTCTATGTTTTGAGCGTGTCCTGTGTTACCAGTTTTACATTCCGATGCACCTCTGCAGGTTTACTGTTTCCTTTGCAACTTCACAGTGACGATGAAACACAGAAATTGCATCGGAATTAAATATGAGAGACACAATGCCGACTTAAGTACAGGAAGATTGAGTCTTCCTACTGTCTATGTTTTGAGCGTTTCCTGCGTCACCAGTTTTACATTCCGATGCACCCCTGCAGGTTTACTGTATCCATAGGACCTTCCCATTGACGATGAAACAGAGAAATTACATCGGAATTAAATATAAGAGACACAACGTTGACTTAAGTACAAGAAAACTGAGTCTTCTTACGGTCTATGTTTTGAGCGTTTCCAGTGTCACCAGTTTTACATTCCGATGCACCTCTGCAGGTTTACTCTATCCATTGGACCTTCCCATTGACGATGATACACAGAAATAGCATCGGAATGAAATATAAAAGACACAATGCCGACTTAAGTACAAGAAAACTGAGTCTTCTTTGTGTCTATGTTATGAGCGCTTCCTGTGTCACCAGTTTTTCATTCCGATGCACGTCTGCAGTGTTACTGTATCCCTTGGACCTTCCCATTGACGATGAAACACAGAAATTGCATCGGAATTAAATATAAGAGACACAATGCCGACTTAAGTACAGGAAGATTGAGTCTTCCTACTGTGTATGATTTGAGCGTTTCCTGTGTCACCAATCTTACATTCCGATGCACCTCTGCAGGTTTACTGTATCCATTGGACGTTCCCATTGACGATGATACACAAAAATAGCATCGGAATTAAATATAAAAGACACAATGCCGACCTAAGAACAGGAAGGCTGAGTCTTCCTACTGTCTATGTTTTGAGCGTTTCCTGTGTCACCAGTTTTACATTCCGATGCACCTCTGCAGATTTACTGTATCCACTGGACCTTCCCATGGACGATGAAAAACAGAAATTGCATCGGAATATAAGAGACACAATGCCGAATTAGGTACAGGAAGACTTGAGTCTTCCTACTGTCTATGTTTTGAGCGTGTCCTGTGTCACCTGTTTTACATTCCGATGCACCTCTGCAGGTTTACTGTATCCCTTGCACCTTCACAGTGACGATTAAGCACAGAAATTGCAACGGAATTAAATATAAACGACACAATGCCGACATAAGTACAAGAAAACTGAGTCTTCTTAGGGTCTATGTTATGAGCGCTTTCTGTGTCACCAGTTTTACATTCCGATCCACATCTGCAGTGTTACTGTATCCCTTGGACCTTCCCATTGACGATGAAACACAGAAATTGCATCGGAATTAAATATAAGAGACACAATGCCGACTTAAGTACAGAAAGACTCAGTCTTCTTACTGTCTATGTTTTGAGCGTGTCGTGTGTCACCAGTCTTACATTCCGATGCACCTCTGCAGGTTTACTGTATCCCTTGCACCTTCACTATGACGATGAAACACAGAAATTGCATCTAAATTAAATATAAGAGACACAATGCCGACATCAGTACAAGAAAACTGAGTCTTCTTAGGGTCTATGTTATGAGCGCTTTCTGTGTCACCAGTTTTACATTCCGATCCACATCTGCAGTGTTACTGTATCCCTTGGACCTTCCCATTGCGACGAAACTCAGAAATTGCATTGGATTTAAATATAAGACAGACAATGCCGACTGAAGTATAGGTAGACTGAATATTCCTACTGTCTATGCTTTGATCGTTTCCTGTGTCACCAGTTTTACATTCCGATGCACCTCTGCACGTTTACTGTATCCATTGGACCTTCCCATTGACGATGAATCACAGAAATTGCATCGGAATTAAATATAAGAGACACAATGCCGACTTAAGTACAGGAACATTGAGTCTTCCTACTGTCTATGATTTGAGCGTTTCCTGCGTCACCAGTTTTACATTCCGATGCACCTCTGCAGGTTTACTGTATCCATTGGACCTTCCCATTGACGATGAAACACAGAAATTACATCGGAATTAAATATAAGAGACACATAGTTGACTTAAGTACAAGAAAACTGAGTCTTCTTACGGTCTATGTTTTGAGCGGTTTCAGTGTCACCAGTTTTACATTCCGATGCACCTCTGCAGGTTTACTGTATCCATTGGACCTTCCCATGGACGTTGAAACACAGATATTGCATCGGAATTAAATATAAGAGACACAATGCCGACATAGGTACAGGAAGACTGAGTCTTCCTACTGTCTATGTTTTGAGCGTGTCCAGTGTGACCAGTTTTACATTCCGATGCCCCTCTGTAGGTTTACTGTATCCCTTGCACCTTCACAGTGACGATGAAACACAGAAATTGCATCGGAATTAAATATAAAAGACACAATGACGACTTAAGTACAAGAAAACTGAGTCTTATTAGGGTCTATGTTATAAGCGCATCCTGTGTCACCAGTTTTACATTCCGATGCACCTCTGCAGTGTTACTGTATCCCGTGGACCTTCCCATTGTCGATGAAACACAGAAATTACATCGGAATTAAATATAAGAGACACAACGTTGACTTAAGTACAAGAAAACTAAGTTTTCTTACGGTCTATGTTTTGAGCGTTTCCAGTGTCACCAGTTTTACATTCTGATGCACCTCTGCAGGTTTACTGTATCCATTGGACATTCCCATGGACGATGAAACACAGAAATTGCATCGGATTTAAATATAAGAGACACAATGCCGACTTAGGTACAGGATGACTGAGTCTTCCTACTGTCTATGTTTTGAGCGTGTCCTGTGTCACCAGTTTTACATTCCGATGCACCTCAGCAGGTATACTGTATCCCTTGCACCTTCACAGTGACGATGAAACACAGAAATTTGTTCGGAATTAAATATATAAGACACAATGCCGACTTAAGTACAGGAAGATTGAGTCTTCCTACTGTCTATGTTTGAGCCTTTCCTGCGTCACCAATTTTACATTCCGATGCACCTCTGCAGGTTTACTGTATCCATTGGACCGTCCCATTGACGATGAAACACAGAAATAGCATCGGAATTAAGTATAAGGGACTCAATGACGTCTTAAGTACAGGAAGACAGAGTCTTCCAACTGTGTATGTTTTGAGCGTTTCCTGTGTCACCAGTTTTACATTCCCATGCACCTCTGCAGGTTTTCCTGAATCCCTTGGACCTTCAAAGTGACGATGAAACACAGAAATTGCATCGGAATTAAATATAAGAGACACAATGCCGACTTAAGTACAGGAAGACAGCGTCTTCCTACTGTCTGTGTTTTAAGCGTTTCCTCTGTCATCAGTTCCTCATTCCGATGCACCTCTGCAGGTTTACTGTATCCATTGGACCCCCCCATTGACGATGAAACACGGAAATTGCATCGGAATTAAATATAAAAGACACAATGCCGACATAAGTACAGGAAGACTGAGTCTTTCTACTGTCTATTTTTTTAGCGTTACCTGTGTCACCAGTTTTACAGTCCGATGCACATCTGCTGGTTTACTGTCTCCATTGGACCTACCCATTGACGATGAAACACAGAAATTGCATCGGAATTAAATATAAGAGACACAATGCCGACTAAAGTACAGGAAGACTGAGTCTTCCTACTGTCTATGTTTTGAGCGTTTCCTGTGTCACCTGTTTTACATTCCGATGCACCTCTGCAGGAATACTGTTTCCCTTCGACTTACCCATTGACGATGAATCACAGAAATTGCATCGGAATTAAATATAAGAGACACAATGCCGACATAAGAACAGGTATGCTGAGTCTTCCTACTGTGTATGTTTAGAGCGTTTCCTGCGTCACCTATTTTACATTCCGATGCACCTCTGCAGGTTTACTGTATCCATTGGACCGTCCCATTGACGATGAAACACAGAAATAGCATCCGAATTAAATATAAGAGACACAATGCCGTCTTAAGAACAGGTTGGCTGAGTCTTCCTACTGTCTATGTTTTGAGCGTTTCCTGTGTCCTCAGTTTTAGATTCCGATGCACCTCTGCAGGTTTACTGTATCACTTGGACCTTCCCATTGACGATGAAACACAGTAATTTTATCGGAATTAAATATAAGAGACACAATTTCGACTTAAGTACAGGAACATTGAGTCTTCCTACTGTCTATGTTTTGCGCGTTTCCTGCGCCACCAGTTTTACATTCCGATGCACCTCTGCAGGTTTACTGTATCCCTTGGATCTTCCAATTGACGACGAAACACAGAAATTGCATCGGAATTAAATATAAGAGACACAATGTCGACTTAAGTACAGGAAGATTGAGTCTTCCTAATGTCTATGTTTTGAGCGTTTCCAGCGTCACCAATTTTACATTCCGATGCACCTCTGCAGGTTTACTGTATCCATTGGACCGTTCCATTGACGATGAAGCACAGAAATAGCATCGGAATTAAGTATAAGGGACTCAATGACGTCTTAAGTAGAGGAAGACAGAGTCTTCCAACTGTATATGTTTTGAGCGTTTCCTGTGTCACCAGTTTTACATTCCCATGCACCTCTGCAGGTTTTCCTGTATCCCTTGGACCTTCAAAGTGACGATGAAACACAGATATTGCATCGGAATTAAATATAAGACACAATGCCGACTTAAGTACAGGAAGACAGAGTCTTCCTACTGTCTATGCTTTGAGCGTTTCCTGTGTCACCAGTTTTACATTCCGATGCAGCTCTGCAGGTATACTGTTTCCCTTCGACTTTCCCATTGACGATGAAACACAGAAATAGCATCGGAATTAAATATAAGAGACACAATGCCGACTTAAGTACAGGAAGACTGAGTCTTCCTACTGTCTATGTTTTGAGCGTGTCCAGTGTGACCAGTTTTACATTCCGATGCACCTCTGCAGGTTTACTGTATCCCTTTCACTTTCACAGTGACGATGAAACACAGAAATTGCATCGGAATTATATATAAAAGACACAATGCCGACTTAAGTACAAGAAAACTGAGTCTTCTTAGGGTCTATGTTATGAGCGCTTCCTGTGTCACCAGTTTTACATTCCGATGCACCTCTGCAGGGTTACTGTATCCCTTGGACCTTCCCATTGACGATGAAACACAGAAATTGCATCGGAATTAAATATAAGAGACACAATGCCGTCTTAAGTACAGAAAGACTGAGTCTTCCTACTGTCTATGTTTTGAGCGTGTCCTGTGTCACCAGTTTTACATTCCGATGCCCCTCTGTAGGTTTACTGTATCCCTTGCACCTTCACAGTGACGATGAAACACAGAAATTGCATCGGAATTAAATATAAAAGACACAATGACGACTAAAGTACAAGAAAACTGAGTCTTATTAGGGTCTATGTTATAAGCGCATCCTGTGTCACCAGTTTTACGTTCCGATGCACCTCTGCAGTGTTACTGTATCCCGTGGACCTTCCCATTGTCGATGAAACACAGAAATTACATCGGAATTAAATATAAGAGACACAACGTTGACTTAAGTACAAGAAAACTAAGTTTTCATACGGTCTATGTTTTGAGCGTTTCCAGTGTCACTAGTTTTACATTCTGATGCACCTCTGCAGGTTTACTGTATCCATTGGACCTTCCCATGGACGATGAAACACAGAAATTGCATCGGATTTAAATATAAGAGACACAATGCCGACTTAGGTACAGGAAGACTGAGTCTTCCTACTGTCTATGTTTTGAGCGTGTCCTGTGTCACCAGTTTTACATTCCGATGCACCTCTGCAGGCTTACTGTATCCCTTGGACCATCCCATTGACGATGAAACACAGAAATTGCATCTAAATTAAATATAAGAGACACAATGCCGACTTCAGTACAAGAAAACTGAGTCCTCTCAGGGTCTATGTTTTGACCGCTTCCTGTATCACCAGTTTTACATCCCGATGCACCTCTGCAGGTTTACTGTATCCCTTGGTCCTTCCCATTGACGACTAAACACAGAAATTGCATCGGAATTAAATATAAGGGACATAATGCCGACATAAGGACAGGAATGCTGAGACTTCCTACTGTCTATGCTTTTGAGCATTTCCTGTGTCATCAGTTTTACATTCCGATGCACCTCTGCAGGTTTACTGTATCGCTTGGATCTTCCAATTGACGATGAAACACAGAAATTGCATCGGAATTAAATATAAAAAACACAATGCCGACTTAAGTACAAGAAAACTGAGTCTTGTTAGGGTCTGTGTTATGAGCGCTTCCTGTGTCGCCAGTTTTACATTCCGATGCACCTCTGCAGGGTTACTGTATCCCTTGGACCTTCCCATTGACGATGAAACACAGAAATTGCATCGGAATTAAATATAAGAGACACAACGCCGACTAAAGTACAGGAAGTCTGAGTCTTCCTACTGTCTATGTTTTGAGCGTTTCCTGTGTCACCAGTTTTACATTCCGATGCACCTCTGCAGGAATACTGTTTCCCTTCGACTTTCCCATTGACGATGAATCACAGAAATTGCATCGGAATTAAATATAAGAGACACAATGCCGACATAAGTACATGAAGACTGAGTCTTCCTACTGTCTATGCTTTGAGCGTTCCCTGTGTCATCAGTTCTACATTCCGATGCACCTCTGCAGGTTTACTGTCTCCATTGGACCTTCACAGTGACGATGAAATACAGAAATTGCCTCGGAATGAAATAAAAGAGACACAATGTCGACTTAAGTATAGGAAGAGTGTGTCTTTCTATTGTCTATGCTTTGAGGGTTTCCTGTGTCACCAGTTTTACATTCCGATACACCTCTGCAGGTTCACTGTATCCATTGGACCATCCCATTGACGATGAAACACAGAAATTGCATCGGAATTAAATATAAGAGACACAATGCCGACTTAAGTACATGAAGACTGAGTCTTCCTACTGTCTATGCTTGGAGCGTTCCCTGTGTCATCAGTTCTACATTCCGATGCACCTCTGCAGGTTTACTGCATCCATTGGACCCCCCATTGACGATGAAACACAGAAATTGCATCGGAATGAAATATAAAAGACACAATGCCGACTTAAGTACAGGAAGACTGAGTCTTCCTACTGTCTATGTTTTGAGCGTGTCCTGTGTCACCAGTTTTACATTCCGATGCACCTCTGCACTTTTACTGTATCCTATGGACCTTCCAATTGTGATGAAATACAGAAATTGCATCGTAATTAAATATAAGAGACACAACGCCGACTTAAGTACAAGAAAACTGAGTCTTCTGACGGTATATGATTTGAGCGTTTCCTGTGTCACCAGTTTTACATTCCGTTACACCTCTGCAGGTTTACTGTATCCATTGGACCTTCCCATTGACGATGAAACACAGAAATTGCATCGGAATTAAATATAAGAGACACAATGCCGACTTAAGTACAGGAAGACTGAGTCTTCCTACTGTCTATGTTTTGAGCGTTTCCTGTGTCATCAGTTCTACATTCCGATGCACCTCTGCAGGTTTACTGTATCTATTGGACCCCACCATTGACGATGAAACACAGAAATTGCATCGGAATTAAATATAAAAGACACAATGCCGACCTAAGTACAGGAAGACTGAGTCTTCGTACTGTCTATGTTTTGAGCGTTTCCTGTGTCACCAGTTTTACATTCCGATGCACCTCTGCAGGTTTTCTGTGTCCCTTGGACCTTCCGATTTGCGATGAAACCCAGAAATTGCATCGGAATTAAATATAAGGGACACAATGACGTCTTAAGTACAGGAAGACAGAGTCTTCCAACTGTCAATGTTTTGAGCGTTTCCTGTGTCTCCAGTTTTACATTCCCATGCACCTCTGCAGGTTTTCCTGTATCCCTTGGACATCCAAAGTGACGATGAAACACAGAAATTGCATCGGAATTAAATATAAGAGACACAATGCCGACTTAAGTACAGGAAGACTGAGTCTTCCTACTGTCTATTTTTTGAGCGTTTCCTGTGTCACCAGTTTTACATTCCGATGCAGCTCTGCAGGTATACTGTTTCCCTTCGACTTTCCTATTGACAATGAAACACAGAAATTGCATCGGAATGAAATAAAAGAGACACAATGTCGACTTAAGTACAGGAAGAGGTTGTCTTTCTATTGTCTATGCTTTGAGCGTTTCCTGTGTCACCAGTTTTACATTCCGATGCACCTCTGCAGGTTTACTGCATCCATTGGACCTTCCCCTTGACGATGAGACACAGAAAATGCATCGGAATTAAATATAAGAGACACAATGCCGACCTAAGTACAGGAAGACTGAGTCTTCCTACTGTCTATGTTTTGAGCGTTTCCTGTGTCACCAGTTTTACATTCCGATCCACATCTGCAGGTTTACTGTATCCGTTGGACCTTCCCATTGACGACGAAGCACAGAAATTGCATCGGAATTAAATATAAGGGACACAACGCCGACTTATGTACAAGAAAACTGAGTCTTCTTAGGGTCTATGTTATGAGCGCTTCCTGTGTCACCAGTTTTACAATCCAATGCACCTCTGCAGGTTTACTATATTCCTTGGACCTTCCCATTGACGATAAAACACAGAAACTGCATCGAAATTAAATATAAGAGATACAATGCCGACTTAGGTACAGGAAGACTGAATCTTCCTACTGTCTATGTTTTGAGTGTTTCCTGTGTCATCAGTTTTACATTTTGGTGGACCTCTGCAGGTTTACTGTATCCATTGGACCTTCCCTTTGACGACGAAACACAGAAAATGCATCGGAATTAAATATAAGAGACACAATGTCGACTTAAGTACAGGAAGATTGAGTCTTCCTACTGTCTATGTTTGAGCGTTTCCTGCGTCACCAATTTTACATTCCGATGCACCTCTGCAGGTTTACTGTATCCATTGGACCGTCCCATTGACGATGAAACACAGAAATAGCATCGGAATTAAGTATAAGGGACTCAATGACGTCTTAAGTACAGGAAGACAGAGTCTTCCAACTGTGTATGTTTTGAGCGTTTCCTGTGTCACCAGTTTTACATTCCCATGCACCTCTGCAGGTTTTCCTGTATCCCTTGGACCTTCAAAGTGACGATGAAACACAGAAATTGCATCGGAATTAAATATAAGAGACACAATGCCGACTTAAGTACAGGAAGACAGAGTCTTCCTACTGTCTATGTTTTCAGCGTTTCCTGTGTCATCAGTTCCTCATTCCGATGCACCTCTGCAGGAATACTGTTTCCCTTCGACTCTCCCATTGACGATGAATCACAGAAATTGCATCGGAATTAAATATAAGAGACACAATGCCGACATAAGAACAGGTATGCTGAGTCTTCCTACTGTGTATGTTTTGAGCGTTTCCTGCGTCACCAATTTTACATTCCGATGCACCTCTGCAGGTTTACTGTATCCATTGGACCGTCCCATTGACGATGAAACACAGAAATAGCATCGGAATTAAATATAAGAGACACAATGCCGACTTAAGAACAGGTTGGCTGAGTCTTCCTACTGTCTATGTTTAGAGCGTTTCCTGTGTCCTCAGTTTTAGATTCCGATGCACCTCTGCAGGTTTACTGTATCACTTGGACCTTCCCATTGACGATGAAACACAGAAATTTTATCGGAATTAAATATAAGAGACACAATGGAGACTTAAGTACAGGAACATTGAGTCTTCCTACTGTCTATGTTTTGCGCGTTTCCTGCGTCACCAGTTTTACATTCCGATGCACCTCTGCAGGTTTACTGTATCCCTTGGATCTTCCAATTGACGACGAAACACAGAAATTGCATCGGAATTAAATATAAGAGACACAATGTCGACTTAAGTACAGGAAGATTGAGTCTTCCTACTGTCTATGTTTTGAGCGTTTCCTGCGTCACCAGTTTTACATTCCGATGCACCTCTGCAGGTTTACTGTATCCATTGGACCGTCCCATGGACGATGAAACACAGAAATAGCATCGGAATTAAGTATAAGGTACTCAATGACGTCTTAAGTAGAGGAAGACAGAGTCTTCCAACTGTATATGTTTTGAGCGTTTCCTGTGTCACCAGTTTTACATTCCCATGCACCTCTGCAGGTTTTCCTGTATCCCTTGGACCTTCAAAGTGACGATGAAACACAGAAATTGCATCGGAATTAAATATAAGACACAATGCCGACTTAAGTACAGGAAGACAGAGTCTTCCTACTGTCTATGTTTTGAGCGTTTCCTGTGTCACCAGTTTTACATTCCGATGCAGCTCTGCAGGTATACTGTTTCCCTTCGACTTTCCCATTGACGATGAAACACAGAAATAGCATCGGAATTAAATATAAGAGACACAATGCCGACTTAAGTACAGGAAGACTGAGTCTTCCTACTGTCTATGTTTTGAGCGTGTCCAGTGTGACCAGTTTTACATTCCGATGCACCTCTGCAGGTTTACTGTATCCCTTTCACTTTCACAGTGACGATGAAACACAGAAATTGCATCGGAATTATATATAAAAGACACAATGCCGACTTAAGTACAAGAAAACTGAGTCTTCTTAGGGTCTATGTTATGAGCGCTTCCTGTGTAACCAGTTTTACATTCCGATGCACCTCTGCAGGGTTACTGTATCCCTTGGACCTTCCCATTGACGATGAAACACAGAAATTGCATCGGAATTAAATATAAGAGACACAATGCCGTCTTAAGTACAGAAAGACTGAGTCTTCCTACTGTCTATGTTTTGAGCGTGTCCTGTGTCACCAGTTTTACATTCCGATGCCCCTCTGTAGGTTTACTGTATCCCTTGCACCTTCACAGTGACGATGAAACACAGAAATTGCATCGGAATTAAATATAAAAGACACAATGACGACTTAAGTACAAGAAAACTGAGTCTTATTAGGGTCTATGTTATAAGCGCATCCTGTGTCACCAGTTTTACATTCCGATGCACCTCTGCAGTGTTACTGTATCCCGTGGACCTTCCCATTGTCGATGAAACACAGAAATTACATCGGAATTAAATATAAGAGACACAACATTGACTTAAGTACAAGAAAACTAAGTTTTCTTACGGTCTATGTTTTGAGCGTTTCCAGTGTCACCAGTTTTACATTCTGATGCACCTCTGCAGGTTTACTGTATCCATTGGACCTTCCCATGGACGATGAAACACAGAAATTGCATCGGATTTAAATATAAGAGACACAATGCCGACTTAGGTACAGGAAGACTGAGTCTTCCTACTGTCTATGTTTTGAGCGTGTCCTGTTTCACCAGTTTTACATTCCGATGCACCTCTGCAGGTATACTGTATCCCTTGCACCTTCACAGTGACGATGAAACACAGAAATTTGTTCGGAATTAAATATATAAGACACAATGCCGACTTCAAGAAAACTGAGTCTTCTTAGGGTCTATGTTATGAGCGCTTCCTGTGTCACCAGTTTTACATTCCGATGCACCTGTGCAGGGTTACTGTATCCCTTGGACCATCCCATTGACGATGAAACACAGAAATTGCATCTAAATTAAATATAAGAGACACAATGCCGACTTCAGTACAATAAAACTGAGTCCTCTCAGGGTCTATGTTTTGACCGCTTCCTGTATCACCAGTTTTACATCCCGATGCACCTCTGCAGGTTTACTGTATCCCTTGGTCCTTCCCATTGACGACGAAACACAGAAATTGCATCGGAATTAAAAATAAGGGACATAATGCCGACATAAGGACAGGAATGCTGAGTCTTCCTACTGTCTATGCTTTTGAGCATTTCCTGTGTCATCAGTTTTACATTCCGATGCACCTCTGCAGGTTTACTGTATCGCTTGGATCTTCCAATTGACGATGAAACACAGAAATTGCATCGAAATTAAATATAAAAAACACAATGCCGACTTAAGTACAAGAAAACTGAGTCTTGTTTTGGTCTGTGTTATGAGCGCTTCCTGTGTCGCCAGTTTTACATTCCGATGCACCTCTGCAGGGTTACTGTATCCCTTGGACCTTCCCATTGACGATGAAACACAGAAATTGCATCGGAATTAAATATAAGAGACACAATGCCGGCATAAGAACAGGAATGCTGAGTCTTCCTACTGTCTATGTTTTGAGCATTTCCTGTGTCAAGAGTTTTACATTCCGATGCACCTCTGCAGGTTTGCTGTATCCCTTGCAGCTTCCCATTGACAATGAAACACAGAAATTACTTCGGAATTAAATATAACAGACACAATGCCGACTTAAGTACAGGAAGACTGAGTCTTACTACTGTCTATGCTTTGAGCGTTTCCTGTGTCACCAGTTTTACATTCCGATGCACCTCTGCAGGTTTACTGTATCCCTTTGACCTTCCCATTGACGATGATTCACAGAAATTGCGTCGGAATTAAATATAAGAGACACAATGCCGACTTAAGTACAGGAAGATTGAGTCTTCCTACTGTCTATGTTTTGAGCGTGTCCTGTTTCACCAGTTTTACATTCCGATGCACCTCTGCAGGTATACTGTATCCCTTGCACCTTCACAGTGACGATGAAACACAGAAATTTGTTCGGAATTAAATATATAAGACACAATGCCGACTTCAAGAAAACTGAGTCTTCTTAGGGTCTATGTTATGAGCGCTTCCTGTGTCACCAGTTTTACATTCCGATGCACCTGTGCAGGGTTACTGTATCCCTTGGACCATCCCATTGACGATGAAACACAGAAATTGCATCTAAATTAAATATAAGAGACACAATGCCGACTTCAGTACAAGAAAACTGAGTCCTCTCAGGGTCTATGTTTTGACCGCTTCCTGTATCACCAGTTTTACATCCCGATGCACCTCTGCAGGTTTACTGTATCCCTTGGTCCTTCCCATTGACGACGAAACACAGAAATTGCATCGGAATTAAAAATAAGGGACATAATGCCGACATAAGGACAGGAATGCTGAGTCTTCCTACTGTCTATGCTTTTGAGCATTTCCTGTGTCATCAGTTTTACATTCCGATGCACCTCTGCAGGTTTACTGTATCGCTTGGATCTTCCAATTGACGATGAAACACAGAAATTGCATCGGAATTAAATATAAAAAACACAATGCCGACTTAAGTACAAGAAAACTGAGTCTTGTTTTGGTCTGTGTTATGAGCGCTTCCTGTGTCGCCAGTTTTACATTCCGATGCACCTCTGCAGGGTTACTGTATCCCTTGGACCTTCCCATTGACGATGAAACACAGAAATTGCATCGGAATTAAATATAAGAGACACAATGCCGGCATAAGAACAGGAATGCTGAGTCTTCCTACTCTCTATGTTTTGAGCATTTCCTGTGTCAAGAGTTTTACATTCCGATGCACCTCTGCAGGTTTGCTGTATCCCTTGCACCTTCCCATTGAGAATGAAACACAGAAATTACATCGGAATTAAATATAACAGACACAATGCCGACTTAAGTACAGGAAGACTGAGTCTTACTACTGTCTATGCTTTGAGCGTTTCCTGTGTCACCAGTTTTACATTCCGATGCACCTCTGCAGGTTTACTGTATCCCTTTGACCTTCCCATTGACGATGATTCACAGAAATTGCGTCGGAATTAAATATAAGAGACACAAAGCCGACTTAAGTACAGGAAGATTGAGTCTTCCTACTGTCTATTTTTTGAGTGTTTCCTGCGTCACCAGTTTTACATTTCCATGCACCTCTGCAGGAATACTGTTTCCCTTCGACTTTCCCATTAACGATGAAACACAGAAATTGCATCGGAATTAAATATAAGAGACACAATGCCGACTTAAGTACATGAAGACTGAGTCTTCCTACTGTCTATGCTTTGAGCGTTCCCTGTGTCATCAGTTCTACATTCCGATGCACCTCTGCAGGTTTACTGTATCCATTGGACCCCCCCCCATTGACAATGAAACACAGAAATTGCATCGGAATGAAATATAAAAGACTTAATGCTGACTTAAGTACAGGAAGACTGAGTCTTCCTACTGTCTATGTTTTGAGCGTTTCCTGTGTCACCAGTTTTACATTCCGATGCACCTCTGCACGTTTACTGTATCCTATGGACCTTCCCATTGTGATGAAATACAGAAATTGCATCGGAATTAAATATAAGAGACACAACGCCGACTTAAGTACAAGAAAACTGAGTCTTCTGACCGTATATGATTTGAGCGTTTCCTGTGTCACCAGTTTTACATTCTGATACACCTCTGCAGGTTTACTGTATCCATTGGACCTTCCCATTGACGATGAAACACAGAAATTGCATCGGAATTAAATATAAGAGACACAATGCCGACTTAAGTACAGGAAGACTGAGTCTTCCTACTGTCTATGTTTTGAGCGTTTCCTGTGTCATCAGTTCTACATTCCGATGCACCTCTGAAGGTTTACTGTATCTATTGGACCCCCCCATTGACGATGAAACACAGAAATTGCATCGGAATTAAATATAAAAGACACAATGCCGACCTAAGTACAGGAAGACTGAGTCTTCGTACTGTCTATGTTTTGAGCGTTTCCTGTGTCACCAGTTTTACATTCCGATGCACCTCTGCAGGTTTTCTGTGTCCCTTGGACCTTCCGATTTGCGATGAAACCCAGAAATTGCATCGGAATTAAATATAAGGGACACAATGACGTCTTAAGTACAGGAAGACAGAGTCTTCCAACTGTCAGTGTTT
Organism: Schistocerca nitens; assembly: GCF_023898315.1. Taxonomy (NCBI): domain Eukaryota; kingdom Metazoa; phylum Arthropoda; class Insecta; order Orthoptera; family Acrididae; genus Schistocerca; species Schistocerca nitens. The sequence goes on along the minus strand of NC_064615.1, from coordinate 1,198,330,729 downwards.
TGAGCGTTTCCTGTGTCACCAGTTTTACATTCCCATGCACCTCTGCAGGTTTTCCTGTATCCCTTGGACATCCAAAGTGACGATGAAACACAGAAATTGCATCGGAATTAAATATAAGAGACACAATGCCGACTTAAGTACAGGAAGACTGAGTCTTCCTACTGTCTATTTTTTGAGCGTTTCCTGTGTCACCAGTTTTACATTCCGATGCAGCTCTGCAGGTATACTGTTTCCCTTCGACTTTCCTATTGACAATGAAACACAGAAATTGCATCGGAATGAAATAAAAGAGACACAATGTTGACTTAAGTACAGGAAGAGTGTGTCTTTCTATTGTCTATGCTCTGAGCGTTTCCTGTGTCACCAGTTTTACATTCCGATGCACCTCTGCAGGTTTACTGTATCCATTGGACCTTCCCATTGACGATGAGACACAGAAAATGCATCGGAATTAAATATAAGAGACACAATGCCGACCTAAGTACAGGAAGACTGAGTCTTCCTACTGTCTATGTTTTGAGCGTTTCCTCTGTCACCAGTTTTACATTCCGATGCAGCTCTGCAGGTATACTGTTTCCCTTCGACTTTCCTATTGACAATGAAACACAGAAATTGCATCGGAATTAAATATAAGGGACACAATGACGTCTTAAGTACAGGAAGACAGAGTCTTCCAACTGTCACTGTTTTGAGCGTTTCCTGTGTCACCTGTTTTACATTCCCATGCACCTTCTGCAGGTTTTCCTGTATCCCTTGGACATCCAAAGTGACGATGAAACACAGAAATTGCATCGGAATTAAATATAAGAGACACAATGCCGACTTAAGTACAGGAAGACTGAGTCTTCCTACTGTCTATATTTTGAGCGTTTCCTGTGTCACCAGTTTTACATTCCGATGCAGCTCTGCAGGCTTACTGTTTCCCTTCGACTTTCCTATTGACAATGAAACACAGAAATTGCATCGGAATGAAATAAAAGAGACACAATGTCGACTTAAGTACAGGAAGAGTGTGTCTTTCTATTGTCTATGCTTTGAGCGTTTCCTGTGTCACCAGTTTTACATTCCGATCCACATCTGCAGGTTTACTGTATCCATTGGACCTTCCCTTTGACGACGAAGCACAGAAATTGCATCGGAATTAAATATAAGGGACACAACGCCGACTTATGTACAAGAAAACTGAGTCTTCTTACGGTCTACGATTTGAGCGTTTCCTGTGTCACCATTTTTACAATCCAATGCGCCTCTGCAGGTTTACTATATACCTTGGACCTTCCCATTGACGATAAAACACAGAAATTGCATCGAAATTAATTATAAGAGATACAATGCCGACTTAGGTACAGGAAGACTGAATCTTCCTACTGTCTATGTTTTGAGTGTTTCCTGTGTCATCAGTTTTACATTTTGGTGCACCTCTGCAGGTTTACTGTATCCATTGGACCTTCCCTTTGACGACGAAACACAGAAATTGCATCGGAATTAAATATAAGAGACACAATGCCGACATAAGAACAGGTATGCTGAGTCTTCCTACTGTCTATGTTTTGAGCATTTCCTATGTCACCAGTTTTACATTCCGATGCACCTCTGCAGGTTTACTGTATCCCTTGGATCTACTAATTGACGATGAAACACAGAAATTGCATCGGAATTAAATATAAGAGACACAATGTCGACTTAAGTACAGGAAGATTGAGTCTTCCTACTGTCTATGTTTGAGCGTTTCCTGCGTCACCAATTTTACATTCCGATGCACCTCTGCAGGTTTACTGTATCCATTGGACCGTCCCATTGACGATGAAACACAGAAATAGCATCGGAATTAAGTATAAGGGACTCAATGACGTCTTAAGTACAGGAAGACAGAGTCTTCCAACTGTGTATGTTTTGAGCGTTTCCTGTGTCACCAGTTTTACATTCCCATGCACCTCTGCAGGTTTTCCTGTATCCCTTGGACCTTCAAAGTGACGATGAAACACAGAAATTGCATCGGAATTAAATATAAGAGACACAATGCCGACTTAAGTACAGGAAGACAGAGTCTTCCTACTGTCTATGTTTTGAGCGTTTCCTGAGTCATCAGTTCCACATTCCGATGCACCTCTGCAGGTTTACTGTATCCATTGGACCCCCCCATTGACAATGAAACACGGAAATTGCATCGGAATTAAATATAAAAGACACAATGCCGACATAAGTACAGGAAGACTGAGTCTTTCTACTGTCTATTTTTTTAGCGTTACCTGTGTCACCAGTTTTACAGTCCGATGCACATCTGCTGGTTTACTGTCTCCATTGGACCTACCCATTGACGATGAAACACAGAAATTGCATCGGAATGAAATATAAAAGACACAATGCCGACTTAAGTACAGGAAGACTGAGTCTTCCTACTGTCTATGTTTTGAGCGTTTCCTGTGTCACCAGTTTTACATTCCGATGCACCTCTGCACGTTTACTGTATCCTATGGACCTTCCCATTGTGATGAAATACAGAAATTGCATCGGAATTAAATATAAGAGACACAACGCCGACTTAAGTACAAGAAAACTGAGTCTTCTGACGGTATATGATTTGAGCGTTTCCTGTGTCACCAGTTTTACATTCCGATACACCTCTGCAGGTTCACTGTATCCATTGGACCATCCCATTGACGATGAAACACAGAAATTGCATCGGAATTAAATATAAGAGACACAACGCCGACTAAAGTACAGGAAGACTGAGTCTTCCTACTGTCTATGTTTTGAGCGTTTCCTGTGTGACCAGTTTTACATTCCGATGCACCTCTGCAGGTTTACTGTTTCCCTTCGACTTTCCCATTGACGATGAATCACAGAAATTGCATCGGAATTAAATATAAGAGACACAATGCCGACATAAGTACATGAAGACTGAATCTTCCTACTGTCTATGCTTTGAGCGTTCCCTGTGTCATCAGTTCTACATTCCGATGCACCTCTGCAGGTTTACTGTATCCATTGGACCCCCCCCCCCCCCATTGACGATGAAACACAGAAATTGCATCGGAATGAAATATAAAAGACACAATGCCGACTTAAGTACAGGAAGACTGAGTCTTCCTACTGTCTATGTTTTGAGCGTTTCCTGTGTCACCAGTTTTACATTCCGATGCACCTCTGCACGTTTACTGTATCCTATGGAACTTCCCATTGTGATGAAATACAGAAATTGCATCGGAATTAAATATAAGAGACACAACGCCGACTTAAGTACAAGAAAACTGAGTCTTCTGACGGTATATGATTTGAGCGTTTCCTGTGTCACCAGTTTTACATTCCGATACACCTCTGCAGGTTTACTGTATCCATTGGACCCTCCCATTGACGATGAAACACAGAAATTGCATCGGAATTAAATATAAGAGACACAATGCCGACTTAAGTACAGGAAGACTGAGTCTTCCTACTGTCTATGTTTTGAGCGTTTCCTGTGTCATCAGTTCTACATTCCGATGCACCTCTGCAGGTTTACTGTATCTATTGGACTCCCCATTGACGATGAAACACAGAAATTGCATCGGAATTAAATATAAAAGACACAATGCCGACCTAAGTACAGGAAGACTGAGTCTTCGTACTGTCTATGTTTTGAGCGTTTCCTGTGTCACCGGTTTTACATTCCGATGCACCTCTGCAGGTTTTCTGTGTCCCTTGGACCTTCCGATTTGCGATGAAATCCAGAAATTGCATCGGAATTAAATATAAGGGACACAATGACGTCTTAAGTACAGGAAGACAGAGTCTTCCAACTGTCAATGTTTTGAGCGTTTCCTGTGTCACCAGTTATACATTCCCATGCACCTCTGCAGGTTTTCCTGTATCCCTTGGACATCCAAAGTGACGATGAAACACAGAAATTGCATCGGAATTAAATATAAGAGACACAATGCCGACTTAAGTACAGGAAGACTGAGTCTTCCTACTGTCTATTTTTTGAGCGTTTCCTGTGTCACCAGTTTTACATTCCGATGCAGCTCTGCAGGTATACTGTTTCCCTTCGACTTTCCCATTGACAATGAAACACAGAAATTGCATCGGAATGAAATAAAAGAGACACAATGTCGACTTAAGTACAGGAAGAGTGTGTCTTTCTATTGTCTATGCTTTGAGCGTTTCCTGTGTCACCAGTTTTACATTCCGATGCACCTCTGCAGGTTTACTGTATCCATTGGACCTTCCCATTGACGATGAGACACAGAAAATGCATCGGAATTAAATATAAGAGACACAATGCCGACCTAAGTACAGGAAGACTGAGTCTTCCTACTGTCTATGTTTTGAGCGTTTCCTGTGTCACCAGTTTTACATTCCGATCCACATCTGCAGGTTTACTGTATCCATTGGACCTTCCCATTGACGACGAAGCACAGAAATTGCATCGGAATTAAATATAAGGGACACAACGCCGACTTATGTACAAGAAAACTGAGTCTTCTTATGGTCTACGATTTGAGCGTTTCCTGTGTCACCATTTTTACAATCCAATGCACCTCTGCAGGTTAACTATATACCTTGGACCTTCCCATTGACGATAAAACACAGAAATTGCATCGAAATTAAATATAAGAGATACAATGCCGACTTAGGTACAGGAAGACTGAATCTTCCTACTGTCTATGTTTTGAGTGTTTCCTGTGTCATCAGTTTTACATTTTGGTGCACCTCTGCAGGTTTACTGTATCCATTGGACCTTCCCTTTGACGACGAAACACAGAAATTGCATCGGAATTAAATATAAGAGACACAATGCCGACATAAGAACAGGTATGCTGAGTCTTCCTACTGTCTATGTTTTGAGCATTTCCTATGTCACCAGTTTTACATTCCGATGCACCTCTGCAGGTTTACTGTATCCCTTGGATCTACTAATTGACGATGAAACACAGAAATTGCATCGGAATTAAATATAAGAGACACAATGTCGACTTAAGTACAGGAAGATTGAGTCTTCCTACTGTCTATGTTTGAGCGTTTCCTGCGTCACCAATTTTACATTCCGATGCACCTCTGCAGGTTTACTGTATCCATTGGACCGTCCCATTGACGATGAAACACAGAAATAGCATCGGAATTAAGTATAAGGGACTCAATGACGTCTTAAGTACAGGAAGACAGAGTCTTCCAACTGTGTATGTTTTGAGCGTTTCCTGTGTCACCAGTTTTACATTCCCATGCACCTCTGCAGGTTTTCCTGTATCCCTTGGACCTTCAAAGTGACGATGAAACACAGAAATTGCATCGGAATTAAATATAAGAGACACAATGCCGACTTAAGTACAGGAAGACAGAGTCTTCCTACTGTCTATGTTTTGAGCGTTTCCTGTGTCATCAGTTCCACATTCCGATGCACCTCTGCAGGTTTACTGTATCCATTGGACCCCCCCATTGACGATGAAACACGGAAATTGCATCGGAATTAAATATAAAAGGCACAATGCCGACATAAGTACAGGAAGACTGAGTCTTTCTACTGTCTATTTTTTTAGCGTTACCTGTGTCACCAGTTTTACAGTCCGATGCACATCTGCTGCTTTACTGTCTCCATTGGACCTACCCATTGACGATGAAACACAGAAATTGCATCGGAATTAAATATAAGAGACACAATGCCGACATAAGAACAGGTATGCTGAGTCTTCCTACTGTCTATGTTTTGAGCATTTCCTATGTCACCAGTTTTACATTCCGATGCACCTCTGCAGGTTTACTGTATCCCTTGGATCTACTAATTGACGATGAAACACAGAAATTGCACCGGAATTAAATATAAGAGACACAATGTCGACTTAAGTACAGGAAGATTGAGTCTTCCTACTGTCTATGTTTGAGCGTTTCCTGCGTCACCAATTTTACATTCCGATGCACCTCTGCAGGTTTACTGTATCCATTGGACCGTCCCATTGACGATGAAACACAGAAATAGCATCGGAATTAAGTATAAGGGACTCAATGACGTCTTAAGTACAGGAAGACAGAGTCTTCCAACTGTGTATGTTTTGAGCGTTTCCTGTGTCACCAGTTTTACATTCCCATGCACCTCTGCAGGTTTTCCTGTATCCCTTGGACCTTCAAAGTGACGATGAAACACAGAAATTGCATCGGAATTAAATATAAGAGACACAATGCCGACTTAAGTACAGGAAGACAGAGTCTTCCTACTGTCTATGTTTTGAGCGTTTCCTGTGTCATCAGTTCCACATTCCGATGCACCTCTGCAGGTTTACTGTATCCATTGGACCCCCCCATTGACGATGAAACACGGAAATTGCATCGGAATTAAATATAAAAGGCACAATGCCGACATAAGTACAGGAAGACTGAGTCTTTCTACTGTCTATTTTTTTAGCGTTACCTGTGTCACCAGTTTTACAGTCCGATGCACATCTGCTGCTTTACTGTCTCCATTGGACCTACCCATTGACGATGAAACACAGAAATTGCATCGGAATTAAATATAAGAGACACAATGCCGACTAAAGTACAGGAAGACTGAGTCTTCGTACTGTCTATGTTTTGAGCGTTTCCTGTGTCACCAGTTTTACATTCCGATGCACCTCTGCAGGAATACAGTTTCCCTTCGACTTTCCCATTGACGATGAATCACAGAAATTGCATCGGAATTAAATATAAGAGACACAATGCCGACATAAGAACAGGTATGCTGAGTCTTCCTACTGTGTATGTTTTGAGCGTTTCCTGCGTCACCAATTTTACATTCCGATGCACCTCTGCAGGTTTACTGTATCCATTGGACCGTCCCATTGACGATGAAACACAGAAATAGCATCGGAATTAAATATAAGAGACACAATGCCGACTTAAGAACAGGTTGGCTGAGTCTTCCTACTGTCTATGTTTTGAGCGTTTCCTGTGTCCTCAGTTTTAGATTCCGATGCACCTCTGCAGGTTTACTGTATCACTTGGACCTTCCCATTGACGATGAAACACAGAAATTTTATCGGAATTAAATATAAGAGACACAATGGCGACTTAAGTACAGGAACATTGAGTCTTCCTACTGTCTATGTTTTGCGCGTTTCCTGCGTCACCAGTTTTACATTCCGATGCACCTCTGCAGGTTTACTGTATCCCTTGGATCTTCCAATTGACGACGAAACACAGAAATTGCATCGGAATTAAATATAAGAGACACAATGTCGACTTAAGTACAGGAAGATTGAGTCTTCCTACTGTCTATGTTTTGAGCGTTTCCTGCGTCACCAATTTTACATTCCGATGCACCTCTGCAGGTTTACTGTATCAATTGGACCGTCCCATTGACGATGAAACACAGAAATAGCATCGGAATTAAGTATAAGGGACTCAATGACGTCTTAAGTACAGGAAGACAGAGTCTTCCAACTGTATATGTTTTGAGCGTTTCCTGTGTCACCAGTTTTACATTCCCATGCACCTCTGCAGGTTTTCCTGTATCCCTTGGACCTTCAAAGTGACGATGAAACACAGAAATTGCATCGGAATTAAATATAAAAGACACAATGACGACTTAAGTACAAGAAAACTGAGTCTTATTAGGGTCTATGTTATAAGCGCATCCTGTGTCACCAGTTTTACGTTCCGATGCACCTCTGCAGTGTTACTGTATCCCGTGGACCTTCCCATTGTCGATGAAACACAGAAATTACATCGGAATTAAATATAAGAGACACAAGGTTGACTTAAGTACAAGAAAACTAAGTTTTCTGACGGTCTATGTTTTGAGCGTTTCCAGTGTCACCAGTTTTACATTCTGATGCACCTCTGCAGGTTTACTGTATCCATTGGACCTTCCCATGGACGATGAAACACAGAAATTGCATCGGATTTAAATATAAGAGACACAATGCCGACTTAGGTACAGGAAGACTGAGTCTTCCTACTGTCTATGTTTTGAGCGTGTCCTGTGTCACCAGTTTTACATTCCGATGCACCTCTGCAGGTATACTGTATCCCTTGCATCTCCACAGTGACGATGAAACACAGAAATTTGTTCGGAATTAAATATATAAGACACAATGCCGACTTCAAGAAAACTGAGTCTTCTTAGGGTCTATGTTATGAGCGCTTCCTGTGTCACCAGATTTACATTCCGATGCACCTGTGCAGGGTTACTGTATCCCTTGGACCATCCCATTGACAATGAAACACAGAAAGTGCATCTAAATTAAATATAAGAGACACAATGCCGACTTCAGTACAAGAAAACTGAGTCCTCTCAGGGTCTATGTTTTGACCGCTTCCTGTATCACCAGTTTTACATCCCGATGCACCTCTGCAGGTTTACTGTATCCCTTGGTCCTTCCCATTGACGACGAAAAACAGAAATTGCATCGGAATTAAATATAAGGGACATAATGGCGACATAGGGACAGGAATGCTGAGTCTTCCTACTGTCTATGCTTTTGAGCATTTCCTGTGTCATCAGTTTTACATTCCGATGCACCTCTGCAGGTTTACTGTATCGCTTGGATCTTCCAATTGACGATGAAACACAGAAATTGCATCGGAATTAAATATAAAAAACACAATGCCGAATTAAGTACAAGAAAACTGAGTCTTGTTTTGGTCTGTGTTATGAGCGCTTCCTGTGTCGCCAGTTTTACATTCCGATGCACCTCTGCAGGGTTACTGTATCCCTTGGACCTTCCCATTGACGATGAAACACAGAAATTGCATCGGAATTAAATATAAGGGACACAATGCCGGCATAAGAACAGGAATGCTGAGTCTTCCTACTGTCTATGTTTTGAGCATTTCCTGTGTCAAGAGTTTTACATTCCGATGCACCTCTACAGGTTTGCTGTATCCCTTGCACCTTCCCATTGACAATGAAACACAGAAATTACATCGGAATTAAATATAACAGACACAATGCCGACTTAGGTACAGGAAGACTGAGTCTTACTACTGTCTATGTTTTGAGCGGTTCCTGTGTCACCAGTTTTACATTCCGATGCACCTCTGCAGGTTTACTGTATCCCTTTGACCTTCCCATTGACGATGATTCACAGAAATTGCGTCGGAATTAAATATAAGAGACACAATGCCGACTTAAGTACAGGATGATTGAGTCTTCCTACTGTCTATTTTTTGAGTGTTTCCTGCGTCACCAGTTTTACATTTCCATGCACCTCTGCAGGAATACTGTTTCCCTTCGACTTTCCCATTGACGATGAAACACAGAAATTGCATCGGAATTAAATATAAGAGACACAATGCCGACTTAAGTACATGAAGACTGAGTCTTCCTACTGTCTATGCTTGGAGCGTTCCCTGTGTCATCAGTTCTACATTCCGATGCACCTCTGCAGGTTTACTGTATCCATTGGACCCCCCCCCCCATTGACGATGAAACACAGAAATTGCATCGGAATTAAATATAAAAGACACAATGCCGACTTAAGTACAGGAAGACTGAGTCTTCCTACTGTCTATGTTTTGAGCGTTTCCTGTGTCATCAGTTCTACATTCCGATGCACCTCTGCAGGTTTTCTGTGTCCCTTGGACCTTCCGATTTGCGATGAAATCCAGAAATTGCATCGGAATTAAATATAAGGGACACAATGACGTCTTAAGTACAGGAAGACAGAGTCTTCCAACTGTCAATGTTTTGAGCGTTTCCTGTGTCACCAGTTATACATTCCCATGCACCTCTGCAGGTTTTCCTGTATCCCTTGGACATCCAAAGTGACGATGAAACACAGAAATTGCATCGGAATTAAATATAAGAGACACAATGCCGACTTAAGTACAGGAAGACTGAGTCTTCCTACTGTCTATTTTTTGAGCGTTTCCTGTGTCACCAGTTTTACATTCCGATGCAGCTCTGCAGGTATACTGTTTCCCTTCGACTTTCCCATTGACAATGAAACACAGAAATTGCATCGGAATGAAATAAAAGAGACACAATGTCGACTTAAGTACAGGAAGAGTGTGTCTTTCTATTGTCTATGCTTTGAGCGTTTCCTGTGTCACCAGTTTTACATTCCGATGCACCTCTGCAGGTTTACTGTATCCATTGGACCTTCCCATTGACGATGAGACACAGAAAATGCATCGGAATTAAATATAAGAGACACAATGCCGACCTAAGTACAGGAAGACTGAGTCTTCCTACTGTCTATGTTTTGAGCGTTTCCTGTGTCACCAGTTTTACATTCCGATCCACATCTGCAGGTTTACTGTATCCATTGGACCTTCCCATTGACGACGAAGCACAGAAATTGCATCGGAATTAAATATAAGGGACACAACGCCGACTTATGTACAAGAAAACTGAGTCTTCTTATGGTCTACGATTTGAGCGTTTCCTGTGTCACCATTTTTACAATCCAATGCACCTCTGCAGGTTAACTATATACCTTGGACCTTCCCATTGACGATAAAACACAGAAATTGCATCGAAATTAAATATAAGAGATACAATGCCGACTTAGGTACAGGAAGACTGAATCTTCCTACTGTCTATGTTTTGAGTGTTTCCTGTGTCATCAGTTTTACATTTTGGTGCACCTCTGCAGGTTTACTGTATCCATTGGACCTTCCCTTTGACGACGAAACACAGAAATTGCATCGGAATTAAATATAAGAGACACAATGCCGACATAAGAACAGGTATGCTGAGTCTTCCTACTGTCTATGTTTTGAGCATTTCCTATGTCACCAGTTTTACATTCCGATGCACCTCTGCAGGTTTACTGTATCCCTTGGATCTACTAATTGACGATGAAACACAGAAATTGCATCGGAATTAAATATAAGAGACACAATGTCGACTTAAGTACAGGAAGATTGAGTCTTCCTACTGTCTATGTTTGAGCGTTTCCTGCGTCACCAATTTTACATTCCGATGCACCTCTGCAGGTTTACTGTATCCATTGGACCGTCCCATTGACGATGAAACACAGAAATAGCATCGGAATTAAGTATAAGGGACTCAATGACGTCTTAAGTACAGGAAGACAGAGTCTTCCAACTGTGTATGTTTTGAGCGTTTCCTGTGTCACCAGTTTTACATTCCCATGCACCTCTGCAGGTTTTCCTGTATCCCTTGGACCTTCAAAGTGACGATGAAACACAGAAATTGCATCGGAATTAAATATAAGAGACACAATGCCGACTTAAGTACAGGAAGACAGAGTCTTCCTACTGTCTATGTTTTGAGCGTTTCCTGTGTCATCAGTTCCACATTCCGATGCACCTCTGCAGGTTTACTGTATCCATTGGACCCCCCCATTGACGATGAAACACGGAAATTGCATCGGAATTAAATATAAAAGGCACAATGCCGACATAAGTACAGGAAGACTGAGTCTTTCTACTGTCTATTTTTTTAGCGTTACCTGTGTCACCAGTTTTACAGTCCGATGCACATCTGCTGCTTTACTGTCTCCATTGGACCTACCCATTGACGATGAAACACAGAAATTGCATCGGAATTAAATATAAGAGACACAATGCCGACTAAAGTACAGGAAGACTGAGTCTTCGTACTGTCTATGTTTTGAGCGTTTCCTGTGTCACCAGTTTTACATTCCGATGCACCTCTGCAGGAATACAGTTTCCCTTCGACTTTCCCATTGACGATGAATCACAGAAATTGCATCGGAATTAAATATAAGAGACACAATGCCGACATAAGAACAGGTATGCTGAGTCTTCCTACTGTGTATGTTTTGAGCGTTTCCTGCGTCACCAATTTTACATTCCGATGCACCTCTGCAGGTTTACTGTATCCATTGGACCGTCCCATTGACGATGAAACACAGAAATAGCATCGGAATTAAATATAAGAGACACAATGCCGACTTAAGAACAGGTTGGCTGAGTCTTCCTACTGTCTATGTTTTGAGCGTTTCCTGTGTCCTCAGTTTTAGATTCCGATGCACCTCTGCAGGTTTACTGTATCACTTGGACCTTCCCATTGACGATGAAACACAGAAATTTTATCGGAATTAAATATAAGAGACACAATGGCGACTTAAGTACAGGAACATTGAGTCTTCCTACTGTCTATGTTTTGCGCGTTTCCTGCGTCACCAGTTTTACATTCCGATGCACCTCTGCAGGTTTACTGTATCCCTTGGATCTTCCAATTGACGACGAAACACAGAAATTGCATCGGAATTAAATATAAGAGACACAATGTCGACGTAAGTACAGGAAGATTGAGTCTTCCTACTGTCTATGTTTTGAGCGTTTCCTGCGTCACCAATTTTACATTCCGATGCACCTCTGCAGGTTTACTGTATCAATTGGACCGTCCCATTGACGATGAAACACAGAAATAGCATCGGAATTAAGTATAAGGGACTCAATGACGTCTTAAGTACAGGAAGACAGAGTCTTCCAACTGTATATGTTTTGAGCGTTTCCTGTGTCACCAGTTTTACATTCCCATGCACCTCTGCAGGTTTTCCTGTATCCCTTGGACCTTCAAAGTGACGATGAAACACAGAAATTGCATCGGAATTAAATATAAAAGACACAATGACGACTTAAGTACAAGAAAACTGAGTCTTATTAGGGTCTATGTTATAAGCGCATCCTGTGTCACCAGTTTTACATTCCGATGCACCTCTGCAGTGTTACTGTATCCCGTGGACCTTCCCATTGTCGATGAAACACAGAAATTACATCGGAATTAAATATAAGAGACACAAGGTTGACTTAAGTACAAGAAAACTAAGTTTTCTGACGGTCTATGTTTTGAGCGTTTCCAGTGTCACCAGTTTTACATTCTGATGCACCTCTGCAGGTTTACTGTATCCATTGGACCTTCCCATGGACGATGAAACACAGAAATTGCATCGGATTTAAATATAAGAGACACAATGCCGACTTAGGTACAGGAAGACTGAGTCTTCCTACTGTCTATGTTTTGAGCGTGTCCTGTGTCACCAGTTTTACATTCCGATGCACCTCTGCAGGTATACTGTATCCCTTGCATCTCCACAGTGACGATGAAACACAGAAATTTGTTCGGAATTAAATATATAAGACACAATGCCGACTTCAAGAAAACTGAGTCTTCTTAGGGTCTATGTTATGAGCGCTTCCTGTGTCACCAGATTTACATTCCGATGCACCTGTGCAGGGTTACTGTATCCCTTGGACCATCCCATTGACAATGAAACACAGTAAGTGCATCTAAATTAAATATAAGAGACACAATGCCGACTTCAGTACAAGAAAACTGAGTCCTCTCAGGGTCTATGTTTTGACCGCTTCCTGTATCACCAGTTTTACATCCCGATGCACCTCTGCAGGTTTACTGTATCCCTTGGTCCTTCCCATTGACGACGAAAAACAGAAATTGCATCGGAATTAAATATAAGGGACATAATGGCGACATAGGGACAGGAATGCTGAGTCTTCCTACTGTCTATGCTTTTGAGCATTTCCTGTGTCATCAGTTTTACATTCCGATGCACCTCTGCAGGTTTACTGTATCGCTTGGATCTTCCAATTGACGATGAAACACAGAAATTGCATCGGAATTAAATATAAAAAACACAATGCCGAATTAAGTACAAGAAAACTGAGTCTTGTTTTGGTCTGTGTTATGAGCGCTTCCTGTGTCGCCAGTTTTACATTCCGATGCACCTCTGCAGGGTTACTGTATCCCTTGGACCTTCCCATTGACGATGAAACACAGAAATTGCATCGGAATTAAATATAAGGGACACAATGCCGGCATAAGAACAGGAATGCTGAGTCTTCCTACTGTCTATGTTTTGAGCATTTCCTGTGTCAAGAGTTTTACATTCCGATGCACCTCTACAGGTTTGCTGTATCCCTTGCACCTTCCCATTGACAATGAAACACAGAAATTACATCGGAATTAAATATAACAGACACAATGCCGACTTAGGTACAGGAAGACTGAGTCTTACTACTGTCTATGTTTTGAGCGGTTCCTGTGTCACCAGTTTTACATTCCGATGCACCTCTGCAGGTTTACTGTATCCCTTTGACCTTCCCATTGACGATGATTCACAGAAATTGCGTCGGAATTAAATATAAGAGACACAATGCCGACTTAAGTACAGGATGATTGAGTCTTCCTACTGTCTATTTTTTGAGTGTTTCCTGCGTCACCAGTTTTACATTTCCATGCACCTCTGCAGGAATACTGTTTCCCTTCGACTTTCCCATTGACGATGAAACACAGAAATTGCATCGGAATTAAATATAAGAGACACAATGCCGACTTAAGTACATGAAGACTGAGTCTTCCTACTGTCTATGCTTGGAGCGTTCCCTGTGTCATCAGTTCTACATTCCGATGCACCTCTGCAGGTTTACTGTATCCATTGGACCCCCCCCCCCCCCATTGACGATGAAACACAGAAATTGCATCGGAATTAAATATAAAAGACACAATGCCGACTTAAGTACCGGAAGACTGAGTCTTTCTACTGTCTATGTTTTGAGCGTTTCCTGTGTCACCAGTTTTACATTCCGATGCACCTCTGCTGGTTTTCTGTGTCCCTTGGACCCTCCGATTTGCGATGAAACCCAGAAATTGCATCGGAATTAAATGTAAGGGACACAATGACGTCTTAAGTACAGGAAGACAGAGTCTTCCAACTGTCAATGTTTTGAGCGTTTCCTGTGTCACCAGTTTTACATTCCCTTGCACCTCTGCAGGTTTTCCTGTATCCCTTGGACATCCAAAGTGACGATGAAACACAGATATTGCATCGGAATTAAATATAAGAGACACAATGCCGACTTAAGTACAGGAAGACTGAGTCTTCCTACTGTCTATTTTTTGAGCGTTTCCTGTGTCACCAGTTTTACATTCCGATGCAGCTCTGCAGGTATACTGTTTCCCTTCGACTTTCCTATTGACAATGAAACACAGAAATTGCATCGGAATGAAATAAAAGAGACACAATGTCGACTTAAGTACAGGAAGAGTGTGTCTTTCTATTGTCTATGCTTTGAGCGTTTCCTGTGTCACCAGTTTTACATTCCGATGCACCTCTGCAGGTTTACTGTATCCATTGGACCTTCCCATTGACGATGAGACACAGAAAATGCATCGGAATTAAATATAAGAGACACAATGCCGACCTAAGTACAGGAAGACTGAGTCTTCCTACTGTCTATGTTTTGAGCGTTTCCTGTGTCACCAGTTTTACATTCCGATCCACATCTGCAGGTTTACTGTATCCATTGGACCTTCCCATTGACGACGAAGCACAGAAATTGCATCGGAATTAAATATAAGGGACACAACGCCGACTTATGTACAAGAAAACTGAGTCTTCTTACGGTCTACGATTTGAGCGTTTCCTGTGTCACCATTTTTACAATCCAATGCACCTCTGCAGGTTTACTATATACCTTGGACCTTCCCATTGACGATAAAACACAGAAATTGCATCGAAATTAAATATAAGAGATACAATGCCGACTTAGGTACAGGAAGACTGAATCTTCCTACTGTCTATGTTTTGAGTGTTTCCTGTGTCATCAGTTTTACATTTTGGTGCACCTCTGTAGGTTTGCTGTATCCATTGGACCTTCCCTTTGACGACGAAACACAGAAATTGCATCGGAATTAAATATAAAAGACACAATGCCGACCTAAGTACAGGAAGACTGAGTCTTCCTACTGTCTATGTTTTGAGCATTTCCTATGTCACCAGTTTTACATTCCGATGCGCCTCTGCAGGTTTACTGTATCCCTTGGATCTACTAATTGACGATGAAACACAGAAATTGCATCGGAATTAAATATAAGAGACACAATGTCGACTTAAGTACAGGAAGATTGAGTCTTCCTACTGTCTATGTTTGAGCGTTTCCTGCGTCACCAATTTTACATTCCGATGCACCTCTGCAGGTTTACTGTATCCATTGGACCGTCCCATTGACGATGAAACGCAGAAATAGCATCGGAATTAAGTATAAGGGACTCAATGACGTCTTAAGTACAGGAAGACAGAGTCTTCCAACTGTGTATGTTTTGAGCGTTTCCCGTGTCACCAGTTTTACATTCCCATGCACCTCTGCAGGTTTTCCTGTATCCCTTGGACCTTCAAAGTGACGATGAAACACAGAAATTGCATCGGAATTAAATATAAGAGACACAATGCCGATTTAAGTACAGGAAGACTGAGTCTTCCTACTGTCTATGTTTTGAGCGTTTCCTGTGTCACCAGTTTTACATTCCGATGCACCTCTGCACGTTTACTGTATCCTATGGACCTTCCCATTGTGATGAAATACAGAAATTGCATCGGAATTAAATATAAGAGACACAACGCCGACTTAAGTACAAGAAAACTGAGTCTTCTGACGGTATATGATTTGAGCGTTTCCTGTGTCACCAGTTTTACATTCCGATACACCTCTGCAGGTTTACTGTATCCATTTCGACCTTCCCATTGACGATGAAAGAAATTGCATCGGAATTAAATATAAGAGACACAATGCCGACTTAAGTACAGGAAGAGTGTGTCTTTCAATTGTCTATGCTTTGAGCGTTTCCTGTGTCACCAGTTTTACATTCCGATGCACCTCTGCAGGTTTACTGTATCCATTGGACCTTCCCATTGACGATGAGACACAGAAAATGCATCGGAGTTAAATATAAGAGACACAATGCCGACCTAAGTACAGGAAGACTGAGTCTTCCTACTGTCTATGTTTTGAGCGTTTCCTGTGTCACCAGTTTTACATTCCGATCCACATCTGCAGGTTTACTGTATCCATTGGACCTTCCCATTGACGACGAAGCACAGAAATTGCATCGGAATTAAATATAAGGGACACAACGCCGACTTATGTACAAGAAAACTGAGTCTTCTTACGGTCTACGATTTGAGCGTTTCCTGTGTCACCATTTTTACAATCCAATGCACCTCTGCAGGTTTACTATATACCTTGGACCTTCCCATTGACGATAAAACACAGAAATTGCATCGAAATTAAATATAAGAGATACAATGCCGACTTAGGTACAGGAAGACTGAATCTTCCTACTGTCTATATTTTGAGTGTTTCCTGTGTCATCAGTTTTACATTTTGGTGCACCTCTGCAGGTTTACTGTATCCATTGGACCTTCCCTTTGACGACGAAACACAGAAATTGCATCGGAATTAAATATAAGAGACACAATGCCGACATAAGAACAGGTATGCTGAGTCTTCCTACTGTCTATGTTTTGAGCATTTCCTATGTCACCAGTTTTACATTCCGATGCACCTCTGCAGGTTTACTGTATCCCTTGGATCTACTAATTGACGATGAAACACAGAAATTGCATCGGAATTAAATATAAGAGACACAATGTCGACTTAAGTACAGGAAGATTGAGTCTTCCTACTGTCTATGTTTGAGCCTTTCCTGCGTCACCAATTTTACATTCCGATGCACCTCTGCAGGTTTACTGTATCCATTGGACCGTCCCATTGACGATGAAACACAGAAATAGCATCGGAATTAAGTATAAGGGACTCAATGACGTCTTAAGTACAGGAAGACAGAGTCTTCCAACTGTGTATGTTTTGAGCGTTTCCTGTGTCACCAGTTTTACATTCCCATGCACCTCTGCAGGTTTTCCTGTATCCCTTGGACCTTCAAAGTGACGATGAAACACAGAAATTGCATCGGAATTAAATATAAGAGACACAATGCCGACTTAAGTACAGGAAGACAGAGTCTTCCTACTGTCTATGTTTTGAGCGTTTCCTGTGTCATCAGTTCTACATTCTGATGCACCTCTGCAGGTTTACTGTATCCATTGGACCCCCCCATTGACGATGAAACACGGAAATTGCATCGGAATTAAATATAAAAGACACAATGCCGACATAAGTACAGGAAGACTGAGTCTTTCTACTGTCTATTTTTTTAGCGTTACCTGTGTCACCAGTTTTACAGTCCGATGCACATCTGCTGGTTTACTGTCTCCATTGGACCTACCCATTGACGATGAAACACAGAAATTGCATCGGAATTAAATATAAGAGACACAATGCCGACTAAAGTACAGGAAGACTGAGTCTTCGTACTGTCTATGTTTTGAGCGTTTCCTGTGTCACCAGTTTTACATTCCGATGCACCTCTGCAGGAATACTGTTTCCCTTCGACTTTCCCATTGACGATGAATCACAGAAATTGCATCGGAATTAAATATAAGAGACACAATGCCGACAAAAGAACAGGTATGCTGAGTCTTCCTACTGTGTATGTTTTGAGCGTTTCCTGCGTCACCAATTTTACATTCCGATGCACCTCTGCAGATTTACTGTATCCATTAGACCGTCCCATTGACGATGAAACACAGAAATAGCAACGGAATTAAATATAAGAGACACAATGTCGACTTAAGAACAGGTTGGCTGAGTCTTCCTACTGTCTATGTTTTGAGCGTTTCCTGTGTCCTCAGTTTCAGATTCCGATGCACCTCTGCAGGTTTACTGTATCACTTGGACCTTCCCATTGACGATGAATCACAGATATTTTATCGGAATTAAATATAAGAGACACAATGGCGACTTAAGTACAGGAACATTGAGTCTTCCTACTGTCTATGTTTTGCACGTTTCCTGCGTCACCAGTTTTACATTCCGATGCACCTCTGCAGGTTTACTGTATCCCTTGGATCTTCCAATTGACGACGAAACACAGAAATTGCATCGGAATTAAATATAAGAGACACAATGTCGACTTAAGTACAGGAAGATTGAGTCTTCCTACTGTCTATGTTTTGAGCGTTTCCTGCGACACCAATTTTACATTCCGATGCACCTCTGCAGGTTTACTGTATCAATTGGACCGTCCCATTGACGATGAAACACAGAAATAGCATCGGAATTAAGTATAAGGGACTCAATGACGTCTTAAGTACAGGAAGACAGAGTCTTCCAACTGTATATGTTTTGAGCGTTTCCTGTGTCACCAGTTTTACATTCCCATGCACCTCTGCAGGTTTTCCTGTATCTTTTGGACCTTCAAAGTGACGATGAAACACAGAAATTGCATCGGAATTAAATATAAGACACAATGCCGACTTAAGTACAGGAAGACAGAGTCATCCTACTGTCTATGTTTTGAGCGTTTCCTGTGTCACCAGTTTTACATTCCGATGCAGCTCTGCAGGTATACTGTTTCCCTTCGACTTTCCCATTGACGATGAAACACAGAAATTGCATCGGAATTAAATATAAGAGACACAATGCCGACTTAAGTACAGGAAGACTGAGTCTTCCTACTGTCTATGTTTTGAGCGTGTCCAGTGTGACCAGTTTTACATTCCGATGCACCTCTGCAGGTTTACTGTATCCCTTTCACTTTCACAGTGACGATGAAACACAGAAATAGCATCGGAATTATATATAAAAGAAACAATGCCGACTTAAGTACAAGAAAACTGAGTCTTCTTAGGGTCTATGTTATGAGCGCTTCCTGTGTCACCAGTTTTATATTCCGATGCACCTCTGCAGGGTTACTGTATCCCTTGGACCTTCCCATTGACGATGAAACACAGAAATTGCATCGGAATTAAATATAAGAGACACAATGCCGTCTTAAGTACAGAAAGACTGAGTCTTCCTACTGTCTATGTTTTGAGCGTGTCCTGTGTCACCAGTTTTACATTCCGATCCACATCTGCAGGTTTACTGTATCCATTGGACCTTCCCATTGACGACGAAGCACAGAAATTGCATCGGAATTAAATATAAGGGACACAACGCCGACTTATGTACAAGAAAACTGAGTCTTCTTACGGTCTACGATTTGAGCGTTTCCTGTGTCACCATTTTTACAATCCAATGCACCGCTGCAGGTTTACTATATACCTTGGACCTTCCCATTGACGATAAAACACAGAAATTGCATCGAAATTAAATATAAGAGATACAATGCCGACTTAGGTACAGGAAGACTGAATCTTCCTACTGTCTATGTTTTGAGTGTTTCCTGTGTCATCAGTTTTACATTTTGGTGCACCTCTGCAGGTTTACTGTATCCATTGGACCTTCCCTTTGACGACGAAACACAGAAATTGCATCGGAATTAAATATAAGAGACACAATGGCGACTTAAGTACAGGAACATTGAGTCTTCCTACTGTCTATGTTTTGCACGTTTCCTGCGTCACCAGTTTTACATTCCGATGCACCTCTGCAGGTTTACTGTATCCCTTGGATCTTCCAATTGACGACGAAACACAGAAATTGCATCGGAATTAAATATAAGAGACACAATGTCGACTTAAGTACAGGAAGATTGAGTCTTCCTACTGTCTATGTTTGAGCCTTTCCTGCGTCACCAATTTTACATTCCGATGCACCTCTGCAGGTTTACTGTATCCATTGGACCGTCCCATTGACGATGAAACACAGAAATAGCATCGGAATTAAGTATAAGGGACTCAATGACGTCTTAAGTACAGGAAGACAGAGTCTTCCAACTGTGTATGTTTTGAGCGTTTCCTGTGTCACCAGTTTTACATTCCCATGCACCTCTGCAGGTTTTCCTGTATCCCTTGGACCTTCAAAGTGACGATGAAACACAGAAATTGCATCGGAATTAAATATAAGAGACACAATGCCGACTTAAGTACAGGAAGACAGAGTCTTCCTACTGTCTATGTTTTGAGCGTTTCCTGTGTCATCAGTTCTACATTCTGATGCACCTCTGCAGGTTTACTGTATCCATTGGACCCCCCCATTGACGATGAAACACGGAAATTGCATCGGAATTAAATATAAAAGACACAATGCCGACATAAGTACAGGAAGACTGAGTCTTTCTACTGTCTATTTTTTTAGCGTTACCTGTGTCACCAGTTTTACAGTCCGATGCACATCTGCTGGTTTACTGTCTCCATTGGACCTACCCATTGACGATGAAACACAGAAATTGCATCGGAATTAAATATAAGAGACACAATGCCGACTAAAGTACAGGAAGACTGAGTCTTCGTACTGTCTATGTTTTGAGCGTTTCCTGTGTCACCAGTTTTACATTCCGATGCACCTCTGCAGGAATACTGTTTCCCTTCGACTTTCCCATTGACGATGAATCACAGAAATTGCATCGGAATTAAATATAAGAGACACAATGCCGACAAAAGAACAGGTATGCTGAGTCTTCCTACTGTGTATGTTTTGAGCGTTTCCTGCGTCACCAATTTTACATTCCGATGCACCTCTGCAGGTTTACTGTATCCATTAGACCGTCCCATTGACGATGAAACACAGAAATAGCAACGGAATTAAATATAAGAGACACAATGTCGACTTAAGAACAGGTTGGCTGAGTCTTCCTACTGTCTATGTTTTGAGCGTTTCCTGTGTCCTCAGTTTCAGATTCCGATGCACCTCTGCAGGTTTACTGTATCACTTGGACCTTCCCATTGACGATGAATCACAGATATTTTATCGGAATTAAATATAAGAGACACAATGGCGACTTAAGTACAGGAACATTGAGTCTTCCTACTGTCTATGTTTTGAGCGTTTCCTGTGTCACCAGTTTTACATTCCGATGCAGCTCTGCAGGTATACTGTTTCCCTTCGACTTTCCCATTGACGATGAAACACAGAAATTGCATCGGAATTAAATATAAGAGACACAATGCCGACTTAAGTACAGGAAGACTGAGTCTTCCTACTGTCTATGTTTTGAGCGTGTCCAGTGTGACCAGTTTTACATTCCGATGCACCTCTGCAGGTTTACTGTATCCCTTTCACTTTCACAGTGACGATGAAACACAGAAATAGCATCGGAATTATATATAAAAGAAACAATGCCGACTTAAGTACAAGAAAACTGAGTCTTCTTAGGGTCTATGTTATGAGCGCTTCCTGTGTCACCAGTTTTATATTCCGATGCACCTCTGCAGGGTTACTGTATCCCTTGGACCTTCCCATTGACGATGAAACACAGAAATTGCATCGGAATTAAATATAAGAGACACAATGCCGTCTTAAGTACAGAAAGACTGAGTCTTCCTACTGTCTATGTTTTGAGCGTGTCCTGTGTCACCAGTTTTACATTCCGATCCACATCTGCAGGTTTACTGTATCCATTGGACCTTCCCATTGACGACGAAGCACAGAAATTGCATCGGAATTAAATATAAGGGACACAACGCCGACTTATGTACAAGAAAACTGAGTCTTCTTACGGTCTACGATTTGAGCGTTTCCTGTGTCACCATTTTTACAATCCAATGCACCTCTGCAGGTTTACTATATACCTTGGACCTTCCCATTGACGATAAAACACAGAAATTGCATCGAAATTAAATATAAGAGATACAATGCCGACTTAGGTACAGGAAGACTGAATCTTCCTACTGTCTATGTTTTGAGTGTTTCCTGTGTCATCAGTTTTACATTTTGGTGCACCTCTGCAGGTTTACTGTATCCATTGGACCTTCCCTTTGACGACGAAACACAGAAATTGCATCGGAATTAAATATAAGAGACACAATGCCGACATAAGAACAGGTATGCTGAGTCTTCCTACTGTCTATGTTTTGAGCATTTCCTATGTCACCAGTTTTACATTCCGATGCACCTCTGCAGGTTTACTGTATCCCTTGGATCTACTAATTGACGATGAAACACAGAAATTGCATCGGAATTAAATATAAGAGACACAATGTCGACTTAAGTACAGGAAGATTGAGTCTTCCTACTGTCTATGTTTGAGCCTTTCCTGCGTCACCAATTTTACATTCCGATGCACCTCTGCAGGTTTACTGTATCCATTGGACCGTCCCATTGACGATGAAACACAGAAATAGCATCGGAATTAAGTATAAGGGACTCAATGACGTCTTAAGTACAGGAAGACAGAGTCTTCCAACTGTGTATGTTTTGAGCGTTTCCTGTGTCACCAGTTTTACATTCCCATGCACCTCTGCAGGTTTTCCTGTATCCCTTGGACCTTCAAAGTGACGATGAAACACAGAAATTGCATCGGAATTAAATATAAGAGACACAATGCCGACTTAAGTACAGGAAGACAGAGTCTTCCTACTGTCTATGTTTTGAGCGTTTCCTGTGTCATCAGTTCTACATTCCGATGCACCTCTGCAGGTTTACTGTATCCATTGGACCCCCCCATTGACGATGAAACACGGAAATTGCATCGGAATTAAATATAAAAGACACAATGCCGACATAAGTACAGGAAGACTGAGTCTTTCTACTGTCTATTTTTTTAGCGTTACCTGTGTCACCAGTTTTACAGTCCGATGCACATCTGCTGGTTTACTGTCTCCATTGGACCTACCCATTGACGATGAAACACAGAAATTGCATCGGAATTAAATATAAGAGACACAATGCCGACTAAAGTACAGGAAGACTGAGTCTTCGTACTGTCTATGTTTTGAGCGTTTCCTGTGTCACCAGTTTTACATTCCGATGCACCTCTGCAGGAATACTGTTTCCCTTCGACTTTCCCATTGACGATGAATCACAGAAATTGCATCGGAATTAAATATAAGAGACACAATGCCGACAAAAGAACAGGTATGCTGAGTCTTCCTACTGTGTATGTTTTGAGCGTTTCCTGCGTCACCAATTTTACATTCCGATGCACCTCTGCAGGTTTACTGTATCCATTAGACCGTCCCATTGACGATGAAACACAGAAATAGCAACGGAATTAAATATAAGAGACACAATGTCGACTTAAGAACAGGTTGGCTGAGTCTTCCTACTGTCTATGTTTTGAGCGTTTCCTGTGTCCTCAGTTTCAGATTCCGATGCACCTCTGCAGGTTTACTGTATCACTTGGACCTTCCCATTGACGATGAATCACAGAAATTTTATCGGAATTAAATATAAGAGACACAATGGCGACTTAAGTACAGGAACATTGAGTCTTCCTACTGTCTATGTTTTGCACGTTTCCTGCGTCACCAGTTTTACATTCCGATGCACCTCTGCAGGTTTACTGTATCCCTTGGATATTCCAATTGACGACGAAACACAGAAATTGCATCGGAATTAAATATAAGAGACACAATGTCGACTTAAGTACAGGAAGATTGAGTCTTCCTACTGTCTATGTTTTGAGCGTTTCCTGCGTCACCAATTTTACATTCCGATGCACCTCTGCAGGTTTACTGTATCAATTGGACCTTCCCATTGACGATGAAACACAGAAATAGCATCGGAATTAAGTATAAGGGACTCAATGACGTCTTAAGTACAGGAAGACAGAGTCTTCCAACTGTATATGTTTTGAGCGTTTCCTGTGTCACCAGTTTTACATTCCCATGCACCTCTGCAGGTTTTCCTGTATCTTTTGGACCTTCAAAGTGACGATGAAACACAGAAATTGCATCGGAATTAAATATAAGACACAATGCCGACTTAAGTACAGGAAGACAGAGCCATCCTACTGTCTATGTTTTGAGCGTTTCCTGTGTCACCAGTTTTACATTCCGATGCAGCTCTGCAGGTATACTGTTTCCCTTCGACTTTCCCATTGACGATGAAACACAGAAATTGCATCGGAATTAAATATAAGAGACACAATGCCGACTTAAGTACAGGAAGACTGAGTCTTCCTACTGTCTATGTTTTGAGCGTGTCCAGTGTGACCAGTTTTACATTCCGATGCACCTCTGCAGGTTTACTGTATCCCTTTCACTTTCACAGTGACGATGAAACACAGAAATAGCATCGGAATTATATATAAAAGAAACAATGCCGACTTAAGTACAAGAAAACTGAGTCTTCTTAGGGTCTATGTTATGAGCGCTTCCTGTGTCACCAGTTTTATATTCCGATGCACCTCTGCAGGGTTACTGTATCCCTTGGACCTTCCCATTGACGATGAAACACAGAAATTGCATCGGAATTAAATATAAGAGACACAATGCCGTCTTAAGTACAGAAAGACTGAGTCTTCCTACTGTCTATGTTTTGAGCGTGTCCTGTGTCACCAGTTTTACATTCCGATGCCCCTCTGTAGGTTTACTGTATTCCTTGCACCTTCACAGTGACGATGAAACACAGAAATTGCATCGGAATTAAATATAAAAGACACAATGACGACTTATGTACAAGAAAACTGAGTCTTATTAGGGTCTATGTTATAAGCGCATCCTGTGTCACCAGTTTTACATTCCGATGCACCTCTGCAGTGTTACTGTATCCCGTGGACCTTCCCATTGTCGATGAAACACAGAAATTACATCGGAATTAAATATAAGAGACACAACGTTGACTTAAGTACAAGAAAACTAAGTTTTCTGACGGTCTATGTTTTGAGCGTTTCCAGTGTCACCAGTTTTACATTCTGATGCACCTCTGCAGGTTTACTGTATCCATTGGACCTTCCCATGGACGATGAAACACAGAAATTGCATCGGATTTAAATATAAGAGACACAATGCCGACTTAGGTACAGGAAGACTGAGTCTTCCTACTGTCTATGTTTTGAGCGTGTCCTGTGTCACCAGTTTTACATTCCAATGCACCTCTGCAGGTATACTGTATCCCTTGCATCTTCACAGTGACGATGAAACACAGAAATTTGTTCGGAATTAAATATATAAGACACAATGCCGACTTCAAGAAAACTGAGTCTTCTTAGGGTCTATGTTATGAGCGCTTCCTGTGTCACCAGTTTTACATTCCGATGCACCTGTGCAGGGTTACTGTATCCCTTGGACCATCGCATTGACGATGAAACACAGAAATTGCATCTAAATTAAATATAAGAGACACAATGCCGACTTCAGTACAAGAAAACTGAGTCCTCTCAGGGTCTATGTTTTGACCGCTTCCTGTATCACCAGTTTTACATCCCGATGCACCTCTGCAGGTTTACTGTATCCCTTGGTCCTTCCCATTGACGACGAAACACAGAAATTGCATCGGAATTAAATATAAGGGACATAATGCCGACATAAGGACAGGAATGCTGAGTCTTCCTACTGTCTATGCTTTTGAGCATTTCCTGTGTCATCAGTTTTACATTCCGATGCACCTCTGCAGGGTTACTGTATCCCTTGGACCTTCCCATTGACGATGAAACACAGAAATTGCATCGGAATTAAATATAAGAGACACAATGCAGGCATAAGAACAGGAATGCTGAGTCTTCCTACTGTCTATGTTTTGAGCATTTCCTGTGTCAAGAGTTTTACATTCCGATGCACCTCTGCAGGTTTGCTGTATCCCTTGCACCTTCCCATTGACTATGAAACACAGAAATTACATCGGAATTAAATATAACAGACACAATGCCGATTTAAGTACAGGAAGACTGAGTCTTACTACTGTCTATGCTTTGAGCGTTTCCTGTGTCACCAGTTTTACATTCCGATACACCTCTGCAGGTTTACTGTATCCCTTTGACCTTCCCATTGACGATGATTCACAGAAATTGCGTCGGAATTAAATATAAGAGACACAATGCCGACTTAAGTACAGGAAGATTGAGTCTTCCTACTGTCTATTTTTTGAGCGTTTCCTGCGTCACCAGTTTTACATTTCCATGCACCTCTGCAGGAATACTGTTTCCCTTCGACTTTCCCATTGACGATGAAACACAGAAATTGCATCGGAATTAAATATAAGAGACACAATGCCGACTTAAGTACATGATGACTGAGTCTTTCTACTGTCTATGTTTTGAGCGTTTCCTGTGTCACCAGTTTTACATTCCGATGCACCTCTGCAGGTTTACTGTCTCCATTGGACCTTCACAGTGACGATGAAATACAGAAATTGCCTCGGAATGAAATAAAAGAGACACAATGTCGACTTAAGTATAGGAAGAGTGTGTCTTTCTATTGTCTATGCTTTGAGCGTTTCCTGTGTCACCAGTTTTACATTCCGATACACCTCTGCAGGTTCACTGTATCCATTGGACCATCCCATTGACGATGAAACACAGAAATTGCATCGGAATTAAATATAAGAGACACAACGCCGACTAAAGTACAGGAAGACTGAGTCTTCCTACTGTCTATGTTTTGAGCGTTTCCTGAGTCACCAGTTTTACATTCCGATGCACCTCTGCAGGAATACTGTTTCCCTTCGACTTTCCCATTGACGATGAATCACAGAAATTGCATCGGAATTAAATATAAGAGACACAATGCCGACATAAGTACATGAAGACTGAGTCTTCCTACTGTCTATGCTTTGAGCGTTCCCTGTGTCATCAGTTCTACATTCCGATGCACCTCTGCAGGTTTACTGTATCCATTGGTCCCCCCCCCCCCCCCCCATTGACGATGAAACACAGAAATTGCATCGGAATGAAATATAAAAGACACAATGCCGACTTAAGTACAGGAAGACTGATTCTTCCTACTGTCTATGTTTTGAGCGTTTCCTGTGTCACCAGTTTTACATTCCAATGCACCTCTGCACGTTTACTGTATCCTATGGACCTTCCCATTGTGATGAAATACAGAAATTGCATCGGAATTAAATATAAGAGACACAACGCCGACTTAAGTACAAGAAAACTGAGTCTTCTGACGGTATATGATTTGAGCGTTTCTTGTGTCACCAGTTTTACATTCCGATACACCTCTGCAGGTTTACTGTATCCATTGGACCTTCCCATTGACGATGAAACACAGAAATTGCATCGGAATTAAATATAAGAGACACAATGCCGACTTAATTACAGGAAGACTGAGTCTTCCTACTGTCTATGTTTTGAGCGTTTCCTGTGTCATCAGTTCTACATTCCGATGCACTTCTGCAGGTTTACTGTATCTATTGGACCCCCCCATTGACGATGAAACACAGAAATTGCATCGGAATTAAATATAAAAGACACAATGCCGACCTAAGTACAGGAAGACTGAGTCTTCGTACTGTCTATGTTTTGAGCGTTTCCTGTGTCACCAGTTTTACATTCCGATGCACCTCTGCAGGTTTTCTGTGTCCCTTGGACCTTCCGATTTGCGATGAAACCCAGAAATTGCATCGGAATTAAATATAAGGGTCACAATGACGTCTTAAGTACAGGAAGACAGAGTCTTCCAACTGTCAATGTTTTGAGCGTTTCCTGTGTCACCAGTTTTACATTCCCATGGACCTCTGCAGGTTTTCCTGTATCCCTTGGACATCCAAAGTGACGATGAAACACAGAAATTGCATCGGAATTAAATATAAGAGACACAATGCCGACTTAAGTACAGGAAGACTGAGTCTTCCTACTGTCTATTTTTTGAGAGTTTCCTGTGTCACCAGTTTTACATTCCGATGCAGCTCTGCAGGTATACTGTTTCCCTTCGACTTTCCTATTGACAATGAAACACAGAAATTGCATCGGAATGAAATAAAACAGACACAATGTCGACTTAAGTACAGGAAGAGTGTGTCTTTCTATTGTCTATGCTTTGAGCGTTTCCTGTGCCACCAGTTTTACATTCCGATGCACCTCTGCAGGTTTACTGTATCCATTGGACCTTCCCATTGACGATGAGACACAGAAAATGCATCGGAATTAAATATAAGAAACACAATGCCGACCTAAGTACAGGAAGACTGAGTCTTCCTACTGTCTATGTTTTGAGCGTTTCCTGTGTCACCAGTTTTACATTCCGATCCACATCTGCAGGTTTACTGTATCCATTGGACCTTCCCATTGACGACGAAGCACAGAAATTGCATCGGAATTAAATATAAGGGACACAACGCCGACTTAAGTACAAGAAAACTGAGTCTTCTTACGGTCTACGATTTGAGCGTTTCCTGTGTCACCATTTTTACAATCCAATGCACATCTGCAGGTTTGCTATATACCTTGGACCTTCCCATTGACGATAAAACACAGAAATTGCATCGAAATTAAATATAAGAGATACAATGCCGACTTAGGTACAGGAAGACTGAATCTTCCTACTGTCTATGTTTTGAGTGTTTCCTGTGACATCAGTTTTACATTTTGGTGCACCTCTGCAGGTTTACTGTATCCATTGGACCTTCCCTTTGACGACGAAACACAGAAATTGCATCGGAATTAAATATAAGAGACACAATGCCGACATAAGAACAGGTATGCTGAGTCTTCCTACTGTCTATGTTTTGAGCATTTCCTATGTCACCAGTTTTACATTCCGATGCACCTCTGCAGGTTTACTGTATCCCTTGGATCTACTAATTGACGATGAAACACAGAAATTGCATCGGAATTAAATATAAGAGACACAATGTCGACTTAAGTACAGGAAGACAGAGTCTTCCTACTGTCTATCTTTTGAGCGTTTCCTGTGTCATCAGTTCCACATTCCGATGCACCTCTGCAGGACTACTGTTTCCCTTCGACTTTCCCATTGACGATGAATCACAGAAATTGCATCGGAATTAAATATAAGAGACACAATGCCGACATAAGAACAGGTATGCTGAGTCTTCCTACTGTGTATGTTTTGAGCGTTTCCTGTGTCCTCAGTTTTAGATTCCGATGCACCTCTGCAGGTTTACTGTATCACTTGGACCTTCCCATTGACGATGTAACACAGAAATTTTATCGGAATTAAATATAAGAGACACAATGCCGACTTAAGTACAGGAACATTGAGTCTTCCTACTGTCTATGTTTTGCGCGTTTCCTGCGTCACCAGTTTTACATTCCGATGCACCTCTGCAGGTTTACTGTATCCCTTGGATCTTCCAATTGACGACGAAACACAGAAATTGCATCGGAATTAAGTATAAGAGACACAATGTCGACTTAAGTACAGGAACATTGAGTCTTCCTACTGTCTATGTTTTGCGCGTTTCCTGCGTCACCAGTTTTACATTCCGATGCACCTCTGCAGGTTTACTGTATCCCTTGGATCTTCCAATTGACGACGAAACACAGAAATTGCATCGGAATTAAATATAAGAGACACAATGTCGATTTAAGTACAGGAAGATTGAGTCTTCCTAGTGTCTATGTTTTGAGCGTTTCCTGTGTCACCAGTTTTACATTCCCATGCACCTCTGCAGGTTTACTGTATCCATTGGACCTTCCCATTGACGATGAAACACAGAAATTGCATCGGAATTAAATATAAGAGACACAATGCCGACTTAAGTACAGAAAGACTGAGTCTTCCTACTGTCTATGTTTTGAGCGTTTCCTGTGTCATCAGTTCTACATTCCGATGCACCTCTGCAGGTTTACTGTATCTATTGGACCCCCCCATTGACGATGAAACACAGAAATTGCATCGGAATTAAATATAAAAGACACAATGCCGACCTAAGTACAGGAAGACTGAGTCTTCGTACTGTCT
This sequence comes from Schistocerca nitens, assembly GCF_023898315.1. NCBI lineage: Eukaryota > Metazoa > Arthropoda > Insecta > Orthoptera > Acrididae > Schistocerca > Schistocerca nitens. Next base: position 1,198,300,448 of record NC_064615.1, on the reverse strand, counting down.
ATGTTTTGAGCGTTTCCTGTGTCACCAGTTTTACATTCCGATGCACCTCTGCAGGTTTTCTGTGTCCCTTGGACCTTCCGATTTGCGATGAAACCCAGAAATTGCATCGGAATTAAATATAAGGGACACAATGACGTCTTAAGTACAGGAAGACAGAGTCTTCCAACTGTCAATGTTTTGAGCGTTTCCTGTGTCAGCAGTTTTACATTCCCATGCACCTCTGCAGGTTTTCCTGTATCCCTTGGACCTTCAAAGTGACGATGAAACACAGAAATTGCATCGGAATTAAATATAAGAGACACAAAGCCGACTTAAGTACAGGAAGACTGAGTCTTCCTACTGTCTATCTTTTGAGCGTTTCCTGTGTCATCAGTTCCACATTCCGATGCACCTCTGCAGGTTTACTGTATCCATTGGACCCCCCCATTGACGATGAAACACGGAAATTGCATCGGAATTAAATATAAAAGACACAATGCCGACATAAGTACAGGAAGACTGAGTCTTTCTACTGTCTATTTTTTTAGCGTTACCTGTGTCACCAGTTTTACAGTCCGATGCACATCTGCTGGTTTACTGTCTCCATTGGACCTACCCATTGACGATGAAACGCAGAAATTGCATCGGAATTAAATATAAGAGACACAATGCCGACTAAAGTACAGGAAGACTGAGTCTTCCTACTGTCTATGTTTTGAGCGTTTCCTGTGTCACCAGTTTTACATTCCGATGCACCTCTGCAGGAATACTGTTTCCCTTCGACTTTCCCATTGACGATGAATCACAGAAATTGCATCGGAATTAAATATAAGAGACACAATGCCGACATAAGACCAGGTATGCTGAGTCTTCCTACTGTGTATGTTTTGAGCGTTTCCTGTGTCCTCAGTTTTAGATTCCGATGCACCTCTGCAGGTTTACTGTATCACTTGGACCTTCCCATTGACGATGAAACACAGAAATTTTATCGGAATTAAGTATAAGAGACACAATGCCGACTTAAGTACAGGAACATTGAGTCTTCCTACTGTCTATGTTTTGCGCGTTTCCTGCGTCACCAGTTTTACATTCCGATGCACCTCTGCAGGTTTACTGTATCCCTTGGATCTTCCAATTGACGACGAAACACAGAAATTGCATCGGAATTAAATATAAGAGACACAATGTCGACTTAAGTACAGGAACATTGAGTCTTCCTACTGTCTATGTTTTGCGCGTTTCCTGCGTCACCAGTTTTACATTCCGATGCACCTCTGCAGGTTTTTTGTATCCCTTGGATCTTCCAATTGACGACGAAACACAGAAATTGCATCGGAATTAAATATAAGAGACACAATGTCGACTTAAGTACAGGAAGATTGAGTCTTCCTACTGTCTATGTTTTGAGCGTTTCCTGTGTCACCAGTTTTACATTCCCATGCACCTCTGCAGGTTTTCCTGTATCCCTTGGACCTTCAAAGTGACGATGAAACACAGAAATTGCATCGGAATTAAATATAAGACACAATGCCGACTTAAGTACAGGAAGACAGAGTCTTCCTACTGTCTATGTATTGAGCGTTTCCTGTGTCACCAGTTTTACATTCCGATGCAGCTCTGCAGGTATACTGTTTCCCTTCGACTTTCCCATTGACGATGAATCACAGAAATTGCATCGGAATTAAATATAAGAGACACAATGCCGACTTAAGTACAGGAAGACTGAGTCTTCCTACTGTCTATGTTTTGAGCGTTTCCTGTGTCATCAGTTCTACATTCCGATGCACCTCTGCAGGTTTACTGTATCCATTGGACCCCCCCATTGACGATGAAACACAGAAATTGCATCGGAATTAAATATAAAAGACACAATGCCGACATAAGTACAGGAAGACTGAGTCTTTCTACTGTCTATTTTTTTAGCGTTTCCTGTGTATCCAGTTTTACAGTCCGATGCACATCTGCTGGTTTACTGTCTCCATTGGACCTACCCATTGACGATGAAACACAGAAATTGCATCGGAATTAAATATAAGAGACACAATGCCGACTTATGTACAGGAAGACTGAGTCATCCTACTGTCTATTTTTGAGCGTTCCCTGCGTCACCAGTTTTACATTCCGATGCACCTCTGCAGGTTTACTGTATCCATCGGACCTTCCCATTGACGATGAAACACAGAAATTACATCGGAATTAAACTTAAGAGACACAACGCCGACTTAAGTATAAGAAAACTGAGTCTTCTTACGGTCTACGTATTGAGCGTTTCCAGTGTCGCCAGTTTTACATTCCGATGCACCTCTGCAGGTTTACTGTGTCCCTTGGACCTTCCCATTTGCGATGAAACACTGAAATTGCATCGTAATTAAATATAAGGGACACAATGACGTCTTAAGTACAGGAAGACAGAGTCTTCCAACTGTCTGTGTTTTGAGCGTTTCCTGTGTCATCAGTTTTACATTCCGATGCACCTCTGCAGGTATACTGTTTCCCTTCGACTTTCCCATTGACGATGAAACACAGAAATTGCATCGGAATTAAATATAAGAGACACAATGCCAACTTAAGTACAGAAGGACTGAGTCTTACTACTGTCTATGTTTTGAGCGTTTCCAGTGTCACCAGTTTTACATTCCGATGCACCTATGCAGGTCTACAGTATCCCATGGCCCTTCATAGTGACGATGAATCACAGAAATTGCATCGGAATTAAATATAAGAGACACAATGTCGACTTAAGTACAGAAAGATTGAGTCTTCCTACTCTCTATGTTTTGAGCGTTTCCTGTGTCACCAGTTTTACATTCCGATGCACCTATGCAGGTCTACAGTATCCCATGGACCTTCATAGTGACGATGAATCACAGAAATTGCATCGGAATTAAATATAACAGACACAATGCCGACTTAAGTACAGGTAGTCTGACTCTTACTACTGTCTATGTTTTGAGCGTTTCCTGTGTCACCAGTTTTACATTCCGATGCACCTCTGCAGGATTACTTTTTCCCTTCGACTTTCCCATTGACGAGGAAACACAGAAATTGCATCGGAATTAAATATAAGAGACACAATGCCGACTTAAGTACATGAAGACTGAGTCTTCCTACCGTCTATGTCTTGAGCGTTCCCTGTGTCATCAGTTCTACATTCCGATGCACCTCTGCAGGTTTACTGTATCCATTGGACCCCCCCATTGACGATGAAACACAGAAATTGCATCGAAATTAAATATAAAAGACACAATGCCGACTTAAGTAAAGGAAGACTGAGTCTTTCTACAGTCTATGTTTTGAGCGTTTCCTGTGTCACCAGTTTTACATTCCGATGCACCTCTGCAGGTTTACTGTCTCCATTGGACCTTCACAGTGACGATGAAACACAGAAATTGCATCGGAATGAAATAAAAGAGACACAATGTCGACTTAAGTACAGGAAGATGTGACTTTCTATTGTCTATGCTTTGAGCGTTTCCTGTGTCACCAGTTTTACATTCCGATACACCTCTGCAGGTTTACTGTATCCATCGCACCTTCCCATTGACGATGACACACAGAAATAGCATCGGAATTAAGTATAAGAGACACAATGCCGACCTAAGTACAGGAAGACTGAGTCTTCTTGCTGTCTATGATTTGAGCGTTTCCTGTGGCACCAGTTTTACATTCCGATGCACCTCTGCAGGTTTACTGTATCCGTTGGATCTACCAATTGACGATGAAACACAGAAATTGCATCGGAATTAAATATATGAGACACAATGTCGACTTAAGTACAGGAAGATTGAGTCTTCCTACTGTCTATGTTTGAGCGTTTCCTGCGTCACCAATTTTACATTCCGATGCACCTCTGCAGGTTTACTGTGTCCCTTGGACCTTCCCATTTGCGATGAAACACTGAAATTGCATCGGAATTAAATATAAGGGACACAATGACGTCTTAAGTACAGGAAGACAGAGTCTTCCAACTGTCTATGTTTTGAGCGTTTCCTGTGTCATCAGTTTTACATTCCGATGCACCTCTGCAGGTATACTGTTTCCCTTCGACTTTCCCATTGACGATGAAACACAGAAATTGCATCGGAATTAAATATAAGAGACACAATGCGGACTTAATTACAGAAGGACTGAGTCTTACTACTGTCTATGTTTTGAGCGTTTCCAGTGTCACCAGTTTTACATTCCGATGCCCCTATGCAGGTCTACAGTATCCCATGGACCTTCATAGTGACGATGAATCACAGAAATTGCATCGGAATTAAATATAAGAGACACAATGTCGACTTAAGTACAGAAAGATTGAGTCTTCCTACTCTCTATGTTTTGAGCGTTTCCTGTGTCACCAGTTTTACATTCCGATGCACCTATGCAGGTCTACAGTATCCCATGGACCTTCATAGTGACGATGAATCACAGAAATTGCATCGGAATTAAATATAACAGACACAATGCCGACTTAAGTACATGAAGACTGAGTCTTCCTACCGTCTATGTCTTGAACGTTCCCTGTGTCATCAGTTCTACATTCCGATGCACCTCTGCAGGTTTACTGTATCCATTGGACCCCCCCCCCCCCCATTGACGATGAAACACAGAAATTGCATCGAAATTAAATATAAAAGACACAATGCCGACTTAAGTAAAGGAAGACTGAGTCTTTCTACAGTCTATGTTTTGAGCGTTTCCTGTGTCACCAGTTTTACATTCCGATGCACCTCTGCAGGTTTACTGTCTCCATTGGACCTTCACAGTGACGATGAAACTCAGAAATTGCATCGGAATGAAATAAAAGAGACACAATGTCGACTTAAGTACAGGAAGATGTGACTTTCTATTGTCTATGCATTGAGCGTTTCCTGTGTCACCAGTTTTACATTCCGATACACCTCTGCAGGTTTACTGTATCCATCGCACCTTCCCATTGACGATGAAACACAGAAATTGCATCGGAATTAAATATAAGAGACACAATGCCGACTTATGTACAGGAAGACTGAGTCATCCTACTGTATATTTTTTGAGCGTTCCCTGCGTCACCAGTTTTACTTTCCGATGCACCTCTGCAGGTTTACTGTATCCATCGGACCTTCCCATTGACGATGAAACACAGAAATTACATCGGAATTAAATATAAGAGACACAACGCCGACTTAAGTATAAGAAAACTGAGTCTTCTTACGGTCTACATATTGAGCGTTTCCAGTGTCGCCAGTTTTACATTCCGATGCACCTCTGCTAGTTTACTGTGTCCCTTGGACCTTCCCATTTGCGATGAAACACTGAAATTGCATCGGAATTAAATATAAGGCAGACAATGACGTCTTAAGTACAGGAAGACAGAGTCTTCCAACTGTCTATGCTTTGAGCGTTTACTGTGTCATCAGTTTTACATTCCGATGCACCTCTGCAGGTATACTGTTTCCCTTCGACTTTCCCATTGACGATGAAACACAGACATTGCATCGGAATTAAATATAAGAGACACAATGCCGACTTAAGTACAGAAGGACTGAGTCTTAGTACTGTCTATGTTTTGAGCGTTTCCAGTGTCACCAGTTTTACATTCCGATGCACCTATGCAGGTCTACAGTATCCCATGGACCTTCATAGTGACGATGAATCACAGAAATTGCATCGGAATTAAATATAAGAGACACAATGTCGACTTAAGTACAGAAAGATTGAGTCTTCCTACTCTCTATGCTTTGAGCGTTTCCTGTGTCACCATTTTTACATTCCGATGCACCTATGCAGGTCTACAGTATCCCATGGACCTTCATAGTGACGATGAATCACAGAAATTGCATCGGAATTAAATATAACAGACACAATGCCGACTTAAGTACAGGAAGTCTGCGTCTTACTACTGTCTATGTTTTGAGCGTTTCCTGTGTCACCAGTTTTACATTCCGATGCACCTCGGCAGGATTACTTTTTCCCTTCGTCTTTCCCATTGACGAGGAAACACAGAAATTGCATCGGAATTAAATATAAGAGACACAATGCCGACCTAAGTACATGAAGACTGAGTCTTCCTACCGTCTATGTTTTGAGCGTTCCCTGTGTCATCAGTTCTACATTCCGATGCACCTCTGCAGGTTTACTGTATCCATTGGACCCCCCCATTGACGATGAAACACAGAAATTGCATCGAAATTAAATATAAAAGACACAATGCCGACTTAAGTAAAGGAAGACTGAGTCTTTCTACAGTCTATGTTTTGAGCGTTTCCTGTGTCACCAGTTTTACATTACGATGCACCTCTGCAGGTTTACTGTCTCCATTGGACTTTCACAGTGACGATGAAACACAGAAATTGCATCGGAATGAAATAAAAGAGACACAATGTCGACTTAAGTACAGGAAGATGTGACTTTCTATTGTCTATGCTTTGAGCGTTTCCTGTGTCACCAGTTTTACATTCCGATACACCTCTGCAGGTTTACTGTATCCATCGCACCTTCCCATTGACGATGACACACAGAAATAGCATCGGAAGAAAGTATAAGAGAAACAATGCCGACCTAAGTACAGGAAGACTGAGTCTTCTTGCTGTCTATGATTTGAGCGTTTCCTGTGGCACCAGTTTTACATTCCGATGCACCTCTGCAAGTTTACTGTATCCCTTGGATCTACCAATTGACGATGAAACACAGAAATTGCATCGGAATTAAATATAAGAGACACAATGTCGACTTAAGTACAGGAAGATTGAGTCTTCCTAATGTCTATGTTTGAGCGTTTCCTGCGTCACCAATTTTACAATCCGATGCACCTCTGCAGGTTTACTGTATCCATTGGACCGTCGCATTGACGATGAAACACTGAAATAGCATCGGAATTAAATATAAGAGACACAATGCCGACTTAAGAATAGGTTGGCTGAGTCTTCCTACTGTCTATGTTTTGAGCGTTTCCTGTGTCCTCAGTTTTACATTCCGATGCACCTCTGCAGGTTTACTGTATCACTTGGACCTTCCCATTGACGTTGAAACACAGAAATTTTATCGGAATTAAATATAAGAGACACAATGCCGACTTAAGTACAGGAACATTTATTCTTCCTACTGTCTATGTTTTACGCGTTTCCTGCGTCACCAGTTTTACATTCCGATGCACCTCTACAGGTTTGCTGTATCCCTTGGATCTTCCAATTGACGACGAAACACAGAAATTGCATCGGAATTAAATATAAGAGACACAATGTCGACTTAAGTACAGGAAGATTGAGTCTTCCTACTGTCTATGTTTTGAGCGTTTCCTGCGTCACCAATTTTACATTCCGATGCAACTCTGCAGGTTTACTGTATCCATTGGACCGTCCCATTGACGATGAAACACAGAAATAGCATCGGAATTAAGTATAAGGGACTCAATGACGTCTAAAGTACAGGAAGACAGAGTCTTCCAACTGTGTATGTTTTGAGCGTTTCCTGTGTCACCAGTTTTACATTCCCATGCACCTCTGCAGGTATACTGTTTCCCTTCGACTTTCCCATTGACGATGAAACACAGAAATTGCATCGGAATTAAATATAAGAGACACAATGCCGACTTAAGTACAGGAAGACAGAGTCTTCCTACTGTCTATGTTTTGAGCGTTTCCTGTGTCACCAGTTTTACATTCCGATGCAGCTCTGCAGGTATACTGTTTCCCTTCGACTTTCCCATTGACGATGAAACACAGAAATTGCATCGGAATTAAATATAAGAGACACAATGCCGACTTAAGTACAGGAAGACTGAGTCTTCCTACTGTCTATGTTTTGAGCGTTTCCTGTGTCATCAGTTCTACATTCCGATGCACCTCTGCAGGTTTACTGTATCCATTGGACCCCCCCCCCCCCCCATTGACGATGAAACACAGAAATTGCATCGGAATTAAATATAAAAGACACAATGCCGACATAAGTACAGGAAGACTGAGTCTTTCTACTGTCTATTTTTTTAGCGTTTCCTGTGTCACCAGTTTTACAGTCCGATGCACATCTGCTGGTTTACTGTCTCCATTGGACCTACCCATTGACGATGAAACACAGAAATTGCATCGGAATTAAATATAAGAGACACAATGCCGACTTAAGTACAAGAAAACTGAGTCTTCTTACGGTCTACGTATTGAGCGTTTCCAGTGTCGCCAGTTTTACATTCCGATGCACCTCTGCAGGTTTACTGTGTCCCTTGGACCTTCCCATTTGCGATGAAACACTGAAATTGCATCGGAATTAAATATAAGGGACACAATGACGTCTTAAGTACAGGAAGACAGAGTCTTCCAACTGTCTATGTTTTGAGCGTCTCCAGTGTCACCAGTTTTACATTCCGATGCATCTATGCAGGTCTACAGTATCCCTTGGACCTTCATAGTGACGATGAATCACAGAAATTGCATCGGAATTAAATATAAGAGACACAATGTCGACTTAAGTACAGAAAGATTGAGTCTTCCAACTCTCTATGTTTTGAGCGTTTCCTGTGTCACCAGTTTTACATTCCGATGCACCTCTGGAGGTTTGCTGTATCCCTCGCACCTTCCCATTGACAATGAAACACAGAAATTACATCGGAATTAAATATAACAGACACAATGCCGACTTAAGTACAGGAAGTCTGAGTCTTACTACTGTCTATACTTTGAGCGTTTCCTGTGTCACCAGTTTTACATTCCGATGCACTTCTGCAGGTTTACTGTTTCCCTTCAACTCTCCTATTGACGATGCAACACAGAAATTGCATCGGAATGAAATAAAAGAGACACAATGTCGACTTAAGTACAGGAAGAGTGGGTCTTTCTATTGTCTATGCTTTGAGCGTTTCCTGTGTCACCAGTTTTACATTCCGATCCACATCTGCAGGTTTACTGTATCCATTGGACCTTCCCTTTGACGACGAAGCACAGAAATTGCATCGGAATTAAATATAAGGATCACAACGCCGACTTAAGTACAAGAAAACTGAGTCTTCTTACGGTCTACGATTTGAGCGTTTCCTGTGTCACCATTTTTACAATCCAATGCACCTCTGCAGGTTTACTATATACCTTGGACCTTCCCATTGACGATAAAACACAGAAATTGCATCGAAATTAAATATAAGAGATACAATGCCGACTTAGGTACAGGAAGACTGAATCTTCCTACTGTCTATGTTTTGAGTGTTTCCTGTGTCATCAGTTTTACATTTTGGTGCACCTCGGCAGGTTTACTGTATCCATTGGACCTTCCCTTTGACGACGAAACACAGAAATTGCATCGGAATTAAATATAAGAGACTCAATGCCGACATAAGAACAGGTATGCTGAGTCTTCCTACTGTGTATGTTTTGAGCATTTCCTGTGTCACCAGTTTTACATTCCGATACACCTCTGCAGGTTTACTGTATCCCTTGGATCTACCAATTGACGATGAAACACAGAAATTGCATCGGAATTTAATATAAGAATCACAATGCCGACTTAACTACAGGAAGACAGAGTCTTCCTACTGTCTATGTTTTGAGCGTTTCCAGTGTCGCCAGTTTTACATTCCGATGCACTTCTGCAGGTTTACTGTGTCCCTTGGACCTTCCCATTTGCGATGAAACACTGAAATTGCATCGGAATTAAAAATAAGGCACACAATGACGTCTTAAGTACAGGAAGACAGAGTCTTCCAACTGTCTATGTTTTGAGCGTTTATTGTGTCATCAGTTTTACATTCCGATGCACCTCTGCAGGTATACTGTTTCCCTTCGACTTTCCCATTGACGATGAAACACAGAAATTGCATCGGAATTAAATATATGAGACACAATGTCGACTTAAGTACAGAAAGATTGAGTCTTCCTACTCTCTATGTATTGAGCGTTTCCTGTGTCACCAGTTTTACATTCCGTTGCACCTCTGGAGGTTTGCTGTATCCCTTGCACCTTCCCATTGACAATGAAACACAGAAATTACATCGGAATTAAATATAACAGACACAATGCCGACTTAAGTACAGGAAGTCTGAGTCTTACTACTGTCTATACTTTGAGCGTTTCCTGTGTCACCAGTTTTACATTCCGATGCACTTCTGCAGGTTTACTGTTTCCCTTCAACTCTCCTATTGACGATGAAACACAGAAATTGCATCGGAATGAAATAAAAGAGACACAATGTCGACTTAAGTACAGGAAGAGTGTGTCTTTCTATTGTCTATGCTTTGAGGGTTTCCTGTGTCACCAGTTTTACATTCCGATGCACCTCTGCTAGTTTACTGTATCCATTGGACCTTCCCTTTGACGACGAAGCACAGAAATTGCATCGGAATTAAATATAAGGAACACAACGCCGACTTAAGTACAAGAAAACTGCGTCTTCTTACGGTCTACGATTTGAGCGTTTCCTGTGTCACCATTTTTACAATCCAATGCACCTCTGCAGGTTTACTATATACCTTGGACCTTCCCATTGACGATAAAACTCAGAAATTGCATCGAAATTAAATATAAGAGATACAATGCCGATTTAGGTACAGGAAGATTGAATCTTCCTACTGTCTATGTTTTGAGTGTTTCCTGTGACATCAGTTTTACATTCCGATGCACCTCTGCAGGTTTACTGTGTCCCTTGGACCTTCCCATTTGCGATGAAACACTGAAATTGCATCGGAATTAAATATAAGGGACACAATGACGTCTTAAGTACAGGAAGACAGAGTCTTCCAACTGTCTATGTTTTGAGCGTTTCCAGTGTCACCAGTTTTACATTCCGATGCACCTATGCAGGTCTACAGTATCCCTTGGACCTTCATAGTGACGATGAATCACAGAAATTGCATCGGAATTAAATATAAGAGACACAATGCCGACTTAAGTACAGGAACATTGAGGCTTCCTACTGTCTTTGTTTTGAGCGTTTCCTGCGTCACCAGTTTTACATTCCGATGCACCTCTGCAGGTTTACTGTGTCCCTTGGACCTTCCCATTTGCGATGAAACACAGAAATTGCATCGGAAATAAATATAAGGGACACAATGACGTCAGAAGTACAGGAAGACACAGTCTTCCAACTGTCTGTGCTTTGAGCGTTTCCTGTGTCTTCAATTTTACATTCCCATGCACCTCTGCAGGTTTTCCTGTATCCCTTGGCCCTTCAAAGTGACGGTGAAACACAGAAATTGCATCGGAATTAAATGTAAGAGACACAATGCCGACCTAAGTAGAGGAAGACTGAGTCTTCCTACTGTCTACGTTTTGAGCGTTTCCTGTGTCACCAATTTTACATTCCGATACACCTCTGCAGGTTTACTGTATCCATTGGACCTTTCCATTGACGATGAAACACAGAAATAGCATCGGAATTAAATATAAGAGACACAATGCCGACTTAAGAACAGGAAGGCTGAGTCTTCCTACTGTCTATGTTTTGAGCGTTTCCTGTGTCACCAGTTTTACATTCCGATGCACCTCTGCAGGTTTACTGTATCCCTTGGATCTTCCCATTGACGATGAAACACTGAAATTTTATCGGAATGAAATATAAGAGACACAATGCCGACTTAAGTACAGGAACATTGAGTCTTCCTACTGTCTATGTTTTGAGCGTTTCCTGCGTCACCAGTTTTACATTCCGATGCACCTCTGCAGGTCTACTGTGTCCCTTGGACCTTCCCATTTGCGATGAAACACAGAAATTGCATCGGAAATAAATATAAGGGACACAATGACGTCTTAAGTACAGGAAGACAGAGTCTTCCAACTGTCTATGTTTTGAGCGTTTCCTGTGTCACCAATTTTACATTCCCATGCACCTCTGCAGGTTTTCCTGTATCCCTTCGACCTCAAAGTGACGGTGAAACACAGAAATTGCATCGGAATTAAACATAAGACACACAATGCCGACTTAAGTACATGAAGACTGAGTCTCCCTACTGTCCATGTTTTTGAGCGTTTCCTGTGTCATCAGTTTTACATTCCGATGCACCTCTGCAGGTATACTGATTCCCTTCGACTTTCCCATTGACGATGAAACACAGAAATTGCATCGGAATTAAATATAAGAGACCCAATTCAGACATAAGTACAGGAAGACTGAGTCTTCCTACTGTCTAAGTTTTTAGCGTTTCCTGTGTCATCAGTTCTACATTCCGATGCACCTCTGCAGGTTAGTGTATCCATTGGTCCCCCCCTTTGACGATGAAACACAGAAATTGCATCGGAATGAAATAAAAGAGACACAATGTCGACTTAAGTACAGGAAGAGTGTGTCTTTCTATTGTCTATGTTTTGAGCGTTTGCTGTGTCACCAGTTTTACATTCCGATACACCTCTGCAGGTTTACTGTATCCATCGCACCTTCCCATTGACGATGGAACACAGAAATAGCATCGGAATTAAATATAAGAGACACAATGCCGACTTAAGTACAGGAAGACCGAGTCTTCCTACTGTCTATGTTTTGAGCGTTTCCTGTGGCACCAGTTTAACATTCCGATGCACCTATGCAGATCTACAGTATCCCTTGGACCTCCATAGTGACGATGAAACACAAACATTGCATCGGAATTAAATATAAGAGACACAATGTCGACTTAACTACATAAAGATTGAGTCTTCCTACTCTCTATGCTTTGAGCGTTTCCTGTGTCACCAGTTTTACATTCCGATCCACCTCTGCAGGTTTGCTGTATCCCTTGCACCTTCCGATTGACAATGAAACACAGCAATTACATCGGAATTAAATATAACAGACACATTACCGACTTAAGTACAGGAAGACTGAGTCTTACTACTGTCTATGTTTTGAGCGTTTCCTGCGTCACCAGTTTTACCTTCCAATGCACCTCTGCAGGTTTACTGTATCCCTTTGACCTTCCCATTGACGATGAATCATAGAAATTGCGTCGGAATTAAATATAAGAGACACAATGCCGACTTAAGTACAGGAAGTATGAGTCTTCCCACTGTCAATTTTTTGAGCGTTTCCTGCGTCACCAGTTTTACATTCCGATGCACCTCTGCAGGTTTACTGTATCCATCGGACCTTTCCATTGACGATGAAACACAGAAATTACATCGGAATGAAATATAAGAGACACAACGCCGACATAAGTACAAGAAAACTGAGTCTTCTTACGGTCTACGTTTTGAGCGTTTCCAGTGTCACCAGTTTTACATTCCGATGCACCTCTGCAGGTTTACTGTGTCCCTTGGACCTTCCGATTTGCGATGAAACACAGAAATTGCATCGGAATTAAATATAAGAGACACAATGCCGACTTAAGTACAGGAAGACTGAGTCTTCCTACTGTCTATGTTTTGAGGGTTTCCTGTGTCATCAGTTCTACATTCCGATGCACCTCTGCAGGTTTACTGTACCCATTGGACCCCCCCATTGACGATGAAACATAGAAATTGCATGGGAATTAAATATAAAAGCCACAATGCCGACTTAAGTACAGGAAGACTGAGTCTTTCTACTGTCTATGTTTTGAGCATTTCCTGTGTCACCAGTTTTACATTCCGATGCACCTCTGCAGGTTTACTGTATCCATTGGACCTTCACAGTGACGATGAAACACAGAAATTGCATCGGAATGAAATAAAAGAGACACAATGCCGACTTAAGACAGGAAGGCTGAGTCATCCTACTGTCTATGTTATGAGCGTTTCCTGTGTCACCAGTTTTACATTCCGATGAACCTCTGGAGGTTTACTGTATCCCTTGGATCTTCCCATTGACGATGAAACATAGAAATTTAATCGGAATTAAATATAAGAGACACAATGCCGACTTAAGTACAGGAACATTGAGTCTTCCTACTGTCTATGTTTTGAGCGTTTCCTGCGTCACCAGTTTTACATTCCGATGCACCTCTGCAGGTTTATTGTGTCCCTTGGACCTTCCCATTTGCGAGGAAACACAGAAATTGCATCGGAAATAAATATAAGGGACACAATGACGTCTTAAGTACAGGAAGATTGAGTCTTCCTACTGTCTATGTTTTGAGCGTTTCCTGTGTCAGCAGTTCTACATTCCGATGCACCTCTGCAGGTTAACTGTATCCCTTGGACAACCCCATTGACGATAAAACACAGAAATTGCATCGGAATGAAATAAAAGAAACACAATGTCGACTTAAGTACAGGAAGAGTGTGTCTTTCTATTGTCTATGCTTTGGGCGTTACCTGTGTCACCAGTTTTACATTCCGATGCACGTCTGCAAGTTTACTGTATCCATTGGACCTTCCCATTGACGATGAAACACAGAAATTGCATCGGTATTAAATATATGAGACACAATGCCGACTTAAGTACAGGAAGACTGAGTATTCCTACTGTCAATGTTTGAGCATTTCCTGTGTCACCAGTTTTACATTCCGATGCACCTCTGCAGGTTAACTGTATCCTTTGGACACCCCCATTGACGATGAAACACAGAAATTGCATCGGAATGAAATAAAAGAGACACAATGTCGACTTAAGTACAGGAAGAGTGTGTCTTTCTATTGTCTATGCTTTGAGCGTTTCCTGTGTCACCAATTTTACATTCCCATGCACCTCTGCAGGTTTTCCTGTATCCATTGGAGCTTCAAAGTGACGCTGAAACACAGATATTGCATCAGAATTAAATGTAAGAGACACAATGCCGACCTAAGTACAGGAAGACTGAGTCTTTCTACTGTCTATGTTTTGAGCATTTCCTGTGTCACCAGTTTTACATTCCGATGCACCTCTGCAGGTTTACTGTATGCATTGGACCTTCACAGTGACAATGAAACACAGAAATTGCATCGGAATTAAATAAAAGGGACACAATGCCGAGTTAAGAACACGAAGGCTGAGTCTTCCTACTGTCTATGTTTTGAGCTTTTCCTGTGTCACCAGTTTTACATTCCGATGCACCTCTGCAGGTATACTGTTTCCCTTCCACTTTCCCATTGACGATGAAACACAGAAATTGCATCGGAATTAAATATAAGAGACACAATGCCGACTTAAGTACATGAAGACTGAGTCTTCCTACTCTCTATGTTTTGAGCGTTTCCTGTGTCATCAGTTTTACATTCCGATGCACCTCTGCAGGTATACTGTTTCCCTTCCACTTTCCCATTGACGATGAAACACAGAAATTGCATCGGAATTAAATATAAGAGACCCAATGCTGACTTAAGTACAGGAAGACTGAGTCTTCCTACCGTCTATGTTTTCAGCGTTTCCTGTGTCATCAGTTCTACATTACGATGCACTTCTGCAGGTTTACTGTATCCATTGGACCCCCCCATTGACGATGAAACACAGAAATTGCATCGGAATTAAATATAAAAGACACAATGCCGACTTAAGTACATGAAGACTGAGTCTTCCTACTCTCTATCTTTTGAGCGTTTCCTGTGTCATCAGTTTTACATTCCGATGCACCTCTGCAGGTATACTGTTTCCCTCCCACTTTCCCATTGACGATGAAACACAGAAATTGCATCGGAATTAAATATAAGAGACACAATGCCGACTTAAGTACATGAAGACTGAGTCTTCCTACTCTCTATGTTTTGAGCGTTTCCTGTGTCATCAGTTTTACATTCCGATGCAGCTCTGCAGGTATACTGTTTCCCTTCCACTTTCCCATTGACGATGAAACACAGAAATTGCATCGGAATTACATATAAGAGACCCAATGCTGACTTAGGTACAGGAAGACTGAGTCTTCCTACTGTCTATGTTTTGAGCGTTTCCTGTGTCATCAGTTCTACATTCCGATGCACCTCTGCAGGTTTACTGTATCCATTGGACCCCCCCATTGACGATGAAACACAGAAATTGCATCGGAATTAAATTTAAAAGACACAATGCCGACTTAAGTACAGGAAGACTGAGACTTTCTACTGTCTATGTATTGAGCGTTTCCTGTGTCACCAGTTTTACATTCCGATCCACCTCTGCAGGTTTACTGTATCCATTGGACATTCCCTTTGACGACGAAGCACAGAAATTGCATCGGAATTAAATGTAAGAGACTCAATGCCGACTTATGTACAGGAAGACTGAGTCTTCCTACTGTTTATGTTTTGAGCGTTTCCTGTGTTTCAGTTTTACATTCCGATGCACCTCTGCAGGTTTACTGTATCCATTGGACCCTCCCATTGACGATGAAACACAGAAATAGCATCGGAATTAAATATAAGAGACACAATGCCGACTTAAGAACAGGAAGGCTGAGTCTTCCTACTATCTATCTTTTGAGCGTTTCCTGTGTCACCAGTTTTACATTCCGATTCACCTCTGCAGGTTTACTGTATCCATCGGACCTTCCCATTGACGATGAAACACAGAAATTATATCCGAATTAAATATAAGAGACACAACGCCGACTTAAGTACAAGAAAACTGAGTCTTCTAACGGTCTACGTTTTGAGCGTTTCCAGTGTCACCAGTTTTATATTCCGATGCACCTTTGCAGGTTTACTGTGTCCCTTGGACCTTCCCATTTGCGATGAATCACAGAAATTGCATCGGAATTAAATATAAGGGTCTCAATGACGTCTTTAGTACAGGAAGACAGAGTCTTCCAACTGTCTATGTCTTGAGCGTTTCCTGTGTCAACAGTTTTACATTCCGATGCACCTCTGCAGGTTAACTGTATCCATTGGACCTTCCCATTGACGATGAAACACAGAAAATGTATCGGAATTAAATGTAAGAGACTCAATGCCGACTTAAGTACAGGAAGACTGAGTCTTCCTACTGTCTATGTTTTGAGCGTTTCCTATGCCACCAGTTTTACTTTCCGATCCACTTCTGCAGGTTTACTGTATCCATTGGACCTCCCCTTTGACGACGAAGCACAGAAATTGCATCGGAATTAAATATAAGAGACACAACGCCGACTTAAGTACAAGAAAACTGAGTCTTCTTACGGTCTATGATTTGACCGCTTCCAGTGTCACAATTTTTACATTCCAATGCACCTCTGCAGGTTTACTATATACCTTGGACCTTCCCATTGACGAAAAAACACCGAAATTGCATCGGAATTAACTATAAGAGATACAATGCCGACTTAGGTACAGGAAGACTGAGTCTTCCTACTGTCTATGTTTTGAGCGTTTCCTGTGTCATCAGTTTTACATTTTGATGCACCTCTGCAGGTTTACTGTATCCATTGGACCTTCACAGTGACGATGAAACACAGATATTGCATCTAAATTAAATATAAGAGACACAATGCCGACTTCAGTACAAGAAAACTGAGTCTTCTTAGGGTCTATGTTTTGACCGCTTCCTGTGTCACCAGTTTTACATTCCGAAGCACCTCTGCAGGTTTACTATATACCTTGGACCTTCCCATTGACGAAAAAACGCAGAAATTGCATCGGAATTAACTATAAGAGCTACAATGCCGACTTAGGTACAGGAAAGACTGAGTCTTCCTACTGTCTATGTTTTGACCGTTTCCTGTGTCACCAGTTTTTCATTCCGATGCACCTCTGCACGTTTACTGTATCCATTGGACCTTCCCATTGACGATGATACACAGAAATTGCATCGGAATTAAATATAAGAGACACAATGCCGACATAAGAACAGGAATGCTGAGTCTTCCTACAGCCTATGTTTTGAGCATTTCCTGTGTCACCAGTTTTACAATCCGATGCACCTCTGCAGGTTTACTGTATCCCATGGATCTTCCCATTGACGATGAAACACAGAAATTTTATCGGAATTAAATATAAGAGACACAATGCCGACTTAAGTACAGGAACATTGAGTCTTCTTACTGTCTATGTTTTGAGCGTTTCCTGCGTCACCAGTTTTACATTCCGATGCACCTCTGCAGGGGTACTGTATCCATTGGACCTTCACAGTGACGATGAAACACAGAAATTGCATCGGAATTAAATATAAGGGTCTCAATGACGTCTTAAGTACAGGAAGACAGAGTCTTTCAACTGTCTATGTTTTGAGCGTTTCCTGTGTCACCAGTTTTACATTCCCGTGCACTTCTGCAGGTTTTCCTGTATCCCTTGGACCTTCAAAGTGACGATGAAACACAGAAATTGCATCGGAATTAAATATAAGAGACACAATGCCGACTTAAGTACAGGTAGACTGAGTCTTCCTACTGTCAATGTTTGAGCGTTTCCTGTGTCAACAGTTATACATTCCGATGCACCTCTGCAGGTTTACTGTGTCCCTTGGACCTTCCCATTGGCGATGAAACACAGAAATTGCACCGCAAATAAATATAAGAGACACAATGACGTCTTAAGTGGAGGAAGACTGAGTCTTCCTACTGTCTATGTTTTGAGCGTTTCCTGTGTCTCCAGTTTTACATTCCGATGCACCTATGGAGGTCTACAGTATCACATGGACCTTCATAGTGACGATGAAACACAGAAATTGCATCGGATTTAAATATAAGAGACACAATGTCGACTTAAGTACAGAAAGACTGAGTCTTCCTACTCTCTATGTCTTGAGCGTTTCCTATGTCACCAGTTTTACATTCCCATGCACTTCTGCAGGTTTTCCTGTATCCCTTGGACCTTCAAAGTGACGATGAAACACAGAAATTGCATCGGAATTAAATATAAGAGACACAATGCCGTCTTAAGTACAGGAAGACTGAGTCTTCCTACTGTCTATGTTTTGAGCGTCTCCTGTGTCATCAGTCTTACATTCCGATGCACCTCTGCAGGTTTACTGTATCCATTGGACCTTCACAGTGACGATGAAACACAGAAATTGCATCGGAATTAAATATAAGGGTCTCAATGACGTCTTAAGTACAGGAAGACAGAGTCTTTCAACTGTCTATGCTTTGAGCGTCTCCTGTGTCATCAGTCTTACATTCCGATGCACCTCTGCAGGGTTACTGTATCCCTTGGACCTTCCCATTGACCATGAAACACAGAAATTGCATCGGATTTAAATTTAAGAGTCACAATGTCGACTTAAGTTCAGAAAGACTGAGTCTTCCTACTCTCTATGTTTTGAGCGTTTCCTGTGTCACCAGTTTTACATTCCGATGCACCTCTGCAGGTTTGCTGTATCCCTGGCACCTTCCCATTGACAATGAAACACAGAAATTACATCGGAATTAAATATAACGGACACAATGCCGACATAAGTACAGGAAGACTGAGTCTTACTACTGTCTATGTTTTGAGCGTTTCCTGTGTCACCAGTTTTACATTCCGATGCGCCTCTGCAGGTTTACTGTATCCCTTGGATCTTCCCATTGACGATGAAACACAGAAATTTTATCGGAATTAAATGTAAGAGACACAATGCCGACTTAAGTACAGGAACATTGAGTCTTCCTACTGTCTATGTTTTGAGCGTTTCCTGCGTCACCAGTTTTACATTCCGATGCACCTCTGCAGGTTAACTGTATCCATCGGAGCTTCCCATTGACGATGAAACACAGAAATTACATCGGAATTAAATATAAGAGACACAACGCCGACTTATGTACAGGAAGACTGAATCTTCCTACTCTCTATGCTTTGAGCGTTTCCTGTGTCATCAGTTCTACATTCCGATGCACCTCCGCAGGTTTACTGTATCCATTGAACCCCCCCCCCCCCCCATTGTCGATGACACACAGAAATTGCATCGGAATTAAATATAAAAGACACAATGCCGACTTAAGTACAGGAAGACTGAGTCTTTCCACTGTATATGTTTTGAACGTTTCCTGTGTCACCAGTTTTACATTCCGATGCACCTCCGCAGGTTTACTGCATGCACTGGACCTTCACAGTGACGATGAAACACAGAAATTGCATCGGAATGAAATATAAGATACACAATGTCGACTTAAGTACAGCAAGAGTGTGTCTTTCTCTTGTATATGTTTTGAGCGTTTCCTGTGTCACCAGTTTTACATTCCGATGCACCTCTGCAGGTTTACTGTATCCATTATACCTTCCCATTGACGATGAAACACAGAAATTGCATCGGAATTAAATATAAGAGACACAATGCCGACTTAGGTACAGGAAGACTGAGTCTTCCTACTGTCTATGTTTTGAGCGTTTCCTGTGTCATCAGTTTTCCATTTTGATGCACCTCTGCAGGTTTACTGTATCCATTGGACCTTCACAGTGACGATGAAACACAGAAATTGCATCGGAATTCAATATAAGAGACACAATGCCGACTTAAGAACAGGAAAGCTGAGTCTTCCTACTGTATATGTTTTCAGCGTTTCCTGTGTCACCAGTTTTACATTCCGATGCACCTCTGCAGGTTTACTGTATCTTTTGGATCTTTCCATTGACGATGAAACACAGAAATTGCATCGGAATTAAATATAAGAGACACAATGCCGACTTAAGTACAGGAACATTGAGTCTAACTACTGTCTATAATTTGAGCGTTTCCTGCGTCACCAGTTTTACATTCCGATGCACCTCTGCAGGTTAACTGTATCCATTGGACCCTCCTATTGACGATGAATCACAGAAATTGCATCGGAATTAAATATAAGAGACACAATGCCGACTTAGGTACAGGAAGACAGAGTCTTCCTACTGTCTATGTTTTGAGTGTTTCCTGTGTCATCAGTTTTCCATTTTGATGCACATCTGCAGGTTTACTGTATCCATTGGACCTTCAAAGTGACGATGAAACACAGATTTTGCATCGGAATTAAATATAAGAGACACAATGCCGACATAAGTACAGGAAGACTGAGTCTTACTACTGTCTATGCTTTGAGCGTTTCCTGTGTCACCAGTTTTACATTCCGATGCGCCTCTGCAGGTTTACTGTATCCCTTGGATCTTCCCATTGACGATGAAACACAGAAATTACATCGGAATTAAATATAAGAGACACAACGCCGACCTAAGTACAAGAAAACTGAGTCATCTTACGATCTATGTTTTGAGCCTTTCCAGTGTCACCAGTGTTACATTCCGATGCACCTCTGCAGGTTTACTGTGTCCCTTGGATCTTCCCATTGGCGATGAAACACAGAAATTGAACCGCAATTAAATATAAGAGACACAATGACGTCTTAAGTAGAGGAAGACTGAGTCTTCCTACCGTCTATGTTTTGAGCGTTTCCTGTGTCACCAGTTTTACATTCCGATGCACCTCTGCAGGTCTACAGTATCCCTTGGACCTTCATAGTGACGATGAAACACATAAATTGCATCGGAATTGAATATAAGAGACACAATGCCGACATAAGTACAGGAAGACTGAGTCTTACTACTGTCTATGTTTTGAGCGTTTCCTGTGTCACCAGTTTTACATTCCGATGCACCTCTGCAGGTTTACTGTATCCATTTGACCTTCCCATTACGATGAATCACAGAAATTGCACCGGAATTAAATATAAGAGATACAATGCCGACTTAAGTACAGGAAGATTGAGTCTTCCTACTGTCTATTTTTTTAGCGTTTCCTGCGTCACCAGTTTTACATCCCGATGGACCTCTGCAGGTTTACTGTATCAATAGGACCCCCCCCCCCCATTGACGATGATACACAGAAATTGCATCGGGATTAAATATAAAAGACACAATGCCGACTTAGGTACAGGAAGACTGAGTCTTCCTACTGTCTATGTTTTGAGCGTTTCCTGTGTCATCAGTTTTCCATTTTGATGCACCTCTGCAGGTTTGCTGTATCCATTGGACCTTCACAGTGGCGAGGAAACACAGAAATTGCATCGGAATTCAATATAAGAGACACAATGCCGACTTAAGTACAGGAAGATTGAGTCGTCCTACTGTCTATTTTTTGAGCGTTTCCAGCGTCGCCAGTTTTACATTCCGATGCACCTCTGCAGGGTTACTGTATCCCTTGGACCTTCCCATTGACATCGAAACACAGAAATTGCATCGGAATTAAATATAAGAGACACAATGCCGACTTAAGTACAGAAGGACGGAGTCTTCCTACTCTCTATGTTTTGAGCGTTTCCTGTGTCACCAGTTTTACATTCCGATGCACCTATGCAGGTCCACAGTATCTCTTGGACCTTCATAGTGACGATGAAACACAGAAATTGCATCGGAATTAAATATAAGAGACACAATGCCGACTTAAGTACAGGAAGGCTGAGTCTTCCTACTGTCAATGTTTGAGCGTTTCTTGTGTCAACTGTTTTACATTCCGATGCACCTCTCTAGGTTTACTGTTTCCATTGGACCTTCCCATTGACGATGAAACACAGAAAATGCATCGGAATTAAATATAAGAGACACAATGCCGACTTAAGTACAGGAAGACTGAGCCTTCCTACTGTCAATGTTTAAGCGTTTCCTGTGTCAACAGTTTTATATTCCGATGCACCTCTGCAGGTTTACTGTATCCATTGGACCTTCCCATTGACGATGAAACACAGAAAATGCATCGGAATTAAATATAAGAGACACAATGCCGACTTAAGTACAGGAAGACTGAGTCTTCCTACTGCCTATGTTTTGAGCGTTTCCTGTGTCACCAGTTTTACATTCCGATCCACCTCTGCAGGTTTACTGTATCCATTGGACATTCCCTTTGACGACGAAGCACAGAAATTGCATCGGAATTAAATATAAGAGACACAATGCCGACGTAAGTACAGGAAGACTGAGTCTTCCTACTGTCTATGTTTTGAGCGTCTCCTGTGTCACCAGTTTTACATTCCGATGCACGTCTGCAGTGTTACTGTATCTCTTGGACCTTCCCATTGACGATGAAACACAGAAATTGCATCGGAATTAAATATAAGAGACACAATGCCGACTTAAGTACAGACGGACTTTGTCTTCCTGCTGTCTATGCTTTGAGTGTTTCCTGTGTCACCAGTTTTACATTTCGATGCACCTATGCAGTTCTACAGTATCTCTTGGACCTTCTTAGTGACGATGAAACACAGAAATATCATCGGAATTAAATATAAGAGACACAATATCGACTTAAGTACAGAAAGATTGAGTCTTCCTACTCTCTATGCTTTTGAGCGTTTCCTGTGTCACCAGTTTTACATTCCGATGCACCTCTGCAGGTTTGCTGTATCCCTTACACCTTCCCATTGACAATGAAACACAGAAATTAAAACGGAATTAAATATAACAGACACAATACCGACTTAAGTACAGGAAGACTGAGTCTTCCTACTGCCTATGTTTTGAGCGTTTCCTGCGTCACCAGTTTTACATTCCGATGCTCCTCTGCACGTTTACTGTATCCATCGGACATACCCATTGACGATGAAACACAGAAATTACATCGGAATTAAATATAAGAGACACAACGCCGACTTAAGTACAAGAAAACTGAGTCTTCTTACGGTCTACGTTTTGAGCGTTTCCAGTGTCACCAGTTTTACATTCCGATGCACCTCTGCAGGTTTGCTGTGTCCCTTGGACCATCCCATTGGCGATGAAACACAGAAATTGCATCGGAGTTAAATATAAAAGACACAATGACGTCTTAAGTACAGGAAGACAGAGTCTTCCAACTGTCTATGTTTTGAGCGTTTCCTGTGTCACCAACTTTACATTCCCATGCACCTCTGCAGGTTTTCCTGTATCCCTCGGACCTTCAAAGTGACGATGAAACACAGAAATTGCATCAGAATTAAATATAGGAGACACAATGCCGACTTAAGTACAGGAAGACTGAGTCTTCCTACTGTCTATGCTTTGAGCGTTTCCTGTGTCACCAGTTTTACATTCCCATGCACCTCTGCAGGTATACTGTTTCCCTTCGACTTTCCCATTGACGATGAAACACAGAAATAGCATCGGAATTAAATATAAGAGACACAATGCCGACTTAAGTACAGGAAGACTGAGTCTTCCTACTGTCTATGTTTTGAGCGTTTCCTGTGTCATCAGTTCTACATTCCGATGCACCTCTGCAGGTTTACTGTATCAATTGGACCCCCCCCCCCCCCCCCATTGACGATGAAACACAGAAATTGCATCGGAATTAAATGTAAAAGACCCAATGAAGACTTAAGTACAGGAAGACTGAGTCTTTCTACTGTCTATGTTTTGAGCGTTTCCTGTGTCACCAGTTTTACATTCCGATGCACCTCTGCAGGTTTACTGTATCCATTGGACCTTCACAGTGACGATGAAACACAGAAATTGCATCGGAATGAAATAAAAGAGACACAATGTCGACTTAAGTACTGGAAGAGTGTGTCTTTCTATTGTCTATCCTTTGAGCGTTTCCTGTGTCACCAGTTTTACATTCCGATGCACCTATGCAGGTTTACTGTATCCATTGGACTTTCCCATTGACGATGAAACACAAAAATTGCATCGGAATTAAATATAAGAGACACAATGCCGACTTAAGTACAGGAAGACTGAGTCTTCCTACTGCCAATGTTTGAGCGTTTCCTGTGTCAACAGTTCTACATTCCGATGCACCTCTGCAGGTTTACTGTATCCCTTTGACCTTCCCATTGACGATGAAACACAGAAAATGCATCGGAATTAAATATAAGAGACACAATGCTGACTTAAGTACAGGAAGACTGAGTCTTCGTACTGTCTATGTTTTGAGCGTTTCCTGTGTCACCAGTTTTACATTCCGATCCACCGCTGCAGGTTTACTGTATCCATTGGAACTTCCCATTGACGACGAAGCACAGAAATTGCATCGGAATTAAATATAAGAGACACAACGCCGAGTTAAGTACAAGAAAACTGAGTCTTCTTACGGTCTATGATTTGAGCATTTCCTGTGTCACCATTTTTACATTCCAATGCATCTATGCAGGTTTACTATATACCTTGGACCTTCCCATTGACGAAAAAACACAGAAATTGCATCGGAATTAAATATAAGAGATACAATGCCGACTTATTTACAGGAAGACTGAGTCTTCCTACTGTCTATGTTTTGAGCGTTTCCTGTGTCTCCAGTTTTACTTTCCGATGCACCTCTGCAGGTTTACTGTATCCCTTGGACCTTCACAGTGACGAAGAAACACAGAAATTGCATCGGAATGAAATAAAAGAGACACAATGTCGACTTAAGTACTGGAAGAGTGTGTCTTTCTATTGTCTATCCTTTGAGCGTTTCCTGTGTCACCAGTTTTACATTCCGATGCACCTATGCAGGTTTACTGTATCCATTGGACCTTCCCATTGACGATGAAACACAGAAATTGCATCCGAATTAAATATAAGATACACAATGCCGACTTAAGTACAGACGGACTGAGTCTTCCTACTGTCTATGCTTTGAGCGTTTCCTGTGTCACCAGTTTTACATTTCGATGCACCTATGCAGGTCTACAGTATCTCTTGGACCATCATAGTGACGATGAAACACAGATATATCATCGGAATCAAATATAAGAGACACAATATCGACTTAAGTACAGAAAGATTGAGTCTTCCTACTCTCTATGTTTTGAGCGTTTCCTGTGTCACCAGTTTTACATTCCGATGCATCTCTGCAGGTTTGCTGTATCCCTTGCACCTTCCCATTGACAATGAAACACAGAAATTACATCGGAATTAAATATAACAGACACAATGCCGACTTAAGTACAGGAAGACTGAGTCTTCCTACTGCCTATGTTTTGAGCGTTTCCAGTGTCACCAGTTTTACATTCCGATGCACCTCTGCAGGTTTACTGTATCTTTTGGATCTTTCCATTGACGATGAAACACAGAAATTGCATCGGAATTAAATATAAGAGACACAATGCCGACTTAAGTACAGGAACATTGAGTCTAACTACTGTCTATAATTTGAGCGTTTCCTGCGTCACCAGTTTTACATTCCGATGCACCTCTGCAGGTTAACTGTATCCATTGGACCCTCCTATTGACGATGAATCACAGAAATTGCATCGGAATTAAATATAAGAGACACAATGCCGACTTAGGTACAGGAAGACAGAGTCTTCCTACTGTCTATGTTTTGGGTGTTTCCTGTGTCATCAGTTTTCCATTTTGATGCACATCTGCAGGTTTACTGTATCCATTGGACCTTCAAAGTGACGATGAAACACAGATTTTGCATCGGAATTAAATATAAGAGACACAATGCCGACATAAGTACAGGAAGACTGAGTCTTACTACTGTCTATGCTTTGAGCGTTTCCTGTGTCACCAGTTTTACATTCCGATGCGCCTCTGCAGGTTTACTGTATCCCTTGGATCTTCCCATTGACGATGAAACACAGAAATTACATCGGAATTAAATATAAGAGACACAACGCCGACCTAAGTACAAGAAAACTGAGTCATCTTACGATCTATGTTTTGAGCCTTTCCAGTGTCACCAGTGTTACATTCCGATGCACCTCTGCAGGTTTACTGTGTCCCTTGGATCTTCCCATTGGCGATGAAACACAGAAATTGAACCGCAATTAAATATAAGAGACACAATGACGTCTTAAGTAGAGGAAGACTGAGTCTTCCTACCGTCTATGTTTTGAGCGTTTCCTGTGTCACCAGTTTTACATTCCGATGCACCTCTGCAGGTCTACAGTATCCCTTGGACCTTCATAGTGACGATGAAACACATAAATTGCATCGGAATTGAATATAAGAGACACAATGCCGACATAAGTACAGGAAGACTGAGTCTTACTACTGTCTATGTTTTGAGCGTTTCCTGTGTCACCAGTTTTACATTCCGATGCACCTCTGCAGGTTTACTGTATCCATTTGACCTTCCCATTACGATGAATCACAGAAATTGCACCGGAATTAAATATAAGAGATACAATGCCGACTTAAGTACAGGAAGATTGAGTCTTCCTACTGTCTATTTTTTTAGCGTTTCCTGCGTCACCAGTTTTACATCCCGATGGACCTCTGCAGGTTTACTGTATCAATAGGACCCCCCCCCCCCATTGACGATGATACACAGAAATTGCATCGGGATTAAATATAAAAGACACAATGCCGACTTAGGTACAGGAAGACTGAGTCTTCCTACTGTCTATGTTTTGAGCGTTTCCTGTGTCATCAGTTTTCCATTTTGATGCACCTCTGCAGGTTTGCTGTATCCATTGGACCTTCACAGTGGCGAGGAAACACAGAAATTGCATCGGAATTCAATATAAGAGACACAATGCCGACTTAAGTACAGGAAGATTGAGTCGTCCTACTGTCTATTTTTTGAGCGTTTCCAGCGTCGCCAGTTTTACATTCCGATGCACCTCTGCAGGGTTACTGTATCCCTTGGACCTTCCCATTGACATCGAAACACAGAAATTGCATCGGAATTAAATATAAGAGACACAATGCCGACTTAAGTACAGAAGGACGGAGTCTTCCTACTCTCTATGTTTTGAGCGTTTCCTGTGTCACCAGTTTTACATTCCGATGCACCTATGCAGGTCCACAGTATCTCTTGGACCTTCATAGTGACGATGAAACACAGAAATTGCATCGGAATTAAATATAAGAGACACAATGCCGACTTAAGTACAGGAAGGCTGAGTCTTCCTACTGTCAATGTTTGAGCGTTTCTTGTGTCAACTGTTTTACATTCCGATGCACCTCTCTAGGTTTACTGTTTCCATTGGACCTTCCCATTGACGATGAAACACAGAAAATGCATCGGAATTAAATATAAGAGACACAATGCCGACTTAAGTACAGGAAGACTGAGCCTTCCTACTGTCAATGTTTAAGCGTTTCCTGTGTCAACAGTTTTATATTCCGATGCACCTCTGCAGGTTTACTGTATCCATTGGACCTTCCCATTGACGATGAAACACAGAAAATGCATCGGAATTAAATATAAGAGACACAATGCCGACTTAAGTACAGGAAGACTGAGTCTTCCTACTGCCTATGTTTTGAGCGTTTCCTGTGTCACCAGTTTTACATTCCGATCCACCTCTGCAGGTTTACTGTATCCATTGGACATTCCCTTTGACGACGAAGCACAGAAATTGCATCGGAATTAAATATAAGAGACACAATGCCGACGTAAGTACAGGAAGACTGAGTCTTCCTACTGTCTATGTTTTGAGCGTCTCCTGTGTCACCAGTTTTACATTCCGATGCACGTCTGCAGTGTTACTGTATCTCTTGGACCTTCCCATTGACGATGAAACACAGAAATTGCATCGGAATTAAATATAAGAGACACAATGCCGACTTAAGTACAGACGGACTTTGTCTTCCTGCTGTCTATGCTTTGAGTGTTTCCTGTGTCACCAGTTTTACATTTCGATGCACCTATGCAGTTCTACAGTATCTCTTGGACCTTCTTAGTGACGATGAAACACAGAAATATCATCGGAATTAAATATAAGAGACACAATATCGACTTAAGTACAGAAAGATTGAGTCTTCCTACTCTCTATGCTTTTGAGCGTTTCCTGTGTCACCAGTTTTACATTCCGATGCACCTCTGCAGGTTTGCTGTATCCCTTACACCTTCCCATTGACAATGAAACACAGAAATTAAAACGGAATTAAATATAACAGACACAATACCGACTTAAGTACAGGAAGACTGAGTCTTCCTACTGCCTATGTTTTGAGCGTTTCCTGCGTCACCAGTTTTACATTCCGATGCTCCTCTGCACGTTTACTGTATCCATCGGACATACCCATTGACGATGAAACACAGAAATTACATCGGAATTAAATATAAGAGACACAACGCCGACTTAAGTACAAGAAAACTGAGTCTTCTTACGGTCTACGTTTTGAGCGTTTCCAGTGTCACCAGTTTTACATTCCGATGCACCTCTGCAGGTTTGCTGTGTCCCTTGGACCATCCCATTGGCGATGAAACACAGAAATTGCATCGGAGTTAAATATAAAAGACACAATGACGTCTTAAGTACAGGAAGACAGAGTCTTCCAACTGTCTATGTTTTGAGCGTTTCCTGTGTCACCAACTTTACATTCCCATGCACCTCTGCAGGTTTTCCTGTATCCCTCGGACCTTCAAAGTGACGATGAAACACAGAAATTGCATCAGAATTAAATATAGGAGACACAATGCCGACTTAAGTACAGGAAGACTGAGTCTTCCTACTGTCTATGCTTTGAGCGTTTCCTGTGTCACCAGTTTTACATTCCTATGCACCTCTGCAGGTATACTGTTTCCCTTCGACTTTCCCATTGACGATGAAACACAGAAATAGCATCGGAATTAAATATAAGAGACACAATGCCGACTTAAGTACAGGAAGACTGAGTCTTCCTACTGTCTATGTTTTGAGCGTTTCCTGTGTCATCAGTTCTACATTCCGATGCACCTCTGCAGGTTTACTGTATCAATTGGACCCCCCCCCCCCCCCCATTGACGATGAAACACAGAAATTGCATCGGAATTAAATGTAAAAGACCCAATGAAGACTTAAGTACAGGAAGACTGAGTCTTTCTACTGTCTATGTTTTGAGCGTTTCCTGTGTCACCAGTTTTACATTCCGATGCACCTCTGCAGGTTTACTGTATCCATTGGACCTTCACAGTGACGATGAAACACAGAAATTGCATCGGAATGAAATAAAAGAGACACAATGTCGACTTAAGTACTGGAAGAGTGTGTCTTTCTATTGTCTATCTTTTGAGCGTTTCCTGTGTCACCAGTTTTACATTCCGATGCACCTATGCAGGTTTACTGTATCCATTGGACTTTCCCATTGACGATGAAACACAAAAATTGCATCGGAATTAAATATAAGAGACACAATGCCGACTTAAGTACAGGAAGACTGAGTCTTCCTACTGCCAATGTTTGAGCGTTTCCTGTGTCAACAGTTCTACATTCCGATGCACCTCTGCAGGTTTACTGTATCCCTTTGACCTTCCCATTGACGATGAAACACAGAAAATGCATCGGAATTAAATATAAGAGACACAATGCTGACTTAAGTACAGGAAGACTGAGTCTTCGTACTGTCTATGTTTTGAGTGTTTCCTGTGTCACCAGTTTTACATTCCGATCCACCGCTGCAGGTTTACTGTATCCATTGGAACTTCCCATTGACGACGAAGCACAGAAATTGCATCGGAATTAAATATAAGAGACACAACGCCGAGTTAAGTACAAGAAAACTGAGTCTTCTTACGGTCTATGATTTGAGCATTTCCTGTGTCACCATTTTTACATTCCAATGCATCTATGCAGGTTTACTATATACCTTGGACCTTCCCATTGACGAAAAAACACAGAAATTGCATCGGAATTAAATATAAGAGATACAATGCCGACTTATTTACAGGAAGACTGAGTCTTCCTACTGTCTATGTTTTGAGCGTTTCCTGTGTCTCCAGTTTTACTTTCCGATGCACCTCTGCAGGTTTACTGTATCCCTTGGACCTTCACAGTGACGAAGAAACACAGAAATTGCATCGGAATGAAATAAAAGAGACACAATGTCGACTTAAGTACTGGAAGAGTGTGTCTTTCTATTGTCTATCCTTTGAGCGTTTCCTGTGTCACCAGTTTTACATTCCGATGCACCTATGCAGGTTTACTGTATCCATTGGACCTTCCCATTGACGATGAAACACAGAAATTGCATCCGAATTAAATATAAGATACACAATGCCGACTTAAGTACAGACGGACTGAGTCTTCCTACTGTCTATGCTTTGAGCGTTTCCTGTGTCACCAGTTTTACATTTCGATGCACCTATGCAGGTCTACAGTATCTCTTGGACCATCATAGTGACGATGAAACACAGATATATCATCGGAATCAAATATAAGAGACACAATATCGACTTAAGTACAGAAAGATTGAGTCTTCCTACTCTCTATGTTTTGAGCGTTTCCTGTGTCACCAGTTTTACATTCCGATGCATCTCTGCAGGTTTGCTGTATCCCTTGCACCTTCCCATTGACAATGAAACACAGAAATTACATCGGAATTAAATATAACAGACACAATGCCGACTTAAGTACAGGAAGACTGAGTCTTCCTACTGCCTATGTTTTGAGCGTTTCCAGTGTCACCAGTTTTACATTCCGATGCACCTCTGCAGGTTTACTGTATCCATCGGACATACCCATTGACGATGAAACACAGAAATTACATCGGAATTAAATATAAGAGACACAACGCCGACTTAAGTACAAGAAAACTGAGTCTTCTTACGGTCTACGTTTTTAGCGTTTCCAGTGTCACCAGTTTTACATTCCGATGCACC
This sequence comes from Schistocerca nitens, assembly GCF_023898315.1. NCBI lineage: Eukaryota > Metazoa > Arthropoda > Insecta > Orthoptera > Acrididae > Schistocerca > Schistocerca nitens. The sequence continues at coordinate 1,198,269,398 of NC_064615.1, read as the reverse complement.
TCTGCAGGTTTACTGTGTCCCTTGGACCATCCCATTGGCGATGAAACACAGAAATTGCACCGGAATTAAATATAAGAGACACAATGCCGACTTAAGTACAGGAATATTGAGTCTTCCTACTGTCTATTTTTTTAGCGTTTCCTGCGTCACCAGTTTTACATTCCGATGCACCTCTGCACGTTTACTGTATCCATCGGTCCTTCCCATTGACGATGAAACACAGAAATTACATTGGAATTAAATATAAGAGACACAACGCCGAATTAAGTACAGGAAGACTGAGTCTTCCTACTGTCAATACTTTGAGCGTTTCCTGCGTCACCAGTTTTACATTCCGATGCACCTCTGCAGGTTTACTGTATCCCCTGCAGCTTCCCATTGACTATGAAACACAGAAATTAGATCGGAATTAAATAAAACGGACACAATGCCGACATAAGTACAGGAAGACTGAGTCTTACTACTGTCTATGTTTTGAGCGTTTCCTGTGTCACCAGTTTTACATTCCGATGCACCTCTGCAGGTTTGCTGTATCCCCTGCAGCTTCCCATTGACTATGAAACACAGAAATTAGATCGGAATTAAATAAAACGGACACAATGCCGACATAAGTACAGGAAGACTGAGTCTTACTACTGTCTATGTTTTGAGCGTTTCCTGTGTCACCAGTTTTACATTCCGATGCACCTCTGCAGGTTTACTGCATCCCTTTGACCTTCCCATTGACGATGAAACACAGAAATTGCATCGGAATTAAATATAAGAGACACAGTGCAGATTTAAGTACAGGAAGACTGAGTCTTTCTACTGTCTATGATTTGAGCGTCTCCTGTGTCGCCAGTTTTACATTCCAATGCACCTCTGCAGGGTTACTGTATCCCTTGGACCTTCCCATTTACGACGAAACACAGAAATTGCATCGGAATTAAATATAAGAGACACAATGCCGACTTAAGTACAGAAGGTCGGAGTCTTCCTACTCTCTATGTTATGAGCGTTTCCTGTGTCACCAGTTTTACATTCCGATGCACCTATGCAGGTCCAGAGTATCCCTTGGACCTTCATAGTGACGATGAAACACAGAAATTGCATCGGAATTAAATATAAAAGACGCAATGCCGACTTAAGTACAGGAAGACTGAGTCTTTCTACTGTCTATGATTTGAGCGTTTCCTGTGTCACCAGTTTTACATTCCGATGCACCTTTGCAGGTTAACTGTATCCATTGGACCTTCGCATTGACGATGAAACACAGAAAATGCATCGGAATTAAATATAAGAGACACAATGCCGACTTAAGTACAGGAAGACTGAGTCTTCCTACTGTCAATGTTTGAGCGTGACCTGTGTCAACAGTTTTACATTCCGATGCACCTCTGCAGGTTTACTGTATCCATCGGACGTTCCCATTGACGAAGAAACACAGAAATTACATCTGAATTAAATATAAGAGACACAACGCCGACTTAAGTACATGAAAACTGAGTCTTCTAAAGGTCTACGTTTTGAGCGTTTCCAGTGTCACCAGTTTTACATTCTGATGCACCTCTGCAGGTTTACTGTGTCCCTTGGACCTTCCCATTTGAGATGCAACACAGAAATTGCATCGGAATTAAATATAAGAGACACAATGACCTCTTATGTACAGGAAGACAGAGTCTTCCAACTGTCTAAGTTTTGAGCGTTTCCTGTGTCACCAGTTTTACATTCCCATGCACCTCTGCATGTTTTCCTGTATCCCTTGGACCTTCAAAGTGACGATGAAACACAGAAATTGCATCGGAATTAAATATAAGAGACACAATGCCGACTTAAGTACAGGAAGGCTGAGTCTTCCTACTGTCAATGTTTGAGCGTATCCTGTGTCAACAGTTTTACATTCCGATGCACCTCTGTAGGTTTACTGTTTTCATTGGACCTTCCCATTGACGATGAAACACAGAGAATGCATCGGAATTAAATATAAGAGACACAATGCCGACTTAAGTACAGGAAGACCGAGTCTTCCTACAGTCAATGTTTGAGCGTTTCCTGTGTCAACAGTTTTACAATCCGATGCACCTCTGCAGGTTTACTGTATCCATTCGACCTTTCCATTGACGATGAAACACAGAAAATGCATCGGAATTAAATATAAGAGACACAATGCCGACTTAAGTACAGGAAAACTGAGTCTTCCTACTGCCTATGTTTTGAGCGTTTCCTGTGTCACCAGTTTTACTTTCCGATCCACCTCTGCAGGTTTACTGTGTCCATTGGACCTTCCCTTTGACGACGAAGCACAGAAATTGCATCGGAATTAAATATAAGACACACAACGGCCACTTAAGTAAAAGCAAACTGAGTCTTCTTACGGTCTATGTTTTGAGCGTTTCCTGTGTCACCATTTTTACATTCCAATGCACCTCTGCAGGTTTACTGTATCCCTTGGACCTTCACAGTGACGATGAGCACAGAAATTGCATCTAAATTAAATATAAGAGACACAATGCCGACTTAAGTACAAGAAAAATGAGTCTTTTTACGGTCTATGATTTGAGCGGTTCCTGTGTCACCGTTTTTACATTCCAATGCACCTCTGCAGGTTTACTATATAACTTGGACCTTCCCATTGACGAAAAAACACAGAAATTGCATCGGAATTGACTATAAGAGATACAATGCCGACTTAGGTACAGGAAGACTGAGTCTTCCTACTGTCTATGATTTGAGCGTTTCCTGTGTCATCAGTTTTACATTTTGATGCACCTCTGCAGGTTTACTGTGTCCCTTGACCTTCACAGTGACGATGAAACACAGAAATTGTATCTAAATTAAATATAAGAGACACAATGCCGACTTCAGTACAAGAAAAATGAGTCTTTTTACGGTCTATGATTTGAGCGGTTCCTGTGTCACCAGTTTTACATTCCGAAGCACCTCTGCAGGTTTACTATATACCTTGGACCTTCCCATTGACGAAAAAACACAGAAATTGCATCGGAATTAACTATAAGAGGTACAATGCCGACTTAGGTACAGGAAGACTGAGTCTTCCTACTTTCAATGTTTGAGCGTTTCCTGTGTCAACAGTTTTACATTCCGATGCACCTCTGCAGGTTTACTGTATCCATTGGACCTTCACAGTGACGATGAAACACAGAAATTGCATCGGAATGAAATAAAAGAGACACAATGTCGACTTAAGTACAGGAAGAGTGTGTCTTTCTATTGTCTATCCTTTGAGCGTTTCCTGTGTCACCAGTTTTACATTCCGATGCACCTATGCAGGTTTACTGTATCCATTGGACCTTCCCATTGACGATGAAACACAGAAATTGCATCGGAATTAAATATAAGAGTCACAATGCCGACTTAAGTACAGGAAGACTGAGTCTTCCTACTGTCAATGTTTGAGCGTTTCCTGTGTCAACAGTTTTACATTCCGATGCACCTCTGCAGGTTTACTGTATCCACTGGACCTTCCCATTGACGATAAAACGCAGAAAATGCATCGGAATTAAATATAAGAGACACAATGCCGACTTAAGTACAGGAAGACTGAGTCTTCGTACTGTCTATGTTTTGAGCGTTTCCTGTGTCACCAGTTTTACATTCCGATCCACCTCTGCAGGTTTACTGTATCCATTGGACCTTCCCATTGACGACGAAGCACAGAAACTGCATCGGAATTAAATATATGAGACACAACGCCGAGTTAAGTACAAGAAAACTGAGTCTTCTTACGGTCTATGATTTGAGCATTTCCTGTGTCACCATTTTTACATTCCAATGCACCTCTGCAGGTTTACTATGTACCTTGGACCTTCCCATTGACGAAAAAACACAGAAATTGCATCGGAATTAAATATAAGAGATACAATGCCGACTTAGGTACAAGAAGACTGAGTCTTCCTACTGTCTATGTTTTGAGCGTTTCCTGTGTCTCCAGTTTTACATTCCGATGCACCTCTGCAGGTTTACTGTATTCCTTGGACCTTCACAGTGACGAAGAAACACAGAAATTGCATCGGGATTAAATATAAGAGACACAATGCCGACTTAAGTACAGGAAGACTGAGTCTTCCTACTGTCTACGATTTGAGCGTTTCCAGTGTCACCAGTTTTACATTCCGATGCACCTCTGCAGGTTTACTGTGTCCCTTGGACCATCCCATTGGCGATGAAACACAGAAATTGCACCGGAATTAAATATAAGAGACACAATGCCGACTTAAGTACAGGAAGATTGAGTCTTCCTACTGTCTATTTTTTTAGCGTTTCTTGCGTCACCAGTTTTACATTCCGATGCACCTCTGCAGGTTTACTGTATCCATCGTTCCTTCCCATTGACGATGAAACACAGAAATTACATCGGAATTAAATATAAGAGACACAACGCCGAATTAAGTACAGGAAGACTGAGTCTTCCTACTGTCTATGTTTTGAGCGTTTCCTGTGTCATCAGTTCTACATTCCGATGGACCTCTGCAGGTTTACTGTATCAATTGGACCCCCCCATTGACGATGAAACACAGAAATTGCATCGGAATTAAATATAAAAGACACAATACCGACTTAGGTACAGGAAGACTGAGTCTTCCTACTGTCTATGTTTTGAGCGTTTCCTGTGTCATCAGTTTTCCATTTTGATGCACCTCTGCAGGTTTACTGTATCCATTGGACCTTCACAGTGGCGATGAAACACAGAAATTGCATCGGAATTAAATATAAGAGACTCAATGCAGATTTAAGTACAGGAAGACTGAGTCTTTCTACTGTCTATGTTTTGAGCGTCTCCTGTGTCGCCGGTTTTACATTCCGATGCACCTCTGCGGGGTTACTGTATCCCTTGGACCTTCCCATTGACGACGAAACACAGAAATTGCATCGGAATTAAATATAAGGGACACAATGCCGACTTAAGTACAGAAGAACGGAGTCTTCCTACTCTCTATGTTTTGAGCGTTTCCTGTGTCACCAGTTTTACATTCCGATGCACCTATGCAGGTCCACAGTATCCCTTGGACCTTCATAGTGACGATGAAACACAGAAATTGCATCGGAATTAAATATAAAAGACACAATGCCGACTTAAGTACAGGAAGACTGTGTCTTTCTACTGTCTATGATTTGAGCGTTTCCTGTGTCACCAGTTTTACATTCCGATGCACCTTTGCAGGTTAACTGTATCCATTGGACCTTCCCATTGACGATGAAACACAGAAAATGCATCGGAATTAAATATAAGAGACACAATGCCGACTTAAGTACAGGAAGACTGAGTCTTCCTACTGTCTATGTTTAGAGCGTCTCCTGTGTCACCAGTTTTACATTCCGATGCACCTCTGCAGGGTTACTGTATCCCTTGGAGCTTCCCATTGACGATGAAACACAGAAATTGCATCCGAATTAAATATAAGATACACAATGCCGACTTAAGTACAGACGGACTGAGTCTTCCTACTGTCTATGCTTTGAGCGTTTCCTGTGTCACCAGTTTTACATTTCGATGCACCTATGCAGGTCTACAGTATCTCTTGGACCATCATAGTGACGATGAAACACAGATATATCATCGGAATTAAATATAAGAGACACAATATCGACTTAAGTACAGAAAGATTGAGTCTTCCTACTCTCTATGTTTTGAGCGTTTCCTGTGTCACCAGTTTTACATTCCGATGCACCTCTGCAGGTTTGCTGTATCCCTTGCACCTTCCCATTGACAATGAAACACAGAAATTACATCGGAATTAAATATAACAGACACAATGCCGACTTAAGTACAGGAAGACTGAGTCTTCCTACTGCCTATGTTTTGAGCGTTTCCAGTGTCACCAGTTTTACATTCCGATGCACCTCTGCAGGTTTACTGTATCCATCGGACATACCCATTGACGATGAAACACAGAAATTACATCGGAATTAAATATACGAGACACAACGCCGACTTAAGTACAAGAAAACTGAGTCTTCTTACGGTCTACGTTTTTAGCGTTTCCAGTGTCACCAGTTTTACATTCCGATGCACCTCTGCAGGTTTACTGTGTCCCTTGGACCATCCCATTGGCGATGAAACACAGAAATTGCACCGGAATTAATGATAAGAGACACAATGCCGACTTAAGTACAGGAATATTGAGTCTTCCTACTGTCTATTTTTTTAGCGTTTCCTGCGTCACCAGTTTTACATTCCGATGCACCTCTGCACGTTTACTGTATCCATCGGTCCTTCCCATTGACGATGAAACACAGAAATTACATTGGAATTAAATATAAGAGACACAACGCCGAATTAAGTACAGGAAGACTGAGTCTTCCTACTGTCAATACTTTGAGCGTTTCCTGCGTCACCAGTTTTACATTCCGATGCACCTCTGCAGGTTTACTGTATCCATTGGACCTTCCCATTGACGATGAAACACAGAAATTGCATCGGAATTAAATATAAGAGACACAATGCCGACTTAAGTACAGGAAGATTGAGTCGTCCTACTGTCTATTTTTTGAGCGTTTCCAGCGTCGCCAGTTTTACATTCCGATGCACCTCTGCAGATATACTGTATTCATCGGACCTTCCCATTGACGATGAAACACAGAAATAGCATCGGAATTAAATATAAGAGACACAATGCCGACTTAAGTACAGGAAGACTGAGTCTTCCTACTGTCTATGTTTTGAGCGTTTCCTGTGTCATCAGTTCTACATTCCGATGCACCTCTGCAGGTTTACTGTGTCCCTTGGGCCTTCCCATTGGCGATGAAACACAGAAATTGAACCGCAATTAAATATAAGAGACACAATGACGTCTTAAGTAGAGGAAGACTGAGTCTTCCTACCGTCTATGTTTTGAGCGTTTCCTGTGTCACCAGTTTTACATTCCGATGCACCTATGCAGGTCTACAGTATCCCTTGGACCTTCATAGTGACGATGAAACACATAAATTGCATCGGAATTGAATATAAGAGACACAATGTCGACTTAAGTACAGAAAGATTGAGTCTTCCTACTCTCTATGTTTTGAGCGTTTCCTGTGTCACCAGTTTTACATTCCGATGCCCCTCTGCAGGTTTGCTGTATCCCCTGCAGCTTCCCATTGACTATGAAACACAGAAATTAGATCGGAATTAAATAAAACGGACACAATGCCGACATAAGTACAGGAAGACTGAGTCTTACTACTGTCTATGTTTTGAGCGTTTCCTGTGTCACCAGTTTTACATTCCGATGCACCTCTGCAGGTTTACTGTATCCCTTGGACCTTCCCATTGACGACGAAACACAGAAATTGCATCGGAATTAAATATAAGAGACACAATGCCGACTTAAGTACAGAAGGTCGGACTCTTCCTACTCTCTATGTTATGAGCGTTTCCTGTGTCACCAGTTTTACATTCCGATGCACCTATGCAGGTCCAGAGTATCCCTTGGACCTTCATAGTGACGATGAAACACAGAAATTGCATCGGAATTAAATATAAAAGACACAATGCCGACTTAAGTACAGGAAGACTGAGTCTTTCTACTGTCTATGATTTGAGCGTTTCCTGTGTCACCAGTTTTACATTCCGATGCACCTTTGCAGGTTAACTGTATCCATTGGACCTTCGCATTGACGATGAAACACAGAAAATGCATCGGAATTAAATATAAGAGACACAATGCCGACTTAAGTACAGGAAGACTGAGTCTTCCTACTGTCAATGTTTGAGCGTGACCTGTGTCAACAGTTTTACATTCCGATGCACCTCTGCAGGTTTACCGTATCCATCGGACGTTCCCATTGACGAAGAAACACAGAAATTACATCTGAATTAAATTTAAGAGACACAACGCCGACTTAGGTACATGAAAACTGAGTCTTCTAAAGGTCTACGTTTTGAGCGTTTCCAGTGTCACCAGTTTTACATTCTGATGCACCTCTGCAGGTTTACTGTGTCCCTTGGACCTTCCCATTTGAGATGCAACACAGAAATTGCATCGGAATTAAATATAAGAGACACAATGACCTCTTATGTACAGGAAGACAGAGTCTTCCAACTGTCTAAGTTTTGAGCGTTTCCTGTGTCACCAGTTTTACATTCCCATGCACCTCTGCATGTTTTCCTGTATCCCTTGGACCTTCAAAGTGACGATGAAACACAGAAATTGCATCGGAATTAAATATAAGAGACACAATGCCGACTTAAGTACAGGAAGGCTGAGTCTTCCTACTGTCAATGTTTGAGCGTATCCTGTGTCAACAGTTTTACATTCCGATGCACCTCTGTAGGTTTACTGTTTTCATTGGACCTTCCCATTGACGATGAAACACAGAGAATGCATCGGAATTAAATATAAGAGACACAATGCCGACTTAAGTACAGGAAGACTGAGTCTTCCTACAGTCAATGTTTGAGCGTTTCCTGTGTCAACAGTTTTACAATCCGTTGCACCTCTGCAGGTTTACTGTATCCATTCGACCTTTCCATTGACGATGAAACACAGAAAATGCATCGGAATTAAATATAAGAGACACAATGCCGACTTAAGTACAGGAAAACTGAGTCTTCCTACTGCCTATGTTTTGAGCGTTTCCTGTGTCACCAGTTTTACTTTCCGATCCACCTCTGCAGGTTTACTGTGTCCATTGGACCTTCCCTTTGACGACGAAGCACAGAAATTGCATCGGAATTAAATATAAGACACACAACGGCCACTTAAGTAAAAGCAAACTGAGTCTTCTTACGGTCTATGTTTTGAGCGTTTCCTGTGTCACCATTTTTACATTCCAATGCACCTCTGCAGGTTTACTGTATCCCTTGGACCTTCACAGTGACGATGAGCACAGAAATTGCATCTAAATTAAATATAAGAGACACAATGCCGACTTAAGTACAAGAAAAATGAGTCTTTTTACGGTCTATGATTTGAGCGGTTCCTGTGTCACCGTTTTTACATTCCAATGCACCTCTGCAGGTTTACTATATAACTTGGACCTTCCCATTGACGAAAAAACACAGAAATTGCATCGGAATTGACTATAAGAGATACAATGCCGACTTAGGTACAGGAAGACTGAGTCTTCCTACTGTCTATGTTTTGAGCGTTTCCTGTGTCATCAGTTTTACATTTTGATGCACCTCTGCAGGTTTACTGTGTCCCTTGACCTTCACAGTGACGATGAAACACAGAAATTGTATCTAAATTAAATATAAGAGACACAATGCCGACTTCAGTACAAGAAAACTGAGTCTTCTTAGGGTCTATGTTTTGACCGCTTCCTGTGTCACCAGTTTTACATTCCGAAGCACCTCTGCAGGTTTACTATATACCTTGGACCTTCCCATTGACGAAAAAACACAGAAATTGCATCGGAATTAACTATAAGAGGTACAATGCCGACTTAGGTACAGGAAGACTGAGTCTTCCTACTGTCAATGTTTGAGCGTTTCCTGTGTCAACAGTTTTACATTCCGATGCACCTCTGCAGGTTTACTGTATCCATTGGACCTTCACAGTGACGATGAAACACAGAAATTGCATCGGAATGAAATAAAAGAGACACAATGTCGACTTAAGTACAGGAAGAGTGTGTCTTTCTATTGCCTATCCTTTGAGCGTTTCCTGTGTCACCAGTTTTACATTCCGATGCACCTATGCAGGTTTACTGTATCCATTGGACCTTCCCACTGACGATGAAACACAGAAATTGCATCGGAATTAAATATAAGAGTCACAATGCCGACTTAAGTACAGGAAGACTGAGTCTTCCTACTGTCAATGTTTGAGCGTTTCCTGTGTCAACAGTTTTACATTCCGATGCACCTCTGCAGGTTTACTGTATCCACTGGACCTTCCCATTGACGATAAAACGCAGAAAATGCATCGGAATTAAATATAAGAGACACAATGCCGACTTAAGTACAGGGAGACTGAGTCTTCGTACTGTCTATGTTTTGAGCGTTTCCTGTGTCACCAGTTTTACATTCCGATCCACCTCTGCAGGTTTACTGTATCCATTGGACCTTCCCATTGACGACGAAGCACAGAAATTGCATCGGAATTAAATATATGAGACACAACGCCGAGTTAAGTACAAGAAAACTGAGTCTTCTTACGGTCTATGATTTGAGCATTTCCTGTGTCACCATTTTTACATTCCAATGCACCTCTGCAGGTTTACTATGTACCTTGGACCTTCCCATTGACGAAAAAACACAGAAATTGCATCGGAATTAAATATAAGAGATACAATGCCGACTTAGGTACAAGAAGACTGAGTCTTCCTACTGTCTATGTTTTGAGCGTTTCCTGTGTCTCCAGTTTTACATTCCGATGCACCTCTGCAGGTTTACTGTATTCCTTAGACCTTCACAGTGACGAAGAAACACAGAAATTGCATCGGGATTAAATATAAGAGACACAATGCCGACTTAAGTACAGGAAGACTGAGTCTTCCTACTGTCTACGATTTGAGCGTTTCCAGTGTCACCAGTTTTACATTCCGATGCACCTCTGCAGGTTTACTGTGTCCCTTGGACCATCCCATTGGCGATGAAACACAGAAATTGCACCGGAATTAAATATAAGAGACACAATGCCGACTTAAGTACAGGAAGATTGAGTCTTCCTACTGTCTATTTTTTTAGCGTTTCTTGCGTCACCAGTTTTACATTCCGATGCACCTCTGCAGGTTTACTGTATCCATCGGTCCTTCCCATTGACGATGAAACACAGAAATTACATCGGAATTAAATATAAGAGACACAACGCCGAATTAAGTACAGGAAGACTGAGTCTTCCTACTGTCTATGTTTTGAGCGTTTCCTGTGTCATCAGTTCTACATTCCGATGGACCTCTGCAGGTTTACTGTATCAATTGGACCCCCCCATTGACGATGAAACACAGAAATTGCATCGGAATTAAATATAAAAGACACAATACCGACTTAGGTACAGGAAGACTGAGTCTTCCTACTGTCTATGTTTTGAGCGTTTCCTGTGTCATCAGTTTTCCATTTTGATGCACCTCTGCAGGTTTACTGTATCCATTGGACCTTCACAGTGGCGATGAAACACAGAAATTGCATCGGAATTAAATATAAGAGACTCAATGCAGATTTAAGTACAGGAAGACTGAGTCTTTCTACTGTCTATGTTTTGAGCGTCTCCTGTGTCGCCGGTTTTACATTCCGATGCACCTCTGCGGGGTTACTGTATCCCTTGGACCTTCCCATTGACGACGAAACACAGAAATTGCATCGGAATTAAATATAAGAGACACAATGCCGACTTAAGTACAGAAGAACGGAGTCTTCCTACTCTCTATGTTTTGAGCGTTTCCTGTGTCACCAGTTTTACATTCCGATGCACCTATGCAGGTCCACAGTATCCCTTGGACATTCATAGTGACGATGAAACACAGAAATTGCATCGGAATTAAATATAAAAGACACAATGCCGACTTAAGTACAGGAAGACTGTGTCTTTCTACTGTCTATGATTTGAGCGTTTCCTGTGTCACCAGTTTTACATTCCGATGCACCTTTGCAGGTTAACTGTATCCATTGGACCTTCCCATTGACGATGAAACACAGAAAATGCATCGGAATTAAATATAAGAGACACAATGCCGACTTAAGTACAGGAAGACTGAGTCTTCGTACTGTCTATGTTTTGAGCGTTTCCTGTGTCACCAGTTTTACATTCCGATCCACCTCTGCAGGTTTACTGTATCCATTGGACCTTCCCATTGACGACGAAGCACAGAAATTGCATCGGAATTAAATATATGAGACACAACGCCGCGTTAAGTACAAGAAAACTGAGTCTTCTTACGGTCTATGATTTGAGCATTTCCTGTGTCACCATTTTTACATTCCAATGCACCTCTGCAGGTTTACTATGTACCTTGGACCTTCCCATTGACGAAAAAACACAGAAATTGCATCGGAATTAAATATAAGAGATACAATGCCGACTTAGGTACAGGAAGACTGAGTCTTCCTACTGTCTATGTTTTAAGCGTTTCCTGTGTCTCCAGTTTTACATTCCGATGCACCTCTGCAGGTTTACTGTATCCCTTGGACCTTCACAGTGACGAAGAAACACAGAAATTGCATCGGGATTAAATATAAGAGACACAATGCCGACTTAAGTACAGGAAGACTGAGTCTTCCTACTGTCTACGGTTTGAGCGTTTCCAGTGTCACCAGTTTTACATTCCGATGCACCTCTGCAGGTTTACTGTATCAATTGGACCCCCCCATTGACGATGAAACACAGAAATTGCATCGGAATTAAATATAAAAGACACAATGCCGACTTAGGTACAGGAAGACTGAGTCTTCCTACTGTCTATGTATTGAGCGTTTCCTGTGTCATCAGTTTTCCATTTTGATGCACCTCTGCAGGTTTACTGTATCCATTGGACCTTCACAGTGGCGATGAAACACAGAAATTGCATCGGAATTAAATATAAGAGACACAATGCAGATTTAAGTACAGGAAGACTGAGTCTTTCTACTGTCTATGTTTTGAGCGTCTCCTGTGTCGCCGGTTTTACATTCCGATGCACCTCTGCGGGGTTACTGTATCCCTTGGACCTTCCCATTGACGACGAAACACAGAAATTGCATCGGAATTAAATATAAGAGACACAATGCCGACTTAAGTACAGGAAGGCTGAGTCTTCCTACTGTCAATGTTTGAGCGTATCCTGTGTCAACAGTTTTACATTCCGATGCACCTCTGTAGGTTTACTGTTTTCATTGGACCTTCCCATTGACGATGAAACACTGAGAATGCATCGGAATTAAATATAAGAGACACAATGCCGACTTAAGTACAGGAAGACTGAGTCTTCCTACAGTCAATGTTTGAGCGTTTCCTGTGTCAACAGTTTTACATTCCGATGCACCTCTGCAGGTTTACTGTATCCATTCGACCTTCCCATTGACGATGAAACACAGAAAATGCATCGGAATTAAATATAAGAGACACAATGCCGACTTAAGTACAGGAAAACTGAGTCTTCCTACTGCCTATGTTTTGAGCGTTTCCTGTGTCACCAGTTTTACTTTCCGATCCACCTCTGCAGGTTTACTGTGTCCATTGGACCTTCCCTTTGACGACGAAGCACAGAAATTGCATCGGAATTAAATATAAGACACACAACGGCCACTTAAGTACAAGAAAACTGAGTCTTCTTACGATCTATGTTTTGAGCGTTTCCTGTGTCACCATTTTTACATTCCAATGCACCTCTGCAGGTTTACTGTATCCCTTGGACCTTCACAGTGACGATGAGCACAGAAATTGCATCTAAATTAAATATAAGAGACACAATGCCGACTTAAGTACAAGAAAAATGAGTCTTTTTACGGTCTATGATTTGAGCGCTTCCTGTGTAACCGTTTTTACATTCCAATGCACCTCTGCAGGTTTACTATATAACTTGGACCTTCCCATTGACGAAAAAACACAGAAATTGCATCGGAATTGACTATAAGAGATACAATGCCGACTTAGGTACAGGAAGACTGAGTCTTCCTACTGTCTATGTTTTGAGCGTTTCCTGTGTCATCAGTTTTACATTTTGATGCACCTCTGCAGGTTTACTGTGTCCCTTGACCTTCACAGTGACGATGAAACACAGAAATTGTATCTAAATTAAATATAAGAGACACAATGCCGACTTCAGTACAAGAAAACTGAGTCTTCTTAGGGTCTATGTTTTGACCGCTTCCTGTGTCACCAGTTTTACATTCCGAAGCACCTCTGCAGGTTTACTATATACCTTGGACCTTCCCATTGACGAAAAAACACAGAAATTGCATCGGAATTAACTATAAGAGGTACAATGCCGACTTAGGTACAGGAAGACTGAGTCTTCCTACTGTCAATGTTTGAGCGTTTCCTGTGTCAACAGTTTTACATTCCGATGCACCTCTGCAGGTTTACTGTATCCATTGGACCTTCACAGTCACGATGAAACACAGAAATTGCATCGGAATGAAATAAAAGAGACACAATGTCGACTTAAGTACAGGAAGAGTGTGTCTTTCTATTGTCTATCCTTTGAGCGTTTCCTGTGTCACCAGTTTTACATTCCGATGCACCTATGCAGGTTTACTGTATCCATTGGACCTTCCCATTGACGATGAAACACAGAAATTGCATCGGAATTAAATATAAGAGACACAATGCCGACTTAAGTACAGGAAGACTGAGTCTTCGTACTGTCTATGTTTTGAGCGTTTCCTGTGTCACCAGTTTTACATTCCGATCCACCTCTGCAGGTTTACTGTATCCACTGGACCTTCCCATTGACGATGAAACACAGAAAATGCATCGGAATTAAATATAAGAGACACAATGCCGACTTAAGTACAGGAAGACTGAGTCTTCGTACTGTCTATGTTTTGAGCGTTTCCTGTGTCACCAGTTTTACATTCCGATCCACCTCTGCAGGTTTACTGTATCCATTGGACCTTCCCATTGACGACGAAGCACAGAAATTGCATCGGAATTAAATATATGAGACACAACGCCGAGTTAAGTACAAGAAAACTGAGTCTTCTTACGGTCTATGATTTGAGCATTTCCTGTGTCACCATTTTTACATTCCAATGCACCTCTGCAGGTTTACTATGTACCTTGGACCTTCCCATTGACGAAAAAACACAGAAATTGCATCGGAATTAAATATAAGAGATACAATGCCGACTTAGGTACAGGAAGACTGAGTCTTCCTACTGTCTATGTTTTGAGCGTTTCCTGTGTCTCCAGTTTTACATTCCGATGCACCTCTGCAGGTTTACTGTATCCCTTGGACCTTCACAGTGACGAAGAAACACAGAAATTGCATCGGGATTAAATATAAGAGACACAATGCCGACTTAAGTACAGGAAGACTGAGTCTTCCTACTGTCTACGATTTGAGCGTTTCCAGTGTCACCAGTTTTACATTCCGATGCACCTCTGCAGGTTCACTGTGTCCCTTGGACCATCCCATTGGCGATGAAACACAGAAATTGCACCGGAATTAAATATAAGAGACACAATGCCGACTTAAGTACAGGAAGATTGAGTCTTCCTACTGTCTATTTTTTTAGCGTTTCTTGCGTCACCAGTTTTACATTCCGATGCACCTCTGCAGGTTTACTGTATCCATCGGTCCTTCCCATTGACGATGAAACACAGAAATTACATCGGAATTAAATATAAGAGACACAACGCCGAATTAAGTACAGGAAGACTGAGTCTTCCTACTGTCTATGTTTTGAGCGTTTCCTGTGTCATCAGTTCTACATTCCGATGGACCTCTGCAGGTTTACTGTATCAATTGGACCCCCCCATTGACGATGAAAGACAGAAATTGCATCGGAATTAAATATAAAAGACACAATACCGACTTAGGTACAGGAAGACTGAGTCTTCCTACTGTCTATGTTTTGAGCGTTTCCTGTGTCATCAGTTTTCCATTTTGATGCACCTCTGCAGGATTACTGTATCCATTGGACCTTCCCATTGACGACGAAACACAGAAATTGCATCGGAATTAAATATAAGAGACACAATGCCGACTTAAGTACAGAAGAACGGAGTCTTCCTACTCTCTATGTTTTGAGCGTTTCCTGTGTCACCAGTTTTACATTCCGATGCACCTATGCAGGTCCACAGTATCCCTTGGACCTTCATAGTGACGATAAAACACAGAAATTGCATCGGAATTAAATATAAAAGACACAATGCCGACTTAAGTACAGGAAGACTGAGTCTTTCTACTGTCTATGATTTGAGCGTTTCCTGTGTCACCAGTTTTACATTCCGATGCACCTTTGCAGGTTAACTGTATCCATTGGACCTTCCCATTGACGATGAAACACAGAAAATGCATCGGAATTAAATATAAGAGACACAATGCCGACTTAAGTACAGGAAGACTTAGTCTTCCTACTGTCAATGTTTGAGCGTGTCCTGTGTCAACGGTTTTACATTCCGATGCACCTCTGCAGGTTTGCTGTATCCATCGGACCTTCCCATTGACGAAGAAACATAGAAATTACATCGGCATTAAATATAAGAGACACAACGCCGACTTAAGTACATGAAAACTGAGTCTTCTAAAGGTCTACGTTTTGAGCGTTTCCTGTGTCACCAGTTTTACATTCTGATGCACCTCTGCAGGTTTACTGTGTCCCTTGGACCTTCCCGTTTGCGATGAAACACAGAAATTGCATCGGAATTAAATATAAGAGACACAATGACGTCTTATGTACAGGAAGACAGAGTCTTCCAACTGTCTATGTTTTGAGCGTTTCCTGTGTCACCAGTTTTACATTCCCATGCACCTCTGCAGGTTTTCCTGTATCCCTTGGACCTTCAAAGTGACGATGAAACACAGTAATTGCATCGGAATTAAATATAAGAGACACAATGCCGACTTAAGTACAGGGAGGCTGAGTCTTCCTACTGTCAATGTTTGAGCGTTTCCTGTGTCAACAGTTTTACATTCCGATGCACCTCTGTAGGTTTACTGTTTCCATTGGACCTTCCCATTGACGATGAAACACAGAAAATGCAACGGAATTAAATATAAGAGACACAATGCAGATTTAAGTACTGGAAGACTGAGTCTTTCTACTGTCTATGTTTTGAGCGTCTCCTGTGTCGCCAGTTTTACATTCCGATGCACCTCTGCAGGGTTACTGTATCCCTTGGACCTTCCCATTGACGACGAAACACAGAAATTGCATCGGAATTAAATATAAGAGACACAATGCCGACTTAAGTACAGAAGGACGGAGTCTTCCTACTCTCTATGTTTTGAACGTTTTCTGTGTCACCAGTTTTACATTCCTATGCACCTATGCAGGTCCACAGTATCCCTTGGACCTTCATAGTGACGATGAAACACAGAAATTGCATCGGAATTATATATAAAAGACACAATGCCGACTTAAGTACAGGAAGACTGAGTCTTTCTACTGACTATGATTTGTGCGTTTCCTGTGTCACCAGTTTTACATTCCGATGCACCTTTGCAGGTTAACTGTATCCATTGGACCTTCCCATTGACGATGAAACACAGAAAATGCATCGGAATTAAATATAAGAGACACAATGCCAACTTAAGTACAGGAAGACTGAGTCTTCCTACTGTCAATGTTTGAGCGTGTCCTGTGTCAACAGTTTTACATTCCGATGCACCTCTGCAGGTTTACTGTATCCATCGGACCTTCCCATTGACGAAGAAACACAGAAATGACATCGGCACTAAATATAAGAGACACAACGCCGACTTAAGTACATGAAAACTGAGTCTTCTAAAGGTCTACGTTTTGAGCGTTTCCAGTGTCACCAGTTTTACATTCTGATGCACCTCTGCAGGTTTACTGTGTCCCTTGGACCTTCCCATTTGCGATGAAACACAGAAATTGCATCGGAATTAAATATAAGAGACACAATGACCTCTTATGTACAGGAAGACAGTGTCTTCCAACTGTCTATGTTTTGAGCGTTTTCTGTGTCACCAGTTTTACATTCCCATGCACCTCTGCAGGTTTTCCTGTATCCCTTGGACCTTCAAAGTGACGATGAAACACAGAAATTGCATCGGAATTAAATATAAAAGACACAATGCCGACTTAGGTACAGGAAGACTGAGTCTTCCTACTGTCTATGTTTTGAGCGTTTCCTGTGTCATCAGTTTTCCATTTTGATGCACCTCTGCAGGTTTACTGTATCCATTGGACCTTCACAGTGGCGATGAAACACAGAAATTGCATCGGAATTCAATATAAGAGACACAATGCCGTCTTAAGAACAGGAAGGCTGAGTCTTCTTACTGTCTATGTTTTGAGCGTTTCCTGTGTCACCCGTCTTACATTCCGATGCACCTCTGCAGGGTTACTGTATCCCTTGGACCTTCCCATTGACGATGAAACAGAGAAATTGCATCGGAATTAAATATAAGAGACACAATGCAGATTTAAGTACAGGAAGACTTAGTCTTTCTACTGTCTATGTTTTGAGCGTCTGCTGTGTCGCCAGTTTTACATTCCGATGCACCTCTGCAGGGTTACTGTATCCCTTGGACCTTCCCATTGACGACGAAACACAGAAATTGCATCGGAATTAAATATAAGAGACACAATGCCGACTTAAGTACAGAAGGACGGAGTCTTCCTACTCTCTATGTTTTGAGCATTTCCTGTGTCACCAGTTTTACATTCCGATGCACCTATGCAGGCCCACAGTATCCCTTGGACCTTCATAGTGACGATGAAACACAGAAATTGCATCGGAATTAAATATAAAAGACACAATGCCGACTTAAGTACAGGAAGTCTGAGTCTTTCTACTGTCTATGATTTGAGCGTTTCCTGTGTCACCAGTTTTACATTCCGATGCACCTTTGCAGGTTAACTGTATCCATTGGACCTTCCCATTGACGATGAAACACAGAAAATGCATCGGAATTAAATATAAGAGACACAATGCCGACTTAAGTACAGGAAGACTGAGTCTTCGTACTGTCTATGTTTTGAGCGTTTCCTGTGTCACCAGTTTTACATTCCGATCCACCTCTGCAGGTTTACTGTATCCATTGGACCTTCCCATTGACGACGAAGAACAGAAATTGCATCGGAATTAAATATATGAGACACAACGCCGAGTTAAGTACAAGAAAACTGAGTCTTCTTACGGTCTATGATTTGAGCATTTCCTGTGTCACCATTTTTACATTCCAATGACACCTCTGCAGGTTTACTATGTACCTTGGACCTTCCCATTGACGAAAAAACACAGAAATTGCATCGGAATTAAATATAAGAGATACAATGCCGACTTAGGTACAGTAAGACTGAGTCTTCCTACTGTCTATGTTTTAAGCGTCTCCTGTGTCTCCAGTTTTACATTCCGATGCACCTCTGCAGGTTTACTGTGTCCCTTGGACCTTCCCATTTGCGATGAAACACAGAAATTGCATCGGAATTAAATATAAGAGACACAATGCCGACTTAAGTACAGGAAGACTGAGTCTTCCTACTGTCTACGGTTTGAGCGTTTCCAGTGTCACCAGTTTTACATTCCGATGCACCTCTGCAGGTTTACTGTATCCATTGGACCCCCCCCCCCCATTGACGATGAAACACAGAAATTGCATCGGAATTAAATATAAAAGACACAATGCCGACTTAGGTACAGGAAGACTGAGTCTTCCTACTGTCTATGTTTTGAGCGTTTCCTGTGTCATCAGTTTTCCATTTTGATGCACCTCTGCAGGTTTACTGTATCCATTGGACCTTCACAGTGGCGATGAAACACAGAAATTGCATCGGAATTAAATATAAGAGACACAATGCAGATTTAAGTACAGGAAGACTGAGTCTTTCTACTGTCTATGTTTTGAGCGTCTCCTGTGTCGCCGGTTTTACATTCCGATGCACCTCTGCGGGGTTACTGTATCCCTTGGACCTTCCCATTGACGACGAAACACAGAAATTGCATCGGAATTAAATATAAGAGACACAATGCCGACTTAAGTACAGAAGAACGGAGTCTTCCTACTCTCTATGTTTTGAGCGTTTCCTGTGTCACCAGTTTTACATTCCGATGCACCTATGCAGGTCCACAGTATCCCTTGGACCTTCATAGTGACGATGAAACACAGAAATTGCATCGGAATTAAATATAAAAGACACAATGCCGACTTAAGTACAGGAAGACTGAGTCTTTCTACTGTCTATGATTTGAGCGTTTCCTGTGTCACCAGTTTTACATTCCGATGCACCTTTGCAGGTTAACTGTATCCATTGGACCTTCCCATTGACGATGAAACACAGAAAATGCATCGGAATTAAATATAAGAGACACAATGCCGACTTAAGTACAGGAAGACTGAGTGCTCCTACTGTCAATGTTTGAGCGTGTCCTGTGTCAACAGTTTTACATTCCGATGCACCTCTGCAGGTTTACTGTATCCATCGGACCTTCCCATTGACGAAGAAACATAGAAATTACATCGGCATTAAATATAAGAGACACAACGCCGACTTAAGTAATTGAATACTGAGTCTTCTAAAGGTCTACGTTTTGAGCGTTTCCAGTGTCACCAGTTTTACATTCTGATGCACCTCTGCAGGTTTACTGTGTCCCTTGGACCTTCCCATTTGCGATGAAACACAGAAATTGCATCGGAATTAAATATAAGAGACACAATGACGTCTTATGTACAGGAAGACAGAGTCTTCCAACTGTCTATGTTTTGAGCGTTTCCTGTGTCACCAGTTTTACATTCCCATGCACCTCTGCAGGTTTTCCTGTATCCCTTGGACCTTCAAAGTGACGATGAAACACAGAAATTGCATCGGAATTAAATATAAGAGACACAATGCCGACTTAAGAACAGGAAGGCTGAGTCTTCTTACTGTCTATGATTTGAGCGTTTCCTGTGTCACCCGTCTTACATTCCGATGCACCTCTGCATTGTTACTGTATCCCTTGGACCTTCCCATTGACGACGAAGCACAGAAATTGCATCGGAATTAAATATAAGAGACACAATGCCGACTTAAGTACAGTAGGACGGAGTCTTCCTACTCTCTATGTTTTGAGCGTTTCCTGTGTCACCAGTTTTACATTCCGATGCACCTATGCAGGTCCACAGTATCCCTTGGACCTTCATAGTGACGATGAAACACAGAAATTGCATCGGAATTAAATATAAGAGACACAATGCAGATTTAAGTACAGGAAGCCTGAGTCTTTCTACTGTCTATGATTTGAGCGTTTCCTGTGTCACCAGTTTTACATTCCGATGCACCTTTGCAGGTTAACTGTATCCATTGGACCTTCCCATTGACGATGAAACACAGAAAATGCATCGGAATTAAATATAAGAGACACAACGCCGACTTAAGTACAGGAAGACTGAGTCTTCCTACTGTCAATGTTTGAGCGTGTCCTGTGTCAACAGTTTTACATTCCGATGCACCTCTGCAGGTTTACTGTATCCATCGGACCTTCCCATTGACGAAGAAACACAGAAATTACATCGGCATTAAATATAAGAGACACAACGCCGACTTAAGTACATCAAAACTGAGTCTTCTAAAGGTCTACGTTTTGAGCGTTTCCAGTGTCACCAGTTTTAGATTCTGATGCACCTCTAAAGGTTTACTGTATCCCTTGGACCTTCACAGTGACGATGAACTCAGAAATTGCATCTAAATTAAATATAAGAGACACAATTCCGACTTCAGTACAAGAAAACTGAGTCTTCTTAGGGTCTATGTTTTGACCGCTTCCTGTGTCACCAGTTTTACATTCCAATGCACCTCTGCAGGTTTACTATATCCCTTGTCCTTCCCATTGACGATGAAACACAGAAATTGCATCGTAATTAAATGTAAAAGACCCAATGAAGACTTAAGTACAGGAAGACTGAGTCTTTCTACTGTCTATGTTTTGAGCGTTTCCTGTGTCACCAGTTTTACATTCCGATGCACCTCTGCAGGTTTACTGTATCCATTGAACCTTCCCATTGACGACGAAGCACAGAAATTGCATCGGAATTAAATATAAGAGACACAACGCCGAGTTAAGTACAAGAAAACTGAGTCTTCTTACGGTCTATGATTTGAGCATTTCCTGTGTCACCATTTTTACATTCCAATGCACCTCTAAAGGTTTACTATATACCTTGGACCTTCCCATAGACGAAAAAACACAGAAATTGCATCGGAATTAAATATAAGAGACACAATGCCGACTTAAGTACAGGAAGACTGAGTCTTCCTACTGTCAATGTTTGAGCGTTTCATGTGTCAACAGTTTTACATTCCGATGCACCTCTGCAGGTTTACTGTATCCATTGGACCTTCCCATTGACGATGAAACACAGAAAATGCATCGGAATTAAATATAAGAGACACAATGCCGACTTAAGTACAGGAAGACTGAGTCTTCGTACTGTCTATGTTTTGAGCGTTTCCTGTGTCATCAGTTTTACATTTTGATGCACCTCAGCAGGTTTACTGTATCCCTTGGACCTTCACAGTGACGATGAACTCAGAAATTGCATCTAAATTAAATATAAGAGACACAATGCCGACTTCAGTACAAGAAAACTGAGTCTTCTTAGGGTCTATGTTTGACCGCTTCCTGTGTCACCAGTTTTACATTCCGATGCACTTCTGCAGGTTTACTCTATCCCTTGGACCTTCCCACTGACGATGAAACACAGAAATTTTATCGGAATTATATATAAGAGACACAATGCCGACTTAAGTACAGGAATATTGAGTCTTCCTACTGTCTATGTTTTGAGCGTTTCCTGTGTCTCTAGTTTTACATTCCGATACACCTCTGCAGGTTTACTGTATCCCTTTGACTTTCACAGTGACGAAGAGACACAGAAATTGCATCGGAATTAATTATAAGAGACACAATGCCGACTTAAGTACAGGAAGACTGAGTCTTCTTACTGCCTATGTTTTGAGCGTCTCCTGTGTCACCAGTTTTACATTCCGATGCACCTCTGCAGGGTTACTGTATCCCTTGGACCTTCCCATTGACGATGAAACACAGAAATAGCATCGGAATTAAATATAAGAGACACAATGCCGACTTAAGTACAGAAGGACTGAGTCTTCCTACTATCTATGTTTTGAGCGTTTCCTGTGTCACCAGTTTTACATTCCGATGCACCTATGCAGGTCTACAGTATACATTGGACCTTAATAGTGACGATGAAACACAGAAGTTGCATCGGAATTAAATATAAGAGACACAATGTCGACTTAAGTACAGAAAGACTGAGTCTTCCTACTCTCTATGTTTTGAGCGTTTCCTGTGTCACCAGTTTTACATTCCAATGCACCTCTGCAGGATTGCTGTATCCCTTGCACCTTCCCATTGACAATGAAACACAGAAATTGCATCGGATTTAGATATACGAGATACAATGTCGACTTAAGTACAGGAAGAGTGTGTCTTTCTATTGTCTATGTTTTGAGCGTTTCGTGTGTCACCAGTTTAACATTCCGATGCACCTCTGCAGGTATACTGTTTCCCTTCGACTTTCCCATTGACGATGAAACACAGAAATTGAATCGGAATTATATATAAGAGACACAATGCCGACTTAAGTACAGGATGACTGAGTCTTCCTACTGTCAATGTTTTGAGTGTTTCCTGTGTCCCTAGTTTTACATTCCGATACACCTCTGCAGGGTTACTGTATCCCTAGGACCTTCACAGTGACGAAGAGACACAGAAATTGCATCGGATTTAAATATAAGAGACACAATGCCGACTTAAGTTCAAGAAGAGTGAGTCTTCCTACTTTCTATGTTTGAGCGTTTCCTGTGTCACCAGTTTTACATTCTGATGCACCTCTGCAGGTTTACTGTATCCATTCTACCTTCCCATTGACGATGAAACACAGAAAATGCATAGGAGTTAAATATAAGAGACACAACGCCGACTTAAGTACATTAAAACTGAGTCTTCTTACTGTCTATGATTTGAGCGTTTCCTGTGTCACCAGTTTTACATTCCAATGCACCTCTGCAGGTTTACTGTATCCCTTGGACCTTCCCATTGACGAAAAAACACAGAAATTGCATCGGAATTAAATATATGACACAATGCCCACTTCAGTACAAGAAAATTGAGTTTTCTTACGGTCTATGATTTGAGCGTTTCCTGTGTCACCAGTTTTACATTTTGATGCACCTCTGCAGGTTACCTGTATCCCTTGGACCTTCCCATTGACGACGAGACACAGAAATTGCATCGGATTTAAATATAAGAGACACAATGCCGACTTAAGTTCAGGAAGACTGAGTCGTCCTACTGTCTATGTTTGAGCGTTTCCTGTGTCACCAGTTTTACATTCTGATGCACCTCTGCAGGTTTACTGTATCCATTCTACCTTCCCATTGACGATGAAACACAGAAAATGCATATGAGTTAAATATAAGAGACACAATGCCGACTTAAGTACAGGAAAAATGAGTCTTCCTACTGTCTATGTTTTGAGCGTTTCCTGTGTCACCAGTTTAACATTCCGATCCACATCTGCAGGTTTACTGTATCCATTGGACCTTCCCATTGACGATTAAACGCAGAAATTGCATCGGAATTAAATATAAGAGACACAACGCCGACTTAAGTACTAGAAAACCGAGTCTTCTTACGGTCTATGGTTTGAGCGTTTCCTGTGTCACCAGTTTTACATTCCAATGCACCTCTGCAGGTTTACTGTATACCTTGACGAAAATACACAGAAATTGCATCGGAATTAAGTATAAGAGTCACAATGCCGACTTAGGTACGGGAAGACTGAGTCTTCCTACTGTCTATGCTTTGAGCGTCTCCTGTGTCATCAGTTTAAATTTTGATGCACCTCTGCAAGTTTACTGTATCACTTGGACCTTCACAGTAACGATGAAACAAAGAAATTGCATCAAATTAAATTTAAGAGACACAATGCCGACTTCAGTACAAGAAAACTGAGACTTCTTAGCGTCTATGTTTTGACCGCTTCTAGTGTCACCAGTTTTACATTCCGATGCACCTCTGCAGGTTTTCCTGTATCCCTTGGACCTTCAAAGTGACGATGAAACACAGAAATTGCATCGGAATTAAATATAAGAGACACAACGCGGACCTAAGTACAGGAAGACTGAGTCTTCCTACTGTCTATGTTTTGAGCGTTTCCTGTGTCATCGGTTCTACATTCCGATGCACCTCTGAAGATTTACTGTATCTATTGGACCCCCTCATTGACGATGAAACACAGAAATTGCATCGGAATTAAATATAAAAGACACAATGCCGACCTAAGTACAGGAAGACTGAGTCTTCCTACTGTCTATGTTTTGAGGGTTTCCTGTGTCACCAGTTTTACATTCCGATGCACCTCTGCAGGTTTACTGTATCCCTTTGTCCTTCCCATTGACGATGAATCACAGAAATTGCGTCGGAATTAAATATAAGAGACACAATGCCGACTTAAGTACAGGAAGATTATGTCTTTCTACTGTCTATTTTTTGAGCGTCTCCAGTTTTATATTCCGATGCACCTCTGCAGGTTTACTATATACCTTGGACCTTCCCATGGACGAAAAGACACAGAAATTGCATCGGAATTAAATATAAGAGATACAATGCCGACTTAGGTACAGGAAGACTGAGTCTTCCTACTGTCTATGTTTTGAGCGTTTCCTATGTCATCAGTTTTACATTTTGATGCACCTCGGCAGGTTTACTGTATCCCTTGGGCCTTCACAGTGACGATGAAACACAGATATTGCATCTAAATTAAATATAAGCGGCACAATGCCGACTTAAGGACAGGAAGGCTGAGTCTTCCCTCTGTCTATGATTTGAGCGTTTCCTGTGTCACCAGTTTTACATTCCGATGCACCTCTGCAGGTTTAATGTATCCCTTGGATCTTCCCATTGACGATGAAACACAGAAATTTTATCGGAATTAAATATGAGAGACACAATGCCGACTTAAGTACAGGTATATTGAGTCTTCCTACTGTCTATGTTTTGAGCGTTTCCTGTGTCACCAGTTTTACATTCCGATGCACCTCTGCAGGTTTACTGTATCCATTGGACCTTTCCATTGACGATGAAACACAGAAATGACATCGGAATTAAATATACGAGACACAACGCCGACTTATGTACAAGAAAACTGAGTCTTCTTACGGTCTATGTTTTGAGCGTTTCCAGTGTCACCAGTGTTACATTCCGATGCACCTCTGCAGGGTTACTGTATCCCTTGGACCTTCCCATTGGCGATGAAACACAGAAATTGACCCGCAATTAAATATAAGAGACACAATGACGTCTTAAGTAGAGGAAGACTGAGTCTTCCTACTGTCTATGTTTTGAGCGTTTCCTGTGTCTCTAGTTTTACATTCCGATACACCTCTGCAGGTTTACTGTATCCCTTGGACCTTCACAGTGACGAAGAGACACAGAAATTGCATCGGAATTCAATATAAGAGACACAATGCCGACTTAAGTACAGGAAGACTGAGTCTTCCTACTGTCTATGTTTTGAGCGTCTCCTGTGTCACCAGTTTTACATTCCGATGCACCTCTGCAGGGTTACTGTATCCCTTGGACCTTCCCATTGACGATGAAAGGCAGAAATTGCATCGGAATAAAATATAAGAGACACAATGCCGACTTAAGTACAGGACGACTGAGTCTTCCTACTGTCAATGTTTTGAGCGTTTCCTGTGTCCCACGTTTTACATTCCGATGCACCTCTGCAGGTTTACTGTATCCATTGGACCTTCACAGTGACGATGAAACACAGAAATTGCATCGGAATTAAATATAAGATACACAATGTCGACATAAGTACAGGAAGACTGAGTCCTCCTACTGTCTATGTTTGAGCGTTTCCTGTGTCACCAGTTTTACATTCTGATGCACCTCTGCAGGTTTACTGTATCCATTCTACCTTCCGATTGACGATGAAACACAGAGAATGCATAGGAATTAAATATAAGAGACACAATGCCGAGTTAAGTTAGGAAAAATGAGTCTTCCTACTGTCTATGTTTTGAGCGTTTCCTGTGTCACCAGTTTTACATTCCGATCCACCTCTGTAGGTTTACTGTATCCATTGGACCTTCCCATTGACGATGAAACGCAGAAATTGCATCGGAATTAAATATAAGAGACACAACGCCGACTTGAGTACAAGAAAAACGAGTCTTCTTACGGTCTATGGTTTGAGCGTTTCCTGTGTCACCAGTTTTACATTCAAATGCCCCTCTGCAGGTTTACTGTATACCTTGACGAAAAAACACAGAAATTGCATCGGAATTAAGTATAAGGGTCACAATGCCGACTTAGGAACAAGAAGACTGAGTCTTCCTACTGTCTGTGTTTTGAGCGTTTCCTGTCATCAGTTTTACATTCCGATGCACTTCTGCAGGTTTACTGTATCCATTGGACCTTCCTATTGACGATGAAACACAGAGATAGCATCGGAATTAAAAATAAGAGACACAATGCCGACTTAAGAAGAGGAAGGCTGAGTCTTCCTACTGTCGATGATTTGAGCGTTTCCTGTGTCACCAGTTTTACATTCCGATTCACCTCTGCAGGTTTACTGTATCCCATGGATCTTCCCGTTGACGATGAAACACAGAAATTGCATCGGAATTAATAATAAGAGACACAATGCCGACTTAAGTACAGGAAGGTTGAGTCTTCCTACTGTCTATGTTTTCAGCGTTTCCTGTGTCACCAGTTTTAAATACCGATGCACCTCTGCAGGTATACTGTGTCCCTTGGACCTTCCCATTGGCGATGAAACACAGAAAATGCATCGAAATTAAATATAAGAGACACAACGCCGACTTAAGTACATTAAAACTGAGTCTTCTTACTGTCTATGATTTGAGCGTTTCCTGTGTCACCAGTTTTACATTCCAATGCACCTCTGCAGGTTTACTGTATCCCTTGGACCTTCCCAGTGACGAAAAAACACAAAAATTGCATCGGAATTAAATATATGACACAATGCAAACTTCAGTACAAGAAAATTGAGTTTTCTTACGGTCTATGATTTGAGCGTTTCCTGTGTCACCAGTTTTACATTTTGATGCACCTCTGCAGGTTTACTGTATCCATTCTACCTTCCCATTGACGATTAAACACAGAAAATGCATAGGAGTTAAATATAAGAGACACAACGCCGACTTAAGTACTAGAAAACCGAGTCTTCTTACGATCTATGGTTTGAGCGTTTCCTGTGTCACCAGTTTTACATTCCAATGCACCTCTGCAGGTTTACTGTATACCTTGACGAAAATACACAGAAATTGCATCGGAATTAAGTATAAGAGTCACAATGCCGACTTAGGTACAGGAAGACTGAGTCTTCCTACTGTCTATGCTTTGAGCGTCTCCTGTGTCATCAGTTTTACATTTTGATGCACCTCTGCAAGTTTACTGTATCACTTGGACCTTCACAGTAACGATGAAACACAGAAATTGCATCAAATTAAATATAAGAGACACAATGCCGACTTAAGTACAGGAAGACTGAGTCTTCCTACTGTCTATGTTTTGAGCGTTTCCTGTGTCAGCAGTTTTACATTCCGATGCAGCTCTGCAGGTATACTGTTTCCCTTCGACTTTCCTATTGACGATGAAACACAGAAATTGCATCGGAATTAAATATAAGAGACACAATGCCGACCTATGTACAGGAAGACTGAGTCTTCCTACTGTCTATGTTTTGAGCGTTTCCTGTGTCATCGGTTCTACATTCCGATGCACATCTGCGGGTTTACTGTATCTATTGGACCCCCTCATTGACGATGAATCACAGAAATTGCGTCGGAATTCAATATAAGAGATACAATGCCGTCTTAAGTACAGGAAGATTGAGTCTTCCTACTGTCTATTTTTTGAGCGTCTCCAGTTTTATATTCCGATGCACCCCTGCAGGTTTACTATATACCTTGGACCTTCCCATTGACGAAAAAACACAGAAATTGCATCGAAATTAAATATAAGAGATACAATCCCGACTTAGGTACAGGAAGACTGAATCTTCCCACTGTCTATGTTTTGAGCGTTTCCTGTATCACCAGTTTTACATTTTGAGGCACCTCTGCAGGTTTACTGTATCCCTTGGACCTTCACAGTGACGATGAAACACAGAAATTGCATCTAAATTAAATATAAGAGACACAATGCCGACTTCAGTACTAGAAAACTGAGTCTTCTTAGGGTCTATGTTTTGACCGCTTCCTGTGTCTCCAGTTTTAGATTCCGAAGGACCTCTGCAGGTTTACTCTATCGCTTGGACCTTCCCATTGACGACGAAACACAGAAATTACATCAGATTTAAATATAAGAGACACAATGCCAAACTAAGTACAGGAAGACTGAGATTTCCTACTGTCTATGTTTTGATCGATTCCTGTGTCACAAGTTTTTCATTCCGATGCACCTCTGCACGTTTACTGTATCCATTGGACCTTCCCATTGATATGAAACACAGAAATTGCATCGGAATAAAATATAACAGACACAATGCCAACATAAGAACAGGTATGCTGCGTCTTCCTACTGTCTATGTTTTGAGCATTTCCTGTGTCACCAGTTTTACATTCCGATGCACCTCTGCAGGTTTACTCTATCCCTTGGATCTTCCAATTGACGATGAAACACAGAAATTGCATCGGAATTAAATGAAAGAGACACAATGTCGACTTAAGTACAGGAAGATTGAGTCTTCCTACTGTCTATCTTTTGAGCGTTTCCTGCGTCACCAATTTTATATTCAGATGCACCTCTGCAGGTTTACTGTATCCATTGGACAGTCCCATTGACGATGAAACACAGAAATAGCATCGGATTTAAATATAAGAGACACAATGCCGACTTAAGAACAGGAAGGCTGAGTCTTCCTACTGTCTATGTCTTGAGCGTTTCCTCTGTCACCAGTTTTACATTACGATGCACCTCTGCAGGTTTAATGTATCCCTTGGATCTTCCCATTGACGATCAAACGCAGACAATGCATCGGAATTAATTATAAGAGACACAATGCCGACATAAGTACAGGAACATTGAGTCTTCCTACTGTCTATGTTTTGCGGGTTTCCTGCGTCACCAGTTTTACATTCCGATGCACCTCTGCAGGTTTACTGTATCCATCCCACCTTCCCATTGTCGATGAAGCACAGAAATTACATCGGAATTAAATATAAGAGACACAACGCCGACTTAAGTACAAGAAAACTGAGTCTTCTTACAGTCTACATTTTGAGCGTTTCCAGTGTCACCAGTTTTACATTCCAATGCACCTTTGCAGGTTTACTATGTCCCTTGGACCTTCCCATTTCCGATGAAACACAGACATTGCATCGGAATTAAGTATAAGGGACTCAATGACGTCTTAAGTACAGGAAGGCAGAGTCTTCCAACTGTCTATGTTTTGAGCGTTTCCTGTGTCACCAGTTTTACATTCCCATGCCCCTCTGCAAGTTTTCCTGTATCCCTTGGACCTTCAAAGTGACGATGAAACACAGAAATTGCAATCGGAATTAAATATAAGAGACACAATGCCGACTTACGTACAGGAAGACAGAGTCTTCCTACTGTCTATGTTTTGAGCGTTTCCTGTGTCAGCAGTTTTACATTCCGATGCAGCTCTGCAGGTATACTGTTTCCCTTCGACTTTCCTATTGACGATGAAACAAAGAAATTGCATCGGAATTAAATATAAGAGACACAATGCCGACCTAAGTACAGGAAGACTGAGTCTTCCTACTGTCTATGTTTTGAGCGTTTCCTGTGTCATCGGTTCTACATTCCGACGCACCTCTGCAGGTTTACTGTATCTATTGGACCCCCTCATTGACGATGAAACACAGAAATAGCATCGGAATTAAATATAACAGACACAATGCCGACCTAAGTACAGGAAGACTGAGTCTTCCTACTGTCTATGCTTTGTGCGTTTCCTGTGTCACCAGTTTTACATTCCGATGCACCTCTGCAGGTTTACTGTATCCCTTTGACCTTCCCATTGACGCTGAATCACAGAAATTGCGTCGGAATTAAATGTAAGAGACACAATGCCGTCTTAAGTACAGGAAGATTGAGTCTTCCTACTGTCTATTTTTTGAGCGTCTCCAGTTTTACATTCCAATGCACCTCTGAAGGTTTACTATATACCTTGGACCTTCCCATTGACGAAAAAACACAGAAATTGCATCGAAATTAAATATAAGAGATACAATGCCGACTTAGGTTCAGGAAGACTGAATCTTCCTACTGTCTATGTTTTGAGCGTTTCCTGTGTCACCAGTTTTACATTCCGATGCACCTCTGCAGGTTTACTGTATCCCTTGGACCTTCACAGTGACGATGCAACACAGAAATTGCATCTAAATTAAATATAAGAGACACAATGCCGACTTCAGTACTAGAAAACTGAGTCTTCTTAGGGTCTATGTTTTGACCGCTTCCTGTGTCACCAGTTTTACATTCCGATGCACTTCTGCAGGTTTACTCTATCCCTTGGACCTTCCCATTGACGACGAAACACAGAAATTGCATCAGATTTAAATATAAGAGACACAATGCAGAACTAAGTACAGGAAGACTGAGTAATCCTACTGTCTATGTTTTGATCGTTTCCTGTGTCACAAGTTTTTCATTCCGATGCACCTCTGCACATTTACTGTTTCCATTGGACCTTCCCATTGATATGAAACACAGAAATTGCATCGGAATTAAATATAAGAGACACAATGCCGACATAAGAACAGGTATGCTGCGTCTTCCTACTGTCTATGTTTTGAGCATTTCCTGTGTCACCAGTTTTACATTCCGATGCACCTCTGCAGGTTTACTGTATCCCTTGGATCTTCCAACTGACGATGAAACACAGAAATTGCATCGGAATTAAATATAAGATACACAATGTCGACTTAAGTACAGGAAGATTGAGTCTTCCTACTGTCTATGGTTTGAGGGTTTCCTGCGTCACCAATTTTACATTCCGATGTACCTCTGCAGGTTTACTGTATCCATTGGACAGTCCCATTGACGATGAAACACAGAAATAGCATCGGAATTAAATATAAGAGACACAATGCCGACTTAAGAACAGGAAGGCTGAGTCTTCCTACTGTCTATGTTTTGAGCTTTTCCTGTGTCACCAGTTTTACATTACGATGCACCTCTGCAGGTTTAATGTATCCCTTGGATCTTCCCATTGACGATGAAACACAGGAAATGCATCGGAATTAAATATAAGAGACACAATGCCGACATAAGTACAGGAACATTGAGTCTTCCTACTGTCTACGTTTTGCGCGTTTCCTGCGTCACCAGTTTTACATTCCGATGCACCTCTGCAGGTTTACTGTATCCATCGCACCTTCCCATTGACGATGAAACACAGAAATTACATCGGAATTAAATATAAGAGACACAACGCCGACTTAAGTATAAGAAAACTGAGCCTTCTTACAGTCTACATTTTGAGCGTTTCCAGTGTCACCAGTTTTACATTCCGATGCACCTTTGCAGGTTTACTGTGTCCCTTGGACCTTCCCATTGGCGATGAAACACAGAAAATGCAACGGAATTAAATATAAGAGACACAACGCCGACTTAAGTACATTAAAACTGAGTCTTCTTACTGTCTATGATTTGAGCGTTTCCTGTGTCACCAGTTTTACATTCCAATGCACCTCTGCAGGTTTACTGTATCCCTTGGACCCTCCCATTGACGAAAAAACACAGAAATTGCATCGGAATTAAATATATGACACAAATCCGACTTCAGTACAAGAAAATTGAGTTTTCTTACGGTCTATGATTTGAGCGTTTCCTGTGTCACCAGTTTTACATTTTGATGCACCTCTGCAGGTTAACTGTATCCCTTGGACCTTCCCATTGACGACGAGACACAGAAATTTCATCGGATTTAGATATAAGAGACACAATGCCGACTTTAGTTCAGGAAGACTGAGTCTTCCTACTGTCTATGTTTGAGCGTTTCCTCTGTCAACAATTTTACATTCTGATGCACCTCTGCAGGTTTACTGTATCCATTCTACCTTCCCATTGACGATGAAACACAGAAAATGCATAGGGGTTAAATATAAGAGACACAATGCCGACTTAAGTACAGGAAAAATGAGTCTTCCTACTGTCTATGTTTTAAGCGTTTCCTGTGTCACGAGTTTTACATTCCGATCCACCTCTGCAGGTTTACTGTATCCATTGGACCTTCCCATTGACGATGAAACGCAGAAATTGCATCGGAATTAAATATAAGAGACACAACGCCGACTTAAGTACTAGAAAACCGAGTCTTCTTACGGTCTATGGTTTGAGCGTTTCCTGTGTCACCAGTTTTACATTCCAATGCACCTCTGCAGGTTTACTGTATACCTTGACGAAAATACACAGAAATTGCATCGGAATTAAGTATAAGAGTCACAATACCGACTTAGGTACAGGAAGACTGAGTCTTCCTACTGTCTATGCTTTGAGCGTCTCCTGTGTCATCAGTTTTACATTTTGATGCACCTCTGCAAGTTTACTGTATCCCTTGGACCTTCACAGTAACGATGAAACACAGAAATTGCATCAAATTAAATATAAGAGACACAATGCCGACTTCAGTACAAGAAAACTGAGACTTCTTAGTGTCTATGTTTTGATCGCTTCTAGTGTCACCAGTTTTACATTCCGATGCACCTCTGCAGGTTTTTCTGTATCCCTTGGACCTTCAAAGTGACGATGAAACACAGAAATTGGATCGGAATTAAATATAAGAGACACAATGCCGACTTAAGTACAGGAAGACTGACTCTTCCTACTGTCTATGTTTTGAGCGTTTCCTGTGTCAGCAGTTTTACATTCCGATGCAGCTCTGCAGGTATACTGTTCCCTTCGACTTTCCTATTGACGATGAAACACAGAAATTGCATCGGAATTAAATATAAGAGACACAATGCCGACCTAAGTACAGGAAGACTGAGTCTTCCCACTGTCTATGTTTTGAGCGTTCCCTGTGTCATCGGTTCTACATTCCGATGCACCTCTGCAGGTTTACTGTATCTATTGGACACCCTCATTGACGATGAAACACAGAAATTGCATCGGCATTAAATATAAAAGTCACAATGCCGACCTAAGTACAGGAAGACTGAGTCTTCCTACTGTCTATGTTTTGAACGTTTCCTGTGTCACCAGTTTTACATTCCGATGCACCTCTGCAGGTTTACTGTATCCCTTTGACCTTCCCATTGACGATGAATCACAGAAATTGCGTCGGAATTAAATATAAGAGACACAATGCCGTCTTAAGTACAGGAAGATTGAGTCTTCCTACTGTCTATTTTTTGAGCGTCTCCAGTTTTATATTCCGATGCACCTCTGCAGGTTTACTATATACCTTGGACCTTCCCATTGACGAAAAAACACAGAAATTGCATCGAAATTAAATATAAGAGATACAATGCCGACTTAGGTACAGGAAGACTGAATCTTCCCACTGCCTATGTTTTGAGCGTTTCCTGTGTCACCAGTTTTACATTTTGATGCACCTCTGCAGGTTTACTGTATCCCTTTGACCTTCACAGTGACGATGAAACACAGAAATTGCATCTAAATTAAATATAAGAGACACAATGCCGACTTCAGTACTAGAAAACTGAGTCTTCTTAGGGTCTATGTTTTGACCGCTTCCTGTGTCACCAGTTTTACATTCCGATGCAGCTCTGCAGGTTTACTCTATCCCTTGGACCTTCCCATTGACGTCGAAACACAGAAATTGCATCAGATTTAAATATAAGAGACACAATGCCGAACTAAGTACAGGAAGACTGAGTATTCCTACTGTCTATGTTTTGATCGATTCCTGTGTCACAAGTTTTTCATTCCGATGCACCTCTGCACGTTTACTGTATCCATTGGACCTTCCCATTGATATGAAACACAGAAATTGCATCGAAATTAAATATAACAGACACAATGCCCACATAAGAACAGGTATGATGCGTCTTCCTACTGTCTATGTTTTGAGCATTTCCTGTGTCACCAGTTTTACATTCCGATGCACCTCTGCAGGTTTACTGTATCCCTTGGATCTTCCAATTGACGATGAAACACAGAAATTGCATCGGAATTAAATACAAGAGACACTATGTCGACTTAAGTACAGGAAGATTGAGTCTAACTACTGTCTATGTTTTGAGCGCTTCCTGCGTCACCAATTTTACATTCCGATGCACCTCTGCAGGTTTACTGTATCCATTGGACAGTCCCATTGACGATGAAACATAGAAATTGCATCGGAATTAAGTATAAGGGACTAATTGCGTCTTATGTACAGGAAGACAGAGTCTTCCAACTGTCTATGTTTTGAGCATTTCCTGTGTCACCAGTTTTACATTCCCATGCACCTCTGCAGGTTTTCCTGTATCCCTTGGACCTTCAAAGTGACGATGAAACACAGAAATTGCAATCGGAATTAAATATAAGAGACACAATGCCGACTTACGTACAGGAAGACAAAGTCTTCCTACTGTCTATGTTTTGCGCGTTTCCTGCGTCACCAGTTTTACATTACGATGCACCTCTGGAGGTTTACTGTATCCATCGCACCTTCCCATTGACGATGAAACACAGAAATTACATCGGAATTAAATATAAGAGACACAGCGCCGACTTAAGTACAAGAAAACTGAGTCTTCTTACAGTCTACATTTTGAGCGTTTCCAGCGTCACCAGTTTTACATTCCGATGCACCTTTGCAGGTTTACTGTGTCCGTTGGACCTTCCCATTTGCGATGAAACACGGAAATTGCATCGGAATAAAGTATATGGGACTCAATGACGTCTTAAGTACAGGAAGTCAGAGTCTTAAAACTGTCTATGTTTTGAGCGTTTCCTGTGTCACCAGTTTTACATTCCCAAGCACCTCTGCAGGTTTTCCTGTATCCCTTGGACCTTCAAAGTGACGATGAAACACAGAAATTGCAATCGGAAATAAATATAAGAGACACAATGCCGACTTACGTACAGGAAGACAGAGTCTTCCTACTGTCTATGTTTTGAGCGTTTCCTGTGTCAGCAGTTTTACATTCCGATGCAGCTCTGCAGGTATACTGTTTCCCTTCGACTATCCTATTGACGATGAAACACAGAAATTGCATCGGAATTAAATATAAGAGACACAATGCCGACCTAAGTACAGGAAGACTGAGTCTTCCTACTGTCTATGTTTTCAGCGTTTCCTGTGTCATCGGTTCTACATTCCGATGCACCTCTGCAGGTTTACTGTATCTATTGGACCCCCTCATTGACGATGAAACACAGAAATTGCATCGGAATTAAATATAACAGACACAATGCCGACCTAAGTACAGGAAGACTGAGTCTTCCTACTGTCTATGTTTTGAGCGTTTCCTGTGTCACCAGTTTTACATTCCGAAGCACCTCTGCAGGTTTACTGTATCCCTTTGACCTTCCCATTGACGATGAGTCACAGAAATTGCGTCGGAATTAAATATAAGAGACACAATGCCGTCTTAAGTACAGGAAGACTGAGTCTTCCTACTGTCTATTTTTTGAGCGTCTCCAGTTTTACATTCCGATGCACCTCTGCAGGTTTACTATATACCGTGGACCTTCCCATTGACGAAATAACACAGAAATTGCATCGAAATTAAATATAAGAGATACAATGCCGACTTAGGTACAGGAAGACTGAATCTTCCTACTGTCTATGTTTTGAGCGTTTCCTGTGTCACCAGTTTTACATTCCGATGCACCTCTGCAGGTTTACTGTATCCTTTGGACCTTCCCAGTGACGATGAAACACAGAAATTGCATCTAAATTAAATATAAGAGACACAATGCCGACTTCAGTACTAGAAAACTGAGTCTTCTTAGGGTCTATGTTTTGACCGCTTCCTGTGTCACCAGTTTTACATTCCGATGCAGCTCTGCAGGTTTACTCTATCCCTTGGACCTTCCCATTGACGACGAAACACAGAAATTGCATCAGATTTTAATATAAGAGACACAATGCCGAACTAAGTACAGGAAGACTGAGTATTCCTACTGTCTATGTTTTGATCGTTTCCTGTGTCACAAGTTTTTCATTCCGATGCACCTCTGCACGTTTACTGTATCCATTGGACCTTCCCATTGATATGAAACACAGAAATTGCATCGGAATTAAATATAAGAGACACAATGCCGACATAAGAACAGGTATGCTGCGTCTTCCTACTGTCTACGTTTTGAGCATTTCCTGTGTTACCAGTTTTACATTCCGATGCACCTCTGCAGGTTTACTGTATCCCTTGGATCTTCCAATTGACGATGAAACACAGAAATTGCATCGGAATTCAATATAAGAGACACAATGTCGACTTAAGTACAGGAAGATTGAGTCTTCCTACTGTCTATGTTTTGAGCGTTTCCTGCGTCACCAATTTTACATTCCGATGCACCTCTGCAGGTTTAC
Source organism: Schistocerca nitens (assembly GCF_023898315.1). Lineage (NCBI taxonomy): Eukaryota > Metazoa > Arthropoda > Insecta > Orthoptera > Acrididae > Schistocerca > Schistocerca nitens. The sequence goes on along the minus strand of NC_064615.1, from coordinate 1,198,232,363 downwards.
TGTATCCATTGGACCCCCCCATTGACGATGAAACACAGAAATTGCATCGGAATTAAATATAAAGACACAATGCCGACTTAAGTACAGGAAGACTGAGTCTTTCTACTGTCTATCTTTTGAGCGTTTCCTGTGTCATCAGTTTTACCTTCCGATGCACCTCTGCAGGTTTACTGTCTCCATTGGACCTTCCATTGACGATGAAACACAGAAATTGCATCGGAATTAAATATAAGAGACACAATGCCGACTTATGTACAGGAAGACTGAGTCTTCCTACTGTCTATGTTTTGAGCGTTTCCTGTGTCACCAGTTTTACATTCCGATGCACCTATGCAGGTCTACAGTATCCGTTGGAACTCCATAGTGACGATGAAACACAAAAATTGCAACGGAATTAAATATAAGAGACACAATGTCGACTTAAGTACAGAAAGATTGAGTCTTCCTACTCTCTATGTATTGAGCGTTTCCTGTGTCACCAGTTTTACATTCCGATGCACCTCAGCAGGTTTACTGTATCCCTTGGACCTTCCCATTGACGATGAAAGACAGAAATTGCATCGGAATTAAAGATAAGAGACACAATGTCGACTTAAGTACAGAAAGACTGAGTCTTCCTACTCTCTATGTTTTGAGCGTTTCCTGTGTCACCAGTTTTACATTCCGATGCACATCTGCAGGATTGCTGTATCCCTTGCACCTTCCCATTGACAATGAAACACAGAAATCGCATCGGATTTAAATATAAGAGACACAATGTCGACTTAAGTACAGGAAGAGTGTGTCTTTCTATTGTCTATGGTTTGAGCGTTTCATGTGTCAGCAGTTTTACATTCCGATGCACCTCTGCAGGTATACTATTTCCCTTCGACTTTCCCATTGACGATCAAACACAGAAATTGAATCGGAATTATATATAAGAGACACAATGCCGACTTAAGTACAGGAAGACTGCGTATTCCTACTGTCTATGTTTTTATCGTTTCCTGTGTCACCAGGTTTTCATTCCGATGCACCTCTGCACGTGTACTGTATCCATTGGACCTTCTCATTGATATGAAACACAGAAATTGCATCGGAATTAAATATAAGAGACACAATGTCGACTTAAGTACAGGAAGATTGAGTGTTCCTACTGTCTATGTTTTGAGCGTTTCCTCTGTCACCAGTTTTACGTTCCGATGCACCTCTGCAGGTTTACTGTATCCCTTGGATCTTCCCATCGACGATGAAACACAGAAATTTTACCGGAATTAAATATAAGAGACACAATGCCGACATAAGTACAGGAAGGCTGAGTCTTCCTACTGTCTATGTCTTGAGCGTTTACTCTGTCACCAGTTTTACATTACGATGCACCTCTGCAGGTTTAATGTATCCCTTGGATCTTCCCAATGACGATCAAACACAGACAATGCATCGGAATTAAATATAAGAGACACAATGCCGACATAAGTACAGGAACATTGAGTCTTCCTACTGTCTATGTTTTGCGCGTTTCCTGCGTCACCAGTTTTACATTACGATGCACCGCTGCAGGTTTACTGTATCCATCGCACCTTCCGATTGACGATGAAACACAGAAATTACACCGGAATTAAATATAAGAGACACAACGCCGACTTAAGTACAAGAAAACTGAGTCTTCTTACAGTCTTCATTTTGAGCGTTTCCAGTGTCACCAGTTTTACATTCCGATGCTCCTTTGCAGGTTTACTGTGTCCCTTGGACCTTCCCATTTGCGATGAAACACAGAAATTGCATCGGAATGAAGTATAAGGGACTCAATGACGTCTTAAGTACAGGAAGACAGAGTCTTCCAACAGTCTATGTTTTGAGCGTTTCCTGTGTCACCAGTTTTACATTCCCATGCACCTCTGCAGGTTTTCCTGTATCCCTTGGACCTTCAAAGTGACGATGAAACACAGAAATTGCAATCGGAATTAAATATAAGAGACACAATGCCGACTTACGTACAGGAAGACTGAATCTTCCTACTGTCTATGTTTTGAGCGTTTCCTGTGTCACCAGTTTTACATTCCGATGCACCTCTGCAGGTTTACTGTATCCTTTGGACTTTCACAGTGACGATGAAACACAGAAATTGCATCTAAATTAAATATAAGAGACACAATGCCGACTTCAGTACTAGAAAACTGAGTCTTCTTAGGGTCTATGTTTTGACCGCTTCCTGTGTCACCAGTTTTACATTCCGATGCACCTCTGCAGGTTTACTCTATCCCTTGTACCTTCCCATTGACGACGAAACACAGAAATTGCATCATATTTAAATATAAGAGACACAATGCCGAACTAAGTACAGGAAGACTGAGTATTCCTACTGTCTATGTTTTGATCGCTTCCTGTGTCACAAGTTTTTCATTCCGATGCACCTCTGCACGTTTACTGTATCCATTGCACCTTCCCATTGATATGAAACACAGAAATTGCATCGGAATTAAATATAAGAGACACAATGCCGACTTAAGTACATTAAGACTGAGTCTTCCTACTGTCTATGTTTTGAGCGTTTCCTGTGTCATCAGTTCTACATTCCGATGCACCTCTGCAGGTTTACTGTCTCCATTGGACCTTCCCATTGACGATGAAACACAGAAATTGCATCGGAAATAAATATAAAGACACAATGCCGACTTAAGTACAGGAAGACTGAGTCTTTCTACTGTCTATCTTTTGAGCGTTTCCTGTGTCATCAGTTTTACCTTCCGATGCACCTCTGCAGGTTTACTGTCTCCATTGGACCTTCCCATTGACGATGAAACACAGAAATTGCATTGGAATTAAATATAAGAGACACAATGCCGACTTATGTACAGGAAGGCTGAGTCTTCCTACTGTCTATGTTTTGAGCGTTTCCTGTGTCACCAGTTTTACATTCCGATGCACCTATGCAGGTCTACAGTATCCGTTGGAACTCCATAGTGACGATGAAACACAAAAATTGCAACGGAATTAAATGTAAGAGACACAATGTCGACTTAAGTACAGAAAGATTGAGTCTTCCTACTCTCTATGTATTGAGCGTTTCCTGTGTCACCAGTTTTACATTCCGATGCACCTCAGCAGGTTTACTGTATCCCTTGGCCTTCCCATTGACGATGAAACACAGAAATTGCATCGGAATTAAATATAAGAGACACAATGTCGACTTAAGTACACAAAGACTGAGTCTTCCTACTCTCTATGTTTTGAGCGTTTCCTGTGTCACCAGTTTTACTTTCCGACGCACATCTGCAGGATTGCTGTATCCCTTGCACCTTCCCATTGACAATGAAACACAGAAATCGCATCGGATTTAAATATAAGAGACACAATGTCGACTTAAGTACAGGAAGAGTGTGTCTTTCCATTGTCTATGATTTGAGCGTTTCCTGTGTCACCAGTTTTACATTCCGATGCACCTCTGCAGGTATACTGTTTCCCTTCCACTTTCCCATTGACGATGAAACACAGAAATTGAATCGGAATTATATATAAGAGACACAATGCCGTCTTAAGTACAGGAAGACTGAGTCTTCCTACTGTCTATGTTTTGAGCGTTTCCTGTGTCATCAGTTTTACATTCCGATGCACCTCTGCTGATTTACTGTATCCATTGGACCTTACCATTGACGATGAACACAGAAATTGCATCGGAATTAAATAAAAAAGACACAATGCCGACTTAAGAACAGGAAGACTCAGTCTTCCTACTGTTTATGTTTTGAGCGTTTCCTGTGTCCCAAGTTTTACATTCCGATGCACCTCTGCATTTTTACTGTATCCATTAGACCTTCACAGTGACGATGAAACCCAGAAATTGCATCGGAATTAAATATAAGAGACACAATGCCGACTTAAGTACAGGATAACTGAGTCTTCTTAGGATCTATGTTTTGACCGCTTCCTGTGTCACCAGTTTTACATTCCGATGCACCTCTGCAGGTTTACTCTATCCCTTGGACCTTCCCAATTACGACGAAACACAGATATTGCTTCAGATTTAAATATAAGAAACACAATGCCGAACTAAGTACAGAAAGACTGAGTATTCCTACTGTCTATGTTTTTATCGTTTCCTGTGTCACCAGTTTTTCATTCCGATGCACCTCTGCACGTGTACTGTATCCACTGGACCTTCCCATTGATATGAAACACAGAAATTGCATCGGAATTACATATAAGAGACACAATGCCGACATAAGAACAGGTATGCTGAGTCTTCCTACTGTCTATAGTTTGAGCATTTCCTGTGTCACCAGTTTTACATTCCGATGCACCTCTGCAGGTTTACTGTATCCCTTGGATCTTCCAATTGACGATGAAACACAGAAATTGCATCGGAATTAAATATAAGAGACACAATGTCGACTTAAGTACAGGAAGATTGAGTGTTCCTACTGTCTATGTTTTGAGCGTTTCCTCTGTCACCAGTTTTACATTCCGATGCACCTCTGCAGGTTTTCTGTATCCCTTGGATCTTCCCATTGACGATGAAACACAGAAATTTTATCGGAATTAAATATAAGAGACACAATGCCGACATAAGTACAGGAAGGCTGAGTCTTCCTACTGTCTATGTCTTGAGCGTTTCCTCTGTCACCAATTTTACATTACGATGCACCTCTGCAGGTTTAATGTATCCCTTGGATCTTCCCAGTGACGATCAAACACAGACAATGCATCGGAATTAAATATAAGAGACACAATGCCGACATAAGTACAGGAACATTGAGTCTTCCTACTGTCTATGCTTTGCGCGTTTCCTGCGTCACCAGTTTTACATTACGATGCACCTCTGCAGGTTTACTGTATCCATCGCACCTTCCCATTGACGATGAAACACAGAAATTACATCGGAATTAAATATAAGAGACACAACGCCGACTTAAGTACAAGAAAACTGAGTCTTCTTACAGTCTTCATTTTGAGAGTTTCCAGTGTCACCAGTTTTACATTCCGATGCTCCTTTGCAGGTTTACTGTGTCCCTTGGACCTTCCCATTTGCGATGAAACACAGAAATTGCATCGGAATTAAGTATAAGGGACTCAATGACGTCTTAAGTACAGGAAGACAGAGTCTTCCAACTGTCTATGTTTTGAGCGTTTCCTGTGTCACCAGTTTTACATTCCCATGCACCTCTGCAGGTTTTCCTGTATCCCTTGGACCTTCAAAGTGACGATGAAACACAGAAATTGCAATCGGAATTAAATATAAGAGACACAATGCCGACTTACGTACAGGAAGACAAGGTCTTCCTACTGTCTATGTTATGAGCGTTTCCTGTGTCAGCAGTTTTATATTCCGATGCAGCTCTGCAGGTATGCTGTTTCCCTTCGACTTTCCTATTGACGATGAAACACAGAAATTGCATCGGATTTAAATATAACAGACACAATGCCGACCTAAGTACAGGAAGACTGAGTCTTCCTACTGTCTATGTTTTGAGCGTTTCCTGTGTCACCAGTTTTACATTCCGATGCACCTCTGCAGGTTTACTCTATCCCTTGGACCTTCCCATTGACGACGAAACACAGAAATTGCTTCAGATTTAAATATAAGAGACACAATGCCGTCTTAAGTACAGGAAGATTGAGTCTTCCTACTGTCTATTTTTTTTGCGTCTCCAGTTTTACATTCCGATGCACCTCTGCAGGTTTACTATATACCTTGGACCTTCCCATTGACGAAAAAACACAGAAATTGCATCGAAATTAAATATAAGAGATACAATACCGACTTAAGTACAGGAAGACTGAATCTTCCTACTGTCTATGTTTTGAGCGTTTCCTGTGTCACCAGTTTTACATTCCGATGCACCTCTGAAGGTTTACTGTATCCCTTGGACCTTCACAGTGACGATGAAACACAGAAATTGCATCTAAATTAAATATAAGAGACACAATGCCGACTTCAGTACTAGAAAACTGAGTCTTCTTAGGGTCTATGCTTTGACCGCTTCCTGTGTCACCAGTTTTACATTCCGATGCACCTCTGCAGGTTTACTCTATCCCTTGGAGCTTCCCATTGACGACGAAACACAGAAATTGCATCAGATTTAAATATAAGAGACACAATGCCGAACTAAGTACAGGAAGACTGAGTATTCCTACTGTCTATGTTTTGATCGTTTCCTGTGTCACAAGTATTTCTTTCCGATGCACCTCTGCACGTTTACTGTATCCATTGGACCTTCCCATTGATATGAAACACAGAAATTGCATTGGAATTAAATATAAGAGACACAATGCCGACATAAGAACAGGTATGCTGAGTCTTCCTACTGTCTATAATTTGAGCATTTCCTGTGTCACCAGTTTTACATTCCGATGCACCTCTGCAGGTTTACTCTATCCCTTGGACCTTCCCATTGACGACGAAACACAGAAATTGCTTCAGATTTAAATATAAGAAACACAATGCCGAACTAAGTACAGGAAGACTGAGTATTCCTACTGTCTATGTTTTTATCGTTTCCTGTGTCACCAGTTTTTCATTCCGATGCACCTCTGCACGTTTACTGTATCCATTGGACCTTCCCATTGATATGAAACACAGAAATTGCATCGGAATTACATATACGAGACACAATGCCGACATAAGAACAGGTATGCTGAGTCTTCCTACTGTCTATAATTTGAGCATTTCCTGTGTCACCAGTTTTACATTCCGATGCACCTCTGCAGGTATACTGTATCCCTTGGATCTTCCAATTGACGATGAAACACAGAAATTGCATCGGAATTAAATATAAGAGACACAATGTCGACTTAAGTACAGGAAGATTGAGTCTTCCTACTGTCTATGTTTTGAGCGTTTCCTCTGTCACCAGTTTTACATTCCGATGCACCTCTGCAGGTTTACTGTATCCCTTGGATCTTCCCATTGACGATGAAACACAGAAATTTTATCGGAATTAAATATGAGACACAATGCCGACATAAGTACAGGAACATTGAGTCTTCCTACTGTCTATGTTTTGCGCGTTTCCTGCGTCACCAGTTTTACATTCCGATGCACCTCTGCAGGTTTACTGTATCCATCGCACATTCCCATTGACGATGAAATACAGAAATTACATCGGAATTAAATATAAGAGACACAACGCCGACTTAAGTACAAGTAAACTGAGTCTTCTTACAGTCAACATTTTGAGCGTTTCCAGTGTCACCAGTTTTACATTCCGATGCACCTTTGCAGGTTTACTGTGTCCCTTGGACCTTACCATTTGCGATGAAACACAGAAATTGCATCTGAATTAAGTATAAGGGACTCAATGACGTCTTAAGTACAGGAAGACAGAGTCTTCCAACTGTCTATGTTTTGAGCGTTTCCTGTGTCACCAGTTTTACATTCCCATGCACCTCTGCTGGTTTTCCTGTATCCCTTGGACCTTCAAAGTGACGATGAAACACAGAAATTGCATCGGAATTAAATATAAGAGACACAATGCCGACTTATGTACAGGGAGACTGAGTCTTCCTACTGTCTATGTTTTGAGCGTTTCCTGTGTCACCAGTTTTACATTCCGATGCACCTCTGCAGGTTTACTGTATCCCTTTGACCTTCCCATTGACGATGAATCACAGAAATTGCGTCGGAATTAAATATAAGAGACACAATGCCGACTTAAGTACAGGAAGATTGAGTCTTCCTACTGTATATTTTTTGAGCGTTTCCTGCGTCACCAGTTTTACATTCCCATGCACCTCTGCAGGTTCTCCTGTATCCCTTGGACCTTCCCATTGACGATGAAAAACAGAAATTCAATCGGAATAAAATATAAGAGACACAGTGCCGACTTACGTACAGGAAGACTGAGTCTTCCTACTGTCTATGTTTTGAGCGTTTCCTGTGTTATCGGTTCTACATTCCGATGCACCTCTGCAGGTTTACTGTATCTCTTGGACCCCCCCATTGACGATGAAACACAGAAATTGCATTGGAATTAAATATAAAAGACACAATGCCGACCTAAGTACAGGAAGACTGAGTCTTCCTACTGTCTATGTTTTGAGCGTTTCCTGTGTCACCAGTTTTACATTCCGATGCACCTCTGCAGGTTTACTGTATCCCTTTGACCTTCCCATTGACGATGAATCACAGAAATTGCGTCGGAATTAAATATAAGAGACACAATGCCGTCTTAAGTACAGGAAGATTGAGTCTTCCTACTGTCTATTTTTTGAGCGTCTCCAGTTTTACATTCCGATGCACCTCTGCAGGTTTACTATATACCTTGGACCTTCCCATTGACGAAAAAACACAGAAATTGCATCGAAATTAAATATAAGAGATACAATGCCGACTTAGGTACAGGAAGACTGAATCTTCCTACTGTCTATGTTTTGAGCGTTTCCTGTGTCACCAGTTTTACATTCCGATGCACCTCTGCAGGTTTACTGTATCCCTTGGACCTTCACAGTGACGATGAAACACAGAAATTGCATCTAAATTAAATATAAGAGACACAATGCCGACTTCAGTACTAGAAAACTGAGTCTTCTTAGGGTCTATGCTTTGACCGCTTCCTGTGTCACCAGTTTTACATTCCGATGCACCTCTGCAGGTTTACTCTATCCCTTTGACCTTCCCATTGACGACGAAACACAGAAATTGCATCAGATTTAAATATAAGAGACACAATGCCGAACTAAGTACAGGAAGACTGAGTATTCCTACTGTCTATGTTTTGATCGTTTCCTGTGTCACAAGTATTTCATTCCGATGCACCTCTGCACGTTTACTGTATCCATTGGACCTTCCCATTGATATGAAACACAGAAATTGCATTGGAATTAAATATAAGAGACACAATGCCGACATAAGAACAGGTATGCTGAGTCTTCCTACTGTCTATAATTTGAGCATTGACTGTGTCACCAGTTTTACATTCCGATGCACCTCTGCAGGTTTACTCTATCCCTTGGACCTTCCCATTGACGACGAAACACAGAAATTGCTTCAGATTTAAATATAAGAAACACAATGCCGAACTAAGTACAGGAAGACTGAGTATTCCTACTGTCTATGTTTTTATCGTTTCCTGTGTCACCAGTTTTTCATTCCGATGCACCTCTGCACGTTTACTGTATCCATTGGACCTTCCCATTGATATGAAACACAGAAATTGCATCGGAATTACATATACGAGACACAATGCCGACATAAGAACAGGTATGCTGAGTCTTCCTACTGTCTATGATTTGAGCATTTCCTGTGTCACCAGTTTTACATTCCGATGCACCTCTGCAGGTTTACTGTATCCCTTGGATCTTCCAATTGACGATGAAACACAGAAATTGCATCGGAATTAAATATAAGAGACACAATGTCGACTTAAGTACAGGAAGATTGAGTCTTCCTACTGTCTATGTTTTGAGCGTTTCCTGTGTCACCAGTTTTACATTCCGATGCACCTCTGCAGGTTTACTGTATCCCTTGGATCTTCCCATTGACGATGAAACACAGAAATTTTATCGGAATTAAATATAAGAGACACAATGCCGACATAAGTACAGGAACATTGAGTCTTCCTACTGTCTATGTTTTGCGCGTTTCCTGCGTCACCAGTTTTACATTCCGATGCACCTCTGCAGGTTTACTGTATCCATCGCACATTCCCATTGACGATGAAATACAGAAATTACATCGGAATTAAATATAAGAGACACAACGCCGACTTAAGTACAAGTAAACTGAGTCTTCTTACAGTCAACATTTTGAGCGTTTAGAGTGTCACCAGTTTTACATTCCGATGCTCCTTTGCAGGTTTACTGTGTCCCTTGGACCTTACCATTTGCGATGAAACACAGAAATTGCATCTGAATTAAGTATAAAGGACTCAATGACGTCTTAAGTACAGGAAGACAGAGTCTTCCAACTGTGTATGTTTTGAGCGTTTCCTGTGTCACCAGTTTTACATTCCCATGCACCTCTGCTGGTTTTCCTGTATCCCTTGGACCTTCAAAGTGACGATGAAACACAGAAATTGCATCGGAATTAAATATAAGAGACACAATGCCGACTTATGTACAGGAAGACTGCGTCTTCCTACTGTCTATGTTTTGAGCGTTTCCTGTGTCACCAGTTTTACATTCCGATGCACCTATGCAGGTCTACAGAATCAGTTGGACTTCCATAGTGACGATGAAACACAAAAATTGCATCGGAATTAAATATAAGAGACACAGTGTCGACTTAAGTACAGAAAGATTGAGTCTTCCTACTCTCTATGTATTGAACGTTTCCTGTGTCACCAGTTTTACATTCCGATGCACCTCTGCAGGTTTGCTGTATCCCTTGCACAATCCCATTGACAATGAAACACAGAAATTTCATCGGAATTAAATATAACAGACACAATGCCGACTTAAGTACTGGAAGTCTGCGTCTTACTACTGTCTATGTTTTGAGCGTTTCCTGTGTCACCAGTTTTACATTCCGATGCACCTCTGCAGGTTTACTGTATCCCTTTGACCTTCCCATTGACGATGATTCACAGAAATTGCGTCGGAATTAAATATAAGAGACACAATGCCGACTTAAGTACAGGAATATTGAATCTTCCTACTGTATATTTTTTGAGCGTTTCCTGCGTCACCAGTTTTACATTCCCATGCACCTCTGCAGGTTCTCCTGTATCCCTTGGACCTTCCCATTGACGATGAAAAACAGAAATTGAATCGGAATAAAATATAAGAGACACAGTGCCGACTTACGTACAGGAAGACTGAGTCTTCCTACTGTCTATGTTTTGAGCGTTTCCTGTGTCATCGGTTCTACATTCCGATGCACCTCTGCAGGTTTACTGTATCTCTTGGACCCCCCCATTGACGATGAAACACAGAAATTGCATCGGAATTAAATATAAAAGACACAATGCCGACCTAAGTACAGGAAGACTGTGTCTTCCTACTGTCTATGATTTGAGCGTTTCCTGTGACACCAGTTTTACATTCCGATGCACCTCTGTAGGTTTACTGTATACCTTTGACCTTCCCATTGACGATGAATCGCAGAAATTGCGTCGGAAATAAATATAAGGGACACAATGCCGACTTAAGTACAAGAAAACTGAGTCTTCTTACAGTCTTCATTTTGAGAGTTTCCAGTGTCACCAGTTTTACATTCCGATGCTCCTTTGCAGGTTTACTGTGTCCCTTGGACCTTCCCATTTGCGATGAAACACAGAAATTGCATCGGAATTAAGTATAAGGGACTCAATGACGTCTTAAGTACAGGAAGACAGAGTCTTCCAACTGTCTATGTTTTGAGCGTTTCCTGTGTCACCAGTTTTACATTCCCATGCACCTCTGCAGGTTTTCCTGTATCCCTTGGACCTTCAAAGTGACGATGAAACACAGAAATTGCAATCGGAATTAAATATAAGAGACACAATGCCGACTTACGTACAGGAAGACAGAGTCTTCCTACTGTCTATGTTTTGAGCGTTTCCTGTGTCAGCAGTTTCATATTCCGATGCAGCTCTGCAGGTATGCTGTTTCCCTTCCACTTTCCTATTGACGATGAAACACAGAAATTGCATCGGAATTAAATATAAGAGACACAATGCCGACCTAAGTACAGGAAGACTGAGTCTTCCTACTGTCTATGTTTTGAGCGTTTCCTATGTCATCGGTTCTACATTCCGATGCACCTCTGCAGGTTTACTGTATCTATTGGACCCCCTCATTGACGATGAAACACAGAAATTGCATCGGATTTAAATATAACAGACACAATGCCGACCTAAGTACAGGAAGACTGAGTCTTCCTACTGTCTATGTTTTGAGCGTTTCCTGTGTCACCAGTTTTACATTCCGATGCACCTCTGCAGGTTTACTGTATCCCTTGGACCTTCACAGTGACGATGAAACACAGAAATTGCATCTAAATTAAATATAAGAGACACAATGCCGACTTCAGTACTAGAAAACTGAGTCTTCTTAGGGTCTATGCTTTGACCGCTTCCTGTGTCACCAGTTTTACATTCCGATGCACCTCTGCAGGTTTACTCTATCCCTTGGACCTTCCCATTGACGACGAAACACAGAAATTGCATCAGATTTAAATATAAGAGACACAATGCCGAACTAAGTACAGGAAGACTGAGTATTCCTACTGTCTATGTTTTGATCGTTTCCTGTGTCACAAGTATTTCATTCCGATGCACCTCTGCACGTTTACTGTATCCATTGGACCTTCCCATTGATATGAAACACAGAAATTGCATTGGAATTAAATATAAGAGACACAATGCCGACATAAGAACAGGTATGCTGAGTCTTCCTACTGTCTATAATTTGAGCAATTCCTGTGTCACCAGTTTTACATTCCGATGCACCTCTACAGGATTACTCTATCCCTTGGACCTTCCCATTGACGACGAAACACAGAAATTGCTTCACATTTAAATATAAGAAACACAATGCCGAACTAAGTACAGGAAGACTGAGTATTCCTTCTGTCTATGTTTTTATCGTTTCCTGTGTCACCAGTTTTTCATTCCGATGCACCTCTGCACGTTTCCTGTATCCATTGGACCTTCCCATTGATATGAAACACAGAAATTGCATCGGAATTACATATACGAGACACAATGCCGACATAAGAACAGGTATGCTGAGTCTTCCTACTGTCTATAATTTGAGCATTTCCTGTGTCACCAGTTTTACATTCCGATGCACCTCTGCAGGTTTACTGTATCCCTTGGATCTTCCAATTGACGATGAAACACAGAAATTGCATCGGAATTTAATATAAGAGACACAATGTCGACTTAAGTACAGGAAGATTGAGTCTTCCTACTGTCTATGTTTTGAGCGTTTCCTCTGTGACCAGTTTTACATTCCGATGCACCTCTGCAGGTTTACTGTATCCCCTGGATCTTCCCATTGACGATGAAATACAGAAATTACATCGGAATTAAATATAAGAGACACAACGCCGACTTAAGTACAAGTAAACTGAGTCTTCTTACAGTCAACATTTTGAGCGTTTCCAGTGTCACCAGTTTTACATTCCGATGCACCTCTGCAGGTTTACTGTGTCCCTTGGACCTTCCCATTTGCGATGAAACACAGAAATTGCATCTGAATTAAGTATAAGGGACTCAATGACGTCTTAAGTACAGGAAGACAGAGTCTTCCAACTGTCTATGTCTTGAGCGTTTCCTGTGTCACCTATTTTACATTCCCATGCACCTCTGCTGGTTTTCCTGTATCCCTTGGACCTTCAAAGTGACGATGAAACACAGAAATTGCATCGGAATTAAATATAAGAGACACAATGACGACTTATGTACAGGAAGACTGAGTCTTCCTACTGTCTATGTTTTGAGCGTTTCCTGTGTCACCAGTTTTACATTCCGATGCACCTCTGCAGGTCTACAGTATCAGTTGGACCTCCATAGTGACGATGAAACACAAAAATTGCATCGGAATTAAATGTAAGAGACACAATGTCGACTTAAGTACAGAAAGATTGAGTCTTCCTACTCTCTATGTATTGAACGTTTCCTGTGTCACCAGTTTTACATTCCGATGCACCTCTGCAGGTTTGCTGTATCCCTTGCACAATCCCATTGACAATGAAACACAGAAATTTCATCGGAATTAAATATAACAGACACAATGCCGACTTAAGTACTGGAAGTCTGCGTCTTACTACTGTCTATGTTTTGGGCGTTTCCTGTGTCACCAGTTTTACATTCCGATGCACCTCTGCAGGTTTACTGTATCCCTTTGACCTTCCCATTGACGATGATTCACAGAAATTGCGTCGGAATTAAATATATGAGACACAATGCCGACTTAAGTACAGGAAGATTGAGTCTTCCTACTGTATATTTTTTGAGCGTTTCCTGCGTCACCAGTTTTACATTCCCGTGCACCTCTGCAGGTTCTCCTGTATCCCTTGGATCTTCCCATTGACGATGAAAAACAGAAATTGAATCGGAATAAAGTATAAGAGACACAGTGCCGACTTACGTACAGGAAGACTGTGTCTTCCTACTGTCTATGTTTTGAGCGTTTCCTGTGTCATCGGTTCTACATTCCGATGCACCTCTGCAGGTTTACTGTATCTCTTGGACCCCCCCATTGACGATGAAACACAGAAATTGCATCCGAATTAAATATAAAAGACACAATGCCGACCTAAGTACAGGAAGACTGTGTCTTCCTACTGTCTATGTTTTGAGCGTTTCCTGTGTCACCAGTTTTACATTCCGATGCACCTCTGTAGGTTTGCTGTATACCTTTGACCTTCCCATTGACGATGAATCGCAGAAATTGCGTCGGAATTAAATATAAGGGACACAATGCCGACTTAAGTACAAGAAAACTGAGTCTTCTTATGGTCTACGTTTTGAGCGTTTCCAGTGTCACCAGTTTTTCATTCCGATGCACCTCTGCAGGTTTTCTGTGTCCCTTGGACCTTCCGATTTGCGATGAATCACAGAAATTGCATCGGAATTAAATATAAGGGACACAATGACGTCTTAAGTACAGGAAGACAGTGTCTTCCAACTGTCTATGTTTTGAGCGTTTCCTGTGTCACCAGTTTTACATTCCCATGCACCTCTGCAGGTTTTCCTGTATCCCTTGGACCTTCAAAGTGACGATGAAACACAGAAATTGTATCGGAATTAAATATAAGAGACACAATACCGTAGGTGCAACCACAACGGAGGGGTATATGTTGAGAGGCCAGACAAACATGTGGTTCCTGAAGAGGGGCAGCAGCCTTTTCAGTAGTTGCAGGGGCAACAGTCTGGATGATTGACTGATCTGGCCTTGTAACATTAACCAAAACGGCCTTGCTGTGCTGGTACTGCGAACGGCTGAAAGCAAGGGGAAACTACAGCTGTAATTTTTCCCGAGGACATGCAGCTTTACTGTATGATTAAATGATGATGGCGTCCTCTTGGGTAAAATATTCCGGAGGTAAAATAGTCCCCCATTCGGATCTCCGGGCGGGGACTACTCAAGAGGACGTCGTTATCAGGAGAAAGAAAACTGGCATTCTACGGATCGGTGCGTGGAATGTCAGATCCCTTAATCGGGCAGGTAGGTTAGAAAATTTAAAAAGGGAAATGGATAGGTTAAAGTTAGATATAGTGGGAATTAGTGAAGTTCGGTGGCAGGAGGAACAAGACTTTTGGTCAGGTGATTACAGGGTTATAAATACAAAATCAAATAGAGGTAATGCAGGAGTAGGTTTAATAATGAATTAAAAAATAGGAGTGCGGGTTAGCTACTACAAACAGCATAGTGAACGCATTATTGTGGCCAAGATACACACAAAGCCCATGCCTACTACAGTAGTACAAGTTTATATGCCAACTAGCTCTGCAGATGATGAAGAAATTGATGAAATGTATGACGAGATAAAAGAAATTATTCAGGTAGTGAAGGGAGACGAAAATTTAATAGTCATGGGTGACTGGAATTCGTCAGTAGGAAAAGGGAGAGAAGGAAACGTAGTAGGTGAATATGGATTGGGGGGAAGAAATGAAAGAGGAAGCCGCCTTGTAGAATTTTGCACAGAGCGTAACTTAATCATAGCTAACACTTGGTTCAAGAATCATAAAAGAAAGTTGTATACATGGAAGAATCCTGGAGATACTAATAGGAACCAGGTGTTAAATTGTAAGACATTTCCAGGGGCAGATGTGGATTCTGACCACAATCTATTGGTTATGAACTGCAGATTGAAACTGAAGAAACTGCAAAAAGGTGGGAATTTAAGGAGATGGGACCTGGATAAACTGAAAGAACCAGAGGTTGTAGAGAGTTTCAGGGAGAGCATAAGGGAACAATTGACAGGAATGGGGGAAAGAAATACAGTAGAAGAAGAATGGGTAGCTCTGAGGGATGAAGTAGTGAAGGCAGCAGAGGATCAAGTAGGTAAAAAGACGAGGGCTAATAGAAATCCTTGGGTAACAGAAGAAATATTGAATTTAATTGATGAAAGGAGAAAATACAAAAATGCAGTAAATGAAGCAGGCAAAAGGGAATACAAACGTCTCAAAAATGAGATCGACAGAAAGTGCAAAATGGCTAAGCAGGGATGGCTAGAGGACAAATGTAAGGATGTAGAGGCTTGTCTCACTAGGGGTAAGATAGATACTGCCTACAGGAAAATTAAAGAGACCTTTGGAGAGAAGAGAACCACTTGTATGAATATCAAGAGCTCAGATGGCAACCCAGTTCTAAGCAAAGAAGGGAAGGCAGAAAGGTGGAAGGAGTATATAGAGGGTTTATACAAGGGTGATGTACTTGAGGACAATATTATGGAAATGGAAGAGGATGTAGATGAAGATGAAATGGGAGATAAGATACTGCGTGAAGAGTTTGACAGAGCACTGAAAGACCTGAGTCGAAACAAGGCCCCGGGAGTAGACAACATTCCATTAGAACTACTGATGGCCTTGGGAGAGCCAGTCATGACAAAACTCTACCATCTGGTGAGCAAGATGTATGAGACAGGCGAAATACCCTCAGACTTCAAGAAGAATATAATAATTCCAATCCCAAAGAAGGCAGGTGTTGACAGATGTGAAAATTACCGAACAATCAGTTTAATAAGCCACAGCTGCAAAATACTAACGCGAATTCTTTACAGACGAATGGAAAAACTGGTAGAAGCGGACCTCGGGGAAGATCAGTTTGGATTCCGTAGAAATGTTGGAACACGAGAGGCAATACTAACCTTACGACTTATCTTAGAAGAAAGATTAAGAAAAGGCAAACCTACATTTCTAGCATTTGTAGACTTAGAGAAAGCTTTTGACAACGTTAACTGGAATACTCTCTTTCAAATTCTGAAGGTGGCAGGGGTAAAATACAGGGAGCGAAAGGCTATTTACAATTTGTACAGAAACCAGATGGCAGTTATAAGAGTCGAGGGGCATGAAAGGGAAGCAGTGGTTGGGAAAGGAGTGAGACAGGGTTGTAGCCTCTCCCCGATGTTATTCAATCTGTATATTGAGCAAGCAGTAAAGGAAACAAAAGAAAAATTCGGTGTAGGTATTAAAATTCATGGAGAAGAAGTAAAAACTTTGAGGTTCGCCGATGACATTGCAATTCTGTCAGAGACAGCAAAGGACTTGGAAGAGCAGTTGAACGGAATGGACAGTGTCTTGAAAGGAGGATATAAGATGAATATCAACAAAAGCAAAACGAGGATAATGGAATGTAGTCAAATTAAATCGGGTGATGCTGAGGGGATTAGATTAGGAAATGAGACACTTAAAGTTGTAAAGGAGTTTTGCTATTTAGGGAGTAAAATAACTGATGATGGTCGAAGTAGAGAGGATATAAAATGTAGACTGGCAATGGCAAGGAAATCGTTTCTGAAGAAGAGAAATTTGTTAACATCGAGTATAGATTTAAGTGTCAGGAAGTCGTTTCTGAAAGTATTTGTATGGAGTGTAGCCATGTATGGAAGTGAAACATGGACGATAACCAGTTTGGACAAGAAGAGAATAGAAGCTTTCGAAATGTGGTGCTACAGAAGAATGCTGAAGATAAGGTGGGTAGATCACGTAACTAATGAGGAGGTATTGAATAGGATTGGGGAGAAGAGAAGTCTGTGGCACAACTTGACTAGAAGAAGGGATCGGTTGGTAGGACATGTTTTAAGGCATCAAGGGATCACAAATTTAGCATTGGAGGGCAGCGTGGAGGGTAAAAATCGTAGAGGGAGACCAAGAGATCAATACACTAAGCAGATTCAGAAGGATGTAGGTTGCAGTAGGTACTGGGAGATGAAGAAGCTTGCACAGGATAGAGTAACATGGAGAGCTGCATCAAACCAGTCTGAGGACTGAAGACCACAACAACAACACATGCCGACTTAAGTACAGGAAGACTGAGTCTTCCTACTGTCTATGTTTTGAGCGTTTCCTGTGTCACCAGTTTTACATTCCGATGCAGCTCTGCAGGTATACTGTTTCCCTTCGACTATCCTATTGACGATGTAACACAGATATTGCATCGGAATGAAATAAAAGAGACACAATGTCGACTTAAGTACAGGAAGAGTGTGTCTTTCTATTGTCTATGCTTTGAGCGTTTCCTGTGTCACCAGTTTTACATTCCGATGCACCTCTGCAGGTTCACTGTATCCATTGGACCTTCCCATTGATGATGAAACACAGAAAATGCATCGGAATTAAATATAAGAGACACAATGCCGACCTAAGTACAGGAAGACTGAGTCTTCCTACTGTCTATGTTTTGAGCGTTACCTGTGTCACCAGTTTTACATTCCGATCCACCTCTGCAGGTTTACTGTATCCATTGGACCTTCCCTTTGACGACGAAGCACAGAAATTGCATCGGAATTAAATATAAGGGACACAACGAGGACTTAAGTACAAGAAAACTGAGTCTTCTTACGGTCTATGATTTGAGCGTTTCCTGTGTCACCATTTTTACATTCCAATGCACCTCTGCAGGTTTACTATATACCTTGGACCTTCCCATTGACCAAAAAACACAGAAATTGCGTCGAAATTAAATATAAGAGATACAATGCCGACTTAGGTACAGGGAGACTGAATCTTCATACTGTCTACGTTTTGAGCGCTTCCTGTGTCATCAGTTTTACATTTTGATGCACCTCTGCAGGTTTACTGTATCCCTTGGACCTTCACAGTGACGATGAAACACAGAAATTGCATCTAAATTAAATATAAGAGACACAATGAAGACTTCAGTACTAGAAAACTGAGTCTTCTTAGGGTCTATGGTTTGACCGCTTCCTGTGTCACCAGTTTTACATTCCGATGCACCTCAGCAGGTTTACTCTATCCCTTGGACCTTCCCACTGACGACGAAACACAGAAATTGCATCAGATTTAAATATAAGAAACACAATGCCGAACTAAGTAGAGGAAGACTGAGTATTCCTACTGTCTATGTTTTGAGCATTTCCTGTGTCACCAGTTTTTCATTCCGATGCACCTCTGCACGTTTACTGTATCCATTGGACCTTCCCATTGATATGAAACACAGAAATTGCATCGGAATTAAATATAAGAGACACAATGCCGACATAAGAACAGGTATGCTGAGTCTTCCTACTGTCTATAATTTGAGCATTTCCTGTGTCACCAGTTTTACATTCCGATGCACCTCTGCAGGTTTACTGTATAACTTGGATCTTCCAATTGACGATGAAACACAGAAATTGCATCGGAATTAAATATAAGAGACACAATGCCGACTTAAGTACAGGAACATTGTGTCTTCCTACTGTCTATGCTTTGAGCGTTTGCTGCGTCACCAGTTTTACATTCCGATGCACCTCTGCAGGTTTACTGTATCCATTGGACCTTCCCATTGATGATGAAACACAGAAATTACATCGTAATTAAATATAAGAGACACAACCTTGACTTATGTACAAGAAAACTGAGTCTTCTTACGGTCTATGTTTTGAGCGTTTCCAGTGTCACCAGTTTTACATTCCGATGCACCTCTGCAGGTTTACTGTATCCATCGCACATTCCCATTGACGATGAAATACAGAAATTACATCGGAATTAAATGTAAGAGACACAACGCCGACTTAAGTACAAGAAAACTGAGTCTTCTTACAGTCAACATTTTGAGCGTTTCCAGTGTCACCAGTTTTACATTCCGATGCACCTTTGCAGGTTTACTGTGTCCCTTGGACCTTCCCATTTGCGAGGAAACACAGAAAATGCATCGGAATTAAGTATAAGGGACTCAATGACGTCTTAAGTACAGGAAGACAGAGTCTTCCAACTGTCTATGTTTTGAGCGTTTCCTGTGTCACCAGTTTTACATTCCCATGCACCTCTGCTGGTTTTCCTGTATCCCTTGGACCTTCAAAGTGACGATGAAACACAGAAATCGCATCGGAATTAAATATAAGAGACACAAGGCCGACATAAGTACAGGAAGACAGAGTCTTCCTACTGTATATGTTTTGAGCGTTTCCTGTGTCACCAGTTTTACATTCCGATGCACCTCTGCACGTATACTGTTTCCCTTCGACTTTCCCATTGACGATGAAACACAGAAATTGCATCGGAATTAAATATAAGAGACACAATGCCGACTTAAGTACAGGAAGACTGAGTCTTCCTACTGTCTATGTATTGAGCGTTTCCTCTGTCATCAGTTCTACATTCCGATGCACCTCTGCAGGTTTACTGTATCCATTGGACCCCCCCATTGACGATGAAACACAGAAATTGCATCTGAATTAAATATAAAAGACACAATGCCGACTTAAGTACAGGAAGACTGAGTCTTTCTACTGTCTATGTTTTGAGCGTTTCCTGTGTCACCAGTTTTACATTCCGATGCACCTCTGCAGGTTTACTGTCTCCATTGGACCTTCCCATTGACGACGAAACACAGAAATTGCATCGGAATTAAATATAAGAGATACAATGCCGACTTATGTACAGGAAGACTGAGTCTTCCTACTGTCTATGCTTTGAGCGTTTCCTGTGTCACCAGTTTTACATTCCGATGCCCCTATGCAGGTCTACAGTATCCGTTGGACCTCCATAGTGACGATGAAACACAAAAATTGCATCGGAATTAAATATAAGAGACACAATGTCGACTTAAGTACAGGAAGATTGAGTCTTCCTACTCTCTATGTATTGAACGTTTTCTGTGTCACCAGTTTTACATTCCGATGCACCTCTGCAGGTTTGCTGTATCCCTTGCACAATCCCATTGACAATGAAACACAGAAATTACATCGGAATTAAATATAACAGACACAATGCCGACTTAAGTACAGGAAGTCTGCGTCTTACTACTGTCTATGTTTTGAGCGTTTCCTGTGTCACCAGTTTTACATTCCGATGCACCTCTGCAGGTTTACTGTATCCCATTGACCTTCCCATTGACGATGATTCACAGAAATTGCGTCGGAATTAAATATAAGAGACACAATGCCGACTTAAGTACAGGAAGATTGAGTCTTCCTACTGTATATTTTTTGAGCGTTTCCTGCGTCACCAGTTTTACATTCCCATGCACCTCTGCAGGTTCTCCTGTATCCCTTGGACCTTCCCATTGACGATGAAAAACAGAAATTGAATCGGAATAAAATATAAGAGACACAGTGCCGACTTACGTACAGGAAGACTGAGTCTTTCTACTGTCTATGTTTTGAGCGTTTCCTGTGTCATCGGTTCTACATTCCGATGCACCTCTGCAGGTTTACTGTATCTCTTGGACCCCCCCATTGACGATGAAACACAGAAATTGCATCGGAATTAAATATAAAAGACACAATGCCGACCTAAGTACAGAAAGACTGAGTCTTCCTACTGTCTATGTTTTGAGCGGTTCCTGTGTCACCAGTTTTACATTCCGATGCACCTCTGTAGGTTTACTGTATACCTTTGACCTTCCCATTGACGATGAATCGCAGAAATTGCGTCGGAATTAAATATAAGGGACACAATGCCGACTTAAGTACAAGAAAACTGAGTCTTCTTATGGTCTACGTTTTGAGCGTTTCCAGTGTCACCAGTTTTTCATTCCGATGCACCTCTGCAGGTTTTCTCTGTCCCTTGGACCTTCCGATTTGCGATGAAACACAGAAATTGCATCGGAATTAAATATAAGGGACACAATGACGTCTTAAGTACAGGAAGACAGAGTCTTCCAACTGTCTATGTTTTGAGCGTTTCCTGTGTCACCAGTTTTACATTCCCATGCACCTCTGCAGGTTTTCCTGTATCCCTTGGACCTTCAAAGTGACGATGAAACACAGAAATTGTATCGGAATTAAATATAAGAGACACAATACCGTAGGTGCAACCACAACGGAGGGGTATATGTTGAGAGGCCAGACAAACATGTGGTTCCTGAAGAGGGGCAGCAGCCTTTTCAGTAGTTGCAGGGGCAACAGTCTGGATGATTGACTGATCTGGCCTTGTAACATTAACCAAAACGGCCTTGCTGTGCTGGTACTGCGAACGGCTGAAAGCAAGGGGAAACTACAGCTGTAATTTTTCCCGAGGACATGCAGCTTTACTGTATGATTAAATGATGATGGCGTCCTCTTGGGTAAAATATTCCGGAGGTAAAATAGTCCCCCATTCGGATCTCCGGGCGGGGACTACTCAAGAGGACGTCGTTATCAGGAGAAAGAAAACTGGCATTCTACGGATCGGAGCGTGGAATGTCAGATCCCTTAATCGGGCAGGTAGGTTAGAAAATTTAAAAAGGGAAATGGATAGGTTAAAGTTAGATATAGTGGGAATTAGTGAAGTTCGGTGGCAGGAGGAACAAGACTTTTGGTCAGGTGATTACAGGGTTATAAATACAAAATCAAATAGAGGTAATGCAGGAGTAGGTTTAATAATGAATTAAAAAATATTAGTGCGGGTTAGCTACTACAAACAGCATAGTGAACGCATTATTGTGGCCAAGATACACACAAAGCCCATGCCTACTACAGTAGTACAAGTTTATATGCCAACTAGCTCTGCAGATGATGAAGAAATTGATGAAATGTATGACGAGATAAAAGAAATTATTCAGGTAGTGAAGGGAGACGAAAATTTAATAGTCATGGGTGACTGGAATTCGTCAGTAGGAAAAGGGAGAGAAGGAAACGTAGTAGGTGAATATGGATTGGGGGGAAGAAATGAAAGAGGAAGCCGCCTTGTAGAATTTTGCACAGAGCATAACTTAATCATAGCTAACACTTGGTTCAAGAATCATAAAAGAAAGTTGTATACATGGAAGAATCCTGGAGATACTAATAGGAACCAGGTTTTAAATTGTAAGACATTTCCAGGGGCAGATGTGGATTCTGACCACAATCTATTGGTTATGAACTGCAGATTGAAACTGAAGAAACTGCAAAAAGGTGGGAATTTAAGGAGATGGGACCTGGATAAACTGAAAGAACCAGAGGTTGTAGAGAGTTTCAGGGAGAGCATAAGGGAACAATTGACAGGAATGGGGGAAAGAAATACAGTAGAAGAAGAATGGGTAGCTCTGAGGGATGAAGTAGTGAAGGCAGCAGAGGATCAAGTAGGTAAAAAGACGAGGGCTAATAGAAATCCTTGGGTAACAGAAGAAATATTGAATTTAATTGATGAAAGGAGAAAATACAAAAATGCAGTAAATGAAGCAGGCAAAAGGGAATACAAACGTCTCAAAAATGAGATCGACAGAAAGTGCAAAATGGCTAAGCAGGGATGGCTAGAGGACAAATGTAAGGATGTAGAGGCTTGTCTCACTAGGGGTAAGATAGATACTGCCTACAGGAAAATTAAAGAGACCTTTGGAGAGAAGAGAACCACTTGTATGAATATCAAGAGCTCAGATGGCAACCCAGTTCTAAGCAAAGAAGGGAAGGCAGAAAGGTGGAAGGAGTATATAGAGGGTTTATACAAGGGTGATGTACTTGAGGACAATATTATGGAAATGGAAGAGGATGTAGATGAAGATGAAATGGGAGATAAGATACTGCGTGAAGAGTTTGACAGAGCACTGAAAGACCTGAGTCGAAACAAGGCCCCGGGAGTAGACAACATTCCATTAGAACTACTGATGGCCTTGGGAGAGCCAGTCATGACAAAACTCTACCATCTGGTGAGCAAGATGTATGAGACAGGCGAAATACCCTCAGACTTCAAGAAGAATATAATAATTCCAATCCCAAAGAAGGCAGGTGTTGACAGATGTGAAAATTACCGAACAATCAGTTTAATAAGCCACAGCTGCAAAATACTAACGCGAATTCTTTACAGACGAATGGAAAAACTGGTAGAAGCGGACCTAAGGGAAGATCAGTTTGGATCCCGTAGAAATGTTGGAACACGAGAGGCAATACTAACCTTACGACTTATCTTAGAAGAAAGATTAAGAAAAGGCAAACCTACATTTCTAGCATTTGTAGACTTAGAGAAAGCTTTTGACAACGTTAACTGGAATACTCTCTTTCAAATTCTGAAGGTGGCAGGGGTAAAATACAGGGAGCGAAAGGCTATTTACAATTTGTACAGAAACCAGATGGCAGTTATAAGAGTCGAGGGGCATGAAAGGGAAGCAGTGGTTGGGAAAGGAGTGAGACAGGGTTGTAGCCTCTCCCCGATGTTATTCAATCTGTATATTGAGCAAGCAGTAAAGGAAACAAAAGAAAAATTCGGTGTAGGTATTAAAATTCATGGAGAAGAAGTAAAAACTTTGAGGTTCGCCGATGACATTGCAATTCTGTCAGAGACAGCAAAGGACTTGGAAGAGCAGTTGAACGGAATGGACAGTGTCTTGAAAGGAGGATATAAGATGAATATCAACAAAAGCAAAACGAGGATAATGGAATGTAGTCAAATTAAATCGGGTGATGCTGAGGGGATTAGATTAGGAAATGAGACACTTAAAGTAGTAAAGGAGTTTTGCTATTTAGGGAGTAAAATAACTGATGATGGTCGAAGTAGAGAGGATATAAAATGTAGACTGGCAATGGCAAGGAAATCGTTTCTGAAGAAGAGAAATTTGTTAACATCGAGTATAGATTTAAGTGTCAGGAAGTCGTTTCTGAAAGTATTTGTATGGAGTGTAGCCATGTATGGAAGTGAAACATGGACGATAACCAGTTTGGACAAGAAGAGAATAGAAGCTTTCGAAATGTGGTGCTACAGAAGAATGCTGAAGATAAGGTGGGTAGATCACGTAACTAATGAGGAGGTATTGAATAGGATTGGGGAGAAGAGAAGTCTGTGGCACAACTTGACTAGAAGAAGGGATCGGTTGGTAGGACATGTTTTAAGGCATCAAGGGATCACAAATTTAGCATTGGAGGGCAGCGTGGAGGGTAAAAATCGTAGAGGGAGACCAAGAGATCAATACACTAAGCAGATTCAGAAGGATGTAGGTTGCAGTAGGTACTGGGAGATGAAGAAGCTTGCACAGGATAGAGTAACATGGAGAGCTGCATCAAACCAGTCTGAGGACTGAAGACCACAACAACAACACATGCCGACTTAAGTACAGGAAGACTGAGTCTTCCTACTGTCTATGTTTTGAGCGTTTCCTGTGTCACCAGTTTTACATTCCGATGCAGCTCTGCAGGTATACTGTTTCCCTTCGACTATCCTATTGACGATGAAACACAGAAATTGCATCGAAATGAAATAAAAGAGACACAATGTCGACTTAAGTACAGGAAGAGTGTGTCTTTCTATTGTCTATGCTTTGAGCGTTTCCTGTGTCACCAGTTTTACATTCCGATGCACCTCTGCAGGTTTACTGTATCCATTGGACCTTCCCATTGATGACGAAACACAGAAAATGCATCGGAATTAAATATAAGAGACTGAGTCTTCCTACTGTCTATGTTTTGAGCGTTACCTGTGTCACCAGTTTTACATTCCGATCCACCTCTGCAGGTTTACTGTATCCATTGGACCATTCCTTTGACGACGAAGCACAGAAATTGCATCGGAATTAAATATAAGGGACACAACGAGGACTTAAGTACAAGAAAACTGAGTCTTCTTACGGTCTATGATTTGAGCGTTTCCTGTGTCACCATTTTTACATTCCAATGCACCTCTGCAGGTTTACTATATATCTTGGACCTTCCCATTAACCAAAAAACACAGAAATTGCGTCGAAATTAAATATAAGAGATACAATGCCGACTTAGGTACAGGGAGACTGAATCTTCCTACTGTCTACGTTTTGAGCGTTTCCTGTGTCATCAGTTTTACATTTTGATGCACCTCTGCAGGTTTACTGTATCCCTTGGACCTTCACAGAGACGATGAAACACAGAAATTGCATCTAAATTAAATATAAGAGACACAATGAAGACTTCAGTACTAGAAAACTGGGTCTTCTTAGGGTCTATGTTTTGACCGCTTCCTGTGTCACCAGTTTTACATTCCGATGCACCTCTGCAGGTTTACTCTATCCCTTGGACCTTCCCACTGACGACGAAACACAGAAATTGCATCAGATTTAAATATAAGAAACACAATGCCGAACTAAGTACAGGAAGACTGAGTATTCCTACTGTCTATGTTTTGAGCATTTCCTGTGTCACCAGTTTTTCATTCCGATGCACCTCTGCACGTTTACTGTATCCTTTGGACCTTCCCATTGATATGAAACACAGAAATTGCATCGGAATTAAATATAAGAGACACAATGCCGACATAAGAACAGGTATGCTGAGTCTTCCTACTGTCTATAATTTGAGCATTTCCTGTGTCACCAGTTTTACATTCCGATGCACCTCTGCAGGTTTACTGTATCCCTTAGATCTTCCAATTGACGATGAAACACAGAAATTGCATCGGAATTAAATATAAGAGACACAATGTCGACTTAAGTACAGGAAGATTGAGTCTTTCTACTGTCTATGTTTTGAGCGTTTCCTCTGTCACCAGTTTTACATTCCGATGCACCTCTGCAGGTTTACTGTATCCCTTGGATCTTCCCATTGACGATGAAACACAGAAATTTTATCGGAATTAAATATAAGAGACACAATGCCGACATAAGTACAGGAACATTGAGTCTTCCTACTGTCTATGTTTTGCGCGTTTCCTGCGTCACCAGGTTTACATTCCGATGCACCTCTGCAGGTTTACTGTATCCATCGCACATTCCCATTGACGATGAAATACAGAAATTACATCGGAATTAAATATAAGAGACACAACGCCGACTTAAGTACAAGAAAACTGAGTCTTCTTACAGTCAACATTTTGAGCGTTTCCAGTGTCACCAGTTTTACATTCCGATGCACCTTTGCAGGTTTTCTCTGTCCCTTGGACCTTCCCATTTGCGAGGAAACACAGAAATTGCATCGGAATTAAGTATAAGGGACTCAATGACGTCTTAAGTACAGGAAGACAGAGTCTTCCAACTGTCTATGTTTTGAGCGTTTCCTGTGTCACCAGTTTTACATTCCCATGCACCTCTGCAGGTTTTCCTGTATCCCTTGGACCTTCAAAGTGACGATGAAACACAGAAATTGTATCGGAATTAAATATAAGAGACACAATACCGTAGGTGCAACCACAACGGAGGGGTATATGTTGAGAGGCCAGACAAACATGTGGTTCCTGAAGAGGGGCAGCAGCCTTTTCAGTAGTTGCAGGGGCAACAGTCTGGATGATTGACTGATCTGGCCTTGTAACATTAACCAAAACGGCCTTGCTGTGCTGGTACTGCGAACGGCTGAAAGCAAGGGGAAACTACAGCTGTAATTTTTCCCGAGGACATGCAGCTTTACTGTATGATTAAATGATGATGGCGTCCTCTTGGGTAAAATATTCCGGAGGTAAAATAGTCCCCCATTCGGATCTCCGGGCGGGGACTACTCAAGAGGACGTCGTTATCAGGAGAAAGAAAACTGGCATTCTACGGATCGGAGCGTGGAATGTCAGATCCCTTAATCGGGCAGGTAGGTTAGAAAATTTAAAAAGGGAAATGGATAGGTTAAAGTTAGATATAGTGGGAATTAGTGAAGTTCGGTGGCAGGAGGAACAAGACTTTTGGTCAGGTGATTACAGGGTTATAAATACAAAATCAAATAGAGGTAATGCAGGAGTAGGTTTAATAATGAATTAAAAAATATTAGTGCGGGTTAGCTACTACAAACAGCATAGTGAACGCATTATTGTGGCCAAGATACACACAAAGCCCATGCCTACTACAGTAGTACAAGTTTATATGCCAACTAGCTCTGCAGATGATGAAGAAATTGATGAAATGTATGACGAGATAAAAGAAATTATTCAGGTAGTGAAGGGAGACGAAAATTTAATAGTCATGGGTGACTGGAATTCGTCAGTAGGAAAAGGGAGAGAAGGAAACGTAGTAGGTGAATATGGATTGGGGGGAAGAAATGAAAGAGGAAGCCGCCTTGTAGAATTTTGCACAGAGCATAACTTAATCATAGCTAACACTTGGTTCAAGAATCATAAAAGAAAGTTGTATACATGGAAGAATCCTGGAGATACTAATAGGAACCAGGTTTTAAATTGTAAGACATTTCCAGGGGCAGATGTGGATTCTGACCACAATCTATTGGTTATGAACTGCAGATTGAAACTGAAGAAACTGCAAAAAGGTGGGAATTTAAGGAGATGGGACCTGGATAAACTGAAAGAACCAGAGGTTGTAGAGAGTTTCAGGGAGAGCATAAGGGAACAATTGACAGGAATGGGGGAAAGAAATACAGTAGAAGAAGAATGGGTAGCTCTGAGGGATGAAGTAGTGAAGGCAGCAGAGGATCAAGTAGGTAAAAAGACGAGGGCTAATAGAAATCCTTGGGTAACAGAAGAAATATTGAATTTAATTGATGAAAGGAGAAAATACAAAAATGCAGTAAATGAAGCAGGCAAAAGGGAATACAAACGTCTCAAAAATGAGATCGACAGAAAGTGCAAAATGGCTAAGCAGGGATGGCTAGAGGACAAATGTAAGGATGTAGAGGCTTGTCTCACTAGGGGTAAGATAGATACTGCCTACAGGAAAATTAAAGAGACCTTTGGAGAGAAGAGAACCACTTGTATGAATATCAAGAGCTCAGATGGCAACCCAGTTCTAAGCAAAGAAGGGAAGGCAGAAAGGTGGAAGGAGTATATAGAGGGTTTATACAAGGGTGATGTACTTGAGGACAATATTATGGAAATGGAAGAGGATGTAGATGAAGATGAAATGGGAGATAAGATACTGCGTGAAGAGTTTGACAGAGCACTGAAAGACCTGAGTCGAAACAAGGCCCCGGGAGTAGACAACATTCCATTAGAACTACTGATGGCCTTGGGAGAGCCAGTCATGACAAAACTCTACCATCTGGTGAGCAAGATGTATGAGACAGGCGAAATACCCTCAGACTTCAAGAAGAATATAATAATTCCAATCCCAAAGAAGGCAGGTGTTGACAGATGTGAAAATTACCGAACAATCAGTTTAATAAGCCACAGCTGCAAAATACTAACGCGAATTCTTTACAGACGAATGGAAAAACTGGTAGAAGCGGACCTAAGGGAAGATCAGTTTGGATCCCGTAGAAATGTTGGAACACGAGAGGCAATACTAACCTTACGACTTATCTTAGAAGAAAGATTAAGAAAAGGCAAACCTACATTTCTAGCATTTGTAGACTTAGAGAAAGTTTTGACAACGTTAACTGGAATACTCTCTTTCAAATTCTGAAGGTGGCAGGGGTAAAATACAGGGAGCGAAAGGCTATTTACAATTTGTACAGAAACCAGATGACAGTTATAAGAGTCGAGGGGCATGAAAGGGAAGCAGTGGTTGGGAAAGGAGTGAGACAGGGTTGTAGCCTCTCCCCGATGTTATTCAATCTGTATATTGAGCAAGCAGTAAAGGAAACAAAAGAAAAATTCGGTGTAGGTATTAAAATTCATGGGGAAGAAGTAAAAACCTTGAGGTTCGCCGATGACATTGCAATTCTGTCAGAGACAGCAAAGGACTTGGAAGAGCAGTTGAACGGAATGGACAGTGTCTTGAAAGGAGGATATAAGATGAATATCAACAAAAGCAAAACGAGGATAATGGAATGTAGTCAAATTAAATCGGGTGATGCTGAGGGGATTAGATTAGGAAATGAGACACTTAAAGTAGTAAAGGAGTTTTGCTATTTAGGGAGTAAAATAACTGATGATGGTCGAAGTAGAGAGGATATAAAATGTAGACTGGCAATGGCAAGGAAATCGTTTCTGAAGAAGAGAAATTTGTTAACATCGAGTATAGATTTAAGTGTCAGGAAGTCGTTTCTGAAAGTATTTGTATGGAGTGTAGCCATGTATGGAAGTGAAACATGGACGATAACCAGTTTGGACAAGAAGAGAATAGAAGCTTTCGAAATGTGGTGCTACAGAAGAATGCTGAAGATAAGGTGGGTAGATCACGTAACTAATGAGGAGGTATTGAATAGGATTGGGGAGAAGAGAAGTCTGTGGCACAACTTGACTGGAAGAAGGGATCGGTTGGTAGGACATGTTTTAAGGCATCAATGGATCACAAATTTAGCATTGGAGGGCAGCGTGGAGGGTAAAAATCGTAGAGGGAGACCAAGAGATCAATACACTAAGCAGATTCAGACGGATGTAGGTTGCAGTAGGTACTGGGAGATGAAGAAGCTTGAACAGGATAGAGTAACATGGAGAGCTGCATCAAACCAGTCTGAGGACTGAAGACCACAACAACAACACATGCCGACTTAAGTACAGGAAGACTGAGTCTTCCTACTGTCTATGTTTTGAGCGTTTCCTGTGTCACCAGTTTTACATTCCGATGCATTTCTGCAGGTATACTGTTTCCCTTCGACTTTCCTATTGACGATGAAACACAGAAATTGCATCGGAATGAAATAAAAGAGACACAATGTCGACTTAAGTACAGGAAGAGTGTGTCTTTCTATTGTCTATGCTTTGAGCGTTTCCTGTGTCACCAGTTTTACATTCCGATGCACCTCTGCAGGTTTACTGTATCCATTGGACCTTCCCATTGATGATGAAACACAGAAAATGCATCGGAATTAAATATAAGAGACACAATGCCGACCTAAGTACAGGAAGACTGAGTCTTCCTACTGTCTATGTTTTGAGCGTTACCTGTGTCACCAGTTTTACATTCCGATCCACCTCTGCAGGTTTACTGTATCCATTGGACCTTCCCTCTGACGACGAAGCACAGAAATTGCATCGGAATTAAATATAAGGGACACAACGCCGACTTAAGTACAAGAAAACTGAGTCTTCTTACGGTCTATGATTTGAGCGTTTCCTGTGTCACCATTTTTATATTCCAATGCACCTCTGCAGGTTTACTATATACCTTGGACCTTCCCATTGACGAAAAAACACAGAAATTGCGTCGAAATTAAATATAAGAGATACAATGCCGACTTAGGTACAGGAAGACTGAATCTTCCTACTGTCTACGTTTTGAGCGTTTCCTGTGTCATCAGTTTTACATTTTGATGCACCTCTGCAGGTTTACTGTATCCCTTGGACATTCACAGTGACGATGAAACACAGTAATTGCATCTAAATTAAATTTAAGAGACACAATGAAGACTTCAGTACTAGAAAACTGAGTCTTCTTAGGGTCTATGTTTTGCCCGCTTCCTGTGTCACCAGTTTTACATTCCGATGCACCTCTGCAGGTTTACTCTATCCCTTGGACCTTCCCACTGACGACGAAACACAGAAATTGCATCAGATTTAAATATAAGAAACACAATGCCGAACTAAGTACAGGAAGACTGAGTATTCCTACTGTCTATGTTTTGAGCATTTCCTGAGTCACCAGTTTTTCATTCCGATGCACCTCTGCACGTTTCCTGTATCCATTGGACCTTCCCATTGATATGAAACACAGATATTGCATCGGAATTAAATATAAGAGACACAATGCCGACATAAGAACAGGTATGCTGAGTCTTCCTACTGTCTATAAATTGAGCATTTCCTGTGTCACCAGTTTTACATTCCGATGCACCTCTGCAGGTTTACTGTATCGCTTGGATCTTCCAATTGACGATGAAACACAGAAATTGCATCGGAATTAAATATAAGAGACACAATGTCGACTTAAGTACAGGAAGATTGAGTCTTCCTACTGTCTATGTTTTGAGCGTTTCCTCTGTCACCAGTTTTACATTCCGATGCACCTCTGCAGGTTTACTGTATCCCTTGGATCTTCCCATTGACGTTGAAACACAGAAATTTTATCGGAATTAAATATAAGAGACACAATGCCGACATAAGTACAGGAACATTGAGTCTTCCTACTGTCTATGTTTTGCGCGTTTCCTGCGTCACCAGTTTTACATTCCGATGCACCTCTGCAGGTTTACTGTATCCATCGCACATTCCCATTGACGATGAAATAGAGAAATTACATCGGAATTAAATATAAGAGACACAACGCCGAAAACTGAGTCTTCTTACAGTAAACATTTTGAGCGTCTCCAGTGTCACCAGTTTTACATTCCGATGCACCTTTGCAGGTTTACTGTGTCCCTTGGACCTTCCAATTTGCGATGAAACACAGAAATTGCATCGGAATTAAGTATAAGGGACTCAATGACGTCTTAAGTACAGGAAGACAGAGTCTTCCAACGGTCTATGTTTTGAGCGTTTCCTGTGTCACCAGTTTTACATTCCCATGCAGCTCTGCAGGTTTTCCTGTATCCCTTGGACCTTCAAAGTGACGATGAAACACAGAAATTGCATCGGAATTAAATATAAGAGACACAATGCCGACTTAAGTACAGGAATACAGAGTCTTCCTACTGTATATGTTTTGAGCGTTTCCTGTGTCACCAGTTTTACATTCCGATGCACCTCTGCACGTATACTGTTTCCCTTCGACTTTCCCATTGACGATGAAACACTGATATTGCATCGGAATTAAATATAGAAGACACAATGCCGACTTAAGTACAGGAAGACTGAGTCTTTCTACTGTCTATGTTTTGAGCGTTTCCTGTGTCACCAGTTTTACATTCCGATGCACCTCTGCAGGTTTACTGTCTCCATTGGACCTTCCCATTGACGATGAAACACTGAAATTGCATCGGAATTAAATATAAGAGACACAATGCCGACCTATGTACAGGAAGACTGAGTCTTCCTACTGTCTATGTTTTGAGCGTTTCCTGTGTCATCAGTTCTACATTCCGATGCACCTCGGCAGGTTTACTGAATCCATTGGACCCCCCCATTGACGATGAAACACAGAAATTGCATCGGAATTAAATATAGAAGACACAATGCCGACTTAAGTACAGGAAGACTGAGTCTTTCTACTGTCTATGTTTTGAGCGTTTCCTGTGTCACCAGTTTTACATTCCGATGCACCTCTGCAGGTTTACTGTCTCCATTGGACCTTCCCATTGACGATGAAGCACTGAAATTGCATCGGAATTAAATATAAGAGACACAATGCCGACCTATGTACAGGAAGACTGAGTCTTCCTACTGTCTATGTTTTGAGCGTTTCCTGTGTCACCAGTTTTACATTCCGATGCACCTATGCAGGTCTACAGTATCCGTTGGACCTCCATAGTGACGATGAAACACAAAAATTGCATCGGAATTAAATATAAGAGACACAATGTCGACTTAAGTACAGAAAGACTGAGTCTTCCTACTCTCTATGTATTGAACGTTTCCTGTGTCACCAGTTTTACATTCCGATGCACCTCTGCAGGTTTGCTGTATCCCTTGCACAATCCCATTGACAATAAAACACAGAAATTACATCGGAATTAAATATAACAGACACAATGCCGATTTAAGTACAGACGGATTGAGTCTTCCTACTGTATATTTTTTAAGCGTTTCCTGTGTCACCAGTTTTACATTCCGATGCACCTCTGCAGGTTTACTGTCTCCATTGGACCTTCCCATTGACGATGAAACACTGAAATTGCATCGGAATTAAATATAAGAGACACAATGCCGACCTATGTACAGGAAGTCTGAGTCTTACTACTGTCTATGTTTTGAGCGTTTCCTGTGTCACCAGTTTTACATTCCGATGCACCTCTGCAGGTTTACTGTATCCCTTTGACCTTCCCATTGACGATGATTCACAGAAATTGCGTCGGAATTAAATATAAGAGACACAATGCCGACTTAAGTACAGACGGATTGAGTCTTCCTACTGTATATTTTTTAAGCGTTTCCTGCGTCACCAGTTTTACATTCCCATGCACCTCTGCAGGTTTTCCTGTATCCCTTGGACCTTCCCATTGACGATGAAAAACAGAAATTGAATCGGAATAAATTATAAGAGTCACAGTGCCGACTTAAGTACAGGAAGACTGAGTCTTCCTACTGTCTATGTTTTGAGCGTTTCCTGTGTCACCAGTTTTACATTCCGATGCACCTCTGCAGGAATACTGTTTCCCTTCGACTTTCCCATTGACGAGGAAACACAGAAATTGCATGGGAATTAAATATAAGAGACACAATGCCACCTTAAGTACATGAAGACTGAGTCTTCCTACTGTCTATGTTTTGAGCGTTCCCTTTGTCATCAGTTCTACATTCCGATGCACCTCTGCAGGTTTACTGTATCCATTGGACGCCCCCATTGACGATGAAACACAGAAATTGCATGGGAATTAAATATAAAAGACACATTGCCGACTTAAGTACAGCAAGACTGAGTCTTTCTACTGTCTATGTTTTGAGCGTTTCCTGTGTCACCAGTTTTACATTCCGATGCACCTCTGCAGGTTTACTGTATCCATTGGACCTTCACAGTGACGATGAAACACCGAAATTGCATCGGAATGAAATAAAAGAGACACAATGTCGACTTAAGTACAGGAAGAGTGTGTCTTTCTATTGTCTATGCTTTGAGCGTTTCCTCTGTCACCAGTTTTACATTCCGATGCACCTCTGCAGGTTTACTGTATCCATTGGACCTTCCCTTTGACAACGAAGCACAGAAATTGC
Source organism: Schistocerca nitens (assembly GCF_023898315.1). NCBI lineage: Eukaryota > Metazoa > Arthropoda > Insecta > Orthoptera > Acrididae > Schistocerca > Schistocerca nitens. The sequence goes on along the minus strand of NC_064615.1, from coordinate 1,198,197,879 downwards.
ATCGGAATTAAATATAAGGGACACAACGCCGACTTAAGTACAAGAAAACTGAGTCTTCTTACGGTCTATGATTTGAGCGTTTCCTGTGTCACCATTTTTACATTCCAATGCACCTCTGCAGGTTTACTATATACCTTGGACCTTCCCATTGACGAAAAAACACAGAAATTGCGTCGAAATTAAATATAAGAGATACAATGCCGACATAGGTACAGGAAGACTGAATCTTCCTACTGTCTACGTTTTGAGCGTTTCCTGTGTCATCAGTTTTACATTTTGTTGCACCTCTGCAGGTTTACTGTATCCCTTGGACCTTCACAGTGACCATGAAACACAGTAATTGCATCTAAATTAAATATAAGAGACACAATGAAGACTTCAGTACTAGAAATCTGAGTCTTCTTAGGGTCTATGTTTTGACCGCTTCCTGTGTCACCAGTTTTACATTCCGATGCACCGCTGCAGGTTTACTCTATCCCTTGGACCTTCCCACTGACGACGAAACACAGAAATTGCATCAGATTTAAATATAAGAAACACAATGCCGAACTAAGTACAGGAAGACTGAGTATTCCTACTGTCTATGTTTTGAGCATTTCCTGTGTCACCAGTTTTTCATTCCGATGCACCTCTGCACGTTTACTGTATCCATTGGACCTTCCCCTTGATATGAAACACAGAAATTGCATCGGAATTAAATATAAGAGACACAATGCCGACATAAGAACAGGTATGCTGAGTCTTCCTACTGTCTATAATTTGAGCATTTCCTGTGTCACCAGTTTTACATTCCGATGCACCTCTGCAGGTTTACTGTATCCCTTGGATCTTCCAATTGACGATGAAACACAGAAATTGCATCGGAATTAAATATAAGAGACACAATGTCGACTTAAGTACAGGAAGATTGAGTCTTCCTACTGTCTATGTTTTTAGCGTTTCTTCTGTCACCAGTTTTACATTCCGATGCACCTCTGCAGGTTTACTGTATCCCTTGGATCTTCCCATTGACGATGAAACACAGAAATTTTAACGGAATTATATATAAGAGACACAATGCCGACATAAGTACAGGAACATTGAGTCTTCCTACTGTCTATGTTTTGCGCGTTTCCTGCGTCACCAGTTTTACATTCCGATGCACCTCTGCAGGTTTACTGTATCCATCGCACATTCCCATTGACGATGAAATACAGAAATTACATCGGAATTAAATATAAGAGACACAACGCCGAAAACTGAGTCTTCTTACAGTCAACATTTTGAGCGTTTCCAGTGTCACCAGTTTTACATTCCGATGCACCTTTGCAGGTTTACTGTGTCCCTTGGACCTTCCCATTTGCGATGAAACACAGAAATTGCATCGGAATTAAGTATAAGGGACTCAATGACGTCTTAAGTACAGGAAGACAGAGTCTTCCAACTGTCTATGTTTTGAGCGTTTCCTGTGTCACCAGTTTTACATTCCCATGCAGTTCTGCAGGTTTTCCTGTATCCCTTGGACCTTCAAAGTGACGATGAAACACAGAAATTGCATCGGAATTAAATATAAGAGACACAATGCCGACTTAAGTACAGGAATACAGAGTCTTCCTACTGTATATGTTTTGAGCGTTTCCTGTGTCACCAGTTTTACATTCCGATGCACCTCTGCACGTATACTGTTTCCCTTCGACTTTCCCATTGACGATGAAACACAGAAATTGCATCGGAATTAAATATAAGAGACACAATGCCGACTTAAGTACAGGAAGACTGAGTCTTCCTACTGTCTATGTTTTGAGCGTTTCCTGTGTCATCAGTTCTACATTCCGATGCACCTCGGCAGGTTTACTGAATCCATTGGACCCCCCCATTGACGATGAAACACAGAAATTGCATCGGAATTAAATATAGAAGACACAATGCCGACTTAAGTACAGGAAGACTGAGTCTTTCTACTGTCTACGTTTTGAGCGTTTCCTGTGTCACCAGTTTTACATTCCGATGCACCTCTGCAGGTTTACTGTCTCCATTGGACCTTCCCATTGACGATGAAACACAGAAATTGCATCGGAATTAAATATAAGAGACACAATGTCGACTTATGTACAGAAAGACTGAGTCTTCCTACTCTCTATGTATTGAACGTTTCCTGTGTCACCAGTTTTACATTCCGATGCACCTCTGCAGGTTTGCTGTATCCCTTGCACAATCCCATTGACAATAAAACACAGAAATTACATCGGAATTAAATATAACAGACACAATGCCGACTTAAGTACAGGAAGTCTGAGTCTTACTACTGTCTATGTTTTGAGCGTTTCCTGTGTCACCAGTTTTACATTTCGATGCACCTATGCAGGTCTACAGTATCCGTTGGACCTCCATAGTGACGGTGAAACACAAAAATTGCATCGGAATTAAATATAAGAGACACAATGCCGACTTAAGTACAGGAAGACTGAGTCTTTCTACTGTCTATGTTTTGAGCGTTTCCTGTGTCACCATTTTTACATTCCGATGCACCTCTGCTGGTTTACTGTCTCCATTGGACCTTCCCATTGACGATGAAACACAGAAATTTAATCGGAATTAAATATAAGAGACACAATGCCGACTTATGTACAGGAAGACTGAGTCTTCCTACTGTCTATGTTTTGAGCGTTTCCTGTGTCACCAGTTTTACATTCCGATGCACCTATGCAGGTCTACAGTATCCGTTGGACCTCCATAGTGACGGTGAAACACAAAAATTGCATCGGAATTAAATATAAGAGACACAATGTCGACTTAAGTACAGAAAGACTGAGTCTTCCTACTCTCTATGTATTGAACGTTTCCTGTGTCACCAGTTTTACATTCCGATGCACCTCTGCAGGTTTGCTGTATCCCTTGCACAATCCCATTGACAATGAAACACAGAAATTACATCGGAACTAAATATAACAGACACAATGCCGACTTAAGTACAGGAAGTCTGAGTCTTACTACTGTCTATGTTTTGAGCGTTTCCTGTGTCACCAGTTTTACATTCCGATGCACCTCTGCAGGTTTACTGTATCCCTTTGACCTTCCCATTGACGATGATTTACAGAAATTGCGTCGGAATTAAATATAAGAGACACAATGCCGACTTAAGTACAGGAAGATTGAGTCTTCCTGCTGTATATTTTTTAAGCGTTTCCTGCGTCACCAGTTTTACATTCCCATGCACCTCTGCAGGTTTTCCTGTATCCCTTGGACCTTCCCATTGACGATGAAAAACAGAAATTGAATCGGAATAAAATATAAGAGACACAGTGCCGATTTAAGTACAGGAAGACTGAGTCTTCCTACTGTCTATGTTTTGAGCTCTTCCTGTGTCACCAGTTTTACATTCCGATGCAGCTCTGCAGCTATACTGTTTCCCTTCGACTTTCCTATTGACGATGAGACACAGAAAATGCATCGGAATTAAATATAAGAGGCACAATGCCGACTTAAGTACAGGAAGACTGAGTCTTCCTACTGTCTATGCTTTGAGCGTTTCCTGTGTCATCAGTTCTACATTCCGATACACCTCTGCAGGTTTATTGTATCCATTGGACCCCAAATTGACGATGAAACACAGAAATTGCATGGGAATGAAATATAAAAGACACAATGCCGACTTAAGTACAGGAAGACTGAGTCTTTCTACTGTCTATGTTTTGAGCGTTTCCTGTGTCACCAGTTTTAAATTCCGATGCACCTCTGCAGGTTTACTGTATCCATTGGACCTTCACAGTGACGATGAAACACAGAAATTGCATCGGAATGAAATAAAAGAGACACAATGTCGACTTAAGTACAGGAAGAGTGTGTCTTTCTATTGTCTATGCTTTGAGCGTTTCCTCTGTCACCAGTTTTACATTCCGAGGCACCTCTGCAGGTTTACTGTATCCATTGGACCTTCCCATTGACGATGAAACACAGAAAATGCATCGGAATTAAATGTAAGAGACACAATGCCGACTTAAGTACAGGAAGACTGAGTATTCCTACTGTCTATGTTTTCATCGTTTCCTGTGTCACCAGATTTTCATTCCGATGCACATCTGCACGTTTACTGTATCCACTGGACCTTCCCATTAACGATGAAACACAGAAATTGCATCGGAATTAAATATAAGAGACACAATGCCGACATAAGAACAGGTATGCTGAGTCTTCCTACTGGCTATGTTTTTAGTATTTCCTGTGTCACCAGTTTTGCATTCCGATGCACTTCTGAAGGTTTACTGTATCCCATGGATCTTCCAATTAACGATGAAACACAGAAATTGCATCGGAATTAAATATAAGAGACACAATGTCGACTTAAGTACAGGAAGATTGAGTCTTCCTACTGTCTATGTTTTGAGCGTTTCCTGCGTCACCAATTTTACATTCCGATTCACCTCTGGAGGTTTACTGTATCCATTGCACCTTCCCATTGACGATGAAACACAGAAATAGCATCGGAATTAAATATAAGAGACACAATGCCGACTTAAGAACAGGAAGGCTGGGTCTTCCTACTGTCTATGTTTTGAGCGTTTCCCGTGTCACCAGTTTTACATTCCCATGCACCTCTGCAGGTTTACTGTATCCCTTGGATCTTCCCATTGACGATGAAACACAGAAATTGTATAGGAATTAAATATAAGAGACACAATGCCGACTTAAGAACAGGAAGGCTGAATCTTCCTACTGTCTATGTTTTGAGCGTTTCCTGTGTCACCAGTTTTACATTCCGATGCACCTCTGCAGGTTTACTGTATCCCTTGGATCTTCCCATTGACGATGAAACACAGAAATTTTATCGGAATTAAATATAAGAGACACAATGCCGACTTAAGTACAGGAACATTGAGTCTTCCTACTGTCAATGTTTTGAGCGTTTCCTGCTTCACCAGTTTTACATTCCGATGCACCTCTGCAGGTTTGCTGTGTCCCTTGGACCTTCCCATTTGCGATGAAACACAGTAATTGCATCGGATTTAAATATAAGGGACACATAATGACGTCTTAAGTACAAGAAGACAGAGTCTTCCAACTGTCTATGTTTTGAGCGTTTCCTGTATCATCAGTTTTACATTCCGATGCACCTCTGCAGGTATACTGTTTCCCTTCGACTTTCCCATTGACGATCAAACACAGAAATTGCATCGGAATTAAATATAAGAGACCCAATGCCGACGTAAGTACAGGAAGACTGAGTCTTCCTACTGTCTATGTTTTGAGCGTTCCCTGTGTCATCAGTTCTACATTCCGATGCACCTCTGCAGGTTTACTGGATCCATTGGACCCCCCCATTGACGATGAAACACAGAAATTTCGTCGGAATTAAATATAAAAGACCCAACGCCGACTTAAGTACAAGAAAACTGAGTCTTCGTACGGTCTATGATTTGAGCGCTTCCTGTGTCACCATTTTTACATTCCAATGCACCGCTGCAGGTTTACTACATACCTTGGTCCTTCCCATTGACGGAAAAACACAGAAATTGCATCGGAATTAAGTATAAGAGATATAATGCCGACTTAGGTACAGGAAGTCTGAGTCTTCCTACTGTCTATGATTTGAGCGTTCCCTGCGTCACCAATTTTACATTCCGATGCACCTCTTCAGGTTTACTGTATCCATTGGACCTTCCCATTGACGATGAAACACAGAAATTGCATCGGAATTAAATATAAGAGACACAATGCCGACTTAAGAACAGGAAGGCTGGGTCTTCCTACTGTCTATGTTTTGAGCGTTTCCCGTGTCACCAGTTTTACATTCCCATGCACCTCTGCAGGTTTACTGTATCCCTTGGATCTTCCCATTGACGATGAAACACAGAAATTGTATAGGAATTAAATATAAGAGACACAATGCCGACTTAAGTACAGGAACATTGAGTCTTCCTACTGTCAATGTTTTGAGCGTTTCCTGCGTCACCAGTTTTACATTCCGATGCACCTCTGCAGGTTTACTGTATCCATCGGACCTTCCCATTGACGATGAAACACAGAAATTACATCGGAATTAAATATAAAAGACACAATGCCGACTTAGGTACAGGAAGAGTGTGTCTTTCAATTGCATATGCTTTGAGCGTTTCCTGTGTCACCAGTTTTACATTCCGATGCACCTCTGCAGGTTTACTGTATCCATTGGACCTTCCCATTGACGATGAAACACAGAAATTGCATCGGAATTAAATATAACAGACACAATGCCGACTTAGGTACAGGAAGGCTGAGTCTTCCTACTGTCTATGCTTTGAGCGTTTCCTGTTCTACCAGTTTTACATTCCGATGCACCTCTGCAGGTTTACTGTATCCCTTGGATCTTCCCATTAACGATGAAACACAGAAATTGCATCGGAATTAAATATAAGAGACACAATGCCGACTTAAGTACAGGATCATTGAGTCTTCCTACTGTCTATGTTTTGAGCGTTTCCAGCGTCACCAGTTTTACATTCCGATGCACCTCTGCAGGTTTACTGTGTCCCTTGAACCTTCCCATTGGCGATGAAACACAGAAATTGCACCGCAATTAAATATAAGAGACACAATGACGTCTTAAGTGGAGGAAGACTGAGTCTTCCTACTGTCTATGTTTTGAGCGATTCCTGTGTCTCCAGTTTTACATTCCGATGCACCTCTGCAGGTTTGCTGTATCCCTTGCACCTTCCCATTGACAAGGAAACACAGAAATTACATCGGAATTACATATAACAGACACAATGCCGATTTAAGTACAGGAAGACTGAGTCTTACTACTGGCCATGTTTTGAGCGTTTACTGTGTCACCAGTTTTACATTCCGATGCACCTCTGCAGGTTTACTGTATCCCTTTGACCTTCCCATTGACGATGAATCACAGAAATTGCACCGGAATTAAATATAAGAGACACAATGCCGACTTAAGTACAGGAAGATTGAGTCTTCCTACTGTCTATTTTTTGAGCGTTTCCTGCGTCACCAGTTTTACATTCCGATGCACCTCTCCAGGTTTACTCTATCCATCGGACCATCCCATTGACGATGAAACACAGAAATTACATCGGAATTAAATATAAGAGACACAACGCCGACTTAAGTACAAGAAGACTGAGTCTTCCTACTCTCTACGTTTTGAGCGTTTCCTGTGTCATCAGTTCTACATTCCGATGCACCTCTGCAGGTTTACTGTATCCATTGAACCCCCCCATTGACGATGAAACACAGAAATTGCATCGGAATTAAATATAAAAGATACAATGCCGACTTAAGTACAGGAAGACTGAGTCTTTCTACTGTCTATGTTTTGAGCGTTTCCTGTGTCACCAGTTTTACATTCCGATGCACCTCTGCAGGTTCACTGTATCCACTGGTCCTTCACAGTGACGATGAAACACAGAAATTGCATCGGAATGAAATAAAAGAGACACAATGTCGACTTAAGTACAGGAAGAGTGTGTCTTTCTATTGTATATGTTTTGAGCGTTTCCTCTGTCACCAGTTTTACATTCCGATGCACCTCTGCAGGTTTACTGTAACCATTGGACCTTCCCATTGACGATGAAACACAGAAATTGCATCGGAATTAAATATAAGAGACACAATGTCGACTTAAGTACAGGTAGATTGAGCCTTCCTACTGTCAATGTTTGGGCGTTTCCTGTGTCAACAGTTTTACATTCCGATGCACCTCTGCAGGTTTACTGTATCCCTTGGACCTTCACAGTGACGAAGAAACACAGAAATTGCATCGGAATTAAATATAAGAGACCCAATGCCGATTCAGTACAGAAAGACTGAGTCTTCCTACTGTCTATGTTTTGAGCGTCTGCTGTGTCACCAGTCTTATATTCCGATGCACCTCTGCAGGGTTACTGTATCCCTTTGTACCTTCCCATTGACGATGAAACACAGAAATTGCATCGGAATTAAATATAAGAGACACAATGCCGACTGAAGTACAGGAAAAGAATGTGTCTTTCTATTGTCTATGCTTTGAGCGTTTCCTGTGTCACCAGTTTTACATTCCGATGCACCTCTGCACGTTTACTGTATCCATTGGACCTTCCGATTGACGATGAAACACAGAAATTGCATCGGAATTAAATATAAAAGACACAATGCCGACTTAAGTACAGGAAGACTAAGTCTTCCTACTGTCAATTTTTGAGCGTTTCCTGTGTCACCAGTTTTACATTCCGATGCAGCATTGCAGGTTTACTGTGTCCCTTGGACCTTCCCATTTGCGATGAAACACAGAAATTGCATCGGAATTAAATATAAGGGTCACAATGACGTCTTAAGTACAGGAAGACAGAGTCTTCCTACTCTCTATGTTTTGAGCGTTTCCTGTGTCACCAGTTTTACATTCCCATGCACCTCTGCAGGTTTACTGGATCCCTTGGACCTTCAAAGTGTCGATGAAACACAGAAATTGCATCGGAATTAAATATAAGAGACACAATGCCGACTTAAGTACAGGAAGATTGAGTCTTCCTACTGTCTATGTTTTGAGCGTTTCCTGTGTCACCAGTTTTACATTCCAATGCACCTCTGCAGGTATACTGTTTCCCTTCGACTTTCCCATTGACGATGAATCACAGAAATAGCATCGGAATTAAATATAAGAGACACGATGCCGACTTAAGTACAGGAAGACTGAGTCTTCCTACTGTCTATGTTTTGAGCGTTTCCTGTGTCAACAGTTCTACATTCCGATGCACCTCTGCAGGTTTACTGTATCCATTGGACCTTCCCATTGACGATGAAACACAGGAATTGCATCGGAATTAAATATAACAGACACAATGCCGACTTAGGTACAGGAAGGCTGAGTCTTCCTACTGTCTATGTTTTGAGCGTTTCCTGTTTCACCAGTTTTACATTCCGATGCACCTCTGCAGGTTTACTGTATCCCTTGGATCTTCCCATTAACGATGAAACACAGAAATTGCATCGGAATTAAATATAAGAGACACAATGCCGACTTAAGTACAGGAACATTGAGTCTTCCTACTGTCTATGTTTTGAGCGTTTCCAGCGTCACCAGTTTTACATTCCGATGCACCTCTGCAGGTTTACTGTCTCCCTTGAACCTTCCCATTGGCGATGAAACACAGAAATTGCACCGCAATTAAATATAAGAGACACAATGACGTCTTAAGTGGAGGAAGACTGAGTCTTCCTACTGTCTATGTTTTGAGCGATTCCTGTGTCTCCAGTTTTACATTCCGATGCACCTATGCAGGTCTACAGTATCCCTTGGACCTTCATAGTGACGATGAAACATAGAAATTGCACCGCAATTAAATATAAGAGACACAATGCCGACTTAAGTACAGGAAGACTGAGTCTCCCTACTGTCTATGTTTTGAGCGTCTCCTGTGTCACCAGTTTTACATTCCGATGCACCTCTGCAGGTTTGCTGTATCCCTTGCACCTTCCCATTGACAAGGAAACACAGAAATTACATCGGAATTACGTATAACAGACACAATGCCGATTTAAGTACAGGAAGACTGAGTCTTACTACTGGCCATGTTTTGAGCGTTTCCTGTGTCACCAGTTTTACATTCCCATGCACCTCCGCAGGTTTACTGTATCCCTTTGACCTTCCCATTGACGATGAATCACAGAAATTGCACCGGAATTAAATATAAGAGACGCAATGCCGACTTAAGTGCAGGAAGATTGAGTCTTCCTACTGTCTATTTTTTGAGCGTTTCCTGCGTCACCAGTTTTTATTCCGATGCACCTCTGCAGGTTTACTCTATCCATCGGACCTTCCCATTGACGATTAAACACAGAAATTACATCGGAATTAAATATAAGAGACAGAACGCCGACTTAAGTACAGGAAGACTGAGTCTTCCTACTCTCTACGTTTTGAGCGTTTCCTGTGTCATCAGTTCCACATTCCGATGCACCTCTGCAGGTTTACTGTATCCATTGAACCCCCCCATTGACGATGAAACACAGAAATTGCATCGGAATTAAATATAAAAGATACAATGCCGACTTAAGTACAGGAATACTGAGTCTTTCTACTGTCTATGTTTTGAGCGTTTCCTGTGTCACCAGTTTTACATTCCGATGCACCTCTGCAGGTTCACTGTATCCACTGGACCTTCACAGTGACGATGTAACACAGAAATTGCACCGGAATGAAATAAAAGAGACACAATGTCGACTTAAGTACAGGAAGAGTGTGACTTTCTATTGTATATGTTTTGAGCGTTTCCTCCGTCACCAGTTTTACATTCCGATGCACCTCTGCAGGTTTACTGTAACCATTGGACCTTCCCATTGACGATGAAACACAGAAATTGCATCGGAATTAAATATAAGAGACACAATGTCGACTTAAGTACAGGTAGATTGAGCCTTCCTACTGTCAATGTTTGGGCGTTTCCTGTGTCAACAGTTTTACATTCCGAAGCACCTCTGCAGGTTTACTGTATCCCTTGGATCTTCCCATTGACGATGAAACACAGAAATTTTATCGGAATTAAATATAAGAGACCCAATGCCGACTTAGGTACAGAAAGACTGAGTCTTCCTACTGTCTATGTTTTGAGCGTCTGCTGTGTCACCAGTCTTATATTCCGATGCAGCATTGCAGGGTTACTGTATCCCTTGGACCTTCCCATTGACGATGAAACACAGAAATTGCATCGCAATTAAATATAAGTGACACAATGCCGACTGAAGTACAGGAAAAGAATGTGTCTTTCTATTGTCTATGCTTTGAGCGTTTCCTGTGTCACCAGTTTTACATTCCGATGCACCTCTGCACGTTTACTGTATCCATTGGACCTTCCGATTGACGATGAAACACAGAAATTGAATCGGAATTAAATATAAAAGACACAATGCCGACTTAAGTACAGGAAGACTGAGTCTTCCTACTGTCAATTTTTGAGCGTTTCCTGTGTCACCAGTTTTACATTCCGATCCACTTCTGCAGGTTTACTGTATCCATTGGACCTTCCCTTTGACGACGAAGCACAGAAATTGCATCGGAATTAAATATAAGAGACACAACGCCGACTTAAGTACAAGAAAACTGAGTCTTCTTACGGTCTATGATTTGAGCGCTTCCTGTGTCACCTTATTTACAGTGCAATGCACCTCTGCACCTTGGAACTTCCCGTTGACGAAAAAACACAGAAATTGCATCAGAATTAAGTATAAGAGATACAATGCCGATTTAGGTACAGGAAGACTAAGTCTTCCTACTGTCTATGTTTTGATCGTTTCCTGTGTCACCAGTTATTCATTCCGATGCACCTCTGCACGTTTACTGAATCCATTGTACCCTCCCATTGACGATGAAGCACAGAAATAACATCGGAATTAAATATAAGAGACACAATGCCGACTTAAGCACAGGAAGGCTGGGTCTTCCTACTGTCTATGTTTTGAGCGTTTCCTGTGTCAGCAGTTTTACATTCCGATGCTCCTCTGCAGGTTTACTGTATCCCTTGGATCTTCCCATTGACGATGAAACACAGAAATTTTATCGGAAATAAATATAAGAGACACAATGCCGACTTAAGTACAGGAACATTGAGTCTTCCTACTGTCTATGTTTGAGCGTTTCCTGCGTCACCAGTTTTACTTTCCGATGCACCTCTGCAGGTTTACTGTATCCATCGGACCTTCCCATTGACGATGAAACACAGAAATTACATCGGAATTAAATATAAGAGACACAACGCCGACTTAAGTACAAGAAAACTGAGTCTTCTAACGGTCTACGTTTTGAGCGTTTCCAGTGTCACCAGTTTTACATTCCGATGCAGCATTGCAGGTTTACTGTGTCCCTTGGACCTTCCCATTTGCGATGAAACACAGAAATTGCATCGGAATTAAATATAAGGGTCACAATGACGTCTTAAGTACAGGAAGACAGAGTCTTCCTACTCTCTATGCTTTGAGCGTTTCCTGTGTCACCAGTTTTACATTCCCATGCACCTCTGCAGGTTTACTGGATCCCTTGGACCTTCAAAGTGACGATGAAACACAGAAATTGCATCGGAATTAAATATAAGAGACACAATGCCGACTTAGGTACAGGAAGATTGAGTCTTCCTACTGTCTATGTTTTGAGCGTTTCCTGTGTCACCAGTTTTACATTCCAATGCACCTCTGCAGGTATACTGTCTCCCTTCGACTTTCCCATTGACGATGAATCACAGAAATAGCATCGGAATTAAATATAAGAGACACGATGCCGACTTAAGTACAGGAAGACTGAGTCTTCCTACTGTCTATGTTTTGAGCGTTTCCTGTGTCAACAGTTCTACATTCCGATGCACCTCTGCAGGTTTACTGTATCCATTGGACCCCCCCATTGACAATGAAACACAGAAATTGCATCGGAATTAAATATGAAAGACACAATGTCGACTTCAGTACAGGAAGAGTGTGTCTTTCAATTGCATATGCTTTGAGCGTTTCCTGTGTCACCAGTTTTACATTCCGATGCACCTCTGCTGGTTTACTGTATCCATTGGACCTTCCCATTGACGATGAAACACAGAAATTGCATCGGAATTAAATATAACAGACACAATGCCGACTTAGGTACAGGAAGGCTGAGTCTTCCTACTGTCTATGTTTTGAGCGTTTCCTGTTTCACCAGTTTTACATTCCGATGCACCTCTGCAGGTTTACTGTATCCCTTGGATCTTCCCATTAACGATGAAACACAGAAATTGCATCGGAATTAAATATAAGAGACACAATGCCGACTTAAGTACAGGAACATTGAGTCTTCCTACTGTCTATGTTTTGAGCGTTTCCAGCGTCACCAGTTTTACATTCCGATGCACCTCTGCAGGTTTACTGTGTCCCTTGAACCTTCCCATTGGCGATGAAACACAGAAATTGCACCGCAATTAAATATAAGAGACACAATGTCGTCTTAAGTGGAGGAAGACTGAGTCTTCCTACTGTCTATGTTTTGAGCGATTCCTGTGTCTCCAGTTTTACATTCCGATGCACCTATGCAGGTCTACAGTATCCCTTGGACCTTCATAGTGACGATGAAACACAGAAATTGCATCGGAATTAAATATAAGAGACACAATGCCGACTTAAGTACAGGAAGACTGAATCTCCCTACTGTCTATGTTTTGAGCGTCTCCTGTGTTACCAGTCTTACATTCCGATGCACCTTTGCAGGTTTACTGTATCCCTTGGACCTTTTCCATTGACCATGAAACAAAGAAATTCCATCGGAATTAAATATAAGAAACACAATGCCGACTTAAGTACAGAAGGACTGAGTCTTCCTACTGTCTATGATTTGAGCGTTTCCTGTGTCACCAGTTTTACATTCCGATGCACCTATGCAGGTCTACAGTATCCCTTGGACCTTCGTAGTGACGATGAATCACAGAAATTGCATCGGAATTAAATATAAGAGACACAATGCCGACTTAAGTACAGGAAGACTGAGTCTCCCTACTGTCTATGTTTTGAGCGTCTCCTGTGTCACCAGTTTTACATTCCGATGCACCTCTGCAGGTTTGCTGTATCCCTTGCACCTTCCCATTGACAAGGAAACGGAAATTACATCGGAATTACATATAACAGACACAATGCCGATTTAAGTACAGGAAGACTGAGTCTTACTACTGGCCATGTTTTGAGCGTTTCCTGTGTCACCAGTTTTACATTCCGATGCACCTCTGCAGGTTTACTGTATCCCTTTGACCTTCCCATTGACGATGAATCACAGAAATAGCACCGGAATTAAATATAAAAGATACAATGCCGACTTAAATACAGGAAGACTGAGTCGTTCTACTGTCTATGTTTTGAGCGTTTCCTGTGTCACCAGTTTTACATTCCGATGCACCTCTGCAGGTTTACTGTATCCACTGGACCTTCACAGTGACGATGAAACACAGAAATTGCATCGGAATGAAATAAAAGAGACACAATGTCGACTTAAGTACAGGTAGATTGAGTCTTTCTACTGTCAATGTTTGGGCGTTTCCTGTGTCAACAGTTTTACATTCCGATTCACCTCTGCAGGTTTACTGTATCCCTTGGATCTTCCCATTGACGATGAAACACAGAAATTTTATCGGAATTAAATATAAGAGACACAATGCCGACTTAAGTACAGGAAGACTGAGTCTTACTACTGGCTATGTTTTGAGCGTTACCTGCGTCTCCAGTTTTACATTCCGATGCACCTCTGCTGGTTTACTGTATGCCTTGGACCTTCACAGTGACGAAGAAACACAGAAATTGCATCGGAATTAAATATAAGAGACCCAATGCCGACTTAAGTACAGAAAGACTGAGTCTTCCTACTGTCTATGTTTTGAGCGTCTGCTGTGTCACCAGTCTTATATTCCGATGCACCTCTGCAGGGTTACTGTATCCCTTGGACCTTCCCATTGACGATGAAACACAGAAATTGCATCGAAATTAAATATAAGAGACCCAATGCCGACTTAAGTACAGAAAGACTGAGTCTTCCTACTGTCTATGTTTTGAGCGTCTGCTGTGTCACCAGTCTTATATTCCGATGCACCTCTGCAGGGTTACTGTATCCCTTGGACCTTCCCATTGACGATGAAACACAGAAATTTTATCGGAATTAAATATAAGAGACACAATGCCGACTTAAGTACAGGAAGACTGAGTCTTCCTACTGTCTATGTTTTGAGCGTTTCCTGTGTCAACAGTTCTACATTCCGATGCACCTCTGCAGGTTTACTGTATCCATTGGACCCCCCCCCCCCCCATTGACGATGAAGCACAGAAATTGCATCGGAATTAAATATGAAAGACACAATGTCGACTTCAGTACAGGAAGAGTGTGTCTTTCAATTGCATATGCTTTGAGCGTTTCCTGTGTCACCAGTTTTACATTCCGATGCACCTCTGCAGGTTTACTGTATCCTTTGGACCTTCCCATTGACGATGAAACACAGAAATTGCATCGGAATTAAATATAACAGACACAATGCCGACTTAGGTACAGGAAGGCTGAGTCTTCCTACTGTCTATGTTTTGAGCGTTTCCTGTTTCACCAGTTTTACATTCCGATGCACCTCTGCAGGTTTACTGT
Organism: Schistocerca nitens; assembly: GCF_023898315.1. Taxonomy (NCBI): domain Eukaryota; kingdom Metazoa; phylum Arthropoda; class Insecta; order Orthoptera; family Acrididae; genus Schistocerca; species Schistocerca nitens. Next base: position 1,198,182,806 of record NC_064615.1, on the reverse strand, counting down.
ATCCCTTGGATCTTCCCATTAACGATGAAACACAGAAATTGCATCGGAATTAAATATAAGAGACACAATGCCGACTTAAGTACAGGAACATTGAGTCTTCCTACTGTCTATGTTTTGAGCGTTTCCAGCGTCACCAGTTTTACATTCCGATGCACCTCTGCAGGTTTACTGTGTCCCTTGAACCTTCCCATTGGCGATGAAACACAGAAATTGCACCGCAATTAAATATAAGAGACACAATGTCGTCTTAAGTGGAGGAAGACTGAGTCTTCCTACTGTCTATGTTGTGAGTGATTCCTGTGTCTCCAGTTTTACATTCCGATGCACCTATGCAGGTCTACAGTATCCCTTGGACCTTCATAGTGACGATGAAACACAGAAATTGCATCGGAATTAAATATAAGAGACACAATGCCGACTTAAGTACAGGAAGACTGAATCTCCCTACTGTCTATGTTTTGAGCGTCTCCTGTGTCACCAGTCTTACATTCCGATGCACCTTTGCAGGTTTACTGTATCCCTTGGACCTTTTCCATTGACCATGAAACAAAGAAATTCCATCGGAATTAAATATAAGAAACACAATGCCGACTTAAGTACAGGAAGACTGAGTCTCCCTACTGTCTATGTTTTGAGCGTCTCCTGTGTCACCAGTTTTACATTCCGATGCACCTCTGCAGGTTTGCTGTATCCCTTGCACCTTCCCATTGACAAGGAAACACAGAAATTACATCGGAATTACATATAACAGACACAATGCCGATTTAAGTACAGGAAGACTGAGTCTTACTACTGGCCATGTTTTGAGCGTTTCCTGTGTCACCAGTTTTACATTCCGATGCACCTCTGCAGGTTTACTGTATCCCTTTGACCTTCCCATTGTCGATGAATCACAGAAATTGCACCGGAATTAAATATAAGAGACACAATGCCGACTTAAGTACAGGAAGATTGAGTCTTCCTACTGTCTATTTTTTGAGCGTTTCCTGCGTCACCAGTTTTACATTCCGATGCACCTCTGCAGGTTTACTGTATCCATCGGACCTCCCCATTGACGATGAAACACAGAAATTACATCGGAATTAAATATAAGAGACACAACGCCGACTTATGTACAGGAAGACTGAGTCTTCCTACTCTCTACGTTTTGAGCGTTTCCTGTGTCATCAGTTCTACATTCCGATGCACCTCTGCAGGTTTACTGTATCCATTGAACCCCCCCCATTGACGATGAAACACAGAAATTGCATCGGAATTAAATATAAAAGATACAACTCCGACTTAAATACAGGAAGACTGAGTCGTTCTACTGTCTAGGTTTTGAGCGTTTCCTGTGTCACCAGTTTTACATTCCGATGCACCTCTGCAGGTTTACTGTATCCACTGGACCTTCACAGTGACGATGAAACACAGAAATTGCATCGGAATGAAATAAAAGAGACACAATGTCGACTTAAGTACAGGAAGAGGGTGTCTTTCTATTGTATATGTTTTGAGCGTTTCCTCTGTCACCAGTTTTACATTCCGATGCACCTCTGCAGGTTTACTGTAACCATTGGACCTTCCCATTGACGATGAAACACAGAAATTGCATCGGAATTAAATATAAGAGACACAATGTCGACTTAAGTACAGGTAGATTGAGTCTTCCTACTGTCAATGTTTGGGCGTTTCCTGTGTCAACAGTTTTACATTCCGATGCACCTCTGCAGGTTTACTGTATCCCTTGGATCTTCCCATTGACGTTGAAACACAGAAATTTTATTGGAATTAAATATAAGAGACACAATGCCGACTTAAGTACAGGAAGACTGAGTCTTACTACTGGCTATGTTTTGAGCGTTACCTGCGTCTCCAGTTTTACATTCCGATGCACCTCTGCAGGTTTACTGTATCCCTTGGACCTTCACAGTGACGAAGAAACACAGAAATTGCATCGGAATTAAATATAAGAGACCCAATGCCGACTTAAGTACAGAGAGACTGAGTCTTCCTACTGTCTATGTTTTGAGCGTCTGCTGTGTCACCAGTCTTATATTCCGATGCACCTCTGCAGGGTTACTGTATCCCTTGGACCTTCCCATTGACGATGAAACACAGAAATTGCATCGAAATTAAATATAAGAGACCCAATGCCGACTTAAGTACAGAAAGACTGAGTCTTCCTACTGTCTATGTTTTGAGCGTCTGCTGTGTCACCAGTCTTATATTCCGATGCACCTCTGCAGGGTTACTGTATCCCTTGGACCTTCCCATTGACGATGAAACACAGAAATTTTATCGGAATTAAATATAAGAGACACAATGCCGACTTAAGTACAGGAAGACTGAGTCTTCCTACTGTCTATGTTTTGAGCGTTTCCTGTGTCAACAGTTCTACATTCCGATGCACCTCTGCAGGTTTACTGTATCCATTGGACCCCCCCCCCCCCCCCATTGACGATGAAGCACAGAAATTGCATCGGAATTAAATATGAAAGACACAATGTCGACTTCAGTACAGGAAGAGTGTGTCTTTCAATTGCATATGCTTTGAGTGTTTCCTGTGTCACCAGTTTTACATTCCGATGCACCTCTGCAGGTTTACTGTATCCTTTGGACCTTCCCATTGACGATGAAACACAGAAATTGCATCGGAATTAAATATAACAGACACAATGCCGACTTAGGTACAGGAAGGCTGAGTCTTCCTACTGTCTATGTTTTGAGCGTTTCCTGTTTCACCAGTTTTACATTCCGATGCACCTCTGCAGGTTTACTGTATCCCTTGGATCTTCCCATTAACGATGAAGCACAGAAATTGCATCGGAATTAAATATAAGAGACACAATGCCGACTTAAGTACAGGAAGACTGAATCTCCCTACTGTCTATGTTTTGAGCGTCTCCTGTGTCACCAGTCTTACATTCCGATGCACCTTTGCAGGTTTACTGTATCCCTTGGACCTTTTCCATTGACCATGAAACAAAGAAATTCCATCGGAATTAAATATAAGAAACACAATGCCGACTTAAGTACAGGAAGACTGAGTCTCCCTACTGTCTATGTTTTGAGCGTCTCCTGTGTCACCAGTTTTACATTCCGATGCACCTCTGCAGGTTTGCTGTATCCCTTGCACCTTCCCATTGACAAGGAAACACAGAAATTACATCGGAATTACATATAACAGACACAATGCCGATTTAAGTACAGGAAGACTGAGTCTTACTACTGGCCATGTTTTGAGCGTTTCCTGTGTCACCAGTTTTACATTCCGATGCACCTCTGCAGGTTTACTGTATCCATCGGACCTTCCCATTGACGATGAAACACAGAAATTACATCGGAATTAAATATAAGAGACACAACGCCGACTTATGTACAGGAAGACTGAGTCTTCCTACTCTCTACGTTTTGAGCGTTTCCTGTGTCATCAGTTCTACATTCCGATGCACCTCTGCAGGTTTACTGTATCCATTGAACCCCCCCATTGACGATGAAACACAGAAATTGCATCGGAATTAAATATAAAAGATACAACTCCGACTTAAATACAGGAAGACTGAGTCGTTCTACTGTCTATGCTTTGAGCGTTTCCTGTGTCACCAGTTTTACATTCCGATGCACCTCTGCAGGTTTACTGTATCCACTGGACCTTCACAGTGACGATGAAACACAGAAATTGCATCGGAATGAAATAAAAGAGACACAATGTCGACTTAAGTACAGGAAGAGTGTGTCTTTCTATTGTATATGTTTTGAGCGTTTCCTCTGTCACCAGTTTTACATTCCGATGCACCTCTGCAGGTTTACTGTAACCATTGGACCTTCCCATTGACGATGAAACACAGAAATTGCATCGGAATTAAATATAAGAGACACAATGTCGACTTAAGTACAGGTAGATTGAGTCTTCCTACTGTCAATGTTTGGGCGTTTCCTGTGTCAACAGTTTTACATTCCGATGCACCTCTGCAGGTTTACTGTATCCCTTGGATCTTCCCATTGACGATGAAACACAGAAATTTTATCGGAATTAAATATAAGAGACACAATGCCGACTTAAGTACAGGAAGACTGAGTCTTACTACTGGCTATGTTTTGAGCGTTACCTGCGTCTCCAGTTTTACATTCCGATGCACCTCTGCAGGTTTACTGTATCCATCGGACCTTCCCATTGACGATGAAACACAGAAATTACATCGGAATTAAATATAAGAGACCCAATGCCGACTTAAGTACAGAAAGACTGAGTCTTCCTACTGTCTATGTTTTGAGCGTCTGCTGTGTCACCAGTCTTACATTCCGATGCACCTCTGCAGGGTTACTGTATCCCTTGGACCTTCCCATTGACGATGAAACACAGAAATTTTATCGGAATTAAATATAAGAGACACAATGCCGACTTAAGTACAGGAAGACTGAGTCTTCCTACTGTCTATGTTTTGAGCGTTTCCTGTGACAACAGTTCTACATTCCGATGCACCTCTGCAGGTTTACTGTATCCATTGGACCCCCCCCCCCCCCCCATTGACGATGAAACACAGAAATTGCATCGGAATTAAATATGAAAGACACAATGTCGACTTCAGTACAGGAAGAGTGTGTCTTTCAATTGCATATGCTTTGAGCGTTTCCTGTGTCACCAGTTTTACATTCCGATGCACCTCTGCAGGTTTACTGTATCCATTGGACCTTCCCATTGACGATGAAACACAGAAATTGCATCGGAATTAAATATAACAGACACAATGCCGACTTAGGTACAGGAAGGCTGAGTCTTCCTACTGTCTATGTTTTGAGCGTTTCCTGTTTCACCAGTTTTACAGTCCGATGCACCTCTGCAGGTTTACTGTATCCCTTGGATCTTCCCATTAACGATGAAACACAGAAATTGCATCGGAATTAAATATAAGAGACACAATGCCGACTTAAGTACAGGAACATTGAGTCTTCCTACTGTCTATGTTTTGAGCGTTTCCAGCGTCACCAGTTTTACATTCCGATGCACCTCTGCAGGTTTACTGTGTCCCTTGAACCTTCCCATTGGCGATGAAACACAGAAATTGCACCGCAATTAAATATAAGAGACACAATGTCGTCTTAAGTGGAGGAAGTCTGAGTCTTCCTACTGTCTATGTTTTGAGCGATTCCTGAGTCTCCAGTTTTACATTCCGATGCACCTATGCAGGTCTACAGTATCCCTTGGACCTTCATAGTGACGATGAAACACAGAAATTGCATCGGAATTAAATATAAGAGACACAATGCCGACTTAAGTACAGGAAGACTGAATCTCCCTACTGTCTATGTTTTGAGCGTCTCCTGTGTCACCAGTCTTACATTCCGATGCACCTTTGCAGGTTTACTGTATCCCTTGGACCCCTTCCATTGACCATGAAACAAAGAAATTCCATCTGAATTAAATATAAGAAACACAATGCCGACTTAAGTACAGAAGGACTGAGTCTTCCTACTGTCTATGATTTGAGCGTTTCCTGTGTCACCAGTTTTACATTCCGATGCACCTATGCAGGTCTACAGTATCCCTTGGACCTTCATAGTGACGATGAAACACAGAAATTGCATCGGAATTAAATATAAGAGACACAATGCCGACTTAAGTACAGGAAGACTGAGTCTCCCTACTGTCTATGTTTTGAGCGTCTCCTGTGTCACCAGTTTTACATTCCGATGCACCTCTGCAGGTTTGCTGTATCCCTTGCACCTTCCCATTGACAAGGAAACACAGAAATTACATCGGAATTAAACAGACACAATGCCGATTTAAGTACAGGAAGACTGAGTCTTACTACTGGCCATGTTTTGAGCGTTTCCTGTGTCACCAGTTTTACATTCCGATGCACCTCTGCAGGTTTACTGTATCCCTTTGACCTTCCCATTGACGATGAATCACAGAAATTGCACCGGAATTAAATATAAGAGACACAATGCCGACTTAAGTACAGGAAGATTGAGTCTTCCAACTGTCTATTTTTTGAGCGTTTCCTGCGTCACCAGTTTTACATTCCGATGCACCTCTGCACGTTACTGTATCCATTGGACCTTCCGAGTGACGATGAAACACAGAAATTGCATCGGAATTAAATATAAAAGACACAATGCCGACTTAAGTACAGGAAGACTGAGTCTTCCTACTGTCAATTTTTGAGCGTTTCCTGTGTCACCAGTTTTACATTCCGATCCACTTCTGCAGGTTTACTGTATCCATTCGACCTTCCCTTTGACGACGAAGCACAGAAACTGCATCGGAATTAAATATAAGAGACCCAACGCCGACTTAAGTACAAGAAAACTGAGTCTTCTTACGGTCTATGATTTGAGCGCTTCCTGTGTCACCATTTTTACTGTCCAATGCACCTCTGCAGGTTTACTATATACCTTGGAACTTCCCATTGACGAAAAAACACAGAAATTGCATCAGAATTAAGTATAAGAGATACAATGCCGACTTAGGTACACGAAGATTAAGTCTTCCTACTGTCTATGTTTTGATCGTTTCCTGTGTCACCAGTTTTTCATTCCGATGCACCTCTGCACGTTTACTGATCCATTGTACCCTCCCATTGACGATGAAGCACAGAAATAACATCGGAATTAAATATAAGAGACACAATGCCGACTTAAGCACAGGAAGGCTGGGTCTTCCTACTGTCTATGTTTTGAGCGTTTCCTGTGTCACCAGTTTTACATTCCGATGCACCTCTGCAGGTTTACTGTATCCCTTGGATCTTCCCATTGACGATGAAACACAGAAATTTTATCGGAAATAAATATAAGAGACACAATGCCGACTTAAGTACAGGAACATTGAGTCTTCCTACTGTCTATGTTTGACCGTTTCCTGCGTCACCAGTTTTACATTCCGATGCACCTCTGCAGGTTTACTGTATCCATCGGACCTTCCCATTGACGATGAAACACAGAAATTACATCGGAATTAAATATAAGAGACACAACGCCGACTTAAGTACAAGAAAACTGAGTCTTCTAACGGTCTACGTTTTGAGCGTTTCCAGTGTCACCAGTTTTACATTCCGATGCAGCATTGCAGGTTTACTGTGTCCCTTGGACCTTCCCATTTGCGATGAAACACAGAAATTGCATCGGAATTAAATATAAGGGTCACAATGACGTCTTAAGTACAGGAAGACATAGTCTTCCTACTCTCTATGTTTTGAGCGTTTCCTGTGTCACCAGTTTTACATTCCCATGGACCTCTGCAGGTTTACTGGATCCCTTGGACCTTCAAAGTGACGATGAAACACAGAAATTGCATCGGAATTAAATATAAGAGACACAATGCCGACTTAAGTACAGGAAGACTGAGTCTTCCTACTGTCTATGTTTTGAGCGTTTCCTGTGTCACCAGTTTTACATTCCGATGCACCTCTGCAGGTATACTGTTTCCCTTCGACTTTCCCATTGACGATGAATCACAGAAATAGCATAGGAATTAAATATAAGAGACACGATGCCGACTTAAGTCCAGGAAGACTGAGTCTTCCTACTGTCTATGTTTTGAGCGTTTCCTGTGTCAACAGTTCTACATTCCGATGCACCTCTGCAAGTTTACTGTATCCATTGGACCCCCCCCATTGACGATGAAACACAGAAATTGCATCGGAATTAAATATGAAAGACACAATGCCGACTTAAGTACAGGAAGACTGAGTCTTTCTACTGTCTATGTTTTGAGCGTTTCCTGTGTCACCACTTTTACATTCCGATGCACCTCTGCAGGTTTACTGTATCCATTGGACCTTCACAGTGACGATGAAAAACAGAAATTGCATCGGAATGAAATAAAAGAGACACAATGTCGACTTAAGTACAGGAAGAGGGTGTCTTTATATTGTCTATGCTTTGAGCGTTTCCTGTGTCACCAGTTTTACATTCCGATGCACCTCTGCAGGTTTACTGTATCCATTGGACCTTCACAGTGACGATGAAACACAGAAATTGCATCGGAATTAAATATAAAAGACACAATGACGACTTAAGTACAGGAAGACTGAGTCTTTCTACTGTCTACGATTTGAGCGTTTCCTGTGTCACCAGTTTTACATTCCGATGCACCTTTGCAGGTTAACTGTATCCACTGGACCTTCCCATTGACGATGAAACACAGAAATTGCATCGAAATTAAATATAAGAGACACAATGTCAGCTTAAGTACAGGAAGATTGAGTCCTCCTACTGTCTATGTTTTGAGCGTTTCCTGCGTCACCAATTTTACAATCCGATGCACCTCTGCAGGTTTAATGTATCCATTGGACCCTCCCATTGACGATGAAACACAGAAATAGCATCGGAATGAAATATAAGAGACACAATGCCGACTTAAGTACAGGAACATTGAGCCTTCCTACTGTCTATGTTTTGAGCGTTTCCAGCGTCAGCAGTTTTACATTACGAAGCACCTCTGCAGGCTTACTGTGTCCCTTGGACCTTCCCATTGGCGATGAAACACAGAAATTGCACCGCAATTAAATATGAGAGACACACTGACGTCTTAAGTAGAGGAAGACTGAGTCTTCCTACTGTCTATGCTTTGAGCGTTTCCTGTGTCTCCAGTTTTACATTCCGATGCACCTCTGCAGGTTTACTGTATCCCTTGGACCTTCACAGTGACGAAGAAACACAGAAATTGCATCCGAATTAAATATAAGTGACACAATGCCGACTTAAGTACAGAAAGACTGAGTCTTCCTACTGTCTATGTTTTGAGCGTCTCCTGTGTCAGCAGTCTTACATTCCGATGCACCTCTGCAGGGTTACTGTATCCCTTGGACCTTCCCATTGACGATGAAACACAGAAATTGCATAGGAATTAAATATAAGAGACACAATGCCGACTTAAGTACAGAAGGACTGAGTCTTCCTACTGTCTATGATTTGAGCGTTTCCTGTGTCACCAGTTTTACATGCCGAAGCACTTATGCAGGTCTACAGTATCCCTTGGACCTTCATAGTAACGATGAAACACAGAAATTGCATCGGAATTAAATATAAGAGACACAATGTCGACTTAAGTACAGAGAGACTGAGTCTTCCTACTCTCTATGTTTTGAGCGTTTCCTGTGTCACCAGTTTTACATTCCGATGCACCTCTGCAGGTTTGCTGTATCCCTTGCACCTTCCCATTGACAATGAAACACAGAAATTACATCGGAATTAAATATAACAGACACAATGCCGATTTAAGTACAGGAAGACTGAGTCTTACTACTGTCTATGTTTTGAGCGTTTCCTGTGTCACCAGATTTACATTCCGATGCACCTCTGCAGGTTTACTGTATCCCTTTGACCTTCCCATTGACGATGAATCACAGAAATTGCACCGCAATTAAATATAAGGGACACAATGCCGACTTAAGTACAGGAAGATTGAGTCTTCCTACAGTCTACTTTTTGAGCGTTTCCTGTGTCATCAGTTCTACATTCCGATGCACCTCTGCAGGTTTACTGTACCCATTGAACCCCCCCATTCACGATGAAACACAGAAATTGCATCGGAATTAAATATAAAAGACACAATGCCGACTTAAGTACAGGAAGACTGAGTCTTTCTACTGTCTATGTTTTGAGCGTTTCCTGTGTCACCAGTTTTACATTCCGATGCACCTCTGCAGGTTTACTGTATCCACGGGACCTTCACAGTGACGATGAAACACAGAAATTGCATCGGAATGAAATATAAGGTACAGAATGTCGACTTCAGTACAGGATGAGTGTGTCTTTCTACTGTATATGTTTTGAGCGTTTCCTGTGACACCAGTTTTACATTCCGATGCACCTCTGCAGGTTTACTGTATCCATTGGACCTTCCCATTGACGATGAAACAGAATTTGCATCGGAATTAAATATAAGAGACACAATGCCGACTTAGGTAGAGGAATACTGAGTCTTCCTACTGTCTATGTTTTGAGCGTTTCCTGTGTCACAGTTTTCCATTTTGATGCACCTCTGCAGGTTTACTGTATCATTTGGACCTTCACTGTGACGATGAAACACAGAAATTGCATCTAAATTAAATATCAGAGACACAATGCCGACTTCAGTACAAGAAAACTGAGTCTTCTTAGAGTCTATGATTTGACCGCTTCCTGTGTCACCAGTTTTACATTCCGAAGCACCTCTGCAGGTTTACTATATACCTTGGACCTTCCCATTGACGAAAAAACACAGAAATTGCATCGAAATTGTCTATAAGAGATACAATGCCGACTTAGGTGCAGGAAGACTGAGTCTTCCTACTGTCTATGTTTTGATCGTTTCCTGTGTCACCAGTTTTTCATTCCGATGCACCTCTGCACGTTTACTGTATCCATTGGATCTTCCCATTGACGATGAAACACATAAATTGCATCGGAATTAAATATAAGAGACACAATGCCGACATAACAACAGGAATGCAGAGTCTTCCTACTGTCTATGCTTTGAGCGTTTCCTGTGTCACCAGTTTTACATTCCGATTCACCTCTGCAGGTTTACTGTATCCCTTGGATCTTCCCATGGACGATGAAACACAGAAATTTTATCGGATTTAAATATAAGAGACACAATGCCGACTTAAGTACAGGAACATTGAGTCTTCCTACAGTCTATGTTTTGAGCGTTTCCTGCGTCACCAGTTTTACATTCCGATGCTCCTCTGCAGGTTTACTGTATCCATCGGACCTTCCCATTGACGATGAAACACAGAAATTACATCGGAATTAAATATAAGAGACACAACGCCGACTTAAGTACAAGAAAACTGAGTCTTCTAACGGTCTACGTTTTGAGCGTTTCCAGTGTCACCAGTTTTACATTCCGATGCACCTTTGCAGGTTTACTGTGTCCCTTGGACCTTCCCATTTGCGATGAAGCACAGAAATTGCATCGGAATTAAATACAAGTGTCACAATGACGTCTTAAGTACAAGAAAACTGTGTCTTCTAACGGTCTACGTTTTGAGCGTTTCCAGAGTCACCAGTTTTACATTCCCATGCACCTCTGCAGGTTTTCCTGTATCACTTGGACCTTCAAAGTGACGATGAAACACAGAAATTGCATCGGAATAAATATAAGAGACACAATGCCGACTTAAGGACAGGAAGGCTGAGTCTTCCTACTGTCTATGATTTGAGCGTTTCTCCTGCCACCAGTTTTACATTCCGATGCACCTCTGCAGGTTTACTGTATCGCTTGAATCTTCTCATTGACGATGAAACACAGAAATTTTATCGGAATTAAATATAAGAGACACAATGCCGACTTAAGTACGGGAACATTGAGTCTTCCTACTGCCTATGTTTTGAGCGTTTCCAGCGTCACCAGTTTTACATTCCGATGCACCTCTGCAGGTTTACTGTTTCCCGTGGACCTTCCCATTGGTGATGAAACACAGAAATTGCACCGCAATTAAATATAAGAGACACAATGACGTTTTAAGTACAGGAAGACTGAGTCTTCCTACTGTCTATGTTTTGAGCGGCTCCTGTGTCACCAGTCTTACATTCCGATGCACCTCTGCAGGGTTACTGTATCCCTTTGACCTTCCCATTGACGATGAAACACAGAAATTTTATCGGAATTAAATATAAGAGACACAATGCCGACTTAAGTACAGCAACATTGAGTCTTCCTACTGTCTATGATTTGAGCGTTTCCAGGGTAACCAGTTTTAAATTCCGATGCACCTCTGCAGGTTTACTGTATCCCTTTGACCTTCCCATTGACGATGAATCACAGAAATTGCACCGGAATTAAATATAAGAGACACAATGCCGACTTAAGTACAGGAAGTATGAGTCTTCCCACTGTCTATGTTTTGAGCGTTTCCTGTGTCTCCAGTTTTACTTTCCCATGCACCTCTGCAGGTTTTCCTGTATCCCTTGGACCTTCAAAGTGACGATGAAACACAGAAATTGCATCGGAATTAAATATAAGAGACACAATGCCGACTTATGTACAGGAAGACTGAGTCTTCCTACTGTCTATGTTTTGAGCGTTTCCTGTGTCACCAGTTTTACATTCCGATGCACCTCTGCAGGTATAATGTTTCCCTTCGACTTTCCCATTGACGATGAAACACAGAAATTGCATCGGAATTAAATATAAGATACACAATTCCGACTTAAGTACAGGAAGACTGGATCTTCCTACTGTCAATGTTTGAGCGTTTCCTGTGTCAACAGTTTTAAATTCCGATGCACCTCTGCAGGTTTACTGTATCCCTTGGACCTTCACAGTGACGATGAAACACAGAAATTGCATCTAAATTAAATATAAGAGACACAATGCCGACTTAAGGACAGGAAGGCTGAGTCTTCCTACTGTCTATGATTTGAGCGTTTCCTCTGCCACCAGTTTTACATTCCAATGCACCTCTGCAGGTTTACTGTATCCACTGAACCTTCACAGTGACGATGAAACACAGAAATTGCATCGGAATGAAATATAAGGGACAGAATGTCGACTTCAGTACAGGAAGAGTGTGTCTTTCTACTGTATATGCTTTGAGCGTTTCCTGTGACACCAGTTTTACATTCCGATGCACCTCTGCAGGTTTACTGTATCCATTGGACCTTCCCATTGACGATGAAACACAGAATTTGCATCGGAATTAAATATAAGAGACACAATGCCGACTTAGGTAGAGGAATACTGAGTCTTCCTACTGTCTATGTTTTGAGCGTTTCCTGTGTCACAGTTTTCCATTTTGATGCACCTCTGCAGGTTTACTGTATCTTTTGGACCTTCACTGTGACGATGAAACACAGAAATTGCATCTAAATTAAATATCAGAGACACAATGCCGACTTCAGTACAAGAAAACTGAGTCTTCTTAGAGTCTATGTTTTGACCGCTTCCTGTGTCACCAGTTTTACATTCCGAAGCACCTCTGCAGGTTTACTATATACCTTGGACCTTCCCATTGACGAAAAAACACAGAAATTGCATCGAAATTATCTATAAGAGATACAATGCCGACTTAGGTGCAGGAAGACTGAGTCTTCCTACTGTCTATGTTTTGATCGTTTCCTGTGTCACCAGTTTTTCATTCCGATGCACCTCTGCACGTTAACTGTATCCATTGGATCTTCCCATTGACGATGAAAGACATAAATTGCATCGGAATTAAATATAAGAGACACAATGCCGACATAACAACAGGAATGCTGAGTCTTCCTACTGTCTATGCTTTGAGCGTTTGCTGTGTCACCAGTTTTACATTCCGATTCACCTCTGCAGGTTTACTGTATCCCTTGGATCTTCCCATGGACGATGAAACACAGAAATTTTATCGGATTTAAATATAAGAGACACAATGCCGACTTAAGTACAGGAACATTGAGTCTTCTTACTGTCTATGTTTTGAGCGTTTCCTGCGTCACCAGTTTTACATTCCGATGCTCCTCTGCAGGTTTACTGTATCCATCGGACCTTCCCATTGACGATGAAACACAGAAATTACATCGGAATTAAATATAAGAGACACAACGCCGACTTAAGTACAAGAAAACTGAGTCTTCTAACGGTCTACGTTTTGAGCGTTTCCAGTGTCACCAGTTTTACATTCCGATGCACCTTTGCAGGTTTACTGTGTCCCTTGGACCTTCCCATTTGCGATGAAGCACAGAAATTGCATCGGAATTAAATATAAGGGTCACAATGACGTCTTAAGTACAAGAAAACTGTGTCTTCTAACGGTCTATGTTTTGAGCGTTTCCAGTGTCACCAGTTTTACATTCCCATGCACCTCTGCAGGTTTTCCTGTATCACTTGGACCTTCAAAGTGACGATGAAACACAGAAATTGCATCGGAATTAAATATAAGAGACACAATGCCGACTTAAGGACAGGAAGGCTGTGTCTTCCTACTGTCTATGATTTGAGCGTTTCCTCTGCCACCAGTTTTACATTCCGATGCACCTCTGCAGGTTTACTGTATCGCTTGAATCTTCTCATTGACGATGAAACACAGAAATTTTATCGGAATTAAATATAAGAGACACAATGCCGACTTAAGTACAGGAACATTGAGTCTTCCTACTGTCTATGTTTTGAGCGTTTCCAGCGTCACCAGTTTTACATTCCGATGCACCTCTGCAGGTTTACTGTTTCCCGTGGACCTTCCCATTGGCGATGAAACACAGAAATTGCACCGCAATTAAATATAAAAGACACAATGACGTTTTAAGTACAGGAAGACTGAGTCTTCCTACTGTCTATGTTTTGAGCGGCTCCTGTGTCACCAGTCTTACATTCCGATGCACCTCTGCAGGGTTACTGTATCCCTTTGACCTTCCCATTGACGATGAAACACAGAAATTTTATCGGAATTAAATATAAGAGACACAATGCCGACTTAAGTACAGGAACATTGGGTCTTCCTACTGTCTATGTTTTGAGCGTTTCCAGGGTCACCAGTTTTAAATTCCGATGCACCTCTGCAGGTTTACTTTATCCCTTTGACCTTCCCATTGACGATGAATCACAGAAATTGCACCGGAATTAAATATAAGAGACACAATGCCGACTTAAGTACTGGAAGTATGAGTCTTCCCACTGTCTATGTTTTGAGCGTTTCCTGTGTCTCCAGTTTTACATTCCCATGCACCTCTGCAGGTTTTCCTGTATCCCTTGGACCTTCAAAGTGACGATGAAACACAGAAATTGCATCGGAATTAAATATAAGAGACACAATGCCGACTTAAGTACAGGAAGACTGAGTCTTCCTACTGTCTATGTTTTGAGCGTTTCCTGTGTCACCAGTTTTACATTCCGATGCACCTCTGCAGGTATAATGTTTCCCTTCGACTTTCCCATTGACGATGAAACACAGAAATTGCATCGGAATTTAAATATAAGATACACAATTCCGACTTAAGTACAGGAAGACTGGATCTTCCTACTGTCAATGTTTGAGCGTTTCCTGTGTCAACAGTTTTAAATTCCGATGCACCTCTGCAGGTTTACTGTATCCCTTGGACCTTCACAGTGACGATGAAACACAGAAATTGCATCTACATTAAATATAAGAGACACAATGCCGACTTAAGGACAGGAAGGCTGAGTCTTCCTACTGTCTATGATTTGAGCGTTTCCTCTGCCACCAGTTTTACATTCCAATGCACCTCTGCAGGTTTACTGTATCGCTTGAATCTTCCCATTGACGATGAAACAGAAATTTTATCGGAATTAAATATAAGAGACACAATGCCGACTTAAGTACAGGAACATTGAATCTTCCTACTGTCTATGTTTTGAGCGTTTCCAGCGTCACCAGTTTTACATTCCGATGCACCTATGCAGGTTTACTGTTTCCCGTGGACCTTCCCATTGGCGATGAAACACAGAAATTGCACCGCAATTAAATATAAGAGACACAATGACGTTTTAAGTAGAGGAAGACTGAGTCTTCCTACTGTCTATGTTTTGAGCGTTTCCTGTGTCTCCAGTTTTACATTCCGATGCACCTCTGCAGGTTTACTGTATCCCTTGGACCTTCACAGTGACGAAGAAATACAGAAATTGCATCCGAATTAAATATAAGAGACACAATGCCGACTTAAGTACAGGAAGACTGAGTCCTCCTACTGTCTATGTTTTGAGTGTCTCCTGTGTCACCAGTCTTACATTCCGATGCACCTCTGCAGGGTTACTGTATCCCTTGGACCTTCCCATTGACGATGAAACACAGAAATTTTATCGGAATTAAATATAAGAGACACAATGCCGACTTAAGTACAGGAACATTGAGTCTTCCTACTGTCTATTTTTTGAGCGTTTCCTGCGTCACCAGTTTTACATTCCGACGCACCTCTGCAGGTTTACTGTATCCATCGGACCTTCCCATTGACGATGAAACACAGAAATTACATCGGAATTAAATATAAGAGACACAACGCCGACTTAAGTACAGGAAGACTGAGTCTTCCTCCTCTCTACGTTTTGAGCGTTTCCTGCGTCATCAGTTCTACATTCCGATGCACCTGTGCAGGTTTACTGTATCCATTGAACCCCCCCATTGACGATGAAGCACAGAAATTGCATCGGAATTAAATATAAAAGACACAATGCCGACTTAAGTACACGAAGACTGAGTCTTTCTACTGTCTATGTTTTGAGCGTTTCCTGTGTCACCAGTTTTACATTCCGATGCACCTCTGCAGGTTTACTGTATCCTCTGGACCTTCACAGTGGCGATGGAACACAGAAATTCCATCGGAATGAAATATAAGAGACACAATGTCGACTTAAGTACAGGAAGAGTGTGTCTTTCTATTGTATATGTTTTGAGCGTTTCCTGTGTCACCAGTTTTACATTCCGATGCACCTCTGCAGGTTTACTGTATCCATTGGACCTTCCCATGGACGATGAAACACAGAAATTGCATCGGAATTAAATATAAGAGACACAATGCCGACTTAGATACAGGAAGACTGAGTCTTCCTAATGTCTATATTTTAAACTTTTCCTGTGTCAACAGTTTTCCATTCCGATGCACCTCTGCAGGTTTACTGTATCCATTGGACCTTCACAGTGACGATGAAGCACAGAAATTGCATCGGAATTAAATATAAGAGACACAATGCCGACTTAAGTACAGGAAGACTGAGTCTTCCTACTGTCTATGTTTTGAGCGTTTCCTGTGTCACCAGTTTTACATTCCGATGCACCTATGCAGGTCTACAGTATTCCTTGGACCTTCATAGTGAGGATGAAACACAGAAATTGCATCGGAATTAAATATAAAAGACACAATGACGACTTAAGTACAGGGAGACTGAGTCTTTCTACTGTCTATGATTTGAGCGTTTCCTGTGTCACCAGTTTTACATTCTGATGCACCTTTGCAGGTTAACTGTTTCCACTGGACCTTCCCATTGACGATGAAACACAGAAATTACATCGGAATTAAATATAAGAGACACAATGCCGACTTAAGTACAGAAGGACTGAGTCTTCCTACTCTCTATGTTTTGAGCGTTTCCTGTGTCACCAGTTTTACATTCCGATGCACCTATGCAGGTCTACAGTATCCCTTGGACCTTCATAGTGACGATGAAACACAGAAATTGCATCGGAATTAAATATAAAAGACACAATGACGACTTAAGTACAGGAAGACTGAGTCTTTCGACTGTCTATGATTTGAGCGTTTCCTGTGTCACCAGTTTTACATTCCGATGCACCTTTGCAGGTTAACTGTATCCACTGGACCTTCCCATTGACGATGAAACACAAAAAATGCATCGGAATTAAATATAAGTGACACAATGCCGACTTAAGTACAGGAAGACTGAGTATTCCTACTGTCAATGTTTGAGCGTTTCCTGTGTCAACAGTTTTACTTTCCGATGCACCTCTGCAGGTTTACTGTATCCATCGGACCTTCCCATTGACGATGAAACACAGAAATTACATCGGAATTAAATATAAGAGACACACCGCCGACTTAAGTACATGAAAACTGAGTCTTCTTACGGTCTACGTTTTCAGCGTTTCCAGTGTCACCAGTTTTACATTCCGATGCACCTCAGCAGGTTTACTGTATCCATTGGACCTTCCGATTGACGATGAAACAAAGAAAATGCATCGGAATTAAATATAAGAGACACAATGCCGACTTAAGTACAGGAAGACTGAGTCTTCCAACTGTCAATGTTTGAGAGTTTCCTGTGTCAACAGTTTTACATTCCGATGCACCTCAGCAGGTTTACTGTAACCATTGGACCTTCACATTGACGATGAAACACAGAAAATGAATCGGAATTAAATATAAGAGACACAATGCCGACTTAAGTACAGGAAGACTGAGTCTTCCTTCTGTCTATGTTTTGGGCGTTTCCTGTGTCACCAGTTTTACATTCCGATCCACCTCTGCAGGTTACTGTATCCATTGGACCTTCCCTTTGACGACGAAGCACAGAAATTGCATCGGAATTAAATATAAGAGACACAACGCCGACTTAAGTACAAGAAAACTGAGTCTTCTTACGGTCTATGATTTGAGCGTTTCCTGTGTCACCATTTTTACATTCCAATGCACCTCTGCAGGTTTACTATATACCTTGGACCTTCCCATTGACGAAAAAACACAGAAATTGCATCGGAATTAAATATAAGAGATACAATGCCGACTTAGGTACAGGAAGACTAAGTCTTCCTACTGTCTATGTTTTCAGCGTTTCCTATGTCATCAGTTTTACATTTTGATGCACCTCTGTAGCGTTTCCTGTGTCACCATTTTTACATTCCAATGCACCTCTGCAGGTTTACTATATACCTTGGACCTTCCCATTGACGACGAAACACAGAAATTGCACACCATTTAAATATAAGAGACACAATGACGTCTTAAGTAGAGGAAGCTTGAGTCTTCCTACTGTCTATGTTTTGAGCGTCTCCGGTGTCACCAGTTTTACATTCCGATGCACGTCTGCAGGCTTACTGTATCCCTTGGACCTTCCCATTGACGATGTAACACAGAAATTGCATCGGAATTAAAGATAAGAGACACAATGCCGACTTAAGTACAGAAAGACTGAGTCTTCCTACTGTCTATGCTTTGAGCGTTTCCTGTGTCACCAGTTTTACATTCCGATGTTCCTATGCAGGTCTACAGTATCTCTTGGACCTTCATAGCGACGATGAAACACAGAAATTGCATCGGAATTAAATATAAGAGACACAATGTCGACTTAAGTACAGGAAGACTGAGTCTTCCTATTCTCTATGATTTGAGCGTTTCCTGTGTCACCAGTTACACATTCCCATGCACCTCTGCAGGTTTGCTGTATCACTTGCACCTTCCCATTGACAATGAAACACAGAAATTTCATCGGAATTAAATATAACAGACACAATGCCGACTTAAGTACAGGAAGACTGAGTCTTTCTACTGTCTATGATTTGAGCGTTTCCTGTGTCACCAGTTTTACATTCCGATGCACCTCTGCAGGTTTACTGTATCCATTGGACCTTCACAGTGACGATGAAACACAGAAATTGCATCGGAATTAAATATAAGAGACACAATGCCGACTTAAGTACAGGAACATTGAGTCTTCCTACTGTCTATAGTTTGAGCGTTTCCTGCGTCACCAGTTTTACATTCCGATGCACCTCTGCAGGTTTACTGTATTCATTGGACCTTCCCATTGACGATGAATCACAGAAATTGCATCGGAATTAAATATAAGAGACACAATGCCGACTTAAGTACAGGAAGATTGAGTCTTCCTACTGTCTATTTTTTGAGCGTTTCCTGCGTCACCAGTTTTACATTCCGATGCACCTCTGCAGGTTTACTGTATCCATCGGACATACCCATTGACGATGAAACACTGAAATTACATCGTAATTAAATATAAGAGACACAACGCCGACTTAAGTACAAGAAAACTGAGTCTTCTTACGGTCTACGTTTTGAGCGTTTCCAGTGTCACCAGTTTTAGATTCCGATGCACCTCTGCAGGTTTGCTGTCTCCCTTGCACCTTCCCATTGAGAATAAAACACCGAAATTACATCGGAATTACATATAACAGACACAATGCCGAATTTAAGTACAGGAAGACTGAGTCTTACTACTGTCTATGTTTTAAGCGTTTCCTGTGTCACCAGTTTTACATTCCGATGCACCTCTGCAGGTTTACTGTATCTCTTTGACCTTCCCATTGACGATGAATCACAGAAATTGCACCGGAATTAAATATAAGAGACACAATGCCGACTTAAGTACAGGAATATTGTGTCTTCCTACTGTCTATTTTTTGAGCGTTTTCTGCGTCACCAGTTTTACATTCCGATGCACCTCTGCAGGTTTACTGTATCCATCGGACCTTCCCATTGACGATGAAACACAGAAGTTACATCGGAATTAAATATAAGAGACACAACGCCGACTTAAGTACAGGAAGACTGAGTCTTCCTACTCTCTACGTTTTGAGCGTTTCCTGTGTCATAAGTTCTACATTCCGATGCACCTCTGCAGGTTTACTGTATCCATTGAACCCCCCCATTGACGATGAAACACAGAAATTGCATCGGAATTAAATATAAAAGACACAACGCCGACTTAAGTACAGGAAGACTGAGTCTTTCTACTGTCTATCTTTTGAGCGTTTCCTGGTCACCAGTTTTACATTCCGATGCACCTCTGCAGGTGTACTGTATCCACTGGACCTTCACAGTGACGATGAAACACAGAAATTGCATCGGAATGAAATATAAGAGACACAATGTCGACTTCAGTACAGGAAGAGTGTGTCTTTCTATTGCATATGCTTTGAGCGTTTCCTGTGTCACCAGTTTTACATTCCGATGCACCTCTGCAGGTTTTCCTGTATCCCTTGGGCCTTCAAAGTGACGATGAAACACAGAAATTGCATCGGAATTAAATATAAGAGACACAATGCCGACTAAAGTACAGGAAGACTGAGTCTTCCTACTGTCTATGTTTTGAGCGTTTCCTGTGTCACCAGTTTTACATTCCGATGCACCTCTGCAGGTATACTGTTTCCCTTCGACTTTCCCATTGACGATGAAACACAGAAATTGCATCGGAATTAAATATAAGATACACAATGCCGACTTAAGTACAGGAAGACTGGGTCTTCCTACTGTCAATGTTTGAGCGTTTCCTGTGTCAACAGTTTTAAATTCCGATGCACCTCTGCAGGTTTACTGTATCCCTTGGACCTTCACAGTGACGATGAAACACAGAAATTGCATCGGAATTAAATATAAAAGACACAATGACGACTTAAGTACAGGAAGACTGAGTCTTTCTACTGTCTATGATTTGAGCGTTTCCTGTGTCACCAGTTTTACATTCCGATGCACCTTTGCAGGTTAACTGTATCCACTGGACCTTCCCATTGACGATGAAACACAGAAATTACATCGGAATTAAATATAAGAGTTACAATGCCGACTTAAGTACAGAAGGACTGAGTCTTCCTACTCTCTATGTTTTGAGCGTTTCCTGTGTCACCAGTTTTACATTCCGATGCACCTATACAGGTCTACAGTATCCCTTGGACCTTCATAGTGACGATGAAACACAGAAATTGCATCGGAATTAAATATAAAAGACACAATGACGACTTAAGTACAGGGAGACTGAATCTTTCTACTGTCTATGATTTGAGCGTTTCCTGTGTCACCAGTTTTACATTCCGATGCACCTTTGCAGGTTAACTGTATCCACTGGACCTTCCCATTGACGATGAAACACAAAAAATGCATCGGAATTAAATATAAGTGACACAATGCCGACTTTTGTACAGGAAGACTGAGTCTTCCTACTGTCAATGTTTGAGCGTTTCCTGTGTCAACAGTTTTACTTTCCGATGCACCTCTGCAGGTTTACTGTATCCATCGGACCTTCCCATTGTCGATGAAACACAGAAATTACATCGGAATTAAATATAAGAGACACAACGCCGACTTAAGTACATGAAAACTGAGTCTTCTTACGGTCTACGTTTTCAGCGTTTCCAGTGTCACCAGTTTTACATTCCGATGCACCTATGCAGGTTTACTGTGTCCCTTGGACCTTCCCCTTTGCGATGAAACACAGAAATTGCATCGGAATCAAATATAAGAGACACAATGACGTCTTCAGTACAGGAAGACAGAGTCTTCCAACTGTCTATGTTTTGAGCGTTTCCTGTGTCACCAGTTTTACATTCCCATGCACCTCCGCAGGTTTTCCTGCATCCCTTGGACCTTCAAAGTGACGATGCAACGCAGAAATTCCATCGGAATTAAATATAAGAGACACAATGCCGACTTAAGTACAGGAAGACTGAGTCATCCTACTGTCAATGTTTGAGCGTTTCCTGTGTCAACAGTTTTACATTCCGATGCACCTCTGCAGGTTTACTGTATCCATTGGACCTTCCGATTGACGATGAAACAAAGAAAATGCATCGGAATTAAATATAAGAGACACAATGCCGACTTAAGTACAGGAAGACTGAGTCTTCCAACTGTCAATGTTTGAGCGTTTCCTGTGTCAACAGTTTTACATTCCGATGCACCTCTGCAGGTTTACTGTAACCATTGGACCTTCACATTGACGATGTAACACAGAAATTGCATCGGAATTAAATATAAGAGACACAATGTCGACTTAAGTACAGGAAGACTGAGTCTTCCTATTCTCTATGTTTTGAGCGTTTCCTGTGTCACCAGTTACACATTCCCATGCACCTCTGCAGGTTTGCTGTATCACTTGCACCTTCCCATTGACAATGAAACACAGAAATTTCATCGGAATTAAATATAACAGACACAATGCCGACTTAAGTACAGGAAGACTGAGTCTTTCTACTGTCTATGTTTTGAGCGTTTCCTGTGTCACCAGTTTTACATTCCGATGCACCTCTGCAGGTTTACTGTATCCATTGGACCTTCACAGTGACGATGAAACACAGAAATTGCATCGGAATTAAATATAAGAGACACAATGCCGACTTAAGTACAGGAACATTGAGTCTTCCTACTGTCTATAGTTTGAGCGTTTCCTGCGTCACCAGTTTTACATTCCGATGCACCTCTGCAGGTTTACTGTATCCATCGGACATACCCATTGACGATGAAACACTGAAATTACATCGGAATTAAATATAAGAGACACAACGCCGACTTAAGTACAAGAAAACTGAGTCTTCTTACGGTCTACGTTTTGAGCGTTTCCAGTGTCACCAGTTTTACATTCCGATGCACCTCTGCAGGTTTGCTGTCTCCCATGCACCTTCCCATTGACAATAAAACACAGAAATTACATCGGAATTACATATAACAGACACAATGCCGATTTAAGTACAGGAAGACTGAGTCTTACTACTGTCTATGTTTCAAGCGTTTCCTGTGTCACCAGTTTTACATTCCGATGCACCTCTGCAGGTTTACTGTATCTCTTTGACCTTCCCATTGACGAAGAATCACAGAAATTGCACCGGAATTAAATATAAGAGACACAATGCCGACTTAAGTACAGGAAGATTGTGTCTTCCTACTGTCTATTTTTGGAGCGTTTTCTGCGTCACCAGTTTTACATTCCGATGCACCTCTGCAGGTTTACTGTATCCATTGGACCTTCCCATTGACGATGAAACACAGAAGTTACATCGGAATTAAATATAAGAGACACAACGCCGACTTAAGTACAGGAAGACTGAGTCTTCCTACTCTCTACGTTTTGAGCGTTTCCTGTGTCATAAGTTCTACATTCCGATGCACCTCTGCAGGTTTACTGTATCCATTGGACCTTCCCATTGACGATGGTACACAGAAATTGCAACGGAATTAAATATAACAGACACAATGCCGACTTAGGTACAGGAAGGCTGAGTCTTCCTACTGTCTATGTTTTGAGCGTTTCCTGTGTCACCAGTTTTACATTCCGATGCACCTCTGCAGGTTTACTGTATCCTTTGGACCTTCACTGTGACGATGAAACACAGAAATTGCATCTAAATTTAATATAAGAGACACAATGCCGACTTCAGTACAAGAAAACTGAGTCTTCTTAGGGTCTATGTTTTGACCGCTTCCTGTGTCACCAGTTTTACATTCCAAAGCACCTCTGCAGGTTTACTATATACCTTGGACCTTCCCATTGACGAAAAAACACAGAAATTGCATCGAAATTAACTATAAGAGATACAATGCCGACTTAGGTACAGGAAGACTGAGTCTTCCTACTGTCTATGCTTTGATCGTTTCCTGTGTCACCAGTTTTTCTTTTCGATGCAATTCTGCACATTTACTGTATCCATTGGATCTTCCCATTGACGATGAAACACATAAATTGCATCGGAATTAAATATAAGAGACACAATGCCGACATAAGTACAGGAAGACTGAGTCTTCCTACTGTCTATGTTTTGAGCGTTTCCTGTGTCACCAGTTTTACATTCCGATGCTCCTTTGCAGGTTTACTGTATCCCTTCGACTTTCCCATTGACGATGAAACACAGAAATTGCATCGGAATTAAATATAAGATACACAGTGCCGACTTAAGTACAGGAAGACTGGGTCTTCCTACTGTTAATGTTTGAGCGATTCCTGTGTCAACAGTTTTAAATTCCGATGCACCTCTGCAGGTTTACTGTATCCCTTGGACCTTCACAGTGACGATGAGACACAGAAATTGCATCTAAATTAAATATAAGAGACACAATGCCGACTTAAGGACAGGAAGGCTGAGTCTTCCTACTGTCTATGATTTGAGCGTTTCCTCTGCCACCAGTTTTACATTCCGATGCACCTCTGCAGGTTTACTGTATCGCTTGAATCTTCCCATTGACGATTAAACACAGAAATTGCATCGGAATTAAATATAAGAGACACAATGCCGACATAAGTACAGGAAGACTGAGTCTTCCTACTGTCTATGTTTTGAGCGTTTCCTGTGTCACCAGTTTTACATTCCGATGCACCTCTGCATGTTTACTGTGTCCCGTGGACCTTCCCATTGGCGATGAAACACAGAAATTGCACTGCAATTAAATAAAAGAGACACAATGACGTTTTAAGTAGAGGAAGACTGAGTCTTCCTACTGTCTATGTTTTGAGCGTTTCCTGTGTCTCCAGTTTTACATTCCGATGCACCTCTGCAGGTTTACTGTATCCCTTGGACCTTCACAGTGACGAAGAAACACAGAAATTGCATCGGAATTAAATATAAGAGACACAATGCCGACTTAAGTACAGGAAGACTGAGTCTTCCTACTGTCTATGTTTTGAGCGTTTCCTGTGTCACCAGTTTTACATTCCGATGCATCTCTGCAGGTATACTGTTTCCCTTCGACTTTCCCATTGACGATGAAACACAGAAATTGCATCGGAATTAAATATAAAAGACACAATGCCGACTTAAGTACAGGAAGACTGAGTCTTTCTACTGTCTATCTTTTGAGCGTTTCCTGGTCACCAGTTTTACATTCCGATGCACCTCTGCAGGTGTACTGTATCCACTGGACTTTCACAGTGACGATGAAACACAGAAATTGCATCGGAATGAAATATAAGAGACACAATGTCGACTTCAGTACAGGAAGAGTGTGTCTTTCTATTGCATATGCTTTGAGCGTTTCATGTGTCACCAGTTTTACATTCCGATGCACCTCTGCAGGTTTACTGTATCCATTGGACCTTCCCATTGACGATGGTACACAGAAATTGCAGCGGAATTAAATATAACAGACACAATGCCGACTTAGGTACAGGAAGGCTGAGTCTTCCTACTGTCTATGTTTTGAGCGTTTCCTGTGTCACCAGTTTTACATTCCGATGCACCTCTGCAGGTTTACTGTATCCCTTGGACCTTCACAGTGACGAAGAAATACAGAAATTGCATCGGAATTAAATATAAGAGACACAATGCCGACTTAAGTACAGGAAGACTGAGTCCTCCTACTGTCTATGTTTTGAGTGTCTCCTGTGTCACCAGTCTTACATTCCGATGCACCTCTGCAGGGTTACTGTATCCCTTGGACCTTCCCATTGACGATGAAACACAGAAATTTTATCGGAATTAAATATAAGAGACACAATGCCGACTTAAGTACAGGAACATTGAGTCTTCCTACTGTCTATTTTTTGAGCGTTTCCTGCGTCACCAGTTTTACATTCCGACGCACCTCTGCAGGTTTACTGTATCCATCGGACCTTCCCATTGACGATGAAACACAGAAATTACATCGGAATTAAATATAAGAGACACAACGCCGACTTAAGTACAGGAAGACTGAGTCTTCCTCCTCTCTACGTTTTGAGCGTTTCCTGCGTCATCAGTTCTACATTCCGATGCACCTCTGCAGGTTTACTGTATCCATTGAACCCCCCCATTGACGATGAAGCACAGGAATTGCATCGGAATTAAATATAAAAGACACAATGCCGACTTAAGTACACGAAGACTGAGTCTTTCTACTGTCTATGTTTTGAGCGTTTCCTGTGTCACCAGTTTTACATTCCGATGCACCTCTGCAGGTTTACTGTATCCTCTGGACCTTCACAGTGGCGATGAAACACAGAAATTCCATCGGAATGAAATATAAGAGACACAATGTCGACTTAAGTACAGGAAGAGTGTGTCTTTCTATTGTATATGTTTTGAGCGTTTCCTGTGTCACCAGTTTTACATTCCGATGCACCTCTGCAGGTTTACTGCATCCATTGGACCTTCCCATGGACGATGAAACACAGAAATTGCATCGGAATTAAATATAAGAGACACAATGCCGACTTAGATACAGGAAGACTGAGTCTTCCTAATGTCTATATTTTAAACTTTTCCTGTGTCAACAGTTTTCCATTCCGATGCACCTCTGCAGGTTTACTGTATCCATTGGACCTTCACAGTGACGATGAAGCACAGAAATTGCATCGGAATTAAATATAAGAGACACAATGCCGACTTAAGTACAGGAAGACTGAGTCTTCCTACTGTCTATGTTTTGAGCGTTTCCTGTGTCACCAGTTTTACATTCCGATGCACCTATGCAGGTCTACAGTATCCCTTGGACCTTCATAGTGAGGATGAAACACAGAAATTGCATCGGAATTAAATATAAAAGACTCAATGACGACTTAAGTACAGGGAGACTGAGTCTTTCTACTGTCTATGATTTGAGCGTTTCCTGTGTCACCAGTTTTACATTTCGATGCACCTTTGCAGGTTAACTGTTTCCACTGGACCTTCCCATTGACGATGAAACACAGAAATTACATCGGAATTAAATATAAGAGACACAATGCCGACTTAAGTACAGAAGGACTGAGTCTTCCTACTCTCTATGTTTTGAGCGTTTCCTGTGTCACCAGTTTTACATTCCGATGCACCTATGCAGGTCTACAGTATCCCTTGGACCTTCATAGTGACGATGAAACACAGAAATTGCATCGGAATTAAATATAAAAGACACAATGACGACTTAAGTACAGGAAGACTGAGTCTTTCTACTGTCTATGATTTGAGCGTTTCCTGTGTCACCAGTTTTACATTCCGATGCACCTTTGCAGGTTAACTGTATCCACTGGACCTTCCCATTGACGATGAAACACAAAAAATGCATCGGAATTAAATATAAGTGACACAATGCCGCCTTAAGTACAGGAAGACTGAGTATTCCTACTGTCAATGTTTGAGCGTTTCCTGTGTCAACAGTTTTACTTTCCGATGCACCTCTGCAGGTTTACTGTATCCATCGGACCTTCCCATTGACGATGAAACACAGAAATTACATCGGAATTAAATATAAGAGACACAACGCCGACTTAAGTACATGAAAACTGAGTCTTCTTACGGTCTACGTTTTCAGCGTTTCCAGTGTCACCAGTTTTACATTCCGATGCACCTCAGCAGGTTTACTGTATCCATTGGACCTTCCGATTGACGATGAAACAAAGAAAATGCATCGGAATTAAATATAAGAGACACAATGCCGACTTAAGTACAGGAAGACTGAGTCTTCCAACTGTCAATGTTTGAGAGTTTCCTGTGTCAACAGTTTTACATTCCGATGCACCTCAGCAGGTTTACTGTAACCATTGGACCTTCACATTGACGATGAAACACAGAAAATGCATCGGAATTAAATATAAGAGACACAATGCCGACTTAAGTACAGGAAGACTGAGTCTTCCTTCTGTCTATGTTTTGAGCGTTTCCTGTGTCACCAGTTTTACATTCCGATCCACCTCTGCAGGTTACTGTATCCATTGGACCTTCCCTTTGACGACGAAGCACAGAAATTGCATCGGAATTAAATATAAGAGACACAACGCCGACTTAAGTACAAGAAAACTGAGTCTTCTTACGGTCTATGATTTGAGCGTTTCCTGTGTCACCATTTTTACATTCCAATGCACCTCTGCAGGTTTACTATATACCTTGGACCTTCCCATTGACGAAAAAACACAGAAATTGCATCGGAATTAAATATAAGAGATACAATGCCGACTTAGGTACAGGAAGACTAAGTCTTCCTACTGTCTATGTTTTCAGCGTTTCCTATGTCATCAGTTTTACATTTTGATGCACCTCTGTAGGTTTACTCTATCCCTTGGACCTTCCCATTGACGACGAAACACAGAAATTGCACCCCATTTAAATATAAGAGACACAATGACGTCTTAAGTAGATGAAGCTTGAGTCTTCCTACTGTCTATGTTTTGAGCGTTTAATAAGTCTCCAGTTTTACATTCCGATGCACCTATGCAGGTTTACTGTATCCCTTGGACCTTCACAGTGACGAAGAAACACAGAAATTGCATCGGAATTAAATATAAGAGACACAATGCCGACTTAAGTACAGGAAGACTGAGTCTTCCTACTGTCTATGTTTTGAGCGTCTCCTGTGTCACCAGTTTTACATTCCGATGCACGTCTGCAGGCTTACTGTATCCCTTGGACCTTCCCATTGACGATGTAACACAGAAATTGCATCGGAATTAAAGATAAGAGACACAATGCTGACTTAAGTACAGAAAGACTGAGTCTTCCTACTGTCTATGCTTTGAGCGTTTCCTGTGTCACCAGTTTGACATTCCGATGTTCCTATGCAGGTCTACAGTATCTCTTGGACCTTCATAGCGACGATGAAACACAGAAATTGCATCGGAATTAAATATAAGAGACACAATGTCGACTTAAGTACAGGAAGACTGAGTCTTCCTATTCTCTATGATTTGAGCGTTTCCTGTGTCACCAGTTACACATTCCCATGCACCTCTGCAGGTTTGCTGTATCACTTGCACCTTCCCATTGACAATGAAACACAGAAATTTCATCGGAATTAAATATAACAGACACAATGCCGACTTAAGTACAGGAAGACTGAGTCTTTCTACTGTCTATGATTTGAGCGTTTCCTGTGTCACCAGTTTTACATTCCGATGCACCTCTGCAGGTTTACTGTATCCATTGGACCTTCACAGTGACGATGAAACACAGAAATTGCATCGGAATTAAATATAAGAGACACAATGCCGACTTAAGTACAGGAACATTGAGTCTTCCTACTGTCTATAGTTTGAGCGTTTCCTGCGTCACCAGTTTTACATTCCGATGCACCTCTGCAGGTTTACTGTATTCATTGGACCTTCCCATTGACGATGAATCACAGAAATTGCATCGGAATTAAATATAAGAGACACAATGCCGACTTCAGTACAGGAAGATTGAGTCTTCCTACTGTCTATTTTTTGAGCGTTTCCTGCGTCACCAGTTTTACATTCCGATGCACCTCTGCAGGTTTACTGTATCCATCGGACATACCCATTGACGATGAAACACTGAAATTACATCGGAATTAAATATAAGGGACACAACGCCGACTTAAGTACAAGAAAACTGAGTCTTCTTACGGTCTACGTTTTGAGCGTTTCCAGTGTCACCAGTTTTACATTCCGATGCACCTCTGCAGGTTTGCTGTCTCCCTTGCACCTTCCCATTGACAATAAAACACCGAAATTACATCGGAATTACATATAACAGACACAATGCCGAATTTAAGTACAGGAAGACTGAGTCTTACTACTGTCTATGTTTTAAGCGTTTCCTGTGTCACCAGTTTTACATTCCGATGCACCTCTGCAGGTTTACTGTATCTCTTTGACCTTCCCATTGACGATGAATCACAGAAATTGCACCGGAATTAAATACAAGAGACACAATGCCGACTTAAGTACAGGAATATTGTGTCTTCCTACTGTCTATTTTTTGAGCGTTTTCTGCGTCACCAGTTTTACATTCCGATGCACCTCTGCAGGTTTACTGTATCCATCGGACCTTCCCATTGACGATGAAACACAGAAGTTACATCGGAATTAAATATAAGGGACACAACGCCGACTTAAGTACAGGAAGACTGAGTCTTCCTACTCTCTACGTTTTGAGCGTTTCCTGTGTCATAAGTTCTACATTCCGATGCACCTCTGCAGGTTTACTGTATCCATTGAACCCCCCCATTGACGATGAAACACAGAAATTGCATCGGAATTAAATATAAAAGACGCAATGCCGACTTAAGTACAGGAAGACTGAGTCTTTCTACTGTCTATCTTTTGAGCGTTTCCTGGTCACCAGTTTTACATTCCGATGCACCTCTGCAGGTGTACTGTATCCACTGGACCTTCACAGTGACGATGAAACACAGAAATTGCATCGGAATGAAATATAAGAGACACAATGTCGACTTCAGAACAGGAAGAGTGTGTCTTTCTATTGCATATGCTTTGAGCGTTTCCTGTGTCACCAGTTTTACATTCCGATGCACCTCTGCAGGTTTTCCTGTATCCCTTGGGCCTTCAAAATGACGATGAAACACAGAAATTGCATCGGAATTAAATATAAGAGACACAATGCCGACATAAGTACAGGAAGACTGAGTCTTCCTACTGTCTATGTTTTGAGCGTTTCCTGTGTCACCAGTTTTACATTCCGATGCACCTCTGCAGGTATACTGTTTCCCTTCGACTTTCCCATTGACGATGAAACACAGAAATTGCATCGAAATTAAATATAAGATACACAATGCCGACTTAAGTACAGGAAGACTGGGTCTTCCTACTGTCAATGTTTGAGCGTTTCCTGTGTCAACAGTTTTAAATTCCGATGCACCTCTGCAGGTTTACTGTATCCCTTGGACCTTCACAGTGACGATGAAACACAGAAATTGCATCGGAATTAAATATAAAAGACACAATGACGACTTAAGTACAGGAAGACTGAGTCTTTCTACTGTCTATGATTTGAGCGTTTCCTGTGTCACCAGTTTTACATTCCGATGCACCTTTGCAGGTTAACTGTATCCACTGGACCTTCCCATTGACGATGAAACACAGAAATTACATCGGAATTAAATATAAGAGATACAATGCCGACTTAAGTACAGAAGGACTGAGTCTTCCTACTCTCTATGTTTTGAGCGTTTCCTGTGTCACCAGTTTTACATTCCGATGCACCTATACAGGTCTACAGTATCCCTTGGACCTTCATAGTGACGATGAAACACAGAAATTGCATCGGAATTAAATATAAAAGACACAATGACGACTTAAGTACAGGAAGACTGAATCTTTCTACTGTCTATGATTTGAGCGTTTCCTGTGTCACCAGTTTTACATTCCGATGCACCTTTGCAGGTTAACTGTATCCACTGGACCTTCCCATTGACGATGAAACACAAAAAATGCATCGGAATTAAATATAAGTGACACAATGCCGACTTTTGTACAGGAAGACTGAGTCTTCCTACTGTCAATGTTTGAGCGTTTCCTGTGTCAACAGTTTTACTTTCCGATGCACCTCTGCAGGTTTACTGTATCCATCGGACCTTCCCATTGTCGATGAAACACAGAAATTACATCGGAATTAAATATAAGAGACACAACGCCGACTTAAGTACATGAAAACTGAGTCTTCTTACGGTCTACGTTTTCAGCGTTTCCAGTGTCACCAGTTTTACATTCCGATGCACCTATGCAGGTTTACTGTGTCCCTTGGATCTTCCCCTTTGCGATGAAACACAGAAATTGCATCGGAATTAAATATAAGAGACACAATGACGTCTTCAGTACAGGAAGACAGAGTCTTCCAACTGTCTATGTTTTGAGCGTTTCCTGTGTCACCAGTTTTACATTCCCATGCACCTCCGCAGGTTTTCCTGCATCCCTTGGACCTTCAAAGTGACGATGCAACGCAGAAATTCCATCGGAATTAAATATAAGAGACACAATGCCGACTTAAGTACAGGAAGACTGAGTCTTCCTACTGTCAATGTTTGAGCGTTTCCTGTGTCAACAGTTTTACATTCCGATGCACCTCTGCAGGTTTACTGTAACCATTGGACCTTCACATTGACGATGTAACACAGAAATTGCATCGGAATTAAATATAAGAGACACAATGTCGACTTAAGTACAGGAAGACTGAGTCTTCCTATTCTCTATGTTTTGAGCGTTTCCTGTGTCACCAGTTACACATTCCCATGCACCTCTGCAGGTTTGCTGTATCACTTGCACCTTCCCATTGACAATGAAACACAGAAATTTCATCGGAATTAAATATAACAGACACAATGCCGACTTAAGTACAGGAAGACTGAGTCTTTCTACTGTCTATGTTTTGAGCGTTTCCTGTGTCACCAGTTTTACATTCCGATGCACCTCTGCAGGTTTACTGTATCCATTGGACCTTCACAGTGACGATGAAACACAGAAATTGCATCGGAATTAAATATAAGAGACACAATGCCGACTTAAGTACAGGAACATTGAGTCTTCCTACTGTCTATAGTTTGAGCGTTTCCTGGGTCACCAGTTTTACATTCCGATGCACCTCTGCAGGTTTACTGTATTCATTGGACCTTCCCATTGACGATGAATCACAGAAATTGCATCGGAATTAAATATAAGAGACACAATGCCGACTTAAGTACAGGAAGATTGAGTCTTCCTACTGTCTATTTTTTGAGCGTTTCCTGCGTCACCAGTTTTACATTCCGATGCACCTCTGCAGGTTTACTGTATCCATCGGACATACCCATTGACGATGAAACACTGAAATTACATCGGAATTAAATATAAGAGACACAACGCCGACTTAAGTACAAGAAAACTGAGTCTTCTTACGGTCTACGTTTTGAGCGTTTCCAGTGTCACCAGTTTTACATTCCGATGCACCTCTGCAGGTTTGCTGTCTCCCATGCACCTTCCCATTGACAATAAAACACAGAAATTGCATCGGAATTACATATAACAGACACAACGCCGACTTAAGTACAGGAAGACTGAGTCTTCCTACTCTCTACGTTTTGAGCGTTTCCTGTGTCATAAGTTCTACATTCCGATGCACCTCTGCAGGCTTACTGTATCCATTGGACCTTCCCATTGACGATGGTACACAGAAATTGCAACGGAATTAAATATAACAGACACAATGCCGACTTAGGTACAGGAAGGCTGAGTCTTCCTACTGTCTATGTTTTGAGCGTTTCCTGTGTCACCAGTTTTACATTCCGATGCACCTCTGCAGGTTTACTGTATCCCTTGGACCTTCACAGTGACGATGAAACACAGAAATTGCATCGGAATTAAATATAAAAGACACAATGACGACTTAAGTACAGGAAGACTGAGTCTTTCTACTGTCTATGATTTGAGCGTTTCCTGTGTCACCAGTTTTACATTCCGATGCACCTTTGCAGGTTAACTGTATCCACTGGACCTTCCCATTGACGATGAAACACAGAAATTACATCGGAATTAAATATAAGAGTTACAATGCCAACTTAAGTACAGAAGGACTGAGTCTTCCTACTCTCTATGTTTTGAGCGTTTCCTGTGTCACCAGTTTTACATTCCGATGCACCTATACAGGTCTACAGTATCCCTTGGACCTTCATAGTGACGATGAAACACAGAAATTGCATCGGAATTAAATATAAAAGACACAATGACGACTTAAGTACAGGAAGACTGAATCTTTCTACTGTCTATGATTTGAGCGTTTCCTGTGTCACCAGTTTTACATTCCGATGCACCTTTGCAGGTTAACTGTATCCACTGGACCTTCCCATTGACGATGAAACACAAAAAATGCATCGGAATTAAATATAAGTGACACAATGCCGACTTTTGTACAGGAAGACTGAGTCTTCCTACTGTCAATGTTTGAGCGTTTCCTGTGTCAACAGTTTTACTTTCCGATGCACCTCTGCAGGTTTACTGTATCCATCGGACCTTCCCATTGTCGATGAAACACAGAAATTACATCGGAATTAAATATAAGAGACACAACGCCGACTTAAGTACATGAAAACTGAGTCTTCTTACGGTCTACGTTTTCAGCGTTTCCAGTGTCACCAGTTTTACATTCCGATGCACCTATGCAGGTTTACTGTGTCCCTTGGACCTTCCCCTTTGCGATGAAACACAGAAATTGCATCGGAATTAAATATAAGAGACACAATGACGTCTTCAGTACAGGAAGACAGTCTTCCAACTGTCTATGTTTTGAGCGTTTCCTGTGTCACCAGTTTTACATTCCCATGCACCTCCGCAGGTTTTCCTGCATCCCTTGGACCTTCAAAGTGACGATGCAACGCAGAAATTCCATCGGAATTAAATATAAGAGACACAATGCCGACTTAAGTACAGGAAGACTGAGTCTTCCTACTGTCAATGTTTGAGCGTTTCCTGTGTCAACAGTTTTACATTCCGATGCACCTCTGCAGGTTTACTGTATCCATTGGACCTTCCGATTGACGATGAAACAAAGAAAATGCATCGGAATTAAATATAAGAGACACAATGCCGACTTAAGTACAGGAAGACTGAGTCTTCCAACTGTCAATGTTTGAGCGTTTCCTGTGTCAACAGTTTTACATTCCGATGCACCTCTGCAGGTTTACTGTAACCATTGGACCTTCACATTGACGATGTAACACAGAAATTGCATCGGAATTAAATATAAGAGACACAATGTCGACTTAAGTACAGGAAGACTGAGTCTTCCTATTCTCTATGATTTGAGCGTTTCCTGTGTCACCAGTTACACATTCCCATGCACCTCTGCAGGTTTGCTGTATCACTTGCACCTTCCCATTGACAATGAAACACAGAAATTTCATCGGAATTAAATATAACAGACACAATGCCGACTTAAGTACAGGAAGACTGAGTCTTTCTACTGTCTATGTTTTGAGCGTTTCCTGTGTCACCAGTTTTACATTCCGATGCACCTCTGCAGGTTTACTGTATCCATTGGACCTTCACAGTGACGATGAAACACAGAAATTGCATCGGAATTAAATATAAGAGACACAATGCCGACTTAAGTACAGGAACATTGAGTCTTCCTACTGTCTATAGTTTGAGCGTTTCCTGCGTCACCAGTTTTACATTCCGATGCACCTCTGCAGGTTTACTGTATTCATTGGACCTTCCCATTGACGATGAATCACAGAAATTGCATCGGAATTAAATATAAGAGACACAATGCCGACTTAAGTACAGAAAGATTGAGTCTTCCTACTGTCTATTTTTTGAGCGTTTCCTGCGTCACCAGTTTTACATTCCGATGCACCTCTGCAGGTTTACTGTATCCATCGGACATACCCATTGACGATGAAACACTGAAATTACATCGGAATTAAATATAAGAGACACAACGCCGACTTAAGTACAAGAAAACTGAGTCTTCTTACGGTCTACGTTTTGAGCGTTTCCAGTGTCACCAGTTTTACATTCCGATGCACCTCTGCAGGTTTGCTGTCTCCCATGCACCATCCCATTGACAATAAAACACAGAAATTGCATCGGAATTACATATAACAGACACAACGCCGACTTAAGTACAGGAAGACTGAGTCTTCCTACTCTCTACGTTTTGAGCGTTTCCTGTGTCATAAGTTCTACATTCCGATGCACCTCTGCAGGTTTACTGTATCCATTGGACCTTCCCATTGACGTTGGTACACAGAAATTGCAACGGAATTAAATATAACAGACACAATGCCGACTTAGGTACAGGAAGGCTGAGTCTTCCTACTGTCTATGTTTTGAGCGTTTCCTGTGTCACCAGTTTTACATTCCGATGCACCTCTGCAGGTTTACTGTATCCTTTGGACCTTCACTGTGACGATGAAACACAGAAATTGCATCTAAATTTAATATAAGAGACACAATGCCGACTTCAGTACAAGAAAACTGAGTCTTCTTAGGGTCTATGTTTTGACCGCTTCCTGTGTCACCAGTTTTACATTCCAAAGCACCTCTGCAGGTTTACTATATACCTTGGACCTTCCCATTGACGAAAAAACACAGAAATTGCATCGAAATTAACTATAAGAGATACAATGCCGACTTAGGTACAGGAAGACTGAGTCTTCCTACTGACTATGCTTTGATCGTTTCCTGTGTCACCAGTTTTTCTTTTCGATGCAATTCTGCACGTTTACTGTATCCATTGGATCTTCCCATTGACGATGAAACACATAAATTGCATCGGAATTAAATATAAGAGACACAATGCCGACATAAGTACAGGAAGACTGAGTATTCCTACTGTCAATGTTTGAGCGTTTCCTGTGTCAACAGTTTTACTTTCCGATGCACCTCTGCAGGTTTACTGTATCCATCGGACCTTCCCATTGACGATGAAACACAGAAATTACATCGGAATTAAATATAAGAGACACAACGCCGACTTAAGTACATGAAAACTGAGTCTTCTTACGGTCTACGTTTTCAGCGTTTCCAGTGTCACCAGTTTTACATTCCGATGCACCTCAGCAGGTTTACTGTATCCATTGGACCTTCCGATTGACGATGAAACAAAGAAAATGCATCGGAATTAAATATAAGAGACACAATGCCGACTTAAGTACAGGAAGACTGAGTCTTCCAACTGTCTATGTTTGAGAGTTTCCTGTGTCAACAGTTTTACATTCCGATGCACCTCAGCAGGTTTACTGTAACCATTGGACCTTCACATTGACGATGAAACACAGAAAATGCATCGGAATTAAATATAAGAGACACAATGCCGACTTAAGTACAGGAAGACTGAGTCTTCCTTCTGTCTATGTTTTGAGCGTTTCCTGTGTCACCAGTTTTACATTCCGATCCACCTCTGCAGGTTACTGTATCCATTGGACCTTCCCTTTGACGACGAAGCACAGAAATTGCATCGGAATTAAATATAAGAGACACAACGCCGACTTAAGTACAAGAAAACTGAGTCTTCTTACGGTCTATGATTTGAGCGTTTCCTGTGTCACCATTTTTACATTCCAATGCACCTCTGCAGGTTTACTATATACCTTGGACCTTCCCATTGACGAAAAAACACAGAAATTGCATCGGAATTAAATATAAGAGATACAATGCCGACTTAGGTACAGGAAGACTAAGTCTTCCTACTGTCTATGTTTTCAGCGTTTCCTATGTCATCAGTTTTACATTTTGATGCACCTCTGTAGGTTTACTCTATCCCTTGGACCTTCCCATTGACGACGAAACACAGAAATTGCACCACATTTAAATATAAGAGACACAATGACGTCTTAAGTAGAGGAAGCTTGAGTCTTCCTACTGTCTATGTTTTGAGCGTTTAATAAGTCTCCAGTTTTACATTCCGATGCACCTCTGCAGGTTTACTGTACCCCTTGGACCTTCACAGTGACGAAGAAACACAGAAATTGCATCGGAATTAAATATAAGAGACACAATGCCGACTTAAGTACAGGAAGACTGAGTCTTCCTACTCTCTACGTTTTGAGCGTCTCCTGTGTCACCAGTTTTACATTCCGATGCACGTCTGCAGGCTTACTGTATCCCTTGGACCTTCCCATTGACGATGTAACACAGAAATTGCATCGGAATTAAAGATAAGAGACACAATGCCGACTTAAGTACAGAAAGACTGAGTGTTCCTACTGTCTATGCTTTGAGCGTTTCCTGTGTCACCAGTTTTACATTCCGATGTTCCTATGCAGGTCTACTGTATCTCTTGGACCTTCATAGCGACTATGAAACACAGAAATTGCATCGGAATTAAATATAAGAGACACAATGTCGACTTAAGTACAGGAAGACTGAGTCTTCCTATTCTCTATGATTTGAGCGTTTCCTGTGTCACCAGTTACACATTCCCATGCACCTCTGCAGGTTTGCTGTATCACTTGCACCTTCCCATTGACAATGAAACACAGAAATTTCATCGGAATTAAATATAACAGACACAATGCCGACTTAAGTACAGGAAGACTGAGTCTTTCTACTGTCTATGATTTGAGCGTTTCCTGTGTCACCAGTTTTACATTCCGATGCACCTCTGCAGGTTTACTGTATCCATTGGACCTTCACAGTGACGATGAAACACAGAAATTGCATCGGAATTAAATATAAGAGACACAATGCCGACTTAAGTACAGGAACATTGAGTCTTCCTACTGTCTATAGTTTGAGCGTTTCCTGCGTCACCAGTTTTACATTCCGATGCACCTCTGCAGGTTTACTGTATTCATTGGACCTTCCCATTGACGATGAATCACAGAAATTGCATCGGAATTAAATATAAGAGACACAATGCCGACTTAAGTACAGGAAGATTGAGTCTTCCTACTGTCTATTTTTTGAGCGTTTCCTGCGTCACCAGTTTTACATTCCGATGCACCTCTGCAGGTTTACTGTATCCATCGGACATACCCATTGACGATGAAACACTGAAATTACATCGGAATTAAATATAAGAGACACAACGCCGACTTAAGTACAAGAAAACTGAGTCTTCTTACGGTCTACGTTTTGAGCGTTTCCAGTGTCACCAGTTTTACATTCCGATGCACCTCTGCAGGTTTGCTGTCTCCCTTGCACCTTCCCATTGACAATAAAACACCGAAATTACATCGGAATTACATATAACAGACACAATGCCGAATTTAAGTTCAGGAAGACTGAGTCTTACTACTGTCTATGTTTTAAGCGTTTCCTGTGTCACCAGTTTTACATTCCGATGCACCTCTGCAGGTTTACTGTATCTCTTTGACCTTCCCATTGACGATGAATCACAGAAATTGCACCGGAATTAAATATAAGAGACACAATGCCGACTTAAGTACAGGAATATTGTGTCTTCCTACTGTCTATTTTTTGAGCGTTTTCTGCGTCACCAGTTTTACATTCCGATGCACCTCTGCAGGTTTACTGTATCCATCGGACCTTCCCATTGACGATGAAACACAGAAGTTACATCGGAATTAAATATAAGAGACACAACGCCGACATAAGTACAGGAAGACTGAGTCTTCCTACTCTCTACGTTTTGAGCGTTTCCTGTGTCATAAGTTCTACATTCCGATGCACCTCTGCAGGTGTACTGTATCCACTGGACCTTCACAGTGACGATGAAACACAGAAATTGCATCGGAATGAAATATAAGAGACACAATGTCGACTTCAGTACAGGAAGAGTGTGTCTTTCTATTGCATATGCTTTGAGCGTTTCCTGTGTCACCAGTTTTACATTCCGATGCACCTCTGCAGGTTTTCCTGTATCCCTTGGGCCTTCAAAGTGACGATGAAACACAGAAATTGCATCGGAATTAAATATAAGAGACACAATGCCGACATAAGTACAGGAAGACTGAGTCTTCCTACTGTCTATGATTTGAGCGTTTCCTGTGTCACCAGTTTTACATTCCGATGCACCTCTGCAGGTATACTGTTTCCCTTCGACTTTCCCATTGACGATGAAACACAGAAATTGCATCGGAATTAAATATAAGATACACAATGCCGACTTAAGTACAGGAAGACTGGGTCTTCCTACTGTCAATGTTTGAGCGTTTCCTGTGTCAACAGTTTTAAATTCCGATGCACCTCTGCAGGTTTACTGTATCCCTTGGACCTTCACAGTGACGATGAAACACAGAAATTGCATCGGAATTAAATATAAAAGACACAATGACGACTTAAGTACAGGAAGACTGAGTCTTTCTACTGTCTATGATTTGAGCGTTTCCTGTGTCACCAGTTTTACATTCCGATGCACCTTTGCAGGTTAACTGTACCCACTGGACCTTCCCATTGACGATGAAACACAGAAATTACATCGGAATTAAATATAAGAGTTACAATGCCGACTTAAGTACAGAAGGACTGAGTCTTCCTACTCTCTATGTTTTGAGCGTTTCCTGTGTCACCAGTTTTACATTCCGATGCACCTATACAGGTCTACAGTATCCCTTGGACCTTCATAGTGACGATGAAACACAGAAATTGCATCGGAATTAAATATAAAAGACACAATGACGACTTAAGTACAGGAAGACTGAATCTTTCTACTGTCTATGATTTGAGCGTTTCCTGTGTCACCAGTTTTACATTCCGATGCACCTTTGCAGGTTAACTGTATCCACTGGACCTTCCCATTGACGATGAAATACAAAAAATGCATCGGAATTAAATATAAGTGACACAATGCCGACTTTTGTACAGGAAGACTGAGTCTTCCTACTGTCAATGTTTGAGCGTTTCCTGTGTCAACAGTTTTACTTTCCGATGCACCTCTGCAGGTTTACTGTATCCATCGGACCTTCCCATTGTCGATGAAACACAGAAATTACATCGGAATTAAATATAAGAGACACAACGCCGACTTAAGTACATGAAAACTGAGTCTTCTTACGGTCTACGTTTTCAGCGTTTCCAGTGTCACCAGTTTTACATTCCGATGCACCTATGCAGGTTTACTGTGTCCCTTGGACCTTCCCCTTTGCGATGAAACACAGAAATTGCATCGGAATTAAATATAAGAGACACAATGTCTTCAGTACAGGAAGACAGAGTCTTCCAACTGTCTATGTTTTGAGCGTTTCCTGTGTCACCAGTTTTACATTCCCATGCACCTCCGCAGGTTTTCCTGCATCCCTTGGACCTTCAAAGTGACGATGCAACGCAGAAATTCCATCGGAATTAAATATAAGAGACACAATGCCGACTTAAGTACAGGACGACTGAGTCTTCCTACTGTCAATGTTTGAGCGTTTCCTGTGTCAACAGTTTTACATTCCGATGCACCTCTGCAGGTTTACTGTATCCATTGGACCTTCCGATTGACGATGAAACAAAGAAAATGCATCGGAATTAAATATAAGAGACACAATGCCGACTTAAGTACAGGAAGACTGAGTCTTCCAACTGTCAATGTTTGAGCGTTTCCTGTGTCAACAGTTTTACATTCCGATGCACCTCTGCAGGTTTACTGTAACCATTGGACCTTCACATTGACGATGTAACACAGAAATTGCATCGGAATTAAATATAAGAGACACAATGTCGACTTAAGTACAGGAAGACTGAGTCTTCCTATTCTCTATGTTTTGAGCGTTTCCTGTGTCACCAGTTACACATTCCCATGCACCTCTGCAGGTTTGCTGTATCACTTGCACCTTCCCATTGACAATGAAACACAGAAATTT
The DNA here is from genome assembly GCF_023898315.1 of Schistocerca nitens. Taxonomy (NCBI): domain Eukaryota; kingdom Metazoa; phylum Arthropoda; class Insecta; order Orthoptera; family Acrididae; genus Schistocerca; species Schistocerca nitens. The sequence goes on along the minus strand of NC_064615.1, from coordinate 1,198,141,799 downwards.
CATCGGAATTAAATATAACAGACACAATGCCGACTTAAGTACAGGAAGACTGAGTCTTCCTACTCTCTACGTTTTGAGCGTTTCCTGTGTCATAAGTTCTACATTCCGATGCACCTCTGCAGGTTTACTGTATCCATTGGACCTTCCCATTGACGATGGTACACAGAAATTGCAACGGAATTAAATATAACAGACACAATGCCGACTTAGGTACAGGAAGGCTGAGTCTTCCTACTGTCTATGTTTTGAGCGTTTCCTGTGTCACCAGTTTTACATTCCGATGCACCTCTGCAGGTTTACTGTATCCTTTGGACCTTCACTGTGACGATGAAACACAGAAATTGCATCTAAATTTAATATAAGAGACACAATGCCGACTTCAGTACAAGAAAACTGAGTCTTCTTAGGGTCTATGTTTTGACCGCTTCCTGTGTCACCAGTTTTACATTCCAAAGCACCTCTGCAGGTTTACTATATACCTTGGACCTTCCCATTGACGAAAAAACACAGAAATTGCATCGAAATTAACTATAAGAGATACAATGCCGACTTAGGTACAGGAAGACTGAGTCTTCCTACTGTCTATGCTTTGATCGTTTCCTGTGTCACCAGTTTTTCTTTTCGATGCAATTCTGCACGTTTACTGTATCCATTGGATCTTCCCATTGACGATGAAACACATACATTGCATCGGAATTAAATATAAGAGACACAATGCCGACATAAGTACAGGAAGACTGAGTCTTCTTACTGTCTATGTTTTGAGCGTTTCCTGTGTCACCAGTTTTACATTCCGATGCACCTTTGCAGGTTTACTGTGTCCCTTGGACCTTCCCATTTGCGATGAAACACAGAAATTCCATCGGAATTAAATATAAGGGTCACAATGACGTCTTAAGTACAGGAAGACAGAGTCTTCCAACTGTCTATGTTTAGAGCGTTTTCTGTGTCTCCAGTTTTACATTCCCATGCACCTCTGCAGGTTTTCCTGTATCCCTTGGGCCTTCAAAGTGACGATGAAACACAGAAATTGCATCGGAATTAAATATAAGAGACACAATGCCGACATAAGTACAGGAAGACTGAGTCTTCCTACTGTCTATGTTTTGAGCGTTTCCTGTGTCACCAGTTTTACATTCCGATGCATCTCTGCAGGTATACTGTTTCCCTTCGACTTTCCCATTGACGATGAAACACAGAAATTGCATCGGAATTAAATATAAGATACACAGTGCCGACTTAAGTACAGGAAGGCTGAGTCTTCCTACTGTCTATGATTTGAGCGTTTCCTCTGCCACCAGTTTTACATTCCGATGCACCTCTGCAGGTTTACTGTATCGCTTGAATCTTCCCATTGACGATTAAACACAGAATTTTTATCGGAATTAAATATAAGAGACACAATGCCGACTTAAGTACACGAACATTGAGTCTTCCTACTGTCAATGTTTTGAGCGTTTCCAGCGTCACCAGTTTTACATTCCGATGCACCTCTGCAGGTTTACTGTGTCCCGTGGACCTTCCCATTGGCGATGAAACACAGAAATTGCACTGCAATTAAATAAAAGAGACACAATGACGTTTTAAGTAGAGGAAGACTGAGTCTTCCTACTGTCTATGTTTTGAGCGTTTCCTGTGTCTCCAGTTTTACATTCCGATGCACCTCTGCAGGTTTACTGTATCCCTTGGACCTTCACAGTGACGAAGAAACACAGAAATTGCATCGGAATTAAATATAAGAGACACAATGCCGACTTAAGTACAGGAAGACTGAGTCTTCCTACTGTCTATGTTTTGAGCGTTTCCTGTGTCACCAGTTTTACATTCCGATGCATCTCTGCAGGTATACTGTTTCCCTTCGACTTTCCCATTGACGATGAAACACAGAAATTGCATCGGAATTAAATATAAAAGACACAATGCCGACTTAAGTACAGGAAGACTGAGTCTTTCAACTGTCTATCGTTTGAGCGTTTCCTGGTCACCAGTTTTACATTCCGATGCACCTCTGCAGGTGTACTGTATCCACTGGACTTTCACAGTGACGATGAAACACAGAAATTGCATCGGAATGAAATATAAGAGACACAATGTCGACTTCAGTACAGGAAGAGTGTGTCTTTCTATTGCATATGCTTTGAGCGTTTCCTGTGTCACCAGTTTTACATTCCGATGCACCTCTGCAGGTTTACTGTATCCATTGGACGTTCCCATTGACGATGGTACACAGAAATTGCAGCGGAATTAAATATAACAGACACAATGCCGACTTAGGTACAGGAAGGCTGAGTCTTCCTACTGTCTATGTTTTGAGCGTTTCCTGTGTCACCAGTTTTACATTCCGATGCACCTCTGCAGGTTTACCGTATCCTTTGGACCTTCACTGTGACGATGAAACACAGAAATTGCATCTAAATTAAATATAAGAGACACAATGCCGACTTCAGTACAAGAAAACTGAGTCTTCTTAGGGTCTATGTTTTGACCGCTTCCTGTGTCACCAGTTTTACATTCCAAAGCACCTCTGCAGGTTTACTATATACCTTGGACCTTCCCATTGACGAAAAAACACAGAAATTGCATCGAAATTAACTATAAGAGATACAATGCCGACTTAGGTACAGGAAGACTGAGTCTTCCTACTGTCTATGATTTGATCGTTTCCTGTGTCACCAGTTTTTCATTTCGATGCACCTCTGCACGTTTACTGTATCCATTGGATCTTCCCATTGACGATGAAACACATAAATTGCATCGGAATTAAATATAAGAGACACAATGCCGACATAACAACAGGAATGCTGAGTCTTCCTACTGTCTATGCTTTGAGCGTTTCCTGTGTCACCAGTTTTACATTCCGATGCACCTCTGCAGGTTTACTGTATCCCTTGGATCTTCCCATGGACGATGAAACACAGAAATTTTATCGGATTTAAATATAAGAGACACAATGCCGACTTAAGTACAGGAACATTGAGTCTTCCTACTGTCTATGTTTTGAGCGTTTCCTGCGTCACCAGTTTTACATTCTGATGCACCTCTGCAGGTTTACTGTATCCATCGGACCTTCCCATTGACGATGAAACACAGAAATTACATCGGAATTAAATATGAGAGACACAACGCCGACTTAAGTACAAGAAAACTGAGTCTTCTAACGGTCTACGTTTTGAGCGTTTCCAGTGTCACCAGTTTTACATTTCGATGCACCTTTGCAGGTTTACTGTGTCCCTTGGACCTTCCCATTTGCGATGAAACACAGAAATTGCATCGGAATTAAATATAAGGGTCACAATGACGTCTTAAGTACAGGAAGACAGAGTCTTCCAACTGTCTATGTTTAGAGCGATTTCTGTGTCTCCAGTTTTACATTCCCATGCACCTCTGCAGGTTTTCCTGTATACCTTGGGCCTTCAAAGTGACGATGAGACACAGAAATTGCATCGGAATTAAATATAAGAGACACAATGCCGACATAAGTACAGGAAGACTGAGTCTTCCTACTGTCTATGTTTTGAGCGTTTCCTGTGTCACCAGTTTTACATTCCGATGCACCTCTGCAGGTATACTGTTTCCCTTCGACTTTCCCATTGACGATGAAACACAGAAATTGCATCGGAATTAAATATAAGATACACAATGCCGACTTAAGTACAGGAAGACTGGGTCTTCCTACTGTCAATGTTTGAGCGTTTCCTGTGTCAACAGTTTTAAATTCCGATGCACCTCTGCAGGTTTACTGTATCCCTTGGACCTTCACAGTGACGATGAAACACAGAAATTGCATCGGAATTAAATATAAAAGACACAATGACGACTTAAGTACAGGAAGACTGAGTCTTTCTACTGTCTATGATTTGAGCGTTTCCTGTGTCACCAGTTTTACATTCCGATGCACCTATGCAGGTTTACTGTGTCCCGTGGACCTTCCCCTTTGCGATGAAACACAGAAATTGCATCGGAATTAAATATAAGAGACACAATGACGTCTTCAGTACAGGAAGACAGAGTCTCCCATCTGTCTATGTTTTGAGCGTTTCCTGTGTCACCAGTTTTACATTCCCATGCACCTCAGCAGGTTTTCCTGCATCCCTTGGACCTTCAAAGTGAAGATGCAACACAGAAATTCCATCGGAATTAAATATAAGAGACACAATGCCGACTTAAGTACAGGAAGACTGAGTGTTCCTACTGTCAATGTTTGAGCGTTTCCTGTGTCAACAGTTTTACATTCCGATGCACCTCTGCAGGTTTACTGTATCCATTGGACCTTCCGATTGACGATGAAACAAAGAAAATGCATCGGAATTAAATATAAGAGACACAATGCCTACTTAAGTACAGGAAGACTGAGTCTTCCAACTGTCAATGTTTGAGCGTTACCTGTGTCAACAGTTTTACATTCCGATGCACCTCTGCAGGTTTACTGTAACCATTGGACCTTCACATTGACGATGTAACACAGAAATTGCATCGGAATTAAATATAAGAGACACAATGCCGACTTAAGTACAGGAAGACTGAGTCTTCCTATTCTCTATGTTTTGAGCGTTTCCTGTGTTACCAGTTACACATTCCCATGCACCTCTGCAGGTTTGCTGTATCACTTGCACCTTCCCATTGACAATGAAACACAGAAATTTCATCGGAATTAAATATAACAGACACAATGCCGACTTAAGTACAGGAAGACTGAGTCTTTCTACTGTCTATGTTTTGAGCGTTTCCTGTGTCACCAGTTTTACATTCCGATGCACCTCTGCAGGTTTACTGTATCCATTGGACCTTCACAGTGACGATGAAACACAGAAATTGCATCGGAATTAAATATAAGAGACACAATGCCGACTTAAGTACAGGAACATTGAGTCTTCCTACTGTCTATAGTTTGAGCGTTTCCTGCGTCACCAGTTTTACATTCCGATGCACCTCTGCAGGTTTACTGTATTCATTGGACCTTCCCATTGACGATGAATCACAGAAATTGCATCGGAATTAAATATAAGAGACACAATGCCGACTTAAGTACAGGAAGATTGAGTCTTCCTACTGTCTATTTTTTGAGCGTTTCCTGCGTCACCAGTTTTACATTCCGATGCACCTCTGCAGGTTTACTGTATCCATCGGACATACCCATTGACGATGAAACACTGAAATTACATCGGAATTAAATATAAGAGACACAACGCCGACTTAAGTACAAGAAAACTGAGTCTTCTTACGGTCTACGTTTTGAGCGTTTCCAGTGTCACCAGTTTTACATTCCGATGCACCTCTGCAGGTTTGCTGTCTCCCTTGCACCTTCCCATTGACAATAAAACACAGAAATTACATCGGAATTACATATAACAGACACAATGCCGATTTAAGTACAGGAAGACTGAGTCTTACTACTGTCTATGTTTCAAGCGTTTCCTGTGTCACCAGTTTTACATTCCGATGCACCTCTGCAGGTTTACTGTATCCATCGGACCTTCCCATTGACGATGAAACACAGAAGTTACATCGGAATTAAATATAAGAGACACAACGCCGACTTAAGTACAGGAAGACTGAGTCTTCCTACTCTCTACGTTTTGAGCGTTTCCTGTGTCATAAGTTCTACATTCCGATGCACCTCTGCAGGTTTACTGTATCCATTGAACCGCCCCATTGACGATGAAACACAGAAATTGCATCGGAATTAAATATAAAAGACACAATGCCGACTTAAGCACAGGAAGACTGAGTCTTTCTACTGTCTATCTTTTGAGCGTTTCCTGGTCACCAGTTTTACATTCCGATGCACCTCTGCAGGTGTACTGTATCCACTGGACCTTCACAGTGACGATGAAACACAGAAATTGCATCGGAATGAAATATAAGAGACACAATGTCGACTTCAGTACAGGAAGAGTGTGTCTTTCTATTGCATATGCTTTGAGCGTTTCCTGTGTCACCAGTTTTACATTCCGATGCACCTCTGCAGGTTTACTGTATCCATTGGACCTTCCCATTGACGATGGTACACAGAAATTGCAACGGAATTAAATATAACAGACACAATGCCGACTTAGGTACAGGATGGCTGAGTCTCCCTACTGTCTATGTTTTGAGCGTTTCCTGTGTCACCAGTTTTACATTCCGATGCACCTCTGCAGGTTTACTGTATCCTTTGGACCTTCACTGTGACGATGAAACACAGAAATTGCATCTAAATTTAATATAAGAGACACAATGCCGACTTCAGTACAAGAAAACTGAGTCTTCTTAGGGTCTATGTTTTGACCGCTTCCTGTGTCACCAGTTTTACATTCCAAAGCACCTCTGCAGGTTTACTATATACCTTGGACCTTCCCATTGACGAAAAAACACAGAAATTGCATCGAAATTAACTATAAGAGATACAATGCCGACTTAGGTACAGGAAGACTGAGTCTTCCTACTGTCTATGTTTTGATCGTTTCCTGTGTCACCAGTTTTTCATTTCGATGCACCTCTGCACGTTTACTGTATCCATTGGATCTTCCCATTGACGATGAAACACATAAATTGCATCGGAATTAAATATAAGAGACACAATGCCGACATAACAACCGGAATGCTGAGTCTTCCTACTGTCTATGCTTTGAGCGCTTCCTGTGTCACCAGTTTTTAATTCCGATGCACTTCTGCAGGTTTACTGTATCCCTTGGATCTTCCCATGGACGATGAAGCACAGAAATTTTATCGGATTTAAATATAAGAGACACAATGCCGACTTAAGTACAGGAACATTGAGTCTTCCTACTGTCTATGTTTTGAGCGTTTCCTTCGTCACCTGTTTTACATTCCGATGCACCTCTGCAGGTTTACTGTATCCATCGGATCTTCCCATTGACGATGAAACACTGAAATTACATCGGAATTAAATATAAGAGACACAACGCCGACTTAAGTACAAGAAAACTGAGTCTTCTAACGGTCTACGTTTTGAGCGTTTCCAGTGTCACCAGTTTTACATTCCGATGCACCTTTGCAGGTTTACTGTGTCCCTTGGACCTTCCCATTTGCGATGAAACACAGAAATTGCATCGGAATTAAATATAAGGGTCACAATGACGTCTTAAGTACAGGAAGACAGAGTCTTCCAACTGTCTATGTTTAGAGCGTTTTCTGTGTCTCCAGTTTTACATTCCCATGCACCTCTGCAGGTTTTCCTGTATCCCTTGGGCCTTCAAAGTCACGATGAAACACAGAAATTGCATCGGAATTAAATATAAGAGACACAATGCCGACTTAAGGACAGGAAGGCTGAGTCTTCCTACTGTCTATGATTTGAACGTTTCCTCTGCCACCAGTTTTACATTCCGATGCACCTCTGCAGGTTTACTGTATCGCTTGAATCTTCCCATTGACGATGAAACACAGAATTTTTATCGGAATTAAATATAAGAAAAGGTTTTCAGAAACTACTGCAACCAGTCGCCTTTTATGTAGATGTATTTTATTTAACCATGACCGGTTTCGAGCTGCCTAGCAACTCATCATCAGATGGTATATACATTTAGTGCTTTTTTGTACCCATTGTGTGGGTGGTTGAGTATCTGTGGCTAGACAGAAACGAGAACAAATAATCGCTACATGTGGTACAGTAACACGAAATATTTACAGCATAATTTATGTTTAACGTATAAGAGCAAATAATCATTACATGTGGTACAGTTACATGAAATATTTACAGTTTAATTTACGTTTTGAGGTGTTACTTACAGATAAATTTTTCTGCAGGTGTATATATCTCTTTTAGGACGTATTTTTGAAACCATTGTGTCTTGTTTTTCACAATTTCACAAGTTAAAACTTTCACTAGATGTATATTACTTTTATGAGGCACTGTTGGAAACATATATCTTGTTTTTCGTAAACATCGCTGAACACACTTAGCCACAGATACGAATAAACAAGCCAAAGATTGCAATATAACTACAGTATCAAAGATTTCAAGTTGACCAGAGGCATTATTAGTCATCACACACACTGACAAGAGATTTGTCTTTATTACATAGAAAATAAATGTAAATTAGCTTAAACTAGTAAAATGTTTATTTATAAATAAACTGTGCAATTTTAACAGGTATATAAAACTAGATTTTTTACATTATGTTTCAGTTACATTTAAGATCATTGGTATTGAGAGTATTATGACAGCTAATTTCTTGCTCCTTCCATTGGCTGATCTTGGCATATGATGTCTGGGATGAGAGGTTGATGGTTAACTTGAAATAATAAGTAATGCTGGTACTTGAAAGGGTGTGGAAAAGGAGTTGCCGGGGGGGTGGTGGTGTGGGGGGTGTATAGGAAAAAGGAAAAGGGGGGGAGGAGGGGGGGGCATTTTGTTACTGAATGACTGTTTAGTTTTTTAAGTTCAAAGAATCCTTAAAATTCTGAAAGAAGGAGTTATTCGCCAATTCTGTCTGCTCATTTAAAATGGTATGTGGGGAATTATGTTTGTGGGTAAAAATCTCTAAATGTTCGAGAAGATCCATCTTGAATCCCTTGTCTACAGTGTGTAGGATTTGAAGGTTAGTTTTAATGTCTGTTATGGAATGTTTATTATCTGCTAGATTGGAAGCAAAAGTGGATCTATTTAAGTTGTTTAGGCGAAGTGCATCAGTGTGCTCTTTGTATCGGATCTCAAAGTTTCTACCTGTTTGCCCTATGTAGTAGCAGGAGCAGCTGTCACATCTTAATTTATATATACCAGATTTTTGGTAGGGTGTGCTGGCTCTTTTGGTGTTGTGGACTATTTTGTTCTGTATTTTGTTGTTAGTGTGAAAACTTATTTTGACATTATGTGGTTTGAATAGCTTAGCAAGTTTGTATGAGATATTGCCGAGAAACGGCATACAAACGAATTTGGTTTCTTCTGCTACTGAGGTCTGGCTTGCTAGTTTTGCTTTGTTAGATATAATGTTTTTATCTAGTTTTTCAATTATGCTTGGGTCATAAGCATTGTTTGATGCTATTGTTTTTAATATATTGATTTCATTAATTTTTGCAGTAGGGTCAGCTGGAATCTTGTTGATACGGTTAAGTGCTGATTTGAAAAAAGCTAGTTTATGTTGATTTGGGTGGCATGATGTATTGTTTATTATAACATCTGAAGTGGTGGGTTTCCTATATATCTGAAATTTATGTTTGTTGTTGTGATGTGTTATGTTTAGGTCAAGAAAATAGATACCTTTTTGGGTTTGGTGTTCTACTGTGAACTGTATTTTGGGGTGAACATTATTAAGTTTACCAGCTAAGGCTTCAATTTCAGTGGCTGTCCCATCATATAACAACAGGGTGTCATCAACATATCGTTTATAATAAATGATTTTGTCTGTTTCTATTGGGTTTGCTTTAAAGAATTTAATTTCGAGATCATTAATGTAGATGTCAGCAAGAAGGCCAGCTAGACTACTGCCCATTGCTAGACCATCATGTTGAATATATATTTTGTTGTTGAAGGTGAAGTAATTGTGGGACAGCACTAATTCAAGTAAATCCATCAGCTCACAGATTTCCATGTCACTTAACTTTTTATGTTGTAATAAGTTATTTTTTATTATTCGAAGTGTGTCTATTATAGGTATGTTTGTGTACAGGTTGACAATATCAAGGGATGCAAAGTTAGCTGCATTGGGAATGGAAATTTCTCTGATACTGTCAATCAAATCATAGGTGTTTTTTATGGAATAATTGGTTGGGAATGTATAATATTTCTTAAGTATTTCATGCAGTTTTTTAGTCACTTTGTACCCTGGGCTATTTATGGAATTCACAATCGGGCGTATCGGGTGTCCATCTTTATGAATTTTAGGTTGTGATCTAAGCTTTGGTGCTGTAGGGTTCGTTATAACACATTGTTTGGCTTCAATGGATGTCAGCAGAAAGTTACAATTTTTTAACATGTCTTTTATTTTAGCTTGGTATTTGGGAGTGGGGTCAGATTTCAACTCAGTTATGTTGTTATTCTTGAAAAATTCTAGGGTTTTCTTAATGTAATCAGACTCGTACATTATCACGGCTGTGCTGCCTTTGTCAGATTTAACAACAAGGGCACTACTGTTTGTTAGCTTTTTGTTAATTTGTTTCAGTGTTGCAGATTTATCATGTTTATTACTATGGAGCCTTTGTGCATCTATGGTTTTCTTTATTATTTTGTTTGCATCATGGGCTAGAGCATTTTGATCATTCTGATCTAGTTTTGATGTTATACATGCTATTTTGGTGTTAGTTATTAGGTCTTTAACACTGTTGTAATCATGTTTTGTGGCAATATTATGTTTAAGTCCCTTATTTAACAAATTTAATTCTGTGCTATTGAAATTAATGCTTGTTGTGTTAACTACTCTCTCAAAGAATTTATGTTGCACGGGAGGGCATTCATTTGGTGGAATGGGGGATTTTTTGGCAATCAGGAGTGAGAGCTTTTCTTTTTGTTTATGTGCAATTTTCAACATCTCTTTATGCACATTTAGTTGGGTTAGATCTAAGAAATTCGTGATTTGGCTTAGAGTGAGATAGTTGCTTAACTCTAAGTGCAGCATGTAGATGTCCCTGTTTAACAAGTCTTTTCGTTTGTAATGTGATCTAATTTCATTTTTGATCCATACAATTTCACATTTTCTCTTGGCTGCTTGTGCAGATTCACTCTGGTCTTTAACTACAACTCTTATGTAATTAGGAGTTACATTCTCTAAGATACATTCCTTATTAAATTTGATGGCAAGAATAGTTTTCATTAGTTTCACTTTGCACTTCCTGTATTTGTTCATTGTTCCTTTTACCTGGCTAGGTAGCAAAATAAGACTTTTATCCATTGTGGATGTGGAGCACTGCGACTGTGGTGTGAAAAGGTTTTCAGAAATTACTGCAACCAGTCGCCTTTTATGTAGATGTATTTTATTTAACCATGACCGGTTTCGAGCTGCCTAGCAACTCATCATCAGATGGTATATACATTTAGTGCTTTTTTGTACCCATTGTGTGGGTGGTTGAGTATCTGTGGCTAGACAGAAACGAGAACAAATAATCGCTACATGTGGTACAGTAACACGAAATATTTACAGCATAATTTATGTTTAACGTATAAGAGCAAATAATCATTACATGTGGTACAGTTACATGAAATATTTACAGTTTAATTTACGTTTTGAGGTGTTACTTACAGATAAATTTTTCTGCAGGTATATATATCTCTTTTAGGACGTATTTTTGAAACCATTGTGTCTTGTTTTTCACAATTTCACAAGTTAAAACTTTCACTAGATGTATATTACTTTTATGAGGCACTGTTGGAAACATATATCTTGTTTTTCGTAAACATCGCTGAACACACTTAGCCACAGATACGAATACGGGATTTACACATTATAAACAAGCCAAAGATTGCAATATAACTACAGTATCAAAGATTTCAAGTTGACCAGAGGCATTATTAGTCATCACACACACTGACAAGAGATTTGTCTTTATTACATAGAAAATAAATGTAAATTAGCTTAAACTAGTAAAATGTTTATTTATAAATAAACTGTGCAATTTTAACAGGTATATAAAACTAGATTTTTTACATTATGTTTCAGTTACATTTAAGATCATTGGTATTGAGAGTATTATGACAGCTAATTTCTTGCTCCTTCCATTGGCTGATCTTGGCATATGATGTCTGGGATGAGAGGTTGATGGTTAACTTGAAATAATAAGTAATGCTGGTACTTGAAAGGGTGTGGAAAAGGAGTTGCCGGGGGGGGGGGGGGTGGTGTGGGGGGTGTATAGGAAAAGCATTAATTTCAATAGCACAGAATTAAATTTGTTAAATAAGGGACTTAAACATAATATTGCCACAAAACATGATTACAACAGTGTTAAAGACCTAATAACTAACACCAAAATAGCATGTATAACATCAAAACTAGATCAGAATGATCAAAATGCTCTAGCCCATGATGCAAACAAAATAATAAAGAAAACCATAGATGCACAAAGGCTCCATAGTAATAAACATGATGAATCTGCAACACTGAAACAAATTAACAAAAAGCTAACAAACAGTAGTGCCCTTGTTGTTAAATCTGACAAAGGCAGCACAGCCGTGATAATGTACGAGTCTGATTACATTAAGAAAACCCTAGAATTTTTCAAGAATAACAACATAACTGAGTTGAAATCTGACCCCACTCCCAAATACCAAGCTAAAATAAAAGACATGTTAAAAAATTGTAACTTTCTGCTGACATCCATTGAAGCCAAACAATGTGTTATAATGAACCCTACAGCACCAAAGCTTAGATCACAACCTAAAATTCATAAAGATGGACACCCGATACGCCCGATTGTGAATTCCATAAATAGCCCAGGGTACAAAGTGACTAAAAAACTGCATGAAATACTTAAGAAATATTATACATTCCCAACCAATTATTCCATAAAAAACACCTATGATTTGATTGACAGTATCAGAGAAATTTCCATTCCCAATGCAGCTAACTTTGCATCCCTTGATATTGTCAACCTGTACACAAACATACCTATAATAGACACACTTCGAATAATAAAAAATAACTTATTACAACATAAAAAGTTAAGTGACATGGAAATCTGTGAGCTGATGGATTTACTTGAATTAGTGCTGTCCCACAATTACTTCACCTTCAACAACAAAATATATATTCAACATGATGGTCTAGCAATGGGCAGTAGTCTAGCTGGCCTTCTTGCTGACATCTACATTAATGATCTCGAAATTAAATTCTTTAAAGCAAACCCAATAGAAACAGACAAAATCATTTATTATAAACGATATGTTGATGACACCCTGTTGTTATATGATGGGACAGCCACTGAAATTGAAGCCTTAGCTGGTAAACTTAATAATGTTCACCCCAAAATACAGTTCACAGTAGAACACCAAACCCAAAAAGGTATCTATTTTCTTGACCTAAACATAACACATCACAACAACAAACATAAATTTCAGATATATAGGAAACCCACCACTTCAGATGTTATAATAAACAATACATCATGCCACCCAAATCAACATAAACTAGCTTTTTTCAAATCAGCACTTAACCGTATCAACAAGATTCCAGCTGACCCTACTGCAAAAATTAATGAAATCAATATATTAAAAACAATAGCATCAAACAATGCTTATGACCCAAGCATAATTGAAAAACTAGATAAAAACATTATATCTAACAAAGCAAAACTAGCAAGCCAGACCTCAGTAGCAGAAGAAACCAAATTCGTTTGTATGCCGTTTCTCGGCAATATCTCATACAAACTTGCTAAGCTATTCAAACCACATAATGTCAAAATAAGTTTTCACACTAACAACAAAATACAGAACAAAATAGTCCACAACACCAAAAGAGCCAGCACACCCTACCAAAAATCTGGTATATATAAATTAAGATGTGACAGCTGCTCCTGCTACTACATAGGGCAAACAGGTAGAAACTTTGAGATCCGATACAAAGAGCACACTGATGCACTTCGCCTAAACAACTTAAATAGATCCACTTTTGCTTCCAATCTAGCAGATAATAAACATTCCATAACAGACATTAAAACTAACCTTCAAATCCTACACACTGTAGACAAGGGATTCAAGATGGATCTTCTCGAACATTTAGAGATTTTTACCCACAAACATAATTCCCCACATACCATTTTAAATGAGCAGACAGAATTGGCGAATAACTCCTTCTTTCAGAATTTTAAGGATTCTTTGAACTTAAAAAACTAAACAGTCATTCAGTAACAAAATGCCCCCCCCTCCTCCCCCCCTTTTCCTTTTTCCTATACACCCCCCACACCACCACCCCCCCCGGCAACTCCTTTTCCACACCCTTTCAAGTACCAGCATTACTTATTATTTCAAGTTAACCATCAACCTCTCATCCCAGACATCATATGCCAAGATCAGCCAATGGAAGGAGCAAGAAATTAGCTGTCATAATACTCTCAATACCAATGATCTTAAATGTAACTGAAACATAATGTAAAAAATCTAGTTTTATATACCTGTTAAAATTGCACAGTTTATTTATAAATAAACATTTTACTAGTTTAAGCTAATTTACATTTATTTTCTATGTAATAAAGACAAATCTCTTGTCAGTGTGTGTGATGACTAATAATGCCTCTGGTCAACTTGAAATCTTTGATACTGTAGTTATATTGCAATCTTTGGCTTGTTTATAATGTGTAAATCCCGTATTCGTATCTGTGGCTAAGTGTGTTCAGCGATGTTTACGAAAAACAAGATATATGTTTCCAACAGTGCCTCATAAAAGTAATATACATCTAGTGAAAGTTTTAACTTGTGAAATTGTGAAAAACAAGACACAATGGTTTCAAAAATACGTCCTAAAAGAGATATATATACCTGCAGAAAAATTTATCTGTAAGTAATACCTCAAAACGTAAATTAAACTGTAAATATTTCATGTAACTGTACCACATGTAATGATTATTTGCTCTTATACGTTAAACATAAATTATGCTGTAAATATTTCGTGTTACTGTACCACATGTAGCGATTATTTGTTCTCGTTTCTGTCTAGCCACAGATACTCAACCACCCACACAATGGGTACAAAAAAGCACTAAATGTATATACCATCTGATGATGAGTTGCTAGGCAGCTCGAAACCGGTCATGGTTAAATAAAATACATCTACATAAAAGGCGACTGGTTGCAGTAATTTCTGAAAACCTTTTCACACCACAGTCGCAGTGCTCCACATCCACAATGGATAAAAGTCTTAAATATAAGAGACACAATGCCGACTTAAGTACAGGAACATTGAGTCTTCCTACTGTCTATGTTTTGAGCGTTTCCAGCGTCACCAGTTTTACATTCCGATGCACCTCTGCAGGTTTACTGTGTCCCGTGGACCTTCCCATTGGCGATGAAACACAGAAATTGCACCGCAATTAAATATAAGAGACACAATGACGTTTTAAGTAGAGGAAGACTGAGTCTTCCTACTGTCTATGTTTTGAGCGTTTCCTGTGTCTCCAGTTTTACATTCCGATGCACCTCTGCAGGTTTACTGTATCCCTTGGACCTTCACAGTGACGAAGAAACACAGAAATTGCATCGGAATTAAATATAAGAGACACAATGCCGACTTAAGTACAGGAAGACTGAGTCTTCCTACTGTCTATGTTTTGAGCGTTTCCTGTGTCACCAGTTTTACATTCTTTAAGGAACCATTTGCACTCGAGCACAGACAATATTTAATTTAGTTACCTTAGATTATATGTATCGATTTTTTAAGACAAGAGAATGCAAAATAAAGCAATTAACACCGCTCTCTTGTCACACCCTGTACGCATCAACACTCTCATGTCATTCGTTGTCCTAGAAGGACTTAATATTTTGTGCGGCTCCACAGTTAGCCATATTGACATTTATTAGCAGAAAAGAGGCGCAGCATTAATAAGTCGCTCTCATTTGTGAATGATCTGCCATTATTTATCTAGAATTTTACGTAAGTGTAATTTATATCGCAATGTGTATGTTGAAATGAATATATGTTTATTTAATCTTATGCTTTTCTTTGTTTTAGTAGTTTTAGTCACTCCATTTTCATGATTGATGCTGAGGTCAGATATCAGACTCTGTCTACAAAAAAAAATACATAATGAGCCCTGGCTACGTTCCGTACATCTTCGGACGTGCGAAGCTCGATAAATTCACGGCCTTAAATTTTAATCCTCAATTACTTATCCAAAAACTAACAATTATTATTATTATTATTATTATTATTATTATTATTATATTTTATTATTATTATATTTTTTTATTTGTTACACTGGCGACTATGTGCCAGGACTCATTATTGTATCTGTACTACAACTAATTGTTCTTTTTCATGTACATCCTGACCGGCAACAACCTATGTGATGAGAATATTGAAGAAAACGAATAAAATCTGGAGACCATTTGGACTGGAAATGCAATCTTCGCATCAAGACATGTACGGTAAGACGCAGCACTCGCGCATCCACAATTGATTCCAAGCACATTTTTCATTCAAAATTATTTTTCTCAGCATTAAATTCAATATTCAGTTTCCATTCAGTAATTTTTTCCAAATTCTGCGAAATCTCATTATTCAGACGACTACATTCCGATCCAACAATACGCAAGTTACATTGCACAATATGGCCGACATTGTACAAGATTCAAGCAACATGGCTAGTCACCATTAACACGTATGCTACTTACGATCTTTAAAGTCATCTCTCAATCATTCTCAGTCATTTAAAAACACACATAGGCAGTACATTTTCACACTACGCGTTTAAACAATTTTTTTCTTGCACACAATTTATTCACGATATGGTAAAAACTCGACACCAATACACAATGGAACAACAATCAAGTAATGCAAACATGGATACACAGACACATTCAGACACAGAAATTAATGCAGACACGCAAACACATCAAAATAATCCGCTACAGACACAAATAAACGCCGAGAGGAGCAATTCAGAACCAAACCTGAGAGACCACGTCACGTCTAATGACGCGGCGGGGGCAAGCTCATTTTGCAATCAAAATTTTGCCGCTATACTGAATTCAATTTTGGAAGGCATATCCAATATTAAGCAAGATAATGACGAAAAATTCACACAATTGATGACAGACAATGCAGCCTTCAGAAGTGAGATAAAATCAGACTTCGCCACACTGACTCAAAAGGTAGATGAAATTAATACACGTCTTTCCAAACAGGTCGACGATCTTACGGAAAAATTCGAAAATTTAGAGTTACGACAAAGCGACAATGCCAATCACATCCATGACTTGACAAAAACCTGTGAAACTATTAATTGCAAATTAGAATCAAACACGCACGCATGTGACGAAATTAATTTAAAGGTGAATACAATAGAAACAAACGTAGCTGACATTCACAAACAGATTCACACAACAATACAGATAGAGGCTGAACCCCATTTGTCTCGCATTAATTCACAATTTAAAGAATGGACGGCACACAAAGACGAAATTTTTGAAGAATGTATACAAAACAAATTGCCACATATTGTGCACGATTCTGTAGTGGAATACATGAACAACAATAGACAAGTAATCGATGACGATATGCAAACAAAGACAACTCAATGCCAAGCACAACAGAATAGTACACCCACTACACATTTTTACACACACAGAAGAAAATCTCGATTCGGAAATGAACACATGTACACACACGAATTTCAACATCCAAATACACAATACACTGACACACATAGCAACAGACACCCATCACCTGAAATACAATACAATTATTCTGATGAAGAACCATGTACACACAGGGAAGAATTCAATGATTACACGGAAAGAAACAGACGAACACGTAACAAAGAAGAAGAAAGTCTATTCAAGCACCGTAAATTCCAACCTTTTATACCAGGCAAAAACACTGTACACCCTGTCATCTTCTTAAACGCTTTTAGGAACGCATTCCCACGTTCGTGGAGCGACCACAAACGCATTGCGTACGTTGTGGATTACATTCAAGGGGACGCTGCTGTCTGGGCTTACCATGAAAGCGACAGATGTGTAACATACGAGCAGTTTGAACGCGCCTTCTTGAATAAGTTTTGGTCACCCACTGTGCAGGAACGTATCCGCAAACAAGTCACTGAAGCCGAACACTTCAATCCTAAAAACGGCAACCTGCGCAGATATTTCGAGAAGTACCTAAACATGACACACTTCCTTAATGAACCAGTGAAACCAAAAGATGTGATCCGATCACTGAAAGCAAGACTTCCTTTTAATATTAAAGAGAAATTACTGTACTTACCGGATGACGATCCTGAATATTTTTTGGAAAAGTTAGATGCTGTTGATTTACTGTATGAAGAACAAAAACCAACACACAACTCACGCAGTAGGAATCAACATGTCTATATTGCTACATTACCACACACGCAGCAAAATTCACAACACACAGTAAACATGCAAAACAATCACCAAAACTCACAGCTGCATACAAACAACAACTGTAACTATATACAGGGTGATAACCAGTACAAAAAACGAAGAAACTATTTTAATTCAAGAAGGAATAACGGAAACAACAACGGACACATAGCCAAACAGAAAAACTGGCAAGGAAACAACACAGATTACACAAGAAATGGAACACCTACACCGCACTTTAACCAGAACGACAACCAGTATTATGTGAGAGAGTGGCAAACACAGCAACCGCCACCACAAAATCATATTCAGATGCTACAAGGGAATTTTGCACAAACAAGCAACACAAACCAACAAGTGACTTCAGCCAACCGAAAACAGACAGGCGATTGGCAAAGACAATATCCTAATGTAAATATTATTGAGGTAGCTAATGAAACTACAACTACACTTGCCAATGACCAGACAAACCAGGTAAACTAGAACCGGTCATACTGAGCCCCAGGTCGTGACTGAGGAACATTTGGGGGGCAACTTCAATTTATAAGCTATGTTTGAATACACACTTGCTAGTGAAACTGTGAAACAAGAAAAATTAACATTTACACAACAAGAGTTGCCTACACTATTCTTAAGATATAATGAAAGTGGAAACTTAGCAGATGATCTGATAAATGACAACACACAATGTCACAATGTAAAGTTTTACTTTCCGATGCACCTCTGCAGGTTTACTGTATCCATCGGACCTTCCCATTGACGATGAAACACAGAAATTATATCGGAATTAAATATAAGAGACACAACGCCGACATAAGTACATGAAAACTGAGTCTTCTTACGGTCTACGTTTTCAGCGTTTCCAGTGTCACCAGTTTTACATTCCGATGCACCTATGCAGGTTTACTGTGTCCCTTGGACCTTCCCATTTGCGATGAAACACAGAAATTGCATCGGAATTAAATATAAGAGACACAATGACGTCTTCAGTACAGGAAGACAGAGCCTTCCAACTGTCTATGTTTTGAGCGTTTTGTGTGTCACCAGTTTTACATTCCCATGCACCTCCGCAGGTTCTCCTGCATCCCTTGGACCTTCAAAGTGACGATGCAACACAGAAATTGCATCGGAATTAAATATAAGAGACACAATGCCGACTTAAGTACGGGAAGACTGAGTCATCCTACTGTCAATGTTTGAGCGTTTCCTGTGTCAACAGTTTTACATTCCGATGCACCTCTGCAGGTTTACTGTATCCATTGAACCTTCCGATTGACGATGAAACAAAGAAAATGCATCGGAATTAAATATAAGAGACACAATGCCGACTTAAGTACAGGAAGACTGAGTCTTCCTACTGTCAATGTTTGAGCGTTTCCTGTGTCAACAGTTTTACATTCCGATGCACCTCTGCAGGTTTACTGTATCCATTGGACCTTCACATTGACGATGAAACACAGAAAATGCATCGGAATTAAATATAAGAGACACAATGCCGACTTAAGTACAGGAAGACTGAGTCTTCCTACTGTCTATGTTTTGAGCGTTTCCTGTGTCACCATTTTTACATTCCAATGCACCTCTGCAGGTTTACTATATACCTTGGTCCTTCCCATTGACGATGAAACACAGAAATTACATCGGAATTAAATATAAGAGACACAACGCCGACTTAAGTACAAGAAAACTGAGTCTTCTTACGCTCTATGCTTTGAGCGTTTCCAGTTTCACCAGTGTTACATTCCGATGCACCTCTGCAGGTTTACTGTGTCCCTTGGACCTTCCCATTGGCGATGAAACAGAGAAATTGCACCGCAATTAAATATAAGAGACACAATGCCGACTTAAGTACAGGAAGATTGAGTCGTCCTACTGTCTATTTTTTGAGCGTTTCCTGCGTCACCAGTTTTACATTCCGATGCACATCTGCAGGTTTACTGTATCCATCGGTCCTTCCCATTGACGATGAAACACAGAAATTACATCGGAATTAAATATAAGAGACACAACGCCGACATAAGTACAAGAAAACTGAGTCTTCTTACGTTCTACGTTTTGAGCGTTTCCAGTGTCACCAGTTTTACATTCCGATGCACCTCTGCAGGTTTGCTGTATCCCTTGCACCTTCCCATTGACAATGAAACACAGAAATTACATCGGAATTAAATATAACAGACACAATGCCGATTTAGGTACAGGAAGACTGAGTCTTACTACTGTCTATGTTTTGAGCGTTTCCTGCGTCACCAGTTTTACATTCCGATGCACCTCTGCAGGTTTACTGTATCCCTTTGACCTTCCCATTGGCGATGAATCACAGAAATTGCACCGGAATTAAATATAAGAGACACAATGCCGACTTAAGTACAGGAAGATTGAGTCTTCCTACTGTCTATTTTTGAGCGTTTTCTGCGTCACCAGTTTTAAATTCCGTTGCACCTCTGCAGTTTTACTGTATCCATCGGACCTTCCCATTGATGATGAAACACAGAAATTACATCGGAATTAAATATAAGAGACACAACGCCGACTTAAGTACAGGAAGACTGAGTCTTCCTACTCTCTACGTTTTGAGCGTTTCCTGTGTCATAAGTACTACATTCCGATGCACTTCTGCAGGTTTACTGTATCCATTGAACCCCCCCATTGACGATGAAACACAGAAATTGCATCGGAATTAAATATAAAAGACACAATGCCGACTTAAGTACAGGAAGACTGAGTCTTTGTACTGTCTATGTTTTGAGCGTTTCCTGTGTCACCAGTTTTACATTCCGATGCACCTCTGCAGGTTTACTGTATCCACTGGACCTTCACAGTGACGATGAAACACAGAAATTGCATCGGAAAGAAATATAAGAGACACAATGTCAACTTAAGTACAGAAAGAGTGTGTCTTTCTATTGCATATGTTTTGAGCGTTTCCTGTGTCACCAGTTTTACAATCCGATGCACCTCTGCAGGTTTACTGTATCCATTGGACCTTCCCATTGACGATGAAACACAGAAATTGCATCGGAATTAAATATAAGAGCCACAATGCCGACTTAGGTACAGGAAGACTGAGTCTTCCTACTGTCTATGTTTTGAGCGTTTCCTGTGTCATCAGTTTTCCATTTCGATGCACCTCTGCAGGTTTACTGTATCCATTGGACCTTCACAGTGACGATGAAACACAGAAATAGCATCGGAATTCAAAATAAGAGACACAATGCCGACTTAAGAACAGGAAGGCTGTGTTCCATCGTCATTAAGAGGCTCTGAATGTTACAATTAACTGTCAGTTTTGTGCCGGATTCGAAAAACTACACTCCTAGGAGAACAAACAAGAGGTGCCCGGGGCAGCAATAGTACCTCGGCGACAAGTCGGCTGGAGGACGATGTATCAGATCGCGACGCAATTTGTGTGTTCCATAGTCATTAACAGGCTCTGAACGTTACAATTACTGTCAGTAATGCGTCGTATTCGGAAAACTAAACTCACAGCAGAACGACCATAAGGTGCCCGAGGCAGCAATAGACCCTTGGAGACAGGTCGGCTGTCGGACGATGTATTGAATCTCGACGCAATTTGTGCGTTCATCGTCATTAAGAGCCTCTGAACGTTACAATTAACTGTTAGTTTTGCGTCGTATTCGAAAAAGTAGACACACAGGAGAGCGACCATAAGGTGACCGAGGCAGCAATAGACCCTTGGAGATAAGGCGGCTGGAGGACGATGTATTGAATCGCGACGCAATTTGTGTGTCCCATCGTTATTAACAGGCTCTGAACGTTACAATTAACTGTCAGTTTTGCGTCGGATTCGAAAAACTAGACTCACAGCTGAGCGACCATAAGGTGCCCGAGGCAGCTATAGACCCTTGGAGACAGGTCGGCCGTCGGACGATGTATTGAATCTCGACGCAATTTGTGTGTTCCATCGTCATTAAGAGGCTCTGAACGTTACAATTAACTGTCAGTTTTGCGTCGGATTCGAAAATCTAGACTCACAGGAGAACGACCATAAGGTGCCCGAGGCAGCAATAGACCCTTGGAGACAAGTCGGCTGGAGGACGATGTATTGAATCGCGACGCAATTTGTGTGTTCCATCGTTATTAACAGGCTCTGAACGTTACAATTAACTGACAGTTAAGCGTCTTATTCGGAAAACTAGACTCACAGCAGAGCGACCATAATGTGCCCGAGGCAGCAATAGACCCTTGGAGACAAGGCGGCTGGAGGACGATGTATCGAATCGCGACGCAATTTGTGTGTTCCATAGTCATTAACAGGCTCTGAACGTTACAATTAACTGTAAGTTTTGCGTCGGATTCGAAAAACACAGGAGAACGACCATAAGGTGAACGAGGCAGCAATAGACCCTTGGAGACAAGTCGGCTGGAGGACGATGTATTGAATCGCGACGCAATTTGTGTGTTCCATCGTTATTAACAGGCTCTGAACGTTACAATTAACTGTCAGTTTTTCGTCGGATTCGAAAAACTTGACTCACAGGAGAACGACCATAAGGTGCCCGAGGCAGCAATAGACCTTTGGAGACAGGTCGGCTGGAGGACGATGTATTGAATCGCGACGCAATTTGTGTGTTCCATCGTCATTAAGAGGCTCTGAACCTTACCATTAACTGTCAGTTTAGGGTCGGATTCTAAAATCTAGACTCACAGAAGAACGACCATAAGGAGCCCGAGGCAACACTAGACCCTTGGAGACAAGTCGGCTGGAGGACGATGTATTGAATCGCGACGCAATTTGTGTGTTCCATCGTCATTAACAGGCTCTGAACGTTACAATTACTGTCAGTAATGCGTCGTATTCGGAAAACTAAGCTCACAGCAGAACGACCATAAGGTGCCCGAGGCAGCAATAGACCCTTGGAGACAGGTCGGCTGTCGGACGATGTATTGAATCTCGACGCAATTTGTGCGTTCCATCGTCATAAAGAGCCTCTGAACGTTACAATTAACTGTCAGTTTTGCGTCGTATTCGAAAAAGTAGACACACAGGAGAACGACCATAAGGTGACCGAGGCAGCAATAGACCCTTGGAGATAAGGCGGCTGGAGGACGATGTATTGAATCGCGACGAAATTTGTGTGTTCCATAGTCATTAACAGGCTCTGAACGTTACAATTAACTGTCAGTTTTGCGTCGGATTCGAAAAACTAGACTCACAGCTGAGCGACCTTAAGGTGCCCGAGGCAGCACTAGACCCTTGGAGACAAGTCGGCTGGAGGACGATGTATTGAATCGCGACGCGATTTCTGTGTTCCATCGTCATTAACAGGCTCTGAACGTTACAATTAACTGTCAGTTTTGCGTCGGATTCGAAAATCTGGACTCACAGGAGAACGACCATAAGCTGCCCGAGGCAGCACTAGACCCTTGGAGACAGGTCGGCTGGAGAACGATGTATTGAATCGCAGCACAATTTGTGTGTTCCATCGTCATTAAGAGGCCCTGAATGTTACAATTAACTGTCAGTTTTGTGCCGGATTCGAAAAACTACACTCCTAGGAGAACGATCAAGAGGTGCCCGGGGCAGCAATAGTACCTCGGCGACAAGTCGGCTGGAGGAAGATGTACTGAATCGCGACGCAATTGGTGTGTTCCATCGTCATTAAGAGGCTCTGAACGTTACAACTAACTGTCAGTTATGCGTCGTATTCTGAAAACTAGACTCACAGCAGAGCGACCATAAGGTGCCCGAGGCAGCAATAGACCTTTGGAGACACGTCGGCTGTCGGACGATGTATTGATTCGCGACGCAATTTGTGTGTTCCATCGTCATTAAGAGGCTCTGAACGTTACAATTAACTGGCAGTTTTGCGTCTGATTCGAAAAACTAGACTCACAGGAGAACGACGATAAGGTGCCCGAGGCAGCTACAGACCCTTGGAGACAAGTCGGCTGGAGGACGATGTATTGAATCGCGACGCAATTTGTGTGTTCCATCGTCATTAAGAGGTTCTGACCGTAACATTTAACTGTCAGTTTTGCGACGGATTCGAAAATCTAGACTCACAGGAGATCGACCATAAGGTGCCCGAGGCAGCAATAGACCCTTGGAGACAGATCGGCCGGAGGACGATGTATTGAATCGCGACGCAAATTGTGTGTTCCATTGTCATTAAGAGGCTCTGAACCTTACAATTAACTGTCAGTTTTACGTCGGATTAGAAAATCTAGACTCACAGGAGAACGACCATAAGGTGCCCGAGGCAGCAATAGACCCTTGGAGACAAGTCGGCTAGAGGACTATGTATTGAATCGCGACGCAATTTGTGTGATCCATCGTCATTAAGAGGATCTGAACGTTACAATTAACTGTCAGTTTTGCGTCGGATTCGAAAAACTAGACTCACAGGAGAACGACCATAAGGTGCCCGAGGCAGCAATAGACCCTTGGAGACAAGTCGGCTGGAGGACGATGTATTGAATCGCGACGCAATTTGTGTGTTCCATCGTCATTAAGAGGCTCTGAACGTTACAATTAACTGTCAGTTATGCGTCGTATTCGGAAAACTAGACTCACAGCAGAACGACCATAAGGTGCCCGAGGCAGCAATAGACCCTTGGAGATAAGTCGGCTGGAGGACGATGTATTGAATCTCGACGCAATTTGTGTGTTCCATCGTCATTAACAGGCTCTGAACGTTACAATTAACTGTCAGTTTTGCGTCTGATTCGAAAAACTAGACTCACAGCAGAACGACGATAAGGTGCCCGAGGCAGCTATAGACCCTTGGAGACAAGTCGGCTGGAGGACGATGTATTGAATCGCGACGCGATTTGTGTGTTCCATCGTCATTAACAGGCTCTGAACGTTACAATTAACTGTCAGTTTTGCGTCGGATTCGAAAATCTAGACTCACAGGAGAACGACCATAAGCTGCCCGAGGCAGCACTAGACACTTGGAGACAGGTCGGCTGGAGAACGATGTATTGAATCGCAGCACAATTTGTGTGTTCCATCGTCATTAAGAGGCTCTGAATGTTACAATTAACTGTCAGTTTTGTGCCGGATTCGAAAAACTACACTCCTAGGAGAACGATCAAGAGGTGCCCGGGGCAGCAATAGTACCTCGGCGACAAGTCGGCTGGAGGAAGATGTACTGAATCGCGACGCAATTGGTGTGTTCCATCGTCATTAAGAGGCTCTGAACGTTACAATTAACTGTCAGTTATGCGTCGTATTCTGAAAACTAGACTCACAGCAGAGCGACCATAAGGTGCCCGAGGCAGCAATAGACCTTTGGAGACACGTCGGCTGTCGGACGATGTATTGATTCGCGACGCAATTTGTGTGTTCCATCGTCATTAAGAGGCTCTGAACGTTACAATTAACTGGCAGTTTTGCGTCTGATTCGAAAAACTAGACTCACAGGAGAACGACGATAAGGTGCCCGAGGCAGCTATAGACCCTTCGAGACAAGTCGGCTGGAGGACGATGTATTGAATCGCGACGCAATTTGTGTGTTCCATCGTCATTAAGAGGTTCTGACCGTAACATTTAACTGTCAGTTTTGCGACGGATTCGAAAATCTAGACTCACAGGAGATCGACCATAAGGTGCCCGAGGCAGCAATAGACCCTTGGAGACAGATCGGCCGGAGGACGATGTATTGAATCGCGACGCAAATTGTGTGTTCCATTGTCATTAAGAGGCTCTGAACCTTACAATTAACTGTCAGTTTTACGTCGGATTAGAAAATCTAGACTCACAGGAGAACGACCATAAGGTGCCCGAGGCAGCAATAGACCCTTGGAGACAAGTCGGCTAGAGGACTATGTATTGAATCGCGACGCAATTTGTGTGATCCATCGTCATTAAGAGGATCTGAACGTTACAATTAACTGTCAGTTTTGCGTCGGATTCGAAAAACTAGACTCACAGGAGAACGACCATAAGGTGCCCGAGGCAGCAATAGACCCTTGGAGACAAGTCGGCTGGAGGACGATGTATTGAATCGCGACGCAATTTGTGTGTTCCATCGTCATTAAGAGGCTCTGAACGTTACAATTAACTGTCAGTTATGCGTCGTATTCGGAAAACTAGACTCACAGCAGAACGACCATAAGGTGCCCGAGGCAGCAATAGACCCTTGGAGATAAGTCGGCTGGAGGACGATGTATTGAATCTCGACGCAATTTGTGTGTTCCATCGTCATTAACAGGCTCTGAACGTTACAATTAACTGTCAGTTTTGCGTCTGATTCGAAAAACTAGACTCACAGCAGAACGACGATAAGGTGCCCGAGGCAGCTATAGACCCTTGGAGACAAGTCGGCTGGAGGACGATGTATTGAATCGCGACGCGATTTGTGTGTTCCATCGTCATTAACAGGCTCTGAACGTTACAATTAACTGTCAGTTTTGCGTCGGATTCGAAAATCTAGACTCACAGGAGAACGACCATAAGCTGCCCGAGGCAGCACTAGACCCTTGGAGACAGGTCGGCTGGAGAACGATGTATTGAATCGCAGCACAATTTGTGTGTTCCATCGTCATTAAGAGGCTCTGAATGTTACAATTAACTGTCAGTTTTGTGCCGGATTCGAAAAACTACACTCCTAGGAGAACGATCAAGAGGTGCCCGGGGCAGCAATAGTACCTCGGCGACAAGTCGGCTGGAGGAAGATGTACTGAATCGCGACGCAATTGGTGTGTTCCATCGTCATTAAGAGGCTCTGAACGTTACAATTAACTGTCAGTTATGCGTCGTATTCTGAAAACTAGACTCACAGCAGAGCGACCATAAGGTGCCCGAGGCAGCAATAGACCTTTGGAGACACGTCGGCTGTCGGACGATGTATTGATTCGCGACGCAATTTGTGTGTTCCATCGTCATTAAGAGGCTCTGAACGTTACAATTAACTGGCAGTTTTGCGTCTGATTCGAAAAACTAGACTCACAGGAGAACGACGATAAGGTGCCCGAGGCAGCTATAGACCCTTGGAGACAAGTCGGCTGGAGGACGATGTATTGAATCGCGACGCAATTTGTGTGTTCCATCGTCATTAAGAGGTTCTGACCGTAACATTTAACTGTCAGTTTTGCGACGGATTCGAAAATCTAGACTCACAGGAGATCGACCATAAGGTGCCCGAGGCAGCAATAGACCCTTGGAGACAGATCGGCCGGAGGACGATGTATTGAATCGCGACGCAAATTGTGTGTTCCATTGTCATTAAGAGGCTCTGAACCTTACAATTAACTGTCAGTTTTACGTCGGATTAGAAAATCTAGACTCACAGGAGAACGACCATAAGGTGCCCGAGGCAGCAATAGACCCTTGGAGACAAGTCGGCTAGAGGACTATGTATTGAATCGCGACGCAATTTGTGTGATCCATCGTCATTAAGAGGATCTGAACGTTACAATTAACTGTCAGTTTTGCGTCGGATTCGAAAAACTAGACTCACAGGAGAACGACCATAAGGTGCCCGAGGCAGCAATAGACCCTTGGAGACAAGTCGGCTGGAGGACGATGTATTGAATCGCGACGCAATTTGTGTGTTCCATCGTCATTAAGAGGCTCTGAACGTTACAATTAACTGTCAGTTATGCGTCGTATTCGGAAAACTAGACTCACAGCAGAACGACCATAAGGTGCCCGAGGCAGCAATAGACCCTTGGAGATAAGTCGGCTGGAGGACGATGTATTGAATCTCGACGCAATTTGTGTGTTCCATCGTCATTAACAGGCTCTGAACGTTACAATTAACTGTCAGTTTTGCGTCTGATTCGAAAAACTAGACTCACAGCAGAACGACGATAAGGTGCCCGAGGCAGCTATAGACCCTTGGAGACAAGTCGGCTGGAGGACGATGTATTGAATCGCGACGCGATTTGTGTGTTCCATCGTCATTAACAGGCTCTGAACGTTACAATTAACTGTCAGTTTTGCGTCGGATTCGAAAATCTAGACTCACAGGAGAACGACCATAAGCTGCCCGAGGCAGCACTAGACACTTGGAGACAGGTCGGCTGGAGAACGATGTATTGAATCGCAGCACAATTTGTGTGTTCCATCGTCATTAAGAGGCTCTGAACGTTACAATTAACTGTCAGTTTTGTGCCGGATTCGAAAAACTACACTCCTAGGAGAACGATCAAGAGGTGCCCGGGGCAGCAATAGTACCTCGGCGACAAGTCTGCTGGAGGAAGATGTACTGAATCGCGACGCAATTGGTGTGTTCCATCGTCATTAAGAGGCTCTGAACGTTACAATTAACTGTCAGTTATGCGTCGTATTCTGAAAACTAGACTCACAGCAGAGCGACCATAAGGTGCCCGAGGCAGCAATAGACCTTTGGAGACACGTCGGCTGTCGGACGATGTATTGATTCGCGACGCAATTTGTGTGTTCCATCGTCATTAAGAGGCTCTGAACGTTACAATTAACTGGCAGTTTTGCGTCTGATTCGAAAAACTAGACTCACAGGAGAACTACGATAAGGTGCCCGAGGCAGCTATAGACCCTTCGAGACAAGTCGGCTGGAGGACGATGTATTGAATCGCGACGCAATTTGTGTGTTCCATCGTCATTAAGAGGTTCTGACCGTAACATTTAACTGTCAGTTTTGCGACGGATTCGAAAATCTAGACTCACAGGAGATCGACCATAAGGTGCCCGAGGCAGCAATAGACCCTTGGAGACAGATCGGCCGGAGGACGATGTATTGAATCGCGACGCAAATTGTGTGTTCCATTGTCATTAAGAGGCTCTGAACCTTACAATTAACTGTCAGTTTTACGTCGGATTAGAAAATCTAGACTCACAGGAGAACGACCATAAGGTGCCCGAGGCAGCAATAGACCCTTGGAGACAAGTCGGCTAGAGGACTATGTATTGAATCGCGACGCAATTTGTGTGATCCATCGTCATTAAGAGGATCTGAACGTTACAATTAACTGTCAGTTTTGCGTCGGATTCGAAAAACTAGACTCACAGGAGAACGACCATAAGGTGCCCGAGGCAGCAATAGACCCTTGGAGACAAGTCGGCTGGAGGACGATGTATTGAATCGCGACGCAATTTGTGTGTTCCATCGTCATTAAGAGGCTCTGAACGTTACAATTAACTGTCAGTTATGCGTCGTATTCGGAAAACTAGACTCACAGCAGAACGACCATAAGGTGCCCGAGGCAGCAATAGACCCTTGGAGATAAGTCGGCTGGAGGACGATGTATTGAATCTCGACGCAATTTGTGTGTTCCATCGTCATTAAGAGGCTCTGAACCTTACAATTAACTGTCAGTTTTACGTCGGATTAGAAAATCTAGACTCACAGGAGAACGACCATAAGGTGCCCGAGGCAGCAATAGACCCTTGGAGACAAGTCGGCTAGAGGACTATGTATTGAATCGCGACGCAATTTGTGTGATCCATCGTCATTAAGAGGATCTGAACGTTACAATTAACTGTCAGTTTTGTGCCGGATTCGAAAAACTACACTCCTAGGAGAACGATCAAGAGGTGCCCGGGGCAGCAATAGTACCTCGGCGACAAGTCGGCTGGAGGAAGATGTACTGAATCGCGACGCAATTGGTGTGTTCCATCGTCATTAAGAGGCTCTGAACGTTACAATTAACTGTCAGTTATGCGTCGTATTCTGAAAACTAGACTCACAGCAGAGCGACCATAAGGTGCCCGAGGCAGCAATAGACCTTTGGAGACACGTCGGCTGTCGGACGATGTATTGATTCGCGACGCAATTTGTGTGTTCCATCGTCATTAAGAGGCTCTGAACGTTACAATTAACTGGCAGTTTTGCGTCTGATTCGAAAAACTAGACTCACAGGAGAACGACGATAAGGTGCCCGAGGCAGCTATAGACCCTTCGAGACAAGTCGGCTGGAGGACGATGTATTGAATCGCGACGCAATTTGTGTGTTCCATCGTCATTAAGAGGTTCTGACCGTAACATTTAACTGTCAGTTTTGCGACGGATTCGAAAATCTAGACTCACAGGAGATCGACCATAAGGTGCCCGAGGCAGCAATAGACCCTTGGAGACAGATCGGCCGGAGGACGATGTATTGAATCGCGACGCAAATTGTGTGTTCCATTGTCATTAAGAGGCTCTGAACCTTACAATTAACTGTCAGTTTTACGTCGGATTAGAAAATCTAGACTCACAGGAGAACGACCATAAGGTGCCCGAGGCAGCAATAGACCCTTGGAGACAAGTCGGCTAGAGGACTATGTATTGAATCGCGACGCAATTTGTGTGATCCATCGTCATTAAGAGGATCTGAACGTTACAATTAACTGTCAGTTTTGCGTCGGATTCGAAAAACTAGACTCACAGGAGAACGACCATAAGGTGCCCGAGGCAGCAATAGACCCTTGGAGACAAGTCGGCTGGAGGACGATGTATTGAATCGCGACGCAATTTGTGTGTTCCATCGTCATTAAGAGGCTCTGAACGTTACAATTAACTGTCAGTTATGCGTCGTATTCGGAAAACTAGACTCACAGCAGAACGACCATAAGGTGCCCGAGGCAGCAATAGACCCTTGGAGATAAGTCGGCTGGAGGACGATGTATTGAATCTCGACGCAATTTGTGTGTTCCATCGTCATTAACAGGCTCTGAACGTTACAATTAACTGTCAGTTTTGCGTCTGATTCGAAAAACTAGACTCACAGCAGAACGACGATAAGGTGCCCGAGGCAGCTATAGACCCTTGGAGACAAGTCGGCTGGAGGACGATGTATTGAATCGCGACGCGATTTGTGTGTTCCATCGTCATTAACAGGCTCTGAACGTTACAATTAACTGTCAGTTTTGCGTCGGATTCGAAAATCTAGACTCACAGGAGTACGACCATAAGCTGCCCGAGGCAGCACTAGACACTTGGAGACAGGTCGGCTGGAGAACGATGTATTGAATCGCAGCACAATTTGTGTGTTCCATCGTCATTAAGAGGCTCTGAATGTTACAATTAACTGTCAGTTTTGTGCCGGATTCGAAAAACTACACTCCTAGGAGAACGATCAAGAGGTGCCCGGGGCAGCAATAGTACCTCGGCGACAAGTCGGCTGGAGGAAGATGTACTGAATCGCGACGCAATTGGTGCGTTCCATCGTCATTAAGAGGCTCTGAACGTTACAATTAACTGTCAGTTATGCGTCGTATTCTGAAAACTAGACTCACAGCAGAGCGACCATAAGGTGCCCGAGGCAGCAATAGACCTTTGGAGACAGGTCGGCTGTCGGACGATGTATTGATTCGCGACGCAATTTGTGTGTTCCATCGTCATTAAGGGGCTCTGAACGTTACAATTAACTGTCAGTTTTGCGTCTGATTCGAAAAACTAGACTCACAGGAGAACGACGATAAGGTGCCCGAGGCAGCTATAGACCCTTGGAGACAAGTCGGCTGGAGGACGATGTATTGAATCGCGACGCAATTTTTGTGTTCCATCGTCATTAAGAGGTTCTGACCGTAACATTTAACTGTCAGTTTTGCGACGGATTCGAAAATCTAGACTCACAGGAGATCGACCATAAGGTGCCCGAGGCAGCAATAGACCCTTGGAGACAGATCGGCCGGAGGACGATGTATTGAATCGCGACGCAAATTGTGTGTTCCATTGTCATTAAGAGGCCGTGAACCTTACAATTAACTGTCAGTTTTAAGTCGGATTCGAAAAACTAGACTCACAGGTGAATGACCATAAGGTGCCCGAGGCAGCAATAGACCCTTGGAGACAAGGCGGCTGGAGGACGGTGTATCGAACCGCGACGCAATTTGTGTGTTCCATAGTCATTAACATGCTCTGAACGTTACAATTAACTGTCAGTTTTGCGTCGGATTCGAAAAACTAGACTCACAGGAGAACGACCATAAGGTGCCCGATTCAGCAATAGACCCTTGGAGACAAGTCGGCTGGAGGACGATGTATTGAATCGCGACGCAATTTGTGTGTTCCTTTGTCATTAAGAGGCTCTGAACATTACAATTCACTATCAGTTTTGCGTCGGATTCGAAAATCTAGACTCACAGGAGAACGACCATAAGGTGCCCGAGGCAGCAATAGACCCTTGGAGAAAAGTCGGCTGGAGGACGATGTATTGAATCGCGACACAATTTGTGTGTTCCATCGTCATTAAGAGGCTCTGAACGTTACAATTAACTGTCAGTTTTGCGTCGGATTCGAAAAACTAGACTCACAGGAGAACGACCATAAGGTCCCCGAGGCAGCAATAGACCTTTGGAGACAGGTCGGCTGTCGGACAATGTATTGAATCTCGACGCAATTTGTGCGTTCCATCATAATTAAGAGGCTCTGAACTGTCAGTTTTGCGTCGGATTCGAAAAACTAGACACACAGGAGAACGACCATAAGGTGACCGAGGCAGCAATAGACCCTTGGAGACAAGGCGGCTGGAGGACGATATATTGAATCGCGACGCGATTTGTGTGTTCCATCGTCATTATCAGGCACTGAACGTTACAATTAACTGTCAGTTTTGCGTCGGATTCGAAAATCTAGACTCACAGGAGGACGACAATAAGGTGCCCGAGGCAGCACTAGACCCATGGAGACAAGTCGGCTTTCGGACGATGTATTGAATCGCGACGCAATTTGTGTGTTCCATCGTCATTAAGAGGCTCTGAACGTTACAATTCATTGTCAGTTTTGCGTCGGATTCGAAAATCTAGACTCACTGGAGAACGACCATAAGGTGCCCGAGGCAGCAATAGACCCTTGGAGACAAGTCGGCTGGAGGACGATGTATTGAATCGCGACGCAATTTGTGTGATCCATCGTCATTAAGAGGATCTGAACGTTACAATTAACTGTCAGTTTTGCGTCGGATTCGAAAAACTAGACTCACAGGAGAACGACCATAAGGTGCCCGAGGAAGCAATAGACCCTTGGAGACAAGTCGGCTGGAGGACGATGTATTGAATCGCGACGCAATTTGTGTGTTCCATCGTCATTAAGAGGCTCTGAACGTTACAATTAACTGTCAGTTATGCGTCGTATTCGGAAAACTAGACTCACAGCAGAACGACCATAAGGTGCCCGAGGCAGCAATAGACCCTTGGAGACAAGGCGGCTGGAGGACGATATATTGAATCGCGACGCGATTTGTGTGTTCCATCGTCATTATCAGGCACTGAACAATTAACTGTCAATTTTGCGTCGGATTCGATAATCTAGACTCACAGGAGGACGACCATAAGGTGCCCGAGGCTGCACTAGACCCATGGAGACAAGTCGGCTGTCGGACTATGTATTGAATCGCGACGCAATTTGTGTGTTCCATCGTCATTAAGAGGCTCTGAACGTTACAATTCACTGTCAGTTTTGCGTCGGATTCGAAAATCTAGACTCACTGGAGAACGACCATAAGGTGTCCGAGGCAGCAATAGACCCTTGGAGACAAGTCGGCTGGAGGACGATGTATTGAATCGCGCCGCAATTTGTGTGTTCCATCGTCATTAAGAGGCTCTGAACGTTACAATTAACTGTCAGTTATGCGTCGTATTCGGAAAACTAGACTCACAGCAGAACGACCATAAGGTGCCCGAGCCAGCAACAGACCCTTGGAGACAGGTCGGCTGTCGGACGATGTATTGAATCTCGACGCAATTTGTGTTTCCATCGTCATTAAGAGGCTCTGAACGTTACAATTAACTGTCAGTTTTGCGTCTGATTCGAAAAACTAAACTCACAGGAGAACGACGATAAGGTGCCCGAGGCAGCTATAGACCCTTGGAGACAAGTCGGCTGGAGGACGATGTATTGAATCGCGACGCAATTTGTGTGTTCCATCGTCATTAACAGGCTCTGAACGTTACAATTAACTGTCAGTTTTGCGTCGGATTCGAAAATCTAGACTCACAGGAGAACGACCATAAGCTGCCCGAGGCAGCACTAGACCCTTGGAGGCAGGTCGGCTGGAGAACGATGTATTGAATCGCAGCGCAATTTGTGTGTTCCATCGTCATTAAGAGGCTCTGAATGTTACAATTAACTGTCAGTTTTGTGCCGGATTCGAAAAACTACACTCCTAGGAGAACGATCAAGAGGTGCCCGGGGCAGCAATAGTACCTCGGCGACAAGTCGGCTGGAGGAAGATGTACTAAATCGCGACTTTGGAGACAGGTCGGCTGGAGAACGATGTATTGAATCGCAGCGCAATTTGTGTGTTCCATCGTCATTAAGAGGCTCTGAATGTTACAATTAACTGTCAGTTTTGTGCCGGATTCGAAAAACTACACTCCTAGGAAAACGATCAAGAGGTGCCCGGGGCAGCAATAGTACCTCGGCGACAAGTCGGCTGGAGGAAGATGTACTGAATCGCGACGCAATTTTTGTGTTCCATCGTCATTAAGAGGCTCTGAACGTTACAATTAACTGTCAGTTATGCGTCGTATTCTGAAAACTAGACTCACAGCAGAGCGACCATAAGGTGCCCGAGGCAGCAATAGACATTTGGAGACAGGTCCGCTGTCGGACGATGTGTTGATTCGCGACGCAATTTGTGTGTTCCATCGTCATTAAGAGGCTCTGAACGTTACAATTAACTGTCAGTTTTGCGTCTGATTCGAAAAACTAGACTCACAGGAGAACGACGATAAGGTGCCCGAGGCAGCTATAGACCCTTGGAGACAAGTCGGCTGGAGGACGATGTATTGAATCGCGACGCAATTTGTGTGTTCCATCATCATTAAGAGGTTCTGACCGTAACATTTAACTGTCAGTTTTGCGACGGATTCGAAAATCTAGACTCACAGGAGATCGACCATAAGGTGCCCGAGGCAGCAATAGACCCTTGGAGACAGATCGGCCGGAGGACGATGTATTGAATCGCGACGCAAATTGTGTGTTCCATTGTCATTAAGAGGCTCTGAACCTTACAATTAACTGTCAGTTTTACGTCGGATTCGAAAAACTAGACTCACAGGAGAACGACCATAAGGTGCCCGAGGCAGCAATAGACCCTTGGAGACAAGGCGGCTAGAGGACGGTGTATCGAATCGCGACGCAATTTGTGTGTTCCATAGTCATTAACAGGCTCTGAACGTTACAATTAACTGTCAGTTTTGCGTCGTATTCAAAAAACTAGACTCACAGGAGAACGACCATAAGGTGCCCGAGGCAGCAATAGACCCTTGGAGACAAGTCGGCTGGAGGACGATGTATTGAATCGCGACGCAATTTGTGTGTTCCATTGTCATTAAGAGGCTCTGAACGTTACAATTCACTATCAGTTTTGCGTCGGATTCGAAAATCTAGACTCACAGGAGAACGACCATAAGGTGCCCGAGGCAGCAATAGACCCTTGGAGACATGTCGGCTGGAGGACGATGTATTGAATCGCGACACAATATTTGTGTTCCATCGTCATTAAGAGGCTCTGAACGTTACAATTAACTGTCAGTTATGCTTCGGATTCGAAAAACTAGACTCACAGGAGAACGACCATAAGGTCCCCGAGGCAGCAATAGACATTTGGAGACAGGTCGGCTGTCGGACAATGTAATGAGTCTCGACGCAATTTGTGCGTTCCATCGTCATTAAGAGGCTCTGAACGTTACAATTCACTGTCAGTTTTGCGTCGGATTCGAAAATCTAGACTCACTGGAGAACGACCATAAGGTGCCCGAGGCAGCAATAGACCCTTGGAGACAAGTCGGCTGGAGGACGATGTATTGAATCGCGACGCAATTTGTGTGATCCATCGTCATTAAGAGGATCTGAACGTTACAATTAACTGTCAGTTTTGCGTCGGATTCGAAAAACTAGACTCACAGGAGAACGACCATAAGGTGCCCGAGGCAGCAATAGACCCTTGGAGACAAGTCGGCTGGAGGACGATGTATTGAATCGCGACGCAATTTGTGTGTTCCATCGTCATTAAGAGGCTCTGAACGTTACAATTAACTGTCAGTTTTGCGTCTGATTCGAAAAACTAGACTCACAGGAGAACGACGATAAGGTGCCCGAGGCAGCTATAGACCCTTGGAGACATGTCGGCTGGAGGACGATGTATTGAATCGCGACGCAATTTGTGTGTTCCATCGTCATTAAGAGGCTCTGACCGTAACATTTAACTGTCAGTTTTGCGACGGATTCGAAAATCTAGACTCACAGAAGATCGACCATAAGGTGCCCGAGGCAGCAATAGACCCTTGGAGACAGGTCGGCCGGAGGACGATGTATTGAATCGCGACGCAAATTGTGTGTTCCATTGTCATTAAGAGGCTCTGAACCTTACAATTAACTGTCAGTTTTGCGTCGGATTCGAAAATCTAGACTCACAGAAGAACGACCATAAGGTGACCGAGGCAGCAATAGACCCTTGGAGACAAGGCGGCTGGAGGACGATATATTGAATCGCGACGCGATTTGTGTGTTCCATCGTCATTATCAGGCACTGAGCAATTAACTGTCAGTTTTGCGTCGGATTCGAAAATCTAGACTCACAGGAGGACGACCATAAGGTGCCCGAGGCAGCACTAGACCCATGGAGACAAGTCGGCTGTCGGACGATGTATTGAATCGCGACGCAATTTGTGTGTTCCATCGTCGTTAAGAGGCTCTGAACGTTACAATTCACTGTCAGTTTTGCGTCGGATTCGAAAATCTAGACTCACAGGAGAACGACCATAAGGTGCCCGAGGCAGCAATAGACCCTTGGAGACAAGTCGGCTGGAGGACGATGTATTGAATCGCGACGCAATTTGTGTGTTCCATCGTCATTAAGAGGATCTGAACGTTACAATTAACTGTCAGTTTTGCGTCGGATTCGAAAAACTAGACTCACAGGAGAACGACCATAAGGTGCCCGAGGCAGCAATAGACCCTTGGAGACAAGTCGGCTGGAGGACGATGTATTGAATCGCGACGCAATTAGTGTGTTCCATCGTCATTAAGAGGCTCTGAATGTTACAATTAACTGTCAGTTTTGCGTCGGATTCGAAAATCTAGACTCACAGGAGAACGACCATAAGGTGCCCGAGGCAGCAATAGACCCTTGGAGACAGGGCGGCTGGAGGACGATGTATTGAATCGCGACGCAATTTGTGTGTTCCATCGTCATTAACAGGCTCTGAACGTAACAATTAACTGTCAGTTTTGCGTCGGATTCGAAAATCTAACTCACAGGAGGACGACCATAACGTGCCCGAAGCAGCACTAGACCCTTGGTGACAAGTCGGCTGTCGGACGATGTATTGAATCGCGACGCAATTTGTGTGTTCCATCGTCATTTAGAGGCTCTGAACGTTACAATTAACTGTCAGTTTTGCGTCGGATTCGAAAAACTAGACTCACAGGAGAACGACCATAAGGTGCCCGAGGCAGCAATAGACCCTTGGAGACAAGTCGGCTGGAGGCCGATGTATTGAATCGCGACGCAATTTGTGTGTTCCATCGTCATTAACAGGCTCTGAACGTTACAATTAACTGTCAGTTTTGCGTCGGATTCGAAAAACTAGACTCACAGGAGAACGACGATAAGGTGCCCGAGGCAGCTATAGACCCTTGGAGAGAAGTCGGCTGGAGGACGATGTATTGAATCGCGACACAATTTGTGTGTTCCTTCGTCATTAAGAGGCTCTAAACGTTACCATTAACTGTCAGTTTTGTGCCGGATTCGAAAAACTACACTCCTAGGAGAACGACCAAGAGGTGCCCGGGGCAGCAATAGTATCTCGGCGACAGGTCGGCTGGAGGACGATGTATTGAATCGCGACGCATTTTGTGTGTTCCATTTTCATTAAGAGTCTCTAAACGTTACAATTCACTGTCAGTTTTGCGTCGGATTCGAAAATCTAGACTCACAGGAGAACGACCATAAGGTGCCCGAGGCAGCAATAGACCCTTGGAGACAAGTCGGCTGGAGGACGATGTATTGAATCGCGACGCAATTTGTGTGTTCCATCGTTATTAACAGGCTCTGAACGTTACAATTAACTGTCAGTTTTGCGTCGGATTCGAAAATCTAGACTCACAGGAGAACGACCATAAGGTGCCCGATGCAGCAATAGACCCTTGGAGACAAGTCGGCTGGAGGACGATGTATTGAATCGCGACGCAATTTGTGTGTTCCATCGTCATTAAGAGGATCTGAACGTTACAATTAACTGTCAGTTTTGCGTCGTATTCGAAAAACCAGACTCACAGGAGAACGACCATAAGGTGCCCGAGGCAGCAATAGACCCTTGGAGACAAGTCGGCTGGAGGACGATGTATTGAATCGCGACGCAATTTGTGTGTTCCATCGTCATTAAGAGGCTCTGAACGTTACAATTAACTGTCAGTTTTGCGTCGGATTCGAAAATCTAGACTCACAGGAGAACGACCATAAGGTGCCCGAGGCAGCAATAGACCCTTGGAGACAAGTCGGCTGGAGGACGATGTATTGTACCGCGACGCTATTTGTGTGTTCCATCGTCATTAAGAGGCTCTGCACGTTACAACAATTAACTGTCAGTTTTGCGTCGGATTCGAAAATCTAGACTCACAGGAGAACGACCATAAGGTGCCCGAGTCCTCAATAGACCCTTGGAGACAAGTCGGCTGGAGGAAGATGTACTGAATCGCGACGCAATTTTTGTGTTCCATCGTTATTAACAGGCTCTGAACGTTACAATTGACTGTCAGTTATGCGTCGTATTCGGAAAACTAGACTCACAGCAGAGCGACCAAAAGGTGCCCGAGGCAGCAATAGACCTTTGGAGACAGGTCGGCTGTCGGACGATGTATTGATTCGCGACGCAATTTGTGTGTTCCATCGTCATTAAGAGGCTCTGAACGTTACAATTAACTGTCAGTTTTGCGTCGGATTCGAAAATCTAGACTCACAGGAGAACGACCATAAGGTGCCCGAGGCAGCAATAGACCCTTGGAGACAAGTCGGCTGGAGGACGATGTACTGAATCGCGACGCAATTTGTGTGTTCCATCGTAATTAAGAGTCTCTGAACGTTACAATTAACTTCAGTTTTGCGTCGGATTCGAAAAACTAGACTCACAGGAGAACGACCATAAGGTGCCCGAGGCAGCAATAGACCCTTGGAGACAAGTCGGCTGGAGGCCGATGTATTGAATCGCGACGCAATTTCTGTGTTCCATCGTCATTAACAGGCTCTGAACGTTACAATTAACTGTCAGTTTTGAGTCGGATTCGAAAAACTAGACTCACAGGAGAACGACGATAAGGTGCCCGAGGCAGCTATAGACCCTTGGAGAGAAGTCGGCTGGAGGACGATGTATTGAATCGCGACACAATTTGTGTGTTCCATCGTCATTAAGAGGCTCTAAACGTTACCATTAACTGTCAGTTTTGTGCCGGATTCGAAAAACTACACTCCTAGGAGAACGACCAAGAGGTGCCCGGGGCAGCAATAGTATCTCGGCGACAGGTCGGCTGGAGGACGATGTATTGAATCGCGACGCATTTTGTGTGTTCCATTTTCATTAAGAGTCTCTAAACGTTACAATTCACTGTCAGTTTTGCGTCGGATTCGAAAATCTAGACTCAGAGGAGAACGACCATAAAGTGCCCGAGGCAGCAATAGACCCTTGGAGACAAGTCGCCTGGAGGACGATGTATTGAATCGGAACGCAATTTGTGTGTTCCATCGTCATTTAGACGCTCTGAACGTTATAATTAACTTTCAGTTTTGCGTCGGATTCGAAAAACTAGACTCACAGGAGAACGACCATAAGGTCCCCGAGGCAGCAATAGACCTTTGGAGACAGGTCGGCTGTCGGACGATGTATTGAATCTCGACGCAATTTGTGTGTTCCATCGTCATTAAGAGGCTCTGAACGTTACAATTAACTGTCAGTTTTGCGTCGAATTCAAAAATCTAGACTCACAGGAGGACGACCATAAGGTGCCCGAGGCAGCACTAGACCCTTGGAGACAAGTCGGCTGGAGGCCGATGTATTGAATCGCGACGCAATTTGTGTGTTCCATCGTCATTAACAGGCTCTGAACGTTACAATTAACTGTCAGTTTTGCGTCGGATTCGAAAATCTAGACTCACAGGAGAACGACCATAAGGTGCCCGAGGCAGCAATAGACCCTTGGAGACAAGTCGGCTGGAGGACGATGTATTGAATCGGGACGCAATTTGTGTGTTCCATCGTCATTAAGAGGCTCTGAACGTTACAATTAACTGTCAGTTTTGCGTCGGATTCGAAAAACTAGACTCACAGGAGAACGACCATAAGGTGCCTTAGGCAGCAATAGACCCTTGGAGACAAGTCGGCTGGACGACGATGTATTGAATCGCGACGCAATTTGTGTGTTCCATCGTTATTAACAGGCTCTGAACGTTACAATTAACTGTCAGTTTTGCGTCGGATTCGAAAATCTAGACTCACAGGAGAACGGCCATAAGGTGCCCGAGGCAGCAATAGACCCTTGGAGACAAGTCGGCTGGAGGACGATGTATTGAATCGCGACGCAATTTGTGTGTTCCATCGTCATTAAGAGGATCTGAACATTACAATTAACTGTCAGTTTTGCGTCGGATTCGAAAAACTAGACTCACAGGAGAACGACCATAAGGTGCCCGAGGCAGCAATAGACCCTTGGAGACAAGTCGGCTGGAGGACGATGTATTGAATCGCGACGCAATTTGTGTGTTCCATCGTCATTAAGAGGCTCTGAACGTTACAATTAACTGTCAGTTTTGCGTCGGATTCGAAAATCTAGACTCACAGGAGAACGACCATAAGGTGCCCGAGGCAGCAATAGACCCTTGGAGACAAGTCGGCTGGCGGACGATGTATTGTACCGCGACGCTATTTGTGTGTTCCATCGTCATTAAGAGGCTCTGCACGTTACAACAATTAACTGTCAGTTTTGCGTCGGATTCGAAAATCTAGACTCACAGGAGAACGACCATAAGGTGCCCGAGTCCTCAATAGACCCTTGGAGACAAGTCGGCTGGAGGAAGATGTACTGAATCGCGACGCAATTTTTGTGTTCCATCGTTATTAACAGGCTCTGAACGTTACATTTGACTGTCAGTTATGCGTCGTATTCGGAAAACTAGACTCACAGCAGAGCGACCAAAAGGTGCCCGAGGTAGCAATAGACCTTTGGAGACAGGTCGGCTGTCGGACGATGTATTGATTCGCGACGGAATTTGTGTGTTCCATCGTCATTAAGAGGCTCTGAACGTTACTATTAACTGTCAGTTGTGCGTCGGATTCGAAAAACTAGACTCACAGGAGAACGACCATAAGGTGCCCGAGGCAGCAATAGACCAATGGAGACAAGGCGGCTGGTGGACGATGTATCGAATCGCGACGCAATTTGTGTGTCCATAGTCATTAACAGGCTCTGAACGTTACAATTAACTGTCAGTTTTGCGTCGGATTCGAAAAACTAGACTCACAGGAGAACGACCATAATGTGCCCGAGGCAGCAACAGACCCTTGGAGACAAGTCGGCTGGAGGACGATGTATTGAATCTCGACGCAATTTGTGTGTTCCATCATCATTAAGAGGCTCTGAACTTACAATTCACTGTCAGTTTTGCGTCGTATTCGAAAATCTAGACTCACAGGAGAACGACCATAAAGTGCCCGAGGAGAGCAATAGACCCTTGGAGACAAGTCGGCTGTCGGACGATGTATTGAATCGCGCCGCAATTTGTGTGTTCCATCGTCATTAACAGGCTCTGAACGTTACAATTAACTGTCAGTTTAGCGTCGGATTCGAAAAACTAGACTCACAGGAGAACGACCATAAGGTCCCCGAGGCGACAATAGACATTTGGAGACAGGTCGGCTGTCGGACGATGTATTGAATCTCGACGCAATTTGTGTGTTCCATCGTCATTAAGAGGCTCTGAACGTTACAATTAACTGTCAGTTTTGCGTCGGATTCGAAAAACTAGACACACAGGAGAACGACCATAAGGTGACCAAGGCAGCAATAGACCCTTGGAGACAGGGCGGCTGGAGGACGATGTATTGAATCGCGACGCAATTTGTGTGTTCCATCGTCATTAACAGGCTCTGAACGTAACAATTAACTGTCAGTTTTGCGTCGGATTCGAAAATCTAACTCACAGGAGGACGACCATAAGGTGTCCGAAGCAGCACTAGACCCTTGGAGACAAGTCGGCTGTCGGACGATTTATTGAATCGCGACGCAATTTGTGCGTTCCATCGTCATTAAGAGGCTCTGAACGTTACAATTCACTGTCAGTTTTGCGTCGGATTCGAAAATCTAGACTCACAGGAGAACGACCATAAGGTGACCAAGGCAGCAATAGACCCTTGGAGACAGGGCGGCTGGAGGACGATGTATTGAATCGCGACGCAATTTGTGTGTTCCATCGTCATTAACAGGCTCTGAACGTAACAATTAACTGTCAGTTTTGCGTCGGATTCGACGGTACTAGGTGCCCGCGTCCGCTGTTTGTCAGGCCAAGTCGGCGGCTGGCGCGCTGCCACGATTACGCAACCCGCCTTATCGGCGGGGTCAAAGGTCAAGCGCTCAGTGAGCGGACGTGACATGCTGTTACCAACTCTATGGCCTACAGATCCTAGATGTACGTTTACAGGTTTTCAGCTACGCTACAGTTTTTTGGGCTACGCTACAGATCACTTTATTTATAAAAATATACAATACAGTCTCCCACAAACTTTACATATTCACAACATCCTTTACCTTTAATCCAAATATATACAGATTCATTAACATTAATCTTACGTCTACTTCTAGTATAAAGGGACAGGGAAGAAGGTGAGGTATATACAGATTTTCCAAAGTCTTTATTAGGAATTTCAGCCATGTGGTAGGTGCGGAAGGCGATGACATCACGATCGACGAAACTCTCCAGACCACCGACTGCAGGAACACCAGATCCACCTCTGACTATAGCAACAGTTAACCATCCATTTCCATGTGTAAATGTATCATTCACGTCAATGCTAAAATTCAGTCTAGTATAAAGGGACAGGGAAGAAGGTGAGGTATATACAGATTTTCCAAAGTCTTTATTAGCAATTTCAGCCATGTGGTAGGTGCGGAAGGCGATGACATCACGATCGACGAAACTCTCCAGACCACCGACTGCAGGAACACCAGATCCACCTCTGACTATAGCAACAGTTAACCATCCATTTCCATGTGTAAATGTATCATTTAGCATTGACGTGAATGATACATTTACACATGGAAATGGATGGTTAACTGTTGCTATAGTCAGAGGTGGATCTGGTGTTCCTGCAGTCGGTGGTCTGGAGAGTTTCGTCGATCGTGATGTCATCGCCTTCCGCACCTACCACATGGCTGAAATTGCTAATAAAGACTTTGGAAAATCTGTATATACCTCACCATCTTCCCTGTCCCTTTATACTAGAAGTAGACGTAAGATTAATGTTAATGAATCTGTATATATTTGGATTAAAGGTAAAGGATGTTGTGAATATGTAAAGTTTGTGGGAGACTGTATTGTATATTTTTATAAAT
The DNA here is from genome assembly GCF_023898315.1 of Schistocerca nitens. Lineage (NCBI taxonomy): Eukaryota > Metazoa > Arthropoda > Insecta > Orthoptera > Acrididae > Schistocerca > Schistocerca nitens. The sequence goes on along the minus strand of NC_064615.1, from coordinate 1,198,098,356 downwards.
AAAGTGATCTGTAGCGTAGCCCAAAAAACTGTAGCGTAGCTGAAAACCTGTAAACGTACATCTAGGATCTGTAGGCCATAGAGTTGGTAACAGCATGTCTATGGCCTACAGATCCTAGACGTACGTTTACAGGTTTTCAGCTACGCTACAGTTTTTTGGGCTACGCTACAGATCACTTTATTTATAAAAATATACAATACAGTCTCCCACAAACTTTACATATTCACAACATCCTTTACCTTTAATCCGCACCTACCACATGTCACGTCCGCTCACTGAGCGCTTGACCTTTGACCCCGCCGATAAGGCGGGTTGCGTAATCGTGGCAGCGCGCCAGCCGCCGACTTGGCCTGACAAACAGCGGACGCGGGCACCTAGTACGGCTAGTGCCCGCGTCCGGGATAACGCGCGGCTGGCACTGTGAAATCGGCTAAGTCCGAATCAAGGTCACGCGCTCTGCGCGTATGAAAGCTAGCGAACAGGCCACAGCCTGCTCATTCGCGCTGCTGCTGCTGCACAGGCAACTGCATTGAACGCTGCCACGATGCCTTACAGAAGATACCGTCGACGTTCTCGTCAAACAGTCTACAAAACTATCGAGAACATTGAAATGACGACGTCTGCAGCTGACAAGGAGAGTAACAAGCTGAAGAATATTTCAGCTAATGAACTACTTGAAGGACCCTGTATGTTTCGTGGTTGCAGACTGAATTTTAGCATTGACGTGAATGATACATTTACACATGGAAATGGATGGTTAACTGTTGCTATAGTCAGAGGTGGATCTGGTGTTCCTGCAGTCGGTGGTCTGGAGAGTTTCGTCGATCGTGATGTCATCGCCTTCCGCACCTACCACATGGCTGAAATTGCTAATAAAGACAGCGTAGCTTCTTGTCAGCTGCAGACGTCGTCATTTCAATGTTCTCGATAGTTTTGTAGACTGTTTGACGAGAACGTCGACGGTATCTTCTGTAAGGCATCGTGGCAGCGTTCAATGCAGTTGCCTGTGCAGCAGCAGCAGCGCGAATGAGCAGGCTGTGGCCTGTTCGCTAGCTTTCATACGCGCAGAGCGCGTGACCTTGATACGGACTTAGCCGATTTCACAGTGCCAGCCGCGCGTTATCCCGGACGCGGGCACCTTTGACCCCGCCGATAAGGCGGGTTGCGTAATCGTGGCAGCGCGCCAGCCGCCGACTTGGCCTGACAAACAGCGGACGCTGTGACATGCTGTTACCAACTCTATGGCCTACAGATCCTAGATGTACGTTTACAGGTTTTCAGCTACGCTACAGTTTTTTGGGCTACGCTACAGATCACTTTATTTATAAAAATATACAATACAGTCTCCCACAAACTTTACATATTCACAACATCCTTTACCTTTAATCCAAATATATACAGATTCTTTAACATTAATCTTACGTCTACTTCTAGTATAAAGGGACAGGGAAGAAGGTGAGGTATATACAGATTTTCCAAAGTCTTTATTAGCAATTTCAGCCATGTGGTAGGTGCGGAAGGCGATGACATCACGATCGACGAAACTCTCCAGACCACCGACTGCAGGAACACCAGATCCACCTCTGACTATAGCAACAGTTAACCATCCATTTCCATGTGTAAATGTATCATTCACGTCAATGCTAAAATTCAGTCTGCAACCACGAAACATACAGGGTCCTTCAAGTAGTTCATTAGCTGAAATATTCTTCAGCTTGTTACTCTTCTTGTCAGCTGCAGACGTCGTCATTTCAATGTTCTCGATAGTTTTGTAGACTGTTTGACGAGAACGTCGACGGTATCTTCTGTAAGGCATCGTGGCAGCGTTCAATGCAGTTGCCTGTGCAGCAGCAGCAGCGCGAATGAGCAGGCTGTTTGTCAGGCCAAGTCGGCGGCTGGCGCGCTGCCACGATTACGCAACCTGCCTTATCGGCGGGGTCAAAGGTCAAGCGCTCAGTGAGCGGACGTGACATGCTGTTACCAACTCTATGGCCTACAGATCCTAGATGTACGTTTACAGGTTTTCAGCTACGCTACAGTTTTTGGGCTACGCTACAGATCACTTTATTTATAAAAATATACAATACAGTCTCCCACAAACTTTACATATTCACAACATCCTTTACCTTTAATCCGCACCTACCACATGTCACGTCCGCTCACTGAGCGCTTGACCTTTGACCCCGCCGATAAAGCGGGTTGCGTAATCGTGGCAGCGCGCCAGCCGCCGACTTGGCCTGACAAACAGCGGACGCGGGCACCTAGTACGGCTAGTGCCCGCGTCCGGGATAACGCGCGGCTGGCACTGTGAAATCGGCTAAGTCCGAATCAAGGTCACGCGCTCTGCGCGTATGAAAGCTAGCGAACAGGCCACAGCCTGCTCATTCGCGCTGCTGCTGCTGCACAGGCAACTGCATTGAACGCTGCCACGATGCCTTACAGAAGATACCGTCGACGTTCTCGTCAAACAGTCTACAAAACTATCGAGAACATTGAAATGACGACGTCTGCAGCTGACAAGGAGAGTAACAAGCTGAAGAATATTTCAGCTAATGAACTACTTGAAGGACCCTGTATGTTTCGTGGTTGCAGACTGAATTTTAGCATTGACGTGAATGATACATTTACACATGGAAATGGATGGTTAACTGTTGCTATAGTCAGAGGTGGATCTGGTGTTCCTGCAGTCGGTGGTCTGGAGAGTTTCGTCGATCGTGATGTCATCGCCTTCCGCACCTACCACATGGCTGAAATTGCTAATAAAGACTTTGGAAAATCTGTATATACCTCACCTTCTTCCCTGTCCCTTTATTCACAACATCCTTTACCTTTAATCCAAATATATACAGATTCATTAACATTAATCTTGAAGGACCCTGTATGTTTCGTGGTTGCAGACTGAATTTTAGCATTGACGTGAATGATACATTTACACATGGAAATGGATGGTTAACTGTTGCTATAGTCAGAGGTGGATCTGCTGTTCCTGCAGTCGGTGGTCTGGAGAGTTTCGTCGATCGTGATGTCATCGCCTTCCGCACCTGCAATAGACCCTTGGAGACAAGTCGGCTGGAGGACGATGTATTGAATCGCGACGCAATTTGTGTGTTCCATCGTCATTAAGAGGCTCTGAACGTTACAATTAACTGTCAGTTTTGCGTCGGATTCGAAAAACTAGACTCACAGGAGAACGACCATAAGGTGCCCGAGTCCTCAATAGACCCTTGGAGACAAGTCGGCTGGAGGAAGATGTACTGAATCGCGACGCAATTTTTGTGTTCCATCGTTATTAACAGGCTCTGAACGTTACAATTAAATGTCAGTTATGCGTCGTATTCGGAAAACTAGACTCACAGCAGAGCGACCAAAAGGTGCCCGAGGCAGCAATAGACCTTTGGAGACAGGTCGGCTGTCGGACGATGTATTGATTCGCGACGCAATTTGCGTGTTCCATCGTCATTAAGAGGCTCTGAACGTTACAATTCACTGTCAGTTGTGCGTCGGATTCGAAAAACTAGACTCACAGGAGAACGACCATAAGGTGACCGAGGCAGCAATAGACCATTGGAGACAAGGCGGCTGGAGGACGATGTATCGAATCGCGACGCAATTTGTGTGTCCATAGTCATTAACAGGCGCGGAACGTTACAATTAACTGTCAGTTTTGCGTCGGATTCGAAAAACTAGACTCACAGGAGAACGACCATAATGTGCCCGAGGCAGCAATAGACCCTTGGAGACAAGTCGGCTGGAGGACGATGTATTGAATCGCGACGCAATTTGTGTGTTCCATCGTCATTAAGAGGCTCTGAACTTACAATTCACTGTCAGTTTTGCGTCGAATTCGAAAATCTAGACTCACAGGAGAACGACCAAAAAGTGCCCGAGGAGAGCAATAGACCCTTGGAGACAAGTCGGCTGTCGGACGATGTATTGAATCGCGCCGCAATTTGTGTGTTCCATCGTCATTAACAGGCTCTGAACGTTACAATTAACTGTCAGTTTAGCGTCGGATTCGAAAAACTAGACTCACAGGAGAACAACCATAAGGTCCCCGAGGCGGCAATAGACATTTGAGACAGGTCGGCTGTCGGACGATGTATTGAATCTCGACGCAATTTGTGTGTTCCATCGTCATTAACAGGCTCTGAACGTTACAATTAACTGTCAGTTTTGCGTCGGATTCGGAAAACTAGACACACAGGAGAACGACGATAAGGTGACCAAGGCAGCAATAGACCCTTGGAGACAGGGCGGCTGGAGGACGATGTATTGAATCGCGACGCAATTTGTGTGTTCCATCGTCATTAACAGGCTCTGAACGTAACAATTAACTGTCAGTTTTGCGTCGGATTCGAAAATCTAACTCACAGGAGGACGACCATAAGGTGCCCGAAGCAGCACTAGACCCTTGGAGACAAGTCGGCTGTCGGACGATGTATTGAATCGCGACGCAATTTGTGTGTTCCATTGTCATTAAGAGGCTCTGAACGTTACAATTCACTGTCAGTTTTGCGTCGGATTCGAAAATCTAGACTCACAGGAGAACGACCATAAGGTGCCCGAGGCAGCAATAGACCCTTGGAGACAAGTCGGCTGGAGGACGATGTATTGAATCGCGACGCAATTTGTGTGTTCCATCGTCATTAAGAGGCTCTGAACGTTACAATTAACTGTCAGTTTTGCGTCGGATTCGAAAAACTAGACTCACAGGAGAACGACCATAAGGTGCCCGAGGCAGCAATAGACCCTTGGAGTCAAGTCGGCTGGAGGCCGATGTATTGAATCGCGACGCAATTTGTGTGTTCCATCGTCATTAACAGGCTCTGAACGTTACAATTAACTGTCAGTTATGCGTCGTATTCGGAAAACTAGACTCACAGCAGAACGACCATAAGGTGCTCGAGGCAGCAATAGACCTTTGGAGACAGGTCGGCTGTCGGACGATGTATTGAAGCTCGACGCAACATGTGTGTTCCATCGTCATTAAGAGGCTCAGAATGTTACAGTTAACTGTCAGTTTTGCGTCGGATTCGAAAAACTAGACTCACAGGAGAACGACGATAAGGTGCCCGAGGCAGCTATAGACCCTTGGAGAGAAGTCGGCTGGAGGACGATGTATTGAATCGCGACACAATTTGTGTGTTCCATCGTCATTAAGAGGCTCTAAACGTTACCATTAACTGTCAGTTTTGTGCCGGATTCGAAGAACTACACTCCTAGGAGAACGACCTAGAGGTGCCCGGGGCAGCAATAGTATCTCGGCGACAAGTCGGCTGGAGGACGATGTATTGAATCGCGACGCAATTTGTGTGTTCCATTGTCATTAAGAGTCTCTAAACGTTACAATTCACTGTCAGTTTTGCGTCGGATTCGAAAAACTAGACACACAGGAGAACGATCATAAGGTGACCGAGGCAGCTTTAGACCCTTGGAGACAGGGCGGCTGGTGGACGATGTATTGAATCGCGACGCAATTTGTGTGTTCCATCGTCATTAAGAGGCTCTGAACGTTACAATTCACTGTCAATTTTGCGTCGGATTCGACAATCTAGACTCACAGGAGAACGACCATAAGGTGCCCGAGGCAGCACTAGACCCTTGGAGACAAGTCGGCTGGAGGACGATGTATTGAATCGCGATGCAATTTGTGTGTTCCATCGTCATTAAGAGGATCCGAACGTTACAATTAACTGTCAGTTTTGCGTCGGATTCGAAACACTAGACTCACAGGAGAACGACCATAAGGTGCCCGAGGCAGCAATAGCCCCTTGGAGACAAGTCGGCTGGAGGACGATGTATTGAATCGCGACGCAATTTGTGTGTTCCATCGTCATTAATAGGCTCTGAACGTTACAATTAACTGTCAGTTTTGTGTCGGATTCGAAAATCTAGACTCACAGGAGAACGACCATAAGGTGCCCGAGGCAGCAATAGACCCTTGGAGACAAGTCGGCTGGAGGACGATGTATTGTATCGCGACGCTATTTGTGTGTTCCATCGTCATTAAGAGGCTCTGAACGTTACAACAATTAACTGTCAGTTTTGCGTCGGATTCGAAAATCTAGACTCACAGGAGAACGACCATAAGGTGCCCGAGTCCTCAATAGACCCTTGGAGACAAGTCGGCTGGAGGAAGATGTACTGAATCGCGACGCAATTTGTGTGTTCCATCGTTATTAACAGGCTCTGAACGTTACAATTAACTGTCAGTTATGCGTCGTATTCTGAAAACTAGACTCACAGCAGAGCGACCAAAAGGTGCCCGAGGCAGCAATAGACCTTTGGAGACAGGTCGGCTGTCGGACGATGTATTGATTCGCGACGCAATTTGTGTGTTCCATCGTCGTTAAGAGGCTCTGAACGTTACAATTAACTGTCAGTTGGGCGTCGGTTTCGAAAAACTAGACTCACAGGAGAACGACCATAAGGTGCCCGAGGCAGCAATAGACCATTGGAGACAAGGCGGCTGGAGGACGATGTATCGAATCGCGACGCAATTTGTGTGTCCATAGTCATTAACAGGCTCTGAACGTTACAATTAACTGTCAGTTTTGCGTCGCATTCGAAAAACTAGACTCACAGGAGAACGACCATAATGTGCCCGAGGCAGCAATAGACCCTTGGAGACTTGTGGGCTGGAGGAAGATGTACTGAATCGCGACGCAATTTTTGTGTTCCATCGTTATTAACAGGCTCTGAACGTTACAATTGACTTTCAGTTATGCGTCGTATTCGGAAAACTAGACTCACAGCAGAGCGACCAAAAGGTGCCCGAGGCAGCAATAGACCTTTGGAGACAGGTCGGCTGTCGGACGATGTATTGATTCGCGACGCAATTTGTGTGTTCCATCGTCATTAAGAGGCTCTGAACGTTACAATTAACTGTCAGTTGTGCGTCGGATTCGAAGAACTACACTCACAGGAGAACGACCATAATGTGCCCGAGGTAGCAATAGACCCTTGGAGACAAGTCGGCTGGAGGACGATGTATCGAATCGCGACGCAATTTGTGTGTTCCATCGTTATTAAGAGGCTCTGAACTTACAATTCACTGTCAGTTTTGCGTCGTATTCGAAAATCTAGACTCACAGGAGAACGACCATAAAGTGCCCGAGGAGAGCAATAGACCCTTGGAGACAAGTCGGCTGTCGGACGATGTATTGAATCGCGCCGCAATTTGTGTGTTCCATCGTCATTAACAGGCTCTGAACGTTACAATTAACTGTCAGTTTAGCGTCGGATTCGAAAAACTAGACTCACAGGAGAACGACCATAAGGTCCCCGAGGCGGCAATAGACATTTGGAGACAGGTCGGCTGTCGGACGATGTATTGAATCTCGACGCAATTTGTGTGTTCCATCGTCATTAAGAGGCTCTGAACGTTACAATTAACTGTCAGTTTAGCGTCGGATTCGAAAAACTAGACACACAGGAGAACGACCATAAGGTGACCAAGGCAGCAATAGACCCTTGGAGACAGGGCGGCTGGAGGACGATGTATTGAATCGCGACGCAATTTGTGTGTTCCAACGTCATTAACAGGCTCTGAACGTAACAATTAACTGTCAGTTTTGCGTCGGATTCGAAAATCTAACTCACAGGAGGACGACCATAAGGTGCCCGAAGCAGCACTAGACCCTTGGAGACAAGTCGGCTGTCGGACGATGTATTGAATCGGGACGCAATTTGTGTGTTCCATCGTCATTAAGAGGCTCTGAACGTTACAATTCACTGTCAGTTTTGCGTCGGATTCGAAAATCTAGACTCACAGGAGAACGACCATAAGGTGCCCGAGGCAGCAATAGACCCTTGGAGACAAGTCGGCTGGAGGACGATGTATTCAATCGTGACGCAATTTGTGTGTTCCATCGTCATTAAGAGGCTCTGAACGTTACAATTAACTGTCAGTTGTGCGTCGGATTCGAAAAACTAGACTCACAGGAGAACGACCATAAGGTGCCCGAGTCCTCAATAGACCCTTGGAGACAAGTCGGCTGGAGGAAGATGTACTGAATCGCGACGCAATTTTTGTGTTCCATCGTTATTAACAGGCTCTGAACGTTACAATTAACTGTCAGTTATGCGTCGTATTCGGAAAACTAGACTCACAGCAGAGCGACCAAAAGGTGCCCTAGGCAGCAATAGACCCTTGGAGACAAGTCGGCTGGAGGACGATGTATTGAATCGCGACGCAATTTGTGTGTTCCATCGTCATTAAGAGGCTCTGAACTTACAATTCACTGTCAGTTTTGCGTCGGATTCGAAAATCTAGACTCACAGGAGAACGACCATAAGGTGCCCGAGGCAGCAATAGACCCTTGGAGACAAGTCGGCTGGAGGACGATGTATTGAATCGCGACGCAATTTGTGTGTTCCTTCGTCATTAAGAGGCTCTGAACGTTACAATTAACTGTCAGTTTTGCGTCGGATTCGAAAAACTAGACTCACAGGAGAACGACCATAAGGTGCCCGAGGCAGCAATAGACCCTTGGAGACAAGTCGGCTGGAGGCCGATGTATAGAATCGCGACGCAATTTGTGTGTTCCATCGTCATTAACAGGCTCTGAACGTTACAATTAACTGTCAGTTATGCGTCGTATTCGGAAAACTAGACTCACAGCAGAACGACCATAAGGTGCCCGAGGCAGCAATAGACCTTTGGAGACAGGTCGGCTGTCGGACGATGTATTGAATCTCGACGCAACTTGTGTGTTCCATCGTCATTAAGAGGCACTGAATGTTACAATTAACTGTCAGTTTTGCGTCGGATTCGAAAAACTAGACTCACAGGAGAACGACGATAAGGTGCCCGAGGCAGCTATAGACCCTTGGAGAGAAGTCGGCTGGAGGACGATGTATTGAATCGCGACGCAATTTGTGTGTTCCATCGTCATTAAGAGGCTCTGAACGTTACCATTACCTGTCAGTTTTGTGCCGGATTCGAAAAACTACACTCCTAGGAGAACGACCAAGAGGTGCCCGGGGCTGCAATAGTATCTCGGCGACAAGTCGGCTGGAGGACGATGTATTGAATCGCGACGCAATTTGTGTGTTCCATTGTCATTAAGAGTCTCTAAACGTTACAATTCACTGTCAGTTTTGCGTCGGATTCGAAAATCTAGACTCACAGGAGAACGACCATAAGGTGCCCGAGGCAGCAATAGACCCTTGGAGACAAGTCGCCTGGAGGACGATGTATTGAATCGGGACGCAATTTGTGTGTTCCATCGTCATTTAGAGGCTCTGAACGTTACAATTAACTTTCAGTTTTGCGTCGGATTCGAAAAACTAGACTCACAGGAGAACGACCATAAGGTCCCCGAGGCAGCAATAGACCTTTGGAGACAGGTCGGCTGTCGGACGATGTATTGAATCTCGACGCAATTTGTGTGTTCCATCGTCATTAAGAGGCTCTGAACGTTACAATTAACTGTCAGTTTTTCGTCGGATTAGAAAAACTAGACACACAGGAGAACGACCATAAGGTGACCGAGGCAGCAATAGACCCTTGGAGACAGGGCGCCTGGAGGACGATGTATTGAATCGCGATGCGATTTGTGTGTTCCATCGTCATTAAGAGGCTCTGAACGTTACAATTAACTGTCAGTTTTGCGTCGAATTCAAAAATCTAGACTCACAGGAGGACGACCATAAGGTGCCCGAGGCAGCAATAGACCCTTGGAGACAAGTCGGCTGTCGGACGATGTATTGAATCGCGACGCAATTTGTGTGTTCCATCGTCATTAAGAGGCTCTGAACGTTACAATTAACTGTCAGTTTTGCGTCGGATTCGAAAATCTAGACTCACAGGAGAACGACCATAAGGGGCCCGAGGCAGCAATAGACCCTTGGAGACAAGTCGGCTGGAGGACGATGTATTGAATCGCGACGCAATTTGTGTGTTCCATCGTCATTAAGAGGCTCTGAACGTTACAATTAACTGTCAGTTTTGCGTCGGATTCGAAAAACTAGACTAACAGGAGAACGACCATAAGGTGCCCGAGGCAGCAATAGACCCTTGGAGACAATTCGGCTGGAGGACGATGTATTGAATCGGGACGCAATTTGTGTGTTCCATCGTCATTAAGAGGCTCTGAACGTTACAATTAACTGTCAGTTTTGCCTCGGATTCGAAAAACTAGACTCACAGGAGAACGACCATAAGGTGCCCGAGGCAGCAATAGACCCTTGGAGACAAGTCGGCTGGAGGACGATGTATTGAATCGCGACGCAATTTGTGTGTTCCATCGTCATTAACAGGCTCTGAACGTTACAAATAACTGTCAGTTTTGCGTCGGATTCGAAAATCTAGACTCACAGGAGAACGACCATAAGGTGCCCGAGGCAGCAATAGACCCTTGGAGACAAGTCGGCTGGAGGACGATGTATTGAATCGCGACGCAATTTGTGTGTTCCATCGTCATTAAGAGGATCTGAACGTTACAATTAACTGTCAGTTTTGCGTCGGATTCGAAAAACTAGACTCACAGGAGAACGACCATAAGGTGCCCGAGTCTTCAATAGACCCTTGGAGACAAGTCGGCTGGAGGAAGAAGTACTGAATCGCGACGCAATTTTTGTGTTCCATCGTCATTAACAGGCTCTGAACGTTACAATTAACTGTCAGTTTAGCGTCGGATTCGAAAAACTAGACTTACAGGAGAACGACCATAAGGTCCCCGAGGCGGCAATAGACATTTGGAGACAGGTCGGCTGTCGGACGATGTATTGAATCTCGACGCAATTTGTGTGTTCCATCGTCATTAAGAGGCTCTGAACGTTACAATTAACTGTCAGTTTTGCGTCGGATTCGAAAAACTAGACACACAGGAGAACGACCATAAGGTGACCAAGGCAGCAATAGACCCTTGGAGACAGGGCGGCTGGAGGACGATGTATTGAATCGCGACGCAATTTGTGTGTTCCATCGTCATTAACAGGCTCTGAACGTAACAATTAACTGTCAGTTTTGCGTCGGATTCGAAAATCTAACTCACAGGAGGACGACCATAAGGTGTGTGAAGCAGCACTAGACCCTTGGAGACAAGTCGGCTGTCGGACGATGTATTGAATCGCGACGCAATTTGTGTGTTCCATCGTCATTAAGAGGCTCTGAACGTTACAATTCACTGTCAGTTTTGCGTTGGATTCGAAAATCTAGACTCACAGGAGAACGACCATAAGGTGCCCGAGGCAGCAATAGACCCTTGGAGACAAGTCGGCTGGAGGACGATGTATTCAATCGTGACGCAATTTGTGTGTTCCATCGTCATTAAGAGGCTCTGAACGTTACAATTAACTGTCAGTTTTGCGTCGGATTCGAAAAACTAGACTCACAGGAGAACGACCATAAGGTGCCCGAGTCCTCAACAGACCCTTGGAGACAAGTCGGCTGGAGGAAGATGTACTGAATCGCGACACAATTTTTGTGTTCCATCGTTATTAACAGGCTCTGAACGTTACAATTAACTGTCAGTTATGCGTCGTATTCGGAAAACTAGACTCACAGCAGAGCGACCAAAAGGTGCCCTAGGCAGCAATAGACCCTTGGAGACAAGTCGGCTGGAGGACGATGTATTGAATCGCGACGCAATTTGTGTGTTCCATCGTCATTAAGAGGCTCTGAACTTACAATTCACTGTCAGTTTTGCGTCGAATTCGAAAATCTAGACTCACAGGAGAACGACCATAAAGTGCCCGAGGAGAGCAATAGACCCTTGGAGACAAGTCGGCTGTCGGACGATGTATTGAATCGCGCCGCAATTTGTGTGTTCCATCGTCATTAACAGGCTCTGAACGTTACAATTAACTGTCAGTTTAGCGTCGGATTCGAAAAACTAGACTCACAGGAGAACGACCATAAGGTCCCCGAGGCGGCAATAGACATTTGGAGACAGGTCGGCTGTCGGACGATGTATTGAATCTCGACCCAATTTGTGTGTTCCATCGTCATTAAGAGGCTCTGAACGTTACAATTAACTGTCTGTTTTGCGTCGGATTCGAAAAACTAGACACACAGGAGAACGACCATAAGGTGACCAAGGCAGCAATAGACCCTTGGAGACAGGGCGGCTGGAGGACGATGTATTGAATCGCGACGCAATTTGTGTGTTCCATCGTCATTAACAGGCTCTGGACGTAACAATTAACTGTCAGTTTTGCGTCGGATTCGAAAATCTAACTCACAGGAGGACGACCATAAGGTGCCCGAAGCAGCACTAGACCCTTGGAGACAAGTCGGCTGTCGGACGATGTATTGAATCGCGACGCAATTTGTGTGTTCCATCGTCATTAAGAGGCTCTGAACGTTACAATTCACTGTCAGTTTTTCGTCGGATTAGAAAATCTAGACTCACAGGAGAACGACCATAAGGTGCCCGAGGCAGCAATAGACCCTTGGAGACAAGTCGGCTGGAGGACGATGTATTGAATCGCGACGCAATTTGTGTGTTCCATCGTCATTAAGAGGCTCTGAACGTTACAATTAACTGTCAGTTTTGCGTCGGATTCGAAAAACTAGACTAACAGGAGAACGACCATAAGGTGCCCGAGGCAGCAATAGACCCTTGGAGACAATTCGGCTGGAGGACGATGTATTGAATCGGGACGCAATTTGTGTGTTCCATCGTCATTAAGAGGCTCTGAACGTTACAATTAACTGTCAGTTTTGCCTCGGATTCGAAAAACTAGACTCACAGGAGAACGACCATAAGGTGCCCGAGGCAGCAATAGACCCTTGGAGACAAGTCGGCTGGAGGACGATGTATTGAATCGCGACGCAATTTGTGTGTTCCATCGTCATTAACAGGCTCTGAACGTAACAATTAACTGTCAGTTTTGCGTCGGATTCGAAAATCTAACTCACAGGAGGACGACCATAAGGTGTGTGAAGCAGCACTAGACCCTTGGAGACAAGTCGGCTGTCGGACGATGTATTGAATCGCGACGCAATTTGTGTGTTCCATCGTCATTAAGAGGCTCTGAACGTTACAATTCACTGTCAGTTTTGCGTCGGATTCGAAAATCTAGACTCACAGGAGAACGACCATAAGGTGCCCGAGTCTTCAATAGACCCTTGGAGACAAGTCGGCTGGAGGAAGAAGTACTGAATCGCGACGCAATTTTTGTGTTCCATCGTCATTAACAGGCTCTGAACGTTACAATTAACTGTCAGTTTAGCGTCGGATTCGAAAAACTAGACTCACAGGAGAACGACCATAAGGTCCCCGAGGCGGCAATAGACATTTGGAGACAGGTCGGCTGTCGGACGATGTATTGAATCTCGACGCAATTTGTGTGTTCCATCGTCATTAAGAGGCTCTGAACGTTACAATTAACTGTCAGTTTTGCGTCGGATTCGAAAAACTAGACACACAGGAGAACGACCATAAGGTGACCAAGGCAGCAATAGACCCTTGGAGACAGGGCGGCTGGAGGACGATGTATTGAATCGCGACGCAATTTGTGTGTTCCATCGTCATTAACAGGCTCTGAACGTAACAATTAACTGTCAGTTTTGCGTCGGATTCGAAAATCTAACTCACAGGAGGACGACCATAAGGTGTGTGAAGCAGCACTAGACCCTTGGAGACAAGTCGGCTGTCGGACGATGTATTGAATCGCGACGCAATTTGTGTGTTCCATCGTCATTAAGAGGCTCTGAACGTTACAATTCACTGTCAGTTTTGCGTCGGATTCGAAAATCTAGACTCACAGGAGAACGACCATAAGGTGCCCGAGGCAGCAATAGACCCTTGGAGACAAGTCGGCTGGAGGACGATGTATTCAATCGTGACGCAATTTGTGTGTTCCATCGTCATTAAGAGGCTCTGAACGTTACAATTAACTGTCAGTTTTGCGTCGGATTCGAAAAACTAGACTCACAGGAGAACGACCATAAGGTGCCCGAGTCCTCAACAGACCCTTGGAGACAAGTCGGCTGGAGGAAGATGTACTGAATCGCGACGCAATTTTTGTGTTCCATCGTTATTAACAGGCTCTGAACGTTACAATTAACTGTCAGTTATGCGTCGTATTCGGAAAACTAGACTCACAGCAGAGCGACCAAAAGGTGCCCTAGGCAGCAATAGACCCTTGGAGACAAGTCGGCTGGAGGACGATGTATTGAATCGCGACGCAATTTGTGTGTTCCATCGTCATTAAGAGGCTCTGAACTTACAATTCACTGTCAGTTTTGCGTCGAATTCGAAAATCTAGACTCACAGGAGAACGACCATAAAGTGCCCGAGGAGAGCAATAGACCCTTGGAGACAAGTCGGCTGTCGGACGATGTATTGAATCGCGCCGCAATTTGTGTGTTCCATCGTCATTAACAGGCTCTGAACGTTACAATTAACTGTCAGTTTAGCGTCGGATTCGAAAAACTAGACTCACAGGAGAACGACCATAAGGTCCCCGAGGCGGCAATAGACATTTGGAGACAGGTCGGCTGTCGGACGATGTATTGAATCTCGACCCAATTTGTGTGTTCCATCGTCATTAAGAGGCTCTGAACGTTACAATTAACTGTCTGTTTTGCGTCGGATTCGAAAAACTAGACACACAGGAGAACGACCATAAGGTGACCAAGGCAGCAATAGACCCTTGGAGACAGGGCGGCTGGAGGACGATGTATTGAATCGCGACGCAATTTGTGTGTTCCATCGTCATTAACAGGCTCTGGACGTAACAATTAACTGTCAGTTTTGCGTCGGATTCGAAAATCTAACTCACAGGAGGACGACCATAAGGTGCCCGAAGCAGCACTAGACCCTTGGAGACAAGTCGGCTGTCGGACGGTGTATTGAATCGCGACGCAATTTGTGTGTTCCATCGTCATTAAGAGGCTCTGAACGTTACAATTCACTGTCAGTTTTTCGTCGGATTAGAAAAACTAGACACACAGGAGAACGACCATAAGGTGACCGAGGCAGCAATAGATCCTTGGAGACAGGGCGCCTGGAGGACGATGTATTGAATCGCGATGCGATTTGTGTGTTCCATCGTCATTAAGAGGCTCTGAACGTTACAATTAACTGTCAGTTTTGCGTCGAATTCAAAAATCTAGACTCACAGGAGGACGACCATAAGGTGCCCGAGGCAGCAATAGACCCTTGGAGACAAGTCGGCTGTCGGACGATGTATTGAATCGCGACGCAATTTGTGTGTTCCATCGTCATTAAGAGGCTCTGAACGTTACAATTAACTGTCAGTTTTGCGTCGGATTCGAAAATCTAGACTCACAGGAGAACGACCATAAGGTGCCCGAGGCAGCAATAGACCCTTGGAGACAAGTCGGCTGGAGGACGATGTATTGAATCGCGACGCAATTTGTGTGTTCCATCGTCATTAAGAGGCTCTGAACGTTACAATTAACTGTCAGTTTTGCGTCGGATTCGAAAAACTAGACTAACAGGAGAACGACCATAAGGTGCCCGAGGCAGCAATAGACCCTTGGAGACAATTCGGCTGGAGGACGATGTATTGAATCGGGACGCAATTTGTGTGTTCCATCGTCATTAAGAGGCTCTGAACGTTACAATTAACTGTCAGTTTTGCCTCGGATTCGAAAAACTAGACTCACAGGAGAACGACCATAAGGTGCCCGAGGCAGCAATAGACCCTTGGAGACAAGTCGGCTGGAGGACGATGTATTGAATCGCGACGCAATTTGTGTGTTCCATCGTCATTAACAGGCTCTGAACGTTACAAATAACTGTCAGTTTTGCGTCGGATTCGAAAATCTAGACTCACAGGAGAACGACCATAAGGTGCCCGAGGCAGCAATAGACCCTTGGAGACAAGTCGGCTGGAGGACGATGTATTGAATCGCGACGCAATTTGTGTGTTCCATCGTCATTAAGAGGATCTGAACGTTACAATTAACTGTCAGTTTTGCGTCGGATTCGAAAAACTAGACTCACAGGAGAACGACCATAAGGTGCCCGAGTCTTCAATAGACCCTTGGAGACAAGTCGGCTGGAGGAAGAAGTACTGAATCGCGACGCAATTTTTGTGTTCCATCGTCATTAACAGGCTCTGAACGTTACAATTAACTGTCAGTTTAGCGTCGGATTCGAAAAACTAGACTCACAGGAGAACGACCATAAGGTCCCCGAGGCGGCAATAGACATTTGGAGACAGGTCGGCTGTCGGACGATGTATTGAATCTCGACGCAATTTGTGTGTTCCATCGTCATTAAGAGGCTCTGAACGTTACAATTAACTGTCAGTTTTGCGTCGGATTCGAAAAACTAGACACACAGGAGAACGACCATAAGGTGACCAAGGCAGCAATAGACCCTTGGAGACAGGGCGGCTGGAGGACGATGTATTGAATCGCGACGCAATTTGTGTGTTCCATCGTCATTAACAGGCTCTGAACGTAACAATTAACTGTCAGTTTTGCGTCGGATTCGAAAATCTAACTCACAGGAGGACGACCATAAGGTGTCCGAAGCAGCACTAGACCCTTGGAGACAAGTCGGCTGTCGGACGATGTATTGAATCGCGACGCAATTTGTGTGTTCCATCGTCATTAAGAGGCTCTGAACGTTACAATTCACTGTCAGTTTTGCGTCGGATTCGAAAATCTAGACTCACAGGAGAACGACCATAAGGTGCCCGAGGCAGCAATAGACCCTTGGAGACAAGTCGGCTGGAGGACGATGTATTCAATCGTGACGCAATTTGTGTGTTCCATCGTCATTAAGAGGCTCTGAACGTTACAATTAACTGTCAGTTTTGCGTCGGATTCGAAAAACTAGACTCACAGGAGAACGACCATAAGGTGCCCGAGTCCTCAATAGACCCTTGGAGACAAGTCGGCTGGAGGAAGATGTACTGAATCGCGACGCAATTTTTGTGTTCCATCGTTATTAACAGGCTCTGAACGTTACAATTAACTGTCAGTTATGCGTCGTATTCGGAAAACTAGACTCACAGCAGAGCGACCAAAAGGTGCCCTAGGCAGCAATAGACCCTTGGAGACAAGTCGGCTGTCGGACGATGTATTGAATCGCGACGCAATTTGTGTGTTCCATCGTCATTAAGAGGCTCTGAACGTTACAATTAACTGTCAGTTTTGCGTCGGATTCGAAAATCTAGACTCACAGGAGAACGACCATAAGGTGCCCGAGGCAGCAATAGACCCTTGGAGACAAGTCGGCTGGAGGACGATGTATTGAATCGCGACGCAATTTGTGTGTTCCATCGTCATTAAGAGGCTCTGAACGTTACAATTAACTGTCAGTTTTGCGTCGTATTCGAAAAACTAGACTAACAGGAGAACGACCATAAGGTGCCCGAGGCAGCAATAGACCCTTGGAGACAATTCGGCTGGAGGACGATGTATTGAATCGGGACGCAATTTGTGTGTTCCATCGTCATTAAGAGGCTCTGAACGTTACAATTAACTGTCAGTTTTGCCTCGGATTCGAAAAACTTGACTCACAGGAGAACGACCATAAGGTGCCCGAGGCAGCAATAGACCCTTGGAGACAAGTCGGCTGGAGGACGATGTATTGAATCGCGACGCAATTTGTGTGTTCCATCGTCATTAACAGGCTCTGAACGTTACAAATAACTGTCAGTTTTGCGTCGGATTCGAAAATCTAGACTCACAGTAGAACGACCATAAGGTGCCCGAGGCAGCAATAGACCCTTGGAGACAAGTCGGCTGGAGGACGATGTATTGAATCGCGACGCAATTTGTGTGTTCCATCGTCATTAAGAGGATCTGAACGTTACAATTAACTGTCAGTTTTGCGTCGGATTCGAAAAACTAGACTCACAGGAGAACGACCATAAGGTGCCCGAGTCTTCAATAGACCCTTGGAGACAAGTCGGCTGGAGGAAGAAGTACTGAATCGCGACGCAATTTTTGTGTTCCATCGTCATTAACAGGCTCTGAACGTTACAATTAACTGTCAGTTTAGCGTCGGATTCGAAAAACTAGACTCACAGGAGAACGACCATAAGGTCCCCGAGGCGGCAATAGACATTTGGAGACAGGTCGGCTGTCGGACGATGTATTGAATCTCGACGCAATTTGTGTGTTCCATCGTCATTAAGAGGCTCTGAACGTTACAATTAACTGTCAGTTTTGCGTCGGATTCGAAAAACTAGACACACAGGAGAACGACCATAAGGTGACCAAGGCAGCAATAGACCCTTGGAGACAGGGCGGCTGGAGGACGATGTATTGAATCGCGACGCAATTTGTGTGTTCCATCGTCATTAACAGGCTCTGAACGTAACAATTAACTGTCAGTTTTGCGTCGGATTCGAAAATCTAACTCACAGGAGGACGACCATAAGGTGTCCGAAGCAGCACTAGACCCTTGGAGACAAGTCGGCTGTCGGACGATGTATTGAATCGCGACGCAATTTGTGTGTTCCATCGTCATTAAGAGGCTCTGAACGTTACAATTCACTGTCAGTTTTGCGTCGGATTCGAAAATCTAGACTCACAGGAGAACGACCATAAGGTGCCCGAGGCAGCAATAGACCCTTGGAGACAAGTCGGCTGGAGGACGATGTATTCAATCGTGACGCAATTTGTGTGTTCCATCGTCATTAAGAGGCTCTGAACGTTACAATTAACTGTCAGTTTTGCGTCGGATTCGAAAAACTAGACTCACAGGAGAACGCCCACAAGGTGCCCGAGTCCTCAATAGACCCTTGGAGACAAGTCGGCTGGAGGAAGATGTACTGAATCGCGACGCAATTTTTGTGTTCCATCGTTATTAACAGGCTATGAACGTTACAATTAACTGTCAGTTATGCGTCGTATTCGGAAAACTAGACTCACAGCAGAGCGACCAAAAGGTGCCCTAGGCAGCAATAGACCCTTGGAGACAAGTCGGCTGGAGGACTATGTATTGAATCGCGACGCAATTTGTGTGTTCCATCGTCATTAAGAGGCTCTGAACTTACAATTCACTGTCAGTTTTGCGTCGAATTCGAAAATCTAGACTCACAGGAGAACGACCATAAAGTGCCCGAGGAGAGCAATAGACCCTTGGAGACAAGTCGGCTGTCGGACGATGTATTGAATCGCGCCGCAATTTGTGTGTTCCATCGTCATTAACAGGCTCTGAACGTTACAATTAACTGTCAGTTTAGCGTCGGATTCGAAAAACTAGACTCACAGGAGAACGACCATAAGGTCCCCGAGGCGGCAATAGACATTTGGAGACAGGTCGGCTGTCGGACGATGTATTGAATCTCGACGCAATTTGTTTGTTCCATCGTCATTAAGAGGCTCTGAACGTTACAATTAACTGTCTGTTTTGCGTCGGATTCGAAAAACTAGACACACAGGAGAACGACCATAAGGTGACCAAGGCAGCAATAGACCCTTGGAGACAGGGCGGCTGGAGGACGATGTATTGAATCGCGACGCAATTTGTGTGTTCCATCGTCATTAACAGGCTCTGGACGTAACAATTAACTGTCAGTTTTGCGTCGGATTCGAAAATCTAACTCACAGGAGGACGACCATAAGGTGCCCGAAGCAGCACTAGACCCTTGGAGACCAGTCGGCTGTCGGACGATGTATTGAATCGCGACGCAATTTGTGTGTTCCATCGTCATTAAGAGGCTCTGAACGTTACAATTCACTGTCAGTTTTGCGTCGGATTCGAAAATCTAGACTCACAGGAGAACGACCATAAGGTGCCCGAGGCAGCAATAGACCCTTGGAGACAAGTCGGCTGGAGGACGATGTATTGAATCGCGACGCAATTTGTGTGTTCCATCGTCATTAAGAGGCTCTGAACGTTACAATTAACTGTCAGTTTTGCGTCGGATTCGAAAATCTAGACTCACAGGAGAACGACCATAAGGTGCCCGAGGCAGCAATAGACCCTTGGAGACAAGTCGGCTGGAGGACGATGTATTGAATCGCGACGCAATTTGTGTGTTCCATCGTCATTAAGAGGATCTGAACGTTACAATTAACTGTCAGTTTTGCGTCGGATTCGAAAAACTAGACTCACAGGAGAACGACCATAAGGTGCCCGAGTCTTCAATAGACCCTTGGAGACAAGTCGGCTGGAGGAAGAAGTACTGAATCGCGACGCAATTTTTGTGTTCCATCGTCATTAACAGGCTCTGAACGTTACAATTAACTGTCAGTTTAGCGTCGGATTCGAAAAACTAGACTCACAGGAGAACGACCATAAGGTCCCCGAGGCGGCAATAGACATTTGGAGACAGGTCGGCTGTCGGACGATGTATTGAATCTCGACGCAATTTGTGTGTTCCATCGTCATTAAGAGGCTCTGAACGTTACAATTAACTGTCAGTTTTGCGTCGGATTCGAAAATCTAACTCACAGGAGAACGACCATAAGGTGCCCGAGGCAGCAATAGACCCTTGGAGACAAGTCGGCTGGAGGACGATGTATTGAATCGCGACGCAATTTGTGTGTTCCATCGTCATTAAGAGGCTCTGAACGTTACAATTAACTGTCAGTTTTGCGTCGGATTCGAAAAACTAGACTAACAGGAGAACGACCATAAGGTGCCCGAGGTAGCAATAGACCCTTGGAGACAATTCGGCTGGAGGACGATGTATTGAATCGGGACGCAATTTGTGTGTTCCATCGTCATTAAGAGGCTCTGAACGTTACAATTAACTGTCAGTTTTGCCTCGGATTCGAAAAACTAGACTCACAGGAGAACGACCATAAGGTGCCCGAGGCAGCAATAGACCCTTGGAGACAAGTCGGCTGGAGGACGATGTATTGAATCGCGACGCAATTTGTGTGTTCCATCGTCATTAACAGGCTCTGAACGTTACAAATAACTGTCAGTTTTGCGTCGGATTCGAAAATCTAGACTCACAGGAGAACGACCATAAGGTGCCCGAGGCAGCAATAGACCCTTGGAGACAAGTCGGCTGGAGGACGATGTATTGAATCGCGACGCAATTTGTGTGTTCCATCGTCATTAAGAGGATCTGAACGTTACAATTAACTGTCAGTTTTGCGTCGGATTCGAAAAACTAGACTCACAGGAGAACGACCATAAGGTGCCCGAGTCTTCAATAGACCCTTGGAGACAAGTCGGCTGGAGGAAGAAGTACTGAATCGCGACGCAATTTTTGTGTTCCATCGTCATTAACAGGCTCTGAACGTTACAATTAACTGTCAGTTTAGCGTCGGATTCGAAAAACTAGACTCACAGGAGAACGACCATAAGGTCCCCGAGGCGGCAATAGACATTTGGAGACAGGTCGGCTGTCGGACGATGTATTGAATCTCGACGCAATTTGTGTGTTCCATCGTCATTAAGAGGCTCTGAACGTTACAATTAACTGTCAGTTTTGCGTCGGATTCGAAAAACTAGACACACAGGAGAACGACCATAAGGTGACCAAGGCAGCAATAGACCCTTGGAGACAGGGCGGCTGGAGGACGATGTATTGAATCGCGACGCAATTTGTGTGTTCCATCGTCATTAACAGGCTCTGAACGTAACAATTAACTGTCAGTTTTGCGTCGGATTCGAAAATCTAACTCACAGGAGGACGACCATAAGGTGTCCGAAGCAGCACTAGACCCTTGGAGACAAGTCGGCTGTCGGACGATGTATTGAATCGCGACGCAATTTGTGTGTTCCATCGTCATTAAGAGGCTCTGAACGTTACAATTCACTGTCAGTTTTGCGTCGGATTCGAAAATCTAGACTCACAGGAGAACGACCATAAGGTGCCCGAGGCAGCAATAGACCCTTGGAGACAAGTCGGCTGGAGGACGATGTATTCAAACGTGACGCAATTTGTGTGTTCCATCGTCATTAAGAGGCTCTGAACGTTACAATTAACTGTCAGTTTTGCGTCGGATTCGAAAAACTAGACTCACAGGAGAACGACCATAAGGTGCCCGAGTCCTCAATAGACCCTTGGAGACAAGTCGGCTGGAGGAAGATGTACTGAATCGCGACGCAATTTTTGTGTTCCATCGTTATTAACAGGCTCTGAACGTTACAATTAACTGTCAGTTATGCGTCGTATTCGGAAAACTAGACTCACAGCAGAGCGACCAAAAGGTGCCCTAGGCAGCAATAGACCCTTGGAGACAAGTCGGCTGGAGGACGATGTATTGAATCGCGACGCAATTTGTGTGTTCCATCGTCATTAAGAGGCTCTGAACTTACAATTCACTGTCAGTTTTGCGTCGAATTCGAAAATCTAGACTCACAGGAGAACGACCATAAAGTGCCCGAGGAGAGCAATAGACCCTTGGAGACAAGTCGGCTGTCGGACGATGTATTGAATCGCGCCGCAATTTGTGTGTTCCATCGTCATTAACAGGCTCTGAACGTTACAATTAACTGTCAGTTTAGCGTCGGATTCGAAAAACTAGACTCACAGGAGAACGACCATAAGGTCCCCGAGGCGGCAATAGACATTTGGAGACAGGTCGGCTGTCGGACGATGTATTGAATCTCGACGCAATTTGTGTGTTCCATCGTCATTAAGAGGCTCTGAACGTTACAATTAACTGTCTGTTTTGCGTCGGATTCGAAAAACTAGACACACAGGAGAACGACCATAAGGTGACCAAGGCAGCAATAGACCCTTGGAGACAGGGCGGCTGGAGGACGATGTATTGAATCGCGACGCAATTTGTGTGTTCCATCGTCATTAACAGGCTCTGGACGTAACAATTAACTGTCAGTTTTGCGTCGGATTCGAAAATCTAACTCACAGGAGGACGACCATAAGGTGCCCGAAGCAGCACTAGACCCTTGGAGACAAGTCGGCTGTCGGACGATGTATTGAATCGCGACGCAATTTGTGTGTTCCATCGTCATTAAGAGGCTCTGAACGTTACAATTCACTGTCAGTTTTGCGTCGGATTCGAAAATCTAGACTCACAGGAGAACGACCATAAGGTGCCCGAGGCAGCAATAGACCCTTGGAGACAAGTCGGCTGGAGGACGATGTATTGAATCGCGACGCAATTTGTGTGTTCCATCGTCATTAAGAGGCTCTGAACGTTACAATTAACTGTCAGTTTTGCGTCGGATTCGAAAAACTAGACTCACAGGAGAACGACCATAAGGTGACCGAGGCAGCAATAGACCCTTGGAGACAAGTCGGCTGGAGGCCGATGTATTGAATCGCGACGCAGTTTGTGTGTTCCATCGTCATTAACAGGCTCTGAACGTTACAATTAACTGTCAGTTATGCGTCGTATTCGGAAAACTAGACTCACAGCAGAACGACCATAAGGTGCCCGAGGCAGCAATAGACCTTTGGAGACAGGTCGGCTGTCGGACGATGTATTGAATCTCGACGCAACTTGTGTGTTCCATCGTCATTAAGAGGCACTGAATGTTACAATTAACTGTCAGTTTTGCGTCGGATTCGAAAAACTAGACTCACAGGAGAACGACGATAAGGTGCCCGAGGCAGCTATAGACCCTTGTAGAGAAGTCGGCTGGAGGACGATGTATTGAATCGCGACACAATTTGTGTGTTCCATCGTCATTAAGAGGATCTAAACGTTACCATTAACTGTCAGTTTTGTGCCGGATTCGAAAAACTACACTCCTAGGAGAACGACCAAGAGGTGCCCGGGGCAGCAATAGTATCTCGGCGACAAGTCGGCTGGAGGACGATGTATTGAATCGCGACGCAATTTGTGTGTTCCATTGTCATTAAGAGTCTCTAAACGTTACAATTCACTGTCAGTTTTGCGTCGGATTCGAAAATCTAGACTCACAGGAGAACGACCATAAGGTGCCCGAGGCAGCAATAGACCCTTGGAGACAAGTCGCCTGGAGGACGATGTATTGAATCGGGACGCAATTTGTGTGTTCCATCGTCATTTAGAGGCTCTGAACGTTACAATTAACTTTCAGTTTTGCGTCGGATTCGAAAAACTAGACTCACAGGAGAACGACCATAAGGTCCCCGAGGCAGCAATAGACCTTTGGAGACAGGTCGGCTGTCGGACGATGTATTGAATCTCGACGCAATTTGTGTGTTCCATCGTCATTAAGAGGCTCTGAACGTTACAATTAACTGTCAGTTTAGCGTCGGATTCGAAAAACTAGACTCACAGGAGAACGACCATAAGGTCCCCGAGGCGGCAATAGACATTTGGAGACAGGTCGGCTGTCGGACGATGTATTGAATCTCGACGCAATTTGTGTGTTCCATCGTCATTAAGAGGCTCTGAACGTTACAATTAACTGTCAGTTTTGCGTCGGATTCGAAAAACTAGACACACAGGAGAACGACCATAAGGTGACCAAGGCAGCAATAGACCCTTGGAGACAGGGCGGCTGGAGGACGATGTATTGAATCGCGACGCAATTTGTGTGTTCCATCGTCATTAACAGGCTCTGAACGCAACAATTGTCAGTTTTGCGTCGGATTCGAAAATCTAACTCACAGGAGGACGACCATAAGGTGTCCGAAGCAGCACTAGACCCTTGGAGACAAGTCGGCTGTCGGACGATGTATTGAATCGCGACGCAATTTGTGTGTTCCATCGTCATTAAGAGGCTCTGAACGTTACAATTCACTGTCAGTTTTGCGTCGGATTCGAAAATCTAGACTCACAGGAGAACGACCATAAGGTGCCCGAGGCAGCAATAGACCCTTGGAGACAAGTCGGCTGGAGGACGATGTATTCAATCGTGACGCAATTTGTGTGTTCCATCGTCATTAAGAGGCTCTGAACGTTACAATTAACTGTCAGTTTTGCGTCGGATTCGAAAAACTAGACTCACAGGAGAACGACCATAAGGTGCCCGAGTCCTCAATAGACCCTTGGAGACAAGTCGGCTGGAGGAAGATGTACTGAATCGCGACGCAATTTTTGTGTTCCATCGTTATTAACAGGCTCTGAACGTTACAATTAACTGTCAGTTATGCGTCGTATTCGGAAAACTAGACTCACAGCAGAGCGACCAAAAGGTGCCCTAGGCAGCAATAGACCCTTGGAGACAAGTCGGCTGGAGGACGATGTATTGAATCGCGACGCAATTTGTGTGTTCCATCGTCATTAACAGGCTCTGAACGTTACAATTAACTGTCAGTTTAGCGTCGGATTCGAAAAACTAGACTCACAGGAGAACGACCATATGGTCCCCGAGGCGGCAATAGACATTTGGAGACAGGTCGGCTGTCGGACGATGTATTGAATCTCGACGCAATTTGTGTGTTCCATCGTCATTAAGAGGCTCTGAACGTTACAATTAACTGTCTGTTTTGCGTCGGATTCGAAAAACTAGACACACAGGAGAACGACCATAAGGTGACCAAGGCAGCAATAGACCCTTGGAGACAGGGCGGCTGGAGGACGATGTATTGAATCGCGACGCAATTTGTGTGTTCCATCGTCATTAACAGGCTCTGGACGTAACAATTAACTGTCAGTTTTGCGTCGGATTCGAAAATCTAACTCACAGGAGGACGACCATAAGGTGCCCGAAGCAGCACTAGACCCTTGGAGACAAGTCGGCTGTCGGACGATGTATTGAATCGCGACGCAATTTGTGTGTTCCATCGTCATTAAGAGGCTCTGAACGTTACAATTCACTGTCAGTTTTGCGTCGGATTCGAAAATCTAGACTCACAGGAGAACGACCATAAGGTGCCCGAGGCAGCAATAGACCCTTGGAGACAAGTCGGCTGGAGGACGATGTATTGAATCGCGACGCAATTTGTGTGTTCCATCGTCATTAAGAGGCTCTGAACGTTACAATTAACTGTCAGTTTTGCGTCGGATTCGAAAAACTAGACTCACAGGAGAACGACCATAAGGTGCCCGAGGCAGCAATAGACCCTTGGAGACAGGTCGGCTGGAGGCCGATGTATTGAATCGCGACGCAATTTGTGTGTTCCATCGTCATTAACAGGCTCTGAACGTTACAATTAACTGTCAGTTATGCGTCGTATTCGGAAAACTAGACTCACAGCAGAACGACCATAAGGTGCCCGAGGCAGCAATAGACCTTTGGAGACAGGTCGGCTGTCGGACGATGTATTGAATCGCGACGCAATTTGTGTGTTCCATCGTCATTAAGAGGCTCTGAACGTTACAATTAACTGTCAGTTTTTCGTCGGATTAGAAAAACTAGACACACAGGAGAACGACCATAAGGTGACCGAGGCAGCAATAGACCCTTGGAGACAGGGCGCCTGGAGGACGATGTATTGAATCGCGATGCGATTTGTGTGTTCCATCGTCATTAAGAGGCTCTGAACGTTACAATTAACTGTCAGTTTTGCGTCGAATTCAAAAATCTAGACTCACGGGAGGACGACCATAAGGTGCCCGAGGCAGCAATAGACCCTTGGAGACAAGTCGGCTGTCGGACGATGTATTGAATCGCGACGCAATTTGTGTGTTCCATCGTCATTAAGAGGCTCTGAACGTTACAATTAACTGTCTGTTTTGCGTCGGATTCGAAAAACTAGACACACAGGAGAACGACCATAAGGTGACCAAGGCAGCAATAGACCCTTGGAGACAGGGCGGCTGGAGGACGATGTATTGAATCGCGACGCAATTTGTGTGTTCCATCGTCATTAACAGGCTCTGGACGTAACAATTAACTGTCAGTTTTGCGTCGGATTCGAAAATCTAACTCACAGAAGGACGACCATAAGGTGCCCGAAGCAGCACTAGACCCTTGGAGACAAGTCGGCTGTCGGACGATGTATTGAATCGCGACGCAATTTGTGTGTTCCATCGTCATTAAGAGGCTCTGAACGTTACAATTCACTGTCAGTTTTGCGTCGGATTCGAAAATCTAGACTCACAGGAGAACGACCATAAGGTGCCCGAGGCAGCAATAGACCCTTGGAGACAAGTCGGCTGGAGGACGATGTATTGAATCGCGACGCAATTTGTGTGTTCCATCGTCATTAAGAGGCTCTGAACGTTACAATTAACTGTCAGTTTTGCGTCGGATTCGAAAAACTAGACTCACAGGAGAACGACCATAAGGTGCCCGAGGCAGCAATAGACCCTTGGAGACAGGTCGGCTGGAGGCCGATGTATTGAATCGCGACGCAATTTGTGTGTTCCATCGTCATTAACAGGCTCTGAACGTTACAATTAACTGTCAGTTATGCGTCGTATTCCGAAAACTAGACTCACAGCAGAACGACCATAAGGTGCCCGAGGCAGCAATAGACCTTTGGAGACAGGTCGGCTGTCGGACGATGTATTGAATCTCGACGCAATTTGTGTGTTCCATCGTCATTAAGAGGCTCTGAACGTTACAATTAACTGTCAGTTTTTCGTCGGATTAGAAAAACTAGACACACAGGAGAACGACCATAAGGTGACCGAGGCAGCAATAGACCCTTGGAGACAGGGCGCCTGGAGGACGATGTATTGAATCGCGATGCGATTTGTGTGTTCCATCGTCATTAAGAGGCTCTGAACGTTACAATTAACTGTCAGTTTTGCGTCGAATTCAAAAATCTAGACTCACGGGAGGACGACCATAAGGTGCCCGAGTCAGCAATAGACCCTTGGAGACAAGTCGGCTGTCGGACGATGTATTGAATCGCGACGCAATTTGTGTGTTCCATCGTCATTAAGAGGCTCTGAACGTTACAATTAACTGTCAGTTTTGCGTCGGATTCGAAAATCTAGACTCACAGGAGAACGACCATAAGGTGCCCGAGGCAGCAATAGACCCTTGGAGACAAGTCGGCTGGAGGACGATGTATTGAATCGCGACGCAATTTGTGTGTTCCATCGTCATTAAGAGGCTCTGAACGTTACAATTAACTGTCAGTTTTGCGTCGGATTCGAAAAACTAGACTAACAGGAGAACGACCATAAGGTGCCCGAGGCAGCAATAGACCCTTGGAGACAAGTCGGCTGGAGGACGATGTATTGAATCGCGACGCAATTTGTGTGTTCCATCGTCATTAAGATGCTCTGAACGTTACAATTAACTGTCAGTTTTGCCTCGGATTCGAAAAACTAGACTCACAGGAGAACGACCATAAGGTGCCCGAGGCAGCAATAGACCCTTGGAGACAAGTCGGCTGGAGGACGATGTATTGAATCGCGACGCAATTTGTGTGTTCCATCGTCATTAACAGGCTCTGAACGTTACAATTAACTGTCAGTTTTGCGTCGGATTCGAAAATCTAGACTCACAGGAGAACGACCATAAGGTGCCTGAGGCAGCAATAGACCCTTGGAGACAAGTCGGCTGGAGGACGATGTATTGAATCGCGACGCAATTTGTGTGTTCCATCGTCATTAAGAGGATCTGAACGTTACAATTAACTGTCAGTTTTGCGTCGGATTCGAAAAACTAGACTCACAGGAGAACGACCATAAGGTGCCCGAGTCTTCAATAGACCCTTGGAGTCAAGTCGGCTGGAGGAAGAAGTACTGAATCGCGACGCAATTTTTGTGTTCCATCGGTATTAACAGGCTCTGAACGTTACAATTAACTGTCAGTTATGCGTCGTATTCGGAAAACTAGACTCACAGCAGAGCGACCAAAAGGTGCCCGAGGCAGCAACAGACCTTTGGAGACAGGTCCCCTGTCGTACGATGTATTGATTCGCGACGCCATTTGTGTGTTCCATCGTCATTAAGAGGCTCTGAACGTTACAATTAACTGTCAGTTCTGCGTCGGATTCGAAAAACTAGACTCACAGGAGAACGACCATAAGGTGCCCGAGGCAGCAATAGACCATTGGAGAAAAGGCGGCTGGAGGACGATGTATCGAATCGCGACGCAATTTGTGTGTCCATAGTCATTAACAGGCTCTGAACGTTACAATTAACTGTCAGTTTTGCGTCGGATTCGAAAAACTAGACTCACAGGAGAACGACCATAATGTGCCCGAGGCAGCAATAGACCCTTGGAGACAAGTCGGCTGGAGGACGATGTATTGAATCGCGACGCAATTTGTGTGTTCCATCGTCATTAAGAGGCTCTGAACTTACAATTCACTGTCAGTTTTGCGTCGAATTCGAAAATCTAGACTCACAGGAGAACGACCATAAAGTGCCCGAGGAGAGCAATAGACCCTTGGAGACAAGTCGGCTGTCGGACGATGTATTGAATCGCGCCGCAATTTGTGTGTTCCATCGTCATTAACAGGCTCTGAACGTTACAATTAACTGTCAGTTTAGCGTCGGATTCGAAAAACTAGACTCACAGGAGAACGACCATAAGGTCCCCGAGGCGGCAATAGACATTTGAGACAGGTCGGCTGTCGGACGATGTATTGAATCTCGACGCAACTTGTGTGTTCCATCGTCATTAAGAGGCACTGAATGTTACAATTAACTGTCAGTTTTGCGTCGGATTCGAAAAACTAGACTCACAGGAGAACGACGATAAGGTGCCCGAGGCAGCTATAGACCCTTGTAGAGAAGTCGGCTGGAGGACGATGTATTGAATCGCGACACAATTTGTGTGTTCCATCGTCATTAAGAGGATCTAAACGTTACCATTAACTGTCAGTTTTGTGCCGGATTCGAAAAACTACACTCCTAGGAGAACGACCAAGAGGTGCCCGGGGCAGCAATAGTATCTCGGCGACAAGTCGGCTGGAGGACGATGTATTGAATCGCGACGCAATTTGTGTGTTCCATTGTCATTAAGAGTCTCTAAACGTTACAATTCACTGTCAGTTTTGCGTCGGATTCGAAAATCTAGACTCACAGGAGAACGACCATAAGGTGCCCGAGGCAGCAATAGACCCTTGGAGACAAGTCGCCTGGAGGACGATGTATTGAATCGGGACGCAATTTGTGTGTTCCATCGTCATTTAGAGGCTCTGAACGTTACAATTAACTTTCAGTTTTGCGTCGGATTCGAAAAACTAGACTCACAGGAGAACGACCATAAGGTCCCCGAGGCAGCAATAGACCTTTGGAGACAGGTCGGCTGTCGGACGGTGTATTGAATCTCGACGCAATTTGTGTGTTCCATCGTCATTAAGAGGCTCTGAACGTTACAATTAACTGTCAGTTTAGCGTCGGATTCGAAAAACTAGACTCACAGGAGAACGACCATAAGGTCCCCGAGGCGGCAATAGACATTTGGAGACAGGTCGGCTGTCGGACGATGTATTGAATCTCGACGCAATTTGTGTGTTCCATCGTCATTAAGAGGCTCTGAACGTTACAATTAACTGTCAGTTTTGCGTCGGATTCGAAAAACTAGACACACAGGAGAACGACCATAAGGTGACCAAGGCAGCAATAGACCCTTGGAGACAGGGCGGCTGGAGGACGATGTATTGAATCGCGACGCAATTTGTGTGTTCCATCGTCATTAACAGGCTCTGAACGCAACAATTGTCAGTTTTGCGTCGGATTCGAAAATCTAACTCACAGGAGGACGACCATAAGGTGTCCGAAGCAGCACTAGACCCTTGGAGACAAGTCGGCTGTCGGACGATGTATTGAATCGCGACGCAATTTGTGTGTTCCATCGTCATTAAGAGGCTCTGAACGTTACAATTCACTGTCAGTTTTGCGTCGGATTCGAAAATCTAGACTCACAGGAGAACGACCATAAGGTGCCCGAGGCAGCAATAGACCCTTGGAGACAAGTCGGCTGGAGGACGATGTATTCAATCGTGACGCAATTTGTGTGTTCCATCGTCATTAAGAGGCTCTGAACGTTACAATTAACTGTCAGTTTTGCGTCGGATTCGAAAAACTAGACTCACAGGAGAACGACCATAAGGTGCCCGAGTCCTCAATAGACCCTTGGAGACAAGTCGGCTGGAGGAAGATGTACTGAATCGCGACGCAATTTTTGTGTTCCATCGTTATTAACAGGCTCTGAACGTTACAATTAACTGTCAGTTATGCGTCGTATTCGGAAAACTAGACTCACAGCAGAGCGACCAAAAGGTGCCCTAGGCAGCAATAGACCCTTGGAGACAAGTCGGCTGGAGGACGATGTATTGAATCGCGACGCAATTTGTGTGTTCCATCGTCATTAACAGGCTCTGAACGTTACAATTAACTGTCAGTTTAGCGTCGGATTCGAAAAACTAGACTCACAGGAGAACGACCATATGGTCCCCGAGGCGGCAATAGACATTTGGAGACAGGTCGGCTGTCGGACGATGTATTGAATCTCGACGCAATTTGTGTGTTCCATCGTCATTAAGAGGCTCTGAACGTTACAATTAACTGTCTGTTTTGCGTCGGATTCGAAAAACTAGACACACAGGAGAACGACCATAAGGTGACCAAGGCAGCAATAGACCCTTGGAGACAGGGCGGCTGGAGGACGATGTATTGAATCGCGACGCAATTTGTGTGTTCCATCGTCATTAACAGGCTCTGGACGTAACAATTAACTGTCAGTTTTGCGTCGGATTCGAAAATCTAACTCACAGGAGGACGACCATAAGGTGCCCGAAGCAGCACTAGACCCTTGGAGACAAGTCGGCTGTCGGACGATGTATTGAATCGCGACGCAATTTGTGTGTTCCATCGTCATTAAGAGGCTCTGAACGTTACAATTCACTGTCAGTTTTGCGTCGGATTCGAAAATCTAGACTCACAGGAGAACGACCATAAGGTGCCCGAGGCAGCAATAGACCCTTGGAGACAAGTCGGCTGGAGGACGATGTATTGAATCGCGACGCAATTTGTGTGTTCCATCGTCATTAAGAGGCTCTGAACGTTACAATTAACTGTCAGTTTTGCGTCGGATTCGAAAAACTAGACTCACAGGAGAACGACCATAAGGTGCCCGAGGCAGCAATAGACCCTTGGAGACAGGTCGGCTGGAGGCCGATGTATTGAATCGCGACGCAATTTGTGTGTTCCATCGTCATTAACAGGCTCTGAACGTTACAATTAACTGTCAGTTATGCGTCGTATTCGGAAAACTAGACTCACAGCAGAACGACCATAAGGTGCCCGAGGCAGCAATAGACCTTTGGAGACAGGTCGGCTGTCGGACGATGTATTGAATCGCGACGCAATTTGTGTGTTCCATCGTCATTAAGAGGCTCTGAACGTTACAATTAACTGTCAGTTTTTCGTCGGATTAGAAAAACTAGACACACAGGAGAACGACCATAAGGTGACCGAGGCAGCAATAGACCCTTGGAGACAGGGCGCCTGGAGGACGATGTATTGAATCGCGATGCGATTTGTGTGTTCCATCGTCATTAAGAGGCTCTGAACGTTACAATTAACTGTCAGTTTTGCGTCGAATTCAAAAATCTAGACTCACGGGAGGACGACCATAAGGTGCCCGAGGCAGCAATAGACCCTTGGAGACAAGTCGGCTGTCGGACGATGTATTGAATCGCGACGCAATTTGTGTGTTCCATCGTCATTAAGAGGCTCTGAACGTTACAATTAACTGTCTGTTTTGCGTCGGATTCGAAAAACTAGACACACAGGAGAACGACCATAAGGTGACCAAGGCAGCAATAGACCCTTGGAGACAGGGCGGCTGGAGGACGATGTATTGAATCGCGACGCAATTTGTGTGTTCCATCGTCATTAACAGGCTCTGGACGTAACAATTAACTGTCAGTTTTGCGTCGGATTCGAAAATCTAACTCACAGAAGGACGACCATAAGGTGCCCGAAGCAGCACTAGAGCCTTGGAGACAAGTCGGCTGTCGGACGATGTATTGAATCGCGACGCAATTTGTGTGTTCCATCGTCATTAAGAGGCTCTGAACGTTACAATTCACTGTCAGTTTTGCGTCGGATTCGAAAATCTAGACTCACAGGAGAACGACCATAAGGTGCCCGAGGCAGCAATAGACCCTTGGAGACAAGTCGGCTGGAGGACGATGTATTGAATCGCGACGCAATTTGTGTGTTCCATCGTCATTAAGAGGCTCTGAACGTTACAATTAACTGTCAGTTTTGCGTCGGATTCGAAAAACTAGACTCACAGGAGAACGACCATAAGGTGCCCGAGGCAGCAATAGACCCTTGGAGACAGGTCGGCTGGAGGCCGATGTATTGAATCGCGACGCAATTTGTGTGTTCCATCGTCATTAACAGGCTCTGAACGTTACAATTAACTGTCAGTTATGCGTCGTATTCGGAAAACTAGACTCACAGCAGAACGACCATAAGGTGCCCGAGGCAGCAATAGACCTTTGGAGACAGGTCGGCTGTCGGACGATGTATTGAATCTCGACGCAATTTGTGTGTTCCATCGTCATTAAGAGGCTCTGAACGTTACAATTAACTGTCAGTTTTTCGTCGGATTAGAAAAACTAGACACACAGGAGAACGACCATAAGGTGACCGAGGCAGCAATAGACCCTTGGAGACAGGGCGCCTGGAGGACGATGTATTGAATCGCGATGCGATTTGTGTGTTCCATCGTCATTAAGAGGCTCTGAACGTTACAATTAACTGTCAGTTTTGCGTCGAATTCAAAAATCTAGACTCACGGGAGGACGACCATAAGGTGCCCGAGTCAGCAATAGACCCTTGGAGACAAGTCGGCTGTCGGACGATGTATTGAATCGCGACGCAATTTGTGTGTTCCATCGTCATTAAGAGGCTCTGAACGTTACAATTAACTGTCAGTTTTGCGTCGGATTCGAAAATCTAGACTCACAGGAGAACGACCATAAGGTGCCCGAGGCAGCAATAGACCCTTGGAGACAAGTCGGCTGGAGGACGATGTATTGAATCGCGACGCAATTTGTGTGTTCCATCGTCATTAAGAGGCTCTGAACGTTACAATTAACTGTCAGTTTTGCGTCGGATTCGAAAAACTAGACTAACAGGAGAACGACCATAAGGTGCCCGAGGCAGCAATAGACCCTTGGAGACAAGTCGGCTGGAGGACGATGTATTGAATCGCGACGCAATTTGTGTGTTCCATCGTCATTAAGATGCTCTGAACGTTACAATTAACTGTCAGTTTTGCCTCGGATTCGAAAAACTAGACTCACAGGAGAACGACCATAAGGTGCCCGAGGCAGCAATAGACCCTTGGAGACAAGTCGGCTGGAGGACGATGTATTGAATCGCGACGCAATTTGTGTGTTCCATCGTCATTAACAGGCTCTGAACGTTACAATTAACTGTCAGTTTTGCGTCGGATTCGAAAATCTAGACTCACAGGAGAACGATTATAAGGTGCCTGAGGCAGCAATAGACCCTTGGAGACAAGTCGGCTGGAGGACGATGTATTGAATCGCGACGCAATTTGTGTGTTCCATCGTCATTAAGAGGATCTGAACGTTACAATTAACTGTCAGTTTTGCGTCGGATTCGAAAAACTAGACTCACAGGAGAACGACCATAAGGTGCCCGAGTCTTCAATAGACCCTTGGAGTCAAGTCGGCTGGAGGAAGAAGTACTGAATCGCGACGCAATTTTTGTGTTCCATCGGTATTAACAGGCTCTGAACGTTACAATTAACTGTCAGTTATGCGTCGTATTCGGAAAACTAGACTCACAGCAGAGCGACCAAAAGGTGCCCGAGGCAGCAACAGACCTTTGGAGACAGGTCCCCTGTCGTACGATGTATTGATTCGCGACGCCATTTGTGTGTTCCATCGTCATTAAGAGGCTCTGAACGTTACAATTAACTGTCAGTTCTGCGTCGGATTCGAAAAACTAGACTCACAGGAGAACGACCATAAGGTGCCCGAGGCAGCAATAGACCATTGGAGAAAAGGCGGCTGGAGGACGATGTATCGAATCGCGACGCAATTTGTGTGTCCATAGTCATTAACAGGCTCTGAACGTTACAATTAACTGTCAGTTTTGCGTCGGATTCGAAAAACTAGACTCACAGGAGAACGACCATAATGTGCCCGAGGCAGCAATAGACCCTTGGAGACAAGTCGGCTGGAGGACGATGTATTGAATCGCGACGCAATTTGTGTGTTCCATCGTCATTAAGAGGCTCTGAACTTACAATTCACTGTCAGTTTTGCGTCGAATTCGAAAATCTAGACTCACAGGAGAACGACCATAAAGTGCCCGAGGAGAGCAATAGACCCTTGGAGACAAGTCGGCTGTCGGACGATGTATTGAATCGCGCCGCAATTTGTGTGTTCCATCGTCATTAACAGGCTCTGAACGTTACAATTAACTGTCAGTTTAGCGTCGGATTCGAAAAACTAGACTCACAGGAGAACGACCATAAGGTCCCCGAGGCGGCAATAGACATTTGAGACAGGTCGGCTGTCGGACGATGTATTGAATCTCGACGCAATTTGTGTGTTCCATTGTCATTAAGAGGCTCTGAACGTTACAATTAACTGTCAGTTTTGCGTCGGATTCGAAAAACTAGACACACAGGAGAACGACCATAAGGTGACCAAGGCAGCAATAGACCCTTGGAGACAGGGCGGCTGGAGGACGATGTATTGAATCGCGACGCAATTTGTGTGTTCCATCGTCATTAACAGGCTCTGAACGTTACAATTCACTGTCAGTTTTGCGTCGGATTCGAAAATCTAGACTCACAGGAGAACGACCATAAGGTGCCCGAGGCAGCAATAGACCCTTGGAGACAAGTCGGCTGGAGGACGATGTATTGAATCGCGACGCAATTTGTGTGTTCCATCGTCATTAAGAGGCTCTGAACTTACAATTCACTGTCAGTTTTGCGTCGAATTCGAAAATCTAGACTCACAGGAGAACGACCATAAAGTGCCCGAGGAGAGCAATAGACCCTTGGAGACAAGTCGGCTGTCGGACGATGTATTGAATCGCGCCGCAATTTGTGTGTTCCATCGTCATTAACAGGCTCTGAACGTTACAATTAACTGTCAGTTTAGCGTCGGATTCGAAAAACTAGACTCACAGGAGAACGACCATAAGGTCCCCGAGGCGGCAATAGACATTTGAGACAGGTCGGCTGTCGGACGATGTATTGAATCTCGACGCAATTTGTGTGTTCCATTGTCATTAAGAGGCTCTGAACGTTACAATTAACTGTCAGTTTTGCGTCGGATTCGAAAAACTAGACACACAGGAGAACGACCATAAGGTGACCAAGGCAGCAATAGACCCTTGGAGACAGGGCGGCTGGAGGACGATGTATTGAATCGCGACGCAATTTGTGTGTTCCATCGTCATTAACAGGCTCTGAACGTTACAATTCACTGTCAGTTTTGCGTCGGATTCGAAAATCTAGACTCACAGGAGAACGACCATAAGGTGCCCGAGGCAGCAATAGACCCTTGGAGACAAGTCGGCTGGAGGACGATGTATTGAATCGCGACGCAATTTGTGTGTTCCATCGTCATTAAGAGGCTCTGAACGTTACAATTAACTGTCAGTTTTGCGTCGGATTCGAAAAACTAGACTCACAGGAGAACGACCATAAGGTGCCCGAGGCAGCAATAGACCCTTGGAGACAAGTCGGCTGGAGGCCGATGTATTGAATCGCGACGCAATTTGTGTGTTCCATCGTCATTAACAGGCTCTGAACGTTACAATTAACTGTCAGTTATGCGTCGTATTCGGAAAACTAGACTCACAGCAGAACGACCATAAGGTGCCCGAGGCAGCAATAGACCTTTGGAGACAGGTCAGCTGTCGGACGATGTATTGAATCTCGACGCAACTTGTGTGTTCCATCGTCATTAACAGGCACTGAATGTTACAATTAACTGTCAGTTTTGCGTCGGATTCGAAAAACTAGACTCACAGGAGGACGACGATAAGGTGCCCGAGGCAGCTATAGACCCTTGGAGAGAAGTCGGCTGGAGGACGATGTATTGAATCGCGACACAATTTGTGTGTTCCATCGTCATTAAGAGGCTCTAAACGTTACCATTAACTGTCAGTTTTGTGCCGGATTCGAAAAACTACACTCCTAGGAGAACGACCAAGAGGTGCCCGGGGCAGCAATAGTATCTCGGCCACAAGTCGGCTGGAGGACGATGTATTGAATCGCGACGCAATTTGTGTGTTCCATTGTCATTAAGAGTCTCTAAACGTTACAATTCACTGTCAGTTTTGCGTCGGATTCGAAAATCTAGACTCACAGGAGAACGACCATAAGGTGCCCGAGGCAGCAATAGACCCTTGGAGACAAGTCGCCTGGAGGACGATGTATTGAATCGCGACGCAATTTGTGTGTTCCATCGTCATTTAGAGGCTCTGAACGTTACAATTAACTTTCAGTTTTGCGTCGGATTCGAAAAACTAGACTCACAGGAGAACGACCATAAGGTCCCCGAGGCAGCAATAGACCTTTGGAGACAGGTCGGCTGTCGGACGATGTATTGAATCTCGCCGCAATTTGTGTGTTCCATCGTCATTAAGAGGCTCTGAACGTTACAATTAACTGTCAGTTTTGCGTCGGATTCGAAAAACTAGACACACAGGAGAACGACCATAAGGTGACCGAGGCAGCAATAGACCCTTGGAGACAGGGCGGCTGGAGGACGATGTATTGAATCGCGATGCGATTTGTGTGTTCCATCGTCATTAAGAGGCTCTGAACGTTACAATTAACTGTCAGTTTTGCGTCGGATTCGAAAATCTAGACTCACAGGAGGACGACCATAAGGTGCCCGAGGCAGCAATAGACCCTTGGAGACAAGTCGGCTGTCGGACGATGTATTGAATCGCGACGCAATTTGTGTGTTCCATCGTCATTAAGAGGCTCTGAACGTTACAATTCACTGTCAGTTTTGCGTCGGATTCGAAAATCTAGACTCACAGGAGAACGACCATAAGGTGCCCGAGGCAGCAATAGACCCTTGGAGACAAGTCGGCTGGAGGACGATGTATTGAATCGCGACGCAATTTGTGTGTTCCATCGTCATTAAGAGGCTCTGAACGTTACAATTAACTGTCAGTTTTGCGTCGGATTCGAAAAACTAGACTCACAGGAGAACGACCATAAGGTGCCCGAGGCAGCAATAGACCCTTGGAGACAAGTCGGCTAGAGGACGATGTATTGAATCGGGACGCAATTTGTGTGTTCCATCGTCATTAAGAGGCTCTGAACGTTACAATTAACTGTCAGTTTTGCCTCGGATTCGAAAAACTAGACTCACAGGAGAACGACCATAAGGTGCCCGAGGCAGCAATAGACCCTTGGAGACAAGTCGGCTGGAGGACGATGTATTGAATCGCGACGCAATTTGTGTGTTCCATCGTTATTAACAGGCTCTGAACGTTACAATTAACTTTCAGTTTTGCGTCGGATTCGAAAAACTAGACTCACAGGAGAACGACCATAAGGTCCCCGAGGCAGCAATAGACCTTTGGAGACAGGTCGGCTGTCGGACGATGTATTGAATCTCGACGCAATTTGTGTGCTCCATCGTCATTAAGAGGCTCTGAACGTTACAATTAACTGTCAGTTTTGCGTCGGATTCGAAAAACTAGACACACAGGAGAACGACCATAAGGTGACCGAGGCAGCAATAGACCTTTGGAGACAGGTCGGCTGTCGGACAA
This sequence comes from Schistocerca nitens, assembly GCF_023898315.1. Taxonomy (NCBI): domain Eukaryota; kingdom Metazoa; phylum Arthropoda; class Insecta; order Orthoptera; family Acrididae; genus Schistocerca; species Schistocerca nitens. The sequence goes on along the minus strand of NC_064615.1, from coordinate 1,198,059,949 downwards.
TGTAATGAGTCTCGACGCAATTTGTGCGTTCCATCGTCATTAAGAGGCTCTGAACGTTACAATTAACTGTCAGTTTTGCGTCGGATTCGAAAAACTAGACACACAGGAGAACGACCATAAGGTGCGCGAGGCAGCAATAGACCCTTGGAGACAAGTCGGCTGTCGGACGATGTATTGAATCGCGACGCAATTTGTGTGTTCCATCGTCATTAAGAGGCTCTGAACGTTACAATTAACTGTCAGTTTTGCATCGGATTCGAAAATCTAGACTCACAGGAGAACGACCATAAGGTGCCCGAGGCAGCAATAGACCCTTGGAGACAAGTCGGCTGGAGGACGATGTATTGAATCGCGACGCAATTTGTGTGTTCCATCGTCATTAAGAGGCTCTGAACGTTACAATTAACTGTCAGTTTTGCGTCGAATTCGAAAAACTAGACTCACAGGAGAACGACCATAAGGTGCCCGAGGCAGCAATAGACCCTTGGAGACAAGTCGGCTGGAGGACGATGTATTGAATCGGGACGCAATTTGTGTGTTCCATCGTCATTGAGAGGCTCTGAACTTTTCAATTAACTGTCAGTTTAGCGTCGGATTCGAAAAACTAGACTCACAGGAGAACGACCATAAGGTCCCCGAGGCGGCAATAGACATTTGGAGACAGGTCGGCTGTCGGACGATGTATTGAATCTCGACGCAATTTGTGTGTTCCATCGTCATTAAGAGGCTCTGAACGTTACAATTAACTGTCAGTTTTGCCTCGGATTCGAAAAACTAGACTCACAGGAGAACGACCATAAGGTGCCCGAGGCAGCAATAGACCCTTGGAGACAAGTCGGCTGGAGGACGATGTATTGAATCGCGACGCAATTTGTGTGTTCCATCGTTATTAACAGGCTCTGAACGTTACAATTAACTTTCAGTTTTGCGTCGGATTCGAAAAACTAGACTCACAGGAGAACGACCATAAGGTCCCCGAGGCAGCAATAGACCTTTGGAGACAGGTCGGCTGTCGGACGATGTATTGAATCTCGACGCAATTTGTGTGCTCCATCGTCATTAAGAGGCTCTGAACGTTACAATTAACTGTCAGTTTTGCGTCGGATTCGAAAAACTAGACACACAGGAGAACGACCATAAGGTGACCGAGGCAGCAATAGACCTTTGGAGACAGGTCGGCTGTCGGACAATGTAATGAGTCTCGACGCAATTTGTGCGTTCCATCGTCATTAAGAGGCTCTGAACGTTACAATTAACTGTCAGTTTTGCGTCGGATTCGAAAAACTAGACACACAGGAGAACGACCATAAGGTGCGCGAGGCAGCAATAGACCCTTGGAGACAAGTCGGCTGTCGGACGATGTATTGAATCGCGACGCAATTTGTGTGTTCCATCGTCATTAAGAGGCTCTGAACGTTACAATTAACTGTCAGTTTTGCATCGGATTCGAAAATCTAGACTCACAGGAGAACGACCATAAGGTGCCCGAGGCAGCAATAGACCCTTGGAGACAAGTCGGCTGGAGGACGATGTATTGAATCGCGACGCAATTTGTGTGTTCCATCGTCATTAAGAGGCTCTGAACGTTACAATTAACTGTCAGTTTTGCGTCGGATTCGAAAAACTAGACTCACAGGAGAACGACCATAAGGTGCCCGAGGCAGCAATAGACCCTTGGAGACAAGTCGGCTGGAGGACGATGTATTGAATCGGGACGCAATTTGTGTGTTCCATCGTCATTAAGAGGCTCTGAACTTTACAATTAACTGTCAGTTTTGCCTCGGATTCGAAAATCTAGACTCACAGGAGAACGACCATAAGGTGCCCGAGGCAGCAATAGACCCTTGGAGACAAGTCGGCTGGAGGACGATGTATTGAATCGCGACGCAATTTGTGTGTTCCATCGTTATTAAGAGGCTCTGAACTTACAATTCACTGTCAGTTTTGCGTCGTATTCGAAAATCTAGACTCACAGGAGAACGACCATAAAGTGCCCGAGGAGAGCAATAGACCCTTGGAGACAAGTCGGCTGTCGGACGATGTATTGAATCGCGCCGCAATTTGTGTGTTCCATCGTCATTAACAGGCTCTGAACGTTACAATTAACTGTCAGTTTAGCGTCGGATTCGAAAAACTAGACTCACAGGAGAACGACCATAAGGTCCCCGAGGCGGCAATAGACATTTGGAGACAGGTCGGCTGTCGGACGATGTATTGAATCTCGACGCAATTTGTGTGTTCCATCGTCATTAAGAGGCTCTGAACGTTACAATTAACTGTCAGTTTTGCGTCGGATTCGAAAAACTAGACACACAGTAGAACGACCATAAGGTGACCAAGGCAGCAATAGACCCTTGGAGACAGGGCGGCTGGAGGACGATGTATTGAATCGCGCCGCAATTTGTGTGTTCCATCGTCATTAACAGGCTCTGAACGTTACAATTAACTGTCAGTTTTGCGTCGGATTCGAAAAACTAGACTCACAGGAGAACGACCATAAGGTGCCCGAGGCAGCAATAGACCCTTGGAGACAAGTCGGCTAGAGGACGATGTATTGAATCGGGACGCAATTTGTGTGTTCCATCGTCATTAAGAGGCTCTGAACGTTACAATTAACTGTCAGTTTTGCCTCGGATTCGAAAAACTAGACTCACAGGAGAACGACCATAAGGTGCCCGAGGCAGCAATAGACCCTTGGAGACAAGTCGGCTGGAGGACGATGTATTGAATCGCGACGCAATTTGTGTGTTCCATCGTTATTAACAGGCTCTGAACGTTACAATTAACTTTCAGTTTTGCGTCGGATTCGAAAAACTAGACTCACAGGAGAACGACCATAAGGTCCCCGAGGCAGCAATAGACCTTTGGAGACAGGTCGGCTGTCGGACGATGTATTGAATCTCGACGCAATTTGTGTGCTCCATCGTCATTAAGAGGCTCTGAACGTTACAATTAACTGTCAGTTTTGCGTCGGATTCGAAAAACTAGACACACAGGAGAACGACCATAAGGTGACCGAGGCAGCAATAGACCTTTGGAGACAGGTCGGCTGTCGGACAATGTAATGAGTCTCGACGCAATTTGTGCGTTCCATCGTCATTAAGAGGCTCTGAACGTTACAATTAACTGTCAGTTTTGCGTCGGATTCGAAAAACTAGACACACAGGAGAACGACCATAAGGTGCGCGAGGCAGCAATAGACCCTTGGAGACAAGTCGGCTGTCGGACGATGTATTGAATCGCGACGCAATTTGTGTGTTCCATCGTCATTAAGAGGCTCTGAACGTTACAATTAACTGTCAGTTTTGCATCGGATTCGAAAATCTAGACTCACAGGAGAACGACCATAAGGTGCCCGAGGCAGCAATAGACCCTTGGAGACAAGTCGGCTGGAGGACGATGTATTGAATCGCGACGCAATTTGTGTGTTCCATCGTCATTAAGAGGCTCTGAACGTTACAATTAACTGTCAGTTTTGCGTCGGATTCGAAAAACTAGACTCACAGGAGAACGACCATAAGGTGCCCGAGGCAGCAATAGACCCTTGGAGACAAGTCGGCTGGAGGACGATGTATTGAATCGGGACGCAATTTGTGTGTTCCATCGTCATTAAGAGGCTCTGAACGTTACAATTAACTGTCAGTTTTGCCTCGGATTCGAAAATCTAGACTCACAGGAGAACGACCATAAGGTGCCCGAGGCAGCAATAGACCCTTGGAGACAAGTCGGCTGGAGGACGATGTATTGAATCGCGACGCAATTTGTGTGTTCCATCGTTATTAAGAGGCTCTGAACTTACAATTCACTGTCAGTTTTGCGTCGTATTCGAAAATCTAGACTCACAGGAGAACGACCATAAAGTGCCCGAGGAGAGCAATAGACCCTTGGAGACAAGTCGGCTGTCGGACGATGTATTGAATCGCGCCGCAATTTGTGTGTTCCATCGTCATTAACAGGCTCTGAACGTTACAATTAACTGTCAGTTTAGCGTCGGATTCGAAAAACTAGACTCACAGGAGAACGACCATAAGGTCCCCGAGGCGGCAATAGACATTTGGAGACAGGTCGGCTGTCGGACGATGTATTGGATCTCGACGCAATTTGTGTGTTCCATCGTCATTAAGAGGCTCTGAACGTTACAATTAACTGTCAGTTTTGCGTCGGATTCGAAAAACTAGACACACAGGAGAACGACCATAAGGTGACCAAGGCAGCAATAGACCCTTGGAGACAGGGCGGCTGGAGGACGATGTATTGAATCGCGACGCAATTTGTGTGTTCCATCGTCATTAACAGGCTCTGAACGTAACAATTAACTGTCAGTTTTGCGTCGGATTCGAAAATCTAACTCAGAGGAGAACAACCATAAGGTGCCCGAAGCAGAACTAGACCCTTGGAGACAAGTCGGCTGTCGGACGATGTATTGAATCGCGACGCAATTTGTGTGTTCCATCGTCATTAAGAGGCTCTGAACGTTACAATTCACTGTCAGTTTTGCGTCGGATTCGAAAATCTAGACTCACAGGAGAACGACCATAAGGTGCCCGAGGCAGCAATAGACCCTTGGAGACAAGTCGGCTGGAGGACGATGTATTGAATCGTGACGCAATTTGTGTGTTCCATCGTCATTAAGAGGCTCTGAACGTTACAATTAACTGTCAGTTTTGCGTCGGATTCGAAAAACTAGACTCACAGGAGAACGACCATAAGGTGCCCGAGTCCTCAATAGACCCTTGGAGACAAGTCGGCTGGAGGAAGATGTACTGAATCGCGACGCAATTTTTGTGTTCCATCGTTATTAACAGGCTCTGAACGTTACAATTAACTGTCAGTTATGCGTCGTATTCGGAAAACTAGACTCACAGCAGAGCGACCAAACGGTGCCCTAGGCAGCAATAGACCCTTGGAGACAAGTCGGCTGTAGGACGATGTATTGAATCGCTAGGCAATTTGTGTGTTCCATCGTCATTAAGAGGCTCTGAACTTACAATTCACTGTCAGTTTTGCGTCGAATTCGAAAATCTAGACTCACAGGAGAACGACCATAAAGTGCCCGAGGAGAGCAATAGACCCTTGGAGACAAGTCGGCTGTCGGACGATGTATTGAATCGCGCCGCAATTTGTGTGTTCCATCGTCATTAACAGGCTCTGAACGTTACAATTAACTGTCAGTTTAGCGTCGGATTCGAAAAACTAGACTCACAGGAGAACGACCATAAGGTCCCCGAGGCGGCAATAGACATTTGGAGACAGGTCGGCTGTCGGACGATGTATTGAATCTCGACGCAATTTGTGTGTTCCATCGTCATTAAGAGGCTCTGAACGTTACAATTAACTGTCTGTTTTGCGTCGGATTCGAAAAACTAGACACACAGGAGAACGACCATAAGGTGACCAAGGCAGCAATAGACCCTTGGAGACAGGGCGGCTGGAGGACGATGTATTGAATCGCGACGCAATTTGTGTGTTCCATCGTCATTAACAGGCTCTGGACGTAACAATTAACTGTCATTTTGCGTCGGATTCGAAAATCTAACTCACAGGAGGACGACCATAAGGTGCTCGAAGCAGCACTAGACCCTTGGAGACAAGTCGGCTGTCGGACGATGTATTGAATCGCGACGCAATTTGTGTGTTCCATCGTCATTAAGAGGCTCTGAACGTTACAATTCACTGTCAGTTTTGCGTCGGATTCGAAAATCTAGACTCACAGGAGAACGACCATAAGGTGCCCGAGGCAGCAATAGACCCTTGGAGACAAGTCGGCTGGAGGACGATGTATTGAATCGCGACGCAATTTGTGTGTTCCATCGTCATTAAGAGGCTCTGAACGTTACAATTAACTGTCAGTTTTGCGTCGGATTCGAAAAACTAGACTCACAGGAGAACGACCATAAGGTGCCCGAGGCAGCAATAGACCCTTGGAGACAAGTCGGCTGGAGGCCGATGTATTGAATCGCGACGCAATTTGTGTGTTCCATCGTCATTAACAGGCTCTGAACGTTACAATTAACTGTCAGTTATGCGTCGTATTCGGAAAATTAGACTCACAGCAGAACGACCATAAGGTGCCCGAGGCAGCAATAGACCTTTGGAGACAGGTCGGCTGTCGGACGATGTATTGAATCGCGACGCAACTTGTGTGTTCCATCGTCATTAAGAGGCACTGAATGTTACAATTAACTGTCAGTTTTGCGTCGGATTCGAAAAACTAGACTCACAGGAGAACGACGATAAGGTGCCCGAGGCAGCTATAGACCCTTGGAGAGAAGTCGGCTGGAGGACGATGTATTGAATCGCGACACAATTTGTGTGTTCCATCGTCATTAAGAGGCTCTAAACGTTACCATTAACTGTCAGTTTTGTGCCGGATTCGAAAAACTACACTCCTAGGAGAACGACCAAGAGGTGCCCGGGGCAGCAATAGTATCTCGGCCACAAGTCGGCTGGAGGACGATGTATTGAATCGCGACGCAATTTGTGTGTTCCATTGTCATTAAGAGTCTCTAAACGTTACAATTCACTGTCAGTTTTGCGTCGGATTCGAAAATCTAGACTCACAGGAGAACGACCATAAGGTGCCCGAGGCAGCAATAGACCCTTGGAGACAAGTCGCCTGGAGGACGATGTATTGAATCGGGACGCAATTTGTGTGTTCCATCGTCATTTAGAGGCTCTGAACGTTACAATTAACTTTCAGTTTTGCGTCGGATTCGAAAAACTAGACTCACAGGAGAACGACCATAAGGTCCCCGAGGCAGCAATAGACCTTTGGAGACAGGTCGGCTGTCGGACGATGTATTGAATCTCGACGCAATTTGTGTGTTCCATCGTCATTAAGAGGCTCTGAACGTTACAATTAACTGTCAGTTTTGCGTCGGATTCGAAAAACTAGACACACAGGAGAACGACCATAAGGTGACCGAGGCAGCAATAGACCCTTGGAGACAGGGCGCCTGGAGGACGATGTATTGAATCGCGATGCGATTTGTGTGTTCCATCGTCATTAAGAGGCTCTGAACGTTACAATTAACTGTCAGTTTTGCGTCGAATTCAAAAATCTAGACTCACAGGAGGACGACCATAAGGTGCCCGAGGCAGCAATAGACCCTTGGAGACAAGTCGGCTGTCGGACGATGTATTGAATCGCGACGCAATTTGTGTGTTCCATCGTCATTAAGAGGCTCTGAACGTTACAATTAACTGTCAGTTTTGCGTCGGATTCGATAATCTAGACTCACAGGAGAACGACCATAAGGTGCCCGAGGCAGCAATAGACCCTTGGAGACAAGTCGGCTGGAGGACGATGTATTGAATCGCGACGCAATTTGTGTGTTCCATCGTCATTAAGAGGCTCTGAACGTTACAATTAACTGTCAGTTTTGCGTCGGATTCGAAAAAGTAGACTCACAGGAGAACGACCATAAGGTGCCCGAGGCAGCAATAGACCCTTGGAGACAAGTCGGCTGGAGGACGATGTATTGAATCGGGACGCAATTTGTGTGTTCCATCGTCATTAAGAGGCTCTGAACGTTACAATTAACTGTCAGTTTTGCCTCGGATTCGAAAAACTAGACTCACAGGAGAACGACCATAAGGTGCCCGAGGCAGCAATAGACCCTTGGAGACAAGTCGGCTGGAGGACGATGTATTGAATCGCGACGCAATTTGTGTGTTCCATCGTCATTAACAGGCTCTGAACGTTACAATTAACTGTCAGTTTTGCGTCGGATTCGAAAATCTAGACTCACAGGAGAACGACCATAAGGTGCCCGAGGCAGCAATAGACCCTTGGAGACAAGTCGGCTGGAGGACGATGTATTGAATCGCGACGCAATTTGTGTGTTCCATCGTCATTAAGAGGATCTGAACGTTACAATTAACTGTCAGTTTTGCGTCGGATTCGAAAAACTAGACTCACAGGAGAACGACCATAAAGTGCCCGAGTCTTCAATAGACCCTTGGAGACAAGTCGGCTGGAGGAAGAAGTACTGAATCGCGACGCAATTTTTGTGTTCCATCGTTATTAACAGGCTCTGAACGTTACAATTAACTGTCAGTTATGCGTCGTATTCGGAAAACTAGACTCACAGCAGAGCGACCAAAAGGTGCCCGAGGCAGCAATAGACCTTTGGAGACAGGTCGGCTGTCGGACGATGTATTGATTCGCGACGCAATTTGTGTGTTCCATCGTCATTAAGAGGCTCTGAACGTTACAATTAACTGTCAGTTGTGCGTCGGATTCGAAAAACTAGACTCACAGGAGAACGACCATAAGGTGCCCGAGGCAGCAATAGACCATTGGAGACAAGGCGGCTGGAGGACGATGTATCGAATCGCGACGCAATTTGTGTGTCCATAGTCATTAACAGGCTCTGAACGTTACAATTAACTGTCAGTTTTGCGTCGGATTCGAAAAACTAGACTCACAGGAGAACGACCATAATGTGCCCGAGGCAGCAATAGACCCTTGGAGACAAGTCGGCTGGAGGACGATGTATTGAATCGCGACGCAATTTGTGTGTTCCATCGTCATTAACAGGCTCTGAACGTAACAATTAACTGTCAGTTTTGCGTCGGATTCGAAAATCTAACTCACAGGAGGACGACCATAATGTGCCCGAAGCAGCACTAGACCCTTGGAGACAAGTCGGCTGTCGGACGATGTATTGAATCGCGACGCTATTTGTGTGTTCCATCGTCATTAAGAGGCTCTGAACGTTACAATTCACTGTCAGTTTTGCGTCGGATTCGAAAATCTAGACTCACAGGAGAACGACCATAAGGTGCCCGAGGCAGCAATAGACCCTTGGAGACAAGTCGGCTGGAGGACGATGTATTGAATCGCGACGCAATTTGTGTGTTCCATCGTCATTAAGAGGCTCTGAACGTTACAATTAACTGTCAGTTTTGCGTCGGATTCGAAAAACTAGACTCACAGGAGAACGACCATAAGGTGCCCGAGGCAGCAATAGACCCTTGGAGACAAGTCGGCTGGAGGACGATGTATTGAATCGGGACTTAATTTGTGTGTTCCATCGTCATTAACAGGCTCTGAACGTTACAATTAACTGTCAGTTTGGCCTCGGATTCGAAAAACTAGACTCACAGGAGAACGACCATAAGGTGCCCGAGGCAGCAATAGACCCTTGGAGACAAGTCGGCTGGAGGACGATGTATTGAATCGCGACGCAATTTGTGTGTTCCATCGTCATTAACAGGCTCTGAACGTTACAATTAACTGTCAGTTTTGCGTCGGATTCGAAAATCTAGACTCACAGGAGAACGACCATAAGGTGCCCGAGGCAGCAATAGATCCTTGGAGACAAGTCGGCTGGAGGACGATGTATTGAATCGCGACGCAATTTGTGTGTTCCATCGTCATTAAGAGGATCTGAACGTTACAATTAACTGTCAGTTTTGCGTCGGATTCGAAAAACTAGACTCACAGGAGAACGACCATAAGGTGCCCGAGTCTTCAATAGACCCTTGGAGACAAGTCGGCTGGAGGAAGAAGTACTGAATCGCGACGCAATTTTTGTGTTCCATCGTTATTAACAGGCTCTGAACGTTACAATTAACTGTCAGTTATGCGTCGTATTCGGAAAACTAGACTCACAGCAGAGCGACCAAAAGGTGCCCGAGGCAGCAATAGACCTTTGGAGACAGGTCGGCTGTCGGACGATGTATTGATTCGCGACGCAATTTGTGTGTTCCATCGTCATTAAGAGGCTCTGAACGTTACAATTCACTGTCAGTTGTGCGTCGGATTCAAAAAACTAGACTCACAGGAGAACGACCATAAGGTGCCCGAGGCAGCAATAGACCATTGGAGACAAGGCGGCTGGAGGACGATGTATCGAATCGCGACGCAATTTGTGTGTCCATAGTCATTAACAGGCTCTGAACGTTACAATTAACTGTCAGTTTTGCGTCGGATTCGAAAAACTAGACTCACAGGAGAACGACCATAATGTGCCCGAGGCAGCAATAGACCCTTGGAGACAAGTCGGCTGGAGGACGATGTATTGAATCGCGACGCAATTTGTGTGTTCCATCGTCATTAACAGGCTCTGAACGTAACAATTAACTGTCAGTTTTGCGTCGGATTCGAAAATCTAACTCACAGGAGGACGACCATAATGTGCCCGAAGCAGCACTAGACCCTTGGAGACAAGTCGGCTGTCGGACGATGTATTGAATCGCGACGCTATTTGTGTGTTCCATCGTCATTAAGAGGCTCTGAACGTTACAATTCACTGTCAGTTTTGCGTCGGATTCGAAAATCTAGACTCACAGGAGAACGACCATAAGGTGCCCGAGGCAGCAATAGACCCTTGGAGACAAGTCGGCTGTAGGACGATGTATTGAATCGCGACGCAATTTGTGTGTTCCATCGTCATTAAGAGGCTCTGAACGTTACAATTAACTGTCAGTTTTGCGTCGGATTCGAAAAACTAGACTCACAGGAGAACGACCATAAGGTGCCCGAGGCAGCAATAGACCCTTGGAGACAAGTCGGCTGGAGGACGATGTATTGAATCGGGACGCAATTTGTGTGTTCCATCGTCATTAAGAGGCTCTGAACGTTACAATTAACTGTCAGTTTGGCCTCGGATTCGAAAAACTAGACTCACAGGAGAACGACCATAAGGTGCCCGAGGCAGCAATAGACCCTTGGAGACAAGTCGGCTGGAGGACGATGTATTGAATCGCGACGCAATTTGTGTGTTCCATCGTTATTAAGAGGCTCTGAACGTTACAATTCACTGTCAGTTTAGCGTCGGATTCGAAAAACTAGACTCACAGGAGAACGACCATAAGGTCCCCGAGGCGGCAATAGACATTTGGAGACAGGTCGGCTGTCGGACGATGTATTGAATCTCGACGCAATTTGTGTGTTCCATCGTCATTAAGAGGCTCTGAACGTTACAATTAACTGTCAGTTTTGCGTCGGATTCGAAAAACTAGACACACAGGAGAACGACCATAAGGTGACCAAGGCAGCAATAGACCCTTGGAGACAGGGCGCCTGGAGGACGATGTATTGAATCGCGACGCAATTTGTGTGTTCCATCGTCATTAACAGGCTCTGAACGTAACAATTAACTGTCAGTTTTGCGTCGGATTCGAAAATCTAACTCACAGGAGGACGACCATAAGGTGCCCGAAGCAGCACTAGACCCTTGGAGACAAGTCGGCTGTCGGACGATGTATTGAATCGCGACGCAATTTGTGTGTTCCATCGTCATTAAGAGGCTCTGAACGTTACAATTCACTGTCAGTTTTGCGTCGGATTCGAAAATCTAGACTCACAGGAGAACGACCATAAGGTGCCCGAGGCAGCAATAGACCCTTGGAGACAAGTCGGCTGGAGGAAGATGTATTGAATCGTGACGCAATTTGTGTGTTCCATCGTCATTAAGAGGCTCTGAACGTTACAATTAACTGTCAGTTTTGCGTCGGATTCGAAAAACTAGACTCACAGGAGAACGACCATAAGGTGCCCGAGTCCTCAATAGACCCTTGGAGACAAGTCGGCTGGAGGAAGATGTACTGAATCGCGACGCAATTTTTGTGTTCCATCGTTATTAACAGGCTCTGAACGTTACAATTAACTGTCAGTTATGCGTCGTATTCGGAAAACTAGACTCACAGCAGAGCGACCAAAAGGTTCCCTAGGCAGCAATAGACCCTTGGAGACAAGTCGGCTGGAGGACGATGTATTGAATCGCGACGCAATTTGTGTGTTCCATCGTCATTAAGAGGCTCTGAACTTTCAATTCACTGTCAGTTTTGCGTCGAATTCGAAAATCTAGACTCACAGGAGAACGACCATAAAGTGCCCGAGGAGAGCAATAGACCCTTGGAGACAAGTCGGCTGTCGGACGATGTATTGAATCGCGCCGCAATTTGTGTGTTCCATCGTCATTAACAGGCTCTGAACGTTACAATTAACTGTCAGTTTAGCGTCGGATTCGAAAAACTAGACTCACAGGAGAACGACCATAAGGTCCCCGAGGCGGCAATAGACATTTGGAGACAGGTCGGCTGTCGGACGATGTATTGAATCTCGACGCAATTTGTGTGTTCCATCGTCATTAAGAGGCTCTGAACGTTACAATTAACTGTCTGTTTTGCGTCGGATTCGAAAAACTAGACACACAGGAGAACGACCATAAGGTGACCAAGGCAGCAATAGACCCTTGGAGACAGGGCGGCTGGAGGACGATGTATTGAATCGCGACGCAATTTGTGTGTTCCATCGTCATTAACAGGCTCTGGACGTAACAATTAACTGTCAGTTTTGCGTCGGATTCGAAAATCTAACTCACAGGAGGACGACCATAAGGTGCCCGAAGCAGCACTAGACCCTTGGAGACAAGTCGGCTGTCGGACGATGTATTGAATCGCGACGCAATTTGTGTGTTCCATCGTCATTAAGAGGCTCTGAACGTTACAATTCACTGTCAGTTTTGCGTCGGATTCGAAAATCTAGACTCACAGGAGAACGACCATAAGGTGCCCGAGGCAGCAATAGACCCTTGGAGACAAGTCGGCTGGAGGACGATGTATTGAATCGCGACGCAATTTGTGTGTTCCATCGTCATTAAGAGGCTCTGAACGTTACAATTAACTGTCAGTTTTGCGACGGATTCGAAAAACTAGACTCACAGGAGAACGACCATAAGGTGCCCGAGGCAGCAATAGACCCTTGGAGACAAGTCGGCTGGAGGCCGATGTATTGAATCGCGACGCAATTTGTGTGTTCCATCGTCATTAACAGGCTCTGGACGTTACAATTAACTGTCAGTTATGCGTCGTATTCGGAAAACTAGACTCACAGCAGAACGACCATAAGGTGCCCGAGGCAGCAATAGACCTTTGGAGACAGGTCGGCTGTCGGACGATGTATTGAATCTCGACGCAACTTGTGTGTTCCATCGTCATTAAGAGGCACTGAATGTTACAATTAACTGTCAGTTTTGCGTCGGATTCGAAAAACTGGACTCACAGGAGAACGACCATAAGGTGCCCGAGGCAGCTATAGACCCTTGGAGAGAAGTCGGCTGGAGGACGATGTATTGAATCGCGACACAATTTGTGTGTTCCATCGTCATTAAGAGGCTCTAAACGTTACCATTAACTGTCAGTTTTGTGCCGGATTCGAAAAACTACACTCCTAGGAGAACGACCAAGAGGTGCCCGGGGCAGCAATAGTATCTCGGCGACAAGTCGGCTGGAGGACGATGTATTGAATCGCGACGCAATTTGTGTGTTCCATTGTCATTAAGAGTCTCTAAACGTTACAATTCACTGTCAGTTTTACGTCGGATTCGAAAATCTAGACTCACAGGAGAACGACCATAAGGTGCCCGAGGCAGCAATAGACCCTTGGAGACAAGTCGCCTGGAGGACGATGTATTGAATCGGGACGCAATTTGTGTGTTCCATCGTCATTTAGAGGCTCTGAACGTTACAATTAACTTTCAGTTTTGCGTCGGATTCGAAAAACTAGACTCACAGGAGAACGACCATAAGGTCCCCGAGGCAGCAATAGACCTTTGGAGACAGGTCGGCTGTCGGACGATGTATTGAATCTCGACGCAATTTGTGTGTTCCATCGTCATTAAGAGGCTCTGAACGTTACAATTAACTGTCAGTTTTTCGTCGGATTAGAAAAACTAGACACACAGGAGAACGACCATAAGGTGACCGAGGCAGCAATAGACCCTTGGAGACAGGGCGCCTGGAGGACGATGTATTGAATCGCGATGCGATTTGTGTGTTCCATCGTCATTAAGAGGCTCTGAACGTTACAATTAACTGTCAGTTTTGCGTCGAATTCAAAAATCTAGACTCACAGGAGGACGACCATAAGGTGCCCGAGGCAGCAATAGACCCTTGGAGACAAGTCGGCTGTCGGACGATGTATTGAATCGCGACGCAATTTGTGTGTTCCATCGTCATTAAGAGGCTCTGAACGTTACAATTAACTGTCAGTTTTGCGTCAAATTCGAAAATCTAGACTCACAGGAGAACGACCATAAGGTGCCCGAGGCAGCTATAGACCCTTGGAGAGAAGTCGGCTGGAGGACGATGTATTGAATCGCGACACAATTTGTGTGTTCCATCGTCATTAAGAGGCTCTAAACGTTACCATTAACTGTCAGTTTTGTGCCGGATTCGAAAAACTACACTCCTAGGAGAACGACCAAGAGGTGCCCGGGGCAGCAATAGTATCTCGGCGACAAGTCGGCTGGAGGACGATGTATTGAATCGCGACGCAATTTGTGTGTTCCATTGTCATTAAGAGTCTCTAAACGTTACAATTCACTGTCAGTTTTGCGTCGGATTCGAAAATCTAGACTCACAGGAGAACGACCATAAGGTGCCCGAGGCAGCAATAGACCCTTGGAGACAAGTCGGCTGGAGGACGATGTATTGAATCGGGACGCAATTTGTGTGTTCCATCGTCATTAAGAGGCTCTGAACGTTACAATTAACTGTCAGTTTTGCCTCGGATTCGAAAAACTAGACTCACAGGAGAACGACCATAAGGTGCCCGAGGCAGCAATAGACCCTTGGAGACAAGTCGGCTGGAGGACGATGTATTGAATCGCGACGCAATTTGTGTGTTCCATCGTCATTAAGAGGATCTGAACGTTACAATTAACTGTCAGTTTTGCGTCGGATTCGAAAAACTAGACTCACAGGAGAACGACCATAAGGTGCCCGAGTCTTCAATAGACCCTTGGAGACAAGTCGGCTGGAGGAAGAAGTACTGAATCGCGACGCAATTTTTGTGTTCCATCGTCATTAAGAGGCTCTGAACGTTACAATTAACTGTCAGTTTTGCGTCGGATTCGAAAATCTAGACTCACAGGAGAACGACCATAAGGTGCCCGAGGCAGCAATAGACCCTTGGAGACAAGTCGGCTGGAGGAAGAAGTACTGAATCGCGACGCAATTTTTGTGTTCCATCGTTATTAACAGGCTCTGAACGTTACAATTAACTGTCAGTTATGCGTCGTATTCGGAAAACTAAACTCACAGCACAGCGACCAAAAGGTGCCCGAGGCAGCAATAGACCTTTGGAGACAGGTTGGCTGTCGGACGATGTATTGATTCGCGACGCAATTTGTGTGTTCCATTGTCATTAAGAGTCTCTAAACGTTACAATTCACTGTCAGTTTTGCGTCGGATTCGAAAATCTAGACTCACAGGAGAACGACCATAAGGTGCCCGAGGCAGCAATAGACCCTTGGAGACAAGTCGGCTGGAGGACGATGTATTGAATCGGGACGCAATTTGTGTGTTCCATCGTCATTAAGAGGCTCTGAACGTTACAATTAACTGTCAGTTTTGCCTCGGATTCGAAAAACTAGACTCACAGGAGAACGACCATAAGGTGCCCGAGGCAGCAATAGACCCTTGGAGACAAGTCGGCTGGAGGACGATGTATTGAATCGCGACGCAATTTGTGTGTTCCATCGTCATTAAGAGGATCTGAACGTTACAATTAACTGTCAGTTTTGCGTCGGATTCGAAAAACTAGACTCACAGGAGAACGACCATAAGGTGCCCGAGTCTTCAATAGACCCTTGGAGACAAGTCGGCTGGAGGAAGAAGTACTGAATCGCGACGCAATTTTTGTGTTCCATCGTTATTAACAGGCTCTGAACGTTACAATTAACTGTCAGTTATGCGTCGTATTCGGAAAACTAGACTCACAGCAGAGCGACCAAAAGGTGCCCGAGGCAGCAATAGACCTTTGGAGACAGGTTGGCTGTCGGACGATGTATTGATTCGCGACGCAATTTGTGTGTTCCATCGTCATTAAGAGGCTCTGAACGTTACAATTAACTGTCAGTTGTGCGTCGGATTCGAAAAACTAGACTCACAGGAGAACGACCATAAGGTGCCCGAGGCAGCAATAGACCATTGGAGACAAGGCGGCTGGAGGACGATGTATCGAATCGCGACGCAATTTGTGTGTCCATAGTCATTAACAGGCTCTGAACGTTACAATTAACTGTCAGTTTTGCGTCGAATTCGAAAATCTAGACTCACAGGAGAACGACCATAAAGTGCCCGAGGAGAGCAATAGACCCTTGGAGACAAGTCGGCTGTCGGACGATGTATTGAATCGCGCCGCAATTTGTGTGTTCCATCGTCATTAACAGGCTCTGAACGTTACAATTAACTGTCAGTTTAGCGTCGGATTCGAAAAACTAGACTTACAGGAGAACGACCATAAGGTCCCCGAGGCGGCAATAGACATTTGAGACAGGTCGGCTGTCGGACGATGTATTGAATCTCGACGCAATTTGTGTGTTCCATCGTCATTAATAGGCTCTGAACGTTACAATTAACTGTCAGTTTTGCGTCGGATTCGAAAAACTAGACACACAGGAGAAAGACCATAAGGTGACCAAGGCAGCAATAGACCCTTGGAGACAGGGCGGCTGGAGGACGATGTATTGAATCGCGACGCAATTTGTGTGTTCCATCGTCATTAACAGGCTCTGAACGTAACAATTAACTGTCATTTTTGCGTCGGATTCGAAAATCTAACTCACAGGAGGACGACCATAAGGTGCCCGAAGCAGCACTAGACCCTTGGAGACAAGTCGGCTGTCGGACGATGTATTGAATCGCGACGCAATTTGTGTGTTCCATCGTCATTAAGAGGCTCTGAACGTTACAATTCACTGTCAGTTTTGCGTCGGATTCGAAAATCTAGACTCACAGGCGAACGACCATAAGGTGCCCGAGGCAGCAATAGACCCTTGGAGACAAGTCGGCTGGAGGACGATGTATTGAATCGCGACGCAATTTGTGTGTTCCATCGTCATTAAGAGGCTCTGAACGTTACAATTAACTGTCAGTTTTGCGTCGGATTCGAAAAACTAGACTCACAGGAGAACGACCATAAGGTGCCCGAGGCAGCAATAGACCCTTGGAGACAAGTCGGCTGGAGGCCGATGTATTGAATCGCGACGCAATTTGTGTGTTCCATCGTCATTAACAGGCTCTGAACGTTACAATTAACTGTCAGTTATGCGTCGTATTCGGAAAACTGGACTCACAGCAGAACGACCATAAGGTGCCCGAGGCAGCAATAGACCTTTGGAGACAGGTCGGCTGTCGGACGATGTATTGAATCTCGACGCAACTTGTGTGTTCCATCGTCATTAACAGGCACTGAATGTTACAATTAACTGTCAGTTTTGCGTCGGATTCGAAAATCTAGACTCACAGGAGAACGACCATAAGGTGCCCGAGGCAGCAATAGACCCTTGGAGACAAGTCGGCTGGAGGAAGAAGTACTGAATCGCGACGCAATTTTTGTGTTCCATCGTTATTAACAGGCTCTGAACGTTACAATTAACTGTCAGTTATGCGTCGTATTCGGAAAACTAAACTCACAGCAGAGCGACCAAAAGGTGCCCGAGGCAGCAATAGACCTTTGGAGACAGGTTGGCTGTCGGACGATGTATTGATTCGCGACGCAATTTGTGTGTTCCATTGTCATTAAGAGTCTCTAAACGTTACAATTCACTGTCAGTTTTGCGTCGGATTCGAAAATCTAGACTCACAGGAGAACGACCATAAGGTGCCCGAGGCAGCAATAGACCCTTGGAGACAAGTCGGCTGGAGGACGATGTATTGAATCGGGACGCAATTTGTGTGTTCCATCGTCATTAAGAGGCTCTGAACGTTACAATTAACTGTCAGTTTTGCCTCGGATTCGAAAAACTAGACTCACAGGAGAACGACCATAAGGTGCCCGAGGCAGCAATAGACCCTTGGAGACAAGTCGGCTGGAGGACGATGTATTGAATCGCGACGCAATTTGTGTGTTCCATCGTCATTAAGAGGATCTGAACGTTACAATTAACTGTCAGTTTTGCGTCGGATTCGAAAAACTAGACTCACAGGAGAACGACCATAAGGTGCCCGAGTCTTCAATAGACCCTTGGAGACAAGTCGGCTGGAGGAAGAAGTACTGAATCGCGACGCAATTTTTGTGTTCCATCGTTATTAACAGGCTCTGAACGTTACAATTAACTGTCAGTTATGCGTCGTATTCGGAAAACTAGACTCACAGCAGAGCGACCAAAAGGTGCCCGAGGCAGCAATAGACCTTTGGAGACAGGTTGGCTGTCGGACGATGTATTGATTCGCGACGCAATTTGTGTGTTCCATCGTCATTAAGAGGCTCTGAACGTTACAATTAACTGTCAGTTGTGCGTCGGATTCGAAAAACTAGACTCACAGGAGAACGACCATAAGGTGCCCGAGGCAGCAATAGACCATTGGAGACAAGGCGGCTGGAGGACGATGTATCGAATCGCGACGCAATTTGTGTGTCCATAGTCATTAACAGGCTCTGAACGTTACAATTAACTGTCAGTTTTGCGTCGAATTCGAAAATCTAGACTCACAGGAGAACGACCATAAAGTGCCCGAGGAGAGCAATAGACCCTTGGAGACAAGTCGGCTGTCGGACGATGTATTGAATCGCGCCGCAATTTGTGTGTTCCATCGTCATTAACAGGCTCTGAACGTTACAATTAACTGTCAGTTTAGCGTCGGATTCGAAAAACTAGACTTACAGGAGAACGACCATAAGGTCCCCGAGGCGGCAATAGACATTTGAGACAGGTCGGCTGTCGGACGATGTATTGAATCTCGACGCAATTTGTGTGTTCCATCGTCATTAATAGGCTCTGAACGTTACAATTAACTGTCAGTTTTGCGTCGGATTCGAAAAACTAGACACACAGGAGAACGACCATAAGGTGACCAAGGCAGCAATAGACCCTTGGAGACAGGGCGGCTGGAGGACGATGTATTGAATCGCGACGCAATTTGTGTGTTCCATCGTCATTAACAGGCTCTGAACGTAACAATTAACTGTCAGTTTTGCGTCGGATTCGAAAATCTAACTCACAGGAGGACGACCATAGGGTGCCCGAAGCAGCACTAGACCCTTGGAGACAAGTCGGCTGTCGGACGATGTATTGAATCGCGACGCAATTTGTGTGTTCCATCGTCATTAAGAGGCTCTGAACGTTACAATTCACTGTCAGTTTTGCGTCGGATTCGAAAATCTAGACTCACAGGCGAACGACCATAAGGTGCCCGAGGCAGCAATAGACCCTTGGAGACAAGTCGGCTGGAGGACGATGTATTGAATCGCGACGCAATTTGTGTGTTCCATCGTCATTAAGAGGCTCTGAACGTTACAATTAACTGTCAGTTTTGCGTCGGATTCGAAAAACTAGACTCACAGGAGAACGACCATAAGGTGCCCGAGGCAGCAATAGACCCTTGGAGACAAGTCGGCTGGAGGCCGATGTATTGAATCGCGACGCAATTTGTGTGTTCCATCGTCATTAACAGGCTCTGAACGTTACAATTAACTGTCAGTTATGCGTCGTATTCGGAAAACTAGACTCACAGCAGAACGACCATAAGGTGCCCGAGGCAGCAATAGACCTTTGGAGACAGGTCGGCTGTCGGACGATGTATTGAATCTCGACGCAACTTGTGTGTTCCATCGTCATTAACAGGCACTGAATGTTACAATTAACTGTCAGTTTTGCGTCGGATTCGAAAAACTAGACTCACAGGAGGACGACGATAAGGTGCCCGAGGCAGCTATAGACCCTTGGAGAGAAGTCGGCTGGAGGACGATGTATTGAATCGCGACACAATTTGTGTGTTCCATCGTCATTAAGAGGCTCTAAACGTTACCATTAACTGTCAGTTTTGTGCCGGATTCGAAAAACTACACTCCTAGGAGAACGACCAAGAGGTGCCCGGGGCAGCAATAGTATCTCGGCGACAAGTCGGCTGGAGGACGATGTATTGAATCGCGACGCAATTTGTGTGTTCCATTGTCATTAAGAGTCTCTAAACGTTACAATTCACTGTCAGTTTTGCGTCGGATTCGAAAATCTAGACTCACAGGAGAGCCCGAGGCAGCAATAGACCCTTGGAGACAAGTCGCCTGGAGGACGATGTATTGAATCGGGACGCAATTTGTGTGTTCCATCGTCATTTAGAGGCTCTGAACGTTACAATTAACTTTCAGTTTTGCGTCGGATTCGAAAAACTAGACTCACAGGAGAACGACCATAAGGTCCCCGAGGCAGCAATAGACCTTTGGAGACAGGTCGGCTGTCGGACGATGTATTGAATCTCGACGCAATTTGTGTGTTCCATCGTTATTAAGAGGCTCTGAACGTTACAATTAACTGTCAGTTTTGCGTCGGATTCGAAAAACTAGACACACAGGAGAACGACCATAAGGTGACCGAGGCAGCAATAGACCCTTGGAGACAGGGCGGCTGGAGGACGATGTATTGAATCGCGATGCGATTTCTGTGTTCCATCGTCATTAAGAGGCTCTGAACGTTGCAATTAACTGTCAGTTTTGCGTCGAATTCAAAAATCTAGACTCACAGGAGGACGACCATAAGGTGCCCGAGGCAGCAATTGACCCTTGGAGACAAGTCGGCTGTCGGACGATGTATTGAATCGCGACGCAATTTGTGTGTTCCATCGTCATTAAGAGGCTCTGAACGTTACAATTAACTGTCAGTTTTGCGTCGGATTCGAAAATCTAGACTCACAGGAGAACGACCATAAGGTGCCCGAGGCAGCAATAGACCCTTGGAGACAAGTCGGCTGTCGGACGATGTATCGAATTGCGACGCAATTTGTGTGTTCCATCGTCATTAAGAGGCTCTGAATGTTACAATTAACTGTCAGTTTTGCGTCGGATTCGAAAATCTAGACTCACAGGAGAACGACCATAAGGTGCCCGAGGCAGCAATAGACCCTTGGAGACAAGTCGGCTGGAGGACGATGTATTGAATCGCGACGCAATTTGTGTGTTCCATCGTCATTAAGAGGCTCTGAACGTTACAATTAACTGTCAGTTTTGCGTCGGATTCGAAAAACTAGACTCACAGGAGAACGACCATAAGGTGCCCGAGGCAGCAATAGACCCTTGGAGACAAGTCGGCTGGAGGCCGATGTATTGAATCGCGACGCAATTTGTGTGTTCCATCGTCATTAACAGGCTCTGAACGTTACTATTAACTGTCAGTTATGCGTCGTATTCGGAAAACTAGACTCACAGCAGAACGACCATAAGGTGCCCGAGGCAGCAATAGACCTTTGGAGACAGGTCGGCTGTCGGACGATGTATTGAATCTCGACGCAACTTGTGTGTTCCATCGTCATTAACAGGCACTGAATGTTACAATTAACTGTCAGTTTTGCGTCGGATTCGAAAAACTAGACTCACAGGAGGACGACGATAAGGTGCCCGAGGCAGCTATAGACCCTTGGAGAGAAGTCGGCTGGAGGACGATGTATTGAATCGCGACACAATTTGTGTGTTCCATCGTCATTAAGAGGCTCTAAACGTTACCATTAACTGTCAGTTTTGTGCCGGATTCGAAAAACTACACTCCTAGGAGAACGACCAAGAGGTGCCCGGGGCAGCAATAGTATCTCGGCGACAAGTCGGCTGGAGGACGATGTATTGAATCGCGACGCAATTTGTGTGTTCCATTGTCATTAAGAGTCTCTAAACGTTACAATTCACTGTCAGTTTTGCGTCGGATTCGAAAATCTAGACTCACAGGAGAACGACCATAAGGTGCCCGAGGCAGCAAGAGACCCTTGGAGACAAGTCGCCTGGAGGACGATGTATTGAATCGGGACGCAATTTGTGTGTTCCATCGTCATTTAGAGGCTCTGAACGTTACAATTAACTTTCAGTTTTGCGTCGGATTCGAAAAACTAGACTCACAGGAGAACGACCATAAGGTCCCCGAGGCAGCAATAGACCTTTGGAGACAGGTCGGCTGTCGGACGATGTATTGAATCTCGACGCAATTTGTGTGTTCCATCGTCATTAAGAGGCTCTGAACGTTACAATTAACTGTCAGTTTTGCGTCGGATTCGAAATACTAGACACACAGGAGAACGACCATAAGGTGACCGAGGCAGCAATAGACCCTTGGAGACAGGGCGGCTGGAGGACGATGTATTGAATCGCGATGCGATTTGTGTGTTCCATCGTCATTAAGAGGCTCTGAACGTTACAATTAACTGTCAGTTTTGCGTCGAATTCAAAAATCTAGACTCACAGGAGGACGACCATAAGGTGCCCGAGGCAGCAATAGACCCTTGGAGACAAGTCGGCTGTCGGACGATGTATTGAGTCGCGACGCAATTTGTGTGTTCCATCGTCATTAAGAGGCTCTGAACGTTACAATTAACTGTCAGTTTTGCGTCGGATTCGAAAATCTAGACTCACAGGAGAACGACCATAAGGTGCCCGAGGCAGCAATAGACCCTTGGAGACAAGTCGGCTGGAGGACGATGTATTGAATCGCGACGCAATTTGTGTGTTCCATCGTCATTAAGAGGCTCTGAACGTTACAATTAACTGTCAGTTTTGCGTCGGATTCGAAAAACTAGACTCACAGGAGAACGACCATAAGGTGCCCGAGGCAGCAATAGACCCTTGGAGACAAGTCGGCTGGAGGACGATGTATTGAATCGGGACGCAATTTGTGTGTTCCATCGTCATTAAGAGGCTCTGAACGTTACAATTAACTGTCAGTTTTGCCTCGGATTCGTAAAACTAGACTCACAGGAGAACGACCATAAGGTGCCCGAGGCAGCAATAGACCCTTGGAGACAAGTCGGCTGGAGGACGATGTATTGAATCGCGACGCAATTTGTGTGTTCCATCGTTATTAACAGGCTCTGAACGTTACAATTAACTTTCAGTTTTGCGTCGGATTCGAAAAACTAGACTCACAGGAGAACGACCATAAGGTCCCCGAGGCAGCAATAGACCTTTGGAGACAGGTCGGCTGTCGGACGATGTATTGAATCTCGACGCAATTTGTGTGTTCCATCGTCATTAAGAGGCTCTGAACGTTACAATTAACTGTCAGTTTTGCGTCGGATTCGAAAAACTAGACACACAGGAGAACGACCATAAGGTGACCGAGGCAGCAATAGCCCCTTGGAGACAGGGCGGCTGGAGGACGATGTATTGAATCGCGATGCGATTTGTGTGTTCCATCGTCATTAAGAGGCTCTGAACGTTGCAATTAACTGTCAGTTTTGCGTCGAATTCAAAAATCTAGACTCACAGGAGGACGACATTAAGGTGCCCGCGGCAGCAATAGACCCTTGGAGACAAGTCGGCTGTCGGACGATGTATTGAATCGCGACGCAATTTGTGTGTTCCATCGTCATTAAGAGGCTCTGAACGTTACAATTAACTGTCAGTTTTGCGTCGGATTCGAAAATCTAGACTCACAGGAGAACGACCATAAGGTGCCCGAGGCAGCAATAGACCCTTGGAGACAAGTCGGCTGGAGGACGATG
Organism: Schistocerca nitens; assembly: GCF_023898315.1. Classification (NCBI taxonomy): domain Eukaryota; kingdom Metazoa; phylum Arthropoda; class Insecta; order Orthoptera; family Acrididae; genus Schistocerca; species Schistocerca nitens. The sequence goes on along the minus strand of NC_064615.1, from coordinate 1,198,036,513 downwards.
TATTGAATCGCGACGCAATTTGTGTGTTCCATCGTCATTAAGAGGCTCTGAACGTTACAATTAACTGTCAGTTTTGCGTCGGATTCGAAAAACTAGACTCACAGGAGAACGACCATAAGGTGCCCGAGGCAGCAATAGACCCTTGGAGACAAGTCGGCTGGAGGACGATGTATTGAATCGGGACGCAATTTGTGTGTTCCATCGTCATTAAGAGGCTCTGAACGTTACAATTAACTGTCAGTTTTGCCTCGGATTCGAAAAACTAGACTCACAGGAGAACGACCATAAGGTGCCCGAGGCAGCAATAGACCCTTGGAGACAAGTCGGCTGGAGGACGATGTATTGAATCGCGACGCAATTTGTGTGTTCCATCGTTATTAACAGGCTCTGAACGTTACAATTAACTGTCAGTTTTGCGTCGGATTCGAAAATCTAGACTCACAGGAGAACGACCATAAGGTGCCCGAGGCAGCAATAGACCCTTGGAGACAAGTCGGCTGGAGGACGATGTATTGAATCGCGACGCAATTTGTGTGTTCCATCGTCATTAAGAGGATCTGAACGTTACAATTAACTGTCAGTTTTGCGTCGGATTCGAAACACTAGACTCACAGGAGAACGACCATAGGGTGCCCGAGGCAGCAATAGACCCTTGGAGACAAGTCGGCTGGAGGACGATGTATTGAATCGCGACGCAATTTGTGTGTTCCATCGTCATTAAGAGGCTCTGAACGTTACAATTAACTGTCAGTTTTGCGTCGGATTCGAAAATCTAGACTCACAGGAGAACGACCATAAGGTGCCCGAGGCAGCAATAGACCCTTGGAGACAAGTCGGCTGTCGGACGATGTATTGTATCGCGACGCTATTTGTGTGTTCCATCGTCATTAAGAGGCTCTGAACGTTAGAACAATTAACTGTCAGTTTTGCGTCGGATTCGAAAATCTAGACTTACAGGAGAACGACCATAAGGTGCCCGAGTCCTCATTAGACCCTTGGAGACAAGTCGGCTGGAGGAAGATGTACTGAATCGCGACGCAATTTGTGTGTTCCATCGTTATTAACAGGCTCTGAACGTTACAATTAACTGTCAGTTTTGCGTCGGATTCGAAACACTAGACTCACAGGAGTACGACCATAAGGTGCCCGAGGCAGCAATAGACCCTTGGAGACAAGTCGGCTGGAGGCCGATGTATTGAATCGCGACGCAATTTGTGTGTTCCATCGTCATTAACAGGCTCTGAACGTTACAATTAACTGTCAGTTATGCGTCGTATTCGGAAAACTAGACTCACAGCAGAACGACCATAAGGTGCCCGAGGCAGCAATAGACCTTTGGAGACAGGTCGGCTGTCGGACGATGTATTGAATCTCGACGCAACTTGTGTGTTCCATCGTCATTAACAGGCACTGAATGTCACAATTAACTGTCAGTTTTGCGTCGGATTCGAAAAACTAGACTCACAGGAGGACGACGATAAGGTGCCCGAGGCAGCTATAGACCCTTGGAGAGAAGTCGGCTGGAGGACGATGTATTGAATCGCGACACAATTTGTGTGTTCCATCGTCATTAAGAGGCTCTAAACGTTACCATTAACTGTCAGTTTTGTGCCGGATTCGAAAAACTACACTCCTAGGAGAACGACCAAGAGGTGCCCGGGGCAGCAATAGACCCTTGGAGACAGGGCGGCTGGAGGACGATGTATTGAATCGCGATGCGATTTGTGTGTTCCATCGTCATTAAGAGGCTCTGAACGTTGCAATTAACTGTCAGTTTTGCGTCGAATTCAAAAATCTAGACTCACAGGAGGACGACCATAAGGTGCCCGAGGCAGCAATAGACCCTTGGAGACAAGTCGGCTGTCGGACGATGTATTGAATCGCGACGCAATTTGTGTGTTCCATTGTCATTAAGAGGCTCTGAACGTTACAATTAACTGTCAGTTTTGCGTCGGATTCGAAAAACTAGACTCACAGGAGAACGACCATAAGGTCCCCGAGGCAGCAATAGACCTTTGGAGACAGGTCGGCTGTCGGACGATGTATTGAATCTCGACGCAATTTGTGTGTTCCATCGTCATTAAGAGGCTCTGAACGTTACAATTAACTGTCAGTTTTGCGTCGGATTCGAAAAACTAGACACACAGGAGAACGACCATAAGGTGACCGAGGCAGCAATAGACCCTTGGAGACAGGGCGGCTGGAGGACGATGTATTGAATCGCGATGCGATTTGTGTGTTCCATCGTCATTAAGAGGCTCTGAACGTTGCAATTAACTGTCAGTTTTGCGTCGAATTCAAAAATCTAGACTCACAGGAGGACGACCATAAGGTGCCCGAGGCAGCAATAGACCCTTGGAGACAAGTCGGCTGTCGGACGATGTATTGAATCGCGACGCAATTTGTGTGTTCCATCGTCATTAAGAGGCTCTGAACGTTACAATTAACTGTCAGTTTTGCGTCGGATTCGAAAATCTAGACTCACAGGAGAACGACCATAAGGTGCCCGAGGCAGCAATAGACCCTTGGAGACAAGTCGGCTGGAGGACGATGTATTGAATCGCGACGCAATTTGTGTGTTCCATCGTCATTAAGAGGCTCTGAACGTTACAATTAACTGTCAGTTTTGCGTCGGATTCGAAAAACTAGACTCACAGGAGAACGACCATAAGGTGCCCGAGGCAGCAATAGACCCTTGGAGACAAGTCGGCTGGAGGACGATGTATTGAATCGGGACGCAATTTGTGTGTTCCATCGTCATTAAGAGGCTCTGAAGGTTACAATTAACTGTCAGTTTTGCCTCGGATTCGAAAAACTAGACTCACAGGAGAACGACCATAAGGTGCCCGAGGCAGCAATAGACCCTTGGAGACAAGTCGGCTGGAGGACGATGTATTGAATCGCGACGCAACTTGTGTGTTCCATCGTTATTAACAGGCTCTGAACGTTACAATTAACTGTCAGTTTTGCGTCGGATTCGAAAATCTAGACTCACAGGAGAACGACCATAAGGTGCCCGAGGCAGCAATAGACCCTTGGAGACAAGTCGGCTGGAGGACGATGTATTGAATCGCGACGCAATTTGTGTGTTCCATCGTCATTAAGAGGATCTGAACGTTACAATTAACTGTCAGTTTTTCGTCGGATTCGAAACACTAGACTCACAGGAGAACGACCATAGGGTGCCCGAGGCAGCAATAGACCCTTGGAGACAAGTCGGCTGGAGGACGATGTATTGAATCGCGACGCAATTTGTGTGTTCCATCGTCATTAAGAGGCTCTGAACGTTACAATTAACTGTCAGTTTTGCGTCGGATTCGAAAATCTAGACTCACAGGAGAACGACCATAAGGTGCCCGAGGCAGCAATAGACCCTTGGAGACAAGTCGGCTGTCGGACGATGTATTGTATCGCGACGCTATTTGTGTGTTCCATCGTCATTAAGAGGCTCTGAACGTTACAATTAACTGTCAGTTATCCGTCGTATTCGGAAGACTAGACTCACAGCAGAGCGACCATAAGGTGCCCGAGGCAGCAACAGACCGTTGGAGACCAGTCGGCTGGAGGACGATGTATTGAATCGCGACGCAATTTGTGTGTTCCATCGTCATTAACCGGCTCTGAACGTTACAATTAACTGTCAGTTTTGCGTCGGATTCGAAAATCTAGACTTACAGGAGAACGACCATAAGGTGCCCGAGTCCTCATTAGACCCTTGGAGACAAGTCGGCTGGAGAAAGATGTACTGAATCGCGACGCAATTTGTGTGTTCCATCGTTATTAACAGGCTCTGAACGTTACAATTAACTGTCAGTTTTGCCTCGGATTCGAAACACTAGACTCACAGGAGTACGACCATAAGGTGCCCGAGGCAGCAATAGACCCTTGGAGACAAGTCGGCTGGAGGCCGATGTATTGAATCGCGACGCAATTTGTGTGTTCCATCGTCATTAACAGGCTCTGAACGTTACAATTAACTGTCAGTTATGCGTCGTATTCGGAAAACTAGACTCACAGCAGAACGACCATAAGGTGCCCGAGGCAGCAATAGACCTTTTGAGACAGGTCGGCTGTCGGACGATGTATTGAATCTCGACGCAACTTGTGTGTTCCATCGTCATTAACAGGCACTGAATGTCACAATTAACTGTCAGTTTTGCGTCGGATTCGAAAAACTAGACTCACAGGAGTACGACGATAAGGTGCCCGAGGCAGCTATAGACCCTTGGAGAGAAGTCGGCTGCAGGACGATGTATTGAATCGCGACACAATTTGTGTGTTCCATCGTCATTAAGAGGCTCTAAACGTTACCATTAACTGTCAGTTTTGTGCCGGATTCGAAAAACTACACTCCTAGGAGAACGACCAAGAGGTGCCCGGGGCAGCAATAGTATCTCGGCGACAAGTCGGCTGGAGGACGATGTATTGAATCGCGACGCAATTTGTGTGTTCCATTGTCATTAAGAGTCTCTAAACGTTACAATTCACTGTCAGTTTTGCGTCGGATTCGAAAATCTAGACTCACAGGAGAACGACCATAAGGTGCCCGAGGCAGCAATAGACCCTTGGAGACAAGTCGGCTGGAGGACGATGTATTGAATCGGGACGCAATTTGTGTGTTCCATCGTCATTTAGAGGCTCTGAACGTTACAATTAACTTTCAGTTTTGCGTCGGATTCGAAAAACTAGACTCACAGGAGAACGACCATAAGGTCCCCGAGGCAGCAATAGACCTTTGGAGACAGGTCGGCTGTCGGACGATGTATTGAATCTCGACGCAATTTGTGTGTTCCATCGTCATTAAGAGGCTCTGAACGTTACAATTAACTGTCAGTTTTGCGTCGGATTCGAAAAACTAGACACACAGGAGAACGACCATAAGGTGACCGAGGCAGCAATATACCCTTGGAGACAGGGCGGCTGGAGGACGATGTATTGAATCGCGATGCGATTTGTGTGTTCCATCGTCATTAAGAGGCTCTGAACGTTACAATTAACTGTCAGTTTTGCGTCGAATTCAAAAATCTAGACTCACAGGAGGACGACCATAAGGTGCCCGAGGCAGCAATAGACCCTTGGAGACAAGTCGGCTGTCGGACGATGTATTGAATCGCGACGCAATTTGTGTGTTCCATCGTCATTAAGAGGCTCTGAACGTTACAATTAACTGTCAGTTTTGCGTCGGATTCGAAAATCTAGACTCACAGGAGAACGACCATAAGGTGCCCGAGGCAGCAATAGACCCTTGGAGACAAGTCGGCTGGAGGACGATGTATTGAATCGCGACGCAATTTGTGTGTTCCATCGTCATTAAGAGGCTCTGAACGTTACAATTAACTGTCAGTTTTGCGTCGGATTCGAAAAACTAGACTCACAGGAGAACGACCATAAGGTGCCCGAGGCAGCAATAGACCCTTGGAGACAAGTCGGCTGGAGGACGATGTATTGAATCGGGACGCAATTTGTGTGTTCCATCGTTATTAAGAGGCTCTGAACGTTACAATTAACTGTCAGTTTTGCCTCGGATTCGAAAAACTAGACTCACAGGAGAACGACCATAAGGTGCCCGAGGCAGCAATAGACCCTTGGAGACAAGTCGGCTGGAGGACGATGTATTGAATCGCGACGCAATTTGTGTGTTCCATCGTTATTAACAGGCTCTGAACGTTACAATTAACTGTCAGTTTTGCGTCGGATTCGAAAAACTAGACTCACAGGAGAACGACCATAAGGTCCCCGAGGCAGCAATAGACCTTTGGAGACAGGTCGGCTGTCGGACGATGTATTGAATCTCGACGCAATTTGTGTGTTCCATCGTCATTAAGAGGCTCTGAACGTTACAATTAACTGTCAGTTTTGCGTCGGATTCGAAAAACTAGACACACAGGAGAACGACCATAAGCTGACCGAGGCAGCAATAGACCTTTGGAGACAGGTCGGCTGTCGGACAATGTAATGAGTCTCGACGCAATTTGTGCGTTCCATCGTCATTAAGAGGCTCTGAACGTTACAATTAACTGTCAGTTTTGCGTCGGATTCGAAAAACTAGACACACAGGAGAACGACCATAAGGTGCGCGAGGCAGCAATAGACCCTTGGAGACAAGTCGGCTGTCGGACGATGTATTGAATCGCGACGCAATTTGTGTGTTCCATCGTCATTAAGAGGCTCTGAACGTTACAATTAACTGTCAGTTTTGCATCGGATTCGAAAATCTAGACTCACAGGAGAACGACCATAAGGTGCCCGAGGCAGCAATAGACCCTTGGAGACAAGTCGGCTGGAGGACGATGTATTGAATCGCGACGCAATTTGTGTGTTCCATCGTCATTAAGAGGCTCTGAACGTTACAATTAACTGTCAGTTTTGCGTCGGATTCGAAAAACTAGACTCACAGGAGAACGACCATAAGGTGCCCGAGGCAGCAATAGACCCTTGGAGACAAGTCGGCTGGAGGACGATGTATTGAATCGGGACGCAATTTGTGTGTTCCATCGTCATTAAGAGGCTCTGAACGTTACAATTAACAGTCAGTTTTGCCTCGGATTCGAAAAACTAGACTCACAGGAGAACGACCATAAGGTGCCCGAGGCAGCAATAGACCCTTGGAGACAAGTCGGCTGGAGGACGATGTATTGAATCGCGACGCAATTTGTGTGTTCCATCGTTATTAACAGGCTCTGAACGTTACAATTAACTGTCAGTTTTGCGTCGGATTCGAAAATCTAGACTCACAGGAGAACGACCATAAGGTGCCCGAGGCAGCAATAGACCCTTGGAGACAAGTCGGCTGGAGGACGATGTATTGAATCGCGACGCAATTTGTGTGTTCCATCGTCATTAAGAGGATCTGAACGTTACAATTAACTGTCAGTTTTGCGTCGGATTCGAAACACTAGACTCACAGGAGAACGACCATAAGGTGCCCGAGGCAGCAATAGACCCTTGGAGACAAGTCGGCTGGAGGACGATGTATTGAATCGCGACGCAATTTGTGTGTTCCATCGTCATTAAGAGGCTCTGAACGTTACAATTAACTGTCAGTTTTGCGTCGGATTCGAAAATCTAGACTCACAGGAGAACGACCATAAGGTGCCCGAGGCAGCAATAGACCCTTGGAGACAAGTCGGCTGTCGGACGATGTATTGTATCGCGACGCTATTTGTGTGTTCCATCGTCATTAAGAGGCTCTGAACGTTACAACAATTAACTGTCAGTTTTGCGTCGGATTCGAAAATCTAGACTTACAGGAGAACGACCATAAGGTGCCCGAGTCCTCATTAGACCCTTGGAGACAAGTCGGCTGGAGGAAGATGTACTGAATCGCGACGCAATTTGTGTGTTCCATCGTTATTAACAGGCTCTGAACGTTACAATTAACTGTCAGTTATGCGTCGTATTCGGAAAACTAGACTCACAGGAGAACGACCATAATGTGCCCGAGGCAGCAATAGACCCTTGGAGACAAGTCGGCTGTCGGACGATGTATTGAATCGCGCCGCAATTTGTGTGTTCCATCGTCATTTACAGGCTCTGAACGTTACAATTAACTGTCAGTTGTGCGTCGGATTCGAAAAACTAGACTCACAGGAGAACGACCATAATGTGCCCGAGGCAGCAATAGACCCTTGGAGACAAGTCGGCTGGAGGACGATGTATTGAATCGCGACGCAATTTGTGTGTTCCATCGTCATTAAGAGGCTCTGAACGTTACAATTAACTGTCAGTTTTGCGTCGAATTCGAAAATCTAGACTCACAGGAGAACGACCATAAAGTGCCGAGGCAGCAATAGACCCTTGGAGACAAGTCGGCTGTCGGACGATGTATTGAATCGCGCCGCAATTTGTGTGTTCCATCGTCATTTACAGGCTCTGAACGTTACAATTAACTGTCAGTTTAGCGTCGGATTCGAAAAACTAGACTCACAGGAGAACGACCATAAGGTCCCCGAGGCGGCAATAGACATTTGGAGACAGGTCGGCTGTCGGACGATGTATTGAATCTCGACGCAATTTGTGTGTTCCATCGTCATTAAGAGGCTCTGAACGTTACAATTAACCGTCAGTTTTGCGTCGGATTCGAAAAACTAGACACACAGGAGAACGACCATAAGGTGACCAAGGCAGCAATAGACCCTTGGAGACAGGGCGGCTGGAGGACGATGTATTGAATCGCGACGCAATTTGTGTGTTCCATCGTCATTAAGAGGCTCTGAACGTTACAATTCACTGTCAGTTTTGCGTCGGATTCGAAAATCTAGACTCACAGGAGAACGACCATAAGGTGCCCGAGGCAGCAATAGACCCTTGGAGACAAGTCGGCTGGAGGACGATGTATTGAATCGCGACGCAATTTGTGTGTTCCATCGTCATTAAGAGGCTCTGAACGTTACAATTAACTGTCAGTTTTGCGTCGGATTCGAAAAACTAGACTCACAGGAGAACGACCATAAGGTGCCCGAGGCAGCAATAGACCCTTGGAGACAAGTCGGCTGGAGGCCGATGTATTGAATCGCGACGCAATTTGTGTGTTCCATCGTCATTAACAGGCTCTGAACGTTACAATTAACTGTCAGTTATGCGTCGTATTCGGAAAACTAGACTCACAGCAGAACGACCATAAGGTGCCCGAGGCAGCAATAGACCTTTGGAGACAGGTCGGCTGTCGGACGATGTATTGAATCTCGACGCAACTTGTGTGTTCCATCGTCTATAAGAGGCTCTGAATGTTACAATTGTCAGTTTTGCGTCGGATTCGAAAAACTAGACTCACAGGAGAACGACGATAAGGTGCCCGAGGCAGCTATAGACCCTTGGAGAGAAGTCGGCTGGAGGACGATGTTTGAATCGCGACACAATTTGTGTGTTCCATCGTCATTAAGAGGCTCTAAACGTTACCATTAACTGTCAGTTTTGTGCCGGATTCGAAAAACTACACTCCTAGGAGAACGACCAAGAGGTGCCCGGGGCAGCAATAGTATCTCGGCGACAAGTCGGCTGGAGGACGATGTATTGAATCGCGACGCAATTTGTGTGTTCCATTGTCATTAAGAGTCTCTAAACGTTACAATTCACTGTCAGTTTTGCGTCGGATTCGAAAATCTAGACTCACAGGAGAACGACCATAAGGTGCCCGAGGCAGCAATAGACCCTTGGAGACAAGTCGCCTGGAGGACGATGTATTGAATCGGGACGCAATTTGTGTGTTCCATCGTCATTTAGAGGCTCTGAACGTTACAATTAACTTTCAGTTTTGCGTCGGATTCGAAAAACTAGACTCACAGGAGAACGACCATAAGGTCCCCGAGGCAGCAATAGACCTTTGGAGACAGGTCGGCTGTCGGACGATGTATTGAATCTCGACGCAATTTGTGTGTTCCATCGTCATTAAGAGGCTCTGAACGTTGCAATTAACTGTCAGTTTTGCGTCGGATTCGAAAAACTAGACACACAGGAGAACGAAAATAAGGTGACCGAGGCAGCAATAGACCCTTGGAGACAGGGCGGCTGGAGGACGATGTATTGAATCGCGATGCGATTTGTGTGTTCCATCGTCATTAAGAGGCTCTGAACGTTACAATTAACTGTCAGTTTTGCGTCGAATTCAAAAATCTAGACTCACAGGAGGACGACCATAAGGTGCCCGAGGCAGCACTAGACCCTTGGAGACAAGTCGGCTGTCGGACGATGTATTGAATCGCGACGCAATTTGTGTGTTCCATCGTCATTAAGAGGCTCTGAACGTTACAATTAACTGTCAGTTTTGCGTCGGATTCGAAAATCTAGACTCACAGGAGAACGACCATATGGTGCCCGAGGCAGCAATAGACCCTTGGAGACAAGTCGGCTGGAGGACGATGTATTGAATCGGGACGCGTGTGTTCCATCGTCATTAAGAGGCTCTGAACGTTACAATTAACTGTCAGTTTTGCGTCGGATTCGAAAATCTAGACTCACAGGAGAACGACCATAGCCCGAGGCAGCAATAGACCCTTGGAGACAAGTCGGCTGGAGGACGATGTATTGAATCGCAGCGCAATTTGTGTGTTCCATCGTCATTAAGAGGCTCTGAACGTTACAATTAACTGTCAGTTTTGCCTCGGATTCGAAAAACTAGACTCACAGGAGAACGACCATAAGGTGCCCGAGGCAGCAATAGACCCTTGGAGACAAGTCGGCTGGAGGACGATGTATTGAATCGCGACGCAATTTGTGTGTTCCATCGTTATTAACAGGCTCTGAACGTTACAATTAACTGTCAGTTTTGCGTCGGATTCGAAAATCTAGACTCACAGGAGAACGACCATAAGGTGCCCGAGGCAGCAATAGACCCTTGGAGACAAGTCGGCTGGAGGACGATGTATTGAATCGCGACGCAATTTGTGTGTTCCATCGTCATTAAGAGGATCTGAACGTTACAATTAACTTTCAGTTTTGCGTCGGATTCGAAAAACTAGACTCACAGGAGAACGACCATAAGGTCCCCGAGGCAGCAATACACCTTTGGAGACAGGTCGGCTGTCGGACGATGTATTGAATCTCGACGCAATTTGTGTGTTCCATCGTCATTAAGAGGCTCTGAACGTTACAATTAACTGTCAGTTTTGCGTCGGATTCGAAAAACTAGACACACAGGAGAACGAAAATAAGGTGACCGAGGCAGCAATAGACCCTTGGAGACAGGGCGGCTGGAGGACGATGTATTGAATCGCGATGCGATTTGTGTGTTCCATCGTCATTAAGAGGCTCTGAACGTTACAATTAACTGTCAGTTTTGCGTCGGATTCGAAAATCTAGACTCACAGGAGAACGACCATAAGGTGCCCGAGGCAGCAATAGACCCTTGGAGGCAAGTCGGCTGGAGGACGATGTATTGAATCGGGACGCGTGTGTTCCATCGTCATTAAGAGGCTCTGAACGTTACAATTAACTGTCAGTTTTGCGTCGGATTCGAAAATCTAGACTCACAGGAGAACGACCATAGCCCGAGGCAGCACTAGACCCTTGGAGACAAGTCGGCTGGAGGACGATGTATTGAATCGCAGCGCAATTTGTGTGTTCCATCGTCATTAAGAGGCTCTGAACGTTACAATTAACTGTCAGTTTTGCCTCGGATTCGAAAAACTAGACTCACAGGAGAACGACCATAAGGTGCCCGAGGCAGCAATAGACCCTTGGAGACAAGTCGGCTGGAGGACGATGTATTGAATCGCGACGCAATTTGTGTGTTCCATCGTTATTAACAGGCTCTGAACGTTACAATTAACTGTCAGTTTTGCGTCGGATTCGAAAATCTAGACTCACAGGAGAACGACCATAAGGTGCCCGAGGCAGCAATAGACCCTTGGAGACAAGTCGGCTGGAGGACGATGTATTGAATCGCGACGCAATTTGTGTGTTCCATCGTCATTAAGAGGATCTGAACGTTACAATTAACTGTCAGTTTTGCGTCGGATTCGAAACACTAGACTCACAGGAGAACGACCATAAGGTGCCCGAGGCAGCAATAGACCCTTGGAGACAAGTCGGCTGGAGGACGATGTATTGAATCGCGACGCAATTTGTGTGTTCCATCGTCATTAAGAGGCTCTGAACGTTACAATTAACTGTCAGTTTTGCGTCGGATTCGAAAATCTAGACTCACAGGAGAACGACCATAAGGTGCCCGAGGCAGCAATAGACCCTTGGAGACAAGTCGGCTGTCGGACGATGTATTGTATCGCGACGCTATTTGTGTGTTCCATCGTCATTAAGAGGCTCTGAACGTTACAACAATTAACTGTCAGTTTTGCGTCGGATTCGAAAATCTAGACTTACAGGAGAACGACCATAAGGTGCCCGAGTCCTCATTAGACCCTTGGAGACAAGTCGGCTGGAGGAAGATGTACTGAATCGCGACGCAATTTGTGTGTTCCATCGTTATTAACAGGCTCTGAACGTTACAATTAACTGTCAGTTATGCGTCGTATTCGGAAAACTAGACTCACAGCAGAGCGACCTAAAGGTACCCGAGGCAGCAATAGACCTTTGGAGACAGGTCGGCTGTCGGACGATGTATTGATTCGCGACGCAATTTGTGTGTTCCATCGTCATTAAGAGGCTCTGAACGTTACAATTAACTGTCAGTTGTGCGTCGGATTCGAAAAACTAGACTCAGAGGAGAACGACCATAATGTGCCCGAGGCAGCAATAGACCCTTGGAGACAAGTCGGCTGGAGGACGATGTATTGAATCGCGACGCAATTTGTGTGTTCCATCGTCATTAAGAGGCTCTGAACGTTACAATTAACTGTCAGTTTTGCGTCGAATTCGAAAATCTAGACTCACAGGAGAACGACCATAAAGTGCCGAGGCAGCAATAGACCCTTGGAGACAAGTCGGCTGTCGGACGATGTATTGAATCGCGCCGCAATTTGTGTGTTCCATCGTCATTTACAGGCTCTGAACGTTACAATTAACTGTCAGTTTAGCGTCGGATTCGAAAAACTAGACTCACAGGAGAACGACCATAAGGTCCCCGAGGCGGCAATAGACATTTGGAGACAAGTCGGCTGGAGGCCGATGTATTGAATCGCGACGCAATTTGTGTGTTCCATCGTCATTAACAGGCTCTGAACGTTACAATTAACTGTCAGTTATGCGTCGTATTCGGAAAACTAGACTCACAGCAGAACGACCATAAGGTGCCCGAGGCAGCAATAGACCTTTGGAGACAGGTCGGCTGTCGGACGATGTATTGAATCTCGACGCAACTTGTGTGTTCCATCGTCTATAAGAGGCTCTGAATGTTACAATTGTCAGTTTTGCGTCGGATTCGAAAAACTAGACTCACAGGAGAACGACGATAAGGTGCCCGAGGCAGCTATAGACCCTTGGAGAGAAGTCGGCTGGAGGACGATGTTTGAATCGCGACACAATTTGTGTGTTCCATCGTCATTAAGAGGCTCTAAACGTTACCATTAACTGTCAGTTTTGTGCCGGATTCGAAAAACTACACTCCTAGGAGAACGACCAAGAGGTGCCCGGGGCAGCAATAGTATCTCGGCGACAAGTCGGCTGGAGGACGATGTATTGAATCGCGACGCAATTTGTGTGTTCCATTGTCATTAAGAGTCTCTAAACGTTACAATTCACTGTCAGTTTTGCGTCGGATTCGAAAATCTAGACTCACAGGAGAACGACCATAAGGTGCCCGAGGCAGCAATAGACCCTTGGAGACAAGTCGCCTGGAGGACGATGTATTGAATCGGGACGCAATTTGTGTGTTCCATCGTCATTTAGAGGCTCTGAACGTTACAATTAACTTTCAGTTTTGCGTCGGATTCGAAAAACTAGACTCACAGGAGAACGACCATAAGGTCCCCGAGGCAGCAATAGACCTTTGGAGACAGGTCGGCTGTCGGACGATGTATTGAATCTCGACGCAATTTGTGTGTTCCATCGTCATTAAGAGGCTCTGAACGTTACAATTAACTGTCAGTTTTGCGTCGGATTCGAAAAACTAGACACACAGGAGAACGAAAATAAGGTGACCGAGGCAGCAATAGACCCTTGGAGACAGGGCGGCTGGAGGACGATGTATTGAATCGCGATGCGATTTGTGTGTTCCATCGTCATTAAGAGGCTCTGAACGTTACAATTAACTGTCAGTTTTGCGTCGAATTCAAAAATCTAGACTCACAGGAGGACGACCATAAGGTGCCCGAGGCAGCACTAGACCCTTGGAGACAAGTCGGCTGTCGGACGATGTATTGAATCGCGACGCAATTTGTGTGTTCCATCGTCATTAAGAGGCTCTGAACGTTACAATTAACTGTCAGTTTTGCGTCGGATTCGAAAATCTAGACTCACAGGAGAACGACCATAAGGTGCCCGAGGCAGCAATAGACCCTTGGAGACAAGTCGGCTGGAGGACGATGTATTGAATCGGGACGCGTGTGTTCCATCGTCATTAAGAGGCTCTGAACGTTACAATTAACTGTCAGTTTTGCGTCGGATTCGAAAATCTAGACTCACAGGAGAACGACCATAGCCCGAGGCAGCACTAGACCCTTGGAGACAAGTCGGCTGGAGGACGATGTATTGAATCGCAGCGCAATTTGTGTGTTCTATCGTCATTAAGAGGCTCTGAATGTTACAATTAACTGTCAGTTTTGTGCCGGATTCGAAAAACTACACTCTTAGGAGAACGACCAATAGGTGCCAGGGGCAGCAATAGTACCTCGGCGAATAGTCGGCTGGAGGACGATGTACTGAATCGCGACGCAATTTGTGTGTTCCATCGTCATTAAGAGGCTCTGAACGTTACAATTAACTGTCAGTTATGCGTCGTATTCGGAAAACTAGACTCACAGCAGAGCGACCATATGGTGCCCGAGGCAGCAATAGACCTTTGGAGACAGGTCGGCTGTCGGACGATGTATTGATTCGCGACGCAATTTGTGTGTTCCATCGTCATTAAGAGGCTCTGAACGTTACAATTAACTGTCAGTTTTGCGTCGGATTCGAAAAACTAGACTCACAGCAGAGCGACCATAAGGTGCCCGAGGCAGCAATAGACCCTTGGAGACAAGTCGGCTGGAGGACGATGTATTGAATCGCGACGCAATTTGTGTGTTCCATCGTCATTAAGAGGCTCTGAACGTTACAATTAACTGTCAGTTTTGCGTCGGATTCGAAAAACTAGACTCACAGGAGAACGACCATAGGGTCCCCGAGGCAGCAATAGACCTTTGGAGACAGGTCGGCTGTCGGACGATGTATTGATTCGCGACGCAATTTGTGTGTTCCACCGTCATTAAGAGGCTCTGAACGTTACAATTAACTGTCAGTTTTGCGTCGGATTCGAAAAACTAGACTCACAGGAGAACGACCATAAGGTGACCGAGGCAGCAATAGACACTTGGAGGCAAGTCGGCTGGAGGACGATGTATTGAATCGCGACGCAATTTGTGTGTTCCATCGTCATTAAGAGGCTCTGAACGTTACAATTAACTGTCAGTTTTGCGTCGGATTCGAATATCTAGACTCACAGGAGAACGACCATAAGGGGCCCGAGGCAGCAATACACCCTTGGAGGCAAGACGGCTGGAGGACGATGTATTGAATCGCGACGCAATTTGTGTGTTCCATCGTCATTAAGAGGCTCTGAACGTTACAATTAACTGTCAGTTTTGCGTCGGATTCGAAAAACTAGACTCACAGGAGAACGACCATAAGGTGCCCGAGGCAGCAATAGACCCTTGGAGACAAGTCGGCTGGAGGACGATGTATTGAATCGCGACGCAATTTGTGTGTTCCATCGTTATTAACAGGCTCTGAACGTTACAATTCACTGTCAGTTGTGCGTCGTATTCGGAAAACTAGGCTCACAGCAGAACGACCATAAGGTGCCCGAGGCAGCAATTGACTTTTGGAGACAGGTCGGCAGTCGGACGAAGTATTGAATCTCGACGCAATTTGTGTGTTCCATCGTCATTAAGAGGCTCTGAACGTTACAATTAACTGTCGGTTTTGCGTCGGATTCGAAAAACTAGACTCACAGGAGAACGACCATAGGGTCCCCGAGGCAGCAATAGACCTTTGGAGACAGGTCGGCTGTCGGACGATGTATTGATTCGCGACGCAATTTGTGTGTTCCACCGTCATTAAGAGGCTCTGAACGTTACAATTAACTGTCAGTTTTGCGTCGGATTCGAAAAACTAGACTCACAGGAGAACGACCATAAGGTGACCGAGGCAGCAATAGACACTTGCAGACAAGTCGGCTGGAGGACGATGTATTGAATCGCGACGCAATTTGTGTGTTCCATCGTCATTAAGAGGCTCTGAACGTTACAATTAACTATCAGTTTTGCGTCGGATTCGAATATCTAGACTCACAGGAGAACGACCATAAGGTGCCCGAGGCAGCAATAGACCCTTGGAGACAAGACGGCTGGAGGACGATGTATTGAATCGCGACGCAATTTGTGTGTTCCATCGTCATTAAGAGGCTCTGAACATTACAATTAACTGTCAGTTTTGCGTCGGATTCGAAAAACTAGACTCACAGCAGCGCGACCATAAGGTGCCCGAGGCAGCAATAGACCCTTGGAGACATGTCGGCTGGAGGACGATGTATTGAATCGCAGCGCAATTTGTGTGTTCCATCGTCATTAAGAGGCTCTGAATGTTACAATTAACTGTCAGTTTTGCGTCGGATTCGAAAATCTAGACTCACAGGAGAACGACCATAAGGTGCCCGAGGCAGCAATAGACCCTTGGAGACAAGTCGGCTGGAGGACGATGTATTGAATCGCGACGCAATTTGTGTGTTCCATCGTCATTAAGAGGCTCTGAACGTTACAATTAACTGTCAGTTTTGCGTCGGATTCGAAAAACTAGACTCACAGGAGAACGACCATAAGGTGCCCGAGGCAGCAATAGACCCTTGGAGACAAGTCGGCTGGAGGACGATGTATTGAATCGCGACGCAATTTGTGTGTTCCATCGTCATTAACAGGCTCTGAACGTTACAATTAACTGTCAGTTAATTGTCGTATTCGGAAAATTAGACTCACAGCAGATCGACCATAAGGTGCCCGAGGCAGCAATAGACCTTTGGAGACAGGTCGACTGTCGGACGATGTATTGAATCTCGACGCAATTTGTGTGTTCCATCGTCATTAAGAGGCTCTGAACGTTACAATTAACTGTCAGTTTTGCGTCGGATTCGAAAAACTAGACACACAGGAGAACGACCATAAGGTGACCGAGGCAGCAATAGACCCTTGGAGACAGGGCGGCTGGAGGACGATGTATTGAATCGCGACGCGATTGTGTGTTCCATCGTCATTAACAGTCTCTGAACGTTACAATTAACTGTCAGTTTTGCGTCGGATTCGAAAATCTAGACTCACAGGAGAACGACCATAAGGTGCCCGAGGCAGCACTAGACCCTTGAAGATAAGTCGGCTGGAGGACGATGTATTGAATCGCGACGCAATTTGTGTGTTCCATCGTCATTAAGAGGCTTTGAACGTTATAATTAACTGTCAGTTTTGCGTCGGATTCGAAAAACTAGACTCACAGGAGATCGACCATAAGGTGCCCGAGGCAGCAATAGACTCTTGGAGACAGGTCGGCTGGAGGACGATGTATTGAATCGCGACGCAATTTGTGTGTTCCATCGTCATTAAGATAATCTAAACCTTACAATTAACTGTCAGTTTTGCGTCGGATTCAAAAATCTAGACTCACAGAAGAACGACCATAAGGTGCCCGAGGCAGCAATAGACCCTTGGAGACAAGTCGGCTGGAGGACGATGTATTGAATCGCGACGCAATTTGTGTGTTCCATCGTCATTAAGAGGCTCTGAACGTTACAATTAACTGTCAGTTTTGCGTCGGATTCGAAAAACTAGACTCACAGGAGAACGACCATAAGGTGCCCGAGGCAGCAATAGACCCTTGGAGACAAGTCGGCTGGAGGACGATGTATTGAATCGCGACGCAATTTGTGTGTTCCATCGTCATTAAGAGGCTCTGAACGTTACAATTAACTGTCAGTTTTGCGTCGGATTCGAAAATCTAGACTCACAGGAGAACGACCATAAGGTGCCCGAGGCAGCAATAGACCCTTGGAGACAAGTCGGCTGTCGGACGATGTATTGTATCGCGACGCTATTTGTGTGTTCCATCGTCATTAAGAGGCTCTGAACGTTACAGCAATTAACTGTCAGTTTTGCGTCGGATTCGAAAATCTAGACTTACAGGAGAACGACCATAAGGTGCCCGAGTCCTCATTAGACCCTTGGAGACAAGTCGGCTGGAGGAAGATGTACTGAATCGCGACGCAATTTGTGTGTTCCATCGTTATTAACAGGCTCCGAACGTTACAATTAACTGTCAGTTATGCGTCGTATTCGGAAAACTAGACTCACAGCAGAGCGACCTAAAGGTACCCGAGGCAGCAATAGACCTTTGGAGACAGGTCGGCTGTCGGACGATGTATTGAATCTCGACGCAATTTGTGTGTTCCATCGTCATTAAGAGGCTCTGAACGTTACAATTAACTGTCAGTTTTGCGTCGGATTCGAAAAACTAGACACACAGGAGAACGACCATAAGGTGACCAAGGCAGCAATAGACCCTTGGAGACAGGGCGGCTGGAGGACGATGTATTGAATCGCGACGCAATTTGTGTGTTCCATCGTCATTAACAGGCTCTGAACGTAACAATTAACTGTCAGGTTTGCGTCGGATTCGAAAATCTAACTCACAGGAGGACGACCATAAGGTGCCCGAAGCAGCACTAGACCCTTTGAGACAAGTCGGCTGTCGGACGATGTATTGAATCGCGCCGCAATTTGTGTGTTCCATCGTCATTAAGAGGCTCTGAACGTTACAATTAACTGTCAGTTTTGCGTCGGATTCGAAAAACTAGACACACAGGAGAACGACCATAAGGTGACCGAGGCAGCAATAGACCCTTGGAGACACGGCGGCTGGAGGACGATGTATTGAATCGCGATGCGATTTGTGTGTTCCATCGTCATTAAGAGGCTCTGAACGTTACAATTAACTGTCAGTTTTGCGTCGAATTCAAAAATCTAGACTCACAGGAGGACGACCATAAGGTGCCCGAGGCAGCACTAGACCCTTGGAGACAAGTCGGCTGTCGGACGATGTATTGAATCGCGACGCAATTTGTGTGTTCCATCGTCATTAAGAGGCTCTGAACGTTACAATTAACTGTCAGTTTTGCGTCGGATTCGAAAATCTAGACTCACAGGAGAACGACCATAAGGTGCCCGAGGCAGCAATAGACCCTTGGAGACAAGTCGGCTGGAGGACGATGTATTGAATCGCGACGCAATTTGTGTGTTCCATCGTCATTAAGAGGCTCTGAACGTTACAATTAACTGTCAGTTTTGCGTCGGATTCGAAAAACTAGAATCACAGGAGAACGACCATAAGGTGCCCGAGGCAGCAATAGACCCATGGAGACAAGTCGGCTGGAGGACGATGTATTGAATCGGGACGCAATTTGTGTGTTCCATCGTCATGAAGAGGCTCTGAACGTTACAATTAACTGTCAGTTTTGCCTCGGATTCGAAAAACTAGACTCACAGGAGAACGACCATAAGGTGCCCGAGGCAGCAATAGACCCTTGGAGACAAGTCCGCTGGAGGACGATGTATTGAATCGCGACGCAATTTGTGTGTTCCATCGTTATTAACAGGCTCTAAACGTTACAATTAACTGTCAGTTTTGCGTCGGATTCGAAAATCTAGACTCACAGGAGAACGACCATAAGGTGCCCGAGCCAGCAATAGACCCTTGGAAACAAGTCGGCTGGAGGACGATGTATTGAATCGCGACGCAATTTGTGTGTTCCATCGTCATTAAGAGGATCTGAACGTTACAATTAACTGTCAGTTTTGCGTCGGATTCGAAACACTAGACTCACAGGAGAACGACCATAAGGTACCCGAGGCAGCAATAGACCCTTGGAGACAAGTCGGCTGGAGGACGATGTATTGTATCGCGACGCTATTTGTGTGTTCCATCGTCATTAAGAGGCTCTGAACGTTACAACAATTAACTGTCAGTTTTGCGTCGGATTCGAAAATCTAGACTCACAGGAGAACGACCATAAGGTGCCCGAGTCCTCAATAGACCCTTGGAGACAAGTCGGCCGGAGGAAGATGTACTGAATCGCGACGCAATTTGTGTGTTCCATCGTTATTAACAGGCTCTGAACGTTGCAATTAACTGTCAGTTATGCGTCGTATTCGGAAAACTAGACTCACAGGAGAACGACCAAAAGGTGCCCGAGGCAGCAATAGACCTTTGGAGACAGGTCGGCTGTCGGACGATGTATTGATTCGCGACGCAATTTGTGTGTTCCATCGTCTTTAAGAGGCTCTGAACGTTACAATTAACTGTCAGTTGTGCGTCGGATTCGAAAAACTAGACTCACAGGAGAACGACCATAAGGTGCCCGAGGCAGCAATAGACCATTGGAGACAAGTCGGCTGGAGGACGATGTATTGAATCGCAACGCAATTTGTGTGTTCCATCGTCATTAAGAGGCTCTGAACGTTACAATTAACTGTCAGTTTTGCGTCGAATTCGAAAATCTAGACTCACAGGAGAACGACCATAAAGTGCCGAGGCAGCAATAGACCCTTGGAGACAAGTCGGCTGTCGGACGATGTATTGAATCGCGCCGCAATTTGTGTGTTCCATCGTCATTTACAGGCTCTGAACGTTACAATTAACTGTCAGTTTAGCGTCGGATTCGAAAAACTAGACTCACAGGAGAACGACCATAAGGTCCCCGAGGCGGCAATAGACATTTGGAGACAGGTCGGCTGTCGGACGATGTATTGAATCTCGACGCAATTTGTGTGTTCCATCGTCATTAAGAGGCTCTGAACGTTACAATTAACTGTCAGTTTTGCGTCGGATTCGAAAAACTAGACACACAGGAGAACGACCATAAGGTGACCAAGGCAGCAATAGACCCTTGGAGACAGGGCGGCTGGAGGACGATGTATTGAATCGCGACGCAATTTGTGTGTTCCATCGTCATTAAGAGGCTCTGAACGTTACAATTCACTGTCAGTTTTGCGTCGGATTCGAAAATCTAGACTCACAGGAGAACGACCATAACGTGCCCGAGGCAGCAATAGACCCTTGGAGACAAGTCGGCTGGAGGACGATGTATTGAATCGCGACGCAATTTGTGTGTTCCATCGTCATTAAGAGGCTCTGAACGTTACAATTAACTGTCAGTTTTGCGTCGGATTCGAAAAACTAGACTCACAGGAGAACGACCATAAGGTGCCCGTGGCAGCAATAGACCCTTGGAGACAAGTCGGCTGGAGGCCGATGTATTGAATCGCGACGCAATTTGTGTGTTCCATCGTCATTAACAGGCTCTGAACGTTACAATTAACTGTCAGTTATGCGTCGCATTCGGAAAACTAGACTCACAGCAGAACGACCATAAGGTGCCCGAGGCAGCAATAGACCTTTGGAGACAGGTCGGCTGTCGGACGATGTATTGAATCTCGACGCAACTTGTGTGTTCCATCGTCTATAAGAGGCTCTGAATGTTACAATTGTCAGTTTTGCGTCGGATTCGAAAAACTAGACTCACAGGAGAACGACGATAAGGTGCCCGAGGCAGCTATAGACCCTTGGAGAGAAGTCGGCTGGAGGACGATGTTTGAATCGCGACACAATTTGTGTGTTCCATCGTCATTAAGAGGCTCTAAACGTTACCATTAACTGTCAGTTTTGTGCCGGATTCGAAAAACTACACTCCTAGGAGAACGACCAAGAGGTGCCCGGGGCAGCAATAGTATCTCGGCTACAAGTCGGCTGGAGGACGATGTATTGAATCGCGACGCAATTTGTGTGTTCCATTGTCATTAAGAGTCTCTAAACGTTACAATTCACTGTCAGTTTTGCGTCGGATTCGAAAATCTAGACTCACAGGAGAACGACCATAAGGTGCCCGAGGCAGCAATAGACCCTTGGAGACAAGTCGCCTGGAGGACGATGTATTGAATCGGGACGCAATTTGTGTGTTCCATCGTCATTTAGAGGCTCTGAACGTTACAATTAACTTTCAGTTTTGCGTCGGATTCGAAAAACTAGACTCACAGGAGATCGACCATAAGGTCCCCGAGGCAGCAATAGACCTTTGGAGACAGGTCGGCTGTCTGACGATGTATTGAATCTCGACGCAATTTGTGTGTTCCATCGTCATTAAGAGGCTCTGAACGTTACAATTAACTGTCAGTTTTGCGTCGGATTCGAAAAACTAGACACACAGGAGAACGAAAATAAGGTGACCGAGGCAGCAATAGACCCTTGGAGACAGGGCGGCTGGAGGACGATGTATTGAATCGCGATGCGATTTGTGTGTTCCATCGTCATTAAGAGGCTCTGAACGTTGCAATTAACTGTCAGTTTTGCGTCGAATTCAAAAATCTAGACTCACAGGAGGACGACCATAAGGTGCCCGAGGCAGCACTAGACCCTTGGAGACAAGTCGGCTATCGGACGATGTATTGAATCGCGACGCAATTTGTGTGTTCCATCGTCATTAAGAGGCTCTGAACGTTACAATTAACTGTCAGTTTTGCGTCGGATTCGAAAATCTAGACTCACAGGAGAACGACCATAAGGTGCCCGAGGCAGCAATAGACCCTTGGAGACAAGTCGGCTGGAGGACGATGTATTGAATCGGGACGCGTGTGTTCCATCGTCATTAAGAGGCTCTGAACGTTATAATTAACTGTCAGTTTTGCGTCGGATTCGAAAATCTAGACTCACAGGAGAACGACCATAGCCCGAGGCAGCACTAGACCCTTGATGACAAGTCGGCTGGAGGACGATGTATTGAATCGCAGCGCAATTTGTGTGTTCTATCGTCATTAAGAAGCTCTGAATGTTACAATTAACTGTCAGTTTTGTGCCGGATTCGAAAAACTACACTCTTAGGAGAACGACCAATAGGTGCCAGGGGCAGCAATAGTACCTCGGCGAATAGTCGGCTGGAGGACGATGTACTGAATCGCGACGCAATTTGTGTGTTCCATCGTCATTAAGAGGCTCTGAACGTTACAATTAACTGTCAGTTATGCGTCGTATTCGGAAAACCAGACTCACAGCAGAGCGACCATATGGTGCCCGAGGCAGCAATAGACCTTTGGAGACAGGTCGGCTGTCGGACGATGTATTGATTCGCGACGCAATTTGTGTGTTCCATCGTCATTAAGAGGCTCTGAACGTTACAATTAACTGTCAGTTTAGCGTCGGATTCGAAAAACTAGACTCACAGCAGAGCGACCATAAGGTGCCCGAGGCAGCAATAGACCCTTGGAGACAAGTCGGCTGGAGGACGATGTATTGAATCGCGACGCAATTTGTGTGTTCCATCGTCATTAAGAGGCTCTGAACGTTACAATTAACTGTCAGTTTTGCGTCGGATTCGAAAAACTAGACTCACAGGAGAACGACCATAGGGTCCCCGAGGCAGCAATAGACCTTTGGAGACAGGTCGGCTGTCGGACGATGTATTGATTCGCGACGCAATTTGTGTGTTCCACCGTCATTAAGAGGCTCTGAACGTTACAATTAACTGTCAGTTTTGCGTCGGATTCGAAAAACTAGACTCACAGGAGAACGACCATAAGGTGACCGAGGCAGCAATAGACACTTGGAGACAAGTCGGCTGGAGGACGATGTATTGAATCGCGACGCAATTTGTGTGTTCCATCGTCATTAAGAGGCTCTGAACGTTACAATTAACTGTCAGTTTTGCGTCGGATTCGAATATCTAGACTCACAGGAGAACGACCATAAGGTGCCCGAGGCAGCAATACACCCTTGGAGACAAGACGGCTGGAGGACGATGTATTGAATCGCGACGCAATTTGTGTGTTCCATCGTCATTAAGAGGCTCTGAACGTTACAATTAACTGTCAGTTTTGCGTCGGATTCGAAAAACTAGAATCACAGGAGAACGACCATAAGGTGCCCGAGGCAGCAATAGACCCTTGGAGACAAGTCGGCTGGAGGACGATGTATTGAATCGCGACGCAATTTGTGTGTTCCATCGTTATTAACAGGCTCTGAACGTTACAATTCACTGTCAGTTGTGCGTCGTATTCGGAAAACTAGGCTCACAGCAGAACGACCATAAGGTGCCCGAGGAAGCAATTGACTTTTGGAGACAGGTCGGCAGACGGACGAAGTATTGAATCTCGACGCAATTTGTGTGTTCCATCGTCATTAAGAGGCTCTGAACGTTACAATTAACTGTCGGTTTTGCGTCGGATTCGAAAAACTAGACTCACAGGAGAACGACCATAGGGTCCCCGAGGCAGCAATAGACCTTTGGAGACAGGTCGGCTGTCGGACGATGTATTGAATCTCGACGCAACTTGTGTGTTCCATCGTCTATAAGAGGCTCTGAATGTTACAATTGTCAGTTTTGCGTCGGATTCGAAAAACTAGACTCACAGGAGAACGACGATAAGGTGCCCGAGGCAGCTATAGACCCTTGGAGAGAAGTCGGCTGGAGGACGATGTTTGAATCGCGACACAATTTGTGTGTTCCATCGTCATTAAGAGGCTCTAAACGTTACCATTAACTGTCAGTTTTGTGCCGGATTCGAAAAACTACACTCCTAGGAGAACGACCAAGAGGTGCCCGGGGCAGCAATAGTATCTCGGCGACAAGTCGGCTGGAGGACGATGTATTGAATCGCGACGCAATTTGTGTGTTCCATTGTCATTAAGAGTCTCTAAACGTTACAATTCACTGTCAGTTTTGCGTCGGATTCGAAAATCTAGACTCACAGGAGAACGACCATAAGGTGCCCGAGGCAGCAATAGACCCTTGGAGACAAGTCGCCTGGAGGACGATGTATTGAATCGGGACGCAATTTGTGTGTTCCATCGTCATTTAGAGGCTCTGAACGTTACAATTAACTTTCAGTTTTGCGTCGGATTCGAAAAACTAGACTCACAGGAGATCGACCATAAGGTCCCCGAGGCAGCAATAGACCTTTGGAGACAGGTCGGCTGTCGGACGATGTATTGAATCTCGACGCAATTTGTGTGTTCCATCGTCATTAAGAGGCTCTGAACGTTACAATTAACTGTCAGTTTTGCGTCGGATTCGAAAAACTAGACACACAGGAGAACGAAAATAAGGTGACCGAGGCAGCAATAGACCCTTGGAGACAGGGCGGCTGGAGGACGATGTATTGAATCGCGATGCGATTTGTGTGTTCTTTCGTCATTAAGAGGCTCTGAACGTTACAATTAACTGTCAGTTTTGTGTCGAATTCAAAAATCTAGACTCACAGGAGGACGACCATAAGGTGCCCGAGGCAGCACTAGACCCTTGGAGACAAGTCGGCTGTCGGACGATGTATTGAATCGCGACGCAATTTGTGTGTTCCATCGTCATTAAGAGGCTCTGAACGTTACAATTAACTGTCAGTTTTGCGTCGGATTCGAAAATCTAGACTCACAGGAGAACGACCATAAGGTGCCCGAGGCAGCAATAGACCCTTGGAGACAAGTCGGCTGGAGGACGATGTATTGAATCGGGACGCGTGTGTTCCATCGTCATTAAGAGGCTCTGAACGTTACAATTAACTGTCAGTTTTGCGTCGGATTCGAAAATCTAGACTCACAGGAGAACGACCATAGCCCGAGGCAGCACTAGACCCTTGGAGACAAGTCGGCTGGAGGACGATGTATTGAATCGCAGCGCAATTTGTGTGTTCTATCGTCATTAAGAGGCTCTGAATGTTACAATTAACTGTCAGTTTTGTGCCGGATTCGAAAAACTACACTCTTAGGAGTACGACCAATAGGTGCCAGGGGCAGCAATAGTACCTCGGCGAATAGTCGGCTGGAGGACGATGTACTGAATCGCGACGCAATTTGTGTGTTCCATCGTCATTAAGAGGCTCTGAACGTTACAATTAACTGTCAGTTATGCGTCGTATTCGGAAAACTAGACTCACAGCAGAGCGACCATATGGTGCCCGAGGCAGCAATAGACCTTTGGAGACAGGTCGGCTGTCGGACGATGTATTGATTCGCGACGCAATTTGTGTGTTCCATCGTCATTAAGAGGCTCTGAACGTTACAATTAACTGTCAGTTTAGCGTCGGATTCGAAAAACTAGACTCACAGCAGAGCGACCATAAGGTGCCCGAGGCAGCAATAGACCCTTGGAGACAAGTCGGCTGGAGGACGATGTTTTGAATCGCGACGCAATTTGTGTGTTCCATCGTCATTAAGAGGCTCTGAACGTTACAATTAACTGTCAGTTTTGCGTCGGATTCGAAAAACTAGACTCACAGGAGAACGACCATAGGGTCCCCGAGGCAGCAATAGACCTTTGGAGACAGGTCGGCTGTCGGACGATGTATTGATTCGCGACGCAATTTGTGTGTTCCACCGTCATTAAGAGGCTCTGAACGTTACAATTAACTGTCAGTTTTGCGTCGGATTCGAAAAACTAGACTCACAGGAGAACGACCATAAGGTGACCGAGGCAGCAATAGACACTTGGAGACAAGTCGGCTGGAGGACGATGTATTGAATCGCGACGCAATTTGTGTGTTCCATCGTCATTAAGAGGCTCTGAACGTTACAATTCACTGTCAGTTTTGCGTCGGATTCGAATATCTAGACTCACAGGAGAACGACCATAAGGTGCCCGAGGCAGCAATACACCCTTGGAGACAAGACGGCTGGAGGACGATGTATTGAATCGCGACGCAATTTGTGTGTTCCATCGTCATTAAGAGGCTCTGAACGTTACAATTAACTGTCAGTTTTGCGTCGGATTCGAAAAACTAGACTCACAGGAGAACGACCATAAGGTGCCCGAGGCAGCAATAGACCCTTGGAGACAAGTCGGCTGGAGGACGATGTATTGAATCGCGACGCAATTTGTGTGTTCCATCGTTATTAACAGGCTCTGAACGTTACAATTGACTGTCAGTTGTGCGTCGTATTCGGAAAACTAGGCTCACAGCAGAACGACCATAAGGTGCCCGAGGAAGCAATTGACTTTTGGAGACAGGTCGGCAGTCGGACGAAGTATTGATTCTCGACGCAATTTGTGTGTTCCATCGTCATTAAGAGGCTCTGAACATTACAATTAACTGTCAGTTTTGCGTCGGATTCGAAAAACTAGACTCACAGCAGCGCGACCATAAGGTGCCCGAGGCAGCAATAGACCCTTGGAGACATGTCGGCTGGAGGACGATGTATTGAATCGCAGCGCAATTTGTGTGTTCCATCGTCATTAAGAGGCTCTGAATGTTACAATTAACTGTCAGTTTTGCGTCGGATTCGAAAATCTAGACTCACAGGAGAACGACCATAAGGTGCCCGAGGCAGCAATAGACCCTTGGAGACAAGTCGGCCGGAGGACGATGTATTGAATCGCGACGCAATTTGTGTGTTCCATCGTCATTAACAGGCTCTGAACGTTACAATTAACTGTCAGTTATTTGTCGTATTCGGAAAACTAGACTCACAGCAGAACGACCATAAGGTGCCCGAGGCAGCAATAGACCTTTGGAGACAGGTCGACTGTCGGACGATGTATTGAATCTCGACGCAATTTGTGTGTTCCATCGTCATTAAGAGGCTCTGAACGTTACAATTAACTGTCAGTTTTGCGTCGGATTCGAAAAACTAGACACACAGGAGAACGACCATAAGGTGACCGAGGCAGCAATAGACCCTTGGAGACAGGGCGGCTGGAGGACGATGTATTGAATCGCGACGCGATTGTGTGTTCCATCGTCATTAACAGTCTCTGAACGTTACAATTAACTGTCAGTTTTGCGTCGGATTCGAAAATCTAGACTCACAGGAGAACGACCATAAGGTGCCCGAGGCAGCACTAGACCCTTGAAGATAAGTCGGCTGGAGGACGATGTATTGAATCGCGACGCAATTTGTGTGTTCCATCGTCATTAAGAGGCTCTGAGCGTTATAATTAACTGTCAGTTTTGCGTCGGATTCGAAAAACTAGACTCACAGGAGATCGACCATAAGGTGCCCGAGGCAGCAATAGACTCTTGGAGACAGGTCGGCTGGAGGACGATGTATTGAATCGCGACGCAATTTGTGTGTTCCATCGTCATTAAGATAATCTAAACCTTACAATTAACTGTCAGTTTTGCGTCGGATTCAAAAATCTAGACTCACAGAAGAACGTCCATAAGGTGCCCGCGGCAACACTAGACCCTGGGAGACAAGTCGGCTGGAGGACGATGTATTGAATCGCGACGCAATTTGTATGTTCCATCGTCATTAACAGGCTCTGAACGTTACAATTAACTGTCAGTTATGCGTCGTATTCGGAAAACTAAACGCACAGCAGAACGACCATAAGGTGTCCGAGGCAGCAATAGACCTTTGGAGACCGGTCGGCTGTCGGACGAAGTATTGAATCTCGACGCAATTTGTGTGTTCCATCGTCATTAAGAGGCTCTGAACGTTACAATTAACTGTCAGTTATGCGTCGGATTCGAAAAACTAGACACAGGAGAACGAACATAAGGTGACCGAGGCAGCAATAGACCCTTGGAGACAAGGCGGCTGGTGGACGATGTATTGAATCGCGACGCAATTTGTGTGTTCCATAGTCATTAACAGGCTCTGAATGTTACAATAAACTGTCAGTTTTGCGTCGGATTCGAAAAACTAGACTCACAGGAGAACGACCATAAGGTGCCCGAGGCAGCAATAGACCCTTGGAGACAAGTCGGCTGGAGGACGATGTATTGAATCGCGACGCAATTTGTGTGTTCCATCGTCATTAACAGGCTCTGAACGTTACAATTAACTGTCAGTTACGCGTCGTATTCGGAAAACTAGACTCACAGCAGAACGACCATAAGGTGTCCGAGGCAGCAACAGACCTTTGGAGACAGGTCGGCTGTCGGACGATGTATTGAATCTCGACGCAATTTGTGTTTTCCTTCGTCATTAAGAGGCTCTGAACGTTACAATTAATTGTCAGTTTTGCATCGGATTCGAAAAACTAGACTCACAGGAGAACGACGATCAGGTGCCCTTGGAGACAAGTCGGCAGAAGGACGATGTATTGAATCGCGACGCAATTTGTGTGTTCCATCGTCATTAAGAGGCTCTGAACGTTACAATTAACTGTCAGTTTTGCGTCGGATTCGAAAATCTAGACTCACAGGAGAACGACCATAAGGTGACCGAGGCAGCAATAGACCCTTGGAGACAGGGCGGCTGGAGGACGATGTATTGAATCGCGATGCAATTTGTGTGTTCCATGGTCATTAAGAGGCTCTGAACGTTACAATTAACTGTCAGTTTTGCGTCGGATTCGAAAAACTAGACTCACAGGAGAACGACCATAAGGTGCCAGAGGCAGCTATAGACCCTTGGAGACAAGTCGGCTGGAGGACGATGTATTGAATCGCGACGCAATTTGTGTGTTCCATCGTCATTAAGAGGCTCTGAACGTTACAATTAACTGTCAGTTTTGCGTCGGATTTGAAAATCTAGACTCACAGGAGATTGACCATAAGGTGCCCGAGGCAGCAATAGACCCTTGGAGACAGGACGGCCGGAGGACGATGTATTGAATCGCGACGCAATTTGTGTGTTCCATTGTCATTAAGAGGCTCTGAACCTTACAATTAACTGTCAGTTTTGCGTCGGATTCGAAAATCTAGACTCAAAGAAGAACGACCATAAGGTGCCCGAGGCAGCACTAGACCCTTGGAGACAAGTCGGCTGGAGGACGATGTATTGAATCGCGACGCAATTTGTGTGTTCCATCGTCATTAACAGGCTCTGAACGTTACAATTAACTGTCAGTTTTGCGTCGGATTCGAAAATCTAGACTCACAGGAGAACGACCATAAGGTGTCCGAGGCAGCACTAGACCCTTGGAGACAGGTCGGCCGGAGGACGATGTATTGAATCGCGACGCAATTTGTGTGTTCCATTGTCATTAAGAGGCTCTGAAACTTACAATTAACTGTCAGTTTTGCGTCGGATTCGAAAATCTAGACTCACAGGAGAACGACCATAAGGTGTCCGAGGCAGCACTAGACCCTTGGAGACAAGTCGGCTAGAGGACGATGTATTGAATCGCGACGCAATTTGTGTGTTACATCGTCATTAACAGACTCTGAACGTTACAATTAACTGTCAGTTTTGCGTCGGATACGAAAATCTGGACTCACAGGAGATCGACCATAAGGTGCCCGAGGCAGCAATAGACCCTGGGGGACAGGTCGGCCGGAGGACGATGTATTGAATCGCGACGCAATTTGTGTGTTCCATTGTCATTAAGAGGCTCTGAACCTTACGATTAACTGTCAGTTTTGCGTCGGTTTCGAAAATCTAGACTCACAGGAGAACGACCATAAGGTGCCCGAGGCAGCACTAGACCCTTGGAGACAAGTCGGCTGGAGGACGAAGTATTGAATCGCGACGCGATTTGTGTGTTCCATCGTCATTAACAGGCTCTGAACGTTACAATTAACTGTCAGTTTTGCGTCGGATTCGAAAATCTAGACTCACAGGAGATCGACCATAAGGTGCCCGAGGCAGCAATAAACCCTTGGAGACAGGTCGGCCGAAGGACGATGTATTGAATCGCGACGCAATTTGTGTGTTCCATTGTCATTAAGGGGCTCTGAACCTTACGATTAACTGTCAGTTTTGCGTCGGATTCGAAAATCTAGACTCACAGGAGAACGACCATAAGGTGCCCGAGGCAGCACTAGACCCTTGGAGACAAGTCGGCTGGAGGACGATGTATTGAATCGCGACGCGATTTGTGTGTTCCATCGTCATTAAGAGGCTCTGAACGTAACATTTAACTGTCAGTTTTGCGACGGATTCGAAAATCTAGACTCACAGGAGATCGACCATAGGGTGCCCGAGGCAGCACTAGACCCTTGGAGACAAGTCGGCTGGAAGACGATGTATTGAATCGCGACGCAATTTGTGTGTTCCATCGTCATTAAGAGGCTCTGAACGTTACAATTCACTGTCAGTTTTGCGTCGGATTCGAAAATCTAGACTCACAGGAGAACGACCATAAGGTGCCCGAGGCAGCAATAGACTCTTGGAGACAAGTCGGCTGGAGGACGATGTATTGAATCGCGACGCAATTTGTGTGTTCCATCGTCATTAAGAGGCTCTGGACGTTACAATTAACTGTCAGTTTTGCGTCGGATTCGAAAATCTAGACTCACAGGAGAACGACCATAAGGTGCCCGAGGCAGCAATAGACCCTTGGAGACAAGTCGGCTGGAGGACGATGTATTGAATCGCGACGCAATTTGTGTGTTCCATCGTTATTAACAGCCTCTGAACGTTACAATTCACTGTCAGTTATGCGTCGTATTCGGAAAACTAGGCTCACAGCAGAACGACCATAAGGTGCCCGAGGCAGCAATAGACCTTTGGAGACAGGTCGGCTGTCGGACGAAGTATTGAATCTCGACGCAATTTGTGTGTTCCATAGTCATTAACAGGCTCTGAACGTTGCAATTAACTGTCAGTTTTGCGTCGGATTCGAAAAACTAGACTCACAGGAAAACGACCATAAGGTGCCCGAGGCAGCAATGGACCCTTGGAGACGAGTCGGCTGTCGGACGATGTATTGAAAAGCGACGCAATTTGTGTGTTCCATCGTCATTAAGAGCCTCTGAACGTTACAATTAACTGTCAGTTTTGCGTCGGATTCGAAAAACTAGACTCACAGGAGAACGACCATAGGGTCCCCGAGGCAGCAATAGACCTTTGGAGACAGGTCGGCTGTCGGACGATGTATTGAATATCGACGCAATTTGTGTGTTCCATCGTCATTAAGAGGCTCTGAACGTTACAATTAACTGTCAGTTTTGCGTCGGATTCGAAAAACTAGACACACAGGAGAACGACCATAAGGTGACCGAGGCAGCAATAGACCCTTGGAGACAGGGCGGCTGGAGGACGATGTATTGAATCGCTACGCGATTTGTGTGTTCCATCGTCATTATCAGGCTCTGAACGTTACAATTAACTGTCAGTTTTGCGTCGGATTCGAAAATCTAGACCCACAGGAGGACGACCATAAGGTGACCGAGGCAGCACAAGACCCTTGGAGACGAGTCGGCTGTCGGACGATGTATTGAATCGCGACGCAATTTGTGTGTTCCATCGTCATTAAGAGGCTCTGAACGTTACAATTCACTGTCAGTTTTGCGTCGGATTCGAAAATCTAGACTCACAGGAGAACAACCATAAGGTGCCCGAGGCAGCAATAGACTCTTGGAGACAAGTCGGCTGGTGGACGATGTATTGAATCGCGACGCAATTTGTGTGTTCCATCGTCATTGACAGGCTCTGAACGTTACAATTAACTGTCAGTTTTGCGTCGGAGTCGAAAATCTAGACTCACAGGAGAACGACCATAAGTGCCCGAGGCAGCAATAGACCCTTGGAGACAAGACGGCTGGAGGACGATGTATTGAATCGCGAGGCAATTTGTGTTCCATCGTCATTAAGAGGCTCTGAACGTTACAATTAACTGTCAGTTTTGCGTCGGATTCGAAAAACTAGACTCACAGGAGAACGACCATAAGGTGCCCGAGGCAGCAATAGACCCTGGGGGACAGGTCGGCCGGAGGACGATGTATTGAATCGCGACGCAATTTGTGTGTTCCATTGTCATTAAGAGGCTCTGAACCTTACGATTAACTGTCAGTTTTGCGTCGGTTTCGAAAATCTAGACTCACAGGAGAACGACCATAAGGTGCCCGAGGCAGCAGTAGACCCTTGGAGACAAGTCGGCTGGAGGACGATGTATTGAATCGCGACGCGATTTGTGTGTTCCATCGTCATTAAGAGGCTCTGAACGTAACATTTAGCTGTCAGTTTTGCGACGGATTCGAAAATCTAGACTCACAGGAGATCGACCATAAGGTGCCCGAGGCAGCACTAGACCCTTGGAGACAAGTCGGCTGGAAGACGATGTATTGAATCGCGACGCGATTTGTGTGTTCCATCGTCATTAACATGCTCTGAACGTTACAATTAACTGTCAGTTTTGCGTCGGATTCGAATATCTAGACTCACAGGAGAACGACCATAAGGTGCCCGAGGCAGCACTAGACCCTTGGAGACGAGTCGGCTGTCGGACGATGTATTGAATCGCGACGCAATTTGTGTGTTCCATCGTCATTAAGAGGCTCTGAACGTTACAATTCACTGTCAGTTTTGCGTCGGATTCGAAAATCTAGACTCACAGGAGAACGACCATAAGGTGCCCGAGGCAGCAATAGACCCTTGGAGACAAGTCGGCTGGAGGACGATGTATTGAATCGCGACGCAATTTGTGTGTTCCATCGTTATTAACAGGCTCTGAACGTTACAATTCACTGTCAGTTATGCGTCGTATTCGGAAAACTAGGCTCACAGCAGGACGACCATAAGGTGCCCGAGGCAGCAATAGACCTTTGGAGACAGGTCGGCTGTCGGACGAAGTATTGAATCTCGACGCAATTTGTGTGTTCCATAGTCATTAACAGGCTCTGAACGTTACAATTAACTGTCAGTTTTGCGTCGGATTCGAAAATCTAGACTCACAGGAGAACGACCATAAGGTGCCCGAGGCAGCAATAGACCCTTGGAGACGAGTCGGCTGTCGGACGATGTATTGAAAAGCGACGCAATTTGTGTGTTCCATCGTCATTAAGAGGCTCTGAACGTTACAATTAACTGTCAGTTTAGCGTCGGATTCGAAAAACTAGACTCACAGGAGAACGACCATAGGGTCCCCGAGGCAGCAATAGACCTTTGGAGACAGGTCGGCTGTCGGACGATGTATTGAATATCGACGCAATTTGTGTGTTGCATCGTCATTAAGAGGCTCTGAACGTTACAATTAACTGTCAGTTTTGCGTCGGATTCGAAAAACTAGACACACAGGACAACGACCATAAGGTGACCGAGGCAGCAATAGACCCTTGGAGACAGGGCGGCTGGAGGACGATGTATTGAATCGCCACGCGATTTGTGTGTTCCATCGTCATTATCAGGCTCTGAACGTTACAATTAACTGTCAGTTTTGCGTCGGATTCGAAAATCTTGACCCACAGGAGGACGACCATAAGGTGCCCGAGGCAGCACAAGACCCTTGGAGACGAGTCGGCTGTCGGACGATGTATTGAATCGCGACGCAATTTGTGTGTTCCATCGTCATTTAGAGGCTCTGAACGTTACAATTCACTGTCAGTTTTGCGTCGGATTCGAAAATCTAGACTCACAGGAGAACGACCATAAGGTGTCCGAGGCAGCACTAGACCCTTGGAGACAGGTCGGCCGGAGGACGATGTATTGAATCGCGACGCAATTTGTATGTTCCATTGTCATTAAGAGGCTCTGAAACTTACAATTAACTGTCAGTTTTGCGTCGGAGTCGAAAATCTAGACTCACAGGAGAACGACCATAAGTGCCCGAGGCAGCAATAGACCCTTGGAGACAAGACGGCTGGAGGACGATGTATTGAATCGCGAGGCAATTTGTGTGTTCCATCGTCATTAAGAGGCTCTGAACGTTACAATTAACTGTCAGTTTTGCGTCGGATTCGAAAAACTAGACTCATAGGAGAACGACCATAAGGTGCCCGAGGCAGCAATAGACCCTGGGGGACAGGTCGGCCGGAGGACGATGTATTGAATCGCGACGCAATTTGTGTGTTCCATTGTCATTAAGAGGCTCTGAACCTTACGATTAACTGTCAGTTTTGCGTCGGTTTCGAAAATCTAGACTCACAGGAGAACGACCATAAGGTGCCCGAGGCAGCACTAGACCCTTGCAGACAAGTCGGCTGGAGGACGATGTATTGAATCGCGACGCGATTTGTGTGTTCCATCGTCATTAACAGGCTCTGAACGTTACAATTAACTGTCAGTTTTGCGTCGGATTCGAAAGTCTAGACTCACAGGAGATCGACCATAAGGTGCCCGAGGCAGCAATAAACCCTTGGAGACAGGTCGGCCGAAGGACGATGTATTGAATCGCGACGCAATTTGTGTGTTCCATTGTCATTAAGGGGCTCTGAACCTTACGATTAACTGTCAGTTTTGCGTCGGATTCGAAAATCTAGACTCACAGGAGAACGACCATAAGGTGCCCGAGGCAGCAGTAGACCCTTGGAGACAAGTCGGCTGGAGGACGATGTATTGAATCGCGACGCGATTTGTGTGTTCCATCGTCATTAAGAGGCTCTGAACGTAACATTTAACTGTCAGTTTTGCGACGGATTCGAAAATCTAGACTCACAGGAGATCGACCATAAGGTGCCCGAGGCAGCACTAGACCCTTGGAGACAAGTCGGCTGGAAGACGATGTATTGAATCGCGACGCGATTTGTGTGTTCCATCGTCATTAACATGCTATGAACGTTACAATTAACTGTCAGTTTTGCGTCGGATTCGAATATCTAGACTCACAGGAGAACGACCATAAGGTGCCCGAGGCAGCACTAGACCCTTGGAGACAAGTCGGCTGGAGGACGATGTACTGAATCGCGACGCAATTTGTGTGTTCCATCGTCATTAACAGGCTCTGAACGTTACAATTAACTGTCAGTTATGCGTCGTATTCGGAAAACTAGACTCACAGCAGAGCGACCATAAGGTGCCCGAGGCAGCAATAGACCTTTGGAGACAGGTCGGCTGTCGGACGATGTATTGATTCGCGACGCAATTTGTGTGTTCCATCGTCATTAAGAGGCTCTGAACGTTACAATTAACTGTCAGTTTTGCGTCGGATTCGAAAAACTAGACTCACAGGTGAACGACCATAACGTGCCCGAGGCAGCAATAGACCCTTGGAAACTAGGCGGCTGGAGGACGATGTATCGAATGGCGACGCAATTTGTATGTTCCATAGTCATTAACAGGCTCTGAACGTTACAATTAACTGTCAGTTTTGCGTCGGATTCGATAAACTAGACTCACAGGAGAACGACCATAAGGTGCCCGGGGCAGCAATAGACCCTTGGAGACAAGTCGGCTGGAGGACGATGTATTGAATCGCGACGCAATTTGTGTGTTCCATTGTCATTAAGAGGCTCTGAACGTTACAATTCACTGTCAGTTTTGCGTCGGATTCGAAAAGCTAGACTCACAGGAGGACGACCATAAGGTGCCCGAGGCAGCACTAGACCCTTGGAGACGAGTCGGCTGTCGGACGATGTATTGAATCGCGACGCAATTTGTGTGTTCCATCGTCATTAAGAGGCTCTAAACGTTACAATTCACTGTCAGTTTTGCGTCGGATTCGAAAATCTAGACTCACAGGAGAACGACCATAAGGTGCCCGAGGCAGCAATAGACCCTTGGAGACAAGTCGGCTGGAGGACGATGTATTGAATCGCGACGCAATTTGTGTGTTCCATCGTTATTAACAGGCTCTGAACGTTACAATTCACTGTCAGTTATGCGTCGTACTCGGAAAACTAGGCTCACAGCAGGACGACCATAAGGTGCCCGAGGCAGCAATAGACCTTTGGAGACAGGTCGGCTGTCGGACGAAGTATTGAATCTCGACGCAATTTGTGTGTTCCATAGTCATTAACAGGCTCTGAACGTTACAATTAACTGTCAGTTTTGCGTCGGATTCGAAAAACTAGACTCACAGGAGAACGACCATAAGGTTCCCGAGGCAGCAATAGACCCTTGGAGACGAGTCGGCTGTCGGACGATGTATTGAAAAGCGACGCAATTTGTGTGTTCCATCGTCATTAAGAGGCTCTGAACGTTACAATTAACTGTCAGTTTAGCGTCGGATTCGAAAAACTAGACTCACAGGAGAACGACCATAGGGTCCCCGAGGCAGCAATAGACCTTTGGAGACAGGTCGGCTGTCAGACGATGTATTGAATATCGACGCAATTTGTGTGTTCCATCGTCATTAAGAGGCTCTGAACGTTACAATTAACTGTCAGTATTGCGTCGGATTCGAAAAACTAGACACACAGGAGAACGACCATAAGGTGACCGAGGCAGCAATAGACCCTTGGAGACAGGGCGGCTGGAGGACGATGTATTGAATCGCGACGCGATTTGTGTCTTCCACCGTCATTATCAGGCTCTGAACGTTACAATTAACTGTCAGTTTTGCGTCGGATTCGAAAATCTTGACCCACAGGAGGACGACCATAAGGTGCCCGAGGCAGCACAAGACCCTTGGAGACGAGTCGGCTGTCGGACGATGTATTGAATCGCGACGCAATTTGTGTGTTCCATCGTCATTAAGAGGCTCTGAACGTTACAATTCACTGTCAGTTTTGCGTCGGATTCGAAAATCTAGACTCACAGGAGAACGACCATAAGGTGTCCGAGGCAGCACTAGACCCTTGGAGACAGGTCGGCCGGAGGACGATGTATTAAATCGCGACGCAATTTGTGTGTTCCATTGTCATTAAGAGGCTCTGAAACTTACAATTAACTGTCAGTTTTGCGTCGGAGTCGAAAATCTAGACTCACAGGAGAACGACCATAAGTGCCCGAGGCAGCAATAGACCCTTGGAGACAAGTCGGCTGGAGGACGATGTATTGAATCGCGAGGCAATTTTTGTGTTCCATCGTCATTAAGAGGCTCTGAACCTTACGATTAACTGTCAGTTTTGCGTCGGATTCGAAAATCTAGACTCAC
Source organism: Schistocerca nitens (assembly GCF_023898315.1). Taxonomy (NCBI): domain Eukaryota; kingdom Metazoa; phylum Arthropoda; class Insecta; order Orthoptera; family Acrididae; genus Schistocerca; species Schistocerca nitens. The sequence goes on along the minus strand of NC_064615.1, from coordinate 1,197,999,261 downwards.
AGGAGAACGACCATAAGGTGCCCGAGGCAGCACTAGACCCTTGGAGACAAGTCGGCTGGAGGACGATGTATTGAATCGCGACGCGATTTGTGTGTTCCATCGTCATTAAGAGGCTCTGAACGTAACATTTAACTGTCAGTTTTGCGACGGATTCGAAAATCTAGACTCACAGGGGATCGACCATAGGGTGCCCGAGGCAGCACTAGACCCTTGGAGACAAGTCGGCTGGAAGACGATGTATTGAATCGCGACGCAATTTGTGTGTTCCATCGTCATTAAGAGGCTCTGAACGTTACAATTCACTGTCAGTTTTGCGTCGGATTCGAAAATCTAGACTCACAGGAGAACGACCATAAGGTGCCCGAGGCAGCAATAGACTCTTGGAGACAAGCCGGCTGGAGGACGATGTATTGAATCGCGACGCAATTTGTGTGTTCCATCGTCATTAAGAGGCTCTGGACGTTACAATTAACTGTCAGTTTTGCGTCGGATTCGAAAATCTAGACTCACAGGAGAACGACCATAAGGTGCCCGAGGCAGCAATAGACCCTTGGAGACAAGTCGGCTGGAGGACGATGTATTGAATCGCGACGCAATTTGTGTGTTCCATCGTTATTAACAGCCTCTGAACGTTACAATTCACTGTCAGTTATGCGTCGTATTCGGAAAACTAGGCTCACAGCAGAACGACCATAAGGTGCCCGAGGCAGCAATAGACCTTTGGAGACAGGTCGGCCGTCGGACGAAGTATTGAATCTCGACGCAATTTGTGTGTTCCATAGTCATTAACAGGCTCTGAACGTTGCAATTAACTGTCAGTTTTGCGTCGGATTCGAAAAACTAGACTCACAGGAAAACGACCATAAGGTGCCCGAGGCAGCAATAGACCCTTGGAGACGAGTCGGCTGTCGGACGATGTATTGAAAAGCGACGCAATTTGTGTGTTCCATCGTCATTAAGAGCCTCTGAACGTTACAATTAACTGTCAGTTTTGCGTCGGATTCGAAAAACTAGACTCACAGGAGAACGACCATAGGGTCCCCGAGGCAGCAATAGACCTTTGGAGACAGGTCGGCTGTCGGACGATGTATTGAATATCGACGCAATTTGTGTGTTCCATCGTCATTAAGAGGCTCTGAACGTTACAATTAACTGTCAGTTTTGCGTCGGAATCGAAAAACTAGACACACAGGAGAACGACCATAAGGTGACCGAGGCAGCAATAGACCCTTGGAGACAGGGCGGCTGGAGGACGATGTATTGAATCGCGACGCGATTTGTGTGTTCCATCGTCATTATCAGGCTCTGAACGTTACAATTAACTGTCAGTTTTGCGTCGGATTCGAAAATCTAGACCCACAGGAGGACGACCATAAGGTGACCGAGGCAGCACAAGACCCTTGGAGACGAGTCGGCTGTCGGACGATGTATTGAATCGCGACGCAATTTGTGTGTTCCATCGTCATTAAGAGGCTCTGAACGTTACAATTCACTGTCAGTTTTGCGTCGGATTCGAAAATCTAGACTCACAGGAGAACAACCATAAGGTGCCCGAGGCAGCAATAGACTCTTGGAGACAAGTCGGCTGGTGGACGATGTATTGAATCGCGACGCAATTTGTGTGTTCCATCGTCATTAACAGGCTCTGAACGTTACAATTAACTGTCAGTTTTGCGTCGGAGTCGAAAATCTAGACTCACAGGAGAACGACCATAAGTGCCCGAGGCAGCAATAGACCCTTGGAGACAAGTCGGCTGGAGGACGATGTATTGAATCGCGAGGCAATTTGTGTGTTCCATCGTCATTAAGAGGCTCTGAACCTTACGATTAACTGTCAGTTTTGCGTCGGATTCGAAAATCTAGACTCACAGGAGAACGACCATAAGGTGCCCGAGGCAGCACTAGACCCTTGGAGACAAGTCGGCTGGAGGACGATGTATTGAATCGCGACGCGATTTGTGTGTTCCATCGTCATTAAGAGGCTCTGAACGTAACATTTAACTGTCAGTTTTGCGACGGATTCGAAAATCTAGACTCACAGGAGATCGACCATAGGGTGCCCGAGGCAGCACTAGACCCTTGGAGACAAGTCGGCTGGAAGACGATGTATTGAATCGCGACGCAATTTGTGTGTTCCATCGTCATTAAGAGGCTCTGAACGTTACAATTCACTGTCAGTTTTGCGTCGGATTCGAAAATCTAGACTCACAGGAGAACGACCATAAGGTGCCCGAGGCAGCAATAGACTCTTGGAGACAAGTCGGCTGGAGGACGATGTATTGAATCGCGACGCAATTTGTGTGTTCCATCGTCATTAAGAGGCTCTGGACGTTACAATTAACTGTCAGTTTTGCGTCGGATTCGAAAATCTAGACTCACAGGAGAACGACCATAAGGTGCCCGAGGCAGCAATAGACCCTTGGAGACAAGTCGGCTGGAGGACGATGTATTGAATCGCGACGCAATTTGTGTGTTCCATCGTTATTAACAGCCTCTGAACGTTACAATTCACTGTCAGTTATGCGTCGTATTCGGAAAACTAGGCTCACAGCAGAACGACCATAAGGTGCCCGAGGCAGCAATAGACCTTTGGAGACAGGTCGGCCGTCGGACGAAGTATTGAATCTCGACGCAATTTGTGTGTTCCATAGTCATTAACAGGCTCTGAACGTTGCAATTAACTGTCAGTTTTGAGTCGGATTCGAAAAACTAGACTCACAGGAAAACGACCGTAAGGTGCCCGAGGCAGCAATAGACCCTTGGAGACGAGTCGGCTGTCGGACGATGTATTGAAAAGCGACGCAATTTGTGTGTTCCATCGTCATTAAGAGCCTCTGAACGTTACAATTAACTGTCAGTTTTGCGTCGGATTCGAAAAACTAGACTCACAGGAGAACGACCATAGGGTCCCCGAGGCAGCAATAGACCTTTGGAGACAGGTCGGCTGTCGGACGATGTATTGAATATCGACGCAATTTGTGTGTTCCATCGTCATTAAGAGGCTCTGAACGTTACAATTAACTGTCAGTTTTGCGTCGGATTCGGAAAACTAGACACACAGGAGAACGACCTTAAGGTGACCGAGGCAGCAATAGACCCTTGGAGACAGGGCGGCTGGAGGACGATGTATTGAATCGCGACGCGATTTGTGTGTTCCATCGTCATTATCAGGCTCTGAACGTTACAATTAACTGTCAGTTTTGCGTCGGATTCGAAAATCTAGACCCACAGGAGGACGACCATAAGGTGACCGAGGCAGCACAAGACCCTTGGAGACGAGTCGGCTGTCGGACGATGTATTGAATCGCGACGCAATTTGTGTGTTCCATCGTCATTAAGAGGCTCTGAACGTTACAATTCACTGTCAGTTTTGCGTCGGATTCGAAAATCTAGACTCACAGGAGAACAACCATAAGGTGCCCGAGGCAGCAATAGACTCTTGGAGACAAGTCGGCTGGTGGACGATGTATTGAAACGCGACGCAATTTGTGTGTTCCATCGTCATTAACAGGCTCTGAACGTTACAATTAACTGTCAGTTTTGCGTCGGAGTCGAAAATCTAGACTCACAGGAGAACGACCATAAGTGCCCGAGGCAGCAATAGACCCTTGGAGACAAGACGGATGGAGGACGATGTATTGAATCGCGAGGCAATTTGTGTGTTCCATCGTCATTAAGAGGCTCTGAACGTTACAATTAACTGTCAGTTTTGCGTCGGATTCGAAAAACTAGACTCACAGGAGAACGACCATAAGGTGCCCGAGGCAGCAATAGACCCTGGGGGACAGGTCGGCCGGAGGACGATGTATTGAATCGCGACGCAATTTGTGTGTTCCATTGTCATTAAGAGGCTCTGAACCTTACGATTAACTGTCAGTTTTGCGTCGGTTTCGAAAATCTAGACTCACAGGAGAACGACCATAAGGTGCCCGAGGCAGCACTAGACCCTTGGAGACAAGTCGGCTGGAGGACGATGTATTGAATCGCGACGCGATTTGTGTGTTCCATCGTCATTAACAGGCTCTGAACGTTACAATTAACTGTCAGTTTTGCGTCGGATTCGAAAATCTAGACTCACAGGAGATCGACCATAAGGTGCCCGAGGCAGCAATAAACCCTTGGAGACAGGTCGGCCGAAGGACGATGTATTGAATCGCGACGCAATTTGTGTGTTCCATTGTCATTAAGGGGCTCTGAACCTTACGATTAACTGTCAGTTTTGCGTCGGATTCGAAAATCTAGACTCACAGGAGAACGACCATAAGGTGCCCGAGGCAGCAGTAGACCCTTGGAGACAAGTCGGCTGGAGGACGATGTATTGAATCGCGACGCGATTTGTGTGTTCCATCGTCATTAAGAGGCTCTGAACGTAACATTTAACTGTCAGTTTTGCGACGGATTCGAAAATCTAGACTCACAGGAGATCGACCATAAGGTGCCCGAGGCAGCACTAGACCCTTGGAGACAAGTCGGCTGGAAGACGATGTATTGAATCGCGACGCGATTTGTGTGTTCCATCGTCATTAACATGCTCTGAACGTTACAATTAACTGTCAGTTTTGCGTCGGATTCGAATATCTAGACTCACAGGAGTACGACCATAAGGTGCCCGAGGCAGCACTAGACCCTTGGAGACAAGTCGGCTGGAGGACGATGTACTGAATCGCGACGCAATTTGTGTGTTCCATCGTCATTAAGGGGCTCTGAACGTTACAATTAACTGTCAGTTATGCGTCGTATTCGGAAAACTAGACTCACAGCAGAGCGACCATAAGGTGCCCGAGGCAGCAATAGACCTTTGGAGACAGGTCGGCTGTCGGACGATGTATTGATTCGCGACGCAATTTGTGTGTTCCATCGTCATTAAGAGGCTCTGAACGTTACAATTAACTGTCAGTTTTGCGTCGGATTCGAAAAACTAGACTCACAGGTGAACGACCATAAGGTGCCCGAGGCAGCAATAGACCCTTGGAAACTAGGCGGCTGGAGGACGATGTATCGAATGGCGACGCAATTTGTATGTTCCATAGTCATTAACAGGCTCTGAACGTTACAATTAACTGTCAGTTTTGCGTCGGATTCGAAAAACTAGACTCACAGGAGAACGACCATAAGGTGCCCGGGGCAGCAATAGACCCTTGGAGACAAGTCGGCTGGAGGACGATGTATTGAATCGCGACGCAATTTGTGTGTTCCATTGTCATTAAGAGGCTCTGAACGTTACAATTCACTGTCAGTTTTGCGTCGGATTCGAAAAGCTAGACTCACAGGAGGACGACCATAAGGTGCCCGAGGCAGCACTAGACCCTTGGAGACGAGTCGGCTGTCGGACGATGTATTGAATCGCGACGCAATTTGTGTGTTCCATCGTCATTAAGAGGCTCTGAACGTTACAATTCACTGTCAGTTTTGCGTCGGATTCGAAAATCTAGACTCACAGGAGAACGACCATAAGGTGCCCGAGGCAGCAATAGACCCTTGGAGACAAGTCGGCTGGAGGACGATGTATTGAATCGCGACGCAATTTGTGTGTTCCATCGTTATTAACAGGCTCTGAACGTTACAATTCACTGTCAGTTATGCGTCGTATTCGGAAAACTAGGCTCACAGCAGGACGACCATAAGGTGCCCGAGGCAGCAATAGACCTTTGGAGACAGGTCGGCTGTCGGACGAAGTATTGAATCTCGACGCAATTTGTGTGTTCCATAGTCATTAAGAGGCTCTGAACGTTACAATTAACTGTCAGTTTTGCGTCGGATTCGAAAATCTAGACTCACAGGAGAACGACCATAAGGTGCCCGAGGCAGCAATAGACCCTTGGAGACGAGTCGGCTGTCGGACGATGTATTGATTCGCGACGCAATTTGTGTGTTCCATCGTCATTAAGAGGCTCTGAACGTTACAATTAACTGTCAGTTTAGGGTCGGATTCGAAAAACTAGACTCACAGGAGAACTACCATAGGGTCCCCGAGGCAGCAATAGACCTTTGGAGACAGGTCGGCTGTCGGACGATGTATTGAATATCGACGCAATTTGTGTGTTGCATCGTCATTAAGAGGCTCTGAACGTTACAATTAACTGTCAGTTTTGCGTCGGATTCGAAAAACTAGACTCATAGGAGAACGACCATAAGGTGCCCGAGGCAGCAATAGACCCTGGGGGACAGGTCGGCCGGAGGACGATGTATTGAATCGCGACGCAATTTGTGTGTTCCATTGTCATTAAGAGGCTCTGAACCTTACGATTAACTGTCACTTTTGCGTCGGTTTCGAAAATCTAGACTCACAGGAGAACGACCATAAGGTGCCCGAGGCAGCACTAGACCCTTGCAGACAAGTCGGCTGGAGGACGATGTATTGAATCGCGACGCGATTTGTGTGTTCCATCGTCATTAACAGGCTCTGAACGTTACAATTAACTGTCAGTTTTGCGTCGGATTCGAAAATCTAGACTCACAGGAGATCGACCATAAGGTGCCCGAGGCAGCAATAAACCCTTGGAGACAGGTCGGCCGAAGGACGATGTATTGAATCGCGACGCAATTTGTGTGTTCCATTGTCATTAAGGGGCTCTGAACCTTACGATTAACTGTCAGTTTTGCGTCGGATTCGAAAATCTAGACTCACAGGAGAACGACCATAAGGTGCCCGAGGCAGCAGTAGACCCTTGGAGACAAGTCGGCTGGAGGACGATGTATTGAATCGCGACGCGATTTGTGTGTTCCATCGTCATTAAGAGGCTCTGAACGTAAGATTTAACTGTCAGTTTTGCGACGGATTCGAAAATCTAGACTCACAGGAGATCGACCATAAGGTGCCCGAGGCAGCACTAGACCCTTGGAGACAAGTCGGCTGGAAGACGATGTATTGAACCGCGACGCGATTTGTGCGTTCCATCGTCATTAACATGCTATGAACGTTACAATTAACTGTCAGTTTTGCGTCGGATTCGAATATCTAGACTCACAGGAGAACGACCATAAGGTGCCCGAGGCAGCACTAGACCCTTGGAGACAAGTCGGCTGGAGGACGATGTACTGAATCGCGACAATTTGTGTGTTCCATCGTCATTAAGAGGCTCTGAACGTTACAATTAACTGTCAGTTATGCGTCGTATTCGGAAAACTAGACTCACAGCAGAGCGACCATAAGGTGCCCGAGGCAGCAATAGACCTTTGGAGACAGGTCGGCTGTCGGACGATGTATTGATTCGCGACGCAATTTGTGTGTTCCATCGTCATTAAGAGGCTCTGAACGTTACAATTAACTGTCAGTTTTGCGTCGGATTCGAAAAAGTAGACTCACAGGTGAACGACCATAAGGTGCCCGAGGCAGCAATAGACCCTTGGAAACTAGGCGGCTGGAGGACGATGTATCGAATGGCGACGCAATTTGTATGTTCCATAGTCATTAACAGGCTCTGAACGTTACAATTAACTGTCAGTTTTGCGTCGGATTCGAAAAACTAGACTCACAGGAGAACGACCATAAGGTGCCCGGGGCAGCAATAGACCCTTGGAGACAAGTCGGCTGGAGGACGATGTATTGAATCGCGACGCAATTTGTGTGTTCCATTGTCATTAAGAGGCTCTGAACGTTACAATTCACTGTCAGTTTTGCGTCAGATTCGAAAAGCTAGACTCACAGGAGGACGACCATAAGGTGCCCGAGGCAGCACTAGACCCTTGGAGACGAGTCGGCTGTCGGACGATGTATTGAATCGCGACGCAATTTGTGTGTTCCATCGTCATTAAGAGGCTCTAAACGTTACAATTAACTGTCAGTTTTGCGTCGGATTCGAAAATCTAGACTCACAGGAGAACGACCATAAGGTGCCCGAGGCAGCAATAGACCCTTGGAGACAAGTCGGCTGGAGGACGATGTATTGAATCGCGACGCAATTTGTGTGTTCCATCGTTATTAACAGGCTCTGAACGTTACAATTCACTGTCAGTTATGCGTCGTACTCGGAAAACTAGGCTCACAGCAGGACGACCATAAGGTGCCCGAGGCAGCAATAGACCTTTGGAGACAGGTCGGCTGTCGGACGAAGTATTGAATCTCGACGCAATTTGTGTGTTCCATAGTCATTAACAGGCTCTGAACGTTACAATTAACTGTCAGTTTTGCGTCGGATTCGAAAATCTAGACTCACAGGAGAACGACCATAAGGTGCCCGAGGCAGCAATAGACCCTTGGAGACGAGTCGGCTGTCGGACGATGTATTGAAAAGCGACGCAATTTGTGTGTTCCATCGTCATTAAGAGGCTCTGAACGTTACAATTAACTGTCAGTTTAGCGTCGGATTCGAAAAACTAGACTCACAGGAGAACGACCATAGGGTCCCCGAGGCAGCAATAGACCTTTGGAGACAGGTCGGCTGTCGGACGATGTATTGAATATCGACGCAATTTGTGTGTTCCATCGTCATTAAGAGGCTCTGAACGTTACAATTAACTGTCAGTTTTGCGTCGGATTCGAAAAACTAGACACACAGGAGAACGACCATAAGGTGACCGAGGCAGCAATAGACCCTTGGAGACAGGGCGGCTGGAGGACGATGTATTGAATCGCGACGCGAATTGTGTGTTCCATCGTCATTATCAGGCTCTGAACGTTACAATTAACTGTCAGTTTTGCGTCGGATTCGAAAATCTTGACCAACAGGAGGACGACCATAAGGTGCCCGAGGCAGCACAAGACCCTTGGAGACGAGTCGGCTGTCGGACGATGTATTGAATCGCGACGCAATTTGTGTGTTCCATCGTCATTAAGAGGCTCTGAACGTTACAATTCACTGTCAGTTTTGCGTCGGATTCGAAAATCTAGACTCACAGGAGATCGACCATAAGGTGCCCGAGGCAGCAATAAACCCTTGGAGACAGGTCGGCCGAAGGACGATGTATTGAATCGCGACGCAATTTGTGTGTTCCATTGTCATTAAGGGGCTCTGAACCTTACGATTAACTGTCAGTTTTGCGTCGGATTCGAAAATCTAGACTCACAGGAGAACGACCATAAGGTGCCCGAGGCAGCAGTAGACCCTTGGAGACAAGTCGGCTGGAGGACGATGTATTGAATCGCGACGCGATTTGTGTGTTCCATCGTCATTAAGAGGCTCTGAACGTAACATTTAACTGTCAGTTTTGCGACGGATTCGAAAATCTAGACACACAGGAGATCGACCATAAGGTGCCCGAGGCAGCACTAGACCCTTGGAGACAAGTCGGCTGGAAGACGATGTATTGAATCGCGACGCGATTTGTGTGTTCCATCGTCATTAACATGCTCTGAACGTTACAATTAACTGTCAGTTTTGCGTCGGATTCGAATATCTAGACTCACAGGAGAACGACCATAAGGTGCCCGAGGCAGCACTAGACCCTTGGAGACAAGTCGGCTGGAGGACGATGTACTGAATCGCGACGCAATTTGTGTGTTCCATCGTCATTAACAGGCTCTGAACGTTACAATTAACTGTCAGTTATGCGTCGTATTCGGAAAACTAGACTCACAGCAGAGCGACCATAAGGTGCCCGAGGCAGCAATAGACCTTTGGAGACAGGTCGGCTGTCGGACGATGTATTGATTCGCGACGCAATTTGTGTGTTCCATCGTCATTAAGAGGCTCTGAACGTTACAATTAACTGTCAGTTTTGCGTCGGATTCGAAAAAGTAGACTCACAGGTGAACGACCATAAGGTGCCCGAGGCAGCAATAGACCCTTGGAAACTAGGCGGCTGGAGGACGATGTATCGAATGGCGACGCAATTTGTATGTTCCATAGTCATTAACAGGCTCTGAACGTTACAATTAACTGTCAGTTTTGCGTCGGATTCGAAAAACTAGACTCACAGGAGAACGACCATAAGGTGCCCGGGGCAGCAATAGACCCTTGGAGACAAGTCGGCTGGAGGACGATGTATTGAATCGTGACGCAATTTGTGTGTTCCATTGTCATTAAGAGGCTCTGAACGTTACAATTCACTGTCAGTTTTGCGTCGGATTCGAAAAGCTAGACTCACAGGAGGACGATCATAAGGTGCCCGAGGCAGCACTAGACCCTTGGAGACGAGTCGGCTGTCGGACGATGTATTGAATCGCGACGCAATTTGTGTGTTCCATCGTCATTAAGAGGCTCTGAACGTTACAATTCACTGTCAGTTTTGCGTCGGATTCGAAAATCTAGACTCACAGGAGAACGACCATAAGGTGCCCGAGGCAGCAATAGACCCTTGGAGACAAGTCGGCTGGAGGACGATGTATTGAATCGCGACGCAATTTGTGTGTTCCATCGTTATTAACGGGCTCTGAACGTTACAATTCACTGTCAGTTATGCGTCGTATTCGGAAAACTAGGCTCACAGCAGGACGACCATAAGGTGCCCGAGGCAGCAATAGACCTTTGGAGACAGGTCGGCTGTCGGTCGAAGTATTGAATATCGACGCAATTTGTGTGTTCCATCGTCATTAAGAGGCTCTGAACGTTACAATTAACTGTCAGTTTTGCGTCGGATTCGAAAAACTAGACACACAGGAGAACGACCATAAGGTGACCGAGGCAGCAATAGACCCTTGGAGACAGGGCGGCTGGAGGACGATGTATTGAATCGCGACGCGATTTGTGTGTTCCATCGTCATTATCAGGCTCTGAACGTTACAATTAACTGTCAGTTTTGCGTCGGATTCGAAAATCTTGACCCACAGGAGGACGACCATAAGGTGCCCGAGGCAGCACAAGACCCTTGGAGACGAGTCGGCTGTCGGACGATGTATTGAATCGCGACGCAATTTGTGTGTTCCATCGTCATTAAGAGGCTCTGAACGTTACAATTCACTGTCAGTTTTGCGTCGGATTCGAAAATCTAGACTCACAGGAGAACGACCATAAGGTGTCCGAGGCAGCACTAGACCCTTGGAGACAGGTCGGCCGGAGGACGATGTATTGAATCGCGACGCAATTTGTGTGTTCCATTGTCATTAAGAGGCTCTGAAACTTACAATTAACTGTCAGTTTTGCGTCGGAGTCGAAAATCTAGACTCACAGGAGAACGACCATAAGTGCCCGAGGCAGCAATAGACCCTTGGAGACAAGACGGCTGGAGGACGATGTATTGAATCGCGAGGCAATTTGTGTGTTCCATCGTCATTAAGAGGCTCTGAACGTTACAATTAACTGTCAGTTTTGCGTCGGATTCGAAAAACTAGACTCACAGGAGAACGACTATAAGGTGCCCGAGGCAGCAATAGACCCTGGGGGACAGGTCGGCCGGAGGACGATGTATTGAATCGCGACGCAATTTGTGTGTTCCATTGTCATTAAGAGGCTCTGAACCTTACAATTAACTGTCAGTTTTGCGTCGGTTTCGAAAATCTAGACTCACAGGAGAACGACCATAAGGTGCCCGAGGCAGCACTAGACCCTTGGAGACAAGTCGGCTGGCGGACTATGTGAAAGATTGTAACTCTAATTTGCTTTGCTGAATAGCGTAAGATTGTGACTTGAATTTGGTATGCTGAAATCGGGTGCTAATTAGACCATGAAAGCGGTTTAAAACTGTGAGCTCTCTTGGGAGGTTAACCGTGCGTTTACTGGGCCACTGTTTCACGACTGGGTAACTAGTCTAGGTTTACCACCTTACCAATCAGACTAACATTGATTATAATCTTTTACAGTCATACAACAACCGGTAATATATCTATATAAAAGGAGAATTTAAATAAAAAGAAAGAAATCAGTTTATATTTGCAAATTTATTTTAAAGATTGTTCATTATATTTATGCATATTATACGTGAGTTATAACTGAGCTGGTGCCTTATTTACGATTGTGAGACTGTGAGATTGGAATATTACGGAACACATAAAATATGGAGCCAAGATTGGGAGACTGGATACAACACTGCATTCATAAAACAACACACAAAGAACATTGAAACACATGCAACAGAAAGTTAACCACAACCAATAGATTCAAATTTTCAGTTAAAGAAATTGCTTTCGTAGCACAATCCTGTCCGTCTTGTAACTACCCTTCACGTGGTCAACTTGGTTTACAGAAAGCGTATAACTCCACAATAATTTAGATAATAAAAATAAATTAGATCAAAAAGCAAATTACAAAACAAAAACCTCGAACTGGTTACTAACGTCTTTCTATTAACCTGATGGGTCAAACAGTTATATAAGCACGTGGTACTGGTCTCACAAAGTACACGCCACGTGGGTTGAACATAAAGAAAAGTTGGTATATTCAAAATCTTTTCAAGACGATACGTTATAATCACACAAGCATTTGCATTTAAGATTGATCTTACTTAGAGTTACTGACCAACACGTGGTTCCACTTTACTCACAAAGTAGTAACAAAGCAACTACCGCAAATTAATCTGAACTGGACACGAGAATTACACTCCGCTGCAATTAAAGATAACCTTAGCTATTTTAAAGCTAACCCGAAATAAAATGATTAAATTCTCAGTTAACCTGAACTTAACAAATCCATTGTCCTATGGACTTAACAGACACGCGCTTGGCCGGAGGTCTTACCACTTCAGACGCTCGCTACCGCCAGACTGCTACTGCTGGACTCCAACTGCCGACTGCTCGGCTGCAACTCTCCAACTTCCAGACTCCCACTGAACTACCCAGCGTGCTCCCGAGAGTCGCTCACAAAGACCAACGGAAGGCGCCAGAGGGGCAGCTTCCTATACCAACATGACAGGGGACGGACCGGACCATACTAAGAATGGAAACCTCTCTGCTTTTAGGAACCGTAGCTACCTGTTTCAACGTTGGTCCTACTGTTCTCTAGCAGACAGCCTTGTCTGCTACCCTCAAGCATGCAGCTACAAACACATTTGATCATTCATCCTCTCACACAGAAGGGAAGGGGGATGACAGTATCTTATCATACACAGTATATAAAAGAAAGCGGATGTAGGTTCCGTATGAGACTGTGTGACATGAATTACATATAAGAATTACATATAAACTGTGCTTTAAAGTGTAGTAGTGTGAGAGATCGTTCTTGTTTACGTGTAAAAGTAACACGTTCCACTACTCAGTCTCCTCCCAGATAGTCAGAAACGCCACAGTAAATTTAGAAGAGGAATTTATTCCTTAAAAGACAACAAATTTGAGAAATTAAACATGAAAGGAATCCAACAGAGACCTTTCATATGTATTGAATCGCGACGCGATTTGTGTGTTCCATCGTCATTAACAGGCTCTGAACGTTACAATTAACTGTCAGTTTTGCGTCGGATTCGCAAATCTAGACTCACAGGAGATCGACCATAAGGTGCCCGAGGCAGCAATAAACCCTTGGAGACAGGTCGGCCGAAGGACGATATATTGAATCGCGACGCAATTTGTGTGTTCCATTGTCATTAAGGGGATCTGAACCTTACGATTAACTGTCAGTTTTGCGTCGGATTCGAAAATCTAGACTCACAGGAGAACGACCATAAGGTGCCCGAGGCAGCAGTAGACCCTTGGAGACAAGTCGGCTGGAGGACGATGTATTGAATCGCGACGCGATTTGTGTGTTCCATCGTCATTAAGAGGCTCTGAACGTAACATTTAACTGTCAGTTTTGCGACGGATTCGAAAATCTAGACTCACAGGAGATCGTCCATAAGGTGCCCGAGGCAGCACTAGACCCTTGGAGACAAGTCGGCTGGAAGACGATGTATTGAATCGCGACGCGATTTGTGTGTTCCATCGTCATTAACATGCTCTGAACGTTACAATTAACTGTCAGTTTTGCGTCGGATTCGAATATCTAGACTCACAGGAGAACGACCATAAGGTGCCCGAGGCAGCACTAGACCCTTGGAGACAAGTCGGCTGGAGGACGATGTACTGAATCGCGACGCAATTTGTGTGTTCCATCGTCATTAAGAGGCTCTGAACGTTACAATTAACTGTCAGTTATGCGTCGTATTCGGAAAACTAGACTCACAGCAGAGCGACCATAAGGTGCCCGAGGCAGCAATAGACCTTTGGAGACAGGTCGGCTGTCGGACGATGTATTGATTCGCGACGCAATTTGTGTGTTCCATCGTCATTAAGAGGCTCTGAACGTTACAATTAACTGTCAGTTTTGCGTCGGATTCGAAAAACTAGACTCACAGGTGAACGACCATAAGGTGCCCGAGGCAGCAATAGACCCTTGGAAACTAGGCGGCTGGAGGACGATGTATCGAATGGCGACGCAATTTGTATGTTCCATAGTCATTAACAGGCTCTGAACGTTACAATTAACTGTCAGTTTTGCGTCGGATTCGAAAAACTAGACTCACAGGAGAACGACCATAAGGTGCCCGGGGCAGCAATAGACCCTTGGAGACAAGTCGGCTGGAGGACGATGTATTGAATCGCGACGCAATTTGTGTGTTCCATTGTCATTAAGAGGCTCTGAACGTTACAATTCACTGTCAGTTTTGCGTCGGATTCGAAAAGCTAGACTCACAGGAGGACGACCATAAGGTGCCCGAGGCAGCACAAGACCCTTGGAGACGAGTCGGCTGTCGGACGATGTATTGAATCGCGACGCAATTTGTGTGTTCCATCGTCATTAAGAGGCTCTGAACGTTACAATTCACTGTCAGTTTTGCGTCGGATTCGAAAATCTAGACTCACAGGAGAACGACCATAAGGTGCCCGAGGCAGCAATAGACCCTTGGAGACAAGTCGGCTGGAGGACGTTGTATTGAATCGCGACGCAATTTGTGTGTTCCATCGTTATTAACAGGCTCTGAACGTTACAATTCACTGTCAGTTATGCGTCGTATTCGGAAAACTAGGCTCACAGCAGGACGACCATAAGGTGCCCGAGGCAGCAATAGACCTTTGGAGACAGGTCGGCTGTCGGACGAAGTATTGAATCTCGACGCAATTTGTGTGTTCCATAGTCATTAACAGGCTCTGAACGTTACAATCAACTGTCAGTTTTGCGTCGGATTCGAAAAACTAGACTCACAGGAGAACGACCATAAGGTGCCCGAGGCAGCAATAGACCCTTGGAGACGAGTCGGCTGTCTGACGATGTATTGAAAAGCGACGCAATTTGTGTGTTCCATCGTCATTAAGAGGCTCTGAACGTTACAATTAACTGTCAGTTTAGCGTCGGATTCGAAAAACTAGACTCACAGGAGAACGACCATAGGGTCCCCGAGGCAGCAATAGACCTTTGGAGACAGGTCGGCTGTCGGACGATGTATTGAATATCGACGCAATTTGTGTGTTCCATCGTCATTAAGAGGCTCTGAACGTTACAATTAACTGTCAGTTTTGCGTCGGATTCGAAAAACTAGACACACAGGAGAACGACCATAAGGTGACCGAGGCAGCAATAGACCCTTGGAGACAGGGCGGCTGGAGGACGATGTATTGAATCGCGACGCGATTTGTGTGTTCCATCGTCATTATCAGGCTCTGAACGTTACAATTAACTGTCAGTTTTGCGTCGGATTCGAAAATCTTGACCCACAGGAGGACGACCATAAGGTGCCCGAGGCAGCACAAGACCCTTGGAGACGAGTCGGCTGTCGGACGATGTATTGAATCGCGACGCAATTTGTGTGTTCCATCGTCATTAAGAGGCTCTGAACGTTACAATTCACTGTCAGTTTTGCGTCGGATTCGAAAATCTAGACTCACAGGAGAACGACCATAAGGTGTCCGAGGCAGCACTAGACCCTTGGAGACAGGTCGGCCGGAGGACGATGTATTGAATCGCGACGCAATTTGTGTGTTCCATTGTCATTAAGAGGCTCTGAAACTTACAATTAACTGTCAGTTTTGCGTCGGAGTCGAAAATCTAGACTCACAGGAGAACGACCATAAGTGCCCGAGGCAGCAATAGACCCTTGGAGACAAGACGGCTGGAGGACGATGTATTGAATCGCGAGGCAATTTGTGTGTTCCATCGTCATTAAGAGGCTCTGAACGTTACAATTAACTGTCAGTTTTGCGTCGGATTCGAAAAACTAGACTCACAGGAGAACGACTATAAGGTGCCCGAGGCAGCAATAGACCCTGGGGGACAGGTCGGCCGGAGGACGATGTATTGAATCGCGACGCAATTTGTGTGTTCCATTGTCATTAAGAGGCTCTGAACCTTACAATTAACTGTCAGTTTTGCGTCGGTTTCGAAAATCTAGACTCACAGGAGAACGACCATAAGGTGCCCGAGGCAGCACTAGACCCTTGGAGACAAGTCGGCTGGCGGACTATGTGAAAGATTGTAACTCTAATTTGCTTTGCTGAATAGCGTAAGATTGTGACTTGAATTTGGTATGCTGAAATCGGGTGCTAATTAGACCATGAAAGCGGTTTAAAACTGTGAGCTCTCTTGGGAGGTTAACCGTGCGTTTACTGGGCCACTGTTTCACGACTGGGTAACTAGTCTAGGTTTACCACCTTACCAATCAGACTAACATTGATTATAATCTTTTACAGTCATACAACAACCGGTAATATATCTATATAAAAGGAGAATTTAAATAAAAAGAAAGAAATCAGTTTATATTTGCAAATTTATTTTAAAGATTGTTCATTATATTTATGCATATTATACGTGAGTTATAACTGAGCTGGTGCCTTATTTACGATTGTGAGACTGTGAGATTGGAATATTACGGAACACATAAAATATGGAGCCAAGATTGGGAGACTGGATACAACACTGCATTCATAAAACAACACACAAAGAACATTGAAACACATGCAACAGAAAGTTAACCACAACCAATAGATTCAAATTTTCAGTTAAAGAAATTGCTTTCGTAGCACAATCCTGTCCGTCTTGTAACTACCCTTCACGTGGTCAACTTGGTTTACAGAAAGCGTATAACTCCACAATAATTTAGATAATAAAAATAAATTAGATCAAAAAGCAAATTACAAAACAAAAACCTCGAACTGGTTACTAACGTCTTTCTATTAACCTGATGGGTCAAACAGTTATATAAGCACGTGGTACTGGTCTCACAAAGTACACGCCACGTGGGTTGAACATAAAGAAAAGTTGGTATATTCAAAATCTTTTCAAGACGATACGTTATAATCACACAAGCATTTGCATTTAAGATTGATCTTACTTAGAGTTACTGACCAACACGTGGTTCCACTTTACTCACAAAGTAGTAACAAAGCAACTACCGCAAATTAATCTGAACTGGACACGAGAATTACACTCCGCTGCAATTAAAGATAACCTTAGCTATTTTAAAGCTAACCCGAAATAAAATGATTAAATTCTCAGTTAACCTGAACTTAACAAATCCATTGTCCTATGGACTTAACAGACACGCGCTTGGCCGGAGGTCTTACCACTTCAGACGCTCGCTACCGCCAGACTGCTACTGCTGGACTCCAACTGCCGACTGCTCGGCTGCAACTCTCCAACTTCCAGACTCCCACTGAACTACCCAGCGTGCTCCCGAGAGTCGCTCACAAAGACCAACGGAAGGCGCCAGAGGGGCAGCTTCCTATACCAACATGACAGGGGACGGACCGGACCATACTAAGAATGGAAACCTCTCTGCTTTTAGGAACCGTAGCTACCTGTTTCAACGTTGGTCCTACTGTTCTCTAGCAGACAGCCTTGTCTGCTACCCTCAAGCATGCAGCTACAAACACATTTGATCATTCATCCTCTCACACAGAAGGGAAGGGGGATGACAGTATCTTATCATACACAGTATATAAAAGAAAGCGGATGTAGGTTCCGTATGAGACTGTGTGACATGAATTACATATAAGAATTACATATAAACTGTGCTTTAAAGTGTAGTAGTGTGAGAGATCGTTCTTGTTTACGTGTAAAAGTAACACGTTCCACTACTCAGTCTCCTCCCAGATAGTCAGAAACGCCACAGTAAATTTAGAAGAGGAATTTATTCCTTAAAAGACAACAAATTTGAGAAATTAAACATGAAAGGAATCCAACAGAGACCTTTCATAACCCCAACGCTCCGGGAAAAGACTGTGCAGGGAATTTTCTGGCCATGCTAGGACATTCCCAAGCAGGCTTCTCACACCCTACTTAAACCAAAAGTGTAAAGAAAAAGGCAAAAGGTCACCAGCTACTTGCTAAAACACAATAATTTCAAACATCTTTACAATCTACCAATTTTAAAGAAAAAAAAATAAAAACACACAATCTGTGACACCTATTTAAAAGATCATGTAGACCTAAATCGGTCAGCAAGTAAAAACAATGGTTCCTGTGTCATTAATATGAAAACAATTTCTGGTTGTTACCCTTATGGAGTTCACCAGTATTTGCTCATTGCAAGAGCCAACTGATCACAGGCAAATTTATGACTGTTTATTAACAGGCAAAATTTATGAAAATAGCAAAGGTGCCACAGCAATTAAAAAAAGAACATCAAATAACATCAGTATCATAAAGTAGAACATTACAATGCACAATTCGCAGAAGCAAAAAATCGACAAAAAAAAACATGTTTTACTAAGTGGTTATCGCAAAAAAATTCTATATCTTATAAAACTAATAATCTGTAGAATTAACCTAACTATGTGGCACTAATTTAATCACTCTACAATATTTCAGTTAGTTAGCAAACAATGAGCACTGTGTCATTATACTGAAAGTACAATAATTGTGTGATTGTTACCCTTAAGGGGTTCCTCACAATAAATATGCCCCATGCAAAGGCTAATCGATCACAGCCCAATGAGAATGAATAGCAATCTGACTGATAAAGGAAGCAGTGCCACAGTAATGAATTTATGAAACAAAATATCACAAATCTAATACCTAACACAAGAACAAACATTGATCAATAAAACAGTACAATAGTCAACATCTAAAACAAAACACCAATAAATAAAACACCTGCAAAATACAATAGTCAAAGTTTAAAAAAATATAGAACACCTGCAAAATACAAGTCAAAGTTTAATAAAGACCAATAAATCGAGTCCCTGCAAAACACACGAGTCAAAGTTTCTGTGACAGAAACACACGTATATGCATTGAACTAAGAACCGTATAATCACTGTTCACTGATACACTCACTAGTTCCACTGTTCCGTGGCACAATATAAGGGGAGGGGGAGGGGGTTCGTCGCCGCAGCTGTCAGTAGGGATTTTTGTCCATCTGTTGCGTGCGATCCCGCCGTCTCTGCCCTCTCATGAAGTTTCTCTTGTGTCACGAACATCTCGATTTTGTTCCCTGTTTGTATTGTCAAATTCGTGCAGTATCCTCGATTGACATGCCAGGTTGATATTCCTGGGCAAGGATGACACTTCAATGGCTCTTCTTCGTGTCACCCTTAGCGACCAGAGAACATCTAACCATGAATTACTGTCGCTTGACAGTAGGCATCCGTCAGGAAATGTCGATAGGCGTCGTTGACGTCTGCAAGTTTCTTTGGACAGTACCTGTCAAAAGGCTCCACGCCCTTTGTGTTGTTACACCGCAGCCGTCTCGTCACGGTCGCGTGCGTGAGGTGCGTTGCCAGGAGATGGATTTCCGCGCGGTGGACCGCTCGCCCATCTCAGGTCATTCCCTTCAGCTAGGGTCGCGCGGGGCGGCCCTCCATTAGCTGCAGGTATACGGGAAAGTGTTTGCGGCGTAGGGTCTTTTGTTGTCGGCCGCGCTCCCGAAGTGGCCTGGCTGACAGCGTGTCCCGCTGGGAAACCCGCCAGTTTACAACTAGCTGGCTGCTCCCGCTGTCTCTTAAGAGTTTTGCCGGTTCGCTTTCACGTTCTCAACTGCATTCACAGAAATTTTTCATCATCCTTATGTGATTACACAATGTCATACATAATATCACTTAGTATTGTCTTTCACAATTTTTAAGAACAAAGTTATATGAATCGACAATATAAAATTAAAAGTTAAATGACTTTACAATGTAAAAATAAAAATTAAATGAATTGACAACATAATATTTAAATCCACATCACTAATGTGGTTCACTTGTGTTTTAATAAATCAAATGCCACTTATTAATTCACTAAAATGAATAGGGTTATGCCTTGCGCAAGTATAGGTCAGGACAGCATGGGGTTCACATGTTATTTACACACACACACACATGCACACCTGTTGTCTATTCTACAAACTAACTACCCATACACATGCATTACTCATAATTCTACTTCTATCCACTACTAATTAATCCCACAAGCCACTTCAATGCTACTTCAACAAAGTGTTTACACCACTACAGCAATGTTCTAATTTGCCCTCTTCTTGACGCTCGCGGCATACGTCTTGTCACATGATAAATGGAGAACTTTCCTTAAACATACACAGTAAAAAGAACAATGGTTATTTACACGCAAAAACATTTATACCAGTTCACACACCTGAAAAGAGACTCGCAATAATACATTTATCATACTCATAGATTCACACATAACACAGTAAGAAAATTTCATCTAAAATTACGTTGTCACTAGAATTAATCACACAGACGGCTCTGAGAAGGTAAAATATTTTAATTATACAGGTTATATTACATTTTCTTACCCATTTTGCTTCGATTTCGTTCCTTCTTTACGTTACCTTTCGCCTTCAAATCAGTTATTTCGCCTGTGGTGGTTATTCTGGATTCATTTCTCATGAATGGCAAAATTGTGGTCACCTCTATTCTGTAAAACAGTATCATCTTAACATATTGAACTTACAACAGACACAAAAGATCCGAATCCTCCTGTAGTTTAAATGACAAATGTTTTGCTTCATCCTTATTACCTTAAACCAAGCTTTCCTTCGTTCCCATAATCAAAATTATTTAATCATCCTCTACCTTCAAGAGGGAAACTTCCTCAGTACAAACCATATAAGCTGCAGTGCATCCCGCACCAGCGAAAACAGTAGGCTGTAATGCTCACAGCATCAGCAAAATCACATAAACGTCGCTTTTCTAGGACAAGTATTCACGCAGAATAATTTTTCGGGCTTTGGCTCAACATCAATCAAGATTACAAAAAGGATCCATATTTCCGTTCCATTCTCCATTTGCTGAAAAACTGCTCGTATTTGACTACCACAATAATATTTCAGGACCACGTAAATTACACAAACCACAATTCTTCTTTCACCTTGAAGGGAATCAATATACTACTTACGAAATCCACAGACAGCACTTTACGTACTCAGCTATAAAGAACAAAAAAGACATATATCATCAATATTAACATATCATCGCATATTGGGAAGCCAATGGTTAAACAATCGTATTATCGCATCCTGTTTTCAAGATTCCAGATCTACTCATTCCTTTCTCAGAGTTCTCCTATCTTAAAATATTCATACAGCACGCATACTATAGTAAGAGATCCTCATTTATACTGACAGATATAGGATAGTAATAGGTAGATAGTAGCACTGAAAGCAGAAAATCGGAAACAAGGCTACTAACAGCTGGGGACCTGGGTTTGCCAGACCCATAATATCCACAGATCGGATATTCCCCTGAGTTCTTGCAATTTCAGCAACGATCTTGCTTCTCTCAGGAGCGACTCTTTTCAATTGACACAAAAAAAGCATTTCACTTGTTCACAAGGAAACCTTTTATCTTTACGTTTGAATCAAACTAAATCCTAATTGCACAAGGAAAGAAAACAATTAAAACATCACTTCAATCAATCACATAGAAATATCTTTATCATTATTTTTACTAACATATTATTCAAAATTCATACGCCACAAATTTAAACTAATCAATTCATTCTCCGCTCTATAAATCCTATGTACTCATTTGCCATGTCGCTCATTTGTTCCGATTGGCGCCTTCTGGGCTGATCATTTGTCATTGCCGGTTTCGTTCATTCCCATTTGTTGGATTATGTCTGGGGTTGGCCGGCCGAATTTCGACATCATGTGGGGCTCCGCCTACAATTCTACTCCCACCGTGTTCATCGTAGTAACGATGCTGGTTGCCGTACCTGTTGCGTTCACGATCTTGTCCCCATCCTCTATCATTTCTGTTGCTCCATCTGTGTTCGCGACTGTTACCCCAGTTTCTATACGGCCTGTCTCGATTATTGTTTCGTTCGCGTCGCGACGACCAGTCACGCCGTTGATTAGTAATACGGCCACGACTGCGATCGCGCTGCTGGGCCCCGTAATAACTTTGTGCCTGATTAGGCGGGCATTCTGGTGTATTGTATTCCAACTCTTGGAGAAGCGTTTTAAATGTTTCCACGTCCTCTTTGCATCGTCCCGCAAGAATGACGTGCCGCAAGTGCATCGGCAATTTGGTGATGCATATCCTAATTAGTTCCGCAGGTCCGTATGGGTCGTATAAAAATTGATTTGCCTGCAGCATGTGGTCGAATAGGCGTGCAGGGCTGCCGAAACCAGACTGGTTCAAATTTGGCAGCATAATTATGCCATGTTTGACCCTATCTTGTGCCGCTTCCGACCAATAGGCGGACAGAAAGGCTTGTCGAAACTCCCGAGTGGAGTTGCAGTGACGCGCTGCCGACCTCATACGACTCGCCGGTTCGCCTTCCAAATAGCCACACATATACTCTATTTTATGTGAACTTGCCCAGTCGGGAGGAAGACAGAACTCAAATTGCTCGAGCCATGCTCGTGGATGTATGCCTTTTTGAGAATTTCGGAATATCTCAAATTTTCTTACCGTAAGGAAATGTTTGAAATCAAATCCCCGCATTTCCTCCTGGCGAGGCCCTTGAATGTTTCTATTTGTCTCATGTCTGCCCCTTAAATTACATTCTTCCCTGTCGTCAAAATCTCCCTCGTGGCCGGAGTCCCTCTCTGCACTGTTCGTACGGCTATTTTTATTGCTATTGGCGAGTTCGGAATCACACGCCATGCGGTTTTCCAGATGCGCCACGCGTTCTTGTAAATCGCCTGTTACAGCTTTGTGCTGTCTGTTCACTTCAAACTGTCCCTTCTGGAATTTAAGAAGCGAACGCACTTCTTCGGTCTCTGCGGCCGCTACCTGTGTGATATTGTTCTCGCTTTCCGTCAGCTTCATCGTGCCTACAATGTCCGCTAAAGCCGCGATCTTCTCATCTATTTGTCTCTTGTCCTCCGCCCCAGTCTGCTTCAATTGTTCGACCTGCTGTTTCAACGCGTGGATCGCTAAACTGTTGTCCGCTATTGTGTTGCTAACGACCGTGGGACAATGCGTTTCAGCCTTCTGGACCCTCGAGAGTACCTGCTGGCGATCTCTTTGGCATTGTTCTCTCAGCTCTTGGAAATTCCTAAGTAGCCGTTCTTCGCTTTCTTTAGATTTGGCCTCGCCACTGCGCTTGCTCTGTTCTAGGACTTGCAGACGGTCATCGATTTGTTCAAATGTACGGCCTAATTCTTTCATAATGTCACTTTTTATTTCACTTGCCAGATTGTTTATTCTTTGTGAGATATCGTCGGACACTCTCTGCATCGACTTGTCGACTTTATTTGTCTGCTGGATTAGTTTTTCGTCTATTTGTTCGCCTAGCTCGCGGATCGATTTTTCGGATGATTCTTTTTGTTCTCGGAACAATTCTTTATTTTGTTGCAATAAGGCTTTCATGAATTCCGCCAAATCAATTTGGTTAGTTGGAGGCGAATTAATTTCTGGCTCTGATGTGAGCCCGTTCGTGCTGTTTTGCATTCCGTCTGAAGTATTCCCCATTGCATTTTCGGAACCGCCCGACGCGTTAATATTGGAAATCAAATTATCCCCTTGGTCCATGTTGCTTAAGTTGTCGGAGCGCTTACTTTTAGCTTGGTTACGTGTCAGCATTAGTGCAATTTACACCCAGTACGTAACACACTAATCACAATAAATGTGTCCCCCAAAAATTACGACAGTCACAAGAAAGATACCCAACCTAGTACGCAATTTTTCATACGCAAAACAAATTTTTATCTTTGTTCGAAACCGTGGAATTTACAAGCGAAGAGAAAAAAAAAACACACATATATAGAACAAACAAATATAGAAAACAAAACAAGACAAACAACACAACGCCGCTCAACAACGCCGTGAATCTTTTGAACGTCTGCTCAGAAACAACGCAAAAGTTGTTTGAGCGCTGTAGGGAAAAAAAAAATTAAGATTATACAACGCTTGCAATCTAACGTCTCAGAGATTCCAGAGTCTAGCGGAATCACAGAACAGGGTCGCCATGTGAAAGATTGTAACTCTAATTTGCTTTGCTGAATAGCGTAAGATTGTGACTTGAATTTGGTATGCTGAAATCGGGTGCTAATTAGACCATGAAAGCGGTTTAAAACTGTGAGCTGTCTTGGGAGGTTAACCGTGCGTTTACTGGGCCACTGTTTCACGACTGGGTAACTAGTCTAGGTTTACCACCTTACCAATCAGACTAACATTGATTATAATCTTTTACAGTCATACAACAACCGGTAATATATCTATATAAAAGGAGAATTTAAATAAAAAGAAAGAAATCAGTTTATATTTGCAAATTTATTTTAAAGATTGTTCATTATATTTATGCATATTATACGTGAGTTATAACTGAGCTGGTGCCTTATTTACGATTGTGAGACTGTGAGATTGGAATATTACGGAACACATAAAATATGGAGCCAAGATTGGGAGACTGGATACAACACTGCATTCATAAAACAACACACAAAGAACATTGAAACACATGCAACAGAAAGTTAACCACAACCAATAGATTCAAATTTTCAGTTAAAGAAATTGCTTTCGTAGCACAATCCTGTCCGTCTTGTAACTACCCTTCACGTGGTCAACTTGGTTTACAGAAAGCGTATAACTCCACAATAATTTAGATAATAAAAATAAATTAGATCAAAAAGCAAATTACAAAACAAAAACCTCGAACTGGTTACTAACGTCTTTCTATTAACCTGATGGGTCAAACAGTTATATAAGCACGTGGTACTGGTCTCACAAAGTACACGCCACGTGGGTTGAACATAAAGAAAAGTTGGTATATTCAAAATCTTTTCAAGACGATACGTTATAATCACACAAGCATTTGCATTTAAGATTGATCTTACTTAGAGTTACTGACCAACACGTGGTTCCACTTTACTCACAAAGTAGTAACAAAGCAACTACCGCAAATTAATCTGAACTGGACACGAGAATTACACTCCGCTGCAATTAAAGATAACCTTAGCTATTTTAAAGCTAACCCGAAATAAAATGATTAAATTCTCAGTTAACCTGAACTTAACAAATCCATTGTCCTATGGACTTAACAGACACGCGCTTGGCCGGAGGTCTTACCACTTCAGACGCTCGCTACCGCCAGACTGCTACTGCTGGACTCCAACTGCCGACTGCTCGGCTGCAACTCTCCAACTTCCAGACTCCCACTGAACTACCCAGCGTGCTCCCGAGAGTCGCTCACAAAGACCAACGGAAGGCGCCAGAGGGGCAGCTTCCTATACCAACATGACAGGGGACGGACCGGACCATACTAAGAATGGAAACCTCTCTGCTTTTAGGAACCGTAGCTACCTGTTTCAACGTTGGTCCTACTGTTCTCTAGCAGACAGCCTTGTCTGCTACCCTCAAGCATGCAGCTACAAACACATTTGATCATTCATCCTCTCACACAGAAGGGAAGGGGGATGACAGTATCTTATCATACACAGTATATAAAAGAAAGCGGATGTAGGTTCCGTATGAGACTGTGTGACATGAATTACATATAAGAATTACATATAAACTGTGCTTTAAAGTGTAGTAGTGTGAGAGATCGTTCTTGTTTACGTGTAAAAGTAACACGTTCCACTACTCAGTCTCCTCCCAGATAGTCAGAAACGCCACAGTAAATTTAGAAGAGGAATTTATTCCTTAAAAGACAACAAATTTGAGAAATTAAACATGAAAGGAATCCAACAGAGACCTTTCATATGTATTGAATCGCGACGCGATTTGTGTGTTCCATCGTCATTAACAGGCTCTGAACGTTACAATTAACTGTCAGTTTTGCGTCGGATTCGCAAATCTAGACTCACAGGAGATCGACCATAAGGTGCCCGAGGCAGCAATAAACCCTTGGAGACAGGTCGGCCGAAGGACGATATATTGAATCGCGACGCAATTTGTGTGTTCCATTGTCATTAAGGGGATCTGAACCTTACGATTAACTGTCAGTTTTGCGTCGGATTCGAAAATCTAGACTCACAGGAGAACGACCATAAGGTGCCCGAGGCAGCAGTAGACCCTTGGAGACAAGTCGGCTGGAGGACGATGTATTGAATCGCGACGCGATTTGTGTGTTCCATCGTCATTAAGAGGCTCTGAACGTAACATTTAACTGTCAGTTTTGCGACGGATTCGAAAATCTAGACTCACAGGAGATCGTCCATAAGGTGCCCGAGGCAGCACTAGACCCTTGGAGACAAGTCGGCTGGAAGACGATGTATTGAATCGCGACGCGATTTGTGTGTTCCATCGTCATTAACATGCTCTGAACGTTACAATTAACTGTCAGTTTTGCGTCGGATTCGAATATCTAGACTCACAGGAGAACGACCATAAGGTGCCCGAGGCAGCACTAGACCCTTGGAGACAAGTCGGCTGGAGGACGATGTACTGAATCGCGACGCAATTTGTGTGTTCCATCGTCATTAAGAGGCTCTGAACGTTACAATTAACTGTCAGTTATGCGTCGTATTCGGAAAACTAGACTCACAGCAGAGCGACCATAAGGTGCCCGAGGCAGCAATAGACCTTTGGAGACAGGTCGGCTGTCGGACGATGTATTGATTCGCGACGCAATTTGTGTGTTCCATCGTCATTAAGAGGCTCTGAACGTTACAATTAACTGTCAGTTTTGCGTCGGATTCGAAAAACTAGACTCACAGGTGAACGACCATAAGGTGCCCGAGGCAGCAATAGACCCTTGGAAACTAGGCGGCTGGAGGACGATGTATCGAATGGCGACGCAATTTGTATGTTCCATAGTCATTAACAGGCTCTGAACGTTACAATTAACTGTCAGTTTTGCGTCGGATTCGAAAAACTAGACTCACAGGAGAACGACCATAAGGTGCCCGGGGCAGCAATAGACCCTTGGAGACAAGTCGGCTGGAGGACGATGTATTGAATCGCGACGCAATTTGTGTGTTCCATTGTCATTAAGAGGCTCTGAACGTTACAATTCACTGTCAGTTTTGCGTCGGATTCGAAAAGCTAGACTCACAGGAGGACGACCATAAGGTGCCCGAGGCAGCACAAGACCCTTGGAGACGAGTCGGCTGTCGGACGATGTATTGAATCGCGACGCAATTTGTGTGTTCCATCGTCATTAAGAGGCTCTGAACGTTACAATTCACTGTCAGTTTTGCGTCGGATTCGAAAATCTAGACTCACAGGAGAACGACCATAAGGTGCCCGAGGCAGCAATAGACCCTTGGAGACAAGTCGGCTGGAGGACGTTGTATTGAATCGCGACGCAATTTGTGTGTTCCATCGTTATTAACAGGCTCTGAACGTTACAATTCACTGTCAGTTACGCGTCGTATTCGGAAAACTAGGCTCACAGCAGGACGACCATAAGGTGCCCGAGGCAGCAATAGACCTTTGGAGACAGGTCGGCTGTCGGACGAAGTATTGAATCTCGACGCAATTTGTGTGTTCCATAGTCATTAACAGGCTCTGAACGTTACAATCAACTGTCAGTTTTGCGTCGGATTCGAAAAACTAGACTCACAGGAGAACGACCATAAGGTGCCCGAGGCAGCAATAGACCCTTGGAGACGAGTCGGCTGTCTGACGATGTATTGAAAAGCGACGCAATTTGTGTGTTCCATCGTCATTAAGAGGCTCTGAACGTTACAATTAACTGTCAGTTTAGCGTCGGATTCGAAAAACTAGACTCACAGGAGAACGACCATAGGGTCCCCGAGGCAGCAATAGACCTTTGGAGACAGGTCGGCTGTCGGACGATGTATTGAATATCGACGCAATTTGTGTGTTCCATCGTCATTAAGAGGCTCTGAACGTTACAATTAACTGTCAGTTTTGCGTCGGATTCGAAAAACTAGACACACAGGAGAACGACCATAAGGTGACCGAGGCAGCAATAGACCCTTGGAGACAGGGCGGCTGGAGGACGATGTATTGAATCGCGACGCGATTTGTGTGTTCCATCGTCATTATCAGGCTCTGAACGTTACAATTAACTGTCAGTTTTGCGTCGGATTCGAAAATCTTGACCCACAGGAGGACGACCATAAGGTGCCCGAGGCAGCACAAGACCCTTGGAGACGAGTCGGCTGTCGGACGATGTATTGAATCGCGACGCAAATTGTGTGTTCCATCGTCATTAAGAGGCTCTGAACGTTACAATTCACTGTCAGTTTTGCGTCGGATTCGAAAATCTAGACTCACAGAAGAACGACCATAAGGTGTCCGAGGCAGCACTAGACCCTTGGAGACAGGTCGGCCGGAGGACGATGTATTGAATCGCGACGCAATTTGTGTGTTCCATTGTCATTAAGAGGCTCTGAAACTTCAAATTAACTGTCAGTTTTGCGTCGGATTCGAAAATCTAGACTCACAGGAGAACGACCATAAGGTGTCCGAGGCAGCACTAGACCCTTGGAGACAAGTCGGCTAGAGGACGATGTATTGAATCGCGACGCAATTTGTGTGTTACATCGTCATTAACAGACTCTGAACGTCACAATTAACTGTCAGTTTTGCGTCGGATTCGAAAATCTAGACTCACAGGAGATCGACCATAAGGTGCCCGAGGCAGCAATAGACCCTGGGGGACAGGTCGGCCGGAGGACGATGTATTGAATCGCGACGCAATTTGTGTGTTCCATTGTCATTAAGAGGCTCTGAACCTTACGATTAACTGTCAGTTTTGCGTCGGTTTCGAAAATCTAGACTCACAGGAGAACGACCATAAGGTGCCCGAGGCAGCACTAGACCCTTGAAGATAAGTCGGCTGGAGGACGATGTATTGAATCGCGACGCAATTTGTGTGTTCCATCGTCATTAAGAGGCTCTGAACGTTATAATTAACTGTCAGTTTTGCGTCGGATTCGAAAAACTAGACTCACAGGAGATCGACCATAAGGTGCCCGAGGCAGCAATAGAATCT
This sequence comes from Schistocerca nitens, assembly GCF_023898315.1. Lineage (NCBI taxonomy): Eukaryota > Metazoa > Arthropoda > Insecta > Orthoptera > Acrididae > Schistocerca > Schistocerca nitens. The sequence continues at coordinate 1,197,970,183 of NC_064615.1, read as the reverse complement.
TGGAGACAGGTCGGCTGGAGGACGGTGTATTGAATCGCGACGCAATTTGTGTGTTCCATCGTCATTAAGATAATCTAAACCTTACAATTAACTGTCAGTTTTGCGTCGGATTCAAAAATCTAGACTCACAGAAGAACGACCATAAGGTGCCCGCGGCAACACTAGACCCTGGGAGACAAGTCGGCTGGAGGACGATGTATTGAATCGCGACGCAATTTGTATGTTCCATCGTCATTAACAGGCTCTGAACGTTACAATTAACTGTCAGTTATGCGTCGTATTCGGAAAACTAAACGCACAGCAGAACGACCATAAGGTGTCCGAGGCAGCAATAGACCTTTGGAGACAGGTCGGCTGTCGGACGAAGTATTGAATCTCGACGCAATTTGTGTGTTCCATCGTCATTAAGCGGCTCTGAACGTTACAATTAACTGTCAGTTATGCGTCGGATTCGAAAATCTAGACACAGGTGAACGAACATAAGGTGACCGAGGCAGCAATAGACCCTTGGAGACAAGGCGGCTGGTGGACGATGTATTGAATCTCGACGCAATTTGTGTTTTCCTTCGTCATTAAGAGGCTCTGGACGTTACAATTAATTGTCAGTTTTTCATCGGATTCGAAAAACTAGACTCACAGGAGAACGACGATGAGGTGCCCTTGGAGACAAGTCGGCAGAAGGACGATGTATTGAATCGCGACGCAATTTGTGTGTTCCATCGTCATTAAGAGGCTCTGAACGTTACAATTAACTGTCAGTTTTGCGTCGGATTCGAAAATCTAGACTCACAGGAGAACGACCATAAGGTGACCGAGGCAGCAATAGACCCTTGGAGACAGGGCGGCTGGAGGACGATGTATTGAATCGCGATGCAATTTGTGTGTTCCATGGTCATTAAGAGGCTCTGAACGTTACAATTAACTGTCAGTTTTGCGTCGGATTCGAAAAACTAGACTCACAGGAGAACGACCATAAGGTGCCCGAGGCAGCTATAGACCCTTGGAGACAAGTCGGCTGGAGGACGATGTATTGAATCGCGACGCAATTTGTGTGTTCCATCGTCATTAAGAGGCTCTGAACGTTACAATTAACTGTCAGTTTTGCGTCGGATTCGAAAATCTAGACTCTCAGGAGATTGACCATAAGGTGCCCGAAGCAGCAATAGACCCTTGGAGACAGGTCGGCCGGAGGACGATGTATTGAATCGCGACGCAATTTGTGTGTTCCATTGTCATTAAGAGGCTCTGAACCTTACAATTAACTGTCAGTTTTGCGTCGGATTCGAAAATCTAGACTCAAAGAAGAACGACCATAAGGTGCCCGAGGCAGCACTAGACCCTTGGAGACAAGTCGGCTGGAGGACGATGTATTGAATCGCGACGCGATTTGTGTGTTCCATCGTCATTAACAGGCTCTCAACCTTACAATTAACTGTCAGTTTTGCGTCGGATTCGAAAATCTAGACTCACAGGAGAACGACCATAAGGTGTCCGAGGCAGCACTAGACCCTTGGAGACAGGTCGGCCGGAGGACGCTGTATTGAATCGCGACGCAATTTGTGTGTTCCATTGTCATTAAGAGGCTCTGAAACTTACAATTAACTGTCAGTTTTGCGTCGGATTCGAAAATCTAGACGCACAGGAGAACGACCATAAGGTGCCCGAGGCAGCAGTAGACCCTTGGATACAAGTCGGCTGGAGGACGATGTATTGAATCGCGACGCGATTTGTGTGTTCCATCGTCATTAAGAGGCTCTGAACGTAACATTTAACTGTCAGTTTTGCGACGGATTCGAAAATCTAGACTCACAGGAGATCGACCATAAGGTGCCCGAGGCAGCAATAGACTCTTGGAGACAAGTCGGCTGGAGGACGATGTATTGAATCGCGACGCAATTTGTGTGTTCCATCGTCATTAACAGGCTCTGAACGTTACAATTAACTGTCAGTTTTGCATCGGATTCGAAAAACTAGACTCACAGGAGAACGACCATAGGGTCCCCGAGGCAGCAATAGACCTTTGGAGACAGGTCGGCTGTCGGACGATGTATTGAATATCGACGCAATTTGTGTGTTCCATCGTCATTAAGAGGCTCTGAACGTTACAATTAACTGTCAGTTTTGCGTCGGATTCGAAAATCTAGACCCACAGGAGGACGACCATAAGGTGCCCGAGGCAGCACAAGACCCTTGGAGACGAGTCGGCTGTCGGACGATGTATTGAATCGCGACGCAATTTGTGTGTTCCATCGTCATTAAGAGGCTCTGAACGTTACAATTCACTGTCAGTTTTGCGTCGGATTCGAAAATCTAGACTCACAGGAGAACAACCATAAGGTGCCCGAGGCAGCAATAGACTCTTGGAGACAAGTCGGCTGGTGGACGATGTATTGAATCGCGACGCAATTTGTGTGTTCCATCGTCATTAACAGGCTCTGAACGTTACAATTAACTGTCAGTTTTGCGTCGGAGTCGAAAATCTAGACTCACAGGAGAACGACCATAAGGTGCCCGAGGCAGCAATAGACCCTTGGAGACATGACGGCTGGAGGACGATGTATTGAATCGCGAGGCAATTTGTGTGTTCCATCGTCATTAAGAGGCTCTGAACGTTACAATTAACTGTCAGTTTTGCGTCGGATTCGAAAAACTAGACTCACAGGAGAACGACCATAAGGTGCCCGAGGCAGCAATAGACCCTGGGGGACAGGTCGGCCGGAGGACGATGTATTGAATCGCGACGCAATTTGTGTGTTCCATCGTCATTAACAGGCTCTGAACGTTACAATTAACTGTCAGTTTTGCGTCGGATTCGAAAATCTAGACTCACAGGAGATCGACCATAAGGTGCCCGAGGCAGCTATAGACCCTTGGAGACAAGTCGGCTGGAGGACGATGTATTGAATCGCGACGCAATTTGTGTGTTCCATCGTCATTAAGAGGCTCTGAACGTTACAATTAACTGTCAGTTTTGCGTCGGATTCGAAAATCTAGACCCACAGGAGGACGACCATAAGGTGCCCGAGGCAGCACAAGACCCTTGGAGACGAGTCGGCTGTCGGACGATGTATTGAATCGCGACGCAATTTGTGTGTTCCATCGTCATTAAGAGGCTCTGAACGTTACAATTCACTGTCAGTTTTGCGTCGGATTCGAAAATCTAGACTCACAGGAGAACAACCATAAGGTGCCCGAGGCAGCAATAGACTCTTGGAGACAAGTCGGCTGGTGGACGATGTATTGAATCGCGACGCAATTTGTGTGTTCCATCGTCATTAACAGGCTCTGAACGTTACAATTAACTGTCAGTTTTGCGTCGGAGTCGAAAATCTAGACTCACAGGAGAACGACCATAAGGTGCCCGAGGCAGCAATAGACCCTTGGAGACATGACGGCTGGAGGACGATGTATTGAATCGCGAGGCAATTTGTGTGTTCCATCGTCATTAAGAGGCTCTGAACGTTACAATTAACTGTCAGTTTTGCGTCGGATTCGAAAAACTAGACTCACAGGAGAACGACCATAAGGTGCCCGAGGCAGCAATAGACCCTGGGGGACAGGTCGGCCGGAGGACGATGTATTGAATCGCGACGCAATTTGTGTGTTCCATCGTCATTAACAGGCTCTGAACGTTACAATTAACAGTCAGTTTTGCGTCGGATTCGAAAATCTAGACTCACAGGAGATCGACCATAAGGTGCCCGAGGCAGCAATAAACCCTTGGAGACAGGTCGGCCGAAGGACGATGTATTGAATCGCGACGCAATGTGTGTTCCATTGTCATTAAGGGGCTCTGAACCGTACGATTAACTGTCAGTTTTGCGTCGGATTCGAAAATCTAGACTCACAGGAGAACGACCATAAGGTGCCCGAGGCAGCAGTAGACCCTTGGAGACAAGTCGGCTGGAGGACGATGTATTGAATCGCGACGCGATTTGTGTGTTCCATCGTCATTAAGAGGCTCTGAACGTAACATTTAACTGTCAGTTTTGCGACGGATTCGAAAATCTAGACTCACAGGAGATCGACCATAAGGTGCCCGAGGCAGCACTAGACCCTTGGAGACAAGTCGGCTGGAAGACGATGTATTGAATCGCGACGCGATTTGTGTGTTCCATCGTCATTAACAGGCTCTGAACGTTACAATTAACTGTCAGTTTTGCGTCGGATTCGAATATCTAGACTCACAGGAGAACGACCATAAGGTGCCCGAGGCAGCACTAGATCCTTGGAGACAAGTCGGCTGGAGGACGATGTACTGAATCGCGACGCAATTTGTGTGTTCCATCGTCATTAAGAGGCTCTGAACGTTACAATTAACTGTCAGTTATGCGTCGTATTCGGAAAACTAGACTCACAGCAGAGCGACCATAAGGTGCCCGAGGCAGCAATAGACCTTTGGGGACAGGTCGGCTGTCGGACGATGTATTGATTCGCGACGCAATTTGTGTGTTCCATCGTCATTAACAGGCTCTGAACGTTACAATTAACTGTCAGTTTTGCGTCGGATTCGAAAAACTAGACTCACAGGTGAACGACCATAAGGTGCCCGAGGCAGCACTAGACCCTTGGAAACTAGGCGGCTGGAGGACGATGTATCGAATGGCGACGCAATTTGTGTGTTCCATAGTCATTAACAGGCTCTGAACGTTACATTTAACTGTCAGTTTTGCGTCGGATTCGAAAAACTAGACTCACAGGAGAACGACCATAAGGTGCCCGGGGCAGCAATAGACCCTTGGAGACAAGTCGGCTGGAGGACGATGTATTGAATCGCGACGCAATTTGTGTGTTCCATTGTCATTAAGAGGCTCTGAACGTTACAATTCACTGTCAGTTTTGCGTCGGATTCGAAAAGCTAGACTCACAGGAGGACGACCATAAGGTGCCCGAGGCAGCACTAGACCCTTGGAGACGAGTCGGCTGTCGGACGATGTATTGAATCGCGACGCAATTTGTGTGTTCCATCGTCATTAAGAGGCTCTGAACGTTACAATTCACTGTCAGTTTTGCGTCGGATTCGAAAATCTAGACTCACAGGAGAACGACCATAAGGTGCCCGAGGCAGCAATAGACTCTTGGAGACAAGTCGGCTGGAGGACGATGTATTGAATCGCGACGCAATTGGTGTGTTCCATCGTCATTAAGAGGCTCTGAACGTTACAATTAACTGTCAGTTTTGCGTCGGATTCGAAAACCTAGACTCACAGGAGAACGACCATAAGGTGCCCGAGGCAGCAATAGACCCTTGGAGACAAGTCGGCTGGAGGACGATGTATTGAATCGCGACGCAATTTGTGTGTTCCATCGTTATTAACAGGCTCTGAACGTTACAATTCACTGTCAGTTATGCGTCGTATTCGGAAAACTAGGCTCACAGCAGAACGACCATAAGGTGCCCGAGGCAGCAATAGATCTTTGGAGACAGGTCGGCTGTCGGACGAGGTATTGAATCTCGACGCAATTTGTGTGTTCCATAGTCATTAACAGGCTCTGAACGTTACAATTAACTGTCAGTTTTGCGTCGGATTCGAAAAACTAGACTCACAGGAGAACGACCATAAGGTGCCCGAGGCAGCAATAGACCCTTGGAGACGAGTCGGCTGTCGGACGATGTATTGAAAAGCGACGCAATTTGTGTGTTCCATCGTCATTAAGAGGCTCTGAACGTTGCAATTAACTGTCAGTTATTCGTCGTATTCGAAAAACTAGACTCACAGGAGAACGACCATAGGGTCCCCGAGGCAGCAATAGACCTTTGGAGACAGGTCGGCTGTCGGACGATGTATTGATTCGCGACGCAATTTGTGTGTTCCATCGTCATTAAGAGGCTCTGAACGTTACAATTAACTGTCAGTTTTGCGTCGGATTCGAAAAACTAGACTCACAGGTGAACGACCATAAGGTGCCCGAGGCAGCAATAGACTCTTGGAAACTAGGCGGCTGGAGGACGATGTATCGAATGGCGACGCAATTTGTGTGTTCCATAGTCATTAACAGGCTCTGAACGTTACATTTAACTGTCAGTTTTGCGTCGGATTCGAAAAACTAGACTCACAGGAGAACGACCATAAGGTGCCCGGGGCAGCAATAGACCCTTGGAGACAAGTCGGCTGGAGGACGATGTATTGAATCGCGACGCAATTTGTGTGTTCCATTGTCATTAAGAGGCTCTGAACGTTACAATTCACTGTCAGTTTTGCGTCGGATTCGAAAAGCTAGACTCACAGGAGGACGACCATAAGGTGCCCGAGGCAGCACTAGACCCTTGGAGACGAGTCGGCTGTCGGACGATGTATTGAATCGCGACGCAATTTGTGTGTTCCATCGTCATTAAGAGGCTCTGAACGTTACAATTCACTGTCAGTTATGCGTCGTATTCGGAAAACTAGGCTCACAGCAGAACGACCATAAGGTGCCCGAGGCAGCAATAGACCTTTGGAGACAAGTCGGCTGTCGGACGAGGTATTGAATCTCGACGCAATTTGTGTGTTCCATAGTCATTAACAGGCTCTGAACGTTACAATTAACTGTCAGTTTTGCGTCGGATTCGAAAAACTAGACTCACAGGAGAACGACCATAAGGTGCCCGAGGCAGCTATAGACCCTTGGAGACAAGTCGGCTGGAGGGCGATGGATTGAATCGCGACGCGATTTGTGTGTTCCATCGTCATTAACAGGCTCTGAACGTTACAATTAACTGTCACTTTTGCGTCGGATTCGAAAATCTAGACTCACAGGAGATCGACCATAAGGTGCCCGAGGCAGCAATAAACCCTTGGAGACAGGTCGGCCGAAGGACGATGTATTGAATCGCGACGCGATTTGTGTGTTCCATCGTCATTAAGAGGCTCTGAACGTAACATTTAACTGTCAGTTTTGCGACGGATTCCAAGATCTAGACTCACAGGAGATCGATCATAAGGTGCCAGAGGCAGCACTAGACCCTTGGAGACAAGTCGGCTGGAGGACGATGTATTGAATCGCGACGCGATTTGTGTGTTCCATCGTCATTAATAGGCTCTGAACGTTACAATTAACTGTCAGTTTTGCGTCGGATTCGAAAATCTAGACTCACAGGAGAACGACCATAAGGTGCCCGAGGCAGCACTAGACCCTTGGAGACAAGTCGGCTGGAGGACGATGTACTGAATCGCGACGCAATTTGTGTGTTCCATCGTCATTAAGAGGCTCTGAACGTTACAATTAACTGTCAGTTATGCGTCGTATTCGGAAAACTAGACTCACAGCAGAGCGACCATAAGGTGCCCGAGGCAGCAATAGACCTTTGGAGACAGGTCGGCTGTCGGACGATGTATTGATTCACGACGCAATTTGTGTGTTCCATAGTCATTAAGAGGCTCTGAACGTTACAATTAACTGTCAGTTTTGCGTCGGATTCGAAAAACTAGACTCACAGGTGAACGACCATAAGGAGCCCGAGGCAGCAATAGACCCTTGGAAACTAGGCGGCTGGAGGACGATGTATCGAATGGCGACGCAATTTGTGTGTTCCATAGTCATTAACAGGCTCTGAACGTTACATTTAACTGTCAGTTTTGCGTCGGATTCGAAAAACTAGACTCACAGGAGAACGACCATAAGGTGCCCGGGGCAGCAATAGACCCTTGGAGACAAGTCGGCTGGAGGACGATGTATTGAATCGCGACGCAATTTGTGTGTTCCATTGTCATTAAGAGGCTCTGAACGTTACAATTCACTGTCAGTTTTGCGTCGGATTCGAAAAGCTAGACTCACAGGAGGACGACCATAAGGTGCCCGAGGCAGCACTAGACCCTTGGAGACGAGTCGGCTGTCGGACGATGTATTGAATCGCGACGCAATTTGTGTGTTCCATCGTCATTAAGAGGCTCTGAACGTTACAATTCACTGTCAGTTTTGCGTCGGATTCGAAAATCTAGACTCACAGGAGAACGACCATAAGGTGCCCGAGGCAGCAATAGACTTTTGGAGACAAGTCGGCTCGAGGACGATGTATTGAATCGCGACGCAATTTGTGTGTTCCATCGTCATTAAGAGGCTCTGAACGTTACAATTCACAGTCAGTTTTGCGTCGGATTCGAAAATCTAGACTCACAGGAGAACGACCATAAGGTGCCCGAGGCAGCAATAGACTCTTGGAGACAAGTCGGCTGGAGGACGATGTATTGAATCGCGACGCAATTTGTGTGTTCCATCGTCATTAAGAGGCTCTGAACGTTACAATTAACTGTCAGTTTTGCATCGGATTCGAAAAACTAGACTCACAGGAGAACGACCATAGGGTCCCCGAGGCAGCAATAGACCTTTGGAGACAGGTCGGCTGTCGGACGATGTATTGAATATCGACGCAATTTGTGTGTTCCATCGTCATTAAGAGGCTCTGAACGTTACAATTAACTGTCAGTTTTGCGTCGGATTCGAAAATCTAGACCCACAGGAGGACGACCATAAGGTGCCCGAGGCAGCACAAGACCCTTGGAGACGAGTCGGCTGTCGGACGATGTATTGAATCGCGACGCAATTTGTGTGTTCCATCGTCATTAAGAGGCTCTGAACGTTACAATTCACTGTCAGTTTTGCGTCGGATTCGAAAATCTAGACTCACAGGAGAACAACCATAACGTGCCCGAGGCAGCAATAGACTCTTGGAGACAAGTCGGCTGGTGGACGATGTATTGAATCGCGACGCAATTTGTGTGTTCCATCGTCATTAACAGGCTCTGAACGTTACAATTAACTGTCAGTTTTGCGTCGGAGTCGAAAATCTAGACTCACAGGAGAACGACCATAAGGTGCCCGAGGCAGCAATAGACCCTTGGAGACAAGACGGCTGGAGGACGATGTATTGAATCGCGAGGCAATTTGTGTGTTCCATCGTCATTAAGAGGCTCTGAACGTTACAATTAACTGTCAGTTTTGCGTCGGATTCGATAAACTAGACTCACAGGAGAACGACCATAAGGTGCCCGAGGCAGCAATAGACCCTGGGGGACAGGTCGGCCGGAGGACGATGTATTGAATCGCGACGCAATTTGTGTGTTCCATCGTCATTAACAGGCTCTGAACGTTACAATTAACTGTCAGTTTTGCGTCGGATTCGAAAATCTAGACTCACAGGAGATCGACCATAAGGTGCCCGAGGCAGCAATAAACCCTTGGAGACAGGTCGGCCGAAGGACGATGTATTGAATCGCGACGCAATGTGTGTTCCATTGTCATTAAGGGGCTCTGAACCTTACGATTAACTGTCAGTTTTGCGTCGGATTCGAAAATCTAGACTCACAGGAGAACGACCATAAGGTGCCCGAGGCAGCAGTAGACCCTTGGAGACAAGTCGGCTGGAGGACGATGTATTGAATCGCGACGCGATTTGTGTGTTCCATCGTCATTAAGAGGCTCTGAACGTAACATTTAACTGTCAGTTTTGCGACGGATTCGAAAATCTAGACTCACAGGAGATCGACCATAAGGTGCCCGAGGCAGCACTAGACCCTTGGAGACAAGTCGGCTGGAAGACGATGTATTGAATCGCGACGCGATTTGTGTGTTCCATCGTCATTAACAGGCTCTGAACGTTACAATTAACTGTCAGTTTTGCGTCGGATTCGAATATCTAGACTCACAGGAGAACGACCATAAGGTGCCCGAGGCAGCACTAGATCCTTGGAGACAAGTCGGCTGGAGGACGATGTACTGAATCGCGACGCAATTTGTGTGTTCCATCGTCATTAAGAGGCTCTGAACGTTACAATTAACTGTCAGTTATGCGTCGTATTCGGAAAACTAGACTCACAGCAGAGCGACCATAAGGTGCCCGAGGCAGCAATAGACCTTTGGGGACAGGTCGGCTGTCGGACGATGTATTGATTCGCGACGCAATTTGTGTGTTCCATAGTCATTAAGAGGCTCTGAACGTTACAATTAACTGTCAGTTTTGCGTCGGATTCGAAAAACTAGACTCACAGGTGAACGACCATAAGGTGCCCGAGGCAGCAATAGACCCTTGGAAACTAGGCGGCTGGAGGACGATGTATCGAATGGCGACGCAATTTGTGTGTTCCATAGTCATTAACAGGCTCTGAACGTTACATTTAACTGTCAGTTTTGCGTCGGATTCGAAAAACTAGACTCACAGGAGAACGACCATAAGGTGCCCGGGGCAGCAATAGACCCTTGGAGACAAGTCGGCTGGAGGACGATGTATTGAATCGCGACGCAATTTGTGTGTTCCATTGTCATTAAGAGGCTCTGAACGTTACAAATCACTGTCAGTTTTGCGTCGGATTCGAAAAGCTAGACTCACAGGAGGACGACCATAAGGTGCCCGAGGCAGCACTAGACCCTTGGAGACGAGTCGGCTGTCGGACGATGTATTGAATCGCGACGCAATTTGTGTGTTCCATCGTCATTAAGAGGCTCTGAACGTTACAATTCACTGTCAGTTTTGCGTCGGATTCGAAAATCTAGACTCACAGGAGAACGACCATAAGGTGCCCGAGGCAGCAATAGACTTTTGGAGACAAGTCGGCTCGAGGACGATGTATTGAATCGCGACGCAATTTGTGTGTTCCATCGTCATTAAGAGGCTCTGAACGTTACAATTCACAGTCAGTTTTGCGTCGGATTCGAAAATCTAGACTCACAGGAGAACGACCATAAGGTGCCCGAGGCAGCAATAGACTCTTGGAGACAAGTCGGCTGGAGGACGATGTATTGAATCGCGACGCAATTTGTGTGTTCCATCGTCATTAAGAGGCTCTGAACGTTACAATTAACTGTCAGTTTTGCATCGGATTCGAAAAACTAGACTCACAGGAGAACGACCATAGGGTCCCCGAGGCAGCAATAGACCTTTGGAGACAGGTCGGCTGTCGGACGATGTATTGAATATCGACGCAATTTGTGTGTTCCATCGTCATTAAGAGGCTCTGAACGTTACAATTAACTGTCAGTTTTGCGTCGGATTCGAAAATCTAGACCCACAGGAGGACGACCATAAGGTGCCCGAGGCAGCACAAGACCCTTGGAGACGAGTCGGCTGTCGGACGATGTATTGAATCGCGACGCAATTTGTGTGTTCCATCGTCATTAAGAGGCTCTGAACGTTACAATTCACTGTCAGTTTTGCGTCGGATTCGAAAATCTAGACTCACAGGAGAACAACCATAAGGTGCCCGAGGCAGCAATAGACTCTTGGAGACAAGTCGGCTGGTGGACGATGTATTGAATCGCGACGCAATTTGTGTGTTCCATCGTCATTAACAGGCTCTGAACGTTACAATTAACTGTCAGTTTTGCGTCGGAGTCGAAAATCTAGACTCACAGGAGAACGACCATAAGGTGCCCGAGGCAGCAATAGACCCTTGGAGACAAGACGGCTGGAGGACGATGTATTGAATCGCGAGGCAATTTGTGTGTTCCATCGTCATTAAGAGGCTCTGAACGTTACAATTAACTGTCAGTTTTGCGTCGGATTCGAAAAACTAGACTCACAGGAGAACGACCATAAGGTGCCCGAGGCAGCAATAGACCCTGGGGGACAGGTCGGCCGGAGGACGATGTATTGAATCGCGACGCAATTTGTGTGTTCCATCGTCATTAACAGGCTCTGAACGTTACAATTAACTGTCAGTTTTGCGTCGGATTCGAAAATCTAGACTCACAGGAGATCGACCATAAGGTGCCCGAGGCAGCAATAAACCCTTGGAGACAGGTCGGCCGAAGGACGATGTATTGAATCGCGACGCAATGTGTGTTCCATTGTCATTAAGGGGCTCTGAACCTTACGATTAACTGTCAGTTTTGCGTCGGATTCGAAAATCTAGACTCACAGGAGAACGACCATAAGGTGCCCGAGGCAGCAGTAGACCCTTGGAGACAAGTCGGCTGGAGGACGATGTATTGAATCGCGACGCGATTTGTGTGTTCCATCGTCATTAAGAGGCTCTGAACGTAACATTTAACTGTCAGTTTTGCGACGGATTCGAAAATCTAGACTCACAGGAGATCGACCATAAGGTGCCCGAGGCAGCACTAGACCCTTGGAGACAAGTCGGCTGGAAGACGATGTATTGAATCGCGACGCGATTTGTGTGTTCCATCGTCATTAACAGGCTCTGAACGTTACAATTAACTGTCAGTTTTGCGTCGGATTCGAATATCTAGACTCACAGGAGAACGACCATAAGGTGCCCGAGGCAGCACTAGATCCTTGGAGACAAGTCGGCTGGAGGACGATGTACTGAATCGCGACGCAATTTGTGTGTTCCATCGTCATTAAGAGGCTCTGAACGTTACAATTAACTGTCAGTTATGCGTCGTATTCGGAAAACTAGACTCACAGCAGAGCGACCATAAGGTGCCCGAGGCAGCAATAGACCTTTGGGGACAGGTCGGCTGTCGGACGATGTATTGATTCGCGACGCAATTTGTGTGTTCCATCGTCATTAAGAGGCTCTGAACGTTACAATTAACTGTCAGTTTTGCGTCGGATTCGAAAAACTAGACTCACAGGTGAACGACCATAAGGTGCCCGAGGCAGCACTAGACCCTTGGAAACTAGGCGGCTGGAGGACGATGTATCGAATGGCGACGCAATTTGTGTGTTCCATAGTCATTAACAGGCTCTGAACGTTACATTTAACTGTCAGTTTTGCGTCGGATTCGAAAAACTAGACTCACAGGAGAACGACCATAAGGTGCCCGGGGCAGCAATAGACCCTTGGAGACAAGTCGGCTGGAGGACGATGTATTGAATCGCGACGCAATTTGTGTGTTCCATTGTCATTAAGAGGCTCTGAACGTTACAATTCACTGTCAGTTTTGCGTCGGATTCGAAAAGCTAGACTCACAGGAGGACGACCATAAGGTGCCCGAGGCAGCACTAGACCCTTGGAGACGAGTCGGCTGTCGGACGATGTATTGAATCGCGACGCAATTTGTGTGTTCCATCGTCATTAAGAGGCTCTGAACGTTACAATTCACTGTCAGTTTTGCGTCGGATTCGAAAATCTAGACTCACAGGAGAACGACCATAAGGTGCCCGAGGCAGCAATAGACTTTTGGAGACAAGTCGGCTCGAGGACGATGTATTGAATCGCGACGCAATTTGTGTGTTCCATCGTCATTAACAGGCTCTGAACGTTACAATTAACTGTCAGTTTTGCGTCGGATTCGAAAAACTAGACTCACAGGAGAACGACCATAAGGTGCCCGAGGCAGCAATAGACCCTTGGAGACAAGTCGGCTGGAGGACGATGTATTGAATCGCGACGCAATTTGTGTGTTCCATCGTTATTAACAGGCTCTGAACGTTACAATTCACTGTCAGTTATGCGTCGTATTCGGAAAACTAGGCTCACAGCAGAACGACCATAAGGTGCCCGAGGCAGCAATAGACCTTTGGAGACAAGTCGGCTTTCGGACGAGGTATTGAATCTCGACGCAATTTGTGTGTTCCATAGTCATTAACAGGCTCTGAACGTTACAATTAACTGTCAGTTTTGCGTCGGATTCGAAAAACTAGACTCACAGGAGAACGACCATAAGGTGCCCGAGGCAGCTATAGACCCTTGGAGACAAGTCGGCTGGAGGGCGATGTATTGAATCGCGACGCGATTTGTGTGTTCCATCGTCATTAACAGGCTCTGAACGTTACAATTAACTGTCACTTTTGCGTCGGATTCGAAAATCTAGACTCACAGGAGATCGACCATAAGGTGCCCGAGGCAGCAATAAACCCTTGGAGACAGGTCGGCCGAAGGACGATGTATTGAATCGCGACGCAATTTGTGTGTTCCATTGTCATTAAGGGGCTCTGAACCTTACGATTAACTGTCAGTTTTGCGTCGGATTCGAAAATCTAGACTCACAGGAGAACGACCATAAGGTGCCCGAGGCAGCAGTAGACCCTTGGAGAAAAGTCGGCTGGAGGACGATGTATTGAATCGCGACGCGATTTGTGTGTTCCATCGTCATTAAGAGGCTCTGAACGTAACATTTAACTGTCAGTTTTGCGACGGATTCCAAAATCTAGACTCACAGGAGATCGATCATAAGGTGCCAGAGGCAGCACTAGACCCTTGGAGACAAGTCGGCTGGAGGACGATGTATTGAATCGCGACGCGATTTGTGTGTTCCATCGTCATTAATAGGCTCTGAACGTTACAATTAACTGTCAGTTTTGCGTCGGATTCGAAAATCTAGACTCACAGGAGAACGACCATAAGGTGCCCGAGGCAGCACTAGACCCTTGGAGACAATTCGGCTGGAGGACGATGTACTGAATCGCGACGCAATTTGTGTGTTCCATCGTCATTAAGAGGCTCTGAACGTTACAATTAACTGTCAGTTATGCGTCGTATTCGGAAAACTAGACTCACAGCAGAGCGACCATAAGGTGCCCGAGGCAGCAATAGACCTTTGGAGACAGGTCGGCTGTCGGACGATGTATTGATTCGCGACGCAATTTGTGTGTTCCATAGTCATTAAGAGGCTCTGAACGTTACAATTAACTGTCAGTTTTGCGTCGGATTCGAAAAACTAGACTCACAGGTGAACGACCATAAGGTGCCCGAGGCAGCAATAGACCCTTGGAAACTAGGCGGCTGGAGGACGATGTATCGAATGGCGACGCAATTTGTGTGTTCCATAGTCATTAACAGGCTCTGAACGTTACATTTAACTGTCAGTTTTGCGTCGGATTCGAAAAACTAGACTCACAGGAGAACGACCATGAGGTGCCCGGGGCAGCAATAGACCCTTGGAGACAAGTCGGCTGGAGGACGATGTATTGAATCGCGACGCAATTTGTGTGTTCCATTGTCATTAAGAGGCTCTGAACGTTACAATTCACTGTCAGTTTTGCGTCGGATTCGAAAAGCTAGACTCACAGGAGGACGACCATAAGGTGCCCGAGCCAGCACTAGACCCTTGGAGACGAGTCGGCTGTCGGACGATGTATTGAATCGCGACGCAATTTGTGTGTTCCATCGTCATTAAGAGGCTCTGAACGTTACAATTCACTGTCAGTTTTGCGTCGGATTCGAAAATCTAGACTCACAGGAGAACGACCATAAGGTGCCCGAGGCAGCAATAGACTTTTGGAGACAAGTCGGCTCGAGGACGATGTATTGAATCGCGACGCAATTTGTGTGTTCCATCGTCATTAACAGGCTCTGAACGTTACAATTAACTGTCAGTTTTGCGTCGGATTCGAAAAACTAGACTCACAGGAGAACGACCATAAGGTGCCCGAGGCAGCAATAGACCCTTGGAGACAAGTCGGCTGGAGGACGATGTATTGAATCGCGACGCAATTTGTGTGTTCCATCGTTATTAACAGGCTCTGAACGTTACAATTCACTGTCAGTTATGCGTCGTATTCGGAAAACTAGGCTCACAGCAGAACGACCATAAGGTGCCCGAGGCAGCAATAGACCTTTGGAGACAAGTCGGCTGTCGGACGAGGTATTGAATCTCGACGCAATTTGTGTGTTCCATAGTCATTAACAGGCTCTGAACGTTACAATTAACTGTCAGTTTTGCGTCGGATTCGAAAAACTAGACTCACAGGAGAACGACCATAAGGTGCCCGAGGCAGCTATAGACCCTTGGAGACAAGTCGGCTGGAGGGCGATGTATTGAATCGCGACGCGATTTGTGTGTTCCATCGTCATTAACAGGCTCTGAACGTTACAATTAACTGTCACTTTTGCGTCGGATTCGAAAATCTAGACTCACAGGAGATCGACCATAAGGTGCCCGAGGCAGCAATAAACCCTTGGAGACAGGTCGGCCGAAGGACGATGTATTGAATCGCGACGCAATTTGTGTGTTCCATTGTCATTAAGGGGCTCTGAACCTTACGATTAACTGTCAGTTTTGCGTCGGATTCGAAAATCTAGACTCACAGGAGAACGACCATAAGGTGCCCGAGGCAGCAGTAGACCCTTGGAGAAAAGTCGGCTGGAGGACGATGTATTGAATCGCGACGCGATTTGTGTGTTCCATCGTCATTAAGAGGCTCTGAACGTAACATTTAACTCTCAGTTTTGCGACGGATTCCAAAATCTAGACTCACAGGAGATCGATCATAAGGTGCCAGAGGCAGCACTAGACCCTTGGAGACAAGTCGGCTGGAGGACGATGTATTGAATCGCGACGCGATTTGTGTGTTCCATCGTCATTAATAGGCTCTGAACGTTACAATTAACTGTCAGTTTTGCGTCGGATTCGAAAATCTAGACTCACAGGAGAACGACCATAAGGTGCCCGAGGCAGCACTAGACCCTTGGAGACAAGTCGGCTGGAGGACGATGTACTGAATTTCGACGCAATTTGTGTGTTCCATCGTCATTAAGAGGCTCTGAACGTTACAATTAACTGTCAGTTATGCGTCGTATTCGGAAAACTAGACTCACAGCAGAGCGACCATAAGGTGCCCGAGGCAGCAATAGACCTTTGGAGACAGGTCGGCTGTCGGACGATGTATTGATTCGCGACGCAATTTGTGTGTTCCATAGTCATTAAGAGGCTCTGAACGTTACAATTAACTGTCAGTTTTGCGTCGGATTCGAAAAACTAGACTCACAGGTGAACGACCATAAGGTGCCCGAGGCAGCAATAGACCCTTGGAAACTAGGCGGCTGGAAACGATGTATCGAATCGCGACGCAATTTGTGTGTTCCATAGTCATTAACAGGCTCTGAACGTTACAATTAACTGTCAGTTTTTCGTCGGATCCGAAAAACTAGACTCACAGGAGAACGACCATAAGGTGCCCGGGGCAGCAATAGACCCTTGGAGACAAGTCGGCTGGAGGACGATGTATTGAATCGCGACGCAATTTGTGTGTTCCATTGTCATTAAGAGGCTCTGAACGTTACAATTCACTGTCAGTTTTGGGTCGGATTGGAAAATCTAGACTCACAGGAGATCGACCATAAGGTGCCCGAGGCAGCAATAGACCCTTGGAGACAAGTCGCCTGGAGGACGATGTATTGAATCGGGACGCAATTTGTGTGTTCCATCGTTATTAAGAGGCTCTGAACGTTACAATTAACTGTCAGTTTTGCGTCGGATTCGAAAAACTAGACTCACAGGAGAACGACCATAAGGTGCCCGAGGCAGCAATAGACTCTTGGAGACAAGTCGGCTGGAGGACGATGTATTGAATCGCGACGCAATTTGTGTGTTCCATCGTCATTAACAGGCTCTGATCGTTACAATTAACTGTCAGTTTTGCGTCGGATTCGAAAATCTAGACTCACAGGAGAACGACCATAAGGTGCCCGAGGCAGCAATAGACCCTTGGAGACAAGACGGCTGGAGGACGATGTATTGAATCGCGACGCAATTTGTGTGTTCCATCGTCATTAAGAGGCTCTGAACGTTACAATTAACTGTCAGTTTTGCGTCGGATTCGAAAAACTAGACTCACAGGAGAACGACCATAAGGTGCCCGAGGCAGCAATAGACCCTTGGAGACAAGTCGGCTGGAGGACGATGTATTGAATCGCGACGCAATTTGTGTGTTCCATCGTTCTTAACAGGCTCTGAACGTTACAATTCACTGTCAGTTATGCGTCGTATTCGGAAAACTAGGCTCACAGCAGAACGACCATAAGGTGCCCGAGGCAGCAATAGACCTTTGGAGACAGGTCGGCAGTCGGACGAAGTATTGAATCTCGACGCAATTTGTGTGTTCCATCGTCATTAAGAGGCTCTGAACGTTACAATTAACTGTCAGTTTTGCGTCGGATTCGAAAAACTAGACTCACAGGAGAACGACCATAAGGTGCCCGAGGCAGCTATAGACCCTTGGAGACAAGTCGGCTGTCGGACGATGTATTGAATCGCGACGCAATTTGTGTGTTCCATCGTCATTAAGAGGCTCTGAACGTAACATTTAACTGTCAGTTTTGCGACGGATTCGAAAATCTAGATTCACAGGAGATCGACCATAAGGTGCCCGAGGCAGCAATAGACCCTTGGATACAGGTCGGCCGGAGGACGATGTATTGAATCGCGACGCAATTTGTGTGTTCCATTGTCATTAAGAGGCCCTGAACCTTACAATTAACTGTCAGTTTTGCGTCGGATTCGAAAAACTAGACTCACTGGTGAACGACCATAAGGTGCCCGAGGCAGCACTAGACCCTTGGAGACAAGTCGGCTGGAGGACGATGTATTGAATCGCGAAGCGATTTGTATGTTCCATCGTCATTAACAGGCTCTGAATGTTACAATTAACTGTCAGTTTTGCGTCGGATTCGAAAAACTAGACCCACAGCAGAGCGACCATAAGGTGCCCGAGGCAGCAATAGACCCTTGGAGACATGTCGGCTGGAGGACGATGTATTGAATCGCAGCGCAATTTGTGTGTTCCATCGTCATTAAGAGGCTCTGAATGTTACAATTAACTGTCAGTTTTGCGTCGGATTCGAAAAACTAGACTCACAGGAGAACGACCATAAGGTGCCCGAGGCAGCAATAGACCCTTGGAGACAAGTCGGCTGGAGGACGATGTATTGAATCGCGACGCAATTTGTGTGTTCCATCGTCATTAACAGGCTCTGAACGTTACAATTAACTGTCAGTTATTTGTCGTATTCGGAAAACTAGACTCACAGCAGAACGACCATAAGCTGCCCGAGGCAGCAATAGACCTTTGGAGAC
The DNA here is from genome assembly GCF_023898315.1 of Schistocerca nitens. Classification (NCBI taxonomy): domain Eukaryota; kingdom Metazoa; phylum Arthropoda; class Insecta; order Orthoptera; family Acrididae; genus Schistocerca; species Schistocerca nitens. Next base: position 1,197,951,502 of record NC_064615.1, on the reverse strand, counting down.
AGGTCGGCTGTCGGACGATGTATTGAATCGCGACGCAATTTGTGTGTTCCATCGTCATTAAGAGGCTCTGAACGTTACAATTAACTGTCAGTTTTGCGTCGGATTCGAAAAACTAGACACACAGGAGAACGACCATAAGGTGACCGAGGCAGCAATATACCCTTGGAGACAGGGGGGCTGGAGGACGATGTATTGAATCGCGACGCGATTTGTGTGTTCCATCGTCATTAACAGGCTCTGAACGTTACAATTAACTGTCAGTTTTGCGTCGGATTCGAAAATCTAAACTCACAGGAGAACGACCATAAGGTGCCCGAGGCAACACTAGACCCTTGGAGACAAGTCGGCTGGAGGACGATGTATTGAATCGCGACGCAATTTGTATGTTCCATCGTCATTAACAGGCTCTGAACGTTACAATTAACTGTCAGTTATACGTCGTATTCGGAAAACTAAACGCACAGCAGAACGACCATTAGGTGCCCGAGGCAGCAATAGACCCTTGGAGACAGGTCGGCTGTCGGACGAAGTATTGAATCTCGACGCAATTTGTGTGTTCCATCGTCATTAAGAGGCTCTGAACGTTACAATTAACTGTCAGTTATGCGTCGGATTCGAAAAACTAGACACAGGAGAACGACCATAAGGTGACCGAGGCAGCAATAGACCCTTGGAGACAAGGCGGCTGGTGGACGATGTATTGAATCGCGACGCAATTTGTGTGTTCCATAGTCATTAACAGGCTCTGAACGTTACAATAAACTGTCAGTTTTTCGTCGGATTCGAAAAACTAGACTCACAGGAGAACGACCATAAGGTGCCCGAGGCAGCAATAGACCCTTGGAGACAAGTCGGCTGGAGGACGATGTATTGAATCGCGACGCAATTTGTGTGTTCCATCGTCATTAAGGGGCTCTGAACGTTACAATTAACTGTCAGTTTTGCGTCGGATTCGAAAAACTAGACACACAGGAGAACGACCATAAGGTGACCGAGGCAGCAATAGACCCTTGGAGACAGGGCGGCTGGAGGACGATGTATTGAATCGCGACGCGATTTGTGTGTTCCATCGTCATTATCAGGCTCTGAACGTTACAATTAACTGTCAGTTTTGCGTCGGATTCGAAAATCTAGACCCACAGGAGGACAACCATAAGGTGCCCGAGGCAGCACAAGACCCTTGGAGACGAGTCGGCTGTCGGACGATGTATTGAATCGCGACGCAATTTGTGTGTTCCATCGTCATTAAGAGGCTCTGAACGTTACAATTCACTGTCAGTTTTGCGTCGGATTCGAAAATCTAGACTCACAGGAGAACGACCATAAGGTGCCCGAGGCAGCAATAGACTCTTGGAGACAAGTCGGCTCGAGGACGATGTATTGAATCGCGACGCAATTTGTGTGTTCCATCGTCATTAACAGGCTCTGAACGTTACAATTAACTGTCAGTTTTGCGTCGGATTCGAAAAACTAGACTCACAGGAGAACGACCATAAGGTGCCCGAGGCAGCAATAGACCCTTGGAGACAAGTCGGCTGGAGGACGATGTATTGAATCGCGACGCAATTTGTGTGTTCCATCGTCATTAAGAGGCTCTGAACGTTACAATTAACTGTCAGTTTTGCGTCGGATTCGAAAAACTAGACTCACAGGAGAACGACCATAAGGTGCCCGAGTCAGCAATAGACCCTTAGAGGCAAGTCGGCTGGAGGACGATGTATTGAATCGCGACGCAATTTGTGTGTTCCATCGTCATTAAGAGGCTCTGAACGTTACAATTAACTGTCAGTTTTGCGTCGGATTCGAAAAACTAGACTCACAGGAGAACGACCATAAGGTGCCCGAGTCAGCAATAGACCTTAGAGGCAAGTCGGCTGGAGGACGATGTATTGAATCGCGACGCAATTTGTGTGTTCCATCGTTATTAACAGGCTCTGAACGTTACAATTCACTGTCAGTTATGCGTCGTATTCGGAAAACTAGGCTCACAGCAGAACGACCATAAGGTGCCCGAGGCAGCAATAGACCTTTGGAGACAGGTCGGCTGTCGGACGAAGTATTGAATCTCGACGCAATTTGTGTGTTCCATAGTCATTAAGAGGCTCTCAACGTTACAATTAACTGTCAGTTTTGCGTCGGATTCGAAAAACTAGACTCACTGGGGAACGACCATAAGGTGCCCGAGGCAGCAATAGACCCTTGGAAACGAGTCGGCTGTCGGACGATGTATTGAAAAGCGACGCAATTTGTGTGTTCCATCGTCATTAAGAGGCTCTGAACGTTACAATTAACTGTCAGTTTTGCGTCGGATTCGAAAAACTAGACTCACAGGAGAACGACCATAGGGTCCCCGAGGCAGCAATAGACCTTTGGAGACAGGTCGGCTGTCGGACGATGTATTGAATATCGACGCAATTTGTTTGTTCCATCGTCATTAAGAGGCTCTGAACGTTACAATTAACTGTCAGTTTTGCGTCGGATTCGAAAAACTAGACACACAGGAGAACAACCATAAGGTGACCGAGGCAGCAATAGACCCTTGGAGACAGGGCGGCTGGAGGACGATGTATTGAATCGCGACGCGATTTGTGTGTTCCATCGTCATTATCAGGCTCTGAACGTTACAATTAACTGTCAGTTTTGCGTCGGATTCGAAAATCTAGACCCACAGGAGGACGACCATAAGGTGCCCGAGGCAGCACAAGACCCTTGGAGACGAGTCGGCTGTCGGACGATGTATTGAATCGCGACGCAATTTGTGTGTTCCATCGTCATTAAGAGGCTCTGAACGTTACAATTAACTGTCAGTTTTGCGTCGGATTCGAAAAACTAGACTCACAGGAGAACGACCATAGGGTCCCCGAGGCAGCAATAGACCTTTGGAGACAGGTCGGCTGTCGGACGATGTATTGAATATCGACGCAATTTGTTTGTTCCATCGTCATTAAGATCCTCTGAACGTTACAATTAACTGTCAGTTTTGCATCGGATTCGAAAAACTAGACTCACAGGAGAACGACCATAAGGTGCCCGAGGCAGCTATAGACCCTTGGAGACAAGTCGGCTGTCGGACGATGTATTGAATCGCGACGCAATTTGTGTGTTCCATCGTCATTAAGAGGCTCTGAACGTAACATTTAACTGTCAGTTTTGCGACGGATTCGAAAATCTAGATTCACAGGAGATCGACCATAAGGTGCCCGAGGCAGCAATAGACCCTTGGATACAGGTCGGCCGGAGGACGATGTATTGAATCGCGACGCAATTTGTGTGTTCCATTGTCATTAAGACGCCCTGAACCTTACAATTAACTGTCAGTTTTGCGTCGGATTCGAAAAACTAGACTCACTGGTGAACGACCATAAGGTGCCCGAGGCAGCACTAGACCCTTGGAGACAAGTCGGCTGGAGGACGATGTATTGAATCGCGACGCGATTTGTATGTTCCATCGTCATTAACAGGCTCTGAATGTTACAATTAACTGTCAGTTTTGCGTCGGATTCGAAAAACTAGACTCACAGCAGAGCGACCATAAGGTGCCCGAGGCAGCAATAGACCCTTGGAGACATGTCGGCTGGAGGACGATGTATTGAATCGCAGCGCAATTTGTGTGTTCCATCGTCATTAAGAGGCTCTGAATGTTACAATTAACTGTCAGTTTTGCGTCGGATTCGAAAAACTAGACTCACAGGAGAACGACCATAAGGTGCCCGAGGCAGCAATAGACCCTTGGAGACAAGTCGGCTGGAGGACGATGTATTAAATCGCGACGCAATTTGTGTGTTCCATCGTCATTAACAGGCTCTGAACGTTACAATTAACTGTCAGTTATTTGTCGTATTCGGAAAACTAGACTCACAGCAGAACGACCATAAGCTGCCCGAGGCAGCAATAGACCTTTGGAGACAGGTCGGCTGTCGGACGATGTATTGAATCGCGACGCAATTTGTGTGTTCCATCGTCATTAAGAGGCTCTGAACGTTACAATTAACTGTCAGTTTTGCGTCGGATTCGAAAAACTAGACACACAGGAGAACGACCATAAGGTGACCGAGGCAGCAATATACCCTTGGAGACAGGGGGGCTGGAGGACGATGTATTGAATCGCGACGCGATTTGTGTGTTCCATCGTCATTAACAGGCTCTGAACGTTACAATTAACTGTCAGTTTTGCGTCGGATTCGAAAATCTAAACTCACAGGAGAACGACCATAAGGTGCCCGAGGCAACACTAGACCCTTGGAGACAAGTCGGCTGGAGGACGATGTATTGAATCGCGACGCAATTTGTATGTTCCATCGTCATTAACAGGCTCTGAACGTTACAATTAACTGTCAGTTATACGTCGTATTCGGAAAACTAAACGCACAGCAGAACGACCATTAGGTGCCCGAGGCAGCAATAGACCCTTGGAGACAGGTCGGCTGTCGGACGAAGTATTGAATCTCGACGCAATTTGTGTGTTCCATCGTCATTAAGAGGCTCTGAACGTTACAATTAACTGTCAGTTATGCGTCGGATTCGAAAAACTAGACACAGGAGAACGACCATAAGGTGACCGAGGCAGCAATAGACCCTTGGAGACAAGGCGGCTGGTGGACGATGTATTGAATCGCGACGCAATTTGTGTGTTCCATAGTCATTAACAGGCTCTGAACGTTACAATAAACTGTCAGTTTTGCGTCGGATACGAAAAACTAGACTCACAGGAGAACGACCATAAGGTGCCCGAGGCAGCAATAGACCCTTGGAGACAAGTCGGCTGGAGGACGATGTATTGAATCGCGACGCAATTTGTGTGTTCCATCGTCATTAAGAGGCTCTGAACGTTACAATTAACTGTCAGTTTTGCGTCGGATTCGAAAACCTAGACTCACAGGAGAACGACCATAAGGTGCCCGAGGCAGCAATACACTCTTGGAGACAAGTCGGCTGGAGGACGATGTATTGAATCGCGACGCAATTTGTGTGTTCCATCGTCATTAAGAGGCTCTGAACGTTACAATTAACTGTCAGTTTTGCGTCGGATTCGAAAAACTAGACTCACAGGAGAACGACCATAAGGTGCCCGAGGCAGCAATAGACCCTTGGAGACAAGTCGGCTGGAGGACGATGTATTGAATCGCGACGCAATTTGTGTGTTCCATCGTCATTAAGAGGCTCTGAACGTTACAATTAACTGTCAGTTTTGCGTCGGATTCGAAAAACTAGACTCACAGGAGAACGACCATAAGGTGCCCGAGTCAGCAATAGACCCTTAGAGGCAAGTCGGCTGGAGGACGATGTATTGAATCGCGACGCAATTTGTGTGTTCCATCGTTATTAACAGGCTCTGAACGTTACAATTCACTGTCAGTTATGCGTCGTATTCGGAAAACTAGGCTCACAGCAGAACGACCATAAGGTGCCCGAGGCAGCAATAGACCTTTGGAGACAGGTCGGCTGTCGGACGAAGTATTGAATCTCGACGCAATTTGTGTGTTCCATCGTCATTAACAGGCTCTGAACGTTACAATTAACTGTCAGTTTTGCGTCGGATTCGAAAAACTAGACTCACAGGAGAACGACCATAAGGTGCCCGAGGCAGCAATAGACCCTTGGAAACGAGTCGGCTGTCGGACGATGTATTGAAAAGCGACGCAATTTGTGTGTTCCTTCGTCATTAAGAGGCTCTGAACGTTACAATTAACTGTCAGTTTTGCGTCGGATTCGAAAAACTAGACTCACAGGAGAACGACCATAGGGTCCCCGAGGCAGCAATAGACCTTTGGAGACAGGTCGGCTGTCGGACGATGTATTGAATATCGACGCAATTTGTGTGTTCCATCGTCATTAAGAGGCTCTGAACGTCACAATTAACTGTCAGTTTTGCGTCGGATTCGAAAAACTAGACACACAGGAGAACGACCATAAGGTGAGCGAGGCAGCAATAGACCCTTGGAGACAGGGCGGCTGGAGGACGGTGTATTGAATCGCGACGCGATTTGTGTGTTCCATCGTCATTATCAGGCTCTGAACGTTACAATTAACTGTCAGTTTTGCGTCGGATTCGAAAATCTAGACCCACAGGAGGACGACCATAAGGTGCCCGAGGCAGCACAAGACCCTTGGAGACGAGTCGGCTGTCGGACGATGTATTGAATCGCGACGCAATTTGTGTGTTCCATCGTCATTAAGAGGCTCTGAACGTTACAATTCACTGTCAGTTTTGCGTCGGATTCGAAAATCTAGACTCACAGGAGAACGACCATAAGGTGCCCGAGGCAGCAATAGACTCTTGGAGACAAGTCGGCTCGAGGACGATGTATTGAATCGCGACGCAATTTGTGTGTTCCATCGTCATTAACAGGCTCTGAACGTTACAATTAACTGTCAGTTTTGCGTCGGATTCGAAAAACTAGACTCACAGGAGAACGACCATAAGGTGCCCGAGGCAGCGATAGACCCTTGGAGACAAGTCGGCTGGAGGACGATGTATTGAATCGCGACGCAATTTGTGTGTTCCATCGTCATTAAGAGGCTCTGAACGTTACAATTAACTGTCAGTTTTGCGTCGGATTCGAAAAACTAGACTCACAGGAGAACGACCATAAGGTGCCCGAGTCAGCAATAGACCCTTAGAGGCAAGTCGGCTGGAGGACGATGTATTGTATCGCGACGCAATTTGTGTGTTCCATCGTTATTAAGAGGCTCTGAACGTTACAATTAACTGTCAGTTTTGCGTCGGATTCGAAAAACTAGACTCACAGGAGAACGACCATAAGGTGCCCGAGTCAGCAATAGACCCTTAGAGGCAAGTCGGCTGGAGGACGATGTATTGAATCGCGACGCAATTTGTGTGTTCCATCGTTATTAACAGGCTCTGAACGTTACAATTCACTGTCAGTTATGCGTCGTATTCGGAAAACTAGGCTCACAGCAGAACGACCATAAGGTGCCCGAGGCAGCAATAGACCTTTGGAGACAGGTCGGCTGTCGGACGAAGTATTGAATCTCGACGCAATTTGTGTGTTCCATAGTCATTAAGAGGCTCTCAACGTTACAATTAACTGTCAGTTTTGCGTCGGATTCGAAAAACTAGACTCACAGGAGAACGACCATAAGGTGCCCGAGGCAGCAATAGACCCTTGGAAACGAGTCAGCTATCGGACGATGTATTGAAAAGCGAAGCAATTTGTGTGTTCCATCGTCATTAAGAGGCTCTGAACGTTACAATTAACTGTCAGTTTTGCGTCGGATTCGAAAAACTAGACTCACAGGAGAACGACCATAAGGTGCCCGAGGCAGCAATAGACCCTTGGAGACAAGTCGGCTGGAGGACGATGTATTGAATCGCGACGCAATTTGTGTGTTCCATCGTCATAAAGAGGCTCTGAACGTTACAATTAACTGTCAGTTTTGCGTCGGATTCGAAAACCTAGACTCACAGGAGAACGACCATAAGGTGCCCGAGGCAGCAATACACTCTTGGAGACAAGTCGGCTGGAGGACGATGTATTGAATCGCGACGCAATTTGTGTGTTCCATCGTCATTAAGAGGCTCTGAACGTTACAATTAACTGTCAGTTTTGCGTCGGATTCGAAAAACTAGACTCACAGGAGAACGACCATAAGGTGCCCGAGGCAGCAATAGACCCTTGGAGACAAGTCGGCTGGAGGACGATGTATTGAATCGCGACGCAATTTGTGTGTTCCATCGTCATTAAGAGGCTCTGAACGTTACAATTAACTGTCAGTTTTGCGTCGGATTCGAAAAACTAGACTCACAGGAGAACGACCATAAGGTGCCCGAGTCAGCAATAGACCCTTAGAGGCAAGTCGGCTGGAGGACGATGTATTGAATCGCGACGCAATTTGTGTGTTCCATCGTTATTAACAGGCTCTGAACGTTACAATTCACTGTCAGTTATGCGTCGTATTCGGAAAACTAGGCTCACAGCAGAACGACCATAAGGTGCCCGAGGCAGCAATAGACCTTTGGAGACAGGTCGGCTGTCGGACGAAGTATTGAATCTCGACGCAATTTGTGTGTTCCATAGTCATTAAGAGGCTCTCAACGTTACAATTAACTGTCAGTTTTGCGTCGGATTCGAAAAACTAGACTCACAGGAGAACGACCATAAGGTGCCCGAGGCAGCAATAGACCCTTGGAAACGAGTCGGCTGTCGGACGATGTATTGAAAAGCGACGCAATTTGTGTGTTCCATCGTCATTAAGAGGCTCTGAACGTTACAATTAACTGTCAGTTTTGCGTCGGATTCGAAAAACTAGACTCACAGGAGAACGACCATAGGGTCCCCGAGGCAGCAATAGACCTTTGGAGACAGGTCGGCTGTCGGACGATGTATTGAATATCGACGCAATTTGTTTGTTCCATCGTCATTAAGAGGCTCTGAACGTTACAATTAACTGTCAGTTTTGCGTCGGATTCGAAAAACTAGACACACAGGAGAACAACCATAAGGTGACCGAGGCAGCAATAGACCCTTGGAGACAGGGCGGCTGGAGGACGATGTATTGAATCGCGACGCGATTTGTGTGTTCCATCGTCATTATCAGGCTCTGAACGTTACAATTAACTGTCAGTTTTGCGTCGGATTCGAAAATCTAGACCCACAGGAGGACGACCATAAGGTGCCCGAGGCAGCACAAGACCCTTGGAGACGAGTCGGCTGTCGGACGATGTATTGAATCGCGACGCAATTTGTGTGTTCCATCGTCATTAAGAGGCTCTGAACGTTACAATTCACTGTCAGTTTTGCGTCGGATTCGAAAATCTAGACTCACAGGAGAACGACCATAAGGTGCCCGAGGCAGCAATAGACTTTTGGAGACAAGTCGGCTCGAGGACGATGTATTGAATCGCGACGCAATTTGTGTGTTCCATCGTCATTAACAGGCTCTGAACGTTACAATTAACTGTCAGTTTTGCGTCGGATTCGAAAAACTAGACTCACAGGAGAACGACCATAAGGTGCCCGAGGCAGCAATAGACCCTTGGAGACAAGTCGGCTGGAGGACGATGTATTGAATCGCGACGCAATTTGTGTGTTCCATCGTTATTAACAGGCTCTGAACGTTACAATACACTGTCAGTTATGCGTCGTATTCGGAAAACTAGGCTCACAGCAGAACGACCATAAGGTGCCCGAGGCAGCAATAGACCTTTGGAGACAAGTCGGCTGTCGGACGAGGTATTGAATCTCGACGCAATTTGTGTGTTCCATAGTCATTAACAGGCTCTGAACGTTACAATTAACTGTCAGTTTTGCGTCGGATTCGAAAAACTAGACTCACAGGAGAACGACCATAAGGTGCCCGAGGCAGCTATAGACCCTTGGAGACAAGTCGGCTGTCGGACAATGTATTGAATTGCGACGCAATTTGTGTGTTCCATCGTCAATAAGAGGCTCTGAACGTAACATTTAACTGTCAGTTTTGCGACGGATTCGAAAATCTAGACTCACAGGAGATCGACCATAAGGTGCCCGAGGCAGCAATAGACCCTTGGAGACAGGTCGGCCGGAGGACGATGTATTGAATCGCGACGCAATTTGTGTGTTCCATTGTCATTAAGAGGCTCTGAACCTTACAATTAACTGTCAGTTTTGCGTCGGATTCGAAAATCTAGACTCACAGAAGAACGACGATAATGTGCCCGAGGCAGCAATAGACTCTTGGAGACAAGTCGGCTCGAGGACGATGTATTGAATCGCGACGAGATTTGTATGTTCCATCGTCATTAACAGGCTCTGAATGTTACAATTAACTGTCAGTTTTGCGTCGGATTCGAAAAACTAAATTCACAGGAGAACGACCATAAGGTGCCCGAGGCAGCAATAGACCCTTGGAGACAAGTCGGCTGGAGGACGATGTATTGAATCGCGACGCAATTTGTGTGTTCCATCGTCATTAACAGGCTCTGAACGTTACAATTAACTGTCAGTTATTTGTCGTATTCGGAAAACTAGACTCACAGCAGAACGACCATAAGGTGACCGAGGCAGCAATATACCCTTGGAGACAGGGCGGCTGGAGGACGATGTATTGAATCGCGACGCGATTTGTGTGTTCCATCGTCATTAACAGGCTCTGAACGTTACAATTAACTGTCAGTTTTGCGTCGGATTCGAAAATCTAAACTCACAGGAGAACGACCATAAGGTGCCCGAGGCAACACTAGACCCTTGGAGACAAGTCGGCTGGAGGACGATGTATTGAATCGCGACGCAATTTGTATGTTCCATCGTCATTAACAGGCTCTGAACGTTACAATTAACTGTCAGTTATGCGTCGTATTCGGAAAACTAAACGCACAGCAGAACGACCATTAGGTGCCCTAGGCAGCAATAGACCCTTGGAGACAGGTCGGCTGTCGGACGAAGTATTGAATCTCGACGCAATTTGTGTGTTCCATCGTCATTAAGAGGCTCTGAACGTTACAATTAACTGTCAGTTATGCGTCGGATTCGAAAAACTAGACACAGGAGAACGACCATAAGGTGACCGAGGCAGCAATAGACCCTTTGAGACAAGGCGGCTGGTGGACGATGTATTGAATCGCGACGCAATTTGTGTGTTCCATCGTCATTAAGAGGCTCTGAACGTTACAATTAACTGTCAGTTTTGCGTCGGATTCGAAAAACTAGACTCACAGGAGAACGACCATAAGGTGCCCGAGGCAGCAATAGACCCTTGGAGACAAGTCGGTTGGAGGACGATGTATTGAATCGCGACGCAATTTGTGTGTTCCATCGTCATTAAGAGGCTCTGAACGTTACAATTAACTGTCAGTTTTGCGTCGGATTCGAAAAACTAGACTCACAGGAGAACGACCATAAGGTGCCCGAGTCAGCAATAGACCCTTAGAGGCAAGTCGGCTGGAGGACGATGTATTGAATCGCGACGCAATTTGTGTGTTCCATCGTTATTAACAGGCTCTGAACGTTACAATTCACTGTCAGTTATGCGTCGTATTCGGAAAACTAGGCTCACAGCAGAACGACCATAAGGTGCCCGAGGCAGCAATAGACCTTTGGAGACAGGTCGGCTGTCGGACGAGGTATTGAATCTCGACGCAATTTGTGTGTTCCATAGTCATTAACAGGCTCTGAACGTTACAATTAACTGTCAGTTTTGCGTCGGATTCGAAAAACTAGACACACAGGAGAACGACCATAAGGTGACCGAGGCAGCAATAGAAACCTTGGAGACAGGGCGGCTGGAGGACGATGTATTGAATCGCGACGCGATTTGTGTGTTCCATCGTCATTATCAGGCTCTGAACGTTACAATTAACTGTCAGTTTTGCGTCGGATTCGAAAATCTAGACCCACAGGAGGACGACCATAAGGCGCCCGAGGCAGCACAAGACCCTTGGAGACGAGTCGGCTGTCGGACGATGTATTGAATCGCGACGCAATTTGTGTGTTCCATCGTCATTAAGAGGCTCTGAACGTTACAATTCACTGTCAGTTTTGCGTCGGATTCGAAAATCTAGACTCACAGGAGACCGACCATAAGGTGCCCGAGGCAGCAATAGACTCTTGGAGACAAGTCGGCTCGAGGACGATGTATTGCATCGCGACGCAATTTGTGTGTTCCATCGTCATTAACAGGCTCTGACCGTTACAATTAACTGTCAGTTTTGCGTCGGATTCGAAAATCTAGACTCACAGGAGAACGACCATAAGGTGCCCTAGGCAGCAATAGACCCTTGGAGACAAGACGGCTGGAGGACGATGTATTGAATCGCGACGCAATTTGTGTGTTCCATCGTCATTAAGAGGCTCTGAACGTTACAATTCACTGTCAGTTTTGCGTCGGATTCGAAAAACTAGACTCACAGGAGAACGACCATAAGGTGCCCGAGGCAGCAATAGACCCTTGGAGACAAGTCGGCTGGAGGACGATGTATTGGATCGCGACGCAATTTGTGTGTTCCATCGTTATTAACAGGCTCTGAACGTTACAATTAACTGTCAGTTATGCGTCGTATTCGGAAAAATAGGCTCACAGCAGAACGACCATAAGGTGCCCGAGGCAGCAATGGACCTTTGGAGACAGGTCGGCAGTCGGACGAAGTATTGAATCTCGACGCAATTTGTGTGTTCCATCGTCATTAAGAGGCTCTGAACGTTACAATTAACTGTCAGTTTTGCGTCGGATACGAAAAACTAGACTCACAGGAGAACGACCATAAGGTGCCCGAGGCAGCAATAGACCCTTGGAGACAAGTCGGCTGGAGGACGATTTATTGAATCGCGACGCAATTTGTGTGTTCCATCGTTATTAACAGGCTCTGAACCTTACAATTAACTGTCAGTTTTGCGTCGGATTCGAAAATCTAGACTCACAGAAGAACTACCATAAGGTGCCCGAGGCAGCACTAGACCCTTGGAGACAAGTCGGCTGGAGGACGATGTATTGAATCGCGACGCGATTTGTATGTTCCATCGTCATTAACAGGCTCTGAATGTTACAATTAACTGTCAGTTATGCGTCGTATTCGGAAAACTAAACGCACAGCAGAACGACCATTTGGTGCCCGAGGCAGCAATAGACCCTTGGAGACAGGTCGGCTGTCGGACGAAGTATTGAATCTCGACGCAATTTGTGTGTTCCATCGTCATTAAGAGGCTCTGAACGTTACAATTAACTGTCAGTTATGCGTCGGATTCGAAAAACTAGACACAGGAGAACGACCATAAGGTGACCGAGGCAGCAATAGACCCTTTGAGACAAGGCGGCTGGTGGACGATGTATTGATTCGCGACGCAATTTGTGTGTTCCATAGTCATTAACAGGCTCTGAACGTTACAATCAACTGTCAGTTTTGCGTCGGAATCGAAAAACTAGACTCACAGGAGAACGACCATAAGGTGCCCGAGGCAGCAATAGACCCTTGGAGACAAGTTGGCTGGAGGACGATGTATTGAATCGCGACGCAATTTGTATGTTCCATCGTCATTAACAGGCTCTGAACGTTACAATTAACTGTCAGTTATGCGCCGTATTCGGAAAACTAAACGCACAGCAGAACGACCATTAGGTGCCCGAGGCAGCAATAGAACCTTGGAAGCAGGTCGGCTGTCGGACGAAGTATTGAATCTCGACGCAATTTGTGTGTTCCATCGTCATTATGAGGCTCTGAACGTTACAATTAACTGTCAGTTATGCGTCGAATTCGAAAAACTAGACTCACAGGAGAACAACCATAAGGTGCCCGAGGCAGCAATAGACCCTTGGAGACAAGTCGGCTGGAGGACGATGTATTGAATCGCGACGCAATTTGTGTGTTCCATCGTCATTAAGAGGCTCTGAACGTTACAATTAACTGTCAGTTTTGCGTCGGATTCGAAAATCTAGACTCACAGGAGAACGACCATAAGGTGACCGAGGCAGCAATAGACGTTTGGAGACAGGGCGGCTGGAGGACGATGTATTGAATCGCGATGCAATTTGTGTGTTCCATGGTCATTAAGAGGGTCTGAACGTTACAATTAACTGTCAGTTTTGCGTCGGATTCGAAAAACTAGACTTACAGGAGAACGACGATAAGGTGCCCGAGGCAGCTATAGACCCTTGGAGACAAGTCGGCTGGAGGACGATGTATTGAATCGCGACGCAATTTGTGTGTTCCATCGTCATTAAGAGGCTCTGAACGTTACAATTAACTGTCAGTTTTGCGTCGGATTCGAAAATCTAGACTCAAAGAAGAACGACCATAAGGTGCCCGAGGCAGCACTAGACCCTTGGAGACAAGTCGGCTGGAGGACGATGTATTGAATCGCGACGCGATTTGTGTGTTCCATCGTCATTAACAGGCTCTGAATGTTACAATTAACTGTCAGTTATGCGTCGTATTCGGAAAACTAAACGCACAGCAGAACGACCATTTGGTGCCCGAGGCAGCAATAGACCCTTGGAGACAGGTCGGCTGTCGGACGAAGTATTGAATCTCGACGCAATTTGTGTGTTCCATCGTCATTAAGAGGCTCTGAACGTTACAATTAACTGTCAGTTATGCGTCGGATTCGAAAAACTAGACACAGGAGAACGACCATAAGGTGACCGAGGCAGCAATAGACCCTTTGAGACAAGGCGGCTGGTGGACGATGTATTGATTCGCGACGCAATTTGTGTGTTCCATAGTCATTAACAGGCTCTGAACGTTACAATCAACTGTCAGTTTTGCGTCGGAATCGAAAAACTAGACTCACAGGAGAACGACCATAAGGTGCCCGTGGCAGCAATAGACCCTTGGAGACAAGTTGGCTGGAGGACGATGTATTGAATCGCGACGCAATTTGTATGTTCCATCGTCATTAACAGGCTCTGAACGTTACAATTAACTGTCAGTTATGCGCCGTATTCGGAAAACTAAACGCACAGCAGAACGACCATTAGGTGCCCGAGGCAGCAATAGAACCTTGGAAGCAGGTCGGCTGTCGGACGAAGTATTGAATCTCGACGCAATTTGTGTGTTCCATCGTCATTATGAGGCTCTGAACGTTACAATTAACTGTCAGTTATGCGTCGAATTCGAAAAACTAGACTCACAGGAGAACAACCATAAGGTGCCCGAGGCAGCAATAGACCCTTGGAGACAAGTCGGCTGGAGGACGATGTATTGAATCGCGACGCAATTTGTGTGTTCCATCGTCATTAAGAGGCTCTGAACGTTACAATTAACTGTCAGTTTTGCGTCGGATTCGAAAATCTAGACTCACAGGAGAACGACCATAAGGTGACCGAGGCAGCAATAGACGTTTGGAGACAGGGCGGCTGGAGGACGATGTATTGAATCGCGATGCAATTTGTGTGTTCCATGGTCATTAAGAGGGTCTGAACGTTACAATTAACTGTCAGTTTTGCGTCGGATTCGAAAAACTAGACTTACAGGAGAACGACGATAAGGTGCCCGAGGCAGCTATAGACCCTTGGAGACAAGTCGGCTGGAGGACGATGTATTGAATCGCGACGCAATTTGTGTGTTCCATCGTCATTAAGAGGCTCTGAACGTTACAATTAACTGTCAGTTTTGCGTCGGATTCGAAAATCTAGACTCAAAGAAGAACGACCATAAGGTGCCCGAGGCAGCACTAGACCCTTGGAGACAAGTCGGCTGGAGGACGATGTATTGAATCGCGACGCGATTTGTGTGTTCCATCGTCATTAACAGGCTCTGAATGTTACAATTAACTGTCAGTTTTGCGTCGGATTCGAAAATCTAGACTCACAGGAGAACGACCATACGGTGTCCGAGGCAGCACTAGACCCTTGGAGACAGGTCGGCCGGAGGACGATGTATTGAATCGCGACGCAATTTGTGTGTTCCATTGTCATTAAGAGGCTCTGAACCTTACGATTAACTGTCAGTGTTGCGTCGGTTTCGAAAATCTAGACTCACAGGAGAACGACCATAAGGTGCCCGAGGCAGCACTAGACCCTTGGAGACAAGTCGGCTGGAGGACGATGTATTGAATCGCGACGCGATTTGTGTGTTCCATCGTCATTAACAGGCTCTGAACGTTACAATTAACTGTCACTTTTGCGTCGGATTCGAAAATCTAGACTCACAGGAGATCGACCATAAGGTGCCCGAGGCAGCAATAAACCCTTGGAGACAGGTCGGCCGGAGGACGATGTATTGAATCGCGACGCGATTTGTGTGTTCCATCGTCATTAAGAGGCTCTGAACGTAACATTTAACTGTCAGTTTTGCGACGGATTCGAAAATCTAGACTCACAGGAGATCGACCATAAGGTGCCCGAGGCAGCACTAGACCCTTGGAGACAAGTCGGCTGGAGGACGATGTACTGAATCGCGACGCAATTTGTGTGTTCCATCGTCATTAAGAGGCTCTGAACGTTACAATTAGCTGTCAGTTATGCGTCGTATTTGGAAAACTAGACTCACAGCAGAGCGACCATAAGGTGCCCGAGGCAGCAAGAGACCTTTGGAGACAGGTCGGCTGTCGGACGATGTATTGATTCGCGACGCAATTTGTGTGTTCCATCGTCATTAAGAGGCTCTGAACGTTACAATTAACTGTCAGTTTTGCGTCGGATTCGAAAAACTAGACTCACTGGTGAACGACCATAAGGTGCCCGAGGCAGCAACAGACCCTTGGAAACTAGGCGGCTGGAGGACGATGTATCGTATCGCGACGCAATTTGTGTGTTCCATAGTCATTAACAGGCTCTGAACGTTACAATTAACTGTCAGTTTTGCGTCGGATTCGAAAAACTAGACTCACAGGAGAACGACCATAAGGTGCCCGAGGCAGCAATAGACCCTTGGAGACAAGTCGGCTGGAGGACGATGTATTGAATCGCGACGCAATTTGTGTGTTCCATCGTTATTAACAGGCTCTGAACGTTACAATTCACTGTCAGTTATGCGTCGTATTCGGAAAACTAGGCTCACAGCAGAACGACCATAAGGTGCCCGAGGCAGCAATAGACCTTTGGAGACAAGTCGGCTGTCGGACGAGGTATTGAATCTCGACGCAATTTGTGTGTTCCATAGTCATTAACAGGCTCTGAACGTTACAATTAACTGTCAGTTTTGCGTCGGTTTCGAAAAACTAGACTCACAGGAGAACGACCATAAGGTGCCCGAGGCAGCTATAGACCCTTGGAGACAAGTCGGCTGTCGGACGATGTATTGAATCGCGACGCAATTTGTGTGTTCCATCGTCAATAAGAGGCTCTGAACGTAACATTTAACTGTCAGTTTTGCGACGGATTCGAAAATCTAGACTCACAGGAGATCGACCATAAGGTGCCCGAGGCAGCAATAGACCCTTGGAGACAGGTCGGCCGGAGGACGATGTATTGAATCGCGACGCAATTTGTGTGTTCCATTGTCATTAAGAGGCTCTGAACCTTACAATTAACTGTCAGTTTTGCGTCGGATTCGAAAATCTAGACTCACAGAAGAACGACCATAATGTGCCCGAGGCAGCACTAGACCCTTGGAGAGGAGGAGGAGGAGGAGATTAGTGTTTAACGTCCCGTCGACAACGAGGTCATTTGAGACGGAGCGCATGCTCGGGCGAGGGAAGGATGGGGAAGGAAATCGGCCGTGCCCTTTCAAAGGAACCATCCCGGCATTTGCCTGAAGCGATTTAGGGAAATCACGGAAAACCTAAATCAGGATGGCCGGAGACGGGATTGAACCGTCGTCCTCCCGAATGCGAGTCCAGTGTGCTAACCACTGCGCCACCTCGCTCGGTAGACCCTTGGAGACAAGTCGGCTGGAGGACGATGTATTGAATCGCGACGAGATTTGTATGTTCCATCGTCATTAACAGGCTCTGAATGTTACAATTAACTGTCAGTTTTGCGTCGGATTCGAAAAACTAAATTCACAGGAGAACGACCATAAGGTGCCCGAGGCAGCAATAGACCCTTGGAGACAAGTCGGCTGGAGGACGATGTATTGAATCGCGACGCAATTTGTGTGTTCCATCGTCATTAAGAGGCTCTGAACGTTACAATTAACTGTCAGTTATTTGTCGTATTCGGAAAACTAGACTCACAGCAGAACGACCATAAGGTGACCGAGGCAGCAATATACCCTTGGAGACAGGGCGGCTGGAGGACGATGTATTGAATCGCGACGCGATTTGTGTGTACCATCGTCATTAACAGGCTCTGAACGTTACAATTAACTGTCAGTTTTGCGTCGGATTCGAAAATCTAAACTCACAGGAGAACGACCATAAGGTGCCCGAGGCAACACTAGACCCTTGGAGACAAGTCGGCTGGAGGACGATGTATTGAATCGCGACGCAATTTGTATGTTCCATCGTCATTAACAGGCTCTGAACGTTACAATTAACTGTCAGTTATGCGTCGTATTCGGAAAACTAAACGCACAGCAGAACGACCATTAGGTGCCCGAGGCAGCAATAGACCCTTGGAGACAGGTCGGCTGTCGGACGAAGCATTGAATCTCGACGCAATTTGTGTGTTCCATCGTCATTAAGAGGCTCTGAACGTTACAATTAACTGTCAGTTATGCGTCGGATTCGAAAAACTAGACACAGGAGAACGACCATAAGGTGACCGAGGCAGCAATAGACCCTTTGAGACAAGGCGGCTGGTGGACGATGTATTGAATCGCGACGCAATTTGTGTGTTCCATCGTCATTAAGAGGCTCTGAAAGTTACAATTAACTGTCAGTTTTGCGTCGGATTCGAAAAACTAGACTCACAGGAGAACGACCATAAGGTGCTCGAGGCAGCAATAGACCCTTGGAGACAAGTCGGTTGGAGGACGATGTATTGAATCGCGACGCAATTTGTGTGTTCCATCGTCATTAAGAGGCTCTGAACGTTACAATTAACTGTCAGTTTTGCGTCGGATTCGAAAAACTAGACTCACAGGAGAACGACCATAAGGTGCCCGAGTCTGCAATAGACCCTTAGAGGCAAGTCGGCTGGAGGACGATGTATTGAATCGCGACGCAATTTGTGTGTTCCATCGTTATTAACAGCCTCTGAACGTTACAATTCACTGTCAGTTATGCGTCGTATTCGGAAAACTAGGCTCACAGCAGAACGACCATAAGGTGCCCGAGGCAGCAATAGACCTTTGGAGACAGGTCGGCTGTCGGACGAGGTATTGAATCTCGACGCAATTTGTGTGTTCCATAGTCATTAACAGGCTCTGAACGTTACAATTAACTGTCAGTTTTGCGTCGGATTCGAAGAACTAGACTCACAGGAGAACGACCATAAGGTGCCCGAGGCAGCAATAGACCCTTGGAGACGAGTCGGCTGTCGGACGATGTATTGAAAAGCGACGCAATTTGTGTGTTCCATCGTCATTAACAGGCTCTGAACGTTACAATTAACTGTCAGTTATGCGTCGTATTCGAAAAACTAGACTCACAGGAGAACGACCATAGGGTCCCCGAGGCAGCAATAGACCTTTGGAGACAGGTCGGCTGTCGGACGATGTATTGAATATCGACGTAATTTGTTTGTTCCATCGTCATTAAGAGGCTCTGAACGTTACAATTAACTGTCAGTTTTGCGTCGGATTCGAAAAACTAGACTCACAGGAGAACGACCATAAGTTGCCCGAGGCAGCAATAGACCCTTGGAGACAAGTCGGCTGGAGGACGATGTATTGAATCGCGACGCAATTTGTGTGTTCCATCGTTATTAACAGGCTCTGAACGTTACAATTCACTGTCAGTTATGCGTCGTATTCGGAAAACTAGGCTCACAGCAGAACGACCATAAGGTGCCCGAGGCAGCAATAGACCTTTGGAGACAAGTCGGCTGTCGGACGAGGTATTGAATCTCGACGCAATTTGTGTGTTCCATAGTCATTAACAGGCTCTGAACGTTACAATTAACTGTCAGTTTTGCGTCGGATTCGAAAAACTAGACTCACAGGAGAACGACCATAAGGTGCCCGAGGCAGCTATAGACCCTTGGAGACAAGTCGGCTGTCGGACGATGTATTGAATCGCGACGCAATTTGTGTGTTCCATCGTCAATAAGAGGCTCTGAACGTAACATTTAACTGTCAGTTTTGCGAATGATTCGAAAATCTAGACTCACAGGAGATCGACCATAAGGTGCCCGAGGCAGCAATAGACCCTTGGAGACAGGTCGGCCGGAGGACGATGTATTGAATCGCGACGCAATTTGTGTGTTCCATTGTCATTAAGAGGCTCTGAACCTTACAATTAACTGTCAGTTTTGCGTCGGATTCGAAAATCTAGACTCACAGAAGAACGACCATAATGTGCCCGAGGCAGCACTAGACCCTTGGAGACAAGTCGGCTGGAGGACGATGTATTGAATCGCGACGAGATTTGTATGTTCCATCGTCATTAACAGGCTCTGAATGTTACAATTAACTGTCAGTTTTGCGTCGGATTCGAAAAACTAAATTCACAGGAGAACGACCATAAGGTGCCCGAGGCAGCAATAGACCCTTGGAGACAAGTCGGCTGGAGGACGATGTATTGAATCGCGACGCAATTTGTGTGTTCCATCGTCATTAACAGGCTCTGAACGTTACAATTAACTGTCAGTTATTTGTCGTATTCGGAAAACTAGACTCACAGCAGAACGACCATAAGGTGACCGAGGCAGCAATATACCCTTGGAGACAGGGCGGCTGGAGGACGATGTATTGAATCGCGACGCGATTTGTGTGTTCCATCGTCATTAACAGGCTCTGAACGTTACAATTAACTGTCAGTTTTGCGTCGGATTCGAAAATCTAAACTCACAGGAGAACGACCATAAGGTGCCCGAGGCAACACTAGACCCTTGGAGACAAGTCGGCTGGAGGACGATGTATTGAATCGCGACGCAATTTGTATGTTCCATCGTCATTAACAGGCTCTGAACGTTACAATTAACTGTCAGTTATGCGTCGTATTCGGAAAACTAAACGCACAGCAGAACGAACATTAGGTGCCCTAGGCAGCAATAGACCCTTGGAGACAGGTCGGCTGTCGGACGAAGTATTGAATCTCGACGCAATTTGTGTGTTCCATCGTCATTAAGAGGCTCTGAACGTTACAATTAACTGTCAGTTATGCGTCGGATTCGAAAAACTAGACACAGGAGAACGACCATAAGGTGACCGAGGCAGCAATAGACCCTTTGAGACAAGGCGGCTGGTGGACGATGTATTGAATCGCGACGCAATTTGTGTGTTCCATCGTCATTAAGAGGCTCTGAACGTTACAATTAACTGTCAGTTTTGCGTCGGATTCGAAAAACTAGACTCACAGGAGAACGACCATAAGGTGCCCGAGGCAGCAATAGACCCTTGGAGACAAGTCGGTTGGAGGACGATGTATTGAATCGCGACGCAATTTGTGTGTTCCATCGTCATTAAGAGGCTCTGAACGTTACAATTAACTGTCAGTTTTGCGTCGGATTCGAAAAACTAGACTCACAGGAGAACGACCATAAGGTGCCCGAGTCAGCAATAGACCCTTAGAGGCAAGTCGGCTGGAGGACGATGTATTGAATCGCGACGCAATTTGTGTGTTCCATCGTTATTAACAGGCTCTGAACGTTACAATTCACTGTCAGTTATGCGTCGTATTCGGAAAACTAGGCTCACAGCAGAACGACCATAAGGTGCCCGAGGCAGCAATAGACCTTTGGAGACAGGTCGGCTGTCGGACGAGGTATTGAATCTCGACGCAATTTGTGTGTTCCATAGTCATTAACAGGCTCTGAACGTTACAATTAACTGTCAGTTTTGCGTCGGATTCGAAAAACTAGACTCACAGGAGATCGACCATAAGGTGCCCGAGGCAGCAATAGACCCTTGGAGACGAGTCGGCTGTCGGACGATGTATTGAAAAGCGACGCAATTTGTGTGTTCCATCGTCATTAAGAGGCTCTGAACGTTACAATTAACTGTCAGTTATTCGTCGTATTCGAAAAACTAGACTCACAGGAGAACGACCATAGGGTCCCCGAGGCAGCAATAGACCTTTGGAGACAGGACGGCTGTCGGACGATGTATTGAATATCGACGCAATTTGTGTGTTCCATCGTCATTAAGAGGCTCTGAACGTTACAATTAACTGTCAGTTTTGCGTCGGATTCGAACAACTAGACACACAGGAGAACGACCATAAGGTGACCGAGGCAGCAATAGACCCTTGGAGACAGGGCGGCTGGAGGACGATGTATTGAATCGCGACGCGATTTGTGTGTTCCATCGTCATTATCAGGCTCTGAACGTTACAATTAACTGTCAGTTTTGCGTCGGATTCGAAAATCTAGACCCACAGGAGGACGACCATAAGGTGCCCGAGGCAGCACAAGACCCTTGGAGACGAGTCGGCTGTCGGACGATGTATTGAATCGCGACGCAATTTGTGTGTTCCATCGTCATTAAGAGGCTCTGAACGTTACAATTCACTGTCAGTTTTGCGTCGGATTCGATAATCTAGACTCACAGGAGACCGACCATAAGGTGCCCGAGGCAGCAATAGACTCTTGGAGACAAGTCGGCTCGAGGACGATGTATTGAATCGCGACGCAATTTGTGTGTTCCATCGTCATTAACAGGCTCTGAACGTTACAATTAACTGTCAGTTTTGCGTCGGATTCGAAAATCTAGACTCACAGGAGAACGACCATAAGGTGCCCTAGGCAGCAATAGACCCTTGTAGACAAGACGGCTGGAGGACGATGTATTGAATCGCGACGCAATTTGTTTGTTCCATCGTCATTAAGAGGCTCTGAACGTTACAATTCTCTGTCAGTTTTGCGTCGGATTCGAAAAACTAGACTCACAGGAGAACGACCATAAGGTGCCCGAGGCAGCAATAGACCCTTGGAGACAAGTCGGCTGGAGGACGATGTATTGAATCGCGACGCAATTTGTGTGTTCCATCGTTATTAACAGTCTCTGAACGTTACAATTAACTGTCAGTTATGCGTCGTATTCGGAAAACTAGGCTCACAGCAGAACGACCATAAGGTGCCCGAGGCAGCAATGGACCTTTGGAGACAGGTCTGCAGTCGGACGAAGTATTGAATCTCGACGCAATTTGTGTGTTCCATCGTCATTAAGAGGCTCTGAACGTTACAATTAACTGTCAGTTTTGCGTCGGATACGAAAAACTAGACTCACAGGAGAACGACCATAAGGTGCCCGAGGCAGCAATAGGCCCTTGGAGACAAGTCGGCTGGAGGACGATTTATTGAATCGCGACGCAATTTGTGTGTTCCATCGTTATTAACAGGCTCTGAACCTTACAATTAACTGTCAGTTTTGCGTCGGATTCGAAAATCAAGACTCACAGAAGAACGACCATAAGGTGCCCGAGGCAGCACTAGACCCTTGGAGACAAGTCGGCTGGAGGACGATGTATTGAATCGCGACGCGATTTGTATGTTCCATCGTCATTAACAGGCTCTGAATGTTACAATTAACTGTCAGTTATGCGTCGTATTCGGAAAACTAAACGCACAGCAGAACGACCATTTGGTGCCCGAGGCAGCAATAGACCCTTGGAGACAGGTCGGCTGTCGGACGAAGTATTGAATCTCGACGCAATTTGTGTGTTCCATCGTCATTAAGAGGCTCTGAACGTTACAATTAACTGTCAGTTATGCGTCGGATTCGAAAAACTAGACACAGGAGAACGACCATAAGGTGACCGAGGCAGCAATAGACCCTTTGAGACAAGGCGGCTGGTGGACGATGTATTGATTCGCGACGCAATTTGTGTGTTCCATAGTCATTAACAGGCTCTGAACTTTACAATCAACTGTCAGTTTTGCGTCGGAATCGAAAAACTAGACTCACAGGAGAACGACCATAAGGTGCCCGAGGCAGCAATAGACCCTTGGAGACAAGTCGGCTGGAGGACGATGTATTGAATCGCGACGCAATTTGTATGTTCCATCGTCATTAACAGGCTCTGAACGTTACAATTAACTGTCAGTTATGCGCCGTATTCGGAAAACTAAACGCACAGCAGAACGACCATTAGGTGCCCGAGGCAGCAATAGAACCTTGGAAGCAGGTCGGCTGTCGGACGAAGTATTGAATCTCGACGCAATTTGTGTGTTCCATCGTCATTATGAGGCTCTGAACGTTACAATTAACTGTCAGTTATGCGTCGAATTCGAAAAACTAGACTCACAGGAGAACAACCATAAGGTGCCCGAGGCAGCAATAGACCCTTGGAGACAAGTCGGCTGGAGGACGATGTATTGAATCGCGACGCAATTTGTGTGTTCCATCGTCATTAAGAGGCTCTGAACGTTACAATTAACTGTCAGTTTTGCGTCGGATTCGAAAAACTAGACTCACAGGAGAACGACCATAAGGTGCCCGAGGCAGCAATAGACCCTTGGAGACAAGTCGGCTGGAGGACTATGTATTGAATCGCGACGCAATTTGTGTGTTCCATCGTCATTAACAGGCTCTGAACGTTACAATTAACTGTCAGTTACGCGTCGTATTCGGAAAACTAGACTCACAGCAGAACGACCATAAGGTGTCCGAGGCATCAATAGACCTTTGGAGACAGGTCGGCTGTCGGACGATGTATTGAATCTCGACGCAATTTGTGTTTTCCTTCGTCATTAAGAGGCTCTGAACGTTACAATTAATTATCAGTTTTGCGTCGGATTCGAAAAACTAGACTCACAGGAGAACGACGATCAGGTGCCCGAGGCAGCTATAGACCCTTGGAGACAAGTCGGCAGAAGGACGATGAATTGAATCGCGACGCAATTTGTGTGTTCCATCGTCATTAAGAGGCTCTGAACGTTACAATTAACTGTCAGTTTTGCTTCGGATTCGAAAAACTAGACACACAGGAGAACGACCATAAGGTGACCGAGGCAGCAATAGACGTTTGGAGACAGGGCGGCTGGAGGACGATGTATTGAATCGCGATGCAATTTGTGTGTTCCATGGTCATTAAGAGGGTCTGAACGTTACAATTAACTGTCAGTTTTGCGTCGGATTCGAAAAACTAGACTTACAGGAGAACGACGATAAGGTGCCCGAGGCAGCTATAGACCCTTGGAGACAAGTCGGCTGGAGGACGATGTATTGAATCGCGACGCAATTTGTGTGTTCCATCGTCATTAAGAGGCTCTGAACGTTACAATTAACTGTCAGTTTTGCGTCGGATTCGAAAATCTAGACTCAAAGAAGAACGACCATAAGGTGCCCGAGGCAGCACTAGACCCTTGGAGACAAGTCGGCTGGAGGACGATGTATTGAATCGCGACGCGATTTGTGTGTTCCATCGTCATTAACAGGCTCTGAATGTTACAATTAACTGTCAGTTTTGCGTCGGATTCGAAAATCTAGACTCACAGGAGAACGACCATACGGTGTCCGAGGCAGCACTAGACCCTTGGAGACAGGTCGGCCGGAGGACGATGTATTGAATCGCGACGCAATTTGTGTGTTCCATTGTCATTAAGAGGCTCTGAACCTTACGATTAACTGTCAGTGTTGCGTCGGTTTCGAAAATCTAGACTCACAGGAGAACGACCATAAGGTGCCCGAGGCAGCACTAGACCCTTGGAGACAAGTCGGCTGGAGGACGATGTATTGAATCGCGACGCGATTTGTGTGTTCCATCGTCATTAACAGGCTCTGAACGTTACAATTAACTGTCACTTTTGCGTCGGATTCGAAAATCTAGACTCACAGGAGATCGACCATAAGGTGCCCGAGGCAGCAATAAACCCTTGGAGACAGGTCGGCCGGAGGACGATGTATTGAATCGCGACGCGATTTGTGTGTTCCATCGTCATTAAGAGGCTCTGAACGTAACATTTAACTGTCAGTTTTGCGACGGATTCGAAAATCTAGACTCACAGGAGATCGACCATAAGGTGCCCGAGGCAGCACTAGACCCTTGGAGACAAGTCGGCTGGAGGACGATGTACTGAATCGCGACGCAATTTGTGTGTTCCATCGTCATTAAGAGGCTCTGAACGTTACAATTAGCTGTCAGTTATGCGTCGTATTTGGAAAACTAGACTCACAGCAGAGCGACCATAAGGTGCCCGAGGCAGCAAGAGACCTTTGGAGACAGGTCGGCTGTCGGACGATGTATTGATTCGCGACGCAATTTGTGTGTTCCATCGTCATTAAGAGGCTCTGAACGTTACAATTAACTGTCAGTTTTGCGTCGGATTCGAAAAACTAGACTCACTGGTGAACGACCATAAGGTGCCCGAGGCAGCAACAGACCCTTGGAAACTAGGCGGCTGGAGGACGATGTATCGTATCGCGACGCAATTTGTGTGTTCCATAGTCATTAACAGGCTCTGAACGTTACAATTAACTGTCAGTTTTGCGTCGGATTCGAAAAACTAGACTCACAGGAGAACGACCATAAGGTGCCCGAGGCAGCAATAGACCCTTGGAGACAAGTCGGCTGGAGGACGATGTATTGAATCGCGACGCAATTTGTGTGTTCCATCGTTATTAACAGGCTCTGAACGTTACAATTCACTGTCAGTTATGCGTCGTATTCGGAAAACTAGGCTCACAGCAGAACGACCATAAGGTGCCCGAGGCAGCAATAGACCTTTGGAGACAAGTCGGCTGTCGGACGAGGTATTGAATCTCGACGCAATTTGTGTGTTCCATAGTCATTAACAGGCTCTGAACGTTACAATTAACTGTCAGTTTTGCGTCGGTTTCGAAAAACTAGACTCACAGGAGAACGACCATAAGGTGCCCGAGGCAGCTATAGACCCTTGGAGACAAGTCGGCTGTCGGACGATGTATTGAATCGCGACGCAATTTGTGTGTTCCATCGTCAATAAGAGGCTCTGAACGTAACATTTAACTGTCAGTTTTGCGACGGATTCGAAAATCTAGACTCACAGGAGATCGACCATAAGGTGCCCGAGGCAGCAATAGACCCTTGGAGACAGGTCGGCCGGAGGACGATGTATTGAATCGCGACGCAATTTGTGTGTTCCATTGTCATTAAGAGGCTCTGAACCTTACAATTAACTGTCAGTTTTGCGTCGGATTCGAAAATCTAGACTCACAGAAGAACGACCATAATGTGCCCGAGGCAGCACTAGACCCTTGGAGAGGAGGAGGAGGAGGAGATTAGTGTTTAACGTCCCGTCGACAACGAGGTCATTTGAGACGGAGCGCATGCTCGGGCGAGGGAAGGATGGGGAAGGAAATCGGCCGTGCCCTTTCAAAGGAACCATCCCGGCATTTGCCTGAAGCGATTTAGGGAAATCACGGAAAACCTAAATCAGGATGGCCGGAGACGGGATTGAACCGTCGTCCTCCCGAATGCGAGTCCAGTGTGCTAACCACTGCGCCACCTCGCTCGGTAGACCCTTGGAGACAAGTCGGCTGGAGGACGATGTATTGAATCGCGGCGAGATTTGTATGTTCCATCGTCATTAACAGGCTCTGAATGTTACAATTAACTGTCAGTTTTGCGTCGGATTCGAAAAACTAAATTCACAGGAGAACGACCATAAGGTGCCCGAGGCAGCAATAGACCCTTGGAGACAAGTCGGCTGGAGGACGATGTATTGAATCGCGACGCAATTTGTGTGTTCCATCGTCATTAAGAGGCTCTGAACGTTACAATTAACTGTCAGTTATTTGTCGTATTCGGAAAACTAGACTCACAGCAGAACGACCATAAGGTGACCGAGGCAGCAATATACCCTTGGAGACAGGGCGGCTGGAGGACGATGTATTGAATCGCGACGCGATTTGTGTGTACCATCGTCATTAACAGGCTCTGAACGTTACAATTAACTGTCAGTTTTGCGTCGGATTCGAAAATCTAAACTCACAGGAGAACGACCATAAGGTGCCCGAGGCAACACTAGACCCTTGGAGACAAGTCGGCTGGAGGACGATGTATTGAATCGCGACGCAATTTGTATGTTCCATCGTCATTAACAGGCTCTGAACGTTACAATTAACTGTCAGTTATGCGTCGTATTCGGAAAACTAAACGCACAGCAGAACGACCATTAGGTGCCCGAGGCAGCAATAGACCCTTGGAGACAGGTCGGCTGTCGGACGAAGCATTGAATCTCGACGCAATTTGTGTGTTCCATCGTCATTAAGAGGCTCTGAACGTTACAATTAACTGTCAGTTATGCGTCGGATTCGAAAAACTAGACACAGGAGAACGACCATAAGGTGACCGAGGCAGCAATAGACCCTTTGAGACAAGGCGGCTGGTGGACGATGTATTGAATCGCGACGCAATTTGTGTGTTCCATCGTCATTAAGAGGCTCTGAAAGTTACAATTAACTGTCAGTTTTGCGTCGGATTCGAAAAACTAGACTCACAGGAGAACGACCATAAGGTGCTCGAGGCAGCAATAGACCCTTGGAGACAAGTCGGTTGGAGGACGATGTATTGAATCGCGACGCAATTTGTGTGTTCCATCGTCATTAAGAGGCTCTGAACGTTACAATTAACTGTCAGTTTTGCGTCGGATTCGAAAAACTAGACTCACAGGAGAACGACCATAAGGTGCCCGAGTCTGCAATAGACCCTTAGAGGCAAGTCGGCTGGAGGACGATGTATTGAATCGCGACGCAATTTGTGTGTTCCATCGTTATTAACAGCCTCTGAACGTTACAATTCACTGTCAGTTATGCGTCGTATTCGGAAAACTAGGCTCACAGCAGAACGACCATAAGGTGCCCGAGGCAGCAATAGACCTTTGGAGACAGGTCGGCTGTCGGACGAGGTATTGAATCTCGACGCAATTTGTGTGTTCCATAGTCATTAACAGGCTCTGAACGTTACAATTAACTGTCAGTTTTGCGTCGGATTCGAAGAACTAGACTCACAGGAGAACGACCATAAGGTGCCCGAGGCAGCAATAGACCCTTGGAGACGAGTCGGCTGTCGGACGATGTATTGAAAAGCGACGCAATTTGTGTGTTCCATCGTCATTAACAGGCTCTGAACGTTACAATTAACTGTCAGTTATGCGTCGTATTCGAAAAACTAGACTCACAGGAGAACGACCATAGGGTCCCCGAGGCAGCAATAGACCTTTGGAGACAGGTCGGCTGTCGGACGATGTATTGAATATCGACGTAATTTGTTTGTTCCATCGTCATTAAGAGGCTCTGAACGTTACAATTAACTGTCAGTTTAGTGTCGGATTCGAAAAACTAGACACACAGGAGAACAACCATAAGGTGACCGAGGCAGCAATAGACTCTTGGAGACAGGGCGGCTGGAGGACGATGTATTGAATCGCGACGCGATTTGTGTGTTCCATCGTCATTATCAGGCTCTGAACGTTACAATTAACTGTCAGTTTTGCGTCGGATTCGAAAATCTAGACCCACAGGAGGACGACCATAAGGTGCCCGAGGCAGCACAAGACCCTTGGAGACGAGTCGACTGTCGGACGATGTATTGAATCGCGACGCAATTTGTGTGTTCCATCGTCATTAAGAGGCTCTGAACGTTACAATTCACTGTCAGTTTTGCGTCGGATTCGAAAATCTAGACTCACAGGAGAACGACCATTAGGTGCCCGAGGCAGCAATAGACTTTTGGAGACAAGTCGGCTCGAGGACGATGTATTGAATCGCGACGCAATTTGTGTGTTCCATCGTCATTAACAGGCTCTGAACGTTACAATTAACTGTCAGTTTTGCGTCGGATTCGAAAAACTAGACTCACAGGAGAACGACCATAAGTTGCCCGAGGCAGCAATAGACCCTTGGAGACAAGTCGGCTGGAGGACGATGTATTGAATCGCGACGCAATTTGTGTGTTCCATCGTTATTAACAGGCTCTGAACGTTACAATTCACTGTCAGTTATGCGTCGTATTCGGAAAACTAGGCTCACAGCAGAACGACCATAAGGTGCCCGAGGCAGCAATAGACCTTTGGAGACAAGTCGGCTGTCGGACGAGGTATTGAATCTCGACGCAATTTGTGTGTTCCATAGTCATTAACAGGCTCTGAACGTTACAATTAACTGTCAGTTTTGCGTCGGATTCGAAAAACTAGACTCACAGGAGAACGACCATAAGGTGCCCGAGGCAGCTATAGACCCTTGGAGACAAGTCGGCTGTCGGACGATGTATTGAATCGCGACGCAATTTGTGTGTTCCATCGTCAATAAGAGGCTCTGAACGTAACATTTAACTGTCAGTTTTGCGAATGATTCGAAAATCTAGACTCACAGGAGATCGACCATAAGGTGCCCGAGGCAGCAATAGACCCTTGGAGACAGGTCGGCCGGAGGACGATGTATTGAATCGCGACGCAATTTGTGTGTTCCATTGTCATTAAGAGGCTCTGAACCTTACAATTAACTGTCAGTTTTGCGTCGGATTCGAAAATCTAGACTCACAGAAGAACGACCATAATGTGCCCGAGGCAGCACTAGACCCTTGGAGACAAGTCGGCTGGAGGACGATGTATTGAATCGCGACGAGATTTGTATGTTCCATCGTCATTAACAGGCTCTGAATGTTACAATTAACTGTCAGTTTTGCGTCGGATTCGAAAAACTAAATTCACAGGAGAACGACCATAAGGTGCCCGAGGCAGCAATAGACCCTTGGAGACAAGTCGGCTGGAGGACGATGTATTGAATCGCGACGCAATTTGTGTGTTCCATCGTCATTAACAGGCTCTGAACGTTACAATTAACTGTCAGTTATTTGTCGTATTCGGAAAACTAGACTCACAGCAGAACGACCATAAGGTGACCGAGGCAGCAATATACCCTTGGAGACAGGGCGGCTGGAGGACGATGTATTGAATCGCGACGCGATTTGTGTGTTCCATCGTCATTAACAGGCTCTGAACGTTACAATTAACTGTCAGTTTTGCGTCGGATTCGAAAATCTAAACTCACAGGAGAACGACCATAAGGTGCCCGAGGCAACACTAGACCCTTGGAGACAAGTCGGCTGGAGGACGATGTATTGAATCGCGACGCAATTTGTATGTTCCATCGTCATTAACAGGCTCTGAACGTTACAATTAACTGTCAGTTATGCGTCGTATTCGGAAAACTAAACGCACAGCAGAACGAACATTAGGTGCCCTAGGCAGCAATAGACCCTTGGAGACAGGTCGGCTGTCGGACGAAGTATTGAATCTCGACGCAATTTGTGTGTTCCATCGTCATTAAGAGGCTCTGAACGTTACAATTAACTGTCAGTTATGCGTCGGATTCGAAAAACTAGACACAGGAGAACGACCATAAGGTGACCGAGGCAGCAATAGACCCTTTGAGACAAGGCGGCTGGTGGACGATGTATTGAATCGCGACGCAATTTGTGTGTTCCATCGTCATTAAGAGGCTCTGAACGTTACAATTAACTGTCAGTTTTGCGTCGGATTCGAAAAACTAGACTCACAGGAGAACGACCATAAGGTGCCCGAGGCAGCAATAGACCCTTGGAGACAAGTCGGTTGGAGGACGATGTATTGAATCGCGACGCAATTTGTGTGTTCCATCGTCATTAAGAGGCTCTGAACGTTACAATTAACTGTCAGTTTTGCGTCGGATTCGAAAAACTAGACTCACAGGAGAACGACCATAAGGTGCCCGAGTCAGCAATAGACCCTTAGAGGCAAGTCGGCTGGAGGACGATGTATTGAATCGCGACGCAATTTGTGTGTTCCATCGTTATTAACAGGCTCTGAACGTTACAATTCACTGTCAGTTATGCGTCGTATTCGGAAAACTAGGCTCACAGCAGAACGACCATAAGGTGCCCGAGGCAGCAATAGACCTTTGGAGACAGGTCGGCTGTCGGACGAGGTATTGAATCTCGACGCAATTTGTGTGTTCCATAGTCATTAACAGGCTCTGAACGTTACAATTAACTGTCAGTTTTGCGTCGGATTCGAAAAACTAGACTCACAGGAGATCGACCATAAGGTGCCCGAGGCAGCAATAGACCCTTGGAGACGAGTCGGCTGTCGGACGATGTATTGAAAAGCGACGCAATTTGTGTGTTCCATCGTCATTAAGAGGCTCTGAACGTTACAATTAACTGTCAGTTATTCGTCGTATTCGAAAAACTAGACTCACAGGAGAACGACCATAGGGTCCCCGAGGCAGCAATAGACCTTTGGAGACAGGACGGCTGTCGGACGATGTATTGAATATCGACGCAATTTGTGTGTTCCATCGTCATTAAGAGGCTCTGAACGTTACAATTAACTGTCAGTTTTGCGTCGGATTCGAACAACTAGACACACAGGAGAACGACCATAAGGTGACCGAGGCAGCAATAGACCCTTGGAGACAGGGCGGCTGGAGGACGATGTATTGAATCGCGACGCGATTTGTGTGTTCCATCGTCATTATCAGGCTCTGAACGTTACAATTAACTGTCAGTTTTGCGTCGGATTCGAAAATCTAGACCCACAGGAGGACGACCATAAGGTGCCCGAGGCAGCACAAGGCCCTTGGAGACGAGTCGGCTGTCGGACGATGTATTGAATCGCGACGCAATTTGTGTGTTCCATCGTCATTAAGAGGCTCTGAACGTTACAATTCACTGTCAGTTTTGCGTCGGATTCGATAATCTAGACTCACAGGAGACCGACCATAAGGTGCCCGAGGCAGCAATAGACTCTTGGAGACAAGTCGGCTCGAGGACGATGTATTGAATCGCGACGCAATTTGTGTGTTCCATCGTCATTAACAGGCTCTGAACGTTACAATTAACTGTCAGTTTTGCGTCGGATTCGAAAATCTAGACTCACAGGAGAACGACCATAAGGTGCCCTAGGCAGCAATAGACCCTTGTAGACAAGACGGCTGGAGGACGATGTATTGAATCGCGACGCAATTTGTTTGTTCCATCGTCATTAAGAGGCTCTGAACGTTACAATTCTCTGTCAGTTTTGCGTCGGATTCGAAAAACTAGACTCACAGGAGAACGACCATAAGGTGCCCGAGGCAGCAATAGACCCTTGGAGACAAGTCGGCTGGAGGACGATGTATTGAATCGCGACGCAATTTGTGTGTTCCATCGTTATTAACAGTCTCTGAACGTTACAATTAACTGTCAGTTATGCGTCGTATTCGGAAAACTAGGCTCACAGCAGAACGACCATAAGGTGCCCGAGGCAGCAATGGACCTTTGGAGACAGGTCTGCAGTCGGACGAAGTATTGAATCTCGACGCAATTTGTGTGTTCCATCGTCATTAAGAGGCTCTGAACGTTACAATTAACTGTCAGTTTTGCGTCGGATACGAAAAACTAGACTCACAGGAGAACGACCATAAGGTGCCCGAGGCAGCAATAGGCCCTTGGAGACAAGTCGGCTGGAGGACGATTTATTGAATCGCGACGCAATTTGTGTGTTCCATCGTTATTAACAGGCTCTGAACCTTACAATTAACTGTCAGTTTTGCGTCGGATTCGAAAATCAAGACTCACAGAAGAACGACCATAAGGTGCCCGAGGCAGCACTAGACCCTTGGAGACAAGTCGGCTGGAGGACGATGTATTGAATCGCGACGCGATTTGTATGTTCCATCGTCATTAACAGGCTCTGAATGTTACAATTAACTGTCAGTTATGCGTCGTATTCGGAAAACTAAACGCACAGCAGAACGACCATTTGGTGCCCGAGGCAGCAATAGACCCTTGGAGACAGGTCGGCTGTCGGACGAAGTATTGAATCTCGACGCAATTTGTGTGTTCCATCGTCATTAAGAGGCTCTGAACGTTACAATTAACTGTCAGTTATGCGTCGGATTCGAAAAACTAGACACAGGAGAACGACCATAAGGTGACCGAGGCAGCAATAGACCCTTTGAGACAAGGCGGCTGGTGGACGATGTATTGATTCGCGACGCAATTTGTGTGTTCCATAGTCATTAACAGGCTCTGAACTTTACAATCAACTGTCAGTTTTGCGTCGGAATCGAAAAACTAGACTCACAGGAGAACGACCATAAGGTGCCCGAGGCAGCAATAGACCCTTGGAGACAAGTCGGCTGGAGGACGATGTATTGAATCGCGACGCAATTTGTATGTTCCATCGTCATTAACAGGCTCTGAACGTTACAATTAACTGTCAGTTATGCGCCGTATTCGGAAAACTAAACGCACAGCAGAACGACCATTAGGTGCCCGAGGCAGCAATAGAACCTTGGAAGCAGGTCGGCTGTCGGACGAAGTATTGAATCTCGACGCAATTTGTGTGTTCCATCGTCATTATGAGGCTCTGAACGTTACAATTAACTGTCAGTTATGCGTCGAATTCGAAAAACTAGACTCACAGGAGAACAACCATAAGGTGCCCGAGGCAGCAATAGACCCTTGGAGACAAGTCGGCTGGAGGACGATGTATTGAATCGCGACGCAATTTGTGTGTTCCATCGTCATTAAGAGGCTCTGAACGTTACAATTAACTGTCAGTTTTGCGTCGGATTCGAAAAACTAGACTCACAGGAGAACGACCATAAGGTGCCCGAGGCAGCAATAGACCCTTGGAGACAAGTCGGCTGGAGGACTATGTATTGAATCGCGACGCAATTTGTGTGTTCCATCGTCATTAACAGGCTCTGAACGTTACAATTAACTGTCAGTTACGCGTCGTATTCGGAAAACTAGACTCACAGCAGAACGACCATAAGGTGTCCGAGGCATCAATAGACCTTTGGAGACAGGTCGGCTGTCGGACGATGTATTGAATCTCGACGCAATTTGTGTTTTCCTTCGTCATTAAGAGGCTCTGAACGTTACAATTAATTATCAGTTTTGCGTCGGATTCGAAAAACTAGACTCACAGGAGAACGACGATCAGGTGCCCGAGGCAGCTATAGACCCTTGGAGACAAGTCGGCAGAAGGACGATGTATTGAATCGCGACGCAATTTGTGTGTTCCATCGTCATTAAGAGGCTCTGAACGTTACAATTAACTGTCAGTTTTGCGTCGGATTCGAAAATCTAGACTCACAGGAGAACGACCATAAGGTGACCGAGGCAGCAATAGACGTTTGGAGACAGGGCGGCTGGAGGACGATGTATTGAATCGCGATGCAATTTGTGTGTTCCATGGTCATTAAGAGGGTCTGAACGTTACAATTAACTGTCAGTTTTGCGTCGGATTCGAAAAACTAGACTTACAGGAGAACGACGATAAGGTGCCCGAGGCAGCTATAGACCCTTGGAGACAAGTCGGCTGGAGGACGATGTATTGAATCGCGACGCAATTTGTGTGTTCCATCGTCATTAAGAGGCTCTGAACGTTACAATTAACTGTCAGTTTTGCGTCGGATTCGAAAATCTAGACTCACAGGAGATCGACCATAAGGTGCCCGAGGCAGCAACAGACCCTTGGAGACAGGTCGGCCGGAGGACGATGTATTGAATCGCGACGCAATTTGTGTGTTACATTGTCATTAAGAGGCTCTGAACCTTACAATTAACTGTCAGTTTTGCGTCGGATTCGAAAATCTAGACTCAAAGAAGAACGACCATAAGGTGCCCGAGGCAGCACTAGACCCTTGGAGACAAGTCGGCTGGAGGACGATGTATTGAATCGCACCGCGATTTGTGTGTTCCATCGTCATTAACAGGCTCTGAATATTACAATTAACTGTCAGTTTTGCGTCGGATTCGAAAATCTAGACTCACAGGAGAACGACCATACGGTGTCCGAGGCAGCACTAGACCCTTGGAGACAGGTCGGCCGGAGGACGATGTATTGAATCGCGACGCAATTTGTGTGTTCCATTGTCATTAAGAGGCTCTGAACCTTACGATTAACTGTCAGTGTTGCGTCGGTTTCGAAAATCTAGACTCACAGGAGAACGACTATAAGGTGCCCGAGGCAGCACTAGACCCTTGGAGACAAGTCGGCTGGAGGACGATGTATTGAATCGCGACGCGATTTGTGTGTTCCATCGTCATTAACAGGCTCTGAACGTTACAATTAACTGTCACTTTTGCGTCGGATTCGAAAATCTAGACTCACAGGAGATCGACCATAAGGTGCCCGAGGCAGCAATAAACCCTTGGAGACAGGTCGGCCGGAGGACGATGTATTGAATCGCGACGCAATTTGTGTGTTCCATTGTCATTAAGGGGCTCTGAACCTTACGATTAACAGTCAGTTTTGCGTCGGATTCGAAAATCTTGACTCACAGGAGAACGACCATAAGGTGCCCGAGGCAGCACTAGACCCTTGGAGACAAGTCGGCTGGAGGACGATGTATTGAATCGCGACGCGATTTGTGTGTTCCATCGTCATTAAGAGGCTCTGAACGTAACATTTAACTGTCAGTTTTGCGACGGATTCGAAAATCTAGACTCACAGGAGATCGACCATAAGGTGCCCGAGGCAGCACTAGACCCTTGGAGACAAGTCGGCTGGAGGACGATGTACTGAATCGCGACGCAATTTGTGTGTTCCATCGTCATTAAGAGGCTCTGAACGTTACAATTAGCTGTCAGTTATGCGTCGTATTTGGAAAACTAGACTCACAGCAGAGCGACCATAAGGTGCCCGAGGCAGCAAGAGACCTTTGGAGACAGGTCGGCTGTCGGACGATGTATTGATTCGCGACACAATTTGTGTGTTCCATCGTCATTAAGAGGCTCTGAACGTTACAATTAACTGTCAGTTTTGCGTCGGATTCGAAAAACTAGACTCACTGGTGAACGACCATAAGGTGCCCGAGGCAGCAACAGACCCTTGGAAACTAGGCGGCTGGAGGACGATGTATCGTATCGCGACGCAATTTGTGTGTTCCATAGTCATTAACAGGCTCTGATCGTTACAATTAACTGTCAGTTTTGCGTCGGATTCGAAAAACTAGACTCACAGGAGAACGACCATAAGGTGCCCGAGGCAGCAATAGACCCTTGGAGACAAGTCGGCTGGAGGACGATGTATTGAATCGCGACGCAATTTGTGTGTTCCGTCGTTATTAACAGGCTCTGAACGTTACAATTCACTGTCAGTTATGCGTCGTATTCGGAAAACTAGGCTCACAGCAGAACGACCATAAGGTGCCCGAGGCAGCAATAGACCTTTGGAGACAAGTCGGCTGTCGGACGAGGTATTGAATCTCGACGCAATTTGTGTGTTCCATAGTCATTAACAGGCTCTGAACGTTACAATTAACTGTCAGTTTTGCGTCGGATTCGAAAAACTAGACTCACAGGAGAACGACCATAAGGTGCCCGAGGCAGCTATAGACCCTTGGAGACAAGTCGGCTGTCGGACGATGTATTGAATCGCGACGCAATTTGTGTGTTCCATCGTCAATAAGAGGCTTTGAACGTAACATTTAACTGTCAGTTTTGCGACGGATTCGAAAATCTAGACTCACAGGAGATCGACCATAAGGTGCCCGAGGCAGCAATAGACCCTTGGAGACAGGTCGGCCGGAGGACGATGTATTGAATCGCGACGCAATTTGTGTGTTCCATTGTCATTAAGAGGCTCTGAACCTTTCAATTAACTGTCAGTTTTGCGTCGGATTCGAAAATCTAGACTCACAGAAGAACGACCATAATGTGCCCGAGGCAGCACTAGACCCTTGGAGACAAGTCGGCTGGAGGACGATGTATTGAATCGCGACGAGATTTGTATGTTCCATCGTCATTAACAGGCTCTGAATGTTACAATTAACTGTCAGTTTTGCGTCGGATTCGAAAAACTAAATTCACAGGAGAACGACCATAAGGTGCCCGAGGCAGCAATAGACCCTTGGAGACAAGTCGGCTGGATGACGATGTATTGAATCGCGACGCAATTTGTGTGTTCCATCGTCATTAAGAGGCTCTGAACGTTACAATTAACTGTCAGTTATTTGTCGTATTCGGAAAACTAGACTCACAGCAGAACGACCATAAGGTGACCGAGGCAGCAATATACCCTTGGAGACAGGGCGGCTGGAGGACGATGTATTGAATCGCGACGCGATTTGTGTGTTCCATCGTCATTAACAGGCTCTGAACGTTACAATTAACTGTCAGTTTTGCGTCGGATTCGAAAATCTAAACTCACAGGAGAACGACCATAAGGTGCCCGAGGCAACACTAGACCCTTGGAGACAAGTCGGCTGGAGGACGATGTATTGAATCGCGACGCAATTTGTATGTTCCATCGTCATTAACAGGCTCTGAACGTTACAATTAACTGTCAGTTATGCGTCGTATTCGGAAAACTAAACGCACAGCAGAACGACCATTAGGTGCCCGAGGCAGCAATAGACCCTTGGAGACAGGTCGGCTGTCGGACGAAGCATTGAATCTCGACGCAATTTGTGTGTTCCATCGTCATTAAGAGGCTCTGAACGTTACAATTAACTGTCAGTTATGCGTCGGATTCGAAAAACTAGACACAGGAGAACGACCATAAGGTGAACGAGGCAGCAATAGACCCTTTGAGACAAGGCGGCTGGTGGACGATGTATTGAACCGCGACGCAATTTGTGTGTTCCATCGTCATTAAGAGGCTCTGAAAGTTACAATTAACTGTCAGTTTTGCGTCGGATTCGAAAAACTAGACTCACAGGAGAACGACCATAAGGTGCCCGAGGCAGCAATAGACCCTTGGAGACAAGTCGGTTGGAGGACGATGTATTGAATCGCGACGCAATTTGTGTGTTCCATCGTCATTAAGAGGCTCTGAACGTTACAATTAACTGTCAGTTTTGCGTCGGATTCGAAAAACTAGACTCACAGGAGAACGACCATAAGGTGCCCGAGTCAGCAATAGACCCTTAGAGGCAAGTCGGCTGGAGGACGATGTATTGAATCGCGACGCAATTTGTGTGTTCCATCGTTATTAACAGCCTCTGAACGTTACAATTCACTGTCAGTTATGCGTCGTATTCGGAAAACTAGGCTCACAGCAGAACGACCATAAGGTGCCCGAGGCAGCAATAGACCTTTGGAGACAGGTCGGCTGTCGGACGAGGTATTGAATCTCGACGCAATTTGTGTGTTCCATAGTCATTAACAGGCTCTGAACGTTACAATTAACTGTCAGTTTTGCGTCGGATTCGAAAAACTAGACTCACAGGAGAACGACCATAAGGTGCCCGAGGCAACAATAGACCCTTGGAGACGAGTCGGCTGTCGGACGAAGTATTGAAAAGCGACGCAATTTGTGTGTTCCATCGTCATTAAGAGGCTCTGAACGTTACAATTAACTGTCAGTTATGCGTCGTATTCGAAAAACTAGACTCACAGGAGAACGACCATAGGGTCCCCGAGGCAGCAATAGACCTTTGGAGACAGGTCGGCTGTCGGACGATGTATTGAATATCGACGCAATTTGTGTGTTCCATCGTCATTAAGAGGCTCTGAACGTTACAATTAACTGTCAGTTTTGCTTCGGATTCGAAAAACTAGACACACAGGAGAACGACCATAAGGTGACCGAGGCAGCAATAGACCCTTGGAGACAGGGCGGCTTGAGGACGATGTATTGAATCGCGACGCGATTTGTGTGTTCCATCGTCATTATCAGGCTCTGAACGTTACAATTAACTGTCAGTTTTGCGTCGGATTCGAAAATCTAGACCCACAGGAGGACGACCATAAGGTGCCCGAGGCAGCACAAGACTCTTGGTGACGAGTCGGCTGTCGGACGATGTATTGAATCGCGACGCAATTTGTGTGTTCCATCGTCATTAAGAGGCTCTGAACGTTACAATTCACTGTCAGTTTTGCGTCGGATTCGAAAATCTAGACTCACAGGAGAACGACCATAAGGTGCCCGAGGCAGCAATAGACTCTTGGAGACAAGTCTGCTCGAGGACGATGTATTGAATCGCGACGCTATTTGTGTGTTCCATCGTCATTAACAGGCTCTGAACGTTACAATTCACTGTCAGTTATGCGTCGTATTCGGAAAACTAGGCTCACAGCAGAACGACCATAAGGTGCCCGTGGCAGCAATGGACCTTTGGAGACAGGTCGGCAGTCGGACGAAGTATTGAATCTCGACGCAATTTGTGTGTTCCATCGTCATTAAGAGGCTCTGAACGTTACAATTAACTGTCAGTTTTGCGTCGGATTCGAAAAACTAGACTCACAGGAGAACGACCATAAGGTGCCCGAGGCAGCAATAGACCCTTGGAGGCAAGTCGGCTGGAGGACGATGTATTGAATCGCGACGCAATTTGTGTGTTCCATCGTTATTAACAGGCTCTGAACCTTACAATTAACTGTCAGTTTTGCGTCGGATTCGAAAATCTAGACTCACAGAAGAACGACCATAAGGTGCCCGAGGCAGCACTAGACCCTTGGAGACAAGTCGGCTGGAGGACGATGTATTGAATCGCGACGCGATTTGTATGTTCCATCGTCATTAACAGGCTCTGAACGTTACAATTCACTGTCAGTTTTGCGTCGGATTCGAAAAACTAGACTCACAGGAGAACGACCATAAGGTGCCCGAGGCAGCAATAGACCCTTGGAGACAAGTCGGCTGGAGGACGATGTATTGAATCGCGACGCAATTTGTGTGTTCCATCGTTATTAACAGGCTCTGAACGTTACAATTCACTGACAGTTGTGCGTCGTATTCGGAAAACTAGGCTCACAGCAGAACGACCATAAGGTGCCCGAGGCAGCAATGGACCTTTGGAGACAGGTCGGCAGTCGGACGAAGTATTGAATCTCGACGCAATTTGTGTGTTCCATCGTCATTAAGAGGCTCTGAACGTTACAATTAACTGTCAGTTTTGCGTCGGATTCGAAAAACTAGACACACAGGAGAACGACCATAAGGTGACCGAGGCAGCAATAGACCCTTGGAGACAGGGCGGCTGGAGGACGATGTATTGAATCGCGACGCGATTTGTGTGTTCCATCGTCATTATCAGGCTCTGAACGTTACAATTAACTGTCAGTTTTGCGTCGGATTCGAAAATCTAGACCCACAGGAGGACGACCATAAGGTGCCCGAGGCAGCACAAGACCCTTGGAGACGAGTCGGCTGTCGGACGATGTATTGAATCGCGACGCAATTTGTGTGTTCCATCGTCATTAAGAGGCTCTGAACGTTACAATTCACTGTCAGTTTTGCGTCGGATTCGAAAATCTAGACTCACAGGAGAACGACCATAAGGTGCCCGAGGCAGCAATAGACTCTTGGAGACAAGTCGGCTCGAGGACGATGTATTGAATCGCGACGCAATTTGTGTGTTCCATCGTCATTAACAGGCTCTGAACGTTACAATTAACTGTCAGTTATGCGTCGGATTCGAAAAACTAGACACAGGAGAACGACCATAAGGTGACCGAGGCAGCAATAGACCCTTTGAGACAAGGCGGCTGGTGGACGATGTATTGATTCGCGACGCAATTTGTGTGTTCCATAGTCATTAACAGGCTCTGAACGTTACAATCAACTGTCAGTTTTGCGTCGTATTCGAAAAACTAGACTCACAGGAGAACGACCATAAGGTACCCGAGGCAGCAATAGACCCTTGGAGACAAGTCGGCTGGAGGACGATGTATTGAATCGCGACGCAATTTGTATGTTCCATCGTCATTAACAGGCTCTGAACGTTACAATTAACTGTCAGTTATGCGTCGTATTCGGAAAACTAAACGCACAGCAGAACGACCATTAGGTGCCCGAGGCAGCAATAGACCCTTGGAAGCAGGTCGGCTGTCGGACGAAGTATTGAATCTCGACGCAATTTGTGTGTTCCATCGTCATTATGAGGCTCTGAACGTTACAATTAACTGTCAGTTATGCGTCGAATTCGAAAAACTAGACTCACAGGAGAACGACCATAAGGTGCCCGAGGCAGCAATAGACCCTTGGAGACAAGTCGGCTGGAGGACGATGTATTGAATCGCGACGCAATTTGTGTGTTCCATCGTCATTAAGAGGCTCTGAACGTTACAATTAACTGTCAGTTTTGCGTCGGATTCGAAAAACTAGACTCACAGGAGAACGACCATAAGGTGCCCGAGGCAGCAATAGACCCTTGGAGACAAGTCGGCTGGAGGACTATGTATTGAATCGCGACGCAATTTGTGTGTTCCATCGTCATTAACAGGCTCTGAACGTTACAATTAACTGTCAGTTACGCGTCGTATTCAGAAAACTAGACTCACAGCAGAACGACCATAAGGTGTCCGAGGCAGCAATAGACCTTTGGAGACAGGTCGGCTGTCGGACGATGTATTGAATCTAGACGCAATTTGTGTTTCCCTTCGTCATTAAGAGGCTCTGAACGTTACAATTAATTGTCAGTTTTGCGTCGGATTCGAAAAACTAGACTCACAGGAGAACGACGATCAGGTGCCCGAGGCAGCTATAGACCCTTGGAGACAAGTCGGCAGAAGGACGATGTATTGAATCGCGACGCAATTTGTGTGTTCCATCGTCATTAAGAGGCTCTGAACGTTACAATTAACTGTCAGTTTTGCGTCGGATTCGAAAATCTAGACTCACAGGAGAACGACCATAAGGTGACCGTGGCAGCAATAGACGCTTGGAGACAGGGCGGCTGGAGGACGATGTATTGAATCGCGATGCAATTTGTGTGTTCCATGGTCATTAAGAGGCTCTGAACGTTAAAATTAACTGTCAGTTTTGCGTCGGAATCGAAAAACTAGACTTACAGGAGAACGACGATAAGGTGCCCGAGGCAACTATAGACCCTTGGAGACAAGTCGGCTGGAGGACGATGTATTGAATCGCGACGCAATTTGTGTGTTCCATCGTCATTAAGAGGCTCTGAACGTTACAATTAACTGTCAGTTTTCCGTCGGATTCGAAAATCTAGACTCACAGGACATCGACCATAAGGTGCCCGAGGCAGCAACAGACCCTTGGAGACAGGTCGGCCGGAGGACGATGTATTGAATCGCGACGCAATTTGTATG
Source organism: Schistocerca nitens (assembly GCF_023898315.1). Taxonomy (NCBI): domain Eukaryota; kingdom Metazoa; phylum Arthropoda; class Insecta; order Orthoptera; family Acrididae; genus Schistocerca; species Schistocerca nitens. Next base: position 1,197,909,128 of record NC_064615.1, on the reverse strand, counting down.
TTACATTGTCATTAAGAGGCTCTGAACCTTACAAATAACTGTCAGTTTTGCGTCGGATTCGAAAATCTAGACTCAAAGAAGAACGACCATAAGGTGCCCGAGGCAGCACTAGACCCTTGGAGACAAGTCGGCTGGAGGACGATGTATCGAATCGCGACGCGATTTGTGTATTCCATCGTCATTAACAGGCTGTGACGTTACAATTAACTGTCAGTTTTGCGTCGGATTCGAAAATCTAGACTCACAGGAGAACGACCATTAGGTGTCCGAGGCAGCACTAGACCCTTGGAGACAGGTCGGCCGGAGGACGATGTATTGAATCGCGACGCAATTTGTGTGTTCCATTGTCATTAAGAGGCTCTGAACGTTACAATTAACTGTCAGTTTTGCGTCGGATTCGAAAATCTAGACTCACAGGAGAACGACCATAAGGTGTCCGAGGCAGCACTAGACCCTTGGAGACAACTCGGCTGGAGGACGATGTATTGAATCGCGACGCAATTTGTGTGTTACATCGTCATTAACAGACTCTGAACGTTACAATTAACTGTCAGTTTTGCGTCGGATTCGAAAATCTAGACTCACAGGAGATCGACCATAAGGTGCCCGAGGCAGCAATAGACCCTGGGGGACAGGTCGGCCGGAGGACGATGTACTCAATCGCGACGCAATTAGTGTGTTCCATTGTCATTAAGAGGCTCTGAACCTTACGATTAACTGTCAGTGTTGCGTCGGTTTCGAAAATGTAGACTCACAGGAGAACGACCATAAGGTGTCCGAGGCAGCACTAGACCCTTGGAGACAAGTCGGCTGGAGGACGATGTATTGAATCGCGACGCGATTTGTGTGTTCCATCGTCATTAACAGGCTCTGAACGTTACAATTAACTGTCACTTTTGCGTCGGATTCGAAAATCTAGACTCACAGGAGATCGACCATAAGTGCCCGAGGCAGCAATAAACCCTTGGAGACAGGTCGGCCGGAGGACGATGTATTGAATCGCGACGCAATTTGTGTGTTCCATTGTCATTAAGGGGCTCTGAACCTTACGATTAACTGTCAGTTTTGCGTCGGATTCGAAAATCTTGACTCACAGGAGAACGACCATAAGGTGCCCGAGGCAGCTACAGACCCTTGGAGACAAGTCGGCTGGAGGACGATGTATTGAATCGCGACGCAATTTGTGTGTTCCATCGTCATTAAGAGGCTCTGAACGTTACAATTAACTGTCAGTTTTGCGTCGGATTCGAAAATCTAGACTCACAGGAGAACGACCATAAGGTGACCGAGGCAGCAATAGACCCTTGGAGACAGGGAGGCTGGAGGACGATGTATTGAATCGCGATGCAAGTTGTGTGTTCCATGGTCATTAAGAGGCTCTGAACGTTACAATTAACTGTCAGTTTTGCGTCGGATTCGAAAAACTAGACTTACAGGAGAACGACGATAAGGTGCCCGAGGCAGCTATAGACCCTTGGAGACAAGTCGGCTGGAGGACGATGTATTGAATCGCGACGCAATTTGTGTGTTCCATCGTCATTAAGAGGCTCTGAACGTTACAATTAACTGTCAGTTTCGCGTCGGATTCGAAAATCTAGACTCACAGGAGATCGACCATAAGGTGCCCGAGGCAGCAACAGACCCTTGGAGACAGGTCGGCCGGAGGACGATGTATTGAATCGCGACGCAATTTGTGTGTTACATTGTCATTAAGAGGCTCTGAACCTTACAATTAACTGTCAGTTTTGCGTCGGATCCGAAAATCTAGACTCAAAGAAGAACGACCATAAGGTGCCCGAGGCAGCACTAGACCCTTGGAGACAAGTCGGCTGGAGGACGATGTATTGAATCGCGACACGATTTGTGTGTTCCATCGTCATTAACAGGCTCTGAACGTTACAATTAACTGTCAGTTACGCGTCGTATTCGGAAAACTAGACTCACAGCAGAACGACCATAAGGTGTCCGAGGCAGCAATAGACCTTTGGAGACAGGTCGTCTGTCGGACGATGTATTGAATCTCGACGCAATTTGTGTTTTCCTTCGTCATTAAGAGGCTCTGAACGTTACAATTAATTGTCAGTTTTGCGTCGGATTCGAAAAACTAGACTCACAGGAGAACGACGATCAGGTGCCCGAGGCAGCTATAGACCCTTGGAGACAAGTCGGCAGAAGGACGATGTATTGAATCGCGACGCAATTTGTGTGTTCCATCGTCATTAAGAGGCTCTGAACGTTACAATTAACTGTCAGTTTTGCGTCGGATTCGAAAATCTAGACTCACAGGAGAACGACCATAAGGTGACCGAGGCAGCAATAGACCCTTGGAGACAGGGCGGCTGGAGGACGATGTATTGAATCGCGATGCAATTTGTGTGTTCCATGGTCATTAAGAGGCTCTGAACGTTACAATTAACTGTCAGTTTTGCGTCGGATTCGAAAAACTAGACTTACAGGAGAACGACGATAAGGTGCCCGAGGCAGCTATAGACCCTTGGAGACAAGTCGGCTGGAGGACGATGTATTGAATCGCGACGCAATTTGTGTGTTCCATCGTCATTAAGAGGCTCTGAACGTTACAATTAACTGTCAGTTTTGCGTCGAATTCGAAAATCTAGACTCACAGGAGATCGACCATCTGGTGCCCGAGGCAGCAACAGACCCTTGGAGACAGGTCGGCCGGAGGACGATGTATTGAATCGCGACGCAATTTGTGTGTTACATTGTCATTAAGAGGCTCTGAACCTTACAATTAACTGTCAGTTTTGCGTCGCATTCGCAAATCTAGACTCAAAGAAGAACGACCATAAGGTGCCCGAGGCAGCACTAGACCCTTGGAGACAAGTCGGCTGGAGGACGATGTATTGAATCGCGACGCGATTTGTGTGTTCCATCGTCATTAACAGGCTGTGAACGTTACAATTAACTGTCAGTTTTGCGTCGGATTCGAAAATCTAGACTCACAGGAGAACGACCATAAGGTGTCCGAGGCAGCACTAGACCCTTGGAGACAGGTCGGCCGGAGGACGATGTATTGAATCGCGACGCAATTTGTGTGTTCCATTGACATTAAGAGGCTCTGAACGTTACAATTAACTGTCAGTTTTGCGTCGGATTCGAAAATCTAGACTCACAGGAGAACGACCATAAGGTGTCCGAGGCAGCACTAGACCCTTGGAGACAACTCAGCTGGAGGACGATGTATTGAATCGCGACGCAATTTGTGTGTTACATCGTCATTAACAGACACTGAACGTTACAATTAACTGTCAGTTTTGCGTCGGATTCGAAAATCTAGACTCACAGGAGATCGACCATAAGGTGCCCGAGGCAGCAATAAACCCTTGGAGACAGGTCGGCCGGAGGACGATGTATTGAATCGCGACGCAATTTGTGTGTTCCATTGTCATTAAGGGGCTCTGAAGCTTACGATTAACTGTCAGTTTTGCGTCGGATTCGAAAATCTTGACTCACAGGAGAACGACCATAAGGTGCCCGAGGCAGCACTAGACCCTTGGAGACAAGTCGGCTGGAGGACGATGTATTGAATCGCGACGCGATTTGTGTGTTCCATCGTCATTAAGAGGCTCTGAACGTAACATTTAACTGTCAGTTTTGCGACGGATTCGAAAATCTAGACTCACAGGAGATCGACCATAAGGTGCCCGAGGCAGCACTAGACCCTTGGAGACAAGTCGGCTGGAGGACGATGTACTGAATCGCGACGCAATTTGTGTGTTCCATCGTCATTAAGAGGCTCTGAACGTTACAATTAGCTGTCAGTTATGCGTCGTATTTGGAAAACTAGACTCACAGCAGAGCGACCATAAGGTGCCCGAGGCAGCAAGAGACCTTTGGGTACAGGTCGGCTGTCGGACGATGTATTGATTCGCGACGCAATTTGTGTGTTCCATCGTCATTAAGAGGCTCTGAACGTTACAATTAACTGACAGTTTTGCGTCGGATTCGAAAAACTAGACTCACTGGTGAACGACCATAAGGTGCCCGAGGCAGCAACAGACCCTTGGAAACTAGGCGGCTGGAGGACGATGTATCGTATCGCGACGCAATTTGTGTGTTCCATAGTCATTAACAGGCTCTGAACGTTACAATTAACTGTCAGTTTTGCGTCGGATTCGAAAAACTAGACTCACAGGAGAACGACCATAAGGTGCCCGAGGCAGCAATAGACCCTTGGAGACAAGTCGGCTGGAGGACGATGTATTGAATCGCGACGCAATTTGTGTGTTCCATTGTCATTAAGAGGCTCTGAACGTTACAATTCACTGTCACTTTTGCGTCGGATTCGAAAATCTAGACTTACAGGAGATCGTACATAAGGTGCCCGAGGCAACAATAGACCCTTGGAGACAAGTCGCCTGGAGGACGATGTATTGATCGGGACGAAATTTGTGTGTTCCATCGTCATTAAGAGGCTCTGAACGTTACAATTAACTGTCAGTTTTGCGTCGGATTCGAAAACCTAGACACACAGGAGAACGACCATAAGGTGACCGAGGCAGCAATAGACCCTTGGAGACAGGGCGGCTGGAGGGCGATGTATTGAATCGCGACGCGATTTGTGTGTTAAATCGTCATTATCAGGCTCTGAACGTTACAATTAACTGTCAGTTACGCGTCGTATTCGGAAAACTAGACTCACAGCAGAACGACCATAAGGTGTCCGAGGCAGCAATAGACCTTTGGAGACAGGTCGGCTGTCGGACGATGTATTGAATCTCGACGCAATTTGTGTTTTCCTTCGTCATTAAGAGGCTCTGAACGTTACAATTAATTGTCAGTTTTGCGTCGGATTCGAAAAACTAGACTCACAGGAGAACGACGATCAGGTGCCCGAGGCAGCTATAGCCCCTTGGAGACAAGTCGGCAGAAAGACGATGTATTGAATCGCGACGCAATTTGTGTGTTCCATCGTCATTAAGAGGCTCTGAACGTTACAATTAACTGTCAGTTTTGCGTCGGATTCGAAAATCTAGACTTACAGGAGAACGACGATAAGGTGCCCGAGGCAGCTATGGACCCTTGGAGACAAGTCGGCTGGAGGACGATGTATTGAATCGCGACGCAATTTGTGTGTTCCATCGTCATTAAGAGGCTCTGAACGTTACAATTAACTGACAGTTTTGCGTCGGATTCGAAAATCTAGACTCACAGGAGATCGACCATAAGGTGCCCGAGGCAGCAACAGACCCTTGGAGACAGGTCGGCCGGAGGACGATATATTGAATCGCGACGCAATTTGTGTGTTACATTGTCATTAAGAGGCTCTGAACCTTACAATTAACTGTCAGTTTTGCGTCGGATTCGAAAATCTAGACTCAAAGAAGAACGACCATAAGGTGCCCGAGGCAGCACTAGACCCTTGGAGACAAGTCGGCTGGAGGACGATGTATTGAATCGCGACGCGATTTGTGTGTTCCATCGTCATTGACAGGCTGTGAACGTTACAATTAACTGTCAGTTTTGCGTCGGATTCGAAAATCTAGACTCACAGGAGATCGACCATAAGGTGCCCGAGGCAGCAATAGACCCTTGGAGACAGGTCGGCCGGAGGACGATGTTTTGAATCGCGACGGGATTTGTGTGTTCCATCGTCATTAACAGGCTCTGAACCTTACAATTAACTGTCAGTTTTGCGTCGGATTCGAAAATCTAGACTCACAGGAGAACGACCATAAGGTGCCCGAGGCAGCACTAGACCCTTGGAGACAAGTCGGCTGGAGGACGATGTATTGAATCGCGACGCGATTTGTGTGTTCCATCGTCATTAACAGGCTCTGAACGTTACAATTAACTGTCACTTTTGCGTCGGATTCAAAAATCTAGCCTCACAGGAGATCGACCATAAGGTGCCCGAGGCAGCAATAAACCCTTGGAGACAGGTCGGCCGGAGGACGATGTATTGAATCGCGACGCAATTTGTGTGTTCCATTGTCATTAAGGGGCTCTGAACCTTACGATTAACTGTCAGTTTTGCGTCGGATTCGAAAATCTTGACTCACAGGAGAACGACCATAAGGTGCCCGAGGCAGCACTAGACCCTTGGAGACAAGTCGGCTGGAGGACGATGTATTGAATCGCGACGCGATTTGTGTGTTCCATCGTCATTAAGAGGCTCTGAAGTTAACATTTGTCAGTTTTGCGACGGATTCGAAAATCTAGACTCACAGGAGATCGACCATAAGGTGCCCGAGGCAGCACTAGACCCTTGGAGACAAGTCGGCTGGAGGACGATGTACTGAATCGCGACGCAATTTGTGTGTTCCATCGTCATTAAGAGGCTCTGAACGTTACAATTAGCTGTCAGTTATGCGTCGTATTTGGAAAACTAGACTCACAGCAGAGCGACCATAAGGTGCCCGAGGCAGCAAGAGACCTTTGGAGACAGGTCGGCTGTCGGACGATGTATTGATTCGCGACGCAATTTGTGTGTTCCATCGTCATTAAGAGGCTCTGAACGTTACAATCAACTGTCAGTTTTGCGTCGGATTCGAAAAACTAGACTCACTGGTGAACGACCATAAGGTGCCCGAGGCAGCAACAGACCCTTGGAGACTAGGCGGCTGGAGGACGATGTATCGTATCGCGACGCAATTTGTGTGTTCCATAGTCATTAACAGGCTCTGAACGTTACAATTAACTGTCAGTTTTGCGTCGGATTCGAAAATCTAGACTCACAGGAGATCGACCATAAGGTGCCCGAGGCAGCAACAGACCCTTGGAGACAGGTCGGCCGGAGGACGATGTATTGAATCGCGACGCAATTTGTGTGTTACATTGTCATTAAGAGGCTCTGAACCTTACAAATAACTGTCAGTTTTGCGTCGGATTCGAAAATCTAGACTCAAAGAAGAGCGACCATAAGGTGCCCGAGGCAGCACTAGACCCTTGGAGACAAGTCGGCTGGAGGACGATGTATTGAATCGCGACGCGATTTGTGTGTTCCATCGTCATTAACAGGCTGTGACGTTACAATTAACTGTCAGTTTTGCGTCGGATTCGAAAATCTAGACTCACAGGAGAACGACCATTAGGTGTCCGAGGCAGCACTAGACCCTTGGAGACAGGTCGGCCGGAGGACGATGTATTGAATCGCGACGCAATTTGTGTGTTCCATCGTCATTAACAGGCTCTGAACGTTACAATTAACTGTCACTTTTGCGTCGGATTCGAAAATCTAGACTCACAGGAGATCGACCATAAGTGCCCGAGGCAGCAATAAACCCTTGGAGACAGGTCGGCCGTAGGACGATGTATTGAATCGCGACGCAATTTGTGTGTTCCATTGTCATTAAGGGGCTCTGAACCTTACGATTAACTGTCAGTTTTGCGTCGGATTCGAAAATCTTGACTCACAGGAGAACGACCATAAGGTGCCCGAGGCAGCTACAGACCCTTGGAGACAAGTCGGCTGGAGGACGATGTATTGAATCGCGACGCAATTTGTGTGTTCCATCGTCATTAAGAGGCTCTGAACGTTACAATTAACTGTCAGTTTTGCGTCGGATTCGAAAATCTAGACTCACAGGAGAACGACCATAAGGTGACCGAGGCAGCAATAGACCCTTGGAGACAGGACGGCTGGAGGACGATGTATTGAATCGCGATGCAAGTTGTGTGTTCCATGGTCATTAAGAGGCTCTGAACGTTACAATTAACTGTCAGTTTTGCGTCGGATTCGAAAAACTAGACTTACAGGAGAACGACGATAAGGTGCCCGAGGCAGCTATAGACCCTTGGAGACAAGTCGGCTGGAGGACGATGTATTGAATCGCGACGCAATTTGTGTGTTCCATCGTCATTAAGAGGCTCAGAACGTTACAATTAACTGTCAGTTTCGCGTCGGATTCGAAAATCTAGACTCACAGGAGATCGACCATAAGGTGCCCGAGGCAGCAACAGACCCTTGGAGACAGGTCGGCCGGAGGACGATGTATTGAATCGCGACGCAATTTGTGTGTTACATTGTCATTAAGAGGCTCTGAACCTTACAATTAACTGTCAGTTTTGCGTCGGATCCGAAAATCTAGACTCAAAGAAGAACGACCATAAGGTGCCCGAGGCAGCACTAGACCCTTGGAGACAAGTCGGCTGGAGGACGATGTATTGAATCGCGACGCGATTTGTGTGTTCCATCGTCATTAACAGGCTGTGACGTTACAATTAACTGTCAGTTTTGCGTCGGATTCGAAAATCTAGACTCACAGGAGAACGACCATTAGGTGTCCGAGGCACCACTAGACCCTTGGAGACAGGTCGGCCGGAGGACGATGTATTGAATCGCGACGCAATTTGTGTGTTCCATTGTCATTAAGAGGCTCTGAACGTTACAATTAACTGTCAGTTTTGCGTCGGATTCGAAAATCTGGACTCACAGGAGAACGACCATAAGGTTTCCGAGGCAGCACTAGACCCTTGGAGACAACTCGGCTGGAGGACGATGTATTGAATCGCGACGCAATTTGTGTGTTACATCGTCATTAACAGACTCTGAACGTTACAATTAACTGTCAGTTTTGCGTCGGATTCGAAAATCTAGACTCACAGGAGATCGACCATAAGGTGCCCGAGGCAGCAATAGACCCTGGGGGACAGGTCGGCCGGAGGACGATGTACTCAATCGCGACGCAATTAGTGTGTTCCATTGTCATTAAGAGGCTCTGAACCTTACGATTAACTGTCAGTGTTGCGTCGGTTTCGAAAATGTAGACTCACAGGGAACGACCATAAGGTGCCCGAGGCAGCACTAGACCCTTGGAGACAGGTCGGCCGGATGACGATGTATTGAATCGCGACGCGATTTGTGTGTTCCATCGTCATTAACAGGCTCTGAACGTTACAATTAACTGTCACTTTTGCGTCGGATTCGAAAATCTAGACTCCCAGGAGAACGACCATAAGGTGCCCGAGGCAGCTACAGACCCTTGGAGACAAGTCGGCTGGAGGACGATGTATTGAATCGCGACGCAATTTGTGTGTTCCATCGTCATTAAGAGGCTCTGAACGTTACAATTAACTGTCAGTTTTGCGTCGGATTCGAAAATCTAGACTCACAGGAGAACGACCATAAGGTGACCGAGGCAGCAATAGACCCTTGGAGACAGGGCGGCTGGAGGACGATGTATTGAATCGCGATGCAAGTTGTGTGTTCCATGGTCATTAAGAGGCTCTGAACGTTACAATTAACTGTCAGTTTTGCGTCGGATTCGAAAAACTATACTTACAGGAGAACGACGATAAGGTGCCCGAGGCAGCTATAGACCCTTGGAGACAAGTCGGCTGGAGGACGATGTATTGAATCGCGACGCAATTTGTGTGTTCCATCGTCATTAAGAGGCTCTGAACGTTACAATTAACTCTCAGTTTCGCGTCGGATTCGAAAATCTAGACTCACAGGAGATCGACCATAAGGTGCCCGAGGCAGCAACAGACCCTTGGAGACAGGTCGGCCGGAGGACGATGTACTGAATCGCGACGCAATTTGTGTGTTACATTGTCATTAAGAGGCTCTGAACCTTACAATTAACTGTCAGTTTTGCGTCGGATCCGAAAATCTAGACTCAAAGAAGAACGACCATAAGGTGCCCGAGGCAGCACTAGACCCTTGGAGACAAGTCGGCTGGAGGACGATGTATTGAATCGCGACGCGATTTGTGTGTTCCATCGTCATTAACAGGCTCTGAACGTTACAATTAACTGTCAGTTACGCGTCGTATCCGAAATACTAGACTCACAGCAGAACGACCATAAGGTGTCCGAGGCAGCAATAGACCTTTGGAGACAGGTCGGCTGTCGGACGATGTATTGAATCTCGACGCAATTTGTGTTTTCCTTCGTCATTAAGAGGCTCTGAACGTTACAATTAATTGTCAGTTTTGCGTCGGATTCGAAAAACTAGACTCACAGGAGAACGACGATCAGGTGCCCGAGGCAGCTATAGACCCTTGGAGACAAGTCGGCAGAAGGACGATGTATTGAATCGCGACGCAATTTGTGTGTTCCATCGTCATTAAGAGGCTCTGAACGTTACAATTAACTGTCAGTTTTGCGTCGGATTCGAAAATCTAGACTCACAGGAGAACGACCATAAGGTGACCGAGGCAGCAATAGACCCTTGGAGACAGGGCGGCTGGAGGACGATGTATTGAATCGCGATGCAATTTGTGTGTTCCATGGTCATTAAGAGGCTCTGAACGTTACAATTAACTGTCAGTTTTGCGTCGGATTCGAAAAACTAGACTTACAGGAGAACGACGATAAGGTGCCCGAGGCAGCTATAGACCCTTGGAGACAAGTCGGCTGGAGGACGATGTATTGAATCGCGACGCAATTTGTGTGTTCCATCGTCATTAAGAGGCTCTGAACGTTACAATTAACTGTCAGTTTTGCGTCGAATTTGAAAATCTAGACTCACAGGAGATCGACCATCTGGTGCCCGAGGCAGCAACAGACCCTTGGAGACAGGTCGGCCGGAGGACGATGTATTGAATCGCGACGCAATTTGTGTGTTACATTGTCATTAAGAGGCTCTGAACCTTACAATTAACTGTCAGTTTTGCGTCGGATTCGCAAATCTAGACTCAAAGAAGAACGACCATAAGGTGCCCGAGGCAGCACTAGACCCTTGGAGACAAGTCGGCTGGAGGACGATGTATTGAATCGCGACGCGATTTGTGTGTTCCATCGTCATTAACAGGCTGTGAACGTTACAATTAACTGTCAGTTTTGCGTCGGATTCGAAAATCTAGACTCACAGGAGAACGACCATAAGGTGTCCGAGCCAGCACTAGACCCTTGGAGACAGGTCGGCCGGAGGACGATGTATTGAATCGCGACGCAATTTGTGTGTTCCATGGTCATTAAGAGGCTCTGAACGTTACAATTAACTGTCAGTTTTGCGTCGGATTCGAAAATCTAGACTCACAGGAGATCGACCATAAGGTGTCCGAGGCAGCACTAGACCCTTGGAGACAACTCGGCTGGAGGACGATGTATTGAATCGCGACGCAATTTGTGTGTTACATCGTCATTAACAGACACTGAACGTTACAATTAACTGTCAGTTTTGCGTCGGATTCGAAAATCTAGACTCACAGGAGATCGACCATAAGGTGCCCGAGGCAGCAATAAACCCTTGGTGACAAGTCGGCCGGAGGACGATGTATTGAATCGCGACGCAATTTGTGTGTTCCATCGTCATTAAGAGGCTCTGAACGTAACATTTAACTGTCAGTTTTGCGACGGATTCGAAAATCTAGACTCACAGGAGATCGACCATAAGGTGCCCGAGGCAGCACTAGACCCTTGGAGACAAGTCGGCTGGAGGACGATGTACTGAATCGCGACGCAATTTGTGTGTTCCATCGTCATTAAGAGGCTCTGAACGTTACAATTAGCTGTCAGTTATGCGTCGTATTTGGAAAACTAGACTCACAGCAGAGCGACCATAAGGTGCCCGAGGCAGCAAGAGACCTTTGGAGACAGGTCGGCTGTCGGACGATGTATTGATTCGCGACGCAATTTGTGTGTTCCATCGTCATTAAGAGGCTTTGAACGTTACAATTAACTGTCAGTTTTGCGTCGGATTCGAAAAACTAGACTCACTAGTGAACGACCATAAGGTGCCCGAGGCAGCAACAGACCCTTGGAAACTAGGCGGCTGGAGGACGATGTATCGTATCGCGACGCAATTTGTGTGTTCCATAGTCATTAACAGGCTCTGAACGTTACAATTAACTGTCAGTTTTGCGTCGGATTCGAAAAACTAGACTCACAGGAGAACGACCATAAGGTGCCCGAGGCAGCAATAGACCCTTGGAGACAAGTCGGCTGGAGAACGATGTATTGAATCGCGACGCAATTTGTGTGTTCCATTGTCATTAAGAGGCTCTGAACGTTACAATTCACTGTCACTTTTGCGTCGGATTCGAAAATCTAGACTTACAGGAGATCGACCATAAGGTGCCCGAGGCAACAATAGACCCTTGGAGACAAGTCGCCTGGAGGACGATGTATTGATCGGGACGAAATTTGTGTGTTCCATCGTCATTAAGAGGCTCTGAACGTTGCAATTAACTGTCAGTTTCGCGTCGGATTCGAAAATCTAGACTCACAGGAGATCGACCATAAGGTGCCCGAGGCAGCAACAGACCCTTGGAGACAGGTCGGCCGGAGGACGATGTATTGAATCGCGACGCAATTTGTGTGTTACATTGTCATTAGGAGGCTCTGAACCTTACAATTAACTGTCAGTTTTGCGTCGGATCCGAAAATCTAGACTCAAAGAAGAACGACCATAAGGTGCCCGAGGCAGCACTAGACCCTTGGAGACAAGTCGGCTGGAGGACGATGTATTGAATCGCGACGCGATTTGTGTGTTCCATCGTCATTAACAGGCTGTGACGTTACAATTAACTGTCAGTTTTGCGTCGGATTCGAAAATCTAGACTCACAGGAGAACGACCATTAGGTGTCCGAGGCAGCACTAGACCCTTGGAGACAGGTCGGCCGGAGGACGATGTATTGAATCGCGACGCAATTTGTGTGTTCCATTGTCATTAAGAGGCTCTGAACGTTACAATTAACTGTCAGTTTTGCGTCGGATTCGAAAATCTAGACTCACAGGAGAACGACCATAAGGTTTCCGAGGCAGCACTAGACCCTTGGAGACAACTCGGCTGGAGGACGATGTATTGAATCGCGACGCAATTTGTGTGTTACATCGTCATTAACAGACTCTGAACGTTACAATTAACTGTCAGTTTTGCGTCGGATTCGAAAATCTAGACTCACAGGAGATCGACCATAAGGTGCCCGAGGCAGCAATAGACCCTGGGGGACAGGTCGGCCGGAGGACGATGTACTCAATCGCGACGCAATTAGTGTGTTCCATTGTCATTAAGAGGCTCTGAACCTTACGATTAACTGTCAGTGTTGCGTCGGTTTCGAAAATGTAGTCTCACAGGAGAACGACCATAAGGTGCCCGAGGCAGCACTAGACCCTTGGAGACAGGTCGGCCGGAGGACGATGTATTGAATCGCGACGCGATTTGTGTGTTCCATCGTCATTAACAGGCTCTGAACGTTACAATTAACTGTCACTTTTGCGTCGGATTCGAAAATCTAGACTCACAGGAGGTCGACCATAAGTGCCCGAGGCAGCAATAAACCCTTGGAGACAGGTCGGCCGGAGGACGATGTATTGAATTGCGACGCAATTTGTGTGTTCCATTGTCATTAAGGGGCTCTGAACCTTACGATTAACTGTCAGTTTTGCGTCGGATTCGAAAATCTTGACTCACAGGAGAACGACCATAAGGTGCCCGAGGCAGCTACAGACCCTTGGAGACAAGTCGGCTGGAGGACGATGTATTGAATCGCGACGCAATTTGTGTGTTCCATCGTCATTAAGAGGCTCTGAACGTTACAATTAACTGTCAGTTTTGCGTCGGATTCGAAAATCTAGACTCACAGGAGAACGACCATAAGGTGACCGAGGCAGCAATAGACCCTTGGAGACAGGGCGGCTGGAGGACGATGTATTGAATCGCGATGCAAGTTGTGTGTTCCATGGTCATTAAGAGGTTCTGAACGTTACAATTAACTGTCAGTTTTGCGTCGGATTCGAAAAACTATACTTACAGGAGAACGACGATAAGGTGCCCGAGGCAGCTATAGACCCTTGGAGACAAGTCGGCTGTCGGACGATGTATTGAATCGCGACGCAATTTGTGTGTTCCATCGTCATTAAGAGGCTCTGAACGTTACAATTAACTCTCAGTTTCGCGTCGGATTCGAAAATCTAGACTCACAGGAGATCGACCATAAGGTGCCCGAGGCAGCAACAGACCCTTGGAGACAGGTCGGCCGGAGGACGATGTACTGAATCGCGACGCAATTTGTGTGTTACATTGTCATTAAGAGGCTCTGAACCTTACAATTAACTGTCAGTTTTGCGTCGGATCCGAAAATCTAGACTCAAAGAAGAACGACCATAAGGTGCCCGAGGCAGCACTAGACCCTTGGAGACAAGTCGGCTGGAGGACGATGTATTGAATCGCGACGCGATTTGTGTGTTCCATCGTCATTAACAGGCTCTGAACGTTACAATTAACTGTCAGTTACGCGTCGTATTCGGAAAACTAGACTCACAGCAGAACGACCATAAGGTGTCCGAGGCAGCAATAGACCTTTGGAGACAGGTCGGCTGTCGGACGATGTATTGAATCTCGACGCAATTTGTGTTTTCCTTCGTCATTAAGAGGCTCTGAACGTTACAATTAATTGTCAGTTTTGCGTCGGATTCGAAAAACTAGACTCACAGGAGAACGACGATCAGGTGCCCGAGGCAGCTATAGACCCTTGGAGACAAGTCGGCAGAAGGACGATGTATTGAATCGCGACGCAATTTGTGTGTTCCATCGTCATTAAGAGGCTCTGAACGTTACAATTAACTGTCAGTTTTGCGTCGGATTCGAAAATCTAGACTCACAGGAGAACGACCATAAGGTGACCGAGGCAGCAACAGACCCTTGGAGACAGGTCGGCCGGAGGACGATGTATTGAATCGCGACGCAATTTGTGTGTTACATTGTCATTAAGAGGCTCTGAACCTTACAATTAACTGTCAGTTTTGCGTCGGATTCGCAAATCTAGACTCAAAGAAGAACGACCATAAGGTGCCCGAGGCAGCACTAGACCCTTGGAGACAAGTCGGCTGGAGGACGATGTATTGAATCGCGACGCGATTTGTGTGTTCCATCGTCATTAACAGGCTGTGAACGTTACAATTAACTGTCAGTTTTGCGTCGGATTCGAAAATCTAGACTCACAGGAGAACGACCATAAGGTGTCCGAGGCAGCACTAGACCCTTGGAGACAGGTCGGCCGGAGGACGATGTATTGAATCGCGACGCAATTTGTGTGTTCCATTGACATTAAGAGGCTCTGAACGTTACAATTAACTGTCAGTTTTGCGTCGGATTCGAAAATCTAGACTCACAGGAGAACGACCATAAGGTGTCCGAGGCAGCACTAGACCCTTGGAGACAACTCGGCTGGAGGACGATGTATTGAATCGCGACGCAATTTGTGTGTTACATCGTCATTAACAGACACTGAAAGTTACAATTAACTGTCAGTTTTGCGTCGGATTCGAAAATCTAGACTCACAGGAGATCGACCATAAGGTGCCCGAGGCAGCAATAAACCCTTGGTGACAAGTCGGCCGGAGGACGATGTATTGAATCGCGACGCAATTTGTGTGTTCCATTGTCATTAAGGGGCTCTGAAGCTTACGATTAACTGTCAGTTTTGCGTCGGATTCGAAAATCTTGACTCACAGGAGAACGACCATAAGGTGCCCGAGGCAGCACTAGACCCTTGGAGACAAGTCGGCTGGAGGACGATGTATTGAATCGCGACGCAATTTGTGTGTTCCATCGTCATTAAGAGGCTCTGAACGTTACAATTAACTGTCAGTTTTGCGTCGAATTTGAAAATCTAGACTCACAGGAGATCGACCATCTGGTGCCCGAGGCAGCAACAGACCCTTGGAGACAGGTCGGCCGGAGAACGATGTATTGATTCGCGACGCAATTTGTGTGTTCCATCGTCATTAAGAGGCTTTGAACGTTACAATTAACTGTCAGTTTTGCGTCGGATTCGAAAAACTAGACTCACTGGTGAACGACCATTAGGTGCTCGAGGCAGCAACAGACCCTTGGAAACTAGGCGGCTGGAGGACGATGTATCGTATCGCGACGCAATTTGTGTGTTCCATAGTCATTAACAGGCTCTGAACGTTACAATTAACTGTCAGTTTTGCTTCGGATTCGAAAAACTAGACACACAGGAGAACGACCATAAGGTGACCGAGGCAGCAATAGACCCTTGGAGACAGGGCGGCTGGAGGGCGATGTATTGAATCGCGACGCGATTTGTGTGTTAAATCGTCATTATCAGGCTCTGAACGTTACAATTAACTGTCAGTTACGCGTCGTATTCGGAAAACTAGACTCACAGCAGAACGACCATAAGGTGTCCGAGGCAGCAATAGACCTTTGGAGACAGGTCGGCTGTCGGACGATGTATTGAATCTCGACGCAATTTGTGTTTTCCTTCGTCATTAAGAGGCTCTGAACGTTACAATTAATTGTCAGTTTTGCGTCGGATTCGAAAAACTAGACTCACAGGAGAACGACGATCAGGTGCCCGAGGCAGCTATAGACCCTTGGAGACAAGTCGGCAGAAAGACGATGTATTGAATCGCGACGCAATTTGTGTGTTCCATCGTCATTAAGAGGCTCTGAACGTTACAATTAACTGTCAGTTTTGCGTCGGATTCGAAAATCTAGACTCACAGGAGAACGACCATAAGGTGACAGAGGCAGCAATAGACCCTTGGAGACAGGGCGGCTGGAGGACGATGTATTGAATCGCGATGCAATTTGTGTGTTCCATGGTCATTTAGAGGCTCTGAACGTTACAATTAACTGTCAGTTTTGCGTCGGATTCGAAAAACTAGACTTACAGGAGAACGACGATAAGGTGCCCGAGGCAGCTATAGACCCTTGGAGACAGGTCGGCTGGAGGACGATGTATTGAATCGCGACGCAATTTGTGTGTTCCATCGTCATTAAGAGGCTCTGAACGTTACAATTAACTGACAGTTTTGCGTCGGATTCGAAAATCTAGACTCACAGGAGATCGACCATAAGGTGCCCGAGGCAGCAACAGACCCTTGGAGACAGGTCGGCCGGAGGACGATGTATTGAATCGCGACGCAATTTGTGTGTTACATTGTCATTAAGAGGCTCTGAACCTTACAATTAACTGTCAGTTTTGCGTCGGATTCGAAAATCTAGACTCAAAGAAGAACGACCATAAGGTGCCCGAGGCAGCACTAGACCCTTGGAGACAAGTCGGCTGGAGGACGATGTATTGAATCGCGACGCGAGTTGTGTGTTCCATCGTCATTGACAGGCTGTGAACGTTACAATTAACTGCCAGTTTTGCGTCGGATTCGAAAATCTAGACTCACAGGAGATCGACCATAAGGTGCACGAGGCAGCAATAGACCCTTGGAGACAGGTCGGCCGGAGGACGATGTTTTGAATCGCGACGGGATTTGTGTGTTCCATCGTCATTAACAGGCTCTGAACCTTACAACTGTCAGTTTTGCGTCGGATTCGAAAATCTAGACTCACAGGAGAACGACCATAAGGTGCCCGAGGCAGCACTAGACCCTTGGAGACAAGTCGGCTGGAGGACGATGTATTGAATCGCGACGCGATTTGTGTGTTCCATCGTCATTAACAGGCTCTGAACGTTACAATTAACTGTCAGTTTTGCGTCGGATTCGAAAATCTAGCCTCACAGGAGATCGACCATAAGGTGCCCGAGGCAGCAATAAACCCTTGGAGACAGGTCGGCCGGAGGACGATGTATTGAATCGCGACGCAATTTGTGTGTTCGATTGTCATTAAGGGGCTCTGAACCTTACGATTAACTGTCAGTTTTGCGTCGGATTCGAAAATCTTGACTCACAGGAGAACGACCATAAGGTGCCCGAGGCAGCACTAGACCCTTGGAGACAAGTCGGCTGGAGGACGATGTATTGAATCGCGACGCGATTTGTGTGTTCCATCGTCATTAAGAGGCTCTGAACGTTACAATTAACTGTCAGTTTTGCGTCGGATTCGAAAAACTATACTTACAGGAGAACGACGATAAGGTGCCCGAGGCAGCTATAGACCCTTGGCGACAAGTCGGCTGGAGGACGATGTATTGAATCGCGACGCAATTTGTGTGTTCCATCGTCATTAAGAGGCTCTGAACGTTACAATTAACTCTCAGTTTCGCGTCGGATTCGAAAATCTAGACTCACAGGAGATCGACCATAAGGTGCCCGAGGCAGCAACAGACCCTTGGAGACAGGTCGGCCGGAGGACGATGTACTGAATCGCGACGCAATTTGTGTGTTACATTGTCATTAAGAGGCTCTGAACCTTACAATTAACTGTCAGTTTTGCGTCGGATCCGAAAATCTAGACTCAAAGAAGAACGACCATAAGGTGCCCGAGGCAGCACTAGACCCTTGGAGACAAGTCGGCTGGAGGACGATGTATTGAATCGCGACGCGATTTGTGTGTTCCATCGTCATTAACAGGCTCTGAACGTTACAATTAACTGTCAGTTACGCGTCGTATTCGGAAAACTAGACTCACAGCAGAACGACCATAAGGTGTCCGAGGCAGCAATAGACCTTTGGAGACAGGTCGGCTGTCGGACGATGTATTGAATCTCGACGCAATTTGTGTTTTCCTTCGTCATTAAGAGGCTCTGAACGTTACAATTAATTGTCAGTTTTGCGTCGGACTCGAAAAACTAGACTCACAGGAGAACGACGATCAGGTGCCCGAGGCAGCTATAGACCCTTGGAGACAAGTCGGCAGAAGGACGATGTATTGAATCGCGACGCAATTTGTGTGTTCCATCGTCATTAAGAGGCTCTGAACGTTACAATTAACTGTCAGTTTTGCGTCGGATTCGAAAATCTAGACTCACAGGAGAACGACCATAAGGTGACCGAGGCAGCAATAGACCCTTGGAGACAGGGCGGCTGGAGGACGATGTATTGAATCGCGATGCAATTTGTGTGTTCCATGGTCATTAAGAGGCTCTGAACGTTACAATTAACTGTCAGTTTTGCGTCGGATTCGAAAAACTAGACTTACAGGAGAACGACGATAAGGTGCCCGAGGCAGCTATAGACCCTTGGAGGCAAGTCGGCTGGAGGACGATGTATTGAATCGCGACGCAATTTGTGTGTTCCATCGTCATTAAGAGGCTCTGAACGTTACAATTAACTGTCAGTTTTGCGTCGAATTTGAAAATCTAGACTCACAGGAGATCGACCATCTGGTGCCCGAGGCAGCAACAGACCCTTGGAGACAGGTCGGCCGGAGGACGATGTATTGAATCGCGACGCAATTTGTGTGTTACATTGTCATTAAGAGGCTCTGAACCTTACAATTAACTGTCAGTTTTGCGTCGGATTCGCAAATCTAGACTCAAAGAAGAACGACCATAAGGTCCCCGAGGCAGCACTAGACCCTTGGAGACAAGTCGGCTGGAGGACGATGTATTGAATCGCGACGCGATTTGTGTGTTCCATCGTCATTAACAGGCTGTGAACGTTACAATTAACTGTCAGTTTTGCGTCGGATTCGAAAATCTAGACTCACAGGAGAACGACCATAAGGTGTCCGAGGCAGCACTAGACCCTTGGAGACAGGTCGGCCGGAGGACGATGTATTGAATCGCGACGCAATTTGTGTGTTCCATTGACATTAAGAGGCTCTGAACGTTACAATTAACTGTCAGTTTTGCGTCGGATTCGAAAATCTAGACTCACAGGAGAACGACCATAAGGTGTCCGAGGCAGCACTAGACCCTTGGAGACAACTCGGCTGGAGGACGATGTATTGAATCGCGACGCAATTTGTGTGTTACATCGTCATTAACAGACACTGAACGTTACAATTAACTGTCAGTTTTGCGTCGGATTCGAAAATCTAGACTCACAGGAGATCGACCATAAGGTGCCCGAGGCAGCAATAAACCCTTGGTGACAAGTCGGCCGGAGGACGATGTATTGAATCGCGACGCAATTTGTGTGTTCCATTGTCATTAAGGGGCTCTGAAGCTTACGATTAACTGTCAGTTTTGCGTCGGATTCGAAAATCTTGACTCACAGGAGAACGACCATAAGGTGCCCGAGGCAGCACTAGACCCTTGGAGACAAGTCGGCTGGAGGACGATGTATTGAATCGCGACGCGATTTGTGTGTTCCATCGTCATTAAGAGGCTCTGAACGTAACATTTAACTGTCAGTTTTGCGACGGATTCGAAAATCTAGACTCACAGGAGATCGACCATAAGGTGCCCGAGGCAGCACTAGACCCTTGGAGACAAGTCGGCTGGAGGACGATGTACTGAATCGCGACGCAATTTGTGTGTTCCATCGTCATTAAGAGGCTCTGAACGTTACAATTAGCTGTCAGTTATGCGTCGTATTTGGAAAACTAGACTCACAGCAGAGCGACCATAAGGTGCCCGAGGCAGCAAGAGACCTTTGGAGACAGATCGGCTGTCGGACGATGTATTGATTCGCGACGCAATTTGTGTGATCCATCGTCATTAAGAGGCTTTGAACGTTACAATTAACTGTCAGTTTTGCGTCGGATTCGAAAAACTAGACTCACTGGTGAACGACCATTAGGTGCCCGAGGCAGCAACAGACCCTTGGAAACTAGGCGGCTGGAGGACGATGTATCGTATCGCGACGCAATTTGTGTGTTCCATAGTCATTAACAGGCTCTGAACGTTACAATTAACTGTCAGTTTTGCGTCGGATTCGAAAAACTAGACACACAGGAGAACGACCATAAGGTGACCGAGGCAGCAATAGACCCTTGGAGACAGGGCGGCTGGAGGGCGATGTATTGAATCGCGACGCGATTTGTGTGTTACATCGTCATTATCAGGCTCTGAACGTTACAATTAACTGTCAGTTACGCGTCGTATTCGGAAAACTAGACTCACAGCAGAACGACCATAAGGTGTCCGAGGCAGCAATAGACCTTTGGAGACAGGTCGGCTGTCGGACGATGTATTGAATCTCGACGCAATTTGTGTTTTCCTTCGTCATTAAGAGGCTCTGAACGTTACAATTAATTGTCAGTTTTGCGTCGGATTCGAAAAACTAGACTCACAGGAGAACGACGATCAGGTGCCCGAGGCAGCTATACACCCTTGGAGACAAGTCGGCAGAAAGACGATGTATTGAATCGCGACGCAATTTGTGTGTTCCATCGTCATTAAGAGGCTCTGAACGTTACAATTAACTGTCAGTTTTGCGTCGGATTCGAAAATCTAGACTCACAGGAGAACGACCATAAGGTGACCGAGGCAGCAATAGACCCTTGGAGACAGGGCGGCTGGATGACGATGTATTGAATCGCGATGCAATTTGTGTGTTCCATGGTCATTTAGAGGCTCTGAACGTTACAATTAACTGTCAGTTTTGCGTCGGATTCGAAAAACTAGACTTACAGGAGAACGACGATAAGGTGCCCGAGGCAGCTATAGACCCTTGGAGACAGGTCGGCTGGAGGACGATGTATTGAATCGCGACGCAATTTGTGTGTTCCATCGTCATTAAGAGGCTCTGAACGTTACAATTAACTGACAGTTTTGCGTCGGATTCGAAAATCTAGGCTCACAGGAGATCGACCATAAGGTGCCCGAGGCAGCAACAGACCCTTGGAGACAGGTCGGCCGGAGGACGATGTATTGAATCGCGACGCAATTTGTGTGTTACATTGTCATTAAGAGGCTCTGAACCTTACAATTAACTGTCAGTTTTGCGTCGGATTCGAAAATCTAGACCCAAAGAAGAACGACCATAAGGTGCCCGAGGCAGCACTAGACCCTTGGAGACAAGTCGGCTGGAGGACGATGTATTGAATCGCGACGCGATTTGTGTGTTCCATCGTCATTGACAGGCTGTGAACGTTACAATTAACTGTCAGTTTTGCGTCGGATTCGAAAATCTAGACTCACAGGAGATCGACCATAAGGTGCCCGAGGCAGCAATAGGCCCTTGGAGACAGGTCGGCCGGAGGACGATGTTTTGAATCGCGACGGGATTTGTGTGTTCCATCGTCATTAACAGGCTCTGAACCTTACAATTAACTGTCAGTTTTGCGTCGGATTCGAAAATCTAGACTCACAGGAGAACGACCATAAGGTGCCCGAGGCAGCACTAGACCCTTGGAGACAAGTCGGCTGGAGGACGATGTATTGAATCGCGACGCGATTTGTGTGTTCCATCGTCATTAAGATGCTCTGAACGTTACAATTAACTGTCACTTTTGCGTCGGATTCGAAAATCTAGCCTCACAGGAGATCGACCATAAGGTGCCCGAGGCAGCAATAAACCCTTGGAGACAGGTCGGCCGGAGGACGATGTATTGAATCGCGACGCAATTTGTGTGTTCCATTGTCATTAAGGGGCTCTGAACCTTACGATTAACTGTCAGTTTTGCGTCGGATTCGAAAATCTTGACTCACGGGAGAACGACCATAAGGTGCCCGAGGCAGCACTAGACCCTTGGAGACAAGTCGGCTGGAGGACGATGTATTGAATCGCGACGCGATTTGTGTGTTCCATGGTCATTAAGAGGCTCTGAACGTTACAATTAACTGTCAGTTTTGCGTCGGATTCGAAAAACTATACTTACAGGAGAACGACGATAAGGTGCCCGAGGCAGCTATAGACCCTTGGAGACAAGTCGGCTGGAGGACGATGTATTGAATCGCGACGCAATTTGTGTGTTCCATCGTCATTAAGAGGCTCTGAACGTTACAATTAACTCTCAGTTTCGCGTCGGATTCGAAAATCTAGACTCACAGGAGATCGACCATAAGGTGCCCGAGGCAGCAACAGACCCTTGGAGACAGGTCGGCCGGAGGACGATGTACTGAATCGCGACGCAATTTGTGTGTTACATTGTCATTAAGAGGCTCTGAACCTTACAATTAACTGTCAGTTTTGCGTCGGATCCGAAAATCTAGACTCAAAGAAGAACGACCATAAGGTGCCCGAGGCAGCACTAGACCCTTGGAGACAAGTCGGCTGGAGGACGATGTATTGAATCGCGACGCGATTTGTGTGTTCCATCGTCATTAACAGGCTCTGAACGTTACAATTAACTGTCAGTTACGCGTCGTATTCGGAAAACTAGACTCACAGCAGAACGACCATAAGGTGTCCGAGGCAGCAATAGACCTTTGGAGACAGGTCGGCTGTCGGACGATGTATTGAATCTCGACGCAATTTGTGTGTTCCATCGTCATTAAGAGGCTCTGAACGTTACAATTAATTGTCAGTTTTGCGTCGGATTCGAAAAACTAGACTCACAGGAGAACGACGATCAGGTGCCCGAGGCAGCTATAGACCCTTGGAGACAAGTCGGCAGAAGGACGATGTATTGAATCGCGACGCAATTTGTGTGTTCCATCGTCATTAAGAGGCTCTGAACGTTACAATTAACTGTCAGTTTTGCGTCGGATTCGAAAATCTAGACTCACAGGAGAACGACCATAAGGTGACCGAGGCAGCAATAGACCCTTGGAGACAGGGCGGCTGGAGGACGATGTATTGAATCGCGATGCAATTTGTGTGTTCCATGGTCATTAAGAGGCTCTGAACGTTACAATTAACTGTCAGTTTTGCGTCGGATTCGAAAAACTAGACTTACAGGAGAACGACGATAAGGTGCCCGAGGCAGCTATAGACCCTTGGAGACAAGTCGGCTGGAGGACGATGTATTGAATCGCGACGCAATTTGTGTGTTCCATCGTCATTAAGAGGCTCTGAACGTTACAATTAACTGTCAGTTTTGCGTCGAATTTGAAAATCTAGACTCACAGGAGATCGACCATCTGGTGCCCGAGGCAGCAACAGACCCTTGGAGACAGGTCGGCCGGAGGACGATGTATTGAATCGCGACGCAATTTGTGTGTTACATTGTCATTAAGAGGCTCTGAACCTTACAATTAACTGTCAGTTTTGCGTCCGATTCGCAAATCTAGACTCAAAGAAGAACGACCATAAGGTGCCCGAGGCAGCACTAGACCCTTGGAGACAAGTCGGCTGGAGGACGATGTATTGAATCGCGACGCGATTTGTGTGTTCCATCGTCATTAACAGGCTGTGAACGTTACAATTAACTGTCAGTTTTGCGTCGGATTCGAAAATCTAGACTCACAGGAGAACGACCATAAGGTGTCCGAGGCAGCACTAGACCCTTGGAGACAGGTCGGCCGGAGGACGATGTATTGAATCGCGACGCAATTTGTGTGTTCCATTGACATTAAGAGGCTCTGAACGTTACAATTAACTGTCAGTTTTGCGTCGGATTCGAAAATCTAGACTCACAGGAGAACGACCATAAGGTGTCCGAGGCAGCACTAGACCCTTGGAGACAACTCGGCTGGAGGACGATGTATTGAATCGCGACGCAATTTGTGTGTTACATCGTCATTAACAGACACTGAACGTTACAATTAACTGTCAGTTTTGCGTCGGATTCGAAAATCTAGACTCACAGGAGATCGACCATAAGGTGCCCGAGGCAGCAATAAACCCTTGGTGACAAGTCGGCCGGAGGACGATGTATTGAATCGCGACGCAATTTGTGTGTTCCATTGTCATTAAGGGGCTCTGAAGCTTACGATTAACTGTCAGTTTTGCGTCGGATTCGAAAATCTTGACTCACAGGAGAACGACCATAAGGTGCCCGAGGCAGCACTAGACCCTTGGAGACAAGTCGGCTGGAGGACGATGTATTGAATCGCGACGCGATTTGTGTGTTCCATCGTCATTAAGAGGCTCTGAACGTAACATTTAACTGTCAGTTTTGCGACGGATTCGAAAATCTAGACTCACAGGAGATCGACCATAAGGTGCCCGAGGCAGCACTAGACCCTTGGAGACAAGTCGGCTGGAGGACGATGTACTGAATCGCGACGCAATTTGTGTGTTCCATCGTCATTAAGAGGCTCTGAACGTTACAATTAGCTGTCAGTTATGCGTCGTATTTGGAAAACTAGACTCACAGCAGAGCGACCATAAGGTGCCCGAGGCAGCAAGAGACCTTTGGAGACAGGTCGGCTGTCGGACGATGTATTGATTCGCGACGCAATTTGTGTGTTCCATCGTCATTAAGAGGCTTTGAACGTTACAATTAACTGTCAGTTTTGCGTCGGATTCGAAAAACTAGACTCACTGGTGAACGACCATTAGGTGCCCGAGGCAGCAACAGACCCTTGGAAACTAGGCGGCTGGAGGACGATGTATCGTATCGCGACGCAATTTGTGTGTTCCATAGTCATTAACAGGCTCTGAACGTTACAATTAACTGTCAGTTTTGCGTCGGATTCGAAAAACTAGACACACAGGAGAACGACCATAAGGTGACCGAGGCAGCAATAGACCCTTGGAGACAGGGCGGCTGGAGGGCGATGTATTGAATCGCGACGCGATTTGTGTGTTAAATCGTCATTATCAGGCTCTGAACGTTACAATTAACTGTCAGTTACGCGTCGTATTCGGAAAACTAGACTCACAGCAGAACGACCATAAGGTGTCCGAGGCAGCAATAGACCTTTGGAGACAGGTCGGCTGTCGGACGATGTATTGAATCTCGACGCAATTTGTGTTTTCCTTCGTCATTAAGAGGCTCTGAACGTTACAATTAATTGTCAGTTTTGCGTCGGATTCGAAAAACTAGACTCACAGGAGAACGACGATCAGGTGCCCGAGGCAGCTATAGACCCTTGGAGACAAGTCGGCAGAAAGACGATGTATTGAATCGCGACGCAATTTGTGTGTTCCATCGTCATTAAGAGGCTCTGAACGTTACAATTAACTGTCAGTTTTGCGTCGGATTCGAAAATCTAGACTCACAGGAGAACGACCATAAGGTGACCGAGGCAGCAATAGACGCTTGGAGACAGGGCGGCTGGAGGACGATGTATTGAATCGCGATGCAATTTGTGTGTTCCATGGTCATTTAGAGGCTCTGAACGTTACAATTAACTGTCAGTTTTGCGTCGGATTCGAAAAACTAGACTTACAGGAGAACGACGATAAGGTGCCCGAGGCAGCTATAGACCCTTGGAGACAGGTCGGCTGGAGGACGATGTATTGAATCGCGACGCAATTTGTGTGTTCCATCGTCATTAAGAGGCTCTGAACGTTACAATTAACTGACAGTTTTGCGTCGGATTCGAAAATCTAGACTCACAGGAGATCGACCATAAGGTGCCCGAGGCAGCAACAGACCCTTGGAGACAGGTCGGCCGGAGGACGATGTATTGAATCGCGACGCAATTTGTGTGTTACATTGTCATTAAAAGGCTCTGAACCTTACAATTAACTGTAAGTTTTGCGTCGGATTCGAAAATCTAGACTCAAAGAAGAACGACCATAAGGTGCCCGAGGCAGCACTAGACCCTTGGAGACAAGTCGGCTGGAGGACGATGTATTGAATCGCGACGCGATTTGTGTGTTCCATCGTCATTGACAGGCTGTGAACGTTACAATTAACTGTCAGTTTTGCGTCGGATTCGAAAATCTAGACTCACAGGAGATCGACCATAAGGTGCCCGAGGCAGCAATAGACCCTTGGAGACAGGTCGGCCGGAGGACGATGTTTTGAATCGCGACGGGATTTGTGTGTTCCATCGTCATTAACAGGCTCTGAACCTTACAATTAACTGTCAGTTTTGCGTCGGATTCGAAAATCTAGACTCACAGGAGAACGACCATAAGGTGCCCGAGGCAGCACTAGACCCTTGGAGACAAGTCGGCTGGAGGACGATGTATTGAATCGCGACGCGATTTGTGTGTTCCATCGTCATTAACAGGCTCTGAACGTTACAATTAACTGTCACTTTTGCGTCGGATTCGAAAATCTAGCCTCACAGGAGATCGACCATAAGGTGCCCGAGGCAGCAATAAACCCTTGGAGACAGGTCGGCCGGAGGACGATGTATTGAATCGCGACGCAATTTGTGTGTTCCATTGTCATTAAGGGGCTCTGAACCTTACGATTAACTGTCAGTTTTGCGTCGGATTCGAAAATCTTGACTCACAGGAGAACGACCATAAGGTGCCCGAGGCAGCACTAGACCCTTGGAGACAAGTCGGCTGGAGGACGATGTATTGAATCGCGACGCGATTTGTGTGTTCCATCGTCATTAAGAGGCTCTGAACGTAACATTTGTCAGTTTTGCGACGGATTCGAAAATCTAGACTCACAGGAGATCGACCATAAGGTGCCCGAGGCAGCACTAGACCCTTGGAGACAAGTCGGCTGGAGGACGATGTACTGAATCGCGACGCAATTTGTGTGTTCCATCGTCATTAAGAGGCTCTGAACGTTACAATTAGCTGTCAGTTATGCGTCGTATTTGGAAAACTAGACTCACAGCAGAGCGACCATAAGGTGCCCGAGGCAGCAAGAGACCTTTGGAGACAGGTCGGCTGTCGGACGATGTATTGATTCGCGACGCAATTTGTGTGTTCCATCGTCATTAAGAGGCTCTGAACGTTACAATCAACTGTCAGTTTTGCGTCGGATTCGAAAAACTAGACTCACTGGTGAACGACCATAAGGTGCCCGAGGCAGCAACAGACCCTTGGAGACTAGGCGGCTGGAGGACGATGTATCGTATCGCGACGCAATTTGTGTGTTCCATAGTCATTAACAGGCTCTGAACGTTACAATTAACTGTCAGTTTTGCGTCGGATTCGAAAAACTAGACTCACAGGAGAACGACCATAAGGTGCCCGAGGCAGCAATTGACCCTTGGAGACAAGTCGGCTGGAGGACGATGTATTGAATCGCGACGCAATTTGTGTGTTCCATTGTCATTAAGAGGCTCTGAACGTTACAATTCACTGTCAGTTTTGCGTCGGATTCGAAAATCTAGACTTACAGGGGATCGACCATAAGGTGCCCGAGGCAGCAATAGACCCTTGGAGACAAGTCGCCTGGAGGACGATGAATTGAATCGGGACGCAATTTGTGTGTTCCATCGTCATTAAGAGGCTCTGAACGTTACAATTAACTGTCAGTTTTGCGTCGGATTCGAAAAACTAGACACACAGGAGAACGACCATAAGGTGACCGAGGCAGCAATAGACCCTTGGAGACAGGGCGGCTGGAGGGCGATGTATTGAATCGCGACGCGATTTGTGTGTTAAATCGTCATTATCAGGCTCTGAACGTTACAATTAACTGTCAGTTACGCGTCGTATTCGGAAAACTAGACTCACAGCAGAACTACCATAAGGTGTCCGAGGCAGCAATAGACCTTTGGACACAGGTCGGCTGTCGGACGATGTATTGATTCTCGACGCAATTTGTGTTTTCCTTCGTCATTAAGAGGCTCTGAACGTTACAATTAATTGTCACTTTTGCGTCGGATTCGAAAAACTAGACTCACAGGAGAACGACGATCAGGTGCCCGAGGCAGCTATAGACCCTTGGAGACAAGTCGGCAGAAGGACGATGTATTGAATCGCGACGCAATTTGTGTGTTCCATCGTCATTAAGAGGCTCTGAACGTTACAATTAACTGTCAGTTTTGCGTCGGATTCGAAAATCTAGACTCACAGGAGAACGACCATAAGGTGACCGAGGCAGCAATAGACCCTTGGAGACAGGGCGGCTGGAGGACGATGTATTGAATCGCGATGCAATTTGTGTGTTCCATGGTCATTAAGAGGCTCTGAACGTTACAATTAACTGTCAGTTTTGCGTCGGATTCGAAAAACTAGACTTACAGGAGAACGACGATAAGGTGCCCGAGGCAGCTATAGACCCTTGGAGAGAAGTCGGCTGGAGGACGATGTATTGAATCGCGACGCAATTTGTGTGTTCCATTGTCATTAAGAGGCTCTGAACGTTACAATTAACTGTCAGTTTTGCGTCGGACTCGAAAATCTAGACTCACAGGAGATCGACCATAAGGTGCCCGAGGCAGCAACAGACCCTTGGAGACAGGTCGGCCGGAGGACGATGTATTGAATCGCGACGCAAATTGTGTGTTACATTGTCATTAAGAGGCTCTGAACCTTTCAATTAACTGTCAGTTTTGCGTCGGATTCGAAAATCTAGACTCAAAGAAGAACGACCATAAGGTGCCCGAGGCCGCACTAGACCCTTGGAGACAAGTCGGCTGGAGGACTATGTATTGAATCGCGACGCGATTTGTGTGTTCCATCGTCATTAACAGGCTGTGAACGTTACAATTAACTGTCAGTTTTGAGTCGGATTCGAAAATCTAGACTCACAGGAGAACGTGCATAAGGTGTCCGAGGCAGCACTAGACCCTTGGAGACAGGTCGGCCGGAGGACAATGTATTGAATCGCGACGCAATTTGTGTGTTCCATTGTCATTAAGAGGCTCTGAACGTTACAATTAACTGTCAGTTTTGCGTCGGAGTCGAAAATCTAAACTCACAGGAGAACGACCATAAGGTGTCCGAGGCAGCACTAGACCCTTGGAGACAACTCGGCTGGAGGACGATGTATTGAATCGCGACGCAATTTGTGTGTTACATCGTCATTAACAGA
This sequence comes from Schistocerca nitens, assembly GCF_023898315.1. Classification (NCBI taxonomy): domain Eukaryota; kingdom Metazoa; phylum Arthropoda; class Insecta; order Orthoptera; family Acrididae; genus Schistocerca; species Schistocerca nitens. The sequence continues at coordinate 1,197,879,891 of NC_064615.1, read as the reverse complement.
CTCTGAACGTTACAATTAACTGTCAGTTTTGCGTCGGATTCGAAAATCTAGACTCACAGGAGATCGACCATAAGGTGCCCGAGGCAGCACTAGACCCTTGGAGACAAGTCGGCTGGAGGACGATGTATTGAATCGCGACGCGATTTGTGTGTTCCATCGTCATTAACAGGCTCTGAACGTTACAATTAACTGTCACTTTTGCGTCGGATTCGAAAATCTAGACTCACAGGAGATCGACCATAAGGTGCCCGAGGCAGCAATAAACCCTTGGAGACAGGTCGGCCGGAGGACGATGTATTGAATCGCGACGCAATTTGTGTGTTCCATTGTCATTAAGGGGCTCTGAACCTTACGATTAACTGTCAGTTTTGCGTCGGATTCGAAAGTCTTGACTCACAGGAGAACGACCATAAGGTGCCCGAGGCAGCACTAGACCCTTGGAGACAAGTCGGCTGGAGGACGATGTATTGAATCGCGACGCGATTTGTGTGTTCCATCGTCATTAAGATGCTCTGAACGTAACATTTAACTGTCAGTTTTGCGTCGGATTCGAAAAACTAGACTCACTGGTGAACGACCATAAGGTGCCCGAGGCAGCAACAGACCCTTGGAAACTAGGCGGCTGGAGGACGATGTATCGTATCGCGACGCAATTTGTGTGTTCCATAGTCATTAACAGGCTCTGAACGTTACAATTAACTGTCAGTTTTGCGTCGGATTCGAAAAACTAGACTCACAGGAGAACGACCATAAGGTGCCCGAGGCAGCAATAGACCCTTGGAGACAAGTCGGCTGGAGGACGATGTATTGAATCGCGACGCAATTTGTGTGTTCCATTGTCATTAAGAGGCTCTGAACGTTACAATTAACTGTCAGTTTTGCGTCGGATTCGAAAATCTAGACTTACAGGAGATCGACCATAAGGTGCCCGAGGCAGCAATAGACCCTTGGAGACAAGTCGCCTGGAGGACGATGTATTGAATCGGGACGCAATTTGTGTGTTCCATCGTCATTAAGAGGCTCTGAACGTTACAATTAACTGTCAGTTTTGCGTCGGATTCGAAAAACTAGACACACAGGAGAACGACCATAAGGTGACCGAGGCAGCAATAGACCCTTGGAGACAGGGCGGCTGGAGGGCGATGTATTGAATCGCGACGCGATTTGTGTGTTAAATCGTCATTATCAGGCTCTGAACGTTACAATTAACTGTCAGTTACGCGTCGTATTCGGAAAACTAGACTCACAGCAGAACGACCATAAGGTGTCCGAGGCAGCAATAGACCTTTGGAGACAGGTCGGCTGTCGGACGATGTATTGAATCTCGACGCAATTTGTGTTTTCCTTCGTCATTAAGAGGCTCTGAACGTTACAATTAATTGTCAGTTTTGCGTCGGATTCGAAAAACTAGACTCACAGGAGAACGACGATCAGGTGCCCGAGGCAGCTATAGACCCTTGGAGACAAGTCGGCAGAAGGACGATGTATTGAATCGCGACGCAATTTGTGTGTTACATTGTCATTAAGAGGCTCTGAACGTTACAATTAACTGTCAGTTTTGCGTCGGATTCGAAAATCTAGACTCACAGAAGAACGACCATAAGGTGACCGAGGCAGCACTAGACCCTCTGAGACAAGTCAGCTGGAGGACGATGTATTGAATCGCGACGCTATTTGTGTGTTCCATCGTCATTAACAGGCTCTGAACGTTACAATTAACTGTCAGTTTTGCGTCGGATTCGAAAAACTAGACTCACAGGAGAACGACGATAAGGTGCCCGAGGCAGCTATAGACCCTTGGAGACAAGTAGCCTGGAGGACGATGTATTGAATCGCGACGCAATTTGTGTGTTCCATCGTCATTAAGAGGCTCTGAACGTTACAATTAACTGTCAGTTTTGCGTCGGATTCGAAAATCTAGACTCACAGGAGATCGACCATAAGGTTCCCGAGGCAGCAATAGACCCTTGGAGACAGGTCGGCCGGAGGACGATGTATTGAATCGCGACGCAATTTGTGTGTTACATTGTCATTAAGAGGCTCTGAACCTTACAATTAACTGTCAGTTTTGCGTCGGATTCGAAAATCTAGACTCAAAGAAGAACGACCATAAGGTGACCGAGGCAGCAATAGTCCCTCTGAGACAAGTCGGCTGAAGGACGATGTATTGAATCGCGACGCGATTTGTGTGTTCCATCGTCATTAACAGGCTCTGAACGTTACAATTAACTGTCAGTTTTGCGTCGGATTCGAAAATCTAGACTCACAGGAGAACGACCATAAGGTGTCCGAGGCAGCACTAGACCCTTGGAGACAAGTCGGCTGGAGGACGATGTATTGAATCGCGACGCAATTTGTGTGTGCCATTGTCATTAAGAGGCTCTGAACGTTACAATTAACTGTCAGTTTTGCGTCGGATTCGAAAATCTAGACTCACAGGAGAACGACCATAAGGTGTCCGAGGCAGCACTAGACCCTTGGAGACAACTCGGCTGGAGGACGATGTATTGAATCGCGACGCAATTTGTATGTTCCATCGCCATTAACAGGCTCTGAACGTTACAATTAACTGTCAGTTATGCGTCGTATTCGGAAAACTAAACGCACAGCAGAACAACCATTAGGTGCCCGAGGCAGCAATAGACCCTTGGGGTCAGGTCGGCTGTCGGGCGAAGTATTGAATCTCGACGCAATTTGTGTGTTCCATCGTCATTAAGAGGCCCTGAACGTTACAATTAACTGTCAGTTATGCGTCGGATTCGAAAAACTAGACACAGGAGAACGACCATAAGGTGACCGAGGCAGCACTAGACCCTTGGAGACAAGACGGCTGGAGGACTATGTATTGAATCGCGACGCGATTTGTGTGTTCCATCGTCGTTAACAGGCTGTGAACGTTACAATTAACTGTCAGTTTTGAGTCGGATTCGAAAATCTAGACTCACAGGAGAACGTGCATAAGGTGTCCGAGGCAGCACTAGACCCTTGGAGACAGGTCGGCCGGAGGACAATGTATTGAATCGCGACGCAATTTGTGTGTTCCATTGTCATTAAGAGGCTCTGAACGTTACAATTAACTGTCAGTTTTGCGTCGGATTCGAAAATCTAGACTCACAGGAGAACGACCATAAGGTGTCCGAGGCAGCACTAGACCCTTGGAGACAACTCGGCTGGAGGACGATGTATTGAATCGCGACGCAATGTGTGTGTTACATCGTCATTAACAGACTCTGAACGTTACAATTAACTGTCAGTTTTGCGTCGGATTCGAAAATCTAGACTCACAGGAGATCGACCATAAGGTGCCCGAGGCAGCACTAGACCCTTGGAGACAAGTCGGCTGGAGGACGATGTATTGAATCGCGACGCGATTTGTGTGTTCCATCGTCATTAACAGGCTCTGAACGTTACAATTAACTGTCACTTTTGCGTCGGATTCGAAAATCTAGACTCACAGGAGATCGACCATAGGGTGCCCGAGGCAGCAATAAACCCTTGGAAACAGGTCGGCCGGAGGACGATGTATTGAATCGCGACGCAATTTGTGTGTTCCATTGTCATTAAGGGGCTCTGAACCTTACGATTAACTGTCAGTTTTGCGTCGGATTCGAAAGTCTTGACTCACAGGAGAACGACGATAAGGTGCCCGAGGCAGCACTAGACCCTTGGAGACAAGTCGGCTGGAGGACGATGTATTGAATCGCGACGCGATTTGTGTGTTCCATCGTCATTAAGATGCTCTGAACGTAACATTTAACTGTCAGTTTTGCGTCGGATTCAAAAACTAGACTCACTGGTGAACGACCATAAGGTGCCCGAGGCAGCAACAGACCCTTGGAAACTAGGCGGCTGGAGGACGATGTATCGTATCGCGACGCAATTTGTGTGTTCCATAGTCATTAACAGGCTCTGAACGTTACAATTAACTGTCAGTTTTGCGTCGGATTCGAAAAACTAGACTCACAGGAGAACGACGATCAGGTGCCCGAGGTAGCTATAGACCCTTGGAGACAAGTCGGCAGAAGGACGATGTATTGAATCGCGACGCAATTTGTGTGTTACATTGTCATTAAGAGGCTCTGAACGTTACAATTAACTGTCAGTTTTGCGTCGGATTCGAAAATCTAGACTCACAGAAGAACGACCATAAGGTGACCGAGGCAGCACTAGACCCTCTGAGACAAGTCAGCTGGAGGACGATGTATTGAATCGCGACGCTATTTGTGTGTTCCATCGTCATTAACAGGCTCTGAACGTTACAATTAACTGTCAGTTTTGCGTCGGATTCGAAAAACTAGACTCACAGGAGAACGACGATAAGGTGTCCGAGGCAGCAATAGACCTTTGGAGACAGGTCGGCTGTCGGACGATGTATTGAATCTCGACGCAATTTGTGTTTTCCTTCGTCATTAAGAGGCTCTGAACGTTACAATTAATTGTCAGTTTTGCGTCGGATTCGAAAAACTAGACTCACAGGAGAACGACGATCAGGTGCCCGAGGTAGCTATAGACCCTTGGAGACAAGTCGGCAGAAGGACGATGTATTGAATCGCGACGCAATTTGTGTGTTACATTGTCATTAAGAGGCTCTGAACGTTACAATTAACTGTCAGTTTTGCGTCGGATTCGAAAATCTAGACTCACAGAAGAACGACCATAAGGTGACCGAGGCAGCACTAGACCCTCTGAGACAAGTCAGCTGGAGGACGATGTATTGAATCGCGACGCTATTTGTGTGTTCCATCGTCATTAACAGGCTCTGAACGTTACAATTAACTGTCAGTTTTGCGTCGGATTCGAAAAACTAGACTCACAGGAGAACGACGATAAGGTGCCCGAGGCAGCTATAGACCCTTGGAGACAAGTAGCCTGGAGGACGATGTATTGAATCGCGACGCAATTTGTGTGTTCCATCGTCATTAAGAGGCTCTGAACGTTACAATTAACTGTCAGTTTTGCGTCGGATTCGAAAATCTAGACTCACAGGAGATCGACCATATGGTTCCCGAGGCAGCAATAGACCCTTGGAGACAGGTCGGCCGGAGGACGATGTATTGAATCGCGACGCAATTTGTGTGTTACATTGTCATTAAGAGGCTCTGAACCTTACAATTAACTGTCAGTTTTGCGTCGGATTCGAAAATCTAGACTCAAAGAAGAACGACCATAAGATGACCGAGGCAGCAATAGTCCCTCTGAGACAAGTCGGCTGGAGGACGATGTATTGAATCGCGACGCGATTTGTGTGTTCCATCGTCATTAACAGGCTCTGAACGTTACAATTAACTGTCAGTTTTGCGTCGGATTCGAAAATCTAGACTCACAGGAGAACGACCATAAGGTGTCCGAGGCAGCACTAGACCCTTGGAGACAGGTCGGCCGGAGAACGATGTATTGAATCGCGACGCAATTTGTGTGTTCAATTGTCATTAAGAGGCTCTGAACGTTACAATTAACTGTCAGTTTTGCGTCGGATTCGAAAAACTAGACACACAGGAGAACGACCATAAGGTGACCGAGGCAGCAATAGACCCTTGGAGACAGGGCGGCTGGAGGACGATGTATTGAATCGCGACGCGATTTGTGTGTTCCATCGTCATTAACAGGCTCTGAACGTTACAATTAACTGTCAGTTTTGCGTCGGATTCGAAAATCTAGACTCACAGGAGAACGACCATGAGGTGCCCGAGGCAGCACTAGACCCTTGAAGATAAGTCGGCTGGTGGACGATGTATTGAATCGCGACGCAATTTGTGTGTTCCATCGTCATTAAGAGGCTCTGAACGTTACAATTAACTGTCAGTTTTGCGTCGGATTCGAAAAACTAGACTCACAGGGGAACGACCATAAGGTGCCCGAGGAAGCTATAGACCCTTGGAGACAGGTCGGCTGGAGGACGATGTATTGAATCGCGACGCAATTTGTGTGTTCCATCGTCATTAAGATGCTCTGAACCTTACAATTAACTGTCAGTTTTGCGTCGGATTCAAAAACCTAGACTCACAGAAGAACGAACATAAGGTGCCCGAGGCAACACTAGACCCTTGGAGACAAGTCGGCTGGAGGACGATGTATTGAATCGCGACGCAATTTGTATGTTCCATCGCCATTAACAGGCTCTGAACGTTACAATTAACTGTCAGTTATGCGTCGTATTCGGAAAACTAAACGCACAGCAGAACAACCATTAGGTGCCCGAGGCAGCAATAGACCCTTGGGGTCAGGTCGGCTGTCGGGCGAAGTATTGAATCTCGACGCAATTTGTGTGTTCCATCGTCATTAAGAGGCCCTGAACGTTACAATTAACTGTCAGTTATGCGTCGGATTCGAAAAACTAGACACAGGAGAACGACCATAAGGTGACCGAGGCAGCAATAGACCCTTGGAGACAAGGCGGCTGGAGGACGATGTATTGAATCGCGACGCAATTTGTGTGTTCCATAGTCGTTAACAGGCTCTGAACGTTACAATAAACTGTCAGTTTTGCGTCGGATTCGAAAAACTAGACTCACAGGAGAACGACCATAAGGTGCCCGAGGCAGCAATAGACCCTTGGAGACAAGTCGGCTGGAGGACGATGTATTGAATCGCGACGCAATTTGTGTGTTCCATAGTCATTAAGAGGCTCTGAACGTTACAATTAACTGTCAGTTTTGCGTCGGATTCGAAAAACTAGACTCACAGGAGAACGACCATAAGGTGCCCGAGGCAGCAATAGACCCTTGGGGACAAGTCGGCTGGAGGACGATGTATTGAATCGCGACGCAATTTGTGTGTTCCATCGTCATTAACAGGCTCTGAACGTTACAATTAACTGTCAGTTATGCATCGTATTCGGAAAACTAGACTCACAGCAGAACGACCATAAGGTGCCCGAGGCAGCAATAGACCTTTGGAGACAGTTCGGCTGTCGGACGATGTATTGAGTCTCGACGCAATTTGTGTGTTCCATCGTCATTAAGAGGCTCTGAACGTTACAATTAATTGTCAGTTTTGCGTCGGATTCGAAAAACTAGACTCACAGGAGAACGACGATCAGGTGCCCGAGGCAGCTATAGACCCTTGGAGACAAGTCGGCAGAAGGACGATGTATTGAATCGCGACGCAATTTGTGTGTTCCATCGTCATTAACAGGCTCTGAACGTTACAATTAAGTGTCAGTTTTGCGTCGGATTCGAAAATCTAGACTCACTGGAGATCGACCATAAGGTGCCCGAGGCAGCAATAGACCCTTGGGGACAGGTCGGCCGGAGGACGATGTATTGAATCGCGACGCAATTTGTGTGTTACATTGTCATTAAGAGGCTCTGAACCTTACAATTAACTGTCAGTTTTGCGTCGGATTCGAAAATCTAGACTCAAAGAAGAACGACCATAAGGTGACCGAGGCAGCACTAGACCCTCTGAGACAAGTCGGCTGGAGGACGATGTATTGAATCGCGAAGCGATTTGTGTGTTCCATCGTCATTAACAGGCTCTGAACGCTACAATTAACTGTCAGTTTTGCGTCGGATTCGAAAATCTAGACTCACAGGAGAACTACCATAAGGTGTCCGAGGCAGCACTAGACCCTTGGAGACAGGTCGGCCGGAGGACGATGTATTGAATCGCGACGCAATTTGTGTGTCAATTGTCATTAAGAGGCTCTGAACGTTACAATTAACTGTCAGTTTTGCGTCGGATTCGAAAATCTAGACTCACAGGAGAACGACCATAAGGTGTCCGAGGCAGCACTAGACCCTTGGAGACAAGTCGGCTGGAGGACGATGTATTGAATCGCGACGCAATTTGTGTGTTACATCGTCATTAACAGACTCTGAACGTTACAATTAACTGTCAGTTTTGCGTCGGATTCGAAAATCTAGACTCACAGGAGATCGACCATAAGGTGCCCGAGGCCGGAGGACGATGTATTGAATCGCGACGCAATTTGTGTGTTCCATTGTCATTAAGAGGCTCTGAACCTTACGATTAACTGTCAGTTTTGCGTCGGTTTCGAAAATCTAGACTCACAGGAGAACGACCATAAGGTGCCCGAGGCAGCAATAGACTCTTGGAGACAAGTCGGCTGGAGGACGATGTATTGAATCGCGACGCAATTTGTGTGTTCCATCGTCATTAAGAGGCTCTGAACGTTACAATTAACTGTCAGTTTTGGGTCGGATTCGAAAAACTAGACACACAGGAGAACGACCATAAGGTGACCGAGGCAGCAATAGACCCTTGGAGACAGGGCGGCTGGAGGACGATGTATTGAATCGCGACGCAATTTGTGTGTTCCATCGTCATTAAGATGCTCTGAACCTTACAATTAACTGTCAGTTTTGCGTCGGATTCAAAAACCTAGACTCACAGAAGAACGACCATAAGGTGCCCGAGGCAACACTAGACCCTTGGAGACAAGTCGGCTGGAGGACGATGTATTGAATCGCGACGCAATTTGTATGTTCCATCGCCATTAACAGGCTCTGAACGTTACAATTAACTGTTAGTTATGCGTCGTATTCGGAAAACTAAACGCACAGCAGAACAACCATTAGGTGACCGAGGCAGCAATAGACCCTTAGGGTCAGGTCGGCTGTCGGGCGAAGTATTGAATCTCGACGCAATTTGTGTGTTCCATCGTCATTAAGAGGCCCTGAACGTTACAACTAACTGTCAGTTATGCGTAAGATTCGAAAAACTAGACACAGGAGAACGACCATAAGGTGACCGAGGCAGCAATAGACCCTTGGAGACAAGGCGGCTGGAGGACGATGTATTGAATCGCGACGCAATTTGTGTGTTCCATAGTCATTAACAGGCTCTGAACGTTACAATAAACTGTCAGTTTTGCGTCGGATTCGAAAAACTAGACTCACAGGAGAACGACCATAAGGTGCCCGAGGCAGCAAAAGACCCTTGGAGACAAGTCGGCTGGAGGACGATGTATTGAATCGCGACGCAATTTGTGTGTTCCATAGTCATTAAGAGGCTCTGAACGTTACAATTAACTGTCAGTTTTGCGTCGGATTCGAAAAACTAGACTCACAGGAGAACGACCATAAGGTGCCCGAGGCAGCAATAGACCCTTGGGGACAAGTCGGCTGGAGGACGATGTATTGAATCGCGACGCGATTTGTGTGTTCCATCGTCATTAACAGGCTCTGAACGTTACAATTAACTGTCAGTTATGCATCGTATTCGGAAAACTAGACTCACAGCAGAACGACCATAAGGTGCCCGAGGCAGCAATAGACCTTTGGAGACAGGTCGGCTGTCGGACGATGTATTGAATCTCGACGCAATTTGTGTGTTCCATCGTCATTAAGAGGCTCTGAACGTTACAATTAATTGTCAGTTTTGCGTCGGATTCGAAAAACTAGACTCACAGGAGAACGACGATCAGGTGCCCGAGGCAGATATAGACCCTTGGAGACAAGTCGGCAGAAGGACGATGTATTGAATCGCGACGCAATTTGTGTGTTCCATCTTCATTAACAGGCTCTGAACGTTACAATTAACTGTCAGTTTTGCGTCGGATCGAAAATCTAGACTCACAGGAGATCGACCATAAGGTGCCCGAGGCAGCAATAGACCCTTGGAGACAGGTCGGCCGGAGGACGATGTATTGAATCGCGACGCAATTTGTGTGTTCCATTGTCATTAACAGGCTCTGAACCTTACGATTAACTGTCAGTTTTGCGTCGGATTCGAAAATCTAGACTCAAAGAAGAACGACCATAAGGTGCCCGAGGCAGCAATAGACCCTTGGAGACAAGTTGGCTGGAGGACGATGTATTGAATCGCGACGCAATTTGTGTGTTCCATAGTCATTAAGAGGCTCTGAACGTTACAATTAACTGTCAGTTTTGCGTCGGATTCGAAAAACTAGACTCACAGGAGAACGACCATAAGGTGCCCGAGGCAGCAATAGACCCTTGGGGACAAGTCGGCTGGAGGACGATGTATTGAATCGCGACGCAATTTGTGTGTTCCATCATCATTAACAGGCTCTGAACGTTACAATTAACTGTCAGTTATGCGTCGTATTCGGAAAACTAGACTCACAGCAGAACGACCATAAGGTGCCCGAGGCAGCAATAGACCTTTGGAGACAGGTCGGCTGTCGGACGATGTATTGAATCTCGACGCAATTTGTGTGTTCCATCGTCATTAAGAGGCTCTGAACGTTACAATTAATTGTCAGTTTTGCGTCGGATTCGAAAAACTAGACTCACAGGAGAACGACGATCAGGTGCCCGAGGCAGCTATAGACCCTTGGAGACAAGTCGGCTGGAGGACGATGTATTGAATCGCGACGCGATTTGTGTGTTCCATCGTCATTAACAGGCTCTGAACGTTACAATCAACTGTCAGTTTTGCGTCGGATTCGAAAATCTAGACTCACAGGAGAACGACCATAAGGTGCCCGAGGCAGCAATAGACCCTTGGAGACAGGTCGGCCGGAGGACGATGTATTGAATCGCGACGCGATTTGTGTATTCCATCGTCTTTAACAGGCCCTGAACGTTACAATTAACTGTCAGTTTTGCGTCGGATTCGAAAATCAAGACTCACAGGAGATCGACCATAAGGTGCCCGAGGCAGCAATAGACCATTGGAGACAGGTCGGCCGGAGGACGATGTATTGAATCGCGACGCGATTTGTGTGTTCCATTGTCATTAAGAGGCTCTGAACCTTACAATTAACTGTCAGTTTTGCGTCGGATTCGAAAATCTAGACTCACAGGAGAACGACCATAAGGTGTCCGAGGCAGCACTAGACCCTTGGAAACAAGTCGGCTGGAGGACGATGTATTGAATCGCGACGCAATTTGTGTGTTCCATCGTCATTAACAGGCTCTGAACCTTAGAATTAACAGTTGGTTTTGCGTCGGATTCAAAAGTCTAGACTCACAGGAGATCGACCATAAGGTGCCCGAGGCAGCAATAGACCCTTGGAGACAGGTCGGCCGGAGGACGATGTATTGAATCGCGACGCAATTTGTGTGTTCCATCATCATTAACAGGCTCTGAACGTTACAATTAACTGTCAGTTTTGCGTCGGATTCGAAAATCTAGACTCACAGGAGATCGACCATAAGGTGCCCGAGGCAGCAATAAACCCTTGGAGACAGGTCGGCCGGAGGACGATGTATTGAATCGCGACGCAATTTGTGTGTTCCATTGTGATTAAGAGGCTCTGAACCTTACGATTAACTGTCAGTTTTGCGTCGGATTCGAAAATCTAGACTCACAGGAGAACGACCACAAGGTGTCCGAGGCAGCACTAGACCCTTATAGACAAGTCGGCTGGAGGACGATGTATTGAATCGCGACGCAATTTGTGTGTTCCATAGTCATTAACAGGCTCTGAACGTTACAATTAACTGTCAGTTTTGCGTCGGATTCGAAAATCTAGACTCACAGGAGATCGACCATAAGGTGCCCGAGGCAGCAATAGACCCTTGGAGACAAGTCGGCTGGAGGACGATGTATTGAATCGCGACACAATTTGTGTGTTACATCGTCATTAACAGACTCTGAACGTTACAATTAACTGTCAGTTTTGCGTCGGATTCGAAAATCTAGACTCACAGGAGATCGACCATAAGGTGCCCGAGGCAGCAATAGACCCTGGGGGCAGGTCGGCCGGAGGGCGATGTATTGAATCGCGACGCAATTTGTGTGTTCCATTGTCATTAAGAGGCTCTGAAGCTTACGATTAACTGTCAGTTTTGCGTCGGTTTCGAAAATCTAGACTCACAGGAGAACGACCATAAGGTGCCCGAGGCAGCAATAGACTCTTGGAGACAAGTCGGCTGGAGGACGATGTATTGAATCGCGACGCAATTTGTGTGTTCCATCGTCATTAAGAGGCTCTGAACGTTACAATTAACTGTCAGTTTTGCGTCGGATTCGAAAATCTAGACTCACAGGAGAACGACCATAAGGTGCCCGAGGCAGCAATAGACCCTTGGAGACAAGTCGGCTGGAGGACGATGTATTGAATCGCGACGCAATTTGTGTGTTCCATCGTCATTAAGAGGCTCTGAACGTTACAATTAACTGTCAGTTTTGCGTCGGATTCGAAAAACTAGACTCACAGGAGAACGACAATAAGGTGCCCGAGGCAGCAATAGACCCTTGGAGACAAGTCGGCTGGAGGACGATGTATTGAATCGCGACGCAATTTGTGTGTTCCATCGTCATTAACAGGCTCTGAACGTTACAATTAACTGTCAGTTATGCGTCGTATTCGGAAAACTAGACTCACAGCAGAACGACCATAAGGTGCCCGAGGCAGCAATAGACCTTTGGAGACAGGTCGGCTGTCGGACGATGTATTGAATCTCGACGCAATTTGTGTGTTCCATCGTCATTAAGAGGCTCTGAACGTTACAATTAATTGTCAGTTTTGCGTTGGATTCGAAAAACTAGACTCACAGGAGAACGACGATCAGGTGCCCGAGGCAGCTATAGACCCTTGGAGACAAGTCGGCAGAAGGACGATGTATTGAATCGCGACGCAATTTGTGTGTTCCATCGTCATTAACAGGCTCTGAACGTTACAATTAACTGTCAGTTTTGCGTCGGATTCGAAAATCTAGACTCACAGGAGATCGACCATAAGGTGCCCGAGGCAGCAATAGACCCTTGGAGACAGGTCGGCCGGAGGACGATGTATTGAATCGCGACGCAATTTGTGTGTTCCATTGTCATTAACAGGCTCTGAACCTTACAATTAACTGTCAGTTTTGCGTCGGATTCGAAAATCTAGACTCACAGAGGAACGACCATAAGATGCCCGAGGCAGCACTAGACCCTTGGAGACAAGTCGGCTGGAGGGCGATGTATTGAATCGCGACGCGATTTGTGTGTTCCATCGTCATTAACAGGCTCTGAACGTTACAATCAACTGTCAGTTTTGCGTCGGATTCGAAAATTTAGACTCACAGGAGAACGACCATAAGGTGCCCGAGGCAGCAATAGACCCTTGGAGACAGGTCGGCCGGAGGACAATGTATTGAATCGCGACGCCATTTGTGTGTTCCATCGCCATTAACAGGCTCTGAACCTTGCAATTAACTGTCAGTTTTGCGTCGGATTCGAAAATCTTGACTCACAGGAGATCAACCATAAGGTGCCCGAGGCAGCAATAGACCCTTGGAGACAGGTCGGCCGGAGGACGATGTATTGAATCGCGACGCGATTTGTGTGTTCCATCGTCATTAACAGGCTCTGAACGTTACAATTAACTGTCAGTTTTGCGTCGGATTCGAAAATCTAGACTCACAGGAGATCGACCATAAGGTGCCCGAGGCAGCAATAGACCCTTGGAGACAGGTCTGCCGGAGGACGATGTATTGAATCGCGACGCGATTTGTGTGTTCCATTGTCATTAAGAGGCTCTGAACGTTACAATTAACTGTCAGTTTTGCGTCGGATTCGAAAAACTAGACTCACAGGTGAACGACCATAAGGTGTCCGAGGCAGCACTAGACCCTTGGAGACAAGTCGGCTGGAGGACGATGTATTGAATCGCGACGCAATTTGTGTGTTCCATCGTCATTAACAGGCTCTGTACCTTACAATTAACTGTCAGTTTTGCGTCGGATTCAAAAGTCTAGACTCACAGGAGATCGACCATAAGGTGCCCGAGGCAGCAATAGACCCTTGGAGACAGGTCGGCCGGAGGACGATATATTGAATCGCGACGCAATTTGTGTGTTCCATCGTCATTAACAGGCTCTGAACGTTACAATTAACTGTCAGTTTTGCGTCGGATTCGAAAATCTAGACTCACAGGAGATCGACCATAAGGTGCCCGAGGCAGCAATAGACCCTTGGAGGCAGGTCGGCCGGAGGACGATGTATTGAATCGCGACGCGATTTGTGTGTTCCATCGTCATTAACAGGCTCTGAACCTTACAATTAACTGTCAGTTTTGCGTCGCATTCGAAAATCTAGACTCACAGGAGAACGACCATAAGGTGACCAAGGCAGCACTAGACCCTTGGAGACAGGTCGGCCGGAGGACGATGTATTGAATCGCGACGCGATTTGTGTGTTCCATCGTCATTAACAGGCCCTGAACGTTACAATTAACTGTCAGTTTTGCGTCGGATTCGAAAATCAAGACTCACAGGAGATCGACCATAAAGTGCCCGAGGCAGCAATAGACCATTGGAGACAGGTCGGCCGGAGGACGATGTATTGAATCGCGACGCGATTTGTGTGTTCCATTGTCATTAAGAGGCTCTGAACCTTACAATTAACTGTCAGTTTTGCGTCGGATTCGAAAATCTAGACTCACAGGAGAACGACCATAAGGTGTCCGAGGCAGCACTAGACCCTTGGAGACAAGTCGGCTGGAGGACGATGTATTGAATCGCGACGCAATTTGTGTGTTCCATCGTCATTAACAGGCTCCGAACGTTACAATTAACTGTCAGTTTTGCGTCGGATTCGAAAATCTAGACTCACAGGAGATCGACCATAAGGTGCCCGAGGCAGCAATAGACCCTTGGAGACAGGTCGGCCGGAGGACGATGTATTGAATCGCGACGCAATTTGTGTGTTCCATCGTCATTAGCAGGCTCTGAAGGTTACAATTAACTGTCAGTTTTGCGTCGGATTCGAAAATCTAGACTCACAGGAGATCGACCATAAGGTGCCCGAGGCAGCAATAAACCCTTGGAGACAGGTCGGCCGGAGGACGATGTATTGAATCGCGACGCAATTTGTGTGTTCCATTGTCATTAAAAGGCTCTGAACCTTACGATTAACTGTCAGTTTTGCGTCGGATTCGAAAATCTAGACTCACAGGAGAACGACCATAAGGTGCCCGAGGCAGCACTAGACCCCTGGAGACAAGTCGGCTGGAAGACGATGTATTGAATCGCGACGCGATTTGTGTGTTCCATCGTCATTAACAGGCTTTGAACGTTACAATTAACTGTCAGTTTTGCGTCGGATTTGAAAATCTAGACTCACAGGAGATCGACCATAAGGTGCCCGAGGCAGCAATAGACCCTTGGAGACAGGCCGGCCGGAGGACGATGTATTGAATCGCGACGCAATTTGTGTGTTCCATTGTCAGTAAGAGGCTCTGAACCTTACAATTAACTGTCAGTTTTGCGTCGGATTCGAAAATCTAGACTCACAGAGGAACGATCATAAGGTGCCCTAGGCAGCACTAGACCCTTGGAGAGAAGTCGGCTGGAGGACGATGTATTGAATCGCGACGCAATTTGTGTGTTCCATCGTCATTAACAGGCTCTGAACGTTATAATCAACTGTCAGTTTTGCGTCGGATTCGAAAATCTAGACTCACAGGAGAACGACCATAAGGTGCCCGAGGCAGCAATAGACCCTTGGAGACAGGTCTGCCGGAGGACGATGTATTGAATCGCGACGCGATTTGTGTGTTCCATTGTCATTAAGAGGCTCTGAACCTTACAATTAACTGTCAGTTTTGCGTCGGATTCGAAAATCTAGACTCACAGGAGAACGACCATAAGGTGTCCGAGGCAGCACTACACCCTTGGAGACAAGTCGGCTGGAGGACGATGTATTGAATCGCGACGCAATTTGTGTGTTCCATCGTCATTAAAAGGCTCTGAACGTTACAATTAACTGCGTCGGATTCGAAACTCTAGACTCACAGGAGATCGACCATAAGGTGCCCGAGGCAGCAATAGACCCTTGGAGACAGGTCGGCCGGAGGACGATGTACTGAATCGCGACGCGATTTGTGTGTTCCATTGTCATTAAGTGGCTCTGAACCTTACAATTAACTGTCAGTTTTGCGTCGCATTCGAAAATCTAGACTCACAGAAGAACGACAATAAGGTGCCCGAGGCAGCATTAGACCCTTGGAGACAAGTCCGCTGGAGGACGATGTATTGAATCGCGACACAATTTGTGTGTTCCATCGTCATTAACAGGCTCTGAACCTTACAATTAACTGTCAGTTTTGCGTCGGATTCAAAAGTCTAGACTCACAGGAGATCGACCATAAGGTGCCCGAGGCAGCAATAGACCATTGGAGACAGGTCGGCCGGAGGACGATGTATTGAATCGCGACGCGATTTGTGTGTTCCATCGTCATTAACAGGCTCTGAACCTTACAATTAACTGTCAGTTTTGCGTCGCATTCGAAAATCTAAACTCACAGGAGAACGACCATAAGGTGACCAAGGCACCACTAGACCCTTGGAGACAGGTCGGCCGGAGGACGATGTATTGAATCGCGAGGCGATTTGTGTGTTCCATCGTCATTAACAGGCCCTGAACGTTACAATTAACGGTCAGTTTTGCGTCGAATTCGAAAATCAAGACTCACAGGAGATCGACCATAAGGTGCCCGAGGCAGCAATAGACCATTGGAGACAGGTCGGCCGGAGGACGATGTATTGAATCGCGACGCGATTTGTGTGTTCCATTGTCATTGAGAGGCTCTGAACCTTACAATTAACTGTCAGTTTTGCGTCGGATTCGAAAATCTAGACTCACAGGAGAACGACCATAAGGTGTCCGAGGCAACACTAGACCCTTGGAGACAAGTCGGCTGGAGGACGATGTATTGAATCGCGACGCAATTTGTGTGTTCCATCGTCATTAACAGGCTCTGAACCTTACAATTAACTGTCAGTTATGCGTCGTATTCGGAAAACTAGACTCACAGCAGAACGACCATAAGGTGCCCGAGGCAGCAATAGACCTTTGGAGACAGGTCGGCTGTCGGACGATGTATTGAATCTCGACGCAATTTGTGTGTTCCATCGTCATTAAGAGGCTCTGAACGTTACAATTAATTGTCAGTTTTGCGTCGGATTCGAAAAACTAGACTCACAGGAGAACGACGATCAGGTGCCCGAGGCAGCTATAGACCCTTGGAGACAAGTCGGCTGGAGGACGATGTATTGAATCGCGACGCGATTTGTGTGTTCCATCGTCATTAACAGGCTCTGAACGTTACAATCAACTGTCAGTTTTGCGTCGGATTCGAAAATCTAGACTCACAGGAGAACGACCATAAGGTGCCCGAGGCAGCAATAGACCCTTGGAGACAGGTCGGCCGGAGGACGATGTATTGAATCGCGACGCGATTTGTGTATTCCATCGTCTTTAACAGGCCCTGAACGTTACAATTAACTGTCAGTTTTGCGTCGGATTCGAAAATCAAGACTCACAGGAGATCGACCATAAGGTGCCCGAGGCAGCAATAGACCATTGGAGACAGGTCGGCCGGAGGACGATGTATTGAATCGCGACGCGATTTGTGTGTTCCATTGTCATTAAGAGGCTCTGAACCTTACAATTAACTGTCAGTTTTGCGTCGGATTCGAAAATCTAGACTCACAGGAGAACGACCATAAGGTGTCCGAGGCAGCACTAGACCCTTGGAAACAAGTCGGCTGGAGGACGATGTATTGAATCGCGACGCAATTTGTGTGTTCCATCGTCATTAACAGGCTCTGAACCTTAGAATTAACAGTCGGTTTTGCGTCGGATTCAAAAGTCTAGACTCACAGGAGATCGACCATAAGGTGCCCGAGGCAGCAATAGACCCTTGGAGACAGGTCGGCCGGAGGACGATGTATTGAATCGCGACGCAATTTGTGTGTTCCATCATCATTAACAGGCTCTGAACGTTACAATTAACTGTCAGTTTTGCGTCGGATTCGAAAATCTAGACTCACAGGAGATCGACCATAAGGTGCCCGAGGCAGCAATAAACCCTTGGAGACAGGTCGGCCGGAGGACGATGTATTGAATCGCGACGCAATTTGTGTGTTCCATTGTGATTAAGAGGCTCTGAACCTTACGATTAACTGTCAGTTTTGCGTCGGATTCGAAAATCTAGACTCACAGGAGAACGACCACAAGGTGTCCGAGGCAGCACTAGACCCTTATAGACAAGTCGGCTGGAGGACGATGTATTGAATCGCGACGCAATTTGTGTGTTCCATAGTCATTAACAGGCTCTGAACGTTACAATTAACTGTCAGTTTTGCGTCGGATTCGAAAATCTAGACTCACAGGAGATCGACCATAAGGTGCCCGAGGCAGCAATAGACCCTTGGAGACAAGTCGGCTGGAGGACGATGTATTGAATCGCGACACAATTTGTGTGTTACATCGTCATTAACAGACTCTGAACGTTACAATTAACTGTCAGTTTTGCGTCGGATTCGAAAATCTAGACTCACAGGAGATCGACCATAAGGTGCCCGAGGCAGCAATAGACCCTGGGGGCAGGTCGGCCGGAGGGCGATGTATTGAATCGCGACGCAATTTGTGTGTTCCATTGTCATTAAGAGGCTCTGAAGCTTACGATTAACTGTCAGTTTTGCGTCGGTTTCGAAAATCTAGACTCACAGGAGAACGACCATAAGGTGCCCGAGGCAGCAATAGACTCTTGGAGACAAGTCGGCTGGAGGACGATGTATTGAATCGCGACGCAATTTGTGTGTTCCATCGTCATTAAGAGGCTCTGAACGTTACAATTAACTGTCAGTTTTGCGTCGGATTCGAAAATCTAGACTCACAGGAGAACGACCATAAGGTGCCCGAGGCAGCAATAGACCCTTGGAGACAAGTCGGCTGGAGGACGATGTATTGAATCGCGACGCAATTTGTGTGTTCCATCGTCATTAAGAGGCTCTGAACGTTACAATTAACTGTCAGTTTTGCGTCGGATTCGAAAAACTAGACTCACAGGAGAACGACAATAAGGTGCCCGAGGCAGCAATAGACCCTTGGAGACAAGTCGGCTGGAGGACGATGTATTGAATCGCGACGCAATTTGTGTGTTCCATCGTCATTAACAGGCTCTGAACGTTACAATTAACTGTCAGTTATGCGTCGTATTCGGAAAACTAGACTCACAGCAGAACGACCATAAGGTGCCCGAGGCAGCAATAGACCTTTGGAGACAGGTCGGCTGTCGGACGATGTATTGAATCTCGACGCAATTTGTGTGTTCCATCGTCATTAAGAGGCTCTGAACGTTACAATTAATTGTCAGTTTTGCGTTGGATTCGAAAAACTAGACTCACAGGAGAACGACGATCAGGTGCCCGAGGCAGCTATAGACCCTTGGAGACAAGTCGGCAGAAGGACGATGTATTGAATCGCGACGCAATTTGTGTGTTCCATCGTCATTAACAGGCTCTGAACGTTACAATTAACTGTCAGTTTTGCGTCGGATTCGAAAATCTAGACTCACAGGAGATCGACCATAAGGTGCCCGAGGCAGCAATAGACCCTTGGAGACAGGTCGGCCGGAGGACGATGTATTGAATCGCGACGCAATTTGTGTGTTCCATTGTCATTAACAGGCTCTGAACCTTACAATTAACTGTCAGTTTTGCGTCGGATTCGAAAATCTAGACTCACAGAGGAACGACCATAAGATGCCCGAGGCAGCACTAGACCCTTGGAGACAAGTCGGCTGGAGGGCGATGTATTGAATCGCGACGCGATTTGTGTGTTCCATCGTCATTAACAGGCTCTGAACGTTACAATCAACTGTCAGTTTTGCGTCGGATTCGAAAATTTAGACTCACAGGAGAACGACCATAAGGTGCCCGAGGCAGCAATAGACCCTTGGAGACAGGTCGGCCGGAGGACAATGTATTGAATCGCGACGCCATTTGTGTGTTCCATCGCCATTAACAGGCTCTGAACCTTGCAATTAACTGTCAGTTTTGCGTCGGATTCGAAAATCTTGACTCACAGGAGATCAACCATAAGGTGCCCGAGGCAGCAATAGACCCTTGGAGACAGGTCGGCCGGAGGACGATGTATTGAATCGCGACGCGATTTGTGTGTTCCATCGTCATTAACAGGCTCTGAACGTTACAATTAACTGTCAGTTTTGCGTCGGATTCGAAAATCTAGACTCACAGGAGATCGACCATAAGGTGCCCGAGGCAGCAATAGACCCTTGGAGACAGGTCTGCCGGAGGACGATGTATTGAATCGCGACGCGATTTGTGTGTTCCATTGTCATTAAGAGGCTCTGAACGTTACAATTAACTGTCAGTTTTGCGTCGGATTCGAAAAACTAGACTCACAGGTGAACGACCATAAGGTGTCCGAGGCAGCACTAGACCCTTGGAGACAAGTCGGCTGGAGGACGATGTATTGAATCGCGACGCAATTTGTGTGTTCCATCGTCATTAACAGGCTCTGTACCTTACAATTAACTGTCAGTTTTGCGTCGGATTCAAAAGTCTAGACTCACAGGAGATCGACCATAAGGTGCCCGAGGCAGCAATAGACCCTTGGAGACAGGTCGGCCGGAGGACGATATATTGAATCGCGACGCAATTTGTGTGTTCCATCGTCATTAACAGGCTCTGAACGTTACAATTAACTGTCAGTTTTGCGTCGGATTCGAAAATCTAGACTCACAGGAGATCGACCATAAGGTGCCCGAGGCAGCAATAGACCCTTGGAGGCAGGTCGGCCGGAGGACGATGTATTGAATCGCGACGCGATTTGTGTGTTCCATCGTCATTAACAGGCTCTGAACCTTACAATTAACTGTCAGTTTTGCGTCGCATTCGAAAATCTAGACTCACAGGAGAACGACCATAAGGTGACCAAGGCAGCACTAGACCCTTGGAGACAGGTCGGCCGGAGGACGATGTATTGAATCGCGACGCGATTTGTGTGTTCCATCGTCATTAACAGGCCCTGAACGTTACAATTAACTGTCAGTTTTGCGTCGGATTCGAAAATCAAGACTCACAGGAGATCGACCATAAAGTGCCCGAGGCAGCAATAGACCATTGGAGACAGGTCGGCCGGAGGACGATGTATTGAATCGCGACGCGATTTGTGTGTTCCATTGTCATTAAGAGGCTCTGAACCTTACAATTAACTGTCAGTTTTGCGTCGGATTCGAAAATCTAGACTCACAGGAGAACGACCATAAGGTGTCCGAGGCAGCACTAGACCCTTGGAGACAAGTCGGCTGGAGGACGATGTATTGAATCGCGACGCAATTTGTGTGTTCCATCGTCATTAACAGGCTCCGAACGTTACAATTAACTGTCAGTTTTGCGTCGGATTCGAAAATCTAGACTCACAGGAGATCGACCATAAGGTGCCCGAGGCAGCAATAGACCCTTGGAGACAGGTCGGCCGGAGGACGATGTATTGAATCGCGACGCAATTTGTGTGTTCCATCGTCATTAGCAGGCTCTGAAGGTTACAATTAACTGTCAGTTTTGCGTCGGATTCGAAAATCTAGACTCACAGGAGATCGACCATAAGGTGCCCGAGGCAGCAATAAACCCTTGGAGACAGGTCGGCCGGAGGACGATGTATTGAATCGCGACGCAATTTGTGTGTTCCATTGTCATTAAAAGGCTCTGAACCTTACGATTAACTGTCAGTTTTGCGTCGGATTCGAAAATCTAGACTCACAGGAGAACGACCATAAGGTGCCCGAGGCAGCACTAGACCCCTGGAGACAAGTCGGCTGGAAGACGATGTATTGAATCGCGACGCGATTTGTGTGTTCCATCGTCATTAACAGGCTTTGAACGTTACAATTAACTGTCAGTTTTGCGTCGGATTTGAAAATCTAGACTCACAGGAGATCGACCATAAGGTGCCCGAGGCAGCAATAGACCCTTGGAGACAGGCCGGCCGGAGGACGATGTATTGAATCGCGACGCAATTTGTGTGTTCCATTGTCAGTAAGAGGCTCTGAACCTTACAATTAACTGTCAGTTTTGCGTCGGATTCGAAAATCTAGACTCACAGAGGAACGATCATAAGGTGCCCTAGGCAGCACTAGACCCTTGGAGAGAAGTCGGCTGGAGGACGATGTATTGAATCGCGACGCAATTTGTGTGTTCCATCGTCATTAACAGGCTCTGAACGTTATAATCAACTGTCAGTTTTGCGTCGGATTCGAAAATCTAGACTCACAGGAGAACGACCATAAGGTGCCCGAGGCAGCAATAGACCCTTGGAGACAGGTCGGCCGGAGGACGATGTATTGAATCGCGACGCGATTTGTGTGTTCCATTGTCATTAAGAGGCTCTGAACCTTACAATTAACTGTCAGTTTTGCGTCGGATTCGAAAATCTAGACTCACAGGAGAACGACCATAAGGTGTCCGAGGCAGCACTACACCCTTGGAGACAAGTCGGCTGGAGGACGATGTATTGAATCGCGACGCAATTTGTGTGTTCCATCGTCATTAAAAGGCTCTGAACGTTACAATTAACTGCGTCGGATTCGAAACTCTAGACTCACAGGAGATCGACCATAAGGTGCCCGAGGCAGCAATAGACCCTTGGAGACAGGTCGGCCGGAGGACGATGTACTGAATCGCGACGCGATTTGTGTGTTCCATTGTCATTAAGTGGCTCTGAACCTTACAATTAACTGTCAGTTTTGCGTCGCATTCGAAAATCTAGACTCACAGAAGAACGACAATAAGGTGCCCGAGGCAGCATTAGACCCTTGGAGACAAGTCCGCTGGAGGACGATGTATTGAATCGCGACACAATTTGTGTGTTCCATCGTCATTAACAGGCTCTGAACCTTACAATTAACTGTCAGTTTTGCGTCGGATTCAAAAGTCTAGACTCACAGGAGATCGACCATAAGGTGCCCGAGGCAGCAATAGACCATTGGAGACAGGTCGGCCGGAGGACGATGTATTGAATCGCGACGCGATTTGTGTGTTCCATCGTCATTAACAGGCTCTGAACCTTACAATTAACTGTCAGTTTTGCGTCGCATTCGAAAATCTAAACTCACAGGAGAACGACCATAAGGTGACCAAGGCACCACTAGACCCTTGGAGACAGGTCGGCCGGAGGACGATGTATTGAATCGCGAGGCGATTTGTGTGTTCCATCGTCATTAACAGGCCCTGAACGTTACAATTAACGGTCAGTTTTGCGTCGAATTCGAAAATCAAGACTCACAGGAGATCGACCATAAGGTGCCCGAGGCAGCAATAGACCATTGGAGACAGGTCGGCCGGAGGACGATGTATTGAATCGCGACGCGATTTGTGTGTTCCATTGTCATTGAGAGGCTCTGAACCTTACAATTAACTGTCAGTTTTGCGTCGGATTCGAAAATCTAGACTCACAGGAGAACGACCATAAGGTGTCCGAGGCAACACTAGACCCTTGGAGACAAGTCGGCTGGAGGACGATGTATTGAATCGCGACGCAATTTGTGTGTTCCATCGTCATTAACAGGCTCTGAACCTTACAATTAACTGTCAGTTTTGCGTCGGATTCAAAAGTCTAGACTCACAGGAGATCGACCATAAGGTGCCCGAGGCAGCAATAGACCCTTGGAGGCAGGTCGGCCGGAGGACGATGTATTGAATCGCGACGCAATTTGTGTGTTCCATCGTCATTAACAGGCTCTGAACCTTACAATTAACTGTCAGTTTTGCGTCGCATTCGAAAATCTAGACTCACAGGAGAACGACCATAAGGTGACCAAGGCAGCACTAGACCCTTGGAGACAGGTCGGCCGGAGGACGATGTATTGAATCGCGACGCGATTTGTGTGTTCCATCGTCATTAACAGGCCCTGAACGTTACAATTAACTGTCAGTTTTGCGTCGGATTTGAAAATCTAGACTCACAGGAGATCGACCATAAGGTGCCCGAGGCAGCAATAGACCCTTGGATACAGGCCGGCCGGAGGACGATGTATTGAATCGCGACGCAATTTGTGTGTTCCATTGTCAGTAAGAGGCTCTGAACCTTACAATTAACTGTCAGTTTTGCGTCGGATTCGAAAATCAAGACTCACAGGAGATCGACCATAAAGTGCCCGAGGCAGCAATAGACCATTGGAGACAGGTCGGCCGGAGGACGATGTATTGAATCGCGACGCGATTTGTGTGTTCCATTGTCATTAAGAGGCTCTGAACCTTACAATTAACTGTCAGTTTTGCGTCGGATTCGAAAATCTAGACTCACAGGAGAACGACCATAAGGTGTCCGAGGCAGCACTAGACCCTTGGAGACAAGTCGGCTGGAGGACGATGTATTGAATCGCGACGCAATTTGTGTGTTCCATCGTCATTAACAGGCTCCGAACGTTACAATTAACTGTCAGTTTTGCGTCGGATTCGAAAATCTAGACTCACAGGAGATCGACCATAAGGTGCCCGAGGCAGCAATAGACCCTTGGAGACAGGTCGGCCGGAGGACGATGTATTGAATCGCGACGCAATTTGTGTGTTCCATCGTCATTAGCAGGCTCTGAACGTTACAATTAACTGTCAGTTTTGCGTCGGATTCGAAAATCTAGACTCACAGGAGATCGACCATAAGGTGCCCGAGGCAGCAATAAACCCTTGGAGACAGGTCGGCCGGAGGACGATGTATTGAATCGCGACGCAATTTGTGTGTTCCATTGTCATTAAAAGGCTCTGAACCTTACGATTAACTGTCAGTTTTGCGTCGGATTCGAAAATCTAGACTCACAGGAGAACGACCATAAGGTGCCCGAGGCAGCACTAGACCCCTGGAGACAAGTCGGCTGGAAGACGATGTATTGAATCGCGACGCGATTTGTGTGTTCCATCGTCATTAACAGGCTTTGAACGTTACAATTAACTGTCAGTTTTGCGTCGGATTTGAAAATCTAGACTCACAGGAGATCGACCATAAGGTGCCCGAGGCAGCAATAGACCCTTGGAGACAGGCCGGCCGGAGGACGATGTATTGAATCGCGACGCAATTTGTGTGTTCCATTGTCAGTAAGAGGCTCTGAACCTTACAATTAACTGTCAGTTTTGCGTCGGATTCGAAAATCTAGACTCACAGAGGAACGATCATAAGGTGCCCTAGGCAGCACTAGACCCTTGGAGAGAAGTCGGCTGGAGGACGATGTATTGAATCGCGACGCAATTTGTGTGTTCCATCGTCATTAACAGGCTCTGAACGTTATAATCAACTGTCAGTTTTGCGTCGGATTCGAAAATCTAGACTCACAGGAGAACGACCATAAGGTGCCCGAGGCAGCAATAGACCCTTGGAGACAGGTCTGCCGGAGGACGATGTATTGAATCGCGACGCGATTTGTGTGTTCCATTGTCATTAAGAGGCTCTGAACCTTACAATTAACTGTCAGTTTTGCGTCGGATTCGAAAATCTAGACTCACAGGAGAACGACCATAAGGTGTCCGAGGCAGCACTACACCCTTGGAGACAAGTCGGCTGGAGGACGATGTATTGAATCGCGACGCAATTTGTGTGTTCCATCGTCATTAAAAGGCTCTGAACGTTACAATTAACTGCGTCGGATTCGAAACTCTAGACTCACAGGAGATCGACCATAAGGTGCCCGAGGCAGCAATAGACCCTTGGAGACAGGTCGGCCGGAGGACGATGTACTGAATCGCGACGCGATTTGTGTGTTCCATTGTCATTAAGTGGCTCTGAACCTTACAATTAACTGTCAGTTTTGCGTCGCATTCGAAAATCTAGACTCACAGAAGAACGACAATAAGGTGCCCGAGGCAGCATTAGACCCTTGGAGACAAGTCCGCTGGAGGACGATGTATTGAATCGCGACACAATTTGTGTGTTCCATCGTCATTAACAGGCTCTGAACCTTACAATTAACTGTCAGTTTTGCGTCGGATTCAAAAGTCTAGACTCACAGGAGATCGACCATAAGGTGCCCGAGGCAGCAATAGACCATTGGAGACAGGTCGGCCGGAGGACGATGTATTGAATCGCGACGCGATTTGTGTGTTCCATCGTCATTAACAGGCTCTGAACCTTACAATTAACTGTCAGTTTTGCGTCGCATTCGAAAATCTAAACTCACAGGAGAACGACCATAAGGTGACCAAGGCACCACTAGACCCTTGGAGACAGGTCGGCCGGAGGACGATGTATTGAATCGCGAGGCGATTTGTGTGTTCCATCGTCATTAACAGGCCCTGAACGTTACAATTAACGGTCAGTTTTGCGTCGAATTCGAAAATCAAGACTCACAGGAGATCGACCATAAGGTGCCCGAGGCAGCAATAGACCATTGGAGACAGGTCGGCCGGAGGACGATGTATTGAATCGCGACGCGATTTGTGTGTTCCATTGTCATTGAGAGGCTCTGAACCTTACAATTAACTGTCAGTTTTGCGTCGGATTCGAAAATCTAGACTCACAGGAGAACGACCATAAGGTGTCCGAGGCAACACTAGACCCTTGGAGACAAGTCGGCTGGAGGACGATGTATTGAATCGCGACGCAATTTGTGTGTTCCATCGTCATTAACAGGCTCTGAACCTTACAATTAACTGTCAGTTTTGCGTCGCATTCGAAAATCTAGACTCACAGGAGAACGACCATAAGGTGACCAAGGCAGCACTAGACCCTTGGAGACAGGTCGGCCGGAGGACGATGTATTGAATCGCGACGCGATTTGTGTGTTCCATCGTCATTAACAGGCCCTGAACGTTACAATTAACTGTCAGTTTTGCGTCGGATTCGAAAATCAAGACTCACAGGAGATCGACCATAAAGTGCCCGAGGCAGCAATAGACCATTGGAGACAGGTCGGCCGGAGGACGATGTATTGAATCGCGACGCGATTTGTGTGTTCCATTGTCATTAAGAGGCTCTGAACCTTACAATTAACTGTCAGTTTTGCGTCGGATTCGAAAATCTAGACTCACAGGAGAACGACCATAAGGTGTCCGAGGCAGCACTAGACCCTTGGAGACAAGTCGGCTGGAGGACGATGTATTGAATCGCGACGCAATTTGTGTGTTCCATCGTCATTAACAGGCTCCGAACGTTACAATTAACTGTCAGTTTTGCGTCGGATTCGAAAATCTAGACTCACAGGAGATCGACCATAAGGTGCCCGAGGCAGCAATAGACCCTTGGAGACAGGTCGGCCGGAGGACGATGTATTGAATCGCGACGCAATTTGTGTGTTCCATCGTCATTAGCAGGCTCTGAACGTTACAATTAACTGTCAGTTTTGCGTCGGATTCGAAAATCTAGACTCACAGGAGATCGACCATAAGGTGCCCGAGGCAGCAATAAACCCTTGGAGACAGGTCGGCCGGAGGACGATGTATTGAATCGCGACGCAATTTGTGTGTTCCATTGTCATTAAAAGGCTCTGAACCTTACGATTAACTGTCAGTTTTGCGTCGGATTCGAAAATCTAGACTCACAGGAGAACGACCATAAGGTGCCCGAGGCAGCACTAGACCCCTGGAGACAAGTCGGCTGGAAGACGATGTATTGAATCGCGACGCGATTTGTGTGTTCCATCGTCATTAACAGGCTTTGAACGTTACAATTAACTGTCAGTTTTGCGTCGGATTTGAAAATCTAGACTCACAGGAGAACGACCATAAGGTGACCAAGGCAGCACTAGACCCTTGGAGACAGGTCGGCCGGAGGACGATGTATTGAATCGCGACGCGATTTGTGTGTTCCATCGTCATTAACAGGCCCTGAACGTTACAATTAACTGTCAGTTTTGCGTCGGATTTGAAAATCTAGACTCACAGGAGATCGACCATAAGGTGCCCGAGGCAGCAATAGACCCTTGGATACAGGCCGGCCGGAGGACGATGTATTGAATCGCGACGCAATTTGTGTGTTCCATTGTCAGTAAGAGGCTCTGAACCTTACAATTAACTGTCAGTTTTGCGTCGGATTCGAAAATCAAGACTCACAGGAGATCGACCATAAAGTGCCCGAGGCAGCAATAGACCATTGGAGACAGGTCGGCCGGAGGACGATGTATTGAATCGCGACGCGATTTGTGTGTTCCATTGTCATTAAGAGGCTCTGAACCTTACAATTAACTGTCAGTTTTGCGTCGGATTCGAAAATCTAGACTCACAGGAGAACGACCATAAGGTGCCCGAGGCAGCACTAGACCCCTGGAGACAAGTCGGCTGGAAGACGATGTATTGAATCGCGACGCGATTTGTGTGTTCCATCGTCATTAACAGGCTTTGAACGTTACAATTAACTGTCAGTTTTGCGTCGGATTCGAAAATCTAGACTCACAGGAGATCGACCATAAGGTGCCCGAGGCAGCAATAAACCCTTGGAGACAGGTCGGCCGGAGGACGATGTATTGAATCGCGACGCAATTTGTGTGTTCCATTGTCATTAAAAGGCTCTGAACCTTACGATTAACTGTCAGTTTTGCGTCGGATTCGAAAATCTAGACTCACAGGAGAACGACCATAAGGTGCCCGAGGCAGCACTAGACCCCTGGAGACAAGTCGGCTGGAAGACGATGTATTGAATCGCGACGCGATTTGTGTGTTCCATCGTCATTAACAGGCTTTGAACGTTACAATTAACTGTCAGTTTTGCGTCGGATTTGAAAATCTAGACTCACAGGAGATCGACCATAAGGTGCCCGAGGCAGCAATAGACCCTTGGAGACAGGCCGGCCGGAGGACGATGTATTGAATCGCGACGCAATTTGTGTGTTCCATTGTCAGTAAGAGGCTCTGAACCTTACAATTAACTGTCAGTTTTGCGTCGGATTCGAAAATCTAGACTCACAGAGGAACGATCATAAGGTGCCCTAGGCAGCACTAGACCCTTGGAGAGAAGTCGGCTGGAGGACGATGTATTGAATCGCGACGCAATTTGTGTGTTCCATCGTCATTAACAGGCTCTGAACGTTATAATCAACTGTCAGTTTTGCGTCGGATTCGAAAATCTAGACTCACAGGAGAACGACCATAAGGTGCCCGAGGCAGCAATAGACCCTTGGAGACAGGTCTGCCGGAGGACGATGTATTGAATCGCGACGCGATTTGTGTGTTCCATTGTCATTAAGAGGCTCTGAACCTTACAATTAACTGTCAGTTTTGCGTCGGATTCGAAAATCTAGACTCACAGGAGAACGACCATAAGGTGTCCGAGGCAGCACTACACCCTTGGAGACAAGTCGGCTGGAGGACGATGTATTGAATCGCGACGCAATTTGTGTGTTCCATCGTCATTAAAAGGCTCTGAACGTTACAATTAACTGCGTCGGATTCGAAACTCTAGACTCACAGGAGATCGACCATAAGGTGCCCGAGGCAGCAATAGACCCTTGGAGACAGGTCGGCCGGAGGACGATGTACTGAATCGCGACGCGATTTGTGTGTTCCATTGTCATTAAGTGGCTCTGAACCTTACAATTAACTGTCAGTTTTGCGTCGCATTCGAAAATCTAGACTCACAGAAGAACGACAATAAGGTGCCCGAGGCAGCATTAGACCCTTGGAGACAAGTCCGCTGGAGGACGATGTATTGAATCGCGACACAATTTGTGTGTTCCATCGTCATTAACAGGCTCTGAACCTTACAATTAACTGTCAGTTTTGCGTCGGATTCAAAAGTCTAGACTCACAGGAGATCGACCATAAGGTGCCCGAGCCAGCAATAGACCATTGGAGACAGGTCGGCCGGAGGACGATGTATTGAATCGCGACGCGATTTGTGTGTTCCATCGTCATTAACAGGCTCTGAACCTTACAATTAACTGTCAGTTTTGCGTCGCATTCGAAAATCTAAACTCACAGGAGAACGACCATAAGGTGACCAAGGCACCACTAGACCCTTGGAGACAGGTCGGCCGGAGGACGATGTATTGAATCGCGAGGCGATTTGTGTGTTCCATCGTCATTAACAGGCCCTGAACGTTACAATTAACGGTCAGTTTTGCGTCGAATTCGAAAATCAAGACTCACAGGAGATCGACCATAAGGTGCCCGAGGCAGCAATAGACCATTGGAGACAGGTCGGCCGGAGGACGATGTATTGAATCGCGACGCGATTTGTGTGTTCCATTGTCATTGAGAGGCTCTGAGCCTTACAATTAACTGTCAGTTTTGCGTCGGATTCGAAAATCTAGACTCACAGGAGAACGACCATAAGGTGTCCGAGGCAACACTAGACCCTTGGAGACAAGTCGGCTGGAGGACGATGTATTGAATCGCGACGCAATTTGTGTGTTCCATCGTCATTAACAGGCTCTGAACCTTACAATTAACTGTCAGTTTTGCGTCGCATTCGAAAATCTAGACTCACAGGAGAACGACCATAAGGTGACCAAGGCAGCACTAGACCCTTGGAGACAGGTCGGCCGGAGGACGATGTATTGAATCGCGACGCGATTTGTGTGTTCCATCGTCATTAACAGGCCCTGAACGTTACAATTAACTGTCAGTTTTGCGTCGGATTCGAAAATCAAGACTCACAGGAGATCGACCATAAAGTGCCCGAGGCAGCAATAGACCATTGGAGACAGGTCGGCCGGAGGACGATGTATTGAATCGCGACGCGATTTGTGTGTTCCATTGTCATTAAGAGGCTCTGAACCTTACAATTAACTGTCAGTTTTGCGTCGGATTCGAAAATCTAGACTCACAGGAGAACGACCATAAGGTGTCCGAGGCAGCACTAGACCCTTGGAGACAAGTCGGCTGGAGGACGATGTATTGAATCGCGACGCAATTTGTGTGTTCCATCGTCATTAACAGGCTCCGAACGTTACAATTAACTGTCAGTTTTGCGTCGGATTCGAAAATCTAGACTCACAGGAGATCGACCATAAGGTGCCCGAGGCAGCAATAGACCCTTGGAGACAGGTCGGCCGGAGGACGATGTATTGAATCGCGACGCAATTTGTGTGTTCCATCGTCATTAGCAGGCTCTGAACGTTACAATTAACTGTCAGTTTTGCGTCGGATTCGAAAATCTAGACTCACAGGAGATCGACCATAAGGTGCCCGAGGCAGCAATAAACCCTTGGAGACAGGTCGGCCGGAGGACGATGTATTGAATCGCGACGCAATTTGTGTGTTCCATTGTCATTAAAAGGCTCTGAACCTTACGATTAACTGTCAGTTTTGCGTCGGATTCGAAAATCTAGACTCACAGGAGAACGACCATAAGGTGCCCGAGGCAGCACTAGACCCCTGGAGACAAGTCGGCTGGAAGACGATGTATTGAATCGCGACGCGATTTGTGTGTTCCATCGTCATTAACAGGCTTTGAACGTTACAATTAACTGTCAGTTTTGCGTCGGATTTGAAAATCTAGACTCACAGGAGATCGACCATAAGGTGCCCGAGGCAGCAATAGACCCTTGGAGACAGGCCGGCCGGAGGACGATGTATTGAATCGCGACGCAATTTGTGTGTTCCATTGTCAGTAAGAGGCTCTGAACCTTACAATTAACTGTCAGTTTTGCGTCGGATTCGAAAATCTAGACTCACAGAGGAACGATCATAAGGTGCCCTAGGCAGCACTAGACCCTTGGAGAGAAGTCGGCTGGAGGACGATGTATTGAATCGCGACGCAATTTGTGTGTTCCATCGTCATTAACTGGCTCTGAACGTTATAATCAACTGTCAGTTTTGCGTCGGATTCGAAAATCTAGACTCACAGGAGAACGACCATAAGGTGCCCGAGGCAGCAATAGACCCTTGGAGACAGGTCTGCCGGAGAACGATGTATTGAATCGCGACGCGATTTGTGTGTTCCATTGTCATTAAGAGGCTCTGAACCTTACAATTAACTGTCAGTTTTGCGTCGGATTCGAAAATCTAGACTCACAGGAGAACGACCATAAGGTGTCCGAGGCAGCACTACACCCTTGGAGACAAGTCGGCTGGAGGACGATGTATTGAATCGCGACGCAATTTGTGTGTTCCATCGTCATTAAAAGGCTCTGAACGTTACAATTAACTGCGTCGGATTCGAAACTCTAGACTCACAGGAGATCGACCATAAGGTGCCCGAGGCAGCAATAGACCCTTGGAGACAGGTCGGCCGGAGGACGATGTACTGAATCGCGACGCGATTTGTGTGTTCCATTGTCATTAAGTGGCTCTGAACCTTACAATTAACTGTCAGTTTTGCGTCGCATTCGAAAATCTAGACTCACAGAAGAACGACAATAAGGTGCCCGAGGCAGCATTAGACCCTTGGAGACAAGTCCGCTGGAGGACGATGTATTGAATCGCGACACAATTTGTGTGTTCCATCGTCATTAACAGGCTCTGAACCTTACAATTAACTGTCAGTTTTGCGTCGGATTCAAAAGTCTAGACTCACAGGAGATCGACCATAAGGTGCCCGAGGCAGCAATAGACCATTGGAGACAGGTCGGCCGGAGGACGATGTATTGAATCGCGACGCGATTTGTGTGTTCCATCGTCATTAACAGGCTCTGAACCTTACAATTAACTGTCAGTTTTGCGTCGCATTCGAAAATCTAAACTCACAGGAGAACGACCATAAGGTGACCAAGGCACCACTAGACCCTTGGAGACAGGTCGGCCGGAGGACGATGTATTGAATCGCGAGGCGATTTGTGTGTTCCATCGTCATTAACAGGCCCTGAACGTTACAATTAACGGTCAGTTTTGCGTCGAATTCGAAAATCAAGACTCACAGGAGATCGACCATAAGGTGCCCGAGGCAGCAATAGACCATTGGAGACAGGTCGGCCGGAGGACGATGTATTGAATCGCGACGCGATTTGTGTGTTCCATTGTCATTGAGAGGCTCTGAACCTTACAATTAACTGTCAGTTTTGCGTCGGATTCGAAAATCTAGACTCACAGGAGAACGACCATAAGGTGTCCGAGGCAACACTAGACCCTTGGAGACAAGTCGGCTGGAGGACGATGTATTGAATCGCGACGCAATTTGTGTGTTCCATCGTCATTAACAGGCTCTGAACCTTACAATTAACTGTCAGTTTTGCGTCGGATTCAAAAGTCTAGACTCACAGGAGATCGACCATAAGGTGCCCGAGGCAGCAATAGACCCTTGGAGGCAGGTCGGCCGGAGGACGATGTATTGAATCGCGACGCAATTTGTGTGTTCCATCGTCATTAACAGGCTCTGAACCTTACAATTAACTGTCAGTTTTGCGTCGCATTCGAAAATCTAGACTCACAGGAGAACGACCATAAGGTGACCAAGGCAGCACTAGACCCTTGGAGACAGGTCGGCCGGAGGACGATGTATTGAATCGCGACGCGATTTGTGTGTTCCATCGTCATTAACAGGCCCTGAACGTTACAATTAACTGTCAGTTTTGCGTCGGATTTGAAAATCTAGACTCACAGGAGATCGACCATAAGGTGCCCGAGGCAGCAATAGACCCTTGGATACAGGCCGGCCGGAGGACGATGTATTGAATCGCGACGCAATTTGTGTGTTCCATTGTCAGTAAGAGGCTCTGAACCTTACAATTAACTGTCAGTTTTGCGTCGGATTCGAAAATCTAGACTCACAGAGGAACGATCATAAGGTGCCCGAGGCAGCACTAGACCCTTGGAGAGAAGTCGGCTGGAGGACGATGTATTGAATCGCGACGCAATTTGTGTGTTCCATCGTCATTAACAGGCTCTGAACGTTATAATCAACTGTCAGTTTTGCGTCGGATTCAAAAACCTAGACTCACAGAAGAACGACCATAAGGTGCCCGAGGCAACACTAGACCCTTGGAGACAAGTCGGCTGGAGGACAATGTATTGAATCGCGACGCAATTTGTATGTTCCATCGCCATTAACAGGCTCTGAACGTTACAATTAACTGTCAGTTATGCGTCGTATTCGGAAAACTAAACGCACAGCAGAACAACCATTAGGTGCCCGAGGCAGCAATAGACCCTTGGGGTCAGGTCGGCTGTCGGGCGAAGTATTGAATCTCGACGCAATTTGTGTGTTCCATCGTCATTAAGAGGCCCTGAACGTTACAATTAACTGTCAGTTATGCGTCGGATTCGAAAAACTAGACACAGGAGAACGACCATAAGGTGACCGAGGCAGCAATAGACCCTTGGAGACAAGGCGGCTGGAGGACGATGTATTGAATCGCGACGCAATTTGTGTGTTCCATAGTCATTAACAGGCTCTGAACGTTACAATAAACTGTCAGTTTTGCGTCGGATTCGAAAAACTAGACTCACAGGAGAACGACCAGAAGGTGCCCGAGGCAGCAATAGACCCTTGGAGACAAGTCGGCTGGAGGACGATGTATTGAATCGCGACGCAATTTGTGTGTGCCATTGTCATTAAGAGGCTCTGAACGTTACAATTAACTGTCAGTTTTGCGTCGGATTCGAAAAACTAGACTCACAGGAGAACGACCATAAGGTGCCCGAGGCAGCAATAGACCCTTGGGGACAAGTCGGCTGGAGGGCGATGTATTGAATCGCGACGCAATTTGTGTGTTCCATCGTCATTAACAGGCTCTGAACGTTACAATTAACTGTCAGTTATGCATCGTATTCGGAAAACTAGACTCACAGCAGAACGACCATAAGGTGCCCGAGGCAGCAATAGACCTTTGGAGACAGGTCGGCTGTCGGACGATGTATTGAATCTCGACGCAATTTGTGTGTTCCGTCGTCATTAAGAGGCTCTGAACGTTACAATTAATTGTCAGTTTTGCGTCGGATTCGAAAAACTAGACTCACAGGAGAACGACGATCAGGTGCCCGAGGCAGCTATAGACCCTTGGAGACAAGTCGGCAGAAGGACGATGTATTGAATCGCGACGCAATTTGTGTGTTCCATCGTCATTAACAGGCTCTGAACGTTACAATTAACTGTCAGTTTTGCGTCGGATTCGAAAATCTAGACTCACAGGAGAACGACCATAAGGTGACCGAGGCAGCAATAGACCCTTGGAGACAAGTCGGCTGGAGGACGATGTATTGAATCGCGTCGCAATTTGTGTGTTCCATCGTCATTAACAGGCTCTGAACGTTACAATTAACTGTCAGTTTTGCGTCGGATCGAAAATCTAGACTCACAGGAGATCGACCATAATGTGCCCGAGGCAGCAATAGACCCTTGGAGACAGGTCGGCCGGAGGACGATGTATTGAATCGCGACGCAATTTGTGTGTTCCATTGTCATTAACAGGCTCTGAACCTTACAATTAACTGTCAGTTTTGCGTCGGATTCGAAAATCTAGACTCAAAGAAGAACGACCATAAGGTGCCCGAGGCAGCAATAGACCCTTGGAGACAAGTTGGCTGGAGGACGATGTATTGAATCGCGACGCAATTTGTGTGTTCCATAGTCATTAAGAGGCTCTGAACGTTACAATTAACTGTCAGTTTTGCGTCGGATTCGAAAAACTAGACTCACAGGAGAACGACCATAAGGTGCCCGAGGCAGCAATAGACCCTAGGGGACAAGTCGGCTGGAGGACGATGTATTGAATCGCGACGCAATTTGTGTGTTCCATCATCATTAACAGGCTCTGAACGTTACAATTAACTGTCAGTTATGCGTCGTATTCGGAAAACTAGACTCACAGCAGAACGACCATAAGGTGCCCGAGGCAGCAATAGACCCTTGGGGACAAGTCGGCTGGAGGACGATGTATTGAATCGCGACGCGATTTGTGTGTTCCATCGTCATTAACAGGCTCTGAACGTTACAATCAACTGTCAGTTTTGCGTCGGATTCGAAAATCTAGACTCACAGGAGAACGACCATAAGGTGCCCGAGGCAGCAATAGACCCTTGGAGACAGGTCGGCCGGAGGACGATGTATTGAATCGCGACGCAATTTGTGTGTTCCATCGTCATTAACAGGCTCTGAACCTTACAATTAACTGTCAGTTTTGCGTCGGATTCGAAAATCTAGACTCACAGGAGATCAACCATAAGGTGCCCGAGGCAGCAATAGACCCTTGGAGACAGGTCGGCCGGAGGACGATGTATTGAATCGCGACGCGATTTGTGTGTTCCATCGTCATTAACAGGCTCTGAACGTTACAATTAAATGTCAGTTTTGCGTCGGATTCGAAAATCTAGACTCACAGGAGATCGACCATAAGGTGCCCGAGGCAGCAATAGACCCTTGGAGACAGGTCTGCCGGAGGACGATGTATTGAATCGCGACGGGATTTGTGGGTTCCATCGTCATTAACAGGCTCTGAACGTTACAATTAACTGTCAGTTTTGCGTCGGATTCGAAAATCTAGACTCACAGGAGATCGACCATAAGGTGCCCGAGGCAGCAATAGACCCTTGGAGACAGGTCGGCCGGAGGACGATGTATTGAATCGCGACGCAATTTGTGTGTTCCATTGTCATTAAGAGGCTCTGAACCTTACAATTAACTGTCAGTTTTGCGTCGGATTCGAAAATCTAGACTCACAGAGGAACGACCATAAGGCGCCCGAGGCAGCACTAGACCCTTGGAGACAAGTCGGCTGGAGGACGATGTATTGAATCGCGACGCGATTTGTGTGTTCCATCGTCATTAACAGGCCCTGAACGTTACAATTAACTGTCAGTTTTGCGTCGGATTCGAAAATCAAGACTCACAGGAGATCGACCATAAGGTGCCCGAGGCAGCAATAGACCATTGGAGACAGGTCGGCCGGAGGACGATGTATTGAATCGCGACGCGATTTGTGTGTTCCATTGTCATTGAGAGGCTCTGAACCTTACAATTAACTGTCAGTTTTGCGTCGGATTCGAAAATCTAGACTCACAGGAGAACGACCATAAGGTGTCCGAGGCAGCACTAGACCCTTGGAAACAAGTCGGCTGGAGGACGATGTATTGAATCGCGACGCAATTTGTGTGTTCCATCGTCATTAACAGGTTCTGAACCTTACAATTAACTGTCAGTTTTGCGTCGGATTCAAAAGTCTAGACTCACAGGAGATCGACCATAAGGTGCCCGAGGCAGCAATAGACTTTTGGAGACAGGTCGGCCGGAGGACGATGTATTGAATCGCGACGCAATTTGTGTGTTCCATCGTCATTAACAGGCTCTGAACGTTACAATTAACTGTCAGTTTTGCGTCGGATTCGAAAATCTAGACTCACAGGAGGTCGACCATAAGGTGCCCGAGGCAGCAATAAACCCGTGGAGACAGGTCGGCCGGAGGACGATGTATTGAATCGCGACGCAATTTGTGTGTTCCATTGTGATTAAGAGGCTCTGAACCTTACGATTAACTGTCAGTTTTGCGTCGGATTCGAAAATCTAGACTCACAGGAGAACGACCATAAGGTGTCCGAGGCAGCACTAGACCCTTATAGACAAGTCGGCTGGAGGACGATGTATTGAATCGCGACGCAATTTGTGTGTTCCATCGTCATTAACAGGCGCTGAACGTTACAATTAACTGTCAGTTTTGCGTCGGATTCGAAAATCTAGACTCACAGGAGAACGACCACAAGGTGTCCGAGGCAGCACTAGACCCTTATAGACAAGTCGGCTGGAGGACGATGTATTGAATCGCGACGCAATTTGTGTGTTCCATCGTCATTAACAGGCTCTGAACGTTACAATTAACTGTCAGTTTTGCGTCGGATTCGAAAATCTAGACTCACAGGAGATCGACCATAAGGTGCCCGAGGCACCAATAGACCCTTGGAGACAAGTCGGCTGGAGGACGATGTATTGAATCGCGACACAATTTGTGTGTTACATCGTCATTAACAGACTCTGAACGTTACAATTAACTGTCAGTTTTGCGTCGGATTCGAAAATCTAGACTCACAGGAGATCGACCATAAGGTGCCCGAGGCAGCAATAGACCCTGGGGGCAGGTCGGCCGGAGGACGATGTATTGAATCGCGACGCAATTTGTGTGTTCCATTGTCATTAAGAGGCTCTGAACCTTACGATTAACTGTCAGTTTTGCGTCGGTTTCGAAAATCTAGACTCACAGGAGAACGACCATAAGGTGCCCGAGGCAGCAATAGACTCTTGGAGACAAGTCGGCTGGAGGACGATGTATTGAATCGCGACGCAATTTGTGTGTTCCATAGTCATTAAGAGGCTCTGAACGTTACAATTAACTGTCAGTTTTGCGTCGGATTCGAAAATCTAGACTCACAGGAGATCGACCATAAGGTGCCCGAGGCAGCAATAGACCCTTGGAGACAAGTCGGCTGGAGGACGATGTATTGAATCGCGACGCAATTTGTGTGTTCCATCGTCATTAAGAGGCTCTGAACGTTACAATTAACTGTCAGTTTTGCGTCGGATTCGAAAAACTAGACTCACAGGAGAACGACAATAAGGTGCCCGAGGCAGCAATAGACCCTTGGAGACAAGTCGGCTGGAGGACGATGTATTGAATCGCGACGCAATTTGTGTGTTCCATCGTCATTAACAGGCTCTGAACGTTACAATTAACTGTCAGTTATGCGTCGTATTCGGAAAACTAGACTCACAGCAGAACGACCATAAGGTGCCCGAGGCAGCAATAGACCTTTGGAGACAGGTCGGCTGTCGGACGATGTATTGAATCTCGACGCAATTTGTGTGTTCCATCGTCATTAAGAGGCTCTGAACGTTACAATTAATTGTCAGTTTTGCGTTGGATTCGAAAAACTAGACTCACAGGAGAACGACGATCAGGTGCCCGAGGCAGCTATAGACCCTTGGAGACAAGTCGGCAGAAGGACGATGTATTGAATCGCGACGCAATTTGTGTGTTCCATCGTCATTAACAGGCTCTGAACGTTACAATTAACTGTCAGTTTTGCGTCGGATTCGAAAATCTAGACTCACAGGAGAACGACCATAAGGTGACCGAGGCAGCAATAGACCCTTGGAGACAAGTCGGCTGGAGGACGATGTATTGAATCGCGACGCAATTTGTGTGTTCCATTGTCATTAACAGGCTCTGAACCTTACAATTAACTGTCAGTTTTGCGTCGGATTCGAAAATCTAGACTCAAAGAAGAACGACCATAAGGTGCCCGAGGCAGCACTAGACCCTTGGAGACAAGGCGGCTGGAGGACGATGTATTGAATCGCGACGCAATTTGTGTGTTCCATAGTCATTAACAGGCTCTGAACGTTACAATCAACTGTCAGTTTTGCGTCGGATTCGAAAAACTAGACTCACAGGAGAACGACCATAAGGTGCCCGAGGCAGCAATAGACCCTTGGAGACAAGTCGGCTGGAGGACGATGTATTGAATCGCGACGTAATTTGTGTGTTCCATAGTCATTAAGAGGCTCTGAACGTTACAATTAACTGTCAGTTATGCGTCGTATTCGGAAAACTAGACTCACAGCAGAACGACCATAAGGTGCCCGAGGCAGCAATAGACCTTTGGAGACAGGTCGGCTGTCGGACGATGTATTGAATCTCGACCCAATTTGTGTGTTCCATCGTCATTAAGAGGCTCTGGACGTTACAATTAATTGTCAGTTTTGCGTCGGATTCGAAAAACTAGACTCACATTAGAACGACGATCAGGTGCCCGAGGCAGCTATAGAACCTTGGTGACAAGTCGGCTGGAGGACGATGTATTGAATCGCGACGCGATTTGTGTGTTCCATCGTCATTAACAGGCTCTGAACGTTACAATCAACTGTCAGTTTTGCGTCGGATTCGAAAGTCTAGACCCACAGGAGAACGACCATAAGGTGCCCGAGGCAGCAATAGACCCTTGGAGACAGGTCGGCCGGAGGACGATGTATTGAATCGCGACGCAATTTGTGTGTTCCATCGTCATTAACAGGCTCTGAACCTTACAATTAACTGTCAGTTTTGCGTCGGATTCGAAAATCTAGACTCACAGGAGATCAACCATAAGGTGCCCGAGGCAGCAATAGACCCTTAGAGACAGGTCGGCCGGAGGACGATGTATTGAATCGCGACGCGATTTGTGTGTTCCATCGTCATTAACAGGCTCTGAACGTTACAATTAACTGTCAGTTTTGCGTCGGATTCGAAAATCTAGACTCACAGAGGAACGACCATAAGATGCCCGAGGCAGCACTAGACCCTTGGAGACAAGTCGGCTGGAGGGCGATGTATTGAATCGCGACGCGATTTGTGTGTTCCATCGTCATTAACAGGCTCTGAACGTTACAATCAACTGTCAGTTTTGCGTCGGATTCGAAAATTTTGACTCACAGGAGAACGACCATAAGGTGCCCGAGGCAGCAATAGACCCTTGGAGACAGGTCGGCCGGAGGACAATGTATTGAATCGCGACGCAATTTGTGTGTTCCATCGCCATTAACAGGCTCTGAACCTTGCAATTAACTGTCAGTTTTGCGTCGGATTCGAAAATCTTGACTCACAGGAGATCAACCATAAGGTGCCCGAGGCAGCAATAGACCCTTGGAGACAGGTCGGCCGGAGGACGATGTATTGAATCGCGACGCGATTTGTGTGTTCCATCGTCATTAACAGGCTCTGAACGTTACAATTAACTGTCAGTTTTGCGTCGGATTCGAAAATCTAGACTCACAGGAGATCGACCATAAGGTGCCCGAGGCAGCAATAGACCCTTGGAGACAGGTCTGCCGGAGGACGATGTATTGAATCGCGACGCGATTTGTGTGTTCCATTGTCATTAAGAGGCTCTGAACGTTACAATTAACTGTCAGTTTTGCGTCGGATTCGACAAACTAGACTCACAGGTGAACGACCATAAGGTGTCCGAGGCAGCACTAGACCCTTGGAGACAAGTCGGCTGGAGGACGATGTATTGAATCGCGACGCAATTTGTGTGTTCCATCGTCATTAACAGGCTCTGTACCTTACAATTAACTGTCAGTTTTGCGTCGGATTCAAAAGTCTAGACTCACAGGAGATCGACCATAAGGTGCCCGAGGCAGCAATAGACCCTTGGAGACAGGTCGGCCGGAGGACGATATATTGAATCGCGACGCAATTTGTGTGTTCCATCGTCATTAACAGGCTCTGAACGTTACAATTAACTGTCAGTTTTGCGTCGGATTCGAAAATCTAGACTCACAGGAGATCGACCATAAGGTGCCCGAGGCAGCAATAGACCCTTGGAGGCAGGTCGGCCGGAGGACGATGTATTGAATCGCGACGCGATTTGTGTGTTCCATCGTCATTAACAGGCTCTGAACCTTACAATTAACTGTCAGTTTTGCGTCGCATTCGAAAATCTAGACTCACAGGAGAACGACCATAAGGTGACCAAGGCAGCACTAGACCCTTGGAGACAGGTCGGCCGGAGGAAGATGTATTGAATCGCGACGCGATTTGTGTGTTCCATCGTCATTAACAGGCCCTGAACGTTACAATTAACTGTCAGTTTTGCGTCGGATTCGAAAATCAAGACTCACAGGAGATCGACCATAAAGTGCCCGAGGCAGCAATAGACCATTGGAGACAGGTCGGCCGGAGGACGATGTATTGAATCGCGACGCGATTTGTGTGTTCCATTGTCATTAAGAGGCTCTGAACCTTACAATTAACTGTCAGTTTTGCGTCGGATTCGAAAATCTAGACTCACAGGAGAACGACCATAAGGTGTCCGAGGCAGCACTAGACCCTTGGAGACAAGTCGGCTGGAGGACGATGTATTGAATCGCGACGCAATTTGTGTGTTCCATCGTCATTAACAGGCTCCGAACGTTACAATTAACTGTCAGTTTTGCGTCGGATTCGAAAATCTAGACTCACAGGAGATCGACCATAAGGTGCCCGAGGCTGCAATCGACCCTTGGAGACAGGTCGGCCGGAGGACGATGTATTGAATCGCGTTGCAATTTGTGTGTTCCATCGTCATTAACAGGCTCTGAACGTTACAATTAACTGTCAGTTTTGCGTCGGATTCGAAAATCTAGACTCACAGGAGATCGACCATAAGGTGCCCGAGGCAGCAATAAACCCTTGGAGACAGGTCGCCCGGAGGACGATGTATTGAATCGCGACGCAATTTGTGTGTTCCATTGTCATTAAGAGGCTCTGAACCTTACGATTAACTGTCAGTTTTGCGTCGGATTCGAAAATCTAGACTCACAGGAGAACGACCATAAGGTGTCCGAGGCAGCACTAGACCCTTGGAGACAAGTCGGCTGGAGGACGATGTATTGAATTGCGACGCAATTTGTGTGTTCCATCGTCATTAACAGGCTCTGAACTTTACAATTAACTGTCAGTTTTGCGTCGGATTCGAAAATCTAGACTCACAGGAGATCGACCATAAGGTGCCCGAGGCAGCAATAGACCCTTGGAGACAGGTCGGCCGGAGGACGATGTATTGAATCGCGACGCGATTTGTGTGTTCCATTGTCATTAAGAGGCTCTGAACGTTACAATTAACTGTCAGTTTTGCGTCGGATTCGACAAACTAGACTCACAGGTGAACGACCATAAGGTGTCCGAGGCAGCACTAGACCCTTGGAGACAAGTCGGCTGGAGGACGATGTATTGAATCGCGACGCAATTTGTGTGTTCCATCGTCATTAACAGGCTCTGTACCTTACAATTAACTGTCAGTTTTGCGTCGGATTCAAAAGTCTAGACTCACAGGAGATCGACCATAAGGTGCCCGAGGCAGCAATAGACCCTTGGAGACAGGTCGGCCGGAGGACGATATATTGAATCGCGACGCAATTTGTGTGTTCTATCGTCATTAACAGGCTCTGAACGTTACAATTAACTGTCAGTTTTGCGTCGGATTCGAAAATCTAGACTCACAGGAGATCGACCATAAGGTGCCCGAGGCAGCAATAGACCCTTGGAGGCAGGTCGGCCGGAGGACGATGTATTGAATCGCGACGCGATTTGTGTGTTCCATCGTCATTAACAGGCTCTGAACCTTACAATTAACTGTCAGTTTTGCGTCGCATTCGAAAATCTAGACTCACAGGAGAACGACCATAAGGTGACCAAGGCAGCACTAGACCCTTGGAGACAGGTCGGCCGGAGGAAGATGTATTGAATCGCGACGCGATTTGTGTGTTCCATCGTCATTAACAGGCCCTGAACGTTACAATTAACTGTCAGTTTTGCGTCGGATTCGAAAATCAAGACTCACAGGAGATCGACCATAAAGTGCCCGAGGCAGCAATAGACCATTGGAGACAGGTCGGCCGGAGGACGATGTATTGAATCGCGACGCGATTTGTGTGTTCCATTGTCATTAAGAGGCTCTGAACCTTACAATTAACTGTCAGTTTTGCGTCGGATTCGAAAATCTAGACTCACAGGAGAACGACCATAAGGTGTCCGAGGCAGCACTAGACCCTTGGAGACAAGTCGGCTGGAGGACGATGTATTGAATCGCGACGCAATTTGTGTGTTCCATCGTCATTAACAGGCTCCGAACGTTACAATTAACTGTCAGTTTTGCGTCGGATTCGAAAATCTAGACTCACAGGAGATCGACCATAAGGTGCCCGAGGCTGCAATAGACCCTTGGAGACAGGTCGGCCGGAGGACGATGTATTGAATCGCGTTGCAATTTGTGTGTTCCATCGTCATTAACAGGCTCTGAACGTTACAATTAACTGTCAGTTTTGCGTCGGATTCGAAAATCTAGACTCACAGGAGAACGACCATAAGGTGTCCGAGGCAGCACTAGACCCTTGGAGACAAGTCGGCTGGAGGACGATGTATTGAATTGCGACGCAATTTGTATGTTCCATCGTCATTAACAGGCTCTGAACTTTACAATTAACTGTCAGTTTTGCGTCGGATTCGAAAATCTAGACTCACAGGAGATCGACCATAAGGTGCCCGAGGCAGCAATAGACCCTTGGAGACAGGTCGGCCGGAGGACGATGTATTGAATCGCGACGCAATTTGTGTGTTCCATCGTCATTAGCAGGCTCTGAACGTTACAATTAACTGTCAGTTTTGCGTCGGATTCGAAAATCTAGACTCACAGGAGATCGACCATAAGGTGCCCGAGGCAGCAATAAACCCTTGGAGACAGGTCGGCCGGAGGACGATGTATTGAATCGCGACGCAATTTGTGTGTTCCATTGTCATTAAAAGGCTCTGAACCTTACGATTAACTGTCAGTTTTGCGTCGGATTCGAAAATCTAGACTCACAGGAGAACGACCATAAGGTGCCCGAGGCAGCACTAGACCCCTGGAGACAAGTCGGCTGGAAGACGATGTATTGAATCGCGACGCGATTTGTGTGTTCCATCGTCATTAACAGGCTTTGAACGTTACAATTAACTGTCAGTTTTGCGTCGGATTTGAAAATCTAGACTCACAGGAGATCGACCATAAGGTGCCCGAGGCAGCAATAGACCCTTGGAGACAGGCCGGCCGGAGGACGATGTATTGAATCGCGACGCAATTTGTGTGTTCCATTGTCAGTAAGAGGCTCTGAACCTTACAATTAACTGTCAGTTTTGCGTCGGATTCGAAAATCTAGACTCACAGAGGAACGATCATAAGGTGCCCTAGGCAGCACTAGACCCTTGGAGAGAAGTCGGCTGGAGGACGATGTATTGAATCGCGACGCAATTTGTGTGTTCCATCGTCATTAACAGGCT
The DNA here is from genome assembly GCF_023898315.1 of Schistocerca nitens. Classification (NCBI taxonomy): domain Eukaryota; kingdom Metazoa; phylum Arthropoda; class Insecta; order Orthoptera; family Acrididae; genus Schistocerca; species Schistocerca nitens. The sequence goes on along the minus strand of NC_064615.1, from coordinate 1,197,835,607 downwards.
CTGAACGTTATAATCAACTGTCAGTTTTGCGTCGGATTCGAAAATCTAGACTCACAGGAGAACGACCATAAGGTGCCCGAGGCAGCAATAGACCCTTGGAGACAGGTCGGCCGGAGGACGATGTATTGAATCGCGACGCGATTTGTGTGTTCCATTGTCATTAAGAGGCTCTGAACCTTACAATTAACTGTCAGTTTTGCGTCGGATTCGAAAATCTAGACTCACAGGAGAACGACCATAAGGTGTCCGAGGCAGCACTACACCCTTGGAGACAAGTCGGCTGGAGGACGATGTATTGAATCGCGACGCAATTTGTGTGTTCCATCGTCATTAAAAGGCTCTGAACGTTACAATTAACTGCGTCGGATTCGACACTCTAGACTCACAGGAGATCGACCATAAGGTGCCCGAGGCAGCAATAGACCCTTGGAGACAGGTCGGCCGGAGGACGATGTACTGAATCGCGACGCGATTTGTGTGTTCCATTGTCATTAAGTGGCTCTGAACGTTACAATTAACTGTCAGTTTTGCGTCGCATTCGAAAATCTAGACTCACAGAAGAACGACAATAAGGTGCCCGAGGCAGCATTAGACCCTTGGAGACAAGTCCGCTGGAGGACGATGTATTGAATCGCGACACAATTTGTGTGTTCCATCGTCATTAACAGGCTCTGAACCTTACAATTAACTGTCAGTTTTGCGTCGGATTCAAAAGTCTAGACTCACAGGAGATCGACCATAAGGTGCCCGAGGCAGCAATAGACCATTGGAGACAGGTCGGCCGGAGGACGATGTATTGAATCGCGACGCAATTTGTGTGTTCCATCTTCATTAACAGGCTCTGAACGTTATAATTAACTGTCAGTTTTGCGTCGGATTCGAAAATCTAGACTCACAGGAGATCGACCATAAGGTGCCCGACGCAGCAATAGACCCTTGGAGACAGGTCGGCCGGAGGACGATGTATTGAATCGCGACGCGATTTGTGTGTTCCATCGTCATTAACAGGCTCTGAACCTTACAATTAACTGTCAGTTTTGCGTCGCATTCGAAAATCTAAACTCACAGGAGAACGACCATAAGGTGACCAAGGCACCACTAGACCCTTGGAGACAGGTCGGCCGGAGGACGATGTATTGAATCGCGAGGCGATTTGTGTGTTCCATCGTCATTAACAGGCCCTGAACGTTACAATTAACAGTCAGTTTTGCGTCGAATTCGAAAATCAAGACTCACAGGAGATCGACCATAAGGTGCCCGAGGCAGCAATAGACCATTGGAGACAGGTCGGCCGGAGGACGATGTATTGAATCGCGACGCGATTTGTGTGTTCCATTGTCATTGAGAGGCTCTGAACCTTACAATTAACTGTCAGTTTTGCGTCGGATTCGAAAATCTAGACTCACAGGAGAACGACCATAAGGTGTCCGATTCAACACTAGACCCTTGGAGAGAAGTCGGCTGGAGGACGATGTATTGAATCGCGACGCAATTTGTGTGTTCCATCGTCATTAACAGGCTCTGAACCTTACAATTAACTGTCAGTTTTGCGTCGGATTCAAAAGTCTAGACTCACAGGAGATCGACCATAAGGTGCCCGAGGCAGCAATAGACCCTTGGAGGCAGGTCGGCCGGAGGACGATGTATTGAATCGCGACGCAATTTGTGTGTTCCATCGTCATTAACAGGCTCTGAACCTTACAATTAACTGTCAGTTTTGCGTCGCATTCGAAAATCTAGACTCACAGGAGAACGACCATAAGGTGACCAAGGCAGCACTAGACCCTTGGAGACAGGTCGGCCGGAGGACGATGTATTGAATCGCGACGCGATTTGTGTGTTCCATCGTCATTAACAGGCCCTGAACGTTACAATTAACTGTCAGTTTTGCGTCGGATTTGAAAATCTAGACTCACAGGAGATCGACCATAAGGTGCCCGAGGCAGCAATAGACCCTTGGATACACGCCGGCCGGAGGACGATGTATTGAATCGCGACGCAATTTGTGTGTTCCATTGTCAGTAAGAGGCTCTGAACCTTACAATTAACTGTCAGTTTTGCGTCGGATTCGACAATCTAGACTCACAGAGGAACGATCATAAGGTGCCCGAGGCAGCACTAGACCCTTGGAGAGAAGTCGGCTGGAGGACGATGTATTGAATCGCGACGCAATTTGTGTGTTCCATCGTCATTAACAGGCTCTGAACGTTATAATCAACTGTCAGTTTTGCGTCGGATTCAAAAACCTAGACTCACAGAAGAACGACCATAAGGTGCCCGAGGCAACACTAGACCCTTGGAGACAAGTCGGCTGGAGGACAATGTATTGAATCGCGACGCAATTTGTATGTTCCATCGCCATTAACATGCTCTGAACGTTACAATTAACTGTCAGTTATGCGTCGTATTCGGAAAACTAAACGCACAGCTGAACAACCATTAGGTGTCCGAGGCAGCAATAGACCCTTGGGGTCAGGTCGGCTGTCGGGCGAAGTATTGAATCTCGACGCAATTTGTGTGTTCCATCGTCATTAAGAGGCCCTGAACGTTACAATTAACTGTCAGTTATGCGTCGGATTCGAAAAACTAGACACAGGAGAACGACCATAAGGTGACCGAGGCAGCAATAGACCCTTGGAGACAAGGCGGCTGGAGGACGATGTATTGAATCGCGACGCAATTTGTGTGTTCCATAGTCATTAACAGGCTCTGAACGTTACAATAAACTGTCAGTTTTGCGTCGGATTCGAAAAACTAGACTCACAGGAGAACGACCATAAGGTGCCCGAGGCAGCAATAGACCCTTGGAGACAAGTCGGCTGGAGGACGATGTATTGAATCGCGACGCAATTTGTGTGTGCCATAGTCATTAAGAGGCTCTGAACGTTACAATTAACTGTCAGTTTTGCGTCGGATTCGAAAAACTAGACTCACAGGAGAACGACCATAAGGTGCCCGAGGCAGCAATAGACCCTTGGGGACAAGTCGGCTGGAGGACGATGTATTGAATCGCGACGCAATTTGTGTGTTCCATCGTCATTAACAGGCTCTGAACGTTACAATTAACTGTCAGTTATGCATCGTATTCGGAAAACTAGTCTCACAGCAGAACGACCATAAGGTGCCCGAGGCAGCAATAGACCTTTGGAGACAGGTCGGCTGTCGGACGATGTATTGAATCTCGACGCAATTTGTGTGTTCCGTCGTCATTAAGAGGCTCTGAACGTTACAATTAATTGTCAGTTTTGCGTCGGATTCGAAAAACTAGACTCACAGGAGAACGACGATCAGGTGCCCGAGGCAGCTATAGACCCTTGGAGACAAGTCGGCAGAAGGACGATGTATTGAATCGCGACGCAATTTGTGTGTTCCATCGTCATTAACAGGCTCTGAACGTTACAATTAACTGTCAGTTTTGCGTCGGATTCGAAAATCTAGACTCACAGGAGAATGACCATAAGGTGACCGAGGCAGCAATAGACCCTTGGAGACAAGTCGGCTGGAGGACGATGTATTGAATCGCGTCGCAATTTGTGTGTTCCATCGTCATTAACAGGCTCTGAACGTTACAATTAACTGTCAGTTTTGCGTCGGATCGAAAATCTAGACTCACAGGAGATCGACCATAAGGTGCCCGAGGCAGCAATAGACCCTTGGAGACAGGTCGGCCGGAGGACGATGTATTGAATCGCGACGCAATTTGTGTGTTCCATTGTCATTAACAGGCTCTGAACCTTACAATTAACTGTCAGTTTTGCGTCGGATTCGAAAATCTAGACTCAAAGAAGAACGACCATAAGGTGCCCGAGGCAGCAATAGACCCTTGGAAACAAGTTGGCTGGAGGACGATGTATTGAATCGCGACGCAATTTGTGTGTTCCATAGTCATTAAGAGGCTCTGAACGTTACAATTAACTGTCAGTTTTGCGTCGGATTCGAAACACTAGACTCACAGGAGAACGACCATAAGGTGCCCGATGCAGCAATAGACCCTTGGGGACAAGTCGGCTGGAGGACGATGTATTGAATCGCGACGCAATTTGTGTGTTCCATCATCATTAACAGGCTCTGAACGTTACAATTAACTGTCAGTTATGCGTCGTATTCGGAAAACTAGACTCACAGCAGAACGACCATAAGGTGCCCGAGGCAGCAATAGACCCTTGGGGACAAGTCGGCTGGAGGACGATGTATTGAATCGCGACGCGATTTGTGTGTTCCATCGTCATTAACAGGCTCTGAACGTTACAATCAACTGTCAGTTTTGCGTCAAATTCGAAAATCTAGACTCACAGGAGAACGACCATAAGGTGCCCGAGGCAGCAATAGACCCTTGGAGACAGGTCGGCCGGAGGACGATGTATTGAATCGCGACGCAATTTGTGTGTTCCATCGTCATTAACAGGCTCTGAACCTTACAATTAACTGTCAGTTTTGCGTCGGATTCGAAAATCTAGACTCACAGGAGATCAACCATAAGGTGCCCGAGGCAGCAATAGATCCTTGGAGACAGGTCGGCCGGAGGACGATGTATTGAATCGCGACGCGATTTGTGTGTTCCATCGTCATTAACAGGCTCTGAACGTTACAATTAAATGTCAGTTTTGCGTCGGATTCGAAAATCTAGACTCACAGGAGATCGACCATAAGGTGCCCGAGGCAGCAATAGACCCTTGGAGACAGGTCTGCCGGAGGAAGATGTATTGAATCGCGACGGGATTTGTGGGTTCCATCGTCATTAACAGGCTCTGAACGTTACAATTAACTGTCAGTTTTGCGTCGGATTCGAAAATCTAGACTCACAGGAGATCGACCATAAGGTGCCCGAGGCAGCAATAGACCCTTGGAGACAGGTCGGCCGGATGACGATGTATTGAATCGCGACGAAATTTGTGTGTTCCATTGTCATTAAGAGGCTCTGAACCTTACAATTAACTGTCAGTTTTGCGTCGGATTCGAAAATCTAGACTCACAGAGGAACGACCATAAGGCGCCCGAGGCAGCACTAGACCCTTGGAGACAAGTCGGCTGGAGGACGATGTATTGAATCGCGACGCGATTTGTGTGTTCCATCGTCATTAACAGGCTCTGAACCTTACAATTAACTGTCAGTTTTGCGTCGGATTCGAAAATCTAGACTCACAGGAGATCGACCATAAGGTACCCGAGGCAGCAATAGACCCTTGGAGACAGGTCGGCCGGAGGACGATGTATTGAATCGCGACGCAATTTGTGTGTTCCGTTGTCATTAACAGGCTCTGAACCTTACAATTAACTGTCAGTTTTGCGTCGGATTCGAAAATCTAGACTCAAAGAAGAACGACCATAAGGTGCCCGAGGCAGCACTAGACCCTTGGAGACAAGGCGGCTGGAGGACGATGTATTGAATCGCGACGCAATTTGTGTGTTCCATAGTCATTAACAGGCTCTGAACGTTACAATAAACTGTCAGTTTTGCGTCGGATTCGAAAAACTAGACTCACAGGAGAACGACCATAAGGTGCCCGAGGCAGCAATAGACCCTTGGAGACAAGTCGGCTGGAGGACGATGTATTGAATCGCGACGCAATTTGTGTGTTCCATAGTCATTAAGAGGCTCTGAACGTTACAATTAACTGTCAGTTTTGCGTCGGATTCGAAAAACTAGACTCACATCAGATCGACCATAAGGTGCCCGAGGCAGCAATAGACCCTTGGAGACAGGTCTGCCGGAGGACGATGTATTGAATCGCGACGGGATTTGTGGGTTCCATCGTCATTAACAGGCTCTGAACGTTACAATTAACTGTCAGTTTTGCGTCGGATTCGAAAATCTAGACTCACAGGAGATCGACCATAAGGTGCCCGAGGCAGCAATAGACCCTTGGAGACAGGTCGGCCGGAGGACGATGTATTGAATCGCGACGCAATTTGTGTGTTCCATTGTCATTAAGAGGCTCTGAACCTTACAATTAACTGTCAGTTTTGCGTCGGATTCGAAAATCTAGACTCACAGAGGAACGACCATAAGGCGCCCGAGGCAGCACTAGACCCTTGGAGACAAGTCGGCTGGAGGACGATGTATTGAATCGCGACGCGATTTGTGCGTTCCATCGTCATTAACAGGCCCTGAACGTTTCAATTAACTGTCAGTTTTGCGTCGGATTCGAAAATCAAGACTCACAGGAGATCGACCATAAGGTGCCCGAGGCAGCAATAGACCATTGGAGACAGGTCGGCCGGAGGACGGTGTATTGAATCGCGACGCGATTTGTGTGTTCCATTGTCATTAAGAGGCTCTGAACCTTACAATTAACTGTCAGTTTTGCGTCGGATTCGAAAATCTAGACTCACAGGAGAACGACCATAAGGTGTCCGAGGCAGCACTAGACCCTTGGAAACAAGTCGGCTGGAGGACGATGTATTGAATCGCGACGCAATTTGTGTGTTCCATCGTCATTAACAGGTTCTGAACCTTACAATTAACTGTCAGTTTTGCGTCGGATTCAAAAGTCTAGACTCACAGGAGATCGACCATAAGGTGCCCGAGGCAGCAATAGACCCTTGGAGACAGGTCGGCCGGAGGACGATGTATTGAATCGCGACGCTATTTGTGTGTTCCATCGTCATTAACAGGCTCTGAACGTTACAATTAACTGTCAGTTTTGCGTCGGATTCGAAAATCTAGACTCACAGGAGATCGACCATAAGGTGCCCGAGGCAGCAATAAACCCGTGGAGACAGGTCGGCCGGAGGACGATGTATTGAATCGCGACGCAATTTGTGTGTTCCATTGTGATTAAGAGGCTCTGAACCTTACGATTAACTGTCAGTTTTGCGTCGGATTCGAAAATCTAGACTCACAGGAGAACGACCATAAGGTGTCCGAGGCAGCACTAGACCCTTATAGACAAGTCGGCTGGAGGACGATGTATTGAATCGCGACGCAATTTGTGTGTTCCATCGTCATTAAGAGGCTCTGAACGTTACAATTAACTGTCAGTTTTGCGTCGGATTCGAAAATCTAGACTCACAGGAGATCGACCATAAGGTGCCCGAGGCAGCAATAGACCCTTGGAGACAAGTCGGCTGGAGGACGATGTATTGAATCGCGACACAATTTGTGTGTTACATCGTCATTAACAGACTCTGAACGTTACAATTAACTGTCAGTTTTGCGTCGGATTCGAAAATCTAGACTCACAGGAGATCGACCATAAGGTGCCGAGGCAGCAATTGACCCTGGGGGCAGGTCGGCCGGAGGACGATGTATTGAATCGCGACGCAATTTGTGTGTTCCATTGTCATTAACAGGCTCTGAACCTTACAATTAACTGTCAGTTTTGCGTCGGATTCGAAAATCTAGACTCAAAGAAGAACGACCATAAGGTGCCCGAGGCAGCAATAGACCCTTGGAGACAAGTTGGCTGGAGGACGATGTATTGAATCGCGACGCAATTTGTGTGTTCCATAGTCATTAAGAGGCTCTGAACGTTACAATTAACTGTCAGTTTTGCGTCGGATTCGAAACACTAGACTCACAGGAGAACGACCATAAGGTGCCCGATGCAGCAATAGACCCTTGGGGACAAGTCGGCTGGAGGACGATGTATTGAATCGCGACGCAATTTGTGTGTTCCATCATCATTAACAGGCTCTGAACGTTACAATTAACTGTCAGTTATGCGTCGTATTCGGAAAACTAGACTCACAGCAGAACGACCATAAGGTGCCCGAGGCAGCAATAGACCCTTGGGGACAAGTCGGCTGGAGGACGATGTATTGAATCGCGACGCGATTTGTGTGTTCCATCGTCATTAACAGGCTCTGAACGTTACAATCAACTGTCAGTTTTGCGTCGGATTCGAAAATCTAGACTCACAGGAGAACGACCATAAGGTGCCCGAGGCAGCAATAGACCCTTGGAGACAGGTCGGCCGGAGGACGATGTATTGAATCGCGACGCAATTTGTGTGTTCCATCGTCATTAACAGGCTCTGAACCTTGCAATTAACTGTCAGTTTTGCGTCGGATTCGAAAATCTAGACTCACAGGAGATCAACCATAAGGTGCCCGAGGCAGCAATAGATCCTTGGAGACAGGTCGGCCGGAGGACGATGTATTGAATCGCGACGCGATTTGTGTGTTCCATCGTCATTAACAGGCTCTGAACGTTACAATTAAATGTCAGTTTTGCGTCGGATTCGAAAATCTAGACTCACAGGAGATCGACCATAAGGTGCCCGAGGCAGCAATAGACCCTTGGAGACAGGTCGGCCGGAGGACGATGTATTGAATCGCGACGCAATTTGTGTGTTCCATTGTCATTAACAGGCTCTGAACCTTACAAGTAACTGTCAGTTTTGCGTCGGATTCGAAAATCTAGACTCAAAGAAGAACGACCATAAGGTGCCCGAGGCAGCAATAGACCCTTGGAGACAAGTTGGCTGGAGGACGATGTATTGAATCGCGACGCAATTTGTGTGTTCCATAGTCATTAAGAGGCTCTGAACGTTACAATTAACTGTCAGTTTTGCGTCGGATTCGAAACACTAGACTCACAGGAGAACGACCATAAGGTGCCCGATGCAGCAATAGACCCTTGGGGACAAGTCGGCTGGAGGACGATGTATTGAATCGCGACGCAATTTGTGTGTTCCATCATCATTAACAGGCTCTGAACGTTACAATTAACTGTCAGTTATGCGTCGTATTCGGAAAACTAGACTCACAGCAGAACGACCATAAGGTGCCCGAGGCAGCAATAGACCCTTGGGGACAAGTCGGCTGGAGGACGATGTATTGAATCGCGACGCGATTTGTGTGTTCCATCGTCATTAACAGGCTCTGAACGTTACAATCAACTGTCAGTTTTGCGTCGGATTCGAAAATCTAGACTCACAGGAGAACGACCATAAGGTGCCCGAGGCAGCAATAGACCCTTGGAGACAGGTCGGCCGGAGGACGATGTATTGAATCGCGACGCAATTTGTGTGTTCCATCGTCATTAACAGGCTCTGAACCTTACAATTAACTGTCAGTTTTGCGTCGGATTCGAAAATCTAGACTCACAGGAGATCAACCATAAGGTGCCCGAGGCAGCAATAGATCCTTGGAGACAGGTCGGCCGGAGGACGATGTATTGAATCGCGACGCGATTTGTGTGTTCCATCGTCATTAACAGGCTCTGAACGTTACAATTAAATGTCAGTTTTGCGTCGGATTCGAAAATCTAGACTCACAGGAGATCGACCATAAGGTGCCCGAGGCAGCAATAGACCCTTGGAGACAGGTCTGCCGGAGGACGATGTATTGAATCGCGACGGGATTTGTGGGTTCCATCGTCATTAACAGACTCTGAACGTTACAATTAACTGTCAGTTTTGCGTCGGATTCGAAAATCTAGACTCACAGGAGATCGACCATAAGGTGCCCGAGGCAGCAATAGACCCTTGGAGACAGGTCGGCCGGATGACGATGTATTGAATCGCGACGAAATTTGTGTGTTCCATTGTCATTAAGAGGCTCTGAACCTTACAATTAACTGTCAGTTTTGCGTCGGATTCGAAAATCTAGACTCACAGAGGAACGACCATAAGGCGCCCGAGGCAGCACTAGACCCTTGGAGACAAGTCGGCTGGAGGACGATGTATTGAATCGCGACGCGATTTGTGTGTTCCATCGTCATTAACAGGCCCTGAACGTTACAATTAACTGTCAGTTTTGCGTCGGATTCGAAAATCAATACTCACAGGAGATCGACCATAAGGTGCCCGAGGCAGCAATAGACCATTGGAGACAGGTCGGCCGGAGGACGATGTATTGAATCGCGACGCGATTTGTGTGTTCCATTATCATTAAGAGGCTCTGAACCTTACTATTAACTGTCAGTTTTGCGTCGGATTCGAAAATCTAGACTCACAGGAGAACGACCATAAGGTGTCCGAGGCAGCACTAGACCCTTGGAAACAAGTCGGCTGGAGGACGATGTATTGAATCGCGACGCAATTTGTGTGTTCCATCGTCATTAACAGGTTCTGAACCTTACAATTAACTGTCAGTTTTGCGTCGGATTCAAAAGTCTAGACTCACAGGAGATCGACCATAAGGTGCCCGAGGCAGCAATAGACTTTTGGAGACAGGTCGGCCGGAGGACGATGTATTGAATCGCGACGCAATTTGTGTGTTCCATCGTCATTAACAGGCTCTGAACGTTACAATTAACTGTCAGTTTTGCGTCGGATTCGAAAATCTAGACTCACAGGAGATCGACCATAAGGTGTCCGAGGCAGCAATAAACCCGTGGAGACAGGTCGGCCGGAGGACGATGTATTGAATCGCGACGCAATTTGTGTGTTCCATTGTGATTAAGAGGCTCTGAACCTTACGATTAACTGTCAGTTTTGCGTCGGTTTCGAAAATCTAGACTCACAGGAGAACGACCATAAGGTGCCCGAGGCAGCAATAGACTCTTGGAGAGAAGTCGGCTGGAGGACGATGTATTGAATCGCGACGCAATTTGTGTGTTCCATCGTCATTAAGAGGCTCTGAACGTTACAATTAACTGTCAGTTTTGCGTCGGATTCGAAAATCTAGACTCACAGGAGAACGACCATAAGGTGCCCGAGGCAGCAATAGACCCTTGGAGACAAGTCGGCTGGAGGACGATGTATTGAATCGCGACGCAATTTGTGTGTTCCATCGTCATTAAGAGGCTCTGAACGTTACAATTAACTGTCAGTTTTGCGTCGGATTCGAAAAACTAGACTCACAGGAGATCGACCATAAGGTGCCCGAGGCAGCAATAGACCCTTGGAGACAAGTCGGCTGGAGGACGATGTATTGAATCGCGACGCAATTTGTGTGTTCCATCGTCATTAACAGGCTCTGAACGTTACAATTAACTGTCAGTTATGCGTCGTATTCGGAAAACTAGACTCACAGCAGAACGACCATAAGGTGCCCGAGGCAGCAATAGACCTTTGGGGACAGGTCGGCTGTCGGACGATGTATTGAATCTCGACGCAATTTGTGTGTTCCATCGTCATTAAGAGGCTCTGAACGTTACAATTAATTGTCAGTTTTGCGTCGGATTCGAAAAACTAGACTCACAGGAGAACGACGATCAGGTGCCCGAGGCAGCTATAGACCCTTGGAGACAAGTCGGCAGAAGGACGATGTATTGAATCGCGACGCAATTTGTGTGTTCCATCGTCATTAACAGGCTCTGAACGTTACAATTAACTGTCAGTTTTGCGTCGGATTCGAAAAGCTAGACTCACAGGAAAACGACCATAAGGTGACCGAGGCAGCAATAGACCCTTGGAAACAAGTCGGCTGGAGGACGATGTATTGAATCGCGACGCGATTTGTGTGTTCCATCGTCATTAACAGGCTCTGAACCTTACAATTAACTGTCAGTTTTGCGTCGGATTCGAAAATCTAGACTCACAGGAGATCGACCATAAGGTACCCGAGGCAGCAATAGACCCTTGGAGACAGGTCGGCCGGAGGACGATGTATTGAATCGCGACGCAATTTGTGTGTTCCGTTGTCATTAACAGGCTCTGAACCTTACAATTAACTGTCAGTTTTGCGTCGGATTCGAAAATCTAGACTCAAAGAAGAACGACCATAAGGTGCCCGAGGCAGCACTAGACCCTTGGAGACAAGGCGGCTGGAGGACGATGTATTGAATCGCGACGCAATTTGTGTGTTCCATAGTCATTAACAGGCTCTGAACGTTACAATAAACTGTCAGTTTTGCGTCGGATTCGAAAAACTAGACTCACAGGAGAACGACCATAAGGTGCCCGAGGCAGCAATAGACCCTTGGAGACAAGTCGGCTGGAGGACGATGTATTGAATCGCGACGCAATTTGTGTGTTCCATAGTCATTAAGAGGCTCTGAACGTTACAATTAACTGTCAGTTTTGCGTCGGATTCGAAAAACTAGACTCACATCAGATCGACCATAAGGTGCCCGAGGCAGCAATAGACCCTTGGAGACAGGTCTGCCGGAGGACGATGTATTGAATCGCGACGGGATTTGTGGGTTCCATCGTCATTAACAGGCTCTGAACGTTACAATTAACTGTCAGTTTTGCGTCGGATTCGAAAATCTAGACTCACAGGAGATCGACCATAAGGTGCCCGAGGCAGCAATAGACCCTTGGAGACAGGTCGGCCGGAGGACGATGTATTGAATCGCGACGCAATTTGTGTGTTCCATTGTCATTAAGAGGCTCTGAACCTTACAATTAACTGTCAGTTTTGCGTCGGATTCGAAAATCTAGACTCACAGAGGAACGACCATAAGGCGCCCGAGGCAGCACTAGACCCTTGGAGACAAGTCGGCTGGAGGACGATGTATTGAATCGCGACGCGATTTGTGCGTTCCATCGTCATTAACAGGCCCTGAACGTTTCAATTAACTGTCAGTTTTGCGTCGGATTCGAAAATCAAGACTCACAGGAGATCGACCATAAGGTGCCCGAGGCAGCAATAGACCATTGGAGACAGGTCGGCCGGAGGACGGTGTATTGAATCGCGACGCGATTTGTGTGTTCCATTGTCATTAAGAGGCTCTGAACCTTACAATTAACTGTCAGTTTTGCGTCGGATTCGAAAATCTAGACTCACAGGAGAACGACCATAAGGTGTCCGAGGCAGCACTAGACCCTTGGAAACAAGTCGGCTGGAGGACGATGTATTGAATCGCGACGCAATTTGTGTGTTCCATCGTCATTAACAGGTTCTGAACCTTACAATTAACTGTCAGTTTTGCGTCGGATTCAAAAGTCTAGACTCACAGGAGATCGACCATAAGGTGCCCGAGGCAGCAATAGACCCTTGGAGACAGGTCGGCCGGAGGACGATGTATTGAATCGCGACGCAATTTGTGTGTTCCATCGTCATTAACAGGCTCTGAACGTTACAATTAACTGTCAGTTTTGCGTCGGATTCGAAAATCTAGACTCACAGGAGATCGACCATAAGGTGCCCGAGGCAGCAATAAACCCGTGGAGACAGGTCGGCCGGAGGACGATGTATTGAATCGCGACGCAATTTGTGTGTTCCATTGTGATTAAGAGGCTCTGAACCTTACGATTAACTGTCAGTTTTGCGTCGGATTCGAAAATCTAGACTCACAGGAGAACGACCATAAGGTGTCCGAGGCAGCACTAGACCCTTATAGACAAGTCGGCTGGAGGACGATGTATTGAATCGCGACGCAATTTGTGTGTTCCATCGTCATTAAGAGGCTCTGAACGTTACAATTAACTGTCAGTTTTGCGTCGGATTCGAAAATCTAGACTCACAGGAGATCGACCATAAGGTGCCCGAGGCAGCAATAGACCCTTGGAGACAAGTCGGCTGGAGGACGATGTATTGAATCGCGACACAATTTGTGTGTTACATCGTCATTAACAGACTCTGAACGTTACAATTAACTGTCAGTTTTGCGTCGGATTCGAAAATCTAGACTCACAGGAGATCGACCATAAGGTGCCGAGGCAGCAATTGACCCTGGGGGCAGGTCGGCTGGAGGACGATGTATTGAATCGCGACGCAATTTGTGTGTTCCATTGTCATTAAGAGGCTCTGAACCTTACGATTAACTGTCAGTTTTGCGTCGGTTTCGAAAATCTAGACTCACAGGAGAACGGCCATAAGGTGCCCGAGGCAGCAATAGACTCTTGGAGACAAGTCGGCTGGAGGACGATGTATTGAATCGCGACGCAATTTGTGTGTTCCATCGTCATTAAGAGGCCTTGAACGTTACAATTAACTGTCAGTTTTGCGTCGGATTCGAAAATCTAGACTCACAGGAGAACGACCATAAGGTGCCCGAGGCAGCAATAGACCCTTGGAGACAAGTCGGCTGGAGGACGATGTATTGAATCGCGACGCAATTTGTGTGTTCCATCGTCATTAAGAGGCTCTGAACGTTACAATTAACTGTCAGTTTTGCGTCGGATTCGAAAAACTAGACTCACAGGAGATCGACCATAAGGTGCCCGAGGCAGCAATAGACCCTTGGAGACAAGTCGGCTGGAGGACGATGTATTGAATCGCGACGCAATTTGTGTGTTCCATCGTCATTAACAGGCTCTGAACGTTACAATTAACTGTCAGTTATGCGTCGTATTCGGAAAACTAGACTCACAGCAGAACGACCATAAGGTGCCCGAGGCAGCAATAGACCTTTGGGGACAGGTCGGCTGTCGGACGATGTATTGAATCTCGACGCAATTTGTGTGTTCCATCGTCATTAAGAGGCTCTGAACGTTACAATTAATTGTCAGTTTTGCGTCGGATTAGAAAAACTAGACTCACAGGAGAACGACGATCAGGTGCCCGAGGCAGCTATAGACCCTTGGAGACAAGTCGGCAGAAGGACGATGTATTGAATCGCGACGCAATTTGTGTGTTCCATCGTCATTAACAGGCTCTGAACGTTACAATTAACTGTCAGTTTTGCGTCGGATTCGAAAATCTAGACTCACAGGAGAACGACCATAAGGTGACCGAGGCAGCAATAGACCCTTGGAAACAAGTCGGCTGGAGGACGATGTATTGAATCGCGACGCAATTTGTGTGTTCCATCGTCATTAACAGGCTCTGGACGTTACAATTACCTGTCAGTTTTGCGTCGGATCGAAAATCTAGACTCACAGGAGATCGACCAAAAGGTGCCCGAGGCAGCAATAGACCCTTGGAGACAGGTCGGCCGGAGGACGATGTATTGAATCGCGACGCAATTTGTGTGTTCCATTGTCATTAACAGGCTCTGAACCTTACAATTAACTGTCAGTTTTGCGTCGGATTCGAAAATCTAGACTCAAAGAAGAACGACCATAAGGTGCCCGAGGCAGCACTAGACCCTTGGAGACAAGGCGGCTGGAGGACGATGTATTGAATCGCGACGCAATTTGTGTGTTCCATAGTCATTAACAGGCTCTGAACGTTACAATAAACTGTCAGTTTTGCGTCGGATTCGAAAAACTAGACTCACAGGAGAACGACCATAAGGTGCCCGAGGCAGCAATAGACCCTTGGAGACAAGTCGGCTGGAGGACGATGTATTGAATCGCGACGCAATTTGTGTGTTCCATAGTCATTAAGAGGCTCTGAACGTTACAATTAACAGTCAGTTTTGCGTCGGATTCGAAAAACTAGACTCACAGGAGAACGACCATAAGGTGCCCGAGGCAGCAATAGGCCCTTGGGGACAAGTCGGCTGGAGGACGATGTATTGAATCGCGACGCAATTTGTGTGTTCCATCGTCATTAACAGGCTCTGAACGTTACAATTAACTGTCAGTTTTGCGTCGGATTCGAAAATCTAGACTCACAGGAGATCGACCATAAGGTGCCCGAGGCAGCAATAGACCCTTGGAGACAGGTCGGCCGGAGGACGATGTATTGAATCGCGACGTAATTTGTGTAGTCCATTGTCATTAAGAGGCTCTGAACCTTACAATTAACTGTCAGTTTTGCGTCGGATTCGAAAATCTAGACTCACAGGAGAACGACCATAAGATGCCCGAGGCAGCACTAGACCCTTGGAGACAAGTCGGCTGGAGGACGATGTATTGAATCGCGACGCGATTTGTGTGTTCCATCGTCATTAACAGGCTCTGAACGTTACAATCAACTGTCAGTTTTGCGTCGGATTCGAAAATCTAGACTCACAGGAGAACGACCATAAGGTGCCCGAGGCAGCAATAGACCCTTGGAGACAGGTCGGCCGGCGGACAATGTACTGAATCGCGACGCAATTTGTGTGTTCCATCGCCATTAACAGGCTCTGAACCTTGCAATTAACTGTCAGTTTTGCGTCGGATTCGAAAATCTTGACTCACAGGAGATCAACCATAAGGTGCCCGAGGCAGCAATAGACCCTTGGAGACAGGTCGGCCGGAGGACGATGTATTGAATCGCGACGCGATTTGTGTGTTCCATCGTCATTAACAGGCTCTGAACGTTACAATTAACTGTCAGTTTTGCGTCGGATTCGAAAATCTAGACTCACAGGAGATCGACCATAAGGTGCCCGAGGCAGCAATAGACCCTTGGAGACAGGTCTGCCGGAGGACGATGTATTGAATCGCGACGCGATTTGTGTGTTCCATTGTCATTTAGAGGCTGTGAACGTTACAATTAACTGTCAGTTTTGCGTCGGATTCGAAAAACTAGACTCACAGGTGAACGACCATAAGGTGTCCGGGCAGCACTAGACCTTTGGAGACAAGTCGGCTGGAGGACGATGTATTGAATCGCGACGCAATTTGTGTGTTCCATCGTCATTAACAGGCTCTGTACCTTACAATTAACTGTCAGTTTTGCGTCGGATTGAAAAGTCTAGACTCACAGGAGATCGACCATAAGGTGCCCGAGGCAGCAATAGACCCTTGGAGACAGGTCGGCCGGAGGACGATGTATTGAATCGCGACGCAATTTGTGTGTTCCATCGTCATTAACAGGCTCTGAACGTTACAATTAACTGTCAGTTTTGCGTCGGATTCGAAAATCTAGACTCACAGGAGATCGACCATAAGGTGCCCGAGGCAGCAATAGACCCTTGGAGGCAGGTCGGCCGGAGGACGATGTATTGAATCGCGACGCGATTTGTGTGTTCCATCGTCATGAACAGGCTCTGAACCTTACAATTAACTGTCAGTTTTGCGTCGCATTCGAAAATCTAGACTCACAGGAGAACGACCATAAGGTGACCAAGGCAGCACTAGACCCTTGGAGACAGGTCGGCCGGAGGACGATGTATTGAATCGCGACGCGATTTGTGTGTTCCATCGCCATTAACAGGCCCTGAACGTTACAATTAACTGTCAGTTCTGCGTCGGATTCGAAAATCAAGACTCACAGGAGATCGACCATAAGGTGCCCGAGGCTGCAATAGACCCTTGGAGACAGGTCGGCCGGAGGATGATGTATTGAATCGCGACGCAATTTGTGTGTTCCATCGTCATTAACAGGCTCTGAACGTTACAATTAACTGTCAGTTTTGCGTCGGATTCGAAAATCTAGACTCACAGGAGATCGACCATAAGGTGCCCGAGGCAGCAATAAACCCTTGGAGACAGGTCGGCCGGAGGACGATGTATTGAATCGCGACGCAATTTGTGTGTTCCATTGTCATTAAGAGGCTCTGAACCTTACGATTAACTGTCAGTTTTGCGTCGGATTCGAAAATCTAGACTCACAGGAGAACGACCATAAGGTGTCCGAGGCAGCACTAGACCCTTGGAGACAAGTCGGCTGGAGGACGATGTATTGAATCGCGACGCAATTTGTGTGTTCCATCGTCATTAACAGGCTCTGAACTTTACAATTAACTGTCAGTTTTGCGTCGGATTCGAAAATCTAGACTCACAGGAGATCGACCATAAGGTGCCCGAGGCAGCAATAGACCCTTGGAGACAGGTCGGCCGGAGGACGATGTATTGAATCGCGACGCAATTTGTGTGTTCCATTGTCAGTAAGAGGCTCTGAACCTTACAATTAACTGTCAGTTTTGCGTCGGATTCGAAAATCTAGACTCACAGAGGAACGATCATAAGGTGCCCTAGGCAGCACTAGACCCTTGGAGAGAAGTCGGCTGGAGGACGATGTATTGAATCGCGACGCAATTTGTGTGTTCCATCGTCATTAACAGGCTCTGAACGTTATAATCAACTGTCAGTTTTGCGTCGGATTCGAAAATCTAGACTCACAGGAGAACGACCATAAGGTGCCCGAGGCAGCAATAGACCCTTGGAGACAGGTCGGCCGGAGGACGATGTATTGAATCGCGACGCGATTTGTGTGTTCCATTGTCATTAAGAGGCTCTGAACCTTACAATTAACTGTCAGTTTTGCGTCGGATTCGAAAATCTAGACTCACAGGAGAACGACCATAAGGTGTCCGAGGCAGCACTACACCCTTGGAGACAAGTCGGCTGGAGGACGATGTATTGAATCGCGACGCATTTTGTGTGTTCCATCGTCATTAAAAGGCTCTGAACGTTACAATTAACTGTCAGTTTTGCGTCGCATTCGAAAATCTAGACTCACAGGAGAACGACCATAAGGTGACCAAGGCAGCACTAGACCCTTGGAGACAGGTCGGCCGGAGGACGATGTACTGAATCGCGAGGCGATTTGTGTGTTCCATCGTCATTAACAGGCCCTGAACGTTACAATTAACAGTCAGTTTTGCGTCGAATTCGAAAATCAGGACTCACAGGAGATCGACCATAAGGTGCCCGAGGCAGCAATAGACCATTGGAGACAGGTCGGCCGGAGGAAGATGTATTGAATCGCGACGCGATTTGTGTGTTCCATTGTCATTAAGAGGCTCTGAACCTTACAATTATCTGTCAGTTTTGCGTCGGATTCGAAAATCTAGACTCACAGGAGAACGACCATAAGGTGTCCGAGGCAACACTAGACCCTTGGAGACAAGTCGGCTGGAGGACGATGTATTGAATCGCGACGCAATTTGTGTGTTCCATCGTCATTAACAGGCTCTGAACCTTACAATTAACTGTCAGTTTTGCGTCGGATTCAAAAGTCTAGACTCACAGGAGATCGACCATAAGGTGCCCGAGGCAGCAATAGACCCTTGGAGACATGTCGGCCGGAGGACGATGTATTGAATCGCGACGCAATTTGTGTGTTCCATCGTCATTAACAGGCTCTGAACGTTACAATTAACTGTCAGTTTTGCGTCGGA
Organism: Schistocerca nitens; assembly: GCF_023898315.1. Taxonomy (NCBI): domain Eukaryota; kingdom Metazoa; phylum Arthropoda; class Insecta; order Orthoptera; family Acrididae; genus Schistocerca; species Schistocerca nitens. The sequence continues at coordinate 1,197,816,889 of NC_064615.1, read as the reverse complement.
TTCGAAAATCTAGACTCACAGGAGATCGACCATAAGGTGCCCGAGGCAGCAATAGACCCTTGGAGGCAGGTCGGCCGGAGGACGATGTATTGAATCGCGACGCAATTTGTGCGATCCATCGTCATTAACAGGCTCTGAACCTTACAATTAACTGTCAGTTTTGCGTCGCATTCGAAAATCTAGACTCACAGGAGAACGACCATAAGGTGACCAAGGCAGCACTAGACCCTTGGAGACAGGTCGGCCGGAGGACGATGTATTGAATCGCGACGCGATTTGTGTGTTCCATCGTCATTAACAGTCCCTGAACGTTACAATTAACGGTCAGTTTTGCGTCGGATTTGAAAATCTAGACTCACAGGAGATCGACCATAAGGTGCCCGAGGCAGCAATAGACCCTTGGAGACAAGTCGGCTGGAGGACGATGTATTGTATCGCGACGCAATTTGTGTGTTCCATCGTCATTAAGAGGCTCTGAACGTTACAATTAACTGTCAGTTTTGCGTCGGATTCGAAAAACTAGACTCACAGGAGATCGACCATAAGGTGCCCGAGGCAGCAATAGACCCTTGGAGACAAGTCGGCTGGAGGACGATGTATTGAATCGCGACGCAATTTGTGTGTTCCATCGTCATTAACAGGCTCTGAACGTTACAATTAACTGTCAGTTATGCGTCGTATTCGGAAAACTAGACTCACAGCAGAACGACCATAAGGTGCCCGAGGCAGCAGTAGACCTTTGGGGACAGGTCGGCTGTCGGACGATGTATTGAATCTCGACGCAATTTGTGTGTTCCATCGTCATTAAGAGGCTCTGAACGTTACAATTAATTGTCAGTTTTGCGTCGGATTCGAAAAACTAGACTCACAGGAGAACGACGATCAGGTGCCCGAGGCAGCTATAGACCCTTGGAGACAAGTCGGCAGAAGGACGATGTATTGAATCGCGACGCAATTTGTGTGTTCCATCGTCATTAACAGGCTCTGAACGTTACAATTAACTGTCAGTTTTGCGTCGGATTCGAAAATCTAGACTCACAGGAGAACGACCATAAGGTGACCGAGGCAGCAATAGACCCTTGGAAACAAGTCGGCTGGAGGACGATGTATTGAATCGCGACGCAATTTGTGTGTTCCATCGTCATTAACAGGCTCTGGACGTTACAATTACCTGTCAGTTTTGCGTCGGATCGAAAATCTAGACTCACAGGAGATCGACCATAAGGTGCCCGAGGCAGCAATAGACCCTTGGAGACAGGTCGGCCGGAGGACGATGTATTGAATCGCGACGCAATTTGTGTGTTCCATTGTCATTAACAGGCTCTGAACCTTACAATTAACTGTCAGTTTTGCGTCGGATTCGAAAATCTAGACTCAAAGAAGAACGACCATAAGGTGCCCGAGGCAGCACTAGACCCTTGGAGACAAGGCGGCTGGAGGACGATGTATTGAATCGCGACGCAATTTGTGTGTTCCATAGTCATTAACAGGCTCTGAACGTTACAATAAACTGTCAGTTTTGCGTCGGATTCGAAAAACTAGACTCACAGGAGAACGACCATAAGGTGCCCGAGGCAGCAATAGACCCTTGGAGACAAGTCGGCTGGAGGACGATGTATTGAATCGCGACGCAATTTGTGTGTTCCATAGTCATTAAGAGGCTCTGAACGTTACAATTAACTGTCAGTTTTGCGTCGGATTCGAAAAACTAGACTCACAGGAGAACGACCATAAGGTGCCCGAGGCAGCAAAAGGCCCTTGGGGACAAGTCGGCTGGAGGACGATGTATTGAATCGCGACGCAATTTGTGTGTTCCATCGTCATTAACAGGCTCTGAACGTTACAATTAACTGTCAGTTATGCGTCGTATTCGGAAAACTAGACTCACAGCAGACCGACCATAAGGTGCCCGAGGCAGCAATAGACCTTTGGAGACAGGTCGGCTGTCGGACGATGTATTGAATCTCGACGCAATTTGTGTGTTCCATCGTCATTAACAGGCTCTGAACCTTACAATTAACTGTCAGTTTTGCGTCGGATTCGAAAATCTAGACTCACAGGAGAACGACCATAAGATGCCCGAGGCAGCACTAGACCCTTGGAGACAAGTCGGCTGGAGGACGATGTATTGAATCGCGACGCGATTTGTGTGTTCCAACCTCATTAACAGGCTCTGAACGTTACAATCAACTGTCAGTTTTGCGTCGGATTCGAAAATCTAGACTCACAGGAGAACGACCATAAGGTGCCCGAGGCAGCAATAGACCCTTGGAGACAGGTCGGCCGGAGGACGATGTATTGAATCGCGACGCAATTTGTGTGTTCCATCGTCATTAACAGGCTCTGAACCTTACAATTAACTGTCAGTTTTGCGTCGGATTCGAAAATCTAGACTCACAGGAGATCAACCATAGGGTGCCCGAGGCAGCAATAGACCCTTGGAGACAGGTCGGCCGGAGGACGATGTATTGAATCGCGACGCGATTTGTGTGTTCCATCGTCATTAACAGGCTCTGAACGTTACAATTAACTGTCAGTTTTGCGTCGGATTCGAAAATCTAGACTCACAGGAGATCGACCATAAGGTGCCTGAGGCAGCAATAGACCCTTGGAGACAGGTCTGCCGGAGGACGATGTATTGAATCGCGACGGGATTTGTGGGTTCCACCGTCATTAACAGGCTCTGAACGTTACAATTAACTGTCAGTTTTGCGTCGGATTCGAAAATCTAGACTCACAGGAGATCGACCATAAGGTGCCCGAGGCAGCAATAGACCCTTGGAGACAGGTCGGCCGGAGGACGATGTATTGAATCGCGACGTAATTTGTGTAGTCCATTGTCATTAAGAGGCTCTGAACCTTACAATTAACTGTCAGTTTTGCGTCGGATTCGAAAATCTAGACTCACAGGAGAACGACCATAAGATGCCCGAGGCAGCACTAGACCCTTGGAGACAAGTCGGCTGGAGGACGATGTATTGAATCGCGACGCGATTTGTGTGTTCCATCGTCATTAACAGGCTCTGAACGTTACAATCAACTGTCAGTTTTGCGTCGGATTCGAAAATCTAGACTCACAGGAGAACGACCATAAGGTGCCTGAGGCAGCAATAGACCCTTGGAGACAGGTCGGCCGGCGGACAATGTACTGAATCGCGACGCAATTTGTGTGTTCCATCGCCATTAACAGGCTCTGAACCTTGCAATTAACTGTCAGTTTTGCGTCGGATTCGAAAATCTTGACTCACAGGAGATCAACCATAAGGTGCCCGAGGCAGCAATAGACCCTTGGAGACAGGTCGGCCGGAGGACGATGTATTGAATCGCGACGCGATTTGTGTGTTCCATCGTCATTAACAGGCTCTGAACGTTACAATTAACTGTCAGTTTTGCGTCGGATTCGAAAATCTAGACTCACAGGAGATCGACCATAAGGTGCCCGAGGCAGCAATAGACCCTTGGAGACAGGTCTGCCGGAGGACGATGTATTGAATCGCGACGCGATTTGTGTGTTCCATTGTCATTAAGAGGCTCTGAACGTTACAATTAACTGTCAGTTTTGCGTCGGATTCGAAAAACTAGACTCACAGGTGAACGACCATAAGGTGTCCGGGCAGCACTAGACCTTTGGAGACAAGTCGGCTGGAGGACGATGTATTGAATCGCGACGCAATTTGTGTGTTCCATCGTCATTAACAGGCTCTGTACCTTACAATTAACTGTCAGTTTTGCGTCGGATTGAAAAGTCTAGACTCACAGGAGATCGACCATAAGGTGCCCGAGGCAGCAATAGACCCTTGGAGACAGGTCGGCCGGAGGACGATGTATTGAATCGCGACGCAATTTGTGTGTTCCATCGTCATTAACAGGCTCTGAACGTTACAATTAACTGTCAGTTTTGCGTCGGATTCGAAAATCTAGACTCACAGGAGATCGACCATAAGGTGCCCGAGGCAGCAATAGACCCTTGGAGGCAGGTCGGCCGGAGGACGATGTATTGAATCGCGACGCGATTTGTGTGTTCCATCGTCATTAACAGGCTCTGAACCTTACAATTAACTGTCAGTTTTGCGTCGCATTCGAAAATCTAGACTCACAGGAGAACGACCATAAGGTGACCAAGGCAGCACTAGACCCTTGGAGACAGGTCGGCCGGAGGACGATGTATTGAATCGCGACGCGATTTGTGTGTTCCATCGCCATTAACAGGCCCTGAACGTTACAATTAACTGTCAGTTCTGCGTCGGATTCGAAAATCAAGACTCACAGGAGATCGACCATAAGGTGCCCGGGGCTGCAATAGACCCTTGGAGACAGGTCGGCCGGAGGACGATGTATTGAATCGCGACGCAATTTGTGTGTTCCATCGTCATTAACAGGCTCTGAACGTTACAATTAACTGTCAGTTTTGCGTCGGATTCGAAAATCTAGACTCACAGGAGATCGACCATAAGGTGCCCGAGGCAGCAATAAACCCTTGGAGACAGGTCGGCCGGAGGACGATGTATTGAATCGCGACGCAATTTGTGTGTTCCATTGTCATTAAGAGGCTCTGAACCTTACGATTAACTGTCAGTTTTGCGTCGGATTCTAAAATCTAGACTCACAGGAGAACGACCATAAGGTGTCCGAGGCAGCACTAGACCCTTGGAGACAAGTCGGCTGGAGGACGATGTATTGAATCGCGACGCAATTTGTGTGTTCCATCGTCATTAACAGGCTCTGAACTTTACAATTAACTGTCAGTTTTGCGTCGGATTCGAAAATCTAGACTCACAGGAGATCGACCATAAGGTGCCCGAGGCAGCAATAGACCCTTGGAGACAGGTCGGCCGGAGGACGATGTATTGAATCGCGACGCAATTTGTGTGTTCCATTGTCAGTAAGAGGCTCTGAACCTTACAATTAACTGTCAGTTTTGCGTCGGATTAGAAAATCTAGACTCACAGAGGAACGATCATAAGGTGCCCTAGGCAGCACTAGACCCTTGGAGAGAAGTCGGCTGGAGGACGATGTATTGAATCGCGACGCAATTTGTGTGTTCCATCGTCATTAACAGGCTCTGAACGTTATAATCAACTGTCAGTTTTGCGTCGGATTCGAAAATCTAGACTCACAGGAGAACGACCATAAGGTGCCCGAGGCAGCAATAGACCCTTGGAGACAGGTCGGCCGGAGGACGATGTACTGAATCGCGAGGCGATTTGTGTGTTCCATCGTCATTAACAGGCCCTGAACGTTACAATTAACAGTCAGTTTTGCGTCGAATTCGAAAATCAAGACTCACAGGAGATCGACCATAAGGTGCCCGAGGCAGCAATAGACCATTGGAGACAGGTCGGCCGGAGGAAGATGTATTGAATCGCGACGCGATTTGTGTGTTCCATTGTCATTAAGAGGCTCTGAACCTTACAATTATCTGTCAGTTTTGCGTCGGATTCGAAAATCTAGACTCACAGGAGAACGACCATAAGGTGTCCGAGGCAACACTAGACCCTTGGAGACAAGTCGGCTGGAGGACGATGTATTGAATCGCGACGCAATTTGTGTGTTCCATCGTCATTAACAGGCTCTGAACCTTACAATTAACTGTCAGTTTTGCGTCGGATTCAAAAGTCTAGACTCACAGGAGATCGACCATAAGGTGCCCGAGGCAGCAATAGACCCTTGGAGACATGTCGGCCGGAGGACGATGTATTGAATCGCGACGCAATTTGTGTGTTCCATCGTCATTAACAGGCTCTGAACGTTACAATTAACTGTCAGTTTTGCGTCGGATTCGAAAATCTAGACTCACAGGAGATCGACCATAAGGTGCCCGAGGCAGCAATAGACCCTTGGAGGCAGGTCGGCCGGAGGACGATGTATTGAATCGCGACGCAATTTGTGTGTTCCATCGTCATTAACAGGCTCTGAACCTTACAATTAACTGTCAGTTTTGCGTCGCATTCGAAAATCTAGACTCACAGGAGAACGACCATAAGGTGACCAAGGCAGCACTAGACCCTTGGAGACAGGTCGGCCGGAGGACGATGTATTGAATCGCGACGCGATTTGTGTGTTCCATCGTCATTAACAGTCCCTGAACGTTACAATTAACGGTCAGTTTTGCGTCGGATTTGAAAATCTAGACTCACAGGAGATCGACCATAAGGTGCCCGAGGCAGCAATAGACCCTTGGAGACAGGCCGGCCGGAGGACGAAGTATTGAATCGCGACGCAATTTGTGTGTTCCATTGTCAGTAAGAGGCTCTGAACCTTACAATTAACTGTCAGTTTTGCGTCGGATTCGAAAATCTAGACTCACAGAGGAACGATCATAAGGTGCCCGAGGCAGCACTAGACCCTTGGAGAGAAGTCGGCTGGAGGACGATGTATTGAATCGCGACGCAATTTGTGTGTTCCATCGTCATTAACAGGCTCTGAAAGTTATAATCAACTGTCAGTTTTGCGTCGGATTCGAAAATCTAGACTCACAGGAGAACGACCATAAGGTGCCCGAGGCAGCAATAGACCCTTGGAGACAGGTCGGCCGGAGGACGATGTATTGAATCGCGACGCGATTTGTGTGTTCCATTGTCATTAAGAGGCTCTGAACCTTACAATTAACTGTCAGTTTTGCGTCGGATTCGAAAATCTAGACTCACAGGAGAACGACCATAAGGTGTCCGAGGCAGCAATAGACCCTTGGAGACAAGTCGGCTGGAGGACGATGTATTGAATCGCGACGCAATTTGTGTGTTCCATCGTCATTAACAGGCTCTGAACCTTACAATTAACTGTCAGTTTTGCGTCGGATTCAAAAGTCTAGACTCACAGGAGATCGACCATAAGGTGCCCGAGGCAGCAATAGACCCTTGGAGACAGGTCGGCCGGAGGACGATGTATTGAATCGCGACGCGATTTGTGTGTTCCATCGTCATTAACAGGCCCTGAACGTTACAATTAACTGTCAGTTTTGCGTCGGATTCGAAAATCAAAACTCACAGGAGTTCGACCATAAGGTGCCCGAGGCAGCAATAGACCATTGGAGACAGGTCGGCCGGAGGACGATGTATTGAATCGCGACGCGATTTGTGTGTTCCATTGTCATTAACAGGCTCTGAACCTTACAATTAACTGTCAGTTTTGCGTCGGATTCGAAAATCTAGACTCACAGGAGAACGACCATAAGGTGTCCGAGGCAGCACTAGACCCTTGGAGACAAGTCGGCTGGAGGACGATGTATTGAATCGCGACGCAATTTGTGTGTTCCATCGTCATTAACAGGCTCTGAACGTTACAATTAACTGTCAGTTTTGCGTCGGATTCGAAAATCTAGACTCACAGGAGATCGACCATAATGTGCCCGAGGCTGCAATAGACCCTTGGAGACAGGTCGGCCGGAGGACGATGTATTGAATCGCGACGCAATTTGTGTGTTCCATCGTCATTAACAGGCTCTGAACCTTACAATTAACTGTCAGTTTTGCATCGGATTCAAAAGTCTAGACTCACAGGAGATCGACCATAAGGTGCCCGAGGCAGCAATAGACCATTGGAGACAGGTCGGCCGGAGGACGATGTATTGAATCGCGACGCAATTTGTGTGTTCCATCGTCATTAACAGGCTCTGAACGTTACAATTAACTGTCAGTTTTGCGTCGGATTCGAAAATCTAGACTCACAGGAGATCGACCATAAGGTGCCCGAGGCAGCAATAGACCCTTGGAGACAGGTCGGCCGGAGGACGATGTATTGAATCGCGACGCGATTTGTGTGTTCCATTGTCATTAACAGGCTCTGAACCTTACAATTAACTGTCAGTTTTGCGTCGCATTCGAAAATCTAGACTCACAGGAGAACGACCATAAGGTGACCAAGGCAGCACTAGACCCTTGGAGACAGGTCGGCCGGAGGACGATGTACTGAATCGCGAGGCGATTTGTGTGTTCCATCGTCATTAACAGGCCCTGAACGTTACAATTAACAGTCAGTTTTGCGTCGAATTCGAAAATCAAGACTCACAGGAGATCGACCATAAGGTGCCCGAGGCAGCAATAGACCATTGGAGACAGGTCGGCCGGAGGACGATGTATTGAATCGCGACGCGATTTGTGTGTTCCATTGTCATTAAGAGGCTCTGAACCTTACAATTATCTGTCAGTTTTGCGTCGGATTCGAAAATCTAGACTCACAGGAGAACGACCATAAGGTGTCCGAGGCAACACTAGACCCTTGGAGACAAGTCGGCTGGAGGACGATGTATTGAATCGCGACGCAATTTGTGTGTTCCATCGTCATTAACAGGCTCTGAACCTTACAATTAACTGTCAGTTTTGCGTCGGATTCAAAAGTCTAGACTCACAGGAGATCGACCATAAGGTGCCCGAGGCAGCAATAGACCCTTGGAGACATGTCGGCCGGAGGACGATGTATTGAATCGCGACGCAATTTGTGTGTTCCATCGTCATTAACAGGCTCTGAACGTTACAATTATCTGTCAGTTTTGCGTCGGATTCGAAAATCTAGACTCACAGGAGATCGACCATAAGGTGCCCGAGGCAGCAATAGACCCTTGGAGGCAGGTCGGCCGGAGGACGATGTATTGAATCGCGACGCAATTTGTGTGTTCCATCGTCATTAACAGGCTCTGAACCTTACAATTAACTGTCAGTTTTGCGTCGCATTCGAAAATCTGGACTCACAGGAGAACGACCATAAGGTGACCAAGGCAGCACTAGACCCTTGGAGACAGGTCGGCCGGAGGACGATGTATTGAATCGCGACGCGATTTGTGTGTTCCATCGTCATTAACAGTCCCTGAACGTTACAATTAACTGTCAGTTTTGCGTCGGATTTGAAAATCTAGACTCACAGGAGATCGACCATAAGGTGCCCGAGGCAGCAATAGACCCTTGGAGACAGGCCGGCCGGAGGACGATGTATTGAATCGCGACGCAATTTGTGTGTTCCATTGTCAGTAAGAGGCTCTGAACCTTACAATTAACTGTCAGTTTTGCGTCGGATTCGAAAATCTAGACTCACAGAGGAACGATCATAAGGTGCCCGAACCAGCACTAGACCCTTGGAGAGAAGTCGGCTGGAGGACGATGTATTGAATCGCGACGCAATTTGTGTGTTCCATCGTCATTAACAGGCTCTGAAAGTTATAATCAACTGTCAGTTTTGCGTCGGATTCGAAAATCTAGACTCACAGGAGAACGACCATAAGGTGCCCGAGGCAGCAATAGACCCTTGGAGACAGGTCGGCCGGAGGACGATGTATTGAATCGCGACGCGATTTGTGTGTTCCATTGTCATTAAGAGGCTCTGAACCTTACAATTAACTGTCAGTTTTGCGTCGGATTCGAAAATCTAGACTCACAGGAGAACGACCATAAGGTGTCCGAGGCAGCACTACACCCTTGGAGACAAGTCGGCTGGAGGACGATGTATTGAATCGCGACGCAATTTGTGTGTTCCATCGTCATTAAAAGGCTCTGAACGTTACAATTAACTGCGTCGGATTCGAAACTCTAGACTCACAGGAGATCGACCATAAGGTGCCCGAGGCAGCAATAGACCCTCGGAGACAGGTCGGCCGGAGGACGATGTATTGAATCGCGACGCGATTTGTGTGTTCCATTGTCATTAAGTGGCTCTGAACCTTACAATTAACTGTCAGTTTTGCGTCGCATACGAAAATCTAGACTCACAGAAGAACGACCATAAGGTGCCCGAGGCAGCATTAGACCCTTGGAGACAAGTCGGCTGGAGGACGATGTATTGAATCGCGACGCAATTTGTGTGTTCCATCGTCATTAACAGGCTCTGAACCTTACAATTAACTGTCAGTTTTGCGTCGGACTCAAAAGTCTAGACTCACAGGAGATCGACCATAAGGTGCCCGAGGCAGCAATAGATCATTGGAGACAGGTCGGCCGGAGGACGATGTATTGAATCGCGACGCAATTTGTGTGTTCCATCGTCATTAACAGGCTCTGAACGTTACAATTAACTGTCAGTTTTGCGTCGGATTCGAAAATCAAGACTCACAGGAGATCGACCATAATGTGGCCGAGGCAGCATTAGACCCTTGGAGACAGGTCGGCCGGAGGACGATGTATTGAATCGCGACGCGATTTGTGTGTTCCATCGTCATTAACAGGCTCTGAACCTTACAATTAACTGTCAGTTTTGCGTCGCATTCGAAAATCTAGACTCACAGGAGAACGACCATAAGGTGACCAAGGCAGCACTAGACCCTTGGAGACAGGTCGGCCGGAGGACGATGTATTGAATCGCGACGCGATTTGTGTGTTCCATCGTCATTAACAGGCCCTGAACGTTACAATTAACTGTCAGTTTTGCGTCGGATTCGAAAATCAAGACTCACAGGAGATCGACCATAAGGTGCCCGAGGCAGCAATAGACCATTGGAGACAGGTCGGCCGGAGGACAATGTATTGAATCGCGACGCGATTTGTGTGTTCCATTGTCATTAAGAGGCTCTGAACCTTACAATTAACTGTCAGTTTTGCGTCGGATTCGAAAATCTAGACTCACAGGAGAACGACCATAAGGTGTCCGAGGCAGCACTAGACCCTTGGAGACAAGTCGGCTGGAGGACGATGTATTGAATCGCGACGCAATTTGTGTGTTCCATCGTCATTAACAGGCTCTGAACCTTACAATTAACTGTCAGTTTTGCGTCGGATTCGAAAATCTAGACTCACAGGAGAACGACCATAAGGTGTCCGAGGCAGCACTAGACCCTTGGAGACAAGTCGGCTGGAGGACGATGTATTGAATCGCGACGCAATTTGTGTGTTCCATCGTCATTAACAGGCTCTGAACGTTACAATTAACTGTCAGTTTTGCGTCGGATTCGAAAATCTAGACTCACAGGAGATCGACCATAAGGTGCCCGAGGCTGCAATAGACCCTTGGAGACAGGTCGGCCGGAGGACGATGTATTGAATCGCGACGCAATTTCTGTGTGTTCCATCGTCATTAACAGGCTCTGAACGTTACAATTAACTGTCAGTTTTGCGTCGGATTCGAAAATCTAGACTCACAGGAGATCGACCATAAGGTGCCCGAGGCAGCAATAGACCCTTGGAGGCAGGTCGGCCGGAGGACGATGTATTGAATCGCGACGCAATTTGTGTGTTCCATCGTCATTAACAGGCTCTGAACCTTACAATTAACTGTCAGTTTTGCGTCGCATTCGAAAATCTAGACTCACAGGAGAACGACCATAAGGTGACCAAGGCAGCACTAGACCCTTGGAGACAGGTCGGCCGGAGGACGATGTATTGAATCGCGACGCGATTTGTGTGTTCCATCGTCATTAACAGTCCCTGAACGTTACAATTAACTGTCAGTTTTGCGTCGGATTTGAAAATCTAGACTCACAGGAGATCGACCATAAGGTGCCCGAGGCAGCAATAGACCCTTGGAGACAGGCCGGCCGGAGGACGATGTATTGAATCGCGACGCAATTTGTGTGTTCCATTGTCAGTAAGAGGCTCTGAACCTTACAATTAACTGTCAGTTTTGCGTCGGATTCGAAAATCTAGACTCACAGAGGAACGATCATAAGGTGCCCGAACCAGCACTAGACCCTTGGAGAGAAGTCGGCTGGAGGACGATGTATTGAATCGCGACGCAATTTGTGTGTTCCATCGTCATTAACAGGCTCTGAAAGTTATAATCAACTGTCAGTTTTGCGTCGGATTCGAAAATCTAGACTCACAGGAGAACGACCATAAGGTGCCCGAGGCAGCAATAGACCCTTGGAGACAGGTCGGCCGGAGGACGATGTATTGAATCGCGACGCGATTTGTGTGTTCCATTGTCATTAAGAGGCTCTGAACCTTACAATTAACTGTCAGTTTTGCGTCGGATTCGAAAATCTAGACTCACAGGAGAACGACCATAAGGTGTCCGAGGCAGCACTACACCCTTGGAGACAAGTCGGCTGGAGGACGATGTATTGAATCGCGACGCAATTTGTGTGTTCCATCGTCATTAAAAGGCTCTGAACGTTACAATTAACTGCGTCTTATTCGAAACTCTAGACTCACAGGAGATCGACCATAAGGTGCCCGAGGCAGCAATAGACCCTCGGAGACAGGTCGGCCGGAGGACGATGTATTGAATCGCGACGCGATTTGTGTGTTCCATTGTCATTAAGTGGCTCTGAACCTTACAATTAACTGTCAGTTTTGCGTCGCATACAAAAATCTAGACTCACAGAAGAACGACCATAAGGTGCCCGAGGCAGCATTAGACCCTTGGAGACAAGTAGGCTGGAGGACGATGTATTGAATCGCGACGCAATTTGTGTGTTCCATCGTCATTAACAGGCTCTGAACCTTACAATTAACTGTCAGTTTTGCGTCGGACTCAAAAGTCTAGACTCACAGGAGATCGACCATAAGGTGCCCGAGGCAGCAATAGATCATTGGAGACAGGTCGGCCGGAGGACGATGTATTGAATCGCGACGCAATTTGTGTGTTCCATCGTCATTAACAGGCTCTGAACGTTACAATTAACTGTCAGTTTTGCGTCGGATTCGAAAATCTAGACTCACAGGAGATCGACCATAATGTGGCCGAGGCAGCATTAGACCCTTGGAGACAGGTCGGCCGGAGGACGATGTATTGAATCGCGACGCGATTTGTGTGTTCCATCGTCATTAACAGGCTCTGAACCTTACAATTAACTGTCAGTTTTGCGTCGCATTCGAAAATCTAGACTCACAGGAGAACGACCATAAGGTGACCAAGGCAGCACTAGACCCTTGGAGACAGGTCGGCCGGAGGACGATGTATTGAATCGCGACGCGATTTGTGTGTTCCATCGTCATTAACAGGCCCTGAACGTTACAATTAACTGTCAGTTTTGCGTCGGATTCGAAAATCAAGACTCACAGGAGATCGACCATAAGGTGCCCGAGGCAGCAATAGACCATTGGAGACAGGTCGGCCGGAGGACAATGTATTGAATCGCGACGCGATTTGTGTGTTCCATTGTCATTAAGAGGCTCTGAACCTTACAATTAACTGTCAGTTTTGCGTCGGATTCGAAAATCTAGACTCACAGGAGAACGACCATAAGGTGTCCGAGGCAGCACTAGACCCTTGGAGACAAGTCGGCTGGAGGACGATGTATTGAATCGCGACGCAATTTGTGTGTTCCATCGTCATTAACAGGCTCTGAACCTTACAATTAACTGTCAGTTTTGCGTCGGATTCGAAAATCTAGACTCACAGGAGAACGACCATAAGGTGTCCGAGGCAGCACTAGACCCTTGGAGACAAGTCGGCTGGAGGACGATGTATTGAATCGCGACGCAATTTGTGTGTTCCATCGTCATTAACAGGCTCTGAACGTTACAATTAACTGTCAGTTTTGCGTCGGATTCGAAAATCTAGACTCACAGGAGATCGACCATAAGGTGCCCGAGGCTGCAATAGACCCTTGGAGACAGGTCGGCCGGAGGACGATGTATTGAATCGCGACGCAATTTGTGTGTTCCATCGTCATTAACAGGCTCTGAACGTTACAATTAACTGTCAGTTTTGCGTCGGATTCGAAAATCTAGACTCACAGGAGATCGACCATAAGGTGCCCGAGGCAGCAATAAACCCTTGGAGACAGGTCGGCCGGAGGACGATGTATTGAATCGCGACGCAATTTGTGTGTTCCATTGTCATTAAGAGGCTCTGAACCTTACGATTAACTGTCAGTTTTGCGACGGATTCGAAAATCTAGACTCACAGGAGAACGACCATAAGGTGCCCGAGGCAGCACTAGACCCCTGGAGACAAGTCGGCTGGAGGACGATGTATTGAATCGCGACGCGATTTGTGTGTTCCATCGTCATTAACAGGCTCTGAAAGTTACAATTAACTGTCAGTTTAGCGTCGGATTTGAAAATCTAGACTCACAGGAGATCGACCATAAGGTGCCCGAGGCAGCAATAGACCCTTGGAGACAGGCCGGCCGGAGGACGATGTATTGAATCGCGACGCAATTTGTGTGTTCCATTGTCAGTAAGAGGCTCTGAACCTTACAATTAACTGTCAGTTTTGCGTCGGATTCGAAAATCTAGACTCACAGAGGAACGATCATAAGGTGCCCGAGGCAGCACTAGACCCTTGGAGACAAGTCGGCTGGAGGCGATGTATTGAATCGCTACGCAATTTGTGTGTTCCATCGTCATTAACAGGCTCTGAACGTTATAATCAACTGTCAGTTTTGCGTCGGATTCGAAAATCTAGACTCAGAGGAGAACGACCATAAGGTGCCCGAGGCAGCAATAGACCCTTGGAGACAGGTCGGCCGGAGGACGATGTATTGAATCGCGACGCAATTTGTGTGTTCCATCGTCATTAACAGGCTCTGAACCTTACAATTAACTGTCAGTTTTGCGTCGGATTCGAAAATCTAGACTCACAGGAGATCTACCATAAGGTGCCCGAGGCAGCAATAGACCCTTGGAAACAGGTCGGCCGGAGGACGATGTATTGAATCGCGACGCGATTTGTGTGTTCCATCGTCATTAACAGGCTCTGAACGTTACAATTAACTGTCAGTTTTGCGTCGGATTCGAAAATCTAGACTCACAGGAGATCGAACATAAGGTGCCCGAGGCAGCAATAGACCCTTGGAGACAGGTCTGCCGGAGGACGATGTATTGAATCGCGACGGGATTTGTGTGTTCCATCGTCATTAACTGGCTCTGAACGTTACAATTAACTGTCAGTTTTGCGTCGCATTCGAAAATCTAGACTCACAGGAGATCGACCATAAGGTGCCCGAGCAGCAATAGACCCTTGGAGACAGGTCGGCCGGAGGACGATGTATTGAATCGCGACGCGATTTGTGTGTTCCATTGTCATTAAGAGGCTCTGAACCTTACAATTAACTGTCAGTTTTGCGTCGGATTCGAAAATCTAGACTCACAGGAGATCGACCATAAGGTGCCCGAGGCAGCAATAGACCCTTGGAGACAGGCCGGCCGGAGGACGATGTATTGAATCGCGACGCAATTTGTGTGTTCCATTGTCAGTAAGAGGCTCTGAACCTTACAATTAACTGTCAGTTTTGCGTCGGATTCGAAAATCTAGACTCACAGAGGAACGATCATAAGGTGCCCGAGGCAGCACTAGACCCTTGGAGACAAGTCGGCTGGAGGACGATGTATTGAATCGCTACGCAATTTGTGTGTTCCATCGTCATTAACAGGCTCTGAACGTTATAATCAACTGTCAGTTTTGCGTCGGATTCGAAAATCTAGACTCACAGGAGAACGACCATAAGGTGCCCGAGGCAGCAATAGACCCTTGGAGACAGGTCGGCCGGAGGACGATGTATTGAATCGCGACGCAATTTGTGTGTTCCATCGTCATTAACAGGCTCTGAACCTTACAATTAACTGTCAGTTTTGCGTCGGATTCGAAAATCTAGACTCACAGGAGATCTACCATAAGGTGCCCGAGGCAGCAATAGACCCTTGGAAACAGGTCGGCCGGAGGACGATGTATTGAATCGCGACGCGATTTGTGTGTTCCATCGTCATTAACAGGCTCTGAACGTTACAATTAACTGTCAGTTTTGCGTCGGATTCGAAAATCTAGACTCACAGGAGATCGACCATAAGGTGCCCGAGGCAGCAATAGACCCTTGGAGACAGGTCGGCCGGAGGACGATGTATTGAATCGCGACGCGATTTGTGTGTTCCATCGTCATTAACAGGCTCTGAACGTTACAATTAACTGTCAGTTTTGCGTCGCATTCGAAAATCTAGACTCACAGGAGATCGACCATAAGGTGCCCGAGGCAGCAATAGACCCTTGGAGACAGGTCGGCCGGAGGACGATGTATTGAATCGCGACGCGATTTGTGTGTTCCATTGTCATTAAGAGGCTCTGAACCTTACAATTAACTGTCAGTTTTGCGTCGGATTCGAAAATCTAGACTCACAGGAGAACGACCATAAGGTGTCCGAGGCAGCACTACACCCTTGGAGACAAGTCGGCTGGAGGACGATGTATTGAATCGCAACGCAATTTGTGTGTTCCATCGTCATTAAAAGGCTCTGAACGTTACAATTAACTGCGTCGGATTCGAAACTCTAGACTCACAGGAGATCGACAATAAGGTGCCCGAGGCAGCAATAGACCCTTGGAGACAGGTCGGCCGGAGGACGATGTATTGAATCGCGACGCGATTTGTGTGTTCCATCGTCATTAACAGGCTCTGAACGTTACAATTAACTGTCAGTTTTGCGTCGGATTCGAAAATCTAGACTCACAGGAGATCGAACATAAGGTGCCCGAGGCAGCAATAGACCCTTGGAGACAGGTCTGCCGGAGGACGATGTATTGAATCGCGACGGGATTTGTGTGTTCCATCGTCATTAACAGGCTCTGAACGTTACAATTAACTGTCAGTTTTGCGTCGCATTCGAAAATCTAGACTCACAGGAGATCGACCATAAGGTGCCCGAGCAGCAATAGACCCTTGGAGACAGGTCGGCCGGAGGACGATGTATTGAATCGCGACGCGATTTGTGTGTTCCATTGTCATTAAGAGGCTCTGAACCTTACAATTAACTGTCAGTTTTGCGTCGGATTCGAAAATCTAGACTCACAGGAGAACGACCATTAGGTGTCCGAGGCAGCACTACACCCTTGGAGACAAGTCGGCTGGAGGACGATGTATTGAATCGCGACGCAATTTGTGTGTTCCATCGTCATTAAAAGGCTCTGAACGTTACAATTAACTGCGTCGGATTCGAAAATCCAGACTCACAGGAGATCGACCATAAGGTGCCCGAGGCAGCAATAGACCCTTGGAGACAGGTCGGCCGGAGGACGATGTATTGAATCGCGACGCGATTTGTGTGTTCCATTGTCATTAAGAGGCTCTGAACCTTACAATTAACTGTCAGTTTTGCGTCGGATTCGAAAATCTAGACTCACAGGAGAACGACCATAAGGTGTCCGAGGCAGCACTACACCGTTGGAGACAAGTCGGCTGGAGGACGATGTATTGAATCGCGACGCAATTTGTGTTTTCCATCGTCATTAAAAGGCCCTGAACGTTACAATTAACTGCGTCGGATTCGAAACTCTAGACTCACAGGAGATCGACCATAAGGTGCCCGAGGCAGCAATAGACCCTTGGAGACAGGTCGGCCGGAGGACGATGTATTGAATCGCGACGCGATTTGTGTGTTCCATTGTCATTAAGAGGCTCTGAACGTTACAATTAACTGTCTGTTTTGCGTCGGATTCGAAAGTCTAGACTCACAGGAGAACGACCATAAGGTGTCCGAGGCAGCACTACACCCTTGGTGACAAGTCGGCTGGAGGACGATGTATTGAATCGCAACGCAATTTGTGTGTTCCATCGTCATTAACAGGCTCTGAACGTTACAATTAACTGTCAGTTTTGCGTCGGATTCGAAAATCTAGACTCACAGGAGATCGAGCATAAGGTGCCCGAGGCTGCAATAGACCCTTGGAGACAGGTCGCCCGGAGGACGATGTATTGAATCGCGACGCAATTTGTGTGTTCCATCGTCATTAACAGGCTCTGAACGTTACAATTAACTGTCAGTTTTGCGTCGGATTCGAAAATCTAGACTCACAGGAGATCGACCATAAGGTGCCCGAGGCAGCAATAAACCCTTGGAGACAGGTCGGCCGGAGGACGATGTATTGAATCGCGACGCAATTTGTGTGTTCCATTGTCATTAAGAGGCTCTGAACCTTACGATTAACTGTCAGTTTTGCGTCGGATTCGAAAATCTAGACTCACAGGAGAACGACCATAAGGTGCCCGAGGCAGCACTAGACCCCTGGAGACAAGTCGGCTGGAGGACGATGTATTGAATCGCGACGCGATTTGTGTGTTCCATCGTCATTAACAGGCTCTGAACGTTACAATTAACTGTCAGTTTTGCGTCGGATTTGAAAATCTAGACTCACAGGAGATCGACCATAAGGTGCCCGAGGCAGCAATAGACCCTTGGAGACAGGCCGGCCGGAGGACGATGTATTGAATCGCGACGCAATTTGTGTGTTCCATTGTCAGTAAGAGGCTCTGAACCTTACAATTAACTGTCAGTTTTCCGTCGGATTCGAAAATCTAGACTCACAGTGTAACGCTACCGCCCTTTAACGGACGTGCGTTAGCTGTATAAAGCCTGTACTGTAATAAGTTCACGGGCTTCACCTTACCAACAAGGATTTTAGTACATAAATTGACCGCGTGTACCTAATAGAAGCAAGATCGGACTTGTAATCAGTAAATAACTACAGTGATACATGAAGCAAATGTATAGTATAATTGCGCGTTCGCATGGACAAGAAGTACACACAGTAGATGCTACCATTAATTAATAATTCGGTCGCCAGCCTACTTAGGCAATGAGTGAGTTTTTCCTTGTACAAGTTGTTACATGTACAAACATAGTCACGCGTAGTAATGATGCGTTATATGGCAAAGTTTGGACCCGGAAAAATCCACTGAACTAAAACTTTCTATCTTGGTACTAATTTGGACTAGACAAATTCACACAACACCACACATCAATGATTACTACAAATTGCATTTTTGTATATTGATCAGACTGAAATCGGGCATAGATTGCTCTAGGATACCCAGTTTTGAAGCCCACATACAATGTCACTATTAAAATTGAAAAACAACACTAATGCACTTAGGATTAATGTAGAACTTAACTTTACTGATCAAATCTGATCAGCACATTTCAAGGTTTGAAAGAATGAACAAGAAAAAGGGGGGGGGGGGGGCCTGAAACTGTTATGGTCGTTATACTGAAACTGTTAATTACTAAAAGTCAAATTAACACTCAAATTTCTCAATCGATGGATAACCAATCTTTTGTTTTACTTCTGAATAATTTAACTGTCATTAGTTCTGTCTCAAGTTAATTAAATAGCATCGATAACTCAATTCAAAAGACTATCTTTCAGTTTATTTATACTTCTACCAACATTTGCAATAGTTCACAGAACTATTGCATTTCTTTATAGCAAAAGTTTGATTGCTGATAATTCTCATTTGCACTAATTATAAACTTTCAGTTCAGGATACTCGGGTTGCACAATACGAGGTAAGGATCCTGTCTAGGTCAGTGATCAGGATAAGTCATGGCTAAAGCAATTCTGGTAAAATTCACGTTATTATTACACAATTAGAAACAGTTTCGACACTGGTCCACACATTTACACTTCTAAAGATGAAATAAAGGTTTGACCTGTGCAAGTCGGTGCGGCGGTTGGCGGGCAGCGAGGTTACGGGCAGCACGGCACACATACAAGCGCGGCTAAGGCTCACGCTACATAGGCACTTTCCATCTTCTTAGCGTCGTAATCTTTCCAATATTGTGCCTCAGAATATAGCCATGCCAGGTATTCGTCGGAATCGGTGTACCCGAGGCTCAATGTAATCCACTTTTCCTAGGTAGCCTCCTCAGTACAGTACTTGTTCCTCGGATCAATTTACCACTCCGACTCTTACTGACTCTCGCCTCCGACTGACTGCTGTGCCCGTTGCGCCGAACCGCGCCCAGTGTGCGTTTTCCCGCGCTCGCCTGCCTTCACCTTTTCCCGCTCCCCTACAGGTAGGGTATTCACCACAGGTTTTCTATTACACATATTCTAATGCATTACCTACGTATGGACCAAGTGTTAAAATTACAATTTCCACATTTTACAATATTTTTAACATTAAGTACACTTTCTTTTGATTATCACATTCTCTGAAATCTAACATAAATAATAATATTCATTACAAAAGTTACTCGCAGTTTCTTTAACATCACTATACGAGCCGAAAAAGAAGTTCAAAACCCTGCCAACATTAACTTATCTAAATTCATAAAGGAAAAAATTATTATAGATACAGTTGTCGTTACACATGCCCCTGTTTCCAGTAATTTTCACAACGTGTAAATTTAATGGGAACACTAAATATTACATTTATACAGTTGTTCTGAATCCTTTTACGTAAATGTCCAAAATTTTATACCACCTACTTCCTTTCACTCACATTATATAGGTCTATATTTTTTAACATTCCAAAAACATTTACTTGTCATTTACTCAAGTGCCTTTTGCACAGTCCAACTTATCATCATAACATTACTAAAATAGTAATTTAATTATTTTTCCTAAATTTATCAAAGAAATAATTTAAAATTATGGAATACAAACATTTAATTACAAAACAATTGCATATTTTGTACACACTATAAAATAATTTGTCGCTGCTTGTTTTGAATAGCAGTCCATTTCCTTACTTACTAAACAAAGTACACACACATATATTGAAAAAATTTAAATACACCTATTTGCTGCCTATTATGCGGATTTGGGCAGTCCTTTTCACTTCATATTGTCACTTCTTCTGGATCATATTTACAATTTTCCATCGACTATTTATCTGCCCTCATTAGTATTTGGCAGTCCTTCATATCATGGTTCATACACTGCCCATTTTCCTTTTTTGACAGGCCCATCTTTTATCTGGCTTATAGCCTTTATCCTTTCTCCATACATTTTTACAGTTACGATACAAGTGGTAATCTGAAACTTACATAACTACATTAGCACACTTTCAAGGGTATACAGACATTTACAAAGATTAGTTACTTTTAGAATAACTTGGGTTCAGCATAAGATACAGCACATTTATTGCCAGTCGTTTTCTGATTATTCTTATATCACTCATTTCTAGGAACATACAGTTTCAGGTCCACAATATTTCTTACACCTAAAGGTCTTTTGGATTTTGGGTAGATCAGGTAGTAAGCATTGTCGTGTGGAACATTCTGTATTATATATGGTCCATTATAAATATATTTAAATTTTGAAATTTCATGGTTTAGTTCACTAGACTTTTCGTGGGTTTTTAAAAGAACATAATCTCCAATTTTAAATTTTGAAACTTTTAAATTTTTATTGTGTCTTTTAGATCTAGCTTCAGCTTTTTGCTTTGCCCTTTTTATCACCAATTCTTTCTTTTGATCCAACCCCAAACTTGTACAAGGTGGAAACTCTAGTTTTTCTTCAATTAAACTTTTACTACTTCTGTCTAACAAAATTTCTTCCGGTGGAAATCCTGTAGTTTCATGATGTAATGTATTCATGACATTCTCAAAATCCGATATAAATCTGCCCCAGACTCTAAATCAACAAAACAATAATTCACTTTCAGGTAACACTGAGATACAGTAGTAATAAAGTCATGCATAACACTAATAATATATACAAATACAGTATCCTGCCCCCAGTCTCTTTATTAACAAGGCAGTCTTTTAGGGTTCATAAAACAGTCACTTAAGTCTGGTGGCTTTTTAGGCCTCCTATTTTCTATATCTTTCACTGAGCCATTCAGATCTTGCCAACGTTTCGTTTCATCAGGTGGCTTTTTAGGTTTTGAAATTTCAAAGTCTTTAGCAAGGTACAACATTCCCTGTTCTGCTATCATTTTATCAGGTGGTTCTTTCTGTTCCTGTAATTCACACTCCTTCAAAACATTTATTAAGGCGTGCCCCAGTATAGTATCATCTGGAGGTTCCTGCAAATTATGCCCCTGTTTTACATTACTGAATAATTCATTCGGTCTTTGCCCACTTCCATTTTCTGTATCTTTCTTTGGAAAAAGGTCACTAATTTTCTCATACCCTCTTTCAGTAAAAGTATATTCACTTTCGTTTACACCTGCAAATTCATCGTCACTAGAGTCATCATTACTCTCTTCCTCACCATCAAATTCACTTAAGTACACTACTTTTGAACAATAGGGAGAGTTAGTACATTCATTTTCGTCCGTATTTGCGTACCTTTCATCATCCGAACTATCGTCGGAATCCGACCATTCCGGATCGCTTTCAGGTTCTAACATAAAAGCTTTTCTGAGACAGGCACTAAGTTCCTCCTCTGTATTGTCGTCAGGCTTGGATTTCAATTCAATCTCCTCTTTTGGCAATACGGCCTCATCCTCAGCTTTATTCACATCCACTGTGACTTCATATTCAGTGTAATCCTCGTGGACTTTGATTACTTTCAGGTAATCATCTGCCCCTTCTCCGCGGTGCCTATCGGTAGCAGCTTGTACTATTGGCGGACTGTTAGCAGAAGTTATTTCTTCGTCAATGCTGAGGATTTCATCCTCCAAATCTTTCCTACCCTTAATCTGCGTCCTATTGGCGGCACGCGTACTTTGCGCGGCGCTATTTATTCTCTCCTCTTCCAATTCGGGCCACGTCACCTTATCGACGTCCCTACTATCTCCTTTTCCACTAACTAATTTCTTTGCCTCATACTTCTTAAAATCCTCCCACTCACATTGCTTCAGGCCCTTGTACAGATCGTCGATCTGCACCTGCCAATCAGTTACTTCTGCTAATTCATCCTCGCCTTTTCTCTCATTGCAAACACTGCTAACCGCACCTCTCTGTGTATTCACAGTTTCCTTTATCGTTTCCTTTGCCACGGAATTATCACTCGTAAAATTTTCATTAGCCCTGACGGCTATGTTCGTATCTACTGCTGCCGTATTTCCAGCGGCTTCTTTCCTAACAGATGTTCTGCTAGGCTGGGTCGTTGCCTTCTGATGCTCCACTCGCCTGTTAACATGTAGCGTTCTGTGCGGCAGAAATGACTCATTCTGGCTCGCAGCTGACGCTTGTTTCGCCACAACACGTCGCGGCGTTCCGAGCCTGTCCCTAGCCTGTCTCATTACATTACGGTCGGTCCGGTATCTTTTCTCAAATCGGGGCCGGTATGTATTGTCCGATTCCGTTTGGCCCGCAACGTTCGCGGAAATTAGTTTCCCGCGTCGTTGTTATTTTGCACGGTATATCCTCTACCGCGTCCTGAATAATTTCCTCTTCCTCTTCCTCTGCCTCTACCTCTTTGTATCATATTAACGCGAAATCCTTCGCCGTCATTTCGTTCGTCATTGTGTCGGTTATTACGGTTACCAAAATTTCGATAATTGGCACGACTTTCGCGCCAATGGTCTTCGTCTTCGACCCTTTCCAGAAATGCTTGGAAGCTACGATGATTGCTTCCTACATACCTCTTTGAATCTTCTGGGAGTTTTTTATATAACTCCCAGATAATTTCTGAATCTGATCTTCTGCCTCTTAAATGCGTCAATTTTCGGTACCAATACTCGCAGAAATCTTTCAAAGAATTTCTGCCCCTGTTATCATGCTGTTTGGCCATGATGAACTCCCGCCATAAGTGGTCCTGCTTTTGTTCAGACCAATATTCTTCCGTAAATCTTTGCCTAAATTCTACGAACGTCATTCGTTCGATGTCCAAATTAATTCCCCAGCGCTTAGCGTCACCTGCTAAGGCGCTAATTACAACGTTTATCTTTTCCTGATTAGACAAGTGTTCAGGAAATATTCTCTCGCAATTTTTGATGAAATCTAACGGATGCCACCCGTTATGTTTCTTGGCTGGATCGAAGCGTTCCTCGCCTTCTAACAGCTTCGTAATCGGTGTGCCATTACAGACAACACCAGGCCTATCTTTAATTTTGCTCTCCAGATCGAAAATTCTGCCTTGAATTTTCGTAGTATTTTGTTCACAGTTTTGAACACATCCGGTTACTTTTTTATCTAAATCCCTTTCAGTTTCTAAAACTACTTTTTCCAACCGTGATATCCCGTGTTGACATTCGTTTACGATCTCAGTTTTAAGACCGAAAACTTTTTCATCTACCTTAGTTTCAACCAGAGGTTCTACTTTCTCTTGGATGTTGAGAATTTCAACATCGAACCTACTGTTAATGTTAACAATTTCCCCCTGCATAGTATCCATATTCTTGTTAATGGTATCAACTTCAAGTTTCAGAGTATTTACCACAGAATTTAAATTACCCACTTTTTGTTCTACCTGTTCTATTTGTTTACTAATTTTAATTCCCTGTCCTTCAATTCGATCCACGTGTGTTTTGAGCTGCTCGTCAACGTGTGTTTTAAGCTGTTCATTCTGTGTTTTAAGTTGCTCGTCAACGTGCGTTTTAAGCTGCTCATTTTGTGTTTTGAGTTGCTCGTCAACGTGCGTTTTAAGTTGCTCATTCTGTCCTGCAATTTGTTTGGTTAATTGTTCAAATAAGTCGTTCATACTTAAAATTTTTATACTATTTTGTTCTACGGAATCCGTGTGTTCCGATTCTACTTCAACAGTCTCTTTCGGTTCTTTCTTTATCTGTGGTGAATCAAACATGTCAGTGGATTCGTTCA
This sequence comes from Schistocerca nitens, assembly GCF_023898315.1. Classification (NCBI taxonomy): domain Eukaryota; kingdom Metazoa; phylum Arthropoda; class Insecta; order Orthoptera; family Acrididae; genus Schistocerca; species Schistocerca nitens. The sequence goes on along the minus strand of NC_064615.1, from coordinate 1,197,792,596 downwards.
CGTACCCACTATCATCTACCAAGTCACCCTCTACTTCCTGTTTTGTCCCTTGCTGTGTTCGAGACGATCTCGACATTTCAATCTGTTCGTTGACGTGTTCATGATACTGTATGTACGCCAATTGTCTTTCGCTAACGCCATCTGTTATTTGGCCGCGTAAACTCCGGCTACTGTCAGTCGCATTCTCCATTTCGCTTGGCGCATTTACCCTGTCTACGTTCCTGTCCATATTGAATGCCAACTATACCACACTATTATACTTGACGCTCACTGTAATTTATTTTACTGAACTTTATTGCTATTCGTGCCACTGAACATCCACTGTTCGATCTTTACATTAATTTGTAATCGACAACAACTGGATGTCCTGTCACGGTCGCCACTTGTAACGCTACAGCCCTTTAACGGACGTGCGTTAGCTGTATAAAGCCTGTACTGTAATAAGTTCACGGGCTTCACCTTACCAACAAGGATTTTAGTACATAAATTGACCGCGTGTACCTAATAGAAGCAAGATCGGACTTGTAATCAGTAAATAACTACAGTGATACATCAAGCAAATGTATAGTATAATTGCGCGTTCGCATGGACAAGAAGTACACACAGTAGATGCTACCATTAATTAATAATTCGGTCGCCGGCCTACTTAGGCAATGAGTGAGTTTTTCCTTGTACAAGTTGTTACATGTACAAACATAGTCACGCGTAGTAATGATGCGTTATATGGCAAAGTTTGGACCCGGAAAAATCCACTGAACTAAAACTTTCTATCTTGGTACTAATTTGGACTAGACAAATTCACACAACACCACACATCAATGATTACTACAAATTGCATTTTTGTATATTGATCAGACTGAAATCGGGCATAGATTGCCCTAGGATACCCAGTTTTGAAGCCCACATACAATGTCACTATTAAAATTGAAAAACAACACTAATGCACTTAGGATTAATGTAGAACTTAACTTAACTGGTCAAATCTGATCAGCACATTTCAAGGTTTGAAAGAATGAACAAGAAAAAGGGGGGGGGGCCATGAAACTGTTATGGTCGTTATACTGAAACTGTTAATTACTAAAAGTCAAATTAACACTCAAATTTCTCAATCGATGGATAACCAATCTTTTGTTTTACTTCTGAATAATTTAACTGTCATTAGTTCTGTCTCAAGTTAATTAAATAGCATCGATAACTCAATTCAAAAGACTATCTTTCAGTTTATTTATACTTCTACCAACATTTGCAATAGTTCACAGAACTATTGCATTTCTTTATAGCAAAAGTTTGATTGCTGATAATTCTCATTTGCACTAATTATAAACTTTCAGTTCAGGATACTCGGGTTGCACAATACGAGGTAAGGATCCTGTCTAGGTCAGTGATCAGGATAAGTCATGGCTAAAGCAATTCTGGTAAAATTCACGTTATTATTACACAGTTAGAAACAGTTTCGACACTGGTCCACACATTTACACTTCTAAAGATGAAATAAAGGTTTGACCTGTGCAAGTCGGTGCGGCGGTTGGCGGGCAGCGAGGTTACGGGCAGCACGGCACACATACAAGCGCGGCTAAGGCTCACGCTACATAGGCACTTTCCATCTTCTTAGCGTCGTAATCTTTCCAATATTGTGCCTCAGAATATAGCCATGCCAGGTAGTCGTCGGAATCGGTGTACCCGAGGCTCAATGTAATCCACTTTTCCTAGGTAGCCTCCTCAGTACAGTACTTGTTCCTCGGATCAATTTACCACTCCGACTCTTACTGACTCTCGCCTCCGACTGACTGCTGTGCCCGTTGCGCCGAACCGCGCCCAGTGTGCGTTTTCCCGCGCTCGCCTGCCTTCACCTTTTCCCGCTCCCCTACAGGTAGGGTATTCACCACAGGTTTTCTATTACACATATTCTAATGCATTACCTACGTAAGGACCAAGTGTTTAAATTACAATTTCCACATTTTACAATATTTTTAACATTAAGTACACTTTCTTTTGATTATCACATTCTCTGAAATCTAACATAAATAATAATATTCATTACAAAAGTTACTCGCAGTTTCTTTAACATCACTATACGAGCCGAAAAAGAAGTTCAAAACCCTGCCAACATTAACTTATCTAAATTCATAAAGGAAAAAAATTATTATAGATACAGTTGTCGTTACAACAGGAGATCGACCATAAGGTGCCCGAGGCAGCAATAGACCCTTGGAGACAGGTCGGCCGGAGGACGATGTATTGAATCGCGACGCGATTTGTGTGTTCCATCGTCATTAACAGGCTCTGAACGTTACAATTAACTGTCAGTTTTGCGTCGCATTCGAAAATCTAGACTCACAGGAGATCGACCATAAGGTGCCCGAGGCAGCAATAGACCCTTGGAGACAGGTCTGCCGGAGGACGATGTATTGAATCGCGACGGGATTTGTGTGTTCCATCGTCATTAACAGGCTCTGAACGTTACAATTAACTGTCAGTTTTGCGTCGCATTCGAAAATCTAGACTCACAGGAGATCGACCATAAGGTGCCCGAGGCAGCAATAGACCCTTGGAGACAGGTCGGCCGGAGGACGATGTATTGAATCGCGACGCGATTTGTGTGTTCCATTGTCATTAAGAGGCTCTGAACCTTACAATTAACTGTCAGTTTTGCGTCGGATTCGAAAATCTAGACTCACAGGAGAACGACCATAAGGTGTCCGAGGCAGCACTACACCCTTGGAGACAAGTCGGCTGGAGGACGATGTATTGAATCGCGACGCGATTTGTGTGTTCCATCGTCATTAAAAGGCTCTGAACGTTACAATTAACTGCGTCGGATTCGAAACTCCAGACTCACAGGAGATCGACCATAAGGTGCCCGAGGCAGCAATAGACCCTTGGAGTGAGGTCGGCCGGAGGACGATGTATTGAATCGCGACGCGATTTGTGTGTTCCATTGTCATTAAGACGCTCTGAACCTTACAATTAACTGTCAGTTTTGCGTCGCATTCGAAAATCTAGACTCACAGGAGAACGACCATAAGGTGTCCAAGGCAGCACTAGACCCTTGGAGACAAGTCGGCTGGAGGACGACGTATTGAATCGCGACGCAATTTGTGTGTTCCATCGTCGTTAACAGGCTCTGAACCTTACAATTAACTGTCAGTTTTGCGTCGGATTCGAAAATCTAGACTCACAGGAGATCGACCAAAAGGTACCCGAGGCAGCAATAGACCCTTGGAGAGAGGTCGGCCGGAGGACGATGTATTGAATCGCGACGCGATTTGTGTGTTCCATTGTCATTAAGAGGCTCTGAACCTTGCAATAACCTATCAGTTTTGGGTCGGATTCGAAAATCTAGACTCACAGGAGAACGACCATACGGTGTCCGAGGCTGCACTAGACCCTTGGAGACAAGTCGGCTGGAGGACGATGTATTGAATCGCGACGCAATTTGTGTGTTCCACCGTCATTAACAGGCTCTGAACGTTACAATTAAGTGTCAGTTTTGCGTCGGATTCGAAAATCTAGACTCACAGGAGATCGACCATAAGGTGCCCGAGGCAGCAATAGACCCTTGGAGACAAGGCGGCTGGAGGACGATGTATTGAATCGCGACGCAATTTGTGTGTTCCATGGTCATTAACAGGCTCTGAAAGTTACAATTAACTGTCAGTTTTGCGTCGGATTCGAAAAACTAGACTCACAGCAGAGCGACCATAAGGTGCCCGAGGCAGCAGTAGAACTTTGGAGACAGGTCGGCTGTCGGACGATGTATTGATTCGCGACGCAATGTGTGTTCCATCGTCATTAAGAGGCTCTGAACGTTACAATTAACTGTCAGTTTTGCGTCGGATTCGAAAAACTAGACTCACAGGAGAACGACCATAAGGTGCCTGAGGCAGCAATAGACCCTTGGAGACAGGTCGGCTGGAGGACGATGTATTGAATCGCGACGCAATTTGTGTGTTCCATCGTCATTAAGATGCTCTGAACCTTACAATTAACTGTCAGTTTTGCGTCGGATTCAAAAACCTAGACTCACAGAAGAACGACCATAAAGTGCCCGAGGCAAAACTAGACCCTTGGAGACAAGTCGGCTGGAGGACGATGTATTGAATCGCGACGCAATTTGTATGTTCCATCGTCATTAACAGGCTCTGAACGTTACAATTTACTGTCAGTTATGCGTCGTATTCGGAAAACTAAACGCACAGCAGAACGACCATTAGGTGCCCGAGGCAGCAATAGACCCTTGGGGTCAGGTCGGCTGTCGGACGAAGTATTGAATCTCGACGCAATTTGTGTGTTCCATCGTCATTAAGAGGCTCTGAACGTTACAATTAACTGTCAGTTATGCGTCGGATTCGAAAAACTAGACACAGGAGAACGACCATAAGGTGACCGAGGCAGCAATAGACCCTTGGAGACAAGGCGGCTGGAGGACGATGTATTGAATCGCGACGCAATTTGTGTGTTCCATATTCATTAACAGGCTCTGAACGTTACAATTAACTGTCAGTTTTGCGTCGGATTCGAAAAACTAGACACACAGCAGAGCGACCATAAGGTGCCCGAGGCAGCAATAGACCTTTGGAGACAGGTCGGCTGTCGGACGATGTATTGAATCTCGACGCAATTTGTGTGTTCCATCGTCATTAAGGGGCTCTGAACGTTACAATTAATTGTCAGTTTTGCGTCGGATTCGAAAAACTAGACTCACAGGAGAACGACGATCAGGTGCCCGAGGCAGCTATAGACCCTTGGAGACAAGTCGACAGAAGGACGATGTATTGAATCGCGACGCAATTTGTGTGTTCCATCGTCATTAACAGGCTCTGAACGTTGCAATTAACTGTCAGTTTTGCGTCGGATTCGAAAATCTAGACTCACAGGAGATCGACCATAAGGTGCCCGAGGCAGCAATAGACCCTTGGAGACAAGGCGGCTGGAGGACGATGTATTGAATCGCGACGCAATTTGTGTGTTCCATAGTCATTAACAGGCTCTGAAAGTTAGAATTAACTGTCAGTTTTGCGTCGGATTCGAAAAACTAGACTCACAGCAGAGCGACCATAAGGTGCCCGAGGCAGCAATAGACCTTTGGAGACAGGTCGGCTGTCGGACGATGTATTGATTCGCGACGCAATTTGTGTGTTCCATCGTCATTAACAGGCTCTGAACGTTACAATTAACTGTCAGTTTTGCGTCGGATTCGTAAATCTAGACTCACAGGATATCGACCATAAGGTGCCCGAGGCAGCAATAGGCCCTTGGAGACAGGTCGGCCGGAGGACGATGTATTGAATCGCGACGCAATTTGTGTGTTCCAATGTCATTAAGAGGCTCTGAACCTTACAATTAACTGTCAGTTTTGCGTCGGATTCGAAAATCTAGACTCAAAGAAGAACGACCATAAGGTGCCCGAGGCAGCACTAGACCCTTGGAGACAAGTTGGCTGGAGGGCGATGTATTGAATCGCGACGCGATTTGTGTGTTCCATCGTCATTAACAGGCTCTGAACGTTACAATTAACTGTCAGTTTTGCGTCGGATTCGAAAATCTAGACTCACAGGAGATCGACCATAAGGTGCCCGAGGCAGCAATAAACCCTTGGAGACAGGTCGGCCGGAGGACGATGTATTAAATCGCGACGCAATTTGTGTGTTCCATTGTCATTAAGGGGCTCTGAACCTTACGATTAACTGTCAGTTTTGCGTCGGATTCGAAAATCTAGACTCACAGGAGAACGACCATAAGGTGCCCGAGGCAGCACTAGACCCTTGGAGACAAGTCGGCTGGAGGACGATGTATTGAATCGCGACGCGATTTGTGTGTTCCATCGTCATTAACAGGCTCTGAACGTTACAATTAACTGTCAGTTTTGCGTCGGATTCGAAAATCTAGACTCACAGGAGATCGACCATAAGGTGCCCGAGGCAGCAATAGACCCTTGGAGACAGGTCGGCCGGAGGACGATGTATTGAAGCGCGACGCGATTTGTGTGTTCCATCGTCATTAACAGGCTCTGAACGTTACAATCAACTGTCAGTTTTGTGTCCGATTCGAAAATCTAGACTCACAGGAGAACGACCATAAGGTGCCCGAGGCAGCAATAGACCTTTGGAGACAGGTCGGCCGGAGGACGATGTATTGAATCGCGACGCAATTTGTGTGTTCCATCGTCATTAACAGGCTCTGAACCTTACAATTAACTGTCAGTTTTGCGTCACATTCGAAAATCTAGACTCACAGGAGATCAACCATAAGGTGCCCGAGGCAGCAATAGACCCTTGGAGACAGGTCGGCCGGAGGACGATGTATTGAATAGCAACGCGATTTGTGTGTTCCATCGTCATTAACAGGCTCTGAACGTTACAATTAACTGTCAGTTTTGCGTCGGATTGGAAAATCTAGACTCACAGGAGATCGACCATAAGGTGCCCGAGGCAGCAATAGACCCTTGGAGACAGGTCTGCCGGAGGACGATGTATTGAATCGCGACGGGATTTGTGGGTTCCATCGTCCTTAACAGGCTCTGAACGTTACAATTAACTGTCAGTTTTGCGTCGGATTCGAAAATCTAGACTCACAGGAGATCGACCATAAGGTGCCCGAGGCAGCAATAGACCCTTGGAGACAGGTCGGCCGGAGGACGATGTATTGAATCGCGACGCAATTTGTGTGTTCCATCGTCATTAACAGGCTCTGAACCTTGCAATTAACTGTCAGTTTTGCGTCGGATTCGAAAATCTAGACTCACAGGAGATCAACCATAAGGTGCCCGAGGCAGCAATAGACCCTTGGAGACAGGTCGGCCGGAGGACGATGTATTGAATCGCGACGCGATTTGTGTGTACCATCGTCATTAACAGGCTCTGAACGTTACAATTAACTGTCAGTTTTGCGTCGGATTCGAAAATCTAGACTCACAGGAGATCGACCATAAGGTGCCCGAGGCAGCAATAGACCCTTGGAGACAGGTCTGCCGGAGGACGATGTATTGAATCGCGACGCGATTTGTGTGTTCCATTGTTATTAAGAGGCTCTGAACCTTACAATTATCTGTCAGTTTTGCGTCGGATTCGAAAATCTAGACTCACAGGAGAACGACCATAAGGTGTCCGAGGCAGCACTAGACCCTTGGAGACAAGTCGGCTGGAGGACGATGTATTGAATCGCGACGCAATTTGTGTGTTCCATCGTCATTAACAGGCTCTGAACGTTACAATTAACTGTCAGTTTTGCGTCGGATTCGAAAATCTAGACTCACAGGAGATCGACCATAAGGTGCCCGAGGCAGCAATAGACCCTTGGAGACAGGTCGGCCGAAGGACGATGTATTGAATCGCGACGCAATTTGTGTGTTCCATTGTCATTAAGAGGCTCTGAACCTTGCAATTAACTGTCAGTTTTGCATCGGATTCCAAAATCTAAACTCACAGAGGAACGACCATAAGGTGCCCGAGGCAGCACTAGACCCTTAGAGACAAGTCGGCTGGAGGACGATGTATTGAATCGCGACGCGATTTGTGTGATCCATCGTCAATAACAGGCTCTGAACGTTACAATCAACTGTCAGTTTTGCGTCGGATTCGAAAATCTAGACTCACCGGAGAACGACCATAAGGTGCCCGAGGCAGCAATAGACCCTTGGAGACAGGTCGGCCGGAGGACGATGTATTGAATCGCGACGCGATTTGTGTGTACCATCGTCATTAACAGGCTCTGAACGTTACAATTAACTGTCAGTTTTGCGTCGGATTCGAAAATCTAGACTCACAGGAGATCGACCATAAGGTGCCCGAGGCAGCAATAGACCCTTGGAGACAGGTCTGCCGGAGGACGATGTATTGAATCGCGACGCGATTTGTGTGTTCCATTGTTATTAAGAGGCTCTGAACCTTGCAATTAACTGTCAGTTTTGCATCGGATTCCAAAATCTAAACTCACAGAGGAACGACCATAAGGTGCCCGAGGCAGCACTAGACCCTTAGAGACAAGTCGGCTGGAGGACGATGTATTGAATCGCGACGCGATTTGTGTGATCCATCGTCATTAACAGGCTCTGAACGTTACAATCAACTGTCAGTTTTGCGTCGGATTCGAAAATCTAGACTCACCGGAGAACGACCATAAGGTGCCCGAGGCAGCAATAGACCCTTGGAGACAGGTCGGCCGGAGGACGATGTATTGAATCGCGACGCAATTTGTGTGTTCCATCGTCATTAACAGGCTCTGAACCTTGCAATTAACTGTCAGTTTTGCGTCGGATTCGAAAATCTAGACTCACAGGAGATCAACCATAAGTTGCCCGAGGCAGCAATAGACCCTTGGAGACAAGTCGGCCGGAGGACGATGTATTGAATCGCGACGCGATTTGTGTGTTCCATCGTCATTAACAGGCTCTGAACGTTACAATTAACTGTCAGTTTTGCGTAGGATTCGAAAATCTAGACTCACAGGAGATCGACCATAAGGTGCCCGAGGCAGCAATAGACCCTTGGAGACAGGTCGTCCGGAGGACGATGTATTGAATCGCGACGCGATTTGTGTGTTCCATTGTCATTAAGAGGCTCTGAACCTTACAATTAACTGTCAGTTTTGCGTCGCATTCGAAAATCTAGACTCACAGGAGAACGACATTAAGGTGTCCGAGGCAGCACTAGACCCTTGGAGACAAGTCGGCTGGAGGACGACGTATTGAATCGCGACGCAATTTGTGTGTTCCATCGTCATTAACAGGCTCTGAACGTTACAATTAACTGTCAGTTTTGCGTCGGATTCGAAAATCTAGACTCACTGGAGATCGACCATAAGGTGCCCGAGGCAGCAATAGACCCTTGGAGACAGGTCGGCCGGAGGATGATGTATTGAATCGCGACGCGATTTGTGTGTTCCATTGTCATTAAGAGGCTCTGAACCTTGCAATTAACTGTCAGTTTTGCGTCGGATTCGAAAATCTAGACTCACAGGAGAACGACCATACGGTGTCGTCCGAGGCAGCACTAGACCCTTGGAGACAAGTCGGCTGGAGGACGATGTATTGGAACGCGACGCAATTTGTGTGTTCCACCGTCATTAACAGGCTCTTAACGTTACAATTAACTGTCAGTTTTGCGTCGGATTCGAAAATCTAGACTCACAGGAGATCGACCATAAGGTGCCCGAGGCAGCAATAGACCCTTGGAGACAGGTCGGCCGGAGGACGATGTATTGAATCCCGACGCGATTTGTGTATTCCATTGTCATTAAGAGGCTCTGAACCTTACAATTAACTGTAAGTTTTGCGTCGGATTCGAAAATCTAGACTCACAGAAGAACGACCATAAGGTGCCCGAGGCAGCATTAGACCCTTGGAGACAAGTCGGCTGGAGGACGAAGTATTGAATCGCGACGCAATTTGTGTGTTCCATCGTCATTAACAGGCTCTGAACCTTACAATTAACTGTCAGTTTTGCGTCGGATTCAAAAGTCTAGACTCACAGGAGATCGACCATAAGGTGCCCGAGGCAGCAATAGACCCTTGGAGACAGGTCGGCCGGAGGACGATGTATTGAATCGCGACGCAATTTGTGTGTTACATCGTCATTAACAGGCTCTGAACGTTACAATTAACTGTCAGGTTTGCGTCGGATTCGAAAATCTAGACTCACAGGAGATCGACCATAAGGTGCCCGAGGCAGCAATAGACCCTTGGAGACAGGTCGGCCGGAGGACGATGTATTGAATCGCGACGCGATTTGTGTGTTCCATCGTCATTAACAGTCCCTGAACGATATAATTAACTGTCAGTTTTGCGTCGGATTCGAAAATCTAGTCTCACAGGAGATCGACCATAAGGTGCCCGAGGCAGCAATAGACCATTGGAGACAGGTCGGCCGGAGGACGATGTATTGAATCGCGACGCGATTTGTGTGTTCCATTGTCATTTAGAGGCTCTGAACCTTACGATTAACTGTCAGTTTTGCGTCGGATTCGAAAATCTAGACTCACAGGAGAACGACCATAAGGTGCCCGAGGCAGCACTAGACCCCTGGAGACAAGTCGGCTGGAGGACGATGTATTGAATCGCGACGCGATTTGTGTGTTCCATCGTCATTAACAGGCTCTAAACGTTACAATTAACTGTCAGTTTTGCGTCGGATTCGAAAATCTAGACTCACAGGAGATCGACCATAAGGTGCCCGAGGCAGCAATAGACCCTTGGAGACAGGTCGGCCGGAGGACGATGTATTGAATCGCGACGCAATTTGTGTGTTCCATTGTCAGTAAGAGGCTCTGAACCTTACAATTAACTGTCAGTTTTGCGTCGGATTCGAAAATCTAGACTCACAGAGGAACGATCATAAGGTGCCCCAGGCAGCACTAGACCCTTGGAGACAAGTCGGCTGGAGGACGATGTATTGAATCGCGACGCGATTTGTGTGTTCCATCGTCATTAAAAGGCTCTGAACGTTATAATCAACTGTCAGTTTTGCGTCGGATTCGAAAATCTAGACTCACAGGAGAACGACCATAAGGTGCCCGAGGCAGCAATAGACCCTTGGAGACAGGTCGGCCGGAGGACGATGTATTGAATTTCGACGCAATTTGTGTGTTCCATCGTCATTAACAGATCTGAACCTTACAATTAACTGTCAATTTTGCGTCGGATTCGAAAATCTAGACTCACAGGAGATCGACCATAAGGTGCCCGAGGCAGCAATAGACCCTTGGAGACAGGTCGGCCGGAGGACGATGTATTGAATCGCGACGCGATTTGTGTGTTCCATCGTCATTAACAGGCTCTGAACGTTACAATTAACTGTCAGTTTTGCGTCGGATTTGAAAATCTAGACTCACAGGAGATCGACCATAAGGTGCCCGAGGCAGCAATAGACCCTTGGAGACAGGTCTGCCGGAACACGATGTATTGAATCGCGACGGGATTTGTGTGTTCCATCGTCATTAACAGGCTCTGAACGTTACAATTAACTGTCAGTTTTACGTCGCATTCGAAAATCTAGACTCACAGGAGATCGACCATAAGGTGCCCGAGGCAGCAATAGACCCTTGGAGACAGGTCGGCCGGAGGACGATGTATTGAATCGCGACGCGATTTGTGTGTTCCATTGTCATTAAGAGGTTCTGAACCTTACAATTAACTGTCAGTTTTGCGTCGCATTCGAAAATCTAGACTCACAGGAGAACGACCATAAGGTGTCCGAGGCAGCACTAGACCCTTGGAGACAAGTCGGCTGGAGGACGACGTATTGAATCGCGACGCAATTTGTGTGTTCCATCGTCATTAACAGGCTCTGAACCTTACAATTAACTGTCAGTTTTGCGTCGGATTCGAAAATCTAGACTCACAGGAGATCGACCATAAGGTGCCCGAGGCAGCAATAGACCCTTGGAGACAGGTCGGCCGGAGGACGATGTATTGAATCGCGACGCGATTTGTGTGTTCCATTGTCATTAAGAGGCTCTGAACCTTGCAATAACCTATCAGTTTTGGGTCGGATTCGAAAATCTAGACTCACAGGACCATACGGTGTCCGAGGCAGCACTATACCCTTGGAGACAAGTCGGCTGGAGGACGATGTATTAATCGCGACGCAATTTGTGTGTTCCATTGTCAGTAAGAGGCTCTGAACCTTACAATTAACTGTCAGTTTTGCGTCGGATTCGAAAATCTAGACTCACAGAGGAACGATCATAAGGTGCCCGAGGCAGCACTAGACCCTTGGAGACAAGTCGGCTGGAGGACGATGTATTGAATCGCGACGCGATTTGTGTGTTCCATCGTCATTAACAGGCTCTGAACGTTACAATTAACTGTCAGTTTTGCGTCGGATTCGAAAAACTAGACTCACAGGAGAACGACCATAAGGTGCCTGAGGCAGCAATAGACCCTTGGAGACAGGTCGGCTGGAGGACGATGTATTGAATCGCGACGCAATTTGTGTGTTCCATCGTCATTAAGATGCTCTGAACCTTACAATTAACTGTCAGTTTTGCGTCGGATTCAAAAACCTAGACTCACAGAAGAACGACCATAAAGTGCCCGAGGCAAAACTAGACCCTTGGAGACAAGTCGGCTGGAGGACGATGTATTGAATCGCGACGCAATTTGTATGTTCCATCGTCATTAACAGGCTCTGAACGTTACAATTTACTGTCAGTTATGCGTCGTATTCGGAAAACTAAACGCACAGCAGAACGACCATTAGGTGCCCGAGGCAGCAATAGACCCTTGGGGTCAGGTCGGCTGTCGGACGAAGTATTGAATCTCGACGCAATTTGTGTGTTCCATCGTCATTAAGAGGCTCTGAACGTTACAATTAACTGTCAGTTATGCGTCGGATTCGAAAAACTAGACACAGGAGAACGACCATAAGGTGACCGAGGCAGCAATAGACCCTTGGAGACAAGGCGGCTGGAGGACGATGTATTGAATCGCGACGCAATTTGTGTGTTCCATATTCATTAACAGGCTCTGAACGTTACAATTAACTGTCAGTTTTGCGTCGGATTCGAAAAACTAGACACACAGCAGAGCGACCATAAGGTGCCCGAGGCAGCAATAGACCTTTGGAGACAGGTCGGCTGTCGGACGATGTATTGAATCTCGACGCAATTTGTGTGTTCCATCGTCATTAAGGGGCTCTGAACGTTACAATTAATTGTCAGTTTTGCGTCGGATTCGAAAAACTAGACTCACAGGAGAACGACGATCAGGTGCCCGAGGCAGCTATAGACCCTTGGAGACAAGTCGACAGAAGGACGATGTATTGAATCGCGACGCAATTTGTGTGTTCCATCGTCATTAACAGGCTCTGAACGTTGCAATTAACTGTCAGTTTTGCGTCGGATTCGAAAATCTAGACTCACAGGAGATCGACCATAAGGTGCCCGAGGCAGCAATAGACCCTTGGAGACAAGGCGGCTGGAGGACGATGTATTGAATCGCGACGCAATTTGTGTGTTCCATAGTCATTAACAGGCTCTGAAAGTTAGAATTAACTGTCAGTTTTGCGTCGGATTCGAAAAACTAGACTCACAGCAGAGCGACCATAAGGTGCCCGAGGCAGCAATAGACCTTTGGAGACAGGTCGGCTGTCGGACGATGTATTGATTCGCGACGCAATTTGTGTGTTCCATCGTCATTAACAGGCTCTGAACGTTACAATTAACTGTCAGTTTTGCGTCGGATTCGTAAATCTAGACTCACAGGATATCGACCATAAGGTGCCCGAGGCAGCAATAGGCCCTTGGAGACAGGTCGGCCGGAGGACGATGTATTGAATCGCGACGCAATTTGTGTGTTCCAATGTCATTAAGAGGCTCTGAACCTTACAATTAACTGTCAGTTTTGCGTCGGATTCGAAAATCTAGACTCAAAGAAGAACGACCATAAGGTGCCCGAGGCAGCACTAGACCCTTGGAGACAAGTTGGCTGGAGGGCGATGTATTGAATCGCGACGCGATTTGTGTGTTCCATCGTCATTAACAGGCTCTGAACGTTACAATTAACTGTCAGTTTTGCGTCGGATTCGAAAATCTAGACTCACAGGAGATCGACCATAAGGTGCCCGAGGCAGCAATAAACCCTTGGAGACAGGTCGGCCGGAGGACGATGTATTAAATCGCGACGCAATTTGTGTGTTCCATTGTCATTAAGGGGCTCTGAACCTTACGATTAACTGTCAGTTTTGCGTCGGATTCGAAAATCTAGACTCACAGGAGAACGACCATAAGGTGCCCGAGGCAGCACTAGACCCTTGGAGACAAGTCGGCTGGAGGACGATGTATTGAATCGCGACGCGATTTGTGTGTTCCATCGTCATTAACAGGCTCTGAACGTTACAATTAACTGTCAGTTTTGCGTCGGATTCGAAAATCTAGACTCACAGGAGATCGACCATAAGGTGCCCGAGGCAGCAATAGACCCTTGGAGACAGGTCGGCCGGAGGACGATGTATTGAAGCGCGACGCGATTTGTGTGTTCCATCGTCATTAACAGGCTCTGAACGTTACAATCAACTGTCAGTTTTGTGTCCGATTCGAAAATCTAGACTCACAGGAGAACGACCATAAGGTGCCCGAGGCAGCAATAGACCTTTGGAGACAGGTCGGCCGGAGGACGATGTATTGAATCGCGACGCAATTTGTGTGTTCCATCGTCATTAACAGGCTCTGAACCTTACAATTAACTGTCAGTTTTGCGTCACATTCGAAAATCTAGACTCACAGGAGATCAACCATAAGGTGCCCGAGGCAGCAATAGACCCTTGGAGACAGGTCGGCCGGAGGACGATGTATTGAATAGCAACGCGATTTGTGTGTTCCATCGTCATTAACAGGCTCTGAACGTTACAATTAACTGTCAGTTTTGCGTCGGATTGGAAAATCTAGACTCACAGGAGATCGACCATAAGGTGCCCGAGGCAGCAATAGACCCTTGGAGACAGGTCTGCCGGAGGACGATGTATTGAATCGCGACGGGATTTGTGGGTTCCATCGTCCTTAACAGGCTCTGAACGTTACAATTAACTGTCAGTTTTGCGTCGGATTCGAAAATCTAGACTCACAGGAGATCGACCATAAGGTGCCCGAGGCAGCAATAGACCCTTGGAGACAGGTCGGCCGGAGGACGATGTATTGAATCGCGACGCAATTTGTGTGTTCCATCGTCATTAACAGGCTCTGAACCTTGCAATTAACTGTCAGTTTTGCGTCGGATTCGAAAATCTAGACTCACAGGAGATCAACCATAAGGTGCCCGAGGCAGCAATAGACCCTTGGAGACAGGTCGGCCGGAGGACGATGTATTGAATCGCGACGCGATTTGTGTGTACCATCGTCATTAACAGGCTCTGAACGTTACAATTAACTGTCAGTTTTGCGTCGGATTCGAAAATCTAGACTCACAGGAGATCGACCATAAGGTGCCCGAGGCAGCAATAGACCCTTGGAGACAGGTCTGCCGGAGGACGATGTATTGAATCGCGACGCGATTTGTGTGTTCCATTGTTATTAAGAGGCTCTGAACCTTACAATTATCTGTCAGTTTTGCGTCGGATTCGAAAATCTAGACTCACAGGAGAACGACCATAAGGTGTCCGAGGCAGCACTAGACCCTTGGAGACAAGTCGGCTGGAGGACGATGTATTGAATCGCGACGCAATTTGTGTGTTCCATCGTCATTAACAGGCTCTGAACGTTACAATTAACTGTCAGTTTTGCGTCGGATTCGAAAATCTAGACTCACAGGAGATCGACCATAAGGTGCCCGAGGCAGCAATAGACCCTTGGAGACAGGTCGGCCGAAGGACGATGTATTGAATCGCGACGCAATTTGTGTGTTCCATTGTCATTAAGAGGCTCTGAACCTTGCAATTAACTGTCAGTTTTGCATCGGATTCCAAAATCTAAACTCACAGAGGAACGACCATAAGGTGCCCGAGGCAGCACTAGACCCTTAGAGACAAGTCGGCTGGAGGACGATGTATTGAATCGCGACGCGATTTGTGTGATCCATCGTCAATAACAGGCTCTGAACGTTACAATCAACTGTCAGTTTTGCGTCGGATTCGAAAATCTAGACTCACCGGAGAACGACCATAAGGTGCCCGAGGCAGCAATAGACCCTTGGAGACAGGTCGGCCGGAGGACGATGTATTGAATCGCGACGCGATTTGTGTGTACCATCGTCATTAACAGGCTCTGAACGTTACAATTAACTGTCAGTTTTGCGTCGGATTCGAAAATCTAGACTCACAGGAGATCGACCATAACGTGCCCGAGGCAGCAATAGACCCTTGGAGACAGGTCTGCCGGAGGACGATGTATTGAATCGCGACGCGATTTGTGTGTTCCATTGTTATTAAGAGGCTCTGAACCTTGCAATTAACTGTCAGTTTTGCATCGGATTCCAAAATCTAAACTCACAGAGGAACGACCATAAGGTGCCCGAGGCAGCACTAGACCCTTAGAGACAAGTCGGCTGGAGGACGATGTATTGAATCGCGACGCGATTTGTGTGATCCATCGTCATTAACAGGCTCTGAACGTTACAATCAACTGTCAGTTTTGCGTCGGATTCGAAAATCTAGACTCACCGGAGAACGACCATAAGGTGCCCGAGGCAGCAATAGACCCTTGGAGACAGGTCGGCCGGAGGACGATGTATTGAATCGCGACGCAATTTGTGTGTTCCATCGTCATTAACAGGCTCTGAACCTTGCAATTAACTGTCAGTTTTGCGTCGGATTCGAAAATCTAGACTCACAGGAGATCAACCATAAGGTGCCCGAGGCAGCAATAGACCCTTGGAGACAAGTCGGCCGGAGGACGATGTATTGAATCGCGACGCGATTTGTGTGTTCCATCGTCATTAACAGGCTCTGAACGTTACAATTAACTGTCAGTTTTGCGTAGGATTCGAAAATCTAGACTCACAGGAGATCGACCATAAGGTGCCCGAGGCAGCAATAGACCCTTGGAGACAGGTCGTCCGGAGGACGATGTATTGAATCGCGACGCGATTTGTGTGTTCCATTGTCATTAAGAGGCTCTGAACCTTACAATTAACTGTCAGTTTTGCGTCGCATTCGAAAATCTAGACTCACAGGAGAACGACATTAAGGTGTCCGAGGCAGCACTAGACCCTTGGAGACAAGTCGGCTGGAGGACGACGTATTGAATCGCGACGCAATTTGTGTGTTCCATCGTCATTAACAGGCTCTGAACGTTACAATTAACTGTTAGTTTTGCGTCGGATTCGAAAATCTAGACTCACTGGAGATCGACCATAAGGTGCCCGAGGCAGCAATAGACCCTTGGAGACAGGTCGGCCGGAGGATGATGTATTGAATCGCGACGCGATTTGTGTGTTCCATTGTCATTAAGAGGCTCTGAACCTTGCAATTAACTGTCAGTTTTGCGTCGGATTCGAAAATCTAGACTCACAGGAGAACGACCATACGGTGTCGTCCGAGGCAGCACTAGACCCTTGGAGACAAGTCGGCTGGAGGACGATGTATTGGAACGCGACGCAATTTGTGTGTTCCACCGTCATTAACAGGCTCTTAACGTTACAATTAACTGTCAGTTTTGCGTCGGATTCGAAAATCTAGACTCACAGGAGATCGACCATAAGGTGCCCGAGGCAGCAATAGACCCTTGGAGACAGGTCGGCCGGAGGACGATGTATTGAATCCCGACGCGATTTGTGTATTCCATTGTCATTAAGAGGCTCTGAACCTTACAATTAACTGTAAGTTTTGCGTCGGATTCGAAAATCTAGACTCACAGAAGAACGACCATAAGGTGCCCGAGGCAGCATTAGACCCTTGGAGACAAGTCGGCTGGAGGACGAAGTATTGAATCGCGACGCAATTTGTGTGTTCCATCGTCATTAACAGGCTCTGAACCTTACAATTAACTGTCAGTTTTGCGTCGGATTCAAAAGTCTAGACTCACAGGAGATCGACCATAAGGTGCCCGAGGCAGCAATAGACCCTTGGAGACAGGTCGGCCGGAGGACGATGTATTGAATCGCGACGCAATTTGTGTGTTACATCGTCATTAACAGGCTCTGAACGTTACAATTAACTGTCAGGTTTGCGTCGGATTCGAAAATCTAGACTCACAGGAGATCGACCATAAGGTGCCCGAGGCAGCAATAGACCCTTGGAGACAGGTCGGCCGGAGGACGATGTATTGAATCGCGACGCGATTTGTGTGTTCCATCGTCATTAACAGTCCCTGAACGATATAACTAACTGTCAGTTTTGCGTCGGATTCGAAAATCTAGTCTCACAGGAGATCGACCATAAGGTGCCCGAGGCAGCAATAGACCATTGGAGACAGGTCGGCCGGAGGACGATGTATTGAATCGCGACGCGATTTGTGTGTTCCATTGTCATTTAGAGGCTCTGAACCTTACGATTAACTGTCAGTTTTGCGTCGGATTCGAAAATCTAGACTCACAGGAGAACGACCATAAGGTGCCCGAGGCAGCACTAGACCCCTGGAGACAAGTCGGCTGGAGGACGATGTATTGAATCGCGACGCGATTTGTGTGTTCCATCGTCATTAACAGGCTCTAAACGTTACAATTAACTGTCAGTTTTGCGTCGGATTCGAAAATCTAGACTCACAGGAGATCGACCATAAGGTGCCCGAGGCAGCAATAGACCCTTGGAGACAGGTCGGCCGGAGGACGATGTATTGAATCGCGACGCAATTTGTGTGTTCCATTGTCAGTAAGAGGCTCTGAACCTTACAATTAACTGTCAGTTTTGCGTCGGATTCGAAAATCTAGACTCACAGAGGAACGATCATAAGGTGCCCCAGGCAGCACTAGACCCTTGGAGACAAGTCGGCTGGAGGACGATGTATTGAATCGCGACGCGATTTGTGTGTTCCATCGTCATTAAAAGGCTCTGAACGTTATAATCAACTGTCAGTTTTGCGTCGGATTCGAAAATCTAGACTCACAGGAGAACGACCATAAGGTGCCCGAGGCAGCAATAGACCCTTGGAGACAGGTCGGCCGGAGGACGATGTATTGAATTTCGACGCAATTTGTGTGTTCCATCGTCATTAACAGATCTGAACCTTACAATTAACTGTCAATTTTGCGTCGGATTCGAAAATCTAGACTCACAGGAGATCGACCATAAGGTGCCCGAGGCAGCAATAGACCCTTGGAGACAGGTCGGCCGGAGGACGATGTATTGAATCGCGACGCGATTTGTGTGTTCCATCGTCATTAACAGGCTCTGAACGTTACAATTAACTGTCAGTTTTGCGTCGGATTTGAAAATCTAGACTCACAGGAGATCGACCATAAGGTGCCCGAGGCAGCAATAGACCCTTGGAGACAGGTCTGCCGGAACACGATGTATTGAATCGCGACGGGATTTGTGTGTTCCATCGTCATTAACAGGCTCTGAACGTTACAATTAACTGTCAGTTTTACGTCGCATTCGAAAATCTAGACTCACAGGAGATCGACCATAAGGTGCCCGAGGCAGCAATAGACCCTTGGAGACAGGTCGGCCGGAGGACGATGTATTGAATCGCGACGCGATTTGTGTGTTCCATTGTCATTAAGAGGTTCTGAACCTTACAATTAACTGTCAGTTTTGCGTCGCATTCGAAAATCTAGACTCACAGGAGAACGACCATAAGGTGTCCGAGGCAGCACTAGACCCTTGGAGACAAGTCGGCTGGAGGACGACGTATTGAATCGCGACGCAATTTGTGTGTTCCATCGTCATTAACAGGCTCTGAACCTTACAATTAACTGTCAGTTTTGCGTCGGATTCGAAAATCTAGACTCACAGGAGATCGACCATAAGGTGCCCGAGGCAGCAATAGACCCTTGGAGACAGGTCGGCCGGAGGACGATGTATTGAATCGCGACGCGATTTGTGTGTTCCATTGTCATTAAGAGGCTCTGAACCTTGCAATAACCTATCAGTTTTGGGTCGGATTCGAAAATCTAGACTCACAGGACCATACGGTGTCCGAGGCAGCACTATACCCTTGGAGACAAGTCGGCTGGAGGACGATGTATTAATCGCGACGCAATTTGTGTGTTCCATTGTCAGTAAGAGGCTCTGAACCTTACAATTAACTGTCAGTTTTGCGTCGGATTCGAAAATCTAGACTCACAGAGGAACGATCATAAGGTGCCCGAGGCAGCACTAGACCCTTGGAGACAAGTCGGCTGGAGGACGATGTATTGAATCGCGACGCGATTTGTGTGTTCCATCGTCATTAACAGGCTCTGAACGTTATAATCAACTGTCAGTTTTGCGTCGGATTCGAAAATCTAGACTCACAGGAGAACGACCATAAGGTGCCCGAGGCAGCAATAGACCCTTGGAGACAGGTCGGCCGGAGGACGATGTATTGAATCGCGACGCAATTTGTGTGTTCCATCGTCATTAACAGCTCTGAACCTTACAATTAACTGTCAGTTTTGCGTCGGATTCAAAAATCTAGACTCACAGGAGATCGACCATAAGGTGCCCGAGGCAGCAATAGACCCTTGGAGACAGGTCGGCCGGAGGACGATGTATTGAATCGCGACGCGATTTGTGTGTTCCATCGTCATTAACAGGCTCTGAACGTTACAATTAACTGTCAGTTTTACGTCGCATTCGAAAATCTAGACTCACAGGAGATCGACCATAAGGTGCCCGAGGCAGCAATAGACCCTTGGAGACAGGTCGGCAGGAGGACGATGTATTGAATCGCGACGCGATTTGTGTGTTCCATTGTCATTAAGAGGCTCTGAACCTTACAATTAACAGTCAGTTTTGCGTGGGATTCGAAAATCTAGACTCACAGGAGAACGACCATAAGGTGTCCGAGGCAGCACTAGACCCTTGGAGACAAGTCGGCTGGAGGACGATGTATTGAATCGCGACGCAATTTGTGTGTTCCATCGTCATTAAAAGGCTCTGAACGTTACAATTAACTGCGTCGG
This sequence comes from Schistocerca nitens, assembly GCF_023898315.1. NCBI lineage: Eukaryota > Metazoa > Arthropoda > Insecta > Orthoptera > Acrididae > Schistocerca > Schistocerca nitens. The sequence goes on along the minus strand of NC_064615.1, from coordinate 1,197,772,123 downwards.
ATTCGAAACTCTAGACTCACAGGAGATCGACCATAAGGTGCCCGAGGCAGCAATAGACCCTTGGAGACAGGTCGGCCGGAGGACGATGTATTGAATCGCGACGCGATTTGTGTGTTCCATTGTCATTAAGAGGTTCTGAACCTTACAATTAACTGTCAGTTTTGCGTCGGATTCGAAAATCTAGACTCACAGGAGAACGACCATAAGGTGTCCGAGGCAGCACTAGACCCTTGGAGACAAGTCGGCTGGAGGACGACGTATTGAATCGCGACGCGATTTGTGAGTTCCATCGTCATTAACAGGCTCTGAACCTTACAATTAACTGTCAGTTTTGCGTCGGATTCGAAAATCTAGACTCACAGGAGATCGACCATAAGGTGCCCGAGGCAGCAATAGACCCTTGGAGACAGGTCGGCCGGAGGACGATGTATTGAATCGCGACGCGATTTGTGTGTTCCATTGTCTTTAAGAGGTTCTGAACCTTACAATTAACTGTCAGTTTTGCGTCGCATTCGAAAATCTAGACTCACAGGAGAACGACCATAAGGTGTCCGAGGCAGCACTAGACCCTTGGAGACAAGTCGGCTGGAGGACGACGTATTGAATCGCGACGCAATTTGTGTGTTCCATCGTCATTAACAGGCTCTGAACCTTACAATTAACTGTCAGTTTTGCGTCGGATTCGAAAATCTAGACTCACAGGAGATCGACCATAAGGTGCCCGAGGCAGCAATAGACCCTTGGAGACAGGTCGGCCGGAGGACGATGTATTGAATCGCGACGCGATTTGTGTGTTCCATTGTCATTAAGAGGCTCTGAACCTTGCAATAACCTATCAGTTTTGGGTCGGATTCGAAAATCTAGACTCACAGGAGAACGACCATACGGTGTCCGAGGCAGCACTATACCCTTGGAGACAAGTCGGCTGGAGGACGATGTATTAATCGCGACGCAATTTGTGTGTTCCATCGTCATTAACAGGCTCTAAACGTTACAATTAACTGTCAGTTTTGCGTCGGATTCGAAAATCTAGACTCACAGGAGATCGACCATAAGGTGCCCGAGGCAGCAATAGACCCTTGGAGACAGGTCGGCCGGTGGACGATGTATTGAATCGCGACGCAATTTGTGTGTTCCATTGTCAGTAAGAGGCTCTGAACCTTACAATTAACTGTCAGTTTTGCGTCGGATTCGAAAATCTAGACTCACAGAGGAACGATCATAAGGTGCCCGAGGCAGCACTAGACCCTTGGAGACAAGTCGGCTGGAGGACGATGTATTGAATCGCGACGCGATTTGTGTGTTCCATCGTCATTAACAGGCTCTGAACGTTATAATCAACTGTCAGTTTTGCGTCGGATTCGAAAATCTAGACTCACAGGAGAACGACCATAAGGTGCCCGAGGCAGCAATAGACCCTTGGAGACAGGTCGGCCGGAGGACGATGTATTGAATCGCGACGCAATTTGTGTGTTCCATCGTCATTAAAAGGCTCTGAACGTTACAATTAACTGCGTCGGATTCGAAACTCTAGACTCACAGGAGATCGACCATAAGGTGCCCGAGGCAGCAATAGACCCTTGGAGACAGGTCGGCCGGAGGACGATGTATTGAATCGCGACGCGATTTGTGTGTTCCATTGTCATTAAGAGGTTCTGAACCTTACAATTAACTGTCAGTTTTGCGTCGCATTCGAAAATCTAGACTCACAGGAGAACGACCATAAGGTGTCCGAGGCAGCACTAGACCCTTGGAGACAAGTCGGCTGGAGGACGACGTATTGAATCGCGACGCAATTTGTGTGTTCCATCGTCATTAACAGGCTCTGAACCTTACAATTAACTGTCAGTTTTGCGTCGGATTCGAAAATCTAGACTCACAGGAGATCGACCATAAGGTGCCCGAGGCAGCAATAGACCCTTGGAGACAGGTCGGCCGGAGGACGATGTGTTGAATCGCGACGCGATTTGTGTGTTCCATTGTCATTAAGAGGCTCTGAACCTTGCAATAACCTATCAGTTTTGGGTCGGATTCGAAAATCTAGACTCACAGGAGAACGACCATACGGTGTCCGAGGCAGCACTAGACCCTTGGAGACAAGTCGGCTGGAGGACGATGTATTAATCGCGACGCAATTTGTGTGTTCCACCGTCATTAACAGGCTCTGAACGTTACAATTAACTGTCAGTTTTGCGTCGGATTCGAAAATCTAGACTCACAGGAGATCGACCATAAGGTGCCCGAGGCAGCAATAGACCCTTGGAGACAGGTCGGCCGGAGGACGATGTATTGAATCGCGACGCGATTTGTGTGTTCCATTGTCATTAAGAGGCTCTGAACCTTACAATTAACTGTAAGTTTTGCGTCGGATTCGAAAATCTAGACTCACAGAAGAACGACCATAAGGTGCCCAAGGCAGCACACGACCCTTGGAGGCAAGTCGGCTGGAGGACGATGTATTGAATCGCGACGCAATTTGTGTGTTCCATCGTCATTAACAGGCTCTGAACCTTGCAATTAACTGCCAGTTTTGCGTCGGATTCAAAAGTCTAGACTCACAGGAGAACGACCATAAGGTGCCCGAGGCAGCAATAGACCCTTGGAGACAGGTCGGCCGGAGGACGATGTATTGAATCGCGACGCAATTTGTGTGTTCCACCGTCATTAACAGGCTCTGAACCTTACAATTAACTGTCAGTTTTGCGTCGGATTCGAAAATCTAGACTCACAGGAGATCGACCAAAAGGTGCCCGAGGCAGCAATATACCCTTGGAGACATGTCGGCCGGAGGACGATGTATTGAATCGCGACGCGATTTGTGTGTTCCATCGTCATTAACAGGCTCTGAACCTTACAATTAAATGTCAGTTTTGCGTCGGATTCGAAAATCTAGACTCACAGGAGATCGACCATAAGGTGTCCGAGGCAGCAATAGACCCTTGGAGACAGGTCGCCCGGAGGACGATGTATTGAATCGCGACGCGATTTGTGTGATCCATCGTCATTAACAGGCCCTGAACGTTACAATTAACTGTCAGTTTTGCGTCGGATTCGAAAATCTAGACTCACAGGAGATCGACCATAAGGTGCCCGAGGCAGCAATAGACCCTTGAAGACAGGTCGGACGGAGGACGATGTATTGAATCGCGACGCAATTTGTGTGTTCCATCGTCATTTTCAGGCTCTGAACGTTACAATTAACTGTCAGTTTTGCGTCGGATTCGAAAATCTAGACTCACAGGAGATCGAACATAAGGTGCCCGAGGCAGCAATAGACCCTTGGAGACAGGTCGGCCGGAGGACGATGTATTGAATCGCGACGGGATTTGTGTGTTCCATCGTCATTAACAGGCTCTGAACGTTACAATTAACTGTCAGTTTTGCGTCGGATTCGAAAATCAAGACTCACAGGAGATCGACCATAAGGTGCCCGAGGCAGCAATAGACTCTTGGAGACAGGTCGGCCGGAGGACGATGTATTGAATCGCGACGCAATTTGTGTGTTCCATCGTCATTAACAGGCTCTGAACCTTACAATTAACTGTCAGTTTTGCGTCGGATTCGAAAATCTAGACTCACAAGAGAACGACCATAAGGTGCCCGAGGCAGCAATAGACCCTTGGAGACAGGTCGGCCGGAGGACGATGTATTGAATCGCGACGCAATTTGTGTGTTCCATCGTCATTAACAGGCTCTGAACGTTACAATTAACTGTCAGGTTTGCGTCGGATTCGAAAATCTAGACTCACAGGAGATCGACCATAAGGTGCCCGAGGCAGCAATAGACCCTTAGAGACAGGTCGGCCGGAGGACGATGTATTGAATCGCGACGCGATTTGTGTGTTCCATCGTCATTAACAGGCTCTGAACCTTACAATTAACTGTCAGTTTTTGTCGGATTCGAAAATCTAGACTCACAGGAGAACGACCATAAGGTGACCGAGGCAGCACTAGACCCTTGGAGACAGGTCGGCCGGAGGACGATGTATTGAATCGCGACGCGATTTGTGTGTTCCATCGTCATTAACAGGCCCTGAACGTTACAATTAACTGTCAGTTTTGCGTCGGATTCGAAAATCTAGACTCACAGGAGATCGACCATAAGGTGCCCGAAGCAGCAATAGACGATTGGAGACAGGTCGGCCGGAGGACGATGTATTGAATCGCGACGCGATTTGCGTGTTCCATTGTCATTAAGAGGCTCTGAACCTTACAATTAACTGTCAGTTTTGCGTCGGATTCGAAAATCTAGACTCACAGGAGAACGACCATAAGGTGTCCGAGGCAGCACTAGACCCTTGGAGACAAGTCGGCTGGAGGACGATGTATTGAATCGCGACGCAATTTGTGTGTTCCATCGTCATTAACAGGCTCTGAACGTTACAATTAACTGTCAGTTTTGCGTCGGATTCGAAAATCTAGACTCACAGGAGATCGACCATAAGGTGCCCGAGGCAGCAATAGACCCTTGGAGACAGGTCGGCCGGAGGACGATGTATTGAATCGCGACGCAATTTGTGTGTTCCATCGTCATTAACAGGCTCTGAACGTTACAATTAACTGTCAGTTTTGCGTCGGATTCGAAAATCTAGACTCACAGGAGATCGACCATAAGGTGCCCGAGGCAGCAATAAACCCTTGGACACAGGTCGGCCGGAGGACGATGTATTGAATCGCGACGCAATTTGTGTGTTCCATTGTCATTAAGAGGCTCTGAACCTTACGATTAACTGTCAGTTTTGCGTCGGATTCGAAAATCTAGACCCACAGGAGAACGACCATAAGGTGCCCGAGGCAGCACTAGACCCCTGGAGACAAGTCGGCTGGAGGACGATGTATTGAATCGCGACGCGATTTGTGTGTTCCATCGTCATTAACAGGCTCTAAACGTTACAATTAACTGTCAGTTTTGCGTCGGATTCGAAAATCTAGACTCACAGGAGATCGACCATAAGGTGCCCGAGGCAGCAGTAGACCCTTGGAGACAGGTCGGCCGGAGGACGATGTATTGAATCGCGACGCAATTTGTGTGTTCCATTGTCAGTAAGAGGCTCTGAACCTTACAATTAACTGCCAGTTTTGCGCCGGATTCGAAAATCTAGACTCACAGGAGAACGACCATAAGGTGCCCGAGGCAGCACTAGACCCTTGGAGACAAGTCGGCTGGAGGACGATGTATTTAATCGCGACGCGATTTGTGTGTTCCATCGTCATTAACAGGCTCTGAACGTTATAATCAACTGTCAGTTTTGCGTCGGATTCGAAAATCTAGACTCACAGGAGAACGACCATAAGGTGCCCGAGGCAGCACTAGACCCTTGGAGACAGGTCGGCCGGAGGACAATGTATTGAATCGCGACGCAATTTGTGTGTTCCATCGTCATTAACAGGCTCTGAACCTTACAATTAACTGTCAGTTTTGCGTCGGATTCGAAAATCTAGACTCACAGGAGATCGACCATAAGGTGCCCGAGGCAGCAATAGACCCTTGGAGACAGGTCGGCCGGAGGACGATGTATTGAATCGCAACGCGATTTGTGTGTTCTACCGTCATTAACAGGCTCTGAACGTTACAATTAACTTTCAGTTTTGCGTCGGATTCGAAAATCTAGACTCACAGGAGATCGACCATAAGGTGCCCGAGGCAGCAATAGACCCTTGGAGACAGGTCTGCCGGAGGACGATGTATTGAATCGCGACGGGATTTGTGTGTTCCATCGTCATTAACAGGGTCTGAACGTTACAATTAACTGTCAGTTTTGCGTCGCATTCGAAAATCTAGACTCACAGGAGATCTACCATAAGGTGCCCGAGGCAGCAATAGACCCTTGGAGACAGGTCGGCCGGAGGACGATGTATTGAATCGCGACGCGATTTGTGTGTACCATTGTCATTAAGAGGCTCTGAACCTTACAATTAACAGTAAGTTTTGCGTGGGATTCGAAAATCTAGACTCACAGGAGAACGACCATAAGGTGTCCGAGGCAGCACTAGACCCTTGGAGACAAGTCGGCTGGAGGACGATGTATTGAATCGCGAGGCAATTTGTGTGTTCCATCGTCATTAAAAGGCTCTGAACGTTACAATTAACTGCGTCGGATTCGAAACTCTAGACTCACAGGAGATCGACCATAAGGTGCCCGAGGCAGCAATAGACCCTTGGAGACAGGTCGGCCGGAGGACGATGTATTGAATCGCGACGCGATTTGTTTGTTCCATTGTCATTAAGAGGTTCCGAACCTTACAATTAACTGTCAGTTTTGCGTCGCATTCGAAAATCTAGACTCACAGGAGATCAACCATAAGGTGTCCGAGGCAGCACTGGACCCTTGGAGACAAGTCGGCTGGAGGACGACGTATTGAATCGCGACGCAATTTGTGTGTTCCATCGTCATTAACAGGCTCTGAACCTTACAATTAACTGTCAGTTTTGCGTCGGATTCGAAAATCTAGACTCACAGGAGATCGACCATAAGGTGCCCGAGGCAGCAATAGACCCTTGGGGACAGGTCGGCCGGAGGACGATGTATTGAATCACGACGCGATTTGTGTGTTCCATTGTCATTAAGAGGCTCTGAACCTTGCAATAACCTATCAGTTTTGGGTCGGATTCGAAAATCTAGACTCACAGGAGAACGACCATACGGTGTCCGAGGCAGCACTAGACCCTTGGAGACAAGTCGGCTGGAGGACGATGTATTGAATCGCGACGCAATTTGTGTATTCCACCGTCATTAACAGGCTCTGAACGTTACAATTAACTGTCAGTTTTGCGTCGGATTCGAAAATCTAGACTCACAGGAGATCGACCATAAGGTGCCCGAGGCAGCAATAGACCCTTGGAGACAGGTCGGCCGGAGGACGATGTATTGAATCGCGACGCGATTTGTGTGTTCCATTGTCATTAAGAGGCTCTGAACGTTACAATTAACTGTCAGTTTTGCGTCGGATTCGAAAATCTAGACTCACAGGAGATCGACCAAAAGGTGCCCGAGGCAGCAATATACCCTTGGAGACATGTCGGCCGGAGGACGATGTATTGAATCGCGATGCGATTTGTGTGTTCCATCGTCATTAACAGGCTCTGAACCTTACAATTAACTGTCAGTTTTGCGTCGGATTCGAAAATCTAGACTTACAGGAGATCGACCGTAAGGTGTCCGAGGCAGCAATAGACGCTTGGAGACAGGTCGGCCGGAGGACGATGTATTGAATCGCGACGCGATTTGTGTGTTCCATCGTCATTAACAGGCCCTGAACGTTACAATTAACTGTCAGTTTTGCGTCGGATTCGAAAATCTAGACTCACAGGAGATCGACCATAAGGTGCCCGAGGCAGCAATAGACCCTTGAAGACAGGTCGGCCGGAGGACGATGTATTGAATCGCGACGCGATTTGTGTGTTCCATCGTCATTTTCAGGCTCTGAACGTTACAATTAACTGTCAGTTTTGCGTCGGATTCGAAAATCTAGACTCACAGGAGATCGACCATAAGGTGCCCGAGGCAGCAATAGACCCTTGGAGACAGGTCGGCCGGAGGACGATGTATTGAATCGCGACGGGATTTGTGTGTTCCATCGTCATTAACAGGCTCTGAACGTTACAATTAACTGTCAGTTTTGCGTCGGAACCGAAAATCAAGACTCACAGGAGATCGACCATAAGGTGCCCGAGGCAGCAATAGACTCTTGGGGACAGGTCGGCCGGAGGACGATGTATTGAATCGCGAAGCAATTTGTGTGTTCCATCGTCATTAACAGGCTCTGAACCTTACAATTAACTGTCAGTTTTGCGTCGGATTCGAAAATCTAGACTCACAAGAGAACGACCATAAGGTGCCCGAGGCAGCAATAGACCCTTGGAGACAGGTCGGCCGGAGGACGATGTATTGAATCGCGACGCGATTTGTGTGTTCCATCGTCATTAACAGGCCCTGAACGTTACAATTAACTGTCAGTTTTGCGTCGGATTCGAAAATCTAGACTCACAGGAGATCGACCATAACGTGCCCGAGGCAGCAATAAACCCTTGGACACAGGTCGGCGGGAAGACGATGTATTGAATCGCGACGCAATTTGTGTGTTCCATTGTCATTAAGATGCTCTGAACCTTACGATTAACTGTCAGTTTTGCGTCGGATTCGAAAATCTAGACTCACAGGAGAACGACCATAAGGTGCCCGAGGCAGCACTAGACCCCTGGAGGCAAGTCGGCTGGAGGACGATGTATTGAATCGCGACGCGATTTGTGTGTTCCATCGTCATTAACAGGCTCTAAACGTTACAATTAACTGTCAGTTTTGCGTCGGATTCGAAAATCTAGACTCACAGGTGATCGACCATAAGGTGCCCGAGGCAACAGTAGACCCTTGGAGACAGGTCGGCCGGAGGACGATGTATTGAATCGCGACGCAATTTGTGTGTTCCATTGTCAGTAAGAGGCTCTGAACCTTACAATTAACTGTCAGTTTTGCGTCGGATTCGAAAATCTAGACTCACAGAGGAACGATCATAAGGTGCCCGGGGCAGCACTAGACCCTTGGAGACAAGTCGGCTGGAGGACGATGTATTATATCGCGACGCGATTTGTGTGTTCCATCGTCATTAACAGTCTCTGAACGTTATAATCAACTGTCAGTTTTGCGTCGGATTCGAAAATCTAGACTCACAGGAGAACGACCATAAGGTGCCCGAGGCAGCAATAGACCCTTGGAGACAGTTCGGCCGGAGGACAATGTATTGAATCGCGACGCAATTTGTGTGTTCCATCGTCATTAACAGGCTCTGAACCTTACAATTAACTGTCAGTTTTGCGTCGGATTCGAAAATCTAGACTCACAGGAGATCGACCATAAGGTGCCCGAGGCAGCAATAGACCCTTGGAGACAGGTCGGCCGGAGGACGATGTATTGAATCGCGACGCGATTTGTGTGTTCTACCGTCATTAACAGGCTCTGAACGTTACAATTAACTGTCCGTTTTGCGTCGGATTCGAAAATCTAGACTCACAGGAGATCGACCATAAGGTGCCCGAGGCAGCAATAGACCCTTGGAGACAGGTCTGCCGGAGGACGATGTATTGAATCGCGACGGGATTTGTGTGTTCCATCGTCATTAACAGGCTCTGAACGTAACAATTAACTGTCAGTTTTGCGTCGCATTCGAAAATCTAGACTCACAGGAGATATACCATAAGGTGCCCGAGGCAGCAATAGACCCTTGGAGACAGGTCGGCCGGAGGACGATGTATTGAATCGCGACGCGATTTGTGTGTTCCATTGTCATTAAGAGGCTCTGAACCTTACGATTAACAGTCAGTTTTGCGTCGGATTCGAAAATCTAGACTCACAGGAGAACGACCATAAGGTGTCCGAGGCAGCACTAGACCCTTGGAGACAAGTCGGCTGGAGGACGATGTATTGAATCGCGAGGCAATTTGTGTGTTCCATCGTCATTAAAAGGCTCTGAACGTTACAATTAACTGCGTCGGATTCGAAACTCTAGACTCACAGGAGATCGACCATAACGTGCCCGAGGCAGCAATAGACCCTTGGTGACAGGTCGGCCGGAGGACGATGTATTGAATCGCGACGCGATTTGTGTGTTCCATTGTCATTAAGAGGCTCTGAACCTTACAATTAACTGTCAGTTTTGCGTCGGATTCGAAAATCAAGACTCACAGGAGATCGACCATAAGGTGCCCGAGGCAGCAATAAACCCTTGGACACAGGTCGGCCGGAAGACGATGTATTGAATCGCGACGCAATTTGTGTGTTCCATTGTCATTAAGAGGCTCTGAACCTTACGATTAACTGTCAGTTTTGCGTCGGATTCGAAAATCTAGACTCACAGGAGAACGACCATAAGGTGCCCGAGGCAGCACTAGACCCCTGGAGGCAAGTCGGCTGGAGGACAATGTATTGAATCGCGACGCGATTTGTGTGTTCCATCGTCATTAACAGGCTCTAAACGTTACAATTAACTGTCAGTTTTGCGTCGGATTCGAAAATCTAGACTCACAGGTGATCGACCATAAGGTGCCCGAGGCAACAGTAGACCCTTGGAGACAGGTCGGCCGGAGGACGATGTATTGAATCGCGACGCAATTTGTGTGTTCCATTGTCAGTAAGAGGCTCTGAACCTTACAATTAACTGTCAGTTTTGCGTCGGATTCGAAAATCTAGACTCACAGAGCAACGATCATAAGGTGCCCGGGGCAGCACTAGACCCTTGGAGACAAGTCGGCTGGAGGACGATGTATTATATCGCGACGCGATTTGTGTGTTCCATCGTCATTAACAGTCTCTGAACGTTATAATCAACTGTCAGTTTTGCGTCGGATTCGAAAATCTAGACTCACAGGAGAACGACCATAAGGTGCCCGAGGCAGCAATAGACCCTTGGAGACAGGTCGGCCGGAGGACAATGTATTGAATCGCGACGCAATTTGTGTGTTCCATCGTCATTAACAGGCTCTGAACCTTACAATTAACTGTCAGTTTTGCGTCGGATTCAAAAATCTAGACTCACAGGAGATCGACCATAAGGTGCCCGAGGCAGCAATAGACCCTTGGAGACAGGTCGGCCGGAGGACGATGTATTGAATCGCGACGCGATTTGTGTGTTCTACCGTCATTAACAGGCTCTGAACGTTACAATTAACTGTCCGTTTCGCGTCGGATTCGAAAATCTAGACTCACAGGAGATCGACCATAAGGTGCCCGAGGCAGCAATAGACCCTTGGAGACAGGTCTGCCGGAGGACGATGTATTGAATCGCGACGGGATTTGTGTGTTCCATCGTCATTAACAGGCTCTGAACCTTACAATTAACTGCCAGTTTTGCGTCGGATTCAAAAGTCTAGACTCACAGGAGAACGACCATAAGGTGCCCGAGGCAGCAATAGACTCTTGGTGACAGGTCGGCCGGAGGACGATGTATTGAATCGCGACGCAATTTGTGTGTTCCATCGTCATTAACAGGCTCTGAACCTTACAATTAACTGTCAGTTTTGCGTCGGATTCGAAAATCTAGACTCACAGGAGATCGACCAAAAGGTGCCCGAGGCAGCAATATACCCTTGGAGACATGTCGGCCGGAGGACGATGTATTGAATCGCGACGCGATTTGTGTGTTCCATCGTCATTAACAGGCTCTGAACCTTACAATTAACTGTCAGTTTTGCGTCGGATTCGAAAATCTAGACTTACAGGAGATCGACCGTAAGGTGTCCGAGGCAGCAATAGACGCTTGGAGACAGGTCGGCCGGAGGACGATGTATTGAATCGCGACGCGATTTGTGTGTTCCATCGTCATTAACAGGCCCTGAACGTTACAATTAACTGTCAGTTTTGCGTCGGATTCGAAAATCTAGACTCACAGGAGATCGACCATAAGGTGCCCGAGGCAGCAATAGACCCTTGAAGACAGGTCGGCCGGAGGACGATGTATTGAATCGCGACGCGATTTGTGTGTTCCATCGTCATTTTCAGGCTCTGAACGTTACAATTAACTGTCAGTTTTGCGTCGGATTCGAAAATCTAGACTCACAGGAGATCGACCATAAGGTGCCCGAGGCAGCAATAGACCCTTGGAGACAGGTCGGCCGGAGGACGATGTATTGAATCGCGACGGGATTTGTGTGTTCCATCGTCATTAACAGGCTCTGAACGTTACAATTAACTGTCAGTTTTGCGTCGGAACCGAAAATCAAGACTCACAGGAGATCGACCATAAGGTGCCCGAGGCAGCAATAGACTCTTGGAGACAGGTCGGCCGGAGGACGATGTATTGAATCGCGACGCAATTTGTGTGTTCCATCGTCATTAACAGGCTCTGAACCTTACAATTAACTGTCAGTTTTGCGTCGGATTCGAAAATCTAGACTCACAAGAGAACGACCATAAGGTGCCCGAGGCAGCAATAGACCCTTGGAGACAGGTCGGCCGGAGGACGATGTATTGAATCGCGACGCGATTTGTGTGTTCCATCGTCATTAACAGGCCCTGAACGTTACAATTAACTGTCAGTTTTGCGTCGGATTCGAAAATCTAGACTCACAGGAGATCGACCATAACGTGCCCGAGGCAGCAATAGACCATTGGAGACAGGTCGGCCGGAGGACGATGTATTGAATCGCGACGCGATTTGCGTGTTCCATTGTCATTAAGAGGCTCTGAACCTTACAATTAACTGTCAGTTTTGCGTCGGATTCGAAAATCTAGACTCACAGGAGAACGACCATAAGGTGTCCGAGGCAGCACTAGACCCCTGGAGACAAGTCGGCTGGAGGACGATGTATTGAATCGCGACGCAATTTGTGTGTTCCATCGTCATTAACAGGCTCTGAACGTTACAATTAACTGTCAGTTTTGCGTCGGATTCGAAAATCTAGACTCACAGGAGATCGACCATAAGGTGCCCGAGGCAGCAATAGACCCTTGGAGACAGGTCGGCCGGAGGACGATGTATTGAATCGCTACGCAATTTGTGTGTTCCATCGTCATTAACAGGCTCTGAACGTTACAATTAGCTGTCAGTTTTGCGTCGGATTCGAAAATCTAGACTCACAGGAGATCGACCATAAGGTGCCCGAGGCAGCAATAAACCCTTGGACACAGGTCGGCCGGAAGACGATGTATTGAATCGCGACGCAATTTGTGTGTTCCATTGTCATTAAGAGGCTCTGAACCTTTCGATTAACTGTCAGTTTTCCGTCGGATTCGAAAATCTAGACTCACAGGAGAACGACCATAAGGTGCCCGAGGCAGCACTAGACCCCTGGAGGCAAGTCGGCCGGAGGACGATGTATTGAATCGCGACGCGATTTGTGTGTTCCATCGTCATTAACAGGCTCTAAACGTTACAATTAACTGTCAGTTTTGCGTCGGATTCGTAAATCTAGACTCACAGGTGATCGACCATAAGGTGCCCGAGGCAACAGTAGACCCTTGGAGACAGGTCGGCCGGAGGACGATGTTTTGAATCGCGACGCAATTTGTGTGTTCCATTGTCAGTAAGAGGCTCTGAACCTTACAATTAACTGTCAGTTTTGCGTCGGATTCGAAAATCTAGACTCACAGAGGAACGATCATAAGGTGCCCGGGGCAGCACTAGACCCTTGGAGACAAGTCGGCTGGAGGACGATGTATTATATCGCGACGCGATTTGTGTGTTCCATCGTCATTAACAGTCTCTGAACGTTATAATCAACTGTCAGTTTTGCGTCGGGTTCGAAAATCTAGACTCACAGGAGAACGACCATAAGGTGCCCGAGGCAGCAATAGACCCTTGGAGACAGGTCGGCCGGAGGACAATGTATTGAATCGCGACGCAATTTGTGTGTTCCATCGTCATTAACAGGCTCTGAACCTTACAATTAACTGTCAGTTTTGCGTCGGATTCGAAAATCTAGACTCACAGGAGATCGACCATAAGGTGCCCGAGGCAGCAATAGACCCTTGGAGACAGGTCGGCCGGAGGACGATGTATTGAATCGCGACGCGATGTGTGTGTTCTACCGTCATTAACAGGCTCTGAACGTTACAATTAACTGTCCGTTTTGCGTCGGATTCGAAAATCTAGACTCACAGGAGATCGACCATAAGGTGCCCGAGGCAGCAATAGACCCTTGGAGACAGGTCTGCCGGAGGACGATGTATTGAATCGCGACGGGATTTGTGTGTTCCATCGTCATTAACAGGCTCTGAACGTTACAATTAACTGTCAGTTTTGCGTCGCATTCGAAAATCTAGACTCACAGGAGATATACCATAAGGTGCCCGAGGCAGCAATAGACCCTTGGAGACAGGTCGGCCGGAGGACGATGTATTGAATCGCGACGCGATTTGTGTGTTCCATTGTCATTAAGAGGCTCTGAACCTTACAATTAACAGTCAGTTTTGCGTGGGATTCGAAAATCTAGACTCACAGGAGAACGACCATAAGGTGTCCGAGGCAGCACTAGACCCTTGGAGACAAGTCGGCTGGAGGACGATGTATTGAATCGCGAGGCAATTTGTGTGTTCCATCGTCATTAAAAGGCTCTGAACGTTACAATTAACTGCGTCGGATTCGAAACTCTAGACTCACAGGAGATCGACCATAAGGTGCCCGAGGCAGCAATAGACCCTTGGAGACAGGTCGGCCGGAGGACGATGTATTGATTCGCGACGCGATTTGTTTGTTCCATTGTCATTAAGAGGTTCCGAACCTTACAACTAACTGTCAGTTTTGCGTCGCATTCGAAAATCTAGACTCACAGGAGAACGACCATAAGGTGTCCGAGGCAGCACTAGACCCTTGGAGACAAGTCGGCTGGAGGACGACGTATTGAATCGCGACGCAATTTGTGTGTTCCATCGTCATTAACAGGCTCTGAACCTTACAATTAACTGTCAGTTTTGCGTCGGATTCGAAAATCTAGACTCACAGGAGATCGACCATAAGGTGCCATAGGCAGCAATAGACCCTTGGAGACAGGTCGGCCGGAGGACGATGTATTGAATCGCGACGCGATTTGTGTGCTCCATTGTCATTAAGAGGCTCTGAACCTTGCAATAACCTATCAGTTTTGGGTCGGATTCGAAAATCTAGACTCACAGGAGAACGACCATACGGTGTCAGAGGCAGCACTAGACCCTTGGAGACAAGTCGGCTGGAGGACGATGTATTGAATCGCGACGCAATTTGTGTGTTCCACCGTCATTAACAGGCTCTGAACGTTACAATTAACTGTCAGTTTTGCGTCGGATTCGAAAATCTAGACTCACAGGAGATCGACCATAAGGTGCCCGAGGCAGCAATAGACCCTTGGAGACAGGTCGGCCAGAGGACGCTGTATTGAATCGCGACGCGATTTGTGTGTTCCATTGTCATTAAGAGGCTCTGAACCTTACAATTAACTGTAAGTTTTGCGTCGGATTCGAAAATCTAGACTCACAGAAGAACGACCATAAGGTGCCCAAGGCAGCACAAGACCCTTGGAGACAAGTCGGCTGGAGGACGATGTATTGAATCGCGACGCAATTTGTGTGTTCCATCGTCATTAACAGGCTCTGAACCTTACAATTAACTGCCAGTTTTGCGTGGGATTCAAAAGTCTAGACTCACAGGAGAACGACCATAAGGTGCCCGAGGCAGCAATAGACTCTAGGAGACAGGTCGGCCGGAGGACGATGTATTGAATCGCGACGCAATTTGTGTGTTCCATCGTCATTAACAGGCTCTGAACCTTACAATTAACTGTCAGTTTTGCGTCGGATTCGAAAATCTAGACTCACAGGAGATCGACCAAAAGGTCCCCGAGGCAGCAATATACCCTTGGAGACATGTCGGCCGGAGGACGATGTATTGAATCGCGACGCGATTTGTGTGTTCCATCGTCATTAACAGGCTCTGAACCTTACAATTAACTGTCAGTTTTGCGTCGGATTCGAAAATCTAGACTCACAGGAGATCGACCATAAGATGCCCGAGGCAGCAATAGACGCTTGGAGACAGGTCGGCCGGAGGACGATGTATTGAATCGCGACGCGATTTGTGTGTTCCATCGTCATTAACAGGCCCTGAACGTTACAATTAACTGTCAGTTTTGCGTCGGATTCGAAAATCTAGACTCACAGGAGATCGACCATAAGGTGCCCGAGGCAGCAATAGACCCTTGGAGACAGGTCGGCCGGAGGACGATGTATTGAATCGCGACGCGATTTGTGTGTTCCATCGTCATTAAGAGGCTCTGAACCTTACAAATAACTGTCAGTTTGGCGTCGGATTCGAAAATCTAGACTCACAGGAGATCGACCATAAGGTGCCCGAGGCAGCAATAGACCCTTGGAGACAGGTCGGCCGGAGGACGATGTATTGAATCGCGACGCGATTTGTGTGTTCCATCGTCATTAACAGGCTCTGAACGTTACAATTAACTGTCAGTTTTGCGTCGAATTCGAAAATCTAGACTCACAGGAGATCGACCATAAGGTGCCCGAGGCAGCAATAGACCCTTGGAGACAGGTCGGCCGGAGGACGATGTATTCAATCGCGACGCAATTTGTGTGTTCCATTGTCATTAAGAGGCTCTGAACCTTACATTTAACTGTCAGTTTTGCGTCGGATTCGAAAATCTAGACTCACAAGAGAACGACCATAAGGTGCCCGAGGCAGCAATAGACCCTTGGAGACAGGTCGGCCGGAGGACGATGTATTGAATCGCGACGCGATTTGTGTGTTCCATCGTCATTAACAGGCCCTGAACGTTACAATTAACTGTCAGTTTTGCGTCGGATTCGAAAATCTAGACTCACAGGAGATCGACCATAACGTGCCCGAGGCAGCAATAGACCATTGGAGACAGGTCGGCCGGAGGACGATGTATTGAATCGCGACGCGATTTGCGTGTTCCATTGTCATTAAGAGGCTCTGAACCTTACAATTAACTGTCAGTTTTGCGTCGGATTCGAAAATCTAGACTCACAGGAGAACGACCATAAGGTGTCCGAGGCAGCACTAGACCCCTGGAGACAAGTCGGCTGGAGGACGATGTATTGAATCGCGACGCAATTTGTGTGTTCCATCGTCATTAACAGGCTCTGAACGTTACAATTAACTGTCAGTTTTGCGTCGGATTCGAAAATCTAGACTCACAGGAGATCGACCATAAGGTGCCCGAGGCAGCAATAGACCCTTGGAGACAGGTCGGCCGGAGGACGATGTATTGAATCGCGACGCAATTTGTGTGTTCCATCGTCATTAACAGGCTCTGAACGTTACAATTAACTGTCAGTTTTGCGTCGGATTCGAAAATCTAGACTCACAGGAGATCGACCATAAGGTGCCCGAGGCAGCAATAAACCCTTGGACACAGGTCGGCCGGAAGACGATGTATTGAATCGCGACGCAATTTGTGTGTTCCATTGTCATTAAGAGGCTCTGAACCTTTCGATTAACTGTCAGTTTTGCGTCGGATTCGAAAATCTAGACTCACAGGAGAACGACCATAAGGTGCCCGAGGCAGCACTAGACCCCTGGAGGCAAGTCGGCTGGAGGACGATGTATTGAATCGCGACGCGATTTGTGTGTTGCATCGTCATTAACAGGCTCTAAACGTTACAATTAACTGTCAGTTTTGCGTCGGATTCGAAAATCTAGACTCACAGGTGATCGACCATAAGGTGCCCGAGGCAACAGTAGACCCTTGGAGACAGGTCGGCCGGAGGACGATGTATTGAATCGCGACGCAATTTGTGTGTTCCATTGTCAGTAAGAGGCTCTGAACCTTACAATTACCTGTCAGTTTTGCGTCGGATTCGAAAATCTAGACTCACAGAGGAACGATCATAAGGTGCCCGGGGCAGCACTAGACCCTTGGAGACAAGTCGGCTGGAGGACGATGTATTATATCGCGACGCGATTTGTGTGTTCCATCGTCATTAACAGTCTCTGAACGTTATAATCAACTGTCAGTTTTGCGTCGGATTCGAAAATCTAGACTCACAGGAGAACGACCATAAGGTGCCCGAGGCAGCAATAGACCCTTGGAGACAGGTCGGCCGGAGGACAATGTATTGAATCGCGACGCAATTTGTGTGTTCCATCGTCATTAACAGGGTCTGAACGTTACAATTAACTGTCAGTTTTGCGTCGGATTCGAAAATCTAGACTCACAGGAGATCGACCATAAGGTGCCCGAGGCAGCAATAGACCCTTGGAGACAGGTCGGCCGGAGGACGATGTATTGAATCGCGACGCGATTTGTGTGTTCTACCGTCATTAACAGGCTCTGAACGTTACAATTAACTGTCCGTTTTGCGTCGGATTCGAAAATCTAGACTCACAGGAGATCGACCATAAGGTGCCCGAGGCAGCAATAGACCCTTGGAGACAGGTCTGCCGGAGGACGATGTATTGAATCGCGACGGGATTTGTGTGTTCCATCGTCATTAACAGGCTCTGAACGTTACAATTAACTGTCAGTTTTGCGTCGCATTCGAAAATCTAGACTCACAGGAGATAAACCATAAGGTGCCCGAGGCAGCAATAGACCCTTGGAGACAGGTCGGCCGGAGGACGATGTATTGAATCGCGACGCGATTTGTGTGTTCCATTGTCATTAAGAGGCTCTGAACCTTACAATTAACAGTCAGTTTTGCGTGGGATTCGAAAATCTAGACTCACAGGAGAACGACCATAAGGTGTCCGAGGCAGCACTAGACCCTTGGAGACAAGTCGGCTGGAGGACGATGTATTGAATCGCGAGGCAATTTGTGTGTTCCATCGTCATTAAAAGGCTCTGAACGTTACAATTAACTGCGTCGGATTCGAAACTCTAGACTCACAGGAGATCGACCATAAGGTGCCCGAGGCAGCAATAGACCCTTGGAGACAGGTCGGCCGGCGGACGATGTATTGATTCGCGACGCGATTTGTTTGTTCCATTGTCATTAAGAGGTTCCGAACCTTACAATTAACTGTCAGTTTTGCGTCGCATTCGAAAATCTAGACTCACAGGAGAACGACCATAAGGTGTCCGAGGCAGCACTAGACCCTTGGAGACAAGTCGGCTGGAGGACGACGTATTGAATCGCGACGCAATTTGTGTGTTCCATCGTCATTAACAGGCTCTGAACGTTACAATTAACTGTCAGTTTTGCGTCGGATTCGAAAATCTAGACTCACAGGAGATCGACCATAAGGTGCCAGAGGCAGCAATAGACCCTTGGAGACAGGTCGGCCGGAGGACGATGTATTGACTCGCGACGCGATTTGTGTGTTCCATTGTCATTAAGAGGCTCTGAACCTTGCAATAACCTATCAGTTTTGGGTCGGATTCGAAAATCTAGACTCACAGGAGAACGACCATACGGTGTCAGAGGCAGCACTAGACCCTTGGAGACAAGTCGGCTGGAGGACGATGTATTGAATCGCGACGCAATTTGTGTGTTCCACCGTCATTAACAGGCTCTGAACGTTACAATTAACTGTCAGTTTTGCGTCGGATTCGAAAATCTAGACTCACAGGAGATCGACCATAAGGTGCCCGAGGCAGCAATAGACCCTTGGAGACAGGTCGGCCAGAGGACGCTGTATTGAATCGCGACGCGATTTGTGTGTTCCATTGTCATTAAGAGGCTCTGAACCTTACAATTAACTGTCGAAAATCTAGACTCACAGAAGAACGACCATAAGGTGCCCAAGGCAGCACAAGACCCTTGGAGACAAGTCGGCTGGAGGACGATGTATTGAATCTCGACGCAATTTGTGTGTTCCATCGTCATTAACAGGCTCTGAACCTTACAATTAACTGCCAGTTTTGCGTCGGATTCAAAAGTCTAGACTCACAGGAGAACGACCATAAGGTGCCCGAGGCAGCAATAGACTCTAGGAGACAGGTCGGCCGGAGGACGATGTATTGAATCGCGACGCAATTTGTGTGTTCCATCGTCATTAACAGGCTCTGAACCTTACAATTAACTGTCAGTTTTGCGTCGGATTCGAAAATCTAGACTCACAGGAGATCGACCAAAAGGTGCACGAGGCAGCAATATACCCTTGGAGACATGTCGGCCGGAGGACGATGTATTGAATCGCGACGCGATTTGTGTGTTCCATCGTCATTAACAGGCTCTGAACCTTACAATTAACTGTCAGTTTTGCGTCGGATTCGAAAATCTAGACTCACAGGAGATCGACCATAAGGTGCCCGAGGCAGCAATAGACGCTTGGAGACAGGTCGGCCGGAGGACGATGTATTGAATCGCGACGCGATTTGTGTGTTCCATCGTCATTAACAGGCCCTGAACGTTACAATTAACTGTCAGTTTTGCGTCGGATTCGAAAATCTAGACTCACAGGAGATCGACCATAAGGTGCCCGAGGCAGCAATAGACCCTTGGAGACAGGTCGGCCGGAGGACGATGTATTGAATCGCGACGCGATTTGTGTGTTCCATCGTCATTAAGAGGCTCTGAACCTTACAAATAACTGTCAGTTTGGCGTCGGATTCGAAAATCTAGACTCACAGGAGATCGACCATAAGGTGCCCGAGGCAGCAATAGACCCTTGGAGACAGGTCGGCCGGAGGACGATGTATTGAATCGCGACGCGATTTGTGTGTTCCATCGTCATTAACATGCTCTGAACGTTACAATTAACTGTCAGTTTTGCGTCGAATTCGAAAATCTAGACTCACAGGAGATCGACCATAAGGTGCCCGAGGCAGCAATAGACCCTTGGAGACAGGTCGGCCGGAGGACGATGTATTCAATCGCGACGCAATTTGTGTGTTCCATTGTCATTAAGAGGCTCTGAACCTTACAATTAACTGTCAGTTTTGCGTCGGATTCGAAAATCTAGACTCACAGTAGAACGACCATAAGGTGCCCGAGGCAGCAATAGACCCTTGGAGACAAGTCGGCTGGAGGACGATGTATTGAATCGCGACGCAATTTGTGTGTTCCATCGTCATTAACCGGCTCTGAACGTTACAATTAACTGTCAGTTTTGCGTCGGATTCGAAAATCTAGACTCACAGGAGAACGACCATAAGGTGCACGAGGCAGCAATAGACCCTTGGAGACAGGTCGGCCGGAGGACGATGTATTCAATCGCGACGCAATTTGTGTGCTCCATCGTCATTAACAGGCTCTGAACCTTACAATTAACTGTCAGTTTTGCGTCGGATTCGAAAATCTAGACTCACAGGAGATCGACCATAAGGTGCCCGAGGCAGCAATAGACCCTTGGAGACAGGTCGGCCGGAGGACGATGTATTGAATCGCGACGCGATTTGTGTGTTCCATCGTCATTAACAGGCTCTGAACGTTACAATTAACTGTCAGTTTTGCGTCGGATACGAAAATCTAGACTCACAGGAGATCGACCATAAGGTGCCCGAGGCAGCAGTAGACCCTTGGAGACAGGTCGGCCGGAGGACGATGTATTGAATCGCGACGGGATTTGTGTGTTCCATCGTCATTAACAGGCTCTGAACGTTACAATTAACTGTCAGTTTTGCGTCGGATTCGAAAATCTAGACTCACAGGGGAACTACCATAAGGTGTCCGAGGCAGCAGTAGACCCTTGGAGATAAGTCGGCTGGAGGACGATGTATTGAATCGCGACGCAATTTGTGTGTTCCATTGTCATTAAGAGGCTCTGAACCTTACGATTAACTGTCAGTTTTGCGTCGGATTCGAAAATCTAGACTCACAGGAGAACGACCATAAGGTGCCCGAGGCAGCACTAGACCCTTGGAGACAAGTCGGCTGGAGGACGATGTATTGAATCGCGACGCGATTTGTGTGTTCCATCGTCATTAGCAGGCTCTGAACGTTACAATTAACTGTCAGTTTTGCGTCGGATTCGAAAATCTAGACTCACAGGAGAACGACCATAAGTTGCCCGAGGCAGCAATAGACCCTTGGAGACAGGTCGGCCGGAGGACGATGTATTGGATCGCGACGGGATTTGTGTGTTCCATCGTCATTAACAGGCTCTGAACCTTACAATTAACTGTCAGTTTTGCGTCGGTTTCGAAAATCTAGACTCACAGGAGATCGACCATAAGGTGCCCGAGGCAGCAATAGACCCTTGGAGACAGGTCGGCCGGAGGACGATGTATTGAATCGCGACGCGATTTGTGTGTTCCATCGTCATTAAGAGGCTCTGAACCTTACAAATAACTGTCAGTTTGGCGTCGGATTCGAAAATCTAGACTCACAGGAGATCGACCATAAGGTGCCCGAGGCAGCAATAGACCCTTGGAGACAGGTCGGCCGGAGGACGATGTATTGAATCGCGACGCGATTTGTGTGTTCCATCGTCATTAACAGGCTCTGAACGTTACAATTAACTGTCAGTTTTGCGTCGAATTCGAAAATCTAGACTCACAGGAGATCGACCATAAGGTGCCCGAGGCAGCAATAGACCCTTGGAGACAGGTCGGCCGGAGGACGATGTATTCAATCGCGACGCAATTTGTGTGTTCCATTGTCATTAAGAGGCTCTGAACCTTACAATTAACTGTCAGTTTTGCGTCGGATTCGAAAATCTAGACTCACAGTAGAACGACCATAAGGTGCCCGAGGCAGCAATAGACCCTTGGAGACAAGTCGGCTGGAGGACGATGTATTGAATCGCGACGCAATTTGTGTGTTCCATCGTCATTAACCGGCTCTGAACGTTACAATTAACTGTCAGTTTTGCGTCGGATTCGAAAATCTAGACTCACAGGAGAACGACCATAAGGTGCACGAGGCAGCAATAGACCCTTGGAGACAGGTCGGCCGGAGGACGATGTATTCAATCGCGACGCAATTTGTGTGTTCCATCGTCATTAACAGGCTCTGAACCTTACAATTAACTGTCAGTTTTGCGTCGGATTCGAAAATCTAGACTCACAGGAGATCGACCATAAGGTGCCCGAGGCAGCAGTAGACCCTTGGAGACAGGTCGGCCGGAGGACGATGTATTGAATCGCGACGGGATTTGTGTGTTCCATCGTCATTAACAGGCTCTGAACGTTACAATTAACTGTCAGTTTTGCGTCGGATTCGAAAATCTAGACTCACAGGGGAACTACCATAAGGTGTCCGAGGCAGCACTAGACCCTTGGAGATAAGTCGGCTGGAAGACGATGTATTGAATCGCGACGCAATTTGAGTGTTCCATTGTCATTAAGAGGCTCTGAACCTTACGATTAACTGTCAGTTTTGCGTCGGATTCGAAAATCTAGACTCACAGGAGAACGACCATAAGGTGCCCGAGGCAGCACTAGACCCTTGGAGACAAGTCGGCTGGAGGACGATGTATTGAATCGCGACGCGATTTGTGTGTTCCATCGTCATTAACAGGCTCTGAACGTTACAATTAACTGTCAGTTTTGCGTCGGATTCGAAAATCTAGACTCACAGGAGAACGACCATAAGTTGCCCGAGGCAGCAATAGACCCTTGGAGACAGGTCGGCCGGAGGACGATGTATTGGATCGCGACGGGATTTGTGTGTTCCATCGTCATTAACAGGCTCTGAACCTTACAATTAACTGTCAGTTTTGCCTCGGTTTCGAAAATCTAGACTCACAGGAGATCGACCATAAGGTGCCCGAGGCAGCAATAGACCCTTGGAGACAGGTCGGCCGGAGGACGATGTATTGAATCGCGACGCGATTTGTGTGTTCCATCGTCATTAACAGGCTCTGAACGTTACAATTAACTGTCAGTTTTGCGTCGAATTCGAAAATCTAGACTCACAGGAGATCGACCATAAGGTGCCCGAGGCAGCAATAGACCCTTGGAGACAGGTCGGCCGGAGGACGATGTATTGAATCGCGACGCGATTTGTGTGTTCCATCGTCATTAACAGGCTCTGAACGTTATAATCAACTGTCAGTTTTGCGTCGGATTCGAAAATCTAGACTCACAGGAGAACGACCATAAGGTGCCCGAGGCAGCAATAGACCCTTGGAGACAGGTCGGCCGGAGGACAATGTATTGAATCGCGACGCAATTTGTGTGTTCCATCGTCATTAACAGGCTCTGAACCTTACAATTAACTGTCAGTTTTGCGTCGGATTCGAAAATCTAGACTCACAGGAGATCGACCATAAGGTGCCCGAGGCAGCAATAGACCCTTGGAGACAGGTCGGCCGGAGGACGATGTATTGAATCGCGACGCGATTTGTGTGTTCTACCGTCATTAACAGGCTCTGAACGTTACAATTAACTGTCAGTTTTGCGTCGGATTCGAAAATCTAGACTCACAGGAGATCGACCATAAGGTGCCCGAGGCAGCAATAGACCCTTGGAGACAGGTCTGCCGGAGGACGATGTATTGAATCGCGACGGGATTTGTGTGTTCCATCGTCATTAACAGGCTCTGAACGTTACAATTAACTGTCAGTTTTGCGTCGCATTCGAAAATCTAGACTCACAGGAGATATACCATAAGGTGCCCGAGGCAGCAATAGACCCTTGGAGACAGGTCGGCCGGAGGACGATGTATTCAATCGCGACGCAATTTGTGTGTTCCATTGTCATTAAGAGGCTCTGAACCTTACAATTAACAGTCAGTTTTGCGTCGGATTCGAAAATCTAGACTCACAGTAGAACGACCATAAGGTGCCCGAGGCAGCAATAGACCCTTGGAGACAAGTCGGCTGGAGGACGATGTATTGAATCGCGACGCAATTTGTGTGTTCCATCGTCATTAACCGGCTCTGAACGTTACAATTAACTGTCAGTTTTGCGTCGGATTCGAAAATCTAGACTCACAGTAGAACGACCATAAGGTGCCCGAGGCAGCAATAGACCCTTGGAGACAAGTCGGCTGGAGGACGATGTATTGAATCGCGACGCAATTTGTGTGTTCCATCGTCATTAACCGGCTCTGAACGTTACAATTAACTGTCAGTTTTGCGTCGGATTCGAAAATCTAGACTCACAGGAGAACGACCATAAGGTGCACGAGGCAGCAATAGACCCTTGGAGACAGGTCGGCCGGAGGACGATGTATTCAATCGCGACGCAATTTGTGTGTTCCATCGTCATTAAGAGGCTCTGAACCTTACAATTAACTGTCAGTTTTGCGTCGGATTCGAAAATCTAGACTCACAGGAGATCGACCATAAGGTGCCCGAGGCAGCAGTAGACCCTTGGAGACAGGTCGGCCGGAGGACGATGTATTGAATCGCGACGGGATTTGTGTGTTCCATCGTCATTAACAGGCTCTGAACGTTACAATTAACTGTCAGTTTTGCGTCGGATTCGAAAATCTAGACTCACAGGGGAACTACCATAAGGTGTCCGAGGCAGCACTAGACCCTTGGAGATAAGTCGGCTGGAAGACGATGTATTGAATCGCGACGCAATTTGTGTGTTCCATTGTCATTAAGAGGCTCTGAACCTTACGATTAACTGTCAGTTTTGCGTCGGATTCGAAAATCTAGACTCACAGGAGAACGACCATAAGGTGCCCGAGGCAGCACTAGACCCTTGGAGACAAGTCGGCTGGAGGACGATGTATTGAATCGCGACGCGATTTGTGTGTTCCATCGTCATTAACAGGCTCTGAACGTTACAATTAACTGTCAGTTTTGCGTCGGATTCGAAAATCTAGACTCACAGGAGAACGACCATAAGTTGCCCGAGGCAGCAATAGACCCTTGGAGACAGGTCGGCCGGAGGACGATGTATTGGATCGCGACGGGATTTGTGTGTTCCATCGTCATTAACAGGCTCTGAACCTTACAATTAACTGTCAGTTTTGCGTCGGTTTCGAAAATCTAGACTCACAGGAGATCGACCATAAGGTGCCCGAGGCAGCAATAGACCCTTGGAGACAGGTCGGCCGGAGGACGATGTATTGAATCGCGACGCGATTTGTGTGTTCCATCGTCATTAACAGGCTCTGAACGTTACAATTAACTGTCAGTTTTGCGTCGAATTCGAAAATCTAGACTCACAGGAGATCGACCATAAGGTGCCCGAGGCAGCAATAGACCCTTGGAGACAGGTCGGCCGGAGGACGATGTATTGAATCGCGACGCGATTTGTGTGTTCCATCGTCATTAACAGGCTCTGAACGTTATAATCAACTGTCAGTTTTGCGGTGGATTCGAAAATCTAGACTCACAGGAGAACGACCATAAGGTGCCCGAGGCAGCAATAGACCCTTGGAGACAGGTCGGCCGGAGGACAATGTATTGAATCGCGACGCAATTTGTGTGTTCCATCGTCATTAACAGGCTCTGAACCTTACAATTAACTGTCAGTTTTGCGTCGGATTCGAAAATCTAGACTCACAGGAGATCGACCATAAGGTGCCCGAGGCAGCAATAGACCCTTGGAGACAGGTCGGCCGGAGGACGATGTATTGAATCGCGACGCGATTTGTGTGTTCTACCGTCATTAACAGGCTCTGAACGTTACAATTAACTGTCAGTTTTGCGTCGGATTCGAAAATCTAGACTCACAGGAGATCGACCATAAGGTGCCCGAGGCAGCAATAGACCCTTGGAGACAGGTCTGCCGGAGGACGATGTATTGAATCGCGACGGGATTTGTGTGTTCCATCGTCATTAACAGGCTCTGAACGTTACAATTAACTGTCAGTTTTGCGTCGCATTCGAAAATCTAGACTCACAGGAGATATACCATAAGGTGCCCGAGGCAGCAATAGACCCTTGGAGACAGGTCGGCCGGAGGACGATGTATTGAATCGCGACGCGATTTGTGTGTTCCATTGTCATTAAGAGGCTCTGAATCTTACAATTAACAGTCAGTTTTGCGTCGGATTCGAAAATCTAGACTCACAGGAGAACGACCATAAGGTGTCCGAGGCAGCACTAGACCCTTGGAGACAAGTCGGCTGGAGGACGATGTATTGAATCGCGAGGCAATTTGTGTGTTCCATCGTCATTAAAAGGCTCTGAACGTTACAATTAACTGCGTCGGATTCGAAACTCTAGACTCACAGGAGATCGACCATAAGGTGCCCGAGGCAGCAATAGACCCTTGGAGACAGGTCGGCCGGAGGACGATGTATTGAATCGCGACGCGATTTGTTTGTTCCATTGTCATTAAGAGGTTCCGAACCTTACAATTAACTGTCAGTTTTGCGTCGCATTCGAAAATCTAGACTCACAGGAGAACGACCATAAGGTGTCCGAGGCAGCACTAGACCCTTGGAGACAAGTCGGCTGGAGGACGACGTATTGAATCGCGACGCAATTTGTGTGTTCCATCGTCATTAACAGTATCTGAACCTTACAATTAACTGTCAGTTTTGCGTCGGATTCGAAAATCTAGACTCACAGGAGATCGACCATAAGGTGCCCGAGGCAGCAATAGACCCTTGGAGACAGGTCGGCCGGAGGACGATGTATTGAATCGCGACGCGATTTGTGTGTTCCATTGTCATTAAGAGGCTCTGAACCTTGCAATAACCTATCAGTTTTGGGTCGGATTCGAAAATCTAGACTCACAGGAGAACGACCATACGGTGTCCGAGGCAGCACTAGACCCTTGGAGACAAGTCGGCTGGAGGACGATGTATTGAATCGCGACGCAATTTGTGTGTTCCACCGTCATTAACAGGCTCTGAACGTTACAATTAACTGTCAGTTTTGCGTCGGATTCGAAAATCTAGACTCACAGGAGATCGACCATAAGGTGCCCGAGGCAGCAATAGACCCTTGGAGACAGGTCGGCCGGAGGACGCTGTATTGAATCGCGACGCGATTTGTGTGTTCCATTGTCATTAAGAGGCTCTGAACCTTACAATTAACTGTAAGTTTTGCGTCGGATTCGAGAATCTAGACTCACAGAAGAACGACCATACGGTGCCCAAGGCAGCACAAGACCCTTGGAGACAAGTCGGCTGGAGGACGATGTATTGAATCGCGACGCAATTTGTGTGTTCCATCGTCATTAACAGGCTCTGAACCTTACAATTAACTGCCAGTTTTGCGTCGGATTCAAAAGTCTAGACTCACAGGAGAACGACCAAAAGGTGCCCGAGGCAGCAATAGACTCTTGGAGACAGGTCGGCCGGAGGACGATGTATTGAATCGCGACGCAATTTGTGTGTTCCATCGTCATTAACAGGCTCTGAACCTTACAATTAACTGTCAGTTTTGCGTCGGATTCGAAAATCTAGACTCACAGGAGATCGACCAAAAGGTGCCCGAGGCAGCAATATACCCTTGGAGACATGTCGGCCGGAGGACGATGTATTGAATCGCGACGGGATTTGTGTGTTCCATCGTCATTAACAGGCTCTGAACGTTACAATTAACTGTCAGTTTTGCGTCGCATTCGAAAATCTAGACTCACAGGAGATCGACCATAAGGTGCCCGAGGCAGCAATAGACCCTTGGAGACAGGTCGGCCGGAGGACGATGTATTGAATCGCGACGCGATTTGTGTGTTCCATTGTCATTAAGAGGCTCTGAACCTTACAATTAACTGTCAGTTTTACGTGGGATTCGAAAATCTAGACTCACAGGAGAACGACCATAAGGTGTCCGAGGCAGCACTAGACCCTTGGAGACAAGTCGGCTGGAGGACGATGTATTGAATCGCGACGCAATTTGTGTGTTCCATCGTCATTAACAGGCTCTGAACGTTACAATTAACTGCGTCGGATTCGAAAATCTAGACTCACAGGAGATCGACCATAAGGTGCCCGAGGCAGCAATAGACCTTGGAGACAGGTCGGCCAGAAGACGATGTAATGAATCGCGACGCGATTTGTGTGTTCCATTGTCATTGAGAGGCTCTGAACCTTTCAATTAACTGTCAGTTTTGCGTCGGTTTCGAAAATCTAGACTTACAGGAGATCGACCATAAGGGGCCCGAGGCAGCAATAGACCCTTGGAGACAGGTCGGCCGGAGGACGATGTATTGAATCGCGACGCAATTTGTGTGTTCCATTGTCATTAAGAGGCTCTGAACCTTACAATTAACTGTCAGTTTTGCGTCGGATTCGAAAATCTAGACTCAAAGAAGAACGACCATAAGGTGCCCGAGGCAGCACTAGACCCTTGGAGACAAGTCGGCTGGAGGACGATGTATTGAATCGCGACGCGATTTGTGTGTTCCATCGTCATTAACAGGCTCTGAACGTTACAATTAACTGTCAGTTTTGCGTCGGATTCGAAAATCTAGACTCACAGGAGAACGACCATAAGGCGTCCGAGGTAGCACTAGACCCTTGGAGACAGGTCGGCCGGAGGACGATGTATTGAATCACGACGCAATTTGTGTGTTCCATTTTCATTAAGAGGCTCTGAACCTTACAATAAACGGTCAGTTTTGCGTCGGATTCGAAAATCTAGACTCACAGGAGAACGACCATAAGGTGTCCGAGGCAGCACTAGACCCTTGGAGACAAGTCGGCTGGAGGACGATGTATTGAATCGCGACGCAATTTGTGTGTTACATCGTCATTAACAGGCTCTGAACGTTACAATTAACTGTCAGTTTTGCGTCGGATTCGAAAATCTAGACTCACAGGAGATCGACCATAAGGTGCCCGGGGCAGCAATAGACCCTGGGGGACAGGTCGGCCGGAGGACGATGTATTGAATCGCGACGCAATTTGTGTGTTCCATTGTCATTAAGAGGCTCTGAACCTTACGATTAACTGTCAGTTTTGCGTCGGTTTCGAAAATCTAGACTCACAGGAGAACGACCATAAGGTGCCCGAGGCAGCATTAGATCCTTGGAGACAAGTCGGCTGGAGGACGATGTATTGAATAGCGACGCGATTTGTGTGTTCCATCGTCATTAACAGGCTCTGACCTTTACAATTAACTGTCAGTTTTGCGTCGGATTCGAAAATCTAGACTCACAGGAGATCGACCATAAGGTGCCCGAGGCAGCAATAAACCCTTGGAGAAAGGTCGGCCGGAGGACGATGTATTGAATCGCGACGCAATTTGTGTGTTCCATTGTCATTAAGAGGCTCTGAACCTTACGATTAACTGTCAGTTTTGCGTCGGATTCGAAAATCTAGACTCACAGGAGAACGACCATAAGGTGCCCGAGGCAGCACTAGACCCTTGGAGACAAGTCGGCTGGAGGACGATGTATTGAATCGCGACGCGATTTGTGTGTTCCATCGTCATTAACAGGCTCTGAACGTTACAATTAACTGTCAGGTTTGCGTCGGATTCGAAAATCTAGACTCACAGGAGAACGACCATAAGGTGCCCGAGGCAGCTATAGACCCTTGGAGACAGGTCGGCCGGAGGACGATGTATTGAATCGCGACGGGATTTGTGTGTTCCATCGTCATTAACAGGCTCTGAACCTTACAATTAACTGTCAGTTTTGCGTCGGATTCGAAAATCTAGACTCACAGGAGAACGACCATAAGGTGCCCGAGGCAGCACTAGACCCTTGGAGACAAGTCGGCCAGAGGATGATGTATTGAATCGCGACGCGATTTGTGTGTTCCATCGTCATTAACAGGCTCTGAACGTTACAATTAACTGTCAGTTTTGCGTCGGATTCGAAAATCTAGACTCACAGGAGATCGACCATAAGGTGCCCGAGGCAGCAATAGACCCTTGGAGACAGGTCGGCCGGAGGACGATGTATTGAATCGCGACGCAATTTGTGTGTTCCATTGTCATTAAGAGGCTCTGAACCTTACAATTAACTGTCAGTTTTGCGTCGGATTCGAAAATCTAGACTCATAGAAGAACGACCATAAGGTGCCCGAGGCAGCACTAGACCCTTGGAGACAAGTCGGCTGGAGGACGATGTATAGAATCGCGACGCAATTTGTGTGTTCCATCGTCATTAACAGGCTCTGAACGTTACAATTAACTGTCAGTTTTGCGTCGGATTCGAAAATCTAGACTCACAGGAGAACGACCATAAGGTGAACGAGGCAGTAATAGACCCTTGGAGACAGGTCGGCCGGAGGACGATGTATTGAATCGGGACGGGATTTGTGTGTTCCATCGTCATTAACAGGCTCTGAACCTTACAATTAACTGTCAGTTTTGCGTCGGATTCGAAAATCTAGACTCACAGGAGATAGACCATAAGGTGGCCGAGGCAGCAATAGACCCTTGGAGACAGGTCGGCCGCAGGACGATGTATTGAATCGCGACGCGATTTGTGTGTTCCATCGTCATTAACAGGCTCTGAACCTTACAATTAACTGTCAGTTTTGCGTCGGATTCGAAAATCTAGACTCACAGGAGATCGACCATAAGGTGCCCGAGGCAGCAATAGACCCTTGGAGACAGGTCGGCCGGAGGACGACGTATTGAATCGCGACGCGATTTGTGTGTTCCATCGTCATTAACAGGCTCTGAACGTTACAATTAACTGTCAGTTTTGCGTCGAATTCGAAAATCTAGACTCACAGGAGATCGACCATAAGGTGCCCGAGGCAGCAATAGACCCTTGGAGACAGGTCGGCCGGAGGACGATGCATTGAATCGCGACGGGATTTGTGTGTTCCATCGTCATTAACAGGCTCTGAACGTTACAATTAACTGTCAGTTTTGCATCGGATTCGAAAATCTAGACTCACAGGAGAACGACCATAAGGTGTCCGAGGCAGCACTAGACCCTTGGAGACAAGTCGGCTGGAGGACAATGTATTGAATCGCGACGCAATTTGTGTGTTCCATCGTCATTAACAGGCTCTGAACCTTACAATTAACTGTCAGTTTTGCGTCGGATTCGAAAATCTAGACTCACAGGAGAACGACCATAAGGTGCCCGAGGCAGCACTAGACCCTTGGAGACAAGTCGGCCGGAGGACGATGTATTGAATCGCGACGCGATTTGTGTGTTCCATCGTCATTAACAGGCTCTGAACGTTACAATTAACTGTCAGTTTTGCGTCGGATTCGAAAATCTAGACTCACAGGAGAACGACCATAAGGTGAACGAGGCAGTAATAGACCCTTGGGAACAGGTCGGCCGGAGGACGATGTATTGAATCGCGACGCAAGTTGTGTGTTCCATCGTCATTAACAGGCTCTGAACGTTACAATTAACTGTCAGTTTTGCGTCGGATTCGAAAATCTAGACTCACAGGAGATAGACCATAAGGTGGCCGAGGCAGCAATAGACCCTTGGAGACAGGTCGGCCGCAGGACGATGTATTGAATCGCGACGCGATTTGTGTGTTCCATCGTCATTAACAGGGTCTGAACGTTACAATTAACTGTCAGTTTTGCGTCGGATTCGAAAATCTAGACTCACAGGAGATCGACCATAAGGTGCCCGAGGCAGCAATAGACCCTTGGAGACAGGTCGGCCGGAGGACGATGTATTGAATCGCGACGGGATTTGTGAATTCCATTGTCATTAACAGGCTCTGATCGTAACAATTAACTGTCAGTTTTGCGTCGGATTCGAAAATCTAGACTCACAGGAGATCGACCATAAGGTGCCCGAGGCAGCAATAGACCCTTGGAGACAGGTCGGCCGGAGGACGATGTATTGAATCGCGACACGATTTGTGTGTTCCATTGTCATAAAGAGGCTCTGAACGTTACAATTAACTGTCAGTGAGTTGCGTCGGATTCGAAAATCTAGACTCACAGGAGAACGACCATAAGGAGTCCGAGGCAGCACTAGACCCTTGGAGACAAGTCGGCTGGAGGACGATGTTTTGAATCGCGACGCGATTTGTGTGTTAGATCGTCATCAACAGGCTCTGAATGTTACAATTAACTGTCAGTTTTGCGTCGGATTCGAAAATCTAGACTCACAGGAGATCGACCATAAGGTGCCCGAGGCAGCAATAGACCCTTGGAGACAGGTCGGCCGGAGGACGATGTATTGAATCGCGACGCAATTTGTGTGTTCCATTGTCATTAAGAGGCTCTGAACCTTACAATTAACTGTCAGTTTTGCGTCGGATTCGAAAATCTTGACTCACAGGAGATCGACCATAAGGTGCCCGAGGCAGCAATAGACCCTTGGAGACAGGTCGGCCGGAGGACGATGTATTGAATCGCGACGCGATTTGTGTGTTCCATCGTCATTAACAGGCTCTGAACGTTACAATTAACTGTCAGTTATGCGTCGGATTCGAAGAACTAGACTCACAGGAAAACGACCATAAAGAGTCCGAGGCAGCACTAGACCTTGGAGACAGGTCGGCCGGAGGACGATGTATTGTATCGCGACGCAATTTGTGTGTTCTATTGTCATTAAGAGGCTCTGAACCTTACAATTAACTGTCAGTTTTGCGTCGGATTCGAAAATCTAGACTCACAGGAGAACGACCATAAGGTGTCCGAGGCAGCACTACACCCTTGGAGACAAGTCGGCTGGAGGACGATGTATTGAATCGCGACGCGATTTGTGTGTTCCATCGTCATTAACAGGCCCTGAACGTTACAATTAACTGTCAGTTTTGCGTCGGATTCGAAAATCTAGACTCACAGGAGATCGACCATAAGGTGCCCGAGGCAGCAATAGACCCTTGGAGACAGGTCGGCCGGAGGACGATGTATTGAATCGCGACGCAATTTGTGTGTTCCATTGTCATTAAGAGGCTCTGAACCTTACAATTAACTGTCAGTTTTGCGTCGGATTCGAAAATGTAGACTCACAGAGGAACGACCATAAGGTGCCCGAGGCAGCACTAGACCCTTGGAGACAAGTCGGCTGGAGGACCATGTATTGAATCGCGACGCGATTTGTGTGTTCCATCGTCATTAACAGGCTCTGAACGTTACAATCAACTGTCAGTTTTGCGTCGGATTCGAAAATCTAGACTCACAGGAGAACGACCATAAGGTGCCCGAGGCAGCAATAGACCCTTGGAGACAGGTCGGCCGGAGGACGATGTATCGAATCGCGACGCAATTTGTGTGGTCCATCGTCATTAACAGGCTCTGAACGTTACAATTAACTGTCAGTTTTGCGTCGGATTCGAAAATCTAGACTCACAGGAGATCGACCATAAGGTGCCCGAGGCAGCAATAGACCCTTGGAGACAGGTCGGCCGGAGGACGATGTATTGAATCGCGACGCGATTTGTGTGTTCCATCGTCATTAACAGGCTCTAAATGTTACAATTAACTGTCAGTTTTGCGTCGGATTCGAAAATCTAGACTCACAGGAGATCGACCATAAGGTGCCCGAGGCAGCAATAGACCCTTGGAGACAGGTCTGCCGGAGGACGATGTATTGAATCGCGACGGGATTTGTGTGTTCCATCGTCATTAACAGGCTCTGAACGTTACAATTAACTGTCAGTTTTGCGTCGCATTCGAAAATCTAGACTCACAGGAGATCGACCATAAGGTGCCCGAGGCAGCAATAGACCCTTGGAGACAGGTCGGCCGGAGGACGATGTATTGAATCGCGACGCGTTTTGTGTGTTCCATTGTCATTAAGAGGCTCTGAACCTTACAATTAACTGTCAGTTTTACGTGGGATTCGAAAATCTAGACTCACAGGAGAACGACCATAAGGTGTCCGAGGCAGCACTAGACCCTTGGAGACAAGTCGGCTGGAGGACGATGTATTGAATCGCGACGCAATTTGTGTGTTCCATTGTCATTAAGAGGCTCTGAACCTTACAATTAACTGTCAGTTTTGCGTCGGATTCGAAAATCTAGACTCAAAGAAGAACGACCATAAGGTGCCCGAGGCAGCACTAGACCCTTGGAGACAAGTCGGCTGGAGGACGATGTATTGAATCGCGACGCGATTTGTGTGTTCCATCGTCATTAAGAGGCTCTGAACGTTACAATTAACTGTCAGTTTTGCGTCGGATTCGAAAATCTAGACTCACAGGAAAACGACCATAAAGAGTCCGAGGCAGCACTAGACCTTGGAGACAGGTCGGCCGGAGGACGATGTATTGTATCGCGACGCAATTTGTGTGTTCCATTGTCATTAAGAGGCTCTGAACCTTACAATTAACTGTCAGTTTTGCGTCGGATTCGAAAATCTAGACTCACAGGAGAACGACCATAAGGTGTCCGAGGCAGCACTACACCCTTGGAGACAAGTCGGCTGGAGGACGATGTATTGAATCGCGACGCGATTTGTGTGTTCCATCGTCATTAACAGGCCCTGAACGTTACAATTAACTGTCAGTTTTGCGTCGGATTCGAAAATCTAGACTCACAGGAGATCGACCATAAGGTGCCCGAGGCAGCAATAGACCCTGGGGGACAGGTCGGCCGGAGGACGATGTATTGAATCGCGACGCAATTTGTGTGTTCCATTGTCATTAAGAGCCTCTGATCCTTACGATTAACAGTCAGTTTTGCGTCGGATTCGAAAATCTAGACTCACAGGAGATCGACCATAAGGTGCCCGAGGCAGCAATAGACCCTTGGAGACAGGTCGGCCGGAGGACGACGTATTGAATCGCGACGCGATTTGTGTGTTCCATCGTCATTAACAGGCTCTGAACCTTACAATTAACTGTCAGTTTTGCGTCGGATTCGAAAATCTAGACTCACAGGAGAACGACCATAAGGTGCCCGAGGCAGCACTAGACCCTTGGAGACAAGTCGGCCGGAGGACGATGTATTGAATCGCGACGCGATTTGTGTGTTCCATCGTCATTAACAGGCTCTGAACGTTACAATTAACTGTCAGTTTTGCGTCGGATTCGAAAATCTAGACTCACAGGAGAACGACCATAAGGTGAACGAGGCAGTAATAGACCCTTGGGAACAGGTCGGCCGGAGGACGATGTATTGAATCGCGACGCAAGTTGTGTGTTCCATCGTCATTAACAGGCTCTGAACGTTACAATTAACTGTCAGTTTTGCGTCGGATTCGAAAATCTAGACTCACAGGAGATAGACCATAAGGTGGCCGAGGCAGCAATAGACCCTTGGAGACAGGTCGGCCGCAGGACGATGTATTGAATCGCGACGCGATTTGTGTGTTCCATCGTCATTAACAGGGTCTGAACGTTACAATTAACTGTCAGTTTTGCGTCGGATTCGAAAATCTAGACTCACAGGAGATCGACCATAAGGTGCCCGAGGCAGCAATAGACCCTTGGAGACAGGTCGGCCGGAGGACGATGTATTGAATCGCGACGGGATTTGTGAATTCCATTGTCATTAACAGGCTCTGATCGTAACAATTAACTGTCAGTTTTGCGTCGGATTCGAAAATCTAGACTCACAGGAGATCGACCATAAGGTGCCCGAGGCAGCAATAGACCCTTAGAGACAGGTCGGCCGGAGGACGATGTATTGAATCGCGACACGATTTGTGTGTTCCATTGTCATAAAGAGGCTCTGAACGTTACAATTAACTGTCAGTGAGTTGCGTCGGATTCGAAAATCTACACTCACAGGAGAACGACCATAAGGAGTCCGAGGCAGCACTAGACCCTTGGAGACAAGTCGGCTGGAGGACGATGTTTTGAATCGCGACGCGATTTGTGTGTTAGATCGTCATCAACAGGCTCTGAATGTTACAATTAACTGTCAGTTTTGCGTCGGATTCGAAAATCTAGACTCACAGGAGATCGACCATAAGGTGCCCGAGGCAGCAATAGACCCTTGGAGACAGGTCGGCCGGAGGACGATGTATTGAATCGCGACGCAATTTGTGTGTTCCATTGTCATTAAGAGGCTCTGAACCTTACAATTAACTGTCAGTTTTGCGTCGGATTCGAAAATCTTGACTCACAGGAGATCGACCATAAGGTGCCCGAGGCAGCAATAGACCCTTGGACACAGGTCGGCCGGAGGACGATGTATTGAATCGCGACGCGATTTGTGTGTTCCATCGTCATTAACAGGCTCTGAACGTTACAATTAACTGTCAGTTATGCGTCGGATTCGAAAAACTAGACTCACAGGAAAACGACCATAAAGAGTCCGAGGCAGCACTAGACCTTGGAGACAGGTCGGCCGGAGGACGATGTATTGTATCGCGACGCAATTTGTGTGTTCCATTGTCATTAAGAGGCTCTGAACCTTACAATTAACTGTCAGTTTTGCGTCGGATTCGAAAATCTAGACTCACAGGAGAACGACCATAAGGTGTCCGAGGCAGCACTACACCCTTGGAGACAAGTCGGCTGGAGGACGATGTATTGAATCGCGACGCGATTTGTGTGTTCCATCGTCATTAACAGGCCCTGAACGTTACAATTAACTGTCAGTTTTGCGTCGGATTCGAAAATCTAGACTCACAGGAGATCGACCATAAGGTGCCCGAGGCAGCAATAGACCCTTGGAGACAGGTCGGCCGGAGGACGATGTATTGAATCGCGACGCAATTTGTGTGTTCCATTGTCATTAAGAGGCTCTGAACCTTACAATTAACTGTCAGTTTTGCGTCGGATTCGAAAATGTAGACTCACAGAGGAACGACCATAAGGTGCCCGAGGCAGCACTAGACCCTTGGAGACAAGTCGGCTGGAGGACCATGTATTGAATCGCGACGCGATTTGTGTGTTCCATCGTCATTAACAGGCTCTGAACGTTACAATCAACTGTCAGTTTTGCGTCGGATTCGAAAATCTAGACTCACAGGAGAACGACCATAAGGTGCCCGAGGCAGCAATAGACCCTTGGAGACAGGTCTGCCGGAGGACGATGTATTGAATCGCGACGGGATTTGTGTGTTCCATCGTCATTAACAGGCTCTGAACGTTACAATTAACTGTCAGTTTTGCGTCGCATTCGAAAATCTAGACTCACCGGAGATCGACCATAAGGTGCCCGAGGCAGCAATAGACCCTTGGAGACAGGTCGGCCGGAGGACGATGTATTGAATCGCGACGCGTTTTGTGTGTTCCATTGTCATTAAGAGGCTCTGAACCTTACAATTAACTGTCAGTTTTACGCGGGATTCGAAAATCTAGACTCACAGGAGAACGACCATAAGGTGTCCGAGGCAGCACTAGACCCTTGGAGACAAGTCGGCTGGAGGACGATGTATTGAATCGCGACGCAATTTGTGTGTTCCATTGTCATTAAGAGGCTCTGAACCTTACAATTAACTGTCAGTTTTGCGTCGGATTCGAAAATCTAGACTCAAAGAAGAACGACCATAAGGTGCCCGAGGCAGCACTAGACCCTTGGAGACAAGTCGGCTGGAGGACGATGTATTGAATCGCGACGCGATTTGTGTGTTCCATCGTCATTAAGAGGCTCTGAACGTTACAATTAACTGTCAGTTTTGCGTCGGATTCGAAAATCTAGACTCACAGGAAAACGACCATAAAGAGTCCGAGGCAGCACTAGACCTTGGAGACAGGTCGGCCGTAGGACGATGTATTGTATCGCGACGCAATTTGTGTGTTCCATTGTCATTAAGAGGCTCTGAACCTTACAATTAACTGTCAGTTTTGCGTCGGATTCGAAAATCTAGACTCACAGGAGAACGACCATAAGGTGTCCGAGGCAGCACTACACCCTTGGAGACAAGTCGGCTGGAGGACGATGTATTGAATCGCGACGCGATTTGTGTGTTCCATCGTCATTAACACACCCTGAACGTTACAATTAACTGTCAGTTTTGCGTCGGATTCGAAAATCTAGACTCACAGGAGATCGACCATAAGGTGCCCGAGGCAGCAATAGACCCTGGGGGACAGGTCGGCCGGAGGACGATGTATTGAATCACGACGCAATTTGTGTGTTCCATTGTCATTAAGAGCCTCTGATCCTTACGATTAACAGTCAGTTTTGCGTCGGATTCGAAAATCTAGACTCACAGGAGATCGACCATAAGGTGCCCGAGGCAGCAATAGACCCTTGGAGACAGGTCGGCCGGAGGACGACGTATTGAATCGCGACGCGATTTGTGTGTTCCATCGTCATTAACAGGCTCTGAACGTTACAATTAACTGTCAGTTTTGCGTCGAATTCGAAAATCTAGACTCACAGGAGATCGACCATAAGGTGCCCGAGGCAGCAATAGACCCTTGGAGACAGGTCGGCCGGAGGACGATGTATTGAATCGCGACGGGATTTGTGTGTTCCATCGTCATTAACAGGCTCTGAACGTTACAATTAACTGTCAGTTTTGCGTCGGATTCGAAAATCTAGACTCACAGGAGATCGACCATATGGTGCCCGAGGCAGCAATAGACCCTTGGAGACAGGTCGGCCGGAGGACGATGTATTGAATCGCGACGGGATTTGTGTGTTCCATCGTCATTAACAGGCTCTGAACGTTACAATTAACTGTCAGTTTTGCGTCGGATTCGAAAATCTAGACTCACAGGAGATCGACCATAAGGTGCCCGAGGCAGCAATAGACCCTTGGAGACAGGTCGGCCGGAGGACGATGTATTGAATCGCGACGCGATTTGTGTGTTCCATTGTCATTAAGAGGCTCTGAACGTTACAATTAACTGTCAGTTTTGCATCGGATTCGAAAATCTAGACTCACAGGAGAACGACCATAAGGTGTCCGAGGCAGCACTAGACCCTTGGAGACAAGTCGGCTGGAGGACAATGTATTGAATCGCGACGCGATTTGTGTGTTCCATCGTCATTAACAGGCTCTGAACGTTACAATTAACTGTCAGTTTCGCGTCGGATTCGAAAATCTAGACTCACAGGAGAACGACCATAAGGTGCCCGAGGCAGCAATAGCCCCTTGGAGACAGGTCGGCCGGAGGACGATGTATTGAATCGCGACGCAATTTGTGTGTTCCATTGTCATTAAGAGGCTCTGAACCTTACGATTAACTGTCAGTTTTGTGTCGGATTCGAAAATCTAGACTCACAGGAGAACGACCATAAGGTGCCCGAGGCAGCTATAGACCCTTGGAGACAGGTCGGCCCGAGGACGATGTATTGAATCGCGACGGGATTTGTGTGTTCCATCGTCATTAACAGGCTCTGAACCTTACAATTAACTGTCAGTTTTGCGTCGGATTCGAAAATCTAGACTCACAGGAGAACGACCATAAGGTGCCCGAGGCAGCACTAGACCCTTGGAGACAAGTCGGCCGGAGGACGATGTATTGAATCGCGACGCGATTTGTGTGTTCCATCGTCATTAACAGGCTCTGAACGTTACAATTAACTGTCAGTTTTGCGTCGGATTCGAAAATCTAGACTCACAGGAGAACGACCATAAGGTGAACGAGGCAGTAATAGACCCTTGGGAACAGGTCGGCCGGAGGACGATGTATTGAATCGCGACGCAAGTTGTGTGTTCCATCGTCATTAACAGGCTCTGAACGTTACAATTAACTGTCAGTTTTGCGTCGGATTCGAAAATCTAGACTCACAGGAGATAGACCATAAGGTGGCCGAGGCAGCAATAGACCCTTGGAGACAGGTCGGCCGCAGGACGATGTATTGAATCGCGACGCGATTTGTGTGTTCCATCGTCATTAACAGGGTCTGAACGTTACAATTAACTGTCAGTTTTGCGTCGGATTCGAAAATCTAGACTCACAGGAGATCGACCATAAGGTGCCCGAGGCAGCAATAGACCCTTGGAGACAGGTCGGCCGCAGGACGATGTATTGAATCGCGACGCGATTTGTGTGTTCCATTGTCATTAACAGGCTCTGATCGTGACAATTAACTGTCAGTTTTGCGTCGGATTCGAAAATCTAGACTCACAGGAGATCGACCATAAGGTGCCCGAGGCAGCAATAGACCCTTGGAGACAGGTCGGCCGGAGGACGATGTATTGAATCGCGACACGATTTGTGTGTTCCATTGTCATAAAGAGGCTCTGAACGTTACAATTAACTGTCAGTGAGTTGCGTCGGATTCGAAAATCTAGACTCACAGGAGAACGACCATAAGGAGTCCGAGGCAGCACTAGACCCTTGGAGACAAGTCGGCTGGAGGACGATGTTTTGAATCGCGACGCGATTTGTGTGTTAGATCGTCATCAACAGGCTCTGAATGTTACAATTAACTGTCAGTTTTGCGTCGGATTCGAAAATCTAGACTCACAGGAGATCGACCATAAGGTGCCCGAGGCAGCAATAGACCCTTGGAGACAGGTCGGCCGGAGGACGATGTATTGAATCGCGACGCAATTTGTGTGTTCCATTGTCATTAAGAGGCTCTGAACCTTACAATTAACTGTCAGTTTTGCGTCGGATTCGGAAATCTTGACTCACAGGAGATCGACCATAAGGTGCCCGAGGCAGCAATAGACCCTTGGAGACAGGTCGGCCGGAGGACGATGTATTGAATCGCGTCGCGATTTGTGTGTTCCATCGTCATTAACAGGCTCTGAACGTTACAATTAACTGTCAGTTATGCGTCGGATTCGAAAAACTAGACACAGGAGAACGACCATAAGGTGACCGAGGCAGCACTAGACCCTTGGAGACAAGTCGGCTGGAGGACGATGTATTGAATCGCGACGCGATTTGTGTGTTCCATCGTCATTAAGAGGCTCTGAACGTTACAATTAACTGTCAGTTTTGCGTCGGATTCGAAAATCTAGACTCACAGGAGATCGACCATAAGGTGCCCGAGGCAGCAATAGACCCTTGGAGACAGGTCGGCCGGAGGACGATGTATTGTATCGCGACGCAATTTGTGTGTTCCATTGTCATTAAGAGGCTCTGAACCTTACAATTAACTGTCAGTTTTGCGTCGGATTCGAAAATCTAGACTCACAGGAGAACGACCATAAGGTGTCCGAGGCAGCACTACACCCTTGGGGCCAAGTCGGCTGGAGGACGATGTATTGAATCGCGACGCGATTTGTGTGTTCCATCGTCATTAACAGGCCCTGAACGTTACAATTAACTGTCAGTTTTGCGTCGGATTCGAAAATCTAGACTCACAGGAGATCGACCATAAGGTGCCCGAGGCAGCAATAGACCCTGGGGGACAGGTCGGCCGGAGGACGATGTATTGAATCGCGACGCAATTTGTGTGTTCCATTGTCATTAAGAGCCTCTGATCCTTACGATTAACAGTCAGTTTTAAGTCGGATTCGAAAATCTAGACTCAGAGGAGAACGACCTTAAGGTGCCCGAGGCAGCACTAGACCCTTGGAGACATGTCGGCTGGAGGACGATGTATTGAATCGCGACGCGATTTGTGTGTTCCATCGTCATTAACAGGCCCTGAACGTTACAATTAACTGTCAGTTTTGCGTCGGATTCGAAAATCTAGACTCACAGGAGATCGACCATAAGGTGCCCGAGGCAGCAATAGACCCTTGGAGACAGGTCGGCCGGAGGACGATGTATTGAATCGCGACGCAATTTGTGTGTTCCATTGTCATTAAGAGGCTCTGAACCTTACAATTAACTGTCAGTTTTGCGTCGGATTCGAAAATCTAGACTCACAGAGGAACGACCATAAGGTGCCCGAGGCAGCACTAGACCCTTGGAGACAAGTCGGCTGGAGGACCATGTATTGAATCGCGACGCGATTTGTGTGTTCCATCGTCATTAACAGGCTCTGAACGTTACAATCAACTGTCAGTTTTGCGTCGGATTCGAAAATCTAGACTCACAGGAGAACGACCATAAGGTGCCCGAGGCAGCAATAGACCCTTGGAGACAGGTCGGCCGGAGGACGATGTATCGAATCGCGACGCAATTTGTGTGGTCCATCGTCATTAACAGGCTCTGAACGTTACAATTAACTGTCAGTTTTGCGTCGGATTCGAAAATCTAGACTCACAGGAGATCGACCATAAGGTGCCCGAGGCAGCAATAGACCCTTGGAGACAGGTCGGCCGGAGGACGATGTATTGAATCGCGACGCGATTTGTGTGTTCCATCGTCATTAACAGGCTCTAAATGTTACAATTAACTGTCAGTTTTGCGTCGGATTCGAAAATCTAGACTCACAGGAGATCGACCATAAGGTGCCCGAGGCAGCAATAGACCCTTGGAGACAGGTCTGCCGGAGGACGATGTATTGAATCGCGACGGGATTTGTGTGTTCCATCGTCATTAACAGGCT
The DNA here is from genome assembly GCF_023898315.1 of Schistocerca nitens. Lineage (NCBI taxonomy): Eukaryota > Metazoa > Arthropoda > Insecta > Orthoptera > Acrididae > Schistocerca > Schistocerca nitens. The sequence goes on along the minus strand of NC_064615.1, from coordinate 1,197,729,742 downwards.
CTGAACCTTACAATTAACTGTCAGTTTTACGTGGGATTCGAAAATCTAGACTCACAGGAGAACGACCATAAGGTGTCCGAGGCAGCACTAGACCCTTGGAGACAAGTCGGCTGGAGGACGATGTATTGAATCGCGACGCAATTTGTGTGTTCCATTGTCATTAAGAGGCTCTGAACCTTACAATTAACTGTCAGTTTTGCGTCGGATTCGAAAATCTAGACTCAAAGAAGAACGACCATAAGGTGCCCGAGGCAGCACTAGACCCTTGGAGACAAGTCGGCTGGAGGACGATGTATTGAATCGCGACGCGATTTGTGTGTTCCATCGTCATTAAGAGGCTCTGAACGTTACAATTAACTGTCAGTTTTGCGTCGGATTCGAAAATCTAGACTCACAGGAAAACGACCATAAAGAGTCCGAGGCAGCACTAGACCTTGGAGACAGGTCGGCCGGAGGACGATGTATTGTATCGCGACGCAATTTGTGTGTTCCATTGTCATTAAGAGGCTCTGAACCTTACAATTAACTGTCAGTTTTGCGTCGGATTCGAAAATCTAGACTCACAGGAGAACGACCATAAGGTGTCCGAGGCAGCACTACACCCTTGGAGACAAGTCGGCTGGAGGACGATGTATTGAATCGCGACGCGATTTGTGTGTTCCATCGTCATTAACAGGCCCTGAACGTTACAATTAACTGTCAGTTTTGCGTCGGATTCGAAAATCTAGACTCACAGGAGATCGACCATAAGGTGCCCGAGGCAGCAATAGACCCTGGGGGACAGGTCGGCCGGAGGACGATGTATTGAATCGCGACGCAATTTGTGTGTTCCATTGTCATTAAGAGCCTCTGATCCTTACGATTAACAGTCAGTTTTGCGTCGGATTCGAAAATCTAGACTCAGAGGAGAACGACCTTAAGGTGCCCGAGGCAGCACTAGACCCTTGGAGACATGTCGGCTGGAGGACGATGTATTGAATCGCGACGCGATTTGTGTGTTCCATCGTCATTAACAGGCTCTGAACGTTACAATTAACTGTCAGTTTTGCGTCGGATTCGAAAATCTAGATTCACAGGAGATCGACCATAAGGTGCCCGAGGCAGCAATAGACCCTTGGAGACAGGTCGGCCGGAGGACGATGTATTGAATCGCGACGCAATTTGTGTGTTCCATTGTCATTAAGAGGCTCTGAACGTTACAATTAACTGTCAGTTTTGCGTCGGATTCGAAAATCTAGACTCACAGAGGAACGACCATAAGGTGCCCGAGGCAGCACTAGACCCTTGGAGACAAGTCGGCTGGAGGACCATGTATTGAATCGCGACGCGATTTGTGTGTTCCATCGTCATTAACAGGCTCTGAACGTTACAATCAACTGTCAGTTTTGCGTCGGATTCGAAAATCTAGACTCACAGGAGAACGACCATAAGGCGCCCGAGGCAGCAATAGACCCTTGGAGACAGGTCGGCCGGAGGACGATGTATTGAATCGCGACGCAATTTGTGTGGTCCATCGTCATTAACAGGCTCTGAACGTTACTATTAACTGTCAGTTTTGCGTCGGATTCGAAAATCTAGACTCACAGGAGATCGACCATAAGGTGCCCGAGGCAGCAATAGACCCTTGGAGACAGGTCGGCCGGAGGACGATGTATTGAATCGCGACGCGATTTGTGTGTTCCATCGTCATTAACAGGCTCTAAATGCTACAATTAACTGTCAGTTTTGCGTCGGATTCGAAAATCTAGACTCACAGGAGATCGACCATAAGGTGCCCGAGTCAGCAATAGACCCTTGGAGACAGGTCTGCCGGAGGACGATGTATTGAATCGCGACGGGATTTGTGTGTTCCATCGTCATTAAAAGGCTCTGAACGTTACAATTAACTGTCAGTTTTGCGTCGCATTCGAAATTCTAGACTCACAGGAGATATACCAAAAGGTGCCCGAGGCAGCAATAGACCCTTGGAGACAGGTCGGCCGGAGGACGATGTATTGAATCGCGACGCGATTTGTGTGTTCCATTGTCATTAAGAGGCTCTGAACCTTACAATTAACTGTCAGTTTTACGTGGGATTCGAAAATCTAGACTCACAGGAGAACGACCATAAGGTGTCCGAGGCAGCACTACACCCTTGGAGACAAGTCGGCTGGAGGACGATGTATTGAATCGCGACGCGATTTGTGTGTTCCATCGTCATTAACAGGCTCTGAACGTTACAATTAACTGCGTCGGATTCGAAAATCTAGATTCACAGGAGATCGACCATAAGGTGCCCGAGGCAGCAATAGACCCTTGGAGACAGGTCGGCCGGAAGACGATGTATTGAATCGCGACGCGATTTGTGTGTTCCATTGTCATTAAGAGGCTCTGAACCTTACAATTAACTGTCAGTTTTGCGTCGGTTTCGAAAATCTAGACTTACAGGAGATCGACCATAAGGGGCCCGAGGCAGCAATAGACCCTTGGAGACAGGTCGGCCGGGGGACGATGTATTGAATCGCGACGCAATTTGTGTGTTCCATTGTCATTAAGAGGCTCTGAACCTTACAATTAACTGTCAGTTTTGCGTCGGATTCGAAAATCTAGACACAAAGAAGAACGACCATAAGGTGCCCGAGGCAGCACTAGACCCTTGGAGACAAGTCGGCTGGAGGACCATGTATTGAATCGCGACGCGATTTGTGTGTTCCATCGTCATTAACAGGCTCTGAACGTTACAATTAACTGTCAGTTTTGCGTCGGATTCGAAAATCTAGACTCACAGGAGAACGACCATAAGGCGTCCGAGGCAGCACTAGACCCTTGGAGACAGGTCGGCCGGAGGACGATGTATTGAATCACGACGCAATTTGTGTGTTCCATTGTCATTAAGAGGCTCTGAACCATACAATTAACGGTCAGTTTTGCGTCGGATTCGAAAATCTAGACTCACAGGAGAACGACCATAAGGTGTCCGAGGCAGCACTAGACCCTTGGAGACAAGTCGGCTGGATTACGATGTATTGAATCGCGACGCAATTTGTGTGTTACATCGTCATTAACAGGCTCTGAACGTTACAATTAACTGTCAGTTTTGCGTCGGATTCGAAAATCTAGACTCACAGGAGATCGACCATAAGGTGCCCGAGGCAGCAATAGACCCTGGGGGACAGGTCGGCCGGAGGACGATGTATTGAATCGCGACGCAATTTGTGTGTTCCATTGTCATTAAGAGGCTCTGAACCTTACGATTAACTGTCAGTTTTGCGTCGGTTTCGAAAATCTAGACTCACAGGAGAACGACCATAAGGTGCCCGAGGCAGCACTAGATCCTTGGAGACAAGTCGGCTGGAGGACGATGTATTGAATCGCGACGCGATTTGTGTGTTCCATCGTCATTAACAGGCTCTGACCTTTACAATTAACTGTCAGTTTTGCGCCGGATTCGAAAATCTAGACTCACAGGAGATCGACCATAAGGTGCCCGAGGCAGCAATAAACCCTTGGAGACAGGTCGGCCGGAGGACGATGTATTGAATCGCGACGCAATTTGTGTGTTCCATTGTCATTAAGAGGCTCTGAACCTTACGATTAACTGTCAGTTTTGCGTCGGATTCGAAAATCTAGACTCACAGGAGAACGACCATAAGGTGCCCGAGGCAGCACTAGACCCTTGGAGACAAGTCGGCTGGAGGACGATGTATTGAATCGCGACGCGATTTGTGTGTTCCACCGTCATTAACAGGCTCTGACCCTTACAATTAACTGTCAGTTTTGCGTCGGATTCGAAAATCTAGACTCACAGGAGATCGACCATAAGGTGCCCGAGGCAGCAATAGACCCTTGGAGACAGGTCGGCCGGAGGACGATGTATTGAATCGCGACGCAATTTGTGTGTTCCATTGTCATTAAGAGGCTCTGAACCTTACAATTAACTGTCAGTTTTGCGTCGGATTCGAAAATCTAGACTCACAGAGGAACGACCATAAGGTGCCCGAGGCAGCAGTAGACCCTTGGAGACAAGTCGGCTGGAGGACGATGTATTGAATCGCGACGCGATTAGTGTGTACCATCGTCATTAACAGGCTCTGAACGTTACAATCAACTGTCAGTTTTGCGTCGGATTCGAAAACCTAGACTCACAGGAGAACGACCATAAGGTGCCCGGGGCAGCAATAGACCCTTGGAGACAGGTCGGCCGGAGGACGACGTAATGAATCGCGACGCAATTTGTGTGTTCCATCGTCATTAACAGGCTCTGAACGTTACAATTAAATGTCAGTTTTGCGTCGGATTCGAAAATCTAGTCTCACAGGAGATCGACCATAAGGTGCCCGAGGCAGCAATAGACCCTGGGGGACAGGTCGGCCGGAGGACGATGTATTGAATCGCGACGCAATTTGTGTGTTCCATTGTCATTAAGAGGCTCTGAACCTTACGATTAACTGTCAGTTTTGCGTCGGTTTCGAAAATCTAGACTCACAGGAGAACGACCATAAGGTGCCCGAGGCAGCACTAGATCCTTGGAGACAAGTCGGCTGGAGGACGATGTATTGAATCGCGACGCGATTTGTGTGTTCCATCGTCATCAACAGGCTCTGACCTTTACAATTAACTGTCAGTTTTGCGACGGATTCGAAAATCTAGACTCACAGGAGATCGACCATAAGGTGCCTGAGGCAGCAATAAACCCTTGGAGACAGGTCGGCCGGAGGACGATGTATTGAATCGCGACGCAATTTGTGTGTTCCATTGTCATTAAGAGGCTCTGAACCTTACGATTAACTGTCAGTTTTGCGTCGGATTCGAAAATCTAGACTCAGAGGAGAACGACCTTAAGGTGCCCGAGGCAGCACTAGACCCTTGGAGACATGTCGGCTGGAGGACGATGTATTGAATCGCGACGCGATTTGTGTGTTGCATCGTCATTAACAGGCTCTGAACGTTACAATTAACTGTCAGTTTTGCGTCGGATTCGAAAATCTAGACTCACAGGAGAACGACCATAAGGCGCCCGAGGCAGCAATAGACCCTTGGAGACAGGTCGGCCGGAGGACGATGTATTGAATCGCGACGCAATTTGTGTGGTCCATCGTCATTAACAGGCTCTGAACGTTACAATTAACTTTCAGTTTTGCGTCGGATTCGAAAATCTAGACTCACAGGAGATCGACCATAAGGTGCCCGAGGCAGCAATAGACCCTTGGAGACAGGTCGGCCGGAGGACGATGTATTGAATCGCGACGCGATTTGTGTGTTCCATCGTCATTAACAGGCTCTAAATGCTACAATTAACTGTCAGTTTTGCGTCGGATTCGAAAATCTAGACTCACAGGAGATCGACCATAAGGTGCCCGAGTCAGCAATAGACCCTTGGAGACAGGTCGGCCGGAAGACGATGTATTGAATCGCGACGCGATTTGTGTGTTCCATTGTCATTAAGAGGCTCTGAACCTTACAATTAACTGTCAGTTTTGCGTCGGTTTCGAAAATCTAGACTCAAAGAAGAACGACCATAAGGTGCCCGAGGCAGCACTAGACCCTTGGAGACAAGTCGGCTGGAGGACGATGTATTGAATCGCGACGCGATTTGTGTGTTCCATCGTCATTAACAGGCTCTGAACGTTACAATTAACTGTCAGTTTTGCGTCGGATTCGAAAATCTAGACTCACAGGAGAACGACCATAAGGCATCCGAGGCAGCACTAGACCCTTGGAGACAGGTCGGCCGGAGGACGATGTATTGAATCACGACGCAATTTGTGTGTTCCATTGTCATTAAGAGGCTCTGAACCTTACAATTAACGGTCAGTTTTGCGTCGGATTCGAAAATCTAGACTCACAGGAGAACGACCATAAGGTGTCCGAGGCAGCACTAGACCCTTGGAGACAAGTCGGCTGGATTACGATGTATTGAATCGCGACGCAATTTGTGTGTTACATCGTCATTAACAGGCTCTGAACGTTACAATTAACTGTCAGTTTTGCGTCGGATTCGAAAATCTAGACTCACAGGAGATCGACCATAAGGTGCCCGAGGCAGCAATAGACCCTGGGGGACAGGTCGGCCGGAGGACGATGTATTGAATCGCGACGCAATTTGTGTGTTCCATTGTCATTAAGAGGCTCTGAACCTTACGATTAACTGTCAGTTTTGCGTCGGTTTCGAAAATCTAGACTCACAGGAGAACGACCATAAGGTGCCCGAGGCAGCACTAGATCCTTGGAGACAAGTCGGCTGGAGGACGATGTATTGAATCGCGACGCAATTTGTGTGTTCCATCGTCATTAACAGGCTCTGAACGTTACAATTAACTGCGTCGGATTCGAAAATCTAGATTCACAGGAGATCGACCATAAGGTGCCCGAGGCAGCAATAGACCCTTGGAGACAGGTCGGCCGGAAGACGATGTATTGAATCGCGACGCGATTTGTGTGTTCCATTGTCATTAAGAGGCTCTGAACCTTACAATTAACTGTCAGTTTTACGTGGGATTCGAAAATCTAGACTCACAGGAGAACGACCATAAGGTGTCCGAGGCAGCACTACACCCTTGGAGACAAGTCGGCTGGAGGACGATGTATTGAATCGCGACGCAATTTGTGTGTTCCATCGTCATTAACAGGCTCTGAACGTTACAATTAACTGCGTCGGATTCGAAAATCTAGATTCACAGGAGATCGACCATAAGGTGCCCGAGGCAGCAATAGACCCTTGGAGACAGGTCGGCCGGAAGACGATGTATTGAATCGCGACGCGATTTGTGTGTTCCATTGTCATTAAGAGGCTCTGAACCTTACAATTAACTGTCAGTTTTGCGTCGGTTTCGAAAATCTAGACTTACAGGAGATCGACCATAAGGGGCCCGAGGCAGCAATAGACCCTTGGAGACAGGTCGGCCGGGGGACGATGTATTGAATCGCGACGCAATTTGTGTGTTCCATTGTCATTAAGAGGCTCTGAACCTTACAATTAACTGTCAGTTTTGCGTCGGATTCGAAAATCTAGACTCAAAGAAGAACGACCATAAGGTGCCCGAGGCAGCACTAGACCCTTGGAGACAAGTCGGCTGGAGGACCATGTATTGAATCGCGACGCGATTTGTGTGTTCCATCGTCATTAACAGGCTCTGAACGTTACAATTAACTGTCAGTTTTGCGTCGGATTCGAAAATCTAGACTCACAGGAGAACGACCATAAGGCATCCGAGGCAGCACTAGACCCTTGGAGACAGGTCGGCCGGAGGACGATGTATTGAATCACGACGCAATTTGTGTGTTCCATTGTCATTAAGAGGCTCTGAACCTTACAATTAACGGTCAGTTTTGCGTCGGATTCGAAAATCTAGACTCACAGGAGAACGACCATAAGGTGTCCGAGGCAGCACTAGACCCTTGGAGACAAGTCGGCTGGATTACGATGTATTGAATCGCGACGCAATTTGTGTGTTACATCGTCATTAACAGGCTCTGAACGTTACAATTAACTGTCAGTTTTGCGTCGGATTCGAAAATCTAGACTCACAGGAGATCGACCATAAGGTGCCCGAGGCAGCAATAGACCCTGGGGGACAGGTCGGCCGGAGGACGATGTATTGAATCGCGACGCAATTTGTGTGTTCCATTGTCATTAAGAGGCTCTGAACCTTACGATTAACTGTCAGTTTTGCGTCGGTTTCGAAAATCTAGACTCACAGGAGAACGACCATAAGGTGCCCGAGGCAGCACTAGATCCTTGGAGACAAGTCGGCTGGAGGACGATGTATTGAATCGCGACGCGATTTGTGTGTTCCATCGTCATTAACAGGCTCTGACCTTTACAATTAACTGTCAGTTTTGCGCCGGATTCGAAAATCTAGACTCACAGGAGATCGACCATAAGGTGCCCGAGGCAGCAATAAACCCTTGGAGACAGGTCGGCCGGAGGACGATGTATTGAATCGCGACGCAATTTGTGTGTTCCATTGTCATTAAGAGGCTTTGAACCTTACGATTAACTGTCAGTTTTGCGTCGGATTCGAAAATCTAGACTCACAGGAGAACGACCATAAGGTGCCCGAGGCAGCACTAGACCCTTGGAGACAAGTCGGCTGGAGGACGATGTATTGAATCGCGACGCGATTTGTGTGTTCCACCGTCATTAACAGGCTCTGAACCTTACAATTAACTGTCAGTTTTGCGTCGGATTCGAAAATCTAGACTCACAGGAGATCGACCATAAGGTGCCCGAGGCAGCAATAGACCCTTGGAGACAGGTCGGCCGGAGGACGATGTATTGAATCGCGACGCAATTTGTGTGTTCCATTGTCATTAAGAGGCTCTGAACCTTACAATTAACTGTCAGTTTTGCGTCGGATTCGAAAATCTAGACTCACAGAGGAACGACCATAAGGTGCCCGAGGCAGCAGTAGACCCTTGGAGACAAGTCGGCTGGAGGACGATGTATTGAATCGCGACGCGATTTGTGTGTACCATCGTCATTAACAGGCTCTGAACGTTACAATCAACTGTCAGTTTTGCGTCGGATTCGAAAACCTAGACTCACAGGAGAACGACCATAAGGTGCCCGGGGCAGCAATAGACCCTTGGAGACAGGTCGGCCGGAGGACGATGTATTGAATCGCGACGCAATTTGTGTGTTCCATCGTCATTAACAGGCTCTGAACGTTACAATTAAATGTCAGTTTTGCGTCGGATTCGAAAATCTAGACTCACAGGAGATCGACCATAAGGTGCCCGAGGCAGCAATAGACCCTGGGGGACAGGTCGGCCGGAGGACGATGTATTGAATCGCGACGCAATTTGTGTGTTCCATTGTCATTAAGAGGCTCTGAACCTTACGATTAACTGTCAGTTTTGCGTCGGTTTCGAAAATCTAGACTCACAGGAGAACGACCATAAGGTGCCCGAGGCAGCATTAGATCCTTGGAGACAAGTCGGCTGGAGGACGATGTATTGAATCGCGACGCGATTTGTGTGTTCCATCGTCATCAACAGGCTCTGACCTTTACAATTAACTGTCAGTTTTGCGACGGATTCGAAAATCTAGACTCACAGGAGATCGACCAAAAGGTGCCTGAGGCAGCAATAAACCCTTGGAGACAGGTCGGCCGGAGGACGATGTATTGAATCGCGACGCAATTTGTGTGTTCCATTGTCATTAAGAGGCTCTGAACCTTACGATTAACTGTCAGTTTTGCGTCGGATTCGAAAATCTAGACTCAGAGGAGAACGACCTTAAGGTGCCCGAGGCAGCACTAGACCCTTGGAGACATGTCGGCTGGAGGACGATGTATTGAATCGCGACGCGATTTGTGTGTTCCATCGTCATTAACAGGCTCTGAACGTTACAATTAACTGTCAGTTTTGCGTCGGATTCGAAAATCTAGACTCACAGGAGATCGACCATAAGGTGCCCGAGGCAGCAATAGACCCTTGGAGACAGGTCGGCCGGAGGACGATGTATTGAATCGCGACGCAATTTGTATGTTCCGTTGTCATTAAGAGGCTCTGAACCTTACAATTAACTGTCAGTTTTGCGTCGGTTTCGAAAATCTAGACTTACAGGAGATCGACCATAAGGGGCCCGAGGCAGCAATAGACCCTTGGAGACAAGTCGGCTGGAGGACGATGTATTGAATCGCGACGCAATTTGTGTGTTCCATCGTCATTAACAGGCTCTGAACGTTACAATTAACTGCGTCGGATTCGAAAATCTAGATTCACAGGAGATCGACCATAAGGTGCCCGAGGCAGCAATAGACCCTTGGAGACAGGTCGGCCGGAAGACGATGTATTGAATCGCGACGCGATTTGTGTGTTCCATTGTCATTAAGAGGCTCTGAACCTTACAATTAACTGTCAGTTTTGCGTCGGTTTCGAAAATCTAGACTTACAGGAGATCGACCATAAGGGGCCCGAGGCAGCAATAGACCCTTGGAGACAGGTCGGCCGGGGGACGATGTATTGAATCGCGACGCAATTTGTGTGTTCCATTGTCATTAAGAGGCTCTGAACCTTACAATTAACTGTCAGTTTTGCGTCGGATTCGAAAATCTAGACTCAAAGAAGAACGACCATAAGGTGCCCGAGGCAGCACTAGACCCTTGGAGACAAGTCGGCTGGAGGACCATGTATTGAATCGCGACGCGATTTGTGTGTTCCATCGTCATTAACAGGCTCTGAACGTTACAATTAACTGTCAGTTTTGCGTCGGATTCGAAAATCTAGACTCACAGGAGAACGACCATAAGGCATCCGAGGCAGCACTAGACCCTTGGAGACAGGTCGGCCGGAGGACGATGTATTGAATCACGACGCAATTTGTGTGTTCCATTGTCATTAAGAGGCTCTGAACCTTACAATTAACGGTCAGTTTTGCGTCGGATTCGAAAATCTAGACTCACAGGAGAACGACCATAAGGTGTCCGAGGCAGCACTAGACCCTTGGAGACAAGTCGGCTGGATTACGATGTATTGAATCGCGACGCAATTTGTGTGTTACATCGTCATTAACAGGCTCTGAACGTTACAATTAACTGTCAGTTTTGCGTCGGATTCGAAAATCTAGACTCACAGGAGATCGACCATAAGGTGCCCGAGGCAGCAATAGACCCTGGGGGACAGGTCGGCCGGAGGACGATGTATTGAATCGCGACGCAATTTGTGTGTTCCATTGTCATTAAGAGGCTCTGAACCTTACGATTAACTGTCAGTTTTGCGTCGGTTTCGAAAATCTAGACTCACAGGAGAACGACCATAAGGTGCCCGAGGCAGCACTAGATCCTTGGAGACAAGTCGGCTGGAGGACGATGTATTGAATCGCGACGCGATTTGTGTGTTCCATCGTCATTAACAGGCTCTGACCTTTACAATTAACTGTCAGTTTTGCGCCGGATTCGAAAATCTAGACTCACAGGAGATCGACCATAAGGTGCCCGAGGCAGCAATAAACCCTTGGAGACAGGTCGGCCGGAGGACGATGTATTGAATCGCGACGCAATTTGTGTGTTCCATTGTCATTAAGAGGCTTTGAACCTTACGATTAACTGTCAGTTTTGCGTCGGATTCGAAAATCTAGACTCACAGGAGAACGACCATAAGGTGCCCGAGGCAGCACTAGACCCTTGGAGACAAGTCGGCTGGAGGACGATGTATTGAATCGCGACGCGATTTGTGTGTTCCACCGTCATTAACAGGCTCTGAACCTTACAATTAACTGTCAGTTTTGCGTCGGATTCGAAAATCTAGACTCACAGGAGATCGACCATAAGGTGCCCGAGGCAGCAATAGACCCTTGGAGACAGGTCGGCCGGAGGACGATGTATTGAATCGCGACGCAATTTGTGTGTTCCATTGTCATTAAGAGGCTCTGAACCTTACAATTAACTGTCAGTTTTGCGTCGGATTCGAAAATCTAGACTCACAGAGGAACGACCATAAGGTGCCCGAGGCAGCAGTAGACCCTTGGAGACAAGTCGGCTGGAGGACGATGTATTGAATCGCGACGCGATTTGTGTGTACCATCGTCATTAACAGGCTCTGAACGTTACAATCAACTGTCAGTTTTGCGTCGGATTCGAAAACCTAGACTCACAGGAGAACGACCATAAGGTGCCCGGGGCAGCAATAGACCCTTGGAGACAGGTCGGCCGGAGGACGATGTATTGAATCGCGACGCAATTTGTGTGTTCCATCGTCATTAACAGGCTCTGAACGTTACAATTAAATGTCAGTTTTGCGTCGGATTCGAAAATCTAGACTCACAGGAGATCGACCATAAGGTGCCCGAGGCAGCAATAGACCCTGGGGGACAGGTCGGCCGGAGGACGATGTATTGAATCGCGACGCAATTTGTGTGTTCCATTGTCATTAAGAGGCTCTGAACCTTACGATTAACTGTCAGTTTTGCGTCGGTTTCGAAAATCTAGACTCACAGGAGAACGACCATAAGGTGCCCGAGGCAGCATTAGATCCTTGGAGACAAGTCGGCTGGAGGACGATGTATTGAATCGCGACGCGATTTGTGTGTTCCATCGTCATCAACAGGCTCTGACCTTTACAATTAACTGTCAGTTTTGCGACGGATTCGAAAATCTAGACTCACAGGAGATCGACCAAAAGGTGCCTGAGGCAGCAATAAACCCTTGGAGACAGGTCGGCCGGAGGACGATGTATTGAATCGCGACGCAATTTGTGTGTTCCATTGTCATTAAGAGGCTCTGAACCTTACGATTAACTGTCAGTTTTGCGTCGGATTCGAAAATCTAGACTCAGAGGAGAACGACCTTAAGGTGCCCGAGGCAGCACTAGACCCTTGGAGACATGTCGGCTGGAGGACGATGTATTGAATCGCGACGCGATTTGTGTGTTCCATCGTCATTAACAGGCTCTGAACGTTACAATTAACTGTCAGTTTTGCGTCGGATTCGAAAATCTAGACTCACAGGAGATCGACCATAAGGTGCCCGAGGCAGCAATAGACCCTTGGAGACAGGTCGGCCGGAGGACGATGTATTGAATCGCGACGCAATTTGTATGTTCCGTTGTCATTAAGAGGCTCTGAACCTTACAATTAACTGTCAGTTTTGCGTCGGATTCGAAAATCTAGACTCACAGGAGAACGACCATAAGGTGCCCGAGGCAGCACTAGACCCTTGGAGACAAGTCGGCTGGAGGACGATGTATTGAATCGCGACGCAATTTGTGTTTTCCATCGTCATTAACAGGCTCTGAACGTTACAATTAACTGCGTCGGATTCGAAAATCTAGACTCACAGGAGATCGACCATAAGGTGCCCGAGGCAGGAATAGACCCTTGGAGACAGGTCGGCCGGAAGACGATGTATTGAATCGCGACGCGATTTGTGTGTTCCATTGTCATTAAGAGGCTCTGAACCTTACAATTAACTGTCAGTTTTGCGTCGCATTCGAAAATCTAGACTCACAGGAGAACGACCATAAGGTGTCCGAGGCAGCACTAGACCCTTGGAGACAAGACGGCTGGAGGACGACGTATTGAAACGCGACGCAATTTGTGTGTTCCATCGTCATTAACAGGCTCTGAACGTTACAATTAACTGTCAGGTTTGCGTCGGATTCGAAAATCTAGACTCACAGGAGAACGACCATAAGGTGCCCGAGGCAGCTATAGACCCTTGGAGACAGGTCGGCCCGAGGACGATGTATTGAATCGCGACGGGATTTGTGTGTTCCATCGTCATTAACAGGCTCTGAACCTTACAATTAACTGTCAGTTTTGCGTCGGATTCGAAAATCTAGACTCACAGGAGAACGACCAAAAGGTGCCCGAGGCAGCACTAGACCCTTGGAGACAAGTCGGCCGGAGGACGATGTATTGAATCGCGACGCGATTTGTGTGTTCCATCGTCATTAACAGGCTCTGAACGTTACAATTAACTGTCAGTTTTGCGTCGGATTCGAAAATCTAGACTCACAGGAGAACGACCATAAGGTGAACGAGGCAGTAATAGACCCTTGGGAACAGGTCGGCCGGAGGACGATGTATTGAATCGCGACGCAAGTTGTGTGTTCCATCGTCATTAACAGGCTCTGAACGTTACAATTAACTGTCAGTTTTGCGTCGGATTCGAAAATCTAGACTCACAGGAGATAGACCATAAGGTGGCCGAGGCAGCAATAGACCCTTGGAGACAGGTCGGCCGCAGGACGATGTATTGAATCGCGACGCGATTTGTGTGTTCCATCGTCATTAACAGGGTCTGAACGTTACAATTAACTGTCAGTTTTGCGTCGGATTCGAAAATCTAGACTCACAGGAGATCGACCATAAGGTGCCCGAGGCAGCAATAGACCCTTGGAGACAGGTCGGCCGGAGGACGATGTATTGAATCGCGACGGGATTTGTGTGTTCCATTGTCATTAACAGGCTCTGATCGTAACAATTAACTGTCAGTTTTGCGTCGGATTCGAAAATCTAGACTCACAGGAGATCGACCATAAGGTGCCCGAGGCAGCAATAGACCCTTGGAGACAGGTCGGCCGGAGGACGATGTATTGAATCGCGACACGATTTGTGTGTTCCATTGTCATAAAGAGGCTCTGAACGTTACAATTAACTGTCAGTGAGTTGCGTCGGATTCGAAAATCTAGACTCACAGGAGAACGACCATAAGGAGTCCGAGGCAGCACTAGACCCTTGGAGACAAGTCGGCTGGAGGACGATGTTTTGAATCTTGACGCGATTTGTGTGTTAGATCGTCATCAACAGGCTCTGAATGTTACAATTAACTGTCAGTTTTGCGTCGGATTCGAAAATCTAGACTCACAGGAGATCGACCATAAGGTGCCCGAGGCAGCAATAGACCCTTGGAGACAGGTCGGCCGGAGGACGATGTATTGAATCGCGACGCAATTTGTGTGTTCCATTGTCATTAAGAGGCTCTGAACCTTACAATTAACTGTCAGTTTTGCGTCGGATTCGAAAATCTTGACTCACAGGAGATCGACCATAAGGTGCCCGAGGCAGCAATAGACCCTTGGAGACAGGTCGGCCGGAGGACGATGTATTGAATCGCGACGCGATTTGTGTGTTCCATCGTCATTAACAGGCTCTGAACGTTACAATTAACTGTCAGTTATGCGTCGGATTCGAAAAACTAGACTCACAGGAAAACGACCATAAAGAGTCCGAGGAAGCACTAGACCTTGGAGACAGGTCGGCCGGAGGACGATGTATTGTATCGCGACGCAATTTGTGTGTTCCATTGTCATTAAGAGGCTCTGAACCTTACAATTAACTGTCAGTTTTGCGTCGGATTCGAAAATCTAGACTCACAGGAGAACGACCATAAGGTGTCCGAGGCAGCACTACACCCTTGGAGACAAGTCGGCTGGAGGACGATGTATTGAATCGCGACGCGATTTGTGTGTTCCATCGTCATTAACAGGCCCTGAACGTTACAATTAACTGTCAGTTTTGCGTCGGATTCGAAAATCTAGACTCACAGGAGATCGACCATAAGGTGCCCGAGGCAGCAATAGACCCTGGGGGACAGGTCGGCCGGAGGACGATGTATTGAATCGCGACGCAATTTGTGTGTTCCATTGTCATTAAGAGCCTCTGATCCTTACGATTAACAGTCAGTTTTGCGTCGGATTCGAAAATCTAGACTCAGAGGAGAACGACCTTAAGGTGCCCGAGGCAGCACTAGACCCTTGGAGACATGTCGGCTGGAGGACGATGTATTGAATCGCGACGCGATTTGTGTGTTCCATCGTCATTAACAGGCTCTGAACGTTACAATTAACTGTCAGTTTTGCGTCGGATTCGAAAATCTAGACTCACAGGAGATCGACCATAAGGTGCCCGAGGCAGCAATAGACCCTTGGAGACAGGTCGGCTGGAGGACGATGTATTGAATCGCGACGCAATTTGTGTGTTCCATTGTCATTAAGAGGCTCTGAACCTTACAATTAACTGTCAGTTTTGCGTCGGATTCGAAAATCTAGACTCACAGAGGAACGACCATAAGGTGCCCGAGGCAGCACTAGACCCTTGGAGACAAGTCGGCTGGAGGACCATGTATTGAATCGCGACGCGATTTGTGTGTTCCATCGTCATTAACAGGCTCTGAACGTTACAATCAACTGTCAGTTTTGCGTCGGATTCGAAAATCTAGACTCACAGGAGAACGACCATAAGGTGCCCGAGGCAGCAATAGACCCTTGGAGACAGGTCGGCCGGAGGACGATGTATCGAATCGCGACGCAATTTGTGTGGTCCATCGTCATTAACAGGCTCTGAGCGTTACAATTAACTGTCAGTTTTGCGTCGGATTCGAAAATCTAGACACACAGGAGATCGACCATAAGGTGCCCGAGGCAGCAATAGACCCTTGGAGACAGGTCGGCCGGAGGACGATGTATTGAATCGCGACGCGATTTGTGTGTTCCATCGTCATTAACAGGCTCTAAATGTTACAATTAACTGTCAGTTTTGCGTCGGATTCGAAAATCTAGACTCACAGGAGATCGACCATAAGGTGCCCGAGGCAGCAATAGACCCTTGGAGACAGGTCTGCCGGAGGACGATGTATTGAATCGCGACGGGATTTGTGTGTTCCATCGTCATTAACACGCTCTGAACGTTACAATTAACTGTCAGTTTTGCGTCGCATTCGAAAATCTAGACTCACAGGAGATCGACCATAAGGTGCCCGAGGCAGCAATAGACCCTTGGAGACAGGTCGGCCGGAGGACGATGTATTGAATCGCGACGCGTTTTGTGTGTTCCATTGTCATTAAGAGGCTCTGAACCTTACAATTAACTGTCAGTTTTACGTGGGATTCGAAAATCTAGACTCACAGGAGAACGACCATAAGGTGTCCGAGGCAGCACTAGACCCTTGGAGACAAGACGGCTGGAGGACGACGTATTGAAACGCGACGCAATTTGTGTGTTCCATCGTCATTAACAGGCTCTGAACGTTACAATTAACTGTCAGGTTTGCGTCGGATTCGAAAATCTAGACTCACAGGAGAACGACCATAAGGTGCCCGAGGCAGCTATAGACCCTTGGAGACAGGTCGGCCCGAGGACGATGTATTGAATCGCGACGGGATTTGTGTGTTCCATCGTCATTAACAGGCTCTGAACCTTACAATTAACTGTCAGTTTTGCGTCGGATTCGAAAATCTAGACTCACAGGAGAACGACCAAAAGGTGCCCGAGGCAGCACTAGACCCTTGGAGACAAGTCGGCCGGAGGACGATGTATTGAATCGCGACGCGATTTGTGTGTTCCATCGTCATTAACAGGCTCTGAACGTTACAATTAACTGTCAGTTTTGCGTCGGATTCGAAAATCTAGACTCACAGGAGAACGACCATAAGGTGAACGAGGCAGTAATAGACCCTTGGGAACAGGTCGGCCGGAGGACGATGTATTGAATCGCGACGCAAGTTGTGTGTTCCATCGTCATTAACAGGCTCTGAACGTTACAATTAACTGTCAGTTTTGCGTCGGATTCGAAAATCTAGACTCACAGGAGATAGACCATAAGGTGGCCGAGGCAGCAATAGACCCTTGGAGACAGGTCGGCCGCAGGACGATGTATTGAATCGCGACGCGATTTGTGTGTTCCATCGTCATTAACAGGGTCTGAACGTTACAATTAACTGTCAGTTTTGCGTCGGATTCGAAAATCTAGACTCACAGGAGATCGACCATAAGGTGCCCGAGGCAGCAATAGACCCTTGGAGACAGGTCGGCCGGAGGACGATGTATTGAATCGCGACGGGATTTGTGTGTTCCATTGTCATTAACAGGCTCTGATCGTAACAATTAACTGTCAGTTTTGCGTCGGATTCGAAAATCTAGACTCACAGGAGATCGACCATAAGGTGCCCGAGGCAGCAATAGACCCTTGGAGACAGGTCGGCCGGAGGACGATGTATTGAATCGCGACACGATTTGTGTGTTCCATTGTCATAAAGAGGCTCTGAACGTTACAATTAACTGTCAGTGAGTTGCGTCGGATTCGAAAATCTAGACTCACAGGAGAACGACCATAAGGAGTCCGAGGCAGCACTAGACCCTTGGAGACAAGTCGGCTGGAGGACGATGTTTTGAATCTTGACGCGATTTGTGTGTTAGATCGTCATCAACAGGCTCTGAATGTTACAATTAACTGTCAGTTTTGCGTCGGATTCGAAAATCTAGACTCACAGGAGATCGACCATAAGGTGCCCGAGGCAGCAATAGACCCTTGGAGACAGGTCGGCCGGAGGACGATGTATTGAATCGCGACGCGATTTGTGTGTTCCATTGTCATTAAGAGGCTCTGAACGTTACAATTAACTGTCAGTTTTGCATCGGATTCGAAAATCTAGACTCACAGGAGAACGACCATAAGGTGTCCGAGGCAGCACTAGACCCTTGGAGACAAGTCGGCTGGAGGACAATGTATTGAATCGCGACGCAATTTGTGTGTTCCATCGTCATTAACAGGCTCTGAACGTTACAATTAACTGTCAGTTTCGCGTCGGATTCGAAAATCTAGACTCACAGGAGAACGACCATAAGGTGCCCGAGGCAGCAATAGCCCCTTGGAGACAGGTCGGCCGGAGGACGATGTATTGAATCGCGACGCAATTTGTGTGTTCCATTGTCATTAAGAGGCTCTGAACCTTACGATTAACTGTCAGTTTTGTGTCGGATTCGAAAATCTAGACTCACAGGAGAACGACCATAAGGTGCCCGAGGCAGCTATAGACCCTTGGAGACAGGTCGGCCCGAGGACGATGTATTGAATCGCGACGGGATTTGTGTGTTCCATCGTCATTAACAGGCTCTGAACCTTACAATTAACTGTCAGTTTTGCGTCGGATTCGAAAATCTAGACTCACAGGAGAACGACCATAAGGTGCCCGAGGCAGCACTAGACCCTTGGAGACAAGTCGGCCGGAGGACGATGTATTGAATCGCGACGCGATTTGTGTGTTCCATCGTCATTAACAGGCTCTGAACGTTACAATTAACTGTCAGTTTTGCGTCGGATTCGAAAATCTAGACTCACAGGAGAACGACCATAAGGTGAACGAGGCAGTAATAGACCCTTGGGAACAGGTCGGACGGAGGACGATGTATTGAATCGCGACGCAAGTTGTGTGTTCCATCGTCATTAACAGGCTCTGAACGTTACAATTAACTGTCAGTTTTGCGTCGGATTCGAAAATCTAGACTCACAGGAGATCGACCATAAGGTGCCCGAGGCAGCAATAGACCCTTGGAGACAGGTCGGCCGGAGGACGATGTATTGAATCGCGACGGGATTTGTGTGTTCCATTGTCATTACCAGGCTCTGATCGTGACAATTAACTGTCAGTTTTGCGTCGGATTCGAAAATCTAGACTCACAGGAGATCGACCATAAGGTGCCCGAGGCAGCAATAGACCCTTGGAGACAGGTCGGCCGGAGGACGATGTATTGAATCGCGACACGATTTGTGTGTTCCATTGTCATAAAGAGGCTCTGAACGTTACAATTAACTGTCAGTGAGTTGCGTCGGATTCGAAAATCTAGACTCACAGGAGAACGACCATAAGGAGTCCGAGGCAGCACTAGACCCTTGGAGACAAGTCGGCTGGAGGACGATGTTTTGAATCGCGACGCGATTTGTGTGTTAGATCGTCATCAACAGGCTCTGAATGTTACAATTAACTGTCAGTTTTGCGTCGGATTCGAAAATCTAGACTCACAGGAGATCGACCATAAGGTGCCCGAGGCAGCAATAGACCCTTGGAGACAGGTCGGCCGGAGGACGATGTATTGAATCGCGACGCAATTTGTGTGTTCCATTGTCATTAAGAGGCTCTGAACCTTACAATTAACTGTCAGTTTTGCGTCGGATTCGAAAATCTTGACTCACAGGAGATCGACCATAAGGTGCCCGAGGCAGCAATAGACCCTTGGAGACAGGTCGGCCGGAGGACGATGTATTGAATCGCGTCGCGATTTGTGTGTTCCATCGTCATTAACAGGCTCTGAACGTTACAATTAACTGTCAGTTATGCGTCGGATTCGAAAAACTAGACACAGGAGAACGACTATAAGGTGCCCGAGGCAGCACTAGACCCTTGGAGACAAGTCGGCTGGAGGACGATGTATTGAATCGCGACGCGATTTGTGTGTTCCATCGTCATTAAGAGGCTCTGAACGTTACAATTAACTGTCAGTTTTGCGTCGGATTCGAAAATCTAGACTCACAGGAAAACGACCATAAAGAGTCCGAGGCAGCACTAGACCTTGGAGACAGGTCGGCCGGAGGACGATGTATTGTATCGCGACGCAATTTGTGTGTTCCATTGTCATTAAGAGGCTCTGAACCTTACAATTAACTGTCAGTTTTGCGTCGGATTCGAAAATCTAGACTCACAGGAGAACGACCATAAGGTGTCCGAGGCAGCACTACACCCTTGGAGACAAGTCGGCTGGAGGACGATGTATTGAATCGCGACGCGATTTGTGTGTTCCATCGTCATTAACAGGCTCTGATCCTTACAATTAACTGTCAGTTTTGCGTCGGATTCGAAAATCTAGACTCACAGGAGATCGACCATAAGGTGCCCGAGGCAGCAATAGACCCTGGGGGACAGGTCGGCCGGAGGACGATGTATTGAATCGCGACGCAATTTGTGTGTTCCATTGTCATTAAGAGCCTCTGATCCTTACGATTAACAGTCAGTTTTGCGTCGGATTCGAAAATCTAGACTCACAGGAGATCGACCATAAGGTGCCCGAGGCAGCAATAGACCCTTGGAGACAGGTCGGCCGGAGGACGATGTATTGAATCGCGACGGGATTTGTGTGTTCCATTGTCATTAACAGGCTCTGATCGTGACAATTAACTGTCAGTTTTGCGTCGGATTCGAAAATCTAGACTCACAGGAGATCGACCATAAGGTGCCCGAGGCAGCAATAGACCCTTGGAGACAGGTCGGCCGGAGGACGATGTATTGAATCGCGACACGATTTGTGTGTTCCATTGTCATAAAGAGGCTCTGAACGTTACAATTAACTGTCAGTGAGTTGCGTCGGATTCGAAAATCTAGACTCACAGGAGAACGACCATAAGGAGTCCGAGGCAGCACTAGACCCTTGGAGACAAGTCGGCTGGAGGACGATGTTTTGAATCGCGACGCGATTTGTGTGTTAGATCGTCATCAACAGGCTCTGAATGTTACAATTAACTGTCAGTTTTGCGTCGGATTCGAAAATCTAGACTCACAGGAGATCGACCATAAGGTGCCCGAGGCAGCAATAGACCCTTGGAGACAGGTCGGCCGGAGGACGATGTATTGAATCGCGACGCAATTTGTGTGTTCCATTGTCATTAAGAGGCTCTGAACCTTACAATTAACTGTCAGTTTTGCGTCGGATTCGAAAATCTTGACTCACAGGAGATCGACCATAAGGTGCCCGAGGCAGCAATAGACCCTTGGAGACAGGTCGGCCGGAGGACGATGTATTGAATCGCGTCGCGATTTGTGTGTTCCATCGTCATTAACAGGCTCTGAACGTTACAATTAACTGTCAGTTATGCGTCGGATTCGAAAAACTAGACACAGGAGAACGACTATAAGGTGACCGAGGCAGCACTAGACCCTTGGAGACAAGTCGGCTGGAGGACGATGTATTGAATCGCGACGCGATTTGTGTGTTCCATCGTCATTAAGAGGCTCTGAACGTTACAATTAACTGTCAGTTTTGCGTCGGATTCGAAAATCTAGACTCACAGGAAAACGACCATAAAGAGTCCGAGGCAGCACTAGACCTTGGAGACAGGTCGGCCGGAGGACGATGTATTGTATCGCGACGCAATTTGTGTGTTCCATTGTCATTAAGAGGCTCTGAACCTTACAATTAACTGTCAGTTTTGCGTCGGATTCGAAAATCTAGACTCACAGGAGAACGACCATAAGGTGTCCGAGGCAGCACTACACCCTTGGAGACAAGTCGGCTGGAGGACGATGTATTGAATCGCGACGCGATTTGTGTGTTCCATCGTCATTAACAGGCTCTGATCCTTACAATTAACTGTCAGTTTTGCGTCGGATTCGAAAATCTAGACTCACAGGAGATCGACCATAAGGTGCCCGAGGCAGCAATAGACCCTGGGGGACAGGTCGGCCGGAGGACGATGTATTGAATCGCGAGGCAATTTGTGTGTTCCATTGTCATTAAGAGCCTCTGATCCTTACGATTAACAGTCAGTTTTGCGTCGGATTCGAAAATCTAGACTCAGAGGAGAACGACCTTAAGGTGCCCGAGGCAGCACTAGACCCTTGGAGACATGTCGGCTGGAGGACGATGTATTGAATCGCGACGCGATTTGTGTGTTCCATCGTCATTAACAGGCTCTGAACGTTACAATTAACTGTCAGTTTTGCGTCGGATTCGAAAATCTAGACTCACAGGAGATCGACCATAAGGTGCCCGAGGCAGCAATAGACCCTTGGAGACAGGTCGGCCGGAGGACGATGTATTGAATCGCGACGCAATTTGTGTGTTCCATCGTCATTAACAGGCTCTGAACGTTACAATCAACTGTCAGTTTTGCGTCGGATTCGAAAATCTAGACTCACAGGAGAACGACCATAAGGTGCCCGAGGCAGCAATAGACCCTTGGAGACAGGTCGGCCGGAGGACGATGTATCGAATCGCGACGCAATTTGTGTGGTCCATCGTCATTAACAGGCTCTGAACGTTACAATTAACTGTCAGTTTTGCGTCGGATTCGAAAATCTAGACTCACAGGAGATCGACCATAAGGTGCCCGAGGCAGCAATAGACCCTTGGAGACAGGTCGGCCGGAGGACGATGTATTGAATCGCGACGCGATTTGTGTGTTCCATCGTCATTAACAGGCTCTAAATGTTACAATTAACTGTCAGTTTTGCGTCGGATTCGAAAATCTAGACTCACAGGAGATCGACCATAAGGTGCCCGAGGCAGCAATAGACCCTTGGAGACAGGTCTGCCGGAGGACGATGTATTGAATCGCGACGCGATTTGTGTGTTCCATCGTCATTAACAGGCTCTGAACGTTACAATTAACTGTCAGTTTTGCGTCGCATTCGAAAATCTAGACTCACAGGAGATCGACCATAAGGTGCCCGAGGCAGCAATAGACCCTTGGAGACAGGTCGGCCGGAGGACGATGTATTGAATCGCGACGCGTTTTGTGTGTTCCATTGTCATTAAGAGGCTCTGAACCTTACAATTAACTGTCAGTTTTACGTGGGATTCGAAAATCTAGACTCACAGGAGAACGACCATAAGGTGCCCGAGGCAGCACTAGACCCTTGGAGACAGGTCGGCCGGAGGACGATGTATTGAATCGCGTCGCGATTTGTGTGTTCCATCGTCATTAACAGGCTCTGAACGTTACAATTAACTGTCAGTTATGCGTCGGATTCGAAAAACTAGACACAGGAGAACGACCATAAGGTGACCGAGGCAGCACTAGACCCTTGGAGACAAGTCGGCTGGAGGACGATGTATTGAATCGCGACGCGATTTGTGTGTTCCATCGTCATTAAGAGGCTCTGAACGTTACAATTAACTGTCAGTTTTGCGTCGGATTCGAAAATCTAGACTCACAGGAAAACGACCATAAAGAGTCCGAGGCAGCACTAGACCTTGGAGACAGGTCGGCCGGAGGACGATGTATTGTATCGCGACGCAATTTGTGTGTTCCATTGTCATTAAGAGGCTCTGAACCTTACAATTAACTGTCAGTTTTGCGTCGGATTCGAAAATCTAGACTCACAGGAAAACGACCATAAAGAGTCCGAGGCAGCACTAGACCTTGGAGACAGGTCGGACGGAGGACGATGTATTGTATCGCGACGCAATTTGTGTGTTCCATTGTCATTAAGAGGCTCTGAACCTTACAATTAACTGTCAGTTTTGCGTCGGATTCGAAAATCTAGACTCACAGGAGAACGACCATAAGGTGTCCGAGGCAGCACTACACCCTTGGAGACAAGTCGGCTGGAGGACGATGTATTGAATCGCGACGCGATTTGTGTGTTCCATCGTCATTAACAGGCCCTGAACGTTACAATTAACTGTCAGTTTTGCGTCGGATTCGAAAATCTAGACTCACAGGAGATCGACCATAAGGTGCCCGAGGCAGCAATAGACCCTGGGGGACAGGTCGGCCGGAGGACGATGTATTGAATCGCGACGCAATTTGTGTGTTCCATTGTCATTAAGAGCCTCTGATCCTTACGATTAACAGTCAGTTTTGCGTCGGATTCGAAAATCTAGACTCACAGGAGATCGACCATAAGGTGCCCGAGGCAGCAATAGACCCTTGGAGACAGGTCGGCCGGAGGACGACGTATTGAATCGCGACGCGATTTGTGTGTTCCATCGTCATTAAGAGGCTCTGAACGTTACAATTAACTGTCAGTTTTGCGTCGGATTCGAAAATCTAGACTCACAGGAAAACGACCATAAAGAGTCCGAGGCAGCACTAGACCTTGGAGACAGGTCGGCCGGAGGACGATGTATTGTATCGCGACGCAATTTGTGTGTTCCATTGTCATTAAGAGGCTCTGAACCTTACAATTAACTGTCAGTTTTGCGTCGGATTCGAAAATCTAGACTCACAGGAAAACGACCATAAAGAGTCCGAGGCAGCACTAGACCTTGGAGACAGGTCGGCCGGAGGACGATGTATTGTATCGCGACGCAATTTGTGTGTTCCATTGTCATTAAGAGGCTCTGAACCTTACAATTAACTGTCAGTTTTGCGTCGGATTCGAAAATCTAGACTCACAGGAGAACGACCATAAGGTGTCCGAGGCAGCACTACACCCTTGGAGACAAGTCGGCTGGAGGACGATGTATTGAATCGCGACGCTATTTGTGTGTTCCATCGTCATTAACAGGCCCTGAACGTTACAATTAACTGTCAGTTTTGCGTCGGATTCGAAAATCTAGACTCACAGGAGATCGACCATAAGGTGCCCGAGGCAGCAATAGACCCTGGGGGACAGGTCGGCCGGAGGACGATGTATTGAATCGCGACGCAATTTGTGTGTTCCATTGTCATTAAGAGCCTCTGATCCTTACGATTAACAGTCAGTTTTGCGTCGGATTCGAAAATCTAGACTCACAGGAGATCGACCATAAGGTGCCCGAGGCAGCAATAGACCCTTGGAGACAGGTCGGCCGGAGGACGACGTATTGAATCGCGACGCGATTTGTGTGTTCCATCGTCAT
Organism: Schistocerca nitens; assembly: GCF_023898315.1. NCBI lineage: Eukaryota > Metazoa > Arthropoda > Insecta > Orthoptera > Acrididae > Schistocerca > Schistocerca nitens. The sequence goes on along the minus strand of NC_064615.1, from coordinate 1,197,704,982 downwards.
TAACAGGCTCTGAACGTTACAATTAACTGTCAGTTTTGCGTCGAATTCGAAAATCTAGACTCACAGGAGATCGACCATAAGGTGCCCGAGGCAGCAATAGACCCTTGGAGACAGGTCGGCCGGAGGACGATGTATTGAATCGCGACGGGATTTGTGTGTTCCATCGTCATTAACAGGCTCTGAACGTTACAATTAACTGTCAGTTTTGCGTCGGATTCGAAAATCTAGACTCACAGGAGATCGACCATATGGTGCCCGAGGCAGCAATAGACCCTTGGAGACAGGTCGGCCGGAGGACGATGTATTGAATCGCGACGGGATTTGTGTGTTCCATCGTCATTAACAGGCTCTGAACGTTACAATTAACTGTCAGTTTTGCGTCGGATTCGAAAATCTAGACTCACAGGAGATCGACCATAAGGTGCCCGAGGCAGCAATAGACCCTTGGAGACAGGTCGGCCGGAGGACGATGTATTGAATCGCGACGCGATTTGTGTGTTCCATTGTCATTAAGAGGCTCTGAACGTTACAATTAACTGTCAGTTTTGCATCGGATTCGAAAATCTAGACTCACAGGAGAACGACCATAAGGTGTCCGAGGCAGCACTAGACCCTTGGAGACAAGTCGGCTGGAGGACAATGTATTGAATCGCGACGCAATTTGTGTGTTCCATCGTCATTAACAGGCTCTGAACGTTACAATTAACTGTCAGTTTCGCGTCGGATTCGAAAATCTAGACTCACAGGAGAACGACCATAAGGTGCCCGAGGCAGCAATAGCCCCTTGGAGACAGGTCGGCCGGAGGACGATGTATTGAATCGCGACGCAATTTGTGTGTTCCATTGTCATTAAGAGGCTCTGAACCTTACGATTAACTGTCAGTTTTGTGTCGGATTCGAAAATCTAGACTCACAGGAGAACGACCATAAGGTGCCCGAGGCAGCTATAGACCCTTGGAGACAGGTCGGCCCGAGGACGATGTATTGAATCGCGACGGGATTTGTGTGTTCCATCGTCATTAACAGGCTCTGAACCTTACAATTAACTGTCAGTTTTGCGTCGGATTCGAAAATCTAGACTCACAGGAGAACGACCATAAGGTGCCCGAGGCAGCACTAGACCCTTGGAGACAAGTCGGCCGGAGGACGATGTATTGAATCGCGACGCGATTTGTGTGTTCCATCGTCATTAACAGGCTCTGAACGTTACAATTAACTGTCAGTTTTGCGTCGGATTCGAAAATCTAGACTCACAGGAGAACGACCATAAGGTGAACGAGGCAGTAATAGACCCTTGGGAGCAGGTCGGCCGGAGGACGATGTATTGAATCGCGACGCAAGTTGTGTGTTCCATCGTCATTAACAGGCTCTGAACGTTACAATTAACTGTCAGTTTTGCGTCGGATTCGAAAATCTAGACTCACAGGAGATAGACCATAAGGTGGCCGAGGCAGCAATAGACCCTTGGAGACAGGTCGGCCGCAGGACGATGTATTGAATCGCGACGCGATTTGTGTGTTCCATCGTCATTAACAGGGTCTGAACGTTACAATTAACTGTCAGTTTTGCGTCGGATTCGAAAATCTAGACTCACAGGAGATCGACCATAAGGTGCCCGAGGCAGCAATAGACCCTTGGAGACAGGTCGGCCGGAGGACGATGTATTGAATCGCGACGGGATTTGTGTGTTCCATTGTCATTAACAGGCTCTGATCGTGACAATTAACTGTCAGTTTTGCGTCGGATTCGAAAATCTAGACTCACAGGAGATCGACCATAAGGTGCCCGAGGCAGCAATAGACCCTTGGAGACAGGTCGGCCGGAGGACGATGTATTGAATCGCGACACGATTTGTGTGTTCCATTGTCATAAAGAGGCTCTGAACGTTACAATTAACTGTCAGTGAGTTGCGTCGGATTCGAAAATCTAGACTCACAGGAGAACGACCATAAGGAGTCCGAGGCAGCACTAGACCCTTGGAGACAAGTCGGCTGGAGGACGATGTTTTGAATCGCGACGCGATTTGTGTGTTAGATCGTCATCAACAGGCTCTGAATGTTACAATTAACTGTCAGTTTTGCGTCGGATTCGAAAATCTAGACTCACAGGAGATCGACCATAAGGTGCCCGAGGCAGCAATAGACCCTTGGAGACAGGTCGGCCGGAGGACGATGTATTGAATCGCGACGCAATTTGTGTGTTCCATTGTCATTAAGAGGCTCTGAACCTTACAATTAACTGTCAGTTTTGCGTCGGATTCGAAAATCTTGACTCACAGGAGATCGACCATAAGGTGCCCGAGGCAGCAATAGACCCTTGGAGACAGGTCGGCCGGAGGACGATGTATTGAATCGCGTCGCGATTTGTGTGTTCCATCGTCATTAACAGGCTCTGAACGTTACAATTAACTGTCAGTTATGCGTCGGATTCGAAAAACTAGACACAGGAGAACGACCATAAGGTGACCGAGGCAGCACTAGACCCTTGGAGACAAGTCGGCTGGAGGACGATGTATTGAATCGCGACGCGATTTGTGTGTTCCATCGTCATTAAGAGGCTCTGAACGTTACAATTAACTGTCAGTTTTGCGTCGGATTCGAAAATCTAGACTCACAGGAAAACGACCATAAAGAGTCCGAGGCAGCACTAGACCTTGGAGACAGGTCGGCCGGAGGACGATGTATTGTATCGCGACGCAATTTGTGTGTTCCATTGTCATTAAGAGGCTCTGAACCTTACAATTAACTGTCAGTTTTGCGTCGGATTCGAAAATCTAGACTCACAGGAGAACGACCATAAGGTGTCCGAGGCAGCACTACACCCTTGGAGACAAGTCGGCTGGAGGACGATGTATTGAATCGCGACGCGATTTGTGTGTTCCATCGTCATTAACAGGCCCTGAACGTTACAATTAACTGTCAGTTTTGCGTCGGATTCGAAAATCTAGACTCACAGGAGATCGACCATAAGGTGCCCGAGGCAGCAATAGACCCTGGGGGACAGGTCGGCCGGAGGACGATGTATTGAATCGCGACGCAATTTGTGTGTTCCATTGTCATTAAGAGCCTCTGATCCTTACGATTAACAGTCAGTTTTGCGTCGGATTCGAAAATCTAGACTCAGAGGAGAACGACCTTAAGGTGCCCGAGGCAGCACTAGACCCTTGGAGACATGTCGGCTGGAGGACGATGTATTGAATCGCGACGCGATTTGTGTGTTCCATCGTCATTAACAGGCTCTGAACGTTACAATTAACTGTCAGTTTTGCGTCGGATTCGAAAATCTAGACTCACAGGAGATCGACCATAAGGTGCCCGAGGCAGCAATAGACCCTTGGAGACAGGTCGGCCGGAGGAGAATGTATTGAATCGCGACGCAATTTGTGTGTTCCATTGTCATTAAGAGGCTCTGAACCTTACAATTAACTGTCAGTTTTGCGTCGGATTCGAAAATCTAGACTCACAGAGGAACGACCATAAGGTGCCCGAGGCAGCACTAGACCCTTGGAGACAAGTCGGCTGGAGGACCATGTATTGAATCGCGACGCGATTTGTGTGTTCCATCGTCATTAACAGGCTCTGAACGTTACAATCAACTGTCAGTTTTGCGTCGGATTCGAAAATCTAGACTCACAGGAGAACGACCATAAGGTGCCCGAGGCAGCAATAGACCCTTGGAGACAGGTCGGCCGGAGGACGATGTATCGAATCGCGACGCAATTTGTGTGGTCCATCGTCATTAACAGGCTCTGAACGTTACAATTAACTGTCAGTTTTGCGTCGGATTCGAAATTCTAGACTCACAGGAGATCGACCATAAGGTGCCCGAGGCAGCAATAGACCCTTGGAGACAGGTCGGCCGGAGGACGATGTATTGAAACGCGACGCGATTTGTGTGTTCCATCGTCATTAACAGGCTCTAAATGTTACAATTAACTGTCAGTTTTGCGTCGGATTCGAAAATCTAGACTCACAGGAGATCGACCATAAGGTGCCCGAGGCAGCAATAGACCCTTGGAGACAGGTCTGCCGGAGGACGATGTATTGAATCGCGACGGGTTTGTGTGTTCCATCGTCATTAACAGGCTCTGAACGTTACAATTAACTGTCAGTTTTGCGTCGCATTCGAAAATCTAGACTCACAGGAGATCGACCATAAGGTGCCCGAGGCAGCAATAGACCCTTGGAGACAGGTCGGCCGGAGGACGATGTATTGAATCGCGACGCGTTTTGTGTGTTCCATTGTCATTAAGAGGCTCTGAACCTTACAATTAACTGTCAGTTTTACGTGGGATTCGAAAATCTAGACTCACAGGAGAACGACCATAAGGTGTCCGAGGCAGCACTAGACCCTTGGAGACAAGTCGGCTGGAGGACGATGTATTGAATCGCGACGCAATTTGTGTGTTCCATTGTCATTAAGAGGCTCTGAACCTTACAATTAACTGTCAGTTTTGCGTCGGATTCGAAAATCTAGACTCAAAGAAGAACGACCATAAGGTGCCCGAGGCAGCACTAGACCCTTGGAGACAAGTCGGCTGGAGGACGATGTATTGAATCGCGACGCGATTTGTGTGTTCCATCGTCATTAAGAGGCTCTGAACGTTACAATTAACTGTCAGTTTTGCGTCGGATTCGAAAATCTAGACTCACAGGAAAACGACCATAAAGAGTCCGAGGCAGCACTAGACCTTGGAGACAGGTCGGCCGGAGGACGATGTATTGTATCGCGACGCAATTTGTTTGTTCCATTGTCATTAAGAGGCTCTGAACCTTACAATTAACTGTCAGTTTTGCGTCGGATTCGAAAATCTAGACTCACAGGAAAACGACCATAAAGAGTCCGAGGCAGCACTAGACCTTGGAGACAGGTCGGCCGGAGGACGATGTATTGTATCGCGACGCAATTTGTGTGTTCCATTGTCATTAAGAGGCTCTGAACCTTACAATTAACTGTCAGTTTTGCGTCGGATTCGAAAATCTAGACTCACAGAGGAACGACCATAAGGTGCCCGAGGCATCAGTAGACCCTTGGAGACAAGTCGGCTGGAGGACGATGTATTGAATCGCGACGCGATTTGTGTGTTCCATCGTCATTAACAGGCCCTGAACGTTACAATTAACTGTCAGTTATGCGTCGGATTCGAAAATCTAGACTCACAGGAGATCGACCATAAGGTGCCCGAGGCAGCAATAGACCCTGGGGGACAGGTCGGCCGGAGGACGATGTATTGAATCGCGACGCAATTTGTGTGTTCCATTGTCATTAAGAGCCTCTGATCCTTACGATTAACAGTCAGTTTTGCGTCGGATTCGAAAATCTAGACTCACAGGAGATCGACCATAAGGTGCCCGAGGCAGCAATAGACCCTTGGAGACAGGTCGGCCGGAGGACGACGTATTGAATCGCGACGCGATTTGTGTGTTCCATCGTCATTAACAGGCTCTGAACGTTACAATTAACTGTCAGTTTTGCGTCGAATTCGAAAATCTAGACTCACAGGAGATCGACCATAAGGTGCCCGAGGCAGCAATAGACCCTTGGAGACAGGTCGGCCGGAGGACGATGTATTGAATCGCGACGGGATTTGTGTGTTCCATCGTCATTAACAGGCTCTGAACGTTACAATTAACTGTCAGTTTTGCGTCGGATTCGAAAATCTAGACTCACAGGAGATCGACCATATGGTGCCCGAGGCAGCAATAGACCCTTGGAGACAGGTCGGCCGGAGGACGATGTATTGAATCGCGACGGGATTTGTGTGTTCCATCGTCATTAACAGGCTCTGAACGTTACAATTAACTGTCAGTTTTGCGTCGGATTCGAAAATCTAGACTCACAGGAGATCGACCATAAGGTGCCCGAGGCAGCAATAGACCCTTGGAGACAGGTCGGCCGGAGGACGATGTATTGAATCGCGTCGCGATTTGTGTGTTCCATCGTCATTAACAGGCTCTGAACGTTACAATTAACTGTCAGTTATGCGTCGGATTCGAAAAACTAGACACAGGAGAACGACCATAAGGTGACCGAGGCAGCACTAGACCCTTGGAGACAAGTCGGCTGGAGGACGATGTATTGAATCGCGACGCGATTTGTGTGTTCCATCGTCATTAAGAGGCTCTGAACGTTACAATTAACTGTCAGTTTTGCGTCGGATTCGAAAATCTAGACTCACAGGAAAACGACCATAAAGAGTCCGAGGCAGCACTAGACCTTGGAGACAGGTCGGCCGGAGGACGATGTATTGTATCGCGACGCAATTTGTGTGTTCCATTGTCATTAAGAGGCTCTGAACCTTACAATTAACTGTCAGTTTTGCGTCGGATTCGAAAATCTAGACTCACAGGAAAACGACCATAAAGAGTCCGAGGCAGCACTAGACCTTGGAGACAGGTCGGCCGGAGGACGATGTATTGTATCGCGACGCAATTTGTGTGTTCCATTGTCATTAAGAGGCTCTGAACCTAACAATTAACTGTCAGTTTTGCGTCGGATTCGAAAATCTAGACTCACAGGAGAACGACCATAAGGTGTCCGAGGCAGCACTACACCCTTGGAGACAAGTCGGCTGGAGGACGATGTATTGAATCGCGACGCGATTTGTGTGTTCCATCGTCATTAACAGGCCCTGAACGTTACAATTAACTGTCAGTTTTGCGTCGGATTCGAAAATCTAGACTCACAGGAGATCGACCATAAGGTGCCCGAGGCAGCAATAGACCCTGGGGGACAGGTCGGCCGGAGGACGATGTATTGAATCGCGACGCAATTTGTGTGTTCCATTGTCATTAAGAGCCTCTGATCCTTACGATTAACAGTCAGTTTTGCGTCGGATTCGAAAATCTAGACTCACAGGAGATCGACCATAAGGTGCCCGAGGCAGCAATAGACCCTTGGAGACAGGTCGGCCGGAGGACGACGTATTGAATCGCGACGCGATTTGTGTGTTCCATCGTCATTAAGAGGCTCTGAACGTTACAATTAACTGTCAGTTTTGCGTCGGATTCGAAAATCTAGACTCACAGGAAAACGACCATAAAGAGTCCGAGGCAGCACTAGACCTTGGAGACAGGTCGGCCGGAGGACGATGTATTGTATCGCGACGCAATTTGTGTGTTCCATTGTCATTAAGAGGCTCTGAACCTTACAATTAACTGTCAGTTTTGCGTCGGATTCGAAAATCTAGACTCACAGGAAAACGACCATAAAGAGTCCGAGGCAGCACTAGACCTTGGAGACAGGTCGGCCGGAGGACGATGTATTGTATCACGACGCAATTTGTGTGTTCCATTGTCATTAAGAGGCTCTGAACCTTACAATTAACTGTCAGTTTTGCGTCGGATTCGAAAATCTAGACTCACAGGAGAACGACCATAAGGTGTCCGAGGCAGCACTACACCCTTGGAGACAAGTCGGCTGGAGGACGATGTATTGAATCGCGACGCGATTTGTGTGTTCCATCGTCATTAACAGGCTCTGAACGTTAGAATTAACTGTCAGTTTTGCGTCGGATTCGAAAATCTAGACTCACAGGAGATCGACCATAAGGTGCCCGAGGCAGCAATAGACCCTGGGGGACAGGTCGGCCGGAGGACGATGTATTGAATCGCGACGCAATTTGTGTGTTCCATTGTCATTAAGAGCCTCTGATCCTTACGATTAACAGTCAGTTTTGCGTCGGATTCGAAAATCTAGACTCACAGGAGATCGACCATAAGGTGCCCGAGGCAGCAATAGACCCTTGGAGACAGGTCGGCCGGAGGACGACGTATTGAATCGCGACGCGATTTGTGGGTTCCATCGTCATTAACAGGCTCTGAACGTTACAATTAACTGTCAGTTTTGCGTCGAATTCGAAAATCTAGACTCACAGGAGATCGACCATAAGGTGCCCGAGGCAGCAATAGACCCTTGGAGACAGGTCGGCCGGAGGACGATGTATTGAATCGCGACGGGATTTGTGTGTTCCATCGTCATTAACAGGCTCTGAACGTTACAATTAACTGTCAGTTTTGCGTCGGATTCTAAAATCTAGACTCACAGGAGATCGACCATAAGGTGCCCGAGGCAGCAATAGACCCTTGGAGACAGGTCGGCCGGAGGACGATGTATTGAATCGCGACGGGATTTGTGTGTTCCATCGTTATTAACAGGCTCTGAACGTTACAATTAACTGTCAGTTTTGCGTCGGATTCGAAAATCTAGACTCACAGGAGATCGACCATAAGGTGCCCGAGGCAGCAATAGACCCTTGGAGACAGGTCGGCCGGAGGACGATGTATTGAATCGCGACGCGATTTGTGTGTTCCATTGTCATTAAGAGGCTCTGAACGTTACAATTAACTGTCAGTTTTGCATCGGATTCGAAAATCTAGACTCACAGGAGAACGACCATAAGGTGTCCGAGGCAGCACTAGACCCTTGGAGACAAGTCGGCTGGAGGACAATGTATTGAATCGCGACGCAATTTGTGTGTTCCATCGTCATTAACAGGCTCTGAACGTTACAATTAACTGTCAGTTTCGCGTCGGATTCGAAAATCTAGACTCACAGGAGAACGACCATAAGGTGCCCGAGGCAGCAATAGCCCCTTGGAGACAGGTCGGCCGGAGGACGATGTATTGAATCGCGACGCAATTTGTGTGTTCCATTGTCATTAAGAGGCTCTGAACCTTACGATTAACTGTCAGTTTTGTGTCGGATTCGAAAATCTAGACTCACAGGAGAACGACCATAAGGTGCCCGAGGCAGCTATAGACCCTTGGAGACAGGTCGGCCCGAGGACGATGTATTGAATCGCGACGGGATTTGTGTGTTCCATCGTCATTAACAGGCTCTGAACCTTACAATTAACTGTCAGTTTTGCGTCGGATTCGAAAATCTAGACTCACAGGAGAACGACCATAAGGTGCCCGAGGCAGCACTAGACCCTTGGAGACAAGTCGGCCGGAGGACGATGTATTGAATCGCGACGCGATTTGTATGTTCCATCGTCATTAACAGGCTCTGAACGTTACAATTAACTGTCAGTTTTGCGTCGGATTCGAAAATCTAGACTCACAGGAGAACGACCATAAGGTGAACGAGGCAGTAATAGACCCTTGGGAACAGGTCTGCCGGAGGACGATGTATTGAATCGCGACGCAAGTTGTGTGTTCCATCGTCATTAACAGGCTCTGAACGTTACAATTAACTGTCAGTTTTGCGTCGGATTCGAAAATCTAGACTCATAGGAGATAGACCATAAGGTGGCCGAGGCAGCAATAGACCCTTGGAGACAGGTCGGCCGCAGGACGATGTATTGAATCGCGACGCGATTTGTGTGTTCCATCGTCATTAACAGGGTCTGAACGTTACAATTAACTGTCAGTTTTGCGTCGGATTCGAAAATCTAGACTCACAGGAGATCGACCATAAGGTGCCCGAGGCAGCAATAGACCCTTGGAGACAGGTCGGCCGGAGGACGATGTATTGAATCGCGACGGGATTTGTGTGTTCCATTGTCATTAACAGGCTCTGATCGTGACAATTAACTGTCAGTTTTGCGTCGGATTCGAAAATCTAGACTCACAGGAGATCGACCATAAGGTGCCCGAGGCAGCAATAGACCCTTGGAGACAGGTCGGCCGGAGGACGATGTATTGAATCGCGACACGATTTGTGTGTTCCATTGTCATAAAGAGGCTCTGAACGTTACAATTAACTGTCAGTGAGTTGCGTCGGATTCGAAAATCTAGACTCACAGGAGAACGACCATAAGGAGTCCGAGGCAGCACTAGACCCTTGGAGACAAGTCGGCTGGAGGACGATGTTTTGAATCGCGACGCGATTTGTGTGTTAGATCGTCATCAACAGGCTCTGAATGTTACAATTAACTGTCAGTTTTGCGTCGGATTCGAAAATCTAGACTCACAGGAGATCGACCATAAGGTGCCCGAGGCAGCAATAGACCCTTGGAGACAGGTCGGCCGGAGGACGATGTATTGAATCGCGACGCAATTTGTGTGTTCCATTGTCATTAAGAGGCTCTGAACCTTACAATTAACTGTCAGTTTTGCGTCGGATTCGAAAATCTTGACTCACAGGAGATCGACCATAAGGTGCCCGAGGCAGCAATAGACCCTTGGAGACAGGTCGGCCGGAGGACGATGTATTGAATCGCGTCGCGATTTGTGTGTTCCATCGTCATTAACAGGCTCTGAACGTTACAATTAACTGTCAGTTATGCGTCGGATTCGAAAAACTAGACACAGGAGAACGACCATAAGGTGACCGAGGCAGCACTAGACCCTTGGAGACAAGTCGGCTGGAGGACGATGTATTGAATCGCGACGCGATTTGTGTGTTCCATCGTCATTAAGAGGCTCTGAACGTTACAATTAACTGTCAGTTTTGCGTCGGATTCGAAAATCTAGACTCACAGGAAAACGACCATAAAGAGTCCGAGGCAGCACTAGACCATGGAGACAGGTCGGCCGGAGGACGATGTATTGTATCGCGACGCAATTTGTGTGTTCCATTGTCATTAAGAGGCTCTGAACCTTACAATTAACTGTCAGTTTTGCGTCGGATTCGAAAATCTAGACTCACAGGAGAACGACCATAAGGTGTCCGAGGCAGCACTACACCCTTGGAGACAAGTCGGCTGGAGGACGATGTATTGAATCGCGACGCGATTTGTGTGTTCCATCGTCATTAACAGGCCCTGAACGTTACAATTAACTGTCAGTTTTGCGTCGGATTCGAAAATCTAGACTCACAGGAGATCGACCATAAGGTGCCCGAGGCAGCAATAGACCCTGGGGGACAGGTCGGCCGGAGGACGATGTATTGAATCGCGACGCAATTTGTGTGTTCCATTGTCATTAAGAGGCTCTGAACCTTACAATTAACTGTCAGTTTGGCGTCGGATTCGAAAATCTAGACTCACAGAGGAACGACCATAAGGTGCCCGAGGCAGCACTAGACCCTTGGAGACAAGTCGGCTGGAGGACCATGTATTGAATCGCGACGCGATTTGTGTGTTCCATCGTCATTAACAGGCTCTGAACGTTACAATCAACTGTCAGTTTTGCGTCGGATTCGAAAATCTAGACTCACAGGAGAACGACCATAAGGTGCCCGAGGCAGCAATAGACCCTTGGAGACAGGTCGGCCGGAGGACGATGTATCGAATCGCGACGCAATTTGTGTGGTCCATCGTCATTAACAGGCTCTGAACGTTACAATTAACTGTCAGTTTTGCGTCGGATTCGAAAATCTAGACTCACAGGAGATCGACCATAAGGTGCCCGAGGCAGCAATAGACCCTTGGAGACAGGTCGGCCGGAGGACGATGTATTGAATCGCGACGCGATTTGTGTGTTCCATCGTCATTAACAGGCTCTAAATGTTACAATTAACTGTCAGTTTTGCGTCGGATTCGAAAATCTAGACTCACAGGAGATCGACCATAAGGTGCCCGAGGCAGCAATAGACCCTTGGAGACAGGTCTGCCGGAGGACGATGTATTGAATCGCGACGGGATTTGTGTGTTCCATCGTCATTAACAGGCTCTGAACCTTACAATTAACTGTCAGTTTTGCGTCGCATTCGAAAATCTAGACTCACAGGAGATCGACCATAAGGTGCCCGAGGCAGCAATAGACCCTTGGAGACAGGTCGGCCGGAGGACGATGTATTGAATCGCGACGCGTTTTGTGTGTTCCATTGTCATTAAGAGGCTCTGTACCTTACAATTAACTGTCAGTTTTACGTGGGATTCGAAAATCTAGACTCACAGGAGAACGACCATAAGGTGTCCGAGGCAGCACTAGACCCTTGGAGACAAGTCGGCTGGAGGACGATGTATTGAATCGCGACGCAATTTGTGTGTTCCATTGTCATTAAGAGGCTCTGAACCTTACAATTAACTGTCAGTTTTGCGTCGGATTCGAAAATCTAGACTCAAAGAAGAACGACCATAAGGTGCCCGAGGCAGCACTAGACCCTTGGAGACAAGTCGGCTGGAGGACGATGTATTGAATCGCGACGCGATTTGTGTGTTCCATCGTCATTAAGAGGCTCTGAACGTTACAATTAACTGTCAGTTTTGCGTCGGATTCGAAAATCTAGACTCACAGGAAAACGACCATAAAGAGTCCGAGGCAGCACTAGACCTTGGAGACAGGTCGGCCGGAGGACGATGTATTGTATCGCGACGCAATTTGTGTGTTCCATTGTCATTAAGAGGCTCTGAACCTTACAATTAACTGTCAGTTTTGCGTCGGATTCGAAAATCTAGACTCACAGGAGAACGACCATAAGGTGTCCGAGGCAGCACTAAACCCTTGGAGACAAGTCGGCTGGAGGACGATGTATTGAATCGCGACGCGATTTGTGTGTTCCATCGTCATTAACAGGCCCTGAACGTTACAATTAACTGTCAGTTTTGCGTCGGATTCGAAAATCTAGACTCACAGGAGATCGACCATAAGGTGCCCGAGGCAGCAATAGACCCTGGGGGACAGGTCGGCCGGAGGACGATGTATTGAATCGCGACGCAATTTGTGTGTTCCATTGTCATTAAGAGCCTCTGATCCTTACGATTAACAGTCAGTTTTGCGTCGGATTCTAAAATCTAGACTCAGAGGAGAACGACCTTAAGGTGCCCGAGGCAGCACTAGACCCTTGGAGACATGTCGGCTGGAGGACGATGTATTGAATCGCGACGCGATTTGTGTGTTCCATCGTCATTAACAGGCTCTGATCGTTACAATTAACTGTCAGTTTTGCGTCGGATTCGAAAATCTAGACTCACAGGAGATCGACCATAAGGTGCCCGAGGCAGCAATAGACCCTTGGAGACAGGTCGGCCGGAGGACGATGTATTGAATCGCGACGCAATTTGTGCGTTCCATTGTCATTAAGAGGCTCTGAACCTTACAATTAACTGTCAGTTTTGCGTCGGATTCGAAAATCTAGACTCACAGAGGAACGACCATAAGGTGCCCGAGGCAGCACTAGACCCTTGGAGACAAGTCGGCTGGAGGACCATGTATTGAATCGCGACGCGATTTGTGTGTTCCATCGTCATTAACAGGCTCTGAACGTTACAATCAACTGTCAGTTTTGCGTCGGATTCGAAAATCTAGACTCACAGGAGAACGACCATAAGGTGCCCGAGGCAGCAATAGACCCTTGGAGACAGGTCGGCCGGAGGACGATGTATTGAATCGCGACGCAATTTGTGTGGTCCATCGTCATTAACAAGCTCTGAACGTTACAATTAACTGTCAGTTTTGCGTCGGATTCGAAAATCTAGACTCACAGGAGATCGACCATAAGGTGCCCGAGGCAGCAATAGACCCTTGGAGACAGGTCGGCCGGAGGACGATGTATTGAATCGCGACGCGATTTGTGTGTTCCATCGTCATTAACAGGCTCTAAATGTTACAATTAACTGTCAGTTTTGCGTCGGATTCGAAAATCTAGACTCACAGGAGATCGACCATAAGGTGCCCGAGTCAGCAATAGACCCTTGGAGACAGGTCTGCCGGAGGACGATGTATTGAATCGCGACGGGATTTGTGTGTTCCATCGTCATTAACAGGCTCTGAACGTTACAATTAACTGTCAGTTTTGCGTCGCATTCGAAAATCTAGACTCACAGGAGATCGACCAAAAGGTGCCCGAGGCAGCAATAGACCCTTGGAGACAGGTCGGCCGGAGGACGATGTATTGAATCGCGACGCGATTTGTGTGTTCCATTGTCATTAAGAGGCTCTGAACCTTACAATTAACTGTCAGTTTTACGTGGGATTCGAAAATCTAGACTCACAGGAGAACGACCATAAGGTGTCCGAGGCAGCACTACACCCTTGGAGACAAGTCGGCTGGAGGACGATGTATTGAATCGCGACGCAATTTGTGTGTTCCATCGTCATTAACAGGCTCTGAACGTTACAATTAACTGCGTCGGATTCGAAAATCTAGATTCACAGGAGATCGACCATAAGGTGCCCGAGGCAGCAATAGACCCTTGGAGACAGGTCGGCCGGAAGACGATGTATTGAATCGCGACGCGATTTGTGTGTTCCATTGTCATTAAGAGGCTCTGAACCTTACAATTAACTGTCAGTTTTGCGTCGGTTTCGAAAATCTAGACTTACAGGAGATCGACCATAAGGGGCCCGAGGCAGCAATAGACCCTTGGAGACAGGTCGGCCGGAGGACGATGTATTGAATCGCGACGCAATTTGTGTGTTCCATTGTCATTAAGAGGCTCTGAACCTTACAATTAACTGTCAGTTTTGCGTCGGATTCGAAAATCTAGACTCAAAGAAGAACGACCATAAGGTGCCCGAGGCAGCACTAGACCCTTGGAGACAAGTCGGCTGGAGGACGATGTATTGAATCGCGACGCGATTTGTGTGTTCCATCGTCATTAACAGGCTCTGAACGTTACAATTAACTGTCAGTTTTGCGTCGGATTCGAAAATCTAGACTCACAGGAGAACGACCATAAGGCGTCCGAGGCAGCACTAGACCCTTGGAGACAGGTCGGCCGGAGGACGATGTATTGAATCACGACGCAATTTGTGTGTTCCATTGTCATTAAGAGGCTCTGAACCTTACAATTAACGGTCAGTTTTGCGTCGGATTCGAAAATCTAGACTCACAGGAGAACGACCATAAGGTGTCCGAGGCAGCACTAGACCCTTGGAGACAAGTCGGCTGGATTACGATGTATTGAATCGCGACGCAATTTGTGTGTTACATCGTCATTAACAGGCTCTGAACGTTACAATTAACTGTCAGTTTTGCGTCGGATTCGAAAATCTAGACTCACAGGAGATCGACCATAAGGTGCCCGAGGCAGCAATAGACCCTGGGGGACAGGTCGGCCGGAGGACGATGTATTGAATCGCGACGCAATTTGTGTGTTCCATTGTCATTAAGAGGCTCTGAACCTTACGATTAACTGTCAGTTTTGCGTCGGTTTCGAAAATCTAGACTCACAGGAGAACGACCATAAGGTGCCCGAGGCAGCACTAGATCCTTGGAGACAAGTCGGCTGGAGGACGATGTATTGAATCGCGACGCGATTTGTGTGTTCCATCGTCATTAACAGGCTCTGACCTTTACAATTAACTGTCAGTTTTGCGCCGGATTCGAAAATCTAGACTCACAGGAGATCGACCATAAGGTGCCCGAGGCAGCAATAAACCCTTGGAGACAGGTCGGCCGGAGGACGATGTATTGAATCGCGACGCAATTTGTGTGTTCCATTGTCATTAAGAGGCTCTGAACCTTACGATTAACTGTCAGTTTTGCGTCGGATTCGAAAATCTAGACTCACAGGAGAACGACCATAAGGTGCCCGAGGCAGCACTAGACCCTTGGAGACAAGTCGGCTGGAGGACGATGTATTGAATCGCGACGGGATTTGTGTGTTCCATTGTCATTAACAGGCTCTGATCGTGACAATTAACTGTCAGTTTTGCGTCGGATTCGAAAATCTAGACTCACAGGAGATCGACCATAAGGTGCCCGAGGCAGCAATAGACCCTTGGAGACAGGTCGGCCGGAGGACGATGTATTGAATCGCGACGCAATTTGTGTGTTCCATTGTCATTAAGAGGCTCTGAACCTTACAATTAACTGTCAGTTTTGCGTCGGATTCGAAAATCTAGACTCACAGAGGAACGACCATAAGGTGCCCGAGGCAGCAGTAGACCCTTGGAGACAAGTCGGCTGGAGGACGATGTATTGAATCGCGACGCGATTAGTGTGTACCATCGTCATTAACAGGCTCTGAACGTTACAATCAACTGTCAGTTTTGCGTCGGATTCGAAAACCTAGACTCACAGGAGAACGACCATAAGGTGCCCGGGGCAGCAATAGACCCTTGGAGACAGGTCGGCCGGAGGACGATGTATTGAATCGCGACGCAATTTGTGTGTTCCATCGTCATTAACAGGCTCTGAACGTTACAATTAAATGTCAGTTTTGCGTCGGATTCGAAAATCTAGACTCACAGGAGATCGACCATAAGGTGCCCGAGGCAGCAATAGACCCTGGGGGACAGGTCGGCCGGAGGACGATGTATTGAATCGCGACGCAATTTGTGTGTTCCATTGTCATTAAGAGGCTCTGAACCTTACGATTAACTGTCAGTTTTGCGTCGGTTTCGAAAATCTAGACTCACAGGAGAACGACCATAAGGTGCCCGAGGCAGCACTAGATCCTTGGAGACAAGTCGGCTGGAGGACGATGTATTGAATCGCGACGCGATTTGTGTGTTCCATCGTCATCAACAGGCTCTGACCTTTACAATTAACTGTCAGTTTTGCGACGGATTCGAAAATCTAGACTCACAGGAGATCGACCATAAGGTGCCTGAGGCAGCAATAAACCCTTGGAGACAGGTCGGCCGGAGGACGATGTATTGAATCGCGACGCAATTTGTGTGTTCCATTGTCATTAAGAGGCTCTGAACCTTACGATTAACTGTCAGTTTTGCGTCGGATTCGAAAATGTAGACTCAGAGGAGAACGACCTTAAGGTGCCCGAGGCAGCACTAGACCCTTGGAGACATGTCGGCTGGAGGACGATGTATTGAATCGCGAAGCGATTTGTGTGGTCCATCGTCATTAACAGGCTCTGAACGTTACAATTAACTGTCAGTTTTGCGTCGGATTCGAAAATCTAGACTCACAGGAGAACGACCATAAGGCGTCCGAGGCAGCACTAGACCCTTGGAGACAGGTCGGCCGGAGGACGATGTATTGAATCACGACGCAATTTGTGTGTTCCATTGTCATTAAGAGGCTCTGAACCTTACAATTAACGGTCAGTTTTGCGTCGGATTCGAAAATCTAGACTCACAGGAGAACGACCATAAGGTGTCCGAGGCAGCACTAGACCCTTGGAGACAAGTCGGCTGGATTACGATGTATTGAATCGCGACGCAATTTGTGTGTTACATCGTCATTAACAGGCTCTGAACGTTACAATTAACTGTCAGTTTTGCGTCGGATTCGAAAATCTAGACTCACAGGAGATCGACCATAAGGTGCCCGAGGCAGCAATAGACCCTGGGGGACAGGTCGGCCGGAGGACGATGTATTGAATCGCGACGCAATTTGTGTGTTCCATTGTCATTAAGAGGCTCTGAACCTTACGATTAACTGTCAGTTTTGCGTCGGTTTCGAAAATCTAGACTCTCAGGAGAACGACCATAAGGTGCCCGAGGCAGCACTAGATCCTTGGAGACAAGTCGGCTGGAGGACGATGTATTGAATCGCGACGCGATTTGTGTGTTCCATCGTCATTAACAGGCTCTGACCTTTACAATTAACTGTCAGTTTTGCGCCGGATTCGAAAATCTAGACTCACAGGAGATCGACCATAAGGTGCCCGAGGCAGCAATAAACCCTTGGAGACAGGTCGGCCGGAGGACGATGTATTGAATCGCGACGCAATTTGTGTGTTCCATTGTCATTAAGAGGCTCTGAACCTTACGATTAACTGTCAGTTTTGCGTCGGATTCGAAAATCTAGACTCACAGGAGAATGACCATAAGGTGCCCGAGGCAGCACTAGACCCTTGGAGACAAGTCGGCTGGAGGACGATGTATTGAATCGCGACGCGATTTGTGTGTTCCACCGTCATTAACAGGCTCTGAACCTTACAATTAACTGTCAGTTTTGCGTCGGATTCGAAAATCTAGACTCACAGAGGAACGACCATAAGGTGCCCGAGGCAGCAGTAGACCCTTGGAGACAAGTCGGCTGGAGGACGATGTATTGAATCGCGACGCGATTGGTGTATACCATCGTCATTAACAGGCTCTGAACGTTACAATCAACTGTCAGTTTTGCGTCGGATTCGAAAACCTAGACTCACAGGAGAACGACCATAAGGTGCCCGGGGCAGCAATAGACCCTTGGAGACAGGTCGGCCGGAGGACGATGTATTGAATCGCGACGCAATTTGTGTGTTCCATCGTCATTAACAGGCTCTGAACGTTACAATTAAATGTCAGTTTTGCGTCGGATTCGAAAATCTAGACTCACAGGAGATCGACCATAAGGTGTCCGAGGCAGCAATAGACCCTGGGGGACAGGTCGGCCGGAGGACGATGTATTGAATCGCGACGCAATTTGTGTGTTCCATTGTCATTAAGAGGCTCTGAACCTTACGATTAACTGTCAGTTTTGCGTCGGTTTCGAAAATCTAGACTCACAGGAGAACGACCATAAGGTGCCCGAGGCAGCACTAGATCCTTGGAGACAAGTCGGCTGGAGGACGATGTATTGAATCGCGACGCGATTTGTGTGTTCCATCGTCATCAACAGGCTCTGACCTTTACAATTAACTGTCAGTTTTGCGACGGATTCGAAAATCTAGACTCACAGGAGATCGACCATAAGGTGCCTGAGGCAGCAATAAACCCTTGGAGACAGGTCGGCCGGAGGACGATGTATTGAATCGCGACGCAATTTGTGTGTTCCATTGTCATTAAGAGGCTCTGAACCTTACGATTAACTGTCAGTTTTGCGTCGGATTCGAAAATCTAGACTCAGAGGAGAACGACCTTAAGGTGCCCGAGGCAGCACTAGACCCTTGGAGACATGTCGGCTGGAGGACGATGTATTGAATCGCGACGCGATTTGTGTGTTCCATCGTCATTAACAGGCTCTGAACGTTACA
Organism: Schistocerca nitens; assembly: GCF_023898315.1. Classification (NCBI taxonomy): domain Eukaryota; kingdom Metazoa; phylum Arthropoda; class Insecta; order Orthoptera; family Acrididae; genus Schistocerca; species Schistocerca nitens. The sequence goes on along the minus strand of NC_064615.1, from coordinate 1,197,686,282 downwards.
ATTAACTGTCAGTTTTGCGTCGGATTCGAAAATCTAGACTCACAGGAGATCGACCATAAGGTGCCCGAGGCAGCAATAGACCCTTGGAGACAGGTCGGCCGGAGGACGATGTATTGAATCGCGACGCAATTTGTATGTTCCGTTGTCATTAAGAGGCTCTGAACCTTACAATTAACTGTCAGTTTTGCGTCGGATTCGAAAATCTAGACTCACAGAGGAACGACCATAAGGTGCCCGAGGCAGCATGAGACCCTTGGAGACAAGTCGGCTGGAGGACGATGTATTGAATCGCGACGCAATTTGTGTTTTCCATCGTCATTAACAGGCTCTGAACGTTACAATTAACTGCGTCGGATTCGAAAATCTAGACTCACAGGAGATCGACCATAAGGTGCCCGAGGCAGCAATAGACCCTTGGAGACAGGTCGGCCGGAAGACGATGTATTGAATCGCGACGCGATTTGTGTGTTCCATTGTCATTAAGAGGCTCTGAACCTTACAATTAACTGTCAGTTTTGCGTCGCATTCGAAAATCTAGACTCACAGGAGAACGACCATAAGGTGTCCGAGGCAGCACTAGACCCTTGGAGACAAGACGGCTGGAGGACGACGTATTGAAACGCGACGCAATTTGTGTGTTCCATCGTCATTAACAGGCTCTGAACGTTACAATCAACTGTCAGTTTTGCGTCGGATTCGAAAATCTAGACTCACAGGAGAACGACCATAAGGTGCCCGAGGCAGCAATACACCCTTGGAGACAGGTCGGCCGGAGGACGATGTATTCAATCGCGACGCAATTTGTGTGTTCCATCGTCATTAACAGGCTCTGAACGTTACAATTAACTGTCAGTTTTGCGTCGGATTCGAAAATCTAGACTCACAGGAGATCCACCATAAGGTGACCGAGGCAGCAATAAACCCTTGGAGACAGGTCGGCCGGAGGACGATGTATTGAATCGCGACGCGATTTGTGTGTTCCATCGTCATTAACAGGCTCTGAACGTTACAATTAACTGTCAGTTTTGCGTCGGATTCGAAAATCTAGACTCACAGGAGATCGACCATAAGGTGCCCGAGGCAGCAATAGACCCTTGGAGACAGGTCTCCCGGAGGACGATGTATTGAATCGCGACGGGATTTGTGTGTTCCATCGTCATTAACAGGCTCTGAACGTTACAATTAACTGTCAGTTTTGCGTCGCATTCGAAAATCTAGACTCACAGGAGATCGACCATAAGGTGCCCGAGGCAGTAATAAACCCTTGGAGACAGGTCGGCCGGAGCACGATGTATTGAATCGCGACACGATTTGTGTGTTCCATTGTCATTAAGAGGCTCTGAACCTTACAATTAACTGTCAGTTTTGCGTCGCATTCGAAAATCTAGACTCACAGGAGAACGACCATAAGGTGTCCGAGGCAGCACTAGACCCTTGGAGACAAGTCGGCTGGAGGACGATGTATTGAATCGCGACGCAATTTGTGTGTTCCATCGTCATTAACAGGCTCTGAACGTTACAATTAACTGCGTCGGATTCGAAAATCTAGACTCACAGGAGATCGTCCATAAGGTGCCCGAGGCAGCAATAGGCCCTTGGAGACAGGTCGGCCCGAAGACGATGTATTGAATCGCGACGCGATTTGTGTGTTCCATTGTCATTATGAGGCTCTGAACCTTACAATTAATTGTCTGTTTTGCGTCGCATTCGAAAATCTAGACTCACAGGAGAACGACCATAAGGTGTCCGAGGCAGCACTAGACCCTTGGAGACAAGACGGCTGGAGGACGACGTATTGAATCGCGACGCAATTTGTGTGTTCCATCTTCATTAACAGGTTCTGAACGTTACAATTAACTGTCAGTTTTGCGTCGGATTCGAAAATCTAGACTCACAGGAGATCGACCATAAGGTGCCCGAGGCAGCAATAGACCCTTGGAGACAGGTCGGCCGGAGGACGATGTATTGAATCGCGACGCGATTTGTGTGTTCCATTGTCATTAACAGGCTCTGAACGTTACAATCAACTGTCAGTTTTGCGTCGGATTCGAAAACCTAGACTCACAGGAGAACGACCATAAGGTGCCCGGGGCAGCAATAGACCCTTGGAGACGGGTCGGCCGGAGGACGATGTATTGAATCGCGACGCAATTTGTGTGTTCCATCGTCATTAACAGGCTCTGAACGTTACAATTAACTGTCAGTTTTGCGTCGGATTCGAAAATCTAGACTCACAGGAGAACGACCATAAGGTGCCCGAGGCAGCACTAGATACTTGGAGACAAGTTGGCTGGAGGACGATGTATTGAATCGCGACGCGATTTGTGTGTTCCATCGTCATCAACAGGCTCTGACCTTTACAATTAACTGTCAGTTTTGCGACGGATTCGAAAATCTAGACTCACAGGAGATCGACCATAAGGTGCCCGAGGCAGCAAAAAACCCTTGGAGACAGGTCGGCCGGAGGACGATGTATTGAATCGCGACGCAATTTGTGTGTTCCATTGTCATTAAGAGGCTCTGAACCTTACGATTAACTGTCAGTTTTGCGTCGGATTCGAAAATCTAGACTCACAGATGAACGACCATAAGGTGCCCGAGGCAGCACTAGACCCTTGGAGACAAGTCGGCTGGAGGACCATGTATTGAATCGCGACGCGATTTGTGTGTTCCATCGTCATTAACAGGCTCTGAACGTTACAATCAACTGTCAGTTTTGCGTCGGATTCGAAAATCTAGACTCACAGTAGAACGACCATAAGGTGCCCGAGGCAGCAATAGACCCTTGGAGACAGGTCGGCCAGAGGACGATGTATTGAATCGCGACGCAATTTGTGTGTTCCATCGTCATTAACAGGCTCTGAACGTTACAATTAACTGTCAGTTTTGCGTCGGATTCGAAAATCTAGACTCACAGGACATCGACCATAAGGTGCCCGAGGCAGCAATAGACCCTTGGAGACAGGTCGGCCGGAGGACGATGTATTGAATCGCGACGCGATTTGTGTGTTCCATCGTCATTAACAGGCTCTGAACGTTACAATTAACTGTCAGTTTTGCGTCGGATTCAAAAATCTAGACTCACAGGAGATCGACCATAAGGTGCCCGAGGCAGCAATAGACCCTTGGAGACAGGTCTGCCGGAGGACGATGTATTGAATCGCGACGGGATTTGTGTGTTCCATCGTCATTAACAGGCTCTGAACGTTACAATTAACTGTCAGTTTTGCGTCGCATTCGAAAATCTAGACTCACAGGAGATCGACCATAAGGTGCCCGAGGCAGCAATAGACCCTTGGAGACAGGTCGGCCGGAGCACGATGTATTGAATCGCGACGCGATTTGTGTGTTCCATTGTCATTAAGAGGCTCTGAACCTTACAATTAACTGTCAGTTTTACGTGGGATTCGAAAATCTAGACTCACAGGAAAACGACCATAAGGTGTCCGAGGTAGCACTAGACCCTTGGAGACAAGTCGGCTGGAGGACGATGTATTGAATCGCGACGCAATTTGTGTGTTCCATCGTCATTAACAGTCTCTGAACGTTACAATTAACTGCGTCGGATTCGAAAATCTAGACTCACAGGAGATCGACCATAAGGTGCCCGAGGCAGCAATAGACCCTTGGAGACAGGTTGGCCAGAAGACGATGTATTGAATCGTGACGCGATTTGTGTGTTCCATTGTCATTAAGAGGCTCTGAACCTTACAATTAACTGTCAGTTTTGCGTCGCATTCGAAAATCTAGACTCACATGAGAACGACCATAAGGTGTCCGAGGCAGCACCAGACCCTTGGAGACAAGACGGCTGGAGGACGACGTATTGAATCGCGACGCAATTTGTGTGTTCCATCTTCATTAACAGGTTCTGAACGTTACAATTAACTGTCAGTTTTGCGTCGGATTCGAAAATCTAGACTCACAGGAGATCGACCATAAGGTGCCCGAGGCAGCAATAGACCCTTGGAGACAGGTCGGCCGGAGGACGATGTATTGAATCGCGACGCGATTTGTGTGTTCCATTGTCATTAAGAGGCTCTGAACCTTGCAATTAACTGTCAGTTTTGCGTCGGTTTCGAAAATCTAGACTTACAGGAGATCGACCATAAGGTGCCCGAGGCAGCAATAGACCCTTGGAGACAGGTCGGCCGGAGGACGATGTATTGAATCGCGACGCAATTTGTGTGTTCCATCGTCATTAACAGGCTCTGAACCTTACAATTAACTGTCAGTTTTGCGTCGGATTCGAAAATCTAGACTCAAAGAAGAACGACCATAAGGTGCCCGAGGCAGCACTAGACCCTTGGAGACAAGTCGGCTGGAGGACGATGTATTGAATCGCGACGCGATTTGTGTGTTCCATCCTCATTAACAGGCTCTGAACGTTACAATTAACTGTCAGTTTTGCGTCGGATTCGAAAATCTAGACTCACAGGAGAACGACCATAAGTCGTCCGAGGCAGCACTAGACCCTTGGAGACAGGTCGGCCGGAGGAAGATGTATTGAATCGCGAAGCAATTTGTGTGTTCCATTGTCATTAAGAGGCTCTGAACCTTACAATTAACGGTCAGTTTTGCGTCGGATTCGAAAATCTAGACTCACAGGAGAACGACCATAAGGTGTCCGAGGCAGCACTAGACCCTTGGAGACAAGTCGGCTGGAGGACGATGTATTGAGTCGCGACGCAATTTGTGTGTTCCATCGTCATTAACAGGCTCTGAACGTTACAATTAACTGTCAGTTTTGCGTCGGATTCGAAAATCTAGACACACAGGAGATCGACCATAAGGTGCCTGAGGCAGCAATAGACCCTGGGGGACAGGTCGGCCGGAGGACGATGTATTGAATCGCGACGCAATTTGTGTGTTCCATTGTCATTAAGAGGCTCTGAACCTTACAATTAACTGTCAGTTTTGCGTCGGTTTCGAAAATCTAGACTCACAGGAGAACGACCATAAGGTGCCCGAGGCAGCACTAGATCCTTGGAGACAAGTCGGCTGGAGGACGATGTATTGAATCGCGACGCGATTTGTGTGTTCCATCGTCATTAACAGGCTCTGACCTTTACAATTAACTGTCAGTTTTGCGTCGGATTCGAAAATCTAGACTCACAGGAGATCGACCATAAGGTGCCCGAGGCAGCAATAAACCCTTGGAGACAGGTCGGCCGGAGGACGATGTATTGAATCGCGACGCAATTTGTGTGTTCCATTGTCATTAAGAGGCTCTGAACCTTACGATTAACTGTCAGTTTTGCGTCGGATTCGAAAATCTAGACTCACAGGAGAATGACCATAAGGTGCCCGAGGCAGCACTAGACCCTTGGAGACAAGTCGGCTGGAGGACGATGTATTGAATCGCGACGCAATTTGTGTGTTCCACCGTCATTAACAGGCTCTGAACCTTACAATTAACTGTCAGTTTTGCGTCGGATTCGAAAATCTAGACTCACAGGAGATCGACCATAAGGTGCCCGAGGCAGCAATAGACCCTTGGAGACAGGTCGGCCGGAGGACGATGTATTGAATCGCGACGCAATTTGTGTGTTCCATTGTCATTAAGAGGCTCTGAACCTTACAATTAACTGTCAGTTTTGCGTCGGATTCGAAAATCTAGACTCACAGAGGAACGACCATAAGGTGCCCGAGGCAGCAGCAGACCCTTGGAGATAAGTCGGCTGGAGGACGATGTATTGAATCGCGACGCGATTAGTGTGTACCATCGTCATTAACAGGCTCTGAACGTTACAATCAACTGTCAGTTTTGCGTCGGATTCGAAAACCTAGACTCACAGGAGAACGACCATAAGGTGCCCGGGGCAGCAATAGACCCTTGGAGACAGGTCGGCCGGAGGACGATGTTTTGAATCGCGACGCAATTTGTGTGTTTCATCGTCATTAACAGGCTCTGAACGTTACAATTAACTGTCAGTTTTGCGTCGGATTCGAAAATCTAGACTCACAGGAGGTCGACCATAAGGTGCCCGAGGCAGCAATAGACCCTGGGGGACAGGTCGGCCGGAGGACGATGTATTGAATCGCGACGCGATTTGTGTGTTCCATTGTCATTAAGAGGCTCTGAACCTTACAATTAACTGTCAGTTTTAAGTCGGATTCGAAAATCTAGACTCACAGAGGAACGACCATAAGGTGCCCGAGGCAGCAGTAGACCCTTGGAGAAGAGACGGCTGGAGGACGATGTATTGAATCGCGACGCGATTTGTGTGTACCATCGTCATTAACAGGCTCTGAACGTTACAATCAACTGTCAGTTTTGCGTCGGATTCGAAAACCTAGACTCACAGGAGAACGACCATAAGGTGCCCGAGGCAGCAATAGACCTTTGGAGACAGGTCGGCCGGAGGACGATGTATTGAATCGCGACGCAATTTGTGTGTTCCATCGTCATTAACAGGCTCTGAACGTTACAATTAACTGTCAGTTTTGCGTCGGATTCTAAAATCTAGACTCACAGGAGATCGACCATAAGGTGCCCGAGGCAGCAATAGACCCTTGGAGACAGGTCGGCCGGAGGACGATGTATTGAATCGCGACGCGGTTTGTGTGTTCCATCGTCATTAACAGGCTCTGAACCTTACAATTAACTGTCAGTTTTGCGTCGGATTCGAAAATCTAGACTCACAGGAGATCGACCATAAGGTGCCCGAGGCAGCAATAGACCCTTGGAGACAGGTCTGACGGAGGACGATGTACTGAATCGCGACGGGATTTGGGTGTTCCATCGTCATTAACAGGCTCTGAACGGTACAATTAACTCTCAGTTTTGCGTCGCATTCGAAAATCTAGACTCACAGGAGATCGACCATAAGGTGCCCGAGGCAGCAATAGACCCTTGGAGACAGGTCTGCCGGAGGACGATGTATTGAATCGCGACGCCATTTGTGTGTTCCATCGTCATTAACGGGCTCTGAACGTTACAATTAACTGTCAGTTTTGCGTCGCATTCGAAAATCTAGACTCACAGGAGATCGACCATAAGGTGTCTGAGGCAGCACTAGACCCTTGGAGACAAGTCGGCTGGAGGACGATGTATTGAATCGCGACGCAATTTGTGTGTTACATCGTCATTAACAGGCTCTGAACGTTACAATTAACTGTCAGTTTTGCGTCGGATTCGAAAATCTAGACTCACAGGAGATCGACCATAGGGTGCCCGAGGCAGCAATAGACCCTGGGGGACAGGTCGGCCGGAGGACGATGTATTGAATCGCGACGCAATTTGTGTGTTCCATTGTCATTAAGAGGCTCTGAACCTTACGATTAACTGTCAGTTTTGCGTCGGATTCGAAAATCTAGACTCACAGGAGAACGACCATAAGGTGCCCGAGGCAGCACTAGACCCTTGGAGACAAGTCGGCTGGAGGACGATGTATTGAATCGCGACGCGATTTGTGTGTTCCACCGTCATTAACAGGCTCTGAACCTTACAATTAACTGTCAGTTTTGCGTCGGATTCGAAAATCTAGACTCACAGGAGATCGACCATAAGGTGCCCGAGGCAGCAATAGACCCTTAGAGACAGGTCGGCCGGAGGACGATGTATTGAATCGCGACGCAATTTGTGTGTTCCATTGTCATTAAGAGGCTCTGAACCTTACAATTAACTGTCAGTTTTGTGTCGGATTCGAAAATCTAGACTCACAGAGGAACGACCATAAGGTGCCCGAGGCAGCAGTAGACCCTTGGAGACAAGTCGGCTGGAGGACGATGTATTGAATCGCGACGCGATTAGTGTGTACCATCGTCATTAACAGGCTCTGAACGTTACAATCAACTGTCAGTTTTGCGTCGGATTCGAAAACCTAGACTCACAGGAGAACGACCATAAGGTGCCCGGGGCAGCAATAGACCCTTGGAGACAGGTCGGCCGGAGGACGATGTATTGAATCGCGACGCAATTTGTGTGTTCCATCGTCATTAACAGGCTCTGAACGTTACAATTAACTGTCAGTTTTGCGTCGGATTCGAAAATCTAGACTCACAGGAGATCGACCATAAGGTGCCCGAGGCAGCAATAGACCCTGGGGGACAGGTCGGCCGGAGGACGATGTATTGAATCGCGACGCAATTTGTGTGTTCCATTGTCATTAAGAGGCACTGAACCTTACGATTAACTGTCAGTTTTGCGTCGGTTTCGAAAATCTAGACTCACAGGAGAACGACCATAAGGTGCCCGAGGCAGCACTAGATCCTTGGAGACAAGTCGGCTGGAGGACGATGTATTGAATCGCGACGCGATTTGTGTGTTCCATCGTCATCAACAGGCTCTGACCTTTACAATTAACTGTCAGTTTTGCGTCGGATTCGAAAATCTAGACTCACAGGAGATCGACCATAAGGTGCCCGAGGCAGCAATAAACCCTTGGAGACACGTCGGCCGGATGACGATGTAATGAATCGCGACGCAATTTGTGTGTTCCATTGTCATTAAGAGGCTCTGAACCTTACGATTAACTGTCAGTTTTGCGTCGGATTCGAAAATCTAGACTCACAGGAGAACGACCATAAGGTGCCCGAGGCAGCAATAGACCTTTGGAGACAGGTCGGCCGGAGGACGATGTATTGAATCGCGACGCAATTTGTGTGTTCCATCGTCATTAACAGGCTCTGAACGTTACAATTAACTGTCAGTTTTGCGTCGGATTCTAAAATCTAGACTCACAGGAGATCGACCATAAGGTGCCCGAGGCAGCAATAGACCCTTGGAGACAGGTCGGCCGGAGGACGATGTATTGAATCGCGACGCGGTTTGTGTTTTCCATCGTCATTAACAGGCTCTGAACCTTACAATTAACTGTCAGTTTTGCGTCGGATTCGAAAATCTAGACTCACAGGAGATCGACCATAAGGTGCCCGAGGCAGCAATAGACCCTTGGAGACAGGTCTGACGGAGGACGATGTACTGAATCGCGACGGGATTTGTGTGTTCCATCGTCATTAACAGGCTCTGAACGGTACAATTAACTCTCAGTTTTGCGTCGCATTCGAAAATCTAGACTCACAGGAGATCGACCATAAGGTGCCCGAGGCAGCAATAGACCCTTGGAGACAGGTCTGCCGGAGGACGATGTATTGAATCGCGACGCCATTTGTGTGTTCCATCGTCATTAACGGGCTCTGAACGTTACAATTAACTGTCAGTTTTGCGTCGCATTCGAAAATCTAGACTCACAGGAGATCGACCATAAGGTGTCTGAGGCAGCACTAGACCCTTGGAGACAAGTCGGCTGGAGGACGATGTATTGAATCGCGACGCAATTTGTGTGTTACATCGTCATTAACAGGCTCTGAACGTTACAATTAACTGTCAGTTTTGCGTCGGATTCGAAAATCTAGACTCACAGGAGATCGACCATAGGGTGCCCGAGGCAGCAATAGACCCTGGGGGACAGGTCGGCCGGAGGACGATGTATTGAATCGCGACGCAATTTGTGTGTTCCATTGTCATTAAGAGGCTCTGAACCTTACGATTAACTGTCAGTTTTGCGTCGGATTCGAAAATCTAGACTCACAGGAGAACGACCATAAGGTGCCCGAGGCAGCACTAACACCCTTGGAGACAAGTCGGCTGGAGGACGATGTATTGAATCGCGACGCGATTTGTGTGTACCATCGTCATTAACAGGCTCTGAACGTTACAATCAACTGTCAGTTTTGCGTCGGATTCGAAAACCTAGACTCACAGGAGTACGACCATAAGGTGCCCGAGGCAGCAATAGACCCTTGGAGACAGGTCGCCCGGAGGACGATGTATTGAATAGCGACGCAATTTGTGTGTTCCATCGTCATTAACAGGCTCTGAACGTTACAATTAACTGTCAGTTTTGCGTCGGATTCGAAAATCTAGACTCACAGGAGATCGACCATAAGGTGCCCGAGGCAGCAATAGACCCTTGGAGACAGGTCGGCCGGAGGACGATGTATTGAATCGCGACGCGGTTTGTGTGTTCCCTTGTCATTAAGAGGCTCTGAACCTTACAATTAACTGTCAGTTTTGCGTCGGATTCGAAAATCTAGACTCACAGAGGAACGACCATAAGGTGCCCGAGGCATCAGTAGACCCTTGGAGACAAGTCGGCTGGAGGACGATGTATTGAATCGCGACGCGATTTGTGTGTACCATCGTCATTAACAGGCTCTGAACGTTACAATCAACTGTCAGTTTTGCGTCGGATTCGAAAACCTAGACTCACAGGAGAACGACCATAAGGTGCCCGAGGCAGCAATAGACCCTTGGAGACAGGTCGCCCGGAGGACGATGTATTGAATCGCGACGCAATTTGTGTGTTCCATCGTCATTAACAGGCTCTGAACGTTACAATTAACTGTCAGTTTTGCGTCGGATTCGAAAATCTAGACTCACAGGAGATCGACCATAACGTGCCCGAGGCAGCAATAGACCCTTGGAGACAGGTCTGACGGAGGACGATGTATTGAATCGCGACGGGATTTGTGTGTTCCATCGTCATTAACAGGCTCTGAACGGTACAATTAACTGTCAGTTTTGCGTCGCATTCGAAAATCTAGAAACATGACTGCGTCGCGTCGTTTCATGATTCGAGGGTCAGGAACTGATAAAAAAAAAGGGGCCCCCTGGGTCCCAAGGTCGCGATGGCGGCGTCACTGTCCCGCCGAGATAATTTGTCCTTTTAGGACAATTATCTGAGCAAGCACCCACGCCAGCAAAAGGTTGCCCGACACGTGCTGTTCGATAATGTAATGTATATAAAGGGCGGTAATGATTTATTTATTTTAGTCAGCAAAATGTCTTGGGTAAATCAGTATTTAAGCACGGGCAACCATGGCTCTATACAATACGACGGAGGTGTTTTATATCCGGGACCAGAGGAAGACATTGAAATGGCCCAGGTAAATCATCATCGTCGTCTTCGGAATCAAATACTTGGCTTAATGAGCCACCACAACGTACACTTCTGAATAAAGGACTATTGGCACAGAACATGCACCAGTGGCTATATTGCTTAATTTGTGGAGGACAAATTACACCATTTGAAAAATATGGTGGCTTGGTAACCATATTAATTTTCATACCAATGAGAAGTGGTTGTAGTAGCGGATTTTGCCAGGAATCTGATAATTTATATAAGCAATTTTCACAAATGGTAAATACGAATTGCTTATAAGTAATTTCATAAAAAAACATTTTAATTTTAAATCGACTTTGCCAGAATGTAGTAGTATCGAAGAAAGACATTGTGGTTAAAGCGAGTGTTTCCCATGGAACTGGAATTCCAGCTCTTATTTTGGAAGCTGCTCCTATTGCATCATTTACAATTTCGTTAATCATCGGGACATTTTCACTTCTATCAAAAATATAGAATTCTGGCAGTCTATATGAATTTAGCATGAAATTGAAGTTTGAATATCTGAATTGCAGTAAAATATCTTCTCGTATGGTTTGTGGTACTTCTAATTCATACTCATCTAAAGCATTTGTAAGTCTTCCACAAACAGCATAAGGTGCCCGAGGCAGCAATAGACCCTTGGAGACCGGTCGGCTGGAGGACGATGTATTGAATCGCGACGCAATTTGTCTGTTCCATCGTCATTAACAGGCTCTGACCGTTACAATTAACTGTCAGTTTTGCGTCGGATTCGAAAATCTAGACTCACAGGAGATCGACCATAAGGTGCCCGAGGCAGCAAAAATCCTTGGAGACAGGTCGGCCGGAGGACGATGTATTGAATCGCGACGCAATTTGTGTGTTCCATTGTCATTAAGAGGCTCTGAACCTTACGATTAACTGTCAGTTTTGCGTCGGATTCGAAAATCTAGACTCAGAGGAGAACGACCATAAGGTGCCCGAGGCAGCACTAGACCCTTGGAGACAAGTCGGCTGGAGGACGATGTATTGAATCGCGACGCGATTTGTGTGTTCCATCGTCATTAACAGGCTCTGAACGTTACAATTAACTGTCAGTTTTGCGTCGGATTCGAAAATCTAGACTCACAGGAGATCGACCATAAGGTGCCCGAGGCAGCAATAGACCCTGGGGGACAGGTCGGCCGGAGGACGATGTATTGAATCGCGACGCAATTTGTGTGTTCCATTGTCATTAAGAGGCTCTGAACCTTACAATTAACTGTCAGTTTTGCGTCGGATTCGAAAATCTAGACTCACGAACAATAAATAAATAAATAAATAAATAAATAAATAAATAAATAAACAGGAGAACGACCATAAGGTGTCCGAGGCAGCACCAGACCCTTGGAGACAAGACGGCTGGAGGACGACGTATTGAATCGCGACGCAATTTGTGTGTTCCATCTTCATTAACAGGTTCTGAACGTTACAATTAACTGTCAGTTTTGCGTCGGATTCGAAAATCTAGACTCACAGGAGATCGACCATAAGGTGCCCGAGGCAGCAATAGACCCTTGGAGACAGGTCGGCCGGAGGACGATGTATTGAATCGCGACGCGATTTGTGTGTTCCATTGTCATTAAGAGGCTCTGAACCTTGCAATTAACTGTCAGTTTTGCGTCGGTTTCGAAAATCTAGACTTACAGGAGATCGACCATAAGGTGCCCGAGGCAGCAATAGACCCTTGGAGACAGGTCGGCCGGAGGACGATGTATTGAATCGCGACGCAATTTGTGTGTTCCATCGTCATTAACAGGCTCTGAACCTTACAATTAACTGTCAGTTTTGCGTCGGATTCGAAAATCTAGACTCACAGGAGATCGACCATAAGGTGCCCGAGGCAGCAATAGACCCTTGGAGACAGGTCGGCTGGAGGACGATGTATTGAATCGCGACGCGATTTTTGTGTTCCATCGTCATTAACAGGCTCTGAACGTTACAATTAACTGTCAGTTTTGCGTCGGATTCGAAAATCTAGACTCACAGGAGAACGACCATAAGGCGTCCGAGGCAGCACTAGACCCTTGGAGACAGGTCGGCCGGAGGACGATGTATTGAATCGCGACGCAATTTGTGTGTTCCATTGTCATTAAGAGGCTCTGAACCTTACAATTAACGGTCAGTTTTGCGTCGGATTTGAAAATCTAGACTCACAGGAGAACGACCATAAGGTGTCCGAGGCAGCACTAGACCCTTGGAGACAAGTCGGCTGGAGGACGATGTATTGAGTAGCGACGCAATTTGTGTGTTCCATCGTCATTAACAGGCTCTGAACGTTACAATTAACTGTCAGTTTTGCGTCGGATTCGAAAATCTAGACTCACAGGAGATCGACCATAAGGTGCCCGAGGCAGCAATAGACCCTTGGGGACAGGTCGGCCGGAGGACGATGTATTGAATCGCGACGCAATTTGTGTGTTCCATTGTCATTAAGACGCCCTGAACCTTACAATTAACTGTCAGTTTTGCGTCGGTTTCGAAAATCTAGACTCACAGGAGAACGACCATAAGGTGCCCGAGGCAGCACTAGATCCTTGGAGACAAGTCGGCTGGAGGACGATGTATTGAATCGCGACGCGATTTGTGTGTTCCATCGTCATTAACAGGCTCTGACCTTTACAATTAACTGTCAGTTTTGCGTCGGATTCGAAAATCTAGACTCACAGGAGATCGACCATAAGGTGCCCGAGGCAGCAATAAACCCTTGGAGACAGGTCGGCCGGAGGACGATGTATTGAATCGCGACGCGATTTGTGTGTTCCATTGTCATTAAGAGGCTCTGAACCTTACGATTAACTGTCAGTTTTGCGTCGGATTCGAAAATCTAGACTCACAGGAGAACGACCATAAGGTGCCCGAGGCAGCACTAGACCCTTGGAGACAAGTCGGCTGGAGGACGATGTATTGAATCGCGACGCAATTTGTGTGTTCCACCGTCATTAACAGGCTCTGAATCTTACAATTAACTGTCAGTTTTGCGTCGGATTCGAAAATCTAGACTCACAGGAGATCGACCATAAGGTGCCCGAGGCAGCAATAGACCCTTGGAGACAGGTCGGCCGGAGGACGATGTATTGAATCGCGACGCAATTTGTGTGTTCCATTGTCATTAAGAGGCTCTGAACCTTACAATCAACTGTCAGTTTTGCGTCGGATTCGAAAACCTAGACTCACAGGAGAACGACCATAAGGTGCCCGGGGCAGCAATAGACCCTTGGAGACAGGTCGGCCGGAGGACGATGTATTGAATCGCGACGCAATTTGTGTGTTTCATCGTCATTAACAGGCTCTGAACGTTACAATTAACTGTCAGTTTTGCGTCGGATTCGAAAATCTAGACTCACAGGAGATCGACCATAAGGTGCCCGAGGCAGCAATAGACCCTGGGGGACAGGTCGGCCGGAGGACGATGTATTGAATCGCGACGCGATTTGTGTGTTCCATTGTCATTAAGAGGCTCTGAACCTTACAATTAACTGTCAGTTTTGCGTCGGATTCGAAAATCTAGACTCACAGAGGAACGACCATAAGGTGCCCGAGGCAGCAGTAGACCCTTGGAGAAGAGACGGCTGGAGGACGATGTATTGAATCGCGACGCGATTTGTGTGTACCATCGTCATTAACAGGCTCTGAACGTTACAATCAACTGTCAGTTTTGCGTCGGATTCGAAAACCTAGACTCACAGGAGAACGACCATAAGGTGCCCGAGGCAGCAATAGACCTTTGGAGACAGGTCGGCCGGAGGACGATGTATTGAATCGCGACGCAATTTGTGTGTTCCATCGTCATTAAGAGGCTCTGAACCTTACAATTAACTGTCAGTTTTGCGTCGGATTCTAAAATCTAGACTCACAGGAGATCGACCATAAGGTGCCCGAGACAGCAATAGACCCTTGGAGACAGGTCGGCCGGAGGACGATGTATTGAATCGCGACGCGGTTTGTGTGTTCCATCGTCATTAACAGGCTCTGAACCTTACAATTAACTGTCAGTTTTGCGTCGGATTCGAAAATCTAGACTCACAGGAGATCGACCATAAGGTGCCCGAGGCAGCAATAGACCCTTGGAGACAGGTCTGACGGAGGACGATGTACTGAATCGCGACGGGATTTGTGTGTTCCATCGTCATTAACAGGCTCTGAACGGTACAATTAACTGTCAGTTTTGCGTCGCATTCGAAAATCTAGACTCACAGGAGATCGACCATAAGGTGCCCGAGGCAGCAATAGACCCTTGGAGACAGGTCTGCCGGAGGACGATGTATTGAATCGCGACGGCATTTGTGTGTTCCATCGTCATTAACAGGCTCTGAACGTTACAATTAACTGTCAGTTTTGCGTCGCATTCGAAAATCTAGACTCACAGGAGATCGACCATAAGGTGTCTGAGGCAGCACTAGACCCTTGGAGACAAGTCGGCTGGAGGACGATGTATTGAATCGCGACGCAATTTGTGTGTTACATCGTCATTAACAGGCTCTGAACGTTACAATTAACTGTCAGTTTTGCGTCGGATTCGAAAATCTAGACTCACAGGAGATCGACCATAAGGTGCCCGAGGCAGCAATAGACCCTGGGGGACAGGTCGGCCGGAGGACGATGTATTGAATCGCGACGCAATTTGTGTGTTCCGTTGTCATTAAGAGGCTCTGAACCTTACGATTAACTGTCAGTTTTGCGTCGGATTCGAAAATCTAGACTCACAGGAGATCGACCATAAGGTGCCCGAGGCAGCAATAGACCCTTGGAGACAGGTCGGCCGGAGGACGATGTATTGAATCGCGACGCAATTTGTGTGTTCCATTGTCATTAAGAGGCTCTGAACCTTGCAATTAACTGTCAGTTTTGCGTCGGTTTCGAAAATCTAGACTTACAGGAGATCGACCATAAGGTGCCCGAGGCAGCAATAGACCCTTGGAGACAGGTCGGCCGGAGGACGATGTATTGAATCGCGACGCAATTTGTGTGTTCCATCGTCATTAACAGGCTCTGAACCTTACAATTAACTGTCAGTTTTGCGTCGGATTCGAAAATCTAGACTCAAAGAAGAACGACCATAAGGTGCCCGAGGCAGCACTAGACCCTTGGAGACAAGTCGGCTGGAGGACGATGTATTGAATCGCGACGCGATTTTTGTGTTCCATCGTCATTAACAGGCTCTGAACGTTACAATTAACTGTCAGTTTTGCGTCGGATTCGAAAATCTAGACTCACAGGAGAACGACCATAAGGTGTCCGAGGCAGCACTAGACCCTTGGAGACAAGTCGGCTGGAGGACGATGTATTGAGTCGCGACGCAATTTGTGTGTTCCATCGTCATTAACAGGCTCTGAACGTTACAATTAACTGTCAGTTTTGCGTCGGATTCGAAAATCTAGACTCACAGGAGATCGACCATAAGGTGCCCGAGGCAGCAATAGACCCTTGGGGACAGGTCGGCCGGAGGACGATGTATTGAATCGCGACGCAATTTGTGTGTTCCATTGTCATTAAGACGCTCTGAACCTTACAATTAACTGTCAGTTTTGCGTCGGTTTCGAAAATCTAGACTCACAGGAGAACGACCATAAGGTGCCCGAGGCAGCACTAGATCCTTGGAGACAAGTCGGCTGGAGGACGATGTATTGAATCGCGACGCGATTTGTGTGTTCCATCGTCATTAACAGGCTCTGACCTTTACAATTAACTGTCAGTTTTGCGTCGGATTCGAAAATCTAGACTCACAGGAGATCGACCATAAGGTGCCCGAGGCAGCAATAAACCCTTGGAGACAGGTCGGCCGGAGGACGATGTATTGAATCGCGACGCGATTTGTGTGTTCCATTGTCATTAAGAGGCTCTGAACCTTACGATTAACTGTCAGTTTTGCGTCGGATTCGAAAATCTAGACTCACAGGAGAACGACCATAAGGTGCCCGAGGCAGCACTAGACCCTTGGAGACAAGTCGGCTGGAGGACGATGTATTGAATCGCGACGCAATTTGTGTGTTCCACCGTCATTAACAGGCTCTGAATCTTACAATTAACTGTCAGTTTTGCGTCGGATTCGAAAATCTAGACTCACAGGAGATCGACCATAAGGTGCCCGAGGCAGCAATAGACCCTTGGAGACAGGTCGGCCGGAGGACGATGTATTGAATCGCGACGCAATTTGTGTGTTCCATTGTCATTAAGAGGCTCTGAACCTTACAATCAACTGTCAGTTTTGCGTCGGATTCGAAAACCTAGACTCACAGGAGAACGACCATAAGGTGCCCGGGGCAGCAATAGACCCTTGGAGACAGGTCGGCCGGAGGACGACGTATTGAATCGCGACGCAATTTGTGTGTTTCATCGTCATTAACAGGCTCTGAACGTTACAATTAACTGTCAGTTTTGCGTCGGATTCGAAAATCTAGACTCACAGGAGATCGACCATAAGGTGCCCGAGGCAGCAATAGACCCTGGGGGACAGGTCGGCCGGAGGACGATGTATTGAATCGCGACGCGATTTGTGTGTTCCATTGTCATTAAGAGGCTCTGAACCTTACAATTAACTGTCAGTTTTGCGTCAGATTCGAAAATCTAGACTCACAGAGGAACGACCATAAGGTGCCCGAGGCAGCAGTAGACCCTTGGAGAAGAGACGGCTGGAGGACGATGTATTGAATCGCGACGCGATTTGTGTGTACCATCGTCATTAACAGGCTCTGAACGTTACAATCAACTGTCAGTTTTGCGTCGGATTCGAAAACCTAGACTCACAGGAGAACGACCATAAGGTGCCCGAGGCAGCAATAGACCTTTGGAGACAGGTCGGCCGGAGGACGATGTATTGAATCGCGACGCAATTTGTGTGTTCCATCGTCATTAACAGGCTCTGAACGTTACAATTAACTGTCAGTTTTGCGTCGGATTCTAAAATCTAGACTCACAGGAGATCGACCATAAGGTGCCCGAGGCAGCAATAGACCCTTGGAGACAGGTCGGCCGGAGGACGATGTATTGAATCGCGACGCGGTTTGTGTGTTCCATCGTCATTAACAGGCTCTGAACCTTACAATTAACTGTCAGTTTTGCGTCGGATTCGAAAATCTAGACTCACAGGAGATCGACCATAAGGTGCCCGAGGCAGCAATAGACCCTTGGAGACAGGTCTGACGGAGGACGATGAATTGAATCGCGACGGGATTTGTGTGTTCCATCGTCATTAACAGGCTCTGAACGGTACAATTTACTGTCAGTTTTGCGTCGCATTCGAAAATCTAGACTCACAGGAGATCGACCATAAGGTGCCCGAGGCAGCAATAGACCCTTGGAGACAGGTCTGCCGGAGGACGATGTATTGAATCGCGACGGCATTTGTGTGTTCCATCGTCATTAACAGGCTCTGAACGTTACAATTAACTGTCAGTTTTGCGTCGCATTCGAAAATCTAGACTCACAGGAGATCGACCATAAGGTGTCTGAGGCAGCACTAGACCCTTGGAGACAAGTCGGCTGGAGGACGATGTATTGAATCGCGACGCAATTTGTGTGTTACATCGTCATTAACAGGCTCTGAACGTTACAATTAACTGTCAGTTTTGCGTCGGATTCGAAAATCTAGACTCACAGGAGATCGACCATAAGGTGCCCGAGGCAGCAATAGACCCTGGGGGACAGGTCGGCCGGAGGACGATGTATTGAATCGCGACGCAATTTGTGTGTTCCGTTGTCATTAAGAGGCTCTGAACCTTACGATTAACTGTCAGTTTTGCGTCGGATTCGAAAATCTAGACTCACAGGAGAACGACCATAAGGTGCCCGAGGCAGCACTAGACCCTTGGAGACAAGTCGGCTGGAGGACGATGTATTGAATCGCGACGCGATTTGTGTGTTCCACCGTCATTAACAGGCTCTGAAACTTACAATTAACTGTCAGTTTTGCGTCGGATTCGAAAATCTAGACTCACAGGAGATCGACCATAAGGTGCCCGAGGCAGCAATAGACCCTTGGAGACAGGTCGGCCGGAGGACGATGTATTGAATCGCGACGCAATTTGTGTGTTCCATTGTCATTAAGAGGCTCTGAACCTTACAATTAACTGTCAGTTTTGCGTCGGATTCGAAAATCTAGACTCACAGAGGAACGACCATAAGGTGCCCGAGGCAGCACTAGATCCTTGGAGACAAGTCGGCTGGAGGACGATGTATTGAATCGCGACGCGATTTGTGTGTTCCATCGTCATCAACAGGCTCTGACCTTTACGATTAACTGTCAGTTTTGCGTCGGATTCGAAAATCTAGACTCACAGGAGAACGACCATAAGGTGCCCGAGGCAGCACTAACACCCTTGGAGACAAGTCGGCCTCTAGGACGATGTATTGAATCGCGACGCGATTTGTGTGTTCCACCGTCATTAACAGGCCCTGAACGTTACAATTAACTGTCAGTTTTGCGTCGGATTCGAAAATCTAGACTCACAGGAGATCGACCATAAGGTGCCCGAGGCAGCAATAGACCCTTGGAGACAGGTCGGCCGGAGGACGATGTATTTAATCGCGACGCAATTTGTGTGTTCCATTGTCATTAAGAGGCTCTGAACCTTACAATTAACTGTCAGTTTTGCGTCGGATTCGAAAATCTAGACTCACAGAGGAACGACCATAAGGTGCCCGAGGCAGCAGTAGACCCTTGGAGACAAGTCGGCTGGAGGACGATGTATTGAATCGCGACGCGATTTGTGTGTACCATCGTCATTAACAGGCTCTGAACGTTACAATCAACTGTCAGTTTTGCGTCGGATTCGAAAACCTAGACTCACAGGAGAACGACCATAAGGTGCCCGAGGGAGCAATAGACCCTTGGAGACAGGTCGCCCGGAGGACGATGTATTGAATCGCGACGCAATTTGTGTGTTCCATCGTCATTAACAGGCTCTGAACGTTACAATTAACTGTCAGTTTTGCGTCGGATTCGAAAATCTAGACTCACAGGAGATCGACCATAAGGTGCCCGAGGCAGCAATAGACCCTTGGAGACAGGTCGGCCGGAGGACGATGTATTGAATCGCGACGCGGTTTGTGTGTTCCATCGTCATTAACAGGCTCTGAACGTTACAATTAACTGTCAGTTTTGCGTCGGATTCGAAAATCTAGACTCACAGGAGATCGACCATAACGTGCCCGAGGCAGCAATAGACCCTTGGAGACAGGTCTGACGGAGGACGATGTATTGAATCGCGACGGGATTTGTGTGTTCCATCGTCATTAACAGGCTCTGAACGGTACAATTAACTGTCAGTTTTGCGTCGCATTCGAAAATCTAGAAACATGACTGCGTCGCGTCGTTTCATGATTCGAGGGTCAGGAACTGATAAAAAAAAAGGGGCCCCCCGGGTCCCAAGGTCGCGATGGCGGCGTCACTGTCCCGCCGAGATAATTTGTCCTTTTAGGACAATTATCTGAGCAAGCACCCACGCCAGCAAAAGGTTGCCCGACACGTGCTGTTCGATAATGTAATGTATATAAAGGGCGGTAATGATTTATTTATTTTAGTCAGCAAAATGTCTTGGGTAAATCAGTATTTAAGCACGGGCAACCATGGCTCTATACAATACGACGGAGGTGTTTTATATCCGGGACCAGAGGAAGACATTGAAATGGCCCAGGTAAATCATCATCGTCGTCTTCGGAATCAAATACTTGGCTTAATGAGCCACCACAACGTACACTTCTGAATAAAGGACTATTGGCACAGAACATGCACCAATGGCTATATTGCTTAATTTGTGGAGGACAAATTACACCATTTGAAAAATATGGTGGCTTGGTAACCATATTAATTTTCATACCAATGAGAAGTGGTTGTAGTAGCGGATTTTGCCAGGAATCTGATAATTTATATAAGCAATTTTCACAAATGGTAAATACGAATTGCTTATAAGTAATTTCATAAAAAAACATTTTAATTTTAAATCGACTTTGCCAGAATGTAGTAGTATCGAAGAAAGACATTGTGGTTAAAGCGAGTGTTTCCCATGGAACTGGAATTCCAGCTCTTATTTTGGAAGCTGCTCCTATTGCATCATTTACAATTTCGTTAATCATCGGGACATTTTCACTTCTATCAAAAATATAGAATTCTGGCAGTCTATATGAATTTAGCATGAAATTGAAGTTTGAATATCTGAATTGCAGTAAAATATCTTCTCGTATGGTTTGTGGTACTTCTAATTCATACTCATCTAAAGCATCTGTAAGTCTTCCACAAACAGCATAAGGTGCCCGAGGCAGCAATAGACCCTTGGAGACCGGTCGGCCGGAGGACGATGTATTGAATCGCGACGCGATTTGTGTGTTCCATTGTCATTAAGAGGCTCTGAACGTTACAATTATCTGTCAGTTTTGCGTCGGATTCGAAAATCTAGACTCACAGGAGAACGACCATAAGGTGTCCGAGGCAGCACTAGACCCTTGGAGACAAGTCGGCTGGAGGACGATGTATTGAATCGCGACGCAATTTGTGTGTTCCATCGTCATTAACAGGCTCTGAACGTTACAATTAACTGTCAGTTTTGCGTCGGATTCGAAAATCTAGACTCACAGGAGATCGACCATAAGGTGCCCGAGGCAGCAAAAATCCTTGGAGACAGGTCGGCCGGAGGACGATGTATTGAATCGCGACGCAATTTGTGTGTTCCATTGTCATTAAGAGGCTCTGAACCTTACGATTAACTGTCAGTTTTGCGTCGGATTCGAAAATCTAGACTCAGAGGAGAACGACCATAAGGTGCCCGAGGCAGCACTAGACCCTTGGAGACAAGTCGGCTGGAGGACGATGTATTGAATCGCGACGCGATTTGTGTGTTCCATCGTCATTAACAGGCTCTGAACGTTACAATTAACTGTCAGTTTTGCGTCGGATTCGAAAATCTAGACTCACAGGAGATCGACCATAAGGTGCCCGAGGCAGCAATAGACCCTTGGAGACATGTCGGCCGGAGGACGATGTATTGAATCGCGACGCAAATTGTGTGTTCCATTGTCATTAAGAGGCTCTGAACCTTACAATTAACTGTCAGTTTTGCGTCGGATTCGAAAATCTAGACTCACAGGAGATCGACCATAAGGTGCCCGAGGCAGCACTAGACCCTTGGAGACAAGTCGGCTGGAGGACCATGTATTGAATCGCGACGCGATTTGTGTGTTCCATCGTCATTAACAGGCTCTGAACGTTACAATCAACTGTCAGTTTTGCGTCGGATTCGAAAATCTAGACTCACAGGAGATCGACCATAAGGTGCCCGAGGCAGCAATAGACCCTTGGAGACAGGTCTGCCGGAGGACGATGAATTGAATCGCGACGGGATTTGTGTGTTCCATTGTCATTAACAGGCTCTGAACGTTACAATTTACTGTCAGTTTTGCGTCGCATTCTAAAATCTAGACTCACAGGAGATCGACCATAAGGTGCCCGAGGCAGCAATAGACCCTTGGAGACAGGTCGGCCGGAGGACGATGTATTGAAACGCGACGCGATTTGTGTGTTCCATTGTCATTATGAGGCTCTGAACCTTACAATTAACGGTCAGTTTTGCGTGGGATTCGAAAATCTAGACTCACAGGAGAACGACCATAAGGTGTCCGAGGCAGCACTAGACCCTTGGAGACAATTCGGCTGGAGGACGATGTATTGAATCGCGACGCAATTTGTGTGTTCCATCGTCATTAACAGTCTCTGAACGTTACAATTAACTGCGTCGGATTCGAAAATCTAGACTCACAGGAGATCGACCATAAGGTGCCCGAGGCAGCAATAGACCCTTGGAGACAGGTCGGCCGGAGGACGATGTATTGAATCGCGACGCGATTTGTGTGTTCCATTGTCATTAAGAGGCTCTGAACCTTACAATTAACTGTCAGTTTTCCGTCGGATTCGAAAATCTAGACTCACAGAGGAACGACCATAAGGTGCCCGAGGCAGCACTATACCCTTGGAGACAAGTCGGCTGGAGGACCATGTATTGAATCGCGACGCGATTTGTGTGTTCCATCGTCATTAACAGGCTCTGAACGTTACAATCAACTGTCAGTTTTGCGTCGGATTCGAAAATCTAGACTCACAGGAGAACGACCATAAGGTGCCCGAGGCTGCAATAGACCCTTGGAGACAGGTCGGCCGGAGGACGATGTATTGAATCGCGACGCAATTTGTGTGTTCCATCGTCATTAACAGGCTCTGCACGTTACAATTAACTGTCAGTTTTGCGTCGGATTCGAAAATGTAGACTCACAGGAGATCGACCATAAGGTGCCCGAGGCAGCAATAGACCCTTGGAGACAGGTCGGCCGGAGGACGATGTATTGAATCGCGACGCAATTTGTGTGTTCCATTGTCATTAAGAGGCTCTGAACCTTACGATTAACTGTCAGTTTTGCGTCGCATTCGAAAATCTAGACTCAGAGGAGAACGACCATTAGGTGCCCGAGGCAGCACTAGACCCTTGGAGACATGTCGGCTGGAGGACGATGTATTGAATCGCGACGCGATTTGTGTGTTCCATCGTCATTAACAGGCTCTGAACGTTACAATTAACTGTCAGTTTTGCGTCGGATTCGAAAATCTAGACTCACAGGAGATCGACCATAAGGTGCCCGAGTCAGCAATAGACCCTTTGAGACAGGTCGGCCGGAGGACGATGTATTGAATCGCGACGCAATTTGTGTGTTCCATTGTCATTAAGAGGCTCTGAACCTTACAATTAACTGTCAGTTTTGCGTCGGATTCGAAAATCTAGACTCACAGAGGAACGACCATAAGGTGCCCGAGGCAGCACTAGACCCTTGGAGACAAGTCGGCTGGAGGACCATGTATTGAATCGCGACGCGATTTGTGTGTTCCATCGTCATTAACAGGCTCTGAACGTTACAATCAACTGTCAGTTTTGCGCCGGATTCGAAAATCTAGACTCACAGGAGAACGACCATAAGGTGCCCGAGACAGCAATAGACCCTTGGAGACAGGTCTGCCGGAGGACGATGTATTGAATCGCGACGGGATTTGTGTGTTCCATCGTCATTAACAGGCTCTGAACGTTACAATTAACTGTCAGTTTTGCGTCGCATTCGAAAATCTAGACTCACAGGAGATCGACCATAAGGTGCCCGAGGCAGCAATAGACCCTTGGAGACAGGCCGGCCGGAGGACGATGAATTGAATCGCGACGGGATTTGTGTGTTCCATCGTCATTAACAGGCTCTGAACGTTACAATTAACTGTCAGTTTTGCGTCGCATTCGAAAATCTAGACTCACAGGAGATCGACCATAAGGTGCCCGAGGCAGCAATAGACCCTTGGAGACAGGTCGGCCGGAGGACGATGTATTGAAACGCGACGCGATTTGTGTGTTCCATTGTCATTATGAGGCTCTGAACCTTACAATTAACTGTCAGTTTTGCGTGGGATTCGAAAATCTAGACTCACAGGAGAACGACCATAAGGTGTCCGAGGCAGCACTAGACCCTTGGAGACAAGTCGGCTGGAGGACGATGTATTGAATCGCGACGCAATTTGTGTGTTCCATCGTCATTAACAGTCTCTGAACGTTACAATTAACTGCGTCGGATTCGAAAATCTAGACTCACAGGAGATCGACCATAAGGTGCCCGAGGCAGCAATAGACCCTTGGAGACAGGTCGGCCGGAGGACGATGTATTGAATCGCGACGCGATTTGTGTGTTCCATTGTCATTAAGGGGCTCTGAACCTTACAATTAACTGTCAGTTTTGCGTCGGATTCGAAAATCTAGACTCACAGAGGAACGACCATAAGGTGCCCGAGGCAGCACTATACCCTTGGAGACAAGTCGGCTGGAGGACCATGTATTGAATCGCGACGCGATTTGTGTGTTCCATCGTCATTAACAGGCTCTGAACGTTACAATCAACTGTCAGTTTTGCGTCGGATTCGAAAATCTAGACTCACAGGAGAACGACCATAAGGTGCCCGAGGCTGCAATAGACCCTTGGAGACAGGTCGGCCGGAGGACGATGTATTGAATCGCGACGCAATTTGTGTGTTCCATCGTCATTAACAGGCTCTGCACGTTACAATTAACTGTCAGTTTTGCGTCGGATTCGAAAATCTAGACTCACAGGAGATCGACCATAAGGTGCCCGAGGCAGCAATAGACCCTTGGAGACAGGTCGGCCGGAGGACGATGTATTGAATCGCGACGCAATTTGTGTGTTCCATTGTCATTAAGAGGCTCTGAACCTTACGATTAACTGTCAGTTTTGCGTCGCATTCGAAAATCTAGACTCAGAGGAGAACGACCATTAGGTGCCCGAGGCAGCACTAGACCCTTGGAGACATGTCGGCTGGAGGACGATGTATTGAATCGCGACGCGATTTGTGTGTTCCATCGTCATTAACAGGCTCTGAACGTTACAATTAACTGTCAGTTTTGCGTCGGATTCGAAAATCTATACTCACAGGAGATCGACCATAAGGTGCCCGAGTCAGCAATAGACCCTTAGAGACAGGTCGGCCGGAGGACGATGTATTGAATCGCGACGCAATTTGTGTGTTCCATTGTCATTAAGAGGCTCTGAACCTTACAATTAACTGTCAGTTTTGCGTCGGATTCGAAAATCTAGACTCACAGGAGATCGACCATAAGGTGCCCGAGGCAGCACTAGACCCTTGGAGACAAGTCGGCTGGAGGACGATGTATTGAATCGCGACGCAATTTGTGTGTTCCATCGTCATTAACAGGCTCTGAACGTTACAATCAACTGTCAGTTTTGCGTCGGATTCGAAAATCTAGACTCACAGGAGAACGACCATAAGGTGCCCGAGACAGCAATAGACCCTTGGAGACAGGTCTGCCGGAGGACGATGTATTGAATCGCGACGGGATTTGTGTGTTCCATCGTCATTAACAGGCTCTGAACGTTACAATTAACTGTCAGTTTTGCGTCGCATTCGAAAATCTAGACTCACAGGAGATCGACCATAAGGTGCCCAAGGCAGCAATAGACCCTTGGAGACAGGTCGGCCGGAGGACGATGAATTGAATCGCGACGGGATTTGTGTGTTCCATCGTCATTAACAGGCTCTGAACGTTACAATTAACTGTCAGTTTTGCGTCGGATTCGAAAATCTAGACTCACAGGAGAACGACCATAAGGTGCCCGAGGCAGCACTAGACCCTTGGAGACACGTCTGCCGGAGGTCGATGTATTGAATCGCGACGGGATTTGTGTGTTCCATCGTCATTAACAGGCTCTGAACGTTACAATTAACTGTCAGTTTTGCGTCGCATTCGAAAATCTAGACTCACAGGAGATCGACCATAAGGTGCCCGAGGCAGCAATAGACCCTTGGAGACAGGTCGGCCGGAGGACGATGTATTGAATCGCGACGCGATTTGTGTGTTCCATTGTCATTAAGAGGCTCTGAACCTTACAATTAACTGTCAGTTTTGCGTGGGATTCGAAAATCTAGACTCACAGGAGAACGACCATAAGGTGTCCGAGGCAGCACTAGACCCTTGGAGACAAGTCGGCTGGAGGACCATGTATTGAATCGCGACGCAATTTGTGTGTTCCATCGTCATTAACAGCCTCTGAACGTTACAATTACCTGCGTCGGATTCGAAAATCTAGACTCACAGGAGAACGACCATAAGGTGTCCGAGGCAGCACTAGACCCTTGGAGACAAGTCGGCTGGAGGACGATGTATTGAATCGCGACGCAATTTGTGTGTTACATCGTCATTAACAGGCTCTGAACGTTACAATTAACTGTCAGTTTTGCGTCGGATTCGAAAATCTAGACTCACAGGAGATCGACCATAAGGTGCCCGAGGCAGCAATAGACCCTGGGGGACAGGTCGGCCGGAGGACGATGTATTGAATCGCGACGTAATTTGTGTGTTCCATTGTCATTAAGAGGCTCTGAACCTTACGATTATCTGTCAGTTTTGCGTCGGTTTCGAAAATCTAGACTCACAGTAGAACGACCATAAGGTGCCCGAGGCAGCACTAGATCCTTGGAGACAAGTCGGCTGGACGACGATGTATTGAATCGCGACGCAATTTGTGTGTTCCATTGTCATGAAGAGGCTCTGAACCTTACAATTAACTGTCAGTTTTGCGTCGGATCCGAAAATCTAGACTCACAGAGGAACGACCATAAGGTGCCCGAGGCAGCACTAGACCCTTGGAGACAAGTCGGCTGGAGGACCATGTATTGAATCGCGACGCGATTTGTGTGTTCCATCGTCATTAACAGGCTCTGAACGTTACAATCACCTGTCAGTTTTGCGTCGGATTCGAAAATCTAGACTCACAGGAGAACGACCATAAGGTGCCCGAGGCAGCAATAGACCCTTGGAGACAGGTCTGCAGGAGGACGATGTATTGAATCGCGACGGGATTTGTGTGTTCCATCGTAATTAACAGGCTCTGAACGTTACAATTAACTGTCAGTTTTGCGTCGCATTCGAAAATCTAGACTCACAGGAGATCGACCATAAGGTGCCCGAGGCAGCAATAGACCCTTGGAGACAGGTCTGCCGGAGGACGATGTATTGAATCGCGACGGGATTTGTGTGTTCCATCGTAATTAACAGGCTCTGAACGTTACAATTAACTGTCAGTTTTGCGTCGCATTCGAAAATCTAGACTCACAGGAGATCGACCATAAGGTGCCCGAGCCAGCAATAGACCCTTGGAGACAGGTCGGCCGGAGGACGATGTATTGAATCGCGACGCAATTTGTGTGTTCCATTGTCATTAAGACGCTCTGAACCTTACAATTAACTGTCAGTTTTGCGTGGGATTCGAAAATCTAGACTCACAGGAGAACGACCATAAGGTGTCCGAGGCAGCACTAGACCCTTGGAGACAAGTCGGCTGGAGGACCATGTATTGAATCGCGACGCAATTTGTGTGTTCCATCGTCATTAACAGCCTCTGAACGTTACAATTACCTGCGTCGGATTCGAAAATCTAGACTCACAGGAGATCGACCATAAGGTGCCCGAGGCAGCAATAGACCCTTGGACACAGGTCGGCCGGAGGACGATGTATTGAATCGCGACGCGATTTGTGTGTTCCATTGTCATTAAGAGGCTCTGAACCTTACAATTAACTATCAGTTTTGCGTCGGATTCGAAAATCTAGACTCACAGGAGAACGACCATAAGGTGCCCGAGGCAGCACTAGACCCTTGGAGACAGGTCGGCTGGAGGACCATGTATTGAATCGCGACGCGATTTGTGTGTTCCATCGTCATTAACAGGCTCTGAACGTTACAATCAACTGTCTGTTTTGCGTCGGATTCGAAAATCTAGACTCACAGGAGAACGACCATAAGGTGCCCGAGGCAGCAATAGACCCTTGGAGACAGGTCGGCCGGAGGACGATGTATTGAATCGCGACGCGATTTGTGTGTTCCATCGTCATTAACAGGCTCTGAACGTTACAATTAACTGTCAGTTTTGCGTCGCATACGAAAATCTAGACTCACAGGAAATCGACCATAAGGTGCCCGAGGCAGCAATAGACCCTTGGAGACAGGTCGGCCGGAGGACGATGTATTGAATCGCGACGCGATTTGTGTGTTCCATTGTCATTAAGAGGCTCTGAACCTTACAATTAACTGTCAGTTTTGCGTGGGATTCGAAAATCTAGACTCACAGGAGAACGACCATAAGGTGTCCGAGGCAGCACTAGACCCTTGGAGACAAGTCGGCTGGAGGACCATGTATTGAATCGCGACGCAATTTGTGTGTTCCATCGTCATTAACAGGCTCTGAACGTTACAATTACCTGCGTCGGATTCGAAAATCTAGACTCACAGGAGATCGACCATAAGGTGCCCGAGGCAGCAATAGACCCTTGGAGACAAGTCGGCTGGAGGACGACGTATTGAATCGCGACGCAATTTGTGTGTTCCATCGTCATTAACAGGCTCTGAACGTTACAATTAACTGTCAGTTATGCGTCGGATTCGAAAATCTAGACTCACAGGAGATCGACCATTAGGTGCCCGAGGCAGCAATAGACCCTTGGAGACAGGTCAGCCGGAGGACGATGTATTGAATCGCGGCACGATTTGTGTGTTCCATTGTCATTAAGAGTCTCTGAACCTTGCAATTAACTGTCAGTTTTGCGTCGGTTTCGAAAATCTACACTTACAGGAGATCGACCATAAGGTGCCCGAGGCAGCAATAGACCCTTGGAGACAGGTCGGCCGGAGGACGATGTATTGAATCGCGACGCAATTTGTGTGTTCCATTGTCATTAAGAGGCTCTGAAACTTACAAATAACTGTCAGTTTTGCGTCGAATTCGAAAATCTAGACTCAAAGAAGAACGACCATAAGGTGCCCGAGGCAGCACTAGACCCTTGGAGACAAGTCGGCTGGAGGACGATGTATTGAATCGCGACGCGATTTGTGTGTTCCATCGTCATTAACAGGCTCTGAACGTTACAATTAACTGTCAGTTTTGCGTCGCATTCGAAAATCTAGACTCACAGGAGATCGACAATAAGGTGCCCGAGGCAGCAATAGACCCTTGGAGACAGCTCGGCCGGAGGACGATGTATTGAAACGCGACGCGATTTGTGTGTTCCATTGTCATTATGAGGCTCTGAACCTTACAATTAACTGTCAGTTTTGCGTGGGATTCGAAAATCTAGACTCACAGGAGAACGACCATAAGGTGTCCGAGGCAGCACTAGACCCTTGGAGACAAGTCGGCTGGAGGACGATGTATTGAATCGCGACGCAATTTGTGTGTTCCATCGTCATTAACAGTCTCTGAACGTTACAATTAACTGCGTCGGATTCGAAAATCTAGACTCACAGGAGATCGACCATAAGGTGCCCGAGGCAGCAATAGACCCTTGGAGACAGGTCGGCCGGAGGACGATGTATTGAATCGCGACGCGATTTGTGTGTTCCATTGTCATTAAGGGGCTCTGAACCTTACAATTAACTGTCAGTTTTGCGTCGGATTCGAAAATCTAGACTCACAGAGGAACGACCATAAGGTGCCCGAGGCAGCACTATACCCTTGGAGACAAGTCGGCTGGAGGACCATGTATTGAATCGCGACGCGATTTGTGTGTTCCATCGTCATTAACAGGCTCTGAACGTTACAATCAACTGTCAGTTTTGCGTCGGATTCGAAAATCTAGACTCACAGGAGAACGACCATAAGGTGCCCGAGGCTGCAATAGACCCTTGGAGACAGGTCGGCCGGAGGACGATGTATTGAATCGCGACGCAATTTGTGTGTTCCATCGTCATTAACAGGCTCTGCACGTTACAATTAACTGTCAGTTTTGCGTCGGATTCGAAAATCTAGACTCACAGGAGATCGACCATAAGGTGCCCGAGGCAGCAATAGACCCTTGGAGACAGGTCGGCCGGAGGACGATGTATTGAATCGCGACGCAATTTGTGTGTTCCATTGTCATTAAGAGGCTCTGAACCTTACGTTTAACTGTCAGTTTTGCGTCGCATTCGAAAATCTAGACTCAGAGGAGAACGACCATTAGGTGCCCGAGGCAGCACTAGACCCTTGGAGACATGTCGGCTGGAGGACGATGTATTGAATCGCGACGCGATTTGTGTGTTCCATCGTCATTAACAGGCTCTGAACGTTACAATTAACTGTCAGTTTTGCGTCGGATTCGAAAATCTAGACTCACAGGAGATCGACCATAAGGTGCCCGAGTCAGCAATAGACCCTTAGAGACAGGTCGGCCGGAGGACGATGTATTGAATCGCGACGCAATTTGTGTGTTCCATTGTCATTAAGAGGCTCTGAACCTTACTATTAACTGTCAGTTTTGCGTCGGATTCGAAAATCTAGACTCACAGGAGATCGACCATAAGGTGCCCGAGGCAGCACTAGACCCTTGGAGACAAGTCGGCTGGAGGACCATGTATTGAATCGGGACGCGATTTGTGTGTTCCATCGTCATTAACAGGCTCTGAACGTTACAATCAACTGTCAGTTTTGCGTCGGATTCGAAAATCTAGACTCACAGGAGAACGACCATAAGGTGCCCGAGGCAGCAATAGACCCTTGGAGACAGGTCTGCCGGAGGACGATGTATTGAATCGCGACGGGATTTGTGTGTTCCATCGTCATTAACAGGCTCTGAACGTTACAATTAACTGTCAGTTTTGCGTCGCATTCGAAAATCTAGACTCACAGGAGATCGACCATAAGGTGCCCAAGGCAGCAATAGACCCTTGGAGACAGGTCGGCCGGAGGACGATGCATTGAATCGCGACGGGATTTGTGTGTTCCATCGTCATTAACAGGCTCTGAACGTTACAATTAACTGTCAGTTTTGCGTCGGATTCGAAAATCTAGACTCACAGGAGAACGACCATAAGGTGCCCGAGGCAGCACTAGACCCTTGGAGACACGTCTGCCGGAGGTCGATGTATTGAATCGCGACGGGATTTGTGTGTTCCATCGTCATTAACAGGCTCTGAACGTTACAATTAACTGTCAGTTTTGCGTCGCATTCGAAAATCTAGACTCACAGGAGATCGACCATAAGGTGCCCGAGGCAGCAATAGACCCTTGGAGACAGGTCGGCCGGAGGACGATGTATTGAATCGCGACGCGATTTGTGTGTTCCATTGTCATTAAGAGGCTCTGAACCTTACAATTAACTGTCAGTTTTGCGTGGGATTCGAAAATCTAGACTCACAGGAGAACGACCATAAGGTGTCCGAGGCAGCACTAGACCCTTGGAGACAAGTCGGCTGGAGGACCATGTATTGAATCGCGACGCAATTTGTGTGTTCCATCGTCATTAACAGCCTCTGAACGTTACAATTACCTGCGTCGGATTCGAAAATCTAGACTCACAGGAGATCGACCATAAGGTGCCCGAGGCAGCAATAGACCCTTGGAGACAGGTCGGCCGGAGGACGATGTATTGAATCGCGACGCGATTTGTGTGTTCCATTGTCATTAAGAGGCTCTGAACCTTACAATTAACTGTCTGTTTTGCGTCGGATTCGAAAATCTAGACTCACAGGAGAACGACCATAAGGCGTCCGAGGCAGCACTAGACCCTTGGAGACAGGTCGGCCGGAGGACGATGTATTGAATCGCGACGCAATTTGTGTGTTCCATTGTCATTAAGAGGCTCTGAACCTTACAATTAACTGTCAGTTTTGCGTTGGATTCGAAAATCTAGACTCACAGGAGAACGACCATAAGGTGTCCGAGGCAGCACTAGACCCTTGGAGACAAGTCGGCTGGAGGACGATGTATTGAATCGCGACGCAATTTGTGTGTTACATCGTCATTAACAGGCTCTGAACGTTACAATTAACTGTCAGTTTTGCGTCGGATTCGAAAATCTAGACTCACAGGAGATCGACCATAAGGTGCCCGAGGCAGCAATAGACCCTGGGGGACAGGTCGGCCGGAGGACGATGTATTGAATCGCGACGTAATTTGTGTGTTCCATTGTCATTAAGAGGCTCTGAACCTTACAATTAACTGTCAGTTTTGCGTCGGATCCGAAAATCTAGACTCACAGAGGAACGACCATATGGTGCCCGAGGCAGCACTAGACCCTTGGAGACAAGTCGGCTGGAGGACCATGTATTGAATCGCGACGCGATTTGTGTGTTCCATCGTCATTAACAGGCTCTGAACGTTACAATCACCTGTCAGTTTTGCGTCGGATTCGAAAATCTAGACTCACAGGAGAACGACCATAAGGTGCCCGAGGCAGCAATAGACCCTTGGAGACAGGTCTGCAGGAGGACGATGTATTGAATCGCGACGGGATTTGTGTGTTCCATCGTAATTAACAGGCTCTGAACGTTACAATTAACTGTCAGTTTTGCGTCGCATTCGAAAATCTAGACTCACAGGAGATCGACCTTAAGGTGCCCGAGGCAGCAATAGACCCTTGGAGACAGGTCTGCCGGAGGACGATGTATTGAATCGCGACGGGATTTGTGTGTTCCATCGTAATTAACAGGCTCTGAACGTTACAATTAACTGTCAGTTTTGCGTCGCATTCGAAAATCTAGACTCACAGGAGATCGACCATAAGGTGCCCGAGCCAGCAATAGACCCTTGGAGACAGGTCGGCCGGAGGACGATGTATTGAATCGCGACGCGATTTGTGTGTTCCATTGTCATTAAGAGTCTCTGAACCTTACAATTAACTGTCAGTTTTGCGTGGGATTCGAAAATCTAGACTCACAGGAGAACGACCATAAGGTGTCCGAGGCAGCACTAGACCCTTGGAGACAAGTCGGCTGGAGGACCATGTATTGAATCGCGACGCAATTTGTGTGTTCCATCGTCATTAACAGCCTCTGAACGTTACAATTACCTGCGTCGGATTCGAAAATCTAGACTCACAGGAGATCGACCATAAGGTGCCCGAGGCAGCAATAGACCCTTGGACACAGGTCGGCCGGAGGACGATGTATTGAATCGCGACGCGATTTGTGTGTTCCATTGTCATTAAGAGGCCCTGAACCTTACAATTAACTATCAGTTTTGCGTCGGATTCGAAAATCTAGACTCACAGGAGAACGACCATAAGGTGCCCGAGGCAGCACTAGACCCTTGGAGACAAGTCGGCTGGAGGACCATGTATTGAATCGCGACGCGATTTGTGTGTTCCATCGTCATTAACAGGCTCTGAACGTTACAATCAACTGTCTGTTTTGCGTCGGATTCGAAAATCTAGACTCACAGGAGAACGACCATAAGGTGCCCGAGGCAGCAATAGACCCTTGGAGACAGGTCGGCCGGAGGACGATGTATTGAATCGCGACGCGATTTGTGTGTTCCATCGTCATTAACAGGCTCTGAACGTTACAATTAACTGTCAGTTTTGCGTCGCATACGAAAATCTAGACTCACAGGAGATCGACCATAAGGTGCCCGAGGCAGCAATAGACCCTTGGAGACAGGTCGGCCGGAGGACGATGTATTGAATCGCGACGCGATTTGTGTGTTCCATTGTCATTAAGAGGCTCTGAACCTTACAATTAACTGTCAGTTTTGCGTGGGATTCGAAATTCTAGACTCACAGGAGAACGACCATAAGGTGTCCGAGGCAGCACTAGACCCTTGGAGACAAGTCGGCTGGAGGACCATGTATTGAATCGCGACGCAATTTGTGTGTTCCATCGTCATTAACAGGCTCTGAACGTTACAATTACCTGCGTCGGATTCGAAAATCTAGACTCACAGGAGATCGACCATAAGGTGCCCGAGGCAGCAATAGACCCTTGGAGACAGGTCGGCCGGAGGACTATGTATTGAATCGCGACGCGATTTGTGTGTTCCATTGTCATTAAGAGGCTCTGAACCTTACAATTAACTGTCAGTTTTGCGTCGAATTCGAAAATCTAGACTCAAAGAAGAACGACCATAAGGTGCCCGAGGCAGCACTAGACCCTTGGAGACAAGTCGGCTGGAGGACGATGTATTGAATCGCGACGCGATTTGTGTGTTCCATCGTCATTAACAGGCTCTGAACGTTACAATTAACTGTCAGTTTTGCGTCGGATTCGAAAATCTAGACTCACAGGAGAACGACCATAAGGCGTCCGAGGCAGCACTAGACCCTTGGAGACAGGTCGGCCGGAGGACGATGTATTGAATCGCGACGCAATTTGTGTGTTCCATTGTCATTAAGAGGCTCTGAACCTTACAATTAACTGTCAGTTTTGCGTTCGATTCGAAAATCTAGACTCACAGGAGAACGACCATAAGGTGTCCGAGGCAGCACTAGACCCTTGGAGACAAGCCGGCTGGAGGACGATGTATTGAATCGCGACGCAATTTGTGTGTTACATCGTCATTAACAGGCTCTGAACGTTACAATTAACTGTCAGTTTTGTGTCGGATTCGAAAATCTAGACTCACAGGAGATCGACCATAAGGTGCCCGAGGCAGCAATAAACCCTTGGAGACAGGTCGGCCTGAGGACCATGTATTGAATCGCGACGCAATTTGTGTGTTCCATTGTCATTAAGAGGCTCTGAACCTTACGACTAACTGTCAGTTTTGCGTCGGATTCGAAAATCTAGACTCACAGGAGAACGACCATATGGTGCCCGAGGCAGCACTAGACCCTTGGAGACAAGTCGGCTGGAGGACGATGTATTGAATCGCGACGCGATTTGTGTGTTCCATCGTAATTAACAGGCTCTGAACGTTACAATTAACTGTCAGTTTTGCGTCGGATTCGAAAATCTAGACTCACAGGAGATCGACCATAAGGTGCCCGAGGCAGCAATAGACCCTGGGGGACAGGTCGGCCGGAGGACGATGTATTGAATCGCGACGTAATTTGTGTGTTCCATTGTCATTAAGAGGCTCTGAACCTTACAATTAACTGTCAGTTTTGCGTCGGATCCGAAAATCTAGACTCACAGAGGAACGACCATAAGGTGCCCGAGGCAGCACTAGACCCTTGGAGACAAGTCGGCTGGAGGACCATGTATTGAATCGCGACGCGATTTGTGTGTTCCATCGTCATTAACAGGCTCTGAACGTTACAATCACCTGTCAGTTTTGTGTCGGATTCGAAAATCTAGACTCACAGGAGAACGACCATAAGGTGCCCGAGGCAGCAATAGACCCTTGGAGACAGGTCTGCAGGAGGACGATGTATTGAATCGCGACGGGATTTGTGTGTTCCATCGTAATTAACAGGCTCTGAACGTTACAATTAACTGTCAGTTTTGCGTCGCATTCGAAAATCTAGACTCACAGGAGATCGACCATAAGGTGCCCGAGGCAGCAATAGACCCTTGGAGACAGGTCTGCGGAGGACGATGTATTGAATCGCGACGGGATTTGTGTGTTCCATCGTAATTAACAGGCTCTGAACGTTACAATTAACTGTCAGTTT
Organism: Schistocerca nitens; assembly: GCF_023898315.1. Taxonomy (NCBI): domain Eukaryota; kingdom Metazoa; phylum Arthropoda; class Insecta; order Orthoptera; family Acrididae; genus Schistocerca; species Schistocerca nitens. The sequence goes on along the minus strand of NC_064615.1, from coordinate 1,197,650,466 downwards.
TGCGTCGCATTCGAAAATCTAGACTCACAGGAGATCGACCATAAGGTGCCCGAGCCAGCAATAGACCCTTGGAGACAGGTCGGCCGGAGGACGATGTATTGAATCGCGACGCGATTTGTGTGTTCCATTGTCATTAAGAGGCTCTGAACCTTACAATTAACTGTCAGTTTTGCGTGGGATTCGAAATTCTAGACTCACAGGAGAACGACCATAAGGTGTCCGAGGCAGCACTAGACCCTTGGAGACAAGTCGGCTGGAGGACCATGTATTGAATCGCGACGCAATTTGTGTGTTCCATCGTCATTAACAGGCTCTGAACGTTACAATTACCTGCGTCGGATTCGAAAATCTAGACTCACAGGAGATCGACCATAAGGTGCCCGAGGCAGCAATAGACCCTTGGAGACAGGTCGGCCGGAGGACTATGTATTGAATCGCGACGCGATTTGTGTGTTCCATTGTCATTAAGAGGCTCTGAACCTTACAATTAACTGTCAGTTTTGCGTCGCATTCGAAAATCTAGACTCACAGGAGAACGACCATAAGGTGTCCGAGGCAGCACTAGACCCTTGGAGACAAGTCGGCTGGAGGACGACGTATTGAATCGCGACGCAATTTGTGTGTTCCATCGTCATTAACAGGCTCTGAACGTTACAATTAACTGTCAGTTATGCGTCGGATTCGAAAATCTAGACTCACAGGAGATCGACCATTAGGTGCCCGAGGCAGCAATAGACCCTTGGAGACAGGTCAGCCGGAGGACGATGTATTGAATCGCGGCACGATTTGTGTGTTCCATTGTCATTAAGAGGCTCTGAACCTTGCAATTAACTGTCAGTTTTGCGTCGGTTTCGAAAATCTACACTTACAGGAGATCGACCATAAGGTGCCCGAGGCAGCAATAGACCCTTGGAGGCAGGTCGGCCGGAGGACGATGTTTTGAATCGCGACGCAATTTGTGTGTTCCATTGTCATTAAGAGGCTCTGAACCTTACAATTAACTGTCAGTTTTGCGTCGAATTCGAAAATCTAGACTCAAAGAAGAACGACCATAAGGTGCCCGAGGCAGCACTAGACCCTTGGAGACAAGTCGGCTGGAGGACGATGTATTGAATCGCGACGCGATTTGTGTGTTCCATCGTCATTAACAGGCTCTGAACGTTACAATTAACTGTCAGTTTTGCGTCGGATTCGAAAATCTAGACTCACAGGAGAACGACCATAAGGCGTCCGAGGCAGCACTAGACCCTTGGAGACAGGTCGGCCGGAGGACGATGTATTGAATCGCGACGCAATTTGTGTGTTCCATTGTCGATAAGAGGCTCTGAACCTTACAATTAACTGTCAGTTTTGCGTTCGATTCGAAAATCTAGACTCACAGGAGAACGACCATAAGGTGTCCGAGGCAGCACTAGACCCTTGGAGACAAGCCGGCTGGAGGACGATGTATTGAATCGCGACGCAATTTGTGTGTTACATCGACATTAACAGGCTCTGAACGTTACAATTAACTGTCAGTTTTGCGTCGGATTCGAAAATCTAGACTCACAGGAGATCGACCATAAGGTGCCCGAGGCAGCAATAAACCCTTGGAGACAGGTCGGCCTGAGGACCATGTATTGAATCGCGACGCAATTTGTGTGTTCCATTGTCATTAAGAGGCTCTGAACCTTACGACTAACTGTCAGTTTTGCGTCGGATTCGAAAATCTAGACTCACAGGAGAACGACCATATGGTGCCCGAGGCAGCACTAGACCCTTGGAGACAAGTCGGCTGGAGGACGATGTATTGAATCGCGACGCGATTTGTGTGTTCCATCGTCATTAACAGGCTCTGAACGTTACAATTAACTGTCAGTTTTGCGTCGGATTCGAAAATCTAGACTCACAGAGGAACGACCATAAGGTGCCCGACGCAGCTGTAGACCCTTGGAGACAAGTCGGCTGGAGGACGATGTATTGAATCGCGACGCGATTTGTGTGTACCATCGTCATTAACAGGCTCTGAACGTTACAATCAACTGTCAGTTTTGCGTCGGATTCGAAAACCTAGACTCACAGGAGAACGACCATAAGGTGCCCGAGGCAGCAATAGACCCTTGGAGACAGGTCGGCCGGAGGACGATGTATTGAATCGCGACGCAATTTGTGTGTTCCATCGTCATTAACAGGCTCTGAACGGTACAATTAACTGTCAGTTTTGCGTCGCATTCGAAAATCTAGACTCACAGGAGATCTACCATAAGCTGCCAGAGTCAGCAATAGACCCTTGGAGACCGGTCGGCCGGAGGACGATGTATTGAATCGCGACGCGATTTGTGTGTTCCATCGTCATTAACAGGCTCTGAAAGGTACAATTAACTGTCAGTTTTGCGTCGCATTCGAAAATCTAGACTCACAGGAGATCGACCATAAGGTGCCCGAGGCAGCAATAGACCCTTGGAGACAGGTCGGCCAGAGGACGATGTATTGAATCGCGACGCGATTTGTGTGTTCCATCGTCATTAACAGGCTCTGAACCTTACAATTAACTGTCAGTTTTGCGTCGGATTCGAAAATCTAGACTCACAGGAGAACGACCATAAGGTGACCGAGGCAGCAATAGACCCTTGGAGACAGGTCGGCCGCAGGACGATGTATTGAATCGCGACGCGATTTGTGTGTTCCATCGTCATTAACAGGTCCTGAACGTTACAATTAACTGTCAGTTTTGCGTCGGATTCGAAAATCTAGACTCACCGGAGATCGACCATAAGGTACCCGTGGCAGCAATAGACCCTTGGAGACAGGTCGGCCGGAGGACGATGTATTGAATCGCGACGCGATTTGTGTGTTCCATTGTCATTAAGAGGCTCTGCACCTTACAATTAACTGTCAGTTTTGCGTCGGATTCGAAAATCTAGACTCACAGGAGAACGACCATAAGGTGTCCGAGGCAGCAATAGACCCTTGGAGACAGGTCGGCCGGAGAACGATGTATTGAATCGCGACGCAATTTGTGTGTTCCATCGTCATTAGCAGGCTCTGAACGTTACAATTAACTGTCAGTTTTGCGTCGGATTCGAAAATCTAGACTCACAGGAGATCGACCACAAGGTGCCCGAGGCAGCAATAGACCCTTGGAGACAGGTCGGCCGGAGAACGATGTATTGAATCGCGACGCAATTTGTGTGTTCCATCGTCATTAACAGGCTCTGAACGTTACAATTAACTGTCAGTTTTGCGTCGGATTCGAAAATCTAGACTCACAGGAGATCGACCATAAGGTGCCCGAGGCAGCAATAGACCCTTGGAGACAGGTCGGCCGGAGAACGATGTATTGAATCGCGACGCAATTTGTGTGTTCCATCGTCATTAGCAGGCTCTGAACGTTACAATTAACTGTCAGTTTTGCGTCGGATTCGAAAATCTAGACTCACAGGAGATCGACCACAAGGTGCCCGAGGCAGCAATAGACCCTTGGAGACAGGTCGGCCGGAGGACGATGTTTTGAATCGCGACGCGATTTGTGTGTTCCATCGTCATTAACAGGCTCTGAACCTTACAATTAACTGTCGGTTTTGCGTCGGATTCGAAAATCTAGACTCACAGGAGAACGACGATGTGACCGAGGCAGCAATAGACCCTTGGAGACAGGTCGGCCGGAGGACGATGTATTGAATCGCGACGCAATTTGTGTTTGTGTGTTCCATCGTCATTAACAGGCTCTGAACCTTGCAATTAACTGTCAGTTTTGCGTCGGATTCGAATATCTAGACTCACAGGAGAACGACCATAAGGTGACCGAGGCAGCAATAGACCCTTGGAGACAGGTCGGCCGGAGGACGATGTATTGAATCGCGACGCGATTTGTGTGTTCCATCGTCTTTAACAGGTCCTGAACGTTACAATTAACTGTCAGTTTTGCGTCGCATTCGAAAATCTAGACTCACAGGAGATCGACCATAACGTGCCCGAGGCAGCAATGGACCCTTGGAGACAGGTCGGCCGGAGGACGATGTATTGAATCGCGACGCGATTTGTGTGTTCCATTGTCATTAAGAGGCTCTGAACCTTACAATTAACTGTCAGTTTTGCGTCGGATTCGAAAATCTACAGGAGAACGACCATAAGGTGTCCGAGGCCGCACTAGACCCTTGGAGACAAGCGGCTGGAGGACGATGTATTGAATCGCGACGCAATTTGTGTGTTCCATCGTCATTAACAGGCTCTGAACGTTACAATTAACTGCGTCGGATTCGAAAATCTAGACTCACAGGAGATCGACCATAAGGTGCCCGAGGCAGCAATAGACCCTTGGAGACAGGTCGGCCGGAGGACGATGTATTGAATCGCGACGCGATTTGTGTGTTCCATTGTCATTAAGAGTCTCTGAACCTTACAATTAACTGTCAGTTTTGCGTTGGATTCGAAAATCTAGACTCACAGGAGATCGACCATAAGGTGCCCGAGGCAGCAATGGACCCTTGGAGACAGGTCGGCCGGAGGACGATGTATTGAATCGCGACGCGATTTGTGTGTTCCATTGTCATTAAGAGGCTCTGAACCTTGCAATTAACTGTCAGTTTTGCGACGGTTTCGAAAATCTAGACTTACAGGAGATCGACCATAAGGTGCCCGAGGCAGCAATAGACCCTTGGAGACAGGTCGGCCGGAGGACGATGTATTGAATCGCGACGCAATTTGTGTGTTCCATCGTCATTAACAGGCTCTGAACGTTACAATTAACTGTCTGTTTTGCGTCGGATTCGAAAATCTAGACTCACAGGAGATCGACCATAAGGTGCCCGAGGCAGCAATAGACCCTTGGAGACAAGTCGGCTGGAGGACGATGTATTGAATCGCGACGCGATTTGTGTGTTCCATCGTCATTAACAGGCTTTGAACGTTACAATCAACTGTCAGTTTTGCGTCGGATTCGAAAACCTAGACTCACAGGAGAACGACCATAAGGTGCCCGAGGCAGCAATAGACCTTTGGAGACAGGTCGGCCGGAGGACGATGTATTGAATCGCGACGCAATTTGTGTGTTCCATCGTCATTAACAGGCTCTGAACGTTACAATTAACTGTCTGTTTTGCGTCGGATTCGAAAATCTAGACTCACAGGAGAACGACCATAAGGTGCCCGAGGCAGCAATAGACCCTTGGAGACAGGTCGGCCGGAGGACGATGTATTGAATCGCGACGCAATTTGTGTGTTCCATCGTCATTAACAGGCTTTGAACGTTACAATCAACTGTCAGTTTTGCGTCGGATTCGAAAACCTAGACTCACAGGAGAACGACCATAAGGTGTCCGAGGCAGCACAAGACCCTTGGAGACAAGTCGGCTGAGGGACGATGCATTGAATCGCGACGCAATTTGTGTGTTCAATCATCATTAACAGGCTCTGAACGTTACAATTAACTGCGTCGGATTCGAAAATCTAGACTCACAGGAGATCGACCATAAGGTGCCCGAGGCAGCAATAGACCCTTGGAGACAGGTCGGCCGGAGGACGATGTATTGAATCGCGACGCGATTTGTGTGTTCCATTGTCATTAAGAGGCTCTGAACCTTACAATTAACTGTCAGTTTTGCGTCGGATTCGAAAATCTAGACTCACAGGAGATCGACTATAAGGTGCCCGAGGCAGCAATAGACCCTTGGAGACAGGTCGGCCGGAGGACGATGTATTGAATCGCGACGCGATTTGTGTGTTCCATTGTCATTAAGAGGCTCTGAACCTTACAATTAACTGTCAGTTTTGCGTCGGATTCGAAAATCTAGACTCACAGGAGAACGACCATAAGGTGACCGAGGCAGCAATACACCCTTGGAGACAGGTCGGCCGGAGGACGATGTATTTAATCGCGACGCAATTTGTGTGTTCCATCGTCATTAACAGGCTCTGAACGTTACAATTAACTGTCTGTTTTGCGTCGGATTCGAAAACCTAGACTCACAGGAGAACGACCATAAGGTGCCCGAGGCAGCACTAGACCCTTGGATAAAAGTCGGCTGGAGGACGATGTATAGAATCGCGACACAATTTGTGTGTTCCATCGTCATTAACAGGATCTGAACGTTACAATTAACTGTCAGTTTTGCTTCGGATTCGAAAAACTACACTCCTAGGAGAACGACCATAAGGTGCCCGGGGCAGCAAAAGACCCTTGGAGACAGGTCGGCTGTCGGACGATGTATTGAATCTCGACGCAATTTGTGTGTTCCATCGTCATTAAGAGGCTCTGAACCTTACGATTAACTGTCAGTTATGCGTCGCATTCGAAAATCTAGACTCACAGGAGATCGACCATAAGGTGCCCGAGGCAGCAATGGACCCTTGGAGACAGGTCGGCCGGAGGACGATGTATTGAATCGCGACGCGATTTGTGTGTTCCATTGTCATTAAGAGGCTCTGAACCTTACAATTAACTGTCAGTTTTGCGTCGGATTCGAAAATCTAGACTCACAGGAGAACGACCATAAAGTGTCCGAGGCAGCACTAGACCCTTGGAGACAATTCGGCTGGAGGACGATGTATTGAATCGCGAAGCAATTTGTGTGTTCCATCGTCATTAACAGGCTCTGAACGTTACAATTAACTGCGTCGGATTCGAAAATCTAGACTCACAGGAGATCGACCATAAGGTGCCCGAGGCAGCAATAGACCCTTGGAGACAGGTCGGCCGGAGGACGATGTATTGAATCGCGACGCGATTTGTGTGTTCCATTGTCATTAAGCGGCTCTGAACCTTACAATTAACTGTCAGTTTTGCGTCGGATTCGAAAATCTAGACTCACAGGAGATCGACCATAAGGTGCCCGAGGCAGCAATAGACCCTTGGAGACAGGTCGGCCGGAGGACGATGTATTGAATCGCGACGCAATTTGAGTGTTCCATCGTCATTAACAGGCTCTGAACCTTACAATTGACAGTCAGTTTTGCGTCGGATTCGAAAATCTAGACTCACAGGAGAACGACCATAAGGTGCCAGAGGCAGCACTAGACCCTTGGAGACAAGTCGGCTGGGGGACGATGTATTGAATCGCGACGCGATTTGTGTGTTCCATCGTCATTAACAGGCTCTGAACGTTACAATTAACTGTCAGTTTTGCGTCGGATTCGAAAATCTAGACTTACAGGAGATCGACCATAAGGTGCCCGAGGCAGCATTAGACCCTTGGAGACAGGTCGGCTGGAGGACGATGTATTGAATCGCGACGCAATTTGTGTGTTCCATCGTCATTAACATACTCTGAACGTTACAATTAACTGCGTCGGATTCGAAAATCTAGTCTCACAGGAGATCGACCATAAGGTGCCCGAGGCAGCAATAGACCCTTGGAGACAGATCGGCCGGAGGACGATGTATTGAATCGCGACGCAATTTGAGTGTTCCATCGTCATTAACAGGCTCTGAACCTTACAATTAACTGTCAGTTTTACGTCGGATTCGAAAATCTAGACTCACAGGAGAACGACCATAAGGTGCCCGAGGCAGCACTAGACCCTTGGAGACAAGTCGGCTGGAGGGCGATGTATTGAATCGCGACGCGATTTGTGTGTTCCATCGTCATTAACAGGCTCTGAACGTTACAATTAACTGTCAGTTTTGCGTCGGATTCGAAAATCTAGACTCACAGGAGATCGACCATAAGGTGCCCGAGGCAGCAATAGACCCTTGGAGACAGGTCGGCCGGAGGACGATGTATTGAATCGCGACGCAATTTGTGTGTTCCATTGGCATTAAGAGGCTCTGAACCTTACAATTAACTGTCAGTTTTGCGTCGGATTCGAAAATCTAGACTCACAGGAGATCGACCATAAGGTGCCCGAGGCAGCAATAAACCCTTGGAGACAGGTCGGCCTGAGGACCATGTATTGAATCGCGACGCAATTTGTGTGTTGCATTGTCATTAAGAGGCTCTGAACCTTACGACTAACTGTCAGTTTTGCGTCGGATTCGAAAATCTAGACTCACAGGAGAACGACCATAAGGTGCCCGAGGCAGCACTAGACCCTTGGAGACAAGTCGGCTGGAGGACGATGTATTGAATCGCGACGCGATTTGTGTGTTCCATCGTCATTAACAGGCTCTGAACGTTACAATTAACTGTCAGTTTTGCGTCGGATTCGAAAATCTAGACTCACAGAGGAACGACCATAAGGTGCCCGACGCAGCAGTAGACCCTTGGAGACAAGTCGGCTGGAGGACGATGTATTGAATCGCGACGCGATTTGTGTGTACCATCGTCATTAACAGGCTCTGAACGTTACAATCAACTGTCAGTTTTGCGTCGGATTCGAAAACCTAGACTCACAGGAGAACGACCATAAGGTGCCCGAGGCAGCAATAGACCCTTGGAGACAGGTCGGCCGGAGGACGATGTATTGAATCGCGACGCAATTTGTGTGTTCCATCGTCATTAACAGGCTCTGAACGGTACAATTAACTGTCAGTTTTGCGTCGCATTCGAAAATCTAGACTCACAGGAGATCGACCATAAGCTGCCAGAGTCAGCAATAGACCCTTGGAGACCGGTCGGCCGGAGGACGATGTATTGAATCGCGACGCGATTTGTGTGTTCCATCGTCATTAACAGGCTCTGAAAGGTACAATTAACTGTCAGTTTTGCGTCGCATTCGAAAATCTAGACTCACAGGAGATCGACCATAAGGTGCCCGAGGCAGCAATAGACCCTTGGAGACAGGTCGGCCAGAGGACGATGTATTGAATCGCGACGCGATTTGTGTGTTCCATCGTCATTAACAGGCTCTGAACCTTACAATTAACTGTCAGTTTTGCGTCGGATTCGAAAATCTAGACTCACAGGAGAACGACCATAAGGTGACCGAGGCAGCAATAGACCCTTGGAGACAGGTCGGCCGCAGGACGATGTATTGAATCGCGACGCGATTTGTGTGTTCCATCGTCATTAACAGGTCCTGAACGTTACAATTAACTGTCAGTTTTGCGTCGGATTCGAAAATCTAGACTCACAGGAGATCGACCATAAGGTGCCCGTGGCAGCAATAGACCCTTGGAGACAGGTCGGCCGGAGGACGATGTATTGAATCGCGACGCGATTTGTGTGTTCCATTGTCATTAAGAGGCTCTGAACCTTACAATTAACTGTCAGTTTTGCGTCGGATTCGAAAATCTAGACTCACAGGAGAACGACCATAAGGTGTCCGAGGCAGCAATAGACCCTTGGAGACAGGTCGGCCGGAGAACGATGTATTGAATCGCGACGCAATTTGTGTGTTCCATCGTCATTAGCAGGCTCTGAACGTTACAATTAACTGTCAGTTTTGCGTCGGATTCGAAAATCTAGACTCACAGGAGATCGACGACAAGGTGCCCGAGGCAGCAATAGACCCTTGGAGACAGGTCGGCCGGAGAACTATGTATTGAATCGCGACGCAATTTGTGTGTTCCATCGTCATTAACAGGCTCTGAACGTTACAATTAACTGTTAGTTTTGCGTCGGATTCGAAAATCTAGACTCACAGGAGATCGACCATAACGTGCCCGAGGCAGCAATAGTCCCTTGGAGACAGGTCGGCCGGAGGACGATGTTTTGAATCGCGACGCGATTTGTGTGTTCCATCGTCATTAACAGGCTCTCAACCTTACAATTAACTGTCAGTTTTGCGTCGGATTCGAAAATCTAGACTCACAGGAGAACGACGATGTGACCGAGGCAGCAATAGACCCTTGGAGACAGGTCGGCCGGAGGACGATGTATTGAATCGCGACGCGATTTGTGTGTTCCATCGTCATTAACAGGTCCTGAACGTTACAATTAACTGTCAGTTTTGCGTCGGATTCGAAAATCTAGACTCACAGGAGATCGACCATAAGGTGCCCGAGGCAGCAATAGACCCTTGGAGACAGGTCGGCCGGAGGACGATGTATTGAATCGCGACGCGATTTGTGTGTTCCATTGTCATTAAGAGGCTCTGAACCTTACAATTAACTGTCAGTTTTGCGTCGGATTCGAAAATCTAGACTCACAGGAGAACGACCATAAGGTGTCCGAGGCAGCAATAGACCCTTGGAGACAGGTCGGCCGGAGAACGATGTATTGAATCGCGACGCAATTTGTGTTTGTGTGTTCCATCGTCATTAACAGGCTCTGAACGTTACAATTAACTGCGTCGGATTCGAAAATCTAGACTCACAGGAGATCGACCATAAGGTGCCCGTGGCAGCAATAGACCCTTGGAGACAGGTCGGCCGGAGGACGATGTATTGAATCGCGACACGATTTGTGTGTTCCATTGTCATTAAGAGGCTCTGAACCTTACAATTAACTGTCAGTTTTGCGTCGGATTCGAAAATCTAGACTCACAGGAGAACGACCATAAGGTGTCCGAGGCAGCAATAGACCCTTGGAGACAGGTCGGCCGGAGAACGATGTATTGAATCGCGACGCAATTTGTGTGTTCCATCGTCATTAGCAGGCTCTGAACGTTACAATTAACTGTCAGTTTTGCGTCGGATTCGAAAATCTAGACTCACAGGAGATCGACGACAAGGTGCCCGAGGCAGCAATAGACCCTTGGAGACAGGTCGGCCGGAGAACGATGTATTGAATCGCGACGCAATTTGTGTGTTCCATCGTCATTAACAGGCTCTGAACGTTACAATTAACTGTCAGTTTTGCGTCGGATTCGAAAATCTAGACTCACAGGAGATCGACCATAAGGTGCCCGAGGCAGCAATAGACCCTTGGAGACAGGTCGGCCGGAGGACGATGTTTTGAATCGCGACGCGATTTGTGTGTTCCATCGTCATTAACAGGCTCTGAACCTTACAATTAACTGTCAGTTTTGCGTCGGATTCGAAAATCTAGACTCACAGGAGAACGACGATGTGACCGAGGCAGCAATAGACCCTTGGAGACAGGTCGGCCGGAGGACGATGTATTGAATCGCGACGCGATTTGTGTGTTCCATCGTCATTAACAGGTCCTGAACGTTACAATTAACTGTCAGTTTTGCGTCGGATTCGAAAATCTGGACTCACAGGAGATCGACCATAAGGTGCCCGAGGCAGCAATAGACCCTTGGAGACAGGTCGGCCGGAGGACGATGTATTGAATCGCGACGCGATTTGTGTGTTCCATTGTCATTAAGAGGCTCTGAACCTTACAATTAACTGTCAGTTTTGCGTCGGATTCGAAAATCTAGACTCACAGGAGAACGACCATAAGGTGTCCGAGGCAGCAATAGACCCTTGGAGACAGGTCGGCCGGAGAACGATGTATTGAATCGCGACGCAATTTGTGTTTGTGTGTTCCATCGTCATTAACAGGCTCTGAACCTTGCAATTAACTGTCAGTTTTGCGTCGGATTCGAATATCTAGACTCACAGGAGAACGACCATAAGGTGACCGAGGCAGCAATAGACCCTTGGAGACAGGTCGGCCGGAGGACGATGTATTGAATCGCGACGCGATTTGTGTGTTCCATCGTCTTTAACAGGTCCTGAACGTTACAATTAACTGTCAGTTTTGCGTCGCATTCGAAAATCTAGACTCACAGGAGATCGACCATAAGGTGCCCGAGGCAGCAATGGACTCTTGGAGACAGGTCGGCCGGAGGACGATGTATTGAATCGCGACGCGATTTGTGTGTTCCATTGTCATTAGGAGGCTCTGAACCTTACAATTAACTGTCAGTTTTGCGTCGGATTCGAAAATCTACAGGAGAACGACCATAAGGTGTCCGAGGCAGCACTAGACCCTTGGAGACAAGTCGGCTGGAGGACGATGTATTGAATCGCGACGCAATTTGTGTGTTCCATCGTCATTAACAGGCTCTGAACGTTACAATTAACTGCGTCGGATTCGAAAATCTAGACTCACAGGAGATCGACCATAAGGTGCCCGAGTCAGCAATAGACCCTTGGAGACAGGTCGGCCGGAGGACGATGTATTGAATCGCGACGCGATTTGTGTGTTCCATTGTCATTAAGAGTCTCTGAACCTTACAATTAACTGTCAGTTTTGCGTTGGATTCGAAAATCTAGACTCACAGGAGATCGACCATAAGGTGCCCGAGGCAGCAATGGACCCTTGGAGACAGGTCGGCCGGAGGACGATGTATTGAATCGCGACGCGATTTGTGTGTTCCATCGTCATTAGCAGGCTCTGAACCTTACAATTAACTGTCAGTTTTGCGTCGGATTCGAAAATCTAGACTCACAGGAGATCGACGACAAGGTGCCCGAGGCAGCAATAGACCCTTGGAGACAGGTCGGCCGGAGAACGATGTATTGAATCGCGACGCAATTTGTGTGTTCCATCGTCATTAACAGGCTCTGAACGTTACAATTAACTGTCAGTTTTGCGTCGGATTCGAAAATCTAGACTCACAGGAGATCGACCATAAGGTGCCCGAGGCAGCAATAGACCCTTGGAGACAGGTCGGCCGGAGGACGATGTTTTGAATCGCGACGCGATTTGTGTGTTCCATCGTCATTAACAGGCTCTGAACCTTACAATTAACTGTCAGTTTTGCGTCGGATTCGAAAATCTAGACTCACAGGAGAACGACGATGTGACCGAGGCAGCAATAGACCCTTGGAGACAGGTCGGCCGGAGGACGATGTATTGAATCGCGACGCGATTTGTGTGTTCCATCGTCATTAACAGGTCCTGAACGTTACAATTAACTGTCAGTTTTGCGCCGGATTCGAAAATCTAGACTCACAGGAGATCGACCATAAGGTGCCCGAGGCAGCAATAGACCCTTGGAGACAGGTCGGCCGGAGGACGATGTATTGAATCGCGACGCGATTTGTGTGTTCCATTGTCATTAAGAGGCTCTGAACCTTACAATTAACTGTCAGTTTTGCGTCGGATTCGAAAATCTAGACTCACAGGAGAACGACCATAAGGTGTCCGAGGCAGCAATAGACCCTTGGAGACAGGTCGGCCGGAGAACGATGTATTGAATCGCGACGCAATTTGTGTTTGTGTGTTCCATCGTCATTAACAGGCTCTGAACCTTGCAATTAACTGTCAGTTTTGCGTCGGATTCGAATATCTAGACTCACAGGAGAACGACCATAAGGTGACCGAGGCAGCAATAGACCCTTGGAGACAGGTCGGCCGGAGGACGATGTATTGAATCGCGACGCGATTTGTGTGTTCCATCGTCTTTAACAGGTCCTGAACGTTACAATTAACTGTCAGTTTTGCGTCGCATTCGAAAATCTAGACTCACAGGAGATCGACCATAAGGTGCCCGAGGCAGCAATGGACCCTTGGAGACAGATCGGCCGGAGGACGATGTATTGAATCGCGACGCAATTTGAGTGTTCCATCGTCATTAACAGGCTCTGAACCTTACAATTAACAGTCAGTTTTACGTCGGATTCGAAAATCTAGACTCACAGGAGAACGACCATAAGGTGCCCGAGGCAGCACTAGACCCTTGGAGACAAGTCGGCTGGAGGACGATGTATTGAATCGCGACGCGATTTGTGTGTTCCATCGTCATTAACAGGCTCTGAACGTTACAATTAACTGTCAGTTTTGCGTCGGATTCGAAAATCTAGACTCACAGGAGATCGACCATAAGGTGCCCGAGGCAGCAATAGACCCTTGGAGACAGGTCGGCCGGAGGACGATGTATTGAATCGCGACGCAATTTGTGTGTTCCATTGGCATTAAGAGGCTCTGAACCTTACAATTAACTGTCAGTTTTGCGTCGGATTCGAAAATCTAGACTCACAGGGGATCGACCATAAGGTGCCCGAGGCAGCAATAAACCCTTGGAGACAGGTCGGCCTGAGGACCATGTATTGAATCGCGACGCAATTTGTGTGTTGCATTGTCATTAAGAGGCTCTGAACCTTACGACTAACTGTCAGTTTTGCGTCGGATTCGAAAATCTAGACTCACAGGAGAACGACCATAAGGTGCCCGAGGCAGCACTAGACCCTTGGAGACAAGTCGGCTGGAGGACGATGTATTGAATCGCGACGCGATTTGTGTGTTCCATCGTCATTAACAGGCTCTGAACGTTACAATTAACTGTCAGTTTTGCGTCGGATTCGAAAATCTAGACTCACAGAGGAACGACCATAAGGTGCCTGACGCAGCAGTAGACCCTTGGAGACAAGTCGGCTGGAGGACGATGTATTGAATCGCGACGCGATTTGTGTGTACCATCGTCATTAACAGGCTCTGAACGTTACAATCAACTGTCAGTTTTGCGTCGGATTCGAAAACCTAGACTCACAGGAGAACGACCATAAGGTGCCCGAGGCAGCAATAGACCCTTGGAGACAGGTCGGCCGGAGGACGATGTATTGAATCGCGACGCAATTTGTGTGTTCCATCGTCATTAACAGGCTCTGAACGGTACAATTAACTGTCAGTTTTGCGTCGCATTCGAAAATCTAGACTCACAGGAGATCGACCATAAGCTGCCAGAGTCAGCAATAGACCCTTGGAGACCGGTCGGCCGGAGGACGATGTATTGAATCGCGACGCGATTTGTGTGTTCCATCGTCATTAACAGGCTCTGAAAGGTACAATTAACTGTCAGTTTTGCGTCGCATTCGAAAATCTAGACTCACAGGAGATCGACCATAAGGTGCCCGAGGCAGCAATAGACCCTTGGAGACAGGTCGGCCAGAGGACGATGTATTGGATCGCGACGCGATTTGTGTGTTCCATCGTCATTAACAGGCTCTGAAGCTTACAATTAACTGTCAGTTTTGCGTCGGATTCGAAAATCTAGACTCACAGGAGAACGACCATAAGGTGACCGAGGCAGCAATAGACCCTTGGAGACAGGTCGGCCGCAGGACGATGTATTGAATCGCGACGCGATTTGTGTGTTCCATCGTCATTAACAGGTCCTGAACGTTACAATTAACTGTCAGTTTTGCGTCGGATTCGAAAATCTAGACTCACAGGAGATCGACCATAAGGTGCCCGTGGCAGCAATAGACCCTTGGAGACAGGTCGGCCGGAGGACGATGTATTGAATCGCGACGCGATTTGTGTGTTCCATTGTCATTAAGAGGCTCTGAACCTTACAATTAACTGTCAGTTTTGCGTCGGATTCGAAAATCTAGACTCACAGGAGAACGACCATTAGGTGTCCGAGGCAGCAATAGACCCTTGGAGACAGGTCGGCCGGAGAACGACGTATTGAATCGCGACGCAATTTGTGTGTTCCATCGTCATTAGCAGGCTCTGAACGTTACAATTAACTGTCAGTTTTGCGTCGGATTCGAAAATCTAGACTCACAGGAGATCGACGACAAGGTGCCCGAGGCAGCAATAGACCCTTGGAGACAGGTCGGCCGGAGAACTATGTATTGAATCGCGACGCAATTTGTGTGTTCCATCGTCATTAACAGGCTCTGAACGTTACAATTAACTGTTAGTTTTGCGTCGGATTCGAAAATCTAGACTCACAGGAGATCGACCATAAGGTGCCCGAGGCAGCAATAGACCCTTGGAGACAGGTCGGCCGGAGGACGATGTTTTGAATCGCGACGCGATTTGTGTGTTCCATCGTCATTAACAGGCTCTCAACCTTACAATTAACTGTCAGTTTTGCGTCGGATTCGAAAATCTAGACTCACAGGAGAACGACGATGTGACCGAGGCAGCAATAGACCCTTGGAGACAGGTCGGCCGGAGGACGATGTATTGAATCGCGACGCGATTTGTGTGTTCCATTGTCATTAGGAGGCTCTGAACCTTACAATTAACTGTCAGTTTTGCGTCGGATTCGAAAATCTACAGGAGAACGACCATAAGGTGTCCGAGGCAGCACTAGACCCTTGGAGACAAGTCGGCTGGAGGACGATGTATTGAATCGCGACGCAATTTGTGTGTTCCATCGTCATTAACAGGCTCTGAACGTTACAATTAACTGCGTCGGATTCGAAAATCTAGACTCACAGGAGATCGACCATAAGGTGCCCGTGGCAGCAATAGACCCTTGGAGACAGGTCGGCCGGAGGACGATGTATTGAATCGCGACGCGATTTGTGTGTTCCATTGTCATTAAGAGGCTCTGAACCTTACAATTAACTGTCAGTTTTGCGTCGGATTCGAAAATCTAGACTCACAGGAGAACGACCATAAGGTGTCCGAGGCAGCAATAGACCCTTGGAGACAGGTCGGCCGGAGAATGATGTATTGAATCGCGACGCAATTTGTGTGTTCCATCGTCATTAGCAGGCTCTGAACGTTACAATTAACTGTCAGTTTTGCGTCGGATTCGAAAATCTAGACTCACAGGAGATCGACGACAAGGTGCCCGAGGCAGCAATAGACCCTTGGAGACAGGTCGGCCGGAGAACGATGTATTGAATCGCGACGCAATTTGTGTGTTCCATCGTCATTAACAGGCTCTGAACGTTACAATTAACTGTCAGTTTTGCGTCGGATTCGAAAATCTAGACTCACAGGAGATCGACCATAAGGTGCCCGAGGCAGCAATAGACCCTTGGGGACAGGTCGGCCGGAGGACGATGTTTTGAATCGCGACGCGATTTGTGTGTTCCATCGTCATTAACAGGCTCTGAACCTTACAATTAACTGTAAGTTTTGCGTCGGATTCGAAAATCTAGACTCACAGGAGAACGACGATGTGACCGAGGCAGCAATAGACCCTTGGAGACAGGTCGGCCGGAGGACGATGTATTGAATCGCGACGCGATTTGTGTGTTCCATTGTCATTAAGAGGCTCTGAACGTTACAATTAACTGTCAGTTTTGCGTCGGATTCGAAAATCTAGACTCACAGGAGAACGACCATAAGGTGTCCGAGGCAGCAATAGACCCTTGGAGACAGGTCGGCCGGAGAACGATGTATTGAATCGCGACGCAATTTGTGTTTGTGTGTTCCATCGTCATTAACAGGCTCTGAACCTTGCAATTAACTGTCAGTTTTGCGTCGGATTCGAATATCTAGACTCACAGGAGAACGACCATAAGTTGACCGAGGCAGCAATAGACCCTTGGAGACAGGTCGGCCGGAGGACGATGTATTGAATCGCGACGCGATTTGTGTGTTCCATCGTCTTTAACAGGTCCTGAACGTTACAATTAACTGTCAGTTTTGCGTCGCATTCGAAAATCTAGACTCACAGGAGATCGACCATAAGGTGCCCGAGGCAGCAATGGACCCTTGGAGACAGGTCGGCCGGAGGACGATGTATTGAATCGCGACGCGATTTGTGTGTTCCATTGTCATTAGGAGGCTCTGAACCTTACAATTAACTGTCAGTTTTGCGTCGGATTCGAAAATCTACAGGAGAACGACCATAAGGTGTCCGAGGCAGCACTAGACCCTTGGAGACAAGTCGGCTGGAGGACGATGTATTGAATCGCGACGCAATTTGTGTGTTCCATCGTCATTAACAGGCTCTGAACGTTACAATTAACTGCGTCGGATTCGAAAATCTAGACTCACAGGAGATCGACCATAAGGTGCCCGAGTCAGCAATAGACCCTTGGAGACAGGTCGGCCGGAGGACGATGTATTGAATCGCGACGCGATTTGTGTGTTCCATTGTCATTAAGAGTCTCTGAACCTTACAATTAACTGTCAGTTTTGCGTTGGATTCGAAAATCTAGACTCACAGGAGATCGACCATAAGGTGCCCGAGGCAGCAATGGACCCTTGGAGACAGGTCGGCCGGAGGACGATGTATTGAATCGCGACGCGATTTGTGTGTTCCATCGTCATTAACAGGCTCTGAACCTTACAATTAACTGTCAGTTTTGCGTCGGATTCGAAAATCTAGACTCACAGGAGAACGACCATAAGGTGTCCGAGGCAGCAATAGATCCTTGGAGACAGGTCGGCCGGAGAACGATGTATTGAATCGCGACGCAATTTGTGTTTGTGTGTTCCATCGTCATTAACAGGCTCTGAACCTTGCAATTAACTGTCAGTTTTGCGTCGGATTCGAAAATCTACAGGAGAACGACCATAAGGTGTCCGAGGCAGCACTAGACCCTTGGAGACAAGTCGGCTGGAGGACGATGTATTGAATCGCGACGCAATTTGTGTGTTCCATCGTCATTAACAGGCTCTGAACGTTACAATTAACTGCGTCGGATTCGAAAATCTAGACTCACAGGAGATCGACCATAAGGTGCCCGTGGCAGCAATAGACCCTTGGAGACAGGTCGGCCGGAGGACGATGTATTGAATCGCGACGCGATTTGTGTGTTCCATTGTCATTAAGAGGCTCTGAACCTTACAATTAACTGTCAGTTTTGCGTCGGATTCGAAAATCTAGACTCACAGGAGAACGACCATAAGGTGTCCGAGGCAGCAATAGACCCTTGGAGACAGGTCGGCCGGAGAACGATGTATTGAATCGCGACGCAATTTGTGTGTTCCATCGTCATTAGCAGGCTCTGAACGTTACAATTAACTGTCAGTTTTGCGTCGGATTCGAAAATCTAGACTCACAGGAGAACGACGATGTGACCGAGGCAGCAATAGACCCTTGGAGACAGGTCGGCCGGAGGACGATGTATTGAATCGCGACGCAATTTGTGTGTTCCATCGTCATTAACAGGTCCTGAACGTTACAATTAACTGTCAGTTTTGCGTCGGATTCGAAAATCTAGACTCACAGGAGATCGACCATAAGGTGCCCGGGGCAGCAATAGACCCTTGGAGACAGGTCGGCCGGAGGACGATGTATTGAATCGCGACGCGATTTGTGTGTTCCATTGTCATTAAGAGGCTCTGAACCTTACAATTAACTGTCAGTTTTGCGTCGGATTCGAAAATCTAGACTCACAGGAGAACGACCATAAGGTGTCCGAGGCAGCAATAGACCCTTGGAGACAGGTCGGCCGGAGAACGATGTATTGAATCGCGACGCAATTTGTGTTTGTGTGTTCCATCGTCATTAACAGGCTCTGAACCTTGCAATTAACTGTCAGTTTTGCGTCGGATTCGAATATCTAGACTCACAGGAGAACGACCATAAGGTGACCGAGGCAGCAATAGACCCTTGGAGACAGGTCGGCTGGAGGACGATGTATTGAATCGCGACGCGATTTGTGTGTTCCATCGTCTTTAACAGGTCCTGAACGTTACAATTAACTGTCAGTTTTGCGTCGCATTCGAAAATCTAGACTCACAGGAGATCGACCATAAGGTGCCCGAGGCAGCAATGGACCCTTGGAGACAGGTCGGCCGGAGGACGATGTATTGAATCGCGACGCGATTTGTGTGTTCCATTGTCATTAGGAGGCTCTGAACCTTACAATTAACTGTCAGTTTTGCGTCGGATTCGAAAATCTACAGGCGAACGACCATAAGGTGTCCGAGGCAGCACTAGACCCTTGGAGACAAGTCGGCTGGAGGACGATGTATTGAATCGCGACGCAATTTGTGTGTTCCATCGTCATTAACAGGCTCTGAACGTTACAATTAACTGCGTCGGATTCGAAAATCTAGACTCACAGGAGATCGACCATAAGGTGCCCGAGTCAGCAATAGACCCTTGGAGACAGGTCGGCCGGAGGACGATGTATTGAATCGCGACGCGATTTGTGTGTTCCATTGTCATTAAGAGTCTCTGAACCTTACAATTAACTGTCAGTTTTGCGTTGGATTCGAAAATCTAGACTCACAGGAGATCGACCATAAGGTGCCCGAGGCAGCAATGGACCCTTGGAGACAGGTCGGCCGGAGGACGATGTATTGAATCGCGACGCGATTTGTGTGTTCCATCGTCATTAACAGGCTCTGAACGTTACAATTAACTGTCTGTTTTGCGTCGGATTCGAAAATCTAGACTCACAGGAAATCGACCATAAGGTGCCCGAGGCAGCAATAGACCCTTGGAGACAGGTCGGCCGGAGGACGATGTATTGAATCGCGACGCAATTTGTGTGTTCCATCGTCATTAACAGGCTTTGAACGTTACAATCAACTGTCAGTTTTGCGTCGGATTCGAAAACCTAGACTCACAGGAGAACGACCATAAGGTGTCCGAGGCAGCAAAAGACCCTTGGAGACAAGTCGGCTGAGGGACGATGCATTGAATCGCGACGCAATTTGTGTGTTCAATCATCATTAACAGGCTCTGAACGTTACAATTAACTGCGTCGGATTCGAAAATCTAGACTCACAGGAGATCGACCATAAGGTGCCCGAGGCAGCAATAGACCCTTGGAGACAGGTCGGCCGGAGGACGATGTATTGAATCGCGACGCGATTTGTGTGTTCCATTGTCATTAAGAGGCTCTGAACCTTACAATTAACTGTCAGTTTTGCGTCGGATTCGAAAATCTAGACTCACAGGAGAACGACCATAAGGTGACCGAGGCAGCAATACACCCTTGGAGACAGGTCGGCCGGAGGACGATGTATTGAATCGCGACGCAATTTGTGTGTTCCATCGTCATTAACAGGCTCTGAACGTTACAATTAACTGTCTGTTTTGCGTCGGATTCGAAAACCTAGACTCACAGGAGAACGACCATAAGGTGCCCGAGGCAGCACTAGACCCTTGGATAAAAGTCGGCTGGAGGACGATGTATAGAATCGCGACACAATTTGTGTGTTCCATCGTCATTAACAGGATCTGAACGTTACAATTAACTGTCAGTTTTGCTTCGGATTCGAAAAACTACACTCCTAGGAGAACGACCATAAGGTGCCCGGGGGAGCAAAAGACCCTTGGAGACAGGTCGGCTGTCGGACGATGTATTGAATCTCGACGCAATTTGTGTGTTCCATCGTCATTAAGAGGCTCTGAACCTTACGATTAACTGTCAGTTTTGCGTCGCATTCGAAAATCTAGACTCACAGGAGATCGACCATAAGGTGCCCGAGGCAGCAATGGACCCTTGGAGACAGGTCGGCCGGAGGACGATGTATTGAATCGCGACGCGATTTGTGTGTTCCATTGTCATTAAGAGGCTCTGAACTTTACAATTAACTGTCAGTTTTGCGTCGGATTCGAAAATCTAGACTCACAGGAGAACGACCATAAAGTGTCCGAGGCAGCACTAGACCCTTGGAGACAATTCGGCTGGAGGACGATGTATTGAATCGCGAAGCAATTTGTGTGTTCCATCGTCATTAACAGGCTCTGAACGTTACAATTAACTGCGTCGGATTCGAAAATCTAGACTCACAGGAGATCGACCATAAGGTGCCCGAGGCAGCAATAGACCCTTGGAGACAGGTCGGCCGGAGGACGATGTATTGAATCGCGACGCGATTTGTGTGTTCCATTGTCATTAAGAGGCTCTGAACCTTACAATTAACTGTCAGTTTTGCGTCGGATTCGAAAATCTAGACTCACAGGAGATCGACCATAAGGTGCCCGAGGCAGCAATAGACCCTTGGAGACAGGTCGGCCGGAGGACGATGTATTGAATCGCGACGCAATTTGAGTGTTCCATCGTCATTAACATTCTCTGAACCTTACAATTAACAGTCAGTTTTGCGTCGGATTCGAAAATCTAGACTCACAGGAGAACGACCATAAGGTGCCAGAGGCAGCACTAGACCCTTGGAGACAAGTCGGCTGGGGGACGATGTATTGAATCGCGACGCGATTTGTGTGTTCCATCGTCATTAACAGGCTCTGAACGTTACAATTAACTGTCAGTTTTGCGTCGGATTCGAAAATCTAGACTTACAGGAGATCGACCATAAGGTGCCCGAGGCAGCATTAGACCCTTGGAGACAGGTCGGCTGGAGGACGATGTATTGAATCGCGACGCAATTTGTGTGTTCCATCGTCATTAACATACTCTGAACGTTACAATTAACTGCGTCGGATTCGAAAATCTAGACTCACAGGAGATCGACCATAAGGTGCCCGAGGCAGCAATAGACCCTTGGAGACAGGTCGGCCGGAGGACGATGTATTGAATCGCGACGCAATTTGAGTGTTCCATCGTCATTAACAGGCTCTGAACCTTACAATTAACTGTCAGTTTTACGTCGGATTCGAAAATCTAGACTCACAGGAGAACGACCATAAGGTGCCCGAGGCAGCACTAGACCCTTGGAGACAAGTCGGCTGGAGGACGATGTATTGAATCGCGACGCGATTTGTGTGTTCCATCGTCATTAACAGGCTCTGAACGTTACAATTAACTGTCAGTTTTGCGTCGGATTCGAAAATCTAGACTCACAGGAGATCGACCATAAGGTGCCCGAGGCAGCAATAGACCCTTGGAGACAGGTCGGCCGGAGGACGATGTATTGAATCGCGACGCAATTTGTGTGTTCCATTGTCATTAAGAGGCTCTGAACCTTACAATTAACTGTCAGTTTTGCGTCGGATTCGAAAATCTAGACTCACAGGAGATCGACCATAAGGTGCCCGAGGCAGCAATAAACCCTTGGAGACAGGTCGGCCTGAGGACCATGTATTGAATCGCGACGCGATTTGTGTGTTCCATCGTCATTAACAGGCTCTGAACGTTACAATTAACTGTCAGTTTTGCGTCGGATTCGAAAATCTAGACTCACAGGAGATCGACGACAAGGTGCCCGAGGCAGCAATAGACCCTTGGAGACAGGTCGGCCGGAGAACGATGTATTGAATCGCGACGCAATTTGTGTGTTCCATCGTCATTAACAGGCTCTGAACGTTACAATTAACTGTCAGTTTTGCGTCGGATTCGAAAATCTAGACTCACAGGAGATCGACCATAAGGTGCCCGAGGCAGCAATAGACCCTTGGAGACCGGTCGGCCGGAGGACGATGTATTGAATCGCGACGCGATTTGTGTGTTCCATCGTCATTAACAGGCTCTGAAAGGTACAATTAACTGTCAGTTTTGCGTCGCATTCGAAAATCTAGACTCACAGGAGATCGACCATAAGGTGCCCGAGGCAGCAATAGACCCTTGGAGACTGGTCGGCCAGAGGACGATGTATTGAATCGCGACGCGATTTGTGTGTTCCATCGTCATTAACAGGCTCTGAACCTTACAATTAACTGTCAGTTTTGCCTCGGATTCGAAAATCTAGACTCACAGGAGAACGACCATAAGGTGACCGAGGCAGCAATAGACCCATGGAGACAGGTCGGCCGCAGGACGATGTATTGAATCGCGACGCGATTTGTGTGTTCCATTGTCATTAAGAGGCTCTGAACCTTACAATTAACTGTCAGTTTTGCGTCGGATTCGAAAATCTAGACTCACAGGAGAACGACCATAAGGTGTCCGAGGCAGCAATAGACCCTTGGAGACAGGTCGGCCGGAGAACGATGTATTGAATCGCGACGCAATTTGTGTGTTCCATCGTCATTAGCAGGCTCTGAACGTTACAATTAACTGTCAGTTTTGCGTCGGATTCGAAAATCTAGACTCACAGGAGATCGACGACAAGGTGCCCGAGGCAGCAATAGACCCTTGGAGACAGGTCGGCCGGAGAACGATGTATTGAATCGCGACGCAATTTGTGTGTTCCATCGTCATTAACAGGCTCTGAACGTTACAATTAACTGTCAGTTTTGCGTCGGATTCGAAAATCTAGACTCACAGGAGATCGACCATAAGGTGCCCGAGGCAGCAATAGACCCTTGGAGACAGGTCGGCCGGAGGACGATGTTTTGAATCGCGACGCGATTTGTGTGTTCCATCGTCATTAACAGGCTCTGAACCTTACAATTAACTGTCAGTTTTGCGTCGGATTCGAAAATCTAGACTCACAGGAGAACGACGATGTGACCGAGGCAGCAATAGACCCTTGGAGACAGGTCGGCCGGAGGACGATGTATTGAATCGCGACGCGATTTGTGTGTTCCATCGTCATTAACAGGTCCTGAACGTTACAATTAACTGTCAGTTTTGCGTCGGATTCGAAAATCTAGACTCACAGGAGATCGACCATAAGGTGCCCGAGGCAGCAATAGACCGTTGGATACAGGTCGGCCGGAGGACGATGTAAGGAATCGCGACGCGATTTGTGTGTTCCATTGTCATTAAGAGGCTCTGAACCTTACAATTAACTGTCAGTTTTGCGTCGGATTCGAAAATCTAGACTCACAGGAGAACGACCATAAGGTGTCCGAGGCAGCAATAGACCCTTGGAGACAGGTCGGCCGGAGAACGATGTATTGAATCGCGACGCAATTTGTGTTTGTGTGTTCCATCGTCATTAACAGGCTCTGAACCTTGCAATTAACTGTCAGTTTTGCGTCGGATTCGAATATCTAGACTCACAGGAGAACGACCATAAGGTGACCGAGGCAGCAATAGACCCTTGGAGACAGGTCGGCCGGAGGACGATGTATTCAATCGCGACGCGATTTGTGTGTTCCATCGTCTTTAACAGGTCCTGAACGTTACAATTAACTGTCAGTTTGGCGTCGCATTCGAAAATCTAGACTCACAGGAGATCGACCATAAGGTGCCCGAGGCAGCAATGGACCCTTGGAGACAGGTCGGCCGGAGGACGATGTATTGAATCGCGACGCGATTTGTGTGTTCCATTGTCATTAAGAGGCTCTGAACCTAACAATTAACTGTCAGTTTTGCGTCGGATACGAAAATCTACAGGAGAACGACCATAAGGTGTCCGAGGCAGCACTAGACCCTTGGAGACAAGTCGGCTGGAGGACGATGTATTGAATCGCGACGCAATTTGTGTGTTCCATCGTCATTAACAGGCTCTGAACGTTACAATTAACTGCGTCGGATTCGAAAATCTAGACTCACAGGAGATCGACCATAAGGTGCCCGAGGCAGCAATAGACCCTTGGAGACAGGTCGGCCGGAGGACGATGTATTGAATCGCGACGCGATTTGTGTGTTCCATTCTCATTAAGAGTCTCTGAACCTTACAATTAACTGTCAGTTTTGCGTTGGATTCGAAAATCTAGACTCACAGGAGATCGACCATAAGGTGCCCGAGGCAGCAATGGACCCTTGGAGACAGGTCGGCCGGAGGACAATGTATTGAATCGCGACGCGATTTGTGTGTTCCATTGTCATTAAGAGGCTCTGAACCTTGCAATTAACTGTCAGTTTTGCGACGGTTTCGAAAATCTAGACTTACAGGAGATCGACCATAAGGTGCCCGAGGCAGCAATAGACCCTTGGAGACAGGTCGGCCGGAGGACGATGTATTGAATCGCGACGCAATTTGTGTGTTCCATTGTCATTAAGAGGCTCTGAACCTTACAATTAACTGTCAGTTTTGCGTCGAATTCGAAAATCTGGACTCAAAGAAGAACGACCATAAGGTGCCCGAGGCAGCACTAGACCCTTGGAGACAAGTCGGCTGGAGGACGATGTATTGAATCGCGACGCGATTTGTGTGTTCCATCGTCATTAACAGGCTTTGAACGTTACAATCAACTGTCAGTTTTGCGTCGGATTCGAAAACCTAGACTCACAGGAGAACGACCATAAGGTGCCCGAGGCAGCAATAGACCCTTGGAGACAGGTCGGCCGGAGGACGATGTATTGAATCGCGACGCAATTTGTGTGTTCCATCGTCATTAACAGGCTCTGAACGTTACAATTAACTGTCTGTTTTGCGTCGGATTCGAAAATCTAGACTCACAGGAGATCGACCATAAGGTGCCCGAGGCAGCAATAGACCCTTGGAGACAAGTCGGCTGGAGGACGATGTATTGAATCGCGACGCGATTTGTGTGTTCCATCGTCATTAACAGGCTTTGAACGTTACAATCAACTGTCAGTTTTGCGTCGGATTCGAAAACCTAGACTCACAGGAGAACGACCATAAGGTGCCCGAGGCAGCAATAGACCCTTGGAGACAGGTCGGCCGGAGGACGATGTATTGAATCGCGACGCAATTTGTGTGTTCCATCGTCATTAACAGGCTCTGAACGTTACAATTAACTGTCTGTTTTGCGTCGGATTCGAAAATCTAGACTCACAGGAGATCGACCATAAGGTGCCCGAGGCAGCAATAGACCCTTGGAGACAGGTCGGCCGGAGGACGATGTATTGAATCGCGACGCAATTTGTGTGTTCCATCGTCATTAACAGGCTTTGAACGTTACAATCAACTGTCAGTTTTGCGTCGGATTCGAAAACCTAGACTCACAGGAGAACGACCATAAGGTGTCCGAGGCAGCACAAGACCCTTGGAGACAAGTCGGCTGAGGGACGATGCATTGAATCACGACGCAATTTGTGTGTTCAATCATCATTAACAGGCTCTGAACTTTACAATTAACTGCGTCGGATTCGAAAATCTAGACTCACAGGAGATCGACCATAAGGTGCCCGAGGCAGCAATAGACCCTTGGAGACAGGTCGGCCGGAGGACGATGTATTGAATCGCGACGCGATTTGTGTGTTCCATTGTCATTAAGAGGCTCTGAACCTTACAATTAACTGTCAGTTTTGCGACGGATTCGAAAATCTAGACTCACAGGAGATCGACTATAAGGTGCCCGAGGCAGCAATAGACCCTTGGAGACAGGTCGGCCGGAGGACGATGTATTGAATCGCGACGCGATTTGTGTGTTCCATTGTCATTAAGAGGCTCTGAACCTTACAATTAACTGTCAGTTTCGCGTCGGATTCGAAAATCTAGACTCACAGGAGAACGACCATAAGGTGACCGAGGCAGCAATACACCCTTGGAGACAGTTCGGCCGGAACACGATGTATTGAATCGCGACGCAATTTGTGTGTTCCATCGTCATTAACAGGCTCTGAACGTTACAATTAACTGTCTGTTTTGCGTCGGATTCGAAAACCTAGACTCACAAGAGAACGACCATAAGGTGCCCGAGGCAGCACTAGACCCTTGGATAAAAGTCGGCTGGAGGACGATGTATAGAATCGCGACACAATTTGTGTGTTCCATCGTCATTAACAGGATCTGAACGTTACAATTAACTGTCAGTTTTGCTTCGGATTCGAAAAACTACACTCCTAGGAGAACGACCATAAGGTGCCCGGGGCAGCAAAAGACCCTTGGAGACAGGTCGGCTGTCGGACGATGTATTGAATCTCGACGCAATTTGTGTGTTCCATCGTCATTAAGAGGCTCTGAACCTTACGATTAACTGTCAGTTTTGCGTCGCGTTCGAAAATCTAGACTCACAGGAGATCGACCATAAGGTGCCCGAGGCAGCAATGGACCCTTGGAGACAGGTCGGCCGGAGGACGATGTATTGAATCGCGACGCGATTTGTGTGTTCCATTGTCATTAAGAGGCTCTGAACCTTACAATTAACTGTCAGTTTTGCGTCGGATTCGAAAATCTAGACTCACAGGAGAACGACCATAAAGTGTCCGAGGCAGCACTAGACCCTTGGAGACAATTCGGCTGGAGGACGATGTATTGAATCGCGAAGCAATTTGTGTGTTCCATCGTCATTAACAGGCTCTAACGTTACAATTAACTGCGTCGGATTCGAAAATCTAGACTCACAGGAGATCGACCATAAGGTGCCCGAGGCAGCAATAGACCCTTGGAGACAGGTCGGCCGGAGGACGATGTATTGAATCGCGACACGATTTGTGTGTTCCATTGTCATTAAGAGGCTCTGAACCTTACAATTAACTGTCAGTTTTGCGTCGGATTCGAAAATCTAGACTCACAGGAGATCGACCATAAGGTGCCCGAGGCAGCAATAGACCCTTGGAGACAGGTCGGCCGGAGGACGATGTATTGAATCGCGACGCAATTTGAGTGTTCCATCGTCATTAACAGGATCTGAACCTTACAATTAACAGTCAGTTTTGCGTCGGATTCGAAAATCTAGACTCACAGGAGAACGACCATAAGGTGCCAGAGGCAGCACTAGACCCTTGGAGACAAGTCGGCTGGGGGACGATGTATTGAATCGCGACGCGATTTGTGTGTTCCATCGTCATTAACAGGCTCTGAACGTTACAATTAACTGTCAGTTTTGCGTCGGATTCGAAAATCTAGACTTACAGGAGATCGACCATAAGGTGCCCGAGGCAGCATTAGACCCTTGGAGACAGGTCGGCTGGAGGACGATGTATTGAATCGCGACGCAATTTGTGTGTTCCATCGTCATTAACATACTCTGAACGTTACAATTAACTGCGTCGGATTCGAAAATCTAGACTCACAGGAGATCGACCATAAGGTGCCCGAGGCAGCAATAGACCCTTGGAGACAGGTCGGCCGGAGGACGATGTATTGAATCGCGACGCAATTTGAGTGTTCCATCGTCATTAACAGGCTCTGAACCTTACAATTAACTGTCAGTTTTACGTCGGATTCGAAAATCTAGACTCACAGGAGAACGACCATAAGGTGCCCGAGGCAGCACTAGACCCTTGGAGACAAGTCGGCTGGAGGACGATGTATTGAATCGCGACGCGATTTGTGTGTTCCATCGTCATTAACAGGCTCTGAACGTTACAATTAACTGTCAGTTTTGCGTCGGATTCGAAAATCTAGACTCACAGGAGATCGACCATAAGGTGCCCAAGGCAGCAATAGACCCTTGGAGACAGGTCGGCCGGAGGACGATGTATTGAATCGCGACGCAATTTGTGTGTTCCATTGTCATTAAGAGGCTCTGAACCTTACAATTAACTGTCAGTTTTGCGTCGGATTCGAAAATCTACACTCACAGAAGAACGACCATAAGGTGCCCGAGGCAGCACTAGACCCCTGGAGACAAGTCGGCTGGAGGACGATGTATTGAATCGCGACGCAATTTGTGTGTTCCATCGTCATTAACAGGCTCTGAACGTTACAATTAACTGTCAGTTTTGCGTCGGATTCGAGAATCTAGATTCACAGGAGATCGACCATAAGGTGCCCGAGGCAGCAATAGACCCTTGGAGACAGGTCGGCCGGAGGACGATGTATTGAATCGTGACGCAATTTGTGTGTTCCATCGTCTTTAACAGGCTCTGAACCTTACAATTAACTGTCAGTTTTGCGTCGGATTCGAAAATCTAGACTCACAGGAGATCGACCATAAGGTGCCCGAGGCAGCAATAGACCCTTGGAGACTGGTCGGCCGGAGGACGATGTATTGAATCGCGACGCGATTTGTGTGTTCCATCGTCATTAACAGGCTCTGAACGTTACAATTAACTGTCAGTTTTGCGTCGGATTCGAAAATCTAGACTCACAGGAGATCGACCATAAGGTGCCCGAGGCAGCAATAGACCCTTGGAGACAGGTCGGCCGGAGGACGATGTATTGAATCGCGACGGGATTTGTGTGTTCCATCGTCATTAACAGGCTCTGAACGTTACAATTAACTGTCAGTTTTGCGTCGGATTCGAAAATCTAGACTCACAGGAGATCGACCATAAGGTGCCCGAGGCAGCAATAGACCCTTGGAGACAGTTCGGCCGGAACACGATGTATTGAATCGCGACGCGATTTGTGTGTTCCATCGTCATTAACAGGCTCTGAACGTTACAATTAACTGTCAGTTTTGCGTCGGATTCGAAAATCTAGACTCACAGGAGAACGACCATAAGGTGTCCGAGGCAGCACTAAACCCTTGGAGACAAGTCGGCTGGAGGACGATGTATTGAATCGCGACGCAATTTGTGTGTTCCATCGTCATTAACAGGCTCTGAACGTTACAATTAACTGCGTCGGATTCGAAAATCTAGACTCACAGGAGATCGACCATAAGGTGCCCGAGGCAGCAATAGACCCTTGGAGACTGGTCGGCCGGAGGACGATGTATTGAATCGCGACGCGATTTGTGTGTTCCATTGTCATTAAGAGGCTCTGAACCTTACAATTAACTGTCAGTTTTGCGTCGGATTCGAAAATCTAGACTCACAGGAGATCGACCATAAGGTGCCCGAGGCAGCAATAGACCCTTGGAGACAGGTCGGCCGGAGGACGATGTATTGAATCGCGACGCAATTTGAGTGTTCCATCGTCATTAACAGGCTCTGAACCTTACAATTAACAGTCAGTTTTGCGTCGGATTCGAAAATCTAGACTCACAGGAGAACGACCATAAGGTGCCCGAGGCAGCACTAGACCCTTGGAGACAAGTCGGCTGGGGGACGATGTATTGAATCGCGACGCGATTTGTGTGTTCCATCGTCATTAACAGGCTCTGAACGTTACAATTAACTGTCAGTTTTGCGTCGGATTCGAAAATCTAGACTTACAGGAGATCGACCATAAGGTGCCCGAGGCAGCATTAGACCCTTGGAGACAGGTCGGCTGGAGGACGATGTATTGAATCGCGACGCAATTTGTGTGTTCCATCGTCATTAACAGGCTCTGAACGTTACAATTAACTGCGTCGGATTCGAAAATCTAGACTCACAGGAGATCGACCATAAGGTGCCCGAGGCAGCAATAGACCCTTGGAGACAGGTCGGCCGGAGGACGATGTATTGAATCGCGACGCGATTTGTTTGTTCCATTGTCATTAAGAGGCTCTGAACCTTACAATTAACTGTCAGTTTTGCGTCGGATTCGAAAATCTAGACTCACAGGAGATCGACCATAAGGTGCCCGAGGCAGCAATAGACCCTTGGAGACAGGTCGGCCGGAGGACGATGTATTGAATCGCGACGCAATTTGAGTGTTCCATCGTCATTAACAGGCTCTGAACCTTACAATTAACTGTCAGTTTTGCGTCGGATTCGAAAATCTAGACTCACAGGAGAACGACCATAAGGTGCCCGAGGCAGCACTAGACCCTTGGAGACAAGTCGGCTGGGGGACGATGTATTGAATCGCGACGCGATTTGTGTGTTCCATCGTCATTCACAGGCTCTGAACGTTACAATTAACTGTCAGTTTTGCGTTGGATTCGAAAATCTAGACTTACAGGAGATCGACCATAAGGTGCCCGAGGCAGCATTAGACCCTTGGAGACAGGTCGGCTGGAGGACGATGTATTGAATCGCGACGCAATTTGTGTGTTCCATCGTCATTAACAGGCTCTGAACGTTACAATTAACTGCGTCGGATTCGAAAATCTAGACTCACAGGAGATCGACCATAAGGTGCCCGAGGCAGCAATAGACCCTTGGAGACAGGTCGGCCGGAGGACGATGTATTGAATCGCGACGCGATTTGTTTGTTCCATTGTCATTAAGAGGCTCTGAACCTTACAATTAACTGTCAGTTTTGCGTCGGATTCGAAAATCTAGACTCACAGGAGATCGACCATAAGGTGCCCGAGGCAGCAATAGACCCTTGGAGACAGGTCGGCCGGAGGACGATGTATTGAATCGCGACGCAATTTGAGTGTTCCATCGTCATTAACAGGCTCTGAACCTTACAATTAACTGTCAGTTTTGCGTCGGATTCGAAAATCTAGACTCACAGGAGAACGACCATAAGGTGCCCGAGGCAGCACTAGACCCTTGGAGACAAGTCGGCTGGGGGACGATGTATTGAATCGCGACGCGATTTGTGTGTTCCATCGTCATTCACAGGCTCTGAACGTTACAATTAACTGTCAGTTTTGCGTTGGATTCGAAAATCTAGACTTACAGGAGATCGACCATAAGGTGCCCGAGGCAGCATTAGACCCTTGGAGACAGGTCGGCTGGAGGACGATGTATTGAATCGCGACGCAATTTGTGTGTTCCATCGTCATTAAAAGGCTCTGAACGTTACAATTAACTGCGTCGGATTCGAAAATCTAGACTCACAGGAGGTCGACCATAAGGTGCCCGAGGCAGCAATAGACCCTTGGAGACAGGTCGGCCGGAGGACGATGTATTGAATCGCGACGCAATTTGAGTGTTCCATCGTCATTAACAGGCTCTGAACCTTACAATTAACTGTCAGTTTTGCGTCGGATTCGAAAATCTAGACTCACAGGAGAACTACCATAAGGTGCCCGAGGCAGCACTAGGCCCTTGGAGACAAGTCGGCTGGGGGACGATGTATTGAATCGCGACGCGATTTGTGTGTTCCATCGTCATTAACAGGCTCTGAACGTTACAATTAACTGTCAGTTTTGCGTCGGATTCGAAAATCTAGACTCACAGGAGATCGACCATAAGGTGCCCGAGGCAGCAATAGACCCTTGGAGACAGGTCGGCCGGAGGACGATGTATTCAATCGCGACGCAATTTGTGTGTTCCATTGTCATTAAGAGGCTCTGAACCTTACAATTAACTGTCAGTTTTGCGTCGGATTCGAAAATCTAGACTCACAGAAGAACGACCATAAGGTGCCCGGGGCAGCACTAGACCCCTGGAGACAAGTCGGCTGGAGGACGATGTATTGAATCGCGACGCAATTTGTGTGTTCCATCGTCATTAACAGGCTCTGAACGTTACAATTAACTGTCAGTTTTGCGTCGGATTCGAGAATCTAGATTCACAGGAGATCGACCATAAGGTGCCCGAGGCAGCAATAGACCCTTGGAGACAGGACGGCCGGAGGACGATGTATTGAATCGTGACGCAATTTGTGTGTTCCATCGTCTTTAACAGGCTCTGAACCTTACAATTAACTGTCAGTTTTGCGCCGGATTCGAAAATCTAGACTCACAGGAGATCGACCATAAGGTGCCCGAGGCAGCAATAGACCCTTGGAGACAGGTCGGCCGGAGGACGATGTATTGAATCGCGACGCGATTTGTGTGTTCCATCGTCATTAACAGGCTCTGAACGTTACAATTAACTGTCAGTTTTGCGTCGGATTCGAAAATCTAGACTCACAGGAGATCGACCATAAGGTGCCCGAGGCAGCAATAGACCCTTGGAGACAGGTCGGCCGGAGGACGATGTATTGAATCGCGACGGGATTTGTGTGTTCCATCGTCATTAACAGGCTCTGAACGTTACAATTAACTGTCAGTTTTGCGTCGGATTCGAAAATCTAGACTCACAGGAGATCGACCATAAGGTGCCCGAGGCAGCAATAGACCCTTGGAGACAGTTCGGCCGGAACACGATGTATTGAATCGCGACGGGATTTGTGTGTTCCATCGTCATTAACAGGCTCTGAACGTTACAATTAACTGTCAGTTTTGCGTCGGATTCGAAAATCTAGACTCACAGGAGAACGACCATAAGGTGTCCGAGGCAGCACTAAACCCTTGGAGACAAGTCGGCTGGAGGACGATGTATTGAATCGCGACGCAATTTGTGTGTTCCATCGTCGTTAACAGGCTCTGAACGTTACAATTAACTGCGTCGGATTCGAAAATCTAGACTCACAAGAGATCGACCATAAGGTGCCCGAGGCAGCAATAGACCCTTGGAGACAGGTCGGCCGGAGGACGATGTATTGAATCGCGACGCGATTTGTGTGTTCCATTGTCATTAAGAGGCTCTGAACCTTACAATTAACTGTCAGTTTTGCGTCGGATTCGAAAATCTAGACTCACAGGAGATCGACCATAAGGTGCCCGAGGCAGCAATAGACCCTTGGAGACAGGTCGGCCGGAGGACGATGTATTGAATCGCGACGCAATTTGAGTGTTCCATCGTCATTAACAGGCTCTGAACCTTACAATTAACAGTCAGTTTTGCGTCGGATTCGAAAATCTAGACTCACAGGAGAACGACCATAAGGTGCCCGAGGCAGCACTAGACCCTTGGAGACAAGTCGGCTGGGGGACGATGTATTGAATCGCGACGCGATTTGTGTGTTCCATCGTCATTAACAGGCTCTGAACGTTACAATTAACTGTCAGTTTTGCGTCGGATTCGAAAATCTAGACTTACAGGAGATCGACCATAAGGTGCCCGAGGCAGCATTAGACCCTTGGAGACAGGTCGGCTGGAGGACGATGTATTGAATCGCGACGCAATTTGTGTGTTCCATCGTCATTAACAGGCTCTGAACGTTACAATTAACTGCGTCGGATTCGAAAATCTAGACTCACAGGAGATCGACCATAAGGTGCCCGAGGCAGCAATAGACCCTTGGAGACAGGTCGGCCGGAGGACGATGTATTGAATCGCGACGCGATTTGTGTGTTCCATTGTCATTAAGAGGCTCTGAACCTTACAATTAACTGTCAGTTTTGCGTCGGATTCGAGAATCTAGACTCACAGGAGATCGACCATAAGGTGCCCGAGGCAGCACTAGACCCTTCGAGACAGGTCGGCCGGAGGACGATGTATTGAATCGTGACGCAATTTGTGTGTTCCATCGTCTTTAATAGGCTCTGAACCTTACAATTAACTGTCAGTTTTGCGTCGGATTCGAAAATCTAGACTCACAGGAGATCGACCATAAGGTGCCCGAGGCAGCAATAGACCCTAGGAGACAGGTCGGCCGGAGGACGATGTATTGAATCGCGACGCGATTTGTGTGTTCCATCGTCATTAACAGGCTCTGAACGTTACAATTAACTGTCAGTTTTGCGTCGGATTCGAGAATCTAGATTCACAGGAGATCGACCATAAGGTGCCCGAGGCAGCACTAGACCCTTCGAGACAGGTCGGCCGGAGGACGATGTATTGAATCGTGACGCAATTTGTGTGTTCCATCGTCTTTAACAGGCTCTGAACCTTACAATTAACTGTCAGTTTAGCGCCGGATTCGAAAATCTAGACTCACAGGAGATCGACCATAAGGTGCCCGAGGCAGCAATAGACCCTTGGAGACAGGTCGGCCGGAGGACGATGTATTGAATCGCGACGCGATTTGTGTGTTCCATCGTCATTAACAGGCTCTGAACGTTACAATTAACTGTCAGTTTTCGTCGGATTCGAAAATCTAGACTCACAGGAGATCGACCATAAGGTGCCCGAGGCAGCAATAGACCCTTGGAGACAGGTCGGCCGGAGGACGATGTATTGAATCGCGACGGGATTTGTGTGTTCCATCGTCATTAACAGGCTCTGAACGTTACAATTAACTGTCAGTTTTGCGTCGGATTCAAAAATATAGACTCACAGGAGATCGACCATAAGGTGCCCGAGGCAGCAATAGACCCTTGGAGACAGTTCGGCCGGAACACGATGTATTGAATCGCGACGGGATTTGTGTGTTCCATCGTCATTAACAGGCTCTGAACGTTACAATTAACTGTCAGTTTTGCGTCGGATTCGAAAATCTAGACTCACAGGAGAACGACCATAAGGTGTCCGAGGCAGCACTAAACCCTTGGAGACAAGTCGGCTGGAGTACGATGTATTGAATCGCGACGCAATTTGTGTGTTCCATCGTCATTAACAGGCTCTGAAATTTACAATTAACTGCGTCGGATTCGAAAATCTAGACTCACAAGAGATCGACCATAAGGTGCCCGAGGCAGCGATAGACCCTTGGAGACAGGTCGGCCGGTGGACGATGTATTGAATCGCGACGCGATTTGTGTGTTCCATTGTCATTAAGAGGCTCTGAACCTTACAATTAACTGTCAGTTTTGCGTCGGATTCGAAAATCTAGACTCACAGGAGATCGACCATAAGGTGCCCGAGGCAGCAATAGACCCTTGGAGACAGGTCGGCCGGAGGACGATGTATTGAATCGCGACGCAATTTGAGTGTTCCATCGTCATTAACAGGCTCTGAACCTTACAATTAACAGTCAGTTTTGCGTCGGATTCGAAAATCTAGACTCACAGGAGAACGACCATAAGGTGCCCGAGGCAGCACTAGACCCTTGGAGACAAGTCGGCTGGGGGACGATGTATTGAATCGCGACGCGATTTGTGTGTTCCATCGTCATTAACAGGCTCTGAACGTTACAATTAACTGTCAGTTTTGCGTCGGATTCGAAAATCTAGACTTACAGGAGATCGACCATAAGGTGCCCGAGGCAGCATTAGACCCTTGGAGACAGGTCGGCTGGAGGACGATGTATTGAATCGCGACGCAATTTGTGTGTTCCATCGTCATTAACAGGCTCTGAACGTTACAATTAACTGCGTCGGATTCGAAAATCTAGACTCACAGGAGATCGACCATAAGGTGCCCGAGGCAGCAATAGACCCTTGGAGACAGGTCGGCCGGAGGACGATGTATTGAATCGCGACGCGATTTGTGTGTTCCATTGTCATTAAGAGGCTCTGAACCTTACAATTAACTGTCAGTTTTGCGTCGGATTCGAAAATCTAGACCCACAGGAGATCGACCATAAGGTGCCCGAGGCAGCAATAGACCCTTGGAGACAGGTCGGCCGGAGGACGATGTATTGAATCGCGACGCAATTTGAGTGTTCCATCGTCATTAACAGGCTCTGAACCTTACAATTAACTGTCAGTTTTGCGTCGGATTCGAAAATCTAGACTCACAGGAGAACGACCATAAGGTGCCCGAGGCAGCACTAGACCCTTGGAGACAAGTCTGCTGGGGGACGATGTATTGAATCGCGACGCGATTTGTGTGTTCCATCGTCATTAACAGGCTCTGAACGTTACAATTAACTGTCAGTTTTGCGTCGGATTCGAAAATCTAGACTCACAGTAGATCGACCATAAGGTGCCCGAGGCAGCACTAGACCCTTCGAGACAGGTCGGCCGGAGGACGATGTATTGAATCGTGACGCAATTTGTGTGTTCCATCGTCTTTAATAGGCTCTGAACCTTACAATTAACTGTCAGTTTTGCGTCGGATTCGAAAATCTAGACTCACAGGAGATCGACCATAAGGTGCCCGAGGCAGCAATAGACCCTTGGAGACAGGTCGGCCGGAGGACGATGTATTGAATCGCGACGCGATTTGTGTGTTCCATCGTCATTAACAGGCTCTGAACGTTACAATTAACTGTCAGTTTTGCGTCGGATTCGAAAATCTAGACTCACAGGAGATCGACCATA
Source organism: Schistocerca nitens (assembly GCF_023898315.1). Lineage (NCBI taxonomy): Eukaryota > Metazoa > Arthropoda > Insecta > Orthoptera > Acrididae > Schistocerca > Schistocerca nitens. Next base: position 1,197,613,788 of record NC_064615.1, on the reverse strand, counting down.
AGGTGCCCGAGGCAGCAATAGACCCTTGGAGACAGGTCGGCCGGAGGACGATGTATTGAATCGCGACGGGATTTGTGTGTTCCATCGTCATTAACAGGCTCTGAACGTTACAATTAACTGTCAGTTTTGCATCGGATTCGAAAACCTAGACTCACAGGAGATCGACCATAAGGTGCCCGAGGCAGCAATAGACCCTTGGAGACAGGTCTGCCGGAACACGATGTATTGAATCGCGACGCGATTTGTGTGTTCCATCGTCATTAACAGGCTCTGAACGTTACAATTAACTGTCAGTTTTGCGTCGGATTCGAAAATCTAGACTCACAGGAGAACGACCATCAGGTGTCCGAGGCAGCACTAAACCCTTGGAGACAAGTCGGCTGGAGGACGATGTATTGAATCGCGACGCAATTTGTGTGTTCCATCGTCATTAACAGGCTCTGAACGTTACAATTAACTGTCAGTTTTGCGTCGGATTCGAAAATCTAGACTCACAGGAGAACGACTATAAGGTGGCCGAGGCAGCAATACACCCTTGGAGACAGGTCGGCCGGAGGACGATGTATTGAATCGCGACGCAATTTGTGTGTTCCATTGTCATTTAGAGGCTCTGAACCTTACGATTGACTGTCAGTTTTGCGTCGGATTCGAAAATCTAGACTCACAGGAGAACGACCATAAGGTGCCCGAGGCAGCAATAGACCCTTGGAGACAAGTCGGCTGGATGACGATGTATTGAATCGCGACGCGATTTGTGTGTTCCATCGTCATTAACAGGCTCTGAACGCTTCAATTAACTGTCAGGTTTGCGTCGGATTCGAAAATCTAGACTCACAGGAGATCGACCATAAGGTGCCCGAGGCAGCAATAGACCCTTGGAGACAGGTCGGCCGGAGGCCGATGTTTTGAATCGCGACGGGATTTGTGTGTTCCATCGTCATTAACAGGCTCTGAAGCTTACAATTACCTGTCAGTTTTGCGTCGGATTCGAAAATCTAGACTCACAGGAGAACGACCATAAGGTGCCCGAGGCAGCACTAGACCCTTGGAGACAAGTCGGCTGGAGGACGATGTATTGAATCGTGACGCAATTTGTGTGTTCCATCGTCATTAACAGGCTCTGAACGTTACAATTAACTGTCAGTTTTGCGTCGGATTCGAAAATCTAGACTCACAGGAGATCGACCATAAGGTGCCCGAGGCAGCAATAGACCCTTGGAGACAGGTCGGCCGGAGGACGATGTATATAATCGCGACGCAATTTGTGTGTTCCATTGTCATTAACAGGCTCTGAACGTTACAATTAACTGTCAGTTTTGCGTCGGATTCGAAAATCTAGACTCACAGGAGATCGACCATAAGGTGCCCGAGGCAGCAATAGACCCTTGGAGACAGGTCGGCCGGAGGACGATGTATTGAATCGCGACGCAATTTGTGTGTTCCATTGTCATTAAGAGGCTCTGAACCTTACAATTAACTGTCAGTTTTGCGTCGGATTCGAAAATCTAGACTCACAGAAGAACGACCATAAGGTGCCCGAGGCAGCACTAGACCCCTGGAGACAAGTCGGCTGGAGGACGATGTATTGAATCGCGACGCAATTTGTGTGTTCCATCGTCATTAACAGGCTCTGAACGTTACAATTAACTGTCAGTTTTGCGTCGGATTCGAGAATCTAGATTCACAGGAGATCGACCATAAGGTGCCCGAGGCAGCAATAGACCCTTGGAGACAGGTCGGCCGGAGGACGATGTATTGAATCGTGACGCAATTTGTGTGTTCCATCGTCTTTAACAGGCTCTGAACCTTACAATTAACTGTCAGTTTTGCGTCGGATTCGAAAATCTAGACTCACAGGAGATCGACCATAAGGTGCCCGAGGCAGCAATAGACCCTTGGAGACAGGTCGGCCGGAGGACGATGTATTGAATCGCGACGCGATTTGTGTGTTCCATCGTCATTAACAGGCTCTGAACGTTACAATTAACTGTCAGTTTTGCGTCGGATTCGAAAATCTAGACTCACAGGAGATCGACCATAAGGTGCCCGAGGCAGCAATAGACCCTTGGAGACAGGTCGGCCGGAGGACGATGTATTGAATCGCGACGGGATTTGTGTGTTCCATCGTCATTAACAGGCTCTGAACGTTACAATTAACTGTCAGTTTTGCGTCGGATTCGAAAATCTAGACTCACAGGAGATCGACCATAAGGTGCCCGAGGCAGCAATAGACCCTTGGTGACAGGTCGGCCGGAACACGATGTATTGAATCGCGACGCGATTTGTGTGTTCCATCGTCATTAACAGGCTCTGAACGTTACAATTAACTGTCAGTTTTGCGTCGGATTCGAAAATCTAGACTCACAGGAGAACGACCATAAGGTGTCCGAGGCAGCACTAAACCCTTGGAGACAAGTCGGCTGGAGGACGATGTATTGAATCGCGACGCAATTTGTGTGTTCCATCGTCATTAACAGGCTCTGAACGTTACAATTAACTGTCAGTTTTGCGTCGGATTCGAAAATCTAGACTCACAGGAGAACGACCATAAGGTGCCCGAGGCAGCAATAGACCCTTGGAGACAGGTCGGCCGGAGGACGATGTATTGAATCGCGACGGAATTTGTGTGTTCCATTGTCATTAAGAGGCTCTGAACCTAACGATTAACTGTCAGTTTTGCGTCGGATTCGAAAATCTAGACTCACAGGAGAACGACCATAAGGTGCCCGAGGCAGCAATAGACCCTTGGAGACAAGTCGGCTGGATGACGATGTATTGAATCGCGACGCGATTTGTGTGTTCCATCGTCATTAACAGGCACTGAACGCTTCAATTAACTGTCAGGTTTGCGTCGGATTCGAAAATCTAGACTCACAGGAGATCGACCATAAGGTGCCCGAGGCAGCAATAGACCCTTGGAGACAGGTCGGCCGGACGACGATGTTTTGAATCGCGACGGGATTTGTGTGTTCCATCGTCATTAACAGGCTCTGAACCTTACAATTAACTGTCAGTTTTGCGTCGGATTCGAAAATCTAGACTCACAGGAGAACGACCATAAGGTGCCCGAGGCTGCACTAGACCCTTGGAGACAAGTCGGCTGGAGGACGATGTATTGAATCGCGACGCAATTTGTGTGTTCCATCGTCATTAACAGGCTCTGAACGTTACAATTAACTGTCAGTTTTGCGTCGGATTCGAAAATCTAGACTCACAGGAGATCGACCATAAGGTGCCCGAGGCAGCAATAGACCCTTGGAGACAGGTCGGCCGGAGGACGATGTATATAATCGCGACGCAATTTGTGTGTTCCATTGTCATTAAGAGGCTCTGAACCTTACGATTAACTGTCAGTTTTGCGTCGGATTAGAAAATCTAGACTCACAGGAGAACGACCATAAGGTGCCCGAGGCAGCAATAGACCCTTGGAGACAAGTCGGCTGGAGGACGATGTATTGAATCGCGACGCGATTTGTGTGTTCCATCGTCATTAACAGGCTCTGAACGTTACAATTAACTGTCAGTTTTGCGTCGGATTCGAAAATCTAGACTCACAGGAGATCGACCATAAGGTGCCCGAGGCAGCAATAGACCCTTGGAGACAGGTCGGCCGGAGGACGATGTATTGAATCGCGACGCAATTTGTGTGTTCCATTGTCATTAAGAGGCTCTGAACCTTACAATTAACTGTCAGTTTTGCGTCGGATTCGAAAATCTAGACTCACAGAAGAACGACCAGAAGGTGCCCGAGGCAGCACTAGACCCCTGGAAACAAGTCGGCTGGAGGACGATGTATTGAATCGCAACGCAATTTGTGTGTTCCATCGTCATTAACAGGCTCTGAACGTTACAATTAACTGTCAGTTTTGCGTCGGATTCGAGAATCTAGATTCACAGGAGATCGACCATAAGGTGCCCGAGGCAGCAATAGACCCTTGGAGACAGGTCGGCCGGAGGACGATGTATTGAATCGTGACGCAATTTGTGTGTTCCATCGTCTTTAACAGGCTCTGAACCTTACAATTAACTGTCAGTTTTGCGTCGGATTCGAAAATCTAGACTCACAGGAGATCGACCATAAGGTGCCCGAGGCAGCAATAGACCCTTGGAGACAGGTCGGCCGGAGGACGATGTATTGAATCGCGACGGGATTTGTGTGTTCCATCGTCATTAACAGGCTCTGAACGTTACAATTAACTGTCAGTTTTGCGTCGGATTCGAAAATCTAGACTCACAGGAGATCGACCATAAGGTGCCCGATGCAGCAATAGACCCTTGGAGACAGGTCGGCCGGAACACGATGTATTGAATCGCGACGCGATTTGTGTGTTCCATCGTCATTAACAGGCTCTGAACGTTACAATTAACTGTCAGTTTTGCGTCAATTCGAAAATCTAGACTCACAGGAGAACGACCATAAGGTGTCCGAGGCAGCACTAAACCCTTGGAGACAAGTCGGCTGGAGGACGATGTATTGAATCGCGACGCAATTTGTGTGTTCCATCGTCATTAACAGGCTCTGAACGTTACAATTAACTGTCAGTTTTGCGTCGGATTCGAAAATCTAGACTCACAGGAGAACGACCATAAGGTGCCCGAGGCAGCAATAGACCCTTGGAGACAGGTCGGCCGGAGGACGATGTATTGAATCGCGACGCAATTTGTGTGTTCCATTGTCATTAAGAGGCTCTGAACCTTACGATTAACTGTCAGTTTTGCGTCGGATTCGAAAATCTAGACTCACAGGAGAACGACCATAAGGTGCCCGAGGCAGCACTAGACCCTTGGAGACAAGTCGGCTGGAGGACGATGTATTGAATCGCGACGCGATTTCTGTGTTCCATCGTCATTAACAGGCTCTGAACGCTTCAATTAGCTGTCAGGTTTGCGTCGGATTCGAAAATCTAGACTCACAGGAGATCGACCATAAGGTGCCCGAGGCAGCAATAGACCCTTGGAGACAGGTCGGCCGGAGGACGATGTTTTGAATCGCGACGGGATTTGTGTGTTCCATCGTCATTAACAGGCTCTTAACCTTACAATTAACTGTCAGTTTTGCGTCGGATTCGAAAATCTAGACTCACAGGAGAACGACCATAAGGTGCCCGAGGCAGCACTAGACCCTTGGAGACAAGTCGGCTGGAGGACGATGTATTGAATCGCGACGCAATTTGTGTGTTCCATCGTCATTAACAGGCTCTGAACGTTACAATTAACTGTCAGTTTTGCGTCGGATTCGAAAATCTAGACCCACAGGAGATCGACCATAAGGTGCCCGAGGCAGCAATAGACCCTTGGAGACAGGTCGGCCGGAGGACGATGTATATAAGCGCGACGCAATTTGTGTGTTCCATTGTCATTAAGAGGCTCTGAACCTTACGATTAACTGTCAGTTTTGCGTCGGATTCGAAAATCTAGACTCACAGGAGAACGACCATAAGGTGCCCGAGGCAGCAATAGACCCTTGGAGACAAGTCGGCTGGAGGACGATGTATATAAGCGCGACGCAATTTGTGTGTTCCATTGTCATTAAGAGGCTCTGAACCTTACGATTAACTGTCAGTTTTGCGTCGGATTCGAAAATCTAGACTCACAGGAGAACGACCATAAGGTGCCCGAGGCAGCAATAGACCCTTGGAGACAAGTCGGCTGGAGGACGATGTATTGAATCGCGACGCGATTTGTGTGTTCCATCGTCATTAACAGGCTCTGAACGTTACAATTAACTGTCAGGTTTGCGTCGGATTCGAAAATCTAGACTCACAGGAGATCGACCATAAGGTGCCCGAGGCAGCAATAGACCCTTGGAGACAGGTCGGCCGGAGGACGATGTTTTGGATCGCGACGGGATTTGTGTGTTCCATCGTCATTAACAGGCTCTGAACCTTACAATTAACTGTCAGTTTTGCGTCGGATTCGAAAATCTAGACTCACAGGACAACGACCATAAGGTGCCCGAGGCAGCACTAGACCCTTGGAGACAAGTCGGCTGGAGGACGATGTATTGAATCGCGACGCGATTTGTGTGTTCCGTCGTCATTAACAGGCTCTGATCGTTACAATTAACTGTCGGTTTTGCGTCGGATTCGAAAATCTAGACTCACAGGAGATCGACCATAAGGTGCCTGACGCAGCAATAGACCCTTGGAGACAGGTCGGCCGAAGGACGATGTATTGAATCGCGACGCAATTTGTGTGTTCCATTGTCATTAAGAGGCTCTGAACGTTACAATTAACTGTCAGTTTTGCGTCGGATTCGAAAATCTAGACTCACAGAGGAACGACCATAAGGTACCCGAGGCAGCACTAGACCCTTGGAGACAAGTCGGCTGGAGGACGATGTATTGAATCGCGACGCGATTTGTGTGTTCCATCGTCATTAACAGGCTCTGAACGTTACAATTAACTGTCAGTTTTGCGTCGGATTCGAAAATCTAGACTCACAGGAGATCGACCATAAGGTGCCCGAGGCAGCAATAGACCCTTGGAGACAGGTCGGCCGGAGGACGATGTATTGAATCGCGACGCGATTTGTGTGTTCCATCGTCATTAACAGGCTCTGAACGTTACAATTAACTGTCAGTTTTGCGTCGGATTCGAAAATCTAGACTCACAGGAGATCGACCATAAGGTGCCCGAGGCAGCAATAGACTCTTGGAGACAGGTCGGCCGGAGGACGTGTATTGAATCGCGACGGGATTTGTGTGTTCCATCGTCATTAACAGGCTCTGAACGTTACAATTAACTGTCAGTTTTGCGTCGGATTCGAAAATCTAGACTCACAGGAGATCGACCATAAGGTGCCCGAGGCAGCAATAGACCCTTGGAGACAGGTCGGCCGGAGGACGATGTATATAAGCGCGACGCAATTTGTGTGTTCCATTGTCATTAAGAGGCTTTGAACCTTACGATTAACTGTCAGTTTTGCGTCGGATTCGAAAATCTAGACTCACAGGAGAACGACCATAAGGTGCCCGAGGCAGCAATAGACCCTTGGAGACAAGTCGGCTGGAGGACGATGTATATAAGCGCGACGCAATTTGTGTGTTCCATTGTCATTAAGAGGCTCTGAACCTTACGATTAACTGTCAGTTTTGCGTCGGATTCGAAAATCTAGACTCACAGGAGAACGACCATAAGGTGCCCGAGGCAGCAATAGACCCTTGGAGACAAGTCGGCTGGAGGACGATGTATTGAATCGCGACGCGATTTGTGTGTTCCATCGTCATTAACAGGCTCTGAACGTTACAATTAACTGTCAGGTTTGCGTCGGATTCGAAAATCTAGACTCACAGGAGATCGACCATAAGGTGCCCGAGGCAGCAATAGACCCTTGGAGACAGGTCGGCCGGAGGACGATGTTTTGGATCGCGACGGGATTTGTGTGTTCCATCGACATTAACAGGCTCTGAACCTTACAATTAACTGTCAGTTTTGCGTCGGATTCGAAAATCTAGACTCACAGGACAACGACCATAAGGTGCCCGAGGCAGCACTAGACCCTTGGAGACAAGTCGGCTGGAGGACGATGTATTGAATCGCGACGCGATTTGTGTGTTCCGTCGTCATTAACAGGCTCTGAACGTTACAATTAACTGTCAGGTTTGCGTCGGATTCGAAAATCTAGACTCACAGGAGATCGACCCTTAGGTGCCCGACGCAGCAATAGACCCTTGGAGACAGGTCGGCCGAAGGACGATGTATTGAGTCGCGACGCAATTTGTGTGTTCCATTGTCATTAAGAGGCTCTGAACCTTACAATTAACTGTCAGTTTTGCGTCGGATTCGAAAATCTAGACTCACAGAGGAACGACCATAAGGTGCCCGAGGCAGCACTAGACCCTTGGAGACAAGTCGGCTGGAGGACGATGTATTGAATCGCGACGCGATTTGTGTGTTCCATCGTCATTAACAGGCTCTGAACGTTACAATTAACTGTCAGTTTTGCGTCGGATTCGAAAATCTAGACTCACAGGAGATCGACCATAAGGTGCCCGAGGCAGCAATAGACCCTTGGAGACAGGTCGGCCGGAGGACGATGTATTGAATCGCGACGCGATTTGTGTGTTCCATCGTCATTAACAGGCTCTGAACGTTACAATTAACTGTCAGTTTTGCGTCGGATTCGAAAATCTAGACTCACAGGAGATCGACCATAAGGTGCCCGAGGCAGCAATAGACTCTTGGAGACAGGTCGGCCGGAGGACGTGTATTGAATCGCGACGGGATTTGTGTGTTCCATCGTCATTAACAGGCTCTGAACGTTACAATTAACTGTCAGTTTTGCGTCGGATTCGAAAATCTAGACTCACAGGAGATCGACCATAAGGTGCCCGAGGCAGCAATAGACCCTTGGAGACAGGTCGGCCGGAACACGATGTATTGAATCGCGACGCGATTTGTGTGTTCCATCGTCATTAACAGGCTCTGAACGTTACAATTAACTGTCAGTTTTGCGTCGGATTCGAAAATCTAGACTCACAGGAGATCGACCATAAGGTGCCCGAGGCAGCAATAGACCCTTGGAGACAAGTCGGCTGGAGGACGATGTATTGAATCGCGACGCGATTTGTGTGTTCCATCGTCATTAACAGGCTCTGAACGCTACAATTATCTGTCAGTTTTGCGTCGGATTCGAAAATCTAGACTCACAGGAGATCGACCATAAGGTGCCCGAGGCAGCAATAGACCCTTGGAGACAGGTCGGCCGGAGGACGATGTTTTGAATCGCGACGGGATTTGTGTGTTCCATCGTCATTAACAGGCTCTGAACCTTACAATTAACTGTCAGTTTTGCGTCGGATTCGAAAATCTAGACTCACAGGAGAACGACCATAAGGTGCCCGAGGCAGCACTACACCCTTGGAGACAAGTCGGCTGGAGGACGATGTATTGAATCGCGACGCAATTTGTGTGTTCCATCGTCATTAACAGGCTCTGAACGTTACAATTAACTGTCAGTTTTGCGTCGGATTCGAAAATCTAGACTCACAGGAGATCGACCATAAGGTGCCCGAGGCAGCAATAGACCCTTGGAGACAGGTCGGCCGGAGGACGATGTATATAATCGCGACGCAATTTGTGTGTTCCATTGTCATTAAGAGGCTCTGAACCTTACGATTAACTGTCAGTTTTGCGTCGGATTCGAAAATCTAGACTCACAGGAGAACGACCATAAGGTGCCCGAGGCAGCAATAGACCCTTGGAGACAAGTCGGCTGGAGGACGATGTATTGAATCGCGACGCGATTTGTGTGTTCCATCGTCATTAACAGGCTCTGAACGTTACAATTAACTGTCAGGTTTGCGTCGGATTCGAAAATCTAGACTCACAGGAGATCGACCATAAGGTGCCCGAGGCAGCAATAGACCCTTGGAGACAGGTCGGCCGGAGGACGATGTTTTGAATCGCGACGGGATTTGTGTGTTCCATCGTCATTAACAGGCTCTGAACGTTACAATTAACTGTCAGTTTTGCGTCGGATTCGAAAATCTAGACTCACAGGAGAACGACCATAAGGTGCCCGAGGCAGCACTAGACCCTTGGAGACAAGTCGGCTGGAGGACGATGTATTGAATCGCGACGCGATTTGTGTGTTCCGTCGTCATTAACAGGCTCTGAACGTTACAATTAACTGTCAGTTTTGCGTCGGATTCGAAAATCTAGACTCACAGGAGATCGACCATAAGGTGCCCGAGGCAGCAATAGACCCTTGGAGTCAGGTCGGCCGAAGGACGATGTATTGAATCGCGACGCAATTTGTGTGTTCCATTGTCATTAAGAGGCTCTGAACCTTACAATTAACTGTCAGTTTTGCGTCGGATTCGAAAATCTAGACTCACAGAGGAACGACCATAAGGTGCCCGAGGCAGCACTAGACCCTTGGAGACAAGTCGGCTGGAGGACGATGTATTGAATCGCGACGCGATTTGTGTGTTCCATCGTCATTAACAGGCTCTGAACGTTACAATTAACTGTCAGTTTTGCGTCGGATTCGAAAATCTAGACTCACAGGAGAACGACCATAAGGTGCCCGAGGCAGCACTAGACCCTTGGAGACAGGTCGGCCGGAGGACGATGTATTGAATCGCGACGCAATTTGTGTGTTCCATCGTCATTAACAGGCTCTGAACCTGACAATTAACTGTCAGTTTTGCGGCGGATTCGAAAATCTAGACTTACAGGAGATCGACCATAAGGTGCCCGAGGCAGCAATAGACCCTTGGAGACAGGTCGGCCGGAGGACGATGAATTGAATCGCGACGCGATTTGTGTGTTCCATCGTCATTAACAGGCTCTGAACGTTACAATTAACTGTCAGTTTTGCGTCGGATTCGAAAATCTAGACTCACAGGAGATCGACCATAAGGTGCCCGACGCAGCAATAGACCCTTGGAGACAGGTCGGCCGGAGGACGATGTATTGAATCGCGACGCGATTCATGTGTTCCATTGTCATTAAGAGGCTCTGAACCTTACAATTAACTGTCAGTTTTGCGTCGGATTCGAAAATCTAGACTCACAGGAGAACGACCATAAGGTGTCCGAGGCAGCACTAGACCCTTGGAGACAAGTCGGCTGGAGGACGATGTATTGAATCGCGACGCAATTTGTGTGTTCCATCGTCATAAACAGGCTCTGAACGTTACAATTAACTGCGTCGGATTCGAAAATCTAGACTCACAAGAGATCGACCATAAGGTGCCCGAGGCAGCAATAGACCCTTGGAGACAGGTCGGCCGGAGGACGATGTATTGAATCGCGACTCGATTTGTGTGTTCCATTGTCATTAAGAGGCTCTGAACCTTACAATTAACTGTCAGTTTTGCGTCGGATTCGAAAATCTAGACTCACAGGAGAACGACCATACGGTGTCCGAGGCAGCAATAGACCCTTGGAGACAAGTCGGCTGGAGGACGATGAATTGAATCGCGACGCAATTAGTGTGTTCCATCGTCATTAACAGGCTCTGAACGTTACAATTAACTGTCAGTTTTGCGTCGGATTCGAAATTCTAGACTCACAGGAGATCGACCATAAGGTGTCCGAGGCAGCATTAGACCCTTGGAGACAGGTCGGCCGGAGGACGATGTATATAATCGCGACGCAATTTGTGTGTTCCATTGTCATTAAGAGGCTCTGAACCTTACGATTAACTGTCAGTTTTGCGTCGGATTCGAAAATCTAGACTCACAGGAGAACGACCATAAGGTGCCCGAGGCAGCAATAGACCCTTGGAGACAAGTCGGCTGGAGGACGATGTATTGAATCGCGACGCGATTTGTGTGTTCCATCGTCATTAACAGGCTCTGAACGTTACAATTAACTGTCAGTTTTGCGTCGGATTCGAAAATCTAGACTCACAGGAGAACGACCATAAGGTGCCCGAGGCAGCAATAGACCCTTGGAGACAGGTCGGCCGGAGGGCGATGTATTGAATCGCGACGCAATTTGTGTGTTCCATCGTTATTAACAGGCTCTGAACCTTACAATTAACTGTCAGTTTTGCGTCGGATTCGAAAATCTAGACTCACAGGAGATCGACCATAAGGTGCCCGAGGCAGCAATAGACCCTTGGAGACAGGTCGGCCGGAGGACGATGAATTGAATCGCGACGCGATTTGTGTGTTCCATCGTCATTAACAGGCTCTGAACGTTACAATTAACTGTCAGTTTTGCGTCGGATTCGAAAATCTAGACTCACAGGAGATCGACCATAAGGTGCCCGACGCAGGAATAGACCCTTGGAGACAGGTCGGCCGGAGGACGATGTATTGAATCGCGACGCGATTCATGTGTTCCATTGTCATTAAGAGGCTCTGAACCTTACAATTAACTGTCAGTTTTGCGTCGGATTCGAAAATCTAGACTCACAGGAGAACGACCATAAGGTGTCCGAGGCAGCACTAGACCCTTGGAGACAAGTCGGCTGGAGGACGATGTATTGAATCGCGACGCAATTTGTGTGTTCCATCGTCATTAACAGGCTCTGAACGTTACAATTAACTGTCAGTTTTGCGTCGGATTCGAAATTCTAGACTCACAGGAGATCGACCATAAGGTGTCCGAGGCAGCAATACACCCTTGGAGACAGGTCGGCCGAAGGACGATGTATTGATTCGCGACGCAATTTGTGTGTTCCATTGTCATTAAGAGGCTCTGAACCTTACAATTAACTGTCAGTTTTGCGTCGGATTCGAAAATCTAGACTCACAGGAGAACGACCATAAGGTGCCCGAGGCAGCACTAGACCCTTGGAGACAAGTCGGCTGGAGGACGATGTATTGAATCGCGACGCGAATTGTGTGTTCCATCGTCATTAACAGGCTCTGAACGTTACAATTAACTGTCAGTTTTGCGTCGGATTCGAAAATCTAGACTCACAGGATAACGACCATAAGGTGCCCGAGGCAGCAATAGACCCTTGGAGACAGGTCGGCCGGAGGGCGATGTATTGAATCGCGACGCAATTTGTGTGTTCCATCGTTATTAACAGGCTCTGAACCTTACAATTAACTGTAAGTTTTGCGTCGGATTCGAAAATCTAGACTCACAGGAGAACGACCATACGGTGTCCGAGGCAGCACTAGACCCTTGGAGACAAGTCGGCTGGAGGACGATGAATTGAATCGCGACGCAATTAGTGTGTTCCATCGTCATTAACAGGCTCTGAACGTTACAATTAACTGTCAGTTTTGCGTCGGATTCGAAAATCTAGACTCACAGGAGATCGACCATAAGGTGCCCGAGGCAGCAATACACCCTTGGAGACAGGTCGGCCGGAGGACGACGTATTGAATCGCGACGCGATTTGTGTGTTCCATTGTCATTAAGAGGCTCTGAACCTTACAATTAACTGTAAGTTTTGCGTCGGATTCGAAAATCTAGACTCACAGGAGATCGACCATAAGGTGCCCGAGACAGCAATAGACCCTTGGAGACAGGTCGGCCGGAGGACGATGTATTGAATCGCGACGGGATTTGTGTGTTCCATCGTCATTAACAGGCTCTGAACGTTACAATTAACTGTCAGTTTTGCGTCGGATTCGAAAATCTAGACTCACAGGAGATCGACCATAAGGTGTCCGAGGCAGCACTAGACCCTTGGAGACAGGTCGGCCGGAGGACGATGTATTGAATCGCGACGCGATTTGTGTGTTCCATCGTCATTAACAGGCCCTGAACGTTACAATTAACTGCGTCGGATTCGAAAATCTAGACTCACAGGAGATCGACCATAAGGTGCCCGAGGCAGCAATAGACCCTTTTAGGCAGGTCGGCCGGAGGACGATGTATTGAATCGCGACGCGATTTGTGTGTTCCATTGTCATTAAGAGGCTCTGAACCTTACAATTAACTGTCAGTTTTGCGTCGGATTCGAAAATCTAGACTCACAGGAGAACGACCATAAGGTGTCCGAGGCAGCACTAGACCCTTGGAGACAAGTCGGCTGGAGGACGATGTATTGAATCGCGACGCAATTTGTGTGTTCCGTCGTCATTAACAGACTCTGAACGTTACAATTAACTGCGTCGGATTCGAAAATCTAGACTCACAGGAGATCGACCATAAGGTGCCCGAGGCAGCAATAGACCCTTGGAGACAGGTCGGCCGGAGGACGATGTATTGAATCGCGACGCGATTTGTGTGTTCCATTGTCATTAAGAGGCTCTGAACCTTACAATTAACTGTCAGTTTTGCGTCGGATTCGAAAATCTAGACTCACAGGAGAACGACCATACGGTGTCCGAGGCAGCACTAGACCCTTGGAGACAAGTCGGCTGGAGGACGATGTATTGAATCGCGACGCAATTTGTGTGTTCCATCGTCATTAACAGGCTCTGAACGTTACAATTAACTGTCAGTTTTGCGTCGGATTCGAAAATCTAGACTCACAGGAGAACGACCATAAGGTGACAGAGGCAGCAATAGACCCTTGGAGACAGGTCGGCCGGAGGACGATGTATTGAATCGCGACGCGATTTGTGTGTTCCATCGTCATTAACAGGCTCTGAACGTTACAATTAACTGTCAGTTTTGCGTCGGATTCGAAAATCTAGACTCACAGGAGATCGACCATAAGGTGCCCGAGGCAGCAATAGACCCTTGGAGACAGGTCGGCCGGAGGACGATGTATTGAATCGCGACGCGATTTGTGTGTTCCATTGTCATTAAGAGGCTCTGAACGTTACAATTAACTGTCAGTTTTGCGTAGGATTCGAAAATCTAGACTCACAGGTGAACGACCATAAGCTGTCCGAGGCAGCACTAGACCCTTGGAGACAAGTCGGCTGGAGGACGATGTATTGATTCGCGACGCAATTTGTGTGTTCAATCGTCATTAACAGGCTCTGAACGTTACAATTAACTGTCAGTTTTGCGTCGGATTCGAAAATCTAGACTCACAGGAGATCGACCATAAGGTGCCCAGGCAGCAATAGACCCTTGGAGACAGGTCGGCCGGAGGATGATGTATTGAATCGCGACACAATTTGTGTGTTCCATCGTCATTAACAGGATCTGAACCTTACAATTAACTGTCAGTTTTGCGTCGGATTCGAAAATCTAGACTCACAGAAGAACGTCCATAAGGTGCCCGAGGCAGCACTAGACCCTTGGAGACAAGTCGGCTGGAGGACGATGTATTGAATCGCGACGCAATATGTGTGTTCCATCGTCATTAACAGGCTCTGAACCTTACAATTAACTGTCAGTTTTGCGTCGGATTCATAAGTCTAGACTCACAGGAGAACGACCATAAGGTGCCCGAGGCAGCAATAGACCCTTGGAGACAGGTCGGCCGGAGGACGATGTATTGAATCGCGACGCAATTTGTGTGTTCCATCGTCATTAACAGGCTCTGAACGTTACAATTAACTGTCAGTTTTGCGTCGGATTCGAAAATCTAGACTCACAGGAGATCGACCATAAGGTGCCCGAGGCAGCAATAGAACCTTGGAGACAGGTCCGCCGGAGGACGATGTATTGAATCGCGACGGGATTTGTGTGTTCCATCGTCATTAACAGGCTCTGAACGTTACAATTAACTGTCAGTTTTGCGTAGCATTCGAAAATCTAGACTCACAGGAGATCGACCATAAGGTGTCCGAGGCAGCACTAGACCCTTGGAGACAGGTCGGCCGGAGGACGATGTATTGAATCGCGACGCGATTTGTGTGTTCCATCGTCATTAACAGGCTCTGAACGTTACAATTAACTGCGTCGGATTCGAAAATCAAGACTCACAGGAGATCGACCATAAGGTGCCCGAGGCAGAAATAGACCCTTGGAGGCAGGTCGGCCGGAGGACGATGTATTGAATCGCGACGCGATTTGTGTGTTCCATTGTCATTAAGAGGCTCTGAACCTTACAATTAACTGTCAGTTTTGCGTCGGATTCGAAAATCTAGACTCACAGGAGAACGACCATAAGGTGTCCGAGGCAGCACTAGACCCTTGGAGACAAGTCGGCTGGAGGACGATGTATTGAATCACGACGCAATTTGTGTGTTCCATCGTCATTAACAGGCTCTGAACGTTACAATTAACTGCGTCGGATTCGAAAATCTAGACTCACAGGAGATCGACCATAAGGTGCCCGAGGCAGCAATAGACCCTGGGAGACAGGTCGGCCGGAGGACGATGTATTGAATCGCGACGCGATTTGTGTGTTCCATTGTCATTAAGAGGCTCTGAACCTTACAATTAACTGTCAGTTTTGCGTCGGATTCGAAAATCTAGACTCACAGGAGAACGACCATAAGGTGTCCGAGGCAGCACTAGACCCTTGGAGACAAGTCGGCTGGAGGACGATGTATTGAATCGCGACGCAATTTGTGTGTTCCATCGTCATTAACAGGCTCTGAACGTTACAATTAACTGCGTCGGATTCGAAAATCTAGACTCACAAGAGATCGACCATAAGGTGCCCGAGGCAGCAATAGACCCTTGGAGACAGGTCGACCGAAGGACGATGTATTGAATCGCGACGCAATTTGTGTGTTCCATTGTCATTAAGAGGCTCTGAACTTTAAGATTAACAGTCAGTTTTGCGTCGGATTCGAAAATCTAGACTCACAGAGGAACGACCATAAGGTGCCCGAGGCAGCACTAGACCCTTGGAGACAAGTCGGCTGGAGGACGATGTATTGAATCGCGACGCGAATGTGTGTTCCATCGTCATTAACAGGCTCTGAACGTTACAATTAACTGTCAGTTTTGCGTCGGATTCGAAAATCTAGACTCACAGTAGAACGACCATAAGGTGCCCGAGGCAGCACTAGACCCTTGGAGACAGGTCGGCCGGAGGACGATGTATTGAATCGCGACGCAATTTGTGTGTTCCATCGTCATTAACAGGCTCTGAACCTGACAATTAACTGTCAGTTTTGCGTCGGATTCGAAAATCTAGACTCACAGGAGATCGACCATAAGGTGCCCGAGGCAGCAATAGACCCTTGGAGACAGGTCGGCCGGAGGACGATGAATTGAATCGCGACGCGATTTGTGTGTTCCATCGTCATTAACAGGCTCTGAACGTTACAATTAACTGTCAGTTTTGCGTCGGATTCGAAAATCTAGACTCACAGGAGATCGACCATAAGGTGCCCGAGGCAGCAATAGACCCTTGGAGACAGGTCGGCCGGAGGACGATGTATTGAATCGCGACGCGATTCATGTGTTCCATTGTCATTAAGAGGCTCTGAACCTTACAATTAACTGTCAGTTTTGCGTCGGATTCGAAAATCTAGACTCACAGGAGAACGACCATAAGGTGTCCGAGGCAGCACTAGACCCTTGGAGACAAGTCGGCTGGAGGACGATGTATTGAATCGCGACGCAATTTGTGTGTTCCATCGTCATAAACAGGCTCTGAACGTTACAATTAACTGCGTCGGATTCGAAATTCTAGACTCACAAGAGATCGACCATAAGGTGCCCGAGGCAGCAATAGACCCTTGGAGACAGGTCGGCCGGAGGACGATGTATTGAATCGCGACGCGATTTGTGTGTTCCATTGTCATTAAGAGGCTCTGAACCTTACAATTAACTGTCAGTTTTGCGTCGGATTCGAAAATCTAGACTCACAGGAGAACGACCATACGGTGTCCGAGGCAGCACTAGACCCTTGGAGACAAGTCGGCTGGAGGACGATGAATTGAATCGCGACGCAATTAGTGTGTTCCATCGTCATTAACAGGCTCTGAACGTTACAATTAACTGTCAGTTTTGCGTCGGATTCGAAAATCTAGACTCACAGGAGATCGACCATAAGGTGTCCGAGGCAGCAATACACCCTTGGAGACAGGTCGGCCGAAGGACGATGTATTGAATCGCGACGCAATTTGTGTGTTCCATTGTCATTAAGAGGCTCTGAACCTTAGAATTAACTGTCAGTTTTGCGTCGGATTCGAAAATCTAGACTCACAGAGGAACGACCATAAGGTGCCCGAGGCAGCACTAGACCCTTGGAGACAAGTCGGCTGGAGGACGATGTATTGAATCGCGACGCGAATTGTGTGTTCCATCGTCATTAACAGGCTCTGAACGTTACAATTAACTGTCAGTTTTGCGTCGGATTCGAAAATCTAGACTCACAGGAGAACGACCATAAGGTGCCCGAGGCAGCAATAGACCCTTGGAGACAGGTCGGCCGGAGGGCGATGTATTGAATCGCGACGCAATTTGTGTGTTCCATCGTTATTAACAGGCTCTGAACCTTACAATTAACTGTCAGTTTTGCGTCGGATTCGAAAATCTAGACTCACAGGAGATCGACCATAAGGTGCCCGAGGCAGCAATAGACCCTTGGAGACAGGTCGGCCGGAGGACGATGTATTGAATCGCGACGGGATTTGTGTGTTCCATCGTCATTAACAGGCTCTGAACGTTACAATTAACTGTCAGTTTTGCGTCGGATTCGAAAATCTAGACTCACAGGAGATCGACCATAAGGTGCCCGAGGCAGCAATAGACCCTTGGAGACAGGTCGGCCGGAGGACGATGTATTGAATCGCGACGCGATTTGTGTGTTCCATCGTCATTAACAGGCCCTGAACGTTACAATTAACTGCGTCGGATTCGAAAATCTAGACTCACAGGAGATCGACCATAAGGTGCCCGAGGCAGCAATAGACCCTTTTAGGCAGGTCGGCCGGAGGACGATGTATTGAATCGCGACGCGATTTGTGTGTTCCATTGTCATTAAGAGGCTCTGAACCTTACAATTAACTGTCAGTTTTGCGTCGGATTCGAAAATCTAGACTCACAGGAGAACGACCATAAGGTGTCCGAGGCAGCACTAGACCCTTGGAGACAAGTCGGCTGGAGGACGATGTATTGAATCGCGACGCAATTTGTGTGTTCCGTCGTCATTAACAGACTCTGAACGTTACAATTAACTGCGTCGGATTCGAAAATCTAGACTCACAGGAGATCGACCATAAGGTGCCCGAGGCAGCAATAGACCCTTGGAGACAGGTCGGCCGGAGGACGATGTATTGAATCGCGACGCGATTTGTGTGTTCCATTGTCATTAAGAGGCTCTGAACCTTACAATTAACTGTCAGTTTTGCGTCGGATTCGAAAATCTAGACTCACAGGAGAACGACCATACGGTGTCCGAGGCAGCACTAGACCCTTGGAGACAAGTCGGCTGGAGGACGATGTATTGAATCGCGACGCAATTTGTGTGTTCCATCGTCATTAACAGGCTCTGAACGTTACAATTAACTGTCAGTTTTGCGTCGGATTCGAAAATCTAGACTCACAGGAGAACGACCATAAGGTGCCCGAGGCAGCAATAGACCCTTGGAGACAGGTCGGCCGGAGGACGATGTATTGAATCGCGACGCGATTTGTGTGTTCCATTGTCATTAAGAGGCTCTGTACCTTACAATTAACTGTCAGTTTTGCGTCGGATTCTAAAATCTAGACTCACAGGAGAACGACCATACGGTGTCCGAGGCAGCACTAGACCCTTGGAGACAAGTCGGCTGGAGGACGATGAATTGAATCGCGACGCAATTAGTGTGTTCCATCGTCATTAACAGGCTCTGAACGTTACAATTAACTGTCAGTTTTGCGTCGGATTCGAAAATCTAGACTCACAGGAGATCGACCATAAGGTGTCCGAGGCAGCAATACACCCTTGGAGACAGGTCGGCCGAAGGACGATGTATTGAATCGCGACGCAATTTGTGTGTTCCATTGTCATTAAGAGGCTCTGAACCTTACAATTAACTGTCAGTTTTGCGTCGGATTCGAAAATCTAGACTCACAGAGGAACGACCATAAGGTGCCCGAGGCAGCACTGGACCCTTGGAGACAAGTCGGCTGGAGGACGATGTATTGAATCGCGACGCGAATTGTGTGTTCCATCGTCATTAACAGGCTCTGAACGTTACAATTAACTGTCAGTTTTGCGTCGGATTCGAAAATCTAGACTCACAGGAGAACGACCATAAGGTGCCCGAGGCAGCAATAGACCCTTGGAGACAGGTCGGCCGGAGGGCGATGTATTGAATCGCGACGCAATTTGTGTGTTCCATCGTTATTAACAGGCTCTGAACCTTACAATTAACTGTCAGTTTTGCGTCGGATTCGAAAATCTAGACTCACAGGAGATCGACCATAAGGTGCCCGAGGCAGCAATAGACCCTTGGAGACAGGTCGGCCGGAGGACGATGAATTGAATCGCGACGCGATTTGTGTGTTCCATCGTCATTAACGGGCACTGAACGTTACAATTAACTGTCAGTTTTGCGTCGGATTCGAAAATCTAGACTCACAGGAGATCGACCATAAGGTGCCCGAGGCAGCAATAGACCCTTGGAGACAGGTCGGCCGGAGGACGATGTATTGAATCGCGACGCGATTCATGTGTTCCATTGTCATTAAGAGGCTCTGAACCTTACAATTAACTGTCAGTTTTGCGTCGGATTCGAAAATCTAGACTCACAGGAGAACGACCATACGGTGTCCGAGGCAGCACTAGACCCTTGGAGACAAGTCGGCTGGAGGACGATGAATTGAATCGCGACGCAATTAGTGTGTTCCATCGTCATTAACAGGCTCTGAACGTTACAATTAACTGTCAGTTTTGCGTCGGATTCGAAAATCTAGACTCACAGGAGATCGACCATAAGGTGCCCGAGGCAGCAATACACCCTTGGAGACAGGTCGGCCGGAGGACGACGTATTGAATCGCGACGCGATTTGTGTGTTCCATTGTCATTAAGAGGCTCTGAACCTTACAATTAACTGTAAGTTTTGCGTCGGATTCGAAAATCTAGACTCACAGGAGATCGACCATAAGGTGCCCGAGACAGCAATAGACCCTTGGAGACAGGTCGGCCGGAGGACGATGTATTGAATCGCGACGGGATTTGTGTGTTCCATCGTCATTAACAGGCTCTGAACGTTACAATTAACTGTCAGTTTTGCGTCGGATTCGAAAATCTAGACTCACAGGAGATCGACCATAAGGTGTCCGAGGCAGCACTAGACCCTTGGAGACAGGTCGGCCGGAGGACGATGTATTGAATCGCGACGCGATTTGTGTGTTCCATCGTCATTAACAGGCCCTGAACGTTACAATTAACTGCGTCGGATTCGAAAATCTAGACTCACAGGAGATCGACCATAAGGTGCCCGAGGCAGCAATAGACCCTTTTAGGCAGGTCGGCCGGAGGACGATGTATTGAATCGCGACGCGATTTGTGTGTTCCATTGTCATTAAGAGGCTCTGAACCTTACAATTAACTGTCAGTTTTGCGTCGGATTCGAAAATCTAGACTCACAGGAGAACGACCATAAGGTGTCCGAGGCAGCACTAGACCCTTGGAGACAAGTCGGCTGGAGGACGATGTATTGAATCGCGACGCAATTTGTGTGTTCCGTCGTCATTAACAGACTCTGAACGTTACAATTAACTGCGTCGGATTCGAAAATCTAGACTCACAGGAGATCGACCATAAGGTGCCCGAGGCAGCAATAGACCCTTGGAGACAGGTCGGCCGGAGGACGATGTATTGAATCGCGACGCGATTTGTGTGTTCCATTGTCATTAAGAGGCTCTGAACCTTACAATTAACTGTCAGTTTTGCGTCGGATTCGAAAATCTAGACTCACAGGAGAACGACCATACGGTGTCCGAGGCAGCACTAGACCCTTGGAGACAAGTCGGCTGGAGGACGATGTATTGAATCGCGACGCAATTAGTGTGTTCCATCGTCATTAACAGGCTCTGAACGTTACACTTAACTGTCAGTTTTGCGTCGGATTCGAAAATCTAGACTCACAGGAGAACGACCATAAGGTGACCGAGGCAGCAATAGACCCTTGGAGACAGGTCGGCCGGAGGACGATGTATTGAATCGCGACGCGATTTGTGTGTTCCATCGTCATTAACAGGCTCTGCACGTTACAATTAACTGTCAGTTTTGCGTCGGATTCGAAAATCTAGACTCACAGGAGATCGACCATAAGGTGCCCGAGGCAGCAATAGACCCTTGGAGACAGGTCGGCCGGAGGACGATGTATTGAATCGCGACGCGATTTGTGTGTTCCATTGTCATTAAGAGGCTCTGAACGTTACAATTAACTGTCAGTTTTGCGTAGTTTCGAAAATCTAGACTCACAGGTGAACGACCATAAGCTGTCCGAGGCAGCACTAGACCCTTGGAGACAAGTCGGCTGGAGGACGATGTATTGATTCGCGACGCAATTTGTGTGTTCAATCGTCATTAACAGGCTCTGAACGTTACAATTAACTGTCAGTTTTGCGTCGGATTCGAAAATCTAGACTCACAGGAGATCGACCATAAGGTGCCCAGGCAGCAATAGACCCTTGGAGACAGGTCGGACGGAGGATGATGTATTGAATCGCGACGCAATTTGTGTGTTCCATCGTCATTAACAGGATCTGAACCTTACAATTAACTGTCAGTTTTGCGTCGGATTCGAAAATCTAGACTCACAGAAGAACGTCCATAAGGTGCCCGAGGCAGCACTAGACCCTTGGAGACAAGTCGGCTGGAGGACGATGTATTGAATCGCGACGCAATATGTGTGTTCCATCGTCATTAACAGGCTCTGAACCTTACAATTAACTGTCAGTTTTGCGTCGGATTCATAAGTCTAGACTCACAGGAGAACGACCATAAGGTGCCCGAGGCAGCAATAGACCCTTGGAGACAGGTCGGCCGGAGGACGATGTATTGAATCGCGACGCAATTTGTGTGTTCCATCGTCATTAACAGGCTCTGAACATTACAATTAACTGTCAGTTTTGCGTCCGATTCGAAAATCTAGACTCACAGTAGATCGACCATAAGGTGCCCGAGGCAGCAATAGACCCTTGGAGACAGGTCGGCCGGAGGACGATGAATTGAATCGCGACGCAATTTGTGTGTTCCATCGTCATTAACAGGCTCTGAACGTTACAATTAACTGTCAGTTTTGCGTCGGATTCGAAAATCTAGACTCACAGGAGATCGACCATAAGGTGCCCGAGGCAGCAATAGAACCTTGGAGACAGGTCGGCCGGAGGACGATGTATTGAATCGCGACGGGATTTGTGTGTTCCATCGTCATTAACAGGCTCTGAACGTTACAATTAACTGTCAGTTTTGCGTCGCATTCGAAAATCTAGACTCACAGGAGATCGACCATAAGGTGTCCGAGGCAGCACTAGACCCTTGGAGACAGGTCGGCCGGAGGACGATGTATTGAATCGCGACGCGATTTGTGTGTTCCATCGTCATTAACAGGCTCTGAACGTTACAATTAACTGCGTCGGATTCGAAAATCTAGACTCACAGGAGATCGACCATAAGGTGCCCGAGGCAGCAATAGACCCTTGGAGGCAGGTCGGCCGGAGGACGATGTATTGAATCGCGACGCGATTTGTGTGTTCCATTGTCATTAAGAGGCTCTGAACCTTACAATTAACTGTCAGTTTTGCGTCGGATTCGAAAATCTAGACTCACAGGAGAACGACCATAAGGTGTCCGAGGCAGCACTAGACCCTTGGAGACAAGTCGGCTGGAGGACGATGTATTGAATCGCGACGCAATTTGTGTGTTCCGTCGTCATTAACAGACTCTGAACGTTACAATTAACTGCGTCGGATTCGAAAATCTAGACTCACAGGAGATCGACCATAAGGTGCCCGAGGCAGCAATAGACCCTTGGAGACAGGTCGGCCGGAGGACGATGTATTGAATCGCGACGCGATTTGTGTGTTCCATTGTCATTAAGAGGCTCTGAACCTTACAATTAACTGTCAGTTTTGCGTCGGATTCGAAAATCTAGACTCACAGGAGAACGACCATACGGTGTCCGAGGCAGCACTAGACCCTTGGAGACAAGTCGGCTGGAGGACGATGTATTGAATCGCGACGCAATTAGTGTGTTCCATCGTCATTAACAGGCTCTGAACGTTACACTTAACTGTCAGTTTTGCGTCGGATTCGAAAATCTAGACTCACAGGAGAACGACCATAAGGTGACCGAGGCAGCAATAGACCCTTGGAGACAGGTCGGCCGGAGGACGATGTATTGAATCGCGACGCGATTTGTGTGTTCCATCGTCATTAACAGGCTCTGCACGTTACAATTAACTGTCAGTTTTGCGTCGGATTCGAAAATCTAGACTCACAGGAGATCGACCATAAGGTGCCCGAGGCAGCAATAGACCCTTGGAGACAGGTCGGCCGGAGGACGATGTATTGAATCGCGACGCGATTTGTGTGTTCCATTGTCATTAAGAGGCTCTGAACGTTACAATTAACTGTCAGTTTTGCGTAGTTTCGAAAATCTAGACTCACAGGTGAACGACCATAAGCTGTCCGAGGCAGCACTAGACCCTTGGAGACAAGTCGGCTGGAGGACGATGTATTGATTCGCGACGCAATTTGTGTGTTCAATCGTCATTAACAGGCTCTGAACGTTACAATTAACTGTCAGTTTTGCGTCGGATTCGAAAATCTAGACTCACAGGAGATCGACCATAAGGTGCCCAGGCAGCAATAGACCCTTGGAGACAGGTCGGACGGAGGATGATGTATTGAATCGCGACGCAATTTGTGTGTTCCATCGTCATTAACAGGATCTGAACCTTACAATTAACTGTCAGTTTTGCGTCGGATTCGAAAATCTAGACTCACAGAAGAACGTCCATAAGGTGCCCGAGGCAGCACTAGACCCTTGGAGACAAGTCGGCTGGAGGACGATGTATTGAATCGCGACGCAATATGTGTGTTCCATCGTCATTAACAGGCTCTGAACCTTACAATTAACTGTCAGTTTTGCGTCGGATTCATAAGTCTAGACTCACAGGAGAACGACCATAAGGTGCCCGAGGCAGCAATAGACCCTTGGAGACAGGTCGGCCGGAGGACGATGTATTGAATCGCGACGCAATTTGTGTGTTCCATCGTCATTAACAGGCTCTGAACATTACAATTAACTGTCAGTTTTGCGTCCGATTCGAAAATCTAGACTCACAGTAGATCGACCATAAGGTGCCCGAGGCAGCAATAGACCCTTGGAGACAGGTCGGCCGGAGGACGATGAATTGAATCGCGACGCAATTTGTGTGTTCCATCGTCATTAACAGGCTCTGAACGTTACAATTAACTGTCAGTTTTGCGTCGGATTCGAAAATCTAGACTCACAGGAGATCGACCATAAGGTGCCCGAGGCAGCAATAGAACCTTGGAGACAGGTCGGCCGGAGGACGATGTATTGAATCGCGACGGGATTTGTGTGTTCCATCGTCATTAACAGGCTCTGAACGTTACAATTAACTGTCAGTTTTGCGTCGCATTCGAAAATCTAGACTCACAGGAGATCGACCATAAGGTGTCCGAGGCAGCACTAGACCCTTGGAGACAGGTCGGCCGGAGGACGATGTATTGAATCGCGACGCGATTTGTGTGTTCCATCGTCATTAACAGGCTCTGAACGTTACAATTAACTGCGTCGGATTCGAAAATCTAGACTCACAGGAGATCGACCATAAGGTGCCCGAGGCAGCAATAGACCCTTGGAGGCAGGTCGGCCGGAGGACGATGTATTGAATCGCG
The DNA here is from genome assembly GCF_023898315.1 of Schistocerca nitens. Classification (NCBI taxonomy): domain Eukaryota; kingdom Metazoa; phylum Arthropoda; class Insecta; order Orthoptera; family Acrididae; genus Schistocerca; species Schistocerca nitens. The sequence goes on along the minus strand of NC_064615.1, from coordinate 1,197,588,698 downwards.
ACGCGATTTGTGTGTTCCATTGTCATTAAGAGGCTCTGAACCTTACAATTAACTGTCAGTTTTGCGTCGGATTCGAAAATCTAGACTCACAGGAGAACGACCATAAGGTGTCCGAGGCAGCACTAGACCCTTGGAGACAAGTCGGCTGGAGGACGATGTATTGAATCGCGACGCAATTTGTGTGTTCCATCGTCATTAACAGGCTCTGAACGTTACAATTAACTGCGTCGGATTCGAAAATCTAGACTCACAGGAGATCGACCATAAGGTGCCCGAGGCAGCAATAGACCCTGGGAGACAGGTCGGCCGGAGGACGATGTATTGAATCGCGACGCGATTTGTGTGTTCCATTGTCATTAAGAGGCTCTGAACCTTACAATTAACTGTCAGTTTTGCGTCGGATTCGAAAATCTAGACTCACAGGAGAACGACCATACGGTGTCCGAGGCAGCACTAGACCCTTGGAGACAAGTCGGCTGGAGGACGATGTATTGAATCGCGACGCAATTTGTGTGTTCCATCGTCATTAACAGGCTCTGAACGTTACAATTAACTGTCAGTTTTGCGTCGGATTCGAAAATCTAGACTCACAGGAGAACGACCATAAGGTGACCGAGGCAGCAATAGACCCTTGGGGACAGGTCGGCCGGAGGACGATGTATTGAATCGCGACGCGATTTGTGTGTTCCATCGTCATTAACAGGCTCTGAACGTTACAATTAACTGTCAGTTTTGCGTCGGATTCGAAAATCTAGACTCGCAGGAGATCGACCACAAGGTGCCCGAGGCAGCAATAGACCCTTGGAGACAGGTCGGCCGGAGGACGATGTATTGAATCACGACGCGATTTGTGTGTTCCATTGTCATTGAGAGGCTCTGAACGTTACAATTAACTGTCAGTTTTGCGTAGGATTCTAAAATCTAGACTCACAGGTGAACGACCATAAGCTGTCCGAGGCAGCACTAGACCCTTGGAGACAAGTCGGCTGGAGGACGATGTATTGAATCGCGACGCAATTTGTGTGTTCAATCGTCATTAAAAGACTCTGAACGTTACAATTAACTGTCAGTTTTGCGTCGGATTCGAAAATCTAGACTCACAGGAGATCGACCACAAGGTGCCCAGGCAGCAATAGACCCTTGGAGACAGGTCGGCCGCAGGATGATGTATTGAATCGCGACGCAATTTGTGTGTTCCATCGTCATTAACAGGATCTGAACCTTACAATTAACTATCAGTTTTGCGTCGGATTCGAAAATCTAGACTCACAGAAGAACGACCATAAGGTGCCCGAGGCAGCACTAGACCCTTGGAGACAAGTCGGCTGGAGGACGATGTATTGAATCGCGACGCAATATGTGTGTTCCATCGTCATTAACAGGCTCTGAACCTTACAATTAACTGTCAGTTTTGCGTCGGATTCATAAGTCTAGACTCACAGGAGAACGACCATAAGGTGCCCGAGGCAGCAATAGACCCTTGGAGACAGGTCGGCCGGAGGACGATGTATTGAATCGCGACGCAATTTGTGTGTTCAATCGTCATTAAAAGACTCTGAACGTTACAATTAACTGTCAGTTTTGCGTCGGATTCGAAAATCTAGACTCACAGGAGATCGACCACAAGGTGCCCAGGCAGCAATAGACCCTTGGAGACAGGTCGGCCGGAGGATGATGTATTGAATCGCGACGCAATTTGTGTGTTCCATCGTCATTAACAGGATCTGAACCTTACAATTAACTATCAGTTTTGCGTCGGATTCGAAAATCTAGACTCACAGAAGAACGACCATAAGGTGCCCGAGGCAGCACTAGACCCTTGGAGACAAGTCGGCTGGAGGACGATGTATTGAATCGCGACGCAATATGTGTGTTCCATCGTCATTAACAGGCTCTGAACGTTACAATTAACTAACAGTTTTGCGTCGCATTCGAAAATCTAGACTCACAGGAGATCGACCATAAGGTGTCCGAGGCAGCACTAGACCCTTGGAGTCAGGTCGGCCGGAGGACGATGTATTGAATCGCGACGGGATTTGTGTGTTCCATCGTCATTAACAGGCTCTGAACGTTACAATTAACTGTCAGTTTTGCGTCGGATTCGAAAATCTAGACTCACAGGAGAACGACCATACGGTGTCCGAGGCAGCACTAGACCCGTGGAGACAAGTCGGCTGGAGGACGACGAATTGAATCGCGACGCAATTAGTGTGTTCCATCGTCATTAACAGGCTCTGAACGTTACAATTAACTGTCAGTTTTGCGTCGGATTCGAAAATCTAGACTTACAGGAGATCGACCATAAGGTGCCCGAGGCAGCAATACACCCTTGGAGACATGTCGGCCGGAGGACGACGTATTGAATCGCGACGCGATTTGTGTGTTCCATTGTCATTAAGAGGCTCTGAACCTTACAATTAACTGTAAGTTTTGCGTCGGATTCGAAAATCTAGACTCACAGGAGATCGACCATAAGGTGCCCGAGACAGCAATAGACCCTTGGAGACAGGTCGGCCGTAGGACGATGTATTGAATCGCGACGGGATTTGTGTGTTCCATCGTCATTAACAGGCTCTGAACGTTACAATTAACTGTCAGTTTTGCGTCGGATTCGAAAATCTAGACTCACAGGAGATCGACCATAAGGTGTCCGAGGCAGCACTAGACCCTTGGAGACAGGTCGGCCGGAGGACGATGTATTGAATCGCGACGCGATTTGTGTGTTCCATCGTCATTAACAGGCTCTGAACGTTACAATTAACTGCGTCGGATTCGAAAATCTAGACTCACAGGAGATCGACCATAAGGTGCCCGAGGCAGCAATAGACCCTTGGAGACAGGTCGGCCGGAGGACGATGTATTGAATCGCGACGCGATTTGTGTGTTCCATTGTCATTAAGAGGCACTGAACCTTACAATTAACTGTCAGTTTTGCGTAGGATTCGAAAATCTAGACTCACAGGTGAACGACCATAAGCTGTCCGAGGCAGCACTAGACCCTTGGAGACAAGTCGGCTGGAGGACGATGTATTGAATCGCGACGCAATATGTGTGTTCCATCGTCATTAACAGGCTCTGAACCTTACAATTAACTGTCAGTTTTGCGTCGGATTCATAAGTCTAGACTCACAGGAGAACGACCATAAGGTCCCCGAGGCAGCAATAGACCCTTGGAGACAGGTCGGCCGCAGGACGATGTATTGAATCGCGACGCAATTTGTGTGTTCCATCGTCATTAACAGGCTCTGAACCTTACAATTAACTGTCAGTTTTGCGTAGGATTCGAAAATCTAGACTCACAGGTGAACGACCATAAGCTGTCCGAGGCAGCACTAGACCCTTGGAGACAAGTCGGCTGGAGGACGATGTATTGAATCGCGACGCAATATGTGTGTTCCATCGTCATTAACAGGCTCTGAACCTTACAATTAACTGTCAGTTTTGCGTAGGATTCGAAAATCTAGACTCACAGGTGAACGACCATAAGCTGTCCGAGGCAGCACTAGACCCTTGGAGACAAGTCGGCTGGAGGACGATGTATTGAATCGCGACGCGATTTGTGTGTTCCATCGTCATTAACAGGCTCTGAACCTTACAATTAACTGTCAGTTTTGCGTAGGATTCGAAAATCTAGACTCACAGGTGAACGACCATAAGCTGTCCGAGGCAGCACTAGACCCTTGGAGACAAGTCGGCTGGAGGACGATGTATTGAATCGCGACGCAATATGTGTGTTCCATCGTCATTAACAGGCTCTGAACCTTACAATTAACTGTCAGTTTTGCGTCGGATTCATAAGTCTAGACTCACAGGAGAACGACCATAAGGTCCCCGAGGCAGCAATAGACCCTTGGAGACAGGTCGGCCGCAGGACGATGTATTGAATCGCGACGCAATTTATGTGTTCCATCGTCATTAACAGGCTCTGAACATTACAATTAACTGTCAGTTTTGCGTCGGATTCGAAAATCTAGACTCACAGTAGATCGACCATAAGGTGCCCGAGGCAACAATAGACCCTTGGAGACAGGTCGGCCGGAGGACGATGAATTGAATCGCGACGCGATTTGTGTGTTCCATCGTCATTAACAGGCTCTGAACGTTACAATTAACTGCGTCGGATTCGAAAATCTAGACTCACAGGAGATCGACCATAAGGTGTCCGAGGCAGCACTAGACCCTTGGAGACAAGTCGGCTGGAGGACGATGTATTGAATCGCGACGCAATTTGTGTGTTCCATCATCATTAACAGGCTCTGAACGTTACAATTAACTGTCAGTTTTGCGACGGATTCGAAAATCTAGACTCACAGGAGATCGACCATAAGGTGCCCGAGGCAGCAATAGACCCTTGGAGACAGGTCGGCCGGAGGACGATGTATTGAATCGCGACGGGATTTGTGTGTGCCATCGTCATTAACAGGCTCTGAACGTTACAATTAACTGTCAGTTTTGCGTCGGATTCGAAAATCTAGACTCACAGGAGAACGACCATAAGGTGTCCGAGGCAGCACTAGACCCTTGGAGACAAGTCGGCTGGAGGACGATGTATTGAATCGCGACGCAATTTGTGTGTTCCATCGTCATTAACAGGCTCTGAACGTTACAATTAACTGCGTCGGATTCGAAAATCTAGACTCACAGGAGATCGACCATAAGGTGCCCGAGGCAGCAATAGACCCTTGGAGACAGGTCGGCCGGAGGACGATGTATTGAATCGCGACGCAATTTGTGTGTTCCATCGTCATTAACAGGCTCTGAACGTTACAATTAACTGTCAGTTTTGCGTCGGATTCGAAAATCTAGACTCACAGGAGAACGACCATAAGGTGTCCGAGGCAGCACTAGACCCTTGGAGGCAAGTCGGCTGGAGGACGATGTATTGAATCGCGACGCGATTTGTGTGTTCCATCGTCATTAACAGGCTCTGAACGTTACAATTAACTGTCAGTTTTGCGTCGGATTCGAAAATCTAGACTCACAGGAGAACGACCATACGGTGTCCGAGGCAGCACTAGACCCTTGGAGACAAGTCGGCTGGAGGACGATGTATTGAATCGCGACGCAATTTGTGTGTTCCATCGTCATTAACAGGCTCTGAACGTTACAATTAACTGTCAGTTTTGCGTCGGATTCGAAAATCTAGACTCACAGGAGAACGACTATAAGGTGACCGAGGCAGCAATAGACCCTTGGATACAGGTCGGCCGGAGGACGATGTATTGAATCGCGACGCGATTTGTGTGTTCCATCGTCATTAACAGGCTCTGAACGTTACAATTAACTGTCAGTTTTGCGTCGGATTCGAAAATCTAGACTCACAGGAGATCGACCATAAGGTGCCCGAGGCAGCAATAGACCCTTGGAGACAGGTCGGCCGGAGGACGATGTATTGAATCGCGACGCGATTTGTGTGTTCCATTGTCATTAAGAGGCTCTGAACGTTACAATTAACTGTCAGTTTTGCGTAGGATTCTAAAATCTAGACTCACAGGTGAACGACCATAAGCTGTCCGAGGCAGCACTAGACCCTTGGAGACAAGTCGGCTGGAGGACGATGTATTGAATCGCGACGCAATTTGTGTGTTCAATCGTCATTAACAGGCTCTGAACGTTACAATTAACTGTCAGTTTTGCGTCGGATTCGAAAATCTAGACTCACAGGAGATCGACCAACAGCAATAGACCCTTGGAGACAGGTCGGCCGGAGGATGATGTATTGAATCGCGACGCAATTTGTGTGTTCCATCGTCATTAACAGGATCTGAACCTTACAATTAACTGTCAGTTTTGCGTCGGATTCGAAAATCTAGACTCACAGAAGAACGACCATAAGGTGCCCGAGGCAGCACTAGACCCTTGGAGACAAGTCGGCTGGAGGACGATGTATTGAATCGCGACGCAATATGTGTGTTCCATCGTCATTAACAGGCTCTGAACCTTACAATTAACTGTCAGTTTTGCGTCGGATTCATAAGTCTAGACTCACAGGAGAACGACCATAAGGTGCCCGAGGCAGCAATAGACCCTTGGAGACAGGCCGGCCGGAGGACGATGTATTGAATCGCGACGCAATTTGTGTGTTCCATCGTCATTAACAGGCTCTGAACATTACAATTAACTGTCAGTTTTGCGTCGGATTCGTAAATCTAGACTCACAGTAGATCGACCATAAGTTGCCCGAGGCAGCAATAGACCCTTGGAGACAGGTCGGCCGGAGGACGATGAATTGAATCGCGACGCGATTTGTGTGTTCCATCGTCATTAACAGGCTCTGAACGTTACAATTAACTGTCAGTTTTGCGTCGGATTCGAAAATCTAGACTCACAGGAGATCAACCATAAGGTGCCCGAGGCAGCAATAGACCCTTGGAGACAGGTCGGCCGGAGGACGATGTATTGAATCGCGACGGGATTTGTGTGTTCCATCGTCATTAACAGGCTGTGAACGTTACAATTAACTGTCAGTTTTGCGTCGCATTCGAAAATCTAGACTCACAGGAGATCGACCATAAGGTGTCCGAGGCAGCACTAGACCCTTGGAGACAGGTCGGCCGGAGGACGATGTATTGAATCGCGACGCGATTTGTGTGTTCCATCGTCATTAACAGGCTCTGAACGTTACAATTAACTGTCAGTTTTGCGTCGGATTCGAAAATCTAGACTCACAGGAGAACGACCATAAGGTGCCCGAGGCAGCACTACACCCTTGGAGACAAGTCGGCTGGAGGACGATGTATTGAATCGCGACGCGATTTGTGTGTTCCGTCGTCATTAACAGGCCCTGAACGTTACAATTAACTGCGTCGGATTCGAAAATCTAGACTCACAGGAGATCGACCATAAGGTGCCCGAGGCAGCAATAGACCCTTGGAGACAGGTCGGCCGGAGGACGATGTATTGAATCGCGACGCAATTTGTGTGTTCCATCGTCATTAACAGGCTCTGAACGTTACAATTAACTGTCAGTTTTGCGTCGCATTCGAAAATCTAGACTCACAGGAGATCGACCATAAGGTGTCCGAGGCAGCACTAGACCCTTGGAGACAGGTCGGCCGGAGGACGATGTATTGAATCGCGACGCGATTTGTGTGTTCCATCGTCATTAACAGGCTCTGAACGTTACAATTAACTGCGTCGGATTCGAAAATCTAGACTCACAGGAGAACGACCATAAGGTGTCCGAGGCAGCACTAGACCCTTGGAGACAAGTCGGCTGGAGGACGATGTATTGAATCGCGACGCAATTTGTGTGTTCCATCGTCATTAACAGGCTCTGAACGTTACAATTAACTGCGTCGGATTCGAAAATCTAGACTCACAGGAGATCGACCATAAGGTGCCCGAGGCAGCAATAGACCCTGGGAGACAGGTCGGCCGGAGGACGATGTATTGAATCGCGACGCGATTTGTGTTTTCCATTGTCATTAAGAGGCTCTGAACCTTACAATTAACTGTCAGTTTTGCGTCGGATTCGAAAATCTAGACTCTCAGGAGAACGACCATACGGTGTCCGAGGCAGCACTAGACCCTTGGAGACAAGTCGGCTGGAGGACGATGTATTGAATCGCGACGCAATTTGTGTGTTCCATCGTCATTAACAGGCTCTGAACGTTACAATTAACTGTCAGTTTTGCGTCGGATTCGAAAATCTAGACTCACAGGAGAACGACCATAAGGTGACCGAGGCAGCAATAGACCCTTGGAGACAGGTCGGCCGGAGGACGATGTATTGAATCGCGACGCGATTTGTGTGTTCCATCGTCATTAACAGGCTCTGAACGTTACAATTAACTGTCAGTTTTGCGTCGGATTCGAAAATCTAGACTCACAGGAGATCGACCATAAGGTGCCCGAGGCAGCAATAGACCCTAGGAGACAGGTCGGCCGGAGGACGATGTATTGAATCGCGACGCGATTTGTGTGTTCCATTGTCATTGAGAGGCTCTGAACGTTACAATTAACTGTCAGTTTTGCGTAGGATTCTAAAATCTAGACTCACAGGAGATCGACCACAAGGTGCCCAGGCAGCAATAGACCCTTGGAGACAGGTCGGCCGCAGGATGATGTATTGAATCGCGACGCAATTTGTGTGTTCCATCGTCATTAACAGGATCTGAACCTTACAATTAACTATCAGTTTTGCGTCGGATTCGAAAATCTAGACTCACAGAAGAACGACCATAAGGTGCCCGAGGCAGCACTAGACCCTTGGAGACAAGTCGGCTGGAGGACGATGTATTGAATCGCGACGCAATATGTGTGTTCCATCGTCATTAACAGGCTCTGAACCTTACAATTAACTGTCAGTTTTGCGTCGGATTCATAAGTCTAGACTCACAGGAGAACGACCATAAGGTGCCCGAGGCAGCAATAGACCCTTGGAGACAGGTCGGCCGGAGGACGATGTATTGAATCGCGACGCAATTTGTGTGTTCAATCGTCATTAAAAGACTCTGAACGTTACAATTAACTGTCAGTTTTGCGTCGGATTCGAAAATCTAGACTCACAGGAGATCGACCACAAGGTGCCCAGGCAGCAATAGACCCTTGGAGACAGGTCGGCCGGAGGATGATGTATTGAATCGCGACGCAATTTGTGTGTTCCATCGTCATTAACAGGATCTGAACCTTACAATTAACTATCAGTTTTGCGTCGGATTCGAAAATCTAGACTCACAGAAGAACGACCATAAGGTGCCCGAGGCAGCACTAGACCCTTGGAGACAAGTCGGCTGGAGGACGATGTATTGAATCGCGACGCAATATGTGTGTTCCATCGTCATTAACAGGCTCTGAACATTACAATTAACTGTCAGTTTTGCGTCGGATTCGAAAATCTAGACTCACAGTAGATCGACCATAAGGTGCCCGAGGCAGCAATAGACCCTTGGAGACAGGTCGGCCGGAGGACGATGAATTGAATCGCGACGCGATTTGTGTGTTCCATCGTCATTAACAGGCTCTGAACGTTACAATTAACTGTCAGTTTTGCGTCGGATTCGAAAATCTAGACTCACAGGAGATCAACCATAAGGTGCCCGAGGCAGCAATAGACCCTTGGAGACAGGTCGGCCGGAGGACGATGTATTGAATCGCGACGGGATTTGTGTGTTCCATCGTCATTAACAGGCTCTGAACGTTACAATTAACTAACAGTTTTGCGTCGCATTCGAAAATCTAGACTCACAGGAGATCGACCATAAGGTGTCCGAGGCAGCACTAGACCCTTGGAGACAGGTCGGCCGGAGGACGATGTATTGAATCGCGACGCGATTTGTGTGTTCCATCGTCATTAACAGGCTCTGAACGTTACAATTAACTGTCAGTTTTGCGTCGGATTCGAAAATCTAGACTCACAGAAGAACGACCATAAGGTGCCCGAGGCAGCACTAGACCCTTGGAGACAAGTCGGCTGGAGGACGATGTGTTGAATCGCGACGCGATTTGTGTGTTCCGTCGTCATTAACAGGCTCTGAATGTTACAATTAACTCTCAGTTTTGCGTCGGATTCGAAAATCAAGACTCACAGTAGATCGACCATAAGGTGCCCGAGGCAGCAATAGACCCTTGGAGACAGGTCGGCCGGAGGACGATGAATTGAATCGCGACGCGATTTGTGTGTTCCATCGTCATTAACAGGCTCTGAACGTTACAATTAACTGTCAGTTTTGCGTCGGATTCGAACATCTAGACTCACAGGAGATCGACCATAAGGTGCCCGAGGCAGCAATAGACCCTTGGAGTCAGGTCGGCCGGAGGACGATGTATTGAATCGCGACGGGATTTGTGTGTTCCATCGTCATTAACAGGCTCTGAACGTTACAATTAACTGTCAGTTTTGCGTCGGATTCGAAAATCTAGACTCACAGGAGAACGACCATACGGTGTCCGAGGCAGCACTAGACCCTTGGAGACAAGTCGGCTGGAGGACGATGAATTGAATCGCGACGCAATTAGTGTGTTCCATCGTCATTAACAGGCTCTGAACGTTACAATTAACTGTCAGTTTTGCGTCGGATTCGAAAATCTAGACTCACAGGAGATCGACCATAAGGTGCCCGAGGCAGCAATACACCCTTGGAGACAGGTCGGCCGGAGGACGACGTATTGAATCGCGACGCGATTTGTGTGTTCCATTGTCATTAAGAGGCTCTGAACCTTACAATTAACTGTAAGTTTTGCGTCGGATTCGAAAATCTAGACTCACAGGAGATCGACCATAAGGTGCCCGAGACAGCAATAGACCCTTGGAGACAGGTCGGCCGGAGGACGATGTATTGAATCGCGACGGGATTTGTGTGTTCCATCGTTATTAACAGGCTCTGAACGTTACAATTAACTGTCAGTTTTGCGTCGGATTCGAAAATCTAGACTCACAGGAGATCGACCATAAGGTGTCCGAGGCAGCACTAGACCCTTGGAGACAGGTCGGCCGGAGGACGATGTATTGAATCGCGACGCGATTTGTGTGTTCCATCGTCATTAACAGGCTCTGAACGTTACAATTAACTGCGTCGGATTCGAAAATCTAGACTCACAGGAGATCGACCATAAGGTGCCCGAGGCAGCAATAGACCCTTGGAGACAGGTCGGCCGGAGGACGATGTATTGAATCGCGACGCGATTTGTGTGTTCCATTGTCATTAAGAGGCACTGAACCTTACAATTAACTGTCAGTTTTGCGTAGGATTCGAAAATCTAGACTCACAGGTGAACGACCATAAGCTGTCCGAGGCAGCACTAGACCCTTGGAGACAAGTCGGCTGGAGGACGATGTATTGAATCGCGACGCAATATGTGTGTTCCATCGTCATTAACAGGCTCTGAACCTTACAATTAACTGTCAGTTTTGCGTCGGATTCATAAGTCTAGACTCACAGGAGAACGACCATAAGGTCCCCGAGGCAGCAATAGACCCTTGGAGACAGGTCGGCCGCAGGACGATGTATTGAATCGCGACGCAATTTGTGTGTTCCATCGTCATTAACAGGCTCTGAACATTACAATTAACTGTCAGTTTTGCGTCGGATTCGAAAATCTAGACTCACAGTAGATCGACCATAAGGTGCCCGAGGCAGCAATAGACCCTTGGAGACAGGTCGGCCGGAGGACGATGAATTGAATCGCGACGCGATTTGTGTGTTCCATCGTCATTAACAGGCTCTGAACGTTACAATTAACTGCGTCGGATTCGAAAATCTAGACTCACAGGAGATCGACCATAAGGTGTCCGAGGCAGCACTAGACCCTTGGAGACAAGTCGGCTGGAGGACGATGTATTGAATCGCGACGCAATTTGTGTGTTCCATCGTCATTAACAGGCTCTGAACGTTACAATTAACTGTCAGTTTTGCGACGGATTCGAAAATCTAGACTCACAGGAGATCGACCATAAGGTGCCCGAGGCAGCAATAGACCCTTGGAGACAGGTCGGCCGGAGGACGATGTATTGAATCGCGACGGGATTTGTGTGTTCCATCGTCATTAACAGGCTCTGAACGTTACAATTAACTGTCAGTTTTGCGTCGGATTCGAAAATCTAGACTCACAGGAGAACGACCATAGGGTGTCCGAGGCAGCACTAGACCCTTGGAGACAAGTCGGCTGGAGGACGATGTATTGAATCGCGACGCAATTTGTGTGTTCCATCGTCATTAACAGGCTCTGAACGTTACAATTAACTGCGTCGGATTCGAAAATCTAGACTCACAGGAGATCGACCATAAGGTGCCCGAGGCAGCAATAGACCCTTGGAGACAGGTCGGCCGGAGGACGATGTATTGAATCGCGACGCAATTTGTGTGTTCCATCGTCATTAACAGGCTCTGAACGTTACAATTAACTGTCAGTTTTGCGTCGGATTCGAAAATCTAGACTCACAGGAGAACGACCATACGGTGTCCGAGGCAGCACTAGACCCTTGGAGACAAGTCGGCTGGAGGACGATGTATTGAATCGCGACGCAATTTGTGTGTTCCATCGTCATTAACAGGCTCTGAACGTTACAATTAACTGTCAGTTTTGCGTCGGATTCGAAAATCTAGACTCACAGGAGAACGACCATAAGGTGACCGAGGCAGCAATAGACCCTTGGATACAGGTCGGCCGGAGGACGATGTATTGAATCGCGACGCGATTTGTGTGTTCCATCGTCATTAACAGGCTCTGAACGTTACAATTAACTGTCAGTTTTGCGTCGGATTCGAAAATCTAGACTCACAGGAGATCGACCATAAGGTGCCCGAGGCAGCAATAGACCCTTGGAGACAGGTCGGCCGGAGGACGATGTATTGAATCGCGACGCGATTTGTGTGTTCCATTGTCATTAAGAGGCTCTGAACGTTACAATTAACTGTCAGTTTTGCGTAGGATTCTAAAATCTAGACTCACAGGTGAACGACCATAAGCTGTCCGAGGCAGCACTAGACCCTTGGAGCCAAGTCGGCTGGAGGACGATGTATTGAATCGCGACGCAATTTGTGTGTTCAATCGTCATTAACAGGCTCTGAACGTTACAATTAACTGTCAGTTTTGCGTCGGATTCGAAAATCTAGACTCACAGGAGATCGACCAACAGCAATAGACCCTTGGAGACAGGTCGGCCGGAGGATGATGTATTGAATCGCGACGCAATTTGTGTGTTCCATCGTCATTAACAGGATCTGAACCTTACAATTAACTGTCAGTTTTGCGTCGGATTCGAGAATCTAGACTCACAGAAGAACGACCATAAGGTGCCCGAGGCAGCACTAGACCCTTGGAGACAAGTCGGCTGGAGGACGATGTATTGAATCGCGACGCAATATGTGTGTTCCATCGTCATTAACAGGCTCTGAACCTTACAATTAACTGTCAGTTTTGCGTCGGATTCATAAGTCTAGACTCACAGGAGAACGACCATAAGGTGCCCGAGGCAGCAATAGACCCTTGGAGACAGGTCGGCTGGAGGACGATGTATTGAATCGCGACGCAATTTGTGTGTTCCATCGTCATTAACAGGCTCTGAACATTACAATTAACTGTCAGTTTTGCGTCGGATTCGAAAATCTAGACTCACAGTAGATCGACCATAAGTTGCCCGAGGCAGCACTAGACCCTTGGAGACAAGTCGGCTGGAGGACGATGTATTGAATCGCGACGCGATTTGTGTGTTCCGTCGTCTTTAACAGGCTCTGAACGTTACAATTAACTGTCAGTTTTGCGTCGGATTCGAAAATCTAGACTCACAGGAGATCGACCATAAGGTGCCCGAGGCAGCAATAGACCCTTGGAGACAGGTCGGCCGAAGGACGATGTATTGAATCGCGACGCAATTTGTGTGTTCCATTGTCATTAAGAGGCTCTGAACCTTACAATTAACTGTCAGTTTTGCGTCGGATTCGAAAATCTAGACTCACAGAGGAACGACCATAAGGTGCCCGAGGCAGCACTAGACCCTTGGCGACAAGTCGGCTGGAGGACGATGTATTGAATCGCGACGCGATTTGTGTGTTCCATCGTCATTAACAGGCCCTGAACGTTACAATTAACTGTCAGTTTTGCGTCGGATTCGAAATACTAGACTCACAGGAGAACGACCATAAGGTGCCCGAGGCAGCAATACACCCTTGGAGACAGGTCGGTCGAAGGACGATGTATTGAATCGCGACGCAATTTGTGTGTTCCATCGTCATTAACAGGCTCTGAACCTTACAACTAACTGTCAGTTTTGCGTCGTATTCGAAAATCTAGACTCACAGGAGATCGACCATAAGGTGCCCGAGGCAGCAATAGACCCTTGGAGACAGGTCGGCCGGAGGACAATGAATTGAATCGCGACGCGATTTGTGTGTTCCATCGTCATTAACAGGCTCTGAACGTTACAATTAACTGTCAGTTTTGCGTCGGATTCGAAAATCTAGACTCACAGGTGATCGACCATAAGGTGCCCGAGGCAGCAATAGACCCTTGGGGACAGATCGGCCGGAGGACGATGTATTGAATCGCGACGGGATTTGTGTGTTCCATCGTCATTAACAGGCTCTGAACGTTACAATTAACTGTCAGTTTTGCGTCGGATTCGAAAATCTAGACTCACAGGAGATCGACCATAAGGTGCCCGAGGCAGCAATAGACCCTTGGAGGCAGGTCGGCCGGAGGACGATGTATTGAATCGCGACGCGATTTGTGTGTTCCATTGTCATTAACAGGCTCTGAACCTTACAATTAACTGTCAGTTTTGCGTCGGATTCGAAAATCTAGACTCACAAGAGATCGACAATAAGGTGCCCGAGGCAGCAATAGACCATTCTAGACAGGTCGGCCGGAGGACGATGTATTGAATCGCGACGCGATTTGTGTGTTCCATTGTCATTAAGAGGCTCTGAACCTTACAATTAACTGTCAGTTTTGCGTCGGATTCGAAAATCTAGACTCACAGGAGAACGACCATACGGTGTCCGGGGCAGCACTAGACCCTTGGAGACAAGTCGGCTGGAGGACGATGAATTGAATCGCGACGCAATTAGTGTGTTCCATCGTCATTAACAGGCTCTGAACGTTACAATTAACTGTCAGTTTTGCGTCGGATTCGAAAATCTAGACTCACAGGAGATCGACCATAAGGTGCCCGAGGCAGCAATACACTATTGGAGACAGGTCGGCCAGAGGACGACGTATTGAATCGCGACGCGATTTTTGTGTTCCATTGTCATTAAGAGGCTCTGAACCTTACAATTAACTGTAAGTTTTGCGTCGGATTCGAAAATCTAGACTCACAGAAGAACGACCATAAGGTGCCCGAGGCAGCACTAGACCCTTGGAGACAAGTCGGCTGGAGGACGATGAATTGAATCGCGACGCAATTTGTGTGTTCCATCGTCATTAACAGGCTCTGAACCTTACAATTAACTGTCAGTTTTGCGTCGGATTCATAAGTCTAGACTCACAGGAGAACGACCATAAGGTGCCCGAGGCAGCAATAGACCCTTGGAGACAGGTCGGCCGGAGGACGATGTATTGAGTCGCGACGCAATTTGTGTGTTCCATCGTCATGAACAGGCTCTGAACGTTACAATTAACTGTCAGTTTTGCGTCGCATTCGAAAATCTAGACTCACAGGAGATCGACCATAAGGTGCCCGAGGCAGCAATAGACCCTTGGAGACAGGTCGGCCGGAGGACGATGTATTGAATCGCGACGGAATTTGTGTGTTCCATCGTCATGAACAGGCTCTTAACGTTACAATTAACTGTCAGTTTTGCGTCGCATTCGAAAATCTAGACTCACAGGAGATCGACCATAAGGTGCCCGAGGCAGCAATATACCCTTGGAGACAGGTCGGCCGGAGGACGATGTATTGAATCGCGACGCGATTTGTGTGTTCCATCGTCATTAACAGGCTCTGAACCTTACAATTAACTGTCAGTTTTGCGTCGGATTCGAAAATCTAGACTCACAGCAGAACGACCATAAGGTGACCGAGGCAGCAATAGACCCTTGGAGACAGGTCGGCCGGAGGACGATGTATTGATTCGCGACGCGATTTGTGTGTTCCATCGTCATTAACAGGCTCTGAACGTTACATTTAACTGTCAGTTTTGCGTCGGATTCGAAAATCAAGACTCACAGGAGATCGACCATAAGGTGCCCGAGGCAGCAATAGACCCTTGGAGACAGGTCGGCCGGAGGACGATGTATTGAATCGCGACGCGATGTGTGTTCCATTGTCATTAAGAGGCTCTGAACGTTACAATTAACTGTCAGTTTGGCGTAGGATTCGAAAATCTAGACTCACAGGTGAACGACCATAAGCTGTCCGAGGCAGCACTAGACCCTTGGAGACAAGTCGGCTGGAGGACGATGTATTGAATCGCGACGCAATTTGTGTGTTCCATCGTCATTAACAGGCTCTGAACGTTACAATTAACTGTCAGTTTTGCGTCGGATTCGAAAATCAAGACTCACAGGAGATCGACCATAAGGTGCCCAGGCAGCAATAGACCCTTGGAGACAGGTCGGCCGGAGGACGATGTATTGAATCGCGACGCAATTTGTGTGTTCCATCGTCATTAACAGGATCTGAACCTTACAATTAACTGTCAGTTTTGCGTCGGATTCGTAAATCTAGACTCACAGAAGAACGACCATAAGGTGCCAGAGGCAGCACTACACCCTTGGACACAAGTCGGCCGGAGGACGATGTATTGAATCGCGACGCAATTTGTGTGTTCCATCGTCATTAACAGGCTCTGAACCTTACAATTAACTGTCAGTTTTGCGTCGGATTCATAAGTCTAGACTCACAGGAGAACGACCATAAGGTGCCCGAGGCAGCACTAGACCCTTGGAGACAAGTCGGCTGGAGGACGATGTATTGAATCGCGACGCAATTTGTGTGTTCCATCGTCATTAACAGGCTCTGAACGTTACAATTAACTGTCAGTTTTGCGTCGGATTCGAAAATCTAGACTCACAGGAGATCGACCATAAGGTGCCCGAGGCAGCAATACACCCTTGGAGACAGGTCGGCCGGAGGACGACGTATTGAATCGCGACGCGATTTGTGTGTTCCATTGTCATTAAGAGGCTCTGAACCTTACAATTAACTGTAACTTTTGCGTCGGATTCGAAAATCTAGTCTCACAGAAGAACGACCATAAGGTGCCCGAGGCAGCACTAGACCCTTGGAGACAAGTCGGCTGGAGGACGATGAATTGAATCGCGACGCAATTTGTGTGTTCCATCGTCATTAACAGGCTCTGAACCTTACAATTAACTGTCAGTTTTGCGTCGGATTCATAAGTCTAGACTCACAGGAGAACGACCATAAGGTGCCCGAGGCAGCAATAGACCCTTGGAGACAGGTCGGCCGGAGGACGAAGTATTGAATCGCGACGCAATTTGTGTGTTCCATCGTCATGAACAGGCTCTGAACGTTACAATTAACTGTCAGTTTTGCGTCGCATTCGAAAATCTAGACTCACAGTAGATCGACCATAAGGTGCCCGAGGCAGCAATAGACCCTTGGAGACAGGTCGGCCGGAGGACGATGAATTGAATCGCGACGCGATTTGTGTGTTCCATCGTCATTAACAGGCTCTGAACGTTACAATTAACTGCGTCGGATTCGAAAATCTAGACTCACAGGAGATCGACCATAAGGTGTCCGAGGCAGCACTAGACCCTTGGAGACAAGTCGGCTGGAGGACGATGTATTGAATCGCGACGCAATTTGTGTGTTCCATCGTCATTAACAGGCTCTGAACGTTACAATTAACTGTCAGTTTTGCGACGGATTCGAAAATCTAGACTCACAGGAGATCGACCATAAGGTGCCCGAGGCAGCAATAGACCCTTGGAGACAGGTCGGCCGGAGGACGATGTATTGAATCGCGACGGGATTTGTGTGTTCCATCGTCATTAACAGGCTCTGAACGTTACAATTAACTGTCAGTTTTGCGTCGGATTCGAGAATCTAGACTCACAGGAGAACGACCATAAGGTGTCCGAGGCAGCACTAGACCCTTGGAGACAAGTCGGCTGGAGGACGATGTATTGAATCGCGACGCAATTTGTGTGTTCCATCGTCATTAACAGGCTCTGAACGTTACAATTAACTGCGTCGGATTCGAAAATCTAGACTCACAGGAGATCGACCATAAGGTGCCCGAGGCAGCAATAGACCCTTGGAGACAGGTCGGCCGGAGGACGATGTATTGAATCGCGACGCAATTTGTGTGTTCCATCGTCATTAACAGGCTCTGAACCTTACAATTAACTGTCAGTTTTGCGTCGGATTCATAAGTCTAGACTCACAGGAGAACGACCATAAGGTGCCCGAGGCAGCACTAGACCCTTGGAGACAAGTCGGCTGGAGGACGATGTATTGAATCGCGACGCAATTTGTGTGTTCCATCGTCATTAACAGGCTCTGAACGTTACAATTAACTGTCAGTTTTGCGTCGGATTCGAAAATCTAGACTCACAGGAGATCGACCATAAGGTGCCCGAGGCAGCAATACACCCTTGGAGACAGGTCGGCCGGAGGACGACGTATTGAATCGCGACGCGATTTGTGTGTTCCATTGTCATTAAGAGGCTCTGAACCTTACAATTAACTGTAACTTTTGCGTCGGATTCGAAAATCTAGTCTCACAGAAGAACGACCATAAGGTGCCCGAGGCAGCACTAGACCCTTGGAGACAAGTCGGCTGGAGGACGATGAATTGAATCGCGACGCAATTTGTGTGTTCCATCGTCATTAACAGGCTCTGAACCTTACAATTAACTGTCAGTTTTGCGTCGGATTCATAAGTCTAGACTCACAGGAGAACGACCATAAGGTGCCCGAGGCAGCAATAGACCCTTGGAGACAGGTCGGCCGGAGGACGATGTATTGAATCGCGACGCAATTTGTGTGTTCCATCGTCATGAACAGGCTCTGAACGTTACAATTAACTGTCAGTTTTGCGTCGCATTCGAAAATCTAGACTCACAGTAGATCGACCATAAGGTGCCCGAGGCAGCAATAGACCCTTGGAGACAGGTCGGCCGGAGGACGATGAATTGAATCGCGACGCGATTTGTGTGTTCCATCGTCATTAACAGGCTCTGAACGTTACAATTAACTGCGTCGGATTCGAAAATCTAGACTCACAGGAGATCGACCATAAGGTGTCCGAGGCAGCACTAGACCCTTGGAGACAAGTCGGCTGGAGGACGATGTATTGAATCGCGACGCAATTTGTGTGTTCCATCGTCATTAACAGGCTCTGAACGTTACAATTAACTGTCAGTTTTGCGACGGATTCGAAAATCTAGACTCACAGGAGATCGACCATAAGATGCCCGAGGCAGCAATAGACCCTTGGAGACAGGTCGGCCGGAGGACGATGTATTGAATCGCGACGGGATTTGTGTGTTCCATCGTCATTAACAGGCTCTGAACGTTACAATTAACTGTCAGTTTTGCGTCGGATTCGAAAATCTAGACTCACAGGAGAACGACCATAAGGTGTCCGAGGCAGCACTAGACCCTTGGAGACAAGTCGGCTGGAGGACGATGTATTGAATCGCGACGCAATTTGTGTGTTCCATCGTCATTAACAGGCTCTGAACGTTACAATTAACTGCGTCGGATTCGAAAATCTAGACTCACAGGAGATCGACCATAAGGTGCCCGAGGCAGCAATAGACCCTTGGAGACAGGTCGGCCGGAGGACGATGTATTGAATCGCGACGCAATTTGTGTATTCCATCGTCATTAACAGGCTCTGAACGTTACAATTAACTGTCAGTTTTGCGTCGGATTCGAAAATCTAGACTCACAGGAGAACGACCATACGGTGTCCGAGGCAGCACTAGACCCTTGGAGACAAGTCGGCTGGAGGACGATGTATTGAATCGCGACGCAATTTGTGTGTTCCATCGTCATTAACAGGCTCTGAACGTTACAATTAACTGTCAGTTTTGCGTCGGATTCGAAAATCTAGACTCACAGGAGAACGACCATAAGGTGACCGAGGCAGCAATAGACCCTTGGATACAGGTCGGCCGGAGGACGATGTATTGAATCGCGACGCGATTTGTGTGTTCCATCGTCATTAACAGGCTCTGAACGTTACAATTAACTGTCAGTTTTGCGTCGGATTCGAAAATCTAGACTCACAGGAGATCGACCATAAGGTGCCCGAGGCAGCAATAGACCCTTGGAGACAGGTCGGCCGGAGGACGATGTATTGAATCGCGACGCGATTTGTGTGTTCCATTGTCATTAAGAGGCTCTGAACGTTACAGTTAACTGTCAGTTTTGCGTAGGATTCTAAAATCTAGACTCACAGGTGAACGACCATAAGCTGTCCGAGGCAGCACTAGACCCTTGGAGACAAGTCGGCTGGAGGACGATGTATTGAATCGCGACGCAATTTGTGTGTTCAATCGTCATTAACAGGCTCTGAACGTTACAATTAACTGTCAGTTTTGCGTCGGATTCGAAAATCTAGACTCACAGGAGATCGACCAACAGCAATAGACCCTTGGAGACAGGTCGGCCGGAGGATGATGTATTGAATCGCGACGCAATTTGTGTGTTCCATCGTCATTAACAGGATCTGAACCTTACAATTAACTGTCAGTTTTGCGTCGGATTCGAAAATCTAGACTCACAGAAGAACGACCATAAGGTGCCCGAGGCAGCACTAGACCCTTGGAGACAAGTCGGCTGGAGGACGATGTATTGAATCGCGACGCAATATGTGTGTTCCATCGTCATTAACAGGCTCTGAACCTTACAATTAACTGTCAGTTTTGCGTCGGATTCATAAGTCTAGACTCACAGGAGAACGACCATAAGGTGCCCGAGGCAGCAATAGACCCTTGGAGACAGGTCGGCCGGAGGACGATGTATTGAATCGCGACGCAATTTGTGTGTTCCATCGTCATTAACAGGCTCTGAACATTACAATTAACTGTCAGTTTTGCGTCGGATTCGAAAATCTAGACTCACAGTAGATCGACCATAAGTTGCCCGAGGCAGCAATAGACCCTTGGAGACAGGTCGGCCGGAGGACGATGAATTGAATCGCGACGCGATTTGTGTGTTCCATCGTCATTAACAGGCTCTGAACGTTACAATTAACTGTCAGTTTTGCGTCGGATTCGAAAATCTAGACTCACAGGAGATCAACCATAAGGTGCCTGAGGCAGCAATAGACCCTTGGAGACAGGTCGGCCGGAGGACGATGTATTGAATCGCGACGAGATTTGTGTGTTCCATCGTCATTAACAGGCTCTGAACGTTACAATTAACTGTCAGTTTTGCGTCGCATTCGAAAATCTAGACTCACAGGAGATCGACCATAAGGTGTCCGAGGCAGCACTAGACCCTTGGAGACAGGTCGGCCGGAGGACGATGTATTGAATCGCGACGCGATTTGTGTGTTCCATCGTCATTAACAGGCTCTGAACGTTACAATTAACTGTCAGTTTTGCGTCGGATTCGAAAATCTAGACTCACAGGAGAACGACCATAAGGTGCCCAAGGCAGCACTACACCCTTGGAGACAAGTCGGCTGGAGGACGATGTATTGAATCGCGACGCGATTTGTGTGTTCCGTCGTCATTAACAGGCTCTGAATGTTACAATTAACTGTCAGTTTTGCGTCGGATTCGAAAATCTAGACTCACAGTAGATCGACCATAAGGTGCCCGAGGCAGCAATAGACCCTTGGAGACAGGTCGGCCGGAGGACGATGAATTGAATCGCGACGCGATTTGTGTGTTCCATCGTCATTAACAGGCTCTGAACCTTACAATTAACTGTCAGTTTTGCGTCGGATTCGAACATCTAGACTCACAGGAGATCGACCATAAGGTGCCCGAGGCAGCAATAGACCCTTGGAGACAGGTCGGCCGGAGGACGATGTATTGAATCGCGACGGGATTTGTGTGTTCCATCGTCATTAACAGGCTCTGAACGTTACAATTAACTGTCAGTTTTGCGTCGGATTCGAAAATCTAGACTCACAGGAGATCGACCATAAGGTGTCCGAGGCAGCACTAGACCCTTGGAGACAGGTCAGCCGGAGGACGATGTTTTGAATCGCGACGGGATTTGTGTGTTCCATCGTCATTAACAGGCTCTGAACCTTACAATTAACTGTCAGTTTTGCGTCGGATTCGAAAATCTAGACTCACAGGAGAACGACCATAAGGTGCCCGAGGCAGCACTAGACCCTTGGAGACAAGTCGGCTGGAGGACGATGTATTGAATCGCGACGCGACTTGTGTGTTCCGTCGTCATTAACAGGCTCTGAACGTTACAATTAACTGTCAGTTTTGCGTCGGATTCGAAAATCTAGACTCACAGGAGATCGACCATAAGGTGCCCGAGGCAGCAATAGACCCTTGGAGACAGGTCGGCCGAAGGACGATGTATTGAATCGCGACGCAATTTGTGTGTTCCATTGTCATTAAGAGGCTCTGAACCTTACAATTAACTGTCAGTTTTGCGTCGGATTCGAAAATCTAGACTCACAGAGGAACGACCATAAGGTGCCCGAGGCAGCACTAGACCCTTGGAGACAAGTCGGCTGGAGGACGATGTATTGAATCGCGACGCGATTTGTGTGTTCCATCGTCATTAACAGGCCCTGAACGTTACAATTAACTGTCAGTTTTGCGTCGGATTCGAAATACTAGACTCACAGGAGAACGACCATAAGGTGCCCGAGGCAGCAATACACCCTTGGAGACAGGTCGGTCGGAGGACGATGTATTGAATCGCGACGCAATTTGTGTGTTCCATCGTCATTAACAGGCTCTGAACCTTACAATTAACTGTCAGTTTTGCGTCGGATTCGAAAATCTAGACTCACAGGAGATCGACCATAAGGTGCCCGAGGCAGCAATAGACCCTTGGAGACAGGTCGGCCGGAGGACGATGAATTGAATCGCGACGCGATTTGTGTGTTCCATCGTCATTAACAGGCTCTGAACGTTACAATTAACTGTCAGTTTTGCGTCGGATTCGAAAATCTAGACTCACAGGTGATCGACCATAAGGTGCCCGAGGCAGCAATAGACCCTTGGGGACAGATCGGCCGGAGGACGATGTATTGAATCGCGACGGGATTTGTGTGTTCCATCGTCATTAACAGGCTCTGAACGTTACAATTAACTGTCAGTTTTGCGTCGGATTCGAAAATCTAGACTCACAGGAGATCGACCATAAGGTGCCCGAGGCAGCAATAGACCCTTGGAGGCAGGTCGGCCGGAGGACGATGTATTGAATCGCGACGCGATTTGTGTGTTCCATTGTCATTAACAGGCTCTGAACCTTACAATTAACTGTCAGTTTTGCGTCGGATTCGAAAATCTAGACTCACAAGAGATCGACAATAAGGTGCCCGAGGCAGCAATAGACCCTTCTAGACAGGTCGGCCGGAGGACGATGTATTGAATCGCGACGCGATTTGTGTGTTCCATTGTCATTAAGAGGCTCTGAACCTTACAATTAACTGTCAGTTTTGCGTCGGATTCGAAAATCTAGACTCACAGGAGAACGACCATACGGTGTCCGGGGCAGCACTAGACCCTTGGAGACAAGTCGGCTGGAGGACGATGAATTGAATCGCGACGCAATTAGTGTGTTCCATCGTCATTAACAGGCTCTGAACGTTACAATTAACTGTCAGTTTTGCGTCGGATTCGAAAATCTAGACTCACAGGAGATCGACCATAAGGTGCCCGAGGCAGCAATACACTATTGGAGACAGGTCGGCCAGAGGACGACGTATTGAATCGCGACGCGATTTTTGTGTTCCATTGTCATTAAGAGGCTCTGAACCTTACAATTAACTGTAAGTTTTGCGTCGGATTCGAAAATCTAGACTCACAGAAGAACGACCATAAGGTGCCCGAGGCAGCACTAGACCCTTGGAGACAAGTCGGCTGGAGGACGATGAATTGAATCGCGACGCAATTTGTGTGTTCCATCGTCATTAACAGGCTCTGAACCTTACAATTAACTGTCAGTTTTGCGTCGGATTCGAAAATCTAGACTCACAGGAGAACGACCATAAGGTGCCCGAGGCAGCAATAGACCCTTGGAGACAGGTCGGCCGGAGGACGATGTATTGAATCGCGACGCAATTTGTGTGTTCCATCGTCATGAACAGGCTCTTAACGATACAATTAACTGTCAGTTTTGCGTCGCATTCGAAAATCTAGACTCACAGGAGATCGACCATAAGGTGCCCGAGGCAGCAATAGACCCTTGGAGACAGGTCGGCCGGAGGACGATGTATTGAATCGCGACGCAATTTGTGTGTTCCATCGTCATGAACAGGCTCTTAACGTTACAATTAACTGTCAGTTTTGCGTCGCATTCGAAAATCTAGACTCACAGGAGATCGACCATAAGGTGCACGAGGCAGCAATATACCCTTGGAGACAGGTCGGCCGGAGGACGATGTATTGAATCGCGACGCGATTTGTGTGTTCCATCGTCATTAACAGGCTCTGAACCTTACAATTAACTGTCAGTTTTGCGTCGGATTCGAAAATCTAGACTCACAGCAGAACGACCATAAGGTGACCGAGGCAGCAATAGACCCTTGGAGACAGGTCGGCCGGAGGACGATGTATTGATTCGCGACGCGATTTGTGTGTTCCATCGTCATTAACAGGCTCTGAACGTTACATTTAACTGTCAGTTTTGCGTCGGATTCGAAAATCAAGACTCACAGGAGATCGACCATAAGGTGCCCGAGGCAGCAATAGACCCTTGGAGACAGGTCGGCCGGAGGACGATGTATTGAATCGCGACGCGATGTGTGTTCCATTGTCATTAAGAGGCTCTGAACGTTACAATTAACTGTCAGTTTGGCGTAGGATTCGAAAATCTAGACTCACAGGTGAACGACCATAAGCTGTCCGAGGCAGCTATAGACCCATGGAGACAAGTCGGCTGGAGGACGATGTATTGAATCGCGACGCAATTTGTGTGTTCCATCGTCATTAACAGGCTCTGAACGTTACAATTAACTGTCAGTTTTGCGTCGGATTCGAAAATCAAGACTCACAGGAGATCGACCATAAGGTGCCCAGGCAGCAATAGACCCTTGGAGACAGGTCGGCCGGAGGACGATGTATTGAATCGCGACGCAATTTGTGTGTTCCATCGTCATTAACAGGATCTGAACCTTACAATTAACTGTCAGTTTTGCGTCGGATTCGTAAATCTAGACTCACAGAAGAACGACCATAAGGTGCCAGAGGCAGCACTAGACCCTTGGAGACAAGTCGGCTGGAGGACGATGTATTGAATCGCGACGCAATTTGTGTGTTCCATCGTCATTAACAGGCTCTGAACCTTACAATTAACTGTCAGTTTTGCGTCGGATTCATAAGTCTAGACTCACAGGAGAACGACCATAAGGTGCCCGAGGCAGCACTAGACCCTTGGAGACAAGTCGGCTGGAGGACGATGTATTGAATCGCGACGCAATTTGTGTGTTCCATCGTCATTAACAGGCTCTGAACGTTACAATTAACTGTCAGTTTTGCGTCGGATTCGAAAATCTAGACTCACAGGAGATCGACCATAAGGTGCCCGAGGCAGCAATACACCCTTGGAGACAGGTCGGCCGGAGGACGACGTATTGAATCGCGACGCGATTTGTGTGTTCCATTGTCATTAAGAGGCTCTGAACCTTACAATTAACTGTAACTTTTGCGTCGGATTCGAAAATCTAGTCTCACAGAAGAACGACCATAAGGTGCCCGAGGCAGCACTAGACCCTTGGAGACAAGTCGGCTGGAGGACGATGAATTGAATCGCGACGCAATTTGTGTGTTCCATCGTCATTAACAGGCTCTGAACCTTACAATTAACTGTCAGTTTTGCGTCGGATTCATAAGTCTAGACTCACAGGAGAACGACCATAAGGTGCCCGAGGCAGCAATAGACCCTTGGAGACAGGTCGGCCGGAGGACGATGTATTGAATCGCGACGCAATTTGTGTGTTCCATCGTCATGAACAGGCTCTGAACGTTACAATTAACTGTCAGTTTTGCGTCGCATTCGAAAATCTAGACTCACAGGAGATCGACCATAAGGTGCCCGAGGCAGCAATAGACCCTTGGAGACAGGTCGGCCGGAGGACGATGTATTGAATCGCGACGCGATTTGTGTGTTCCATCGTCATTAACAGGCTCTGAACCTTACAATTAACTGTCAGTTTTGCGTCGGATTCGAAAATCTAGACTCACAGGAGAACGACCATAAGGTGACCGAGGCAGCAATAGACCCTTGGAGACAGGTCGGCCGGAGGACGATGTATTGATTCGCGACGCGATTTGTGTGTTCCATCGTCATTAACAGGCTCTGAACGTTACAATTAACTGTCAGTTTTGCGTCGGATTCGAAAATCTAGACTCACAGGAGATCGACCATAAGGTGCCCAAGCAGCAATAGACCCTTGGAGACAGGTCGGGCGCTGATAACCTCGCTGTTGTGCGCCCTAAAACACTAATCATCATCATCATCATCTTGGAGACAGGTCGGCCGGAGGACGATGTATTGAATCGCGACGCAATTTGTGTGTTCCAACGTCATTAACAGGATCTGAACCTTACAATTAACTGTCAGTTTTGCGTCGGATTCGTAAATCTAGACTCACAGAAGAACGACCATAAGGTGCCAGAGGCAGCACTAGACCCTTGGAGACAAGTCGGCTGGAGGACGATGTATTGAATCGCGACGCAATTTGTGTGTTCCATCGTCATTAACAGGCTCTGAACCTTGCAATTAACTGTCAGTTTTGCGTCGGATTCATAAGTCTAGACTCACAGGAGAACGACCATAAGGTGCCCGAGGCAGCAATAGACCCTTGGAGACAGGTCGGCCAGAGGACGATGTATTGAATCGCGACGCAATTTGTGTGTTCCATCGTCATTAACAGGCTCTGAACCTTACAATTAACTGTCAGTTTTGCGTCGGATTCGAAAATCTAGACTCACAGTAGATCGACCATAAGGTGCCCGAGGCAGCAATAGACCCTTGGAGACAGGTCGGCCGGAGGACGATGAATTGAATCGCGACGCGATTTGTGTGTTCCATCGTCATTAACAGGCTCTGAACGTTACAATTAACTATCAGTTTTGCGTCGGATTCGAAAATCTAGACTCACAGGAGATCGACCATAAGGTGCCCGAGGCTGCAATAGACCCTTGGAGACAGGTCGGCCGGAGGACGATGTATTGAATCGCGACGGGATTTGTGTGTTCCATCGTCATTAACAGGCTCTGAACGTTACAATTAACTGTCAGTTTTGCGTCGGATTCGAAAATCTAGACTCACAGGAGATCGACCATAAGGTGTCCGAGGCAGCACTAGACCCTTGGAGACAAGTCGGCCGGAGGACGATGTATTGAATCGCGACGCGATTTGTGTGTTCCATCGTCATTAACAGGCTCTGAACGTTACAATTAACTGCGTCGGATTCGAAAATCTAGACTCACAGGAGATCGACCATAAGGTGCCCGAGGCAGCAATAGACCCTTGGAGACAGGTCGGCCGGAGGACGATGTATTGAATCGCGACGCGATTTGTGTGTTCCATTGTCATTAAGAGGCTCTGAACCTTACAATTAACTGTCAGTTTTGCGTCGGATTCGAAAATCTAGACTCACAGGAGAACGACCATAAGGTGTCCGAGGCAGCACTAGACCCTTGGAGACAAGTCGGCTGGAGGACGATGCATTTAATCGCGACGCAATTTGTGTGTTCCATCGTCATTAACAGGCTCTGAACGTTACAATTAACTGCGTCGGATTCGAAAATCTAGACTCACAGGAGATCGACCATAAGGTGCCCGA
Source organism: Schistocerca nitens (assembly GCF_023898315.1). Lineage (NCBI taxonomy): Eukaryota > Metazoa > Arthropoda > Insecta > Orthoptera > Acrididae > Schistocerca > Schistocerca nitens. The sequence goes on along the minus strand of NC_064615.1, from coordinate 1,197,561,336 downwards.
GGCAGCAATAGACCCTTGGAGACAGGTCGGCCGGAAGACGATGTATTGAATCGCGACGCGATTTGTGTGTTCCATTGTTATTAAGTGGCTCTGAACCATACAATTAACTGTCAGTTTTGCGTCGGATTCGAAAATCTAGACTCACAGCAGAACGACCATAAGGTGACCGAGGCAGCAATAGACCCTTGGAGACAGGTCGGCCGGAGGACGATGTATTGATTCGCGACGCGATTTGTGTGTTCCATCGTCATTAACAGGCTCTGAACGTTACATTTAACTGTCAGTTTTGCGTCGGATTCGAAAATCAAGACTCACAGGAGATCGACCATAAGGTGCCCGAGGCAGCAATAGACCCTTGGAGACAGGTCGGCCGGAGGACGATGTATTGAATCGCGACGCGATGTGTGTTCCATTGTCATTAAGAGGCTCTGAACGTTACAATTAACTGTCAGTTTGGCGTAGGATTCGAAAATCTAGACTCACAGGTGAACGACCATAAGCTGTCCGAGGCAGCACTAGACCCTTGGAGACAAGTCGGCTGGAGGACGATGTATTGAATCGCGACGCAATTTGTGTGTTCCATCGTCATTAACAGGCTCTGAACGTTACAATTAACTGTCAGTTTTGCGTCGGATTCGAAAATCAAGACTCACAGGAGATCGACCATAAGGTGCCCAGGCAGCAATAGACCCTTGGAGACAGGTCGGCCGGAGGACGATGTATTGAATCGCGACGCAATTTGTGTGTTCCATCGTCATTAACAGGATCTGAACCTTACAATTAACTGTCAGTTTTGCGTCGGATTCGTAAATCTAGACTCACAGAAGAACGACCATAAGGTGCCAGAGGCAGCACTAGACCCTTGGAGACAAGTCGGCTGGAGGACGATGTATTGAATCGCGACGCAATTTGTGTGTTCCATCGTCATTAACAGGCTCTGAACGTTACAATTAACTGTCAGTTTTGCGTCGGATTCATAAGTCTAGACTCACAGGAGAACGACCATAAGGTGCCCGAGGCAGCACTAGACCCTTGGAGACAAGTCGGCTGGAGGACGATGTATTGAATCGCGACGCAATTTGTGTGTTCCATCGTCATTAACAGGCTCTGAACGTTACAATTAACTGTCAGTTTTGCGTCGGATTCGAAAATCTAGACTCACAGGAGATCGACCATAAGGTGCCCGAGGCAGCAATACACCCTTGGAGACAGGTCGGCCGGAGGACGACGTATTGAATCGCGACGCGATTTGTGTGTTCCATTGTCATTAAGAGGCTCTGAACCTTACAATTAACTGTAACTTTTGCGTCGGATTCGAAAATCTAGTCTCACAGAAGAACGACCATAAGGTGCCCGAGGCAGCACTAGACCCTTGGAGACAAGTCGGCTGGAGGACGATGAATTGAATCGCGACGCAATTTGTGTGTTCCATCGTCATTAACAGGCTCTGAACCTTACAATTAACTGTCAGTTTTGCGTCGGATTCGTAAATCTAGACTCACAGAAGAACGACCATAAGGTGCCAGAGGCAGCACTAGACCCTTGGAGACAAGTCGGCTGGAGGACGATGTATTGAATCGCGACGCAATTTGTGTGTTCCATCGTCATTAACAGGCTCTGAACCTTGCAATTAACTGTCAGTTTTGCGTCGGATTCATAAGTCTAGACTCACAGGAGAACGACCATAAGGTGCCCGAGGCAGCAACAGACCCTTGGAGACAGGTCGGCCGGAAGACGATGTATTGAATCGCGACGCGATTTGTGTGTTCCATTGTTATTAAGTGGCTCTGAACCATACAATTAACTGTCAGTTTTGCGTCGGATTCGAAAATCTAGACTCACAGGAGAACGACCATACGGTGTCCGAGGCAGCACTAGACCCTTGGAGACAAGTCGGCTTTAGGACGATGTATTGAATCGCGACGCAATTTGTGTGTTCCATCGTCATTAACAGGCTCTGAACGTTACAATTAACTGTCAGTTTTGCAACGGATTCGAAAATCTAGACTCACAGGAGATCGACCATAAGGTGCCCGAGGCAGCAATAGACCCTTGGAGACAGGTCGGCCGGAGGACGATGTATTGAATCGCGACGCGATTTGTGTGTTCCATTGTCATTAAGAGGCTCTGAACGTTACAATTAACTGTCAGTTTGGCGTAGGATTCGAAAATCTAGACTCACAGGTGAACGACCATAAGCTGTCCGAGGCAGCAATAGACCCTTGGAGACAAGTCGGCTGGAGGACGATGTATTGAATCGCGACGCAATTTGTGTGTTCCATCGTCATTAACAGGCTCTGAACCTTGCAATTAACTGTCAGTTTTGCGTCGGATTCATAAGTCTAGACTCACAGGAGAACGACCATAAGGTGCCCGAGGCAGCAATAGACCCTTGGAGACAGGTCGGCCAGAGGACGATGTATTGAATCGCGACGCAATTTGTGTGTTCCATCGTCATTAACAGGCTCTGAACGTTACAATTAACTGTCAGTTTTGCGTCGGATTCGAAAATCTAGACTCACAGGAGATCGACCATAAGGTGTCCGAGGCAGCACTAGACCCTTGGAGACAAGTCGGCCGGAGGACGATGTATTGAATCGCGACGCGATTTGTGTGTTCCATCGTCATTAACAGGCTCTGAACGTTACAATTAACTGCGTCGGATTCGAAAATCTAGACTCACAGGAGATCGACCATAAGGTGCCCGAGGCAGCAATAGACCCTTGGAGACAGGTCGGCCGGAGGACGATGTATTGAATCGCGACGCGATTTGTGTGTTCCATTGTCATTAAGAGGCTCTGAACCTTACAATTAACTGTCAGTTTTGCGTCGGATTCGAAAATCTAGACTCACAGGAGAACGACCATAAGGTGTCCGAGGCAGCACTAGACCCTTGGAGACAAGTCGGCTGGAGGACGATGCATTTAATCGCGACGCAATTTGTGTGTTCCATCGTCATTAACAGGCTCTGAACGTTACAATTAACTGCGTCGTATTCGAAAATCTAAACTCACAGGAGATCGACCATAAGGTGCCCGAGGCAGCAATAGACCCTTGGAGACAGGTCGGCCGGAAGACGATGTATTGAATCGCGACGCGATTTGTGTGTTCCATTGTTATTAAGTGGCTCTGAACCATACAATTAACTGTCAGTTTTGCGTCGGATTCGAAAATCTAGACTCACAGGAGAACGACCATACGGTGTCCGAGGCAGCACTAGACCCTTGGAGACAAGTCGGCTTTAGGACGATGTATTGAATCGCGACGCAATTTGTGTGTTCCATCGTCATTAACAGGCTCTGAACGTTACAATTAACTGTCAGTTTTGCAACGGATTCGAAAATCTAGACTCACAGGAGAACGACCATAAGGTGACCGAGGCAGCATTAGACCCTTGGAGACAGGTCGGCCGGAGGACGATGTATTGAATCGCGACGCGATTTGTGTGTTCCATCGTCATTAACAGGCTCTGAACGTTACAATTAACTGTCAGTTTTGCGTCGGATTCGAAAATCTAGACTCACAGGAGATCGACCATAAGGTGCCCGAAGCAGCAATAGACCCTTGGAGACAGGTCGGCCGGAGGACGATGTATTGAATCGCGACGCGATTTGTGTGTTCCATTGTCATTAAGAGGCTCTGAACGTTACAATTAACTGTCAGTTTGGCGTAGGATTCGAAAATCTAGACTCACAGGTGAACGACCATAAGCTGTCCGAGGCAGCAATAGACCCTTGGAGACAAGTCGGCTGGAGGACGATGTATTGAATCGCGACGCAATTTGTGTGTTCCATCGTCATTAACAGGATCTGAACCTTACAATTAATTGTCAGTTTTGCGTTGGATTCGAAAATCTAGACTCACAGAAGAACGACCATAAGGTGCCCGAGGCAGCGCTAGACCCTTGGAGACAAGTCGGCTGGAGAACGATGTATTGAATCGCGACGCAATTTGTGTGTTCCATCGTCATTAACAGGCTCTGAACCTTACCATTATTTGTCAGTTTTGCGTCGGATTCATAAGTCTAGACTCACAGGAGAACGACCATAAGGTGCCCGAGTCAGCAATAGACCATTGGAGACAGGTCGGCCGGAGGACGATGTATTGAATCGCGACGCTATTTGTGTGTTCCATCGTCATTAAGAGGCTCTGAACCTTACAATTAACTGTCAGTTTTGCGTCGGATTCGAAAATCTAGACTCACAGTAGATCGACCATAAGGTGCCCGAGGCAGCAATAGACCCTTGGAGACACGTCGGCCGGAGGACGATGAATTGAATCGCGACGCGATTTGTGTGTTCCATCGTAATTAACAGGCTCTGAACGTTACAATTAACTGTCAGTTTTGCGTCGGATTCGAAAATCTAGACTCACAGGAGATCGACCATAAGGTGCCCGAGGCAGCAATAGACCCTTGGAGACAGGTCGGCCGGAGGACGATGTATTGAATCGCGACGGGATTTGTGTGTTCCATCGTCATTAACAGGCTCTGAACGTTACAATTAACTGTCAGTTTTGCGTTGGATTCGAAAATCTAGACTCACAGGAGATCGACCATAAGGTGTCAGAGGTAGCACTAGACCCTTGGAGACAGGTCGGCCGGAGGACGATGTATTGAATCGCGACGCGATTTGTGTGTTCCGTCGTCATTAACAGGCTCTGAACGATACAATTAACTGCGTCGGATTCGAAAATCTAGACTCACAGGAGATCGACCATAAGGTGCCCGAGGCAGCAATAGACCCTTGGAGGCAGGTCGGCCGGAGGACGATGTATTGAATCGCAACGCGATTTGTGTGTTCCATTGTCATTAGGAGGCTCTGAACCTTACAATTAACTGTCAGTTTTGCGTCGGATTCGAAAATCTAGACTCACAGGAGAACGACCATACGGTGTCCGATGCAGCACTAGACCGTTGGAGACAAGTCGGCTGGAGGACGATGTATTGAATCGCGACGCAATTTGTGTTTTCCATCGTCATTAACAGGCTCTGAACGTTACAATTAACTGTCAGTTTTGCGTCGGATTCGAAAATCTAGACTCACAGGAGATCGACCATAAGGTGCCCGAGGCAGCAATACACCCTTGGAGACAGGTCGGCCGGAGGACGACGTATTGAATCGCGACGCGATTTGTGTGTTCCATTGTCATTAAGAGGCTCTGAACCTTACAATTAACTATAAGTTTTGCGTCGGATTCGAAAATCTAGACTCACAGGTGAACGACCATAAGCTGTCCGAGGCAGCACTAGACCCTTGGAGACAAGTCGGCTGGAGGACGATGTATTGAATCACGACGCAATTTGTGTGTTCCATCGTCATTAACAGGCTCTGAGCGTTACAATTAACTGTCAGTTTTGCGTCGGATTCGAAAATCTAGACTCACAGGAGATCGACCATAAGGTGCCCAGGCAGCAATAGACCCTTGGAGACAGGTCGGCCGGAGGACGATGTATTGAATCGCGACGCAATTTGTGTGTTCCATCGTCATTAACAGGATCTGAACCTTACAATTAACTGTCAGTTTTGCGTCGGATTCGAAAATCTAGACTCACAGAAGAACGACCATAAGGTGCCCGAGGCAGCACTAGACCCTTGGAGACAAGTCGGCTGGAGGACGATGTATTGAATCGCGACGCAATTTGTGTGTTCCATCGTCATTAAGAGGCTCTGAACGTTACAATTAACTGTCAGTTTTGCGTCGGATTCATAAGTCTAGACTCACAGGAGAACGACCATAAGGTGCCCGAGGCAGCAATAGACCCTTGGAGACAGGTCGGCCGGAGGACGATGTATTGAATCGCGACGCGATTTGTGTGTTCCATCGTCATTAACAGGCGCTGAACGTTACAATTAACTGTCAGTTTTGCGTCGGATTCGAAAATCTAGACTCACAGGAGATCGACCATAAGGTGCCCGAGGCAGCAATAGACCCTTGGAGACAGGTCGGCCGGAGGACGATGTATTGAATCGCGACGGGATTTGTGTGTTCCATCGTCATTAACAGGCTCTGAACGTTACAATTAACTGTCAGTTTTGCGTCGCATTCGAAAATCTAGACTCACAGGAGATCGACCATAAGGTGCCCGAGGCAGCAATAGACCCTTGGAGACAGGTCGGCCGGAGGACGATGTATTGAATCGCGACGCAATTTGTGTGTTCCATTGTCATTAAGAGCCTCTGAACCTTACAATTAACGGTCAGTTTTGCGTCGGATTCGAAAATCTAGACTCACAGAAGAACGACCATAGGGTGCCCGAGGCAGCACTAGACCCTTGGAGACAAGTCGGCTGGAGGACGATGTATTGAATCGTGTCACGATTTGTGTGCTCCATCGTCATTAACAGGCGCTGAACGTTACAATTAACTGTCAGTTTTGCGTCGGATTCGAAAATCTAGACTCACAGGAGATCGACCATAAGGTGCCCGAGGCAGCAATAGACCCTTGGAGACAGGTCGGTCGGAGGACAATGTATTGAATCGCGACGCAATTTGTGTGTTCCATTGTCATTAAGAGGCTCTGAACCTTACAATTAACTGTCAGTTTTGCGTCGGATTCGAAAATCCAGACTCACAGAGGAACGACCATAAGGTGCCCGAGGCAGCACTAGACCCTTGGAGACAAGTCGGCTGGAGGACGATGTATTGAATCGCGACGCGATTTGTGTGTCCCATCGTCATTAACAGGCTCTGAACGTTACAATTAACTGTCAGTTTTGCGTCGGATTCGAAAATCTAGACTCACAGGAGAAAGACCATAAGGTGCCCGAGGCAGCAATAAACCCTTGGAGACAGGTCGGCCGGAGGACGATGTATTGAATCGCGACGCAATTTGTGTGTTCCATCGTCATTAACAGGCTCTGAACCTTACAATTAACTGTCAGTTTTGCGTCGGATTCGAAAATCTAGACTCACAGGAGATCGTCCATAAGGTGCCAGAGGCAGCAATAGACCCTTGGAGACAGGTCGGCCGGAGGACGATGTATTGAATCGCGACGCGATTTGTGTGTTCCATCGTCATTAACAGGCTCTGAACGTTACAATTAACTGTCAGTTATCCGTCGGATTCAAAAAACTGGAAACAGGAGATCGACCATAAGGTGCCAGAGGCAGCAATAGACCCTTGGAGACAGGTCGGCCGGAGGACGATGTATTGAATCGCGACGCGATTTGTGTGTTCCATTGTCATTAAGAGGCACTGAACCTTACAATTAACTGTCAGTTTTGCGTCGGATTCGAAAATCTAGACTCACAGGAGATCGACCATAAGGTGCCCGAGGCAGCAATACACCCTTGGAGACAGGTCGGCCGGAGGACGACGTATTGAATCGCGACGCAATTTGTGTGTTCCATTGTCATTAAGAGGCTCTGAACCTCACAATTAACTATAAGTTTTGCGTCGGATTCGAAAATCTAGACTCACAGAAGAACGACCATAAGGTGCCCGAGGCAGCACTAGACCCTTGGAGACAAGTCGGCTGGAGGACGATGTATTGAATCGCGACGCAATTTGTGTGTTCCATCGTCATTAACAGGCTCTGAACCTTACAATTAACTGTCAGTTTTGCGTCGGATTCATAAGTCTAGACTCACAGGAGAACGACCATAAGGTGCCCGAGGCAGCAATAGACCCTTGGAGACAGGTCGGCCGGAGGACGATGTATTGAATCGCGACGCAATTTGTGTGTTCCATCGTCATGAACAGGCTCTGAACGTTACAATTAACTGTCAGTTTTGCGTCGCATTCGAAAATCTAGACTCACAGGAGATCGACGATAAGGTGCCCGAGGCAGCAATAGACCCTTGGAGACAGGTCGGCCGGAGGACGATGTATTGAATCGCGACGCGATTTGTGTGTTCCATCGTCATTAACAGGCTCTGAACCTTATAATTAACTGTCAGTTTTGCGTCGGATTCGAAAATGTAGACTCACAGGAGAACGACCATAAGGTGACCGAGGCAGCAATAGACCCTTGGAGACAGGTCGGCCGGAGGACGATGTATTGAATCGCGACGCGATTTGTGTGTTCCATCGTCATTAACAGGCTCTGAACGTTACAATTAACTGTCAGTTTTGCGTCGGATTCGAAAATCTAGACTCACAGGAGATCGACCATAAGGTGCCCGAGGCAGCAATAGACCCTTGGAGACAGGTCGGCCGGAGGACGGTGTATTGAATCGCGACGCGATTTGTGTGTTCCATTGTCATTAAGAGGCTCTGAACCTTACAATTAACTGTCAGTTTGGCGTCGGATTCGAAAATCTAGACTCACAGGTGAACGACCATAAGCTGTCCGAGGCAGCACTAGACCCTTGGAGACAAGTCGGCTGGAGGACGATGTATTGAATCACGACGCAATTTGTGTGTTCCATCGTCACTAACAGGCTCTGAGCGTTACAATTAACTGTCAGTTTTGCGTCGGATTCGAAAATCTAGAATCACAGGAGATCGACCATAAGGTGCCCAGGCAGCAATAGACCCTTGGAGACAGGTCGGCCGGAGGACGATGTATTGAATCGCGACGCAATTTGTGTGTTCCATCGTCATTAACAGGATCTGAACCTTACAATTAACTGTCAGTTTTGCGTCGGATTCGAAAATCTAGACTCACAGAAGAACGACCATTAGGTGCCCGAGGCAGCACTAGACCCTTGGAGACAAGTCGGCTGGAGGACGATGTATTGAATCGCGACGCAATTTGTGTGTTCCATCGTCATTAACAGGCTCTGAACCTTACAATTAACTGTCAGTTTTGCGTCGGATTCATAAGTCTAGACTCACAGGAGAACGACCATAAGGTGCCCGAGGCAGCAATAGACCCTTGGAGACAGGTCGGCCGGAGGACGATGTATTGAATCGCGACGCAATTTGTGTGTTCCATCGTCATTAACAGGCTCTGAACCTTACAATTAACTGTCAGTTTTGCGTCGGATTCGAAAATCTAGACTCACAGGAGATCGACCATAAGGTGCCCGAGGCAGCAATAGACCCTTGGAGACAGGTCGGCCGGAGGACGATGTATTGAATCGCGACGCGATTTGTGTGTTCCATCGTCATTAACAGGCGCTGAACGTTACAATTAACTGTCAGTTTTGCGTCGGATTCGAAAATCTAGACTCACAGGAGATCGACCATAAGGTGCCCGAGGCAGCAATACACCATTGGAGACAGGTCGGCCGGAGGACGATGTATTGAATCGCGACGGGATTTGTGTGTTCCATCGTCATTAACAGGCTCTGAACGTTACAATTAACTGTCAGTTTTGCGTCGCATTCGAAAATCTAGACTCACAGGAGATCGACCATAAGGTGCCCGAGGCAGCAATAGACCCTTGGAGACAGGTCGGCCGGAGGACGATGTATTGAATCGCGACGCAATTTGTGTGTTCCATTGTCATTAAGAGCCTCTGAACCTTACAATTAACGGTCAGTTTTGCGTCGGATTCGAAAATCTAGACTCACAGAAGAACGACCATAGGGTGCCCGAGGCAGCACTAGACCCTTGGAGACAAGTCGGCTGGAGGACGATGTATTGAATCGTGTCACGATTTGTGTGCTCCATCGTCATTAACAGGCGCTGAACGTTACAATTAACTGTCAGTTTTGCGTCGGATTCGAAAATCTAGACTCACAGGAGATCGACCATAAGGTGCCCGAGGCAGCAATAGACCCTTGGAGACAGGTCGGTCGGAGGACAATGTATTGAATCGCGACGCAATTTGTGTGTTCCATTGTCATTAAGAGGCTCTGAACCTTACAATTAACTGTCAGTTTTGCGTCGGATTCGAAAATCCAGACTCACAGAGGAACGACCATAAGGTGCCCGAGGCAGCACTAGACCCTTGGAGACAAGTCGGCTGGAGGACGATATATTGAATCGCGACGCGATTTGTGTGTCCCATCGTCATTAACAGGCTCTGAACGTTACAATTAACTGTCAGTTTTGCGTCGGATTCGAAAATCTAGACTCACAGGAGAAAGACCATAAGGTGCCCGAGGCAGCAATAGACCCTTGGAGACAGGTCGGCCGGAGGACGATGTATTGAATCGCGACGCAATTTGTGTGTTCCATCGTCATTAACAGGCTCTGAACCTTACAATTAACTGTCAGTTTTGCGTCGGATTCGAAAATCTAGACTCACAGGAGATCGACCATAAGGTGCCAGAGGCAGCAATAGACCCTTGGAGACAGGTCGGCCGGAGGACGATGTATTGAATCGCGACGCGATTTGTGTGTTCCATCGTCATTAACAGGCTCTGAACGTTACAATTAACTGTCAGTTATGCGTCGGATTCAAAAAACTGGAAACAGGAGATCGACCATAAGGTGCCAGAGGCAGCAATAGACCCTTGGAGACAGGTCGGCCGGAGGACGATGTATTGAATCGCGACGCGATTTGTGTGTTCCATTGTCATTAAGAGGCACTGAACCTTACAATTAACTGTCAGTTTTGCGTCGGATTCGAAAATCTAGACTCACAGGAGATCGACCATAAGGTGCCCGAGGCAGCAATACACCCTTGGAGACAGGTCGGCCGGAGGACGACGTATTGAATCGCGACGCAATTTGTGTGTTCCATTGTCATTAAGAGGCTCTGAACCTCACAATTAACTATAAGTTTTGCGTCGGATTCGAAAATCTAGACTCACAGAAGAACGACCATAAGGTGCCCGAGGCAGCACTAGACCCTTGGAGACAAGTCGGCTGGAGGACGATGTATTGAATCGCGACGCAATTTGTGTGTTCCATCGTCATTAACAGGCTCTGAACCTTACAATTAACTGTCAGTTTTGCGTCGGATTCATAAGTCTAGACTCACAGGAGAACGACCATAAGGTGCCCGAGGCAGCAATAGACCCTTGGAGACAGGTCGGCCGGAGGACGATGTATTGAATCGCGACGCAATTTGTGTGTTCCATCGTCATGAACAGGCTCTGAACGTTACAATTAACTGTCAGTTTTGCGTCGCATTCGAAAATCTAGACTCACAGGAGATCGACGATAAGGTGCCCGAGGCAGCAATAGACCCTTGGAGACAGGTCGGCCGGAGGACGATGTATTGAATCGCGACGCGATTTGTGTGTTCCATCGTCATTAACAGGCTCTGAACCTTATAATTAACTGTCAGTTTTGCGTCGGATTCGAAAATGTAGACTCACAGGAGAACGACCATAAGGTGACCGAGGCAGCAATAGACCCTTGGAGACAGGTCGGCCGGAGGACGATGTATTGAATCGCGACGCGATTTGTGTGTTCCATCGTCATTAACAGGCTCTGAACGTTACAATTAACTGTCAGTTTTGCGTCGGATTCGAAAATCTAGACTCACAGGAGATCGACCATAAGGTGCCCGAGGCAGCAATAGACCCTTGGAGACAGGTCGGCCGGAGGACGGTGTATTGAATCGCGACGCGATTTGTGTGTTCCATTGTCATTAAGAGGCTCTGAACCTTACAATTAACTGTCAGTTTGGCGTCGGATTCGAAAATCTAGACTCACAGGTGAACGACCATAAGCTGTCCGAGGCAGCACTAGACCCTTGGAGACAAGTCGGCTGGAGGACGATGTATTGAATCACGACGCAATTTGTGTGTTCCATCGTCACTAACAGGCTCTGAGCGTTACAATTAACTGTCAGTTTTGCGTCGGATTCGAAAATCTAGAATCACAGGAGATCGACCATAAGGTGCCCAGGCAGCAATAGACCCTTGGAGACAGGTCGGCCGGAGGACGATGTATTGAATCGCGACGCAATTTGTGTGTTCCATCGTCATTAACAGGATCTGAACCTTACAATTAACTGTCAGTTTTGCGTCGGATTCGAAAATCTAGACTCACAGAAGAACGACCATAAGGTGCCCGAGGCAGCACTAGACCCTTGGAGACAAGTCGGCTGGAGGACGATGTATTGAATCGCGACGCAATTTGTGTGTTCCATCGTCATTAACAGGCTCTGAACCTTACAATTAACTGTCAGTTTTGCGTCGGATTCATAAGTCTAGACTCACAGGAGAACGACCATAAGGTGCCCGAGGCAGCAATAGACCCTTGGAGACAGGTCGGCCGGAGGACGATGTATTGAATCGCGACGCAATTTGTGTGTTCCATCGTCATTAACAGGCTCTGAACCTTACAATTAACTGTCAGTTTTGCGTCGGATTCGAAAATCTAGACTCACAGGAGATCGACCATAAGGTGCCCGAGGCAGCAATAGACCCTTGGGGACAGGTCGGCCGGAGGACGATGTATTGAATCGCGACGCGATTTGTGTGTTCCATCGTCATTAACAGGCTCTGAACGTTACAATTAACTGTCAGTTTTGCGTCGGATTCGAAAATCTAGACTCACAGGAGATCGACCATAAGGTGCCCGAGGCAGCAATACACCCTTGGAGACAGGTCGGCCGGAGGACGATGTATTGAATCGCGACGCGATTTGTGTGTTCCATCGTCATTAACAGGCTCTGAACGTTACAATTAACTGTCAGTTTTGCGTCGGATTCGAAAATCTAGACTCACAGGAGATTGACCATAAGGTGCCCGAGGCAGCAATAGACCCTTGGAGACAGGTCGGCCGGAGGACGATGTATTGAATCGCGACGCGATTTGTGTGTTCCATTGTCATTAAGAGGCTCTGAACGTTACAATTAACTGTCAGTTTTGCGTCGGATTCGAAAATCTCGACTCACAGGAGATCGACCATAAGGTGCCCGAGGCAGCAATAGACCCTTGGAGACAGGTCGGCCGGAGGACGATGTATTGAATCGCGACGCAATTTGTGTGTTCCATTGTCATTAAGAGCCTCTGAACCTTACAATTAACGGTCAGTTTTGCGTCGGATTCGAAAATCTAGACTCACAGAAGAACGACCATAGGGTGCCCGAGGCAGCACTAGACCCTTGGAGACAAGTCGGCTGGAGGACGATGTATTGAATCGTGTCACGATTTGTGTGCTCCATCGTCATTAACAGGCGCTGAACGTTACAATTAACTGTCAGTTTTGCGTCGGATTCGAAAATCTAGACTCACAGGAGATCGACCATAAGGTGCCCGAGGCAGCAATAGACCCTTGGAGACAGGTCGGTCGGAGGACAATGTATTGAATCGCGACGCAATTTGTGTGTTCCATTGTCATTAAGAGGCTCTGAACCTTACAATTAACTGTCAGTTTTGCGTCGGATTCGAAAATCCAGACTCACAGAGGAACGACCATAAGGTGCCCGAGGCAGCACTAGACCCTTGGAGACAAGTCGGCTGGAGGACGATATATTGAATCGCGACGCGATTTGTGTGTCCCATCGTCATTAACAGGCTCTGAACGTTACAATTAACTGTCAGTTTTGCGTCGGATTCGAAAATCTAGACTCACAGGAGAAAGACCATAAGGTGCCCGAGGCAGCAATAGACCCTTGGAGACAGGTCGGCCGGAGGACGATGTATTGAATCGCGACGCAATTTGTGTGTTCCATCGTCATTAACAGGCTCTGAACCTTACAATTAACTGTCAGTTTTGCGTCGGATTCGAAAATCTAGACTCACAGGAGATCGACCATAAGGTGCCAGAGGCAGCAATAGACCCTTGGAGACAGGTCGGCCGGAGGACGATGTATTGAATCGCGACGCGATTTGTGTGTTCCATCGTCATTAACAGGCTCTGAACGTTACAATTAACTGTCAGTTATGCGTCGGATTCAAAAAACTGGAAACAGGAGATCGACCATAAGGTGCCAGAGGCAGCAATAGACCCTTGGAGACAGGTCGGCCGGAGGACGATGTATTGAATCGCGACGCGATTTGTGTGTTCCATTGTCATTAAGAGGCACTGAACCTTACAATTAACTGTCAGTTTTGCGTCGGATTCGAAAATCTAGACTCACAGGAGAACGACCATAAGGTGCCCGAGGCAGCAAGAGACCCTAGGAGACAGGTCGGCTGTGGGACGATGTATTGAATCGCGACGCAATTTGTGTGTTCCATCGTCATCAAGAGGCTCTGAACGTTACAATTCACTGTCAGTTTTGCGTCGGATTCGAAAATCTAGACTCACAGGAGAACGAGCATATGGTGCCCGAGGCAGCACTAGACCCTTGGAGACAAGTCGGCTGTAGGACGATGTATTGAATCGCGACGCAATTTGTGTGTTCCATCGTCATTAAGAGGCTCTGAACGTTACAATTAACTGTCAGTTTTGCGTCGGATTCGAAAATCTAGAATCACAGGAGAACGACCATAAGGTGCCCGAGGCAGCAATAGACCCTTGGAGACAGGTCGGCCGGAGGACGATGTATTGAATCGCGACGCAATTTGTGTGTTCCATCGTCATGAACAGGCTCTGAACGTTACAATTAACTGTCAGTTTTGCGTCGCATTCGAAAATCTAGACTCACAGGAGATCGACGATAAGGTGCCCGAGGCAGCAATAGACCCTTGGAGACAGGTCGGCCGGAGGACGATGTATTGAATCGCGACGCGATTTGTGTGTTCCATCGTCATTAACAGGCTCTGAACCTTATAATTAACTGTCAGTTTTGCGTCGGATTCGAAAATGTAGACTCACAGGAGAACGACCATAAGGTGACCGAGGCAGCAATAGACCCTTGGAGACAGGTCGGCCGGAGGACGATGTATTGAATCGCGACGCGATTTGTGTGTTCCATCGTCATTAACAGGCTCTGAACGTTACAATTAACTGTCAGTTTTGCGTCGGATTCGAAAATCTAGACTCACAGGAGATCGACCATAAGGTGCCCGAGGCAGCAATAGACCCTTGGAGACAGGTCGGCCGGAGGACGGTGTATTGAATCGCGACGCGATTTGTGTGTTCCATTGTCATTAAGAGGCTCTGAACCTTACAATTAACTGTCAGTTTGGCGTCGGATTCGAAAATCTAGACTCACAGGTGAACGACCATAAGCTGTCCGAGGCAGCACTAGACCCTTGGAGACAAGTCGGCTGGAGGACGATGTATTGAATCACGACGCAATTTGTGTGTTCCATCGTCACTAACAGGCTCTGAGCGTTACAATTAACTGTCAGTTTTGCGTCGGATTCGAAAATCTAGAATCACAGGAGATCGACCATAAGGTGCCCAGGCAGCAATAGACCCTTGGAGACAGGTCGGCCGGAGGACGATGTATTGAATCGCGACGCAATTTGTGTGTTCCATCGTCATTAACAGGATCTGAACCTTACAATTAACTGTCAGTTTTGCGTCGGATTCGAAAATCTAGACTCACAGAAGAACGACCATAAGGTGCCCGAGGCAGCACTAGACCCTTGGAGACAAGTCGGCTGGAGGACGATGTATTGAATCGCGACGCAATTTGTGTGTTCCATCGTCATTAACAGGCTCTGAACCTTACAATTAACTGTCAGTTTTGCGTCGGATTCATAAGTCTAGACTCACAGGAGAACGACCATAAGGTGCCCGAGGCAGCAATAGACCCTTGGAGACAGGTCGGCCGGAGGACGATGTATTGAATCGCGACGCAATTTGTGTGTTCCATTGTCATTAAGAGCCTCTGAACCTTACAATTAACGGTCAGTTTTGCGTCGGATTCGAAAATCTAGACTCACAGAAGAACGACCATAGGGTGCCCGAGGCAGCACTAGACCCTTGGAGACAAGTCGGCTGGAGGACGATGTATTGAATCGTGTCACGATTTGTGTGCTCCATCGTCATTAACAGGCGCTGAACGTTACAATTAACTGTCAGTTTTGCGTCGGATTCGAAAATCTAGACTCACAGGAGATCGACCATAAGGTGCCCGAGGCAGCAATAGACCCTTGGAGACAGGTCGGTCGGAGGACAATGTATTGAATCGCGACGCAATTTGTGTGTTCCATTGTCATTAAGAGGCTCTGAACCTTACAATTAACTGTCAGTTTTGCGTCGGATTCGAAAATCCAGACTCACAGAGGAACGACCATAAGGTGCCCGAGGCAGCACTAGACCCTTGGAGACAAGTCGGCTGGAGGACGATGTATTGAATCGCGACGCGATTTGTGTGTCCCATCGTCATTAACAGGCTCTGAACGTTACAATTAACTGTCAGTTTTGCGTCGGATTCGAAAATCTAGACTCACAGGAGAAAGACCATAAGGTGCCCGAGGCAGCAATAAACCCTTGGAGACAGGTCGGCCGGAGGACGATGTATTGAATCGCGACGCAATTTGTGTGTTCCATCGTCATTAACAGGCTCTGAACCTTACAATTAACTGTCAGTTTTGCGTCGGATTCGAAAATCTAGACTCACAGGAGATCGTCCATAAGGTGCCAGAGGCAGCAATAGACCCTTGGAGACAGGTCGGCCGGAGGACGATGTATTGAATCGCGACGCGATTTGTGTGTTCCATCGTCATTAACAGGCTCTGAACGTTACAATTAACTGTCAGTTATGCGTCGGATTCAAAAAACTGGAAACAGGAGATCGACCATAAGGTGCCAGAGGCAGCAATAGACCCTTGGAGACAGGTCGGCCGGAGGACGATGTATTGAATCGCGACGCGATTTGTGTGTTCCATTGTCATTAAGAGGCACTGAACCTTACAATTAACTGTCAGTTTTGCGTCGGATTCGAAAATCTAGACTCACAGGAGATCGACCATAAGGTGCCCGAGGCAGCAATACACCCTTGGAGACAGGTCGGCCGGAGGACGACGTATTGAATCGCGACGCAATTTGTGTGTTCCATTGTCATTAAGAGGCTCTGAACCTCACAATTAACTATAAGTTTTGCGTCGGATTCGAAAATCTAGACTCACAGAAGAACGACCATAAGGTGCCCGAGGCAGCACTAGACCCTTGGAGACAAGTCGGCTGGAGGACGATGTATTGAATCGCGACGCAATTTGTGTGTTCCATCGTCATTAACAGGCTCTGAACCTTACAATTAACTGTCAGTTTTGCGTCGGATTCATAAGTCTAGACTCACAGGAGAACGACCATAAGGTGCCCGAGGCAGCAATAGACCCTTGGAGACAGGTCGGCCGGAGGACGATGTATTGAATCGCGACGCAATTTGTGTGTTCCATCGTCATGAACAGGCTCTGAACGTTACAATTAACTGTCAGTTTTGCGTCGCATTCGAAAATCTAGACTCACAGGAGATCGACGATAAGGTGCCCGAGGCAGCAATAGACCCTTGGAGACAGGTCGGCCGGAGGACGATGTATTGAATCGCGACGCGATTTGTGTGTTCCATCGTCATTAACAGGCTCTGAACCTTATAATTAACTGTCAGTTTTGCGTCGGATTCGAAAATGTAGACTCACAGGAGAACGACCATAAGGTGACCGAGGCAGCAATAGACCCTTGGAGACAGGTCGGCCGGAGGACGATGTATTGAATCGCGACGCGATTTGTGTGTTCCATCGTCATTAACAGGCTCTGAACGTTACAATTAACTGTCAGTTTTGCGTCGGATTCGAAAATCTAGACTCACAGGAGATCGACCATAAGGTGCCCGAGGCAGCAATAGACCCTTGGAGACAGGTCGGCCGGAGGACGGTGTATTGAATCGCGACGCGATTTGTGTGTTCCATTGTCATTAAGAGGCTCTGAACCTTACAATTAACTGTCAGTTTGGCGTCGGATTCGAAAATCTAGACTCACAGGTGAACGACCATAAGCTGTCCGAGGCAGCACTAGACCCTTGGAGACAAGTCGGCTGGAGGACGATGTATTGAATCACGACGCAATTTGTGTGTTCCATCGTCACTAACAGGCTCTGAGCGTTACAATTAACTGTCAGTTTTGCGTCGGATTCGAAAATCTAGAATCACAGGAGATCGACCATAAGGTGCCCAGGCAGCAATAGACCCTTGGAGACAGGTCGGCCGGAGGACGATGTATTGAATCGCGACGCAATTTGTGTGTTCCATCGTCATTAACAGGATCTGAACCTTACAATTAACTGTCAGTTTTGCGTCGGATTCGAAAATCTAGACTCACAGAAGAACGACCATAAGGTGCCCGAGGCAGCACTAGACCCTTGGAGACAAGTCGGCTGGAGGACGATGTATTGAATCGCGACGCAATTTGTGTGTTCCATCGTCATTAACAGGCTCTGAACCTTACAATTAACTGTCAGTTTTGCGTCGGATTCATAAGTCTAGACTCACAGGAGAACGACCATAAGGTGCCCGAGGCAGCAATAGACCCTTGGAGACAGGTCGGCCGGAGGACGATGTATTGAATCGCGACGCAATTTGTGTGTTCCATCGTCATTAACAGGCTCTGAACCTTACAATTAACTGTCAGTTTTGCGTCGGATTCGAAAATCTAGACTCACAGGAGATCGACCATAAGGTGCCCGAGGCAGCAATAGACCCTTGGAGACAGGTCGGCCGGAGGACGATGTATTGAATCGCGACGCGATTTGTGTGTTCCATCGTCATTAACAGGCGCTGAACGTTACAATTAACTGTCAGTTTTGCGTCGGATTCGAAAATCTAGACTCACAGGAGATCGACCATAAGGTGCCCGAGGCAGCAATACACCATTGGAGACAGGTCGGCCGGAGGACGATGTATTGAATCGCGACGGGATTTGTGTGTTCCATCGTCATTAACAGGCTCTGAACGTTACAATTAACTGTCAGTTTTGCGTCGCATTCGAAAATCTAGACTCACAGGAGATCGACCATAAGGTGCCCGAGGCAGCAATAGACCCTTGGAGACAGGTCGGCCGGAGGACGATGTATTGAATCGCGACGCAATTTGTGTGTTCCATTGTCATTAAGAGCCTCTGAACCTTACAATTAACGGTCAGTTTTGCGTCGGATTCGAAAATCTAGACTCACAGAAGAACGACCATAGGGTGCCCGAGGCAGC
Organism: Schistocerca nitens; assembly: GCF_023898315.1. Lineage (NCBI taxonomy): Eukaryota > Metazoa > Arthropoda > Insecta > Orthoptera > Acrididae > Schistocerca > Schistocerca nitens. Next base: position 1,197,542,503 of record NC_064615.1, on the reverse strand, counting down.
ACTAGACCCTTGGAGACAAGTCGGCTGGAGGACGATGTATTGAATCGTGTCACGATTTGTGTGCTCCATCGTCATTAACAGGCGCTGAACGTTACAATTAACTGTCAGTTTTGCGTCGGATTCGAAAATCTAGACTCACAGGAGATCGACCATAAGGTGCCCGAGGCAGCAATAGACCCTTGGAGACAGGTCGGTCGGAGGACAATGTATTGAATCGCGACGCAATTTGTGTGTTCCATTGTCATTAAGAGGCTCTGAACCTTACAATTAACTGTCAGTTTTGCGTCGGATTCGAAAATCCAGACTCACAGAGGAACGACCATAAGGTGCCCGAGGCAGCACTAGACCCTTGGAGACAAGTCGGCTGGAGGACGATATATTGAATCGCGACGCGATTTGTGTGTCCCATCGTCATTAACAGGCTCTGAACGTTACAATTAACTGTCAGTTTTGCGTCGGATTCGAAAATCTAGACTCACAGGAGAAAGACCATAAGGTGCCCGAGGCAGCAATAGACCCTTGGAGACAGGTCGGCCGGAGGACGATGTATTGAATCGCGACGCAATTTGTGTGTTCCATCGTCATTAACAGGCTCTGAACCTTACAATTAACTGTCAGTTTTGCGTCGGATTCGAAAATCTAGACTCACAGGAGATCGACCATAAGGTGCCAGAGGCAGCAATAGACCCTTGGAGACAGGTCGGCCGGAGGACGATGTATTGAATCGCGACGCGATTTGTGTGTTCCATCGTCATTAACAGGCTCTGAACGTTACAATTAACTGTCAGTTATGCGTCGGATTCAAAAAACTGGAAACAGGAGATCGACCATAAGGTGCCAGAGGCAGCAATAGACCCTTGGAGACAGGTCGGCCGGAGGACGATGTATTGAATCGCGACGCGATTTGTGTGTTCCATTGTCATTAAGAGGCACTGAACCTTACAATTAACTGTCAGTTTTGCGTCGGATTCGAAAATCTAGACTCACAGGAGATCGACCATAAGGTGCCCGAGGCAGCAATACACCCTTGGAGACAGGTCGGCCGGAGGACGACGTATTGAATCGCGACGCAATTTGTGTGTTCCATTGTCATTAAGAGGCTCTGAACCTCACAATTAACTATAAGTTTTGCGTCGGATTCGAAAATCTAGACTCACAGAAGAACGACCATAAGGTGCCCGAGGCAGCACTAGACCCTTGGAGACAAGTCGGCTGGAGGACGATGTATTGAATCGCGACGCAATTTGTGTGTTCCATCGTCATTAACAGGCTCTGAACCTTACAATTAACTGTCAGTTTTGCGTCGGATTCATAAGTCTAGACTCACAGGAGAACGACCATAAGGTGCCCGAGGCAGCAATAGACCCTTGGAGACAGGTCGGCCGGAGGACGATGTATTGAATCGCGACGCAATTTGTGTGTTCCATCGTCATGAACAGGCTCTGAACGTTACAATTAACTGTCAGTTTTGCGTCGCATTCGAAAATCTAGACTCACAGGAGATCGACGATAAGGTGCCCGAGGCAGCAATAGACCCTTGGAGACAGGTCGGCCGGAGGACGATGTATTGAATCGCGACGCGATTTGTGTGTTCCATCGTCATTAACAGGCTCTGAACCTTATAATTGACTGTCAGTTTTGCGTCGGATTCGAAAATGTAGACTCACAGGAGAACGACCATAAGGTGACCGAGGCAGCAATAGACCCTTGGAGACAGGTCGGCCGGAGGACGATGTATTGAATCGCGACGCGATTTGTGTGTTCCATCGTCATTAACAGGCTCTGAACGTTACAATTAACTGTCAGTTTTGCGTCGGATTCGAAAATCTAGACTCACAGGAGATCGACCATAAGGTGCCCGAGGCAGCAATAGACCCTTGGAGACAGGTCGGCCGGAGGACGGTGTATTGAATCGCGACGCGATTTGTGTGTTCCATTGTCATTAAGAGGCTCTGAACCTTACAATTAACTGTCAGTTTGGCGTCGGATTCGAAAATCTAGACTCACAGGTGAACGACCATAAGCTGTCCGAGGCAGCACTAGACCCTTGGAGACAAGTCGGCTGGAGGACGATGTATTGAATCACGACGCAATTTGTGTGTTCCATCGTCACTAACAGGCTCTGAGCGTTACAATTAACTGTCAGTTTTGCGTCGGATTCGAAAATCTAGAATCACAGGAGATCGACCATAAGGTGCCCAGGCAGCAATAGACCCTTGGAGACAGGTCGGCCGGAGGACGATGTATTGAATCGCGACGCAATTTGTGTGTTCCATCGTCATTAACAGGATCTGAACCTTACAATTAACTGTCAGTTTTGCGTCGGATTCGAAAATCTAGACTCACAGAAGAACGACCATAAGGTGCCCGAGGCAGCACTAGACCCTTGGAGACAAGTCGGCTGGAGGACGATGTATTGAATCGCGACGCAATTTGTGTGTTCCATCGTCATTAACAGGCTCTGAACCTTACAATTAACTGTCAGTTTTGCGTCGGATTCATAAGTCTAGACTCACAGGAGAACGACCATAAGGTGCCCGAGGCAGCAATAGACCCTTGGAGACAGGTCGGCCGGAGGACGATGTATTGAATCGCGACGCAATTTGTGTGTTCCATCGTCATTAACAGGCTCTGAACCTTACAATTAACTGTCAGTTTTGCGTCGGATTCGAAAATCTAGACTCACAGGAGATCGACCATAAGGTGCCCGAGGCAGCAATAGACCCTTGGGGACAGGTCGGCCGGAGGACGATGTATTGAATCGCGACGCGATTTGTGTGTTCCATCGTCATTAACAGGCTCTGAACGTTACAATTAACTGTCAGTTTTGCGTCGGATTCGAAAATCTAGACTCACAGGAGATCGACCATAAGGTGCCCGAGGCAGCAATACACCCTTGGAGACAGGTCGGCCGGAGGACGATGTATTGAATCGCGACGCGATTTGTGTGTTCCATCGTCATTAACAGGCTCTGAACGTTACAATTAACTGTCAGTTTTGCGTCGGATTCGAAAATCTAGACTCACAGGAGATTGACCATAAGGTGCCCGAGGCAGCAATAGACCCTTGGAGACAGGTCGGCCGGAGGACGATGTATTGAATCGCGACGCGATTTGTGTGTTCCATTGTCATTAAGAGGCTCTGAACGTTACAATTAACTGTCAGTTTTGCGTCGGATTCGAAAATCTCGACTCACAGGAGATCGACCATAAGGTGCCCGAGGCAGCAATAGACCCTTGGAGACAGGTCGGCCGGAGGACGATGTATTGAATCGCGACTCAATTTGTGTGTTCCATTGTCATTAAGAGGCTCAGAACTTTACAATTAACTGTCAGTTTTGCGTCGGATTCGAAAATCTAGACTCACAGAAGAACGACCATAAGGTGCCCGAGGCAGCACTAGACCCTTGGAGACACGTCGGCCGGAGGACGATGTATTGAATCGCGACGCAATTTGTGTGTTCCATCGTCATTAACAGGCTCTGAACGTTACAATTAACTGTCAGTTTTGCGTCGGATTCGAAAACCTAGACTCACAGGAGAACGACCATAAGGTGCCCGAGGCAGCACTAGACCCTTGGATAAAAGTCGGCTGGAGGACGATGTATTGAATCGCGACGCAATTTGTGTGTTCCATCGTCATTAACAGGATCTGAACGTTACAATTAACTGTCAGTTTTGCTTCGGATTCGAAAAACTACACTCCTAGGAGAACGACCATAAGGTGCCCCGGGCAGCAATAGACCCTTGGAGACAGGTCGGCTGTCGGACGATGTATTGAATTTCGACGCAATTTGTGTGTTCCATCGTCATTAAGAGGCTCTGAACGTTACAATTAACTGTCAGTTTTGCGTCGGATTCGAAAATCTAGACTCACAGGAGAACGACCATAAGGTGCCCTAGGCAGCTATAGACCCATGGAGACAAGTCGGCTAGAGGACGATGTATTGAATCGCCACGCGATTTGCGTGTTCCATCGTCATTAACAGGCTCTGAACGTTACAATTAACTGTCAGGTTTGCGTCGGATTCGAAAATCTAGATTCACAGGAGATCGACCATAAGATGCCTGAGGCAGCAATAGACCCTTGGAGACAGGTCGCACGGAGGACGATGTATTGAATCGCGACGCAATTTGTGTGTTCCATTGTCATTAAGAGGCTCTGTACCTTACAATTAACTGTCAGTTTTGCGTCGGATTCGAAAATCTAGACTCACAGAGGAACGACCATAAGGTGCCCGACTCAGCACTAGACCCTTGGAGACAAGTCGGCTGGAGGACCATGTATTGAATCGCGACGCGATTTGTGTGTTCCATCGTCATTAACAGGCTCTCAACGTTACAATTAACTGTCAGTTTTGCGTCGGATTCGAAAATCTAGACTCACAGGAGATCGACCATAAGGTGCCCGAGGCAGCAATGGACCCTTGGAGACAGGTCGGCCGGAGGACGATGTATTGAATCGCGACGCAATTTGTGTGTTCCATTGTCATTAAGAGGCTCTGAACCTTACAATTAACTGTCAGTTTTGCGTCGGATTCGAAAATCTCGACTCACAGGAGATCGACCATAAGGTGCCCGAGGCGGCAATTGACCCTTGGAGACAGGTCGGCCGGAGGACGATGTATTGAATCGCGACGCAATTTGAGTGTTCCATCGTCATTAACAGGCTCTGAACCTTACAATTAACTGTCAGTTTTGCGTCGGATTCGAAAATCTAGACTCACAGAAGAACGACCATAAGGTGCCCGAGGCAGCACTAGACCCTTGGAGACAAGTCGGCTGGAGGACGATGCATTGTATCACGACGCAATTTGTGTGTTCCATCGTCATTAACAGGCTCTGAACGTTACAATTAACTGTCAGTTTTGCGTCGGATTCGAGAATCTAGATTCACAGGAGATCGACCATAAGGTGCCCGAGGCAGCAATAGTCCCATGGAGACAGGTCGGCCGGAGGACGATGTATTGAATCGTGACGCAATTTGTGTGTTCCATCGTCATTAACAGGCTCTCAACCTTACAATTAACTGTCAGTTTTGCGTCGGATTCGAAAATCTAGACTCACAGGAGATCGACCATAAGGTGCCCGAGGCAGCAATAGACCCTTGGAGACAGGTCGGCCGGAGGACGATGTACTCAATCGCGACGGGATTTGTGTGTTCCATCGTCATTAACAGGCTCCGAACGTTACAATTAACTGTCAGTTTTGCGTCGGATTCGAAAATCTAGACTCACAGGAGATCGACCATAAGGTGCCCGAGGCAGCAATAGACCCTTGGAGACAGGTCGGCCGGAGGACGATGTATTGAATCGCGACGCGATTTGTGTGTTCTATTGTCATTAAGAGGCTCTGAACGTTACAATTAACTGTCAGTTTTGCGTCGGATTCGAAAATCTAGACTCACAGGAGAACGACCATAAGGTGTCCGAGGCAGCACTAGACCCTTGGAGACAAGTCGGCTGGAGGACGATGTATTGAATCGCGACGCAATTTGTGTGTTCCATCGTCATTAACAGGCTCTGAACGTTACAATTAACTGTCAGTTTTGCGTCGGATTCGAAAATCTAGACTCACAGGAGAACGACCATAAGGTGCCCGAGGCAGCAATAGACCCTTGGATAAAAGTCGGCTGGAGGACGATGTATTGAATCGCGACGCAATTTGTGTGTTCCATCGTCATTAACAGGATCTGAACGTTACAATTAACTGTCAGTTTTGCTTCGGATTCGAAAAACTACACTCCTAGGAGAACGACCATAAGGTGCCCGGGGCAACAATAGACCCTTGGAGACAAGTCGGCTGGAGGACGATGTATTGAATCGCGACGCAGTTTGTGTGTTCCATCGTCATTAACAGGCTCTGAACGTTACAAATAACTGTCAGTTTTGCGTCGGATTCGAAAATCTAGACTCACAGGAGATCGACCATAAGATGCCTGAGGCAGCAATAGACCCTTGGAGACAGGTCGGCCGGAGGACGATGTATTGAATCGCGACGCAATTTGTGTGTTCCATTGTCATTAAGAGGCTCTGTACCTTACAATTAACTGTCAGTTTTGCGTCGGATTCGAAAATCTAGACTCACAGAGGAACGACCATAAGGTGCCCGAGGCAGCACTAGACCCTTGGAGACAAGTCGGCTGGGGGACGATGTATTGAATCGAGACGCGATTTGTGTGTTCCATCGTCGTTAAGAGGCTCTCAACGTTACAATTAACTGTCAGTTTTGCGTCGGATTCGAAAATCTAGACTCACAGGAGATCGACCATAAGGTGCCCGAGGCAGCAATAGACCCTTGGAGACAGGTCGGCCGGAGGACGATGTATTGAATCGCGACGCAATTTGTGTGTTCCATTGTCATTAAGAGGCTCTGAACCTTACAATTAACTGTCAGTTTTGCCTCGGATTCGAAAATCTAGACTCACAGAAGAACGACCATAATGTGCCCGAGGCAGCACTAGACCCTTGGAGACAAGTCGGCTGGAGGACGATGTATTGAATCGCGACGCAATTTGTGTGTTCCATCGTTATTAACAGGCTCTGAACGTTACAATTAACTGTCAGTTTTGCGTCGGATTCGAGAATCTAGATTCACAGGAGATCGACCATAAGGTGCCCGAGGCAGCAATAGACCCTTGGAGACAGGTCGGCCGGAGGACGATGTATTGAATCGTGACGCAATTTGTGTGTTCCATCGTCATTAACAGGCTCTCAACCTTACAATTAACTGTCAGTTTTGCGTCGGATTCGAAAATCTAGACTCACAGGAGATCGACCATAAGGTGCCCGAGGCAGCAATAGACCCTTGGAGACAGGTCGGCCGGAGGACGATGTATTGAATCGCGACGCAATTTGTGTGTTCCATCGTCATTAACAGGCTGTGAACGTTACAATTAACTGTCAGTTTTGCGTCGGATTCGAAAACCTAGACTCACAGGAGAACGACCATAAGGTGCCCGAGGCAGCACTAGACCCTTGGATAAAAGTCGGCTGGAGTACGATGTATTGAATCGCGACGCAATTTGTGTGTTCCATTGTCATTAAGAGGCTCTGAACCTTACAATTAACTGTCAGTTTTGCGTCGGATTCGAAAATCTAGACTCACAGAAGAACGACCATAAGGTGCCCGAGGCAGCACTAGACCCTTGGAGACAAGTCGGCTGGAGGACGATGTATTGAATCGCGACGCAATTTGTGTGTTCCATCGTCATTAACAAGCTCTGAACGTTACAATTAACTGTCAGTTTTGCGTCGGATTCGAGAATCTAGATTCACAGGAGATCGACCATAAGGTGCCCGAGGCAGCAATAGTCCCATGGAGATAGGTCGGCCGGAGGACGATGTATTGAATCGTGACGCAATTTGTGTGTTCCATCGTAATTAACAGGCTCTCAACCTTACAATTAACTGTCAGTTTTGCGTCGGATTCGAAAATCTAGACTCACAGGAGATCGACCATAAGGTGCCCGAGGCAGCAATAGACCCTTGGAGACAGGTCGGCCGGAGGACGATGTATTGAATCGCGACGCGATTTGTGTGTTCCATCGTCATTAAGAGGCTCTGAACGTTACAATTAACTGTCAGTTTTGCGTCGGATTCGAAAATCTAGACTCACAGGAGATCGACCATAAGGTGCCCGAGGCAGCAATAGACCCTTGGAGACAGGTCGGCCGGAGGACGATGTACTGAATCGCGACGGGATTTGTGTGTTCCATCGTCATTAACAGGCTCTGAACGTTACAATTAACTGTCAGTTTTGCGTCGGATTCGAAAATCTAGACTCACAGGAGATCGACCATAAGGTGCCCGAGGCAGCAATAGACCCTTGGAGACAGGTCGGCCGGAGGACGATGTATTGAATCGCGACGCGATTTGTGTGTTCCATTGTCATTAAGAGGCTCTGAACCTTACAATTAACTGTCAGTTTTGCGTCGGATTCGAAAATCTCGACTCACAGGAGATCGACCATAAGGTGCCCGAGGCGGCAATAGACCCTTGGAGACAGGTCGGCCGGAGGACGATGTAATGAATCGCGACGCAATTTGAGTGTTCCATCGTCATTAACAGGCTCTGAACCTTACAATTAACTGTCAGTTTTGCGTCGCATTAGAAAATCTAGACTCACAGGAGAACGACCATAAGGTGCCCGAGGCAGCACTAGACCCTTGGAGACAAGTCGGCTGGGGGACGATGTATTGAATTGCGACGCGATTTGTGTGTTCCATCGTCATTAACAGGCTCTGAACGTTACAATTAACTGTCAGTTTTGCGTCGGATTCGAAAATCTAGACTCACAGGAGATCGACCATAAGGTGCCCGAGGCAGCAATAGACCCTTGGAGACAGGTCGGCCGGAGGACGATGTATTGAATCGCGACGCAATTTGTGTGTTCCATTGTCATTAAGAGGCTCTGAACCTTACAATTAACTGTCAGTTTTGCGTCGGATTCGAAAATCTAGACTCACAGAAGAACGACCATAAGGTGCCCGAGGCAGCACTAGACCCTTGGAGACAAGTCGGCTGGAGGACGATGTATTGAATCGCGACGCAATTTGTGTGTTCCATCGTCATTAACAGGCTCTGAACGTTACAATTAACTGTCAGTTTTGCGTCGGATTCGAGAATCTAGATTCACAGGAGATCGACCATAAGGTGCCCGAGGCAGCAATAGTCCCATGGAGACAGGTCGGCCGGAGGACGATGTATTGAATCGTGACGCAATTTGTGTGTTCCATCGTCATTAACAGGCTCTCAACCTTACAATTAACTGTCAGTTTTGCGTCGGATTCGAAAATCTAGACTCACAGGAGATCGACCATAAGGTGCCCGAGGCAGCAATAGACCCTTGGAGACAGGTCGGCCGGAGGACGATGTATTGAATCGCGACGCGATTTGTGTGTTCCATCGTTATTAAGAGGCTCTGAACGTTACAATTAACTGTCAGTTTTGCGTCGGATTCGACAATCTAGACTCACAGGAGATCGACCATAAGGTGCCCGAGGCAGCAGTAGACCCTTGGAGACAGGTCGGCCGGAGGACGATGTATTGAATCGCGACGCAATTTGTGTGTTCCATCGTCATTAACAGGCTCTGAACGTTACAATTAACTGTCAGTTTTGCGTCGGATTCGAAAATATAGACTCACAGGAGATCGACCATAAGGTGCCCGAGGCAGCAATAGACCCTTGGAGACAGGTCGGCCGGAGGACGATGTATTGAATCGCGACGCGATTTGTGTGTTCCATCGTCATTAACAGGCTCTGAACGTTACAATTAACTGTCAGTTTCGCGTCGGATTCGAAAATCTAGACTCACAGGAGATCGACCATAAGGTGACCGAGGCAGCAATAGACCCTTGGAGACAGGTCGGCCGGAGGACGATGTATTGAATCGCGACGCGATTTGTGTGTTCCATTGTCATTAAGAGGCTCTGAACCTTACAATTAACTGTCAGTTTTGCGTCGGATTCGAAAATCTCGACTCACAGGAGATCGACCATAAGGTGCCCGAGGCAGCAATACACCCTTGGAGACAGGTCGGCCGGAGGACGATGTATTGAATCGCGACGCAATTTGAGTGTTCCATCGTCATTAACAGGCTCTGAACCTTACAATTAACTGTCAGTTTTGCGTCGGATTCGAAAATCTAGACTCACAGGAGAACGACCATAAGGTGCCCGAGGCAGCACTAGACCCTTGGAGACAAGTCGGCTGGGGGACGATATATCGAATCGCGACGCGATTTGTGTGTTCCATCGTCATTAACAGGCTCTGAACGTTACAATTAACTGTCAGTTTTGCGTCGGATTCGAAAATCTAGACTCACAGGAGATCGACCATAAGGTGCCCGAGGCAGCAATAGACCCTTGGAGACAGGTCGGCCGGAGGACGATGTATTGAATCGCGACGCAATTTGAGTGTTCCATCGTCATTAACAGGCTCTGAACCATACAATTAACTGTCAGTTTTGCGTCGGATTAGAAAATCTAGACTCACAGGAGAACGACCATAAGGTGCCCGAGGCAGCACTAGACCCTTGGAGACAAGTCGGCTGGGGGACGATGTATTGAATCGCGACGCGATTTGTGTGTTCCATCGTCATTAAGAGGCTCTGAACGTTACAATTAACTGTCAGTTTTGCGTCGGATTCGAAAATCTAGACTCACAGGAGATCGACCATAAGGTGCCCGAGGCAGCAATAGACCCTTGGAGACAGGTCGGCCGGAGGACGATGTATTGAATCGCGACGCAATTTGTGTGTTCCATTGTCATTAAGAGGCTCTGAACCTTACAATTAACTGTCAGTTTTGCGTCGGATTCGAAAATCTAGACTCAGAGAAGAACGACCATAAGGTGCCCGAGGCAGCACTAGACCCTTGGAGACAAGTCGGCTGGAGGACGATGTATTGAATCGCGACGCAATTTGTGTGTTCCATCGTCATTAACAAGCTCTGAACGTTACAATTAACTGTCAGTTTTGCGTCGGATTCGAGAATCTAGATTCACAGGAGATCGACCATAAGGTGCCCGAGGCAGCAATAGTCCCATGGAGATAGGTCGGCCGGAGGACGATGTATTGAATCGTGACGCAATTTGTGTGTTCCATCGTAATTAACAGGCTCTCAACCTTACAATTAACTGTCAGTTTTGCGTCGGATTCGAAAATCTAGACTCACAGGAGATCGACCATAAGGTGCCCGAGGCAGCAATAGACCCTTGGAGACAGGTCGGCCGGAGGACGATGTATTGAATCGCGACGCGATTTGTGTGTTCCATCGTCATTAAGAGGCTCTGAACGTTACAATTAACTGTCAGTTTTGCGTCGGATTCGAAAATCTAGACTCACAGGAGATCGACCATAAGGTGCCCGAGGCAGCAATAGACCCTTGGAGACAGGTCGGCCGGAGGACGATGTACTGAATCGCGACGGAATTTGTGTGTTCCATCGTCATTAACAGGCTCTGAACGTTACAATTAACTGTCAGTTTTGCTTCGGATTCGAAAATCTAGACTCACAGGAGATCGACCATAAGGTGCCCGAGGCAGCAATAGACCCTTGGAGACAGGTCGGCCGGAGGACGATGTATTGAATCGCGACGCGATTTGTGTGTTCCATTGTCATTAAGAGGCTCTGAACCTTACAATTAACTGTCAGTTTTGCGTCGGATTCGAAAATCTCGACTCACAGGAGATCGACCATAAGGTGCCCGAGGCGGCAATAGACCCTTGGAGACAGGTCGGCCGGAGGACGATGTATTGAATCGCGACGCAATTTGAGTGTTCCATCGTCATTAACAGGCTCTGAACCTTACAATTAACTGTCAGTTTTGCGTCGGATTCGAAAATCTAGACTCACAGGAGATCGACCATAAGGTGCCCGAGGCAGCAATAGACCCTTGGAGACAGGTCGGCCGGAGGACGATGTATTGAATCGCGACGCAATTTGTGTGTTCCATTGTCATTAAGAGGCTCTGAACCTTACAATTAACTGTCAGTTTTGCGTCGGATTCGAAAATCTAGACTCACAGAAGAACGACCATAAGGTGCCCGAGGCAGCACTAGACCCTTGGAGACAAGTCGGCTGGAGGACGATGTATTGAATCGCGACGCAATTTGTGTGTTCCATCGTCATTAACAGGCTCTGAACGTTACAATTAACTGTCAGTTTTGCTTCGGATTCGAAAAACTACACTCCTAGGAGAACGACCATAAGGTGCCCGGGGCAACAATAGACCCTTGGAGACAAGTCGGCTGGAGGACGATGTATTGAATCGCGACGCAGTTTGTGTGTTCCATCGTCATTAACAGGCTCTGAACGTTACAAATAACTGTCAGTTTTGCGTCGGATTCGAAAATCTAGACTCACAGGAGATCGACCATAAGATGCCTGAGGCAGCAATAGACCCTTGGAGACAGGTCGGCCGGAGGACGATGTATTGAATCGCGACGCAATTTGTGTGTTCCATTGTCATTAAGAGGCTCTGTACCTTACAATTAACTGTCAGTTTTGCGTCGGATTCGAAAATCTAGACTCACAGAGGAACGACCATAAGGTGCCCGAGGCAGCACTAGACCCTTGGAGACAAGTCGGCTGGGGGACGATGTATTGAATCGAGACGCGATTTGTGTGTTCCATCGTCGTTAAGAGGCTCTCAACGTTACAATTAACTGTCAGTTTTGCGTCGGATTCGAAAATCTAGACTCACAGGAGATCGACCATAAGGTGCCCGAGGCAGCAATAGACCCTTGGAGACAGGTCGGCCGGAGGACGATGTATTGAATCGCGACGCAATTTGTGTGTTCCATTGTCATTAAGAGGCTCTGAACCTTACAATTAACTGTCAGTTTTGCCTCGGATTCGAAAATCTAGACTCACAGAAGAACGACCATAATGTGCCCGAGGCAGCACTAGACCCTTGGAGACAAGTCGGCTGGAGGACGATGTATTGAATCGCGACGCAATTTGTGTGTTCCATCGTTATTAACAGGCTCTGAACGTTACAATTAACTGTCAGTTTTGCGTCGGATTCGAGAATCTAGATTCACAGGAGATCGACCATAAGGTGCCCGAGGCAGCAATAGACCCTTGGAGACAGGTCGGCCGGAGGACGATGTATTGAATCGTGACGCAATTTGTGTGTTCCATCGTCATTAACAGGCTCTCAACCTTACAATTAACTGTCAGTTTTGCGTCGGATTCGAAAATCTAGACTCACAGGAGATCGACCATAAGGTGCCCGAGGCAGCAATAGACCCTTGGAGACAGGTCGGCCGGAGGACGATGTATTGAATCGCGACGCAATTTGTGTGTTCCATCGTCATTAACAGGCTGTGAACGTTACAATTAACTGTCAGTTTTGCGTCGGATTCGAAAACCTAGACTCACAGGAGAACGACCATAAGGTGCCCGAGGCAGCACTAGACCCTTGGATAAAAGTCGGCTGGAGTACGATGTATTGAATCGCGACGCAATTTGTGTGTTCCATTGTCATTAAGAGGCTCTGAACCTTACAATTAACTGTCAGTTTTGCGTCGGATTCGAAAATCTAGACTCACAGAAGAACGACCATAAGGTGCCCGAGGCAGCACTAGACCCTTGGAGACAAGTCGGCTGGAGGACGATGTATTGAATCGCGACGCAATTTGTGTGTTCCATCGTCATTAACAAGCTCTGAACGTTACAATTAACTGTCAGTTTTGCGTCGGATTCGAGAATCTAGATTCACAGGAGATCGACCATAAGGTGCCCGAGGCAGCAATAGTCCCATGGAGATAGGTCGGCCGGAGGACGATGTATTGAATCGTGACGCAATTTGTGTGTTCCATCGTAATTAACAGGCTCTCAACCTTACAATTAACTGTCAGTTTTGCGTCGGATTCGAAAATCTAGACTCACAGGAGATCGACCATAAGGTGCCCGAGGCAGCAATAGACCCTTGGAGACAGGTCGGCCGGAGGACGATGTATTGAATCGCGACGCGATTTGTGTGTTCCATCGTCATTAAGAGGCTCTGAACGTTACAATTAACTGTCAGTTTTGCGTCGGATTCGAAAATCTAGACTCACAGGAGATCGACCATAAGGTGCCCGAGGCAGCAATAGACCCTTGGAGACAGGTCGGCCGGAGGACGATGTACTGAATCGCGACGGGATTTGTGTGTTCCATCGTCATTAACAGGCTCTGAACGTTACAATTAACTGTCAGTTTTGCGTCGGATTCGAAAATCTAGACTCACAGGAGATCGACCATAAGGTGCCCGAGGCAGCAATAGACCCTTGGAGACAGGTCGGCCGGAGGACGATGTATTGAATCGCGACGCGATTTGTGTGTTCCATTGTCATTAAGAGGCTCTGAACCTTACAATTAACTGTCAGTTTTGCGTCGGATTCGAAAATCTCGACTCACAGGAGATCGACCATAAGGTGCCCGAGGCGGCAATAGACCCTTGGAGACAGGTCGGCCGGAGGACGATGTAATGAATCGCGACGCAATTTGAGTGTTCCATCGTCATTAACAGGCTCTGAACCTTACAATTAACTGTCAGTTTTGCGTCGCATTAGAAAATCTAGACTCACAGGAGAACGACCATAAGGTGCCCGAGGCAGCACTAGACCCTTGGAGACAAGTCGGCTGGGGGACGATGTATTGAATTGCGACGCGATTTGTGTGTTCCATCGTCATTAACAGGCTCTGAACGTTACAATTAACTGTCAGTTTTGCGTCGGATTCGAAAATCTAGACTCACAGGAGATCGACCATAAGGTGCCCGAGGCAGCAATAGACCCTTGGAGACAGGTCGGCCGGAGGACGATGTATTGAATCGCGACGCAATTTGTGTGTTCCATTGTCATTAAGAGGCTCTGAACCTTACAATTAACTGTCAGTTTTGCGTCGGATTCGAAAATCTAGACTCACAGAAGAACGACCATAAGGTGCCCGAGGCAGCACTAGACCCTTGGAGACAAGTCGGCTGGAGGACGATGTATTGAATCGCGACGCAATTTGTGTGTTCCATCGTCATTAACAGGCTCTGAACGTTACAATTAACTGTCAGTTTTGCGTCGGATTCGAGAATCTAGATTCACAGGAGATCGACCATAAGGTGCCCGAGGCAGCAATAGTCCCATGGAGACAGGTCGGCCGGAGGACGATGTATTGAATCGTGACGCAATTTGTGTGTTCCATCGTCATTAACAGGCTCTCAACCTTACAATTAACTGTCAGTTTTGCGTCGGATTCGAAAATCTAGACTCACAGGAGATCGACCATAAGGTGCCCGAGGCAGCAATAGACCCTTGGAGACAGGTCGGCCGGAGGACGATGTATTGAATCGCGACGCGATTTGTGTGTTCCATCGTTATTAAGAGGCTCTGAACGTTACAATTAACTGTCAGTTTTGCGTCGGATTCGACAATCTAGACTCACAGGAGATCGACCATAAGGTGCCCGAGGCAGCAGTAGACCCTTGGAGACAGGTCGGCCGGAGGACGATGTATTGAATCGCGACGCAATTTGTGTGTTCCATCGTCATTAACAGGCTCTGAACGTTACAATTAACTGTCAGTTTTGCGTCGGATTCGAAAATATAGACTCACAGGAGATCGACCATAAGGTGCCCGAGGCAGCAATAGACCCTTGGAGACAGGTCGGCCGGAGGACGATGTATTGAATCGCGACGCGATTTGTGTGTTCCATCGTCATTAACAGGCTCTGAACGTTACAATTAACTGTCAGTTTCGCGTCGGATTCGAAAATCTAGACTCACAGGAGATCGACCATAAGGTGACCGAGGCAGCAATAGACCCTTGGAGACAGGTCGGCCGGAGGACGATGTATTGAATCGCGACGCGATTTGTGTGTTCCATTGTCATTAAGAGGCTCTGAACCTTACAATTAACTGTCAGTTTTGCGTCGGATTCGAAAATCTCGACTCACAGGAGATCGACCATAAGGTGCCCGAGGCAGCAATACACCCTTGGAGACAGGTCGGCCGGAGGACGATGTATTGAATCGCGACGCAATTTGAGTGTTCCATCGTCATTAACAGGCTCTGAACCTTACAATTAACTGTCAGTTTTGCGTCGGATTCGAAAATCTAGACTCACAGGAGAACGACCATAAGGTGCCCGAGGCAGCACTAGACCCTTGGAGACAAGTCGGCTGGGGGACGATATATCGAATCGCGACGCGATTTGTGTGTTCCATCGTCATTAACAGGCTCTGAACGTTACAATTAACTGTCAGTTTTGCGTCGGATTCGAAAATCTAGACTCACAGGAGATCGACCATAAGGTGCCCGAGGCAGCAATAGACCCTTGGAGACAGGTCGGCCGGAGGACGATGTATTGAATCGCGACGCAATTTGAGTGTTCCATCGTCATTAACAGGCTCTGAACCATACAATTAACTGTCAGTTTTGCGTCGGATTAGAAAATCTAGACTCACAGGAGAACGACCATAAGGTGCCCGAGGCAGCACTAGACCCTTGGAGACAAGTCGGCTGGGGGACGATGTATTGAATCGCGACGCGATTTGTGTGTTCCATCGTCATTAAGAGGCTCTGAACGTTACAATTAACTGTCAGTTTTGCGTCGGATTCGAAAATCTAGACTCACAGGAGATCGACCATAAGGTGCCCGAGGCAGCAATAGACCCTTGGAGACAGGTCGGCCGGAGGACGATGTATTGAATCGCGACGCAATTTGTGTGTTCCATTGTCATTAAGAGGCTCTGAACCTTACAATTAACTGTCAGTTTTGCGTCGGATTCGAAAATCTAGACTCAGAGAAGAACGACCATAAGGTGCCCGAGGCAGCACTAGACCCTTGGAGACAAGTCGGCTGGAGGACGATGTATTGAATCGCGACGCAATTTGTGTGTTCCATCGTCATTAACAAGCTCTGAACGTTACAATTAACTGTCAGTTTTGCGTCGGATTCGAGAATCTAGATTCACAGGAGATCGACCATAAGGTGCCCGAGGCAGCAATAGTCCCATGGAGATAGGTCGGCCGGAGGACGATGTATTGAATCGTGACGCAATTTGTGTGTTCCATCGTAATTAACAGGCTCTCAACCTTACAATTAACTGTCAGTTTTGCGTCGGATTCGAAAATCTAGACTCACAGGAGATCGACCATAAGGTGCCCGAGGCAGCAATAGACCCTTGGAGACAGGTCGGCCGGAGGACGATGTATTGAATCGCGACGCGATTTGTGTGTTCCATCGTCATTAAGAGGCTCTGAACGTTACAATTAACTGTCAGTTTTGCGTCGGATTCGAAAATCTAGACTCACAGGAGATCGACCATAAGGTGCCCGAGGCAGCAATAGACCCTTGGAGACAGGTCGGCCGGAGGACGATGTACTGAATCGCGACGGAATTTGTGTGTTCCATCGTCATTAACAGGCTCTGAACGTTACAATTAACTGTCAGTTTTGCTTCGGATTCGAAAATCTAGACTCACAGGAGATCGACCATAAGGTGCCCGAGGCAGCAATAGACCCTTGGAGACAGGTCGGCCGGAGGACGATGTATTGAATCGCGACGCGATTTGTGTGTTCCATTGTCATTAAGAGGCTCTGAACCTTACAATTAACTGTCAGTTTTGCGTCGGATTCGAAAATCTCGACTCACAGGAGATCGACCATAAGGTGCCCGAGGCGGCAATAGACCCTTGGAGACAGGTCGGCCGGAGGACGATGTATTGAATCGCGACGCAATTTGAGTGTTCCATCGTCATTAACAGGCTCTGAACCTTACAATTAACTGTCAGTTTTGCGTCGGATTCGAAAATCTAGACTCACAGGAGATCGACCATAAGGTGCCCGAGGCAGCAATAGACCCTTGGAGACAGGTCGGCCGGAGGACGATGTATTGAATCGCGACGCAATTTGTGTGTTCCATTGTCATTAAGAGGCTCTGAACCTTACAATTAACTGTCAGTTTTGCGTCGGATTCGAAAATCTAGACTCACATAAGAACGACCATAAGGTGCCCGAGGCAGCACTAGACCCTTGGAGACAAGTCGGCTGGAGGACGATGTATTGAATCGCGACGCAATTTGTGTGTTCCATCGTCATTAACAGGCTCTGAACGTTACAATTAACTGTCAGTTTTGCGTCGGATTCGAGAATCTAGATTCACAGGAGATCGACCATAAGGTGCCCGAGGCAGCAATAGTCCCATGGAGACAGGTCGGCCGGAGGACGATGTATTGAATCGTGACGCAATTTGTGTGTTCCATCGTCATTAACAGGCTCTCAACCTTACAATTAACTGTCAGTTTTGCGTCGGATTCGAAAATCTAGACTCACAGGAGATCGACCATAAGGTGCCCGAGGCAGCAATAGACCCTTGGAGACAGGTCGGCCGGAGGACGATGTATTGAATCGCGACGCGATCTGTGTGTTCCATCGTTATTAAGAGGCTCTGAACGTTACAATTAACTGTCAGTTTTGCGTCGGATTCGACAATCTAGACTCGCAGGAGATCGACCATAAGGTGCCCGAGGCAGCAGTAGACTCTTGGAGACAGGTCGGCCGGAGGACGATGTATTGAATCGCGACGCGATTTGTGTGTTCCATTGTCATTAAGAGGCTCTGAACCTTACAATTAACTGTCAGTTTTGCGTCGGATTCGAAAATCTCGACTCACAGGAGATCGACCATAAGGTGCCCGAGGCGGCAATAGACCCTTGGAGACAGGTCGGCCGGAGGACGATGTATTGAATCGCGACGCAATTTGAGTGTTCCATCGTCATTAACAGGCTCTGAACCTTACAATTAACTGTCAGTTTTGCGTCGGATTCGAAAATCTAGACTCACAGGAGATCGACCATAAGGTGCCCGAGGCAGCAATAGACCCTTGGAGACAGGTCGGCCGGAGGACGATGTATTGAATCGCGACGCAATTTGAGTGTTCCATCGTCATTAACAGGCTCTGAACCATACAATTAACTGTCAGTTTTGCGTCGGATTAGAAAATCTAGACTCACAGGAGAACGACCATAAGGTGCCCGAGGCAGCACTAGACCCTTGGAGACAAGTCGGCTGGGGGACGATGTATTGAATCGCGACGCGATTTGTGTGTTCCATCGTCATTAAGAGGCTCTGAACGTTACAATTAACTGTCAGTTTTGCGTCGGATTCGAAAATCTAGACTCACAGAAGAACGACCATAAGGTGCCCGAGGCAGCAATAGACCCTTGGAGACAAGTCGGCTGGAGGACGATGTATTGAATCGCGACGCAATTTGTGTGTTCCATCGTCATTAACAGGCTCTGAACGTTACAATTAACTGTCAGTTTTGCGTCGGATTCGAGAATCTAGATTCACAGGAGATCGACCATAAGGTGCCCGAGGCAGCAATAGTCCCATGGAGACAGGTCGGCCGGAGGACGATGTATTGAATCGTGACGCAATTTGTGTGTTCCATCGTCATTAACAGGCTCTCAACCTTACAATTAACTGTCAGTTTTGCGTCGGATTCGAAAATCTAGACTCACAGGAGATCGACCATAAGGTGCCCGAGGCAGCAATAGACCCTTGGAGACAGGTCGGCCGGAGGACGATGTATTGAATCGCGACGCGATTTGTGTGTTCCATCGTTATTAAGAGGCTCTGAACGTTACAATTAACTGTCAGTTTTGCGTCGGATTCGACAATCTAGACTCACAGGAGATCGACCATAAGGTGCCCGAGGCAGCAGTAGACCCTTGGAGACAGGTCGGCCGGAGGACGATGTATTGAATCGCGACGCAATTTGTGTGTTCCATCGTCATTAACAGGCTCTGAACGTTACAATTAACTGTCAGTTTTGCGTCGGATTCGAAAATATAGACTCACAGGAGATCGACCATAAGGTGCCCGAGGCAGCAATAGACCCTTGGAGACAGGTCGGCCGGAGGACGATGTATTGAATCGCGACGCGATTTGTGTGTTCCATCGTCATTAACAGGCTCTGAACGTTACAATTAACTGTCAGTTTCGCGTCGGATTCGAAAATCTAGACTCACAGGAGATCGACCATAAGGTGACCGAGGCAGCAATAGACCCTTGGAGACAGGTCGGCCGGAGGACGATGTATTGAATCGCGACGCGATTTGTGTGTTCCATTGTCATTAAGAGGCTCTGAACCTTACAATTAACTGTCAGTTTTGCGTCGGATTCGAAAATCTCGACTCACAGGAGATCGACCATAAGGTGCCCGAGGCAGCAATAGACCCTTGGAGACAGGTCGGCCGGAGGACGATGTATTGAATCGCGACGCAATTTGAGTGTTCCATCGTCATTAACAGGCTCTCAACCTTACAATTAACTGTCAGTTTTGCGTCGGATTCGAAAATCTAGACTCACAGGAGAACGACCATAAGGTG
Source organism: Schistocerca nitens (assembly GCF_023898315.1). Lineage (NCBI taxonomy): Eukaryota > Metazoa > Arthropoda > Insecta > Orthoptera > Acrididae > Schistocerca > Schistocerca nitens. Next base: position 1,197,522,627 of record NC_064615.1, on the reverse strand, counting down.
CCCGAGGCAGCACTAGACCCTTGGAGACAAGTCGGCTGGGGGACGATATATTGAATCGCGACGCGATTTGTGTGTTCCATCGTCATTAACAGGCTCTGAACGTTACAATTAACTGTCAGTTTTGCGTCGGATTCGAAAATCTAGACTCACAGGAGATCGACCATAAGGTGCCCGAGGCAGCAATAGACCCTTGGAGACAGGTCGGCCGGAGGACGATGTATTGAATCGCGACGCAATTTGTGTGTTCCATTGTCATTAAGAGGCTCTGAACCTTACAATTAACTGTCAGTTTTGCGTCGGATTCGAAAATCTAGACTCACAGAAGAAAGACCATAAGGTGCCCGAGGCAGCACTAGACCCTTGGAGACAAGTCGGCTGGAGGACGATGTATTGAATCGCGACGCAATTTGTGTGTTCCATCGTCATTAACAGGCTCTGAACCATACAATTAACTGTCAGTTTTGCGTCGGATTCGAAAATCTAGACTCACAGGAGAACGACCATAAGGTGCCCGAGGCAGCACTAGACCCTTGGAGACAAGTCGGCTGGGGGACGATGTATTGAATCGCGACGCGATTTGTGTGTTCCATCGTCATTAAGAGGCTCTGAACGTTACAATTAACTGTCAGTTTTGCGTCGGATTCGAAAATCTAGACTCACAGGAGATCGACCATAAGGTGCCCGAGGCAGCAATAGACCTTGGAGACAGGTCGGCCGGAGGACGATGTATTGAATCGCGACGCAATTTGTGTGTTCCATTGTCATTAAGAGGCTCTGAACCTTACAATTAACTGTCAGTTTTGCGTCGGATTCGAAAATCTAGACTCACAGAAGAACGACCATAAGGTGCCCGAGGCAGCACTAGACCCTTGGAGACAAGGCGGCTGGAGGACGATGTATTGAATCGCGACGCAATTTGTGTGTTCCATCGTCATTAACAGGCTCTGAACCTTACAATTAACTGTCAGTTTTGCGTCGGATTCGAAAATCTAGACTCACAGGAGATCGACCATAAGGTGCCCGAGGCAGCAATAGACCCTTGGAGACAGGTCGGCCGGAGGACGATGTATTGAATCGCGACGCAATTTGTGTGTTCCATTGTCATTAAGAGGCTCTGAACCTTACAATTAACTGTCAGTTTTGCGTCGGATTCGAAAATCTAGACTCACAGAAGAACGACCATAAGGTGCCCGAGGCAGCACTAGACCCTTGGAGACAAGTCGGCTGGAGGACGATGTATTGAATCGCGACGCAATTTGTGTGTTCCATCGTCATTAACAGGCTCTGAACGTTACAATTAACTGTCAGTTTTGCGTCGGATTCGAAAATCTAGACTCACAGAGGAACGACCATAAGGTGCCCGACGCAGCAGTAGACCCTTGGAGACAAGTCGGCTGGAGGACGATGTATTGAATCGCGACGCGATTTGTGTGTACCATCGTCATTAACAGGCTCTGAACGTTACAATCAACTGTCAGTTTTGCGTCGGATTCGAAAACCTAGGTTCACAGGAGAACGACCATAAGGTGCCCGAGGCAGCAATAGACCCTTGGAGACAGGTCGGCCGGAGGACGATGTATTGAATCGCGACGCAATTTGTGTGTTCCATCGTCATTAACAGGCTCTGAACCTTACAATTAACTGTCAGTTTTGCGTCGGATTCGAGAATCTAGATTCACAGGAGATCGACCATAAGGTGCCCGAGGCAGCAATAGACCCTTGGAGACAGGTCGGCCGGAGGACGATGTATTGAATCGTGACGCAATTTGTGTGTTCCATCGTCATTAACAGGCTCTCAACCTTACAATTAACTGTCAGTTATGCGTCGGATTCGAAAATCTAGACTCACAGGAGATCGACCATAAGGTGCCCGAGGCAGCAATAGACCCTTGGAGACAGGTCGGCCGGAGGACGATGTATTGAATCGCGACGCAATTTGTGTGTTCCATCGTCATTAACAGGCTCAGAACGTTACAATTAACAGTCAGTTTTGCGTCGGATTCGAAAACCTAGACTCACAGGAGAACGACCATAAGGTGCCCGAGGCAGCACTAGACCCTTGGATAAAAGTCGGCTGGAGGACGATGTATTGAATCGCGACGCAATTTGTGTGTTCCATCGTCATTAACAGGATCTGAACGTTACAATTAACTGTCAGTTTTGCTTCGGATTCCAAAAACTACACTCCTAGGAGAACGACCATAAGGTGCCCGGGGCAGCAATAGACCCTTGGAGACAGGTCGGCCGGAGGACGATGTATTGAATCGCGACGCAATTTGTGTGTTCCATCGTCATTAACAGGCTCTGAACCTTACAATTAACTGTCAGTTTTGCGTCGGATTCGAAAATATAGACTCACAGGAGATCGATCATAAGGTGCCCGAGGCTGCAATAGACCCTTGGAGACAGGTCGGCCGGAGGACGATGTATTGAATCGCGACGCGATTTGTGTGTTCCATCGTCATTAACAGGCTCTGAACGTTACAATTAACTGTCAGTTTTGCGTCGGATTCGAAAATCTAGACTCACAGGAGATCGACCATAAGGTGCCCGAGGCAGCAATAGACCCTTGGAGACAGGTCGGCCGGAGGACGATGTATTGAATCGCGACGCGATTTGTGTGTTCCATTGTCATTAAGAGGCTCTGAACCTTACAATTAACTGTCAGTTTTGCGTCGGATTCGAAAATCTCGACTCACAGGAGATCGACCATAAGGTGCCCGAGGCAGCAATAGACCCTTGGAGACAGGTCGGCCGGAGGACGATGTATTGAATCGCGACGCGATTTGTGTGTTCTATTGTCATTAAGAGGCTCTGAACGTTACAATTAACTGTCAGTTTTGCGTCGGATTCGAAAATCTAGACTCACAGGTGAACGACCATAAGGTGTCCGAGGCAGCACTAGACCCTTGGAGACAAGTCGGCTGGAGGACGATGTATTGGATCGCGACGCAATTTGTGTGTTCCATCGTCATTAACAGGCTCTGAACGTTACAATTAAATGTCAGTTTTACGTCGGATTCGAAAATCTAGACTCACAGGAGAACGACCATAAGGTTCCCGAGGCAGCAATAGACCCTTGGATAAAAGTCGGCTGGAGGACGATGTATTGAATCGCGACGCAATTTGTGTGTTCCATCGTCATTAACAGGATCTGAACCTTACAATTAACTGTCAGTTTTGCTTCGGATTCGAAAAACTACACTCATAGGAGAACGACCATAAGGTGCCCGGGGCAGCAATAGACCCTTGGAGACAAGTCGGCTGGAGGACGATGTATTGAATCGCGACGCAATTTGTGTGTTCCATCGTCATTAACAGGCTCTGAACGTTACAATTAACTGTCAGTTTTGCGTCGGATTCGAGAATCTAGATTCACAGGAGATCGACCATAAGGTGCCCGAGGCAGCAATAGACCCTTGGAGACAGGTCGGCCGGAGGACGATGTATTGAATCGTGACGCAATTTGTGTGTTCCATCGTCATTAACAGGCTCTCAACCTTACAATTAACTGTCAGTTTTGCGTCGGATTCGAAAATCTAGACTCACAGGAGATCGACCATAAGGTGCCCGAGGCAGCAATAGACCCTTGGAGACAGGTCGGCCGGAGGACGATGTATTGAATCGCGACGCAATTTGTGTGTTCCATCGTCATTAACAGGCTCAGAACGTTACAATTAACAGTCAGTTTTGCGTCGGATTCCAAAACCTAGACTCACAGGAGAACGACCATAAGGTGCCCGAGGCAGCACTAGACCCTTGGATAAAAGTCGGCTGGAGGACGATGTATTGAATCGCGACGCAATTTGTGTGTTCCATCGTCATTAACAGTATCTGAACGTTACAATTAACTGTCAGTTTTGCTTCGGATTCCAAAAACTACACTCCTAGGAGAACGACCATAAGGTGCCCGTGGCAGCAATAGACCCTTGGAGACAGGTCGGCCGGAGGACGATGTATTGAATCGCGACGCGATTTGTGTGTTCTATTGTCATTAAGAGGCTCTGAACGTTACAATTAACTGTCAGTTTTGCGTCGGATTCGAAAATCTAGACTCACAGGTGAACGACCATAAGGTGTCCGAGGCAGCACTAGACCCTTGGAGACAAGTCGGCTGGAGGACGATGTATTGAATCGCGACGCAATTTGTGTGTTCCATCGTCATTAACAGGCTCTGAATGTTACAATTAAATGTCAGTTTTGCGTCGGATTCGAAAATCTAGACTCACAGGAGAACGACCATAAGGTTCCCGAGGCAGCAATAGACCCTTGGATAAACGTCGGCTGGAGGACGATGTATTGAATCGCGACGCAATTTGTGTGTTCCATCGTCATTAACAGGATCTGAACCTTACAATTAACTGTCAGTTTTGCTTCGGATTCGAAAAACTACACTCCTAGGAGAACGACCATAAGGTGCCCGGGGCAGCAATAGGCCCTTGGAGACAGGTCGGCCGGAGGACGATGTATTGAATCGCGACGCGATTTGTGTGTTCCATCGTCATTAACAGGCTCTGAACCTTACAATTAACTGTCAGTTTTGCGTCGGATTCGAAAATCTAGACTCACAGGAGATCGACCATAAGGTGCCCGAGGCAGCAATAGACCCTTGGAGACAGGTCGGCCGGAGGACGATGTATTGAATCGCGACGCGATTTGTGTGTTCCATTGTCATTAAGAGGCTCTGAACCTTACAATTAACTGCCAGTTTTGCGTCGGATTCGAAAATCTCGACTCACAGGAGATCGACCATAAGGTGCCCGAGGCAGCAATAGACCCTTGGAGACAGGTCGGCCGGAGGACGATGTATTGAATCGCGACGCAATTTGTGTGTTCCATCGTCATTAACAGGCTCTGAACGTTACAATTAACTGTCAGTTTTGCGTCGGATTCGAAAATCTAGACTCACAGGAGATCGACCATAAGATGCCTGAGGCAGCAATAGACCCTTGGAGACAGGTCGGCCGGAGGACGATGTATTGAATCGCGACGCAATTTGTGTGTTCCATTGTCATTAAGAGGCTCTGTACCTTACAATTAACTGTCAGTTTTGCGTCGGATTCGAAAATCTAGACTCACAGAGGAACGACCATAAGGTGCCCGAGGCAGCACTAGACCCTTGGAGACAAGTCGGCTGGAGGACGATGTATTGAATCGCGACGCGATTTGTGTGTTCCATCGTCATTAACAGGCTCTGAACGTTACAATCAACTGTCAGTTTTGCGTCGGATTCGAAAATCTAGACTCACAGGAGAACGACCACAAGGCGCCCGAGGCAGCAATAGACCCTTGGAGACAGGTCGGCCGGAGGACGATGTATTGAATCGCGACGCAATTTGTGTGTTCCATCGTCATTAACAGGCTCTGAACGTTACAATTAACTGTCAGTTTTGCGTCGGATTCGAAAATATAGACTCACAGGAGATCGATCATAAGGTGCCCGAGGCTGCAATAGACACTTGGAGACAGGTCGGCCGGAGGACGATGTATTGAATCGCGACGCGATTTGTGTGTTCCATCGTCATTAACAGGCTCTGAACGTTACAATTAACTGTCAGTTTTGCGTCGGATTCGAAAATCTAGACTCACAGGAGATCGACCATAAGGTGCCCGAGGCAGCAATAGACCCTTGGAGACAGGTCGGCCGGAGGACGATGTATTGAATCGCGACGCGATTTGTGTGTTCCATTGTCATTAAGAGGCTCTGAACCTTACAAATAACTGTCAGCTTTGCGTCGGATTCGAAAATCTCGACTCACAGGAGATCGACCATAAGGTGCCCGAGGCAGCAATAGACCCTTGGAGACAGGTCGGCCGGAGGACGATGTATTGAATCGCGACGCAATTTGAGTGTTCCATCGTCATTAACAGGCTCTGAACCTTACAATTAACTGTCAGTTTTGCGTCGGATTCGAAAATCTAGACTCACAGGAGAACGACCAAAAGGTGCCCGAGGCAGCACTAGACCCTTGGAGACAAGTCGGCTGGGGGACGATATATTGAATCGCGACGCGATTTGTGTGTTCCATCGTCATTAACAGGCTCTGAACGTTACAAGTAACTGTCAGTTTTGCGTCGGATTCGAAAATCTAGACTCACAGGAGATCGACCATAAGGTGCCCGAGGCAGCAATAGACCCTTGGAGACAGGTCGGCCGGAGGACGATGTATTGAATCGCGACGCAATTTGAGTGTTCCATCGTCATTAACAGGCTCTGAACCATACAATTAACTGTCAGTTTTGCGTCGGATTCGAAAATCTAGACTCACAGGAGAACGACCATAAGGTGCCCGAGGCAGCACTAGACCCTTGGAGACAAGTCGGCTGGGGGACGATGTATTGAATCGCGACGCGATTTGTGTGTTCCATCGTCATTAAGAGGCTCTGAACGTTACAATTAACTGTCAGTTTTGCGTCGGATTCGAAAATCTAGACTCACAGGAGATCGACCATAAGGTGCCCGAGGCAGCAATAGACCCTTGGAGACAGGTTGGCCGGAGGACGATGTATTGAATCGCGACGCAATTTGTGTGTTCCATTGTCATTAAGAGGCTCTGAACCTTACAATTAACTGTCAGTTTTGCGTCGGATTCGAAAATCTAGACTCACAGAAGAACGACCATAAGGTGCCCGAGGCAGCACTAGACCCTTGGAGACAAGTCGGCTGGAGGACGATGTATTGAATCGCGACGCAATTTGTGTGTTCCATCGTCATTAACAGGCTCTGAACGTTACAATTAACTGTCAGTTTTGCGTCGGATTCGAGAATCTAGATTCACAGGAGATCGACCATAAGGTGCCCGAGGCAGCAATAGACCCTTGGAGACAGGTCGGCCGGAGGACGATGTATTGAATCGTGACGCAATTTGTGTGTTCCATCGTCATTAACAGGCTCTCAACCTTACAATTAACTGTCAGTTTTGCGTCGGATTCGAAAATCTAGACTCACAGGAGATCGACCATAAGGTGCCCGAGGCAGCAATAGACCCTTGGAGACAGGTCGGCCGGAGGACGATGTATTGAATCGCGACGCAATTTGTGTGTTCCATCGTCATTAACAGGCTCTGAACGTTACAATTAACAGTCAGTTTTGCGTCGGATTCGAAAATCTAGACTCACAGGAGAACGACCATAAGGTGCCCGAGGCAGCACTAGACCCTTGGATAAAAGTCGGCTGGAGGACGATGTATTGAATCGCGACGCAATTTGTGTGTTCCATCGTCATTAACAGGATCTGAACGTTACAATTAACTGTCAGTTTTGCTTCGGATTCTAAAAACTACACTCCTAGGAGAACGACCATAAGGTGCCCGGGGCAGCAATAGACCCTTGGAGACAGGTCGGCCGGAGGACGATGTATTGAATCGCGACGCGATTTGTGTGTTCTGTTGTCATTAAGAGGCTCTGAACGTTACAATTAACTGTCAGTTTTGCGTCGGATTCGAAAATCTAGACTCACAGGTGAACGACCATAAGGTGTCCGAGGCAGCACTAGACCCTTGGAGACAAGTCGGCTGGAGGACGATGTATTGGATCGCGACGCAATTTGTGTGTTCCATTGTCATTAACAGGCTCTGAACGTTACAATTAAATGTCAGTTTTGCGTCGGATTCGAAAATCTAGACTCACAGGAGAACGACCATAAGGTTCCCGAGGCAGCAATAGACCCTTGGATAAAAGTCGGCTGGAGGACGATGTATTGAATCGCGACGCAATTTGTGTGTTCCATCGTCATTAACAGGATCTGAACGTTACAATTAACTGTCAGTTTTGCTTCGGATTCGAAAAACTACACTCCTAGGAGAACGACCATAAGGTGCCCGGGGCAGCAATAGACCCTTGGAGACAGGTCGGCCGGAGGACGATGTATTGAATCGCGACGCGATTTGTGTGTTCCATCGTCATTAACAGGCTCTGAACGTTACAATTAACTGTCAGTTTTGCGTCGGATTCGAAAATCTAGACTCACAGGAGATCGACCATAAGGTGCCCGAGGCAGCAATAGACCCTTGGAGACAGGTCGGCCGGAGGACGATGTATTGAATCGCGACGCGATTTGTGTGTTCCATTGTCATTAAGAGGCTCTGAAACTTACAATTAACTGCCAGTTTTGCGTCGGATTCGAAAATCTCGACTCACAGGAGATCGACCATAAGGTGCCCGAGGCAGCAATAGACCCTTGGAGACAGGTCGGCCGGAGGACGATGTATTGAATCGCGACGCAATTTGTGTGTTCCATTGTCATTAACAGGCTCTGAACCTTACAATTAACTGTCAGTTTTGCGTCGGATTCGAAAATCTAGACTCACAGAAGAACGACCATAAGGTGCCCGAGGCAGCACTAGACCCTTGGAGACAAGTCGGCTGGAGGACGATGTATTGAATGGCGACGCAATTTGTGTGTTCCATCGTCATTAACAGGCTCTGAACGTTACAATTAACTGTCAGTTTTGCGTCGGATTCGAAAATCTAGACTCACAGGAGATCGACCATAAGATGCCTGAGGCAGCAATAGACCCTTGGAGACAGGTCGGCCGGAGGACGATGTATTGAATCGCGACGCAATTTGTGTGTTCCATTGTCATTAAGAGGCTCTGTACCTTACAATTAACTGTCAGTTTTGCGTCGGATTCGAAAATCTAGACTCACAGAGGAACGACCATAAGTTGCCCGAGGCAGCACTAGACCCTTGGAGACAAGTCGGCTGGAGGACGATGTATTGAATCGCGACGCGATTTGTGTGTTCCATCGTCATTAACAGGCTCTGAACGTTACAATCAACTGTCAGTTTTGCGTCGGATTCGAAAATCTAGACTCACAGGAGAACGACCATAAGGTGCCCGAGGCAGCAATAGACCCTTGGAGACAGGTCGGCCGGAGGACGATGTATTGAATCGCGACGCAATTTGTGTGTTCCATCGTCATTAACAGGCTCTGAACGTTACAATTAACTGTCAGTTTTGCGTCGGATTCGAAAATATAGACTCACAGGAGATCGATCATAAGGTGCCCGAGGCTGCAATAGACCCTTGGAGACAGGTCGGCCGGAGGACGATGTATTGAATCACGACGCGATTTGTGTGTTCCATCGTCATTAACAGGCTCTGAACGTTACAATTAACTGTCAGTTTTGCGTCGGATTCGAAAATCTAGACTCACAGGAGATCGACCATAAGGTGCCCGAGGCAGCAATAGACCCTTGGAAACAGGTCGGCCGGAGGACGATGTATTGAATCGCGACGCGATTTGTGTGTTCCATTGTCATTAAGAGGCTCTGAACCTTACAATTAACTGTCAGTTTTGCGTCGGATTCGAAAATCTCGACTCACAGGAGAGCGACCATAAGGTGCCCGAGGCAGCAATAGACCCTTGGAGACAGGTCGGCCGGAGGACGATGTATTGAATCGCGACGCAATTTGAGTGTTCCATCGTCATTAACAGGCTCTGAACCTTACAATTAACTGTCAGTTTTGCGTCGGATTCGAAAATCTAGACTCACAGGAGATCGACCATAAGATGCCTGAGGCAGCAATAGACCCTTGGAGACAGGTCGGCCGGAGGACGATGTATTGAATCGCGACGCAATTTGTGTGTTCCATTGTCATTAAGAGGCTCTGTACCTTACAATTAACTGTCAGTTTTGCGTCGGATTCGAAAATCTAGACTCACAGAGGAACGACCATAAGTTGCCCGAGGCAGCACTAGACCCTTGGAGACAAGTCGGCTGGAGGACGATGTATTGAATCGCGACGCGATTTGTGTGTTCCATCGTCATTAACAGGCTCTGAACGTTACAATCAACTGTCAGTTTTGCGTCGGATTCGAAAATCTAGACTCACAGGAGAACGACCATAAGGTGCCCGAGGCAGCAATAGACCCTTGGAGACAGGTCGGCCGGAGGACGATGTATTGAATCGCGACGCAATTTGTGTGTTCCATCGTCATTAACAGGCTCTGAACGTTACAATTAACTGTCAGTTTTGCGTCGGATTCGAAAATATAGACTCACAGGAGATCGATCATAAGGTGCCCGAGGCTGCAATAGACCCTTGGAGACAGGTCGGCCGGAGGACGATGTATTGAATCACGACGCGATTTGTGTGTTCCATCGTCATTAACAGGCTCTGAACGTTACAATTAACTGTCAGTTTTGCGTCGGATTCGAAAATCTAGACTCACAGGAGATCGACCATAAGGTGCCCGAGGCAGCAATAGACCCTTGGAAACAGGTCGGCCGGAGGACGATGTATTGAATCGCGACGCGATTTGTGTGTTCCATTGTCATTAAGAGGCTCTGAACCTTACAATTAACTGTCAGTTTTGCGTCGGATTCGAAAATCTCGACTCACAGGAGATCGACCATAAGGTGCCCGAGGCAGCAATAGACCCTTGGAGACAGGTCGGCCGGAGGACGATGTATTGAATCGCGACGCAATTTGAGTGTTCCATCGTCATTAACAGGCTCTGAACCTTACAATTAACTGTCAGTTTTGCGTCGGATTCGAAAATCTAGACTCGCAGGAGAACGACCATAAGGTGCCCGAGGCAGCACTAGACCCTTGGAGACAAGTCGGCTGGGGGACGATGTATTGAATCGGGACGCGATTTGTGTGTTCCATCGTCATTAAGAGGCTCTGAACGTTACAATTAACTGTCAGTTTTGCGTCGGATTCGAAAATCTAGACTCACAGGAGATCGACCATAAGGTGCCCGAGGCAGCAATAGACCCTTGGAGACAGGTCGGCCGGAGGACGATGTATTGAATCGCGACGCAATTTGTGTGTTCCATTCTCATTAAGAGGCTCTGAACCTTACAATTAACTGTCAGTTTTGCGTCGGATTCGAAAATCTAGACTCACAGAAGAACGACCATAAGGTGCCCGAGGCAGCACTAGACCCTTGGAGACAAGTCGGCTGGAGGACGATGTATTGAATCGCGACGCAATTTGTGTGTTCCATCGTCATTAACAGGCTCTGAACGTTACAATTAACTGTCAGTTTTGCGTCGGATTCGAGAATCTTGATTCACAGGAGATCGACCATAAGGTGCCCGAGGCAGCAATAGACCCTTGGAGACAGGTCGGCCGGAGGACGATGTATTGAATCGTGACGCAATTTGTGTGTTCCATCGTCATTAACAGGCTCTCAACCTTACAATTAACTGTCAGTTTTGCGTCGGATTCGAAAATCTAGACTTCAAGGAGATCGACCATAAGGTGCCCGAGGCAGCAATAGACCCTTGGAGACAGGTCGGCCGGAGGACGATGTATTGAATCGCGACGCAATTTGTGTGTTCCATCGTCATTAACAGGCTCTGAACGTTACAATTAACTGTCAGTTTTGTGTCGGATTCGAAAACCTAGACTCACAGGAGAACGACCATAAGGTGCCCGAGGCAGCACTAGACCCTTGGATAAAAGTCGGCTGGAGGACGATGTATTGAATCGCGACGCAATTTGTGTGTTCCATCGTCATTAACAGGATCTGAACGTTACAATTAACTGTCAGTTTTGCTTCGGATTCGAAAAACTACACTCCTAGGAGAACGACCATAAGGTGCCCGGGGCAGCAATAGACCCTTGGAGACAGGTCGGCCGGAGGACGATGTATTGAATCGCGACGCAATTTGTGTGTTCCATTGTCATTAAGAGGCTCTGAACCTTACAATTAACTGTCAGTTTTGCGTCGGATTCGAAAATCTAGACTCACATTAGAACGACAATAAGGTGCCCGAGGCAGCTATAGACCCATGGAGACAAAACGGCTAGAGGACGATGTATTGAATCGCCACGCGATTTGTGTGTTCCATCGTCATTAACAGGCTCTGAACGTTACAATTAACTTTCAGTTTTGCGTCGGATTCGAAAATCTAGACTCACAGGAGATCGACCATAAGATGCCTAAGGCAGCAATAGACCCTTGGAGACAGGTCGGCCGGAGGACGATGTATTGAATCGCGACGCAAATTATGTGTTCCATTGTCATTAAGAGGCTCTGTACCTTACAATTAACTGTCAGTTTTGCGTCGGATTCGAAAATCTAGACTCACAGAGGAACGACCATAAGGTGCCCGAGGCAGCAGAAGACCCTTGGAGACAAGTCGGCTGGAGGACCATGTATTGAATCGCGACGCGATTTGTGTGTTCCATCGTCATTAACAGGCTCTGAACCTTACAATTAACTGTCAGTTTTGCGTCGGATTAGAAAATCTAGACTCACAGGAGAACGACCATAAGGTGCCCGAGGCAGCACTAGACCCTTGGAGACAAGTCGGCTGGGGGACGATGTATTGAATCGCGACGCGATTTGTGTGTTCCATCGTCATTAACAGGCTCTGAACGTTACAATTAACTGTCAGTTTTGCGTCGGATTCGAAAATCTAGACTCACAGGAGATCGACCATAAGGTGCCCGAGGCAGCAATAGACCCTTGGAGACAGGTCGGCCGGAGGACGATGTATTGAATCGCGACGCGATTTGTGTGTTCCATTGTCATTAAGAGGCTCTGAACCTTACAATTAACTGTCAGTTTTGCGTCGGATTCGAAAATCTCGACTCACAGGAGATCGACCATAAGGTGCCCGAGGCAGCAATAGACCCTTGGAGACAGGTCGGCCGGAGGACGATGTATTGAATCGCGACGCAATTTGTGTGTTCCATCGTCATTAACAGGCTCTGAACGTTACAATTAACTGTCAGTTTTGTGTCGGATTCGAAAACCTAGACTCACAGGAGAACGACCATAAGGTGCCCGAGGCAGCACTTGACCCTTGGATAAAAGTCGGCTGGAGGACGATGTATTGAATCGCGACGCAATTTGTGTGTTCCATCGTCATTAACAGGATCTGAACGTTACAATTAACTGTCAGTTTTGCTTCGGATTCGAAAAACTACACTCCTAGGAGAACGACCATAAGGTGCCCGGGGCAGCAATAGACCCTTGGAGACAGGTCGGCCGGAGGACGATGTATTGAATCGCGACGCAATTTGTGTGTTCCATTGTCATTAAGAGGCTCTGAACCTTACAATTAACTGTCAGTTTTGCGTCGGATTCGAAAATCTAGACTCACATTAGAACGACAATAAGGTGCCCGAGGCAGCTATAGACCCATGGAGACAAAACGGCTAGAGGACGATGTATTGAATCGCCACGCGATTTGTGTGTTCCATCGTCATTAACAGGCTCTGAACGTTACAATTAACTGTCAGTTTTGCGTCGGATTCGAAAATCTAGACTCACAGGAGATCGACCATAAGTTGCCTAAGGCAGCAATAGACCCTTGGAGACAGGTCGGCCGGAGGACGATGTATTGAATCGCGACGCAATTTGTGTGTTCCATTGTCATTAAGAGGCTCTGTACCTTACAATTAACTGTCAGTTTTGCGTCGGATTCGAAAATCTAGACTCACAGAGGAACGACCATAAGGTGCCCGAGGCAGCAGAAGACCCTTGGAGACAAGTCGGCTGGAGGACCATGTATTGAATCGCGACGCGATTTGTGTGTTCCATCGTCATTAACAGGCTCTGAACCTTACAATTAACTGTCAGTTTTGCGTCGGATTAGAAAATCTAGACTCACAGGAGAACGACCATAAGGTGCCCGAGGCAGCACTAGACCCTTGGAGACAAGTCGGCTGGGGGACGATGTATTGAATCGCGACGCGATTTGTGTGTTCCATCGTCATTAACAGGCTCTGAACGTTACAATTAACTGTCAGTTTTGCGTCGGATTCGAAAATCTAGACTCACAGGAGATCGACCATAAGGTGCCCGAGGCAGCAATAGACCCTTGGAGACAGGTCGGCCGGAGGACGATGTATTGAATCGCGACGCGATTTGTGTGTTCCATTGTCATTAAGAGGCTCTGAACCTTACAATTAACTGTCAGTTTTGCGTCGGATTCGAAAATCTCGACTCACAGGAGATCGACCATAAGGTGCCCGAGGCAGCAATAGACCCTTGGAGACAGGTCGGCCGGAGGACGATGTATTGAATCGCGACGCAATTTGAGTGTTCCATCGTCATTAACAGGCTCTGAACCTTACAATTAACTGTCAGTTTTGCGTCGGATTCGAAAATCTAGACTCACAGGAGAACGACCATAAAGTGCCCGAGGCAGCACTAGACCCTTGGAGACAAGTCGGCTGGGGGACGATATATTGAATCGCGACGCGATTTGTGTGTTCCATCGTCATTAACAGGCTCTGAACGTTACAATTAACTGTCAGTTTTGCGTCGGATTCGAAAATCTAGACTCACAGGAGATCGACCATAAGGTGCCCGAGGCAGCAATAGACCCTTGGAGACAGGTCGGCCGGAGGACGATGTATTGAATCGCGACGCAATTTGAGTGTTCCATTGTCATTAACAGGCTCTGAACCATACAATTAACTGTCAGTTTTGCGTCGGATTCAAAAATCTAGACTCACAGGAGAACGACCATAAGGTGCCCGAGGCAGCACTAGATCCTTGGAGACAAGTCGGCTGGGGGACGATATATTGAATCGCGACGCGATTTGTGTGTTCCATCGTCATTAACAGGCTCTGAACGTTACAATTAACTGTCAGTTTTGCGTCGGATTCGAAAATCTAGACTCACAGGAGATCGACCATAAGGTGCCCGAGGCAGCAATAGACCCTTGGAGACAGGTCGGCCGGAGGACGATGTATTGAATCGCGACGCAATTTGAGTGTTCCATCGTCATTAACAGGCTCTGAACCATACAATTAACTGTCAGTTTTGCGTCGGATTCGAAAATCTAGACTCACAGGAGAACGACCATAAGGTGCCCGAGTCAGCACTATACCCTTGGAGACAAGTCGGCTGGGGGACGATGTATTGAATCGCGACGCGATTTGTGTGTTCCATCGTCATTAAGAGGCTCTGAACGTTACAATTAACTGTCAGTTTTGCGTCGGATTCGAAAATCTAGACTCACAGGAGATCGACCATAAGGTGCCCGAGGCAGCAATAGACCCTTGGAGACAGGTCGGCCGGAGGACGATGTATTGAATCGCGACGCAATTTGTGTGTTCCATTGTCATTAAGAGGCTCTGAACCTTACAATTAACTGTCAGTTTTGCGTCGGATTCGAAAATCTAGACTCACAGAAGAACGACCATAAGGTGCCCGAGGCAGCACTAGACCCTTGGAGACAAGTCGGCTGGAGGACGATGTATTGAATCGCGACGCAATTTGTGTGTTCCATCGTCATTAACAGGCTCTGAACGTTACAATTAACTGTCAGTTTTGCGTCGGATTCGAGAATCTAGATTCACAGGAGATCGACCATAAGGTGCCCGAGGCAGCAATAGACCCTTGGAGACAGGTCGGCCGGAGGACGATGTATTGAATCGTGACGCAATTTGTGTGTTCCATCGTCATTAACAGGCTCTCAACCTTACAATTAACTGTCAGTTTTGCGTCGGATTCGAAAATCTAGACTCACAGGAGATCGACCATAAGGTGCCCGAGGCAGCAATAGACCCTTGGAGACAGGTCGGCCGGAGGACGATGTATTGAATCGCGACGCAATTTGTGTGTTCCATCGTCATTAACAGGCTCTGAACGTTACAATTAACAGTCAGTTTTGCGTCGGATTCGAAAATCTAGACTCACAGGAGAACGACCATAAGGTGCCCGAGGCAGCACTAGACCCTTGGATAAAAGTCGGCTGGAGGACGATGTATTGAATCGCGACGCAATTTGTGTGTTCCATCGTCATTAACAGGATCTGAACGTTACAATTAACTGTCAGTTTTGCTTCGGATTCTAAAAACTACACTCCTAGGAGAACGACCATAAGGTGCCCGGGGCAGCAATAGACCCTTGGAGACAGGTCGGCCGGAGGACGATGTATTGAATCGCGACGCGATTTGTGTGTTCTATTGTCATTAAGAGGCTCTGAACGTTACAATTAACTGTCAGTTTTGCGTCGGATTCGAAAATCTAGACTCACAGGTGAACGACCATAAGGTGTCCGAAACAGCACTAGACCCTTGGAGACAAGTCGGCTGGAGGACGATGTATTGGATCGCGACGCAATTTGTGTGTTCCATCGTCATTAACAGGCTCTGAACGTTACAATTAAATGTCAGTTTTGCGTCGGATTCGAAAATCTAGACTCACAGGAGAACGACCATAAGGTTCCCGAGGCAGCAATAGACCCTTGGATAAAAGTCGGCTGGAGGACCATGTATTGAATCGCGACGCAATTTGTGTGTTCCATCGTCATTAACAGGATCTGAACCTTACAATTAACTGTCAGTTTAGCTTCGGATTCGAAAAACTACACTCCTAGGAGAACGACCATAAGGTGCCCGGGGCAGCAATAGACCCTTGGAGACAAGTCGTCTGGAGGACGATGTATTGAATCGCGACGCAATTTGTGTGTTCCATCGTCATTAACAGGCTCTGAACGTTACAATTAACTGTCAGTTTTGCGTCGGATTCGAGAATCTAGATTCACAGGAGATCGACCATAAGGTGCCCGAGGCAGCAATAGACCCTTGGAGACAGGTCGGCCGGAGGACGATGTATTGAATCGTGACGCAATTTGTGTGTTCCATCGTCATTAACAGGCTCTCAACCTTACAATTAACTGTCAGTTTTGCGTCGGATTCGAAAATCTAGACTCACAGGAGATCGACCATAAGGTGCCCGAGGCAGCAATAGACCGTTGGAGACAGGTCGGCCGGAGGACGATGTATTGAATCGCGACGCAATTTGTGTGTTCCATCGTCATTAACAGGCTCAGAACGTTACAATTAACAGTCAGTTTTGCGTCGGATTCGAAAACCTAGACTCACAGGAGAACGACCATAAGGTGCTCGAGGCAGCACTAGACCCTTGGATAAAAGTCGGCTGGAGGACGATGTATTGAATCGCGACGCAATTTGTGTGTTACATCGTCATTAACAGGATCTGAACGTTACAATTAACTGTCAGTTTTGCTTCGGATTCCAAAAACTACACTCCTAGGAGAACGACCATAAGGTGCCCGGGGCAGCAATAGACCCTTGGAGACAGGTCGGCCGGAGGACGATGTATTGAATCGCGACGCGATTTGTGTGTTCTATTGTCATTAAGAGGCTCTGAACGTTACAATTAACTGTCAGTTTTGCGTCGGATTCGAAAATCTAGACTCACAGGTGAACGACCATAAGGTGTCCGAGGCAGCACTAGACCCTTGGAGACAAGTCGGCTGGAACGACGATGTATTGGATCGCGACGCAATTTGTGTGTTCCATCGTCATTAACAGGCTCTGAACGTTACAATTAAATGTCAGTTTTGCGTCGGATTCGAAAATCTAGACTCACAGGAGAACGACCATAAGGTTCCCGAGGCAGCAATAGACCCTTGGATAAAAGTCGGCTGGAGGACGATGTATTGAATCGCGACGCAATTTGTGTGTTCCATCGTTATTAACAGGATCTGAACCTTACAATTAACTGTCAGTTTAGCTTCGGATTCGAAAAACTACACTCCTAGGAGAACGACCATAAGGTGCCCGGGGCAGCAATAGACCCTTGGAGACAAGTCGTCTGGAGGACGATGTATTGAATCGCGACGCAATTTGTGTGTTCCATCGTCATTAACAGGCTCTGAACGTTACAATTAACTGTCAGTTTTGCGTCGGATTCGAGAATCTAGATTCACAGGAGATCGACCATAAGGTGCCCGAGGCAGCAATAGACCCTTGGAGACAGGTCGGCCGGAGGACGATGTATTGAATCGTGACGCAATTTGTGTGTTCCATCGTCATTAACAGGCTCTCAACCTTACAATTAACTGTCAGTTTTGCGTCGGATTCGAAAATCTAGACTCACAGGAGATCGACCATAAGGTGCCCGAGGCAGCAATAGACCGTTGGAGACAGGTCGGCCGGAGGACGATGTATTGAATCGCGACGCAATTTGTGTGTTCCATCGTCATTAACAGGCTCAGAACGTTACAATTAACAGTCAGTTTTGCGTCGGATTCGAAAACCTAGACTCACAGGAGAACGACCATAAGGTGCTCGAGGCAGCACTAGACCCTTGGATAAAAGTCGGCTGGAGGACGATGTATTGAATCGCGACGCAATTTGTGTGTTCCATCGTCATTAACAGGATCTGAACGTTACAATTAACTGTCAGTTTTGCTTCGGATTCCAAAAACTACACTCCTAGGAGAACGACCATAAGGTGCCCGGGGCAGCAATAGACCCTTGGAGACAGGTCGGCCGGAGGACGATGTATTGAATCGCGACGCGATTTGTGTGTTCTATTGTCATTAAGAGGCTCTGAACGTTACAATTAACTGTCAGTTTTGCGTCGGATTCGAAAATCTAGACTCACAGGTGAACGACCATAAGGTGTCCGAGGCAGCACTAGACCCTTGGAGACAAGTCGGCTGGAGGACGATGTATTGAATCGCGACGCAATTTGTGTGTTCCATCGTCATTAACAGGCTCTGAATGTTACAATTAAATGTCAGTTTTGCGTCGGATTCGAAAATCTAGACTCACAGGAGAACGACCATAAGGTTCCCGAGGCAGCAATAGACCCTTGGATAAACGTCGGCTGGAGTATGATGTATTGAATCGCGACGCAATTTGTGTGTTCCATCGTCATTAACAGGATCTGAACCTTACAATTAACTGTCAGTTTTGCTTCGGATTCGAAAAACTACACTCCTAGGAGAACGACCATAAGGTGCCCGGGACAGCAATAGACCCTTGGAGACAGGTCGGCCGGAGGACGATGTATTGAATCGCGACGCGATTTGTGTGTTCCATCGTCATTAACAGGCTCTGAAAGTTACAATTAACTGTCAGTTTTGCGTCGGATTCGAAAATCTAGACTCACAGGAGATCGACCATAAGGTGCCCGAGGCAGCAATAGACCCTTGGAGACAGGTCGGCCGGAGGACGATGTATTGAATCGCGACGCGATTTGTGTGTTCCATTGTCATTAAGAGGCTCTGAACCTTACAATTAACTGCCAGTTTTGCGTCGGATTCGAAAATCTCGACTCACAGGAGATCGACCATAAGGTGCCCGAGGCAGCAATAGACCCTTGGAGACAGGTCGGCCGGAGGACGATGTATTGAATCGCGACGCAATTTGTGTGTTCCATTGTCATTAAGAGGCTCTGAACCTTACAATTAACTGTCAGTTTTGCGTCGGATTCGAAAATCTAGACTCACAGAAGAACGACCATAAGGTGCCCGAGGCAGCACTAGACCCTTGGAGACAAGTCGGCTGGAGGACGATGTATTGAATCGCGACGCAATTTGTGTGTTCCATCGTCATTAACAGGCTCTGAACGTTACAATTAACTGTCAGTTTTGCGTCGGATTCGAAAATCTAGACTCACAGGAGATCGACCATAAGATGCCTGAGGCAGCAATAGACCCTTGGAGACAGGTCGGCCGGAGGACGATGTATTGAATCGCGACGCAATTTGTGTGTTCCATTGTCATTAAGAGGCTCTGTACCTTACAATTAACTGTCAGTTTTGCGTCGGATTCGAAAATCTAGACTCACAGAGGAACGACCATAAGGTGCCCGAGGCAGCACTAGACCCTTGGAGACAAGTCGGCTGGAGGACGATGTATTGAATCGCGACGCGATTTGTGTGTTCCATCGTCATTAACAGGCTCTGAACGTTACAATCAACTGTCAGTTTTGCGTCGGATTCGAAAATCTAGACTCACAGGAGAACGACCACAAGGTGCCCGAGGCAGCAATAGACCCTTGGAGACAGGTCGGCCGGAGGACGATGTATTGAATCGCGACGGGATTTGTGTGTTCCATCGTCATTAACAGGCTCTGAACGTTACAATTAACTGTCAGTTTTGCGTCGGATTCGAAAATATAGACTCACAGGAGATCGATCATAAGGTGCCCGAGGCTGCAATAGACCCTTGGAGACAGGTCGGCCGGAGGACGATGTATTGAATCGCGACGCGATTTGTGTGTTCCATCGTCATTAACAGGCTCTGAACGTTACAATTAACTGTCAGTTTTGCGTCGGATTCGAAAATCTAGACTCACAGGAGATCGACCATAAGGTGCCCGAGGCAGCAATAGACCCTTGGAGTCAGGTCGGCCGGAGGACGATGTATTGAATCGCGACGCGATTTGTGTGTTCCATTGTCATTAAGAGGCTCTGAACCTTACAATTAACTGTCAGTTTTGCGTCGGATTCGAAAATCTCGACTCACAGGAGATCGACCATAAGGTGCCCGAGGCAGCAATAGACCCTTGGAGACAGGTCGGCCGGAGGACGATGTATTGAATCGCGACGCAATTTGAGTGTTCCATCGTCATTAACAGGCTCTGAACCATACAATTAACTGTCAGTTTTGCGTCGGATTCGAAAATCTAGACTCACAGGAGAACGACCATAAGGTGCCCGAGGCAGCACTAGACCCTTGGAGACAAGTCGGCTGGAGGACGATGTATTGAATCGCGACGCAATTTGTGTGTTCCATCGTCATTAACAGGCTCTGAACGTTACAATTAACTGTCAGTTTTGCGTCGGATTCGAGAATCTAGATTCACAGGAGATCGACCATAAGGTGCCCGAGGCAGCAATAGACCCTTGGAGACAGGTCGGCCGGAGGACGATGTAATGAATCGTGACGCAATTTGTGTGTTCCATCGTCATTAACAGGCTCTCAACCTTACAATTAACTGTCAGTTTTGCGTCGGATTCGAAAATCTAGACTCACAGGAGATCGACCATAAGGTGCCCGAGGCAGCAATAGACCCTTGGAGACAGGTCGGCCGGAGGACGACGTATTGAATCGCGACGCAATTTGAGTGTTCCATCGTCATTAACAGGCTCTGAACCATACAATTAACTGTCAGTTTTGCGTCGGATTCGAAAATCTAGACTCACAGGAGAACGACCATAAGGTGCCCGAGGCAGCACTAGACCCTTGGAGACAAGTCGGCTGGGGGACGATGTATTGAATCGCGACGCGATTTGTGTGTTCCATCGTCATTAAGAGGCTCTGAACGTTACAATTAACTGTCAGTTTTGCGTCGGATTCGAAAATCTAGACTCACAGGAGATCGACCATAAGGTGCCCGAGGCAGCAATAGACCCTTGGAGACAGGTTGGCCGGAGGACGATGTATTGAATCGCGACGCAATTTGTGTGTTCCATTGTCATTAAGAGGCTCTGAACCTTACAATTAACTGTCAGTTTTGCGTCGGATTCGAAAATCTAGACTCACAGAAGAACGACCATAAGGTGCCCGAGGCAGCACTAGACCCTTGGAGACAAGTCGGCTGGAGGACGATGTATTGAATCGCGACGCAATTTGTGTGTTCCATCGTCATTAACAGGCTCTGAACGTTACAATTAACTGTCAGTTTTGCGTCGGATTCGAGAATCTAGATTCACAGGAGATCGACCATAAGGTGCCCGAGGCAGCAATAGACCCTTGGAGACAGGTCGGCCGGAGGACGATGTAATAAATCGTGACGCAATTTGTGTGTTCCATCGTCATTAACAGGCTCTCAACCTTACAATTAACTGTCAGTTTTGCTTCGGATTCGAAAAACTACACTCCTAGGAGAACGACCATAAGGTGCCCGGGGCAGCAATAGGCCCTTGGAGACAGGTCGGCCGGAGGACGATGTATTGAATCGCGACGCGATTTGTGTGTTCCATCGTCATTAACAGGCTCTGAACGTTACAATTAACTGTCAGTTTTGCGTCGGATTCGAAAATCTAGACTCACAGGAGATCGACCATAAGGTGCCCGAGGCAGCAATAGACCCTTGGAGACAGGTCGGCCGGAGGACGATGTATTGAATCGCGACGCGATTTGTGTGTTCCATTGTCATTAAGAGGCTCTGAAACTTACAATTAACTGCCAGTTTTGCGTCGGATTCGAAAATCTCGACTCACAGGAGATCGACCATAAGGTGCCCGAGGCAGCAATAGACCCTTGGAGACAGGTCGGCCGGAGGACGATGTATTGAATCGCGACGCAATTTGTGTGTTCCATTGTCATTAAGAGGCTCTGAACCTTACAATTAACTGTCAGTTTTGCGTCGGATTCGAAAATCTAGACTCACAGAAGAACGACCATAAGGTGCCCGAGGCAGCACTAGACCCTTGGAGACAAGTCGGCTGGAGGACGATGTATTGAATCGCGACGCAATTTGTGTGTTCCATCGTCATTAACAGGCTCTGAACGTTACAATTAACTGTCAGTTTTGCGTCGGATTCGAAAATCTAGACTCACAGAGGAACGACCATAAGGTGCCCGAGGCAGCACTAGACCCTTGGAGACAAGTCGGCTGGAGGACGATGTATTGAATCGCGACGCGATTTGTGTGTTCCATCGTCATTAACAGGCTCTGAACGTTACAATCAACTGTCAGTTTTGCGTCGGATTCGAAAATCTAGACTCACAGGAGAACGACCATAAGGTGCCCGAGGCAGCAATAGGCCCTTGGAGACAGGTCGGCCGGAGGACGATGTATTGAATCGCGACGCAATTTGTGTGTTCCATCGTCATTAACAGGCTCTGAACGTTACAATTAACTGTCAGTTTTGCGTCGGATTCGAAAATATAGACTCACAGGAGATCGATCATAAGGTGCCCGAGGCTGCAATAGACCCTTGGAGACAGGTCGGCCGGAGGACGATGTATTGAATCACGACGCGATTTGTGTGTTCCATCGTCATTAACAGGCTCTGAACGTTACAATTAACTGTCAGTTTTGCGTCGGATTCGAAAATCTAGACTCACAGGAGATCGACCATAAGGTGCCCGAGGCAGCAATAGACCCTTGGAAACAGGTCGGCCGGAGGACGATGTATTGAATCGCGACGCGATTTGTGTGTTCCATTGTCATTAAGAGGCTCTGAACCTTACAATTAACTGTCAGTTTTGCGTCGGATTCGAAAATCTAGACTCACAGGAGATCGACCATAAGGTGCCCGAGGCAGCAATAGACCCTTGGAGACAGGTCGGCCGGAGGACGATGTATTGAATCGCGACGCAATTTGAGTGTTCCATCGTCATTAACAGGCTCTGAACCTTACAATTAACTGTCAGTTTTGCGTCGGATTCGAAAATCTAGACTCGCAGGAGAACGACCATAAGGTGCCGGAGGCAGCACTAGACCCTTGGAGACAAGTCGGCTGGGGGACGATGTATTGAATCGGGACGCGATTTGTGTGTTCCATCGTCATTAAGAGGCTCTGAACGTTACAATTAACTGTCAGTTTTGCGTCGGATTCGAAAATCTAGACTCACAGGAGATCGACCATAAGGTGCCCGAGGCAGCAATAGACCCTTGGAGACAGGTCGGCCGGAGGACGATGTAATGAATCGCGACGCAATTTGTGTGTTCCATTCTCATTAAGAGGCTCTGAACCGTACAATTAACTGTCAGTTTTGCGTCGGATTCGAAAATCTAGACTCACAGAAGAACGACCATAAGGTGCCCGAGGCAGCACTAGACCCTTGGAGACAAGTCGGCTGGAGGACGATGTATTGAATCGCGACGCAATTTGTGTGTTCCATCGTCATTAACAGGCTCTGAACGTTACAATTAACTGTCAGTTTTGCGTCGGATTCGAGAATCTAGATTCGCAGGAGATCGACCATAAGGTGCCCGAGGCAGCAATAGACCCTTGGAGACAGGTCGGCCGGAGGACGATGTATTGAATCGCGACGCGATTTGTGTGTTCCATTGTCATTAAGAGGCTCTGAAACTTACAATTAACTGCCAGTTTTGCGTCGGATTCGAAAATCTCGACTCACAGGAGATCGACCATAAGGTGCCCGAGGCAGCAATAGACCCTTGGAGACAGGTCGGCCGGAGGACGATGTATTGAATCGCGACGCAATTTGTGTGTTCCATTGTCATTAAGAGGCTCTGAACCTTACAATTAACTGTCAGTTTTGCGTCGGATTCGAAAATCTAGACTCACAGAAGAACGACCATAAGGTGCCCGAGGCAGCACTAGACCCTTGGAGACAAGTCGGCTGGAGGACGATGTATTGAATCGCGACGCAATTTGTGTGTTCCATCGTCATTAACAGGCTCTGAACGTTACAAT
This sequence comes from Schistocerca nitens, assembly GCF_023898315.1. Taxonomy (NCBI): domain Eukaryota; kingdom Metazoa; phylum Arthropoda; class Insecta; order Orthoptera; family Acrididae; genus Schistocerca; species Schistocerca nitens. Next base: position 1,197,498,548 of record NC_064615.1, on the reverse strand, counting down.
TAACTGTCAGTTTTGCGTCGGATTCGAAAATCTAGACTCACAGAGGAACGACCATAAGGTGCCCGAGGCAGCACTAGACCCTTGGAGACAAGTCGGCTGGAGGACGATGTATTGAATCGCGACGCGATTTGTGTGTTCCATCGTCATTAACAGACTCTGAACGTTACAATCAACTGTCAGTTTTGCGTCGGATTCGAAAATCTAGACTCACAGGAGAACGACCATAAGGTGCCCGAGGCAGCAATAGACCCTTGGAGACAGGTCGGCCGGAGGACGATGTATTGAATCGCGACGCAATTTGTGTGTTCCATCGTCATTAACAGGCTCTGAACCTTACAATTAACTGTCAGTTTTGCGTCGGATTCGAAAATATAGACTCACAGGAGATCGATCATAAGGTGCCCGAGGCTGCAATAGACCCTTGGAGACAGGTCGGCCGGAGGACGATGTATTGAATCACGACGCGATTTGTGTGTTCCATCGTCATTAACAGGCTCTGAACGTTACAATTAACTGTCAGTTTTGCGTCGGATTCGAAAATCTAGACCCACAGGAGATCGACCATAAGGTGCCCGAGGCAGCAATAGACCCTTGGAAACAGGTCGGCCGGAGGACGATGTATTGAATCGCGACGCGATTTGTGTGTTCCATTGTCATTAAGAGGCTCTGAACCTTACAATTAACTGTCAGTTTTGCGTCGGATTCGAAAATCTAGACTCACAGGAGATCGACCATAAGGTGCCCGAGGCAGCAATAGACCCTTGGAGACAGGTCGGCCGGAGGACGATGTATTGAATCGCGACGCAATTTGAGTGTTCCATCGTCATTAACAGGCTCTGAACCTTACAATTAACTGTCAGTTTTGCGTCGGATTCGAAAATCTAGACTCGCAGGAGAACGACCATAAGGTGCCGGAGGCAGCACTAGACCCTTGGAGACAAGTCGGCTGGGGGACGATGTATTGAATCGGGACGCGATTTGTGTGTTCCATCGTCATTAAGAGGCTCTGAACGTTACAATTAACTGTCAGTTTTGCGTCGGATTCGAAAATCTAGACTCACAGGAGATCGACCATAAGGTGCCCGAGGCAGCAATAGACCCTTGGAGACAGGTCGGCCGGAGGACGATGTAATGAATCGCGACGCAATTTGTGTGTTCCATTCTCATTAAGAGGCTCTGAACCTTACAATTAACTGTCAGTTTTGCGTCGGATTCGAAAATCTAGACTCACAGAAGAACGACCATAAGGTGCCCGAGGCAGCACTAGACCCTTGGAGACAAGTCGGCTGGAGGACGATGTATTGAATCGCGACGCAATTTGTGTGTTCCATCGTCATTAACAGGCTCTGAACGTTACAATTAACTGTCAGTTTTGCGTCGGATTCGAGAATCTAGATTCGCAGGAGATCGACCATAAGGTGCCCGAGGCAGCAATAGACCCTTGGAGACAGGTCGGCCGGAGGACGATGTATTGAATCGTGACGCAATTTGTGTGTTCCATCGTCATTAACAGGCTCTCAACCTTACAATTAACTGTCAGTTTTGCGTCGGATTCGAAAATCTAGTCTCACAGGAGATCGACCATAAGGTGCCCGAGGCAGCAATAGACCCTTGGAGACAGGTCGGCCGGAGGACGATGTATTGAATCGCGACGCAATTTGTGTGTTCCATCGTCATTAACAGGCTCTGAACGTTACAATTAACTGTCAGTTTTGTGTCGGATTCGAAAACCTAGACTCACAGGAGAACGACCATAAGGTGCCCGAGGCAGCACTAGACCCTTGGATAAAAGTCGGCTGGAGGACGATGTATTGAATCGCGACGCAATTTGTGTGTTCCATCGTCATTAACAGGATCTGAACGTTACAATTAACTGTCAGTTTTGCTTCGGATTCGAAAAACTACACTCCTAGGAGAACGACCATAAGGTGCCCGGGGCAGCAATAGACCCTTGGAGACAGGTCGGCCGGAGGACGATGTATTGAATCGCGACGCAATTTGTGTGTTCCATAGTCATGAACAGGCTCTTAACGTTACAATTAACTGTCAGTTTTGCGTCGGATTCGAAACTCTAGACTTACATTAGAACGACAATAAGGTGCCCGAGGCAGCTATAGACCCATGGAGACAAAACGGCTAGAGGACGATGTATTGAATCGCCACGCGATTTGTGTGTTCCATCGTCATTAACAGGCTCTGAACGTTACAATTAACTGTCAGTTTTGCGTCGGATTCGAAAATCTAGACTCACAGGAGATCGACCATAAGATGCCTAAGGCAGCAATAGACCCTTGCAGACAGGTCGGCCGGAGGACGATGTATTGAATCGCGACGCAATTTGTGTGTTCCATTGTCATTAAGAGGCTCTGTACCTTACAATTAACTGTCAGTTTTGCGTCGGATTCGAAAATCTAGACTCACAGAGGAACGACCATAAGGTGCCCGAGGCAGCAGAAGACCCTTGGAGACAAGTCGGCTGGAGGACCATGTATTGAATCGCGACGCGATTTGTGTGTTCCATCGTCATTAACAGGCTCTGAACCTTACAATTAACTGTCAGTTTTGCGTCGGATTAGAAAATCTAGACTCACAGGAGAACGACCATAAGGTGCCCGAGGCAGCACTAGACCCTTGGAGACAAGTCGGCTGGGGGACGATGTATTGAATCGCGACGCGATTTGTGTGTTCCATCGTCATTAACAGGCTCTGAACGTTACAATTAACTGTCAGTTTTGCGTCGGATTCGAAAATCTAGACTCACAGGAGATCGACCATAATGTGCCCGAGGCAGCAATAGACCCTTGGAGACAGGTCGGCCGGAGGACGATGTATTGAATCGCGACGCAATTTGTGTGTTCCATTGTCATTAAGAGGCTCTGAACCTTACAATTAACTGTCAGTTTTGCGTCGGATTCGAAAATATAGACTCACAGGAGATCGACTATAAGGTGCCCGAGGCAGCAATAGACCCTTGGAGACAGGTCGGCCGGAGGACGATGTATTGAATCGCGACGCGATTTGTGTGTTCCATTGTCATTAAGAGGCTCTGAACCTTACAATTAACTGTCAGTTTTGCGTCGGATTCGAGAATCTAGATTCACAGGAGATCGACCATAAGGTGCCCGAGGCAGCAATAGACCCTTGGAGACAGGTCGGCCGGAGGACGATGTATTGAATCGCGACGCGATTTGTGTGTTCCATCGTCATTAACAGGCTCTGAACGTTACAATTAACTGTCAGTTTTGCGTCGGATTCGAAAATCTAGACTCACAGGAGATCGACCATAAGGTGCCCGAGGCACAGGCTCTGAACGTTACAATTAACTGTCAGTTTTGCGTCGGATTCGAAAATATAGACTCACAGGAGATCGACCATAAGGTGCCCGAGGCAGCAAGAGACCCTTGGAGACAGGTCGGCCGGAGGACGATGTATTGAATCGCGACGCGATTTGTGTGTTCCATTGTCATTAAGAGGCTCTGAACCTTACAATTAACTGTCAGTTTTGCGTCGGATTCGAAAATCTCGACTCACAGGAGATCGACCATAAGGTGCCAGAGACCCTTGGAGACAGGTCAGCCGGAGGACGATGTATTGAATCGCGACGCGATTTGTGTGTTCCATTGTCATTAAGAGGCTCTGAACCTTACAATTAACTGTCAGTTTTGCGTCGGATTCGAAAATCTCGACTCACAGGAGATCGACCATAAGGTGCCAGAGGCAGCAATAGACCCTTGGAGACAGGTCGGCCGGAGGACGATGTATTGAATCGCGACGCAATTTGTGTGTTCCATTGTCATTAAGAGGCTCTGAACCTTACAATTAACTGTCAGTTTTGCGTCGGATTCGAAAATCTAGACTCACAGAAGAACGACCATAAGGTGCCCGAGGCAGCACTAGACCCTTGGAGACAAGTCGGCTGGAGGACGATGTATTGAATCGCGACGCAATTTGTGTGTTCCATCGTCATTAACAGGCTCTGAACGTTACAATTAACTGTCAGTTTTGCGTCGGATTCGAAAATCTAGACTCACAGGAGAACGACCATAAGGTGCCCGAGGCAGCAATAGACCCTTGGAGAGAGGTCGGCCGGAGGACGATGTATTGAATCGCGACGCAATTTGTGTGTTTCATCGTCATTAACAGGCTCTGAACGTTACAATTAACTGTCAGTTTTGCGTCGGATTCGAAAATATAGACTCACAGGAGATCGACCATAAGGTGCCCGAGGCAGCAAGAGACCCTTGGAGACAGGTCGGCCGGAGGACGATGTATTGAATCGCGAAGCGATTTGTGTGTTCCATCGTCATTAACAGTCTCTGAACGTTACAATTAACTGTCAGTTTTGCGTCGGATTCGAAAATCTAGACTCACAGGAGATCGACCATAAGGTGCCCGAGGCAGCAATAGACCCTTGGAGACAGGTCGGCCGGAGGACGATGTATTGAATCGCGACGCGATTTGTGTGTTCCATTGTCATTAAGAGGCTCTGAACCTTACAATTAACTGTCAGTTTTGCGTCGGATTCGAAAATCTCGACTCACAGGAGATCGACCATAAGGTGCCCGAGGCAGCAATAGACCCTTGGAGACAGGTCGGCCGGAGGACGATGTATTGAATCGCGACGCAATTTGAGTGTTCCATCGTCATTAACAGGCTCTGAACCTTACAATTTTGCGTCGGATTCGAAAATCTAGACTCACAGGAGAACGACCATAAGGTGCCCGAGGCAGCACTAGACCCTTGGAGACAAGTCGGCTGGGGGACGATGTATTGAATCGCGACGCGATTTGTGTGTTCCATCGTCATTAACAGGCTCTGAACGTTACAATTAACTGTCAGTTTTGCGTCGGATTCGAAAATCTAGACTCTCAGGAGATCGACCATAAGGTGCCCGAGGCAGCAATAGACCTTTGGAGACAGGTCGGCCGGAGGACGATGTATTGAATCGCGACGCAATTTGTGTGTTCCATTGACATTAAGAGGCTCTGAACCTTACAATTAACTGTCAGTTTTGCGTCGGATTCGAAAATCCAGACTCACAGAAGAACGACCATAAGGTGACCGAGGCAGCACTAGACCCTTGGAGACAAGTCGGCTGGAGGACGATGTATTGAATCGCGACGCAATTTGTGTGTTCCATCGTCATTAACAGGCTCTGAACGTTACAATTAACTGTCAGTTTTGCGTCGGATTAGAGAATCTAGATTCACAGGAGATCGACCATAAGGTGCCCGAAGCAGCAATAGACCCTTGGAGACAGGTCGGCCGGAGGACGATGTATTGAATCGCGACGCAATTTGTGTGTTCCATCGTCATTAACAGGCTCTGAACGTTACAATTAACTGTCAGTCTTGCGTCGGATTCGAAAACCTAGACTCACAGGAGAACGACCATAAGGTGCCCGAGGCAGCACTAGACCCTTGGATAAAAGTCGGCTGGAGGACGATGTATTGAATCGCGACGCAATTTGTGTGTTCCATCGTCATGAACAGGATCTGAACGTTACAATTAACTGTCAGTTTTGCTTCGGATTCGAAAAACTACACTCCTAGGAGAACGACCATAAGGTGCCCGGGGCAGCAATAGACCCTTGGAGACAGGTCGGCTGTCGGACGATGTATTGAATTTCGACGCAATTTGTGTGTTCCATTGTCATTAAGAGGCTCTGAACGTTACAATTAACTGTCAGTTTTGCGTCGGATTCGAAAATCTAGACTCACAGGAGATCGACCATAAGGTGCCCGAGGCAGCTATAGACCCATGGAGACAAGTCGGCTGGAGGACGATGTATTGAATCGCCACGCGATTTGTGTGTTCCATCGTCATTAACAGGCTCTGAACGTTACAATTAACTGTCAGTTTTGCGTCGGATTCGAAAATCTAGACTCACAGGAGATCGACCATAAGATGCCAGAGGCAGCAATAGACCCTTGGAGACAGGTCGGCCGGAGGACGATGTATTGAATCGCGACGCAATTTGTGTGTTCCATTGTCATTAAGAGGCTCTGTACCTTACAATTAACTGTCAGTTTTGCGTCGGATTCGAAAATCTAGACTCACAGAGGAACGACCATAAGGTGCCCGAGGCAGCACTAGACCCTTGGAGACAAGTCGGCTGGAGGACCATGTATTGAATCGCGACGCGATTTGTGTGTTCCATCGTCATTAACAGGCTCTGAACGTTACAATTAACTGTCAGTTTTGCGTCGGATTCGAAAATCTAGACTCACAGGAGATCGACCATAAGGTGCCCGAGGCAGCAATAGACCCTTGGAGACAGGTCGGCCGGAGGACGATGTATTGAATCGCGACGCGATTTGTGTGTTCCATTGTCATTAAGAGGCTCTGAACCTTACAATTAACTGTCAGTTTTGCGTCGGATTCGAAAATCTCGACTCACAGGAGATCGACCATAAGGTGCCCGAGGCAGCAATAGACCCTTGGAGACAGGTCGGCCGGAGGACGATGTATTGAATCGCGACGCAATTTGAGTGTTCCATCGTCATTAACAGGCTCTGAACCTTACAATTAACAGTCAGTTTTGCGTCGGATTAGAAAATCTAGACTCACAGGAGAACGACCATAAGGTGCCCGAGGCAGCAATAGTCCCTTGGAGACAGGTCGGCCGGAGGACGATGTATTGAATCGTGACGCAATTTGTGTGTTCCATCGTCATTAACAGGCTCTCAACCTTACAATTAACTGTCAGTTTTGCGTCGGATTCGAAAATCTAGACTCACAGGAGATCGACCATAAGGTGCCCGAGGCAGAAATAGACCCTTGGAGACAGGTCGGCCGGAGGACGATGTATTGAATCGCGACGCAATTTGTGTGTTCCATCGTCATTAACAGGCTCTGAACGTTACAATTAACTGTCAGTTTTGCGTCGGATTCGAAAATATAGACTCACAGGAGATCGACCATAAGGTGCCCGAGGCAGCAATAGACCCTTGGAGACAGGTCGGCCGGAGGACGATGTATTGAATCGCGACGCGATTTGTGTGTTCCATCGTCATTAACAGGCTCTGAACGTTACAATTAACTGTCAGTTTTGCGTCGGATTCGAAAATCTAGACTCACAGGAGATCGACCATAAGGTGCCCGAGGCAGCAATAGACCTTTGGAGACAGGTCGGCCGGAGGACGATGTATTGAATCGCGACGCGATTTGTGTGTTCCATTGTCATTAAGAGGCTCTGAACCTTACAATTAACTGTCAGTTTTGCGTCGGATTCGAAAATCTCGACTCACAGTAGATCGACCATAAGGTGCCCGAGGCAGCAATAGACCCTTGGAGACAGGTCGGCCGGAGGACGGTGTATTGAATCGCGACGCAATTTGAGTGTTCCATCGTCATTAACAGGCTCTGAACCTTACAGTTAAATGTCAGTTTTGCGTCGGATTCGAAAATCTAGACTCACAGGAGAACGACCATAAGGTGCCCGAGGCAGCACTAGACCCTTGGAGACAAGTCGGCTGGGGGACGATGTATTGAATCGCGACGCGATTTGTGTGTTCCATCGTCATTAACAGGCTCTGAACGTTACAATTAACTGTCAGTTTTGCGTCGGATTCGAAAATCTAGACTCACAGGAGATCGACCATAAGGTGCCCGAGGCAGCAATAGACCCTTGGAGACAGGTCGGCCGGAGGACGATGTATTGAATCGCGACGCGATTTGTGTGTTCCATTGTCATTAAGAGGCTCTGAACCTTACAATTAACTGTCAGTTTTGCGTCGGATTCGAAAATCTCGACTCAAAGGAGATCGACCATAAGGTGCCCGAGGCAGCAATAGACCCTTGGAGACAGGTCGGCCGGAGGACGATGTATTGAATCGCGACGCAATTTGTGTGTTCCATTGTCATTAAGAGGCTCTGAACCTTACAATTAACTGTCAGTTTTGCGTCGGATTCGAAAATCTAGACTCACAGAAGAACGACCATAAGGTGCCCGAGGCAGCACTAGACCCTTGGAGGCAAGTCGGCTGGAGGACGATGTATTGAATCGCGACGCAATTTGTGTGTTCCATCGTCATTAACAGGCTCTGAACGTTACAATTAACTGTCAGTTTTGCGTCGGATTCGAAAATCTAGACTCACAGGAGATCGACCATAAGATGCCTGAGGCAGCAATAGACCCTTGGAGACAGGTCGGCCGGAGGACGATGTATTGAATCGCGACGCAATTTGTGTGTTCCATTGTCATTAAGAGGCTCTGTACCTTACAATCAACTGTCAGTTTTGCGTCGGATTCGAAAATCTAGACTCACAGGAGAACGACCATAAGGTGCCCGAGGCAGCAATAGACCCTTGGAGAGAGGTCGGCCGGAGGACGATGTATTGAATCGCGACGCAATTTGTGTGTTCCATCGTCATTAACAGGCTCTGAACGTTACAATTAACTGTCAGTTTTGCGTCGGATTCGAAAATCTAGACTCACAGGAGATCGACCATAAGGTGCCCGAGGCAGCAATAGACCCTTGGAGACAGGTCGGCTGGAGGACGATGTATTGAATCGCGACGCGATTTGTGTGTTCCATTGTCATTAACAGGCTCTGAACGTTACAATTAACTGTCAGTTTTGCGTCGGATTCGAAAATCTAGACTCACAGGAGATCGACCATAAGGTGCCCGAGGCAGCAATAGACCCTTGGAGACAGGTCGGCCGGAGGACGATGTATTGAATCGCGACGCGATTTGTGTGTTCCATTGTCATTAACTGGCTCTGAACCTTACAATTAACTGTCAGTTTTGCGTCGGATTCGAAAATCTAGACTCACAGGAGATCGACCATAAGGTGCCCGAGGCAGCAATAGACCCTTGGAGACAGGTCGGCCGGAGGACGATGTATTGAATCGCGACGCAATTTGAGTGTTCCATCGTCATTAACAGGCTCTGAACCTTACAATTAACTGTCAGTTTTGCGTCGGATTCGAAAATCTAGACTCACAGGAGAACGACCATAAGGTGCCCGAGGCAGCACTAGACCCTTGGAGACAAGTCGGCTGGGGGACGATGTATTGAATCGCGACGCGATTTGTGTGTTCCATCGTCATTAACAGGCTCTGAACGTTACAATTAACTGTCAGTTTTGCGTCGGATTCGAAAATCTAGACTCACAGGAGATCGACCATAAGGTGCCCGAGGCAGCAATAGACCCTTGGAGACAGGTCGGCAGAAGGACGATGTATTGAATCGCGACGCAATTTGTGTGTTCCATTGACATTAAGAGGCTCTGAACCTTACAATGAACTGTCAGTTTTGCGTCGGATTCGAAAATCTAGACTCACAGAAGAACGACCATAAGGTGCCCGAGGCAGCACTAGACCCTTGGAGACAAGTCGGCTGGAGGACGATGTATTGAATCGCAACGCAATTTGTGTGTTCCATCGTCATTAACAGGCTCTGAACGTTACAATTAACTGTCAGTTTTGCGTCGGATTAGAGAATCTAGATTCACAGGAGATCGACCATAAGGTGCCCGAGGCAGCAATAGTCCCTTGGAGACAGGTCGGCCGGAGGACGATGTATTGAATCGTGACGCAATTTGTGTGTTCCATCGTCATTAACAGGCTCTCAACCTTACAATTAACTGTCAGTTTTGCGTCGGATTCGAAAATCTAGTCTCACAGGAGATCGACCATAAGGTGCCCGAGGCAGCAATAGACCCTTGGAGACAGGTCGGCCGGAGGACGATGTATTGAATCGCGACGCAATTTGTGTGTTCCATCGTCATTAACAGGCTCTGAACGTTACAATTAACTGTCAGTTTTGCGTCGGATTCGAAAACCTAGACTCACAGGAGAACGACCATAAGGTTCCCGAGGCAGCACTAGACCCTTGGATAAAAGTCGGCTGGAGGACGATGTATTGAATCGCGACGCAATTTGTGTGTTCCATCGTCATGAACAGGATCTGAACGTTACAATTAACTGTCAGTTTTGCTTCGGATTCGAAAAACTACACTCCTAGGAGAACGACCATAAGGTGCCCGGGGCAGCAATAGACCCTTGGAGACAGGTCGGCTATCGGACGATGTATTGAATTTCGACGCAATTTGTGTGTTCCATCGTCATTAAGAGGCTCTGAACGTTACAATTAACTGTCAGTTTTGCGTCGGATTCGAAAATCTAGACTCACAGGAGAACGACCATAAGGTGCCCGAGGCAGCTATAGACCCATGGAGACAAGTCGGCTAGAGGACGATGTATTGAATCGCCTCGCGATTTGTGTGTTCCATCGTCATTAACAGGCTCTGAACGTTACAATTAACTGTCAGTTTTGCGTCGGATTCGAAAAACTACACTCCTAGGAGAACGACCATAAGGTGCCCGGGGCAGCAATAGACCCTTGGAGACAGGTCGGCCGGAGGACAATGTATTGAATCGTGACGCAATTTGTGTGTTCCATCGTCATTAACAGGCTCTCAACCTTACAATTAACTGTCAGTTTTGCGTCGGATTCGAAAATCTAGACTCACAGGAGATCGGCCATAAGGTGCCCGTGGCAGCAATAGACCCTTGGAGACAGGTCGGCCGGAGGACGATGTATTGAATCGCGACGCGATTTGTGTGTTCCATTGTCATTAAGAGGCTCTGAACCTTACAATTAACTGTCAGTTTTGCGTCGGATTCGAAAATCTCGACTCACAGGAGATCGACCATAAGGTGCCCGAGGCAGCAATAGACCCTTGGAGACAGGTCGGCCGGAGGACGATGTATTGAATCCCGACGCGATTTGTGTGTTCCATTGTCATTAAGAGGCTCTGAACCTTACAATTAACTGTCAGTTTTGCGTCGGATTCGAAAATCTAGACTCACAGAAGAACGACCATAAGGTGCCCGAGGCAGCACTAGACCCTTGGAGACAAGTCGGCTGGAGGACGATGTATTGAATCGCGACGCAATTTGAGTGTTCCATCGTCATTAACAGGCTCTGAACGTTACAATTAACTGTCAGTTTTGCGTCGGATTCGAAAATCTAGACTCACAGGAGATCGACCATAAGATGCCTGAGGCAGCAATAGACCCTTGGAGACAGGTCGGCCGGAGGACGATGTATTGAATCGCGACGCAATTTGTGTGTTCCATTGTCATTAAGAGGCTCTGTACCTTACAATTAACTGTCAGTTTTGCGTCGGATTCGAAAATCTAGACTCACAGAGGAACGACCATAAGGTGCCCGAGGCAGCACTAGACCCTTGGGGAATAGTCGGCTGGAGGACGATGTATTGAATCGCGACGCGATTTGTGTTCCATCGTCATTAACAGGCTCTGAACGTTACAATCAACTGTCAGTTTTGCGTCGGATTCGAAAATCTAGACTCACAGGAGAACGACCATAAGGTGCCCGAGGCAGCAATAGACCATTGGAGAGAGGTCGGCCGGAGGACGATGTATTGAATCGCGACGCAATTTGTGTGTTCCATCGTCATTAACAGGCTCTGAACGTTACAATTAACTGTCAGTTTTGCGTCGGATTCGAAAATATAGACTCACAGGAGATCGACCATAAGGTGCCCGAGGCAGCATTAGACCCTTGGAGACAGGTCGGCCGGAGGACGATGTATTGAATCGCGACGCGATTTGTGTGTTCCATTGTCATTAAGAGGCTCTGAACGTTACAATTAACTGTCAGTTTTGCGTCGGATTCGAAAATCTAGACTCACAGGAGATCGACCATAAGGTGCCCGAGGCAGCAATAGACCCTTGGAGACAGGTCGGCCGGAGGACGATGTATTGAATCGCGACGCGATTTGTGTGTTCCATTGTCATTAAGAGGCTCTGAACCTTACAATTAACTGTCAGTTTTGCGTCGGATTCGAAAATCTCGACTCACAGGAGATCGACCATAAGGTGCCCGAGGCAGCAATAGACCCTTGGAGACAGGTCGGCCGGAGGACGATGTATTGAATCGCGACGCAATTTGAGTGTTCCATCGTCATTAACAGGCTCTGAACCTTACAATTAACTGTCAGTTAATCTAGACTCACAGGAGAACGACCATAAGGTGCCCGAGGCAGCACTAGACCCTTGGAGACAGGTCGGCCGGAGGACGATGTATTGAATCGCGACGCAATTTGTGTGTTCCATCGTCATTAACAGGCTCTGAACGTTACAATTAACTGTCAGTTTTGCGTCGGATTCGAGAATCTAGATTCACAGGAGATCGACCATAAGGTGCCCGAGGCAGCAATAGTCCCTTGGAGACAGGTCGGCCGGAGGACGATGTATTGAATCGTGACGCAATTTGTGTGTTCCATCGTCATTAACAGGCTCTCAACCTTACAATTAACTGTCAGTTTTGCGTCGGATTCGAAAATCTAGACTCACAGGAGATCGGCCATAAGGTGCCCGAGGCAGCAATAGACCCTTGGAGACAGGTCGGCCGGAGGACGATGTATTGAATCGCGACGCAATTTGTGTGTTCCATCGTCATTAACAGGCTCTGAACGTTACAATTAACTGTCAGTTTTGCGTCGGATTCGAAAACCTAGACTCACAGGAGAACGACCATAAGGTTCCCGAGGCAGCACTAGACCCTTGGATAAAAGTCGGCTGGAGGACGATCTATTGAATCGCGACGCAATTTGTGTGTTCCATCGTCATGAACAGGATCTGAACGTTACAATTAACTGTCAGTTTTGCTTCGGAATCGAAAAACTACACTCCTAGGAGAACGACCATAAGGTGCCCGGGGCAGCAATAGACCCTTGGAGACAGGTCGGGTGTCGGACGATGTATTGAATTTCGACGCAATTTGTGTGTTCCATCGTCATTAAGAGGCTCTGAACGTTACAATTAACTGTCAGTTTTGCGTCGGATTCGAAAATCTAGACTCACAGGAGAACGACCATAAGGTGCCCGAGGCAGCTATAGACCCATGGAGACAAGTCGGCTAGAGGACGATGTATTGAATCGCCACGCGATTTGTGTGTTCCATCGTCATTAACAGGCTCTGAACGTTACAATTAACTGTCAGTTTTGCGTCGGATTCGAAAATCTAGACTCACAGGAGATCGACCATAAGATGCCTGAGGCAGCAATAGACACTTGGAGACAGGTCGGCCGGAGGACGATGTATTGAATCGCGACGCAATTTGTGTGTTCCATTGTCATTAAGAGGCTCTGAACCTTACAATTAACTGTCAGTTTTGCTTCGGAATCGAAAAACTACACTCCTAGGAGAACGACCATAAGGTGCCCGGGGCAGCAATAGACCCTTGGAGACAGGTCGGCTGTCGGACGATGTATTGAATTTCGACGCAATTTGTGTGTTCCATCGTCATTAAGAGGCTCTGAACGTTACAATTAACTGTCAGTTTTGCGTCGGATTCGAAAATCTAGACTCACAGGAGAACGACCATAAGGTGCCCGAGGCAGCTATAGACCCATGGAGACAAGTCGGCTAGAGGACGATGTATTGAATCGCCACGCGATTTGTGTGTTCCATCGTCATTAACAGGCTCTGAACGTTACAATTAACTGTCAGTTTTGCGTCGGATTCGAAAATCTAGACTCACAGGAGATCGACCATAAGATGCCTGAGGCAGCAATAGACACTTGGAGACAGGTCGGCCGGAGGACGATGTATTGAATCGCGACGCAATTTGTGTGTTCCATTGTCATTAAGAGGCTCTGAACCTTACAATTAACTGTCAGTTTTGCGTCGGATTCGAAAATCTCGACTCACAGGAGATCGACCATAAGGTGCCCGAGGCAGCAATAGACCCTTGGAGACAGGTCGGCCGGAGGACGATGTATTGAATCGCGACGCAATTTGAGTGTTCCATCGTCATTAACAGGCTCTGAACCTTACAATTAACTGTCAGTTTTGCGTCGGATTCGAAAATCTAGACTCACAGGAGAACGACCATAAGGTGCCCGAGGCAGCACTAGACCCTTGGAGACAAGTCGGCTGGGGACGATGTATTGAATCGCGACGCGATTTGTGTGTTCCATCGTCATTAACAGGCTCTGAACGTTACAATTAACTGTCAGTTTTGCGTCGGATTCGAAAATCTAGACTCACAGGGATCGACCATAAGGTGCCCGAGGCAGCAATAGACCCTTGGAGACAGGTCGGCCGGAGGACGATGTATTGAATCGCGACGCAATTTGTGTGTTCCATCGTCATTAACAGGCTCAGAACGTTACAATTAACTGTCAGTTTTGCGTCGGATTCGAGGATCTAGATTCACAGGAGATCGACCATAAGGTGCCCGAGGCAGCAATAGTCCCTTGGAGACAGGTCGGCCGGAATACGATGTATTGAATCGTGACGCAATTTGTGTGTTCCATCGTCTTTAACAGGCTCTGAACGTTACAATTAACTGTCAGTTTTGCGTCGGATTCGAAAATCTAGACTCACAGGAGATCGACCATAAGGTGCCCGAGGCAGAAATAGACCCTTGGAGACAGGTCGGCCGGAGGACGATGTATTGAATCGCGACGCAATTTGTGTGTTCCATCGTCATTAACAGGCTCTGAACGTTACAATTAACTGTCAGTTTTGCGTCGGATTCGAAAATATACACTCACAGGAGATCGACCATAAGGTGCCCGAGGCAGCAATAGACCCTTGGAGACAGGTCGGCCGGAGGACGATGTATTGAATCGCGACGCGATTTGTGTGTTCCATCGTCATTAACAGGCTCTGAACGTTACAATTAACTGTCAGTTTTGCGTCGGATTCGAAAATCTCGACTCACAGGAGATCGACCATAAGGTGCCCGAGGCAGCAATAGACCCTTGGAGACAGGTCGGCCGGAGGACGATGTATTGAATCGCGACGCAATTTTTGTGTTCCATTGTCATTAAGAGGCTCTGAACCTTACAATTAACTGTCAGTTTTGCGTCGGATTCGAAAATCTAGATTCACTGGAGATCGACCATAAGGTGCCCGAGGCAGCAATAGTCCCTTGGTGACAGGTCGGCCGGAGGACGATGTATTGAATCGTGACGCAATTTGTGTGTTCCATCGTCATTAACAGGCTCTCAACCTTACAATTAACTGTCAGTTTTGCGTCGGATTCGAGGATCTAGATTCACAGGAGATCGACCATAAGGTGCCCGAGGCAGCAATAGTCCCTTGGAGACAGGTCGGCCGGAATACGATGTATTGAATCGTGACGCAATTTGTGTGTTCCATCGTCTTTAACAGGCTCTGAACGTTACAATTAACTGTCAGTTTTGCTTCGGATTCGAAAAACTACACTCCTAGGAGAACGACCATAAGGTGCCCGGGGCAGCAATAGACCCTTGGAGACAGGTCGGCTGTCGGACGATGTATTGAATTTCGACGCAATTTGTGTGTTCCATCGTCATTAAGAAGCTCTGAACGTTACAATTAACTGTCAGTTTTGCGTCGGATTCGAAAATCTAGACTCACAGGAGAACGACCATAAGGTGCCCGAGGCAGCTATAGACCCATGGAGACAAGTCGGCTAGAGGACGATGTATTGAATCGCCACGCGATTTGTGTGTTCCATCGTCATTAACAGGCTCTGAACGTTACAATTAACTGTCAGTTTTGCGTCGGATTCGAAAATCTGGACTCAAAGGAGATCGACCATAAAATGCCTGAGGCACCAATAGACCCTTGGAGACAGGTCGGCCGGAGGACGATGTATTGAATCGCGACGCAATTTGTGTGTTCCATTGTCATTAAGAGGCTCTGTACCTTACAATTAACTGTCAGTTTTGCGTCGGATTCGAAAATCTAGACTCACAGAGGAACGACCATAAGGTGCCCAGGGCAGCACTAGACCCTTGGAGACAGGTCGGCCGGAGGACGATGTATTGAATCGCGACGCGATTTGTGTGTTCCATTGTCATTAAGAGGCTCTGAACCTTACAATTAACTGTCAGTTTTGCGTCGGATTCGAAAATCTCGACTCACAGGAGATCGACCATAAGGTGCCCGAGGCAGCAATAGACCCTTGGAGACAGGTCGGCCGGAGGACGGTGTATTGAATCGCGACGCAATTTGTGTGTTCCATTGTCATTAAGAGGCTCTGAACCTTACAATGAACTGTCAGTTTTGCGTCGGATTCGAAAATCTAGACTCACAGAAGAACGACCATAAGGTGCCCGAGGCAGCACTAGACCCTTGGAGACAAGTCGGCTGGAGGACGATGTATTGAATCGCGACGCAATTTGTGTGTTCCATCGTCATTAACAGGCTCTGAACGTTACAATTAACTGTCAGTTTTGCGTCGGATTCGGGAATCTAGATTCACAGGAGATCGACCATAAGGTGCCCGAGGCAGCAATAGTCCCTTGGAGACAGGTCGGCCGGAGGACGATGTATTGAATCGTGACGCAATTTGTGTGTTCCATTGTCATTAACAGGCTCTCAACCTTACAATTAACTGTCAGTTTTGCGTCGGATTCGAAAATCTAGACTCACAGGAGATCGACCATAAGGTGCCCGAGGCAGCAATAGACCCTTGGAGACAGGTCGGCCGGAGGACGATGTATTGAATCGCGACGCGATTTGTGTGTTCCATTGTCATTAAGAGGCTCTGAACCTTACAATTAACTGTCAGTTTTGCGTCGGATTCGAAAATCTAGACTCACAGAAGAACGACCATAAGGTGCCCGAGGCAGCACTAGACCCTTGGAGACAAGTCGGCTGGAGGACGATGTATTGAATCGCGACGCAATTTGAGTGTTCCATCGTCATTAACAGGCTCTCAACCTTACAATTAACTGTCAGTTTTGCGTCGGATTCGAAAATCTAGACTCACAGGAGATCGACCATAAGATGCCTGAGGCAGCAATAGACCCTTGGAGACAGGTCGGCCGGAGGACGATGTATTGAATCGCGACGCAATTTGTGTGTTCCATTGTCATTAAGAGGCTCTGTACCTTACAATTAACTGTCAGTTTTGCGTCGGATTCGAAAATCTAGACTCACAGAGGAACGACCATAAGGTGCCCGAGGCAGCACTAGACCCTTGGGGAATAGTCGGCTGGAGGACGATGTATTGAATCGCGACGCGATTTGTGTTCCATCGTCATTAACAGGCTCTGAACGTTACAATCAACTGTCAGTTTTGCGTCGGATTCGAAAACCTAGACTCACAGGAGAACGACCATAAGGTTCCCGAGGCAGCACTAGACCCTTGGATAAAAGTCGGCTGGAGGACGATCTATTGAATCGCGACGCAATTTGTGTGTTCCATCGTCATGAACAGGATCTGAACGTTACAATTAACTGTCAGTTTTGCTTCGGAATCGAAAAACTACACTCCTAGGAGAACGACCATAAGGTGCCCGGGGCAGCAATAGACCCTTGGAGACAGGTCGGCTGTCGGACGATGTATTGAATTTCGACGCAATTTGTGTGTTCCATCGTCATTAAGAGGCTCTGAACGTTACAATTAACTGTCAGTTTTGCGTCGGATTCGAAAATCTAGACTCACAGGAGAACGACCATAAGGTGCCCGAGGCAGCTATAGACCCATGGAGACAAGTCGGCTAGAGGACGATGTATTGAATCGCCACGCGATTTGTGTGTTCCATCGTCATTAACAGGCTCTGAACGTTACAATTAACTGTCAGTTTTGCGTCGGATTCGAAAATCTAGACTCACAGGAGATCGACCATAAGATGCCTGAGGCAGCAATAGACACTTGGAGACAGGTCGGCCGGAGGACGATGTATTGAATCGCGACGCAATTTGTGTGTTCCATTGTCATTAAGAGGCTCTGTACCTTACAATTAACTGTCAGTTTTGCGTCGGATTCGAAAATCTAGACTCACAGAGGAACGACCATAAGGTGCCCGAGGCAGCACTAGACCCTTGGAGACAAGTCGGCTGGAGGACCATGTATTGAATCGCGACGCGATTTGTGTGTTCCATCGTCATTAAGAGGCTCTGAACGTTACAATTAACTGTCAGTTTTGCGTCGGATTCGAAAATCTAGACTCACAGGAGATCGACCATAAGTTGCCCGAGGCAGCAATAGAACCTTGGAGACAGGTCGGCCGGAGGACGATGTATTGAATCGCGACGCGATTTGTGTGTTCGATTGTCATTAAGAGGCTCTGAACCTTACAATTAACTGTCAGTTTTGCGTCGGATTCGAAAATCTCGACTCACAGGAGATCGACCATAAGGTGCCCGAGGCAGCAATAGACCCTTGGAGCCAGGTCGGCCGGAGGACGATGTATTGAATCGCGACGCAATTTGAGTGTTCCATCGTCATTAACAGGCTCTGAACCTTACAATTAACTGTCAGTTTTGCGTCGGATTAGAAAATCTAGACTCACAGGAGAACGACCATAAGGTGCCCGAGGCAGCACTAGACCCTTGGAGACAAGTCGGCTGGGGGACGATGTATTGAATCGCGACGCGATTTGTGTGTTCCATCGTCATTAACAGGCTCTGAACGTTACAATTAACTGTCAGTTTTGCGTCGGATTCGAAAATCTAGACTCACAGGAGATCGACCATAAGGTGCCCGAGGCAGCAATAGACCCTTGGAGACAGGTCGGCCGGAGGACGATGTATTGAATCGCGACGCAATTTGTGTGTTCCATTGTCATTAAGAGGCTCTGAACCTTAGATTTAACTGTCAGTTTTGCGTCGGATTCGAAAATCTAGACTCACAGAAGAACGACCATAAGGTGCCCGAGGCAGCACTAGACCCTTGGAGACAAGTCGGCTGGAGGACGATGTATTGAATCGCGACGCAATTTGTGTGTTCCATCGTCATTAACAGGCTCTGAACGTTACAATTAACTGTCAGTTTTGCGTCGGATTCGAGGATCTAGATTCACAGGAGATCGACCATAAGGTGCCCGAGGCAGCAATAGTCCCTTGGAGACAGGTCGGCCGGAATACGATGTATTGAATCGTGACGCAATTTGTGTGTTCCATCGTCTTTAACAGGCTCTCAACCTTACAATTAACTGTCAGTTTTGCGTCGGATTCGAAAATCTAGACTCACAGGAGATCGACCATAAGGTGCCCGAGGCAGAAATAGACCCTTGGAGACAGGTCGGCCGGAGGACGATGTATTGAATCGCGACGCAATTTGTGTGTTCCATCGTCATTAACAGGCTCTGAACGTTACAATTAACTGTCAGTTTTGCGTCGGATTCGAAAATATACACTCACAGGAGATCGACCATAAGGTGCCCGAGGCAGCAATAGACCCTTGGAGACAGGTCGGCCGGAGGACGATGTATTGAATCGCGACGCGATTTGTGTGTTCCATCGTCATTAACAGGCTCTGAACGTTACAATTAACTGTCAGTTTTGCGTCGGATTCGAAAATCTCGACTCACAGGAGATCGACCATAAGGTGCCCGAGGCAGCAATAGACCCTTGGAGACAGGTCGGCCGGAGGACGATGTATTGAATCGCGACGCAATTTTTGTGTTCCATTGTCATTAAGAGGCTCTGAACCTTACAATTAACTGTCAGTTTTGCGTCGGATTCGAAAATCTAGATTCACAGGAGATCGACCATAAGGTGCCCGAGGCAGCAATAGTCCCTTGGTGACAGGTCGGCCGGAGGACGATGTATTGAATCGTGACGCAATTTGTGTGTTCCATCGTCATTAACAGGCTCTCAACCTTACAATTAACTGTCAGTTTTGCGTCGGATTCGAAAATCTAGACTCACAGGAGATCGACCATAAGGTGCCCGGGGCAGCAATAGACCCTTGGACACAGGTCGGCCGGAGGACGATGTATTGAATCGCGACGCAATTTGTGTGTTCCATCGTCATTAACAGGCTCTGAACGTTACAATTAACTGTCAGTTCTGCGTCGGATTCGAAAACCTAGACTCACAGGAGAACGACCATAAGGTGCCCGAGGCAGCACTAGACCCTTGGATAAAAGTCGGCTGGAGGACGATGTATTGAATCGCGACGCAATTTGTGTGTTCCATCGTCATGAACAGGATCTGAACGTTACAATTAACTGTCAGTTTTGCTTCGGATTCGAAAAACTACACTCCTAGGAGAACGACCATAAGGTGCCCGGGGCAGCAATAGACCCTTGGAGACAGGTCGGCTGTCGGACGATGTATTGAATTTCGACGCAATTTGTGTGTTCCATCGTCATTAAGAGGCTCTGAACGTTACAATTAACTGTCAGTTTTGCGTCGGATTCGAAAATCTAGACTCACAGGAGAACGACCATAAGGTGCCCGAGGCAGCTATAGACCCATGGAGACAAGTCGGCTAGAGGACGATGTATTGAATCGCCACGCGATTTGTGTGTTCCATCGTCATTAACAGGCTCTGAACGTTACAATTAACTGTCAGTTTTGCGTCGGATTCGAAAATCTGGACTCAAAGGAGATCGACCATAAAATGCCTGAGGCACCAATAGACCCTTGGAGACAGGTCGGCCGGAGGACGATGTATTGAATCGCGACGCAATTTGTGTGTTCCATTGTCATTAAGAGGCTCTGTACCTTACAATTAACTGTCAGTTTTGCGTCGGATTCGAAAATCTAGACTCACAGAGGAACGACCATAAGGTGCCCGAGGCAGCACTAGACCCTTGGAGACAGGTCGGCCGGAGGACGATGTATTGAATCGCGACGCGATTTGTGTGTTCCATTGTCATTAAGAGGCTCTGAACCTTACAATTAACTGTCAGTTTTGCGTCGGATTCGAAAATCTCGACTCACAGGAGATCGACCATAAGGTGCCCGAGGCAGCAATAGACCCTTGGAGACAGGTCGGCCGGAGGACGGTGTATTGAATCGCGACGCAATTTGTGTGTTCCATTGTCATTAAGAGGCTCTGAACCTTACAATGAACTGTCAGTTTTGCGTCGGATTCGAAAATCTAGACTCACAGAAGAACGACCATAAGGTGCCCGAGGCAGCACTAGACCCTTGGAGACAAGTCGGCTGGAGGACGATGTATTGAATCGCGACGCAATTTGTGTGTTCCATCGTCATTAACAGGCTCTGAACGTTACAATTAACTGTCAGTTTTGCGTCGGATTCGGGAATCTAGATTCACAGGAGATCGACCATAAGGTGCCCGAGGCAGCAATAGTCCCTTGGAGACAGGTCGGCCGGAGGACGATGTATTGAATCGTGACGCAATTTGTGTGTTCCATTGTCATTAACAGGCTCTCAACCTTACAATTAACTGTCAGTTTTGCGTCGGATTCGAAAATCTAGACTCACAGGAGATCGACCATAAGGTGCCCGAGGCAGCAATAGACCCTTGGAGACAGGTCGGCCGGAGGACGATGTATTGAATCGCGACGCAATTTGAGTGTTCCATCGTCATTAACAGGCTCTGAACCTTACAATTAACTGTCAGTTTTGCGTCGGATTCGAAAATCTAGACTCACAGGAGAACGACCATAAGGTGCCCGAGGCAGCACTAGACCCTTGGAGACAAGTCGGCTGGGGGACGATGTATTGAATCGCGACGCGATTTGTGTGTTCCATCGTCATTAACAGGCTCTGAACGTTACAATTAACTGTCAGTTTTGCGTCGGATTCGAAAATCTAGACTCACAGGAGATCGACCATAAGGTGCCCGAGGCAGCAATAGACCCTTGGAGACAGGGCGGCCGGAGGACGATGTATTGAATCGCGACGCAATTTGTGTGTTCCATTGACATTAAGAGGCTCTGAACCTTACAATTAACTGTCAGTTTTGCGTCGGATTCGAAAATCTAGACTCACAGAAGAACGACCATAAGGTGCCCGAGGCAGCACTAGACCCTTGGAGACAAGTCGGCTGGAGGACGATGTATTGAATCGCGACGCAATTTGTGGGTTCCATCGTCATTAACAGGCTCTGAACGTTACAATTAACTGTCAGTTTTGCGTCGGATTCGAGAATCTAGATTCACAGGAGATCGACCATAAGGTGCCCGAGGCAGCAATAGTCCCTTGGAGACAGGTCGGCTGGAGGACGATGTATTGAATCGTGACGCAATTTGTGTGTTCCATCGTCATTAACAGGCTCTCAACCTTACAATTAACTGTCAGTTTTGCGTCGGATTCGAAAATCTAGACTCACAGGAGATCGACCATAAGGTGCCCGAGGCAGCAATAGTCCCTTGGAGACAGGTCGGCCGGAGGACGATGTATTGAATCGCGACGCGATTTGTGTGTTCCATCGTCATTAACAGGCTCTCAACCTTACAATTAACTGTCAGTTTTGCGTCGCATTCGAAAATCTAGACTCACAGGAGATCGACCATAAGGTGCCCGAGGCGGCAATAGACCCTTGGAGACAGGTCGGCCGGAGGACGATGTATTGAATCGCGACGCGATTTGTGTGTTCCATTGTCATTAAGAGGCTCTGAACCTTACAATTAACTGTCAGTTTTGCGTCGGATTCGAAAATCTCGACTCACAGGAGATCGACCATAAGGTGCCCGAGGCAGCAATAGACCCTTGGAGACAGGTCGGCCGGAGGACGATGTATTGAATCGCGACGCAATTTGTGTGTTCCATTGTCATTAAGAGGCTCTGAATGTTACAATTAACTGTCAGTTTTGCGTCGGATTCGAAAATCTAGACTCACAGAAGAACGACCATAAGGTGCCCGAGGCGGCAATAGACCCTTGGAGACAGGTCGGCCGGAGGACGATGTATTGAATCGCGACGCGATTTGTGTGTTCCATTGTCATTAAGAGGCTCTGAACCTTACAATTAACTGTCAGTTTTGCGTCGGATTCGAAAATCTCGACTCACAGGAGATCGACCATAAGGTGCCCGAGGCAGCAATAGACCCTTGGAGACAGGTCGGCCGGAGGACGATGTATTGAATCGCGACGCAATTTGAGTGTTCCATCGTCATTAACAGGCTCTGAACCTTACAATTAACTGTCAGTTTTGCGTCGGATTCGAAAATCTAGACTCACAGGAGAACGACCATAAGGTGCCCGAGGCAGCACTAGACCCTTGGAGACAAGTCGGCTGGGGGACGATGTATTGAATCGCGACGCGATTTGTGTGTTCCATCGTCATTAACAGGCTCTGAACGTTACAATTAACTGTCGGATTCGTCGGATTCGAAAATCTAGACTCACAGGAGATCGACCATAAGGTGCCCGAGGCAGCAATAGACCCTTGGAGACAGGTCGGCCGGAGGACGATGTATTGAATCGCGACGCAATTTGTGTGTTCCAATGACATTAAGAGGCTCTGAACCTTATAATGAACTGTCAGTTTTGCGTCGGATTCGAAAATCTAGACTCACAGAAGAACGACCATAAGGTGCCCGAGGCAGCACTAGACCCTTGGAGACAAGTCGGCTGGAGGACGATGTATTGAATCGCGACGCAATTTGTGTGTTCCATCGTCATTAACAGGCTCTGAACGTTACAATTAACTGTCAGTTTTGCGTCGGATTCGAAAATCTAGATTCACAGGAGATCGACCATAAGGTGCCCGAGGCAGCAATAGTCCCTTGGTGACAGTTCGGCCGGAGGACGATGTATTGAATCGTGACGCAATTTGTGTGTTCCATCGTCATTAACAGGCTCTCAACCTTACAATTAACTGTCAGTTTTGCGTCGGATTCGAAAATCTAGACTCACAGGAGATCGACCATAAGGTGCCCGAG
Organism: Schistocerca nitens; assembly: GCF_023898315.1. Lineage (NCBI taxonomy): Eukaryota > Metazoa > Arthropoda > Insecta > Orthoptera > Acrididae > Schistocerca > Schistocerca nitens. The sequence continues at coordinate 1,197,474,976 of NC_064615.1, read as the reverse complement.
GCAGCAATAGACCCTTGGAGACAGGTCGGCCGGAGGACGATGTATTGAATCGCGACGCAATTTGTGTGTTCCATCGTCATTAACAGGCTCTGAACGTTACAATTAACTGTCAGTTCTGCGTCGGATTCGAAAACCTAGACTCACAGGAGAACGACCATAAGGTGCCCGAGGCAGCACTAGACCCTTGGATAAAAGTCGGCTGGAGGACGATGTATTGAATCGCGACGCAATTTGTGTGTTCCATCGTCATGAACAGGATCTGAACGTTACAATTAACTGTCAGTTTTGCTTCGGATTCGAAAAACTACACTCCTAGGAGAACGACCATAAGGTGCCCGGGGCAGCAATAGACCCTTGGAGACAGGTCGGCTGTCGGACGATGTATTGAATTTCGACGCAATTTGTGTGTTCCATCGTCATTAAGAGGCTCTGAACGTTACAATTAACTGTCAGTTTTGCGTCGGATTCGAAAATCTAGACTCACAGGAGAACGACCATAAGGTGCCCGAGGCAGCTATAGACCCTTGGAGACAAGTCGGCTAGAGGACGATGTATTGAATCGCCACGCGATTTGTGTGTTCCATCGTCATTAACAGGCTCTCAACCTTACAATTAACTGTCAGTTTTGCGTCGGATTCGAAAATCTAGACTCACAGGAGATCGACCATAAGGTGCCCGAGGCAGCAATAGACCCTTGGAGACAGGTCGGCCGGAGGACGATGTATTGAATCGCGACGCAATTTGAGTGTTCCATCGTCATTAACAGGCTCTGAACCTTACAATTAACTGTCAGTTTTGCGTCGGATTCGAAAATCTAGACTCACAGGAGAACGACCATAAGGTGCCCGAGGCAGCACTAGACCCTTGGAGACAAGTCGGCTGGGGGACGATGTATTGAATCGCGACGCGATTTGTGTGTTCCATCGTCATTAACAGGCTCTGAACGTTACAATTAACTGTCAGTTTTGCGTCGGATTCGAAAATCTAGACTCACAGGAGATCGACCATAAGGTGCCCGAGGCAGCAATAGACCCTTGGAGACAGGTCGGCCGGAGGACGATGTATTGAATCGCGACGCAATTTGTGTGTTCCATTGACATTAAGAGGCTCTGAACCTTACAATTAACTGTCAGTTTTGCGTCGGATTCGAAAATCTAGACTCACAGAAGAACGACCATAAGGTGCCCGAGGCAGCACTAGACCCTTGGAGACAAGTCGGCTGGAGGACGATGTATTGAATCGCGACGCAATTTGTGTGTTCCATCGTCATTAACAGGCTCTGAACGTTACAATTAACTGTCAGTTTTGCGTCGGATTCGAGAATCTAGATTCACAGGAGATCGACCATAAGGTGCCCGAGGCAGCAATAGTCCCTTGGAGACAGGTCGGCTGGAGGACGATGTATTGAATCGTGACGCAATTTGTGTGTTCCATCGTCATTAACAGGCTCTCAACCTTACAATTAACTGTCAGTTTTGCGTCGGATTCGAAAATCTAGACTCACAGGAGATCGACCATAAGGTGCCCGAGGCAGCAATAGACCCTTGGAGACAGGTCGGCCGGAGGACGATGTATTGAATCGCGACGCGATTTGTGTGTTCCATCGTCATTAACAGGCTCTGAACGTTACAATTAACTGTCAGTTTTGCGTCGGATTCGAAAATCTAGACTCACAGGAGATCGACCATAAGGTGCCCGAGGCGGCAATAGACCCTTGGAGACAGGTCGGCCGGAGGACGATGTATTGAATCGCGACGCGATTTGTGTGTTCCATTGTCATTAAGAGGCTCTGAACCTTACAATTAACTGTCAGTTTTGCGTCGGATTCGAAAATCTCGACTCACAGGAGATCGACCATAAGGTGCCCGAGGCAGCAATAGACCCTTGGAGACAGGTCGGCCGGAGGACGATGTATTGAATCGCGACGCAATTTGTGTGTTCCATTGTCATTAAGAGGCTCTGAACCTTACAATTAACTGTCAGTTTTGCGTCGGATTCGAAAATCTAGACTCACAGAAGAACGACCATAAGGTGCCCGAGGCAGCACTAGACCCTTGGAGACAAGTCGGCTGGAGGACGATGTATTGAATCGCGACGCAATTTGTGTGTTCCATCGTCATTAACAGGCTCTGAACGTTACAATTAACTGTCAGTTTTGCGTCGGATTCGAAAATCTAGACTCACAGGAGATCGACCATAAGGTGCCCGAGGCAGCAATAGACCCTTGGAGACAGGTCGGCCGGAGGACGATGTATTGAATCGCGACGCGATTTGTGTGTTCCATTGTCATTAACAGGCTCTGAACCTTACAATTAACTGTCAGTTTAGCGTCGGATTCGAAAATCTCGACTCACAGGAGATCGACCATAAGGTGCCCGAGGCAGCAATACACCCTTGGAGACAGGTCGGCCGGAGGACGATGTATTGAATCGCGACGCAATTTGAGTGTTCCATCGTCATTAACAGGCTCTGAACCTTACAATTAACTGTCAGTTTTGCGTCGGATTCGAAAATCTAGACTCACAGGAGAACGACCATAAGGTGCCCGAGGCAGCACTAGACCCTTGGAGACAAGTCGGCTGGGGGACGATGTATTGAATCGCGACGCGATTTGTGTGTTCCATCGTCATTAACAGGCTCTGAACGTTACAATTAACTGTCAGTTTTGCGTCGGATTCGAAAATCTAGACTCACAGGAGATCGACCATAAGGTGCCCGAGGCAGCAATAGACCCTTGGAGACAGGTCGGCCGGAGGACGATGTATTGAATCGCGACGCAATTTGTGTGTTCCAATGTCATTAAGAGGCTCTGAACCTTACAATGAACTGTCAGTTTTGCGTCGGATTCGAAAATCTAGACTCACAGAAGAACGACCATAAGGTGCCCGAGGCAGCACTAGACCCTTGGAGACAGGTCGGCTGGAGGACGATGTATTGAATCGTGACGCAATTTGTGTGTTCCATCGTCATTAACAGGCTCTCAGCCTTACAATTAACTGTCAGTTTTGCGTCGGATTCGAAAATCTAGACTCACAGGAGATCGACCATAAGGTGCCCGAGGCAGCAATAGACCCTTGGAGACAGGTCGGCCGGAGGACGATGTATTGAATCGCGACGCGATTTGTGTGTTCCATTGTCATTAAGAGGCTCTGAACCTTACAATTAACTGTCAGTTTTGCGTCGGATTCGAAAATCTAGACTCACAGAAGAACGACCATATGGTGCCCGAGGCAGCACTAGACCCTTGGAGACAAGTCGGCTGGAGGACGATGTATTGAATCGCGACGCAATTTGTGTGTTCCATCGTCATTAACAGGCTCTGAATGTTACAATTAACTGTCAGTTTTGCGTCGGATTCGAAAATCTAGACTCACAGGAGATCGACCATAAGGTGCCCGAGGCAGCAATAGACCCTTGGAGACAGGTCGGCCGGAGGACGATGTATTGAATCGCGACGCGATTTGTGTGTTCCATTGTCATTAACAGGCTCTGAACCTTACAATTAACTGTCAGTTTAGCGTCGGATTCGAAAATCTCGACTCATAGGAGATCGACCATAAGGTGCCCGAGGCAGCAATAGACCCTTGGAGACAGGTCGGCCGGAGGACGATGTATTGAATCGCGACGCAATTTGAGTGTTCCATCGTCATTAACAGGCTCTGAACCTTACAATTAACTGTCATTTTTGCGTCGCATTCGAAAATCTAGACTCACAGGAGAACGACCATAAGGTGCCCGAGGCAGCACTAGACCCTTGGAGACAAGTCGGCTGGGGGACGATGTATTGAATCGCGACGCGATTTGTGTGTTCCATCGTCATTAACAGGCTCTGAACGTTACAATTAACTGTCAGTTTTGCGTCGGATTCGAAAATCTAGACTCACAGGAGATCGACCATAAGGTGCCCGAGGCAGCAATAGACCCTTGGAGACAGGTCGGCCGGAGGACGATGTATTGAATCGCGACGCAATTTGTGTGTTCCAATGACATTAAGAGGCTCTGAACCTTACAATGAACTGTCAGTTTTGCGTCGGATTCGAAAATCTAGACTCACAGAAGAACGACCATAAGGTGCCCGAGGCAGCACTAGACCCTTGGAGACAAGTCGGCTGGAGGACGATGTATTGAATCGCGACGCAATTTGTGTGTTCCATCGTCATTAACAGGCTCTGAACGTTACAATTAACTGTCAGTTTTGCGTCGGATTCGAAAATCTAGATTCACAGGAGATCGACCATAAGGTGCCCGAGGCAGCAATAGTCCCTTGGTGACAGGTCGGCCGGAGGACGATGTATTGAATCGTGACGCAATTTGTGTGTTCCATCGTCATTAACAGGCTCTCAACCTTACAATTAACTGTCAGTTTTGCGTCGGATTCGAAAATCTAGACTCACAGGAGATCGACCATAAGGTGCCCGAGGCAGCACTAGACCCGTGGAGACAGGTCGGCCGGAGGACGATGTATTGAATCGCGACGCAATTTGTGTGTTCCATCGTCATTAACAGGCTCTGAACGTTACAATTAACTGTCAGTTCTGCGTCGGATTCGAAAACCTAGACTCACAGGAGAACGACCATAAGGTGCCCGAGGCAGCACTAGACCCTTGGATAAAAGTCGGCTGGAGGACGATGTATTGAATCGCGACCCAATTTGTGTGTTCCATCGTCATGAACAGGATCTGAAGGTTACAATTAACTGTCAGTTTTGCTTCGGATTCGAAAAACTACACTCCTAGGAGAACGACCATAAGGTGCCCGGGGCAGCAATAGACCCTTGGAGACAGGTCGGCTGTCGGACGATGTATTGAGTTTCGACGCAATTTGTGTGTTCCATCGTCATTAAGAGGCTCTGAACGTTACAATTAACTGTCAGTTTTGCGTCGGATTCGAAAATCTAGACTCACAGGAGAACGACCATAAGGTGCCCGAGGCAGCTATAGACCCTTGGAGACAAGTCGGCTAGAGGACGATGTATTGAATCGCCACGCGATTTGTGTGTTCCATCGTCATTAACAGGCTCTGAACGTTACAATTAACTGTCAGTTTTGCGTCGGATTCGAAAATCTGGACTCACAGGAGATCGACCATAAAATGCCTGAGGCACCAATAGACCCTTGGAGACAGGTCGGCCGGAGGACGATGTATTGAATCGCGACGCAATTTGTGTGTTCCATTGTCATTAAGAGGCTCTGTACCTTACAATTAACTGTCAGTTTTGCGTCGGATTCGAAAATCTAGACTCACAGAGGAACGACCATAAGGTGCCCGAGGCAGCACTAGACCCTTGGAGACAGGTCGGCCGGAGGACGATGTATTGAATCGCGACGCGATTTGTGTGTTCCATTGTCATTAAGAGGCTCTGAACCTTACAATGAACTGTCAGTTTTGCGTCGGATTCGAAAATCTAGACTCACAGAGGAACGACCATAAGGTGCCCGAGGCAGCACTAGACCCTTGGAGACAGGTCGGCCGGAGGACGATGTATTGAATCGCGACGCGATTTGTGTGTTCCATTGTCATTAAGAGGCTCTGAACCTTACAATGAACTGTCAGTTTTGCGTCGGATTCGAATATCTAGACTCACAGAAGAACGACCATAAGGTGCCCGAGGCAGCACTAGACCCTTGGAGACAAGTCGGCTGGAGGACGATGTATTGAATCGCGACGCAATTTGTGTGTTCCATCGTCATTAACAGGCTCTGAACGTTACAATTAACTGTCAGTTTTGCGTCGGATTCGGGAATCTAGATTCACAGGAGATCGACCATAAGGTGCCCGAGGCAGCAATAGTCCCTTGGAGACAGGTCGGCCGGAGGACGATGTATTGAATCGTGACGCAATTTGTGTGTTCCATTGTCATTAACAGGCTCTCAACCTTACAATTAACTGTCAGTTTTGCGTCGGATTCGAAAATCTAGACTCACAGGAGATCGACCATAAGGTGCCCGAGGCAGCAATAGACCTTTGGAGACAGGTCGGCCGGAGGACGATGTATTGAATCGCGACGCAATTTGAGTGTTCCGTCGTCATTAACAGGCTCTGAACCTTACAATTAACTGTCAGTTTTGCGTCGGATTCGAAAATCTAGACTCACAGGAGAACGACCATAAGGTGCCCGAGGCAGCACTAGACCCTTGGAGACAAGTCGGCTGGGGGACGATGTATTGAATCGCGACGCGATTTGTGTGTTCCATCGTCATTAACAGGCTCTGAACGTTACAATTAACTGTCAGTTTTGCGTCGGATTCGAAAATCTAGACTCACAGGAGATCGACCATAAGGTGCCCGAGGCAGCAATAGACCCTTGGAGACAGGTCGGCCGGAGGACGATGTATTGAATCGCGACGCAATTTGTGTGTTCCATTGACATTAAGAGGCTCTGAACCTTACAATTAACTGTCAGTTTTGCGTCGGATTCGAAAATCTAGACTCACAGAAGAACGACCATAAGGTGCCCGAGGCAGCACTAGACCCTTGGAGACAAGTCGGCTGGAGGACGATGTATTGAATCGCGACGCAATTTGTGTGTTCCATCGTCATTAACAGGCATTGAACGTTACAATTAACTGTCAGTTTTGCGTCGGATTCGAGAATCTAGATTCACAGGAGATCGACCATAAGGTGCCCGAGGCAGCAATAGTCCCTTGGAGACAGGTCGGCTGGAGGACGATGTATTGAATCGTGACGCAATTTGTGTGTTCCATCGTCATTAACAGGCTCTCAACCTTACAATTAACTGTCAGTTTTGCGTCCGATTCGAAAATCAAGACTCACAGGAGATCGACCATAAGGTGCCCGAGGCAGCAATAGACCCTTGGAGACAGGTCGGCCGGAGGACGATGTATTGAATCGCGACGCGATTTGTGTGTTCCATCGTCATTAACAGGCTCTGAACGTTACAATTAACTGTCAGTTTTGCGTCGGATTCGAAAATCTAGACTCACAGGAGATCGACCATAAGGTGCCCGAGGCGGCAATAGACCCTTGGAGACAGGTCGGCCGGAGGACGATGTATTGAATCGCGACGCGATTTGTGTGTTCCATTGCCATTAAGAGGCTCTGAACCTTACAATTAACTGTCAGTTTTGCGTCGGATTCGAAAATCTCGTCTCACAGGAGATCGACCATAAGGTGCCCGAGGCAGCAATAGACCCTTGGAGACAGGTCGGCCGGAGGACGATGTATTGAATCGCGACGCAATTTGTGTGTTCCATTGTCATTAAGAGGCTCTGAACCTTACAATTAACTGTCAGTTTTGCGTCGGATTCGAAAATCTAGACTCACAGAAGAACGACCATAAGGTGCCCGAGGCAGCACTAGACCCTTGGAGACAAGTCGGCTGGAGGACGATGTATTGAATCGCGACGCAATTTGTGTGTTCCATCGTCATTAACAGGCTCTGAACGTTACAATTAACTGTCAGTTTTGCGTCGGATTCGAAAATCTAGACTCACAGGAGATCGACCATAAGGTGCCCGAGGCAGCAATAGACCCTTGGAGACAGGTCGGCCGGAGGACGATGTATTGAATCGCGACGCGATTTGTGTGTTCCATTGTCATTAACAGGCTCTGAACCTTACAATTAACTGTCAGTTTAGCGTCGGATTCGAAAATCTCGACTCACAGGAGATCGATCATAAGGTGCCCGAGGCAGCAATACACCCTTGGAGACAGGTCGGCCGGAGGACGATGTATTGAATCGCGACGCAATTTGAGTGTTCCATCGTCATTAACAGGCTCTGAACCTTACAATTAACTGTCAGTTTTGCGTCGGATTCGAAAATCTAGACTCACAGGAGAACGACCATAAGGTGCCCGAGGCAGCACTAGACCCTTGGAGACAAGTCGGCTGGGGGACGATGTATTGAATCGCGACGCGATTTGTGTGTTCCATCGTCATTAACAGGCTCTGAACGTTACAATTAACTGTCAGTTTTGCGTCGGATTCGAAAATCTAGACTCACAGGAGATCGACCATAAGGTGCCCGAGGCAGCAATAGACCCTTGGAGACAGGTCGGCCGGAGGACGATGTATTGAATCGCGACGCAATTTGTGTGTTCCAATGACATTAAGAGGCTCTGAACCTTACAATGAACTGTCAGTTTTGCGTCGGATTCGAAAATCTAGACTCACAGAAGAACGACCATAAGGTGCCCGAGGCAGCACTAGACCCTTGGAGACAGGTCGGCTGGAGGACGATGTATTGAATCGTGACGCAATTTGTGTGTTCCATCGTCATTAACAGGCTCTCAGCCTTACAATTAACTGTCAGTTTTGCGTCGGATTCGAAAATCTAGACTCACAGGAGATCGACCATAAGGTGCCCGAGGCAGCAATAGACCCTTGGAGACAGGTCGGCCGGAGGACGATGTATTGAATCGCGACGCGATTTGTGTGTTCCATCGTCATTAAGAGGCTCTGAACGTTACAATTAACTGTCAGTTTTGCGTCGGATTCGAAAATCTAGACTCACAGAAGAACGACCATAAGGTGCCCGAGGCAGCACTAGACCCTTGGAGACAAGTCGGCTGGAGGACGATGTATTGAATCGCGACGCGATTTGTGTGTTCCATCGTCATTAACAGGCTCTGAATGTTACAATTAACTGTCAGTTTTGCGTCGGATTCGAAAATCTAGACTCACAGGAGATCGACCATAAGGTGCCCGAGGCAGCAATAGACCCTTGGAGACAGGTCGGCCGGAGGACGATGTATTGAATCGCGACGCGATTTGTGTGTTCCATTGTCATTAACAGGCTCTGAACCTTACAATTAACTGTCAGTTTAGCGTCGGATTCGAAAATCTCGACTCATAGGAGATCGACCATAAGGTGCCCGAGGCAGCAATAGACCCTTGGAGACAGGTCGGCCGGAGGACGATGTATTGAATCGCGACGCAATTTGAGTGTTCCATCGTCATTAACAGGCTCTGAACCTTACAATTAACTGTCAGTTTTGCGTCGGATTCGAAAATCTAGACTCACAGGAGAACGACCATAAGGTGCCCGAGGCAGCACTAGACCCTTGGAGACAAGTCGGCTGGGGGACGATGTATTGAATCGCGACGCGATTTGTGTGTTCCATCGTCATTAACAGGCTCTGAACGTTACAATTAACTGTCAGATTTGCGTCGGATTCGAAAATCTAGACTCACAGGAGATCGACCATAAGGTGCCCGAGGCAGCAATAGACCCTTGGAGACAGGTCGGCCGGAGGACGATGTATTGAATCGCGACGCAATTTGTGTGTTCCAATGACATTAAGAGGCTCTGAACCTTACAATGAACTGTCAGTTTTGCGTCGGATTCGAAAATCTAGACTCACAGAAGAACGACCATAAGGTGCCCGAGGCAGCACTAGACCCTTGGAGACAAGTCGGCTGGAGGACGATGTATTGAATCGCGACGCAATTTGTGTGTTCCATCGTCATTAACAGGCTCTGAACGTTACAATTAACTGTCAGTTTTGCGTCGGATTCGAAAATCTAGATTCACAGGAGATCGACCATAAGGTGCCCGAGGCAGCAATAGTCCCTTGGTGACAGGTCGGCCGGAGGACGATGTATTGAATCGTGACGCAATTTGTGTGTTCCATCGTCATTAACAGGCTCTGAACGTTACAATTAACTGTCAGTTTTGCGTCGGATTCGAAAATCTAGACTCACAGGAGATCGACCATAAGGTGCCCGAGGCAGCACTAGACCCTTGGAGACAGGTCGGCCGGAGGACGATGTATTGAATCGCGACGCAATTTGTGTGTTCCATCGTCATTAACAGGCTCTGAACGTTACAATTAACTGTCAGTTCTGCGTCGGATTCGAAAACCTAGACTCACAGGAGAACGACCATAAGGTGCCCGAGGCAGCACTAGACCCTTGGATAAAAGTCGGCTGGAGGACGATGTATTGAATCGCGACGCAATTTGTGTGTTCCATCGTCATGAACAGGATCTGAAGGTTACAATTAACTGTCAGTTTTGCTTCGGATTCGAAAAACTACACTCCTAGGAGAACGACCATAAGGTGCCCGGGGCAGCAATAGACCCTTGGAGACAGGTCGGCTGTCGGACGATGTATTGAATTTCGACGCAATTTGTGTGTTCCATCGTCATTAAGAGGCTCTGAACGTTACAATTAACTGTCAGTTTTGCGTCGGATTCGAAAATCTAGACTCACAGGAGAACGACCATAAGGTGCCCGAGGCAGCTATAGACCCTTGGAGACAAGTCGGCTAGAGGACGATGTATTGAATCGCGACGCAATTTGTGTGTTCCATTGTCATTAAGAGGCTCTGTACCTTACAATTAACTGTCAGTTTTGCGTCGGATTCGAAAATCTAGACTCACAGAGGAACGACCATAAGGTGCCCGAGGCAGCACTAGACCCTTGGAGACAGGTCGGCCGGAGGACGATGTATTGAATCGCGACGCGATTTGTGTGTTCCATTGTCATTAAGAGGCTCTGAACCTTACAATGAACTGTCAGTTTTGCGTCGGATTCGAAAATCTAGACTCACAGAGGAACGACCATAAGGTGCCCGAGGCAGCACTAGACCCTTGGAGACAGGTCGGCCGGAGGACGATGTATTGAATCGCGACGCGATTTGTGTGTTCCATTGTCATTAAGAGGCTCTGAACCTTACAATGAACTGTCAGTTTTGCGTCGGATTCGAAAATCTAGACTCACAGAAGAACGACCATAAGGTGCCCGAGGCAGCACTAGACCCTTGGAGACAAGTCGGCTGGAGGACGATGTATTGAATCGCGACGCAATTTGTGTGTTCCATCGTCATTAACAGGCTCTGAACGTTACAATTAACTGTCAGTTTTGCGTCGGATTCGGGAATCTAGATTCACAGGAGATCGACCATAAGGTGCCCGAGGCAGCAATAGTCCCTTGGAGACAGGTCGGCCGGAGGACGATGTATTGAATCGTGACGCAATTTGTGTGTTCCATTGTCATTAACAGGCTCTCAACCTTACAATTAACTGTCAGTTTTGCGTCGGATTCGAAAATCTAGACTCACAGGAGATCGACCATAAGGTGCCCGAGGCAGCAATAGCCCTTTGGAGACAGGTCGGCCGGAGGACGATGTATTGAATCGCGACGCAATTTGAGTGTTCCGTCGTCATTAACAGGCTCTGAACCTTACAATTAACTGTCAGTTTTGCGTCGGATTCGAAAATCTAGACTCACAGGAGAACGACCATAAGGTGCCCGAGGCAGCACTAGACCCTTGGAGACAAGTCGGCTGGGGGACGATGTATTGAATCGCGACGCGATTTGTGTGTTCCATCGTCATTAACAGGCTCTGAACGTTACAATTAACTGTCAGTTTTGCGTCGGATTCGAAAATCTAGACTCACAGGAGATCGACCATAAGGTGCCCGAGGCAGCAATAGACCCTTGGAGACAGGTCGGCCGGAGGACGATGTATTGAATCGCGACGCAATTTGTGTGTTCCATTGACATTAAGAGGCTCTGAACCTTACAATTAACTGTCAGTTTTGCGTCGGATTCGAAAATCTAGACTCACAGAAGAACGACCATAAGGTGCCCGAGGCAGCACTAGACCCTTGGAGACAAGTCGGCTGGAGGACGATGTATTGAATCGCGACGCAATTTGTGTGTTCCATCGTCATTAACAGGCTCTGAACGTTACAATTAACTGTCAGTTTTGCGTCGGATTCGAGAATCTAGTTTCACAGGAGATCGACCATAAGGTGCCCGAGGCAGCAATAGTCCCTTGGAGACAGGTCGGCTGGAGGACGATGTATTGAATCGTGACGCAATTTGTGTGTTCCATCGTCATTAACAGGCTCTCAACCTTACAATTAACTGTCAGTTTTGCGTCCGATTCGAAAATCTAGACTCACAGGAGATCGACCATAAGGTGCCCGAGGCAGCAATAGACCCTTGGAGACAGGTCGGCCGGAGGACGATGTATTGAATCGCGACGCGATTTGTGTGTTCCATCGTCATTAACAGGCTCTGAACGTTACAATTAACTGTCAGTTTTGCGTCGGATTCGAAAATCTAGACTCACAGGAGATCGACCATAAGGTGCCCGAGGCGGCAATAGACCCTTGGAGACAGGTCGGCCGGAGGACGATGTATTGAATCGCGACGCGATTTGTGTGTTCCATTGTCATTAAGAGGCTCTGAACCTTACAATTAACTGTCAGTTTTGCGTCGGATTCGAAAATCTCGACTCACAGGAGATCGACCATAAGGTGCCCGAGGCAGCAATAGACCCTTGGAGACAGGTCGGCCGGAGGACGATGTATTGAATCGCGACGCAATTTGTGTGTTCCATTGTCATTAAGGGGATACGGAATCGGATTTTGGGTTAAAAAATCGAATTTTTTTTTATTGGCGTATTATATTCTGCCATGTTTCCTCTTTAAAATGACGTATCATACATAGCTCTACTACAATTATAACTATTTTATTTTTATATATTTGTGAGATCGGGTATTGCGCTCTTCACAGTGGTATAATGTTCGCTATGTCAAATATCTGGGAGATGGTGACTCTAAAGCATTCAAAGAAGTTTTGGAAAGCAAACCATATGGGAACAGTGTAAATATAAGCAAACTTGAATGTATAGGACATGTGCAGAAGAGAATGGGTGCCAGGCTGAGAAGGTTAAAATCAGTTATGAAAGGGAAAAAACTAGATGATGGGAAAACCTTGGATGGCAGAGGAAGATTGACTGATTCCATAATAGACCACATTCAGAACTGCTATGGCCTTGCAATCAGGCAAAATACAGGCAATCTTGAAGAAATGAGGAGAGCTATATGGGCTTTATATTTCCACACCGCATCCACGGATGAGCATCCACAGCATGGTTTGTGCCCCAAAGGTGAAAACAGCTGGTGTAAATACAATAGGGGACTAACAACAGGAGAGAAATACATTCACCACCACAGTCTACCATCAGCCATCATGGCAGAAATAAAGCCCATTTTCAGAGATCTGGCTGACAGAAGTCTTGTGATGAAATGTCTTCACGGAAAAACGCAGAACCCCAACGAGTGCTTGAATAGTGTGATATGGCATCGTCTCCCAAAAACAGTGTTTGTCGGAATTAATACACTACATTTTGGTGTGTATGATGCTGTGGCAACCTTCAATCTTGGAAATATAACTAAATGCCAGGTCCTTCAAAAGTTGGGTATGTGTGTTGGTTCCCGTACGGTACGTGCTATGTTCTTTTTAGATCAGCACAGACTAAGGCATGCTGATAATATAATCAAGACATTAGTGAAAAAAGCAAGACAGGTGCAGAGGGGTGCCAAAAGAAGACTTGAAGATGATTATGAAGACTGTGAAGGGGGTATTAGCTACGGATCAGGAATGTTTTAATCTTCTTTCTCCGTTTCCCGTAAGTTTACTTTTTACTTCATCTAGGAACATTATCTCAGGTACTGGTCAACCTAGAAGTCTGAAATTTTTATGACGTAGTGACATAGGTCCCTATTACATACTGAAACAACGATTTTTTAATTACTTGATTCACAAAAGACTTAGGGGTGATAGTCTAGTAAAAAGCGATGGAAAAAATTTACTTAAAAATAAATGTACAATATCTCTGTAAGAAAATACTTTGACAATAAACTGTTGTTTCAGTATTGTTGTAACATATGAATGCACATACAGTAAAATTTTTACCTCTCTGTCTCCAGTAGTTTGTGAGAAAATGTTCCCTATAGTAGGCATATATTAACATTGCGGGGATAGGTGATTCCGTATCCCCTTAAGAGGCTCTGAACCTTACAATTAACTGTCAGTTTTGCGTCGGATTCGAAAATCTAGACTCACAGAAGAACGACCATAAGGTGCCCGAGGCAGCACTAGACCCTTGGAGACAAGTCGGCTGGAGGACGATGTATTGAATCGCGACGCAATTTGTGTGTTCCATCGTCATTAACAGGCTCTGAACGTTACAATTAACTGTCAGTTTTGCGTCGGATTCGAAAATCTAGACTCACAGGAGATCGACCATAAGGTGCCCGAGGCAGCAATAGACCCTTGGAGACAGGTCGGCCGGAGGACGATGTATTGAATCGCGACGCGATTTGTGTGTTCCATTGTCATTAACAGGCTCTGAACCTTACAATTAACTGTCAGTTTAGCGTCGGATTCGAAAATCTCGACTCACAGGAGATCGACCATAAGGTGCCCGAGGCAGCAATACACCCTTGGAGACAGGTCGGCCGGAGGACGATGTATTGAATCGCGACGCAATTTGAGTGTTCCATCGTCATTAACAGGCTCTGAACCTTACAATTAACTGTCAGTTTTGCGTCGGATTCGAAAATCTAGACTCACAGGAGAACGACCATAAGGTGCCCGAGGCAGCACTAGACCCTTGGAGACAAGTCGGCTGGGGGACGATGTATTGAATCGCGACGCGATTTGTGTGTTCCATCGTCATTAACAGGCTCTGAACGTTACAATTAACTGTCAGTTTTGCGTCGGATTCGAAAATCTAGACTCACAGGAGATCGACCATAAGGTGCCCGAGGCAGCAATAGACCCTTGGAGACAGGTCGGCCGGAGGACGATGTATTGAATCGCGACGCAATTTGTGTGTTCCAATGACATTAAGAGGCTCTGAACCTTACAATGAACTGTCAGTTTTGCGTCGGATTCGAAAATCTAGACTCACAGAAGAACGACCATAAGGTGCCCGAGGCAGCACTAGACCCTTGGAGACAGGTCGGCTGGAGGACGATGTATTGAATCGTGACGCAATTTGTGTGTTCCATCGTCATTAACAGGCTCTCAGCCTTACAATTAACTGTCAGTTTTGCGTCGGATTCGAAAATCTAGACTCACAGGAGATCGACCATAAGGTGCCCGAGGCAGCAATAGACCCTTGGAGACAGGTCGGCCGGAGGACGATGTATTGAATCGCGACGCGATTTGTGTGTTCCATCGTCATTAAGAGGCTCTGAACGTTACAATTAACTGTCAGTTTTGCGTCGGATTCGAAAATCTAGACTCACAGAAGAACGACCATAAGGTGCCCGAGGCAGCACTAGACCCTTGGAGACAAGTCGGCTGGAGCACAATGTATTGAATCGCGACGCGATTTGTGTGTTCCATCGTCAAAAAGAGGCTCTGAACGTTACAATTAACTGACAGTTTTGCGTCGGATTCGAAAATCTAGACTCACAGGAGATCGACCATAAGGTGCCCGAGGCAGCAATAGACCCTTGGAGACAGGTCGGCCGGAGGACGATGTATTGAATCGCACCGCGATTTGTGTGTTCCATCGTCATTAACAGGCTCTGAAGGTTACATTTAACTGTCAGTTTTGCGTCGGATTCGAAAATCTAGACTCACAGAAGAACGACCATAAGGTGCCCGAGGCAGCACTAGACCCTTGGAGACAAGTCGGCTGGAGCACAATGTATTGAATCGCGACGCGATTTGTGTGTTCCATCGTCATTAAGAGGCTCTGAACGATACAATTAACTGTCAGTTTTGCGTCGGATTCGAAAATCTAGACTCACAGGAGATCGACCATAAGGTGCCCGAGGCAGCAATAGACCCTTGGAGACAGGTCGGCCGGAGGACGATGTATTGAATCGCGACGCGATTTGTGTGTTCCATCGTCATTAACAGGCTCTGAACGTTACAATTAACTGTCAGTTTTGCGTCGGATTCGAAAATCTCGACTCACAGGAGATCGACCATAAGGTGCCCGAGGCAGCAATAGACCCTTGGAGACAGGTCGGCCGGAGGACGATGTATTGAATCGCGACGCAATTTGAGTGTTCCATCGTCATTAACAGGCTCTGAACCTTACAATTAACTGTCAGTTTTGCGTCGGATTCGAAAATCTAGACTCACAGGAGAACGACCATAAGGTGCCCGAGGCAGCACTAGACCCTTGGAGACAAGTCGGCTGGGGGACGATGTATTGAATCGCGACGCGATTTGTGTGTTCCATCGTCATTAACAGGCTCTGAACGTTACAATTAACTGTCAGTTTTGCGTCGGATTCGAAAATCTAGACTCACAGGAGATCGACCATAAGGTGCCCGAGGCAGCAATAGACCCTTGGAGACAGGTCGGCCGGAGGACGATGTATTGAATCGCGACGCAATTTGTGTGTTCCATTGACATTAAGAGGCTCTGAACCTTACAATGAACTGTCAGTTTTGCGTCGGATTCGAAAATCTAGACTCACAGAAGAACGACCATAAGGTGCCCGAGGCAGCACTAGACCCTTGGAGACAAGTCGGCTGGTGGACGATGTATTGAATCGCGACGCAATTTGTGTGTTCCATCGTCATTAACAGGCTCTGAACGTTACAATTAGCTGTCAGTTTTGCGTCGGATTCGAGAATCTAGATTCACAGGAGATCGACCATAAGGTGCCCGAGGCAGCAATAGTCTCTTGGAGACAGGTCGGCCGGAGGACGATGTATTGAATCGTGACGCAATTTGTGTGTTCCATCGTCATTAACAGGCTCTGAACGTTACAATTAACTGTCAGTTTTGCGTCGGATTCGAGAATCTAGATTCACAGGAGATCGACCATAAGGTGCCCGAGGCAGCAATAGTCCCTTGGAGACAGGTCGGCCGGAGGACGATGAATTGAATCGTGACGCAATTTGTGTGTTTCATCGTCATTAACAGGCTCTCAGCCTTACAATTAACTGTCAGTTTTGCGTCGGATTCGAAAATCTAGACTCACAGGAGATCGACCATAAGGTGCCAGAGGCAGCAATAGACCCTTGGAGACAGGTCGGCCGGAGGACGATGTATTGAATCGCGACGCGATTTGTGTGTTCCATTGTCATTAAGAGGCTCTGAACCTTACAATGAACTGTCAGTTTTGCGTCGGATTCGAAAATCTAGACTCACAGAGGAACGACCATAAGGTGCCCGAGGCAGCACTAGACCCTTGGAGACAGGTCGGCCGGAGGACGATGTATTGAATCGCGACGCGATTTGTGTGTTCCATTGTCATTAAGAGGCTCTGAACCTTACAATGAACTGTCAGTTTTGCGTCGGATTCGAAAATCTAGACTCACAGAAGAACGACCATAAGGTGCCCGAGGCAGCACTAGACCCTTGGAGACAAGTCGGCTGGAGGACGATGTATTGAATCGCGACGCAATTTGTGTGTTCCATCGTCATTAACAGGCTCTGAACGTTACAATTAACTGTCAGTTTTGCGTCGGATTCGGGAATCTAGATTCACAGGAGATCGACCATAAGGTGCCCGAGGCAGCAATAGTCCCTTGGAGACAGGTCGGCCGGAGGACGATGTATTGAATCGTGACGCAATTTGTGTGTTCCATTGTCATTAACAGGCTCTCAACCTTACAATTAACTGTCAGTTTTGCGTCGGATTCGAAAATCTAGACTCACAGGAGATCGACCATAAGGTGCCCGAGGCAGCAATAGCCCTTTGGAGACAGGTCGGCCGGAGGACGATGTATTGAATCGCGACGCAATTTGAGTGTTCCGTCGTCATTAACAGGCTCTGAACCTTACAATTAACTGTCAGTTTTGCGTCGGATTCGAAAATCTAGACTCACAGGAGAACGACCATAAGGTGCCCGAGGCAGCACTAGACCCTTGGAGACAAGTCGGCTGGGGGACGATGTATTGAATCGCGACGCGATTTGTGTGTTCCATCGTCATTAACAGGCTCTGAACGTTACAATTAACTGTCAGTTTTGCGTCGGATTCGAAAATCTAGACTCACAGGAGATCGACCATAAGGTGCCCGAGGCAGCAATAGACCCTTGGAGACAGGTCGGCCGGAGGACGATGTATTGAATCGCGACGCAATTTGTGTGTTCCATTGACATTAAGAGGCTCTGAACCTTACAATTAACTGTCAGTTTTGCGTCGGATTCGAAAATCTAGACTCACAGAAGAACGACCATAAGGTGCCCGAGGCAGCACTAGACCCTTGGAGACAAGTCGGCTGGAGGACGATGTATTGAATCGCGACGCAATTTGTGTGTTCCATCGTCATTAACAGGCTCTGAACGTTACAATTAACTGTCAGTTTTGCGTCGGATTCGAGAATCTAGTTTCACAGGAGATCGACCATAAGGTGCCCGAGGCAGCAATAGTCCCTTGGAGACAGGTCGGCTGGAGGACGATGTATTGAATCGTGACGCAATTTGTGTGTTCCATCGTCATTAACAGGCTCTCAACCTTACAATTAACTGTCAGTTTTGCGTCCGATTCGAAAATCTAGACTCACAGGAGATCGACCATAAGGTGCCCGAGGCAGCAATAGACCCTTGGAGACAGGTCGGCCGGAGGACGATGTATTGAATCGCGACGCGATTTGTGTGTTCCATCGTCATTAACAGGCTCTGAACGTTACAATTAACTGTCAGTTTTGCGTCGGATTCGAAAATCTAGACTCACAGGAGATCGACCATAAGGTGCCCGAGGCGGCAATAGACCCTTGGAGACAGGTCGGCCGGAGGACGATGTATTGAATCGCGACGCGATTTGTGTGTTCCATTGTCATTAAGAGGCTCTGAACCTTACAATTAACTGTCAGTTTTGCGTCGGATTCGAAAATCTCGACTCACAGGAGATCGACCATAAGGTGCCCGAGGCAGCAATAGACCCTTGGAGACAGGTCGGCCGGAGGACGATGTATTGAATCGCGACGCAATTTGTGTGTTCCATTGTCATTAAGGGGATACGGAATCGGATTTTGGGTTAAAAAATCGAATTTTTTTTTATTGGCGTATTATATTCTGCCATGTTTCCTCTTTAAAATGACGTATCATACATAGCTCTACTACAATTATAACTATTTTATTTTTATATATTTGTGAGATCGGGTATTGCGCTCTTCACAGTGGTATAATGTTCGCTATGTCAAATATCTGGGAGATGGTGACTCTAAAGCATTCAAAGAAGTTTTGGAAAGCAAACCATATGGGAACAGTGTAAATATAAGCAAACTTGAATGTATAGGACATGTGCAGAAGAGAATGGGTGCCAGGCTGAGAAGGTTAAAATCAGTTATGAAAGGGAAAAAACTAGATGATGGGAAAACCTTGGATGGCAGAGGAAGATTGACTGATTCCATAATAGACCACATTCAGAACTGCTATGGCCTTGCAATCAGGCAAAATACAGGCAATCTTGAAGAAATGAGGAGAGCTATATGGGCTTTATATTTCCACACCGCATCCACGGATGAGCATCCACAGCATGGTTTGTGCCCCAAAGGTGAAAACAGCTGGTGTAAATACAATAGGGGACTAACAACAGGAGAGAAATACATTCACCACCACAGTCTACCATCAGCCATCATGGCAGAAATAAAGCCCATTTTCAGAGATCTGGCTGACAGAAGTCTTGTGATGAAATGTCTTCACGGAAAAACGCAGAACCCCAACGAGTGCTTGAATAGTGTGATATGGCATCGTCTCCCAAAAACAGTGTTTGTCGGAATTAATACACTACATTTTGGTGTGTATGATGCTGTGGCAACCTTCAATCTTGGAAATATAACTAAATGCCAGGTCCTTCAAAAGTTGGGTATGTGTGTTGGTTCCCGTACGGTACGTGCTATGTTCTTTTTAGATCAGCACAGACTAAGGCATGCTGATAATATAATCAAGACATTAGTGAAAAAAGCAAGACAGGTGCAGAGGGGTGCCAAAAGAAGACTTGAAGATGATTATGAAGACTGTGAAGGGGGTATTAGCTACGGATCAGGAATGTTTTAATCTTCTTTCTCCGTTTCCCGTAAGTTTACTTTTTACTTCATCTAGGAACATTATCTCAGGTACTGGTCAACCTAGAAGTCTGAAATTTTTATGACGTAGTGACATAGGTCCCTATTACATACTGAAACAACGATTTTTTAATTACTTGATTCACAAAAGACTTAGGAGTGATAGTCTAGTAAAAAGCGATGGAAAAAATTTACTTAAAAATAAATGTACAATATCTCTGTAAGAAAATACTTTGACAATAAACTGTTGTTTCAGTATTGTTGTAACATATGAATGCACATACAGTAAAATTTTTACCTCTCTGTCTCCAGTAGTTTGTGAGAAAATGTTCCCTATAGTAGGCATATATTAACATTGCGGGGATAGGTGATTCCGTATCCCCTTAAGAGGCTCTGAACCTTACAATTAACTGTCAGTTTTGCGTCGGATTCGAAAATCTAGACTCACAGAAGAACGACCATAAGGTGCCCGAGGCAGCACTAGACCCTTGGAGACAAGTCGGCTGGAGGACGATGTATTGAATCGCGACGCAATTTGTGTGTTCCATCGTCATTAACAGGCTCTGAACGTTACAATTAACTGTCAGTTTTGCGTCGGATTCGAAAATCTAGACTCACAGGAGATCGACCATAAGGTGCCCGAGGCAGCAATAGACCCTTGGAGACAGGTCGGCCGGAGGACGATGTATTGAATCGCGACGCGATTTGTGTGTTCCATTGTCATTAACAGGCTCTGAACCTTACAATTAACTGTCAGTTTAGCGTCGGATTCGAAAATCTCGACTCACAGGAGATCGACCATAAGGTGCCCGAGGCAGCAATACACCCTTGGAGACAGGTCGGCCGGAGGACGATGTATTGAATCGCGACGCAATTTGAGTGTTCCATCGTCATTAACAGGCTCTGAACCTTACAATTAACTGTCAGTTTTGCGTCGGATTCGAAAATCTAGACTCACAGGAGAACGACCATAAGGTGCCCGAGGCAGCACTAGACCCTTGGAGACAAGTCGGCTGGGGGACGATGTATTGAATCGCGACGCGATTTGTGTGTTCCATCGTCATTAACAGGCTCTGAACGTTACAATTAACTGTCAGTTTTGCGTCGGATTCGAAAATCTAGACTCACAGGAGATCGACCATAAGGTGCCCGAGGCAGCAATAGACCCTTGGAGACAGGTCGGCCGGAGGACGATGTATTGAATCGCGACGCAATTTGTGTGTTCCAATGACATTAAGAGGCTCTGAACCTTACAATGAACTGTCAGTTTTGCGTCGGATTCGAAAATCTAGACTCACAGAAGAACGACCATAAGGTGCCCGAGGCAGCACTAGACCCTTGGAGACAGGTCGGCTGGAGGACGATGTATTGAATCGTGACGCAATTTGTGTGTTCCATCGTCATTAACAGGCTCTCAGCCTTACAATTAACTGTCAGTTTTGCGTCGGATTCGAAAATCTAGACTCACAGGAGATCGACCATAAGGTGCCCGAGGCAGCAATAGACCCTTGGAGACAGGTCGGCCGGAGGACGATGTATTGAATCGCGACGCGATTTGTGTGTTCCATCGTCATTAAGAGGCTCTGAACGTTACAATTAACTGTCAGTTTTGCGTCGGATTCGAAAATCTAGACTCACAGAAGAACGACCATAAGGTGCCCGAGGCAGCACTAGACCCTTGGAGACAAGTCGGCTGGAGCACAATGTATTGAATCGCGACGCGATTTGTGTGTTCCATCGTCAAAAAGAGGCTCTGAACGTTACAATTAACTGACAGTTTTGCGTCGGATTCGAAAATCTAGACTCACAGGAGATCGACCATAAGGTGCCCGAGGCAGCAATAGACCCTTGGAGACAGGTCGGCCGGAGGACGATGTATTGAATCGCACCGCGATTTGTGTGTTCCATCGTCATTAACAGGCTCTGAAGGTTACATTTAACTGTCAGTTTTGCGTCGGATTCGAAAATCTAGACTCACAGAAGAACGACCATAAGGTGCCCGAGGCAGCACTAGACCCTTGGAGACAAGTCGGCTGGAGCACAATGTATTGAATCGCGACGCGATTTGTGTGTTCCATCGTCATTAAGAGGCTCTGAACGATACAATTAACTGTCAGTTTTGCGTCGGATTCGAAAATCTAGACTCACAGGAGATCGACCATAAGGTGCCCGAGGCAGCAATAGACCCTTGGAGACAGGTCGGCCGGAGGACGATGTATTGAATCGCGACGCGATTTGTGTGTTCCATCGTCATTAACAGGCTCTGAACGTTACAATTAACTGTCAGTTTTGCGTCGGATTCGAAAATCTCGACTCACAGGAGATCGACCATAAGGTGCCCGAGGCAGCAATAGACCCTTGGAGACAGGTCGGCCGGAGGACGATGTATTGAATCGCGACGCAATTTGAGTGTTCCATCGTCATTAACAGGCTCTGAACCTTACAATTAACTGTCAGTTTTGCGTCGGATTCGAAAATCTAGACTCACAGGAGAACGACCATAAGGTGCCCGAGGCAGCACTAGACCCTTGGAGACAAGTCGGCTGGGGGACGATGTATTGAATCGCGACGCGATTTGTGTGTTCCATCGTCATTAACAGGCTCTGAACCTTACAATTAACTGTCAGTTTTGCGTCGGATTCGAAAATCTAGACTCACAGGAGATCGACCATAAGGTGCCCGAGGCAGCAATAGACCCTTGGAGACAGGTCGGCCGGAGGACGATGTATTGAATCGCGACGCAATTTGTGTGTTCCATTGACATTAAGAGGCTCTGAACCTTACAATGAACTGTCAGTTTTGCGTCGGATTCGAAAATCTAGACTCACAGAAGAACGACCATAAGGTGCCCGAGGCAGCACTAGACCCTTGGAGACAAGTCGGCTGGTGGACGATGTATTGAATCGCGACGCAATTTGTGTGTTCCATCGTCATTAACAGGCTCTGAACGTTACAATTAGCTGTCAGTTTTGCGTCGGATTCGAGAATCTAGATTCACAGGAGATCGACCATAAGGTGCCCGAGGCAGCAATAGTCTCTTGGAGACAGGTCGGCCGGAGGACGATGTATTGAATCGTGACGCAATTTGTGTGTTCCATCGTCATTAACAGGCTCTGAACGTTACAATTAACTGTCAGTTTTGCGTCGGATTCGAGAATCTAGATTCACAGGAGATCGACCATAAGGTGCCCGAGGCAGCAATAGTCCCTTGGAGACAGGTCGGCCGGAGGACGATGAATTGAATCGTGACGCAATTTGTGTGTTTCATCGTCATTAACAGGCTCTCAGCCTTACAATTAACTGTCAGTTTTGCGTCGGATTCGAAAATCTAGACTCACAGGAGATCGACCATAAGGTGCCAGAGGCAGCAATAGACCCTTGGAGACAGGTCGGCCGGAGGACGATGTATTGAATCGCGACGCGATTTGTGTGTTCCATCGTCATTAAGAGGCTCTGAACGTTACAATTAACTGTCAGTTTTGCGTCGGATTCGAAAATCTAGACTCACAGGAGATCGACCATAAGGTGCCCGAGGCAGCAATAGACCCTTGGAGACAGGTCAGCCGGAGGACGATGTATTGAATCGCGACGCGATTTGTGTGTTCCATCGTCATTAAGAGGCTCTGAACGTTACAATTAACTGTCAGTTTTGCGTCGGATTCGAAAATCTAGACTCACAGGAGAACGACCATAAGGTGTCCGAGGCAGCACTAGACCCTTGGAGACAAGTCGGCTGTAGGACGATGTATTGAATCGCGACGCAATTTGTGTGTTCCATCGTCATAAACAGGCTCTGAACGTTACAATTAACCGTCAGTTTTGCGTCGGATTCGAAAATCTAGACTCACAGGAGAACGACCATAAGGTGCCCGAGGCAGCAATAGACCCTTGGAGACAGGTCGGCCGGAGGACGATGTATTGAATCGCGACGCAATTTGTGTGTTCCATTGTCATTAAGAGGCTCTGAACCTTACGATTAACTGTCAGTTTTGCGTCGGATTCGAAAATCTAGACTCACAGTAGAACGACCATAAGGTGCCCGAGGCAGCAATAGACCCTTGGAGACAAGTCGGCTGGAGCACAATGTATTGAATCGCGACGCGATTTGTGTGTTCCATCGTCATTAACAGGCTCTGAACGTTACAATTAACTGTCAGGTATGCGTCGGATTCGAAAATCTAGACTCACAGGAGATCGACCATAAGGTGCCCGAGGCAGCAATAGACCCTTGGAGACAGGTCGGCCGGAAGACGATGTTTCGAATCGCGACGGGATTTGTGTGTTCCATCGTCATTAACAGGCTCTGAACCTTACAATTAACTGTCAGTTTTGCGTCGGATTCGAAAATCTAGACTCACAGGAGAACGACCATAAGGTGCCCGAGGCAGCACTAGACCCTTGGAGACAAGTCGGCTGGAGGACGATGTATTGAATCGCGACGCGATTTGTGTGTTCTGTCGTCATTAACAGGCTCTGAACGTTACAATTAACTGTCAGTTTTGAGTCGGATTCGAAAAACTAGACTCACAGGAGATCGACCATAGGGTCCCCGAGGCAGCAATAGACCCTTGGAGACAGGTCGGCCGAAGGACGATGTATTGAATCGCGACGCAATTTGTGTGTTCCATTGTCATTAAGAGGCTCTGAACCTTACAATTAACTGTCAGTTTTGCGTCGGATTCGAAAATCTAGACTCACAGAGGAACGACCATAAGGTGCCCGAGGCAGCACTAGACCCTTGGAGACAAGTCGGCTGGAGGACGATGTATTGAATCGCGACGCGATTTGTGTGTTCCATCGTCATTAACAGGCTCTGAACGTTACAATTAACTGTCAGGTATGCGTCGGATTCGAAAATCTAGACTCACAGGAGATCGACCATAAGGTGCCCGAGGCAGCACTAGACCCTTGGAGACAAGTCGGCTGGAGGACGATGTATTGAATCGCGACGCGATTTGTTTGTTCCATCGTCATTAACAGGCTCTGAACCTTACAACTAACTGTCAGTTTTGCGTCGGATTCGAAAATCTAGACTCACAGGAGATCGACCATAAGGTGCCCGAGGCAGCAATAGCCCCTTGGAGACAGGTCGGCCGGAGGACGATGTTTTGAATCGCGACGGGATTTGTGTGTTCCATCGTCATTAACAGGCTCTGAACCTTACAATTAACTGTCAGTTTTGCGTCGGATTCGAAAATCTAGACTCACAGGAGAACGACCATAAGGTGCCCGAGGCAGCACTAGACCCTTGGAGACAAGTCGGCTGGAGGACGATGTATTGAATCGCGACGCGATTTGTGTGTTCCGTCGTCATTAACAGGCTCTGAACGTTACAATTAACTGTCAGTTTTGCGTCGGATTCGAAAATGTAGACTCACAGGAGATCGACCATAAGGTGCCCGAGGCAGCACTAGACCCTTGGAGACAAGTCGGCTGGAGGACGATGTATTGAATCGCGACGCGATTTGTGTGTTCCATCGTCATTAACAGGCTCTGAACCTTACAACTAACTGTCAGTTTTGCGTCGGATTCGAAAATCTAGACTCACAGGAGATCGACCATAAGGTGCCCGAGGCAGCAATAGACCCTTGGAGACAGGTCGGCCGGAGGACGATGTTTTGAATCGCGACGGGATTTGTGTGTTCCATCGTCATTAACAGGCTCTGAACCTTACAATTAACTGTCAGTTTTGCGTCGGATTCGAAAATCTAGACTCACAGGAGAACGACCATAAGGTGCCCGAGGCAGCACTAGACCCTTGGAGACAAGTCGGCTGGAGGACGATGTGTTGAATCGCGACGCGATTTGTGTGTTCCGTCGTCATTAACAGGCTCTGAACGTTACAATTAACTGTCAGTTTTGCGTCGGATTCGAAAATCTAGACTCACAGAGGAACGACCATAAGGTGCCCGAGGCAGCACTAGACCCTTGGAGACAAGTCGGCTGGAGGACGATGTATTGAATCGCGACGCGATTTGTGTGTTCCATCGTCATTAACAGGCTCTGAACGTTACAATTAACTGTCAGTTTTGCGTCGGATTCGAAAATCTAGACTCACAGGAGAACGACCATAAGGTGCCCGAGGCAGCAATAGACCCTTGGAGACAGGTCGGCCGGAGGACGATGTATTGAATCGGGACGCAATTTGTGTGTTCCATCGTCATTAACAGGCTCTGAACCTTACAACTAACTGTCAGTTTTGCGTCGGATTCGAAAATCTAGACTCACAGGAGATCGACCATAAGGTGCCCGAGGCAGCAATAGACCCTTGGAGACAGGTCGGCCGGAGGACGATGAATTGAATCGCGACGCGATTTGTGTGTTCCATCGTCATTAACAGGCTCTGAACGTTACAATTAACTGCCAGTTTTGCGTCGGATTCGAAAATCTAGACTCACAGGAGATCGACCATAAGGTGCCCGAGGCAGCAATAGACCCTTGGAGACAGGTCGGCCGGAGGACGATGTATTGAATCGCGACGGGATTTGTGTGTTCCATCGTCATTAACAGGCTCTGAACGTTACAATTAACTGTCAGTTTTGCGTCGGATTCGAAAATCTAGACTCACAGGAGATCGACCATAAGGTGCCCGAGGCAGCAATAGACCCTTGGAGGCAGGTCGGCCGGAGGCCGATGTATTGAATCGCGACGCGATTTGTGAGTTCCATTGTCATTAAGAGGCTCTGAACCTTACAATTAACTGTCAGTTTTGCATCGGAATCGAAAATCTAGACTCACAGGAGATCGACCATAAGGTGCCCGAGGCAGGAATAGACCCTTGGAGACAGGTCGGCCGGAGGACGATGTATTGAATCGCGACGCGATTTGTGTGTTCCATTGTCATTAAGAGGCTCTGAACCTTAAAATTAACTGTCAGTTTTGCGTCGGATTCGAAAATATAGACTCACAGGAGAACGACCATACGGTATCCGAGGCAGCACTAGACCCTTGGAGACAAGTCGGCTGGAGGACGATGAATTGAATCGCGACGCAATTAGTGTGTTCCATCGCCATTAACAGGCTCTGAACGTTACAATTAACTGTCAGTTTTGCGTCGGATTCTAAAATCTAGACTGACAGGAGATCGACCATAAGGTGCCCGAGGCAGCAGTACACCCTTGGAGACAGGTCGGCCGGAGGACGACGTATTGAATCGCGACGCGATTTGTGTGTTCCATTGTCATTAAGAGGCTCTGAACCTTACAATTAACTGTAAGTTTTGCGTCGGATTCGAAAATCCAGACTCACAGAAGAACGACCATAAGGTGCCCGAGGCAGCAATAGACCCTTGGAGACAGGTCGGCCGGAGGACGATGTATTGAATCGCGACGGGATTTGTGTGTTCCATCGTCATTAACAGGCTCTGAACCTTACAATTAACTGTCAGTTTTGCGTCGGATTCATAAGTCTAGACTCACAGGAGAACGACCATAAGGTGCCAGAGGCAGCAATAGACCCTTGGAGACAGGTCGGCCGGAGGACGATGTATTGAATCGCGACGCAATTTGTGTGTTCCATCGTCATGAACAGGCTCTGAACATTACAATTAACTGTCAGTTTTGCGTCGCATTCGAAAATCTAGACTCACAGGAGATCGACCATAAGGTGCCCGAGGCAGCAACAGACCCTTGGAGACAGGTCGACCCGAGGACGATGTATTGAATCGCGACGCGATTTGTGTGTTCCATCGTCATTAACAGGCTCTGAACCTTACAATTAACTGTCAGTTTTGCGTCGGATTCGAAAATCTAGACTCACCATAAGGTGACCGAGGCAGCAATAGACCCTTGGAGACAGGTCGGCCGGAGGACGATGTATTGAATCGCGACGCGATTTGTGTGTTCCATCGTCATTAACAGGCTCTGAACGTTACAATTAACTGTCAGTTTTGCGTCGGATTCGAAAATCTAGACTCACAGGAGATCGACCATAAGGTGCCCGAGGCAGCAATAGACCCTTGGAGACAGGTCGGCCGGAGGACGACGTATTGAATCGGGACGCAATTTGTGTGTTCCATTGTCATTAAGAGGCTCTGAACGTTACAATTAACTGTCAGTTTTGCGTCGGATTCGAAAATCTGGACTCACAGGAGATCGACCATAAGGTGCCCGAGGCAGCAATAGACCCTTGGAGACAGGTCGGCCGGCGGACGATGTATTGAATCGCGACGCAATTTGTGTGTTCCATTGTCATTAAGTGGCTCTGAACCTTACAATTAACGGTCAGTTTTGCGTCAGATTCGAAAATCTAGACTCAGAGAAGAACGACCATAAGGTGCCCGAGGCAGCACTAGACCCTTGGAGACAAGTCGGCTGGAGGACGATGTATTGAATCGCGACGCAATTTGTGTGTTCCATCGTCATTAACAGGCTCTGAACGTTACAATTAACTGTCAGTTTTGCGTCGGATTCGATAAACTAGACTCACAGGAGATCGACCATAAGGTGCCCGAGGCAGCAATACACCCTTGGAGACAGGTCGGCCGGAGGACGACGTATTGAATCGCGACGCAATTTGTGTGTTCCATTGTCATTAAGAGGCTCTGAACCTTACAATTAACTGTAAGTTTTGCGTCGGATTCGAAAATCTAGACTCACAGAAGAACGACCATAAGGTGCCCGAGGCAGCACTAGACCCTTGGAGACAAGTCGGCTAGAGGACGATGTATTGAATCGCGACGCAATTTGTGTGTTCCATCGTCATTAACAGGCTCTGAACCTTACAATTAACTGTCAGTTTTGCGTCGGATTCATAAGTCTAGACTCACAGGAGAACGACCATAAGGTGCCCGAGGCAGCAATAGACCCTTGGAGACAGGTCGGCCGGAGGACGATGTATTGAATCGCGACGCGATTTGTGTGTTCCATCGTCATTAACAGGCTCTGAACGTTACAATTAACTGTCAGTTTTGCGTCGGATTCGAAAATCTAGACTCACAGGAGATCGACCATAAGGTGCCCGAGGCAGCAATAGACCCTTGGAGACAGGTCGGCCGGAGGACGATGTATTGAATCGCGACGCAATTTGTGTGTTCCATTGTCATTAAGAGGCTCTGAACCTTACAATTAACGGTCAGTTTTGCGTCGGATTCGAAAATCTAGACTCACAGATGAACGACCATAAGGTGCCCGAGGCAGCACTAGACCCTTGGAGCCAAGTCGGCTGGAGGACGATGTATTGAATCGCGACGCGATTTGTGTGTTCCATCGTCATTAACAGGCGCTGAACCTTACAACTAACTGTCAGTTTTGCGTCGGATTCGAAAATCTAGACTCACAGGAGATCGACCATAAGGTGCCCGAGGCAGCAATAGACCCTTGGAGACAGGTCGGCCGGAGGACGATGAATTGAATCGCGACGCGATTTGTGTGTTCCATCGTCATTAACAGGCTCTGAACGTTACAATTAACTGCCAGTTTTGCGTCGGATTCGAAAATCTAGACTCACAGGAGATCGACCATAAGGTGCCCGAGGCAGCAATAGACCCTTGGAGACAGGTCGGCCGGAGGACGATGTATTGAATCGCGACGGGATTTGTGTGTTCCATCGTCATTAACAGGCTCTGAACGTTACAATTAACTGTCAGTTTTGCGTCGGATTCGAAAATCTAGACTCACAGGAGATCGACCATAAGGTGCCCGAGGCAGCAATAGACCCTTGGAGGCAGGTCGGCCGGAGGCCGATGTATTGAATCGCGACGCGATTTGTGAGTTCCATTGTCATTAAGAGGCTCTGAACCTTACAATTAACTGTCAGTTTTGCATCGGAATCGAAAATCTAGACTCACAGGAGATCGACCATAAGGTGCCCGAGGCAGGAATAGACCCTTGGAGACAGGTCGGCCGGAGGACGATGTATTGAATCGCGACGCGATTTGTGTGTTCCATTGTCATTAAGAGGCTCTGAACCTTAAAATTAACTGTCAGTTTTGCGTCGGATTCGAAAATATAGACTCACAGGAGAACGACCATACGGTGTCCGAGGCAGCACTAGACCCTTGGAGACAAGTCGGCTGGAGGACGATGAATTGAATCGCGACGCAATTAGTGTGTTCCATCGCCATTAACAGGCTCTGAACCTTACAATTAACTGTCAGTTTTGCGTCGGATTCATAAGTCTAGACTCACAGGAGAACGACCATAAGGTGCCCGAGGCAGCAATAGACCCTTGGAGACAGGTCGGCCGGAGGACGATGTATTGAATCGCGACGCAATTTGTGTGTTCCATCGTCATGAACAGGCTCTGAACATTACAATTAACTGTCAGTTTTGCGTCGCATTCGAAAATCTAGACTCACAGGAGATCGACCATAAGGTGCCCGAGGCAGCAACAGACCCTTGGAGACAGGTCGGCCCGAGGACGATGTATTGAATCGCGACGCGATTTGTGTGTTCCATCGTCATTAACAGGCTCTGAACCTTACAATTAACTGTCAGTTTTGCGTCGGATTCGAAAATCTAGACTCACAGGAGATCGACCATAAGGTGCCCGAGGCAGCAATAGACCCTTGGAGACAGGTCGGCCGGAGGACGACGTATTGAATCGGGACGCAATTTGTGTGTTCCATTGTCATTAAGAGGCTCTGAACGTTACAATTAACTGTCAGTTTTGCGTCGGATTCGAAAATCTGGACTCACTGGAGATCGACCATAAGGTGCCCGAGGCAGCAATAGACCCTTGGAGACAGGTCGGCCGGCGGACGATGTATTGAATCGCGACGCAATTTGTGTGTTCCATTGTCATTAAGTGGCTCTGAACCTTACAATTAACGGTCAGTTTTGCGTCAGATTCGAAAATCTAGACTCAGAGAAGAACGACCATAAGGTGCCCGAGGCAGCACTAGACCCTTGGAGACAAGTCGGCTGGAGGACGATGTATTGAATCGCGACGCAATTTGTGTGTTCCATCGTCATTAACAGGCTCTGAACGTTACAATTAACTGTCAGTTTTGCGTCGGATTCGATAATCTAGACTCACAGGAGATCGACCATAAGGTGCCCGAGGCAGCAATACACCCTTGGAGACAGGTCGGCCGGAGGACGACGTATTGAATCGCGACGCAATTTGTGTGTTCCATTGTCATTAAGAGGCTCTGAACCTTACAATTAACTGTAAGTTTTGCGTCGGATTCGAAAATCTAGACTCACAGAAGAACGACCATAAGGTGCCCGAGGCAGCACTAGACCCTTGGAGACAAGTCGGCTAGAGGACGATGTATTGAATCGCGACGCAATTTGTGTGTTCCATCGTCATTAACAGGCTCTGAACCTTACAATTAACTGTCAGTTTTGCGTCGGATTCGAAAATCTAGACTCACAGGAGATCGACCATAAGGTGCCCGAGGCAGCAATAGACCCTTGGAGACAGGTCGGCCGGAGGACGATGTATTGAATCGCGACGGGATTTGTGTGTTCCATCGTCATTAACAGGCTCTGAACGTTACAATTAACTGTCAGTTTTGCGTCGGATACGAAAATCTAGACTCACAGGAGATCGACCATAAGGTGCCCGAGGCAGCAATAGACCCTTGGAGACAGGTCGGCCGGAGGACGATGTATTGAATCGCGACGGGATTAGTGTGTTCCATCGTCATTAACAGGCTCTGAACGTTACAATTAACTGTCAGTTTTGCGTCGGATTCGAAAATCTAGACTCACAGGAGATCGACCATAAGGTGCCCGAGGCAGCACTAGACCCTTGGAGCCAAGTCGGCTGGAGGACGATGTATTGAATCGCGACGCGATTTGTGTGTTCCATCGTCATTAACAGGCGCTGAACCTTACAACTAACTGTCAGTTTTGCGTCGGATTCGAAAATCTAGACTCACAGGAGATCGACCATAAGGTGCCCGAGGCAGCAATAGACCCTTGGAGACAGGTCGGCCGGAGGACGATGTATTGAATCGCGACGCGATTTGTGTGTTCCATCGTCATTAACAGGCTCTGAACGTTACAATTAACTGTCAGTTTTGCGTCGGATTCGAAAATCTAGACTCACAGGAGATCGACCATAAGGTGCCCGAGGCAGCAATAGACCCTTGGAGACAGGTCGGCCGGAGGACGACGTATTGAATCGGGACGCAATTTGTGTGTTCCATTGTCATTAAGAGGCTCTGAACGTTACAATTAACTGTCAGTTTTGCGTCGGATTCGAAAATCTGGACTCACTGGAGATCGACCATAAGGTGCCCGAGGCAGCAATAGACCCTTGGAGACAGGTCGGCCGGCGGACGATGTATTGAATCGCGACGCAATTTGTGTGTTCCATTGTCATTAAGTGGCTCTGAACCTTACAATTAACGGTCAGTTTTGCGTCAGATTCGAAAATCTAGACTCAGAGAAGAACGACCATAAGGTGCCCGAGGCAGCACTAGACCCTTGGAGACAAGTCGGCTGGAGGACGATGTATTGAATCGCGACGCAATTTGTGTGTTCCATCGTCATTAACAGGCTCTGAACGTTACAATTAACTGTCAGTTTTGCGTCGGATTCGATAATCTAGACTCACAGGAGACCGACCATAAGGTGCCCGAGGCAGCAATACACCCTTGGAGACAGGTCGGCCGGAGGACGACGTATTGAATCGCGACGCAATTTGTGTGTTCCATTGTCATTAAGAGGCTCTGAACCTTACAATTAACTGTAAGTTTTGCGTCGGATTCGAAAATCTAGACTCACAGAAGAACGACCATAAGGTGCCCGAGGCAGCACTAGACTCTTGGAGACAAGTCGGCTAGAGGACGATGTATTGAATCGCTACGCAATTTGTGTGTTCCATCGTCATTAACAGGCTCTGAACCTTACAATTAACTGTCAGTTTTGCGTCGGATTCATAAGTCTAGACTCACAGGAGAACGACCATAAGGTGCCCGAGGCAGCAATAGACCCTTGGAGACAGGTCGGCCGGAGGACGATGTATTGAATCGCGACGCGATTTGTGTGTTCCATCGTCATTAACAGGCTCTGAACGTTACAATTAACTGTCAGTTTTGCGTCGGATTCGAAAATCTAGACTCACAGGAGATCGACCATAAGGTGCCCGAGGCAGCAATAGACCCTTGGAGACAGGTCGGCCGGAGGACGATGTATTGAATCGCGACGCAATTTGTGTGTTCCATTGTCATTAAGAGGCTCTGAACCTTACAATTAACGGTCAGTGTTGCGTCGGATTCGAAAATCTAGACTCACAGATGAACGACCATAAGGTGCCCGAGGCAGCACTAGACCCTTGGAGCCAAGTCGGCTGGAGGACGATGTATTGAATCGCGACGCGATTTGTGTGTTCCATCGTCATTAACAGGCGCTGAACCTTACAACTAACTGTCAGTTTTGCGTCGGATTCGAAAATCTAGACTCACAGGAGATCGACCATAAGGTGCCCGAGGCAGCAATAGACCCTTGGAGACAGGTCGGCCGGAGGACGATGAATTGAATCGCGACGCGATTTGTGTGTTCCATCGTCATTAACAGGCTCTGAACGTTACAATTAACTGCCAGTTTTGCGTCGGATTCGAAAATCTAGACTCACAGGAGATCGACCATAAGGTGCCCGAGGCAGCAATAGACCCTTGGAGACAGGTCGGCCGGAGGACGATGTATTGAATCGCGACGGGATTTGTGTGTTCCATCGTCATTAACAGGCTCTGAACGTTACAATTAACTGTCAGTTTTGCGTCGGATTCGAAAATCTAGACTCACAGGAGATCGACCATAAGGTGCCCGAGGCAGCAATAGACCCTTGGAGGCAGGTCGGCCGGAGGCCGATGTATTGAATCGCGACGCGATTTGTGAGTTCCATTGTCATTAAGAGGCTCTGAACCTTACAATTAACTGTCAGTTTTGCATCGGAATCGAAAATCTAGACTCACAGGAGATCGACCATAAGGTGCCCGAGGCAGGAATAGACCCTTGGAGACAGGTCGGCCGGAGGACGATGTATTGAATCGCGACGCGATTTGTGTGTTCCATTGTCATTAAGAGGCTCTGAACCTTAAAATTAACTGTCAGTTTTGCGTCGGATTCGAAAATATAGACTCACAGGAGAACGACCATACGGTGTCCGAGGCAGCACTAGACCCTTGGAGACAAGTCGGCTGGAGGACGATGAATTGAATCGCGACGCAATTAGTGTGTTCCATCGCCATTAACAGGCTCTGAACCTTACAATTAACTGTCAGTTTTGCGTCGGATTCATAAGTCTAGACTCACAGGAGAACGACCATAAGGTGCCCGAGGCAGCAATAGACCCTTGGAGACAGGTCGGCCGGAGGACGATGTATTGAATCGCGACGCAATTTGTGTGTTCCATCGTCATGAACAGGCTCTGAACATTACAATTAACTGTCAGTTTTGCGTCGCATTCGAAAATCTAGACTCACAGGAGATCGACCATAAGGTGCCCGAGGCAGCAACAGACCCTTGGAGACAGGTCGGCCCGAGGACGATGTATTGAATCGCGACGCGATTTGTGTGTTCCATCGTCATTAACAGGCTCTGAACCTTACAATTAACTGTCAGTTTTGCGTCGGATTCGAAAATGTAGACTCACAGGAGATCGACCATAAGGTGCCCGAGGCAGCAATAGACCCTTGGAGACAGGTCGGCCGGAGGACGACGTATTGAATCGGGACGCAATTTGTGTGTTCCATTGTCATTAAGAGGCTCTGAACGTTACAATTAACTGTCAGTTTTGCGTCGGATTCGAAAATCTGGACTCACTGGAGATCGACCATAAGGTGCCCGAGGCAGCAATAGACCCTTGGAGACAGGTCGGCCGGCGGACGATGTATTGAATCGCGACGCAATTTGTGTGTTCCATTGTCATTAAGTGGCTCTGAACCTTACAATTAACGGTCAGTTTTGCGTCAGATTCGAAAATCTAGACTCAGAGAAGAACGACCATAAGGTGCCCGAGGCAGCACTAGACCCTTGGAGACAAGTCGGCTGGAGGACGATGTATTGAATCGCGACGCAATTTGTGTGTTCCATCGTCATTAACAGGCTCTGAACGTTACAATTAACTGTCAGTTTTGCGTCGGATTCGATAATCTAGACTCACAGGAGATCGACCATAAGGTGCCCGAGGCAGCAATACACCCTTGGAGACAGGTCGGCCGGAGGACGACGTATTGAATCGCGACGCAATTTGTGTGTTCCATTGTCATTAAGAGGCTCTGAACCTTACAATTAACTGTAAGTTTTGCGTCGGATTCGAAAATCTAGACTCACAGAAGAACGACCATAAGGTGCCCGAGGCAGCACTAGACCCTTGGAGACAAGTCGGCTAGAGGACGATGTATTGAATCGCGACGCAATTTGTGTGTTCCATCGTCATTAACAGGCTCTGAACCTTACAATTAACTGTCAGTTTTGCGTCGGATTCGAAAATCTAGACTCACAGGAGATCGACCATAAGGTGCCCGAGGCAGCAATAGACCCTTGGAGACAGGTCGGCCGGAGGACGATGTATTGAATCGCGACGGGATTTGTGTGTTCCATCGTCATTAACAGGCTCTGAACGTTACAATTAACTGTCAGTTTTGCGTCGGATACGAAAATCTAGACTCACAGGAGATCGACCATAAGGTGCCCGAGGCAGCAATAGACCCTTGGAGACAGGTCGGCCGGAGGACGATGTATTGAATCGCGACGGGATTAGTGTGTTCCATCGTCATTAACAGGCTCTGAACGTTACAATTAACTGTCAGTTTTGCGTCGGATTCGAAAATCTAGACTCACAGGAGATCGACCATAAGGTGCCCGAGGCAGCACTAGACCCTTGGAGCCAAGTCGGCTGGAGGACGATGTATTGAATCGCGACGCGATTTGTGTGTTCCATCGTCATTAACAGGCGCTGAACCTTACAACTAACTGTCAGTTTTGCGTCGGATTCGAAAATCTAGACTCACAGGAGATCGACCATAAGGTGCCCGAGGCAGCAATAGACCCTTGGAGACAGGTCGGCCGGAGGACGATGTATTGAATCGCGACGCGATTTGTGTGTTCCATCGTCATTAACAGGCTCTGAACGTTACAATTAACTGTCAGTTTTGCGTCGGATTCGAAAATCTAGACTCACAGGAGATCGACCATAAGGTGCCCGAGGCAGCAATAGACCCTTGGAGACAGGTCGGCCGGAGGACGACGTATTGAATCGGGACGCAATTTGTGTGTTCCATTGTCATTAAGAGGCTCTGAACGTTACAATTAACTGTCAGTTTTGCGTCGGATTCGAAAATCTGGACTCACTGGAGATCGACCATAAGGTGCCCGAGGCAGCAATAGACCCTTGGAGACAGGTCGGCCGGCGGACGATGTATTGAATCGCGACGCAATTTGTGTGTTCCATTTTCATTAAGTGGCTCTGAACCTTACAATTAACGGTCAGTTTTGCGTCAGATTCGAAAATCTAGACTCAGAGAAGAACGACCATAAGGTGCCCGAGGCAGCACTAGACCCTTGGAGACAAGTCGGCTGGAGGACGATGTATTGAATCGCGACGCAATTTGTGTGTTCCATCGTCATTAACAGGCTCTGAACGTTACAATTAACTGTCAGTTTTGCGTCGGATTCGATAATCTAGACTCACAGGAGATCGACCATAAGAAGCCCGAGGCAGCAATACACCCTTGGAGACAGGTCGGCCGGAGGACGACGTATTGAATCGCGACGCAATTTGTGTGTTCCATTGTCATTAAGAGGCTCTGAACCTTACAATTAACTGTAAGTTTTGCGTCGGATTCGAAAATCTAGACTCACAGAAGAACGACCATAAGGTGCCCGAGGCAGCACTAGACCCTTGGAGACAAGTCGGCTAGAGGACGATGTATTGAATCGCGACGCAATTTGTGTGTTCCATCGTCATTAATAGGCTCTGAACCTTACAATTAACTGTCAGTTTTGCGTCGGATTCATAAGTCTAGACTCACAGGAGAACGACCATAAGGTGCCCGAGGCAGCAATAGACCCTTGGAGACAGGTCGGCCGGAGGACGATGTATTGAATCGCGACGCAATTTGTGTGTTCCATCGTCATGAACAGGCTCTGAACATTACAATTAACTGTCAGTTTTGCGTCGCATTCGAAAATCTAGACTCACAGGAGATCGACCATAAGGTGCCCGAGGCAGCAATAGACCCTTGGAGACAGGTCGGCCGGAGGACGATGTATTGAATCGCGACGCGATTTGTGTGTTCCATCGTCATTAACAGGCTCTGAACGTTACAATTAACTGTCAGTTTTGCGTCGGATTCGAAAATCTAGACTCACAGGAGATCGATCATAAGGTGCCCGAGGCAGCAATAGACCCTTGGAGACAGGTCGGCCGGAGGACGATGTATTGAATCGCGACGGGATTTGTGTGTTCCATCGTCATTAACAGGCTCTGAACGTTACAATTAACTGTCAGTTTTGCGTCGGATACGAAAATCTAGACTCACAGGAGATCGACCATAAGGTGCCCGAGGCAGCAATAGACCCTTGGAGACAGGTCGGCCGGAGGACGATGTATTGAATCGCGACGGGATTAGTGTGTTCCATCGTCATTAACAGGCTCTGAACGTTACAATTAACTGTCAGTTTTGCGTCGGATTCGAAAATCTAGACTCACAGGAGATCGACCATAAGGTGCCCGAGGCAGCACTAGACCCTTGGAGCCAAGTCGGCTGGAGGACGATGTATTGAATCGCGACGCGATTTGTGTGTTCCATCGTCATTAACAGGCGCTGAACCTTACAACTAACTGTCAGTTTTGCGTCGGATTCGAAAATCTAGACTCACAGGAGATCGACCATAAGGTGCCCGAGGCAGCAATAGACCCTTGGAGACAGGTCGGCCGGAGGACGATGTATTGAATCGCGACGCGATATGTGTGTTCCATTGTCATTAAGAGGCTCTGAACCTTAAAATTAACTGTCAGTTTTGCGTCGGATTCGAAAATATACTCACAGGAGAACGACCATACGGTGTCCGAGGCAGCACTAGACCCTTGGAGACAAGTCGGCTGGAGGACGATGTATTGAATCGCGACGCAATTTGTGTTCCATCGTCATTAACAGGCTCTGAACCTTACAATTAACTGTCAGTTTTGCGTCGGATTCATAAGTCTAGACTCACAGGAGAACGACCATAAGGTGCCCGAGGCAGCAATAGACCCTTGGAGACAGGTCGGCCGGAGGACGATGTATTGAATCGCGACGCAATTTGTGTGTTCCATCGTCATGAACAGGCTCTGAACATTACAATTAACTGTCAGTTTTGCGTCGCATTCGAAAATCTAGACTCACAGGAGATCGACCATAAGGTGCCCGAGGCAGCAATAGACCCTTGGAGACAGGTCGGCCGGAGGACGATGTATTGAATCGCGACGCGATTTGTGTGTTCCATCGTCATTAACAGGCTCTGAACCTTACAGTTAACCGTCAGTTTTGCGTCGGATTCGAAAATCTAGACTCACCATAAGGTGACCGAGGCAGCAATAGACCCTTGGAGACAGGTCGGCCGGAGGACGATGTATTGAATCGCGACGCGATTTGTGTGTTCCATCGTCATTAACAGGCTCTGAACGTTACAATTAACTGTCAGTTTTGCGTCGGATTCGAAAATCTAGACTCACAGGAGATCGACCATAAGGTGCCCGAGGCAGCAATAGACCCTTGGAGACAGGTCGGCCGGAGGACGACGTATTGAATCGCGACGCAATTTGTGTGTTCCATTGTCATTAAGAGGCTCTGAACGTTACAATTAACTGTCAGTTTTGCGTCGGATTCGAAAATTTGGACTCACAGGAGATCGCCCATAAGGTGCCCGAGGCAGCAATAGACCCTTGGAGACAGGTCGGCCGGCGGACGATGTATTGAATCGCGACGCAATTTGTGTGTTCCATTGTCATTAAGAGGCTCTGAACCTTACAATTAACGGTCAGTTTTGCGTCAGATTCGAAAATCTAGACTCACAGAAGAACGACCATAAGGTGCCCGAGGCAGCACGAGACCCTTGGAGACAAGTCGGCTGGAGGACGATGTATTGAATCGCGACGCAATTTGTGTGTTCCATCGTCATTAACAGGCTCTGAACGTTACAATTAACTGTCAGTTTTGCGTCGGATTCGATAATCTAGACTCACAGGAGATCGACCATAAGGTGCCCGAGGCAGCAATACACCCTTGGAGACAGGTCGGCCGGAGGACGACGTATTGAATCGCGACGCAATTTGTGTGTTCCATTGTCATTAAGAGGCTCTGAACCTTACAATTAACTGTAAGTTTTGCGTCGGATTCGAAAATCTAGACTCACAGAAGAACGACCATAAGGTGCCCGAGGCAGCACTAGACCCTTGGAGACAAGTCGGCTGGAGGACGATGTATTGAATCGCGACGCAATTTGTGTGTTCCATCAACATTAACAGGCTCTGAACCTTACAATTAACTGTCAGTTTTGCGTCGGATTCATGTCTAGACTCACAGGAGAACGACCATAAGGTGCCCGAGGCAGCAGTAGACCCTTGGAGACAGGTCGGCCGGAAGACGATGTATTGAATCGCGACGCGATTTGTGTGTTCCATCGTCATTAACAGGCGCTGAACGTTACAATTAACTGTCAGTTTTGCGTCGGATTCGAAAATCTAGACTCACAGGAGATCGACTATAAGGCGCCCGAGGCAGCAATGGACCCTTGGAGATAGGTCGGCCGGAGGACGATGTATTGAATCGCGACGCGATTTGTGTGTTCCATCGTCATTAACAGGCTCTGAACGTTACAATTAACTGTCAGTTTTGCGTCGGATTCGAAAAACTAGACTCAAAGGAGCTCGACCATAGGGTGCCCGAGGCGGCAATAGACCCTTGGAGACACGTCGGCCGAAGGACGATGTATTGAATCGCGACGGGATTTGTGTGTTCCATCGTCTTTAACAGGCTCTGAACGTTACAATTAACTGTCAGTTTTGCGTCGGATTCGAAAATCTAGACTCACAGGAGAACGACCATAAGGTGCCCGAGGCAGCAATAGACCCTTGGAGACAGGTCGGCCAGAGGACGATGTATTGAATCGGTACGCAATTTGTGTGTTCCATCGTCATTAACAGGCTCTGAACCTTACAACTAACTGTCAGTTTTGCGTCGGATTCGAAAATATACTCACAGGAGAACGACCATACGGTGTCCGAGGCAGCACTAGACCCTTGGAGACAAGTCGGCTGGAGGACGATGTATTGAATCGCGACGCAATTTGTGTTCCATCGTCATTAACAGGCTCTGAACCTTACAATTAACTGTCAGTTTTGCGTCGGATTCATAAGTCTAGACTCACAGGAGAACGACCATAAGGTGCCCGAGGCAGCAATAGACCCTTGGAGACAGGTCGGCCGGAGGACGATGTATTGAATCGCGACGCAATTTGTGTGTTCCATCGTCATGAACAGGCTCTGAACATTACAATTAACTGTCAGTTTTGCGTCGCATTCGAAAATCTAGACTCACAGGAGATCGACCATAAGGTGCCCGAGGCAGCAATAGACCCTTGGAGACAGGTCGGCCGGAGGACGATGTATTGAATCGCGACGCGATTTGTGTGTTCCATCGTCATTAACAGGCTCTGAACCTTACAGTTAACCGTCAGTTTTGCGTCGGATTCGAAAATCTAGACTCACCATAAGCTGACCGAGGCAGCAATAGACCCTTGGAGACAGGTCGGCCGGAGGACGATGTATTGAATCGCGACGCGATTTGTGTGTTCCATCGTCATTAACAGGCTCTGAACGTTACAATTAACTGTCAGTTTTGCGTCGGATTCGAAAATCTAGACTCACAGGAGATCGACCATAAGGTGCCCGAGGCAGCAATAGACCCTTGGAGACAGGTCGGCCGGAGGACGACGTATTGAATCGCGACGCAATTTGTGTGTTCCATTGTCATTAAGAGGCTCTGAACGTTACAATTAACTGTCAGTTTTGCGTCGGATTCGAAAATTTGGACTCACAGGAGATCGCCCATAAGGTGCCCGAGGCAGCAATAGACCCTTGGAGACAGGTCGGCCGGCGGACGATGTATTGAATCGCGACGCAATTTGTGTGTTCCATTGTCATTAAGAGGCTCTGAACCTTACAATTAACGGTCAGTTTTGCGTCAGATTCGAAAATCTAGACTCACAGAAGAACGACCATAAGGTGCCCGAGGCAGCACGAGACCCTTGGAGACAAGTCGGCTGGAGGACGATGTATTGAATCGCGACGCAATTTGTGTGTTCCATCGTCATTAACAGGCTCTGAACGTTACAATTAACTGTCAGTTTTGCGTCGGATTCGATAATCTAGACTCACAGGAGATCGACCATAAGGTGCCCGAGGCAGCAATACACCCTTGGAGACAGGTCGGCCGGAGGACGACGTATTGAATCGCGACGCAATTTGTGTGTTCCATTGTCATTAAGAGGCTCTGAACCTTACAATTAACTGTAAGTTTTGCGTCGGATTCGAAAATCTAGACTCACAGAAGAACGACCATAAGGTGCCCGAGGCAGCACTAGACCCTTGGAGACAAGTCGGCTGGAGGACGATGTATTGAATCGCGACGCAATTTGTGTGTTCCATCAACATTAACAGGCTCTGAACCTTACAATTAACTGTCAGTTTTGCGTCGGATTCATGTCTAGACTCACAGGAGAACGACCATAAGGTGCCCGAGGCAGCAGTAGACCCTTGGAGACAGGTCGGCCGGAAGACGATGTATTGAATCGCGACGCGATTTGTGTGTTCCATCGTCATTAACAGGCGCTGAACGTTACAATTAACTGTCAGTTTTGCGTCGGATTCGAAAATCTAGACTCACAGGAGATCGACTATAAGGCGCCCGAGGCAGCAATGGACCCTTGGAGATAGGTCGGCCGGAGGACGATGTATTGAATCGCGACGCGATTTGTGTGTTCCATCGTCATTAACAGGCTCTGAACGTTACAATTAACTGTCAGTTTTGCGTCGGATTCGAAAAACTAGACTCAAAGGAGATCGACCATAGGGTGCCCGAGGCGGCAATAGACCCTTGGAGACACGTCGGCCGAAGGACGATGTATTGAATCGCGACGGGATTTGTGTGTTCCATCGTCTTTAACAGGCTCTGAACGTTACAATTAACTGTCAGTTTTGCGTCGGATTCGAAAATCTAGACTCACAGGAGAACGACCATAAGGTGCCCGAGGCAGCAATAGACCCTTGGAGACAGGTCGGCCAGAGGACGATGTATTGAATCGGTACGCAATTTGTGTGTTCCATCGTCATTAACAGGCTCTGAACCTTACAACTAACTGTCAGTTTTGCGTCGGATTCGAAAATCTAGACTCACAGGAGATCGACCATAAGGTGCCCGAGACAGCAATAGACCCTTGGAGACAGGTCGGCCGGAGGACGATGAATTGAATCGCGACGCGATTTGTGTGTTCCATCGTCATTAACAGGCTCTGAACGTTACAATTAACTGCCAGTTTTGCGTCGGATTCGAAAATCTAGACTCACAGGAGATCGACCATAAGGTGCCCGAGGCAGCAATAGACCCTTGGAGACAGGTCGGCCGGAGGACGATGTATTGAATCGCGACGGGATTTGTGTGTTCCATCGTCATTAACAGGCGCTGAACGTTACAATTAACTGTCAGTTTTGCGTCGGATTCGAAAATCTAGACTCACAGGAGATCGACCATAAGGTGCCCGAGGCAGCAATAGACCCTTGGAGGCAGGTCGGCCGGAGGACGATGTATTGAATCGCGTCGGGATTTGTGTGTTCCATCGTCATTAACAGGCTCTGAACGTTACAATTAACTGTCAGTTTTGCGTCGGATACGAAAATCTAGACTCACAGGAGATCGACCATAAGGTGCCCGAGGCAGCAATAGACCCTTGGAGACAGGTCGGCCGGGGGACGATGTATTGAATCGCGACGCAATTTGTGTGTTCCATTGTCATTAAGAGGCTCTGTACCTTACAATTAACGGTCAGTTTTGCGTCGGATTCGAAAATCTAGACTCACAGATGAACGACCATAAGGTGCCCGAGGCAGCACTAGACCCTTGGAGACAAGTCGGCTGGAGGACGATGTATTGAATCGCGACGCGATTTGTGTGTTCCATCGTCATTAACAGGCGCTGAACGTTACAATTAACTGTCAGTTTTGCGTCGGATTCGAAAATCTAGACTCACAGAAGAACGACCATAAGGTGCCCGAGGCAGCACTAGACCCTTGGAGACAAGTCGGCTGGAGGACGATGTATTGAATCGCGACGCAATTTGTGTGTTCCTTCGTCATTAACAGGCTCTGAACCTTACAATTAACTGTCAGTTTTGCTTCGGATTCATAAGTCTAGACTCACAGGAGAACGACCATAAGGTGCCCGAGGCAGCAATAGACCCTTGGAGACAGGTCGGCCGGAGGACGATGTATTGAATCGCGACGCAATTTGTGTGTTCCATCGTCATTAACAGGCTCTGAACCTTACAATTAACTGTCAGTTTTGCGTCGGATTCGAAAATCTAGACTCACAGGAGATCGACCATAAGGTGCCCGAGGCAGCAATAGACCCTTGGAGACAGGTCGGCCGGAGGATGATGTATTGAATCGCGACGGGATTTGTGTGTTCCATCGTCATTAACAGGCTCTGAACGTTACAATTAACTGCCAGTTTTGCGTCGGATTCGAAAATCTAGACTCACAGGAGATCGACCATAAGGTGCCCGAGGCAGCAATAGACCCTTGGAGACAGGTCGGCCGGAGGACGATGTATTGAATCGCGACGGGATTTGTGTGTTCCATCGTCATTAACAGGCTCTGAACGTTACAATTAACTGTCAGTTTTGCGTCGGATTCGAAAATCTAGACTCACTGGAGATCGACCATAAGGTGCCCGAGGCAGCAATAGACCCTTGGAGGCAGGTCGGCCGGAGGACGATGTATTGAATCGCGACGCGATTTGTGAGTTCCATTGTCATTAAGAGGCTCTGAACCTTACAATTAACTGTCAGTTTTGCATCGGAATCGAAAATCTAGACTCACAGGAGATCGACCATAAGGTGCCCGAGGCAGCAATAGACCCTTGGAGACAGGTCGGCCGGAGGACGATGTATTGAATCGCGACGCGATTTGTGTGTTCCATTGTCATTAAGAGGCTCTGAACCTTGAAATTAACTGTCAGTTTTGCGTCGGATTCGAAAATATAGACTCACAGGAGAACGACCATACGGTGTCCGAGGCAGCACTAGACCCTTGGAGACAAGTCGGCTGGAGGACGATGAATTGAATCGCGACGCAATTAGTGTGTTCCATCGTCATTAACAGGCTCTGAACGTTACAATTAACTGTCAGTTTTGCGTCGGATTCGAAAATCTAGACTCACAGGAGATCGACCATAAGGTGCCCGAGGCAGCAGTACACCCTTGGAGACAGGTCGGCCGGAGGACGACGTATTGAATCGCGACGCGATTTGTGTGTTCCATTGTCATTAAGAGGCTCTGAACCTTACAATTAACTGTAAGTTTTGCGTCGGATTCGAAAATCCAGACTCACAGAAGAACGACCATAAGGTGCCCGAGGCAGCAATAGACCCTTGGAGACAGGTCGGCCGGAGGACGATGTATTGAATCGCGACGGGATTTGTGTGTTCCATCGTCATTAACAGGCTCTGAACCTTACAATTAACTGTCAGTTTTGCGTCGGATTCATAAGTCTAGACTCACAGGAGAACGACCATTAGGTGCCCGAGGCAGCAATAGACCCTTGGAGACAGGTCGGCCTGAGGACGATGTATTGAATCGCGACGCAATTTGTGTGTTCCATCGTCATGAACAGGCTTTGAACATTACAATTAACTGTCAGTTTTGCGTCGCATTCGAAAATCTAGACTCACAGGAGATCGACCATAAGGTGCCCGAGGCAGCAATAGACCCTTGGAGACAGGTCGGCCGGAGGACGATGTATTGAATCGCGACGCGATTTGTGAGTTCCATTGTCATTAAGAGGCTCTGAACCTTACAATTAACTGTCAGTTTTGCATCGGAATCGAAAATCTAGACTCACAGGAGATCGACCATAAGGTGCCCGAGGCAGCAATAGACCCTTGGAGACAGGTCGGCCGGAGGACGATGTATTGAATCGCGACGCGATTTGTGTGTTCCATTGTCATTAAGAGGCTCTGAACCTTAAAATTAACTGTCAGTTTTGCGTCGGATTCGAAAATATAGACTCACAGGAGAACGACCATACGGTGTCCGAGG
Organism: Schistocerca nitens; assembly: GCF_023898315.1. Lineage (NCBI taxonomy): Eukaryota > Metazoa > Arthropoda > Insecta > Orthoptera > Acrididae > Schistocerca > Schistocerca nitens. The sequence goes on along the minus strand of NC_064615.1, from coordinate 1,197,429,978 downwards.
CAGCACTAGACCCTTGGAGACAAGTCGGCTGGAGGACGATGAATTGAATCGCGACGCAATTAGTGTGTTCCATCGTCATTAACAGGCTCTGAACGTTACAATTAACTGCCAGTTTTGCGTCGGATTCGAAAATCTAGACTCACAGGAGAACGACCATAAGGTGCCCGAGGCAGCAATAGACCCTTGGAGACAGGTCGGCCGGAGGACGATGTATTGAATCGGTACGCAATTTGTGTGTTCCATCGTCATTAACAGGCTCTGAACCTTACAACTAACTGTCAGTTTTGCGTCGGATTCGAAAATCTAGACTCACAGGAGATCGACCATAAGGTGCCCGAGGCAGCAATAGACCCTTGGAGACAGGTCGGCCGGAGGACGATGAATTGAATCGCGACGCGATTTGTGTGTTCCATCGTCATTAACAGGCTCTGAACGTTACAATTAACTGTCAGTTTTCGTCGGATTCGAAAATCTAGACTCACAGGAGAATGACCATAAGGTGCCCGAGGCAGCAATAGACCCTTGGAGACAGGTCGGCCGGAGGACGATGTATTGAATCGGTACGCAATTTGTGTGTTCCATCGTCATTAACAGGCTCTGAACCTTACAACTAACTGTCAGTTTTGCGTCGGATTCGAAAATCTAGACTCACAGGAGATCGACCATAAGGTGCCCGAGGCAGCAATAGACCCTTGGAGACAGGTCGGCCGGAGGACGATGAATTGAATCGCGACGCGATTTGTGTGTTCCATCGTCATTAACAGGCTCTGAACGTTACAATTAACTGCCAGTTTTGCGTCGGATTCGAAAATCTAGACTCACAGGAGATCGACCATAAGGTGCCCGAGGCAGCAATAGACCCTTGGAGACAGGTCGGCCGGAGGACGATGTATTGAATCGCGACGCGATTTGTGTGTTCCATCGTCATTAACAGGCTCTGAACGTTACAATTAACTGTCAGTTTTGCGTCGGATTCGAAAATATAGACTCACAGGAGAACGACCATACGGTGTCCGAGGCAGCACTAGACCCTTGGAGACAAGTCGGCTGGAGGACGATGAATTGAATCGCGACGCAATTAGTGTGTTCCATCGTCATTAACAGGCTCTGAACGTTACAATTAACGGTCAGTTTTGCGTCGGATTCGAAAATCTAGACTCACAGGAGATCGACCATAAGGTGCCCGAGGCAGCAGTACACCCTTGGAGACAGGTCGGCCGGAGGACGACGTATTGAATCGCGACGCGATTTGTGTGTTCCATTGTCATTAAGAGGCTCTGAACCTTACAATTAACTGTAAGTTTTGCGTCGGATTCGAAAATCCAGACTCACAGAAGAACGACCATAAGGTGCCCGAGGCAGCAATAGACCCTTGGAGACAGGTCGGCCGGAGGACGATGTATTGAATCGCGACGCGATTTGTGAGTTCCATTGTCATTAAGAGGCTCTGAACCTTGCAATTAACTGTCAGTTTTGCATCGGAATCGAAAATCTAGACTCACAGGAGATCGACCATAAGGTGCCCGATGCAGCAATAGACCCTTGGAGACAGGTCGGCCGGAGGACGATGTATTGAATCGCGACGCGATTTGTGTGTTCCATTGTCATTAAGAGGCTCTGAACCTTAAAATTAACTGTTAGTTTTGCGTCGGATTCGAAAATATAGACTCACAGGAGAACGACCATACGGTGTCCGAGGCAGCACTAGACCCTTGGAGACAAGTCGGCTGGATGACGATGAATTGAATCGCGACGCAATTAGTGTGTTCCATCGTCATTAACAGGCTCTGAACGTTACAATTAACTGTCAGTTTTGCGTCGGATTCGAAAATCTAGACTCACAGGAGATCGACCATAAGGTGCCCGAGGCAGCAGTACACCCTTGGGGACAGGTCGGCCGGAGGACGACGTATTGAATCGCGACGCGATTTGTGTGTTCCATTGTCATTAAGAGGCTCTGAACCTTACAATTAACTGTAAGTTTTGCGTCGGATTCGAAAATCCAGACTCACAGAAGAACGACCATAAGGTGCCCGAGGCAGCAATAGACCCTTGGAGACAGGTCGGCCGGAGGACGATGTATTGAATCGCGACGGGATTTGTGTGTTCCATCGTCATTAACAGGCTCTGAACCTTACAATTAACTGTCAGTTTTGCGTCGGATTCATAAGTCTAGACTCACAGGAGAACGACCATTAGGTGCCCGAGGCAGCAATAGACCCTTGGAGACAGGTCGGCCGGAGGACGATGTATTGAATCGCGACGCAATTTGTGTGTTCCATCGTCATGAACAGGCTCTGAACATTACAATTAACTGTCAGTTTTGCGTCGCATTCGAAAATCTAGACTCACAGGAGATCGACCATAAGGTGCCCGAGGCAGCAATAGACCCTTGGAGACAGGTCGGCCGGAGGACGATGTATTGAATCGCGACGGGATTTGTGTGTTCCATCGTCATTAACAGGCTCTGAACGTTACAATTAACTGTCAGTTTTGCGTCGGATTCGAAAATCTAGACTCACCATAAGGTGACCGAGGTAGCAATAGACCCTTGGAGACAGGTCGGCCGGAGGACGATGTATTGAATCGCGACGCGATTTGTGTGTTCCATCGTCATTAACAGGCTCTGAACGTTACAATTAACTGTCAGTTTTGCGTCGGATTCGAAAAACTAGACTCAAAGGAGATCGACCATAGGGTGCCCGAGGCAGCAATAGACCCTTGGAGACACGTCGGCCGAAGGACGATGTATTGAATTGCGACGGGATTTGTGTGTTCCATCGTCTTTAACAGGCTCTGAACGTTACAATTAACTGTCAGTTTTGCGTCGGATTCAAAATCTAGATTCACAGGAGAACGACCATAAGGTGCCCGAGGCAGCAATAGACCCTTGGAGACAGGTCGGCCGGAGGACGATGTATTGAATCGGTACGCAATTTGTGTGTTCCATCGTCATTAACAGGCTCTGAACCTTACAACTAACTGTCAGTTTTGCGTCGGATTCGAAAATCTAGACTCACAGGAGATCGACCATAAGGTGCCCGAGGCAGCAATAGACCCTTGGAGACAGGTCGGCCGGAGGACGATGAATTGAATCGCGACGCGATTTGTGTGTTCCATCGTCATTAACAGGCTCTGAACGTTACAATTAACTGCCAGTTTTGCGTCGGATTCGAAAATCTAGACTCACAGGAGATCGACCATAAGGTGCCCGAGGCAGCAATAGACCCTTGGAGACAGGTCGGCCGGAGGACGATGTATTGAATCGCGACGGGATTTGTGTGTTCCATCGTCATTAACAGGCTCTGAACGTTACAATTAACTGTCAGTTTTGCGTCGGATTCGAAAATCTAGACTCACAGGAGATCGACCATAAGGTGCCCGAGGCAGCAATAGACCCTTGGAGGCAGGTCGGCCGGAGGACGATGTATTGAATCGCGACGCGATTTGTGTGTTCCATCGTCATTAACAGGCTCTGAACGTTACAATTAACTGTCAGTTTTGCGTCGGATACGAAAATCTAGACTCACAGGAGATCGACCATAAGGTGCCCGAGGCAGCAATAGACCCTTGGAGACAGGTCGGCCGGAGGACGATGTATTGAATCGCGACGCAATTTGTTAGTTCCATTGTCATTAAGAGGCTCTTAACCTTACAATTAACGGTCAGTTTTGCGTCGGATTCGAAAAGCTAGACTCACAGATGAACGACCATAAGGTGCCCGAGGCAGCACTAGACCCTTGGAGACAAGTCGGCTGGAGGACGATGTATTGAATCGCGACGCGATTTGTGTGTTCCATCGTCATTAACAGGCGCTGAACGTTACAATTAACTGTCAGTTTTGCGTCGGATTCGAAAATCTAGACTCACAGAAGAACGACCATAAGGTGCCCGAGGCAGCACTAGACCCTTGGAGACAAGTCGGCTGGAGGACGATGTATTGAATCGCGACGCAATTTGTGTGTTCCTTCGTCATTAACAGGCTCTGAACCTTACAATTAACTGTCAGTTTTGCTTCGGATTCATAAGTCTAGACTCACAGGAGAACGACCATAAGGTGCCCGAGGCAGCAATAGACGCTTGGAGACAGGTCGGCCGGAGGACGATGTATTGAATCGCGACGCAATTTGTGTGTTCCATCGTCATTAACAGGCTCTGAACCTTACAATTAACTGTCAGTTTTGCGTCGGATTCGAAAATCTAGACTCACAGGAGATCGACCATAAGGTGCCCGAGGCAGCAATAGACCCTTGGAGACAGGTCGGCCGGAGGATGATGTATTGAATCGCGACGCGATTTGTGTGTTCCATCGTCATTAACAGGCTCTGAACGTTACAATTAACTGTCAGTTTTGCGTCGGATTCGAAAATCTTGACTCACAGAAAAACGACCATAAGGTGCCCGAGGCAGCACTAGACCCTTGGAGACAAGTCGGCTGGAGGACGATGTATTGAATCGCGACGCAATTTGTGTGTTCCATCGTCATTAACAGGCTCTGAACCTTTAAATTAACTGTCAGTTTTGCGTCGGATTCATAAGTCTAGACTCACAGGAGAACGACCATAAGGTGCCCGAGGCAGCAATAGACCCTTGGAGACAGGTCGGCCGGAGGACGATGTATTGAATCGCGACGCAATTTGTGTGTTCCATCGTCATTAACAGGCTCTGAACGTTACAATTAACTGTCAGTTTTGCGTCGGATTCGAAAATCTAGACTCACAGAAGAACGACCATAAGGTGCCCGAGGCAACACTAGACCCTTGGAGACAAGTCGGCTGGAGGACGATGTATTGAATCGCGACGCAATTTGTGTGTTCCATCGTCATTAACAGGCTCTGAACCTTACAATTAACTGTCAGTTTTGCGTCGGATTCGAAAATCTAGACTCACAGGAGATCGACCATAAGGTGCCCGAGGCAGCAATAGACCCTTGGAGACAGGTCGGCCGGAGGACGATGTATTGAATCGCGACGCAATTTGTGTGTTCCATCGTCATTAACAGGCTCAGAACCTTACAATTAACTGTCAGTTTTGCGTCGGATTCGAAAATCTAGACTCACAGGAGATCGACCATAAGGTGCCCGAGGCAGCAATAGACCCTTGGAGACAGGTCGGCCGCAGGACGATGTATTGAATCGCGACGCGATTTGTGTATTCCATCGTCATTAACAGGCTCTGAACGTTACAATTAACTGTCAGTTTTGCGTCGGATTCGAAAATCTAGACTCACAGATGAACGACCATAAGGTGCCCGAGGCAGCAATAGACCCTTGGAGACAGGTCGGCCGGAGGACGATGTATTGAATCGCGACGGGATTTGTGTGTTCCATCGTCATTAACAGGCTCTGAACGTTACAATTAACTGTAAGTTTTGCGTCGGATACGAAAATCTAGACTCACAGGAGATCGACCATAAGGTGCCCGAGGCAGCAATAGACCCTTGGAGACAGGTCGGCCGGAGGACGATGTATTGAATCGCGACGCAATTTGTGTGTTCCATTGTCATTAAGAGGCTCTGAACCTTACAATTAACGGTCAGTTTGGCGTCGGATTCGAAAATCTAGACTCACAGATGAACGACCATAAGGTGCCCGAGGCAGCACTAGACCCTTGGAGACAAGTCGGCTGGAGGACGATGTATTGAATCGCGACGCAATTTGTGTGTTCCTTCGTCATTAACAGGCTCTGAACCTTACAATTAACTGTCAGTTTTGCTTCGGATTCATAAGTCTAGACTCACAGGAGAACGACCATAAGGTGCCCGAGGCAGCAATAGACGCTTGGAGACAGGTCGGCCGGAGGACGATGTATTGAATCGCGACGCAATTTGTGTGTTCCATCGTCATTAACAGGCTCTGAACCTTACAATTAACTGTCAGTTTTGCGTCGGATTCGAAAATCTAGACTCACAGGAGATCGACCATAAGGTGCCCGAGGCAGCAATAGACCCTTGGAGACAGGTCGGCCGGAGGATGATGTATTGAATCGCGACGCGATTTGTGTGTTCCATCGTCATTAACAGGCTCTGAACGTTACAATTAACTGTCAGTTTTGCGTCGGATTCGAAAATCTTGACTCACAGAAAAACGACCATAAGGTGCCCGAGGCAGCACTAGACCCTTGGAGACAAGTCGGCTGGAGGACGATGTATTGAATCGCGACGCAATTTGTGTGTTCCATCGTCATTAACAGGCTCTGAACCTTTAAATTAACTGTCAGTTTTGCGTCGGATTCATAAGTCTAGACTCACAGGAGAACGACCATAAGGTGCCCGAGGCAGCAATAGACCCTTGGAGACAGGTCGGCCGGAGGACGATGTATTGAATCGCGACGCAATTTGTGTGTTCCATCGTCATTAACAGGCTCTGAACGTTACAATTAACTGTCAGTTTTGCGTCTGATTCGAAAATCTAGACTCACAGGAGATCGACCATAAGGTGCCCAGGCAGCAATAGACCCTTGGAGACAGGTCGGCCGGTGGACGATGTATTGAATCGCGACCCAATTTGTGTGTTCCATCGTCATTAACAGGATCTGAACCTTACAATTAACTGTCAGTTTTGCGTCGGATTCGAAAATCTAGACTCACAGAAGAACGACCATAAGGTGCCCGAGGCAACACTAGACCCTTGGAGACAAGTCGGCTGGAGGACGATGTATTGAATCGCGACGCAATTTGTGTGTTCCATCGTCATTAACAGGCTCTGAACCTTACAATTAACTGTCAGTTTTGCGTCGGATTCGAAAATCTAGACTCACAGGAGATCGACCATAAGGTGCCCGAGGCAGCAATAGACCCTTGGAGACAGGTCGGCCGGAGGACGATGTATTGAATCGCGACGCAATTTGTGTGTTCCATCGTCATTAACAGGCTCTGAACCTTACAATTAACTGTCAGTTTTGCGTCGGATTCGAAAATCTAGACTCACAGGAGATCGACCATAAGGTGCCCGAGGCAGCAATAGACCCTTGGAGACAGGTCGGCCGCAGGACGATGTATTGAATCGCGACGCGATTTGTGTATTCCATCGTCATTAACAGGCTCTGAACGTTACAATTAACTGTCAGTTTTGCGTCGGATTCGAAAATCTAGACTCACAGATGAACGACCATAAGGTGCCCGAGGCAGCAATAGACCCTTGGAGACAGGTCGGCCGGAGGACGATGTATTGAATCGCGACGGGATTTGTGTGTTCCATCGTCATTAACAGGCTCTGAACGTTACAATTAACTGTAAGTTTTGCGTCGGATACGAAAATCTAGACTCACAGGAGATCGACCATAAGGTGCCCGAGGCAGCAATAGACCCTTGGAGACAGGTCGGCCGGAGGACGATGTATTGAATCGCGACGCAATTTGTGTGTTCCATTGTCATTAACAGGCTCTGAACGTTACAATTAACTGTCAGTTTTGCGTCGGATTCGAAAATCTAGACTCACAGATGAACGACCATAAGGTGCCCGAGGCAGCACTAGACCCTTGGAGACAAGTCGGCTGGAGGACGATGTATTGAATCGCGACGCGATTTGTGTGTTCCATCGTCATTAACAGGCGCTGAACGTTACAATTAACTGTCAGTTTTGCGTCGGATTCGAAAATCTAGACTCACAGGAGATCGACCATAAGGCGCCCGAGGCAGCAATAGACCCTTGGAGACAGGTCGGCCGGAGGACGATGTATTGAATCGCGACGCAATTTGTGTGTTCCATTGTCATTAAGAGGCTCTGAACCTTACAATTAACTGTCAGTTTTGCGTCGGATTCGAAAATCTAGACTCACAGAGGAACGACCATAAGGTGCCCGAGGCAGCACTAGACCCTTGGAGACAAGTCGGCTGGAGGACGATGTATTGAATCGCGACGCGATTTGTGTGTTCCATCGTCTTTAACAGGCTCTGAACCTTACAATTAACTGTCAGTTTTGCGTCGGATTCGAAAATCTAGACTCACAGGAGATCGACCATAAGGTGCCCGAGGCAGCAATACACCCTTGGAGACAGGTCGGCCGGAGGACGACGTATTGAATCGCGACGCGATTTGTGTGTTCCATTGTCATTAAGAGGCTCTGAACCTTACAATTAACTGTCAGTTTTGCGTCGGATTCATAAGTCTAGACTCACAGGAGAACGACCATAAGGTGCCCGAGGCAGCAATAGACCCTTGGAGACAGGTCGGCCGGAGGACGATGTATTGAATCGCGACGCAATTTGTGTGTTCCATCGTCATTAACAGGCTCTGAACGTTACAATTAACTGTCAGTTTTGCGTCGGATTCGAAAATCTACTCACAGGAGATCGACCATAAGGTGCCCAGGCAGCAATAGACCCTTGGAGACAGGTCGGCCGGAGGACGATGTATTGAATCGCGACGCAATTTGTGTGTTCCATCGTCATTAACAGGCTCTGAACCTTACAATTAACTGTCAGTTTTGCGTCGGATTCGAAAATCTAGACTCACAGAAGAACGACCATAAGGTGACCGAGGCAACACTAGACCCTTGGAGACAAGTCGGCTGGAGGACGATGTATTGAATCGCGACGCAATGTGTGTTCCATAGTCATTAACAGGCGCTGAACGTTACAATAAACTGTCAGTTTTGCGTCGGATTCGAAAAACTAGACTCACAGAAAAACGACCATAAGGTGACCGAGGCAACACTAGCCCCTTGGAGACAAGTCGGCTGGAGGACGATGTATTGAATCGCGACGCAATTTGTGTGTTCCATCGTCATTAACAGGCCCTGAACCTTACAATTAACGGTCAGTTTTGCGTCAGATTCGAAAATCTAGACTCACAGAAGAACGACCATAAGGTGCCCGAGGCAGCACTAGACCCTTGGAGACAAGTCGGCTGGAGGACGATGTGTTGAATCGCGACGCAATTTGTGTGTTCCATCGTCATTAACAGGCTTTGAACGTTACAATTAACTGTCAGTTTTGCGTCGGATTCGAAAATCTAGACTCACAGGAGATCGACCATAAGGTGCCCGAGGCAGCAATACACCCTTGGAGACAGGTCGGCCGGAGGACGACGTATTGAATCGCGACGCGATTTGTGTGTTCCATTGTCATTAAGAGGATCTGAACCTTACAATTAACTGTCAGTATTGCGTCGGATTCATAAGTCTAGACTCACAGGAGAACGACCATAAGGTGCCCGAGGCAGCATTAGACCCTTGGAGACAGGTCGGCCGGAGGACGATGTATTGAATCGCGACGCAATTTGTGTGTTCCATCGTCATTAACAGGCTCTGAACGTTACAATTAACTGTCAGTTTTGCGTCGGATTCGAAAATCTAGACTCACAGGAGATCGACCATAAGGTGCCCAGGCAGCAATAGACCCTTGGAGACAGGTCGGCCGGAGGACGATGTATTGAATCGCGACGCAATTTTTGTGTTCCATCGTCATTAACAGGATCTGAACCTTACAATTAACTGTCAGTTTTGCGTCGGATTCGAAAATCTAGACTCACAGAAGAACGACCATAAGGTGACCGAGGCAACACTAGACCCTTGGAGACAGGTCGGCCGGTGGACGATGTATTGAATCGCGACCCAATTTGTGTGTTCCATCGTCATTAACAGGATCTGAACCTTACAATTAACTGTCAGTTTTGCGTCGGATTCGAAAATCTAGACTCACAGAAGAACGACCATAAGGTGCCCGAGGCAACACTAGACCCTTGGAGACAAGTCGGCTGGAGGACGATGTATTGAATCGCGACGCAATTTGTGTGTTCCATCGTCATTAACAGGCTCTGAACCTTACAATTAACTGTCAGTTTTGCGTCGGATTCGAAAATCTAGACTCACAGGAGATCGACCATAAGGTGCCCGAGGCAGCAATAGACCCTTGGAGACAGGTCGGCCGGAGGACGATGTATTGAATCGCGACGCAATTTGTGTGTTCCATCGTCATTAACAGGCTCTGAACCTTACAATTAACTGTCAGTTTTGCGTTGGATTCGAAAATCTAGACTCACAGGAGATCGACCATAAGGTGCCCGAGGCAGCAATAGACCCTTGGAGACAGGTCGGCCGCAGGACGATGTATTGAATCGCGACGCGATTTGTGTATTCCATCGTCATTAACAGGCTCTGAACGTTACAATTAACTGTCAGTTTTGCGTCGGATTCGAAAATCTAGACTCACAGATGAACGACCATAAGGTGCCCGAGGCAGCAATAGACCCTTGGAGACAGGTCGGCCGGAGGACGATGTATTGAATCGCGACGGGATTTGTGTGTTCCATCGTCATTAACAGGCTCTGAACGTTACAATTAACTGTAAGTTTTGCGTCGGATACGAAAATCTAGACTCACAGGAGATCGACCATAAGGTGCCCGAGGCAGCAATAGACCCTTGGAGACAGGTCGGCCGGAGGACGATGTATTGAATCGCGACGCAATTTGTGTGTTCCATTGTCATTAAGAGGCTCTGAACCTTACAATTAACGGTCAGTTTGGCGTCGGATTCGAAAATCTAGACTCACAGATGAACGACCATAAGGTGCCCGAGGCAGCACTAGACCCTTGGAGACAAGTCGGCTGGAGGACGATGTATTGAATCGCGACGCGATTTGTGTGTTCCATCGTCATTAACAGGCGCTGAACGTTACAATTAACTGTCAGTTTTGCGTCGGATTCGAAAATCTAGACTCACAGGAGATCGACCATAAGGCGCCCGAGGCAGCAATAGACCCTTGGAGACAGGTCGGCCGGAGGACGATGTATTGAATCGCGACGCAATTTGTGTGTTCCATTGTCATTAAGAGGCTCTGAACCTTACAATTAACTGTCAGTTTTGCGTCGGATTCGAAAATCTAGACTCACAGAGGAACGACCATAAGGTGCCCGAGGCAGCACTAGACCCTTGGAGACAAGTCGGCTGGAGGACGATGTATTGAATCGCGACGCGATTTGTGTGTTCCATCGTCTTTAACAGGCTCTGAACCTTACAATTAACTGTCAGTTTTGCGTCGGATTCGAAAATCTAGACTCACAGGAGATCGACCATAAGGTGCCCGAGGCAGCAATACACCCTTGGAGACAGGTCGGCCGGAGGACGACGTATTGAATCGCGACGCGATTTGTGTGTTCCATTGTCATTAAGAGGCTCTGAACCTTACAATTAACTGTCAGTTTTGCGTCGGATTCATAAGTCTAGACTCACAGGAGAACGACCATAAGGTGCCCGAGGCAGCAATAGACCCTTGGAGACAGGTCGGCCGGAGGACGATGTATTGAATCGCGACGCAATTTGTGTGTTCCATCGTCATTAACAGGCTCTGAACGTTACAATTAACTGTCAGTTTTGCGTCGGATTCGAAAATCTACTCACAGGAGATCGACCATAAGGTGCCCAGGCAGCAATAGACCCTTGGAGACAGGTCGGCCGGAGGACGATGTATTGAATCGCGACGCAATTTGTGTGTTCCATCGTCATTAACAGGCTCTGAACCTTACAATTAACTGTCAGTTTTGCGTCGGATTCGAAAATCTAGACTCACAGAAGAACGACCATAAGGTGACCGAGGCAACACTAGACCCTTGGAGACAAGTCGGCTGGAGGACGATGTATTGAATCGCGACGCAATGTGTGTTCCATAGTCATTAACAGGCGCTGAACGTTACAATAAACTGTCAGTTTTGCGTCGGATTCGAAAAACTAGACTCACAGAAAAACGACCATAAGGTGACCGAGGCAACACTAGCCCCTTGGAGACAAGTCGGCTGGAGGACGATGTATTGAATCGCGACGCAATTTGTGTGTTCCATCGTCATTAACAGGCCCTGAACCTTACAATTAACGGTCAGTTTTGCGTCAGATTCGAAAATCTAGACTCACAGAAGAACGACCATAAGGTGCCCGAGGCAGCACTAGACCCTTGGAGACAAGTCGGCTGGAGGACGATGTGTTGAATCGCGACGCAATTTGTGTGTTCCATCGTCATTAACAGGCTTTGAACGTTACAATTAACTGTCAGTTTTGCGTCGGATTCGAAAATCTAGACTCACAGGAGATCGACCATAAGGTGCCCGAGGCAGCAATACACCCTTGGAGACAGGTCGGCCGGAGGACGACGTATTGAATCGCGACGCGATTTGTGTGTTCCATTGTCATTAAGAGGATCTGAACCTTACAATTAACTGTCAGTATTGCGTCGGATTCATAAGTCTAGACTCACAGGAGAACGACCATAAGGTGCCCGAGGCAGCATTAGACCCTTGGAGACAGGTCGGCCGGAGGACGATGTATTGAATCGCGACGCAATTTGTGTGTTCCATCGTCATTAACAGGCTCTGAACGTTACAATTAACTGTCAGTTTTGCGTCGGATTCGAAAATCTAGACTCACAGGAGATCGACCATAAGGTGCCCAGGCAGCAATAGACCCTTGGAGACAGGTCGGCCGGAGGACGATGTATTGAATCGCGACGCAATTTTTGTGTTCCATCGTCATTAACAGGATCTGAACCTTACAATTAACTGTCAGTTTTGCGTCGGATTCGAAAATCTAGACTCACAGAAGAACGACCATAAGGTGACCGAGGCAACACTAGACCCTTGGAGACAAGTCGGCTGGAGGACGATGTATTGAATCGCGACGCAATTTGTGTGTTCCATCGTCATTAACAGGCTCTGAACCTTACAATTAACTGTCAGTTTTGCGTCGGATTCATAAGTCTAGACTCACAGGAGAACGACCATAAGGTGCCCGAGGCAGCAATAGACCCTTGGAGACAGGTCGGCCGGAGGACGATGTATTGAATCGCGACGCAATTTGTGTGTTCCATCGTCATTAACAGGCTCTGAACGTTACAATTAACTGTCAGTTTTGCGTCGGATTCGAAAATCTAGACTCACAGGAGATCGACCATAAGGTGCCCGAGGCAGCTATAGACCCTTGGAGACAGGTCGGCCGGAGGACGATGTATTGAATCGCGACGCGATTTCTGTGTTCCATCGTCATTAACAGGCTCTGAACGTTACAATTAACTGTCAGTTATGCGTCGGATACGAAAATCTAGACTCACAGGAGATCGTCCATAAGGTGCCCGAGGCAGCAATAGACCCTTGGGGACAGGTCGGCCGGAGGACGATGTATTGAATCGCGACGCGATTTGTGAGTTCCATTGTCATTTACAGGCTCTGAACCTTACAATTAACTGTAAGTTTTGCGTCGGATTCGAAAATCTAGACTCACAGAAGAACGACCATAAGGTGCCCGAGGCAGCACTAGACCCTTGGAGACAAGTCGGCTGGAGGACGATGTATTGAATCGCGACGCGATTTGTGTGTTCAGTCGTCATTAACAGGCTCTGAACGTTACAATTAACTGTCAGTTTTGCGTCGGATTCGAAAAACTAGACTCACAGGAGATCGACCATAGGGTACCCGAGGCAGCAATAGACCCTTGGAGACAGGTCGGCCGGAGGACGATGTATTGAATCGGGACGCAATTTGTGTGTTCCATCGTCATTAACAGGCTCTGAACCTTACAACTAACTGTCAGTTTTGCGTCGGATTCGAAAATCTAGACTCACAGGAGATCGACCATAAGGTGCCCGAGGCAGGAATAGACCCTTGGAGACAGGTCGGCCGGAGGACGATGTATTGAATCGCGACGGGATTAGTGTGTTCCATCGTCATTAACAGGCTCTGAACGTTACAATTAACTGTCAGTTTTGCGTCTGATTCGAAAATCTAGACTCACAGGAGATCGACCATAAGGTGCCCGAGGTAGCAATAGACCCTTGGAGGCAGGTCGGCCGGAGGACGATGTATTGAATCGCGACGCGATTTGTGAGTTCCATTGTCATTAAGAGGCTCTGAACCTTACAATTAACTGTCAGTTTTGCATCGGAATCGAAAATCTAGACTCACAGGAGAACGACCATAAGGTGTCCGAGGCAGCACTAGACCCTTGGAGACAAGTCGGTTGGAGGACGATGTATTGAATCGCGACGCGATTTGTGTGTTCCATTGTCATTAAGAGGCTCTGAACCTTAGAATTAACTGTCAGTTTAGCGTCGGATTCGAAAATATAGACTCACAGGAGAACGACCATACGGTGTCCGAGGCAGCACTAGACCCTTGGAGACAAGTCGGCTGGAGGACGATGTATTGAATCGCGACGCAATTTGTGTGTTCCATCGTCATTAACAGGCTCTGAACGTTACAATTAACTGTCAGTTTTGCGTCGGATTCGAAAATCTAGACTCACAGGAGAACGACCATAAGGTGACCGAGGCAGCAATAGACCCTTGGAGACAGGTCGGCCGGAAGACTATGTATTGAATCGCGACGCGATTTGTGTGTTCCATCGTCATTATCAGGTTCTGAACGTTACAATTAACTGTCAGTTTTGCGTCGGATTCGAAAATCTAGACTCACAGGAGATCGACCATAAGGTGCCCGAGGCAGCAATAGACCCTTGGAGACAGGTCGGCCGGAGGACGATGTATTGAATCGCGACGCAATTTGTGTGTTCCATCGTCATGAACAGGCTCTGAACATTACAATTAACTGTCAGTTTTGCGTCGGATTCGAAAATCTAGACTCACAGGAGAACGACCATAAGGTGACCGAGGCAGCAATAGACCCTTGGAGACAGGTCGGCCGGAGGACGATGTATTGAATCGCGACGCGATTTGTGTGTTCCATCGTCATTATCAGGCTCTGAACGTTACAATTAACTGTCAGTTTTGCGTCGGATTCGAAAATCTAGACTCACAGGAGATCGACCATAAGGTGCCCGAGGCAGCAATAGACCCTTGGAGACAGGTCGGCCGGAGGACGATGTATTGAATCGCGACGCAATTTGTGTGTTCCATCGTCATTAACAGGCTCTGAACGTTACAATTAACTGTCAGTTTTGCGTCGGATTCGAAAATCTAGCCTCACAGGAGATCGACCATAAGGTGCCCGAGGCAGCTATAGACCCTTGGAGACAGGTCGGCCGGAGGACGATGTATTGAATCGCGACGCGATTTGTGTAGTCCATCGTCATTAACAGGCTCTGAACGTTACAATTAACTGTCAGTTTTGCGTCGGATACGAAAATCTAGACTCACAGGAGAACGACCATAAGGTGCCCGAGGCAGCAGTAGACCCTTGGGGACAGGTCGGCCGGAGGACGATGTATTGAATCGCGACGCGATTTGTGAGTTCCATTGTCATTTACAGGCTCTGAACCTTACAATTAACTGTCAGTTTTGCGTCGGATTCGAAAATCTAGACTCACAGAGGAACGACCATAAGGTGCCCGAGGCAGCACTAGACCCTTGGAGACAAGTCGGCTGGAGGACGATGTATTGAATCGGGACGCAATTTGTGTGTTCCATCGTCATTAATAGGCTCTGAACCTTACAACTAACTGTCAGTTTTGCGTCGGATTCGAAAATCTAGACTCACAGGAGATCGACCATAAGGTGCCCGAGGCAGCAATAGACCCTTGGAGACAGGGCGGCCGGAGGACGATGAATTGAATCGCGACGCGATTTGTGTGTTCCATCGTCATTAACAGGCTCTGAACGTTACAATTAACTGCCAGTTTTGCGTCGGATTCGAAAATCTAGACTCACAGGAGATCGACCATAAGGTGCCCGAGGCAGCAATAGACCCTTGGAGACAGGTCGGCCGGAGGACGATGTATTGAATCGCGACGGGATTAGTGTGTTCCATCGTCATTAACAGGCTCTGAAAGTTACAATTAACTGTCAGTTTTGCGTCGGATTCGAAAATCTAGACTCACAGGAGATCGACCATAAGGTGCCCGAGGCAGCAATAGACCCTTGGAGGCAGGTCGGCCGGAGGACGATGTATTGAATCGCTACGCGATTTGTGAGTTCCATTGTCATTAAGAGGCTCTGAACCTTACAATTAACTGTCAGTTTTGCATCGGAATCGAAAATCTAGACTCACAGGAGAACGACCATAAGGTGTCCGAGGCAGCACTAGACCCTTGGAGACAGGTCGGCCGGAGGACGATGTATTGAATCGGGACGCAATTTGTGTGTTCCATCGTCATTAACAGGCTCTGAACCTTACAACTAACTGTCAGTTTTGCGTCGGATTCGAAAATCTAGACTCACAGGAGATCGACCATAAGGTGCCCGAGGCAGCAATAGACCCTTGGAGACAGGTCGGCCGGAGGACGATGAATTGAATCGCGACGCGATTTGTGTGTTCCATCGTCATTAACAGGCTCTGAACGTTACAATTAACTGCCAGTTTTGCGTCGGATTCGAAAATCTAGACTCACAGGAGATCGACCATAAGGTGCCCGAGGCAGCAATAGACCCTTGGAGACAGGTCGGCCGGAGGACGATGTATTGAATCGCGACGGGATTAGTGTGTTCCATCGTCATTAACAGGCTCTGAACGTTACAATTAACTGTCAGTTTTGCGTCGGATTCGAAAATCTAGACTCACAGGAGATCGACCATAAGGTGCCCGAAGCAGCAATAGACCCTTCGAGACAAGTCGGCTGGAGGACGATGTATTGAATCGCGACGCGATTTGTGTGTTCCATTGTCATTAAGAGGCTCTGAACCTTAAAATTAACTGTCAGTTTTGCGTCGGATTCGAAAATATAGACTCACAGGAGAACGACCATACGGTGTCCGAGGCAGCAATAGACCCTTGGAGACAGGTCGGCCGGAGGACGATGTATTGAATCGGGACGCAATTTGTGTGTTCCATCGTCATTAACAGGCTCTGAACCTTACAACTAACTGTCAGTTTTGCGTCGGATTCGAAAATCTAGACTCACAGGAGATCGACCATAAGGTGCCCGAGGCAGCAATAGACCCTTGGAGACAGGTCGGCCGGAGGACGATGAATTGAATCGCGACGCGATTTGTGTGTTCCATCGTCATTAACAGGCTCTGAACGTTACAATTAACTGCCAGTTTTGCGTCGGATTCGAAAATCTAGACTCACAGGAGATCGACCATAAGGTGCCCGAGGCAGCAATAGACCCTTGGAGACAGGTCGGCCGGAGGACGATGTATTGAATCGCGACGGGATTAGTGTGTTCCATCGTCATTAACAGGCTCTGAACGTTACAATTAACTGTCAGTTTTGCGTCGGATTCGAAAATCTAGACTCACAGGAGATCGACCATAAGGTGCCCGAGGCAGCAATACACCCTTGGAGACAGGTCGGCCGGAGGACGATGTATTGAATCGCGACGGGATTAGTGTGTTCCATCGTCATTAACAGGCTCTGAAAGTTACAATTAACTGTCAGTTTTGCGTCGGATTCGAAAATCTAGACTCACAGGAGATCGACCATAAGGTGCCCGAGGCAGCAATAGACCCTTGGAGGCAGGTCGGCCGGAGGACGATGTATTGAATCGCGACGCGATTTGTGAGTTCCATTGTCATTAAGAGGCTCTGAACCTTACAATTAACTGTCAGTTTTGCATCGGAATCGAAAATCTAGACTCACAGGAGAACGACCATAAGGTGTCCGAGGCAGCACTAGACCCTTGGAGACAGGTCGGCCGGAGGACGATGTATTGAATCGGGACGCAATTTGTGTGTTCCATCGTCATTAACAGGCTCTGAACCTTACAACTAACTGTCAGTTTTGCGTCGGATTCGAAAATCTAGACTCACAGGAGATCGACCATAAGGTGCCCGAGGCAGCAATAGACCCTTGGAGACAGGTCGGCCGGAGGACGATGAATTGAATCGCGACGCGATTTGTGTGTTCCATCGTCATTAACAGGCTCTGAACGTTACAATTAACTGCCAGTTTTGCGTCGGATTCGAAAATCTAGACTCACAGGAGATCGACCATAAGGTGCCCGAGGCAGCAATAGACCCTTGGAGACAGGTCGGCCGGAGGACGATGTATTGAATCGCGACGGGATTTGTGTGTTCCATCGTCATTAACAGGCTCTGAACGTTACAATTAACTGTCAGTTTTGCGTCGGATTCGAAAATCTAGACTCACAGGAGATCGACCATAAGGTGGCCGAGGCAGCAATAGACCCTTGGAGACAAGTCGGCTGGAGGACGATGTATTGAATCGCGACGCGATTTGTGTGTTCCATTGTCATTAAGAGGCTCTGAACCTTAAAATTAACTGTCAGTTTTGCGTCGGATTCGAAAATATAGACTCACAGGAGAACGACCATACGGTGTCCGAGGCAGCACTAGACCCTTGGAGACAGGTCGGCCGGAGGACGATGTATTGAATCGGGACGCAATTTGTGTGTTCCATCGTCATTAACAGGCTCTGAACCTTACAACTAACTGTCAGTTTTGCGTCGGATTCGAAAATCTAGACTCACAGGAGATCGACAATAAGGTGCCCGAGGCAGCAATAGACCCTTGGAGACAGGTCGGCCGGAGGACGATGAATTGAATCGCGACGCGATTTGTGTGTTCCATCGTCATTAACAGGCTCTGAACGTTACAATTAACTGCCAGTTTTGCGTCGGATTCGAAAATCTAGACTCACAGGAGATCGACCATAAGGTGCCCGAGGCAGCAATAGACCCTTGGAGACAGGTCGGCCGGAGGACGATGTATTGAATCGCGACGGGGTTAGTGTGTTCCATCGTCATTAACAGGCTCTGAACGTTACAATTAACTGTCAGTTTTGCGTCGGATTCGAAAATCTAGACTCACAGGAGATCGACCATAAGGTGCCCGAGGCAGCAATAGACCCTTGGAGGCAGGTCGGCCGGAAGACTATGTATTGAATCGCGACGCGATTTGTGTGTTCCATCGTCATTATCAGGCTCTGAACCTTACAACTAACTGTCAGTTTTGCGTCGGATTCGAAAATCTAGACTCACAGGAGATCGACCATAAGGTGCCCGAGGCAGGAATAGACCCTTGGAGACAGGTCGGCCGGAGGACGATGTATTGAATCGCGACGGGATTAGTGTGTTCCATCGTCATTAACAGGCTCTGAACGTTACAATTAACTGTCAGTTTTGCGTCTGATTCGAAAATCTAGACTCACAGGAGATCGACCATAAGGTGCCCGAGGTAGCAATAGACCCTTGGAGGCAGGTCGGCCGAAGGACGATGTATTGAATCGCGACGCGATTTGTGAGTTCCATTGTCATTAAGAGGCTCTGAACCTTACAATTAACTGTCAGTTTTGCATCGGAATCGAAAATCTAGACTCACAGGAGAACGACCATAAGGTGTCCGAGGCAGCACTAGACCCTTGGAGACAAGTCGGTAGGAGGACGATGTATTGAATCGCGACGCGATTTGTGTGTTCCATTGTCATTAAGAGGCTCTGAACCTTAGAATTAACTGTCAGTTTAGCGTCGGATTCGAAAATATAGACTCACAGGAGAACGACCATACGGTGTCCGAGGCAGCACTAGACCCTTGGAGACAAGTCGGCTGGAGGACGATGTATTGAATCGCGACGCAATTTGTGTGTTCCATCGTCATTAACAGGCTCTGAACGTTACAATTAACTGTCAGTTTTGCGTCGGATTCGAAAATCTAGACTCACAGGAGAACGACCATAAGGTGACCGAGGCAGCAATAGACCCTTGGAGACAGGTCGGCCGGAAGACTATGTATTGAATCGCGACGCGATTTGTGTGTTCCATCGTCATTATCAGGTTCTGAACGTTACAATTAACTGTCAGTTTTGCGTCGGATTCGAAAATCTAGACTCACAGGAGATCGACCATAAGGTGCCCGAGGCAGCAATAGACCCTTGGAGACAGGTCGGCCGGAGGACGATGTATTGAATCGCGACGCAATTTGTGTGTTCCATCGTCATGAACAGGCTCTGAACATTACAATTAACTGTCAGTTTTGCGTCGGATTCGAAAATCTAGACTCACAGGAGAACGACCATAAGGTGACCGAGGCAGCAATAGACCCTTGGAGACAGGTCGGCCGGAGGACGATGTATTGAATCGCGACGCGATTTGTGTGTTCCATCGTCATTATCAGGCTCTGAACGTTACAATTAACTGTCAGTTTTGCGTCGGATTCGAAAATCTAGACTCACAGGAGATCGACCATAAGGTGCCCGAGGCAGCAATAGACCCTTGGAGACAGGTCGGCCGGAGGACGATGTATTGAATCGCGACGCAATTTGTGTGTTCCATCGTCATTAACAGGCTCTGAACGTTACAATTAACTGTCAGTTTTGCGTCGGATTCGAAAATCTAGCCTCACAGGAGATCGACCATAAGGTGCCCGAGGCAGCTATAGACCCTTGGAGACAGGTCGGCCGGAGGACGATGTATTGAATCGCGACGCGATTTGTGTAGTCCATCGTCATTAACAGGCTCTGAACGTTACAATTAACTGTCAGTTTTGCGTCGGATACGAAAATCTAGACTCACAGGAGAACGACCATAAGGTGCCCGAGGCAGCAGTAGACCCTTGGGGACAGGTCGGCCGGAGGACGATGTATTGAATCGCGACGCGATTTGTGAGTTCCATTGTCATTTACAGGCTCTGAACCTTACAATTAACTGTCAGTTTTGCGTCGGATTCGAAAATCTAGACTCACAGAGGAACGACCATAAGGTGCCCGAGGCAGCACTAGACCCTTGGAGACAAGTCGGCTGGAGGACGATGTATTGAATCGGGACGCAATTTGTGTGTTCCATCGTCATTAATAGGCTCTGAACCTTACAACTAACTGTCAGTTTTGCGTCGGATTCGAAAATCTAGACTCACAGGAGATCGACCATAAGGTGCCCGAGGCAGCAATAGACCCTTGGAGACAGGGCGGCCGGAGGACGATGAATTGAATCGCGACGCGATTTGTGTGTTCCATCGTCATTAACAGGCTCTGAACGTTACAATTAACTGCCAGTTTTGCGTCGGATTCGAAAATCTAGACTCACAGGAGATCGACCATAAGGTGCCCGAGGCAGCAATAGACCCTTGGAGACAGGTCGGCCGGAGGACGATGTATTGAATCGCGACGGGATTAGTGTGTTCCATCGTCATTAACAGGCTCTGAAAGTTACAATTAACTGTCAGTTTTGCGTCGGATTCGAAAATCTAGACTCACAGGAGATCGACCATAAGGTGCCCGAGGCAGCAATAGACCCTTGGAGGCAGGTCGGCCGGAGGACGATGTATTGAATCGCTACGCGATTTGTGAGTTCCATTGTCATTAAGAGGCTCTGAACCTTACAATTAACTGTCAGTTTTGCATCGGAATCGAAAATCTAGACTCACAGGAGAACGACCATAAGGTGTCCGAGGCAGCACTAGACCCTTGGAGACAGGTCGGCCGGAGGACGATGTATTGAATCGGGACGCAATTTGTGTGTTCCATCGTCATTAACAGGCTCTGAACCTTACAACTAACTGTCAGTTTTGCGTCGGATTCGAAAATCTAGACTCACAGGAGATCGACCATAAGGTGCCCGAGGCAGCAATAGACCCTTGGAGACAGGTCGGCCGGAGGACGATGAATTGAATCGCGACGCGATTTGTGTGTTCCATCGTCATTAACAGGCTCTGAACGTTACAATTAACTGCCAGTTTTGCGTCGGATTCGAAAATCTAGACTCACAGGAGATCGACCATAAGGTGCCCGAGGCAGCAATAGACCCTTGGAGACAGGTCGGCCGGAGGACGATGTATTGAATCGCGACGGGATTAGTGTGTTCCATCGTCATTAACAGGCTCTGAACGTTACAATTAACTGTCAGTTTTGCGTCGGATTCGAAAATCTAGACTCACAGGAGATCGACCATAAGGTGCCCGAAGCAGCAATAGACCCTTCGAGACAAGTCGGCTGGAGGACGATGTATTGAATCGCGACGCGATTTGTGTGTTCCATTGTCATTAAGAGGCTCTGAACCTTAAAATTAACTGTCAGTTTTGCGTCGGATTCGAAAATATAGACTCACAGGAGAACGACCATACGGTGTCCGAGGCAGCAATAGACCCTTGGAGACAGGTCGGCCGGAGGACGATGTATTGAATCGGGACGCAATTTGTGTGTTCCATCGTCATTAACAGGCTCTGAACCTTACAACTAACTGTCAGTTTTGCGTCGGATTCGAAAATCTAGACTCACAGGAGATCGACCATAAGGTGCCCGAGGCAGCAATAGACCCTTGGAGACAGGTCGGCCGGAGGACGATGAATTGAATCGCGACGCGATTTGTGTGTTCCATCGTCATTAACAGGCTCTGAACGTTACAATTAACTGCCAGTTTTGCGTCGGATTCGAAAATCTAGACTCACAGGAGATCGACCATAAGGTGCCCGAGGCAGCAATAGACCCTTGGAGACAGGTCGGCCGGAGGACGATGTATTGAATCGCGACGGGATTAGTGTGTTCCATCGTCATTAACAGGCTCTGAACGTTACAATTAACTGTCAGTTTTGCGTCGGATTCGAAAATCTAGACTCACAGGAGATCGACCATAAGGTGCCCGAGGCAGCAATACACCCTTGGAGACAGGTCGGCCGGAGGACGATGTATTGAATCGCGACGGGATTAGTGTGTTCCATCGTCATTAACAGGCTCTGAAAGTTACAATTAACTGTCAGTTTTGCGTCGGATTCGAAAATCTAGACTCACAGGAGATCGACCATAAGGTGCCCGAGGCAGCAATAGACCCTTGGAGGCAGGTCGGCCGGAGGACGATGTATTGAATCGCGACGCGATTTGTGAGTTCCATTGTCATTAAGAGGCTCTGAACCTTACAATTAACTGTCAGTTTTGCATCGGAATCGAAAATCTAGACTCACAGGAGAACGACCATAAGGTGTCCGAGGCAGCACTAGACCCTTGGAGACAGGTCGGCCGGAGGACGATGTATTGAATCGGGACGCAATTTGTGTGTTCCATCGTCATTAACAGGCTCTGAACCTTACAACTAACTGTCAGTTTTGCGTCGGATTCGAAAATCTAGACTCACAGGAGATCGACCATAAGGTGCCCGAGGCAGCAATAGACCCTTGGAGACAGGTCGGCCGGAGGACGATGAATTGAATCGCGACGCGATTTGTGTGTTCCATCGTCATTAACAGGCTCTGAACGTTACAATTAACTGCCAGTTTTGCGTCGGATTCGAAAATCTAGACTCACAGGAGATCGACCATAAGGTGCCCGAGGCAGCAATAGACCCTTGGAGACAGGTCGGCCGGAGGACGATGTATTGAATCGCGACGGGATTTGTGTGTTCCATCGTCATTAACAGGCTCTGAACGTTACAATTAACTGTCAGTTTTGCGTCGGATTCGAAAATCTAGACTCACAGGAGATCGACCATAAGGTGGCCGAGGCAGCAATAGACCCTTGGAGACAAGTCGGCTGGAGGACGATGTATTGAATCGCGACGCGATTTGTGTGTTCCATTGTCATTAAGAGGCTCTGAACCTTAAAATTAACTGTCAGTTTTGCGTCGGATTCGAAAATATAGACTCACAGGAGAACGACCATACGGTGTCCGAGGCAGCACTAGACCCTTGGAGACAGGTCGGCCGGAGGACGATGTATTGAATCGGGACGCAATTTGTGTGTTCCATCGTCATTAACAGGCTCTGAACCTTACAACTAACTGTCAGTTTTGCGTCGGATTCGAAAATCTAGACTCACAGGAGATCGACAATAAGGTGCCCGAGGCAGCAATAGACCCTTGGAGACAGGTCGGCCGGAGGACGATGAATTGAATCGCGACGCGATTTGTGTGTTCCATCGTCATTAACAGGCTCTGAACGTTACAATTAACTGCCAGTTTTGCGTCGGATTCGAAAATCTAGACTCACAGGAGATCGACCATAAGGTGCCCGAGGCAGCAATAGACCCTTGGAGACAGGTCGGCCGGAGGACGATGTATTGAATCGCGACGGGGTTAGTGTGTTCCATCGTCATTAACAGGCTCTGAACGTTACAATTAACTGTCAGTTTTGCGTCGGATTCGAAAATCTAGACTCACAGGAGATCGACCATAAGGTGCCCGAGGCAGCAATAGACCCTTGGAGGCAGGTCGGCCGGAAGACTATGTATTGAATCGCGACGCGATTTGTGTGTTCCATCGTCATTATCAGGCTCTGAACGTTACAATTAACTGTCAGTTTTGCGTCGGATTCGAAAATCTAGACTCACAGGAGATCGACCATAAGGTGCCCGAGGCAGCAATAGACCCTTGGAGACAGGTCGGCCGGAGGACGATGTATTGAATCGCGACGCAATTTGTGTGTTCCATCGTCATGAACAGGCTCTGAACATTACAATTAACTGTCAGTTTTGCGTCGGATTCGAAAATCTAGACTCACAGGAGAACGACCAAAAGGTGACCGAGGCAGCAATAGACCCTTGGAGACAGGTCGGCCGGAGGACGATGTATTGAATCGCGACGGGATTTGTGTGTTCCATCGTCATTAACAGGCTCTGAACGTTACAATTAACTGTCAGTTTTGCGTCGGATTCGAAAATCTAGACTCACAGGAGATCGACCATAAGGTGCCCGAGGCAGCAATAGACCCTTGGAGACAGGTCAGCCGGAGGACGATGTATTGAATCGCGACGCAATTTGTGTGTTCCATTGTCATTAACAGGCTCTGAACCTTACAATTAACTGTCAGTTTTGCGTCGGATTCGAAAATCTAGACTCACAGGAGAACGACCATAAGGTGACCGAGGCAGCAATAGGCCCTTGGAGACAAGGCGGCTGGAGGACGATGTATTGAATCGCGACGCAATGTGTGTTCCATAGTCATTAACAGGCGCTGAACGTTAGAATAAACTGTCAGTTTTGCGTCGCATTCGAAAAACTAGACTCACAGAAGAACGACAATAAGGTGACCGAGGCAACACTAGACCCTTGGAGACAAGTCGGCTGGAGGACGATGTATTGAATCGCGACGCAATTTGTGTGTTCCATCGTCATTAACAGGCTCTGAACCTTACAATTAACGGTCAGTTTTCCGTCAGATTCGAAAATGTAGACTCAGAGAAGAACGACCATAAGGTGCCCGAGGCAGCACTAGACCCTTGGAGACAAGTCGGCTGGAGGACGATGTATTGAATCGCGACGTAATTTGTGTGTTCCATCGTCATTAACAGACTCTGAACGTTACAATTAACTGTCAGTTTTGCGTCGGATTCGATAATCTAGACTCACAGGAGATCGACCATAAGGTGCCGGAGGCAGCAGTACACCCTTGGAGACAGGTCGGCCGGAGGACGACGTACTGAATCGCGACGCGATTTGTGTGTTCCATTGTCATTAAGAGGCTCTGAACCTTACAATTAACTGTAAGTTTTGCGTCGGATTCGAAAATCTAGACTCACAGAAGAACGACCATAAGGTGCCCGAGGCAGCACTAGACCCTTGGAGACAGGTCGGCCGGAGGACGATGAATTGAATCGCGACGCGATTTGTGTGTTCCATCGTCATTAACAGGCTCTGAACGTTACAATTAACTGCCAGTTTTGCGTCGGATTCGAAAATCTAGACTCACAGGAGAACGACCATAAGGTGCCCGAGGCAGCAATAGACCCTTGGAGACAGGTCGGCCGGAGGACGATGTATTGAATCGCGACGGGATTTGTGTGTTCCATCGTCATTAACAGGCTCTGAACGTTACAATTAACTGTCAGTTTTGCGTCGGATTCGAAAATCTAGACTCACAGGAGATCGACCATAAGGTGCCCGAGGCAGCAATAGACCCTTGGAGGCAGGTCGGCCGGAGGACGATGTATTGTATCGCGACGGGATTTGTGAGTTCCATTGTCATTAAGCGGCTCTGAACCTTACAATTAACTGTCAGTTTTGCATCGGAATCGAAAATCTAGACTCACAGGAGAACGACCATAAGGTGTCCGAGGCAGCACTAGACCCTTGGAGACAAGTCGGCTGGAGGACGATGTATTGAATCGCGACGCAATTTGTGTGTTCCATCGTCATTAACAGGCTCTGAACGTTACAATTAACTGTCAGTTTTGCGTCGGATTCGATAATCTAGACTCACAGGAGATCGACCATAGGGTGCCCGAGGCAGCAATAGACCCTTGGAGACAGGTCGGCCGGAGGACGACGTATTGAATCGCGACGCGATTTGTGTGTTCCATTGTCATTTACAGGCTCTGAACCTTACAATTAACTGTAAGTTTTGCGTCGGATTCGAAAATCTAGACTCACAGAAGAACGACCATAAGGTGCCCGAGGCAGCACTAGACCCTTGGAGACAAGTCGGCTGGAGGACGATGTATTGAAACGCGACGCAATTTGTGTGTTCCATCGTCATTAACAGGCTCTGAACCTTACAATTAACTGTCAGTTTTGCGTCGGATTCATAAGTCTAGACTCACAGGAGAACGACCATAAGGTGACCGAGGCAGCAATAGACCCTTGGAGACAGGTCGGCCGGAGGACGATGTATTGAATCGCGACGCAATTTGTGTGTTCCATCGTCATTAACAGGCTCTGAACCTTACAATTAACTGTCAGTTTTGCGTCGGATTCGAAAATCTAGACTCACAGGAGATCGACCATAAGGTGCCCGAGGCAGCAATACACCCTTGGAGACAGGTCGGCCGGAGGACGACGTATTGAATCGCGACGCGATTTGTGTGTTCCATTGTCATTAAGAGGCTCTGAACGTTACAATTAACTGTCAGTTTTGCGTCGGATTCATAAGTCTAGACTCACAGGAGAACGACCATAAGGTGCCCGAGGCAGCAATAGACCCTTGGAGACAGGTCAGCCGGAGGACGATGTATTGAATCGCGACGCAATTTGTGTGTTCCATCGTCATTAACAGGCTCTGAACGTTACAATTAACTGTCAGTTTTGCGTCGGATTCGAAAAACTAGACTCACAGGAGATCGACCATAGGGTGCCCGAGGCAGCAATAGACCCTTGGAGACAGGTCGGCCGAAGGACGATGTATTGAATCGCGACGCAATTTGTGTGTTCCATTGTCATTAAGAGGCTCTGAACCTTACAATTAACTGTCAGTTTTGCGTCGGATTCGAAAATCTAGACTCACAGAGGAACGACCATAAGGTGCCCGAGGCAGCACTAGACCCTTGGAGACAAGTCGGCTGGAGGACGATGTATTGAATCGCGACGCGATTTGTGTGTTCCATCGTCATTAACAGGCTCTGAACGTTACAATTAACTGTCAGTTTTGCGTCGGATTCGAAAAACTAGACTCACAGGAGAACGACCATAAGGTGCCCGAGGCAGCAATAGACCCTTGGAGACAGGTCGGCCGGAGGACGATGTATTGAATCGGGACGCAATTTGTGTGTTCCATCGTCATTAACAGGCTCTGAACCTTACAACTAACTGTCAGTTTTGCGTCGGATTCGAAAATCTAGACTCACAGGAGATCGACCATAAGGTGCCCGAGGCAGCAATAGACCCTTGGAGACAGGTCGGCCGGAGGACGATGAATTGAATCGCGACGCGATTTGTGTGTTCCATCGTCATTAACAGGCTCTGAACGTTACAATTAACTGCCAGTTTTGCGTCGGATTCGAAAATCTAGACTCACAGGAGATCGACCATAAGGTGCCCGAGGCAGCAATAGACCCTTGGAGACAGGTCGGCCGGAGGACGATGTATTGAATCGCGACGGGATTTGTGTGTTCCATCGTCATTAACAGGCTCTGAACGTTACAATTAACTGTCAGTTTTGCGTCGGATTCGAAAATCTAGACTCACAGGAGATCGACCATAAGGTGCCCGAGGCAGCAATAGACCCTTGGAGGCAGGTCGGCCGGAGGACGATGTATTGAATCGCGACGCGATTTGTGAGTTCCATTGTCATTAAGAGGCTCTGAACCTTACAATTAACTGTCAGTTTTGCATCGGAATCGAAAATCTAGACTCACAGGAGAACGACCATAGGGTGTCCGAGGCAGCACTAGACCCTTGGAGACAAGTCGGCTGGAGGACGATGTATTGAATCGCGACGCGATTTGTGTGTTCCATTGTCATTAAGAGGCTCTGAACCTTAAAATTAACTGTCAGTTTTGCGTCGGATTCGAAAATCTAGACTCACAGGAGAACGACCATACGGTGTCCGAGGCAGCACTAGACCCTTGGAGACAAGTCGGTTGGAGGACGATGAATTGAATCGCGACGCAATTAGTGTGTTCCATCGTCATTAACAGGCTCTGAACGTTACAATTAACTGTCAGTTTTGCGTCGCATTCGAAAATCTAGACTCACAGGAGATCGACCATAAGGTGCCCGAGGCAGCAATAGACCCTTGGAGACAGGTCGGCCGGAGGACGATGTATTGAATCGCGACGCGATATGTGTGTTCCATCGTCATTAACAGGCTCTGAACCTTACAATTAACTGTCAGTTTTGCGTCGGATTCGAAAATCTAGACTCACAGGAGAACGACCATAAGGTGACCGAGGCAGCAATAGACCCTTGGAGACAGGTCGGCCGGAAGACGATGTATTGAATCGCGACGCGATTTGTGTGTTCCATCGTCATTATCAGGCTCTGAACGTTACAGTTAACTGTCAGTTTTGCGTCGGATTCGAAAATCTAGACTCACAGGAGATCGACCATAAGGTGCCCGAGGCAGCAATAGACCCTTGGAGACAGGTCGGCCGGATGACGATGTATTGAATCGCGACGCAATTTGTGTGTTCCATCGTCATGAACAGGCTCTGAACATTACAATTAACTGTCAGTTTTGCATCGGATTCGAAAATCTAGACTCTAAGGAGAACGACCATAAGGTGACCGAGGCAGCAATAGACCCTTGGAGACAGGTCGGCCGGAGGACGATGTATTGAATCGCGACGCGATTTGTGTGTTCCATCGTCATTATCAGAATCTGAACGTTACAATTAACTGTCAGTTTTGCGTCGGATTCGAAAATCTAGACTCAGAGAAGAACGACCATAAGGTGCCCGAGGCAGCACTAGACCCTTGGAGACAAGTCGGCTGGAGGACGATGTATTGAATCGCGACGCAATTTGTGTGTTCCATCGTCATTAACAGGCTCTG
This sequence comes from Schistocerca nitens, assembly GCF_023898315.1. NCBI lineage: Eukaryota > Metazoa > Arthropoda > Insecta > Orthoptera > Acrididae > Schistocerca > Schistocerca nitens. Next base: position 1,197,401,015 of record NC_064615.1, on the reverse strand, counting down.
AACGTTACAATTAACTGTCAGTTTTGCGTCGGATTCGATAATCTAGACTCACAGGGGATCGACCATAAGGTGCCCGAGGCAGCAATACACCCTTGGAGACAGGTCGGCCGGAGGACGACGTATTGAATCGCGACGCGATTTGTGTGTTCCATTGTCATTAAGAGGCTCTGAACCTTACAATTAACTGTAAGTTTTGCGTCGGATTCGAAAATCTAGACTCACAGAAGAACGACCATAAGGTGCCCGAGGCAGCACTAGACCCTTGGAGACAGGTCGGCCGGAGGACGATGAATTGAATCGCGACGCAATTTGTGTGTTCCATCGTCATTAACAGGCTCTGAACGTTACAATTAACTGTCAGTTTTGCGTCGGATTCGAAAATCTAGACTCACAGGAGAACGACCATAAGGTGTCCGAGGCAGCACTAGACCCTAGGAGACAAGTCAGCTGGAGGACGATGTATTGAATCGCGACGGAATTTGTGTGTTCCATCGTCATTAACAGGCTCTGAACGTTACAATTAACTGTCAGTTTTGCGTCGGATTCGATAATCTAGACTCACAGGAGATCGACCATAAGGTGCCCGAGGCAGCAATAGACCCTTGGAGGCAGGTCGGCCGGAGGACGATGTATTGAATCGGGACGCAATTTGTGTGTTCCATCGTCATTAACAGGCTCTGAACCTTACAACTAACTGTCAGTTTTGCGTCGGATTCGAAAATCTAGACTCACAGGAGATCGACCATAAGGTGCCCGAGGCAGCAATAGACCCTTGGAGACAGGTCGGCCGGAGGACGATGAATTGAATCGCGACGCGATTTGTGTGTTCCATCGTCATTAACAGCCTCTGAACGTTACAAGTAACTGCCAGTTTTGCGTCGGATTCGAAAATCTAGACTCACAGGAGATCGACCATAAGGTGCCCGAGGCAGCAATAGACCCTTGGAGACAGGTCGGCCGGAGGACGATGTATTGAATCGCTACGGGATTTGTGTGTTCCATCGTCATTAACAGGCTCTGAACGTTACAATTAACTGTCAGTTTTGCGTCGGATTCGAAAATCTAGACTCACAGGAGATCGACCATAAGGTGCCCGAGGCAGCAATAGACCCTTGGAGACAGGTCGGCCGGAGGACGATGAATTGAATCGCGACGCGATTTGTGTGTTCCATCCTCATTAACAGTCTCTGAACGTTACAATTAACTGCCAGTTTTGCGTCGGATTCGAAAATCTAGACTCACAGGAGATCGAACATAAGGTGCCCGAGGCAGCAATAGACCCTTGGAGACAGGTCGGCCGCAGGACGATGTATTGAATCGCTACGGGATTTGTGTGTTCCATCGTCATTAACAGGCTCTGAACGTTACAATTAACTGTCAGTTTTGCGTCGGATTCGAAAATCTAGACTCACAGGAGATCGACCATAAGGTGCCCGAGGCAGCAATAGACCCTTGGAGGCAGGTCGGCCGGAGGACGATGTATTGAATCGGGACGCAATTTGTGTGTTCCATCGTCATTAACAGGCTCTGAACCTTACAACTAACTGTCAGTTTTGCGTCGGATTCGAAAATCTAGACTCACAGGAGATCGACCATAAGGTGCCCGAGGCAGCAATAGACCCTTGGAGACAGGTCGGCCGGAGGACGATGTATTGAATCGCGACGGGATTAGTGTGTTCCATCGTCATTAACAGGCTCTGAACGTTACAATTAACTGTCAGTTTTGCGTCAGATTCGAAAATTTAGACTCACAGGAGATCGACCATAAGGTGCCCGAGGCAGCAATAGACCCTTGGAGGCAGGTCGGCCGGAAGACTATGTATTGAATCGCGACGCGATTTGTGTGTTCCATCGTCATTATCAGGCTCTGAACGTTACAATTAACTGTCAGTTTTGCGTCGGATTCGAAAGTCTAGACTCACAGGAGATCGACCATAAGGTGCCAGAGGCAGCAATAGACCCTTGGAGACAGGTCGGCCTGAGGACGATGTATTGAATCGCGACGCAATTTGTGTGTTCCATCGTCATGAACAGGCTCTGAACATTACAATTAACTGTCAGTTTTGCGTCGGATTCGAAAATCTAGACTCCTAGGAGAACGACCATAAGGTGACCGAGGCAGCAATAGACCCTTGGAGACAGGTCGGCCGGAGGACGATGTATTGAATCGCGACGCGATTTGTGTGTTCCATCGTCATTATCAGGCTCTGAACGTTACAATTAACTGTCAGTTTTGCGTCGGATTCGAAAATCTAGACTCACAGGAGATCGACCATAAGGTGCCCGAGGCAGCAATAGACCCTTGGAGACAGGTCAGCCGGAGGACGATGTATTGAATCGCGACGCAATTTGTGTGTTCCATTGTCATTAACAGGCTCTGAACCTTACAATTAACTGTCAGTTTTGCGTCGGATTCGAAAATCTAGACTCACAGGAGAACGACCATAAGGTGACCGAGGCAGCAATAGACCCTTGGAGACAAGGCGGCTGGAGGACGATGTATTGAATCGCGACGCAATGTGTGTTCCATAGTCATTAACAGGCGCTGAACGTTACAATAAACTGTCAGTTTTGCGTCGCATTCGAAAAACTAGACTCACAGAAGAACGACAATAAGGTGACCGAGGCAACACTAGACCCTTGGAGACAAGTCGGCTGGAGGACGATGTATTGAATCGCGACGCAATTTGTGTGTTCCATCGTCATTAACAGGCTCTGAACCTTACAATTAACGGTCAGTTTTGCGTCAGATTCGAAAATCTAGACTCAGAGAAGAACGACGATAAGGTGCCCGAGGCAGCACTAGACCCTTGGAGACAAGTCGGCTGGAGGACGATGTATTGAATCGCGACGCAATTTGTGTGTTCCATCGTCATTAACAGACTCTGAACGTTACAATTAACTGTCAGTTTTGCGTCGGATTCGATAATCTAGACTCACAGGAGATCGACCATAAGGTGCCCGAGGCAGCAGTACACCCTTGGAGACAGGTCGGCCGGAGGACGACGTACTGAATCGCGACGCGATTTGTGTGTTCCATTGTCATTAAGAGGCTCTGAACCTTACAATTAACTGTAAGTTTTGCGTCGGATTCGAAAATCTAGACTCACAGAAGAACGACCATAAGGTGCCCGAGGCAGCACTAGACCCTTGGAGACAGGTCGGCCGGAGGACGATGAATTGAATCGCGACGCAATTTGTGTGTTCCATCGTCATTAACAGGCTCTGAACGTTACAATTAACTGTCAGTTTTGCGTCGGATTCGAAAATCTAGACTCACAGGAGATCGACCATAAGGTGCCCGAGGCAGCAATAGACCCTTGGAGGCAGGTCGGCCGGAGGACGATGTATTGAATCGCGACGCGATTTGTGTGTTCCATCGTCATTATCAGGCTCTGAACGTTACAATTAACTGTCAGTTTTGCGTCGGATTCGAAAATCTAGACTCACAGGAGATCGACCATAAGGTGCCCGAGGCAGCAATAGACCCTTGGAGACAGGTCAGCCGGAGGACGATGTATTGAATCGCGACGCAATTTGTGTGTTCCATTGTCATTAACAGGCTCTGAACCTTACAATTAACTGTCAGTTTTGCGTCGGATTCGAAAATCTAGACTCACAGGAGAACGACCATAAGGTGACCGAGGCAGCAATAGACCCTTGGAGACAAGGCGGCTGGAGGACGATGTATTGAATCGCGACGCAATGTGTGTTCCATAGTCATTAACAGGCGCTGAAAGTTACAATAAACTGTCAGTTTTGCGTCGCATTCGAAAAACTAGCCTCACAGAAGAACGACAATAAGGTGACCGAGGCAACACTAGACCCTTGGAGACAAGTCGGCTGGAGGACGATGTATTGAATCGCGACGCAATTTGTGTGTTCCATCGTCATTAACAGGCTCTGAACCTTACAATTAACGGTCAGTTTTGCGTCAGATTCGAAAATCTAGACTCAGAGAAGAACGACGATAAGGTGCCCGAGGCAGCACTAGACCCTTGGAGACAAGTCGGCTGGAGGACGATGTATTGAATCGCGACGCAATTTGTGTGTTCCATCGTCATTAACAGACTCTGAACGTTACAATTAACTGTCAGTTTTGCGTCGGATTCGATAATCTAGACTCACAGGAGATCGACCATAAGGTGCCCGAGGCAGCAGTACACCCTTGGAGACAGGTCGGCCGGAGGACGACGTACTGAATCGCGACGCGATTTGTGTGTTCCATTGTCATTAAGAGGCTCTGAACCTTACAATTAACTGTAAGTTTTGCGTCGGATTCGAAAATCTAGACTCACAGAAGAACGACCATAAGGTGCCCGAGGCAGCACTAGACCCTTGGAGACAGGTCGGCCGGAGGACGATGAATTGAATCGCGACGCAATTTGTGTGTTCCATCGTCATTAACAGGCTCTGAACGTTACAATTAACTGTCAGTTTTGCGTCGGATTCGAAAATCTAGACTCACAGGAGATCGACCATAAGGTGCCCGAGGCAGCAATAGACCCTTGGAGGCAGGTCGGCCGGAGGACGATGTATTGAATCGCGACGCGATTTGTGAGATCCATTGTCATTAAGAGGCTCTGAACCTTACAATTAACTGCCAGTTTTGCGTCGGATTCGAAAATCTAGACTCACAGGAGATCGAACATAAGGTGCCCGAGGCAGCAATAGACCCTTGGAGACAGGTCGGCCGCAGGACGATGTATTGAATCGCTACGGGATTTGTGTGTTCCATCGTCATTAACAGGCTCTGAACGTTACAATTAACTGTCAGTTTTGCGTCGGATTCGAAAATCTAGACTCACAGGAGATCGACCATAAGGTGCCCGAGGCAGCAATAGACCCTTGGAGGCAGGTCGGCCGGAGGACGATGTATTGAATCGGGACGCAATTTGTGTGTTCCATCGTCATTAACAGGCTCTGAACCTTACAACTAACTGTCAGTTTTGCGTCGGATTCGAAAATCTAGACTCACAGGAGATCGACCATAAGGTGCCCGAGGCAGCAATAGACCCTTGGAGACAGGTCGGCCGGAGGACGATGTATTGAATCGCGACGCGATTTGTGTGTTCCATCGTCATTATCAGGCTCTGAACGTTACAATTAACTGTCAGTTTTGCGTCGGATTCGAAAATCTAGACTCACAGGAGATCGACCATAAGGTGCCCGAGGCAGCAATAGACCCTTGGAGACAGGTCAGCCGGAGGACGATGTATTGAATCGCGACGCAATTTGTGTGTTCCATTGTCATTAACAGGCTCTGAACCTTACAATTAACTGTCAGTTTTGCGTCGGATTCGAAAATCTAGACTCACAGGAGAACGACCATAAGGTGACCGAGGCAGCAATAGACCCTTGGAGACAAGGCGGCTGGAGGACGATGTATTGAATCGCGACGCAATGTGTGTTCCATAGTCATTAACAGGCGCTGAACGTTACAATAAACTGTCAGTTTTGCGTCGCATTCGAAAAACTAGACTCACAGAAGAACGACAATAAGGTGACCGAGGCAACACTAGACCCTTGGAGACAAGTCGGCTGGAGGACGATGTATTGAATCGCGACGCAATTTGTGTGTTCCATCGTCATTAACAGGCTCTGAACCTTACAATTAACGGTCAGTTTTGCGTCAGATTCGAAAATCTAGACTCAGAGAAGAACGACGATAAGGTGCCCGAGGCAGCACTAGACCCTTGGAGACAAGTCGGCTGGAGGACGATGTATTGAATCGCGACGCAATTTGTGTGTTCCATCGTCATTAACAGACTCTGAACGTTACAATTAACTGTCAGTTTTGCGTCGGATTCGATAATCTAGACTCACAGGAGATCGACCATAAGGTGCCCGAGGCAGCAGTACACCCTTGGAGACAGGTCGGCCGGAGGACGACGTACTGAATCGCGACGCGATTTGTGTGTTCCATTGTCATTAAGAGGCTCTGAACCTTACAATTAACTGTAAGTTTTGCGTCGGATTCGAAAATCTAGACTCACAGAAGAACGACCATAAGGTGCCCGAGGCAGCACTAGACCCTTGGAGACAGGTCGGCCGGAGGACGATGAATTGAATCGCGACGCAATTTGTGTGTTCCATCGTCATTAACAGGCTCTGAACGTTACAATTAACTGTCAGTTTTGCGTCGGATTCGAAAATCTACACTCACAGGAGATCGACCATAAGGTGCCCGAGGCAGCAATAGACCCTTGGAGGCAGGTCGGCCGGAGGACGATGTATTGAATCGCGACGCGATTTGTGTGTTCCATCGTCATTATCAGGCTCTGAACGTTACAATTAACTGTCAGTTTTGCGTCGGATTCGAAAATCTAGACTCACAGGAGATCGACCATAAGGTGCCCGAGGCAGCAATAGACCCTTGGAGACAGGTCAGCCGGAGGACGATGTATTGAATCGCGACGCAATTTGTGTGTTCCATTGTCATTAACAGGCTCTGAACCTTACAATTAACTGTCAGTTTTGCGTCGGATTCGAAAATCTAGACTCACAGGAGAACGACCATAAGGTGACCGAGGCAGCAATAGACCCTTGGAGACAAGGCGGCTGGAGGACGATGTATTGAATCGCGACGCAATGTGTGTTCCATAGTCATTAACAGGCGCTGAAAGTTACAATAAACTGTCAGTTTTGCGTCGCATTCGAAAAACTAGACTCACAGAAGAACGACAATAAGGTGACCGAGGCAACACTAGACCCTTGGAGACAAGTCGGCTGGAGGACGATGTATTGAATCGCGACGCAATTTGTGTGTTCCATCGTCATTAACAGGCTCTGAACCTTACAATTAACGGTCAGTTTTGCGTCAGATTCGAAAATCTAGACTCAGAGAAGAACGACGATAAGGTGCCCGAGGCAGCACTAGACCCTTGGAGACAAGTCGGCTGGAGGACGATGTATTGAATCGCGACGCAATTTGTGTGTTCCATCGTCATTAACAGACTCTGAACGTTACAATTAACTGTCAGTTTTGCGTCGGATTCGATAATCTAGACTCACAGGAGATCGACCATAAGGTGCCCGAGGCAGCAGTACACCCTTGGAGACAGGTCGGCCGGAGGACGACGTACTGAATCGCGACGCGATTTGTGTGTTCCATTGTCATTAAGAGGCTCTGAACCTTACAATTAACTGTAAGTTTTGCGTCGGATTCGAAAATCTAGACTCACAGAAGAACGACCATAAGGTGCCCGAGGCAGCACTAGACCCTTGGAGACAGGTCGGCCGGAGGACGATGAATTGAATCGCGACGCAATTTGTGTGTTCCATCGTCATTAACAGGCTCTGAACGTTACAATTAACTGTCAGTTTTGCGTCGGATTCGAAAATCTAGACTCACAGGAGATCGACCATAAGGTGCCCGAGGCAGCAATAGACCCTTGGAGGCAGGTCGGCCGGAGGACGATGTATTGAATCGCGACGCGATTTGTGAGATCCATTGTCATTAAGAGGCTCTGAACCTTACAATTAACTGTCAGTTTTGCATCGGAATCGAAAATCTAGACTCACAGGAGAACGACCATAAGGTGTCCGAGGCAGCACTAGACCCTAGGAGACAAGTCAGCTGGAGGACGATGTATTGAATCGCGACGGAATTTGTGTGTTCCATCGTCATTAACAGGCTCTGAACGTTACAATTAACTGTCAGTTTTGCGTCGGATTCGATAATCTAGACTCACAGGAGATCGACCATAAGGTGCCCGAGGCAGCAATAGACCCTTGGAGGCAGGTCGGCCGGAGGACGATGTATTGAATCGGGACGCAATTTGTGTGTTCCATCGTCATTAACAGGCTCTGAACCTTACAACTAACTGTCAGTTTTGCGTCGGATTCGAAAATCTAGACTCACAGGAGATCGACCATAAGGTGCCCGAGGCAGCAATAGACCCTTGGAGACAGGTCGGCCGGAGGACGATGAATTGAATCGCGACGCGATTTGTGTGTTCCATCGTCATTAACAGCCTCTGAACGTTACAAGTAACTGCCAGTTTTGCGTCGGATTCGAAAATCTAGACTCACAGGAGATCGACCATAAGGTGCCCGAGGCAGCAATAGACCCTTGGAGACAGGTCGGCCGGAGGACGATGTATTGAATCGCTACGGGATTTGTGTGTTCCATCGTCATTAACAGGCTCTGAACGTTACAATTAACTGTCAGTTTTGCGTCGGATTCGAAAATCTAGACTCACAGGAGATCGACCATAAGGTGCCCGAGGCAGCAATAGACCCTTGGAGACAGGTCGGCCGGAGGACGATGAATTGAATCGCGACGCGATTTGTGTGTTCCATCCTCATTAACAGTCTCTGAACGTTACAATTAACTGCCAGTTTTGCGTCGGATTCGAAAATCTAGACTCACAGGAGATCGAACATAAGGTGCCCGAGGCAGCAATAGACCCTTGGAGACAGGTCGGCCTGAGGACGATGTATTGAATCGCTACGGGATTTGTGTGTTCCATCGTCATTAACAGGCTCTGAACGTTACAATTAACTGTCAGTTTTGCGTCGGATTCGAAAATCTAGACTCACAGGAGATCGACCATAAGGTGCCCGAGGCAGCAATAGACCCTTGGAGGCAGGTCGGCCGGAGGACGATGTATTGAATCGGGACGCAATTTGTGTGTTCCATCGTCATTAACAGGCTCTGAACCTTACAACTAACTGTCAGTTTTGCGTCGGATTCGAAAATCTAGACTCACAGGAGATCGACCATAAGGTGCCCGAGGCAGCAATAGACCCTTGGAGACAGGTCGGCCGGAGGACGATGTATTGAATCGCGACGGGATTAGTGTGTTCCATCGTCATTAACAGGCACTGAACGTTACAATTAACTGTCAGTTTTGCGTCGGATTCGAAAATCTAGACTCACAGGAGATCGACCATAAGGTGCCCGAGGCAGCAATAGACCCTTGGAGGCAGGTCGGCCGGAAGACTATGTATTGAATCGCGACGCGATTTGTGTGTTCCATCGTCATTATCAGGCTCTGAACGTTACAATTAACTGTCAGTTTTGCGTCGGATTCGAAAGTCTAGACTCACAGGAGATCGACCATAAGGTGCCAGAGGCAGCAATAGACCCTTGGAGACAGGTCGGCCGGAGGACGATGTATTGAATCGCGACGCAATTTGTGTGTTCCATCGTCATGAACAGGCTCTGAACATTACAATTAACTGTCAGTTTTGCGTCGGATTCGAAAATCTAGACTCCTAGGAGAACGACCATAAGGTGACCGAGGCAGCAATAGACCCTTGGAGACAGGTCGGCCGGAGGACGATGTATTGAATCGCGACGCGATTTGTGTGTTCCATCGTCATTATCAGGCTCTGAACGTTACAATTAACTGTCAGTTTTGCGTCGGATTCGAAAATCTAGACTCACAGGAGATCGACCATAAGGTGCCCGAGGCAGCAATAGACCCTTGGAGACAGGTCAGCCGGAGGACGATGTATTGAATCGCGACGCAATTTGTGTGTTCCATTGTCATTAACAGGCTCTGAACCTTACAATTAACTGTCAGTTTTGCGTCGGATTCGAAAATCTAGACTCACAGGAGAACGACCATAAGGTGACCGAGGCAGCAATAGACCCTTGGAGACAAGGCGGCTGGAGGACGATGTATTGAATCGCGACGCAATGTGTGTTCCATAGTCATTAACAGGCGCTGAACGTTACAATAAACTGTCAGTTTTGCGTCGCATTCGAAAAACTAGACTCACAGAAGAACGACAATAAGGTGACCGAGGCAACACTAGACCCTTGGAGACAAGTCGGCTGGAGGACGATGTATTGAATCGCGACGCAATTTGTGTGTTCCATCGTCATTAACAGGCTCTGAACCTTACAATTAACGGTCAGTTTTGCGTCAGATTCGAAAATCTAGACTCAGAGAAGAACGACGATAAGGTGCCCGAGGCAGCACTAGACCCTTGGAGACAAGTCGGCTGGAGGACGATGTATTGAATCGCGACGCAATTTGTGTGTTCCATCGTCATTAACAGACTCTGAACGTTACAATTAACTGTCAGTTTTGCGTCGGATTCGATAATCTAGACTCACAGGAGATCGACCATAAGGTGCCCGAGGCAGCAGTACACCCTTGGAGACAGGTCGGCCGGAGGACGACGTACTGAATCGCGACGCGATTTGTGTGTTCCATTGTCATTAAGAGGCTCTGAACCTTACAATTAACTGTAAGTTTTGCGTCGGATTCGAAAATCTAGACTCACAGAAGAACGACCATAAGGTGCCCGAGGCAGCACTAGACCCTTGGAGACAGGTCGGCCGGAGGACGATGAATTGAATCGCGACGCAATTTGTGTGTTCCATCGTCATTAACAGGCTCTGAACGTTACAATTAACTGTCAGTTTTGCGTCGGATTCGAAAATCTAGACTCACAGGAGATCGACCATAAGGTGCCCGAGGCAGCAATAGACCCTTGGAGGCAGGTCGGCCGGAGGACGATGTATTGAATCGCGACGCGATTTGTGAGATCCATTGTCATTAAGAGGCTCTGAACCTTACAATTAACTGTCAGTTTTGCATCGGAATCGAAAATCTAGACTCACAGGAGAACGACCATAAGGTGTCCGAGGCAGCACTAGACCCTAGGAGACAAGTCAGCTGGAGGACGATGTATTGAATCGCGACGGAATTTGTGTGTTCCATCGTCATTAACAGGCTCTGAACGTTACAATTAACTGTCAGTTTTGCGTCGGATTCGATAATCTAGACTCACAGGAGATCGACCATAAGGTGCCCGAGGCAGCAATAGACCCTTGGAGGCAGGTCGGCCGGAGGACGATGTATTGAATCGGGACGCAATTTGTGTGTTCCATCGTCATTAACAGGCTCTGAACCTTACAACTAACTGTCAGTTTTACGTCGGATTCGAAAATCTAGACTCACAGGAGATCGACCATAAGGTGCCCGAGGCAGCAATAGACCCTTGGAGACAGGTCGGCCGGAGGACGATGAATTGAATCGCGACGCGATTTGTGTGTTCCATCGTCATTAACAGCCTCTGAACGTTACAAGTAACTGCCAGTTTTGCGTCGGATTCGAAAATCTAGACTCACAGGAGATCGACCATAAGGTGCCCGAGGCAGCAATAGACCCTTGGAGACAGGTCGGCCGGAGGACGATGTATTGAATCGCTACGGGATTTGTGTGTTCCATCGTCATTAACAGGCTCTGAACGTTACAATTAACTGTCAGTTTTGCGTCGGATTCGAAAATCTAGACTCACAGGAGATCGACCATAAGGTGCCCGAGGCAGCAATAGACCCTTGGAGACAGGTCGGCCGGAGGACGATGAATTGAATCGCGACGCGATTTGTGTGTTCCATCCTCATTAACAGTCTCTGAACGTTACAATTAACTGCCAGTTTTGCGTCGGATTCGAAAATCTAGACTCACAGGAGATCGAACATAAGGTGCCCGAGGCAGCAATAGACCCTTGGAGACAGGTCGGCCTGAGGACGATGTATTGAATCGCTACGGGATTTGTGTGTTCCATCGTCATTAACAGGCTCTGAACGTTACAATTAACTGTCAGTTTTGCGTCGGATTCGAAAATCTAGACTCACAGGAGATCGACCATAAGGTGCCCGAGGCAGCAATAGACCCTTGGAGGCAGGTCGGCCGGAGGACGATGTATTGAATCGGGACGCAATTTGTGTGTTCCATCGTCATTAACAGGCTCTGAACCTTACAACTAACTGTCAGTTTTGCGTCGGATTCGAAAATCTAGACTCACAGGAGATCGACCATAAGGTGCCCGAGGCAGCAATAGACCCTTGGAGACAGGTCGGCCGGAGGACGATGTATTGAATCGCGACGGGATTAGTGTGTTCCATCGTCATTAACAGGCACTGAACGTTACAATTAACTGTCAGTTTTGCGTCGGATTCGAAAATCTAGACTCACAGGAGATCGACCATAAGGTGCCCGAGGCAGCAATAGACCCTTGGAGGCAGGTCGGCCGGAAGACTATGTATTGAATCGCGACGCGATTTGTGTGTTCCATCGTCATTATCAGGCTCTGAACGTTACAATTAACTGTCAGTTTTGCGTCGGATTCGAAAGTCTAGACTCACAGGAGATCGACCATAAGGTGCCAGAGGCAGCAATAGACCCTTGGAGACAGGTCGGCCGGAGGACGATGTATTGAATCGCGACGCAATTTGTGTGTTCCATCGTCATGAACAGGCTCTGAACATTACAATTAACTGTCAGTTTTGCGTCGGATTCGAAAATCTAGACTCCTAGGAGAACGACCATAAGGTGACCGAGGCAGCAATAGACCCTTGGAGACAGGTCGGCCGGAGGACAATGTATTGAATCGCGACGCGATTTGTGTGTTCCATCGTCATTATCAGGCTCTGAACGTTACAATTAACTGTCAGTTTTGCGTCGGATTCGAAAATCTAGACTCACAGGAGATCGACCATAAGGTGCCCGAGGCAGCAATAGACCCTTGGAGACAGGTCAGCCGGAGGACGATGTATTGAATCGCGACGCAATTTGTGTGTTCCATTGTCATTAACAGGCTCTGAACCTTACAATTAACTGTCAGTTTTGCGTCGGATTCGAAAATCTAGACTCACAGGAGAACGACCATAAGGTGACCGAGGCAGCAATAGACCCTTGGAGACAAGGCGGCTGGAGGACGATGTATTGAATCGCGACGCAATGTGTGTTCCATAGTCATTAACAGGCGCTGAACGTTACAATAAACTGTCAGTTTTGCGTCGCATTCGAAAAACTAGACTCACAGAAGAACGACAATAAGGTGACCGAGGCAACACTAGACCCTTGGAGACAAGTCGGCTGGAGGACGATGTATTGAATCGCGACGCAATTTGTGTGTTCCATCGTCATTAACAGGCTCTGAACCTTACAATTAACGGTCAGTTTTGCGTCAGATTCGAAAATCTAGACTCAGAGAAGAACGACGATAAGGTGCCCGAGGCAGCACTAGACCCTTGGAGACAAGTCGGCTGGAGGACGATGTATTGAATCGCGACGCAATTTGTGTGTTCCATCGTCATTAACAGACTCTGAACGTTACAATTAACTGTCAGTTTTGCGTCGGATTCGATAATCTAGACTCACAGGAGATCGACCATAAGGTGCCCGAGGCAGCAGTACACCCTTGGAGACAGGTCGGCCGGAGGACGACGTACTGAATCGCGACGCGATTTGTGTGTTCCATTGTCATTAAGAGGCTCTGAACCTTACAATTAACTGTAAGTTTTGCGTCGGATTCGAAAATCTAGACTCACAGAAGAACGACCATAAGGTGCCCGAGGCAGCACTAGACCCTTGGAGACAGGTCGGCCGGAGGACGATGAATTGAATCGCGACGCAATTTGTGTGTTCCATCGTCATTAACAGGCTCTGAACGTTACAATTAACTGTCAGTTTTGCGTCGGATTCGAAAATCTAGACTCACAGGAGATCGACCATAAGGTGCCCGAGGCAGCAATAGACCCTTGGAGGCAGGTCGGCCGGAGGACGATGTATTGAATCGCGACGCGATTTGTGAGATCCATTGTCATTAAGAGGCTCTGAACCTTACAATTAACTGTCAGTTTTGCATCGGAATCGAAAATCTAGACTCACAGGAGAACGACCATAAGGTGTCCGAGGCAGCACTAGACCCTAGGAGACAAGTCAGCTGGAGGACGATGTATTGAATCGCGACGGAATTTGTGTGTTCCATCGTCATTAACAGGCTCTGAACGTTACAATTAACTGTCAGTTTTGCGTCGGATTCGATAATCTAGACTCACAGGAGATCGACCATAAGGTGCCCGAGGCAGCAATAGACCCTTGGAGGCAGGTCGGCCGGAGGACGATGTATTGAATCGGGACGCAATTTGTGTGTTCCATCGTCATTAACAGGCTCTGAACCTTACAACTAACTGTCAGTTTTACGTCGGATTCGAAAATCTAGACTCACAGGAGATCGACCATAAGGTGCCCGAGGCAGCAATAGACCCTTGGAGACAGGTCGGCCGGAGGACGATGAATTGAATCGCGACGCGATTTGTGTGTTCCATCGTCATTAACAGCCTCTGAACGTTACAAGTAACTGCCAGTTTTGCGTCGGATTCGAAAATCTAGACTCACAGGAGATCGACCATAAGGTGCCCGAGGCAGCAATAGACCCTTGGAGACAGGTCGGCCGGAGGACGATGTATTGAATCGCTACGGGATTTGTGTGTTCCATCGTCATTAACAGGCTCTGAACGTTACAATTAACTGTCAGTTTTGCGTCGGATTCGAAAATCTAGACTCACAGGAGATCGACCATAAGGTGCCCGAGGCAGCAATAGACCCTTGGAGACAGGTCGGCCGGAGGACGATGAATTGAATCGCGACGCGATTTGTGTGTTCCATCCTCATTAACAGTCTCTGAACGTTACAATTAACTGCCAGTTCTGCGTCGGATTCGAAAATCTAGACTCACAGGAGATCGAACATAAGGTGCCCGAGGCAGCAATAGACCCTTGGAGACAGGTCGGCCGGAGGACGATGTATTGTATCGCGACGCGATTTGTGAGTTCCATTGTCATTAAGAGGCTCTGAACCTTACAATTAACTGTCAGTTTTGCGTCGGATTCGAAAGTCTAGACTCACAGGAGATCGACCATAAGGTGCCAGAGGCAGCAATAGACCCTTGGAGACAGGTCGGCCGGAGGACGATGTATTGAATCGCGACGCAATTTGTGTGTTCCATCGTCATGAACAGGCTCTGAACATTACAATTAACTGTCAGTTTTGCGTCGGATTCGAAAATCTAGACTCCTAGGAGAACGACCATAAGGTGACCGAGGCAGCAATAGACCCTTGGAGACAGGTCGGCCGGAGGACGATGTATTGAATCGCGACGCGATTTGTGTCTTCCATCGTCATTATCAGGCTCTGAACGTTACAATTAACTGTCAGTTTTGCGTCGGATTCGAAAATCTAGACTCACAGGAGATCGACCATAAGGTGCCCGAGGCAGCAATAGACCCTTGGAGACAGGTCAGCCGGAGGACGATGTATTGAATCGCGACGCAATTTGTGTGTTCCATTGTCATTAACAGGCTCTGAACCTTACAATTAACTGTCAGTTTTGCGTCGGATTCGAAAATCTAGACTCACAGGAGAACGACCATAAGGTGACCGAGGCAGCAATAGACCCTTGGAGACAAGGCGGCTGGAGGACGATGTATTGAATCGCGACGCAATGTGTGTTCCATAGTCATTAACAGGCGCTGAACGTTACAATTAACTGTCAGTTTTGCGTCGCATTCGAAAAACTAGACTCACAGAAGAACGACAATAAGGTGACCGAGGCAACACTAGACCCTTGGAGACAAGTCGGCTGGAGGACGATGTATTGAATCGCGACGCAATTTGTGTGTTCCATCGTCATTAACAGGCTCTGAACTTTACAATTAACGGTCAGTTTTGCGTCAGATTCGAAAATCTAGACTCAGAGAAGAACGACGATAAGGTGCCCGAGGCAGCACTAGACCCTTGGAGACAAGTCGGCTGGAGGACGATGTATTGAATCGCGACGCAATTTGTGTGTTCCATCGTCATTAACAGACTCTGAACGTTACAATTAACTGTCAGTTTTGCGTCGGATTCGATAATCTAGACTCACAGGAGATCGACCATAAGGTGCCCGAGGCAGCAGTACACCCTTGGAGACAGGTCGGCCGGAGGACGACGTACTGAATCGCGACGCGATTTGTGTGTTCCATTGTCATTAAGAGGCTCTGAACCTTACAATTAACTGTAAGTTTTGCGCCGGATTCGAAAATCTAGACTCACAGAAGAACGACCATAAGGTGCCCGAGGCAGCACTAGACCCTTGGAGACAGGTCGGCCGGAGGACGATGAATTGAATCGCCACGCGATTTGTGTGTTCCATCGTCATTAACAGGCTCTGAACGTTACAATTAACTGCCAGTTTTGCGTCGGATTCGAAAATCTAGACTCACAGGAGAACGACCATAAGGTGCCCGAGGCAGCAATAGACCCTTGGAGACAGGTCGGCCGGAGGACGATGTATTGAATCGCGACGGGATTTGTGTGTTCCATCGTCATTAACAGGCTCTGAACGTTACAATTAACTGCCAGTTTTGCGTCGGATTCGAAAATCTAGACTCACAGGAGATCGACCATAAGGTGCCCGAGGCAGCAATAGACCCTTGGAGGCAGGTCGGCCGGAGGACGATGTATTGTATCGCGACGCGATTTGTGAGTTCCATTGTCATTAAGAGGCTCTGAACCTTACAATTAACTGTCAGTTTTGCATCGGAATCGAAAATCTAGACACACAGGAGAACGACCATAAGGTGTCCGAGGCAGCACTAGACCCTTGGAGACAAGTCGGCTGGAGGACGATGTATTGAATCGCGACGCAATTTGTGTGTTCCATCGTCATTAACAGGCTCTGAACGTTACAATTAACTGTCAGTTTTGCGTCGGATTCGATAATCTAGACTCACAGGAGATCGACCATAAGGTGCCCGAGGCAGCAATACACCCTTGGAGACAGGTCGGCCGGAGGACGACGTATTGAATCGCGACGCGATTTGTGTGTTCCATTGTCATTAAGAGGCTCTGAACCTTACAATTAACTGTAAGTTTTGCGTCGGATTCGAAAATCTAGACTCACAGAAGAACGACCATAAGGTGCCCGAGGCAGCACTAGACCCTTGGAGACAAGTCGGCTGGAGGACGATGTATTGAATCGCGACGCAATTTGTGTGTTCCATCGTCAGTAACAGGCTCTGAACGTTACAATTAACTGTCAGTTTTGCGTCGGATTCGATAATCTAGGCTCACAGGAGATCGACCATAAGGTGCCCGAGGCAGCAACACACCCTTGGAGACAGGTCGGCCGGAGGACGACGTATTGAATCGCGACGCGATTTGTGTGTTCCATTGTCATTAAGAGGCTCTGAACCTTACAATTAACTGTCAGTTTTGCGTCGGATTCGAAAATCTAGACTCACAGAAGAACGACCATAAGGTACCCAAGGCAGCACTAGACCCTTGGAGACAAGTCGGCTGGAGGACGATGTATTGAATCGCGACGCGATTTGTGTGTTCCATTGTCATTTACAGGCTCTGAACGTTACAATTAACTGTCAGTTTTGCGTCGGATTCGAAAATCTAGACTCACAGGAGATCGACCATAAGGTGCCCAGGCAGCAATAGACCCTTGGAGACAGGTCGGCCGGAGGACGATGTATTGAATCGCGACGCAATTTTTGTGTTCCATCGTCATTAACAGGATCTGAACCTTACAATTAACTGTCAGTTTTGCGTCGGATTCGAAAATCTAGACTCACAGAAGAACGACCATAAGGTGACCGAGGCAACACTAGACCCTTGGAGACAAGTCGGCTGGAGGACGATGTATTGAATCGCGACGCAATTTGTGTGTTCCATCGTCATTAACAGGCTCTGAACCTTACAATTAACTGTCAGTTTTGCGTCGGATTCATAAGTCTAGACTCACAGGAGAACGACCATAAGGTGCCCGAGGCAGCAATAGACCCTTGGAGACAGGTCGGCCGGAGGACGATGTATTGAATCGCGACGTAATTTGTGTGTTCCATCGTCATTAACAGGCTCTGAACCTTACAATTAACTGTCAGTTTTGCGTCGGATTCGAAAATCTAGACTCACAGGAGATCGACCATAAGGTGCCCGAGGCAGCAATACACCCTTGGAGACAGGTCGGCCGGAGGACGACGTATTGAATCGCGACGCGATTTGTGTGTTCCATTGTCATTAAGAGGCTCTGAACGTTACAATTAACTGTCAGTTTTGCGTCGGATTCATAAGTCTAGACTCACAGGAGAACGACCATAAGGTGCCCGAGGCAGCTATAGACCCTTGGAGGCAGGTCGGCCGGAGGACGATGTATTGAATCGCGACGCGATTTGTGAGTTCCATCGTCATTAACAGGCTCTGAACCTTACAATTAACTGTCAGTTTTGCGTCGGATTCGATAATCTAGACTCACAGGAGATCGACCATAAGGTGCCCGAGGCAGCAATAGACCCTTGGAGGCAGGTCGGCCGGAGGACGATGTATTGAATCGGGACGCAATTTGTGTGTTCCATCGTCATTAACAGGCTCTGAACCTTACAACTAACTGTCAGTTTTGCGTCGGATTCGAAAATCTAGACTCACAGGAGATCGACCATAAGGTGCCCAGGCAGCAATAGACCCTTGGAGACAGGTCGGCCGGAGGACGATGTATTGAATCGCGACGCAATTTTTGTGTTCCATCGTCATTAACAGGATCTGAACCTTACAATTAACTGTCAGTTTTGCGTCGGATTCGAAAATCTAGACTCACAGAAGAACGACCATAAGGTGACCGAGGCAACACTAGACCCTTGGAGACAAGTCGGCTGGAGGACGATGTATTGAATCGCGACGCAATTTGTGTGTTCCATCGTCATTAACAGGCTCTGAACCTTACAATTAACTGTCAGTTTTGCGTCGGATTCATAAGTCTAGACTCACAGGAGAACGACCATAAGGTGCCCGAGGCAGCAATAGACCCTTGGAGACAGGTCGGCCGGAGGACGATGTATTGAATCGCGACGCAATTTGTGTGTTCCATCGTCATTAACAGGCTCTGAACCTTACAATTAACTGTCAGTTTTGCGTCGGATTCGAAAATCTAGACTCACAGGAGATCGACCATAAGGTGCCCGAGGCAGCAATACACCCTTGGAGGCAGGTCGGCCGGAGGACGACGTATTGAATCGCGACGCGATTTGTGTGTTCCATTGTCATTAAGAGGCTCTGAACGTTACAATTAACTGTCAGTTTTGCGTCGGATTCATAAGTCTAGACTCACAGGAGAACGACCATAAGGTGCCCGAGGCAGCTATAGACCCTTGGAGGCAGGTCGGCCGGAGGACGATGTATTGAATCGCGACGCGATTTGTGAGTTCCATCGTCATTACCAGGCTCTGAACCTTACAATTAACTGTCAGTTTTGCGTCGGATTCGATAATCTAGACTCACAGGAGATCGACCATAAGGTGCCCGAGGCAGCAATAGACCCTTGGAGGCAGGTCGGCCGGAGGACGATGTATTGAATCGGGACGCAATTTGTGTGTTCCATCGTCATTAACAGGCTCTGAACCTTACAACTAACTGTCAGTTTTGCGTCGGATTCGAAAATCTAGACTCACAGGAGATCGACCATAAGGTGCCCGAGGCAGCAATAGACCCTTGGAGACAGGTCGGCCGGAGGACGATGAATTGAATCGCGACGCGATTTGTGTGTTCCATCGTCATTAACAGGCTCTGAACGTTACAATTAACTGCCAGTTTTGCGTCGGATTCGAAAATCTAGACTCACAGGAGATCGACCATAAGGTGCCCGAGGCAGCAATAGACCCTTGGAGACAGGTCGGCCGGAGGACGATGTATTGAATCGCTACGGGATTTGTGTGTTCCATCGTCATTAACAGGCTCTGAACGTTACAATTAACTGTCAGTTTTGCGTCGGATTCGAAAATCTAGACTCACAGGAGATCGACCATAAGGTGCCCGAGGCAGCAATAGACCCTTGGAGGCAGGTCGGCCGGAGGACGATGTATTGAATCGGGACGCAATTTGTGTGTTCCATCGTCATTAACAGGCTCTGAACCTTACAACTAACTGTCAGTTTTGCGTCGGATTCGAAAATCTAGACTCACAGGAGATCGACCATAAGGTGCCCGAGGCAGCAATAGACCCTTGGAGACAGGTCGGCCGGAGGACGATGTATTGAATCGCGACGGGATTAGTGTGTTCCATCGTCATTAACAGGCACTGAACGTTACAATTAACTGTCAGTTTTGCGTCGGATTCGAAAATCTAGACTCACAGGAGATCGACCATAAGGTGCCCGACGCAGCAATAGACCCTTGGAGGCAGGTCGGCCGGAAGACTATGTATTGAATCGCGACGCGATTTGTGTGTTCCATCGTCATTATCAGGCTCTGAACGTTACAATTAACTGTCAGTTTTGCGTCGGATTCGAAAGTCTACACTCACAGGAGATCGACCATAAGGTGCCCGAGGCAGCAATAGACCCTTGGAGACAGGTCGGCCGGAGGACGATGTATTGAATCGCGACGCAATTTGTGTGTTCCATCGTCATGAACAGGCTCTGAACATTACAATTAACTGTCAGTTTTGCGTCGGATTCGAAAATCTAGACTCCTAGGAGAACGACCATAAGGTGACCGAGGCAGCAATAGACCCTTGGAGACAGGTCGGCCGGAGGACGATGTATTGAATCGCGACGCAATTTGTGTGTTCCATTGTCATTAACAGGCTCTGAACCTTACAATTAACTGTCAGTTTTGCGTCGGATTCGAAAATCTAGACTCACAGGAGAACGACCATAAGGTGACCGAGGCAGCAATAGACCCTTGGAGACAAGGCGGCTGGAGGACGATGTATTGAATCGCGACGCAATGTGTGTTCCATAGTCATTAACAGGCGCTGAACGTTACAATAAACTCTCAGTTTTGCGTCGCATTCGAAAAACTAGAATCACAGAAGAACGACAATAAGGTGACCGAGGCAACACTAGACCCTTGGAGACAAGTCGGCTGGAGGACGATGTATTGAATCGCGACGCAATTTGTGTGTTCCATCGTCATTAACAGGCTCTGAACCTTACAATTAACGGTCAGTTTTGCGTCAGATTCAAAAATCTAGACTCAGAGAAGAACGACCATAAGGTGCCCGAGGCAGCACTAGACCCTTGGAGACAAGTCGGCTGGAGGACGATGTATTGAATCGCGACGCAATTTGTGTGTTCCATCGTCATTAACAGACTCTGAACGTTACAATTAACTGTCAGTTTTGCGTCGGATTCGATAATCTAGACTCACAGGAGATCGACCATAAGGTGCCCGAGGCAGCAGTACACCCTTGGAGACAGGTCGGCCGGAGGACGACGTACTGAATCGCGACGCGATTTGTGTGTTCCATTGTCATTAAGAGGCTCTGAACCTTACAATTAACTGTAAGTTTTGCGCCGGATTCGAAAATCTAGACTCACAGAAGAACGACCATAAGGTGCCCGAGGCAACACTAGACCCTTGGAGACAAGTCGGCTGGAGGACGATGTATTGAATCGCGACGCAATTTGTGTGTTCCATCGTCATTAACAGGCTCTGAACGTTACAATTAACTGTCAGTTTTGCGTCGGATTCGATAATCTAGACTCACAGGAGATCGACCATAAGGTGCCCGAGGCAGCAATACACCCTTGGAGACAGGTCGGCCGGAGGACGACGTATTGAATCGCGACGCGATTTGTGTGTTCCATTGTCATTAAGAGGCTCTGAACCTTACAATTAACTGTAAGTTTTGCGTCGGATTCGAAAATCTAGACTCACAGAAGAACGACCATAAGGTGCCCGAGGCAGCACTAGACCCTTGGAGACAAGTCGGCTGGAGGACGATGTATTGAATCGCGACGCAATTTGTGTGTTCCATCGTCAGTAACAGGCTCTGAACGTTACAATTAACTGTCAGTTTTGCGTCGGATTCGATAATCTAGACTCACAGGAGATCGACCATAAGGTGCCCGAGGCAGCAACACACCCTTGGAGACAGGTCGGCCGGAGGACGACGTATTGAATCGCGACGCGATTTGTGTGTTCCATTGTCATTAAGAGGCTCTGAACCTTACAATTAACTGTCAGTTTTGCGTCGGATTCGAAAATCTAGACTCACAGAAGAACGACCATAAGGTACCCAAGGCAGCACTAGACCCTTGGAGACAAGTCGGCTGGAGGACGATGTATTGAATCGCGACGCGATTTGTGTGTTCCATTGTCATTTACAGGCTCTGAACGTTACAATTAACTGTCAGTTTTGCGTCGGATTCGAAAATCTAGACTCACAGGAGATCGACCATAAGGTGCCCAGGCAGCAATAGACCCTTGGAGACAGGTCGGCCGGAGGACGATGTATTGAATCGCGACGCAATTTTTGTGTTCCATCGTCATTAACAGGATCTGAACCTTACAATTAACTGTCAGTTTTGCGTCGGATTCGAAAATCTAGACTCACAGAAGAACGACCATAAGGTGACCGAGGCAACACTAGACCCTTGGAGACAAGTCGGCTGGAGGACGATGTATTGAATCGCGACGCAATTTGTGTGTTCCATCGTCATTAACAGGCTCTGAACCTTACAATTAACTGTCAGTTTTGCGTCGGATTCATAAGTCTAGACTCACAGGAGAACGACCATAAGGTGCCCGAGGCAGCAATAGACCCTTGGAGACAGGTCGGCCGGAGGACGATGTATTGAATCGCGACGCAATTTGTGTGTTCCATCGTCATTAACAGGCTCTGAACCTTACAACTAACTGTCAGTTTTGCGTCGGATTCGAAAATCTAGACTCACAGGAGATCGACCATAAGGTGCCCGAGGCAGCAATAGACCCTTGGAGACAGGTCGGCCGGAGGACGATGTATTGAATCGGGACGCAATTTGTGTGTTCCATCGTCATTAACAGGCTCTGAACCTTACAACTAACTGTCAGTTTTGCGTCGGATTCGAAAATCTAGACTCACAGGAGATCGACCATAAGGTGCCCGAGGCAGCAATAGACACTTGGAGACAGGTCGGCCGGAGGACGATGAATTGAATCGCGACGCGATTTGTGTGTTCCATCGTCATTAACAGGCTCTGAACGTTACAATTAACTGCCAGTTTTGCGTCGGATTCGAAAATCTAGACTCACAGGAGATCGACCATAAGGTGCCCGAGGCAGCAATAGACCCTTGGAGACAGGTCGGCCGGAGGACGATGTATTGAATCGCTACGGGATTTGTGTGTTCCATCGTCATTAACAGGCTCTGAACGTTACAATTAACTGTCAGTTTTGCGTCGGATTCGAAAATCTAGACTCACAGGAGATCGACCATAAGGTGCCCGAGGCAGCAATAGACCCTTGGAGGCAGGTCGGCCGGAGGACGATGAATTGAATCGCGACGCGATTTGTGTGTTCCATCGTCATTAACAGGCTCTGAACGTTACAATTAACTGCCAGTTTTGCGTCGGATTCGAAAATCTAGACTCACAGGAGATCGACCATAAGGTGCACGAGGCAGCAATAGACCCTTGGAGACAGGTCGGCCGGAGGACGATGTATTGAATCGCTACGGGATTTGTGTGTTCCATCGTCATTAGCAGGCTCTGAACGTTACAATTAACTGTCAGTTTTGCGTCGGATTCGAAAATCTAGACTCACAGGAGATCGACCATAAGGTGCCCGAGGCAGCAATAGACCCTTGGAGGCAGGTCGGCCGGAGGACGATGTATTGAATCGGGACGCAATTTGTGTGTTCCATCGTCATTAACAGGCTCTGAACCTTACAACTAACTGTCAGTTTTGCGTCGGATTCGAAAATCTAGACTCACAGGAGATCGACCATAAGGTGCCCGAGGCAGCAATAGACCCTTGGAGACAGGTCGGCCGGAGGACGATGAATTGAATCGCGACGCGATTTGTGTGTTCCATCGTCATTAACAGGCTCTGAACGTTACAATTAACTGCCAGTTTTGCGTCGGATTCGAAAATCTAGACTCACAGGAGATCGACCATAAGGTGCCCGAGGCAGCAATAGACCCTTGGAGACAGGTCGGCCGGAGGACGATGTATTGAATCGCGACGGGATTAGTGTGTTCCATCGTCATTAACAGGCTCTGAACGTTACAATTAACTGTCAGTTTTGCGTCGGATTCGAAAATCTAGACTCACAGGAGATTGACCATAAGGTGCCCGAGGCAGCAATAGACCCTTGGAGGCAGGTCGGCCGGAAGACTATGTATTGAATCGCGACGCGATTTGTGTGTTCCATCGTCATTATCAGGCTCTGAACGTTACAATTAACTGTCAGTTTTGCGTCGGATTCGAAAGGCTAGACTCACAGGAGATCGACCATAAGGTGCCCGAGGCAGCAATAGACCCTTGGAGACAGGTCGGCCGGAGGACGATGTATTGAATCGCGACGCAATTTGTGTGTTCCATCGTCATGAACAGGCTCTGAACATTACAATTAACTGTCAGTTTTGCGTCGGATTCGAAAATCTAGACTCACAGGAGAACGACCGTAAGGTGACCGAGGCAGCAATAGACCCTTGGAGACAGGTCGGCCGGAGGACGATGTATTGAATCGCGACGCGATTTGTGTGTTCCATCGTCATTATCAGGCTCTGAACGTTACAATTAACTGTCAGTTTTGCGTCGGATTCGAAAATCTAGACTCACTGGAGATCGACCATAAGGTGCCCGAGGCAGCAATAGACCCTTGGAGACAGGTCAGCCGGAGGACGATGTATTGAATCGCGACGCAATTTGTGTGTTCCATTGTCATTAACAGGCTCTGAACCTTACAATTAACTGTCCGTTTTGCGTCGGATTCGAAAATCTAGACTCACAGGAGAACGACCATAAGGTGACCGAGGCAGCAATAGACCCTTGGAGACAAGGCGGCTGGAGGACGATGTATTGAATCGCGACGCAATGTGTGTTCCATAGTCATTAACAGGCGCTGAACGTTACAATAAACTGTCAGTTTTGCGTCGCATTCGAAAAACTAGACTCACAGAAGAACGACAATAAGGTGACCGAGGCAACACTAGACCCTTGGTGACAAGTCGGCTGGAGGACGATGTATTGAATCGCGACGCAATTTGTGTGTTCCATCGTCATTAACAGGCTCTGAACCTTACAATTAACGGTCAGTTTTGTGTCAGATTCGAAAATCTAGACTCAGAGAAGAACGACCATAAGGTGCCCGAGGCAGCACTAGACCCTTGGAGACAAGTCGGCTGGAGGACGATGTATTGAATCGCGACGCAATTTGTGTGTTCCATCGTCATTAACAGACTCTGAACGTTACAATTAACTGTCAGTTTTGCGTCGGATTCGATAATCTAGACTCACAGGAGATCGACCATAAGGTGCCCGAGGCAGCAGTACGCCCTTGGAGACAGGTCGGCCGGAGGACGACGTACTGAATCGCGACGCGATTTGTGTGTTCCATTGTCATTAAGAGTCTCTGAACCTTACGATTAACTGTCAGTTTTGCGTCGCATTCGAAAATCTAGACCCACAGGAGATCGACCATAAGGTGCCCGAGGCAGCAATAGACCCTTGGAGACAGGTCGGCCGGAGGACGATGTATTGAATCGCGACGCGATTTGTGTGTTCCATTGTCATTAATTGACTCTGAACGTTACAATTAACTGTCAGTTTTGCGTCGCATTCGAAAATCTAGACTCACAGGAGAACCACCATAAGGTGCCCGAGGCAGCAATAGACCCTTGGAGACAGGTCGGCCGGAGGACGATGTATTGAATCGCGACGGGATTTGTGTGTTCCATCGTCATTAACAGGCTCTGAACGTTACAATTAACTGTCAGTTTTGCGTCGGATTCGAAAATCTAGACTCACAGGAGATCGACCATAAGGTGCCCGAGGCAGCAATAGACCCTTGGAGGCAGGTCGGCCGGAGGACGATGTATTGTATCGCGACGCGATTTGTGAGTTCCATTGTCATTAAGAGGCTCTGAACCTTACAATTAACTGTCAGTTTTGCATCGGAATCGAAAATCTAGACTCACAGGAGAACGACCATAAGGTGTCCGAGGCAGCACTAGACCCTTGGAGACAAGTCGGCTGGAGGACGATGTATTGAATCGCGACGCAATTTGTGTGTTCCATCGTCATTAACAGGCTCTGAACGTTACAATTAACTGTCAGTTTTGCGTCGGATTCGATAATCTAGACTCACAGGAGATCGACCATAAGGTGCCCGAGGCAGCAACACACCCTTGGAGACAGGTCGGCCGGAGGACGACGTATTGAATCGCGACGCGATTTGTGTGTTCCATTGTCATTAAGAGGCTCTGAACCTTACAATTAACTGTAAGTTTTGCGTCGGATTCGAAAATCTAGACTCACAGAAGAACGACCATAAGGTACCCGAGGCAGCACTAGACCCTTGGAGACAAGTCGGCTGGAGGACGATGTATTGAATCGCGACGCGATTTGTGTGTTCCATTGTCATTTACAGGCTCTGAACGTTACAATTAACTGTCAGTTTTGCGTCGGATTCGAAAATCTAGACTCACAGGAGATCGACCATAAGGTGCCCAGGCAGCAATAGACCCTTGGAGACAGGTCGGCCGGAGGACGATGTATTGAATCGCGACGCAATTTTTGTGTTCCATCGTCATTAACAGGATCTGAACCTTACAATTAACTGTCAGTTTTGCGTCGGATTCGAAAATCTAGACTCACAGAAGAACGACCATAAGGTGACCGAGGCAACACTAGACCCTTGGAGACAAGTCGGCTGGAGGACGATGTATTGAATCGCGACGCAATTTGTGTGTTCCATCGTCATTAACAGGCTCTGAACCTTACAATTAACTGTCAGTTTTGCGTCGGATTCATAAGTCTAGACTCACAGGAGAACGACCATAAGGTGCCCGAGGCAGCAATAGACCCTTGGAGACAGGTCGGCCGGAGGACGATGTATTGAATCGCGACGCAATTTGTGTGTTCCATCGTCATTAACAGGCTCTGAACCTTACAATTAACTGTCAGTTTTGCGTCGGATTCGAAAATCTAGACTCACAGAAAAACGACCATAAGGTGCCCGAGGCAGCAATACACCCTTGGAGACAGGTCGGCCGGAGGACGACGTATTGAATCGCGACGGGATTTGTGTGTTCCATCGTCATTAAGAGGCTCTGAACGTTACAATTAACTGTCAGTTTTGCGTCGGATTCATAAGTCTAGACTCACAAGAGAACGACCATAAGGTGCCCGAGGCAGCAATAGACCCTTGGAGGCAGGTCGGCCGGAGGACGATGAATTGAATCGCGACGCGATTTGTGTGTTCCATCGTCATTAACAGGCTCTGAACGTTACAATTAACTGCCAGTTTTGCGTCGGATTCGAAAATCTAGACTCACAGGAGATCGACCATAAGGTGCCCGAGGCAGCAATGGACCCTTGGAGACAGGTCGGCCGGAGGACGATGTATTGAATCGCTACGGGATTTGTGTGTTCCATCGTCATTAACAGGCTCTGAACGTTACAATTAACTGTCAGTTTTGCGTCGGATTCGAAAATCTAGACTCACAGGAGATCGACCATAAGGTGCCCGAGGCAGCAATAGACCCTTGGAGGCAGGTCGGCCGGAGGACGATGAATTGAATCGCGACGCGATTTGTGTGTTCCATCGTCATTAACAGGCTCTGAACGTTACAATTAACTGCCAGTTTTGCGTCGGATTCGAAAATCTAGACTCACAGGAGATCGACCATAAGGTGCCCGAGGCAGCAATAGACCCTTGGAGACAGGTCGGCCGGAGGACGATGTATTGAATCGCTACGGGATTTGTGTGTTCCATCGTCATTAACAGGCTCTGAACGTTACAATTAACTGTCAGTTTTGCGTCGGATTCGAAAATCTAGACTCACAGGAGATCGACCATAAGGTGCCCGAGGCAGCAATAGACCCTTGGAGGCAGGTAGGCCGGAGGACGATGTATTGAATCGGGACGCAATTTGTGTGTTCCATCGTCATTAACAGGCTCTGAACCTTACAACTAACTGTCAGTTTTGCGTCGGATTCGAAAATCTAGACTCACAGGAGATCGACCATAAGGTGCCCGAGGCAGCAATAGACCCTTGGAGACAGGTCGGCCGGAGGACGATGAATTGAATCGCGACGCGATTTGTGTGTTCCATCGTCATTAACAGGCTCTGAACGTTACAATTAACTGTCAGTTTTGCGTCGGATTCGAAAGTCTAGACTCACAGGAGATCGACCATAAGGTGCCCGAGGCAGCAATAGACCCTTGGAGACAGGTCGGCCGGAGGACGATGTATTGAATCGCGACGCAATTTGTGTGTTCCATCGTCATGAACAGGCTCTGAACATTACATCAGTTTTGCGTCGGATTCGAAAATCTAGACTCACAGGAGAACGACCATAAGGTGCCCGAGGCAGCAATAGACCCTTGGAGACAGGTCGGCCGGAGGACGATGTATTGAATCGCGACGGGATTTGTGTGTTCCATCGTCATTAACAGGCTCTGAACGTTACAATTAACTGTCAGTTTTGCGTCGGATTCGAAAATCTAGACTCACAGGAGATCGACCATAAGGTGCCCGAGGCAGCAATAGACCCTTGGAGACAGGTCAGCCGGAGGACGATGTATTGAATCGCGACGCAATTTGTGTGTTCCATTGTCATTAACAGGCTCTGAACCTTACAATTAACTGTCAGTTTTGCGTCGGATTCGAAAATCTAGACTCCTAGGAGAACGACCATAAGGTGACCGAGGCAGCAATAGACCCTTGGAGACAAGGCGGCTGGAGGACGATGTATTGAATCGCGACGCAATGTGTGTTCCATAGTCATTAACAGGCGCTGAACGTTACAATAAACTGTCAGTTTTGCGTCGCATTCGAAAAACTAGACTCACAGAAGAACGACAATAAGGTGACCGAGGCAACACTAGACCCTTGGAGACAAGTCGGCTGGCGGACGATGTATTGAATCGCGACGCAATTTGTGTGTTCCATCGTCATTAACAGGCTCTGAACCTTACAATTAACGGTCAGTTTTGCGTCAGATTCGAAAATCTAGCCTCAGAGAAGAACGACCATTAGGTGCCCGAGGCAGCACTAGACCCTTGGAGACAAGTCGGCTGGAGGACGATGTATTGAATCGCGACGCAATTTGTGTGTTCCATCGTCATTAACAGACTCTGAACGTTACAATTAACTGTCAGTTTTGCGTCGGATTCGATAATCTAGACTCACAGGAGATCGACCATAAGGTGCCCGAGGCAGCAGTACACCCTTGGAGACAGGTCGGCCGGAGGACGACGTACTGAATCGCGACGCGATTTGTGTGTTCCATTGTCATTAAGAGGCTCTGAACCTTACGATTAACTGTAAGTTTTGCGTCGGATTCGAAAATCTAGACTCACAGAAGAACGACCATAAGGTGCCCGAGGCAGCACTAGACCCTTGGAGACAGGTCGGCCGGAGGACGATGAATTGAATCGCGACGCGATTTGTGTGTTCCATCGTCATTAACAGGCTCTGAACGTTACAATTAACTGCCAGTTTTGCGTCGGATTCGAAAATCTAGACTCACAGGAGAACGACCATAAGGTGCCCGAGGCAGCAATAGACCCTTGGAGACAGGTCGGCCGGAGGACGATGTATTGAATCGCGACGGGATTTGTGTGTTCCATCGTCATTAACAGGCTCTGAACGTTACAATTAACTGTCAGTTTTGCGTCGGATTCGAAAATCTAGACTCACAGGAGATCGACCATAAGGTGCCCGAGGCAGCAATAGACCCTTGGAGGCAGGTCGGCCGGAGGACGATGTATTGTATCGCGACGCGATTTGTGAGTTCCATTGTCATTAAGAGGCTCTGAACCTTACAATTAACTGTCAGTTTTGAATCGGAATCGAAAATCTAGACTCACAGGAGAACGACCATAAGGTGTCCGAGGCGGCAATAGACCCTTGGAGACAAGTCGGCTGGAGGACGATGTATTGAATCGCGACGCAATTTGTGTGTTCCATCGTCATTAACAGGCTCTGAACGTTACAATTAACTGTCAGTTTTGCGTCGGATTCGAAAATCTAGACTCACAGGAGATCGACCATAAGGTGCCCGAGGCAGCAATACACCCTTGGAGACAGGTCGGCCGGAGGACGACGTATTGAATCGCGACGCGATTTGTGTGTTCCATTGTCATTAACAGGCTCTGAACCTTACAATTAACTGTAAGTTTTGCGTCGGATTCGAAAATCTAGACTCACAGAAGAACGACCATAAGGTACCCGAGGCAGCACTAGACCCTTGGAGACAAGTCGGCTGGAGGACGATGTATTGAATCGCGACGCGATTTGTGTGTTCCATTGTCATTTACAGGCTCTGAACGATACAATTAACTGTCAGTTTTGCGTCGGATTCGAAAATCTAGACTCACAAGAGATCGACCATAAGGTGCCCAGGCAGCAATAGACCCTTGGAGACAGGTCGGCCGGAGGACGATGTATTGAATCGCGACGCAATTTTTGTGTTCCATCGTCATTAACAGGATCTGAACCATACAATTAACTGTCAGTTTTGCGTCGGATTCGAAAATCTAGACTCACAGGAGATCGACCATAAGGTGCCCGAGGCAGCAATACACCCTTGGAGACAGGTCGGCCGGAGGACGACGTATTGAATCGCGACGCGATTTGTGTGTTCCATTGTCATTAAGAGGCTCTGAACGTTACAATTAACTGTCAGTTTTGCGTCGGATTCATAAGTCTAGACTCACAGGAGAACGACCGTAAGGTGCCCGAGGCAGCACTAGACCCTTGGAGACAGGTCGGCCGGAGGACGATGAATTGAATCGCGACGCGATTTGTGTGTTCCATCGTCATTAACAGGCTCTGAACGTTACAATTAACTGCCAGTTTTGCGTCGGATTCGAAAATCTAGACTCACAGGAGAACGACCATAAGGTGCCCGAGGCAGCAATAGACCCTTGGAGACAGGTCGGCCGGAGGACGATGTATTGAATCGCGACGGGATTTGTGTGTTCCATCGTCATTAACAGGCTCTGAACGTTACAATTAACTGTCAGTTTTGCGTCGGATTCGAAAATCTAGACTCACAGGAGATCGACCATAAGGTGCCCGAGGCAGCAATAGACCCTTGGAGGCAGGTCGGCCGGAGGACGATGTATTGTATCGCGACGCGATTTGTGAGTTCCATTGTCATTAAGAGGCTCTGAACCTTACAATTAACTGTCAGTTTTGAATCGGAATCGAAAATCTAGACTCACAGGAGAACGACCATAAGGTGTCCGAGGCAGCACTAGACCCTTGGAGACAAGTCGGCTGGAGGACGATGTATTGAATCGCGACGCAATTTGTGTGTTCCATCGTCATTAACAGGCTCTGAACGTTACAATTAACTGTCAGTTTTGCGTCGGATTCGATAATCTAGACTCACAGGAGATCGACCATAAGGTGCCCGAGGCAGCAACACACCCTTGGAGACAGGTCGGCCGGAGGATGACGTATTGAATCGCGACGCGATTTGTGTGTTCCATTGTCATTAAGAGGCTCTGAACCTTACAATTAACTGTAAGTTTTGCGTCGGATTCGAAAATCTAGACTCACAGAAGAACGACCATAAGGTACCCGAGGCAGAACTAGACCCTTGGAGACAAGTCGGCTGGAGGACGATGTATTGAATCGCGACGCGATTTGTGTGTTCCATTGTCATTTACAGGCTCTGAACGATACAATTAACTGTCAGTTTTGCGTCGGATTCGAAAATCTAGACTCACAGGAGATCGACCATAAGGTGCCCAGACAGCAATAGACCCTTGGAGACAGGTCGGCCGGAGGACGATGTATTGAATCGCGACGCAATTTTTGTGTTCCATCGTCATTAACAGGATCTGAACCTTACAATTAACTGTCAGTTTTGCGTCGGATTCGAAAATCTAGACTCACAGAAGAACGACCATAAGGTGACCGAGGCAACACTAGACCCTTGGAGACAAGTCGGCTGGAGGACGATGTATTGAATCGCGACGCAATTTGTGTGTTCCATCGTCATTAACAGGCTCTGAACCTTACAATTAACTGTCAGTTTTGCGTCGGATTCATAAGTCTAGACTCACAGGAGAACGACCATAAGGTGCCCGAGGCAGCAATAGACCCTTGGAGACAGGTCGGCCGGAGGACGATGTATTGAATCGCGACGCAATTTGTGTGTTCCATCGTCATTAACAGGCTCTGAACCTTACAATTAACTGTCAGTTTTGCGTCGGATTCGAAAATCTAGACTCACAGGAGATCGACCATAAGGTGCCCGAGGCAGCAATACACCCTTGGAGACAGGTCGGCCGGAGGACGACGTATAGAATCGCGACGCGATTTGTGTGTTCCATTGTCATTAAGAGGCTCTGAACGTTACAATTAACTGTCAGTTTTGCGTCGGATTCATAAGTCTAGACTCACAGGAGAACGACCATAAGGTGCCCGAGGCAGCACTAGACCCTTGGAGACAGGTCGGCCGGAGGACGATGAATTGAATCGCGACGCGATTTGTGTGTTCCATCGTCATTAACAGGCTCTGAACGTTACAATTAACTGCCAGTTTTGCGTCGGATTCGAAAATCTAGACTCACAGGAGAACGACCATAAGGTGCCCGAGGCAGCAATAGACCCTTGGAGACAGGTCGGCCGGAGGACGATGTATTGAATCGCGACGGGATTTGTGTGTTCCATCGTCATTAACAGGCTCTGAACGTTACAATTAACTGTCAGTTTTGCGTCGGATTCGAAAATCTAGACTCACAGGAGATCGACCATAAGGTGCCCGAGGCAGCAATAGACCCTTGGAGGCAGGTCGGCCGGAGGACGATGTATTGTATCGCGACGCGATTTGTGAGTTCCATTGTCATTAAGAGGCTCTGAACCTTACAATTAACTGTCAGTTTTGAATCGGAATCGAAAATCTAGACTCACAGGAGAACGACCATAAGGTGTCCGAGGCAGCACTAGACCCTTGGAGACAAGTCGGCTGGAGGACGATGTATTGAATCGCGACGCAATTTGTGTGTTCCATCGTCATTAACAGGCTCTGAACCTTACAATTAACTGTCAGTTTTGCGTCGGATTCGAAAATCTAGACTCACAGGAGATCGACCATAAGGTGCCCGAGGCAGCAATACACCCTTGGAGACAGGTCGGCCGGAGGACGACGTATTGAATCGCGACGCGATTTGTGTGTTCCATTGTCATTAAGAGGCTCTGAACCTTACAATTAACTGTAAGTTTTGCGTCGGATTCGAAAATCTAGACTCACAGAAGAACGACCATAAGGTGCCCGAGGCAGCACTAGACCCTTGGAGACAAGTCGGCTGGAGGACGATGTATTGAATCGCGACGCAATTTGTGTGTTCCATCGTCATTAACAGGCTCTGAACGTTACAATTAACTGTCAGTTTTGCGTCGGATTCGATAATCTAGACTCACAGGAGATCGACCATAAGGTGCCCGAGGCAGCAACACACCCTTGGAGACAGGTCGGCCGGAGGACGACGTATTGAATCGCGACGCGATTTGTGTGTCCCATTGTCATTAAGAGGCTCTGAACCTTACAATTAACTGTAAGTTTTGCGTCGGATTCGAAAATCTAGACTCACAGAAGAACGACCATAAGGTACCCGAGGCAGCACTAGACCCTTGGAGACAAGTCGGCTGGAGGACGATGTATTGAATCGCGACGCGATTTGTGTGTTCCATTGTTATTTACAGGCTCTGAACGATACAATTAACTGTCAGTTTTGCGTCGGATTCGAAAATCTAGACTCACAGGAGATCGACCATAAGGTGCCCAGGCAGCAATAGACCCTTGGAGACAGGTCGGCCGGAGGACGATGTATTGAATCGCGACGCAATTTTTGTGTTCCATCGTCATTAACAGGATCTGAACCTTACAATTAACTGTCAGTTTTGCGTCGGATTCGAAAATCTAGACTCACAGAAGAACGACCATAAGGTGACCGAGGCAACACTAGACCCTTGGAGACAAGTCGGCTGGAGGACGATGTATTGAATCGCGACGCAATTTGTGTGTTCCATCGTCATTAACAGGCTCTGAACCTTACAATTAACTATCAGTTTTGCGTCGGATTCATAAGTCTAGACTCACAGGAGAACGACCATAAGGTGCCCGAGGCAGCAATAGACCCTTGGAGACAGGTCGGCCGGAGGACGATGTATTGAATCGCGACGCAATTTGTGTGTTCCATCGTCATTAACAGGCTCTGAACCTTACAATTAACTGTCAGTTTTGCGTCGGATTCGAAAATCTAGACTCACAGGAGATCGACCATAAGGTGCCCGAGGCAGCAATACACCCTTGGAGACAGGTCGGCCGGAGCACGACGTATTGAATCGCGACGCGATTTGTGTGTTCCATTGTCATTAAGAGGCTCTGAACGTTACAATTAACTGTCAGTTTTGCGTCGGATTCATAAATCTAGACTCACAGGAGAACGACCATAAGGTGCCCGAGGCAGCAATAGACCATTGGAGACAGGTCAGCCGGAGGACGATGTATTGAATCGCGACGCAATTTGTGTGTTCCATCGTCATTAACAGGCTCTGAACGTTACAATTAACTGTCAGTTTTGCGTCGGATTCGAAAAACTAGACTCACAGGAGATCGACCATAGGGTGCCCGAGGCAGCAATAGACCCTTGGAGACAGGTCGGCCGAAGGACGATGTATTGAATCGCGACGCAATTTGTGTGTTCCATTGTCATTAAGAGGCTCTGAACCTTACAATTAACTGTCAGTTTTGCGTCGGATTCGAAAATCTAGACTCACAGAGGAACGACCATAAGGTGTCCGAGGCAGCACTAGACCCTTGGAGACAAGTCGGCTGGAGGACGATGTATTGAATCGCGACGCAATTTGTGTGTTCCATCGTC
The DNA here is from genome assembly GCF_023898315.1 of Schistocerca nitens. Classification (NCBI taxonomy): domain Eukaryota; kingdom Metazoa; phylum Arthropoda; class Insecta; order Orthoptera; family Acrididae; genus Schistocerca; species Schistocerca nitens. The sequence goes on along the minus strand of NC_064615.1, from coordinate 1,197,366,384 downwards.
ATTAACAGGCTCTGAACCTTACAATTAACTGTCAGTTTTGCGTCGGATTCGAAAATCTAGACTCACAGGAGATCGACCATAAGGTGCCCGAGGCAGCAATACACCCTTGGAGACAGGTCGGCCGGAGGACGACGTATTGAATCGCGACGCGATTTGTGTGTTCCATTGTCATTAAGAGGCTCTGAACCTTACAATTAACTGTAAGTTTTGCGTCGGATTCGAAAATCTAGACTCACAGAAGAACGACCATAAGGTGCCCGAGGCAGCACTAGACCCTTGGAGACAAGTCGGCTGGAGGACGATGTATTGAATCGCGACGCAATTTGTGTGTTCCATCGTCATTAACAGGCTCTGAACGTTACAATTAACTGTCAGTTTTGCGTCGGATTCGATAATCTAGACTCACAGGAGATCGACCATAAGGTGCCCGAGGCAGCAATACACCCTTGGAGACAGGTCGGCCGGAGGACGACGTATTGAATCGCGACGCGATTTGTGTGTTCCATTGTCATTAAGAGGCTCTGAACCTTACAATTAACTGTAAGTTTTGCGTCGGATTCGAAAATCTAGACTCACAGAAGAACGACCATAAGGTGCCCGAGGCAGCACTAGACCCTTGGAGACAAGTCGGCTGGAGGACGATGTATTGAATCGCGACGCAATTTGTGTGTTCCATCGTCATTAACAGGCTCTGAACGTTACAATTAACTGTCAGTTTTGCGTCGGATTCGATAATCTAGACTCACAGGAGATCGACCATAAGGTGCCCGAGGCAGCAACACACCCTTGGAGACAGGTCGGCCGGAGGACGACGTATTGAATCGCGACGCGATTTGTGTGTTCCATTGTCATTAAGAGGCTCTGAACCTTACAATTAACTGTAAGTTTTGCGTCGGATTCGAAAATCTAGACTCACAGAAGAACGACCATAAGGTACCCGAGGCAGCACTAGACCCTTGGAGACAAGTCGGCTGGAGGACGATGTATTGAATCGCGACGCGATTTGTGTGTTCCATTGTCATTTACAGGCTCTGAACGATACAATTAACTGTCAGTTTTGCGTCGGATTCGAAAATCTAGACTCACAGGAGATCGACCATAAGGTGCCCAGGCAGCAATAGACCCTTGGAGAAAGTCGGCCGGAGGACGATGTATTGAATCGCGACGCAATTTTTGTGTTCCATCGTCATTAACAGGATCTGAACCTTACAATTAACTGTCAGTTTTGCGTCGGATTCGAAAATCTAGACTCACAGAAGAACGACCATAAGGTGACCGAGGCAACACTAGACCCTTGGAGACAAGTCGGCTGGAGGACGATGTATTGAATCGCGACGCAATTTGTGTGTTCCATCGTCATTAACAGGCTCTGAACCTTACAATTAACTATCAGTTTTGCGTCGGATTCATAAGTCTAGACTCACAGGAGAACGACCATAAGGTGCCCGAGGCAGCAATAGACCCTTGGAGACAGGTCGGCCGGAGGACGATGTATTGAATCGCGACGCAATTTGTGTGTTCCATCGTCATTAACAGGCTCTGAACCTTACAATTAACTGTCAGTTTTGCGTCGGATTCGAAAATCTAGACTCACAGGAGATCGACCATAAGGTGCCCGAGGCAGCAATACACCCTTGGTGACAGGTCGGCCGGAGGACGACGTATTGAATCGCGACGCGATTTGTGTGTTCCATTGTCATTAAGAGGCTCTGAACCTTACAATTAACTGTAAGTTTTGCGTCGGATTCGAAAATCTAGACTCACAGAAGAACGACCATAAGGTGCCCGAGGCAGCACTAGACCCTTGGAGACAGGTCGGCCGGAGGACGATGAATTGAATCGCGACGCGATTTGTGTGTTCCATCGTCATTAACAGGCTCTGAACGTTACAATTAACTGCCAGTTTTGCGTCGGATTCGAAAATCTAGACTCACAGGAGTACGACCATAAGGTGCCCGAGGCAGCAATAGACCCTTGGAGACAGGTCGGCCGGAGGACGATGTATAGAATCGCTACGGGATTTGTGTGTTCCATCGTCATTAACAGGCTCTGAACGTTACAATTAACTGTCAGTTTTGCGTCGGATTCGAAAATCTAGACTCACAGGAGATCGACCATAAGGTGCCCGAGGCAGCAATAGACCCTTGGAGGCAGGTCGGCCGGAGGACGATGTATTGAATCGCGACGCGATTTGTGAGATCCATTGTCATTAAGAGGCTCTGAACCTTACAATTAACTGTCAGTTTTGCATCGGAATCGAAAATCTAGAGTCACAGGAGAACGACCATAAGGTGTCCGAGGCAGCACTAGACCCTTGGAGACAAGTCGGCTGGAGGACGATGTATTGAATCGCGACGCGATTTGTGTGTTCCATTGTCATTAAGAGGCTCTGAACCTTAAAATTAACTGTCAGTTTTGCGTCGGATTCGAAAATATAGACTCACAGGAGAACGACCATACGGTGTCCGAGGCAGCACTAGAGCCTTGGAGACAGGTCGGCTGGAGGACGATGAATTGAATCGCGACGCAATTAGTGTGTTCCATCGTCATTAACTGGCTCTGAACGTTACAATTAACTGTCAGTTTTGCGTCGCATTCGAAAATCTAGACTCACAGGAGATCGACCATAAGGTGCCCGCGGCAGCAATAGACCCTTGGAGACAGGTCGGCCGGAGGACGATGTATTGAATCGCGACGCGATATGTGTGTTCCATCGTCATTAACAGGCTCTGAACCTTACAATTAACTGTCAGTTTTGCGTCGGATTCGAAAATCTAGACTCACAGGAGAACGACCATAAGGTGACCGAGGCAGCAATAGACCCTTGGAGACAGGTCGGCCGGAAGACGATGTATTGAATCGCGACGCGATTTGTGTGTTCCATCGTCATTATCAGGCTCTGAACGTTACAGTTAACTGTCAGTTTTGCGTCGGATTCGAAAATCTAGACTCACAGGAGATCGACCATAAGGTGCCCGAGGCAGCAATAGACCCTTGGAGACAGGTCGGCCGGAGGACGATGTATTGAATCGCGACGCAATTTGTGTGTTCCATCGTCATGAACAGGCTCTGAACATTACAATTAACTGTCAGTTTTGCGTCGGATTCGAAAATCTAGACTCACAGGAGAACGACCATAAGGTGACCGAGGCAACACTAGACCCTTGGAGACAAGTCGGCTGGAGGACGATGTATTGAATCGCGACGCAATTTGTGTGTTCCATCGTCATTAACAGGCTCTGAACCTTACAATTAACGGTCAGTTTTGCGTCAGATTTGAAAATCTAGACTCAGAGAAGAACGACCATAAGGTGCCCGAGGCAGCACTAGACCCTTGGAGACAAGTCGGCTGGAGGACGATGTATTGAATCGCGACGCAATTTGTGTGTTCCATCGTCATTAACAGGCTCTGAACGTTACAATTAACTGTCAGTTTTGCGTCGGATTCGATAATCTAGACTCACAGGGGATCGACCATAAGGTGCCCGAGGCAGCAATACACCCTTGGAGACAGGTCGGCCGGAGGACGACGTATTGAATCGCGACGCGATTTGTGTGTTCCATTGTCATTAAGAGGCTCTGAACCTTACAATTAACTGTAAGTTTTGCGTCGGATTCGAAAATCTAGACTCACAGAAGAACGACCATAAGGTGCCCGAGGCAGCACTAGACCCTTGGAGACAGGTCGGCCGGAGGACGATGAATTGAATCGCGACGCGATTTGTGTGTTCCTACGTCATTAACAGGCTCTGAACGTTACAATTAACTGCCAGTTTTGCGTCGGATTCGAAAATCTAGACTCACAGGAGTACGACCATAAGGTGCCCGAGGCAGCAATAGACCCTTGGAGACAGGTCGGCCGGAGGACGATGTATTGAATCGCTACGGGATTTGTGTGTTCCATCGTCATTAACAGGCTCTGAACCTTACAATTAACGGTCAGTTTTGCGTCAGATTCGACAATCTAGCCTCAGAGAAGAACGACCATAAGGTGTCCGAGGCAGCACTAGACCCTTGGAGACAAGTCGGCTGGAGGACGATGTATTGAATCGCGACGCAATTTGTGTGTTCCATCGTCATTAACAGGCTCTGAACGTTACAATTAACTGTCAGTTTTGCGTCGGATTCGATAATCTAGACTCACAGGAGATCGACCATAAGGTGCCCGAGGCAGCAATACACCCTTGGAGACAGGTCGGCCGGAGGACGACGTATTGAATCGCGACGCGAATTGTGTGTTCCATTGTCATTAAGAGGCTCTGAACCTTACAATTAACTGTAAGTTTTGCGTCGGATTCGAAAATCTAGACTCACAGAAGAACGACCATAAGGTGCCCGAGGCAGCACTAGACCCTTGGAGACAAGTCGGCTGGAGGACGATGTATTGAATCGCGACGCAATTTGTGTGTTCCATCGTCATTAACAGGCTCTGAACGTTACAATTAACTGTCAGTTTTGCGTCGGATTCGATAATCTAGACTCACAGGAGATCGACCATAAGGTGCCCGAGGCAGCAACACACCCTTGGAGACAGGTCGGCCGGAGGACGACGTATTGAATCGCGACGCGATTTGTGTGTTCCATTGTCATTAAGAGGCTCTGAACCTTACAATTAACTGTAAGTTTTGCGTCGGATTCGAAAATCTAGACTCACAGAAGAACGACCATAAGGTACCCGAGGCAGCACTAGACCCTTGGAGACAAGTCGGCTGGAGGACGATGTATTGAATCGCGACGCGATTTGTGTGTTCCATTGTCATTTACAGGCTCTGAACGATACAATTAACTGTCAGTTTTGCGTCGGATTCGAAAATCTAGACTCACAGGAGATCGACCATAAGGTGCCCAGGCAGCAATAGACCCTTGGAGACAGGTCGGCCGGAGGACGATGTATTGAATCGCGACGCAATTTTTGTGTTCCATCGTCATTAACAGGATCTGAACCTTACAATTAACTGTCAGTTTTGCGTCGGATTCGAAAATCTAGACTCAATGAGGAACGACCATAAGGTGACCGAGGCAACACTAGACCCTTGGAGACAAGTCGGCTGGAGGACGATGTATTGAATCGCGACGCAATTTGTGTGTTCCATCGTCATTAACAGGCTCTGAACCTTACAATTAACTGTCAGTTTTGCGTCGGATTCATAAGTCTAGACTCACAGGAGAACGACCATAAGGTGCCCGAGGCAGCAATAGACCCTTGGAGACAGGTCGGCCGGAGGACGATGTATTGAATCGCGACGCAATTTGTGTGTTCCATCGTCATTTACAGGCTCTGAACGATACAATTAACTGTCAGTTTTGCGTCGGATTCGAAAATCTAGACTCACAGGAGATCGACCATAAGGTGCCCAGGCAGCAATAGACCCTTGGAGACAGGTCGGCCGGAGGACGATGTATTGAATCGCGACGCAATTTTTGTGTTCCATCGTCATTAACAGGATCTGAACCTTACAATTAACTGTCAGTTTTGCGTCGGATTCGAAAATCTAGACTCACAGAAGAACGACCATAAGGTGACCGAGGCAACGCTAGACCCTTGGAGACAAGTCGGCTGGAGGACGATGTATTGAATCGCGACGCGATTTGTGTGTTCCATTGTCATTAAGAGGCTCTGAACCTTAAAATTAACTGTCAGTTTTGCGTCGGATTCGAAAATATAGACTCACAGGAGAACGACCATACGGTGTCCGAGGCAGCACTAGACCCTTGGAGACAAGTCGGCTGGAGGACGATGAATTGAATCGCGACGCAATTAGTGTGTTCCATCGTCATTAACTGGCTCTGAACGTTACAATTAACTGTCAGTTTTGCGTCGCATTCGAAAATCTAGACTCACAGGAGATCGACCATAAGGTGCCCGAGGCAGCAATAGACCCTTGGAGACAGGTCGGCCGGAGGACGATGTATTGAATCGCGACGCGATATGTGTGTTCCATCGTCATTAACAGGCTCTGAACCTTACAATTAACTGTCAGTTTTGCGTCGGATTCGAAAATCTAGACTCACAGGAGAACGACCATAAGGTGACCGAGGCAGCAATAGACCCTTGGAGACAGGTCGGCCGGAAGACGATGTATTGAATCGCGACGCGATTTGTGTGTTCCATCGTCATTATCAGGCTCTGAACGTTACAGTTAACTGTCAGTTTTGCGTCGGATTCGAAAATCTAGACTCACAGGAGATCGACCATAAGGTGCCCGAGGCAGCAATAGACACTTGGAGACAGGTCGGCCGGAGGACGATGTATTGAATCGCGACGCAATTTGTGTGTTCCATCGTCATGAACAGGCTCTGAACATTACAATTAACTGTCAGTTTTGCGTCGGATTCGAAAATCTAGACTCACAGGAGAACGACCATAAGGTGCCCGAGGCAGCAATAGACCCTTGGAGACAGGTCGGCCGGAGGACGATGTATTGAATCGCGACGCAATTTGTGTGTTCCATCGTCATTAACAGGCTCTGAACCTTACAATTAACGGTCAGTTTTGCGTCAGATTTGAAAATCTAGACTCAGAGAAGAACGACCATAAGGTGCCCGAGGCAGCACTAGACCCTTGGAGACAAGTCGGCTGGAGGACGATGTATTGAATCGCGACGCAATTTGTGTGTTCCATCGTCATTAACAGGCTCTGAACGTTACAATTAACTGTCAGTTTTGCGTCGGATTCGATAATCTAGACTCACAGGGGATCGACCATAAGGTGCCCGAGGCAGCAATACACCCTTGGAGACAGGTCGGCCGGAGGACGACGTATTGAATCGCGACGCGATTTGTGTGTTCCATTGTCATTAAGAGGCTCTGAACCTTACAATTAACTGTAAGTTTTGCGTCGGATTCGAAAATCTAGACTCACAGAAGAACGACCATAAGGTGCCCGAGGCAGCACTAGACCCTTGGAGACAGGTCGGCCGGAGGACGATGAATTGAATCGCGACGCGATTTGTGTGTTCCATCGTCATTAACAGGCTCTGAACGTTACAATTAACTGCCAGTTTTGCGTCGGATTCGAAAATCTAGACTCACAGGAGTACGACCATAAGGTGCCCGAGGCAGCAATAGACCCTTGGAGACAGGTCGGCCGGAGGACGATGTATTGAATCGCTACGGGATTTGTGTGTTCCATCGTCATTAACAGGCTCTGAACCTTACAATTAACGGTCAGTTTTGCGTCAGATTCGACAATCTAGCCTCAGAGAAGAACGACCATAAGGTGTCCGAGGCAGCACTAGACCCTTGGAGACAAGTCGGCTGGAGGACGATGTATTGAATCGCGACGCAATTTGTGTGTTCCATCGTCATTAACAGGCTCTGAACGTTACAATTAACTGTCAGTTTTGCGTCGGATTCGATAATCTAGACTCACAGGAGATCGACCATAAGGTGCCCGAGGCAGCAATACACCCTTGGAGACAGGTCGGCCGGAGGACGACGTATTGAATCGCGACGCGAATTGTGTGTTCCATTGTCATAAGAGGCTCTGAACCTTACAATTAACTGTAAGTATTGCGTCGGATTCGAAAATCTAGACTCACAGAAGAACGACCATAAGGTGCCCGAGGCAGCACTAGACCCTTGGAGACAAGTCGGCTGGAGGACGATGTATTGAATCGCGACGCAATTTGTGTGTTCCATCGTCATTAACAGGCTCTGAACGTTACAATTAACTGTCAGTTTTGCGTCGGATTCGATAATCTAGACTCACAGGAGATCGACCATAAGGTGCCCGAGGCAGCAACACACCCTTGGAGACAGGTCGGCCGGAGGACGACGTATTGAATCGCGACGCGATTTGTGTGTTCCATTGTCATTAAGAGGCTCTGAACCTTACAATTAACTGTAAGTTTTGCGTCGGATTCGAAAATCTAGACTCACAGAAGAACGACCATAAGGTACCCGAGGCAGCACTAGACCCTTGGAGACAAGTCGGCTGGAGGACGATGTATTGAATCGCGACGCGATTTGTGTGTTCCATTGTCATTTACAGGCTCTGAACGATACAATTAACTGTCAGTTTTGCGTCGGATTCGAAAATCTAGACTCACAGGAGATCGACCATAAGGTGCCCAGGCAGCAATAGACCCTTGGAGACAGGTCGGCCGGAGGACGATGTATTGAATCGCGACGCAATTTTTGTGTTCCATCGTCATTAACAGGATCTGAACCTTACAATTAACTGTCAGTTTTGCGTCGGATTCGAAAATCTAGACTCACAGAGGAACGACCATAAGGTGACCGAGGCAACACTAGACCCTTGGAGACAAGTCGGCTGGAGGACGATGTATTGAATCGCGACGCAATTTGTGTGTTCCATCGTCATTAACAGGCTCTGAACCTTACAATTAACTGTCAGTTTTGCGTCGGATTCATAAGTCTAGACTCACAGGAGAACGACCATAAGGTGCCCGAGGCAGCAATAGACCCTTGGAGACAGGTCGGCCGGAGGACGATGTATTGAATCGCGACGCAATTTGTGTGTTCCATCGTCATTTACAGGCTCTGAACGATACAATTAACTGTCAGTTTTGCGTCGGATTCGAAAATCTAGACTCACAGGAGATCGACCATAAGGTGCCCAGGCAGCAATAGACCCTTGGAGACAGGTCGGCCGGAGGACGATGTATTGAATCGCGACGCAATTTTTGTGTTCCATCGTCATTAACAGGATCTGAACCTTACAATTAACTGTCAGTTTTGCGTCGGATTCGAAAATCTAGACTCACAGAAGAACGACCATAAGGTGACCGAGGCAACGCTAGACCCTTGGAGACAAGTCGGCTGGAGGACGATGTATTGAATCGCGACGCAATTTGTGTGTTCCATCGTCATTAACAGGCTCTGAACCTTACAATTAACTGTCAGTTTTGCGTCGGATTCATAAGTCTAGACTCACAGGAGAACGACCATAAGGTGCCCGAGGCAGCAATAGACCCTTGGAGACAGGTCGGCCGGAGGACGATGTATTGAATCGCGACGCAATTTGTGTGTTCCATCGTCATTAACAGGCTCTGAACCTTACAATTAACTGTCAGTTTTGCGTCGGATTCGAAAATCTAGACTCACAGGAGATCGACCATAAGGTGCCCGAGGCAGCAATACACCCTTGGAGACAGGTCGGCCGGAGGACGACGTATTGAATCGCGACGCGATTTGTGTGTTCCATTGTCATTAAGAGGCTCTGAACGTTACAATTAACTGTCAGTTTTGCGTCGGATTCATAAGTCTAGACTCACAGGAGAACGACCATAAGGTGCCCGAGGCAGCAATAGACCATTGGAGACAGGTCAGCCGGAGGACGATGTATTGAATCGCGACGCGATATGTGTGTTCCATCGTCATTAACAGGCTCTGAACCTTACAATTAACTGTCAGTTTTGCGTCGGATTCGAAAATCTAGACTCACAGGAGATCGACCATAAGGTGCCCGAGGCAGCAATAGACCCTTGGAGACAGGTCGGCCGGAGGACGATGTATTGAATCGCGACGCGATATGTGTGTTCCATCGTCATTAACAGGCTCTGAACCTTACAATTAACTGTCAGTTTTGCGTCGGATTCGAAAATCTAGACTCACAGGAGAACGACCATAAGGTGACCGAGGCAGCAATAGACCCTTGGAGACAGGTCGGCCGGAAGACGATGTATTGAATCGCGACGCGATTTGTGTGTTCCATCGTCATTATCAGGCTCTGAACGTTACAGTTAACTGTCAGTTTTGCGTCGGATTCGAAAATCTAGACTCACAGGAGATCGACCATAAGGTGCCCGAGGCAGCAATAGACACTTGGAGACAGGTCGGCCGGAGGACGATGTATTGAATCGCGACGCAATTTGTGTGTTCCATCGTCATGAACAGGCTCTGAACATTACAATTAACTGTCAGTTTTGCGTCGGATTCGAAAATCTAGACTCACAGGAGAACGACCATAAGGTGCCCGAGGCAGCAATAGACCCTTGGAGACAGGTCGGCCGGAGGACGATGTATTGAATCGCGACGCAATTTGTGTGTTCCATCGTCATTAACAGGCTCTGAACCTTACAATTAACGGTCAGTTTTGCGTCAGATTTGAAAATCTAGACTCAGAGAAGAACGACCATAAGGTGCCCGAGGCAGCACTAGACCCTTGGAGACAAGTCGGCTGGAGGACGATGTATTGAATCGCGACGCAATTTGTGTGTTCCATCGTCATTAACAGGCTCTGAACGTTACAATTAACTGTCAGTTTTGCGTCGGATTCGATAATCTAGACTCACAGGGGATCGACCATAAGGTGCCCGAGGCAGCAATACACCCTTGGAGACAGGTCGGCCGGAGGACGACGTATTGAATCGCGACGCGATTTGTGTGTTCCATTGTCATTAAGAGGCTCTGAACCTTACAATTAACTGTAAGTTTTGCGTCGGATTCGAAAATCTAGACTCACAGAAGAACGACCATAAGGTGCCCGAGGCAGCACTAGACCCTTGGAGACAGGTCGGCCGGAGGACGATGAATTGAATCGCGACGCGATTTGTGTGTTCCATCGTCATTAACAGGCTCTGAACGTTACAATTAACTGCCAGTTTTGCGTCGGATTCGAAAATCTAGACTCACAGGAGTACGACCATAAGGTGCCCGAGGCAGCAATAGACCCTTGGAGACAGGTCGGCCGGAGGACGATGTATTGAATCGCTACGGGATTTGTGTGTTCCATCGTCATTAACAGGCTCTGAACCTTACAATTAACGGTCAGTTTTGCGTCAGATTCGACAATCTAGCCTCAGAGAAGAACGACCATAAGGTGTCCGAGGCAGCACTAGACCCTTGGAGACAAGTCGGCTGGAGGACGATGTATTGAATCGCGACGCAATTTGTGTGTTCCATCGTCATTAACAGGCTCTGAACGTTACAATTAACTGTCAGTTTTGCGTCGGATTCGATAATCTAGACTCACAGGAGATCGACCATAAGGTGCCCGAGGCAGCAATACACCCTTGGAGACAGGTCGGCCGGAGGACGACGTATTGAATCGCGACGCGAATTGTGTGTTCCATTGTCATAAGAGGCTCTGAACCTTACAATTAACTGTAAGTATTGCGTCGGATTCGAAAATCTAGACTCACAGAAGAACGACCATAAGGTGCCCGAGGCAGCACTAGACCCTTGGAGACAAGTCGGCTGGAGGACGATGTATTGAATCGCGACGCAATTTGTGTGTTCCATCGTCATTAACAGGCTCTGAACGTTACAATTAACTGTCAGTTTTGCGTCGGATTCGATAATCTAGACTCACAGGAGATCGACCATAAGGTGCCCGAGGCAGCAACACACCCTTGGAGACAGGTCGGCCGGAGGACGACGTATTGAATCGCGACGCGATTTGTGTGTTCCATTGTCATTAAGAGGCTCTGAACCTTACAATTAACTGTAAGTTTTGCGTCGGATTCGAAAATCTAGACTCACAGAAGAACGACCATAAGGTACCCGAGGCAGCACTAGACCCTTGGAGACAAGTCGGCTGGAGGACGATGTATTGAATCGCGACGCGATTTGTGTGTTCCATTGTCATTTACAGGCTCTGAACGATACAATTAACTGTCAGTTTTGCGTCGGATTCGAAAATCTAGACTCACAGGAGATCGACCATAAGGTGCCCAGGCAGCAATAGACCCTTGGAGACAGGTCGGCCGGAGGACGATGTATTGAATCGCGACGCAATTTTTGTGTTCCATCGTCATTAACAGGATCTGAACCTTACAATTAACTGTCAGTTTTGCGTCGGATTCGAAAATCTAGACTCACAGAGGAACGACCATAAGGTGACCGAGGCAACACTAGACCCTTGGAGACAAGTCGGCTGGAGGACGATGTATTGAATCGCGACGCAATTTGTGTGTTCCATCGTCATTAACAGGCTCTGAACCTTACAATTAACTGTCAGTTTTGCGTCGGATTCATAAGTCTAGACTCACAGGAGAACGACCATAAGGTGCCCGAGGCAGCAATAGACCCTTGGAGACAGGTCGGCCGGAGGACGATGTATTGAATCGCGACGCAATTTGTGTGTTCCATCGTCATTTACAGGCTCTGAACGATACAATTAACTGTCAGTTTTGCGTCGGATTCGAAAATCTAGACTCACAGGAGATCGACCATAAGGTGCCCAGGCAGCAATAGACCCTTGGAGACAGGTCGGCCGGAGGACGATGTATTGAATCGCGACGCAATTTTTGTGTTCCATCGTCATTAACAGGATCTGAACCTTACAATTAACTGTCAGTTTTGCGTCGGATTCGAAAATCTAGACTCACAGAAGAACGACCATAAGGTGACCGAGGCAACGCTAGACCCTTGGAGACAAGTCGGCTGGAGGACGATGTATTGAATCGCGACGCAATTTGTGTGTTCCATCGTCATTAACAGGCTCTGAACCTTACAATTAACTGTCAGTTTTGCGTCGGATTCATAAGTCTAGACTCACAGGAGAACGACCATAAGGTGCCCGAGGCAGCAATAGACCCTTGGAGACAGGTCGGCCGGAGGACGATGTATTGAATCGCGACGCAATTTGTGTGTTCCATCGTCATTAACAGGCTCTGAACCTTACAATTAACTGTCAGTTTTGCGTCGGATTCGAAAATCTAGACTCACAGGAGATCGACCATAAGGTGCCCGAGGCAGCAATACACCCTTGGAGACAGGTCGGCCGGAGGACGACGTATTGAATCGCGACGCGATTTGTGTGTTCCATTGTCATTAAGAGGCTCTGAACGTTACAATTAACTGTCAGTTTTGCGTCGGATTCATAAGTCTAGACTCACAGGAGAACGACCATAAGGTGCCCGAGGCAGCAATAGACCATTGGAGACAGGTCAGCCGGAGGACGATGTATTGAATCGCGACGCAATTTGTGTGTTCCATCGTCATTAACAGGCTCTGAACGTTACAATTAACTGTCAGTTTTGCGTCGGATTCGAAAAACTAGACTCACAGGAGATCGACCATAGGGTGCCCGAGGCAGCAATAGACCCTTGGAGACAGGTCGGCCGAAGGACGGTGTATTGAATCGCGACGCAATTTGTGTGTTCCATTGTCATTAAGAGGCTCTGAACCTTACAATTAACTGTCAGTTTTGCGTCGGATTCGAAAATCTAGACTCACAGAGGAACGACCATAAGGTGCCCGAGGCAGCACTAGACCCTTGGAGACAGGTCGGCCGGAGGACGATGAATTGAATCGCGACGCGATTTGTGTGTTCCATCGTCATTAACAGGCTCTGAACGTTACAATTAACTGCCAGTTTTGCGTCGGATTCGAAAATCTAGACTCACAGGAGTACGACCATAAGGTGCCCGAGGCAGCAATAGACCCTTGGAGACAGGTCGGCCGGAGGACGATGTATTGAATCGCTACGGGATTTGTGTGTTCCATCGTCATTAACAGGCTCTGAACCTTACAATTAACGGTCAGTTTTGCGTCAGATTCGACAATCTAGCCTCAGAGAAGAACGACCATAAGGTGTCCGAGGCAGCACTAGACCCTTGGAGACAAGTCGGCTGGAGGACGATGTATTGAATCGCGACGCAATTTGTGTGTTCCATCGTCATTAACAGGCTCTGAACGTTACAATTAACTGTCAGTTTTGCGTCGGATTCGATAATCTAGACTCACAGGAGATCGACCATAAGGTGCCCGAGGCAGCAATACACCCTTGGAGACAGGTCGGCCGGAGGACGACGTATTGAATCGCGACGCGATTTGTGTGTTCCATTGTCATTAAGAGGCTCTGAACCTTACAATTAACTGTAAGTTTTGCGTCGGATTCGAAAATCTAGACTCACAGAAGAACGACCATAAGGTGCCCGAGGCAGCACTAGACCCTTGGAGACAAGTCGGCTGGAGGACGATGTATTGAATCGCGACGCAATTTGTGTGTTCCATCGTCATTAACAGGCTCTGAACGTTACAATTAACTGTCAGTTTTGCGTCGGATTCGATAATCTAGACTCACAGGAGATCGACCATAAGGTGCCCGAGGCAGCAACACACCCTTGGAGACAGGTCGGCCGGAGGACGACGTATTGAAACGCGACGCGATTTGTGTGTTCCATTGTCATTAAGAGGCTCTGAACCTTACAATTAACTGTAAGTTTTGCGTCGGATTCGAAAATCTAGACTCACAGAAGAACGACCATAAGGTACCCGAGGCAGCACTAGACCCTTGGAGACAAGTCGGCTGGAGGACGATGTATTGAATCGCGACGCGATTTGTGTGTTCCATTGTCATTTACAGGCTCTGAACGATACAATTAACTGTCAGTTTTGCGTCGGATTCGAAAATCTAGACTCACAGGAGATCGACCATAAGGTGCCCAGGCAGCAATAGACCCTTGGAGACAGGTCGGCCGGAGGACGATGTATTGAATCGCGACGCAATTTTTGTGTTCCATCGTCATTAACAGGATCTGAACCTTACAATTAACTGTCAGTTTTGCGTCGGATTCGAAAATCTAGACTCACAGAAGAACGACCATAAGGTGACCGAGGCAACGCTAGACCCTTGGAGACAAGTCGGCTGGAGGACGATGTATTGAATCGCGACGCAATTTGTGTGTTCCATCGTCATTAACAGGCTCTGAACCTTACAATTAACTGTCAGTTTTGCGTCGGATTCATAAGTCTAGACTCACAGGAGAACGACCATAAGGTGCCCGAGGCAGCAATAGACCCTTGGAGACAGGTCGGCCGGAGGACGATGTATTGAATCGCGACGCAATTTGTGTGTTCCATCGTCATTAACAGGCTCTGAACCTTACAATTAACTGTCAGTTTTGCGTCGGATTCGAAAATCTAGACTCACAGGAGATCGACCATAAGGTGCCCGAGGCAGCAATACACCCTTGGAGACAGGTCGGCCGGAGGACGACGTATTGAATCGCGACGCGATTTGTGTGTTCCATTGTCATTAAGAGGCTCTGAACGTTACAATTAACTGTCAGTTTTGCGTCGGATTCATAAGTCTAGACTCACAGGAGAACGACCATAAGGTGCCCGAGGCAGCAATAGACCATTGGAGACAGGTCAGCCGGAGGACGATGTATTGAATCGCGACGCAATTTGTGTGTTCCATCGTCATTAACAGGCTCTGAACGTTACAATTAACTGTCAGTTTTGCGTCGGATTCGAAAAACTAGACTCACAGGAGATCGACCATAGGGTGCCCGAGGCAGCAATAGACCCTTGGAGACAGGTCGGCCGAAGGACGGTGTATTGAATCGCGACGCAATTTGTGTGTTCCATTGTCATTAAGAGGCTCTGAACCTTACAATTAACTGTCAGTTTTGCGTCGGATTCGAAAATCTAGACTCACAGAGGAACGACCATAAGGTGCCCGAGGCAGCACTAGACCCTTGGAGACAGGTCGGCCGGAGGACGATGAATTGAATCGCGACGCGATTTGTGTGTTCCATCGTCATTAACAGGCTCTGAACGTTACAATTAACTGCCAGTTTTGCGTCGGATTCGAAAATCTAGACTCACAGGAGTACGACCATAAGGTGCCCGAGGCAGCAATAGACCCTTGGAGACAGGTCGGCCGGAGGACGATGTATTGAATCGCTACGGGATTTGTGTGTTCCATCGTCATTAACAGGCTCTGAACCTTACAATTAACGGTCAGTTTTGCGTCAGATTCGACAATCTAGCCTCAGAGAAGAACGACCATAAGGTGTCCGAGGCAGCACTAGACCCTTGGAGACAAGTCGGCTGGAGGACGATGTATTGAATCGCGACGCAATTTGTGTGTTCCATCGTCATTAACAGGCTCTGAACGTTACAATTAACTGTCAGTTTTGCGTCGGATTCGATAATCTAGACTCACAGGAGATCGACCATAAGGTGCCCGAGGCAGCAATACACCCTTGGAGACAGGTCGGCCGGAGGACGACGTATTGAATCGCGACGCGATTTGTGTGTTCCATTGTCATTAAGAGGCTCTGAACCTTACAATTAACTGTAAGTTTTGCGTCGGATTCGAAAATCTAGACTCACAGAAGAACGACCATAAGGTGCCCGAGGCAGCACTAGACCCTTGGAGACAAGTCGGCTGGAGGACGATGTATTGAATCGCGACGCAATTTGTGTGTTCCATCGTCATTAACAGGCTCTGAACGTTACAATTAACTGTCAGTTTTGCGTCGGATTCGATAATCTAGACTCACAGGAGATCGACCATAAGGTGCCCGAGGCAGCAACACACCCTTGGAGACAGGTCGGCCGGAGGACGACGTATTGAATCGCGACGCGATTTGTGTGTTCCATTGTCATTAAGAGGCTCTGAACCTTACAATTAACTGTAAGTTTTGCGTCGGATTCGAAAATCTAGACTCACAGAAGAACGACCATAAGGTACCCGAGGCAGCACTAGACCCTTGGAGACAAGTCGGCTGGAGGACGATGTATTGAATCGCGACGCGATTTGTGTGTTCCATTGTCATTTACAGGCTCTGAACGATACAATTAACTGTCAGTTTTGCGTCGGATTCGAAAATCTAGACTCACAGGAGATCGACCATAAGGTGCCCAGGCAGCAATGGACCCTTGGAGACAGGTCGGCCGGAGGACGATGTATTGAATCGCGACGCAATTTTTGTGTTCCATCGTCATTAACAGGATCTGAACCTTACAATTAACTGTCAGTTTTGCGTCGGATTCGAAAATCTAGACTCACAGAAGAACGACCATAAGGTGACCGAGGCAACACTAGACCCTTGGAGACAAGTCGGCTGGAGGACGATGTATTGAATCGCGACGCAATTTGTGTGTTCCATCGTCATTAACAGGCTCTCAACCTTACAATTAACTGTCAGTTTTGCGTCGGATTCATAAGTCTAGACTCACAGGAGAACGACCATAAGGTGCCCGAGGCAGCAATAGACCCTTGGAGACAGGTCGGCCGGAGGACGATGTATTGAATCGCGACGCAATTTGTGTGTTCCATCGTCATTTACAGGCTCTGAACGATACAATTAACTGTCAGTTTTGCGTCGGATTCGAAAATCTAGACTCACAGGAGATCGACCATAAGGTGCCCAGGCAGCAATAGACCCTTGGAGACAGGTCGGCCGGAGGACGATGTATTGAATCGCGACGCAATTTTTGTGTTCCATCGTCATTAACAGGATCTGAACCTTACAATTAACTGTCTGTTTTGCGTCGGATTCGAAAATCTAGACTCACAGAAGAACGACCATAAGGTGACCGAGGCAACGCTAGACCCTTGGAGACAAGTCGGCTGGAGGACGATGTATTGAATCGCGACGCAATTTGTGTGTTCCATCGTCATTAACAGGCTCTGAACCTTACAATTAACTGTCAGTTTTGCGTCGGATTCATAAGTCTAGACTCACAGGAGAACGACCATAAGGTGCCCGAGGCAGCAATAGACCCTTGGAGACAGGTCGGCCGGAGGACGATGTATTGAATCGCGACGCAATTTGTGTGTTCCATCGTCATTAACAGGCTCTGAACCTTACAATTAACTGTCAGTTTTGCGTCGGATTCGAAAATCTAGACTCACAGGAGATCGACCATAAGGTGCCCGAGGCAGCAATACACCCTTGGAGACAGGTCGGCCGGAGGACGACGTATTGAATCGCGACGCGATTTGTGTGTTCCATTGTCATTAAGAGGCTCTGAACGTTACAATTAACTGTCAGTTTTGCGTCGGATTCATAAGTCTAGACTCACAGGAGAACGACCATAAGGTGCCCGAGGCAGCAATAGACCATTGGAGACAGGTCAGCCGGAGGACGATGTATTGAATCGCGACGCAATTTGTGTGTTCCATCGTCATTAACAGGCTCTGAACGTTACAATTAACTGTCAGTTTTGCGTCGGATTCGAAAAACTAGACTCACAGGAGATCGACCATAGGGTGCCCGAGGCAGCAATAGACCCTTGGAGACAGGTCGGCCGAAGGACGATGTATTGAATCGCGACGCAATTTGTGTGTTCCATTGCCATTAAGAGGCTCTGAACCTTACAATTAACTGTCAGTTTTGCGTCGGATTCGAAAATCTAGACTCACAGAGGAACGACCATAAGGTGCCCGAGGCAGCACTAGACCCTTGGAGACAAGTCGGCTGGAGGACGATGTATTGAATCGCGACGCGATTTGTGTGTTCCATCGTCATTAACAGGCTCTGAACGTTACAATTAACTGTCAGTTTTGCGTCGGATTCGATAATCTAGACTCACAGGTGATCGACCATAAGGTGCCCGAGGCAGCAATACACCCTTGGAGACAGGTCGGCCGGAGGACGACGTATTGTATCGCGACGCGATTTGTGTGTTCCATTGTCATTAAGAGGCTCTGAACCTTACAATTAACTGTAAGTTTTGCGTCGGATTCGAAAATCTAGACTCACAGAAGAACGACCATAAGGTGCCCGAGGCAGCACTAGACCCTTGGAGACAGGTCGGCCGGAGGACGATGAATTGAATCGCGACGCGATTTGTGTGTTCCATCGTCATTAACAGGCTCTGAACGTTACAATTAACTGCCAGTTTTGCGTCGGATTCGAAAATCTAGACTCACAGGAGATCGACCATAAGGTGCCCGAGGCAGCAATAGACCCTTGGAGGCAGGTCGGCCGGAGGACGATGTATTGAATCGCGACGCGATTTGTGAGATCCATTGTCATTAAGAGGCTCTGAACCTTACAATTAACTGTCAGTTTTGCATCGGAATCGAAAATCTAGAGTCACAGGAGAACGACCATAAGGTGTCCGAGGCAGCACTAGACCCTTGGAGACAAGTCGGCTGGAGGACGATGTATTGAATCGCGACGCAATTTGTGTGTTCCATTGTCATTAAGAGGCTCTGAACCTTAAAATTAACTGTCAGTTTTGCGTCGGATTCGAAAATATAGACTCACAGGAGAACGACCATACGGTGTCCGAGGCAGCACTAGACCCTTGGAGACAAGTCGGCTGGAGGACGATGAATTGAATCGCGACGCAATTAGTGTGTTCCATCGTCATTAACTGGCTCTGAACGTTACAATTAACTGTCAGTTTTGCGTCGCATTCGAAAATCTAGACTCACAGGAGATCGACCATAAGGTGCCCGAGGCAGCAATAGACCCTTGGAGACAGGTCGGCCGGAGGACGATGTATTGAATCGCGACGCGATATGTGTGTTCCATCGTCATTAACAGGCTCTGAACCTTACAATTAACTGTCAGTTTTGCGTCGGATTCGAAAATCTAGACTCACAGGAGAACGACCATAAGGTGACCGAGGCAGCAATAGACCCTTGGAGACAGGTCGGCCGGAAGACGATGTATTGAATCGCGACGCGATTTGTGTGTTCCATCGTCATTATCAGGCTCTGAACGTTACAGTTAACTGTCAGTTTTGCGTCGGATTCGAAAATCTAGACTCACAGGAGATCGACCATAAGGTGCCCGAGGCAGCAATAGACCCTTGGAGACAGGTCGGCCGGAGGACGATGTATTGAATCGCGACGCAATTTGTGTGTTCCATCGTCATGAACAGGCTCTGAACATTACAATTAACTGTCAGTTTTGCGTCGGATTCGAAAATCTAGACTCACAGGAGAACGACCATAAGGTGACCGAGGCAGCAATAGACCCTTGGAGACAGGTCGGCCGGAGGACGATGTATTGAATCGCGACGCGATTTGTGTGTTCCATCGTCATTATCAGAATCTGAACGTTACAATTAACTGTCAGTTTTGCGTCGGATTCGAAAATCTAGACTCACAGGAGATCGACCATAAGGTGCCCGAGGCAGCAATAGACCCTTGGAGACAGGTCGGCCGGAGGACGATGTATTGAATCGCGACGCAATTTGTGTGTTCCATTGTCATTAACAGGCGCTGAACGTTACAATAAACTGTCAGTTTTGCGTCGGATTCGAAAAACTAGACTCACAGAAGAACGACAATAAGGTGACCGAGGCAACACTAGACCCTTGGAGACAAGTCGGCTGGAGGACGATGTATTGATTCGCGACGCAATTTGTGTGTTCCATCGTCATTAACAGGCTCTGAACCTTACAATTAACGGTCAGTTTTGCGTCAGATTTGAAAATCTAGACTCAGAGAAGAACGACCATAAGTTGCCCGAGGCAGCACTAGACCCTTGGAGACAAGTCGGCTGGAGGACGATGTATTGAATCGCGACGCAATTTGTGTGTTCCATCGTCATTAACAGGCTCTGAACGTTACAATTAACTGTCAGTTTTGCGTCGGATTCGATAATCTAGACTCACAGGGGATCGACCATAAGGTGCCCGAGGCAGCAATACACCCTTGGAGACAGGTCGGCCGGAGGACGACGTATTGAATCGCGACGCGATTTGTGTGTTCCATTGTCATTAAGAGGCTCTGAACCTTACAATTAACTGTAAGTTTTGCGTCGGATTCGAAAATCTAGACTCACAGAAGAACGACCATAAGGTGCCCGAGGCAGCACTAGACCCTTGGAGACAGGTCGGCCGGAGGACGATGAATTGAATCGCGACGCGATTTGTGTGTTCCATCGTCATAAACAGGCTCTGAACGTTACAATTAACTGCCAGTTTTGCGTCGGATTCGAAAATCTAGACTCACAGGAGTACGACCATAAGGTGCCCGAGGCAGCAATAGACCCTTGGAGACAGGTCGGCCGGAGGACGATGTATTGAATCGCTACGGGATTTGTGTGTTCCATCGTCATTAACAGGCTCTGAACCTTACAATTAACGGTCAGTTTTGCGTCAGATTCGACAATCTAGCCTCAGAGAAGAACGACCATAAGGTGCCCGAGGCAGCACTAGACCCTTGGAGACAAGTCGGCTGGAGGACGATGTATTGAATCGCGACGCAATTTGTGTGTTCCATCGTCATTAACAGACTCTGAACGTTACAATTAACTGTCAGTTTTGCGTCGGATTCGATAATCTAGACTCACAGGAGATCGACCATAAGGTGCCCGAGGCAGCAGTACACCCTTGGAGACAGGTCGGCCGGAGGACGACGTACTGAATCGCGACGCGATTTGTGTGTTCCATTGTCATTAAGAGGCTCTGAACCTTACAATTAAATGTAAGTTTTGCGTCGGATTAGAAAATCTAGACTCACAGAAGAACGACCATAAGGTGCCCGAGGCAGCACTAGACCCTTGGAGACAGGTCGGCCGGAGGACGATGAATTGAATCGCGACGCGATTTGTGTGTTCCATCGTCATTAACAGGCTCTGAACGTTACAATTAACTGCCAGTTTTGCGTCGGATTCGAAAATCTAGACTCACAGGAGAACGACCATAAGGTGCCCGAGGCAGCAATAGACCCTTGGAGACAGGTCGGCCGGAGGACGATGTATTGAATCGCGACGGGATTTGTGTGTTCCATCGTCATTAACAGGCTCTGAACGTTACAATTAACTGTCAGTTTTGCGTCGGATTCGAAAATCTAGACTCACAGGAGATCGACCATAAGGTGCCCGAGGCAGCAATAGACCCTTGGAGGCAGGTCGGCCGGAGGACGATGTATTGTATCGCGACGCGATTTGTGAGTTCCATTGTCATTAAGAGGCTCTGAACCTTACAATTAACTGTCAGTTTTGCATCGGAATCGAAAATCTAGACTCACAGGAGAACGACCATAAGGTGTCCGAGACAGCACTAGACCCTTGGAGACAAGTCGGCTGGAGGACGATGTATTGAATCGCGACGCAATTTGTGTGTTCCATTGTCATTAAGAGGCTCTGAACCTTAAAATTAACTGTCAGTTTTGCGTCGGATTCGAAAATATAGACTCACAGGAGAACGACCATACGGTGTCCGAGGCAGCACTAGACCCTTGGAGACAAGTCGGCTGGAGGACGATGAATTGAATCGCGACGCAATTAGTGTGTTCCATCGTCATTAACTGGCTCTGAACGTTACAATTAACTGTCAGTTTTGCGTCGCATTCGAAAATCTAGACTCACAGGAGATCGACCATAAGGTGCCCGAGGCAGCAATAGACCCTTGGAGACAGGTCGGCCGGAGGACGATGTATTGAATCGCGACGCGATATGTGTGTTCCATCGTCATTAACAGGCTCTGAACCTTACAATTAACTGTCAGTTTTGCGTCGGATTCGAAAATCTAGACTCACAGGAGAACGACCATAAGGTGACCGAGGCAGCAATAGACCCTTGGAGACAGGTCGGCCGGAAGACGATGTATTGAATCGCGACGCGATTTGTGTGTTCCATCGTCATTATCAGGCTCTGAACGTTACAGTTAACTGTCAGTTTTGCGTCGGATTCGAAAATCTAGACTCACAGGAGATCGACCATAAGGTGCCCGAGGCAGCAATAGACCCTTGGAGACAGGTCGGCCGGAGGACGATGTATTGAATCGCGACGCAATTTGTGTGTTCCATCGTCATGAACAGGCTCTGAACATTACAATTAACTGTCAGTTTTGCGTCGGATTCGAAAATCTAGACTCACAGGAGAACGACCATAAGGTGACCGAGGCAGCAATAGACCCTTGGAGACAGGTCGGCCGGAGGACGATGTATTGAATCGCGACGCGATTTGTGTGTTCCATCGTCATTATCAGAATCTGAACGTTACAATTAACTGTCAGTTTTGCGTCGGATTCGAAAATCTAGACTCACAGGAGATCGACCATAAGGTGCCCGAGGCAGCAATAGACCCTTGGAGACAGGTCGGCCGGAGGACGATGTATTGAATCGCGACGCAATTTGTGTGTTCCATTGTCATTAACAGGCGCTGAACGTTACAATAAACTGTCAGTTTTGCGTCGGATTCGAAAAACTAGACTCACAGAAGAACGACAATAAGGTGACCGAGGCAACACTAGACCCTTGGAGACAAGTCGGCTGGAGGACGATGTATTGATTCGCGACGCAATTTGTGTGTTCCATCGTCATTAACAGGCTCTGAACCTTACAATTAACGGTCAGTTTTGCGTCAGATTTGAAAATCTAGACTCAGAGAAGAACGACCATAAGTTGCCCGAGGCAGCACTAGACCCTTGGAGACAAGTCGGCTGGAGGACGATGTATTGAATCGCGACGCAATTTGTGTGTTCCATCGTCATTAACAGGCTCTGAACGTTACAATTAACTGTCAGTTTTGCGTCGGATTCGATAATCTAGACTCACAGGGGATCGACCATAAGGTGCCCGAGGCAGCAATACACCCTTGGAGACAGGTCGGCCGGAGGACGACGTATTGAATCGCGACGCGATTTGTGTGTTCCATTGTCATTAAGAGGCTCTGAACCTTACAATTAACTGTAAGTTTTGCGTCGGATTCGAAAATCTAGACTCACAGAAGAACGACCATAAGGTGCCCGAGGCAGCACTAGACCCTTGGAGACAGGTCGGCCGGAGGACGATGAATTGAATCGCGACGCGATTTGTGTGTTCCATCGTCATAAACAGGCTCTGAACGTTACAATTAACTGCCAGTTTTGCGTCGGATTCGAAAATCTAGACTCACAGGAGTACGACCATAAGGTGCCCGAGGCAGCAATAGACCCTTGGAGACAGGTCGGCCGGAGGACGATGTATTGAATCGCTACGGGATTTGTGTGTTCCATCGTCATTAACAGGCTCTGAACCTTACAATTAACGGTCAGTTTTGCGTCAGATTCGACAATCTAGCCTCAGAGAAGAACGACCATAAGGTGCCCGAGGCAGCACTAGACCCTTGGAGACAAGTCGGCTGGAGGACGATGTATTGAATCGCGACGCAATTTGTGTCTTCCATCGTCATTAACAGACTCTGAACGTTACAATTAACTGTCAGTTTTGCGTCGGATTCGATAATCTAGACTCACAGGAGATCGACCATAAGGTGCCCGAGGCAGCAGTACACCCTTGGAGACAGGTCGGCCGGAGGACGACGTACTGAATCGCGACGCGATTTGTGTGTTCCATTGTCATTAAGAGGCTCTGAACCTTACAATTAAATGTAAGTTTTGCGTCGGATTAGAAAATCTAGACTCACAGAAGAACGACCATAAGGTGCCCGAGGCAGCACTAGACCCTTGGAGACAGGTCGGCCGGAGGACGATGAATTGAATCGCGACGCGATTTGTGTGTTCCATCGTCATTAATAGGCTCTGAACGTTACAATTAACTGCCAGTTTTGCGTCGGATTCGAAAATCTAGACTCACAGGAGAACGACCATAAGGTGCCCGAGGCAGCAATAGACCCTTGGAGACAGGTCGGCCGGAGGACGATGTATTGAATCGCGACGGGATTTGTGTGTTCCATCGTCATTAACAGGCTCTGAACGTTACAATTAACTGTCAGTTTTGCGTCGGATTCGAAAATCTAGACTCACAGGAGATCGACCATAAGGTGCCCGAGGCAGCAATAGACCCTTGGAGGCAGGTCGGCCGGAGGACGATGTATTGTATCGCGACGCGATTTGTGAGTTCCATTGTCATTAAGAGGCTCTGAACCTTACAATTAACTGTCAGTTTTGCATCGGAATCGAAAATCTAGACTCACAGGAGAACGACCATAAGGTGTCCGAGACAGCACTAGACCCTTGGAGACAAGTCGGCTGGAGGACGATGTATTGAATCGCGACGCAATTTGTGTGTTCCATCGTCATTAGCAGGCTCTGAACGTTACAATTAACTGTCAGTTTTGCGTCGGATTCGATAATCTAGACTCACAGGAGATCGACCATAAGGTGCCCGAGGCAGCAATACACCCTTGGAGACAGGTCGGCCGGAGGACGACGTATTGAATCGCGACTCGATTTGTGTGTTCCATTGTCATTAAGAGGCTCTGAACCTTACAATTAACTGTAAGTTTTGCGTCGGATTCGAAAATCTAGACTCACAGAAGAACGACCATAAGGTGCCCGAGGCAGCACTAGACCCTTGGAGACAAGTCGGCTGGAGGACGATGTATTGAATCGCGACGCAATTTGTGTGTTCCATCGTCATTAACAGGCTCTGAACGTTACAATTAACTGTCAGTTTTGCGTCGGATTCGATAATCTAGACTCACAGGAGATCGACCATAAGGTGCCCGAGGCAGCAACACACCCTTGGAGACAGGTCGGCCGGAGGACGACGTATTGAATCGCGACGCGATTTGTGTGTTCCATTGTCATTAAGAGGCTCTGAACCTTACAATTAACTGTAAGTTTTGCGTCGGATTCGAAAATCTAGACTCACAGAAGAACGACCATAAGGTACCCGAGGCAGCACTAGACCCTTGGAGACAAGTCGGCTGGAGGACGATGTATTGAATCGCGACGCGATTTGTGTGTTCCATTGTCATTTACAGGCTCTGAACGATACAATTAACTGTCAGTTTTGCGTCGGATTCGAAAATCTAGACTCACAGGAGATCGACCATAAGGTGCCCAGGCAGCAATAGACCCTTGGATACAGGTCGGCCGGAGGACGATGTATTGAATCGCGACGCAATTTTTGTGTTCCATCGTCATTAACAGGATCTGAACCTTACAATTAACTGTCAGTTTTGCGTCGGATTCGAAAATCTAGACTCACAGAAGAACGACCATAAGGTGACCGAGGCAACACTAGACCCTTGGAGACAAGTCGGCTGGAGGACGATGTATTGAATCGCGACGCAATTTGTGTGTTCCATCGTCATTAACAGGCTCTGAACCTTACAATTAACTGTCAGTTTTGCGTCGGATTCATAAGTCTAGACTCACAGGAGAACGACCATAAGGTGCCCGAGGCAGCAATAGACCCTTGGAGACAGGTCGGCCGGAGGACGATGTATTGAATCGCGACGCAATTTGTGTGTTCCATCGTCATTAACAGGCTCTGAACCTTACAATTAACTGTCAGTTTTGCGTCGGATTCGAAAATCTAGACTCACAGGAGATCGACCATAAGGTGCCCGAGGCAGCAATACACCCTTGGAGACAGGTCGGCCGGAGGACGACGTATTGAATCGCGACGCGATTTGTGTGTTCCATTGTCATTAAGAGGCTCTGAACGTTACAATTAACTGTCAGTTTTGCGTCGGATTCATAAGTCTAGACTCACAGGAGAACGACCATAAGGTGCCCGAGGCAGCAATAGACCCTTGGAGACAGGTCAGCCGGAGGACGATGTATTGAATCGCGACGCAATTTGTGTGTTCCATCGTCATTAACAGGCTCTGAACGTTACAATTAACTGTCAGTTTTGCGTCGGATTCGAAAAACTAGACTCACAGGAGATCGACCATAGGGTGCCCGAGGCAGCAATAGACCCTTGGAGACAGGTCGGCCAACGGACGATGTATTGAATCGCGACGCAATTTGTGTGTTCCATTGTCATTAAGAGGCTCTGAACCTTACAATTAACTGTCAGTTTTGCGTCGGATTCGAAAATCTAGACTCACAGAGGAACGACCATAAGGTGCCCGAGGCAGCACTAGACCCTTGGAGACAAGTCGGCTGGAGGACGATGTATTGAATCGCGACGCGATTTGTGTGTTCCATCGTCATTAACAGGCTCTGAACTTTACAATTAACTGTCAGTTTTGCGTCGGATTCGATAATCTAGACTCACAGGGGATCGACCATAAGGTGCCCGAGGCAGCAATACACACTTAGAGACAGGTCGGCCGGAGGACGATGTATTGAATCGCGACGCAATTTGTGTGTTCCATTGTCATTATGAGGCTCTGAACCTTACAATTAACTGTAAGTTTTGCGTCGGATTCGAAAATCTAGACTCACAGAAGAACGACCATAAGGTGCCCGAGGCAGCCCTAGACCCTTGGAGACAGGTCGGCCGGAGGACGATGAATTGAATCGCGACGCGATTTGTGTGTTCCATCGTCATTAACAGGCTCTGAACGTTACAATTAACTGCCAGTTTTGCGTCGGATTCGAAAATCTAGACTCACAGGAGTACGACCATAAGGTGCCCGAGGCAGGAATAGACCCTTGGAGACAGGTCGGCCGGAGGACGATGTATTGAATCGCGACGCAATTTGTGTGTTCCATCGTCATTAACAGGCTCTGAACCTTACAATTAACTGTCAGTTTTGCGTCGGATTCGAAAATCTAGACTCACAGGAGATCGACCATAAGGTGCCCGAGGCAGCAATACACCCTTGGAGACAGGTCGGCCGGAGGACGACGTATTGAATCGCGACGCGATTTGTGTGTTCCATTGTCATTAAGAGGCTCTGAACGTTACAATTAACTGTCAGTTTTGCGTCGGATTCGAAAATCTAGACTCACAGGAGATCGACCATAAGGTGCCCGAGGCAGCAATAGACCCTTGGAGACAGGTCGGCCGGAGGACGATGTATTGAATCGCGACGGGATTTGTGTGTTCCATCGTCATTAACAGGCTCTGAACGTTACAATTAACTGTCAGTTTTGCGTCGGATTCGAAAAACTAGACTCACAGGAGATCGACCATAGGGTGCCCGAGGCAGCAATAGACCCTTGGAGACAGGTCGGCCAACGGACGATGTATTGAATCGCGACGCAATTTGTGTGTTCCATTGTCATTAAGAGGCTCTGAACCTTACAATTAACTGTCAGTTTTGCGTCGGATTCGAAAATCTAGACTCACAGAGGAACGACCATAAGGTGCCCGAGGCAGCACTAGACCCTTGGAGACAAGTCGGCTGGAGGACGATGTATTGAATCGCGACGCGATTTGTGTGTTCCATCGTCATTAACAGGCTCTGAACTTTACAATTAACTGTCAGTTTTGCGTCGGATTCGATAATCTAGACTCACAGGGGATCGACCATAAGGTGCCCGAGGCAGCAATACACCCTTAGAGACAGGTCGGCCGGAGGACGACGTATTGAATCGCGACGCGATTTGTGTGTTCCATTGTCATTAAGAGGCTCTGAACCTTACAATTAACTGTAAGTTTTGCGTCGGATTCGAAAATCTAGACTCACAGAAGAACGACCATAAGGTGCCCGAGGCAGCCCTAGACCCTTGGAGACAGGTCGGCCGGAGGACGATGAATTGAATCGCGACGCGATTTGTGTGTTCCATCGTCATTAACAGGCTCTGAACGTTACAATTAACTGCCAGTTTTGCGTCGGATTCGAAAATCTAGACTCACAGGAGTACGACCATAAGGTGCCCGAGGCAGGAATAGACCCTTGGAGACAGGTCGGCCGGAGGACGATGTATTGAATCGCTACGGGATTTGTGTGTTCCATCGTCATTAACAGGCTCTGAACGTTACAATTAACTGCCAGTTTTGCGTCGGATTCGAAAATCTAGACTCACAGAAGAACGACCATAAGGTGCCCGAGGCAGCACTAGACCCTTGGAGACAAGTCGGCTGGAGGACGATGTATTGAATCGCGACGCAATTTGTGTGTTCCATCGTCATTAACAGGCTCTGAACGTTACAATTAACTGTCAGTTTTGCGTCGGATTCGATAATCTAGACTCACAGGAGATCGACCATAAGGTGCCCGAGGCAGCAACACACCCTTGGAGACAGGTCGGCCGGAGGACGACGTATTGAATCGCGACGCGATTTGTGTGTTCCATTGTCATTAAGAGGCTCTGAACCTTACAATTAACTTTAAGTTTTGCGTCGGATTCGAAAATCTAGACTCACAGAAGAACGACCATAAGGTACCCGAGGCAGCACTAGACCCTTGGAGACAAGTCGGCTGGAGGACGATGTATTGAATCGCGACGCGATTTGTGTGTTCCATTGTCATTTACAGGCTCTGAACGATACAATTAACTGTCAGTTTTGCGTCGGATTCGAAAATCTAGACTCACAGGAGATCGACCATAAGGTGCCCAGGCAGCAATAGACCCTTGGAGACAGGTCGGCCGGAGGACGATGTATTGATTCGCGACGCAATTTTTGTGTTCCATCGTCATTAACAGGATCTGAACCTTACAATTAACTGTCAGTTTTGCGTCGGATTCGAAAATCTAGACTCACAGAAGAACGACCATAAGGTGACCGAGGCAACACTAGACCCTTGGAGACAAGTCGGCTGGAGGACGATGTATTGAATCGCGACGCAATTTGTGTGTTCCATCGTCATTAACAGGCTCTGAACCTTACAATTAACTGTCAGTTTTGCGTCGGATTCATAAGTCTAGACTCACAGGAGAACGACCATAAGGTGCCCGAGGCAGCAATAGACCCTTGGAGACAGGTCGGCCGGAGGACGATGTATTGAATCGCGACGCAATTTGTATGTTCCATCGTCATTAACAGGCTCTGAACCTTACAATTAACTGTCAGTTTTGCGTCGGATTCGAAAATCTAGACTCACAGGAGATCGACCATAAGGTGCCCGAGGCAGCAATACACCCTTGGAGACAGGTCGGCCGGAGGACGACGTATTGAATCGCGACGCGATTTGTGTGTTCCATTGTCATTAAGAGGCTCTGAACGTTACAATTAACTGTCAGTTTTGCGTCGGATTCGAAAATCTAGACTCACAGGAGATCGACCATAAGGTGCCCGAGGCAGCAATAGACCCTTGGAGACAGGTCGGCCGGAGGACGATGTATTGAATCGCGACGTGATTTGTGTGTTCCATCGTCATTAACAGGCTCTGAACGTTACAATTAACTGTCAGTTTTGCGTCGGATTCGAAAAACTAGACTCACAGGAGATCGACCATAGGGTGCCCGAGGCAGCAATAGACCCTTGGAGACAGGTCGGCCAACGGACGATGTATTGAATCGCGACGCAATTTGTGTGTTCCATTGTCATTAAGAGGCTCTGAACCTTACAATTAACTGTCAGTTTTGCGTCGGATTCGAAAATCTAGACTCACAGAGGAACGACCATAAGGTGCCCGAGGCAGCACTAGACCCTTGGAGACAAGTCGGCTGGAGGACGATGTATTGAATCGCGACGCGATTTGTGTGTTCCATCGTCATTAACAGGCTCTGAACTTTACAATTAACTGTCAGTTTTGCGTCGGATTCGATAATCTAGACTCACAGGGGATCGACCATAAGGTGCCCGAGGCAGCAATACACCCTTAGAGACAGGTCGGCCGGAGGACGACGTATTGAATCGCGACGCGATTTGTGTGTTCCATTGTCATTAAGAGGCTCTGAACCTTACAATTAACTGTAAGTTTTGCGTCGGATTCGAAAATCTAGACTCACAGAAGAACGACCATAAGGTGCCCGAGGCAGCCCTAGACCCTTGGAGACAGGTCGGCCGGAGGACGATGAATTGAATCGCGACGCGATTTGTGTGTTCCATCGTCATTAACAGGCTCTGAACGTTACAATTAACTGCCAGTTTTGCGTCGGATTCGAAAATCTAGACTCACAGGAGTACGACCATAAGGTGCCCGAGGCAGGAATAGACCCTTGGAGACAGGTCGGCCGGAGGACGATGTATTGAATCGCTACGGGATTTGTGTGTTCCATCGTCATTAACAGGCTCTGAACGTTACAATTAACTGCCAGTTTTGCGTCGGATTCGAAAATCTAGACTCACAGAAGAACGACCATAAGGTGCCCGAGGCAGCACTAGACCCTTGGAGACAAGTCGGCTGGAGGACGATGTATTGAATCGCGACGCAATTTGTGTGTTCCATCGTCATTAACAGGCTCTGAACGTTACAATTAACTGTCAGTTTTGCGTCGGATTCGATAATCTAGACTCACAGGAGATCGACCATAAGGTGCCCGAGGCAGCAACACACCCTTGGAGACAGGTCGGCCGGAGGACGACGTATTGAATCGCGACGCGATTTGTGTGTTCCATTGTCATTAAGAGGCTCTGAACCTTACAATTAACTGTAAGTTTTGCGTCGGATTCGAAAATCTAGACTCACAGAAGAACGACCATAAGGTACCCGAGGCAGCACTAGACCCTTGGAGACAAGTCGGCTGGAGGACGATGTATTGAATCGCGACGCGATTTGTGTGTTCCATTGTCATTTACAGGCTCTGAACGATACAATTAACTGTCAGTTTTGCGTCGGATTCGAAAATCTAGACTCACAGGAGATCGACCATAAGGTGCCCAGGCAGCAATAGACCCTTGGAGACAGGTCGGCCGGAGGACGATGTATTGATTCGCGACGCAATTTTTGTGTTCCATCGTCATTAACAGGATCTGAACCTTACAATTAACTGTCAGTTTTGCGTCGGATTCGAAAATCTAGACTCACAGAAGAACGACCATAAGGTGACCGAGGCAACACTAGACCCTTGGAGACAAGTCGGCTGGAGGACGATGTATTGAATCGCGACGCAATTTGTGTGTTCCATCGTCATTAACAGGCTCTGAACCTTACAATTAACTGTCAGTTTTGCGTCGGATTCATAAGTCTAGACTCACAGGAGAACGACCATAAGGTGCCCGAGGCAGCAATAGACCCTTGGAGACAGGTCGGCCGGAGGACGATGTATTGAATCGCGACGCAATTTGTATGTTCCATCGTCATTAACAGGCTCTGAACCTTACAATTAACTGTCAGTTTTGCGTCGGATTCGAAAATCTAGACTCACAGGAGATCGACCATAAGGTGCCCGAGGCAGCAATACACCCTTGGAGACAGGTCGGCCGGAGGACGACGTATTGAATCGCGACGCGATTTGTGTGTTCCATCGTCATTAACAGGCTCTGAACGTTACAATTAACTGTCAGTTTTGCGTCGGATTCGATAATCTAGACTCACAGGGGATCGACCATAAGGTGCCCGAGGCAGCAATACACCCTTGGAGACAGGTCGGCCGGAGGACGACGTATTGAATTGCGACGTGATTTGTGTGTTCCATTGTCATTAAGAGGCTCTGAACCTTACAATTAACTGTAAGTTTTGCGTCGGATTCGAAAATCTAGACTCACAGAAGAACGACCATAAGGTGCCCGAGGCAGCACTAGACCCTTGGAGACAGGTCGGCCGGAGGACGATGAATTGAATCGCGACGCGATTTGTGTGTTCCATCGTCATTAACAGGCTCTGAACGTTACAATTAACTGCCAGTTTTGCGTCGGATTCGAAAATCTAGACTCACAGGAGTACGACCATAAGGTGCCCGAGGCAGCAATAGACCCTTGGAGACAGGTCGGCCGGAGGACGATGTATAGAATCGCTACGGGATTTGTGTGTTCCATCGTCATTAACAGGCTCTGAACGTTACAATTAACTGTCAGTTTTGCGTCGGATTCGAAAATCTAGACTCACAGGAGATCGACCATAAGGTGCCCGAGGCAGCAATAGACCCTTGGAGGCAGGTCGGCCGGAGGACGATGTATTGAATCGCGACGCGATTTGTGAGATCCATTGTCATTAAGAGGCTCTGAACCTTACAATTAACTGTCAGTTTTGCATCGGAATCGAAAATCTAGAGTCACAGGAGAACGACCATAAGGTGTCCGAGGCAGCACTAGACCCTTGGAGACAAGTCGGCTGGAGGACGATGTATTGAATCGCGACGCGATTTGTGTGTTCCATTGTCATTAAGAGGCTCTGAACCTTAAAATTAACTGTCAGTTTTGCGTAAGATTCGAAAATATAGACTCACAGGAGAACGACCATACGGTGTCCGAGGCAGCACTAGACCCTTGGAGACAAGTCGGCTGGAGGACGATGAATTGAATCGCGACGCAATTAGTGTGTTCCATCGTCATTAACTGGCTCTGAATGTTACAATTAACTGTCAGTTTTGCGTCGGATTCGATAATCTAGACTCACAGGAGATCGAGCATAAGGTGCCCGAGGCAGCAATACACCCTTGAAGACAGTTCGGCCGGAGGACGACGTATTGAATCGCGACGCGATTTGTGTGTTCCATCGTCATTATCAGGCTCTGAACGTTACAGTTAACTGTCAGTTTTGCGTCGGATTCGAAAATCTAGACTCACAGGAGATCGACCATAAGGTGCCCGAGGCAGCAATAGACCCTTGGAGACAGGTCGGCCGGAGGACGATGTATTGAATCGCGACGCAATTTGTGTGTTCCATCGTCATGAACAGGCTCTGAACATTACAATTAACTGTCAGTTTTGCGTCGGATTCGAAAATCTAGACTCACAGGAGAACGACCATAAGGTGACCGAGGCAACACTAGACCCTTGGAGACAAGTCGGCTGGAGGACGATGTATTGAATCGCGACGCAATTTGTGTGTTCCATCGTCATTAACAGGCTCTGAACCTTACAATTAACGGTCAGTTTTGCGTCAGATTTGAAAATCTAGACTCAGAGAAGAACGACCATAAGGTGCCCGAGGCAGCACTAGACCCTTGGAGACAAGTCGGCTGGAGGACGATGTATTGAATCGCGACGCAATTTGTGTGTTCCATCGTCATTAACAGGCTCTGAACGTTACAATTAACTGTCAGTTTTGCGTCGGATTCGATAATCTAGACTCACAGGGGATCGACCATAAGGTGCCCGAGGCAGCAATACACCCTTGGAGACAGGTCGGCCGGAGGACGACGTATTGAATCGCGACGCGATTTGTGTGTTCCATTGTCATTAAGAGGCTCTGAACCCTACAATTAACTGTAAGTTTTGCGTCGGATTCGAAAATCTAGACTCACAGAAGAACGACCATAAGGTGCCCGAGGCAGCACAAGACCCTTGGAGACAGGTCGGCCGGAGGACGATGAATTGAATCGCGACGCGATTTGTGTGTTCCATCGTCATTAACAGGCTCTGAACGTTACAATTAACTGCCAGTTTTGCGTCGGATTCGAAAATCTAGACTCACAGGAGTACGACCATAAGGTGCCCGAGGCAGCAATAGACCCTTGGAGACAGGTCGGCCGGAGGACGATGTATTGAATCGCTACGGGATTTGTGTGTTCCATCGTCATTAACAGGCTCTGAACCTTACAATTAACGGTCAGTTTTGCGTCAGATTCGACAATCTAGCCTCAGAGAAGAACGACCATAAGGTGTCCGAGGCAGCACTAGACCCTTGGAGACAAGTCGGCTGGAGGACGATGTATTGAATCGCGACGCAATTTGTGTGTTCCATCGTCATTAACAGGCTCTGAACGTTACAATTAACTGTCAGTTTTGCGTCGGATTCGATAATCTAGACTCACAGGAGATCGACCATAAGGTGCCCGAGGCAGCAATACACCCTTGGAGACAGGTCGGCCGGAGGACGACGTATTGAATCGCGACGCGATTTGTGTGTTCCATTGTCATTAAGAGGCTCTGAACCTTACAATTAACTGTAAGTTTTGCGTCGGATTCGAAAATCTAGACTCACAGAAGAACGACCATAAGGTGCCCGAGGCAGCACTAGACCCTTGGAGACAAGTCGGCTGGAGGACGATGTATTGAATCGCGACGCAATTTGTGTGTTCCATCGTCATTAACAGGCTCTGAACGTTACAATTAACTGTCAGTTTTGCGTCGGATTCGATAATCTAGACTCACAGGAGATCGACCATAAGGTGCCCGAGGCAGCAACACACCCTTGGAGACAGGTCGGCCGGAGGACGACGTATTGAATCGCGACGCGATTTGTGTGTTCCATTGTCATTAAGAGGCTCTGAACCTTACAATTAACTGTAAGTTTTGCGTCGGATTCGAAAATCTAGACTCACAGAAGAACGACCATAAGGTACCCGAGGCAGCACTAGACCCTTGGAGACAAGTCGGCTGGAGGACGATGTATTGAATCGCGACGCGATTTGTGTGTTCCATTGTCATTTACAGGCTCTGAACGATACAATTAACTGTCAGTTTTGCGTCGGATTCGAAAATCTAGACTCACAGGAGATCGACCATAAGGTGCCCAGGCAGCAATAGACCCTTGGAGACAGGTCGGCCGGAGGACGATGTATTGAATCGCGACGCAATTTTTGTGTTCCATCGTCATTAACAGGATCTGAACCTTACAATTAACTGTCAGTTTTGCGTCGGATTCGAAAATCTAGACTCACAGAAGAACGACCATAAGGTGACCGAGGCAACACTAGACCCTTGGAGACAAGTCGGCTGGAGGACGATGTATTGAATCGCGACGCAATTTGTGTGTTCCATCGTCATTAACAGGCTCTGAACCTTACAATTAACTGTCAGTTTTGCGTCGGATTCATAAGTCTAGACTCACAGGAGAACGACCATAAGGTGCCCGAGGCAGCAATAGACCCTTGGAGACAGGTCGGCCGGAGGACGATGTATTGAATCGCGACGCAATTTGTGTGTTCCATCATCATTTACAGGCTCTGAACGATACAATTAACTGTCAGTTTTGCGTCGGATTCGAAAATCTAGACTCACAGGAGATCGACCATAAGGTGCCCAGGCAGCAATAGACCCTTGGAGACAGGTCGGCCGGAGTACGATGTATTGAATCGCGACGCAATTTTTGTGTTCCATCGTCATTAACAGGATCTGAACCTTACAATTAACTGTCAGTTTTGCGTCGGATTCGAAAAGCTAGACTCACAGAAGAACGACCATAAGGTGACCGAGGCAACGCTAGACCCTTGGAGACAAGTCGGCTGGAGGACGATGTATTGAATCGCGACGCAATTTGTGTGTTCCATCGTCATTAACAGGCTCTGAACCTTACAATTAACTGTCAGTTTTGCGTCGGATTCATAAGTCTAGACTCACAGGGGAACGACCATAAGGTGCCCGAGGCAGCAATAGACCCTTGGAGACAGGTCGGCCGGAGGACGATGTATTGAATCGCGACGCAATTTGTGTGTTCCATCGTCATTAACAGGCTCTGAACCTTACAATTAACTGTCAGTTTTGCGTCGGATTCGAAAATCTAGACTCACAGGAGATCGACCATAAGGTGCCCGAGGCAGCAATACACCCTTGGAGACAGGTCGGCCGGAGGACGACGTATCGAATCGCGACGCGATTTGTGTGTTCCATTGTCATTAAGAGGCTCTGAACGTTACAATTAACTGTCAGTTTTGCGTCGGATTCATAAGTCTAGACTCACAGGAGAACGACCATAAGGTGCCCGAGGCAGCAATAGACCATTGGAGACAGGTCAGCCGGAGGACGATGTATTGAATCGCGACGCAATTTGTGTGTTCCATCGTCATTAACAGGCTCTGAACGTTACAATTAACTGTCAGTTTTGCGTCGGATTCGAAAAACTAGACTCACAGGAGATCGACCATAGGGTGCCCGAGGCAGCAATAGACCCTTGGAGACAGGTCGGCCGAAGGACGATGTATTGAATCGCGACGCAATTTGTGTGTTCCATTGCCATTAAGAGGCTCTGAACCTTACAATTAACTGTCGGTTTTGCGTCGGATTCGAAAATCTAGACTCACAGAGGAACGACCATAAGGTGCCCGAGGCAGCACTAGACCCTTGGAGACAAGTCGGCTGGAGGACGATGTATTGAATCGCGACGCGATTTGTGTGTTCCATCGTCATTAACAGGCTCTGAACGTTACAATTAACTGTCAGTTTTGCGTCGGATTCGATAATCTAGACTCACAGGGGATCGACCATAAGGTGCCCGAGGCAGCAATACACCCTTGGAGACAGGTCGGCCGGAGGACGACGTATTGAATCGCGACGCGATTTGTGTGTTCCATTGTCATTAAGAGGCTCTGAACCTTACAATTAACTGTAAGTTTTGCGTCGGATTCGAAAATCTAGACTCACAGAAGAACGACCATAAGGTGCCCGAGGCAGCACTAGACCCTTGGAGACAGGTCGGCCGGAGGACGATGAATTGAATTGCGACGCGATTTGTGTGTTCCATCGTCATTAACAGGCTCTGAACGTTACAATTAACTGCCAGTTTTGCGTCGGATTCGAAAATCTAGACTCACAGGAGTACGACCATAAGGTGCCCGAGGCAGCAATAGACCCTTGGAGACAGGTCGGCCGGAGGACGATGTATAGAATCGCTACGGGATATGTGTGTTCCATCGTCATTAACAGGCTCTGAACGTTACAATTAACTGTCAGTTTTGCGTCGGATTCGTAAATCTAGACTCACAGGAGATCGACCATAAGGTGCCCGAGGCAGCAATAGACCCTTGGAGGCAGGTCGGCCGGAGGACGATGTATTGAATCGCGACGCGATTTGTGAGATCCATTGTCATTAAGAGGCTCTGAACCTTACAATTAACTGTCAGTTTTGCATCGGAATCGAAAATCTAGAGTCACAGGAGAACGACCATAAGGTGTCCGAGGCAGCACTAGACCCTTGGAGACAAGTCGGCTGGAGGACGATGTATTGAATCGCGACGCAATTTGTGTGTTCCATTGTCATTAAGAGGCTCTGAACCTTAAAATTAACTGTCAGTTTTGCGTCGGATTCGAAAATATAGACTCACAGGAGAACGACCATACGGTGTCCGAGGCAGCACTAGACCCTTGGAGACAAGTCGGCTGGAGGACGATGAATTGAATCGCGACGCAATTAGTGTGTTCCATCGTCATTAACTGGCTCTGAACGTTACAATTAACTGTCAGTTTTGCGTCGCATTCGAAAATCTAGACTCACAGGAGATCGACCATAAGGTGCCCGAGGCAGCAATAGACCCTTGGAGACAGGTCGGCCGGAGGACGATGTATTGAATCGCGACGCGATATGAGTGTTCCATCGTCATTAACAGGCTCTGAACCTTACAATTAACTGTCAGTTTTGCGTCGGATTCGAAAATCTAGACTCACAGGAGAACGACCATAAGGTGACCGAGGCAGCAATAGACCCTTGGAGACAGGTCGGCCGGAAGACGATGTATTGAATCGCGACGCGATTTGTGTGTTCCATCGTCATTATCAGGCTCTGAACGTTACAGTTAACTGTCAGTTTTGCGTCGGATTCGAAAATCTAGACTCACAGGAGATCGACCATAAGGTGCCCGAGGCAGCAATAGACCCTTGGAGACAGGTCGGCCGGAGGACGATGTATTGAATCGCGACGCAATTTGTGTGTTCCATCGTCATGAACAGGCTCTGAACATTACAATTAACTGTCAGTTTTGCGTCGGATTCGAAAATCTGGACTCACAGGAGAACGACCATAAGGTGACCGAGGCAGCAATAGACCCTTGGAGACAGGTCGGCCGGAGGACGATGTATTGAATCGCGACGCGATTTGTGTGTTCCATCGTCATTATCAGAATCTGAACGTTACAATTAACTGTCAGTTTTGCGTCGGATTCGAAAATCTAGACTCACAGGAGATCGACCATAAGGTGCCCGAGGCAGCAATAGACCCTTGGAGACAGGTCGGCCGGAGGACGATGTATTGAATCGCGACGCAATTTGTGTGTTCCATTGTCATTAACAGGCGCTGAACGTTACAATAAACTGTCAGTTTTGCGTCGGATTCGAAAAACTAGACTCACAGAAGAACGACAATAAGGTGACCGAGGCAACACTAGACCCTTGGAGACAAGTCGGCTGGAGGACGATGTATTGAATCGCGACGCAATTTGTGTGTTCCATCGTCATTAACAGGCTCTGAACCTTACAATTAACGGTCAGTTTTGCGTCATATTTGAAAATCTAGACTCAGAGAAGAACGACCATAAGGTGCCCGAGGCAGCACTAGACCCTTGGAGACAAGTCGGCTGGAGGACGATGTATTGAATCGCGACGCAATTTGTGTGTTCCATCGTCATTAACAGGCTCTGAACGTTACAATTAACTGTCAGTTTTGCGTCGGATTCGATTATCTAGACTCACAGGGGATCGACCATAAGGTGCCCGAGGCAGCAATACACCCTTGGAGACAGGTCGGCCGGAGGACGACGTACTGAATCGCGACGCGATTTGTGTGTTCCATTGTCATTAAGAGGCTCTGAACCTTACAATTAAATGTAAGTTTTGCGTCGGATTCGAAAATCTAGACTCACAGAAGAACGACCATAAGGTGCCCGAGGCAGCACTAGACCCTTGGAGACAGGTCGGCCGGAGGACGATGAATTGAATCGCGACGCGATTTGTGTGTTCCATCGTCATTAACAGGCTCTGAACGTTACAATTAACTGCCAGTTTTGCGTCGGATTCGAAAATCTAGTCTCACAGGAGAACGACCATAAGGTGCCCGAGGCAGCAATAGACCCTTGGAGACAGGTCGGCCGGAGGACGATGTATTGAATCGCGACGGGATTTGTGTGTTCCATCGTCATTAACAGGCTCTGAACGTTACAATTAACTGTCAGTTTTGCGTCGGATTCGAAAATCTAGACTCACAGGAGATCGACCATAAGGTGCCCGAGGCAGCAATAGACCCTTGGAGGCAGGTCGGCCGGAGGACGATGTATTGTATCGCGACGCGATTTGTGAGTTCCATTGTCATTAAGAGGCTCTGAACCTTACAATTAACTGTCAGTTTTGCATCGGAATCGAAAATCTAGACTCACAGGAGAACGACCATAAGGTGTCCGAGGCAGCACTAGACCCTTGGAGACAAGTCGGCTGGAGGACGATGTATTGAATCGCGACGCAATTTGTGTGTTCCATCGTCATTAACAGGCTCTGAACGTTACAATTAACTGTCAGTTTTGCGTCGGATTCGATAATCTAGACTCACAGGAGATCGACCATAAGGTGCCCGAGGCAGCAATACACCCTTGGAGACAGGTCGGCCGGAGGACGACGTATTGAATCGCGACTCGATTTGTGTGTTCCATTGTCATTAAGAGGCTCTGAACCTTACAATTAACTGTAAGTTTTGCGTCGGATTCGAAAATCTAGACTCACAGAAGAACGACCATAAGGTGCCCGAGGCAGCACTAGACCCTTGGAGACAAGACGGCTGGAGGACGATGTATTGAATCGCGACGCAATTTGTGTGTTCCATCGTCATTAACAGGCTCTGAACGTTACAATTAACTGTCAGTTTTGCGTCGGATTCGATAATCTAGACTCACAGGAGATCGACCATAAGGTGCCCGAGGCAGCAACACACCCTTGGAGACAGGTCGGCCGGAGGACGACGTATTGAATCGCGACGCGATTTGTGTGTTCCATTGTCATTAAGAGGCTCTGAACCTTACAATTAACTGTAAGTTTTGCGTCGGATTCGAAAATCTAGACTCACAGAAGAACGACCATAAGGTACCCGAGGCAGCACTAGACCCTTGGAGACAAGTCGGCTGGAGGACGATGTATTGAATCGCGACGCGATTTGTGTGTTCCATTGTCATTTACAGGCTCTGAACGATACAATTAACTGTCAGTTTTGCGTCGGATTCGAAAATCTAGACTCACAGGAGATCGACCATAAGGTGCCCAGGCAGCAATAGACCCTTGGAGACAGGTCGGCCGGAGGACGATGTATTGAATCGCGACGCAATTTTTGTGTTCCATCGTCATTAACAGGATCTGAACCTTACAATTAACTGTCAGTTTTGCGTCGGATTCGAAAATCTAGACTCACAGAAGAACGACCATAAGGTGACCGAGGCAACACTAGACCCTTGGAGACAAGTCGGCTGGAGGACGATGTATTGAATCGCGACGCAATTTGTGTGTTCCATCGTCATTAACAGGCTCTGAACCTTACAATTAACTGTCAGTTTTGCGTCGGATTCATAAGTCTAGACTCACAGGAGAACGACCATAAGGTGCCCGAGGCAGCAATAGACCCTTGGAGACAGGTCGGCCGGAGGACGATGTATTGAATCGCGACGCAATTTGTGTGTTCCATCGTCATTAACAGGCTCTGAACCTTACAATTAACTGTCAGTTTTGCGTCGGATTCGAAAATCCAGACTCACAGGAGATCGACCATAAGGTGCCCGAGGCAGCAATACACCCTTGGAGACAGGTCGGCCGGAGGACGACGTATTGAATCGCGACGCGATTTGTGTGTTCCATTGTCATTAAGAGGCTCTGAACGTTACAATTAACTGTCAGTTTTGCGTCGGATTCATAAGTCTAGACTCACAGGAGAACGACCATAAGGTGCCCGAGGCAGCAATAGACCCTTGGAGACAGGTCAGCCGGAGGACGATGTATTGAATCGCGACGCAATTTGTGTGTTCCATCGTCATTAACAGGCTCTGAACGTTACAATTAACTGTCAGTTTTGCGTCGGATTCGAAAAACTAGACTCACAGGGGATCGACCATTGGGTGCCCGAGGCAGCAATAGACCCTTGGAGACAGGTCGGCCAACGGACGATGTATTGAATCGCGACGCAATTTGTGTGTTCCATTGTCATTAAGAGGCTCTGAACCTTACAATTAACTGTCAGTTTTGCGTCGGATTCGAAAATCTAGACTCACAGAGGAACGACCATAAGGTGCCCGAGGCAGCACTAGACCCTTGGAGACAAGTCGGCTGGAGGACGATGTATTGAATCGCGACGCGATTTGTGTGTTCCATCGTCATTAACAGGCTCTGAACTTTACAATTAACTGTCAGTTTTGCGTCGGATTCGATAATCTAGACTCACAGGGGATCGACCATAAGGTGCCCGAGGCAGCAATACACCCTTAGAGACAGGTCGGCCGGAGGACGACGTATTGAATCGCGACGCGATTTGTGTGTTCCATTGTCATTAAGAGGCTCTGAACCTTACAATTAACTGTAAGTTTTGCGTCGGATTCGAAAATCTAGACTCACAGAAGAACGACCATAAGGTGCCCGAGGCAGCCCTAGACCCTTGGAGACAGGTCGGCCGGAGGACGATGAATTGAATCGCGACGCGATTTGTGTGTTCCATCGTCATTAACAGGCTCTGAACGTTACAATTAACTGCCAGTTTTGCGTCGGATTCGAAAATCTAGACTCACAGGAGTACGACCATAAGGTGCCCGAGGCAGGAATAGACCCTTGGAGACAGGTCGGCCGGAGGACGATGTATTGAATCGCTACGGGATTTGTGTGTTCCATCGTCATTAACAGGCTCTGAACGTTACAATTAACTGTCAGTTTTGCGTCGGATTCGAAAATCTAGACTCACAGGAGATCGACCATAAGGTGCCCGAGGCAGCAATAGACCCTTGGAGGCAGGTCGGCCGGAGGACGATGTATTGAATCGCGACGCGATTTGTGAGATCCATTGTCATTAAGAGGCTCTGAACCTTACAATTAACTGTCAGTTTTGCATCGGAATCGAAAATCTAGACTCACAGGAGAACGACCATAAGGTGTCCGAGGCAGCACTAGACCCTTGGAGACAAGTCGGCTGGAGGACGATGTACTGAATCGCGACGCGATTTGTGTGTTCCATTGTCATTAAGAGGCTCTGAACCTTAAAATTAACTGTCAGTTTTGCGTCGGATTCGAAAATATAGACTCACAGGAGAACGACCATACGGTGTCCGAGGCAGCACTAGACCCTTGGAGACAAGTCGGCTGGAGGACGATGAATTGAATCGCGACGCAATTAGTGTGTTCCATCGTCATTAACAGGCTCTGAACGTTACAATTAACTGTCAGTTTTGCGTCGCATTCGAAAATCTAGACTCACAGGAGATCGACCATAAGGTGCCCGAGGCAGCAATAGACCCTTGGAGACAGGTCGGCCGGAGGACGGTGTATTGAATCGCGACGCGATATGTGTGTTCCATCGTCATTAACAGGCTCTGAACCTTACAATTAACTGTCAGTTTTGCGTCGGATTCGAAAATCTAGACTCACAGGAGAACGACCATAAGGTGACCGAGGCAGCAATAGACCCTTGGAGACAGGTCGGCCGGAAGACGATGTATTGAATCGCGACGCGATTTGTGTGTTCCATCGTCATTATCAGGCTCTGAACGTTACAGTTAACTGTCAGTTTTGCGTCGGATTCGAAAATCTAGACTCACAGGAGATCGACCATAAGGTGCCCGAGGCAGCAATAGACCCTTGGAGACAGGTCGGCCGGAGGACGATGTATTGAATCGCGACGCAATTTGTGTGTTCCATCGTCATGAACAGGCTCTGAACATTACAATTAACTGTCAGTTTTGCGTCGGATTCGAAAATCTAGACTCACAGGAGAACGACCATAAGGTGACCGAGGCAGCAATAGACCCTTGGAGACAGGTCGGCCGGAGGACGATGTATTGAATCGCGACGCGATTTGTGTGTTCCATCGTCATTATCAGAATCTGAACGTTACAATTAACTGTCAGTTTCGCGTCGGATTCGAAAATCTAGACTCACAGGAGATCGACCATAAGGTGCCCGAGGCAGCAATAGACCCTTGGAGACAGGTCGGCCAGAGGACGACGTATTGAATCGCGACGCGATTTGTGTGTTCCATTGTCATTAAGAGGCTCTGAACCTTACAATTAACTGTAAGTTTTGCGTCGGATTCGAAAATCTAGACTCACAGAAGAACGACCATAAGGTGCCCGAGGCAGCACTAGACCCTTGGAGACAGGTCGGCCGGAGGACGATGAATTGAATCGCGACGCGATTTGTGTGTTCCATCGTCATTAACAGGCTCTGAACGTTACAATTAACTGCCAGTTTTGCGTCGGATTCGAAAATCTAGACTCACAGGAGTACGACCATAAGGTGCCCGAGGCAGCAATAGACCCTTGGAGACAAGTCGGCTGGAGGACGATGTATTGAATCGCGACGCAATTTGTGTGTTCCATCGTCATTAACAGGCTCTGAACGTTACAATTAACTGTCAGTTTTGCGTCGGATTCGATAATCTAGACTCACAGGGGATCGACCATAAGGTGCCCGAGGCAGCAATACACCCTTGGAGACAGGTCGGCCGGAGGACGACGTATTGAATCGCGACGCGATTTGTGTGTTCCATTGTCATTAAGAGGCTCTGAACCTTACAATTAACTGTAAGTTTTGCGTCGGATTCGAAAATCTAGACTCACAGAAGAACGACCATAAGGTGCCCGAGGCAGCACTAGACCCTTGGAGACAGGTCGGCCGGAGGACGATGAATTGAATCGCGACGCGATTTGTGTGTTCCATCTTCATTAACAGGCTCTGAACGTTACAATTAACTGCCAGTTTTGCGTCGGATTCGAAAATCTAGACTGACAGGAGTACGACCATAAGGTGCCCGAGGCAGCAATAGACCCTTGGAGACAGGTCGGCCGGAGGACGATGTATTGAATCGCGACGCAATTTGTGTGTTCCATCGTCATTAACAGGCTCTGAACCTTACAATTAACTGTCAGTTTTGCGTCGGATTCGAAAATCCAGACTCACAGGAGATCGACCATAAGGTGCCCGAGGCAGCAATACACCCTTGGAGACAGGTCGGCCGGAGGACGACGTATTGAATCGCGACGCGATTTGTGTGTTCCATTGTCATTAAGAGGCTCTGAACGTTACAATTAACTGTCAGTTTTGCGTCGGATTCATAAGTCTAGACTCACAGGAGAACGACCATAAGGTGCCCGAGGCAGCAATAGACCCTTGGAGACAGGTCAGCCGGAGGACGATGTATTGAATCGCGACGCAATTTGTGTGTTCCATCGTCATTAACAGGCTCTGAACGTTACAATTAACTGTCAGTTTTGCGTCGGATTCGAAAAACTAGACTCACAGGGGATCGACCATAGGGTGCCCGAGGCAGCAATAGACCCTTGGAGACAGGTCGGCCAACGGACGATGTATTGAATCGCGACGCAATTTGTGTGTTCCATTGTCATTAAGAGGCTCTGAACCTTACAATTAACTGTAAGTTTTGCGTCGGA
This sequence comes from Schistocerca nitens, assembly GCF_023898315.1. Lineage (NCBI taxonomy): Eukaryota > Metazoa > Arthropoda > Insecta > Orthoptera > Acrididae > Schistocerca > Schistocerca nitens. Next base: position 1,197,321,816 of record NC_064615.1, on the reverse strand, counting down.
TTCGATAATCTAGACTCACAGGGGATCGACCATAAGGTGCCCGAGGCAGCAATACACCCTTAGATACAGGTCGGCCGGAGGACGACGTATTGAATCGCGACGCGATTTGTGTGTTCCATTGTCATTAAGAGGCTCTGAACCTTACAATTAACTGTAAGTTTTGCGTCGGATTCGAAAATCTAGACTCACAGAAGAACGACCATAAGGTGCCCGAGGCAGCCCTAGACCCTTGGAGACAGGTCGGCCGGAGGACGATGAATTGAATCGCGACGCGATTTGTGTGTTCCATCGTCATTAACAGGCTCTGAACGTTACAATTAACTGCCAGTTTTGCGTCGGATTCGAAAATCTAGACTCACAGGAGTACGACCATAAGGTGCCCGAGGCAGGAATAGACCCTTGGAGACAGGTCGGCCGGAGGACGATGTATTGAATCGCTACGGGATTTGTGTGTTCCATCGTCATTAACAGGCTCTGAACGTTACAATTAACTGTCAGTTTTGCGTCGGATTCGAAAATCTAGACTCACAGGAGATCGACCATAAGGTGCCCGAGGCAGCAATAGACCCTTGGAGGCAGGTCGGCCGGAGGACGATGTATTGAATCGCGACGCGATTTGTGAGATCCATTGTCATTAAGAGGCTCTGAACCTTACAATTAACTGTCAGTTTTGCATCGGAATCGAAAATCTAGACTCACAGGAGAACGACCATAAGGTGTCCGAGGCAGCACTAGACCCTTGGAGACAAGTCGGCTGGAGGACGATGTATTGAATCGCGACGCGATTTGTGTGTTCCATTGTCATTAAGAGGCTCTGAACCTTAAAATTAACTGTCAGTTTTGCGTCGGATTCGAAAATATAGACTCACAGGAGAACGACCATACGGTGTCCGAGGCAGCACTAGACCCTTGGAGACAAGTCGGCTGGAGGACGATGAATTGAATCGCGACGCAATTAGTGTGTTCCATCGTCATTAACAGGCTCTGAACGTTACAATTAACTGTCAGTTTTGCGTCGCATTCGAAAATCTAGACTCACAGGAGATCGACCATAAGGTGCCCGAGGCAGCAATAGACCCTTGGAGACAGGTCGGCCGGAGGACGGTGTATTGAATCGCGACGCGATATGTGTGTTCCATCGTCATTAACAGGCTCTGAACCTTACAATTAACTGTCAGTTTTGCGTCGGATTCGAAAATCTAGACTCACAGGAGAACGACCATAAGGTGACCGAGGCAGCAATAGACCCTTGGAGACAGGTCGGCCGGAAGACGATGTATTGAATCGCGACGCGATTTGTGTGTTCCATCGTCATTATCAGGCTCTGAACGTTACAGTTAACTGTCAGTTTTGCGTCGGATTCGAAAATCTAGACTCACAGGAGATCGACCATAAGGTGCCCGAGGCAGCAATAGACCCTTGGAGACAGGTCGGCCGGAGGACGATGTATTGAATCGCGACGCAATTTGTGTGTTCCATCGTCATGAACAGGCTCTGAACATTACAATTAACTGTCAGTTTTGCGTCGGATTCGAAAATCTAGACTCACAGGAGAACGACCATAAGGTGACCGAGGCAGCAATAGACCCTTGGAGACAGGTCGGCCGGAGGACGATGTATTGAATCGCGACGCGATTTGTGTGTTCCATCGTCATTATCAGAATCTGAACGTTACAATTAACTGTCAGTTTTGCGTCGGATTCGAAAATCTAGACTCACAGGAGATCGACCATAAGGTGCCCGAGGCAGCAATAGACCCTTGGAGACAGGTCGGCCAGAGGACGACGTATTGAATCGCGACGCGATTTGTGTGTTCCATTGTCATTAAGAGGCTCTGAACCTTACAATTAACTGTAAGTTTTGCGTCGGATTCGAAAATCTAGACTCACAGAAGAACGACCATAAGGTGCCCGAGGCAGCACTAGACCCTTGGAGACAGGTCGGCCGGAGGACGATGAATTGAATCGCGACGCGATTTGTGTGTTCCATCGTCATTAACAGGCTCTGAACGTTACAATTAACTGCCAGTTTTGCGTCGGATTCGAAAATCTAGACTCACAGGAGTACGACCATAAGGTGCCCGAGGCAGCACTAGACCCTTGGAGACAAGTCGGCTGGAGGACGATGTATTGAATCGCGACGCAATTTGTGTGTTCCATCGTCATTAACAGGCTCTGAACGTTACAATTAACTGTCAGTTTTGCGTCGGATTCGATAATCTAGACTCACAGGGGATCGACCATAAGGTGCCCGAGGCAGCAATACACCCTTGGAGACAGGTCGGCCGGAGGACGACGTATTGAATCGCGACGCGATTTGTGTGTTCCATTGTCATTAAGAGGCTCTGAACCTTACAATTAACTGTAAGTTTTGCGTCGGATTCGAAAATCTAGACTCACAGAAGAACGACCATAAGGTGCCCGAGGCAGCACTAGACCCTTGGAGACAGGTCGGCCGGAGGACGATGAATTGAATCGCGACGCGATTTGTGTGTTCCATCTTCATTAACAGGCTCTGAACGTTACAATTAACTGCCAGTTTTGCGTCGGATTCGAAAATCTAGACTGACAGGAGTACGACCATAAGGTGCCCGAGGCAGCAATAGACCCTTGGAGACAGGTCGGCCGGAGGACGATGTATTGAATCGCTACGGGATTTGTGTGTTCCATCGTCATTAACAGGCTCTGAACGTTACAATTAACTGTCAGTTTTGCGTCGGATTCGAAAATCTAGACTCACAGGAGATCGACCATAAGGTGCCCGAGGCAGCAATAGACCCTTGGAGGCAGGTCGGCCGGAGGACGATGTATTGAATCGCGACGCGATTTGTGAGATCCATTGTCATTAAGAGGCTCTGAACCTTACAATTAACTGTCAGTTTTGCATCGGAATCGAAAATCTAGACTCACAGGAGAACGACCATAAGGTGTCCGAGGCAGCACTAGACCCTTGGAGACAAGTCAGCTGGAGGACGATGTATTGAATCGCGACGCAATTTGTGTGTTCCATCGTCATTAACAGGCTCTGAACGTTACAATTAACTGTCAGTTTTGCGTCGGATTCGATAATCTAGACTCACAGGAGATCGAACATAAGGTGCCCGAGGCAGCAATACACCCTTGGAGACAGGTCGGCCGGTGGACGACGTATTGAATCGCGACGCGATTTGTGTGTTCCATTGTCATTAAGAGGCTCTGAACCTTACAATTAACTGTAAGTTTTGCGTCGGATTCGAAAATCTAGACTCACAGAAGAACGACCATAAGGTGCCCGAGGCAGCATTAGACCCTTGGAGACAAGTCGGCTGGAGGACGATGTATTGAATCGCGACGCAATTTGTGTGTTCCATCGTCATTAACAGGCTCTGAACGTTACAATTAACTGTCAGTTTTGCGTCGGATTCGATAATCTAGACTCACAGGAGATCGACCATAAGGTGCCCGAGGCAGCAATACACCCTTGGAGACAGGTCGGCCGGAGGACGACGTATTGAATCGCGACGCGATTTGTGTGTTCCATTGTCATTAAGAGGCTCTGAACCTTACAATTAACTGTAAGTTTTGCGTCGGATTCGAAAATCTAGACTCACAGAAGAACGACCATAAGGTGCCCGAGGCAGCACTAAACCCTTGGAGACAAGTCGGCTGGAGGACGATGTATTGAATCGCGACGCGATTTGTGTGTTCCATTGTCATTTACAGGCTCTGAACGTTACAATTAACTATCAGTTTTGCGTCGGATTCGAAAATCTAGACTCACAGGAGATCGACCATAAGGTGCCCAGGCAGCAATAGACCCTTGGAGACAGGTCGGCCGGAGGACGATGTATTGAATCGCGACGCAATTTGTGTGTTCCATCGTCATTAACAGGCTCTGAACCTTACAATTAACTGTCAGTTTTGCGTCGGATTCATAAGGCTAGACTCACAGGAGAACGACCATAAGGTGTCCGAGGCAGCAATAGACCCTTGGAGACAGGTCGGCCGGAGGACGATGTATTGAATCGCGACGCAATTTGTGTGTTCCATCGTCATTAACAGGCTCTGAACCTTACAATTAACTGTCAGTTTTGCGTCGGATTCGAAAATCTAGACTCACAGGAGATCGACCATAAGGTGCCCGAGGCAGCAATACACCCTTGGAGACAGGTCGTCCGGAGGACGATGTATTGAATCGCGACGCGATTTGTGTGTTCCATTGTCATTAAGAGGCTCTGAACCTTACAATTAACTGTCAGTTTTGCGTCGGATTCATAAGTCTAGACTCACAGGAGAACGACCATAAGGTGCCCGAGGCTGCAATAGACCCTTGGAGACAGGTCGGCCGGAGGACGATGTATTGAATCGCGACGCAATTTGTGTGTTCCATCGTCATTAACAGGCTCTGAACGTTACAATTAACTGTCAGTTTTGCGTCGGATTCGAAAATCTAGACTCACAGGAGATCGACCATAAGGTGCCCAGGCAGCAATACACCCTTGGAGACAGGTCGGCCGGAGGACGATGTATTGAATCGCGACGCAATGTGTGTTCAATAGTCATTAACAGGCGCTGAACGTTACAATAAACTGTCAGTTTTGCGTCGGATTCGAAAAACTGGACTCACAGAAAAACGACCATAAGGTGACTGAGGCAACACTAGACCCTTGGAGACAAGTCGGCTGGAGGACGATGTATTGAATCGCGACGCAATTTGTGTGTTCCATCGTCATTAACAGGCTCTGAACCTTACAATTAACGGTCAGTTTTGCGTCAGATTCGAAAATCTAGACTCACAGAAGAACGACCATAAGGTGCCCGAGGCAGCACTAGACCCTTGGAGACAAGTCGGCTGGAGGACGATGTATTGAATCGCGACGCAATTTGTGTGTTCCATCGTCATTAACAGGCTCTGAACGTTACAATTAACTGTCAGTTTTGCGTCGGATTCGATAATCTAGACTCACAGGAGATCGACCATAAGGTGCCCGAGGCAGCAATACACCCTTGGAGACAGGTCGGCCGGAGGACGACGTATTGAATCGCGACGCAATTTGTGTGTTCCATTGTCATTAAGAGGCTCTGAAGCTTACAATTAACTGTCAGTTTTGCGTCGGATTCATAAGTCTAGACTCACAGGAGAACGACCATAAGGTGCCCGAGGCAGCAATAGACCCTTGGAGACAGGTCGGCCGGAGGACGATGTATTGAATCGCGACGCAATTTGTGTGTTCCATCGTCATTAACAGGCTCTGAACGTTACAATTAACTGTCAGTTTTGCGTCGGATTCGAAAATCTAGACTCACAGGAGATCGACCATAAGGTGCCCAGGCAGCAATAGACCCTTGGAGACAGGTCGGCCGGAGGACGATGTATTGAATCGCGACGCAATTTTTGTGTTCCATTGTCATTAACAGGATCTGAACCTTACAATTAACTGTCAGTTTTGCGTCGGATTCGAAAATCTAGACTCACAGAAGAACGACCATAAGGTGACCGAGGCAACACTAGACCCTTGGAGACAAGTCGGCTGGAGGACGATGTATTGAATCGCGACGCAATTTGTGTGTTCCATCGTCATTAACAGGCTCTGAACCTTACAATTAACTGTCAGTTTTGCGTCGGATTCGATAATCTAGACTCACAGGAGATCGACCATAAGGTGCCCGAGGCAGCAATACACCCTTGGAGACAGGTCGGCCGGAGGACGACGTATTGAATCGCGACGCGATTTGTGTGTTCCATTGTCATGAAGAGGCTCTGAACCTTACAATTAACTGTAAGTTTTGCGTCGGATTCGAAAATCTAGACTCACAGAAGAACGACCATAAGGTGCCCGAGGCAGCACTAAACCCTTGGAGACAAGTCGGCTGGAGGACGATGTATTGAATCGCGACGCGATTTGTGTGTTCCATTGTCATTTACAGGCTCTGAACGTTACAATTAACTATCAGTTTTGCGTCGGATTCGAAAATCTAGACTCACAGGAGATCGACCATAAGGTGCCCAGGCAGCAATAGACCCTTGGAGACAGGTCGGCCGGAGGACGATGTATTGAATCGCGACGCAATTTGTGTGTTCCATCGTCATTAACAGGCTCTGAACCTTACAATTAACTGTCAGTTTTGCGTCGGATTCATAAGGCTAGACTCACAGGAGAACGACCATAAGGTGCCCGAGGCTGCAATAGACCCTTGGAGACAGGTCGGCCGGAGGACGATGTATTGAATCGCGACGCAATTTGTGTGTTCCATCGTCATTAACAGGCTCTGAACGTTACAATTAACTGTCAGTTTTGCGTCGGATTCGAAAATCTAGACTCACAGGAGATCGACCATAAGGTGCCCAGGCAGCAATACACCCTTGGAGACAGGTCGGCCGGAGGACGATGTATTGAATCGCGACGCAATGTGTGTTCAATAGTCATTAACAGGCGCTGAACGTTACAATAAACTGTCAGTTTTGCGTCGGATTCGAAAAACTGGACTCACAGAAAAACGACCATAAGGTGACTGAGGCAACACTAGACCCTTGGAGACAAGTCGGCTGGAGGACGATGTATTGAATCGCGACGCAATTTGTGTGTTCCATCGTCATTAACAGGCTCTGAACCTTACAATTAACGGTCAGTTTTGCGTCAGATTCGAAAATCTAGACTCACAGAAGAACGACCATAAGGTGCCCGAGGCAGCACTAGACCCTTGGAGACAAGTCGGCTGGAGGACGATGTATTGAATCGCGACGCAATTTGTGTGTTCCATCGTCATTAACAGGCTCTGAACGTTACAATTAACTGTCAGTTTTGCGTCGGATTCGATAATCTAGACTCACAGGAGATCGACCATAAGGTGCCCGAGGCAGCAATACACCCTTGGAGACAGGTCGGCCGGAGGACGACGTATTGAATCGCGACGCAATTTGTGTGTTCCATTGTCATTAAGAGGCTCTGAAGCTTACTATTAACTGTCAGTTTTGCGTCGGATTCATAAGTCTAGACTCACAGGAGAACGACCATAAGGTGCCCGAGGCAGCAATAGACCCTTGGAGACAGGTCGGCCGGAGGACGATGTATTGAATCGCGACGCAATTTGTGTGTTTCATCGTCATTAACAGGCTCTGAACGTTACAATTAACTGTCAGTTTTGCGTCGGATTCGAAAATCTAGACTCACAGGAGATCGACCATAAGGTGCCCAGGCAGCAATAGACCCTTGGAGACAGGTCGGCCGGAGGACGATGTATTGAATCGCGACGCAATTTTTGTGTTCCATTGTCATTAACAGGATCTGAACCTTACAATTAACTGTCAGTTTTGCGTCGGATTCGAAAATCTAGACTCACAGAAGAACGACCATAAGGTGACCGAGGCAACACTAGACCCTTGGAGACAAGTCGGCTGGAGGACGATGTATTGAATCGCGACGCAATTTGTGTGTTCCATCGTCATTAACAGGCTCTGAACCTTACAATTAACTGTCAGTTTTGCGTCGGATTCATAAGTCTAGACTCACAGGAGAACGACCATAAGGTGCCCGGGGCAGCAATAGACCCTTGGAGACAGGTCGGCCGGAGGACGATGTATTGAATCGCGACGCAATTTGTGTGTTCCATCGTCATTAACAGGCTCTGAACCTTACAATTAACTGTAAGTTTTGCGTCGGATTCGAAAATCTAGACTCACAGAAGAACGACCATAAGGTGCCCGAGGCAGCATTAGACCCTTGGAGACAAGTCGGCTGGAGGACGATGTATTGAATCGCGACGCAATTTGTGTGTTCCATCGTCATTAACAGGCTCTGAACGTTACAATTAACTGTCAGTTTTGCGTCGGATTCGATAATCTAGACTCACAGGAGATCGACCATAAGGTGCCCGAGGCAGCAATACACCCTTGGAGACAGGTCGGCCGGAGGACGACGTATTGAATCGCGACGCGATTTGTGTGTTCCATTGTCATTAAGAGGCTCTGAACCTTACAATTAACTTTAAGTTTTGCGTCGGATTCGAAAATCTAGACTCACAGAAGAACGACCATAAGGTGCCCGAGGCAGCACTAAACCCTTGGAGACAAGTCGGCTGGAGGACGATGTATTGAATCGCGACGCGATTTGTGTGTTCCATTGTCATTTACAGGCTCTGAACGTTACAATTAACTATCAGTTTTGCGTCGGATTCGAAAATCTAGACTCACAGGAGATCGACCATAAGGTGCCCAGGCAGCAATAGACCCTTGGAGACAGGTCGGCCGGAGGACGATGTATTGAATCGCGACGCAATTTGTGTGTTCCATCGTCATTAACAGGCTCTGAACCTTACAATTAACTGTCAGTTTTGCGTCGGATTCATAAGGCTAGACTCACAGGAGAACGACCATAAGGTGTCCGAGGCAGCAATAGACCCTTGGAGACAGGTCGGCCGGAGGACGATGTATTGAATCGCGACGCAATTTGTGTGTTCCATCGTCATTAACAGGCTCTGAACCTTACAATTAACTGTCAGTTTTGCGTCGGATTCGAAAATCTAGACTCACAGGAGATCGACCATAAGGTGCCCGAGGCAGCAATACACCCTTGGAGACAGGTCGTCCGGAGGACGATGTATTGAATCGCGACGCGATTTGTGTGTTCCATTGTCATTAAGAGGCTCTGAACCTTACAATTAACTGTCAGTTTTGCGTCGGATTCATAAGTCTAGACTCGCAGGAGAACGACCATAAGGTGCCCGAGGCTGCAATAGACCCTTGGAGACAGGTCGGCCGGAGGACGATGTATTGAATCGCGACGCAATTTGTGTGTTCCATCGTCATTAACAGGCTCTGAACGTTACAATTAACTGTCAGTTTTGCGTCGGATTCGAAAATCTAGACTCACAGGAGATCGACCATAAGGTGCCCAGGCAGCAATACACCCTTGGAGACAGGTCGGCCGGAGGACGATGTATTGAATCGCGACGCAATGTGTGTTCAATAGTCATTAACAGGCGCTGAACGTTACAATAAACTGTCAGTTTTGCGTCGGATTCGAAAAACTGGACTCACAGAAAAACGACCATAAGGTGACTGAGGCAACACTAGACCCTTGGAGACAAGTCGGCTGGAGGACGATGTATTGAATCGCGACGCAATTTGTGTGTTCCATCGTCATTAACAGGCTCTGAACCTTACAATTAACGGTCAGTTTTGCGTCAGATTCGAAAATCTAGACTCACAGAAGAACGACCATAAGGTGCCCGAGGCAGCACTAGACCCTTGGAGACAAGTCGGCTGGAGGACGATGTATTGAATCGCGACGCAATTTGTGTGTTCCATCGTCATTAACAGGCTCTGAACGTTACAATTAACTGTCAGTTTTGCGTCGGATTCGATAATCTAGACTCACAGGAGATCGACCATAAGGTGCCCGAGGCAGCAATACACCCTTGGAGACAGGTCGGCCGGAGGACGACGTATTGAATCGCGACGCAATTTGTGTGTTCCATTGTCATTAAGAGGCTCTGAAGCTTACAATTAACTGTCAGTTTTGCGTCGGATTCATAAGTCTAGACTCACAGGAGAACGACCATAAGGTGCCCGAGGCAGCAATAGACCCTTGGAGACAGGTCGGCCGGAGGACGATGTATTGAATCGCGACGCAATTTGTGTGTTCCATCGTCATTAACAGGCTCTGAACGTTACAATTAACTGTCAGTTTTGCGTCGGATTCGAAAATCTAGACTCACAGGAGATCGACCATAAGGTGCCCAGGCAGCAATAGACCCTTGGAGACAGGTCGGCCGGAGGACGATGTATTGAATCGCGACGCAATTTTTGTGTTCCATTGTCATTAACAGGATCTGAACCTTACAATTAACTGTCAGTTTTGCGTCGGATTCGAAAATCTAGACTCACAGAAGAACGACCATAAGGTGACCGAGGCAACACTAGACCCTTGGAGACAAGTCGGCTGGAGGACGATGTATTGAATCGCGACGCAATTTGTGTGTTCCATCGTCATTAACAGGCTCTGAACCTTACAATTAACTGTCAGTTTTGCGTCGGATTCGATAATCTAGACTCACAGGAGATCGACCATAAGGTGCCCGAGGCAGCAATACACCCTTGGAGACAGGTCGGCCGGAGGACGACGTATTGAATCGCGACGCGATTTGTGTGTTCCATTGTCATGAAGAGGCTCTGAACCTTACAATTAACTGTAAGTTTTGCGTCGGATTCGAAAATCTAGACTCACAGAAGAACGACCATAAGGTGCCCGAGGCAGCACTAAACCCTTGGAGACAAGTCGGCTGGAGGACGATGTATTGAATCGCGACGCGATTTGTGTGTTCCATTGTCATTTACAGGCTCTGAACGTTACAATTAACTATCAGTTTTGCGTCGGATTCGAAAATCTAGACTCACAGGAGATCGACCATAAGGTGCCCAGGCAGCAATAGACCCTTGGAGACAGGTCGGCCGGAGGACGATGTATTGAATCGCGACGCAATTTGTGTGTTCCATCGTCATTAACAGGCTCTGAACCTTACAATTAACTGTCAGTTTTGCGTCGGATTCATAAGGCTAGACTCACAGGAGAACGACCATAAGGTGCCCGAGGCTGCAATAGACCCTTGGAGACAGGTCGGCCGGAGGACGATGTATTGAATCGCGACGCAATTTGTGTGTTCCATCGTCATTAACAGGCTCTGAACGTTACAATTAACTGTCAGTTTTGCGTCGGATTCGAAAATCTAGACTCACAGGAGATCGACCATAAGGTGCCCAGGCAGCAATACACCCTTGGAGACAGGTCGGCCGGAGGACGATGTATTGAATCGCGACGCAATGTGTGTTCAATAGTCATTAACAGGCGCTGAACGTTACAATAAACTGTCAGTTTTGCGTCGGATTCGAAAAACTGGACTCACAGAAAAACGACCATAAGGTGACTGAGGCAACACTAGACCCTTGGAGACAAGTCGGCTGGAGGACGATGTATTGAATCGCGACGCAATTTGTGTGTTCCATCGTCATTAACAGGCTCTGAACCTTACAATTAACGGTCAGTTTTGCGTCAGATTCGAAAATCTAGACTCACAGAAGAACGACCATAAGGTGCCCGAGGCAGCACTAGACCCTTGGAGACAAGTCGGCTGGAGGACGATGTATTGAATCGCGACGCAATTTGTGTGTTCCATCGTCATTAACAGGCTCTGAACGTTACAATTAACTGTCAGTTTTGCGTCGGATTCGATAATCTAGACTCACAGGAGATCGACCATAAGGTGCCCGAGGCAGCAATACACCCTTGGAGACAGGTCGGCCGGAGGACGACGTATTGAATCGCGACGCAATTTGTGTGTTCCATTGTCATTAAGAGGCTCTGAAGCTTACTATTAACTGTCAGTTTTGCGTCGGATTCATAAGTCTAGACTCACAGGAGAACGACCATAAGGTGCCCGAGGCAGCAATAGACCCTTGGAGACAGGTCGGCCGGAGGACGATGTATTGAATCGCGACGCAATTTGTGTGTTTCATCGTCATTAACAGGCTCTGAACGTTACAATTAACTGTCAGTTTTGCGTCGGATTCGAAAATCTAGACTCACAGGAGATCGACCATAAGGTGCCCAGGCAGCAATAGACCCTTGGAGACAGGTCGGCCGGAGGACGATGTATTGAATCGCGACGCAATTTTTGTGTTCCATTGTCATTAACAGGATCTGAACCTTACAATTAACTGTCAGTTTTGCGTCGGATTCGAAAATCTAGACTCACAGAAGAACGACCATAAGGTGACCGAGGCAACACTAGACCCTTGGAGACAAGTCGGCTGGAGGACGATGTATTGAATCGCGACGCAATTTGTGTGTTCCATCGTCATTAACAGGCTCTGAACCTTACAATTAACTGTCAGTTTTACGTCGGATTCATAAGTCTAGACTCACAGGAGAACGACCATAAGGTGCCCGGGGCAGCAATAGACCCTTGGAGACAGGTCGGCCGGAGGACGATGTATTGAATCGCGACGCAATTTGTGTGTTCCATCGTCATTAACAGGCTCTGAACCTTACAATTAACTGTCAGTTTTGCGTCGGATTCGAAAATCTAGAGTCACAGGAGATCGACCATAAGGTGCCCGAGGCAGCTATCGACCCTTGGAGACAGGTCGGCCGGAGGACGATGTATTGAATCGCGACGCGATTTGTGTGTTCCATCGTCATTAACAGGCTCTGAACGTTACAATTAACTGTCAGTTTTGCGTCGGATTCGAAAATCTAGACTCACAGGAGATCGACCATAAGCTGCCCGAGGCAGCAATAGACCCTTGGAGACAGGTCGGCCGGAGGACGATGTATTGAATCGCGACGCGATTTGTGAGTTCCATTGTCATTTACAGGCTCTGAACCTTACAATTAACTGTAAGTTTTGCGTCGGATTCGAAAATCTAGACTCACAGAAGAACGACCATAAGGTGCCCGAGGCAGCACTAGACCCTTGGAGACAAGTCGGCTGGAGGACGATGTATTGAATCGCGACGCGATTTGTGTGTTCCGTCGTCATTAACAGGCTCTGAACGTTACAATTAACTGTCAGTTTTGCGTCGTATTCGAAAGACTAGACTCACAGCAGATCGACCATAGGGTGCCCGAGTCAGCAATAGACCCTTGGAGACAGGTCGGCCGAAGGACGATGTATTGAATCGCGACGCAATTTGTGTGTTCCATTGTCATTAAGAGGTTCTGAACCTTACAATTAACTGTAAGTTTTGCGTCGGATTCGAAAATCTAGACTCACAGAAGAACGACCATAAGGTGCCCGAGGCAGCACTAGACCCTTGGAGACAAGTCGGCTGGAGGTCGATGTATTGAATCGCGACGCGATTTGTGTGTTCCATCGTCATTAACAGGCTCTGAACGTTACAATTAACTGCCAGTTTTGCGTCGGATTCGAAAATCTAGACTCACAGGAGAACGACCATAAGGTGCCCGAGGCAGCAATAGACCCTTGGAGACAGGTCGGCCGGAGGACGATGTATTGAATCGCGACGGGATTTGTGTGTTCCATCGTCATTAACAGGCTCTGAACGTTACAATTAACTGTCAGTTTTGCGTCGGATTCGAAAATCTAGACTCACAGGAGATCGACCATAAGGTGCCCGAGGCAGCAATAGACCCTTGGAGGCAGGTCGGCCGGAGGACGATGTATTGAATCGCGACGCGATTTGTGAGTTCCATTGTCATTAAGAGGCTCTGAACCTTACAATTAACTGTCAGTTTTGCATCGGAATCGAAAATCTAGACTCACAGGAGAACGACCATAAGGTGTCCGAGGCAGCACTAGACCCTTGGAGACAAGTCTTCTGGAGGACGATGTATTGAATCGCGACGCAATTTGTGTGTTCCATCGTCATTAACAGGCTCTGAACGTTACAATTAACTGTCAGTTTTGCGTCGGATTCGATAATCTAGACTCACAGGAGATCGACCATAAGGTGCCCGAGGCAGCAATACACCCTTGGAGACAGGTCGGCCGGGGGACGACGTATTGAACCGCGACGCGATTTGTGTGTTCCATTGTCATTAAGAGGCTCTGAACCTTACAATTAACTGTAAGTTTTGCGTCGGATTCGAAAATCTAGACTCACAGAAGAACGACCATAAGGTGCCCGAGGCAGCACTAGACCCTTGGAGACAAGTCGGCTGGAGGACGATGTATTGAATCGCGACGCAATTTGTGTGTTCCATCGTCATTAACAGGCTCTGAACGTTACACTTAACTGTCAGTTTTGCGTCGGATTCGATAATCTAGACTCACAGGAGATCGACCATAAGGTGCCCGAGGCAGCAATACACCCTTGGAGACAGGTCGGCCGGAGGACGACGTATTGAATCGCGACGCGATTTGTGTGTTCCATTGTCATTAAGAGGCTCTGAACCTTAGAATTAACTGTAAGTTTTGCGTCGGATTCGAAAATCTAGGCTCACAGAACGACCATAGTGTACCCGAGGCAGCACTAGACCCTTGGAGACAAGTCGGCTGGAGGACGATGTATTGAATCGCGACGCGATTTGTGTGTTCCATTGTCATTTACTGGCTCTGAACGTTACAATTAACTGTCAGTTTTGCGTCGGATTCGAAAATCTAGACTCACAGGAGATCGACCATAAGGTGCCCAGGCAGCAATAGACCCTTGGAGACAGGTCGGCCGGAGGACGATGTATTGAATCGCGACGCAATTTTTGTGTTCCATCGTCATTACCAGGATCTGAACCTTACAATTAACTGTCAGTTTTGCGTCGGATTCGAAAATCTAGACTCACAGAAGAACGACCATAAGGTGACCGAGGCAACACTAGACCCTTGGAGACAAGTCGGCTGGAGGACGATGTATTGAATCGCGACGCAATTTGTGTGTTCCATCGTCATTAACAGGCTCTGAACCTTACAATTAACTGTCAGTTTTGCGTCGGATTCGAAAATCTAGACTCACAGGAGAACGACCATAAGGTGCCCGAGGCAGCAATAGACCCTTGGAGACAGGTCGGCCGGAGGACGATGTATTGAATCGGGACACAATTTGTGTGATCCATCGTCATTAACAGGCTCTGAACCTTACAACTAACTGTCAGTTTTGCGTCGGATTCGAAAATCTAGACTCACAGGAGATCGACCATAAGGTGCCCAGGCAGCAATAGACCCTTGGAGACAGGTCGGCCGGAGGACGATGTATTGAATCGCGACGCAATTTTTGTGTTCCATCGTCATTAACAGGATCTGAACCTTACAATTAACTGTCAGTTTTGCGTCGGATTCGAAAATCTAGACTCACAGAAGAACGACCATAAGGTGACCGAGGCAACACTAGACCCTTGGAGACAAGTCGGCTGGAGGACGATGTATTGAATCGCGACGCAATTTGTGTGTTCCATCGTCATTAACAGGCTCTGAACCTTACAATTAACTGTCAGTTTTGCGTCGGATTCATAAGTCTAGACTCACAGGAGAACGACCATAAGGTGCCCGAGGCAGCAATAGACCCTTGGAGACAGGTCGGCCGGAGGACGATGTATTGAATCGCGACGCAATTTGTGTGTTCCATCGTCATTAACAGGCTCTGAACCTTACAATTAACTGTCAGTTTTGCGTCGGATTCGAAAATCTAGACTCACAGGAGATCGACCATAAGGTGCCCGAGGCAGCTATAGACCCTTGGAGACAGGTCGGCCGGAGGACGACGTATTGAATCGCGACGCGATTTGTGTGTTCCATTGTCATTAAGAGGCTCTGAACCTTACAACTAACTGTAAGTTTTGCGTCGGATTCGAAAATCTAGACTCACAGAAGAACGACCATAAGGTGCCCGAGGCAGCACTAGACCCTTGGAGACAAGTCGGCTGGATGATGATGTATTGAATCACGACGCAATTTCTGTTCCATCGTCATTAACAGGCTCTGAACCTTACAATTAACTGTCAGTTTTGCGTCGGATTCATAAGTCTAGACTCACAGGAGAACGACCATAAGGTGCCCGAGGCAGCAATAGACCCTTGGAGACAGGTCGGCCGGAGGACGATGTATTGAATCGCGACGCAATTTGTGTGTTCCATCGTCATGAACAGGCTCTGAACATTACAATTAACTGTCAGTTTTGCGTCGGATTCGAAAATCTAGACTCACAGGAGATCGACCATAAGGTGCCCGAGGCGGCAATAGGTCCTTGGAGACAGGTCGGCCGGAGGACGATGTATTGAATCGCGACGCGATTTGTGTGTTCCATCGTCATTAACAGGCTCTGAACCTTACAATTAACTGTCAGTTTTGCGTCGGATTCGAAAATCTAGACTCACAGGAGAACGACCATAAGGTGACCGAGGCAGCAATAGACCCTTGGAGACAGGTCGGCCGGAGGACGCGATTTGTGTGTTCCATCGTCATTATCAGGCTCTGAACGTTACAATTAACTGTCAGTTTTGCGTCGGATTCGAAAATCTAGACTCACAGGAGATCGACCATAAGGTGCCCTAGGCAGCAATAGACCCTTGGAGACAGGTCGGCCGGAGGACGATGTATTGAATCGCGACGCAATTTGTGTGTTCCATTGTCATTAAGAGGCTCTGAACGTTACAATTAACTGTCAGTTTGGCGTAGAATTCGAAAATCTAGACTCACAGAAGAACGACCGGTGCCCGAGGCAGCACTAGACCCTTGGAGACAGGTCGGCCGGAGGACGATGTATTGAATCGCGACGGGATTTGTGTGTTCCGTCGTCATTAACAGGCTCTGAACGTTACAATTAACTGTCAGTTTTGCGTCGGATTCGAAAATCTGGACTCACAGGAGATCGACCATAAGGTGCCCGAGGCAGCAATAGACCCTTGGAGACAGGTCGGCCGGAGGACGATGTAGTGAATCGCGACGCAGTTTGTGTGTTCCATTGTCATTAAGAGGCTCTGAACCTTACAATTAACGGTCAGTTTTGCGTCAGATTCGAAAATCTAGACTCACAGAAGAACGACCATAAGTTGCCCGAGGCAGCACTAGACCCTTGGAGACAAGTCGGCTGGAGGACGATGTATTGAATCGCGACGCAACTTGTGTGTTCCATCGTCATTAACAGGCTCTGAACGTTACAATTAACTGTCAGTTTTGCGTCGGATTCGAAAATCTAGACTCACAGGAGATCGACCATAAGGTGCCCGAGGCAGCAATAGACCCTTGGAGACAGGCCGGCCGGAGGACGATGTATTGAATCGCGACGCAATTTGTGTGTTCCATCGTCATTAACAGGATCTGAACCTTACAATTAACTGTCAGTTTGGCGTCGGACTCGAAAATCTAGACTCACAGAAGAACGACCATAAGGTGACCGAGGCAACACTAGACCCTTGGAGACAAGTCGGCTGGAGGACGATGTATTGGTTCGCGACGCAATTTGTGTGTTCCATCGTCATTAACAGGCTCTGAACCTTACAATTAACTGTCAGTTTTGCGTCGGATTCATAAGTCTAGACTCACAGGAGAACGACCATAAGGTGCCCGAGGCAGCAATAGACCCTTGGAGACAGGTCGGCCGGAGGACGATGTATTGAATCGCGACGCAATTTGTGTGTTCCATCGTCATTAACAGGCTCTGAACGTTACAATTAACTGTCAGTTTTGCGTCGGATTCGAAAATCTAGACTCACAGGAGATCGACCATAAGGTGCCCGAGGCAGCAATAGACCCTTGGAGACAGGTCGGCCGGAGGACGATGTATTGAATCGCGACGCGATTTGTGTGTTCCATCGTCATTAACAGGCTCTGAACGTTACAATTAACTGTCAGTTTTGCGTCGGATTCGAAAATCTAGACTCACAGGAGATCGACCATAAGGTGCCCGAGGCAGCAATAGACCCTTGGAGACAGGTCGGCCGGAGGACGATGTATTGAATCGCGACGCAATTTGTGTGTTCCATCGTCATTAACAGGCTCTGAACGTTACAATTAACTGTCAGTTTTGCGTCGGATACGAAAATCTAGACTCACAGGAGATCGACCATAAGGTGCCCGAGGCAGCAATAGACCCTTGGAGACAGGTCGGCCGGAGGACGATGTATTGAATCGCGACGCAATTTGTGTGTTCCATTGTCATTATGAGGCTCTGAACCTTACAATTAACGGTCAGTTTTGCGTCGGATTCGAAAATCTAGACTCACAGATGAACGACCATAGGGTGCCCGAGGCAGCACTAGACCCTTGGAGACAAGTCGGCTGGAGGACGATGTATTGAATCGCGACGCGATTTGTGTGTTCCATCGTCATTAACAGTCGCTGAACGATACAATTAACTGTCAGTTTTGCGTCGGATTCGAAAATCTAGACTCACAGGAGATCGACCATAAGGCGCCCGAGGAAGCAATAGACCCTTGGAGACAGGTCGGCCGGAGGACGATGTATTGAATCGCGACGCAATTTGTGTGTTCCATCGTCATTAACAGGCTCTGAACGTTACAATTAAGTGTCAGTTTTGCGTCGGATTCGAAAATCTAGACTCACAGGAGATCGACCATAAGGTGCCCGAGGCGGCAATAGGTCCTTGGAGACAGGTCGGCCGGAGGACGATGTATTGAATCGCGACGCGATTTGTGTGTTCCATCGTCATTAACAGGCTCTGAACCTTACAATTAACTGTCAGTTTTGCGTCGGATTCGAAAATCTAGACTCACAGGAGAACGACCATAAGGTGACCGAGGCAGCAATAGACCCTTGGAGACAGGTCGGCCGGAGGACGATGTATTGAATCGCGACGCGATTTGTGTGTTCCATCGTCATTATCAGGCTCTGAACGTTACAATTAACTGTCAGTTTTGCGTCGGATTCGAAAATCTAGACTCACAGGAGATCGACCATAAGGTGCCCTAGGCAGCAATAGACCCTTGGAGACAGGTCGGCCGGAGGACGATGTATTGAATCGCGACGCAATTTGTGTGTTCCATTGTCATTAAGAGGCTCTGAACGTTACAATTAACTGTCAGTTTGGCGTAGAATTCGAAAATCTAGACTCACAGAAGAACGACCGGTGCCCGAGGCAGCACTAGACCCTTGGAGACAGGTCGGCCGGAGGACGATGTATTGAATCGCGACGGGATTTGTGTGTTCCGTCGTCATTAACAGGCTCTGAACGTTACAATTAACTGTCAGTTTTGCGTCGGATTCGAAAATCTGGACTCACAGGAGATCGACCATAAGGTGCCCGAGGCAGCAATAGACCCTTGGAGACAGGTCGGCCGGAGGACGATGTAGTGAATCGCGACGCAGTTTGTGTGTTCCATTGTCATTAAGAGGCTCTGAACCTTACAATTAACGGTCAGTTTTGCGTCAGATTCGAAAATCTAGACTCACAGAAGAACGACCATAAGGTGCCCGAGGCAGCACTAGACCCTTGAAGACAAGTCGGCTGGAGGACGATGTATTGAATCGCGACGCAATTTGTGTGTTCCATCGTCATTAACAGGCTCTGAACCTTACAATTAACTGTCAGGTTTGCGTCGGATTCATAAGTCTAGACTCACAGGAGAACGACCATAAGGTGCCCGAGGCAGCAATAGACCATTGGAGACAGGTCGGCCGGAGTACGATGTATTGAATCGCGACGCAATTTGTGTGTTCCATCGTCATTAACAGGCTCTGAACGTTACAATTAATTGTCAGTTTTGCGTCGGATTCGAAAATCTAGACTCACAGGAGATCGACCATAAGGTGCCCGAGGCAGCAATAGACCCTTGGAGACAGGCCGGCCGGAGGACGATGTATTGAATCGCGACGCAATTTGTGTGTTCCATCGTCATTAACAGGATCTGAACCTTACAATTAACTGTCAGTTTGGCGTCGGACTCGAAAATCTAGACTCACAGAAGAACGACCATAAGGTGACCGGGGCAACACTAGACCCTTGGAGACAAGTCGGCTGGAGGACGATGTATTGAATCGCGACGCAATTTGTGTGTTCCATTGTCATTAAGAGGCTCTGAACCTTACAATTAACGGTCAGTTTTGCGTCGGATTCGAAAATCTAGACTCACAGATGAACGACCATAGGGTGCCCGAGGCAGCACTAGACCCATGGAGACAAGTCGGCTGAAGGACGATGTATTGAATCGCGACGCGATTTGTGTGTTCCATCGTCATTAACAGTCGCTGAACGATACAATTAACTGTCAGTTTTGCGTCGGATTCGAAAATCTAGACTCACAGGAGATCGACCATAAGGCGCCCGAGGCAGCAATAGACCCTTGGAGACAGGTCGGCCGGAGGACGATGTATTGAATCGCGACGCAATTTGTGTGTTCCATCGTCATTAACAGGCTCTGAACGTTACAATTAAGTGTCAGTTTTGCGTCGGATTCGAAAATCTAGACTCACAGGAGATCGACCATAAGGTGCCCGAGGCAGCAATAGACCCTTGGAGACAGGTCGGCCGGAGGACGATGTATTGAATCGCGACGGGATTTGTGTGTTCCATCGTCATTAACAGGCTCTGAACGTTACAATTAACTGTCAGTTTTGCGTCGGATTCGAAAATCTAGACTCACAGGAGATCGATCATAAGGTGCCCGAGGCAGCACTAGACCCTTGGAGACAAGTCGGCTGGAGGACGATGTATTGAATCGCGACGCAATTTGTGTGTTCCATCGTCATTAACAGGCTCTGAACGTTACAATTAACTGTCAGTTTTGCGTCGGATTCGATAATCTAGACTCACAGGAGATCGACCATAAGGTGCCCGGGGCAGCAATACACCCTTGGAGACAGGTCGGCCGGAGGACGACGTATTGAATCGCGACGCGATTTGTGTGTTCCATTGTCATTAAGAGGCTCTGAACCTTACAATTAACTGTAAGTTTTGCGTCGGGTTCGAAAATCTAGACTCACAGAAGAACGACCATAAGGTGCCCGAGGCAGCACTAGACCCTTGGAGACAAGTCGGCTGGAGGATGATGTATTGAATCGCGACGCAATTTGTGTGTTCCATCGTCATTAACAGGCTCTGAACCTTACAATTAACTGTCAGTTTTGCGTCGGATTCATAAGTCTAGACTCACAGGAGAACGACCATAAGGTGCCCGGGGCAGCAATAGACCCTTGGAGACAGGTCGGCCGGAGGACGATGTATTGAATCGCGACGCAATTTGTGTGTTCCATCGTCATTAACAGGCTCTGAACCTTACAATTAACTGTCAGTTTTGCGTCGGATTCGAAAATCTAGACTCACAGGAGATCGACCATAAGGTGCCCGAGGCAGCTATCGACCCTTGGAGACAGGTCGGCCGGAGGACGATGTATTGAATCGCGACGCGATTTGTGTGTTCCATCGTCATTAAGAGGCTCTGAACGTTACAATTAACTGTCAGTTTTGCGTCGGATTCGAAAATCTAGACTCACAGGAGATCGACCATAAGCTGCCCGAGGCAGCAAAAGACCCTTGGAGACAGGTCGGCCGGAGGACGATGTATTGAATCGCGACGCGATTTGTGAGTTCCATTGTCATTTACAGGCTCTGAACCTTACAATTAACTGTAAGTTTTGCGTCGGATTCGAAAATCTAGACTCACAGAAGAACGACCATAAGGTGCCCGAGGCAGCACTAGACCCTTGGAGACAAGTCGGCTGGAGGACGATGTATTGAATCGCGACGCGATTTGTGTGTTCCGTCGTCATTAACAGGCTCTGAACGTTACAATTAACTGTCAGTTTTGCGTCGTATTCGAAAGACTAGACTCACAGCAGATCGACCATAGGGTGCCCGAGTCAGCAATAGACCCTTGGAGACAGGTCGGCCGAAGGACGATGTATTGAATCGCGACGCAATTTGTGTGTTCCATTGTCATTAAGAGGTTCTGAACCTTACAATTAACTGTCAGTTTTGCGTCGGATTCGAAAATCTAGACTCACAGAGGAACGACCATAAGGTGCCCGAGGCAGCACTAGACCCTTGGAGATAAGTCGGCTGGAGGTCGATGTATTGAATCGCGACGCGATTTGTGTGTTCCATCGTCATTAACAGGCTCTGAACGTTACAATTAACTGCCAGTTTTGCGTCGGATTCGAAAATCTAGACTCACAGGAGAACGACCATAAGGTGCCCGAGGCAGCAATAGACCCTTGGAGACAGGTCGGCCGGAGGACGATGTATTGAATCGCGACGGGATTTGTGTGTTCCATCGTCATTAACAGGCTCTGAACGTTACAATTAACTGTCAGTTTTGCGTCGGATTCGAAAATCTAGACTCACAGGAGATCGACCATAAGGTGCCCGAGGCAGCAATAGACCCTTGGAGGCAGGTCGGCCGGAGGACGATGTATTGAATCGCGACGCGATTTGTGAGTTCCATTGTCATTAAGAGGCTCTGAACCTTACAATTAACTGTCAGTTTTGCATCGGAATCGAAAATCTAGACTCACAGGAGAACGACCATAAGGTGTCCGAGGCAGCACTAGACCCTTGGAGACAAGTCTTCTGGAGGACGATGTATTGAATCGCGACGCAATTTGTGTGTTCCATCGTCATTAACAGGCTCTGAACGTTACAATTAACTGTCAGTTTTGCGTCGGATTCGATAATCTAGACTCACAGGAGATCGACCATAAGGTGCCCGAGGCAGCAATACACCCTTGGAGACAGGTCGGCCGGGGGACGACGTATTGAACCGCGACGCGATTTGTGTGTTCCATTGTCATTAAGAGGCTCTGAACCTTACAATTAACTGTAAGTTTTGCGTCGGATTCGAAAATCTAGACTCACAGAAGAACGACCATAAGGTGCCCGAGGCAGCACTAGACCCTTGGAGACAAGTCGGCTGGAGGACGATGTATTGAATCGCGACGCAATTTGTGTGTTCCATCGTCATTAACAGGCTCTGAACGTTACACTTAACTGTCAGTTTTGCGTCGGATTCGATAATCTAGACTCACAGGAGATCGACCATAAGGTGCCCGAGGCAGCAATACACCCTTGGAGACAGGTCGGCCGGAGGACGACGTATTGAATCGCGACGCGATTTGTGTGTTCCATTGTCATTAAGAGGCTCTGAACCTTACAATTAACTGTAAGTTTTGCGTCGGATTCGAAAATCTAGGCTCACAGAACGACCATAAGGTACCCGAGGCAGCACTAGACCCTTGGAGACAAGTCGGCTGGAGGACGATGTATTGAATCGCGACGCGATTTGTGTGTTCCATTGTCATTTACTGGCTCTGAACGTTACAATTAACTGTCAGTTTTGCGTCGGATTCGAAAATCTAGACTCACAGGAGATCGACCATAAGGTGCCCAGGCAGCAATAGACCCTTGGAGACAGGTCGGCCGGAGGACGATGTATTGAATCGCGACGCAATTTTTGTGTTCCATCGTCATTACCAGGATCTGAACCTTACAATTAACTGTCAGTTTTGCGTCGGATTCGAAAATCTAGACTCACAGAAGAACGACCATAAGGTGACCGAGGCAACACTAGACCCTTGGAGACAAGTCGGCTGGAGGACGATGTATTGAATCGCGACGCAATTTGTGTGTTCCATCGTCATTAACAGGCTCTGAACCTTACAATTAACTGTCAGTTTTGCGTCGGATTCGAAAATCTAGACTCACAGGAGAACGACCATAAGGTGCCCGAGGCAGCAATAGACCCTTGGAGACAGGTCGGCCGGAGGACGATGTATTGAATCGGGACACAATTTGTGTGATCCATCGTCATTAACAGGCTCTGAACCTTACAACTAACCGTCAGTTTTGCGTCGGATTCGAAAATCTAGACTCACAGGAGATCGACCATAAGGTGCCCAGGCAGCAATAGACCCTTGGAGACAGGTCGGCCGGAGGACGATGTATTGAATCGCGACGCAATTTTTGTGTTCCATCGTCATTAACAGGATCTGAACCTTACAATTAACTGTCAGTTTTGCGTCGGATTCGAAAATCTAGACTCACAGAAGAACGACCATAAGGTGACCGAGGCAACACTAGACCCTTGGAGACAAGTCGGCTGGAGGACGATGTATTGAATCGCGACGCAATTTGTGTGTTCCATCGTCATTAACAGGCTCTGAACCTTACAATTAACTGTCAGTTTTGCGTCGGATTCATAAGTCTAGACTCACAGGAGAACGACCATAAGGTGCCCGAGGCAGCAATAGACCCTTGGAGACAGGTCGGCCGGAGGACGATGTATTGAATCGCGACGCAATTTGTGTGTTCCATCGTCATTAACAGGCTCTGAACCTTACAATTAACTGTCAGTTTTGCGTCGGATTCGAAAATCTAGACTCACAGGAGATCGACCATAAGGTGCCCGAGGCAGCTATAGACCCTTGGAGACAGGTCGGCCGGAGGACGACGTATTGAATCGCGACGCGATTTGTGTGTTCCATTGTCATTAAGAGGCTCTGAACCTTACAACTAACTGTAAGTTTTGCGTCGGATTCGAAAATCTAGACTCACAGAAGAACGACCATAAGGTGCCCGAGGCAGCACTAGACCCTTGGAGACAAGTCGGCTGGATGATGATGTATTGAATCACGACGCAATTTCTGTTCCATCGTCATTAACAGGCTCTGAACCTTACAATTAACTGTCAGTTTTGCGTCGGATTCATAAGTCTAGACTCACAGGAGAACGACCATAAGGTGCCCGAGGCAGCAATAGACCCTTGGAGACAGGTCGGCCGGAGGACGATGTATTGAATCGCGACGCAATTTGTGTGTTCCATCGTCATGAACAGGCTCTGAACATTACAATTAACTGTCAGTTTTGCGTCGGATTCGAAAATCTAGACTCACAGGAGATCGACCATAAGGTGCCCGAGGCGGCAATAGGTCCTTGGAGACAGGTCGGCCGGAGGACGATGTATTGAATCGCGACGCGATTTGTGTGTTCCATCGTCATTAACAGGCTCTGAACCTTACAATTAACTGTCAGTTTTGCGTCGGATTCGAAAATCTAGACTCACAGGAGAACGACCATAAGGTGACCGAGGCAGCAATAGACCCTTGGAGACAGGTCGGCCGGAGGACGCGATTTGTGTGTTCCATCGTCATTATCAGGCTCTGAACGTTACAATTAACTGTCAGTTTTGCGTCGGATTCGAAAATCTAGACTCACAGGAGATCGACCATAAGGTGCCCTAGGCAGCAATAGACCCTTGGAGACAGGTCGGCCGGAGGACGATGTATTGAATCGCGACGCAATTTGTGTGTTCCATTGTCATTAAGAGGCTCTGAACGTTACAATTAACTGTCAGTTTGGCGTAGAATTCGAAAATCTAGACTCACAGAAGAACGACCGGTGCCCGAGGCAGCACTAGACCCTTGGAGACAGGTCGGCCGGAGGACGATGTATTGAATCGCGACGGGATTTGTGTGTTCCGTCGTCATTAACAGGCTCTGAACGTTACAATTAACTGTCAGTTTTGCGTCGGATTCGAAAATCTGGAATCACAGGAGATCGACCATAAGGTGCCCGAGGCAGCAATAGACCCTTGGAGACAGGTCGGCCGGAGGACGATGTAGTGAATCGCGACGCAGTTTGTGTGTTCCATTGTCATTAAGAGGCTCTGAACCTTACAATTAACGGTCAGTTTTGCGTCAGATTCGAAAATCTAGACTCACAGAAGAACGACCATAAGGTGCCCGAGGCAGCACTAGACCCTTGGAGACAAGTCGGCTGGAGGACGATGTATTGAATCGCGACGCAACTTGTGTGTTCCATCGTCATTAACAGGCTCTGAACGTTACAATTAACTGTCAGTTTTGCGTCGGATTCGAAAATCTAGACTCACAGGAGATCGACCATAAGGTGCCCGAGGCAGCAATAGACCCTTGGAGACAGGCCGGCCGGAGGACGATGTATTGAATCGCGACGCAATTTGTGTGTTCCATCGTCATTAACAGGATCTGAACCTTACAATTAACTGTCAGTTTGGCGTCGGACTCGAAAATCTAGACTCACAGAAGAACGACCATAAGGTGACCGAGGCAACACTAGACCCTTGGAGACAAGTCGGCTGGAGGACGATGTATTGGTTCGCGACGCAATTTGTGTGTTCCATCGTCATTAACAGGCTCTGAACCTTACAATTAACTGTCAGTTTTGCGTCGGATTCATAAGTCTAGACTCACAGGAGAACGACCATAAGGTGCCCGAGGCAGCAATAGACCCTTGGAGACAGGTCGGCCGGAGGACGATGTATTGAATCTCGACGCAATTTGTGTGTTCCATCGTCATTAACAGGCTCTGAACGTTACAATTAACTGTCAGTTTTGCGTCGGATTCGAAAATCTAGACTCACAGGAGATCGACCATAAGGTGCCCGAGGCAGCAATAGACCCTTGGAGACAGGTCGGCCGGAGGACGATGTATTGAATCGCGACGCGATTTGTGTGTTCCATCGTCATTAACAGGCTCTGAACGTTACAATTAACTGTCAGTTTTGCGTCGGATTCGAAAATCTAGACTCACAGGAGATCGACCATAAGGTGCCCGAGGCAGCAATAGACCCTTGGAGACAGGTCGGCCGGAGGACGATGTATTGAATCGCGACGCAATTTGTGTGTTCCATCGTCATTAACAGGCTCTGAACGTTACAATTAACTGTCAGTTTTGCGTCGGATACGAAAATCTAGACTCACAGGAGATCGACCATAAGGTGCCCGAGGCAGCAATAGACCCTTGGAGACAGGTCGGCCGGAGGACGATGTATTGAATCGCGACGCAATTTGTGTGTTCCATTGTCATTATGAGGCTCTGAACCTTACAATTAACGGTCAGTTTTGCGTCGGATTCGAAAATCTAGACTCACAGATGAACGACCATAGGGTGCCCGAGGCAGCACTAGACCCTTGGAGACAAGTCGGCTGGAGGACGATGTATTGAATCGCGACGCGATTTGTGTGTTCCATCGTCATTAACAGTCGCTGAACGATACAATTAACTGTCAGTTTTGCGTCGGATTCGAAAATCTAGACTCACAGGAGATCGACCATAAGGCGCCCGAGGAAGCAATAGACCCTTGGAGACAGGTCGGCCGGAGGACGATGTATTGAATCGCGACGCAATTTGTGTGTTCCATCGTCATTAACAGGCTCTGAACGTTACAATTAAGTGTCAGTTTTGCGTCGGATTCGAAAATCTAGACTCACAGGAGATCGACCATAAGGTGCCCGAGGCGGCAATATGTCCTTGGAGACAGGTCGGCCGGAGGACGATGTATTGAATCGCGACGCGATTTGTGTGTTCCATCGTCATTAACAGGCTCTGAACCTTACAATTAACTGTCAGTTTTGCGTCGGATTCGAAAATCTAGACTCACAGGAGAACGACCATAAGGTGACCGAGGCAGCAATAGACCCTTGGAGACAGGTCGGCCGGAGGACGATGTATTGAATCGCGACGCGATTTGTGTGTTCCATCGTCATTATCAGGCTCTGAACGTTACAATTAACTGTCAGTTTTGCGTCGGATTCGAAAATCTAGACTCACAGGAGATCGACCATAAGGTGCCCTAGGCAGCAATAGACCCTTGGAGACAGGTCGGCCGGAGGACGATGTATTGAATCGCGACGCAATTTGTGTGTTCCATTGTCATTAAGAGGCTCTGAACGTTACAATTAACTGTCAGTTTGGCGTAGAATTCGAAAATCTAGACTCACAGAAGAACGACCGGTGCCCGAGGCAGCACTAGACCCTTGGAGACAGGTCGGCCGGAGGACGATGTATTGAATCGCGACGGGATTTGTGTGTTCCGTCGTCATTAACAGGCTCTGAACGTTACAATTAACTGTCAGTTTTGCGTCGGATTCGAAAATCTGGACTCACAGGAGATCGACCATAAGGTGCCCGAGGCAGCAATAGACCCTTGGAGACAGGTCGGCCGGAGGACGATGTAGTGAATCGCGACGCAGTTTGTGTGTTCCATTGTCATTAAGAGGCTCTGAACCTTACAATTAACGGTCAGTTTTGCGTCAGATTCGAAAATCTAGACTCACAGAAGAACGACCATAAGGTGCCCGAGGCAGCACTAGACCCTTGAAGACAAGTCGGCTGGAGGACGATGTATTGAATCGCGACGCAATTTGTGTGTTCCATCGTCATTAACAGGCTCTGAACCTTACAATTAACTGTCAGGTTTGCGTCGGATTCATAAGTCTAGACTCACAGGAGAACGACCATAAGGTGCCCGAGGCAGCAATAGACTATTGGAGACAGGTCGGCCGGAGTACGATGTATTGAATCGCGACGCAATTTGTGTGTTCCATCGTCATTAACAGGCTCTGAACGTTACAATTAACTGTCAGTTTTGCGTCGGATTCGAAAATCTAGACTCACAGGAGATCGACCATAAGGTGCCCGAGGCAGCAATAGACCCTTGGAGACAGGCCGGCCGGAGGACGATGTATTGAATCGCGACGCAATTTGTGTGTTCCATCGTCATTAACAGGATCTGAACCTTACAATTAACTGTCAGTTTGGCGTCGGACTCGAAAATCTAGACTCACAGAAGAACGACCATAAGGAGACCGGGGCAACACTAGACCCTTGGAGACAAGTCGGCTGGAGGACGATGTATAGGTTCGCGACGCAATTTGTGTGTTCCATCGTCATTAACAGGCTCTGAACCTTTCAATTAACTGTCAGTTTTGCGTCGGATAAGAAAATCTAGACTCACAGGAGATCGACCATAAGGTGCCCGAGGCAGCAATAGACCGTTGGAGACAGGTCGGCCGGAGGACGATGTATTGAATCGCGACGGGATTTGTGTGTTCCATCGTCATTAGCAGGCTCTGAACGTTACAATTAACTGTCAGTTTTGCGTCGGATTCGAAAATCTAGACTCACAGGAGATCGACCTTAAGGTGCCCGAGGCAGCAATAGACCCTTGGAGACGCGTCGGCCGGAGGACGATGTATTGAATCGCGACGGGAATTGTGTGTTCCATCGTCATTAACAGGCTCTGAACGTTACAATTAACTGTCAGTTTTGCGTCGGATTCGAAAATCTAGACTCACAGGAGATCGACCATAAGGTGCCCGAGGCAGCAATAGACCCTTTGAGACAGGTCGGCCGGAGGACGATGTATTGAATCGCGACGCAATTTGTGTGTTCCATCGTCATTAACAGGCTCTGAACCTTACAATTAACTGTCAGTTTTGCGTCGGATACGAAAATCTAGACTCACAGGAGATCGACCATAAGGTGCCCGAGGCAGCAATAGACCATTGGAGACAGGTCGGCCGGAGGACGATGTATTGAATCGCGACGCAATTTGTGTGTTCCATTGTCATTAAGAGGCTCTGAACCTTACAATTAACGGTCAGTTTTGCGTCGGATTCGAAAATCTAGACTCACAGATGAACGACCATAGGGTGCCCGAGGCAGCACTAGACCCATGGAGACAAGTCGGCTGAAGGACGATGTATTGAATCGCGACGCGATTTGTGTGTTCCATCGTCATTAACAGTCGCTGAACGATACAATTAACTGTCAGTTTTGCGTCGGATTCGAAAATCTAGACTCACAGGAGATCGACCATAAGGCGCCCGAGGCAGCAATAGACCCTTGGAGACAGGTCGGCCGGAGGACGATGTATTGAATCGCGACGCAATTTGTGTGTTCCATCGTCATTAACAGGCTCTGAACGTTACAATTAAGTGTCAGTTTTGCGTCGGATTCGAAAATCTAGACTCACAGGAGATCGACCATAAGGTGCCCGAGGCAGCAATAGACCCTTGGAGACAGGTCGGCCGGAGGACGATGTATTGAATCGCGACGGGATTTGTGTGTTCCATCGTCATTAACAGGCTCTGAACGTTACAATTAACTGTCAGTTTTGCGTCGGATTCGAAAATCTAGACTCACAGGAGATCGATCATAAGGTGCCCGAGGCAGCACTAGACCCTTGGAGACAAGTCGGCTGGAGGACGATGTATTGAATCGCGACGCAATTTGTGTGTTCCATCGTCATTAACAGGCTCTGAACGTTACAATTAACTGTCAGTTTTGCGTCGGATTCGATAATCTAGACTCACAGGAGATCGACCATAAGGTGCCCGGGGCAGCAATACACCCTTGGAGACAGGTCGGCCGGAGGACGACGTATTGAATCGCGACGCGATTTGTGTGTTCCATTGTCATTAAGAGGCTCTGAACCTTACAATTAACTGTAAGTTTTGCGTCGGGTTCGAAAATCTAGACTCACAGAAGAACGACCATAAGGTGCCCGAGGCAGCACTAGACCCTTGGAGACAAGTCGGCTGGAGGATGATGTATTGAATCGCGACGCAATTTGTGTGTTCCATCGTCATTAACAGGCTCTGAACGTTACAATTAACTGTCAGTTTTGCGTCGGATTCGAAAATCTAGACTCAGAGGAGAACAACCATAAGGTGCCCGAGGCAGCAATACACCCTTGGAGACAGGTCGGCCGGAGGACGATGTATTGAATCGCGACGCAATTTGTGTGTTCCATTGTCATTAAGAGGCTCTGAACCTTACGATTAACTGTCAGTTTTGCGTCGCATTCGAAAATCTAGACTCACAGGAGAACGACAATAAGGTGCCCGAGGCAGCACTAGACCCTTGGAGACAAGTCGGCTGGAGGACGATGTATTGAATCGCGACGCGATTTGTGAGTTCCATTGTCATTTACAGGCTCTGAACGTTACAATTAACTGTCAGGTTTGCGTCGGATTCGAAAATCTAGACTCACAGGAGATCGATCATAAGGTGCCCGAGGCAGCAATAGACCCTTGGAGACAGGTCGGCCGGAGGACGATGTATTGAATCGCGACGCAATTTGTGTGTTCCATTGTCATTAAGAGGCTCTGAAACTTACAATTAACTGTCAGTTTTGCGTCGGATTCGAAAATCTAGACTCACAGAGGAACGACCATAAGGTGCCCGAGGCAGCAATAGACCCTTGGAGACAGGTCGGCCGGAGGACGATGTATTGAATCGCGACGCGATTTGTGTGTTCCATCGTCATTAACAGGCTCTGAACCGTACAATTAACTGTCAGTTTTGCGTCGGATTCGAAAATCTAGACTCACAGGAGAACGACCATACGGTGTCCGAGGCAGCACTAGACCCTTGGAGACAAGTCGGCTGGAGGACGATGAATTGAATCGCGACGCAATTAGTGTGCTCCATCGTCATTAACAGGCTCTGAACGTTACAATTAACTGTAAGTTTTGCGTCGGATTCGAAAATCTAGACTCACAGAAGAACGACCATAAGGTGCCCGAGGCAGCATTAGACCCTTGGAGACAAGTCGGCTGGAGGACGATGTATTGAATCGCGACGCAATTTGTGTGTTCCATCGTCATTAACAGGCTCCGAACGTTACAATTAACTGTCAGTTTTGCGTCGGATTCGATAATCTAGACTCACAGGAGATCGACCATAAGGTGCCCGAGGCAGCAATACACCCTTGGAGACAGGTCGGCCGGAGGACGACGTATTGAATCGCGACGCGATTTGTGTGTTCCATTGTCATTAAGAGGCTCTGAACCTTACAATTAACTGTAAGTTTTGCGTCGGATTCGAAAATCTAGACTCACAGAAGAACGACCATAAGGTGCCCAGGCAGCAATAGACCCTTGGAGACAGGTCGGCCGGAGGACGATGTATTGAATCGCGACGCAATTTGTGTGTTCCATCGTCATTAACAGGCTCTGAACCTTTCAATTAACTGCCAGTTTTGCGTCGGATTCATAAGGCTAGACTCACAGGAGAACGACCATAAGGTGTCCGAGGCAGCAATAGACCCTTGGAGACAGGTCGGCCGGAGGACGATGTATTGAATCGCGACGCAATTTGTGTGTTCCATCGTCATTAACAGGCTCTGAACCTTACAATTAACTGTCAGTTTTGCGTCGGATTCGAAAATCTAGACTCACAGGAGATCGACCATAAGGTGCCCGAGGCAGCAATACACCCTTGGAGACAGGTCGTCCGGAGGACGATGTATTGAATCGCGACGCGATTTGTGTGTTCCATTGTCATTAAGAGGCTCTGAACCTTACAATTAACTGTCAGTTTTGCGTCGGATTCATAAGTCTAGACTCACAGGAGAACGACCATAAGGTGCCCGAGGCTGCAATAGACCCTTGGAGACAGGTCGGCCGGAGGACGATGTATTGAATCGCGACGCAATTTGTGTGTTCCATCGTCATTAACAGGCTCTGAACGTTACAATTAACTGTCAGTTTTGCGTCGGATTCGAAAATCTAGACTCACAGGAGATCGACCATAAGGTGCCCAGGCAGCAATAGACCCTTGGAGACAGGTCGGCCGGAGGACGATGTATTGAATCGCGACGCAATGTGTGTTCAATAGTCATTAACAGGCGCTGAACGTTACAATAAACTGTCAGTTTTGCGTCGGATTCGAAAAACTGGACTCACAGAAAAACGACCATAAGGTGACTGAGGCAACACTAGACCCTTGGAGACAAGTCGGCTGGAGGACGATGTATTGAATCGCGACGCAATTTGTGTGTTCCATCGTCATTAACAGGCTCTGAACCTTACAATTAACGGTCAGTTTTGCGTCAGATTCGAAAATCTAGATTCACAGAAGAACGACCATAAGGTGCCCGAGGCAGCACTAGACCCTTGGAGACAAGTCGGCTGGAGGACGATGTATTGAATCGCGAAGCAATTTGTGTGTTCCATCGTCATTAACAGGCTCTGAACGTTACAATTAACTGTCAGTTTTGCGTCGGATTCATAAGTCTAGACTCACAGGAGAACGACCATAAGGTGCCCGAGGCAGCAATAGACCCTTGGAGACAGTTCGGCCGGAGGACGATGTATTGAATCGCGACGCAATTTGTGTGTTCCATCGTCATTAACAGGCTCTGAACGTTACAATTAACTGTCAGTTTTGCGTCGGATTCGAAAATCTAGACTCACAGGAGATCGACCATAAGGTGCCCAGGCAGCAATAGACCCTTGGAGACAGGTCGGCCGGAGGACAATGTATTGAATCGCGACGCAATTTTTGTGTTCCATTGTCATTAACAGGATCTGAACCTTACAATTAACTGTCAGTTTTGCGTCGGATTCGAAAATCTAGACTCACAGAAGAACGACCATAAGGTGACCGAGGCAACACTAGACCCTTGGAGACAAGTCGGCTGGAGGACGATGTATTGAATCGCGACGCAATTTGTGTGTTCCATCGTCATTAACAGGCTCTGAACCTTACAATTAACTGTCAGTTTTGCGTCGGATTCATAAGTCTAGACTCACAGGAGAACGACCATAAGGTGCCCGGGGCAGCAATAGACCCTTGGAGACAGGTCGGCCGGAGGACGATGTATTGAATCGCGACGCAATTTGTGTGTTCCATCGTCATTAACAGGCTCTGAACCTTACAATTAACTGTCAGTTTTGCGTCGGATTCGAAAATCTAGACTCACAGGAGATCGACCATAAGGTGCCCGAGGCAGCTATCGACCCTTGGAGACAGGTCGGCCGGAGGACGATGTATTGAATCGCGACGCGATTTGTGTGTTCCATCGTCATTAACAGGCTCTGAACGTTACAATTAACTGTCAGTTTTGCGTCGGATTCGAAAATCTAGACTCACAGGAGATCGACCATAAGCTGCCCGAGGCAGCAATAGACCCTTGGAGACAGGTCGGCCGGAGGACGATGTATTGAATCGCGACGCGATTTGTGAGTTCCATTGCCATTTACAGGCTCTGAACCTTACAATTAACTGTAAGTTTTGCGTCGGATTCGAAAATCTAGACTCACAGAAGAACGACCATAAGGTGCCCGAGGCAGCACTAGACCCTTGGAGACAAGTCGGCTGGAGGACGATGTATTGAATCGCGACGCGATTTGTGTGTTCCGTCGTCATTAACAGGCTCTGAACGTTACAATTAACTGTCAGTTTTGCGTCGGATTCGAAAGACTAGACTCACAGCAGATCGACCATAGGGTGCCCGAGTCAGCAATAGACCCTTGGAGACAGGTCGGCCGAAGGACGATGTATTGAATCGCGACGCAATTTGTGTGTTCCATTGTCATTAAGAGGTTCTGAACCTTACAATTAACTGTCAGTTTTGCGTCGGATTCGAAAATCTAGACTCACAGAGGAACGACCATAAGGTGCCCGAGGCAGCACTAGACCCTTGGAGATAAGTCGGCTGGAGGTCGATGTATTGAATCGCGACGCGATTTGTGTGTTCCATCGTCATTAACAGGCTCTGAACGTTACAATTAACTGCCAGTTTTGCGTCGGATTCGAAAATCTAGACTCACAGGAGAACGACCATAAGGTGCCCGAGGCAGCAATAGACCCTTGGAGACAGGTCGGCCGGAGGACGATGTATTGAATCGCGACGGGATTTGTGTGTTCCATCGTCATTAACAGGCTCTGAACGTTACAATTAACTGTCAGTTTTGCGTCGGATTCGAAAATCTAGACTCACAGGAGATCGACCATAAGGTGCCCGAGGCAGCAATAGACCCTTGGAGGCAGGTCGGCCGGAGGACGATGTATTGAATCGCGACGCGATTTGTGAGTTCCATTGTCATTAAGAGGCTCTGAACCTTACAATTAACTGTCAGTTTTGCATCGGAATCGAAAATCTAGACTCACAGGAGAACGACCATAAGGTGTCCGAGGCAGCACTAGACCCTTGGAGACAAGTCGGCTGGAGGACGATGTATTGAATCGCGACGCAATTTGTGTGTTCCATCGTCATTAACAGGCTCTGAACGTTACAATTAACTGTCAGTTTTGCGTCGGATTCGATAATCTAGACTCACAGGAGATCGACCATAAGGTGCCCGAGGCAGCAATACACCCTTGGAGACAGGTCGGCCGGGGGACGACGTATTGAACCGCGACGCGATTTGTGTGTTCCATTGTCATTAAGAGGCTCTGAACCCTACAATTAACTGTAAGTTTTGCGTCGGATTCGAAAATCTAGACTCACAGAAGAACGACCATAAGGTGCCCGAGGCAGCACTAGACCCTTGGAGACAAGTCGGCTGGAGGACGATGTATTGAATCGCGACGCAATTTGTGTGTTCCATCGTCATTAACACGCTCTGAACGTTACAATTAACTGTCAGTTTTGCGTCGGATTCGATAATCTAGACTCACAGGAGATCGACCATAAGGTGCCCGAGGCAGCAATACACCCTTGGAGACAGGTCGGCCGGAGGACGACGTATTGAATCGCGACGCGATTTGTGTGTTCCATTGTCATTAAGAGGCTCTGAACCTTACAATTAAATGTAAGTTTTGCGTCGGATTCGAAAATCTAGACTCACAGAACGACCATAAGGTACCCGAGGCAGCACTAGACCCTTGGAGACAAGTCGGCTGGAGGACGATGTATTGAATCGCGACGCGATTTGTGTGTTCCATTGTCATTTACTGGCTCTGAACGTTACAATTAACTGTCAGTTTTGCGTCGGATTCGAAAATCTAGACTCACAGGAGATCGACCATAAGGTGCCCAGGCAGCAATAGACCCTTGGAGACAGGTCGGCCGGAGGACGATGTATTGAATCGCGACGCAATTTTTGTGTTCCATCGTCATTAACAGGCTCTGAACCTTACAATTAACTGTCAGTTTTGCGTCGGATTCGAAAATCTAGACTCACAGAAGAACGACCATAAGGTGACCGAGGCAACACTAGACCCTTGGAGACAAGTCGGCTGGAGGACGATGTATTGAATCGGGACACAATTTGTGTGATCCATCGTCATTAACAGGCTCTGAACCTTACAACTAACTGTCAGTTTTGCGTCGGATTCGAAAATCTAGACTCACAGGAGATCGACCATAAGGTGCCCAGGCAGCAATAGACCCTTGGAGACAGGTCGGCCGGAGGACGATGTATTGAATCGCGACGCAATTTTTGTGTTCCATCGTCATTAACAGGCTCTGAACCTTACAATTAACTGTCAGTTTTGCGTCGGATTCGAAAATCTAGACTCACAGAAGAACGACCATAAGGTGACCGAGGCAACACTAGACCCTTGGAGACAAGTCGGCTGGAGGACGATGTATTGAATCGCGACGCAATTTGTGTGTTCCATCGTCATTAACAGGCTCTGAACCTTACAATTAACTGTCAGTTTTGCGTCGGATTCATAAGTCTAGACTCACAGGAGAACGACCATAAGGTGCCCGAGGCAGCAATAGACCCTTGGAGACAGGTCGGCCGGAGGACGATGTATTGAATCGCGACGCAATTTGTGTGTTCCATCGTCATTAACAGGCTCTGAACCTTACAATTAACTGTCAGTTTTGCGTCGGATTCGAAAATCTAGACTCACAGGAGATCGACCATAAGGTGCCCGAGGCAGCTATAGACCCTTGGAGACAGGTCGGCCGGAGGACGACGTATTGAATCGCGACGCGATTTGTGTGTTCCATTGTCATTAAGAGGCTCTGAACCTTACAACTAACTGTAAGTTTTGCGTCGGATTCGAAAATCTAGACTCACAGAAGAACGACCATAAGGTGCCCGAGGCAGCACTAGACCCTTGGAGACAAGTCGGCTGGAGGATGATGTATTGAATCACGACGCAATTTCTGTTCCATCGTCATTAACAGGCTCTGAACCTTACAATTAACTGTCAGTTTTGCGTCGGATTCATAAGTCTAGACTCACAGGAGAACGACCATAAGGTGCCCGAGGCAACAATAGACCCTTGGAGACAGGTCGGCCGGAGGACGATGTATTGAATCGCGACGCAATTTGTGTGTTCCATCGTCATTAACAGGCTCTGAACCTTACAATTAACTGTCAGTTTTGCGTCGGATTCGAAAATCTAGACTCACAGGAGAACGACCATAAGGGGACCGAGGCAGCAATAGACCCTTGGAGACAGGTCGGCCGGAGGACGCGATTTGTGTGTTCCATCGTCATTACCAGGCTCTGAACGTTACAATTAACTGTCAGTTTTGCGTCGGATTCGAAAATCTAGACTCACAGGAGATCGACCATAAGGTGCCCTAGGCAGCAATAGACCCTTGGAGACAGGTCGGCCGGAGGACGATGTATTGAATCGCGACGCAATTTGTGTGTTCCATTGTCATTAAGAGGCTCTGAACCTTACAATTAACTGTCAGTTTGGCGTAGAATTCGAAAATCTAGACTCACAGAAGAACGACCATAAGGTGCCCGAGGCAGCACTAGACCCTTGCAGACAGGTCGGCCGGAGGACGATGTATTGAATCGCGACGGGATTTGTGTGTTCCGTCGTCATTAACAGGCTCTGAACGTTACAATTAACTGTCAGTTTTGCGTCGGATTCGAAAATCTGGACTCACAGGAGATCGACCATAAGGTGCCCGAGGCAGCAATAGACCCTTGGAGACAGGTCGGCCGGAGGACGATGTAGTGAATCGCGACGCAGTTTGTGTGTTCCATTGTCATTAAGAGGCTCTGAACCTTACAATTAACGGTCAGTTTTGCGTCAGATTCGAAAATCTAGACTCACAGAAGAACGACCATAAGGTGCCCGAGGCAGCACTAGACCCTTGGAGACAAGTCGGCTGGAGGACGATGTATTGAATCGCGACGCAACTTGTGTGTTCCATCGTCATTAACAGGCTCTGAACGTTACAATAAACTGTCAGTTTTGCGTCGGATTCATAAGTCTAGACTCACAGGAGAACGACCATAAGGTGCCCGAGGCAGCAATAGACCCTTGGAGACAGGTCGGCCGGAGGACGATGTATTGAATCGCGACGCAATTTGTGTGTTCCATCGTCATTAACAGGCTCTGAACGTTACAATTAACTGTCAGTTTTGCGTCGGATTCGAAAATCTAGACTCACAGGAGATCGACCATAAGGTGCCCGAGGCAGCAATAGACCCTTGGAGACAGGTCGGCCGGAGGACGATGTATTGAATCGCGACGCGATTTGTGTGTTCCATCGTCATTAACAGGCTCTGAACGTTACAATTAACTGTCAGTTTTGCGTCGGATTCGAAAATCTAGACTCACAGGAGATCGACCATAAGGTGCCCGAGGCAGCAATAGACCCTTGGAGACAGGTCGGCCGGAGGACGATGTATTGAATCGCGACGGGATTTGTGTGTTCCATCGTCATTAACAGGCTCTGAACGTTACAATTAACTGTCAGTTTTGCGTCGGATACGAAAATCTAGACTCACAGGAGATCGACCATAAGGTGCCCGAGGCAGCAATAGACCCTTGGAGACAGGTCGGCCGGAGGACGATGTATTGAATCGCGACGCAATTTGTGTGTTCCATTGTCATTAAGAGGCTCTGAACCTTACAATTAACGGTCAGTTTTGCGTCGGATTCGAAAATCTAGACTCACAGATGAACGACCATAGGGTGCCCGAGGCAGCACTAGACCCTTGGAGACAAGTCGGCTGGAGGACGATGTATTGAATCGCGACGCGATTTGTGTGTTCCATCGTCATTAACAGTCGCTGAACGATACAATTAACTGTCAGTTTTGCGTCGGATTCGAAAATCTAGACTCACAGGAGATCGACCATAAGGCGCCCGAGGCAGCAATAGACCCTTGGAGACAGGTCGGCCGGAGGACGATGTATTGAATCGCGACGCAATTTGTGTGTTCCATCGTCATTAACAGGCTCTGAACGTTACAATTAAGTGTCAGTTTTGCGTCGGACTCGAAAATCTAGACTCACAGGAGATCGACCATAAGGTGCCCGAGGCGGCAATAGGTCCTTGGAGACAGGTCGGCCGGAGGACGATGTATTGAATCGCGACGCGATTTGTGTGTTCCATCGTCATTAACAGGCTCTGAACCTTACAATTAACTGTCAGTTTTGCGTCGGATTCGAAAATCTAGACTCAGAGGAGAACGACCATAAGGTGACCGAGGCAGCAATAGACCCTTGGAGACAGGTCGGCCGGAGGACGATGTATTGAATCGCGACGCGATTTGTGTGTTCCATCGTCATTATCAGGCTCTGAACGTTACAATTAACTGTCAGTTTTGCGTCGGATTCGAAAATCTAGACTCACAGGAGATCGACCATAAGGTGCCCTAGGCAGCAATAGACCCTTGGAGACAGGTCGGCCGGAGGACGATGTATTGAATCGCGACGCAATTTGTGTGTTCCATTGTCATTAAGAGGCTCTGAACGTTACAATTAACTGTCAGTTTTGCGTCGGATTCGAAAATCTGGACTCACAGGAGATCGACCATAAGGTGCCCGAGGCAGCAATAGACCCTTGGAGACAGGTCGGCCGGAGGACGATGTAGTGAATCGCGACGCAGTTTGTGTGTTCCATTGTCATTAAGAGGCTCTGAACCTTACAATTTACGGTCAGTTTTGCGTCAGATTCGAAAATCTAGACTCACAGAAGAACGACCATAAGGTGCCCGAGGCAGCACTAGACCCTTGAAGACAAGTCGGCTGGAGGACGATGTATTGAATCGCGACGCAATTTGTGTGTTCCATCGTCATTAACAGGCTCTGAACCTTACAATTAACTGTCAGGTTTGCGTCGGATTCATAAGTCTAGACTCACAGGAGAACGACCATAAGGTGCCCGAGGCAGCAATAGACCATTGGAGACAGGTCGGCCGGAGGACGATGTATTGAATCGCGACGCAATTTGTGTGTTCCATCGTCATTAACAGGCTCTGAACGTTACAATTAACTGTCAGTTTTGCGTCGGATTCGAAAATCTAGACTCACAGGAGATCGACCATAAGGTGCCCGAGGCAGCAATAGACCCTTGGAGACAGGCCGGCCGGAGGACGATGTATTGAATCGCGACGCAATTTGTGTGTTCCATCGTCATTAACAGGATCTGAACCTTACAATTAACTGTCCGTTTGGCGTCGGACTCGAAAATCTAGACTCACAGAAGAACGACCATAAGGTGACCGGGGCAACACTAGACCCTTGGAGACAAGTCGGCTGGAGGACGATGTATTGGTTCGCGACGCAATTTGTGTGTTCCATCGTCATTAACAGGATCTGAACCTTACAATTAACTGTCAGTTTTGCGTCGGATTCATAAGTCTAGACTCACAGGAGAACGACCATAAGGTGCCCGAGGCAGCAATAGACCCTTGGAGACAGGTCGGCCGGAGGACGATGTATTGAATCGCGACGCAATTTGTGTGTTCCATCGTCATTAACAGGCTCTGAACGTTACAATTAACTGTCAGTTTTGCGTCGGATTCGAAAATCTAGACTCACAGGAGATCGACCATAAGGTCCCCGAGGCAGCAATAGACCCTTGGAGACAGGTCGGCCGGAGGACGATGTATTGAATCGCGACGCGATTTGTGTGTTCCATCGTCATTAACAGGCTCTGAACGTTACAATTAACTGTCAGTTTTGCGTCGGATTCGAAAATCTAGACTCACAGGAGATCGACCATAAGGTGCCCGAGGCAGCAATAGACCCTTTGAGACAGGTCGGCCGGAGGACGATGTATTGAATCGCGACGGGATTTGTGTGTTCCATCGTCATTAACAGGCTCTGAACGTTACAATTAACTGTCAGTTTTGCGTCGGATACGAAAATCTAGACTCACAGGAGATCGACCATAAGGTGCCCGAGGCAGCAATAGACCATTGGAGACAGGTCGGCCGGAGGACGATGTATTGAATCGCGACGCAATTTGTGTGTTCCATTGTCATTAAGAGGCTCTGAACCTTACAATTAACGGTCAGTTTTGCGTCGGATTCGAAAATCTAGACTCACAGATGAACGACCATAGGGTGCCCGAGGCAGCACTAGACCCTTGGAGACAAGTCGGCTGAAGGACGATGTATTGAATCGCGACGCGATTTGTGTGTTCCATCGTCATTAACAGTCGCTGAACGATACAATTAACTGTCAGTTTTGCGTCGGATTCGAAAATCTAGACTCACAGGAGATCGACCATAAGGTGCCCGGGGCAGCAATACACCCTTGGAGACAGGTCGGCCGGAGGACGACGTATTGAATCGCGACGCGATTTGTGTGTTCCATTGTCATTAAGAGGCTCTGAACCTTACAATTAACTGTAAGTTTTGCGTCGGATTCGAAAATCTAGACTCACAGAAGAACGACCATAAGGTGCCCGAGGCAGCACTAGACCCTTGGAGACAAGTCGGCTGGAGGATGATGTATTGAATCGCGACGCAATTTGTGTGTTCCATCGTCATTAACAGGCTCTGAACGTTACAATTAACTGTCAGTTTTGCGTCGGATTCGAAAATCTAGACTCAGAGGAGAACAACCATACGGTGCCCGAGGCAGCAATACACCCTTGGAGACAGGTCGGCCGGAGGACGATGTATTGAATCGCGACGCAATTTGTGTGTTCCATTGTCATTAAGAGGCTCTGCACCTTACGATTAACTGTCAGTTTTGCGTCGCATTCGAAAATCTAGACTCACAGGAGAACGACAATAAGGTGCCCGAGGCAGCACTAGACCCTTGGAGACAAGTCGGCTGGAGGACGATGTATTGAATCGCGACGCGATTTGTGAGTTCCATTGTCATTTACAGGCTCTGAACGTTACAATTAACTGTCAGGTTTGCGTCGGATTCGAAAATCTAGACTCACAGGAGATCGATCATAAGGTGCCCGAGGCAGCAATAGACCCTTGGAGACAGGTCGGCCGGAGGACGATGTATTGAATCGCGACGCAATTTGTGTGTTCCATTGTCATTAAGAGGCTCTGAAACTTACAATTAACTGTCAGTTTTGCGTCGGATTCGAAAATCTAGACTCACAGAGGAACGACCATAAGGTGCCCGAGGCAGCAATAGACCCTTGGAGACAGGTCGGCCGGAGGACGATGTATTGAATCGCGACGCGATTTGTGTGTTCCATCGTCATTAACAGGCTCTGAACCGTACAATTAACTGTCAGTTTTGCGTCGGATTCGAAAATCTAGACTCACAGGAGAACGACCATACGGTGTCCGAGGCAGCACTAGACCCTTGGAGACAAGTCGGCTGGAGGACGATGAATTGAATCGCGACGCAATTAGTGTGTTCCATCGTCATTAACAGGCTCTGAACGTTACAATTAACTGTCAGTTTTGCGTCGGATTCATAAGTCTAGACTCACAGGAGATCGACCATAAGGTGCCCGAGGCAGCAGTACACCCTTGGAGACAGGTCGGCCGGAGGACGACGTATTGAATCGCGACGCGATTTGTGTGTTCCATTGTCATTAAGAGGCTCTGAACCTTACAATTAACTGTAGGTTTTGCGTCGGATTCGAAAATCTAGACTCACAGAAGAACGACCATAAGGTGCCCGAGGCAGCACTAGACCCTTGGAGACAAGTCGGCTGGAGGACGATGTATTGAATCGCGACGCAATTTGTGTTCCATCGTCATTAACAGGCTCTGAACCTTACAATTAACTGTCAGTTTTGCGTCGGATTCATAAGTCTAGACTCACAGGAGAACGACCATAAGGTGCCCGAGGCAGCAATAGACCCTTGGAGACAGGTCGGCCGGAGGACGATGTATTGAATCGCGACGCAATTTGTGTGTTCCATCGTCATGAACAGGCTCTGAACATTACAATTAACTGTCAGTTTTGCGTCGCATTCGAAAATCTAGACTCACAGGAGATCGACCATAAGGTGCCCGAGGCAGCAATAGACCCTTGGAGACAGGTCGGCCGGAGGACGATGTATTGAATCGCGACGCGATTTGTGTGTTCCATCGTCATTAACAGGCTCTGAACCTTACAATTAACTGTCAGTTTTGCGTCGGATTCGAATATGTAGACTCACAGGAGAACGACCATAAGGTAACCGAGGCAGCAATAGAACCTTGGAGACAGGTCGGCCGGAGGACGATGTATTGAATCGCGACGGGATTTGTGAGTTCCATCGTCATTATCAGGCTCCGAACGTTACAATTAACTGTCAGTTTTGTGTCGGATTCGAAAATCTAGACTCACAGGAGATCGACCATAAGGTGCCCGAGGCAGCAATAGACCCTTGGAGACAGGTCGGCCGGAGGACGATGTATTGAATCGCGACGCAATTTGTGTATTCCATTGTCATTAAGAGGCTCTGAACGTTACAATTAACTGTCAGTTTGGCGTAGGATTCGAAAATCTAGACTCACAGGTGAACGACCATAATCTGTCCGAGGCAGCACTAGACCCTTGGAGACAAGTCGGCTGGAGGACGATGTATTGAATCGCGACGCAATTTGTGTGTTCCATCGGCATTAACAGGATCTGAACCTTACAATTAACTGTCAGTTTTGCGTCGGATTCGAAAATCTAGACTCACAGAAGAACGACCATAAGGTGCCCGAGGCAGCACTAGACCCTTGGAGACAAGTCGGCTGGAGGAC
This sequence comes from Schistocerca nitens, assembly GCF_023898315.1. NCBI lineage: Eukaryota > Metazoa > Arthropoda > Insecta > Orthoptera > Acrididae > Schistocerca > Schistocerca nitens. Next base: position 1,197,279,011 of record NC_064615.1, on the reverse strand, counting down.
GATGTATTGAATCGCGACGCAATTTGTGTGTTCCATCGTCATTAACAGGCTCTGAACCTTACAATTAACTGTCAGTTTTGCGTCGGATTCATAAGTCTAGACTCACAGGAGAACGACCATAAGGTGCCCGAGGCAGCAATAGACCCTTGGAGACAGGTCGGCCGGAGGACGATGTATTGAATCGCGACGCAATTTGTGTGTTCCATCGTCATTAACAGATTCTGAACCTTACAATTAACTGTCAGTTTTGCGTCGGATTCGAAAATCTAGACTCACAGGAGATCGACCATGAGGTGCCCGAGGCAGCAATAGACCCTTGGAGACAGGTCGGCCGGAGGATGATGTATTGAATCGCGACGCGATTTGTGTGTTCCATCGTCATTAACAGGCGCTGAACGTTACAATTAACTGTCAGTTTTGCGTCGGATTCGAAAATCTAGTCTCACAGGAGATTGACCATAAGGTGCCCGAGGCAGCAATAGACCCTTGGAGACAGGTCGGCCGGAGGACGATGTATTGAATCGCGACGGGATTTGTGTGTTCCATCGTCATTAACAGGCTCTGAACGTTACAATTAACTGTCAGTTTTGCGTCGGATTCGAAAATCTGGACTCACAGGAGATCGACCATAAGGTGCCCGAGGCAGCAATAGACCATTGGAGACAGGTCGGCCGGAGGACGATGTATTGAATCGCGACGCAATTTGTGTGTTCCATCGTCATTAACAGGCTCCGAACGTTACAATTAACTGTCAGTTTTGCGTCGGATTCATAAGTCTAGACTCACAGGAGATCGACCATAAGGTGCCCGAGGCAGCAGTACACCCTTGGAGACAGGTCGGCCGGAGGACGACGTATTGAATCGCGACGCGATTTGTGTGTTCCATTGTCATTAAGAGGCTCTGAACCTTACAATTAACTGTAGGTTTTGCGTCGGATTCGAAAATCTAGACTCACAGAAGAACGACCATAAGGTGCCCGAGGCAGCACTAGACCCTTGGAGACAAGTCGGCTGGAGGACGATGTATTGAATCGCGACGCAATTTGTGTTCCATCGTCATTAACAGGCTCTGAACCTTACAATTAACTGTCAGTTTTGCGTCGGATTCATAAGTCTAGACTCACAGGAGAACGACCATAAGGTGCCCGAGGCAGCAATAGACCCTTGGAGACAGGTCGGCCGGAGGACGATGTATTGAATCGCGACGCAATTTGTGTGTTCCATCGTCATGAACAGGCTCTGAACATTACAATTAACTGTCAGTTTTGCGTCGCATTCGAAAATCTAGACTCACAGGAGATCGACCATAAGGTGCCCGAGGCAGCAATAGACCCTTGGAGACAGGTCGGCCGGAGGACGATGTATTGAATCGCGACGCGATTTGTGTGTTCCATCGTCATTAACAGGCTCTGAACCTTACAATTAACTGTCAGTTTTGCGTCGGATTCGAATATGTAGACTCACAGGAGAACGACCATAAGGTAACCGAGGCAGCAATAGAACCTTGGAGACAGGTCGGCCGGAGGACGATGTATTGAATCGCGACGGGATTTGTGAGTTCCATCGTCATTATCAGGCTCCGAACGTTACAATTAACTGTCAGTTTTGTGTCGGATTCGAAAATCTAGACTCACAGGAGATCGACCATAAGGTGCCCGAGGCAGCAATAGACCCTTGGAGACAGGTCGGCCGGAGGACGATGTATTGAATCGCGACGCAATTTGTGTGTTCCATTGTCATTAAGAGGCTCTGAACGTTACAATTAACTGTCAGTTTGGCGTAGGATTCGAAAATCTAGACTCACAGGTGAACGACCATAATCTGTCCGAGGCAGCACTAGACCCTTGGAGACAAGTCGGCTGGAGGACGATGTATTGAATCGCGACGCAATTTGTGTGTTCCATCGGCATTAACAGGATCTGAACCTTACAATTAACTGTCAGTTTTGCGTCGGATTCGAAAATCTAGACTCACAGAAGAACGACCATAAGGTGCCCGAGGCAGCACTAGACCCTTGGAGACAAGTCGGCTGGAGGACGATGTATTGAATCGCGACGCAATTTGTGTGTTCCATCGTCATTAACAGGCTCTGAACCTTACAATTAACTGTCAGTTTTGCGTCGGATTCATAAGTCTAGACTCACAGGAGAACGACCATAAGGTGCCCGAGGCAGCAATAGACCCTTGGAGACAGGTCGGCCGGAGGACGATGTATTGAATCGCGACGCAATTTGTGTGTTCCATCGTCATTAACAGATTCTGAACCTTACAATTAACTGTCAGTTTTGCGTCGGATTCGAAAATCTAGACTCACAGGAGATCGACCATGAGGTGCCCGAGGCAGCAATAGACCCTTGGAGACAGGTCGGCCGGAGGATGATGTATTGAATCGCGACGCGATTTGTGTGTTCCATCGTCATTAACAGGCGCTGAACGTTACAATTAACTGTCAGTTTTGCGTCGGATTCGAAAATCTAGTCTCACAGGAGATCGACCATAAGGTGCCCGAGGCAGCAATAGACCCTTGGAGACAGGTCGGCCGGAGGACGATGTATTGAATCGCGACGGGATTTGTGTGTTCCATCGTCATTAACAGGCTCTGAACGTTACCATTAACTGTCAGTTTTGCGTCGGATTCGAAAATCTGGACTCACAGGAGATCGACCATAAGGTGCCCGAGGCAGCAATAGACCATTGGAGACAGGTCGGCCGGAGGACGATGTATTGAATCGCGACGCAATTTGTGTGTTCCATTGTCATTAAGAGGCTCTGAACCTTACAATTAACGGTCAGTTTTGCGTCAGATTCGAAAATCTAGACTCACAGAAGAACGACCATAAGGTGCCCGAAGCAGCACTAGACCCTTGGAGACAAGTCGGCTGGAGGACGATGTATTGAATCGCGACGCAATTTGTGTGTTCCATCGTCATTAACAGGCTCTGAACGTTACAATTAACTGTCAGTTTTGCGTCGGATTCGATAATCTAGACTCACAGGAGATTGACCAAAAGGTGCCCGAGGCAGCAATACACCCTTGGAGACAGGTCGGCCGGAGGACGACGTATTGAATCGCGACGCGATTTGTGTGTTCCATTGTCATTAAGAGGCTCTGAACCTTACAATTAACTGTAAGTTTTGCGTCGGATTCGAAAATCTAGACTCACAGAAGAACGACCATAAGGTGCCCGAGGCAGCACTAGACCCTTGGAGACAAGTCGGCTGGAGGACGATGTATTGAATCGCGACGCAATTTGTGTGTTCCATCGTCATTAACAGGCTCTGAACCTTACAATTAACTGTCAGTTTTGCGTCGGATTCATAAGTCTAGACTCACAGGAGAACGACCATAAGGTGCCCGAGGCAGCAATAGACCCTTGGAGACAGGTCGGCCGGAGGACGATGTATTGAATCGCGACGCAATTTGTGTGTTCCATCGTCATTAACAGGCTCTGAACGTTACAATTAACTGTCAGTTTTGCGTCGGATTCGAAAATCTAGACTCACAGGAGATCGACCATAAGGTGCCCAGGCAGCAATAGACCCTTGGAGACAGGTCGGCCGGAGGACGATGTATTGAATCGCGACGCAATTTGTGTGTTCCATTGTCATTAAGAGGCTCTGAAACTTACAATTAACTGTCAGTTTTGCGTCGGATTCGAAAATCTAGACTCACAGAGGAACGACCATAAGGTGCCTGAGGCAGCAATAGACCCTTGGAGACAGGTCGGCCGGAGGACGATGTATTGAATCGCGACGCGATTTGTGTGTTCCATCGTCATCAACAGGCTCTGAACCGTACAATTAACTGTCAGTTTTGCGTCGGATTCGAAAATCTAGACTCACAGGAGAACGACCATACGGTGTCCGAGGCAGCACTAGACCCTTGGAGACAAGTCGGCTGGAGGACGATGAATTGAATCGCGACGCAATTAGTGTGTTCCATCGTCATTAACAGGCTCTGAACGTTACAATTAACTGTCAGTTTTGCGTCGGATTCGAAAATCTAGACTCACAGGAGATCGACCATAAGGTGCCCGAGGCAGCAGTACACCCTTGGAGACAGGTCGGCCGGAGGACGACGTATTGAATCGCGACGCGATTTGTGTGTTCCATTGTCATTAAGAGGCTCTGAACCTTACAATTAACTGTAGGTTTTGCGTCGGATTCGAAAATCTAGACTCACAGAAGAACGACCATAAGGTGCCCGAGGCAGCACTAGACCCTTGGAGACAAGTCGGCTGGAGGACGATGTATTGAATCGCGACGCAATTTGTGTTCCATCGTCATTAACAGGCTCTGAACCTTACTATTGACTGTCAGTTTTGCGTCGGATTCATAAGTCTAGACTCACAGGAGAACGACCATAAGGTGCCCGAGGCAGCAATAGACCCTTGGAGACAGGTCGGCCGGAGGACGATGTATTGAATCGCGACGCAATTTGTGTGTTCCATCGTCATGAACAGGCTCTGAACATTACAATTAACTGTCAGTTTTGCGTCGCATTCGAAAATCTAGACTCACAGGAGATCGACCATAAGGTGCCCTAGGCAGCAATAGACCCTTGGAGACAGGTCGGCCGGAGGACGATGTATTGAATCGCGACGCGATTTGTGTGTTCCATCGTCATTAACAGGCTCTGAACCTTACAATTAACTGTCAGTTTTGCGTCGGATTCGAATATGTAGACTCACAGGAGAACGACCATAAGGTAACCGAGGCAGCAATAGAACCTTGGAGACAGGTCGGCCGGAGGACGATGTATTGAATCGCGACGGGATTTGTGAGTTCCATCGTCATTATCAGGCTCCGAACGTTACAATTAACTGTCAGTTTTGTGTCGGATTCGAAAATCTAGACTCACAGGAGATCCACCATAAGGTGCCCGAGGCAGCAATAGACCCTTGGAGACAGGTCGGCCGGAGGACGATGTATTGAATCGCGACGCAATTTGTGTGTTCCATTGTCATTAAGAGGCTCTGAACGTTACAATTAACTGTCAGTTTGGCGTAGGATTCGAAAATCTAGACTCACAGGTGAACGACCATAAGCTGTCCGAGGCAGCACTAGACCCTTGGAGACAAGTCGGCTGGAGGACGATGTATTGAATCGCGACGCAATTTGTGTGTTCCATCGGCATTAACAGGATCTGAACCTTACAATTAACTGTCAGTTTTGCATCGGATTCGAACATCTAGACTCACAGAAGAACGACCATAAGGTGCCCGAGGCAGCACTAGACCCTTGGAGACAAGTCGGCTGGAGGACGATGTATTGAATCGCGACGCAATTTGTGTGTTCCATCGTCATTAACAGGCTCTGAACCTTACAATTAACTGTCAGTTTTGCGTCGGATTCATAAGTCTAGACTCACAGGAGAACGACCATAAGGTGCCCGAGGCAGCAATAGACCCTTGGAGACAGGTCGGCCGGAGGACGATGTATTGAATCGCGACGCAATTTGTGTGTTCCATCGTCATTAACAGATTCTGAACCTTACAATTAACTGTCAGTTTTGCGTCGGATTCGAAAATCTAGACTCACAGGAGATCGACCATGAGGTGCCCGAGGCAGCAATAGACCCTTGGAGACAGGTCGGCCGGAGGATGATGTATTGAATCGCGACGCGATTTGTGTGTTCCATCGTCATTAACAGGCGCTGAACGTTACAATTAACTGTCAGTTTTGCGTCGGATTCGAAAATCTAGTCTCACAGGAGATCGACCATAAGGTGCCCGAGGCAGCAATAGACCCTTGGAGACAGGTCGGCCGGAGGACGATGTATTGAATCGCGACGGGATTTGTGTGTTCCATCGTCATTAACAGGCTCTGAACGTTACAATTAACTGTCAGTTTTGCGTCGGATTCGAAAATCTGGACTCACAGGAGATCGACCATAAGGTGCCCGAGGCAGCAATAGACCACTGGAGACAGGTCGGCCGGAGGACGATGTATTGAATCGCGACGCAATTTGTGTGTTCCATTGTCATTAAGAGGCTCTGAACATTACAATTAACGGTCAGTTTTGCGTCAGATTCGAAAATCTAGACTCACAGAAGAACGACCATAAGGTGCCCGAGGCAGCACTAGACCCTTGGAGACAAGTCGGCTGGAGGACGATGTATTGAATCGCGACGCAATTTGTGTGTTCCATCGTCATTAACAGGCTCTGAACGTTACAATTAACTGTCAGTTTTGCGTCGGATTCGATAATCTAGACTCACAGGAGATTGACCAAAAGGTGCCCGAGGCAGCAATACACCCTTGGAGACAGGTCGGCCGGAGGACGACGTATTGAATCGCGACGCGATTTGTGTGTTCCATTGTCATTAAGAGGCTCTGAACCTTACAATTAACTGTAAGTTTTGCGTCGGATTCGAAAATCTAGACTCACAGAAGAACGACCATAAGGTGCCCGAGGCAGCACTAGACCCTTGGAGACAAGTCGGCTGGAGGACGATGTATTGAATCGCGACGCAATTTGTGTGTTCCATCGTCATTAACAGGCTCTGAACCTTACAATTAACTGTCAGTTTTGCGTCGAATTCATAAGTCTAGACACACAGGAGAACGACCATAAGGTGCCCGAGGCAGCAATAGACCCTTGGAGACAGGTCGGCCGGAGGACGATGTATTGAATCGCGACGCAATTTGTGTGTTCCATCGTCATTAACAGGCTCTGAACGTTACAATTAACTGTCAGTTTTGCGTCGGATTCGAAAATCTAGACTCACAGGAGATCGACCATAAGGTGCCCAGGCAGCAATAGACCCTTGGAGACAGGTCGGCCGGAGGACGATGTATTGAATCGCGACGCAATTTGTGTGTTCCATTGTCATTAAGAGGCTCTGAAACTTACAATTAACTGTCAGTTTTGCGTCGGATTCGAAAATCTAGACTCACAGAGGTACGACCATAAGGTGCCCGAGGCAGCAATAGACCCTTGGAGACAGGTCGGCCGGAGGACGATGTATTGAATCGCGACGCGATTTGTGTGTTCCATCGTCATCAACAGGCTCTGAACCGTACAATTAACTGTCAGTTTTGCGTCGGATTCGAAAATCTAGACTCACAGGAGAACGACCATACGGTGTCCGAGGCAGCACTAGACCCTTGGAGACAAGTCGGCTGGAGGACGATGAATTGAATCGCGACGCAATTAGTGTGTTCCATCGTCATTAACAGGCTCTGAACGTTACAATTAACTGTCAGTTTTGCGTCGGATTCGAAAATCTAGACTCACAGGAGATCGACCATAAGGTGCCCGAGGCAGCAGTACACCCTTGGAGACAGGTCGGCCGGAGGACGACGTATTGAATCGCGACGCGATTTGTGTGTTCCATTGTCATTAAGAGGCTCTGAACCTTACAATTAACTGTAGGTTTTGCGTCGGATTCGAAAATCTAGACTCACAGAAGAACGACCATAAGGTGCCCGAGGCAGCACTAGACCCTTGGAGACAAGTCGGCTGGAGGACGATGTATTGAATCGCGACGCAATTTGTGTTCCATCGTCATTAACAGGCTCTGAACCTTACAATTGACTGTCAGTTTTGCGTCGGATTCATAAGTCTAGACTCACAGGAGAACGACCATAAGGTGCCCGAGGCAGCAATAGACCCTTGGAGACAGGTCGGCCGGAGGACGATGTATTGAATCGCGACGCAATTTGTGTGTTCCATCGTCATGAACAGGCTCTGAACATTACAATTAACTGTCAGTTTTGCGTCGCATTCGAAAATCTAGACTCACAGGAGATCGACCATAAGGTGCCCTAGGCAGCAATAGACCCTTGGAGACAGGTCGGCCGGAGGACGATGTATTGAATCGCGACGCGATTTGTGTGTTCCATCGTCATTAACAGGCTCTGAACCTTACAATTAACTGTCAGTTTTGCGTCGGATTCGAATATGTAGACTCACAGGAGAACGACCATAAGGTAACCGAGGCAGCAATAGAACCTTGGAGACAGGTCGGCCGGAGGACGATGTATTGAATCGCGACGGGATTTGTGAGTTCCATCGTCATTATCAGGCTCCGAACGTTACAATTAACTGTCAGTTTTGTGTCGGATTCGAAAATCTAGACTCACAGGAGATCCACCATAAGGTGCCCGAGGCAGCAATAGACCCTTGGAGACAGGTCGGCCGGAGGACGATGTATTGAATCGCGACGCAATTTGTGTGTTCCATTGTCATTAAGAGGCTCTGAACGTTACAATTAACTGTCAGTTTGGCGTAGGATTCGAAAATCTAGACTCACAGGTGAACGACCATAAGCTGTCCGAGGCAGCACTAGACCCTTGGAGACAAGTCGGCTGGAGGACGATGTATTGAATCGCGACGCAATTTGTGTGTTCCATCGGCATTAACAGGATCTGAACCTTACAATTAACTGTCAGTTTTGCGTCGGATTCGAAAATCTAGACTCACAGAAGAACGACCATAAGGTGCCCGAGGCAGCACTAGACCCTTGGAGACAAGTCGGCTGGAGGACGATGTATTGAATCGCGACGCAATTTGTGTGTTCCATCGTCATTAACAGGCTCTGAACCTTACAATTAACTGTCAGTTTTGCGTCGGATTCATAAGTCTAGACTCACAGGAGAACGACCATAAGGTGCCCGAGGCAGCAATAGACCCTTGGAGACAGGTCGGCCGGAGGACGATGTATTGAATCGCGACGCAATTTGTGTGTTCCATCGTCATTAACAGGCTCTGAACGTTACAATTAACTGTCAGTTTTGCGTCGGATTCGAAAATCTAGACTCACAGGAGATCGACCATAAGGTGCCCGAGGCAGCAATAGACCCTTGGAGACAGGTCGGCCGGAGGATGATGTATTGAATCGCGACGCGATTTGTGTGTTCCATCGTCATTAACAGGCGCTGAACGTTACAATTAACTGTCAGTTTTGCGTCGGATTCGAAAATCTAGTCTCACAGGAGATCGACCATAAGGTGCCCGAGGCAGCAATAGACCCTTGGAGACAGGTCGGCCGGAGGACGATGTATTGAATCGCGACGGGATTTGTGTGTTCCATCGTCATTAACAGGCTCTGAACGTTACAATTAACTGTCAGTTTTGCGTCGGATTCGAAAATCTGGACTCACAGGAGATCGACCATAAGGTGCCCGAGGCAGCAATAGACCATTGGAGACAGGTCGGCCGGAGGACGATGTATTGAATCGCGACGCAATTTGTGTGTTCCATTGTCATTAAGAGGCTCTGAACCTTACAATTAACGGTCAGTTTTGCGTCAGATTCGAAAATCTAGCCTCACAGAAGAACGACCATAAGGTGCCCGAGGCAGCACTAGACCCTTGGAGTCAAGTCGGCTGGAGGACGATGTATTGAATCGCGACGCAATTTGTGTGTTCCATCGTCATTAACAGGCTCTGAACGTTACAATTAACTGTCAGTTTTGCGTCGGATTTGATAATCTAGACTCACAGGAGATTGACCAAAAGGTGCCCGAGGCAGCAATACACCCTTGGAGACAGGTCGGCCGGAGGACGACGTATTGAATCGCGACGCGATTTGTGTGTTCCATCGTCATTAACAGGCGCTGAACGTTACAATTAACTGTCAGTTTTGCGTCGGATTCGAAAATCTAGACTCACAGGAGATCGACCATAAGGCGCCCGAGGCAGCAATAGACCCTTGGAGACAGGTCGGCCGGAGGACGATGTATTGAATCGCGACGCGATTTGTGTGTTCCATCGTCATTAACAGGCTCTGAACGTTACAATTAACTGTCAGTTTTGCGTCGGATTCGAAAATATAGACTCACAGGAGATCGACCATAAGGTGCCCGAGGCAGCAATAGACCTTTGGAGACAGGTCGGCCGGAGAACGATGTATTGAATCGCGACGGGATTTGTGTGTTCCATCGTCATTAACAGGCTCTGAACGTTACAATTAACTGTCAGTTTTGCGTCGGATTCGATAATCTAGACTCACAGGAGATCGACCATAAGGTGCCCGAGGCAGCAATACACCCTTGGAGACAGGTCGGCCGGAGGACGACGTATTGAATCGCGACGCGATTTGTGTGTTCCATTGTCATTAAGAGGCTCTGAACCTTACAATTAACTGTAAGTTTTGCGTCGGATTCGAAAATATAGACTCACAGAAGAACGACCATAAGGTGCCCGAGGCAGCACTAGACCCTTGGAGACAAGTCGGCTGGAGGACGATGTATTGAATCGCGACGCGATTTGTGAGTTCAATTGTCATTTACAGGCTCTGAACGTTACAATTAACTGTCAGGTTTGCGTCGGATTCGAAAATCTAGACTCACAGGAGATCGATCATAAGGTGCCCGAGGCAGCAATAGACCCTTGGAGACAGGTCGGCCGGAGGACGATGTATTGAATCGCGACGCAATTTGTGTGTTCCATTGTCATTAAGAGGCTCTGAACCTTACAATGAACGGTCAGTTTTGCGTCGGATTCGAAAATCTAGACTCACAGATGAACGACCATAAGGTGCCCGAGGCAGCACTAGACCCTTGGAGACAAGTCGGCTGGAGGACGATGTATTGAATCGCGACGCGATTTGTGTGTTCCATCGTCATTAACAGGCGCTGAACGTTACAATTAACTGTCAGTTTTGCGTCGGATTCGAAAATCTAGACTCACAGGAGATCGACCATAAGGCGCCCGAGGCAGCAATAGACCCTTGGAGACAGGTCGGCCGGAGGACGATGTATTGAATCGCGACGCGATTTGTGTGTTCCATCGTCATTAACAGGCTCTGAACGTTACAATTAACTGTCAGTTTTGCGTCGGATTCGAAAATCTAGACTCACTGGAGATCGACCATAAGGTGCCCGAGGCAGCAATAGACCTTTGGAGACAGGTCGGCCGGAGGACGATGTATTGAATCGCGACGGGATTTGTGTGTTCCATCGTCATTAACAGGCTCTGAACGTTACAATTAACTGTCAGTTTTGCGTCGGATTCGAAAATCTAGACTCACAGGAGATCGACCATAAGGTGCCCGAGGCAGCAATACACCCTTGGAGACAGGTCGGCCGGAGGACGACGTATTGAATCGCGACGCGATTTGTGTGTTCCATTGTCATTAAGAGGCTCTGAACCTTACAATTAACTGTAAGTTTTGCGTCGGATTCGAAAATATAGACTCACAGAAGAACGACCATAAGGTGCCCGAGGCAGCACTAGACCCTTGGAGACAAGTCGGCTGGAGGACGATGTATTGAATCGCGACGCGATTTGTGTGTTCCATCGTCATTAACAGGCGCTGAACGTTACAATTAACTGTCAGTTTTGCGTCGGATTCGAAAATCTAGACTCACAGGAGATCGACCATAAGGCGCCCGAGGCAGCAATAGACCCTTGGAGACAGGTCGGCCGGAGGACGATGTATTGAATCGCGACGCGATTTGTGTGTTCCATCGTCATTAACAGGCTCTGAACGTTACAATTAACTGTCAGTTTTGCGTCGGATTCGAAAATCTAGACTCACAGGAGATCGACCATAAGGTGCCCGAGGCAGCAATAGACCTTTGGAGACAGGTCGGCCGGAGGACGATGTATTGAATCGCGACGCGATTTGTGTGTTCCATCGTCATTAACAGGCTCTGAACGTTACAATTAAGTGTCAGTTTAGCGTCGGATTCGAAAATCTAGACTCACAGGAGATCGATCATAAGGTGCCCGAGGCAGCACTAGACCCTTGGAGACAAGTCGGCTGGAGGACGATGTATTGAATCGCGACGCAATTTGTGTGTTCCATCGTCATTAACAGGCTCTGAACGTTACAATTAACTGTCAGTTTTGCGTCGGATTCGATAATCTAGACTCACAGGAGATCGACCATAAGGTGCCCGGGGCAGCAATACACCCTTGGAGACAGGTCGGCCGGAGGACGACGTATTGAATCGCGACGCGATTTGTGTGTTCCATTGTCATTAAGAGGCTCTGAACCTTACAATTAACTGTAAGTTTTGCTTCGGATTCGAAAATCTAGACTCACAGAAGAACGACCATAAGGTGCCCGAGGCAGCACTAGACCCTTGGAGACAAGTCGGCTGGAGGACGATGTATTGAATCGCGACGCAATTTGTGTGTTCCATCGTCATTAACAGGCTCTGAACGTTACAATTAACTGTCAGTTTTGCGTCGGATTCGATAATCTAGACTCACAGGAGATCGACCATAAGGTGCCCGGGGCAGCAATACACCCTTGGAGACAGGTCGGCCGGAGGACGACGTATTGAATCGCGACGCGATTTGTGTGTTCCATTGTCATTAAGAGGCTCTGAACCTTACAATTAACTGTAAGTTTTGCTTCGGATTCGAAAATCTAGACTCACAGAAGAACGACCATAAGGTGCCCGAGGCAGCACTAGACCCTTGGAGACAAGTCGGCTGGAGGATGATGTATTGAATCGCGACGCAATTTGTGTGTTCCATCGTCATTAACAGGCTCTGAACGTTACACTTAACTGTCAGTTTTGCGTCGGATTCGAAAATCTAGACTCAGAGGAGAACAACCATAAGGTGCCCGAGGCAGCAATACACCCTTGGAGACAGGTCGGCCGGAGGACGATGTACTGAATCGCGACGCAATTTGTGTGTTCCATTGTCATTAAGAGGCTCTGAACCTTACGATTAACTGTCAGTTTTGCGTCGCATTCGAAAATCTAGACTCACAGGAGAACGACAATAAGGTGCCCGAGGCAGCACTAGACCCTTGGAGACAAGTCGGCTGGAGGACGATGTATTGAATCGCGACGCGATTTGTGAGTTCCATTGTCATTTACAGGCTCTGAACGTTACAATTAACTGTCAGGTTTGCGTCGGATTCGAAAATCTAGACTCACAGGAGATCGATCATAAGGTGCCCGAGGCAGCAATAGACCCTTGGAGACAGGTCGGCCGGAGGACGATGTATTGAATCGCGACGCAATTTGTGTGTTCCATTGTCATTAAGAGGCTCTGAAACTTACAATTAACTGTCAGTTTTGCACGGATTCGAAAATCTAGACTCACAGAGGAACGACCATAAGGTGCCCGAGGCAGCAATAGACCCTTGGAGACAGGTCGGCCGGAGGACGATGTATTGAATCGCGACGCAATTAGTGTGTTCCATCGTCATTAACAGGCTCTGAACGTTACAATTAACTGTCAGTTTTGCGTCGGATTCGAAAATCTAGACTCACAGGAGATCGACCATAAGGTGCCCGAGGCAGCAGTACACCCTTGGAGACAGGTCGGCCGGAGGACGACGTATTGAATCGCGGCGCGATTTGTGTGTTCCATTGTCATTAAGAGGCTCTGAACCTTACAATTAACTGTAGGTTTTGCGTCGGATTCGAAAATCTAGACTCACAGAAGAACGACCATAAGGTGCCCGAGGCAGCACTAGACCCTTGGAGACAAGTCGGCTGGAGGACGATGTATTGAATCGCGACGCAATTTGTGTTCCATCGTCATTAACAGGCTCTGAACCTTACAATTAACTGTCAGTTTTGCGTCGGATTCATAAGTCTAGACTCACAGGAGAACGACCATAAGGTGCCCGAGGCAGCAATAGACCCTTGGAGACAGGTCGGCCGGAGGACGATGTATTGAATCGCGACGCAATTTGTGTGTTCCATCGTCATGAACAGGCTCTGAACATTACAACTAACTGTCAGTTTTGCGTCGCATTCGAAAATCTAGACTCACAGGAGATCGACCATAAGGTGCCCGAGGCAGCAATAGACCCTTGGAGACAGGTCGGCCGGAGGACGATGTATTGAATCGCGACGCGATTTGTGTGTTCCATCGTCATTAACAGGCTCTGAACCTTACAATTAACTGTCAGTTTTGCGTCGGATTCGAATATGTAGACTCACAGGAGAACGACCATAAGGTAACCGAGGCAGCAATAGAACCTTGGAGACAGGTCGGCCGGAGGACGATGTATTGAATCGCGACGGGATTTGTGAGTTCCATCGTCATTATCAGGCTCCGAACGTTACAATTAACTGTCAGTTTTGTGTCGGATTCGAAAATCTAGACTCACAGGAGATCGACCATAAGGTGCCCGAGGCAGCAATAGACCCTTGGAGACAGGTCGGCCGGAGGACGATGTATTGATCGCGACGCAATTTGTGTGTTCCATTGTCATTAAGAGGCTCTGAACGTTACAATTAACAGTCAGTTTGGCGTAGGATTCGAAAATCTAGACTCACAGGTGAACGACCATAAGCTGTCCGAGGCAGCACTAGACCCTTGGAGACAAGTCGGCTGGAGGACGATGTATTGAATCGCGACGCAATTTGTGTGTTCCATCGGCATTAACAGGATCTGAACCTTACAATTAACTGTCAGTTTTGCGTCGGATTCGAAAATCTAGACTCACAGAAGAACGACCATAAGGTGCCCGAGGCAGCACTAGACCCTTGGAGACAAGTCGGCTGGAGGACGATGTATTGAATCGCGACGCAATTTGTGTGTTCCATCGTCATTAACAGGCTCTGAACCTTACAATTAACTGTCAGTTTTGCGTCGGATTCATAAGTCTAGACTCACAGGAGAACGACCATAAGGTGCCCGAGGCAGCAATAGACCCTTGGAGAAAGGTCGGCCGGAGGACGATGTATTGAATCGCGACGCAATTTGTGTGTTCCATCGTCATTAACAGATTCTGAACCTTACAATTAACTGTCAGTTTTGCGTCGGATTCGAAAATCTAGACTCACAGGAGATCGACCATACGGTGCCCGAGGCAGCAATAGACCCTTGGAGACAGGTCGGCCGGAGGATGATGTATTGAATCGCGACGCGATTTGTGTGTTCCATCGTCATTAACAGGCGCTGAACGTTACAATTAACTGTCAGTTTTGCGTCGGATTCGAAAATCTAGTCTCACAGGAGATCGACCATAAGGTGCCCGAGGCAGCAATAGACCCTTGGAGACAGGTCGGCCGGAGGACGATGTATTGAATCGCGACGCAATTTGTGTGTTCCATCGTCATTAACAGGCTCTGAACGTTACAATTAACTGTCAGTTTTGCGTCGGATTCGAAAATCTGGACTCACAGGAGATCGACCATAAGGTGCCCGAGGCAGCAATAGACCATTGGAGACAGGTCGGCCGGAGGACGATGTATTGAATCGCGACGCAATTTGTGTGTTCCATTGTCATTAAGAGGCTCTGAACCTTACAATTAACTGTCAGTTTTGCGTCGGATTCATAAGTCTAGACTCACAGGAGAACGACCATAAGGTGCCCGAGGCAGCAATAGACCCTTGGAGACAGGTCGGCCGGAGGACGATGTATTGAATCGCGACGCAATTTGTGTGTTCCATCGTCATTAACAGGCTCTGAACGTTACAATTAACTGTCAGTTTTGCGTCGGATTCGAAAATCTAGACTCACAGGAGATCGACCATAAGGTGCCCAGGCAGCAATAGACCCTTGGAGACAGGTCGGCCGGAGGACGATGTATTGAATCGCGACGCAATTTGTGTGTTCCATTGTCATTAAGAGGCTCTGAAACTTACAATTAACTGTCAGTTTTGCGTCGGATTCGAAAATCTAGACTCACAGAGGAACGACCATAAGGTGCCCGAGGCAGCAATAGTCCCTTGGAGACAGGTCGGCCGGAGGACGATGTATTGAATCGCGACGCGATTTGTGTGTTCCATCGTCATCAACAGGCTCTGAACCGTACAATTAACTGTCAGTTTTGCGTCGGATTCGAAAATCTAGACTCACAGGAGAACGACCATACGGTGTCCGAGGCAGCACTAGACCATTGGAGACAAGTCGGCTGGAGGACGATGAATTGAATCGCGACGCAATTAGTGTGTTCCATCGTCATTAACAGGCTCTGAACGTTACAATTAACTGTCAGTTTTGCGTCGGATTCGAAAATCTAGACTCACAGGAGATCGACCATAAGGTGCCCGAGGCAGCAGTACACCCTTGGAGACAGGTCGGCCGGAGGACGACGTATTGAATCGCGACGCGATTTGTGTGTTCCATTGTCATTAAGAGGCTCTGAACCTTACAATTAACTGTAGGTTTTGCGTCGGATTCGAAAATCTAGACTCACAGAAGAACGACCATAAGGTGCCCGAGGCAGCACTAGACCCTTGGAGACAAGTCGGCTGGAGGACGATGTATTGAATCGCGACGCAATTTGTGTTCCATCGTCATTAACAGGCTCTGAACCTTACAATTAACTCTCAGTTTTGCGTCGGATTCAAAAGTCTAGACTCACAGGAGAACGACCATAAGGTGCCCGAGGCAGCAATAGACCCTTGGAGACAGGTCGGCCGGAGGACGATGTATTGAATCGCGACGCAATTTGTGTGTTCCATCGTCATGAACAGGCTCTGAACATTACAATTAACTGTCAGTTTTGCGTCGCATTCGAAAATCTAGACTCACAGGAGATCGACCATAAGGTGCCCGAGGCAGCAATAGACCCTTGGAGACAGGTCGGCCGGAGGACGATGTATTGAATCGCGACGCGATTTGTGTGTTCCATCGTCATTAACAGGCTCTGAACGTTACAATTAACTGTCAGTTTTGCGTCGGATTCGAATATGTAGACTCACAGGAGAACGACCATAAGGTAACCGAGGCAGCAATAGAACCTTGGAGACAGGTCGGCCGGAGGACGATGTATTGAATCGCGACGGGATTTGTGAGTTCCATCGTCATTATCAGGCTCCGAACGTTACAATTAACTGTCAGTTTTGTGTCGGATTCGAAAATCTAGACTCACTGGAGATCGACCATAAGGTGCCCGAGGCAGCAATAGACCTTTGGAGACAGGTCGGCCGGAGGACGATGTATTGAATCGCGACGGGATTTGTGTGTTCCATCGTCATTAACAGGCTCTGAACGTTACAATTAACTGTCAGTTTTGCGTCGGATTCGATAATCTAGACTCACAGGAGATCGACCATAAGGTGCCCGAGGCAGCAATACACCCTTGGAGACAGGTCGGCCGGAGGACGACGTATTGAATCGCGACGCGATTTGTGTGTTCCATTGTCATTAAGAGGCTCTGAACCTTACAATTAACTGTAAGTTTTGCGTCGGATTCGAAAATATAGACTCACAGAAGAACGACCATAAGGTGCCCGAGGCAGCACTAGACCCTTGGAGACAAGTCGGCTGGAGGACGATGTATTGAATCGCGACGCGATTTGTGTGTTCCATCGTCATTAACAGGCGCTGAACGTTACAATTAACTGTCAGTTTTGCGTCGGATTCGAAAATCTAGACTCACAGGAGATCGACCATAAGGCGCCCGAGGCAGCAATAGACCCTTGGAGGCAGGTCGGCCGGAGGACGATGTATTGAATCGCGACGCGATTTGTGTGTTCCATCGTCATTAACAGGCTCTGAACGTTACAATTAACTGTCAGTTTTGCGTCGGATTCGTAAATCTAGACTCACAGGAGATCGACCATAAGGTGCCCGAGGCAGCAATAGACCTTTGGAGACAGGTCGGCCGGAGGACGATGTATTGAATCGCGACGCGATTTGTGTGTTCCATCGTCATTAACAGGCTCTGAACGTTACAATTAAGTGTCAGTTTAGCGTCGGATTCGAAAATCTAGACTCACAGGAGATCGACCATAAGGTGCCCGAGGCAGCAATAGACCCTTGGAGACAGGTCGGCCGGAGGACAATGTATTGAATCGCGACGGGATTTGTGTGTTCCATCGTCATTAACAGGCTCTGAACGTTACAATTAACTGTCAGTTTTGCGTCGGATTCGAAAATCTAGACTCACAGGAGATCGATCATAAGGTGCCCGAGGCAGCACTAGACCCTTGGAGACAAGTCGGCTGGAGGACGATGTATTGAATCGCGACGCAATTTGTGTGTTCCATCGTCATTAACAGGCTCTGAACGTTACAATTAACTGTCAGTTTTGCGTCGGATTCGATAATCTAGACTCACAGGAGATCGACCATAAGGTGCCCGGGGCAGCAATACACCCTTGGAGACAGGTCGGCCGGAGGACGACGTATTGAATCGCGACGCGATTTGTGTGTTCCATTGTCATTAAGAGGCTCTGAACCTTACAATTAACTGTAAGTTTTGCTTCGGATTCGAAAATCTAGACTCACAGAAGAACGACCATAAGGTGCCCGAGGCAGCACTAGACCCTTGGAGACAAGTCGGCTGGAGGATGATGTATTGAATCGCGACGCAATTTGTGTGTTCCATCGTCATTAACAGGCTCTGAACGTTACACTTAACTGTCAGTTTTGCGTCGGATTCGAAAATCTAGACTCAGAGGAGAACAACCATAAGGTGCCCGAGGCAGCAATACACCCTTGGAGACAGGTCGGCCGGAGGACGATGTACTGAATCGCGACGCAATTTGTGTGTTCCATTGTCATTAAGAGGCTCTGAACCTTACGATTAACTGTCAGTTTTGCGTCGCATTCGAAAATCTAGACTCACAGGAGAACGACAATAAGGTGCCCGAGGCAGCACTAGACCCTTGGAGACAAGTCGGCTGGAGGACGATGTATTGAATCGCGACGCGATTTGTGAGTTCCATTGTCATTTACAGGCTCTGAACGTTACAATTAACTGTCAGGTTTGCGTCGGATTCGAAAATCTAGACTCACAGGAGATCGATCATAAGGTGCCCGAGGCAGCAATAGACCCTTGGAGACAGGTCGGCCGGAGGACGATGTATTGAATCGCGACGCAATTTGTGTGTTCCATTGTCATTAAGAGGCTCTGAAACTTACAATTAACTGTCAGTTTTGCACGGATTCGAAAATCTAGACTCACAGAGGAACGACCATAAGGTGCCCGAGGCAGCAATAGACCCTTGGAGACAGGTCGGCCGGAGGACGATGTATTGAATCGCGACTCAATTAGTGTGTTCCATCGTCATTAACAGGCTCTGAACGTTACAATTAACTGTCAGTTTTGCGTCGGATTCGAAAATCTAGACTCACAGGAGATCGACCATAAGGTGCCCGAGGCAGCAGTACACCCTTGGAGACAGGTCGGCCAGAGGACGACGTATTGAATCGCGGCGCGATTTGTGTGTTCCATTGTCATTAAGAGGCTCTGAACCTTACAATTAACTGTAGGTTTTGCGTCGGATTCGAAAATCTAGACTCACAGAAGAACGACCATAAGGTGCCCGAGGCAGCACTAGACCCTTGGAGACAAGTCGGCTGGAGGACGATGTATTGAATCGCGACGCAATTTGTGTTCCATCGTCATTAACAGGCTCTGAACCTTACAATTAACTGTCAGTTTTGCGTCGGATTCATAAGTCTAGACTCACAGGAGAACGACCATAAGGTGCCCGAGGCAGCAATAGACCCTTGGAGACAGGTCGGCCGGAGGACGATGTATTGAATCGCGACGCAATTTGTGTGTTCCATCGTCATGAACAGGCTCTGAACATTACAATTAACTGTCAGTTTTGCGTCGCATTCGAAAATCTAGACTCACAGGAGATCGACCATAAGGTGCCCGAGGCAGCAATAGACCCTTGGAGACAGGTCGGCCGGAGGACGATGTATTGAATCGCGACGCGATTTGTGTGTTCCATCGTCATTAACAGGCTCTGAACCTTACAATTAACTGTCAGTTTTGCGTCGGATTCGAATATGTAGACTCACAGGAGAACGACCATAAGGTAACCGAGGCAGCAATAGAACCTTGGAGACAGGTCGGCCGGAGGACGATGTATTGAATCGCGACGGGATTTGTGAGTTCCATCGTCATTATCAGGCTCCGAACGTTACAATTAACTGTCAGTTTTGTGTCGGATTCGAAAATCTAGACTCACAGGAGATCGACCATAAGGTGCCCGAGGCAGCAATAGACCCTTGGAGACAAGTCGGCCGGAGGACGATGTATTGATCGCGACGCAATTTGTGTGTTCCATTGTCATTAAGAGGCTCTGAACGTTACAATTAACTGTCAGTTTAGCGTAGGATTCGAAAATCTAGACTCACAGGTGAACGACCATAAGCTGTCCGAGGCAGCAATAGACCCTTGGAGACAAGTCGGCTGGAGGACGATGTATTGAATCGCGACGCAATTTGTGTGTTCCATCGGCATTAACAGGATCTGAACCTTACAATTAACTGTCAGTTTTGCGTCGGATTCGAAAATCTAGACTCACAGAAGAACGACCATAAGGTGCCCGAGGCAGCACTAGACCCTTGGAGACAAGTCGGCTGGAGGACGATGTATTGAATCGCGACGCAATTTGTGTGTTCCATCGTCATTAACAGGCTCTGAACCTTACAATTAACTGTCAGTTTTGCGTCGGATTCATAAGTCTAGACTCACAGGAGAACGACCATAAGGTGCCCGAGGCAGCAATAGACCCTTGGAGACAGGTCGGCCGGAGGACGATGTATTGAATCGCGACGCAATTTGTGTGTTCCATCGTCATTAACAGATTCTGAACCTTACAATTAACTGTCAGTTTTGCGTCGGATTCGAAAATCTAGACTCACAGGAGATCGACCATACGGTGCCCGAGGCAGCAATAGACCCTTGGAGACAGGTCGGCCGGAGGATGATGTATTGAATCGCGACGCGATTTGTGTGTTCCATCGTCATTAACAGGCGCTGAACGTTACAATTAACTGTCAGTTTTGCGTCGGATTCGAAAATCTAGTCTCACAGGAGATCGACCATAAGGTGCCCGAGGCAGCAATAGACCCTTGGAGACAGGTCGGCCGGAGGACGATGTATTGAATCGCGACGCAATTTGTGTGTTCCATCGTCATTAACAGGCTCTGAACGTTACAATTAACTGTCAGTTTTGCGTCGGATTCGAAAATCTGGACTCACAGGAGATCGACCATAAGGTGCCCGAGGCAGCAATAGACCATTGGAGACAGGTCGGCCGGAGGACGATGTATTGAATCGCGACGCAATTTGTGTGTTCCATTGTCATTAAGAGGCTCTGAACCTTACAATTAACTGTCAGTTTTGCGTCGGATTCATAAGTCTAGACTCACAGGAGAACGACCATAAGGTGCCCGAGGCAGCAATAGACCCTTGGAGACAGGTCGGCCGGAGGACGATGTATTGAATCGCGACGCAATTTGTGTGTTCCATCGTCATTAACAGGCTCTGAACGTTACAATTAACTGTCAGTTTTGCGTCGGATTCGAAAATCTAGACTCACAGGAGATCGACCATAAGGTGCCCAGGCAGCAATAGACCCTTGGAGACAGGTCGGCCGGAGGACGATGTATTGAATCGCGACGCAATTTGTGTGTTCCATTGTCATTAAGAGGCTCTGAAACTTACAATTAACTGTCAGTTTTGCGTCGGATTCGAAAATCTAGACTCACAGAGGAACGACCATAAGGTGCCCGAGGCAGCAATAGACCCTTGGAGACAGGTCGGCCGGAGGACGATGTATTGAATCGCGACGCGATTTGTGTGTTCCATCGTCATCAACAGGCTCTGAACCGTACAATTAACTGTCAGTTTTGCGTCGGATTCGAAAATCTAGACTCACAGGAGAACGACCATACGGTGTCCGAGGCAGCACTAGACCCTTGGAGACAAGTCGGCTGGAGGACGATGAATTGAATCGCGACGCAATTAGTGTGTTCCATCGTCATTAACAGGCTCTGAACGTTACAATTAACTGTCAGTTTTGCGTCGGATTCGAAAATCTAGACTCACAGGAGATCGACCATAAGGTGCCCGAGGCAGCAGTACACCCTTGGAGACAGGTCGGCCGGAGGACGACGTATTGAATCGCGACGCGATTTGTGTGTTCCATTGTCATTAAGAGGCTCTGAACCTTACAATTAACTGTAGGTTTTGCGTCGGATTCGAAAATCTAGACTCACAGAAGAACGACCATAAGGTGCCCGAGGCAGCACTAGACCCTTGGAGACAAGTCGGCTGGAGGACGATGTATTGAATCGCGACGCAATTTGTGTTCCATCGTCATTAACAGGCTCTGAACCTTACAATTAACTCTCAGTTTTGCGTCGGATTCAAAAGTCTAGACTCACAGGAGAACGACCATAAGGTGCCCGAGGCAGCAATAGACCCTTGGAGACAGGTCGGCCGGAGGACGATGTATTGAATCGCGACGCAATTTGTGTGTTCCATCGTCATGAACAGGCTCTGAACATTACAATTAACTGTCAGTTTTGCGTCGCATTCGAAAATCTAGACTCACAGGAGATCGACCATAAGGTGCCCGAGGCAGCAATAGACCCTTGGAGACAGGTCGGCCGGAGGACGATGTATTGAATCGCGACGCGATTTGTGTGTTCCATCGTCATTAACAGGCTCTGAACCTTACAATTAACTGTCAGTTTTGCGTCGGATTCGAATATGTAGACTCACAGGAGAACGACCATAAGGTAACCGAGGCAGCAATAGAACCTTGGAGACAGGTCGGCCGGAGGACGATGTATTGAATCGCGACGGGATTTGTGAGTTCCATCGTCATTATCAGGCTCCGAACGTTACAATTAACTGTCAGTTTTGTGTCGGATTCGAAAATCTAGACTCACAGGAGATCCACCATAAGGTGCCCGAGGCAGCAATAGACCCTTGGAGACAGGTCGGCCGGAGGACGATGTATTGAATCGCGACGCAATTTGTGTGTTCCATTGTCATTAAGAGGCTCTGAACGTTACAATTAACTGTCAGTTTGGCGTAGGATTCGAAAATCTAGACTCACAGGTGAACGACCATAAGCTGTCCGAGGCAGCACTAGACCCTTGGAGACAAGTCGGCTGGAGGACGATGTATTGAATCGCGACGCAATTTGTGTGTTCCATCGGCATTAACAGGATCTGAACCTTACAATTAACTGTCAGTTTTGCGTCGGATTCGAAAATCTAGACTCACAGAAGAACGACCATAAGGTGCCCGAGGCAGCACTAGACCCTTGGAGACAAGTCGGCTGGAGGACGATGTATTGAATCGCGACGCAATTTGTGTGTTCCATCGTCATTAACAGGCTCTGAACCTTACAATTAACTGTCAGTTTTGCGTCGGATTCATAAGTCTAGACTCACAGGAGAACGACCATAAGGTGCCCGAGGCAGCAATAGACCCTTGGAGACAGGTCGGCCGGAGGACGATGTATTGAATCGCGACGCAATTTGTGTGTTCCATCGTCATTAACAGATTCTGAACCTTACAATTAACTGTCAGTTTTGCGTCGGATTCGAAAATCTAGACTCACAGGAGATCGACCATAAGGTGCCCGAGGCAGCAATAGACCCTTGGTGACAGGTCGGCCGGAGGATGATGTATTGAATCGCGACGCGATTTGTGTGTTCCATCGTCATTAACAGGCGCTGAACGTTACAATTAACTGTCAGTTTTGCGTCAGATTCGAAAATCTAGCCTCACAGAAGAACGACCATAAGGTGCCCGAGGCAGCACTAGACC
Source organism: Schistocerca nitens (assembly GCF_023898315.1). Classification (NCBI taxonomy): domain Eukaryota; kingdom Metazoa; phylum Arthropoda; class Insecta; order Orthoptera; family Acrididae; genus Schistocerca; species Schistocerca nitens. The sequence goes on along the minus strand of NC_064615.1, from coordinate 1,197,255,598 downwards.
CTTGGAGACAAGTCGGCTGGAGGACGATGTATTGAATCGCGACGCAATTTGTGTGTTCCATCGTCATTAACAGGCTCTGAACGTTACAATTAACTGTCAGTTTTGCGTCGGATTCGATAATCTAGACTCACAGGAGATTGACCAAAAGGTGCCCGAGGCAGCAATACACCCTTGGAGACAGGTCGGCCGGAGGACGACGTATTGAATCGCGACGCGATTTGTGTGTTCCATTGTCATTAAGAGGCTCTGAACCTTACAATTAACTGTAAGTTTTGCGTCGGATTCGAAAATCTAGACTCACAGAAGAACGACCATAAGGTGCCCGAGGAAGCACTAGACCCTTGGAGACAAGTCGGCTGGAGGACGATGTATTGAATCGCGACGAAATTTGTGTGTTCCATCGTCATTAACAGGCTCTGAACCTTACAATTAACTGTCAGTTTTGCATCGGATTCATAAGTCTAGACTCACAGGAGAACGACCATAAGGTGCCCGAGGCAGCAATAGACCCTTGGAGACAGGTCGGCCGGAGGACGATGTATTGAATCGCGACGCAATTTGTGTGTTCCATCGTCATTAACAGGCTCTGAACGATACAAATTAACTGTCAGTTTTGCGTCGGATTCGAAAATCTAGACTCACAGGAGATCGACCATAAGGTGCCCAGGCAGCAATAGTCCCTTGGAGACAGGTCGGCCGGAGGACGATGTATTGAATCGCGACGCGATTTGTGTGTTCCATCGTCATTAACAGGCGCTGAACGTTACAATTAACTGTCAGTTTTGCGTCGGATTCGAAAATCTAGTCTCACAGGAGATCGACCATAAGGTGCCCGAGGCAGCAATAGACCCTTGGAGACAGGTCGGCCGGAGGACGATGTATTGAATCGCGACGGGATTTGTGTGTTCCATCGTCATTAACAGGCTCTGAAAGTTACAATTAACTGTCAGTTTTGCGTCGGATTCGAAAATCTGGACTCACAGGAGATCGACCATAAGGTGCCCGAGGCAGCAATAGACCATTGGAGACAGGTCGGCCGGAGGACGATGTATTGAATCGCGACGCAATTTGTGTGTTCCATTGTCATTAAGAGGCTCTGAACCTTACAATTAACGGTCAGTTTTGCGTCAGATTCGAAAATCTAGCCTCACAGAAGAACGACCATAAGGTGCCCGAGGCAGCACTAGACCCTTGGAGACAAGTCGGCTGGAGGACGATGTATTGAATCGCGACGCAATTTGTGTGTTCCATCGTCATTAACAGGCTCTGAACGTTACAATTAACTGTCAGTTTTGCGTCGGATTCGATAATCTAGACTCACAGGAGATTGACCAAAAGGTGCCCGAGGCAGCAATACACCCTTGGAGACAGGTCGGCCGGAGGACGACGTATTGAATCGCGACGCGATTTGTGTGTTCCATTGTCATTAAGAGGCTCTGAACCTTACAATTAACTGTAAGTTTTGCGTCGGATTCGAAAATCTAGACTCACAGAAGAACGACCATAAGGTGCCCGAGGAAGCACTAGACCCTTGGAGACAAGTCGGCTGGAGGACGATGTATTGAATCGCGACGCAATTTGTGTGTTCCATCGTCATTAACAGGCTCTGAACCTTACAATTAACTGTCAGTTTTGCGTCGGATTCATAAGTCTAGACTCACAGGAGAACGACCATAAGGTGCCCGAGGCAGCAATAGACCCTTGGAGACAGGTCGGCCGGAGGACGATGTATTGAATCGCGACGCAATTTGTGTGTTCCATCGTCATTAACAGGCTCTGAACGTTACAATTAACTGTCAGTTTTGCGTCGGATTCGAAAATCTAGACTCACAGGAGATCGACCATAAGGTGCCCAGGCAGCAATAGTCCCTTGGAGACAGGTCGGCCGGAGGACGATGTATTGAATCGCGACGCAATTTGTGTGTTCCATCGTCATTAACAGGATCTGAACCTTACAATTAACTGTCAGTTTTGCGTCGGATTCGAAAATCTAGACTCACAGAAGAACGACCATAAGGTGACCGAGGCAACACTAGACCCTTGGAGACAAGTCGGCTGGAGGACGATGTATTGAATCGCGACGCAATTTGTGTGTTCCATCGTCATTAACAGGCTCTGAACCTTACAATTAACTGTCAGTTTTGCGTCGGATTCATAAGTCTAGACTCAGAGGAGAACGACCATAAGGTGCCCGAGGCAGCAATAGACCCTTGGAGGCAGGTCGGCCGGAGGACGATGTATTGAATCGCGACGCAAATTGTGTGTTCCATCGTCATTAACAGGCTCTGGAACTTACAATTAACTGTCAGTTTTGCGTCGGATTCGAAAATCTAGACTCACAGGAGATCGACCATAAGGTGTCCGAGGCAGCAATAGACCCTTGGAGACAGGTCGGCCGGAGGACGATGTATTGAATCGCGATGCGATTTGTGCGTTCCATCGTCATTAACAGGCTCTGAACGTTACAATTAACTGTCAGTTTTGCGTCGGATTCGAAAATCTAGACTCACAGAAGAACGACCATAAGGTGCCCGAGGCAGCACTAGACCCTTGGAGACAAGTCGGCTGGAGGACGATGTATTGAATCGCGACGCGATTTGTGTGTTCCATCGTCATTAACAGGCGCTGAACGTTACAATTAACTGTCAGTTTTGCGTCGGATTCGAAAATCTAGACTCACAGGAGATCGACCATAAGGCGCCCGAGGCAGCAATAGACCCTTGGAGACAGGTCGGCCGGAGGACGATGTATTGAGTCGCGACGCAATTTGTGTGTTCCATTGTCATTAAGAGGCTCTGAACCTTACGACTAACTGTCAGTTTTGCGTCGCATTCGAAAATCTAGACTCACAGGAGAACGACAATAAGGTGCCCGAGGCAGCACTAGACCCTTGGAGACAAGTCGGCTGGAGGACGATGTATTGAATCGCGACGCGATTTGTGAGTTCAATTGTCATTTACAGGCTCTGAACGTTACAATTAACTGTCAGGTTTGCGTCGGATTCGAAAATCTAGACTCACAGGAGATCGATCATAAGGTGCCCGAGGCAGCAATAGACCCTTGGAGACAGGTCGGCCGGAGGACGATGTATTGAATCGCGACGCAATTTGTGTGTTCCATTGTCATTAAGAGGCTCTGAACCTTACAATTAACCTTCAGTTTTGCGTCGGATTCGAAAATCTAGACTCACAGAGGAACGACCATAAGGTGCCCGAGGCAGCAATAGACCCTTGGAGACAGGTCGGCCGGAGGACAATGTATTGAATCGCGACGCGATTTGTGTGTTCCATCGTCATTAACAGGCTCTGAACCTTACAATTAACTGTCAGTTTTGCTTCGGATTCGAAAATCTAGACTCACAGGAGAACGAATATAAGGTGACCGAGGCAGCAATAGACCCTAGGAGACAGGTCGGCCGGAGGACGATGTATTGAATCGCGACGCAATTTGTGTGTTCCATCGGCATTAACAGGATGTGAACGTTACAATTAACAGTCAGTTTTGCGTCGGATTCGAAAATCTAGACTCACAGAAGAACGACCATAAGGTGCCCGAGGCAGCACTAGACCCTTGGAGACAAGTCGGCTGGAGGACGATGTATTGAATCGCGACGCAATTTGTGTGTTCCATCGTCATTAACAGGCTCTGAACCTTACAATTAACTGTCAGTTTTGCGGCGGATTCATAAGTCTAGACTCACAGGAGAACGACCATAAGGTGCCCGAGGCAGCAATAGACCCTTGGAGACAGGTCGGCCGGAGGACGATGTATTGAATCGCGACGCGATTTGTGTGTTCCATCGTCATTAACAGGCTCTGAACGTTACAATTAACTGTCAGTTTTGCGTCGGATTCGAAAATCTAGACTCACAGGAGATCGACCATAAGGTGCCCGAGGCAGCACTAGACCCTTGGAGACAAGTCGGCCGGAGGACGATGTATTGAATCGCGACGGGATTTGTGTTTCATCGTCATTAACAGGCTCTGTACGTTACAATTAACTGTCAGTTTTGCGTCGGATTCGAAAATCTAGACTCACAGGAGATCGACCATAAGGTCCCCGAGGCAGCAATAGACTCTTGGAGACAGGTCGGCCGGAGGACGATGTATTGAATCGCGACGCAATTTGTGTGTACCATTGTCATTAAGAGGCTCTGAACCTTACAATTAACGGTCAGTTTTGCGTCAGATTCGAAAATCTAGACTCACAGAAGAACGACCATAAGGTGCCCGAGGCAGCACTAGACCCTTGGAGACAAGTCGGCTGGAGGACGATGTATTGAATCGCGACGCAATTTGTGTGTTCCATCGTCATTAACAGGCGCTGAACGTTACAATTAACTGTCAGTTTTGCGTCGGATTCGAAGATCTAGACTCACAGGAGATCGACCATAAGACGCCCGTGGCAGCAATAGACCCTTGGAGACAGGTCGGCCGGAGGACGATGTATTGAATCGCGACGCGATATGTGTGTTCCATCGTCATTAACAGGCTCTGAACGTTACAATTAACTGTCAGTTTTGCGTCGGATTCGAAAATCTAGACTCACAGGAGATCGACCATAAGGTGCCCGAGGCAGCAATAGACCCTTGGAGACAAGTCGGCCGGAGGACGATGTATTGAATCGCGACGGGATTTGTGTTTCATCGTCATTAACAGGCTCTGAACGTTACAATTAACTGTCAGTTTTGCGTCGGATTCGAAAATCTAGACTCACAGGAGATCGACCATAAGGTCCCCGAGGCAGCAATAGACCCTTGGAGACAGGTCGGCCGGAGGACGATGTATTGAATCGCGACGCAATTTGTGTGTACCATTGTCATTAAGAGGCTCTGAACCTTACAATTAACGGTCAGTTTTGCGTCAGATTCGAAAATCTAGACTCACAGAAGAACGACCATAAGGTGCCCGAGGCAGCACTAGACCCTTGGAGACAAGTCGGCTGGAGGACGATGTATTGAATCGCGACGCAATTTGTGTGTTCCATCGTCATTAACAGGCTCTGAAGGTTACAATTAACTGTCAGTTTTGCGTCGGATTCGATAATCTAGACTCACAGGAGATCGACCATAAGGTGCCCGAGGCAGCAATACACCCTTGGAGACAGGTCGGCCGGACGACGACGTATTGAATCGCGACGCGATTTGTGTGTTCCATTGTCATTAAGAGGCTCTGAACCTTACAATTAACTGTAAGTTTTGCGTCGGATTCGAAAATCTAGACTCACAGAAGAACGACCATAAGGTGCCCGAGACAGCACTAGACCGTTGGAGACAAGTCGGCTGGAGGACGATGTATTGAATCGCGACGCAATTTGTGTGTTCCATCGTCATTAACAGGCTCTGAACGTTACAATTAACTGTCAGTTTTGCGTCGGATTCGAAAATCTAGACTCACAGGAGAACGACAATAAGGTGCCCGAGGCAGCACTAGACCCTTGGAGACAAGTCGGCTGGAGGACGATGTATTGAATCGCGACGCGATTTGTGAGTTCCATTGTCATTTACAGGCTCTGAACGTTACAATTAACTGTCAGGTTTGCGTCGGATTCGAAAATCTAGACTCACAGGAGGTCGATCATAAGGTGCCCGAGGCAGCAATAGACCCTTGGAGACAGGTCGGTCGGAGGACGATGTATTGAATCGCGACGCAATTTGTGTGTTCCATTGTCATTAAGAGGCTCTGAACCTTACAATTAACTGTCAGTTTTGCGTCGGATTCGAAAATCTAGACTCACAGAGGAACGACCATAAGGTGCCCGAGGCAGCACTAGACCCTTGGAGCCAAATCGGCTGGAGGACGATGTATTGAATCGCGACGCGATTTGTGTGTTCCATCGTCATTAACAGGCTCTGAACGTTACAATTAACTGTCAGTTTTGCGTCGGATTCGAAAAACTAGACTCACAGGAGAACGACCATAAGGTGCCCGAGGCAGCAATAGACCCTTGGAGACAGGTCGGCCGGAGGACGATGTATTGAATCGCGACGCAATTTGTGTGTTCCATCGTCATTAACAGGCTCTGAACCTTACAATTAACTGTCAGTTTTGCGTCGGATTCGAAAATCTAGACTCACAGGAGATCGACCATAAGGTGCCCCAGGCAGCAATAGACCCTTGTAGACAGGTCGGCCGGAGGACGATGTATTGAATCGCGACGCGATTTGTGTGTTCCATCGTCATTAACAGGCTCTGAACCTTACAATTAACTGTCAGTTTTGCGACGGATTCGAAAATCTAGACTCACAGGAGATCGACCATAAGGTGCCCAGGCAGCAATAGACCCTTGGAGACAGGTCGGCCGGAGGACGATGTATTGAATCGCGACGCAATTTGTGTGTTCCATCGTCATTAACAGGCTCTGAACCTTACAATTAACTGTCAGTTTTGCGTCGGATTCGAAAATCTAGACTCACAGGAGATCGACCATAAGGTGCCCGAGGCAGCAATAGACCCTTGGAGACAGGTCGGCCGGAGGACGATGTATTGAATCGCGACGCAATTTGTGTGTACCATTGTCATTAACAGGCTCTGAACCTTACAATTAACGGTCACTTTTGCGTCAGATTCGAAAATCTAGACTCACAGAAGAACGACCATAAGGTGCCCGAGGCAGCACTAGACCCTTGGAGACAAGTCGGCCGGAGGACGATGTATTGAATCGCGACGCAATTTGTGTGTTCCATCGTCATTAACAGGCTCTGAACGTTACAATTAATTGTCAGTTTTGCGTCGGATTCGAAAATCTAGACTCACAGGAGATCGACCATAAGGTGCCCGAGGCAGCAATAGACCCTTGGAGACAAGTCGGCCGGAGGACGATGTATTGAATCGCGACGGGATTTGTGTTTCATCGTCATTAACAGGCTCTGAACGTTACAATTAACTGTCAGTTTTGCGTCGGATTCGAAAATCTAGACTCACAGGAGATCGACCATAAGGTCCCCGAGGCAGCAATAGACCCTTGGAGACAGGTCGGCCGGAGGACGATGTATTGAATCGCGACGCAATTTGTGTGTACCATTGTCATTAAGAGGCTCTGAACCTTACAATTAACGGTCAGTTTTGCGTCAGATTCGAAAATCTAGACTCACAGAAGAACGACCATAAGGTGCCCGAGGCAGCACTAGACCCTTGGAGACAAGTCGGCTGGAGGACGATGTATTGAATCGCGACGCAATTTGTGTGTTCCATCGTAATTAACAGGCTCTGAAGGTTACAATTAACTGTCAGTTTTGCGTCGGATTCGATAATCTAGACTCACAGGAGATCGACCATAAGGTGCCCGAGGCAGCAATAGACCCTAGGAGACAGGTCGGCCGGAGGACGATGTATTGAATCGCGACGCAATTTGTGTGTTCCATTGTCATTAAGAGGCTCTGAACCTTACGATTAACTGTCAGTTTTGCGTCGCATTCGAAAATCTAGACTCACAGGAGAACGACAATAAGGTGCCCGAGGCAGCACTAGACCCTTGGAGACAAGTCGGCTGGAGGACGATGTATTGAATCGCGACGCGATTTGTGAGTTCAATTGTCATTTACAGGCTCTGAACGTTACAATTAACTGTCAGGTTTGCGTCGGATTCGAAAATCTAGACTCACAGGAGATCGATCATAAGGTGCCCGAGGCAGCAATAGACCCTTGGAGACAGGTCGGCCGGAGGACGATGTATTGAATCGCGACGCAATTTGTGTGTTCCATTGTCATTAAGAGGCTCTGAACCTTACAATTAACCTTCAGTTTTGCGTCGGATTCGAAAATCTAGACTCACAGAAGAACGACCATAAGGTGCCCGAGGCAGCACTAGACCCTTGGAGACAAGTCGGCTGGAGGACGATGTATTGAATCGCGACGCAATTTGTGTGTTCCATCGTCATTAACAGGCTCTGAAGGTTACAATTAACTGTCAGTTTTGCGTCGGATTCGATAATCTAGACTCACAGGAGATCGACCATAAGGTGCCCGAGGCAGCAATACACCCTTGGAGACAGGTCGGCCGGACGACGACGTATTGAATCGCGACGCGATTTGTGTGTTCCATTGTCATTAAGAGGCTCTGAACCTTACAATTAACTGTAAGTTTTGCGTCGGATTCGAAAATCTAGACTCACAGAAGAACGACCATAAGGTGCCCGAGACAGCACTAGACCGTTGGAGACAAGTCGGCTGGAGGACGATGTATTGAATCGCGACGCAATTTGTGTGTTCCATCGGCATTAACAGGATGTGAACGTTACAATTAACAGTCAGTTTTGCGTCGGATTCGAAAATCTAGACTCACAGAAGAACGACCATAAGGTGCCCGAGGCAGCACTAGACCCTTGGAGACAAGTCGGCTGGAGGACGATGTATTGAATCGCGACGCAATTTGTGTGTTCCATCGTCATTAACAGGCTCTGAACCTTACAATTAACTGTCAGTTTTGCGGCGGATTCATAAGTCTAGACTCACAGGAGAACGACCATAAGGTGCCCGAGGCAGCAATAGACCCTTGGAGACAGGTCGGCCGGAGGACGATGTATTGAATCGCGACGCAATTTGTGTGTTCCATCGTCATTAACAGGCTCTGAACCTTACAATTAACTGTCAGTTTTGCGTCGGAATCGAAAATCTAGACTCACAGGAGATCGACCGTAAGGTGCCCGAGGCAGCAATAGACCCTTGGAGACAGGTCGGCCGGAGGACGATGTATTGAATCGCGACGCAATTTGTGTGTTGCATTGTCATTAAGAGGCTCTGAACCGTACAATTAACGGTCAGTTTTGCGTCGGATTCGAAAATCTAGACTCACAGATGAACGACCATAAGGTGCCCGAGGCAGCACTAGACCCTTGGAGACAAGTCGGCTGGAGGACGATGTATTGAATCGCGACGCGATTTGTGTGTTCCATCGTCATTAACAGGCGCTGAACGTTACAATTAACTGTCAGTTTTGCGTCGGATTCGAAAATCTAGACTCACAGGAGATCGATCATAAGGCGCCCGTGGCAGCAATAGACCCTTGGAGACAGGTCGGCCGGAGGACGATGTATTGAATCGCGACGCGATTTGTGTGTTCCATCGTCATTAACAGGCTCTGAACGTTACAATTAACTGTCAGTTTTGCGTCGGATTCGAAAATCTAGACTCACAGGAGATCGACCATAAGGTGCCCGAGGCAGCACTAGACCCTTGGAGACAAGTCGGCCGGAGGACGATGTATTGAATCGCGACGGGATTTGTGTTTCATCGTCATTAACAGGCTCTGTACGTTACAATTAACTGTCAGTTTTGCGTCGGATTCGAAAATCTAGACTCACAGGAGATCGACCATAAGGTCCCCGAGGCAGCAATAGACTCTTGGAGACAGGTCGGCCGGAGGACGATGTATTGAATCGCGACGCAATTTGTGTGTACCATTGTCATTAAGAGGCTCTGAACCTTACAATTAACGGTCAGTTTTGCGTCAGATTCGAAAATCTAGACTCACAGAAGAACGACCATAAGGTGCCCGAGGCAGCACTAGACCCTTGGAGACAAGTCGGCTGGAGGACGATGTATTGAATCGCGACGCAATTTGTGTGTTCCATCGTCATTAACAGGCGCTGAACGTTACAATTAACTGTCAGTTTTGCGTCGGATTCGAAGATCTAGACTCACAGGAGATCGACCATAAGACGCCCGTGGCAGCAATAGACCCTTGGAGACAGGTCGGCCGGAGGACGATGTATTGAATCGCGACGCGATATGTGTGTTCCATCGTCATTAACAGGCTCTGAACGTTACAATTAACTGTCAGTTTTGCGTCGGATTCGAAAATCTAGACTCACAGGAGATCGACCATAAGGTGCCCGAGGCAGCAATAGACCCTTGGAGACAAGTCGGCCGGAGGACGATGTATTGAATCGCGACGGGATTTGTGTTTCATCGTCATTAACAGGCTCTGAACGTTACAATTAACTGTCAGTTTTGCGTCGGATTCGAAAATCTAGACTCACAGGAGATCGATCATAAGGTGCCCGAGGCAGCAATAGACCCTTGGAGACAGGTCGGCCGGAGGACGATGTATTGAATCGCGACGCAATTTGTGTGTTCCATTGTCATTAAGAGGCTCTGAACCTTACAATTAACCTTCAGTTTTGCGTCGGATTCGAAAATCTAGACTCACAGAGGAACGACCATAAGGTGCCCGAGGCAGCAATAGACCCTTGGAGACAGGTCGGCCGGAGGACAATGTATTGAATCGCGACGCGATTTGTGTGTTCCATCGTCATTAACAGGCTCTGAACCTTACAATTAACTGTCAGTTTTGCGTCGGATTCGAAAATCTAGACTCACAGGAGAACGAATATAAGGTGACCGAGGCAGCAATAGACCCTAGGAGACAGGTCGGCCGGAGGACGATGTATTGAATCGCGACGCAATTTGTGTGTTCCATTGTCATTAAGAGGCTCTGAACGTTACAATTAACTGTCAGTTTGGCGTAGGATTCGAAAATCTAGACTCACAGGTGAACGACCATAAGCTGTCCGAGGCAGCATTAGACCCTTGGAGACAAGTCGGCTGGAGGACGATGTATTGAATCGCGACGCAATTTGTGTGTTCCATCGGCATTAACAGGATGTGAACGTTACAATTAACAGTCAGTTTTGCGTCGGATTCGAAAATCTAGACTCACAGAAGAACGACCATAAGGTGCCCGAGGCAGCACTAGACCCTTGGAGACAAGTCGGCTGGAGGACGATGTATTGAATCGCGACGCAATTTGTGTGTTCCATCGTCATTAACAGGCTCTGAACCTTACAATTAACTGTCAGTTTTGCGGCGGATTCATAAGTCTAGACTCACAGGAGAACGACCATAAGGTGCCCGAGGCAGCAATAGACCCTTGGAGACAGGTCGGCCGGAGGACGATGTATTAAATCGCGACGCAATTTGTGTGTTCCATTGTCATTAAGAGGCTCTGAACCGTACAATTAACGGTCAGTTTTGCGTCGGATTCGAAAATCTAGACTCACATATGAACGACCATAAGGTGCCCGAGGCAGCACTAGACCCTTGGAGACAAGTCGGCTGGAGGACGATGTATTGAATCGCGACGCGATTTGTGTGTTCCATCGTCATTAACAGGCGCTGAACGTTACAATTAACTGTCAGTTTTGCGTCGGATTCGAAAATCTAGACTCACAGGAGATCGATCATAAGGCGCCCGTGGCAGCAATAGACCCTTGGAGACAGGTCGGCCGGAGGACGATGTATTGAATCGCGACGCGATTTGTGTGTTCCATCGTCATTAACAGGCTCTGAACGTTACAATTAACTGTCAGTTTTGCGTCGGATTCGAAAATCTAGACTCACAGGAGATCGACCATAAGGTGCCCGAGGCAGCACTAGACCCTTGGAGACAAGTCGGCCGGAGGACGATGTATTGAATCGCGACGGGATTTGTGTTTCATCGTCATTAACAGGCTCTGTACGTTACAATTAACTGTCAGTTTTGCGTCGGATTCGAAAATCTAGACTCACAGGAGATCGACCATAAGGTCCCCGAGGCAGCAATAGACTCTTGGAGACAGGTCGGCCGGAGGACGATGTATTGAATCGCGACGCAATTTGTGTGTACCATTGTCATTAAGAGGCTCTGAACCTTACAATTAACGGTCAGTTTTGCGTCAGATTCGAAAATCTAGACTCACAGAAGAACGACCATAAGGTGCCCGAGGCAGCACTAGACCCTTGGAGACAAGTCGGCTGGAGGACGATGTATTGAATCGCGACGCAATTTGTGTGTTCCATCGTCATTAACAGGCGCTGAACGTTACAATTAACTGTCAGTTTTGCGTCGGATTCGAAGATCTAGACTCACAGGAGATCGACCATAAGACGCCCGTGGCAGCAATAGACCCTTGGAGACAGGTCGGCCGGAGGACGATGTATTGAATCGCGACGCGATATGTGTGTTCCATCGTCATTAACAGGCTCTGAACGTTACAATTAACTGTCAGTTTTGCGTCGGATTCGAAAATCTAGACTCACAGGAGATCGACCATAAGGTGCCCGAGGCAGCAATAGACCCTTGGAGACAAGTCGGCCGGAGGACGATGTATTGAATCGCGACGGGATTTGTGTTTCATCGTCATTAACAGGCTCTGAACGTTACAATTAACTGTCAGTTTTGCGTCGGATTCGAAAATCTAGACTCACAGGAGATCGACCATAAGGTCCCCGAGGCAGCAATAGACCCTTGGAGACAGGTCGGCCGGAGGACGATGTATTGAATCGCGACGCAATTTGTGTGTACCATTGTCATTAAGAGGCTCTGAACCTTACAATTAACGGTCAGTTTTGCGTCAGATTCGAAAATCTAGACTCACAGAAGAACGACCATAAGGTGCCCGAGGCAGCACTAGACCCTTGGAGACAAGTCGGCTGGAGGACGATGTATTGAATCGAGACGCAATTTGTGTGTTCCATCGTCATTAACAGGCTCTGAAGGTTACAATTAACTGTCAGTTTTGCGTCGGATTCGATAATCTAGACTCACAGGAGATCGACCATAAGGTGCCCGAGGCAGCAATACACCCTTGGAGACAGGTCGGCCGGACGACGACGTATTGAATCGCGACGCGATTTGTGTGTTCCATTGTCATTAAGAGGCTCTGAACCTTACAATTTACTGTAAGTTTTGCGTCGGATTCGAAAATCTAGACTCACAGAAGAACGACCATAAGGTGCCCGAGACAGCACTAGACCGTTGGAGACAAGTCGGCTGGAGGACGATGTATTGAATCGCGACGCAATTTGTGTGTTCCATCGTCATTAACAGGCTCTGAACGTTACAATTAACTGTCAGTTTTGCGTCGGATTCGAAAATCTAGACTCACAGGAGAACGACAATAAGGTGCCCGAGGCAGCACTAGACCCTTGGAGACAAGTCGGCTGGAGGACGATGTATTGAATCGCGACGCGATTTGTGAGTTCCATTGTCATTTACAGGCTCTGAACGTTACAATTAACTGTCAGGTTTGCGTCGGATTCGAAAATCTAGACTCACAGGAGGTCGATCATAAGGTGCCCGAGGCAGCAATAGACCCTTGGAGACAGGTCGGTCGGAGGACGATGTATTGAATCGCGACGCGATTTGTGTGTTCCATCGTCATTAACAGGCTCTGAACGTTACAATTAACTGTCAGTTTTGCGTCGGATTCGAAAAACTAGACTCACAGGAGAACGACCATAAGGTGCCCGAGGCAGCAATAGACCCTTGGAGACAGGTCGGCCGGAGGACGATGTATTGAATCGCGACGCAATTTGTGTGTTCCATCGTCATTAACAGGCTCTGAACCTTACAATTAACTGTCAGTTTTGCGTCGGATTCGAAAATCTAGACTCACAGAGGAACGACCATAAGGTGCCCGAGGCAGCACTAGACCCTTGGAGCCAAATCGGCTGGAGGACGATGTATTGAATCGCGACGCGATTTGTGTGTTCCATCGTCATTAACAGGCTCTGAACGTTACAATTAACTGTCAGTTTTGCGTCGGATTCGAAAAACTAGACTCACAGGAGAACGACCATAAGGTGCCCGAGGCAGCAATAGACCCTTGGAGACAGGTCGGCCGGAGGACGATGTATTGAATCGCGACGCAATTTGTGTGTTCCATCGTCATTAACAGGCTCTGAACCTTACAATTAACTGTCAGTTTTGCGTCGGATTCGAAAATCTAGACTCACAGGAGATCGACCATAAGGTGCCCGAGGCAGCAATAGACCCTTGTAGACAGGTCGGCCGGAGGACGATGTATTGAATCGCGACGCGATTTGTGTGTTCCATCGTCATTAACAGGCTCTGAACCTTACAATTAACTGTCAGTTTTGCGTCGGATTCGAAAATCTAGACTCACAGGAGATCGACCATAAGGTGCCCAGGCAGCAATAGACCCTTGGAGACAGGTCGGCCGGAGGACGATGTATTGAATCGCGACGCAATTTGTGTGTTCCATCGTCATTAACAGGATCTGAACCTTACAATTAACTGTCAGTTTTGCGTCGGATTCGAAAAACTAGACTCACAGGAGAACGACCATAAGGTGCCCGAGGCAGCAATAGACCCTTGGAGACAGGTCGGCCGGAGGACGATGTATTGAATCGCGACGCAATTTGTGTGTACCATTGTCATTAACAGGCTCTGAACCTTACGATTAACTGTCAGTTTTGCGTCGCATTCGAAAATCTAGACTCACAGGAGAACGACAATAAGGTGCCCGAGGCAGCACTAGACCCTTGGAGACAAGTCGGCTGGAGGACGATGTATTGAATCGCGACGCGATTTGTGAGTTCCATTGTCATTTACAGGCTCTGAACGTTACAATTAACTGTCAGGTTTGCGTCGGATTCGAAAATCTAGACTCACAGGAGGTCGATCATAAGGTGCCCGAGGCAGCAATAGACCCTTGGAGACAAGTCGGCCGGAGGACGATGTATTGAATCGCGACGGGATTTGTGTTTCATCGTCATTAACAGGCTCTGTACGTTACAATTAACTGTCAGTTTTGCGTCGGATTCGAAAATCTAGACTCACAGGAGATCGACCATAAGGTCCCCGAGGCAGCAATAGACCCTTGGAGACAGGTCGGCCGGAGGACGATGTATTGAATCGCGACGCAATTTGTGTGTACCATTGTCATTAAGAGGCTCTGAACCTTACAATTAACGGTCAGTTTTGCGTCAGATTCGAAAATCTAGACTCACAGAAGAACGACCATAAGGTGCCCGAGGCAGCACTAGACCCTTGGAGACAAGTCGGCTGGAGGACGATGTATTGAATCGCGACGCAATTTGTGTGTTCCATCGTCATTAACAGGCGCTGAACGTTACAATTAACTGTCAGTTTTGCGTCGGATTCGAAGATCTAGACTCACAGGAGATCGACCATAAGACGCCCGTGGCAGCAATAGACCCTTGGAGACAGGTCGGCCGGAGGACGATGTATTGAATCGCGACGCGATATGTGTGTTCCATCGTCATTAACAGGCTCTGAACGTTACAATTAACTGTCAGTTTTGCGTCGGATTCGAAAATCTAGACTCACAGGAGATCGACCATAAGGTGCCCGAGGCAGCAATAGACCCTTGGAGACAAGTCGGCCGGAGGACGATGTATTGAATCGCGACGGGATTTGTGTTTCATCGTCATTAACAGGCTCTGAACGTTACAATTAACTGTCAGTTTTGCGTCGGATTCGAAAATCTAGACTCACAGGAGATCGACCATAAGGTCCCCGAGGCAGCAATAGACCCTTGGAGACAGGTCGGCCGGAGGACGATGTATTGAATCGCGACGCAATTTGTGTGTACCATTGTCATTAAGAGGCTCTGAACCTTACAATTAACGGTCAGTTTTGCGTCAGATTCGAAAATCTAGACTCACAGAAGAACGACCATAAGGTGCCCGAGGCAGCACTAGACCCTTGGAGACAAGTCGGCTGGAGGACGATGTATTGAATCGCGACGCAATTTGTGTGTTCCATCGTCATTAACAGGCTCTGAAGGTTACAATTAACTGTCAGTTTTGCGTCGGATTCGATAATCTAGACTCACAGGAGATCGACCATAAGGTGCCCGAGGCAGCAATACACCCTTGGAGACAGGTCGGCCGGACGACGACGTATTGAATCGCGACGCGATTTGTGTGTTCCATTGTCATTAAGAGGCTCTGAACCTTACAATTAACTGTAAGTTTTGCGTCGGATTCGAAAATCTAGACTCACAGAAGAACGACCATAAGGTGCCCGAGACAGCACTAGACCGTTGGAGACAAGTCGGCTGGAGGACGATGTATTGAATCGCGACGCAATTTGTGTGTTCCATCGTCATTAACAGGCTCTGAACGTTACAATTAACTGTCAGTTTTGCGTCGGATTCGAAAATCTAGACTCACAGGAGAACGACAATAAGGTGCCCGAGGCAGCACTAGACCCTTGGAGACAAGTCGGCTGGAGGACGATGTATTGAATCGCGACGCGATTTGTGAGTTCCATTGTCATTTACAGGCTCTGAACGTTACAATTAACTGTCAGGTTTGCGTCGGATTCGAAAATCTAGACTCACAGGAGGTCGATCATAAGGTGCCCGAGGCAGCAATAGACCCTTGGAGACAGGTCGGTCGGAGGACGATGTATTGAATCGCGACGCAATTTGTGTGTTCCATTGTCATTAAGAGGCTCTGAACCTTACAATTAACTGTCAGTTTTGCGTCGGATTCGAAAATCTAGACTCACAGAGGAACGACCATAAGGTGCCCGAGGCAGCACTAGACCCTTGGAGCCAAATCGGCTGGAGGACGATGTATTGAATCGCGACGCGATTTGTGTGTTCCATCGTCATTAACAGGCTCTGAACGTTACAAGTAACTGTCAGTTTTGCGTCGGATTCGAAAATCTAGACTCACAGGAGAACGACCATAAGGTGCCCGAGGCAGCAATAGACCCTTGGAGACAGGTCGGCCGGAGGACGATGTATTGAATCGCGACGCAATTTGTGTGTTCCATCGTCATTAACAGGCTCTGAACCTTACAATTAACTGTCAGTTTTGCGTCGGATTCGAAAATCTAGACTCACAGGAGATCGACCATAAGGTGCCCGAGGCAGCAATAGACCCTTGTAGACAGGTCGGCCGGAGGACGATGTATTGAATCGCGACGCGATTTGTGTGTTCCATCGTCATTAACAGGCTCTGAACCTTACAATTAACTGTCAGTTTTGCGTCGGATTCGAAAATCTAGACTCACAGGAGATCGACCATAAGGTGCCCAGGCAGCAATAGACCCTTGGAGACAGGTCGGCCGGAGGACGATGTATTGAATCGCGACGCAATTTGTGTGTTCCATCGTCATTAACAGGATCTGAACCTTACAATTAACTGTCAGTTTTGCGTCGGATTCGAAAATCTAGACTCACAGGAGATCGACCATAAGGTGCCCGAGGCAGCAATAGACCCTTGGAGACAGGTCGGCAGGAGGACGATGTATTGAATCGCGACGCAATTTGTGTGTACCATTGTCATTAACAGGCTCTGAACCTTACAATTAACGGTCACTTTTGCGTCAGATTCGAAAATCTAGACTCACAGAAGAACGACCATAAGGTGCCCGAGGCAGCACTAGACCCTTGGAGACAAGTCGGCTGGAGGACGATGTATTGAATCGCGACGCAATTTGTGTGTTCCATCGTCATTAACAGGCTCTGAACGTTACAATTAACTGTCAGTTTTGCGTCGGATTCGATAATCTAGACTCACAGGAGATCGACCATAAGGTGCCCGAGGCAGCAATAGACCCTAGGAGACAGGTCGGCCGGAGGACGATGTATTGAATCGCTACGCAATTTGTGTGTTCCATTGTCATTAAGAGGCTCTGAACCTTACGATTAACTGTCAGTTTTGCGTCGGATTCGAAAATCTAGACTCACAGGAGAACGACAATAAGGTGCTCGAGGCAGCACTAGACCCTTGGAGACAAGTCGGCTGGAGGACGATGTATTGAATCGCGACGCGATTTGTGAGTTCCATTGTCATTTACAGGCTCTGAACGTTACAATTAACTGTCAGGTTTGCGTCGGATTCGAAAATCTAGACTCACAGGAGGTCGATCATAAGGTGCCCGAGGCAGCAATAGACCCTTGGAGACAAGTCGGCCGGAGGACGATGTATTGAATCGCGACGGGATTTGTGTTTCATCGTCATTAACAGGCTCTGTACGTTACAATTAACTGTCAGTTTTGCGTCGGATTCGAAAATCTAGACTCACAGGAGATCGACCATAAGGTCCCCGAGGCAGCAATAGACCCTTGGAGACAGGTCGGCCGGAGGACGATGTATTGAATCGCGACGCAATTTGTGTGTACCATTGTCATTAAGAGGCTCTGAACCTTACAATTAACGGTCAGTTTTGCGTCAGATTCGAAAATCTAGACTCACAGAAGAACGACCATAAGGTGCCCGAGGCAGCACTAGACCCTTGGAGACAAGTCGGCTGGAGGACGATGTATTGAATCGCGACGCAATTTGTGTGTTCCATCGTCATTAACAGGCGCTGAACGTTACAATTAACTGTCAGTTTTGCGTCGGATTCGAAGATCTAGACTCACAGGAGATCGACCATAAGACGCCCGTGGCAGCAATAGACCCTTGGAGACAGGTCGGCCGGAGGACGATGTATTGAATCGCGACGCGATATGTGTGTTCCATCGTCATTAACAGGCTCTGAACGTTACAATTAACTGTCAGTTTTGCGTCGGATTCGAAAATCTAGACTCACAGGAGATCGACCATAAGGTGCCCGAGGCAGCAATAGACCCTTGGAGACAAGTCGGCCGGAGGACGATGTATTGAATCGCGACGGGATTTGTGTTTCATCGTCATTAACAGGCTCTGAACGTTACAATTAACTGTCAGTTTTGCGTCGGATTCGAAAATCTAGACTCACAGGAGATCGACCATAAGGTCCCCGAGGCATCAATAGACCCTTGGAGACAGGTCGGCCGGAGGACGATGTATTGAATCGCGACGCAATTTGTGTGTACCATTGTCATTAAGAGGCTCTGAACCTAACAATTAACGGTCAGTTTTGCGTCAGATTCGAAAATCTAGACTCACAGAAGAACGACCATAAGGTGCCCGAGGCAGCACTAGACCCTTGGAGACAAGTCGGCTGGAGGACGATGTATTGAATCGCGACGCAATTTGTGTGTACCATCGTCATTAACAGGCTCTGAAGGTTACAATTAACTGTCAGTTTTGCGTCGGATTCGATAATCTAGACTCACAGGAGATCGACCATAAGGTGCCCGAGGCAGCAATACACCCTTCGAGACAGGTCGGCCGGACGACGACGTATTGAATCGCGACGCGATTTGTGTGTTCCATTGTCATTAAGAGGCTCTGAACCTTACAATTAACTGTAAGTTTTGCGTCGGATTCGAAAATCTAGACTCACAGAAGAACGACCATAAGGTGCCCGAGACAGCACTAGACCGTTGGAGACAAGTCGGCTGGAGGACGATGTATTGAATCGCGACGCAATTTGTGTGTTCCATCGTCATTAACAGGCTCTGAACGTTACAATTAACTGTCAGTTTTGCGTCGGATTCGAAAATCTAGACTCACAGGAGAACGACAATAAGGTGCCCGAGGCAGCACTAGACCCTTGGAGACAAGTCGGCTGGAGGACGATGTATTGAATCGCGACGCGATTTGTGAGTTCCATTGTCATTTACAGGCTCTGAACGTTACAATTAACTGTCAGGTTTGCGTCGGATTCGAAAATCTAGACTCACAGGAGGTCGATCATAAGGTGCCCGAGGCAGCAATAGACCCTTAGAGACAGGTCGGTCGGAGGACGATGTATTGAATCGCGACGCAATTTGTGTGTTCCATTGTCATTAAGAGGCTCTGAACCTTACAATTAACTGTCAGTTTTGCGTCGGATTCGAAAATCTAGACTCACAGAGGAACGACCATAAGGTGCCCGAGGCAGCACTAGACCCTTGGAGCCAAATCGGCTGGAGGACGATGTATTGAATCGCGACGCGATTTGTGTGTTCCATCGTCATTAACAGGCTCTGAACGTTACAATTAACTGTCAGTTTTGCGTCGGATTCGAAAATCTAGACTCACAGGAGAACGACCATAAGGTGCCCGAGGCAGCAATAGACCCTTGGAGACAGGTCGGCCGGAGGACGATGTATTGAATCGCGACGCAATTTGTGTGTTCCATCGGCATTAACAGGATGTGAACGTTACAATTAACAGTCAGTTTTGCGTCGGATTCGAAAATCTAGACTCACAGAAGAACGACCATAAGGTGCCCGAGGCAGCACTAGACCCTTGGAGACAAGTCGGCTGGAGGACGATGTATTGAATCGCGACGCAATTTGTGTGTTCCATCGTCATTAACAGGCTCTGAACCTTACAATTAACTGTCAGTTTTGCGTCGGTTTCGAAAATCTAGACTCACAGGAGATCGACCATAAGGTGCCCGAGGCAGCAATAGACCCTTGTAGACAGGTCGGCCGGAGGACGATGTATTGAATCGCGACGCGATTTGTGTGTTCCATCGTCATTAACAGGCTCTGAACCTTACAATTAACTGTCAGTTTTGCGTCGGATTCGAAAATCTAGACTCACCGGAGATCGACCATAAGGTGCCCAGGCAGCAATAGACCCTTGGAGACAGGTCGGCCGGAGGACGATGTATTGAATCGCGACGCAATTTGTGTGTTCCATCGTCATTAACAGGATCTGAACCTTACAATTAACTGTCAGTTTTGCGTCGGATTCGAAAATCTAGACTCACAGGAGATCGACCATAAGGTGCCCGAGGCAGCAATAGACCCTTGGAGACAGGTCGGCCGGAGGACGATGTATTGAATCGCGACGCAATTTGTGTGTACCATTGTCATTAACAGGCTCTGAACCTTACAATTAACGGTCACTTTTGCGTCAGATTCGAAAATCTAGACTCACAGAAGAACGACCATAAGGTGCCCGAGGCAGAACTAGACCCTTGGAGACAAGTCGGCTGGAGGACGATGTATTGAATCGCGACGCAATTTGTGTGTTCCATCGTCATTAACAGGCTCTGAACGTTACAATTAACTGTCAGTTTTGCGTCGGATTCGATAATCTAGACTCACAGGAGATCGACCATAAGGTGCCCGAGGCAGCAATAGACCCTAGGAGACAGGTCGGCCGGAGGACGATGTATTGAATCGCGACGCAATTTGTGTGTTCCATTGTCATTAAGAGGCTCTGAACCTTACGATTAACTGTCAGTTTTGCGTCGCATTCGAAAATCTAGACTCACAGGAGAACGACAATAAGGTGCCCGAGGCAGCACTAGACCCTTGGAGACAAGTCGGCTGGAGGACGATGTATTGAATCGCGACGCGATTTGTGAGTTCCATTGTCATTTACAGGCTCTGAACGTTACAATTAACTGTCAGGTTTGCGTCGGATTCGAAAATCTAGACTCACAGGAGGTCGATCATAAGGTGCCCGAGGCAGCAATAGACCCTTGGAGACAGGTCGGTCGGAGGACGATGTATTGAATCGCGACGCAATTTGTGTGTTCCATTGTCATTAAGAGGCTCTGAACCTTACAATTAACTGTCAGTTTTGCGTCGGATTCGAAAATCTAGACTCACAGAGGAACGACCATAAGGTGCCCGAGGCAGCACTAGACCCTTGGAGCCAAATCGGCTGGAGGACGATGTATTGAATCGCGACGCGATTTGTGTGTTCCATCGTCATTAACAGGCTCTGAACGTTACAATTAACTGTCAGTTTTGCGTCGGATTCGAAAATCTAGACTCACAGGAGAACGACCATAAGGTGCCCGAGGCAGCAATAGACCCTTGGAGACAGGTCGGCCGGAGGACGATGTATTGAATCGCGACGCAATTTGTGTGTTCCATCGTCATTAACAGGCTCTGAACCTTACAATTAACTGTCAGTTTTGCGTCGGATTCGAAAATCTAGACTCACAGGAGATCGACCATAAGGTGCCCGAGGCAGCAATAGACCCTTGTAGACAGGTCGGCCGGAGGACGATGTATTGAATCGCGACGCGATTTGTGTGTTCCATCGTCATTAACAGGCTCTGAACCTTACAATTAACTGTCAGTTTTGCGTCGGATTCGAAAATCTAGACTCACAGGAGATCGACCATAAGGTGCCCAGGCAGCAATAGACCCTTGGAGACAGGTCGGCCGGAGGACGATGTATTGAATCGCGACGCAATTTGTGTGTTCCATCGTCATTAACAGGATCTGAACCTTACAATTAACTGTCAGTTTTGCGTCGGATTCGAAAATCTAGACTCACAGGAGATCGACCATAAGGTGCCCGAGGCAGCAATAGACCCTTGGAGACAGGTCGGCCGGAGGACGATGTATTGAATCGCGACGCAATTTGTGTGTACCATTGTCATTAACAGGCTCTGAACCTTACAATTAACGGTCACTTTTGCGTCAGATTCGAAAATCTAGACTCACAGAAGAACGACCATAAGGTGCCCGAGGCAGCACTAGACCCTTGGAGACAAGTCGGCTGGAGGACGATGTATTGAATCGCGACGCAATTTGTGTGTTCCATCGTCATTAACAGGCTCTGAACGTTACAATTAACTGTCAGTTTTGCGTCGGATTCCATAATCTAGACTCACAGGAGATCGACCATAAGGTGCCCGAGGCAGCAATAGACCCTAGGAGACAGGTCGGCCGGAGGACGATGTATTGAATCGCGACGCAATTTGTGTGTTCCATTGTCATTAAGAGGCTCTGAACCTTACGATTAACTGTCAGTTTTGCGTCGGATTCGAAAATCTAGACTCACAGGAGAACGACAATAAGGTGCCCGAGGCAGCACTAGACCCTTGGAGACAAGTCGGCTGGAGGACGATGTATTGAATCGCGACGCGATTTGTGAGTTCCATTGTCATTTACAGGCTCTGAACGTTACAATTAACTGTCAGGTTTGCGTCGGATTCGAAAATCTAGACTCACAGGAGGTCGATCATAAGGTGCCCGAGGCAGCAATAGACCCTTGGAGACAAGTCGGCCGGAGGACGATGTATTGAATCGCGACGGGATTTGTGTTTCATCGTCATTAACAGGCTCTGTACGTTACAATTAACTGTCAGTTTTGCGTCGGATTCGAAAATCTAGACTCACAGGAGATCGACCATAAGGTCCCCGAGGCAGCAATAGACCCTTGGAGACAGGTCGGCCGGAGGACGATGTATTGAATCGCGACGCAATTTGTGTGTACCATTGTCATTAAGAGGCTCTGAACCTTACAATTAACGGTCAGTTTTGCGTCAGATTCGAAAATCTAGACTCACAGAAGAACGACCATAAGGTGCCCGAGGCAGCACTAGACCCTTGGAGACAAGTCGGCTGGAGGACGATGTATTGAATCGCGACGCAATTTGTGTGTTCCATCGTCATTAACAGGCGCTGAACGTTACAATTAACTGTCAGTTTTGCGTCGGATTCGAAGATCTAGACTCACAGGAGATCGACCATAAGACGCCCGTGGCAGCAATAGACCCTTGGAGACAGGTCGGCCGGAGGACGATGTATTGAATCGCGACGCGATATGTGTGTTCCATCGTCATTAACAGGCTCTGAACGTTACAATTAACTGTCAGTTTTGCGTCGGATTCGAAAATCTAGACTCACAGGAGATCGACCATAAGGTGCCCGAGGCAGCAATAGACCCTTGGAGACAAGTCGGCCGGAGGACGATGTATTGAATCGCGACGGGATTTGTGTTTCATCGTCATTAACAGGCTCTGAACGTTACAATTAACTGTCAGTTTTGCGTCGGATTCGAAAATCTAGACTCACAGGAGATCGACCATAAGGTCCCCGAGGCAGCAATAGACCCTTGGAGACAGGTCGGCCGGAGGACGATGTATTGAATCGCGACGCAATTTGTGTGTACCATTGTCATTAAGAGGCTCTGAACCTTACAATTAACGGTCAGTTTTGCGTCAGATTCGAAAATCTAGACTCACAGAAGAACGACCATAAGGTGCCCGAGGCAGCACTAGACCCTTGGAGACAAGTCGGCTGGAGGACGATGTATTGAATCGCGACGCAATTTGTGTGTTCCATCGTCATTAACAGGCTCTGAAGGTTACAATTAACTGTCAGTTTTGCGTCGGATTCGATAATCTAGACTCACAGGAGATCGACCATAAGGTGCCCGAGGCAGCAATACACCCTTCGAGACAGGTCGGCCGGACGACGACGTATTGAATCGCGACGCGATTTGTGTGTTCCATTGTCATTAAGAGGCTCTGAACCTTACAATTAACTGTAAGTTTTGCGTCGGATTCGAAAATCTAGACTCACAGAAGCACGACCATAAGGTGCCCGAGACAGCACTAGACCGTTGGAGACAAGTCGGCTGGAGGACGATGTATTGAATCGCGACGCAATTTGTGTGTTCCATCGTCATTAACAGGCTCTGAACGTTACAATTAACTGTCAGTTTTGCGTCGGATTCGAAAATCTAGACTCACAGGAGAACGACAATAAGGTGCCCGAGGCAGCACTAGACCCTTGGAGACAAGTCGGCTGGAGGACGATGTATTGAATCGCGACGCGATTTGTGAGTTCCATTGTCATTTACAGGCTCTGAACGTTACAATTAACTGTCAGGTTTGCGTCGGATTCGAAAATCTAGACTCACAGGAGGTCGATCATAAGGTGCCCGAGGCAGCAATAGACCCTTGGAGACAGGTCGGTCGGAGGACGATGTATTGAATCGCGACGCAATTTGTGTGTTCCATTGTCATTAAGAGGCTCTGAACCTTACAATTAACTGTCAGTTTTGCGTCGGATTCGAAAATCTAGACTCACAGAGGAACGACCATAAGGTGCCCGAGGCAGCACTAGACCCTTGGAGCCAAATCGGCTGGAGGACGATGTATTGAATCGCGACGCGATTTGTGTGTTCCATCGTCATTAACAGGCTCTGAACGTTACAATTAACTGTCAGTTTTGCGTCGGATTCGAAAATCTAGACTCACAGGAGAACGACCATAAGGTGCCCGAGGCAGCAATAGACCCTTGGAGACAGGTCGGCCGGAGGACGATGTATTGAATCGCGACGCAATTTGTGTGTTCCATCGGCATTAACAGGATGTGAACGTTACAATTAACAGTCAGTTTTGCGTCGGATTCGAAAATCTAGACTCACAGAAGAACGACCATAAGGTGCCCGAGGCAGCACTAGACCCTTGGAGACAAGTCGGCTGGAGGACGATGTATTGAATCGCGACGCAATTTGTGTGTTCCATCGTCATTAACAGGCTCTGAACCTTACAATTAACTGTCAGTTTTGCGTCGGTTTCGAAAATCTAGACTCACAGGAGATCGACCATAAGGTGCCCGAGGCAGCAATAGACCCTTGTAGACAGGTCGGCCGGAGGACGATGTATTGAATCGCGACGCGATTTGTGTGTTCCATCGTCATTAACAGGCTCTGAACCTTACAATTAACTGTCAGTTTTGCGTCGGATTCGAAAATCTAGACTCACCGGAGATCGACCATAAGGTGCCCAGGCAGCAATAGACCCTTGGAGACAGGTCGGCCGGAGGACGATGTATTGAATCGCGACGCAATTTGTGTGTTCCATCGTCATTAACAGGATCTGAACCTTACAATTAACTGTCAGTTTTGCGTCGGATTCGAAAATCTAGACTCACAGGAGATCGACCATAAGGTGCCCGAGGCAGCAATAGACCCTTGGAGACAGGTCGGCCGGAGGACGATGTATTGAATCGCGACGCAATTTGTGTGTACCATTGTCATTAACAGGCTCTGAACCTTACAATTAACGGTCACTTTTGCGTCAGATTCGAAAATCTAGACTCACAGAAGAACGACCATAAGGTGCCCGAGGCAGCACTAGACCCTTGGAGACAAGTCGGCTGGAGGACGATGTATTGAATCGCGACGCAATTTGTGTGTTCCATCGTCATTAACAGGCTCTGAACGTTACAATTAACTGTCAGTTTTGCGTCGGATTCGATAATCTAGACTCACAGGAGATCGACCATAAGGTGCCCGAGGCAGCAATAGACCCTAGGAGACAGGTCGGCCGGAGGACGATGTATTGAATCGCGACGCAATTTGTGTGTTCCATTGTCATTAAGAGGCTCTGAACCTTACGATTAACTGTCAGTTTTGCGTCGCATTCGAAAATCTAGACTCACAGGAGAACGACAATAAGGTGCCCGAGGCAGCACTAGACCCTTGGAGACAAGTCGGCTGGAGGACGATGTATTGAATCGCGACGCGATTTGTGAGTTCCATTGTCATTTACAGGCTCTGAACGTTACAATTAACTGTCAGGTTTGCGTCGGATTCGAAAATCTAGACTCACAGGAGGTCGATCATAAGGTGCCCGAGGCAGCAATAGACCCTTGGAGACAGGTCGGTCGGAGGACGATGTATTGAATCGCGACGCAATTTGTGTGTTCCATTGTCATTAAGAGGCTCTGAACCTTACAATTAACTGTCAGTTTTGCGTCGGATTCGAAAATCTAGACTCACAGAGGAACGACCATAAGGTGCCCGAGGCAGCACTAGACCCTTGGAGACAAATCGGCTGGAGGACGATGTATTGAATCGCGACGCGATTTGTGTGTTCCATCGTCATTAACAGGCTCTGAACGTTACAATTAACTGTCAGTTTTGCGTCGGATTCGAAAATCTAGACTCACAGGAGAACGACCATAAGGTGCCCGAGGCAGCAATAGACCCTTGGAGACAGGTCGGCCGGAGGACGATGTATTGAATCGCGACGGGATTTGTGTGTTCCATCGTCATTAACAGGCTCTGAACCTTACAATTAACTGTCAGTTTTGCGTCGGATTCGAAAATCTAGACTCACAGGAGATCGACCATAAGGTGCCCGAGGCAGCAATAGACCCTTGTAGACAGGTCGGCCGGAGGACGATGTATTGAATCGCGACGCGATTTGTGTGTTCCATCGTCATTAACAGGCTCTGAACGTTACAATTAACTGTCAGTTTTGCGTCGGATTCGAAAATCTAGACTCACAGGAGATCGACCATAAGGTGCCCAGGCAGCAATAGACCCTTGGAGACAGGTCGGCCGGAGGACGATGTATTGAATCGCGACGCAATTTGTGTGTTCCATCGTCATTAACAGGATCTGAACCTTACAATTAACTGTCAGTTTTGCGTCGGATTCGAAAATCTAGACTCACAGAAGAACGACCATAAGGTGACCGAGGCAACACTAGACCCTTGGAGACAAGTCGGCTGGAGGACGATGTATTGAATCGCGACGCAATTTGTGTGTTCCATCGTCATTAACAGGATCTGAACCTTACAATTAACTGTCAGTTTTGCGTCGGATTCGAAAATCTAGACTCACAGAAGGACGACCATAAGGTGACCGAGGCAACACTAGACCCTTGGAGACAAGTCGGCTGGAGGACGATGTATTGAATCGCGACGCAATTTGTGTGTTCCATCGTCATTAACAGGCTCTGAACCTTACAATTAACTGTCAGTTTTGCGTCGGATTCATAAGTCTAGACTCACAGGAGAACGACCATAAAGAGCCCGAGGCAGCAATAGACCCTTGGAGACAGGTCGGCCGGAGGACGATGTATTGAATCGCGACGCAATTTGTGTGTTCCATCGTCATTAACAGGCTCTGAAACTTATAATTAACTGTCAGTTTTGCGTCGGATTCGAAAATCTAGACTCACAGGAGATCGACCATAAGGTGCCCGAGGCAGCAATAGACCCTTGGAGACAGGTCGGCCGGAGGACGATGTATTGAATCGCGACGGGATTTGTGTGTTCCATCGTCATTAACAGGCTCTGAACGTTACAATTAACTGTCAGTTTTGCGTCGGATTCGAAAATCTAGACTCACAGGAGATCGACCATAAGGTCCCCGAGGCAGCAATAGACCCTTGGAGACAGGTCGGCCGGAGGACGATGTATTGAATCGCGACGCAATTTGTGTGTACCATTGTCATTAAGTGGCTCTGAACCTTACAATTAACGGTCACTTTTGCGTCAGATTCGAAAATCTAGACTCACAGAAGAACGACCATAAGGTGCCCGAGGCAGCACTAGACCCTTGGAGACAAGTCGGCTGTAGGACGATGTATTGAATCGCGACGCAATTTGTGTGTTCCATCGTCATTAACAGGCTCTGAACGTTACAATTAACTGTCAGTTTTGCGTCGGATTCGATAATCTAGACTCACAGGAGATCGACCATAAGGTGCCCGAGGCAGCAATAGACCCATGGAGACAGGTCGGCCGGAGGACGACGTATTGAATCGCGACGCGATTTGTGTGTTCCATTGTCATTAAGAGGCTCTGAACCTTACGATTAACTGTCAGTTTTGCGTCGCATTCGAAAATCTAGACTCACAGGAGATCGACAATAAGGTGCCCGAGGCAGCACTAGACCCTTGGAGACAAGTCGGCTGGAGGACGATGTATTGAATCGCGACGCGATTTGTGAGTTCCATTGTCATTTACAGGCTCTGAACGTTACAATTAACTGTCAGGTTTGCGTCGGATTCGAAAATCTAGACTCACAGGAGATCGGTCATAAGGTGCCCGAGGCAGCAATAGACCCTTGGAGACAGGTCGGTCGGAGGACGATGTATTGAATCGCGACGCAATTTGTGTGTTCCATTGTCATTAAGAGGCTCTGAACCTTACAATTAACTGTCAGTTTTGCGTCGGATTCGAAAATCTAGACTCACAGAGGAACGACCATAAGGTGCCAGAGGCAGCACTAGACCCTTCGAGACAAATCGGCTGGAGGACGATGTATTGAATCGCGACGCGATTTGTGTGTTCCATCGTCATTAACAGGCTCTGAACGTTACAATTAACTGTCAGTTTTGCGTCGGATTCGAAAATCTAGACTCACAGGAGAACGACCATAAGGTGCCCGAGGCAGCAATAGACCCTTGGAGACAGGTCGGCCGGAGGACGATGTATTGAATCGCGACGCAATTTGTGTGTTCCATCGTCATTAACAGGCTCTGAACCTTACAATTAACTGTCAGTTTTGCGTCGGATTCGAAAATCTAGACTCACAGGAGATCGACCATAAGGTGCCCGTGGCAGCAATAGACCCTTGGAGACAGGTCGGCCGGAGAACGATGTATTGAAGCGCGACGCGATTTGTGTGTTCCATCGTCATTAACAGGCTCTGAACCTTACAATTAACTGTCAGTTTTGCGTCGGATTCGAAAATCTAGACTCACAGGAGATCGACCATAAGGTGCCCGAGGCAGCAATAGACCCTTGGAGACAGGTCGGCCGGAGGACGATGTATTGAATCGCGACGCAATTTGTGTGTTCCATCGTCATTAACAGGATCTGAACCTTACAATTAACTGTCAGTTTTGCGTCGGATTCGAAAATCTAGACTCACAGAAGAACGACCATAAGGTGACCGAGGCAACACTAGACCCTTGGAGACAATTCGGCTGGAGGACGATGTATTGAATCGCGACGCAATTTGTGTGTTCCATCGTCATTAACAGGATCTGAACCTTACAATTAACTGTCGGTTTTGCGTCGGATTCGAAAATCTAGACTCACAGAAGAACGACCATAAGGTGACCGAGGCAACACTAGACCCTTGGAGACAAGTCGGCTGGAGGACGATGTATTGAATCGCGACGCAATTTGTGTGTTCCATCGTCATTAACAGGCTCTGAACCTTACAATTAACTGTCAGTTTTGCGTCGGATTCATAAGTCTAGACTCACAGGAGAACGACCATAAAGAGCCCGAGGCAGCAATAGACCCTTGGAGACAGGTCGGCCGGAGGACGATGTATTGAATCGCGACGCAATTTGTGTGTTCCATTGTCATTAAGAGGCTCTGAACCTTACAATTAATGGTCAGTTTTGCGTCGGATTCGAAAATCTAGACTCACAAATGAACGACCATAAGGTGCCCGAGGCAGCACTAGACCCTTGGAGACAAGTCGGCTGGAGGACGATGTATTGAATCGCGACGCGATTTGTGTGTTCCATCGTCATTAACAGGCGCTGAACGTTACAATTAACTGTCAGTTTTGCGTCGGATTCGAAAATCTAGACTCACAGGAGATCGACCATGAGGCGCCCGAGGCAGCAATAGACCCTTGGAGACAGGTCGGCCGGAGGACGATGTATTGAATCGCGACGCGATTTGTGTGTTCCATCGTCATTAACAGGCTCTGAACGTTACAATTAACTGTCAGTTTTGCGTCGGATTCGAAAATCTAGACTCACAGGAGATCGACCATACGGTGCCCGAGGCAGCAATAGACCCTTGGAGACAGGTCGGCCGGAGGACGATGTATTGAATCGCGACGGGATTTGTGTGTTCCATCGTCATTAACAGGCTCTGAACGTTACAATTAACTGTCAGTTTTGCGTCGGATTCGAAAATCTAGACTCACAGGAGATCGACCATAAGGTCCCCGAGGCAGCAATAGACCCTTGGAGACAGGTCGGCCGGAGGACGATGTATTGAATCGCGACGCAATTTGTGTGTACCATTGTCATTAAGAGGCTCTGAACCTTACAATTAACGGTCACTTTTGCGTCAGATTCGGAAATCTAGACTCACAGTAGAACGACCATAAGGTGCCCGAGGCAGCACTAGACCCTTGGAGACAGGTCGGCTGGAGGACGATGTATTGAATCGCGACGCAATTTGTGTGTTCCATCATCATTAACAGGCTCTGAACGTTACAATTAACTGTCAGTTTTGCGTCGGATTCGATAATCTAGACTCACAGGAGATCGACCATAAGGTGCCCGAGGCAGCAATAGACCCATGGAGACAGGTCGGCCGGAGGACGACGTATTGAATCGCGACGCGATTTGTGTGTTCCATTGTCATTAAGAGGCTCTGAACCTTACAATTAACTGTAAGTTTTGCGTCGGATTCGAAAATCTAGACTCACAGAAGAACGACCATAAGGTGCCCGAGGCAGCACTAGACCCTTGGAGACAAGTCGGCTGGAGGACGATGTATTGAATCGCGACGCAATTTGTGTGTTCCATCGTCATTAACAGGCTCTGAACGTTACAATTAACTGTCAGTTTTGTGACGGATTCGAAAATCTAGACTCAGAGGAGAACGACCATAAGGTGCCCGAGGCAGCAATAGACCCTTGGAGACAGGTCGGCCGGAGGACGATGTAATGAATCGCGACGCAATTTGTGTGTTCCATTGTCATTAAGAGGCTCGGAACCTTACGATTAACTGTCAGTTTTGCGTCGCATTCGAAAATCTAGACTCACAGGAGAACGACCATAAGGTGCCCGAGGCAGCACTAGACCCTTGGAGACAAGTCGGCTGGAGGACGATGTATTGAATCGAGACGCGATTTGTGAGTTCCATTGTCATTTACAGGCTCTGAACGTTACAATTAACTGTCAGGTTTGCGTCGGATCCGAAAATCTAGACTCACAGGAGATCGATCATAAGGTGCCCGAGGCAGCAATAGACCCTTGGAGACAGGTCGGCCGGAGGACGATGTATTGAATCGCGACGCAATTTGTGTGTACCATTGTCATTAAGAGGCTCTGAACCTTACAATTAACGGTCACTTTTGCGTCAGATTCGAAAATCTAGACTCACAGAAGAACGACCATAAGGTGCCCGAGGCAGCACTAGACCCTTGGAGACAAGTCGGCTGGAGGACGATGTATTGAATCGCGACGCAATTTGTGTGTTCCATCGTCATTAACAGGCTCTGAACGTTACAATTAACTGTCAGTTTTGCGTCGGATTCGATAATCTAGACTCACAGGAGATCGACCATAAGGTGCCCGAGGCAGCAATAGACCCATGGAGACAGGTCGGCCGGAGGACGACGTATTGAATCATGACGCGATTTGTGTGTTCCATTGTCATTAAGAGGCTCTGAACCTTACAATTAACTGTAAGTTTTGCGTCGGATTCGAAAATCTAGACTCACAGAAGAACGACCATAAGGTGCCCGAGGCAGCACTAGACCCTTGGAGACAAGTCGGCTGGAGGACGATGTATTGAATCGCGACGCAATTTGTGTGTTCCATCGTCATTAACAGGCTCTGAACGTTACAATTAACTGTCAGTTTTGTGACGGATTCGAAAATCTAGACTCAGAGGAGAACGACCATAAGGTGCCCGAGGCAGCAATAGACCCTTGGAGACAGGTCGGCCGGAGGACGATGTATTGAATCGCGACGCAATTTGTGTGTTCCATTGTCATTAAGAGGCTCTGAACCTTACGATTAACTGTCAGTCTTGCGTCGCATTCGAAAATCTAGACTCACAGGAGAACGACAATAAGGTGCCCGAGGCAGCACTAGACCCTTGGAGACAAGTCGGCTGGAGGACGATGTATTGAATCGCGACGCGATTTGTGAGTTCCATTGACATTTACAGGCTCTGAACTTTACAATTAACTGTCAGGTTTGCGTCGGATTCGAAAATCTAGACTCACAGGAGATCGATCATAAGGTGCCCGAGGCAGCAATAGACCCTTGGAGACAGGTCGGCCGGAGGACGATGTATTGAATCGCGACGCAATTTGTGTGTTCCATTGTCATTAAGAGGCTCTGAACCTTACAATTAACTGTCAGTTTTGCGTCGGATTCGAAAATCTAGACTCACAGGAGATCGACCATAAGGTGCCCGAGGCAGCACTAGACCCTTGGAGACAAGTCGGCTGGAGGACGATGTATTGAATCGCGACGAAATATGTGTGTTCCATCGTCATTAACAGGTTCTGAACGTTACAATTAACTGTCAGTTTTGCGTCGGATTCGAAAATCTAGACTCACAGGAGATCGACCATGAGGCGCCCGAGGCAGCAATAGACCCTTGGAGACAGGTCGGCCGGAGGACGATGTATTGAATCGCGACGCGATTTGTGTGTTCCATCGTCATTAACAGGCTGTGAACGTTACAATTAACTGTCAGTTTTGCGTCGGATTCGAAAATCTAGACTCACAGGAGATCGACCATGTGGCGCCCGAGGCAGCAATAGACCCTTGGAGACAGGTCGGCCGGAGGACGATGTATTGAATCGCGACGCGATTTGTGTGTTCCATCGTCATTAACAGGCTCTGAACGTTACAATTAACTGTCAGTTTTGTGTCGGATTCGAAAATCTAGACTCACAGGAGATCGACCATAAGGTGCCCGAGGCAGCAATAGACCCTTGGAGACAGGTCGGCCGGAGGACGATGTATTGAATCGCGACGGGATTTGTGTGTTCCATCGTCATTAACAGGCTCTGAACGTTACAATTAACTGTCAGTTTTGCGTCGGATTCGAAAATCTAGACTCACAGGAGATCGACCATAAGGTCCCCGAGGCAGCAATAGACCCTTGGAGACAGGTCGGCCGGAGGACGATGTATTGAATCGCGACGCAATTTGTGTGTACCATTGTCATTAAGAGGCTCTGAACCTTACAATTAACGGTCACTTTTGCGTCAGATTCGAAAATCTAGACTCACAGAAGAACGACCATAAGGTGCCCGAGGCAGCACTAGACCCTTGGAGACAAGTCGGCTGGAGGACGATGTATTGAATCGCGACGCAATTTGTGTGTTCCATCGTCATTAACAGGCTCTCAACGTTACAATTAACTGTCAGTTTTGTGACGGATTCGAAAATCTAGACTCAGAGGAGAACGACCATAAGGTGCCCGAGGCAGCAATAGACCCTTGGAGACAGGTCGGCCGGAGGACGATGTATTGAATCGCGACGCAATTTGTGTGTTCCATTGTCATTAAGAGGCTCGGAACCTTACGATTAACTGTCAGTTTTGCGTCGCATTCGAAAATCTAGACTCACAGGAGAACGACAATAAGGTGCCCGAGGCAGCACTAGACCCTTGGAGACAAGTCGGCTGGAGGACGATGTATTGAATCGAGACGCGATTTGTGAGTTCCATTGTCATTTACAGGCTCTGAACGTTACAATTAACTGTCAGGTTTGCGTCGGATTCGAAAATCTAGACTCACAGGAGATCGATCATAAGGTGCCCGAGGCAGCAATAGACCCTTGGAGACAGGTCGGCCGGAGGACGATGTATTGAATCGCGACGCAATTTGTGTGTACCATTGTCATTAAGAGACTCTGAACCTTACAATTAACGGTCACTTTTGCGTCAGATTCGAAAATCTAGACTCACAGAAGAACGACCATAAGGTGCCCGAGGCAGCACTAGACCCTTGGAGACAAGTCGGCTGGAGGACGATGTATTGAATCGCGACGCAATTTGTGTGTTCCATCGTCATTAACAGGCTCTGAACGTTACAATTAACTGTCAGTTTTGCGTCGGATTCGATAATCTAGACTCACAGGAGATCGACCATAAGGTGCCCGAGGCAGCAATAGACCCATGGAGACAGGTCGGCCGGAGGACGACGTATTGAATCATGACGCGATTTGTGTGTTCCATTGTCATTAAGAGGCTCTGAACCTTACAATTAACTGTAAGTTTTGCGTCGGATTCGAAAATCTAGACTCACAGAAGAACGACCATAAGGTGCCCGAGGCAGCACTAGACCCTTGGAGACAAGTCGGCTGGAGGACGATGTATTGAATCGCGACGCAATTTGTGTGTTCCATCGTCATTAACAGGCTCTGAACGTTACAATTAACTGTCAGTTTTGTGACGGATTCGAAAATCTAGACTCAGAGGAGAACGACCATAAGGTGCCCGAGGCAGCAATAGACCCTTGGAGACAGGTCGGCCGGAGGACGATGTATTGAATCGCGACGCAATTTGTGTGTTCCATTGTCATTAAGAGGCTCTGAACCTTACGATTAACTGTCAGTTTTGCGTCGCATTCGAAAATCTAGACTCACAGGAGAACGACAATAAGGTGCCCGAGGCAGCACTAGACCCTTGGAGACAAGTCGGCTGGAGGACGATGTATTGAATCGCGACGCGATTTGTGAGTTCCATTGTCATTTACAGACTCTGAACTTTACAATTAACTGTCAGGTTTGCGTCGGATTCGAAAATCTAGACTCACAGGAGATCGACCATAAGGTGCCCAGGCAGCAATAGACCCTTGGAGACAGGTCGGCCGGAGGACGATGTATTGAATCGCGACGCAATTTGTGTGTTCCATCGTCACTAACAGGATCTGAACCTTACAATTAACTGTCAGTTTTGCGTCGGATTCGAAAATCTAGACTCACAGAAGAACGACCATAAGGTGACCGAGGCAACACTAGACCCTTGGAGACAAGTCGGCTGGAGGACGATGTATTGAATCGCGACGCAATTTGTGTGTTCCATCGTCATTAACAGGATCTGAACCTTACAATTAACTGTCAGTTTTGCGTCGGATTCGAAAATCTAGACTCACAGAAGAACGACCATAAGGTGACCGAGGCAACACTAGACCCTTGGAGACAAGTCGGCTGGAGGACGATGTATTGAATCGCGACGCAATTTGTGTGTTCCATCGTCATTAACAGGCTCTGAACCTCACAATTAACTGTCAGTTTTGCGTCGGATTCATAAGTCTAGACTCACAGGAGAACGACCATAAAGAGCCCGAGGCAGCAATAGACCCTTGGAGACAGGTCGGCTGGAGGACGATGTATTGAACCGCGACGCAATTTGTGTGTTCCATTGTCATTAAGAGGCTCTGAACCTTACAATTAACGGTCAGTTTTGCGTCGGATTCGAAAATCTAGACTCACAAATGAACGACCATAAGGTGCCCGAGGCAGCACTAGACCCTTGGAGACAAGTCGGCTGGAGGACGATGTATTGAATCGCGACGCGATTTGTGTGTTCCATCGTCATTAACAGGCGCTGAACGTTACAATTAACTGTCAGTTTTGCGTCGGATTCGAAAATCTAGACTCACAGGAGATCGACCATGAGGCGCCCGAGGCAGCAATAGACCCTTGGAGACAGGTCGGCCGGAGGACGATGTATTGAATCGCGACGCGATTTGTGTGTTCCATCGTCATTAACAGGCTCTGAACGTTACAATTAACTGTCAGTTTTGCGTCGGATTCGGAAATCTAGACTCACAGGAGATCGACCATAAGGTGCCCGAGGCAGCAATAGACCCTTGGAGACAGGTCGGCC
This sequence comes from Schistocerca nitens, assembly GCF_023898315.1. Taxonomy (NCBI): domain Eukaryota; kingdom Metazoa; phylum Arthropoda; class Insecta; order Orthoptera; family Acrididae; genus Schistocerca; species Schistocerca nitens. Next base: position 1,197,219,915 of record NC_064615.1, on the reverse strand, counting down.
GGAGGACGATGTATTGAATCGCGACGCAATTTGTGTGTTCCATTGTCATTAAGAGGCTCTGAACCTTACAATTAACGGTCAGTTTTGCGTCGGATTCGAAAATCTAGACTCACAAATGAACGACCATAAGGTGCCCGAGGCAGCACTAGACCCTTGGAGACAAGTCGGCTGGAGGACGATGTATTGAATCGCGACGCGATTTGTGTGTTCCATCGTCATTAACAGGCGCTGAACGTTACAATTAACTGTCAGTTTTGCGTCGGATTCGAAAATCTAGACTCACAGGAGATCGACCATGAGGCGCCCGAGGCAGCAATAGACCCTTGGAGACAGGTCGGCCGGAGGACGATGTATTGAATCGCGACGCGATTTGTGTGTTCCATCGTCATTAACAGGCTCTGAACGTTACAATTAACTGTCAGTTTTGCGTCGGATTCGAAAATCTAGACTCACAGGAGATCGACCATAAGGTCCCCGAGGCAGCAATAGACCCTTGGAGACAGGTCGGCCGGAGGACGATGTATTGAATCGCGACGCAATTTGTGTGTACCATTGTCATTAAGAGGCTCTGAACCTTACAATTAACGGTCACTTTTGCGTCAGATTCGAAAATCTAGACTCACAGAAGAACGACCATAAGGTGCCCGAGGCAGCACTAGACCCTTGGAGACAAGTCGGCTGGAGGACGATGTATTGAATCGCGACGCAATTTGTGTGTTCCATCATCATTAACAGGCTCTGAACGTTACAATTAACTGTCAGTTTTGCGTCGGATTCGATAATCTAGACTCACAGGAGATCGACCATAAGGTGCCCGAGGCAGCAATAGACCCATGGAGACAGGTCGGCCGGAGGACGACGTATTGAATCGCGACGCGATTTGTGTGTTCCATTGTCATTAAGAGGCTCTGAACCTTACAATTAACTGTAAGTTTTGCGTCGGATTCGAAAATCTAGACTCACAGAAGAACGACCATAAGGTGCCCGAGGCAGCACTAGACCCTTGGAGACAAGTCGGCTGGAGGACGATGTATTGAATCGCGACGCAATTTGTGTGTTCCATCGTCATTAACAGGCTCTCAACGTTACAATTAACTGTCAGTTTTGTGACGGATTCGAAAATCTAGACTCAGAGGAGAACGACCATAAGGTGCCCGAGGCAGCAATAGACCCTTGGAGACAGGTCGGCCGGAGGACGATGTATTGAATCGCGACGCAATTTGTGTGTTCCATTGTCATTAAGAGGCTCGGAAGCTTACGATTAACTGTCAGTTTTGCGTCGCATTCGAAAATCTAGACTCACAGGAGAACGACAATAAGGTGCCCGAGGCAGCACTAGACCCTTGGAGACAAGTCGGCTGGAGGACGATGTATTGAATCGAGACGCGATTTGTGAGTTCCATTGTCATTTACAGGCTCTGAACGTTACAATTAACTGTCAGGTTTGCGTCGGATTCGAAAATCTAGACTCACAGGAGATCGATCATAAGGTGCCCGAGGCAGCAATAGACCCTTGGAGACAGGTCGGCCGGAGGACGATGTATTGAATCGCGACGCAATTTGTGTGTACCATTGTCATTAAGAGGCTCTGAGCCTTACAATTAACGGTCACTTTTGCGTCAGATTCGAAAATCTAGACTCACAGAAGAACGACCATAAGGTGCCCGAGGCAGCACTAGACCCTTGGAGACAAGTCGGCTGGAGGACGATGTATTGAATCGCGACGCAATTTGTGTGTTCCATCGTCATTAACAGGCTCTGAACGTTACAATTAACTGTCAGTTTTGCGTCGGATTCGATAATCTAGACTCACAGGAGATCGACCATAAGGTGCCCGAGGCAGCAATAGACCCATGGAGACAGGTCGGCCGGAGGACGACGTATTGAATCATGACGCGATTTGTGTGTTCCATTGTCATTAAGAGGCTCTGAACCTTACAATTAACTGTAAGTTTTGCGTCGGATTCGAAAATCTAGACTCACAGAAGAACGACCATAAGGTGCCCGAGGCAGCACTAGACCCTTGGAGACAAGTCGGCTGGAGGACGATGTATTGAATCGCGACGCAATTTGTGTGTTCCATCGTCATTAACAGGCTCTGAACGTTACAATTAACTGTCAGTTTTGTGACGGATTCGAAAACCTAGACTCAGAGGAGAACGACCATAAGGTGCCCGAGGCAGCAATAGACCCTTGGAGACAGGTCGGCCGGAGGACGATGTATTGAATCGCGACGCAATTTGTGTGTTCCATTGTCATTAATAGGCTCTGAACCTTACGATTAACTGTCAGTTTTGCGTCGCATTCGAAAATCTAGACTCACAGGAGAACGACAATAAGGTGCCCGAGGCAGCACTAGACCCTTGGAGACAAGTCGGCTGGAGGACGATGTATTGAATCGCGACGCGATTTGTGAGTTCCATTGTCATTTACAGACTCTGAACTTTACAATTAACTGTCAGGTTTGCGTCGGATTCGAAAATCTAGACTCACAGGAGATCGATCATAAGGTGCCCGAGGCAGCAATAGACCCTTGGAGACAGGTCGGCCGGAGGACGATGTATTGAATCGCGACGCAATTTGTGTGTTCCATTGTCATTAAGAGGCTCTGAACCTTACAATTAACTGTCAGTTTTGCGTCGGATTCGAAAATCTAGACTCACAGAGGAACGACCATAAGGTGCCCGAGGCAGCACTAGACCCTTGCAGACAAGTCGGCTGGAGGACGATGTATTGAATCGCGACGAAATATGTGTGTTCCATCGTCATTAACACGTTCTGAACGTTACAATTAACTGTCAGTTTTGCGTCGGATTCGAAAATCTAGACTCACAGGAGATCGACCATAAGGCGCCCGAGGCAGCAATAGACCCTTGGAGACAGGTCGGCCGGAGGACGATGTATTGAATCGCGACGCGATTTGTGTGTTCCATCGTCATTAACAGGCTCTGAACGTTACAATTAACTGTCAGTTTTGCGTCGGATTCGAAAATCTAGACTCACAGGAGATCGACCATAAGGTGCCCAGGCAGCAATAGACCCTTGGAGACAGGTCGGCCGGAGGACGATGTATTGAATCGCGACGCAATTTGTGTGTACCATTGTCATTAAGAGGCTCTGAGCCTTACAATTAACGGTCACTTTTGCGTCAGATTCGAAAATCTAGACTCACAGAAGAACGACCATAAGGTGCCCGAGGCAGCACTAGACCCTTGGAGACAAGTCGGCTGGAGGACGATGTATTGAATCGCGACGCAATTTGTGTGTTCCATCGTCATTAACAGGCTCTGAACGTTACAATTAACTGTCAGTTTTGCGTCGGATTCGATAATCTAGACTCACAGGAGATCGACCATAAGGTGCCCGAGGCAGCAATAGACCCATGGAGACAGGTCGGCCGGAGGACGACGTATTGAATCATGACGCGATTTGTGTGTTCCATTGTCATTAAGAGGCTCTGAACCTTACAATTAACTGTAAGTTTTGCGTCGGATTCGAAAATCTAGACTCACAGAAGAACGACCATAAGGTGCCCGAGGCAGCACTAGACCCTTGGAGACAAGTCGGCTGGAGGACGATGTATTGAATCGCGACGCAATTTGTGTGTTCCATCGTCATTAACAGGCTCTGAACGTTACAATTAACTGTCAGTTTTGTGACGGATTCGAAAACCTAGACTCAGAGGAGAACGACCATAAGGTGCCCGAGGCAGCAATCGACCCTTGGAGACAGGTCGGCCGGAGGACGATGTATTGAATCGCGACGCAATTTGTGTGTTCCATTGTCATTAATAGGCTCTGAACCTTACGATTAACTGTCAGTTTTGCGTCGCATTCGAAAATCTAGACTCACAGGAGAACGACAATAAGGTGCCCGAGGCAGCACTAGACCCTTGGAGACAAGTCGGCTGGAGGACGATGTATTGAATCGCGACGCGATTTGTGAGTTCCATTGTCATTTACAGACTCTGAACTTTACAATTAACTGTCAGGTTTGCGTCGGATTCGAAAATCTAGACTCACAGGGGATCGATCATAAGGTGCCCGAGGCAGCAATAGACCCTTGGAGACAGGTCGGCCGGAGGACGATGTATTGAATCGCGACGCAATTTGTGTGTTCCATTGTCATTAAGAGGCTCTGAACCTTACAATTAACTGTCAGTTTTGCGTCGGATTCGAAAATCTAGACTCACAGAGGAACGACCATAAGGTGCCCGAGGCAGCACTAGACCCTTGCAGACAAGTCGGCTGGAGGACGATGTATTGAATCGCGACGAAATATGTGTGTTCCATCGTCATTAACACGTTCTGAACGTTACAATTAACTGTCAGTTTTGCGTCGGATTCGAAAATCTAGACTCACAGGAGATCGACCATAAGGCGCCCGAGGCAGCAATAGACCCTTGGAGACAGGTCGGCCGGAGGACGATGTATTGAATCGCGACGCGATTTGTGTGTTCCATCGTCATTAACAGGCTCTGAACGTTACAATTAACTGTCAGTTTTGCGTCGGATTCGAAAATCTAGACTCACAGGAGATCGACCATAAGGTGCCCAGGCAGCAATAGACCCTTGGAGACAGGTCGGCCGGAGGACGATGTATTGAATCGCGACGCAATTTGTGTGTTCCATCGTCATTAACAGGATCTCAACCTTACAATTAACTGTCAGTTTTGCGTCGGATTCGAAAATCTAGACTCACAGAAGAACGACCATAAGGTGACCGAGGCAACACTAGACCCTTGGAGACAAGTCGGCTGGAGGACGATGTATTGAATCGCGACGCAATTTGTGTGTTCCATCGTCATTAACAGGATCTGAACCTTACAATTAACTGTCAGTTTTGCGTCGGATTCGAAAATCTAGACTCACAGAAGAACGACCATAAGGTGACCGAGGCAACACTAGACCCTTGGAGACAAGTCGGCTGGAGGACGATGTATTGAATCGCGACGCAATTTGTGTGTTCCATCGTCATTAACAGGCTCTGAACCTCACAATTAACTGTCAGTTTTGCGTCGGATTCATAAGTCTAGACTCACAGGAGAACGACCATAAAGAGCCCGAGGCAGCAATAGACCCTTGGAGACAGGTCGGCCGGAGGACGATGTATTGAATCGCGACGCAATTTGTGTGTTCCATTGTCGTTAAGAGGCTCTGAACCTTACAATTAACGGTCAGTTTTGCGTCGGATTCGAAAATCTAGACTCACAAATGAACGACCATAAGGTGCCCGAGGCAGCACTAGACCCTTGGAGACAAGTCGGGTGGAGGACGATGTATTGAATCGCGACGCGATTTGTGTGTTCCATCGTCATTAACAGGCGCTGAACGTTACAATTAACTGTCAGTTTTGCGTCGGATTCGAAAATCTAGACTCACAGGAGATCGACCATGAGGCGCCCGAGGCAGCAATAGACCCTTGGAGACAGGTCGGCCGGAGGACGATGTATTGAATCGCGACGCGATTTGTGTGTTCCATCGTCATTAACAGGCTCTGAACGTTACAATTAACTGTCAGTTTTGCGTCGGATTCGAAAATCTAGACTCACAGGAGATCGACCATAAGGTGCCCGAGGCAGCAATAGACCCTTGGAGACAGGTCGCCCGGAGGACGATGTATTGAATCGCGACGGGATTTGTGTGTTCCATCGTCATTAACAGGCTCTGAACGTTACAATTAACTGTCAGTTTTGCGTCGGATTCGAAAATCTAGACTCACAGGAGATCGACCATAAGGTCCCCGAGGCAGCAATAGACCCTTGGAGACAGGTCGGCCGAAGGACGATGTATTGAATCGCGACGCAATTTGTGTGTACCATTGTCATTAAGAGGCTCTGAACCTTACAATTAACGGTCACTTTTGCGTCAGATTCGAATATCTAGACTCACAGAAGAACGACCATAAGGTGCCCGAGGCAGCACTAGACCCTTGGAGACAAGTCGGCTGGAGGACGATGTATTGAATCGCGACGCAATTTGTGTGTTCCATCATCATTAACAGGCTCTGAACGTTACAATTAACTGTCAGTTTTGCGTCCGATGCGATAATCTAGACTCACAGGAGATCGACCATAAGGTGCCCGAGGCAGCAATAGACCCATGGAGACAGGTCGGCCGGAGGACGACGTATTGAATCGCGACGCGATTTGTGTGTTCCATTGTCATTAAGAGGCTCTGAACCTTACAATTAACTGTAAGTTTTGCGTCGGATTCGAAAATCTAGACTCACAGAAGAACGACCATAAGGTGCCCGAGGCAGCACTAGACCCTTGGAGACAAGTCGGCTGGAGGACGATGTATTGAATCGCGACGCAATTTGTGTGTTCCATCGTCATTAACAGGCTCTGAACGTTACAATTAACTGTCAGTTTTGTGACGGATTCGAAAATCTAGACTCAGAGGAGAACGACCATAAGGTGCCCGAGGCAGCAATAGACCCTTGGAGACAGGTCGGCCGGAGGACGATGTATTGAATCGCGACGCAATTTGTGTGTTCCATTGTCATTAATAGGCTCTGAACCTTACGATTAACTGTCAGTTTTGCGTCGCATTCGAAAATCTAGACTCACAGGAGAACGACAATAAGGTGCCCGAGGCAGCACTAGACCCTTGGAGACAAGTCGGCTGGAGGACGATGTATTGAATCGCGACGCGATTTGTGAGATCCATTGTCATTTACAGACTCTGAACTTTACAATTAACTGTCAGGTTTGCGTCGGATTCGAAAATCTAGACTCACAGGAGATCGATCATAAGGTGCCCGAGGCAGCAATAGACCCTTGGAGACAGGTCGGCCGGAGGACGATGTATTGAATCGCGACGCAATTTGTGTGTTCCATTGTCATTAAGAGGCTCTGAACCTTACAATTAACTGTCAGTTTTGCGTCGGATTCGAAAATCTAGACTCACAGAGGAACGACCATAAGGTGCCCGAGGCAGCACTAGACCCTTGCAGACAAGTCGGCTGGAGGACGATGTATTGAATCGCGACGAAATATGTGTGTTCCATCGTCATTAACACGTTCTGAACGTTACAATTAACTGTCAGTTTTGCGTCGGATTCGAAAATCTAGACTCACAGGAGATCGACCATAAGGCGCCCGAGGCAGCAATAGACCCTTGGAGACAGGTCGGCCGGAGGACGATGTATTGAATCGCGACGCGATTTGTGTGTTCCATCGTCATTAACAGGCTCTGAACGTTACAATTAACTGTCAGTTTTGCGTCGGATTCGAAAATCTAGACTCACAGGAGATCGACCATAAGGTGCCCAGGCAGCAATAGACCCTTGGAGACAGGTCGGCCGGAGGACGATGTATTGAATCGCGACGCAATTTGTGTGTTCCATCGTCATTAACAGGATCTGAACCTTACAATTAACTGTCAGTTTTGCGTCGGATTCGAAAATCTAGACTCACAGAAGAACGACCATAAGGTGACCGAGGCAACACTAGACCCTTGGAGACAAGTCGGCTGGAGGACGATGTATTGAATCGCGACGCAATTTGTGTGTTCCATCGTCATTAACAGGATCTGAACCTTACAATTAACTGTCAGTTTTGCGTCGGATTCGAAAATCTAGACTCACAGAAGAACGACCATAAGGTGACCGAGGCAACACTAGACCCTTGGAGACAAGTCGGCTGGAGGACGATGTATTGAATCGCGACGCAATTTGTGTGTTCCATCGTCATTAACAGGCTCTGAACCTCACAATTAACTGTCAGTTTTGCGTCGGATTCATAAGTCTAGACTCACAGGAGAACGACCATAAAGAGCCCGAGGCAGCAATAGACCCTTGGAGACAGGTCGGCCGGAGGACGATGTATTGAATCGCGACGCAATTTGTGTGTTCCATTGTCATTAAGAGGCTCTGAACCTTACAATTAACGGTCAGTTTTGCGTCGGATTCGAAAATCTAGACTCACAAATGAACGACCATAAGGTGCCCGAGGCAGCACTAGACCCTTGGAGACAAGTCGGGTGGAGGACGATGTATTGAATCGCGACGCGATTTGTGTGTTCCATCGTCATTAACAGGCGCTGAACGTTACAATTAACTGTCAGTTTTGCGTCGGATTCGAAAATCTAGACTCACAGGAGATCGACCATGAGGCGCCCGAGGCAGCAATAGACCCTTGGAGACAGGTCGGCCGGAGGACGATGTATTGAATCGCGACGCGATTTGTGTGTTCCATCGTCATTAACAGGCTCTGAACGTTACAATTAACTGTCAGTTTTGCGTCGGATTCGAAAATCTAGACTCACAGGAGATCGACCATAAGGTGCCCGAGGCAGCAATAGACCCTTGGAGACAGGTCGCCCGGAGGACGATGTATTGAATCGCGACGGGATTTGTGTGTTCCATCGTCATTAACAGGCTCTGAACGTTACAATTAACTGTCAGTTTTGCGTCGGATTCGAAAATCTAGACTCACAGGAGATCGACCATAAGGTCCCCGAGGCAGCAATAGACCCTTGGAGACAGGTCGGCCGAAGGACGATGTATTGAATCGCGACGCAATTTGTGTGTACCATTGTCATTAAGAGGCTCTGAACCTTACAATTAACGGTCACTTTTGCGTCAGATTCGAATATCTAGACTCACAGAAGAACGACCATAAGGTGCCCGAGGCAGCACTAGACCCTTGGAGACAAGTCGGCTGGAGGACGATGTATTGAATCGCGACGCAATTTGTGTGTTCCATCATCATTAACAGGCTCTGAACGTTACAATTAACTGTCAGTTTTGCGTCCGATTCGATAATCTAGACTCACAGGAGATCGACCATAAGGTGCCCGAGGCAGCAATAGACCCATGGAGACAGGTCGGCCGGAGGACGACGTATTGAATCGCGACGCAATTTGTGTGTTCCATTGTCATTAAGAGGCTCTGAACCTTACAATTAACTGTAAGTTTTGCGTCGGATTCGAAAATCTAGACTCACAGAAGAACGACCATAAGGTGCCCGAGGCAGCACTAGACCCTTGGAGACAAGTCGGCTGGAGGACGATGTATTGAATCGCGACGCAATTTGTGTGTTCCATCGTCATTAACAGGCTCTGAACGTTACAATTAACTGTCAGTTTTGTGACGGATTCGAAAATCTAGACTCAGAGGAGAACGACCATAAGGTGCCCGAGGCAGCAATAGACCCTTGGAGACAGGTCGGCCGGAGGACGATGTATTGAATCGCGACGCAATTTGTGTGTTCCATTGTCATTAAGAGGCTCGGAACCTTACGATTAACTGTCAGTTTTGCGTCGCATTCGAAAATCTAGACTCACAGGAGAACGACAATAAGGTGCCCGAGGCAGCACTAGACCCTTGGAGACAAGTCGGCTGGAGGACGATGTATTGAATCGAGACGCGATTTGTGAGTTCCATTGTCATTTACAGGCTCTGAACGTTACAATTAACTGTCAGGTTTGCGTCGGATTCGAAAATCTAGACTCACAGGAGATCGATCATAAGGTCCCCGAGGCAGCAATAGACCCTTGGAGACAGGTCGGCCGGAGGACGATGTATTGAATCGCGACGCAATTTGTGTGTACCATTGTCATTAAGAGGCTCTGAACCTTACAATTAACGGTCACTTTTGCGTCAGATTCGAAAATCTAGACTCACAGAAGAACGACCATAAGGTGCCCGAGGCAGCACTAGACCCTTGGAGACAAGTCGGCTGGAGGACGATGTATTGAATCGCGACGCAATTTGTGTGTTCCATCGTCATTAACAGGCTCTGAACGTTACAAGTAACTGTCAGTTTTGCGTCGGATTCGATAATCTAGACTCACAGGAGATCGACCATAAGGTGCCCGAGGCAGCAATAGACCCATGGAGACAGGTCGGCCGGAGGACGACGTATTGAATCATGACGCGATTTGTGTGTTCCATTGTCATTAAGAGGCTCTGAACCTTACAATTAACTGTAAGTTTTGCGTCGGATTCGAAAATCTAGACTCACAGAAGAACGACCATAAGGTGCCCGAGGCAGCACTAGACCCTTGGAGACAAGTCGGCTGGAGGACGATGTATTGAATCGCGACGCAATTTGTGTGTTCCATCGTCATTAACAGGCTCTGAACGTTACAATTAACTGTCAGTTTTGTGACGGATTCGAAAATCTAGACTCAGAGGAGAACGACCATAAGGTGCCCGAGGCAGCAATAGACCCTTGGAGACAGGTCGGCCGGAGGACGATGTATTGAATCGCGACGCAATTTGTGTGTTCCATTGTCATTAAGAGGCTCTGAACCTTACGATTAACTGTCAGTTTTGCTTCGCATTCGAAAATCTAGACTCACAGGAGAACGACAATAAGGTGCCCGAGGCAGCACTAGACCCTTGGAGACAAGTCGGCTGGAGGACGATGTATTGAATCGCGACGCGATTTGTGAGTTCCATTGTCATTTACAGGCTCTGAACTTTACAATTTACTGTCAGGTTTGCGGCGGATTCGAAAATCTAGACTCACAGGAGATCGATCATAAGGTGCCCGAGGCAGCAATAGACCCTTGGAGACAGGTCGGCCGGAGGACGATGTATTGAATCGCGACGCAATTTGTGTGTTCCATTGTCATTAAGAGGCTCTGAACCTTACAATTAACTGTCAGTTTTGCGTCGGATTCGAAAATCTAGACTCACAGAGGAACGACCATAAGGTGCCCGAGGCAGCACTAGACCCTTGGAGACAAGTCGGCTGGAGGACGATGTATTGAATCGCGACGAAATATGTGTGTTCCATCGTCATTAACAGGTTCTGAACGTTACAATTAACTGTCAGTTTTGCGTCGGATTCGAAAATCTAGACTCACAGGAGATCGACCATAAGGTCCCCGAGGCAGCAATAGACCCTTGGAGACAGGTCGGCCGGAGGACGATGTATTGAATCGCGACGCAATTTGTGTGTACCATTGTCATTAAGAGGCTCTGAACCTTACAATTAACGGTCACTTTTGCGTCAGATTCGGAAATCTAGACTCACAGTAGAACGACCATAAGGTGCCCGAGGCAGCACTAGACCCTTGGAGACAGGTCGGCTGGAGGACGATGTATTGAATCGCGACGCAATTTGTGTGTTCCATCATCATTAACAGGCTCTGAACGTTACAATTAACTGTAAGTTTTGCGTCGGATTCGATAATCTAGACTCACAGGAGATCGACCATAAGGTGCCCGAGGCAGCAATAGACCCATGGAGACAGGTCGGCCGGAGGACGACGTATTGAATCGCGACGCGATTTGTGTGTTCCATTGTCATTAAGAGGCTCTGAACCTTACAATTAACTGTAAGTTTTGCGTCGGATTCGAAAATCTAGACTCACAGAAGAACGACCATAAGGTGCCCGAGGCAGCACTAGACCCTTGGAGACAAGTCGGCTGGAGGACGATGTATTGAATCGCGACGCAATTTGTGTGTTCCATCGTCATTAACAGGCTCTCAACGTTACAATTAACTGTCAGTTTTGTGACGGATTCGAAAATCTAGACTCAGAGGAGAACGACCATAAGGTGCCCGAGGCAGCAATAGACCCTTGGAGACAGGTCGGCCGGAGGACGATGTAATGAATCGCGACGCAATTTGTGTGTTCCATTGTCATTAAGAGGCTCGGAACCTTACGATTAACTGTCAGTTTTGCGTCGCATTCGAAAATCTAGACTCACAGGAGAACGACCATAAGGTGCCCGAGGCAGCACTAGACCCTTGGAGACAAGTCGGCTGGAGGACGATGTATTGAATCGAGACGCGATTTGTGAGTTCCATTGTCATTTACAGGCTCTGAACGTTACAATTAACTGTCAGGTTTGCGTCGGATCCGAAAATCTAGACTCACAGGAGATCGATCATAAGGTGCCCGAGGCAGCAATAGACCCTTGGAGACAGGTCGGCCGGAGGACGATGTATTGAATCGCGACGCAATTTGTGTGTACCATTGTCATTAAGAGGCTCTGAACCTTACAATTAACGGTCACTTTTGCGTCAGATTCGAAAATCTAGACTCACAGAAGAACGACCATAAGGTGCCCGAGGCAGCACTAGACCCTTGGAGACAAGTCGGCTGGAGGACGATGTATTGAATCGCGACGCAATTTGTGTGTTCCATCGTCATTAACAGGCTCTGAACGTTACAATTAACTGTCAGTTTTGCGTCGGATTCGATAATCTAGACTCACAGGAGATCGACCATAAGGTGCCCGAGGCAGCAATAGACCCATGGAGACAGGTCGGCCGGAGGACGACGTATTGAATCATGACGCGATTTGTGTGTTCCATTGTCATTAAGAGGCTCTGAACCTTACAATTAACTGTAAGTTTTGCGTCGGATTCGAAAATCTAGACTCACAGAAGAACGACCATAAGGTGCCCGAGGCAGCACTAGACCCTTGGAGACAAGTCGGCTGGAGGACGATGTATTGAATCGCGACGCAATTTGTGTGTTCCATCGTCATTAACAGGCTCTGAACGTTACAATTAACTGTCAGTTTTGTGACGGATTCGAAAATCTAGACTCAGAGGAGAACGACCATAAGGTGCCCGAGGCAGCAATAGACCCTTGGAGACAGGTCGGCCGGAGGACGATGTATTGAATCGCGACGCAATTTGTGTGTTCCATTGTCATTAAGAGGCTCTGAACCTTACGATTAACTGTCAGTCTTGCGTCGCATTCGAAAATCTAGACTCACAGGAGAACGACAATAAGGTGCCCGAGGCAGCACTAGACCCTTGGAGACAAGTCGGCTGGAGGACGATGTATTGAATCGCGACGCGATTTGTGAGTTCCATTGTCATTTACAGGCTCTGAACTTTACAATTAACTGTCAGGTTTGCGTCGGATTCGAAAATCTAGACTCACAGGAGATCGATCATAAGGTGCCCGAGGCAGCAATAGACCCTTGGAGACAGGTCGGCCGGAGGACGATGTATTGAATCGCGACGCAATTTGTGTGTTCCATTGTCATTAAGAGGCTCTGAACCTTACAATTAACTGTCAGTTTTGCGTCGGATTCGAGAATCTAGACTCACAGGAGATCGACCATAAGGTGCCCGAGGCAGCACTAGACCCTTGGAGACAAGTCGGCTGGAGGACGATGTATTGAATCGCGACGAAATATGTGTGTTCCATCGTCATTAACAGGTTCTGAACGTTACAATTAACTGTCAGTTTTGCGTCGGATTCGAAAATCTAGACTCACAGGAGATCGACCATGAGGCGCCCGAGGCAGCAATAGACCCTTGGAGACAGGTCGGCCGGAGGACGATGTATTGAATCGCGACGCGATTTGTGTGTTCCATCGTCATTAACAGGCTCTGAACGTTACAATTAACTGTCAGTTTTGCGTCGGATTCGAAAATCTAGACTCACAGGAGATCGACCATGTGGCGCCCGAGGCAGCAATAGACCCTTGGAGACAGGTCGGCCGGAGGACGATGTATTGAATCGCGACGCGATTTGTGTGTTCCATCGTCATTAACAGGCTCTGAACGTTACAATTAACTGTCAGTTTTGTGTCGGATTCGAAAATCTAGACTCACAGGAGATCGACCATAAGGTGCCCGAGGCAGCAATAGACCCTTGGAGACAGGTCGGCCGGAGGACGATGTATTGAATCGCGACGGGATTTGTGTGTTCCATCGTCATTAACAGGCTCTGAACGTTACAATTAACTGTCAGTTTTGCGTCGGATTCGAAAATCTAGACTCACAGGAGATCGACCATAAGGTCCCCGAGGCAGCAATAGACCCTTGGAGACAGGTCGGCCGGAGGACGATGTATTGAATCGCGACGCAATTTGTGTGTACCATTGTCATTAAGAGGCTCTGAACCTTACAATTAACGGTCACTTTTGCGTCAGATTCGAAAATCTAGACTCACAGAAGAACGACCATAAGGTGCCCGAGGCAGCACTAGACCCTTGGAGACAAGTCGGCTGGAGGACGATGTATTGAATCGCGACGCAATTTGTGTGTTCCATCGTCATTAACAGGCTCTCAACGTTACAATTAACTGTCAGTTTTGTGACGGATTCGAAAATCTAGACTCAGAGGAGAACGACCATAAGGTGCCCGAGGCAGCAATAGACCCTTGGAGACAGGTCGGCCGGAGGACGATGTATTGAATCGCGACGCAATTTGTGTGTTCCATTGTCATTAAGAGGCTCGGAACCTTACGATTAACTGTCAGTTTTGCGTCGCATTCGAAAATCTAGACTCACAGGAGAACGACAATAAGGTGCCCGAGGCAGCACTAGACCCTTGGAGACAAGTCGGCTGGAGGACGATGTATTGAATCGAGACGCGATTTGTGAGTTCCATTGTCATTTACAGGCTCTGAACGTTACAATTAACTGTCAGGTTTGCGTCGGATTCGAAAATCTAGACTCACAGGAGATCGATCATAAGGTGCCCGAGGCAGCAATAGACCCTTGGAGACAGGTCGGCCGGAGGACGATGTATTGAATCGCGACGCAATTTGTGTGTACCATTGTCATTAAGAGGCTCTGAACCTTACAATTAACGGTCACTTTTGCGTCAGATTCGAAAATCTAGACTCACAGAAGAACGACCATAAGGTGCCCGAGGCAGCACTGGACCCTTGGAGACAAGTCGGCTGGAGGACGATGTATTGAATCGCGACGCAATTTGTGTGTTCCATCGTCATTAACAGGCTCTGAACGTTACAATTAACTGTCAGTTTTGCGTCGGATTCGATAATCTAGACTCACAGGAGATCGACCATAAGGTGCCCGAGGCAGCAATAGACCCATGGAGACAGGTCGGCCGGAGGACGACGTATTGAATCATGACGCGATTTGTGTGTTCCATTGTCATTAAGAGGCTCTGAACCTTACAATTAACTGTAAGTTTTGCGTCGGATTCGAAAATCTAGACTCACAGAAGAACGACCATAAGGTGCCCGAGGCAGCACTAGACCCTTGGAGACAAGTCGGCTGGAGGACGATGTATTGAATCGCGACGCAATTTGTGTGTTCCATCGTCATTAACAGGCTCTGAACGTTACAATTAACTGTCAGTTTTGTGACGGATTCGAAAATCTAGACTCAGAGGAGAACGACCATAAGGTGCCCGAGGCAGCAATAGACCCTTGGAGACAGGTCGGCCGGAGGACGATGTATTGAATCGCGACGCAATTTGTGTGTTCCAATGTCATTAAGAGGCTCTGAACCTTACGATTAACTGTCAGTTTTGCGTCGCATTCGAAAATCTAGACTCACAGGAGAACGACAATAAGGTGCCCGAGGCAGCACTAGACCCTTGGAGACAAGTCGGCTGGAGGACGATGTATTGAATCGCGACGCGATTTGTGAGTTCCATTGTCATTTACAGACTCTGAACTTTACAATTAACTGTCAGGTTTGCGTCGGATTCGAAAATCTAGACTCACAGGAGATCGACCATAAGGTGCCCAGGCAGCAATAGACCCTTGGAGACAGGTCGGCCGGAGGACGATGTATTGAATCGCGACGCAATTTGTGTGTTCCATCGTCACTAACAGGATCTGAACCTTACAATTAACTGTCAGTTTTGCGTCGGATTCGAAAATCTAGACTCACAGAAGAACGACCATAAGGTGACCGAGGCAACACTAGACCCTTGGAGACAAGTCGGCTGGAGGACGATGTATTGAATCGCGACGCAATTTGTGTGTTCCATCGTCATTAACAGGATCTGAACCTTACAATTAACTGTCAGTTTTGCGTCGGATTCGAAAATCTAGACTCACAGAAGAACGACCATAAGGTGACCGAGGCAACACTAGACCCTTGGAGACAAGTCGGCTGGAGGACGATGTATTGAATTGCGACGCAATTTGTGTGTTCCATCGTCATTAACAGGCTCTGAACCTCACAATTAACTGTCAGTTTTGCGTCGGATTCATAAGTCTAGACTCACAGGAGAACGACCATAAAGAGCCCGAGGCAGCAATAGACCCTTGGAGACAGGTCGGCCGGAGGACGATGTATTGAACCGCGACGCAATTTGTGTGTTCCATTGTCATTAAGAGGCTCTGAACCTTACAATTAACGGTCAGTTTTGCGTCGGATTCGAAAATCTAGACTCACAAATGAACGACCATAAGGTGCCCGAGGCAGCACTAGACCCTTGGAGACAAGTCGGCTGGAGGACGATGTATTGAATCGCGACGCGATTTGTGTGTTCCATCGTCATTAACAGGCGCTGAACGTTACAATTAACTGTCAGTTTTGCGTCGGATTCGAAAATCTAGACTCACAGGAGATCGACCATGAGGCGCCCGAGGCAGCAATAGACCCTTGGAGACGGGTCGGCCGGAGGACGATGTATTGAATCGCGACGCGATTTGTGTGTTCCATCGTCATTAACAGGCTCTGAACGTTACAATTAACTGTCAGTTTTGCGTCGGATTCGGAAATCTAGACTCACAGGAGATCGACCATAAGGTGCCCGAGGCAGCAATAGACCCTTGGAGACAGGTCGGCCGGAGGACGATGTATTGAATCGCGACGCAATTTGTGTGTTCCATTGTCATTAAGAGGCTCTGAACCTTACAATTAACGGTCAGTTTTGCGTCGGATTCGAAAATCTAGACTCACAAATGAACGACCATAAGGTGCCCGAGGCAGCACTAGACCCTTGGAGACAAGTCGGCTGGAGGACGATGTATTGAATCGCGACGCGATTTGTGTGTTCCATCGTCATTAACAGGCGCTGAACGTTACAATTAACTGTCAGTTTTGCGTCGGATTCGAAAATCTAGACTCACAGGAGATCGACCATGAGGCGCCCGAGGCAGCAATAGACCCTTGGAGACAGGTCGGCCGGAGGACGATGTATTGAATCGCGACGCGATTTGTGTGTTCCATCGTCATTAACAGGCTCTGAACGTTACAATTAACTGTCAGTTTTGCGTCGGATTCGAAAATCTAGACTCACAGGAGATCGACCATAAGGTCCCCGAGGCAGCAATAGACCCTTGGAGACAGGTCGGCCGGAGGACGATGTATTGAATCGCGACGCAATTTGTGTGTACCATTGTCATTAAGAGGCTCTGAACCTTACAATTAACGGTCACTTTTGCGTCAGATTCGAAAATCTAGACTCACAGAAGAACGACCATAAGGTGCCCGAGGCAGCACTAGACCCTTGGAGACAAGTCGGCTGGAGGACGATGTATTGAATCGCGACGCAATTTGTGTGTTCCATCATCATTAACAGGCTCTGAACGTTACAATTAACTGTCAGTTTTGCGTCGGATTCGATAATCTAGACTCACAGGAGATCGACCATAAGGTGCCCGAGGCAGCAATAGACCCATGGAGACAGGTCGGCCGGAGGACGACGTATTGAATCGCGACGCGATTTGTGTGTTCCATTGTCATTAAGAGGCTCTGAACCTTACAATTAACTGTAAGTTTTGCGTCGGATTCGAAAATCTAGACTCACAGAAGAACGACCATAAGGTGCCCGAGGCAGCACTAGACCCTTGGAGACAAGTCGGCTGGAGGACGATGTATTGAATCGCGACGCAATTTGTGTGTTCCATCGTCATTAACAGGCTCTCAACGTTACAATTAACTGTCAGTTTTGTGACGGATTCGAAAATCTAGACTCAGAGGAGAACGACCATAAGGTGCCCGAGGCAGCAATAGACCCTTGGAGACAGGTCGGCCGGAGGACGATGTATTGAATCGCGACGCAATTTGTGTGTTCCATTGTCATTAAGAGGCTCGGAACCTTACGATTAACTGTCAGTTTTGCGTCGCATTCGAAAATCTAGACTCACAGGAGAACGACAATAAGGTGCCCGAGGCAGCACTAGACCCTTGGAGACAAGTCGGCTGGAGGACGATGTATTGAATCGAGACGCGATTTGTGAGTTCCATTGTCATTTACAGGCTCTGAACGTTACAATTAACTGTCAGGTTTGCGTCGGATTCGAAAATCTAGACTCACAGGAGATCGATCATAAGGTGCCCGAGGCAGCAATAGACCCTTGGAGACAGGTCGGCCGGAGGACGATGTATTGAATCGCGACGCAATTTGTGTGTACCATTGTCATTAAGAGGCTCTGAGCCTTACAATTAACGGTCACTTTTGCGTCAGATTCGAAAATCTAGACTCACAGAAGAACGACCATAAGGTGCCCGAGGCAGCACTAGACCCTTGGAGACAAGTCGGCTGGAGGACGATGTATTGAATCGCGACGCAATTTGTGTGTTCCATCGTCATTAACAGGCTCTGAACGTTACAATTAACTGTCAGTTTTGCGTCGGATTCGATAATCTAGACTCACAGGAGATCGACCATAAGGTGCCCGAGGCAGCAATAGACCCATGGAGACAGGTCGGCCGGAGGACGACGTATTGAATCATGACGCGATTTGTGTGTTCCATTGTCATTAAGAGGCTCTGAACCTTACAATTAACTGTAAGTTTTGCGTCGGATTCGAAAATCTAGACTCACAGAAGAACGACCATAAGGTGCCCGAGGCAGCACTAGACCCTTGGAGACAAGTCGGCTGGAGGACGATGTATTGAATCGCGACGCAATTTGTGTGTTCCATCGTCATTAACAGGCTCTGAACGTTACAATTAACTGTCAGTTTTGTGACGGATTCGAAAACCTAGACTCAGAGGAGAACGACCATAAGGTGCCCGAGGCAGCAATAGACCCTTGGAGACAGGTCGGCCGGAGGACGATGTATTGAATCGCGACGCAATTTGTGTGTTCCATTGTCATTAAGAGGCTCTGAACCTTACGATTAACTGTCAGTTTTGCGTCGCATTCGAAAATCTAGACTCACAGGAGAACGACAATAAGGTGCCCGAGGCAGCACTAGACCCTTGGAGACAAGTCGGCTGGAGGACGATGTATTGAATCGCGACGCGATTTGTGAGTTCCATTGTCATTTACAGACTCTGAACTTTACAATTAACTGTCAGGTTTGCGTCGGATTCGAAAATCTAGACTCACAGGAGATCGATCATAAGGTGCCCGAGGCAGCAATAGACCCTTGGAGACAGGTCGGCCGGAGGACGATGTATTGAATCGCGACGCAATTTGTGTGTTCCATTGTCATTAAGAGGCTCTGAACCTTACAATTAACTGTCAGTTTTGCGTCGGATTCGAAAATCTAGACTCACAGAGGAACGACCATAAGGTGCCCGAGGCAGCACTAGACCCTTGCAGACAAGTCGGCTGGAGGACGATGTATTGAATCGCGACGAAATATGTGTGTTCCATCGTCATTAACACGTTCTGAACGTTACAATTAACTGTCAGTTTTGCGTCGGATTCGAAAATCTAGACTCACAGGAGATCGACCATAAGGCGCCCGAGGCAGCAATAGACCCTTGGAGACAGGTCGGCCGGAGGACGATGTATTGAATCGCGACGCGATTTGTGTGTTCCATCGTCATTAACAGGCTCTGAACGTTACAATTAACTGTCAGTTTTGCGTCGGATTCGAAAATCTAGACTCACAGGAGATCGACCATAAGGTGCCCAGGCAGCAATAGACCCTTGGAGACAGGTCGGCCGGAGGACGATGTATTGAATCGCGACGCAATTTGTGTGTTCCATCGTCATTAACAGGATCTGAACCTTACAATTAACTGTCAGTTTTGCGTCGGATTCGAAAATCTAGACTCACAGAAGAACGACCATAAGGTGACCGAGGCAACACTAGACCCTTGGAGACAAGTCGGCTGGAGGACGATGTATTGAATCGCGACGCAATTTGTGTGTTCCATCGTCATTAACAGGATCTGAACCTTACAATTAACTGTCAGTTTTGCGTCGGATTCGAAAATCTAGACTCACAGAAGAACGACCATAAGGTGACCGAGGCAACACTAGACCCTTGGAGACAAGTCGGCTGGAGGACGATGTATTGAATCGCGACGCAATTTGTGTGTTCCATCGTCATTAACAGGCTCTGAACCTCACAATTAACTGTCAGTTTTGCGTCGGATTCATAAGTCTAGACTCACAGGAGAACGACCATAAAGAGCCCGAGGCAGCAATAGACCCTTGGAGACAGGTCGGCCGGAGGACGATGTATTGAATCGCGACGCAATTTGTGTGTTCCATTGTCATTAAGAGGCTCTGAACCTTACAATTAACGGTCAGTTTTGCGTCGGATTCGAAAATCTAGACTCACAAATGAACGACCATAAGGTGCCCGAGGCAGCACTAGACCCTTGGAGACAAGTCGGCTGGAGGACGATGTATTGAATCGCGACGCGATTTGTGTGTTCCATCGTCATTTACAGGCGCTGAACGTTACAATTAACTGTCAGTTTTGCGTCGGATTCGAAAATCTAGACTCACAGGAGATCGACCATGAGGCGCCCGAGGCAGCAATAGACCCTTGGAGACAGGTCGGCCGGAGGACGATGTATTGAATCGCGACGCGATTTGTGTGTTCCATCGTCATTAACAGGCTCTGAACGTTACAATTAACTGTCAGTTTTGCGTCGGATTCGAAAATCTAGACTCACAGGAGATCGACCATAAGGTGCCCGAGGCAGCAATAGACCCTTGGAGACAGGTCGCCCGGAGGACGATGTATTGAATCGCGACGGGATTTGTGTGTTCCATCGTCATTAACAGGCTCTGAACGTTACAATTAACTGTCAGTTTTGCGTCGGATTCGAAAATCTAGACTCACAGGAGATCGACCATAAGGTCCCCGAGGCAGCAATAGACCCTTGGAGACAGGTCGGCCGGAGGACGATGTATTGAATCGCGACGCAATTTGTGTGTACCATTGTCATTAAGAGGCTCTGAACCTTACAATTAACGGTCACTTTTGCGTCAGATTCGAATATCTAGACTCACAGAAGAACGACCATAAGGTGCCCGAGGCAGCACTAGACCCTTGGAGACAAGTCGGCTGGAGGACGATGTATTGAATCGCGACGCAATTTGTGTGTTCCATCATCATTAACAGGCTCTGAACGTTACAATTAACTGTCAGTTTTGCGTCCGATTCGATAATCTAGACTCACAGGAGATCGACCATAAGGTGCCCGAGGCAGCAATAGACCCATGGAGACAGGTCGGCCGGAGGACGACGTATTGAATCGCGACGCGATTTGTGTGTTCCATTGTCATTAAGAGGCTCTGAACCTTACAATTAACTGTAAGTTTTGCGTCGGATTCGAAAATCTAGACTCACAGAAGAACGACCATAAGGTGCCCGAGGCAGCACTAGACCCTTGGAGACAAGTCGGCTGGAGGACGATGTATTGAATCGCGACGCAATTTGTGTGTTCCATCGTCATTAACAGGCTCTGAACGTTACAATTAACTGTCAGTTTTGTGACGGATTCGAAAATCTAGACTCAGAGGAGAACGACCATAAGGTGCCCGAGGCAGCAATAGACCCTTGGAGACAGGTCGGCCGGAGGACGATGTATTGAATCGCGACGCAATTTGTGTGTTCCATTGTCATTAAGAGGCTCGGAACCTTACGATTAACTGTCAGTTTTGCGTCGCATTCGAAAATCTAGACTCACAGGAGAACGACAATAAGGTGCCCGAGGCAGCACTAGACCCTTGGAGACAAGTCGGCTGGAGGACGATGTATTGAATCGAGACGCGATTTGTGAGTTCCATTGTCATTTACAGGCTCTGAACGTTACAATTAACTGTCAGGTTTGCGTCGGATTCGAAAATCTAGACTCACAGGAGATCGATCATAAGGTGCCCGAGGCAGCAATAGACCCTTGGAGACAGGTCGGCCGGAGGACGATGTATTGAATCGCGACGCAATTTGTGTGTACCATTGTCATTAAGAGGCTCTGAACCTTACAATTAACGGTCACTTTTGCGTCGGATTCGATAATCTAGACTCACAGGAGATCGACCATAAGGTGCCCGAGGCAGCAATAGACCCATGGAGACAGGTCGGCCGGAGGACGACGTATTGAATCATGACGCGATTTGTGTGTTCCATTGTCATTAAGAGGCTCTGAACCTTACAATTAACTGTAAGTTTTGCGTCGGATTCGAAAATCTAGACTCACAGAAGAACGACCATAAGGTGCCCGAGGCAGCACTAGACCCTTGGAGACAAGTCGGCTGGAGGACGATGTATTGAATCGCGACGCAATTTGTGTGTTCCATCGTCATTAACAGGCTCTGAACGTTACAATTAACTGTCAGTTTTGTGACGGATTCGAAAATCTAGACTCAGAGGAGAACGACCATAAGGTGCCCGAGGCAGCAATAGACCCTTGGAGACAGGTCGGCCGGAGGACGATGTATTGAATCGCGACGCAATTTGTGTGTTCCATTGTCATTAAGAGGCTCTGAACCTTACGATTAACTGTCAGTTTTGCTTCGCATTCGAAAATCTAGACTCACAGGAGAACGACAATAAGGTGCCCGAGGCAGCACTAGACCCTTGGAGACAAGTCGGCTGGAGGACGATGTATTGAATCGCGACGCGATTTGTGAGTTCCATTGTCATTTACAGGCTCTGAACTTTACAATTTACTGTCAGGTTTGCGTCGGATTCGAAAATCTAGACTCACAGGAGATCGATCATAAGGTGCCCGAGGCAGCACTAGACCCTTGGAGACAAGTCGGGTGGAGGACGATGTATTGAATCGCGACGCGATTTGTGTGTTCCATCGTCATTAACAGGCGCTGAACGTTACAATTAACTGTCAGTTTTGCGTCGGATTCGAAAATCTAGACTCACAGGAGATCGACCATGAGGCGCCCGAGGCAGCAATAGACCCTTGGAGACAGGTCGGCCGGAGGACGATGTATTGAATCGCGACGCGATTTGTGTGTTCCATCGTCATTAACAGGCTCTGAACGTTACAATTAACTGTCAGTTTTGCGTCGGATTCGAAAATCTAGACTCACAGGAGATCGACCATAAGGTGCCCGAGGCAGCAATAGACCCTTGGAGACAGGTCGCCCGGAGGACGATGTATTGAATCGCGACGGGATTTGTGTGTTCCATCGTCATTAACAGGCTCTGAACGTTACAATTAACTGTCAGTTTTGCGTCGGATTCGAAAATCTAGACTCACAGGAGATCGACCATAAGGTCCCCGAGGCAGCAATAGACCCTTGGAGACAGGTCGGCCGAAGGACGATGTATTGAATCGCGACGCAATTTGTGTGTACCATTGTCATTAAGAGGCTCTGAACCTTACAATTAACGGTCACTTTTGCGTCAGATTCGAATATCTAGACTCACAGAAGAACGACCATAAGGTGCCCGAGGCAGCACTAGACCCTTGGAGACAAGTCGGCTGGAGGACGATGTATTGAATCGCGACGCAATTTGTGTGTTCCATCATCATTAACAGGCTCTGAACGTTACAATTAACTGTCAGTTTTGCGTCCGATTCGATAATCTAGACTCACAGGAGATCGACCATAAGGTGCCCGAGGCAGCAATAGACCCATGGAGACAGGTCGGCCGGAGGACGACGTATTGAATCGCGACGCAATTTGTGTGTTCCATTGTCATTAAGAGGCTCTGAACCTTACAATTAACTGTAAGTTTTGCGTCGGATTCGAAAATCTAGACTCACAGAAGAACGACCATAAGGTGCCCGAGGCAGCACTAGACCCTTGGAGACAAGTCGGCTGGAGGACGATGTATTGAATCGCGACGCAATTTGTGTGTTCCATCGTCATTAACAGGCTCTGAACGTTACAATTAACTGTCAGTTTTGTGACGGATTCGAAAATCTAGACTCAGAGGAGAACGACCATAAGGTGCCCGAGGCAGCAATAGACCCTTGGAGACAGGTCGGCCGGAGGACGATGTATTGAATCGCGACGCAATTTGTGTGTTCCATT
Source organism: Schistocerca nitens (assembly GCF_023898315.1). Lineage (NCBI taxonomy): Eukaryota > Metazoa > Arthropoda > Insecta > Orthoptera > Acrididae > Schistocerca > Schistocerca nitens. Next base: position 1,197,196,076 of record NC_064615.1, on the reverse strand, counting down.
GTCATTAAGAGGCTCGGAACCTTACGATTAACTGTCAGTTTTGCGTCGCATTCGAAAATCTAGACTCACAGGAGAACGACAATAAGGTGCCCGAGGCAGCACTAGACCCTTGGAGACAAGTCGGCTGGAGGACGATGTATTGAATCGAGACGCGATTTGTGAGTTCCATTGTCATTTACAGGCTCTGAACGTTACAATTAACTGTCAGGTTTGCGTCGGATTCGAAAATCTAGACTCACAGGAGATCGATCATAAGGTCCCCGAGGCAGCAATAGACCCTTGGAGACAGGTCGGCCGGAGGACGATGTATTGAATCGCGACGCAATTTGTGTGTACCATTGTCATTAAGAGGCTCTGAACCTTACAATTAACGGTCACTTTTGCGTCAGATTCGAAAATCTAGACTCACAGAAGAACGACCATAAGGTGCCCGAGGCAGCACTAGACCCTTGGAGACAAGTCGGCTGGAGGACGATGTATTGAATCGCGACGCAATTTGTGTGTTCCATCGTCATTAACAGGCTCTGAACGTTACAAGTAACTGTCAGTTTTGCGTCGGATTCGATAATCTAGACTCACAGGAGATCGACCATAAGGTGCCCGAGGCAGCAATAGACCCATGGAGACAGGTCGGCCGGAGGACGACGTATTGAATCATGACGCGATTTGTGTGTTCCATTGTCATTAAGAGGCTCTGAACCTTACAATTAACTGTAAGTTTTGCGTCGGATTCGAAAATCTAGACTCACAGAAGAACGACCATAAGGTGCCCGAGGCAGCACTAGACCCTTGGAGACAAGTCGGCTGGAGGACGATGTATTGAATCGCGACGCAATTTGTGTGTTCCATCGTCATTAACAGGCTCTGAACGTTACAATTAACTGTCAGTTTTGTGACGGATTCGAAAATCTAGACTCAGAGGAGAACGACCATAAGGTGCCCGAGGCAGCAATAGACCCTTGGAGACAGGTCGGCCGGAGGACGATGTATTGAATCGCGACGCAATTTGTGTGTTCCATTGTCATTAAGAGGCTCTGAACCTTACGATTAACTGTCAGTTTTGCTTCGCATTCGAAAATCTAGACTCACAGGAGAACGACAATAAGGTGCCCGAGGCAGCACTAGACCCTTGGAGACAAGTCGGCTGGAGGACGATGTATTGAATCGCGACGCGATTTGTGAGTTCCATTGTCATTTACAGGCTCTGAACTTTACAATTTACTGTCAGGTTTGCGGCGGATTCGAAAATCTAGACTCACAGGAGATCGATCATAAGGTGCCCGAGGCAGCAATAGACCCTTGGAGACAGGTCGGCCGGAGGACGATGTATTGAATCGCGACGCAATTTGTGTGTTCCATTGTCATTAAGAGGCTCTGAACCTTACAATTAACTGTCAGTTTTGCGTCGGATTCGAAAATCTAGACTCACAGAGGAACGACCATAAGGTGCCCGAGGCAGCACTAGACCCTTGGAGACAAGTCGGCTGGAGGACGATGTATTGAATCGCGACGAAATATGTGTGTTCCATCGTCATTAACAGGTTCTGAACGTTACAATTAACTGTCAGTTTTGCGTCGGATTCGAAAATCTAGACTCACAGGAGATCGACCATAAGGTCCCCGAGGCAGCAATAGACCCTTGGAGACAGGTCGGCCGGAGGACGATGTATTGAATCGCGACGCAATTTGTGTGTACCATTGTCATTAAGAGGCTCTGAACCTTACAATTAACGGTCACTTTTGCGTCAGATTCGGAAATCTAGACTCACAGTAGAACGACCATAAGGTGCCCGAGGCAGCACTAGACCCTTGGAGACAGGTCGGCTGGAGGACGATGTATTGAATCGCGACGCAATTTGTGTGTTCCATCATCATTAACAGGCTCTGAACGTTACAATTAACTGTAAGTTTTGCGTCGGATTCGATAATCTAGACTCACAGGAGATCGACCATAAGGTGCCCGAGGCAGCAATAGACCCATGGAGACAGGTCGGCCGGAGGACGACGTATTGAATCGCGACGCGATTTGTGTGTTCCATTGTCATTAAGAGGCTCTGAACCTTACAATTAACTGTAAGTTTTGCGTCGGATTCGAAAATCTAGACTCACAGAAGAACGACCATAAGGTGCCCGAGGCAGCACTAGACCCTTGGAGACAAGTCGGCTGGAGGACGATGTATTGAATCGCGACGCAATTTGTGTGTTCCATCGTCATTAACAGGCTCTCAACGTTACAATTAACTGTCAGTTTTGTGACGGATTCGAAAATCTAGACTCAGAGGAGAACGACCATAAGGTGCCCGAGGCAGCAATAGACCCTTGGAGACAGGTCGGCCGGAGGACGATGTAATGAATCGCGACGCAATTTGTGTGTTCCATTGTCATTAAGAGGCTCGGAACCTTACGATTAACTGTCAGTTTTGCGTCGCATTCGAAAATCTAGACTCACAGGAGAACGACCATAAGGTGCCCGAGGCAGCACTAGACCCTTGGAGACAAGTCGGCTGGAGGACGATGTATTGAATCGAGACGCGATTTGTGAGTTCCATTGTCATTTACAGGCTCTGAACGTTACAATTAACTGTCAGGTTTGCGTCGGATCCGAAAATCTAGACTCACAGGAGATCGATCATAAGGTGCCCGAGGCAGCAATAGACCCTTGGAGACAGGTCGGCCGGAGGACGATGTATTGAATCGCGACGCAATTTGTGTGTACCATTGTCATTAAGAGGCTCTGAACCTTACAATTAACGGTCACTTTTGCGTCAGATTCGAAAATCTAGACTCACAGAAGAACGACCATAAGGTGCCCGAGGCAGCACTAGACCCTTGGAGACAAGTCGGCTGGAGGACGATGTATTGAATCGCGACGCAATTTGTGTGTTCCATCGTCATTAACAGGCTCTGAACGTTACAATTAACTGTCAGTTTTGCGTCGGATTCGATAATCTAGACTCACAGGAGATCGACCATAAGGTGCCCGAGGCAGCAATAGACCCATGGAGACAGGTCGGCCGGAGGACGACGTATTGAATCATGACGCGATTTGTGTGTTCCATTGTCATTAAGAGGCTCTGAACCTTACAATTAACTGTAAGTTTTGCGTCGGATTCGAAAATCTAGACTCACAGAAGAACGACCATAAGGTGCCCGAGGCAGCACTAGACCCTTGGAGACAAGTCGGCTGGAGGACGATGTATTGAATCGCGACGCAATTTGTGTGTTCCATCGTCATTAACAGGCTCTGAACGTTACAATTAACTGTCAGTTTTGTGACGGATTCGAAAATCTAGACTCAGAGGAGAACGACCATAAGGTGCCCGAGGCAGCAATAGACCCTTGGAGACAGGTCGGCCGGAGGACGATGTATTGAATCGCGACGCAATTTGTGTGTTCCATTGTCATTAAGAGGCTCTGAACCTTACGATTAACTGTCAGTCTTGCGTCGCATTCGAAAATCTAGACTCACAGGAGAACGACAATAAGGTGCCCGAGGCAGCACTAGACCCTTGGAGACAAGTCGGCTGGAGGACGATGTATTGAATCGCGACGCGATTTGTGAGTTCCATTGTCATTTACAGGCTCTGAACTTTACAATTAACTGTCAGGTTTGCGTCGGATTCGAAAATCTAGACTCACAGGAGATCGATCATAAGGTGCCCGAGGCAGCAATAGACCCTTGGAGACAGGTCGGCCGGAGGACGATGTATTGAATCGCGACGCAATTTGTGTGTTCCATTGTCATTAAGAGGCTCTGAACCTTACAATTAACTGTCAGTTTTGCGTCGGATTCGAGAATCTAGACTCACAGGAGATCGACCATAAGGTGCCCGAGGCAGCACTAGACCCTTGGAGACAAGTCGGCTGGAGGACGATGTATTGAATCGCGACGAAATATGTGTGTTCCATCGTCATTAACAGGTTCTGAACGTTACAATTAACTGTCAGTTTTGCGTCGGATTCGAAAATCTAGACTCACAGGAGATCGACCATGAGGCGCCCGAGGCAGCAATAGACCCTTGGAGACAGGTCGGCCGGAGGACGATGTATTGAATCGCGACGCGATTTGTGTGTTCCATCGTCATTAACAGGCTCTGAACGTTACAATTAACTGTCAGTTTTGCGTCGGATTCGAAAATCTAGACTCACAGGAGATCGACCATGTGGCGCCCGAGGCAGCAATAGACCCTTGGAGACAGGTCGGCCGGAGGACGATGTATTGAATCGCGACGCGATTTGTGTGTTCCATCGTCATTAACAGGCTCTGAACGTTACAATTAACTGTCAGTTTTGTGTCGGATTCGAAAATCTAGACTCACAGGAGATCGACCATAAGGTGCCCGAGGCAGCAATAGACCCTTGGAGACAGGTCGGCCGGAGGACGATGTATTGAATCGCGACGGGATTTGTGTGTTCCATCGTCATTAACAGGCTCTGAACGTTACAATTAACTGTCAGTTTTGCGTCGGATTCGAAAATCTAGACTCACAGGAGATCGACCATAAGGTCCCCGAGGCAGCAATAGACCCTTGGAGACAGGTCGGCCGGAGGACGATGTATTGAATCGCGACGCAATTTGTGTGTACCATTGTCATTAAGAGGCTCTGAACCTTACAATTAACGGTCACTTTTGCGTCAGATTCGAAAATCTAGACTCACAGAAGAACGACCATAAGGTGCCCGAGGCAGCACTAGACCCTTGGAGACAAGTCGGCTGGAGGACGATGTATTGAATCGCGACGCAATTTGTGTGTTCCATCGTCATTAACAGGCTCTCAACGTTACAATTAACTGTCAGTTTTGTGACGGATTCGAAAATCTAGACTCAGAGGAGAACGACCATAAGGTGCCCGAGGCAGCAATAGACCCTTGGAGACAGGTCGGCCGGAGGACGATGTATTGAATCGCGACGCAATTTGTGTGTTCCATTGTCATTAAGAGGCTCGGAACCTTACGATTAACTGTCAGTTTTGCGTCGCATTCGAAAATCTAGACTCACAGGAGAACGACAATAAGGTGCCCGAGGCAGCACTAGACCCTTGGAGACAAGTCGGCTGGAGGACGATGTATTGAATCGAGACGCGATTTGTGAGTTCCATTGTCATTTACAGGCTCTGAACGTTACAATTAACTGTCAGGTTTGCGTCGGATTCGAAAATCTAGACTCACAGGAGATCGATCATAAGGTGCCCGAGGCAGCAATAGACCCTTGGAGACAGGTCGGCCGGAGGACGATGTATTGAATCGCGACGCAATTTGTGTGTACCATTGTCATTAAGAGGCTCTGAACCTTACAATTAACGGTCACTTTTGCGTCAGATTCGAAAATCTAGACTCACAGAAGAACGACCATAAGGTGCCCGAGGCAGCACTGGACCCTTGGAGACAAGTCGGCTGGAGGACGATGTATTGAATCGCGACGCAATTTGTGTGTTCCATCGTCATTAACAGGCTCTGAACGTTACAATTAACTGTCAGTTTTGCGTCGGATTCGATAATCTAGACTCACAGGAGATCGACCATAAGGTGCCCGAGGCAGCAATAGACCCATGGAGACAGGTCGGCCGGAGGACGACGTATTGAATCATGACGCGATTTGTGTGTTCCATTGTCATTAAGAGGCTCTGAACCTTACAATTAACTGTAAGTTTTGCGTCGGATTCGAAAATCTAGACTCACAGAAGAACGACCATAAGGTGCCCGAGGCAGCACTAGACCCTTGGAGACAAGTCGGCTGGAGGACGATGTATTGAATCGCGACGCAATTTGTGTGTTCCATCGTCATTAACAGGCTCTGAACGTTACAATTAACTGTCAGTTTTGTGACGGATTCGAAAATCTAGACTCAGAGGAGAACGACCATAAGGTGCCCGAGGCAGCAATAGACCCTTGGAGACAGGTCGGCCGGAGGACGATGTATTGAATCGCGACGCAATTTGTGTGTTCCAATGTCATTAAGAGGCTCTGAACCTTACGATTAACTGTCAGTTTTGCGTCGCATTCGAAAATCTAGACTCACAGGAGAACGACAATAAGGTGCCCGAGGCAGCACTAGACCCTTGGAGACAAGTCGGCTGGAGGACGATGTATTGAATCGCGACGCGATTTGTGAGTTCCATTGTCATTTACAGACTCTGAACTTTACAATTAACTGTCAGGTTTGCGTCGGATTCGAAAATCTAGACTCACAGGAGATCGACCATAAGGTGCCCAGGCAGCAATAGACCCTTGGAGACAGGTCGGCCGGAGGACGATGTATTGAATCGCGACGCAATTTGTGTGTTCCATCGTCACTAACAGGATCTGAACCTTACAATTAACTGTCAGTTTTGCGTCGGATTCGAAAATCTAGACTCACAGAAGAACGACCATAAGGTGACCGAGGCAACACTAGACCCTTGGAGACAAGTCGGCTGGAGGACGATGTATTGAATCGCGACGCAATTTGTGTGTTCCATCGTCATTAACAGGATCTGAACCTTACAATTAACTGTCAGTTTTGCGTCGGATTCGAAAATCTAGACTCACAGAAGAACGACCATAAGGTGACCGAGGCAACACTAGACCCTTGGAGACAAGTCGGCTGGAGGACGATGTATTGAATTGCGACGCAATTTGTGTGTTCCATCGTCATTAACAGGCTCTGAACCTCACAATTAACTGTCAGTTTTGCGTCGGATTCATAAGTCTAGACTCACAGGAGAACGACCATAAAGAGCCCGAGGCAGCAATAGACCCTTGGAGACAGGTCGGCCGGAGGACGATGTATTGAACCGCGACGCAATTTGTGTGTTCCATTGTCATTAAGAGGCTCTGAACCTTACAATTAACGGTCAGTTTTGCGTCGGATTCGAAAATCTAGACTCACAAATGAACGACCATAAGGTGCCCGAGGCAGCACTAGACCCTTGGAGACAAGTCGGCTGGAGGACGATGTATTGAATCGCGACGCGATTTGTGTGTTCCATCGTCATTAACAGGCGCTGAACGTTACAATTAACTGTCAGTTTTGCGTCGGATTCGAAAATCTAGACTCACAGGAGATCGACCATGAGGCGCCCGAGGCAGCAATAGACCCTTGGAGACGGGTCGGCCGGAGGACGATGTATTGAATCGCGACGCGATTTGTGTGTTCCATCGTCATTAACAGGCTCTGAACGTTACAATTAACTGTCAGTTTTGCGTCGGATTCGGAAATCTAGACTCACAGGAGATCGACCATAAGGTGCCCGAGGCAGCAATAGACCCTTGGAGACAGGTCGGCCGGAGGACGATGTATTGAATCGCGACGCAATTTGTGTGTTCCATTGTCATTAAGAGGCTCTGAACCTTACAATTAACGGTCAGTTTTGCGTCGGATTCGAAAATCTAGACTCACAAATGAACGACCATAAGGTGCCCGAGGCAGCACTAGACCCTTGGAGACAAGTCGGCTGGAGGACGATGTATTGAATCGCGACGCGATTTGTGTGTTCCATCGTCATTAACAGGCGCTGAACGTTACAATTAACTGTCAGTTTTGCGTCGGATTCGAAAATCTAGACTCACAGGAGATCGACCATGAGGCGCCCGAGGCAGCAATAGACCCTTGGAGACAGGTCGGCCGGAGGACGATGTATTGAATCGCGACGCGATTTGTGTGTTCCATCGTCATTAACAGGCTCTGAACGTTACAATTAACTGTCAGTTTTGCGTCGGATTCGAAAATCTAGACTCACAGGAGATCGACCATAAGGTCCCCGAGGCAGCAATAGACCCTTGGAGACAGGTCGGCCGGAGGACGATGTATTGAATCGCGACGCAATTTGTGTGTACCATTGTCATTAAGAGGCTCTGAACCTTACAATTAACGGTCACTTTTGCGTCAGATTCGAAAATCTAGACTCACAGAAGAACGACCATAAGGTGCCCGAGGCAGCACTAGACCCTTGGAGACAAGTCGGCTGGAGGACGATGTATTGAATCGCGACGCAATTTGTGTGTTCCATCATCATTAACAGGCTCTGAACGTTACAATTAACTGTCAGTTTTGCGTCGGATTCGATAATCTAGACTCACAGGAGATCGACCATAAGGTGCCCGAGGCAGCAATAGACCCATGGAGACAGGTCGGCCGGAGGACGACGTATTGAATCGCGACGCGATTTGTGTGTTCCATTGTCATTAAGAGGCTCTGAACCTTACAATTAACTGTAAGTTTTGCGTCGGATTCGAAAATCTAGACTCACAGAAGAACGACCATAAGGTGCCCGAGGCAGCACTAGACCCTTGGAGACAAGTCGGCTGGAGGACGATGTATTGAATCGCGACGCAATTTGTGTGTTCCATCGTCATTAACAGGCTCTCAACGTTACAATTAACTGTCAGTTTTGTGACGGATTCGAAAATCTAGACTCAGAGGAGAACGACCATAAGGTGCCCGAGGCAGCAATAGACCCTTGGAGACAGGTCGGCCGGAGGACGATGTATTGAATCGCGACGCAATTTGTGTGTTCCATTGTCATTAAGAGGCTCGGAACCTTACGATTAACTGTCAGTTTTGCGTCGCATTCGAAAATCTAGACTCACAGGAGAACGACAATAAGGTGCCCGAGGCAGCACTAGACCCTTGGAGACAAGTCGGCTGGAGGACGATGTATTGAATCGAGACGCGATTTGTGAGTTCCATTGTCATTTACAGGCTCTGAACGTTACAATTAACTGTCAGGTTTGCGTCGGATTCGAAAATCTAGACTCACAGGAGATCGATCATAAGGTGCCCGAGGCAGCAATAGACCCTTGGAGACAGGTCGGCCGGAGGACGATGTATTGAATCGCGACGCAATTTGTGTGTACCATTGTCATTAAGAGGCTCTGAGCCTTACAATTAACGGTCACTTTTGCGTCAGATTCGAAAATCTAGACTCACAGAAGAACGACCATAAGGTGCCCGAGGCAGCACTAGACCCTTGGAGACAAGTCGGCTGGAGGACGATGTATTGAATCGCGACGCAATTTGTGTGTTCCATCGTCATTAACAGGCTCTGAACGTTACAATTAACTGTCAGTTTTGCGTCGGATTCGATAATCTAGACTCACAGGAGATCGACCATAAGGTGCCCGAGGCAGCAATAGACCCATGGAGACAGGTCGGCCGGAGGACGACGTATTGAATCATGACGCGATTTGTGTGTTCCATTGTCATTAAGAGGCTCTGAACCTTACAATTAACTGTAAGTTTTGCGTCGGATTCGAAAATCTAGACTCACAGAAGAACGACCATAAGGTGCCCGAGGCAGCACTAGACCCTTGGAGACAAGTCGGCTGGAGGACGATGTATTGAATCGCGACGCAATTTGTGTGTTCCATCGTCATTAACAGGCTCTGAACGTTACAATTAACTGTCAGTTTTGTGACGGATTCGAAAACCTAGACTCAGAGGAGAACGACCATAAGGTGCCCGAGGCAGCAATAGACCCTTGGAGACAGGTCGGCCGGAGGACGATGTATTGAATCGCGACGCAATTTGTGTGTTCCATTGTCATTAAGAGGCTCTGAACCTTACGATTAACTGTCAGTTTTGCGTCGCATTCGAAAATCTAGACTCACAGGAGAACGACAATAAGGTGCCCGAGGCAGCACTAGACCCTTGGAGACAAGTCGGCTGGAGGACGATGTATTGAATCGCGACGCGATTTGTGAGTTCCATTGTCATTTACAGACTCTGAACTTTACAATTAACTGTCAGGTTTGCGTCGGATTCGAAAATCTAGACTCACAGGAGATCGATCATAAGGTGCCCGAGGCAGCAATAGACCCTTGGAGACAGGTCGGCCGGAGGACGATGTATTGAATCGCGACGCAATTTGTGTGTTCCATTGTCATTAAGAGGCTCTGAACCTTACAATTAACTGTCAGTTTTGCGTCGGATTCGAAAATCTAGACTCACAGAGGAACGACCATAAGGTGCCCGAGGCAGCACTAGACCCTTGCAGACAAGTCGGCTGGAGGACGATGTATTGAATCGCGACGAAATATGTGTGTTCCATCGTCATTAACACGTTCTGAACGTTACAATTAACTGTCAGTTTTGCGTCGGATTCGAAAATCTAGACTCACAGGAGATCGACCATAAGGCGCCCGAGGCAGCAATAGACCCTTGGAGACAGGTCGGCCGGAGGACGATGTATTGAATCGCGACGCGATTTGTGTGTTCCATCGTCATTAACAGGCTCTGAACGTTACAATTAACTGTCAGTTTTGCGTCGGATTCGAAAATCTAGACTCACAGGAGATCGACCATAAGGTGCCCAGGCAGCAATAGACCCTTGGAGACAGGTCGGCCGGAGGACGATGTATTGAATCGCGACGCAATTTGTGTGTTCCATCGTCATTAACAGGATCTGAACCTTACAATTAACTGTCAGTTTTGCGTCGGATTCGAAAATCTAGACTCACAGAAGAACGACCATAAGGTGACCGAGGCAACACTAGACCCTTGGAGACAAGTCGGCTGGAGGACGATGTATTGAATCGCGACGCAATTTGTGTGTTCCATCGTCATTAACAGGATCTGAACCTTACAATTAACTGTCAGTTTTGCGTCGGATTCGAAAATCTAGACTCACAGAAGAACGACCATAAGGTGACCGAGGCAACACTAGACCCTTGGAGACAAGTCGGCTGGAGGACGATGTATTGAATCGCGACGCAATTTGTGTGTTCCATCGTCATTAACAGGCTCTGAACCTCACAATTAACTGTCAGTTTTGCGTCGGATTCATAAGTCTAGACTCACAGGAGAACGACCATAAAGAGCCCGAGGCAGCAATAGACCCTTGGAGACAGGTCGGCCGGAGGACGATGTATTGAATCGCGACGCAATTTGTGTGTTCCATTGTCATTAAGAGGCTCTGAACCTTACAATTAACGGTCAGTTTTGCGTCGGATTCGAAAATCTAGACTCACAAATGAACGACCATAAGGTGCCCGAGGCAGCACTAGACCCTTGGAGACAAGTCGGCTGGAGGACGATGTATTGAATCGCGACGCGATTTGTGTGTTCCATCGTCATTTACAGGCGCTGAACGTTACAATTAACTGTCAGTTTTGCGTCGGATTCGAAAATCTAGACTCACAGGAGATCGACCATGAGGCGCCCGAGGCAGCAATAGACCCTTGGAGACAGGTCGGCCGGAGGACGATGTATTGAATCGCGACGCGATTTGTGTGTTCCATCGTCATTAACAGGCTCTGAACGTTACAATTAACTGTCAGTTTTGCGTCGGATTCGAAAATCTAGACTCACAGGAGATCGACCATAAGGTGCCCGAGGCAGCAATAGACCCTTGGAGACAGGTCGCCCGGAGGACGATGTATTGAATCGCGACGGGATTTGTGTGTTCCATCGTCATTAACAGGCTCTGAACGTTACAATTAACTGTCAGTTTTGCGTCGGATTCGAAAATCTAGACTCACAGGAGATCGACCATAAGGTCCCCGAGGCAGCAATAGACCCTTGGAGACAGGTCGGCCGGAGGACGATGTATTGAATCGCGACGCAATTTGTGTGTACCATTGTCATTAAGAGGCTCTGAACCTTACAATTAACGGTCACTTTTGCGTCAGATTCGAATATCTAGACTCACAGAAGAACGACCATAAGGTGCCCGAGGCAGCACTAGACCCTTGGAGACAAGTCGGCTGGAGGACGATGTATTGAATCGCGACGCAATTTGTGTGTTCCATCATCATTAACAGGCTCTGAACGTTACAATTAACTGTCAGTTTTGCGTCCGATTCGATAATCTAGACTCACAGGAGATCGACCATAAGGTGCCCGAGGCAGCAATAGACCCATGGAGACAGGTCGGCCGGAGGACGACGTATTGAATCGCGACGCGATTTGTGTGTTCCATTGTCATTAAGAGGCTCTGAACCTTACAATTAACTGTAAGTTTTGCGTCGGATTCGAAAATCTAGACTCACAGAAGAACGACCATAAGGTGCCCGAGGCAGCACTAGACCCTTGGAGACAAGTCGGCTGGAGGACGATGTATTGAATCGCGACGCAATTTGTGTGTTCCATCGTCATTAACAGGCTCTGAACGTTACAATTAACTGTCAGTTTTGTGACGGATTCGAAAATCTAGACTCAGAGGAGAACGACCATAAGGTGCCCGAGGCAGCAATAGACCCTTGGAGACAGGTCGGCCGGAGGACGATGTATTGAATCGCGACGCAATTTGTGTGTTCCATTGTCATTAAGAGGCTCGGAACCTTACGATTAACTGTCAGTTTTGCGTCGCATTCGAAAATCTAGACTCACAGGAGAACGACAATAAGGTGCCCGAGGCAGCACTAGACCCTTGGAGACAAGTCGGCTGGAGGACGATGTATTGAATCGAGACGCGATTTGTGAGTTCCATTGTCATTTACAGGCTCTGAACGTTACAATTAACTGTCAGGTTTGCGTCGGATTCGAAAATCTAGACTCACAGGAGATCGATCATAAGGTGCCCGAGGCAGCAATAGACCCTTGGAGACAGGTCGGCCGGAGGACGATGTATTGAATCGCGACGCAATTTGTGTGTACCATTGTCATTAAGAGGCTCTGAACCTTACAATTAACGGTCACTTTTGCGTCGGATTCGATAATCTAGACTCACAGGAGATCGACCATAAGGTGCCCGAGGCAGCAATAGACCCATGGAGACAGGTCGGCCGGAGGACGACGTATTGAATCATGACGCGATTTGTGTGTTCCATTGTCATTAAGAGGCTCTGAACCTTACAATTAACTGTAAGTTTTGCGTCGGATTCGAAAATCTAGACTCACAGAAGAACGACCATAAGGTGCCCGAGGCAGCACTAGACCCTTGGAGACAAGTCGGCTGGAGGACGATGTATTGAATCGCGACGCAATTTGTGTGTTCCATCGTCATTAACAGGCTCTGAACGTTACAATTAACTGTCAGTTTTGTGACGGATTCGAAAATCTAGACTCAGAGGAGAACGACCATAAGGTGCCCGAGGCAGCAATAGACCCTTGGAGACAGGTCGGCCGGAGGACGATGTATTGAATCGCGACGCAATTTGTGTGTTCCATTGTCATTAAGAGGCTCTGAACCTTACGATTAACTGTCAGTTTTGCTTCGCATTCGAAAATCTAGACTCACAGGAGAACGACAATAAGGTGCCCGAGGCAGCACTAGACCCTTGGAGACAAGTCGGCTGGAGGACGATGTATTGAATCGCGACGCGATTTGTGAGTTCCATTGTCATTTACAGGCTCTGAACTTTACAATTTACTGTCAGGTTTGCGTCGGATTCGAAAATCTAGACTCACAGGAGATCGATCATAAGGTGCCCGAGGCAGCAATAGACCCTTGCAGACAGGTCGGCCGGAGGACGATGTATTGAATCGCGACGCAATTTGTGTGTTCCATTGTCATTAAGAGGCTCTGAACCTTACAATTAACTGTCAGTTTTGCGTCGGATTCGAAAATCTAGACTCACAGAGGAACGACCATAAGGTGCCCGAGGCAGCACTAGACCCTTGGAGACAAGTCGGCTGGAGGACGATGTATTGAATCGCGACGAAATATGTGTGTTCCATCGTCATTAACAGGTTCTGAACGTTATAATTAACTGTCAGTTTTGCGTCGGATTCGAAAATCTAGACTCAGAGGAGAACGACCATAAGGTGCCCGAGGCAGCAATAGACCCTTGGAGACAGGTCGGCCGGAGGACGATGTATTGAATCGCGACGCAATTTGTGTGTTCCATTGTCATTAAGAGGCTCGGAACCTTACGATTAACTGTCAGTTTTGCGTCGCATTCGAAAATCTAGACTCACAGGAGAACGACAATAAGGTGCCCGAGGCAGCACTAGACCCTTGGAGACAAGTCGGCTGGAGGACGATGTATTGAATCGAGACGCGATTTGTGAGTTCCATTGTCATTTACAGGCTCTGAACGTTACAATTAACTGTCAGGTTTGCGTCGGATTCGAAAATCTAGACTCACAGGAGATCGATCATAAGGTGCCCGAGGCAGCAATAGACCCTTGGAGACAGGTCGGCCGGAGGACGATGTATTGAATCGCGACGCAATTTGTGTGTTCCATTGTCATTAAGAGGCTCTGAACCTTACAATTAACTGTCAGTTTTGCGTCGGATTCGAAAATCTAGACTCACAGAGGAACGACCATAAGGTGCCCGAGGCAGCACTAGACCCTTGGAGACAAATCGGCTGGAGGACGATGTATTGAATCGCGACGCGATTTGTGTGTTCCATCGTCATTAACAGGCTCTGAACGTTACAATTAACTGTCAGTCTTGCGTCGGATTCGAAAATCTAGACTCACGGGAGAACGACCATAAGGTGCCCGAGGCAGCAATAGACCCTTGGAGACAGGTCGGCCGGAGGACGATGTATTGAATCGCGACGCAATTTGTGTGTTCCATCGTCATTCACAGGCTCTGAACCTTACAATTAACTGTCAGTTTTGCGTCGGACGAAAATCTAGACTCACAGGAGATCGACCATAAGGTGCCCGAGGCAGCAATAGACCCTTGGAGACAGGTCGGCCGGAGGACGATGTATTGAATCGCGACGCGATTTGTGTGTTCCATCGTCATTAACAGGCTCTGAACGTTACAATTAACTGTCAGTTTTGCGTCGGATTCGAAAATCTAGACTCACAGGAGATCGACCATAAGGTGCCCGAGGCAGCAATAGACCCTTGGAGACAGGTCGGCCGGAGGACGATGTATTGAATCGTGACGGGATTTGTGTGTTCCATCGTCATTAACAGGCTCTGACCGTTACAATTAACTGTCAGTTTTGCGTCGGATTCGAAAATCTAGACTCACAGGAGATCGACCATAAGGTGCCCGAGGCAGCAATAGACCCTTGGAGACAGGTCGGCCGGAGGACGATGTATTGGATCGCGACGGGATTTGTGTGTTCCATCGTCATTAACAGGCTCTGAACGTTACAATTAACTGTCAGTTTTGCGTCGGATTCGAAAATCTAGACTCACAGGAGATCGACCATAAGGTGCCCGAGGCAGCAATAGACCCTTGGAGACAGGTCGGCCGGAGGACGATGTATTGAATCGCGACGCGATTTGTGTGTTCCATCGTCATTAACAGGCTCTGAACGTTACAATTAACTGTCAGTTTTGCGTCGGATTCGAAAATCTAGACTCACAGGAGATCGACCATAAGGTGCCCGAGGCAGCAATAGACCCTTGGAGACAGGTCGGCCGGAGGACGATGTATTGAATCGCGACGGGATTTGTGTGTTCCATCGTCATTAACAGGCTCTGAACGTTACAATTAACTGTCAGTTTTGCGTCGGATACGAAAATCTAGACTCACAGGAGATCGACCATAAGGTGCCCGAGGCAGCAATAGACCCTTGGAGACAGGACGGCCGGAGGACGATGTATTGAATCGCGACGCAATTTGTGTGTTCCATTGTCATTAAGAGGCTCTGAACCATACAATTAACGGTCAGTTTTGCGTCGGATTCGAAAATCTAGACTCACAGGAGATCGACCATAAGGTGCCCGAGGCAGCAATAGACCCTTGGAGACAGGTCGGCCGGAGGACGATGTATTGAATCGCGATTCAATTTGTGTGTTCCATTGTCATTAAGAGGCTCTGAACCTTACAATTAACGGTCAGTTTTGCGTCGGATTCGAAAATCTAGACTCACAGATGAACGACCATAAGGTGCCCGAGGCAGCACTAGACCCTTGGAGACAAGTCGGCTGTAGGACGATGTATTGAACCGCGACGCGATTTGTGTGTTCCATCGTCATTAACAGGCGCTGAACGTTACAATTAACTGTCAGTTTTGCGTCGGATTCGAAAATCTAGACTCACAGGAGATCGACCATAAGGCGCCCGAGGCAGCAATAGACCCTTGGAGACAGGTCGGCCGGAGGACGATGTATTGAATCGCGACGCGATTTGTGTGTTCCATCGTCATTAACAGGCTCTGAACGTTACAATTAACTGTCAGTTTTGCGTCGGATTCGAAAATCTAGACTCACAGGAGATCGACCATAAGGTGCCCGAGGCAGCAATAGACCCTTGGAGACAGGTCGGCTGGAGGACGATGTATTGAATCGCGACGGGATTTGTGTGTTCCATCGTCATTAACAGGCGCTGAACGTTACAATTAACTGTCAGTTTTGCGTCGGATTCGAAAATCTAGACTCACAGGAGATCGACCATAAGGCGCCCGAGGCAGCAATAGACCCTTGGAGACAGGTCGGCTGGAGGACGATGTATTGAATCGCGACGCGATTTGTGTGTTCCATCGTCATTAACAGGCGCTGAACGTTACAATTAACTGTCAGTTTTGCGTCGGATTCGAAAATCTAGACTCACAGGAGAACGACCATAAGGCGCCCGAGGCAGCAATAGACCCTTGGAGACAGGTCGGCCGGAGGACGATGTATTGAATCGCGACGCGATTTGTGTGTTCCATCGTCATTAACAGGCACTGAACGTTACAATTAACTGTCAGTTTGGCGTAGGATTCGAAAATCTAGACTCACAGGTGAACGACCATAAGCTGTCCGAGGCAGCACTAGACCCTAGGAGACAAGTCGGCTGGAGGACGATGTATTGAATCGCGACGCAATTTGTGTGTTCCATCGGCATTAACAGGATCTGAACGTTACAATTAACAGTAAGTTTTGCGTCGGATTCGAAAATCTAGACTCACAGAAGAACGACCATAAGGTGCCCGAGGCAGCACTAGACCCTTGGAGACAAGTCGGCTGGAGGACGATGTATTGAATCGCGACGCAATTTGTGTGTTCCATCGTCATTAACAGGCTCTGAACCTTACAATTAACTGTCAGTTTTGCGTCGGATTCATAAGTCAAGACTCACAGGAGAACGACCATAACGAGGCAGCAATAGACCCTTGGAGACAGGTCGGCCGGAGGACGATGTATTGAATCGCGACGCAATTTGTGTGTTCCATCGCCATTAACAGGCTCTGAACCTTACAATTAACTGTCAGTTTTGCGTCGGATTCGAAAATCTAGACTCACAGGAGATCGACCATAAGGTGCCCGAGGCAGCAATAGACCCTTGGAGACAGGTCGGCCGGAGGACGATGTATTGAATCGCGACGCAATTTGTGTGTTCCATTGTCATTAAGATTCTCTGAACCGTACAATTAACGGTCAGTTTTGCGTCGGATTCGAAAATCTAGACTCACAGATGAACGACCATAAGGTGCCCGAGGCAGCACTAGACCCTTGGAGACAAGTCGGCTGGAGGACGATGTATTGAATCGCGACGCGATTTGTGTGTTCCATCGTCATTAACAGGCGCTGAACGTTACAATTAACTGTCAGTTTTGCGTCGGATTCGAAAATCTAGACTCACAGGAGATCGACCATAAGGCGCCCGAGGCAGCAATAGACCCTTGGAGACAGGTCGGCCGGAGGACGATGTATTGAATCGCGACGCGATTTGTGTGTTCCATCGTCATTAACAGGCTCTGAACGTTACAATTAACTGTCAGTTTTGCGTCGGATTCGAAAATCTAGACTCACAGGAGATTGACCATAAGGTGCCCGAGGCAGCAATAGACCCTTGGAGACAGGTCGGCCGGAGGACGATGTATTGAATCGCGACGGGATTTGTGTGTTCCATCGTCATTAACAGGCTCTGAACGTTACAATTAACTGTCAGTTTTGCGTCGGATTCGAAAATCTAGACTCACAGGAGATCGACCATAAGGTCCCCGAGGCAGCAATAGACCCTTGGAGACAGGTCGCCCGGAGGACGATGTATTGAATCGCGACGCAATTTGTGTGTACCATTGTCATTAAGAGGCTCTGAACCTTACAATTAACGGTCAGTTTTGCGTCAGATTCGAAAATCTAGACTCACAGAAGAACGACCATAAGGTGCCCGAGGCAGCACTAGACCCTTGGAGACAAGTCGGCTGGAGGACGATGTATTGAATCGCGACGCAATTTGTGTGTTCCATCGTCATTAACAGGCTCTGAACGTTACAATTAACTGTCAGTTTTGCGTCGGATTCGATAATCTAGACTCACAGGAGATCGACCATAAGGTGCCCGAGGCAGCAATACACCCTTGGAGACAGGTCGGCCGGAGGACGACGTATTGAATCGCGACGCGATTTGTGTGTTCCATTGTCATTAAGAGGCTCTGAACCTTACAATTAACTGTAAGTTTTGCGTCGGATTCGAAACTCTAGACTCACAGAAGAACGACCATAAGGTGCCCGAGGCAGCAATAGACCCTTGGAGACAGGTCGGCCGGAGGACGATGTATTGAAACGCGACGCAATTTGTGTGTTCCATTGTCATTAAGAGGCTCTGAACCTTACAATTAACTGTCAGTTTTGCGTCGGATTCGAAAATCTAGACTCACAGAGGAACGACCATAAGGTGCCCGAGGCAGCACTAGACCCTTGGAGACAAGTCGGCTGGAGGACGATGTATTGAATCGCGACGAAATTTGTGTGTTCCATCGTCATTAACAGGTTCTGAACGTTACAATTAACTGTCAGTTTTGCGTCGGATTCGAAAATCTAGACTCAGAGGAGAACGACCATAAGGTGCCCGAGGCAGCAATAGACCCTTGGAGACAGGTCGGCCGGAGGACGATGTATTGAATCGCGACCGGATTTGTGTGTTCCATCGTCATTAACAAGCTCTGACCGTTACAATTAACTGTCAGTTTTGCGTCGGATTCGAAAATGTAGACTCACAGGAGATCGACCATAAGGTGCCCGAGGCAGCAATAGACCCTTGGAGACAGGTCGGCCGGAGGACGATGTCTTGAATCGCGACGGGATTTGTGTGTTCCATCGTCATTAACAGGCTCTGAACGTTACAATTAACTGTCAGTTTTGCGTCGGATTCGAAAATCTAGACTCACAGGAGATCGACCATAAGGTGCCCGAGGCAGCAATAGACTCTTGGAGACAGGCGGCCGGAGGACGATGTATTGAATCGCGACGCAATTTGTGTGTTCCATCGTCATTAACAGGCTCTGAACCTTACAATTAACTGTCAGTTTTGCGTCGGATTCGAAAATCTAGACTCACAGAAGAACGACCATAAGGTGACCGAGGCAACACTAGACCCTTGGAGACAAGTCGGCTGGAGGACGATGTATTGAATCGCGACGCAATTTGTGTGTTCCATTGTCATTAACAGGATCTGAACCTTACAATTAACTGTCAGTTTTGCGTCGGATTCGAAAATCTAGACTCACAGAAGAACGACCATAAGGTGACCGAGGCAACACTAGACCCTTGGAGACAAGTCGGCTGGAGGACGATGTATTGAATCGCGACGCAATTTGTGTGTTCCATCGTCATTAACAGGCTCTGAACCTTACAATTAACTGTCAGTTTTGCGTCGGATTCATAAGTCTAGACTCACAGGAGAACGACCATAAAGAGCCCGAGGCAGCAATAGACCCTTGGAGACAGGTCGGCCGGAGGACGATGAATTGAATCGCGACGCAATTTGTGTGTTCCATCGTCATTAACAGGCTCTGAAACTTATAATTAACTGTCAGTTTTGCGTCGGATTCGAAAATCTAGACTCACAGGAGATCGACCATAAGGTGCCCGAGGCAGCAATAGACCCTTGGAGACAGGTCGGCCGGAGGACGATGTATTGAACCGCGATTCAATTTGTGTGTTCCATTGTCATTAAGAGGCTCTGAACCTTACAATTAACGGTCAGTTTTGCGTCGGATTCGAAAATCTAGACTCACAGGAGAACGAATATAAGGTGACCGAGGCAGCAATAGACCCTTGGAGACAAGTCGGCTGGAGGACGATGTACTGAATCGCGACGCGATTTGTGTGTTCCATCGTCATTAACAGGCGCTGAACGTTACAATTAACTGTCAGTTTTGCGTCGGATTCGAAAATCTAGACTCACAGGAGATCGACCATAAGGCGCCCGAGGCAGCAATAGACCCTTGGAGACAGGTCGGCTGGAGGACGATGTATTGAATCGCGACGCGATTTGTGTGTTCCATCGTCATTAACAGGCGCTGAACGTTACAATTAACTGTCAGTTTTGCGTCGGATTCGAAAATCTAGACTCACAGGAGAACGACCATAAGGCGCCCGAGGCAGCAATAGACCCTTGGAGACAGGTCGGCCGGAGGACGATGTATTGAATCGCGACGCGATTTGTTTGTTCCATCGTCATTAACAGGCTCTGAACGTTACAATTAACTGTCAGTTTGGCGTAGGATTCCAAAATCTAGACTCACAGGTGAACGACCATAAGCTGTCCGAGGCAGCACTAGACCCTAGGAGACAAGTCGGCTGGAGGACGATGTATTGAATCGCGACGCAATTTGTGTGTTCCATCGGCATTAACAGGATCTGAACGTTACAATTAACAGTCAGTTTTGCGTCGGATTCGAAAATCTAGACTCACAGAAGAACGACCATAAGGTGCCCGAGGCAGCACTAGACCCTTGGAGACAAGTCGGCTGGAGGACGATGTATTGAATCGCGACGCAATTTGTGTGTTCCATCGTCATTACCAGGCTCTGAACCTTACAATTAACTGTCAGTTTTGCGTCGGATTCATAAGTCTAGACTCACAGGAGAACGACCATAAGGTGCCCGAGGCAGCAATAGACCCTTGGAGACAGGTCGGCCGGAGGACGATGTATTGAATCGCGACGTAATTTGTGTGTTCCATTGACATTAAGAGGCTCTGAACCGTACAATTAACGGTCAGTTTTGCGTCGGATTCGAAAATCTAGACTCACAGATGAACGACCATAAGGTGCCCGAGGCAGCACTAGACCCTTGGAGACAAGTCGGCTGGAGGACGATGTATTAAATCGCGACGCGATTTGTGTGTTCCATCGTCATTAACAGGCTCTGAACGTTACAATTAACTGTCAGTTTGGCGTAGGATTCGAAAATCTAGACTCACAGGTGAACGACCATAAGCTGTCCGAGGCAGCACTAGACCCTAGGAGACAAGTCGGCTGTAGGACGATGTATTGAATCGCGACGCAATTTGTGTGTTCCATCGGCATTAACAGGATCTGAACGTTACAATTAACAGTCAGTTTTGCGTCGGATTCGAAAATCTAGACTCACAGAAGAACGACCATAAGGTGCCCGAGGCAGCACTAGACCCTTGGAGACAAGTCGGCTGGAGGACGATGTATTGAATCGCGACGCAATTTGTGTGTTCCATCGTCATTACCAGGCTCTGAACCTTACAATTAACTGTCAGTTTTGCGTCGGATTCATAAGTCTAGACTCACAGGAGAACGACCATAACGAGGCAGCAATAGACCCTTGGAGACAGGTCGGCCGGAGGACGATGTATTGAATTGCGACGCAATTTGTGTGTTCCATCGTCATTAACAGGCTCTGAACCTTACAATTAACTGTCAGTTTTGCGTCGGATTCGAAAATCTAGACTCACAGGAGATCGACCATAAGGTGCCCGAGGCAGCAATAGACCCTTGGAGACAGGTCGGCCGGAGGACGATGTATTGAATCGCGACGCAATTTGTGTGTTCCATTGTCATTAAGAGGCTCTGAACCGTACAATTAACGGTCAGTTTTGCGTCGGATTCGAAAATCTAGACTCACAGATGAACGACCATAAGGTGCCCGAGGCAGCACTAGACCCTTGGAGACAAGTCGGCTGGAGGACGATGTATTGAATCGCGACGCGATTTGTGTGTTCCATCGTCATTAACAGGCGCTGAACGTTACAATTAACTGTCAGTTTTGCGTCGGATTCGAAAATCTAGACTCACAGGAGATCGACCATAAGGCGCCCGAGGCAGCAATAGACCCTTGGAGACAGGTCGGCCGGAGGACGATGTATTGAATCGCGACGCGATTTGTGTGTTCCATCGTCATTAACAGGCTCTGAACGTTACAATTAACTGTCAGTTTTGCGTCGGATTCGAAAATCTAGACTCACAGGAGATCGACCATAAGGTGCCCGAGGCAGCAATAGACCCTTGGAGACAGGTCGGCCGGAGGACGATGTATTGAATCGCGACGGGATTTGTGTGTTCCATCGTCAGTAACAGGCTCTGAACGTTACAATTAACTGTCAGTTTTGCGTCGGATTCGAAAATCTAGACTCACAGGAGATCGACCATAAGGTCCCCGAGGCAGCAATAGACCCTTGGAGACAGGTCGGCCGGAGGACGATGTATTGAATCGCGACGCAATTTGTGTGTACCATTGTCATTAAGAGGCTCTGAACCTTACAATTAACGGTCAGTTTTGCGTCAGATTCGAAAATCTAGACTCACAGAAGAACGACCATAAGGTGCCCGAGGCAGCACTAGACCCTTGGAGACAAGTCGGCTGGAGGACGATGTATTGAATCGCGACGCAATTTGTGTGTTCCATCGTCATTAACAGGCTCTGAACGTTACAATTAACTGTCAGTTTTGCGTCGGATTCGATAATCTAGACTCACAGGAGATCGACCATAAGGTGCCCGAGGCAGCAATACACCCTTGGAGACAGGTCGGCCGGAGGACGACGTATTGAATCGCGACGCGATTTGTGTGTTCCATTGTCATTAAGAGGCTCTGAACCTTACAATTAACTGTAAGTTTTGCGTCGGATTCGAAACTCTAGACTCACAGAAGAACGACCATAAGGTGCCCGAGGCAGCACTAGACCCTTGGAGACAAGTCGGCTGGAGGACGATGTATTGAATCGCGACGCAATTTGTGTGTTCCATCGTCATTAACAGGCTCTGAACGTTACAATTAACTGTCAGTTTTGTGACGGATTCGAAAATCTAGACTCAGAGGAGAACGACCATAAGGTCCCCGAGGCAGCAATAGACCCTTGGAGACAGGTCGGCCGGAGGACGATGTATTGAATCGCGACGCAATTTGTGTGTTCCATTGTCATTAAGAGGCTCTGAACCTTACGCTTAACTGTCAGTTTTGCGTCGCATTCGAAAATCTAGACCCACAGCAGAACGACAATAAGGTGCCCGAGGCAGCACTAGACCCTTGGAGACAAGTCGGCTGGAGGACGATGTATTGAATCGCGACGCGATTTGTGAGTTCCATTGTCATTTACAGGCTCTGAACTTTACAATTAACTGTCAGGTTTGCGTCGGATTCGAAAATCTAGACTCACAGGAGATCGATCATAAGGTGCCCGAGGCAGCAATAGACCCTTGGAGACAGGTCGGCCGGAGGACGATGTATTGAAACGCGACGCAATTTGTGTGTTCCATTGTCATTAAGAGGCTCTGAACCTTACAATTAACTGTCAGTTTTGCGTCGGATTCGAAAATCTAGACTCACAGAGGAACGACCATAAGGTGCCCGAGGCAGCACTAGACCCTTGGAGACAAGTCGGCTGGAGGACGATGTATTGAATCGCGACGAAATTTGTGTGTTCCATCGTCATAAACAGGTTCTGAACGTTACAATTAACTGTCAGTTTTGCGTCGGATTCGAAAATCTAGACTCAGAGGAGAACGACCATAAGGTGCCCGAGGCAGCAATAGACCCTTGGAGACAGGTCGGCCGGAGGACGATGTATTGAATCGCGACCGGATTTGTGTGTTCCATCGTCATTAACAGGCTCTGACCGTTACAATTAACTGTCAGTTTTGCGTCGGATTCGAAAATGTAGACTCACAGGAGATCGACCATAAGGTGCCCGAGGCAGCAATAGACCCTTGGAGACAGGTCGGCCGGAGGACGATGTCTTGAATCGCGACGGGATTTGTGTGTTCCATCGTCATTAACAGGCTCTGAACGTTACAATTAACTGTCAGTTTTGCGTCGGATTCGAAAATCTAGACTCACAGGAGATCGACCATAAGGTGCCCGAGGCAGCAATAGACTCTTGGAGACAGGTCGGCCGGAGGACGATGTATTGAATCGCGACGCAATTTGTGTGTTCCATCGTCATTAACAGGCTCTGAACCTTACAATTAACTGTCAGTTTTGCGTCGGATTCGAAAATCTAGACTCACAGAAGAACGACCATAAGGTGACCGAGGCAACACTAGACCCTTGGAGACAAGTCGGCTGGAGGACGATGTATTGAATCGCGACGCAATTTGTGTGTTCCATTGTCATTAACAGGATCTGAACCTTACAATTAACTGTCAGTTTTGCGTCGGATTCGAAAATCTAGACTCACAGAAGAACGACCATAAGGTGACCGAGGCAACACTAGACCCTTGGAGACAAGTCGGCTGTAGGACGATGTATTGAATCGCGACGCAATTTGTGTGTTCCATCGTCATTAACAGGCTCTGAACCTTACAATTAACTGTCAGTTTTGCGTCGGATTCATAAGTCTAGACTCACAGGAGAACGACCATAAAGAGCCCGAGGCAGCAATAGACCCTTGGAGACAGGTCGGCCGGAGGACGATGAACTGAATCGCGACGCAATTTGTGTGTTCCATCGTCATTAACAGGCTCTGAAACTTATAATTAACTGTCAGTTTTGCGTCGGATTCGAAAATCTAGACTCACAGGAGATCGACCATAAGGTGCCCGAGGCAGCAATAGACCCTTGGAGACAGGTCGGCCGGAGGACGATGTATTGAATCGCGATTCAATTTGTGTGTTCCATTGTCATTAAGAGGCTCTGAACCTTACAATTAACGGTCAGTTTTGCGTCGGATTCGAAAATCTAGACTCACAGATGAACGACCATAAGGTGCCCGAGGCAGCACTAGACCCTTGGAGACAAGTCGGCTGGAGGACGATGTATTGAACCGCGAAGCGATTTGTGTGTTCCATCGTCATTAACAGGCGCTGAACGTTACAATTAACTGTCAGTTTTGCGTCGGATTCGAAAATCTAGACTCACAGGAGATCGACCATAAGGCGCCCGAGGCAGCAATAGACCCTTGGAGACAGGTCGGCCGGAGGACGATGTATTGAATCGCGACGCGATTTGTGTGTTCCATCGTCATTAACAGGCTCTGAACGTTACAATTAACTGTCAGTTTTGCGTCGGATTCGAAAATCTAGACTCACAGGAGATCGACCATAAGGTGCCCGAGGCAGCAATAGACCCTTGGAGACAGGTCGGCTGGAGGACGATGTATTGAATCGCGACGGGATTTGTGTGTTCCATCGTCATTAACAGGCTCTGAAATGTTACAATTAACTGTCAGTTTTGCGTCGGATTCGAAAATCTAGACTCACAGGAGAACGAATATAAGGTGACCGAGGCAGCAATAGACCCTTGGAGACAAGTCGGCTGGAGCACGATGTATTGAATCGCGACGCGATTTGTGTGTTCCATCGTCATTAACAGGCGCTGAACGTTACAATTAACTGTCAGTTTTGCGTCGGATTCGAAAATCTAGACTCACAGGAGATCGACCATAAGGCGCCCGAGGCAGCAATAGACCCTTGGAGACAGGTCGGCTGGAGGACGATGTATTGAATCGCGACGCGATTTGTGTGTTCCATCGTCATTAACAGGCGCTGAACGTTACAATTAACTGTCAGTTTTGCGTCGGATTCGAAAATCTAGACTCACAGGAGAACGACCATAAGGCGCCCGAGGCAGCAATAGACCCTTGGAGACAGGTCGGCCGGAGGACGATGTATTGAATCGCGACGCGATTTGTGTGTTCCATCGTCATTAACAGGCTCTGAACGTTACAATTAACTGTCAGTTTGGCGTAGGATTCGAAAATCTAGACTCACAGGTGAACGACCATAAGCTGTCCGAGGCAGCACTAGACCCTAGGAGACAAGTCGGCTGGAGGACGATGTATTGAATCGCGACGCAATTTGTGTGTTCCATTGACATTAAGAGGCTCTGAACCGTACAATTAACGGTCAGTTTTGCGTCGGATTCGAAAATCTAGACTCACAGATGAACGACCATAAGGTGCCCGAGGCAGCACTAGACCCTTGGAGACAAGTCGGCTGGAGGACGATGTATTGAATCGCGACGCGATTTGTGTGTTCCATCGTCATTAACAGGCGCTGAACGTTACAATTAACTGTCAGTTTTGCGTCGGATTCGAAAATCTAGACTCACAGGAGATCGACCATAAGGCGCCCGAGGCAGCAATAGACCCTTGGAGACAGGTCGGCCGGAGGACGATGTATTGAATCGCGACGCGATTTGTGTGTTCCATCGTCATTAACAGGCGCTGAACGTTACAATTAACTGCCAGTTTTGCGTCGGATTCGAAAATCTAGACTCACAGGAGATCGACCATAAGGTGCCCGAGGCAGCAATAGACCCTTGGAGACAGGTCGGCCGGAGGACGATGTATTGAATCGCGACGGGATTTGTGTGTTCCATCGTCATTAACAGGCTCTGAACGTTACAATTAACTGTCAGTTTTGCGTCGGATTCGAAAATCTAGACTCACAGGAGATCGACCATAAGGTCCCCGAGGCAGCAATAGACCCTTGGAGACAGGTCGGCCGGAGGACGATGTATTGAATCGCGACGCAATTTGTGTGTACCATTGTCATTAAGAGGCTCTGAACCTTACAATTAACGGTCAGTTTTGCGTCAGATTCGAAAATCTAGACTCACAGAAGAACGACCATAAGGTGCCCGAGGCAGCACTAGACCCTTGGAGACAAGTCGGCTGGAGGACGATGTATTGAATCGCGACGCAATTTGTGTGTTCCATCGTCATTAACAGGCTCTGAACGTTACAATTAACTGTCAGTTTTGCGTCGGATTCGATAATCTAGACTCACAGGAGATCGACCATAAGGTGCCCGAGGCAGCAATACACCCTTGGAGACAGGTCGGCCGGAGGACGACGTATTGAATCGCGACGCGATTTGTGTGTTCCATTGTCATTAAGAGGCTCTGAACCTTACAATTAACTGTAAGTTTTGCGTCGGATTCGAAACTCTAGACTCACAGAAGAACGACCATAAGGTGCCCGAGGCAGCACTAGACCCTTGGAGACAAGTCGGCTGGAGGACGATGTATTGAATCGCGACGCAATTTGTGTGTTCCATCGTCATTAACAGGCTCTGAACGTTACAATTAACTGTCAGTTTTGTGACGGATTCGAAAATCTAGACTCAGAGGAGAACGACCATAAGGTCCCCGAGGCAGCAATAGACCCTTAGAGACAGGTCGGCCGGAGGACGATGTATTGAATCGCGACGCAATTTGTGTGTTCCATTGTCATTAAGAGGCTCTGAACCTTACGATTAACTGTCAGTTTTGCGTCGCATTCGAAAATCTAGACTCACAGGAGAACGACAATAAGGTGCCCGAGGCAGCACTAGACCCTTGGAGACAAGTCGGCTGGAGGACGATGTATTGAATCGCGACGCGATTTGTGAGTTCCATTGTCATTTACAGGCTCTGAACTTTACAATTAACTGTCAGGTTTGCGTCGGATTCGAAAATCTAGACTCACAGGAGATCGCTCATAAGGTGCCCGAGGCAGCAATAGACCCTTGGAGACAGGTCGGCCGGAGGACGATGTATTGAATCGCGACGCAATTTGTGTGTTCCATTGTCATTAAGAGGCTCTGAACCTTACAATTAACTGTCAGTTTTGCGTCGGATTCGAAAATCTAGACTCACAGAGGAACGACCATAAGGTGCCCGAGGCAGCACTAGACCCTTGGAGACAAGTCGGCTGGAGGATGATGTATTGAATCGCGACGAAATTTGTGTGTTCCATCGTCATTAACAGGTTCTGAACGTTACAATTAACTGTCAGTTTTGCGTCGGATTCGAAAATCTAGACTCAGAGGAGAACGACCATAAGGTGCCCGAGGCAGCAATAGACCCTTGGAGACAGGTCGGCCGGAGGACGATGTATTGAATCGCGACGGGATTTGTGTGTTCCATCGTCATTAACAGGCTCTGACCGTTACAATTAACTGTCAGTTTTGCGTCGGATTCGAAAATCTAGACTCACAGGAGATCGACCATAAGGTGCCCGAGGCAGCAATAGACCCTTGGAGACAGGTCGGCCGGAGGACGATGTATTGAATCGCGACGCAATTTGTGTGTTCCATCGTCATTAACAGGCTCTGAAACTTATAATTAACTGTCAGTTTTGCGTCGGATTCGAAAATCTAGACTCACAGGAGATCGACCATAAGGTGCCCGAGGCAGCAATAGACCCTTAGAGACAGGTCGGCCGGAGGACGATCTATTGAATCGCGACGGGATTTGTGTGTTCCATCGTCATTAACAGGCTCTGAACGTTACAATTAACTGTCAGTTTTGCGTCGGATACGAAAATCTAGACTCACAGGACATCGACCATAAGGTGCCCGAGGCAGCAATAGACCCTTGGAGACAGGTCGGCCGGAGGACGATGTATTGAATCGCGACGCAATTTGTGTGTTCCATTGTCATTAAGAGGCTCTGAACCTTACAATTAACGGTCAGTTTTGCGTCGGATTCGAAAATCTAGACTCACAAATGAACGACCATAAGGTGCCCGAGGCAGCACTAGACCCTTGGAGACAAGTCGGCTGGAGGACGATGTATTGAATCGCGACGCGATTTGTGTGTTCCATCGTCATTAACAGGCGCTGAACGTTACAATTAACTGTCAGTTTTGCGTCGGATTCGAAAATCTAGACTCACAGGAGATCGACCATGAGGCGCCCGAGGCAGCAATAGACCCTTGGAGACAGGTCGGCCGGAGGACGATGTATTGAATCGCGACGCGATTTGTGTGTTCCATCGTCATTAACAGGCTTTGAACGTTACAATTAACTGTCAGTTTTGCGTCGGATTCGAAAATCTAGACTCACAGGAGATCGACCATAAGGTGCCCGAGGCAGCAATAGACCCTTGGAGACAGGTCGGCCGGAGGACGATGTATTGAATCGCGACGGGATTTGTGTGTTCCATCGTCATTAACAGGCTCTGAACGTTACAATTAACTGTCAGTTTTGCGTCGGATTCGAAAATCTAGACTCACAGGAGATCGACCATAAGGTCCCCGAGGCAGCAATAGACCCTTGGAGACAGGTCGGCCGGAGGACGATGTATTGAATCGCGACGCAATTTGTGTGTACCATTGTCATTAAGAGGCTCTGAACCTTACAATTAACGGTCACTTTTGCGTCAGATTCGAAAATCTAGACTCACAGAAGAACGACCATAAGGTGCCCGAGGCAGCACTAGACCCTTGGAGACAAGTCGGCTGGAGGACGATGTATTGAATCGCGACGCAATTTGTGTGTTCCATCGTCATTAACAGCTTCTGAACGTTACAATTAACTGTCAGTTTTGCGTCGGATTCGATAATCTAGACTCACAGGAGATCGACCATAAGGTGCCCGAGGCAGCAATAGACCCATGGAGACAGGTCGGCCGGAGGACGACGTATTGAATCGCGACGCGATTTGTGTGTTCCATTGTCATTAAGAGGCTCTGAACCTTACAATTAACTGTAAGTTTTGCGTCGGATTCGAAAATCTACACTCACAGAAGAACGACCATAAGGTGCCCGAGGCAGCACTAGACCCTTGGAGACAAGTCGGCTGGAGGACGATGTATTGAATCGCGACGCAATTTGTGTGTTCCATCGTCATTAACAGGCTCTGAACGTTACAATTAACTGTCAGTTTTGTGACGGATTCGAAAATCTAGACTCAGAGGAGAACGACCATAAGGTGCCCGAGGCAGCAATGGACCCTTGGAGACAGGTCGGCCGGAGGACGATGTATTGAATCGCGACGCAATTTGTGTGTTCCATTGTCATTAAGAGGCTCTGAACCTTACGATTAACTGTCAGTTTTGCGTCGCATTCGAAAATCTAGACTCACAGGAGAACGACAATAAGGTGCCCTAGGCAGCACTAGACCCTTGGAGACAAGTCGGCTGGAGGACGATGTATTGAATCGCGACGCGATTTGTGAGTTCCATTGTCATTTACAGGCTCTGAACTTTACAATTAACTGTCAGGTTTGCGTCGGATTCGAAAATCTAGACTCACAGGAGATCGATCATAAGGTGCCCGAGGCAGCAATAGACCCTTGGAGACAGGTCGGCCGGAGGACGATGTATTGAATCGCGACGCAATTTGTGTGTTCCATTGTCATTAAGAGGCTCTGAACCTTACAATTAACTGTCAGTTTTGCGTCGGATTCGAAAATCTAGACTCACAGAGGAACGACCATAAGGTGCCCGAGGCAGCACTAGACCCTTGGAGACAAGTCGGGTGGAGGACGATGTATTGAATCGCGACGAAATATGTGTGTTCCATCGTCATTAACAGGTTCTGAACGTTACAATTAACTGTCAGTTTTGCGTAGGATTCGAAAATCTAGACTCACAGGTGAACGACCATAAGCTGTCCGAGGCAGCACTAGACCCTAGGAGACAAGTCGGCTGGAGGACGATGTATTGAATCGCGACGCAATTTGTGTGTTCCATCGGCATTAACAGGATCTGAACGTTACAATTAACAGTCAGTTTTGCGTCGGATTCGAAAATCTAGACTCACAGAAGAACGACCATAAGGTGCCCGAGGCAGCACTAGACCCTTGGAGACAAGTCGGCTGGAGGACGATGTATTGAATCGCGACGCAATTTGTGTGTTCCATCGTCATTAACAGGCTCTGAACCTTACAATTAACTGTCAGTTTTGCGTCGGATTCATAAGTCTAGACTCACAGGAGAACGACCATAAGGTGCCCGAGGCAGCAATAGACCCTTGGAGACAGGTCGGCCGGAGGACGATGTATTGAATCGCGACGCGATTTGTGTGTTCCATCGTCATTAACAGGCGCTGAACGTTACAATTAACTGTCAGTTTTGCGTCGGATTCGAAAATATAGACTCACAGGAGATCGACCATAAGGCGCCCGAGGCAGCAATAGACCCTTGGAGACAGGTCGGCCGGAGGACGATGTATTGAATCGCGACGCGATTTGTGTGTTCCATCGTCATTAACAGGCTCTGAACGTTACAATTAACTGCCAGTTTTGCGTCGGATTCGAAAATCTAGACTCACAGGAGATCGACCATAAGGTGCCCGAGGCAGCAATAGACCCTTGGAGACAGGTCGGCCGGAGGACGATGTATTGAATCGCGACGGGATTTGTGTGTTCCATCGTCATTAACAGGCTCTGAACGTTACAATTAACTGTCAGTTTTGCGTCGGATTCGAAAATCTAGACTCACAGGAGATCGACCATAAGGTCCCCGAGGCAGCAATAGACCCTTGGAGACAGGTCGGCCGGAGGACGATGTATTGAATCGCGACGCAATTTGTGTGTACCATTGTCATTAAGAGGCTCTGAACCTTACAATTAACGGTCAGTTTTGCGTCAGATTCGAAAATCTAGACTCACAGAATAACGACCATAATGTGCCCGAGGCAGCACTAGACCCTTGGAGACAAGTCGGCTGGAGGACGATGTATTGAATCGCGACGCAATTTGTGTGTTCCATCGTCATTAACAGGCTCTGAACGTTACAATTAACTGTCAGTTTTGCGTCGGATTCGATAATCTAGACTCACAGGAGATCGACCATAAGGTGCCCGAGGCAGCAATACACCCTTGGAGACAGGTCGGCCGGAGGACGACGTATTGAATCGCGACGCGATTTGTGTGTTCCATTGTCATTAAGAGGCTCTGAACCTTACAATTAACTGTAAGTTTTGCGTCGGATTCGAAACTCTAGACTCACAGAAGAACGACCATAAGGTGCCCGAGGCAGCACTAGACCCTTGGAGACAAGTCGGCTGGAGGACGATGTATTGAATCGCGACGCAATTTGTGTGTTCCATCGTCATTAACAGGCTCTGAACGTTACAATTAACTGTCAGTTTTGTGACGGATTCGAAAATCTAGACTCAGAGGAGAACGACCATAAGGTCCCCGAGGCAGCAATAGACCCTTAGAGACAGGTCGGCCGGAGGACGATGTATTGAATCGCGACGCAATTTGTGTGTTCCATTGTCATTAAGAGGCTCTGAACCTTACGATTAACTGTCAGTTTTGCGTCGCATTCGAAAATCTAGACTCACAGGAGAACGACAATAAGGTGCCCGAGGCAGCACTAGACCCTTGGAGACAAGTCGGCTGGAGGACGATGTATTGAATCGCGACGCGATTTGTGAGTTCCATTGTCATTTACAGGCTCTGAACTTTACAATTAACTGTCAGGTTTGCGTCGGATTCGAAAATCTAGACTCACAGGAGATCGCTCATAAGGTGCCCGAGGCAGCAATAGACCCTTGGAGACAGGTCGGCCGGAGGACGATGTATTGAATCGCGACGCAATTTGTGTGTTCCATTGTCATTAAGAGGCTCTGAACCTTTCAATTAACTGTCAGTTTTGCGTCGGATTCGAAAATCTAGACTCACAGAGGAACGACCATAAGGTGCCCGAGGCAGCACTAGACCCTTGGAGACAAGTCGGCTGGAGGACGATGTATTGAATCGCGACGAAATTTGTGTGTTCCATCGTCATTAACAGGTTCTGAACGTTACAATTAACTGTCAGTTTTGCGTCGGATTCGAAAATCTAGACTCAGAGGAGAACGACCATAAGGTGCCCGAGGCAGCAATAGACCCTTGGAGACAGGTCGGCCGGAGGACGATGTATTGAATCGCGACGGGATTTGTGTGTTCCATCGTCATTAACAGGCTCTGACCGTTACAATTAACTATCAGTTTTGCGTCGGATTCGAAAATCTAGACTCACAGGAGATCGACCATAAGGTGCCCGAGGCAGCAATAGACCCTTGGAGACAGGTCGGCCGGAGGACGATGTATTGAATCGCGACGCAATTTGTGTGTTCCATCGTCATTAACAGGCTCTGAAGCTTATAATTAACTGTCAGTTTTGCGTCGGATTCGAAAATCTAGACTCACAGGAGATCGACCATAAGGTGCCCGAGGCAGCAATAGACCCTTAGAGACAGGTCGGCCGGAGGACGATCTATTGAATCGCGACGGGATTTGTGTGTTCCATCGTCATTAACAGGCTCTGAACGTTACAATTAACTGTCAGTTTTGCGTCGGATACGAAAATCTAGACTCACAGGACATCGACCATAAGGTGCCCGAGGCAGCAATAGACCCTTGGAGACAGGTCGGCCGGAGGACGATGTATTGAATCGCGACGCAATTTGTGTGTTCCATTGTCATTAAGAGGCTCTGAACCTTACAATTAACTGTCAGTTTTGCGTCGGATTCGAAAATCTAGACTCACAGGAGATCGACCATAAGGTGCCCGAGGCAGCAATAGACCCTTGGAGACAGGTCGGCCGGAGGACGATGTATTGAATCGCGACGGGATTTGTGTGTTCCATCGTCATTAACAGGCTCTGAACGTTACAATTAACTGTCAGTTTTGCGTCGGATTCGAAAATCTAGACTCAGAGGAGAACGACCATAAGGTGCCCGAGGCAGCAATAGACCCTTGGAGACAGGTCGGCCGGAGGACGATGTATTGAATCGCGACGCAATTTGTGTGTTCCATTGTCATTAAGAGGCTCTGAACCTTACGATTAACATTCAGTTTTGCGTCGCATTCGAAAATCTAGACTCACAGGAGAACGACAATAAGGTGCCCGAGGCAGCACTAGACCCTTGGAGACAAGTCGGCTGGAGGACGATGTATTGAATCGCGACGCGATTTGTGAGTTCCATTGTCATTTACAGGCTCTGAACTTTACAATTAACTGTCAGGTTTGCGTCGGATTCGAAAATCTAGACTCACAGGAGATCGATCATAAGGTGCCCGAGGCAGCAATAGACCCTTGGAGACAGGTCGGCCGGAGGACGATGTATTGAATCGCGACGCAATTTGTGTGTTCCATTGTCATTAAGAGGCTCTGAACCTTACAATTAACTGTCAGTTTTGCGTCGGATTCGAAAATCTAGACTCACAGAGGAACGACCACAAGGTGCCCGAGGCAGCACTAGACCCTTGGAGACAAGTCGGGTGGAGGACGATGTATTGAATCGCGACGAAATATGTGTGTTCCATCGTCATTAACAGGTTCTGAACGTTACAATTAACTGTCAGTTTTGCGTCGGATTCGAAAATCTAGACTCAGAGGAGAACGACCATAAGGTGCCCGAGGCAGCAATAGACCCTTGGAGACAGGTCGGCCGGAGGACGATGTATTGAATCGCGACGCAATTTGTGTGTTCCATTGTCATTAAGAGGCTCGGAACCTTACGATTAACTGTCAGTTTTGCGTCGCATTCGAAAATCTAGACTCACAGGAGAACGACAATAAGGTGCCCGAGGCAGCACTAGACCCTTGGAGACAAGTCGGCTGGAGGACGATGTATTGAATCGCGACGCAATTTGTGTGTTCCATCGTCATTCACAGGCTCTGAACGTTACAATTAACTGTCAGTTTTGCGTCGGATTCGAAAATCTAGACTCACAGGAGATCGACCATAAGGTGCCCGAGGCAGCAATAGACCCTTGTAGACAGGTCGGCCGGAGGACGATGTATTGAATCGCGACGCGATTTGTGTGTTCCATCGTCATTAATAGGCTCTGAACGTTACAATTAACTGTCAGTTTTGCGTCGGATTCGAAAATCTAGACTCACAGGAGATCGACCATAAGGTGCCCGAGGCAGCAATAGACCCTTGGAGACAGGTCGGCCGGAGGACGATGTATTGAATCGCGACGGGATTTGTGTGTTCCATCGTCATTAACAGGCTCTGACCGTTACAATTAACTGTCAGTTTTGCGTCCGATTCGAAAATCTAGACTCACAGGGAATCGACCATAAGGTGCCCGAGGCAGCAATAGACCCTTGGAGACAGGTCGGCCGGAGGACGATGTATTGGATCGCGACGGGATTTGTGTGTTCCATCGTCATTAACAGGCTCTGAACGTTACAATTAACTGTCAGTTTTGCGTCGGATACGAAAATCTAGACTCACAGGAGATCGACCATAAGGTGCCCGAGGCAGCAATAGACCCTCGGAGACAGGTCGGCCGGAGGACGATGTATTGAATCGCGACGCAATTTGTGTGTTCCATTGTCATTAAGAGGCTCTGAACCATACAATTAACGGTCAGTTTTGCGTCGGATTCGAAAATCTAGACTCACAGGAGATCGACCATAAGGTGCCCGAGGCAGCAATAGACCCTTGGAGACAGGTCGGCCGGAGGACGATGTATTGAATCGCGATTCAATTTGTGTGTTCCATTGTCATTAAGAGGCTCTGAACCTTACGATTAACAGTCAGTTTTGCGTCGCATTCGAAAATCTAGACTCACAGGAGAACGACAATAAGGTGCCCGAGGCAGCACTAGACCCTTGGAGACAAGTCGGCTGGAGGACGATGTATTGAATCGCGACGCGATTTGTGAGTTCCACTGTCATTTACAGGCTCTGAACTTTACAATTAACTGTCAGGTTTGCGTCGGATTCAAAAATCTAGACTCACAGGAGATCGATCATAAGGTGCCCGAGGCAGCAATAGACCCTTGGAGACAGGTCGGCCGGAGGACGATGTATTGAATCGCGACGCAATTTGTGTGTTCCATTGTCATTAAGAGGCTCTGAACCTTACAATTAACTGTCAGTTTTGCGTCGGATTCGAAAATCTAGACTCACAGAGGAACGACCATAAGGTGCCCGAGGCAGCACTAGACCCTTGGAGACAAGTCGGCTGGAGGACGATGTATTGAATCGCGACGAAATATGTGTGTTCCATCGTCATTAACAGGTTCTGAACGTTACAATTAACTGTCAGTTTTGCGTCGGATTCGAAAATCTAGACTCAGAGGAGAACGACCATAAGGTGCCCGAGGCAGCAATAGACCCTTGGAGACAGGTCGGCCGGAGGACGATGTATTGAATCGCGACGCAATTTGTGTGTTCCATTGTCATTAAGAGGCTCGGAACCTTACGATTAACTGTCAGTTTTGCGTCGCATTCGAAAATCTAGACTCACAGGAGAACGACAATAAGGTGCCCGAGGCAGCACTAGACCCTTGGAGACAAGTCGGCTGGAGGACGATGTATTGAATCGAGACGCGATTTGTGAGTTCCATTGTCATTTACAGGCTCTGAACGTTACAATTAACTGTCAGGTTTGCGTCGGATTCGAAAATCTAGACTCACAGGAGATCGATCATAAGGTGCCCGAGGCAGCAATAGACCCTTGGAGACAGGTCGGCCGGAGGACGATGTATTGAATCGCGACGCAATTTGTGTGTTCCATTGTCATTAAGAGGCTCTGAACCTTACAATTAACTGTCAGTTTTGCGTCGGATTCGAAAATCTAGACTCACGGGAGAACGACCATAAGGTGCCCGAGGCAGCAATAGACCCTTGGAGACAGGTCGGCCGGAGGACGATGTATTGAATCGCGACGCAATTTGTGTGTTCCATCGTCATTCACAGGCTCTGAACCTTACAATTAACTGTCAGTTTTGCGTCGGATTCGAAAATCTAGACTCACAGGAGATCGACCATAAGGTGCCCGAGGCAGCAATAGACCCTTGGAGACAGGTCGGCCGGAGGACGATGTATTGAATCGCGACGGGATTTGTGTGTTCCATCGTCATTAACAGGCTCTGAACGTTACAATTAACTGTCAGTTTTGCGTCGGATTCGAAAATCTAGACTCACAGGAGATCGACCATAAGGTGCCCGAGGCAGCAATAGACCCTTGGAGACAGGTCGGCCGGAGGACGATGTATTGAATCGCGATTCAATTTGTGTGTTCCATTGTCATTAAGAGGCTCTGAACCTTACAACTAACGGTCAGTTTTGCGTCGGATTCGAAAATCTAGACTCACAGATGAACGACCATAAGGTGCCCGAGGCAGCACTAGACCCTTGGAGACAAGTCGGCTGGAGGACGATGTATTGAATCGCGACGCAATTTGTGTGTTCCATCGTCATTAACAGGCTCTGAACGTTACAATTAACTGTCAGTTTTGAGTCGGATTCGATAATCTAGACTCACAGGAGATCGACCATAAGGTGCCCGAGGCAGCAATACACCCTTGGAGACAGGTCGGCCGGAGGACGACGTATTGAATCGCGACGCGATTTGTGTGTTCCATTGTCATTAAGAGGCTCTGAACCTTACAATTAACTGTCAGTTTTGCGTCGGATTCGAAAATATAGACTCACAGAAGAACGACCATAAGGTGCCCGAGGCAGCACTAGACCCTTGGAGACAAGTCGGCTGGAGGACGATGTATTGAATCGCGACGCAATTTGTGTGTTCCATCGTCATTAACAGGCTCTGAACGTTACAATTAACTGTCAGTTTTGCGTCGGATTCGAAAATCTAGACTCAGAGGAGAACGACCATAAGGTGCCCGAGGCAGCAATAGACCCTTGGAGACAGGTCGGCCGGAGGACGATGTATTGAATCGCGACGCAATTTGTGTGTTCCATTGTCATTAAGAGGCTCTGAACCTTACGATTAACTGTCAGTTTTGCGTCGCATTCGAAAATCTAGACTCACAGGAGAACGACAATAAGGTGCCCGAGGCAGCACTAGACCCTTGGAGACAAGTCGGCTGGAGGACGATGTATTGAATCGCGACGCGATATGTGAGTTCAATTGTCATTTACAGGCTCTGAACGTTACAATTAACTGTCAGGTTTGCGTCGGATTCGAAAATCTAGACTCACAGGAGATCGATCATAAGGTGCCCGAGGCAGCAATAGACCCTTGGAGACAGGTCGGCCGGAGGACGATGTATTGAATCGCGACGCAATTTGTGTGTTCCATTGTCATTAAGAGGCTCTGAACCTTACAATTAACCTTCAGTTTTGCGTCGGATTCGAAAATCTAGACTCACAGAGGAACGACCATAAGGTGCCCGAGGCAGCAATAGAGCCTTGGAGACAGGTCGGCCGGAGGACGATGTATTGAATCGCGACGCGATTTGTGTGTTCCATCGTCATTAACAGGCTCTGAACCTTACAATTAACTGTCAGTTTTGCGTCGGATTCGAAAATCTAGACTCACAGGAGAACGAATATAAGGTGACCGAGGCAGCAATAGACCCTTGGAGACAAGTCGGCTGGAGGACGATGTATTGAATCGCGACGCGATTTGTGTGTTCCATCGTCATTAACAGGCGCTGAACGTTACAATTAACTGTCAGTTTTGCGTCGGATTCGAAAATCTAGACTCACAGGAGATCGACCATAAGGTGCCCGAGGCAGCAATAGACCCTTGGAGTCAGGTCGGCTGGAGGACGATGTATTGAATCGCGACGCGATTTGTGTGTTCCATCGTCATTAACAGGCGCTGAACGTTACAATTAACTGTCAGTTTTGCGTCGGATTCGAAAATCTAGACTCACAGGAGATCGACCATAAGGCGCCCGAGGCAGCAATAGACCCTTGGAGACAGGTCGGCCGGAGGACGATGTATTGAATCGCGACGCGATTTGTGTGTTCCATCGTCATTAACAGGCTCTGAACGTTACAATTAACTGTCAGTTTGGCGTAGGATTCGAAAATCTAGACTCACAGGTGAACGACCATAAGCTGTCCGAGGCAGCACTAGACCCTAGGAGACAAGTCGGCTGGAGGACGATGTATTGAATCGCGACGCAATTTGTGTGTTCCATCGGCATTAACAGGATCTGAACGTTACAATTAACAGTCAGTTTTGCGTCGGATTCGAAAATCTAGACTCACAGAAGAACGACCATAAAGTGCCCGAGGCAGCACTAGACCCTTGGAGACAAGTCGGCTGGAGGACGATGTATTGAATCGCGACGCAATTTGTGTGTTCCATCGTCATTAACAGGCTCTGAACCTTACAATTAACTGTCAGTTTTGCGTCGGATTCATAAGTCTAGACTCACAGGAGAACGACCATAACGAGGCAGCAATAGACCCTTGGAGACAGGTCGGCCGGAGGACGATGTATTGAATCGCGACGCAATTTGTGTGTTCCATCGTCTTTAACAGGCTCTGAACCTTACAATTAACTGTCAGTTTTGCGTCGGATTCGAAAATCTAGACTCACAGGAGATCGACCATAAGGTGCCCGAGGCAGCAATAGACCCTTGGAGACAGGTCGGCCGGAGGACGATGTATTGAATCGCGACGCAATTTGTGTGTTCCATTGTCATTAAGAGGCTCTGAACCGTACAATTAACGGTCAGTTTTGCGTCGGATTCGAAAATCTAGACTCACAGATGAACGACCATAAGGTGCCCGAGGCAGCACTAGACCCTTGGAGACAAGTCGGCTGGAGGACGATGTATTGAATCGCGACGCGATTTGTGTGTTCCATCGTCATTAACAGGCGCTGAACGTTACAATTAACTGTCAGTTTTGCGTCGGATTCGAAAATCTAGACTCACAGGAGATCGACCATAAGGCGCCCGAGGCAGCAATAGACCCTTGGAGACAGGTCGGCCGGAGGACGATGTATTGAATCGCGACGCGATTTGTGTGTTCCATCGTCATTAACAGGCTCTGAACGTTACAATTAACTGTCACTTTTGCGTCGGATTCGAAAATCTAGACTCACAGGAGATCGACCATAAGGTGCCCGAGGCAGCAATAGACCCTTGGAGACAGGTCGGCCGGAGGACGATGTATTGAATCGCGACGCAATTTGTGTGTACCATTGTCATTAAGAGGCTCTGAACCTTAGAATTAACGGTCAGTTTTGCGTCAGATTCGAAAATCTAGACTCACAGAAGAACGACCATTAGGTGCCCGAGGCAGCACTAGACCCTTGGAGACAAGTCGGCTGGAGGACGATGTATTGAATCGCGACGCAATTTGTGTGTTCCATCGTCATTAACAGGCTCTGAAGGTTAGAATTAACTGTCAGTTTTGCGTCGGATTCGATAATCTAGACTGACAGGAGATCGACCATAAGGTGCCCGAGGCAGCAATACACCCTTGGAGACAGGTCGACCTGACGACGACGTATTGAATCGCGACGCGATTTGTGTGTTCCATTGTCATTAAGAGGCTCTGAACCTTACAATTAACTGTAAGTTTTGCGTCGGATTCGAAAATCTAGACTCACAGAAGAACGACCATAAGGTGCCCGAGACAGCACTAGACCCTTGGAGACAAGTCGGCTGGAGGACTATGTATTGAATCGCGGCGCGATTTGTGAGTTCCATTGTCATTTACAGGCTCTGAACGTTACAATTAACTGTCAGGTTTGCGTCGGATTCGAAAATCTAGACTCACAGGTGATCGATCATAAGGTGCCCGAGGCAGCAATAGACCCTTGGAGACAGGTCGGCCGGAGGACGATGTATTGAATCGCGACGCAATTTGTGTGTTCCATTGTCATTTAGAGGCTCTGAACCTTACAATTAACTGTCAGTTTTGCGTCGGATTCGAAAATCTAGACTCACAGAGGAACGACCATAAGGTGCCCGAGGCAGCACTAGACCCTTGGAGACAAGTCGGCTGGAGGACGATGTATTGAATCGCGACGCAATTTGTGTGTTCCATCGTCATTAACAGGCTCTGAACCTTACAATTAACTGTCAGTTTTGCGTCGGATTCGAAAATCTAGACTCACAGGAGATCGACCATAAGGTGCCCGAGGCAGCAATAGACCCTTGTAGACAGGTCGGCCGGAGGACGATGTATTGAATCGCGACGCGATTTGTGTATTCCATCGTCATTAACAGGCTCTGAACCTTACAATTAACTGTCAGTTTTGCGTCGGATTCGAAAATCTAGACTCACAGGAGATCGACCATAAGGTGCCCTTGGAGACAGGTCGGCCGGAGGACGATGTATTGAATCGCGACGCAATTTGTGTGTTCCATCGTCATTAACAGGATCTGAACCTTACAATTAACTGTCAGTTTTGCGTCGGATTCGAAAATCTAGACTCACAGAAGAACGACCATAAGGTGACCGAGGCAACACTAGACCCTTGGAGACAAGTCGGCTGGAGGACGATGTATTGAATCGCGACGCAATTTGTGTGTTCCATCGTCATTAACAGGATCTGAACCTTACAATTAACTGTCAGTTTTGCGTCGGATTCGAAAATCTAGACTCACAGAAGAACTACCATAAGGTGACCGAGGCAACACTAGACCCTTGGAGACAAGTCGGCTGGAGGACGATGTATTGAATCGCGACGCAATTTGTGTGTTCCATCTTCATTAACAGTCTCTGAACCTTACAATTAACTGTCAGTTTTGCGTCGGATTCATAAGTCTAGACTCACAGGAGAACGACCATAAGGAGCCCGAGGCAGCAATAGACCCTTGGAGACAGGTCGGCCGGAGGACGATGTATTGAATCGCGACGCAATTTGTGTGTTCCATCGTCATTAACAGGCTCTGAAACTTATAATTAACTGTCAGTTTTGCGTCGGATTCGAAAATCTAGACTCACAGGAGATCGACCATAAGGTGCCCGAGGCAGCAATAGACCCTTGGAGACAGGTCGGCCGGAGGACGATGTATTGAATCGCGACGGGATTTGTGTGTTCCATCGTCATTAACAGGCTCTGAACGTTACAATTAACTGTCAGTTTTGCGTCGGATACGAAAATCTAGACTCACAGGACATCAACCATAAGGTGCCCGAGGCAGCAATAGACCCTTGGAGACAGGTCGGCCGGAGGACGATGTATTGAATCGCGACGCAATTTGTGTGTTCCATTGTCATTAAGAGGCTCTGAACCTTACAATTAACGGTCAGTTTTGCGTCGGATTC
Source organism: Schistocerca nitens (assembly GCF_023898315.1). Taxonomy (NCBI): domain Eukaryota; kingdom Metazoa; phylum Arthropoda; class Insecta; order Orthoptera; family Acrididae; genus Schistocerca; species Schistocerca nitens. The sequence continues at coordinate 1,197,154,412 of NC_064615.1, read as the reverse complement.
GAAAATCTAGACTCACAAATGAACGACCATAAGGTGCCCGAGGCAGCACTAGACCCTTGGAGACAGGTCGGCCGGAGGACGATGTATTGAATCGCGACGCGATTTGTGTGTTCCATCGTCATTAACAGGCGCTGAACGTTACAATTAACTGTCAGTTTTGCGTCGGATTCGAAAATCTAGACTCACAGGAGATCGACCATAAGGCGCCCGAGGCAGCAATAGACCCTTGGAGACAGGTCGGCCGGAGGACGATGTATTGAATCGCGACGCGATTTGTGTGTTCCATCGTCATTAACAGGCTCTGAACGTTACAATTAACTGTCAGTTTTGCGTCGGATTCGAAAATCTAGACTCACAGGAGATCGACCATAAGGTCCCCGAGGCAGCAATAGACCCTTGGAGACAGGTCGGCCGGAGGACGATGTATTGAATCGCGACGCAATTTGTGTGTACCATTGTCATTAAGAGGCTCTGAACCTTACAATTAACTGTAAGTTTTGCGTCGGATTCGAAACTCTAGACTCACAGAAGAACGACCATAAGGTGCCCGAGGCAGCACTAGACCCTTGGAGACAAGTCGGCTGGAGGACGATGTATTGAATCGCGACGCAATTTGTGTGTTCCATCGTCATTAACAGGCTCTGAACGTTACAATTAACTGTCAGTTTTGTGACGGATTCGAAAATCTAGACTCAGAGGAGAACGACCATAAGGTCCCCGAGGCAGCAATAGACCCTTGGAGACAGGTCGGCCGGAGGACGATGTATTGAATCGCGACGCAATTTGTGTGTTCCATTGTCATTAAGAGGCTCTGAACCTTACGATTAACTGTCAGTTTTGCGTCGCATTCGAAAATCTAGACTCACAGGAGAACGACAATAAGGTGCCCGAGGCAGCACTAGACCCTTGGAGACAAGTCGGCTGGAGGACGATGTATTGAATCGCGACGCGATTTGTGAGTTCCATTGTCATTTACAGGCTCTGAACTTTACAATTAACTGTCAGGTTTGCGTCGGATTCGAAAATCTAGACTCACAGGAGATCGATCATAAGGTGCCCGAGGCAGCAATAGACCCTTGGAGACAGGTCGGCCGGAGGACGATGTATTGAATCGCGACGCAATTTGTGTGTTCCATTGTCATTAAGAGGCTCTGAACCTTACAATTAACTGTCAGTTTTGCGTCGGATTCGAAAATCTAGACTCACAGAGGAACGACCATAAGGTGCCCGAGGCAGCACTAGACCCTTTGAGACAAGTCGGCTGGAGGACGATGTATTGAATCGCGACGAAATTTGTGTGTTCCATCGTCATTAACAGGTTCTGAACGTTACAATTAACTGTCAGTTTTGCGTCGGATTCGAAAATCTAGACTCAGAGGAGAACGACCATAAGGTGCCCGAGGCAGCAATAGACCCTTGGAGACAGGTCGGCCGGAGGACGATGTATTGAATCGCGACGGGATTTGTGTGTTCCATCGTCATTAACAGGCTCTGACCGTTACAATTAACTGTCAGTTTTGCGTCGGATTCGAAAATCTAGACTCACAGGAGATCGACCATAAGGTGCCCGAGGCAGCAATAGACCCTTGGAGACAGGTCGGCCGGAGGACGATGTATTGAATCGCGACGGGATTTGTGTGTTCCATCGTCATTAACAGGCTCTGAACGTTACAATTAACTGTCAGTTTTGCGTCGGATTCGAAAATCTAGACTCACAGGAGATCGACCATAAGGTGCCCGAGGCAGCAATAGACTCTTGGAGACAGGTCGGCCGGAGGACGATGTATTGAATCGCGACGCAATTTGTGTGTTCCATCGTCATTAACAGGCTCTGAACCTTACAATTAACTGTCAGTTTGGCGTCGGATTCGAAAATCTAGACTCACAGGAGAACGACCATAAGGTGCCCGAGGCAGCACTAGCCCCTTGGAGACAAGTCGGCTGGAGGACGATGTATTGAATCGCGACGCGATTTGTGTGTTCCATCGTCATTAACAGGCTCTGAACGTTACTATCAACTGTCAGTTTTGCGTCGGATTCGAAAATCTAGACTCACAGGAGAACGACCATAAGGTGCCCGAGGCAGCAATAGACCCTTGGAGACAGGTCGGCCGGAGGACGATGTATTGAATCGCGACGCAATTTGTGTGTTCCATCGTCATTAACAGGCTCTGAACGTTACAATTAACTGTCAGTTTTGCGTCGGATTCGAAAATCTAGACTCACAGGAGATCGACCATAAGGTGCCCGAGGCAGCAATAGACCCTTGGAGACAGGTCGGCCGGAGGACGATGTATTGAATCGCGACGGGATTTGTGTGTTCCATCGTCATTAACAGGCTCTGAACGTTACAATTAACTGTCAGTTTTGCGTCGGATTCGAAAATCTAGACTCACAGGAGATCGACCATAAGGTCCCCGAGGCAGCAATAGACCCTTGGAGACAGGTCGGCCGGAGGACGATGTATTGAATCGCGACGCAATTTGTGTGTTCCATTGTCATTTAGAGGCTCTGAACCTTACAATTAACTGTCAGTTTTGCGTCGGATTCGAAAATCTAGACTCACAGGAGATCGACGATAAGGTGCCCGAGGCAGCAATAGACCCTTGGAGACAGGTCGGCCGGTGGACGATGTATTGAATCGCGACGCAATTTGTGTGTTCCATTGTCATTTAGAGGCTCTGAACCTTACAATTAACTGTCAGTTTTGCGTCGGATTCGAAAATCTAGACTCACAGAGGAACGACCATAAGGTGCCCGAGGCAGCACTAGACCCTTGGAGACAAGTCGGCTGGAGGACGATGTATTGAATCGCGACGCAATTTGTGTGTTCCATCGTCATTAACAGGCTCTGAACCTTACAATTAACTGTCAGTTTTGCGTCGGATTCGAAAATCTAGACTCACAGGAGATCGACCATAAGGTGCCCGAGGCAGCAATAGACCCTTGTAGACAGGTCGGCCGGAGGACGATGTATTGAATCGCGACGCGATTTGTGTGTTCCATCGTCATTAACAGGCTCTGAACCTTACAATTAACTGTCAGTTTTGCGTCGGATTCGAAAATCTAGACTCACAGGAGATCGACCATAAGGTGCCCTTGGAGACAGGTCGGCCGGAGGACGATGTATTGAATCGCGACGCAATTTGTGTGTTCCATCGTCATTAACAGGATCTGAACCTTACAATTAACTGTCAGTTTTGCGTCGGATTCGAAAATCTAGACTCACAGAAGAACGACCATAAGGTGACCGAGGCAACACTAGACCCTTGGAGACAAGTCGGCTGGAGGACGATGTATTGAATCGCGACGCAATTTGTGTGTTCCATCGGCATTAACAGGATCTGAACCTTACAATTAACTGTCAGTTTTGCGTCGGATTCGAAAATCTAGACTCACAGAAGAACTACCATAAGGTGACCGAGGCAACACTAGACCCTTGGAGACAAGTCGGCTGGAGGACGATGTATTGAATCGCGACGCAATTTGTGTGTTCCATCGTCATTAACAGTCTCTGAACCTTACAATTAACTGTCAGTTTTGCGTCGGATTCATAAGTCTAGACTCACAGGAGAACGACCATAAGGAGCCCGAGGCAGCAATAGACCCTTGGAGACAGGTCGGCCGGAGGACGATGTATTGAATCGCGACGCAATTTGTGTGTTCCATCGTCATTAACAGGCTCTGAAACTTATAATTAACTGTCAGTTTTGCGTCGGATTCGAAAATCTAGACTCACAGGAGATCGACCATAAGGTGCCCGAGGCAGCAATAGACCCTTGGAGACAGGTCGGCCGGAGGACGATGTATTGAATCGCGACGGGATTTGTGTGTTCCATCGTCATTAACAGGCTCTGACCGTTACAATTAACTGTCAGTTTTGCGTCGGATACGAAAATCTAGACTCACAGGACATCGACCATAAGGTGCCCGAGGCAGCAATAGACCCTTGGAGACAGGTCGGCCGGAGGACGATGTATTGAATCGCGACGCAATTTGTGTGTTCCATTGTCATTAACAGGCTCTGAACCTTACAATTAACGGTCAGTTTTGCGTCGGATTCGAAAATCTAGACTCACAGGAGATCGATCATAAGGTGCCCGAGGCAGCAATAGACCCTTGGAGACAGGTCGGCCGGAGGACGATGTATTGAATCGCGACGCGATTTATGTGTTCCATCGTCATTAACAGGCGCTGAACGTTACAATTAACTGTCAGTTTTGCGTCGGATTCGAAAATCTAGACTCACAGGAGATCGACCATAAGGCGCCCGAGGCAGCAATAGACCCTTGGAGACAGGTCGGCCGGAGGACGATGTATTGAATCGCGACGCAATTTGTGTGTTCCATCGTCATTAACAGGCTCTGAACGTTACAATTAACTGTCACTTTTGCGTCGGATTCGAAAATCTAGACTCACAGGAGATCGACCATAAGGTGCCCGAGGCAGCAATAGACCCTTGGAGACAGGTCGGCCGGAGGACGATGTATTGAATCGCGACGCAATTTGTGTGTACCATTGTCATTAAGAGGCTCTGAACCTTAGAATTAACGGTCAGTTTTGCGTCAGATTCGAAAATCTAGACTCACAGAAGAACGACCATAAGGTGCCCGAGGCAGCACTAGACCCTTGGAGACAAGTCGGCTGGAGGACGATGTATTGAATCGCGACGCAATTTGTGTGTTCCATCGTCATTAACAGGCTCTGAAGGTTAGAATTAACTGTCAGTTTTGCGTCGGATTCGATAATCTAGACTCACAGGAGATCGACCATAAGGTGCCCGAGGCAGCAATACACCCTTGGAGACAGGTCGACCTGACGACGACGTATTGAATCGCGACGCGATTTGTGTGTTCCATTGTCATTAAGAGGCTCTGAACCTTACAATTAACTGTAAGTTTTGCGTCGGATTCGAAAATCTAGACTCACAGAAGAACGACCATAAGGTGCCCGAGACAGCACTAGACCCTTGGAGACAAGTCGGCTGGAGGACTATGTATTGAATCGCGGCGCGATTTGTGAGTTCCATTGTCATTTACAGGCTCTGAACGTTACAATTAACTGTCAGGTTTGCGTCGGATTCGAAAATCTAGACTCACAGGTGATCGATCATAAGGTGCCCGAGGCAGCAATAGACCCTTGGAGACAGGTCGGCCGGAGGACGATGTATTGAATCGCGACGCAATTTGTGTGTTCCATTGTCATTTAGAGGCTCTGAACCTTACAATTAACTGTCAGTTTTGCGTCGGATTCGAAAATCTAGACTCACAGAGGAACGACCATAAGGTGCCCGAGGCAGCACTAGACCCTTGGAGACAAGTCGGCTGGAGGACGATGTATTGAATCGCGACGCAATTTGTGTGTTCCATCGTCATTAACAGGCTCTGAACCTTACAATTAACTGTCAGTTTTGCGTCGGATTCGAAAATCTAGACTCACAGGAGATCGACCATAAGGTGCCCGAGGCAGCAATAGACCCTTGTAGACAGGTCGGCCGGAGGACGATGTATTGAATCGCGACGCGATTTGTGTATTCCATCGTCATTAACAGGCTCTGAACCTTACAATTAACTGTCAGTTTTGCGTCGGATTCGAAAATCTAGACTCACAGGAGATCGACCATAAGGTGCCCTTGGAGACAGGTCGGCCGGAGGACGATGTATTGAATCGCGACGCAATTTGTGTGTTCCATCGTCATTAACAGGATCTGAACCTTACAATTAACTGTCAGTTTTGCGTCGGATTCGAAAATCTAGACTCACAGAAGAACGACCATAAGGTGACCGAGGCAACACTAGACCCTTGGAGACAAGTCGGCTGGAGGACGATGTATTGAATCGCGACGCAATTTGTGTGTTCCATCGTCATTAACAGGATCTGAACCTTACAATTAACTGTCAGTTTTGCGTCGGATTCGAAAATCTAGACTCACAGAAGAACTACCATAAGGTGACCGAGGCAACACTAGACCCTTGGAGACAAGTCGGCTGGAGGACGATGTATTGAATCGCGACGCAATTTGTGTGTTCCATCGTCATTAACAGTCTCTGAACCTTACAATTAACTGTCAGTTTTGCGTCGGATTCATAAGTCTAGACTCACAGGAGAACGACCATAAGGAGCCCGAGGCAGCAATAGACCCTTGGAGACAGGTCGGCCGGAGGACGATGTATTGAATCGCGACGCAATTTGTGTGTTCCATCGTCATTAACAGGCTCTGAAACTTATAATTAACTGTCAGTTTTGCGTCGGATTCGAAAATCTAGACTCACAGGAGATCGACCATAAGGTGCCCGAGGCAGCAATAGACCCTTGGAGACAGGTCGGCCGGAGGACGATGTATTGAATCGCGACGGGATTTGTGTGTTCCATCGTCATTAACAGGCTCTGAACGTTACAATTAACTGTCAGTTTTGCGTCGGATACGAAAATCTAGACTCACAGGACATCAACCATAAGGTGCCCGAGGCAGCAATAGACCCTTGGAGACAGGTCGGCCGGAGGACGATGTATTGAATCGCGACGCAATTTGTGTGTTCCATTGTCATTAAGAGGCTCTGAACCTTACAATTAACGGCCAGTTTTGCGTCGGATTCGAAAATCTAGACTCACAAATGAACGACCATAAGGTGCCCGAGGCAGCACTAGACCCTTGGAGACAGGTCGGCCGGAGGACGATGTATTGAATCGCGACGCGATTTGTGTGTTCCATCGTCATTAACAGGCGCTGAACGTTACAATTAACTGTCAGTTTTGCGTCGGATTCGAAAATCTAGACTCACAGGAGATCGACCATAAGGCGCCCGAGGCAGCAATAGAGCCTTGGAGACAGGTCGGCCGGAGGACGATGTATTGAATCGCGACGCGATGTGTGTGTTCCATCGTCATTAACAGGCTCTGAACGTTACAATTAACTGTCAGTTTTGCGTCGGATTCGAAAATCTAGACTCACAGGAGATCGACCATAAGGTCCCCGAGGCAGCAATAGACCCTTGGAGACAGGTCGGCCGGAGGACGATGTATTGAATCGCGACGCAATTTGTGTGTACCATTGTCATTAAGAGGCTCTGAACCTTACAATTAACTGTAAGTTTTGCGTCGGATTCGAAACTCTAGACTCACAGAAGAACGACCATAAGGTGCCCGAGGCAGCACTAGACCCTTGGAGACAAGTCGGCTGGAGGACGATGTATTGAATCGCGACGCAATTTGTGTGTTCCATCGTCATTAACAGGCTCTGAACGTTACAATTAACTGTCAGTTTTGTGACGGATTCGAAAATCTAGACTCAGAGGAGAACGACCATAAGGTCCCCGAGGCAGCAATAGACCCTTGGAGACAGGTCGGCCGGAGGACGATGTATTGAATCGCGACGCAATTTGTGTGTTCCATTGTCATTAAGAGGCTCTGAACCTTACGATTAACTGTCAGTTTTGCGTCGCATTCGAAAATCTAGACTCACAGGAGAACGACAATAAGGTGCCCGAGGCAGCACTAGACCCTTGGAGACAAGTCGGCTGGAGGACGATGTATTGAATCGCGACGCGATTTGTGAGTTCCATTGTCATTTACAGGCTCTGAACTTTACAATTAACTGTCAGGTTTGCGTCGGATTCGAAAATCTAGACTCACAGGAGATCGATCATAAGGTGCCCGAGGCAGCAATAGACCCTTGGAGACAGGTCGGCCGGAGGACGATGTATTGAATCGCGACGCAATTTGTGTGTTCCATTGTCATTAAGAGGCTCTGAACCTTACAATTAACTGTCAGTTTTGCGTCGGATTCGAAAATCTAGACTCACAGAGGAACGACCATAAGGTGCCCGAGGCAGCACTAGACCCTTTGAGACAAGTCGGCTGGAGGACGATGTATTGAATCGCGACGAAATTTGTGTGTTCCATCGTCATTAACAGGTTCTGAACGTTACAATTAACTGTCAGTTTTGCGTCGGATTCGAAAATCTAGACTCAGAGGAGAACGACCATAAGGTGCCCGAGGCAGCAATAGACCCTTGGAGACAGGTCGGCCGGAGGACGATGTATTGAATCGCGACGGGATTTGTGTGTTCCATCGTCATTAACAGGCTCTGACCGTTACAATTAACTGTCAGTTTTGCGTCGGATTCGAAAATCTAGACTCACAGGAGATCGACCATAAGGTGCCCGAGGCAGCAATAGACCCTTGGAGACAGGTCGGCCGGAGGACGATGTATTGAATCGCGACGGGATTTGTGTGTTCCATCGTCATTAACAGGCTCTGAACGTTACAATTAACTGTCAGTTTTGCGTCGGATTCGAAAATCTAGACTCACAGGAGATCGACCATAAGGTGCCCGAGGCAGCAATAGACTCTTGGAGACAGGTCGGCCGGAGGACGATGTATTGAATCGCGACGCAATTTGTGTGTTCCATCGTCATTAACAGGCTCTGAACCTTACAATTAACTGTCAGTTTTGCGTCGGATTCGAAAATCTAGACTCACAGGAGAACGACCATAAGGTGCCCGAGGCAGCACTAGCCCCTTGGAGACAAGTCGGCTGGAGGACGATGTATTGAATCGCGACGCGATTTGTGTGTTCCATCGTCATTAACAGGCTCTGAACGTTACTATCAACTGTCAGTTTTGCGTCGGATTCGAAAATCTAGACTCACAGGAGAACGACCATAAGGTGCCCGAGGCAGCAATAGACCCTTGGAGACAGGTCGGCCGGAGGACGACGTATTGAATCGCGACGCAATTTGTGTGTTCCATCGTCATTAACAGGCTCTGAACGTTACAATTAACTGTCAGTTTTGCGTCGGATTCGAAAATCTAGACTCACAGGAGATCGACCATAAGGTGCCCGAGGCAGCAATAGACCCTTGGAGACAGGTCGGCCGGAGGACGATGTATTGAATCGCGACGGGATTTGTGTGTTCCATCGTCATTAACAGGCTCTGAACGTTACAATTAACTGTCAGTTTTGCGTCGGATTCGAAAATCTAGACTCACAGGAGATCGACCATAAGGTCCCCGAGGCAGCAATAGACCCTTGGAGACAGGTCGGCCGGAGGACGATGTATTGAATCGCGACGCAATTTGTGTGTTCCATTGTCATTTAGAGGCTCTGAACCTTACAATTAACTGTCAGTTTTGCGTCGGATTCGAAAATCTAGACTCACAGGAGATCGACCATAAGGTGCCCGAGGCAGCAATAGACCCTTGGAGACAGGTCGGCCGGTGGACGATGTATTGAATCGCGACGCAATTTGTGTGTTCCATTGTCATTTAGAGGCTCTGAACCTTACAATTAACTGTCAGTTTTGCGTCGGATTCGAAAATCTAGACTCACAGAGGAACGACCATAAGGTGCCCGAGGCAGCACTAGACCCTTGGAGACAAGTCGGCTGGAGGACGATGTATTGAATCGCGACGCAATTTGTGTGTTCCATCGTCATTAACAGGCTCTGAACCTTACAATTAACTGTCAGTTTTGCGTCGGATTCGAAAATCTAGACTCACAGGAGATCGACCATAAGGTGCCCGAGGCAGCAATAGACCCTTGTAGACAGGTCGGCCGGAGGACGATGTATTGAATCGCGACGCGATTTGTGTGTTCCATCGTCATTAACAGGCTCTGAACGTTACAATTAACTGTCAGTTTTGCGTCGGATTCGAAAATCTAGACTCACAGGAGATCGACCATAAGGTGCCCGAGGCAGCAATAGACCCTTGGAGACAGGTCGGCCGGTGGACGATGTATTGAATCGCGACGCAATTTGTGTGTTCCATTGTCATTTAGAGGCTCTGAACCTTACAATTAACTGTCAGTTTTGCGTCGGATTCGAAAATCTAGACTCACAGAGGAACGACCATAAGGTGCCCGAGGCAGCACTAGACCCTTGGAGACAAGTCGGCTGGAGGACGATGTATTGAATCGCGACGCAATTTGTGTGTTCCATCGTCATTAACAGGCTCTGAACCTTACAATTAGCTGTCAGTTTTGCGTCGGATTCGAAAATCTAGACTCACAGGAGATCGACCATAAGGTGCCCGAGGCAGCAATAGACCCTTGTAGACAGGTCGGCCGGAGGACGATGTATTGAATCGCGACGCGATTTGTGTGTTCCATCGTCATTAACAGGCTCTGAACCTTACAATTAACTGTCAGTTTTGCGTCGGATTCGAAAATCTAGATTCACAGGAGATCGACCATAAGGTGCCCTTGGAGACAGGTCGGCCGGAGGACGATGTATTGAATCGCGACGCAATTTGTGTGTTCCATCGTCATTAACAGGATCTGAACCTTACAATTAACTGTCAGTTTTGCGTCGGATTCGAAAATCTAGACTCACAGAAGAACGACCATAAGGTGACCGAGGCAACACTAGACCCTTGGAGACAAGTCGGCTGGAGGACGATGTATTGAATCGCGACGCAATTTGTGTGTTCCATCGGCATTAACAGGATCTGAACCTTACAATTAACTGTCAGTTTTGCGTCGGATTCGAAAATCTAGACTCACAGAAGAACTACCATAAGGTGACCGAGGCAACACTAGACCCTTGGAGACAAGTCGGCTGGAGGACGATGTATTGAATCGCGACGCAATTTGTGTGTTCCATCGTCATTAACAGTCTCTGAACCTTACAATTAACTGTCAGTTTTGCGTCGGATTCATAAGTCTAGACTCACAGGAGAACGACCATAAGGAGCCCGAGGCAGCAATAGACCCTTGGAGACAGGTCGGCCGGAGGACGATGTATTGAATCGCGACGCAATTTGTGTGTTCCATCGTCATTAACAGGCTCTGAAACTTATAATTAACTGTCAGTTTTGCGTCGGATTCGAAAATCTAGACTCACAGGAGATCGACCATAAGGTGCCCGAGGCAGCAATAGACCCTTGGAGACAGGTCGGCCGGAGGACGATGTATTGAATCGCGACGGGATTTGTGTGTTCCATCGTCATTAACAGGCTCTGACCGTTACAATTAACTGTCAGTTTTGCGTCGGATACGAAAATCTAGACTCACAGGACATCGACCATAAGGTGCCCGAGGCAGCAATAGACCCTTGGAGACAGGTCGGCCGGAGGACGATGTATTGAATCGCGACGCAATTTGTGTGTTCCATTGTCATTAACAGGCTCTGAACCTTACAATTAACGGTCAGTTTTGCGTCGGATTCGAAAATCTAGACTCACAGGAGATCGATCATAAGGTGCCCGAGGCAGCAATAGACCCTTGGAGACAGGTCGGCCGGAGGACGATGTATTGAATCGCGACGCGATTTATGTGTTCCATCGTCATTAACAGGCGCTGAACGTTACAATTAACTGTCAGTTTTGCGTCGGATTCGAAAATCTAGACTCACAGGAGATCGACCATAAGGCGCCCGAGGCAGCAATAGACCCTTGGAGACAGGTCGGCCGGAGGACGATGTATTGAATCGCGACGCGATTTGTGTGTTCCATCGTCATTAACAGGCTCTGAACGTTACAATTAACTGTCAGTTTTGCGTCGGATTCGAAAATCTAGACTCACAGGAGATCGACCATAAGGTCCCCGAGGCAGCAATAGACCCTTGGAGACAGGTCGGCCGGAGGACGATGTATTGAATCGCGACGCAATTTGTGTGTACCATTGTCATTAAGAGGCTCTGAACCTTACAATTAACTGTAAGTTTTGCGTCGGATTCGAAACTCTAGACTCACAGAAGAACGACCTTAAGGTGCCCGAGGCAGCACTAGACCCTTGGAGACAAGTCGGCTGGAGGACGATGTATTGAATCGCGACGCAATTTGTGTGTTCCATCGTCATTAACAGGCTCTGAACGTTACAATTAACTGTCAGTTTTGTGACGGATTCGAAAATCTAGACTCAGAGGAGAACGACCATAAGGTCCCCGAGGCAGCAATAGACCCTTGGAGACAGGTCGGCCGGAGGACGATGTATTGAATCGCGACGCAATTTGTGTGTTCCATTGTCATTAAGAGGCTCTGAACCTTACGATTAACTGTCAGTTTTGCGTCGCATTCGAAAATCTAGGCTCACAGGAGAACGACAATAAGGTGCCCGAGGCAGCACTAGACCCTTGGAGACAAGTCGGCTGGAGGACGATGTATTGAATCGCGACGCGATTTGTGAGTTCCATTGTCATTTACAGGCTCTGAACTTTACAATTAACTGTCAGGTTTGCGTCGGATTCGAAAATCTAGACTCACAGGAGATCGATCATAAGGTGCCCGAGGCAGCAATAGACCCTTGGAGACAGGTCGGCCGGAGGACGATGTATTGAATCGCGACGCAATTTGTGTGTTCCATTGTCATTAAGAGGCTCTGAACCTTACAATTAACTGTCAGTTTTGCGTCGGATTCGAAAATCTAGACTCACAGAGGAACGACCATAAGGTGCCCGAGGCAGCACTAGACCCTTTGAGACAAGTCGGCTGGAGGACGATGTATTGAATCGCGACGAAATTTGTGTGTTCCATCGTCATTAACAGGTTCTGAACGTTACAATTAACTGTCAGTTTTGCGTCGGATTCGAAAATCTAGACTCAGAGGAGAACGACCATAAGGTGCCCGAGGCAGCAATAGACCCTTGGAGACAGGTCGGCCGGAGGACGATGTATTGAATCGCGACGGGATTTGTGTGTTCCATCGTCATTAACAGGCTCTGACCGTTACAATTAACTGTCAGTTTTGCGTCGGATTCGAAAATCTAGACTCACAGGAGATCGACCATAAGGTGCCCGAGGCAGCAATAGACCCTTGGAGACAGGTCGGCCGGAGGACGATGTATTGAATCGCGACGGGATTTGTGTGTTCCATCGTCATTAACAGGCTCTGAACGTTACAATTAACTGTCAGTTTTGCGTCGGATTCGAAAATCTAGACTCACAGGAGATCGACCATAAGGTGCCCGAGGCAGCAATAGACTCTTGGAGACAGGTCGGCCGGAGGACGATGTATTGAATCGCGACGCAATTTGTGTGTTCCATCGTCATTAACAGGCTCTGAACCTTACAATTAACTGTCAGTTTGGCGTCGGATTCGAAAATCTAGACTCACAGGAGAACGACCATAAGGTGCCCGAGGCAGCACTAGCCCCTTGGAGACAAGTCGGCTGGAGGACGATGTATTGAATCGCGACGCGATTTGTGTGTTCCATCGTCATTAACAGGCTCTGAACGTTACTATCAACTGTCAGTTTTGCGTCGGATTCGAAAATCTAGACTCACAGGAGGACGACCATAAGGTGCCCGAGGCAGCAATAGACCCTTGGAGACAGGTCGGCCGGAGGACGATGTATTGAATCGCGACGCAATTTGTGTGTTCCATCGTCATTAACAGGCTCTGAACGTTACAATTAACTGTCAGTTTTGCGTCGGATTCGAAAATCTAGACTCACAGGAGATCGACCATAAGGTGCCCGAGGCAGCAATAGACCCTTGGAGACAGGTCGGCCGGAGGACGATGTATTGAATCGCGACGGGATTTGTGTGTTCCATCGTCATTAACAGGCTCTGAACGTTACAATTAACTGTCAGTTTTGCGTCGGATTCGAAAATCTAGACTCACAGGAGATCGACCATAAGGTCCCCGAGGCAGCAATAGACCCTTGGAGACAGGTCGGCCGGAGGACGATGTATTGAATCGCGACGCAATTTGTGTGTACCATTGTCATTAAGAGGCTCTGAACCTTACAATTAACGGTCAGTTTTGCGTCAGATTCGAAAATCTAGACTCACAGAAGAATGACCATAAGGTGCCCGAGGCAGCACTAGACCCTTGGAGACAAGTCGGCTGGAGGACGATGTATTGAATCGCGACGCGATTTGTGAGTTCCATTGTCATTTACAGGCTCCGAACTTTACAATTAACTGTCAGGTTTGCGTCGGATTCGAAAATCTAGACTCACAGGAGATCGATCATAAGGTGCCCGAGGCAGCAATAGACCCTTGGAGACAGGTCGGCCGGAGGACGATGTATTGAATCGCGACGCAATTTGTGTGATACATTGTCATTAAGAGGCTCTGAACCTTACAATTAACTGTCAGTTTTGCGTCGGATTCGAAAATCTAGACTCACAGAGGAACGACCATAAGGTGCCCGAGGCAGCAATAGACCCTTGGAGACAAGTCGGCTGGAGGACGATGTATTGAATCGCGACAAAATTTGTGTGTTCCATCGTCATTAACAGGCTCTGAACGTTACAATTAACTGTCAGTTTTGCGTCGGATTCGAAAATCTAGACTCACGGGAGAACGACCATAAGGTGCCCGAGGCAGCAATAGACCCTTGGAGACAGGTCGGCTGGAGGACGATGTATTGAATCGCGACGCAATTTGTGTGTTCCATCGTCATTAACAGGCTCTGAACCTTACAATTAACTGTCAGTTTTGTGTCGGATTCGAAAATCTAGACTCACAGGGGATCGACCATAAGGTGCCCGAGGCAGCAATAGACCCTTGGAGACAGGTCGGCCGGAGGACGATGTATTGAATCGCGATGCGATTTGTGTGTTCCATCGTCATTAACAGGCTCTGAACGTTACAATTAACTGTCAGTTTTGCGTCGGATTCGAAAATCTAGACTCACAGGAGATCGACCATAAGGTGCCCGAGGCAGCAATAGACCCTTGGAGACAGGTCGGCCGGAGGACGATGTATTGAATCGCGACGGGATTTGTGTGTTCCATCGTCATTAACAGGCTCTCAACGTTACAATTAACTGTCAGTTTTGCGTCGGATTCGAAAATCTAGACTCACAGGAGATCGACCATAAGGTGCCCGAGGCAGCAATACACTCTTGGAGACAGGTCGGCCGGAGGACGATGTATTGAATCGCGACGCAATTTGTGTGTTCCATCGTCATTAACAGGCTCTGAACCTTACAATTAACTGTCAGTTTTGCGTCGGATTCGAAAATCTAGACTCACAGGAGAACGACCATAAGGTGCCCGAGGCAGCACTAGCCCCTTGCAGACAAGTCGGCTGGAGGACGATGTATTGAATCGCGACGCGATTTGTGTGTTCCATCGTCATTAACAGACTCTGAACGTTACTATCAACTGTCAGTTTTGCGTCGGATTCGAAAATCTAGACTCACAGGAGAACGACCATAAGGTGCCCGAGGCAGCAATAGACCCTTGGGGACAGGTCGGCCGGAGGACGATGTATTGAATCGCGACGGGATTTGTGTGGTCCATCGTCATTAACAGGCTCTGAACGTTACAATTAACTGTCAGTTTTGCGTCGGATTCGAAAATCTAGACTCACAGGAGATCGACCATAAGGTCCCCGAGGCAGCAATAGACCCTTGGAGACAGGTCGGCCGGAGGACGATGTATTGAATCGCGACGCAATTTGTGTGTACCATTGTCATTAAGAGGCTCTGAACCTTACAATTAACGGTCAGTTTTGCGTCAGATTCGAAAATCTAGACTCACAGAAGAACGACCATAAGGTGCCCGAGGCAGCACTAGACCCTTGGAGACAAGTCGGCTGGAGGACGATGTATTGAATCGCGACGCAATTTGTGTGTTCCATCGTCATTAACAGGCTCTGAACGTTACAATTAACTGTCAGTTTTGCGTCGAATTCGATAATCTAGACTCACAGGAGATCGACCATAAGGTGCCCGAGGCAGCAATACACACTTGGAGACAGGTCGGCCGGAGGACGACGTATTGAATCGCGACGCGATTTGTGTGTTCCATTGTCATTAAGAGGCTCTGAACCTTACAATTAACTGTAAGTTTTGCGTCGGATTCGAAAATCTAGACTCACAGAAGAACGACCATAAGGTGCCCGAGGCAGCACTAGACCCTTGGAGACAAGTCGGCTGGAGGACGATGTATTGAATCGCGACGCAATTTGTGTGTTCCATCGTCATTAACAGGTTCTGAACGATACAATTAACTGTCAGTTTTGCGTCGGATTCGAAAATCTAGACTCAGAGGAGAACGACCATAAGGTGCCCGAGGCAGCAATAGACCCTTGGAGACAGGTCGGCCGGAGGACGATGTATTGAATCGCGACGCAATTTGTGTGTACCATTGTCATTAAGAGGCTCTGAACCTTACAATTAACGGTCAGTTTTGCGTCAGATTCGAAAATCTAGACTCACAGAAGAACGACCATAAGGTGCCCGAGGCAGCACTAGACCCTTGGAGACAAGTCGGTTGGAGGACGATCTATTGAATCGCGACGCAATTTGTGTGTTCCATCGTCATTAACAGGCTCTGAACGTTACAATTAACTGTCAGTTTTGCGTCGGATTCGATAATCTAGACTCACAGGAGATCGACCATAAGGTGCCCGAGGCAGCAATACACCCTTGGAGACAGGTCGGCCGGAGGACGACGTATTGAATCGCGACGCGATTTGTGTGTTCCATTGTCATTAAGAGGCTCTGAACCTTACAATTAACTGTAAGTTTTGCGTCGGATTCGAAACTCTAGACTCACAGAAGAACGACCATAAGGTGCCCGAGGCAGCACTAGACCCTTGGAGACAAGTCGGCTGGAGGACGATGTATTGAATCGCGACGCAATTTGTGTGTTCCATCGTCATTAACAGGCTCTGAACGTTACAATTAACTGTCAGTTTTGTGACGGATTCGAAAATCTAGACTCAGAGGAGAACGACCATAAGGTCCCCGAGGCAGCAATAGACCCTTGGAGACAGGTCGGCCGGAGGACGATGTATTGAATCGCGACGCAATTTGTGTGTTCCATTGTCATTAAGAGGCTCTGAACCTTACGATTAACTGTCTGTTTTGCGTCGCATTCGAAAATCTAGACTCACAGGAGAACGACAATAAGGTGCCCGAGGCAGCACTAGACCCTTGGAGACAAGTCGGCTGGAGGACGATGTATTGAATCGCGACAAAATTTGTGTGTTCCATCGTCATTAACAGGCTCTGAACGTTACAATTAACTGTCAGTTTTGCGTCGGATTCGAAAATCTAGACTCACGGGAGAACGACCATAAGGTGCCCGAGGCAGCAATAGACCCTTGGAGACAGGTCCGCCGGAGGACGATGTATTGAATCGCGACGCAATTTGTGTGTTCCATCGTCATTAACAGGCTCTGAACCTTACAATTAACTGTCAGTTTTGTGTCGGATTCGAAAATCTAGACTCACAGGGGATCGACCATAAGGTGCCCGAGGCAGCAATAGACCCTTGGAGACAGGTCGGCCGGAGGACGATGTATTGAATCGCGACGCGATTTGTGTGTTCCATCGTCATTAACAGGCTCTGAACGTTACAATTAACTGTCAGTTTTGCGTCGGATTCGAAAATCTAGACTCACAGGAGATCGACCATAAGGTGCCCGAGGCAGCAATAGACCCTTGGAGACAGGTCGGCCGGAGGACGATGTATTGAATCGCGACGGGATTTGTGTGTTCCATCGTCATTAACAGGCTCTGAACGTTACAATTAACTGTCAGTTTTGCGTCGGATTCGAAAATCTAGACTCACAGGAGATCGACCATAAGGTGCCCGAGGCAGCAATACACTCTTGGAGACAGGTCGGCCGGAGGACGATGTATTGAATCGCGACGCAATTTGTGTGTTCCATCGTCATTAACAGGCTCTGAACCTTACAATTAACTGTCAGTTTTGCGTCGGATTCGAAAATCTAGACTCACAGGAGAACGACCATAAGGTGCCCGAGGCAGCACTAGCCCCTTGCAGACAAGTCGGCTGGAGGACGATGTATTGAATCGCGACGCGATATGTGTGTTCCATCGTCATTAACAGGCTCTGAACGTTACTATCAACTGTCAGTTTTGCGTCGGATTCGAAAATCTAGACTCACAGGAGAACGACCATAAGGTGCCCGAGGCAGCAATAGACCCTTGGGGACAGGTCGGCCGGAGGACGATGTATTGAATCGCGACGGGATTAGTGTGGTCCATCGTCATTAACAGGCTCTGAACGTTACAATTAACTGTCAGTTTTGCGTCGGATTCGAAAATCTAGACTCACAGGAGATCGACCATAAGGTCCCCGAGGCAGCAATAGACCCTTGGAGACAGGTCGGCCGGAGGACGATGTATTGAATCGCGACGCAATTTGTGTGTACCATTGTCATTAAGAGGCTGTGAACCTTACAATTAACGGTCAGTTTTGCGTCAGATTCGAAAATCTAGACTCACAGAAGAACGACCATAAGGTGCCCGAGGCAGCACTAGACCCTTGGAGACAAGTCGGCTGGAGGATGATGTATTGAATCGCGACGCAATTTGTGTGTTCCATCGTCATTAACAGGCTCTGAACGTTACAATTAACTGTCAGTTTTGCGTCGGATTCGATAATCTAGACTCACAGGAGATCGACCATAAGGTGCCCGAGGCAGCAATACACACTTGGAGACAGGTCGGCCGGAGGACGACGTATTGAATCGCGACGCGATTTGTGTGTTCCATTGTCATTAAGAGGCTCTGAACCTTACAATTAACTGTAAGTTTTGCGTCGGATTCGAAAATCTAGACTCACAGAAGAACGACCATAAGGTGCCCGAGGCAGCACTAGACCCTTGGAGACAAGTCGGCTGGAGGACGATGTATTGAATCGCGACGCAATTTGTGTGTTCCATCGTCATTAACAGGTTCTGAACGTTACAATTAACTGTCAGTTTTGCGTCGGATTCGAAAATCTAGACTCAGAGGAGAACGACCATAAGGTGCCCGAGGCAGCAATAGACCCTTGGAGACAGGTCGGCCGGAGGACGATGTATTGAATCGCGACGCAATTTGTGTGTACCATTGTCATTAAGAGGCTCTGAACCTTACAATTAACGGTCAGTTTTGCGTCAGATTCGAAAATCTAGACTCACAGAAGAACGACCATAAGGTGCCCGAGGCAGCACTAGACCCTTGGAGACAAGTCGGTTGGAGGACGATGTATTGAATCGCGACGCAATTTGTGTGTTCCATCGTCATTAACAGGCTCTGAACGTTACAATTAACTGTCAGTTTTGCGTCGGATTCGATAATCTAGACTCACAGGAGATCGACCATAAGGTGCCCGAGGCAGCAATACACCCTTGGAGACAGGTCGGCCGGAGGACGACGTATTGAATCGCGACGCGATTTGTGTGTTCCATTGTCATTAAGAGGCTCTGAACCTTACAATTAACTGTAAGTTTTGCGTCGGATTCGAAACTCTAGACTCACAGAAGAAGGACCATAAGGTGCCCGAGGCAGCACTAGACCCTTGGAGACAAGTCGGCTGGAGGACGATGTATTGAATCGCGACGCAATTTGTGTGTTCCATCGTCATTAACAGGCTCTGAACGTTACAATTAACTGTCAGTTTTGTGACGGATTCGAAAATCTAGACTCAGAGGAGAACGACCATAAGGTCCCCGAGGCAGCAATAGACCCTTGGAGACAGGTCGGCCGGAGGACGATGTATTGAATCGCGACGCAATTTGTGTGTTCCATTGTCATTAAGAGGCTCTGAACCTTACGATTAACTGTCAGTTTTGCGTCGCATTCGAAAATCTAGACTCACAGGAGAACGACAATAAGGTGCCCGAGGCAGCACTAGACCCTTGGAGACAAGTCGGCTGGAGGACGATGTATTGAATCGCGACGCGATTTGTGAGTTCCATTGTCATTTACAGGCTCTGAACTTTACAATTAACTGTCAGGTTTGCGTCGGATTCGAAAATCTAGACTCACAGGAGATCGATCATAAGGTGCCCGAGGCAGCAATAGACCCTTGGAGACAGGTCGGCCGGAGGACGATGTATTGAATCGCGACGCTATTTGTGTGTTCCATTGTCATTAAGAGGCTCTGAACCTTACAATTAACTGTCAGTTTTGCGTCGGATTCGAAAATCTAGACTCACAGAGGAACGACCATAAGGTGCCCGAGGCAGCACTAGACCCTTGGAGACAAGTCGGCTGGAGGACGATGTATTGAATCGCGACGAAATTTGTGTGTTCCATCGTCATTAACAGGCTCTGAACCTTACAATTAACTGTCAGTTTTGCGTCGGATTCGAAAATCTAGACTCACGGGAGAACGACCATAAGGTGCCCGAGGCAGCAATAGACCCTTGGAGACAGGTCGGCCGGAGGACGATGTATTGAATCGCGACGCAATTTGTGTGTTCCATCGTCATTAACAGGCTCTGAACCTTACAATTAACTGTCAGTTTTGCGTCGGATTCGAAAATCTAGACTCACAGGAGATCGACCATAAGGTGCCCGAGGCAGCAATAGACCCTTGGAGACAGGTCGGCCGGAGGACGATGTATTGAATCGCGACGCGATTTGTGTGTTCCATCGTCATTAACAGGCTCTGAACGTTACAATTAACTGTCAGTTTTGCGTCGGATTCGAAAATCTAGACTCACAGGAGATCGACCATAAGGTGCCCGAGGCAGCAATAGACCCTTGGAGACAGGTCGGCCGGAGGACGATGTATTGAATCGCGACGGGATTTGTGTGTTCCATCGTCATTAACAGGCTCTGAACGTTACAATTAACTGTCAGTTTTGCGTCGGATTCGAAAATCTAGACTCACAGGAGATCGACCATAAGGTGCCCGAGGCAGCAATACACTCTTGGAGACAGGTCGGCCGGAGGACGATGTATTGAATCGCGACGCAATTTGTGTGTTCCATCGTCATTAACAGGCTCTGAACCTTACAATTAACTGTCAGTTTTGCGTCGGATTCGAAAATCTAGACTCACAGGAGAACGACCATAAGGTGCCCGAGGCAGCACTAGCCCCTTGGAGACAAGTCGGCTGGAGGACGATGTACTGAATCGCGACGCGATTTGTGTGTTCCATCGTCATTAACAGGCTCTGAACGTTACTATCAACTGTCAGTTTTGCGTCGGATTCGAAAATCTAGACTCACAGGAGAACGACCATAAGGTGCCCGAGGCAGCAATAGACCCATGGAGACAGGTCGGCCGCAGGACGATGTATTGAATCGCGACGCAATTTGTGTGTTCCATCGTCATTAACAGGCTCTGAACGTTACAATTAACTGTCAGTTTTGCGTCGGATTCGAAAATCTAGACTCACAGGAGATCGACCATAAGGTGCCCGAGGCAGCAATAGACCCTTGGAGACAGGTCGGCCGGAGGACGATGTATTGAATCGCGACGGGATTTGTGTGTTCCATCGTCATTAACAGGCTCTGAACGTTACAATTAACTGTCAGTTTTGCGTCGGATTCGAAAATCTAGACTCACAGGAGATCGACCATAAGGTCCCCGAGGCAGCAATAGACCCTTGGAGACAGGTCGGCCGGAGGACGATGTATTGAATCGCGACGCAATTTGTGTGTACCATTGTCATTAAGAGGCTCTGAACCTTACAATTAACGGTCAGTTTTGCGTCAGATTCGAAAATCTAGACTCACAGAAGAACGACCATAAGGTGCCCGAGGCAGCACTAGACCCTTGGAGACAAGTCGGCTGGAGGACGATGTATTGAATCGCGACGCAATTTGTGTGTTCCATCGTCATTAACGGGCTCTGAACGTTACAATTAACTGTCAGTTTTGCGTCGGATTCGATAATCTAGACTCACAGGAGATCGACCATAAGGTGCCCGAGGCAGCAATACACCCTTGGAGACAGGTCGGCCGGAGGACGACGTATTGAATCGCGACGCGATTTGTGTGTTCCATTGTCATTAAGAGGCTCTGAATGTTACAATTAACTGTAAGTTTTGCGTCGGATTCGAAAATCTAGACTCACAGAAGAACGACCATACGGTGCCCGAGGCAGCACTAGACCCTTGGAGACAAGTCGGCTGGAGGACGATGTATTAAATCGCGACGCAATTTGTGTGTTCCATCGTCATTAACAGGCTCTGAACGTTACAATTAACTGTCAGTTTTGCGACGGATTCGAAAATCTAGACTCAGAGGAGAACGACCATAAGGTGCCCGAGGCAGCAATAGACCCTTGGAGACAGGTCGGCCGGAGGACGATGTATTGAATCGCGACGCAATTTGTGTGTTCCATTGTCATTAAGAGGCTCTGAACCTTACGATTAACTGTCAGTTTTGCGTCGCGTCCGAAAATCTAGACTCACAGGAGAACGACAATAAGGTGCCCGAGGCAGCACTAGACCCTTGGAGACAAGTCGGCTGGAGGACGATGTATTGAATCGCGACGCGATTTGTGAGTTCCATTGTCATTTACAGGCTCTGAACTTTACAATTAACTGTCAGGTTTGCGTCGGATTCGAAAATCTAGACTCACAGGAGATCGATCATAAGGTGCCCGAGGCAGCAATAGACCCTTGGAGACAGTTCGGCCGGAGGACGATGTATTGAATCGCGACGCAATTTGTGTGTTCCATTGTCATTAAGAGGCTCTGAACCTTACAATTAACTGTCAGTTTTGCGTCGGATTCGAAAATCTAGACTCACAGAGGAACGACCATAAGGTGCCCGAGACAGCACAAGACCCTTGGAGACAAGTCGGCTGGAGGACGATGTATTGAATCGCGACGAAATTTGTGAGTTCCATTGTCATTAACAGGTTCTGAACGGTACAATTAACTGTCAGTTTTGCGTCGGATTCGAAAATCTAGACTCACGGGAGAACGACCATAAGGTGCCCGAGGCAGCAATAGACCCTTGGAGACAGGTCGGCCGGAGGACGATGTATTGCATCGCGACGGGATTTGTGTGTTCCATCGTCATTAACAGGCTCTGACCGTTACAATTAACTGTCAGTTTTGCGTCGGATTCGAAAATCTAGACTCACAGGAGATCGACCATAAGGTGCCCGAGGCAGCAATAGACCCTTGGAGACAGGTCGGCCGGAGGACGATGTATTGAATCGCGACGGGATTTGTGTGTTCCATCGTCATTAACAGGCTCTGAACGTCACAATTAACTGTCAGTTTTGCGTCGGATTCGAAAATCTAGACTCACAGGAGATCGACCATAAGGTGCCCGAGGCAGCAATAGACTCTTGGAGACAGGTCGGCCGGAGGACGATGTATTGAATCGCGACGCAATTTGTGTGTACCATTGTCATTAAGAGGCTCTGAACCTTACAATTAACGGTCAGTTTTGCGTCAGATTCGAAAATCTAGACTCACAGAAGAACGACCATAAGGTGCCCGAGGCAGCACTAGACCCTTGGAGACAAGTCGGCTGGAGGACGATGTATTGAATCGCGACGCAATTTGTGTGTTCCATCGTCATTAACAGGCTCTGAACGTTACAATTAACTGTCAGTTTTGCGTCGGATTCGATAATCTAGACTCACAGGAGATCGACCATAAGGTGCCCGAGGCAGCAATACACCCTTGGAGACAGGTCGGCCGGAGGACGACGTATTGAATCGCGACGCGATTTGTGTGTTCCATTGTCATTAAGAGGCTCTGAACCTTACAATTAACTGTAAGTTTTGCGTCGGATTCGAAAATCTAGACTCACAGAAGAACGACCATAAGGTGCCCGAGGCAGCACTAGACCCTTGGAGACAAGTCGGCTGGAGGACGATGTATTGAATCGCGACGCAATTTGTGTGTTCCATCGTCATTAACAGGCTCTGAACGTTACAATTAACTGTAAGTTTTGCGACGGATTCGAAAATCTAGACTCAGAGGAGAACGACCACAAGGTGCCCGAGGCAGCAATAGACCCTTGGAGACAGGTCGGCCGGAGGACGATGTATTGAATCGCGACGCAATTTGTGTGTTCCATTGTCATTAAGAGGCTCTGAACCTTACGATTAACTGTCAGTTTTGCGTCGCATTCGAAAAGCTAGACTCACAGGAGAACGACAATAAGGTGCACGAGGCAGCACTAGACCCTTGGAGACAAGTCGGCTGGAGGACGATGTATTGAATCGCGACGCGATTTGTGAGTTCCATTGTCATTTACAGGCTCTGAACTTTACAATTAACTGTCAGTTTTGCGTCGGATTCGAAAATCTAGACTCACAGGAGATCGATCATAAGGTGCCCGAGGCAGCAATAGACCCTTGGAGACAGGTCGGCCGGAGGACGATGTATTGAATCGCGACGCAATTTGTGTGTTCCATTGTCATTAAGAGGCTCTGAACCTTACAATGAACTGTCAGTTTTGCGTCGGATTCGAAAATCTAGACTCACAGGAGATCGATCATAAGGTGCCCGAGGCAGCAATAGACCCTTGGAGACAGGTCGGCCGGAGGACGATGTATTGAATCGCGACGCAATTTGTGTGTTCCATTGTCATTAAGAGGCTCTGAACCTTACAATTAACTGTCAGTTTTGCGTCGGATTCGAAAATCTAGACTCACAGAGGAACGACCATAAGGTGCCCGAGGCAGCACTAGACCCTTGGAGACAAGTCGGCTGGAGGACGATGTATTGAATCGCGACGAAATTTGTGTGTTCCATAGTCATTAACAGGCTCTGAACCTTACAATTAACTGTCAGTTTTGCGTCGGATTCGAAAATCTAGACTCACGGGAGAACGACCATAAGGTGCCCGAGGCAGCAATAGACCCTTGGAGACAGGTCGGCCGGAGGACGATGTATTGAATCGCGACGCAATTTGTGTGTTCCATCGTCATTAACAGGCTCTGAACCTTACAATTAACTGTCAGTTTTGCGTCGGATTCGAAAATCTAGACTCACAGGAGATCGACCATAAGGTGCCCGAGGCAGCAATAGACCCTTGGAGACAGGTCGGCCGGAGGACGATGTATTGAATCGCGACGCGATTTGTGTGTTCCATCGTCATTAACAGGCTCTGAACGTTACAATTAACTGTGAGTTTTGCGTCGGATTCGAAAATCTAGACTCACAGGAGATCGACCATAAGGTGCCCGAGGCAGCACTAGACCCTTGGAGACAGGTCGGCCGGAGGACGATGTATTGAATCGCGACGGGATTTGTGTGTTCCATCGTCATTAACAGGCTCTGAACGTTACAATTAACTGTCAGTTTTGCGTCGGATTCGAAAATCTAGACTCACAGGAGATCGACCATAAGGTGCCCGAGGCAGCAATACACTCTTGGAGACAGGTCGGCCGGAGGACGATGTATTGAATCGCGACGCAATTTGTGTGTTCCATCGTCATTAACAGGCTCTGAACCTTAGAAATAACTGTCAGTTTTGCGTCGGATTCGAAAATCTAGACTCACAGGAGAACGACCATAAGGTGCCCGAGGCAGCACTAGCCCCTTGGAGACAAGTCGGCTGGAGGACGATGTACTGAATCGCGACGCGATTTGTGTGTTCCATCGTCATTAACAGGCTCTGAACGTTACTATCAACTGTCAGTTTTGCGTCGGATTCGAAAATCTAGACTCACAGGAGAACGACCATAAGGTGCCCGAGGCAGCAATAGACCCATGGAGACAGGTCGGCCGCAGGACGATGTATTGAATCGCGACGCAATTTGTGTGTTCCATCGTCATTAACAGGCTCTGAACGTTACAATTAACTGTCAGTTTTGCGTCGGATTCGAAAATCTAGACTCACAGGAGATCGACCATAAGGTGCCCGAGGCAGCAATAGACCCTTGGAGACAGGTCGGCCGGAGGACGATGTATTGAATCGCGACGGGATTTGTGTGTTCCATCGTCATTAACAGGCTCTGAACGTTACAATTAACTGTCAGTTTTGCGTCGGATTCGAAAATCTAGACTCACAGGAGATCGACCATAAGGTCCCCGAGGCAGCAATAGACCCTTGGAGACAGGTCGGCCGGAGGACGATGTATTGAATCGCGACGCAATTTGTGTGTACCATTGTCATTAAGAGGCTCTGAACCTTACAATTAACGGTCAGTTTTGCGTCAGATTCGAAAATCTAGACTCACAGAAGAACGACCATAAGGTGCCCGAGGCAGCACTAGACCCTTGGAGACAAGTCGGCTGGAGGACGATGTATTGAATCGCGACGCAATTTGTGTGTTCCATCGTCATTAACGGGCTCTGAACGTTACAATTAACTGTCAGTTTTGCGTCGGATTCGATAATCTAGACTCACAGGAGATCGACCATAAGGTGCCCGAGGCAGCAATACACCCTTGGAGACAGGTCGGCCGGAGGACGACGTATTGAATCGCGACGCGATTTGTGTGTTCCATTGTCATTAAGAGGCTCTGAACCTTACAATTAACTGTAAGTTTTGCGTCGGATTCGAAAATCTAGACTCACAGAAGAACGACCATACGGTGCCCGAGGCAGCACTAGACCCTTGGAGACAAGTCGGCTGGAGGACGATGTATTGAATCGCGACGCAATTTGTGTGTTCCATCGTCATTAACAGGCTCTGAACGTTACAATTAACTGTCAGTTTTGCGACGGATTCGAAAATCTAGACTCAGAGGAGAACGACCATAAGGTGCCCGAGGCAGCAATAGACCCTTGGAGACAGGTCGGCCGGAGGACGATGTATTGAATCGCGACGCAATTTGTGTGTTCCATTGTCATTAAGAGGCTCTCAACCTTACGATTAACTGTCAGTTTTGCGTCGCGTCCGAAAATCTAGACTCACAGGAGAACGACAATAAGGTGCCCGAGGCAGCACTAGACCCTTGGAGACAAGTCGGCTGGAGGACGATGTATTGAATCGCGACGCGATTTGTGAGTTCCATTGTCATTTACAGGCTCTGAACTTTACAATTAACTGTCAGGTTTGCGTCGGATTCGAAAATCTAGACTCACAGGAGATCGATCATAAGGTGCCCGAGGCAGCAATAGACCCTTGGAGACAGGTCGGCCGGAGGACGATGTATTGAATCGCGACGCAATTTGTGTGTTCCATTGTCATTAAGAGGCTCTGAACCTTACAATTAACTGTCAGTTTTGCGTCGGATTCGAAAATCTAGACTCCCAGAGGAACGACCATAAGGTGCCCGAGGCAGCACTAGACCCTTGGAGACAAATCGGCTGGAGGACGATGTATTGAATCGCGACGAAATTTGTGTGTTCCATCGTCATTAACAGGCTCTGAACGTTACAATTAACTGTCAGTTTTGCGTCGGATTCGAAAATCTAGACTCACGGGAGAACGACCATAAGGTGCCCGAGGCAGCAATAGACCCTTGGAGACAGGTCGGCCGGAGGACGATGTATTGAATCGCGACGGGATTTGTGTGTTCCATCGTCATTAACAGGCTCTGAACCTTACAATTAACTGTAAGTTTTGCGTCGGATTCGAAAATCTAGACTCACAGGAGATCGACCATAAGGTGCCCGAGGCAGCAATAGACCCTTGGAGACAGGTCGGCCGGAGGACGATGTATTGAATCGCGTCGCGATTTGTATGTTCCATCGTCATTAACAGGCTCTGAACGTTACAATTAACTGTCAGTTTTGCGTCGGATTCGAAAATCTAGACTCACAGGAGATCGACCATAAGGTGCCCGAGGCAGCAATAGACCCTTGGAGACAGGTCGGCCGGGGGACGATGTATTGAATCGCGACGGGATTTGTGTGTTCCATCGTCATTAACAGGCTCTGACCGTTACAATTAACTGTCAGTTTTGCGTCGGATTCGAAAATCTAGACTCACAGGAGATCGACCATAAGGTGCCCGAGGCAGCAATAGACCCTTGGAGACAGGTCGGCCGGAGGACGATGTATTGAATCGCGACGCAATTTGTGTGTTCCATCGTCATTAACAGGCTCTGAACGTTACAATTAACTGTCAGTTTTGCGTCGGATTCGAAAATCTAGACTCACAGGAGATCGACCATAAGGTGCCCGAGGCAGCAATACACACTTGGAGACAGGTCGGCCGGAGGACGACGTATTGAATCGCGACGCGATTTGTGTGTTCCATTGTCATTAAGAGGCTCTGAACCTTACAATTAACTGTAAGTTTTGCGTCGGATTCGAAAATCTAGACTCACAGAAGAACGACCATAAGGTGCCCGAGGCAGCACTAGACCCTTGGAGACAAGTCGGCTGGAGGACGATGTATTGAATCGCGACGCAATTTGTGTGTTCCATCGTCATTAACAGGTTCTGAACGTTACAATTAACTGTCAGTTTTGCGTCGGATTCGAAAATCTAGACTCAGAGGAGAACGACCATAAGGTGCCCGAGGCAGCACAAGACCCTTGGAGACAAGTCGGCTGGAGGACGATGTATTGAATCGCGACGCAATTTGTGTGTTCCATCGTCATTAACAGGCTCTGAACGTTACAATTAACTGTCAGTTTTGCGTCGGATTCGAAAATCTAGACTCACAGGAGATCGACCATAAGGTGCCCGAGGCAGCAATAGACCCTTGGAGACAGGTCGGCCGGAGGACGATGTATTGAATCGCGACGCAATTTGTGTGTTACATTGTCATTAAGAGGCTCTGAACCTTACGATTAACTGTCAGTTTTGCGTCGCATTCGAAAATCTAGACTCACAGGAAAACGACAATAAGGTGCACGAGGCAGCACTAGACCCTTGGAGACAAGTCGGCTGGAGGACGATGTATTGAATCGCGACGCGATTTGTGAGTTCCATTGTCATTTACAGGCTCTGAACTTTACAATTAACTGTCAGGTTTGCGTCGGATTCGAAAATCTAGACTCACAGGAGATCGATCATAAGGTGCCCGAGGCAGCAATAGACCCTTGGAGACAGGTCGGCCGGAGGACGATGTATTGAATCGCGACGCAATTTGTGTGTTCCATTGTCATTAAGAGGCTCTGAACCTTACAATTAACTGTCAGTTTTGCGTCGGATTCGAAAATCTAGACTCACAGAGGAACGACCATAAGGTGCCCGAGGCAGCACTGGACCCTTGGAGACAAGTCGGCTGGAGGACGATGTATTGAATCGCGACGAAATTTATGTGTTCCATCGTCATTAACAGGCTCTGAACCTTACAATTAACTGTCAGTTTTGCGTCGGATTCGAAAATCTAGACTCACGGGAGAACGACCATAAGGTGCCCGAGGCAGCAATAGACCCTTGGAGACAGGTCGGCCGGAGGACGATGTATTGAATCGCGACGCAATTTGTGTGTTCCATCGTCATTAACAGGCTCTGAACCTTACAATTAACTGTCAGTTTTGCGTCGGATTCGAAAATCTAGACTCACAGGAGATCGACCATAAGGTGCCCGAGGCAGCAATAGACCCTTGGAGACAGGTCGGCCGGAGGACGATGTATTGAATCGCGACGCGATTTGTGTGTTCCATCGTCATTAACAGGCTCTGAACGTTACAATTAACTGTCAGTTTTGCGTCGGATTCGAAAATCTAGACTCACAGGAGATCGACCATAAGGTGCCCGAGGCAGCAATAGACCCTTGGAGACAGGTCGGCCGGAGGACGATGTATTGAATCGCGACGGGATTTGTGTGTTCCATCGTCATTAACAGGCTCTGAACGTTACAATTAACTGTCAGTTTTGCGTCGGATTCGAAAATCTAGACTCACAGGAGATCGACCATAAGGTGCCCGAGGCAGCAATACACTCTTGGAGACAGGTCGGCCGGAGGACGATGTATTGAATCGCGACGCAATTTGTGTGTTCCATCGTCATTAACAGGCTCTGAACCTTACAATTAACTGTCAGTTTTGCGTCGGATTCGAAAATCTAGACTCACAGGAGAACGACCATAAGGTGCCCGAGGCAGCACTAGCCCCTTGGAGACAAGTCGGCTGGAGGACGATGTACTGAATCGCGACGCGATTTGTGTGTTCCATCGTCATTAACAGGCTCTGAACGTTACTATCAACTGTCAGTTTTGCGTCGGATTCGAAAATCTAGACTCAGAGGAGAACGACCATAAGGTGCCCGAGGCAGCAATAGACCCATGGAGACAGGTCGGCCGCAGGACGATGTATTGAATCGCGACGCAATTTGTGTGTTCCATCGTCATTAACAGGCTCTGAACGTTACAATTAACTGTCAGTTTTGCGTCGGATTCGAAAATCTAGACTCACAGGAGATCGACCATAAGGTGCCCGAGGCAGCAATAGACCCTTGGAGACAGGTCGGCCGGAGGACGATGTATTGAATCGCGACGGGATTTGTGTGTTCCATCGTCATTAACAGGCTCTGAACGTTACAATTAACTGTCAGTTTTGCGTCGGATTCGAAAATCTAGACTCACAGGAGATCGACCATAAGGTCCCCGAGGCAGCAATAGACCCTTGGAGACAGGTCGGCCGGAGGACGATGTATTGAATCGCGACGCAATTTGTGTGTACCATTGTCATTAAGAGGCTCTGAACCTTACAATTAACGGTCAGTTTTGCGTCAGATTCGAAAATCTAGACTCACAGAAGAACGACCATAAGGTGCCCGAGGCAGCACTAGACCCTTGGAGACAAGTCGGCTGGAGGACGATGTATTGAATCGCGACGCAATTTGTGTGTTCCATCGTCATTAACGGGCTCTGAACGTTACAATTAACTGTCAGTTTTGCGTCGGATTCGATAATCTAGACTCACAGGAGATCGACCATAAGGTGCCCGAGGCAGCAATACACCCTTGGAGACAGGTCGGCCGGAGGACGACGTATTGAATCGCGACGCGATTTGTGTGTTCCATTGTCATTAAGAGGCTCTGAACCTTACAATTAACTGTAAGTTTTGCGTCGGATTCGAAAATCTAGACTCACAGAAGAACGACCATACGGTGCCCGAGGCAGCACTAGACCCTTGGAGACAAGTCGGCTGGAGGACGATGTATTGAATCGCGACGCAATTTGTGTGTTCCATCGTCATTAACAGGCTCTGAACGTTACAATTAACTGTCAGTTTTGCGACGGATTCGAAAATCTAGACTCAGAGGAGAACGACCATAAGGTGCCCGAGGCAGCAATAGACCCTTGGAGACAGGTCGGCCGGAGGACGATGTATTGAATCGCGACGCAATTTGTGTGTTCCATTGTCATTAAGAGGCTCTGAACCTTACGATTAACTGTCAGTTTTGCGTCGCATTCGAAAATCTAGACTCACAGGAGAACGACAATAAGGTGCCCGAGGCAGCACTAGACCCTTGGAGACAAGTCGGCTGGAGGACGATGTATTGAATCGCGACGCGATTTGTGAGTTCCATTGTCATTTACAGGCTCTGAACTTTACAATTAACTGTCAGGTTTGCGTCGGATTCGAAAATCTAGACTCACAGGAGATCGATCATAAGGTGCCCGAGACAGCAATAGACCCTTGGAGACAGGTCGGCCGGAGGACGATGTATTGAATCGCGACGCAATTTGTGTGTTCCATTGTCATTAAGAGGCTCTGAACCTTACAATTAACTGTCAGTTTTGCGTCGGATTCGAAAATCTAGACTCACAGAGGAACGACCATAAGGTGCCCGAGGCAGCACTAGACCCTTGGAGACAAGTCGGCTGGAGGACGATGTATTGAATCGCGACGAAATTTGTGTGTTCCATCGTCATTAACAGGTTCTGAACGTTACAATTAACTGTCAGTTTTGCGGCGGATTCGAAAATCTAGACTCAGAGGAGAACGACCATAAGGTGCCCGAGGCAGCAATAGACCCTTGGAGACAGGTCGGCCGGAGGACGATGTATTGAATCGCGACGGGATTTGTTGTGTTCCATCGTCATTAACAGGCTCTGAACGTTACAATTAACTGTCAGTTTTGCGTCGGATTCGAAAATCTAGACTCACAGGAGATCGACCATAAGGTGCCCGAGGCAGCAATACACTCTTGGAGACAGGTCGGCCGGAGGACGATGTATTGAATCGCGACGCAATTTGTGTGTTCCATCGTCATTAACAGGCTCTGAACATTACAATTAACTGTCAGTTTTGCGTCGGATTCGAAAATCTAGACTCACAGGAGAACGACCATAAGGTGCCCGAGGCAGCACTAGCCCCTTGGAGACAAGTCGGCTGGAGGACGATGTACTGAATCGCGACGCGATTTGTGTGTTCCATCGTCATTAACAGGCTCTGAACGTTACTATCAACTGTCAGTTTTGCGTCGGATTCGAAAATCTAGACTCAGAGGAGAACGACCATAAGGTGCCCGAGGCAGCAATAGACCCATGGAGACAGGTCGGCCGCAGGACGATGTATTGAATCGCGACGCAATTTGTGTGTTCCATCGTCATTAACAGGCTCTGAACGTTACAATTAACTGTCAGTTTTGCGTCGGATTCGAAAATCTAGACTCACAGGAGATCGACCATAAGGTGCCCGAGGCAGCAATAGACCCTTGGAGACAGGTCGGCCGGAGGACGATGTATTGAATCGCGACGGGATTTGTGTGTTCCATCGTCATTAACAGGCTCTGAACGTTACAATTAACTGTCAGTTTTGCGTCGGATTCGAAAATCTAGACTCACAGGAGATCGACCATAAGGTCCCCGAGGCAGCAATAGACCCTTGGAGACAGGTCGGCCGGAGGACGATGTATTGAATCGCGACGCAATTTGTGTGTACCATTGTCATTAAGAGGCTCTGAACCTTACAATTAACGGTCAGTTTTGCGTCAGATTCGAAAATCTAGACTCACAGAAGAACGACCATAAGGTGCCCGAGGCAGCACTAGACCCTTGGAGACAAGTCGGCTGGAGGACGATGTATTGAATCGCGACGCAATTTGTGTGTTCCATCGTCATTAACGGGCTGTGAACGTTACAATTAACTGTCAGTTTTGCGTCGGATTCGATAATCTAGACTCACAGGAGATCGACCATAAGGTGCCCGAGGCAGCAATACACCCTTGGAGACAGGTCGGCCGGAGGACGACGTATTGAATCGCGACGCGATTTGTGTGTTCCATTGTCATTAAGAGGCTCTGAACCTTACAATTAACTGTAAGTTTTGCGTCGGATTCGAAAATCTAGACTCACAGAAGAACGACCATACGGTGCCCGAGACAGCACTAGACCCTTGGAGACAAGTCGGCTGGAGGACGATGTATTGAATCGCGACGCAATTTGTGTGTTCCATCGTCATTAACAGGCTCTGAACGTTACAATTAACTGTCAGTTTTGCGACGGATTCGAAAATCTAGACTCAGAGGAGAACGACCATAAGGTGCCCGAGGCAGCAATAGACCCTTGGAGACAGGTCGGCCGGAGGACGATGTATTGAATCGCGACGCAATTTGTGTGTTCCATTGTCATTAAGAGGCTCTGAACCTTACGATTAACTGTCAGTTTTGCGTCGCATTCGAAAATCTAGACTCACAGGAGAACGACAATAAGGTGCCCGAGGCAGCACTAGACCCTTGGAGACAAGTCGGCTGGAGGACGATGTATTGAATCGCGACGCGATTTGTGAGTTCCATTGTCATTTACAGGCTCTGAACTTTACAATTAACTGTCAGGTTTGCGTCGGATTCGAAAATCTAAACTCACAGGAGATCGATCATAAGGTGCCCGAGGCAGCAATAGACCCTTGGAGACAGGTCGGCCGGAGGACGATGTATTGAATCGCGACGGGATTTGTGTGTTCCATCGTCATTAACAGGCTCTGAACCTTACGATTAACTGTAAGTTTTGCGTCGGATTCGAAAATCTAGACTCACAGGAGATCGACCATAAGGTGCCCGAGGCAGCAATAGACCCTTGGAGACAGGTCGGCCGGAGGACGATGTATTGAATCGCGACGCGATTTGTATGTTCCATCGTCATTAACAGGCTCTGAACGTTACAATTAACTGTCAGTTTTGCGTCGGATTCGAAAATCTAGACTCACAGGAGATCGACCATAAGGTGCCCGAGGCAGCAATAGACCCTTGGAGACAGGTCGGCCGGGGGACGATGTATTGAATCGCGACGGGATTTGTGTGTTCCATCGTCATTAACAGGCTCTGACCGTTACAATTAACTGTCAGTTTTGCGTCGGATTCGAAAATCTAGACTCACAGGAGATCGACCATAAGGTGCCCGAGGCAGCAATAGACCCTTGGAGACAGGTCGGCCGGAGGACGATGTATTGAATCGCGACGGGATTTGTGTGTTCCATCGTCATTAACAGGCTCTGAACGTTACAATTAACTGTCAGTTTTGCGTCGGATTCGAAAATCTAGACTCACAGGAGATCGACCATAAGGTGCCCGAGGCAGCAATACACACTTGGAGACAGGTCGGCCGGAGGACGACGTATTGAATCGCGACGCGATTTGTGTGTTCCATTGTCATTAAGAGGCTCTGAACCTTACAATTAACTGTAAGTTTTGCGTCGGATTCGAAAATCTAGACTCACAGAAGAACGACCATAAGGTGCCCGAGGCAGCACTAGACCCTTGGAGACAAGTCGGCTGGAGGACGATGTTCTGAATCGCGACGCAATTTGTGTGTTCCATCGTCATTAACAGGTTCTGAACGTTACAATTAACTGTCAGTTTTGCGTCGGATTCGAAAATCTAGACTCACAGGAGATCGACCATAAGGTGCCCGAGGCAGCAATAGACCCTTGGAGACAGGTCGGCCGGAGGACGATGTATTGAATCGCGACGCAATTTGTGTGTTACATTGTCATTAAGAGGTTCTGAACCTTACGATTAACTGTCAGTTTTGCGTCGCATTCGAAAATCTAGACTCACAGGAAAACGACAATAAGGTGCACGAGGCAGCACTAGACCCTTGGAGACAAGTCGGCTGGAGGACGATGTATTGAATCGCGACGCGATTTGTGAGTTCCATTGTCATTTACAGGCTCTGAACTTTACAATTAACTGTCAGGTTTGCGTCGGATTCGAAAATCTAGACTCACAGGAGATCGATCATAAGGTGCCCGAGGCAGCAATAGACCCTTGGAGACAGGTCGGCCGGAGGACGATGTATTGAATCGCGACGCAATTTGTGTGTTCCATTGTCATTAAGAGGCTCTGAACCTTACAATTAACTGTCAGTTTTGCGTCGGATTCGAAAATCTAGACTCACAGAGGAACGACCATAAGGTGCCCGAGGCAGCACTAGACCCTTGGCGACAAGTCGGCTGGAGGACGATGTATTGAATCGCGACGAAATTTATGTGTTCCATCGTCATTAACAGGCTCTGAACCTTACAATTAACTGTCAGTTTTGCGTCGGATTCGAAAATCTAGACACACGGGAGAACGACCATAAGGTGCCCGGGGCAGCAATAGACCCTTGGAGACAGGTCGGCCGGAGGACGATGTATTGAATCGCGACGCAATTTGTGTGTTCCATCGTCATTAACAGGCTCTGAACCTTACAATTAACTGTCAGTTTTGCGTCGGATTCGAAAATCTAGACTCACAGGAGATCGACCATAAGGTGCCCGAGGCAGCAATAGACCCTTGGAGACAGGTCGGCCGGAGGACGATGTATTGAATCGCGACGCGATTTGTGTGTTCCATCGTCATTAACAGGCTCTGAACGTTACAATTAACTGTCAGTTTTGCGTCGGATTCGAAAATCTAGACTCACAGGAGATCGACCATAAGGTGCCCGAGGCAGCAATAGACCCTTGGAGACAGGTCGGCCGGAGGACGATGTATTGAATCTCGACGGGATTTGTGTGTTCCATCGTCATTAACAGGCTCTGAACGTTACAATTAACTGTCAGTTTTGCGTCGGATTCGAAAATCTAGACTCACGGGAGAACGACCATAAGGTGCCCGAGGCAGCAATAGACCCTTGGAGACAGGTCGGCCGGAGGACGATGTATTGAATCGCGACGCAATTTGTGTGTTCCATCGTCATTAACAGGCCCTGAACCTTACAATTAACTGTCAGTTTTGCGTCGGATTCGAAAATCTAGACTCACAGGAGAACGACCATAAGGTGCCCGAGGCAGCACTAGCCCCTTGGAGACAAGTCGGCTGGAGGACGATGTATTGAATCGCGACGCGATTTGTGTGTTCCATCGTCATTAACAGGCTCTGAACGTTACTATCAACTGTCAGTTTTGCGTCGGATTCGAAAATCTAGACTCACAGGAGAACGACCATAAGGTGCCCGAGGCAGCAATAGACCCATGGAGACAGGTCGGCCGGAGGACGATGTATTGAATCGCGACGCAATTTGTGTGTTCCATCGTCATTAACAGGCTCTGAACGTTACAATTAACTGTCAGTTTTGCGTCGGATTCGAGAATCTAGACTCACAGGAGATCGACCATAAGGTGCCCGAGGCAGCAATAGACCCTTGGAGACAGGTCGGCCGGAGGACGATGTATTGAATCGCGACGGGATTTGTGTGTTCCATCGTCATTAACAGGCTCTGAACCTTACGATTAACTGTCAGTTTTGCGTCGCATTCGAAAATCTAGACTCACAGGAGAACGACAATAAGGTGCCCGAGGCAGCACTAGACCCTTGGAGACAAGTCGGCTGGAGGACGATGTATTGAATCGCGACGCGATTTGTGAGTTCCATTGTCATTTACAGGCTCTGAACTTTACAATTAACTGTCAGGTTTGCGTCGGATTCGAAAATCTAGACTCACAGGAGATCGATCATAAGGTGCCCGAGGCAGCAATAGACCCTTGGAGACAGGTCGGCCGGAGGACGATGTATTGAATCGCGACGGGATTTGTGTGTTCCATCGTCATTAACAGGCTCTGAACCTTACAATTAACTGTAAGTTTTGCGTCGGATTCGAAAATCTAGACTCACAGGAGATCGACCATAAGGTGCCCGAGGCAGCAATAGACCCTTGGAGACAGGTCGGCCGGAGGACGATGTATTGAATCGCGACGCGATTTGTATGTTCCATCGTCATTAACAGGCTCTGAACGTTACAATTAACTGTCAGTTTTGCGTCGGATTCGAAAATCTAGACTCACAGGAGATCGACCATAAGGTGCCCGAGGCAGCAATAGACCCTTGGAGACAGGTCGGCCGGGGGACGATGTATTGAATCGCGACGGGATTTGTGTGTTCCATCGTCATTAACAGGCTCTGACCGTTACAATTAACTGTCAGTTTTGCGTCGGATTCGAAAATCTAGACTCACAGGAGATCGACCATAAGGTGCCCGAGGCAGCAATAGACCCTTGGAGACAGGTCGGCCGGAGGACGATGTATTGAATCGCGACGGGATTTGTGTGTTCCATCGTCATTAACAGGCTCTGAACGTTACAATTAACTGTCAGTTTTGCGTCGGATTCGAAAATCTAGACTCACAGGAGATCGACCATAAGGTGCCCGAGGCAGCAATACACACTTGGAGACAGGTCGGCCGGAGGACGACGTATTGAATCGCGACGCGATTTGTGTGTTCCATTGTCATTAAGAGGCTCTGAACCTTACAATTAACTGTAAGTTTTGCGTCGGATTCGAAAATCTAGACTCACAGAAGAACGACCATAAGGTGCCCGAGGCAGCACTAGACCCTTGGAGACAAGTCGGCTGGAGGACGATGTATTGAATCGCGACGCAATTTGTGTGTTCCATCGTCATTAACAGGTTCTGAACGTTACAATTAACTGTCAGTTTTGCGTCGGATTCGAAAATCTAGACTCAGAGGAGAACGACCATAAGGTGCCCGAGGCAGCAATAGACCCTTGGAGACAGGTCGGCCGGAGGACGATGTATTGAATCGCGACGCAATTTGTGTGTACCATTGTCATTAAGAGGCTCTGAACCTTACAATTAACGGTCAGTTTTGCGTCAGATTCGAAAATCTAGACTCACAGAAGAACGACCATAAGGTGCCCGAGGCAGCACTAGACCCTTGGAGACAAGTCGGCTGGAGGACGATGTATTGAATCGCGACGCAATTTGTGTGTTCCATCGTCATTAACAGGCTCTGAACGTTACAATTAACTGTCAGTTTTGCGTCGGATTCGAAAATCTAGACTCACAGGAGATCGACCATAAGGTGCCCGAGGCAGCAATAGACCCTTGGAGACAGGTCGGCCGGAGGACGATGTATTGAATCGCGACGCAATTTGTGTGTTACATTGTCATTAAGAGGTTCTGAACCTTACGATTAACTGTCAGTTTTGCGTCGCATTCGAAAATCTAGACTCACAGGAAAACGACAATAAGGTGCACGAGGCAGCACTAGACCCTTGGAGACAAGTCGGCTGGAGGACGATGTATTGAATCGCGACGCGATTTGTGAGTTCCATTGTCATTTACAGGCTCTGAACTTTACAATTAACTGTCAGGTTTGCGTCGGATTCGAAAATCTAGACTCACAGGAGATCGATCATAAGGTGCCCAGGGCAGCAATAGACCCTTGGAGACAGGTCGGCCGGAGGACGATGTATTGAATCGCGACGCAATTTGTGTGTTCCATTGTCATTAAGAGGCTCTGAACCTTACAATTAACTGTCAGTTTTGCGTCGGATTCGAAAATCTAGACTCACAGAGGAACGACCATAAGGTGCCCGAGGCAGCACTAGACCCTTGGAGACAAGTCGGCTGGAGGACGATGTATTGAATCGCGACGAAATTTATGTGTTCCATCGTCATTAACAGGCTCTGAACCTTACAATTAACTGTCAGTTTTGCGTCGGATTCGAAAATCTAGACACACGGGAGAACGACCATAAGGTGCCCGAGGCAGCAATAGACCCTTGGAGACAGGTCGGCCGGAGGACGATGTATTGAATCGCGACGCAATTTGTGTGTTCCATCGTCATTAACAGGCTCTGAACCTTACAATTAACTGTCAGTTTTGCGTCGGATTCGAAAATCTAGACTCACAGGAGATCGACCATAAGGTGCCCGAGGCAGCAATAGACCCTTGGAGACAGGTCGGCCGGAGGACGATGTATTGAATCGCGACGCGATTTGTGTGTTCCATCGTCATTAACAGGCTCTGAACGTTACAATTAACTGTCAGTTTTGCGTCGGATTCGAAAATCTAGACTCACAGGAGATCGACCATAAGGTGCCCGAGGCAGCAATAGACCCTTGGAAACAGGTCGGCCGGAGGACGATGTATTGAATCGCGACGGGATTTGTGTGTTCCATCGTCATTAACAGGCTCTGAACGTTACAATTAACTGTCAGTTTTGCGTCGGATTCGAAAATCTAGACTCACGGGAGAACGACCATAAGGTGCCCGAGGCAGCAATAGACCCTTGGAGACAGGTCGGCCGGAGGACGATGTATTGAATCGCGACGCAATTTGTGTGTTCCATCGTCATTAACAGGCCCTGAACCTTACAATTAACTGTCAGTTTTGCGTCGGATTCGAAAATCTAGACTCACAGGAGAACGACCATAAGGTGCCCGAGGCAGCACTAGCCCCTTGGAGACAAGTCGGCTGGAGGACGATGTATTGAATCGCGACGCGATTTGTGTGTTCCATCGTCATTAACAGGCTCTGAACGTTACTATCAACTGTCAGTTTTGCGTCGGATTCGAAAATCTAGACTCACAGGAGAACGACCATAAGGTGCCCGAGGCAGCAATAGACCCATGGAGACAGGTCGGCCGGAGGACGATGTATTGAATCGCGACGCAATTTGTGTGTTCCATCGTCATTAACAGGCTCTGAACGTTACAATTAACTGTCAGTTTTGCGTCGGATTCGAGAATCTAGACTCACAGGAGATCGACCATAAGGTGCCCGAGGCAGCAATAGACCCTTGGAGACAGGTCGGCCGGAGGACGATGTATTGAATCGCGACGGGATTTGTGTGTTCCATCGTCATTAACAGGCTCTGAACGTTACAATTAACTGTCAGTTTTGCGTCGGATTCGAAAATCTAGACTCACAGGAAATCGACCATAAGGTCCCCGAGGCAGCAATAGACCCTTGGAGACAGGTCGGCCGGAGGACGATGTATTGAATCGCGACGCAATTTGTGTGTACCATTGTCATTAAGAGGCTCTGAACCTTACAATTAACGGTCAGTTTTGCGTCAGATTCGAAAATCTAGACTCACAGAAGAACGACCATAAGGTGCCCGAGGCAGCACTAGACCCTTGGAGACAAGTCGGCTGGAGGACTATGTATTGAATCGCGACGCAATTTGTGTGTTCCATCGTCATTAACGGGCTCTGAACGTTACAATTAACTGTCAGTTTTGCGTCGGATTCGATAATCTAGACTCACAGGAGATCGACCATAAGGTGCCCGAGGCAGCAATACACTCTTGGAGACAGGTCGGCCGGATGACGACGTATTGAATCGCGACGCGAATTGTGTGTTCCATTGTCATTAAGAGGCTCTGAACCTTACAATTAACTGTAAGTTTTGCGTCGGATTCGAAAATCTAGACTCACAGAAGAACGACCATACGGTGCCCGAGGCAGCAATAGACCCTTGGAGACAGGTCGGCCGGAGGACGATGTATTGAATCGCGACGCAATTTGTGTGTTCCATTGTCATTAAGAGGCTCTGAACCTTACGATTAACTGTCAGTTTTGCGTCGCATTCGAAAATCTAGACTCACAGGAGAACGACAATAAGGTGCCCGAGGCAGCACTAGACCCTTGGAGACAAGTCGGCTGGAGGACGATGTATTGAATCGCGACGCGATTTGTGAGTTCCATTGTCATTTACAGGCTCTGAACTTTACAATTAACTGTCAGGTTTGCGTCGGATTCGAAAATCTAGACTCACAGGAGATTGATCATAAGGTGCCCGAGGCAGCAATAGACCCTTGGAGACAGGTCGGCCGGAGGA
Source organism: Schistocerca nitens (assembly GCF_023898315.1). Classification (NCBI taxonomy): domain Eukaryota; kingdom Metazoa; phylum Arthropoda; class Insecta; order Orthoptera; family Acrididae; genus Schistocerca; species Schistocerca nitens. The sequence continues at coordinate 1,197,113,923 of NC_064615.1, read as the reverse complement.
CGATGTATTGAATCGCGACGCAATTTGTGTGTTCCATTGTCATTAAGAGGCTCTGAACCTTACAATTAACTGTCAGTTTTGCGTCGGATTCGAAAATCTAGACTCACAGAGGAACGACCATAAGGTGCCCGAGGCAGCAATAGACCCTTGGAGACAGGTCGGCCGGAGGACGATGTATTGAATCGCGACGCAATTTGTGTGTTCCATCGTCATTAACAGGCTCTGAACCTTACAATTAACTGTCAGTTTTGCGTCGGATTCGAAAATCTAGACTCACAGGAGAACGACCATAAGGTGCCCGAGGCAGCACTAGCCCCTTGGAGACAAGTCGGCTGGAGGACGATGTACTGAATCGCGACGCGATTTGTGTGTTCCATTGTCATTAACAGGCTCTGAACGTTACTATCAACTGTCAGTTTTGCGTCGGATTCGAAAATCTAGACTCAGAGGAGAACGACCATAAGGTGCCCGAGGCAGCAATAGACCCTTGGAGACAGGTCGGCCGGAGGACGATGTATTGAATCGCGACGGGATTTGTGTGTTCCATCGTCATTAACAGGCTCTGAACGTTACAATTAACTGTCAGTTTTGCGTCGGATTCGAAAATCTAGACTCACAGGAGATCGACCATAAGGTGCCCGAGGCAGCAATACACTCTTGGAGACAGGTCGGCCGGAGGACGATGTATTGAATCGCGACGCAATTTGTGTGTTCCATCGTCATTAACAGGCTCTGAACCTTACAATTAACTGTCAGTTTTGCGTCGGATTCGAAAATCTAGACTCACAGGAGAACGACCATAAGGTGCCCGAGGCAGCACTAGCCCCTTGGAGACAAGTCGGCTGGAGGACGATGTACTGAATCGCGACGCGATTTGTGTGTTCCATTGTCATTAACAGGCTCTGAACGTTACTATCAACTGTCAGTTTTGCGTCGGATTCGAAAATCTAGACTCAGAGGAGAACGACCATAAGGTGCCCGAGGCAGCAATAGACCCATGGAGACAGGTCGGCCGGAGGACGATGTATTGAATCGCGACGCAATTTGTGTGTTCCATCGTCATTAACAGGCTCTGAACCTTACAATTAACTGTCAGTTTTGCGTCGGATTCGAAAATCTAGACTCACAGGAGAACGACCATAAGGTGCCCGAGGCAGCACTAGCCCCTTGGAGACAAGTCGGCTGGAGGACGATGTACTGAATCGCGACGCGATTTGTGTGTTCCATTGTCATTAACAGGCTCTGAACGTTACTATCAACTGTCAGTTTTGCGTCGGATTCGAAAATCTAGACTCAGAGGAGAACGACCATAAGGTGCCCGAGGCAGCAATAGACCCATGGAGACAGGTCGGCCGCAGGACGATGTATTGAATCGCGACGCAATTTGTGTGTTCCATCGTCATTAACAGGCTCTGAACGTTACAATTAACTGTCAGTTTTGCGTCGGATTCGAAAATCTAGACTCACAGGAGATCGACCATAAGGTGCCCGAGGCAGCAATAGACCCTTGGAGACAGGTCGGCCGGAGGACGATGTATTGAATCGCGACGGGATTTGTGTGTTCCATCGTCATTAACAGGCTCTGAACGTTACAATTAACTGTCAGTTTTGCGTCGGATTCGAAAATCTAGACTCACAGGAGATCGACCATAAGGTCCCCGAGGCAGCAATAGACCCTTGGAGACAGGTCGGCCGGAGGACGATGTATTGAATCGCGACGCAATTTGTGTGTACCATTGTCATTAAGAGGCTCTGAACCTTACAATTAACGGTCAGTTTTGCGTCAGATTCGAAAATCTAGACTCACAGAAGAACGACCATAAGGTGCCCGAGGCAGCACTAGACCCTTGGAGACAAGTCGGCTGGAGGACGATGTATTGAATCGCGACGCAATTTGTGTGTTCCATCGTCATTAACGGGCTCTGAACGTTACAATTAACTGTCAGTTTTGCGTCGGATTCGATAACCTAGACTCACAGGAGATCGACCATAAGGTGCCCGAGGCAGCAATACACCCTTGGAGACAGGTCGGCCGGAGGACGACGTATTGAATCGCGACGCGATTTGTGTGTTCCATTGTCATTAAGAGGCTCTGAACCTTACGATTAACTGTCAGTTTTGCGTCGCATTCGAAAATCTAGACTCACAGGAGAACGACAATAAGGTGCCCGAGGCAGCACTAGACCCTTGGAGACAAGTCGGCTGGAGGACGATGTATTGAATCGCGACGCGATTTGTGAGTTCCATTGTCATTTACAGGCTCTGAACTTTACAATTAACTGTCAGGTTTGCGTCGGATTCGAAAATCTAGACTCACAGGAGATCGATCATAAGGTGCCCAAGGCAGCAATAGACCCTTGGAGACAGGTCGGCCGGAGGACGATGTATTGAATCGCGACGCAATTTGTGTGTTCCATTGTCATTAAGAGGCTCTGAACCTTACAATTAACTGTCAGTTTTGCGTCGGATTCGAAAATCTAGACTCACAGAGGAACGACCATAAGGTGCCCGAGGCAGCACTAGACCCTTGGAGACAAGTCGGCTGGAGGACGATGTATTGAATCGCGACGAAATTTATGTGTTCCATCGTCATTAACAGGCTCTGAACCTTACAATTAACTGTCAGTTTTGCGTCGGATTCGAAAATCTAGACTCACGGGAGAACGACCATAAGGTGCCCGAGGCAGCAATAGACCCTTGGAGACAGGTCGGCCGGAGGACGATGTATTGAATCGCGACGCAATTTGTGTGTTCCATCGTCATTAACAGGCTCTGAACCTTACAATTAACTGTCAGTTTTGCGTCGGATTCGAAAATCTAGACTCACAGGAGATCGACCATAAGGTGCCCGAGGCAGCAATAGACCCTTGGAGACAGGTCGGCCGGAGGACGATGTATTGAATCGCGACGCGATTTGTGTGTTCCATCGTCATTAACAGGCTCTGAACGTTACAATTAACTGTCAGTTTTGCGTCGGATTCGAAAATCTAGACTCACAGGAGATCGACCATAAGGTGCCCGAGGCAGCAATAGACCCTTGGAGACAGGTCGGCCGGAGGACGATGTATTGAATCGCGACGGGATTTGTGTGTTCCATCGTCATTAACAGGCTCTGAACGTTACAATTAACTGTCAGTTTTGCGTCGGATTCGAAAATCTAGACTCACAGGAGATCGACCATAAGGTGCCCGAGGCAGCAATACACTCTTGGAGACAGGTCGGCCGGAGGACGATGTATTGAATCGCGACGCAATTTGTGTGTTCCATCGTCATTAACAGGCTCTGAACCTTACAATTAACTGTCAGTTTTGCGTCGGATTCGAAAATCTAGACTCACAGGAGAACGACCATAAGGTGCCCGAGGCAGCACTAGCCCCTTGGAGACAAGTCGGCTGGAGGACGATGTACTGAATCGCGACGCGATTTGTGTGTTCCATCGTCATTAACAGGCTCTGAACGTTACTATCAACTGTCAGTTTTGCGTCGGATTCGAAAATCTAGACTCAGAGGAGAACGACCATAAGGTGCCCGAGGCAGCAATAGACCCATGGAGACAGGTCGGCCGCAGGGAAATGTATTGAATCGCGACGCAATTTGTGTGTTCCATCGTCATTAACAGGCTCTGAACGTTACAATTAACTGTCAGTTTTGCGTCGGATTCGAAAATCTAGACTCACAGGAGATCGACCATAAGGTGCCCGAGGCAGCAATAGACCCTTGGAGACAGGTCGGCCGGAGGACGATGTATTGAATCGCGACGGGATTTGTGTGTTCCATCGTCATTAACAGGCTCTGAACGTTACAATTAACTGTCAGTTTTGCGTCGGATTCGAAAATCTAGACTCACAGGAGATCGACCATAAGGTCCCCGAGGCAGCAATAGACCCTTGGAGACAGGTCGGCCGGAGGACGATGTATTGAATCGCGACGCAATTTGTGTGTACCATTGTCATTAAGAGGCTCAGAACCTTACAATTAACGGTCAGTTTTGCGTCAGATTCGAAAATCTAGACTCACAGAAGAACGACCATAAGGTGCCCGAGGCAGCACTAGACCCTTGGAGACAAGTCGGCTGGAGGACGATGTATTGAATCGCGACGCAATTTGTGTGTTCCATCGTCATTAACGGGCTCTGAACGTTACAATTAACTGTCAGTTTTGCGTCGGATTCGATAATCTAGACTCACAGGAGATCGACCATAAGGTGCCCGAGGCAGCAATACACCCTTGGAGACAGGTCGGCCGGAGGACGACGTATTGAATCGCGACGCGATTTGTGTGTTCCATTGTCATTAAGAGGCTCTGAACCTTACAATTAACTGTAAGTTTTGCGTCGGATTCGAAAATCTAGACTCACAGAAGAACGACCATACGGTGCCCGAGGCAGCACTAGACCCTTGGAGACAAGTCGGCTGGAGGACGATGTATTGAATCGCGACGCAATTTGTGTGTTCCATCGTCATTAACAGGCTCTGAACGTTACAATTAACTGTCAGTTTTGCGACGGATTCGAAAATCTAGACTCAGAGGAGAACGACCATAAGGTGCCCGAGGCAGCAATAGACCCTTGGAGACAGGTCGGCCGGAGGACGATGTATTGAATCGCGACGCAATTTGTGTGTTCCATTGTCATTAAGAGGCTCTGAACCTTACGATTAACTGTCAGTTTTGCGTCGCATTCGAAAATCTAGACTCAAAGGAGAACGACAATAAGGTGCCCGAGGCAGCACTAGACCCTTGGAGACAAGTCGGCTGGAGGACGATGTATTGATTCGCGACGCGATTTGTGAGTTCCATTGTCATTTACAGGCTCTGAACTTTACAATTAACTGTCAGGTTTGCGTCGGATTCGAAAATCTAGACTCACAGGAGATCGATCATAAGGTGCCCGAGGCAGCAATAGACCCTTGGAGACAGGTCGGCCGGAGGACGATGTATTGAATCGCGACGCAATTTGTGTGTTCCATTGTCATTAAGAGGCTCTGAACCTTACAATTAACTGTCAGTTTTGCGTCGGATTCGAAAATCTAGACTCACAGAGGAACGACCATAAGGTGCCCGAGGCAGCACTAGACCCTTGGAGACAAGTCGGCTGGAGGACGATGTATTGAATCGCGACGAAATTTGTGTGTTCCATCGTCATTAACAGGTTCTGAACGTTACAATTAACTGTCAGTTTTGCGTCGGATTCGAAAATCTAGACTCAGAGGAGAACGACCATAAGGTGCCCGAGGCAGCAATAGACCCTTGGAGACAGGTCGGCCGGAGGACGATGTATTGAATCGCGACGCAATTTGTCTGTTCCATTGTCATTAAGAGGCTCTGAACCTTACGATTAACTGTCAGTTTTGCGTCGCATTCGAAAATCTAGACTCACAGGAGAACGACAATAAGGTGCCCGAGGCAGCACTAGACCCTTGGAGACAAGTCGGCTGGAGGACGATGTATTGAATCGCGACGCGATTTGTGAGTTCCATTGTCATTTACAGGCTCTGAACGTTACAATTAACTGTCAGGTTTGCGTCGGATTCGAAAATCTAGACTCACAGGAGATCGATCATAAGGTGCCCGAGGCAGCAATAGACCCTTGGAGACAGGTCGGCCGGAGGACGATGTATTGAATCGCGACGCAATTTGTGTGTTCCATTGTCATTAAGAGGCTCTGAACCTTACAATTAACTGTCAGGTTTGCGTCGGATTCGAAAATCTAGACTCACGGGAGAACGACCATAAGGTGCCCGAAGCAGCAATAGACCCTTGGAGACAGGTCGGCCGGAGGACGATGTATTGAATCGCGACGGGATTTGTGTGTTCCATCGTCATTAACAGGCTCTGAACCTTACAATTAACTGTAAGTTTTGCGTCGGATTCGAAAATCTAGACTCACAGGAGATCGACCATAAGGTGCCCGAGGCAGCAATAGACCCTTGGAGACAGGTCGGCCGGAGGACGATGTATTGAATCGCGACGCGATTTGTATGTTCCATCGTCATTAACAGGCTCTGAACGTTACAATTAACTGTCAGTTTTGCGTCGGATTCGAAAATCTAGACTCACAGGAGATCGACCATAAGGTGCCCGAGGCAGCAATAGACCCTTGGAGACAGGTCGGCCGGAGGACGATGTATTGAATCGCGACGCGATTTGTATGTTCCATCGTCATTAACAGGTTCTGAACGTTACAATTAACTGTCAGTTTTGCGTCGGATTCGAAAATCTAGACTCAGAGGAGAACGACCATAAGGTGCCCGAGGCAGCAATAGACCCTTGGAGACAAGTCGGCTGGAGGACGATGTATTGAATCGCGACGCAATTTGTGTGTTCCATCGTCATTAACGGGCTCTGAACGTTACAATTAACTGTCAGTTTTGCGTCGGATTCGATAATCTAGACTCACAGGAGATCGACCATAAGGTGCCCGAGGCAGCAATACACCCTTGGAGACAGGTCGGCCGGAGGACGACGTATTGAATCGCGACGCGATTTGTGTGTTCCATTGTCATTAAGAGGCTCTGAACCTTACGATTAACTGTCAGTTTTGCGTCGCATTCGAAAATCTAGACTCACAGGAGAACGACAATAAGGTGCCCGAGGCAGCACTAGACCCTTGGAGACAAGTCGGCTGGAGGACGATGTATTGAATCGCGACGCGATTTGTGAGTTCCATTGTCATTTACAGGCTCTGAACTTTACAATTAACTGTCAGGTTTGCGTCGGATTCGAAAATCTAGACTCACAGGAGATCGATCATAAGGTGCCCGAGGCAGCAATAGACCCTTGGAGACAGGTCGGCCGGAGGACGATGTATTGAATCGCGACGCAATTTGTGTGTTCCATTGTCATTAAGAGGCTCTGAACCTTACAATTAACTGTCAGTTTTGCGTCGGATTCGAAAATCTAGACTCACAGAGGAACGACCATAAGGTGCCCGAGGCAGCACTAGACCCTTGGAGACAAGTCGGCTGGAGGACGATGTATTGAATCGCGACGAAATTTATGTGTTCCATCGTCATTAACAGGCTCTGAACCTTACAATTAACTGTCAGTTTTGCGTCGGATTCGAAAATCTAGACTCACGGGAGAACGACCATAAGGTGCCCGAGGCAGCAATAGACCCTTGGAGACAGGTCGGCCGGAGGACGATGTATTGAATCGCGACGCAATTTGTGTGTTCCATCGTCATTAACAGGCTCTGAACCTTACAATTAACTGTCAGTTTTGCGTCGGATTCGAAAATCTAGACTCACAGGAGATCGACCATAAGGTGCCCGAGGCAGCAATAGACCCTTGGAGACAGGTCGGCCGGAGGACGATGTATTGAATCGCGACGCGATTTGTGTGTTCCATCGTCATTAACAGGCTCTGAACGTTACAATTAACTGTCAGTTTTGCGTCGGATTCGAAAATCTAGACTCACAGGAGATCGACCATAAGGTGCCCGAGGCAGCAATAGACCCTTGGAGACAGGTCGGCCGGAGGACGATGTATTGAATCGCGACCGGATTTGTGTGTTCCATCGTCATTAACAGGCTCTGAACGTTACAATTAACTGTCAGTTTTGCGTCGGATTCGAAAATCTAGACTCACAGGAGATCGACCATAAGGTGCCCGAGGCAGCAATACACTCTTGGAGACAGGTCGGCCGGAGGACGATGTATTGAATCGCGACGCAATTTGTGTGTTCCATCGTCATTAACAGGCTCTGAACCTTACAATTAACTGTCAGTTTTGCGTCGGATTCGAAAATCTAGACTCACAGGAGAACGACCATAAGGTGCCCGAGGCAGCACTAGCCCCTTGGAGACAAGTCGGCTGGAGGACGATGTACTGAATCGCGACGCGATTTGTGTGTTCCATCGTCATTAACAGGCTCTGAACGTTACTATCAACTGTCAGTTTTGCGTCGGATTCGAAAATCTAGACTCAGAGGAGAACGACCATAAGGTGCCCGAGGCAGCAATAGACCCATGGAGACAGGTCGGCCGCAGGACGATGTATTGAATCGCGACGCAATTTGTGTGTTCCATCGTCATTAACAGGCTCTGAACGTTACAATTAACTGTCAGTTTTGCGTCGGATTCGAAAATCTAGACTCACAGGAGATCGACCATAAGGTGCCCGAGGCAGCAATAGACCCTTGGAGACAGGTCGGCCGGAGGACGATGTATTGAATCGCGACGGGATTTGTGTGTTCCATCGTCATTAACAGGCTCTGAACGTTACAATTAACTGTCAGTTTTGCGTCGGATTCGAAAATCTAGACTCACAGGAGATCGACCATAAGGTCCCCGAGGCAGCAATAGACCCTTGGAGACAGGTCGGCCGGAGGACGATGTATTGAATCGCGACGCAATTTGTGTGTACCATTGTCATTAAGAGGCTCTGAACCTTACAATTAACGGTCAGTTTTGCGTCAGATTCGAAAATCTAGATTCACAGAAGAACGACCATAAGGTGCCCGAGGCAGCACTAGACCCTTGGAGACAAGTCGGCTGGAGGACGATGTATTGAATCGCGACGCAATTTGTGTGTTCCATCGTCATTAACGGGCTCTGAACGTTACAATTAACTGTCAGTTTTGCGTCGGATTCGATAATCTAGACTCACAGGAGATCGACCATAAGGTGCCCGAGGCAGCAATACACCCTTGGAGACAGGTCGGCCGGAGGACGACGTATTGAATCGCGACGCGATTTGTGTGTTCCATTGTCATTAAGAGGCTCTGAACCTTACAATTAACTGTAAGTTTTGCGTCGGATTCGAAAATCTAGACTCACAGAAGAACGACCATACGGTGCCCGAGGCAGCACTAGACCCTTGGAGACAAGTCGGCTGGAGGACGATGTATTGAATCGCGACGCAATTTGTGTGTTCCATCGTCATTAACAGGCTCTGAACGTTACAATTAACTGTCAGTTTTGCGACGGATTCGAAAATCTAGACTCAGAGGAGAACGACCATAAGGTGCCCGAGGCAGCAATAGACCCTTGGAGACAGGTCGGCCGGAGGACGATGTATTGAATCGCGACGCAATTTGTGTGTTCCATTGTCATTAAGAGGCTCTGAACCTTACGATTAACTGTCAGTTTTGCGTCGCATTCGAAAATCTAGACTCACAGGAGAACGACAATAAGGTGCCCGAGGCAGCACTAGACCCTTGGAGACAAGTCGGCTGGAGGACGATGTATTGAATCGCGACGCGATTTGTGAGTTCCATTGTCATTTACAGGCTCTGAACTTTACAATTAACTGTCAGGTTTGCGTCGGATTCGAAAATCTAGACTCACAGGAGATCGATCATAAGGTGCCCGAGGCAGCAATAGACCCTTGGAGACAGGTCGGCCGGAGGACGATGTATTGAATCGCGACGCAATTTGTGTGTTCCATTGTCATTAAGAGGCTCTGAACCTTACAATTAACTGTCAGTTTTGCGTCGGATTCGAAAATCTAGACTCACAGAGGAACGACCATAAGGTGCCCGAGGCAGCACTAGACCCTTGGAGACAAGTCGGCTGGAGGACGATGTATTGAATCGCGACGAAATTTGTGTGTTCCATCGTCATTAACAGGTTCTGAACGTTACAATTAACTGTCAGTTTTGCGTCGGATTCGAAAATCTAGACTCAGAGGAGAACGACCATAAGGTGCCCGAGGCAGCAATAGACCCTTGGAGACAGGTCGGCCGGAGGACGATGTATTGAATCGCGACGCAATTTGTCTGTTCCATTGTCATTAAGAGGCTCTGAACCTTACGATTAACTGTCAGTTTTGCGTCGCATTCGAAAATCTAGACTCACAGGAGAACGACAATAAGGTGCCCGAGGCAGCACTAGACCCTTGGAGACAAGTCGGCTGGAGGACGATGTATTGAATCGCGACGCGATTTGTGAGTTCCATTGTCATTTACAGGCTCTGAACGTTACAATTAACTGTCAGGTTTGCGTCGGATTCGAAAATCTAGACTCACAGGAGATCGATCATAAGGTGCCCGAGGCAGCAATAGACCCTTGGAGACAGGTCGGCCGGAGGACGATGTATTGAATCGCGACGCAATTTGTGTGTTCCATTGTCATTAAGAGGCTCTGAACCTTACAATTAACTGTCAGTTTTGCGTCGGATTCGAAAATCTAGACTCCCAGAGGAACGACCATAAGGTGCCCGAGGCAGCACTAGACCCTTGGAGACAAATCGGCTGGAGGACGATGTATTGAATCGCGACGAAATTTGTGTGTTCCATCGTCATTAACAGGCTCTGAACGTTACAATTAACTGTCAGTTTTGCGTCGGATTCGAAAATCTAGACTCACGGGAGAACGACCATAAGGTGCCCGAAGCAGCAATAGACCCTTGGAGACAGGTCGGCCGGAGGACGATGTATTGAATCGCGACGGGATTTGTGTGTTCCATCGTCATTAACAGGCTCTGAACCTTACAATTAACTGTAAGTTTTGCGTCGGATTCGAAAATCTAGACTCACAGGAGATCGACCATAAGGTGCCCGAGGCAGCAATAGACCCTTGGAGACAGGTCGGCCGGAGGACGATGTATTGAATCGCGACGCGATTTGTATGTTCCATCGTCATTAACAGGCTCTGAACGTTACAATTAACTGTCAGTTTTGCGTCGGATTCGAAAATCTAGACTCACAGGAGATCGACCATAAGGTGCCCGAGGCAGCAATAGACCCTTGGAGACAGGTCGGCCGGGGGACGATGTATTGAATCGCGACGGGATTTGTGTGTTCCATCGTCATTAACAGGCTCTGACCGTTACAATTAACTGTCAGTTTTGCGTCGGATTCGAAAATCTAGACTCACAGGAGATCGACCATAAGGTGCCCGAGGCAGCAATAGACCCTTGGAGACAGGTCGGCTGGAGGACGATGTATTGAATCGCGACGGGATTTGTGTGTTCCATCGTCATTAACAGGCTCTGAACGTTACAATTAACTGTCAGTTTTGCGTCGGATTCGAAAATCTAGACTCACAGGAGATCGACCATAAGGTGCCCGAGGCAGCAATACACACTTGGAGACAGGTCGGCCGGAGGACGACGTATTGAATCGCGACGCGATTTGTGTGTTCCATTGTCATTAAGAGGCTCTGAACCTTACAATTAACTGTAAGTTTTGCGTCGGATTCGAAAATCTAGACTCACAGAAGAACGACCATAAGGTGCCCGAGGCAGCACTAGACCCTTGGAGACATGTCGGCTGGAGGACGATGTATTGAATCGCGACGCAATTTGTGTGTTCCATCGTCATTAACAGGTTCTGAACGTTACAATTAACTGTCAGTTTTGCGTCGGATTCGAAAATCTAGACTCAGAGGAGAACGACCATAAGGTGCCCGAGGCAGCAATAGACCCTTGGAGACAGGTCGGCCGGAGGACGATGTATTGAATCGCGACGCAATTTGTGTGTACCATTGTCATTAAGAGGCTCTGAACCTTACAATTAACGGTCAGTTTTGCGTCAGATTCGAAAATCTAGACTCACAGAAGAACGACCATAAGGTGCCCGAGGCAGCACTAGACCCTTGGAGACAAGTCGGCTGGAGGACGATGTATTGAATCGCGACGCAATTTGTGTGTTCCATCGTCATTAACAGGCTCTGAACGTTACAATTAACTGTCAGTTTTGCGTCGGATTCGAAAATCTAGACTCACAGGAGATCGACCATAAGGTGCCCGAGGCAGCAATAGACCCTTGGAGACAGGTCGGCCGGAGGACGATGTATTGAATCGCGACGCAATTTGTGTGTTACATTGTCATTAAGAGGTTCTGAACCTTACGATTAACTGTCAGTTTTGCGTCGCATTCGAAAATCTAGACTCACAGGAAAACGACAATAAGGTGCACGAGGCAGCACTAGACCCTTGGAGACAAGTCGGCTGGAGGACGATGTATTGAATCGCGACGCGATTTGTGAGTTCCATTGTCATTTACAGGCTCTGAACTTTACAATTAACTGTCAGGTTTGCGTCGGATTCGAAAATCTAGACTCACAGGAGATCGATCATAAGGTGCCCGAGGCAGCAATAGACCCTTGGAGACAGGTCGGCCGGAGGACGATGTATTGAATCGCGACGCAATTTGTGTGTTCCATTGTCATTAAGAGGCTCTGAACCTTACAATTAACTGTCAGTTTTGCGTCGGATTCGAAAATCTAGACTCACAGAGGAACGACCATAAGGTGCCCGAGGCAGCACTAGAACCTTGGAGACAAGTCGGCTGGAGGACGATGTATTGAATCGCGACGAAATTTATGTGTTCCATCGTCATTAACAGGCTCTGAACCTTACAATTAACTGTCAGTTTTGCGTCGGATTCGAAAATCTAGACACACGGGAGAACGACCATAAGGTGCCCGAGGCAGCAATAGACCCTTGGAGACAGGTCGGCCGGAGGACGATGTATTGAATCGCGACGCAATTTGTGTGTTCCATCGTCATTAACAGGCTCTGAACCTTACAATTAACTGTCAGTTTTGCGTCGGATTCGAAAATCTAGACTCACAGGAGATCGACCATAAGGTGCCCGAGGCAGCAATAGACCCTTGGAGACAGGTCGGCCGGAGGACGATGTATTGAATCGCGACGCGATTTGTGTGTTCCATCGTCATTAACAGGCTCTGAACGTTACAATTAACTGTCAGTTTTGCGTCGGATTCGAAAATCTAGACTCACAGGAGATCGACCATAAGGTGCCCGAGGCAGCAATAGACCCTTGGAGACAGGTCGGCCGGAGGACGATGTATTGAATCGCGACGGGATTTGTGTGTTCCATCGTCATTAACAGGCTCTGAACGTTACAATTAACTGTCAGTTTTGCGTCGGATTCGAAAATCTAGACTCACGGGAGAACGACCATAAGGTGCCCGAGGCAGCAATAGACCCTTGGAGACAGGTCGGCCGGAGGACGATGTATTGAATCGCGACGCAATTTGTGTGTTCCATCGTCATTAACAGGCTCTGAACCTTACAATTAACTGTCAGTTTTGCGTCGGATTCGAAAATCTAGACTCACAGGAGAACGACCATAAGGTGCCCGAGGCAGCACTAGCCCCTTGGAGACAAGTCGGCTGGAGGACGATGTATTGAATCGCGACGCGATTTGTGTGTTCCATCGTCATTAACAGGCTCTGAACGTTACTATCAACTGTCAGTTTTGCGTCGGATTCGAAAATCTAGACTCACAGGAGATCGACCATAAGGTGCCCGAGGCAGCAATAGGCCCATGGAGACAGGTCGGCCGGAGGACGATGTATTGAATCGCGACGCAATTTGTGTGTTCCATCGTCATTAACAGGCTCTGAACGTTACAATTAACTGTCAGTTTTGCGTCGGATTCGAGAATCTAGACTCACAGGAGATCGACCATAAGGTGCCCGAGGCAGCAATAGACCCTTGGAGACAGGTCGGCCGGAGGACGATGTATTGAATCGCGACGGGATTTGTGTGTTCCATCGTCATTAACAGGCTCTGAACGTTACAATTAACTGTCAGTTTTGCGTCGGATTCGAAAATCTAGACTCACAGGAGATCGACCATAAGGTCCCCGAGGCAGCAATAGACCCTTGGAGACAGGTCGGCCGGAGGACGATGTATTGAATCGCGACGTAATTTGTGTGTACCATTGTCATTAAGAGGCTCTGAACCTTACAATTAACGGTCAGTTTTGCGTCAGATTCGAAAATCTAGACTCACAGAAGAACGACCATAAGGTGCCCGAGGCAGCACTAGACCCTTGGAGACAAGTCGGCTGGAGGACTATGTATTGAATCGCGACGCAATTTGTGTGTTCCATCGTCATTAACGGGCTCTGAACGTTACAATTAACTGTCAGTTTTGCGTCGGATTCGATAATCTAGACTCACAGGAGATCGACCATAAGGTGCCCGAGGCAGCAATACACCCTTGGAAACAGGTCGGCCGGAGGACGACGTATTGAATCGCGACGCGATTTGTGTGTTCCATTGTCATTAAGAGGCTCTGAACCTTACAATTAACTGTAAGTTTTGCGTCGGATTCGAAAATCTAGACTCACAGAAGAACGACCATACGGTGCCCGAGGCAGCAATAGACCCTTGGAGACAGGTCGGCCGGAGGACGATGTATTGAATCGCGACGCAATTTGTGTGTTCCATTGTCATTAAGAGGCTCTGAACCTTACGATTAACTGTCAGTTTTGCGTCGCATTCGAAAATCTAGACTCACAGGAGAACGACAATAAGGTGCCCGAGGCAGCACTAGACCCTTGGAGACAAGTCGGCTGGAGGACGATGTATTGAATCGCGACGCGATTTGTGAGTTCCATTGTCATTTACAGGCTCTGAACTTTACAATTAACTGTCAGGTTTGCGTCGGATTCGAAAATCTAGACTCACAGGAGATCGATCATAAGGTGCCCGAGGCAGCAATAGACCCTTGGAGACAGGTCGGCCGGAGGACGATGTATTGAATCGCGACGCAATTTGTGTGTTCCATTGTCATTAAGAGGCTCTGAACCTTACAATTAACTGTCAGTTTTGCGTCGGATTCGAAAATCTAGACTCACAGAGGAACGACCATAAGGTGCCCGAGGCAGCACTAGACCCTTGGAGACAAGTCGGCTGGAGGACGATGTATTGAATCGCGACGAAATTTGTGTGTTCCATCGTCATTAACAGGTTCTGAACGTTACAATTAACTGTCAGTTTTGCGTCGGATTCGAAAATCTAGACTCAGAGGAGAACGACCATAAGGTGCCCGAGGCAGCAATAGACCCTTGGAGACAGGTCGGCCGGAGGACGATGTATTGAATCGCGACGCAATTTGTGTGTTCCATTGTCATTAAGAGGCTCTGAACCTTACGATTAACTGTCAGTTTTGCGTCGCATTCGAAAATCTAGACTCACGGGAGAACGACCATAAGGTGCCCGAGGCAGCAATAGACCCTTGGAGACAGGTCGGCCGGAGGACGATGTATTGAATCGCGACGCAATTTGTGTGTTCCATCGTCATTAACAGGCTCTGAACCTTACAATTAACTGTCAGTTTTGCGTCGGATTCGAAAATCTAGACTCACAGGAGATCGACCATAAGGTGCCCGAGGCAGCAATAGACCCTTGGAGACAGGTCGGCCGGAGGACGATGTATTGAATCGCGACGCGATTTGTGTGTTCCATCGTCATTAACAGGCTCTGAACGTTACAATTAACTGTCAGTTTTGCGTCGGATTCGAAAATCTAGACTCACAGGAGATCGACCATAAGGTGCCCGAGGCAGCAATAGACCCTTGGAGACAGGTCGGCCGGAGGACGATGCATTGAATCGCGACCGGATTTGTGTGTTCCATCGTCATTAACAGGCTCTGAACGTTACAATTAACTGTCAGTTTTGCGTCGGATTCGAAAATCTAGACTCACAGGAGATCGACCATAAGGTGCCCGAGGCAGCAATACACTCTTGGAGACAGGTCGGCCGGAGGACGATGTATTGAATCGCGACGCAATTTGTGTGTTCCATCGTCATTAACAGGCTCTGAACCTTACAATTAACTGTCAGTTTTGCGTCGGATTCGAAAATCTAGACTCACAGGAGAACGACCATAAGGTGCCCGAGGCAGCACTAGCCCCTTGGAGACAAGTCGGCTGGAGGACGATGTACTGAATCGCGACGCGATTTGTGTGTTCCATCGTCATTAACAGGCTCTGAACGTTACTATCAACTGTCAGTTTTGCGTCGGATTCGAAAATCTAGACTCAGAGGAGAACGACCATAAGGTGCCCGAGGCAGCAATAGACCCATGGAGACAGGTCGGCCGCAGGACGATGTATTGAATCGCGACGCAATTTGTGTGTTCCATCGTCATTAACAGGCTCTGAACGTTACAATTAACTGTCAGTTTTGCGTCGGATTCGAAAATCTAGACTCACAGGAGATCGACCATAAGGTGCCCGAGGCAGCAATAGACCCTTGGAGACAGGTCGGCCGGAGGACGATGTATTGAATCGCGACGGGATTTGTGTGTTCCATTGTCATTAACAGGCTCTGAACGTTACAATTAACTGTCAGTTTTGCGTCGGATTCGAAAATCTAGACTCACAGGAGATCGACCATAAGGTCCCCGAGGCAGCAATAGACCCTTGGAGACAGGTCGGCCGGAGGACGATGTATTGAATCGCGACGCAATTTGTGTGTACCATTGTCATTAAGAGGCTCTGAACCTTACAATTAACGGTCAGTTTTGCGTCAGATTCGAAAATCTAGACTCACAGAAGAACGACCATAAGGTGCCCGAGGCAGCACTAGACCCTTGGAGACAAGTCGGCTGGAGGACGATGTATTGAATCGCGACGCAATTTGTGTGTTCCATCGTCATTAACGGGCTCTGAACGTTACAATTAACTGTCAGTTTTGCGTCGGATTCGATAATCTAGACTCACAGGAGATCGACCATAAGGTTCCCGAGGCAGCAATACACCCTTGGAGACAGGTCGGCCGGAGGACGACGTATTGAATCGCGACGCGATTTGTGTGTTCCATTGTCATTAAGAGGCTCTGAACCTTACAATTAACTGTAAGTTTTGCGTCGGATTCGAAAATCTAGACTCACAGAAGAACGACCATACGGTGCCCGAGGCAGCACTAGACCCTTGGAGACAAGTCGGCTGGAGGACGATGTATTGAATCGCGACGCAATTTGTGTGTTCCATCGTCATTAACAGGCTCTGAACGTTACAATTAACTGTCAGTTTTGCGACGGATTCGAAAATCTAGACTCAGAGGAGAACGACCATAAGGTGCCCGAGGCAGCAATAGACCCTTGGAGACAGGTCGGCCGGAGGACGATGTATTGAATCGCGACGCAATTTGTGTGTTCCATTGTCATTAAGAGGCTCTGAACCTTACGATTAACTGTCAGTTTTGCGTCGCATTCGAAAATCTAGACTCACAGGAGAACGACAATAAGGTGCCCGAGGCAGCACTAGACCCTTGGAGACAAGTCGGCTGGAGGACGATGTATTGAATCGCGACGCGATTTGTGAGTTCCATTGTCATTTACAGGCTCTGAACTTTACAATTAACTGTCAGGTTTGCGTCGGATTCGAAAATCTAGACTCACAGGAGATCGATCATAAGGTGCCCGAGGCAGCAATAGACCCTTGGAGACAGGTCGGCCGGAGGACGATGTATTGAATCGCGACGCAATTTGTGTGTTCCATTGTCATTAAGAGGCTCTGAACCTTACAATTAACTGTCAGTTTTGCGTCGGATTCGAAAATCTAGACTCACAGAGGAACGACCATAAGGTGCCCGAGGCAGCACTAGACCCTTGGAGACAAGTCGGCTGGAGGACGATGTATTGAATCGCGACGAAATTTGTGTGTTCCATCGTCATTAACAGGTTCTGAACGTTACAATTAACTGTCAGTTTTGCGTCGGATTCGAAAATCTAGACTCAGAGGAGAACGACCATAAGGTGCCCGAGGCAGCAATAGACCCTTGGAGACAGGTCGGCCGGAGGACGATGTATTGAATCGCGACGCAATTTGTCTGTTCCATTGTCATTAAGAGGCTCTGAACCTTACGATTAACTGTCAGTTTTGCGTCGCATTCGAAAATCTAGACTCACAGGAGAACGACAATAAGGTGCCCGAGGCAGCACTAGACCCTTGGAGACAAGTCGGCTGGAGGACGATGTATTGAATCGCGACGCGATTTGTGAGTTCCATTGTCATTTACAGGCTCTGAACGTTACAATTAACTGTCAGGTTTGCGTCGGATTCGAAAATCTAGACTCACAGGAGATCGATCATAAGGTGCCCGAGGCAGCAATAGACCCTTGGAGACAGGTCGGCCGGAGGACGATGTATTGAATCGCGACGCAATTTGTGTGTTCCATTGTCATTAAGAGGCTCTGAACCTTACAATTAACTGTCAGTTTTGCGTCGGATTCGAAAATCTAGACTCCCAGAGGAACGACCATAAGGTGCCCGAGGCAGCACTAGACCCTTGGAGACAAATCGGCTGGAGGACGATGTATTGAATCGCGACGAAATTTGTGTGTTCCATCGTCATTAACAGGCTCTGAACGTTACAATTAACTGTCAGTTTTGCGTCGGATTCGAAAATCTAGACTCACGGGAGAACGACCATAAGGTGCCCGAAGCAGCAATAGACCCTTGGAGACAGGTCGGCCGGAGGACGATGTATTGAATCGCGACGGGATTTGTGTGTTCCATCGTCATTAACAGGCTCTGAACCTTACAATTAACTGTAAGTTTTGCGTCGGATTCGAAAATCTAGACTCACAGGAGATCGACCATAAGGTGCCCGAGGCAGCAATAGACCCTTGGAGACAGGTCGGCCGGAGGACGATGTATTGAATCGCGACGCGATTTGTATGTTCCATCGTCATTAACAGGCTCTGAACGTTACAATTAACTGTTAGTTTTGCGTCGGATCCGAAAATCTAGACTCACAGGAGATCGACCATAAGGTGCCCGAGGCAGCAATAGACCCTTGGAGACAGGTCGGCCGGGGGACGATGTATTGAATCGCGACGGGATTTGTGTGTTCCATCGTCATTAACAGGCTCTGACCGTTACAATTAACTGTCAGTTTTGCGTCGGATTCGAAAATCTAGACTCACAGGAGATCGACCATAAGGTGCCCGAGGCAGCAATAGACCCTTGGAGACAGGTCGGCTGGAGGACGATGTATTGAATCGCGACGGGATTTGTGTGTTCCATCGTCATTAACAGGCTCTGAACGTTACAATTAACTGTCAGTTTTGCGTCGGATTCGAAAATCTAGACTCACAGGAGATCGACCATAAGGTGCCCGAGGCAGCAATACACACTTGGAGACAGGTCGGCCGGAGGACGACGTATTGAATCGCGACGCGATTTGTGTGTTCCATTGTCATTAAGAGGCTCTGAACCTTACAATTAACTGTAAGTTTTGCGTCGGATTCGAAAATCTAGACTCACAGAAGAACGACCATAAGGTGCCCGAGGCAGCACTAGACCCTTGGAGACAAGTCGGCTGGAGGACGATGTATTGAATCGCGACGCAATTTGTGTGTTCCATCGTCATTAACAGGTTCTGAACGTTACAATTAACTGTCAGTTTTGCGTCGGATTCGAAAATCTAGACTCAGAGGAGAACGACCATAAGGTGCCCGAGGCAGTAATAGACCCTTGGAGACAGGTCGGCCGGAGGACGATGTATTGAATCGCGACGCAATTTGTGTGTACCATTGTCATTAAGAGGCTCTGAACCTTACAATTAACGGTCAGTTTTGCGTCAGATTCGAAAATCTAGACTCACAGAAGAACGACCATAAGGTGCCCGAGGCAGCACTAGACCCTTGGAGACAAGTCGGCTGGAGGACGATGTATTGAATCGCGACGCAATTTGTGTGTTCCATCGTCATTAACAGGCTCTGAACGTTACAATTAACTGTCAGTTTTGCGTCGGATTCGAAAATCTAGACTCACAGGAGATCGACCATAAGGTGCCCGAGGCAGCAATAGACCCTTGGAGACAGGTCGGCCGGAGGACGATGTATTGAATCGCGACGCAATTTGTGTGTTACATTGTCATTAAGAGGTTCTGAACCTTACGATTAACTGTCAGTTTTGCGTCGCATTCGAAAATCTAGACTCACAGGAAAACGACAATAAGGTGCACGAGGCAGCACTAGACCCTTGGAGACAAGTCGGCTGGAGGACGATGTATTGAATCGCGACGCGATTTGTGAGTTCCATTGTCATTTACAGGCTCTGAACTTTACAATTAACTGTCAGGTTTGCGTCGGATTCGAAAATCTAGACTCACAGGAGATCGATCATAAGGTGCCCGAGGCAGCAATAGACCCTTGGAGACAGGTCGGCCGGAGGACGATGTATTGAATCGCGACGCAATTTGTGTGTTCCATTGTCATTAAGAGGCTCTGAACCTTACAATTAACTGTCAGTTTTGCGTCGGATTCGAAAATCTAGACTCACAGAGGAACGACCATAAGGTGCCCGAGGCAGCACTAGAACCTTGGAGACAAGTCGGCTGGAGGACGATGTATTGAATCGCGACGAAATTTATGTGTTCCATCGTCATTAACAGGCTCTGAACCTTACAATTAACTGTCAGTTTTGCGTCGGATTCGAAAATCTAGACACACGGGAGAACGACCATAAGGTGCCCGAGGCAGCAATAGACCCTTGGAGACAGGTCGGCCGGAGGACGATGTATTGAATCGCGACGCAATTTGTGTGTTCCATCGTCATTAACAGGCTCTGAACCTTACAATTAACTGTCAGTTTTGCGTCGGATTCGAAAATCTAGACTCACAGGAGATCGACCATAAGGTGCCCGAGGCAGCAATAGACCCTTGGAGACAGGTCGGCCGGAGGACGATGTATTGAATCGCGACGCGATTTGTGTGTTCCATCGTCATTAACAGGCTCTGAACGTTACAATTAACTGTCAGTTTTGCGTCGGATTCGAAAATCTAGACTCACAGGAGATCGACCATAAGGTGCCCGAGGCAGCAATAGACCCTTGGAGACAGGTCGGCCGGAGGACGATGTATTGAATCGCGACGGGATTTGTGTGTTCCATCGTCATTAACAGGCTCTGAACGTTACAATTAACTGTCAGTTTTGCGTCGGATTCGAAAATCTAGACTCACGGGAGAACGACCATAAGGTGCCCGAGGCAGCAATAGACCCTTGGAGACAGGTCGGCCGGAGGACGATGTATTGAATCGCGACGCAATTTGTGTGTTCCATCGTCATTAACAGGCTCTGAACCTTACAATTAACTGTCAGTTTTGCGTCGGATTCGAAAATCTAGACTCACAGGAGAACGACCATAAGGTGCCCGAGGCAGCACTAGCCCCTTGGAGACAAGTCGGCTGGAGGACGATGTATTGAATCGCGACGCGATTTGTGTGTTCCATCGTCATTAACAGGCTCTGAACGTTACTATCAACTGTCAGTTTTGCGTCGGATTCGAAAATCTAGACTCACAGGAGAACGACCATAAGGTGCCCGAGGCAGCAATAGACCCATGGAGACAGGTCGGCCGGAGGACGATGTATTGAATCGCGACGCAATTTGTGTGTTCCATCGTCATTAACAGGCTCTGAACGTTACAATTAACTGTCAGTTTTGCGTCGGATTCGAGAATCTAGACTCACAGGAGATCGACCATAAGGTGCCCGAGGCAGCAATAGACCCTTGGAGACAGGTCGGCCGGAGGACGATGTATTGAATCGCGACGGGATTTGTGTGTTCCATCGTCATTAACAGGCTCTGAACGTTACAATTAACTGTCAGTTTTGCGTCGGATTCGAAAATCTAGACTCACAGGAGATCGACCATAAGGTCCCCGAGGCAGCAATAGACCCTTGGAGACAGGTCGGCCGGAGGACGATGTATTGAATCGCGACGTAATTTGTGTGTACCATTGTCATTAAGAGGCTCTGAACCTTACAATTAACGGTCAGTTTTGCGTCAGATTCGAAAATCTAGACTCACAGAAGAACGACCATAAGGTGCCCGAGGCAGCACTAGACCCTTGGAGACAAGTCGGCTGGAGGACTATGTATTGAATCGCGACGCAATTTGTGTGTTCCATCGTCATTAACGGGCTCTGAACGTTACAATTAACTGTCAGTTTTGCGTCGGATTCGATAATCTAGACTCACAGGAGATCGACCATAAGGTGCCCGAGGCAGCAATACACCCTTGGAAACAGGTCGGCCGGAGGACGACGTATTGAATCGCGACGCGATTTGTGTGTTCCATTGTCATTAAGAGGCTCTGAACCTTACAATTAACTGTAAGTTTTGCGTCGGATTCGAAAATCTAGACTCACAGAAGAACGACCATACGGTGCCCGAGGCAGCAATAGACCCTTGGAGACAGGTCGGCCGGAGGACGATGTATTGAATCGCGACGCAATTTGTGTGTTCCATTGTCATTAAGAGGCTCTGAACCTTACGATTAACTGTCAGTTTTGCGTCGCATTCGAAAATCTAGACTCACAGGAGAACGACAATAAGGTGCCCGAGGCAGCACTAGACCCTTGGAGACAAGTCGGCTGGAGGACGATGTATTGAATCGCGACGCGATTTGTGAGTTCCATTGTCATTTACAGGCTCTGAACTTTACAATTAACTGTCAGGTTTGCGTCGGATTCGAAAATCTAGACTCACAGGAGATCGATCATAAGGTGCCCGAGGCAGCAATAGACCCTTGGAGACAGGTCGGCCGGAGGACGATGTATTGAATCGCGACGCAATTTGTGTGTTCCATTGTCATTAAGAGGCTCTGAACCTAACAATTAACTGTCAGTTTTGCGTCGGATTCGAAAATCTAGACTCACAGAGGAACGACCATAAGGTGCCCGAGGCAGCACTAGACCCTTGGAGACAAGTCGGCTGGAGGACGATGTATTGAATCGCGACGAAATTTGTGTGTTCCATCGTCATTAACAGGTTCTGAACGTTACAATTAACTGTCAGTTTTGCGTCGGATTCGAAAATCTAGACTCAGAGGAGAACGACCATAAGGTGCCCGAGGCAGCAATAGACCCTTGGAGACAGGTCGGCCGGAGGACGATGTATTGAATCGCGACGCAATTTGTGTGTTCCATTGTCATTAAGAGGCTCTGAACCTTACGATTAACTGTCAGTTTTGCGTCGCATTCGAAAATCTAGACTCACAGGAGAACGACAATAAGGTGCCCGAGACAGCACTAGACCCTTGGAGACAAGTCGGCTGGAGGACGATGTATTGAATCGCGACGCGATTTGTGAGTTCCATTGTCATTTACAGGCTCTGAACGTTACAATTAACTGTCAGGTTTGCGTCGGATTCGAAAATCTAGACTCACAGGAGATCGATCATAAGGTGCCCGAGGCAGCAATAGACCCTTGGAGACAGGTCGGCCGGAGGACGATGTATTGAATCGCGACGCAATTTGTGTGTTCCATTGTCATTAAGAGCCTCTGAACCTTACAATTAACTGTCAGTTTTGCGTCGGATTCGAAAATCTAGACTCACAGGAGAACGACCATAAGGTGCCCGAGGCAGCACTAGACCCTTGGAGACAAATCGGCTGGAGGACGATGTATTGAATCGCGACGAAATTTGTGTGTTCCATCGTCATTAACAGGCTCTGAACGTTACAATTAACTGTCAGTTTTGCGTCGGATTCGAAAATCTAGACTCACGGGAGAACGACCATAAGGTGCCCGAAGCAGCAATAGACCCTTGGAGACAGGTCGGCCGGAGGACGATGTATTGAATCGCGACGGGATTTGTGTGTTCCATCGTCATTAACAGGCTCTGAACCTTACAATTAACTGTAAGTTTTGCGTCGGATTCGAAAATCTAGACTCACAGGAGATCGACCATAAGGTGCCCGAGGCAGCAATAGACCCTTGGAGACAGGTCGGCCGGAGGACGATGTATTGAATCGCGACGCGATTTGTATGTTCCATCGTCATTAACAGGCTCTGAACGTTACAATTAACTGTCAGTTTTGCGTCGGATTCGAAAATCTAGACTCACAGGAGATCGACCATAAGGTGCCCGAGGCAGCAATAGACCCTTGGAGACAGGTCGGCCGGGGGACGATGTATTGAATCGCGACGGGATTTGTGTGTTCCATCGTCATTAACAGGCTCTGACCGTTACAATTAACTGTCAGTTTTGCGTCGGATTCGAAAATCTAGACTCACAGGAGATCGACCATAAGGTGCCCGAGGCAGCAATAGACCCTTGGAGACAGGTCGGCCGGAGGACGATGTATTGAATCGCGACGGGATTTGTGTGTTCCATCGTCATTAACAGGCTCTGAACGTTACAAGTAACTGTCAGTTTTGCGTCGGATTCGAAAATCTAGACTCACAGGAGATCGACCATAAGGTGCCCGAGGCAGCAATACACACTTGGAGACAGGTCGGCCGGAGGACGACGTATTGAATCGCGACGCGATTTGTGTGTTCCATTGTCATTAAGAGGCTCTGAACCTTACAATTAACTGTAAGTTTTGCGTCGGATTCGAAAATCTAGACTCACAGAAGAACGACCATAAGGTGCCCGAGGCAGCACTAGACCCTTGGAGACAAGTCGGCTGGAGGACGATGTATTGAATCGCGACGCAATTTGTGTGTTCCATCGTCATTAACAGGTTCTGAACGTTACAATTAACTGTCAGTTTTGCGTCGGATTCGAAAATCTAGACTCACAGGAGATCGATCATAAGGTGCCCGAGGCAGCAATAGACCCTTGGAGACAGGTCGGCCGGAGGACGATGTATTGAATCGCGACGCAATTTGTGTGTTCCATTGTCATTAAGAGCCTCTGAACCTTACAATTAACTGTCAGTTTTGCGTCGGATTCGAAAATCTAGACTCACAGGAGAACGACCATAAGGTGCCCGAGGCAGCACTAGACCCTTGGAGACAAATCGGCTGGAGGACGATGTATTGAATCGCGACGAAATTTGTGTGTTCCATCGTCATTAACAGGCTCTGAACGTTACAATTAACTGTCAGTTTTGCGTCGGATTCGAAAATCTAGACTCACGGGAGAACGACCATAAGGTGCCCGAAGCAGCAATAGACCCTTGGAGACAGGTCGGCCGGAGGACGATGTATTGAATCGCGACGGGATTTGTGTGTTCCATCGTCATTAACAGGCTCTGAACCTTACAATTAACTGTAAGTTTTGCGTCGGATTCGAAAATCTAGACTCACAGGAGATCGACCATAAGGTGCCCGAGGCAGCAATAGACCCTTGGAGACAGGTCGGCCGGAGGACGATGTATTGAATCGCGACGCGATTTGTATGTTCCATCGTCATTAACAGGCTCTGAACGTTACAATTAACTGTCAGTTTTGCGTCGGATTCGAAAATCTAGACTCACAGGAGATCGACCATAAGGTGCCCGAGGCAGCAATAGACCCTTGGAGACAGGTCGGCCGGGGGACGATGTATTGAATCGCGACGGGATTTGTGTGTTCCATCGTCATTAACAGGCTCTGACCGTTACAATTAACTGTCAGTTTTGCGTCGGATTCGAAAATCTAGACTCACAGGAGATCGACCATAAGGTGCCCGAGGCAGCAATAGACCCTTGGAGACAGGTCGGCCGGAGGACGATGTATTGAATCGCGACGGGATTTGTGTGTTCCATCGTCATTAACAGGCTCTGAACGTTACAATTAACTGTCAGTTTTGCGTCGGATTCGAAAATCTAGACTCACAGGAGATCGACCATAAGGTGCCCGAGGCAGCAATACACACTTGGAGACAGGTCGGCCGGAGGACGACGTATTGAATCGCGACGCGATTTGTGTGTTCCATTGTCATTAAGAGGCTCTGAACCTTACAATTAACTGTAAGTTTTGCGTCGGATTCGAAAATCTAGACTCACAGAAGAACGACCATAAGGTACCCGAGGCAGCACTAGACCCTTGGAGACAAGTCGGCTGGAGGACGATGTATTGAATCGCGACGCAATTTGTGTGTTCCATCGTCATTAACAGGTTCTGAACGTTACAATTAACTGTCAGTTTTGCGTCGGATTCGAAAATCTAGACTCAGAGGAGAACGACCATAAGGTGCCCGAGGCAGCAATAGACCCTTGGAGACAGGTCGGCCGGAGGACGATGTATTGAATCGCGACGCAATTTGTGTGTACCATTGTCATTAAGAGGCTCTGAACCTTACAATTAACGGTCAGTTTTGCGTCAGATTCGAAAATCTAGACTCACAGAAGAACGACCATAAGGTGCC
Source organism: Schistocerca nitens (assembly GCF_023898315.1). NCBI lineage: Eukaryota > Metazoa > Arthropoda > Insecta > Orthoptera > Acrididae > Schistocerca > Schistocerca nitens. The sequence continues at coordinate 1,197,088,124 of NC_064615.1, read as the reverse complement.
CGAGGCAGCACTAGACCCTTGGAGACAAGTCGGCTGGAGGACGATGTATTGAATCGCGACGCAATTTGTGTGTTCCATCGTCATTAACAGGCTCTGAACGTTACAATTAACTGTCAGTTTTGCGTCGGATTCGAAAATCTAGACTCACAGGAGATCGACCATAAGGTGCCCGAGGCAGCAATAGACCCTTGGAGACAGGTCGGCCGGAGGACGATGTATTGAATCGCGACGCAATTTGTGTGTTACATTGTCATTAAGAGGTTCTGAACCTTACGATTAACTGTCAGTTTTGCGTCGCATTCGAAAATCTAGACTCACAGGAAAACGACAATAAGGTGCACGAGGCAGCACTAGACCCTTGGAGACAAGTCGGCTGGAGGACGATGTATTGAATCGCGACGCGATTTGTGAGTTCCATTGTCATTTACAGGCTCTGAACTTTACAATTAACTGTCAGGTTTGCGTCGGATTCGAAAATCTAGACTCACAGGAGATCGATCATAAGGTGCCCGAGGCAGCAATAGACCCTTGGAGACAGGTCGGCCGGAGGACGATGTATTGAATCGCGACGCAATTTGTGTGTTCCATTGTAATTAAGAGGCTCTGAACCTTACAATTAACTGTCAGTTTTGCGTCGGATTCGAAAATCTAGACTCACAGAGGAACGACCATAAGGTGCCCGAGGCAGCACTAGACCCTTGGAGACAAGTCGGCTGGAGGACGATGTATTGAATCGCGACGAAATTTATGTGTTCCATCGTCATTAACAGGCTCTGAACCTTACAATTAACTGTCAGTTTTGCGTCGGATTCGAAAATCTAGACACACGGGAGAACGACCATAAGGTGCCCGAGGCAGCAATAGACCCTTGGAGACAGGTCGGCCGGAGGACGATGTATTGAATCGCGACGCAATTTGTGTGTTCCATCGTCATTAACAGGCTCTGAACCTTACAATTAACTGTCAGTTTTGCGTCGGATTCGAAAATCTAGACTCACAGGAGATCGACCATAAGGTGCCCGAGGCAGCAATAGACCCTTGGAGACAGGTCGGCCGGAGGACGATGTATTGAATCGCGACGCGATTTGTGTGTTCCATCGTCATTAACAGGCTCTGAACGTTACAATTAACTGTCAGTTTTGCGTCGGATTCGAAAATCTAGACTCACAGGAGATCGACCATAAGGTGCCCGAGGCAGCAATAGACCCTTGGAGACAGGTCGGCCGGAGGACGATGTATTGAATCGCGACGGGATTTGTGTGTTCCATCGTCATTAACAGGCTCTGAACGTTACAATTAACTGTCAGTTTTGCGTCGGATTCGAAAATCTAGACTCACGGGAGAACGACCATAAGGTGCCCGAGGCAGCAATAGACCCTTGGAGACAGGTCGGCCGGAGGACGATGTATTGAATCGCGACGCAATTTGTGTGTTCCATCGTCATTAACAGGCTCTGAACCTTACAATTAACTGTCAGTTTTGCGTCGGATTCGAAAATCTAGACTCACAGGAGAACGACCATAAGGTGCCCGAGGCAGCACTAGCCCCTTGGAGACAAGTCGGCTGGAGGACGATGTATTGAATCGCGACGCGATTTGTGTGTTCCATCGTCATTAACAGGCTCTGAACGTTACTATCAACTGTCAGTTTTGCGTCGGATTCGAAAATCTAGACTCACAGGAGAACGACCATAAGGTGCCCGAGGCAGCAATAGACCCATGGAGACAGGTCGGCCGGAGGACGATGTATTGAATCGCGACGCAATTTGTGTGTTCCATCGTCATTAACAGGCTCTGAACGTTACAATTAACTGTCAGTTTTGCGTCGGATTCGAGAATCTAGACTCACAGGAGATCGACCATAAGGTGCCCGAGGCAGCAATAGACCCTTGGAGACAGGTCGGCCGGAGGACGATGTATTGAATCGCGACGGGATTTGTGTGTTCCATCGTCATTAACAGGCTCTGAACGTTACAATTAACTGTCAGTTTTGCGTCGGATTCGAAAATCTAGACTCACAGGAGATCGACCATAAGGTCCCCGAGGCAGCAATAGACCCTTGGAGACAGGTCGGCCGGAGGACGATGTATTGAATCGCGACGTAATTTGTGTGTACCAATGTCATTAAGAGGCTCTGAACCTTACAATTAACGGTCAGTTTTGCGTCAGATTCGAAAATCTAGACTCACATAAGAACGACCATAAGGTGCCCGAGGCAGCACTAGACCCTTGGAGACAAGTCGGCTGGAGGACTATGTATTGAATCGCGACGCAATTTGTGTGTTCCATCGTCATTAACAGGCTCTGAACCTTACAATTAACTGTCAGTTTTGCGTCGGATTCGAAAATCTAGACTCACAGGAAAACGACAATAAGGTGCACGAGGCAGCACTAGACCCTTGGAGACAAGTCGGCTGGAGGACGATGTATTGAATCGCGACGCGATTTGTGAGTTCCATTGTCATTTACAGGCTCTGAACTTTACAATTAACTGTCAGGTTTGCGTCGGATTCGAAAATCTAGACTCACAGGAGATCGATCATAAGGTGCCCGAGGCAGCAATAGACCCTTGGAGACAGGTCGGCCGGAGGACGATGTATTGAATCGCGACGCAATTTGTGTGTTCCATTGTCATTAAGAGGCTCTGAACCTTACAATTAACTGTCAGTTTTGCGTCGGATTCGAAAATCTAGACTCACAGAGGAACGACCATAAGGTGCCCGAGGCAGCACTAGACCCTTGGAGACAAGTCGGCTGGAGGACGATGTATTGAATCGCGACGAAATTTATGTGTTCCATCGTCATTAACAGGCTCTGAACCTTACAATTAACTGTCAGTTTTGCGTCGGATTCGAAAATCTAGACACACGGGAGAACGACCATAAGGTGCCCGAGGCAGCAATAGACCCTTGGAGACAGGTCGGCCGGAGGACGATGTATTGAATCGCGACGCAATTTGTGTGTTCCATCGTCATTAACAGGCTCTGAACCTTACAATTAACTGTCAGTTTTGCGTCGGATTCGAAAATCTAGACTCACAGGAGATCGACCATAAGGTGCCCGAGGCAGCAATAGACCCTTGGAGACAGGTCGGCCGGAGGACGATGTATTGAATCGCGACGCGATTTGTGTGTTCCATCGTCATTAACAGGCTCTGAACGTTACAATTAACTGTCAGTTTTGCGTCGGATTCGAAAATCTAGACTCACAGGAGATCGACCATAAGGTGCCCGAGGCAGCAATAGACCCTTGGAGACAGGTCGGCCGGAGGACGATGTATTGAATCGCGACGGGATTTGTGTGTTCCATCGTCATTAACAGGCTCTGAACGTTACAATTAACTGTCAGTTTTGCGTCGGATTCGAAAATCTAGACTCACGGGAGAACGACCATAAGGTGCCCGAGGCAGCAATAGACCCTTGGAGACAGGTCGGCCGGAGGACGATGTATTGAATCGCGACGCAATTTGTGTGTTCCATCGTCATTAACAGGCTCTGAACCTTACAATTAACTGTCAGTTTTGCGTCGGATTCGAAAATCTAGACTCACAGGAGAACGACCATAAGGTGCCCGAGGCAGCACTAGCCCCTTGGAGACAAGTCGGCTGGAGGACGATGTATTGAATCGCGACGCGATTTGTGTGTTCCATCGTCATTAACAGGCTCTGAACGTTACTATCAACTGTCAGTTTTGCGTCGGATTCGAAAATCTAGACTCACAGGAGAACGACCATAAGGTGCCCGAGGCAGCAATAGACCCATGGAGACAGGTCGGCCGGAGGACGATGTATTGAATCGCGACGCAATTTGTGTGTTCCATCGTCATTAACAGGCTCTGAACGTTACAATTAACTGTCAGTTTTGCGTCGGATTCGAGAATCTAGACTCACAGGAGATCGACCATAAGGTGCCCGAGGCAGCAATAGACCCTTGGAGACAGGTCGGCCGGAGGACGATGTATTGAATCGCGACGGGATTTGTGTGTTCCATCGTCATTAACAGGCTCTGAACGTTACAATTAACTGTCAGTTTTGCGTCGGATTCGAAAATCTAGACTCACAGGAGATCGACCATAAGGTCCCCGAGGCAGCAATAGACCCTTGGAGACAGGTCGGCCGGAGGACGATGTATTGAATCGCGACGTAATTTGTGTGTACCATTGTCATTAAGAGGCTCTGAACCTTACAATTAACGGTCAGTTTTGCGTCAGATTCGAAAATCTAGACTCACAGAAGAACGACCATAAGGTGCCCGAGGCAGCACTAGACCCTTGGAGACAAGTCGGCTGGAGGACTATGTATTGAATCGCGACGCAATTTGTGTGTTCCATCGTCATTAACGGGCTCTGAACGTTACAATTAACTGTCAGTTTTGCGTCGGATTCGATAATCTAGACTCACAGGAGATCGACCATAAGGTGCCCGAGGCAGCAATACACCCTTGGAGACAGGTCGGCCGGAGGACGACGTATTGAATCGCGACGCGATTTGTGTGTTCCATTGTCATTAAGAGGCTCTGAACCTTACAATTAACTGTAAGTTTTGCGTCGGATTCGAAAATCTAGACTCACAGAAGAACGACCATACGGTGCCCGAGGCAGCAATAGACCCTTGGAGACAGGTCGGCCGGAGGACGATGTATTGAATCGCGACGCAATTTGTGTGTTCCATTGTCATTAAGAGGCTCTGAACCTTACGATTAACTGTCAGTTTTGCGTCGCATTCGAAAATCTAGACTCACAGGAGAACGACAATAAGGTGCCCGAGGCAGCACTAGACCCTTGGAGACAAGTCGGCTGGAGGACGATGTATTGAATCGCGACGCGATTTGTGAGTTCCATTGTCATTTACAGGCTCTGAACTTTACAATTAACTGTCAGGTTTGCGTCGGATTCGAAAATCTAGACTCACAGGAGATCGATCATAAGGTGCCCGAGGCAGCAATAGACCCTTGGAGACAGGTCGGCCGGAGGACGATGTATTGAATCGCGACGCAATTTGTGTGTTCCATTGTCATTAAGAGGCTCTGAACCTTACAATTAACTGTCAGTTTTGCGTCGGATTCGAAAATCTAGACTCACAGAGGAACGACCATAAGGTGCCCGAGGCAGCACTAGACCCTTGGAGACAAGTCGGCTGGAGGACGATGTATTGAATCGCGACGAAATTTGTGTGTTCCATCGTCATTAACAGGTTCTGAACGTTACAATTAACTGTCAGTTTTGCGTCGGATTCGAAAATCTAGACTCAGAGGAGAACGACCATAAGGTGCCCGAGGCAGCAATAGACCCTTGGAGACAGGTCGGCCGGAGGACGATGTATTGAATCGCGACGCAATTTGTGTGTTCCATTGTCATTAAGAGGCTCTGAACCTTACGATTAACTGTCAGTTTTGCGTCGCATTCGAAAATCTAGACTCACAGGAGAACGACAATAAGGTGCCCGAGACAGCACTAGACCCTTGGAGACAAGTCGGCTGGAGGACGATGTATTGAATCGCGACGCGATTTGTGAGTTCCATTGTCATTTACAGGCTCTGAACGTTACAATTAACTGTCAGGTTTGCGTCGGATTCGAAAATCTAGACTCACAGGAGATCGATCATAAGGTGCCCGAGGCAGCAATAGACCCTTGGAGACAGGTCGGCCGGAGGACGATGTATTGAATCGCGACGCAATTTGTGTGTTCCATTGTCATTAAGAGCCTCTGAACCTTACAATTAACTGTCAGTTTTGCGTCGGATTCGAAAATCTAGACTCACAGGAGAACGACCATAAGGTGCCCGAGGCAGCACTAGACCCTTGGAGACAAATCGGCTGGAGGACGATGTATTGAATCGCGACGCGATTTGTGTGTTCCATCGTCATTAACAGGCTCTGAACGTTACAATTAACTGTCAGTTTTGCGTCGGATTCGAAAATCTAGACTCACAGGAGATCGACCATAAGGTGCCCGAGGCAGCAATAGACCCTTGGAGACAGGTCGGCCGGAGGACGATGTATTGAATCGCGACGGGATTTGTGTGTTCCATCGCCATTAACAGGCTCTGAACGTTACAATTAACTGTCAGTTTTGCGTCGGATTCGAAAATCTAGACTCACAGGAGATCGACCATAAGGTCCCCGAGGCAGCAATAGACCCTTGGAGACAGGTCGGCCGGAGGACGATGTATTGAATCGCGACGCAATTTGTGTGTACCATTGTCATTAAGAGGCTCTGAACCTTACAATTAACGGTCAGTTTTGCGTCAGATTCGAAAATCTAGACTCACAGAAGAACGACCATAAGGTGCCCGAGGCAGCACTAGACCCTTGGAGACAAGTCGGCTGGAGGACGATGTATTGAATCGCGACGCAATTTGTGTGTTCCATCGTCATTAACGGGCTCTGAACGTTACAATTAACTGTCAGTTTTGCGTCGGATTCGATAATCTAGACTCACAGGAGATCGACCATAAGGTGCCCGAGGCAGCAATACACCCTTGGAGACAGGTCGGCCGGAGGACGACGTATTGAATCGCGACGCGATTTGTGTGTTCCATTGTCATTAAGAGGCTCTGAACCTTACAATTAACTGTAAGTTTTGCGTCGGATTCGAAAATCTAGACTCACAGAAGAACGACCATACGGTGCCCGAGGCAGCAATAGACCCTTGGAGACAGGTCGGCCGGAGGACGATGTATTGAATCGCGACGCAATTTGTGTGTTCCATTGTCATTAAGAGGCTCTGAACCTTACGATTAACTGTCAGTTTTGCGTCGCATTCGAAAATCTAGACTCACAGGAGAACGACAATAAGGTGCCCGAGGCAGCACTAGACCCTTGGAGACAAGTCGGCTGGAGGACGATGTATTGAATCGCGACGCGATTTGTGAGTTCCATTGTCATTTACAGGCTCTGAACTTTACAATTAACTGTCAGGTTTGCGTCGGATTCGAAAATCTAGACTCACAGGAGATCGATCATAAGGTGCCCGAGGCAGCAATAGACCCTTGGAGACAGGTCGGCCGGAGGACGATGTATTGAATCGCGACGCAATTTGTGTGTTCCATTGTCATTAAGAGGCTCTGAACCTTACAATTAACTGTCAGTTTTGCGTCGGATTCGAAAATCTAGACTCACAGAGGAACGACCATAAGGTGCCCGAGGCAGCACTAGACCCTTGGAGACAAGTCGGCTGGAGGACGATGTATTGAATCGCGACGAAATTTGTGTGTTCCATCGTCATTAACAGGTTCTGAACGTTACAATTAACTGTCAGTTTTGCGTCGGATTCGAAAATCTAGACTCAGAGGAGAACGACCATAAGGTGCCCGAGGCAGCAATAGACCCTTGGAGACAGGTCGGCCGGAGGACGATGTATTGAATCGCGACGCAATTTGTGTGTTCCATTGTCATTAAGAGGCTCTGAACCTTACGATTAACTGTCAGTTTTGCGTCGCATTCGAAAATCTAGACTCACAGGAGAACGACAATAAGGTGCCCGAGACAGCACTAGACCCTTGGAGACAAGTCGGCTGGAGGACGATGTATTGAATCGCGACGCGATTTGTGAGTTCCATTGTCATTTACAGGCTCTGAACGTTACAATTAACTGTCAGGTTTGCGTCGGATTCGAAAATCTAGACTCACAGGAGATCGATCATAAGGTGCCCGAGGCAGCAATAGACCCTTGGAGACAGGTCGGCCGGAGGACGATGTATTGAATCGCGACGCAATTTGTGTGTTCCATTGTCATTAAGAGCCTCTGAACCTTACAATTAACTGTCAGTTTTGCGTCGGATTCGAAAATCTAGACTCCCAGAGGAACGACCATAAGGTGCCCGAGGCAGCACTAGACCCTTGGAGACAAATCGGCTGGAGGACGATGTATTGAATCGCGACGCGATTTGTGTGTTCCATCGTCATTAACAGGCTCTGAACGTTACAATTAACTGTCAGTTTTGCGTCGGATTCGAAAATCTAGACTCACGGGAGAACGACCATAAGGTGCCCGAGGCAGCAATAGACCCTTGGAGACAGGTCGGCCGGAGGACGATGTATTGAATCGCGACGCAATTTGTGTGTTCCATCGTCATTAACAGGCTCTGAACCTTACAATTAACTGTCAGTTTTGCGTCGGATTCGAAAATCTAGACTCACAGGAGATCGACCATAAGGTGCCCGAGGCAGCAATAGACCCTTGGAGACAGGTCGGCCGGAGGACGATGTATTGAATCGCGACGCGATTTGTATGTTCCATCGTCATTAACAGGCTCTGAACGTTACAATTAACTGTCAGTTTTGCGTCGGATTCGAAAATCTAGACTCACAGGAGATCGACCATAAGGTGCCCGAGGCAGCAATAGACCCTTGGAGACAGGTCGGCCGGGGGACGATGTATTGAATCGCGACGGGATTTGTGTGTTCCATCGTCATTAACAGGCTCTGACCGTTACAATTAACTGTCAGTTTTGCGTCGGATTCGAAAATCTAGACTCACAGGAGATCGACCATAAGGTGCCCGAGGCAGCAATAGACCCTTGGAGACAGGTCGGCCGGAGGACGATGTATTGAATCGCGACGGGATTTGTGTGTTCCATCGTCATTAACAGGCTCTGAACGTTACAATTAACTGTCAGTTTTGCGTCGGATTCGAAAATCTAGACTCACAGGAGATCGACCATATGGTGCCCGAGGCAGCAATACACACTTGGAGACAGGTCGGCCGGAGGACGACGTATTGAATCGCGACGCGATTTGTGTGTTCCATTGTCATTAAGAGGCTCTGAACCTTACAATTAACTGTAAGTTTTGCGTCGGATTCGAAAATCTAGACTCACAGAAGAACGACCATAAGGTGCCCGAGGCAGCACTAGACCCTTGGAGACAAGTCGGCTGGAGGACGATGTATTGAATCGCGACGCAATTTGTGTGTTCCATCGTCATTAACAGGTTCTGAACGTTACAATTAACTGTCAGTTTTGCGTCGGATTCGAAAATCTAGACTCAGAGGAGATCGACCATAAGGTGCCCGAGGCAGCAATAGACCCTTGGAGACAGGTCGGCCGGAGGACGATGTATTGAATCGCGACGCAATTTGTGTGTACCATTGTCATTAAGAGGCTCTGAACCTTACAATTAACGGTCAGTTTTGCGTCAGATTCGAAAATCTAGACTCACAGAAGAACGACCATAAGGTGCCCGAGGCAGCAATAGACCCTTGGAGACAAGTCGGCTGGAGGACGATGTATTGAATCGCGACGCTATTTGTGTGTTCCATCGTCTTTAACAGGCTCTGAACGTTACAATTAACTGTCAGTTTTGCGTCGGATTCGAAAATCTAGACTCACAGGAGATCGACCATAAGGTGCCCGAGGCAGCAATAGACCCCTGGAGACAGGTCGGCCGGAGGACGATGTATTGAATCGCGACGGGATTTGTGTGTTCCATCGTCATTAACAGGCTCTGAACGTTACAATTAACTGTCAGTTTTGCGTCGGATTCGAAAATCTAGACTCACAGGAGATCGACCATAAGGTGCCCGAGGCAGCAATAGACTCTTGGAGACAGGTCGGCCGGAGGACGATGTATTGAATCGCGACGCAATTTGTGTGTTCCATCGTCATTAACAGGCTCTGAACCTTACAATTAACTGTCAGTTTTGCGTCGGATTCGAAAATCTAGACTCACAGGAGAACGACCATAAGGTGCCCGAGGCAGCACTAGACCCTTGGAGACAAGTCGCCCGGAGGACGATGTATTGAATCGCGACGCAATTTGTGTGTTCCATCGTCATTAACAGGCTCTGAACGTTACAATTAACTGTCAGTTTTGGCTCGGATTCGAAAATCTAGACTCACAGGAGAACGACCATAAGGTGCCCGAGGGAGCAATAGACCCTTGGAGACAGGTCGGCCGGAGGACGATGTATTGAATCGCTACGCGATTTGTGTGTTCCATCGTCATTAACAGGCTCTGAACGTTACAATTAACTGTCAGTTTTGCGTCGGGTTCGAAAATCTAGACTCACAGGAGATCGACCATAAGGTGCCCGAGGCAGCAATAGACCCTTGGAGACAGGTCGGCCGGAGGACGATGTATTGAATCGCGACGGCATTTGTGTGTTCCATCGTCATTAACAGGCTCTGAACGTTACAATTAACTGTCAGTTTTGCGTCGGATTCGAAAATCTAGACTCACAGGAGATCGACCATAAGGTGCCCGAGGCAGCAATAGACCCTTGGAGACAGGTCGGCCGGAGGACGATGTATTGAATCGCGACGCAATTTGTGTGTTCCATCGTCATTAACAGGCTCTGAACCTTACAATTAACTGTCAGTTTTGCGTCGGATTCGAAAATCTAGACTCACAGGAGAACGACCATAAGGTGCCCGAGGCAGCACTAGACCCTTGGAGACGAGTCGGCTGGAGGACGATGTATTGAATCGCGACGCGATTTGTGTGTTCCATCGTCATTAACAGGCTCTGAACGTTACAATCAACTGTAAGTTTTGCGTCGGATTCGAAAATCTAGACTCACAGGAGAACGACCATAAGGTGCCCGAGGCAGCAATAGACCCTTGGAGACAGGTCGGCCGGAGGACGATGTATTGAATCGCGACGCAATTTGTGTGTTCCATCGTCATTAACAGGCTCTGAACGTTACAATTAACTGTCAGTTTTGCGTCGGATTCGAAAATCTAGACTCACAGGAGAACGACCGTAAGGTGCCCGAGGGAGCAATAGACCCTGCGAGACAGGTCGGCCGGAGGACGATGTATTGAATCGCGACGCAATTTGTGTGTTCCATCGTCATGAACAGGCTCTGAACCTTACAATTAACTGTCAGTTTTGCGTCGGATTCGAAAATCTAGACTCACAGGAGATCGACCATAAGGTGCCCGAGGCAGCAATAGACCCTTGGAGACAGGTCGGCCGGAGGACGATGTATTGAATCGCGACGGGATTTGTGTGTTCCATCGTCATTAACAGGCTCTGAACGTTACAATTAACTGTCAGTTTTGCGTCGGATTCGAAAATCTAGACTCACAGGAGATCGACCATAAGGTGCCCGAGGGAGCAATAGACCCTTGGAGACAGGTCGGCTGGAGGCCGATGTATTGAATCGCGACGCTATTTGTGTGTTCCATCGTCATTTTCAGGCTCTGAACGTTACAATTAACTGTCAGTTTTGCGTCGGATTCGAAAATCTAGACTCACAGGAGAACGACCATAAGGTGCCCGAGGCAGCAATAGACCCTTGGAGACAGGTCGGCCGGAGGACGATGTATTGAATCGCGATGCAATTTGTGTGTTCCATCGTCATTAACAGGCTCTGAACGTTACAATTAACTGTCAGTTTTGCGTCGGATTCGAAAATCTAGACTCACAGGAGAACGACCATAAGGTGCCCGAGGGAGCAATAGACCCTGGGAGACAGGTCGGCCGGAGGACGATGTATTGAATCGCGTCGCAAGTTGTGTGTTCCATCGTCATGAACAGGCTCTGAACCTTACAATTAACTGTCAGTTTTGCGTCGGATTCGAAAATCTAGACTCACAGGAGATCGACCATAAGGTGCCCGAGGCAGCAATAGACCCTTGGAGACAGGTCGGCCGGAGGATGATGTATTGAATCGCGACGGGATTTGTGTGTTCCATCGTCACTAACAGGCTCTGAACGTTACAATCAACTGTCAGTTTTGCGTCGGATTCGAAAATCTAGACTCACAGGAGAACGACCATAAGGTGCCCGAGGGAGCAATAGACCCTGGGAGACAGGTCGGCCGGAGGACGATGTATTGAAGCGCGACGGGATTTGTGTGTTCCATCGTCATGAACAGTTTCTGAACCTTACAATTAACTATCAGTTTTCCGTCGGATTCGAAAATCTAGACTCACAGGAGATCGACCATAAGGTGCCCGAGGCAGCAATTGACCCTTGGAGACAGGTCGGCCGGAGGACGATGTATTGAATCGCGACGCGATTTGTGTGTTCCATCGTCATTAACATTCTCTGAACGTTACAATTAACTGTCAGTTTTGCGTCGGGTTCGAAAATCTAGACTCACAGGAGATCGACCATAAGGTGCCCGAGGCAGCAATAGACCCTTGGAGACAGGTCGGCCGGAGGACGATGTATTGAATCGCGACGGGATTTGTGTGTTCCATCGTCATTAACAGGCTCTGAACGTTACAAATTAACTGTCAGTTTTGCGTCGGATTCGAAAATCTATACTCACAGGAGATCGACCATAAGGTGCCCGAGGCAGCAATAGACCCTTGGAGACAGGTCGGCCGGAGGACGATGTATTGAATCGCGACGCGATTTGTGAGTTCCATTGTCATTTACAGGCTCTGAACTTTACAATTAACTGTCAGGTTTGCGTCGGATTCGAAAATCTAGACTCACAGGAGATCGATCATAAGGTGCCCGAGGCAGCAATAGACCCTTGGAGACAGGTCGGCCGGAGGACGATGTATTGAATCGCGACGCAATTTGTGTGTTCCATTGTCATTAAGAGGTTCTGAACCTTACGATTAACTGTCAGTTTTGCGTCGCATTCGAAAATCTAGACTCACAGGAAAACGACAATAAGGTGCACGAGGCAGCACTAGACCCTTGGAGACAAGTCGGCTGGAGGACGATGTATTGAATCGCGACGCGATTTGTGAGTTCCATTGTCATTTACAGGCTCTGAACTTTACAATTAACTGTCAGGTTTGCGTCGGATTCGAAAATCTAGACTCACAGGAGATCGATCATAAGGTGCCCGAGGCAGCAATAGACCCTTGGAGACAGGTCGGCCGGAGGACGATGTATTGAATCGCGACGCAATTTGTGTGTTCCATTGTCATTAAGAGGCTCTGAACCTTACAATTAACTGTCAGTTTTGCGTCGGATTCGAAAATCTAGACTCACAGAGGAACGACCATAAGGTGCCCGAGGCAGCACTAGACCCTTGGAGACAAGTCGGCTGGAGGACGATGTATTGAATCGCGACGAAATTTATGTGTTCCATCGTCATTAACAGGCTCTGAACCTTACAATTAACTGTCAGTTTTGCGTCGGATTCGAAAATCTAGACACACGGGAGAACGACCATAAGGTGCCCGAGGCAGCAATAGACCCTTGGAGACAGGTCGGCCGGAGGACGATGTATTGAATCGCGACGCAATTTGTGTGTTCCATCGTCATTAACAGGCTCTGAACCTTACAATTAACTGTCAGTTTTGCGTCGGATTCGAAAATCTAGACTCACAGGAGATCGACCATAAGGTGCCCGAGGCAGCAATAGACCCTTGGAGACAGGTCGGCCGGAGGACGATGTATTGAATCGCGACGCGATTTGTGTGTTCCATCGTCATTAACAGGCTCTGAACGTTACAATTAACTGTCAGTTTTGCGTCGGATTCGAAAATCTAGACTCACAGGAGATCGACCATAAGGTGCCCGAGGCAGCAATAGACCCTTGGAGACAGGTCGGCCGGAGGACGATGTATTGAATCGCGACGGGATTTGTGTGTTCCATCGTCATTAACAGGCTCTGAACGTTACAATTAACTGTCAGTTTTGCGTCGGATTCGAAAATCTAGACTCACGGGAGAACGACCATAAGGTGCCCGAGGCAGCAATAGACCCTTGGAGACAGGTCGGCCGGAGGACGATGTATTGAATCGCGACGCAATTTGTGTGTTCCATCGTCATTAACAGGCTCTGAACCTTACAATTAACTGTCAGTTTTGCGTCGGATTCGAAAATCTAGACTCACAGGAGAACGACCATAAGGTGCCCGAGGCAGCACTAGCCCCTTGGAGACAAGTCGGCTGGAGGACGATGTATTGAATCGCGACGCGATTTGTGTGTTCCATCGTCATTAACAGGCTCTGAACGTTACTATCAACTGTCAGTTTTGCGTCGGATTCGAAAATCTAGACTCACAGGAGAACGACCATAAGGTGCCCGAGGCAGCAATAGACCCATGGAGACAGGTCGGCCGGAGGACGATGTATTGAATCGCGACGCAATTTGTGTGTTCCGTCGTCATTAACAGGCTCTGAACGTTACAATTAACTGTCAGTTTTGCGTCGGATTCGAGAATCTAGACTCACAGGAGATCGACCATAAGGTGCCCGAGGCAGCAATAGACCCTTGGAGACAGGTCGGCCGGAGGACGATGTATTGAATCGCGACGCGATTTGTGTGTTCCATCGTCATTAACAGGCTCTGAACGTTACAATTAACTGTCAGTTTTGCGTCGGATTCGAAAATCTAGACTCACAGGAGATCGACCATAAGGTGCCCGAGGCAGCAATAGACCCTTGGAGACAGGTCGGCCGGAGGACGATGTATTGAATCGCGACGGGATTTGTGTGTTCCATCGTCATTAACAGGCTCTGAACGTTACAATTAACTGTCAGTTTTGCGTCGGATTCGAAAATCTAGACTCACGGGAGAACGACCATAAGGTGCCCGAGGCAGCAATAGACCCTTGGAGACAGGTCGGCCGGAGGACGATGTATTGAATCGCGACGCAATTTGTGTGTTCCATCGTCATTAACAGGCTCTGAACCTTACAATTAACTGTCAGTTTTGCGTCGGATTCGAAAATCTAGACTCACAGGAGAACGACCATAAGGTGCCCGAGGCAGCACTAGCCCCTTGGAGACAAGTCGGCTGGAGGACGATGTATTGAATCGCGACGCGATTTGTGTGTTCCATCGTCATTAACAGGCTCTGAACGTTACTATCAACTGTCAGTTTTGCGTCGGATTCGAAAATCTAGACTCACAGGGGAACGACCATAAGGTGCCCGAGGCAGCAATAGACCCATGGAGACAGGTCGGCCGGAGGACGATGTATTGAATCGCGACGCAATTTGTGTGTTCCATCGTCATTAACAGGCTCTGAACGTTACAATTAACTGTCAGTTTTGCGTCGGATTCGAGAATCTAGACTCACAGGAGATCGACCATAAGGTGCCCGAGGCAGCAATAGACCCTTGGAGACAGGTCGGCCGGAGGACGATGTATTGAATCGCGACGGGATTTGTGTGTTCCATCGTCACTAACAGGCTCTGAACGTTACAATCAACTGTCAGTTTTGCGTCGGATTCGAAAATCTAGACTCACAGGAGAACGACCATAAGGTGCCCGAGGGAGCAATAGACCCTGGGAGACAGGTCGGCCGGAGGACGATGTATTGAAGCGCGACGGGATTTGTGTGTTCCATCGTCATGAACAGTTTCTGAACCTTACAATTAACTATCAGTTTTCCGTCGGATTCGAAAATCTAGACTCACAGGAGATCGACCATAAGGTGCCCGAGGCAGCAATTGACCCTTGGAGACAGGTCGGCCGGAGGACGATGTATTGAATCGCGACGGGATTTGTGTGTTCCATCGTCATTAACAGGCTCTGAACGTTACAAATTAACTGTCAGTTTTGCGTCGGATTCGAAAATCTATACTCACAGGAGATCGACCATAAGGTGCCCGAGGCAGCAATAGACCCTTGGAGACAGGTCGGCCGGAGGACGATGTATTGAATCGCGACGCGATTTGTGAGTTCCATTGTCATTTACAGGCTCTGAACTTTACAATTAACTGTCAGGTTTGCGTCGGATTCGAAAATCTAGACTCACAGGAGATCGATCATAAGGTGCCCGAGGCAGCAATAGACCCTTGGAGACAGGTCGGCCGGAGGACGATGTATTGAATCGCGACGCAATTTGTGTGTTCCATTGTCATTAAGAGGTTCTGAACCTTACGATTAACTGTCAGTTTTGCGTCGCATTCGAAAATCTAGACTCACAGGAGAACGACAATAAGGTGCACGAGGCAGCACTAGACCCTTGGAGACAAGTCGGCTGGAGGACGATGTATTGAATCGCGACGCGATTTGTGAGTTCCATTGTCATTTACAGGCTCTGAACTTTACAATTAACTGTCAGGTTTGCGTCGGATTCGAAAATCTAGACTCACAGGAGATCGATCATAAGGTGCCCGAGGCAGCAATAGACCCTTGGAGACAGGTCGGCCGGAGGACGATGTATTGAATCGCGACGCAATTTGTGTGTTCCATTGTCATTAAGAGGCTCTGAACCTTACAATTAACTGTCAGTTTTGCGTCGGATTCGAAAATCTAGACTCACAGAGGAACGACCATAAGGTGCCCGAGGCAGCACTAGACCCTTGGAGACAAGTCGGCTGGAGGACGATGTATTGAATCGCGACGAAATTTATGTGTTCCATCGTCATTAACAGGCTCTGAACCTTACAATTAACTGTCAGTTTTGCATCGGATTCGAAAATCTAGACACACGGGAGAACGACCATAAGGTGCCCGAGGCAGCAATAGACCCTTGGAGACAGGTCGGCCGGAGGACGATGTATTGAATCGCGACGCAATTTGTGTGTTCCATCGTCATTAACAGGCTCTGAACCTTACAATTAACTGTCAGTTTTGCGTCGGATTCGAAAATCTAGACTCACAGGAGATCGACCATAAGGTGCCCGAGGCAGCAATAGACCCTTGGAGACAGGTCGGCCGGAGGACGATGTATTGAATCGCGACCGGATTTGTGTGTTCCATCGTCATTAACAGGCTCTGAACGTTACAATTAACTGTCAGTTTTGCGTCGGATTCGAAAATCTAGACTCACAGGAGATCGACCATAAGGTGCCCGAGGCAGCAATAGACCCTTGGAGACAGGTCGGCCGGAGGACGATGTATTGAATCGCGACGGGATTTGTGTGTTCCATCGTCATTAACAGGCTCTGAACGTTACAATTAACTGTCAGTTTTGCGTCGGATTCGAAAATCTAGACTCACGGGAGAACGACCATAAGGTGCCCGAGGCAGCAATAGACCCTTGGAGACAGGTCGGCCGGAGGACGATGTATTGAATCGCGACGCAATTTGTGTGTTCCATCGTCATTAACAGGCTCTGAACCTTACAATTAACTGTCAGTTTTGCGTCGGATTCGAAAATCTAGACTCACAGGAGAACGACCATAAGGTGCCCGAGGCAGCACTAGCCCCTTGGAGACAAGTCGGCTGGAGGACGATGTATTGAATCGCGACGCGATTTGTGTGTTCCATCGTCATTAACAGGCTCTGAACGTTACTATCAACTGTCAGTTTTGCGTCGGATTCGAAAATCTAGACTCACAGGAGAACGACCATAAGGTGCCCGAGGCAGCAATAGACCCATGGAGACAGGTCGGCCGGAGGACGATGTATTGAATCGCGACGCAATTTGTGTGTTCCATCGTCATTAACAGGCTCTGAACGTTACAATTAACTGTCAGTTTTGCGTCGGATTCGAGAATCTAGACTCACAGGAGATCGACCATAAGGTGCCCGAGGCAGCAATAGACCCTTGGAGACAGGTCGGCCGGAGGACGATGTATTGAATCGCGACGGGATTTGTGTGTTCCATCGTCATTAACAGGCTCTGAACGTTACAATTAACTGTCAGTTTTGCGTCGGATTCGAAAATCTAGACTCACAGGAGATCGACCATAAGGTCCCCGAGGCAGCAATAGACCCTTGGAGACAGGTCGGCCGGAGGACGATGTATTGAATCGCGACGCAATTTGTGTGTACCATTGTCATTAAGAGGCTCTGAACCTTACAATTAACGGTCAGTTTTGCGTCAGATTCGAAAATCTAGACTCACAGAAGAACGACCATAAGGTGCCCGAGGCAGCACTAGACCCTTGGAGACAAGTCGGCTGGAGGACTATGTATTGAATCGCGACCCAATTTGTGTGTTCCATCGTCATTAACGGGCTCTGAACGTTACAATTAACTGTCAGTTTTGCGTCGGATTCGATAATCTAGACTCACAGGAGATCGACCATAAGGTGCCCGAGGCAGCAATACACCCTTGGAGACAGGTCGGCCGGAGGACGACGTATTGAATCGCGACGCGATTTGTGTGTTCCATTGTCATTAAGAGGCTCTGAACCTTACAATTAACTGTAAGTTTTGCGTCGGATTCGAAAATCTAGACTCACAGAAGAACGACCATACGGTGCCCGAGGCAGCAATAGACCCTTGGAGACAGGTCGGCCGGAGGACGATGTATTGAATCGCGACGCAATTTGTGTGTTCCATTGTCATTAAGAGGCTCTGAACCTTACGATTAACTGTCAGTTTTGCGTCGCATTCGAAAATCTAGACTCACAGGAGAACGACAATAAGGTGCCCGAGGCAGCACTAGACCCTTGGAGACAAGTCGGCTGGAGGACGATGTATTGAATCGCGACGCGATTTGTGAGTTCCATTGTCATTTACAGGCTCTGAACTTTACAATTAACTGTCAGGTTTGCGTCGGATTCGAAAATCTAGACTCACAGGAGATCGATCATAAGGTGCCCGAGGCAGCAATAGACCCTTGGAGACAGGTCGGCCGGAGGACGATGTATTGAATCGCGACGCAATTTGTGTGTTCCATTGTCATTAAGAGCCTCTGAACCTTACAATTAACTGTCAGTTTTGCGTCGGATTCGAAAATCTAGACTCACAGAGGAACGACCATAAGGTGCCCGAGGCAGCACTAGACCCTTGGAGACAAGTCGGCTGGAGGACGATGTATTGAATCGCGACGAAATTTGTGTGTTCCATCGTCATTAACAGGTTCTGAACGTTACAATTAACTGTCAGTTTTGCGTCGGATTCGAAAATCTAGACTCAGAGGAGAACGACCATAAGGTGCCCGAGGCAGCAATAGACCCTTGGAGACAGGTCGGCCGGAGGACGATGTATTGAATCGCGACGCAATTTGTGTGTTCCATTGTCATTAAGAGGCTCTGAACCTTACGATTAACTGTCAGTTTTGCGTCGCATTCGAAAATCTAGACTCACAGGAGAACGACCATAAGGTGCCCGAGACAGCACTAGACCCTTGGAGACAAGTCGGCTGGAGGACGATGTATTGAATCGCGACGCGATTTGTGAGTTCCATTGTCATTTACAGGCTCTGAACGTTACAATTAACTGTCAGGTTTGCGTCGGATTCGAAAATCTAGACTCACAGGAGATCGATCATAAGGTGCCCGAGGCAGCAATAGACCCTTGGAGACAGGTCGGCCGGAGGACGATGTATTGAATCGCGACGCAATTTGTGTGTTCCATTGTCATTAAGAGCCTCTGAACCTTACAATTAACTGTCAGTTTTGCGTCGGATTCGAAAATCTAGACTCACAGGAGAACGACCATAAGGTGCCCGAGGCAGCACTAGACCCTTGGAGACAAATCGGCTGGAGGACGATGTATTGAATCGCGACGCGATTTGTGTGTTCCATCGTCATTAACAGGCTCTGAACGTTACAATTAACTGTCAGTTTTGCGTCGGATTCGAAAATCTAGACTCACAGGAGATCGACCATAAGGTGCCCGAGGCAGCAATAGACCCTTGGAGACAGGTCGGCCGGAGGACGATGTATTGAATCGCGACGCGATTTGTATGTTCCATCGTCATTAACAGGCTCTGAACGTTACAATTAACTGTCAGTTTTGCGTCGGATTCGAAAATCTAGACTCACAGGAGATCGACCATAAGGTGCCCGAGGCAGCAATAGACCCTTGGAGACAGGTCGGCCGGAGGACGATGTATTGAATCGCGACGCGATTTGTGTGTTCCATCGTCATTAACAGGCTCTGAACGTTACAATTAACTGTCAGTTTTGCGTCGGATTCGAAAATCTAGACTCACAGGAGATCGACCATAAGGTGCCCGAGGCAGCAATAGACCCTTGGAGACAGGTCGGCCGGAGGACGATGTATTGAATCGCGACGGGATTTGTGTGTTCCATCGTCATTAACAGGCTCTGAACGTTACAATTAACTGTCAGTTTTGCGTCGGATTCGAAAATCTAGACTCACAGGAGATCGACCATAAGGTCCCCGAGGCAGCAATAGACCCTTGGAGACAGGTCGGCCGGAGGACGATGTATTGAATCGCGACGCAATTTGTGTGTACCATTGTCATTAAGAGGCTCTGAACCTTACGATTAACGGTCAGTTTTGCGTCAGATTCGAAAATCTAGACTCACAGAAGAACGACCATAAGGTGCCCGAGGCAGCACTAGACCCTTGGAGACAAGTCGGCTGGAGGACGATGTATTGAATCGCGACGCAATTTGTGTGTTCCATCGTCATTAACGGGCTCTGAACGTTACAATTAACTGTCAGTTTTGCGTCGGATTCGATAATCTAGACTCACAGGAGATCGACCATAAGGTGCCCGAGGCAGCAATACACCCTTGGAGACAGGTCGGCCGGAGGACGACGTATTGAATCGCGACGCGATTTGTGTGTTCCATTGTCATTAAGAGGCTCTGAACCTTACAATTAACTGTAAGTTTTGCGTCGGATTCGAAAATCTAGACTCACAGAAGAACGACCATACGGTGCCCGAGGCAGCAATAGACCCTTGGAGACAGGTCGGCCGGAGGACGATGTATTGAATCGCGACGCAATTTGTGTGTTCCATTGTCATTAAGAGGCTCTGAACCTTACGATTAACTGTCAGTTTTGCGTCGCATTCGAAAATCTAGACTCACAGGAGAACGACAATAAGGTGCCCGAGGCAGCACTAGACCCTTGGAGACAAGTCGGCTGGAGGACGATGTATTGAATCGCGACGCGATTTGTGAGTTCCATTGTCATTTACAGGCTCTGAACTTTACAATTAACTGTCAGGTTTGCGTCGGATTCGAAAATCTAGACTCACAGGAGATCGATCATAAGGTGCCCGAGGCAGCAATAGACCCTTGGAGACAGGTCGGCCGGAGGACGATGTATTGAATCGCGACGCAATTAGTGTGTTCCATTGTCATTAAGAGGCTCTGAACCTTACAATTAACTGTCAGTTTTGCGTCGGATTCGAAAATCTAGACTCACAGAGGAACGACCATAAGGTGCCCGAGGCAGCACTAGACCCTTGGAGACAAGTCGGCTGGAGGACGATGTATTGAATCGCGACGAAATTTGTGTGTTCCATCGTCATTAACAGGTTCTGAACGTTACAATTAACTGTCAGTTTTGCGTCGGATTCGAAAATCTAGACTCAGAGGAGAACGACCATAAGGTGCCCGAGGCAGCAATAGACCCTTGGAGACAGGTCGGCCGGAGGACGATGTATTGAATCGCGACGCAATTTGTGTGTTCCATTGTCATTAAGAGGCTCTGAACCTTACGATTAACTGTCAGTTTTGCGTCGCATTCGAAAATCTAGACTCACAGGAGAACGACAATAAGGTGCCCGAGACAGCACTAGACCCTTGGAGACAAGTCGGCTGGAGGACGATGTATTGAATCGCGACGCGATTTGTGAGTTCCATTGTCATTTACAGGCTCTGAACGTTACAATTAACTGTCAGGTTTGCGTCGGATTCGAAAATCTAGACTCACAGGAGATCGATCATAAGGTGCCCGAGGCAGCAATAGACCCTTGGAGACAGGTCGGCCGGAGGACGATGTATTGAATCGCGACGCAATTTGTGTGTTCCATTGTCATTAAGAGCCTCTGAACCTTACAATTAACTGTCAGTTTTGCGTCGGATTCGAAAATCTAGACTCCCAGAGGAACGACCATAAGGTGCCCGAGGCAGCACTAGACCCTTGGAGACAAATCGGCTGGAGGACGATGTATTGAATCGCGACGCGATTTGTGTGTTCCATCGTCATTAACAGGCTCTGAACGTTACAATTAACTGTCAGTTTTGCGTCGGATTCGAAAATCTAGACTCACGGGAGAACGACCATAAGGTGCCCGAGGCAGCAATAGACCCTTGGAGACAGGTCGGCCGGAGGACGATGTATTGAATCGCGACGCAATTTGTGTGTTCCATCGTCATTAACAGGCTCTGAACCTTACAATTAACTGTCAGTTTTGCGTCGGATTCGAAAATCTAGACTCACAGGAGATCGACCATAAGGTGCCCGAGGCAGCAATAGACCCTTGGAGACAGGTCGGCCGGGGGACGATGTATTGAATCGCGACGGGATTTGTGTGTTCCATCGTCATTAACAGGCTCTGACCGTTACAATTAACTGTCAGTTTTGCGTCGGATTCGAAAATCTAGACTCACAGGAGATCGACCATAAGGTGCCCGAGGCAGCAATAGACCCTTGGAGACAGGTCGGCCGGAGGACGATGTATTGAATCGCGACGGGATTTGTGTGTTCCATCGTCATTAACAGGCTCTGAACGTTACAATTAACTGTCAGTTTTGCGTCGGATTCGAAAATCTAGACTCACAGGAGATCGACCATATGGTGCCCGAGGCAGCAATACACACTTGGAGACAGGTCGGCCGGAGGACGACGTATTGAATCGCGACGCGATTTGTGTGTTCTATTGTCATTAAGAGGCTCTGAACCTTACAATTAACTGTAAGTTTTGCGTCGGATTCGAAAATCTAGACTCACAGAAGAACGACCATAAGGTGCCCGAGGCAGCACTAGACCCTTGGAGACAAGTCGGCTGGAGGACGATGTATTGAATCGCGACGCAATTTGTGTGTTCCATCGTCATTAACAGGTTCTGAACGTTACAATTAACTGTCAGTTTTGCGTCGGATTCGAAAATCTAGACTCAGAGGAGATCGACCATAAGGTGCCCGAGGCAGCAATAGACCCTTGGAGAGAGGTCGGCCGGAGGACGATGTATTGAATCGCGACGCAATTTGTGTGTACCATTGTCATTAAGAGGCTCTGAACCTTACAATTAACGGTCAGTTTTGCGTCAGATTCGAAAATCTAGACTCACAGAAGAACGACCATAAGGTGCCCGAGGCAGCAATAGACCCTTGGAGACAAGTCGGCTGGAGGACGATGTATTGAATCGCGACGCTATTTGTGTGTTCCATCGTCTTTAACAGGCTCTGAACGTTACAATTAACTGTCAGTTTTGCGTCGGATTCGAAAATCTAGACTCACAGGAGATCGACCATAAGGTGCCCGAGGCAGCAATAGACCCCTGGAGACAGGTCGGCCGGAGGACGATGTATTGAATCGCGACGGGATTTGTGTGTTCCATCGTCATTAACAGGCTCTGAACGTTACAATTAACTGTCAGTTTTGCGTCGGATTCGAAAATCTAGACTCACAGGAGATCGACCATAAGGTGCCCGAGGCAGCAATAGACTCTTGGAGACAGGTCGGCCGGAGGACGATGTATTGAATCGCGACGCAATTTGTGTGTTCCATCGTCATTAACAGGCTCTGAACCTTACAATTAACTGTCAGTTTTGCGTCGGATTCGAAAATCTAGACTCACAGGAGAACGACCATAAGGTGCCCGAGGCAGCACTAGACCCTTGGAGACAAGTCGCCCGGAGGACGATGTATTGAATCGCGACGCAATTTGTGTGTTCCATCGTCATTAACAGGCTCTGAACGTTACAATTAACTGTCAGTTTTGGCTCGGATTCGAAAATCTAGACTCACAGGAGATCGACCATAAGGTGCCCGAGGGAGCAATAGACCCTTGGAGACAGGTCGGCCGGAGGACGATGTATTGAATCGCTACGCGATTTGTGTGTTCCATCGTCATTAACAGGCTCTGAACGTTACAATTAACTGTCAGTTTTGCGTCGGGTTCGAAAATCTAGACTCACAGGAGATCGACCATAAGGTGCCCGAGGCAGCAATAGACCCTTGGAGACAGGTCGGCCGGAGGACGATGTATTGAATCGCGACGGCATTTGTGTGTTCCATCGTCATTAACAGGCTCTGAACGTTACAATTAACTGTCAGTTTTGCGTCGGATTCGAAAATCTAGACTCACAGGAGATCGACCATAAGGTGCCCGAGGCAGCAATAGACCCTTGGAGACAGGTCGGCCGGAGGACGATGTATTGAATCGCGACGCAATTTGTGTGTTCCATCGTCATTAACAGGCTCTGAACCTTACAATTAACTGTCAGTTTTGCGTCGGATTCGAAAATCTAGACTCACAGGAGAACGACCATAAGGTGCCCGAGGCAGCACTAGACCCTTGGAGACGAGTCGGCTGGAGGACGATGTATTGAATCGCGACGCGATTTGTGTGTTCCATCGTCATTAACAGGCTCTGAACGTTACAATCAACTGTAAGTTTTGCGTCGGATTCGAAAATCTAGACTCACAGGAGAACGACCATAAGGTGCCCGAGGCAGCAATAGACCCTTGGAGACAGGTCGGCCGGAGGACGATGTATTGAATCGCGACGCAATTTGTGTGTTCCATCGTCATTAACAGGCTCTGAACGTTACAATTAACTGTCAGTTTTGCGTCGGATTCGAAAATCTAGACTCACAGGAGAACGACCGTAAGGTGCCCGAGGGAGCAATAGACCCTGCGAGACAGGTCGGCCGGAGGACGATGTATTGAATCGCGACGCAATTTGTGTGTTCCATCGTCATGAACAGGCTCTGAACCTTACAACTAACTGTCAGTTTTGCGTCGGATTCGAAAATCTAGACTCACAGGAGATCGACCATAAGGTGCCCGAGGCAGCAATAGACCCTTGGAGACAGGTCGGCCGGAGGACGATGTATTGAATCGCGACGGGATTTGTGTGTTCCATCGTCATTA
Organism: Schistocerca nitens; assembly: GCF_023898315.1. Taxonomy (NCBI): domain Eukaryota; kingdom Metazoa; phylum Arthropoda; class Insecta; order Orthoptera; family Acrididae; genus Schistocerca; species Schistocerca nitens. The sequence goes on along the minus strand of NC_064615.1, from coordinate 1,197,063,556 downwards.
ACAGGCTCTGAACGTTACAATTAACTGTCAGTTTTGCGTCGGATTCGAAAATCTAGACTCACAGGAGATCGACCATAAGGTGCCCGAGGGAGCAATAGACCCTTGGAGACAGGTCGGCTGGAGGCCGATGTATTGAATCGCGACGCTATTTGTGTGTTCCATCGTCATTTTCAGGCTCTGAACGTTACAATTAACTGTCAGTTTTGCGTCGGATTCGAAAATCTAGACTCACAGGAGAACGACCATAAGGTGCCCGAGGCAGCAATAGACCCTTGGAGACAGGTCGGCCGGAGGACGATGTATTGAATCGCGATGCAATTTGTGTGTTCCATCGTCATTAACAGGCTCTGAACGTTACAATTAACTGTCAGTTTTGCGTCGGATTCGAAAATCTAGACTCACAGGAGAACGACCATAAGGTGCCCGAGGGAGCAATAGACCCTGGGAGACAGGTCGGCCGGAGGACGATGTATTGAATCGCGTCGCAAGTTGTGTGTTCCATCGTCATGAACAGGCTCTGAACCTTACAATTAACTGTCAGTTTTGCGTCGGATTCGAAAATCTAGACTCACAGGAGATCGACCATAAGGTGCCCGAGGCAGCAATAGACCCTTGGAGACAGGTCGGCCGGAGGACGATGTATTGAATCGCGACGGGATTTGTGTGTTCCATCGTCACTAACAGGCTCTGAACGTTACAATCAACTGTCAGTTTTGCGTCGGATTCGAAAATCTAGACTCACAGGAGAACGACCATAAGGTGCCCGAGGGAGCAATAGACCCTGGGAGACAGGTCGGCCGGAGGACGATGTATTGAAGCGCGACGGGATTTGTGTGTTCCATCGTCATGAACAGTTTCTGAACCTTACAATTAACTATCAGTTTTCCGTCGGATTCGAAAATCTAGAGTCACAGGTGATCGACCATAAGGTGCCCGAGGCAGCAATAGACCCTTGGAGACAGGTCGGCCGGAGGACGATGTATTGAATCGCGACGCGATTTGTGTGTTCCATCGTCATTAACAGGCTCTGAACGTTACAATTAACTGTCAGTTTTGCGTCGGGTTCGAAAATCTAGACTCACAGGAGATCGACCATAAGGTGCCCGAGGCAGCAATAGACCCTTGGAGACAGGTCGGCCGGAGGACGATGTATTGAATCGCGACGGGATTTGTGTGTTCCATCGTCATTAACAGGCTCTGAACGTTACAAATTAACTGTCAGTTTTGCGTCGGATTCGAAAATCTATACTCACAGGAGATCGACCATAAGGTGCCCGAGGCAGCAATAGACCCTTGGAGACAGGTCGGCCGGAGGACGATGTATTGAATCGCGACGCGATTTGTGTGTTCCATTGTCATTAATTGGCTCTGAACGTTACAATTAACTGTCAGTTTTGCGTCGGATTCGAAAATCTAGACTCACAGGAGAACGACCATAAGGTGTCCGAGGCAGCACTAGACCCTTGGAGACAAGTCGGCTGGAGGACGATGTATTGAATCGCGACGCGATTTGTGAGTTCCATTGTCATTTATAGGCTCTGAACGTTACAATTAACTGTCAGGTTTGCGTCGGATTCGAAAATCTAGACTCACAGGAGATCGACCATAAGGTGCCCGAGGCAGCAATAGACTCTTGGAGACAGGTCGGCCGGAGGACGATGTATTGAATCGCGACGCAATTTGTGTGTTCCATCGTCCCTAACAGGCTCTGAACGTTACAATTAACTGTCAGTTTTGCGTCGGATTCGAAAATCTAGACTCACAGGAGAACGATCATAAGGTGCCCGAGGCAGCACTAGACCCTTGGAGACAAGTCGGCTGGAGGACGATGTATTGAATCGCGACGCGATTTGTGTGTTCCATCGTCATTAACAGGCTCTGAACGTTACAATCAACTGTCAGTTTTGGGTCGGATTCGAAAATCTAGACTCACAGGAGAACGACCATAAGGTGCCCGAGGGAGCAATAGACCCTGGGAGACAGGTCGGCCGGAGGACGATGTATTGAATCGCGACGCAATTTGTGTGTTCCATCGTCATGAACAGGCTCTGAACCTTACAATTAACTATCAGTTTTGCGTCGGATTCGAAAATCTAGACTCACAGGAGATCGACCATAAGGTGCCCGAGGCAGCAATTGACCCTTGGAGACAGGTCGGCCGGAGGACGATGTATTGAATCGCGACGCGATTTGTGTGTTCCATTGTCATTAATTGGCTCTGAACGTTACAATTAACTGTCAGTTTTGCGTCGGATTCGAAAATCTAGACTCACAGGAGAACGACCATAAGGTGCCCGAGGCAGCAATAGACCCTTGGAGACAGGTCGGCCGGAGGACGATGTATTGAAGCGCGACGGGATTTGTGTGTTCCATCGTCATTAACAGGCTCTGAACGTTACAATTAACTGTCAGTTTTGCGTCGGATTCGAAAATTTAGACTCACAGGACATCGACCATAAGGTGCCCGAGGCAGCAATAGACCCTTGGAGACAAGTCGGCTGGAGGACGATGTATTGAATCGCGACGCAATTTGTGTGTTCCATTGTCATTAACAGGCTTTGAACGTTACAATTAACTGCGTCGGATTCGAAATTCTAGACTCACAGGAGATCGACCATAAGGTGCCCGAGGCAGCAATAGACCCTTGGAGACATGTCGGCCGGAGGACGATGCATTGAATCGCGACGCGATTTGTGTGTTCCATTGTCATTAAGAGGCTCTGAACCTTACAATTAACTGTCAGTTTTGCGTCGGATTCGAAAATCTAGACTCACAGGAGAACGACCATACGGTGTCCGAGGCAGCACCAGACCCTTGGAGGCAAGTCGGCTGGAGGACGATGTATTGAATCGCGACGCAATTTGTGTGTTCCATCGTCATGAAGAGGATCTGAACGTTACAATTAACTGTCAGTTTTGCGTCGGATTCGAAAATCTAGACTCACAGGAGATCGACCATAAGGTGCCCGAGGCAGCAATAGACCCTTGGAGACAGGTCGGCCGGAGGACGAGGTATTGAATCGCGACGGGATTTGTGTGTTCCATCGTCATTAACAGGCTCTGAACGTTACAATTAACTGTCAGTTTTGCGTCGGATTCGAAAATCTAGACTCACAGGAGATCGACCATAAGGTGCCCGAGGCAGCAATAGACCCTTGGAGACAGGTCGGCCGGAGGACGTTGTATTGGATCGCGACGGGATTTGTGTGTTCCATCGTCATTAACAGGCTCTGAACCTTACAATTAACTGTCAGTTTTGCGTCGGATTCGAAAATCTAGACTCACAGGAGATCGACCATAAGGTGCCCGAGGCAGCAATAGACCCTTGGAGACACGTCGGCCGGAGGACGATGTATTGAATCGCGACGCAATTTGTGTGTTCCATCGTCATTAACAGGCTCTGAACGTTACAATTAACTATCAGTTTTGCGTCGGATTCGAAAATCTAGACTCACAGGAGAACGACCATAAGGTGCCCGAGGCAGCAATAGACCCTTGGAGACAGGTAGGCCGGAGGACGATGTATCGAATCGCGACGCAATTTGTGTGTTCCATTGTCATTAAGAGGCTCTGAACCTTACAATTAACTGTCAGTTTTGCGTCGGATTCGAAAATCTAGAGTCACAGGTGATCGACCATAAGGTGCCCGAGGCAGCAATAGACCCTTGGAGACAGGTCGGCCGGAGGACGATGTATTGAATCGCGACGCGATTTGTGTGTTCCATCGTCATTAACAGGCTCTGAACGTTACAATTAACTGTCAGTTTTGCGTCGGGTTCGAAAATCTAGACTCACAGGAGATCGACCATAAGGTGCCCGAGGCAGCAATAGACCCTTGGAGACAGGTCGGCCGGAGGACGATGTATTGAATCGCGACGGGATTCGTGTGTTCCATCGTCATTAACAGGCTCTGAACGTTACAAATTAACTGTCAGTTTTGCGTCGGATTCGAAAATCTATACTCACAGGAAATCGACCATAAGGTGCCCGAGGCAGCAATAGACCCTTGGAGACAGGTCGGCCGGAGGACGATGTATTGAATCGCGACGCGATTTGTGTGTTCCATTGTCATTAATTGGCTCTGAACGTTACAATTAACTGTCAGTTTTGCGTCGGATTCGAAAATCTAGACTCACAGGAGAACGACCATAAGGTGTCCGAGGCAGCACTAGACCCTTGGAGACAAGTCGGCTGGAGGACGATGTATTGAATCGCGACGCGATTTGTGAGTTCCATTGTCATTTACAGGCTCTGAACGTTACAATTAACTGTCAGGTTTGCGTCGGATTCGAAAATCTAGACTCACAGGAGATCGACCATAAGGTGCCCGAGGCAGCAATAGACTCTTGGAGACAGGTCGGCCGGAGGACGATGTATTGAATCGCGACGCAATTTGTGTGTTCCATCGTCATTAACAGGCTCTGAACGTTACAATTAACTGTCAGTTTTGCGTCGGATTCGAAAATCTAGACTCACAGGAGAACGATCATAAGGTGCCCGAGGCAGCACTAGACCCTTGGAGACAAGTCGGCTGGAGGACGATGTATTGAATCGCGACGCGATTTGTGTGTTCCATCGTCATTAACAGGCTCTGAACGTTACAATCAACTGTCAGTTTTGGGTCGGATTCGAAAATCTAGACTCACAGGAGAACGACCATAAGGTGCCCGAGGGAGCAATAGACCCTGGGAGACAGGTCGGCCGGAGGACGATGTATTGAATCGCGACGCAATTTGTGTGTTCCATCGTCATGAACAGGCTCTGAACCTTACAATTAACTATCAGTTTTGCGTCGGATTCGAAAATCTAGACTCACAGGAGATCGACCATAAGGTGCCCGAGGCAGCAATTGACCCTTGGAGACAGGTCGGCCGGAGGACGATGTATTGAATCGCGACGCGATTTGTGTGTTCCATTGTCATTAATTGGCTCTGAACGTTACAATTAACTGTCTGTTTTGCGTCGGATTCGAAAATCTAGACTCACAGGAGAACGACCATAAGGTGCCCGAGGCAGCAATAGACCCTTGGAGACAGGTCGGCCGGAGGACGATGTATTGAAGCGCGACGGGATTTGTGTGTTCCATCGTCATTAACAGGCTCTGAACGTTACAATTAACTGTCAGTTTTGCGTCGGATTCGAAAATTTAGACTCACAGGACATCGACCATAAGGTGCCCGAGGCAGCAATAGACCCTTGGAGACAAGTCGGCTGGAGGACGATGTATTGAATCGCGACGCAATTTGTGTGTTCCATTGTCATTAACAGGCTTTGAACGTTACAATTAACTGCGTCGGATTCGAAATTCTAGACTCACAGGAGATCGACCATAAGGTGCCCGAGGCAGCAATAGACCCTTGGAGACATGTCGGCCGGAGGACGATGCATTGAATCGCGACGCGATTTGTGTGTTCCATTGTCATTAAGAGGCTCTGAACCTTACAATTAACTGTCAGTTTTGCGTCGGATTCGAAAATCTAGACTCACAGGAGAACGACCATACGGTGTCCGAGGCAGCACTAGACCCTTGGAGACAAGTCGGCTGGAGGACGATGTATTGAATCGCGACGCAATTTGTGTGTTCCATCGTCATGAAGAGGATCTGAACGTTACAATTAACTGTCAGTTTTGCGTCGGATTCGAAAATCTAGACTCACAGGAGATCGACCATAAGGTGCCCGAGGCAGCAATAGACCCTTGGAGACAGGTCGGCCGGAGGACGAGGTATTGAATCGCGACGGGATTTGTGTGTTCCATCGTCATTAACAGGCTCTGAACGTTACAATTAACTGTCAGTTTTGCGTCGGATTCGAAAATCTAGACTCACAGGAGATCGACCATAAGGTGCCCGAGGCAGCAATAGACCCTTGGAGACAGGTCGGCCGGAGGACGATGTATTGGATCGCGACGGGATTTGTGTGTTCCATCGTCATTAACAGGCTCTGAACCTTACAATTAACTGTCAGTTTTGCGTCGGATTCGAAAATCTAGACTCACAGGAGATCGACCATAAGGTGCCCGAGGCAGCAATAGACCCTTGGAGACAGGTCGGCCGGAGGACGATGTATTGAATCGCGACGCAATTTGTGTGTTCCATCGTCATTAACAGGCTCTGAACGTTACAATTAACTATCAGTTTTGCGTCGGATTCGAAAATCTAGACTCACAGGAGAACGACCATAAGGTGCCCGAGGCAGCAATAGACCCTTGGAGACAGGTAGGCCGGAGGACGATGTATCGAATCGCGACGCAATTTGTGTGTTCCATTGTCATTAAGAGGCTCTGAACCTTACAATTAACTGTCAGTTTTGCGTCGGATTCGAAAATCTAGAGTCACAGGTGATCGACCATAAGGTGCCCGAGGCAGCAATAGACCCTTGGAGACAGGTCGGCCGGAGGACGATGTATTGAATCGCGACGCGATTTGTGTGTTCCATCGTCATTAACAGGCTCTGAACGTTACAATTAACTGTCAGTTTTGCGTCGGGTTCGAAAATCTAGACTCACAGGAGATCGACCATAAGGTGCCCGAGGCAGCAATAGACCCTTGGAGACAGGTCGGCCGGAGGACGATGTATTGAATCGCGACGGGATTTGTGTGTTCCATCGTCATTAACAGGCTCTGAACGTTACAATTAACTGTCAGTTTTGCGTCGGATTCGAAAATCTAGACTCACAGGAGATCGACCATAAGGTGCCCGAGGCAGCAATAGACTCTTGGAGACCGGTCGGCCGGAGGACGATGTATTGAATCGCGACGCAATTTGTGTGTTCCATCGTCATTAACAGGCTCTGAACCTTACAATTAACTGTCAGTTTTGCGTCGGATTCGAAAATCTAGACTCACAGGAGAACGACCATAAGGTGCCCGAGGCAGCACTAGACCCTTGGAGACAGGTCGGCTGGAGGACGATGGATTGAATCGCGACGCGATTTGTGTGTTCCATCGTCATTAACAGGCACTGAACGTTACAATCTACTGTCAGTTTTGCGTCGGATTCGAAAATCTAGACTCACAGGAGATCGACCATAAGGTGCCCGAGGCAGCAATAGACCCTTGGAGACAGGTCGGCCGGAGGACGATGTATTGAATCGCGACGCAATTTGTGTGTTCCATCGTCATTAACAGGCTCTGAACCTTACAATGTGTCGGATTCGAAAATCTAGACACACAGGAGATCGACCATAAGGTGCCCGAGGCAGCAATAGACCCTTGGAGACAGTTCGGCCGGATGACGATGTATTGAATCGCGACGCGATTTGTGTGTTCCATTGTCATTAATTGGCTCTGAACGTTACAATTAACTGTCAGTTTTGCGTCGGATTCGAAAATCTAGACTCACAGGAGAACGACCATAAGGTGTCCGAGGCAGCACTAGACCCTTGGAGACAAGTCGGCTGGAGGACGATGTATTGAATCGCGACGCGATTTGTGTGTTCCATCGTCATTAACAGGCTCTGAACGTTACAATTAACTGCGTCGGATTCGAATCTCTAGACTCACAGGAGATCGACCATAAGGTGCCCGAGGCAGCAATAGACCCTTGGAGACAGGTCGGCCGGAGGACGATGTATTGAATCGCGACGCGATTTGTGTGTTCCATTGTCATTAAGAGGCTCTGAACGTTACAATTAACTGTCAGTTTTGCGTCGGATTCGAAAATCTAGACTCACAGGAGAACGACCATACGGTGTCCGAGGCAGCACTAGACCCTTGGAGACAAGTCGGCTGAAGGACGATGTATTGAATCGCGACGCAATTTGTGTGTTCCATCGTCATTAACAGGCTCTGAACCTTACAATTAACTGTCAGTTTTGCGTCGGATTCGAAAATCTAGACTCACAGGAGAACGACCATAAGGTGCCCGAGACAGCACTAGACCCTTGGAGACAAGTCGGCTGGAGGACGATGGATTCAATCGCGACGCGATTTGTGTGTTCCATCGTCATTAACAGGCTCTGAACGTTACAATCAACTGTCAGTTTTGCGTCGGATTCGAAAATCTAGACTCACAGGAGATCGACCATAAGGTGCCCGAGGCAGCAATAGACCCTTGGAGACAGGTCGGCCGGAGGACGATGTATTGAATCGCGACCCAATTTGTGTGTTCCATCGTCATTAACAGGCTCTGAACTTTACAATTAACTGTCAGTTTTGGGTCGGATTCGAAAATCTAGACTCACAGGAGAACGACCATAAGGTGCCCGAGGGAGCAATAGACCCTTGGAGACAGGTCGGCCGGAGGACGATGTATTGAATCGCGACGCGATTTGTGTGTTCCATCGTCATTAACAGGCTCTGAACGTTACAATTAACTGTCAGTTTTGCGTCGGGTTCGAAAATCTAGACTCACAGGAGATCGACCATAAGGTGCCCGAGGCAGCTATATACCCTTGGAGACAGGTCGGCCGGAGGACGATGTATTGAATCGCGACGGGATTTGTGTGTTCCATCGTCATTAACAGGCTCTCAACGTTACAATTAACTGTCATTTTTGCGTCGGATTCGAAAATCTAGACTCACAGGAGATCGACCATAAGGTGACCGAGGCAGCAATAGACCCTTGGAGACAGGTCGGCCGGAGGACGATGTATTGAATCGCGACGCGATTTGTGTGTTCCATTGTCATTAATTGGCTCTGAACGTTACAATTAACTGCCAGTTTTGCGTCGGATTCGAAAATCTAGACTCACAGGAGAACGACCATAAGGTGTCCGAGGCAGCACTAGACCCTTGGAGACAAGTCGGCTGGAGGACGATGTATTGAATCGCGACGCAATTTGTGTGTTCCATTGTCATAAAGAGGCTCTGAACCTTACGATTAACTGTCAGTTTTGCGTCGCATTCGAAAATCTAGACTCACACGAGAACGACAATAAGGTGCCCGAGGCAGCACTAGACCCTTGGAGACAAGTCGGCTGGAGGACGATGTATTGAATCGCGACGCGATTTGTGTGTTCCATCGTCATTAACAGGCTCTGAACGTTACAATTAACTGCGTCGGATTCGAAACTCTAGACTCACAGGAGATCGACCATAAGGTGCCCGAGGCAGCAATAGACTATTGGAGACAGGTCGGCCGGAGGACGATGTATTGAATCGCGACGCGATTTGTGTGTTCCATCGTCATTAATTGGCTCTGAACGTTACAATTAACTGCCAGTTTTGCGTCGGATTCGAAAATCTAGACTCACAGGAGAACGACCATAAGGTGTCCGAGGCAGCACTAGACCCTTGGAGACAAGTCGGCTGGAGGACGATGTATTGAATCGCGACGCAATTTGTGTGTTCCATCGTCATTAACAGGCTCTGAACGTTACAATTAACTGCGTAGGATTCGAATCTCTAGACTCACAGGAGATCGACCATAAGGTGCCCGAGGCAGCAATAGACCCTTGGAGACAGGTCGGCCGGAGGACGATGTATTGAATCGCGACGCGATTTGTGTGTTCCATTGTCATTAAGAGGCTCTGAACGTTACAATTAACTGTCAGTTTTGCGTCGGATTCGAAAATCTAGACTCACAGGAGAACGACCATACGGTGTCCGAGGCAGCACTAGACCCTTGGAGACAAGTCGGCCGGAGGACGAGGTATTGAATCGCGACGGGATTTGTGTGTTCCATCGTCATTAACAGGCTCTGAACGTTACAATTAACTGTCAGTTTTGCGTCGGATTCGAAAATCTAGACTCACAGGAGATCGACCATAAGGTGCCCGAGGCAGCAATAGACCCTTGGAGACAGGTCGGCCGGAGGACGATGTATTGGATCGCGACGGGATTTGTGTGTTCCATCGTCATTAACAGGCTCTGAACCTTACAATTAACTGTCAGTTTTGCGTCGGATTCGAAAATCTAGACTCACAGGAGATCGACCATAAGGTGCCCGAGGCAGCAATAGACCCTTGGAGACAGGTCGGCCGGAGGACGATGTATTGAATCGCGACGCAATTTGTGTGTTCCATCGTCATTAACAGGCTCTGAACGTTACAATTAACTATCAGTTTTGCGTCGGATTCGAAAATCTAGACTCACAGGAGAACGACCATAAGGTGCCCGAGGCAGCAATAGACCCTTGGAGACAGGTAGGCCGGAGGACGATGTATCGAATCGCGACGCAATTTGTGTGTTCCATTGTCATTAAGAGGCTCTGAACCTTACAATTAACTGTCAGTTTTGCGTCGGATTCGAAAATCTAGAGTCACAGGTGATCGACCATAAGGTGCCCGAGGCAGCAATAGACCCTTGGAGACAGGTCGGCCGGAGGACGATGTATTGAATCGCGACGCGATTTGTGTGTTCCATCGTCATTAACAGGCTCTGAACGTTACAATTAACTGTCAGTTTTGCGTCGGGTTCGAAAATCTAGACTCACAGGAGATCGACCATAAGGTGCCCGAGGCAGCAATAGACCCTTGGAGACAGGTCGGCCGGAGGACGATGTATTGAATCGCGACGGGATTTGTGTGTTCCATCGTCATTAACAGGCTCTGAACCTTACAATTAACTGTCAGTTTTGCGTCGGATTCGAAAATCTAGACTCACAGGAGATCGACCATAAGGTGCCCGAGGCAGCAATAGACTCTTGGAGACCGGTCGGCCGGAGGACGATGTATTGAATCGCGACGCAATTTGTGTGTTCCATCGTCATTAACAGGCTCTGAACCTTACAATTAACTGTCAGTTTTGCGTCGGATTCGAAAATCTAGACTCACAGGAGAACGACCATAAGGTGCCCGAGGCAGCACTAGACCCTTGGAGACAGGTCGGCTGGAGGACGATGGATTGAATCGCGACTCGATTTGTGTGTTCCATTGTCATTAACAGGCACTGAACGTTACAATCTACTGTCAGTTTTGCGTCGGATTCGAAAATCTAGACTCACAGGAGATCGACCATAAGGTGCCCGAGGCAGCAATAGACCCTTGGAGACAGGTCGGCCGGAGGACGATGTATTGAATCGCGACGCAATTTGTGTGTTCCATCGTCATTAACAGGCTCTGAACCTTACAATTAACTGTCAGTTTTGTGTCGGATTCGAAAATCTAGACACACAGGAGATCGACCATAAGGTGCCCGAGGCAGCAATAGACCCTTGGAGACAGTTCGGCCGGATGACGATGTATTGAATCGCGACGCGATTTGTGTGTTCCATTGTCATTAATTGGCTCTGAACGTTACAATTAACTGTCAGTTTTGCGTCGGATTCGAAAATCTAGACTCACAGGAGAACGACCATAAGGTGTCCGAGGCAGCACTAGACCCTTGGAGACAAGTCGGCTGGAGGACGATGTATTGAATCGCGACGCGATTTGTGTGTTCCATCGTCATTAACAGGCTCTGAACGTTACAATTAACTGCGTCGGATTCGAATCTCTAGACTCACAGGAGATCGACCATAAGGTGCCCGAGGCAGCAATAGACCCTTGGAGACAGGTCGGCCGGAGGACGATGTATTGAATCGCGACGCGATTTGTGTGTTCCATTGTCATTAAGAGGCTCTGAACGTTACAATTAACTGTCAGTTTTGCGTCGGATTCGAAAATCTAGACTCACAGGAGAACGACCATACGGTGTCCGAGGCAGCACTAGACCCTTGGAGACAAGTCGGCTGAAGGACGATGTATTGAATCGCGACGCAATTTGTGTGTTCCATCGTCATTAACAGGCTCTGAACCTTACAATTAACTGTCAGTTTTGCGTCGGATTCGAAAATCTAGACTCACAGGAGAACGACCATAAGGTGCCCGAGACAGCACTAGACCCTTGGAGACAAGTCGGCTGGAGGACGATGGATTCAATCGCGACGCGATTTGTGTGTTCCATCGTCATTAACAGGCTCTGAACGTTACAATCAACTGTCAGTTTTGCGTCGGATTCGAAAATCTAGACTCACAGGAGATCGACCATAAGGTGCCCGAGGCAGCAATAGACCCTTGGAGACAGGTCGGCCGGAGGACGATGTATTGAATCGCGACCCAATTTGTGTGTTCCATCGTCATTAACAGGCTCTGAACTTTACAATTAACTGTCAGTTTTGGGTCGGATTCGAAAATCTAGACTCACAGGAGAACGACCATAAGGTGCCCGAGGGAGCAATAGACCCTTGGAGACAGGTCGGCCGGAGGACGATGTATTGAATCGCGACGCGATTTGTGTGTTCCATCGTCATTAACAGGCTCTGAACGTTACAATTAACTGTCAGTTTTGCGTCGGGTTCGAAAATCTAGACTCACAGGAGATCGACCATAAGGTGCCCGAGGCAGCTATATACCCTTGGAGACAGGTCGGCCGGAGGACGATGTATTGAATCGCGACGGGATTTGTGTGTTCCATCGTCATTAACAGGCTCTCAACGTTACAATTAACTGTCATTTTTGCGTCGGATTCGAAAATCTAGACTCACAGGAGATCGACCATAAGGTGACCGAGGCAGCAATAGACCCTTGGAGACAGGTCGGCCGGAGGACGATGTATTGAATCGCGACGCGATTTGTGTGTTCCATTGTCATTAATTGGCTCTGAACGTTACAATTAACTGCCAGTTTTGCGTCGGATTCGAAAATCTAGACTCACAGGAGAACGACCATAAGGTGTCCGAGGCAGCACTAGACCCTTGGAGACAAGTCGGCTGGAGGACGATGTATTGAATCGCGACGCAATTTGTGTGTTCCATTGTCATAAAGAGGCTCTGAACCTTACGATTAACTGTCAGTTTTGCGTCGCATTCGAAAATCTAGACTCACACGAGAACGACAATAAGGTGCCCGAGGCAGCACTAGACCCTTGGAGACAAGTCGGCTGGAGGACGATGTATTGAATCGCGACGCGATTTGTGTGTTCCATCGTCATTAACAGGCTCTGAACGTTACAATTAACTGCGTCGGATTCGAAACTCTAGACTCACAGGAGATCGACCATAAGGTGCCCGAGGCAGCAATAGACTATTGGAGACAGGTCGGCCGGAGGACGATGTATTGAATCGCGACGCGATTTGTGTGTTCCATCGTCATTAATTGGCTCTGAACGTTACAATTAACTGCCAGTTTTGCGTCGGATTCGAAAATCTAGACTCACAGGAGAACGACCATAAGGTGTCCGAGGCAGCACTAGACCCTTGGAGACAAGTCGGCTGGAGGACGAGGTATTGAATCGCGACGGGATTTGTGTGTTCCATCGTCATTAACAGGCTCTGAACGTTACAATTAACTGTCAGTTTTGCGTCGGATTCGAAAATCTAGACTCACAGGAGATCGACCATAAGGTGCCCGAGGCAGCAATAGACCCTTGGAGACAGGTCGGCCGGAGGACGATGTATTGGATCGCGACGGGATTTGTGTGTTCCATCGTCATTAACAGGCTGTGAACCTTACAAATAACTGTCAGTTTTGCGTCGGATTCGAAAATCTAGACTCACAGGAGATCGACCATAAGGTGCCCGAGGCAGCAATAGACCCTTGGAGACAGGTCGGCCGGAGGACGATGTATTGAATCGCGACGCAATTTGTGTGTTCCATCGTCATTAACAGGCTCTGAACGTTACAATTAACTATCAGTTTTGCGTCGGATTCGAAAATCTAGACTCACAGGAGAACGACCATAAGGTGCCCGAGGCAGCAATAGACCCTTGGAGACAGGTAGGCCGGAGGACGATGTATCGAATCGCGACGCAATTTGTGTGTTCCATTGTCATTAAGAGGCTCTGAACCTTACAATTAACTGTCAGTTTTGCGTCGGATTCGAAAATCTAGAGTCACAGGTGATCGACCATAAGGTGCCCGAGGCAGCAATAGACCCTTGGAGACAGGTCGGCCGGAGGACGATGTATTGAATCGCGACGCGATTTGTGTGTTCCATCGTCATTAACAGGCTCTGAACGTTACAATTAACTGTCAGTTTTGCGTCGCGTTCGAAAATCTAGACTCACAGGAGATCGACCATAAGGTGCCCGAGGCAGCAATAGACCCTTGGAGACAGGTCGGCCGGAGGACGATGTATTGAATCGCGACGCGATTTGTGTGTTCCATTGTCATTAATTGGCTCTGAACGTTACAATTAACTGTCAGTTTTGCGTCGGATTCGAAAATCTAGACTCACAGGAGAACGACCATAAGGTGTCCGAGGCAGCACTAGACCCTTGGAGACAAGTCGGCTGGAGGACGATGTATTGAATCGCGACGCGATTTGTGAGTTCCATTGTCATTTACAGGCTCTGAACGTTACAATTAACTGTCAGGTTTGCGTCGGATTCGAAAATCTAGACTCACAGGAGATCGACCATAAGGTGCCCGAGGCAGCAATAGACTCTTGGAGACAGGTCGGCCGGAGGACGATGTATTGAATGGCGACGCAATTTGTGTGTTCCATCGTCATTAACAGGCTCTGAACGTTACAATTAACTGTCAGTTTTGCGTCGGATTCGAAAATCTAGACTCACAGGAGAACGATCATAAGGTGCCCGAGGCAGCACTAGACCCTTGGAGACAAGTCGGCTGGAGGACGATGTATTGAATCGCGACGCGATTTGTGTGTTCCATCGTCATTAACAGGCTCTGAACGTTACAATCAACTGTCAGTTTTGGGTCGGATTCGAAAATCTAGACTCACAGGAGAACGACCATAAGGTGCCCGAGGGAGCAATAGACCCTGGGAGACAGGTCGGCCGGAGGACGATGTATTGAATCGCGACGCAATTTGTGTGTTCCATCGTCATGAACAGGCTCTGAACCTTACAATTAACTATCAGTTTTGCGTCGGATTCGAAAATCTAGACTCACAGGAGATCGACCATAAGGTGCCCGAGGCAGCAATTGACCCTTGGAGACAGGTCGGCCGGAGGACGATGTATTGAATCGCGACGCGATTTGTGTGTTCCATTGTCATTAATTGGCTCTGAACGTTACAATTAACTGTCTGTTTTGCGTCGGATTCGAAAATCTAGACTCACAGGAGAACGACCATAAGGTGCCCGAGGCAGCAATAGACCCTTGGAGACAGGTCGGCCGGAGGACGATGTATTGAAGCGCGACGGGATTTGTGTGTTCCATCGTCATTAACAGGCTCTGAACGTTACAATTAACTGTCAGTTTTGCGTCGGATTCGAAAATTTAGACTCACAGGACATCGACCATAAGGTGCCCGAGGCAGCAATAGACCCTTGGAGACAAGTCGGCTGGAGGACGATGTATTGAATCGCGACGCAATTTGTGTGTTCCATTGTCATTAACAGGCTTTGAACGTTACAATTAACTGCGTCGGATTCGAAATTCTAGACTCACAGGAGATCGACCATAAGGTGCCCGAGGCAGCAATAGACCCTTGGAGACATGTCGGCCGGAGGACGATGCATTGAATCGCGACGCGATTTGTGTGTTCCATTGTCATTAAGAGGCTCTGAACCTTACAATTAACTGTCAGTTTTGCGTCGGATTCGAAAATCTAGACTCACAGGAGAACGACCATACGGTGTCCGAGGCAGCACTAGACCCTTGGAGGCAAGTCGGCTGGAGGACGATGTATTGAATCGCGACGCAATTTGTGTGTTCCATCGTCATGAAGAGGATCTGAACGTTACAATTAACTGTCAGTTTTGCGTCGGATTCGAAAATCTAGACTCACAGGAGATCGACCATAAGGTGCCCGAGGCAGCAATAGACCCTTGGAGACAGGTCGGCCGGAGGACGAGGTATTGAATCGCGACGGGGTTTGTGTGTTCCATCGTCATTAACAGGCTCTGAACGTTACAATTAACTGTCAGTTTTGCGTCGGATTCGAAAATCTAGACTCACAGGAGATCGACCATAAGGTGCCCGAGGCAGCAATAGACCCTTGGAGACAGGTCGGCCGGAGGACGATGTATTGGATCGCGACGGGATTTGTGTGTTCCATCGTCATTAACAGGCTCTGAACCTTACAATTAACTGTCAGTTTTGCGTCGGATTCGAAAATCTAGACTCACAGGAGATCGACCATAAGGTGCCCGAGGCAGCAATAGACCCTTGGAGACAGGTCGGCCGGAGGACGATGTATTGAATCGCGACGCAATTTGTGTGTTCCATCGTCATTAACAGGCTCTGAACGTTACAATTAACTATCAGTTTTGCGTCGGATTCGAAAATCTAGACTCACAGGAGAACGACCATAAGGTGCCCGAGGCAGCAATAGACCCTTGGAGACAGGTAGGCCGGAGGACGATGTATCGAATCGCGACGCAATTTGTGTGTTCCATTGTCATTAAGAGGCTCTGAACGTTACAATTAACTGTCAGTTTTGCGTCGGATTCGAAAATCTAGAGTCACAGGTGATCGACCATAAGGTGCCCGAGGCAGCAATAGACCCTTGGAGACAGGTCGGCCGGAGGACGATGTATTGAATCGCGACGCGATTTGTGTGTTCCATCGTCATTAACAGGCTCTGAACGTTACAATTAACTGTCAGTTTTGCGTCGGGTTCGAAAATCTAGACTCACAGGAGATCGACCATAAGGTGCCCGAGGCAGCAATAGACCCTTGGAGACAGGTCGGCCGGAGGACGATGTATTGAATCGCGACGGGATTTGTGTGTTCCATCGTCATTAACAGGCTCTGAACGTTACAATTAACTGTCAGTTTTGCGTCGGATTCGAAAATCTAGACTCACAGGAGATCGACCATAAGGTGCCCGAGGCAGCAATAGACTCTTGGAGACCGGTCGGCCGGAGGACGATGTATTGAATCGCGACGCAATTTGTGTGTTCCATCGTCATTAACAGGCTCTGAACCTTACAATTAACTGTCAGTTTTGCGTCGGATTCGAAAATCTAGACTCACAGGAGAACGACCATAAGGTGCCCGAGGCAGCACTAGACCCTTGGAGACAGGTCGGCTGGAGGACGATGGATTGAATCGCGACGCGATTTGTGTGTTCCATCGTCATTAACAGGCACTGAACGTTACAATCTACTGTCAGTTTTGCGTCGGATTCGAAAATCTAGACTCACAGGAGATCGACCATAAGGTGCCCGAGGCAGCAATAGACCCTTGGAGACAGGTCGGCCGGAGGACGATGTATTGAATCGCGACGCAATTTGTGTGTTCCATCGTCATTAACAGGCTCTGAACCTTACAATTAACTGTCAGTTTTGTGTCGGATTCGAAAATCTAGACACACAGGAGATCGACCATAAGGTGCCCGAGGCAGCAATAGACCCTTGGAGACAGTTCGGCCGGATGACGATGTATTGAATCGCGACGCGATTTGTGTGTTCCATTGTCATTAATTGGCTCTGAACGTTACAATTAACTGTCAGTTTTGCGTCGGATTCGAAAATCTAGACTCACAGGAGAACGACCATAAGGTGTCCGAGGCAGCACTAGACCCTTGGAGACAAGTCGGCTGGAGGACGATGTATTGAATCGCGACGCGATTTGTGTGTTCCATCGTCATTAACAGGCTCTGAACGTTACAATTAACTGCGTCGGATTCGAATCTCTAGACTCACAGGAGATCGACCATAAGGTGCCCGAGGCAGCAATAGACCCTTGGAGACAGGTCGGCCGGAGGACGATGTATTGAATCGCGACGCGATTTGTGTGTTCCATTGTCATTAAGAGGCTCTGAACGTTACAATTAACTGTCAGTTTTGCGTCGGATTCGAAAATCTAGACTCACAGGAGAACGACCATACGGTGTCCGAGGCAGCACTAGACCCTTGGAGACAAGTCGGCTGAAGGACGATGTATTGAATCGCGACGCAATTTGTGTGTTCCATCGTCATTAACAGGCTCTGAACCTTACAATTAACTGTCAGTTTTGCGTCGGATTCGAAAATCTAGACTCACAGGAGAACGACCATAAGGTGCCCGAGACAGCACTAGACCCTTGGAGACAAGTCGGCTGGAGGACGATGGATTCAATCGCGACGCGATTTGTGTGTTCCATCGTCATTAACAGGCTCTGAACGTTACAATCAACTGTCAGTTTTGCGTCGGATTCGAAAATCTAGACTCACAGGAGATCGACCATAAGGTGCCCGAGGCAGCAATAGACCCTTGGAGACAGGTCGGCCGGAGGACGATGTATTGAATCGCGACCCAATTTGTGTGTTCCATCGTCATTAACAGGCTCTGAACTTTACAATTAACTGTCAGTTTTGGGTCGGATTCGAAAATCTAGACTCACAGGAGAACGACCATAAGGTGCCCGAGGGAGCAATAGACCCTTGGAGACAGGTCGGCCGGAGGACGATGTATTGAATCGCGACGCGATTTGTGTGTTCCATCGTCATTAACAGGCTCTGAACGTTACAATTAACTGTCAGTTTTGCGTCGGGTTCGAAAATCTAGACTCACAGGAGATCGACCATAAGGTGCCCGAGGCAGCTATATACCCTTGGAGACAGGTCGGCCGGAGGACGATGTATTGAATCGCGACGGGATTTGTGTGTTCCATCGTCATTAACAGGCTCTGAACGTTACAATTAACTGTCATTTTTGCGTCGGATTCGAAAATCTAGACTCACAGGAGATCGACCATAAGGTGACCGAGGCAGCAATAGACCCTTGGAGACAGGTCGGCCGGAGGACGATGTATTGAATCGCGACGCGATTTGTGTGTTCCATTGTCATTAATTGGCTCTGAACGTTACAATTAACTGCCAGTTTTGCGTCGGATTCGAAAATCTAGACTCACAGGAGAACGACCATAAGGTGTCCGAGGCAGCACTAGACCCTTGGAGACAAGTCGGCTGGAGGACGATGTATTGAATCGCGACGCAATTTGTGTGTTCCATTGTCATAAAGAGGCTCTGAACCTTACGATTAACTGTCAGTTTTGCGTCGCATTCGAAAATCTAGACTCACACGAGAACGACAATAAGGTGCCCGAGGCAGCACTAGACCCTTGGAGACAAGTCGGCTGGAGGACGATGTATTGAATCGCGACGCGATTTGTGTGTTCCATCGTCATTAACAGGCTCTGAACGTTACAATTAACTGCGTCGGATTCGAAACTCTAGACTCACAGGAGATCGACCATAAGGTGCCCGAGGCAGCAATAGACTATTGGAGACAGGTCGGCCGGAGGACGATGTATTGAATCGCGACGCGATTTGTGTGTTCCATCGTCATTAATTGGCTCTGAACGTTACAATTAACTGCCAGTTTTGCGTCGGATTCGAAAATCTAGACTCACAGGAGAACGACCATAAGGTGTCCGAGGCAGCACTAGACCCTTGGAGACAAGTCGGCTGGAGGACGAGGTATTGAATCGCGACGGGATTTGTGTGTTCCATCGTCATTAACAGGCTCTGAACGTTACAATTAACTGCCAGTTTTGCGTCGGATTCGAAACTCTAGACTCACAGGAGATCGACCATAAGGTGCCCGAGGCAGCAATAGACCCTTGGAGACAGGTCGGCCGGAGGACGATGTATTGAATCGCGACGCGATTTGTGTGTTCCATTGTCATTAAGAGGCTCTGAACGTTACAATTAACTGTCAGTTTTGCGTCGGATTCGAAAATCTAGACTCACAGGAGAACGACCATACGGTGTCCGAGGCAGCACTAGACCCTTGGAGACAAGTCGGCTGAAGGACGATGTATTGAATCGCGACGCAATTTGTGTGTTCCATCGTCATTAACAGGCTCTGAACCTTACAATTAACTGTCAGTTTTGCGTCGGATTCGAAAATCTAGACTCACAGGAGAACGACCATAAGGTGCCCGAGACAGCACTAGACCCTTGGAGACAAGTCGGCTGGAGGACGATGGATTCAATCGCGACGCGATTTGTGTGTTCCATCGTCATTAACAGGCTCTGAACGTTACAATCAACTGTCAGTTTTGCGTCGGATTCGAAAATCTAGACTCACAGGAGATCGACCATAAGGTGCCCGAGGCAGCAATAGACCCTTGGAGACAGGTCGGCCGGAGGACGATGTATTGAATCGCGACCCAATTTGTGTGTTCCATCGTCATTAACAGGCTCTGAACTTTACAATTAACTGTCAGTTTTGGGTCGGATTCGAAAATCTAGACTCACAGGAGAACGACCATAAGGTGCCCGAGGGAGCAATAGACCCTTGGAGACAGGTCGGCCGGAGGACGATGTATTGAATCGCGACGCGATTTGTGTGTTCCATCGTCATTAACAGGCTCTGAACGTTACAATTAACTGTCAGTTTTGCGTCGGGTTCGAAAATCTAGACTCACAGGAGATCGACCATAAGGTGCCCGAGGCAGCTATATACCCTTGGAGACAGGTCGGCCGGAGGACGATGTATTGAATCGCGACGGGATTTGTGTGTTCCATCGTCATTAACAGGCTCTGAACGTTACAATTAACTGTCATTTTTGCGTCGGATTCGAAAATCTAGACTCACAGGAGATCGACCATAAGGTGACCGAGGCAGCAATAGACCCTTGGAGACAGGTCGGCCGGAGGACGATGTATTGAATCGCGACGCGATTTGTGTGTTCCATTGTCATTAATTGGCTCTGAACGTTACAATTAACTGCCAGTTTTGCGTCGGATTCGAAAATCTAGACTCACAGGAGAACGACCATAAGGTGTCCGAGGCAGCACTAGACCCTTGGAGACAAGTCGGCTGGAGGACGATGTATTGAATCGCGACGCAATTTGTGTGTTCCATTGTCATAAAGAGGCTCTGAACCTTACGATTAACTGTCAGTTTTGCGTCGCATTCGAAAATCTAGACTCACACGAGAACGACAATAAGGTGCCCGAGGCAGCACTAGACCCTTGGAGACAAGTCGGCTGGAGGACGATGTATTGAATCGCGACGCGATTTGTGTGTTCCATCGTCATTAACAGGCTCTGAACGTTACAATTAACTGCGTCGGATTCGAAACTCTAGACTCACAGGAGATCGACCATAAGGTGCCCGAGGCAGCAATAGACTATTGGAGACAGGTCGGCCGGAGGACGATGTATTGAATCGCGACGCGATTTGTGTGTTCCATCGTCATTAATTGGCTCTGAACGTTACAATTAACTGCCAGTTTTGCGTCGGATTCGAAAATCTAGACTCACAGGAGAACGACCATAAGGTGTCCGAGGCAGCACTAGACCCTTGGAGACAAGTCGGCTGGAGGACGATGGATTGAATCGCGACGCGATTTGTGTGTTCCATCGTCATTAACAGGCTCTGAACGTTACAATTAACTGCGTCGGATTCGAAACTCTAGACTCACAGGAGATCGACCATAAGGTGCCCGAGGCAGCAATAGACCCTTGGAGACAGGTCGGCCGGAGGACGATGTATTGAATCGCGACGCGATTTGTGTGTTCCATTGTCATTAAGAGGCTCTGAACGTTACAATTAACTGTCAGTTTTGCGTCGGATTCGAAAATCTAGACTCACAGGAGAACGACCATACGGTGTCCGAGGCAGCACTAGACCCTTGGAGACAAGTCGGCTGAAGGACGATGTATTGAATCGCGACGCAATTTGTGTGTTCCATCGTCATTAACAGGCTCTGAACGTTACAATTAACTGTCAGTTTTGCGTCGGATTCGAAAATCTAGACTCACAGGAGATCGACCATAAGGTGCCCGAGGCAGCAATAGACTATTGGAGACAGGTCTGCCGGAGGACGATGTATTGAATCGCGACGCAATTTGTGTGTTCCATCGTCATTAACAGGCTCTGAACCTTACAATTAACTGTCAGTTTTGCGTCGGATTCGAAAATGTAGACTCACAGGAGAACGACCATAAGGTGCCCGAGGCAGCACTAGACCCTTGGAGACAAGTCGGCTGGAGGACGATGGATTGAATCGCGACGCGATGTGTGTGTTCCATCGTCATTAACCGGCTCTGAACGTTACAATCAACTGTCAGTTTTGCGTCGGATTTGAAAATCTAGACTCACAGGAGAACGACCATAAGGTGCCCGAGGCAGCAATAGACCCTTGGAGACAGGTCGGCCGGAGGACGATGTATTGAATCGCGACGCAATTTGTGTGTTCCATTGTCATTAAGAGGCTCTGAACTTTACGATTAACTGTCAGTTTTGCGTCGCATTCGAAAATCTAGACTCACACGAGAACGACAATAAGGTGCCCGAGGCAGCACTAGACCCTTGGAGACAAGTCGGCTGGAGGACGATGTATTGAATCGCGACGCCATTTGTGTGTTCCATCGTCATTAACAGGCTCTGAACGTTACAATTAACTGCGTCGGATTCGAAACTCTAGACTCACAGGAGATCGACCATAAGGTGCCCGAGGCAGCAATAGACCCTTGGAGAAAGGTCAGCCGGAGGACGATGTATTGAATCGCGACGCGATTTGTGTGTTCCATTGTCATTAAGAGGCTCTGAACCTAACAATTAACTGTCAGTTTTGCGTCGGATTCGAAAATCTAGACTCACAGGAGAACGACCATACGGTGTCCGAGGCAGCACTAGACCCTTGGAGACAGGTCGGCCGGAGGACGATGTATTGAATCGCGACGCGATTTGTGTGTTCCATCGTCATTAACAGGCTCTGAACGTTACAATTAACTGTCAGTTTTGCGTCGGGTTCGAAAATCTAGACTCACAGGAGATCGACCATAAGGTGCCCGAGGCAGCAATAGACCCTTGGAGATAGGTCGGCCGGAGGACGATGTATTGAATCGCGACGGGATTTGTGTGTTCCATCGTCATTAACAGGCTCTCAACGTTACAATTAACTGTCATTTTTGCGTCGGATTCGAAAATCTAGACTCACAGGAGATCGACCATAAGGTGCCCGAGGCAGCAATAGACCCTTGGAGACAGGTCGGCCGGATGACGATGTATTGAATCGCGACGCGATTTGTGTGTTCCATTGTCATTAATTGGCTCTGAACGTTACAATTAACTGCCAGTTTTGCGTCGGATTCGAAAATCTAGACTCACAGGAGAACGACCATAAGGTGCCCGAGGCAGCACTAGACCCTTGGAGACAAGTCGGCTGGAGGACGATGTATTGAATCGCGACGAAATTTGTGTGTTCCATCGTCATTAACAGGCTCTGAACGTTACAATTAACTGTCAGTTTTGCGTCGGATTCGAAAATCTAGACTCAGAGGAGAACGACCATAAGGTGCCCGAGGCAGCAATAGACTCTTGGAGACAGGTCGGCCGGAGGACGATGTATTGAATCGCGACGCAATTTGTGTGTTCCATTGTCATTAAGAGGCTCTGAACCTTACGATTAACTGCGTCGGATTCGAAACTCTAGACTCACAGGAGATCGACCATAAGGTGCCCGAGGCAGCAATAGACTATTGGAGACAGGTCGGCCGGAGGACGATGTATTGAATCGCGACGCGATTTGTGTGTTCCATCGTCATTAACAGGCTCTGAACCTTGCAATTAACTGTCAGTTTTGCGTCGGATTCGAAAATCTAGACTCACAGGAGAACGACCATAAGGTGCCCGAGGCAGCACTAGACCCTTGGAGACAAGTCGGCTGGAGGACGATGGATTGAATCGCAACGCGATTTGTGTGTTCCATCGTCATTAACAGGCTCTGAACGTTACAATCAACTGTCAGTTTTGCGTCGGATTCGAAAATCTAGTCTCACAGGAGAACGACCATAAGGTGCCCGAGGCAGCAATAGACCCTTGGAGAAAGGTCGGCCGGAGGACGATGTATTGAATCGCGACGCAATTTGTGTGTTCCATCGTCATTAACAGGCTCTGAAGTTTACAATTAACTGTCAGTTTTGGGTCGGATTCGAAAATCTAGACTCACAGGAGAACGACCATAAGGTGCCCGAGGGAGCAATAGACCCTTGGAGACAGGTCGGCCGGAGGACGATGTATTGAATCGCGACGCGATTTGTGTGTTCCATCGTCATTAACAGGCTCTGAACGTTACAATTAACTGTCAGTTTTGCGTCGGGTTCGAAAATCTAGACTCACAGGAGATCGACCATAAGGTGCCCGAGGCAGCAATAGACCCTTGGCGACAGGTCGGCCGGAGGACGATGTATTGAATCGCGACGCGATTTGTGTGTTCCATCGTCATTATTTGGCTCTGAACGTTACAATTAACTGCCAGTTTTGCGTCGGATTCGAAAATCTAGACTCACAGGAGAACGACCATAAGGTGTCCGAGGCAGCACTAGACCCTTGGAGACAAGTCGGCTGGAGGACGATGGATTGAATCGCGACGCGATTTGTGTGTTCCATCGTCATTAACAGGCACTGAACGTTACAATCAACTGTCAGTTTTGCGTCGGATTCGAAAATCTAGACTCACAGGAGATCGACCATAAGGTGCCCGAGGCAGCAATAGACCCTTGGAGACAGGTAGGCCGGAGGACGATGTATTGAATCGCGACGCGATTTGTGTATTCCATCGTCATTAATTGGCTCTGAACGTTACAATTAACTGCCAGTTTTGCGTCGGATTCGAAAATCTAGACTCACAGGAGAACGACCATAAGGTGTCCGAGGCAGCACTAGACCCTTGGAGACAAGTCGGCTGGAGGACGATGGATTGAATCGCGACGCGATTTGTGTGTTCCATCGTCATTAACAGGCTCTGAACGTTACAATTAACTGCGTCGGATTCGAAACTCTAGACTCACAGGAGATCGACCATAAGGTGCCCGAGGCAGCAATAGACCCTTGGAGACAGGTCGGCCGGAGGACGATGTATTGAATCGCGACGCGATTTGTGTGTTCCATTGTCATTAAGAGGCTCTGAACGTTACAATTAACTGTCAGTTTTGCGTCGGATTCGAAAATCTAGACTCACAGGAGAACGACCATACGGTGTCCGAGGCAGCACTAGACCCTTGGAGACAAGTCGGCTGGAGGACGATGGATTGAATCGCGACGCGATTTGTGTGTTCCATCGTCATTAACAGGCTCTGAACGTTACAATCAACTGTCAGTTTTGCGTCGGATTTGAAAATCTAGACTCACAGGAGAACGACCATAAGGTGCCCGAGGCTGCAATAGACCCTTGGAGACAGGTCGGCCGGAGGACGATGTATTGAATCGCGACGCAATTTGTGTGTTCCATCGTCATTAACAGGCTCTGAAGTTTACAATTAACTGTCAGTTTTGGGTCGGATTCGAAAATCTAGACTCACAGGAGAACGACCATAAGGTGCCCGAGGGAGCAATAGACCCTTGGAGACAGGTCGGCCGGAGGACGATGTGTTGAATCGCGACGCGATTTGTGTGTTCCATCGTCATTAACAGGCTCTGAACGTTACAATTAACTGTCAGTTTTGCGTCGGGTTCGAAAATCTAGACTCACAGGAGATCGACCATAAGGTGCCCGAGGCAGCAATAGACCCTTGGAGACAGGTCGGCCGGAGGACGATGTATTGAATCGCGACGGGATTTGTGTGTTCCATCGTCATTAACAGGCTCTCAACGTTACAATTAACTGTCATTTTTGCGTCGGATTCGAAAATCTAGACTCACAGGAGATCGACCATAAGGTGCCCGAGGCAGCAATAGACCCTTGGAGACAGGTCGGCCGGAGGACGATGTATTGAATCGCGACGCGATTTGTGTGTTCCATTGTCATTAATTGGCTCTGAACGTTACAATTAACTGCCAGTTTTGCGTCGGATTCGAAAATCTAGACTCACAGGAGAACGACCATAAGGTGTCCGAGGCAGCACTAGACCCTTGGAGACAAGTCGGCTGGAGGACGATGTATTGAATCGCGACGAAATTTGTGTGTTCCATCGTCATTAACAGGCTCTGAACGTTACAATTAACTGTCAGTTTTGCGTCGGATTCGAAAATCTAGACTCAGAGGAGAACGACCATAAGGTGCCCGAGGCAGCAATAGACTCTTGGAGACAGGTCGGCCGGAGGACGATGTATTGAATCGCGACGCAATTTGTGTGTTCCATTGTCATTAAGAGGCTCTGAACCTTACGATTAACTGTCAGTTTTGCGTCGCATTCGAAAATCTAGACTCACACGAGAACGACAATAAGGTGCCCGAGGCAGCACTAGACCCTTGGAGACAAGTCGGCTGGAGGACGATGTATTGAATCGCGACGCCATTTGTGTGTTCCATCGTCATTAACAGGCTCTGAACGTTACAATTAACTGCGTCGGATTCGAAACTCTAGACTCACAGGAGATCGACCATAAGGTGCCCGAGGCAGCAATAGACCCTTGGAGACAGGTCGGCCGGAGGACGATGTATTGAATCGCGACGCGATTTGTGTGTTCCATTGTCATTAAGAGGCTCTGAACCTAACAATTAACTGTCAGTTTTGCGTCGGATTCGAAAATCTAGACTCACAGGAGAACGACCATACGGTGTCCGAGGCAGCACTAGACCCTTGGAGACAAGTCGGCTGAAGGACGATGTATTGAATCGCGACGCAATTTGTGTGTTCCATCGTCATTAACAGGCTCTGAACGTTACAATTAACTGTCAGTTTTGCGTCGGATTCGA
This sequence comes from Schistocerca nitens, assembly GCF_023898315.1. NCBI lineage: Eukaryota > Metazoa > Arthropoda > Insecta > Orthoptera > Acrididae > Schistocerca > Schistocerca nitens. The sequence goes on along the minus strand of NC_064615.1, from coordinate 1,197,037,144 downwards.
AAATCTAGACTCACAGGAGATCGACCATAAGGTGCCCGAGGCAGCAATAGACTATTGGAGACAGGTCGGCCGGAGGACGATGTATTGAATCGCGACGCAATTTGTGTGTTCCATCGTCATTAACAGGCTCTGAACCTTACAATTAACTGTCAGTTTTGCGTCGGATTCGAAATCTAGACTCACAGGAGAACGACCATAAGGTGCCCGAGGCAGCACTAGACCCTTGGAGACAAGTCGGCTGGAGGACGATGGATTGAATCGCGACGCGATTTGTGTGTTCCATCGTCATTAACAGGCTCTGAACGTTACAATCAACTGTCAGTTTTGCGTCGGATTCGAAAATCTAGACTCGCAGGAGAACGACAATAAGGTGCCCGAGGCAGCAATAGACCCTTGGAGAAAGGTCAGCCGGAGGACGATGTATTGAATCGCGACGCAATTTGTGTGTTCCATCGTCATTAACAGGCTCTGAACTTATCAATTAACTGTCAGTTTTGGGTCGGATTCGAAAATCTAGACTCACAGGAGAACGACCATAAGGTGCCCGAGGGAGCAATAGACCCTTGGAGACAGGTCGGCCGGAGGACGATGTATTGAATCGCGACGCGATTTGTGTGTTCCATCGTCATTAACAGGCTCTGAACGTTACAATTAACTGTCAGTTTTGCGTCGGGTTCGAAAATCTAGACACACAGGAGATCGACCATAAGGTGCCCGAGGCAGCAATAGACCCTTGGAGACAGGTCGGCCGGAGGACGATGTATTGAATCGCGACGGGATTTGTGTGTTCCATCGTCATTAACAGGCTCTCAACGTTACAATTAACTGTCATTTTTGCGTCGGATTCGAAAATCTAGACTCACAGGAGATCGACCATAAGGTGCCCGAGGCAGCAATAGACCCTTGGAGACAGGTCGGCCGGATGACGATGTATTGAATCGCGACGCAATTTGTGTGCTCCATTGTCATTAAGAGGCTCTGAACCTTACGATTAACTGTCAGTTTTGCGTCGCATTCGAAAATCTAGACTCACACGAGAACGACAATAAGGTGCCCGAGGCAGCACTAGACCCTTGGAGACAAGTCGGCTGGAGGACGATGTATTGAATCGCGACGCGATTTGTGAGTTCCATTGTCATTTACAGGCTCTGAATGTTACAATTAACTGTCAGGTTTGCGTCGGATTCGAAAATCTAGACACACAGAGGAACGACCATAAGGTGCCCGAGGAGACAAATCGGCTGGAGGACGATGTATTGAATCGCGACGCGATTTGTGTGTTCCATCGTCATTAACAGGCTGTGAACGTTACAATTAACTGTCAGTTTTGCGTCGGATTCGAAAATCTAGACTCACAGGAGATCGACCATAAGGTGCCCGAGGCAGCAATAGACTCTTGGAGACAGGTCGGCCGGAGGACGATGTATTGAATCGCGACGCAATTTGTATGTTCCATCGTCATTAACAGGCTCTGAACGTTACAATTAACTGTCAGTTTTGCGTCGGATTCGAAAATCTAGACTCACAGGAGAACGACCATAAGGTGCCCGAGGCAGCACTAGACCCTTGGAGACAAATCGGCTGGAGGACGATGTATTGAATCGCGACGCGATTTGTGTGTTCCATCGTCATTAACAGGCTCTGAACGTTACAATTAACTGTCAGTTTTGCGTCGGATTCGAAAATCTAGACTCACAGGAGAACGACCATAAGGTGCCCGAGGCAGCAATAGACCCTTGGAGACAGGTCGGCCGGAGGACGATGTATTGAAGCGCGACGGGATTTGTGTGTTCCATCGTCATTAACAGGCTCTGAACGTTAAAATTAACTGTCAGTTTTGCGTCGGATTCGAAAATCTAGACTCACAGGACATCGACCATAAGGTGCCTGAGGCAGCAATAGACCCTTGGAGACAAGTCGGCTGGAGGACGATGTATTGAATCGCGACGCAATTTGTGTGTTCCATCGTCATTAACAGGCTTTGAACGTTACAATTAACTGCGTCGGATTCGAAATTCTAGACTCACAGGACATCGACCATAAGGTGCCCGAGGCAGCAATAGACCCTTGGAGACAGGTCGGCCGGAGGACGATGTATTGAATCGCGACGGGATTTGTGTGTTCCATCGTCATTAACAGGCTCTGAACGTTACAATTAACTGTCAGTTTTGCGTCGGATTCGAAAATCTAGACTCACAGGAGATCGACCATAAGGTGCACGAGGCAGCAATAGACCCTTGGAGACAGGTCGGCCGGAGGACGATGTATTGGATCGCGACGGGATTTGTGTGTTCCATCGTCATTAACAGGCTCTGAACGTTACAATTAACTGTCAGTTTTGCGTCGGATTCGAAAATCTAGACTCACAGGAGATCGACCATAAGGTGCCCGAGGCAGCAATAGACCCTTGGAGACAGGTCGGCCGGAGGACGATGTATTGAATCGCGACGCAATTTGTGTGTTCCATCGTCATTAACAGGCTCTGAAAGTTACAATTAACTATCAGTTTTGCGTCGGATTCGAAAATCTAGACTCACAGGAGAACGACCATGAGGTGCCCGAGGCAGCAATAGACCCTTGGAGACAGGTCGGCCGGAGGACGATGTATTGAATCGCGACGCAATTTGTGTGTTCCATTGTCATTAAGAGGCTCTGAACCTTACAATTAACTGTCAGTTTTGCGTCGGATTCGAAAATCTAGAGTCACAGGTGATCGACCATAAGGTGCCCGAGGCAGCAATAGACCCTTGGAGACAGGTCGGCCGGAGGACGATGCATTGAATCGCGACGCGATTTGTGTGTTCCATCGTCATTAACAGGCTCTGAACCTTACAATTAACTGTCAGTTTTGCGTCGGGTTCGAAAATCTAGACTCACAGGAGATCGACCATAAGGTGCCCGAGGCAGCAATAGACCCTTGGAGACAGGTCGGCCGGAGGACGATTTATTGAATCGCGACGGGATTTGTGTGTTCCATCGTCATTAACAGGCTCTGAACGTTACAATTAACTGACACTTTTGCGTCGGATTCGAAAATCTAGACTCACAGGAGATCGACCATAAGGTGCCCGAGGCAGCAATAGACCCTTGGAGACAGACCGGCCGGAGGACGATGTATTGAATCGCGACGCGATTCGTGTGTTCCATTGTCATTAATTGGCTCTGAACGTTACAATTAACTGTCAGTTTTGCGTCGGATTCGAAAATCTAGACTCACAGGAGAACGACCATAAGGTGCCCGAGGCAGCACTAGACCCTTGGAGACAAGTCGGCTGGAGGACGATGGATTGAATCGTGACGCAATTTGTGTGTTCCATCGTCATTAACAGGCTCTGAACGTTACAATTAACTGTCAGTTTTGCGTCGGATTCGAAAATCTAGACTCACAGGAGATCGACCATAAGGCGCCCGAGGCAGCAATAGACTCTTGGAGACAGGTCGGCCGGAGGACGATGTATTGAATCGCGACGCAATTTGTGTGTTCCATCGTCATTAACAGGCTCTGAACCTTACAATTAACTGTCAGTTTTGCGTCGGATTCGAAAATCTAGACTCACAGGAGAACGACCATAAGGTGCCCGAGGCAGCACTAGACCCTTGGAGACAAGTCGGCTGGAGGACGATGGATTGAATCGCGACGCGATTTGTGTGTTCCATCGTCATTAACAGGCACTGAACGTTACAATCAACTGTCAGTTTTGCGTCGGATTCGAAAATCTAGACTCACAGGAGATCGACCATAAGGTGCCCGAGGCAGCAATAGACCCTTGGAGACAGGTCGGCCGGAGGACGATGTATTGAATCGCGACGCAATTTGTGTGTTCCATTGTCATTAAGAGGCTCTGAACCTTACAATTAACTGTCAGTTTTGCGTCGGATTCGAAAATCTAGACACACAGAGGAACGACCATAAGGTGCCCGAGGAGACAAATCGGCTGGAGGACGATGTATTGAATCGCGACGCGATTTGTGTGTTCCATCGTCATTAACAGGCTGTGAACGTTACAATTAACTGTCAGTTTTGCGTCGGATTCGAAAATCTAGACTCACAGGAGATCGACCATAAGGTGCCCGAGGCAGCAATAGACTCTTGGAGACAGGTCGGCCGGAGGACGATGTATTGAATCGCGACGCAATTTGTATGTTCCATCGTCATTAACAGGCTCTGAACGTTACAATTAACTGTCAGTTTTGCGTCGGATTCGAAAATCTAGACTCACAGGAGAACGACCATAAGGTGCCCGAGGCAGCACTAGACCCTTGGAGACAAGTCGGCTGGAGGACGATGTATTGAATCGCGACGCGATTTGTGTGTTCCATTGTCATTTAGAGGCTCTGAACGTTACAATTAACTGTCAGTTTTGCGTCGGATTCGAAAATCTAGACTCACAGGAGAACGACCATATGGTGCCCGAGGCAGCACTAGACCCTTGGAGACAAATCGGCTGGAGGACGATGTATTGAATCGCGACGCGATTTGTGTGTTCCATCGTCATTAACAGGCTCTGAACGTTACAATTAACTGTCAGTTTTGCGTCGGATTCGAAAATCTAGACTCACAGGAGAACGACCATAAGGTGCCCGAGGCAGCAATAGACCCTTGGAGACAGGTCGGCCGGAGGACGATGTATTGAAGCGCGACGGGATTTGTGTGTTCCATCGTCATTAACAGGCTCTGAACGTTAAAATTAACTGTCAGTTTTGCGTCGGATTCGAAAATCTAGACTCACAGGACATCGACCATAAGGTGCCCGAGGCAGCAATAGACCCTTGGAGACAAGTCGGCTGGAGGACGATGTATTGAATCGCGACGCAATTTGTGTGTTCCATCGTCATTAACAGGCTTTGAACGTTACAATTAACTGCGTCGGATTCGAAATTCTAGACTCACAGGACATCGACCATAAGGTGCCCGAGGCAGCAATAGACCCTTGGAGACAGGTCGGCCGGAGGACGATGTATTGAATCGCGACGGGATTTGTGTGTTCCATCGTCATTAACAGGCTCTGAACGTTACAATTAACTGTCAGTTTTGCGTCGGATTCGAAAATCTAGACTCACAGGAGATCGACCATAAGGTGCACGAGGCAGCAATAGACCCTTGGAGACAGGTCGGCCGGAGGACGATGTATTGGATCGCGACGGGATTTATGTGTTCCATCGTCATTAACAGGCTCTGAACGTTACAATTAACTGTCAGTTTTGCGTCGGATTCGAAAATCTAGACTCACAGGAGATCGACCATAAGGTGCCCGAGGCAGCAATAGACCCTTGGAGACAGGTCGGCCGGAGGACGATGTATTGAATCGCGACGCAATTTGTGTGTTCCATCGTCATTAACAGGCTCTGAACGTTACAATTAACTATCAGTTTTGCGTCGGATTCGAAAATCTAGACTCACAGGAGAACGACCATGAGGTGCCCGAGGCAGCAATAGACCCTTGGAGACAGGTCGGCCGGAGGACGATGTATTGAATCGCGACGCAATTTGTGTGTTCCATTGTCATTAAGAGGCTCTGAACCTTACAATTAACTGTCAGTTTTGCGTCGGATTCGAAAATCTAGAGTCACAGGTGATCGACCATAAGATGCCCGAGGCAGCAATAGACCCTTGGAGACAGGTCGGCCGGAGGACGATGTATTGAATCGCGACGCGATTTGTGTGTTCCATCGTCATTAACAGGCTCTGAACCTTACAATTAACTGTCAGTTTTGCGTCGGGTTCGAAAATCTAGACTCACAGGAGATCGACCATAAGGTGCCCGAGGCAGCAATAGACCCTTGGAGACAGGTCGGCCGGAGGACGATTTATTGAATCGCGACGGGATTTGTGTGTTCCATCGTCATTAACAGGCTCTGAACGTTACAATTAACTGTCACTTTTGCGTCGGATTCGAAAATCTAGACTCACAGGAGATCGACCATAAGGTGCCCGAGGCAGCAATAGACCCTTGGAGATAGGTCGGCCGGAGGACGATGTATTGAATCGCGACGCGATTCGGGTGTTCCATTGTCATTAATTGACTCTGAACGTTACAATTAACTGTCAGTTTTGCGTCGGATTCGAAAATCTAGACTCACAGGAGAACGACAATAAGGTGCCCGAGGCAGCACTAGACCCTTGGAGACAAGTCGGCTGGAGGACGATGGATTGAATCGCGACGCAATTTGTGTGTTCCATCGTCATTAACAGGCTCTGAACGTTACAATTAACTGTCAGTTTTGCGTCGGATTCGAAAATCTAGACTCACAGGAGATCGACCATAAGGCGCCCGAGGCAGCAATAGACTCTTGGAGACAGGTCGGCCGGAGGACGATGTATTGAATCGCGACGCAATTTGTGTGTTCCATCGTCATTAACAGGCTCTGAACCTTACAATTAACTGTCAGTTTTGCGTCGGATTCGAAAATCTAGACTCACAGGAGAACGACCATAAGGTGCCCGAGGCAGCACTAGACTCTTGGAGACAAGTCGGCTGGAGGACGATGGATTGAATCGCGACGCGATTTGTGTGTTCCATCGTCATTAACAGGCACTGAACGTTACAATCAACTGTCAGTTTTGCGTCGGATTCGAAAATCTAGACTCACAGGAGATCGACCATAAGGTGCCCGAGGCAGCAATAGACCCTTGGAGACAGGTCGGCCGGAGGACGATGTATTGAATCGCGACGCAATTTGTGTGTTCCATCGTCATTAACAGGCTCTGAACCTTACAATTAACTGTCAGTTTTGTGTCGGATTCGAAAATCTAGACACACAGGAGATCGACCATAAGGTGCCCGAGGCAGCAATAGACCCTTGGAGACAGTGTGGCCGGAGGACGATGTATTGAATCGCGACGCGATTTGTGTGTTCCATCGTCATTAACAGGCTCTGAACGTTACAATTAACTGTCAGTTTTGCGTCGGATTCGAAAATCTAGTCTCACAGGAGATCGACCATAAGGTGCCCGAGGCAGCAATAGACCCTTGGAGACAGGTCGGCCGGAGAACGATGTATTGAATCGCGACGGGATTTGTGTGTTCCATCGTCATTAACAGGCTCTGAACGTTACAATTAACTGTCAGTTTTGCGTCGGATTCGAAAATCTAGACTCACAGGAGATCGACCATAAGGTGCCCGAGGCAGCAATAGACCCTTGGAGACAGGTCGGCCGGAGGACGATGTATTGAATCGCGAAGCGATTTGTGTGTTCCATTGTCATTAATTGGCTCTGAACGTTACAATTAACTGTCAGTTTTGCGTCGGATTCGAAAATCTAGACTCACAGGAGAACGACCATAAGGTGTCCGAGGCAGCACTAGACCCTTGGAGACAAGTCGGCTGGAGGACGATGTATTGAATCGCGACGCGATTTGTGTGTTCCATCGTCATTAACAGGGTCTGAACGTTACAATTAACTGCGTCGGATTCGAAACTCTAGACTCACAGGAGATCGACCATAAGGTGCCCGAGGCAGCAATAGACCCTTGGAGACAGGTCGGCCGGAGGACGATGTATTGAATCGCGACGCGATTTGTGTGTTCCATTGTCATTGAGAGGCTCTGAACCTAACAATTAACTGTCAGTTTTGCGTCGGATTCGAAAATCTAGACTCACAGGAGAACGACCATACGGTGTCCGAGGCAGCACTAGACCCTTGGAGACAAGTCGGCTGGAGGACGATGTATTGAATCGCGACGCAATTTGTGTGTTCCATCGTCATTAACAGGCTCTGAACGTTACAATTAACTGTCAGTTTTGCGTCGGATTCGAAAATCTAGACTCACAGGAGATCGACCATAAGGTGCCCGAGGAGACAAATCGGCTGGAGGACGATGTATTGAATCGCGACGCGATTTGTGTGTTCCATCGTCATTAACAGGCTCTGAACCTTACAATTAACTGTCAGTTTTGTGTCGGATTCGAAAATCTAGACACACAGGAGATCGACCATAAGGTGCCCGAGGCAGCAATAGACCCTTGGAGACAGTGTGGCCGGAGGACGATGTATTGAATCGCGACGCGATTTGTGTGTTCCATCGTCATTAACAGGCTCTGAACGTTACAATTAACTGTCAGTTTTGCGTCGGATTCGAAAATCTAGTCTCACAGGAGATCGACCATAAGGTGCCCGAGGCAGCAATAGACCCTTGGAGACAGGTCGGCCGGAGAACGATGTATTGAATCGCGACGGGATTTGTGTGTTCCATCGTCATTAACAGGCTCTGAACGTTACAATTAACTGTCAGTTTTGCGTCGGATTCGAAAATCTAGACTCACAGGAGATCGACCATAAGGTGCCCGAGGCAGCAATAGACCCTTGGAGACAGGTCGGCCGGAGGACGATGTATTGAATCGCGAAGCGATTTGTGTGTTCCATTGTCATTAATTGGCTCTGAACGTTACAATTAACTGTCAGTTTTGCGTCGGATTCGAAAATCTAGACTCACAGGAGAACGACCATAAGGTGTCCGAGGCAGCACTAGACCCTTGGAGACAAGTCGGCTGGAGGACGATGTATTGAATCGCGACGCGATTTGTGTGTTCCATCGTCATTAACAGGGTCTGAACGTTACAATTAACTGCGTCGGATTCGAAACTCTAGACTCACAGGAGATCGACCATAAGGTGCCCGAGGCAGCAATAGACCCTTGGAGACAGGTCGGCCGGAGGACGATGTATTGAATCGCGACGCGATTTGTGTGTTCCATTGTCATTGAGAGGCTCTGAACCTAACAATTAACTGTCAGTTTTGCGTCGGATTCGAAAATCTAGACTCACAGGAGAACGAACATACGGTGTCCGAGGCAGCACTAGACCCTTGGAGACAAGTCGGCTGGAGGACGATGTATTGAATCGCGACGCAATTTGTGTGTTCCATCGTCATTAACAGGCTCTGAACGTTACAATTAACTGTCAGTTTTGCGTCGGATTCGAAAATCTAGACTCACAGGAGATCGACCATAAGGTGCCCGAGGAGACAAATCGGCTGGAGGACGATGTATTGAATCGCGACGCGATTTGTGTGTTCCATCGTCATTAACAGGCTCTGAACGTTACAATTAACTGTCAGTTTTGCGTCGGATTCGAAAATCTAGACTCACAGGAGAACGACCATAAGGTGCCCGAGGCAGCAATAGACCCTTGGAGACAGGTCGGCCGGAGGACGATGTATTGAATCGCGACGCAATTTGTGTGTTCCATTGTCATTAAGAGGCTCTGAACCTTACAATTAACTGTCAGTTTTGCGTCGGATTCGAAAATCTAGACACACAGAGGAACGACCATAAGGTGCCCGAGGAGACAAATCGGCTGGAGGACGATGTATTGAATCGCGACGCGATTTGTGTGTTCCATCGTCATTAACAGGCTGTGAACGTTACAATTAACTGTCAGTTTTGCGTCGGATTCGAAAATCTAGACTCACAGGAGATCGACCATAAGGTGCCCGAGGCAGCAATAGACTCTTGGAGACAGGTCGGCCGGAGGACGATGTATTGAATCGCGACGCAATTTGTATGTTCCATCGTCATTAACAGGCTCTGAACGTTACAATTAACTGTCAGTTTTGCGTCGGATTCGAAAATCTAGACTCACAGGAGAACGACCATAAGGTGCCCGAGGCAGCACTAGACCCTTGGAGACAAGTCGGCTGGAGGACGATGTATTGAATCGCGACGCGATTTGTGTGTTCCATTGTCATTTAGAGGCTCTGAACGTTACAATTAACTGTCAGTTTTGCGTCGGATTCGAAAATCTAGACTCACAGGAGAACGACCATATGGTGCCCGAGGCAGCACTAGACCCTTGGAGACAAATCGGCTGGAGGACGATGTATTGAATCGCGACGCGATTTGTGTGTTCCATCGTCATTAACAGGCTCTGAACGTTACAATTAACTGTCAGTTTTGCGTCGGATTCGAAAATCTAGACTCACAGGAGAACGACCATAAGGTGCCCGAGGCAGCAATAGACCCTTGGAGACAGGTCGGCCGGAGGACGATGTATTGAAGCGCGACGGGATTTGTGTGTTCCATCGTCATTAACAGGCTCTGAACGTTAAAATTAACTGTCAGTTTTGCGTCGGATTCGAAAATCTAGACTCACAGGACATCGACCATAAGGTGCCCGAGGCAGCAATAGACCCTTGGAGACAAGTCGGCTGGAGGACGATGTATTGAATCGCGACGCAATTTGTGTGTTCCATCGTCATTAACAGGCTTTGAACGTTACAATTAACTGCGTCGGATTCGAAATTCTAGACTCACAGGACATCGACCATAAGGTGCCCGAGGCAGCAATAGACCCTTGGAGACAGGTCGGCCGGAGGACGATGTATTGAATCGCGACGGGATTTGTGTGTTCCATCGTCATTAACAGGCTCTGAACGTTACAATTAACTGTCAGTTTTGCGTCGGATTCGAAAATCTAGACTCACAGGAGATCGACCATAAGGTGCACGAGGCAGCAATAGACCCTTGGAGACAGGTCGGCCGGAGGACGATGTATTGGATCGCGACGGGATTTATGTGTTCCATCGTCATTAACAGGCTCTGAACGTTACAATTAACTGTCAGTTTTGCGTCGGATTCGAAAATCTAGACTCACAGGAGATCGACCATAAGGTGCCCGAGGCAGCAATAGACCCTTGGAGACAGGTCGGCCGGAGGACGATGTATTGAATCGCGACGCAATTTGTGTGTTCCATCGTCATTAACAGGCTCTGAACGTTACAATTAACTATCAGTTTTGCGTCGGATTCGAAAATCTAGACTCACAGGAGAACGACCATGAGGTGCCCGAGGCAGCAATAGACCCTTGGAGACAGGTCGGCCGGAGGACGATGTATTGAATCGCGACGCAATTTGTGTGTTCCATTGTCATTAAGAGGCTCTGAACCTTACAATTAACTGTCAGTTTTGCGTCGGATTCGAAAATCTAGAGTCACAGGTGATCGACCATAAGGTGCCCGAGGCAGCAATAGACCCTTGGAGACAGGTCGGCCGGAGGACGATGTATTGAATCGCGACGCGATTTGTGTGTTCCATCGTCATTAACAGGCTCTGAACCTTACAATTAACTGTCAGTTTTGCGTCGGGTTCGAAAATCTAGACTCACAGGAGATCGACCATAAGGTGCCCGAGGCAGCAATAGACCCTTGGAGACAGGTCGGCCGGAGGACGATTTATTGAATCGCGACGGGATTTGTGTGTTCCATCGTCATTAACAGGCTCTGAACGTTACAATTAACTGTCACTTTTGCGTCGGATTCGAAAATGTAGACTCACAGGAGATCGACCATAAGGTGCCCGAGGCAGCAATAGACCCTTGGAGATAGGTCGGCCGGAGGACGATGTATTGAATCGCGACGCGATTCGGGTGTTCCATTGTCATTAATTGGCTCTGAACGTTACAATTAACTGTCAGTTTTGCGTCGGATTCGAAAATCTAGACTCACAGGAGAACGACCATAAGGTGCCCGAGGCAGCACTAGACCCTTGGAGACAAGTCGGCTGGAGGACGATGGATTGAATCGCGACGCAATTTGTGTGTTCCATCGTCATTAACAGGCTCTGAACGTTACAATTAACTGTCAGTTTTGCGTCGGATTCGAAAATCTAGACTCACAGGAGATCGACCATAAGGCGCCCGAGGCAGCAATAGACTCTTGGAGACAGGTCGGCCGGAGGACGATGTATTGAATCGCGACGCAATTTGTGTGTTCCATCGTCATTAACAGGCTCTGAACCTTACAATTAACTGTCAGTTTTGCGTCGGATTCGAAAATCTAGACTCACAGGAGAACGACCATAAGGTGCCCGAGGCAGCACTAGACTCTTGGAGACAAGTCGGCTGGAGGACGATGGATTGAATCGCGACGCGATTTGTGTGTTCCATCGTCATTAACAGGCACTGAACGTTACAATCAACTGTCAGTTTTGCGTCGGATTCGAAAATCTAGACTCACAGGAGATCGACCATAAGGTGCCCGAGGCAGCAATAGACCCTTGGAGACAGGTCGGCCGGAGGACGATGTATTGAATCGCGACGCAATTTGTGTGTTCCATCGTCATTAACAGGCTCTGAACCTTACAATTAACTGTCAGTTTTGTGTCGGATTCGAAAATCTAGACACACAGGAGATCGACCATAAGGTGCCCGAGGCAGCAATAGACCCTTGGAGACAGTGTGGCCGGAGGACGATGTATTGAATCGCGACGCGATTTGTGTGTTCCATCGTCATTAACAGGCTCTGAACGTTACAATTAACTGTCAGTTTTGCGTCGGATTCGAAAATCTAGTCTCACAGGAGATCGACCATAAGGTGCCCGAGGCAGCAATAGACCCTTGGAGACAGGTCGGCCGGAGAACGATGTATTGAATCGCGACGGGATTTGTGTGTTCCATCGTCATTAACAGGCTCTGAACGTTACAATTAACTGTCAGTTTTGCGTCGGATTCGAAAATCTAGACTCACAGGAGATCGACCATAAGCTGCCCGAGGCAGCAATAGACCCTTGGAGACAGGTCGGCCGGAGGACGATGTATTGAATCGCGAAGCGATTTGTGTGTTCCATTGTCATTAATTGGCTCTGAACGTTACAATTAACTGTCAGTTTTGCGTCGGATTCGAAAATCTAGACTCACAGGAGAACGACCATAAGGTGTCCGAGGCAGCACTAGACCCTTGGAGACAAGTCGGCTGGAGGACGATGTATTGAATCGCGACGCGATTTGTGTGTTCCATCGTCATTAACAGGGTCTGAACGTTACAATTAACTGCGTCGGATTCGAAACTCTAGACTCACAGGAGATCGACCATAAGGTGCCCGAGGCAGCAATAGACCCTTGGAGACAGGTCGGCCGGAGGACGATGTATTGAATCGCGACGCGATTTGTGTGTTCCATTGTCATTGAGAGGCTCTGAACCTAACAATTAACTGTCAGTTTTGCGTCGGATTCGAAAATCTAGACTCACAGGAGAACGACCATACGGTGTCCGAGGCAGCACTAGACCCTTGGAGACAAGTCGGCTGGAGGACGATGTATTGAATCGCGACGCAATTTGTGTGTTCCATCGTCATTAACAGGCTCTGAACGTTACAATTAACTGTCAGTTTTGCGTCGGATTCGAAAATCTAGACTCACAGGAGATCGACCATAAGGTGCCCGAGGAGACAAATCGGCTGGAGGACGATGTATTGAATCGCGACGCGATTTGTGTGTTCCATCGTCATTAACAGGCTCTGAACCTTACAATTAACTGTCAGTTTTGTGTCGGATTCGAAAATCTAGACACACAGGAGATCGACCATAAGGTGCCCGAGGCAGCAATAGACCCTTGGAGACAGTGTGGCCGGAGGACGATGTATTGAATCGCGACGCGATTTGTGTGTTCCATCGTCATTAACAGGCTCTGAACGTTACAATTAACTGTCAGTTTTGCGTCGGATTCGAAAATCTAGTCTCACAGGAGATCGACCATAAGGTGCCCGAGGCAGCAATAGACCCTTGGAGACAGGTCGGCCGGAGAACGATGTATTGAATCGCGACGGGATTTGTGTGTTCCATCGTCATTAACAGGCTCTGAACGTTACAATTAACTGTCAGTTTTGCGTCGGATTCGAAAATCTAGACTCACAGGAGATCGACCATAAGGTGCCCGAGGCAGCAATAGACCCTTGGAGACAGGTCGGCCGGAGGACGATGTATTGAATCGCGAAGCGATTTGTGTGTTCCATTGTCATTAATTGGCTCTGAACGTTACAATTAACTGTCAGTTTTGCGTCGGATTCGAAAATCTAGACTCACAGGAGAACGACCATAAGGTGTCCGAGGCAGCACTAGACCCTTGGAGACAAGTCGGCTGGAGGACGATGTATTGAATCGCGACGCGATTTGTGTGTTCCATCGTCATTAACAGGGTCTGAACGTTACAATTAACTGCGTCGGATTCGAAACTCTAGACTCACAGGAGATCGACCATAAGGTGCCCGAGGCAGCAATAGACCCTTGGAGACAGGTCGGCCGGAGGACGATGTATTGAATCGCGACGCGATTTGTGTGTTCCATTGTCATTGAGAGGCTCTGAACCTAACAATTAACTGTCAGTTTTGCGTCGGATTCGAAAATCTAGACTCACAGGAGAACGACCATACGGTGTCCGAGGCAGCACTAGACCCTTGGAGACAAGTCGGCTGGAGGACGATGTATTGAATCGCGACGCAATTTGTGTGTTCCATCGTCATTAACAGGCTCTGAACGTTACAATTAACTGTCAGTTTTGCGTCGGATTCGAAAATCTAGACTCACAGGAGATCGACCATAAGGTGCCCGAGGAGACAAATCGGCTGGAGGACGATGTATTGAATCGCGACGCGATTTGTGTGTTCCATCGTCATTAACAGGCTCTGAACGTTACAATTAACTGTCAGTTTTGCGTCGGATTCGAAAATCTAGACTCACAGGAGAACGACCATAAGGTGCCCGAGGCAGCAATAGACCCTTGGAGACAGGTCGGCCGGAGGACGATGTATTGAATCGCTACGCAATTTGTGTGTTCCATCGTCATTAACAGGCTCTGAACCTTACAATTAACTGTCAGTTTTGCGTCGGATTCGAAAATCTAGACTCACAGGCGATCGACCATAAGGTGCCCGAGGCAGCAATAGACCCTTGGAGACAGGTCGGCCGGAGGACGATGTATTGAATCGCGACGCGATTTGTGTGTTCCATCGTCATTAAGAGGCTCTGAACGTTACAATTAACAGTCAGTTTTGCGTCGGATTCGAAAATCTAGACTCACAGGAGATCGACCATAAGGTGCCCGAGGCAGCAATAGACCCTTGGAGACAGGTCGGCCGGAGGACGATGTATTGAATCGCGACGGGATTTGTGTGTTCCATCGTCATTGACAGGCTCTGAACGTTACAATTAACTGTCAGTTTTGCGTCGGATTCGAAAATCTAGACTCACAGGAGATCGACCATAAGGTGCCCGAGGCAGCAATAGACCCTTGGAGACAGGTCGGCCGGAGGACGATGTATTGAATCGCGACGGGATTTGTGTGTTCCATCGTCATTAACAGGCTCTGAACGTTACAATTAACTGTCAGTTTTGCGTCGGATTCGAAAATCTAGACTCACAGGAGAACGACCATAAGGTGCCCGAGGCAGCACTAGACTCTTGGAGACAAGTCGGCTGGAGGACGATGGATTGAATCGCGACGCGATTTGTGTGTTCCATCGTCATTAACAGGCTCTGAACGTTAAATCAACTGTCAGTTTTTTGTCGGATTCGAAAATCTAGACTCACAGGAGAACGACCATAAGGTGCCCGAGGCAGCAATAGACCCTTGGAGACAGACCGGCCGGAGGACGATGTATTGAATCGCGACGCAATTTGTGTGTTCCATCGTCATTAACAGGCTCTGAACGTTACAATTAACTGTCAGTTTTGCGTCGGATTCGAAAATCTAGACTCACAGGAGAACGACCGTAAGGTGCCCGAGGGAGCAATAGACCCTTGGAGACAGGTCGGCCGGAGGACGATGTATTGAATCGCGACGCGATTTGTGTGTTCCATCGTCATTAACAGGCTCTGAACGTTACAATTAACTGTCAGTTTTGCGTCGGGTTCGAAAATCTAGACTCACAGGAGATCGACCATAAGGTGCCCGAGGCAGCAATAGACCCTTGGAGACAGGTCGGCCGGAGGACGATGTATTGAATCGCGACGGGATTTGTGTGTTCCATCGTCATTAACAGGCTCTGAACGTTACAATTAACTGTCAGTTTTGCGTCGGATTCGAAAATCTAGACTCAGAGGAGAACGACCATAAGGTGCCCGAGGCAGCAATAGACCCTTGGAGACAGGTCGGCCGGAGGACGATGTATTGAATCGCGACGCAATTTGTGTGTTCCATTGTCATTATGAGGCTCTGAACCTTACGATTAACTGTCAGTTTTGCGTCGCATTCGAAAATCTAGACTCACACGAGAACGACAATAAGGTGCCCGAGGCAGCACTAGACCCTTGGAGACAAGTCGGCTGGAGGACGATGTATTGAATCGCGACGCGATTTGTGAGTTCCATTGTCATTTACAGGCCCTGGATGTTACAATTAACTGTCAGGTTTGCGTCGGATTCGAAAATCTAGACTCACAGGAGATCGATCATAAGGTGCCCGAGGCAGCAATATACCCTTGGAGACAGGTCGGCCAGAGGACGATGTATTGAATCGCGACGCAATTTGTGTGTTCCATTGTCATTAAGAGGCTCTGAACCTTACGATTAACTGTCAGTTTTGCGTCGGATTCGAAAATCTTGACTCACAGAGGAACGACCATAAGGTGCCCGAGGCAGCACTAGACCCTTGGAGACAAATCGGCTGGAGGACGATGTATTGAATCGCGACGCGATTTGTGTGTTCCATCGTCATTAACAGGCTCTGAACGTTACAATTAACTGTCAGTTTTGCGTCGGATTCGAAAATCTAGACTCACAGGAGAACGACCATAAGGTGCCCGAGGCAGCAATAGACCCTTGGAGACAGGTCGGCCGGAGGACGATGTATTGAATCGCGACGCAATTTGTGTGTTCCATCGTCATTAACAGGCTCTGAACGTTACAATTAACTGTCAGTTTTGTGTCGGATTCGAAAATCTAGACACACAGGAGATCGACCATAAGGTGCCCGAGGCAGCAATAGACCCTTGGAGACAGGTCGGCCGGAGGACGATTTATTGAATCGCGACGGGATTTGTGTGTTCCATCGTCATTAACAGGCTCTGAACGTTACAATTAACTGTCACTTTTGCGTCGGATTCGAAAATCTAGACTCACAGGAGATCGACCATAAGGTGCCCGAGGCAGCAATAGACCCTTGGAGATAGGTCGGCCGGAGGACGATGTATTGAATCGCGACGCGATTCGTGTGTTCCATTGTCATTAATTGGCTCTGAACGTTACAATTAACTGTCAGTTTTGCGTCGGATTCGAAAATCTAGACTCACAGGAGAACGACCATAAGGTGCCCGAGGCAGCACTAGACCCTTGGAGACGAGTCGGCTGGAGGACGATGGATTGAATCGCGACGCAATTTGTGTGTTCCATCGTCATTAACAGGCTCTGAACGTTACAATTAACTGTCAGTTTTGCGTCGGATTCGAAAATCTAGACTCACAGGAGATCGACCATAAGGCGCCCGAGGCAGCAATAGACTCTTGGAGACAGGTCGGCCGGAGGACGATGTATTGAATCGCGACGCAATTTGTGTGTTCCATCGTCATTAACAGGCTCTGAACCTTACAATTAACTGTCAGTTTTGCGTCGGATTCGAAAATCTAGACTCACAGGAGAACGACCATAAGGTGCCCGAGGCAGCACTAGACTCTTGGAGACAAGTCGGCTGGAGGACGATGGATTGAATCGCGACGCGATTTGTGTGTTCCATCGTCATTAACAGGCACTGAACGTTACAATCAACTGTCAGTTTTGCGTCGGATTCGAAAATCTAGACTCACAGGAGATCGACCATAAGGTGCCCGAGGCAGCAATAGACCCTTGGAGACAGGTCGGCCGGAGGACGATGTATTGAATCGCGACGCAATTTGTGTGTTCCATCGTCATTAACAGGCTCTGAACCTTACAATTAACTGTCAGTTTTGTGTCGGATTCGAAAATCTAGACACACAGGATATCGACCATAAGGTGCCCGAGGCAGCAATAGACCCTTGGAGACAGTGTGGCCGGAGGACGATGTATTGAATCGCGACGCGATTTGTGTGTTCCATCGTCATTAACAGGCTCTGAACGTTAAAATTAACTGTCAGTTTTGCGTCGGATTCGAAAATCTAGTCTCACAGGAGATCGACCATAAGGTGCCCGAGGCAGCAATAGACCCTTGGAGACAGGTCGGCCGGAGAACGATGTATTGAATCGCGACGGGATTTGTGTGTTCCATCGTCATTAACAGGCTCTGAACGTTACAATTAACTGTCAGTTTTGCGTCGGATTCGAAAATCTAGACTCACAGGAGATCGACCATAAGGTGCCCGAGGCAGCAATAGACCCTTGGAGACAGGTCGGCCGGAGGACGATGTATTGAATCGCGAAGCGATTTGTGTGTTCCATTGTCATTAATTGGCTCTGAACGTTACAATTAACTGTCAGTTTTGCGTCGGATTCGAAAATCTAGACTCACAGGAGAACGACCATAAGGTGTCCGAGGCAGCACTAGACCCTTGGAGACAAGTCGGCTGGAGGACGATGTATTGAATCGCGACGCGATTTGTGTGTTCCATCGTCATTAACAGGGTCTGAACGTTACAATTAACTGCGTCGGATTCGAAACTCTAGACTCACAGGAGATCGACCATAAGGTGCCCGAGGCAGCAATAGACCCTTGGAGACAGGTCGGCCGGAGGACGATGTATTGAATCGCGACGCGATTTGTGTGTTCCATTGTCATTGAGAGGCTCTGAACCTAACAATTAACTGTCAGTTTTGCGTCGGATTCGAAAATCTAGACTCACAGGAGAACGACCATACGGTGTCCGAGGCAGCACTAGACCCTTGGAGACAAGTCGGCTGGAGGACGATGTATTGAATCGCGACGCAATTTGTGTGTTCCATCGTCATTAACAGGCTCTGAACGTTACAATTAACTGTCAGTTTTGCGTCGGATTCGAAAATCTAGACTCACAGGAGATCGACCATAAGGTGCCCGAGGAGACAAATCGGCTGGAGGACGATGTATTGAATCGCGACGCGATTTGTGTGTTCCATCGTCATTAACAGGCTCTGAACGTTACAATTAACTGTCAGTTTTGCGTCGGATTCGATAATCTAGGCTCACAGGAGAACGACCATAAGGTGCCCGAGGCAGCAATAGACCCTTGGAGACAGGTCGGCCGGAGGACGATGTATTGAATCGCTACGCAATTTGTGTGTTCCATCGTCATTAACAGGCTCTGAACCTTACAATTAACTGTCAGTTTTGCGTCGGATTCGAAAATCTAGACTCACAGGCGATCGACCATAAGGTGCCCGAGGCAGCAATAGACCCTTGGAGACAGGTCGGTCGGAGGACGATGTATTGAATCGCGACGCGATTTGTGTGTTCCATCGTCATTAAGAGGCTCTGAACGTTACAATTAACAGTCAGTTTTGCGTCGGATTCGAAAATCTAGACTCACAGGAGATCGACCATAAGGTGCCCGAGGCAGCAATAGACCCTTGGAGACAGGTCGGCCGGAGGACGATGTATTGAATCGCGACGGGATTTGTGTGTTCCATCGTCATTGACAGGCTCTGAACGTTACAATTAACTGTCAGTTTTGCGTCGGATTCGAAAATCTAGACTCACAGGAGATCGACCATAAGGTGCCCGAGGCAGCAATAGACCCTTGGAGACAGGTCGGCCGGAGGACGATGTATTGAATCGCGACGGGATTTGTGTGTTCCATCGTCATTAACAGGCTCTGAACGTTACAATTAACTGTCAGTTTTGCGTCGGATTCGAAAATCTAGACTCACAGGAGAACGACCATAAGGTGCCCGAGGCAGCACTAGACTCTTGGAGACAAGTCGGCTGGAGGACGATGGATTGAATCGCGACGCGATTTGTGTGTTCCATCGTCATTAAAAGGCTCTGAACGTTAAATCAACTGTCAGTTTTTTGTCGGATTCGAAAATCTAGACTCACAGGAGAACGACCATAAGGTGCCCGAGGCAGCAATAGACCCTTGGAGACAGACCGGCCGGAGGACGATGTATTGAATCGCGACGCAATTTGTGTGTTCCATCGTCATTAACAGGCTCTGAACGTTACAATTAACTGTCAGTTTTGCGTCGGATTCGAAAATCTAGACTCACAGGAGAACGACCATAAGGTGCCCGAGGGAGCAATAGACCCTTGGAGACAGGTCGGCCGGAGGACGATGTATTGAATCGCGACGCGATTTGTGTGTTCCATCGTCATTAACAGGCTCTGAACGTTACAATTAACTGTCAGTTTTGCGTCGGGTTCGAAAATCTAGACTCACAGGAGATCGACCATAAGGTGCCCGAGGCAGCAATAGACCCTTGGAGACAGGTCAGCCGGAGGACGATGTATTGAATCGCGACGGGATTTGTGTGTTCCATCGTCATTAACAGGCTCTGAACGTTACAATTAACTGTCAGTTTTGCGTCGGATTCGAAAATCTAGACTCAGAGGAGAACGACCATAAGGTGCCCGAGGCAGCAATAGACCCTTGGAGACAGGTCGGCCGGAGGACGATGTATTGAATCGCGACGCAATTTGTGTGTTCCATTGTCATTATGAGGCTCTGAACCTTACGATTAACTGTCAGTTTTGCGTCGCATTCGAAAATCTAGACTCACACGAGAACGACAATAAGGTGCCCGAGGCAGCACTAGACCCTTGGAGACAAGTCGGCTGGAGGACGATGTATTGAATCGCGACGCGATTTGTGAGTTCCATTGTCATTTACAGGCTCTGGATGTTACAATTAACTGTCAGGTTTGCGTCGGATTCGAAAATCTAGACTCACAGGAGATCGATCATAAGGTGCCCGAGGCAGCAATAGACCCTTGGAGACAGGTCGGCCAGAGGACGATGTATTGAATCGCGACGCAATTTGTGTGTTCCATTGTCATTAAGAGGCTCTGAACCTTACGATTAACTGTCAGTTTTGCGTCGGATTCGAAAATCTTGACTCACAGAGGAACGACCATAAGGTGCCCGAGGCAGCACTAGACCCTTGGAGACAAATCGGCTGGAGGACGATGTATTGAATCGCGACGCGATTTGTGTGTTCCATCGTCATTAACAGGCTCTGAACGTTACAATTAACTGTCAGTTTTGCGTCGGATTCGAAAATCTAGACTCACAGGAGAACGACCATAAGGTGCCCGAGGCAGCAATAGACCCTTGGAGACAGGTCGGCCGGAGGACGATGTATTGAATCGCGACGCAATTTGTGTGTTCCATCGTCATTAACAGGCTCTGAACGTTACAATTAACTGTCAGTTTTGCGTCGGATTCGAAAATCTAGACTCACAGGAGATCGACCATAAGGTGCCCGAGGCAGCAATAGACCCTTGGAGACAGGTCGGCCGGAGGACGATGTATTGAATCGCGACGGGATTTGTGTGTTCCATCGTCATTAACAGGCTCTGAACGTTACAATTAACTGTCAGTTTTGCGTCGGATTCGAAAATCTAGACTCACAGGAGAACGACCATAAGGTGCCCGAGGCAGCAATAGACCCTTGGAGACAGGTCGGCCGGAGGACGATGTATTGAATCGCTACGCAATTTGTGTGTTCCATCGTCATTAACAGGCTCTGAACCTTACAATTAACTGTCAGTTTTGCGTCGGATTCGAAAATCTAGACTCACAGGCGATCGACCATAAGGTGCCCGAGGCAGCAATAGACCCTTGGAGACAGGTCGGCCGGAGGACGATGTATTGAATCGCGACGCGATTTGTGTGTTCCATCGTCATTAACAGGCTCTGAACGTTACAATTAACAGTCAGTTTTGCGTCGGATTCGAAAATCTAGACTCACAGGAGATCGACCATAAGGTGCCCGAGGCAGCAATAGACCCTTGGAGACAGGTCGGCCGGAGGACGATGTATTGAATCGCGACGGGATTTGTGTGTTCCATCGTCATTGACAGGCTCTGAACGTTACAATTAACTGTCAGTTTTGCGTCGGATTCGAAAATCTAGACTCACAGGAGATCGACCATAAGGTGCCCGAGGCAGCAATAGACCCTTGGAGACAGGTCGGCCGGAGGACGATGTATTGAATCGCGACGGGATTTGTGTGTTCCATCGTCATTAACAGGCTCTGAACGTTACAATTAACTGTCAGTTTTGCGTCGGATTCGAAAATCTAGACTCACAGGAGAACGACCATAAGGTGCCCGAGGCAGCACTAGACTCTTGGAGACAAGTCGGCTGGAGGACGATGGATTGAATCGCGACGCGATTTGTGTGTTCCATCGTCATTAACAGGCTCTGAACGTTAAATCAACTGTCAGTTTTTTGTCGGATTCGAAAATCTAGACTCACAGGAGAACGACCATAAGGTGCCCGAGGCAGCAATAGACCCTTGGAGACAGACCGGCCGGAGGACGATGTATTGAATCGCGACGCAATTTGTGTGTTCCATCGTCATTAACAGGCTCTGAACGTTACAATTAACTGTCAGTTTTGCGTCGGATTCGAAAATCTAGACTCACAGGAGAACGACCATAAGGTGCCCGAGGGAGCAATAGACCCTTGGAGACAGGTCGGCCGGAGGACGATGTATTGAATCGCGACGCGATTTGTGTGTTCCATCGTCATTAACAGGCTCTGAACGTTACAATTAACTGTCAGTTTTGCGTCGGGTTCGAAAATCTAGACTCACAGGAGATCGACCATAAGGTGCCCGAGGCAGCAATAGACCCTTGGAGACAGGTCGGCCGGAGGACGATGTATTGAATCGCGACGGGATTTGTGTGTTCCATCGTCATTAACAGGCTCTGAACGTTACAATTAACTGTCAGTTTTGCGTCGGATTCGAAAATCTAGACTCAGAGGAGAACGACCATAAGGTGCCCGAGGCAGCAATAGACCCTTGGAGACAGGTCGGCCGGAGGACGATGTATTGAATCGCGACGCAATTTGTGTGTTCCATTGTCATTATGAGGCTCTGAACCTTACGATTAACTGTCAGTTTTGCGTCGCATTCGAAAATCTAGACTCACACGAGAACGACAATAAGGTGCCCGAGGCAGCACTAGACCCTTGGAGACAAGTCGGCTGGAGGACGATGTATTGAATCGCGACGCGATTTGTGAGTTCCATTGTCATTTACAGGCTCTGGATGTTACAATTAACTGTCAGGTTTGCGTCGGATTCGAAAATCTAGACTCACAGGAGATCGATCATAAGGTGCCCGAGGCAGCAATAGACCCTTGGAGACAGGTCGGCCAGAGGACGATGTATTGAATCGCGACGCAATTTGTGTGTTCCATTGTCATTAAGAGGCTCTGAACCTTACGATTAACTGTCAGTTTTGCGTCGGATTCGAAAATCTTGACTCACAGAGGAACGACCATAAGGTGCCCGAGGCAGCACTAGACCCTTGGAGACAAATCGGCTGGAGGACGATGTATTGAATCGCGACGCGATTTGTGTGTTCCATCGTCATTAACAGGCTCTGAACGTTACAATTAACTGTCAGTTTTGCGTCGGATTCGAAAATCTAGACTCACAGGAGAACGACCATAAGGTGCCCGAGGCAGCAATAGACCCTTGGAGACAGGTCGGCCGGAGGACGATGTATTGAATCGCGACGCAATTTGTGTGTTCCATCGTCATTAACAGGCTCTGAACGTTACAATTAACTGTCAGTTTTGCGTCGGATTCGAAAATCTAGACTCACAGGAGATCGACCATAAGGTGCCCGAGGCAGCAATAGACCCTTGGAGACAGGTCGGCCGGAGGACGATGTATTGAATCGCGACGGGATTTGTGTGTTCCATCGTCATTAACAGGCTCTGAACGTTACAATTAACTGTCAGTTTTGCGTCGGATTCGAAAATCTAGACTCACAGGAGATCGACCATAAGGTGCCCGAGGCAGCAATAGACCCTTGGAGACAGGTCGGCCGGAGGACGATGTATTGAATCGCGACGGGATTTGTGTGTTCCATCGTCATTAACAGGCTCTGAACGTTACAATTAACTGTCAGTTTTGCGTCGGATTCGAAAATCTAGACTCACAGGAGAACGACCATAAGGTGCCCGAGGCAGCACTAGACTCTTGGAGACAAGTCGGCTGGAGGACGATGGATTGAATCGCGACGCGATTTGTGTGTTCCATCGTCATTAACAGGCTCTGAACGTTAAATCAACTGTCAGTTTTTTGTCGGATTCGAAAATCTAGACTCACAGGAGAACGACCATAAGGTGCCCGAGGCAGCAATAGACCCTTGGAGACAGACCGGCCGGAGGACGATGTATTGAATCGCGACGCAATTTGTGTGTTCCATCGTCATTAACAGGCTCTGAACGTTACAATTAACTGTCAGTTTTGCGTCGGATTCGAAAATCTAGACTCACAGGAGAACGACCATAAGGTGCCCGAGGGAGCAATAGACCCTTGGAGACAGGTCGGCCGGAGGACGATGTATTGAATCGCGACGCGATTTGTGTGTTCCATCGTCATTAACAGGCTCTGAACGTTACAATTAACTGTCAGTTTTGCGTCGGGTTCGAAAATCTAGACTCACAGGAGATCGACCATAAGGTGCCCGAGGCAGCAATAGACCCTTGGAGACAGGTCAGCCGGAGGACGATGTATTGAATCGCGACGGGATTTGTGTGTTCCATCGTCATTAACAGGCTCTGAACGTTACAATTAACTGTCAGTTTTGCGTCGGATTCGAAAATCTAGACTCAGAGGAGAACGACCATAAGGTGCCCGAGGCAGCAATAGACCCTTGGAGACAGGTCGGCCGGAGGACGATGTATTGAATCGCGACGCAATTTGTGTGTTCCATTGTCATTATGAGGCTCTGAACCTTACGATTAACTGTCAGTTTTGCGTCGCATTCGAAAATCTAGACTCACACGAGAACGACAATAAGGTGCCCGAGGCAGCACTAGACCCTTGGAGACAAGTCGGCTGGAGGACGATGTATTGAATCGCGACGCGATTTGTGAGTTCCATTGTCATTTACAGGCTCTGGATGTTACAATTAACTGTCAGGTTTGCGTCGGATTCGAAAATCTAGACTCACAGGAGATCGATCATAAGGTGCCCGAGGCAGCAATAGACCCTTGGAGACAGGTCGGCCAGAGGACGATGTATTGAATCGCGACGCAATTTGTGTGTTCCATTGTCATTAAGAGGCTCTGAACCTTACGATTAACTGTCAGTTTTGCGTCGGATTCGAAAATCTTGACTCACAGAGGAACGACCATAAGGTGCCCGAGGCAGCACTAGACCCTTGGAGACAAATCGGCTGGAGGACGATGTATTGAATCGCGACGCGATTTGTGTGTTCCATCGTCATTAACAGGCTCTGAACGTTACAATTAACTGTCAGTTTTGCGTCGGATTCGAAAATCTAGACTCACAGGAGAACGACCATAAGGTGCCCGAGGCAGCAATAGACCCTTGGAGACAGGTCGGCCGGAGGACGATGTATTGAATCGCTACGCAATTTGTGTGTTCCATCGTCATTAACAGGCTCTGAACCTTACAATTAACTGTCAGTTTTGCGTCGGATTCGAAAATCTAGACTCACAGGCGATCGACCATAAGGTGCCCGAGGCAGCAATAGACCCTTGGAGACAGGTCGGCCAGAGGACGATGTATTGAATCGCGACGCGATTTGTGTGTTCCATCGTCATTAACAGGCTCTGAACGTTACAATTAACAGTCAGTTTTGCGTCGGATTCGAAAATCTAGACTCACAGGAGATCGACCATAAGGTGCCCGAGGCAGCAATAGACCCTTGGAGACAGGTCGGCCGGAGGACGATGTATTGAATCGCGACGGGATTTGTGTGTTCCATCGTCATTGACAGGCTCTGAACGTTACAATTAACTGTCAGTTTTGCGTCGGATTCGAAAATCTAGACTCACAGGAGATCGACCATAAGGTGCCCGAGGCAGCAATAGACCCTTGGAGACAGGTCGGCCGGAGGACGATGTATTGAATCGCGACGGGATTTGTGTGTTCCATCGTCATTAACAGGCTCTGAACGTTACAATTAACTGTCAGTTTTGCGTCGGATTCGAAAATCTAGACTCACAGGAGAACGACCATAAGGTGCCCGAGGCAGCACTAGACTCTTGGAGACAAGTCGGCTGGAGGACGATGGATTGAATCGCGACGCGATTTGTGTGTTCCATCGTCATTAACAGGCTCTGAACGTTAAATCAACTGTCAGTTTTTTGTCGGATTCGAAAATCTAGACTCACAGGAGAACGACCATAAGGTGCCCGAGGCAGCAATAGACCCTTGGAGACAGACCGGCCGGAGGACGATGTATTGAATCGCGACGCAATTTGTGTGTTCCATCGTCATTAACAGGCTCTGAACGTTACAATTAACTGTCAGTTTTGCGTCGGATTCGAAAATCTAGACTCACAGGAGAACGACCATAAGGTGCCCGAGGGAGCAATAGACCCTTGGAGACAGGTCGGCCGGAGGACGATGTATTGAATCGCGACGCGATTTGTGTGTTCCATCGTCATTAACAGGCTCTGAACGTTACAATTAACTGTCAGTTTTGCGTCGGGTTCGAAAATCTAGACTCACAGGAGATCGACCATAAGGTGCCCGAGGCAGCAATAGACCCTTGGAGACAGGTCGGCCGGAGGACGATGTATTGAATCGCGACGGGATTTGTGTGTTCCATCGTCATTAACAGGCTCTGAACGTTACAATTAACTGTCAGTTTTGCGTCGGATTCGAAAATCTAGACTCAGAGGAGAACGACCATAAGGTGCCCGAGGCAGCAATAGACCCTTGGAGACAGGTCGGCCGGAGGACGATGTATTGAATCGCGACGCAATTTGTGTGTTCCATTGTCATTATGAGGCTCTGAACCTTACGATTAACTGTCAGTTTTGCGTCGCATTCGAAAATCTAGACTCACACGAGAACGACAATAAGGTGCCCGAGGCAGCACTAGACCCTTGGAGACAAGTCGGCTGGAGGACGATGTATTGAATCGCGACGCGATTTGTGAGTTCCATTGTCATTTACAGGCTCTGGATGTTACAATTAACTGTCAGGTTTGCGTCGGATTCGAAAATCTAGACTCACAGGAGATCGATCATAAGGTGCCCGAGGCAGCAATAGACCCTTGGAGACAGGTCGGCCAGAGGACGATGTATTGAATCGCGACGCAATTTGTGTGTTCCATTGTCATTAAGAGGCTCTGAACCTTACGATTAACTGTCAGTTTTGCGTCGGATTCGAAAATCTTGACTCACAGAGGAACGACCATAAGGTGCCCGAGGCAGCACTAGACCCTTGGAGACAAATCGGCTGGAGGACGATGTATTGAATCGCGACGCGATTTGTGTGTTCCATCGTCATTAACAGGCTCTGAACGTTACAATTAACTGTCAGTTTTGCGTCGGATTCGAAAATCTAGACTCACAGGAGAACGACCATAAGGTGCCCGAGGCAGCAATAGACCCTTGGAGACAGGTCGGCCGGAGGACGATGTATTGAATCGCGACGCAATTTGTGTGTTCCATCGTCATTAACAGGCTCTGAACGTTACAATTAACTGTCAGTTTTGCGTCGGATTCGAAAATCTAGACTCACAGGAGATCGACCATAAGGTGCCCGAGGCAGCAATAGACCCTTGGAGACAGGTCGGCCGGAGGACGATGTATTGAATCGCGACGGGATTTGTGTGTTCCATCGTCATTAACAGGCTCTGAACGTTACAATTAACTGTCAGTTTTGCGTCGGATTCGAAAATCTAGACTCACAGGAGAACGACCATAAGGTGCCCGAGGCAGCAATAGACCCTTGGAGACAGGTCGGCCGGAGGACGATGTATTGAATCGCTACGCAATTTGTGTGTTCCATCGTCATTAACAGGCTCTGAACCTTACAATTAACTGTCAGTTTTGCGTCGGATTCGAAAATCTAGACTCACAGGCGATCGACCATAAGGTGCCCGAGGCAGCAATAGACCCTTGGAGACAGGTCGGCCGGAGGACGATGTATTGAATCGAGACGCGATTTGTGTGTTCCATCGTCATTAACAGGCTCTGAACGTTACAATTAACAGTCAGTTTTGCGTCGGATTCGAAAATCTAGACTCACAGGAGATCGACCATAAGGTGCCCGAGGCAGCAATAGACCCTTGGAGACAGGTCGGCCGGAGGACGATGTATTGAATCGCGACGGGATTTGTGTGTTCCATCGTCATTGACAGGCTCTGAACGTTACAATTAACTGTCAGTTTTGCGTCGGATTCGAAAATCTAGACTCACAGGAGATCGACCATAAGGTGCCCGAGGCAGCAATAGACCCTTGGAGACAGGTCGGCCGGAGGACGATGTATTGAATCGCGACGGGATTTGTGTGTTCCATCGTCATTAACAGGCTCTGAACGTTACAATTAACTGTCAGTTTTGCGTCGGATTCGAAAATCTAGACTCACAGGAGAACGACCATAAGGTGCCCGAGGCAGCACTAGACTCTTGGAGACAAGTCGGCTGGAGGACGATGGATTGAATCGCGACGCGATTTGTGTGTTCCATCGTCATTAACAGGCTCTGAACGTTAAATCAACTGTCAGTTTTTTGTCGGATTCGAAAATCTAGACTCACAGGAGAACGACCATAAGGTGCCCGAGGCAGCAATAGACCCTTGGAGACAGACCGGCCGGAGGACGATGTATTGAATCGCGACGCAATTTGTGTGTTCCATCGTCATTAACAGGCTCTGAACGTTACAATTAACTGTCAGTTTTGCGTCGGATTCGAAAATCTAGACTCACAGGAGAACGACCATAAGGTGCCCGAGGGAGCAATAGACCCTTGGAGACAGGTCGGCCGGAGGACGATGTATTGAATCGCGACGCGATTTGTGTGTTCCATCGTCATTAACAGGCTCTGAACGTTACAATTAACTGTCAGTTTTGCGTCGGGTTCGAAAATCTAGACTCACAGGAGATCGACCATAAGGTGCCCGAGGCAGCAATAGACCCTTGGAGACAGGTCGGCAGGAGGACGATGTATTGAATCGCGACGGGATTTGTGTGTTCCATCGTCATTAACAGGCTCTGAACGTTACAATTAACTGTCAGTTTTGCGTCGGATTCGAAAATCTAGACTCAGAGGAGAACGACCATAAGGTGCCCGAGGCAGCAATAGACCCTTGGAGACAGGTCGGCCGGAGGACGATGTATTGAATCGCGACGCAATTTGTGTGTTCCATTGTCATTAAGAGGCTCTGAACCTTACGATTAACTGTCAGTTTTGCGTCGGATTCGAAAATCTAGACTCACACGAGAACGACAATAAGGTGCCCGAGGCAGCACTAGACCCTTGGAGACAAGTCGGCTGGAGGACGATGTATTGAATCGCGACGCGATTTGTGAGTTCCATTGTCATTTACAGGCTCTGAATGTTACAATTAACTGTCAGGTTTGCGTCGGATTCGAAAATCTAGACTCACAGGAGATCGATCATAAGGTGCCCGAGGCAGCAATAGACCCTTGGAGACAGGTCGGCCAGAGGACGATGTATTGAATCGCGACGCAATTTGTGTGTTCCATTGTCATTAAGAGGCTCTGAACCTTACGATTAACTGTCAGTTTTGCGTCGGATTCGAAAATCTTGACTCACAGAGGAACGACCATAAGGTGCCCGAGGCAGCACTAGACCCTTGGAGACAAATCGGCTGGAGGACGATGTATTGAATCGCGACGCGATTTGTGTGTTCCATCGTCATTAACAGGCTCTGAACGTTACAATTAACTGTCAGTTTTGCGTCGGATTCGAAAATCTAGACTCACAGGAGAACGACCATAAGGTGCCCGAGGCAGCAATAGACCCTTGGAGACAGGTCGGCCGGAGGACGATGTATTGAATCGCGACGCAATTTGTGTGTTCCATCGTCATTAACAGGCTCTGAACCTTACAATTAACTGTCAGTTTTGCGTCGGATTCGAAAATCTAGACTCACAGGAGATCGACCATAAGGTGCCCGAGGCAGCAATAGACCCTTGGAGACAGGTCGGCCGGAGGACGATGTATTGAATCGCGACGGGATTTGTGTGTTCCATCGTCATTAACAGGCTCTGAACGTTACAATTAACTGTCAGTTTTGCGTCGGATTCGAAAATCTAGACTCACAGGAGATCGACCATAAGGTGCCCGAGGCAGCAATAGACCCTTGGAGACAGGTCGGCCGGAGGACGATGTATTGAATCGCGACGCAATTTGTGTGTTCCATTGTCATTAAGAGGCTCTGAACCTTACGATTAACTGTCAGTTTTGCGTCGCATTCGAAAATCTAGACTCACACGAGATCGACAATAAGGTGCCCGAGGCAGCACTAGACCCTTGGAGACAAGTCGGCAGGAGGACGATGTATTGAATCGCGACGCGATTTGTGAGTTCCATTGTCATTTACAGGCTCTGAATGTTACAATTAACTGTCAGGTTTGCGTCGGATTCGAAAATCTAGACTCACAGGAGATCGATCATAAGGTGCCCGAGGCAGCAATAGACACTTGGAGACAGGTCGGCCGGAGGACGATGTATTGAATCGCGACGCAATTTGTGTGTTCCATTGTCATTAAGGGGCTCTGAACCTTACAATTAACTGACAGTTTTGCGTCGGATTCGAAAATCTAGACACACAGAGGAACGACCATAAGGTGCCCGAGGAGACAAATCGGCTGGAGGACGATGTATTGAATCGCGACGCGATTTGTGTGTTCCATCGTCATTAACAGGCTGTGAACGTTACAATTAACTGTCAGTTTTGCGTCGGATTCGAAAATCCAGACTCACAGGAGAACGACCATAAGGTGCCCGAGGCAGCAATAGACCCTTGGAGACAGGTCGGCCGGAGGACGATGTATTGAATCGCGACGCAATTTGTGTGTTCCATCGTCATTAACAGGCTCTGAACCTTACAGTTAACTGTCAGTTTTGCGTCGGATTCGAAAATCTAGACTCACAGGCGATCGACCATAAGGTGCCCGAGGCAGCAATAGACCCTTGGAGACAGGTCGGCCGGAAGACGATGTATTGAATCGCGACGCGATTTGTGTGTTCCATCGTCATTAACAGGCTCTGAACGTTACAATTAACTGTCAGTTTTGCGTCGGATTCGAAAATCTAGACTCACAGGAGATCTACCATAAGGTGCCCGAGGCAGCAATAGACCCTTGGAGACAGGTCGGCCGGAGGACGATGTATTGAATCGCGAGGGGATTTGTGTGTTCCATCGTCATTAACAGGCTCTGAACGTTACAATTAACTGTCAGTTTTGCGTCGGATTCGAAAATCTAGACTCACAGGAGATCGACCATAAGGTGCCCGAGGCAGCAATAGACCCTTGGAGACAGGTCGGCCGGAGGACGATGTATTGAATCGCGACGGGATTTGTGTGTTCCATCGTCATTAACAGGCTCTGAACGTTACAATTAACTGTCAGTTTTGCGTCGGATTCGAAAATCTAGACTCACAGGAGAACGACCATAAGGTGCCCGAGGCAGCACTAGATCCTTGGAGACAAGTCGGCTGGAGGACGATGGATTGAATCGCGACGCGATTTGTGTGTTCCATCGTCATTAACAGGCTCTGAACGTTACAATCAACTGTCAGTTTTGCGTCGGATTCGAAAATCTAGACTCACAGGAGAACGACCATAAGGTGCCCGAGGCAGCAATAGACCCTTGGAGACAGGTCGGCCGGAGGACGATGTATTGAATCGCGACGCAATTTGTGTGTTCCATCGTCATTAACAGGCTCTGAACGTTACAATTAACTGTCAGTTTTGCGTCGGGTTCGAAAATCTAGACTCACAGGAGATCGACCATAAGGTGCCCGTGGCAGCAATAGACCCTTGGAGACAGGTCGGCCGGAGGACGATGTATTGAATCGCGACGGGATTTGTGTGTTCCATCGTCATTAACAGGCTCTGAACGTTACAATTAACTGTCAGTTTTGCGTCGGATTCGAAAATCTAGACTCAGAGGAGAACGACCATAAGGTGCCCGAGGCAGCAATAGACCCTTGGAGACAGGTCGGCCGGAGGACGATGTATTGAATCGCGACGCAATTTGTGTGTTCCATTGTCATTAAGAGGCTCTGAACCTTACGATTAACTGTCAGTTTTGCGTCGCGTTCGAAAATCTAGATTCACACGAGAACGACAATAAGGTGCCCGAGGCAGCACTAGACCCTTGGAGCCAAGTCGGCTGGAGGACGATGTATTGAATCGCGACGCGATTTGTGAGTTCCATTGTCATTTACAGGCTCTGAATGTTACAATTAACTGTCAGGTTTGCGTCGGATTCGAAAATCTAGACTCACAGGAGATCGATCATAAGGTGCCCGAGGCAGCAATAGACCCTTGGAGACAGGTCGGCCGGAGGACGATGTATTGAATCGCGACGCAATTTGTGTGTTCCATTGTCATTAAGAGGCTCTGAACCTTACAATTAACTGTCAGTTTTGCGTCGGATTCGAAAATCTTGACTCGCAGAGGAACGACCATAAGGTGCCCGAGGCAGCACTAGACCCTAGGAGACAAATCGGCTGGAGGACGATGTATTGAATCGCGACGCGATTTGTGTGTTCCATCGTCATTAACAGGCTATGAACCTTACAATTAACTGTCAGTTTTGCGTCGGATTCGAAAATCTAGACTCACAGGAGAACGACCATAAGGTGCCCGAGGCAGCAATAGACCCTTGGAGACAGGTCGGCCGGTGGACGATGTATTGAATCGCGACGCAATTTGTGTGTTCCATCGTCATTAACAGGCTCTGAACCTTACAATTAACTGTCAGTTTTGCGTCGGATTCGAAAATCTAGACTCACAGGAGATCGACCATAAGGTGCCGAGGCAGCAATAGACCCTTGGAGACAGGTCGGCCGGAGGACGATGTATTGAATCGCGACGCGATTTGTGTGTTCCATCGTCATTAACAGGCTCTGAACGTTACAATTAACTGTCAGTTTTGCGTCGGATTCGAAAATCTAGACTCACAGGAGATCGACCATAAGGTGCCCGAGGCAGCAATAGACCCTTGGAGACAGGTCGGCCGGAGGACGATGTATTGAATCGCGACGCAATTTGTGTATTCCATTGTCATTAAGAGGCTCTGAACCTTACGATTAACTGTCAGTTTTGCGTTGCATTCGAAAATCTAGACTCACACGAGAACGACCATAAGGTGCCCGAGGCAGCACTAGACCCTTGGAGACAAGTCGGCTGGAGGACGATGTATTGAATCGCGACGCGATTTGTGAGTTCCATTGTCATTTACAGGCTCTGAATGTTACAATTAACTGTCAGGTTTGCGTCGGATTCGAAAATCTAGACTCACAGGAGATCGATCATAAGGTGCCCGAGGCAGCAATAGACACTTGGAGACAGGTCGGCCGGAGGACGATGTATTGAATGGCGACGCAATTTGTGTGTTCCATTGTCATTAAGGGGCTCTGAACCTTACAATTAACTGTCAGTTTTGCGTCGGATTCGAAAATCTAGACACACAGAGGAACGACCATAAGGTGCCCGAGGAGACAAATCGGCTGGAGGACGATGTATTGAATCGCGACGCGATTTGTGTGTTCCATCGTCATTAACAGGCTCTGAACGTTACAATTAACTGTCAGTTTTGCGTCGGATTCGAAAATCTAGACTCACAGGAGAACGACCATAAGGTGCCCGAGGCAGCAATAGACCCTTGGAGACAGGTCGGCCGGAGGACGATGTATTGAATCGCGACGCAATTTGTGTGTTCCATCGTCATTAACAGGCTCTGAACCTTACAATTAACTGTCAGTTTTGCGTCGGATTCGAAAATCTAGACTCACAGGCGATCGACCATAAGGTGCCCGAGGCAGCAATAGACCCTTGGAGACAGATCGGCCGGAGGACGATGTATTGAATCGCGACGCGATTTGTGTGTTCCATCGTCATTAACAGGCTCTGAACGTTACAATTAACTGTCAGTTTTGCGTCGGATTCGAAAATCTAGACTCACAGGAGATCGACCATAAGGTGCCCGAGGCAGCAATAGACCCTTGGAGACAGGTCGGCCGGAGGACGATGTATTGAATCGCGACGGGATTTGTGTGTTCCATCGTCATTAACAGGCTCTGAACGTTACAATTAACTGTTAGTTTTGCGTCGGATTCGAAAATCTAGACTCACAGGAGATCGACCATAAGGTGCCCGAGGCAGGTCGGCCGGAGGACGATGTATTGAATCGCGACGGGATTTGTGTGTTCCATCGTCATTAACAGGCTCTGAACGTTACAATTAACTGTCAGTTTTGCGTCGGATTCGAAAATCTAGACTCACAGGAGAACGACCATAAGGTGCCCGAGGCAGCACTAGATCCTTGGAGACAAGTCGGCTGGAGGACGATGGATTGAATCGCGACGCGATTTGTGTGTTCCATCGTCATTAACAGGCTCTGAACGTTACAATCAACTGTCAGTTTTGCGTCGGATTCGAAAATCTAGACTCACTGGAGAACGACCATAAGGTGCCCGAGGCAGCAATAGACCCTTGGAGACAGGTCGGCCGGAGGACGATGTATTGAATCGCGACGCAATTTGTGTGTTCCATCGTCATTAACAGGCTCTGAACGTTACAATTAACTGTCAGTTTTGCGTCGGATTCGAAAATCTAGACTCACAGGAGAACGACCATAAGGTGCCCGAGGGAGCAATAGACCCTTGGAGACAGGTCGGCCGGAGGACGATGTATTGAATCGCGACGGGATTTGTGTGTTCCATCGTCATTAACAGGCTCTGAACCTTACAATTAACTGTCAGTTTTGCGTCGGATTCGAAAATCTAGACTCAGAGGAGAACGACCATAAGGTGCCCGAGGCAGCAATAGACCCTTGGAGACAGGTCGGCCGGAGGACGATGTATTGAATCGCGACGCACTTTGTGTGTTCCATTGTCATTAAGAGGCTCTGAACCTTACTATTAACTGTCAGTTTTGCGTCGCATTCGAAAATCTAGACTCACACGAGAACGACAATAAGGTGCCCGAGGCAGCACTAGACCCTTGGAGACAAGTCGGCTGGAGGACGATGTATTGAATCGCGACGCGATTTGTGAGTTCCATTGTCATTTACAGGCTCTGAATGTTACAATTAACTGTCAGGTTTGCGTCGGATTCGAAAATCTAGACTCACAGGAGATCGATCATAAGGTGCCCGAGGCAGCAATAGACCCTTGGAGACAGGTCGGCCGGAGGACGATGTATTGAATCGCGACGCAATTTGTGTGTTCCATTGTCATTAAGAGGCTCTGAACCTTACAATTAACTGTCAGTTTTGCGTCGGATTCGAAAATCTTGACTCGCAGAGGAACGACCATAAGGTGCCCGAGGCAGCACTAGACCCTTGGAGACAAATCGGCTGGAGGACGATGTATTGAATCGCGACGCGATTTGTGTGTTCCATCGTCATTAACAGGCTCTGAACGTTACAATTAACTGTCAGTTTTGCGTCGGATTCGAAAATCTAGACTCACAGGAGAACGACCATAAGGTGCCCGAGGCAGCAATAGACCCTTGGAGACAGGTCGGCCGGAGGACGATGTATTGAATCGCG
Organism: Schistocerca nitens; assembly: GCF_023898315.1. Taxonomy (NCBI): domain Eukaryota; kingdom Metazoa; phylum Arthropoda; class Insecta; order Orthoptera; family Acrididae; genus Schistocerca; species Schistocerca nitens. The sequence continues at coordinate 1,197,001,790 of NC_064615.1, read as the reverse complement.
ACGCAATTTGTGTGTTCCATCGTCATTAACAGGCTCTGAACGTTACAATTAACTGTCAGTTTTGCGTCGGATTCGAAAATCTAGACTCACAGGAGATCGACCATAAGGTGCCCGAGGCAGCAATAGACCCTTGGAGACAGGTCGGCCGGAGGACGATGTATTGAATCGCGACGCGATTTGTGTGTTCCATCGTCATTAACAGGCTCTGAACGTTACAATTAACTGTCAGTTTTGCGTCGGATTCGAAAATCTAGACTCACAGGAGATCGACCATAAGGTGCCCGAGGCAGCAATAGACCCTTGGAGACAGGTCGGCCGGAGGACGATGTATTGAATCGCGACGGGATTTGTGTGTTCCATCGTCATTAACAGGCTCTGAACGTTACAATTAACTGTCAGTTTTGCGTCGGATTCGAAAATCTAGACTCACAGGAGATCGACCATAAGGTGCCCGAGGCAGCAATAGACTCTTCGAGACAGGTCGGCCGGAGGACGATGTATTGAATCGCGACGCAATTTGTGTGTTCCATCGTCATTAACAGGCTCTGAACCTTACAATTAACTGTCAGTTTTGCGTCGGATTCGAAAATCTAGACTCACAGGAGAACGACCATAAGGTGCCCGAGGCAGCACTAGACCCTTGGAGACAAGTCGGCTGGAGGACGATGTATTGAATCGCGACGCCATTTGTGTGTTCCATCGTCATTAACAGGCTCTGAACGTTACAATTAACTGTCAGTTTTGCGTCGGATTCGAAAATCTAGACTCACATGAGAACGACCATAAGGTGCCCGAGGCAGCAATAGACCCTTGGAGACAGGTCGGCCGGAGGACGATGTATTGAATCGCGACGCAATTTGTGTGTTCCATCGTCATTAACAGGCTCTGAACGTTACAATTAACTGTCAGTTTTGCGTCGGATTCGAAAATCTAGACTCACAGGAGAACGACCATAAGGTGCCCGAGGGAGCAATAGACCCTTGGAGACAGGTCGGCCGGAGGACGATGTATTGAATCGCGACGCGATTTGTGAGTTCCATTGTCATTTACAGGCTCTGAATGTTACAATTAACTGTCAGTTTTGCGTCGGATTCGAAAATCTAGACTCAGAGGAGAACGACCATAAGGTGCCCGAGGCAGCAATAGACCCTTGGAGACAGGTCGGCCGGAGGACGATGTATTGAATCGCGACGCAATTTGTGTGTTCCATTGTCATTAAGAGGCTCTGAACCTTACAATTAACTGTCAGTTTTGCGTCGGATTCGAAAATCTAGACACACAGAGGAACGACCATAAGGTGCCCGAGGAGACAAATCGGCTGGAGGACGATGTATTGAATCGCGACGCGATTTGTGTGTTCCATCGTCATTAACAGGCTCTGAACGTTACAATTAACTGTCAGTTTTGCGTCGGATTCGAAAATCTAGACTCACAGGAGAACGACCATAAGGTGCCCGAGGCAGCAATAGACCCTTGGAGACAGGTCGGCCGGAGGACGATGTATTGAATCGCGACGCAATTTGTGTGTTCCATCGTCATTAACAGGCTCTGAACCTTACAATTAACTGTCAGTTTTGCGTCGGATTCGAAAATCTAGACTCACAGGCGATCGACCATAAGGTGCCCGAGGCAGCAATAGACCCTTGGAGACAGATCGGCCGGAGGACGATGTATTGAATCGCGACGCGATTTGTGTGTTCCATCGTCATTAACAGGCTCTGAACGTTACAATTAACTGTCAGTTTTGCGTCGGATTCGAAAATCTAGACTCACAGGAGATCGACCATAAGGTGCCCGAGGCAGCAATAGACCCTTGGAGACAGGTCGGCCGGAGGACGATGTATTGAATCGCGACGGGATTTGTGTGTTCCATCGTCATTAACAGGCTCTGAACGTTACAATTAACTGTTAGTTTTGCGTCGGATTCGAAAATCTAGACTCACAGGAGATCGACCATAAGGTGCCCGAGGCAGGTCGGCCGGAGGACGATGTATTGAATCGCGACGGGATTTGTGTGTTCCATCGTCATTAACAGGCTCTGAACGTTACAATTAACTGTCAGTTTTGCGTCGGATTCGAAAATCTAGACTCACAGGAGAACGACCATAAGGTGCCCGAGGCAGCACTAGATCCTTGGAGACAAGTCGGCTGGAGGACGATGGATTGAATCGCGACGCGATTTGTGTGTTCCATCGTCATTAACAGGCTCTGAACGTTACAATCAACTGTCAGTTTTGCGTCGGATTCGAAAATCTAGACTCACTGGAGAACGACCATAAGGTGCCCGAGGCAGCAATAGACCCTTGGAGACAGGTCGGCCGGAGGACGATGTATTGAATCGCGACGGGATTTGTGTGTTCCATCGTCATTAACAGGCTCTGAACGTTACAATTAACTGTCAGTTTTGCGTCGGATTCGAAAATCTAGACTCACAGGAGAACGACCATAAGGTGCCCGAGGGAGCAATAGACCCTTGGAGACAGGTCGGCCGGAGGACGATGTATTGAATCGCGACGGGATTTGTGTGTTCCATCGTCATTAACAGGCTCTGAACCTTACAATTAACTGTCAGTTTTGCGTCGGATTCGAAAATCTAGACTCAGAGGAGAACGACCATAAGGTGCCCGAGGCAGCAATAGACCCTTGGAGACAGGTCGGCCGGAGGACGATGTATTGAATCGCGACGCAATTTGTGTGTTCCATTGTCATTAAGAGGCTCTGAACCTTACGATTAACTGTCAGTTTTGCGTCGCATTCGAAAATCTAGACTCACACGAGAACGACAATAAGGTGCCCGAGGCAGCACTAGACCCTTGGAGACAAGTCGGCTGGAGGACGATGTATTGAATCGCGACGCGATTTGTGAGTTCCATTGTCATTTACAGGCTCTGAATGTTACAATTAACTGTCAGTTTTGCGTCGGATTCGAAAATCTAGACTCACAGGAGATCGATCATAAGGTGCCCGAGGCAGCAATAGACCCTTGGAGACAGGTCGGCCGGAGGACGATGTATTGAATCGCGACGCAATTTGTGTGTTCCATTGTCATTAAGAGGCTCTGAACCTTACAATTAACTGTCAGTTTTGCGTCGGATTCGAAAATCTTGACTCGCAGAGGAACGACCATAAGGTGCCCGAGGCAGCACTAGACCCTTGGAGACAAATCGGCTGGAGGACGATGTATTGAATCGCGACGCGATTTGTGTGTTCCATCGTCATTAACAGGCTCTGAACGTTACAATTAACTGTCAGTTTTGCGTCGGATTCGAAAATCTAGACTCACAGGAGAACGACCATAAGGTGCCCGAGGCAGCAATAGACCCTTGGAGACAGGTCGGCCGGAGGACGATGTATTGAATCGCGACGCAATTTGTGTGTTCCATCGTCATTAACAGGCTCTGAACGTTACAATTAACTGTCAGTTTTGCGTCGGATTCGAAAATCTAGACTCACAGGAGATCGACCATAAGGTGCCCGAGGCAGCAATAGACCCTTGGAGACAGGTCGGCCGGAGGACGATGTATTGAATCGCGACGCGATTTGTGTGTTCCATCGTCATTAACAGGCTCTGAACGTTACAATTAACTGTCAGTTTTGCGTCGGATTCGAAAATCTAGACTCACAGGAGATCGACCATAAGGTGCCCGAGGCAGCAATAGACCCTTGGAGACAGGTCGGCCGGAGGACGATGTATTGAATCGCGACGGGATTTGTGTGTTCCATCGTCATTAACAGGCTCTGAACGTTACAATTAACTGTCAGTTTTGCGTCGGATTCGAAAATCTAGACTCACAGGAGATCGACCATAAGGTGCCCGAGGCAGCAATAGACTTTTCGAGACAGGTCGGCCGGAGGACGATGTATTGAATCGCGACGCAATTTGTGTGTTCCATCGTCATTAACAGGCACTGAACCTTACAATTAACTGTCAGTTTTGCGTCGGATTCGAAAATCTAGACTCACAGGAGAACGACCATAAGGTGCCCGAGGCAGCACTAGACCCTTGGAGACAAGTCGGCTGGAGGACGATGTATTGAATCGCGACGCCATTTGTGTGTTCCATCGTCATTAACAGGCTCTGAACGTTACAATTAACTGTCAGTTTTGCGTCGGATTCGAAAATCTAGACTCACAGGAGAACGACCATAAGGTGCCCGAGGCAGCAATAGACCCTTGGAGACAGGTCGGCCGGAGGACGATGTATTGAATCGCGACGCAATTTGTGTGTTCCATCGTCATTAACAGGCTCTGAACGTTACAATTAACTGTCAGTTTTGCGTCGGATTCGAAAATCTAGACTCACAGGAGAACGACCATAAGGTGCCCGAGGGAGCAATAGACCCTGGGAGACAGGTCGGCCGGAGGACGATGTATTGAATCGCGACGCGATTTGTGTGTTCCATCGTCATGAACAGGCTCTGAACCTTACAATTAACTGTCAGTTTTGCGTCGGATTCGAAAATCTAGACTCACAGGAGATCGACCATAGGGTGGCCGAGGCAGCAATAGACCCTTCGAGACAGGTCGGCCGGAGGACGATGTATTGAATCGCGACGGGATTTGTGTGTTCCATCGTCATTAACAGGCTCTGAACGTTACAATTAACTGTCAGTTTTGCGTCGGATTCGAAAATCTAGACTCACAGGAGATCGACCATAAGGTGCCCGAGGCAGCAATAGACCCTTGGAGACAGGTCGGCCGGAGGACGATGTATTGAATCGCGACGCTATTTGTGTGTTCCATCGTCATTAACAGGCTCTGAACGTTACAATTAACTGTCAGTTTTGCGTCGGATTCGAAAATCTAGACTCACAGGAGATCGACCATAAGGTGCCCGAGGCAGCAATAGACCCTTGGAGACAGGTGGACCGGAGGACGATGTATTGAATCGCGACGGGATTTGTGTGTTCCATCGTCATTAACAGGCTCTGAACGTTACAATTAACTGTCAGTTTTGCGTCGGATTCGAAAATCTAGACTCACAGGAGATCGACCATAAGGTGCCCGAGGCAGCAATAGACTCTTGGAGACAGGTCGGCCGGAGGACGATGTATTGAATCGCGACGCAATTTGTGTGTTCCATCGTCATTAACAGGCTCTGAACGTTACAATTAACTGTCAGTTTTGCGTCTTTTTCGAAAATCTAGACTCACAGGAGAACGACCATAAGGTGCCCGAGGCAGCACTAGACCCTTGGAGACAAGTCGGCTGGAGGACGATGTATTGAATCGCGACGCGGTTTGTGTGTTCCATCGTCATTAACAGGCTCTGAACGTTACAATCAACTGTCAGTTTTGCGTCGGATTCCAAAATCTAGACTCACAGGAGAACGACCATAAGGTGCCCGAGGGAGCAATAGACCCTGGGAGACAGGTCGGCCGGAGGACGATGTATTGAATCGCGACGCAATTTGTGTGTTCCATCGTCATTAACAGGCTCTGAACGTTACAATTAACTATCAGTTTTGCGTCGGATTCGAAAATCTAGACTCACAGGAGAACGACCATAAGGTGCCCGAGGCAGCAATAGACCCTTGGAGACAGGTCGGCCGGAGGACGATGTATTGAATCGCGACGCAATTTGTGTGTTCCATTGTCATTAAGAGGCTCTGAACCTTACAATTAACTGTCAGTTTTGCGTCGGATTCGAAAATGTAGAGTCACAGGTGATCGACCATAAGGTGCCCGAGGCAGCAATAGACCCTTGGAGACAGGTCGGCCGGAGGACGATGTATTGAATCGCGACGCGATTTGTGTGTTCCATCGTCATTAACAGGCTCTGAACGTTACAATTAACTGTCAGTTTTGCGTCGGGTTCGAAAATCTAGACTCACAGGAGATCGACCATAAGGTGCCCGAGGCAGCAATAGACCCTTGGAGACAGGTCGGCCGGAGGACGATTTATTGAATCGCGACGGGATTTGTGTGTTCCATCGTCATTAACAGGCTCTGAACGTTACAATTAACTGTCACTTTTGCGTCGGATTCGAAAATCTAGACTCACAGGAGATCGACCATAAGGTGCCCGAGGCAGCAATAGACCCTTGGAGATAGGTCGGCCGGAGGACGATGTATTGAATCGCGACGCGATTCGTGTGTTCCATTGTCATTAATTGGCTCTGAACGTTACAATTAACTGTCAGTTTTGCGTCGGATTCGAAAATCTAGACTCACAGGAGAACGACCATAAGGTGCCCGAGGCAGCACTAGACCCTTGGAGACAAGTCGGCTGGAGGACGATGGATTGAATCGCGACGCAATTTGTGTGTTCCATCGTCATTAACAGGCTCTGAACGTTACAATTAACTGTCAGTTTTGCGTCGGATTCGAAAATCTAGACTCACAGGAGATCGACCATAAGGTGCCCGAGGCAGCAATAGACTCTTGGAGACAGGTCGGCCGGAGGACGATGTATTGAATCGCGACGCAATTTGTGTGTTCCATCGTCATTAACAGGCTCTGAACCTTACAATTAACTGTCAGTTTTGCGTCGGATTCGAAAATCTAGACTCACAGGAGAACGACCATAAGGTGCCCGAGGCAGCACTAGACCCTTGGAGACAAGTCGGCTGGAGGACGATGGATTGAATCGCGACGCGATTTGTGTGTTCCATCGTCATTAACAGGCACTGAACGTTACAATCAACTGTCAGTTTTGCGTCGGATTCGAAAATCTAGACTCACAGGAGATCGACCATAAGGTGCCCGAGGCAGCAATAGACCCTTGGAGACAGGTCGGCCGGAGGACGATGTATTGAATCGCGACGCAATTTGTGTGTTCCATCGTCATTAACAGGCTCTGAACCTTACAATTAACTGTCAGTTTTGTGTCGGATTCGAAAATCTAGTCTCACAGGAGTTCGACCATAAGGTGCCCGAGGCAGCAATAGACCCTTGGAGACAGGTCGGCCGGAGAACGATGTATTGAATCGCGACGGGATTTGTGTGTTCCATCGTCATTAACAGGCTCTGAACGTTACAATTAACTGTCAGTTTTGCGTCGGATTCGAAAATCTAGACTCACAGGAGATCGACCATAAGGTGCCCGAGGCAGCAATAGACCCTTGGAGACAGGTCGGCCGGAGGACGATGTATTGAATCGCGAAGCGATTTGTGTGTTCCATTGTCATTAATTGGCTCTGAACGTTACAATTAACTGTCAGTTTTGCGTCGGATTCGAAAATCTAGACTCACAGGAGAACGACCATAAGGTGTCCGAGGCAGCACTAGACCCTTGGAGACAAGTCGGCTGGAGGACGATGTATTGAATCGCGACGCGATTTGTGTGTTCCATCGTCATTAACAGGGTCTGAACGTTACAATTAACTGCGTCGGATTCGAAACTCTAGACTCACAGGAGATCGACCATAAGGTGCCCGAGGCAGCAATAGACCCTTGGAGACAGGTCGGCCGGAGGACGATGTATTGAATCGCGACGCGATTTGTGTGTTCCGTTGTCATTAAGAGGCTCTGAACCTAACAATTAACTGTCAGTTTTGCGTCGGATTCGAAAATCTAGACTCACAGGAGAACGACCATACGGGGTCCGAGGCAGCACTAGACCCTTGGAGACAAGTCGGCTGGAGGACGATGTATTGAATCGCGACGCAATTTGTGTGTTCCATCGTCATTAACAGGCTCTGAACGTTACAATTAACTGTCAGTTTTGCGTCGGATTCGAAAATCTAGACTCACAGGAGATCGACCATAAGGTGCCCGAGGAGACAAATCGGCTGGAGGACGATGTATTGAATCGCGACGCGATTTGTGTGTTCCATCGTCATTAACAGGCTCTGAACGTTACAATTAACTGTCAGTTTTGCGTCGGATTCGAAAATCTAGACTCACAGGAGAACGACCATAAGGTGCCCGAGGCAGCAATAGACCCTTGGAGACAGGTCGGCCGGAGGACGATGTATTGAATCGCTACGCAATTTGTGTGTTCCATCGTCATTAACAGGCTCTGAACCTTACAATTAACTGTCAGTTTTGCGTCGGATTCGAAAATCTAGACTCACAGGCGATCGACCATAAGGTGCCCGAGGCAGCAATAGACCCTTGGAGACAGGTCGGCCGGAGGACGATATATTGAATCGCGACGCGATTTGTGTGTTCCATCGTCATTAACAGGCTCTGAACGTTACAATTAACTGTCAGTTTTGCGTCGGATTCGAAAATCTAGACTCACAGGAGATCGACCATAAGGTGCCCGAGGCAGCAATAGACCCTTGGAGACAGGTCGGCCGGAGGACGATGTATTGAATCGCGACGGGATTTGTGTGTTCCATCGTCATTGACAGACTCTGAACGTTACAATTAACTGTCAGTTTTGCGTCGGATTCGAAAATCTAGACTCACAGGAGATCGACCATAAGGTGCCCGAGGCAGCAATAGACCCTTGGAGACAGGTCGGCCGGAGGACGATGTATTGAATCGCGACGGGATTTGTGTGTTCCATCGTCATTAACAGGCTCTGAACGTTACAATTAACTGTCAGTTTTGCGTCGTATTCGAAAATCTAGACTCACAGGAGAACGACCATAAGGTGCCCGAGGCAGCACTAGACCCTTGGAGTCAAGTCGGCTGGGGGACGATGGATTGAATCACGACGCGATTTGTGTGTTCCATCGTCATTAACAGGCTCTGAACGTTAAATCAACTGTCAGTTTTTTGTCGGATTCGAAAATCTAGACTCACAGGAGAACGGCCATAAGGTGCCCGAGGCAGCAATAGACCCTTGGAGACAGGTCGGCCGGAGGACGATGTATTGAATCGCGACGCAATTTGTGTGTTCCATCGTCATTAACAGGCTCTGAACGTTACAATTAACTGTCAGTTTTGCGTCGGATTCGAAAATCTAGACTCACAGGAGAACGACCATAAGGTGCCCGAGGGAGCAATAGACCCTTGGAGACAGGTCGGCCGGAGGACGATGTATTGAATCGCGACGCGATTTGTGTGTTCCATCGTCATTAACAGGCTCTGAACGTTACAATTAACTGTCAGTTTTGCGTCGGGTTCGAAAATCTAGACTCACAGGAGATCGACCATAAGGTGCCCGAGGCAGCAATTGACCCTTGGAGACAGGTCGGCCGGAGGACGATGTATTGAATCGCGACGGGATTTGTGTGTTCCATCGTCATTAACAGGCTCTGAACGTTACAATTAACTGTCAGTTTTGCGTCGGATTCGAAAATCTAGACTCAGAGGAGAACGACCATAAGGTGCCCGAGGCAGCAATAGACCCTTGGAGACAGGTCGGCCGGAGGACGATGTATTGAATCGCGACGGGATTTGTGTGTTCCATTGTCATTAAGAGGCTCTGAACCTTACGATTAACTGTCAGTTTTGCGTCGCATTCGAAAATCTAGACTCACACGAGAACGACAATAAGGTGCCCGAGGCAGCACTAGACCCTTGGAGACAAGTCGGCTGGAGGACGATGTATTGAATCGCGACGCGATTTGTGAGTTCCATTGTCATTTACAGGCTCTGAATGTTACAATTAACTGTCAGGTTTGCGTCGGATTCGAAAATCTAGACTCACAGGAGATCGATCATAAGGTGCCCGAGGCAGCAATAGACCCTTGGAGACAGGTCGGCCAGAGGACGATGTATTGAATCGCGACGCAATTTGTGTGTTCCATTGTCATTAAGAGGCTCTGAACCTTACAATTAACTGTCAGTTTTGCGTCGGATTCGAAAATCTTGACTCACAGAGGAACGACCATAAGGTGCCCGAGGCAGCACTAGACCCTTGGAGACAAATCGGCTGGAGGACGATGTATTGAATCGCGACGCGATTTGTGTGTTCCATCGTCATTAACAGGCTCTGAACGTTACAATTAACTGTCAGTTTTGCGTCGGATTCGAAAATCTAGACTCACAGGAGAACGACCATAAGGTGCCCGAGGCAGCAATAGACCCTTGGAGACAGGTCGGCCGGAGGACGATGTATTGAATCGCGACGCAATTTGTGTGTTCCATCGTCATTAACGGGTTCTGAACGTTACAATTAACTGTCAGTTTTGCGTCGGATTCGAAAATCTAGACTCACAGGAGATCGACCATAAGGTGCCCGAGGCAGCAATAGACCCTTGGAGACAGGTCGGCCGGAGGACGATGTATTGAATCGCGACGGGATTTGTGTGTTCCATTGTCATTAAGAGGCTCTGAATGTTACAATTAACTGTCAGTTTTGCGTCGGATTCGAAAATCTAGACTCACAGAGGAACGACCATAAGGTGCCCGAGGCAGCACTAGACCCTTGGAGACAAATCGGCTGGAGGACGATGTATTGAATCGCGACGCGATTTGTGTGTTCCATCGTCATTAACAGGCTCTGAACCTTACAATTAACTGTCAGTTTTGCGTCGGATTCGAAAATCTAGACTCACAGGAGATCGACCATAAGGTGCCCGAGGCAGCAATAGACCCTTGGAGACAGGTCGGCCGGAGGACGATGTATTGAATCGCGACGGGATTTGTGTGTTCCATCGTCATTAACAGGCTCTGAACGTTACAATTAACTGTCAGTTTTGCGTCGGATTCGAAAATCTAGACTCACAGGAGATCGACCATAAGGTGCCCGAGGCAGCAATAGACCCTTGGAGACAGGTCGGCCGGAGGACGATGTATTGAATCGCGAAGCGATTTGTGTGTTCCATTGTCATTAATTGGCTCTGAACGTTACAATTAACTGTCAGTTTTGCGTCGGATTCGAAAATCTAGACTCACAGGAGAACGACCATAAGGTGTCCGAGGCAGCACTAGACCCTTGGAGACAAGTCGGCTGGAGGACGATGTATTGAATCGCGACGCGATTTGTGTGTTCCATCGTCATTAACAGGGTCTGAACGTTACAATTAACTGCGTCGGATTCGAAACTCTAGACTCACAGGAGATCGACCATAAGGTGCCCGAGGCAGCAATAGACCCTTGGAGACAGGTCGGCCGGAGGACGATGTATTGAATCGCGACGCGATTTGTGTGTTCCATTGTCATTAAGAGGCTCTGAACCTAACAATTAACTGTCAGTTTTGCGTCGGATTCGAAAATCTAGACTCACAGGAGAACGACCATACGGGGTCCGAGGCAGCACTAGACCCTTGGAGACAAGTCGGCTGGAGGACGATGTATTGAATCGCGACGCAATTTGTGTGTTCCATCGTCATTAACAGGCTCTGAACGTTACAATTAACTGTCAGTTTTGCGTCGGATTCGAAAATCTAGACTCACAGGAGATCGACCATAAGGTGCCCGAGGAGACAAATCGGCTGGAGGACGATGTATTGAATCGCGACGCGATTTGTGTGTTCCATCGTCATTAACAGGCTCTGAACGTTACAATTAACTGTCAGTTTTGCGTCGGATTCGAAAATCTAGACTCACAGGAGAACGACCATAAGGTGCCCGAGGCAGCAATAGACCCTTGGAGACAGGTCGGCCGGAGGACGATGTATTGAATCGCTACGCAATTTGTGTGTTCCATCGTCATTAACAGGCTCTGAACCTTACAATTAACTGTCAGTTTTGCGTCGGATTCGAAAATCTAGACTCACAGGCGATCGACCATAAGGTGCCCGAGGCAGCAATAGACCCTTGGAGACAGGTCGGCCGGAGGACGATATATTGAATCGCGACGCGATTTGTGTGTTCCATCGTCATTAACAGGCTCTGAACGTTACAATTAACTGTCAGTTTTGCGTCGGATTCGAAAATCTAGACTCACAGGAGATCGACCATAAGGTGCCCGAGGCAGCAATAGACCCTTGGAGACAGGTCGGCCGGAGGACGATGTATTGAATCGCGACGGGATTTGTGTGTTCCATCGTCATTGACAGACTCTGAACGTTACAATTAACTGTCAGTTTTGCGTCGGATTCGAAAATCTAGACTCACAGGAGATCGACCATAAGGTGCCCGAGGCAGCAATAGACCCTTGGAGACAGGTCGGCCGGAGGACGATGTATTGAATCGCGACGGGATTTGTGTGTTCCATCGTCATTAACAGGCTCTGAACGTTACAATTAACTGTCAGTTTTGCGTCGTATTCGAAAATCTAGACTCACAGGAGAACGACCATAAGGTGCCCGAGGCAGCACTAGACCCTTGGAGTCAAGTCGGCTGGGGGACGATGGATTGAATCACGACGCGATTTGTGTGTTCCATCGTCATTAACAGGCTCTGAACGTTAAATCAACTGTCAGTTTTTTGTCGGATTCGAAAATCTAGACTCACAGGAGAACGGCCATAAGGTGCCCGAGGCAGCAATAGACCCTTGGAGACAGGTCGGCCGGAGGACGATGTATTGAATCGCGACGCAATTTGTGTGTTCCATCGTCATTAACAGGCTCTGAACGTTACAATTAACTGTCAGTTTTGCGTCGGATTCGAAAATCTAGACTCACAGGAGAACGACCATAAGGTGCCCGAGGGAGCAATAGACCCTTGGAGACAGGTCGGCCGGAGGACGATGTATTGAATCGCGACGCGATTTGTGTGTTCCATCGTCATTAACAGGCTCTGAACGTTACAATTAACTGTCAGTTTTGCGTCGGGTTCGAAAATCTAGACTCACAGGAGATCGACCATAAGGTGCCCGAGGCAGCAATTGACCCTTGGAGACAGGTCGGCCGGAGGACGATGTATTGAATCGCGACGGGATTTGTGTGTTCCATCGTCATTAACAGGCTCTGAACGTTACAATTAACTGTCAGTTTTGCGTCGGATTCGAAAATCTAGACTCAGAGGAGAACGACCATAAGGTGCCCGAGGCAGCAATAGACCCTTGGAGACAGGTCGGCCGGAGGACGATGTATTGAATCGCGACGGGATTTGTGTGTTCCATTGTCATTAAGAGGCTCTGAACCTTACGATTAACTGTCAGTTTTGCGTCGCATTCGAAAATCTAGACTCACACGACAACGACAATAAGGTGCCCGAGGCAGCACTAGACCCTTGGAGACAAGTCGGCTGGAGGACGATGTATTGAATCGCGACGCGATTTGTGAGTTCCATTGTCATTTACAGGCTCTGAATGTTACAATTAACTGTCAGGTTTGCGTCGGATTCGAAAATCTAGACTCACAGGAGATCGATCATAAGGTGCCCGAGGCAGCAATAGACCCTTGGAGACAGGTCGGCCAGAGGACGATGTATTGAATCGCGACGCAATTTGTGTGTTCCATTGTCATTAAGAGGCTCTGAACCTTACAATTAACTGTCAGTTTTGCGTCGGATTCGAAAATCTTGACTCACAGAGGAACGACCATAAGGTGCCCGAGGCAGCACTAGACCCTTGGAGACAAATCGGCTGGAGGACGATGTATTGAATCGCGACGCGATTTGTGTGTTCCATCGTCATTAACAGGCTCTGAACGTTACAATTAACTGTCAGTTTTGCGTCGGATTCGAAAATCTAGACTCACAGGAGAACGACCATAAGGTGCCCGAGGCAGCAATAGACCCTTGGAGACAGGTCGGCCGGAGGACGATGTATTGAATCGCGACGCAATTTGTGTGTTCCATCGTCATTAACGGGTTCTGAACGTTACAATTAACTGTCAGTTTTGCGTCGGATTCGAAAATCTAGACTCACAGGAGATCGACCATAAGGTGCCCGAGGCAGCAATAGACCCTTGGAGACAGGTCGGCCGGAGGACGATGTATTGAATCGCGACGGGATTTGTGTGTTCCATTGTCATTAAGAGGCTCTGAATGTTACAATTAACTGTCAGTTTTGCGTCGGATTCGAAAATCTAGACTCACAGAGGAACGGCCATAAGGTGCCCGAGGCAGCACTAGACCCTTGGAGACAAATCGGCTGGAGGACGATGTATTGAATCGCGACGCGATTTGTGTGTTCCATCGTCATTAACAGGCTCTGAACCTTACAATTAACTGTCAGTTTTGCGTCGGATTCGAAAATCTAGACTCACAGGAGATCGACCATAAGGTGCCCGAGGCAGCAATAGACCCTTGGAGACAGGTCGGCCGGAGGACGATGTATTGAATCGCGACGCAATTTGTGTGTTCCATTGTCATTAAGAGGCTCTGAACCTTACGATTAACTGTCAGTTTTGCGTCGCATTCGAAAATCTAGACTCACACGAGAACGACAATAAGGTGCCCGAGGCAGCACTAGACCCTTGGAGACAAGTCGGCTGGAGGACGATGTATTGAATCGCGACGCGATTTGTGAGTTCCATTGTCATTTACAGGCTCTGAATGTTACAATTAACTGTCAGGTTTGCGTCGGATTCGAAAATCTAGACTCACAGGAGATCGATCATAAGGTGCCCGAGGCAGCAATAGACACTTGGAGACAGGTCGGCCGGAGGACGATGTATTGAATCGCGACGCAATTTGTGTGTTCCATTGTCATTAAGGGGCTCTGAACCTTACAATTAACTGTCACTTTTGCGTCGGATTCGAAAATCTAGACACACAGAGGAACGACCATAAGGTGCCCGAGGAGACAAATCGGCTGGAGGACGATGTATTGAATCGCGACGCGATTTGTGTGTTCCATCGTCCTTAACAGGCTCTGAACGTTACAATTAACTGTCAGTTTTGCGTCGGATTCGAAAATCTAGACTCACAGGAGAACGACCATAAGGTGCCCGAGGCAGCAATAGACCCTTGGAGACAGGTCGGCCGGAGGACGTTGTATTGAGTCGCGACGCAATTTGTGTGTTCCATCGTCATTAACAGGCTCTGAACCTTACAATTAACTGTCAGTTTTGCGTCGGATTCGAAAATCTAGACTCACAGGCGATCGACCATAAGGTGCCCGAGGCAGCAATAGACCCTTGGAGACAGGTCGGCCGGAAGACGATGTATTGAATCGCGTCGCGATTTGTGTGTTCCATCGTCATTAACAGGCTCTGAACGTTACAATTAACTGTCAGTTTTGCGTCGGATTCGAAAATCTAGACTCACAGGAGATCGACCATAAGGTGCCCGAGGCAGCAATAGACCCTTGGAGACAGGTCGGCCGGAGGACGATGTATTGAATCGCGACGGGATTTGTGTGTTCCATCGTCATTAACAAGCTCTGAACCTTACAATTAACTATCAGTTTTGCGTCGGATTCGAAAATCTAGACTCACAGGAGATCGACCATAAGGTGCCCGAGGCAGCAATTGACCCTTGGAGACAGGTCGGCCGGAGGACGATGTATTGAATCGCGACGCGATTTGTGTGTTCCATCGTCATTAACAGGCTCTGAACGTTACAATTAACTGTCAGTTTTGCGTCGGATTCGAAAATCTAGACTCACAGGAGAACGACCATAAGGTGCCCGAGGCAGCACTAGATCCTTGAAGACAAGTCGGCTGGAGGACGATGGATTGAATCGCGACGCGATTTGTGTGTTCCATCGTCATTAACAGGCTCTGAACGTTACAATCAACTGTCAGTTTTGCGTCGGATTCGAAAATCTAGACTCACAGGAGAACGACCATAAGGTGCCCGAGGCAGCAATAGACCCTTGGAGACAGGTCGGCCGGAGGACGATGTATTGAATCGCGACGCAATTTGTGTGTTCCATCGTCATTAACAGGCTCTGAACGTTACAATTAACTGTCAGTTTTGCGTCGGATTCGAAAATCTAGACTCACAGGAGAACGACCATAAGGTGCCCGAGGGAGCAATAGACTCTTGGAGACAGGTCGGCCGGAGGACGATGTATTGCATCGCGACGCGATTTGTGTGTTCCATCGTCATTAACAGGCTCTGAACGTTACAATTAACTGTCAGTTTTGCGTCGGGTTCGAAAATCTAGACTCACAGGAGATCGACCATAAGGTGCCCGTGGCAGCAATAGACCCTTGGAGACAGGTCGGCCGGAGGACGATGTATTGAATCGCGACGGGATTTGTGTTTTCCATCGTCATTAACAGGCTCTGAACGTTACAATTAACTGTCAGTTTTGCGTCGGATTCGAAAATCTAGACTCACAGGAGAACGACCATAAGGTGCCCGAGGCAGCAATAGACCCTTGGAGACAGGTCGGCCGGAGGACGATGTATTGAATCGCGACGCAATTTGTGTGTTCCATTGTCATTAAGAGGCTCTGAACCTTACGATTAACTGTCAGTTTTGCGTCGCATTCGAAAATCTAGACTCACACGAGAACGACAATAAGGTGCCCGAGGCAGCACTAGACCCTTGGAGACAAGTCGGCTGGAGGACGATGTATTGAATCGCGACGCGATTTGTGAGTTCCATTGTCATTTACAGGCTCTGAATGTTACAATTAACTGTCAGGTTTGCGTCGGATTCGAAAATCTAGACTCACAGGAGATCGATCATAAGGTGCCCGAGGCAGCAATAGACCCTTGGAGACAGGTCGGCCGGAGGACGATGTATTGAATCGCGACGCAATTTGTGTGTTCCATTGTCATTAAGAGGCTCTGAACCTTACAATTAACTGTCAGTTTTGCGTCGGATTCGAAAATCTTGACTCGCAGAGGAACGACCATAAGGTGCCCGAGGCAGCACTAGACCCTTGGAGACAAATCGGCTGGAGGACGATGTATTGAATCGCGACGCGATTTGTGTGTTCCATCGTCATTTTCAGGCTCTGAACGTTACAATTAACTGTCAGTTTTGCGTCGGATTCGAAAATCTAGACTCACAGGAGAACGACCATAAGGTGCCCGAGGCAGCAATAGACCCTTGGAGACAGTTCGGCCGGAGGACGATGTATTGAATCGCGACGCAATTTGTGTGTTCCATCGTCATTACCAGGCTCTGAACCTTACAATTAACTGTCAGTTTTGCGTCGGATTCGAAAATCTAGACTCACAGGAGATCGACCATAAGGTGCCGAGGCAGCAATAGACCCTTGGAGACAGGTCGGCCGGAGCACGATGTATTGAGTCGCGACGCAATTTGTGTGTTCCATCGTCATTAACAGGCTCTGAACGTTACAATTAACTGTCAGTTTTGCGTCGGATTCGAAAATCTAGACTCACAGGAGAACGACCATAAGGTGCCCGAGGCAGCACTAGATCCTTGGAGACAAGTCGGCTGGAGGACGATGGATTGAATCGCGACGCGATTTGTGTGTTCCATCGTCATTAACAGGCTCTGAACCTTACAATTAACTGTCAGTTTTGCGTCGGATTCGAATATCTAGACTCACAGGAGATCGACCATAAGGTGCCCGAGGCAGCAATAGACCCTTGGAGACAGGTCGGCCGGAGGACGATGTATTGAATCGCGACGCAATTTGTGTGTTCCATTGTCATTAAGAGGCTCTGAACCTTACGATTAACTGTCAGTTTTGCGTCGGATTCGAAAATCTAGACTCACAGGAGAACGACCATAAGGTGCCCGAGGCAGCAATAGACCCTTGGAGACAGGTCGGCCGGAGGACGTTGTATTGAGTCGCGACGCAATTTGTGTGTTCCATCGTCATTAACAGGCTCTGAACCTTACAATTAACTGTCAGTTTTGCGTCGGATTCGAAAATCTAGACTCACAGGCGATCGACCATAAGGTGCCCGAGGCAGCAATAGACCCTTGGAGACAGGTCGGCCGGAAGACGATGTATTGAATCGCGACGCGATTTGTGTGTTCCATCGTCATTAACAGGCTCTGAACGTTACAATTAACTGTCAGTTTTGCGTCGGATTCGAAAATCTAGACTCACAGGAGATCGACCATAAGGTGCCCGAGGCAGCAATAGACCCTTGGAGACAGGTCGGCCGGAGGACGATGTATTGAATCGCGACGGGATTTGTGTGTTCCATCGTCATTAACAAGCTCTGAACCTTACAATTAACTATCAGTTTTGCGTCGGATTCGAAAATCTAGACTCACAGGAGATCGACCATAAGGTGCCCGAGGCAGCAATTGACCCTTGGAGACAGGTCGGCCGGAGGACGATGTATTGAATCGCGACGCGATTTGTGTGTTCCATCGTCATTAACAGGCTCTGAACGTTACAATTAACTGTCAGTTTTGCGTCGGATTCGAAAATCTAGACTCACAGGAGAACGACCATAAGGTGCCCGAGGCAGCACTAGATCCTTGAAGACAAGTCGGCTGGAGGACGATGGATTGAATCGCGACGCGATTTGTGTGTTCCATCGTCATTAACAGGCTCTGAACGTTACAATCAACTGTCAGTTTTGCGTCGGATTCGAAAATCTAGACTCACAGGAGAACGACCATAAGGTGCCCGAGGCAGCAATAGACCCTTGGAGACAGGTCGGCCGGAGGACGATGTATTGAATCGCGACGCAATTTGTGTGTTCCATCGTCATTAACAGGCTCTGAACGTTACAATTAACTGTCAGTTTTGCGTCGGATTCGAAAATCTAGACTCACAGGAGAACGACCATAAGGTGCCCGAGGGAGCAATAGACTCTTGGAGACAGGTCGGCCGGAGGACGATGTATTGAATCGCGACGCGATTTGTGTGTTCCATCGTCATTAACAGGCTCTGAACGTTACAATTAACTGTCAGTTTTGCGTCGGGTTCGAAAATCTAGACTCACAGGAGATCGACCATAAGGTGCCCGTGGCAGCAATAGACCCTTGGAGACAGGTCGGCCGGAGGACGATGTATTGAATCGCGACGGGATTTGTGTTTTCCATCGTCATTAACAGGCTCTGAACGTTACAATTAACTGTCAGTTTTGCGTCGGATTCGAAAATCTAGACTCACAGGAGAACGACCATAAGGTGCCCGAGGCAGCAATAGACCCTTGGAGACAGGTCGGCCGGAGGACGATGTATTGAATCGCGACGCAATTTGTGAGTTCCATTGTCATTAAGAGGCTCTGAACCTTACGATTAACTGTCAGTTTTGCGTCGCATTCGAAAATCTAGACTCACACGAGAACGACAATAAGGTGCCCGAGGCAGCACTAGACCCTTGGAGACAAGTCGGCTGGAGGACGATGTATTGAATCGCGACGCGATTTGTGAGTTCCATTGTCATTTACAGGCTCTGAATGTTACAATTAACTGTCAGGTTTGCGTCGGATTCGAAAATCTAGACTCACAGGAGATCGATCATAAGGTGCCCGAGGCAGCAATAGACCCTTGGAGACAGGTCGGCCGGAGGACGATGTATTGAATCGCGACGCAATTTGTGTGTTCCATTGTCATTAAGAGGCTCTGAACCTTACAATTAACTGTCAGTTTTGCGTCGGATTCGAAAATCTTGACTCGCAGAGGAACGACCATAAGGTGCCCGAGGCAGCACTAGACCCTTGGAGACAAATCGGCTAGAGGACGATGTATTGAATCGCGACGCGATTTGTGTGTTCCATCGTCATTTTCAGGCTCTGAACGTTACAATTAACTGTCAGTTTTGCGTCGGATTCGAAAATCTAGACTCACAGGAGAACGACCATAAGGTGCCCGAGGCAGCAATAGACCCTTGGAGACAGTTCGGCCGGAGGACGATGTATTGAATCGCGACGCAATTTGTGTGTTCCATCGTCATTACCAGGCTCTGAACCTTACAATTAACTGTCAGTTTTGCGTCGGATTCGAAAATCTAGACTCACAGGAGATCGACCATAAGGTGCCGAGGCAGCAATAGACCCTTGGAGACAGGTCGGCCGGAGGACGATGTATTGAGTCGCGACGCAATTTGTGTGTTCCATCGTCATTAACAGGCTCTGAACCTTACAATTAACTGTCAGTTTTGCGTCGGATTCGAAAATCTAGACTCACAGGCGATCGACCATAAGGTGCCCGAGGCAGCAATAGACCCTTGGAGACAGGTCGGCCGGAAGACGATGTATTGAATCGCGACGCGATTTGTGTGTTCCATCGTCATTAACAGGCTCTGAACGTTACAATTAACTGTCAGTTTTGCGTCGGATTCGAAAATCTAGACTCACAGGAGATCGACCATAAGGTGCCCGAGGCAGCAATAGACCCTTGGAGACAGGTCGGCCGGAGGACGATGTATTGAATCGCGACGCAATTTGTGTGTTCCATTGTCATTAAGAGGCTCTGAACCTTACAATTAACTGTCAGTTTTGCGTCGGATTCGAAAATCTTGACTCGCAGAGGAACGACCATAAGGTGCCCGAGGCAGCACTAGACCCTTGGAGACAAATCGGCTGGAGGACGATGTATTGAATCGCGACGCGATTTGTGTGTTCCATCGTCATTTTCAGGCTCTGAACGTTACAATTAACTGTCAGTTTTGCGTCGGATTCGAAAATCTAGACTCACAGGAGAACGACCATAAGGTGCCCGAGGCAGATATAGACCCTTGGAGACAGGTCGGCCGGAGGACGATGTATTGAATCGCGACGCAATTTGTGTGTTCCATCGTCATTAACAGGCTCTGAACCTTACAATTAACTGTCAGTTTTGCGTCGGATTCGAAAATCTAGACTCACAGGAGATCGACCATAAGGTGCCGAGGCAGCAATAGACCCTTGGAGACAGGTCGGCCGGAGGACGATGTATTGAATCGCGACGCGATTTGTGTGTTCCATCGTCATTACCAGGCTCTGAACGTTACAATTAACTGTCAGTTTTGCGTCGGATTCGAAAATCTAGACTCACAGGAGATCGACCATAAGGTGCCCGAGGCAGCAATAGACCCTTGGAGACAGGTCGGCCGGAGGACGATGTATTGAATCGCGACGGGATTTGTGTGTTCCATCGTCATTAACAGGCTCTGAACGTTACAATTAACTGTCAGTTTTGCGTCGGATTCGAAAATCTAGACTCACAGGAGATCGACCATAAGGTGCCCGAGGCAGCAATAGACCCTTGGAGACAGGTCGGCCGGAGGACGATGTATTGAATCGCGACGCAATTTGTGTGTTCCATTGTCATTAAGAGGCTCTGAACCTTACGATTAACTGTCAGTTTTGCGTCGCATTCGAAAATCTAGACTCACACGAGAATGACCATAAGGTGCCCGAGGCAGCACTAGACCCTTGGAGACAAGTCGACTGGAGGACGATGTATTGAATCGCGACGCGATTTGTGAGTTCCATTGTCATTTACAGGCTCTGAATGTTACAATTAACTGTCAGGTTTGCGTCGGATTCGAAAATCTAGACTCACAGGAGATCGATCATAAGGTGCCCGAGGCAGCAATAGACACTATGGAGACAGGTCGGCCGGAGGACGATGTATTGAATCGCGACGCAATTTGTGTGTTCCATTGTCATTAAGGGGCTCTGAACCTTACAATTAACTGTCAGTTTTGCGTCGGATTCGAAAATCTAGACACACAGAGGAACGACCATAAGGTGCCCGAGGAGACAAATCGGCTGGAGGACGATGTATTGAATCGCGACGCGATTTGTGTGTTCCATCGTCATTAACAGGCTCTGAACGTTACAATTAACTGTCAGTTTTGCGTCGGATTCGAAAATCTAGACTCACAGGAGAACGACCATAAGGTGCCCGAGGCAGCAATAGACCCTTGGAGACAGGTCGGCCGGAGGACGATGTATTGAATCGCGACGCAATTTGTGTGTTCCATCGTCATTAACAGGCTCTGAACCTTACAATTAACTGTCAGTTTTGCGTCGGATTCGAAAATCTAGACTCACAGGCGATCGACCATAAGGTGCCCGAGGCAGCAATAGACCCTTGGAGACAGGTCGGCCGGAGGACGATGTATTGAATCGCGACGCGATTTGTGTGTTCCATCGTCATTAACAGGCTCTGAACGTTACAATTAACTGTCAGTTTTGCGTCGGATTCGAAAATCTAGACTCACAGGAGATCGACCATAAGGTGCCCGAGGCAGCAAGAGACCCTTGGAGACAGGTCGGCCGGAGGACGATGTATTGAATCGCGACGGGATTTGTGTGTTCCATCGTCATTAACAGGCTCTGAACGTTACAATTAACTGTCAGTTTTGCGTCGGATTCGAAAATCTAGACTCACAGGAGATCGACCATAAGGTGCCCGAGGCAGGTCGTCCGGAGGACGATCTATTGAATCGCGACGGGATTTGTGTGTTCCATCGTCATTAACAGGCTCTGAACGTTACAATTAACTGTCAGTTTTGCGTCGGATTCGAAAATCTAGACTCACAGGAGAACGACCATAAGGTGCCCGAGGCAGCACTAGATCCTTGGAGACAAGTCGGCTGGAGGACGATGGATTGAATCGCGACGCGATTTGTGTGTTCCATCGTCATTAACAGGCTCTGAACGTTACAATCAACTGTCAGTTTTGCGTCGGATTCGAAAATCTAGACTCACAGGAGAACGACCATAAGGTGCCCGTGGCAGCAATAGACCCTTGCAGACAGGTCGGCCGGAGGACGATGTATTGAATCGCGACGGGATTTGTGTGTTCCATCGTCATTAACAGGCTCTGAACGTTACAATTAACTGTCAGTTTTGCGTCGGATTCGAAAATCTAGACTCAGAGGAGAACGACCATAAGGTGCCCGAGGCAGCAATAGACCCTTGGAGACAGGTCGGCCGGAGGACGATGTATTGAATCGCGACGCGATTTGTGTGTTCCATCGTCATTAACAGGCTCTGAACGTTACAATTAACTGTCAGTTTTGCGTCGGATTCGAAAATCTAGACTCACAGGAGAACGACCATAAGGTGCCCGAGGCAGCAATAGACCCTTGGAGACAGGTCGGCCGGAGGACGATGTATTGAATCGCGACGCAATTTGTGTGTTCCATCGTCATTAACGGGTTCTGAACGTTACAATTAACTGTCAGTTTTGCGTCGGATTCGAAAATCTAGACTCACAGGAGATCGACCATAAGGTGCCCGAGGCAGCAATAGACCCTTGGAGACAGGTCGGCCGGAGGACGATGTATTGAATCGCGACGGGATTTGTGTGTTCCATTGTCATTAAGAGGCTCTGAATGTTACAATTAACTGTCAGTTTTGCGTCGGATTCGAAAATCTAGACTCACAGAGGAACGACCATAAGGTGCCCGAGGCAGCACTAGACCCTTGGAGACAAATCGGCTGGAGGACGATGTATTGAATCGCGACGCGATTTGTGTGTTCCATCGTCATTAACAGGCTCTGAACCTTACAATTAACTGTCAGTTTTGCGTCGGATTCGAAAATCTAGACTCACAGGAGATCGACCATAAGGTGCCCGAGGCAGCAATAGACCCTTGGAGACAGGTCGGCCGGAGGACGATGTATTGAATCGCGACGCAATTTGTGTGTTCCATTGTCATTAAGAGGCTCTGAACCTTACGATTAACTGTCAGTTTTGCGTCGCATTCGAAAATCTAGACTCACACGAGAACGACAATAAGGTGCCCGAGGCAGCACTAGACCCTTGGAGACAAGTCGGCTGGAGGACGATGTATTGAATCGCGACGCGATTTGTGAGTTCCATTGTCATTTACAGGCTCTGAATGTTACAATTAACTGTCAGGTTTGCGTCGGATTCGAAAATCTAGACTCACAGGAGATCGATCATAAGGTGCCCGAGGCAGCAATAGACACTTGGAGACAGGTCGGCCGGAGGACGATGTATTGAATCGCGACGCAATTTGTGTGTTCCATTGTCATTAAGGGGCTCTGAACCTTACAATTAACTGTCACTTTTGCGTCGGATTCGAAAATCTAGACACACAGAGGAACGACCATAAGGTGCCCGAGGAGACAAATCGGCTGGAGGACGATGTATTGAATCGCGACGCGATTTGTGTGTTCCATCGTCCTTAACAGGCTCTGAACGTTACAATTAACTGTCAGTTTTGCGTCGGATTCGAAAATCTAGACTCACAGGAGAACGACCATAAGGTGCCCGAGGCAGCAATAGACCCTTGGAGACAGGTCGGCCGGAGGACGTTGTATTGAGTCGCGACGCAATTTGTGTGTTCCATCGTCATCAACAGGCTCTGAACCTTACAATTAACTGTCAGTTTTGCGTCGGATTCGAAAATCTAGACTCACAGGCGATCGACCATAAGGTGCCCGAGGCAGCAATAGACCCTTGGAGACAGGTCGGCCGGAAGACGATGTATTGAATCGCGACGCGATTTGTGTGTTCCATCGTCATTAACAGGCTCTGAACGTTACAATTAACTGTCAGTTTTGCGTCGGATTCGAAAATCTAGACTCACAGGAGATCGACCATAAGGTGCCCGAGGCAGCAATAGACCCTTGGAGACAGGTCGGCCGGAGGACGATGTATTGAATCGCGACGGGATTTGTGTGTTCCATCGTCATTAACAAGCTCTGAACCTTACAATTAACTATCAGTTTTGCGTCGGATTCGAAAATCTAGACTCACAGGAGATCGACCATAAGGTGCCCGAGGCAGCAATTGACCCTTGGAGACAGGTCGGCCGGAGGACGATGTATTGAATCGCGACGCGATTTGTGTGTTCCATCGTCATTAACAGGCTCTGAACGTTACAATTAACTGTCAGTTTTGCGTCGGATTCGAAAATCTAGACTCACAGGAGAACGACCATAAGGTGCCCGAGGGAGCAATAGACTCTTGGAGACAGGTCGGCCGGAGGACGATGTATTGAATCGCGACGCGATTTGTGTGTTCCATCGTCATTAACAGGCTCTGAACGTTACAATTAACTGTCAGTTTTGCGTCGGGTTCGAAAATCTAGACTCACAGGAGATCGACCATAAGGTGCCCGTGGCAGCAATAGACCCTTGGAGACAGGTCGGCCGGAGGACGATGTATTGAATCGCGACGGGATTTGTGTTTTCCATCGTCATTAACTGGCTCTGAACGTTACAATTAACTGTCAGTTTTGCGTCGGATTCGAAAATCTAGACTCACAGGAGAACGACCATAAGGTGCCCGAGGCAGCAATAGACCCTTGGAGACAGGTCGGCCGGAGGACGATGTATTGAATCGCGACGCAATTTGTGTGTTCCATTGTCATTAAGAGGCTCTGAACCTTACGATTAACTGTCAGTTTTGCGTCGCATTCGAAAATCTTGACTCACACGAGAACGACAATAAGGTGCCCGAGGCAGCACTAGACCCTTGGAGACAAGTCGGCTGGAGGACGATGTATTGAATCGCGACGCGATTTGTGAGTTCCATTGTCATTTACAGGCTCTGAATGTTACAATTAACTGTCAGGTTTGCGTCGGATTCGAAAATCTAGACTCACAGGAGATCGATCATAAGGTGCCCGAGGCAGCAATAGACCCTTGGAGACAGGTCGGCCGGAGGACGATGTATTGAATCGCGACGCAATTTGTGTGTTCCATTGTCATTAAGAGGCTCTGAACCTTACAATTAACTGTCAGTTTTGCGTCGGATTCGAAAATCTTGACACGCAGAGGAACGACCATAAGGTGCCCGAGGCAGCACTAGACCCTTGGAGACAAATCGGCTGGAGGACGATGTATTGAATCGCGACGCGATTTGTGTGTTCCATCGTCATTTTCAGGCTCTGAACGTTACAATTAACTGTCAGTTTTGCGTCGGATTCGAAAATCTAGACTCACAGGAGAACGACCATAAGGTGCCCGAGGCAGCAATAGACCCTTGGAGACAGTTCGGCCGGAGGACGATGTATTGAATCGCGACGCAATTTGTGTGTTCCATCGTCATTACCAGGCTCTGAACCTTACAATTAACTGTCAGTTTTGCGTCGGATTCGAAAATCAAGACTCACAGGAGATCGACCATAAGGTGCCGAGGCAGCAATAGACCCTTGGAGACAGGTCGGCCGGAGGACGATGTATTGAGTCGCGACGCAATTTGTGTGTTCCATCGTCATTAACAGGCTCTGAACCTTACAATTAACTGTCAGTTTTGCGTCGGATTCGAAAATCTAGACTCACAGGCGATCGACCATAAGGTGCCCGAGGCAGCAATAGACCCTTGGAGACAGGTCGGCCAGAAGACGATGTATTGAATCGCGACGCGATTTGTGTGTTCCATCGTCATTAACAGGCTCTGAACGTTACAATTAACTGTCAGTTTTGCGTCGGATTCGAAAATCTACACTCACAGGAGATCGACCATAAGGTGCCCGAGGCAGCAATTGACCCTTGGAGACAGGTCGGCCGGAGGACGATGTATTGAATCGCGACGCGATTTGTGTGTTCCATCGTCATTAACAGGCTCTGAACGTTACAATTAACTGTCAGTTTTGCGTCGGATTCGAAAATCTAGACTCACAGGAGAACGACCATAAGGTGCCCGAGGGAGCAATAGACCCTTGGAGACAGGTCGGCCGGAGGACGATGTATTGAATCCCGACGCGATTTGTGTGTTCCATCGTCATTAACAGGCTCTGAACGTTACAATTAACTGTCAGTTTTGCGTCGGGTTCGAAAATCTAGACTCACAGGAGATCGACCATAAGGTGCCCGTGGCAGCAATAGACCCTTGGAGACAGGTCGGCCGGAGGACGATGTATTGAATCGCGACGGGATTTGTGTGTTCCATCGTCATTAACAGGCTCTGAACGTTACAATTAACTGTCAGTTTTGCGTCGGATTCGAAAATCTAGACTCAGAGGAGAACGACCATAAGGTGCCCGAGGCAGCAATAGACCCTTGGAGACAGGTCGGCCGGAGGACGATGTATTGAATCGCGACGCAATTTGTGTGTTCCATTGTCATTAAGAGGCTCTGAACCTTACGATTTACTGTCAGTTTTGCGTCGCATTCGAAAATCTAGACTCACACGAGAACGACAATAAGGTGCCCGAGGCAGCACTAGACCCTTGGAGACAAGTCGGCTGGAGGACGATGTATTGAATCGCGACGCGATTTGTGAGTTCCATTGTCATTTACAGGCTCTGAATGTTACAATTAACTGTCAGGTTTGCGTCGGATTCGAAAATCTAGACTCACAGGAGATCGATCATAAGGTGCCCGAGGCAGCAATAGACCCTTGGAGACAGGTCGGCCGGAGGACGATGTATTGAATCGCGACGCAATTTGTGTGTTCCATTGTCATTAAGAGGCTCTGAACCTTACAATTAACTGTCAGTTTTGAGTCGGATTCGAAAATCTTGACTCGCAGAGGAACGACCATAAGGTGCCCGAGGCAGCACTAGACCCTTGGAGACAAATCGGCTGGAGGACGATGTATTGAATCGCGACGCGATTTGTGTGTTCCATCGTCATTTTCAGGCTCTGAACGTTACAATTAACTGTCAGTTTTGCGTCGGATTCGAAAATCTAGACTCACAGGAGAACGACCATAAGGTGCCCGAGGCAGATATAGACCCTTGGAGACAGGTCGGCCGGAGGACGATGTATTGAATCGCGACGCAATTTGTGTGTTCCATCGTCATTAACAGGCTCTGAACCTTACAATTAACTGTCAGTTTTGCGTCGGATTCGAAAATCTAGACTCACAGGAGATCGACCATAAGGTGCCGAGGCAGCAATAGACCCTTGGAGACAGGTCGGCCGGAGGACGATGTATTGAATCGCGACGCGATTTGTGTGTTCCATCGTCATTACCAGGCTCTGAACGTTACAATTAACTGTCAGTTTTGCGTCGGATTCGAAAATCTAGACTCACAGGAGATCGACCATAAGGTGCCCGAGGCAGCAATAGACCCTTGGAGACAGGTCGGCCGGAGGACGATGTATTGAATCGCGACGGGATTTGTGTGTTCCATCGTCATTAACAGGCTCTGAACGTTACAATTAACTGTCAGTTTTGCGTCGGATTCGAAAATCTAGACTCACAGGAGATCGACCATAAGGTGCCCGAGGCAGCAATAGACCCTTGGAGACAGGTCGGCCGGAGGACGATGTATTGAATCGCGACGCAATTTGTGTGTTCCATTGTCATTAAGAGGCTCTGAACCTTACGATTAACTGTCAGTTTTGCGTCGCATTCGAAAATCTAGACTCACACGAGAATGACCATAAGGTGCCCGAGGCAGCACTAGACCCTTGGAGACAAGTCGACTGGAGGACGATGTATTGAATCGCGACGCGATTTGTGAGTTCCATTGTCATTTACAGGCTCTGAATGTTACAATTAACTGTCAGGTTTGCGTCGGATTCGAAAATCTAGACTCACAGGAGATCGACCATAAGGTGCCCGAGGCAGCAATAGACACTATGGAGACAGGTCGGCCGGAGGACGATGTATTGAATCGCGACGCAATTTGTGTGTTCCATTGTCATTAAGGGGCTCTGAACCTTACAATTAACTGTCAGTTTTGCGTCGGATTCGAAAATCTAGACACACAGAGGAACGACCATAAGGTGCCCGAGGAGACAAATCGGCTGGAGGACGATGTATTGAATCGCGACGCGATTTGTGTGTTCCATCGTCATTAACAGGCTCTGAACGTTACAATTAACTGTCAGTTTTGCGTCGGATTCGAAAATCTAGACTCACAGGAGAACGACCATAAGGTGCCCGAGGCAGCAATAGACCCTTGGAGACAGGTCGGCCGGAGGACGATGTATTGAATCGCGACGCAATTTGTGTGTTCCATCGTCATTAACAGGCTCTGTACCTTACAATTAACTGTCAGTTTTGCGTCGGATTCGAAAATCTAGACTCACAGGCGATCGACCATAAGGTGCCCGAGGCAGCAATAGACCCTTGGAGACAGGTCGGCCGGAGGACGATGTATTGAATCGCGACGCGATTTGTGTGTTCCATCGTCATTAACAGGCTCAGAACGTTACAATTAACTGTCAGTTTTGCGTCGGATTCGAAAATCTAGACTCACAGGAGATCGACCATAAGGTGCCCGAGGCAGCAATAGACCCTTGGAGACAGGTCGGCCGGAGGACGATGTATTGAATCGCGACGGGATTTGTGTGTTCCATCGTCATTAACAGGCTCTGAACGTTACAATTAACTGTCAGTTTTGCGTCGGATTCGAAAATCTAGACTCACAGGAGATCGACCATAAGGTGCCCGAGGCAGCAATAGACCCTTGGAGACAGGTCGGCCGGAGGACGATGTATTGAATCGCGACGCAATTTGTGTGTTCCATTGTCATTAAGAGGCTCTGAACCTTACGATTAACTGTCAGTTTTGCGTCGCATTCGAAAATCTAGACTCACACGAGAATGACCATAAGGTGCCCGAGGCAGCACTAGACCCTTGGAGACAAGTCGACTGGAGGACGATGTATTGAATCGCGACGCGATTTGTGAGTTCCATTGTCATTTACAGGCTCTGAATGTTACAATTAACTGTCAGTTTTGCGTCGGATTCGAAAATCTAGACTCACAGGAGATCGATCATAAGGTGCCCGAGGCAGCAATAGACACTATGGAGACAGGTCGGCCGGAGGACGATGTATTGAATCGCGACGCAATTTGTGTGTTCCATTGTCATTAAGGGGCTCTGAACCTTACAATTAACTGTCAGTTTTGCGTCGGATTCGAAAATCTAGACACACAGAGGAACGACCATAAGGTGCCCGAGGAGACAAATCGGCTGGAGGACGATGTATTGAATCGCGACGCGATTTGTGTGTTCCATCGTCATTAACAGGCTCTGAACGTTACAATTAACTGTCAGTTTTGCGTCGGATTCGAAAATCTAGACTCACAGGAGAACGACCATAAGGTGCCCGAGGCAGCAATAGACCCTTGGAGACAGGTCGGCCGGAGGACGATGTATTGAATCGCGACGCAATTTGTGTGTTCCATCGTCATTAACAGGCTCTGAACCTTACAATTAACTGTCAGTTTTGCGTCGGATTCGAAAATCTAGACTCACAGGGGATCGACCATAAGGTGCCCGAGGCAGCAATAGACCCTTGGAGACAGGTCGGCCGGAGGACGATGTATTGAATCGCGACGCGATTTGTGTGTTCCATCGTCATTAACAGGCTCAGAACGTTACAATTAACTGTCAGTTTTGCGTCGGATTCGAAAATCTAGACTCACAGGAGATCGACCATAAGGTGCCCGAGGCAGCAATAGACCCTTGGAGACAGGTCGGCCGGAGGACGATGTATTGAATCGCGACGGGATTTGTGTGTTCCATCGTCATTAACAGGCTCTGAACGTTACAATTAACTGTCAGTTTTGCGTCGGATTCGAAAATCTAGACTCACAGGAGATCGACCATAAGGTGCCCGAGGCAGGTCGTCCGGAGGACGATCTATTGAATCGCGACGGGATTTGTGTGTTCCATCGTCATTAACAGGCTCTGAACGTTACAATTAACTGTCAGTTTTGCGTCGGATTCGAAAATCTAGACTCACAGGAGAACGACCATAAGGTGCCCGAGGCAGCACTAGATCCTTGGAGACAAGTCGGCTGGAGGACGATGGATTGAATCGCGACGCGATTTGTGTGTTCCATCGTCATTAACAGGCTCTGAACGTTACAATCAACTGTCAGTTTTGCGTCGGATTCGAAAATCTAGACTCACAGGAGAACGACCATAAGGTGCCCGTGGCAGCAATAGACCCTTGGAGACAGGTCGGCCGGAGGACGATGTATTGAATCGCGACGGGATTTGTGTGTTCCATCGTCATTAACAGGCTCTGAACGTTACAATTAACTGTCAGTTTTGCGTCGGATTCGAAAATCTAGACTCAGAGGAGAACGACCATAAGGTGCCCGAGGCAGCAATAGACCCTTGGAGACAGGTCGGCCGGAGGACGATGTATTGAATCGCGACGCAATTTGTGTGTTCCATTGTCATTAAGAGGCTCTGAACCTTACGATTAACTGTCAGTTTTGCGTCGCATTCGAAAATCTAGACTCACACGAGAACGACAATAAGGTGCCCGAGGCAGCACTAGACCCTTGGAGACAAGTCGGCTGGAGGACGATGTATTGAATCGCGACGCGATTTGTGAGTTCCATTGTCATTTACAGGCTCTGAATGTTACAATTAACTGTCAGGTTTGCGTCGGATTCGAAAATCTAGACTCACAGGAGATCGATCATAAGGTGCCCGAGGCAGCAATAGACCCTTGGAGACAGGTCGGCCGGAGGACGATGTATTGAATCGCGACGCAATTTGTGTGTTCCATTGTCATTAAGAGGCTCTGAACCTTACAATTAACTGTCAGTTTTGCGTCGGATTCGAAAATCTTGACTCGCAGAGGAACGACCATAAGGTGCCCGAGGCAGCACTAGACCCTTGGAGACAAATCGGCTGGAGGACGATGTATTGAATCGCGACGCGATTTGTGTGTTCCATCGTCATTAACAGGCTCTGAACGTTACAATTAACTGTCAGTTTTGCGTCGGATTCGAAAATCTAGACTCAGAGGAGAACGACCATAAGGTGCCCGAGGCAGCAATAGACCCTTGGAGACAGGTCGGCCGGAGGACGATGTATTGAATCGCGACGCAATTTGTGTGTTCCATCGTCATGAACAGGCTCTGAACCTTACAATTAACTATCAGTTTTGCGTCGGATTCGAAAATCTAGACTCACAGGAGATCGACCATAAAGTGCCCGAGGCAGCAATTGACCCTTGGAGACAGGTCGGCCGGAGGACGATGTATTGAATCGCGACGCGATTTGTGTGTTCCATCGTCATTAACAGGCTCTGAACGTTACAATTAACTGTCAGTTTTGCGTCGGGTTCGAAAATCTAGACTCACAGGAGATCGACCATAAGGTGCCCGAGGCAGCAATAGACCCTTGGAGACAGGTCGGCCGGAGGACGATGTATTGAATCGCGACGGGATTTGTGTGTTCCATCGTCATTAACAGGCTCTGAACGTTATAAATTAACTGTCAGTTTTGCGTCGGATTCGAAAATCTAGACTCACAGGAGAACGACCATAAGGTGCCCGAGGCAGCACTAGACCATTGGAGACAAGTCGGCTGGAGGACGATGTATTGAATCGCGACGCCATTTGTGTGTTCCATCGTCATTAACAGGCTCTGAACGTTACAATTAACTGTCAGTTTTGCGTCGGATTCGAAAATCTAGACTCACAGGAGAACGACCATAAGGTGCCCGAGGCAGCAATAGACCCTTGGAGACAGGTCGGCCGGAGGACGATGTATTGAATCGCGACGCAATTTGTGTGTTCCATCGTCATTAACAGGCTCTGAACGTTACAATTAACTGTCAGTTTTGCGTCGGATTCGAAAATCTAGACTCGCAGGAGAACGACCATAAGGTGCCCGAGGGAGCAATAGACCCTGGGAGACAGGTCGGCCGGAGGACGATGTATTGAATCGCGACGCGATTTGTGTGTTCCATCGTCATGAACAGGCTCTGAACCTTACAATTAACTGTCAGTTTTGCGTCGGATTCGAAAATCTAGACTCACAGGAGATCGACCATAAGGTGGCCGAGGCAGCAATAGACCCTTCGAGACAGGTCGGCCGGAGGACGATGTATTGAATCGCGACGGGATTTGTGTGTTCCATCGTCATTAACAGGCTCTGAACGTTACAATTAACTGTCAGTTTTGCGTCGGATTCGAAAATCTAGACTCACAGGAGATCGACCATAAGGTGCCCGAGGCAGCAATAGACCCTTGGAGACAGGTCGGCCGGAGGACGATGTATTGAATCGCGACGCTATTTGTGTGTTCCATCGTCATTTTCAGGCTCTGAACGTTACAATTAACTGTCAGTTTTGCGTCGGATTCGAAAATCTAGACTCACAAGAGATCGACCATAAGGTGCCCGAGGCAGCAATAGACCCTTGGAGACAGGTCGGCCGGAGGACGATGTATTGAATCGCGACGGGATTTGTATGTTCCATCGTCATTAACAGGCTCTGAACGTTACAATTAACTGTCAGTTTTGCGTCGGATTCGAAAATCTAGACTCACAGGAGATCGACCATAAGGTGCCCGAGGCAGCAATAGACTCTTGGAGACAGGTCGGCCGGAGGACGATGTATTGAATCGCGACGCAATTTGTGTGTTCCATCGTCATTAACAGGCTCTGAACGTTACAATTAACTGTCAGTTTTGCGTCGGATTCGAAAATCTAGACTCACAGGAGAACGACCATAAGGTGCCCGAGGCAGCACTAGACCCTTGGAGACAAGTCGGCTGGAGGACGATGTATTGAATCGCGACGCGGTTTGTGTGTTCCATCGTCATTAACAGGCTCTGAACGTTACAATCAACTGTCAGTTTTGCGTCGGATTCGAAAATCTAGACTCACAGGAGAACGACCATAAGGTGCCCGAGGCAGCAATAGACCCTTGGAGACAGGTCGGCCGGAGGACGATGTATTGAATCGCGACGCAATTTGTGTGTTCCATGGTCATTAACAGGCTCTGAACGTTACAATTAACTGTCAGTTTTGCGTCGGATTCGAAAATCTAGACTCACAGGAGATCGACCATAAGGTGGCCGAGGCAGCAATAGACCCTTCGAGACAGGTCGGCCGGAGGACGATGTATTGAATCGCGACGGGATTTGTGTGTTCCATCGTCATTAACAGGCTCTGAACGTTACAATTAACTGTCAGTTTTGCGTCGGATTCGAAAATCTAGACTCACAGGAGATCGACCATAAGGTGCCCGAGGCAGCAATAGACCCTTGGAGACAGGTCGGCCGGAGGACGATGTATTGAATCGCGACGGGATTTGTGTGTTCCATCGTCATTAACAGGCTCTGAACGTTATAAATTAACTGTCAGTTTTGCGTCGGATTCGAAAATCTAGACTCACAGGAGATCGACCATAAGGTGCCCGAGGCAGCAATAGACCCTTGGAGATAGGTCGGCCGGAGGACGATGTATTGAATCGCGACGCGATTTGTGTGTTCCATTGTCATTAATTGCCTCTGAACGTTACAATTAACTGTCAGTTTTGCGTCGGATTCGAAAATCTAGACTCACAGGAGAACGACCATAAGGTGTCCGAGGCAGCACTAGACCCTTGGAGACAAGTCGGCTGGAGGACGATGTATTGAATCGCGACGCGATTTGTGAGTTCCATTGTCATTTACAGGCACTGAACGTTACAATTAACTGTCAGGTTTGCGTCGGATTCGAAAATCTAGACTCACAGGAGATCG
Source organism: Schistocerca nitens (assembly GCF_023898315.1). NCBI lineage: Eukaryota > Metazoa > Arthropoda > Insecta > Orthoptera > Acrididae > Schistocerca > Schistocerca nitens. The sequence continues at coordinate 1,196,967,907 of NC_064615.1, read as the reverse complement.
ACCATAAGGTGCCCGAGGGAGCAATAGACCCTTGGAGACAGGTCGGCCGGAGGACGATGTATTGAATCGCGACGCAATTTGTGTGTTCCATTGTCATTTAGATGCTCTGAACCTTACAATTAACTCAGTTTTGCGTCGGATTCGAAAATCTAGACTCACAGAGGAACGACCGTAAGGTGCCCGAGGCAGCACTAGGCCCTTGGAGACAATTCGGCTGGAGGACGATGTATTGAATCGCGACGCGATTTGTGTGTTCCATCGTCATTAACAGGCTCTGAACGTTACAATTAACTGTCAGTTTTGCGTCGGATTCGAAAATCTAGACTCACAGGAGAACGACCATAAGGTGCCCGAGGCAGCAATAGACCCTTGGAGACAGGTCGGCCGGAGGACGATGTATTGAAGCGCGACGGGATTTGTGTGTTCCATCGTCATTAACAGGCTCTGAACGTTACAATTAACTGTCAGTTTTGCGTCGGATTCGAAAATCTAGACTCACAGGACATCGACCATAAGGTGCCCGAGGCAGCAATAGACCCTTGGAGACAAGTCGGCTGGAGGACGATGTATTGAATCGCGACGCAATTTGTGTGTTCCATCGTCATTAACAGGCTCTGAACGTTACAATTAACTGCGTCGGATTCGAAATTCTAGACTCAGAGGAGATCGACCATAAGGTGCCCGAGGCAGCAATAGACCCTTGGAGACATGTCGGCCGGAGGACGATGCATTGAATCGCGACGCGATTTGTGTGTTCCATTGTCATTAAGAGGCTCTGAACCTTACAATTAACTGTCAGTTTTGCGTCGGATTCGAAAATCTAGACTCACAGGAGAACGACCATACGGTGTCCGAGGCAGCACTAGAACCTTGGAGACAAGTCGGCTGGAGGACGATGTATTGAATCGCGACGCAATTTGTGTGTTCCATCGTCATGAAGAGGCTCTGAACGTTACAATTAACTGTCAGTTTTGCGTCGGATTCGAAAATCTAGACTCACAGGAGATCGACCATAAGGTGCCCGAGGCAGCAATAGACCCTTGGAGACAGGTCGGCCGGAGGACGATGTATTGAATCGCGACGGGATTTGTGTGCTCCATCGTCATTAACAGGCTCTGAACGTTACAATTAACAGTCAGTTTTGCGTCGGATTCGAAAATCTAGACTCACAGGAGATCGACCATAAGGTGCCCGAGGCAGCAATAGACTCTTGGAGACAGGTCGGCCGGAGGACGATGTATTGAATCGCGACGCAATTTGTGTGTTCCATCGTCATTAACAGGCTCTGAACCTTACAATTAACTGTCAGTTTTGCGTCGGATTCGAAAATCTAGACTCACAGGAGAACGACCATAAGGTGCCCGAGGCAGCACTAGACCCTTGGAGACAAGTCGGCTGGAGGACGATGTATTGAATCGCGACGCGATATGTGTGTTCCATCGTCATTAACAGGCTCTGAACGTTACAATCAACTGTCAGTTTTGCGTCGGATTCGAAAATCTAGACTCACAGGAGAACGACCATAAGGTGCCCGAGGCAGCAATAGACCCTTGGAGACAGGTCGGCCGGAGGACGATGTATTGAATCGCGACGCAATTTGTGTGTTCCATGGTCATTAACAGGCTCTGAACGTTACAATTAACTGTCAGTTTTGCGTCGGATTCGAAAATCTAGACTCACAGGAGATCGACCATAAGGTGGCCGAGGCAGCAATAGACCCTTCGAGACAGGTCGGCCGGAGGACGATGTATTGAATCGCGACGGGATTTGTGTGTTCCATGGTCATTAACAGGCTCTGAACGTTACAATTAACTGTCAGTTTTGCGTCGGATTCGAAAATCTAGACTCACAGGAGATCGACCATAAGGTGCCCGAGGCAGCAATAGACCCTTGGAGACAGGTCGGCCGGAGGACGATGTATTGAATCGCGACGCGATTTGTGAGTTCCATTGTCATTTACAGGCACTGAACGTTACAATTAACTGTCAGTTTTGCGTCGGATTCGAAAATCTAGACTCACAGGAGATCGACCATAAGGTGGCCGAGGCAGCAATAGACCCTTCGAGACAGGTCGGCCGGAGGACGATGTATTGAATCGCGACGCAATTTGTGTGTTCCATCGTCATTAACAGGCTCTGAACGTTACAATTAACTGTCAGTTTTGCGTCGGATTCGAAAATCTAGACTCACAGGAGATCGACCATAAGGTGGCCGAGGCAGCAATAGACCCTTCGAGACAGGTCGGCCGGAGGACGATGTATTGAATCGCGACGGGATTTGTGTGTTCCATCGTCATTAACAGGCTCTGAACGTTACAATTAACTGTCAGTTTTGCGTCGGATTCGAAAATCTAGACTCACAGGAGATCGACCATAAGGTGCCCGAGGCAGCAATAGACCCTTGGAGACAGGTCGGCCGGAGGACGATGTATTGAATCGCGACGGGATTTGTGTGTTCCATCGTCATTAACAGGCTCTGAACGTTATAAATTAACTGTCAGTTTTGCGTCGGATTCGAAAATCTAGACTCACAGGAGATCGACCATAAGGTGCCCGAGGCAGCAATAGACCCTTGGAGATAGGTCGGCCGGAGGACGATGTATTGAATCGCGACGCGATTTGTGTGTTCCATTGTCATTAATTGCCTCTGAACGTTACAATTAACTGTCAGTTTTGCGTCGGATTCGAAAATCTAGACTCACAGGAGAACGACCATAAGGTGTCCGAGGCAGCACTAGACCCTTGGAGACAAGTCGGCTGGAGGACGATGTATTGAATCGCGACGCGATTTGTGAGTTCCATTGTCATTTACAGGCACTGAACGTTACAATTAACTGTCAGGTTTGCGTCGGATTCTAAAATCTAGACTCACAGGAGATCGACCATAAGGTGCCCGAGGGAGCAATAGACCCTTGGAGACAGGTCGGCCGGAGGACGATGTATTGAATCGCGACGCAATTTGTGTGTTCCATTGTCATTTAGATGCTCTGAACCTTACAATTAACTCAGTTTTGCGTCGGATTCGAAAATCTAGACTCACAGAGGAACGACCGTAAGGTGCCCGAGGCAGCACTAGGCCCTTGGAGACAATTCGGCTGGAGGACGATGTATTGAATCGCGACGCGATTTGTGTGTTCCATCGTCATTAACAGGCTCTGAACGTTACAATTAACTGTCAGTTTTGCGTCGGATTCGAAAATCTAGACTCACAGGAGAACGACCATAAGGTGCCCGAGGCAGCAATAGACCCTTGGAGACAGGTCGGCCGGAGGACGATGTATTGAAGCGCGACGGGATTTGTGTGTTCCATCGTCATTAACAGGCTCTGAACGTTACAATTAACTGTCAGTTTTGCGTCGGATTCGAAAATCTAGACTCACAGGACATCGACCATAAGGTGCCCGAGGCAGCAATAGACCCTTGGAGACAAGTCGGCTGGAGGACGATGTATTGAATCGCGACGCAATTTGTGTGTTCCATCGTCATTAACAGGCTCTGAACGTTACAATTAACTGCGTCGGATTCGAAATTCTAGACTCAGAGGAGATCGACCATAAGGTGCCCGAGGCAGCAATAGACCCTTGGAGACATGTCGGCCGGAGGACGATGCATTGAATCGCGACGCGATTTGTGTGTTCCATTGTCATTAAGAGGCTCTGAACCTTACAATTAACTGTCAGTTTTGCGTCGGATTCGAAAATCTAGACTCACAGGAGAACGACGATACGGTGTCCGAGGCAGCACTAGACCCTTGGAGACAAGTCGGCTGGAGGACGATGTATTGAATCGCGACGCAATTTGTGTGTTCCATCGTCATGAAGAGGCTCTGAACGTTACAATTAACTGTCAGTTTTGCGTCGGATTCGAAAATCTAGACTCACAGGAGATCGACCATAAGGTGCCCGAGGCAGCAATAGACCCTTGGAGACAGGTCGGCCGGAGGACGATGTATTGAATCGCGACGGGATTTGTGTGCTCCATCGTCATTAACAGGCTCTGAACGTTACAATTAACAGTCAGTTTTGCGTCGGATTCGAAAATCTAGACCCGCAGGAGAACGACCATAAGGTGCCCGAGGGAGCAATAGACCCTGGGAGACAGGTCGGCCGGAGGACGATGTATTGAATCGCGACGCGATTTGTGTGTTCCATCGTCATGAACAGGCTCTGAACCTTACAATTAACTGTCAGTTTTGCGTCGGATTCGAAAATCTAGACTCACAGGAGATCGACCATAAGGTGGCCGAGGCAGCAATAGACCCTTCGAGACAGGTCGGCCGGAGGACGATGTATTGAATCGCGACGGGATTTGTGTGTTCCATCGTCATTAACAGGCTCTGAACGTTACAATTAACTGTCAGTTTTGCGTCGGATTCGAAAATCTAGACTCACAGGAGATCGACCATAAGGTGCCCGAGGCAGCAATAGACCCTTGGAGACAGGTCGGCCGGAGGACGATGTATTGAATCGCGACGCTATTTGTGTGTTCCATCGTCATTTTCAGGCTCTGAACGTTACAATTAACTGTCAGTTTTGCGTCGGATTCGAAAATCTAGACTCACAAGAGATCGACCATAAGGTGCCCGAGGCAGCAATAGACCCTTGGAGACAGGTCGGCCGGAGGACGATGTATTGAATCGCGACGGGATTTGTATGTTCCATCGTCATTAACAGGCTCTGAACGTTACAATTAACTGTCAGTTTTGCGTCGGATTCGAAAATCTAGACTCACAGGAGATCGACCATAAGGTGCCCGAGGCAGCAATAGACTCTTGGAGACAGGTCGGCCGGAGGACGATGTATTGAATCGCGACGCAATTTGTGTGTTCCATCGTCATTAACAGGCTCTGAACGTTACAATTAACTGTCAGTTTTGCGTCGGATTCGAAAATCTAGACTCACAGGAGAACGACCATAAGGTGCCCGAGGCAGCACTAGACCCTTGGAGACAAGTCGGCTGGAGGACGATGTATTGAATCGCGACGCGGTTTGTGTGTTCCATCGTCATTAACAGGCTCTGAACGTTACAATCAACTGTCAGTTTTGCGTCGGATTCGAAAATCTAGACTCACAGGAGAACGACCATAAGGTGCCCGAGGCAGCAATAGACCCTTGGAGACAGGTCGGCCGGAGGACGATGTATTGAATCGCGACGCAATTTGTGTGTTCCATGGTCATTAACAGGCTCTGAACGTTACAATTAACTGTCAGTTTTGCGTCGGATTCGAAAATCTAGACTCACAGGAGATCGACCATAAGGTGGCCGAGGCAGCAATAGACCCTTCGAGACAGGTCGGCCGGAGGACGATGTATTGAATCGCGACGGGATTTGTGTGTTCCATCGTCATTAACAGGCTCTGAACGTTACAATTAACTGTCAGTTTTGCGTCGGATTCGAAAATCTAGACTCACAGGAGATCGACCATAAGGTGCCCGAGGCAGCAATAGACCCTTGGAGACAGGTCGGCCGGAGGACGATGTATTGAATCGCGACGGGATTTGTGTGTTCCATCGTCATTAACAGGCTCTGAACGTTATAAATTAACTGTCAGTTTTGCGTCGGATTCGAAAATCTAGACTCACAGGAGATCGACCATAAGGTGCCCGAGGCAGCAATAGACCCTTGGAGATAGGTCGGCCGGAGGACGATGTATTGAATCGCGACGCGATTTGTGTGTTCCATTGTCATTAATTGCCTCTGAACGTTACAATTAACTGTCAGTTTTGCGTCGGATTCGAAAATCTAGACTCACAGGAGAACGACCATAAGGTGTCCGAGGCAGCACTAGACCCTTGGAGACAAGTCGGCTGGAGGACGATGTATTGAATCGCGACGCGATTTGTGAGTTCCATTGTCATTTACAGGCACTGAACGTTACAATTAACTGTCAGGTTTGCGTCGGATTCGAAAATCTAGACTCACAGGAGATCGACCATAAGGTGCCCGAGGGAGCAATAGACCCTTGGAGACAGGTCGGCCGGAGGACGATGTATTGAATCGCGACGCAATTTGTGTGTTCCATTGTCATTTAGATGCTCTGAACCTTACAATTAACTCAGTTTTGCGTCGGATTCGAAAATCTAGACTCACAGAGGAACGACCGTAAGGTGCCCGAGGCAGCACTAGGCCCTTGGAGACAATTCGGCTGGAGGACGATGTATTGAATCGCGACGCGATTTGTGTGTTCCATCGTCATTAACAGGCTCTGAACGTTACAATTAACTGTCAGTTTTGCGTCGGATTCGAAAATCTAGACTCACAGGAGAACGACCATAAGGTGCCCGAGGCAGCAATAGACCCTTGGAGACAGGTCGGCCGGAGGACGATGTATTGAAGCGCGACGGGATTTGTGTGTTCCATCGTCATTAACAGGCTCTGAACGTTACAATTAACTGTCAGTTTTGCGTCGGATTCGAAAATCTAGACTCACAGGACATCGACCATAAGGTGCCCGAGGCAGCAATAGACCCTTGGAGACAAGTCGGCTGGAGGACGATGTATTGAATCGCGACGCAATTTGTGTGTTCCATCGTCATTAACAGGCTCTGAACGTTACAATTAACTGCGTCGGATTCGAAATTCTAGACTCAGAGGAGATCGACCATAAGGTGCCCGAGGCAGCAATAGACCCTTGGAGACATGTCGGCCGGAGGACGATGCATTGAATCGCGACGCGATTTGTGTGTTCCATTGTCATTAAGAGGCTCTGAACCTTACAATTAACTGTCAGTTTTGCGTCGGATTCGAAAATCTAGACTCACAGGAGAACGACCATACGGTGTCCGAGGCAGCACTAGAACCTTGGAGACAAGTCGGCTGGAGGACGATGTATTGAATCGCGACGCAATTTGTGTGTTCCATCGTCATGAAGAGGCTCTGAACGTTACAATTAACTGTCAGTTTTGCGTCGGATTCGAAAATCTAGACTCACAGGAGATCGACCATAAGGTGCCCGAGGCAGCAATAGACCCTTGGAGACAGGTCGGCCGGAGGACGATGTATTGAATCGCGACGGGATTTGTGTGCTCCATCGTCATTAACAGGCTCTGAACGTTACAATTAACAGTCAGTTTTGCGTCGGATTCGAAAATCTAGACTCACAGGAGATCGACCATAAGGTGCCCGAGGCAGCAATAGACTCTTGGAGACAGGTCGGCCGGAGGACGATGTATTGAATCGCGACGCAATTTGTGTGTTCCATCGTCATTAACAGGCTCTGAACCTTACAATTAACTGTCAGTTTTGCGTCGGATTCGAAAATCTAGACTCACAGGAGAACGACCATAAGGTGCCCGAGGCAGCACTAGACCCTTGGAGACAAGTCGGCTGGAGGACGATGTATTGAATCGCGACGCGATATGTGTGTTCCATCGTCATTAACAGGCTCTGAACGTTACAATCAACTGTCAGTTTTGCGTCGGATTCGAAAATCTAGACTCACAGGAGAACGACCATAAGGTGCCCGAGGCAGCAATAGACCCTTGGAGACAGGTCGGCCGGAGGACGATGTATTGAATCGCGACGCAATTTGTGTGTTCCATGGTCATTAACAGGCTCTGAACGTTACAATTAACTGTCAGTTTTGCGTCGGATTCGAAAATCTAGACTCACAGGAGATCGACCATAAGGTGGCCGAGGCAGCAATAGACCCTTCGAGACAGGTCGGCCGGAGGACGATGTATTGAATCGCGACGGGATTTGTGTGTTCCATGGTCATTAACAGGCTCTGAACGTTACAATTAACTGTCAGTTTTGCGTCGGATTCGAAAATCTAGACTCACAGGAGATCGACCATAAGGTGCCCGAGGCAGCAATAGACCCTTGGAGACAGGTCGGCCGGAGGACGATGTATTGAATCGCGACGCGATTTGTGAGTTCCATTGTCATTTACAGGCACTGAACGTTACAATTAACTGTCAGTTTTGCGTCGGATTCGAAAATCTAGACTCACAGGAGATCGACCATAAGGTGGCCGAGGCAGCAATAGACCCTTCGAGACAGGTCGGCCGGAGGACGATGTATTGAATCGCGACGCAATTTGTGTGTTCCATCGTCATTAACAGGCTCTGAACGTTACAATTAACTGTCAGTTTTGCGTCGGATTCGAAAATCTAGACTCACAGGAGATCGACCATAAGGTGGCCGAGGCAGCAATAGACCCTTCGAGACAGGTCGGCCGGAGGACGATGTATTGAATCGCGACGGGATTTGTGTGTTCCATCGTCATTAACAGGCTCTGAACGTTACAATTAACTGTCAGTTTTGCGTCGGATTCGAAAATCTAGACTCACAGGAGATCGACCATAAGGTGCCCGAGGCAGCAATAGACCCTTGGAGACAGGTCGGCCGGAGGACGATGTATTGAATCGCGACGGGATTTGTGTGTTCCATCGTCATTAACAGGCTCTGAACGTTATAAATTAACTGTCAGTTTTGCGTCGGATTCGAAAATCTAGACTCACAGGAGATCGACCATAAGGTGCCCGAGGCAGCAATAGACCCTTGGAGATAGGTCGGCCGGAGGACGATGTATTGAATCGCGACGCGATTTGTGTGTTCCATTGTCATTAATTGCCTCTGAACGTTACAATTAACTGTCAGTTTTGCGTCGGATTCGAAAATCTAGACTCACAGGAGAACGACCATAAGGTGTCCGAGGCAGCACTAGACCCTTGGAGACAAGTCGGCTGGAGGACGATGTATTGAATCGCGACGCGATTTGTGAGTTCCATTGTCATTTACAGGCACTGAACGTTACAATTAACTGTCAGGTTTGCGTCGGATTCTAAAATCTAGACTCACAGGAGATCGACCATAAGGTGCCCGAGGGAGCAATAGACCCTTGGAGACAGGTCGGCCGGAGGACGATGTATTGAATCGCGACGCAATTTGTGTGTTCCATTGTCATTTAGATGCTCTGAACCTTACAATTAACTCAGTTTTGCGTCGGATTCGAAAATCTAGACTCACAGAGGAACGACCGTAAGGTGCCCGAGGCAGCACTAGGCCCTTGGAGACAATTCGGCTGGAGGACGATGTATTGAATCGCGACGCGATTTGTGTGTTCCATCGTCATTAACAGGCTCTGAACGTTACAATTAACTGTCAGTTTTGCGTCGGATTCGAAAATCTAGACTCACAGGAGAACGACCATAAGGTGCCCGAGGCAGCAATAGACCCTTGGAGACAGGTCGGCCGGAGGACGATGTATTGAAGCGCGACGGGATTTGTGTGTTCCATCGTCATTAACAGGCTCTGAACGTTACAATTAACTGTCAGTTTTGCGTCGGATTCGAAAATCTAGACTCACAGGACATCGACCATAAGGTGCCCGAGGCAGCAATAGACCCTTGGAGACAAGTCGGCTGGAGGACGATGTATTGAATCGCGACGCAATTTGTGTGTTCCATCGTCATTAACAGGCTCTGAACGTTACAATTAACTGCGTCGGATTCGAAATTCTAGACTCAGAGGAGATCGACCATAAGGTGCCCGAGGCAGCAATAGACCCTTGGAGACATGTCGGCCGGAGGACGATGCATTGAATCGCGACGCGATTTGTGTGTTCCATTGTCATTAAGAGGCTCTGAACCTTACAATTAACTGTCAGTTTTGCGTCGGATTCGAAAATCTAGACTCACAGGAGAACGACGATACGGTGTCCGAGGCAGCACTAGACCCTTGGAGACAAGTCGGCTGGAGGACGATGTATTGAATCGCGACGCAATTTGTGTGTTCCATCGTCATGAAGAGGCTCTGAACGTTACAATTAACTGTCAGTTTTGCGTCGGATTCGAAAATCTAGACTCACAGGAGATCGACCATAAGGTGCCCGAGGCAGCAATAGACCCTTGGAGACAGGTCGGCCGGAGGACGATGTATTGAATCGCGACGGGATTTGTGTGCTCCATCGTCATTAACAGGCTCTGAACGTTACAATTAACAGTCAGTTTTGCGTCGGATTCGAAAATCTAGACTCACAGGAGATCGACCATAAGGTGCCCGAGGCAGCAATAGACTCTTGGAGACAGGTCGGCCGGAGGACGATGTATTGAATCGCGACGCAATTTGTGTGTTCCATCGTCATTAACAGGCTCTGAACCTTACAATTAACTGTCAGTTTTGCGTCGGATTCGAAAATCTAGACTCACAGGAGAACGACCATAAGGTGCCCGAGGCAGCACTAGACCCTTGGAGACAAGTCGGTTGGAGGACGATGTATTGAATCGCGACGCGATATGTGTGTTCCATCGTCATTAACAGGCTCTGAACGTTACAATCAACTGTCAGTTTTGCGTCGGATTCGAAAATCTAGACTCACAGGAGAACGACCATAAGGTGCCCGAGGCAGCAATAGACCCTTGGAGACAGGTCGGCCGGAGGACGATGTATTGAATCGCGACGCAATTTGTGTGTTCCATGGTCATTAACAGGCTCTGAACGTTACAATTAACTGTCAGTTTTGCGTCGGATTCGAAAATCTAGACTCACAGGAGATCGACCATAAGGTGGCCGAGGCAGCAATAGACCCTTCGAGACAGGTCGGCCGGAGGACGATGTATTGAATCGCGACGGGATTTGTGTGTTCCATCGTCATTAACAGGCTCTGAACGTTACAATTAACTGTCAGTTTTGCGTCGGATTCGAAAATCTAGACTCACAGGAGATCGACCATAAGGTGCCCGAGGCAGCAATAGACCCTTGGAGACAGGTCGGCCGGAGGACGATGTATTGAATCGCGACGCTATTTGTGTGTTCCATCGTCATTTTCAGGCTCTGAACGTTACAATTAACTGTCAGTTTTGCGTCGGATTCGAAAATCTAGACTCACAGGAGATCGACCATAAGGTGCCCGAGGCAGCAATAGACCCTTGGAGACAGGTCGGCCGGAGGACGATGTATTGAATCGCGACGCAATTTGTGTGTTCCATCGTCATTAACAGGCTCTGAACGTTACAATTAACTGTCAGTTTTGCGTCGGATTCGAAAATCTAGACTCACAGGAGATCGATCATAAGGTGCCGAGGCAGCAATAGACCCTTGGAGACAGGTCGGACGGAGGACGATGTATTGAATCGCGACGCGATTTGTGTGTTCCATCGTCATTACCAGGCTCTGAACGTTACAATTAACTGTCAGTTTTGCGTCGGATTCGAAAATCTAGACTCACAGGAGATCGACCATAAGGTGCCCGAGGCAGCAATAGACCCTTGGAGACAGGTCGGCCGGAGGACGATGTATTGAATCGCGACGGGATTTGTGTGTTCCATCGTCATTAACAGGCTCTGAACGTTACAATTAACTGTCAGTTTTGCGTCGGATTCGAAAATCTAGACTCACAGGAGATCGACCATAAGGTGCCCGAGGCAGCAATAGACCCTTGGAGACAGGTCGGCCGGAGGACGATGTATTGAATCGCGACGCAATTTGTGTGTTCCATTGTCATTAAGAGGCTCTGAACCTTACGATTAACTGTCAGTTTTGCGTCGCATTCGAAAATCTAGACTCACACGAGAATGACCATAAGGTGCCCGAGGCAGCACTAGACCCTTGGAGACAAGTCGGCTGGAGGACGATGTATTGAATCGCGACGCGATTTGTGAGTTCCATTGTCATTTACAGGCTCTGAATGTTACAATTAACTGTCAGGTTTGCGTCGGATTCGAAAATCTAGACTCACAGGAGATCGATCATAAGGTGCCCGAGGCAGCAATAGACACTATGGAGACAGGTCGGCCGGAGGACGATGTATTGAATCGCGACGCAATTTGTGTGTTCCATTGTCATTAAGGGGCTCTGAACCTTACAATTAACTGTCAGTTTTGCGTCGGATTCGAAAATCTAGACACACAGAGGAACGACCATAAGGTGCCCGAGGAGACAAATCGGCTGGAGGACGATGTATTGAATCGCGACGCGATTTGTGTGTTCCATCGTCATTAACAGGCTCTGAACGTTACAATTAACTGTCAGTTTTGCGTCGGATTCGAAAATCTAGACTCACAGGAGAACGACCATAAGGTGCCCGAGGCAGCAATAGACCCTTGTAGACAGGTCGGCCGGAGGACGATGTATTGAATCGCGACGCAATTTGTGTGTTCCATCGTCATTAACAGGCTCTGAACCTTACAATTAACTGTCAGTTTTGCGTCGGATTCGAAAATCTAGACTCACAGGCGATCGACCATAAGGTGCCCGAGGCAGCAATAGACCCTTGGAGACAGGTCGGCCGGAGGACGATGTATTGAATCGCGACGCGATTTGTGTGTTCCATCGTCATTAACAGGCTCTGAACGTTACAATTAACTGTCAGTTTTGCGTCGGATTCGAAAATCTAGACTCACAGGAGATCGACCATAAGGTGCCCGAGGCAGCAATAGACCCTTGGAGACAGGTCGGCCGGAGGACGATGTATTGAATCGCGACGCAATTTGTGTGTTCCATTGTCATTAAGAGGCTCTGAACCTTACGATTAACTGTCAGTTTTGCGTCGCATTCGAAAATCTAGACTCACACGAGAATGACCATAAGGTGCCCGAGGCAGCACTAGACCCTTGGAGACAAGTCGGCTGGAGGACAATGTATTGAATCGCGACGCGATTTGTGAGTTCCATTGTCATTTACAGGCTCTGAATGTTACAATTAACTGTCAGGTTTGCGTCGGATTCGAAAATCTAGACTCACAGGAGATCGATCATAAGGTGCCCGAGGCAGCAATAGACACTATGGAGACAGGTCGGCCGGAGGACGATGTATTGAATCGCGACGCAATTTGTGTGTTCCATTGTCATTAAGGGGCTCTGAACCTTACAATTAACTGTCAGTTTTGCGTCGGATTCGAAAATCTAGACACACAGAGGAACGACCATAAGGTGCCCGAGGAGACAAATCGGCTGGAGGACGATGTATTGAATCGCGACGCGATTTGTGTGTTCCATCGTCATTAACAGGCTCTGAACGTTACAATTAACTGTCAGTTTTGCGTCGGATTCGAAAATCTAGACTCACAGGAGAACGACCATAAGGTGCCCGAGGCAGCAATAGACCCTTGGAGACAGGTCGGCCGGAGGACGATGTATTGAATCGCGACGCAATTTGTGTGTTCCATCGTCATTAACAGGCTCTGAACCTTACAATTAACTGTCAGTTTTGCGTCGGATTCGAAAATCTAGACTCACAGGCGATCGACCATAAGGTGCCCGAGGCAGCAATAGACCCTTGGAGACAGGTCGGCCGGAGGACGATGTATTGAATCGCGACGCGATTTGTGTGTTCCATCGTCATTAACAGGCTCTGAACGTTACAATTAACTGTCAGTTTTGCGTCGGATTCGATAATCTAGACTCACAGGAGATCGACCATAAGGTGCCCGAGGCAGCAATAGACCCTTGGAGACAGGTCGGCCGGAGGACGATGTATTGAATCGCGACGGGATTTGTGTGTTCCATCGTCATTAACAGGCTCTGAACGTTACAATTAACTGTCAGTTTTGCGTCGGATTCGAAAATCTAGACTCACAGGAGATCGACCATAAGGTGCCCGAGGCAGGTCGTCCGGAGGACGATCTATTGAATCGCGACGGGATTTGTGTGTTCCATCGTCATTAACAGGCTCTGAACGTTACAATTAACTGTCAGTTTTGCGTCGGATTCGAAAATCTAGACTCACAGGAGAACGACCATAAGGTGCCCGAGGCCGCAATAGACCCTTGGAGACAGGTCGGCTGGAGGACGATGGATTGAATCGCGACGCGATTTGTGTGTTCCATCGTCATTAACAGGCTCTGAACGTTACAATCAACTGTCAGTTTTGCGTCGGATTCGAAAATCTAGACTCACAGGAGAACGACCATAAGGTGCCCGTGGCAGCAATATACCCTTGGAGACAGGTCGGCCGGAGGACGATGTATTGAATCGCGACGGGATTTGTGTGTTCCATCGTCATTAACAGGCTCTGAACGTTACAATTAACTGTCAGTTTTGCGTCGGATTCGAAAATCTAGACTCAGAGGAGAACGACCATAAGGTGCCCGAGGCAGCAATAGACCCTTGGAGACAGGTCGGCCGGAGGACGATGTATTGAATCGCGACGCAATTTGTGTGTTCCATTGTCATTAAGAGGCTCTGAACCTTACGATTAACTGTCAGTTTTGCGTCGCATTCGAAAATCTAGACTCACACGAGAACGACAATAAGGTGCCCGAGGCAGCACTAGACCCTTGGAGAAAAGTCGGCTGGAGGACGATGTATTGAATCGCGACGCGATTTGTGAGTTCCATTGTCATTTACAGGCTCTGAATGTTACAATTAACTGTCAGGTTTGCGTCGGATTCGAAAATCTAGACTCACAGGAGATCGATCATAAGGTGCCCGAGGCAGCAATAGACCCTTGGAGACAGGTCGGCCGGAGGACGATGTATTGAATCGCGACGCAATTTGTGTGTTCCATTGTCATTAAGAGGCTCTGAACCTTACAATTTAACTGTCAGTTTTGCGTCGGATTCGAAAATCTTGACTCGCAGAGGAACGACCATAAGGTGCCCGAGGCAGCACTAGACCCTTGGAGACAAATCGGCTGGAGGACGATGTATTGAATCGCGACGCGATTTGTGTGTTCCATCGTCATTAACAGGCTCTGAACGTTACAATTAACTGTCAGTTTTGCGTCGGATTCGAAAATCTAGACTCACAGGAGAACGACCATAAGGTGCCCGAGGCAGCAATAGACCCTTGGAGACAGGTCGGCCGGAGGACGATGTATTGAATCGCGACGCAATTTGTGTGTTCCATCGTCATGAACAGGCTCTGAACCTTACAATTAACTATCAGTTTTGCGTCGGATTCGAAAATCTAGACTCACAGGAGATCGACCATAAAGTGCCCGAGGCAGCAATTGACCCTTGGAGACAGGTCGGCCGGAGGACGATGTATTGAATCGCGACGCGATTTGTGTGTTCCATCGTCATTAACAGGCTCTGAACGTTACAATTAACTGTCAGTTTTGCGTCGGGTTCGAAAATCTAGACTCACAGGAGATCAACCATAAGGTGCCCGAGGCAGCAATAGACCCTTGGAGACAGGTCGGCCGGAGGACGATGTATTGAATCGCGACGGGATTTGTGTGTTCCATCGTCATTAACAGGCTCTGAACCTTACAATTAACTGTCAGTTTTGCGTCGGATTCGAAAATCTAGACTCACAGGAGAACGACCATAAGGTGCCCGAGGCAGCACTAGACCCTTGGAGACAAGTCGGCTGGAGGACGATGTATTGAATCGCGACGCCATTTGTGTGTTCCATCGTCATTAACAGGCTCTGAACGTTACAATTAACTGTCAGTTTTGCGTCGGATTCGAAAATCTAGACTCACAGGAGAACGACCATAAGGTGCCCGAGGCAGCAATAGACCCTTGGAGACAGGTCGGCCGGAGGACGATGTATTGAATCGCGACGCAATTTGTGTGTTCCATCGTCATTAACAGGCTCTGAACGTTACAATTAACTGTCAGTTTTGCGTCGGATTCGAAAATCTAGACTCGCAGGAGAACGACCATAAGGTGCCCGAGGGAGCAATAGACCCTGGGAGACAGGTCGGCCGGAGGACGATGTATTGAATCGCGACGCGATTTGTGTGTTCCATCGTCATGAACAGGCTCTGAACCTTACAATTAACTGTCAGTTTTGCGTCGGATTCGAAAATCTAGACTCACAGGAGATCAACCATAAGGTGGCCGAGGCAGCAATAGACCCTTCGAGACAGGTCGGCCGGAGGACGATGTATTGAATCGCGACGGGATTTGTGTGTTCCATCGTCATTAACAGGCTCTGAACGTTACAATTAACTGTCAGTTTTGCGTCGGATTCGAAAATCTAGACTCACAGGAGATCGACCATAAGGTGCCCGAGGCAGCAATAGACCCTTGGAGACAGGTCGGCCGGAGGACGATGTATTGAATCGCGACGCTATTTGTGTGTTCCATCGTCATTTTCAGGCTCTGAACGTTACAATTAACTGTCAGTTTTGCGTCGGATTCGAAAATCTAGACTCACAGGAGATCGACCATAAGGTGCCCGAGGCAGCAATAGACCCTTGGAGACAGGTCGGCCGGAGGACGATGTATTGAATCGCGACGGGATTTGTGTGTTCCATCGTCATTAACAGGCTCTGAACGTTACAATTAACTGTCAGTTTTGCGTCGGATTCGAAAATCTAGACTCACAGGAGATCGACCATAAAGTGCCCGAGGCAGCAATTGACCCTTGGAGACAGGTCGGCCGGAGGACGATGTATTGAATCGCGACGCGATTTGTGTGTTCCATCGTCATTAACAGGCTCTGAACGTTACAATTAACTGTCAGTTTTGCGTCGGGTTCGAAAATCTAGACTCACAGGAGATCGACCATAAGGTGCCCGAGGCAGCAATAGACCCTTGGAGACAGGTCGGCCGGAGGACGATGTATTGAATCGCGACGGGATTTGTGTGTTCCATCGTCATTAACAGGCTCTGAACGTTATAAATTAACTGTCAGTTTTGCGTCGGATTCGAAAATCTAGACTCACAGGAGAACGACCATAAGGTGCCCGAGGCAGCACTAGACCCTTGGAGACAAGTCGGCTGGAGGACGATGTATTGAATCGCGACGCCATTTGTGTGTTCCATCGTCATTAACAGGCTCTGAACGTTACAATTAACTGTCAGTTTTGCGTCGGATTCGAAAATCTAGACTCACAGGAGAACGACCATAAGGTGCCCGAGGCAGCAATAGACCCTTGGAGACAGGTCGGCCGGAGGACGATGTATTGAATCGCGACGCAATTTGTGTGTTCCATCGTCATTAACAGGCTCTGAACGTTACAATTAACTGTCAGTTTTGCGTCGGATTCGAAAATCTAGACTCGCAGGAGAACGACCATAAGGTGCCCGAGGGAGCAATAGACCCTGGGAGACAGGTCGGCCGGAGGACGATGTATTGAATCGCGACGCGATTTGTGTGTTCCATCGTCATGAACAGGCTCTGAACCTTACAATTAACTGTCAGTTTTGCGTCGGATTCGAAAATCTAGACTCACAGGAGATCGACCATAAGGTGGCCGAGGCAGCAATAGACCCTTCGAGACAGGTCGGCCGGAGGACGATGTATTGAATCGCGACGGGATTTGTGTGTTCCATCGTCATTAACAGGCTCTGAACGTTACAATTAACTGTCAGTTTTGCGTCGGATTCGAAAATCTAGACTCACAGGAGATCGACCATAAGGTGCCCGAGGCAGCAATAGACCCTTGGAGACAGGTCGGCCGGAGGACGATGTATTGAATCGCGACGCTATTTGTGTGTTCCATCGTCATTTTCAGGCTCTGAACGTTACAATTAACTGTCAGTTTTGCGTCGGATTCGAAAATCTAGACTCACAGGAGATCGACCATAAGGTGCCCGAGGCAGCAATAGACCCTTGGAGACAGGTCGGCCGGAGGACGATGTATTGAATCGCGACGGGATTTGTGTGTTCCATCGTCATTAACAGGCTCTGAACGTTACAATTAACTGTCAGTTTTGCGTCGGATTCGAAAATCTAGACTCACAGAGGAACGACCGTAAGGTGCCCGAGGCAGCACTAGGAACTTGGAGACAATTCGGCTGGAGGACGATGTATTGAATCGCGACGGGATTTGTGTGTTCCATCGTCATTAACAGGCTCTGAACGTTACAATTAACTGTCAGTTTTGCGTCGGATTCGAAAATCTAGACTCACAGGAGAACGACCATAAGGTGCCCGAGGCAGCAATAGACCCTTGGAGACAGGTCGGCCGGAGGACGATGTATTGAAGCGCGACGGGATTTGTGTGTTCCATCGTCATTAACAGGCTCTGAACGTTACAATTAACTGTCAGTTTTGCGTCGGATTCGAAAATCTAGACTCACAGGACATCGACCATAAGGTGCCCGAGGCAGCAATAGACCCTTGGAGACAAGTCGGCTGGAGGACGATGTATTGAATCGCGACGCAATTTGTGTGTTCCATCGTCATTAACAGGCTCTGAACGTTACAATTAACTGCGTCGGATTCGAAATTCTAGACTCACAGGAGATCGACCATAAGGTGCCCGAGGCAGCAATAGACCCTTGGAGACATGTCGGCCGGAGGACGATGCATTGAATCGCGACGCGATTTGTGTGTTCCATTGTCATTAAGAGGCTCTGAACCTTACAATTAACTGTCAGTTTTGCGTCGGATTCGAAAATCTAGACTCACAGGAGAACGACCATACGGTGTCCGAGGCAGCACTAGACCCTTGGAGACAAGTCGGCTGGAGGACGATGTATTGAATCGCGACGCAATTTGTGTGTTCCATCGTCATGAAGAGGCTCTGAACGTTACAATTAACTGTCAGTTTTGCGTCGGATTCGAAAATCTAGACTCACAGGAGATCGACCATAAGGTGCCCGAGGCAGCAATAGACCCTTGGAGACAGGTCGGCCGGAGGACGATGTATTGAATCGCGACGGGATTTGTGTGCTCCATCGTCATTAACAGGCTCTGAACGTTACAATTAACAGTCAGTTTTGCGTCGGATTCGAAAATCTAGACTCACAGGAGATCGACCATAAGGTGCCCGAGGCAGCAATAGACTCTTGGAGACAGGTCGGCCGGAGGACGATGTATTGAATCGCGACGCAATTTGTGTGTTCCATCGTCATTAACAGGCTCTGAACCTTACAATTAACTGTCAGTTTTGCGTCGGATTCGAAAATCTAGACTCACAGGAGAACGACCATAAGGTGCCCGAGGCAGCACTAGACCCTTGGAGACAAGTCGGCTGGAGGACGATGTATTGAATCGCGACGCGATATGTGTGTTCCATCGTCATTAACAGGCTCTGAACGTTACAATCAACTGTCAGTTTTGCGTCGGATTCGAAAATCTAGACTCACAGGAGAACGACCATAAGGTGCCCGAGGCAGCAATAGACCCTTGGAGACAGGTCGGCCGGAGGACGATGTATTGAATCGCGACGCAATTTGTGTGTTCCATCGTCATTAACAGGCTCTGAACGTTACAATTAACTGTCAGTTTTGCGTCGGATTCGAAAATCTAGACTCACAGGAGATCGACCATAAGGTGGCCGAGGCAGCAATAGACCCTTGGAGACAGGTCGGCCGGAGGACGATGTATTGAATCGCGACGGGATTTGTGTGTTCCATCGTCATTAACAGGCTCTGAACGTTACAATTAACTGTCAGTTTTGCGTCGGATTCGAAAATCTAGACTCACAGGAGATCGACCATAAGGTGCCCGAGGCAGCAATAGACTCTTGGAGACAGGTCGGCCGGAGGACGATGTATTGAATCGCGACGCAATTTGTGTGTTCCATCGTCATTAACAGGCTCTGAACCTTACAATTAACTGTCAGTTTTGCGTCGGATTCGAAAATCTAGACTCACAGGAGAACGACCATAAGGTGCCCGAGGCAGCACTAGACCCTTGGAGACAAGTCGGCTGGAGGACGATGTATTGAATCGCGACGCGATATGTGTGTTCCATCGTCATTAACAGGCTCTGAACGTTACAATCAACTGTCAGTTTTGCGTCGGATTCGAAAATCTAGACTCACAGGAGAACGACCATAAGGTGCCCGAGGCAGCAATAGACCCTTGGAGACAGGTCGGCCGGAGGACGATGTATTGAATCGCGACGCAATTTGTGTGTTCCATCGTCATTAACAGGCTCTGAACGTTACAATTAACTGTCAGTTTTGCGTCGGATTCGAAAATCTAGACTCACAGGAGATCGACCATAAGGTGGCCGAGGCAGCAATAGACCCTTGGAGACAGGTCGGCCGGAGGACGATGTATTGAATCGCGACGGGATTTGTGTGTTCCATCGTCATTAACAGGCTCTGAACGTTACAATTAACTGTCAGTTTTGCGTCGGATTCCAAAATCTAGACTCACAGGAGAACGACCATAAGGTGCCCGATGGAGCAATAGACCCTGGGAGACAGGTCGGCCGGAGGACGATGTATTGAATCGCGACGCAATTTGTGTGTTCCATCGTCATGAACAGGCTCTGAACCTTACAATTAACTATCAGTTTTGCGTCGGATTCGAAAATCTAGACTCACGGGAGATCGACCATAAGGTGCCCGAGGCAGCAATTGACCCTTGGAGACAGGTCGGCCGGAGGACGATGTATTGAATCGCGACGCGATTTGTGTGTTCCATCGTCATTAACAGGCTCTGAACGTTACAATTAACTGTCAGTTTTGCGTCGGGTTCGAAAATCTAGACTCACAGGAGATCGACCATAAGGTGCCCGAGGCAGCAATAGACCCTTGGAGACAGGTCGGCCGGAGGACGATGTATTGAATCGCGACGGGATTTGTGTGTTCCATCGTCATTAACAGGCTCTGAACGTTACAATTAACTGTCAGTTTTGCGTCGGATTCGAAAATCTAGACTCACAGGAGATCGACCATAAGGTGCCCGAGGCAGCAATAGACTCTTGGAGACAGGTCGGCCGGAGGACGATGTATTGAATCGCGACGCAATTTGTGTGTTCCATCGTCATTAACAGGCTCTGAACGTTACAATTAACTGTCAGTTTTGCGTCGGATTCGAAAATCTAGACTCACAGGAGATCGACCATAAGGTGCCCGAGGCAGCAATTGACCCTTGGAGACAGGTCGGCCGGAGGACGATGTATTGAATCGCGACGCGATTTGTGTGTTCCATCGTCATTAACAGGCTCTGAACGTTACAATTAATTTCAGCTTTGCGTCGGGTTCGAAAATCTCGACTCACAGGAGATCGACCATAAGGTGCCCGAGGCAGCAATAGACCCTTGGAGACAGATCGGCCGGAGGACGATGTATTGAATCGCGACGGGATTTGTGTGTTCCATCGTCATTAACAGGCTCTGAACGTTATAAATTAACTGTCAGTTTTGCGTCGGATTCGAAATTCTAGACTCACAGGAGATCGACCATAAGGTGCCCGAGGCAGCAATAGACCCTTGGAGATAGGTCGGCCGGAGGACGATGTATTGAATCGCGACGCGATTTGTGTGTTCCATTGTCATTAATTGCCTCTGAACGTTACAATTAACTGTCAGTTTTGCGTCGGATTCGAAAATCTAGACTCACAGGAGAACGACCATAAGGTGTCCGAGGCAGCACTAGACCCTTGGAGACAAGTCGGCTGGAGGACGATGTATTGAATCGCGACGCGATTTGTGAGTTCCATTGTCATTTACAGGCACTGAACGTTACAATTAACTGTCAGGTTTGCGTCGGATTCGAAAATCTAGACTCACAGGAGATCGACCATAAGGTGCCCGAGGGAGCAATAGACCCTTGGAGACAGGTCGGCCGGAGGACGATGTATTGAATCGCGACGCAATTTGTGTGTTCCATTGTCATTTAGATGCTCTGAACCTTACAATTAACTGTCAGTTTTGCGTCGGATTCGAAAATCTAGACTCACAGAGGAACGACCGTAAGGTGCCCGAGGCAGCACTAGGCCCTTGGAGACAATTCGGCTGGAGGACGATGTATTGAATCGCGACGCGATTTGTGTGTTCCATCGTCATTAACAGGCTCTGAACGTTACAATTAACTGTCAGTTTTGCGTCGGATTCGAAAATCTAGACTCACAGGAGAACGACCATAAGGTGCCCGAGGCAGCAATAGACCCTTGGAGACAGGTCGGCCGGAGGACGATGTATTGAAGCGCGACGGGATTTGTGTGTTCCATCGTCATTAACAGGCTCTGAACGTTACAATTAACTGTCAGTTTTGCGTCGGATTCGAAAATCTAGACTCACAGGACATCGACCATAAGGTGTCCGAGGCAGCAATAGACCCTTGGAGACAAGTCGGCTGGAGGACGATGTATTGAATCGCGACGCAATTTGTGTGTTCCATCGTCATTAACAGGCTCTGAACGTTACAATTAACTGCGTCGGATTCGAAATTCTAGACTCACAGGAGATCGACCATAAGGTGCCCGAGGCAGCAATAGACCCTTGGAGACATGTCGGCCGGAGGACGATGCATTGAATCGCGACGCGATTTGTGTGTTCCATTGTCATTAAGAGGCTCTGAACCTTACAATTAACTGTCAGTTTTGCGTCGGATTCGAAAATCTAGACTCACAGGAGAACGACCATACGGTGTCCGAGGCAGCACTAGACCCTTGGAGACAAGTCGGCTGGAGGACGATGTATTGAATCGCGACGCAATTTGTGTGTTCCATCGTCATGAAGAGGCTCTGAACGTTACAATTAACTGTCAGTTTTGCGTCGGATTCGAAAATCTAGACTCACAGGAGATCGACCATAAGGTGCCCGAGGCAGCAATAGACCCTTGGAGACAGGTCGGCCGGAGGACGATGTATTGAATCGCGACGGGATTTGTGTGCTCCATCGTCATTAACAGGCTCTGAACGTTACAATTAACAGTCAGTTTTGCGTCGGATTCGAAAATCTAGACTCACAGGAGATCGACCATAAGGTGCCCGAGGCAGCAATAGACTCTTGGAGACAGGTCGGCCGGAGGACGATGTATTGAATCGCGACGCAATTTGTGTGTTCAATCGTTATTAACAGGCTCTGTACCTTACAATTAACTGTCAGTTTTGCGTCGGATTCGAAAATCTAGACTCACAGGAGAACGACCATAAGGTGCCCGAGGCAGCACTAGACCCTTGGAGACAAGTCGGCTGGAGGACGATGTATTGAATCGCGACGCGATATGTGTGTTCCATCGTCATTAACAGGCTCTGAACGTTACAATCAACTGTCAGTTTTGCGTCGGATTCGAAAATCTAGACTCACAGGAGAACGACCATAAGGTGCCCGAGGCAGCAATAGACCCTTGGAGACAGGTCGGCCGGAGGACGATGTATTGAATCGCGACGCAATTTGTGTGTTCCATCGTCATTAACAGGCTCTGAACGTTACAATTAACTGTCAGTTTTGCGTCGGATTCGAAAATCTAGACTCACAGGAGATCGACCATAAGGTGGCCGAGGCAGCAATAGACCCTTCGAGACAGGTCGGCCGGAGGACGATGTATTGAATCGCGACGGGATTTGTGTGTTCCATCGTCATTAACAGGCTCTGAACGTTACAATTAACTGTCAGTTTTGCGTCGGATTCGAAAATCTAGACTCACAGGAGATCGACCATAAGGTGCCCGAGGCAGCAATAGACCCTTGGAGACAGGTCGGCCGGAGGCCGATGTATTGAATCGCGACGCTATTTGTGTGTTCCATCGTCATTTTCAGGCTCTGAACGTTACAATTAACTGTCAGTTTTGCGTCGGATTCGAAAATCTAGACTCACAGGAGATCGACCATAAGGTGCCCGAGGCAGCAATAGACCCTTGGAGACAGGTCGGCCGGAGGACGATGTATTGAATCGCGACGGGATTTGTGTGTTCCATCGTCATTAACAGGCTCTGAACATTACAATCAACTGTCAGTTTTGCGTCGGATTCCAAAATCTAGACTCACAGGAGAACGACCATAAGGTGCCCGATGGAGCAATAGACCCTGGGAGACAGGTCGGCCGGAGGACGATGTATTGAATCGCGACGCAATTTGTGTGTTCCATCGTCATGAACAGGCTCTGAACCTTACAATTAACTATCAGTTTTGCGTCGGATTCGAAAATCTAGACTCACGGGAGATCGACCATAAGGTGCCCGAGGCAGCAATTGACCCTTGGAGACAGGTCGGCCGGAGGACGATGTATTGAATCGCGACGCGATTTGTGTGTTCCATCGTCATTAACAGGCTCTGAACGTTACAATTAACTGTCAGTTTTGCGTCGGGTTCGAAAATCTAGACTCACAGGAGATCGACCATAAGGTGCCCGAGGCAGCAATAGACCCTTGGAGACAGGTCGGCCGGAGGACGATGTATTGAATCGCGACGGGATTTGTGTGTTCCATCGTCATTAACAGGCTCTGAACGTTATAAATTAACTGTCAGTTTTGCGTCGGATTCGAAAATCTAGACTCACAGGAGAACGACCATAAGGTGCCCGAGGCAGCACTAGACCCTTGGAGACAAGTCGGCTGGAGGACGATGTATTGAATCGCGACGCCATTTGTGTGTTCCATCGTCATTAACAGGCTCTGAACGTTACAATTAACTGTCAGTTTTGCGTCGGATTCGAAAATCTAGAATCACAGGAGAACGACCATAAGGTGCCCGAGGCAGCAATAGACCCTTGGAGACAGGTCGGCCGGAGGACGATGTATTGAATCGCGACGCAATTTGTGTGTTCCATCGTCATTAACAGGCTCTGAACGTTACAATTAACTAACTGTCAGTTTTGCGTCGGATTCGAAAATCTAGACTCACAGGAGATCGACCATAAGGTGCCCGAGGCAGCAATAGACCCTTGGAGACAGGTCGGCCGGAGGACGATGTATTGAATCGCGACGCTATTTGTGTGTTCCATCATCATTTTCAGGCTCTGAACGTTACAATTAACTGTCAGTTTTGCGTCGGATTCGAAAATCTAGACTCACAGGAGATCGACCATAAGGTGCCCGAGGCAGCAATAGACCCTTGGAGACAGGTCGGCCGGAGGACGATGTATTGAATCGCGACGGGATTTGTGTGTTCCATCGTCATTAACAGGCTCTGAACGTTACAATTAACTGTCAGTTTTGCGTCGGATTCGAAAATCTAGACTCACAGGAGATCGACCATAAGGTGCCCGAGGCAGCAATAGACTCTTGGAGACAGGTCGGCCGGAGGACGATGTATTGAATCGCGACGCAATTTGTGTGTTCCATCGTCATTAACAGGCTCTGAACGTTACAATTAACTGTCAGTTTTGCGTCGGATTCGAAAATCTAGACTCACAGGAGAACGACCATAAGGTGCCCGAGGCAGCACTAGACCCTTGGAGACAAGTCGGCTGGAGGACGATGTATTGAATCGCGACGCGGTTTGTGTGTTCCATCGTCATTAACAGGCTCTGAACGTTACAATCAACTGTCAGTTTTGCGTCGGATTCCAAAATCTAGACTCACAGGAGAACGACCATAAGGTACCCGAGGGAGCAATAGACCCTGGGAGACAGGTCGGCCGGAGGACGATGTATTGGATCGCGACGCAATTTGTGTGTTCCATCGTCATGAACAGGCTCTGAACCTTACAATTAACTATCAGTTTTGCGTCGGATTCGAAAATCTAGACTCACAGGAGATCGACCATAAGGTGCCCGAGGCAGCAATTGACCCTTGGAGACAGGTCGGCCGGAGGACGATGTATTGAATCGCGACGCGATTTGTGTGTTCCATCGTCATTAACAGGCTCTGAACGTTACAATTAATTTCAGCTTTGCGTCGGGTTCGAAAATCTAGACTCACAGGAGATCGACCATAAGGTGCCCGAGGCAGCAATAGACCCTTGGAGACAGGTCGGCCGGAGGACGATGTATTGAATCGCGACGGGATTTGTGTGTTCCATCGTCATTAACAGGCTCTGAACGTTATAAATTAACTGTCAGTTTTGCGTCGGATTCGAAAATCTAGACTCACAGGAGATCGACCATAAGGTGCCCGAGGCAGCAATAGACCCTTGGAGATAGGTCGGCCGGAGGACGATGTATTGAATCGCGACGCGATTTGTGTGTTCCATTGTCATTAATTGCCTCTGAACGTTACAATTAACTGTCAGTTTTGCGTCGGATTCGAAAATCTAGACTCACAGGAGAACGACCATAAGGTGTCCGAGGCAGCACTAGACCCTTGGAGACAAGTCTGCTGGAGGACGATGTATTGAATCGCGACGCGATTTGTGAGTTCCATTGTCATTTACAGGCACTGAACGTTACAATTAACTGTCAGGTTTGCGTCGGATTCGAAAATCTAGACTCACAGGAGATCGACCATAAGGTGCCCGAGGGAGCAATAGACCCTTGGAGACAGGTCGGCCGGAGGACGATGTATTGAATCGCGACGCAATTTGTGTGTTCCATTGTCATTTAGATGCTCTGAACCTTACAATTAACTGTCAGTTTTGCGTCGGATTCGAAAATCTAGACTCACAGAGGAACGACCGTAAGGTGCCCGAGGCAGCACTAGGCCCTTGGAGACAATTCGGCTGGAGGACGATGTATTGAATCGCGACGCGATTTGTGTGTTCCATCGTCATTAACAGGCTCTGAACGTTACAATTAACTGTCAGTTTTGCGTCGGATTCGAAAATCTAGACTCACAGGACATCGACCATAAGGTGCCCGAGGCAGCAATAGACCCTTGGAGACAAGTCGGCTGGAGGACGATGTATTGAATCGCGACGCAATTTGTGTGTTCCATCGTCATTAACAGGCTCTGAACGTTACAATTAACTGCGTCGGATTCGAAATTCTAGACTCACAGGAGATCGACCATAAGGTGCCCGAGGCAGCAATAGACCCTTGGAGACATGTCGGCCGGAGGACGATGCATTGAATCGCGACGCGATTTGTGTGTTCCATTGTCATTAAGAGGCTCTGAACCTTACAATTAACTGTCAGTTTTGCGTCGGATTCGAAAATCTAGACTCACAGGAGAACGACCATACGGTGTCCGAGGCAGCACTAGACCCTTGGAGACAAGTCGGCTGGAGGACGATGTATTGAATCGCGACGCAATTTGTGTGTTCCATCGTCATTAACAGGCTCTGAACGTTACAATTAACAGTCAGTTTTGCGTCGGATTCGAAAATCTAGACTCACAGGAGATCGACCATAAGGTGCCCGAGGCAGCAATAGACTCTTGGAGACTGGTCGGCCGGAGGACGATGTATTGAATCGCGACGCAATTTGTGTGTTCCATCGTCATTAACAGGCTCTGAACCTTACAATTAACTGTCAGTTTTGCGTCGGATTCGAAAATCTAGACTCACAGGAGAACGACCATAAGGTGCCCGAGGCAGCACTAGACCCTTGGAGACAAGTCGGCTGGAGGACGATGTATTGAATCGCGACGCGATATGTGTGTTCCATCGTCATTAACAGGCTCTGAACGTTACAATCAACTGTCAGTTTTGCGTCGGATTCGAAAATCTAGACTCACAGGAGAACGACCATAAGGTGCCCGAGGCAGCAATAGACCCTTGGAGACAGGTCGGCCGGAGGACGATGTATTGAATCGCGACGCAATTTGTGTGTTCCATCGTCATTAACAGGCTCTGAACGTTACAATTAACTGTCAGTTTTGCGTCGGATTCGAAAATCTAGACTCACAGGAGATCGACCATAAGGTGGCCGAGGCAGCAATAGACCCTTCGAGACAGGTCGGCCGGAGGACGATGTATTGAATCGCGACGGGATTTGTGTGTTCCATCGTCATTAACAGGCTCTGAACGTTACAATTAACTGTCAGTTTTGCGTCGGATTCGAAAATCTAGACTCACAGGAGATCGACCATAAGGTGCCCGAGGCAGCAATAGACCCTTGGAGACAGGTCGGCCGGAGGACGATGTATTGAATCGCGACGCTATTTGTGTGTTCCATCGTCATTTTCAGGCTCTGAACGTTACAATTAACTGTCAGTTTTGCGTCGGATTCGAAAATCTAGACTCACAGGAGATCGACCATAAGGTGCCCGAGGCGGCAATAGACCCTTGGAGACAGGTCGGCCGGAGGACGATGTATTGAATCGCGACGGGATTTGTGTGTTCCATCGTCATTAACAGGCTCTGAACGTTACAATTAACTGTCAGTTTTGCGTCGGATTCGAAAATCTAGACTCACAGGAGATCGACCATAAGGTGCCCGAGGCAGCAATAGACTCTTGGAGACAGGTCGGCCGGAGGACGATGTATTGAATCGCGACGCAATTTGTGTGTTCCATCGTCATTAACAGGCTCTGAACGTTACAATTAACTGTCAGTTTTGCGTCGGATTCGAAAATCTAGACTCACAGGAGAACGACCATAAGGTGTCCGAGGCAGCACTAGACCCTTGGAGACAAGTCGGCTGGAGGACGATGTATTGAATCGCGACGCGATTTGTGAGTTCCATTGTAATTTACAGGCACTGAACGTTACAATTAACTGTCAGGTTTGCGTCGGATTCGAAAATCTAGACTCACAGGAGATCGACCATAAGGTGCCCGAGGCAGCAATAGCCCCTTGGAGACAGGTCGGCCGGAGGACGATGTATTGAATCGCGACGCAATTTGTGTGTTCCATTGTCATTTAGATGCTCTGAACCTTATAATTAACTGTCAGTTTTGCGTCGGATTCGAAAATCTAGACTCACAGAGGAACGACCGTAAGGTGCCCGAGGCAGCACTAGGCCCTTGGAGACAATTCGGCTGGAGGACGATGTATTGAATCGCGACGCGATTTGTGTGTTCCATCGTCATTAACAGGGTCTGAACGTTACAATTAACTGTCAGTTTTGCGTCGGATTCGAAAATCTAGACTCACAGGAGAACGACCATAAGGTGCCCGAGGCAGCAATAGACCCTTGGAGACAGGTCGGCCGGAGGACGATGTATTGAAGCGCGACGGGATTTGTGTGTTCCATCGTCATTAACAGGCTCTGAACGTTACAATTAACTGTCAGTTTTGCGTCGGATTCGAAAATCTAGACTCACAGGACATCGACCATAAGGTGCCCGAGGCAGCAATAGACCCTTGGAGACAAGTCGGCTGGAAGACGATGTATTGAATCGCGACGCAATTTGTGTGTTCCATCGTCATTAACAGGCTCTGAACGTTACAATTAACTGCGTCGGATTCGAAATTCTAGACTCACAGGAGATCGACCATAAGGTGCCCGAGGCAGCAATAGACCCTTGGAGACATGTCGGCCGGAGGACGATGTATTGAATCGCGACGCGATTTGTGTGTTCCATTGTCATTAAGAGGCTCTGAACCTTACAATTAACTGTCGGTTTTGCGTCGGATTCGAAAATCTAGACTCACAGGAGAACGACCATTCGGTGTCTGAGGCAGCACTAGACCCTTGCAGACAAGTCGGCTGGAGGACGATGTATTGAATCGCGACGCAATTTGTTTGTTCCATCGTCATGAAGAGGCTCTGAACGTTACAATTAACTGTCAGTTTTGCGTCGGATTCGAAAATCTAGACTCACAGGAGATCGACCATAAGGTGCCCGAGGCAGCAATAGACCCTTGGAGACAGGTCGGCCGGAGGACGATGTATTGAATCGCGACGGGATTTGTGTGTTCCATCGTCATTAACAGGCTCTGAACGTTACAATTAACTGTCAGTTTTGCGTCGGATTCGAAAATCTAGACTCACAGGAGATCGACCATAAGGTGGCCGAGGCAGCAATAGACCCTTGGAGACAGGTCGGCCGGAGGACGATGTATTGAATCGCGACGCTATTTGTGTGTTCCATCGTCATTTTCAGGCTCTGAACCTTACAATTAACTGTCAGTTTTGCGTCGGATTCGAAAATCTAGACTCACAGGAGATCGACCATAAGGTGCCCGAGGCAGCAATAGACTCTTGGAGACAGGTCGGCCGGAAGACGATGTATTGAATCGCGACGCAATTTGTGTGTTCCATCGTCATTAACAGGCTCTGTACCTTACAATTAACTGTCAGTTTTGCGTCGGATTCGAAAATCTAGACTCACAGGAGAACGACCATAAGGTGCCCGAGGCAGCACTAGACCCTTGGAGACAAGTCGGCTGGAGGACGATGTATTGAATCGCGACGCGATATGTGTGTTCCATCGTCATTAACAGGCTCTGAACGTTACAATCAACTGTCAGTTTTGCGTCGGATTCGAAAATCTAGACTCACAGGAGAACGACCATAAGGTGCCCGAGGCAGCAATAGACCCTTGGAGACAGGTCGGCCGGAGGACGATGTATTGAATCGCGACGCAATTTGTGTGTTCCATCGTCATTAACAGGCTCTGAACGTTACAATTAACTGTCAGTTTTGCGTCGGATTCGAAAATCTAGACTCACAGGAGATCGACCATAAGGTGGCCGAGGCAGCAATAGACCCTTCGAGACAGGTCGGCCGGAGGACGATGTATTGAATCGCGACGGGATTTGTGTGTTCCATCGTCATTAACAGGCTCTGAACGTTACAATTAACTGTCAGTTTTGCGTCGGATTCGAAAATCTAGACTCACAGGAGATCGACCATAAGGTGCCCGAGGCAGCAATAGACCCTTGGAGACAGGTCGGCCGGAGGACGATGTATTGAATCGCGACGCTATTTGTGTGTTCCATCGTCATTTTCAGGCTCTGAACGTTACAATTAACTGTCAGTTTTGCGTCGGATTCGAAAATCTAGACTCACAGGAGATCGACCATAAGGTGCCCGAGGCAGCAATAGACCCTTGGAGACAGGTCGGCCGGAGGACGATGTATTGAATCGCGACGGGATTTGTGTGTTCCATCGTCATTAACAGGCTCTGAACATTACAATCAACTGTCAGTTTTGCGTCGGATTCCAAAATCTAGACTCACAGAACGACCATAAGGTGCCCGATGGAGCAATAGACCCTGGGAGACAGGTCGGCCGGAGGACGATGTATTGAATCGCGACGCAATTTGTGTGTTCCATCGTCATGAACAGGCTCTGAACCTTACAATTAACTATCAGTTTTGCGTCGGATTCGAAAATCTAGACTCACGGGAGATCGACCATAAGGTGCCCGAGGCAGCAATTGACCCTTGGAGACAGGTCGGCCGGAGGACGATGTATTGAATCGCGACGCGATTTGTGTGTTCCATCGTCATTAACAGGCTCTGAACGTTACAATTAACTGTCAGTTTTGCGTCGGGTTCGAAAATCTAGACTCACAGGAGATCGACCATAAGGTGCCCGAGGCAGCAATAGACCCTTGGAGACAGGTCGGCCGGAGGACGATGTATTGAATCGCGACGGGATTTGTGTGTTCCATCGTCATTAACAGGC
Organism: Schistocerca nitens; assembly: GCF_023898315.1. Classification (NCBI taxonomy): domain Eukaryota; kingdom Metazoa; phylum Arthropoda; class Insecta; order Orthoptera; family Acrididae; genus Schistocerca; species Schistocerca nitens. The sequence continues at coordinate 1,196,936,988 of NC_064615.1, read as the reverse complement.
TCTGAACGTTATAAATTAACTGTCAGTTTTGCGTCGGATTCGAAAATCTAGACTCACAGGAGAACGACCATAAGGTGCCCGAGGCAGCACTAGACCCTTGGAGACAAGTCGGCTGGAGGACGATGTATTGAATCGCGACGCCATTTGTGTGTTCCATCGTCATTAACAGGCTCTGAACGTTACAATTAACTGTCAGTTTTGCGTCGGATTCGAAAATCTAGAATCACAGGAGAACGACCATAAGGTGCCCGAGGCAGCAATAGACCCTTGGAGACAGGTCGGCCGGAGGACGATGTATTGAATCGCGACGCAATTTGTGTGTTCCATCGTCATTAACAGGCTCTGAACGTTACAATTAACTGTCAGTTTTGCGTCGGATTCGAAAATCTAGACTCACAGGAGATCGACCATAAGGTGCCCGAGGCAGCAATAGACCCTTGGAGACAGGTCGGCCGGAGGACGATGTATTGAATCGCGACGCTATTTGTGTGTTCCATCGTCGTTTTCAGGCTCTGAACGTTACAATTAACTGTCAGTTTTGCGTCGGATTCGAAAATCTAGACTCACAGGAGATCGACCATAAGGTGCCCGAGGCAGCAATAGACCCTTGGAGACAGGTCGGCCGGAGGACGATGTATTGAATCGCGACGGGATTTGTGTGTTCCATCGTCATTAACAGGCTCTGAACGTTACAATTAACTGTCAGTTTTGCGTCGGATTCGAAAATCTAGACTCACAGGAGATCGACCATAAGGTGCCCGAGGCAGCAATAGACTCTTGGAGACAGGTCGGCCGGAGGACGATGTATTGAATCGCGACGCAATTTGTGTGTTCCATCGTCATTAACAGGCTCTGAACGTTACAATTAACTGTCAGTTTTGCGTCGGATTCGAAAATCTAGACTCACAGGAGAACGACCATAAGGTGCCCGAGGCAGCACTAGACCCTTGGAGACAAGTCGGCTGGAGGACGATGTATTGAATCGCGACGCGGTTTGTGTGTTCCATCGTCATTAACAGGCTCTGAACGTTACAATCAACTGTCAGTTTTGCGTCGGATTCCAAAATCTAGACTCACAGGAGAACGACCATAAGGTACCCGAGGGAGCAATAGACCCTGGGAGACAGGTCGGCCGGAGGACGATGTATTGGATCGCGACGCAATTTGTGTGTTCCATCGTCATGAACAGGCTCTGAACCTTACAATTAACTATCAGTTTTGCGTCGGATTCGAAAATCTAGACTCACAGGAGATCGACCATAAGGTGCCCGAGGCAGCAATTGACCCTTGGAGACAGGTCGGCCGGAGGACGATGTATTGAATCGCGACGCGATTTGTGTGTTCCATCGTCATTAACAGGCTCTGAACGTTACAATTAATTTCAGCTTTGCGTCGGGTTCGAAAATCTAGACTCACAGGAGATCGACCATAAGGTGCCCGAGGCAGCAATAGACCCTTGGAGACAGGTCGGCCGGAGGACGATGTATTGAATCGCGACGGGATTTGTGTGTTCCATCGTCATTAACAGGCTCTGAACGTTATAAATTAACTGTCAGTTTTGCGTCGGATTCGAAAATCTAGACTCACAGGAGATCGACCATAAGGTGCCCGAGGCAGCAATAGACCCTTGGAGATAGGTCGGCCGGAGGACGATGTATTGAATCGCGACGCGATTTGTGTGTTCCATTGTCATTAATTGCCTCTGAACGTTACAATTAACTGTCAGTTTTGCGTCGGATTCGAAAATCTAGACTCACAGGAGAACGACCATAAGGTGTCCGAGGCAGCACTAGACCCTTGGAGACAAGTCGGCTGGAGGACGATGTATTGAATCGCGACGCGATTTGTGAGTTCCATTGTCATTTAAATGCACTGAACGTTACAATTAACTGTCAGGTTTGCGTCGGATTCGAAAATCTAGACTCACAGGAGATCGACCATAAGGTGCCCGAGGGAGCAATAGACCCTTGGAGACAGGTCGGCCGGAGGACGATGTATTGAATCGCGACGCAATTTGTGTGTTCCATTGTCATTTAGATGCTCTGAACCTTACAATTAACTGTCAGTTTTGCGTCGGATTCGAAAATCTAGACTCACAGAGGAACGACCGTAAGGTGCCCGAGGCAGCACTAGGCCCTTGGAGACAATTCGGCTGGAGGACGATGTATTGAATCGCGACGCGATTTGTGTGTTCCATCGTCATTAACAGGCTCTGAACGTTACAATTAACTGTCAGTTTTGCGTCGGATTCGAAAATCTAGACTCACAGGAGAACGACCATAAGGTGCCCGAGGCAGCACTAGACCCTTGGAGACAAGTCGGCTGGAGGACGATGTATTGAATCGCGACGCGGTTTGTGTGTTCCATCGTCATTAACAGGCTCTGAACGTTACAATCAACTGTCAGTTTTGCGTCGGATTCCAAAATCTAGACTCACAGGAGAACGACCATAAGGTACCCGAGGGAGCAATAGACCCTGGGAGACAGGTCGGCCGGAGGACGATGTATTGGATCGCGACGCAATTTGTGTGTTCCATCGTCATGAACAGGCTCTGAACCTTACAATTAACTATCAGTTTTGCGTCGGATTCGAAAATCTAGACTCACAGGAGATCGACCATAAGGTGCCCGAGGCAGCAATTGACCCTTGGAGACAGGTCGGCCGGAGGACGATGTATTGAATCGCGACGCGATTTGTGTGTTCCATCGTCATTAACAGGCTCTGAACGTTACAATTAATTTCAGCTTTGCGTCGGGTTCGAAAATCTAGACTCACAGGAGATCGACCATAAGGTGCCCGAGGCAGCAATAGACCCTTGGAGACAGGTCGGCCGGAGGACGATGTATTGAATCGCGACGGGATTTGTGTGTTCCATCGTCATTAACAGGCTCTGAACGTTATAAATTAACTGTCAGTTTTGCGTCGGATTCGAAAATCTAGACTCACAGGAGATCGACCATAAGGTGCCCGAGGCAGCAATAGACCCTTGGAGATAGGTCGGCCGGAGGACGATGTATTGAATCGCGACGCGATTTGTGTGTTCCATTGTCATTAATTGCCTCTGAACGTTACAATTAACTGTCAGTTTTGCGTCGGATTCGAAAATCTAGACTCACAGGAGAACGACCATAAGGTGTCCGAGGCAGCACTAGACCCTTGGAGACAAGTCGGCTGGAGGACGATGTATTGAATCGCGACGCGATTTGTGAGTTCCATTGTCATTTAAATGCACTGAACGTTACAATTAACTGTCAGGTTTGCGTCGGATTCGAAAATCTAGACTCACAGGAGATCGACCATAAGGTGCCCGAGGGAGCAATAGACCCTTGGAGACAGGTCGGCCGGAGGACGATGTATTGAATCGCGACGCAATTTGTGTGTTCCATTGTCATTTAGATGCTCTGAACCTTACAATTAACTGTCAGTTTTGCGTCGGATTCGAAAATCTAGACTCACAGAGGAACGACCGTAAGGTGCCCGAGGCAGCACTAGGCCCTTGGAGACAATTCGGCTGGAGGACGATGTATTGAATCGCGACGCGATTTGTGTGTTCCATCGTCATTAACAGGCTCTGAACGTTACAATTAACTGTCAGTTTTGCGTCGGATTCGAAAATCTAGACTCACAGGAGAACGACCATTAGGTGCCCGAGGCAGCAATAGACGCTTGGAGACAGGTCGGCCGGAGGACGATGTATTGAAGCGCGACGGGATTTGTGTGTTCCATCGTCATTAACAGGCTCTGAACGTTACAATTAACTGTCAGTTTTGCGTCGGATTCGAAAATCTAGACTCACAGGACATCGACCATAAGGTGCCCGAGGCAGCAATAGACCCTTGGAGACAAGTCGGCTGGAGGACGATGTATTGAATCGCGACGCAATTTGTGTGTTCCATCGTCATTAACAGGCTCTGAACGTTACAATTAACTGCGTCGGATTCGAAATTCTAGACTCACAGGAGATCGACCATAAGGTGCCCGAGGCAGCAATAGACCCTTGGAGACATGTCGGCCGGAGGACGATGCATTGAATCGCGACGCGATTTGTGTGTTCCATTGTCATTAAGAGGCTCTGAACCTTACAATTAACTGTCAGTTTTGCGTCGGATTCGAAAATCTAGACTCACAGGAGAACGACCATACGGTGTCCGAGGCAGCACTAGACCCTTGGAGACAAGTCGGCTGGAGGACGATGTATTGAATCGCGACGCAATTTGTGTGTTCCATCGTCATTAACAGGCTCTGAACGTTACAATTAACTGTCAGTTTTGCGTCGGATTCGAAAATCTAGACTCACAGGAGATCGACCATAAGGTGCCCGAGGCAGCAATAGACTCTTGGAGACTGGTCGGCCGGAGGACGATGTATTGAATCGCGACGCAATTTGTGTGTTCCATCGTCATTAACAGGCTCTGAACCTTACAATTAACTGTCAGTTTTGCGTCGGATTCGAAAATCTAGACTCACAGGAGAACGACCATAAGGTGCCCGAGGCAGCACTAGACCCTTGGAGACAAGTCGGCTGGAGGACGATGTATTGAATCGCGACGCGATATGTGTGTTCCATCGTCATTAACAGGCTCTGAACGTTACAATCAACTGTCAGTTTTGCGTCGGATTCGAAAATCTAGACTCACAGGAGAACGACCATAAGGTGCCCGAGGCAGCAATAGACCCTTGGAGACAGGTCGGCCGGAGGACGATGTATTGAATCGCGACGCAATTTGTGTGTTCCATCGTCATTAACAGGCTCTGAACGTTACAATTAACTGTCAGTTTTGCGTCGGATTCGAAAATCTAGACTCACAGGAGATCGACCATAAGGTGGCCGAGGCAGCAATAGACCCTTCGAGACAGGTCGGCCGGAGGACGATGTATTGAATCGCGACGGGATTTGTGTGTTCCATCGTCATTAACAGGCTCTGAACGTTACAATTAACTGTCAGTTTTGCGTCGGATTCGAAAATCTAGACTCACAGGAGATCGACCATAAGGTGCCCGAGGCAGCAATAGACCCTTGGAGACAGGTCGGCCGGAGGACGATGTATTGAATCGCGACGCTATTTGTGTGTTCCATCGTCATTTTCAGGCTCTGAACGTTACAATTAACTGTCAGTTTTGCGTCGGATTCGAAAATCTAGACTCACAGGAGATCGACCATAAGGTGCCCGAGGCGGCAATAGACCCTTGGAGACAGGTCGGCCGGAGGACGATGTATTGAATCGCGACGGGATTTGTGTGTTCCATCGTCATTAACAGGCTCTGAACGTTACAATTAACTGTCAGTTTTGCGTCGGATTCGAAAATCTAGACTCACAGGAGATCGACCATAAGGTGCCCGAGGCAGCAATAGACTCTTGGAGACAGGTCGGCCGGAGGACGATGTATTGAATCGCGACGCAATTTGTGTGTTCCATCGTCATTAACAGGCTCTGAACGTTACAATTAACTGTCAGTTTTGCGTCGGATTCGAAAATCTAGACTCACAGGAGAACGACCATAAGGTGTCCGAGGCAGCACTAGACCCTTGGAGACAAGTCGGCTGGAGGACGATGTATTGAATCGCGACGCGATTTGTGAGTTCCATTGTAATTTACAGGCACTGAACGTTACAATTAACTGTCAGGTTTGCGTCGGATTCGAAAATCTAGACTCACAGGAGATCGACCATAAGGTGCCCGAGGCAGCAATAGCCCCTTGGAGACAGGTCGGCCGGAGGACGATGTATTGAATCGCGACGCAATTTGTGTGTTCCATTGTCATTTAGATGCTCTGAACCTTATAATTAACTGTCAGTTTTGCGTCGGATTCGAAAATCTAGACTCACAGAGGAACGACCGTAAGGTGCCCGAGGCAGCACTAGGCCCTTGGAGACAATTCGGCTGGAGGACGATGTATTGAATCGCGACGCGATTTGTGTGTTCCATCGTCATTAACAGGGTCTGAACGTTACAATTAACTGTCAGTTTTGCGTCGGATTCGAAAATCTAGACTCACAGGAGAACGACCATAAGGTGCCCGAGGCAGCAATAGACCCTTGGAGACAGGTCGGCCGGAGGACGATGTATTGAAGCGCGACGGGATTTGTGTGTTCCATCGTCATTAACAGGCTCTGAACGTTACAATTAACTGTCAGTTTTGCGTCGGATTCGAAAATCTAGACTCACAGGACATCGACCATAAGGTGCCCGAGGCAGCAATAGACCCTTGGAGACAAGTCGGCTGGAAGACGATGTATTGAATCGCGACGCAATTTGTGTGTTCCATCGTCATTAACAGGCTCTGAACGTTACAATTAACTGCGTCGGATTCGAAATTCTAGACTCACAGGAGATCGACCATAAGGTGCCCGAGGCAGCAATAGACCCTTGGAGACATGTCGGCCGGAGGACGATGTATTGAATCGCGACGCGATTTGTGTGTTCCATTGTCATTAAGAGGCTCTGAACCTTACAATTAACTGTCGGTTTTGCGTCGGATTCGAAAATCTAGACTCACAGGAGAACGACCATTCGGTGTCTGAGGCAGCACTAGACCCTTGCAGACAAGTCGGCTGGAGGACGATGTATTGAATCGCGACGCAATTTGTTTGTTCCATCGTCATGAAGAGGCTCTGAACGTTACAATTAACTGTCAGTTTTGCGTCGGATTCGAAAATCTAGACTCACAGGAGATCGACCATAAGGTGCCCGAGGCAGCAATAGACCCTTGGAGACAGGTCGGCCGGAGGACGATGTATTGAATCGCGACGGGATTTGTGTGTTCCATCGTCATTAACAGGCTCTGAACGTTACAATTAACTGTCAGTTTTGCGTCGGATTCGAAAATCTAGACTCACAGGAGATCGACCATAAGGTGCCCGAGGCAGCAATAGACCCTTGGAGACAGGTCGGCCGGAGGACGATGTATTGAATCGCGACGCTATTTGTGTGTTCCATCGTCATTTTCAGGCTCTGAACCTTACAATTAACTGTCAGTTTTGCGTCGGATTCGAAAATCTAGACTCACAGGAGATCGACCATAAGGTGCCCGAGGCAGCAATAGACCCTTGGAGACAGGTCGGCCGGAGGACGATGTATTGAATCGCGACGCGATTTGTGTGTTCCATCGTCATTAACAGGCTCTGAACGTTACAATTAACTGTCAGTTTTGCGTCGGATACGAAAATCTAGACTCACAGGAGATCGACCATAAGGTGCCCGAGGCAGCAATAGACTCTTGGAGACATGTCGGCCGGAGGACGATGTATTGAATCGCGACGCGATTTGTGTGTTCCATCGTCATTAACAGGCTCTGAACGTTACAATCAACTGTCAGTTTTGCGTCGGATTCGAAAATCTAGACTCAGAGGAGAACGACCATAAGGTGCCCGAGGCAGCAATAGACCCTTGGAGAGAGGTCGGCCGGAGGACGATGTATTGAATCGCGACGCGATTTGTGTGTTCCATCGTCATTAACAGGCTCTGAACGTTACAATCAACTGTCAGTTTTGCGTCGGATTCGAAAATCTAGACTCAGAGGAGAACGACCATAAGGTGCCCGAGGCAGCAATAGACCCTTGGAGACAGGTCGGCCGGAGGACGATGTATTGAATCGCGACGCAATTTGTGTGTTCCATCGTCATTAACAGGCTCTGAACGTTACAATTAACTGTCAGTTTTGCGTCGGATTCGAAAATCTAGACTCACAGGAGAACGACCATAAGGTGCCCGAGGGAGCAATAGACCCTGGGAGACAGGTCGGCCGGAGGACGATGTATTGAATCGCGACGCAATTTGTGTGTTCCATCGTCATGAACAGGCTCTGAACCTTACAATTAACTGTCAGTTTTGCGTCGGATTCGAAAATCTAGACTCACAGGAGATCGACCATAAGGTGGCCGAGGCAGCAATAGACCCTTGGAGACAGGTCGGCCGGAGGACGATGTATTGAATCGCGACGGGATTTGTGTGTTCCATCGTCATTAACAGGCTCTGAACGTTATAAATTAACTGTCAGTTTTGCGTCGGATTCGAAAATCTAGACTCACAGGAGATCGACCATAAGGTGCCCGAGGCAGCAATAGACCCTTGGAGACAGGTCGGCCGGAGGACGATGTATTGAATCGCGACGCGATTTGTGTGTTCCATTGTCATTAATTGGCTCTGAACGTTACAATTAACTGTCAGTTTTGCGTCGGATTCGAAAATCTAGACTCACAGGAGAACGACCATACGGTGTCCGAGGCAGCACTAGACCCTTGGAGACAAGTCGGCTGGAGGACGATGTATTGAATCGCGACGCAATTTGTGTGTTCCATCGTCATGAAGAGGCTCTGAACGTTACAATTAACTGTCAGTTTTGCGTCGGATTCGAAAATCTAGACTCACAGGAGATCGACCATAAGGTGCCCGAGGCAGCAATAGACCCTTGGAGACAGGTCGGCCGGAGGACGATGTATTGAATCGCGGCGGGATTTGTGTGCTCCATCGTCATTAACAGGCTCTGAACGTTACAATTAACAGTCAGTTTTGCGTCGGATTCGAAAATCTAGACTCACAGGAGATCGACCATAAGGTGCCCGAGGCAGCAATAGACTCTTGGAGACAGGTCGGCCGGAGGACGATGTATTGAATCGCGACGCAATTTGTGTGTTCCATCGTCATTGACAGGCTCTGAACCTTACAATTAACTGTCAGTTTTGCGTCGGATTCGAAAATCTAGACTCACAGGAGAACGACCATAAGGTGCCCGAGGCAGCACTAGACCCTTGGAGACAAGTCGGCTGGAGGACGATGTATTGAATCGCGACGCGATATGTGTGTTCCATCGTCATTAACAGGCTCTGAACGTTACAATCAACTGTCAGTTTTGCGTCGGATTCGAAAATCTAGACTCACAGGAGAACGACCATAAGGTGCCCGAGGCAGCAATAGACCCTTGGAGACAGGTCGGCCGGAGGACGATGTATTGAATCGCGACGCAATTTGTGTGTTCCATCGTCATTAACAGGCTCTCAACGCCACAATTAACTGACAGTTTTGCGTCGGATTCGAAAATCTAGACTCACAGGAGATCGACCATAAGGTGGCCGAGGCAGCAATAGACCCTTCGAGACAGGTCGGCCGGAGGACGATGTATTGAATCGCGACGGGATTTGTGTGTTCCATCGTCATTAACAGGCTCTGAACGTTACAATTAACTGTCAGTTTTGCGTCGGATTCGAAAATCTAGACTCACAGGAGATCGACCATAAGGTGCCCGAGGCAGCAATAGACCCTTGGAGACAGGTCGGCCGGAGGACGATGTATTGAATCGCGACGCTATTTGTGTGTTCCATCGTCATTTTCAGGCTCTGAACGTTACAATTAACTGTCAGTTTTGCGTCGGATTCGAAAATCTAGACTCACAGGAGATCGACCATAAGGTGCCCGAGGCAGCAATAGATCCTTGGAGACAGGTCGGCCGGAGGACGATGTATTGAATCGCGACGGGATTTGTGTGTTCCATCGTCATTAACAGGCTCTGAACGTTACAATTAACTGTCAGTTTTGCGTCGGATTCGAAAATCTAGACTCACAGGAGATCGACCATAAGGTGCCCGAGGCAGCAATAGACTCTTGGAGACAGGTCGGCCGGAGGACGATGTATTGAATCGCGACGCAATTTGTGTGTTCCATCGTCATTAACAGGCTCTGAACGTTACAATTAACTGTCAGTTTTACGTCGGATTCGAAAATCTAGACTCACAGGAGAACGACCATAAGGTGCCCGAGGCAGCACTAGACCCTTGGAGACAAGTCCGCTGGAGGACGATGTATTGAATCGCGACGCGATTTGTGTGTTCCATCGTCATTAACAGGCTCTGAACGTTACAATCAACTGTCAGTTTTGCGTCGGATTCCAAAATCTAGACTCACAGGAGAACGACCATAAGGTGCCCGATGGAGCAATAGACCCTGGGAGACAGGTCGGCCGGAGGACGATGTATTGAATCGCGACGCAATTTGTGTGTTCCATCGTCATGAACAGGCTCTGAACCTTACAATTAACTATCAGTTTTGCGTCGGATTCGAAAATCTAGACTCACGGGATATCGACCATAAGGTGCCCGAGGCAGCAATTGACCCTTGGAGACAGGTCGGCCGGAGGACGATGTATTGAATCGCGACGCGATTTGTGTGTTCCATTGTCATTAATTGGCTCTGAACGTTACAATTAACTGTCAGTTTTGCGTCGGATTCGAAAATCTAGACTCACAGGAGAACGACCATAAGGTGTCCGAGGCAGCAATAGACCCTTGGAGACAAGTCGGCTGGAGGACGATGTATTGAATCGCGACGCGATTTGTGAGTTCCATTGTCATTTACAGGCACTGAACGTTACAATTAACTGTCAGGTTTGCGTCGGATTCGAAAATCTAGACTCACAGGAGATCGACCATAAGGTGCCCGAGGCAGGTCGGCCGGAGGACGATGTATTGAATCGCGACGCAATTTGTGTGTTCCATTGTCATTTAGATGCTCTGAACCTTACAATTAACTGTCAGTTTTGCGTCGGATTCGAAAATCTAGACTCACAGAGGAACGACCGTAAGGTGCCCGAGGCAGCACTAGGCCCTTGGAGACAATTCGGCTGGAGGACGATGTATTGAATCGCGACGCGATTTGTGTGTTCCATCGTCATTAACAGGGTCTGAACGTTACAATTAACTGTCAGTTTTGCGTCGGATTCGAAAATCTAGACTCACAGGAGAACGACCATAAGGTGCCCGAGGCAGCAATAGACCCTTGGAGACAGGTCGGCCGGAGGACGATGTATTGAAGCGCGACGGGATTTGTGTGTTCCATCGTCATGAAGAGGCTCTGAACGTTACAATTAACTGTCAGTTTTGCGTCGGATTCGAAAATCTAGACTCACAGGACATCGACCATAAGGTGCCCGAGGCAGCAATAGACCCTTGGAGACAAGTCGGCTGGAAGACGATGTATTGAATCGCGACGCAATTTGTGTGTTCCATCGTCATTAACAGGCTCTGAACGTTACAATTAACTGCGTCGGATTCGAAATTCTAGACTCACAGGAGATCGACCATAAGGTGCCCGAGGCAGCAATAGACCCTTGGAGACATGTCGGCCGGAGGACGATGTATTGAATCGCGACGCGATTTGTGTGTTCCATTGTCATTAAGAGGCTATGAACCTTACAATTAACTGTCAGTTTTGCGTCGGATTCGAAAATCTAGACTCACAGGAGAACGACCATACGGTGTCCGAGGCAGCACTAGACCCTTGGAGACAAGTCGGCTGGAGGACGATGTATTGAATCGCGACGCAATTTGTGTGTTCCATCGTCATGAAGAGGCTCTGAACGTTACAATTAACTGTCAGTTTTGCGTCGGATTCGAAAATCTAGACTCACAGGAGATCGACCATAAGGTGGCCGAGGCAGCAATAGACCCTTGGAGACAGGTCGGCCGGAATACGATGTATTGAATCGCGACGGGATTTGTGTGTTCCATCGTCATTAACAGGCTCTGAACGTTATAAATTAACTGTCAGTTTTGCGTCGGATTCGAAAATCTAGACTCACAGGAGATCGACCATAAGGTGCCCGAGGCAGCAATAGACCCTTGGAGACAGGTCGGCCGGAGGACGATGTATTGAATCGCGACGCGATTTGTGTGTTCCATTGTCATTAATTGGCTCTGAACGTTACAATTAACTGTCAGTTTTGCGTCGGATTCGAAAATCTAGACTCACAGGAGAACGACCATAAGGTGTCCGAGGCAGCACTAGACCCTTGGACACAAGTCGGCTGGAGGACGATGTATTGAATCGCGACGCGATTTGTGAGTTCCATCGTCATTAACAGGCTCTGAACGTTACAATTAACTGTCAGTTTTGCGTCGGATACGAAAATCTAGACTCACAGGAGATCGACCATAAGGTGCCCGAGGCAGCAATAGACTCTTGGAGACATGTCGGCCGGAGGACGATGTATTGAATCGCGACGCGATTTGTGTGTTCCATCGTCATTAACAGGCTCTGAACGTTACAATCAACTGTCAGTTTTGCGTCGGATTCGAAAATCTAGACTCAGAGGAGAACGACCATAAGGTGCCCGAGGCAGCAATAGACCCTTGGAGAGAGGTCGGCCGGAGGACGATGTATTGAATCGCGACGCGATTTGTGTGTTCCATCGTCATTAACAGGCTCTGAACGTTACAATCAACTGTCAGTTTTGCGTCGGATTCGAAAATCTAGACTCAGAGGAGAACGACCATAAGGTGCCCGAGGCAGCAATAGACCCTTGGAGAGAGGTCGGCCGGAGGACGATGTATTGAATCGCGACGCAATTTGTGTGTTCCATCGTCATTAACAGGCTCTGAACGTTACAATTAACTGTCAGTTTTGCGTCGGATTCGAAAATCTAGACTCACAGGAGAACGACCATAAGGTGCCCGAGGGAGCAATAGACCCTGGGAGACAGGTCGGCCGGAGGACGATGTATTGAATCGCGACGCAATTTGTGTGTTCCATCGTCATGAACAGGCTCTGAACCTTACAATTAACTGTCAGTTTTGCGTCGGATTCGAAAATCTAGACTCACAGGAGATCGACCATAAGGTGGCCGAGGCAGCAATAGACCCTTGGAGACAGGTCGGCCGGAGGACGATGTATTGAATCGCGACGGGATTTGTGTGTTCCATCGTCATGAAGAGGCTCTGAACGTTACAATTAACTGTCAGTTTTGCGTCGGATTCGAAAATCTAGACTCACAGGAGATCGACCATAAGGTGCCCGAGGCAGCAATAGACCCTTGGAGACAGGTCGGCCGGAGGACGATGTATTGAATCGCGGCGGGATTTGTGTGCTCCATCGTCATTAACAGGCTCTGAACGTTACAATTAACAGTCAGTTTTGCGTCGGATTCGAAAATCTAGACTCACAGGAGATCGACCATAAGGTGCCCGAGGCAGCAATAGACTCTTGGAGACAGGTCGGCCGGAGGACGATGTATTGAATCGCGACGCAATTTGTGTGTTCCATCGTCATTAAGAGGCTCTGAACCTTACAATTAACTGTCAGTTTTGCGTCGGATTCGAAAATCTAGACTCACAGGAGAACGACCATAAGGTGCCCGAGGCAGCACTAGACCCTTGGAGACAAGTCCGCTGGAGGACGATGTATTGAATCGCGACGCGATTTGTGTGTTCCATCGTCATTAACAGGCTCTGAACGTTACAATCAACTGTCAGTTTTGCGTCGGATTCCAAAATCTAGACTCACAGGAGAACGACCATAAGGTGCCCGATGGAGTAATAGACCCTGGGAGACAGGTCGGCCGGAGGACGATGTATTGAATCGCGACGCAATTTGTGTGTTCCATCGTCATGAACAGGCTCTGAACCTTACAATTAACTATCAGTTTTGCGTCGGATTCGAAAATCTAGACTCACGGGAGATCGACCATAAGGTGCCCGAGGCAGCAATTGACCCTTGGAGACAGGTCGGCCGGAGGACGATGTATTGAATCGCGACGCGATTTGTGTGTTCCATTGTCATTAATTGGCTCTGAACGTTACAATTAACTGTCAGTTTTGCGTCGGATTCGAAAATCTAGACTCACAGGAGAACGACCATAAGGTGTCCGAGGCAGCACTAGACCCTTGGAGACAAGTCGGCTGGAGGACGATGTATTGAATCGCGACGCGATTTGTGAGTTCCATTGTCATTTACAGGCACTGAACGTTACAATTAACTGTCAGGTTTGCGTCGGATTCGAAAATCTAGACTCACAGGAGATCGACCATAAGGTGCCCGAGGCAGCAATAGACCCTTGGAGACAGGTCGGCCGGAGGACGATGTATTGAATCGCGACGCAATTTGTGTGTTCCATTGTCATTTAGATGCTCTGAACCTTACAATTAACTGTCAGTTTTGCGTCGGATTCGAAAATCTAGACTCACAGAGGAACGACCGTAAGGTGCCCGAGGCAGCACTAGGCCCTTGGAGACAATTCGGCTGGAGGACGATGTATTGAATCGCGACGCGATTTGTGTGTTCCATCGTCATTAACAGGGTCTGAACGTTACAATTAACTGTCAGTTTTGCGTCGGATTCGAAAATCTAGACTCACAGGAGAACGACCATAAGGTGCCCGAGGCAGCAATAGACCCTTGGAGACAGGTCGGCCGGAGGACGATGTATTGAAGCGCGACGGGATTTGTGTGTTCCATCGTCATGAAGAGGCTCTGAACGTTACAATTAACTGTCAGTTTTGCGTCGGATTCGAAAATCTAGACTCACAGGACATCGACCATAAGGTGCCCGAGGCAGCAATAGACCCTTGGAGACAAGTCGGCTGGAAGACGATGTATTGAATCGCGACGCAATTTGTGTGTTCCATCGTCATTAACAGGCTCTGAACGTTACAATTAACTGCGTCGGATTCGAAATTCTAGACTCACAGGAGATCGACCATAAGGTGCCCGAGGCAGCAATAGACCCTTGGAGACATGTCGGCCGGAGGACGATGTATTGAATCGCGACGCGATTTGTGTGTTCCATTGTCATTAAGAGGCTCTGAACCTTACAATTAACTGTCAGTTTTGCGTCGGATTCGAAAATCTAGACTCACAGGAGAACGACCATACGGTGTCCGAGGCAGCACTAGACCCTTGGAGACAAGTCGGCTGGAGGACGATGTATTGAATCGCGACGCAATTTGTGTGTTCCATCGTCATGAAGAGGCTCTGAACGTTACAATTAACTGTCAGTTTTGCGTCGGATTCGAAAATCTAGACTCACAGGAGATCGACCATAAGGTGGCCGAGGCAGCAATAGACCCTTGGAGACAGGTCGGCCGGAATACGATGTATTGAATCGCGACGGGATTTGTGTGTTCCATCGTCATTAACAGGCTCTGAACGTTATAAATTAACTGTCAGTTTTGCGTCGGATTCGAAAATCTAGACTCACAGGAGAACGACCATAAGGTGTCCGAGGCAGCACTAGACCCTTGGACACAAGTCGGCTGGAGGACGATGTATTGAATCGCGACGCGATTTGTGAGTTCCATCGTCATTAACAGGCTCTGAACGTTACAATTAACTGTCAGTTTTGCGTCGGATACGAAAATCTAGACTCACAGGAGATCGACCATAAGGTGCCCGAGGCAGCAATAGACTCTTGGAGACATGTCGGCCGGAGGACGATGTATTGAATCGCGACGCGATTTGTGTGTTCCATCGTCATTAACAGGCTCTGAACGTTACAATCAACTGTCAGTTTTGCGTCGGATTCGAAAATCTAGACTCAGAGGAGAACGACCATAAGGTGCCCGAGGCAGCAATAGACCCTTGGAGAGAGGTCGGCCGGAGGACGATGTATTGAATCGCGACGCGATTTGTGTGTTCCATCGTCATTAACAGGCTCTGAACGTTACAATCAACTGTCAGTTTTGCGTCGGATTCGAAAATCTAGACTCAGAGGAGAACGACCATAAGGTGCCCGAGGCAGCAATAGACCCTTGGAGAGAGGTCGGCCGGAGGACGATGTATTGAATCGCGACGCAATTTGTGTGTTCCATCGTCATTAACAGGCTCTGAACGTTACAATTAACTGTCAGTTTTGCGTCGGATTCGAAAATCTAGACTCACAGGAGAACGACCATAAGGTGCCCGAGGGAGCAATAGACCCTGGGAGACAGGTCGGCCGGAGGACGATGTATTGAATCGCGACGCGATTTGTGTGTTCCATCGTCATGAACAGGCTCTGAACCTTACAATTAACTGTCAGTTTTGCGTCGGATTCGAAAATCTAGACTCACAGGAGATCGACCATAAGGTGGCCGAGGCAGCAATAGACCCTTGGAGACAGGTCGGCCGGAATACGATGTATTGAATCGCGACGGGATTTGTGTGTTCCATCGTCATTAACAGGCTCTGAACGTTATAAATTAACTGTCAGTTTTGCGTCGGATTCGAAAATCTAGACTCACAGGAGATCGACCATAAGGTGCCCGAGGCAGCAATAGACCCTTGGAGACAGGTCGGCCGGAGGACGATGTATTGAATCGCGACGCGATTTGTGTGTTCCATTGTCATTAAGAGGCTCTGAACCTTACAATTAACTGTCAGTTTTGCGTCGGATTCGAAAATCTAGACTCACAGGAGAACGACCATACGGTGTCCGAGGCAGCACTAGACCCTTGGAGACAAGTCGGCTGGAGGACGATGTATTGAATCGCGACGCAATTTGTGTGTTCCATCGTCATGAAGAGGCTCTGAACGTTACAATTAACTGTCAGTTTTGCGTCGGATTCGAAAATCTAGACTCACAGGAGATCGACCATAAGGTGGCCGAGGCAGCAATAGACCCTTGGAGACAGGTCGGCCGGAATACGATGTATTGAATCGCGACGGGATTTGTGTGTTCCATCGTCATTAACAGGCTCTGAACGTTATAAATTAACTGTCAGTTTTGCGTCGGATTCGAAAATCTAGACTCACAGGAGATCGACCATAAGGTGCCCGAGGCAGCAATTGACCCTTGGAGACAGGTCGGCCGGAGGACGATGTATTGAATCGCGACGCGATTTGTGTGTTCCATTGTCATTAATTGGCTCTGAACGTTACAATTAACTGTCAGTTTTGCGTCGGATTCGAAAATCTAGACTCACAGGAGAACGACCATAAGGTGTCCGAGGCAGCACTAGACCCTTGGACACAAGTCGGCTGGAGGACGATGTATTGAATCGCGACGCGATTTGTGAGTTCCATCGTCATTAACAGGCTCTGAACGTTACAATTAACTGTCAGTTTTGCGTCGGATACGAAAATCTAGATTCACAGGAGATCGACCATAAGGTGCCCGAGGCAGCAATAGACTCTTCGAGACATGTCGGCCGGAGGACGATGTATTGAATCGCGACGCGATTTGTGTGTTCCATCGTCATTAACAGGCTCTGAACGTTACAATCAACTGTCAGTTTTGCGTCGGATTCGAAAATCTAGACTCAGAGGAGAACGACCATAAGGTGCCCGAGGCAGCAATAGACCCTTGGAGAGAGGTCGGCCGGAGGACGATGTATTGAATCGCGACGCGATTTGTGTGTTCCATCGTCATTAACAGGCTCTGAACGTTACAATCAACTGTCAGTTTTGCGTCGGATTCGAAAATCTAGACTCAGAGGAGAACGACCATAAGGTGCCCGAGGCAGCAATAGACCCTTGGAGAGAGGTCGGCCGGAGGACGATGTATTGAATCGCGACGCAATTTGTGTGTTCCATCGTCATTAACAGGCTCTGAACGTTACAATTAACTGTCAGTTTTGCGTCGGATTCGAAAATCTAGACTCACAGGAGAACGACCATAAGGTGCCCGAGGGAGCAATAGACCCTGGGAGACAGGTCGGCCGGAGGACGATGTATTGAATCGCGACGCAATTTGTGTGTTCCATCGTCATGAACAGGCTCTGAACCTTACAATTAACTGTCAGTTTTGCGTCGGATTCGAAAATCTAGACTCACAGGAGATCGACCATAAGGTGGCCGAGGCAGCAATAGACCCTTGGAGACAGGTCGGCCGGAGGACGATGTATTGAATCGCGACGGGATTTGTGTGTTCCATCGTCATTAACAGGCTCTGAACGTTATAAATTAACTGTCAGTTTTGCGTCGGATTCGAAAATCTAGACTCACAGGAGAACGACCATAAGGTGCCCGAGGCAGCACTAGACCCTTGGAGACAAGTCGGCTGGAGGACGATGTATTGAATCGCGACGCGATATGTGTGTTCCATCGTCATTAACAGGCTCTGAACGTTACAATCAACTGTCAGTTTTGCGTCGGATTCGAAAATCTAGACTCACAGGAGAACGACCATAAGGTGCCCGAGGCAGCAATAGACCCTTGGAGACAGGTCGGCCGGAGGACGATGTATTGAATCGCGACGCAATTTGTGTGTTCCATCGTCATTAACAGGCTCTCAACGTTACAATTAACTGACAGTTTTGCGTCGGATTCGAAAATCTAGACTCACAGGAGATCGACCATAAGGTGGCCGAGGCAGCAATAGACCCTTCGAGACAGGTCGGCCGGAGGACGATGTATTGAATCGCGACGGGATTTGTGTGTTCCATCGTCATTAACAGGCTCTGAACGTTACAATTAACTGTCAGTTTTGCGTCGGATTCGAAAATCTAGACTCACAGGAGATCGACCATAAGGTGCCCGAGGCAGCAATAGACCCTTGGAGACAGGTCGGCCGGAGGACGATGTATTGAATCGCGACGCTATTTGTGTGTTCCATCGTCATTTTCAGGCTCTGAACGTTACAATTAACTGTCAGTTTTGCGTCGGATTCGAAAATCTAGACTCACAGGAGATCGACCATAAGGTGCCCGAGGCAGCAATAGATCCTTGGAGACAGGTCGGCCGGAGGACGATGTATTGAATCGCGACGGGATTTGTGTGTTCCATCGTCATTAACAGGCTCTGAACGTTACAATTAACTGTCAGTTTTGCGTCGGATTCGAAAATCTAGACTCACAGGAGATCGACCATAAGGTGCCCGAGGCAGCAATAGACTCTTGGAGACAGGTCGGCCGGAGGACGATGTATTGAATCGCGACGCAATTTGTGTGTTCCATCGTCATTAACAGGCTCTGAACGTTACAATTAACTGTCAGTTTTACGTCGGATTCGAAAATCTAGACTCACAGGAGAACGACCATAAGGTGCCCGAGGCAGCACTAGACCCTTGGAGACAAGTCCGCTGGAGGACGATGTATTGAATCGCGACGCGATTTGTGTGTTCCATCGTCATTAACAGGCTCTGAACGTTACAATCAACTGTCAGTTTTGCGTCGGATTCCAAAATCTAGACTCACAGGAGAACGACCATAAGGTGCCCGATGGAGCAATAGACCCTGGGAGACAGGTCGGCCGGAGGACGATGTATTGAATCGCGACGCAATTTGTGTGTTCCATCGTCATGAACAGGCTCTGAACCTTACAATTAACTATCAGTTTTGCGTCGGATTCGAAAATCTAGACTCACGGGAGATCGACCATAAGGTGCCCGAGGCAGCAATTGACCCTTGGAGACAGGTCGGCCGGAGGACGATGTATTGAATCGCGACGCGATTTGTGTGTTCCATTGTCATTAATTGGCTCTGAACGTTACAATTAACTGTCAGGTTTGCGTCGGATTCGAAAATCTAGACTCACAGGAGATCGACCATAAGGTGCCCGAGGCAGCAATAGACCCTTGGAGACAGGTCGGCCGGAGGACGATGTATTGAATCGCGACGCAATTTGTGTGTTCCATTGTCATTTAGATGCTCTGAACCTTACAATTAACTGTCAGTTTTGCGTCGGATTCGAAAATCTAGACTCACAGAGGAACGACCGTAAGGTGCCCGAGGCAGCACTAGGCCCTTGGAGACAATTCGGCTGGAGGACGATGTATTGAATCGCGACGCGATTTGTGTGTTCCATCGTCATTAACAGGGTCTGAACGTTACAATTAACTGTCAGTTTTGCGTCGGATTCGAAAATCTAGACTCACAGGAGAACGACCATAAGGTGCCCGAGGCAGCAATAGACCGTTGGAGACAGGTCGGCCGGAGGACGATGTATTGAAGCGCGACGGGATTTGTGTGTTCCATCGTCATGAAGAGGCTCTGAACGTTACAATTAACTGTCAGTTTTGCGTCGGATTCGAAAATCTAGACTCACAGGACATCGACCATAAGGTGCCCGAGGCAGCAATAGACCCTTGGAGACAAGTCGGCTGGAAGACGATGTATTGAATCGCGACGCAATTTGTGTGTTCCATCGTCATTAACAGGCTCTGAACGTTACAATTAACTGCGTCGGATTCGAAATTCTAGACTCACAGGAGATCGACCATAAGGTGCCCGAGGCAGCAATAGACTCTTGGAGACAGGTCGGCCGGAGGACGATGTATTGAATCGCGACGCAATTTGTGTGTTCCATCGTCATTAACAGGCTCTGAACGTTACAATTAACTGTCAGTTTTACGTCGGATTCGAAAATCTAGACTCACAGTAGAACGACCATAAGGTGCCCGAGGCAGCACTAGACCCTTGGAGACAAGTCCGCTGGAGGACGATGTATTGAATCGCGACGCGATTTGTGTGTTCCATCGTCATTAACAGGCTCTGAACGTTACAATCAACTGTCAGTTTTGCGTCGGATTCGAAAATCTAGACTCACAGGAGATCGACCATAAGGTGCCCGAGGCAGCAATAGACCCTTGGAGACAGGTCGGCCGGAGGACGATGTACTGAATCGCGACGCTATTTGTGTGTTCCATCGTCATTTTCAGGCTCTGAACGTTACAATTAACTGTCAGTTTTGCGTCGGATTCGAAAATCTAGACTCACAGGAGATCGACCATAAGGTGCCCGAGGCAGCAATAGATCCTTGGAGACAGGTCGGCCGGAGGACGATGTATTGAATCGCGACGGGATTTGTGTGTTCCATCGTCATTAACAGGCTCTGAACGTTACAATTAACTGTCAGTTTTGCGTCGGATTCGAAAATCTAGACTCACAGGAGATCGACCATAAGGTGCCCGAGGCAGCAATAGACTCTTGGAGACAGGTCGGCCGGAGGACGATGTATTGAATCGCGACGCAATTTGTGTGTTCCATCGTCATTAACAGGCTCTGAACGTTACAATTAACTGTCAGTTTTACGTCGGATTCGAAAATCTAGACTCACAGGAGAACGACCATAAGGTGCCCGAGGCAGCACTAGACCCTTGGAGACAAGTCCGCTGGAGGACGATGTATTGAATCGCGACGCGATTTGTGTGTTCCATCGTCATTAACAGGCTCTGAACGTTACAATCAACTGTCAGTTTTGCGTCGGATTCCAAAATCTAGACTCACAGGAGAACGACCATAAGGTGCCCGATGGAGCAATAGACCCTGGGAGACAGGTCGGCCGGAGGACGATGTATTGAATCGCGACGCAATTTGTGTGTTCCATCGTCATGAACAGGCTCTGAACCTTACAATTAACTATCAGTTTTGCGTCGGATTCGAAAATCTAGACTCACGGGAGATCGACCATAAGGTGCCCGAGGCAGCAATTGACCCTTGGAGACAGGTCGGCCGGAGGACGATGTATTGAATCGCGACGCGATTTGTGTGTTCCATTGTCATTAATTGGCTCTGAACGTTACAATTAACTGTCAGTTTTGCGTCGGATTCGAAAATCTAGACTCACAGGAGAACGACCATAAGGTGTCCGAGGCAGCACTAGACCCTTGGAGACAAGTCGGCTGGAGGACGATGTATTGAATCGCGACGCGATTTGTGAGTTCCATTGTCATTTACAGGCACTGAACGTTACAATTAACTGTCAGGTTTGCGTCGGATTCGAAAATCTAGACTCACAGGAGATCGACCATAAGGTGCCCGAGGCAGCAATAGACCCTTGGAGACAGGTCGGCCGGAGGACGATGTATTGAATCGCGACGCAATTTGTGTGTTCCATTGTCATTTAGATGCTCTGAACCTTACAATTAACTGTCAGTTTTGCGTCGGATTCGAAAATCTAGACTCACAGAGGAACGACCGTAAGGTGCCCGAGGCAGCACTAGGCCCTTGGAGACAATTCGGCTGGAGGACGATGTATTGAATCGCGACGCGATTTGTGTGTTCCATCGTCATTAACAGGGTCTGAACGTTACAATTAACTGTCAGTTTTGCGTCGGATTCGAAAATCTAGACTCACAGGAGAACGACCATAAGGTGCCCGAGGCAGCAATAGACCGTTGGAGACAGGTCGGCCGGAGGACGATGTATTGAAGCGCGACGGGATTTGTGTGTTCCATCGTCATGAAGAGGCTCTGAACGTTACAATTAACTGTCAGTTTTGCGTCGGATTCGAAAATCTAGACTCACAGGACATCGACCATAAGGTGCCCGAGGCAGCAATAGACCCTTGGAGACAAGTCGGCTGGAAGACGATGTATTGAATCGCGACGCAATTTGTGTGTTCCATCGTCATTAACAGGCTCTGAACGTTACAATTAACTGCGTCGGATTCGAAATTCTAGACTCACAGGAGATCGACCATAAGGTGCCCGAGGCAGCAATAGACCCTTGGAGACATGTCGGCCGGAGGACGATGTATTGAATCGCGACGCGATTTGTGTGTTCCATTGTCATTAAGAGGCTCTGAACCTTACAATTAACTGTCAGTTTTGCGTCGGATTCGAAAATCTAGACTCACAGGAGAACGACCATACGGTGTCCGAGGCAGCACTAGACCCTTGGAGACAAGTCGGCTGGAGGACGATGTATTGAATCGCGACGCAATTTGTGTGTTCCATCGTCATGAAGAGGCTCTGAACGTTACAATTAACTGTCAGTTTTGCGTCGGATTCGAAAATCTAGACTCACAGGAGATCGACCATAAGGTGGCCGAGGCAGCAATAGACCCTTGGAGACAGGTCGGCCGGAATACGATGTATTGAATCGCGACGGGATTTGTGTGTTCCATCGTCATTAACAGGCTCTGAACGTTATAAATTAACTGTCAGTTTTGCGTCGGATTCGAAAATCTAGACTCACAGGAGATCGACCATAAGGTGCCCGAGGCAGCAATAGACCCTTGGAGACAGGTCGGCCGGAGGACGATGTATTGAATCGCGACGCGATTTGTGTGTTCCATTGTCATTAATTGGCTCTGAACGTTACAATTAACTGTCAGTTTTGCGTCGGATTCGAAAATCTAGACTCACAGGAGAACGACCATAAGGTGTCCGAGGCAGCACTAGACCCTTGGACACAAGTCGGCTGGAGGACGATGTATTGAATCGCGACGCGATTTGTGAGTTCCATCGTCATTAACAGGCTCTGAACGTTACAATTAACTGTCAGTTTTGCGTCGGATACGAAAATCTAGACTCACAGGAGATCGACCGTAAGGTGCCCGAGGCAGCAATAGACTCTTGGAGACATGTCGGCCGGAGGACGATGTATTGAATCGCGACGCGATTTGTGTGTTCCATCGTCATTAACAGGCTCTGAACGTTACAATCAACTGTCAGTTTTGCGTCGGATTCGAAAATCTAGACTCAGAGGAGAACGACCATAAGGTGCCCGAGGCAGCAATAGACCCTTGGAGAGAGGTCGGCCGGAGGACGATGTATTGAATCGCGACGCGATTTGTGTGTTCCATCGTCATTAACAGGCTCTGAACGTTACAATCAACTGTCAGTTTTGCGTCGGATTCGAAAATCTAGACTCAGAGGAGAACGACCATAAGGTGCCCGAGGCAGCAATAGACCCTTGGAGAGAGGTCGGCCGGAGGACGATGTATTGAATCGCGACGCAATTTGTGTGTTCCATCGTCATTAACAGGCTCTGAACGTTACAATTAACTGTCAGTTTTGCGTCGGATTCGAAAATCTAGACTCACAGGAGAACGACCATAAGGTGCCCGAGGGAGCAATAGACCCTGGGAGACAGGTCGGCTGGAGGACGATGTATTGAATCGCGACGCAATTTGTGTGTTCCATCGTCATGAACAGGCTCTGAACCTTACAATTAACTGTCAGTTTTGCGTCGGATTCGAAAATCTAGACTCACAGGAGATCGACCATAAGGTGGCCGAGGCAGCAATAGACCCTTGGAGACAGGTCGGCCGGAGGACGATGTATTGAATCGCGACGGGATTTGTGTGTTCCATCGTCATTAACAGGCTCTGAACGTTATAAATTAACTGTCAGTTTTGCGTCGGATTCGAAAATCTAGACTCACAGGAGATCGACCATAAGGTGCCCGAGGCAGCAATAGACCCTTGGAGACAGGTCGGCCGGAGGACGATGTATTGAATCGCGACGCGATTTGTGTGTTCCATCGTCATTAACAGGCTCTGAACGTTACAATTAACTGTCAGTTTTGCGTCGGATACGAAAATCTAGACTCACAGGAGATCGACCATAAGGTGCCCGAGGCAGCAATAGACTCTTGGAGACAGGTCGGCCGGAGGACGATGTATTGAATCGCGACGCGATTTGTGTGTTCCATCGTCATTAACAGGCTCTGAACGTTACAATCAACTGTCAGTTTTGCGTCGGGTTCGAAAATCTAGACTCAGAGGAGAACGACCATAAGGTGCCCGAGGCAGCAATAGACCCTTGGAGAGAGGTCGGTCGGAGGACGATGTATTGAATCGCGACGCAATTTGTGTGTTCCATCGTCATTAACAGGCTCTGAACGTTACAATTAACTGCGTCGGATTCGAAATTCTAGACTCACAGGAGATCGACCATAAGGTGCCCGAGGCAGCAATAGACCCTTGGAGACATGTCGGCCGGAGGACGATGTATTGAATCGCGACGCGATTTGTGTGTTCCATTGTCATTAAGAGGCTCTGAACCTTACAATTAACTGTCAGTTTTGCGTCGGATTCGAAAATCTAGACTCACAGGAGAACGACCATACGGTGTCCGAGGCAGCACTAGACCCTTGGAGACAAGTCGGCTGGAGGACGATGTATTGAATCGCGACGCAATTTGTGTGTTCCATCGTCATGAAGAGGCTCTGAACGTTACAATTAACTGTCAGTTTTGCGTCGGATTCGAAAATCTAGACTCACAGGAGATCGACCATAAGGTGGCCGAGGCAGCAATAGACCCTTGGAGACAGGTCGGCCGGAATACGATGTATTGAATCGCGACGGGATTTGTGTGTTCCATCGTCATTAACAGGCTCTGAACGTTATAAATTAACTGTCAGTTTTGCGTCGGATTCGAAAATCTAGACTCACAGGAGATCGACCATAAGGTGCCCGAGGCAGCAATAGACCCTTGGAGACAGGTCGGCCGGAGGACGATGTATTGAATCGCGACGCGATTTGTGTGTTCCATTGTCATTAATTGGCTCTGAACGTTACAATTAACTGTCAGTTTTGCGTCGGATTCGAAAATCTAGACTCACAGGAGAACGACCATAAGGTGTCCGAGGCAGCACTAGACCCTTGGACACAAGTCGGCTGGAGGACGATGTATTGAATCGCGACGCGATTTGTGAGTTCCATCGTCATTAACAGGCTCTGAACGTTACAATTAACTGTCAGTTTTGCGTCGGATACGAAAATCTAGACTCACAGGAGATCGACCATAAGGTGCCCGAGGCAGCAATAGACTCTTGGAGACATGTCGGCCGGAGGACGATGTATTGAATCGCGACGCGATTTGTGTGTTCCATCGTCATTAACAGGCTCTGAACGTTACAATCAACTGTCAGTTTTGCGTCGGATTCGAAAATCTAGACTCACAGGAGAACGACCATACGGTGCCCGAGGCAGCAATAGACCCTTGGAGACAGGTCGGCCGGAGGACGATGTATTGAATCGCGACGCGATTTGTGTGTTCCATCGTCATTAACAGGCTCTGAACGTTACAATCAACTGTCAGTTTTGCGTCGGATTCGAAAATCTAGACTCAGAGGAGAACGACCATAAGGTGCCCGAGGCAGCAATAGACCCTTGGAGAGAGGTCGGCCGGAGGACGATGTATTGAATCGCGACGCAATTTGTGTGTTCCATCGTCATTAACAGGCTCTGAACGTTTCAATTAACTGTCAGTTTTGCGTCGGATTCGAAAATCTAGACTCACAGGAGAACGACCATAAGGTGCCCGAGGGAGCAATAGACCCTGGGAGACAGGTCGGCTGGAGGACGATGTATTGAATCGCGACGCGATTTGTGTGTTCCATCGTCATGAACAGGCTCTGAACCTTACAATTAACTGTCAGTTTTGCGTCGGATTCGAAAATCTAGACTCACAGGAGATCGACCATAAGGTGGCCGAGGCAGCAATAGACCCTTGGAGACAGGTCGGCCGGAATACGATGTATTGAATCGCGACGGGATTTGTGTGTTCCATCGTCATGAACAGGCTCTGAACGTTATAAATTAACTGTCAGTTTTGCGTCGGATTCGAAAATCTAGACTCACAGGAGATCGACCATAAGGTGCCCGAGGCAGCAATAGACCCTTGGAGACAGGTCGGCCGGAGGACGATGTATTGAATCGCGACGCGATTTGTGTGTTCCATTGTCATTAAGAGGCTCTGAACCTTACAATTAACTGTCAGTTTTGCGTCGGATTCGAAAATCTAGACTCACAGGAGAACGACCATACGGTGTCCGAGGCAGCACTAGACCCTTGGAGACAAGTCGGCTGGAGGACGATGTATTGAATCGCGACGCAATTTGTGTGTTCCATCGTCATGAAGAGGCTCTGAACGTTACAATTAACTGTCAGTTTTGCGTCGGATTCGAAAATCTAGACTCACAGGAGATCGACCATAAGGTGGCCGAGGCAGCAATAGACCCTTGGAGACAGGTCGGCCGGAATACGATGTATTGAATCGCGACGGGATTTGTGTGTTCCATCGTCATTAACAGGCTCTGAACGTTATAAATTAACTGTCAGTTTTGCGTCGGATTCGAAAATCTAGACTCACAGGAGATCGACCATAAGGTGCCCGAGGCAGCAATTGACCCTTGGAGACAGGTCGGCCGGAGGACGATGTATTGAATCGCGACGCGATTTGTGTGTTCCATTGTCATTAATTGGCTCTGAACGTTACAATTAACTGTCAGTTTTGCGTCGGATTCGAAAATCTAGACTCACAGGAGAACGACCATAAGGTGTCCGAGGCAGCACTAGACCCTTGGACACAAGTCGGCTGGAGGACGATGTATTGAATCGCGACGCGATTTGTGAGTTCCATCGTCATTAACAGGCTCTGAACGTTACAATTAACTGTCAGTTTTGCGTCGGATACGAAAATCTAGACTCACAGGAGATCGACCATAAGGTGCCCGAGGCAGCAATAGACTCTTGGAGACATGTCGGCCGGAGGACGATGTATTGAATCGCGACGCGATTTGTGTGTTCCATCGTCATTAACAGGCTCTGAACGTTACAATCAACTGTCAGTTTTGCGTCGGATTCGAAAATCTAGACTCAGAGGAGAACGACCATAAGGTGCCCGAGGCAGCAATAGACCCTTGGAGAGAGGTCGGCCGGAGGACGATGTATTGAATCGCGACGCGATTTGTGTGTTCCATCGTCATTAACAGGCTCTGAACGTTACAATCAACTGTCAGTTTTGCGTCGGATTCGAAAATCTAGACTCAGAGGAGAACGACCATAAGGTGCCCGAGGCAGCAATAGACCCTTGGAGAGAGGTCGGCCGGAGGACGATGTATTGAATCGCGACGCAATTTGTGTATTCCATCGTCATTAACAGGCTCTGAACGTTACAATTAACTGTCAGTTTTGCGTCGGATTCGAAAATCTAGACTCACAGGAGAACGACCATAAGGTGCCCGAGGGAGCAATAGACCCTGGGAGACAGGTCGGCCGGAGGACGATGTATTGAATCGCGACGCAATTTGTGTGTTCCATCGTCATGAACAGGCTCTGAACCTTACAATTAACTGTCAGTTTTGCGTCGGATTCGAAAATCTAGACTCACAGGAGATCGACCATAAGGTGGCCGAGGCAGCAATAGACCCTTGGACACAAGTCGGCTGGAGGACGATGTATTGAATCGCGACGCGATTTGTGAGTTCCATTGTCATTTACAGGCACTGAACGTTACAATTAACTGTCAGGTTTGCGTCGGATTCGAAAATCTAGACTCACAGGAGATCGACCATAAGGTGCCCGAGGCAGCAATAGACCCTTGGAGACAGGTCGGCCGGAGGACGATGTATTGAATCGCGACGCAATTTGTGTGTTCCATTGTCATTTAGATGCTCTGAACCTTACAATTAACTGTCAGTTTTGCGTCGGATTCGAAAATCTAGACTCACAGAGGAACGACCATAAGGTGCCCGAGGCAGCACTAGGCCCTTGGAGACAATTCGGCTGGAGGACGATGTATTGAATCGCGACGCGATTTGTGTGTTCCATCGTCATTAACAGGCTCTGAACGTTACAATTAACTGTCAGTTTTGCGTCGGATTCGAAAATCTAGACTCACAGGAGAACGACCATAAGGTGCCCGAGGCAGCAATAGACCCTTGGAGACAGGTCGGCCGGAGGACGATGTATTGAATCGCGACGGGATTTGTGTGTTCCATCGTCATTAACAGGCTCTGAACGTTACAATTAACTGTCAGTTTTGCGTCGGATTCGAAAATCTAGACTCACAGGAGATCGACCATAAGGTGCCCGAGGCAGCAATAGACCCTTGGAGACAGGTCGGCCGGAGGACGATGTATTGAATCGCGACGGGATTTGTGTGTTCCATCGTCATTAACAGGCTCTGAACGTTACAATTAACTGTCAGTTTTGCGTCGGATTCGAAAATCTAGACTCACAGGAGATCGACCATAAGGTGCCCGAGGCAGCAATAGACCCTGGGAGACAGGTCGGCCGGAGGACGATGTATTGAATCGCGACGGGATTTGTGTGTTCCATCGTCATTAACAGGCTCTGAACGTTATAAATTAACTGTCAGTTTTGCGTCGGATTCGAAAATCTAGACTCACAGGAGATCGACCATAAGGTGCCCGAGGCAGCAATAGACCCTTGGAGACAGGTCGGCCGGAGGACGATGTATTGAATCGCGACGCGATTTGTGTGTTCCATTGTCATTAATTGGCTCTGAACGTTACAATTAACTGTCAGTTTTGCGTCGGATTCGAAAATCTAGACTCACAGGAGAACGACCATAAGGTGTCCGAGGCAGCACTAGACCCTTGGACACAAGTCGGCTGGAGGACGATGTATTGAATCGCGACGCGATTTGTGAGTTCCATTGTCATTTACAGGCACTGAACGTTACAATTAACTGTCAGGTTTGCGTCGGATTCGAAAATCTAGACTCACAGGAGATCGACCATAAGGTGCCCGAGGCAGCAATAGACCCTTGGAGACAGGTCGGCCGGAGGACGATGTATTGAATCGCGACGCAATTTGTGTGTTCCATTGTCATTTAGATGCTCTGAACCTTACAATTAACTGTCAGTTTTGCGTCGGATTCGAAAATCTAGACTCACAGAGGAACGACCATAAGGTGCCCGAGGCAGCACTAGGCCCTTGGAGACAATTCGGCTGGAGGACGATGTATTGAATCGCGACGCGATTTGTGTGTTCCATCGTCATTAACAGGCTCTGAACGTTACAATTAACTGTCAGTTTTGCGTCGGATTCGAAAATCTAGACTCACAGGAGAACGACCATAAGGTGCCCGAGGCAGCAATAGACCCTTGGAGACAGGTCGGCCGGAGGACGATGTATTGAATCGCGACGGGATTTGTGTGTTCCATCGTCATTAACAGGCTCTGAACGTTACAATTAACTGTCAGTTTTGCGTCGGATTCGAAAATCTAGACTCACAGGAGATCGACCATAAGGTGCCCGAGGCAGCAATAGACCCTTGGAGACAGGTCGGCCGGAGGACGATGTATTGAATCGCGACGGGATTTGTGTGTTCCATCGTCATTAACAGGCTCTGAACGTTACAATTAACTGTCAGTTTTGCGTCGGATTCGAAAATCTAGACTCACAGGAGATCGACCATAAGGTGCCCGAGGCAGCAATAGACCCTTGGAGACAGGTCGGCCGGAGGACGATGTATTGAATCGCGACGCTATTTGTGTGTTCCATCGTCATTTTCAGGCTCTAAACGTTACAATTAACTGTCAGTTTTGCGTCGGATTCGAAAATCTAGACTCACAGGAGATCGACCATAAGGTGCCCGAGGCAGCAATAGACCCTTGGAGACAGGTCGGCCGGAGGACGATGTATTGAATCGCGACGCGATTTGTGTGTTCCATCGTCATTAACAGGCTCTGAACGTTACAATCAACTGTCAGTTTTGCGTCGGATTCGAAAATCTAGACTCAGAGGAGAACGACCATAAGGTGCCCGAGGCAGCAATAGACCCTTGGAGAGAGGTCGGCCGGAGGACGATGTATTGAATCGCGACGCAATTTGTGTGTTCCATCGTCATTAACAGGCTCTGAACGTTACAATTAACTGTCAGTTTTGCGTCGGATTCGAAAATCTAGACTCACAGGAGAACGACCATAAGGTGCCCGAGGGAGCAATAGACCCTGGGAGACAGGTCGGCCGGAGGACGATGTATTGAATCGCGACGCGATTTGTGTGTTCCATCGTCATGAACAGGCTCTGAACCTTACAATTAACTGTCAGTTTTGCGTCGGATTCGAAAATCTAGACTCACAGGAGATCGACCATAAGGTGGCCGAGGCAGCAATAGACCCTTGGAGACAGGTCGGCCGGAATACGATGTATTGAATCGCGACGGGATTTGTGTGTTCCATCGTCATTAACAGGCTCTGAACGTTATAAATTAACTGTCAGTTTTGCGTCGGATTCGAAAATCTAGACTCACAGGAGATCGACCATAAGGTGCCCGAGGCAGCAATAGACCCTTGGAGACAGGTCGGCCGGAGGACGATGTATTGAATCGCGACGCGATTTGTGTGTTCCATTGTCATTAATTGGCTCTGAACGTTACAATTAACTGTCAGTTTTGCGTCGGATTCGAAAATCTAGACTCACAGGAGAACGACCATAAGGTGTCCGAGGCAGCACTAGACCCTTGGACACAAGTCGGCTGGAGGACGATGTATTGAATCGCGACGCGATTTGTGAGTTCCATTGTCATTTACAGGCACTGAACGTTACAATTAACTGTCAGGTTTGCGTCGGATTCGAAAATCTAGACTCACAGGAGATCGACCATAAGGTGCCCGAGGCAGCAATAGACCCTTGGAGACAGGTCGGCCGGAGGACGATGTATTGAATCGCGACGCAATTTGTGTGTTCCATTGTCATTTAGATGCTCTGAACCTTACAATTAACTGTCAGTTTTGCGTCGGATTCGAAAATCTAGACTCACAGAGGAACGACCATAAGGTGCCCGAGGCAGCACTAGGCCCTTGGAGACAATTCGGCTGGAGGACGATGTATTGAATCGCGACGGGATTTGTGTGTTCCATCGTCATTAACAGGCTCTGAACGTTACAATTAACTGTCACTTTTGCGTCGGATTCGAAAATCTAGACTCACAGGACATCGACCATAAGGTGCCCGAGGCAGCAATAGACCCTTGGAGACAAGTCGGCTGGAGGACGATCTATTGAATCGCGACGCAATTTGTGTGTTCCATCGTCATTAACAGGCTCTGAACGTTACAATTGTGTGTTCCATTGTCATAAATTGGCTCTGAACGTTACAATTAACTGTCAGTTTTGCGTCGGATTCGAAAATCTAGACTCACAGGAGAACGACCATAAGGTGTCCGAGGCAGCACTAGACCCTTGGACACAAGTCGGCTGGAGGACGATGTATTGAATCGCGACGCGATTTGTGAGTTCCATTGTCATTTACAGGCACTGAACGTTACAATTAACTGTCAGGTTTGCGTCGGATTCGAAAATCTAGACTCACAGGAGATCGACCATAAGGTGCCCGAGGCAGCAATAGACCCTTGGAGACAGGTCGGCCGGAGGACGATGTATTGAATCGCGACGGGATTTGTGTGTTCCATCGTCATTAACAGGCTCTGAACGTTACAATTAACTGTCAGTTTTGCGTCGGATTCGAAAATCTAGACTCACAGGAGATCGACCATAAGGTGCCCGAGGCAGCAATAGACCCTTGGAGACAGGTCGGCCGGAGGACGATGTATTGAATCGCGACGCTATTTGTGTGTTCCATCGTCATTTTCAGGCTCTGAACGTTACAATTAACTGTCAGTTTTGCGTCGGATTCGAAAATCTAGACTCACAGGAGATCGACCATAAGGTGCCCGAGGCAGCAATAGACCCTTGGAGACAGGTCGGCCGGAGGACGATGTATTGAATCGCGACGCGATTTGTGTGTTCCATCGTCATTAACAGGCTCTGAACGTTACAATTAACTGTCAGTTTTGCGTCGGATACGAAAATCTAGACTCACAGGAGATCGACCATAAGGTCCCGAGGCAGCAATAGACTCTTGGAGACATGTCGGCCGGAGGACGATGTATTGAATCGCGACGCGATTTGTGTGTTCCATCGTCATTAACAGGCTCTGAACGTTACAATTAACTGTCAGTTTTGCGTCGGATTCGAAAATCTAGACTCAGAGGAGAACGACCATAAGGTGCCCGAGGCAGCAATAGACCCTTGGAGAGAGGTCGGCCGGAGGACGATGTATTGAATCGCGACGCGATTTGTGTGTTCCATCGTCATTAACAGGCTCTGAACGTTACAATCAACTGTCAGTTTTGCGTCGGATTCGAAAATCTAGACTCAGAGGAGAACGACCATAAGGTGCCCGAGGCAGCAATAGACCCTTGGAGAGAGGTCGGCCGGAGGACGATGTATTGAATCGCGACGCAATTTGTGTGTTCCATCGTCATTAACAGGCTCTGAACGTTACAATTAACTGTCAGTTTTGCGTCGGATTCGAAAATCTAGACTCACAGGAGATCGACCATAAGGTGCCCGAGGCAGCAATAGACCCTTGGAGACATGTCGGCCGGAGGACGATGTATTGAATCGCGACGCGATTTGTGTGTTCCATTGTCATTAAGAGGCTCTGAACCTTACAATTAACTGTCAGTTTTGCGTCGGATTCGAAAATCTAGACTCACAGGAGAACGACCATACGGTGTCCGAGGCAGCACTAGACCCTTGGAGACAAGTCGGCTGGAGGACGATGTATTGAATCGCGACGCAATTTGTGTGTTCCATCGTCATGAAGAGGCTCTGAACGTTACAATTAACTGTCAGTTTTGCGTCGGATTCGAAAATCTAGACTCACAGGAGATCGACCATAAGGTGGCCGAGGCAGCAATAGACCCTTGGAGACAGGTCGGCCGGAATACGATGTATTGAATCGCGACGGGATTTGTGTGTTCCATCGTCATTAACAGGCTCTGAACGTTATAAATTAACTGTCAGTTTTGCGTCGGATTCGAAAATCTAGACTCACAGGAGATCGACCATAAGGTGCCCGAGGCAGCAATAGACCCTTGGAGACAGGTCGGCCGGAGGACGATGTATTGAATCGCGACGCGATTTGTGTGTTCCATTGTCATTAATTGGCTCTGAACGTTACAATTAACTGTCAGTTTTGCGTCGGATTCGAAAATCTAGACTCACAGGAGAACGACCATAAGGTGTCCGAGGCAGCACTAGACCCTTGGACACAAGTCGGCTGGAGGACGATGTATTGAATCGCGACGCGATTTGTGAGTTCCATTGTCATTTACAGGCACTGAACGTTACAATTAACTGTCAGGTTTGCGTCGGATTCGAAAATCTAGACTCACAGGAGATCGACCATAAGGTGCCCGAGGCAGCAATAGACCCTTGGAGACAGGTCGGCCGGAGGACGATGTATTGAATCGCGACGCAATTTGTGTGTTCCATTGTCATTTACAGGCACTGAACGTTACAATTAACTGTCAGGTTTGCGTCGGATTCGAAAATCTAGACTCACAGGAGATCGACCATAAGGTGCCCGAGGCAGCAATAGACCCTTGGAGACAGGTCGGCCGGAGGACGATGTATTGAATCGCGACGCAATTTGTGTGTTCCATTGTCATTTAGATGCTCTGAACCTTACAATTAACTGTCAGTTTTGCGTCGGATTCGAAAATCTAGACTCACAGAGGAACGACCATAAGGTGCCCGAGGCAGCACTAGGCCCTTGGAGACAATTCGGCTGGAGGACGATGTATTGAATCGCGACGCGATTTGTGTGTTCCATCGTCATTAACAGGCTCTGAACGTTACAATTAACTGTCAGTTTTGCGTCGGATTCGAAAATCTAGACTCAGAGGAGAACGACCATAAGGTGCCCGAGGCAGCAATAGACCCTTGGAGAGAGGTCGGCCGGAGGACGATGTATTGAATCGCGACGCGATTTGTGTGTTCCATCGTCATTAACAGGCTCTGAACGTTACAATCAACTGTCAGTTTTGCGTCGGATTCGAAAATCTAGACTCAGAGGAGAACGACCATAAGGTGCCCGAGGCAGCAATAGACCCTTGGAGAGAGGTCGGCCGGAGGACGATGTATTGAATCGCGACGCAATTTGTGTGTTCCATCGTCATTAACAGGCTCTGAACGTTACAATTAACTGTCAGTTTTGCGTCGGATTCGAAAATCTAGACTCACAGGAGATCGACCATAAGGTGCCCGAGGCAGCAATAGACCCTTGGAGACATGTCGGCCGGAGGACGATGTATTGAATCGCGACGCGATTTGTGTGTTCCATTGTCATTAAGAGGCTCTGAACCTTACAATTAACTGTCAGTTTTGCGTCGGATTCGAAAATCTAGACTCACAGGAGAACGACCATACGGTGTCCGAGGCAGCACTAGACCCTTGGAGACAAGTCGGCTGGAGGACGATGTATTGAATCGCGACGCAATTTGTGTGTTCCATCGTCATGAAGAGGCTCTGAACGTTACAATTAACTGTCAGTTTTGCGTCGGATTCGAAAATCTAGACTCACAGGAGATCGACCATAAGGTGGCCGAGGCAGCAATAGACCCTTGGAGACAGGTCGGCCGGAATACGATGTATTGAATCGCGACGGGATTTGTGTGTTCCATCGTCATTAACAGGCTCTGAACGTTATAAATTAACTGTCAGTTTTGCGTCGGATTCGAAAATCTAGACTCACAGGAGATCGACCATAAGGTGCCCGAGGCAGCAATAGACCCTTGGAGACAGGTCGGCCGGAGGACGATGTATTGAATCGCGACGCGATTTGTGTGTTCCATTGTCATTAATTGGCTCTGAACGTTACAATTAACTGTCAGTTTTGCGTCGGATTCGAAAATCTAGACTCACAGGAGAACGACCATAAGGTGTCCGAGGCAGCACTAGACCCTTGGACACAAGTCGGCTGGAGGACGATGTATTGAATCGCGACGCGATTTGTGAGTTCCATCGTCATTAACAGGCTCTGAACGTTACAATTAACTGTCAGTTTTGCGTCGGATACGAAAATCTAGACTCACAGGAGATCGACCATAAGGTGCCCGAGGCAGCAATAGACTCTTGGAGACATGTCGGCCGGAGGACGATGTATTGAATCGCGACGCGATTTGTGTGTTCCATCGTCATTAACAGGCTCTGAACGTTACAATCAACTGTCAGTTTTGCGTCGGATTCGAAAATCTAGACTCACAGGAGAACGACCATACGGTGCCCGAGGCAGCAATAGACCCTTGGAGACAGGTCGGCCGGAGGACGATGTATTGAATCGCGACGCGATTTGTGTGTTCCATCGTCATTAACAGGCTCTGAACGTTACAATCAACTGTCAGTTTTGCGTCGGATTCGAAAATCTAGACTCAGAGGAGAACGACCATAAGGTGCCCGAGGCAGCAATAGACCCTTGGAGAGAGGTCGGCCGGAGGACGATGTATTGAATCGCGACGCAATTTGTGTGTTCCATCGTCATTAACAGGCTCTGAACGTTACAATTAACTGTCAGTTTTGCGTCGGATTCGAAAATCTAGACTCACAGGAGAACGACCATAAGGTGCCCGAGGGAGCAATAGACCCTGGGAGACAGGTCGGCTGGAGGACGATGTATTGAATCGCGACGCGATTTGTGTGTTCCATCGTCATGAACAGGCTCTGAACCTTACAATTAACTGTCAGTTTTGCGTCGGATTCGAAAATCTAGACTCACAGGAGATCGACCATAAGGTGGCCGAGGCAGCAATAGACCCTTGGAGACAGGTCGGCCGGAATACGATGTATTGAATCGCGACGGGATTTGTGTGTTCCATCGTCATGAACAGGCTCTGAACGTTATAAATTAACTGTCAGTTTTGCGTCGGATTCGAAAATCTAGACTCACAGGAGATCGACCATAAGGTGCCCGAGGCAGCAATAGACCCTTGGAGACAGGTCGGCCGGAGGACGATGTATTGAATCGCGACGCGATTTGTGTGTTCCATTGTCATTAAGAGGCTCTGAACCTTACAATTAACTGTCAGTTTTGCGTCGGATTCGAAAATCTAGACTCACAGGAGAACGACCATACGGTGTCCGAGGCAGCACTAGACCCTTGGAGACAAGTCGGCTGGAGGACGATGTATTGAATCGCGACGCAATTTGTGTGTTCCATCGTCATGAAGAGGCTCTGAACGTTACAATTAACTGTCAGTTTTGCGTCGGATTCGAAAATCTAGACTCACAGGAGATCGACCATAAGGTGGCCGAGGCAGCAATAGACCCTTGGAGACAGGTCGGCCGGAATACGATGTATTGAATCGCGACGGGATTTGTGTGTTCCATCGTCATTAACAGGCTCTGAACGTTATAAATTAACTGTCAGTTTTGCGTCGGATTCGAAAATCTAGACTCACAGGAGATCGACCATAAGGTGCCCGAGGCAGCAATTGACCCTTGGAGACAGGTCGGCCGGAGGACGATGTATTGAATCGCGACGCGATTTGTGTGTTCCATTGTCATTAATTGGCTCTGAACGTTACAATTAACTGTCAGTTTTGCGTCGGATTCGAAAATCTAGACTCACAGGAGAACGACCATAAGGTGTCCGAGGCAGCACTAGACCCTTGGACACAAGTCGGCTGGAGGACGATGTATTGAATCGCGACGCGATTTGTGAGTTCCATCGTCATTAACAGGCTCTGAACGTTACAATTAACTGTCAGTTTTGCGTCGGATACGAAAATCTAGACTCACAGGAGATCGACCATAAGGTGCCCGAGGCAGCAATAGACTCTTGGAGACATGTCGGCCGGAGGACGATGTATTGAATCGCGACGCGATTTGTGTGTTCCATCGTCATTAACAGGCTCTGAACGTTACAATCAACTGTCAGTTTTGCGTCGGATTCGAAAATCTAGACTCAGAGGAGAACGACCATAAGGTGCCCGAGGCAGCAATAGACCCTTGGAGAGAGGTCGGCCGGAGGACGATGTATTGAATCGCGACGCGATTTGTGTGTTCCATCGTCATTAACAGGCTCTGAACGTTACAATCAACTGTCAGTTTTGCGTCGGATTCGAAAATCTAGACTCAGAGGAGAACGACCATAAGGTGCCCGAGGCAGCAATAGACCCTTGGAGAGAGGTCGGCCGGAGGACGATGTATTGAATCGCGACGCAATTTGTGTATTCCATCGTCATTAACAGGCTCTGAACGTTACAATTAACTGTCAGTTTTGCGTCGGATTCGAAAATCTAGACTCACAGGAGAACGACCATAAGGTGCCCGAGGGAGCAATAGACCCTGGGAGACAGGTCGGCCGGAGGACGATGTATTGAATCGCGACGCAATTTGTGTGTTCCATCGTCATGAACAGGCTCTGAACCTTACAATTAACTGTCAGTTTTGCGTCGGATTCGAAAATCTAGACTCACAGGAGATCGACCATAAGGTGGCCGAGGCAGCAATAGACCCTTGGACACAAGTCGGCTGGAGGACGATGTATTGAATCGCGACGCGATTTGTGAGTTCCATTGTCATTTACAGGCACTGAACGTTACAATTAACTGTCAGGTTTGCGTCGGATTCGAAAATCTAGACTCACAGGAGATCGACCATAAGGTGCCCGAGGCAGCAATAGACCCTTGGAGACAGGTCGGCCGGAGGACGATGTATTGAATCGCGACGCAATTTGTGTGTTCCATTGTCATTTAGATGCTCTGAACCTTACAATTAACTGTCAGTTTTGCGTCGGATTCGAAAATCTAGACTCACAGAGGAACGACCATAAGGTGCCCGAGGCAGCACTAGGCCCTTGGAGACAATTCGGCTGGAGGACGATGTATTGAATCGCGACGCGATTTGTGTGTTCCATCGTCATTAACAGGCTCTGAACGTTACAATTAACTGTCAGTTTTGCGTCGGATTCGAAAATCTAGACTCACAGGAGAACGACCATAAGGTGCCCGAGGCAGCAATAGACCCTTGGAGACAGGTCGGCCGGAGGACGATGTATTGAATCGCGACGGGATTTGTGTGTTCCATCGTCATTAACAGGCTCTGAACGTTACAATTAACTGTCAGTTTTGCGTCGGATTCGAAAATCTAGACTCACAGGAGATCGACCATAAGGTGCCCGAGGCAGCAATAGACCCTTGGAGACAGGTCGGCCGGAGGACGATGTATTGAATCGCGACGGGATTTGTGTGTTCCATCGTCATTAACAGGCTCTGAACGTTACAATTAACTGTCAGTTTTGCGTCGGATTCGAAAATCTAGACTCACAGGAGATCGACCATAAGGTGCCCGAGGCAGCAATAGACCCTGGGAGACAGGTCGGCCGGAGGACGATGTATTGAATCGCGACGGGATTTGTGTGTTCCATCGTCATTAACAGGCTCTGAACGTTATAAATTAACTGTCAGTTTTGCGTCGGATTCGAAAATCTAGACTCACAGGAGATCGACCATAAGGTGCCCGAGGCAGCAATAGACCCTTGGAGACAGGTCGGCCGGAGGACGATGTATTGAATCGCGACGCGATTTGTGTGTTCCATTGTCATTAATTGGCTCTGAACGTTACAATTAACTGTCAGTTTTGCGTCGGATTCGAAAATCTAGACTCACAGGAGAACGACCATAAGGTGTCCGAGGCAGCACTAGACCCTTGGACACAAGTCGGCTGGAGGACGATGTATTGAATCGCGACGCGATTTGTGAGTTCCATTGTCATTTACAGGCACTGAACGTTACAATTAACTGTCAGGTTTGCGTCGGATTCGAAAATCTAGACTCACAGGAGATCGACCATAAGGTGCCCGAGGCAGCAATAGACCCTTGGAGACAGGTCGGCCGGAGGACGATGTATTGAATCGCGACGCAATTTGTGTGTTCCATTGTCATTTAGATGCTCTGAACCTTACAATTAACTGTCAGTTTTGCGTCGGATTCGAAAATCTAGACTCACAGAGGAACGACCATAAGGTGCCCGAGGCAGCACTAGGCCCTTGGAGACAATTCGGCTGGAGGACGATGTATTGAATCGCGACGCGATTTGTGTGTTCCATCGTCATTAACAGGCTCTGAACGTTACAATTAACTGTCAGTTTTGCGTCGGATTCGAAAATCTAGACTCACAGGAGAACGACCATAAGGTGCCCGAGGCAGCAATAGACCCTTGGAGACAGGTCGGCCGGAGGACGATGTATTGAATCGCGACGGGATTTGTGTGTTCCATCGTCATTAACAGGCTCTGAACGTTACAATTAACTGTCAGTTTTGCGTCGGATTCGAAAATCTAGACTCACAGGAGATCGACCATAAGGTGCCCGAGGCAGCAATAGACCCTTGGAGACAGGTCGGCCGGAGGACGATGTATTGAATCGCGACGGGATTTGTGTGTTCCATCGTCATTAACAGGCTCTGAACGTTACAATTAACTGTCAGTTTTGCGTCGGATTCGAAAATCTAGACTCACAGGAGATCGACCATAAGGTGCCCGAGGCAGCAATAGACCCTTGGAGACAGGTCGGCCGGAGGACGATGTATTGAATCGCGACGCTATTTGTGTGTTCCATCGTCATTTTCAGGCTCTAAACGTTACAATTAACTGTCAGTTTTGCGTCGGATTCGAAAATCTAGACTCACAGGAGATCGACCATAAGGTGCCCGAGGCAGCAATAGACCCTTGGAGACAGGTCGGCCGGAGGACGATGTATTGAATCGCGACGCGATTTGTGTGTTCCATCGTCATTAACAGGCTCTGAACGTTACAATCAACTGTCAGTTTTGCGTCGGATTCGAAAATCTAGACTCAGAGGAGAACGACCATAAGGTGCCCGAGGCAGCAATAGACCCTTGGAGAGAGGTCGGCCGGAGGACGATGTATTGAATCGCGACGCAATTTGTGTGTTCCATCGTCATTAACAGGCTCTGAACGTTACAATTAACTGTCAGTTTTGCGTCGGATTCGAAAATCTAGACTCACAGGAGAACGACCATAAGGTGCCCGAGGGAGCAATAGACCCTGGGAGACAGGTCGGCCGGAGGACGATGTATTGAATCGCGACGCGATTTGTGTGTTCCATCGTCATGAACAGGCTCTGAACCTTACAATTAACTGTCAGTTTTGCGTCGGATTCGAAAATCTAGACTCACAGGAGATCGACCATAAGGTGGCCGAGGCAGCAATAGACCCTTGGAGACAGGTCGGCCGGAATACGATGTATTGAATCGCGACGGGATTTGTGTGTTCCATCGTCATTAACAGGCTCTGAACGTTATAAATTAACTGTCAGTTTTGCGTCGGATTCGAAAATCTAGACTCACAGGAGATCGACCATAAGGTGCCCGAGGCAGCAATAGACCCTTGGAGACAGGTCGGCCGGAGGACGATGTATTGAATCGCGACGCGATTTGTGTGTTCCATTGTCATTAATTGGCTCTGAACGTTACAATTAACTGTCAGTTTTGCGTCGGATTCGAAAATCTAGACTCACAGGAGAACGACCATAAGGTGTCCGAGGCAGCACTAGACCCTTGGACACAAGTCGGCTGGAGGACGATGTATTGAATCGCGACGCGATTTGTGAGTTCCATTGTCATTTACAGGCACTGAACGTTACAATTAACTGTCAGGTTTGCGTCGGATTCGAAAATCTAGACTCACAGGAGATCGACCATAAGGTGCCCGAGGCAGCAATAGACCCTTGGAGACAGGTCGGCCGGAGGACGATGTATTGAATCGCGACGCAATTTGTGTGTTCCATTGTCATTTAGATGCTCTGAACCTTACAATTAACTGTCAGTTTTGCGTCGGATTCGAAAATCTAGACTCACAGAGGAACGACCATAAGGTGCCCGAGGCAGCACTAGGCCCTTGGAGACAATTCGGCTGGAGGACGATGTATTGAATCGCGACGGGATTTGTGTGTTCCATCGTCATTAACA
This sequence comes from Schistocerca nitens, assembly GCF_023898315.1. Classification (NCBI taxonomy): domain Eukaryota; kingdom Metazoa; phylum Arthropoda; class Insecta; order Orthoptera; family Acrididae; genus Schistocerca; species Schistocerca nitens. The sequence continues at coordinate 1,196,896,044 of NC_064615.1, read as the reverse complement.
GGCTCTGAACGTTACAATTAACTGTCACTTTTGCGTCGGATTCGAAAATCTAGACTCACAGGACATCGACCATAAGGTGCCCGAGGCAGCAATAGACCCTTGGAGACAAGTCGGCTGGAGGACGATCTATTGAATCGCGACGCAATTTGTGTGTTCCATCGTCATTAACAGGCTCTGAACGTTACAATTGTGTGTTCCATTGTCATTAATTGGCTCTGAACGTTACAATTAACTGTCAGTTTTGCGTCGGATTCGAAAATCTAGACTCACAGGAGAACGACCATAAGGTGTCCGAGGCAGCACTAGACCCTTGGACACAAGTCGGCTGGAGGACGATGTATTGAATCGCGACGCGATTTGTGAGTTCCATTGTCATTTACAGGCACTGAACGTTACAATTAACTGTCAGGTTTGCGTCGGATTCGAAAATCTAGACTCACAGGAGATCGACCATAAGGTGCCCGAGGCAGCAATAGACCCTTGGAGACAGGTCGGCCGGAGGACGATGTATTGAATCGCGACGGGATTTGTGTGTTCCATCGTCATTAACAGGCTCTGAACGTTACAATTAACTGTCAGTTTTGCGTCGGATTCGAAAATCTAGACTCACAGGAGATCGGCCATAAGGTGCCCGAGGCAGCAATAGACCCTTGGAGACAGGTCGGCCGGAGGACGATGTATTGAATCGCGACGCTATTTGTGTGTTCCATCGTCATTTTCAGGCTCTGAACGTTACAATTAACTGTCAGTTTTGCGTCGGATTCGAAAATCTAGACTCACAGGAGATCGACCATAAGGTGCCCGAGGCAGCAATAGACCCTTGGAGACAGGTCGGCCGGAGGACGATGTATTGAATCGCGACGCGATTTGTGTGTTCCATCGTCATTAACAGGCTCTGAACGTTACAATTAACTATCAGTTTTGCGTCGGATACGAAAATCTAGACTCACAGGAGATCGACCATAAGGTGCCCGAGGCAGCAATAGACTCTTGGAGACATGTCGGCCGGAGGACGATGTATTGAATCGCGACGCGATTTGTGTGTTCCATCGTCATTAACAGGCTCTGAACGTTACAATCAATTGTCAGTTTTGCGTCGGATTCGAAAATCTAGACTCAGAGGAGAACGACCATAAGGTGCCCGAGGCAGCAATAGACCCTTGGAGAGAGGTCGGCCGGAGGACGATGTATTGAATCGCGACGCGATTTGTGTGTTCCATCGTCATTAACAGGCTCTGAACGTTACAATCAACTGTCAGTTTTGCGTCGGATTCGAAAATCTAGACTCAGAGGAGAACTACCATAAGGTGCCCGAGGCAGCAATAGACCCTTGGAGAGAGGTCGGCCGGAGGACGATGTATTGAATCGCGACGCAATTTGTGTGTTCCATCGTCATTAACAGGCTCTGAACGTTACAATTAACTGTCAGTTTTGCGTCGGATTCGAAAATCTAGACTCACAGGAGAACGACCATAAGGTGCCCGAGGGAGCAATAGACCCTGGGAGACAGGTCGGCCGGAGGACGATGTATTGAATCGCGACGCGATTTGTGTGTTCCATTGTCATTAATTGGCTCTGAACGTTACAATTAACTGTCAGTTTTGCGTCGGATTCGAAAATCTAGACTCACAGGAGAACGACCATAAGGTGTCCGAGGCAGCACTAGACCCTTGGACACAAGTCGGCTGGAGGACGATGTATTGAATCGCGACGCGATTTGTGAGTTCCATTGTCATTTACAGGCACTGAACGTTACAATTAACTGTCAGGTTTGCGTCGGATTCGAAAATCTAGACTCACAGGAGATCGACCATAAGGTGCCCGAGGCAGCAATAGACCCTTGGAGACAGGTCGGCCGGAGGACGATGTATTGAATCGCGACGCAATTTGTGTGTTCCATTGTTATTTAGATGCTCTGAACCTTACAATTAACTGTCAGTTTTGCGTCGGATTCGATAATCTAGACTCACAGAGGAACGACCATAAGGTGCCCGAGGCAGCACTAGGCCCTTGGAGACAATTCGGCTGGAGGACGATGTATTGAATCGCGACGCGATTTGTGTGTTCCATCGTCATTAACAGGCTCTGAACGTTACAATTAACTGTCAGTTTTGCGTCGGATTCGAAAATCTAGACTCACAGGAGAACGACCATAAGGTGCCCGAGGCAGCAATAGACCCTTGGAGACAGGTCGGCCGGAGGACGATGTATTGAATCGCGACGGGATTTGTGTGTTCCATCGTCATTAACAGGCTCTGAACGTTACAATTAACTGTCAGTTTTGCGTCGGATTCGAAAATCTAGACTCACAGGAGATCGACCATAAGGTGCCCGAGGCAGCAATAGACCCTTGGAGACAGGTCGGCCGGAGGACGATGTATTGAATCGCGACGGGATTTGTGTGTTCCATCGTCATTAACAGGCTCTGAACGTTACAATTAACTATCAGTTTTGCGTCGGATTCGAAAATCTAGACTCACAGGAGATCGACCATAAGGTGCCCGAGGCAGCAATAGACCCTTGGAGACAGGTCGGCCGGAGGACGATGTATTGAATCGCGACGCTATTTGTGTGTTCCATCGTCATTTTCAGGCTCTGAACGTTACAATTAACTGTCAGTTTTGCGTCGGATTCGAAAATCTAGACTCACAGGAGATCGACCATAAGGTGCCCGAGGCAGCAATAGACCCTTGGAGACAGGTCGGCCGGAGGACGATGTATTGAATCGCGACGCGATTTGTGTGTTCCATCGTCATTAACAGGCTCTGAACGTTACAATTAACTGTCAGTTTTGCGTCGGATACGAAAATCTAGACTCACAGGAGATCGACCATAAGGTGCCCGAGGCAGCAATAGACTCTTGGAGACAGGTCGGCCGGAGGACGATGTATTGAATCGCGACGCGATTTGTGTGTTCCATCGTCATTAACAGGCTCTGAACGTTACAATCAACTGTCAGTTTTGCGTCGGATTCGAAAATCTAGACTCAGAGGAGAACGACCATAAGGTGCCCGAGGCAGCAATAGACCCTTGGAGAGAGGTCGGCCGGAGGACGATGTATTGAATCGCGACGCAATTTGTGTGTTCCATCGTCATTAACAGGCTCTGAACGTTACAATTAACTGTCAGTTTTGCGTCGGATTCGAAAATCTAGACTCACAGGAGAACGACCATAAGGTGCCCGAGGGAGCAATAGACCCTGGGAGACAGGTCGGCCGGAGGACGATGTATTGAATCGCGACGCGATTTGTGTGTTCCATCGTCATGAACAGGCTCTGAACCTTACAATTAACTGTCAGTTTTGCGTCGGATTCGAAAATCTAGACTCACAGGAGATCGACCATAAGGTGGCCGAGGCAGCAATAGACCCTTGGAGACAGGTCGGCCGGAATACGATGTATTGAATCGCGACGGGATTTGTGTGTTCCATCGTCATTAACAGGCTCTGAACGTTATAAATTAACTGTCAGTTTTGCGTCGGATTCGAAAATCTAGACTCACAGGAGATCGACCATAAGGTGCCCGAGGCAGCAATAGACCCTTGGAGACAGGTCGGCCGGAGGACGATGTATTGAATCGCGACGCGATTTGTGTGTTCCATTGTCATTAATTGGCTCTGAACGTTACAATTAACTGTCAGTTTTGCGTCGGATTCGAAAATCTAGACTCACAGGAGAACGACCATAAGGTGTCCGAGGCAGCACTAGACCCTTGGACACAAGTCGGCTGGAGGACGATGTATTGAATCGCGACGCGATTTGTGAGTTCCATTGTCATTTACAGGCACTGAACGTTACAATTAACTGTCAGGTTTGCGTCGGATTCGAAAATCTAGACTCACAGGAGATCGACCATAAGGTGCCCGAGGCAGCAATAGACCCTTGGAGACAGGTCGGCCGGAGGACGATGTATTGAATCGCGACGCAATTTGTGTGTTCCATTGTCATTTAGATGCTCTGAACCTTACAATTAACTGTCAGTTTTGCGTCGGATTCGAAAATCTAGACTCACAGAGGAACGACCATAGGGTGCCCGAGGCAGCACTAGGCCCTTGGAGACAATTCGGCTGGAGGACGATGTATTGAATCGCGACGGGATTTGTGTGTTCCATCGTCATTAACAGGCTCTGAACGTTACAATTAACTGTCAGTTTTGCGTCGGATTCGAAAATCTAGACTCACAGGACATCGACCATAAGGTGCCCGAGGCAGCAATAGACCCTTGGAGACAAGTCGGCTGGAGGACGATGTATTGAATCGCAACGCAATTTGTGTGTTCCATCGTCATTAACAGGCTCTGAACGTTACAATTGTGTGTTCCATTGTCATTAATTGGCTCTGAACGTTACAATTAACTGTCAGTTTTGCGTCGGATTCGAAAATCTAGACTCACAGGAGAACGACCATAAGGTGTCCGAGGCAGCACTAGACCCTTGGACACAAGTCGGCTGGAGGACGATGTATTGAATCGCGACGCGATTTGTGAGTTCCATTGTCATTTACAGGCACTGAACGTTACAATTAACTGTCAGGTTTGCGTCGGATTCGAAAATCTAGACTCACAGGAGATCGACCATAAGGTGCCCGAGGCAGCAATAGACCCTTGGAGACAGGTCGGCCGGAGGACGATGTATTGAATCGCGACGCAATTTGTGTGTTCCATTGTCATTTAGATGCTCTGAACCTTACAATTAACTGTCAGTTTTGCGTCGGATTCGAAAATCTAGACTCACAGAGGAACGACCATAAGGTGCCCGAGGCAGCACTAGGCCCTTGGAGACAATTCGGCTGGAGGACGATGTATTGAATCGCGACGCGATTTGTGTGTTCCATCGTCATTAACAGGCTCTGAACGTTACAATTAACTGTCAGTTTTGCGTCGGATTCGAAAATCTAGACTCACAGGAGAACGACCATAAGGTGCCCGAGGCAGCAATAGACCCTTGGAGACAGGTCGGCTGGAGAACGATGTATTGAAGCGCGACGGGATTTGTGTGTTCCATCGTCATTAACAGGCTCTGAACGTTACAATTAACTGTCAGTTTTGCGTCGGATTCGAAAATCTAGACTCACAGGACATCGACCATAAGGTGCCCGAGGCAGCAATAGACCCTTGGAGACAAGTCGGCTGGAGGACGATGTATTGAATCGCGACGCAATTTGTGTGTTCCATCGTCATTAACAGGCTTTGAACGTTACAATTAACTGCGTCGGATTCGAAATTCTAGACTCACAGGAGATCGACCATAAGGTGCCCGAGGCAGCAATAGACCCTTGGAGACATGTCGGCCGGAGGACGATGCATTGAATCGCGACGCGATTTGTGTGTTCCATTGTCATTAAGAGGCTCTGAACCTTACAATTAACTGTCAGTTTTGCGTCGGATTCGAAAATCTAGACTCACAGGAGAACGACCATACGGTGTCCGAGGCAGCACTAGACCCTTGGAGACAAGTCGGCTGGAGGACGATGTATTGAATCGCTACGCAATTTGTGTGTTCCATCGTCATGTAGAGGCTCTGAACGTTACAATTAACTGTCAGTTTTGCGTCGGATTCGAAAATCTAGACTCACAGGAGATCGACCATAAGGTGCCCGATGCAGCAATAGACCCTTGGAGAAAGGTCGGCCGGAGGACGATGTATTGAATCGCGACGGGATTTGTGTGTTCCATCGTCATTAACAGGCTCTGAACGTTACAATTAACTGTCAGTTTTGCGTCGGATTCGAAAATCTAGACTCACAGGAGATCGACCATAAGGTGCCCGAGGCAGCAATAGACTCTTGGAGACAGGTCGGCCGGAGGACGATGTATTGAATCGCGACGCTATTTGTGTGTTCCATCGTCATTTTCAGGCTCTGAACGTTACAATTAACTGTCAGTTTTGCGTCGGATTCGAAAATCTAGACTCACAGGAGATCGACCATAAGGTGCCCGAGGCAGCAATAGACCCTTGGAGACAGGTCGGCCGGAGGACGATGTATTGAATCGCGACGCAATTTGTGTGTTCCATCGTCATTAACAGGCTCTGAACGTTACAATTAACTGTCAGTTTTGCGTCGGATTCGAAAATCTAGACCCACAGGAGATCGACCATAAGGTGCCCGAGGCAGCAATAGACTCTTGGAGACAGGTCGGCCGGAGGACGATGTATTGAATCGCGACGCAATTTGTGTGTTCCATCGTCATTAACAGGCTCTGAACCTTACAATTAACTGTCAGTTTTGCGTCGGATTCGAAAATCTAGACTCACAGGAGAACGACCATAAGGTGCCCGAGGCAGCACTAGACCCTTGGAGACAAGTCGGCTGGAGGACGATGTATTGAATCGCGACGCGATTTGTGTGTTCCATCGTCATTAACAGGCTCTGAACGTTACAATCAACTGTCAGTTTTGCGTCGGATTCGAAAATCTAGACTCACAGCAGAACGACCATAAGGTGCCCGAGGCAGCAATAGACCCTTGGAGACAGGTCGGCCGGAGGACGATGTATTGAATCGCGACGCGATTTGTGTGTTCCATTGTCATTAATTGGCTCTGAACGTTACAATTAACTGTCAGTTTTGCGTCGGATTCGAAAATCTAGACTCACAGGAGAACGACCATAAGGTGTCCGAGGCAGCACTAGACCCCTCGGACACAAGTCGGCTGGAGGACGATGTATTGAATCGCGACGCGATTTGTGAGTTCCATTGTCATTTACAGGCACTGAACGTTACAATTAACTGTCAGGTTTGCGTCGGATTCGAAAATCTAGACTCACAGGAGATCGACCATAAGGTGCCCGAGGCAGCAATAGACCCTTGGAGACAGGTCGGCCGGAGGACGATGTATTGAATCGCGACGCAATTTGTGTGTTCCATTGTCATTTAGATGCTCTGAACCTTACAATTAACTGTCAGTTTTGCGTCGGATTCGAAAATCTAGACTCACAGAGGAACGACCATAAGGTGCCCGAGGCAGCACTAGGCCCTTGGAGACAATTCGGCTGGAGGACGATGTATTGAATCGCGACGCGATTTGTGTGTTCCATCGTCATTAACAGGCTCTGAACGTTACAATTAACTGTCAGTTTTGCGTCGGATTCGAAAATCTAGACTCACAGGAGAACGACCATAAGGTGCCCGAGGCAGCAATAGACCCTTGGAGACAGGTCGGCTGGAGGACGATGTATTGAAGCGCGACGGGATTTGTGTGTTCCATCGTCATTAACAGGCTCTGAACGTTACAATTAACTGTCAGTTTTGCGTCGGATTCGAAAATCTAGACTCACAGGACATCGACCATAAGGTGCCCGAGGCAGCAATAGACCCTTGGAGACAAGTCGGCTGGAGGACGACGTATTGAATCGCGACGCGATTTGTGTGTTCCATCGTCATTAACAGGCTCTGAACGTTACAATTAACTGCGTCGGATTCGAAATTCTAGACTCACAGGAGATCGACCATAAGGTGCCCGAGGCAGCAATAGACCCTTGGAGACATGTCGGCCGGAGGACGATGCATTGAATCGCGACGCGATTTGTGTGTTCCATTGTCATTAAGAGGCTCTGAACCTTACAATTAACTGTCAGTTTTGCGTCGGATTCGAAAATCTAGACTCACAGGAGAACGACCATACGGTGTCCGAGGCAGCACTAGACCCTTGGAGACAAGTCGGCTGGAGGACGATGTATTGAATCGCGACGCAATTTGTGTGTTCCATCGTCATGAAGAGGCTCTGAACGTTACAATTAACTGTCAGTTTTGCGTCGGATTCGAAAATCTAGACTCACAGGAGATCGACCATAAGGTGCCCGAGGCAGCAATAGACCCTTGGAGACAGGTCGGCCGGAGGACGATGTATTGAATCGCGACGGGATTTGTGTGTTCCATCGTCATTAACAGGCTCTGAACGTTACAATTAACTGTCAGTTTTGCGTCGGATTCGAAAATCTAGACTCACAGGAGATCTACCATAAGGTGCCCGAGGCAGCAATAGACCCTTGGAGACAGGTCGGCCGGAGGACGATGTATTGAATCGCGACGCTATTTGTGTGTTCCATCGTCATTTTCAGGCTCTGAACGTTACAATTAACTGTCAGTTTTGCGTCGGATTCGAAAATCTAGACTCACAGGAGATCGACCATAAGGTGCCCGAGGCAGCAATAGACCCTTGGAGACAGGTCGGCCGGAGGACGATGTATTGAATCGCGACGCGATTTGTGTGTTCCATTGTCATTAATTGGCTCTGAACGTTACAATTAACTGTCAGTTTTGCGTCGGATTCGAAAATCTAGACTCACAGGAGAACGACCATAAGGTGTCCGAGGCAGCACTAGACCCTTGGACACAAGTCGGCTGGAGGACGATGTATTGAATCGCGACGCGATTTGTGAGTTCCATTGTCATTTACAGGCACTGAACGTTACAATTAACTGTCAGGTTTGCGTCGGATTCGAAAATCTAGACTCACAGGAGATCGACCATAAGGTGCCCGAGGCAGCAATAGACCCTTGGAGACAGGTCGGCCGGAGGACGATGTATTGAATCGCGACGCAATTTGTGTGTTCCATTGTCATTTAGATGCTCTGAACCTTACAATTAACTGTCAGTTTTGCGTCGGATTCGAAAATCTAGACTCACAGAGGAACGACCATAAGGTGCCCGAGGCAGCACTAGGCCCTTGGAGACAATTCGGCTGGAGGACGATGTATTGAATCGCGACGCGATTTGTGTGTTCCATCGTCATTAACAGGCTCTGAACGTTACAATTAACTGTCAGTTTTGCGTCGGATTCGAAAATCTAGACTCACAGGAGAACGACCATAAGGTGCCCGAGGCAGCAATAGACCCTTGGAGACAGGTCGGCTGGAGAACGATGTATTGAAGCGCGACGGGATTTGTGTGTTCCATCGTCATTAACAGGCTCTGAACGTTACAATTAACTGTCAGTTTTGCGTCGGATTCGAAAATCTAGACTCACAGGACATCGACCATAAGACCCTTGGAGACAAGTCGGCTGGAGGACGATGTATTGAATCGCGACGCAATTTGTGTGTTCCATCGTCATTAACAGGCTTTGAACGTTACAATTAACTGCGTCGGATTCGAAATTCTAGACTCACAGGAGATCGACCATAAGGTGCCCGAGGCAGCAATAGACCCTTGGAGACATGTCGGCCGGAGGACGATGCATTGAATCGCGACGCGATTTGTGTGTTCCATTGTCATTAAGAGGCTCTGAACCTTACAATTAACTGTCAGTTTTGCGTCGGATTCGAAAATCTAGACTCACAGGAGAACGACCATACGGTGTCCGAGGCAGCACTAGACCCTTGGAGACAAGTCGGCTGGAGGACGATGTATTGAATCGCTACGCAATTTGTGTGTTCCATCGTCATGTAGAGGCTCTGAACGTTACAATTAACTGTCAGTTTTGCGTCGGATTCGAAAATCTAGACTCACAGGAGATCGACCATAAGGTGCCCGAGGCAGCAATAGACCCTTGGAGAAAGGTCGGCCGGAGGACGATGTATTGAATCGCGACGGGATTTGTGTGTTCCATCGTCATTAACAGGCTCTGAACGTTACAATTAACTGTCAGTTTTGCGTCGGATTCGAAAATCTAGACTCACAGGAGATCGACCATAAGGTGCCCGAGGCAGCAATAGACTCTTGGAGACAGGTCGGCCGGAGGACGATGTATTGAATCGCGACGCTATTTGTGTGTTCCATCGTCATTTTCAGGCTCTGAACGTTACAATTAACTGTCAGTTTTGCGTCGGATTCGAAAATCTAGACTCACAGGAGATCGACCATAAGGTGCCCGAGGCAGCAATAGACCCTTGGAGACAGGTCGGCCGGAGGACGATGTATTGAATCGCGACGCGATTTGTGTGTTCCATCGTCATTAACAGGCTCTGAACGTTACAATTAACTGTCAGTTTTGCGTCGGATTCGAAAATCTAGACCCACAGGAGATCGACCATAAGGTGCCCGAGGCAGCAATAGACTCTTGGAGACAGGTCGGCCGGAGGACGATGTATTGAATCGCGACGCAATTTGTGTGTTCCATCGTCATTAACAGGCTCTGAACCTTACAATTAACTGTCAGTTTTGCGTCGGATTCGAAAATCTAGACTCACAGGAGAACGACCATAAGGTGCCCGAGGCAGCACTAGACCCTTGGAGACAAGTCGGCTGGAGGACGATGTATTGAATCGCGACGCGATTTGTGTGTTCCATCGTCATTAACAGGCTCTGAACGTTACAATCAACTGTCAGTTTTGCGTCGGATTCGAAAATCTAGACTCACAGCAGAACGACCATAAGGTGCCCGAGGCAGCAATAGACCCTTGGAGACAGGTCGGCCGGAGGACGATGTATTGAATCGCGACGCGATTTGTGTGTTCCATTGTCATTAATTGGCTCTGAACGTTACAATTAACTGTCAGTTTTGCGTCGGATTCGAAAATCTAGACTCACAGGAGAACGACCATAAGGTGTCCGAGGCAGCACTAGACCCCTCGGACACAAGTCGCCTGGAGGACGATGTATTGAATCGCGACGCGATTTGTGAGTTCCATTGTCATTTACAGGCACTGAACGTTACAATTAACTGTCAGGTTTGCGTCGGATTCGAAAATCTAGACTCACAGGAGATCGACCATAAGGTGCCCGAGGCAGCAATAGACCCTTGGAGACAGGTCGGCCAGAGGACGATGTATTGAATCGCGACGCAATTTGTGTGTTCCATTGTCATTTAGATGCTCTGAACCTTACAATTAACTGTCAGTTTTGCGTCGGATTCGAAAATCTAGACTCACAGAGGAACGACCATAAGGTGCCCGAGGCAGCACTAGGCCCTTGGAGACAATTCGGCTGGAGGACGATGTATTGAATCGCGACGCGATTTGTGTGTTCCATCGTCATTAACAGGCTCTGAACGTTACAATTAACTGTCAGTTTTGCGTCGGATTCGAAAATCTAGACTCACAGGAGAACGACCATAAGGTGCCCGAGGCAGCAATAGACCCTTGGAGACAGGTCGGCTGGAGGACGATGTATTGAAGCGCGACGGGATTTGTGTGTTCCATCGTCATTAACAGGCTCTGAACGTTACAATTAACTGTCAGTTTTGCGTCGGATTCGAAAATCTAGACTCACAGGACATCGACCATAAGGTGCCCGAGGCAGCAATAGACCCTTGGAGACAAGTCGGCTGGAGGACGACGTATTGAATCGCGACGCAATTTGTGTGTTCCATCGTCATTAACAGGCTCTGAACGTTACAATTAACTGCGTCGGATTCGAAATTCTAGACTCACAGGAGATCGACCATAAGGTGCCCGAGGCAGCAATAGACCCTTGGAGACATGTCGGCCGGAGGACGATGCATTGAATCGCGACGCGATTTGTGTGTTCCATTGTCATTAAGAGGCTCTGAACCTTACAATTAACTGTCAGTTTTGCGTCGGATTCGAAAATCTAGACTCACAGGAGAACGACCATACGGTGTCCGAGGCAGCACTAGACCCTTGGAGACAAGTCGGCTGGAGGACGATGTATTGAATCGCGACGCAATTTGTGTGTTCCATCGTCATGAAGAGGCTCTGAACGTTACAATTAACTGTCAGTTTTGCGTCGGATTCGAAAATCTAGACTCACAGGAGATCGACCATAAGGTGCCCGAGGCAGCAATAGACCCTTGGAGACAGGTCGGCCGGAGGACGATGTATTGAATCGCGACGGGATTTGTGTGTTCCATCGTCATTAACAGGCTCTGAACGTTACAATTAACTGTCAGTTTTGCGTCGGATTCGAAAATCTAGACTCACAGGAGATCTACCATAAGGTGCCCGAGGCAGCAATAGACCCTTGGAGACAGGTCGGCCGGAGGACGATGTATTGAATCGCGACGCTATTTGTGTGTTCCATCGTCATTTTCAGGCTCTGAACGTTACAATTAACTGTCAGTTTTGCGTCGGATTCGAAAATCTAGACTCACAGGAGATCGACCATAAGGTGCCCGAGGCAGCAATAGACCCTTGGAGACAGGTCGGCCGGAGGACGATGTATTGAATCGCGACGCGATTTGTGTGTTCCATCGTCATTAACAAGCTCTGAACGTTACAATTAACTGTCAGTTTTGCGTCGGATTCGAAAATCTAGACTCACAGGAGATCGACCATAAGGTGCCCGAGGCAGCAATAGACCCTTGGAGACAGGTCGGCCGGAGGACGATGTATTGAATCGCGACGCAATTTGTGTGTTCCATCGTCATTAACAGGCTCTGAACGTTACAATTAACTGCGTCGGATTCGAAATTCTAGATTCACAGGAGATCGACCATAAGGTGCCCGAGGCAGCAATAGACCCTTGGAGACATGTCGGCCGGAGGACGATGCATTGAATCGCGACGCGATTTGTGTGTTCCATTGTCATTAAGAGGCTCTGAACCTTACAATTAACTGTCAGTTTTGCGTCGGATTCGAAAATCTAGACTCACAGGAGAACGACCATACGGTGTCCGAGGCAGCACTAGACCCTTGGAGACAAGTCGGCTGGAGGACGATGTATTGAATCGCGACGTAATTTGTGTGTTCCATCGTCATGAAGAGGCTGTGAACGTTACAATTAACTGTCAGTTTTGCGTCGGATTCGAAAATCTAGACTCACAGGAGATCGACCATAAGGTGCCCGAGGCAGCAATAGACCCTTGGAGACAGGTCGGCCGGAGGACGATGTATTGAATCGCGACGGGATTTGTGTGTTCCATCGTCATTAACAGGCTCTGAACGTTACAATTAACTGTCAGTTTTGCGTCGGATTCGAAAATCTAGACTCACAGGAGATCGACCATAAGGTGCCCGAGGCAGCAATAGACCCTTGGAGACAGGTCGGCCGGAGGACGATGTATTGAATCGCGACGCTATTTGTGTGTTCCATCGTTATTTTCAGGCTCTGAACGTTACAATTAACTGTCAGTTTTGCGTCGGATTCGAAAATCTAGACTCACAGGAGATCGACCATAAGGTGCCCGAGGCAGCAATAGACCCTTGGAGACAGGTCGGCCGGAGGACGATGTATTGAATCGCGACGCGATTTGTGTGTTCCATCGTCATTAACAGGCTCTGAACGTTACAATTAACTGTCAGTTTTGCGTCGGATTCGAAAATCTAGACTCACAGGAGATCGACCATAAGGTGCCCGAGGCAGCAATAGACTCTTGGAGACCGGGCGGCCGGAGGACGATGTATTGTATCGCGACGCAATTTGTGTGTTCCATCGTCATTAACAGGCTCTGAACCTTACAATTAACTGTCAGTTTTGCGTCGGATTCGAAAATCTAGACTCACAGGAGAACGACCATAAGGTGCCCGAGGCAGCAATAGACCCTTGGAGACAGGTCGGCCGGAGGACGATGTATTGAATCGCGACGCAATTAGTGTGTTCCATCGTCATTAACAGGCTCTGAACGTTACAATTAACTGTCAGTTTTGCGTCGGATTGGAAAATCTAGACTCACAGGAGAACGACCATAAGGTGCCCGAGGGAGCAATAGACCCTGGGAGACAGGTCGGCCGGAGGACGATGTATTGAATCGCGACGCAATTTGTGTGTTCCATCGTCATGAACAGGCTCTGAACCTTACAATTAACTGTCAGTTTTGCGTCGGATTCGAAAATCTAGACTCACAGGAGATCGACCATAAGGTGCCCGAGGCAGCAATAGACCCTTGGAGACAGGTCGGCCGGAGGACGATGTATTGAATCGCGACGCTATTTGTGTGTTCCATCGTCATTTTCAGGCTCTGAACGTTACAATTAACTGTCAGTTTTGCGTCGGATTCGAAAATCTAGACTCACAGGAGATCGACCATAAGGTGCCCGAGGCAGCAATAGACCCTTGGAGACAGGTCGGCCGGAGGACGATGTATTGAATCGCGACGGGATTTGTGTGTTCCATCGTCATTAACAGGCTCTGAACGTTACAATTAACTGCGTCGGATTCGAAATTCTAGACTCACAGGAGATCGACCATAAGGTGCCCGAGGCAGCAATAGACCCTTGGAGACATGTCGGCCGGAGGACGATGCATTGAATCGCGACGCGATTTGTGTGTTCCATTGTCATTAAGAGGCTCTGAACCTTACAATTAACTGTCAGTTTTGCGTCGGATTCGAAAATCTAGACTCACAGGAGAACGACCATACGGTGTCCGAGGCAGCACTAGACCCTTGGAGACAAGTCGGCTGGAGGACGATGTATTGAATCGCGACGCAATTTGTGTGTTCCATCGTCATGAAGAGGCTCTGAACGTTACAATTAACTGTCAGTTTTGCGTCGGATTCGAAAATCTAGACTCACAGGAGATCGACCATAAGGTGCCCGAGGCAGCAATAGACCCTTGGAGACAGGTCGGCCGGAGGACGATGTATTGAATCGCGACGGGATTTGTGTGTTCCATCGTCATTAACAGGCTCTGAACGTTACAATTAACTGTCAGTTTTGCGTCGGATTCGAAAATCTAGACTCACAGGAGATCTACCATAAGGTGCCCGAGGCAGCAATAGACCCTTGGAGACAGGTCGGCCGGAGGACGATGTATTGAATCGCGACGCTATTTGTGTGTTCCATCGTCATTTTCAGGCTCTGAACGTTACAATTAACTGTCAGTTTTGCGTCGGATTCGAAAATCTAGACTCACAGGAGATCGACCATAAGGTGCCCGAGGCAGCAATAGACCCTTGGAGACAGGTCGGCCGGAGGACGATGTATTGAATCGCGACGCGATTTGTGTGTTCCATCGTCATTAACAGGCTCTGAACGTTACAATTAACTGTCAGTTTTGCGTCGGATTCGAAAATCTAGACTCACAGGAGATCTACCATAAGGTGCCCGAGGCAGCAATAGACCCTTGGAGACAGGTCGGCCGGAGGACGATGTATTGAATCGCGACGCGAATTGTGTGTTCCATCGTCATTTTCAGGCTCTGAACGTTACAATTAACTGTCAGTTTTGCGTCGGATTCGAAAATCTAGACTCACAGGAGATCGACCATAAGGTGCCCGAGGCAGCAATAGACCCTTGGAGACAGGTCGGCCGGAGGACGATGTATTGAATCGCGACGCGATTTGTGTGTTCCATCGTCATTAACAAGCTCTGAACGTTACAATTAACTGTCAGTTTTGCGTCGGATTCGAAAATCTAGACTCACAGGAGATCGACCATAAGGTGCCCGAGGCAGCAATAGACCCTTGGAGACAGGTCGGCCGGAGGACGATGTATTGAATCGCGACGCAATTTGTGTGTTCCATCGTCATTAACAGGCTCTGAACGTTACAATTAACTGCGTCGGATTCGAAATTCTAGATTCACAGGAGATCGACCATAAGGTGCCCGAGGCAGCAATAGACCCTTGGAGACATGTCGGCCGGAGGACGATACATTGAATCGCGACGCGATTTGTGTGTTCCATTGTCATTAAGAGGCTCTGAACCTTACAATTAACTGTCAGTTTTGCGTCGGATTCGAAAATCTAGACTCACAGGAGAACGACCATACGGTGTCCGAGGCAGCACTAGACCCTTGGAGACAAGTCGGCTGGAGGACGATGTATTGAATCGCGACGTAATTTGTGTGTTCCATCGTCATGAAGAGGCTGTGAACGTTACAATTAACTGTCAGTTTTGCGTCGGATTCGAAAATCTAGACTCACAGGAGATCGACCATAAGGTGCCCGAGGCAGCAATAGACCCTTGGAGACAGGTCGGCCGGAGGACGATGTATTGAATCGCGACGGGATTTGTGTGTTCCATCGTCATTAACAGGCTCTGAACGTTACAATTAACTGTCAGTTTTGCGTCGGATTCGAAAATCTAGACTCACAGGAGATCGACCATAAGGTGCCCGAGGCAGCAATAGACCCTTGGAGACAGGTCGGCCGGAGGACGATGTATTGAATCGCGACGCTATTTGTGTGTTCCATCGTTATTTTCAGGCTCTGAACGTTACAATTAACTGTCAGTTTTGCGTCGGATTCGAAAATCTAGACTCACAGGAGATCGACCATAAGGTGCCCGAGGCAGCAATAGACCCTTGGAGACAGGTCGGCCGGAGGACGATGTATTGAATCGCGACGCGATTTGTGTGTTCCATCGTCATTAACAGGCTCTGAACGTTACAATTAACTGTCAGTTTTGCGTCGGATTCGAAAATCTAGACTCACAGGAGATCGACCATAAGGTGCCCGAGGCAGCAATAGACTCTTGGAGACCGGGCGGCCGGAGGACGATGTATTGTATCGCGACGCAATTTGTGTGTTCCATCGTCATTAACAGGCTCTGAACCTTACAATTAACTGTCAGTTTTGCGTCGGATTCGAAAATCTAGACTCACAGGAGAACGACCATAAGGTGCCCGAGGCAGCAATAGACCCTTGGAGACAGGTCGGCCGGAGGACGATGTATTGAATCGCGACGCAATTAGTGTGTTCCATCGTCATTAACAGGCTCTGAACGTTACAATTAACTGTCAGTTTTGCGTCGGATTGGAAAATCTAGACTCACAGGAGAACGACCATAAGGTGCCCGAGGGAGCAATAGACCCTGGGAGACAGGTCGGCCGGAGGACGATGTATTGAATCGCGACGCAATTTGTGTGTTCCATCGTCATGAACAGGCTCTGAACCCTACAATTAACTGTCAGTTTTGCGTCGGATTCGAAAATCTAGACTCACAGGAGATCGACCATAAGGTGCCCGAGGCAGCAATAGACCCTTGGAGACAGGTCGGCCGGAGGACGATGTATTGAATCGCGACGCTATTTGTGTGTTCCATCGTCATTTTCAGGCTCTGAACGTTACAATTAACTGTCAGTTTTGCGTCGGATTCGAAAATCTAGACTCACAGGAGATCGACCATAAGGTGCCCGAGGCAGCAATAGACCCTTGGAGACAGGTCGGCCGGAGGACGATGTATTGAATCGCGACGGGATTTGTGTGTTCCATCGTCATTAACAGGCTCTGAACGTTACAATTAACTGTCAGTTTTGCGTCGGATTCGAAAATCTAGACTCACAGGAGATCGACCATAAGGTGCCCGAGGCAGCAATAGACTCTTGGAGACAGGTCGGCCGGAGGACGATGTATTGAATCGCGACGCAATTTGTGTGTTCCATCGTCATTAACAGGCTCCGAACGTTACAATTAACTGTCAGTTTTGCGTCGGATTCGAAAATCTAGACTCACAGGAGAACGACCATAAGGTGCCCGAGGCAGCACTAGACCCTTGGAGACAAGTCGGCTGGAGGACGATGTATTGAATCGCGACGCGATTTGTGTGTTCCATCGTCATTAACAGGCTCTGAACGTTACAATCAACTGTCAGTTTTGCGTCGGATTCGAAAATCTAGACTCACAGAACGACCATAAGGTGCCCGACGGAGCAATAGACCCTGGGAGACAGGTGGGCCGGAGGACGATGTATTGAATCGCGACGCAATTTGTGTGTTCCATCGTCATGAACAGGCTCTGAACCTTACAATTAACAATCAGTATTGCGTCGGATTCGAAAATCTAGACTCACAGGAGATCGACCATAAGGTGCCAGAGGCAGCAATTGACCCTTGGAGACAGGTCGGCCGGAGGACGATGTATTGAATCGCGACGCGATTTGTGTGTTCCATCGTCATTAACAGGCTCTGAACGTTACAATTAACTGTCAGTTTTGCGTCGGGTTCGAAAATCTAGACTCACAGGAGATCGACCATAAGGTGCCCGAGGCAGCAATAGACCCTTGGAGACAGGTCGGCCGGAGGACGATGTATTGAATCGCGACGGGATTTGTGTGTTCCATCGTCATTAACAGGCTCTGAACGTTATAAATTAACTGTCAGTTTTGCGTCGGATTCGAAAATCTAGACTCACAGGAGATCGACCATAAGGTGCCCGAGGCAGCAATAGACCCTTGGAGACAGGTCGGCCGGAGGACGATGTATTGAATCGCGACGCGATATGTGTGTTCCATTGTCATTAATTGGCTCTGAACGTTACAATTAACTGTCAGTTTTGCGTCGGATTTGAAAATCTAGACTCACAGGAGAACGACCATAAGGTGTCCGAGGCAGCACTAGACCCTTGGAGACAAGTCGGCTGGAGGACGATGTATTGAATCGCGACGCGATTTGTGTGTTCCATTGTCATTTACAGGCTCTGAACGTTACAATTAACTGTCAGGTTTGCGTCGGATTCGAAAATCTAGACTCACAGGAGATTGACCATAAAGTGCCCGAGGCAGCAATAGACCCTTGGAGACAGGTCGGCCGGAGGACGATGTATTGAATCGCGACGCAATTTGTGTGTTCCATTGTCATTTAGATGCTCTGAACCTTACAATTAACTGTCAGTTTTGCGTCGGATTCGAAAATCTAGACTCACAGAGGAACGACCATAAGGTGCCCGAGGCAGCACTAGACCCTTGGAGACAAATCGGCTGGAGGACGATGTATTGAATCGCGACGCGATTTGTGTGTTCCATCGTCATTAACAGGCTCTGAACGTTACAATTAACTGTCAGTTTTGCGTCGGATTCGAAAATCTAGACTCACAGGAGAACGACCATAAGGTGCCCGAGGCAGCAATACCCCCTTGGAGACAGGTCGGCCGGAGGACGATGTATTGAAGCGCGACGGGATTTGTGTGTTCCATCGCCATTAACAGGCTCTGAACGTTACAATTAACTGTCAGTTTTGCGTCGGATTCGAAAATCTAGACTCACAGGACATCGACCATAAGGTGCCCGAGGTAGCAATAGACCCTTGGAGACAAGTCGGCCGGAGGACGATGTATTGAATCGCGACGCAATTTGTGTGTTCCATCGTCATTAACAGGCTCTGAACGTTACAATTAACTGCGTCGGATTCGAAATTCAAGACTCACAGGAGATCGACCATAAGGTGCCCGAGGCAGCAATAGACCCTTGGAGACAAGTCGGCTGGAGGACGATGTATTGAATCGCGACGCAATTTGTGTGTTCCATCGTCATGAAGAGGCTCTGAACGTTACAATTAACTGTCAGTTTTGCGTCGGATTCGAAAATCTAGACTCACAGGAGATCGACCATAAGGTGCCCGAGGCAGCAATAGACCCTTGGAGACAGGTCGGCCGGAGGACGATGTATTGAATCGCGACGGGATTTGTGTGTTCCATCGTCATTAACAGGCTCTGAACGTTACAATTAACTGTCAGTTTTGCGTCGGATTCGAAAATCTAGACTCACAGGAGATCTACCATAAGGTGCCCGAGGCAGCAATAGACCCTTGGAGACAGGTCGGCCGGAGGACGATGTATTGAATCGCGACGCTATTTGTGTGTTCCATCGTCATTTTCAGGCTCTGAACGTTACAATTAACTGTCAGTTTTGCGTCGGATTCGAAAATCTAGACTCACAGGAGATCGACCATAAGGTGCCCGAGGCAGCAATAGACCCTTGGAGACAGGTCGGCCGGAGGACGATGTATTGAATCGCGACGCGATTTGTGTGTTCCATCGTCATTAACAGGCTCTGAACGTTACAATTAACTGTCAGTTTTGCGTCGGATTCGAAAATCTAGACTCACAGGAGATCTACCATAAGGTGCCCGAGGCAGCAATAGACCCTTGGAGACAGGTCGGCCGGAGGACGATGTATTGAATCGCGACGCGAATTGTGTGGTCCATCGTCATTTTCAGGCTCTGAACGTTACAATTAACTGTCAGTTTTGCGTCGGATTCGAAAATCTAGACTCACAGGAGATCGACCATAAGGTGCCCGAGGCAGCAATAGACCCTTGGAGACAGGTCGGCCGGAGGACGATGTATTGAATCGCGACGCGATTTGTGTGTTCCATCGTCATTAACAAGCTCTGAACGTTACAATTAACTGTCAGTTTTGCGTCGGATTCGAAAATCTAGACTCACAGGAGATCGACCATAAGGTGCCCGAGGCAGCAATAGACCCTTGGAGACAGGTCGGCCGGAGGACGATGTATTGAATCGCGACGCAATTTGTGTGTTCCATCGTCATTAACAGGCTCTGAACGTTACAATTAACTGCGTCGGATTCGAAATTCTAGATTCACAGGAGATCGACCATAAGGTGCCCGAGGCAGCAATAGACCCTTGGAGACATGTCGGCCGGAGGACGATGCATTGAATCGCGACGCGATTTGTGTGTTCCATTGTCATTAAGAGGCTCTGAACCTTACAATTAACTGTCAGTTTTGCGTCGGATTCGAAAATCTAGACTCACAGGAGAACGACCATACGGTGTCCGAGGCAGCACTAGACCCTTGGAGACAAGTCGGCTGGAGGACGATGTATTGAATCGCGACGTAATTTGTGTGTTCCATCGTCATGAAGAGGCTGTGAACGTTACAATTAACTGTCAGTTTTGCGTCGGATTCGAAAATCTAGACTCACAGGAGATCGACCATAAGGTGCCCGAGGCAGCAATAGACCCTTGGAGACAGGTCGGCCGGAGGACGATGTATTGAATCGCGACGGGATTTGTGTGTTCCATCGTCATTAACAGGCTCTGAACGTTACAATTAACTGTCAGTTTTGCGTCGGATTCGAAAATCTAGACTCACAGGAGATCGACCATAAGGTGCCCGAGGCAGCAATAGACCCTTGGAGACAGGTCGGCCGGAGGACGATGTATTGAATCGCGACGCTATTTGTGTGTTCCATCGTTATTTTCAGGCTCTGAACGTTACAATTAACTGTCAGTTTTGCGTCGGATTCGAAAATCTAGACTCACAGGAGATCGACCATAAGGTGCCCGAGGCAGCAATAGACCCTTGGAGACAGGTCGGCCGGAGGACGATGTATTGAATCGCGACGCGATTTGTGTGTTCCATCGTCATTAACAGGCTCTGAACGTTACAATTAACTGTCAGTTTTGCGTCGGATTCGAAAATCTAGACTCACAGGAGATCGACCATAAGGTGCCCGAGGCAGCAATAGACTCTTGGAGACCGGGCGGCCGGAGGACGATGTATTGTATCGCGACGCAATTTGTGTGTTCCATCGTCATTAACAGGCTCTGAACCTTACAATTAACTGTCAGTTTTGCGTCGGATTCGAAAATCTAGACTCACAGGAGAACGACCATAAGGTGCCCGAGGCAGCAATAGACCCTTGGAGACAGGTCGGCCGGAGGACGATGTATTGAATCGCGACGCAATTTGTGTGTTCCATCGTCATTAACAGGCTCTGAACGTTACAATTAACTGTCAGTTTTGCGTCGGATTGGAAAATCTAGACTCACAGGAGAACGACCATAAGGTGCCCGAGGGAGCAATAGACCCTGGGAGACAGGTCGGCCGGAGGACGATGTATTGAATCGCGACGCAATTTGTGTGTTCCATCGTCATGAACAGGCTCTGAACCTTACAATTAACTGTCAGTTTTGCGTCGGATTCGAAAATCTAGACTCACAGGAGATCGACCATAAGGTGCCCGAGGCAGCAATAGACCCTTGGAGACAGGTCGGCCGGAGGACGATGTATTGAATCGCGACGCTATTTGTGTGTTCCATCGTCATTTTCAGGCTCTGAACGTTACAATTAACTGTCAGTTTTGCGTCGGATTCGAAAATCTAGACTCACAGGAGATCGACCATAAGGTGCCCGAGGCAGCAATAGACCCTTGGAGACAGGTCGGCCGGAGGACGATGTATTGAATCGCGACGGGATTTGTGTGTTCCATCGTCATTAACAGGCTCTGAACGTTACAATTAACTGTCAGTTTTGCGTCGGATTCGAAAATCTAGACTCACAGGAGATCGACCATAAGGTGCCCGAGGCAGCAATAGACTCTTGGAGACAGGTCGGCCGGAGGACGATGTATTGAATCGCGACGCAATTTGTGTGTTCCATCGTCATTAACAGGCTCCGAACGTTACAATTAACTGTCAGTTTTGCGTCGGATTCGAAAATCTAGACTCACAGGAGAACGACCATAAGGTGCCCGAGGCAGCACTAGACCCTTGGAGACAAGTCGGCTGGAGGACGATGTATTGAATCGCGACGCGATTTGTGTGTTCCATCGTCATTAACAGGCTCTGAACGTTACAATCAACTGTCACTTTTGCGTCGGATTCGAAAATCTAGACTCACAGAACGACCATAAGGTGCCCGACGGAGCAATAGACCCTGGGAGACAGGTGGGCCGGAGGACGATGTATTGAATCGCGACGCAATTTGTGTGTTCCATCGTCATGAACAGGCTCTGAACCTTACAATTAACTATCAGTATTGCGGCGGATTCGAAAATCTAGACTCACAGGAGATCGACCATAAGGTGCCAGAGGCAGCAATTGACCCTTGGAGACAGGTCGGCCGGAGGACGATGTATTGAATCGCGACGCGATTTGTGTGTTCCATCGTCATTAACAGGCTCTGAACGTTACAATTAACTGTCAGTTTTGCGTCGGGTTCGAAAATCTAGACTCACAGGAGATCGACCATAAGGTGCCCGAGGCAGCAATAGACCCTTGGAGACAGGTCGGCCGGAGGACGATGTATTGAATCGCGACGGGATTTGTGTGTTCCATCGTCATTAACAGGCTCTGAACGTTATAAATTAACTGTCAGTTTTGCGTCGGATTCGAAAATCTAGACTCACAGGAGATCGACCATAAGGTGCCCGAGGCAGCAATAGACCCTTGGAGACAGGTCGGCCGGAGGACGATGTATTGAATCGCGACGCGATTTGTGTGTTCCATTGTCATTAATTGGCTCTGAACGTTACAATTAACTGTCAGTTTTGCGTCGGATTTGAAAATCTAGACTCACAGGAGAACGACCATAAGGTGTCCGAGGCAGCACTAGACCCTTGGAGACAAGTCGGCTGGAGGACGATGTATTGAATCGCGACGCGATTTGTGTGTTCCATTGTCATTTACAGGCTCTGAACGTTACAATTAACTGTCAGGTTTGCGTCGGATTCGAAAATCTAGACTCACAGGAGATTGACCATAAAGTGCCCGAGGCAGCAATAGACCCTTGGAGACAGGTCGGCCGGAGGACGATGTATTGAATCGCGACGCAATTTGTGTGTTCCATTGTCATTTAGATGCTCTGAACCTTACAATTAACTGTCAGTTTTGCGTCGGATTCGAAAATCTAGACTCACAGAGGAACGACCATAAGGTGCCCGAGGCAGCACTAGACCCTTGGAGACAAATCGGCTGGAGGACGATGTATTGAATCGCGACGCGATTTGTGTGTTCCATCGTCATTAACAGGCTCTGAACGTTACAATTAACTGTCAGTTTTGCGTCGGATTCGAAAATCTAGACTCACAGGAGAACGACCATAAGGTGCCCGAGGCAGCAATACCCCCTTGGAGACAGGTCGGCCGGAGGACGATGTATTGAAGCGCGACGGGATTTGTGTGTTCCATCGCCATTAACAGGCTCTGAACGTTACAATTAACTGTCAGTTTTGCGTCGGATTCGAAAATCTAGACTCACAGGACATCGACCATAAGGTGCCCGAGGTAGCAATAGACCCTTGGAGACAAGTCGGCCGGAGGACGATGTATTGAATCGCGACGCAATTTGTGTGTTCCATCGTCATTAACAGGCTCTGAACGTTACAATTAACTGCGTCGGATTCGAAATTCAAGACTCACAGGAGATCGACCATAAGGTGCCCGAGGCAGCAATAGACCCTTGGAGACATGTCGGCCGGAGGACGATGCATTGAATCGCGACGCGATTTGTGTGTTCCATTGTCATTAAGAGGCTCTGAACGTTACAATTAACTGTCAGTTTTGCGTCGGATTCGAAAATCTAGACTCACAGGAGAACGACCATACGGTGTCCGAGGCAGCACTAGACCCTTGGAGACAAGTCGGCTGGAGGACGATGTATTGAATCGCGACGCAATTTGTGTGTTCCATCGTCATGAAGAGGCTCTGAACGTTACAATTAACTGTCAGTTTTGCGTCGGATTCGAAAATCTAGACTCACAGGAGATCGACCATAAGGTGCCCGAGGCAGCAATAGACCCTTGGAGACAGGTCGGCCGGAGGACGATGTATTGAATCGCGACGCTATTTGTGTGTTCCATCGTCATTTTCAGGCTCTGAACGTTACAATTAACTGTCAGTTTTGCGTCGGATTCGAAAATCTAGACTCACAGGAGATCGACCATAAGGTGCCCGAGGCAGCAATAGACACTTGGAGACAGGTCGGCCGGAGGACGATGTATTGAATCGCGACGCGATTTGTGTGTTCCATCGTCATTAACAGGCTCTGAACGTTACAATTAACTGTCAGTTTTGCGTCGGATTCGAAAATCTAGACTCACAGGAGATCGACCATAAGGTGCCCGAGGCAGCAATAGACTCTTGGAGACAGGTCGGCCGGAGGACGATGTATTGAATCACGACGCAATTTGTGTGTTCCATCGTCATTAACAGGCTCTGAACGTTACAATTAACTGTCAGTTTTGCGTCGGATTCGAAAATCTAGACTCACAGGAGATCGACCATAAGGTGCCCGAGGCAGCAATAGACCATTGGAGACAGGTCGGCCGGAGGACGATGTATTGAATCGCGACGCTATTTGTGTGTTCCATCGTCATTTTCAGGCTCTGAACGTTACAATTAACTGTCAGTTTTGCGTCGGATTCGAAAATCTAGACGCACAGGAGATCGACCATAAGGTGCCCAAGGCAGCAATAGACCCTTGGAGACAGGTCGGCCGGAGGACGATGTATTGAATCGCGACGCGATTTGTGTGTTCCATCGTCATTAACAGGCTCTGAACGTTACAATTAACTGTCAGTTTTGCGTCGGATTCGAAAATCTAGACTCACAGGAGAACGACCATAAGGTGCCCGAGGCAGCAATAGACCCTTGGAGACAGGTCGGCCGGAGGACGATGTATTGAAGCGTGACGGGATTTGTGTGTTCCATCGTCATTAACAGGCTCTGAACGTTACAATTAACTGTCAGTTTTGCGTCGGATTCGAAAATCTAGACTCACAGGACATCGACCATAAGGTGCCCGAGGCAGCAATAGACCCTTGGAGACAAGTCGGCTGGAGGACGATGTATTGAATCGCGACGCAATTTCTGTGTTCCATCGTCATTAAGAGGCTCTGAACGTTACAATTAACTGCGTCGGATTCGAAATTCTAGACTCACAGGAGATCGACCATAAGGTGCCCGAGGCAGCAATAGACCCTTCGAGACATGTCGGCCGGAGGACGATGCATTGAATCGCGACGCGATTTGTGTGTTCCATTGTCATTAAGAGGCTCTGAACGTTACAATTAACTGTCAGTTTTGCGTCGGATTCGAAAATCTAGACTTACAGGAGAACGACCATACGGTGTCCGAGGCAGCACTAGACCCTTGGAGACAAGTCGGCTGGAGGACGATGTATTGAATCGCGACGCAAATTGTGTGTTCCATCGTCATGAAGAGGCTCTGAACGTTACAATTAACTGTCAGTTTTGCGTCGGATTCGAAAATCTAGACTCACAGGAGATCGACCATAAGGTGCCCGAGGCAGCAATAGACCCTTGGAGACAGGTCGGCCGGAGGACGATGTATTGAATCGCGACGGGATTTGTGTGTTCCATCGTCATTAACAGGCTCTGAACGTTACAATTAACTGTCAGTTTTGCGTCGGATTCGAAAATCTAGACTCACAGGAGATCGACCATAAGGTGCCCGAGGCAGCAATAGACCCTTGGAGACAGGTCGGCCGGAGGACGATGTATTGAATCGCGACGCTATTTGTGTGTTCCATCGTCATTTTCAGGCTCTGAACGTTACAATTAACTGTCAGTTTTGCGTCGGATTCGAAAATCTAGACACACAGGAGATCGACCATAAGGTGCCCGAGGCAGCAATAGACCCTTGGAGACAGGTCGGCCGGAGGACGATGTATTGAATCGCGACGCGATTTGTGTGTTCCATCGTCATGAACAGGCTCTGAACGTTACAATTAACTGTCAGTTTTGCGTCGGATTCGAAAATCTAGACTCACAGGAGATCGACCATAAGGTGCCCGAGGCAGCAATAGACTCTTGGAGACAGGTCTGCCGGAGGACGATGTATTGAATCACGACGCAATTTGTGTGTTCCATCGTCATTAACAGGCTCTGAACCTTACAATTAACTGTCAGTTTTGCGTCGGATTCGAAAATCTAGACTCACAGGAGAACGACCATAAGGTGCCCGAGGCAGCACTAGACCCTTGGAGACAAGTCGGCTGGAGGACGATGTATTGAATCGCGACGCGATTTGTGTGTTCCATCGTCATTAACAGGCTCTGAACGTTACAATCAACTGTCAGTTTTGCGTCGGATTCGAAAATCTAGACTCACAGAACGACCATAAGGTGCCCGACGGAGCAATAGACCCTGGGAGACAGGTGGGCCGGAGGACGATGTATTGAATCGCGACGCAATTTGTGTGTTCCATCGTCATGAACAGGCTCTGAACCTTACAATTAACTATCAGTATTGCGTCGGATTCGAAAATCTAGACTCACAGGAGATCGACCATAAGGTGCCAGAGGCAGCAATTGACCCTTGGAGACAGGTCGGCCGGAGGACGATGTATTGAATCGCGACGCGATTTGTGTGTTCCATCGTCATTAACAGGCTCTGAACGTTACAATTAACTGTCAGTTTTGCGTCGGGTTCGAAAATCTAGACTCACAGGAGATCGACCATAAGGTGCCCGAGGCAGCAATAGACCCTTGGAGACAGGTCGGCCGGAGGACGATGTATTGCATCGCGACGGGATTTGTGTGTTCCATCGTCATTAACAGGCTCTGAACGTTATAAATTAACTGTCAGTTTTGCGTCGGATTCGAAAATCTAGACTCACAGGAGATCGACCATAAGGTGCCCGAGGCAGCAATAGACCCTTGGAGACAGGTCGGCCGGAGGACGATGTATTGAATCGCGACGCGATTTGTGTGTTCCATTGTCATTAATTGGCTCTGAACGTTACAATTAACTGTCAGTTTTGCGTCGGATTTGAAAATCTAGACTCACAGGAGAACGACCATAAGGTGTCCGAGGCAGCACTAGACCCTTGGAGACAAGTCGGCTGGAGGACGATGTATTGAATCGCGACGCGATTTGTGTGTTCCATTGTCATTTACAGGCTCTGAACGTTACAATTAACTGTCAGGTTTGCGTCGGATTCGAAAATCTAGACTCACAGGAGATTGACCATAAAGTGCCCGAGGCAGCAATAGACCCTTGGAGACAGGTCGGCCGGAGGACGATGTATTGAATCGCGACGCAATTTGTGTGTTCCATTGTCATTTAGATGCTCTGAACCTTACAATTAACTGTCAGTTTTGCGTCGGATTCGAAAATCTAGACTCACAGAGGAACGACCATAAGGTGCCCGAGGCAGCACTAGACCCTTGGAGACAAATCGGCTGGAGGACGATGTATTGAATCGCGACGCTATTTGTGTGTTCCATCGTCATTAACAGGCTCTGAACCTTACAATTAACTGTCAGTTTTGCGTCGGATTCGAAAATCTAGACTCACAGGAGAACGACCATAAGGTGCCCGAGGCAGCAATAGACCCTTGGAGACAGGTCGGCCGGAGGACGATGTATTGAAGCGCGACGGGATTTGTGTGTTCCATCGCCATTAACAGGCTCTGAACGTTACAATTAACTGTCAGTTTTGCGTCGGATTCGAAAATCTAGACTCACAGGACATCGACCATAAGGTGCCCGAGGCAGCAATAGACCCTTGGAGACAAGTCGGCTGGAGGACGATGTATTGAATCGCGACGCAATTTGTGTGTTCCATCGTCATTAACAGGCTCTGAACGTTACAATTAACTGCGTCGGATTCGAAATTCTAGACTCACAGGAGATCGACCATAAGGTGCCCGAGGCAGCAATAGACCCTTGGAGACATGTCGGCCGGAGGACGATGCATTGAATCGCGACGCGATTTGTGTGTTCCATTGTCATTAAGAGGCTCTGAACGTTACAATTAACTGTCAGTTTTGCGTCGGATTCGAAAATCTAGACTCACAGGAGATCGACCATAAGGTGCCCGAGGCAGCAATAGACCCTTGGAGACAGGTCGGCCGGAGGACGATGTATTGAATCGCGACGCTATTTGTGTGTTCCATCGTCATTTTCAGGCTCTGAACGTTACAATTAACTGTCAGTTTTGCGTGGATTCGAAAATCTAGACTCACAGGAGATCGACCATAAGGTGCCCGAGGCAGCAATAGACCCTTGGAGACAGGTCGGCCGGAGGACGATGTATTGAATCGCGACGCGATTTGTGTGTTCCATCGTCATTAACAGGCTCTGAACGTTACAATTAACTGTCAGTTTTGCGTCGGATTCGAAAATCTAGACTCACAGGAGATCGACCATAAGGTGCCCGAGGCAGCAATAGACTCTTGGAGACAGGTCGGCCGGAGGACGATGTATTGAATCACGACGCAATTTGTGTGTTCCATCGTCATGAACAGGCTCTGAACCTTACAATTAACTATCAGTATTGCGTCGGATTCGAAAATCTAGACTCACAGGAGATCGACCATAAGGTGCCAAAGGCAGCAATTGACCCTTGGAGACAGGTCGGCCGGAGGACGATGTATTGAATCGCGACGCGATTTGTGTGTTCCATCGTCATTAACAGGCTCTGAACGTTACAATTAACTGTCAGTTTTGCGTCGGATTCGAAAATCTAGACTCACAGGAGATCGACCATAAGGTGCCCGAGGCAGCAATAGACCTTTGGAGACAGGTCGGCCGGAGGACGATGTATTGAATCGCGACGCGATTTGTGTGTTCCATCGTCATTAACAGGCTCTGAACGTTACAATTAACTGTCAGTTTTGCGTCGGATTCGAAAATCTAGACTCACAGGAGAACGACCATAAGGTGCCCGAGGCAGCAATAGACCCTTGGAGACAGGTCGGCCGGAGGACGATGTATTGAAGCGCGACGGGATTTGTGTGTTCCATCGTCATTAACAGGCTCTGAACGTTACAATTAACTGCGTCGGATTCGAAATTCTAGACTCACAGGAGATCGACCATAAGGTGCCCGAGGCAGCAATAGACCCTTGGAGACATGTCGGCCGGAGGACGATGCATTGAATCGCGACGCGATTTGTGTGTTCCATTGTCATTAAGAGGCTCTGAACGTTACAATTAACTGTCAGTTTTGCGTCGGATTCGAAAATCTAGACTCACAGGAGAACGACCATACGGTGTCCGAGGCAGCACTAGACCCTTGGAGACAAGTCGGCTGGAGGACGATGTATTGAATCGCGACGTAATTTGTGTGTTCCATCGTCATGAAGAGGCTCTGAACGTTACAATTAACTGTCAGTTTTGCGTCGGATTCGAAAATCTAGACTCACAGGAGATCGACCATAAGGTGCCCGAGGCAGCAATAGACCCTTGGAGACAGGTCGGCCGGAGGACGATGTATTGAATCGCGACGGGATTTGTGTGTTCCATCGTCATTAACAGGCTCTGAACGTTACAATTAACTGTCAGTTTTGCGTCGGATTCGAAAATCTAGACTCACAGGAGATCGACCATAAGGTGCCCGAGGCAGCAATAGACCCTTGGAGACAGGTCGGCCGGAGGACGATGTATTGAATCGCGACGCTATTTGTGTGTTCCATCGTCATTTTCAGGCTCTGAACGTTACAATTAACTGTCAGTTTTGCGTCGGATTCGAAAATCTAGACTCACAGGAGATCGACCATAAGGTGCCCGAGGCAGCAATAGACCCTTGGAGACAGGTCGGCCGGAGGACGATGTATTGAATCGCGACGCGATTTGTGTGTTCCATCGTCATTAACAGGCTCTGAACGTTACAATTAACTGTCAGTTTTGCGTCGGATTCGAAAATCTAGACTCACAGGAGATCGACCATAAGGTGCCCGAGGCAGCAATAGACTGTTGGAGACAGGTCGGCCGGAGGACGATGTATTGAATCACGACGCTATTTGTGTGTTCCATCGTCATGAACAGGCTCTGAACCTTACAATTAACTATCAGTATTGCGTCGGATTCGAAAATCTAGACTCACAGGAGATCGACCATAAGGTGCCAAAGGCAGCAATTGACCCTTGGAGACAGGTCGGCCGGAGGACGATGTATTGAATCGCGACGCGATTTGTGTGTTCCATCGTCATTAACAGGCTCTGAACGTTACAATTAACTGTCAGTTTTGCGTCGGGTTCGAAAATCTAGACTCACAGGAGATCGACCATAAGGTGCCCGAGGCAGCAATAGACCCTTGGAGACAGGTCGGCCGGAGGACGATGTATTGAATCGCGACGCGATTTGTGTGTTCCATCGTCATTAACAGGCT
Source organism: Schistocerca nitens (assembly GCF_023898315.1). Lineage (NCBI taxonomy): Eukaryota > Metazoa > Arthropoda > Insecta > Orthoptera > Acrididae > Schistocerca > Schistocerca nitens. The sequence goes on along the minus strand of NC_064615.1, from coordinate 1,196,865,668 downwards.
CTGAACGTTACAATTAACTGTCAGTTTTGCGTCGGATTCGAAAATCTAGACTCACAGGAGAACGACCATAAGGTGCCCGAGGCAGCAATAGACCCTTGGAGACAGGTCGGCCGGAGGACGATGTATTGAAGCGCGACGGGATTTGTGTGTTCCATCGTCATTAACAGGCTCTGAACGTTACAATTAACTGTCAGTTTTGCGTCGGATTCGAAAATCTAGACTCACAGGACATCGACCATAAGGTGCCCGAGGCAGCAATAGACCCTTGGAGACAAGTCGGCTGGAGGACGATGTATTGAATCGCGACGCAATTTGTGTGTTCCATCGTCATTAACAGGCTCTGAACGTTACAATTAACTGCGTCGGATTCGAAATTCTAGACTCACAGGAGATCGACCATAAGGTGCCCGAGGCAGCAATAGACCCTTGGAGACATGTCGGCCGGAGGACGATGCATTGAATCGCGACGCGATTTGTGTGTTCCATTGTCATTAAGAGGCTCTGAACGTTACAATTAACTGTCAGTTTTGCGTCGGATTCGAAAATCTAGACTCACAGGAGAACGACCATACGGTGTCCGAGGCAGCACTAGACCCTTGGAGACAAGTCGGCTGGAGGACGATGTATTGAATCGCGACGTAATTTGTGTGTTCCATCGTCGTGAAGAGGCTCTGAACGTTACAATTAACTGTCAGTTTTGCGTCGGATTCGAAAATCTAGACTCACAGGAGATCGACCATAAGGTGCCCGAGGCAGCAATAGACTCTTGGAGACAGGTCGGCCGGAGGACGATGTATTGAATCACGACGCAATTTGTGTGTTCCATCGTCATGAACAGGCTCTGAACCTTACAATTAACTATCAGTATTGCGTCGGATTCGAAAATCTAGGCTCACAGGAGATCGACCATAAGGTGCCAAAGGCAGCAATTGACCCTTGGAGACAGGTCGGCCGGAGGACGATGTATTGAATCGCGACGCGATTTGTGTGTTCCATCGTCATTAACAGGCTCTGAACGTTACAATTGACTGTCAGTTTTGCGTCGGGTTCGAAAATCTAGACTCACAGGAGATCGACCATAAGGTGCCCGAGGCAGCAATAGACCCTTGCAGACAGGTCGGCCGGAGGACGATGTATTGAATCGCGACGCGATTTGTGTGTTCCATCGTCATTAACAGGCTCTGAACGTTACAATTAACTGTCAGTTTTGCGTCGGATTCGAAAATCTAGACTCACAGAGGAACGACCATAAGGTGCCCGAGGCAGCACTAGACCCTTGGAGACAAATCGGCTGGAGGACGATGTATGGAATCGCGACGCGATTTGTGTGTTCCATCGTCATTAACAGGCTCTGAACGTTACAATTAACTGTCAGTTTTGCGTCGGATTCGAAAATCTAGACTCACAGGAGAACGACCATAAGGTGCCCGAGGCTGCAATAGACCCTTGGAGACAGGTCGGCCGGAGGACGATGTATTGAAGCGCGACGGGATTTGTGTGTTCCATCGCCATTAACAGGCTCTGAACGTTACAATTAACTGTCAGTTTTGCGTCGGATTCGAAAATCTAGACTCACAGGACATCGACCATAAGGTGCCCGAGGCAGCAATAGACCCTTGGAGACAAGTCGGCTGGAGGACGATGTATTGAATCGCGACGCAATTTGTGTGTTCCATCGTCATTAACAGGCTCTGAACGTTACAATTAACTGCGTCGGATTCGAAATTCTAGACTCACAGGAGATCGACCATAAGGTGCCCGAGGCAGCAATAGACCCTTGGAGACATGTCGGCCGGAGGACGATGCATTGAATCGCGACGCGATTTGTGTGTTCCATTGTCATTAAGAGGCTCTGAACGTTACAATTAACTGTCAGTTTTGCGTCGGATTCGAAAATCTAGACTCACAGGAGATCGACCATAAGGTGCCCGAGGCAGCAATAGACCCTTGGAGACAGGTCGGCCGGAGGACGATGTATTGAATCGCGACGCTATTTGTGTGTTCCATCGTCATTTTCAGGCTCTGAACGTTACAATTAACTGTCAGTTTTGCGTCGGATTCGAAAATCTAGACTCACAGGAGATCGACCATAAGGTGCCAAAGGCAGCAATTGACCCTTGGAGACAGGTCGGCCGGAGGACGATGTATTGAATCGCGACGCGATTTGTGTGTTCCATCGTCATTAACAGGCTCTGAACGTTACAATTAACTGTCAGTTTTGCGTCGGGTTCGAAAATCTAGACTCACAGGAGATCGACCATAAGGTGCCCGAGGCAGCAATAGACCCTTGGAGACAGGTCGGCCGGAGGACGATGTATTGAATCGCGACGCGATTTGTGTGTTCCATCGTCATTAACAGGCTCTGAACGTTACAATTAACTGTCAGTTTTGCGTCGGATTCGAAAATCTAGACTCACAGGAGATCGACCATAAGGTGCCCGAGGCAGCAATAGACCCTTGGAGACAGGTCGGCCGGAGGACGATGTATTGAATCGCGACGCGATTTGTGTGTTCCATCGTCATTAACAGGCTCTGAACGTTACAATTAACTGTCAGTTTTGCGTCGGATTCGAAAATCTAGACTCACAGGAGAACGACCATAAGGTGCCCGAGGCAGCAATAGACCCTTGGAGACAGGTCGGCCGGAGGACGATGTATTGAAGCGCGACGGGATTTGTGTGTTCCATCGTCATTAACAGGCTCTGAACGTTACAATTAACTGTCAGTTTTGCGTCGGATTCGAAAATCTAGACTCACAGGACATCGACCATAAGGTGCCCGAGGCAGCAATAGACCCTTGGAGACAAGTCGGCTGGAGGACGATGTATTGAATCGCGACGCAATTTGTGTGTTCCATCGTCATTAACAGGCTCTGAACGTTACAATTAACTGCGTCGGATTCGAAATTCTAGACTCACAGGAGATCGACCATAAGGTGCCCGAGGCAGCAATAGACCCTTGGAGACATGTCGGCCGGAGGACGATGCATTGAATCGCGACGCGATTTGTGTGTTCCATTGTCATTAAGAGGCTCTGAACGTTACAATTAACTGTCAGTTTTGCGTCGGATTCGAAAATCTAGACTCACAGGAGAACGACCATACGGTGTCCGAGGCAGCACTAGACCCTTGGAGACAAGTCGGCTGGAGGACGATGTATTGAATCGCGACGTAATTTGTGTGTTCCATCGTCGTGAAGAGGCTCTGAACGTTACAATTAACTGTCAGTTTTGCGTCGGATTCGAAAATCTAGACTCACAGGAGATCGACCATAAGGTGCCCGAGGCAGCAATAGACTCTTGGAGACAGGTCGGCTGGAGGACGATGTATTGAATCACGACGCAATTTGTGTGTTCCATCGTCATGAACAGGCTCTGAACCTTACAATTAACTATCAGTATTGCGTCGGATTCGAAAATCTAGACTCACAGGAGATCGACCATAAGGTGCCAAAGGCAGCAATTGACCCTTGGAGACAGGTCGGCCGGAGGACGATGTATTGAATCGCGACGCGATTTGTGTGTTCCATCGTCATTAACAGGCTCTGAACGTTACAATTAACTGTCAGTTTTGCGTCGGGTTCGAAAATCTAGACTCACAGGAGATCGACCATAAGGTGCCCGAGGCAGCAATAGACCCTTGGAGACAGGTCGGCCGGAGGACGATGTATTGAATCGCGACGCGATTTGTGTGTTCCATCGTCATTAACAGGCTCTGAACGTTACAATTAACTGTCAGTTTTGCGTCGGATTCGAAAATCTAGACTCACAGGAGAACGACCATAAGGTGCCCGAGGCAGCAATAGACCCTTGGAGACAGGTCGGCCGGAGGACGATGTATTGAAGCGCGACGGGATTTGTGTGTTCCATCGTCATTAACAGGCTCTGAACGTTACAATTAACTGTCAGTTTTGCGTCGGATTCGAAAATCTAGACTCACAGGACATCGACCATAAGGTGCCCGAGGCAGCAATAGACCCTTGGAGACAAGTCGGCTGGAGGACGATGTATTGAATCGCGACGCAATTTGTGTGTTCCATCGTCATTAACAGGCTCTGAACGTTACAATTAACTGCGTCGGATTCGAAATTCTAGACTCACAGGAGATCGACCATAAGGTGCCCGAGGCAGCAATAGACCCTTGGAGACATGTCGGCCGGAGGACGATGCATTGAATCGCGACGCGATTTGTGTGTTCCATTGTCATTAAGAGGCTCTGAACGTTACAATTAACTGTCAGTTTTGCGTCGGATTCGAAAATCTAGATTCACAGGAGAACGACCATACGGTGTCCGAGGCAGCACTAGACCCTTGGAGACAAGTCGGCTGGAGGACGATGTATTGAATCGCGACGTAATTTGTGTGTTCCATCGTCGTGAAGAGGCTCTGAACGTTACAATTAACTGTCAGTTTTGCGTCGGATTCGAAAATCTAGACTCACAGGAGATCGACCATAAGGTGCCCGAGGCAGCAATAGACCCTTGGAGACAGGTCGGCCGGAGGACGATGTATTGAATCGCGACGGGATTTGTGTGTTCCATCGTCATTAACAGGCTCTGAACGTTACAATTAACTGTCAGTTTTGCGTCGGATTCGAAAATCTAGACTCACAGGAGATCGACCATAAGGTGCCCGAGGCAGCAATAGACCCTTGGAGACAGGTCGGCCGGAGGACGATGTATTGAATCGCGACGCTATTTGTGTGTTCCATCGTCATTTTCAGGCTCCGAACGTTACAATTAACTGTCAGTTTTGCGTCGGATTCGAAAATCTAGACTCACAGGAGATCGACCATAAGGTGCCCGAGGCAGCAATAGAACCTTGGAGACAGGTCGGCCGGAGGACGATGTATTGAATCGCGACGCGATTTGTGTGTTCCGTCGTCATTAACAGGCTCTGAACGTTACAATTAACTGTCAGTTTTGCGTCGGATTCGAAAATCTAGACTCACAGGAGATCGACCATAAGGTGCCCGAGGCAGCAATAGACTCTTGGAGACAGGTCTGCCGGAGGACGATGTATTGAATCGCGACGCAATTTGTGTGTTCCATCGTCATTAACAGGCTCTGAACCTTACAATTAACTGACAGTTTTGCGTCGGATTCGAAAATCTAGACTCACAGAGGAACGACCATAAGGTGCCCGAGGCAGCACTAGACCCTTGGAGACAAATCGGCTGGAGGACGATGTATTGAATCGCGACGCGATTTGTGTGTTCCATCGTCATTAACGTTACAATTAACGTTACAATTAACGTTACAATTAACTGTCAGTTTTGCGTTGGATTCGAAAATCTAGACTCACAGGAGAACGACCATACGGTGTCCGAGGCAGCACTAGACCCTTGGAGACAAGTCGGCTGGAGGACGATGTATTGAATCGCGACGTAATTTGTGTGTTCCATCGTCATGAAGAGGCTCTGAACGTTACAATTAACTGTCAGTTTTGCGTCGGATTCGAAAATCTAGACTCACAGGAGATCGACCATAAGGTGCCCGAGGCAGCAATAGACCCTTGGAGACAGGTCGGCCGGAGGACGATGTATTGAATCGCGACGGGATTTGTGTGTTCCATCGTCATTAACAGGCTCTGAACGTTACAATTAACTGTCAGTTTTGCGTCGGATTCGAAAATCTAGACTCACAGGAGATCGACCATAAGGTGCCCGAGGCAGCAATAGACCCTTGGAGACAGGTCGGCCGGAGGACGATGTATTGAATCGCGACGCTATTTGTGTGTTCCATCGTCATTTTCAGGCTCTGAACGTTACAATTAACTGTCAGTTTTGCGTCGGATTCGAAAATCTAGACTCACAGGAGATCGACCATAAGGTGCCCGAGGCAGCAATAGACCCTTGGAGACATGTCGGCCGGAGGACGATGTATTGAATCGCGACGCGATTTGTGTGTTCCATCGTCATTAACAGGCTCTGAACGTTACAATTAACTGTCAGTTTTGCGTCGGATTCGAAAATCTAGACTCACAGGAGATCGACCATAAGGTGCCCGAGGCAGCAATAGACTCTTGGAGACAGGTCGGCCGGAGGACGATGTATTGAATCACGACGCAATTTGTGTGTTCCATCGTCATGAACAGGCTCTGAACCTTACAATTAACTATCAGTATTGCGTCGGATTCGAAAATCTAGACTCACAGGAGATCGACCATAAGGTGCCAAAGGCAGCAATTGACCCTTGGAGACAGGTCGGCCGGAGGACGATGTATTGAATCGCGACGCTATTTGTGTGTTCCATCGTCATTAACAGGCTCTGAACCTTACAATTAACTGTCAGTTTTGCGTCGGATTCGAAAATCTAGACTCACAGGAGATCGACCATAAGGTGCCCGAGGCAGCAACAGACCCTTGGAGACAGGTCGGCCGGAGGACGATGTATTGAATCGCGACGCGATTTGTGTGTTCCATCGTCATTAACCGGCTCTGAACGTTACAATTAACTGTCAGTTTTGCGTCGGATTCGAAAATCTAGACTCACAGGAGATCGACCATAAGGTGCCCGAGGCAGCAATAGACTCTTGGAGACAGGTCGGCCGGAGGACGATGTATTGAATCGCGACGCGATTTGTGTGTTCCATTGTCATTAATTGGCTCTGAAAGTTACAATTAACTGTCAGTTTTGCGTCGGATTCGAAAATCTAGACTCACAGGAGAACGACCATAAGGTGTCCGAGGCAGCACTAGACCCTTGGAGACAAGTCGGCTGGAGGACGATGTATTGAATCGCGACGCGATTTATGAGTTCCATTGTCATTTACAGGCTCTGAACGTTACAATTAACTGTCAGGTTTGCGTCGGATTCGAAAATCTAGCCTCCAGGAGATCGACCATAAGGTGCCCGAGGCAGCAATAGACCCTTGGAGACAGGTCGGCCGGAGGACGATGTATTGAATCGCGACGCAATTTGTGTGTTCCATTGTCATTTAGATGCTCTGAACCTTACAATTAACTGTCAGTTTTGCGTCGGATTCGAAAATCTAGACTCACAGAGGAACGACCATAAGGTGCCCGAGGCAGCAATAGACCCTTGGAGACAGGTCGGCCGGAGGACGATGTATTGAAGCGCGACGGGATTTGTGTGTTCCATCGTCATTAACAGGCTCTGAACGTTACAATTAACTGTCAGTTTTGCGTCGGATTCGAAAATCTAGACTCACAGGACATCGACCATAAGGTGCCCGAGGCAGCAATAGACCCTTGGAGACAAGTCGGCTGGAGGACGATGTATTGAATCGCGACGCAATTTGTGTGTTCCATCGTCATTAACAGGCTCTGAACGTTACAATTAACTGCGTCGGATTCGAAATTCTAGACTCACAGGAGATCGACCATAAGGTGCCCGAGGCAGCAATAGACCCTTGGAGACATGTCGGCCGGAGGACGATGCATTGAATCGCGACGCGATTTGTGTGTTCCATTGTCATTAAGAGGCTCTGAACGTTACAATTAACTGTCAGTTTTGCGTCGGATTCGAAAATCTAGACTCACAGGAGAACGACCATACGGTGTCCGAGGCAGCACTAGACCCTTGGAGACAAGTCGGCTGGAGGACGATGTATTGAATCGCGACGTAATTTGTGTGTTCCATCGTCGTGAAGAGGCTCTGAACGTTACAATTAACTGTCAGTTTTGCGTCGGATTCGAAAATCTAGACTCACAGGAGATCGACCATAAGGTGCCCGAGGCAGCAATAGACTCTTGGAGACAGGTCGGCCGGAGGACGATGTATTGAATCACGACGCAATTTGTGTGTTCCATCGTCATGAACAGGCTCTGAACCTTACAATTAACTATCAGTATTGCGTCGGATTCGAAAATCTAGGCTCACAGGAGATCGACCATAAGGTGCCAAAGGCAGCAATTGACCCTTGGAGACAGGTCGGCCGGAGGACGATGTATTGAATCGCGACGCGATTTGTGTGTTCCATCGTCATTAACAGGCTCTGAACGTTACAATTGACTGTCAGTTTTGCGTCGGGTTCGAAAATCTAGACTCACAGGAGATCGACCATAAGGTGCCCGAGGCAGCAATAGACCCTTGCAGACAGGTCGGCCGGAGGACGATGTATTGAATCGCGACGCGATTTGTGTGTTCCATCGTCATTAACAGGCTCTGAACGTTACAATTAACTGTCAGTTTTGCGTCGGATTCGAAAATCTAGACTCACAGAGGAACGACCATAAGGTGCCCGAGGCAGCACTAGACCCTTGGAGACAAATCGGCTGGAGGACGATGTATGGAATCGCGACGCGATTTGTGTGTTCCATCGTCATTAACAGGCTCTGAACGTTACAATTAACTGTCAGTTTTGCGTCGGATTCGAAAATCTAGACTCACAGGAGAACGACCATAAGGTGCCCGAGGCTGCAATAGACCCTTGGAGACAGGTCGGCCGGAGGACGATGTATTGAAGCGCGACGGGATTTGTGTGTTCCATCGCCATTAACAGGCTCTGAACGTTACAATTAACTGTCAGTTTTGCGTCGGATTCGAAAATCTAGACTCACAGGACATCGACCATAAGGTGCCCGAGGCAGCAATAGACCCTTGGAGACAAGTCGGCTGGAGGACGATGTATTGAATCGCGACGCAATTTGTGTGTTCCATCGTCATTAACAGGCTCTGAACGTTACAATTAACTGCGTCGGATTCGAAATTCTAGACTCACAGGAGATCGACCATAAGGTGCCCGAGGCAGCAATAGACCCTTGGAGACATGTCGGCCGGAGGACGATGCATTGAATCGCGACGCGATTTGTGTGTTCCATTGTCATTAAGAGGCTCTGAACGTTACAATTAACTGTCAGTTTTGCGTCGGATTCGAAAATCTAGACTCACAGGAGATCGACCATAAGGTGCCCGAGGCAGCAATAGACCCTTGGAGACAGGTCGGCCGGAGGACGATGTATTGAATCGCGACGCTATTTGTGTGTTCCATCGTCATTTTCAGGCTCTGAACGTTACAATTAACTGTCAGTTTTGCGTCGGATTCGAAAATCTAGACTCACAGGAGATCGACCATAAGGTGCCAAAGGCAGCAATTGACCCTTGGAGACAGGTCGGCCGGAGGACGATGTATTGAATCGCGACGCGATTTGTGTGTTCCATCGTCATTAACAGGCTCTGAACGTTACAATTAACTGTCAGTTTTGCGTCGGGTTCGAAAATCTAGACTCACAGGAGATCGACCATAAGGTGCCCGAGGCAGCAATAGACCCTTGGAGACAGGTCGGCCGGAGGACGATGTATTGAATCGCGACGCGATTTGTGTGTTCCATCGTCATTAACAGGCTCTGAACGTTACAATTAACTGTCAGTTTTGCGTCGGATTCGAAAATCTAGACTCACAGGAGATCGACCATAAGGTGCCCGAGGCAGCAATAGACCCTTGGAGACAGGTCGGCCGGAGGACGATGTATTGAATCGCGACGCGATTTGTGTGTTCCATCGTCATTAACAGGCTCTGAACGTTACAATTAACTGTCAGTTTTGCGTCGGATTCGAAAATCTAGACTCACAGGAGAACGACCATAAGGTGCCCGAGGCAGCAATAGACCCTTGGAGACAGGTCGGCCGGAGGACGATGTATTGAAGCGCGACGGGATTTGTGTGTTCCATCGTCATTAACAGGCTCTGAACGTTACAATTAACTGTCAGTTTTGCGTCGGATTCGAAAATCTAGACTCACAGGACATCGACCATAAGGTGCCCGAGGCAGCAATAGACCCTTGGAGACAAGTCGGCTGGAGGACGATGTATTGAATCGCGACGCAATTTGTGTGTTCCATCGTCATTAACAGGCTCTGAACGTTACAATTAACTGCGTCGGATTCGAAATTCTAGACTCACAGGAGATCGACCATAAGGTGCCCGAGGCAGCAATAGACCCTTGGAGACATGTCGGCCGGAGGACGATGCATTGAATCGCGACGCGATTTGTGTGTTCCATTGTCATTAAGAGGCTCTGAACGTTACAATTAACTGTCAGTTTTGCGTCGGATTCGAAAATCTAGACTCACAGGAGAACGACCATACGGTGTCCGAGGCAGCACTAGACCCTTGGAGACAAGTCGGCTGGAGGACGATGTATTGAATCGCGACGTAATTTGTGTGTTCCATCGTCGTGAAGAGGCTCTGAACGTTACAATTAACTGTCAGTTTTGCAACGGATTCGAAAATCTAGACTCACAGGAGATCGACCATAAGGTGCCCGAGGCAGCAATAGACTCTTGGAGACAGGTCGGCTGGAGGACGATGTATTGAATCACGACGCAATTTGTGTGTTCCATCGTCATGAACAGGCTCTGAACCTTACAATTAACTATCAGTATTGCGTCGGATTCGAAAATCTAGACTCACAGGAGATCGACCATAAGGTGCCAAAGGCAGCAATTGACCCTTGGAGACAGGTCGGCCGGAGGACGATGTATTGAATCGCGACGCGATTTGTGTGTTCCATCGTCATTAACAGGCTCTGAACGTTACAATTAACTGTCAGTTTTGCGTCGGGTTCGAAAATCTAGACTCACAGGAGATCGACCATAAGGTGCCCGAGGCAGCAATAGACCCTTGGAGACAGGTCGGCCGGAGGACGATGTATTGAATCGCGACGCGATTTGTGTGTTCCATCGTCATTAACAGGCTCTGAACGTTACAATTAACTGTCAGTTTTGCGTCGGATTCGAAAATCTAGACTCACAGGAGAACGACCATAAGGTGCCCGAGGCAGCAATAGACCCTTGGAGACAGGTCGGCCGGAGGACGATGTATTGAAGCGCGACGGGATTTGTGTGTTCCATCGTCATTAACAGGCTCTGAACGTTACAATTAACTGTCAGTTTTGCGTCGGATTCGAAAATCTAGACTCACAGGACATCGACCATAAGGTGCCCGAGGCAGCAATAGACCCTTGGAGACAAGTCGGCTGGAGGACGATGTATTGAATCGCGACGCAATTTGTGTGTTCCATCGTCATTAACAGGCTCTGAACGTTACAATTAACTGCGTCGGATTCGAAATTCTAGACTCACAGGAGATCGACCATAAGGTGCCCGAGGCAGCAATAGACCCTTGGAGACATGTCGGCCGGAGGACGATGCATTGAATCGCGACGCGATTTGTGTGTTCCATTGTCATTAAGAGGCTCTGAACGTTACAATTAACTGTCAGTTTTGCGTCGGATTCGAAAATCTAGATTCACAGGAGAACGACCATACGGTGTCCGAGGCAGCACTAGACCCTTGGAGACAAGTCGGCTGGAGGACGATGTATTGAATCGCGACGTAATTTGTGTGTTCCATCGTCGTGAAGAGGCTCTGAACGTTACAATTAACTGTCAGTTTTGCGTCGGATTCGAAAATCTAGACTCACAGGAGATCGACCATAAGGTGCCCGAGGCAGCAATAGACCCTTGGAGACAGGTCGGCCGGAGGACGATGTATTGAATCGCGACGGGATTTGTGTGTTCCATCGTCATTAACAGGCTCTGAACGTTACAATTAACTGTCAGTTTTGCGTCGGATTCGAAAATCTAGACTCACAGGAGATCGACCATAAGGTGCCCGAGGCAGCAATAGACCCTTGGAGACAGGTCGGCCGGAGGACGATGTATTGAATCGCGACGCTATTTGTGTGTTCCATCGTCATTTTCAGGCTCCGAACGTTACAATTAACTGTCAGTTTTGCGTCGGATTCGAAAATCTAGACTCACAGGAGATCGACCATAAGGTGCCCGAGGCAGCAATAGAACCTTGGAGACAGGTCGGCCGGAGGACGATGTATTGAATCGCGACGCGATTTGTGTGTTCCGTCGTCATTAACAGGCTCTGAACGTTACAATTAACTGTCAGTTTTGCGTCGGATTCGAAAATCTAGACTCACAGGAGATCGACCATAAGGTGCCCGAGGCAGCAATAGACTCTTGGAGACAGGTCTGCCGGAGGACGATGTATTGAATCGCGACGCAATTTGTGTGTTCCATCGTCATTAACAGGCTCTGAACCTTACAATTAACTGACAGTTTTGCGTCGGATTCGAAAATCTAGACTCACAGAGGAACGACCATAAGGTGCCCGAGGCAGCACTAGACCCTTGGAGACAAATCGGCTGGAGGACGATGTATTGAATCGCGACGCGATTTGTGTGTTCCATCGTCATTAACGTTACAATTAACGTTACAATTAACGTTACAATTAACTGTCAGTTTTGCGTTGGATTCGAAAATCTAGACTCACAGGAGAACGACCATACGGTGTCCGAGGCAGCACTAGACCCTTGGAGACAAGTCGGCTGGAGGACGATGTATTGAATCGCGACGTAATTTGTGTGTTCCATCGTCATGAAGAGGCTCTGAACGTTACAATTAACTGTCAGTTTTGCGTCGGATTCGAAAATCTAGACTCACAGGAGATCGACCATAAGGTGCCCGAGGCAGCAATAGACCCTTGGAGACAGGTCGGCCGGAGGACGATGTATTGAATCGCGACGGGATTTGTGTGTTCCATCGTCATTAACAGGCTCTGAACGTTACAATTAACTGTCAGTTTTGCGTCGGATTCGAAAATCTAGACTCACAGGAGATCGACCATAAGGTGCCCGAGGCAGCAATAGACCCTTGGAGACAGGTCGGCCGGAGGACGATGTATTGAATCGCGACGCTATTTGTGTGTTCCATCGTCATTTTCAGGCTCTGAACGTTACAATTAACTGTCAGTTTTGCGTCGGATTCGAAAATCTAGACTCACAGGAGATCGACCATAAGGTGCCCGAGGCAGCAATAGACCCTTGGAGACATGTCGGCCGGAGGACGATGTATTGAATCGCGACGCGATTTGTGTGTTCCATCGTCATTAACAGGCTCTGAACGTTACAATTAACTGTCAGTTTTGCGTCGGATTCGAAAATCTAGACTCACAGGAGATCGACCATAAGGTGCCCGAGGCAGCAATAGACTCTTGGAGACAGGTCGGCCGGAGGACGATGTATTGAATCACGACGCAATTTGTGTGTTCCATCGTCATGAACAGGCTCTGAACCTTACAATTAACTATCAGTATTGCGTCGGATTCGAAAATCTAGACTCACAGGAGATCGACCATAAGGTGCCAAAGGCAGCAATTGACCCTTGGAGACAGGTCGGCCGGAGGACGATGTATTGAATCGCGACGCTATTTGTGTGTTCCATCGTCATTAACAGGCTCTGAACCTTACAATTAACTGTCAGTTTTGCGTCGGATTCGAAAATCTAGACTCACAGGAGATCGACCATAAGGTGCCCGAGGCAGCAACAGACCCTTGGAGACAGGTCGGCCGGAGGACGATGTATTGAATCGCGACGCGATTTGTGTGTTCCATCGTCATTAACCGGCTCTGAACGTTACAATTAACTGTCAGTTTTGCGTCGGATTCGAAAATCTAGACTCACAGGAGATCGACCATAAGGTGCCCGAGGCAGCAATAGACTCTTGGAGACAGGTCGGCCGGAGGACGATGTATTGAATCGCGACGCGATTTGTGTGTTCCATTGTCATTAATTGGCTCTGAAAGTTACAATTAACTGTCAGTTTTGCGTCGGATTCGAAAATCTAGACTCACAGGAGAACGACCATAAGGTGTCCGAGGCAGCACTAGACCCTTGGAGACAAGTCGGCTGGAGGACGATGTATTGAATCGCGACGCGATTTATGAGTTCCATTGTCATTTACAGGCTCTGAACGTTACAATTAACTGTCAGGTTTGCGTCGGATTCGAAAATCTAGCCTCCAGGAGATCGACCATAAGGTGCCCGAGGCAGCAATAGACCCTTGGAGACAGGTCGGCCGGAGGACGATGTATTGAATCGCGACGCAATTTGTGTTTTCCATTGTCATTTAGATGCTCTGAACCTTACAATTAACTGTCAGTTTTGCGTCGGATTCGAAAATCTAGACTCACAGAGGAACGACCATAAGGTGCCCGAGGCAGCACTAGACCCTTGGAGACAAATCGGCTGGAGGACGATGTATTGAATCGCGACGCGATTTGTGTGTTCCATCGTCATTAACGTTACAATTAACGTTACAATTAACGTTACAATTAACTGTCAGTTTTGCGTCGGATTCGAAAATCTAGACTCACAGGAGAACGACCATAAGGTGCCCGAGGCAGCAATAGACCCTTGGAGACAGGTCGGCCGGAGGACGATGTATTGAAGCGCGACGGGATTTGTGTGTTCCATCGTCATTAACAGGCTCTGAACGTTACAATTAACTGTCAGTTTTCCGTCGGATTCGAAAATCTAGACTCACAGGACATCGACCATAAGGTGCCCGAGGCAGCAATAGACCCTTGGAGACAAGTCGGCTGGAGGACGATGTATTGAATCGCGACGCAATTTGTGTGTTCCATCGTCATTAACAGGCTCTGAACCTTACAATTAACTGCGTCGGATTCGAAATTCTAGACTCACAGGAGATCGACCATAAGGTGCCCGAGGCAGCAATAGACCTTTGGAGACATGTCGGCCGGAGGACGATGCATTGAATCGCGACGCGATTTGTGTGTTCCATTGTCATTAAGAGGCTCTGAACGTTACAATTAACTGTCAGTTTTGCGTCGGATTCGAAAATCTAGACTCACAGGAGAACGACCATACGGTGTCCGAGGCAGCACTAGACCCTTGGAGACAAGTCGGCTGGAGGACGATGTATTGAATCGCGACGCAATTTGTGTGTTCCATCGTCATGAAGAGGCTCTGAACGTTACAATTAACTGTCAGTTTTGCGTCGGATTCGAAAATCTAGACTCACAGGAGATCGACCATAAGGTGCCCGAGGCAGCAATAGACCCTTGGAGACAGGTCGGCCGGAGGACGATGTATTGAATCGCGACGGGATTTGTGTGTTCCATCGTCATTAACAGGCTCTGAACGTTACAATTAACTGTCAGTTTTGCGTCGGATTCGAAAATCTAGACTCACAGGAGATCGACCATAAGGTGCCCGAGGCAGCAATAGACCCTTGGAGACAGGTCGGCCGGAGGACGATGTATTGAATCGCGACGCAATTTGTGTGTTCCATCGTCATTAACAGGCTCTGAACGTTACAATTAACTGTCAGTTTTGCGTCGGATTCGAAAATCTAGACTCACAGGAGATCGACCATAAGGTGCCCGAGGCAGCAACAGACCCTTGGAGACAGGTCGGCCGGAGGACGATGTATTGAATCGCGACGCGATTTGTGTGTTCCATCGTCATTAACAGGCTCTGAACGTTACAATTAACTGTCAGTTTTGCGTCGGATTCGAAAATCTAGACTCACAGGAGATCGACCATAAGGTGCCCGAGGCAGCAATAGACTCTTGGAGACAGGTCGGCCGGAGGACGATGTATTGAATCGCGACGCAATTTGTGTGTTCCATCGTCATTAACAGGCTCTGAACCTTACAATTAACTGTCAGTTTTGCGTCGGATTCGAAAATCTAGACTCACAGGAGAACGACCATAAGGTGCCCGAGGCAGAACTAGACCCTTGGAGACAAGTCGTCTGGAGGACGATGTATTGAATCGCGACGCGATTTGTGTGTTCCATCGTCATTAACAGGTTCTGAACGTTACAATCAACTGTCAGTTTTGCGTCGGATTCGAAAATCTAGACTCACAGGAGAACGACCATAAGGTGCCCGAGGCAGCAATAGACCCTTGGAGACAGGTCGGCCGGAGGACGATGTATTGAATCGCGACGGGATTTGTGTGTTCCATCGTCATTAACAGGCTCTCAACGTTACAATTAACTGTCAGTTTTGCGTCGGATTCGAAAATCTAGACTCACAGGAGATCGACCATAAGGTGCCCGAGGCAGCAATAGACCCTTGGAGACAAGTCGGCTGGAGGACGATGTATTGAATCGCGACGCAATTTGTGTGTTCCATCGTCATTAACAGGCTCTGAACGTTACAATTAACTGCGTCGGATTCGAAATTCTAGACTCACAGGAGATCGACCATAAGGTGCCCGAGGCAGCAATAGACCCTTGGAGACATGTCGGCCGGAGGACGATGCATTGAATCGCGACGCGATTTGTGTGTTCCATTGTCATTAAGAGGCTCTGAACGTTACAATTAACTGTCAGTTTTGCGTCGGATTCGAAAATCTAGACTCACAGGAGAAGGACCATACGGTGTCCGAGGCAGCACTAGACCCTTGGAGACAAGTCGGCTGGAGGACGATGTATTGAATCGCGACGCAATTTGTGTGTTCCATCGTCATGAAGAGGCTCTGAACGTTACAATTAACTGTCAGTTTTGCGTCGGATTCGAAAATCTAGACTCACAGGAGATCGACCATAAGGTGCCCGAGGCAGCAATAGACCCTTGGAGACAGGTCGGCCGGAGGACGATGTATTGAATCGCGACGGGATTTGTGTGTTCCATCGTCATTAACAGGCTCTGAACGTTACAATTAACTGTCAGTTTTGCGTCGGATTCGAAAATCTAGACTCACAGGAGATCGACCATAAGGTGCCCGAGGCAGCAATAGACCCTTGGAGACAGGTCGGCCGGAGGACGATGTATTGAATCGCGACGCTATTTGTGTGTTCCATCGTCATTAACAGGCTCTGAACGTTACAATTAACTGTCAGTTTTGCGTCGGATTCGAAAATCTAGACTCACAGGAGATCGACCATAAGGTGCCCGAGGCAGCAATAGACTCTTGGAGACAGGTCGGCCGGAGGACGATGTATTGAATCGCGACGCAATTTGTGTGTTCCATCGTCATTAACAGGCTCTGAACCTTACAATTAACTGTCAGTTTTGCGTCGGATTCGAAAATCTAGACTCACAGGAGAACGACCATAAGGTGCCCGAGGCAGAACTAGACCCTTGGAGACAAGTCGTCTGGAGGACGATGTATTGAATCGCGACGCGATTTGTGTGTTCCATCGTCATTAACAGGTTCTGAACGTTACAATCAACTGTCAGTTTTGCGTCGGATTCGAAAATCTAGACTCACAGGAGAACGACCATAAGGTGCCCGAGGCAGCAATAGACCCTTGGAGACAGGTCGGCCGGAGGACGATGTATTGAATCGCGACGGGATTTGTGTGTTCCATCGTCATTAACAGGCTCTGAACGTTACAATTAACTGTCAGTTTTGCGTCGGATTCGAAAATCTAGACTCACAGGAGATCGACCATAAGGTGCCCGAGGCAGCAATAGACCCTTGGAGACAGGTCGGCCGGAGGACGATGTATTGAGTCGCGACGCTATTTGTGTGTTCCATCGTTATTTTCAGGCTCTGAACGTTACAATTAACTGTCAGTTTTGCGTCGGATTCGAAAATCTAGACTCACAGGAGAACGACCATAAGGTGCCCGAGGCAGCAATAGACCCTTGGAGACAGGTCGGCCGGAGGACGATGTATTGAATCGCGACGCAATTTGTGGGTTCCATCGTCATTAACAGGCTCTGAACGTTACAATTAACTGTCAGTTTTGCGTCGGATTGGAAAATCTAGACTCACAGGAGAACGACCATAAGGTGCCCGAGGGAGCAATAGACCCTGGGAGACTGGTCGGCCGGAGGACGATGTATTGAATCGCGACGCAATTTGTGTGTTCCATCGTCATGAACAGGCTCTGAACCTTACAATTAACTGTCAGTTTTGCGTCGGATTCGAAAATCTAGACTCACAGGAGATCGACCATAAGGTGCCCGAGGCAGCAATAGACCCTTGGAGACAGGTCGGCCGGAGGACGATGTATTGAATCGCGACGCTATTTGTGTGTTCCATCGTCATTTTCAGGCTCTGAACGTTACAATTAACTGTCAGTTTTGCGTCGGATTCGAAAATCTAGACTCACAGGAGATCGACCATAAGGTGCCCGAGGCAGCAATAGACCCTTGGAGACAGGTCGGCCGGAGGACGATGTATTGAATCGCGACGGGATTTGTGTGTTCCATCGTCATTAACAGGCTCTGAACGTTATAAATTAACTGTCAGTTTTGCGTCGGATTCGAAAATCTAGACTCACAGGAGATCGACCATAAGGTGCCCGAGGCAGCAATAGACCCTTGGAGACAGGTCGGCCGGAGGACGATGTATTGAATCGCGACGCGATTTGTGTGTTCCATTGTCATTAATTGGCTCTGAACGTTACAATTAACTGTCAGTTTTGCGTCGGATTTGAAAATCTAGACTCACAGGAGATCGACCATAAGGTGTCCGAGGCAGCACTAGACCCTTGGAGACAAGTCGGCTGGAGGACGATGTATTGAATCGCGACGCGATTTGTGAGTTCCATTGTCATTTACAGGCTCTGAACGTTACAATTAACTGTCAGGTTTGCGTCGGATTCGAAAATCTAGACTCACAGGAGATTGACCATAAGGTGCCCGAGGCAGCAATAGACCCTTGGAGACAGGTCGTTCGGAGGACGATGTATTGAATCGCGACGCAATTTGTGTGTTCCATTGTCATTTAGATGCTCTGAACCTTACAATTAACTATCAGTTTTGCGTCGGATTGGAAAATCTAGACTCACAGGAGAACGACCATAAGGTGCCCGAGGCAGCAATAGACCCTTGGAGACAGGTCGGCCGGAGGACGATGTATTGAAGCGCGACGGGATTTGTGTGTTCCATCGCCATTAACAGGCTCTGAACGTTACAATTAACTGTCAGTTTTGCGTCGGATTCTAAAATCTAGACTCACAGGACATCGACCATAAGGTGCCCGAGGCAGCAATAGACCCTTGGAGACAAGTCGGCTGGAGGACGATGTATTGAATCGCGACGCAATTTGTGTGTTCCATCGTCATTAACAGGCTCTGAACGTTACAATTAACTGCGTCGGATTCGAAATTCTAGACTCACAGGAGATCGACCATAAGGTGCCCGAGGCAGCAATAGACCCTTGGAGACATGTCGGCCGGAGGACGATGCATTGAATCGCGACGCGATTTGTGTGTTCCATTGTCATTAAGAGGCTCTGAACGTTACAATTAACTGTCAGTTTTGCGTCGGATTCGAAAATCTAGACTCACAGGAGAACGACCATACGGTGTCCGAGGCAGCACTAGACCCTTGGAGACAAGTCGGCTGGAGGACGATGTATTGAATCGCGACGCAATTTGTGTGTTCCATCGTCATGAAGAGGCTCTGAACGTTACAATTAACTGTCAGTTTTGCGTCGGATTCGAAAATCTAGACTCACAGGAGATCGACCATAAGGTGCCCGAGGCAGCAATAGACCCTTGGAGACAGGTCGGCCGGAGGACGATGTATTGAATCGCGACGGGATTTGTGTGTTCCATCGTCATTAACAGGCTCTGAACGTTACAATTAACTGTCAGTTTTGCGTCGGATTCGAAAATCTAGACTCACAGGAGATCGACCATAAGGTGCCCGAGGCAGCAATAGACCCTTGGAGACAGGTCGGCCGGAGGACGATGTATTGAATCGCGACGCAATTTGTGTGTTCCATCGTCATTTTCAGGCTCTGAACGTTACAATTAACTGTCAGTTTTGCGTCGGATTCGAAAATCTAGACTCACAGGAGATCGACCATAAGGTGCCCGAGGCAGCAATAGACCCTTGGAGACAGGTCGGCCGGAGGACGATGTATTGAATCGCGACGCGATTTGTGTGTTCCATCGTCATTAACAGGCTCTGAACGTTACAATTAACTGTCATTTTTGCGTCGGATTCGAAAATCTAGACTCACAGGAGATCGACCATAAGGTGCCCGAGGCAGCAATAGACTCTTGGAGACAGGTCGGCCGGAGGACGATGTATTGAATCACGACGCAATTTGTGTGTTCCATCGTCATGAACAGGCTCTGAACCTTACAATTAACTATCAGTATTGCGTCGGATTCGAAAATCTAGACTCACAGGAGATCGACCATAAGGTGCCAAAGGCAGCAATTGACCCTTGGAGACAGGTCGGCCGGAGGACGATGTATTGAATCGCGACGCGATTTGTGTGTTCCTTCGTCATTAACAGGCTCTGAACGTTACAATTAACTGTCAGTTTTGCGTCGGATTCGAAAATCTAGACTCACAGGAGAACGACCATAAGGTGCCCGAGGCAGCAATAGACCCTTGGAGACAGGTCGGCCGGAGGACGATGTATTGAAGCGCGACGGGATTTGTGTGTTCCATCGTCATTAACAGGCTCTGAACGTTACAATTAACTGTCAGTTTTGCCTCGGATTAGAAAATCTAGGCTCACAGGACATCGACCATAAGGTGCCCGAGGCAGCAATAGACCCTTGGAGACAAGTCGGCTGGAGGACGATGTATTGAATCGCGACGCAATTTGTGTGTTCCATCGTCATTAACAGGCTCTGAACGTTACAATTAACTATCAGTTTTGCGTCGGATTCGAAAATCTAGACTCACAGGAGAACGACCATAAGGTGCCCGAGGGAGCAATAGACCCTGGGAGACAGGTCGGCCGGAGGACGATGTATTGAATCGCGACGCGATTTGTGTGTTCCATCGTCATGAACAGGCTCTGAACCTTACAATTAACTGTCAGTTTTGCGTCGGATTCGAAAATCTAGACTCACAGGAGATCGACCATAAGGTGGCCGAGGCAGCAATAGACCCTTGGAGACAGGTCGGCCGGAATACGATGTATTGAATCGCGACGGGATTTGTGTGTTCCATCGTCATTAACAGGCTCTGAACGTTATAAATTAACTGTCAGTTTTGCGTCGGATTCGAAAATCTAGACTCACAGGAGATCGACCATAAGGTGCCCGAGGCAGCAATAGACCCTTGGAGACAGGTCGGCCGGAGGACGATGTATTGAATCGCGACGCGATTTGTGTGTTCCATTGTCATTAATTGGCTCTGAACGTTACAATTAACTGTCAGTTTTGCGTCGGATTCGAAAATCTAGACTCACAGGAGAACGACCATAAGGTGTCCGAGGCAGCACTAGACCCTTGGACACAAGTCGGCTGGAGGACGATGTATTGAATCGCGACGCGATTTGTGAGTTCCATTGTCATTTACAGGCACTGAACGTTACAATTAACTGTCAGGTTTGCGTCGGATTCGAAAATCTAGACTCACAGGAGATCGACCATAAGGTGCCCGAGGCAGCAATAGACCCTTGGAGACAGGTCGGCCGGAGGACGATGTATTGAATCGCGACGCAATTTGTGTGTTCCATTGTCATTTAGATGCTCTGAACCTTACAATTAACTGTCAGTTTTGCGTCGGATTCGAAAATCTAGACTCACAGAGGAACGACCATAAGGTGCCCGAGGCAGCACTAGGCCCTTGGAGACAATTCGGCTGGAGGACGATGTATTGAATCGCGACGGGATTTGTGTGTTCCATCGTCATTAACAGGCTCTGAACGTTACAATTAACTGTCAGTTTTGCGTCGGATTCGAAAATCTAGACTCACAGGACATCGACCATAAGGTGCCCGAGGCAGCAATAGACCCTTGGAGACAAGTCGGCTGGAGGACGATGTATAGAATCGCGACGCAATTTGTGTGTTCCATCGTCATTAACAGGCTCTGAACGTTACAATTGTGTGTTCCATTGTCATTAATTGGCTCTGAACGTTACAATTAACTGTCAGTTTTGCGTCGGATTCGAAAATCTAGACTCACAGGAGAACGACCATAAGGTGCCCGAGGCAGCAATAGACCCTTGGAGACAGGTCGGCTGGAGAACGATGTATTGAAGCGCGACGGGATTTGTGTGTTCCATCGTCATTAACAGGCTCTGAACGTTACAATTAACTGTCAGTTTTGCGTCGGATTCGAAAATCTAGACTCACAGGACATCGACCATAAGGTGCCCGAGGCAGCAATAGACCCTTGGAGACAAGTCGGCTGGAGGACGATGTATTGAATCGCGACGCAATTTGTGTGTTCCATCGTCATTAACAGGCTTTGAACGTTACAATTAACTGCGTCGGATTCGAAATTCTAGACTCACAGGAGATCGACCATAAGGTGCCCGAGGCAGCAATAGACCCTTGGAGACATGTCGGCCGGAGGACGATGCATTGAATCGCGACGCGATTTGTGTGTTCCATTGTCATTAAGAGGCTCTGAACCTTACAATTAACTGTCAGTTTTGCGTCGGATTCGAAAATCTAGACTCACAGGAGAACGACCATACGGTGTCCGAGGCAGCACTAGACCCTTGGAGACAAGTCGGCCGGAGGACGATGTATTGAATCGCGACGGGATTTGTGTGTTCCATCGTCATTAACAGGCTCTGAACGTTACAATTAACTGTCAGTTTTGCGTCGGATTCGAAAATCTAGACTCACAGGAGATCGACCATAAGGTGCCCGAGGCAGCAATAGACTCTTGGAGACAGGTCGGCCGGAGGACGATGTATTGAATCGCGACGCTATTTGTGTGTTCCATCGTCATTTTCAGGCTCTGAACGTTACAATTAACTGTCAGTTTTGCGTCGGATTCGAAAATCTAGACTCACAGGAGAACGACCATAAGGTGCCCGAGGCAGCAATAGACCCTTGGAGACAGGTCGGCCGGAGGACGATGTATTGAATCGCGACGCGATTTGTGTGTTCCATCGTCATTAACAGGCTCTGAACGTTACAATTAACTGTCAGTTTTGCGTCGGATTCGAAAATCTAGACCCACAGGAGATCGACCATAAGGTGCCCGAGGCAGCAATAGACTCTTGGAGACAGGTCGGCCGGAGGACGATGTATTGAATCGCGACGCAATTTGTGTGTTCCATCGTCATTAACAGGCTCTGAACCTTACAATTAACTGTCAGTTTTGCGTCGGATTCGAAAATCTAGACTCACAGGAGAACGACCATAAGGTGCCCGAGGCAGCACTAGACCCTTGGAGACAAGTCGGCTGGAGGACGATGTATTGAATCGCGACGCGATTTGTGTGTTCCATCGTCATTAACAGGCTCTGAACGTTACAATTAACTGTCAGTTTTGCGTCGGATTCGAAAATCTAGACTCACAGGACATCGACCATAAGGTGCCCGAGGCAGCAATAGACCCTTGGAGACAAGTCGGCTGGAGGACGATGTATTGAATCGCGACGCAATTTGTGTGTTCCATCGTCATTAACAGGCTTTGAACGTTACAATTAACTGCGTCGGATTCGAAATTCTAGACTCACAGGAGATCGACCATAAGGTGCCCGAGGCAGCAATAGACCCTTGGAGACATGTCCGCCGGAGGACGATGCATTGAATCGCGACGCGATTTGTGTGTTCCATTGTCATTAAGAGGCTCTGAACCTTACAATTAACTGTCAGTTTTGCGTCGGATTCGAAAATCTAGACTCACAGGAGAACGACCATACGGTGTCCGAGGCAGCACTAGACCCTTGGAGACAAGTCGGCTGGAGGACGATGTATTGAATCGCTACGCAATTTGTGTGTTCCATCGTCATGTAGAGGCTCTGAACGTTACAATTAACTGTCAGTTTTGCGTCGGATTCGAAAATCTAGACTCACAGGAGATCGACCATAAGGTGCCCGAGGCAGCAATAGACCCTTGGAGAAAGGTCGGCCGGAGGACGATGTATTGAATCGCGACGGGATTTGTGTGTTCCATCGTCATTAACAGGCTCTGAACGTTACAATTAACTGTCAGTTTTGCGTCGGATTCGAAAATCTAGACTCACAGGAGATCGACCATAAGGTGCCCGAGGCAGCAATAGACTCTTGGAGACAGGTCGGCCGGAGTACGATGTATTGAATCGCGACGCTATTTGTGTGTTCCATCGTCATTTTCAGGCTCTGAACGTTACAATTAACTGTCAGTTTTGCGTCGGATTCGAAAATCTAGACTCACAGGAGATCGACCATAAGGTGCCCGAGGCAGCAATAGACCCTTGGAGACAGGTCGGCCGGAGGACGATGTATTGAATCGCGACGCGATTTGTGTGTTCCATCGTCATTAACAGGCTCTGAACGTTACAATTAACTGTCAGTTTTGCGTCGGATTCGAAAATCTAGACCCACAGGAGATCGACCATAAGGTGCCCGAGGCAGCAATAGACTCTTGGAGACAGGTCGGCCGGAGGACGATGTATTGAATCGCGACGCAATTTGTGTGTTCCATCGTCATTAACAGGCTCTGAACCTTACAATTAACTGTCAGTTTTGCGTCGGATTCGAAAATCTAGACTCACAGGAGAACGACCATAAGGTGCCCGAGGCAGCACTAGACCCTTGGAGACAAGTCGGCTGGAGGACGATGTATTGAATCGCGACGCGATTTGTGTGTTCCATCGTCATTAACAGGCTCTGAACGTTACAATCAACTGTCAGTTTTGCGTCGGATTCGAAAATCTAGACTCACAGGAGAACGACCATAAGGTGTCCGAGGCAGCACTAGACCCTTGGAGACAGGTCGGCCGGAGGACGATGTATTGAATCGCGACGCGATGTGTGTGTTCCATTGTCATTAATTGGCTCTGAACGTTACAATTAACTGTCAGTTTTGCGTCGGATTCGAAAATCTAGACTCACAGGAGAACGACCATAAGGTGTCCGAGGCAGCACTAGACCCCTCGGACACAAGTCGGCTGGAGGACGATGTATTGAATCGCGACGCGATTTGTGAGTTCCATTGTCATTTACAGGCACTGAACATTACAATTAACTGTCAGTTTTGCGTCGGATTCGAAAATCTAGACTCACAGGAGATCGACCATAAGGTGCCCGAGGCAGCAATAGACCCTTGGAGACAGGTCGGCCGGAGGACGATGTATTGAATCGCGACGGGATTTGTGTGTTCCATCGTCATTAACAGGCTCTGAACGTTACAATTAACTGTCAGTTTTGCGTCGGATTCGAAAATCTAGACTCACAGGAGATCGACCATAAGGTGCCCGAGGCAGCAATAGACCCTTGGAGACAGGTCGGCCGGAGGACGATGTATTGAATCGCGACGCAATTTGTGTGTTCCATCGTCATTTTCAGGCTCTGAACGTTACAATTAACTGTCAGTTTTGCGTCGGATTCGAAAATCTAGACTCACAGGAGATCGACCATAAGGTGCCCGAGGCAGCAATAGACCCTTGGAGACAGGTCGGCCGTAGGACGATGTATTGAATCGCGACGCGATTTGTGTGTTCCATCGTCATTAACAGGCTCTGAACGTTACAATTAACTGTCATTTTTGCGTCGGATTCGAAAATCTAGACTCACAGGAGATCGACCATAAGGTGCCCGAGGCAGCAATAGACTCTTGGAGACAGGTCGGCCGGAGGACGATGTATTGAATCACGACGCAATTTGTGTGTTCCATCGTCATGAACAGGCTCTGAACCTTACAATTAACTATCAGTATTGCGTCGGATTCGAAAATCTAGACTCACAGGAGATCGACCATAAGGTGCCAAAGGCAGCAATTGACCCTTGGAGACAGGTCGGCCGGAGGACGATGTATTGAATCGCGACGCAATTTGTGTGTTCCATCGTCATTAACAGGCTCTGAACGTTACAATTAACTATCAGTTTTGCGTCGGATTCGAAAATCTAGACTCACAGGAGAACGACCATAAGGTGCCCGAGGGAGCAATAGACCCTGGGAGACAGGTCGGCCGGAGGACGATGTATTGAATCGCGACGCGATTTGTGTGTTCCATCGTCATGAACAGGCTCTGAACCTTACAATTAACTGTCAGTTTTGCGTCGGATTCGAAAATCTAGACTCACAGGAGATCGACCATAAGGTGGCCGAGGCAGCAATAGACCCTTGGAGACAGGTCGGCCGGAATACGATGTATTGAATCGCGACGCGATTTGTGTGTTCCATCGTCATTAACAGGCTCTGAACGTTATAAATTAACTGTCAGTTTTGCGTCGGATTCGAAAATCTAGACTCACAGGAGATCGACCATAAGGTGCCCGAGGCAGCAATAGACCCTTGGAGACAGGTCGGCCGGAGGACGATGTATTGAATCGCGACGCGATTTGTGTGTTCCATTGTCATTAATTGGCTCTGAACGTTACAATTAACTGTCAGTTTTGCGTCGGATTCGAAAATCTAGACTCACAGGAGAACGACCATAAGGTGCCCGAGGCAGCACTAGGCCCTTGGAGACAATTCGGCTGGAGGACGATGTATTGAATCGCGACGGGATTTGTGTGTTCCATCGTCATTAACAGGCTCTGAACGTTACAATTAACTGTCAGTTTTGCGTCGGATTCGAAAATCTAGACTCACAGGACATCGACCATAAGGTGCCCGAGGCAGCAATAGACCCTTGGAGACAAGTCGGCTGGAGGACGATGTATAGAATCGCGACGCAATTTGTGTGTTCCATCGTCATTAACAGGCTCTGAACGTTACAATTGTGTGTTCCATTGTCATTAATTGGCTCTGAACGTTACAATTAACTGTCAGTTTTGCGTCGGATTCGAAAATCTAGACTCACAGGAGAACGACCATAAGGTGCCCGAGGCAGCAATAGACCCTTGGAGACAGGTCGGCTGGAGAACGATGTATTGAAGCGCGACGGGATTTGTGTGTTCCATCGTCATTAACAGGCTCTGAACGTTACAATTAACTGTCAGTTTTGCGTCGGATTCGAAAATCTAGACTCACAGGACATCGACCATAAGGTGCCCGAGGCAGCAATAGACCCTTGGAGACAAGTCGGCTGGAGGACGATGTATTGAATCGCGACGCAAATTGTGTGTTCCATCGTCATTAACAGGCTTTGAACGTTACAATTAACTGCGTCGGATTCGAAATTCTAGACTCACAGGAGATCGACCATAAGGTGCCCGAGGCAGCAATAGACCCTTGGAGACATGTCGGCCGGAGGACGATGCATTGAATCGCGACGCGATTTGTGTGTTCCATTGTCATTAAGAGGCTCTGAACCTTACAATTAACTGTCAGTTTTGCGTCGGATTCGAAAATCTAGACTCACAGGAGAACGACCATACGGTGTCCGAGGCAGCACTAGACCCTTGGAGACAAGTCGGCCGGAGGACGATGTATTGAATCGCGACGGGATTTGTGTGTTCCATCGTCATTAACAGGCTCTGAACGTTACAATTAACTGTCAGTTTTGCGTCGGATTCGAAAATCTAGACTCACAGGAGATCGACCATAAGGTGCCCGAGGCAGCAATAGACTCTTGGAGACAGGTCGGCCGGAGGACGATGTATTGAATCGCGACGCTATTTGTGTGTTCCATCGTCATTTTCAGGCTCTGAACGTTACAATTAACTGTCAGTTTTGCGTCGGATTCGAAAATCTAGACTCACAGGAGATCGACCATAAGGTGCCCGAGGCAGCAATAGACCCTTGGAGACAGGTCGGCCGGAGGACGATGTATTGAATCGCGACGCGATTTGTGTGTTCCATCGTCATTAACAAGCTCTGAACGTTACAATTAACTGTCAGTTTTGCGTCGGATTCGAAAATCTAGACCCACAGGAGATCGACCATAAGGTGCCCGAGGCAGCAATAGACTCTTGGAGACAGGTCGGCCGGAGGACGATGTATTGAATCGCGACGCAATTTGTGTGTTCCATCGTCATTAACAGGCTCTGAACCTTACAATTAACTGTCAGTTTTGCGTCGGATTCGAAAATCTAGACTCACAGGAGAACGACCATAAGGTGCCCGAGGCAGCACTAGACCCTTGGAGACAAGTCGGCTGGAGGACGATGTATTGAATCGCGACGCGATTTGTGTGTTCCATCGTCATTAACAGGCTCTGAACGTTACAATTAACTGTCAGTTTTGCGTCGGATTCGAAAATCTAGACTCACAGGACATCGACCATAAGGTGTCCGAGGCAGCAATAGACCCTTGGAGAAAAGTCGGCTGGAGGACGATGTATTGAATCGCGACGCAATTTGTGTGTTCCATCGTCATTAACAGGCTTTGAACGTTACAATTAACTGCGTCGGATTCGAAATTCTAGACTCACAGGAGATCGACCATAAGGTGCCCGAGGCAGCAATAGACCCTTGGAGACATGTCGGCCGGAGGACGATGCATTGAATCGCGACGCGATTTGTGTGTTCCATTGTCATTAAGAGGCTCTGAACCTTACAATTAACTGTCAGTTTTGCGTCGGATTCGAAAATCTAGACTCACAGGAGAACGACCATACGGTGTCCGAGGCAGCACTAGACCCTTGGAGACAAGTCGGCTGGAGGACGATGTATTGAATCGCTACGCAATTTGTGTGTTCCATCGTCATGTAGAGGCTCTGAACGTTACAATTAACTGTCAGTTTTGCGTCGGATTCGAAAATCTAGACTCACAGGAGATCGACCATAAGGTGCCCGAGGCAGCAATAGACCCTTGGAGAAAGGTCGGCCGGAGGACGATGTATTGAATCGCGACGGGATTTGTGTGTTCCATCGTCATTAACAGGCTCTGAACGTTACAATTAACTGTCAGTTTTGCGTCGGATTCGAAAATCTAGACTCACAGGAGATCGACCATAAGGTGCCCGAGGCAGCAATAGACTCTTGGAGACAGGTCGGCCGGAGGACGATGTATTGAATCGCGACGCGATTTGTGTGTTCCATCGTCATTAACAGGCTCTGAACGTTACAATTAACTGTCAGTTTTGCGTCGGATTCGAAAATCTAGACCCACAGGAGATCGACCATAAGGTGCCCGAGGCAGCAATAGACTCTTGGAGACAGGTCGGCCGGAGGACGATGTATTGAATCGCGACGCAATTTGTGTGTTCCATCGTCATTAACAGGCTCTGAACGTTACAATTAACTGTCAGTTTTGCGTCGGATTCGAAAATCTAGACTCACAGGAGAACGACCATAAGGTGCCCGAGGCAGCACTAGACCCTTGGAGACAAGTCGGCTGGAGGACGATGTATTGAATCGCGACGCGATTTGTTTGTTCCATCGTCATTAACAGGCTCTGAACGTTACAATCAACTGTCAGTTTTGCGTCGGATTCGAAAATCTAGACTCACAGGAGAACGACCATGAGGTGCCCGAGGCAGCAATAGACCCTTGGAGACAGGTCGGCCGGAGGACGATGTATTGAATCGCGACGCGATGTGTGTGTTCCATTGTCATTAATTGGCTCTGAACGTTACAATTAACTGTCAGTTTTGCGTCGGATTCGAAAATCTAGACTCACAGGAGAACGACCATAAGGTGTCCGAGGCAGCACTAGACCCCTCGGACACAAGTCGGCTGGAGGACGATGTATTGAATCGCGACGCGATTTGTGTGTTCCATCGTCATTAACAGGCTCTGAACGTTACAATTAACTGTCAGTTTTGCGTCGGATTCGAAAATCTAGACTCACAGGACATCGACCATAAGGTGTCCGAGGCAGCAATAGACCCTTGGAGAAAAGTCGGCTGGAGGACGATGTATTGAATCGCGACGCAATTTGTGTGTTCCATCGTCATTAACAGGCTTTGAACGTTACAATTAACTGCGTCGGATTCGAAATTCTAGACTCACAGGAGATCGACCATAAGGTGCCCGAGGCAGCAATAGACCCTTGGAGACATGTCGGCCGGAGGACGATGCATTGAATCGCGACGCGATTTGTGTGTTCCATTGTCATTAAGAGGCTCTGAACCTTACAATTAACTGTCAGTTTTGCGTCGGATTCGAAAATCTAGACTCACAGGAGAACGACCATACGGTGTCCGAGGCAGCACTAGACCCTTGGAGACAAGTCGGCTGGAGGACGATGTATTGAATCGCTACGCAATTTGTGTGTTCCATCGTCATGTAGAGGCTCTGAACGTTACAATTAACTGTCAGTTTTGCGTCGGATTCGAAAATCTAGACTCACAGGAGATCGACCATAAGGTGCCCGAGGCAGCAATAGACCCTTGGAGAAAGGTCGGCCGGAGGACGATGTATTGAATCGCGACGGGATTTGTGTGTTCCATCGTCATTAACAGGCTCTGAACGTTACAATTAACTGTCAGTTTTGCGTCGGATTCGAAAATCTAGACTCACAGGAGATCGACCATAAGGTGCCCGAGGCAGCAATAGACTCTTGGAGACAGGTCGGCCGGAGGACGATGTATTGAATCGCGACGCGATTTGTGTGTTCCATCGTCATTAACAGGCTCTGAACGTTACAATTAACTGTCAGTTTTGCGTCGGATTCGAAAATCTAGACCCACAGGAGATCGACCATAAGGTGCCCGAGGCAGCAATAGACTCTTGGAGACAGGTCGGCCGGAGGACGATGTATTGAATCGCGACGCAATTTGTGTGTTCCATCGTCATTAACAGGCTCTGAACGTTACAATTAACTGTCAGTTTTGCGTCGGATTCGAAAATCTAGACTCACAGGAGAACGACCATAAGGTGCCCGAGGCAGCACTAGACCCTTGGAGACAAGTCGGCTGGAGGACGATGTATTGAATCGCGACGCGATTTGTTTGTTCCATCGTCATTAACAGGCTCTGAACGTTACAATCAACTGTCAGTTTTGCGTCGGATTCGAAAATCTAGACTCACAGGAGAACGACCATGAGGTGCCCGAGGCAGCAATAGACCCTTGGAGACAGGTCGGCCGGAGGACGATGTATTGAATCGCGACGCGATGTGTGTGTTCCATTGTCATTAATTGGCTCTGAACGTTACAATTAACTGTCAGTTTTGCGTCGGATTCGAAAATCTAGACTCACAGGAGAACGACCATAAGGTGTCCGAGGCAGCACTAGACCCCTCGGACACAAGTCGGCTGGAGGACGATGTATTGAATCGCGACGCGATTTGTGAGTTCCATTGTCATTTACAGGCACTGAACATTACAATTAACTGTCAGGTTTGCGTCGGATTCGAAAATCTAGACTCACAGGAGATCGACCATAAGGTGCCCGAGGCAGCAATAGACCCTTGGAGACAGGTCGGCCGGAGGACGATGTATTGAATCGCGACGCAATTTGTGTGTTCCATTGTCATTTAGATGCTCTGAACCTTACAATTAACTGTCAGTTTTGCGTCGGATTCGAAAATCTAGACTCACAGAGGAACGACCATAAGGTGCCCGAGGCAGCACTAGGCCCTTGGAGACAATTCGGCTGGAGGACGATGTATTGAATCGCGACGGGATTTGTGTGTTCCATCGTCATTAACAGGCTCTGAACGTTACAATTAACTGTCAGTTTTGCGTCGGATTCGAAAATCTAGACTCACAGGACATCGACCATAAGGTGCCCGAGGCAGCAATAGACCCTTGGAGACAAGTCGGCTGGAGGACGATGTATAGAATCGCGACGCAATTTGTGTGTTCCATCGTCATTAACAGGCTCTGAACGTTACAATTGTGTGTTCCATTGTCATTAATTGGCTCTGAACGTTACAATTAACTGTCAGTTTTGCGTCGGATTCGAAAATCTAGACTCACAGGAGAACGACCATAAGGTGCCCGAGGCAGCAATAGACCCTTGGAGACAGGTCGGCTGGAGAACGATGTATTGAAGCGCGACGGGATTTGTGTGTTCCATCGTCATTAACAGGCTCTGAACGTTACAATTAACTGTCAGTTTTGCGTCGGATTCGAAAATCTAGACTCACAGGACATCGACCATAAGGTGCCCGAGGCAGCAATAGACCCTTGGAGACAAGTCGGCTGGAGGACGATGTATTGAATCGCGACGCAATTTGTGTGTTCCATCGTCATTAACAGGCTTTGAACGTTACAATTAACTGCGTCGGATTCGAAATTCTAGACTCACAGGAGATCGACCATAAGGTGCCCGAGGCAGCAATAGACCCTTGGAGACATGTCGGCCGGAGGACGATGCATTGAATCGCGACGCGATTTGTGTGTTCCATTGTCATTAAGAGGCTCTGAACCTTACAATTAACTGTCAGTTTTGCGTCGGATTCGAAAATCTAGACTCACAGGAGAACGACCATACGGTGTCCGAGGCAGCACTAGACCCTTGGAGACAAGTCGGCTGGAGGACGATGTATTGAATCGCGACGCGATTTGTGTGTTCCATCGTCATTAACAGGCTCTGAACGTTACAATTAACTGTCAGTTTTGCGTCGGATTCGAAAATCTAGACTCACAGGACATCGACCATAAGGTGCCCGAGGCAGCAATAGACCCTTGGAGACAAGTCGGCTGGAGGACGATGTATTGAATCGCGACGCAATTTGTGTGTTCCATCGTCATTAACAGGCTTTGAACGTTACAATTAACTGCGTCGGATTCGAAATTCTAGACTCACAGGAGATCGACCATAAGGTGCCCGAGGCAGCAATAGACCCTTGGAGACATGTCCGCCGGAGGACGATGCATTGAATCGCGACGCGATTTGTGTGTTCCATTGTCATTAAGAGGCTCTGAACCTTACAATTAACTGTCAGTTTTGCGTCGGATTCGAAAATCTAGACTCACAGGAGAACGACCATACGGTGTCCGAGGCAGCACTAGACCCTTGGAGACAAGTCGGCTGGAGGACGATGTGTTGAATCGCTACGCAATTTGTGTGTTCCATCGTCATGTAGAGGCTCTGAACGTTACAATTAACTGTCAGTTTTGCGTCGGATTCGAAAATCTAGACTCACAGGAGATCGACCATAAGGTGCCCGAGGCAGCAATAGACCCTTGGAGAAAGGTCGGCCGGAGGACGATGTATTGAATCGCGACGGGATTTGTGTGTTCCATCGTCATTAACAGGCTCTGAACGTTACAATTAACTGTCAGTTTTGCGTCGGATTCGAAAATCTAGACTCACAGGAGATCGACCATAAGGTGCCCGAGGCAGCAATAGACTCTTGGAGACAGGTCGGCCGGAGTACGATGTATTGAATCGCGACGCTATTTGTGTGTTCCATCGTCATTTTCAGGCTCTGAACGTTACAATTAACTGTCAGTTTTGCGTCGGATTCGAAAATCTAGACTCACAGGAGATCGACCATAAGGTGCCCGAGGCAGCAATAGACCCTTGGAGACAGGTCGGCCGGAGGACGATGTATTGAATCGCGACGCGATTTGTGTGTTCCATCGTCATTAACAGGCTCTGAACGTTACAATTAACTGTCAGTTTTGCGTCGGATTCGAAAATCTAGACCCACAGGAGATCGACCATAAGGTGCCCGAGGCAGCAATAGACTCTTGGAGACAGGTCGGCCGGAGGACGATGTATTGAATCGCGACGCAATTTGTGTGTTCCATCGTCATTAACAGGCTCTGAACCTTACAATTAACTGTCAGTTTTGCGTCGGATTCGAAAATCTAGACTCACAGGAGAACGACCATAAGGTGCCCGAGGCAGCACTAGACCCTTGGAGACAAGTCGGCTGGAGGACG
Organism: Schistocerca nitens; assembly: GCF_023898315.1. NCBI lineage: Eukaryota > Metazoa > Arthropoda > Insecta > Orthoptera > Acrididae > Schistocerca > Schistocerca nitens. Next base: position 1,196,832,394 of record NC_064615.1, on the reverse strand, counting down.
ATGTATTGAATCGCGACGCGATTTGTGTGTTCCATCGTCATTAACAGGCTCTGAACGTTACAATCAACTGTCAGTTTTGCGTCGGATTCGAAAATCTAGACTCACAGGAGAACGACCATAAGGTGCCCGAGGCAGCAATAGACCCTTGGAGACAGGTCGGCCGGAGGACGATGTATTGAATCGCGACGCGATGTGTGTGTTCCATTGTCATTAATTGGCTCTGAACGTTACAATTAACTGTCAGTTTTGCGTCGGATTCGAAAATCTAGACTCACAGGAGAACGACCATAAGGTGTCCGAGGCAGCACTAGACCCCTCGGACACAAGTCGGCTGGAGGACGATGTATTGAATCGCGACGCGATTTGTGAGTTCCATTGTCATTTACAGGCACTGAACATTACAATTAACTGTCAGTTTTGCGTCGGATTCGAAAATCTAGACTCACAGGAGATCGACCATAAGGTGCCCGAGGCAGCAATAGACCCTTGGAGACAGGTCGGCCGGAGGACGATGTATTGAATCGCGACGGGATTTGTGTGTTCCATCGTCATTAACAGGCTCTGAACGTTACAATTAACTGTCAGTTTTGCGTCGGATTCGAAAATCTAGACTCACAGGAGATCGACCATAAGGTGCCCGAGGCAGCAATAGACCCTTGGAGACAGGTCGGCCGGAGGACGATGTATTGAATCGCGACGCAATTTGTGTGTTCCATCGTCATTTTCAGGCTCTGAACGTTACAATTAACTGTCAGTTTTGCGTCGGATTCGAAAATCTAGACTCACAGGAGATCGACCATAAGGTGCCCGAGGCAGCAATAGACCCTTGGAGACAGGTCGGCCGGAGGACGATGTATTGAATCGCGACGCGATTTGTGTGTTCCATCGTCATTAACAGGCTCTGAACGTTACAATTAACTGTCATTTTTGCGTCGGATTCGAAAATCTAGACTCACAGGAGATCGACCATAAGGTGCCCGAGGCAGCAATAGACTCTTGGAGACAGGTCGGCCGGAGGACGATGTATTGAATCACGACGCAATTTGTGTGTTCCATCGTCATGAACAGGCTCTGAACCTTACAATTAACTATCAGTATTGCGTCGGATTCGAAAATCTAGACTCACAGGAGATCGACCATAAGGTGCCAAAGGCAGCAATTGACCCTTGGAGACAGGTCGGCCGGAGGACGATGTATTGAATCGCGACGCAATTTGTGTGTTCCATCGTCATTAACAGGCTCTGAACGTTACAATTAACTATCAGTTTTGCGTCGGATTCGAAAATCTAGACTCACAGGAGAACGACCATAAGGTGCCCGAGGGAGCAATAGACCCTGGGAGACAGGTCGGCCGGAGGACGATGTATTGAATCGCGACGCGATTTGTGTGTTCCATCGTCATGAACAGGCTCTGAACCTTACAATTAACTGTCAGTTTTGCGTCGGATTCGAAAATCTAGACTCACAGGAGATCGACCATAAGGTGGCCGAGGCAGCAATAGACCCTTGGAGACAGGTCGGCCGGAATACGATGTATTGAATCGCGACGCGATTTGTGTGTTCCATCGTCATTAACAGGCTCTGAACGTTATAAATTAACTGTCAGTTTTGCGTCGGATTCGAAAATCTAGACTCACAGGAGATCGACCATAAGGTGCCCGAGGCAGCAATAGACCCTTGGAGACAGGTCGGCCGGAGGACGATGTATTGAATCGCGACGCGATTTGTGTGTTCCATTGTCATTAATTGGCTCTGAACGTTACAATTAACTGTCAGTTTTGCGTCGGATTCGAAAATCTAGACTCACAGGAGAACGACCATAAGGTGCCCGAGGCAGCACTAGGCCCTTGGAGACAATTCGGCTGGAGGACGATGTATTGAATCGCGACGGGATTTGTGTGTTCCATCGTCATTAACAGGCTCTGAACGTTACAATTAACTGTCAGTTTTGCGTCGGATTCGAAAATCTAGACTCACAGGACATCGACCATAAGGTGCCCGAGGCAGCAATAGACCCTTGGAGACAAGTCGGCTGGAGGACGATGTATAGAATCGCGACGCAATTTGTGTGTTCCATCGTCATTAACAGGCTCTGAACGTTACAATTGTGTGTTCCATTGTCATTAATTGGCTCTGAACGTTACAATTAACTGTCAGTTTTGCGTCGGATTCGAAAATCTAGACTCACAGGAGAACGACCATAAGGTGCCCGAGGCAGCAATAGACCCTTGGAGACATGTCGGCCGGAGGACGATGCATTGAATCGCGACGCGATTTGTGTGTTCCATTGTCATTAAGAGGCTCTGAACCTTACAATTAACTGTCAGTTTTGCGTCGGATTCGAAAATCTAGACTCACAGGAGAACGACCATACGGTGTCCGAGGCAGCACTAGACCCTTGGAGACAAGTCGGCCGGAGGACGATGTATTGAATCGCGACGGGATTTGTGTGTTCCATCGTCATTAACAGGCTCTGAACGTTACAATTAACTGTCAGTTTTGCGTCGGATTCGAAAATCTAGACTCACAGGAGATCGACCATAAGGTGCCCGAGGCAGCAATAGACTCTTGGAGACAGGTCGGCCGGAGGACGATGTATTGAATCGCGACGCTATTTGTGTGTTCCATCGTCATTTTCAGGCTCTGAACGTTACAATTAACTGTCAGTTTTGCGTCGGATTCGAAAATCTAGACTCACAGGAGATCGACCATAAGGTGCCCGAGGCAGCAATAGACCCTTGGAGACAGGTCGGCCGGAGGACGATGTATTGAATCGCGACGCGATTTGTGTGTTCCATTGTCATTAATTGGCTCTGAACGTTACAATTAACTGTCAGTTTTGCGTCGGATTCGAAAATCTAGACTCACAGGAGAACGACCATAAGGTGCCCGAGGCAGCACTAGGCCCTTGGAGACAATTCGGCTGGAGGACGATGTATTGAATCGCGACGGGATTTGTGTGTTCCATCGTCATTAACAGGCTCTGAACGTTACAATTAACTGTCAGTTTTGCGTCGGATTCGAAAATCTAGACTCACAGGACATCGACCATAAGGTGCCCGAGGCAGCAATAGACCCTTGGAGACAAGTCGGCTGGAGGACGATGTATAGAATCGCGACGCAATTTGTGTGTTCCATCGTCATTAACAGGCTCTGAACGTTACAATTGTGTGTTCCATTGTCATTAATTGGCTCTGAACGTTACAATTAACTGTCAGTTTTGCGTCGGATTCGAAAATCTAGACTCACAGGAGAACGACCATAAGGTGCCCGAGGCAGCAATAGACCCTTGGAGACAGGTCGGCTGGAGAACGATGTATTGAAGCGCGACGGGATTTGTGTGTTCCATCGTCATTAACAGGCTCTGAACGTTACAATTAACTGTCAGTTTTGCGTCGGATTCGAAAATCTAGACTCACAGGACATCGACCATAAGGTGCCCGAGGCAGCAATAGACCCTTGGAGACAAGTCGGCTGGAGGACGATGTATTGAATCGCGACGCAAATTGTGTGTTCCATCGTCATTAACAGGCTTTGAACGTTACAATTAACTGCGTCGGATTCGAAATTCTAGACTCACAGGAGATCGACCATAAGGTGCCCGAGGCAGCAATAGACCCTTGGAGACATGTCGGCCGGAGGACGATGCATTGAATCGCGACGCGATTTGTGTGTTCCATTGTCATTAAGAGGCTCTGAACCTTACAATTAACTGTCAGTTTTGCGTCGGATTCGAAAATCTAGACTCACAGGAGAACGACCATACGGTGTCCGAGGCAGCACTAGACCCTTGGAGACAAGTCGGCCGGAGGACGATGTATTGAATCGCGACGGGATTTGTGTGTTCCATCGTCATTAACAGGCTCTGAACGTTACAATTAACTGTCAGTTTTGCGTCGGATTCGAAAATCTAGACTCACAGGAGATCGACCATAAGGTGCCCGAGGCAGCAATAGACTCTTGGAGACAGGTCGGCCGGAGGACGATGTATTGAATCGCTACGCTATTTGTGTGTTCCATCGTCATTTTCAGGCTCTGAACGTTACAATTAACTGTCAGTTTTGCGTCGGATTCGAAAATCTAGACTCACAGGAGATCGACCATAAGGTGCCCGAGGCAGCAATAGACCCTTGGAGACAGGTCGGCCGGAGGACGATGTATTGAATCGCGACGCGATTTGTGTGTTCCATCGTCATTAACAAGCTCTGAACGTTACAATTAACTGTCAGTTTTGCGTCGGATTCGAAAATCTAGACCCACAGGAGATCGACCATAAGGTGCCCGAGGCAGCAATAGACTCTTGGAGACAGGTCGGCCGGAGGACGATGTATTGAATCGCGACGCAATTTGTGTGTTCCATCGTCATTAACAGGCTCTGAACCTTACAATTAACTGTCAGTTTTGCGTCGGATTCGAAAATCTAGACTCACAGGAGAACGACCATAAGGTGCCCGAGGCAGCACTAGACCCTTGGAGACAAGTCGGCTGGAGGACGATGTATTGAATCGCGACGCGATTTGTGTGTTCCATCGTCATTAACAGGCTCTGAACGTTACAATTAACTGTCAGTTTTGCGTCGGATTCGAAAATCTAGACTCACAGGACATCGACCATAAGGTGTCCGAGGCAGCAATAGACCCTTGGAGACAAGTCGGCTGGAGGACGATGTATTGAATCGCGACGCAATTTGTGTGTTCCATCGTCATTAACAGGCTTTGAACGTTACAATTAACTGCGTCGGATTCGAAATTCTAGACTCACAGGAGATCGACCATAAGGTGCCCGAGGCAGCAATAGACCCTTGGAGACATGTCGGCCGGAGGACGATGCATTGAATCGCGACGCGATTTGTGTGTTCCATTGTCATTAAGAGGCTCTGAACCTTACAATTAACTGTCAGTTTTGCGTCGGATTCGAAAATCTAGACTCACAGGAGAACGACCATACGGTGTCCGAGGCAGCACTAGACCCTTGGAGACAAGTCGGCTGGAGGACGATGTATTGAATCGCTACGCAATTTGTGTGTTCCATCGTCATTAACAGGCTCTGAACGTTACAATTAACTGTCAGTTTTCGTCGGATTCGAAAATCTAGACTCACAGGAGATCGACCATAAGGTGCCCGAGGCAGCAATAGACCCTTGGAGAAAGGTCGGCCGGAGGACGATGTATTGAATCGCGACGGGATTTGTGTGTTCCATCGTCATTAACAGGCTCTGAACGTTACAATTAACTGTCAGTTTTGCGTCGGATTCGAAAATCTAGACTCACAGGAGATCGACCATAAGGTGCCCGAGGCAGCAATAGACTCTTGGAGACAGGTCGGCCGGAGTACGATGTATTGAATCGCGACGCTATTTGTGTGTTCCATCGTCATTTTCAGGCTCTGAACGTTACAATTAACTGTCAGTTTTGCGTCGGATTCGAAAATCTAGACTCACAGGAGATCGACCATAAGGTGCCCGAGGCAGCAATAGACCCTTGGAGACAGGTCGGCCGGAGGACGATGTATTGAATCGCGACGCGATTTGTGTGTTCCATCGTCATTAACAGGCTCTGAACGTTACAATTAACTGTCAGTTTTGCGTCGGATTCGAAAATCTAGACCCACAGGAGATCGACCATAAGGTGCCCGAGGCAGCAATAGACTCTTGGAGACAGGTCGGCCGGAGGACGATGTATTGAATCGCGACGCAATTTGTGTGTTCCATCGTCATTAACAGGCCCTGAACGTTACAATTAACTGTCAGTTTTGCGTCGGATTCGAAAATCTAGACTCACAGGAGAACGACCATAAGGTGCCCGAGGCAGCACTAGACCCTTGGAGACAAGTCGGCTGGAGGACGATGTATTGAATCGCGACGCGATTTGTTTGTTCCATCGTCATTAACAGGCTCTGAACGTTACAATCAACTGTCAGTTTTGCGTCGGATTCGAAAATCTAGACTCACAGGAGAACGACCATGAGGTGCCCGAGGCAGCAATAGACCCTTGGAGACAGGTCGGCCGGAGGACGATGTATTGAATCGCGACGCGATGTGTGTGTTCCATTGTCATTAATTGGCTCTGAACGTTACAATTAACTGTCAGTTTTGCGTCGGATTCGAAAATCTAGACTCACAGGAGAACGACCATAAGGTGTCCGAGGCAGCACTAGACCCCTCGGACACAAGTCGGCTGGAGGACGATGTATTGAATCGCGACGCGATTTGTGAGTTCCATTGTCATTTACAGGCACTGAACATTACAATTAACTGTCAGGTTTGCGTCGGATTCGAAAATCTAGACTCACAGGAGATCGACCATAAGGTGCCCGAGGCAGCAATAGACCCTTGGAGACAGGTCGGCCGGAGGACGATGTATTGAATCGCGACGCAATTTGTGTGTTCCATTGTCATTTAGATGCTCTGAACCTTACAATTAACTGTCAGTTTTGCGTCGGATTCGATAATCTAGACTCACAGAGGAACGACCATAAGGTGCCCGAGGCAGCACTAGGCCCTTGGAGACAATTCGGCTGGAGGACGATGTATTGAATCGCGACGGGATTTGTGTGTTCCATCGTCATTAACAGGCTCTGAACGTTACAATTAACTGTCAGTTTTGCGTCGGATTCGAAAATCTAGACTCACAGGACATCGACCATAAGGTGCCCGAGGCAGCAATAGACCCTTGGAGACAAGTCGGCTGGAGGACGATGTATAGAATCGCGACGCAATTTGTGTGTTCCATCGTCATTAACAGGCTCTGAACGTTACAATTGTGTGTTCCATTGTCATTAATTGGCTCTGAACGTTACAATTAACTGTCAGTTTTGCGTCGGATTCGAAAATCTAGACTCACAGGAGAACGACCATAAGGTGCCCGAGGCAGCAATAGACCCTTGGAGACAGGTCGGCTGGAGAACGATGTATTGAAGCGCGACGGGATTTGTGTGTTCCATCGTCATTAACAGGCTCTGAACGTTACAATTAACTGTCAGTTTTGCGTCGGATTCGAAAATCTAGACTCACAGGACATCGACCATAAGGTGCCCGAGGCAGCAATAGACCCTTGGAGACAAGTCGGCTGGAGGACGATGTATTGAATCGCGACGCAATTTGTGTGTTCCATCGTCATTAACAGGCTTTGAACGTTACAATTAACTGCGTCGGATTCGAAATTCTAGACTCACAGGAGATCGACCATAAGGTGCCCGAGGCAGCAATAGACCCTTGGAGACATGTCGGCCGGAGGACGATGCATTGAATCGCGACGCGATTTGTGTGTTCCATTGTCATTAAGAGGCTCCGAACCTTACAATTAACTGTCAGTTTTGCGTCGGATTCGAAAATCTAGACTCACAGGAGAACGACCATACGGTGTCCGAGGCAGCACTAGACCCTTGGAGACAAGTCGGCCGGAGGACGATGTATTGAATCGCGACGGGATTTGTGTGTTCCATCGTCATTAACAGGCTCTGAACGTTACAATTAACTGTCAGTTTTGCGTCGGATTCGAAAATCTAGACTCACAGGAGATCGACCATAAGGTGCCCGAGGCAGCAATAGACTCTTGGAGACAGGTCGGCCGGAGGACGATGTATTGAATCGCGACGCTATTTGTGTGTTCCATCGTCATTTTCAGGCTCTGAACGTTACAATTAACTGTCAGTTTTGCGTCGGATTCGAAAATCTAGACTCACAGGAGATCGACCATAAGGTGCCCGAGGCAGCAATAGACCCTTGGAGACAGGTCGGCCGGAGGACGATGTATTGAATCGCGACGCGATTTGTGTGTTCCATCGTCATTAACAGGCTCTGAACGTTACAATTAACTGTCAGTTTTGCGTCGGATTCGAAAATCTAGACCCACAGGAGATCGACCATAAGGTGCCCGAGGCAGCAATAGACTCTTGGAGACAGGTCGGCCGGAGGACGATGTATTGAATCGCGACGCAATTTGTGTGTTCCATCGTCATTAACAGGCTCTGAACCTTACAATTAACTGTCAGTTTTGCGTCGGATTCGAAAATCTAGACTCACAGGAGAACGACCATAAGGTGCCCGAGGCAGCACTAGACCCTTGGAGACAAGTCGGCTGGAGGACGATGTATTGAATCGCGACGCGATTTGTGTGTTCCATCGTCATTAACAGGCTCTGAACGTTACAATTAACTGTCAGTTTTGCGTCGGATTCGAAAATCTAGACTCACAGGACATCGACCATAAGGTGCCCGAGGCAGCAATAGACCCTTGGAGACAAGTCGGCTGGAGGACGATGTATTGAATCGCGACGCAATTTGTGTGTTCCATCGTCATTAACAGGCTTTGAACGTTACAATTAACTGCGTCGGATTCGAAATTCTAGACTCACAGGAGATCGACCATAAGGTGCCCGAGGCAGCAATAGACCCTTGGAGACATGTCCGCCGGAGGACGATGCATTGAATCGCGACGCGATTTGTGTGTTCCATTGTCATTAAGAGGCTCTGAACCTTACAATTAACTGTCAGTTTTGCGTCGGATTCGAAAATCTAGACTCACAGGAGAACGACCATACGGTGTCCGAGGCAGCACTAGACCCTTGGAGACAAGTCGGCTGGAGGACGATGTATTGAATCGCTACGCAATTTGTGTGTTCCATCGTCATGTAGAGGCTCTGAACGTTACAATTAACTGTCAGTTTTGCGTCGGATTCGAAAATCTAGACTCACAGGAGATCGACCATAAGGTGCCCGAGGCAGCAATAGACCCTTGGAGAAAGGTCGGCCGGAGGACGATGTATTGAATCGCGACGGGATTTGTGTGTTCCATCGTCATTAACAGGCTCTGAACGTTACAATTAACTGTCAGTTTTGCGTCGGATTCGAAAATCTAGACTCACAGGAGATCGACCATAAGGTGCCCGAGGCAGCAATAGACTCTTGGAGACAGGACGGCCGGAGTACGATGTATTGAATCGCGACGCTATTTGTGTGTTCCATCGTCATTTTCAGGCTCTGAACGTTACAATTAACTGTCAGTTTTGCGTCGGATTCGAAAATCTAGACTCACAGGAGATCGACCATAAGGTGCCCGAGGCAGCAATAGACCCTTGGAGACAGGTCGGCCGGAGGACGATGTATTGAATCGCGACGCGATTTGTGTGTTCCATCGTCATTAACAGGCTCTGAACGTTACAATTAACTGTCAGTTTTGCGTCGGATTCGAAAATCTAGACCCACAGGAGATCGACCATAAGGTGCCCGAGGCAGCAATAGACTCTTGGAGACAGGTCGGCCGGAGGACGATGTATTGAATCGCGACGCAATTTGTGTGTTCCATCGTCATTAACAGGCTCTGAACCTTACAATTAACTGTCAGTTTTGCGTCGGATTCGAAAATCTAGACTCACAGGAGAACGACCATAAGGTGCCCGAGGCAGCACTAGACCCTTGGAGACAAGTCGGCTGGAGGACGATGTATTGAATCGCGACGCGATTTGTGTGTTCCATCGTCATTAACAGGCTCTGAACGTTACAATCAACTGTCAGTTTTGCGTCGGATTCGAAAATCTAGACTCACAGGAGAACGACCATAAGGTGCCCGAGGCAGCAATAGACCCTTGGAGACAGGTCGGCCGGAGGACGATGTATTGAATCGCGACGCGATGTGTGTGTTCCATTGTCATTAATTGGCTCTGAACGTTACAATTAACTGTCAGTTTTGCGTCGGATTCGAAAATCTAGACTCACAGGAGAACGACCATAAGGTGTCCGAGGCAGCACTAGACCCCTCGGACACAAGTCGGCTGGAGGACGATGTATTGAATCGCGACGCGATTTGTGAGTTCCATTGTCATTTACAGGCACTGAACATTACAATTAACTGTCAGTTTTGCGTCGGATTCGAAAATCTAGACTCACAGGAGATCGACCATAAGGTGCCCGAGGCAGCAATAGACCCTTGGAGACAGGTCGGCCGGAGGACGATGTATTGAATCGCGACGGGATTTGTGTGTTCCATCGTCATTAACAGGCTCTGAACGTTACAATTAACTGTCAGTTTTGCGTCGGATTCGAAAATCTAGACTCACAGGAGATCGACCATAAGGTGCCCGAGGCAGCAATAGACCCTTGGAGACAGGTCGGCCGGAGGACGATGTATTGAATCGCGACGCAATTTGTGTGTTCCATCGTCATTTTCAGGCTCTGAACGTTACAATTAACTGTCAGTTTTGCGTCGGATTCGAAAATCTAGACTCACAGGAGATCGACCATAAGGTGCCCGAGGCAGCAATAGACCCTTGGAGACAGGTCGGCCGGAGGACGATGTATTGAATCGCGACGCGATTTGTGTGTTCCATCGTCATTAACAGGCTCTGAACGTTACAATTAACTGTCATTTTTGCGTCGGATTCGAAAATCTAGACTCACAGGAGATCGACCATAAGGTGCCCGAGGCAGCAATAGACTCTTGGAGACAGGTCGGCCGGAGGACGATGTATTGAATCACGACGCAATTTGTGTGTTCCATCGTCATGAACAGGCTCTGAACCTTACAATTAACTATCAGTATTGCGTCGGATTCGAAAATCTAGACTCACAGGAGATCGACCATAAGGTGCCAAAGGCAGCAATTGACCCTTGGAGACAGGTCGGCCGGAGGACGATGTATTGAATCGCGACGCAATTTGTGTGTTCCATCGTCATTAACAGGCTCTGAACGTTACAATTAACTATCAGTTTTGCGTCGGATTCGAAAATCTAGACTCACAGGAGAACGACCATAAGGTGCCCGAGGGAGCAATAGACCCTGGGAGACAGGTCGGCCGGAGGACGATGTATTGAATCGCGACGCGATTTGTGTGTTCCATCGTCATGAACAGGCTCTGAACCTTACAATTAACTGTCAGTTTTGCGTCGGATTCGAAAATCTAGACTCACAGGAGATCGACCATAAGGTGGCCGAGGCAGCAATAGACCCTTGGAGACAGGTCGGCCGGAATACGATGTATTGAATCGCGACGCGATTTGTGTGTTCCATCGTCATTAACAGGCTCTGAACGTTATAAATTAACTGTCAGTTTTGCGTCGGATTCGAAAATCTAGACTCACAGGAGATCGACCATAAGGTGCCCGAGGCAGCAATAGACCCTTGGAGACAGGTCGGCCGGAGGACGATGTATTGAATCGCGACGCGATTTGTGTGTTCCATTGTCATTAATTGGCTCTGAACGTTACAATTAACTGTCAGTTTTGCGTCGGATTCGAAAATCTAGACTCACAGGAGAACGACCATAAGGTGCCCGAGGCAGCACTAGGCCCTTGGAGACAATTCGGCTGGAGGACGATGTATTGAATCGCGACGGGATTTGTGTGTTCCATCGTCATTAACAGGCTCTGAACGTTACAATTAACTGTCAGTTTTGCGTCGGATTCGAAAATCTAGACTCACAGGACATCGACCATAAGGTGCCCGAGGCAGCAATAGACCCTTGGAGACAAGTCGGCTGGAGGACGATGTATAGAATCGCGACGCAATTTGTGTGTTCCATCGTCATTAACAGGCTCTGAACGTTACAATTGTGTGTTCCATTGTCATTAATTGGCTCTGAACGTTACAATTAACTGTCAGTTTTGCGTCGGATTCGAAAATCTAGACTCACAGGAGATCGACCATAAGGTGCCCGAGGCAGCAATAGACTCTTGGAGACAGGACGGCCGGAGTACGATGTATTGAATCGCGACGCTATTTGTGTGTTCCATCGTCATTTTCAGGCTCTGAACGTTACAATTAACTGTCAGTTTTGCGTCGGATTCGAAAATCTAGACTCACAGGAGATCGACCATAAGGTGCCCGAGGCAGCAATAGACCCTTGGAGACAGGTCGGCCGGAGGACGATGTATTGAATCGCGACGCGATTTGTGTGTTCCATCGTCATTAACAGGCTCTGAACGTTACAATTAACTGTCAGTTTTGCGTCGGATTCGAAAATCTAGACCCACAGGAGATCGACCATAAGGTGCCCGAGGCAGCAATAGACTCTTGGAGACAGGTCGGCCGGAGGACGATGTATTGAATCGCGACGCAATTTGTGTGTTCCATCGTCATTAACAGGCTCTGAACCTTACAATTAACTGTCAGTTTTGCGTCGGATTCGAAAATCTAGACTCACAGGAGAACGACCATAAGGTGCCCGAGGCAGCACTAGACCCTTGGAGACAAGTCGGCTGGAGGACGATGTATTGAATCGCGACGCGATTTGTGTGTTCCATCGTCATTAACAGGCTCTGAACGTTACAATCAACTGTCAGTTTTGCGTCGGATTCGAAAATCTAGACTCACAGGAGAACGACCATAAGGTGCCCGAGGCAGCAATAGACCCTTGGAGACAGGTCGGCCGGAGGACGATGTATTGAATCGCGACGCGATGTGTGTGTTCCATTGTCATTAATTGGCTCTGAACGTTACAATTAACTGTCAGTTTTGCGTCGGATTCGAAAATCTAGACTCACAGGAGAACGACCATAAGGTGTCCGAGGCAGCACTAGACCCCTCGGACACAAGTCGGCTGGAGGACGATGTATTGAATCGCGACGCGATTTGTGAGTTCCATTGTCATTTACAGGCACTGAACATTACAATTAACTGTCAGTTTTGCGTCGGATTCGAAAATCTAGACTCACAGGAGATCGACCATAAGGTGCCCGAGGCAGCAATAGACCCTTGGAGACAGGTCGGCCGGAGGACGATGTATTGAATCGCGACGGGATTTGTGTGTTCCATCGTCATTAACAGGCTCTGAACGTTACAATTAACTGTCAGTTTTGCGTCGGATTCGAAAATCTAGACTCACAGGAGATCGACCATAAGGTGCCCGAGGCAGCAATAGACCCTTGGAGACAGGTCGGCCGGAGGACGATGTATTGAATCGCGACGCAATTTGTGTGTTCCATCGTCATTTTCAGGCTCTGAACGTTACAATTAACTGTCAGTTTTGCGTCGGATTCGAAAATCTAGACTCACAGGAGATCGACCATAAGGTGCCCGAGGCAGCAATAGACCCTTGGAGACAGGTCGGCCGGAGGACGATGTATTGAATCGCGACGCGATTTGTGTGTTCCATCGTCATTAACAGGCTCTGAACGTTACAATTAACTGTCATTTTTGCGTCGGATTCGAAAATCTAGACTCACAGGAGATCGACCATAAGGTGCCCGAGGCAGCAATAGACTCTTGGAGACAGGTCGGCCGGAGGACGATGTATTGAATCACGACGCAATTTGTGTGTTCCATCGTCATGAACAGGCTCTGAACCTTACAATTAACTATCAGTATTGCGTCGGATTCGAAAATCTAGACTCACAGGAGATCGACCATAAGGTGCCAAAGGCAGCAATTGACCCTTGGAGACAGGTCGGCCGGAGGACGATGTATTGAATCGCGACGCAATTTGTGTGTTCCATCGTCATTAACAGGCTCTGAACGTTACAATTAACTATCAGTTTTGCGTCGGATTCGAAAATCTAGACTCACAGGAGAACGACCATAAGGTGCCCGAGGGAGCAATAGACCCTGGGAGACAGGTCGGCCGGAGGACGATGTATTGAATCGCGACGCGATTTGTGTGTTCCATCGTCATGAACAGGCTCTGAACCTTACAATTAACTGTCAGTTTTGCGTCGGATTCGAAAATCTAGACTCACAGGAGATCGACCATAAGGTGGCCGAGGCAGCAATAGACCCTTGGAGACAGGTCGGCCGGAATACGATGTATTGAATCGCGACGCGATTTGTGTGTTCCATCGTCATTAACAGGCTCTGAACGTTATAAATTAACTGTCAGTTTTGCGTCGGATTCGAAAATCTAGACTCACAGGAGATCGACCATAAGGTGCCCGAGGCAGCAATAGACCCTTGGAGACAGGTCGGCCGGAGGACGATGTATTGAATCGCGACGCGATTTGTGTGTTCCATTGTCATTAATTGGCTCTGAACGTTACAATTAACTGTCAGTTTTGCGTCGGATTCGAAAATCTAGACTCACAGGAGAACGACCATAAGGTGCCCGAGGCAGCACTAGGCCCTTGGAGACAATTCGGCTGGAGGACGATGTATTGAATCGCGACGGGATTTGTGTGTTCCATCGTCATTAACAGGCTCTGAACGTTACAATTAACTGTCAGTTTTGCGTCGGATTCGAAAATCTAGACTCACAGGACATCGACCATAAGGTGCCCGAGGCAGCAATAGACCCTTGGAGACAAGTCGGCTGGAGGACGATGTATAGAATCGCGACGCAATTTGTGTGTTCCATCGTCATTAACAGGCTCTGAACGTTACAATTGTGTGTTCCATTGTCATTAATTGGCTCTGAACGTTACAATTAACTGTCAGTTTTGCGTCGGATTCGAAAATCTAGACTCACAGGAGAACGACCATAAGGTGCCCGAGGCAGCAATAGACCCTTGGAGACAGGTCGGCTGGAGAACGATGTATTGAAGCGCGACGGGATTTGTGTGTTCCATCGTCATTAACAGGCTCTGAACGTTACAATTAACTGTCAGTTTTGCGTCGGATTCGAAAATCTAGACTCACAGGACATCGACCATAAGGTGCCCGAGGCAGCAATAGACCCTTGGAGACAAGTCGGCTGGAGGACGATGTATTGAATCGCGACGCAAATTGTGTGTTCCATCGTCATTAACAGGCTTTGAACGTTACAATTAACTGCGTCGGATTCGAAATTCTAGACTCACAGGAGATCGACCATAAGGTGCCCGAGGCAGCAATAGACCCTTGGAGACATGTCGGCCGGAGGACGATGCATTGAATCGCGACGCGATTTGTGTGTTCCATTGTCATTAAGAGGCTCTGAACCTTACAATTAACTGTCAGTTTTGCGTCGGATTCGAAAATCTAGACTCACAGGAGAACGACCATACGGTGTCCGAGGCAGCACTAGACCCTTGGAGACAAGTCGGCCGGAGGACGATGTATTGAATCGCGACGGGATTTGTGTGTTCCATCGTCATTAACAGGCTCTGAACGTTACAATTAACTGTCAGTTTTGCGTCGGATTCGAAAATCTAGACTCACAGGAGATCGACCATAAGGTGCCCGAGGCAGCAATAGACTCTTGGAGACAGGTCGGCCGGAGGACGATGTATTGAATCGCGACGCGATTTGTGTGTTCCATCGTCATTAACAGGCTCTGAACGTTACAATTAACTGTCAGTTTTGCGT
Source organism: Schistocerca nitens (assembly GCF_023898315.1). NCBI lineage: Eukaryota > Metazoa > Arthropoda > Insecta > Orthoptera > Acrididae > Schistocerca > Schistocerca nitens. The sequence continues at coordinate 1,196,817,186 of NC_064615.1, read as the reverse complement.
CGGATTCGAAAATCTAGACTCACAGGAGATCGACCATAAGGTGCCCGAGGCAGCAATAGACCCTTGGAGACAGGTCGGCCGGAGGACGATGTATTGAATCGCGACGCGATTTGTGTGTTCCATCGTCATTAACAAGCTCTGAACGTTACAATTAACTGTCAGTTTTGCGTCGGATTCGAAAATCTAGACCCACAGGAGATCGACCATAAGGTGCCCGAGGCAGCAATAGACTCTTGGAGACAGGTCGGCCGGAGGACGATGTATTGAATCGCGACGCAATTTGTGTGTTCCATCGTCATTAACAGGCTCTGAACCTTACAATTAACTGTCAGTTTTGCGTCGGATTCGAAAATCTAGACTCACAGGAGAACGACCATAAGGTGCCCGAGGCAGCACTAGACCCTTGGAGACAAGTCGGCTGGAGGACGATGTATTGAATCGCGACGCGATTTGTGTGTTCCATCGTCATTAACAGGCTCTGAACGTTACAATTAACTGTCAGTTTTGCGTCGGATTCGAAAATCTAGACTCACAGGACATCGACCATAAGGTGTCCGAGGCAGCAATAGACCCTTGGAGACAAGTCGGCTGGAGGACGATGTATTGAATCGCGACGCAATTTGTGTGTTCCATCGTCATTAACAGGCTTTGAACGTTACAATTAACTGCGTCGGATTCGAAATTCTAGACTCACAGGAGATCGACCATAAGGTGCCCGAGGCAGCAATAGACCCTTGGAGACATGTCGGCCGGAGGACGATGCATTGAATCGCGACGCGATTTGTGTGTTCCATTGTCATTAAGAGGCTCTGAACCTTACAATTAACTGTCAGTTTTGCGTCGGATTCGAAAATCTAGACTCACAGGAGAACGACCATACGGTGTCCGAGGCAGCACTAGACCCTTGGAGACAAGTCGGCTGGAGGACGATGTATTGAATCGCTACGCAATTTGTGTGTTCCATCGTCATGTAGAGGCTCTGAACGTTACAATTAACTGTCAGTTTTGCGTCGGATTCGAAAATCTAGACTCACAGGAGATCGACCATAAGGTGCCCGAGGCAGCAATAGACCCTTGGAGAAAGGTCGGCCGGAGGACGATGTATTGAATCGCGACGGGATTTGTGTGTTCCATCGTCATTAACAGGCTCTGAACGTTACAATTAACTGTCAGTTTTGCGTCGGATTCGAAAATCTAGACTCACAGGAGATCGACCATAAGGTGCCCGAGGCAGCAATAGACTCTTGGAGACAGGTCGGCCGGAGTACGATGTATTGAATCGCGACGCTATTTGTGTGTTCCATCGTCATTTTCAGGCTCTGAACGTTACAATTAACTGTCAGTTTTGCGTCGGATTCGAAAATCTAGACTCACAGGAGATCGACCATAAGGTGCCCGAGGCAGCAATAGACCCTTGGAGACAGGTCGGCCGGAGGACGATGTATTGAATCGCGACGCGATTTGTGTGTTCCATCGTCATTAACAGGCTCTGAACGTTACAATTAACTGTCAGTTTTGCGTCGGATTCGAAAATCTAGACCCACAGGAGATCGACCATAAGGTGCCCGAGGCAGCAATAGACTCTTGGAGACAGGTCGGCCGGAGGACGATGTATTGAATCGCGACGCAATTTGTGTGTTCCATCGTCATTAACAGGCTCTGAACGTTACAATTAACTGTCAGTTTTGCGTCGGATTCGAAAATCTAGACTCACAGGAGAACGACCATAAGGTGCCCGAGGCAGCACTAGACCCTTGGAGACAAGTCGGCTGGAGGACGATGTATTGAATCGCGACGCGATTTGTTTGTTCCATCGTCATTAACAGGCTCTGAACGTTACAATCAACTGTCAGTTTTGCGTCGGATTCGAAAATCTAGACTCACAGGAGAACGACCATGAGGTGCCCGAGGCAGCAATAGACCCTTGGAGACAGGTCGGCCGGAGGACGATGTATTGAATCGCGACGCGATGTGTGTGTTCCATTGTCATTAATTGGCTCTGAACGTTACAATTAACTGTCAGTTTTGCGTCGGATTCGAAAATCTAGACTCACAGGAGAACGACCATAAGGTGTCCGAGGCAGCACTAGACCCCTCGGACACAAGTCGGCTGGAGGACGATGTATTGAATCGCGACGCGATTTGTGAGTTCCATTGTCATTTACAGGCACTGAACATTACAATTAACTGTCAGGTTTGCGTCGGATTCGAAAATCTAGACTCACAGGAGATCGACCATAAGGTGCCCGAGGCAGCAATAGACCCTTGGAGACAGGTCGGCCGGAGGACGATGTATTGAATCGCGACGCAATTTGTGTGTTCCATTGTCATTTAGATGCTCTGAACCTTACAATTAACTGTCAGTTTTGCGTCGGATTCGATAATCTAGACTCACAGAGGAACGACCATAAGGTGCCCGAGGCAGCACTAGGCCCTTGGAGACAATTCGGCTGGAGGACAATGTATTGAATCGCGACGCGATTTGTGTGTTCCATCGTCATTTACAGGCTCTGAACGTTACAATTAACTGTCAGTTTTGCGTCGGATTCGAAAATCTAGACTCACAGGAGAACGACCATAAGGTGCCCGAGGCAGCAATAGACCCTTGGAGACAGGTCGGCTGGAGGACGATGTATTGAAGCGCGACGGGATTTGTGTGTTCCATCGTCATTAACAGGCTCTGAACGTTACAATTAACTGTCAGTTTTGCGTCGGATTCGAAAATCTAGACTCACAGGACATCGACCATAAGGTGCCCGAGGCAGCAATAGACCCTTGGAGACAAGTCGGCTGGAGGACGACGTATTGAATCGCGACGCAATTTGTGTGTTCCATCGTCATTAACAGGCTCTGAACGTTACAATTAACTGCGTCGGATTCGAAATTCTAGACTCACAGGAGATCGACCATAAGGTGCCCGAGGCAGCAATAGACCCTTGGAGACATGTCGGCCGGAGGACGATGTATTGAATCGCGACGCGATTTGTGTGTTCCATCGTCATTAACAGGCTCTGAACGTTACAATTAACTGTCAGTTTTGCGTCGGATTCGAAAATCTAGACTCACAGGAGAACGACCATAAGGTGCCCGAGGCAGCAATAGACCCTTGGAGACAAGTCGGCTGGAGGACGACGTATTGAATCGCGACGCAATTTGTGTGTTCCATCGTCATTAACAGGCTCTGAACGTTACAATTAACTGCGTCGGATTCGAAATTCTAGACTCACAGGAGATCGACCATAAGGTGCCCGAGGCAGCAATAGACCCTTGGAGACATGTCGGCCGGAGGACGATGTATTGAATCGCGACGCGATTTGTGTGTTCCATCGTCATTAACAGGCTCTGAACGTTACAATTAACTGTCAGTTTTGCGTCGGATTCGAAAATCTAGACTCACAGGAGAACGACCATAAGGTGCCCGAGGCAGCAATAGACCCTTGGAGACAGGTCGGCTGGAGGACGATGTATTGAAGCGCGACGGGATTTGTGTGTTCCATCGTCATTAACAGGCTCTGAACGTTACAATTAACTGTCAGTTTTGCGTCGGATTCGAAAATCTAGACTCACAGGACATCGACCATAAGGTGCCCGAGGCAGCAATAGACCCTTGGAGACAAGTCGGCTGGAGGACGACGTATTGAATCGCGACGCAATTTGTGTGTTCCATCGTCATTAACAGGCTCTGAACGTTACAATTAACTGCGTCGGATTCGAAATTCTAGACTCACAGGAGATCGACCATAAGGTGCCCGAGGCAGCAATAGACCCTTGGAGACATGTCGGCCGGAGGACGATGCATTGAATCGCGACGCGATTTGTGTGTTCCTTTGTCATTAAGAGGCTCTGAACCTTACAATTAACTGTCAGTTTTGCGTCGGATTCGAAAATCTAGACTCACAGGAGAACGACCATACGGTGTCCGAGGCAGCACTAGACCCTTGGAGACAAGTCGGCTGGAGGACGATGTATTGAATCGCGACGCAATTTGTGTGTTCCATCGTCATGAAGAGGCTCTGAACGTTACAATTAACTGTCAGTTTTGCGTCGGATTCGAAAATCTAGACTCACAGGAGATCGACCATAAGGTGCCCGAGGCAGCAATAGACCCTTGGAGACAGGTCGGCCGGAGGACGATGTATTGAATCGCGACGGGATTTGTGTGTTCCATCGTCATTAACAGGCTCTGAACGTTACAATTAACTGTCAGTTTTGCGTCGGATTCGAAAATCTAGACTCACAGGAGATCTACCATAAGGTGCCCGAGGCAGCAATAGACCCTTGGAGACAGGTCGGCCGGAGGACGATGTATTGAATCGCGACGCTATTTGTGTGTTCCATCGTCATTTTCAGGCTCTGAACGTTACAATTAACTGTCAGTTTTGCGTCGGATTCGAAAATCTAGACTCACAGGAGATCGACCATAAGGTGCCCGAGGCAGCAATAGACCCTTGGAGACAGGTCGGCCGGAGGACGATGTATTGAATCGCGACGCGATTTGTGTGTTCCATCGTCATTAACAGGCTCTGAACGTTACAATTAACTGTCAGTTTTGCGTCGGATTCGAAAATCTAGACTCACAGGAGATCGACCATAAGGTGCCCGAGGCAGCAATAGACCCTTGGAGACAGGTCGGCCGGAGGACGATGTATTGAATCGCGACGCGATTTGTGTGTTCCATCGTCATTAACAGGCTCTGAACGTTACAATTAACTGTCAGTTTTGCGTCGGATTCGAAAATCTAGACTCACAGGAGATCGACCATAAGGTGCCCGAGGCAGCAATAGACCCTTGGAGACAGGTCGGCCGGAGGACGATGTATTGAATCGCGACCGGATTTGTGTGTTCCATCGTCATTAACCGGCTTTGAACGTTACAATTAACTGTCAGTTTTGCGTCGGATTCGAAAATCTAGACTCACAGGACATCGACCATAAGGTGCCCGAGGCAGCAATAGACCCTTGGAGACAAGTCGGCTGGAGGACGATGTATTGAATCGCGACGCAATTTGTGTGTTCCATCGTCATTAACAGGCTCTGAACGTTACAATTAACTGCGTCGGATTCGAAATTCTAGATTCACAGGAGATCGACCATAAGGTGCCCGAGGCAGCAATAGACCCTTGGAGACATGTCGGCCGGAGGACGATGCATTGAATCGCGACGCGATTTGTGTGTTCCATTGTCATTAAGAGGCTCTGAACCTTACAATTAACTGTCAGTTTTGCGTCGGATTCGAAAATCTAGACTCACAGGAGAACGACCATACGGTGTCCGAGGCAGCACTAGACCCTTGGAGACAAGTCGGCTGGAGGACGATGTATTGAATCGCGACGTAATTTGTGTGTTCCATCGTCATGAAGAGGCTGTGAACGTTACAATTAACTGTCAGTTTTGCGTCGGATTCGAAAATCTAGACTCACAGGAGATCGACCATAAGGTGCCCGAGGCAGCAATAGACCCTTGGAGACAGGTCGGCCGGAGGACGATGTATTGAATCGCGACGGGATTTGTGTGTTCCATCGTCATTAACAGGCTCTGAACGTTACAATTAACTGTCAGTTTTGCGTCGGATTCGAAAATCTAGACTCACAGGAGATCGACCATAAGGTGCCCGAGGCAGCAATAGACCCTTGGAGACAGGTCGGCCGGAGGACGATGTATTGAATCGCGACGCTATTTGTGTGTTCCATCGTTATTTTCAGGCTCTGAACGTTACAATTAACTGTCAGTTTTGCGTCGGATTCGAAAATCTAGACTCACAGGAGATCGACCATAAGGTGCCCGAGACAGCAATAGACCCTTGGAGACAGGTCGGCCGGAGGACGATGTATTGAATCGCGACGCGATTTGTGTGTTCCATCGTCATTAACAGGCTCTGAACCTTACAATTAACTGTCAGTTTTGCGTCGGATTCGAAAATCTAGACTCACAGGAGATCGACCATAAGGTGCCCGAGGCAGCAATAGACTCTTGGAGACCGGGCGGCCGGAGGACGATGTATTGTATCGCGACGCAATTTGTGTGTTCCATTATCATTAAGAGGCTCTGAACCTTACAATTAACTGTCAGTTTTGCGTCGGATTCGAAAATCTAGACTCACAGGAGAACGACCATAAGGTGCCCGAGGCAGCACTAGACCCTTGGAGACAAGTCGGCTGGAGGACGATGTATTGAATCGCAACGCGATTTGTGTGTTCCATCGTCATTAACAGGCTCTGAACGTTACAATCAACTGTCAGTTTTGCGTCGGATTCGAAAATCTAGACTCACAGGAGAACGACCATAAGGTGCCCGAGGCAGCAATAGACCCTTGGAGACAGGTCGGCCGGAGGACGATGTATTGAATCGCGACGCAATTTGTGTGTTCCATCGTCATTAACAGGCTCTGAACGTTACAATTAACTGTCAGTTTTGCGTCGGATTGGAAAATCTAGACTCACAGGAGAACGACCATAAGGTGCCCGAGGGAGCAATAGACCCTGAGAGACAGGTCGGCCGGAGGACGATGTATTGAATCGCGACGCAATTTGTGTGTTCCATCGTCATGAACAGGCACTGAACCTTACAATTAACTGTCAGTTTTGCGTCGGATTCGAAAATCTAGACTCACAGGAGATCGACCATAAGGTGCCCGAGGCAGCAATAGACCCTTGGAGACAGGTCGGCCGGAGGACGATGTATTGAATCGCGACGCTATTTGTGTGTTCCATCGTTATTTTCAGGCTCTGAACGTTACAATTAACTGTCAGTTTTGCGTCGGATTCGAAAATCTAGACTCACAGGAGATCGACCATAAGGTGCCCGAGGCAGCAATAGACTCGTGGAGACAGGTCGGCCGGAGGACGATGTATTGAATCGCGACGCAATTTGTGTGTTCCATCGTCATTAACAGGCTCCGAACGTTACAATTAACTGTCAGTTTTGCGTCGGATTCGAAAATCTAGACTCACAGGAGAACGACCATAAGGTGCCCGAGGCAGCACTAGACCCTTGGAGACAAGTCGGCTGGAGGACGATGTATTGAATCGCGACGCGATTTGTGTGTTCCATCGTCATTAACAGGCTCTGAACGTTACAATCAACTGTCAGTTTTGCGTCGGATTCGAAAATCTAGACTCACAGAACGACCATAAGGTGCCCGACGGAGCAATAGACCCTGGGAGACAGGTGGGCCGGAGGACGATGTATTGAATCGCGACGCAATTTGTGTGTTCCATCGTCATGAACAGGCTCTGAACCTTACAATTAACTATCAGTATTGCCTCGGATTCGAAAATCTAGACTCACAGGAGATCGACCATAAGGTGCCAGAGGCAGCAATTGACCCTTGGAGACAGGTCGGCCGGAGGACGATGTATTGAATCGCGACGCGATTTGTGTGTTCCATCGTCATTAACAGGCTCTGAACGTTACAATTAACTGTCAGTTTTGCGTCGGGTTCGAAAATCTAGACTCACAGGAGATCGACCATAAGGTGCCCGAGGCAGCAATAGACCCTTGGAGACAGGTCGGCCGGAGGACGATGTATTGAATCGCGACGGGATTTGTGTGTTCCATCGTCATTAACAGGCTCTGAACGTTATAAATTAACTGTCAGTTTTGCGTCGGATTCGAAAATCTAGACTCACAGGAGATCGACCATAAGGTGCCAGAGGCAGCAATAGACCCTTGGAGACAGGTCGGCCGGAGGACGATGTATTGAATCGCGACGCGATTTGTGTGTTCCATTGTCATTAATTGGCTCTGAACGTTACAATTAACTGTCAGTTTTGCGTCGGATTTGAAAATCTAGACTCACAGGAGAACGACCATAAGGTGTCCGAGGCAGCACTAGACCCTTGGAGACAAGTCGGCTGGAGGACGATGTATTGAATCGCGACGCGATTTGTGTGTTCCATTGTCATTTACAGGCTCTGAACGTTACAATTAACTGTCAGGTTTGCGTCGGATTCGAAAATCTAGACTCACAGGAGATTGACCATAAAGTGCCCGAGGCAGCAATAGACCCTTGGAGACAGGTCGGCCGGAGGACGATGTATTGAATCGCGACGCAATTTGTGTGTTCCATTGTCATTTAGATGCTCTGAACCTTACAATTAACTGTCAGTTTTGCGTCGGATTCGAAAATCTAGACTCACAGAGGAACGACCATAAGGTGCCCGAGGCAGCACTAGACCCTTGGAGACAAATCGGCTGGAGGACGATGTATTGAATCGCGACGCGATTTGTGTGTTCCATCGTCATTAACAGGCTCTGAACGTTACAATTAACTGTCAGTTTTGCGTCGGATTCGAAAATCTAGACTCACAGGAGATCGACCATAAGGTGCCCGAGGCAGCAATAGACCCTTGGAGACAGGTCGGCCGGAGGACGATGTATTGAATCGCGACGGGATTTGTGTGTTCCATCGTCATTAACAGGCTCTGAACGTTACAATTAACTGTCAGTTTTGCGTCGGATTCGAAAATCTAGACTCACAGGACATCGACCATAAGGTGCCCGAGGCAGCAATAGATCCTTGGAGACAAGTCGGCTGGAGGACGATGTATTGAATCGCGACGCAATTTGTGTGTTCCATCGTCATTAACAGGCTCTGAACGTTACAATTAACTGCGTCGGATTCGAAATTCTAGACTCACAGGAGATCGACCATAAGGTGCCCGAGGCAGCAATAGACCCTTGGAGACATGTCGGCCGGAGGACGATGCATTGAATCGCGACGCGATTTGTGTGTTCCATTGTCATTAAGAGGCTCTGAACGTTACAATTAACTGTCAGTTTTGCGTCGGATTCGAAAATCTAGACTCACAGGAGATCGACCATAAGGTGCCCGAGGCAGCAATAGACCCTTGGAGACAAGTCGGCTGGAGGACGATGTATTGAATCGCGACGCAATTTGTGTGTTCCATCGTCATGAAGAGGCTCTGAACGTTACAATTAACTGTCAGTTTTGCGTCGGATTCGAAAATCTAGACTCACAGGAGATCGACCATAAGGTGCCCGAGGCAGCAATAGACCCTTGGAGACAGGTCGGCCGGAGGACGATGTATTGAATCGCGACGGGATTTGTGTGTTCCATCGTCATTAACAGGCTCTGAACGTTACAATTAACTGTCAGTTTTGCGTCGGATTCGAAAATCTAGACTCACAGGAGATCGACCATAAGGTGCCCGAGGCAGCAATAGATCCTTGGAGACAGGTCGGCCGGAGGACGATGTATTGAATCGCGACGCTATTTGTGTGTTCCATCGTCATTTTCAGGCTCTGAACGTTACAATTAACTGTCAGTTTTGCGTCGGATTCGAAAATCTAGACTCGCAGGAGATCGACCATAAGGTGCCCGAGGCAGCAATAGACCCTTGGAGACAGGTCGGCCGGAGGACGATGTATTGAATCGCGACGCGATTTGTGTGTTCCATCGTCATTAACAGGCTCTGAACGTTACAATTAACTGTCAGTTTTGCGTCGGATTCGAAAATCTAGACTCACAGGAGAACGACCATAAGGTGCCCGAGGCAGCAATAGACCCTTGGAGACAGGTCGGCCGGAGGACGATGTATTGAAGCGCGACGGGATTTGTGTGTTCCATCGTCATTAACAGGCTCTGAACGTTACAATTAACTGTCAGTTTTGCGTCGGATTCGAAAATCTAGACTCACAGGACATCGACCATAAGGTGCCCGAGGCAGCAATAGACCCTTGGAGACAAGTCGGCTGGAGGACGATGTATTGAATCGCGACGCAATTTGTGTGTTTCATCGTCATTAACAGGCTCTGAACGTTACAATTAACTGTCAGTTTTGCGTCGGATTCGAAAATCTAGACTCACAGGAGAACGACCATAAGGTGCCCGAGGCAGCACTAGACCCTTGGAGACAAGTCGGCTGGAGGACGATGTATTGAATCGCGACGCGATTTGTGTGTTCCATCGTCATTAACAGGCTCTGAACGTTACAATCAACTGTCAGTTTTGCGTCGGATTCGAAAATCTAGACTCACAGAACGACCATAAGGTGCCCGACGGAGCAATAGGCCCTGGGAGACAGGTGGGCCGGAGGACGATGTATTGAATCGCGACGCAATTTGTGTGTTCCATCGTCATGAACAGGCTCTGAACCTTACAATTAACTATCAGTATTGCGTCGGATTCGAAAATCTAGACTCACAGGAGATCGACCATAAGGTGCCAGAGGCAGCAATTGACCCTTGGAGACAGGTCGGCCGGAGGACGATGTATTGAATCGCGAAGCGATTTGTGTGTTCCATCGTCATTAACAGGCTCTGAACGTTACAATTAACTGTCAGTTTTGCGTCGGGTTCGAAAATCTAGACTCACAGGAGATCGACCATAAGGTGCCCGAGGCAGCAATACACCCTTGGAGACAGGTCGGCCGGAGGACGATGTATTGAATCGCGACGGGATTTGTGTGTTCCATTGTCATTAACAGGCTCTGAACGTTATAAATTAACTGTCAGTTTTGCGTCGGATTCGAAAATCTAGACTCACAGGAGATCGACCATAAGGTGCCCGAGGCAGCAATAGACCCTTGGAGACAGGTCGGCCGGAGGACGATGTATTGAATCGCGACGCGATTTGTGTGTTCCATTGTCATTAATTGGCTCTGAACGTTACAATTAACTGTCAGTTTTGCGTCGGATTTGAAAATCTAGACTCACAGGAGAACGACCATAAGGTGTCCGAGGCAGCACTAGACCCTTGGAGACAAGTCGGCTGGAGGACGATGTATTGAATCGCGACGCGATTTGTGTGTTCCATTGTCATTTACAGGCTCTGAACGTTACAATTAACTGTCAGGTTTGCGTCGGATTCGAAAATCTAGACTCACAGGAGATTGACCATAAAGTGCCCGAGGCAGCAATAGACCCTTGGAGACAGGTCGGCCGGAGGACGATGTATTGAATCGCGACGCAATTTGTGTGTTCCATTGTCATTTAGATGCTCTGAACCTTACAATTAACTGTCAGCTTTGCGTCGGATTCGAAAATCTAGACTCACAGAGGAACGACCATAAGGTGCCCGAGGCAGCACTAGACCCTTGGAGACAAATCGGCTGGAGGACGATGTATTGAATCGCGACGCGATTTGTGTGTTCCATCGTCATTAACAGGCTCTGAACGTTACAATTAACTGTCAGTTTTGCGTCGGATTCGAAAATCTAGACTCACAGGAGAACGACCATAAGGTGCCCGAGGCAGCAATAGACCCTTGGAGACAGGTCGGCCGGAGGACGATGTATTGAAGCGCGACGGGATTTGTGTGTTCCATCGCCATTAACAGGCTCTGAACGTTACAATTAACTGTCAGTTTTGCGTCGGATTCGAAAATCTAGACTCACAGGACATCGACCATAAGGTGCCCGAGGCAGCAATAGACCCTTGGAGACAAGTCGGCTGGAGGACGATGTATTGAATCGCGACGCAATTTGTGTGTTCCATCGTCATTAACAGGCTCTGAACGTTACAATTAACTGCGTCGGATTCGAAATTCTAGACTCACAGGAGATCGACCATAAGGTGCCCGAGGCAGCAATAGACCCTTGGAGACATGTCGGCCGGAGGACGATGCATTGAATCGCGACGCGATTTGTGTGTTCCATTGTCATTAAGAGGCTCTGAACGTTACAATTAACTGTCAGTTTTGCGTCGGATTCGAAAATCTAGACTCACAGGAGAACGACCATACGGTGTCCGAGGCAGCACTAGACCCTTGGAGACAAGTCGGCTGGAGGACGATGTATTGAATCGCGACGCAATTTGTGTGTTCCATCGTCATGAAGAGGCTCTGAACGTTACAATTAACTGTCAGTTTTGCGTCGGATTCGAAAATCTAGACTCACAGGAGATCGACCATAAGGTGCCCGAGGCAGCAATAGACCCTTGGAGACAGGTCGGCCGGAGGACGATGTATTGAATCGCGACGGGATTTGTGTGTTCCATCGTCATTAACAGGCTCTGAACGTTACAATTAACTGTCAGTTTTGCGTCGGATTCGAAAATCTAGACTCACAGGAGATCGACCATAAGGTGCCCGAGGCAGCAATAGACCCTTGGAGACAGGTCGGCCGGAGGACGATGTATTGAATCGCGACGCTATTTGTGTGTTCCATCGTCATTTTCAGGCTCTGAACGTTACAATTAACTGTCAGTTTTGCGTCGGATTCGAAAATCTAGACTCACAGGAGATCGACCATAAGGTGCCCGAGGCAGCAATAGACCCTTGGAGACAGGTCGGCCGGAGGACGATGTATTGAATCGCGACGCGATTTGTGTGTTCCATCGTCATTAACAGGCTCTGAACGTTACAATTAACTGTCAGTTTTGCGTCGGATTCGAAAATCTAGACTCACAGGAGATCGACCATAAGGTGCCCGAGGCAGCAATAGACTCTTGGAGACAGGTCGGCCGGAGGACGATGTATTGAATCACGACGCAATTTGTGTGTTCCATCGTCATGAACAGGCTCTGAACCTTACAATTAACTATCAGTATTGCGTCGGATTCGAAAATCTAGACTCACAGGAGATCGACCATAAGGTGCCAAAGGCAGCAATTGACCCTTGGAGACAGGTCGGCCGGAGGACGATGTATTGAATCGCGACGCGATTTGTGTGTTCCATCGTCATTAACAGGCTCTGAACGTTACAATTAACTGTCAGTTTTGCGTCGGGTTCGAAAATCTAGACTCACAGGAGATCGACCATAAGGTGCCCGAGGCAGCAATAGACCCTTGGAGACAGGTCGGCCGGAGGACGATGTATTGAATCGCGACGTGATTTGTGTGTTCCATCGTCATTAACAGGCTCTGAACGTTACAATTAACTGTCAGTTTTGCGTCGGATTCGAAAATCTAGACTCACAGGAGAACGACCATAAGGTGCCCGAGGCAGCAATAGACCCTTGGAGACAGGTCGGCCGGAGGACGATGTATTGAAGCGCGACGGGATTTGTGTGTTCCATCGTCATTAACAGGCTCTGAACGTTACAATTAACTGTCAGTTTTGCGTCGGATTCGAAAATCTAGACTCACAGGACATCGACCATAAGGTGCCCGAGGCAGCAATAGACCCTTGGAGACAAGTCGGCTGGAGGACGATGTATTGAATCGCGACGCAATTTGTGTGTTCCATCGTCATTAACAGGCTCTGAACATTACAATTAACTGCGTCGGATTCGAAATTCTAGACTCACAGGAGATCGACCATAAGGTGCCCGAGGCAGCAATAGACCCTTGGAGACATGTTGGCCGGAGGACGATGCATTGAATCGCGACGCGATTTGTGTGTTCCATTGTCATTAAGAGGCTCTGAACGTTACAATTAACTGTCAGTTTTGCGTCGGATTCAAAAATCTAGACTCACAGGAGAACGACCATACGGTGTCCGTGGCAGCACTAGACCCTTGGAGACAAGTCGGCTGGAGGACGATGTATTGAATCGCGACGTAATTTGTGTGTTCCATCGTCATGAAGAGGCTCTGAACGTTACAATTAACTGTCAGTTTTGCGTCGGATTCGAAAATCTAGACTCACAGGAGATCGACCATAAGGTGCCCGAGGCAGCAATAGACCCTTGGAGACAGGTCGGCCGGAGGACGATGTATTGAATCGCGACGGGATTTGTGTGTTCCATCGTCATTAACAGGCTCTGAACGTTACAATTAACTGTCAGTTTTGCGTCGGATTCGAAAATCTAGACTCACAGGAGATCGACCATAAGGTGCCCGAGGCAGCAATAGACCCTTGGAGACAGGTCGGCCGGAGGACGATGTATTGAATCGCGACGCTATTTGTGTGTTCCATCGTCATTTTCAGGCTCTGAACGTTACAATTAACTGTCAGTTTTGCGTCGGATTCGAAAATCTAGACTCACAGGAGATCGACCATAAGGTGCCCGAGGCAGCAATAGACCCTTGGAGACAGGTCGGCCGGAGGACGATGTATTGAATCGCGACGCGATTTGTGTGTTCCATCGTCATTAACAGGCTCTGAACGTTACAATTAACTGTCAGTTTTGCGTCGGATTCGAAAATCTAGACTCACAGGAGATCGACCATAAGGTGCCCGAGGCAGCAATAGACTCTTGGAGACAGGTCGGCCGGAGGACGATGTATTGAATCACGACGCAATTTGTGTGTTCCATCGTCATGAACAGGCTCTGAACCTTACAATTAACTATCAGTATTGCGTCGGATTCGAAAATCTAGACTCACAGGAGATCGACCATAAGGTGCCAAAGGCAGCAATTGACCCTTGGAGACAGGTCGGCCGGAGGACGATGTATTGAATCGCGACGCGATTTGTGTGTTCCATCGTCATTAACAGGCTCTGAACGTTAGAATTAACTGTCAGTTTTGCGTCGGGTTCGAAAATCTAGACTCACAGGAGATCGACCATAAGGTGCCCGAGGCAGCAATAGACCCTTGGAGACAGGTCGGCCGGAGGACGATGTATTGAATCGCGACGCGATTTGTGTGTTCCATCGTCATTAACAGGCTCTGAACGTTACAATTAACTGTCAGTTTTGCGTCGGATTTGAAAATCTAGACTCACAGGAGAACGACCATAAGGTGCCCGAGGCAGCAATAGACCCTTGGAGACAGGTCGGCCGGAGGACGATGTATTGAAGCGCGACGGGATTTGTGTGTTCCATCGTCATTAACAGGCTCTGAACGTTACAATTAACTGTCAGTTTTGCGTCGGATTCGAAAATCTAGACTCACAGGACATCGACCATAAGGTGCCCGAGGCAGCAATAGACCCTTGGAGACAAGTCGGCTGGAGGACGATGTATTGAATCGCGACGCAATTTGTGTGTTCCATCGTCATTAACAGGCTCTGAACGTTACAATTAACTGCGTCGGATTCGAAATTCTAGACTCACAGGAGATCGACCATAAGGTGCCCGAGGCAGCAATAGGCCCTTGGAGACATGTCGGCCGGAGGACGATGCATTGAATCGCGACGCGATTTGTGTGTTCCATTGTCATTAAGAGGCTCTGAACGTTACAATTAACTGTCAGTTTTGCGTCGGATTCGAAAATCTAGACTCACAGGAGAACGACCATACGGTGTCCGAGGCAGCACTAGACCCTTGGAGACAAGTCGGCTGGAGGACGATGTATTGAATCGCGACGCTATTTGTGTGTTCCATCGTCATTTTCAGGCTCTGAACGTTACAATTAACTGTCAGTTTTGCGTCGGTTCGAAAATCTAGACTCACAGGAGATCGACCATAAGGTGCCCGAGGCAGCAATAGACCCTTGGAGACAGGTCGGCCGGAGGACGATGTATTGAATCGCGACGGGATTTGTGTGTTCCATCGTCATTAACAGGCTCTGAACGTTACAATTAACTGTCAGTTTTGCGTCGGATTCGAAAATCTAGACTCACAGGAGATCGACCATAAGGTGCCCGAGGCAGCAATAGACCCTTGGAGACAGGTCGGCCGGAGGACGATGTATTGAATCGCGACGCTATTTGTGTGTTCCATCGTCATTTTCAGGCTCTGAACGTTACAATTAACTGTCAGTTTTGCGTCGGATTCGAAAATCTAGACTCACAGGAGATCGACCATAAGGTGCCCGAGGCAGCAATAGAACCTTGGAGACAGGTCGGCCGGAGGACGATGTATTGAATCGCGACGCGATTTGTGTGTTCCATCGTCATTAACAGGCTCTGAACGTTACAATTAACTGTCAGTTTTGCGTCGGATTCGAAAATCTAGACTCACAGGAGAACGACCATAAGGTGCCCGAGGGAGCAATAGACCCTGGGAGACAGGTCGGCCGGAGGACGATGTATTGAATCGCGACGCAATTTGTGTGTTCCATCGTCATGAACAGGCTCTGAACGTTACAATTAACTGTCAGTTTTGCGTCGGATTCGAAAATCTAGACTCACAGGAGATCGACCATAAGGTGCCCGAGGCAGCAATGGACCCTTGGAGACAGGTCGGCCGGAGGACGATGTATTGAATCGCGACGGGATTTGTGTGTTCCATCGTCATTAACAGGCTCTGAACGTTATAAATTAACTGTCAGTTTTGCGTCGGATTCGAAAATCTAGACTCACAGGAGATCGACCATAAGGTGCCCGAGGCAGCAATAGACCCTTGGAGACAGGTCGGCCGGAGGACGATGTATTGAATCGCGACGCGATTTGTGTGTTCCATTGTCATTAATTGGCTCTGAACGTTACAATTAACTGTCAGTTTTGCGTCGGATTCGAAAATCTAGACTCACAGGAGAACGACCATAAGGTGTCCGAGGCAGCACTAGACCCTTGGAGACAAGTCGGCTGGAGGACGATGTATTGAATCGCGACGCGATTTGTGAGTTCCATTGTCATTTACAGGCTCTGAACGTTACAATTAACTGTCAGGTTTGCGTCGGATTCGAAAATCTAGACTCACAGGAGATCGACCATAAGGTGCCCGAGGCAGCAATAGACCCTTGGAGACAGGTCGGCCGGAGGACGATGTATTGAATCGCGACGCGATTTGTGTGTTCCATCGTCATTAACAGGCTCTGAACGTTACAATTAACTGTCAGTTTTGCGTCGGATTCGAAAATCTAGACTCACAGGAGATCGACCATAAGGTGCCCGAGGCAGCACTAGACCCTTGGAGACAAATCGGCTGGAGGACGATGTATTGAATCGCGACGCGATTTGTGTCTTCCATCGTCATTAACGTTACAATTAACGTTACAATTAACTGTCAGTTTTGCGTCGGATTCGAAAATCTAGACTCACAGGAGAACGACCATAAGGTGCCCGAGGCAGCAATAGACCCTTGGAGACAGGTCGGCCGGAGGACGATGTATTGAAGCGCGACGGGATTTGTGTGTTCCATCGTCATTAACAGGCTCTGAACGTTACAATTAACTGTCAGTTTTCCGTCGGATTCTAAAATCTAGACTCACAGGACATCGACCATAAGGTGCCCGAGGCAGCAATAGACCCTTGGAGACAAGACGGCTGGAGGACGATGTATTGAATCGCGACGCAATTTGTGTGTTCCATCGTCATTAACAGGCTCTGAACGTTACAATTAACTGCGTCGGATTCGAAATTCTAGACTCACAGGAGATCGACCATAAGGTGCCCGAGGCAGCAATAGACCCTTGGAGACATGTCGGCCGGAGGACGATGCATTGAATCGCGACGCGATTTGTGTGTTCCATTGTCATTAAGAGGCTCTGAACGTTACAATTAACTGTCAGTTTTGCGTCGGATTCGAAAATCTAGACTCACAGGAGAACGACCATAAGGTGCCCGAGGCAGCACTAGACCCTTGGAGACAAGTCGGCTGGAGGACGATGTATTGAATCGCGACGCAATTTGTGTGTTCCATCGTCATGAAGAGGCTCTGAACGTTACAATTAACTGTCAGTTTTGCGTCGGATTCGAAAATCTAGACTCACAGGAGATCGACCATAAGGTGCCCGAGGCAGCAATAGACCCTTGGAGACAGGTCGGCCGGAGGACGATGTATTGAATCGCGACGGGATTTGTGTGTTCCATCGTCATTAACAGGTTCTGAACGTTACAATTAACTGTCAGTTTTGCGTCGGATTCGAAAATCTAGACTCACAGGAGATCGACCATAAGGTGCCCGAGGCAGCAATAGACCCTTGGAGACAGGTCGGCCGGAGGACGATGTATTGAATCGCGACGCTATTTGTGTGTTCCATCGTCATTAACAGGCTCTGAACCTTACAATTAACTGTCAGTTTTGCGTCGGATTCGAAAATCTAGACTCACAGGAGATCGACCATAAGGTGCCCGAGGCAGCAACAGACCCTTGGAGACAGGTCGGCCGGAGGACGATGTATTGAATCGCGACGCGATTTGTGTGTTCCATCGTCATTAACAGGCTCTGAACGTTACAATTAACTGTCAGTTTTGCATCGGATTCGAAAATCTAGACTCACAGGAGATCGACCATAAGGTGCCCGAGGCAGCAATAGACTCTTGGAGACAGGTCGGCCGGAGGACGATGTATTGAATCGCGACGCAATTTGTGTGTTCCATCGTCATTAACAGGCTCTGAACCTTACAATTAACTGTCAGTTTTGCGTCGGATTCGAAAAGCTAGACTCACAGGAGAACGACCATAAGGTGCCCGAGGCAGAACTAGACCCTTGGAGACAAGTCGTCTGGAGGACGATGTATTGAATCGCGACGCGATTTGTGTGTTCCATCGTCATTAACAGGTTCTGAACGTTACAATCAACTGTCAGTTTTGCGTCGGATTCGAAAATCTAGACTCACAGGAGAACGACCATAGGGTGCCCGAGGCAGCAATAGACCCTTGGAGACAGGTCGGCCGGAGGACGATGTATTGAATCGCGACGGGATTTGTGTGTTCCATCGTCATTAACAGGCTCTCAACGTTACAATTAACTGTCAGTTTTGCGTCGGATTCGAAAATCTAGACTCACAGGAGATCGACCATAAGGTGCCCGAGGCAGCAATAGACCCTTGGAGACAGGTCGGCCGGGGGACGATGTATTGAATCGCGACGCTATTTGTGTGTTCCATCGTTATTTTCAGGCTCTGAACGTTACAATTAACTGTCAGTTTTGCGTCGGATTCGAAAATCTAGACTCACAGGAGAACGACCATAAGGTGCCCGAGGCAGCAATAGACCCTTGGAGACAGGTCGGCCGGAGGACGATGTATTGAATCGCGACGCAATTTGTGTGTTCCATCGTCATTAACAGGCTCTGAACGTTACAATTAACTGTCAGTTTTGCGTCGGATTGGAAAATCTAGACTCACAGGAGAACGACCATAAGGTGCCCGAGGGAGCAATAGACCCTGGGAGACAGGTCGGCCGGAGGACGATGTATTGAATCGCGACGCAATTTGTGTGTTCCATCGTCATGAACAGGCTCTGAACCTTACAATTAACTGTCAGTTTTGCGTCGGATTCGAAAATCTAGACTCACAGGAGATCGACCATAAGGTGCCCGAGGCAGCAATAGACCCTTGGAGACAGGTCGGCCGGAGGACGATGTATTGAATCGCGACGGGATTTGTGTGTTCCATCGTCATTAACAGGCTCTGAACGTTATAAATTAACTGTCAGTTTTGCGTCGGATTCGAAAATCTAGACTCACAGGAGATCGACCATAAGGTGCCCGAGGCAGCAATAGACCCTTGGAGACAGGTCGGCCGGGGGACGATGTATTGAATCGCGACGCTATTTGTGTGTTCCATCGTTATTTTCAGGCTCTGAACGTTACAATTAACTGTCAGTTTTGCGTCGGATTCGAAAATCTAGACTCACAGGAGAACGACCATAAGGTGCCCGAGGCAGCAATAGACCCTTGGAGACAGGTCGGCCGGAGGACGATGTATTGAATCGCGACGCAATTTGTGTGTTCCATCGTCATTAACAGGCTCTGAACGTTACAATTAACTGTCAGTTTTGCGTCGGATTGGAAAATCTAGACTCACAGGAGAACGACCATAAGGTGCCCGAGGGAGCAATAGACCCTGGGAGACAGGTCGGCCGGAGGACGATGTATTGAATCGCGACGCAATTTGTGTGTTCCATCGTCATGAACAGGCTCTGAACCTTACAATTAACTGTCAGTTTTGCGTCGGATTCGAAAATCTAGACTCACAGGAGATCGACCATAAGGTGCCCGAGGCAGCAATAGACCCTTGGAGACAGGTCGGCCGGAGGACGATGTATTGAATCGCGACGGGATTTGTGTGTTCCATCGTCATTAACAGGCTCTGAACGTTATAAATTAACTGTCAGTTTTGCGTCGGATTCGAAAATCTAGACTCACAGGAGATCGACCATAAGGTGCCCGAGGCAGCAATAGACCCTTGGAGACAGGTCGGCCGGAGGACGATGTATTGAATCGCGACGCGATTTGTATGTTCCATTGTCATTAATTGGCTCTGAACGTTACAATTAACTGTCAGTTTTGCGTCGGATTTGAAAATCTAGACTCACAGGAGAACGACCATAAGGTGTCCGAGGCAGCACTAGACCCTTGGAGACAAGTCGGCTGGAGGACGATGTATTGAATCGCGACGCGATTTGTGTGTTCCATTGTCATTTACAGGCTCTGAACGTTACAATTAACTGTCAGGTTTGCGTCGGATTCGAAAATCTAGACTCACAGGAGATTGACCATAAAGTGCCCGAGGCAGCAATAGACCCTTGGAGACAGGTCGGCCGGAGGACGATGTATTGAATCGCGACGCAATTTGTGTGTTCCATTGTCATTTAGATGCTCTGAACCTTACAATTAACTGTCAGTTTTGCGTCGGATTCGAAAATCTAGACTCACAGGACATCGACCATAAGGTGCCCGAGGCAGCAATTGACCCTTGGAGACAAGTCGGCTGGAGGACGATGTATTGAATCGCGACGCAATTTGTGTGTTCCATCGTCATTAACAGGCTCTGAACGTTACAATTAACTGCGTCGGATTCGAAATTCTAGACTCACAGGAGATCGACCATAAGGTGCCCGAGGCAGCAATAGACCCTTGGAGACATGTCGGCCGGAGGACGATGCATTGAATCGCGACGCGATTTGTGTGTTCCATTGTCATTAAGAGGCTCTGAACGTTACAATTAACTGTCAGTTTTGCGTCGGATTCGAAAATCTAGACTCACAGGAGAACGACCATACGGTGTCCGAGGCAGCACTAGACCCTTGGAGACAAGTCGGCTGGAGGACGATGTATTGAATCGCGACGCAATTTGTGTGTTCCATCGTCATGAAGAGGCTCTGAACGTTACAATTAACTGTCAGTTTTGCGTCGGATTCGAAAATCTAGACTCACAGGAGATCGACCATAAGGTGCCCGAGGCAGCAATAGACCCTTGGAGACAGGTCGGCCGGAGGACGATGTATTGAATCGCGACGGGATTTGTGTGTTCCATCGTCATTAACAGGCTCTGAACGTTACAATTAACTGTCAGTTTTGCGTCGGATTCGAAAATCTAGACTCACAGGAGATCGACCATAAGGTGCCCGAGGCAGCAATAGACCCTTGGAGACAGGTCGGCCGGAGGACGATGTATTAAATCGCGACGCTATTTGTGTGTTCCATCGTCATTTTCAGGCTCTGAACGTTACAATTAACTGTCAGTTTTGCGTCGGATTCGAAAATCTAGACTCACAGGAGATCGACCATAAGGTGCCCGAGGCAGCAATAGACCCTTGGAGACAGGTCGGCCGGAGGACGATGTATTGAATCGCGACGCGATTTGTGTGTTCCATCGTCATTAACAGGCTCTGAACGTTACAATTAACTGTCAGTTTTGCGTCGGATTCGAAAATCTAGACTCACAGGAGATCGACCATAAGGTGCCCGAGGCAGCAATAGACTCTTGGAGACAGGTCGGCCGGAGGACGATGTATTGAATCACGACGCAATTTGTGTGTTCCATCGTCATGAACAGGCTCTGAACCTTACAATTAACTATCAGTATTGCGTCGGATTCGAAAATCTAGACTCACAGGAGATCGACCATAAGGTGCCAAAGGCAGCAATTGACCCTTGGAGACAGGTCGGCCGGAGGACGATGTATTGAATCGCGACGCGATTTGTGTGTTCCATCGTCATTAACAGGCTCTGAACGTTACAATTAACTGTCAGTTTTGCGTCGGGTTCGAAAATCTAGACTCACAGGAGATCGACCATAAGGTGCCCGAGGCAGCAATAGACCCTTGGAGACAGGTCGGCCGGAGGACGATGTATTGAATCGCGACGCGATTTGTGTGTTCCATCGTCATTAACAGGCTCTGAACGTTACAATTAACTGTCAGTTTTGCGTCGGATTCGAAAATCTAGACTCACAGGAGAACGACCATAAGGTGCCCGAGGCAGCAATAGACCCTTGGAGACAGGTCGGCCGGAGGACGATGTATTGAAGCGCGACGGGATTTGTGTGTTCCATCGTCATTAACAGGCTCTGAACGTTACAATTAACTGTCAGTTTTGCGTCGGATTCGAAAATCTAGACTCACAGGACATCGACCATAAGGTGCCCGAGGCAGCAATAGACCCTTGGAGACAAGTCGGCTGGAGGACGATGTATTGAATCGCGACGCAATTTGTGTGTTCCATCGTCATTAACAGGCTCTGAACGTTACAATTAACTGCGTCGGATTCGAAATTCTAGACTCACAGGAGATCGACCATAAGGTGCCCGAGGCAGCAATAGACCCTTGGAGACATGTCGGCCGGAGGACGATGCATTGAATCGCGACGCGATTTGTGTGTTCCATTGTCATTAAGAGGCTCTGAACGTTACAATTAACTGTCAGTTTTGCGTCGGATTCGAAAATCTAGACTCACAGGAGAACGACCATACGGTGTCCGAGGCAGCACTAGACCCTTGGAGACAAGTCGGCTGGAGGACGATGTATTGAATCGCGACGTAATTGGTGTGTTCCATCGTCATGAAGAGGCTCTGAACGTTACAATTAACTGTCAGTTTTGCGTCGGATTCGAAAATCTAGACTCACAGGAGATCGACCATAAGGTGCCCGAGGCAGCAATAGACCCTTGGAGACAGGTCGGCCGGAGGACGATGTATTGAATCGCGACGGGATTTGTGTGTTCCATCGTCATTAACAGGCTCTGAACGTTACAATTAACTGTCAGTTTTGCGTCGGATTCGAAAATCTAGACTCACAGGAGATCGACCATAAGGTGCCCGAGGCAGCAATAGACCCTTGGAGACAGGTCGGCCGGAGGACGATGTATTGAATCGCGACGCTATTTGTGTGTTCCATCGTCATTTTCAGGCTCTGAACGTTACAATTAACTGTCAGTTTTGCGTCGGATTCGAAAATCTAGACTCACAGGAGATCGACCATAAGGTGCCCGAGGCAGCAATAGACCCTTGGAGACAGGTCGGCCGGAGGACGATGTATTGAATCGCGACGCGATTTGTGTGTTCCATCGTCATTAACAGGCTCTGAACGTTACAATTAACTGTCAGTTTTGCGTCGGATTCGAAAATCTAGACTCACAGGAGATCGACCATAAGGTGCCCGAGGCAGCAATAGACTCTTGGAGACAGGTCGGCCGGAGGACGATGTATTGAATCACGACGCAATTTGTGTGTTCCATCGTCATGAACAGGCTCTGAACCTTACAATTAACTATCAGTATTGCGTCGGATTCGAAAATCTAGACTCACAGGAGATCGACCATAAGGTGCCAAAGGCAGCAATTGACCCTTGGAGACAGGTCGGCCGGAGGACGATGTATTGAATCGCGACGCGATTTGTGTGTTCCATCGTCATTAACAGGCTCTGAACCTTACAATTAACTGTCAGTTTTGCGTCGGGTTCGAAAATCTAGACTCACAGGAGATCGACCATAAGGTGCCCGAGGCAGCAATAGACCCTTGGAGACAGGTCGGCCGGAGGACGATGTATTGAATCGCGACGCGATTTGTGTGTTCCATCGTCATTAACAGGCTCTGAACGTTACAATTAACTGTCAGTTTTGCGTCGGATTTGAAAATCTAGACTCACAGGAGAACGACCATAAGGTGCCCGAGGCAGCAATAGACCCTTGGAGACAGGTCGGCCGGAGGACGATGTATTGAAGCGCGACGGGATTTGTGTGTTCCATCGTCATTAACAGGCTCTGAACGTTACAATTAACTGTCAGTTTTGCGTCGGATTCGAAAATCTAGACTCACAGGACATCGACCATAAGGTGCCCGAGGCAGCAATAGACCCTTGGAGACAAGTCGGCTGGAGGACGATGTATTGAATCGCGACGCAATTTGTGTGTTCCATCGTCATTAACAGGCTCTGAACTTTACAATTAACTGCGTCGGATTCGAAATTCTAGACTCACAGGAGATCGACCATAAGGTGCCCGAGGCAGCAATAGACCCTTGGAGACATGTCGGCCGGAGGACGATGCATTGAATCGCGACGCGATTTGTGTGTTCCATTGTCATTAAGAGGCTCTGAACGTTACAATTAACTGTCAGTTTTGCGTCGGATTCGAAAATCTAGACTCACAGGAGAACGACCATACGGTGTCCGAGGCAGCACTAGACCCTTGGAGACAAGTCGGCTGGAGGACGATGTATTGAATCGCGACGTAATTTGTGTGTTCCATCGTCATGAAGCGGCTCTGAACGTTACAATTAACTGTCAGTTTTGCGTCGGATTCGAAAATCTAGACTCACAGGAGATCGACCATAAGGTGCCCGAGGCAGCAATAGACCCTTGGAGACAGGTCGGCCGGAGGACGATGTATTGAATCGCGACGGGATTTGTGTGTTCCATCGTCATTAACAGGCTCTGAACGTTACAATTAACTGTCAGTTTTGCGTCGGATTCGAAAATCTAGACTCACAGGAGATCGACCATAAGGTGCCCGAGGCAGCAATAGACCCTTGGAGACAGGTCGGCCGGAGGACGATGTATTGAATCGCGACGCTATTTGTGTGTTCCATCGTCATTTTCAGGCTCTGAACGTTACAAATAACTGTCAGTTTTGCGTCGGATTCGAAAATCTAGACTCACAGGAGATCGACCATAAGGTGCCCGAGGCAGCAATAGAACCTTGGAGACAGGTCGGCCGGAGGACGATGTATTGAATCGCTACGCGATTTGTGTGTTCCATCGTCATTAACAGGCTCTGAACGTTACAATTAACTGTCAGTTTTGCGTCGGATTCGAAAATCTAGACTCACAGGAGATCGACCATAAGGTGCCCGAGGCAGCAATAGACTCTTGGAGACAGGTCTGCCGGAGGACGATGTATTGAATCGCGACGCAATTTGTGTGTTCCATCGTCATTAACAGGCTCTGAACCTTACAATTAACTGTCAGTTTTGCGTCGGATTCGAAAATCTAGACTCACAGGAGAACGACCATAAGGTGCCCGAGGCAGCACTAGACCCTTGGAGACAAGTCGGCTGGAGGACGATGTATTGAATCGCGACGCGATTTGTGAGTTCCATTGTCATTTACAGGCTCTGAACGTTACAATTAACTGTCAGGTTTGCGTCGGATTCGAAAATCTAGACTCACAGGAGATCGACCATAAGGTGCCCGAGGCAGCAATAGACCCTTGGAGACAGGTCGGCCGGAGGACGATGTATTGAATCGCGACGCAATTTGTGTGTTCCATTGTCATTTAGATGCTCTGAACCTTACAATTAACTGTCAGTTTTGCGTCGGATTCGAAAATCTAGACTCACAGAGGAACGACCATAAGGTGCCCGAGGCAGCTCTAGACCCTTGGAGACAAATCGGCTGGAGGACGATGTATTGAATCGCGACGCGATTTGTGTGTTCCATCGTCATTAACGTTACAATTAACGTTACAATTAACGTTACAATTAACTGTCAGTTTTGCGTCGGATTCGAAAATCTAGACTCACAGGAGAACGACCATAAGGTGCCCGAGGCAGCAATAGACCCTTGGAGACAGGTCGGCCGGAGTACGATGTATTGAAGCGCGACGGGATTTGTGTGTTCCATCGTCATTAACAGGCTCTGAACGTTACAATTAACTGTCAGTTTTCCGTCGGATTCTAAAATCTAGACTCACAGGACATCGACCATAAGGTGCCCGAGGCAGCAATAGACCCTTGGAGACAAGTCGGCTGGAGGACGATGTATTGAATCGCGACGCAATTTGTGTGTTCCATCGTCATTAACAGGCTCTGAACGTTACAATTAACTGCGTCGGATTCGAAATTCTAGACTCACAGGAGATCGACCATAAGGTGCCCGAGGCAGCAATAGACCCTTGGAGACATGTCGGCCGGAGGACGATGCATTGAATCGCGACGCGATTTGTGAGTTCCATTGTCATTAAGAGGCTCTGAACGTTACAATTAACTGTCAGTTTTGCGTCGGATTCGAAAATCTAGACTCACAGGAGAACGACCATACGGTATCCGAGGCAGCAC
The DNA here is from genome assembly GCF_023898315.1 of Schistocerca nitens. Classification (NCBI taxonomy): domain Eukaryota; kingdom Metazoa; phylum Arthropoda; class Insecta; order Orthoptera; family Acrididae; genus Schistocerca; species Schistocerca nitens. The sequence continues at coordinate 1,196,791,233 of NC_064615.1, read as the reverse complement.
TAGACCCTTGGAGACAAGTCGGCTGGAGGACGATGTATTGAATCGCGACGCAGTTTGTGTGTTCCATCGTCATGAAGAGGCTCTGAACGTTACAATTAACTGTCAGTTTTGCGTCGGATTCGAAAATCTAGACTCACAGGAGATCGACCATAAGGTGCCCGAGGCAGCAATAGACCCTTGGAGACAGGTCGGCCGGAGGACGATGTATTGAATCGCGACGGGATTTGTGTGTTCCATCGTCATTAACAGGCTCTGAACGTTACAATTAACTGTCAGTTTTGCGTCGGATTCGAAAATCTAGACTCACAGGAGATCGACCATAAGGTGCCCGAGGCAGCAATAGACCCTTGGAGACAGGTCGGCCGGAGGACGATGTATTGAATCGCGACGCTATTTGTGTGTTCCATCGTCATTAACAGGCTCTGAACCTTACAATTAACTGTCAGTTTTGCGTCGGATTCGAAAATCTAGACTCACAGGAGATCGACCATAAGGTGCCCGAGGCAGCAACAGACCCTTGGAGACAGGTCGGCCGGAGGACGATGTATTGAATCGCGACGCGATTTGTGTGTTCCATCGTCATTAACAGGCTCTGAACGTTACAATTAACTGTCAGTTTTGCATCGGATTCGAAAATCTAGACTCACAGGAGATCGACCATAAGGTGCCCGAGGCAGCAATAGACTCTTGGAGACAGGTCGGCCGGAGGACGATGTATTGAATCGCGACGCAATTTGTGTGTTCCATCGTCATTAACAGGCTCTGAACCTTACAATTAACTGTCAGTTTTGCGTCGGATTCGAAAATCTAGACTCACAGGAGAACGACCATAAGGTGCCCGAGGCAGAACTAGACCCTTGGAGCCAAGTCGTCTGGAGGACGATGTATTGAATCGCGACGCGATTTGTGTGTTCCATCGTCATTAACAGGTTCTGAACGTTACAATCAACTGTCAGTTTTGCGTCGGATTCGAAAATCTAGACTCACAGGAGAACGACCATAAGGTGCCCGAGGCAGCAATAGACCCTTGGAGACAGGTCGGCCGGAGGACGATGTATTGAATCGCGACGGGATTTGTGTGTTCCATCGTCATTAACAGGCTCTCAACGTTACAATTAACTGTCAGTTTTGCGTCGGATTCGAAAATCTAGACTCACAGGAGATCGACCATAAGGTGCCCGAGGCAGCAATAGACCCTTGGAGACAGGTCGGCCGGGGGACGATGTATTGAATCGCGACGCTATTTGTGTGTTCCATCGTTATTTTCAGGCTCTGAACGTTACAATTAACTGTCAGTTTTGCGTCGGATTCGAAAATCTAGACTCACAGGAGAACGACCATAAGGTGCCCGAGGCAGCAATAGACCCTTGGAGACAGGTCGGCCGGAGGACGATGTATTGAATCGCGACGCAATTTGTGTGTTCCATCGTCATTAACAGGCTCTGAACGTTACAATTAACTGTCAGTTTTGCGTCGGATTGGAAAATCTAGACTCACAGGAGAACGACCATAAGGTGCCCGAGGGAGCAATAGACCCTGGGAGACAGGTCGGCCGGAGGACGATGTATTGAATCGCGACGCAATTTGTGTGTTCCATCGTCATGAACAGGCTCTGAACCTTACAATTAACTGTCAGTTTTGCGTCGGATTCGAAAATCTAGACTCACAGGAGATCGACCATAAGGTGCCCGAGGCAGCAATAGACCCTTGGAGACAGGTCGGCCGGAGGACGATGTATTGAATCGCGACGCTATTTGTGTGTTCCATCGTCATTTTCAGGCTCTGAACGTTACAATTAACTGTCAGTTTTGCGTCGGATTCGAAAATCTAGACTCACAGGAGATAGACCATAAGGTGCCCGAGGCAGCAATAGACCCTTGGAGACAGGTCGGCCGGAGGACGATGTATTGAATCGCGACGGGATTTGTGTGTTCCATCGTCATTAACAGGCTCTGAACGTTATAAATTAACTGTCAGTTTTGCGTCGGATTCGAAAATCTAGACTCACAGGAGATCGACCATAATGTGCCCGAGGCAGCAATAGACCCTTGGAGACAGGTCGGCCGGAGGACGATGTATTGAATCGCGACGCGATTTGTGTGTTCCATTGTCATTAATTGGCTCTGAACGTTACAATTAACTGTCAGTTTTGCGTCGGATTTGAAAATCTAGACTCACAGGAGAACGACCATAAGGTGTCCGAGGCAGCACTAGACCCTTGGAGACAAGTCGGCTGGAGGACGATGTATTGAATCGCGACGCGATTTGTGTGTTCCATCGTCATTAACAGGCTCTGAACGTTATAAATTAACTGTCAGTTTTGCGTCGGATTCGAAAATCTAGACTCACAGAGGAACGACCATAAGGTGCCCGAGGCAGCACTAGACCCTTGGAGACAAATCGGCTGGAGGACGATGTATTGAATCGCGACGCGATTTGTGTGTTCCATCGTCATTAACAGGCTCTGAACGTTACAATTAACTGTCAGTTTTGCGTCGGATTCGAAAATCTAGACTCACAGGAGAACGACCATAAGGTGCCCGAGGCAGCAATAGACCCTTGGAGACAGGTCGGCCGGAGGACGATGTATTGAAGCGCGACGGGATTTGTGTGTTCCATCGCCATTAACAGGCTCTGAACGTTACAATTAACTGTCAGTTTTGCGTCGGATTCTAAAATCTAGACTCACAGGACATCGACCATAAGGTGCCCGAGGCAGCAATAGACCCTTGGAGACAAGTCGGCTGGAGGACGATGTATTGAATCGCGACGCAATTTGTGTGTTCCATCGTCATTAACAGGCTCTGAACGTTACAATTAACTGCGTCGGATTCGAAATTCTAGACTCACAGGAGATCGACCATAAGGTGCCCGAGGCAGCAATAGACCCTTGGAGACATGTCGGCCGGAGGACGATGCATTGAATCGCGACGCGATTTGTGTGTTCCATTGTCATTAAGAGGCTCTGAACGTTACAATTAACTGTCAGTTTTGCGTCGGATTCGAAAATCTAGACTCACAGGAGAACGACCATAAGGTGTCCGAGGCAGCACTAGACCCTTGGAGACAAGTCGGCTGGAGGACGATGTATTGAATCGCGACGCAATTTGTGTGTTCCATCGTCATGAAGAGGCTCTGAACGTTACAATTAACTGTCAGTTTTGCGTCGGATTCGAAAATCTAGACTCACAGGAGATCGACCATAAGGTGCCCGAGGCAGCAATAGACCCTTGGAGACAGGTCGGCCGGAGGACGATGTATTTAATCGCGACGGGATTTGTGTGTTCCATCGTCATTAACAGGCTCTGAACGTTACAATTAACTGTCAGTTTTGCGTCGGATTCGAAAATCTAGACTCACAGGAGATCGACCATAAGGTGCCCGAGGCAGCAATAGACCCTTGGAGACAGGTCGGCCGGAGGACGATGTATTGAATCGCGACGCAATTTGTGTGTTCCATCGTCATTTTCAGGCTCTGAACGTTACAATTAACTGTCAGTTTTGCGTCGGATTCGAAAATCTAGACTCACAGGAGATCGACCATAAGGTGCCCGAGGCAGCAATAGACCCTTGGAGACAGGTCGGCCGGAGGACGATGTATTGAATCGCGACGCGATTTGTGTGTTCCATCGTCATTAACAGGCTCTGAACGTTACAATTAACTGTCATTTTTGCGTCGGATTCGAAAATCTAGACTCACAGGAGATCGACCATAAGGTGCCCGAGGCAGCAATAGACTCTTGGAGACAGGTCGGCCGGAGGACGATGTATTGAATCACGACGCAATTTGTGTGTTCCATCGTCATGAACAGGCTCTGAACCTTACAATTAACTATCAGTATTGCGTCGGATTCGAAAATCTAGACTCACAGGAGATCGACCATAAGGTGCCAAAGGCAGCAATTGACCCTTGGAGACAGGTCGGCCGGAGGACGATGTATTGAATCGCGACGCGATTTGTGTGTTCCTTCGTCATTAACAGGCTCTGAACGTTACAATTAACTGTCAGTTTTGCGTCGGATTCGAAAATCTAGACTCACAGGAGAACGACCATAAGGTGCCCGAGGCAGCAATAGACCCTTGGAGACAGGTCGGCCGGAGGACGATGTATTGAAGCGCGACGGGATTTGTGTGTTCCATCGTCATTAACAGGCTCTCAACGTTACAATTAACTGTCAGTTTTGCGTCGGATTCGAAAATCTAGACTCACAGGACATCGACCATAAGGTGCCCGAGGCAGCAATAGACCCTTGGAGACAAGTCGGCTGGAGGACGATGTATTGAATCGCGACGCAATTTGTGTGTTCCATCGTCATTAACAGGCTCTGAACGTTACAATTAACTGCGTCGGATTCGAAATTCTAGACTCACAGGAGATCGACCATAAGGTGCCCGAGGCAGCAATAGACCCTTGGAGACATGTAGGCCGGAGGACGATGCATTGAATCGCGACGCGATTTGTGTGTTCCATTGTCATTAAGAGGCTCTGAACGTTACAATTAACTGTCAGTTTTGCGTCGGATTCGAAAATCTAGACTCACAGGAGAACGACCATACGGTGTCCGAGGCAGCACTAGACCCTTGGAGACAAGTCGGCTGGAGGACGATGTATTGAATCGCGACGCAATTTGTGTGTTCCATCGTCATGAAGAGGCTCTGAACGTTACAATTAACTGTCGGTTTTGCGTCGGATTCGAAAATCTAGACTCACAGGAGATCGACTATAAGGTGCCCGAGGCAGCAATAGACCCTTGGAGACAGGTCGGCCGGAGGACGATGTATTGAATCGCGACGGGATTTGTGTGTTCCATCGTCATTAACAGGCTCTGAACGTTACAATTAACTGTCAGTTTTGCGTCGGATTCGAAAATCTAGACTCACAGGAGATCGACCATAAGGAGCCCGAGGCAGCAATAGACCCTTGGAGACAGGTCGGCCGGAGGACGATGTATTGAATCGCGACGCTATTTGTGTGTTCCATCGTCATTTTCAGGCTCTGAACGTTACAATTAACTGTCAGTTTTGCGTCGGATTCGAAAATCTAGACTCACAGGAGATCGACCATAAGGTGCCCGAGGCAGCAATAGACCCTTGGAGACAGGTCGGCCGGAGGACGATGTATTGAATCGCGACGCGATTTGTGTGTTCCATCGTCATTAACAGGCTCTGAACGTTACAATTAACTGTCAGTTTTGCGTCGGATTCGAAAATCTAGACTCACAGGAGATCGACCATAAGGTGCCCGAGGCAGCAATAGACTCTTGGAGACAGGTCTGCCGGAGGACGATGTATTGAATCGCGACGCAATTTGTGTGTTCCATCGTCATTAACAGGCTCTGAACCTTACAATTAACTGTCAGTTTTGCGTCGGATTCGAAAATCTAGACTCACAGGAGAACGACCATAAGGTGCCCGAGGGAGCAATAGACCCTGGGAGACAGGTCGGCCGGAGGACGATGTTTTGAATCGCGACGCAATTTGTGTGTTCCATCGTCATGAACAGGCTGTGAACGTTACAATTAACTGTCAGTTTTGCGTCGGATTCGAAAATCTAGACTCACAGGAGATCGACCATAAGGTGCCCGAGGCAGCAATAGACCCTTGGAGACAGGTCGGCCGGAGGACGATGTATTGAATCGCGTCGGGATTTGTGTGTTCCATCGGCATTAACAGGCTCTGAACGTTATAAATTAACTGTCAGTTTTGCGTCGGATTCGAAAATCTAGACTCACAGGAGATCGACCATAAGGTGCCCGAGGCAGCAATAGACCCTTGGAGACAGGTCGGCCGGAGGACGATGTATTGAATCGCGACGCGATTTGTGTGTTCCATTGTCATTAATTGGCTCTGAACGTTACAATTAACTGTCAGTTTTGCGTCGGATTCGAAAATCTAGACTCACAGGAGATCGACCATAAGGTGCCCGAGGCAGCACTAGACCCTTGGAGACAAGTCGGCTGGAGGACGATGTATTGAATCGCGACGCGATTTGTGAGTTCCATTGTCATTTACAGGCTCTGAACGTTACAATTAACTGTCAGGTTTGCGTCGGATTCGAAAATCTAGACTCACAGGAGATCGACCATAAGGTGCCCGAGGCAGCAATAGACCCTTGGAGACAGGTCGGCCGGAGGACGATGTATTGAATCGCGACGCAATTTGTGTGTTCCATTGTCATTTAGATGCTCTGAACCTTACAATTAACTGTCAGTTTTGCGTCGGATTCGAAAATCTAGACTCACAGAGGAACGACCATAAGGTGCCCGAGGCAGCACTAGACCCTTGGAGACAAATCGGCTGGAGGACGATGTATTGAATCGCGACGCGATTTGTGTGTTCCATCGTCATTAACAGGCTCTGAACGTTACAATTAACTGTCAGTTTTGCGTCGGATTCGAAAATCTAGACTCACAGGAGAACGACCATAAGGTGCCCGAGGCAGCAATAGACCCTTGGAGACAGGTCGGCCGGAGGACGATGTATTGAAGCGCGACGGGATTTGTGTGTTCCATCGTCATTAACAGGCTCTGAACGTTACAATTAACTGTCAGTTTTGCGTCGGATTCGAAAATCTAGACTCACAGGACATCGACCATAAGGTGCCCGAGGCAGCAATAGACCCTTGGAGACAAGTCGGCTGGAGGACGATGTATTGAATCGCGACGCAATTTGTGTGTTCCATCGTCATTAACAGGCTCTGAACGTTACAATTAACTGCGTCGGATTCGAAATTCTAGACTCACAGGAGATCGACCATAAGGTGCCCGAGGCAGCAATAGACCCTTGGAGACAGGTCGGCCGGAGGACGATGCATTGAATCGCGACGCGATTTGTGTGTTCCATTGTCATTAAGAGGCTCTGAACGTTACAATTAACTGTCAGTTTTGCGTCGGATTCGAAAATCTAGACTCACAGGAGATCGACCATAAGGTGTCCGAGGCAGCACTAGACCCTTGGAGACAAGTCGGCTGGAGGACGATGTATTGAATCGCGACGCAATTTGTGTGTTCCATCGTCATGAAGAGGCTCTGAACGTTACAATTAACTGTCAGTTTTGCGTCGGATTCGAAAATCTAGACTCACAGGAGATCGACCATAAGGTGCCCGAGGCAGCAATAGACCCTTGGAGACAGGTCGGCCGGAGGACGATGTATTGAATCGCGACGGGATTTGTGTGTTCCATCGTCATTAACAGGCTCTGAACGTTACAATTAACTGTCAGTTTTGCGTCGGATTCGAAAATCTAGACTCACAGGAGATCGACCATAAGGTGCCCGAGGCAGCAATAGACACTTGGAGACAGGTCGGCCGGAGGACGATGTATTGAATCGCGACGCTATTTGTGTGTTCCATCGTCATTTTCAGGCTCTGAACGTTACAATTAACTGTCAGTTTTGCGTCGGATTCGAAAATCTAGACTCACAGGAGATCGACCATAAGGTGCCCGAGGCAGCAACAGACCCTTGGAGACAGGTCGGCCGGAGGACGATGTATTGAATCGCGACGCGATTTGTGTGTTCCATCGTCATTAACAGGCTCTGAACGTTACAATTAACTGTCAGTTTTGCGTCGGATTCGAAAATCTAGACTCACAGGAGATCGACCATAAGGTGCCCGAGGCAGCAATAGACTCTTGGAGACAGGTCGGCCGGAGGACGATGTATTGAATCGCGACGCAATTTGTGTGTTCCATCGTCATTAACAGGCTCTGAACCTTACAATTAACTGTCAGTTTTGCGTCGGATTCGAAAATCTAGACTCACAGGAGAACGACCATAAGGTGCCCGAGGCAGAACTAGACCCTTGGAGACAAGTCGTCTGGAGGACGATGTATTGAATCGCGACGCGATTTGTGTGTTCCATCGTCATTAACAGGTTCTGAACGTTACAATCAACTGTCAGTTTTGCGTCGGATTCGAAAATCTAGACTCACAGGAGAACGACCATAAGGTGCCCGAGGCAGCAATAGACCCTTGGAGACAGGTCGGCCGGAGGACGATGTATTGAATCGCGACGGGATTTGTGTTTTCCATCGTCATTAACAGGCTCTCAACGTTACAATTAACTGTCAGTTTTGCGTCGGATTCGAAAATCTAGACTCATAGGAGATCGACCATAAGGTGCCCGAGGCAGCAATAGACCCTTGGAGACAGGTCGGCCGGAGGACGATGTATTGAATCGCGACGCTATTTGTGTGTTCCATCGTTATTTTCAGGCTCTGAACGTTACAATTAACTGTCAGTTTTGCGTCGGATTCGAAAATCTAGACTCACAGGAGATCGACCATAAGGTGCCCGAGGCAGCAATAGACCCTTGGAGACAGGTCGGCCGGAGGACGATGTATTGAATCGCGACGCGATTTGTGTGTTCCATCGTCATTAACAGGCTCTGAACGTTACAATTAACTGTCAGTTTTGCGTCGGATTGGAAAATCTAGACTCACAGGAGATCGACCATAAGGTGCCCGAGGCAGCAATAGACCCTTGGAGACAGGGCGGCCGGAGGACGATGTATTGAATCGCGACGCAATTTGTGTGTTCCATCGTCATTAACAGGCTCTGAACCTTACAATTAACTGTCAGTTTTGCGTCGGATTCGAAAATCTAGACTCACAGGAGAACGACCATAAGGTGCCCGAGGCAGCACTAGACCCTTGGAGACAAGTCGGCTGGAGGACGATGTATTGAATCGCGACGCGATTTGTGTGTTCCATCGTCATTAACAGGCTCTGAACGTTACAATCAACTGTCAGTTTTGCGTCGGATTCGAAAATCTAGACTCACAGGAGAACGACCATAAGGTGCCCGACGGAGCAATAGACCCTTGGAGACAGGTCGGCCGGAGGACGATGTATTGAATCGCGACGCAATTTGTGTGTTCCATTGTCATTAACAGGCTCTGAACGTTACAATTAACTGTCAGTTTTGCGTCGGATTGGAAAATCTAGACTCACAGGAGAACGACCATAAGGTGCCCGAGGGAGCAATAGACCCTGGGAGACAGGTCGGCCGGAGGACGATGTATTGAATCGCGACGCAATTTGTGTGTTCCATTGTCATTAAGAGGCTCTGAACCTTACAATTAGCTTTCAGTTTTGCGTCGGATTCGAAAATCTAGACTCACAGGAGATCGACCATAAGGTGCCCGAGGCAGCAATAGACCCTTGGAGACAGGTCGGCCGGAGGACGATGTATTGAATCGCGACGGGATTTGTGTGTTCCATCGTCATTAACAGGCTCTGAACGTTACAATTCACTGTCAGTCTTGCGTCGGATGCGAAAATCTAGACTCACAGGAGATCGACCATAAGGTGCCCGAGGCAGCAATAGACTCTTGCAGACAGGTCGGCCGGAGGACGATGTATTGAATCGCGACGCAATTTGTGTGTTCCATCGTCATTAACAGGCTCTGAACGTTACAATTAACTGTCAGTTTTGCGTCGGATTCGAAAATCTAGACTCACAGGAGATCGACCATAAGGTGCCCGAGGCAGCAATAGACTCTTGGAGACAGGTCGGCCGGAGGACGATGTATTGAATCGCGATGCAATATGTGTGTTCCATCGTCATTAACAGGCTCTGAACCTTACAATTAACTGTCAGTTTTGCGTCGGATTCGAAAATCTAGACTCACAGGAGAACGACCATAAGGTGCCCGAGGCAGAACTAGACCCTTGGAGACAAGTCGGCTGGAGGACGATGTATTGAATCGCGACGCGATTTGTGTGATCCATCGTCATTAACAGGCTGTGATCGTTACAATTAACTGTCAGTTTTGCATCGGATTCGAAAATCTAGACTCACAGGAGATCGACCATAAGGTGCCCGAGGCAGCAATAGACCCTTGGAGACAGGTCGGCCGGAGGACGATGTATTGAATCGCGACGCTATTTGTGTGTTCCATCGTTATTTTCAGGCTCTGAACGTTACAATTAACTGTCAGTTTTGCGTCGGATTCGAAAATCTAGACTCACAGGAGAACGACCATAAGGTGCCCGAGGCAGCAATAGACCCTTGGAGACAGGTCGGCCGGAGGTCGATGTATTGAATCGCGACGGGATTTGTGTGATCCATCGTCATTAACAGGCTCTGAACGTTACAATTAACTGTCAGTTTTGCATCGGATTCGAAAATCTAGACTCACAGGAGATCGACCATAAGGTGCCCGAGGCAGCAATAGACCCTTGGAGACAGGTCGGCCGGAGGACGATGTATTGAATCGCGACGCGATTTGTGTGTTCCATCGTCATTAACAGGCTCTGAACGTTACAATTAACTGTCAGTTTTGCGTCGGATTCGAAAATCTAGACTCACAGGAGATCGACCATAAGGTGCCCGAGGCAGCAATAGACCCTTGGAGACAGGGCGGCCGGAGGACGATGTATTGAATCGCGACGCAATTTGTGTGTTCCATCGTCATTAACAGGCTCTGAACCTTACAATTAACTGTCAGTTTTGCGTCGGATTCGAAAATCTAGACTCACAGGAGAACGACCATAAGGTGCCCGAGGCAGCACTAGACCCTTGGAGACAAGTCGGCTGGAGGACGATGTATTGAATCGCGACGCGATTTGTGTGTTCCATCGTCATTAACAGGCTCTGAACGTTACAATCAACTGTCAGTTTTGCGTCGGATTCGAAAATCTAGACTCACAGGAGAACGACCATAAGGTGCCCGACGGAGCAATAGACCCTTGGAGACAGGTCGGCCGGAGGACGATGTATTGAATCGCGACGCAATTTGTGTGTTCCATTGTCAATAACAGGCTCTGAACGTTACAATTAACTGTCAGTTTTGAGTCGGATTGGAAAATCTAGACTCACAGGAGAACGACCATAAGGTGCCCGAGGGAGCAATAGACCCTGGGAGACAGGTCGGCCGGAGGACGATGTATTGAATCGCGACGCAATTTGTGTGTTCCATCGTCATGAACAGGCTCTGAACCTTACAATTAACTGTCAGTTTTGCGTCGGATTCGAAAATCTAGACTCACAGGAGATCGACCATAAGGTGGCCGAGGCAGCAACAGACCCTTGGAGACAGGTCGGCCGGAGGACGATGTATTGAATCGCGACGGGATTTGTGTGTTCCATCGTCATTAACAGGCTCTGAACGTTACAATTAACTGTCAGTTTTGAGTCGGATTCGAAAATCTAGACTCACAGGAGATCGACCATAAGGTGCCCGAGGCAGCAATAGACCCTTGGAGACAGGTCGGCCGGAGGACGATGTATTGAATCGCGACGCAATTTGTGTGTTCCATTGTCATTAAGAGGCTCTGAACCTTACAATTAGCTTTCAGTTTTGCGTCGGATTCGAAAATCTAGACTCACAGGAGATCGACCATAAGGTGCCCGAGGCAGCAATAGACCCTTGGAGACAGGTCGGCCGGAGGACGATGTATTGAATCGCGACGCTATTTGTGTGTTCCATCGTTATTTTCAGGCTCTGAACGTTACAATTAACTGTCAGTTTTGCATCGGATTCGAAAATCTAGACTCACAGGAGATCGACCATAAGGTGCCCGAGGCAGCAATAGACCCTTGGAGACAGGTCGGCCGGAGGACGATGTATTGAATCGCGACGCTATTTGTGTGTTCCATCGTTATTTTCAGGCTCTGAACGTTACAATTAACTGTCAGTTTTGCGTCGGATTCGAAAATCTAGACTCACAGGAGAACGACCATAAGGTGCCCGAGGCAGCAATAGACCCTTGGAGACAGGTCGGCCGGAGGTCGATGTATTGAATCGCGACGGGATTTGTGTGATCCATCGTCATTAACAGGCTCTGAACGTTACAATTAACTGTCAGTTTTGCATCGGATTCGAAAATCTAGACTCACAGGAGATCGACCATAAGGTGCCCGAGGCAGCAATAGACCCTTGGAGACAGGGCGGCCGGAGGACGATGTATTGAATCGCGACGCAATTTGTGTGTTCCATCGTCATTAACAGGCTCTGAACCTTACAATTAACTGTCAGTTTTGCGTCGGATTCGAAAATCTAGACTCACAGGAGAACGACCATAAGGTGCCCGAGGCAGCACTAGACCCTTGGAGACAAGTCGGCTGGAGGACGATGTATTGAATCGCGACGCGATTTGTGTGTTCCATCGTCATTAACAGGCTCTGAACGTTACAATCAACTGTCAGTTTTGCGTCGGATTCGAAAATCTAGACTCACAGGAGAACGACCATAAGGTGCCCGACGGAGCAATAGACCCTTGGAGACAGGTCGGCCGGAGGACGATGTATTGAATCGCGACGCAATTTGTGTGTTCCATTGTCATTAACAGGCTCTGAACGTTACAATTAACTGTCAGTTTTGCGTCGGATTGGAAAATCTAGACTCACAGGAGAACGACCATAAGGTGCCCGAGGGAGCAATAGACCCTGGGAGACAGGTCGGCCGGAGGACGATGTATTGAATCGCGACGCAATTTGTGTGTTCCATCGTCATGAACAGGCTCTGAACCTTACAATTAACTGTCAGTTTTGCGTCGGATTCGAAAATCTAGACTCACAGGAGATCGACCATAAGGTGGCCGAGGCAGCAACAGACCCTTGGAGACAGGTCGGCCGGAGGACGATGTATTGAATCGCGACGGGATTTGTGTGTTCCATCGTCATTAACAGGCTCTGAACGTTACAATTAACTGTCAGTTTTGAGTCGGATTCGAAAATCTAGACTCACAGGAGATCGACCATAAGGTGCCCGAGGCAGCAATAGACCCTTGGAGACAGGTCGGCCGGAGGACGATGTATTGAATCGCGACGCAATTTGTGTGTTCCATTGTCATTAAGAGGCTCTGAACCTTACAATTAGCTTTCAGTTTTGCGTCGGATTCGAAAATCTAGACTCACAGGAGATCGACCATAAGGTGCCCGAGGCAGCAATAGACCCTTGGAGACAGGTCGGCCGGAGGACGATGTATTGAATCGCGACGGGATTTGTGTGTTCCATCGTCATTAACAGGCTCTGAACGTTACAATTAACTGTCAGTCTTGCGTCGGATGCGAAAATCTAGACTCACAGGAGATCGACCATAAGGTGCCCTAGGCAGCAATAGACTCTTGGAGACAGGTCGGCCGGAGGACGATGTATTGAATCGCGACGCAATTTGTGTGTTCCATCGTCATTAACAGGCTCTGAACGTTACAATTAACTGTCAGTTTTGCGTCGGATTCGAAAATCTAGACTCACAGGAGATCGACCATAAGGTGCCCGAGGCAGAAATAGACTCTTGGAGACAGGTCGGCCGGAGGACGATGTATTGAATCGCGACGCAATTTGTGTGTTCCATCGTCATTAACAGGCTCTGAACCTTACAATTAACTGTCAGTTTTGCGTCGGATTCGAAAATCTAGACTCACAGGAGAACGACCATAAGGTGCCCGAGGCAGAACTAGACCCTTGGAGACAAGTCGGCTGGAGGACGATGTATTGAATCGCGACGCGATTTGTGTGTTCCATCGTCATTAACAGGTTCTGAACGTTACAATCAACTGTCAGTTTTGCGTCGGATTCGAAAATCTAGACTCACAGGAGAACGACCATAAGGTGCCCGAGGCAGCAATAGACCCTTGGAGACAGGTCGGCCGGAGGTCGATGTATTGAATCGCGACGGGATTTGTGTGATCCATCGTCATTAACAGGCTCTGAACGTTACAATTAACTGTCAGTTTTGCATCGGATTCGAAAATCTAGACTCACAGGAGATCGACCATAAGGTGCCCGAGGCAGCAATAGACCCTTGGAGACAGGTCGGCCGGAGGACGATGTATTGAATCGCGACGCTATTTGTGTGTTCCATCGTTATTTTCAGGCTCTGAACGTTACAATTAACTGTCAGTTTTGCGTCGGATTCGAAAATCTAGACTCACAGGAGAACGACCATAAGGTGCCCGAGGCAGCAATAGACCCTTGGAGACAGTTCGGCCCGAGGTCGATGTATTGAATCGCGACGGGATTTGTGTGATCCATCGTCATTAACAGGCTCTGAACGTTACAATTAACTGTCAGTTTTGCATCGGATTCGAAAATCTAGACTCACAGGAGATCGACCATAAGGTGCCCGAGGCAGAAATAGACCCTTGGAGACAGGTCGGCCGGAGGACGATGTATTGAATCGCGACGCGATTTGTGTGTTCCATCGTCATTAACAGGCTCTGAACGTTACAATTAACTGTCAGTTTTGCGTCGGATTCGAAAATCTAGACTCACAGGAGATCGACCATAAGGTGCCCGAGGCAGCAATAGACCCTTGGAGACAGGGTGGCCGGAGGACGATGTATTGAATCGCGACGCAATTTGTGTGTTCCATCGTCATTAACAGGCTCTGAACCTTACAATTAACTGTCAGTTTTGCGTCGGATTCGAAAATCTAGACTCACAGGAGAACGACCATAAGGTGCCCGAGGCAGCACTAGACCCTTGGAGACAAGTCGGCTGGAGGACGATGTATTGAATCGCGACGCGATTTGTGTGTTCCATCGTCATTAACAGGCTCTGAACGTTACAATCAACTGTCAGTTTTGCGTCGGATTCGAAAATCTAGACTCACAGGAGAACGACCATAAGGTGGCCGACGGAGCAATAGACCCTTGGAGACAGGTCGGCCGGAGGACGATGTATTGAATCGCGACGCAATTTGTGTGTTCCATTGTCAATAACAGGCTCTGAACGTTACAATTAACTGTCAGTTTTGCGTCGGATTGGAAAATCTAGACTCACAGGAGAACGACCATAAGGTGCCCGAGGGAGCAATAGACCCTGGGAGACAGGTCGGCCGAAGGACGATGTATTGAATCGCGACGCAATTTGTGTGTTCCATCGTCATGAACAGGCTCTGAACCTTACAATTAACTGTCAGTTTTGCGTCGGATTCGAAAATCTAGACTCACAGGAGATCGACCATAAGGTGGCCGAGGCAGCAACAGACCCTTGGAGACAGGTCGGCCGGAGGACGATGTATTGAATCGCGACGGGATTTGTGTGTTCCATCGTCATTAACAGGCTCTGAACGTTACAATTAACTGTCAGTTTTGAGTCGGATTCGAAAATCTAGACTCACAGGAGATCGACCATAAGGTGCCCGAGGCAGCAATAGACCCTTGGAGACAGGTCGGCCGGAGGACGATGTATTGAATCGCGACGCAATTTGTGTGTTCCATTGTCATTAAGAGGCTCTGAACCTTACAATTAGCTTTCAGTTTTGCGTCGGATTCGAAAATCTAGACTCACAGGAGATCGACCATAAGGTGCCCGAGGCAGCAATAGACCCTTGGAGACAGGTCGGCCGGAGGACGATGTATTGAATCGCGACGCTATTTGTGTGTTCCATCGTTATTTTCAGGCTCTGAACGTTACAATTAACTGTCAGTTTTGCATCGGATTCGAAAATCTAGACTCACAGGAGATCGACCATAAGGTGCCCGAGGCAGCAATAGACCCTTGGAGACAGGTCGGCCGGAGGACGATGTATTGAATCGCGACGCTATTTGTGTGTTCCATCGTTATTTTCAGGCTCTGAACGTTACAATTAACTGTCAGTTTTGCGTCGGATTCGAAAATCTAGACTCACAGGAGAACGACCATAAGGTGCCCGAGGCAGCAATAGACCCTTGGAGACAGGTCGGCCGGAGGTCGATGTATTGAATCGCGACGGGATTTGTGTGATCCATCGTCATTAACAGGCTCTGAACGTTACAATTAACTGTCAGTTTTGCGTCGGATTCGAAAATCTAGACTAACAGGAGATCGACCATAAGGTGCCCGAGGCAGCAATAGACCCTTGGAGACAGGACGGCCGGAGGACGATGTATTGAATCGCGACGCGATTTGTGTGTTCCATCGTCATTAACAGGCTCTGAACGTTACAATTAACTGTCAGTTTTGCGTCGGATTCGAAAATCTAGACTCACAGGAGATCGACCATAAGGTGCCCGAGGCAGCAATAGACCCTTGGAGACAGGGCGGCCGGAGGACGATGTATTGAATCGCGACGCAATTTGTGTGTTCCATCGTCATTATCAGGCTCTGAACCTTACAATTAACTATCAGTTTTGCGTCGGATTCGAAAATCTAGACTCACAGGAGAACGACCATAAGGTACCCGAGGCAGCACTAGACCCTTGGAACAAGTCGGCTGGAGGACGATGTATTGAATCGCGACGCGATTTGTGTGTTCCATCGTCATTAACAGGCTCTGAACGTTACAATCAACTGTCAGTTTTGCGTCGGATTCGAAAATCTAGACTCACAGGAGATCGACCATAAGGTGCCCGAGGCAGCAATAGACCCTTGGAGACAGGTCGGCCGGAGGACGATGTATTGAATCTCGACGGGATTTGTGTGTTCCATCGTCATTAACAGGCTCTGAACGTTACAATTAACTGTCAGTTTTGCGTCGGATTCGAAAATCTAGACTCACAGGAGATCGACCATAAGGTGCCCGAGGCAGCAATAGACCCTTGGAGACAGGTCGGCCGGAGGACGATGTATTGAATCGCGACGCTATTTGTGTGTTCCATCGTCATTTTCAGGCTCTGAACGTTACAATTAACTGTCAGTTTTGCGTCGGATTCGAAAATCTAGACTCACAGGAGATCGACCATAAGGTGCCCGAGGCAGCAATAGACCCTTGGAGACAGGTCGGCCGGAGGACGATGTATTGAATCGCGACGCGATTTGTGTGTTCCATCGTCATTAACAGGCTCTGAACGTTACAATTAACTGCGTCGGATTCGAAATTCTAGACTCACAGGAGATCGACCATAAGGTGCCCGAGGCAGCAATAGACCTTTGGAGACATGTCGGCCGGAGGACGATGCATTGAATCGCGACGCGATTTGTGTGTTCCATTGTCATTAAGAGGCTCTGAACGTTACAATTAACTGTCAGTTTTGCGTCGGATTCGAAAATCTAGACTCACAGGAGAACGACCATACGGTGTCCGAGGCAGCACTAGACCCTTGGAGACAAGTCGGCTGGAGGACGATGTATTGAATCGCGACGCAATTTGTGTGTTCCATCGTCATGAAGAGGCTCTGAACGTTACAATTAACTGTCAGTTTTGCGTCGGATTCGAAAATCTAGACTCACAGGAGATCGACCATAAGGTGCCCGAGGCAGCAATAGACCCTTGGAGACAGGTCGGCCGGAGGACGATGTATTGAATCGCGACGGGATTTGTGTGTTCCATCGTCATTAACAGGCTCTGAACGTTACAGTTAACTGTCAGTTTTGCGTCGGATTCGAAAATCTAGACTCACAGGAGATCGACCATAAGGAGCCCGAGGCAGCAATAGACCCTTGGAGACAGGTCGGCCGGAGGACGATGTATTGAATCGCGACGCTATTTGTGTGTTCCATCGTCATTTTCAGGCTCTGAACGTTACAATTAACTGTCAGTTTTGCGTCGGATTTGAAAATCTAGACTCACAGGAGATCGACCATAAGGTGCCCGAGGCAGCAATAGACCCTTGGAGACAGGTCGGCCGGAGGATGATGTATTGAATCGCGACGCGATTTGTGTGTTCCATCGTCATTAACAGGCTCTGAACGTTACAATTAACTGTCAGTTTTGCGTCGGATTCGAAAATCTAGACTCACAGGAGATCGACCATAAGGTGCCCGAGGCAGCAATAGACTCTTGGAGAAAGGTCGGCCGGAGGACGATGTATTGAATCGCGACGCAATTTGTGTGTTCCATCGTCATTAACAGGCTCTGAACCTTACAATTAACTGTCAGTTTTGCGTCGGATTCGAAAATCTAGACTCACAGGAGAACGACCATAAGGTGCCCGAGGCAGCACTAGACCCTTGGAGACAAGTCGGCTGGAGGACGATGTATTGAATCGCGACGCGATTTGTGTGTTCCATCGTCATTAACAGGATCTGAACGTTACAATCAACTGTCAGTTTTGCGTCGGATTCGAAAATCTAGACTCACAGGAGATCGACCATAAGGTGCCCGAGGCAGCAATAGACCCTTGGAGACAGGTCGGCCGGAGGACGATGTATTGAATCGAGACGCTATTTGTGTGTTCCATCGTCATTTTCAGGCTCTGAACGTTACAATTAACTGTCAGTTTTGCGTCGGATTCGAAAATCTAGACTCACAGGAGATCGACCATAAGGTGCCCGAGGCAGCAATAGACCCTTGGAGACAGGTCGGCCGGAGGACGATGTATTGAATCGCGACGCGATTTGTGTGTTCCATCGTCATTAACAGGCTCTGAACGTTACAATTAACTGTCATTTTTGCGTCGGATTCGAAAATCTAGACTCACAGGAGATCGACCATAAGGTGCCCGAGGCAGCAATAGACTCTTGGAGACAGGTCGGCCGGAGGACGATGTATTGAATCACGACGCAATTTGTGTGTTCCATCGTCATGAACAGGCTCTGAACCTTACAATTAACTATCAGTATTGCGTCGGATTCGAAAATCTAGACTCACAGGAGATCGACCATAAGGTGCCAAAGGCAGCAATTGACCCTTGGAGACAGGTCGGCCGGAGGACGATGTATTGAATCGCGACGCGATTTGTGTGTTCCTTCGTCATTAACAGGCTCTGAACGTTACAATTAACTGTCAGTTTTGCGTCGGATTCGAAAATCTAGACTCACAGGAGATCGACCATAAGGTGCCCGAGGCAGCAATAGACCCTTGGAGACAGGGCGGCCGGAGGACGATGTATTGAATCGCGACGCAATTTGTGTGTTCCATCGTCATTAACAGGCTCTGAACCTTACAATTAACTGTCAGTTTTGCGTCGGATTCGAAAATCTAGACTCACAGGAGAACGACCATAAGGTGCCCGAGGCAGCACTAGACCCTTGGAGACAAGTCGGCTGGAGGACGATGTATTGAATCGCGACGCGATTTGTGTGTTCCATCGTCATTAACAGGCTCTGAACGTTACAATCAACTGTCAGTTTTGCGTCGGATTCGAAAATCTAGACTCACAGGAGAACGACCATAAGGTGGCCGACGGAGCAATAGACCCTTGGAGACAGGTCGGCCGGAGGACGATGTATTGAATCGCGACGCAATTTGTGTGTTCCATTGTCAATAACAGGCTCTGAACGTTACAATTAACTGTCAGTTTTGCGTCGGATTGGAAAATCTAGACTCACAGGAGAACGACCATAAGGTGCCCGAGGCAGCAATAGACCCTGGGAGACAGGTCGGCCGGAGGACGATGTATTGAATCGCGACGCAATTTGTGTGTTCCATCGTCATGAACAGGCTCTGAACCTTACAATTAACTGTCAGTTTTGCGTCGGATTCGAAAATCTAGACTCACAGGAGATCGACCATAAGGTGGCCGAGGCAGCAACAGACCCTTGGAGACAGGTCGGCCGGAGGACGATGTATTGAATCGCGACGGGATTTGTGTGTTCCATCGTCATTAACAGGCTCTGAACGTTACAATTAACTGTCAGTTTTGAGTCGGATTCGAAAATCTAGACTCACAGGAGATCGACCATAAGGTGCCCGAGGCAGCAATAGACCCTTGGAGACAGGTCGGCCGGAGGACGATGTATTGAATCGCGACGCAATTTGTGTGTTCCATTGTCATTAAGAGGCTCTGAACCTTACAATTAGCTTTCAGTTTTGCGTCGGATTCGAAAATCTAGACTCACAGGAGATCGACCATAAGGTGCCCGAGGCAGCAATAGACCCTTGGAGACAGGTCGGCCGGAGGACGATGTATTGAATCGCGACGCTATTTGTGTGTTCCATCGTTATTTTCAGGCTCTGAACGTTACAATTAACTGTCAGTTTTGCATCGGATTCGAAAATCTAGACTCACAGGAGATCGACCATAAGGTGCCCGAGGCAGCAATAGACCCTTGGAGACAGGTCGGCCGGAGGACGATGTATTGAATCGCGACGCTATTTGTGTGTTCCATCGTTATTTTCAGGCTCTGAACGTTACAATTAACTGTCAGTTTTGCGTCGGATTCGAAAATCTAGACTCACAGGAGAACGACCATAAGGTGCCCGAGGCAGCAATAGACCCTTGGAGACAGGTCGGCCGGAGGTCGATGTATTGAATCGCGACGGGATTTGTGTGATCCATCGTCATTAACAGGCTCTGAACGTTACAATTAACTGTCAGTTTTGCATCGGATTCGAAAATCTAGACTCACAGGAGATCGACCATAAGGTGCCCGAGGCAGCAATAGACCCTTGGAGACAGGACGGCCGGAGGACGATGTATTGAATCGCGACGCGATTTGTGTGTTCCATCGTCATTAACAGGCTCTGAACGTTACAATTAACTGTCAGTTTTGCGTCGGATTCGAAAATCTAGACTCACAGGAGATCGACCATAAGGTGCCCGAGGCAGCAATAGACCCTTGGAGACAGGGCGGCCGGAGGACGATGTATTGAATCGCGACGCAATTTGTGTGTTCCATCGTCATTAACAGGCTCTGAACCTTACAATTAACTATCAGTTTTGCGTCGGATTCGAAAATCTAGACTCACAGGAGAACGACCATAAGGTACCCGAGGCAGCACTAGACCCTTGGAACAAGTCGGCTGGAGGACGATGTATTGAATCGCGACGCGATTTGTGTGTTCCATCGTCATTAACAGGCTCTGAACGTTACAATCAACTGTCAGTTTTGCGTCGGATTCGAAAATCTAGACTCACAGGAGATCGACCATAAGGTGCCCGAGGCAGCAATAGACCCTTGGAGACAGGTCGGCCGGAGGACGATGTATTGAATCTCGACGGGATTTGTGTGTTCCATCGTCATTAACAGGCTCTGAACGTTACAATTAACTGTCAGTTTTGCGTCGGATTCGAAAATCTAGACTCACAGGAGATCGACCATAAGGTGCCCGAGGCAGCAATAGACCCTTGGAGACAGGTCGGCCGGAGGACGATGTATTGAATCGCGACGCTATTTGTGTGTTCCATCGTCATTTTCAGGCTCTGAACGTTACAATTAACTGTCAGTTTTGCGTCGGATTCGAAAATCTACACTCACAGGAGATCGACCATAAGGTGCCCGAGGCAGCAATAGACCCTTGGAGACAGGTCGGCCGGAGAACGATGTATTGAATCGCGACGCGATTTGTGTGTTCCATCGTCATTAACAGGCTCTGAACGTTACAATTAACTGTCATTTTTGCGTCGGATTCGAAAATCTAGACTCACAGGAGATCGACCATAAGGTGCCCGAGGCAGCAATAGACTCTTGGAGACAGGTCGGCCGGAGGACGATGTATTGAATCACGACGCAATTTGTGTGTTCCATCGTCATGAACAGGCTCTGAACCTTACAATTAACTATCAGTATTGCGTCGGATTCGAAAATCTAGACTCACAGGAGATCGACCATAAGGTGCCAAAGGCAGCAATTGACCCTTGGAGACAGGTCGGCCGGAGGACGATGTATTGAATCGCGACGCGATTTGTGTGTTCCTTCGTCATTAACAGGCTCTGAACGTTACAATTAACTGCGTCGGATTCGAAATTCTAGACTCACAGGAGATCGACCATAAGGTGCCCGAGGCAGCAATAGACCTTTGGAGACATGTCGGCCGGAGGACGATGCATTGAATCGCGACGCGATTTGTGTGTTCCATTGTCATTAAGAGGCTCTGAACGTTACAATTAACTGTCAGTTTTGCGTCGGATTCGAAAATCTAGACTCACAGGAGAACGACCATACGGTGTCCGAGGCAGCACTAGACCCTTGGAGACAAGTCGGCTGGAGGACGATGTATTGAATCGCGACGCAATTTGTGTGTTCCATCGTCATGAAGAGGCTCTGAACGTTACAATTAACTGTCAGTTTTGCGTCGGATTCGAAAATCTAGACTCACAGGAGATCGACCATAAGGTGCCCGAGGCAGCAATAGACCCTGGGAGACAGGTCGGCCGGAGGACGATGTATTGAATCGCGACGGGATTTGTGTGTTCCATCGTCATTAACAGGCTCTGAACGTTACAGTTAACTGTCAGTTTTGCGTCGGATTCGAAAATCTAGACTCACAGGAGATCGACCATAAGGAGCCCGAGGCAGCAATAGACCCTTGGAGACAGGTCGGCCGGAGGACGATGTATTGAATCGCGACGCTATTTGTGTGTTCCATCGTCATTTTCAGGCTCTGAACGTTACAATTAACTGTCAGTTTTGCGTCGGATTTGAAAATCTAGACTCACAGGAGATCGACCATAAGGTGCCCGAGGCAGCAATAGACCCTTGGAGACAGGTCGGCCGGAGGATGATGTATTGAATCGCGACGCGATTTGTGTGTTCCATCGTCATTAACAGGCTCTGAACGTTACAATTAACTGTCAGTTTTGCGTCGGATTCGAAAATCTAGACTCACAGTAGATCGACCATAAGGTGCCCGAGGCAGCAATAGACTCTTGGAGACAGGTCTGCCGGAGGACGATGTATTGAATCGCGACGCAATTTGTGTGTTCCATCGTCATTAACAGGCTCTGAACCTTACAATTAACTGTCAGTTTTGCGTCGGATTCGAAAATCTAGACTCACAGGAGAACGACCATAAGGTGCCCGAGGCAGCACTAGACCCTTGGAGACAAGTCGGCTGGAGGACGATGTATTGAATCGCGACGCGATTTGTGTGTTCCATCGTCATTAACAGGATCTGAACGTTACAATCAACTGTCAGTTTTGCGTCGGATTCGAAAATCTAGACTCACAGGAGATCGACCATAAGGTGCCCGAGGCAGCAATAGACCCTTGGAGACAGGTCGGCCGGAGGACGATGTATTGAATCGAGACGCTATTTGTGTGTTCCATCGTCATTTTCAGGCTCTGAACGTTACAATTAACTGTCAGTTTTGCGTCGGATTCGAAAATCTAGACTCACAGGAGATCGACCATAAGGTGCCCGAGGCAGCAATAGACCCTTGGAGACAGGTCGGCCGGAGGACGATGTATTGAATCGCGACGCTATTTGTGTGTTCCATCGTCATTTTCAGGCTCTGAACGTTACAATTAACTGTCAGTTTTGCGTCGGATTCGAAAATCTACACTCACAGGAGATCGACCATAAGGTGCCCGAGGCAGCAATAGACCCTTGGAGACAGGTCGGCCGGAGAACGATGTATTGAATCGCGACGCGATTTGTGTGTTCCATCGTCATTAACAGGCTCTGAACGTTACAATTAACTGTCATTTTTGCGTCGGATTCGAAAATCTAGACTCACAGGAGATCGACCATAAGGTGCCCGAGGCAGCAATAGACTCTTGGAGACAGGTCGGCCGGAGGACGATGTATTGAATCACGACGCAATTTGTGTGTTCCATCGTCATGAACAGGCTCTGAACCTTACAATTAACTATCAGTATTGCGTCGGATTCGAAAATCTAGACTCACAGGAGATCGACCATAAGGTGCCAAAGGCAGCAATTGACCCTTGGAGACAGGTCGGCCGGAGGACGATGTATTGAATCGCGACGCGATTTGTGTGTTCCTTCGTCATTAACAGGCTCTGAACGTTACAATTAACTGCGTCGGATTCGAAATTCTAGACTCACAGGAGATCGACCATAAGGTGCCCGAGGCAGCAATAGACCTTTGGAGACATGTCGGCCGGAGGACGATGCATTGAATCGCGACGCGATTTGTGTGTTCCATTGTCATTAAGAGGCTCTGAACGTTACAATTAACTGTCAGTTTTGCGTCGGATTCGAAAATCTAGACTCACAGGAGAACGACCATACGGTGTCCGAGGCAGCACTAGACCCTTGGAGACAAGTCGGCTGGAGGACGATGTATTGAATCGCGACGCAATTTGTGTGTTCCATCGTCATGAAGAGGCTCTGAACGTTACAATTAACTGTCAGTTTTGCGTCGGATTCGAAAATCTAGACTCACAGGAGATCGACCATAAGGTGCCCGAGGCAGCAATAGACCCTTGGAGACAGGTCGGCCGGAGGACGATGTATTGAATCGCGACGGGATTTGTGTGTTCCATCGTCATTAACAGGCTCTGAACGTTACAGTTAACTGTCAGTTTTGCGTCGGATTCGAAAATCTAGACTCACAGGAGATCGACCATAAGGAGCCCGAGGCAGCAATAGACCCTTGGAGACAGGTCGGCCGGAGGACGATGTATTGAATCGCGACGCTATTTGTGTGTTCCATCGTCATTTTCAGGCTCTGAACGTTACAATTAACTGTCAGTTTTGCGTCGGATTTGAAAATCTAGACTCACAGGAGATCGACCATAAGGTGCCCGAGGCAGCAATAGACCCTTGGAGACAGGTCGGCCGGAGGATGATGTATTGAATCGCGACGCGATTTGTGTGTTCCATCGTCATTAACAGGCTCTGAACGTTACAATTAACTGTCAGTTTTGCGTCGGATTCGAAAATCTAGACTCACAGTAGATCGACCATAAGGTGCCCGAGGCAGCAATAGACTCTTGGAGACAGGTCTGCCGGAGGACGATGTATTGAATCGCGACGCAATTTGTGTGTTCCATCGTCATTAACAGGCTCTGAACCTTACAATTAACTGTCAGTTTTGCGTCGGATTCGAAAATCTAGACTCACAGGAGAACGACCATAAGGTGCCCGAGGCAGCACTAGACCCTTGGAGACAAGTCGGCTGGAGGACGATGTATTGAATCGCGACGCGATTTGTGTGTTCCATCGTCATTAACAGGATCTGAACGTTACAATCAACTGTCAGTTTTGCGTCGGATTCGAAAATCTAGACTCACAGGAGATCGACCATAAGGTGCCCGAGGCAGCAATAGACCCTTGGAGACAGGTCGGCCGGAGGACGATGTATTGAATCGAGACGCTATTTGTGTGTTCCATCGTCATTTTCAGGCTCTGAACGTTACAATTAACTGTCAGTTTTGCGTCGGATTCGAAAATCTAGACTCACAGGAGATCGACCATAAGGTGCCCGAGGCAGCAATAGACCCTTGGAGACAGGTCGGCCGGAGGACGATGTATTGAATCGCGACGCGATTTGTGTGTTCCATCGTCATTAACAGGCTCTGAACGTTACAATTAACTGTCATTTTTGCGTCGGATTCGAAAATCTAGACTCACAGGAGATCGACCATAAGGTGCCCGAGGCAGCAATAGACTCTTGGAGACAGGTCGGCCGGAGGACGATGTATTGAATCACGACGCAATTTGTGTGTTCCATCGTCATGAACAGGCTCTGAACCTTACAATTAACTATCAGTATTGCGTCGGATTCGAAAATCTAGACTCACAGGAGATCGACCATAAGGTGCCAAAGGCAGCAATTGACCCTTGGAGACAGGTCGGCCGGAGGACGATGTATTGAATCGCGACGCGATTTGTGTGTTCCTTCGTCATTAACAGGCTCTGAACGTTACAATTAACTGTCAGTTTTGCGTCGGATTCGAAAATCTGGACTCACAGGAGAACGACCATAAGGTGCCCGAGGCAGCAATAGACCCTTGGAGACAGGTCGGCCGGAGGACGATGTATTGAAGCGCGACGGGATTTGTGTGTTCCATCGTCATTAACAGGCTCTGAACGTTACAATTAACTGTCAGTTTTGCGTCGGATTCGAAAATCTAGACTCACAGGAGACCGACCATAAGGTGCCCGAGGCAGCAATAGACCCTTGGAGACAAGTCGGCTGGAGGACGATGTATTGAATCGCGACGCAATTTGTGTGTTCCATCGTCATTAACAGGCTCTGAACGTTACAATTAACTGCGTCGGATTCGAAATTCTAGACTCACAGGAGATCGACCATAAGGTGCCCGAGGCAGCAATAGACCCTTGGAGACATGTCGGCCGGAGGACGATGCATTGAATCGCGACGCGATTTGTGTGTTCCATTGTCATTAAGAGGCTCTGAACGTTACAATTAACTGTCAGTTTTGCGTCGGATTCGAAAATCTAGACTCACAGGAGAACGACCATACGGTGTCCGAGGCAGCACTAGACCCTTGGAGACAAGTCGGCTGGAGGACGATGTATTGAATCGCGACGCAATTTGTGTGTTCCATCGTCATGAAGAGGCTCTGAACGTTACAATTAACTGTCAGTTTTGCGTCGGATTCGAAAATCTAGACTCACAGGAGATCGACCATAAGGTGCCCGAGGCAGCAATAGACCCTTGGAGACAGGTCGGCCGGAGGACGATGTATTGAATCGCGACGGGATTTGTGTGTTCCATCGTCATTAACAGGCTCTTAACGTTACAGTTAACTGTCAGTTTTGCGTCGGATTCGAAAATCTAGACTCACAGGAGATCGACCATAAGGAGCCCGAGGCAGCAATAGACCCTTGGAAACAGGTCGGCCGGAGGACGATGTATTGAATCGCGACGCTATTTGTGTGTTCCATCGTCATTTTCAGGCTCTGAACGTTACAATTAACTGTCAGTTTTGCGTCGGATTCGAAAATCTAGACTCACAGGAGATCGACCATAAGGTGCCCGAGGCAGCAATAGACCCTTGGAGACAGGTCGGCCGGAGGACGATGTATTGAATCGCGACGCCATTTTTGTGTTCCATCGTAATTAACAGGCTCTGAACGTTACAATTAACTGTCAGTTTTGCGTCGGATTCGAAAATCTAGACTCACAGGAGATCGACCATAAGGTGCCCGAGGCAGCAATAGACTCTTGGAGACAGGTCTGCCGGAGGACGATGTATTGAATCGCGACGCAATTTGTGTGTTCCATCGTCATTAACAGGCTCTGAACCTTACAATTAACTGTCAGTTTTGCGTCGGATTCGAAAATCTAGACTCACAGGAGAACGACCATAAGGTGCCCGAGGCAGCACTAGACCCTTGGAGACAAGTCGGCTGGAGGACGATGTATTGAATCGCGACGCGATTTGTGTGTTCCATCGTCATTAACAGGATCTGAACGTTACAATCAACTGTCAGTTTTGCGTCGGATTCGAAAATCTAGACTCACAGGAGAACGACCATAAGGTGCCCGAGGCAGCAATAGACCCTTGGAGACAGGTCGGCCGGAGGACGATGTATTGAATCGCGACGCAATTTGTGTGTTCCATCGTCATTAACAGGCTCTGAACGTTACAATTAACTGTCAGTTTTGCGTCGGATTCGAAAATCTAGACTCACAGGAGAACGACCATAAGGTGCCCGAGGGAGCAATAGACCCTGGGAGACAGGTCGGCCGGAGGACGATGTATTGAATCGCGACGCAATTTGTGTGTTCCATCGTCATGAACAGGCTCTGAACGTTACAATTAACTGTCAGTTTTGCGTCGGATTCGAAAATCTAGACTCACAGGAGATCGACCATAAGGTGCCCGAGGCAGCAATAGACCCTTGGAGACAGGTCGGCCGGAGGACGATGTATTGAATCGCGACGGGATTTGTGTGTTCCATCGTCATTAACAGGCTCTGAACGTTATAAATTAACTGTCAGTTTTGCGTCGGATTCGAAAATCTAGACTCACAGGAGATCGACCATAAGGTGCCCGAGGCAGCAATAGACCCTTGGAGACAGGTCGGCCGGAGGACGATGTATTGAATCGCGACGCGATTTGTGTGTTCCATTGTCATTAATTGGCTCTGAACGTTACAATTAACTGTCAGTTTTGCGTGTGATTCGAAAATCTAGACTCACAGGAGAACGACCATAAGGTGTCCGAGGCAGCACTAGACCCTTGGAGACAAGTCGGCTGGAGGACGATGTATTGAATCGCGACGCGATTTGTGAGTTCCATTGTCATTTACAGGCTCTGAACGTTACAATTAACTGTCAGGTTTGCGTCGGATTCGAAAATCTAGACTCACAGGAGATCGACCATAAGGTGCCCGAGGCAGCAATAGACCCTTGGAGACAGGTCGGCCGGAGGACGATGTATTGAATCGCGACGCAATTTGTGTGTTCCATTGTCATTTAGATGCTCTGAACCTTACAATTAACTGTCAGTTTTGCGTCGGATTCGAAAATCTAGACTCACAGAGGAACGACCATAAGGTGCCCGAGGCAGCACTAGACCCTTGGAGACAAATCGGCTGGAGGACGATGTATTGAATCGCGACGCGATTTGTGTGTTCCATCGTCATTAACAGGCTCTGAACGTTACAATTAACTGTCAGTTTTGCGTCGGATTCGAAAATCTAGACTCACAGGAGAACGACCATAAGGTGCCCGAGGCAGCAATAGACCCTTGGAGACAGGTCGGCCGGAGGACGATGTATTGAAGCGCGACGGGATTTGTGTGTTCCATCGTCATTAACAGGCTCTGAACGTTACAATTAACTGTCAGTTTTGCGTCGGATTCGAAAATCTAGACTCACAGGAGATCGACCATAAGGTGCCCGAGGCAGCAATAGACCCTTGGAGACAAGTCGGCTGGAGGACGATGTATTGAATCGCGACGCAATTTGTGTGTTCCATCGTCATTAACAGGCTCTGAACGTTACAATTAACTGCGTCGGATTCGAAATTCTAGACTCACAGGAGATCGACCATAAGGTGCCCGAGGCAGCAATAGACCCTTGGAGACATGTCGGCCGGAGGACGATGCATTGAATCGCGACGCGATTTGTGTGTTCCATTGTCATTAAGAGGCTCTGAACGTTACAATTAACTGTCAGTTTTGCGTCGGATTCGAAAATCTAGACTCACAGGAGAACGACCATACGGTGTCCGAGTCAGCACTAGACCCTTGGAGACAAGTCGGCTGAAGGACGATGTATTGAATCGCGACGCAATTTGTGTGTTCCATCGTCATGAAGAGGCTCTGAACGTTACAATTAACTGTCAGTTTTGCGTCGGATTCGAAAATCTAGACTCACAGGAGATCGACCATAAGGTGCCCGAGGCAGCAATAGACCCTTGGAGACAGGTCGGCCGGAGGACGATGTATTGAATCGCGACGGGATTTGTGTGTTCCATCGTCATTAACAGGCTCTGAACGTTACAATTAACTGTCAGTTTTGCGTCGGATTCGAAAATCTAGACTCACAGGAGATCGACCATAAGGTGCCCGAGGCAGCAACAGACCCTTGGAGACAGGTCGGCCGGAGGACGATGTATTGAATCGCGACGCGATTTGTGTGTTCCATCGTCATTAACAGGCTCTGAACGTTACAATTAACTGTCAGTTTTGCGTCGGATTCGAAAATCTAGACTCACAGGAGATCTACCATAAGGTGCCCGAGGCAGCAATAGACTCTTGGAGACAGGTCGGCCGGAGGACGATGTATTGAATCGCGACGCAATTTGTGTGTTCCATCGTCATTAACAGGCTCTGAACCTTACAATTAACTGTCAGTTTTGCGTCGGATTCGAAAATCTAGACTCACAGGAGAACGACCATAAGGTGCCCGAGGCAGAACTAGACCCTTGGAGACAAGTCGTCTGGAGGACGATGTATTGAATCGCGACGCGATTTGTGTGTTCCATCGTCATTAACAGGTTCTGAACGTTACAATCAACTGTCAGTTTTGCGTCGGATTCGAAAATCTAGACTCACAGGAGAACGACCATAAGGTGCCCGAGGCAGCAATAGACCCTTGGAGACAGGTCGGCCGGAGGACGATGTATTGAATCGCGACGGGATTTGTGTGTTCCATCGTCATTAACAGGCTCTCAACGTTACAATTAACTGTCAGTTTTGCGTCGGATTCGAAAATCTAGACTCACAGGAGATCGACCATAAGGTGCCCGAGGCAGCAATAGACCCTTGGAGACAGGTCGGCCGGAGGACGATGTATTGAATCGCGACGCTATTTGTGTGTTCCAACGTTATTTTCAGGCTCTGAACGTTACAATTAACTGTCAGTTTTGCGTCGGATTCGAAAATCTAGACTCACAGGAGATCGACCATAAGGTGCCCGAGGCAGCAATAGACCCTTGGAGACAGGTCGGCCGGAGGACGATGTATTGAATCGCGACGCGATTTGTGTGTTCCATCGTCATTAACAGGCTCTGAACGTTACAATTAACTGTCAGTTTTGCGTCGGATTCGAAAATCTAGACTCACAGGAGATCGACCATAAGGTGCCCGAGGCAGCAATAGACCCTTGGAGACAGGGCGGCCGGAGGACGATGTATTGAATCGCGACGCAATTTGTGTGTTCCATCGTCATTAACAGGCTCTGAACCTTACAATTAACTGTCAGTTTTGCGTCGGATTCGAAAATCTAGACTCACAGGAGAACGACCATAAGGTGCCCGAGGCAGCACTAGACCCTTGGAGACAAGTCGGCTGGAGGACGATGTATTGAATCGCGACGCGATTTGTGTGTTCCATCGTCATTAACAGGCTCTGAACGTTACAATCAACTGTCAGTTTTGCGTCGGATTCGAAAATCTAGACTCACAGGAGAACGACCATAAGGTGCCCGAGGCAGCAATAGACCCTTGGAGACAGGTCGGCCGGAGGACGATGTATTGAATCGCGACGGGATTTGTGTGTTCCATCGTCATTAACAGGCTCTGAACGTTACAATTAACTGTCAGTTTTGCGTCGGATTCGAAAATCTAGACTCACAGGAGATCGACCATAAGGTGCCCGAGGCAGCAATAGACCCTTGGAGACAGGTCGGCCGGAGGACGATGTATTGAATCGCGACGCTATTTGTGTGTTCCAACGTTATTTTCAGGCTCTGAACGTTACAATTAACTGTCAGTTTTGCGTCGGATTCGAAAATCTAGACTCACAGGAGATCGACCATAAGGTGCCCGAGGCAGCAATAGACCCTTGGAGACAGGTCGGCCGGAGGACGATGTATTGAATCGCGACGCGATTTGTGTGTTCCATCGTCATTAACAGGCTCTGAACGTTACAATTAACTGTCAGTTTTGCGTCGGATTCGAAAATCTAGACTCACAGGAGATCGACCATAAGGTGCCCGAGGCAGCAATAGACCCTTGGAGACAGGGCGGCCGGAGGACGATGTATTGAATCGCGACGCAATTTGTGTGTTCCATCGTCATTAACAGGCTCTGAACCTTACAATTAACTGTCAGTTTTGCGTCGGATTCGAAAATCTAGACTCACAGGAGAACGACCATAAGGTGCCCGAGGCAGCACTAGACCCTTGGAGACAAGTCGGCTGGAGGACGATGTATTGAATCGCGACGCGATTTGTGTGTTCCATCGTCATTAACAGGCTCTGAACGTTACAATCAACTGTCAGTTTTGCGTCGGATTCGAAAATCTAGACTCACAGGAGAACGACCATAAGGTGCCCGACGGAGCAATAGACCCTTGGAGACAGGTCGGCCGGAGGACGATGTATTGAATCGCGACGCAATTTGTGTGTTCCATTGTCATTAACAGGCTCTGAACGTTACAATTAACTGTCAGTTTTGCGTCGGATTGGAAAATCTAGACTCACAGGAGAACGACCATAAGGTGCCCGAGGGAGCAATAGACCCTGGGAGACAGGTCGGCCGGAGGACGATGTATTGAATCGCGACGCAATTTGTGTGTTCCATCGTCATGAACAGGCTCTGAACCTTACAATTAACTGTCAGTTTTGCGTCGGATTCGAAAATCTAGACTCACAGGAGATCGACCATAAGGTGGCCGAGGCAGCAATAGACCCTTGGAGACAGGTCGGCCGGAGGACGATGTATTGAATCGCGACGGGATTTGTGTGTTCCATCGTCATGAACAGGCTCTGAACGTTACAATTAACTGTCAGTTTTGCGTCGGATTCGAAAATCTAGACTCACAGGAGATCGACCATAAGGTGCCCGAGGCAGCAATAGACCCTTGGAGACAGGTCGGCCGGAGGACGATGTATTGAATCGCGACGCTATTTGTGTGTTCCATCGTCATTTTCAGGCTCTGAACGTTACAATTAACTGTCAGTTTTGCGTCGGATTCGAAAATCTAGACTCACAGGAGATCGACCATAAGGTGCCCGAGGCAGCAACAGACCCTTGGAGACAGGTCGGCCGGAGGACGATGTATTGAATCGCGACGCGATTTGTGTGTTCCATCGTCATTAACAGGCTCTGAACGTTACAATTAACTGTCAGTTTTGCGTCGGATTCGAAAATCTAGACTCACAGGAGAACGACCATAAGGTGCCCGAGGCAGCAATAGACCCTTGGAGACAGGTCGGCCGGAGGACGATGTATTGAATCGCGACGGGATTTGTGTGTTCCATCGTCATTAACAGGCTCTCAACGTTACAATTAACTGTCAGTTTTGCGTCGGATTCGAAAATCTAGACTCACAGGAGATCGACCATAAGGTGCCCGAGGCAGCAATAGACCCTTGGAGACAGGTCGGCAGGAGGACGATGTATTGAATCGCGACGCTATTTGTGTGTTCCAACGTTATTTTCAGGCTCTGAACGTTACAATTAACTGTCAGTTTTGCGTCGGATTCGAAAATCTAGACTCACAGGAGATCGACCATAAGGTGCCCGAGGCAGCAATAGACCCTTGGAGACAGGTCGGCCGGAGGACGATGTATTGAATCGCGACGCGATTTGTGTGTTCCATCGTCATTAACAGGCTCTGAACGTTACAATTAACTGTCAGTTTTGCGTCGGATTCGAAAATCTAGACTCACAGGAGATCGACCATAAGGTGCCCGAGGCAGCAATAGACCCTTGGAGACAGGGCGGCCGGAGGACGATGTATTGAATCGCGACGCAATTTGTGTGTTCCATCGTCATTAACAGGCTCTGAACGTTACAATTAACTGTCAGTTTTGCGTCGGATTCGAAAATCTAGACTCACAGGAGAACGACCATAAGGTGCCCGAGGCAGCACTAGACCCTTGGAGACAAGTCGGCTGGATGACGATGTATTGAATCGCGACGCGATTTGTGTGTTCCATCGTCATTAACAGGCTCTGAACGTTACAATCAACTGTCAGTTTTGCGTCGGATTCGAAAATCTAGACTCACAGGAGAACGACCATAAGGTGCCCGACGGAGCAATAGACCCTTGGAGACAGGTCGGCCGGAGGACGATGTATTGAATCGCGACGCAATTTGTGTGTTCCATTGTCATTAACAGGCTCTGAACGTTACAATTAACTGTCAGTTTTGCGTCGGATTGGAAAATCTAGACTCACAGGAGAACGACCATAAGGTGCCCGAGGGAGCAATAGACCCTGGGAGACAGGTCGGCCGGAGGACGATGTATTGAATCGCGACGCAATTTGTGTGTTCCATCGTCATGAACAGGCTCTGAACCTTACAATTAACTGTCAGTTTTGCGTCGGA
Source organism: Schistocerca nitens (assembly GCF_023898315.1). Classification (NCBI taxonomy): domain Eukaryota; kingdom Metazoa; phylum Arthropoda; class Insecta; order Orthoptera; family Acrididae; genus Schistocerca; species Schistocerca nitens. The sequence goes on along the minus strand of NC_064615.1, from coordinate 1,196,758,035 downwards.
TTCGAAAATCTAGACTCACAGGAGATCGACCATAAGGTGGCCGAGGCAGCAACAGACCCTTGGAGACAGGTCGGCCGGAGGACGATGTACTGAATCGCGACGGGATTTGTGTGTTCCATCGTCATTAACAGGCTCTGAACGTTACAATTAACTGTCAGTTTTGCGTCGGATTCGAAAATCTAGACTCACAGGAGATCGACCATAAGGTGCCCGAGGCAGCAATAGACCCTTGGAGACAGGTCGGCCGGAGGACGATGTATTGAATCGCGACGCAATTTGTGTGTTCCATTGTCATTAAGAGGCTCTGAACCTTACAATTAGCTGTCAGTTTTGCGTCGGATTCGAAAATCTAGACTCACAGGAGATCGACCATAAGGTGCCCGAGGCAGCAATAGACCCTTGGAGACAGGTCGGCCGGAGGACGATGTATTGAATCGCGACGGGATTTGTGTGTTCCATCGTCATTAACAGGCTCTGAACGTTACAATTAACTGTCAGTTTTGCGTCGAATGCGAAAATCTAGACTCACAGGAGATCGACCATAAGGTGCCCGAGGCAGCAATAGACTCTTGGAGACAGGTCGGCCGGAGGACGATGTATTGAATCGCGACGCAATTTGTGTGTTCCATCGTCATTAACAGGCTCTGAACGTTACAATTAACTGTCAGTTTTGCGTCGGATTCGAAAATCTAGACTCACAGGAGATCGACCATAAGGTGCCCGAGGCAGCAATAGACTCTTGGAGACAGGTCGGCCGGAGGACGATGTATTGAATCGCGACGCAATTTGTGTGTTCCATCGTCATTAACAGGCTCTGAACCTTACAATTAACTGTCAGTTTTGCGTCGGATTCGAAAATCTAGACTCACAGGAGAACGACCATAGGGTGCCCGAGGCAGAACTAGACCCTTGGAGACAAGTCGGCTGGAGGACGATGTATTGAATCGCGACGCGATTTGTGTGTTCCATCGTCATTAACAGGTTCTGAACGTTACAATCAACTGTCAGTTTTGCGTCGGATTCGAAAATCTAGACTCACAGGAGAACGACCATAAGGTGCCCGAGGCAGCAATAGACCCTTGGAGACAGGTCGGCCGGAGGACGATGTATTGAATCGCGACGGGATTTGTGTGATCCATCGTCATTAACAGGCTCTGAACGTTACAATTAACTGTCAGTTTTGCATCGGATTCGAAAATCTAGACTCACAGGGGATCGACCATAAGGTGCCCGAGGCAGCAATAGACCCTTGGAGACAGGTCGGCCGGAGGACGATGTATTGAATCGCGACGCTATTTGTGTGTTCCATCGTTATTTTCAGGCTCTGAACGTTACAATTAACTGTCAGTTTTGCGTCGGATTCGAAAATCTAGACTCACAGGAGATCGACCATAAGGTGCCCGAGGCAGCAATAGACCCTTGGAGACAGGTCGGCCGGAGGACGATGTATTGAATCGCGACGCGATTTGTGTGTTCCATCGTCATTAACAGGCTCTGAACGTTACAATTAACTGTCAGTTTTGCGTCGGATTCGAAAATCTAGACTCACAGGAGATCGACCATAAGGTGCCCGAGGCAGCAATAGACTCTTGGAGACAGGGCGGCCGGAGGACGATGTATTGAATCGCGACGCAATTTGTGTGTTCCATCGTCATTAACAGGCTCTGAACCTTACAATTAACTGTCAGTTTTGCGTCGGATTCGAAAATCTAGACTCACAGGAGAACGACCATAAGGTGCCCGAGGCAGCACTAGACCCTTGGAACAAGTCGGCTGGAGGACGATGTATTGAATCGCGACGCGATTTGTGTGTTCCATCGTCATTAACAGGCTCTGAACGTTACAATCAACTGTCAGTTTTGCGTCGGATTCGAAAATCTAGACTCACAGGAGAACGACCATAAGGTGCCCGAGGCAGCAATAGACCCTTGGAGACAGGTCGGCCGGAGGACGATGTATTGAATCGCGACGCAATTTGTGTGTTCCATCGTCATTAACAGGCTCTGAACGTTACAACTAACTGTCAGTTTTGCGTCGGATTGGAAAATCTAGACTCACAGGAGAACGACCATAAGGTGCCCGAGGGAGCAATAGACCCTGGGGGACAGGTCGGCCGGAGGACGATGTATTGAATCGCGACGCAATTTGTGTGTTCCATCGTCATGAACAGGCTCTGAACCTTACAATTAACTGTCAGTTTTGCGTCGGATTCGAAAATCTAGACTCACAGGAGATCGACCATAAGGTGGCCGAGGCAGCAATAGACCCTTGGAGACAGGTCGGCCGGAGGACGATGTATTGAATCGCGACGGGATTTGTGTGTTCCATCGTCATTAACAGGCTCTGAACGTTACAATTAACTGTCAGTTTTGCGTCGGATGCGAAAATCTAGACTCACAGGAGATCGACCATAAGGTGCCCGAGGCAGCAATAGACTCTTGGAGACAGGTCGGCCGGAGGACGATGTATTGAATCGCGACGCAATTTGTGTGTTCCATCGTCATTAACAGGCTCTGAACGTTACAATTAACTGTCAGTTTTGCGTCGGATTCGAAAATCTAGACTCACAGGAGAACGACCATAAGGTGCCCGAGGCAGCACTAGACCCTTGGAGACAAGTCGGCTGGAGGACGATGTATTGATTCGCGACGCGATTTGTGTGTTCCATCGTCATTAACAGGCTCTGAACGTTACAATCAACTGTCAGTTTTGCGTCGGATTCGAAAATCTAGACTCACAGGAGAACGACCATAAGGTGCCCGACGGAGCAATAGACCCTGGGAGACAGGTCGGCCGGAGGACGATGTATTGAATCGCGACGCAATTTGTGTGTTCCATCGTCATGAACAGGCTCTGAACCTTACAATTAACTATCAGTATTGCGTCGGATTCGAAAATCTAGACTCACAGGAGATCGACCATAAGGTGCCAGAGGCAGCAATTGACCCTTGGAGACAGGTCGGCCGGAGGACGATGTATTGAATCGCGACGCGATTTGTGTGTTCCTTCGTCATTAACAGGCTCTGAACGTTACAATCAACTGTCAGTTTTGCGTCGGATTCGAAAATCTAGACTCACAGGAGAACGACCATAAGGTGCCCGAGGCAGCAATAGACCATTGGAGACAGGTCGGCCGGAGGACGATGTATTGAATCGCGACGCGATTTGTGTGTTCCATCGTCATTAACAGGTTCTGAACGTTACAATCAACTGTCAGTTTTGCGTCGGATTCGAAAATCTAGACTCACAGGAGAACGACCATAAGGTGCCCGAGGCAGCAATAGACCCTTGGAGACAGGTCGGCCGGAGGACGATGTATTGAATCGCGACGGGATTTGTGTGATCCATCGTCATTAACAGGCTCTGAACCTTACAATTAACTGTCAGTTTTGCATCGGATTCGAAAATCTAGACTCACAGGGGATCGACCATAAGGTGCCCGAGGCAGCAATAGACCCTTCGAGACAGGTCGGCCGGAGGACGATGTATTGAATCGCGACGCTATTTGTGTGTTCAATCGTTATTTTCAGGCTCTGAACGTTACAATTAACTGTCAGTTTTGCGTCGGATTCGAAAATCTAGACTCACAGGAGATCGACCATAAGGTGCCCGAGGCAGCAATAGACCCTTGGAGACAGGTCGGCCGGAGGACGATGTATTGAATCGCGACGCGATTTGTGTGTTCCATCGTCATTAACAGGCTCTGAACGTTACAATTAACTGTCAGTTTTGCGTCGGATTCGAAAATCTAGACTCACAGGAGATCGACCATAAGGTGCCCGAGGCAGCAATAGACTCTTGGAGACAGGGCGGCCGGAGGACGATGTATTGAATCGCGACGCAATTTGTGTGTTCCATCGTCATTAACAGGCTCTGAACCTTACAATTAACTGTCAGTTTTGCGTCGGATTCGAAAATCTAGACTCACAGGAGAACGACCATAAGGTGCCCGAGGCAGCACTAGACCCTTGGAACAAGTCGGCTGGAGGACGATGTATTGAATCGCGACGCGATTTGTGTGTTCCATCGTCATTAACAGGCTCTGACGTTACAATCAACTGTCAGTTTTGCGTCGGATTCGAAAATCTAGACTCACAGGAGAACGACCATAAGGTGCCCGAGGCAGCAATAGACCCTTGGAGACAGGTCGGCCGGAGGACGATGTATTGAATCGCGACGCAATTTGTGTGTTCCATCGTCATTAACAGGCTCTGAACGTTACAACTAACTGTCAGTTTTGCGTCGGATTGGAAAATCTAGACTCACAGGAGAACGACCATAAGGTGCCCGAGGGAGCAATAGACCCTGGGAGACAGGTCGGCCGGAGGACGATGTATTGAATCGCGACGCAATTTGTGTGTTCCATCGTCATGAACAGGCTCTGAACCTTACAATTAACTGTCAGTTTTGCGTCGGATTCGAAAATCTAGACTCACAGGAGATCGACCATAAGGTGGCCGAGGCAGCAATAGACCCTTGGAGACAGGTCGGCCGGAGGACGATGTATTGAATCGCGACGGGATTTGTGTGTTCCATCGTCATGAACAGGCTCTGAACGTTACAATTAACTGTCAGTTTTGCGTCGGATTCGAAAATCTAGACTCACAGGAGATCGACCATAAGGTGCCCGAGGCAGCAATAGACCCTTGGAGACAGGTCGGCCGGAGGACGATGTATTGAATCGCGACGCTATTTGTGTGTTCCATCGTCATTTTCAGGCTCTGAACGTTACAATTAACTGTCAGTTTTGCGTCGGATTCGAAAATCTAGACTCACAGGAGATCGACCATAAGGTGCCCGAGGCAGCAATAGACCCTTGGAGACAGGTCGGCCGGAGGACGATGTATTGAATCGCGACGGGATTTGTGTGTTCCATCGTCATTAACAGGCTCTGAACGTTACAATTAACTGTCAGTTTTGCGTCGGATGCGAAAATCTAGACTCACAGGAGAACGACCATAAGGTGCCCGAGGCAGCAATAGACTCTTGGAGACAGGTCGGCCGGAGGACGATGTATTGAATCGCGACGCAATTTGTGTGTTCCATCGTCATTAACAGGCTCTGAACGTTACAATTAACTGTCAGTTTTGCGTCGGATTCGAAAATCTAGACTCACAGGAGAACGACCATAAGGTGCCCGAGGCAGCACTAGACCCTTGGAGACAAGTCGGCTGGAGGACGATGTATTGAATCGCGACGCGATTTGTGTGTTCCATCGTCATTAACAGGCTCTGAACGTTACAATCAACTGTCAGTTTTGCGTCGGATTCGAAAATCTAGACTCACAGGAGAACGACCATAAGGTGCCCGACGGAGCAATAGACCCTGGGAGACAGGTCGGCCGGAGGACGATGTATTGAATCGCGACGCAATTTGTGTGTTCCATCGTCATGAACAGGCTCTGAACCTTACAATTAACTATCAGTATTGCGTCGGATTCGAAAATCTAGACTCACAGGAGATCGACCATAAGGTGCCAGAGGCAGCAATTGACCCTTGGAGACAGGTCGGCCGGAGGACGATGTATTGAATCGCGACGCGATTTGTGTGTTCCTTCGTCATTAACAGGCTCTGAACGTTACAATTAACTGTCAGTTTTGCGTCGGATTCGAAAATCTAGACTCACAGGACATCGACCATAAGCTGCCCGAGGCAGCAATAGACCCTTGGAGACAAGTCGGCTGGAGGACGATGTATTGAATCGCGACGCAATTTGTGTGTTCCATCGTCATTAACAGGCTCTGAACGTTACAATTAACTGCGTCGGATTCGAAATTCTAGACTCACAGGAGATCGACCATAAGGTGCCCGAGGCAGCAATAGACCCTTGGAGACATGTCGGCCGGAGGACGATGCATTGAATCGCGACGCGATTTGTGTGTTACATTGTCATTAAGAGGCTCTGAACGTTACAATTAACTGTCAGTTTTGCGTCGGATTCGAAAATCTAGACTCACAGGAGAACGACCATACGGTGTCCGAGGCAGCACTAGACCCTTGGAGACAAGTCGGCTGGAGGACGATGTATTGAATCGCGACGCAATTTGTGTGTTCCATCGTCATGAAGAGGCTCTGAACGTTACAATTAACTGTCAGTTTTGCGTCGGATTCGAAAATCTAGACTCACAGGAGATCGACCATAAGGTGCCCGAGGCAGCAATAGACCCTTGGAGACAGGTCGGCCGGAGGACGATGTATTGAATCGCGACGGGATTTGTGTGTTCCATCGTCATTAACAGGCTCTGAACGTTACAATTAACTGTCAGTTTTGCGTCGGATTCGAAAATCTAGACTCACAGGAGATCGACCATAAGGTGCCCGAGGCAGCAATAGACCCTTGGAGACAGGTCGGCCGGAGGACGATGTATTGAATCGCGACGCTATTTGTGTGTTCCATCGTCATTTTCAGGCTCTGAACGTTACAATTAACTGTCAGTTTTGCGTCGGATTCGAAAATCTAGACTCACAGGAGATCGACCATAAGGTGCCCGAGGCAGCAATAGACCCTTGGAGACAGGTCGGCCGGAGGACGATGTATTGAATCGCGACGCGATTTGTGTGTTCCATCGTCATTAACAGGCTCTGAACGTTACAATTAACTGTCAGTTTTGCGTCGGATTCGAAAATCTAGACTCACAGGAGATCGACCATAAGGTGCCCGAGGCAGCAATAGACTCTTGGAGACAGGTCTGCCGGAGGACGATGTATTGAATCGCGACGCAATTTGTGTGTTCCATCGTCATTAACAGGCTCTGAACCTTACAATTAACTGTCAGTTTTGCGTCGGATTCGAAAATCTAGACTCACAGGAGAACGACCATAAGGTGCCCGAGGCAGCACTAGACCCTTGGAGACAAGTCGGCTGGAGGACGATGTATTGAATCGCGACGCGATTTGTGTGTTCCATCGTCATTAACAGGATCTGAACGTTACAATTAACTGTCAGTTTTGCGTCGGATTCGAAAATCTAGACTCACAGGAGATCGACCATAAGGTGCCCGAGGCAGCAATAGACCCTTGGAGACAGGTCGGCCGGAGGACGATGTATTGAATCGCGACGCTATTTGTGTGTTCCATCGTCATTTTCAGGCTCTGAACGTTACAATTAACTGTCAGTTTTGCGTCGGATTCGAAAATCTAGACTCACAGGAGATCGACCATAAGGTGCCCGAGGCAGCAACAGACCCTTGGAGACAGGTCGGCCGGAGGACGATGTATTGAATCGCGACGCGATTTGTGTGTTCCATCGTCATTAACAGGCTCTGAACGTTACAATTAACTGTCAGTTTTGCGTCGGATTCGAAAATCTAGACTCACAGGAGAACGACCATAAGGTGCCCGAGGCAGCAATAGACCCTTGGAGACAGGTCGGCCGGAGGACGATGTATTGAATCGCGACGGGATTTGTGTGTTCCATCGTCATTAACAGGCTCTCAACGTTACAATTAACTGTCAGTTTTGCGTCGGATTCGAAAATCTAGACTCACAGGAGATCGACCATAAGGTGCCCGAGGCAGCAATAGACCCTTGGAGACAGGTCGGCAGGAGGACGATGTATTGAATCGCGACGCTATTTGTGTGTTCCAACGTTATTTTCAGGCTCTGAACGTTACAATTAACTGTCAGTTTTGCGTCGGATTCGAAAATCTAGACTCACAGGAGATCGACCATAAGGTGCCCGAGGCAGCAATAGACCCTTGGAGACAGGTCGGCCGGAGGACGATGTATTGAATCGCGACGCGATTTGTGTGTTCCATCGTCATTAACAGGCTCTGAACGTTACAATTAACTGTCAGTTTTGCGTCGGATTCGAAAATCTAGACTCACAGGAGATCGACCATAAGGTGCCCGAGGCAGCAATAGACCCTTGGAGACAGGGCGGCCGGAGGACGATGTATTGAATCGCGACGCAATTTGTGTGTTCCATCGTCATTAACAGGCTCTGAACGTTACAATTAACTGTCAGTTTTGCGTCGGATTCGAAAATCTAGACTCACAGGAGAACGACCATAAGGTGCCCGAGGCAGCACTAGACCCTTGGAGACAAGTCGGCTGGAGGACGATGTATTGAATCGCGACGCGATTTGTGTGTTCCATCGTCATTAACAGGCTCTGAACGTTACAATCAACTGTCAGTTTTGCGTCGGATTCGAAAATCTAGACTCACAGGAGAACGACCATAAGGTGCCCGACGGAGCAATAGACCCTTGGAGACAGGTCGGCCGGAGGACGATGTATTGAATCGCGACGCAATTTGTGTGTTCCATTGTCATTAACAGGCTCTGAACGTTACAATTAACTGTCAGTTTTGCGTCGGATTGGAAAATCTAGACTCACAGGAGAACGACCATAAGGTGCCCGAGGGAGCAATAGACCCTGGGAGACAGGTCGGCCGGAGGACGATGTATTGAATCGCGACGCAATTTGTGTGTTCCATCGTCATGAACAGGCTCTGAACCTTACAATTAACTGTCAGTTTTGCGTCGGATTCGAAAATCTAGACTCACAGGAGATCGACCATAAGGTGGCCGAGGCAGCAACAGACCCTTGGAGACAGGTCGGCCGGAGGACGATGTATTGAATCGCGACGGGATTTGTGTGTTCCATCGTCATTAACAGGCTCTGAACGTTACAATTAACTGTCAGTTTTGCGTCGGATTCGAAAATCTAGACTCACAGGAGATCGACCATAAGGTGCCCGAGGCAGCAATAGACCCTTGGAGACAGGTCGGCCGGAGGACGATGTATTGAATCGCGACGCAATTTGTGTGTTCCATTGTCATTAAGAGGCTCTGAACCTTACAATTAGCTCTCAGTTTTGCGTCGGATTCGAAAATCTAGACTCACAGGAGATCGACCATAAGGTGCCCGAGGCAGCAATAGACCCTTGGAGACAGGTCGGCCGGAGGACGATGTATTGAATCGCGACGGGATTTGTGTGTTCCATCGTCATTAACAGGCTCTGAACGTTACAATTAACTGTCAGTTTTGCGTCGAATGCGAAAATCTAGACTCACAGGAGATCGACCATAAGGTGCCCGAGGCAGCAATAGACTCTTGGAGACAGGTCGGCCGGAGGACGATGTATTGAATCGCGACGCAATTTGTGTGTTCCATCGTCATTAACAGGCTCTGAACGTTACAATTAACTGTCAGTTTTGCGTCGGATTCGAAAATCTAGACTCACAGGAGATCGACCATAAGGTGCCCGAGGCAGCAATAGACTCTTGGAGACAGGTCGGCCGGAGGACGATGTATTGAATCGCGACGCAATTTGTGTGTTCCATCGTCATTAACAGGCTCTGAACCTTACAATTAACTGTCAGTTTTGCGTCGGATTCGAAAATCTAGACTCACAGGAGAACGACCATAGGGTGCCCGAGGCAGAACTAGACCCTTGGAGACAAGTCGGCTGGAGGACGATGTATTGAATCGCGACGCGATTTGTGTGTTCCATCGTCATTAACAGGTTCTGAACGTTACAATCAACTGTCAGTTTTGCGTCGGATTCGAAAATCTAGACTCACAGGAGAACGACCATAAGGTGCCCGAGGCAGCAATAGACCCTTGGAGACAGGTCGGCCGGAGGACGATGTATTGAATCGCGACGGGATTTGTGTGATCCATCGTCATTAACAGGCTCTGAACGTTACAATTAACTGTCAGTTTTGCATCGGATTCGAAAATCTAGACTCACAGGGGATCGACCATAAGGTGCCCGAGGCAGCAATAGACCCTTGGAGACAGGTCGGCCGGAGGACGATGTATTGAATCGCGACGCTATTTGTGTGTTCCATCGTTATTTTCAGGCTCTGAACGTTACAATTAACTGTCAGTTTTGCGTCGGATTCGAAAATCTAGACTCACAGGAGATCGACCATAAGGTGCCCGAGGCAGCAATAGACCCTTGGAGACAGGTCGGCCGGAGGACGATGTATTGAATCGCGACGCGATTTGTGTGTTCCATCGTCATTAACAGGCTCTGAACGTTACAATTAACTGTCAGTTTTGCGTCGGATTCGAAAATCTAGACTCACAGGAGATCGACCATAAGGTGCCCGAGGCAGCAATAGACTCTTGGAGACAGGGCGGCCGGAGGACGATGTATTGAATCGCGACGCAATTTGTGTGTTCCATCGTCATTAACAGGCTCTGAACCTTACAATTAACTGTCAGTTTTGCGTCGGATTCGAAAATCTAGACTCACAGGAGAACGACCATAAGGTGCCCGAGGCAGCACTAGACCCTTGGAACAAGTCGGCTGGAGGACGATGTATTGAATCGCGACGCGATTTGTGTGTTCCATCGTCATTAACAGGCTCTGAACGTTACAATCAACTGTCAGTTTTGCGTCGGATTCGAAAATCTAGACTCACAGGAGAACGACCATAAGGTGCCCGAGGCAGCAATAGACCCTTGGAGACAGGTCGGCCGGAGGACGATGTATTGAATCGCGACGCAATTTGTGTGTTCCATCGTCATTAACAGGCTCTGAACGTTACAACTAACTGTCAGTTTTGCGTCGGATTGGAAAATCTAGACTCACAGGAGAACGACCATAAGGTGCCCGAGGGAGCAATAGACCCTGGGGGACAGGTCGGCCGGAGGACGATGTATTGAATCGCGACGCAATTTGTGTGTTCCATCGTCATGAACAGGCTCTGAACCTTACAATTAACTGTCAGTTTTGCGTCGGATTCGAAAATCTAGACTCACAGGAGATCGACCATAAGGTGGCCGAGGCAGCAATAGACCCTTGGAGACAGGTCGGCCGGAGGACGATGTATTGAATCGCGACGGGATTTGTGTGTTCCATCGTCATTAACAGGCTCTGAACGTTACAATTAACTGTCAGTTTTGCGTCGGATGCGAAAATCTAGACTCACAGGAGATCGACCATAAGGTGCCCGAGGCAGCAATAGACTCTTGGAGACAGGTCGGCCGGAGGACGATGTATTGAATCGCGACGCAATTTGTGTGTTCCATCGTCATTAACAGGCTCTGAACGTTACAATTAACTGTCAGTTTTGCGTCGGATTCGAAAATCTAGACTCACAGGAGAACGACCATAAGGTGCCCGAGGCAGCACTAGACCCTTGGAGACAAGTCGGCTGGAGGACGATGTATTGATTCGCGACGCGATTTGTGTGTTCCATCGTCATTAACAGGCTCTGAACGTTACAATCAACTGTCAGTTTTGCGTCGGATTCGAAAATCTAGACTCACAGGAGAACGACCATAAGGTGCCCGACGGAGCAATAGACCCTGGGAGACAGGTCGGCCGGAGGACGATGTATTGAATCGCGACGCAATTTGTGTGTTCCATCGTCATGAACAGGCTCTGAACCTTACAATTAACTATCAGTATTGCGTCGGATTCGAAAATCTAGACTCACAGGAGATCGACCATAAGGTGCCAGAGGCAGCAATTGACCCTTGGAGACAGGTCGGCCGGAGGACGATGTATTGAATCGCGACGCGATTTGTGTGTTCCTTCGTCATTAACAGGCTCTGAACGTTACAATCAACTGTCAGTTTTGCGTCGGATTCGAAAATCTAGACTCACAGGAGAACGACCATAAGGTGCCCGAGGCAGCAATAGACCATTGGAGACAGGTCGGCCGGAGGACGATGTATTGAATCGCGACGCGATTTGTGTGTTCCATCGTCATTAACAGGTTCTGAACGTTACAATCAACTGTCAGTTTTGCGTCGGATTCGAAAATCTAGACTCACAGGAGAACGACCATAAGGTGCCCGAGGCAGCAATAGACCCTTGGAGACAGGTCGGCCGGAGGACGATGTATTGAATCGCGACGGGATTTGTGTGATCCATCGTCATTAACAGGCTCTGAACGTTACAATTAACTGTCAGTTTTGCATCGGATTCGAAAATCTAGACTCACAGGGGATCGACCATAAGGTGCCCGAGGCAGCAATAGACCCTTCGAGACAGGTCGGCCGGAGGACGATGTATTGAATCGCGACGCTATTTGTGTGTTCAATCGTTATTTTCAGGCTCTGAACGTTACAATTAACTGTCAGTTTTGCGTCGGATTCGAAAATCTAGACTCACAGGAGATCGACCATAAGGTGCCCGAGGCAGCAATAGACCCTTGGAGACAGGTCGGCCGGAGGACGATGTATTGAATCGCGACGCGATTTGTGTGTTCCATCGTCATTAACAGGCTCTGAACGTTACAATTAACTGTCAGTTTTGCGTCGGATTCGAAAATCTAGACTCACAGGAGATCGACCATAAGGTGCCCGAGGCAGCAATAGACTCTTGGAGACAGGGCGGCCGGAGGACGATGTATTGAATCGCGACGCAATTTGTGTGTTCCATCGTCATTAACAGGCTCTGAACCTTACAATTAACTGTCAGTTTTGCGTCGGATTCGAAAATCTAGACTCACAGGAGAACGACCATAAGGTGCCCGAGGCAGCACTAGACCCTTGGAACAAGTCGGCTGGAGGACGATGTATTGAATCGCGACGCGATTTGTGTGTTCCATCGTCATTAGCAGGCTCTGACGTTACAATCAACTGTCAGTTTTGCGTCGGATTCGAAAATCTAGACTCACAGGAGAACGACCATAAGGTGCCCGAGGCAGCAATAGACCCTTGGAGACAGGTCGGCCGGAGGACGATGTATTGAATCGCGACGCAATTTGTGTGTTCCATCGTCATTAACAGGCTCTGAACGTTACAACTAACTGTCAGTTTTGCGTCGGATTGGAAAATCTAGACTCACAGGAGAACGACCATAAGGTGCCCGAGGGAGCAATAGACCCTGGGAGACAGGTCGGCCGGAGGACGATGTATTGAATCGCGACGCAATTTGTGTGTTCCATCGTCATGAACAGGCTCTGAACCTTACAATTAACTGTCAGTTTTGCGTCGGATTCGAAAATCTAGACTCACAGGAGATCGACCATAAGGTGGCCGAGGCAGCAATAGACCCTTGGAGACAGGTCGGCCGGAGGACGATGTATTGAATCGCGACGGGATTTGTGTGTTCCATCGTCATGAACAGGCTCTGAACGTTACAATTAACTGTCAGTTTTGCGTCGGATTCGAAAATCTAGACTCACAGGAGATCGACCATAAGGTGCCCGAGGCAGCAATAGACCCTTGGAGACAGGTCGGCCGGAGGACGATGTATTGAATCGCGACGCTATTTGTGTGTTCCATCGTCATTTTCAGGCTCTGAACGTTACAATTAACTGTCAGTTTTGCGTCGGATTCGAAAATCTAGACTCACAGGAGATCGACCATAAGGTGCCCGAGGCAGCAATAGACCCTTGGAGACAGGTCGGCCGGAGGACGATGTATTGAATCGCGACGGGATTTGTGTGTTCCATCGTCATTAACAGGCTCTGAACGTTACAATTAACTGTCAGTTTTGCGTCGGATGCGAAAATCTAGACTCACAGGAGATCGACCATAAGGTGCCCGAGGCAGCAATAGACTCTTGGAGACAGGTCGGCCGGAGGACGATGTATTGAATCGCGACGCAATTTGTGTGTTCCATCGTCATTAACAGGCTCTGAACGTTACAATTAACTGTCAGTTTTGCGTCGGATTCGAAAATCTAGACTCACAGGAGAACGACCATAAGGTGCCCGAGGCAGCACTAGACCCTTGGAGACAAGTCGGCTGGAGGACGATGTATTGAATCGCGACGCGATTTGTGTGTTCCATCGTCATTAACAGGCTCTGAACGTTACAATCAACTGTCAGTTTTGCGTCGGATTCGAAAATCTAGACTCACAGGAGAACGACCATAAGGTGCCCGACGGAGCAATAGACCCTGGGAGACAGGTCGGCCGGAGGACGATGTATTGAATCGCGACGCAATTTGTGTGTTCCATCGTCATGAACAGGCTCTGAACCTTACAATTAACTATCAGTATTGCGTCGGATTCGAAAATCTAGACTCACAGGAGATCGACCATAAGGTGCCAGAGGCAGCAATTGACCCTTGGAGACAGGTCGGCCGGAGGACGATGTATTGAATCGCGACGCGATTTGTGTGTTCCTTCGTCATTAACAGGCTCTGAACGTTACAATTAACTGTCAGTTTTGCGTCGGATTCGAAAATCTAGACTCACAGGACATCGACCATAAGCTGCCCGAGGCAGCAATAGACCCTTGGAGACAAGTCGGCTGGAGGACGATGTATTGAATCGCGACGCAATTTGTGTGTTCCATCGTCATTAACAGGCTCTGAACGTTACAATTAACTGCGTCGGATTCGAAATTCTAGACTCACAGGAGATCGACCATAAGGTGCCCGAGGCAGCAATAGACCCTTGGAGACATGTCGGCCGGAGGACGATGCATTGAATCGCGACGCGATTTGTGTGTTACATTGTCATTAAGAGGCTCTGAACGTTACAATTAACTGTCAGTTTTGCGTCGGATTCGAAAATCTAGACTCACAGGAGAACGACGATACGGTGTCCGAGGCAGCACTAGACCCTTGGAGACAAGTCGGCTGGAGGACGATGTATTGAATCGCGACGCAATTTGTGTGTTCCATCGTCATGAAGAGGCTCTGAACGTTACAATTAACTGTCAGTTTTGCGTCGGATTCGAAAATCTAGACTCACAGGAGATCGACCATAAGGTGCCCGAGGCAGCAATAGACCCTTGGAGACAGGTCGGCCGGAGGACGATGTATTGAATCGCGACGGGATTTGTGTGTTCCATCGTCATTAACAGGCTCTGAACGTTACAATTAACTGTCAGTTTTGCGTCGGATTCGAAAATCTAGACTCACAGGAGATCGACCATAAGGTGCCCGAGGCAGCAATAGACCCTTGGAGACAGGTCGGCCGGAGGACGATGTATTGAATCGCGACGCTATTTGTGTGTTCCATCGTCATTTTCAGGCTCTGAACGTTACAATTAACTGTCAGTTTTGCGTCGGATTCGAAAATCTAGACTCACAGGAGATCGACCATAAGGTGCCCGAGGCAGCAATAGACCCTTGGAGACAGGTCGGCCGGAGGACGATGTATTGAATCGCGACGCGATTTGTGTGTTCCATCGTCATTAACAGGCTCTGAACGTTACAATTAACTGTCAGTTTTGCGTCGGATTCGAAAATCTAGACTCACAGGAGATCGACCATAAGGTGCCCGAGGCAGCAATAGACTCTTGGAGACAGGTCTGCCGGAGGACGATGTATTGAATCGCGACGCAATTTGTGTGTTCCATCGTCATTAACAGGCTCTGAACCTTACAATTAACTGTCAGTTTTGCGTCGGATTCGAAAATCTAGACTCACAGGAGAACGACCATAAGGTGCCCGAGGCAGCACTAGACCCTTGGAGACAAGTCGGCTGGAGGACGATGTATTGAATCGCGACGCGATTTGTGTGTTCCATCGTCATTAACAGGATCTGAACGTTACAATCAACTGTCAGTTTTGCGTCGGATTCGAAAATCTAGACTCACAGGAGAACGACCATAAGGTGCCCGAGGCAGCAATAGACCCTTGGAGACAGGTCGGCCGGAGGACGATGTATTGAATCGCGACGCAATTTGTGTGTTCCATCGTCATTAACAGGCTCTGAACGTTACAATTAACTGTCAGTTTTGCGTCGGATTCGAAAATCTAGACTCACAGGAGAACGACCATAAGGTGCCCGAGGGAGCAATAGACCCTGGGAGACAGGTCGGCCGGAGGACGATGTATTGAATCGCGACGCAATTTGTGTGTTCCATCGTCATGAACAGGCTCTGAACGTTACAATTAACTGTCAGTTTTGCGTCGGATTCGAAAATCTAGTCT
This sequence comes from Schistocerca nitens, assembly GCF_023898315.1. Taxonomy (NCBI): domain Eukaryota; kingdom Metazoa; phylum Arthropoda; class Insecta; order Orthoptera; family Acrididae; genus Schistocerca; species Schistocerca nitens. Next base: position 1,196,742,233 of record NC_064615.1, on the reverse strand, counting down.
CACAGGAGATCGACCATAAGGTGCCCGAGGCAGCAATAGACCCTTGGAGACAGGTCGGCCGGAGGACGATGTATTGAATCGCGACGGGATTTGTGTGTTCCATCGTCATTAACAGGCTCCGAACGTTATAAATTAACTGTCAGTTTTGCGTCGGATTCGAAAATCTAGACTCACAGGAGATCGACCATAAGGTGCCCGAGGCAGCAATAGACCCTTGGAGACAGGTCGGACGGAGGACGATGTATTGAATCGCGACGCGATTTGTGTGTTCCATTGTCATTAATTGGCTCTGAACGTTACAATTAACTGTCAGTTTTGCGTCGGATTCGAAAATCTAGACTCACAGGAGAACGACCATAAGGTGTCCGAGGCAGCACTAGACCCTTGGAGACAAGACGGCTGGAGGACGATGTATTGAATCGCGACGCGATTTGTGAGTTCCATTGTCATTTACAGGCTCTGAACGTTACAATTAACTGTCAGGTTTGCGTCGGATTCGAAAATCTAGACTCACAGGAGATCGACCATAAGGTGCCCGAGGCAGCAATAGACCCTTGGAGACAGGTCGGCCGGAGGACGATGTATTGAATCGCGACGCAATTTGTGTGTTCCATTGTCATTTAGATGCTCTGAACCTTACAAATAACTGTCAGTTTTGCGTCGGATTCGAAAATCTAGACTCACAGAGGAACGACCATAAGGTGCCCGAGGCAGCACTAGACCCTTGGAGACAAATCGGCTGGAGGACGATGTATTGAATCGCGACTCGATTTGTGTGTTCCATCGTCATTAACAGGCTCTGAACGTTACAATTAACTGTCAGTTTTGCGTCGGATTCGAAAATCTAGACTCACAGGATATCGACCATTAGGTGCCCGAGGCAGCAATAGACCCTTGGAGACAAGTCGGCTGGAGGACGATGTATTGAATCGCGACGCAATTTGTGTGTTCCATCGTCATTAACAGGCTCTGAACGTTACAATTAACTGCGTCGGATTCGAAATTCTAGACTCACAGGAGATCGACCATAAGGTGCCCGAGGCAGCAATAGACCCTTGGAGACAGGTCGGCCGGAGGACGATGTATTGAATCGCGACGCGATTTGTGTGTTCCATCGTCATTAACAGGCTCTGAACGTTACAATTAACTGTCAGTTTTGCGTCGGATTCGAAAATCTAGACTCACAGGAGATCGACCATAAGGTGCCCGAGGCAGCAATAGACTCTTGGAGACAGGTCTGCCGGAGGACGATGTATTGAATCGCGACGCAATTTGTGTGTTCCATCGTCATTAACAGGCTCTGAACCTTACAATTAACTGTCAGTTTTGCGTCGGATTCGAAAATCTAGACTCACAGGAGAACGACCATAAGGTGCCCGAGGCAGCACTAGACCCTTGGAGACAAGTCGGCTGGAGGACGATGTATTGAATCGCGACGCGATTTGTGTGTTCCATCGTCATTAACAGGATCTGAACGTTACAATCAACTGTCAGTTTTGCGTCGGATTCGAAAATCTAGACTCACAGGAGAACGACCATAAGGTGCCCGAGGCAGCAATAGACCCTTGGAGACAGGTCGGCCGGAGGACGATGTATTGAATCGCGACGCAATTTGTGTGTTCCATCGTCATTAACAGGCACTGAACGTTACAATTAACTGTCAGTTTTGCGTCGGATTCGAAAATCTAGACTCACAGGAGAACGACCATAAGGTGCCCGAGGGAGCAATAGACCCTGGGAGACAGGTCGGCCGGAGGACGATGTATTGAATCGCGACGCAATTTGTGTGTTCCATCGTCATGAACAGGCTCTGAACGTTACAATTAACTGTCAGTTTTGCGTCGGATTCGAAAATCTAGTCTCACAGGAGATCGACCATAAGGTGCCCGAGGCAGCAATAGACCCTTGGAGACAGGTCGGCCGGAGGACGATGTATTGAATCGCGACGGGATTTGTGTGTTCCATCGTCATTAACAGGCTCCGAACGTTATAAATTAACTGTCAGTTTTGCGTCGGATTCGAAAATCTAGACTCACAGGAGATCGACTATAAGGTGCCCGAGGCAGCAATAGACCCTTGGAGACAGGTCGGACGGAGGACGATGTATTGAATCGCGACGCGATTTGTGTGTTCCATTGTCATTAATTGGCTCTGAACGTTACAATTAACTGTCAGTTTTGCGTCGGATTCGAAAATCTAGACTCACAGGAGAACGACCATAAGGTGCCCGACGGAGCAATAGACCCTTGGAGACAGGTCGGCCGGAGGACGATGTATTGAATCGCGACGCAATTTGTGTGTTCCATTGTCATTAACAGGCTCTGAACGTTACAATTAACTGTCAGTTTTGCGTCGGATTGGAAAATCTAGACTCACAGGAGAACGACCATAAGGTGCCCGAGGGAGCAATAGACCCTGGGAGACAGGTCGGCCGGAGGACGATGTATTGAATCGCGACGCAATTTGTGTGTTCCATCGTCATGAACAGGCTCTGAACCTTACAATTAACTGTCAGTTTTGCGTCGGATTCGAAAATCTAGACTCACAGGAGATCGACCATAAGGTGGCCGAGGCAGCAACAGACCCTTGGAGACAGGTCGGCCGGAGGACGATGTATTGAATCGCGACGGGATTTGTGTGTTCCATCGTCATTAACAGGCTCTGAACGTTACAATTAACTGTCAGTTTTGCGTCGGATTCGAAAATCTAGACTCACAGGAGATCGACCATAAGGTGCCCGAGGCAGCAATAGACACTTGGAGACAGGTCGGCCGGAGGACGATGTATTGAATCGCGACGCTATTTGTGTGTTCCATCGTCATTTTCAGGCTCTGAACGTTACAATTAACTGTCAGTTTTGCGTCGGATTCGAAAATCTAGACTCACAGGAGATCGACCATAAGGTGCCCGAGGCAGCAACAGACCCTTGGAGACAGGTCGGCCGGAGGACGATGTATTGAATCGCGACGCGATTTGTGTGTTCCATCGTCATTAACAGGCTCTGAACGTTACAATTAACTGTCAGTTTTGCGTCGGATTCGAAAATCTAGACTCACAGGAGATCGACCATAAGGTGCCCGAGGCAGCAATAGACTCTTGGAGACAGGTCGGCCGGAGGACGATGTATTGAATCGCGACGCTATTTGTGTGTTCCAACGTTATTTTCAGGCTCTGAACGTTACAATTAACAGTCAGTTTTGCGTCGGATTCGAAAATCTAGACTCACAGGAGATCGACCATAAGGTGCCCGAGGCAGCAATAGACCCTTGGAGACAGGTCGGCCGGAGGACGATGTATTGAATCGCGACGCGATTTGTGTGTTCCATCGTCATTAACAGGCTCTGAACGTTACAATTAACTGTCAGTTTTGCGTCGGATTCGAAAATCTAGACTCACAGGAGATCGACCATAAGGTGCCCGAGGCAGCAATAGACCCTTGGAGACAGGGCGGCCGGAGGACGATGTATTGAATCGCGACGCAATTTGTGTGTTCCATCGTCATTAACAGGCTCTGAACCTTACAATTAACTGTCAGTTTTGCGTCGGATTCGAAAATCTAGACTCACAGGAGAACGACCATAAGGTGCCCGAGGCAGCACTAGACCCTTGGAGACAAGTCGGCTGGAGGACGATGTATTGAATCGCGACGCGATTTGTGTGTTCCATCGTCATTAACAGGCTCTGAACGTTACAATCAACTGTCAGTTTTGCGTCGGATTCGAAAATCTAGACTCACAGGAGAACGACCATAAGGTGCCCGACGGAGCAATAGACCCTTGGAGACAGGTCGGCCGGAGGACGATGTATTGAATCGCGACGCAATTTGTGTGTTCCATTGTCATTAACAGGCTCTGAACGTTACAATTAACTGTCAGTTTTGCGTCGGATTGGAAAATCTAGACTCACAGGAGAACGACCATAAGGTGCCCGAGGGAGCAATAGACCCTGGGAGACAGGTCGGCCGGAGGACGATGTATTGAATCGCGACGCAATTTGTGTGTTCCATCGTCATGAACAGGCTCTGAACCTTACAATTAACTGTCAGTTTTGCGTCGGATTCGAAAATCTAGACTCACAGGAGATCGACCATAAGGTGGCCGAGGCAGCAACAGACCCTTGGAGACAGGTCGGCCGGAGGACGATGTATTGAATCGCGACGGGATTTGTGTGTTCCATCGTCATTAACAGGCTCTGAACGTTACAATTAACTGTCAGTTTTGAGTCGGATTCGAAAATCTAGACTCACAGGAGATCGACCATAAGGTGCCCGAGGCAGCAATAGACCCTTGGAGACAGGTCGGCCGGAGGACGATGTATTGAATCGCGACGCAATTTGTGTGTTCCATTGTCATTAAGAGGCTCTGAACCTTACAATTAGCTGTCAGTTTTGCGTCGGATTCGAAAATCTAGACTCACAGGAGATCGACCATAAGGTGCCCGAGGCAGCAATAGACTCTTGGAGACAGGTCGGCCGGAGGACGATGTATTGAATCGCGACGCAATTTGTGTGTTCCATCGTCATTAACAGGCTCTGAACGTTACAATTAACTGTCAGTTTTGCGTCGGATTCGAAAATCTAGACTCACAGGAGATCGACCATAAGGTGCCCGAGGCAGCAATAGACTCTTGGAGACAGGTCGGCCGGAGGACGATGTATTGAATCGCGACGCAATTTGTGTGTTCCATCGTCATTAACAGGCTCTGAACCTTACAATTAACTGTCAGTTTTGCGTCGGATTCGAAAATCTAGACTCACAGGAGAACGACCATAAGGTGCCCGAGGCAGAACTAGACCCTTGGAGACAAGTCGGCTGGAGGACGATGTATTGAATCGCGACGCGATTTGTGTGTTCCATCGTCATTAACAGGTTCTGAACGTTACAATCAACTGTCAGTTTTGCGTCGGATTCGAAAATCTAGACTCACAGGAGAACGACCATAAGGTGCCCGAGGCAGCAATAGACCCTTGGAGACAGGTCGGCCGGAGGACGATGTATTGAATCGCGACGGGATTTGTGTGATCCATCGTCATTAACAGGCTCTGAACGTTACAATTAACTGTCAGTTTTGCATCGGATTCGAAAATCTAGACTCACAGGGGATCGACCATAAGGTGCCCGAGGCAGCAATAGACCCTTGGAGACAGGTCGGCCGGAGGACGATGTATTGAATCGCGACGCTATTTGTGTGTTCCATCGTTATTTTCAGGCTCTGAACGTTACAATTAACTGTCAGTTTTGCGTCGGATTCGAAAATCTAGACTCACAGGAGATCGACCATAAGGTGCCCGAGGCAGCAATAGACCCTTGGAGACAGGTCGGCCGGAGGACGATGTATTGAATCGCGACGCGATTTGTGTGTTCCATCGTCATTAACAGGCTCTGAACGTTACAATTAACTGTCAGTTTTGCGTCGGATTCGAAAATCTAGACTCACAGGAGATCGACCATAAGGTGCCCGAGGCAGCAATAGACTCTTGGAGACAGGGCGGCCGGAGGACGATGTATTGAATCGCGACGCAATTTGTGTGTTCCATCGTCATTAATAGGCTCTGAACCTTACAATTAACTGTCAGTTTTGCGTCGGATTCGAAAATCTAGACTCACAGGAGAACGACCATAAGGTGCCCGAGGCAGCACTAGACCCTTGGAACAAGTCGGCTGGAGGACGATGTATTGAATCGCGACGCGATTTGTGTGTTCCATCGTCATTAACAGGCTCTGAACGTTACAATCAACTGTCAGTTTTGCGTCGGATTCGAAAATCTAGACTCACAGGAGAACGACCATAAGGTGCCCGAGGCAGCAATAGACCCTTGGAGACAGGTCGGCCGGAGGACGATGTATTGAATCGCGACGCAATTTGTGTGTTCCATCGTCATTAACAGGCTCTGAACGTTACAACTAACTGTCAGTTTTGCGTCGGATTGGAAAATCTAGACTCACAGGAGAACGACCATAAGGTGCCCGAGGGAGCAATAGACCCTGGGAGACAGGTCGGCCGGAGGACGATGTATTGAATCGCGACGCAATTTGTGTGTTCCATCGTCATGAACAGGCTCTGAACCTTACAATTAACTGTCAGTTTTGCGTCGGATTCGAAAATCTAGACTCACAGGAGATCGACCATAAGGTGGCCGAGGCAGCAATAGACCCTTGGAGACAGGTCGGCCGGAGGACGATGTATTGAATCGCGACGGGATTTGTGTGTTCCATCGTCATTAACAGGCTCTGAACGTTACAATTAACTGTCAGTTTTGCGTCGGATTCGAAAATCTAGACTCACAGGAGATCGACCATAAGGTGCCCGAGGCAGCAATAGACCCTTGGAGACAGGTCGGCCGGAGGACGATGTATTGAATCGCGACGCTATTTGTGTGTTCCATCGTCATTTTCAGGCTCTGAACGTTACAATTAACTGTCAGTTTTGCGTCGGATTCGAAAATCTAGACTCACAGGAGATCGACCATAAGGTGCCCGAGGCAGCAATAGACCCTTGGAGACAGGTCGGCCGGAGGACGATGTATTGAATCGCGACGGGATTTGTGTGTTCCATCGTCATTAACAGGCTCTGAACGTTACAATTAACTGTCAGTTTTGCGTCGGATGCGAAAATCTAGACTCACAGGAGATCGACCATAAGGTGCCCGAGGCAGCAATAGACTCTTGGAGACAGGTCGGCCGGAGGACGATGTATTGAATCGCGACGCAATTTGTGTGTTCCATCGTCATTAACAGGCTCTGAACGTTACAATTAACTGTCAGTTTTGCGTCGGATTCGAAAATCTAGACTCACAGGAGAACGACCATAAGGTGCCCGAGGCAGCACTAGACCCTTGGAGACAAGTCGGCTGGAGGACGATGTATTGAATCGCGACGCGATTTGTGTGTTCCATCGTCATTAACAGGCTCTGAACGTTACAACCAACTGTCAGTTTTGCGTCGGATTCGAAAATCTAGACTCACAGGAGAACGACCATAAGGTGCCCGAGGCAGCAATAGACCCTTGGAGACAGGTCGGCCGGAGGACGATGTATTGAATCGCGACGGGATTTGTGTGTTCCATCGTCATTAACAGGCTCTGAACGTTACAATTAACTGTCAGTTTTGCGTCGGATGCGAAAATCTAGACTCACAGGAGATCGACCATAAGGTGCCCGAGGCAGCAATAGACTCTTGGAGACAGGTCGGCCGGAGGACGATGTATTGAATCGCGACGCAATTTGTGTGTTCCATCGTCATTAACAGGCTCTGAACGTTACAATTAACTGTCAGTTTTGCGTCGGATTCGAAAATCTAGACTCACAGGAGAACGACCATAAGGTGCCCGAGGCAGCACTAGACCCTTGGAGACAAGTCGGCTGGAGGACGATGTATTGAATCGCGACGCAATTTGTGTGTTCCATCGTCATGAACAGGCTCTGAACCTTACAATTAACTATCAGTATTGCGTCGGATTCGAAAATCTAGACTCACAGGAGATCGACCATAAGGTGCCCGAGGCAGCAATAGACCCTTGGAGACAGGTCGGCCGGAGGACGATGTATTGAATCGCGACGGGATTTGTGTGTTCCATCGTCATTAACAGGCTCTGAACGTTACAATTAACTGTCAGTTTTGCGTCGGATGCGAAAATCTAGACTCACAGGAGATCGACCATAAGGTGCCCGAGGCAGCAATAGACTCTTGGAGACAGGTCGGCCGGAGGACGATGTATTGAATCGCGACGCAATTTGTATGTTCCATCGTCATTAACAGGCTCTGAACGTTACAATTAACTGTCAGTTTTGCGTCGGATTCGAAAATCTAGACTCACAGGAGAACGACCATAAGGTGCCCGAGGCAGCACTAGACCCTTGGAGACAAGTCGGCTGGAGGACGATGTATTGAATCGCGACGCAATTTGTGTGTTCCATCGTCATGAACAGGCTCTGAACCTTACAATTAACTATCAGTATTGCGTCGGATTCGAAAATCTAGACTCACAGGAGATCGACCATAAGGTGCCAGAGGCAGCAATTGACCCTTGGAGACAGGTCGGCCGGAGGACGATGTATTGAATCGCGACGCGATTTGTGTGTTCCTTCGTCATTAACAGGCTCTGAACGTTACAATCAACTGTCAGTTTTGCGTCGGATTCGAAAATCTAGACTCACAGGAGAACGACCATAAGGTGCCCGAGGCAGCAATAGACCCTTGGAGACAGGTCGGCCGGAGGACGATGTATTGAATCGCGACGCGATTTGTGTGTTCCATCGTCATTAACAGGTTCTGAACGTTACAATCAACTGTCAGTTTTGCGTCGGATTCGAAAATCTAGACTCACAGGAGAACGACCATAAGGTGCCCGAGGCAGCAATAGACCCTTGGAGACAGGTCGGCCGGAGGACGATGTATTGAATCGCGACGGGATTTGTGTGATCCATCGTCATTAACAGGCTCTGAACGTTACAATTAACTGTCAGTTTTGCATCGGATTCGAAAATCTAGACTCACAGGGGATCGACCATAAGGTGCCCGAGGCAGCAATAGACCCTTGGAGACAGGTCGGCCGGAGGACGATGTATTGAATCGCGACGCTATTTGTGTGTTCCATCGTTATTTTCAGGCTCTGAACGTTACAATTAACTGTCAGTTTTGCGTCGGATTCGAAAATCTAGACTCACAGGAGATCGACCATAAGGTGCCCGAGGCAGCAATAGACCCTTGGAGACAGGTCGGCCGGAGGACGATGTATTGAATCGCGACGCGATTTGTGTGTTCCATCGTCATTAACAGGCTCTGAACGTTACAATTAACTGTCAGTTTTGCGTCGGATTCGAAAATCTAGACTCACAGGAGATCGACCATAAGGTGCCCGAGGCAGCAATAGACTCTTGGAGACAGGGCGGCCGGAGGACGATGTATTGAATCGCGACGCAATTTGTGTGTTCCATCGTCATTAACAGGCTCTGAACCTTACAATTAACTGTCAGTTTTGCGTCGGATTCGAAAATCTAGACTCACAGGAGAACGACCATAAGGTGCCCGAGGCAGCACTAGACCCTTGGAACAAGTCGGCTGGAGGACGATGTATTGAATCGCGACGCGATTTGTGTGTTCCATCGTCATTAACAGGCTCTGAACGTTACAATCAACTGTCAGTTTTGCGTCGGATTCGAAAATCTAGACTCACAGGAGAACGACCATAAGGTGCCCGAGGCAGCAATAGACCCTTGGAGACAGGTCGGCCGGAGGACGATGTATTGAATCGCGACGGGATTTGTGTGTTCCATCGTCATTAACAGGCTCTGAACGTTACAATTAACTGTCAGTTTTGCGTCGGATGCGAAAATCTAGACTCACAGGAGATCGACCATAAGGTGCCCGAGGCAGCAATAGACTCTTGGAGACAGGTCGGCCGGAGGACGATGTATTGAATCGCGACGCAATTTGTGTGTTCCATCGTCATTAACAGGCTCTGAACGTTACAATTAACTGTCAGTTTTGCGTCGGATTCGAAAATCTAGACTCACAGGAGAACGACCATAAGGTGCCCGAGGCAGCACTAGACCCTTGGAGACAAGTCGGCTGGAGGACGATGTATTGAATCGCGACGCGATTTGTGTGTTCCATCGTCATTAACAGGCTCTGAACGTTACAATCAACTGTCAGTTTTGCGTCGGATTCGAAAATCTAGACTCACAGGAGAACGACCATAAGGTGCCCGACGGAGCAATAGACCCTGGGAGACAGGTCGGCCGGAGGACGATGTATTGAATCGCGACGCAATTTGTGTGTTCCATCGTCATGAACAGGCTCTGAACCTTACAATTAACTATCAGTATTGCGTCGGATTCGAAAATCTAGACTCACAGGAGATCGACCATAAGGTGCCAGAGGCAGTAATTGACCCTTGGAGACAGGTCGGCCGGAGGACGATGTATTGAATCGCGACGGGATTTGTGTGAACCATCGTCATTAACAGGCTCTGAACGTTACAATTAACTGTCAGTTTTGCGTCGGATGCGAAAATCTAGACTCACAGGAGATCGACCATAAGGTGCCCGAGGCAGCAATAGACTCTTGGAGACAGGTCGGCCGGAGGACGATGTATTGAATCGCGACGCAATTTGTGTGTTCCATCGTCATTAACAGGCTCTGAACGTTACAATCAACTGTCAGTTTTGCGTCGGATTCGAAAATCTAGACTCACAGGAGAACGACCATAAGGTGCCCGAGGCAGCACTAGACCCTTGGAGACAAGTCGGCTGGAGGACGATGTATTGAATCGCGACGAGATTTGTGTGTTCCATCGTCATTAACAGGCTCTGAACGTTACAATCAACTGTCAGTTTTGCGTCGGATTCGAAAATCTAGACTCACAGGAGAACGACCATAAGGTGCCCGACGGAGCAATAGACCCTGGGAGACAGGTCGGCCGGAGGACGATGTATTGAATCGCGACGCAATTTGTGTGTTCCATCGTCATGAACAGGCTCTGAACCTTACAATTAACTATCAGTATTGCGTCAGATTCGAAAATCTAGACTCACAGGAGATCGACCATAAGGTGCCAGAGGCAGCAATTGACCCTTGGAGACAGGTCGGCCGGAGGACGATGTATTGAATCGCGACGCGATTTGTGTGTTCCTTCGTCATTAACAGGCTCTGAACGTTACAATTAACTGTCAGTTTTGCGTCGGATTCGAAAATCTAGACTCACAGGACATCGACCATAAGCTGCCCGAGGCAGCAATAGACCCTTGGAGACAAGTCGGCTGGAGGACGATGTATTGAATCGCGACGCGATTTGTGTGTTCCATCGTCATTAACAGGCTCTGAACGTTACAATCAACTGTCAGTTTTGCGTCGGATTCGAAAATCTAGACTCACAGGAGAACGACCATAAGGTGCCCGACGGAGCAATAGACCCTTGGAGACAGGTCGGCCGGAGGACGATGTATTGAAACGCGACGCAATTTGTGTGTTCCATTGTCATTAACAGGCTCTGAACGTTACAATTAACTGTCAGTTTTGCGTCGGATTGGAAAATCTAGACTCACAGGAGAACGACCATAAGGTGCCCGAGGGAGCAATAGACCCTGGGAGACAGGTCGGCCGGAGGACGATGTATTGAATCGCGACGCAATTTGTGTGTTCCATCGTCATGAACAGGCTCTGAACCTTACAATTAACTGTCAGTTTTGCGTCGGATTCGAAAATCTAGACTCACAGGAGATCGACCATAAGGTGGCCGAGGCAGCAACAGACCCTTGGAGACAGGTCGGCCGGAGGACGATGTATTGAATCGCGACGGGATTTGTGTGTTCCATCGTCATTAACAGGCTCTGAACGTTACAATTAACTGTCAGTTTTGCGTCGGATTCGAAAATCTAGACTCACAGGAGATCGACCATAAGGTGCCCGAGGCAGCAATAGACACTTGGAGACAGGTCGGCCGGAGGACGATGTATTGAATCGCGACGCTATTTGTGTGTTCCATCGTCATTTTCAGGCTCTGAACGTTACAATTAACTGTCAGTTTTGCGTCGGATTCGAAAATCTAGACTCACAGGAGATCGACCATAAGGTGCCCGAGGCAGCAACAGACCCTTGGAGACAGGTCGGCCGGAGGACGATGTATTGAATCGCGACGCGATTTGTGTGTTCCATCGTCATTAACAGGCTCTGAACGTTACAATTAACTGTCAGTTTTGCGTCGGGTTCGAAAATCTAGACTCACAGGAGATCGACCATAAGGTGCCCGAGGCAGCAATAGACTCTTGGAGACAGGTCGGCCGGAGGACGATGTATTGAATCGCGACGCAATTTGTGTGTTCCATCGTCATTAACAGGCTCTGAACCTTACAATTAACTGTCAGTTTTGCGTCGGATTCGAAAATCTAGACTCACAGGAGAACGACCATAAGGTGCCCGAGGCAGAACTAGACCCTTGGAGACAAGTCGTCTGGAGGACGATGTATTGAATCGCGACGCGATTTGTGTGTTCCATCGTCATTAACAGGTTCTGAACGTTACAATCAACTGTCAGTTTTGCGTCGGATTCGAAAATCTAGACTCACAGGAGAACGACCATAAGGTGCCCGAGGCAGCAATAGACCCTTGGAGACAGGTCGGCCGGAGGACGATGTATTGAATCGCGACGGGATTTGTGTGTTCCATCGTCATTAACAGGCTCTCAACGTTACAATTAACTGTCAGTTTTGCGTCGGATTCGAAAATCTAGACTCACAGGAGATCGACCATAAGGTGCCCGAGGCAGCAATAGACCCTTGGAGACAGGTCGGCCGGAGGACGATGTATTGAATCGCGACGCTATTTGTGTGTTCCAACGTTATTTTCAGGCTCTGAACGTTACAATTAACTGTCAGTTTTGCGTCGGATTCGAAAATCTAGACTCACAGGAGATCGACCATAAGGTGCCCGAGGCAGCAATAGACCCTTGGAGACAGGTCGGCCGGAGGACGATGTATTGAATCGCGACGCGATTTGTGTGTTCCATCGTCATTAACAGGCTCTGAACGTTACAATTAACTGTCAGTTTTGCGTCGGATTCGAAAATCTAGACTCACAGGAGATCGACCATAAGGTGCCCGAGGCAGCAATAGACCCTTGGAGACAGGGCGGCCGGAGGACGATGTATTGAATCGCGACGCAATTTGTGTGTTCCATCGTCATTAACAGGCTCTGAACCTTACAATTAACTGTCAGTTTTGCGTCGGATTCGAAAATCTAGACTCACAGGAGAACGACCATAAGGTGCCCGAGGCAGCACTAGACCCTTGGAACAAGTCGGCTGGAGGACGATGTATTGAATCGCGACGCGATTTGTGTGTTCCATCGTCATTAACAGGCTCTGAACGTTACAATCAACTGTCAGTTTTGCGTCGGATTCGAAAATCTAGACTCACAGGAGAACGACCATAAGGTGCCCGAGGCAGCAATAGACCCTTGGAGACAGGTCGGCCGGAGGACGATGTATTGAATCGCGACGGGATTTGTGTGTTCCATCGTCATTAACAGGCTCTGAACGTTACAATTAACTGTCAGTTTTGCGTCGGATGCGAAAATCTAGACTCACAGGAGATCGACCATAAGGTGCCCGAGGCAGCAATAGACTCTTGGAGACAGGTCGGCCGGAGGACGATGTATTGAATCGCGACGCAATTTGTGTGTTCCATCGTCATTAACAGGCTCTGAACGTTACAATTAACTGTCAGTTTTGCGTCGGATTCGAAAATCTAGACTCACAGGAGAACGACCATAAGGTGCCCGAGGCAGCACTAGACCCTTGGAGACAAGTCGGCTGGAGGACGATGTATTGAATCGCGACGCGATTTGTGTGTTCCATCGTCATTAACAGGCTCTGAACGTTACAATCAACTGTCAGTTTTGCGTCGGATTCGAAAATCTAGACTCACAGGAGAACGACCATAAGGTGCCCGACGGAGCAATAGACCCTGGGAGACAGGTCGGCCGGAGGACGATGTATTGAATCGCGACGCAATTTGTGTGTTCCATCGTCATGAACAGGCTCTGAACCTTACAATTAACTATCAGTATTGCGTCGGATTCGAAAATCTAGACTCACAGGAGATCGACCATAAGGTGCCAGAGGCAGCAATTGACCCTTGGAGACAGGGCGGCCGGAGGACGATGTATTGAATCGCGACGGGATTTGTGTGAACCATCGTCATTAACAGGCTCTGAACGTTACAATTAACTGTCAGTTTTGCGTCGGATGCGAAAATCTAGACTCACAGGAGATCGACCATAAGGTGCCCGAGGCAGCAATAGACTCTTGGAGACAGGTCGGCCGGAGGACGATGTATTGAATCGCGACGCAATTTGTGTGTTCCATCGTCATTAACAGGCTCTGAACGTTACAATTAACTGTCAGTTTTGCGTCGGATTCGAAAATCTAGACTCACAGGAGAACGACCATAAGGTGCCCGAGGCAGCACTAGACCCTTGGAGACAAGTCGGCTGGAGGACGATGTATTGAATCGCGACGAGATTTGTGTGTTCCATCGTCATTAACAGGCTCTGAACGTTACAATCAACTGTCAGTTTTGCGTCGGATTCGAAAATCTAGACTCACAGGAGAACGACCATAAGGTGCCCGACGGAGCAATAGACCCTGGGAGACAGGTCGGCCGGAGGACGATGTATTGAATCGCGACGCAATTTGTGTGTTCCATCGTCATGAACAGGCTCTGAACCTTACAATTAACTATCAGTATTGCGTCAGATTCGAAAATCTAGACTCACAGGAGATCGACCATAAGGTGCCAGAGGCAGCAATTGACCCTTGGAGACAGGTCGGCCGGAGGACGATGTATTGAATCGCGACGCGATTTGTGTGTTCCTTCGTCATTAACAGGCTCTGAACGTTACAATTAACTGTCAGTTTTGCGTCGGATTCGAAAATCTAGACTCACAGGACATCGACCATAAGCTGCCCGAGGCAGCAATAGACCCTTGGAGACAAGTCGGCTGGAGGACGATGTATTGAATCGCGACGCGATTTGTGTGTTCCATCGTCATTAACAGGCTCTGAACGTTACAATCAACTGTCAGTTTTGCGTCGGATTCGAAAATCTAGACTCACAGGAGAACGACCATAAGGTGCCCGACGGAGCAATAGACCCTTGGAGACAGGTCGGCCGGAGGACGATGTATTGAATCGCGACGCAATTTGTGTGTTCCATTGTCATTAACAGGCTCTGAACGTTACAATTAACTGTCAGTTTTGCGTCGGATTGGAAAATCTAGACTCACAGGAGAACGACCATAAGGTGCCCGAGGGAGCAATAGACCCTGGGAGACAGGTCGGCCGGAGGACGATGTATTGAATCGCGACGCAATTTGTGTGTTCCATCGTCATGAACAGGCTCTGAACCTTACAATTAACTGTCAGTTTTGCGTCGGATTCGAAAATCTAGACTCACAGGAGATCGACCATAAGGTGGCCGAGGCAGCAACAGACCCTTGGAGACAGGTCGGCCGGAGGACGATGTATTGAATCGCGACGGGATTTGTGTGTTCCATCGTCATTAACAGGCTCTGAACGTTACAATTAACTGTCAGTTTTGCGTCGGATTCGAAAATCTAGACTCACAGGAGATCGACCATAAGGTGCCCGAGGCAGCAATAGACACTTGGAGACAGGTCGGCCGGAGGACGATGTATTGAATCGCGACGCTATTTGTGTGTTCCATCGTCATTTTCAGGCTCTGAACGTTACAATTAACTGTCAGTTTTGCGTCGGATTCGAAAATCTAGACTCACAGGAGATCGACCATAAGGTGCCCGAGGCAGCAACAGACCCTTGGAGACAGGTCGGCCGGAGGACGATGTATTGAATCGCGACGCGATTTGTGTGTTCCATCGTCATTAACAGGCTCTGAACGTTACAATTAACTGTCAGTTTTGCGTCGGGTTCGAAAATCTAGACTCACAGGAGATCGACCATAAGGTGCCCGAGGCAGCAATAGACTCTTGGAGACAGGTCGGCCGGAGGACGATGTATTGAATCGCGACGCAATTTGTGTGTTCCATCGTCATTAACAGGCTCTGAACCTTACAATTAACTGTCAGTTTTGCGTCGGATTCGAAAATCTAGACTCACAGGAGAACGACCATAAGGTGCCCGAGGCAGAACTAGACCCTTGGAGACAAGTCGTCTGGAGGACGATGTATTGAATCGCGACGCGATTTGTGTGTTCCATCGTCATTAACAGGTTCTGAACGTTACAATCAACTGTCAGTTTTGCGTCGGATTCGAAAATCTAGACTCACAGGAGAACGACCATAAGGTGCCCGAGGCAGCAATAGACCCTTGGAGACAGGTCGGCCGGAGGACGATGTATTGAATCGCGACGGGATTTGTGTGTTCCATCGTCATTAACAGGCTCTCAACGTTACAATTAACTGTCAGTTTTGCGTCGGATTCGAAAATCTAGACTCACAGGAGATCGACCATAAGGTGCCCGAGGCAGCAATAGACCCTTGGAGAAGGTCGGCCGGAGGACGATGTTTTGAATCGCGACGCTATTTGTGTGTTCCAACGTTATTTTCAGGCTCTGAACGTTACAATTAACTGTCAGTTTTGCGTCGGATTCGAAAATCTAGACTCACAGGAGATCGACCATAAGGTGCCCGAGGCAGCAATAGACCCTTGGAGACAGGTCGGCCGGAGGACGATGTATTGAATCGCGACGCGATTTGTGTGTTCCATCGTCATTAACAGGCTCTGAACGTTACAATTAACTGTCAGTTTTGCGTCGGATTCGAAAATCTAGACTCACAGGAGATCGACCATAAGGTGCCCGAGGCAGCAATAGACCCTTGGAGACAGGGCGGCCGGAGGACGATGTATTGAATCGCGACGCAATTTGTGTGTTCCATCGTCATTAACAGGCTCTGAACCTTACAATTAACTGTCAGTTTTGCGTCGGATTCGAAAATCTAGACTCACAGGAGAACGACCATAAGGTGCCCGAGGCAGCACTAGACCCTTGGAGACAAGTCGGCTGGAGGACGATGTATTGAATCGCGACGCGATTTGTGTGTTCCATCGTCATTAACAGGCTCTGAACGTTACAATCAACTGTCAGTTTTGCATCGGATTCGAAAATCTAGACTCACAGGAGAACGACCATAAGGTGCCCGACGGAGCAATAGACCCTTGGAGACAGGTCGGCCGGAGGACGATGTATTGAATCGCGACGCAATTTGTGTGTTCCATTGTCATTAACAGGCTCTGAACGTTACAATTAACTGTCAGTTTTGCGTCGGATTGGAAAATCTAGACTCACAGGAGAACGACCATAAGGTGCCCGAGGGAGCAATAGACCCTGGGAGACAGGTCGGCCGGAGGACGATGTATTGAATCGCGACGCAATTTGTGTGTTCCATCGTCATGAACAGGCTCTGAACCTTACAATTAACTGTCAGTTTTGCGTCGGATTCGAAAATCTAGACTCACAGGAGATCGACCATAAGGTGGCCGAGGCAGCAACAGACCCTTGGAGACAGGTCGGCCGGAGGACGATGTATTGAATCGCGACGGGATTTGTGTGTTCCATCGTCATTAACAGGCTCTGAACGTTACAATTAACTGTCAGTTTTGAGTCGGATTCGAAAATCTAGACTCACAGGAGATCGACCATAAGGTGCCCGAGGCAGCAATAGACCCTTGGAGACAGGTCGGCCGGAGGACGATGTATTGAATCGCGACGCAATTTGTGTGTTCCATTGTCATTAAGAGGCTCTGAACCTTACAATTAGCTGTCAGTTTTGCGTCGGATTCGAAAATCTAGACTCACAGGAGATCGACCATAAGGTGCCCGAGGCAGCAATAGACCCTTGGAGACAGGTCGGCCGGAGGACGATGTATTGAATCGCGACGGGATTTGTGTGTTCCATCGTCATTAACAGGCTCTGAACGTTACAATTAACTGTCAGTTTTGCGTCGGATGCGAAAATCTAGACTCACAGGAGATCGACCATAAGGTGCCCGAGGCAGCAATAGACTCTTGGAGACAGGTCGGCCGGAGGACGATGTATTGAATCGCGACGCAATTTGTGTGTTCCATCGTCATTAACAGGCTCTGAACGTTACAATTAACTGTCAGTTTTGCGTCGGATTCGAAAATCTAGACTCACAGGAGATCGACCATAAGGTGCCCGAGGCAGCAATAGACTCTTGGAGACAGGTCGGCCGGAGGACGATGTATTGAATCGCGACGCAATTTGTGTGTTCCATCGTCATTAACAGGCTCTGAACCTTACAATTAACTGTCAGTTTTGCGTCGGATTCGAAAATCTAGACTCACAGGAGAACGACCATAAGGTGCCCGAGGCAGAACTAGACCGTTGGAGACAAGTCGGCTGGAGGACGATGTATTGAATCGCGACGCGATTTGTGTGTTCCATCGTCATTAACAGGTTCTGAACGTTACAATCAACTGTCAGTTTTGCGTCGGATTCGAAAATCTAGACTCACAGGAGAATGACCATAAGGTGCCCGAGGCAGCAATAGACCCTTGGAGACAGGTCGGCCGGAGGACGATGTATTGAATCGCGACGGGATTTGTGTGATCCATCGTCATTAACAGGCTCTGAACGTTACAATTAACTGTCAGTTTTGCATCGGATTCGAAAATCTAGACTCACAGGGGATCGACCATAAGGTGCCCGAGGCAGCAATAGACCCTTGGAGACAGGTCGGCCGGAGGACGATGTATTGAATCGCGACGCTATTTGTGTGTTCCATCGTTATTTTCAGGCTCTGAACGTTACAATTAACTGTCAGTTTTGCGTCGGATTCGAAAATCTAGACTCACAGGAGATCGACCATAAGGTGCCCGAGGCAGCAATAGACCCTTGGAGACAGGTCGGCCGGAGGACGATGTATTGAATCGCGACGCGATTTGTGTGTTCCATCGTCATTAACAGGCTCTGAACGTTACAATTAACTGTCAGTTTTGCGTCGGATTCGAAAATCTAGACTCACAGGAGATCGACCATAAGGTGCCCGAGGCAGCAATAGACTCTTGGAGACAGGGCGGCCGGAGGACGATGTATTGAATCGCGACGCAATTTGTGTGTTCCATCGTCATTAACAGGCTCTGAACCTTACAATTAACTGTCAGTTTTGCGTCGGATTCGAAAATCTAGACTCACAGGAGAACGACCATAAGGTGCCCGAGGCAGCACTAGACCCTTGGAACAAGTCGGCTGGAGGACGATGTATTGAATCGCGACGCGATTTGTGTGTTCCATCGTCATTAACAGGCTCTGAACGTTACAATCAACTGTCAGTTTTGCGTCGGATTCGAAAATCTAGACTCACAGGAGAACGACCATAAGGTGCCCGAGGCAGCAATAGACCCTTGGAGACAGGTCGGCCGGAGGACGATGTATTGAATCGCGACGCAATTTGTGTGTTCCATCGTCATTAACAGGCTCTGAACGTTACAACTAACTGTCAGTTTTGCGTCGGATTGGAAAATCTAGACTCACAGGAGAACGACCATAAGGTGCCCGAGGGAGCAATAGACCCTGGGAGACAGGTCGGCCGGAGGACGATGTATTGAATCGCGACGCAATTTGTGTGTTCCATCGTCATGAACAGGCTCTGAACCTTACAATTAACTGTCAGTTTTGCGTCGGATTCGAAAATCTAGACTCACAGGAGATCGACCATAAGGTGGCCGAGGCAGCAATAGACCCTTGGAGACAGGTCGGCCGGAGGACGATGTATTGAATCGCGACGGGATTTGTGTGTTCCATCGTCATTAACAGGCTCTGAACGTTACAATTAACTGTCAGTTTTGCGTCGGATTCGAAAATCTAGACTCACAGGAGATCGACCATAAGGTGCCCGAGGCAGCAATAGACCCTTGGAGACAGGTCGGCCGGAGGACGATGTATTGAATCGCGACGCTATTTGTGTGTTCCATCGTCATTTTCAGGCTCTGAACGTTACAATTAACTTTCAGTTTTGCGTCGGATTCGAAAATCTAGACTCACAGGAGATCGACCATAAGGTGCCCGAGGCAGCAATAGACCCTTGGAGACAGGTCGGCCGGAGGACGATGTATTGAATCGCGACGGGATTTGTGTGTTCCATCGTCATTAACAGGCTCTGAACGTTACAATTAACTGTCAGTTTTGCGTCGGATGCGAAAATCTAGACTCACAGGAGATCGACCATAAGGTGCCCGAGGCAGCAATAGACTCTTGGAGACAGGTCGGCCGGAGGACGATGTATTGAATCGCGACGCAATTTGTGTGTTCCATCGTCATTAACAGGCTCTGAACGTTACAATTAACTGTCAGTTTTGCGTCGGATTCGAAAATCTAGACTCACAGGAGAACGACCATAAGGTGCCCGAGGCAGCACTAGACCCTTGGAGACAAGTCGGCTGGAGGACGATGTATTGAATCGCGACGCGATTTGTGTGTTCCATCGTCATTAACAGGCTCTGAACGTTACAATCAACTGTCAGTTTTGCGTCGGATTCGAAAATCTAGACTCACAGGAGAACGACCATAAGGTGCCCGACGGAGCAATAGACCCTGGGAGACAGGTCGGCCGGAGGACGATGTATTGAATCGCGACGCAATTTGTGTGTTCCATCGTCATGAACAGGCTCTGAACCTTACAATTAACTATCAGTATTGCGTCGGATTCGAAAATCTAGACTCACAGGAGATCGACCATAAGGTGCCAGAGGCAGCAATTGACCCTTGGAGACAGGTCGGCCGGAGGACGATGTATTGAATCGCGACGCGATTTGTGTGTTCCTTCGTCATTAACAGGCTCTGAACGTTACAATCAACTGTCAGTTTTGCGTCGGATTCGAAAATCTAGACTCACAGGAGAACGACCATAAGGTGCCCGAGGCAGCAATAGACCCTTGGAGACAGGTCGGCCGGAGGACGATGTATTGAATCGCGACGCGATTTGTGTGTTCCATCGTCATTAACAGGTTCTGAACGTTACAATCAACTGTCAGTTTTGCGTCGGATTCGAAAATCTAGACTCACAGGAGAACGACCATAAGGTGCCCGAGGCAGCAATAGACCCTTGGAGACAGGTCGGCCGGAGGACGATGTATTGAATCGCGACGGGATTTGTGTGATCCATCGTCATTAACAGGCTCTGAACGTTACAATTAACTGTCAGTTTTGCATCGGATTCGAAAATCTAGACTCACAGGGGATCGACCATAAGGTGCCCGAGGCAGCAATAGACCCTTGGAGACAGGTCGGCCGGAGGACGATGTATTGAATCGCGACGCTATTTGTGTGTTCCATCGTTATTTTCAGGCTCTGAACGTTACAATTAACTGTCAGTTTTGCGTCGGATTCGAAAATCTAGACTCACAGGAGATCGACCATAAGGTGCCTGAGGCAGCAATAGACCCTTGGAGACAGGTCGGCCGGAGGACGATGTATTGAATCGCGACGCGATTTGTGTGTTCCATCGTCATTAACAGGCTCTGAACGTTACAATTAACTGTCAGTTTTGCGTCGGATTCGAAAATCTAGACTCAAAGGAGATCGACCATAAGGTGCCCGAGGCAGCAATAGACTCTTGGAGACAGGGCGGCCGGAGGACGATGTATTGAATCGCGACGCAATTTGTGTGTTCCATCGTCATTAACAGGCTCTGAACCTTACAATTAACTGTCAGTTTTGCGTCGGATTCGAAAATCTAGACTCACAGGAGAACGACCATAAGGTGCCCGAGGCAGCACTAGACCCTTGGAACAAGTCGGCTGGAGGACGATGTATTGAATCGCGACGCGATTTGTGTGTTCCATCGTCATTAACAGGCTCTGAACGTTACAATCAACTGTCAGTTTTGCGTCGGATTCGAAAATCTAGACTCACAGGAGAACGACCATAAGGTGCCCGAGGCAGCAATAGACCCTTGGAGACAGGTCGGCCGGAGGACGATGTATTGAATCGCGACGCAATTTGTGTGTTCCATCGTCATTAACAGGCTCTGAACGTTACAACTAACTGTCAGTTTTGCGTCGGATTGGAAAATCTAGACTCACAGGAGAACGACCATAAGGTGCCCGAGGGAGCAATAGACCCTGGGAGACAGGTCGGCCGGAGGACGATGTATTGAATCGCGACGCAATTTGTGTGTTCCATCGTCATGAACAGGCTCTGAACCTTACAATTAACTGTCAGTTTTGCGTCGGATTCGAAAATCTAGACTCACAGGAGATCGACCATAAGGTGGCCGAGGCAGCAATAGACCCTTGGAGACAGGTCGGCCGGAGGACGATGTATTGAATCGCGACGGGATTTGTGTGTTCCATCGTCATTAACAGGCTCTGAACGTTACAATTAACTGTCAGTTTTGCGTCGGATTCGAAAATCTAGACTCACAGGAGATCGACCATAAGGTGCCCGAGGCAGCAATAGACCCTTGGAGACAGGTCGGCCGGAGGACGATGTATTGAATCGCGACGCTATTTGTGTGTTCCATCGTCATTTTCAGGCTCTGAACGTTACAATTAACTGTCAGTTTTGCGTCGGATTCGAAAATCTAGACTCACAGGAGATCGACCATAAGGTGCCCGAGGCAGCAATAGACCCTTGGAGACAGGTCGGCCGGAGGACGATGTATTGAATCGCGACGGGATTTGTGTGAACCATCGTCATTAACAGGCTCTGAACGTTACAATTAACTGTCAGTTTTGCGTCGGATGCGAAAATCTAGACTCACAGGAGATCGACCATAAGGTGCCCGAGGCAGCAATAGACTCTTGGAGACAGGTCGGCCGGAGGACGATGTATTGAATCGCGACGCAATTTGTGTGTTCCATCGTCATTAACAGGCTCTGAACGTTACAATTAACTGTCAGTTTTGCGTCGGATTCGAAAATCTAGACTCACAGGAGAACGACCCGAGGCAGCACTAGACCCTTGGAGACAAGTCGGCTGGAGGACGATGTATTGAATCGCGACGCGATTTGTGTGTTCCATCGTCATTAACAGGCTCTGAACGTTACAATCAACTGTCAGTTTTGCGTCGGATTCGAAAATCTAGACTCACAGGAGAACGACCATAAGGTGCCCGACGGAGCAATAGACCCTGGGAGACAGGTCGGCCGGAGGACGATGTATTGAATCGCGACGCAATTTGTGTGTTCCATCGTCATGAAGAGGCTCTGAACGTTACAATTAACTGTCAGTTTTGCGTCGGATTCGAAAATCTAGACTCACAGGAGATCGACCATAAGGTGCCCGAGGCAGCAATAGACCCTTGGAGACAGGTCTGCCGGAGGACGATGTATTGAATCGCGACGGGATTTGTGTGTTCCATCGTCATTAACAGGCTCTGAACGTTACAATTAACTGTCAGTTTTGCGTCGGATTCGAAAATCTAGACTCACAGGAGATCGACCATAAGGTGCCCGAGGCAGCAATAGACCCTTGGAGACAGGTCGGACGGAGGACGATGTATTGAATCGCGACGCTATTTGTGTGTTCCATCGTCATTTTCAGGCTCTGAACGTTACAATTAACTGTCAGTTTTGCGTCGGATTCGAAAATCTAGACTCACAGGAGATCGACCATAAGGTGCCCGAGGCAGCAATAGACCCTTGGAGATAGGTCGGCCGGAGGACGATGTATTGAATCGCGACGCGATTTGTGTGTTCCATCGTCATTAACAGGCTCTGAACGTTACAATTAACTGTCAGTTTTGCGTCGGATTCGAAAATCTAGACTCACAGGAGATCGACCATAAGGTGCCCGAGGCAGCAATAGACTCTTGGAGACAGGTCTGCCGGAGGACGATGTATTGAATCGCGACGCAATTTGTGTGTTCCATCGTCATTAACAGGCTCTGAACCTTACAATTAACTGTCAGTTTTGCGTCGGATTCGAAAATCTAGACTCACAGGAGAACGACCATAAGGTGCCCGAGGCAGCAATAGACCCTTGGAGACAGGTCGGCCGGAGGACGATGTATTGAATCGCGACGCAATTTGTGTGTTCCATCGTCATTAACAGGCTCTGAACGTTACAATTAACTGTCAGTTTTGCGTCGGATTCGAAGATCTAGACTCACAGGAGAACGACCATAAGGTGCCCGAGGGAGCAATAGACCCTGGGAGACAGGTCGGCCGGAGGACGATGTATTGAATCGCGACGCAATTTGTGTGTTCCATCGTCATGAACAGGCTCTGAACGTTACAATTAACTGTCAGTTTTGCGTCGGATTCGAAAATCTAGTCTCACAGGAGATCGACCATAAGGTGCCCGAGGCAGCAATAGACCCTTGGAGACAGGTCGGCCGGAGGACGATGTATTGAATCGCGACGGGATTTGTGTGTTCCATCGTCATTAACAGGCTCCGAACGTTATAAATTAACTGTCAGTTTTGCGTCGGATTCGAAAATCTAGACTCACAGGAGATCGACCATAAGGTGCCCGAGGCAGCAATAGACCCTTGGAGACAGGTCGGACGGAGGACGATGTATTGAATCGCGACGCGATTTGTGTGTTCCATTGTCATTAATTGGCTCTGAACGTTACAATTAACTGTCAGTTTTGCGTCGGATTCGAAAATCTAGACTCACAGGAGAACGACCATAAGGTGTCCGAGGCAGCACTAGACCCTTGGAGACAAGTCGGCTGGAGGACGATGTATTGAATCGCGACGCGATTTGTGAGTTCCATTGTCATTTACAGGCTCTGAACGTTACAATTAACTGTCAGGTTTGCGTCGGATTCGAAAATCTAGACTCACAGGAGATCGACCATAAGGTGCCCGAGGCAGCAATAGACCCTTGGAGACAGGTCGGCCGGAGGACGATGTATTGAATCGCGACGCAATTTGTGTGTTCCATTGTCATTTAGATGCTCTGAACCTTACAATTAACTGTCAGTTTTGCGTCGGATTCGAAAATCTAGACTCACAGGAGAACGACCATAAGGTGCCCGAGGCAGCACTAGACCCTTGGAACAAGTCGGCTGGAGGACGATGTATTGAATCGCGACGCGATTTGTGTGTTCCATCGTCATTAACAGGCTCTGAACGTTACAATCAACTGTCAGTTTTGCGTCGGATTCGAAAATCTAGACTCACAGGAGAACGACCATAAGGTGCCCGAGGCAGCAATAGACCCTTGGAGACAGGTCGGCCGGAGGACGATGTATTGAATCGCGACGCAATTTGTGTGTTCCATCGTCATTAACAGGCTCTGAACCTTACAATTAACTGTCAGTTTTGCGTCGGATTCGAAAATCTAGACTCACAGGAGAACGACCATAAGGTGCCCGAGGCAGCACTAGACCCTTGGAGACAAGTCGGCTGGAGGACGATGTATTGAATCGCGACGCGATTTGTGTGTTCCATCGTCATTAACAGGATCTGAACGTTACAATTAACTGCGTCGGATTCGAAATTCTAGACTCACAGGAGATCGACCATAAGGTGCCCGAGGCAGCACTAGACCCTTGGAACAAGTCGGCTGGAGGACGATGTATTGAATCGCGACGCGATTTGTGTGTTCCATCGTCATTAACAGGCTCTGAACGTTACAATCAACTGTCAGTTTTGCGTCGGATTCGAAAATCTAGACTCACAGGAGAACGACCATAAGGTGCCCGAGGCAGCAATAGACCCTTGGAGACAGGTCGGCCGGAGGACGATGTATTGAATCGCGACGCAATTTGTGTGTTCCATCGTCATTAACAGGCTCTGAACGTTACAACTAACTGTCAGTTTTGCGTCGGATTGGAAAATCTAGACTCACAGGAGAACGACCATAAGGTGCCCGAGGAAGCAATAGACCCTGGGAGACAGGTCGGCCGGAGACGATGTATTGAATCGCGACGCAATTTGTGTGTTCCATCGTCATGAACAGGCTCTGAACCTTACAATTAACTGTCAGTTTTGCGTCGGATTCGAAAATCTAGACTCACAGGAGATCGACCATAAGGTGGCCGAGGCAGCAATAGACCCTTGGAGACAGGTCGGCCGGAGGACGATGTATTGAATCGCGACGGGATTTGTGTGTTCCATCGTCATTAACAGGCTCTGAACGTTACAATTAACTGTCAGTTTTGCGTCGGATTCGAAAATCTAGACTCACAGGAGATCGACCATAAGGTGCCCGAGGCAGCAATAGACCCTTGGAGACAGGTCGGCCGGAGGACGATGTATTGAATCGCGACGCTATTTGTGTGTTCCATCGTCATTTTCAGGCTCTGAACGTTACAATTAACTGTCAGTTTTGCGTCGGATTCGAAAATCTAGACTCACAGGAGATCGACCATAAGGTGCCCGAGGCAGCAATAGACCCTTGGAGACAGGTCGGCCGGAGGACGATGTATTGAATCGCGACGGGATTTGTGTGTTCCATCGTCATTAACAGGCTCTGAACGTTACAATTAACTGTCAGTTTTGCGTCGGATGCGAAAATCTAGACTCACAGGAGATCGACCATAAGGTGCCCGAGGCAGCAATAGACTCTTGGAGACAGGTCGGCCGGAGGACGATGTATTGAATCGCGACGCAATTTGTGTGTTCCATCGTCATTAACAGGCTCTGAACGTTACAATTAACTGTCAGTTTTGCGTCGGATTCGAAAATCTAGACTCACAGGAGAACGACCATAAGGTGCCCGAGGCAGCACTAGACCCTTGGAGACAAGTCGGCTGGAGGACGATGTATTGAATCGCGACGCGATTTGTGTGTTCCATCGTCATTAACAGGCTCTGAACGTTACAATCAACTGTCAGTTTTGCGTCGGATTCGAAAATCTAGACTCACAGGAGAACGACCATAAGGTGCCCGACGGAGCAATAGACCCTGGGAGACAGGTCGGCCGGAGGACGATGTATTGAATCGCGACGCAATTTGTGTGTTCCATCGTCATGAACAGGCTCTGAACCTTACAATTAACTATCAGTATTGCGTCGGATTCGAAAATCTAGACTCACAGGAGATCGACCATAAGGTGCCAGAGGCAGCAATTGACCCTTGGAGACAGGTCGGCCGGAGGACGATGTATTGAATCGCGACGCGATTTGTGTGTTCCTTCGTCATTAACAGGCTCTGAACGTTACAATCAACTGTCAGTTTTGCGTCGGATTCGAAAATCTAGACTCACAGGAGAACGACCATAAGGTGCCCGAGGCAGCAATAGACCCTTGGAGACAGGTCGGCCGGAGGACGATGTATTGAATCGCGACGGGATTTGTGTGATCCATCGTCATTAACAGGCTCTGAACGTTACAATTAACTGTCAGTTTTGCATCGGATTCGAAAATCTAGACTCACAGGGGATCGACCATAAGGTGCCCGAGGCAGCAATAGACCCTTGGAGACAGGTCGGCCAGAGGACGATGTATTGAATCGCGACGCTATTTGTGTGTTCCATCGTTATTTTCAGGCTCTGAACGTTACAATTAACTGTCAGTTTTGCGTCGGATTCGAAAATCTAGACTCACAGGAGATCGACCATAAGGTGCCCGAGGCAGCAATAGACCCTTGGAGACAGGTCGGCCGGAGGACGATGTATTGAATCGCGACGCGATTTGTGTGTTCCATCGTCATTAACAGGCTCTGAACGTTACAATTAACTGTCAGTTTTGCGTCGGATTCGAAAATCTAGACTCACAGGAGATCGACCATAAGGTGCCCGAGGCAGCAATAGACTCTTGGAGACAGGGCGGCCGGAGGACGATGTATTGAATCGCGACGCAATTTGTGTGTTCCATCGTCATTAACAGGCTCTGAACCTTACAATTAACTGTCAGTTTTGCGTCGGATTCGAAAATCTAGACTCACAGGAGAACGAACATAAGGTGCCCGAGGCAGCACTAGACCCTTGGAACAAGTCGGCTGGAGGACGATGTATTGAATCGCGACGCGATTTGTGTGTTCCATCGTCATTAACAGGCTCTGAACGTTACAATCAACTGTCAGTTTTGCGTCGGATTCGAAAATCTAGACTCACAGGAGAACGACCATAAGGTGCCCGAGGCAGCAATAGACCCTTGGAGACAGGTCGGCCGGAGGACGATGTATTGAATCGCGACGCAATTTGTGTGTTCCATCGTCATTAACAGGCTCTGAACGTTACAACTAACTGTCAGTTTTGCGTCGGATTGGAAAATCTAGACTCACAGGAGAACGACCATAAGGTGCCCGAGGGAGCAATAGACCCTGGGAGACAGGTCGGCCGGAGGACGATGTATTGAATCGCGACGCAATTTGTGTGTTCCATCGTCATGAACAGGCTCTGAACCTTACAATTAACTGTCAGTTTTGCGTCGGATTCGAAAATCTAGACTCACAGGAGATCGACCATAAGGTGGCCGAGGCAGCAATAGACCCTTGGAGACAGGTCGGCCGGAGGACGACGTATTGAATCGCGACGGGATTTGTGTGTTCCATCGTCATTAACAGGCTCTGAACGTTACAATTAACTGTCAGTTTTGCGTCGGATTCGAAAATCTAGACTCACAGGAGATCGACCATAAGGTGCCCGAGGCAGCAATAGACCCTTGGAGACAGGTCGGCCGGAGGACGATGTATTGAATCGCGACGCTATTTGTGTGTTCCATCGTCATTTTCAGGCTCTGAACGTTACAATTAACTGTCAGTTTTGCGTCGGATGCGAAAATCTAGACTCACAGGAGATCGACCATAAGGTGCCCGAGGCAGCAATAGACCCTTGGAGACAGGTCGGCCGGAGGACGATGTATTGAATCGCGACGGGATTTGTGTGAACCATCGTCATTAACAGGCTCTGAACGTTACAATTAACTGTCAGTTTTGCGTCGGATGCGAAAATCTAGACTCACAGGAGATCGACCATAAGGTGCCCGAGGCAGCAATAGACTCTTGGAGACAGGTCGGCCGGAGGACGATGTATTGAATCGCGACGCAATTTGTGTGTTCCATCGTCATTAACAGGCTCTGAACGTTACAATTAACTGTCAGTTTTGCGTCGGATTCGAAAATCTAGACTCACAGGAGAACGACCATAAGGTGCCCGAGGCAGCACTAGACCCTTGGAGACAAGTCGGCTGGAGGACGATGTATTGAATCGCGACGCGATTTGTGTGTTCCATCGTCATTAACAGGCTCTGAACGTTACAATCAACTGTCAGTTTTGCGTCGGATTCGAAAATCTAGACTCACAGGAGAACGACCATAAGGTGCCCGACGGAGCAATAGACCCTGGGAGACAGGTCGGCCGGAGGACGATGTATTGAATCGCGACGCAATTTGTGTGTTCCATCGTCATGAACAGGCTCTGAACCTTACAATTAACTATCAGTATTGCGTCGGATTCGAAAATCTAGACTCACAGGAGATCGACCATAAGGTGCCAGAGGCAGCAATTGACCCTTGGAGACAGGTCGGCCGGAGGACGATGTATTGAATCGCGACGCGATTTGTGTGTTCCTTCGTCATTAACAGGCTCTGAACGTTACAATTAACTGTCAGTTTTGCGTCGGATTCGAAAATCTAGACTCACAGGACATCGACCATAAGCTGCCCGAGGCAGCAATAGACCCTTGGAGACAAGTCGGCTGGAGGACGATGTATTGAATCGCGACGCAATTTGTGTGTTCCATCGTCATTAACAGGCTCTGAACGTTACAATTAACTGCGTCGGATTCGAAATTCTAGACTCACAGGAGATCGACCATAAGGTGCCCGAGGCAGCAATAGACCCTTGGAGACATGTCGGCCGGAGGACGATGCATTGAATCGCGACGCGATTTGTGTGTTACATTGTCATTAAGAGGCTCTGAACGTTACAATTAACTGTCAGTTTTGCGTCGGATTCGAAAATCTAGACTCACAGGAGAACGACCATACGGTGTCCGAGGCAGCACTAGACCCTTGGAGACAAGTCGGCTGGAGGACGATGTATTGAATCGCGACGCAATTTGTGTGTTCCATCGTCATGAAGAGGCTCTGAACGTTACAATTAACTGTCAGTTTTGCGTCGGATTCGAAAATCTAGACTCACAGGAGATCGACCATAAGGTGCCCGAGGCAGCAATAGACCCTTGGAGACAGGTCGGCCGGAGGACGATGTATTGAATCGCGACGGGATTTGTGTTTTCCATCGTCATTAACAGGCTCTGAACGTTACAATTAACTGTCAGTTTTGCGTCGGATTCGAAAATCTAGACTCACAGGAGATCGACCATAAGGTGCCCGAGGCAGCAATAGACCCTTGGAGACAGGTCGGACGGAGGACGATGTATTGAATCGCGACGCTATTTGTGTGTTCCATCGTCATTTTCAGGCTCTGAACGTTACAATTAACTGTCAGTTTTGCGTCGGATTCGAAAATCTAGACTCACAGGAGATCGACCATAAGGTGCCCGAGGCAGCAATAGACCCTTGGAGATAGGTCGGCCGGAGGACGATGTATTGAATCGCGACGCGATTTGTGTGTTCCATCGTCATTAACAGGCTCTGAACGTTACAATTAACTGTCAGTTTTGCGTCGGATTCGAAAATCTAGACTCACAGGAGATCGACCATAAGGTGCCCGAGGCAGCAATAGACTCTTGGAGACAGGTCTGCCGGAGGACGATGTATTGAATCGCGACGCAATTTGTGTGTTCCATCGTCATTAACAGGCTCTGAACCTTACAATTAACTGTCAGTTTTGCGTCGGATTCGAAAATCTAGACTCACAGGAGAACGACCATAAGGTGCCCGAGGCAACACTAGACCCTTGGAGACAAGTCGGCTGGAGGACGATGTATTGAATCGCGACGCGATTTGTGTGTTCCATCGTCATTAACAGGATCTGAACGTTACAATCAACTGTCAGTTTTGCGTCGGATTCGAAAATCTAGACTCACAGGAGAACGACCATAAGGTGCCCGAGGCAGCAATAGACCCTTGGAGACAGGTCGGCCGGAGGACGATGTATTGAATCGCGACGCAATTTGTGTGTTCCATCGTCATTAACAGGCTCTGAACGTTACAATTAACTGTCAGTTTTGCGTCGGATTCGAAAATCTAGACTCACAGGAGAACGACCATAAGGTGCCCGAGGGAGCAATAGACCCTGGGAGACAGGTCGGCCGGAGGACGATGTATTGAATCGCGACGCAATTTGTGTGTTCCATCGTCATGAACAGGCTCTGAACGTTACAATTAACTGTCAGTTTTGCGTCGGATTCGAAAATCTAGTCTCACAGGAGATCGACCATAAGGTGCCCGAGGCAGCAATAGACCCTTGGAGACAGGTCGGCCGGAGGACGATGTATTGAATCGCGACGGGATTTGTGTGTTCCATCGTCATTAACAGGCTCCGAACGTTATAAATTAACTGTCAGTTTTGCGTCGGATTCGAAAATCTAGACTCACAGGAGATCGACCATAAGGTGCCCGAGGCAGCAATAGACCCTTGGAGACAGGTCGGACGGAGGACGATGTATTGAATCGCGACGCGATTTGTGTGTTCCATTGTCATTAATTGGCTCTGAACGTTACAATTAACTGTCAGTTTTGCGTCGGATTCGAAAATCTAGACTCACAGGAGAACGACCATAAGGTGTCCGAGGCAGCACTAGACCCTTGGAGACAAGTCGGCTGGAGGACGATGTATTGAATCGCGACGCGATTTGTGAGTTCCATTGTCATTTACAGGCTCTGAACGTTACAATTAACTGTCAGGTTTGCGTCGGATTCGAAAATCTAGACTCACAGGAGATCGACCATAAGGTGCCCGAGGCAGCAATAGACCCTTGGAGACAGGTCGGCCGGAGGACGATGTATTGAATCGCGACGCAATTTGTGTGTTCCATTGTCATTTAGATGCTCTGAACCTTACAATTAACTGTCAGTTTTGCGTCGGATTCGAAAATCTAGACTCACAGAGGAACGACCATAAGGTGCCCGAGGCAGCACTAGACCCTTGGAGACAAATCGGCTGGAGGACGATGTATTGAATCGCGACGCGATTTGTGTGTTCCATCGTCATTAACAGGCTCTGAACGTTACAATTAACTGTCAGTTTTGGGTCGGATTCGAAAATCTAGACTCACAGGAGAACGACCATAAGGTGCCCGAGGCAGCAATAGACCCTTGGAGACAGGTCGGCCGGAGGACGATGTATTGAAGCGCGACGGGATTTGTGTGTTCCATCGTCATTAACAGGCTCTGAACGTTACAATTAACTGTCAGTTTTGCGTCGGATTCGAAAATCTAGACTCACAGGACATCGACCATAAGGTGCCCGAGGCAGCAATAGACCCTTGGAGACAAGTCGGCTGGAGGACGATGTATTGAATCGCGACGCAATTTGTGTGTTCCATCGTCATTAACAGGCTCTGAACGTTACAATTAACTGCGTCGGATTCGAAATTCTAGACTCACAGGAGATCGACCATAAGGTGCCCGAGGCAGCAATAGACCCTTGGAGACAGGTCGGCCGGAGGACGATGTATTGAATCGCGACGGGATTTGTGTGTTCCATCGTCATTAACAGGCTCTGAACGTTACAATTAACTGTCAGTTTTGCGTCGGATTCCAAAATCTATACTCACAGGAGATCGACCATAAGGTGCCCGAGGCAGCAATAGACCCTTGGAGACAGGTCGGCCGGAGGACGATGTATTGAATCGCGACGCAATTTGTATGTTCCATCGTCATTTTCAGGCTCTGAACGTTACAATTAACTGTCAGTTTTGCGTCGGATTCGAAAATCTAGACTCACAGGAGATCGACCATAAGGTGCCCGAGGCAGCAACAGACCCTTGGAGACAGGTCGGCCGGAGGACGATGTATTGAATCGCGACGCGATTTGTGTGTTCCATCGTCATTAACAGGCTCTGAACGTTACAATTAACTGTCAGTTTTGCGTCGGATTCGAAAATCTAGACTCACAGGAGATCGACCATAAGGTGCCCGAGGCAGCAATAGACTCTTGGAGACAGGTCGGCCGGAGGACGATGTATTGAATCGCGACGAAATTTGTGTGTTCCATCGTCATTAACAGGCTCTGAACCTTACAATTAACTGTCAGTTTTGCGTCGGATTCGAAAATCTAGACTCACAGGAGAACGACCATAAGGTGCCCGAGGCAGCACTAGACCCTTGGAGACAAGTCGGCTGGAGGACGATGTATTGAATCGCGACGCGATTTGTGTGTTCCATCGTCATTAACAGGCTCTGAACGTTACAATCAACTGTCAGTTTTGCGTCGGATTCGAAAATCTAGACTCACAGGAGAACGACCATAAGGTGCCCGAGGCAGCAATAGACCCTTGGAGACAGGTCGGACGGAGGACGATGTATTGAATCGCGACGCAATTTGTGTGTTCCATCGTCATTAACAGGCTCTGAACGTTACAATTAACTGTCAGTTTTGCGTCGGATTGGAAAATCTAGACTCACAGGAGAACGACCATAAGGTGCCCGAGGGAGCAATAGACCCTGGGAGACAGGTCGGCCGGAGGACGATGTATTGAATCGCGACGCAATTTGTGTGTTCCATCGTCATGAACAGGCTCTGAACCTTACAATTAACTGTCAGTTTTGCGTCGGATTCGAAAATCTAGACTCACAGGAGATCGACCATAAGGTGGCCGAGGCAGCAACAGACCCTTGGAGACAGGTCGGCCGGAGGACGATGTATTGAATCGCGACGGGATTTGTGTGTTCCATCGTCATTAACAGGCTCTGAACGTTACAATTAACTGTCAGTTTTGAGTCGGATTCGAAAATCTAGACTCACAGGAGATCGACCATAAGGTGCCCGAGGAAGCAATAGACCCTTGGAGACAGGTCGGCCGGAGGACGATGTATTGAATCGCGACGCAATTTGTGTGTTCCATTGTCATTAAGAGGCTCTGAACCTTACAATTAACTGTCAGTTTTGCGTCGGATTCGAAAATCTAGACTCACAGGAGATCGACCATAAGGTGCCCGAGGCAGCAATAGACCCTTGGAGACAGGTCGGCCGGAGGACGATGTATTGAATCGCGACGGGATTTGTGTGTTCCATCGTCATTAACAGGCTCTGAACGTTACAATTAACTGTCAGTTTTGCGTCGGATGCGAAAATCTAGACTCACAGGAGATCGACCATAAGGTGCCCGAGGCAGCAATAGACTCTTGGAGACAGGTCGGCCGGAGGACGATGTATTGAATCGCGACGGGATTTGTGTGATCCATCGTCATTAACAGGCTCTGAACGTTACAATTAACTGTCAGTTTTGCATCGGATTCGAAAATCTAGACTCACAGGAGATCGACCATAAGGTGCCCGAGGAAGCAATAGACCCTTGGAGACAGGTCGGCCGGAGGACGATGTATTGAATCGCGACGCTATTTGTGTGTTCCATCGTTATTTTCAGGCTCTGAACGTTACAATTAACTGTCAGTTTTGCGTCGGATTCGAAAATCTAGACTCACAGGAGATCGACCATAAGGTGCCCGAGGCAGCAATAGACCCTTGGAGACAGGTCGGCCGGAGGACGATGTATTGAATCGCGACGCGATTTGTGTGTTCCATCGTCATTAACAGGCTCTGAACGTTACAATTAACTGTCAGTTTTGCGTCGGATTCGAAAATCTAGACTCACAGGAGATCGACCATAAGGTGCCCGAGGCAGCAATAGACCCTTGGAGACAGGTCGGCCGGAGGACGATGTATTGAATCGCGACGGGATTTGTGTTTTCCATCGTCATTAACAGGCTCTGAACGTTACAATTAACTGTCAGTTTTGCGTCGGATTCGAAAATCTAGACTCACAGGAGATCGACCATAAGGTGCCCGAGGCAGCAATAGACCCTTGGAGACAGGTCGGACGGAGGACGATGTATTGAATCGCGACGCTATTTGTGTGTTCCATCGTCATTTTCAGGCTCTGAACGTTACAATTAACTGTCAGTTTTGCGTCGGATTCGAAAATCTAGACTCACAGGAGATCGACCATAAGGTGCCCGAGGCAGC
This sequence comes from Schistocerca nitens, assembly GCF_023898315.1. Classification (NCBI taxonomy): domain Eukaryota; kingdom Metazoa; phylum Arthropoda; class Insecta; order Orthoptera; family Acrididae; genus Schistocerca; species Schistocerca nitens. The sequence goes on along the minus strand of NC_064615.1, from coordinate 1,196,707,741 downwards.
AATAGACCCTTGGAGATAGGTCGGCCGGAGGACGATGTATTGAATCGCGACGCGATTTGTGTGTTCCATCGTCATTAACAGGCTCTGAACGTTACAATTAACTGTCAGTTTTGCGTCGGATTCGAAAATCTAGACTCACAGGAGATCGACCATAAGGTGCCCGAGGCAGCAATAGACTCTTGGAGACAGGTCTGCCGGAGGACGATGTATTGAATCGCGACGCAATTTGTGTGTTCCATCGTCATTAACAGGCTCTGAACCTTACAATTAACTGTCAGTTTTGCGTCGGATTCGAAAATCTAGACTCACAGGAGAACGACCATAAGGTGCCCGAGGCAACACTAGACCCTTGGAGACAAGTCGGCTGGAGGACGATGTATTGAATCGCGACGCGATTTGTGTGTTCCATCGTCATTAACAGGATCTGAACGTTACAATCAACTGTCAGTTTTGCGTCGGATTCGAAAATCTAGACTCACAGGAGAACGACCATAAGGTGCCCGAGGCAGCAATAGACCCTTGGAGACAGGTCGGCCGGAGGACGATGTATTGAATCGCGACGCAATTTGTGTGTTCCATCGTCATTAACAGGCTCTGAACGTTACAATTAACTGTCAGTTTTGCGTCGGATTCGAAAATCTAGACTCACAGGAGAACGACCATAAGGTGCCCGAGGGAGCAATAGACCCTGGGAGACAGGTCGGCCGGAGGACGATGTATTGAATCGCGACGCAATTTGTGTGTTCCATCGTCATGAACAGGCTCTGAACGTTACAATTAACTGTCAGTTTTGCGTCGGATTCGAAAATCTAGTCTCACAGGAGATCGACCATAAGGTGCCCGAGGCAGCAATAGACCCTTGGAGACAGGTCGGCCGGAGGACGATGTATTGAATCGCGACGGGATTTGTGTGTTCCATCGTCATTAACAGGCTCCGAACGTTATAAATTAACTGTCAGTTTTGCGTCGGATTCGAAAATCTAGACTCACAGGAGATCGACCATAAGGTGCCCGAGGCAGCAATAGACCCTTGGAGACAGGTCGGACGGAGGACGATGTATTGAATCGCGACGCGATTTGTGTGTTCCATTGTCATTAATTGGCTCTGAACGTTACAATTAACTGTCAGTTTTGCGTCGGATTCGAAAATCTAGACTCACAGGAGAACGACCATAAGGTGTCCGAGGCAGCACTAGACCCTTGGAGACAAGTCGGCTGGAGGACGATGTATTGAATCGCGACGCGATTTGTGAGTTCCATTGTCATTTACAGGCTCTGAACGTTACAATTAACTGTCAGGTTTGCGTCGGATTCGAAAATCTAGACTCACAGGAGATCGACCATAAGGTGCCCGAGGCAGCAATAGACCCTTGGAGACAGGTCGGCCGGAGGACGATGTATTGAATCGCGACGCAATTTGTGTGTTCCATTGTCATTTAGATGCTCTGAACCTTACAATTAACTGTCAGTTTTGCGTCGGATTCGAAAATCTAGACTCACAGAGGAACGACCATAAGGTGCCCGAGGCAGCACTAGACCCTTGGAGACAAATCGGCTGGAGGACGATGTATTGAATCGCGACGCGATTTGTGTGTTCCATCGTCATTAACAGGCTCTGAACGTTACAATTAACTGTCAGTTTTGGGTCGGAATCGAAAATCTAGACTCACAGGAGAACGACCATAAGGTGCCCGAGGCAGCAATAGACCCTTGGAGACAGGTCGGCCGGAGGACGATGTATTGAAGCGCGACGGGATTTGTGTGTTCCATCGTCATTAACAGGCTCTGAACGTTACAATTAACTGTCAGTTTTGCGTCGGATTCGAAAATCTAGACTCACAGGACATCGACCATAAGGTGCCCGAGGCAGCAATAGACCCTTGGAGACAAGTCGGCTGGAGGACGATGTATTGAATCGCGACGCAATTTGTGTGTTCCATCGTCATTAACAGGCTCTGAACGTTACAATTAACTGCGTCGGATTCGAAATTCTAGACTCACAGGAGATCGACCATAAGGTGCCCGAGGCAGCAATAGACCCTTGGAGACAGGTCGGCCGGAGGACGATGTATTGAATCGCGACGGGATTTGTGTGTTCCATCGTCATTAACAGGCTCTGAACGTTACAATTAACTGTCAGTTTTGCGTCGGATTCCAAAATCTATACTCACAGGAGATCGACCATAAGGTGCCCGAGGCAGCAATAGACCCTTGGAGACAGGTCGGCCGGAGGACGATGTATTGAATCGCGACGCAATTTGTATGTTCCATCGTCATTTTCAGGCTCTGAACGTTACAATTAACTGTCAGTTTTGCGTCGGATTCGAAAATCTAGACTCACAGGAGATCGACCATAAGGTGCCCGAGGCAGCAACAGACCCTTGGAGACAGGTCGGCCGGAGGACGATGTATTGAATCGCGACGCGATTTGTGTGTTCCATCGTCATTAACAGGCTCTGAACGTTACAATTAACTGTCAGTTTTGCGTCGGATTCGAAAATCTAGACTCACAGGAGATCGACCATAAGGTGCCCGAGGCAGCAATAGACTCTTGGAGACAGGTCGGCCGGAGGACGATGTATTGAATCGCGACGAAATTTGTGTGTTCCATCGTCATTAACAGGCTCTGAACCTTACAATTAACTGTCAGTTTTGCGTCGGATTCGAAAATCTAGACTCACAGGAGAACGACCATAAGGTGCCCGAGGCAGCACTAGACCCTTGGAGACAAGTCGGCTGGAGGACGATGTATTGAATCGCGACGCGATTTGTGTGTTCCATCGTCATTAACAGGCTCTGAACGTTACAATCAACTGTCAGTTTTGCGTCGGATTCGAAAATCTAGACTCACAGGAGAACGACCATAAGGTGCCCGAGGCAGCAATAGACCCTTGGAGACAGGTCGGACGGAGGACGATGTATTGAATCGCGACGCAATTTGTGTGTTCCATCGTCATTAACAGGCTCTGAACGTTACAATTAACTGTCAGTTTTGCGTCGGATTGGAAAATCTAGACTCACAGGAGAACGACCATAAGGTGCCCGAGGGAGCAATAGACCCTGGGAGACAGGTCGGCCGGAGGACGATGTATTGAATCGCGACGCAATTTGTGTGTTCCATCGTCATGAACAGGCTCTGAACCTTACAATTAACTGTCAGTTTTGCGTCGGATTCGAAAATCTAGACTCACAGGAGATCGACCATAAGGTGGCCGAGGCAGCAACAGACCCTTGGAGACAGGTCGGCCGGAGGACGATGTATTGAATCGCGACGGGATTTGTGTGTTCCATCGTCATTAACAGGCTCTGAACGTTACAATTAACTGTCAGTTTTGAGTCGGATTCGAAAATCTAGACTCACAGGAGATCGACCATAAGGTGCCCGAGGAAGCAATAGACCCTTGGAGACAGGTCGGCCGGAGGACGATGTATTGAATCGCGACGCAATTTGTGTGTTCCATTGTCATTAAGAGGCTCTGAACCTTACAATTAACTGTCAGTTTTGCGTCGGATTCGAAAATCTAGACTCACAGGAGATCGACCATAAGGTGCCCGAGGCAGCAATAGACCCTTGGAGACAGGTCGGCCGGAGGACGATGTATTGAATCGCGACGGGATTTGTGTGTTCCATCGTCATTAACAGGCTCTGAACGTTACAATTAACTGTCAGTTTTGCGTCGGATGCGAAAATCTAGACTCACAGGAGATCGACCATAAGGTGCCCGAGGCAGCAATAGACTCTTGGAGACAGGTCGGCCGGAGGACGATGTATTGAATCGCGACGGGATTTGTGTGATCCATCGTCATTAACAGGCTCTGAACGTTACAATTAACTGTCAGTTTTGCATCGGATTCGAAAATCTAGACTCACAGGAGATCGACCATAAGGTGCCCGAGGAAGCAATAGACCCTTGGAGACAGGTCGGCCGGAGGACGATGTATTGAATCGCGACGCTATTTGTGTGTTCCATCGTTATTTTCAGGCTCTGAACGTTACAATTAACTGTCAGTTTTGCGTCGGATTCGAAAATCTAGACTCACAGGAGATCGACCATAAGGTGCCCGAGGCAGCAATAGACCCTTGGAGACAGGTCGGCCGGAGGACGATGTATTGAATCGCGACGCGATTTGTGTGTTCCATCGTCATTAACAGGCTCTGAACGTTACAATTAACTGTCAGTTTTGCGTCGGATTCGAAAATCTAGACTCACAGGAGATCGACCATAAGGTGCCCGAGGCAGCAATAGACTCTTGGAGACAGGGCGGCCGGAGGACGATGTATTGAATCGCGACGGGATTTGTGTGTTCCATCGTCATTAACAGGCTCTGAACCTTACAATTAACTGTCAGTTTTGCGTCGGATTCGAAAATCTAGACTCACAGGAGAACGACCATAAGGTGCCCGAGGCAGCACTAGACCCTTGGAACAAGTCGGCTGGAGGACGATGTATTGAATCGCGACGCGATTTGTGTGTTCCATCGTCATTAACAGGCTCTGAACGTTACAATCAACTGTCAGTTTTGCGTCGGATTCGAAAATCTAGACTCACAGGAGAACGACCATAAGGTGCCCGAGGCAGCAATAGACCCTTGGAGACAGGTCGGCCGGAGGACGATGTATTGAATCGCGACGCAATTTGTGTGTTCCATCGTCATTAACAGGCTCTGAACCTTACAATTAACTGTCAGTTTTGCGTCGGATTCGAAAATCTAGACTCACAGGAGATCGACCATAAGGTGGCCGAGGCAGCAATAGACCGTTTGAGACAGGTCGGCCGGAGGACGATGTATTGAATCGCGACGGGATTTGTGTGTTCCATCGTCATTAACAGGCTCTGAACGTTACAATTAACTGTCAGTTTTGCGTCGGATGCGAAAATCTAGACTCACAGGAGATCGACCATAAGGTGCCCGAGGCAGCACTAGACCCTTGGAGACAAGTCGGCTGGAGGACGATGTATTGAATCGCGACGCGATTTGTGTGTTCCATCGTCATTAACAGGCTCTGAACGTCAGTCAGTCAACGTCAACTGTCAGTTTTGCGTCGGATTCGAAAATCTAGACTCACAGGAGAACGACCATAAGGTGCCCGACGGAGCAATAGACCCTGGGAGACAGGTCGGCCGGAGGACGATGTATTGAATCGCGACGCAATTTGTGTGTTCCATCGTCATGAACAGGCTCTGAACCTTACAATTAACTATCAGTATTGCGTCGGATTCGAAAATCTAGACTCACAGGAGATCGACCATAAGGTGGCCGAGGCAGCAATAGACCGTTTGAGACAGGTCGGCCGGAGGACGATGTATTGAATCGCGACGGGATTTGTGTGTTCCATCGTCATTAACAGGCTCTGAACGTTACAATTAACTGTCAGTTTTGCGTCGGATGCGAAAATCTAGACTCACAGGAGATCGACCATAAGGTGCCAGAGGCAGCAATTGACCCTTGGAGACAGGTCGGCCGGAGGACGATGTATTGAATCGCTACGCGATTTGTGTGTTCCATCGTCATTAACAGGCTCTGAACGTTACAATTAACTGTCAGTTTTGCGTCGGGTTCGAAAATCTAGACTCACAGGAGATCGACCATAAGGTGCCCGAGGCAGCAATAGACCCTTGGAGACAGGTCGGCCGGAGGACGATGTATTGAATCGCGACGCAATTTGTGTGTTCCATCGTCATTAACAGGCTCTGAACGTTATAAATTAATTGTCAGTTTTGCGTCGGATTCGAAAATCTAGACTCACAGGAGATCGACCATAAGGTGCCCGAGGCAGCAATAGACCCTTGGAGACAGGTCGGCCGGAGGACGATGTATTGAATCGCGACGCGATTTGTGTGTTCCATTGTCATTTAGATGCTCTGAACCTTACAATTAACTGTCAGTTTTGCGTCGGATTCGAAAATCTAGACTCACAGGAGAACGACCATAAGGTGCCCGAGGCAGCACTAGACTCTTGGAGACAAATCGGCTGGAGGACGATGTATTGAATCGCCACGCGATTTGTGTGTTCCATCGTCATTAACAGGCTCTGAACGTTACAATTAACTGTCAGTTTTGCGTCGGATTCGAAAATCTAGACTCACAGGAGAACGACCATAAGGTGCCCGAGGCAGCAATAGACCCTTGGAGACAGGTCGGCCGGAGGACGATGTATTGAAGCGCGACGGGATTTGTGTGTTCCATCGTCATTAACAGGCTCTGAACGTTACAATTAACTGTCAGTTTTGCGTCGGATTCGAAAATCTAGACTCACAGGAGATCGACCATAAGGTGCCCGAGGCAGCAATAGACCCTTGGAGACAAGTCGGCTGGAGGACGATGTATTGAATCGCGACGCAATTTGTGTGTTCCATCGTCATTAACAGGCTCTGAACGTTACAATTAACTGCGTCGGATTCGAAATTCTAGACTCACAGGAGATCGACCATAAGGTGCCCGAGGCAGCAATAGACCCTTGGAGACATGTCGGCCGGAGGACGATGCATTGAATCGCGACGCAATTTGTGTGTTCCATCGTCATTAACAGGCTCTGAACGTTACAATTAACTGTCAGTTTTGCGTCGGATTCGAAAATCTAGACTCACAGGAGAACGACCATAAGGTGCCCGAGGCAGCACTAGACCCTTGGAGACAAGTCGGCTGGAGGACGATGTATTGAATCGCGACGCGATTTGTGTGTTCCATCGTCATTAACAGGCTCTGAACGTTACAATCAACTGTCAGTTTTGCGTCGGATTCGAAAATCTAGACTCACAGGAGAACGACCATAAGGTGCCCGAGGCAGCAATAGACCCTTGGAGACAGGTCGGCCGGAGGACGATGTATTGAATCGCGACGCAATTTGTGTGCTCCATCGTCATTAACAGGCTCTGAACGTTACAATTATCTGTCAGTTTTGCGTCGGATTCGAAAATCTAGACTCACAGGAGAACGACCATAAGGTGCCCGAGGGAGCAATAGACCCTGGGAGACAGGTCGGCCGGAGGACGATGTATTGAATCACGACGCAATTTGTGTGTTCCATCGTCATGAACAGGCTCTGAACCTTACAATTAACTGTCAGTTTTGCGTCGGATTCGAAAATCTAGACTCACAGGAGATCGACCATAAGGTGCCCGAGGCAGCAATAGACCCTTGGAGACAGGTCGGCCGGAGGACGATGTATTGAATCGCGACGGGATTTGTGTGTTCCATCGCCATTAACAGGCTCTGAACCTTACAATTAACTGTCAGTTTTGCGTCGGATTCGAAAATCTAGACTCACAGGAGATCGACCATAAGGTGCCCGAGGCAGCAATAGACCCTTGGAGACAGGTCGGCCGGAGGACGATGTATTGAATCGCGACGGGATTTGTGTGTTCCATCGTCATTAACAGGCTCTGAACGTTACAATTAACTGTCAGTTTTGCGTCGGATTCGAAAATGTAGACTCACAGGAGATCGACCATAAGGTGCCCGAGGCAGCAATAGACCCTTGGAGACAGGTCGGCCGGAGGACGATGTATTGAATCGCGACGCTATTTGTGTGTTCCATCGTCATTTTCAGGCTCTGAACGTTACAATTAACTGTCAGTTTTGCGTCGGATTCGAAAATCTAGACTCACAGGAGAACGACCATAAGGTGCCCGAGGCAGCAATAGACCCTTGGAGACAGGTCGGCCGGAGGACGATGTATTGAATCGCGACGCAATTTGTGTGTTCCATCGTCATTAACAGGCTCTGAACGTTACAATTAACTGTCAGTTTTGCGTCGGATTCGAAAATCTAGACTCACAGGAGAACGACCATAAGGTGTCCGAGGCAGCACTAGACCCTTGGAGACAAGTCGGCTGGAGGACGATGTATTGAATCGCGACGCGATTTGTGAGTTCCATTGTCATTTACAGGCTCTGAACGTTACAATTAACTGTCAGGTTTGCGTCGGATTCGAAAATCTAGACTCACAGGAGATCGACCATAAGGTGCCCGAGGCAGCAATAGACCCTTGGAGACAGGTCGGCCGGAGGACGATGTATTGAATCGCGAAGCGATTTGTGTGTTCCATTGTCATTTACAGGCTCTGAACGTTACAATTAACTTTCAGGTTTGCGTCGGATTCGAAAATCTAGACTCACAGGAGATCGACCATAAGGTGCCCGAGGCAGCAATAGACCCTTGGAGACAGGTCGGCCGGAGGACGATGTATTGAATCGCGACGCTATTTGTGTGTTCCATCGTCATTTTCAGGCTCTGAACGTTACAATTAACTGTCAGTTTTGCGTCGGATTCGAAAATCTAGACTCACAGGAGATCGACCATAAGGTGCCCGAGGCAGCAATAGACCCTTGGAGACAGGTCGGCCGGAGGACGATGTATTGAATCGCGACGGGATTTGTGTGTTCCATCGTCATTAACAGGCTCTGAACGTTACAATTAACTGTCAGTTTTGCGTCGGATGCGAAAATCTAGACTCACAGGAGATCGACCATAAGGTGCCCGAGGCAGCAATAGACCCTTGGAGACAGGTCGGCCGGAGGACGATGTATTGAATCGCGACGCAATTTGTGTGTTCCATCGTCATTAACAGGCTCTGAACGTTATAAATTAACTGTCAGTTTTGCGTCGGATTCGAAAATCTAGACTCACAGGAGATCGACCATAAGGTGCCCGAGGCAGCAATAGACCCTTGGAGACAGGTCGGCCGGAGGACGATGTATTGAATCGCGACGCGATTTGTGTGTTCCTTCGTCATTAACAGGCTCTGAACGTTACAATTAACTGTCAGTTTTGCGTCGGATTCGAAAATCTAGACTCACAGGACATCGACCATAAGCTGCCCGAGGCAGCAATAGACCCTTGGAGACAAGTCGGCTGGAGGACGATGTATTGAATCGCGACGCAATTTGTGTGTTCCATCGTCATTAACAGGCTCTGAACGTTACAATTAACTGCGTCGGATTCGAAATTCTAGACTCACAGGAGATCGACCATAAGGTGCCCGAGGCAGCAATAGACCCTTGGAGACATGTCGGCCGGAGGACGATGCATTGAATCGCGACGCGATTTGTGTGTTACATTGTCATTAAGAGGCTCTGAACGTTACAATTAACTGTCAGTTTTGCGTCGGATTCGAAAATCTAGACTCACAGGAGAACGACCATACGGTGTCCGAGGCAGCACTAGACCCTTGGAGACAAGTCGGCTGGAGGACGATGTATTGAATCGCGACGCAATTTGTGTGTTCCATCGTCATGAAGAGGCTCTGAACGTTACAATTAACTGTCAGTTTTGCGTCGGATTCGAAAATCTAGACTCACAGGAGATCGACCATAAGGTGCCCGAGGCAGCAATAGACCCTTGGAGACAGGTCGGCCGGAGGACGATGTATTGAATCGCGACGCAATTTGTGTGTTCCATCGTCATTAACAGGCTCTGAACGTTACAATTAACTGTCAGTTTTGCGTCGGATTCGAAAATCTAGACTCACAGGAGAACGACCATAAGGTGCCCGAGGCAGCACTAGACCCTTGGAGACAAGTCGGCTGGAGGACGATGTATTGAATCGCGACGCGATTTGTGTGTTCCATCGTCATTAACAGGCTCTGAACGTTACAATCAACTGTCAGTTTTGCGTCGGATTCGAAAATCTAGACTCACAGGAGAACGACCATAAGGTGCCCGAGGCAGCAATAGACCCTTGGAGACAGGTCGGCCGGAGGACGATGTATTGAATCGCGACGCAATTTGTGTGCTCCATCGTCATTAACAGGCTCTGAACGTTACAATTATCTGTCAGTTTTGCGTCGGATTCGAAAATCTAGACTCACAGGAGAACGACCATAAGGTGCCCGAGGGAGCAATAGACCCTGGGAGACAGGTCGGCCGGAGGACGATGTATTGAATCACGACGCAATTTGTGTGTTCCATCGTCATGAACAGGCTCTGAACCTTACAATTAACTGTCAGTTTTGCGTCGGATTCGAAAATCTAGACTCACAGGAGATCGACCATAAGGTGCCCGAGGCAGCAATAGACCCTTGGAGACAGGTCGGCCGGAGGACGATGTATTGAATCGCGACGCAATTTGTGTGTTCCATCGTCATTAACAGGCTCTGAACGTTATAAATTAACTGTCAGTTTTGCGTCGGATTCGAAAATCTAGACTCACAGGAGATCGACCATAAGGTGCCCGAGGCAGCAATAGACCCTTGGAGACAGGTCGGCCGGAGGACGATGTATTGAATCGCGACGCGATTTGTGTGTTCCATTGTCATTTACAGGCTCTGAACGTTACAATTAACTGTCAGGTTTGCGTCGGATTCGAAAATCTAGACTCACAGGAGATCGACCATAAGGTGCCCGAGGCAGCAATAGACCCTTGGAGACAGGTCGGCCGGAGGACGATGTATTGAATCGCGTCGCAATTTGTGTGTTCCATTGTCATTTAGATGCTCTGAACCTTACAATTAACTGTCAGTTTTGCGTCGGATTCGAAAATCTAGACTCACAGAAGAACGACCATAAGGTGCCCGAGGCAGCACTAGACCCGTGGAGACAAATCGGCTGGAGGACGATGTATTGAATCGCGACGCGATTTGTGTGTTCCATCGTCATTAACAGGCTCTGAACGTTACAATTAACTGTCAGTTTTGCGTCGGATTCGAAAATCTAGACTCACAGGAGAACGACCATAAGGTGCCCGAGGCAGCAATAGACCCTTGGAGACAGGTCGGCCGGAGGACGATGTATTGAATCGCGACGCAATTTGTGTGTTCCATCGTCATTAACAGGCTCTGAACGTTACAATTAACTGTCAGTTTTGCGTCGGATTCGAAAATCTAGACTCACAGGAGAACGACCATAAGGTGCCCGAGGGAGCAATAGACCCTGGGAGACAGGTCGGCCGGAGGACGATGTATTGAATCGCGACGCAATTTGTGTGTTCCATCGTCATGTACAGGCTCTGAACCTTACAATTAACTGTCAGTTTTGCGTCGGATTCGAAAATCTAGACTCACAGGAGAACGACCATAAGGTGCCCGAGGCAGCAATAGACCCTTGGTGACATGTCGGCCGGAGGACGATGCATTGAATCGCGACGCGATTTGTGTGTTCCATTGTCATTAAGAGGCTCTGAACGTTACAATTAACTGTCAGTTTTGCGTCGGATTCGAAAATCTAGACTCACAGGAGAACGACCATACGGTGTCCGAGGCAGCACTAGACCCTTGGAGACAAGTCGGCTGGAGGACGATGTATTGAATCGCGACGCAATTTGTGTGTTCCATCGTCATGAAGAGGCTCTGAGAGTTACAATTAACTGTCAGTTTTGCGTCGGATTCGAAAATCTAGACTCACAGGAGATCGACCATAAGGTGCACGAGGCAGCAATAGACCCTTGGAGACAGGTCGGCCGGAGGACGATGTATTGAATCGCGACGCGATTTGTGTGTTCCATCGTCATTAACAGGCTCTGAACGTTACAATTAACTGTCAGTTTTGCGTCGGATTCGAAAATCTAGACTCACAGGAGATCGACCATAAGGTGCCCGAGGCAGCAATGGACTCTTGGAGACAGGTCGGCCGGAGGACGATGTATTGAATCGCGACGCAATTTGTGTGTTCCATCGTCATTAACAGGCTCTGAACCTTACAATTAACTGTCAGTTTTGCGTCGGATTCGAAAATCTAGACTCACAGGAGAACGATCATAAGGTGCCCGAGGCAGCACTAGACCCTTGGAGACAAGTCGGCTGGAGGACGATGTATTGAATCGCGACGCGATTTGTGTGTTCCATCGTCATTAACAGGTTCTGAACGTTACAATCAACTGTCAGTTTTGCGTCGGATTCGAAAATCTAGACTCACAGGAGAACGACCATAAGGTGCCCGAGGCAGCAATTGACCCTTGGAGACAGGTCGGCCGGAGGACGATGTATTGAATCGCGACGCGATTTGTGTGTTCCATCGTCATTAACAGGCTCTGAACGTTACAATTAACTGTCAGTTTTGCGTCGGGTTCGAAAATCTAGACTCACAGGAGATCGACCATAAGGTGCCCGAGGCAGCAATAGACCCTTGGAGACAGGTCGGCCGGAGGACGATGTATTGAATCGCGACGCAATTTGTGTGTTCCATCGTCATTAACAGGCTCTGAACGTTACAATTAACTGTCAGTTTTGCGTCGGATTAGAAAATCTAGACTCACAGGAGAACGACCATAAGGTGTCCGAGGCAGCACTAGACCCTTGGAGACAAGTCGGCTGGAGGACGATGTATTGAATCGCGACGCGATTTGTGAGTTCCATTGTCATTTACAGGCTGTGAACGTTACAATTAACTGTCAGTTTTGCGTCGGATTCGAGAATCTAGACTCACAGGAGAACGACCATAAGGTGTCCGAGGCAGCACTAGACCCTTGGAGACAAGTCGGCTGGAGGACGATGTATTGAATCGCGACGCGATTTGTGAGTTCCATTGTCATTTACAGGCTCTGAACGTTACAATTAACTGTCAGGTTTGCGTCGGATTCGAAAATCTAGACTCACAGGAGATCGACCATAAGGTGCCCGAGGCAGCAATAGACCCTTGGAGACAGGTCGGCCGGAGGACGATGTATTGAATCGCGACGCTATTTGTGTGTTCCATCGTCATTTTCAGGCTCTGAACGTTACAATTAACTGTCAGTTAGGCGTCGGATTCGAAAATCTAGACTCACAGGAGATCGACCATAAGGTGCCCGAGGCAGCAATAGACCCTTGGAGACAGGTCGGCCGGAGGACGATGTATTGAATCGCGACGCAATTTGTGTGTTCCATCGTCATTAACAGGCTCTGAACGTTATAAATTAACTGTCAGTTTTGCGTCGGATTCGAAAATCTAGACTCACAGGAGATCGACCATAAGGTGCCCGAGGCAGCAATAGACCCTTGGAGACAGGTCGGCCGGAGGACGATGTATTGAATCGCGACGCGATTTGTGTGTTCCATTGTCATTAATTGGCTCTGAACGTTACAATTAACTGTCAGTTTTGCGTCGGATTCGAAAATCTAGACTCACAGGAGAACGACCATAAGGTGTCCGAGGCAGCACTAGACCCTTGGAGAAAAGTCGGCTGGAGGACGATGTATTGAATCGCGACGCGATTTGTGAGTTCTATTGTCATTTACAGGCTCTGAACGTTACAATTAACTGTCAGGTTTGCGTCGGATTCGAAAATCTAGACTCACAGGAGATCGACCATAAGGTGCCCGAGGCAGCAATAGACCCTTGGAGACAGGTCGACCGGAGGACGATGTATTGAATCGCGACGCAATTTGTGTGTTCCATTGTCATTTAGATGCTCTGAACCTTACAATTAACTGTCAGTTTTGCGTCGGATTCGAAAATCTAGACTCACAGAGGAACGACCATAAGGTGCCCGAGGCAGCACTAGACCCTTGGAGACAAATCGGCTGGAGGACGATGTATTGAATCGCGACGCGATTTGTGTGTTCCATCGTCATTAACAGGCTCTGAACGTTACAATTAACTGTCAGTTTTGCGACGGATTCGAAAATCTAGACTCACAGGAGAACGACCATAAGGTGCCCGAGGCAGCAATAGACCCTTGGAGACAGGTCGGCCGGAGGACGATGTATTGAATCGCGACGCAATTTGTGTGTTCCATCGTCATTAACAGGCTCTGAACGTTACAATTAACTGTCAGTTTTGCGTCGGATTCGAAAATCTAGACTCACAGGAGAACGACCATAAGGTGCCCGAGGCAGCACTAGACCCTTGGAGACAAGTCGGCTGGAGGACGATGTATTGAATCGCGACGCGATTTGTGTGTTCCATCGTCATTAACAGGCTCTGAACGTTACAATCAACTGTCAGTTTTGCGTCGGATTCGAAAATCTAGACTCACAGGAGAACGACCATAAGGTGCCCGAGGCAGCAATAGACCCTTGGAGACAGGTCGGCCGGAGGACGATGTATTGAATCGCGACGCAATTTGTGTGCTCCATCGTCATTAACAGGCTCTGAACGTTACAATTATCTGTCAGTTTTGCGTCGGATTCGAAAATCTAGACTCACAGGAGAACGACCATAAGGTGCCCGAGGGAGCAATAGACCCTGGGAGACAGGTCGGCCGGAGGACGATGTATTGAATCACGACGCAATTTGTGTGTTCCATCGTCATGAACAGGCTCTGAACCTTACAATTAACTGTCAGTTTTGCGTCGGATTCGAAAATCTAGACTCACAGGAGATCGACCATAAGGTGCCCGAGGCAGCAATAGACCCTTGGAGACAGGTCGGCCGGAGGACGATGTATTGAATCGCGACGCAATTTGTGTGTTCCATCGTCATTAACAGGCTCTGAACGTTATAAATTAACTGTCAGTTTTGCGTCGGATTCGAAAATCTAGACTCACAGGAGATCGACCATAAGGTGCCCGAGGCAGCAATAGACCCTTGGAGACAGGTCGGCCGGAGGACGATGTATTGAATCGCGACGCGATTTGTGTGTTCCATTGTCATTTACAGGCTCTGAACGTTACAATTAACTGTCAGGTTTGCGTCGGATTCGAAAATCTAGACTCACAGGAGATCGACCATAAGGTGCCCGAGGCAGCAATAGACCCTTGGAGACAGGTCGGCCGGAGGACGATGTATTGAATCGCGTCGCAATTTGTGTGTTCCATTGTCATTTAGATGCTCTGAACCTTACAATTAACTGTCAGTTTTGCGTCGGATTCGAAAATCTAGACTCACAGAAGAACGACCATAAGGTGCCCGAGGCAGCACTAGACCCGTGGAGACAAATCGGCTGGAGGACGATGTATTGAATCGCGACGCGATTTGTGTGTTCCATCGTCATTAACAGGCTCTGAACGTTACAATTAACTGTCAGTTTTGCGTCGGATTCGAAAATCTAGACTCACAGGAGAACGACCATAAGGTGCCCGAGGCAGCAATAGACCCTTGGAGACAGGTCGGCCGGAGGACGATGTATTGAATCGCGACGCAATTTGTGTGTTCCATCGTCATTAACAGGCTCTGAACGTTACAATTAACTGTCAGTTTTGCGTCGGATTCGAAAATCTAGACTCACAGGAGAACGACCATAAGGTGCCCGAGGGAGCAATAGACCCTGGGAGACAGGTCGGCCGGAGGACGATGTATTGAATCGCGACGCAATTTGTGTGTTCCATCGTCATGTACAGGCTCTGAACCTTACAATTAACTGTCAGTTTTGCGTCGGATTCGAAAATCTAGACTCACAGGAGAACGACCATAAGGTGCCCGAGGCAGCAATAGACCCTTGGTGACATGTCGGCCGGAGGACGATGCATTGAATCGCGACGCGATTTGTGTGTTCCATTGTCATTAAGAGGCTCTGAACGTTACAATTAACTGTCAGTTTTGCGTCGGATTCGAAAATCTAGACTCACAGGAGAACGACCATACGGTGTCCGAGGCAGCACTAGACCCTTGGAGACAAGTCGGCTGGAGGACGATGTATTGAATCGCGACGCAATTTGTGTGTTCCATCGTCATGAAGAGGCTCTGAGAGTTACAATTAACTGTCAGTTTTGCGTCGGATTCGAAAATCTAGACTCACAGGAGATCGACCATAAGGTGCACGAGGCAGCAATAGACCCTTGGAGACAGGTCGGCCGGAGGACGATGTATTGAATCGCGACGCGATTTGTGTGTTCCATCGTCATTAACAGGCTCTGAACGTTACAATTAACTGTCAGTTTTGCGTCGGATTCGAAAATCTAGACTCACAGGAGATCGACCATAAGGTGCCCGAGGCAGCAATGGACTCTTGGAGACAGGTCGGCCGGAGGACGATGTATTGAATCGCGACGCAATTTGTGTGTTCCATCGTCATTAACAGGCTCTGAACCTTACAATTAACTGTCAGTTTTGCGTCGGATTCGAAAATCTAGACTCACAGAGGAACGACCATAAGGTGCCCGAGGCAGCACTAGACCCTTGGAGACAAATCGGCTGGAGGACGATGTATTGAATCGCGACGCGATTTGTGTGTTCCATCGTCATTAACAGGCTCTGAACGTTACAATTAACTGTCAGTTTTGCGACGGATTCGAAAATCTAGACTCACAGGAGAACGACCATAAGGTGCCCGAGGCAGCAATAGACCCTTGGAGACAGGTCGGCCGGAGGACGATGTATTGAATCGCGACGCAATTTGTGTGTTCCATCGTCATTAACAGGCTCTGAACGTTACAATTAACTGTCAGTTTTGCGTCGGATTCGAAAATCTAGACTCACAGGAGAACGACCATAAGGTGCCCGAGGCAGCACTAGACCCTTGGAGACAAGTCGGCTGGAGGACGATGTATTGAATCGCGACGCGATTTGTGTGTTCCATCGTCATTAACAGGCTCTGAACGTTACAATCAACTGTCAGTTTTGCGTCGGATTCGAAAATCTAGACTCACAGGAGAACGACCATAAGGTGCCCGAGGCAGCAATAGACCCTTGGAGACAGGTCGGCCGGAGGACGATGTATTGAATCGCGACGCAATTTGTGTGCTCCATCGTCATTAACAGGCTCTGAACGTTACAATTATCTGTCAGTTTTGCGTCGGATTCGAAAATCTAGACTCACAGGAGAACGACCATAAGGTGCCCGAGGGAGCAATAGACCCTGGGAGACAGGTCGGCCGGAGGACGATGTATTGAATCACGACGCAATTTGTGTGTTCCATCGTCATGAACAGGCTCTGAACCTTACAATTAACTGTCAGTTTTGCGTCGGATTCGAAAATCTAGACTCACAGGAGATCGACCATAAGGTGCCCGAGGCAGCAATAGACCCTTGGAGACAGGTCGGCCGGAGGACGATGTATTGAATCGCGACGCAATTTGTGTGTTCCATCGTCATTAACAGGCTCTGAACGTTATAAATTAACTGTCAGTTTTGCGTCGGATTCGAAAATCTAGACTCACAGGAGATCGACCATAAGGTGCCCGAGGCAGCAATAGACCCTTGGAGACAGGTCGGCCGGAGGACGATGTATTGAATCGCGACGCGATTTGTGTGTTCCATTGTCATTTACAGGCTCTGAACGTTACAATTAACTGTCAGGTTTGCGTCGGATTCGAAAATCTAGACTCACAGGAGATCGACCATAAGGTGCCCGAGGCAGCAATAGACCCTTGGAGACAGGTCGGCCGGAGGACGATGTATTGAATCGCGTCGCAATTTGTGTGTTCCATTGTCATTTAGATGCTCTGAACCTTACAATTAACTGTCAGTTTTGCGTCGGATTCGAAAATCTAGACTCACAGAAGAACGACCATAAGGTGCCCGAGGCAGCACTAGACCCGTGGAGACAAATCGGCTGGAGGACGATGTATTGAATCGCGACGCGATTTGTGTGTTCCATCGTCATTAACAGGCTCTGAACGTTACAATTAACTGTCAGTTTTGCGTCGGATTCGAAAATCTAGACTCACAGGAGAACGACCATAAGGTGCCCGAGGCAGCAATAGACCCTTGGAGACAGGTCGGCCGGAGGACGATGTATTGAATCGCGACGCAATTTGTGTGTTCCATCGTCATTAACAGGCTCTGAACGTTACAATTAACTGTCAGTTTTGCGTCGGATTCGAAAATCTAGACTCACAGGAGAACGACCATAAGGTGCCCGAGGGAGCAATAGACCCTGGGAGACAGGTCGGCCGGAGGACGATGTATTGAATCGCGACGCAATTTGTGTGTTCCATCGTCATGTACAGGCTCTGAACCTTACAATTAACTGTCAGTTTTGCGTCGGATTCGAAAATCTAGACTCACAGGAGAACGACCATAAGGTGCCCGAGGCAGCAATAGACCCTTGGTGACATGTCGGCCGGAGGACGATGCATTGAATCGCGACGCGATTTGTGTGTTCCATTGTCATTAAGAGGCTCTGAACGTTACAATTAACTGTCAGTTTTGCGTCGGATTCGAAAATCTAGACTCACAGGAGAACGACCATACGGTGTCCGAGGCAGCACTAGACCCTTGGAGACAAGTCGGCTGGAGGACGATGTATTGAATCGCGACGCAATTTGTGTGTTCCATCGTCATGAAGAGGCTCTGAGAGTTACAATTAACTGTCAGTTTTGCGTCGGATTCGAAAATCTAGACTCACAGGAGATCGACCATAAGGTGCACGAGGCAGCAATAGACCCTTGGAGACAGGTCGGCCGGAGGACGATGTATTGAATCGCGACGCGATTTGTGTGTTCCATCGTCATTAACAGGCTCTGAACGTTACAATTAACTGTCAGTTTTGCGTCGGATTCGAAAATCTAGACTCACAGGAGATCGACCATAAGGTGCCCGAGGCAGCAATGGACTCTTGGAGACAGGTCGGCCGGAGGACGATGTATTGAATCGCGACGCAATTTGTGTGTTCCATCGTCATTAACAGGCTCTGAACCTTACAATTAACTGTCAGTTTTGCGTCGGATTCGAAAATCTAGACTCACAGGAGAACGATCATAAGGTGCCCGAGGCAGCACTAGACCCTTGGAGACAAGTCGGCTGGAGGACGATGTATTGAATCGCGACGCGATTTGTGTGTTCCATCGTCATTAACAGGTTCTGAACGTTACAATCAACTGTCAGTTTTGCGTCGGATTCGAAAATCTAGACTCACAGGAGAACGACCATAAGGTGCCCGAGGCAGCAATTGACCCTTGGAGACAGGTCGGCCGGAGGACGATGTATTGAATCGCGACGCGATTTGTGTGTTCCATCGTCATTAACAGGCTCTGAACGTTACAATTAACTGTCAGTTTTGCGTCGGGTTCGAAAATCTAGACTCACAGGAGATCGACCATAAGGTGCCCGAGGCAGCAATAGACCCTTGGAGACAGGTCGGCCGGAGGACGATGTATTGAATCGCGACGCAATTTGTGTGTTCCATCGTCATTAACAGGCTCTGAACGTTACAATTAACTGTCAGGTTTGCGTCGGATTCGAAAATCTAGACTCACAGGAGATCGACCATAAGGTGCCCGAGGCAGCAATAGACCCTTGGAGACAGGTCGGCCGGAGGACGATGTATTGAATCGCGTCGCAATTTGTGTGTTCCATTGTCATTTAGATGCTCTGAACCTTACAATTAACTGTCAGTTTTGCGTCGGATTCGAAAATCTAGACTCACAGAAGAACGACCATAAGGTGCCCGAGGCAGCACTAGACCCGTGGAGACAAATCGGCTGGAGGACGATGTATTGAATCGCGACGCGATTTGTGTGTTCCATCGTCATTAACAGGCTCTGAACGTTACAATTAACTGTCAGTTTTGCGTCGGATTCGAAAATCTAGACTCACAGGAGAACGACCATAAGGTGCCCGAGGCAGCAATAGACCCTTGGAGACAGGTCGGCCGGAGGACGATGTATTGAATCGCGACGCAATTTGTGTGTTCCATCGTCATTAACAGGCTCTGAACGTTACAATTAACTGTCAGTTTTGCGTCGGATTCGAAAATCTAGACTCACAGGAGAACGACCATAAGGTGCCCGAGGGAGCAATAGACCCTGGGAGACAGGTCGGCCGGAGGACGATGTATTGAATCGCGACGCAATTTGTGTGTTCCATCGTCATGTACAGGCTCTGAACCTTACAATTAACTGTCAGTTTTGCGTCGGATTCGAAAATCTAGACTCACAGGAGAACGACCATAAGGTGCCCGAGGCAGCAATAGACCCTTGGTGACATGTCGGCCGGAGGACGATGCATTGAATCGCGACGCGATTTGTGTGTTCCATTGTCATTAAGAGGCTCTGAACGTTACAATTAACTGTCAGTTTTGCGTCGGATTCGAAAATCTAGACTCACAGGAGAACGACCATACGGTGTCCGAGGCAGCACTAGACCCTTGGAGACAAGTCGGCTGGAGGACGATGTATTGAATCGCGACGCAATTTGTGTGTTCCATCGTCATGAAGAGGCTCTGAGAGTTACAATTAACTGTCAGTTTTGCGTCGGATTCGAAAATCTAGACTCACAGGAGATCGACCATAAGGTGCACGAGGCAGCAATAGACCCTTGGAGACAGGTCGGCCGGAGGACGATGTATTGAATCGCGACGCGATTTGTGTGTTCCATCGTCATTAACAGGCTCTGAACGTTACAATTAACTGTCAGTTTTGCGTCGGATTCGAAAATCTAGACTCACAGGAGATCGACCATAAGGTGCCCGAGGCAGCAATGGACTCTTGGAGACAGGTCGGCCGGAGGACGATGTATTGAATCGCGACGCAATTTGTGTGTTCCATCGTCATTAACAGGCTCTGAACCTTACAATTAACTGTCAGTTTTGCGTCGGATTCGAAAATCTAGACTCACAGGAGAACGATCATAAGGTGCCCGAGGCAGCACTAGACCCTTGGAGACAAGTCGGCTGGAGGACGATGTATTGAATCGCGACGCGATTTGTGTGTTCCATCGTCATTAACAGGTTCTGAACGTTACAATCAACTGTCAGTTTTGCGTCGGATTCGAAAATCTAGACTCACAGGAGAACGACCATAAGGTGCCCGAGGCAGCAATTGACCCTTGGAGACAGGTCGGCCGGAGGACGATGTATTGAATCGCGACGCGATTTGTGTGTTCCATCGTCATTAACAGGCTCTGAACGTTACAATTAACTGTCAGTTTTGCGTCGGGTTCGAAAATCTAGACTCACAGGAGATCGACCATAAGGTGCCCGAGGCAGCAATAGACCCTTGGAGACAGGTCGGCCGGAGGACGATGTATTGAATCGCGACGCAATTTGTGTGTTCCATCGTCATTAACAGGCTCTGAACGTTACAATTAACTGTCAGTTTTGCGTCGGATTCGAAAATCTAGACTCACAGGAGAACGACCATAAGGTGTCCGAGGCAGCACTAGACCCTTGGAGACAAGTCGGCTGGAGGACGATGTATTGAATCGCGACGCGATTTGTGAGTTCCATTGTCATTTACAGGCTGTGAACGTTACAATTAACTGTCAGTTTTGCGTCGGATTCGAAAATCTAGACTCACAGGAGAACGACCATAAGGTGTCCGAGGCAGCACTAGACCCTTGGAGACAAGTCGGCTGGAGGACGATGTATTGAATCGCGACGCGATTTGTGAGTTCCATTGTCATTTACAGGCTCTGAACGTTACAATTAACTGTCAGGTTTGCGTCGGATTCGAAAATCTAGACTCACAGGAGATCGACCATAAGGTGCCCGAGGCAGCAATAGACCCTTGGAGACAGGTCGGCCGGAGGACGATGTATTGAATCGCGAAGCGATTTGTGTGTTCCATTGTCATTTACAGGCTCTGAACGTTACAATTAACTGTCAGGTTTGCGTCGGATTCGAAAATCTAGACTCACAGGAGATCGACCATAAGGTGCCCGAGGCAGCAATAGACCCTTGGAGACAGGTCGGCCGGAGGACGATGTATTGAATCGCGACGCTATTTGTGTGTTCCATCGTCATTTTCAGGCTCTGAACGTTACAATTAACTGTCAGTTAGGCGTCGGATTCGAAAATCTAGACTCACAGGAGATCGACCATAAGGTGCCCGAGGCAGCAATAGACCCTTGGAGACAGGTCGGCCGGAGGACGATGTATTGAATCGCGACGCTATTTGTGTGTTCCATCGTCATTTTCAGGCTCTGAACGTTACAATTAACTGTCAGTTTTGCGTCGGATTCGAAAATCTAGACTCACAGGAGATCGACCATAAGGTGCCCGAGGCAGCAATAGACCCTTGGAGACAGGTCGGCCGGAGGACGATGTATTGAATCGCGACGGGATTTGTGTGTTCCATCGTCATTAACAGGCTCTGAACGTTACAATTAACTGTCAGTTTTGCGTCGGATGCGAAAATCTAGACTCACAGGAGATCGACCATAAGGTGCCCGAGGCAGCAATAGACCCTTGGAGACAGGTCGGCCGGAGGACGATGTATTGAATCGCGACGCAATTTGTGTGTTCCATCGTCATTAACAGGCTCTGAACGTTATAAATTAACTGTCAGTTTTGCGTCGGATTCGAAAATCTAGACTCACAGGAGATCGACCATAAGGTGCCCGAGGCAGCAATAGACCCTTGGAGACAGGTCGGCCGGAGGACGATGTATTGAATCGCGACGCGATTTGTGTGTTCCATTGTCATTAATTGGTTCTGAACGTTACAATTAACTGTCAGTTTTGCGTCGGATTCGAAAATCTAGACTCACAGGAGAACGACCATAAGGTGTCCGAGGCAGCACTAGACCCTTGGAGAAAAGTCGGCTGGAGGACGATGTATTGAATCGCGACGCGATTTGTGAGTTCCATTGTCATTTACAGGCTCTGAACGTTACAATTAACTGTCAGGTTTGCGTCGGATTCGAAAATCTAGACTCACAGGAGATCGACCATAAGGTGCCCGAGGCAGCAATAGACCCTTGGAGACAGGTCGACCGGAGGACGATGTATTGAATCGCGACGCAATTTGTGTGTTCCATTGTCATTTAGATGCTCTGAACCTTACAATTAACTGTCAGTTTTGCGTCGGATTCGAAAATCTAGACTCACAGAGGAACGACCATAAGGTGCCCGAGGCAGCACTAGACCCTTGGAGACAAATCGGCTGGAGGACGATGTATTGAATCGCGACGCGATTTGTGTGTTCCATCGTCATTAACAGGCTCTGAACGTTACAATTAACTGTCAGTTTTGCGACGGATTCGAAAATCTAGACTCACAGGAGAACGACCATAAGGTGCCCGAGGCAGCAATAGACCCTTGGAGACAGGTCGGCCGGAGGACGATGTATTGAATCGCGACGCAATTTGTGTGTTCCATCGTCATTAACAGGCTCTGAACGTTACAATTAACTGTCAGTTTTGCGTCGGATTCGAAAATCTAGACTCACAGGAGAACGACCATAAGGTGCCCGAGGCAGCACTAGACCCTTGGAGACAAGTCGGCTGGAGGACGATGTATTGAATCGCGACGCGATTTGTGTTTTCCATCGTCATTAACAGGCTCTGAACGTTACAATCAACTGTCAGTTTTGCGTCGGATTCGAAAATCTAGACTCACAGGAGAACGACCATAAGGTGCCCGAGGCAGCAATAGACCCTTGGAGACAGGTCGGCCGGAGGACGATGTATTGAATCGCGACGCAATTTGTGTGCTCCATCGTCATTAACAGGCTCTGAACGTTACAATTATCTGTCAGTTTTGCGTCGGATTCGAAAATCTAGACTCACAGGAGAACGACCATAAGGTGCCCGAGGGAGCAATAGACCCTGGGAGACAGGTCGGCCGGAGGACGATGTATTGAATCACGACGCAATTTGTGTGTTCCATCGTCATGAACAGGCTCTGAACCTTACAATTAACTGTCAGTTTTGCGTCGGATTCGAAAATCTAGACTCACAGGAGATCGACCATAAGGTGCCCGAGGCAGCAATAGACCCTTGGAGACAGGTCGGCCGGAGGACGATGTATTGAATCGCGACGCAATTTGTGTGTTCCATCGTCATTAACAGGCTCTGAACGTTATAAATTAACTGTCAGTTTTGCGTCGGATTCGAAAATCTAGACTCACAGGAGATCGACCATAAGGTGCCCGAGGCAGCAATAGACCCTTGGAGACAGGTCGGCCGGAGGACGATGTATTGAATCGCGACGCAATTTGTGTGTTCCATTGTCATTTACAGGCTCTGAACGTTACAATTAACTGTCAGGTTTGCGTCGGATTCGAAAATCTAGACTCACAGGAGATCGACCATAAGGTGCCCGAGGCAGCAATAGACCCTTGGAGACAGGTCGGCCGGAGGACGATGTATTGAATCGCGTCGCAATTTGTGTGTTCCATTGTCATTTAGATGCTCTGAACCTTACAATTAACTGTCAGTTTTGCGTCGGATTCGAAAATCTAGACTCACAGAAGAACGACCATAAGGTGCCCGAGGCAGCAATAGACCCTTGGAGACAGGTCGGCCGGAGGACGATGTATTGAATCGCGACGCAATTTGTGTGTTCCATCGTCATTAACAGGCTCTGAACGTTACAATTAACTGTCAGTTTTGCGTCGGATTCGAAAATCTAGACTCACAGGAGAACGACCATAAGGTGCCCGAGGGAGCAATAGACCCTGGGAGACAGGTCGGCCGGAGGACGATGTATTGAATCGCGACGCAATTTGTGTGTTCCATCGTCATGTACAGGCTCTGAACCTTACAATTAACTGTCAGTTTTGCGTCGGATTCGAAAATCTAGACTCACAGGAGAACGACCATAAGGTGCCCGAGGCAGCAATAGACCCTTGGAGACATGTCGGCCGGAGGACGATGCATTGAATCGCGACGCGATTTGTGTGTTCCATTGTCATTAAGAGGCTCTGAACGTTACAATTAACTGTCAGTTTTGCGTCGGATTCGAAAATCTAGACTCACAGGAGAACGACCATACGGTGTCCGAGGCAGCACTAGACCCTTGGAGACAAGTCGGCTGGAGGACGATGTATTGAATCGCGACGCTATTTGTGTGTTCCATCGTCATGAAGAGGCTCTGAACGTTACAATTAACTGTCAGTTTTGCGTCGGATTCGAAAATCTAGACTCACAGGAGATCGACCATAAGGTGCCCGAGGCAGCAATAGACCCTTGGAGACAGGTCGGCCGGAGGACGATGTATTGAATCGCGACGCGATTTGTGTGTTCCATCGTCATTAACAGGCTCTGAACGTTACAACTAACTGTCAGTTTTGCGTCGGATTCGAAAATCTAGACTCACAGGAGATCGACCATAAGGTGCCCGAGGCAGCAATGGACTCTTGGAGACAGGTCGGCCGGAGGACGATGTATTGAATCGCGACGCAATTTGTGTGTTCCATCGTCATTAACAGGCTCTGAACCTTACAATTAACTGTCAGTTTTGCGTCGGATTCGAAAATCTAGACTCACAGGAGAACGATCATAAGGTGCCCGAGGCAGCACTAGACCCTTGGAGACAAGTCGGCTGGAGGACGATGTATTGAATCGCGACGCGATTTGTGTGTTCCATCGTCATTAACAGGTTCTGAACGTTACAATCAACTGTCAGTTTTGCGTCGGATTCGAAAATCTAGACTCACAGGAGAACGACCATAAGGTGCCCGAGGCAGCAATTGACCCTTGGAGACAGGTCGGCCGGAGGACGATGTATTGAATCGCGACGCGATTTGTGTGTTCCATCGTCATTAACAGGCTCTGAACGTTACAATTAACTGTCAGTTTTGCGTCGGGTTCGAAAATCTAGACTCACAGGAGATCGACCATAAGGTGCCCGAGGCAGCAATAGACCCTTGGAGACAGGTCGGCCGGAGGACGATGTATTGAATCGCGACGCAATTTGTGTGTTCCATTGTCATTTAGAGGCTCTGAACCTTACAATTAACTGTCAGTTTTGCGTCGGATTCGAAAATCTAGACTCACAGGAGATCGACCATAAGGTGCCCGAGGCAGCAATAGACTCTTGGAGACAGGTCGGCCGGAGGACGATGTATTGAATCGCGACGCGATTTGTGTGTTCCATCGTCATTAACAGGCTCTGAACGTTACAATTAACTGTCAGTTTTGCGTCGGATTCGAAAATCTAGACTCACAGGAGATCGACCATAAGGTGCCCGAGGCAGCAATAGACTCTTGGAGACAGGTCGGCCGGAGGACGATGTATTGAATCGCGACGCAATTTGTGTGTTCCATCGTCATTAACAGGCTCTGAACGTTACAATTAACTGTCAGTTTTGCGTCGGATTCGAAAATCTAGACTCACAGGAGAACGACCATAAGGTGCCCGAGGCAGCACTAGACCCTTGGAGACAAGTCGGCTGGAGGACGATGTATTGAATCGCGACGCGATTTGTGTGTTCCATCGTCATTAACAGGCTCTGAACGTTACAATCAACTGTCAGTTTTGGGTCGGATTCGAAAATCTAGACTCACAGGAGAACGACCATAAGGTGCCCGAGGGAGCAATAGACCATGGGAGACAGGTCGGCCGGAGGACGATGTATTGAATCGCGACGCAATTTGTGTGTTCCATCGTCATTAACAGGCTCTGAACGTTACAATTAACTGTCAGTTTTGCGTCGGATTCGAAAATCTAGACTCACAGGAGATCGACCATAAGGTGCCCGAGGCAGCAATTGACCCTTGGAGACAGGTCGGCCGGAGGACGATGTATTGAATCGCGACGCGATTTGTGTGTTCCATCGTCAGGCTCCATAAGGTGCCCGAGGCAGCAATAGACCCTTGGAGACAGGTCGGCCGGAGGACGATGTATTGAATCGCGACGGGATTTGTGTGTTCCATCGTCATTAACAGGCTCTGAACGTTACAATTAACTGTCAGTTTTGCGTCGGATTCGAAAATCTAGACTCACAGGAGATCGACCATAAGGTGCCCGAGGCAGCAATAGACCCTTGGAGACAGGTCGGCCGGAGGACGATGTATTGAATCGCGACGCTATTTGTGTGTTCCATCGTCATTTTCAGGCTCTGAACGTTACAATTAACTGTCAGTTTTGCGTCGGATTCGAAAATCTAGACTCACAGGAGATCGACCATAAGGTGCCCGAGGCAGCAATAGACCCTTGGAGACAGGTCGGCCGGAGGACGATGTATTGAATCGCGACGCGATTTGTGTGTTCCATCGTCATTAACAGGCTCTGAACGTTACAATTAACTGTCAGTTTTGCGTCGGATTCGAAAATCTAGACTCACAGGAGATCGACCATAGGGTGCCCGAGGCAGCAATGGACTCTTGGAGACAGGTCGGCCGGAGGACGATGTATTGAATCGCGACGCAATTTGTGTGTTCCATCGTCATTAACAGGCTCTGAACCTTACAATTAACTGTCAGTTTTGCGTCGGATTCGAAAATCTAGACTCACAGGAGAACGACCATAAGGTGCCCGAGGCAGCACTAGACCCTTGGAGACAAGTCGGCTGGAGGACGATGTATTGAATCGCGACGCGATTTGTGTGTTCCATCGTCATTAACAGGTTCTGAACGTTACAATCAACTGTCAGTTTTGCGTCGGATTCGAAAATCTAGACTCACAGGAGAACGACCATAAGGTGCCCGAGGCAGCAATAGACCCTTGGAGACAGGTCGGCCGGAGGACGATGTATTGAATCGCGACGCAATTTGTGTGTTCCATCGTCATTAACAGGCTCTGAACGTTACAATTAACTGTCAGTTTTGCGTCGGATTCGAAAATCTACACTCACAGGAGAACGACCATAAGGTGCCCGAGGGAGCAATAGACCCTGGGAGACAGGTCGGCCGGAGGACGATGTATTGAATCGCGACGCAATTTGTGTGTTCCATCGTCATGAACAGGCTCTGAACCTTACAATTAACTGTCAGTTTTGCGTCGGATTCGAAAATCTAGACTCACAGGAGATCGACCATAAGGTGCCCGAGGCAGCAATAGACCCTTGGAGACAGGTCGGCCGGAGGACGATGTATTGAATCGCGACGGGATTTGTGTGTTCCATCGTCATTAACAGGCTCTGAACGTTACAATTAACTGTCAGTTTTGCGTCGGGTTCGAAAATCTAGACTCACAGGAGATCGACCATAAGGTGCCCGAGGCAGCAATAGAACCTTGGAGACAGGTCGGCCGGTGGACGATGTATTGAATCGCGACGGGATTTGTGTGTTCCATCGTCATTAACAGGCTCTGAACGTTACAATTAACTGTCAGGTTTGCGTCGGATTCGAAAATCTAGACTCACAGGAGATCGACCATAAGGTGCCCGAGGCAGCAATAGACTCTTGGAGACAGGTCGGCCGGAGGACGATGTATTGAATCGCGACGCAATTTGTGTGTTCCATCGTCATTAACAGGCTCTGAACGTTACAATTAACTGTCAGTTATGCGTCGGATTCGAAAATCTAGACTCACAGGAGAACGACCATAAGGTGCCCGAGGCAGCACTAGACCCTTGGAGACAAGTCGGCTGGAGGACGATGTATTGAATCGCGACGCGATTTGTGTGTTCCATCGTCATTAACAGGCTCTGAACGTTACAATCAACTGTCAGTTTTGGGTCGGATTCGAAAATCTAGACTCACAGGAGAACGACCATAAGGTACCCGAGGGAGCAATAGACCCTGGGAGACAGGTCGGCCGGAGGACGATGTATTGAATCGCGACGCAATTTGTGTGTTCCATCGTCATGAACAGGCTCTGAACCTTACAATTAACTATCAGTTTTGCGTCGGATTCGAAAATCTAGACTCACAGGAGATCGACCATAAGGTGCCCGAGGCAGCAATTGACCCTTGGAGACAGGTCGGCCGGAGGACGATGTATTGAATCGCGACGCGATTTGTGTGTTCCATCGTCATTAACAGGCTCTGAACGTTACAATTAACTGTCAGTTTTGCGTCGGGTTCGAAAATCTAGACTCACAGGAGATCGACCATAAGGTGCCCGAGGCAGAAATAGACCCTTGGAGACAGGTCGGCCGGAGGACGATGTATTGAATCGCGACGCAATTTGTGTGTTCCATTGTCATTTAGAGGCTCTGAACCTTACAATTAACTGTCAGTTTTGCGTCGGATTCGAAAATCTAGACTCACAGGAGATCGACCATAAGGTGCCCGAGGCAGCAATAGACTCTTGGAGACAGGTCGGCCGGAGGACGATGTATTGAATCGCGACGCTATTTGTGTGTTCCATCGTCATTAA
This sequence comes from Schistocerca nitens, assembly GCF_023898315.1. Lineage (NCBI taxonomy): Eukaryota > Metazoa > Arthropoda > Insecta > Orthoptera > Acrididae > Schistocerca > Schistocerca nitens. Next base: position 1,196,679,015 of record NC_064615.1, on the reverse strand, counting down.
CAGGCTCTGAACGTTACAATTAACTGTCAGTTTTGCGTCGGATTCGAAAATCTAGACTCACAGGAGATCGACCATAAGGTGCCCGAGGCAGCAATAGACTCTTGGAGACAGGTCGGCCGGAGGACGATGTATTGAATCGCGACGCAATTTGTGTGTTCCATCGTCATTAACAGGCTCTGAACGTTACAATTAACTGTCAGTTTTGCGTCGGATTCGAAAATCTAGACTCACAGGAGAACGACCATAAGGTGCCCGAGGCAGCACTAGACCCTTGGAGACAAGTCGGCTGGAGGACGATGTATTGAATCGCGACGCGTTTTGTGTGTTCCATCGTCATTAACAGGCTCTGAACGATACAATCAACTGTCAGTTTTGGGTCATATTCGAAAATCTAGACTCACAGAAGAACGACCATAAGGTGCCCGAGGGAGCAATAGACCCTGGGAGACAGGTCGGCCGGAGGACGATGTATTGAATCGCGACGCAATTTGTGTGTTCCATCGTCATGAACAGGCTCTGAACCTTACAATTAACTATCAGTTTTGCGTCGGATTCGAAAATCTAGACTCACAGGAGATCGACCATAAGGTGCCCGAGGCAGCAATTGACCCTTGGAGACAGGTCGGCCGGAGGACGATGTATTGAATCGCGACGCGATTTGTGTGTTCCATCGTCAGGCTCCATAAGGTGCCCGAGGCAGCAATAGACCCTTGGAGACAGGTCGGCCGGAGGACGATGTATTGAATCGCGACGGGATTTGTGTGTTCCATCGTCATTAACAGGCTCTGAACGTTACAATTAACTGTCAGTTTTGCGTCGGATTCGAAAATCTAGACTCACAGGAGAACGACCATAAGGTGCCCGAGGCAGCAATAGACCCTTGGAGACAGGTCGGCCGGAGGACGATGTATTGAATCGCGACGCTATTTGTGTGTTCCATCGTCATTTTCAGGCTCTGAACGTTACAATTAACTGTCAGTTTTGCGTCGGATTCGAAAATCTAGACTCACAGGAGATCGACCATAAGGTGCCCGAGGCAGCAATGGACTCTTGGAGACAGGTCGGCCGGAGGACGATGTATTGAATCGCGACGCAATTTGTGTGTTCCATCGTCATTAACAGGCTCTGAACCTTACAATTAACTGTCAGTTTTGCGTCGGATTCGAAAATCTAGACTCACAGGAGAACGACCATAAGGTGCCCGAGGCAGCACTAGACCCTTGGAGACAAGTCGGCTGGAGGACGATGTATTGAATCGCGACGCGATTTGTGTGTTCCATCGTCATTAACAGGTTCTGAACGTTACAATCAACTGTCAGTTTTGCGTCGGATTCGAAAATCTAGACTCACAGGAGAACGACCATAAGGTGCCCGAGGCAGCAATAGACCCTTGGAGACAGGTCGGCCGGAGGACGATGTATTGAATCGCGACGCAATTTGTGTGTTCCATCGTCATTAACAGGCTCTGAACGTTACAATTAACTGTCAGTTTTGCGTCGGATTCGAAAATCTACACTCACAGGAGAACGACCATAAGGTGCCCGAGGGAGCAATAGACCCTGGGAGACAGGTCGGCCAGAGGACGATGTATTGAATCGCGACGCAATTTGTGTGTTCCATCGTCATGAACAGGCTCTGAACCTTACAATTAACTGTCAGTTTTGCGTCGGATTCGAAAATCTAGACTCACAGGAGATCGACCATAAGGTGCCCGAGGCAGCAATAGACCCTTGGAGACAGGTCGGCCGGAGGACGATGTATTGAATCGCGACGGGATTTGTGTGTTCCATCGTCATTAACAGGCTCTGAACGTTACAATTAACTGTCAGTTTTGCGTCGGATTCGAAAATCTAGACTCACAGGAGATCGACCATAAGGTGCCCGAGGCAGCAATAGACCCTTGGAGACATGTCGGCCGGAGGACGATGTACTGAATCGCGACGCTATTTGTGTGTTCCATCGTCATTTTCAGGCTCTGAACGTTACAATTAACTGTCAGTTTTGCGTCGGATTCGAAAATCTAGACTCACAGGAGAACGACCATAAGGTGCCCGAGGCAGCAATAGACCCTTGGAGACAGGTCGGCCGGAGGACGATGTATTGAATCGCGACGGGATTTGTGTGTTCCATCGTCATTAACAGGCTCTGAACGTTACAATTAACTGTCAGTTTTGCGTCGGATTCGAAAATCTAGACTCACAGGAGAACGACCATAAGGTGCCCGAGGGAGCAATAGACCCTGGGAGACAGGTCGGCCGGAGGACGATGTATTGAATCGCGACGCAATTTGTGTGTTCCATCGTCATGAACAGGCTCTGAACCTTACAATTAACTGTCAGTTTTGCGTCGGATTCAAAAATCTAGACTCACAGGAGATCGACCATAAGGTGCCCGAGGCAGCACTAGACCCTTGGAGACAAGTCGGCTGGAGGACGATGTATTGAATCGCGACGCGATTTGTGTGTTCCATCGTCATTAACAGGTTCTGAACGTTACAATCAACTGTCAGTTTTGCGTCGGATTCGAAAATCTAGACTCACAGGAGAACGACCATAAGGTGCCCGAGGCAGCAATAGACCCTTGGAGACAGGTCGGCCGGAGGACGATGTATTGAATCGCGACGGGATTTGTGTGTTCCATCGTCATTAACAGGCTCTGAACGTTACAATTAACTGTCAGTTTTGCGTCGGATTCGAAAATCTAGACTCACAGGAGAACGACCATAAGGTGCCCGAGGGAGCAATAGACCCTGGGAGACAGGTCGGCCGGAGGACGATGTATTGAATCGCGACGCAATTTGCGTGTTCCATCGTCATGAACAGGCTCTGAACCTTACAATTAACTGTCAGTTTTGCGTCGGATTCGAAAATCTAGACTCACAGGAGATCGACCATAAGGTGCCCGAGGCAGCAATAGACCCTTGGAGACAGGTCGGCCGGAGGACGATGTATTGAATCGCGACGGGATTTGTGTGTTCCATCGTCATTAACAGGCTCTGAACGTTACAATTAACTGTCAGTTTTGCGTCGGATTCGAAAATCTAGACTCACAGGAGAACGACCATAAGGTGCCCGAGGCAGCAATGGACTCTTGGAGACAGGTCGGCCGGAGGACGATGTATTGAATCGCGACGCAATTTGTGTGTTCCATCGTCATGAACAGGCTCTGAACCTTACAATTAACTGTCAGTTTTGCGTCGGATTCGAAAATCTAGACTCACAGGAGATCGACCATAAGGTGCCCGAGGCAGCAATAGACCCTTGGAGACAGGTCGGCCGGAGGACGATGTATTGAATCGCGACGCTATTTGTGTGTTCCATCGTCATTTTCAGGCTCTGAACGTTACAATTAACTGTCAGTTTTGCGTCGGATTCGAAAATCTAGACTCACAGGAGATCGACCATAAGGTGCCCGAGGCAGCAATAGACCCTTGGAGACAGGTCGGCCGGAGGACGATGTATTGAATCGCGACGCGATTTGTGTGTTCCATCGTCATTAACAGGCTCTGAACGTTACAATTAACTGTCAGTTTTGCGTCGGATTCGAAAATCTAGACTCACAGGAGATCGACCATAGGGTGCCCGAGGCAGCAATGGACTCTTGGAGACAGGTCGGCCGGAGGACGATGTATTGAATCGCGACGCAATTTGTGTGTTCCATCGTCATTAACAGGCTCTGAACCTTACAATTAACTGTCAGTTTTGCGTCGGATTCGAAAATCTAGACTCACAGGAGAACGACCATAAGGTGCCCGAGGCAGCACTAGACCCTTGGAGACAAGTCGGCTGGAGGACGATGTATTGAATCGCGACGCGATTTGTGTGTTCCATCGTCATTAACAGGTTCTGAACGTTACAATCAACTGTCAGTTTTGCGTCGGATTCGAAAATCTAGACTCACAGGAGAACGACCATAAGGTGCCCGAGGCAGCAATAGACCCTTGGAGACAGGTCGGCCGGAGGACGATGTATTGAATCGCGACGCAATTTGTGTGTTCCATCGTCATTAACAGGCTCTGAACGTTACAATTAACTGTCAGTTTTGCGTCGGATTCGAAAATCTACACTCACAGGAGAACGACCATAAGGTGCCCGAGGGAGCAATAGACCCTGGGAGACAGGTCGGCCGGAGGACGATGTATTGAATCGCGACGCAATTTGTGTGTTCCATCGTCATGAACAGGCTCTGAACCTTACAATTAACTGTCAGTTTTGCGTCGGATTCGAAAATCTAGACTCACAGGAGATCGACCATAAGGTGCCCGAGGCAGCAATAGACCCTTGGAGACAGGTCGGCCGGAGGACGATGTATTGAATCGCGACGGGATTTGTGTGTTCCATCGTCATTAACAGGCTCTGAACGTTACAATTAACTGTCAGTTTTGCGTCGGGTTCGAAAATCTAGACTCACAGGAGATCGACCATAAGGTGCCCGAGGCAGCAATAGAACCTTGGAGACAGGTCGGCCGGTGGACGATGTATTGAATCGCGACGGGATTTGTGTGTTCCATCGTCATTAACAGGCTCTGAACGTTACAATTAACTGTCAGGTTTGCGTCGGATTCGAAAATCTAGACTCACAGGAGATCGACCATAAGGTGCCCGAGGCAGCAATAGACTCTTGGAGACAGGTCGGCCGGAGGACGATGTATTGAATCGCGACGCAATTTGTGTGTTCCATCGTCATTAACAGGCTCTGAACGTTACAATTAACTGTCAGTTATGCGTCGGATTCGAAAATCTAGACTCACAGGAGAACGACCATAAGGTGCCCGAGGCAGCACTAGACCCTTGGAGACAAGTCGGCTGGAGGACGATGTATTGAATCGCGACGCGATTTGTGTGTTCCATCGTCATTAACAGGCTCTGAACGTTACAATCAACTGTCAGTTTTGGGTCGGATTCGAAAATCTAGACTCACAGGAGAACGACCATAAGGTACCCGAGGGAGCAATAGACCCTGGGAGACAGGTCGGCCGGAGGACGATGTATTGAATCGCGACGCAATTTGTGTGTTCCATCGTCATGAACAGGCTCTGAACCTTACAATTAACTATCAGTTTTGCGTCGGATTCGAAAATCTAGACTCACAGGAGATCGACCATAAGGTGCCCGAGGCAGCAATTGACCCTTGGAGACAGGTCGGCCGGAGGACGATGTATTGAATCGCGACGCGATTTGTGTGTTCCATCGTCATTAACAGGCTCTGAACGTTACAATTAACTGTCAGTTTTGCGTCGGGTTCGAAAATCTAGACTCACAGGAGATCGACCATAAGGTGCCCGAGGCAGAAATAGACCCTTGGAGACAGGTCGGCCGGAGGACGATGTATTGAATCGCGACGCAATTTGTGTGTTCCATTGTCATTTAGAGGCTCTGAACCTTACAATTAACTGTCAGTTTTGCGTCGGATTCGAAAATCTAGACTCACAGGAGATCGACCATAAGGTGCCCGAGGCAGCAATAGACTCTTGGAGACAGGTCGGCCGGAGGACGATGTATTGAATCGCGACGCGATTTGTGTGTTCCATCGTCATTAACAGGCTCTGAACGTTACAATTAACTGTCAGTTTTGCGTCGGATTCGAAAATCTAGACTCACAGGAGATCGACCATAAGGTGCCCGAGGCAGCAATAGACTCTTGGAGACAGGTCGGCCGGAGGACGATGTATTGAATCGCGACGCAATTTGTGTGTTCCATCGTCATTAACAGGCTCTGAACGTTACAATTAACTGTCAGTTTTGCGTCGGATTCGAAAATCTAGACTCACAGGAGAACGACCATAAGGTGCCCGAGGCAGCACTAGACCCTTGGAGACAAGTCGGCTGGAGGACGATGTATTGAATCGCGACGCGTTTTGTGTGTTCCATCGTCATTAACAGGCTCTGAACGATACAATCAACTGTCAGTTTTGGGTCGGATTCGAAAATCTAGACTCACAGAAGAACGACCATAAGGTGCCCGAGGGAGCAATAGACCCTGGGAGACAGGTCGGCCGGAGGACGATGTATTGAATCGCGACGCAATTTGTGTGTTCCATCGTCATGAACAGGCTCTGAACCTTACAATTAACTATCAGTTTTGCGTCGGATTCGAAAATCTAGACTCACAGGAGATCGACCATAAGGTGCCCGAGGCAGCAATTGACCCTTGGAGACAGGTCGGCCGGAGGACGATGTATTGAATCGCGACGCGATTTGTGTGTTCCATCGTCAGGCTCCATAAGGTGCCCGAGGCAGCAATAGACCCTTGGAGACAGGTCGGCCGGAGGACGATGTATTGAATCGCGACGCTATTTGTGTGTTCCATCGTCATTTTCAGGCTCTGAACGTTACAATTAACTGTCAGTTTTGCGTCGGATTCGAAAATCTAGACTCACAGGAGATCGACCATAAGGTGCCCGAGGCAGCAATGGACTCTTGGAGACAGGTCGGCCGGAGGACGATGTATTGAATCGCGACGCAATTTGTGTGTTCCATCGTCATTAACAGGCTCTGAACCTTACAATTAACTGTCAGTTTTGCGTCGGATTCGAAAATCTAGACTCACAGGAGAACGACCATAAGGTGCCCGAGGCAGCGCTAGACCCTTGGAGACAAGTCGGCTGGAGGACGATGTATTGAATCGCGACGCGATTTGTGTGTTCCATCGTCATTAACAGGTTCTGAACGTTACAATCAACTGTCAGTTTTGCGTCGGATTCGAAAATCTAGACTCACAGGAGAACGACCATAAGGTGCCCGAGGCAGCAATAGACCCTTGGAGACAGGTCGGCCGGAGGACGATGTATTGAATCGCGACGCAATTTGTGTGTTCCATCGTCATTAACAGGCTCTGAACCTTACAATTAACTGTCAGTTTTGCGTCGGATTCGAAAATCTACACTCACAGGAGAACGACCATAAGGTGCCCGAGGGAGCAATAGACCCTGGGAGACAGGTCGGCCAGAGGACGATGTATTGAATCGCGACGCACTTTGTGTGTTCCATCGTCATGAACAGGCTCTGAACCTTACAATTAACTGTCAGTTTTGCGTCGGATTCGAAAATCTAGACTCACAGGAGATCGACCATAAGGTGCCCGAGGCAGCAATAGACCCTTGGAGACAGGTCGGCCGGAGGACGATGTATTGAATCGCGACGGGATTTGTGTGTTCCATCGTCATTAACAGGCTCTGAACGTTACAATTAACTGTCAGTTTTGCGTCGGATTCGAAAATCTAGACTCACAGGAGATCGACCATAAGGTGCCCGAGGCAGCAATAGACCCTTGGAGACATGTCGGCCGGAGGACGATGTACTGAATCGCGACGCTATTTGTGTGTTCCATCGTCATTTTCAGGCTCTGAACGTTACAATTAACTGTCAGTTTTGCGTCGGATTCGAAAATCTAGACTCACAGGAGAACGACCATAAGGTGCCCGAGGCAGCAATAGACCCTTGGAGACAGGTCGGCCGGAGGACGATGTATTGAATCGCGACGGGATTTGTGTGTTCCATCGTCATTAACAGGCTCTGAACGTTACAATTAACTGTCAGTTTTGCGTCGGATTCGAAAATCTAGACTCACAGGAGAACGACCATAAGGTGCCCGAGGGAGCAATAGACCCTGGGAGACAGGTCGGCCGGAGGACGATGTATTGAATCGCGACGCAATTTGTGTGTTCCATCGTCATGAACAGGCTCTGAACCTTACAATTAACTGTCAGTTTTGCGTCGGATTCGAAAATCTAGACTCACAGGAGATCGACCATAAGGTGCCCGAGGCAGCACTAGACCCTTGGAGACAAGTCGGCTGGAGGACGATGTATTGAATCGCGACGCGATTTGTGTGTTCCATCGTCATTAACAGGTTCTGAACGTTACAATCAACTGTCAGTTTTGCGTCGAATTCGAAAATCTAGACTCACAGGAGAACGACCATAAGGTGCCCGAGGCAGCAATAGACCCTTGGAGACAGGTCGGCCGGAGGACGATGTATTGAATCGCGACGGGATTTGTGTGTTCCATCGTCATTAACAGGCTCTGAACGTTACAATTAACTGTCAGTTTTGCGTCGGATTCGAAAATCTAGACTCACAGGAGAACGACCATAAGGTGCCCGAGGGAGCAATAGACCCTGGGAGACAGGTCGGCCGGAGGACGATGTATTGAATCGCGACGCAATTTGTGTGTTCCATCGTCATGAACAGGCTCTGAACCTTACAATTAACTGTCAGTTTTGCGTCGGATTCGAAAATCTAGACTCACAGGAGATCGACCATAAGGTGCCCGAGGCAGCAATAGACCCTTGGAGACAGGTCGGCCGGAGGACGATGTATTGAATCGCGACGGGATTTGTGTGTTCCATCGTCATTAACAGGCTCTGAACGTTACAATTAACTGTCAGTTTTGCGTCGGATTCGAAAATCTAGACTCACAGGAGAACGACCATAAGGTGCCCGAGGCAGCAATGGACTCTTGGAGACAGGTCGGCCGGAGGACGATGTATTGAATCGCGACGCAATTTGTGTGTTCCATCGTCATGAACAGGCTCTGAACCTTACAATTAACTGTCAGTTTTGCGTCGGATTCGAAAATCTAGACTCACAGGAGATCGACCATAAGGTGCCCGAGGCAGCACTAGACCCTTGGAGACAAGTCGGCTGGAGGACGATGTATTGAATCGCGACGCGATTTGTGTGTTCCATCGTCAATAACAGGTTCTGAACGTTACAATCAACTGTCAGTTTTGCGTCGGATTCGAAAATCTAGACTCACAGGAGAACGACCATAAGGTGCCCGAGGCAGCAATAGACCCTTGGAGACAGGTCGGCCGGAGGACGATGTATTGAATCGCGACGCAATTTGTGTGTTCCATCGTCATTAACAGGCTCTGAACGTTACAATTAACTGTCAGTTTTGCGTCGGATTCGAAAATCTAGACTCACAGGAGAACGACCATAAGGTGCCCGAGGGAGCAATAGACCCTGGGAGACAGGTCGGCCGGAGGACGATGTATTGAATCGCGACGCAATTTGTGTGTTCCATCGTCATTAACAGGCTCTGAACGTTACAATTAACTGTCAGTTATGCGTCGGATTCGAAAATCTAGACTCACAGGAGAACGACCATAAGGTGCCCGAGGCAGCACTAGACCCTTGGAGACAAGTCGGCCGGAGGACGATGTATTGAATCGCGACGCGATTTGTGTGTTCCATCGTCATTAACAGGCTCTGAACGTTACAATCAACTGTCAGTTTTGGGTCGGATTCGAAAATCTAGACTCACAGGAGAACGACCATAAGGTGCCCGAGGGAGCAATAGACCCTGGGAGACAGGTCGGCCGGAGGACGATGTATTGAATCGCGACGCAATTTGTGTGTTCCATCGTCATGAACAGGCTCTGAACCTTACAATTAACTGTCAGTTTTGCGTCGGATTCGAAAATCTAGACTCACAGGAGAACGACCATAAGGTGCCCGAGGGAGCAATAGACCCTGGGAGACAGGTCGGCCGGAGGACGATGTATTGAATCGCGACGCAATTTGTGTGTTCCATCGTCATGAACAGGCTCTGAACCTTACAATTAACTATCAGTTTTGCGTCGGATTCGAAAATCTAGACTCACAGGAGATCCACCATAAGGTGCCCGAGGCAGCAATTGACCATTGGAGACAGGTCGGCCGGAGGACGATGTATTGAATCGCGACGCGATTTGTGTGTTCCATCGTCATTAACAGGCTCTGAACCTTACAATTAACTGTCAGTTTTGCGTCGGATTCGAAAATCTAGACTCACAGGAGAACGACCATAAGGTGCCCGAGGCAGCACTAGACCCTTGGAAACAAGTCGGCTGGAGGACGATGTATTGAATCGCGACGCGATTTGTGTGTTCCATCGTCATGAACAGGCTCTGAACCTTACAATTAACTGTCAGTTTTGCGTCGGATTCGAAAATCTAGACTCACAGGAGATCGACTATAAGGTGCCCGAGGCAGCAATAGACCCTTGGAGACAGGTCGGCCGGAGGACGATGTATTGAATCGCGACGCGATTTGTGTGTTCCATCGTCATTAACAGGCTCTGAACGTTACAATTAACTGTCAGTTTTGCGTCGGATTCGAAAATCTAGACTCACAGGAGATCGACCATAAGGTGCCCGAGGCAGCAATAGACCCTTGGAGACAGGTCGGCCGGAGGACGATGTATTGAATCGCGACGCTATTTGTGTGTTCCATCGTCATTTTCAGGCTCTGAACGTTACAATTAACTGTCAGTTTTGCGTCGGATTCGAAAATCTAGACTCACAGGAGATCGACCATAAGGTGCCCGAGGCAGCAATAGACCCTTGGAGACAGGTCGGCCGGAGGACGATGTATTGAATCGCGACGCGATTTGTGTGTTCCATCGTCATTAACAGGCTCTGAACGTTACAATTAACTGTCAGTTTTGCGTCGGATTCGAAAATCTAGACTCACAGGAGATCGACCATAAGGTGCCCGAGGCAGCAATGGACTCTTGGAGACAGGTCGGCCGGAGGACGATGTATTGAATCGCGACGCAATTTGTGTGTTCCATCGTCATTAACAGGCTCTGAACCTTACAATTAACTGTCAGTTTTGCGTCGGATTCGAAAATCTAGACTCACAGGAGAACGACCTTAAGGTGCCCGAGGCAGCACTAGACCCTTGGAGACAAGTCGGCTGGAGGACGATGTATTGAATCGCGACGCGATTTGTGTGTTCCATCGTCATTAACAGGTTCTGAACGTTACAATCAACTGTCAGTTTTGCGTCGGATTCGAAAATCTAGACTCACAGGAGAACGACCATAAGGTGCCCGAGGCAGCAATAGACCCTTGGAGACAGGTCGGCCGGAGGACGATGTATTGAATCGCGACGCAATTTGTGTGTTCCATCGTCATTAACAGGCTCTGAACGTTACAATTAACTGTCAGTTTTGCGTCGGATTCGAAAATCTAGACTCACAGGAGAACGACCATAAGGTGCCCGAGGGTGCAATAGACCCTTGGAGACAGGTCGGCCGGAGGACGATGTATTGAATCGCGACGCAATTTGTGTGTTCCATCGTCATGAACAGGCTCTGAACCTTACAATTAACTGTCAGTTTTGCGTCGGATTCGAAAATCTAGACTCACAGGAGATCGACCATAAGGTGCCCGAGGCAGCAATAGACCCTTGGAGACAGGTCGGCCGGAGGACGATGTATTGAATCGCGACGGGATTTGTGTGTTCCATCGTCATTAACAGGCTCTGAACGTTACAATTAACTGTCAGTTTTGCGTCGGATTCGAAAATCTAGACTCACAGGAGATCGACCATAAGGTGCCCGAGGCAGCAATAGACCCTTGGAGACAGGTCGGCCGGAGGACGATGTATTGAATCGCGACGCTATTTGTGTGTTCCATCGTCATTTTCAGGCTCTGAACGTTACAATTAACTGTCAGTTTTGCGTCGGATTCGAAAATCTAGACTCACAGGAGAACGACCATAAGGTGCCCGAGGCAGCAATAGACCCTTGGAGACAGGTCGGCCGGAGGACGATGTATTGAATCGCGACGGGATTTGTGTGTTCCATCGTCATTAACAGGCTCTGAACGTTACAATTAACTGTCAGTTTTGCGTCGGATTCGAAAATCTAGACTCACAGGAGAACGACCATAAGGTGCCCGAGGGAGCAATAGACCCTGGGAGACAGGTCGGCCGGAGGACGATGTATTGAATCGCGACGCAATTTGTGTGTTCCAATGTCATGAACAGGCTCTGAACCTTACAATTAACTGTCAGTTTTGCGTCGAATTCGAAAATCTAGACTCACAGGAGATCGACCATAAGGTGCCCGAGGAAGCAATAGACCCTTGGAGACAGGTCGGCCGGAGGACGATGTATTGAATCGCGACGGGATTTGTGTGTTCCATCGTCATTAACAGGCTCTGAACCTTACAATTAACTGTCAGTTTTGCGTCGGATTCGAAAATCTAGACTCACAGGAGATCGACCATAAGGTGCCCGAGGCAGCAATAGACCCTTGGAGACAGGTCGGCCGGAGGACGATGTATTGAATCGCGACGCAATTTGTGTGTTCCATCGTCATTAACAGGCTCTGAACGTTACAATTAACTGTCAGTTTTGCGTCGGATTCGAAAATCTAGACTCACAGGAGATCGACCATAAGGTGCCCGAGGCAGCAATAGACTCTTGGAGACAGGTCGGCCGGAGGACGATGTATTGAATCGCGACGCAATTTGTGTGTTCCATCGTCATTAACAGGCTCTGAACGTTACAATTAACTGTCAGTTATGCGTCGGATTCGAAAATCTAGACTCACAGGAGAACGACCATAAGGTGCCCGAGGCAGCACTAGACCCTTGGAGACAAGTCGGCTGGAGGACGATGTATTGAATCGCGACGCGATTTGTGTGTTCCATCGTCATTAACAGGCTCTGAACGTTACAATCAACTGTCAGTTTTGGGTCGGATTCGAAAATCTAGACTCACAGGAGAACGACCATAAGGTGCCCGAGGGAGCAATAGACCCTGGGAGACAGGTCGGCCGGAGGACGATGTATTGAATCGCGACGCAATTTGTGTGTTCCATCGTCATGAACAGGCTCTGAACCTTACAATTAACTATCAGTTTTGCGTCGGATTCGAAAATCTAGACTCACAGGAGATCGACCATAAGGTGCCCGAGGCAGCAATTGACCCTTGGAGACAGGTCGGCCGGAGGACGATGTATTGAATCGCGACGCGATTTGTGTGTTCCATCGTCATTAACAGGCTCTGAACGTTACAATTAACTGTCAGTTTTGCGTCGGGTTCGAAAATCTAGACTCACAGGAGATCGACCATAAGGTGCCCGAGGAAGCAATAGACCCTTGGAGACAGGTCGGCCGGAGGACGATGTATTGAATAGCGACGCAATTTGTGTGTTCCATTGTCATTTAGAGGCTCTGAACCTTACAATTAACTGTCAGTTTTGCGTCGGATTCGAAAATCTAGACTCACAGGAGATCGACCATAAGGTGCCCGAGGCAGCAATAGACTCTTGGAGACAGGTCGGCCGGAGGACGATGTATTGAATCGCGACGCGATTTGTGTGTTCCATCGTCATTAACAGGCTCTGAACGTTACAATTAACTGTCAGTTTTGCGTCGGATTCGAAAATCTAGACTCACAGGAGATCGACCATAAGGTGCCCGAGGCAGCAATAGACTCTTGGAGACAGGTCGGCCGGAGGACGATGTATTGAATCGCGACGCAATTTGTGTGTTCCATCGTCATTAACAGGCTCTGAACGTTACAATTAACTGTCAGTTTTGCGTCGGATTCGAAAATCTAGACTCACAGGAGAACGACCATAAGGTGCCGGGGGCAGCACTAGACCCTTGGAGACAAGTCGGCTGGAGGACGATGTATTGAATCGCGACGCGATTTGTGTGTTCCATCGTCATTAACAGGCTCTGAACGTTACAATCAACTGTCAGTTTTGGGTCGGATTCGAAAATCTAGACTCACAGGAGAACGACCATAAGGTGCCCGAGGGAGCAATAGACCCTGGGAGACAGGTCGGCCGGAGGACGATGTATTGAATCGCGACGCAATTTGTGTGTTCCATCGTCATGAACAGGCTCTGAACCTTACAATTAACTATCAGTTTTGCGTCGGATTCGAAAATCTAGACTCACAGGAGATCGACCATAAGGTGCCCGAGGCAGCAATTGACCCTTGGAGACAGGTCGGCCGGAGGACGATGTATTGAATCGCGACGCGATTTGTGTGTTCCATCGTCAGGCTCCATAAGGTGCCCGAGGCAGCAATAGACCCTTGGAGACAGGTCGGCCGGAGGACGATGTATTGAATCGCGACGGGATTTGTGTATTCCATCGTCATTAACAGGCTCTGAACGTTACAATTAACTGTCAGTTTTGCGTCGGATTCGAAAATCTAGACTCACAGGAGATCGACCATAAGGTGCCCGAGGCAGCAATAGACCCTTGGAGACAGGTCGGCCGGAGGAAGATGTATTGAATCGCGACGCTATTTGTGTGTTCCATCGTCATTTTCAGGCTCTGAACGTTACAATTAACTGTCAGTTTTGCGTCGGATTCGAAAATCTAGACTCACAGGAGATCGACCATAAGGTGCCCGAGGCAGCAATAGACCCTTGGAGACAGGTCGGCCGGAGGACGATGTATTGAATCGCGACGCGATTTGTGTGTTCCATCGTCATTAACAGGCTCTGAACGTTACAATTAACTGTCAGTTTTGCGTCGGATTCGAAAATCTAGACTCACAGGAGATCGACCATAAGGTGCCCGAGGCAGCAATGGACTCTTGGAGACAGGTCGGCCGGAGGACGATGTATTGAATCGCGACGCAATTTGTGTGTTCCATCGTCATTAACAGGCTCTGAACCTTACAATTAACTGTCAGTTTTGCGTCGGATTCGAAAATCTAGACTCACAGGAGAACGACCATAAGGTGCCCGAGGCAGCGCTAGACCCTTGGAGACAAGTCGGCTGGAGGACGATGTATTGAATCGCGACGCGATTTGTGTGTTCCATCGTCATTAACAGGTTCTGAACGTTACAATCAACTGTCAGTTTTGCGTCGGATTCGAAAATCTAGACTCACAGGAGAACGACCATATGGTGCCCGAGGCAGCAATAGACCCTTGGAGACAGGTCGGCCGGAGGACGATGTATTGAATCGCGACGCAATTTGTGTGTTCCATCGTCATTAACAGGCTCTGAACGTTACAATTAACTGTCAGTTTTGCGTCGGATTCGAAAATCTAGACTCACAGGAGAACGACCATAAGGTGCCCGAGGGAGCAATAGACCCTGGGAGACAGGTCGGCCGGAGGACGATGTATTGAATCGCGACGCAATTTGTGTGTTCCATCGTCATGAACAGGCTCTGAACCTTACAATTAACTGTCAGTTTTGCGTCGGATTCGAAAATCTAGATTCACAGGAGATCGACCATAAGGTGCCCGAGGCAGCAATAGACCCTTGGAGACAGGTCGGCCGGAGGACGATGTATTGAATCGCGACGGGATTTGTGTGTTCCATCGTCATTAACAGGCTCTGAACGTTACAATTAACTGTCAGTTTTGCGTCGGATTCGAAAATCTAGACTCACAGGAGATCGACCATAAGGTGCCCGAGGCAGCAATAGACTCTTGGAGACAGGTCGGCCGGAGGACGATGTATTGAATCGCGACGCGATTTGTGTGTTCCATCGTCATTAACAGGCTCTGAACGTTACAATTAACTGTCAGTTTTGCGTCGGATTCGAAAATCTAGACTCACAGGAGATCGACCATAAGGTGCCCGAGGCAGCAATAGACTCTTGGAGACAGGTCGGCCGGAGGACGATGTATTGAATCGCGACGCAATTTGTGTGTTCCATCGTCATTAACAGGCACTGAACGTTACAATTAACTGTCAGTTTTGCGTCGGATACGAAAATCTAGACTCACAGGAGAACGACCATAAGGTGCCCGAGGCAGCACTAGACCCTTGGAGACAAGTCGGCTGGAGGACGATGTATTGAATCGCGACGCGATTTGTGTGTTCCATCATCATTAACAGGCTCTGAACGTTACAATCAACTGTCAGTTTTGGGTCGGATTCGAAAATCTAGACTCACAGGAGAACGACCATAAGGTGCCCGAGGGAGCAATAGACCCTGGGAGACAGGTCGGCCGGAGGACGATGTATTGAATCGCGACGCAATTTGTGTGTTCCATCGTCATGAACAGGCTCTGAACCTTACAATTAACTATCAGTTTTGCGTCGGATTCGAAAATCTAGACTCACAGGAGATCGACCATAAGGTGCCCGAGGCAGCAATTGACCCTTGGAGACAGGTCGGCCGGAGGACGATGTATTGAATCGCGACGCGATTTGTGTGTTCCATCGTCAGGCTCCATAAGGTGCCCGAGGCAGCAATAGACCCTTGGAGACAGGTCGGCCGGAGGACGATGTATTGAATCGCGACGGGATTTGTGTGTTCCATCGTCATTAACAGGCTCTGAACGTTACAATTAACTGTCAGTTTTGCGTCGGATTCGAAAATCTAGACTCACAGGAGATCGACCATAAGGTGCCCGAGGCAGCAATAGACCCTTAGAGACAGGTCGGCCGGAGGAAGATGTATTGAATCGCGACGCTATTTGTGTGTTCCATCGTCATTTTCTGGCTCTGAACGTTACAATTAACTGTCAGTTTTGCGTCGGATTCGAAAATCTAGACTCACAGGAGATCGACCATAAGGTGCCCGAGGCAGCAATAGACCCTTGGAGACAGGTCGGCCGGAGGACGATGTATTGAATCGCGACGCGATTTGTGTGTTCCATCGTCATTAACAGGCTCTGAACGTTACAATTAACTGTCAGTTTTGCGTCGGATTCGAAAATCTAGACTCACAGGAGATCGACCATAAGGTGCCCGAGGCAGCAATGGACTCTTGGAGACAGGTCGGCCGGAGGACGATGTATTGAATCGCGACGCAATTTGTGTGTTCCATCGTCATTAACAGGCTCTGAACCTTACAATTAACTGTCAGTTTTGCGTCGGATTCGAAAATCTAGACTCACAGGAGAACGACCATAAGGTGCCCGAGGCAGCGCTAGACCCTTGGAGACAAGTCGGCTGGAGGACGATGTATTGAATCGCGACGCGATTTGTGTGTTCCATTGTCATTAACAGGTTCTGAACGTTACAATCAACTGTCAGTTTTGCGTCGGATTCGAAAATCTAGACTCACAGGAGAACGACCATAAGGTGCCCGAGGCAGCAATAGACCCTTGGAGACAGGTCGGCCGGAGGACGATGTATTGAATCGCGACGCAATTTGTGTGTTCCATCGTCATTAACAGGCTCTGAACGTTACAATTAACTGTCAGTTTTGCGTCGGATTCGAAAATCTAGACTCACAGGAGAACGACCATAAGGTGCCCGAGGGAGCAATAGACCCTGGGAGACAGATCGGCCGGAGGACGATGTATTGAATCGCGACGCAATTTGTGTGTTCCATCGTCATGAACAGGCTCTGAACCTTACAATTAACTGTCAGTTTTGCGTCGGATTCGAAAATCTAGACTCACAGGAGATCGACCATAAGGTGCCCGAGGCAGCAATAGACCCTTGGAGACAGGTCGGCCGGAGGACGATGTATTGAATCGCGACGGGATTTGTGTGTTCCATCGTCATTAACAGGCTCTGAACGTTACAATTAACTGTCAGTTTTGCGTCGGATTCGAAAATCTAGACTCACAGGAGATCGACCATAAGGTGCCCGAGGCAGCAATAGACCCTTGGAGACATGTCGGCCGGAGGACGATGTATTGAATCGCGACGCTATTTGTGTGTTCCATCGTCATTTTCAGGCTCTGAACGTTACAATTAACTGTCAGTTTTGCGTCGGATTCGAAAATCTAGACTCACAGGAGAACGACCATAAGGTGCCCGAGGCAGCAATAGACCCTTGGAGACAGGTCGGCCGGAGGACGATGTATTGAATCGCGACGGGATTTGTGTGTTCCATCGTCATTAACAGGCTCTGAACGTTACAATTAACTGTCAGTTTTGCGTCGGATTCGAAAATCTAGACTCACAGGAGAACGACCATAAGGTGCCCGAGGGAGCAATAGACCCTGGGAGACAGGTCGGCCGGAGGACGATGTATTGAATCGCGACGCAATTTGTGTGTTCCATCGTCATGAACAGGCTCTGAACCTTACAATTAACTGTCAGTTTTGCGTCGGATTCGAAAATCTAGACTCAGAGGAGATCGACCATAAGGTGCCCGAGGAAGCAATAGACCCTTGGAGACAGGTCGGCCGGAGGACGATGTATTGAATCGCGACGGGATTTGTGTGTTCCATCGTCATTAACAGGCTCTGAACGTTACAATTAACTGTCAGTTTTGCGTCGGATTCGAAAATCTAGACTCACAGGAGATCGACCATAAGGTGCCCGAGGCAGCAATAGACCCTTGGAGACAGGTCGGCCGGAGGACGATGTATTGAATCGCGACGCAATTTGTGTGTTCCATCGTCATTAACAGGCTCTGAACGTTACAATTAACTGTCAGTTTTGCGTCGGATTCGAAAATCTAGACTCACAGGAGAACGACCATAAGGTGCCCGAGGCAGCACTAGACCCTTGGAGACAAGTCGGCTGGAGGACGATGTATTGAATCGCGACGCGATTTGTGTGTTCCATCGTCATTAACAGGCTCTGAACGTTACAATCAACTGTCAGTTTTGCGTCGGATTCGAAAATCTAGACTCACAGGAGAACGACCATAAGGTGCCCGAGGGAGCAATAGACCCTGGGAGACAGGTCGGCCGGAGGACGATGTATTGAATCGCGACGCAATTTGTGTGTTCCATCGTCATGAACAGGCTCTGAACCTTACAATTAACTATCAGTTTTGCGTCGGATTCGAAAATCTAGACTCACAGGAGATCCACCATAAGGTGCCCGAGGCAGCAATTGACCCTTGGAGACAGGTCGGCCGGAGGACGATGTATTGAATCGCGACGCGATTTGTGTGTTCCATCGTCATTAACAGGCTCTGAACGTTACAATTAACTGTCAGTTTTGCGTCGGATTCGAAAATCTAGACTCACAGGAGAACGACCATAAGGTGCCCGAGGCAGCACTAGACCCTTGGAGACAAGTCGGCTGGAGGACGATGTATTGAATCGCGACGCGATTTGTGTGTTCCATCGTCATGAACAGCTCTGAACCTTACAATTAACTGTCAGTTTTGCGTCGGATTCGAAAATCTAGACTCACAGGAGAACGACCATAAGGTGCCCGAGGGAACAATAGACCCTTGGAGACAGGTCGGCCGGAGGACGATGTATTGAATCGCGACGCAATTTGTGTGTTCCATCGTCATGAACAGGCTCTGAACCTTACAATTAACTGTCAGTTTTGCGTCGGATTCGAAAATCTAGACTCACAGGAGATCGACCATAAGGTGCCCGAGGCAGCAATAGACCCTTGGAGACAGGTCGGCCGGAGGACGATGTATTGAATCGCGACGCTATTTGTGTGTTCCATCGTCATTTTCAGGCTCTGAACGTTACAATTAACTGTCAGTTTTGCGTCGGATTCGAAAATCTAGACTCACAGGAGATCGACCATAAGGTGCCCGAGGCAGCAATAGACCCTTGGAGACAGGTCGGCCGGAGGACGATGTATTGAATCGCGACGCGATTTGTGTGTTCCATCGTCATTAACAGGCTCTGAACGTTACAATTAACTGTCAGTTTTGCGTCGGATTCGAAAATCTAGACTCACAGGAGATCGACCATAAGGTGCCCGAGGCAGCAATGGACTCTTGGAGACAGGTCGGCCGGAGGACGATGTATTGAATCGCGACGCAATTTGTGTGTTCCATCGTCATTAACAGGCTCTGAACCTTACAATTAACTGTCAGTTTTGCGTCGGATTCGAAAATCTAGACTCACAGGAGAACGACCATAAGGTGCCCGAGGCAGCACTAGACCCTTGGAGACAAGTCGGCTGGAGGACGATGTATTGAATCGCGACGCGATTTGTGTGTTCCATCGTCATTAACAGGTTCTGAACGTTACAATCAACTGTCAGTTTTGCGTCGGATTCGAAAATCTAGACTCACAGGAGAACGACCATAAGGTGCCCGAGGCAGCAATAGACCCTTGGAGACAGGTCGGCCGGAGGACGATGTATTGAATCGCGACGCAATTTGTGTGTTCCATCGTCATTAACAGGCTCTGAACGTTACAATTAACTGTCAGTTTTGCGTCGTATTCGAAAATCTAGACTCACAGGAGAACGACCATAAGGTGCCCGAGGGAACAATAGACCCTTGGAGACAGGTCGGCCGGAGGACGATGTATTGAATCGCGACGCAATTTGTGTGTTCCATCGTCATTAACAGGCTCTGAACGTTACAATTAACTGTCAGTTTTGCGTCGGATTCGAAAATCTAGACTCACAGGAGAACGACCATAAGGTGCCCGAGGGAGCAATAGACCCTGGGAGACAGGTCGGCCGGAGGACGATGTATTGAATCGCGACGCAATTTGTGTGTTCCATCGTCATGAACAGGCTCTGAACCTTACAATTAACTGTCAGTTTTGCGTCGGATTCGAAAATCTAGACTCACAGGAGATCGACCATAAGGTGCCCGAGGCAGCAATAGACCCTTGGAGACAGGTCGGCCGGAGGACGATGTATTGAATCGCGACGGGATTTGTGTGTTCCATCGTCATTAACAGGCTCTGAACGTTACAATTAACTGTCAGTTTTGCGTCGGATTCGAAAATCTAGACTCACAGGAGATCGACCATAAGGTGCCCGAGGCAGCAATAGACCCTTGGAGACATGTCGGCCGGAGGACGATGTATTGAATCGCGACGCTATTTGTGTGTTCCATCGTCATTTTCAGGCTCTGAACGTTACAATTAACTGTCAGTTTTGCGTCGGATTCGAAAATCTAGACTCACAGGAGAACGACCATAAGGTGCCCGAGGCAGCAATAGACCCTTGGAGACAGGTCGGCCGGAGGACGATGTATTGAATCGCGACGGGATTTGTGTGTTCCATCGTCATTAACAGGCTCTGAACGTTACAATTAACTGTCAGTTTTGCGTCGGATTCGAAAATCTAGACTCACAGGAGAACGACCATAAGGTGCGCGAGGGAGCAATAGACCCTGGGAGACAGGTCGGCCGGAGGACGATGTATTGAATCGCGACGCAATTTGTGTGTTCCATCGTCATGAACAGGCTCTGAACCTTACAATTAACTGTCAGTTTTGCGTCGGATTCGAAAATCTAGACTCAGAGGAGATCGACCATAAGGTGCCCGAGGAAGCAATAGACCCTTGGAGACAGGTCGGCCGGAGGACGATGTATTGAATCGCGACGGGATTTGTGTGTTCCATCGTCATTAACAGGCTCTGAACGTTACAATTAACTGTCAGTTTTGCGTCGGATTCGAAAATCTAGACTCACAGGAGATCGACCATAAGGTGCCCGAGGCAGCAATAGACCCTTGGAGACAGGTCGGCCGGAGGACGATGTATTGAATCGCGACGCAATTTGTGTGTTCCATCGTCATTAACAGGCTCTGAACGTTACAATTAACTGTCAGTTTTGCGTCGGATTCGAAAATCTAGACTCACAGGAGAACGACCATAAGGTGCCCGAGGCAGCACTAGACCCTTGGAGACAAGTCGGCTGGAGGACGATGTATTGAATCGCGACGCGATTTGTGTGTTCCATCGTCATTAACAGGCTCTGAACGTTACAATCAACTGTCAGTTTTGCGTCGGATTCGAAAATCTAGACTCACAGGAGAACGACCATAAGGTGCCCGAGGGAGCAATAGACCCTGGGAGACAGGTCGGCCGGAGGACGATGTATTGAATCGCGACGCAATTTGTGTGTTCCATCGTCATGAACAGGCTCTGAACCTTACAATTAACTATCAGTTTTGCGTCGGATTCGAAAATCTAGACTCACAGGAGATCCACCATAAGGTGCCCGAGGCAGCAATTGACCCTTGGAGACAGGTCGGCCGGAGGACGATGTATTGAATCGCGACGCGATTTGTGTGTTCCATCGTCATTAACAGGCTCTGAACGTTACAATTAACTGTCAGTTTTCCGTCGGATTCGAAAATCTAGACTCACAGGAGAACGACCATAAGGTGCCCGAGGCAGCACGAGACCCTTGGAGACAAGTCGGCTGGAGGACGATGTATTGAATCGCGACGCGATTTGTGTGTTCCATCGTCATGAACAGGCTCTGAACCTTACAATTAACTGTCAGTTTTGCGTCGGATTCGAAAATCTAGACTCACAGGAGATCGACCATAAGGTGCCCGAGGCAGCAATAGACCCTTGGAGACAGGTCGGCCGGAGGACGATGTATTGAATCGCGACGGGATTTGTGTGTTCCATCGTCATTAACAGGCTCTGAACGTTACAATTAACTGTCAGTTTTGCGTCGGATTCGAAAATCTAGACTCACAGGAGATCGACCATAAGGTGCCCGAGGCAGCAATAGACCCTTGGAGACAGGTCGGCCGGAGGACGATGTATTGAATCGCGACGCTATTTGTGTGTTCCATCGTCATTTTCAGGCTCTGAACGTTACAATTAACTGTCAGTTTTGCGTCGGATTCGAAAATCTAGACTCACAGGAGATCGACCATAAGGTGCCCGAGGCAGCAATAGACCCTTGGAGACATGTCGGCCGGAGGACGATGTATTGAATCGCGACGCGATTTGTGTGTTCCATCGTCATTAACAGGCTCTGAACGTTACAATTAACTGTCAGTTTTGCGTCGGATTCGAAAATCTAGACTCACAGGAGATCGACCATAAGGTGCCCGAGGCAGCAATGGACTCTTGGAGACAGGTCGGCCGGAGGACGATGTATTGAATCGCGACGCAATTTGTGTGTTCCATCGTCATTAACAGGCTCTGAACCTTACAATTAACTGTCAGTTTTGCGTCGGATTCGAAAATCTAGACTCACAGGAGAACGACCATAAGGTGCCCGAGGCAGCACTAGACCCTTGGAGACAAGTCGGCTGGAGGACGATGTATTGAATCGCGACGCGTTTTGTGTGTTCCATCGTCATTAACAGGTTCTGAACGTTACAATCAACTGTCAGTTTTGCGTCGGATTCGAAAATCTAGACTCACAGGAGAACGACCATAAGGTGCCCGAGGCAGCAATAGACCCTTGGAGACAGGTCGGCCGGAGGACGATGTATTGAATCGCGACGCAATTTGTGTGTTCCATCGTCATTAACAGGCTCTGAACGTTACAATTAACTGTCAGTTTTGCGTCGTATTCGAAAATCTAGACTCACAGGAGAACGACCATAAGGTGCCCGAGGGAACAATAGACCCTTGGAGACAGGTCGGCCGGAGGACGATGTATTGAATCGCGACGCAATTTGTGTGTTCCATCGTCATGAACAGGCTCTGAACCTTACAATTAACTGTCAGTTTTGCGTCGGATTCGAAAATCTAGACTCACAGGAGATCGACCATAAGGTGCCCGAGGCAGCAATAGACCCTTGGAGACAGGTCGGTCGGAGGACGATGTATTGAATCGCGACGGGATTTGTGTGTTCCATCGTCATTAACAGGCTCTGAACGTTACAATTAACTGTCAGTTTTGCGTCGGATTCGAAAATGTAGACTCACAGGAGATCGACCATAAGGTGCCCGAGGCAGCAATAGACCCTTGGAGACAGGTCGGTCGGAGGACGATGTATTGAATCGCGACGCTATTTGTGTGTTCCATCGTCATTTTCAGGCTCTGAACGTTACAATTAACTGTCAGTTTTGCGTCGGATTCGAAAATCTAGACTCACAGGAGAACGACCATAAGGTGCCCGAGGCAGCAATAGACCCTTGGAGACAGGTCGGCCGGAGGACGATGTATTGAATCGCGACGCAATTTGTGTGTTCCATCGTCATGAACAGGCTCTGAACCTTACAATTAACTGTCAGTTTTGCGTCGGATTCGAAAATCTAGACTCACAGGAGATCGACCATAAGGTGCCCGAGGCAGCAATAGACCCTTGGAGACAGGTCGGCCGGAGGACGATGTATTGAATCGCGACGCGATTTGTGTGTTCCATCGTCATTAACAGGCTCTGAACGTTACAATTAACTGTCAGTTTTGCGTCGGATTCGAAAATCTAGACTCACAGGAGATCGACCATAAGGTGCCCGAGGCAGCACTAGACCCTTGGAGACAAGTCGGCTGGAGGACGATGTATTGAATCGCGACGCAATTTGTGTGTTCCATCGTCATTAACAGGCTCTGAACGTTACAATTAACTGTCAGTTTTGCGTCGGATTCGAAAATCTAGACTCACAGGAGAACGACCATAAGGTGCCCGAGGCAGCACTAGACCCTTGGAGACAAGTCGGCTGGAGGACGATGTATTGAATCGCGACGCGATTTGTGTGTTCCATCGTCATTAACAGGCTCTGAACGTTACAATCAACTGTCAGTTTTGCGTCGGATTCGAAAATCTAGACTCACAGGAGAACGACCATAAGGTGCCCGAGGCAGCACTAGACCCTTGGAGACAAGTCGGCTGGAGGACGATGTATTGAATCGCGACGCGATTTGTGTGTTCCATCGTCATGAACAGGCTCTGAACCTTACAATTAACTATCAGTTTTGCGTCGGATTCGAAAATCTAGACTCACAGGAGATCGACCATAAGGTGCCCGAGGCAGCAATAGACCCTTGGAGACAGGTCGGCCGGAGGACGATGTATTGAATCGCGACGGGATTTGTGTGTTCCATCGTCATTAACAGGCTCTGAACGTTACAATTAACTGTCAGTTTTGCGTCGGATTCGAAAATCTAGACTCACAGGAGATCGACCATAAGGTGCCCGAGGCAGCAATAGACCCATGGAGACAGGTCGGCCGGAGGACGATGTATTGAATCGCGACGGGATTTGTGTGTTCCATCGTCATTTTCAGGCTCTGAACGTTACAATTAACTGTCAGTTTTGTGTCGGATTCGAAAATCTAGACTCACAGGAGAACGACCATAAGGTGCCGGAGGGAGCAATAGACCCTGGGAGACAGGTCGGCCGGAGGACGATGTATTGAATCGCGACGCAATTTGTGTGTTCCATCGTCATGAACAGGCTCTGAACCTTACAATTAACTGTCAGTTTTGCGTCGGATTCGAAAATCTCGACTCACAGGAGATCGACCATAAGGTGCCCGAGGAAGCAATAGACCCTTGGAGACAGGTCGGCCGGAGGACGATGTATTGAATCGCGACGGGATTTGTGTGTTCCATCGTCATTAACAGGCTCTGAACGTTACAATTAACTGTCAGTTTTGCGTCGGATTCGAAAATCTAGACTCACAGGAGATCGACCATAAGGTGCCCGAGGCAGCAATAGACCCTTGGAGACAGGTCGGCCGGAGGACGATGTATTGAATCGCGACGCGATTTGTGTGTTCCATCGTCATGAACAGGCTCTGAACCTTACAATTAACTATCAGTTTTGCGTCGGATTCGAAAATCTAGACTCACAGGAGATCGACCATAAGGTGCCCGAGGCAGCAATAGACCCTTGGAGACAGGTCGGCCGGAGGACGATGTATTGAATCGCGACGCTATTTGTGTGTTCCATCGTTATTTTCAGGCTCTGAACGTTACAATTAACTGTCAGTTTTGCGTCGGATTCGAAAATCTAGACTCACAGGAGATCGACCATAAGGTGCCCGAGGCAGCAATAGACCCATGGAGACAGGTCGGCCGGAGGACGATGTATTGAATCGCGACGGGATTTGTGTGTTCCATCGTCATTTTCAGGCTCTGAACGTTACAATTAACTGTCAGTTTTGTGTCGGATTCGAAAATCTAGACTCACAGGAGAACGACCATAAGGTGCCGGAGGGAGCAATAGACCCTGGGAGACAGGTCGGCCGGAGGACGATGTATTGAATCGCGACGCAATTTGTGTGTTCCATCGTCATGAACAGGCTCTGAACCTTACAATTAACTGTCAGTTTTGCGTCGGATTCGAAAATCTCGACTCACAGGAGATCGACCATAAGGTGCCCGAGGAAGCAATAGACCCTTGGAGACAGGTCGGCCGGAGGACGATGTATTGAATCGCGACGGGATTTGTGTGTTCCATCGTCATTAACAGGCTCTGAACGTTACAATTAACTGTCAGTTTTGCGTCGGATTCGAAAATCTAGACTCACAGGAGATCGACCATAAGGTGCCCGAGGCAGCAATAGACCCTTGGAGACAGGTCGGCCGGAGGACGATGTATTGAATCGCGACGCAATTTGTGTGTTCCATCGTCATTAACAGGCTCTGAACGTTACAATTAACTGTCAGTTTTGCGTCGGATTCGAAAATCTAGACTCACAGGAGAACGACCATAAGGTGCCCGAGGCAGCACTAGACCCTTGGAGACAAGTCGGCTTGAGGACGATGTATTGAATCGCGACGCGATTTGTGTGTTCCATCGTCATTAACAGGCTCTGAACGTTACAATCAACTGTCAGTTTTGCGTCTGATTCGAAAATCTAGACTCACAGGAGAACGACCATAAGGTGCCCGAGGGAGCAATAGGCCCTGGGAGACAGGTCGGCCGGAGGACGATGTATTGAATCGCGACGCAAATTGTGTGTTCCATCGTCATGAACAGGCTCTGAACCTTACAATTAACTATCAGTTTTGCGTCGGATTCGAAAATCTAGACTCACAGGAGATCCACCATAAGGTGCCCGAGGCAGCAATTGACCCTTGGAGACAGGTCGGCCGGAGGACGATGTATTGAATCGCGACGCGATTTGTGAGTTCCATCGTCATTAACAGGCTCTGAACGTTACAATTAACTGTCAGTTTTGCGTCGGGTTCGAAAATCTAGACTCACAGGAGATCGACCATAAGGTGCCCGAGGCAGCAATAGAACCTTGGAGACAGGTCGGCCGGTGGACGATGTATTGAATCGCGACGGGATTTGTGTGTTCCATCGTCGTTAACAGGCTCTGAACGTTACAAATTAACTGTCAGTTTTGCGTCGGATTCGAAAATCTAGACTCACAGGAGATCGACCATAAGTTGCCCGAGGCAGCAATAGACTCTTGGAGACAGGTCGGCCGGAGGACGATGTATTGAATCGCGACGCGATTTGTGTGTTCCATTGTCATTAATTGGCTCTGAACGTTACAATTAACTGTCAGGTTTGCGTCGGATTCGAAAATCTAGACTCACAGGAGAACGACCATAAGGTGTCCGAGGCAGCACTAGACCCTTGGAGACAAGTCGGCTGGAGGACGATGTATTGAATCGCGACGCGATTTGTGAGTTCCATTGTCATTTACAGGCTCTGAACGTTACAATTAACTCTCAGGTTTGCGTCGGATTCGAAAATCTAGACTCACAGGAGATCGACCATAAGGTGCCCGAGGCAGCAATAGACCCTTGGAGACAGGTCGGCCGGAGGACGATGTATTGAATCGCGACGCAATTTGTGTGTTCCATTGTCATTTAGATGCTCTGAACCTTACAATTAACTGTCAGTTTTGCGTCGGATTCGAAAATCTAGACTCACAGGAGAACGACCATAAGGTGCCCGAGGCAGCAATAGACCCTTGGAGACAGGTCGGCCGGAGGACGATGTATTGAATCGCGACGGGATTTGTGTGTTCCATCGTCATTAACAGGCCCTGAACGTTACAATTAACTGTCAGTTTTGCGTCGGATTCGAAAATATAGACTCACAGGAGAACGACCATAAGGTGCCCGAGGGAGCAATAGACCCTGGGAGACAGGTCGGCCGGAGGACGATGTATTGAATCGCGACGCAATTTGTGTGTTCCATCGTCATGAACAGGCTCTGAACGTTACAATTAACTGTCAGTTTTGCGTCGGATTCGAAAATCTAGACTCACAGGAGATCGACCATAAGGTGCCCGAGGAAGCAGTAGACCCTTGGAGACAGGTCGGCCGGAGGACGATGTATTGAATCGCGACGGGATTTGTGTGTTCCATCGTCATTAACAGGCTCTGAACGTCACAATTAACTGTCAGTTTTGCGTCGGATTCGAAAATCTAGACTCACAGGAGAACGACCATAAGGTGCCCGAGGCAGCACTAGACCCTTGGAGACAAGTCGGCTGGAGGACGATGTATTGAATCGCGACGCGATTTGTGTGTTCCATCGTCATTAACAGGCTCTGAACGTTACAATCAACTGTCAGTTTTGCGTCGGATTCGAAAATCTAGACTCACAGGAGAACGACCATAAGGTGCCCGAGGGAGCAATAGACCGTGGGAGACAGGTCGGCCGAAGGACGATATATTGAATCGCGACGCAATTTGTGTGTTCCATCGTCATGAACAGGCTCTGAACCTTACAATTAACTATCAGTTTTGCGTCGGATTCGAAAATCTAGACTCACAGGAGATCCACCATAAGGTGCCCGAGGCAGCAATTGACCCTTGGAGACAGGTCGGCCGGAGGACGATGTATTGAATCGCGACGCAATTTGTGTCTTCCATCGTCATTAACAGGCTCTGAACGTTACAATTAACTGTCAGTTTTGCGTCGGGTTCGAAAATCTAGACTCACAGGAGATCGACCATAAGGTGCCCGAGGCAGCAATAGAACCTTGGAGACAGGTCGGCCGGTGGACGATGTATTGAATCGCGACGGGATTTGTGTGTTCCATCGTCATTAACAGGCTCTGAACGTTACAAAT
Source organism: Schistocerca nitens (assembly GCF_023898315.1). NCBI lineage: Eukaryota > Metazoa > Arthropoda > Insecta > Orthoptera > Acrididae > Schistocerca > Schistocerca nitens. The sequence continues at coordinate 1,196,650,718 of NC_064615.1, read as the reverse complement.
TAACTGTCAGTTTTGCGTCGGATTCGAAAATCTAGACTCACAGGAGATCGACCATAAGGTGCCCGAGGCAGCAATAGACCCTTGGAGACAGGTCGGCCGGAGGACGATGTATTGAATCGCGACGCGATTTGTGTGTTCCATTGTCATTAATTGGCTCTGAACGTTACAATTAACTGTCAGTTTTGCGTCGGATTCGAAAATCTAGACTCACAGGAGAACGACCATAAGGTGTCCGAGGCAGCACTAGACCCTTGGAGACAAGTCGGCTGGAGGACGATGTATTGAATCGCGACGCGATTTGTGAGTTCCATTGTCATTTACAGGCTCTGAACGTTACAATTAACTGTCAGGTTTGCGTCGGATTCGAAAATCTAGACTCACAGGAGATCGACCATAAGGTGCCCGAGGCAGCAATAGACCCTTGGAGACAGGTCGGCCGGAGGACGATGTATTGAATCGCGACGCAATTTGTGTGTTCCATTGTCATTTAGAGGCTCTGAACCTTACAATTAACTGTCAGGTTTGCGTCGGATTCGAAAATCTAGACTCACAGGAGATCGACCATAAGGTGCCCGAGGCAGCAATAGACTCTTGGAGACAGGTCGGCCGGAGGACGATGTATTGAATCGCGACGCAATTTGTGTGTTCCATCGTCATTAACAGGCTCTGAACGTTACAATTAACTGTCAGTTTTGCGTCGGATTCGAAAATCTAGACTCACAGGAGAACGACCATGAGGTGCCCGAGGCAGCACTAGACCCTTGGAGACAAGTCGGCTGGAGGACGATGTATTGAATCGCGACGCGATTTGTGTGTTCCATCGTCATTAACAGGCTCTGAACGTTACAATCAACTGTCAGTTTTGGGTCGGATTCGAAAATCTAGACTCACAGGAGAACGACCATAAGGTGCCCGAGGGAGCAATAGACCCTGGGAGACAGGTCGGCCGGAGGACGATGTATTGAATCGCGACGCAATTTGTGTGTTCGATCGTCATGAACAGGCTCTGAACCTTACAATTAACTATCAGTTTTGCGTCGGATTCAAAAATCTAGACTCACAGGAGATCGACCATAAGGTGTCCGAGGCAGCACTAGACCCTTGGAGACAAGTCGGCTGGAGGACGATGTATTGAATCGCGACGCGATTTGTGAGTTCCATTGTCATTTACAGGCTCTGAACGTTACAATTAACTCTCAGGTTTGCGTCGGATTCGAAAATCTAGACTCACAGGAGATCGACCATAAGGTGCCCGAGGCAGCAATAGACCCTTGGAGACAGGTCGGCCGGAGGACGATGTATTGAATCGCGACGCAATTTGTGTGTTCCATTGTCATTTAGATGCTCTGAACCTTACAATTAACTGTCAGTTTTGCGTCGGATTCGAAAATCTAGACTCACAGGAGAACGACCATAAGGTGCCCGAGGCAGCAATAGACCCTTGGAGACAGGTCGGCCGGAGGACGATGTATTGAATCGCGACGGGATTTGTGTGTTCCATCGTCATTAACAGGCCCTGAACGTTACAATTAACTGTCAGTTTTGCGTCGGATTCGAAAATATAGACTCACAGGAGAACGACCATAAGGTGCCCGAGGGAGCAATAGACCCTGGGAGACAGGTCGGCCGGAGGACGATGTATTGAATCGCGACGCAATTTGTGTGTTCCATCGTCATGAACAGGCTCTGAACGTTACAATTAACTGTCAGTTTTGCGTCGGATTCGAAAATCTAGACTCACAGGAGATCGACCATAAGGTGCCCGAGGAAGCAGTAGACCCTTGGAGACAGGTCGGCCGGAGGACGATGTATTGAATCGCGACGGGATTTGTGTGTTCCATCGTCATTAACAGGCTCTGAACGTCACAATTAACTGTCAGTTTTGCGTCGGATTCGAAAATCTAGACTCACAGGAGAACGACCATAAGGTGCCCGAGGCAGCACTAGACCCTTGGAGACAAGTCGGCTGGAGGACGATGTATTGAATCGCGACGCGATTTGTGTGTTCCATCGTCATTAACAGGCTCTGAACGTTACAATCAACTGTCAGTTTTGCGTCGGATTCGAAAATCTAGACTCACAGGAGAACGACCATAAGGTGCCCGAGGGAGCAATAGACCGTGGGAGACAGGTCGGCCGAAGGACGATATATTGAATCGCGACGCAATTTGTGTGTTCCATCGTCATGAACAGGCTCTGAACCTTACAATTAACTATCAGTTTTGCGTCGGATTCGAAAATCTAGACTCACAGGAGATCCACCATAAGGTGCCCGAGGCAGCAATTGACCCTTCGAGACAGGTCGGCCGGAGGACGATGTATTGAATCGCGACGCAATTTGTGTCTTCCATCGTCATTAACAGGCTCTGAACGTTACAATTAACTGTCAGTTTTGCGTCGGGTTCGAAAATCTAGACTCACAGGAGATCGACCATAAGGTGCCCGAGGCAGCAATAGAACCTTGGAGACAGGTCGGCCGGTGGACGATGTATTGAATCGCGACGGGATTTGTGTGTTCCATCGTCATTAACAGGCTCTGAACGTTACAAATTAACTGTCAGTTTTGCGTCGGATTCGAAAATCTAGACTCACAGGAGATCGACCATAAGGTGCCCGAGGCAGCAATAGACCCTTGGAGACAGGTCGGCCGGAGGACGATGTATTGAATCGCGACGCGATTTGTGTGTTCCATTGTCATTAATTGGCTCTGAACGTTACAATTAACTGTCAGTTTTGCGTCGGATTCGAAAATCTAGACTCACAGGAGAACGACCATAAGGTGTCCGAGGCAGCACTAGACCCTTGGAGACAAGTCGGCTGGAGGACGATGTATTGAATCGCGACGCGATTTGTGAGTTCCATTGTCATTTACAGGCTCTGAACGTTACAATTAACTGTCAGGTTTGCGTCGGATTCGAAAATCTAGACTCACAGGAGATCGACCATAAGGTGCCCGAGGCAGCAATAGACCCTTGGAGACAGGTCGGCCGGAGGACGATGTATTGAATCGCGACGCAATTTGTGTGTTCCATTGTCATTTAGAGGCTCTGAACCTTACAATTAACTGTCAGGTTTGCGTCGGATTCGAAAATCTAGACTCACAGGAGATCGACCATAAGGTGCCCGAGGCAGCAATAGACTCTTGGAGACAGGTCGGCCGGAGGACGATGTATTGAATCGCGACGCAATTTGTGTGTTCCATCGTCATTAACAGGCTCTGAACGTTACAATTAACTGTCAGTTTTGCGTCGGATTCGAAAATCTAGACTCACAGGAGAACGACCATGAGGTGCCCGAGGCAGCACTAGACCCTTGGAGACAAGTCGGCTGGAGGACGATGTATTGAATCGCGACGCGATTTGTGTGTTCCATCGTCATTAACAGGCTCTGAACGTTACAATCAACTGTCAGTTTTGGGTCGGATTCGAAAATCTAGACTCACAGGAGAACGACCATAAGGTGCCCGAGGGAGCAATAGACCCTGGGAGACAGGTCGGCCGGAGGACGATGTATTGAATCGCGACGCAATTTGTGTGTTCGATCGTCATGAACAGGCTCTGAACCTTACAATTAACTATCAGTTTTGCGTCGGATTCAAAAATCTAGACTCACAGGAGATCGACCATAAGGTGCCCGGGGCAGCAATTGACTCTTGGAGACAGGTCGGCCGGAGGACGATGTATTGAATCGCGACGCAATTTGTGTGTTCCATCGTCATTAACAGGCTCTGAACCTTACAATTAACTGTCAGTTTTGCGTCGGATTCGAAAATCTAGACTCACAGGAGAACGACCATAAGGTGCCCGAGGCAGCGCTAGACCCTTGGAGACAAGTCGGCTGGAGGACGATGTATTGAATCGCGACGCGATTTGTGTGTTCCATCGTCATTAACAGGTTCTGAACGTTACAATCAACTGTCAGTTTTGCGTCGGATTCGAAAATCTAGACTCACAGGAGAACGACCATAAGGTGCCCGAGGCAGCAATAGACCCTTGGAGACAGGTCGGCCGGAGGACGATGTATTGAATCGCGACGCAATTTGTGTGTTCCATCGTCATTAACAGGCTCTGAACGTTACAATTAACTGTCAGTTTTGCGTCGGATTCGAAAATCTAGACTCACAGGAGGACGACCATAAGGTGCCCGAGGGAGCAATAGACCCTGGGAGACAGGTCGGCCGGAGGACGATGTATTGAATCGCGACGCAATTTGTGTGTTCCATCGTCATGAACAGGCTCTGAACCTTACAATTAACTGTCAGTTTTGCGTCGGATTCGAAAATCTAGACTCACAGGAGATCGACCATAAGGTGCCCGAGGCAGCAATAGACCCTTGGAGACAGGTCGGCCGGAGGACGATGTATTGAATCGCGACGGGATTTGTGTGTTCCATCGTCATTAACAGGCTCTGAACGTTACAATTAACTGTCAGTTTTGCGTCGGATTCGAAAATCTAGACTCACAGGAGATCGACCATAAGGTGCCCGAGGCAGCAATAGACTCTTGGAGACAGGTCGGCCGGAGGACGATGTATTGAATCGCGACGCGATTTGTGTGTTCCATCGTCATTAACAGGCTCTGAACGTTACAATTAACTGTCAGTTTTGCGTCGGATTCGAAAATCTAGACTCACAGGAGATCGACCATAAGGTGCCCGAGGCAGCAATAGACTCTTGGAGACAGGTCGGCCGGAGGACGATGTATTGAATCGCGACGCAATTTGTGTGTTCCATCGTCATTAACAGGCTCTGAACGTTACAATTAACTGTCAGTTTTGCGTCGGATTCGAAAATCTAGACTCACAGGAGAACGACCATAAGGTGCCCGAGGCAGCACTAGACCCTTGGAGACAAGTCGGCTGGAGGACGATGTATTGAATCGCGACGCGATTTGTGTGTTCCATCATCATTAACAGGCTCTGAACGTTACAATCAACTGTCAGTTTTGGGTCGGATTCGAAAATCTAGACTCACAGGAGAACGACCATAAGGTGCCCGAGGGAGCAATAGACCCTGGGAGACAGGTCGGCCGGAGGACGATGTATTGAATCGCGACGCAATTTGTGTGTTCCATCGTCATGAACAGGCTCTGAACCTTACAATTAACTATCAGTTTTGCGTCGGATTCGAAAATCTAGACTCACAGGAGATCGACCATAAGGTGCCCGAGGCAGCAATTGACCCTTGGAGACAGGTCGGCCGGAGGACGATGTATTGAATCGCGACGCGATTTGTGTGTTCCATCGTCAGGCTCCATAAGGTGCCCGAGGCAGCAATAGACCCTTGGAGACAGGTCGGCCGGAGGACGATGTATTGAATCGCGACGGGATTTGTGTGTTCCATCGTCATTAACAGGCTCTGAACGTTACAATTAACTGTCAGTTTTGCGTCGGATTCGAAAATCTAGACTCACAGGAGATCGACCATAAGGTGCCCGAGGCAGCAATAGACCCTTAGAGACAGGTCGGCCGGAGGAAGATGTATTGAATCGCGACGCTATTTGTGTGTTCCATCGTCATTTTCTGGCTCTGAACGTTACAATTAACTGTCAGTTTTGCGTCGGATTCGAAAATCTAGACTCACAGGAGATCGACCACAAGGTGCCCGAGGCAGCAATAGACCCTTGGAGACAGGTCGGCCGGAGGACGATGTATTGAATCGCGACGCGATTTGTGTGTTCCATCGTCATTAACAGGCTCTGAACGTTACAATTAACTGTCAGTTTTGCGTCGGATTCGAAAATCTAGACTCACAGGAGATCGACCATAAGGTGCCCGAGGCAGCAATGGACTCTTGGAGACAGGTCGGCCGGAGGACGATGTATTGAATCGCGACGCAATTTGTGTGTTCCATCGTCATTAACAGGCTCTGAACCTTACAATTAACTGTCAGTTTTGCGTCGGATTCGAAAATCTAGACTCACAGGAGAACGACCATAAGGTGCCCGAGGCAGCGCTAGACCCTTGGAGACAAGTCGGCTGGAGGACGATGTATTGAATCGCGACGCGATTTGTGTGTTCCATCGTCATTAACAGGTTCTGAACGTTACAATCAACTGTCAGTTTTGCGTCGGATTCGAAAATCTAGACTCACAGGAGAACGACCATAAGGTGCCCGAGGCAGCAATAGACCCTTGGAGACAGGTCGGCCGGAGGACGATGTATTGAATCGCGACGCAATTTGTGTGTTCCATCGTCATTAACAGGCTCTGAACGTTACAATTAACTGTCAGTTTTGCGTCGGATTCGAAAATCTAGACTCACAGGAGAACGACCATAAGGTGCCCGAGGGAGCAATAGACCCTGGGAGACAGGTCGGCCGGAGGACGATGTATTGAATCGCGACGCAATTTGTGTGTTCCATCGTCATGAACAGGCTCTGAACCTTACAATTAACTGTCAGTTTTGCGTCGGATTCGAAAATCTAGACTCACAGGAGATCGACCATAAGGTGCCCGAGGCAGCAATAGACCCTTGGAGACAGGTCGGCCGGAGGACGATGTATTGAATCGCGACGGGATTTGTGTGTTCCATCGTCATTAACAGGCTCTGAACGTTACAATTAACTGTCAGTTTTGCGTCGGATTCGAAAATCTAGACTCACAGGAGATCGACCATAAGGTGCCCGAGGCAGCAATAGACCCTTGGAGACATGTCGGCCGGAGGACGATGTATTGAATCGCGACGCTATTTGTGTGTTCCATCGTCATTTTCAGGCTCTGAACGTTACAATTAACTGTCAGTTTTGCGTCGGATTCGAAAATCTAGACTCACAGGAGAACGACCATAAGGTGCCCGAGGCAGCAATAGACCCTTGGAGACAAGTCGGCCGGAGGACGATGTATTGAATCGCGACGGGATTTGTGTGTTCCATCGTCATTAACAGGCTCTGAACGTTACAATTAACTGTCAGTTTTGCGTCGGATTCGAAAATCTAGACTCACAGGAGAACGACCATAAGGTGCCCGAGGGAGCAATAGACCCTGGGAGACAGGTCGGCCGGAGGACGATGTATTGAATCGCGACGCAATTTGTGTGTTCCATCGTCATGAACAGGCTCTGAACCTTACAATTAACTGTCAGTTTTGCGTCGGATTCGAAAATCTAGACTCAGAGGAGATCGACCATAAGGTGCCCGAGGAAGCAATAGACCCTTGGAGACAGGTCGGCCGGAGGACGATGTATTGAATCGCGACGGGATTTGTGTGTTCCATCGTCATTAACAGGCTCTGAACGTTACAATTAACTGTCAGTTTTGCGTCGGATTCGAAAATCTAGACTCACAGGAGATCGACCATAAGGTGCCCGAGGCAGCAATAGACCCTTGGAGACAGGTCGGCCGGAGGACGATGTATTGAATCGCGACGCAATTTGTGTGTTCCATCGTCATTAACAGGCTCTGAACGTTACAATTAACTGTCAGTTTTGCGTCGGATTCGAAAATCTAGACTCACAGGAGAACGACCATAAGGTGCCCGAGGCAGCACTAGACCCTTGGAGACAAGTCGGCTGGAGGACGATGTATTGAATCGCGACGCGATTTGTGTGTTCCATCGTCATTAACAGGCTCTGAACGTTACAATCAACTGTCAGTTTTGCGTCGGATTCGAAAATCTAGACTCACAGGAGAACGACCATAAGGTGCCCGAGGGAGCAATAGACCCTGGGAGACAGGTCGGCCGGAGGACGATGTATTGAATCGCGACGCAATTTGTGTGTTCCATCGTCATGAACAGGCTCTGAACCTTACAATTAACAATCAGTTTTGCGTCGGATTCGAAAATCTAGACTCACAGGAGATCCACCATAAGGTGCCCGAGGCAGCAATTGACCCTTGGAGACAGGTCGGCCGGAGGACGATGTATTGAATCGCGACGCGATTTGTGTGTTCCATCGTCATTAACAGGCTCTGAACGTTACAATTAACTGTCAGTTTTGCGTCGGATTCGAAAATCTAGACTCACAGGAGAACGACCATAAGGTGCCCGAGGCAGCACTAGACCCTTGGAGACAAGTCGGCTGGAGGACGATGTATTGAATCGCGACGCGATTTGTGTGTTCCATCGTCATGAACAGGCTCTGAACCTTACAATTAACTGTCAGTTTTGCGTCGGATTCGAAAATCTAGACTCACAGGAGATCGACCATAAGGTGCCCGAGGCAGCAATAGACCCTTGGAGACAGGTCGGCCGGAGGACGATGTATTGAATCGCGACGGGATTTGTGTGTTCCATCGTCATTAACAGGCTCTGAACGTTACAATTAACTGTCCGTTTTGCGTCGGATTCGAAAATCTAGACTCACAGGAGATCGACCATAAGGTGCCCGAGGCAGCAATAGACCCTTGGAGACAGGTCGGCCGGAGGACGATGTATTGAATCGCGACGCTATTTGTGTGTTCCATCGTCATTTTCAGGCTCTGAACGTTACAATTAACTGTCAGTTTTGCGTCGGATTCGAAAATCTAGACTCACAGGAGATCGACCATAAGGTGCCCGAGGCAGCAATAGACCCTTGGGGACAGGTCGGCCGGAGGACGATGTATTGAATCGCGACGCGATTTGTGTGTTCCATCGTCATTAACAGGCTCTGAACGTTACAATTAACTGTCAGTTTTGCGTCGGATTCGAAAATCTAGACTCACAGGAGATCGACCATAAGGTGCCCGAGGCAGCAATGGACTCTTGGAGACAGGTCGGCCGGAGGACGATGTATTGAATCGCGACGCAATTTGTGTGTTCCATCGTCATTAACAGGCTCTGAACCTTACAATTAACTGTCAGTTTTGCGTCGGATTCGAAAATCTAGACTCACAGGAGAACGACCATAAGGTGCCCGAGGCAGCACTAGACCCTTGGAGACAAGTCGGCTGGAGGACGATGTATTGAATCGCGACGCGATTTGTGTGTTCCATCGTCATTAACAGGTTCTGAACGTTACAATCAACTGTCAGTTTTGCGTCGGATTCGAAAATCTAGACTCACAGGAGAACGACCATAAGGTGCCCGAGGCAGCAATAGACCCTTGGAGACAGGTCGGCCGGAGGACGATGTATTGAATCGCGACGCAATTTGTGTGTTCCATCGTCATTAACAGGCTCTGAACGTTACAATTAACTGTCAGTTTTGCGTCGGATTCGAAAATCTAGACTCACAGGAGAACGACCATAAGGTGCCCGAGGGAACAATAGACCCTTGGAGACAGGTCGGCCGGAGGACGATGTATTGAATCGCGACGCAATTTGTGTGTTCCATCGTCATGAACAGGCTCTGAACCTTACAATTAACTGTCAGTTTTGCGTCGGATTCGAAAATCTAGACTCACAGGAGATCGACCATAAGGTGCCCGAGGCAGCAATAGACCCTTGGAGACAGGTCGGCCGGAGGACGATGTATTGAATCGCGACGGGATTTGTGTGTTCCATCGTCATTAACAGGCTCTGAACGTTACAATTAACTGTCAGTTTTGCGTCGGATTCGAAAATCTAGACTCACAGGAGATCGACCATAAGGTGCCCGAGGCAGCAATAGACCCTTGGAGACAGGTCGGCCGGAGGACGATGTATTGAATCGCGACGCTATTTGTGTGTTCCATCGTCATTTTCAGGCTCTGAACGTTACAATTAACTGTCAGTTTTGCGTCGGATTCGAAAATCTAGACTCACAGGAGAACGACCATAAGGTGCCCGAGGCAGCAATAGACCCTTGGAGACAGGTCGGCCGGAGGACGATGTATTGAATCGCGACGCAATTTGTGTGTTCCATCGTCATTAACAGGCTCTGAACGTTACAATTAACTGTCAGTTTTGCGTCGGATTCGAAAATCTAGACTCACAGGAGATCGACCATAAGGTGCCCGAGGGAGCAATAGACCCTGGGAGACAGGTCGGCCGGAGGACGATGTATTGAATCGCGACGCAATTTGTGTGTTCCATCGTCATGAACAGGCTCTGAACCTTACAATTAACTGTCAGTTTTGCGTCGGATTCGAAAATCTAGACTCACAGGAGATCGACCATAAGGTGCCCGAGGAAGCAATAGACCCTTGGAGACAGGTCGGCCGGAGGACGATGTATTGAATCGCGACGGGATTTGTGTGTTCCATCGTCATTAACAGGCTCTGAACGTTACAATTAACTGTCAGTTTTGCGTCGGATTCGAAAATCTAGACTCACAGGAGATCGACCATAAGGTGCCCGAGGCAGCAATAGACCCTTGGAGACAGGTCGGCCGGAGGACGATGTATTGAATCGCGACGCGATTTGTGTGTTCCATCGTCATTAACAGGCTCTGAACGTTACAATCAACTGTCAGTTTTGCGTCGGATTCGAAAATCTAGACTCACAGGAGAACGACCATAAGGTGCCCGAGGGAGCAATAGACCCTGGGAGACAGGTCCGCCGGAGGACGATGTATTGAATCGCGACGCAATTTGTGTGTTCCATCGTCATGAACAGGCTCTGAACCTTACAATTAACTATCAGTTTTGCGTCGGATTCGAAAATCTAGACTCACAGGAGATCCACCATAAGGTGCCCGAGGCAGCAATTGACCCTTGGAGACAGGTCGGCCGGAGGACGATGTATTGAATCGCGACGCGATTTGTGTGTTCCATCGTCATTAACAGGCTCTGAACGTTACAATTAACTGTCAGTTTTGCGTCGGATTCGAAAATCTAGACTCACAGGAGAACGACCATAAGGTGCCCGAGGCAGCACTAGACCCTTGGAGACAAGTCGGCTGGAGGACGATGTATTGAATCGCGACGCGATTTGTGTGTTCCATCGTCATGAACAGGCTCTGAACCTTACAATTAACTATCAGTTTTGCGTCGGATTCGAAAATCTAGACTCACAGGAGATCGACCATAAGGTGCCCGAGGCAGCAATAGACCCTTGGAGACAGGTCGGCCGGAGGACGATGTATTGAATCGCGACGGGATTTGTGTGTTCCATCGTCATTAACAGGCTCTGAACGTTACAATTAACTGTCAGTTTTGCGTCGGATTCGAAAATCTAGACTCACAGGAGATCGACCATAAGGTGCCCGAGGCAGCAATAGACCCTTGGAGACAGGTCGGCCGGAGGACGATGTATTGAATCGCGACGCTATTTGTGTGTTCCATCGTCATTTTCAGGCTCTGAACGTTACAATTAACTGTCAGTTTTGTGTCGGATTCGAAAATCTAGACTCACAGGAGAACGACCATAAGGTGCCCGAGGGAGCAATAGACCCTGGGAGACAGGTCGGCCGGAGGACGATGTATTGAATCGCGACGCAATTTGTGTGTTCCATCGTCATTAACAGGCTCTGAACGTTACAATTAACTGTCAGTTTTGCGTCGGATTCGAAAATCTAGACTCACAGGAGAACGACCATAAGGTGCCCGAGGCAGCACTAGACCCTTGGAGACAAGTCGGCTGGAGGACGATGTATTGAATCGCGACGCGATTTGTGTGTTCCATCGTCATTAACAGGCTCTGAACGTTACAATCAACTGTCAGTTTTGCGTCGGATTCGAAAATCTAGACTCACAGGAGAACGACCATAAGGTGCCCGAGGGAGCAATAGACCCTGGGAGACAGGTCGGCCGGAGGACGATGTATTGAATCGCGACGCAAATTGTGTGTTCCATCGTCATGAACAGGCTCTGAACCTTACAATTAACTATCAGTTTTGCGTCGGATTCGAAAATCTAGACTCACAGGAGATCCACCATAAGGTGCCCGAGGCAGCAATTGACCCTTGGAGACAGGTCGGCCGGAGGACGATGTATTGAATCGCGACGCGATTTGTGAGTTCCATCGTCATTAACAGGCTCTGAACGTTACAATTAACTGTCAGTTTTGCGTCGGGTTCGAAAATCTAGACTCACAGGAGATCGACCATAAGGTGCCCGAGGCAGCAATAGAACCTTGGAGACAGGTCGGCCGGTGGACGATGTATTGAATCGCGACGGGATTTGTGTGTTCCATCGTCGTTAACAGGCTCTGAACGTTACAAATTAACTGTCAGTTTTGCGTCGGATTCGAAAATCTAGACTCACAGGAGATCGACCATAAGTTGCCCGAGGCAGCAATAGACTCTTGGAGACAGGTCGGCCGGAGGACGATGTATTGAATCGCGACGCGATTTGTGTGTTCCATTGTCATTAATTGGCTCTGAACGTTACAATTAACTGTCAGGTTTGCGTCGGATTCGAAAATCTAGACTCACAGGAGAACGACCATAAGGTGTCCGAGGCAGCACTAGACCCTTGGAGACAAGTCGGCTGGAGGACGATGTATTGAATCGCGACGCGATTTGTGAGTTCCATTGTCATTTACAGGCTCTGAACGTTACAATTAACTCTCAGGTTTGCGTCGGATTCGAAAATCTAGACTCACAGGAGATCGACCATAAGGTGCCCGAGGCAGCAATAGACCCTTGGAGACAGGTCGGCCGGAGGACGATGTATTGAATCGCGACGCTATTTGTGTGTTCCATCGTCATTAACAGGCTCTGAACGTTACAATCAACTGTCAGTTTTGCGTCGGATTCGAAAATCTAGACTCACAGGAGAACGACCATAAGGTGCCCGAGGGAGCAATAGACCCTGGGAGACAGGTCGGCCGGAGGACGATGTATTGAATCGCGACGCAAATTGTGTGTTCCATCGTCATGAACAGGCTCTGAACCTTACAATTAACTATCAGTTTTGCGTCGGATTCGAAAATCTAGACTCACAGGAGATCCACCATAAGGTGCCCGAGGCAGCAATTGACCCTTGGAGACAGGTCGGCCGGAGGACGATGTATTGAATCGCGACGCGATTTGTGAGTTCCATCGTCATTAACAGGCTCTGAACGTTACAATTAACTGTCAGTTTTGCGTCGGGTTCGAAAATCTAGACTCACAGGAGATCGACCATAAGGTGCCCGAGGCAGCAATAGAACCTTGGAGACAGGTCGGCCGGTGGACGATGTATTGAATTGCGACGGGATTTGTGTGTTCCATCGTCGTTAACAGGCTCTGAACGTTACAAATTAACTGTCAGTTTTGCGTCGGATTCGAAAATCTAGACTCACAGGAGAACGACCATAAGGTGCCCGAGGCAGCACTAGACCCTTGGAGACAAGTCGGCTGGAGGACGATGTATTGAATCGCGACGCGATTTGTGTGTTCCATCGTCATTAACAGGTTCTGAACGTTACAATCAACTGTCAGTTTTGCGTCGGATTCGAAAATCTAGACTCACAGGAGAACGACCATAAGGTGCCCGAGGCAGCAATAGACCCTTGGAGACAGGTCGGCCGGAGGACGATGTATTGAATCGCGACGCAATTTGTGTGTTCCATCGTCATTAACAGGCTCTGAACGTTACAATTAACTGTCAGTTTTGCGTCGGATTCGAAAATCTAGACTCACAGGAGAACGACCATAAGGTGCCCGAGGGAACAATAGACCCTTGGAGACAGGTCGGCCGGAGGACGATGTATTGAATCGCGACGCAATTTGTGTGTTCCATCGTCATGAACAGGCTCTGAACCTTACAATTAACTGTCAGTTTTGCGTCGGATTCGAAAATCTAGACTCACAGGAGATCGACCATAAGGTGCCCGAGGCAGCAATAGACCCTTGGAGACAGGTCGGCCGGAGGACGATGTATTGAATCGCGACGGGATTTGTGTGTTCCATCGTCATTAACAGGCTCTGAACGTTACAATTAACTGTCAGTTTTGCGTCGGATTCGAAAATCTAGACTCACAGGAGATCGACCATAAGGTGCCCGAGGCAGCAATAGACCCTTGGAGACAGGTCGGCCGGAGGACGATGTATTGAATCGCGACGCTATTTGTGTGTTCCATCGTCATTTTCAGGCTCTGAACGTTACAATTAACTGTCAGTTTTGCGTCGGATTCGAAAATCTAGACTCACAGGAGAACGACCATAAGGTGCCCGAGGCAGCAATAGACCCTTGGAGACAGGTCGGCCGGAGGACGATGTATTGAATCGCGACGCAATTTGTGTGTTCCATCGTCATTAACAGGCTCTGAACGTTACAATTAACTGTCAGTTTTGCGTCGGATTCGAAAATCTAGACTCACAGGAGATCGACCATAAGGTGCCCGAGGGAGCAATAGACCCTGGGAGACAGGTCGGCCGGAGGACGATGTATTGAATCGCGACGCAATTTGTGTGTTCCATCGTCATGAACAGGCTCTGAACCTTACAATTAACTGTCAGTTTTGCGTCGGATTCGAAAATCTAGACTCACAGGAGATCGACCATAAGGTGCCCGAGGAAGCAATAGACCCTTGGAGACAGGTCGGCCGGAGGACGATGTATTGAATCGCGACGGGATTTGTGTGTTCCATCGTCATTAACAGGCTCTGAACGTTACAATTAACTGTCAGTTTTGCGTCGGATTCGAAAATCTAGACTCACAGGAGATCGACCATAAGGTGCCCGAGGCAGCAATAGACCCTTGGAGACAGGTCGGCCGGAGGACGATGTATTGAATCGCGACGCGATTTGTGTGTTCCATCGTCATTAACAGGCTCTGAACGTTACAATCAACTGTCAGTTTTGCGTCGGATTCGAAAATCTAGACTCACAGGAGAACGACCATAAGGTGCCCGAGGGAGCAATAGACCCTGGGAGACAGGTCCGCCGGAGGACGATGTATTGAATCGCGACGCAATTTGTGTGTTCCATCGTCATGAACAGGCTCTGAACCTTACAATTAACTATCAGTTTTGCGTCGGATTCGAAAATCTAGACTCACAGGAGATCCACCATAAGGTGCCCGAGGCAGCAATTGACCCTTGGAGACAGGTCGGCCGGAGGACGATGTATTGAATCGCGACGCGATTTGTGTGTTCCATCGTCATTAACAGGCTCTGAACGTTACAATTAACTGTCAGTTTTGCGTCGGATTCGAAAATCTAGACTCACAGGAGAACGACCATAAGGTGCCCGAGGCAGCACTAGACCCTTGGAGACAAGTCGGCTGGAGGACGATGTATTGAATCGCGACGCGATTTGTGTGTTCCATCGTCATGAACAGGCTCTGAACCTTACAATTAACTATCAGTTTTGCGTCGGATTCGAAAATCTAGACTCACAGGAGATCGACCATAAGGTGCCCGAGGCAGCAATAGACCCTTGGAGACAGGTCGGCCGGAGGACGATGTATTGAATCGCGACGGGATTTGTGTGTTCCATCGTCATTAACAGGCTCTGAACGTTACAATTAACTGTCAGTTTTGCGTCGGATTCGAAAATCTAGACTCACAGGAGATCGACCATAAGGTGCCCGAGGCAGCAATAGACCCTTGGAGACAGGTCGGCCGGAGGACGATGTATTGAATCGCGACGCTATTTGTGTGTTCCATCGTCATTTTCAGGCTCTGAACGTTACAATTAACTGTCAGTTTTGTGTCGGATTCGAAAATCTAGACTCACAGGAGAACGACCATAAGGTGCCCGAGGGAGCAATAGACCCTGGGAGACAGGTCGGCCGGAGGACGATGTATTGAATCGCGACGCAATTTGTGTGTTCCATCGTCATTAACAGGCTCTGAACGTTACAATTAACTGTCAGTTTTGCGTCGGATTCGAAAATCTAGACTCACAGGAGAACGACCATAAGGTGCCCGAGGCAGCACTAGACCCTTGGAGACAAGTCGGCTGGAGGACGATGTATTGAATCGCGACGCGATTTGTGTGTTCCATCGTCATTAACAGGCTCTGAACGTTACAATCAACTGTCAATTTTGCGTCGGATTCGAAAATCTAGACTCACAGGAGAACGACCATAAGGTGCCCGAGGGAGCAATAGACCCTGGGAGACAGGTCGGCCGGAGGACGATGTATTGAATCGCGACGCAAATTGTGTGTTCCATCGTCATGAACAGGCTCTGAACCTTACAATTAACTATCAGTTTTGCGTCGGATTCGAAAATCTAGACTCACAGGAGATCCACCATAAGGTGCCCGAGGCAGCAATTGACCCTTGGAGACAGGTCGGCCGGAGGACGATGTATTGAATCGCGACGCGATTTGTGAGTTCCATCGTCATTAACAGGCTCTGAACGTTACAATTAACTGTCAGTTTTGCGTCGGGTTCGAAAATCTAGACTCACAGGAGATCGACCATAAGGTGCCCGAGGCAGCAATAGAACCTTGGAGACAGGTCGGCCGGTGGACGATGTATTGAATCGCGACGGGATTTGTGTGTTCCATCGTCGTTAACAGGCTCTGAACGTTACAAATTAACTGTCAGTTTTGCGTCGGATTCGAAAATCTAGACTCACAGGAGATCGACCATAAGTTGCCCGAGGCAGCAATAGACTCTTGGAGACAGGTCGGCCGGAGGACGATGTATTGAATCGCGACGCGATTTGTGTGTTCCATTGTCATTAATTGGCTCTGAACGTTACAATTAACTGTCAGGTTTGCGTCGGATTCGAAAATCTAGACTCACAGGAGAACGACCATAAGGTGTCCGAGGCAGCACTAGACCCTTGGAGACAAGTCGGCTGGAGGACGATGTATTGAATCGCGACGCGATTTGTGAGTTCCATTGTCATTTACAGGCTCTGAACGTTACAATTAACTCTCAGGTTTGCGTCGGATTCGAAAATCTAGACTCACAGGAGATCGACCATAAGGTGCCCGAGGCAGCAATAGACCCTTGGAGACAGGTCGGCCGGAGGACGATGTATTGAATCGCGACGCTATTTGTGTGTTCCATCGTCATTTTCAGGCTCTGAACGTTACAATTAACTGTCAGTTTTGTGTCGGATTCGAAAATCTAGACTCACAGGAGAACGACCATAAGGTGCCCGAGGGAGCAATAGACCCTGGGAGACAGGTCGGCCGGAGGACGATGTATTGAATCGCGACGCAATTTGTGTGTTCCATCGTCATTAACAGGCTCTGAACGTTACAATTAACTGTCAGTTTTGCGTCGGATTCGAAAATCTAGACTCACAGGAGAACGACCATAAGGTGCCCGAGGCAGCACTAGACCCTTGGAGACAAGTCGGCTGGAGGACGATGTATTGAATCGCGACGCGATTTGTGTGTTCCATCGTCATTAACAGGCTCTGAACGTTACAATCAACTGTCAGTTTTGCGTCGGATTCGAAAATCTAGACTCACAGGAGAACGACCATAAGGTGCCCGAGGGAGCAATAGACCCTGGGAGACAGGTCGGCCGGAGGACGATGTATTGAATCGCGACGCAAATTGTGTGTTCCATCGTCATGAACAGGCTCTGAACCTTACAATTAACTATCAGTTTTGCGTCGGATTCGAAAATCTAGACTCACAGGAGATCCACCATAAGGTGCCCGAGGCAGCAATTGACCCTTGGAGACAGGTCGGCCGGAGGACGATGTATTGAATCGCGACGCGATTTGTGAGTTCCATCGTCATTAACAGGCTCTGAACGTTACAATTAACTGTCAGTTTTGCGTCGGGTTCGAAAATCTAGACTCACAGGAGATCGACCATAAGGTGCCCGAGGCAGCAATAGAACCTTGGAGACAGGTCGGCCGGTGGACGATGTATTGAATCGCGACGGGATTTGTGTGTTCCATCGTCGTTAACAGGCTCTGAACGTTACAAATTAACTGTCAGTTTTGCGTCGGATTCGAAAATCTAGACTCACAGGAGATCGACCATAAGTTGCCCGAGGCAGCAATAGACTCTTGGAGACAGGTCGGCCGGAGGACGATGTATTGAATCGCGACGCGATTTGTGTGTTCCATTGTCATTAATTGGCTCTGAACGTTACAATTAACTGTCAGGTTTGCGTCGGATTCGAAAATCTAGACTCACAGGAGAACGACCATAAGGTGTCCGAGGCAGCACTAGACCCTTGGAGACAAGTCGGCTGGAGGACGATGTATTGAATCGCGACGCGATTTGTGAGTTCCATTGTCATTTACAGGCTCTGAACGTTACAATTAACTCTCAGGTTTGCGTCGGATTCGAAAATCTAGACTCACAGGAGATCGACCATAAGGTGCCCGAGGCAGCAATAGACCCTTGGAGACAGGTCGGCCGGAGGACGATGTATTGAATCGCGACGCAATTTGTGTGTTCCATTGTCATTTAGATGCTCTGAACCTTACAATTAACTGTCAGTTTTGCGTCGGATTCGAAAATCTAGACTCACAGGAGAACGACCATAAGGTGCCCGAGGCAGCAATAGACCCTTGGAGACAGGTCGGCCGGAGGACGATGTATTGAATCGCGACGGGATTTGTGTGTTCCATCGTCATTAACAGGCCCTGAACGTTACAATTAACTGTCAGTTTTGCGTCGGATTCGAAAATCTAGACTCACAGGAGAACGACCATAAGGTGCCCGAGGGAGCAATAGACCCTGGGAGACAGGTCGGCCGGAGGACGATGTATTGAATCGCGACGCAATTTGTGTGTTCCATCGTCATGAACAGGCTCTGAACGTTACAATTAACTGTCAGTTTTGCGTCGGCTTCGAAAATCTAGACTCACAGGAGATCGACCATAAGGTGCCCGAGGAAGCAGTAGACCCTTGGAGACAGGTCGGCCGGAGGACGATGTATTGAATCGCGACGGGATTTGTGTGTTCCATCGTCATTAACAGGCTCTGAACGTTACAATTAACTGTCAGTTTTGCGTCGGATTCGAAAATCTAGACTCACAGGAGAACGACCATAAGGTGCCCGAGGCAGCACTAGACCCTTGGAGACAAGTCGGCTGGAGGACGATGTATTGAATCGCGACGCGATTTGTGTGTTCCATCGTCATTAACAGGCTCTGAACGTTACAATCAACTGTCAGTTTTGCGTCGGATTCGAAAATCTAGACTCACAGGAGAACGACCATAAGGTGCCCGAGGGAGCAATAGACCGTGGGAGACAGGTCGGCCGAAGGACGATATATTGAATCGCGACGCAATTTGTGTGTTCCATCGTCATGAACAGGCTCTGAACCTTACAATTAACTATCAGTTTTGCGTCGGATTCGAAAATCTAGACTCACAGGAGATCCACCTTAAGGTGCCCGAGGCAGCAATTGACCCTTGGAGACAGGTCGGCCGGAGGACGATGTATTGAATCGCGACGCGATTTGTGTGTTCCAGCGTCATTAACAGGCTCTGAACGTTACAATTAACTGTCAGTTTTGCGTCGGGTTCGAAAATCTAGACTCACAGGAGATCGACCATAAGGTGCCCGAGGCAGCAATAGAACCTTGGAGACAGGTCGGCCGGAGGACGATGTATTGAATCGCGACGGGATTTGTGTGTTCCATCGTCATTAACAGGCTCTGAACGTTACAAATTAACTGTCAGTTTTGCGTCGGATTCGAAAATCTAGACTCACAGGAGATCGACCATAAGGTGCCCGAGGCAGCAATAGACCCTTGGAGACAGGTCGGCCGGAGGACGATGTATTGAATCGCGACGCGATTTGTGTGTTCCATTGTCATTAATTGGCTCTGAACGTTACAATTAACTGTCAGTTTTGCGTCGGATTCGAAAATCTAGACTCACAGGAGAACGACCATAAGGTGTCCGAGGCAGCACTAGACCCTTGGAGACAAGTCGGCTGGAGGACGATGTATTGAATCGCGACGCGATTTGTGAGTTCCATTGTCATTTACAGGCTCTGAACGTTACAATTAACTGTCAGGTTTGCGTCGGATTCGAAAATCTAGACTCACAGGGGATCGACCATAAGGTGCCCGAGGCAGCAATAGACCCTTGGAGACAGGTCGGCCGGAGGACGATGTATTGAATCGCGACGCAATTTGTGTGTTCCATTGTCATTTAGAGGCTCTGAACCTTACAATTAACTGTCAGTTTTGCGTCGGATTCGAAAATCTAGACTCACAGGAGATCGACCATAAGGTGCCCGAGGCAGCAATAGACTCTTGGAGACAGGTCGGCCGGAGGACGATGTATTGAATCGCGACGCGATTTGTGTGTTCCATCGTCATTAACAGGCTCTGAACGTTACAATTAACTGTCAGTTTTGCGTCGGATTCGAAAATCTAGACTCACAGGAGATCGACCATAAGGTGCCCGAGGCAGCAATAGACTCTTGGAGACAGGTCGGCCGGAGGACGATGTATTGAATCGCGACGCAATTTGTGTGTTCCATCGTCATTAACAGGCTCTGAACGTTACAATTAACTGTCAGTTTTGCGTCGGATTCGAAAATCTAGACTCACAGGAGAACGACCATGAGGTGCCCGAGGCAGCACTAGACCCTTGGAGACAAGTCGGCTGGAGGACGATGTATTGAATCGCGACGCGATTTGTGTGTTCCATCGTCATTAACAGGCTCTGAACGTTACAATCAACTGTCAGGTTTGGGTCGGATTCGAAAATCTAGACTCACAGGAGAACGACCATAAGGTGCCCGAGGGAGCAATAGACCCTGGGAGACAGGTCGGCCGGAGGACGATGTATTGAATCGCGACGCAATTTGTGTGTTCGATCGTCATGAACAGGCTCTGAACCTTACAATTAACTATCAGTTTTGCGTCGGATTCAAAAATCTAGACTCACAGGAGATCGACCATAAGGTGCCCGGGGCAGCAATTGACTCTTGGAGACAGGTCGGCCGGAGGACGATGTATTGAATCGCGACGCAATTTGTGTGTTCCATCGTCATTAACAGGCTCTGAACCTTACAATTAACTGTCAGTTTTGCGTCGGATTCGAAAATCTAGACTCACAGGAGAACGACCATAAGGTGCCCGAGGCAGCGCTAGACCCTTGGAGACAAGTCGGCTGGAGGACGATGTATTGAATCGCGACGCGATTTGTGTGTTCCATCGTCATTAACAGGTTCTGAACGTTACAATCAACTGTCAGTTTTGCGTCGGATTCGAAAATCTAGACTCACAGGAGAACGACCATAAGGTGCCCGAGGCAGCAATAGACCCTTGGAGACAGGTCGGCCGGAGGACGATGTATTGAATCGCGACGCAATTTGTGTGTTCCATCGTCATTAACAGGCTCTGAACGTTACAATTAACTGTCAGTTTTGCGTCGGATTCGAAAATCTAGACTCACAGGAGAACGACCATAAGGTGCCCGAGGGAGCAATAGACCCAGGGAGACAGGTCGGCCGGAGGACGATGTATTGAATCGCGACGCAATTTGTGTGTTCCATCGTCATGAACAGGCTCTGAACCTTACAATTAACTGTCAGTTTTTCGTCGGATTCGAAAATCTAGACTCACAGGAGATCGACCATAAGGTGCCCGAGGCAGCAATAGACCCTTGGAGACAGGTCGGCCGGAGGACGATGTATTGAATCGCGACGGGATTTGTGTGTTCCATCGTCATTAACAGGCTCTGAACGTTACAATTAACTGTCAGTTTTGCGTCGGATTCGAAAATCTAGACTCACAGGAGATCGACCATAAGGTGCCCGAGGCAGCAATAGACTCTTGGAGACAGGTCGGCCGGAGGACGATGTATTGAATCGCGACGAGATTTGTGTGTTCCATCGTCATTAACAGGCTCTGAACGTTACAATTAACTGTCAGTTTTGCGTCGGATTCGAAAATCTAGACTCACAGGAGATCGACCATAAGGTGCCCGAGGCAGCAATAGACTCTTGGAGACAGGTCGGCCGGAGGACGATGTATTGAATCGCGACGCAATTTGTGTGTTCCATCGTCATTAACAGGCTCTGAACGTTACAATTAACTGTCAGTTTTGCGTCGGATTCGAAAATCTAGACTCACAGGAGAACGACCATAAGGTGCCCGAGGCAGCACTAGACCCTTGGAGACAAGTCGGCTGGAGGACGATGTATTGAATCGCGACGCGATTTGTGTGTTCCATCATCATTAACAGGCTCTGAACGTTACAATCAACTGTCAGTTTTGGGTCGGATTCGAAAATCTAGACTCACAGGAGAACGACCATAAGGTGCCCGAGGGAGCAATAGACCCTGGGAGACAGGTCGGCCGGAGGACGATGTATTGAATCGCGACGCAATTTGTGTGTTCCATCGTCATGAACAGGCTCTGAACCTTACAATTAACTATCAGTTTTGCGTCGGATTCGAAAATCTAGACTCACAGGAGATCGACCATAAGGTGCCCGAGGCAGCAATTGACCCTTGGAGACAGGTCGGCCGGAGGACGATGTATTGAATCGCGACGCGATTTGTGTGTTCCATCGTCAGGCTCCATAAGGTGCCCGAGGCAGCAATAGACCCTTGGAGACAGGTCGGCCGGAGGACGATGTATTGAATCGCGACGGGATTTGTGTGTTCCATCGTCATTAACAGGCTCTGAACGTTACAATTAACTGTCAGTTTTGCGTCGGATTCGAAAATCTAGACTCACAGGAGATCGACCATAAGGTGCCCGAGGCAGCAATAGACCCTTAGAGACAGGTCGGCCGGAGGAAGATGTATTGAATCGCGACGCTATTTGTGTGTTCCATCGTCATTTTCTGGCTCTGAACGTTACAATTAACTGTCAGTTTTGCGTCGGATTCGAAAATCTAGACTCACAGGAGATCGACCATAAGGTGCCCGAGGCAGCAATGGACTCTTGGAGACAGGTCGGCCGGAGGACGATGTATTGAATCGCGACGCAATTTGTGTGTTCCATCGTCATTAACAGGCTCTGAACCTTACAATTAACTGTCAGTTTTGCGTCGGATTCGAAAATCTAGACTCACAGGAGAACGACCATAAGGTGCCCGAGGCAGCGCTAGACCCTTGGAGACAAGTCGGCTGGAGGACGATGTATTGAATCGCGACGCGATTTGTGTGTTCCATCGTCATTAACAGGTTCTGAACGTTACAATCAACTGTCAGTTTTGCGTCGGATTCGAAAATCTAGACTCACAGGAGAACGACCATAAGGTGCCCGAGGCAGCAATAGACCCTTGGAGACAGGTCGGCCGGAGGACGATGTATTGAATCGCGACGCAATTTGTGTGTTCCATCGTCATTAACAGGCTCTGAACGTTACAATTAACTGTCAGTTTTGCGTCGGATTCGAAAATCTAGACTCACAGGAGAACGACCATAAGGTGCCCGAGGGAGCAATAGACCCTGGGAGACAGGTCGGCCGGAGGACGATGTATTGAATCGCGACGCAATTTGTGTGTTCCATCGTCATGAACAGGCTCTGAACCTTACAATTAACTGTCAGTTTTGCGTCGGATTCGAAAATCTAGACTCACAGGAGATCGACCATAAGGTGCCCGAGGCAGCAATAGACCCTTGGAGACAGGTCGGCCGGAGGACGATGTATTGAATCGCGACGGGATTTGTGTGTTCCATCGTCATTAACAGGCTCTGAACGTTACAATTAACTGTCAGTTTTGCGTCGGATTCGAAAATCTAGACTCACAGGAGAACGACCATAAGGTGCCCGAGGGAGCAATAGACCCTGGGAGACAGGTCGGCCGGAGGACGATGTATTGAATCGCGACGCAATTTGTGTGTTCCATCGTCATGAACAGGCTCTGAACCTTACAATTAACTGTCAGTTTTGCGTCGGATTCGAAAATCTAGACTCACAGGAGATCGACCATAAGGTGCCCGAGGAAGCAATAGACCCTTGGAGACAGGTCGGCCGGAGGACGATGTATTGAATCGCGACGGGATTTGTGTGTTCCATCGTCATTAACAGGCTCTGAACGTTACAATTAACTGTCAGTTTTGCGTCGGATTCGAAAATCTAGACTCACAGGAGATCGACCATAAGGTGCCCGAGGCAGCAATAGACCCTTGGAGACAGGTCGGCCGGAGGACGATGTATTGAATCGCGACGCAATTTGTGTGTTCCATCGTCATTAACAGGCTCTGAACGTTACAATTAACTGTCAGTTTTGCGTCGGATTCGAAAATCTAGACTCACAGGAGAACGACCATAAGGTGCCCGAGGCAATACTAGACCCTTGGAGACAAGTCGGCTGGAGGACGATGTATTGAATCGCGACGCGATTTGTGTGTTCCATCGTCATTAACAGGCTCTGAACGTTACAATCAACTGTCAGTTTTGCGTCGGATTCGAAAATCTAGACTCACAGGAGAACGACCATAAGGTGCCCGAGGGAGCAATAGACCCTGGGAGACAGGTCGGCCGGAGGACGATGTATTGAATCGCGACGCAATTTGTGTGTTCCATCGTCATGAACAGGCTCTGAACCTTACAATTAACTATCAGTTTTGCGTCGGATTCGAAAATCTAGACTCACAGGAGATCCACCATTAGGTGCCCGAGGCAGCAATTGACCCTTGGAGACAGGTCGGCCGGAGGACGATGTATTGAATCGCGACGCGATTTGTGTGTTCCATCGTCATTAACAGGCTCTGAACGTTACAATTAACTGTCAGTTTTGCGTCGGATTCGAAAATCTAGACTCACAGGAGAACGACCATAAGGTGCCCGAGGCAGCACTAGACCCTTGGAGACAAGTCGGCTGGAGGACGATGTATTGAATCGCGACGCGATTTGTGTGTTCCATCGTCATGAACAGGCTCTGAACCTTACAATTAACTGTCAGTTTTGCGTCGGATTCGAAAATCTAGACTCACAGGAGATCGACCATAAGGTGCCCGAGGCAGCAATAGACCCTTGGAGACAGGTCGGCCGGAGGACGATGTATTGAATCGCGACGGGATTTGTGTGTTCCATCGTCATTAACAGGCTCTGAACGTTACAATTAACTGTCAGTTTTGCGTCGGATTCGAAAATCTAGACTCACAGGAGATCGACCATAAGGTGCCCGAGGCAGCAATAGACCCTTGGAGACAGGTCGGCCGGAGGACGATGTATTGAATCGCGACGCTATTTGTGTGTTCCATCGTCATTTTCAGGCTCTGAACGTTACAATTAACTGTCAGTTTTGCGTCGGATTCGAAAATCTAGACCCACAGGAGATCGACCATAAGGTGCCCGAGGCAGCAATAGACCCTTGGAGACAGGTCGGCCGGAGGACGATGTATTGAATCGCGACGCTATTTGTGTGTTCCATCGTCATTTTCAGGCTCTGAACGTTACAATTAACTGTCAGTTTTGCGTCGGATTCGAAAATCTAGACTCACAGGAGATCGACCATAAGGTGCCCGAGGCAGCAATAGATCCTTGGAGACAGGTCGGCCGGAGGACGATGTATTGAATCGCGACGGGATTTGTGTGTTCCATCGTCATTAACAGGCTCTGAACCTTACAATTAACTGTCAGTTTTGCGTCGGATTCGAAAATCTAGACTCACAGGAGATCGACCATAAGGTGCCCGAGGCAGCAATAGACTCTTGGAGACAGGTCGGCCGGAGGACGATGTATTGAATCGCGACGCAATTTGTGTGTTCCATCGTCATTAACAGGCTCTGAACGTTACAATTAACTGTCAGTTTTACGTCGGATTCGAAAATCTAGACTCACAGGAGAACGACCATAAGGTGCCCGAGGCAGCACTAGACCCTTGGAGACAAGTCCGCTGGAGGACGATGTATTGAATCGCGACGCGATTTGTGTGTTCCATCGTCATTAACAGGCTCTGAACGTTACAATCAACTGTCAGTTTTGCGTCGGATTCCAAAATCTAGACTCACAGGAGAACGACCATAAGGTGCCCGATGGAGCAATAGACCCTGGGAGACAGGTCGGCCGGAGGACGATGTATTGAATCGCGACGCAATTTGTGTGTTCCATCGTCATGAACAGGCTCTGAACCTTACAATTAACTATCAGTTTTGCGTCGGATTCGAAAATCTAGACTCACGGGAGATCGACCATAAGGTGCCCGAGGCAGCAATTGACCCTTGGAGACAGGTCGGCCGGAGGACGATGTATTGAATCGCGACGCGATTTGTGTGTTCCATTGTCATTAATTGGCTCTGAACGTTACAATTAACTGTCAGTTTTGCGTCGGATTCGAAAATCTAGACTCACAGGAGAACGACCATAAGGTGTCCGAGGCAGCACTAGACCCTTGGAGACAAGTCGGCTGGAGGACGATGTATTGAATCGCGACGCGATTTGTGAGTTCCATTGTCATTTACAGGCACTGAACGTTACAATTAACTGTCAGGTTTGCGTCGGATTCGAAAATCTAGACTCACAGGAGATCGACCATAAGGTGCCCGAGGCAGCAATAGACCCTTGGAGACAGGTCGGCCGGAGGACGATGTATTGAATCGCGACGCAATTTGTGTGTTCCATTGTCATTTAGATGCTCTGAACCTTACAATTAACTGTCAGTTTTGCGTCGGATTCGAAAATCTAGACTCACAGAGGAACGACCGTAAGGTGCCCGAGGCAGCACTAGGCCCTTGGAGACAATTCGGCTGGAGGACGATGTATTGAATCGCGACGCGATTTGTGTGTTCCATCGTCATTAACAGGGTCTGAACGTTACAATTAACTGTCAGTTTTGCGTCGGATTCGAAAATCTAGACTCACAGGAGAACGACCATAAGGTGCCCGAGGCAGCAATAGACCGTTGGAGACAGGTCGGCCGGAGGACGATGTATTGAAGCGCGACGGGATTTGTGTGTTCCATCGTCATGAAGAGGCTCTGAACGTTACAATTAACTGTCAGTTTTGCGTCGGATTCGAAAATCTAGACTCACAGGACATCGACCATAAGGTGCCCGAGGCAGCAATAGACCCTTGGAGACAAGTCGGCTGGAAGACGATGTATTGAATCGCGACGCAATTTGTGTGTTCCATCGTCATTAACAGGCTCTGAACGTTACAATTAACTGCGTCGGATTCGAAATTCTAGACTCACAGGAGATCGACCATAAGGTGCCCGAGGCAGCAATAGACTCTTGGAGACAGGTCGGCCGGAGGACGATGTATTGAATCGCGACGCAATTTGTGTGTTCCATCGTCATTAACAGGCTCTGAACGTTACAATTAACTGTCAGTTTTACGTCGGATTCGAAAATCTAGACTCACAGGAGAACGACCATAAGGTGCCCGAGGCAGCACTAGACCCTTGGAGACAAGTCCGCTGGAGGACGATGTATTGAATCGCGACGCGATTTGTGTGTTCCATCGTCATTAACAGGCTCTGAACGTTACAATCAACTGTCAGTTTTGCGTCGGATTCGAAAATCTAGACTCACAGGAGATCGACCATAAGGTGCCCGAGGCAGCAATAGACCCTTGGAGACAGGTCGGCCGGAGGACGATGTATTGAATCGCGACGCTATTTGTGTGTTCCATCGTCATTTTCAGGCTCTGAACCTTACAATTAACTGTCAGTTTTGCGTCGGATTCGAAAATCTAGACTCACAGGAGATCGACCATAAGGTGCCCGAGGCAGCAATAGACTCTTGGAGACAGGTCGGCCGGAGGACGATGTATTGAATCGCGACGCAATTTGTGTGTTCCATCGTCATTAACAGGCTCTGAACGTTACAATTAACTGTCAGTTTTACGTCGGATTCGAAAATCTAGACTCACAGGAGAACGACCATAAGGTGCCCGAGGCAGCACTAGACCCTTGGAGACAAGTCCGCTGGAGGACGATGTATTGAATCGCGACGCGATTTGTGTGTTCCATCGTCATTAACAGGCTCTGAACGTTACAATCAACTGTCAGTTTTGCGTCGGATTCCAAAATCTAGACTCACAGGAGAACGACCATAAGGTGCCCGATGGAGCAATAGACCCTGGGAGACAGGTCGGCCGGAGGACGATGTATTGAATCGCGACGCAATTTGTGTGTTCCATCGTCATGAACAGGCTCTGAACCTTACAATTAACTATCAGTTTTGCGTCGGATTCGAAAATCTAGACTCACGGGAGATCGACCATAAGGTGCCCGAGGCAGCAATTGACCCTTGGAGACAGGTCGGCCGGAGGACGATGTATTGAATCGCGACGCGATTTGTGTGTTCCATTGTCATTAATTGGCTCTGAACGTTACAATTAACTGTCAGTTTTGCGTCGGATTCGAAAATCTAGACTCACAGGAGAACGACCATAAGGTGTCCGAGGCAGCACTAGACCCTTGGAGACAAGTCGGCTGGAGGACGATGTATTGAATCGCGACGCGATTTGTGAGTTCCATTGTCATTTACAGGCACTGAACGTTACAATTAACTGTCAGGTTTGCGTCGGATTCGAAAATCTAGACTCACAGGAGATCGACCATAAGGTGCCCGAGGCAGCAATAGACCCTTGGAGACAGGTCGGCCGGAGGACGATGTATTGAATCGCGACGCAATTTGTGTGTTCCATTGTCATTTAGATGCTCTGAACCTTACAATTAACTGTCAGTTTTGCGTCGGATTCGAAAATCTAGACTCACAGAGGAACGACCGTAAGGTGCCCGAGGCAGCACTAGGCCCTTGGAGACAATTCGGCTGGAGGACGATGTATTGAATCGCGACGCGATTTGTGTGTTCCATCGTCATTAACAGGGTCTGAACGTTACAATTAACTGTCAGTTTTGCGTCGGATTCGAAAATCTAGACTCACAGGAGAACGACCATAAGGTGCCCGAGGCAGCAATAGACCCTTGGAGACAAGTCGGCTGGAAGACGATGTATTGAATCGCGACGCAATTTGTGTGTTCCATCGTCATTAACAGGCTCTGAACGTTACAATTAACTGCCTCGGATTCGAAATTCTAGACTCACAGGAGATCGACCATAAGGTGCCCGAGGCAGCAATAGACCCTTGGAGACATGTCGGCCGGAGGACGATGTATTGAATCGCGACGCGATTTGTGTGTTCCATTGTCATTAAGAGGCTCTGAACCTTACAATTAACTGTCAGTTTTGCGTCGGATTCGAAAATCTAGACTCACAGGAGAACGACCATACGGTGTCCGAGGCAGCACTAGACCCTTGGAGACAAGTCGGCTGGAGGACGATGTATTGAATCGCGACGCAATTTGTGTGTTCCATCGTCATTAACAGGCTCTGAACGTTACAATTAACTGTCAGTTTTACGTCGGATTCGAAAATCTAGACTCACAGGAGAACGACCATAAGGTGCCCGAGGCAGCACTAGACCCTTGGAGACAAGTCCGCTGGAGGACGATGTATTGAATCGCGACGCGATTTGTGTGTTCCATCGTCATTAACAGGCTCTGAACGTTACAATCAACTGTCAGTTTTGCGTCGGATTCCAAAATCTAGACTCACAGGAGAACGACCATAAGGTGCCCGATGGAGCAATAGACCCTGGGAGACAGGTCGGCCGGAGGACGATGTATTGAATCGCGACGCAATTTGTGTGTTCCATCGTCATGAACAGGCTCTGAACCTTACAATTAACTATCAGTTTTGCGTCGGATTCGAAAATCTAGACTCACGGGAGATCGACCATAAGGTGCCCGAGGCAGCAATTGACCCTTGGAGACAGGTCGGCCGGAGGACGATGTATTGAATCGCGACGCGATTTGTGTGTTCCATTGTCATTAATTGGCTCTGAACGTTACAATTAACTGTCAGTTTTGCGTCGGATTCGAAAATCTAGACTCACAGGAGAACGACCATAAGGTGTCCGAGGCAGCACTAGACCCTTGGAGACAAGTCGGCTGGAGGACGATGTATTGAATCGCGACGCGATTTGTGAGTTCCATTGTCATTTACAGGCACTGAACGTTACAATTAACTGTCAGGTTTGCGTCGGATTCGAAAATCTAGACTCACAGGAGATCGACCATAAGGTGCCCGAGGCAGCAATAGACCCTTGGAGACAGGTCGGCCGGAGGACGATGTATTGAATCGCGACGCAATTTGTGTGTTCCATTGTCATTTAGATGCTCTGAACCTTACAATTAACTGTCAGTTTTGCGTCGGATTCGAAAATCTAGACTCACAGAGGAACGACCGTAAGGTGCCCGAGGCAGCACTAGGCCCTTGGAGACAATTCGGCTGGAGGACGATTTATTGAATCGCGACGCGATTTGTGTGTTCCATCGTCATTAACAGGGTCTGAACGTTACAATTAACTGTCAGTTTTGCGTCGGATTCGAAAATCTAGACTCACAGGAGAACGACCATAAGGTGCCCGAGGCAGCAATAGACCGTTGGAGACAGGTCGGCCGGAGGACGATGTATTGAAGCGCGACGGGATTTGTGTGTTCCATCGTCATGAAGAGGCTCTGAACGTTACAATTAACTGTCAGTTTTGCGTCGGATTCGAAAATCTAGACTCACAGGACATCGACCATAAGGTGCCCGAGGCAGCAATAGACCCTTGGAGACAAGTCGGCTGGAAGACGATGTATTGAATCGCGACGCAATTTGTGTGTTCCATCGTCATTAACAGGCTCTGAACGTTACAATTAACTGCGTCGGATTCGAAATTCTAGACTCACAGGAGATCGACCATAAGGTGCCCGAGGCAGCAATAGACCCTTGGAGACATGTCGGCCGGAGGACGATGTATTGAATCGCGACGCGATTTGTGTGTTCCATTGTCATTAAGAGGCTCTGAACCTTACAATTAACTGTCAGTTTTGCGTCGGATTCGAAAATCTAGACTCACAGGAGAACGACCATACGGTGTCCGAGGCAGCACTAGACCCTTGGAGACAAGTCGGCTGGAGGACGATGTATTGAATCGCGACGCAATTTGTGTGTTCCATCGTCATGAAGAGGCTCTGAACGTTACAATTAACTGTCAGTTTTGCGTCGGATTCGAAAATCTAGACTCACAGGAGATCGACCATAAGGTGGCCGAGGCAGCAATAGACCCTTGGAGACAGGTCGGCCGGAATACGATGTATTGAATCGCGACGGGATTTGTGTGTTCCATCGTCATTAACAGGCTCTGAACGTTATAAATTAACTGTCAGTTTTGCGTCGGATTCGAAAATCTAGACTCACAGGAGATCGACCATAAGGTGCCCGAGGCAGCAATAGACCCTTGGAGACAGGTCGGCCGGAGGACGATGTATTGAATCGCGACGCGATTTGTGTGTTCCATTGTCATTAATTGGCTCTGAACGTTACAATTAACTGTCAGTTTTGCGTCGGATTCGAAAATCTAGACTCACAGGAGAACGACCATAAGGTGCCCGAGGCAGCACTAGACCCTTGGAGACAAGTCGGCTGGAGGACGATGTATTGAATCGCGACGCGATTTGTGTGTTCCATCGTCATTAACAGGCTCTGAACGTTACAATCAACTGTCAGTTTTGCGTCGGATTCGAAAATCTAGACTCACAGGAGAACGACCATAAGGTGCCCGAGGGAGCAATAGACCCTGGGAGACAGGTCGGCCGGAGGACGATGTATTGAATCGCGACGCAATTTGTGTGTTCCATCGTCATGAACAGGCTCTGAACCTTACAATTAACTATCAGTTTTGCGTCGGATTCGAAAATCTAGACTCACAGGAGATCCACCATAAGGTGCCCGAGGCAGCAATTGACCCTTGGAGACAGGTCGGCCGGAGGACGATGTATTGAATCGCGACGCGATTTGTGTGTTCCATCGTCATTAACAGGCTCTGAACGTTACAATTAACTGTCAGTTTTGCGTCGGATTCGAAAATCTAGACTCACAGGAGAACGACCATAAGGTGCCCGAGGCAGCACTAGACCCTTGGAGACAAGTCGGCTGGAGGACGATGTATTGAATCGCGACGCGATTTGTGTGTTCCATCGTCATGAACAGGCTCTGAACCTTACAATTAACTGTCAGTTTTGCGTCGGATTCGAAAATCTAGACTCACAGGAGATCGACCATAAGGTGCCCGAGGCAGCAATAGACCCTTGGAGACAGGTCGGCCGGAGGACGATGTATTGAATCGCGACGGGATTTGTGTGTTCCATCGTCATTAACAGGCTCTGAACGTTACAATTAACTGTCAGTTTTGCGTCGGATTCGAAAATCTAGACTCACAGGAGATCGACCATAAGGTGCCCGAGGCAGCAATAGACCCTTGGAGACAGGTCGGCCGGAGGACGATGTATTGAATCGCGACGCTATTTGTGTGTTCCATCGTCATTTTCAGGCTCTGAACGTTACAATTAACTGTCAGTTTTGCGTCGGATTCGAAAATCTAGACTCACAGGAGATCGACCATAAGGTGCCCGAGGCAGCAATAGACCCTTGGAGACAGGTCGGCCGGAGGACGATGTATTGAATCGCGACGCGATTTGTGTGTTCCATCGTCATTAACAGGCTCTGAACGTTACAATTAACTGTCAGTTTTGCGTCGGATTCGAAAATCTAGACTCACAGGAGATCGACCATAAGGTGCCCGAGGCAGCAATAGACCCTTGGAGACATGTCGGCCGGAGGACGATGTATTGAATCGCGACGCGATTTGTGTGTTCCATCGTCATTAACAGGCTCTGAACCTTACAATTAACTGTCAGTTTTGCGTCGGATTCGAAAATCTAGACTCACAGGAGAACGACCATAAGGTGCCCGAGGCAGCACTAGACCCTTGGAGACAAGTCGGCTGGAGGACGATGTATTGAATCGCGACGCGATTTGTGTGTTCCATCGTCATTAACAGGTTCTGAACGTTACAATCAACTGTCAGTTTTGCGTCGGATTCGAAAATCTAGACTCACAGGAGAACGACCATAAGGTGCCCGAGGCAGCAATAGACCCTTGGAGACAGGTCGGCCGGAGGACGATGTATTGAATCGCGACGCAATTTGTGTGTTCCATCGTCATTAACAGGCTCTGAACGTTACAATTAACTGTCAGTTTTGCGTCGGATTCGAAAATCTAGACTCACAGGAGAACGACCATAAGGTGCCCGAGGGAACAATAGACCCTTGGAGACAGGTCGGCCGGAGGACGATGTATTGAATCGCGACGCAATTTGTGTGTTCCATCGTCATGAACAGGCTCTGAACCTTACAATTAACTGTCAGTTTTGCGTCGGATTCGAAAATCTAGACTCACAGGAGATCGACCATAAGGTGCCCGAGGCAGCAATAGACCCTTGGAGACAGGTCGGCCGGAGGACGATGTATTGAATCGCGACGGGATTTGTGTGTTCCATCGTCATTAACAGGCTCTGAACGTTACAATTAACTGTCAGTTTTGCGTCGGATTCGAAAATCTAGACTCACAGGAGAACGACCATAAGGTGCCCGAGGCAGCAATAGACCCTTGGAGACAGGTCGGCCGGAGGACGATGTATTGAATCGCGACGCAATTTGTGTGTTCCATCGTCATTAACAGGCTCTGAACGTTTCAATTAACTGTCAGTTTTGCGTCGGATTCGAAAATCTAGACTCACAGGAGATCGACCATAAGGTGCCCGAGGGAGCAATAGACCCTGGGAGACAGGTCGGCCGGAGGACGATGTATTGAATCGCGACGCAATTTGTGTGTTCCATCGTCATGAACAGGCTCTGAACCTTACAATTAACTGTCAGTTTTGCGTCGGATTCGAAAATCTAGACTCACAGGAGATCGACCATAAGGTGCCCGAGGAAGCAATAGACCCTTGGAGACAGGTCGGCCGGAGGACGATGTATTGAATCGCGACGGGATTTGTGTGTTCCATCGTCATTAACAGGCTCTGAACGTTACAATTAACTGTCAGTTTTGCGTCGGATTCGAAAATCTAGACTCACAGGAGATCGACCATAAGGTGCCCGAGGCAGCAATAGACCCTTGGAGACAGGTCGGCCGGAGGACGATGTATTGAATCGCGACGCAATTTGTGTGTTCCATCGTCATTAACAGGCTCTGAACGTTACAATTAACTGTCAGTTTTGCGTCGGATTCGAAAATCTAGACTCACAGGAGAACGACCATAAGGTGCCCGAGGCAGCACTAGACCCTTGGAGACAAGTCGGCTGGAGGACGATGTATTGAATCGCGACGCGATTTGTGTGTTCCATCGTCATTAACAGGCTCTGAACGTTACAATCAACTGTCAGTTTTGCGTCGGATTCGAAAATCTAGACTCACAGGAGAACGACCATAAGGTGCCCGAGGGAGCAATAGACCCTGGGAGACAGGTCCGCCGGAGGACGATGTATTGAATCGCGACGCTATTTGTGTGTTCCATCGTCATGAACAGGCTCTGAACCTTACAATTAACTATCAGTTTTGCGTCGGATTCGAAAATCTAGACTCACAGGAGATCCACCATAAGGTGCCCGAGGCAGCAATTGACCCTTGGAGACAGGTCGGCCGGAGGACGATGTATTGAATCGCGACGCGATTTGTGTGTTCCATCGTCATTAACAGGCTCTGAACGTTACAATTAACTGTCAGTTATGCGTCGGATTCGAAAATCTAGACTCACAGGAGAACGACCATAAGGTGCCCGAGGCAGCACTAGACCCTTGGAGACAAGTCGGCTGGAGGACGATGTATTGAATCGCGACGCGATTTGTGTGTTCCATCGTCATGAACAGGCTCTGAACCTTACAATTAACTATCAGTTTTGCGTCGGATTCGAAAATCTAGACTCACAGGAGATCGACCATAAGGTGCCCGAGGCAGCAATAGACCCTTGGAGACAGGTCGGCCGGAGGACGATGTATTGAATCGCGACGCGATTTGTGTGTTCCATCGTCATTAACAGGCTCTGAACGTTACAATCAACTGTCAGTTTTGCGTCGGATTCGAAAATCTAGACTCACAGGAGAACGACCATAAGGTGCCCGAGGGAGCAATAGACCCTGGGAGACAGGTCCGCCGGAGGACGATGTATTGAATCGCGACGCTATTTGTGTGTTCCATCGTCATGAACAGGCTCTGAACCTTACAATTAAATATCAGTTTTGCGTCGGATTCGAAAATCTAGACTCACAGGAGATCGACCATAAGGTGCCCGAGGCAGCAATTGACCCTCGGAGACAGGTCGGCCGGAGGACGATGTATTGAATCGCGACGCGATTTGTGTGTTCCATCGTCATTAACAGGCTCTGAACGTTACAATTAACTGTCAGTTATGCGTCGGATTCGAAAATCTAGACTCACAGGAGAACGACCATAAGGTGCCCGAGGCAGCACTAGACCCTTGGAGACAAGTCGGCTGGAGGACGATGTATTGAATCGCGACGCGATTTGTGTGTTCCATCGTCATGAACAGGCTCTGAACCTTACAATTAACTATCAGTTTTGCGTCGGATTCGAAAATCTAGACTCACAGGAGATCGACCATAAGGTGCCCGAGGCAGCAATAGACCCTTGGAGACAGGTCGGCCGGAGGACGATGTATTGAATCGCGACGCAATTTGTGTGTTC
Source organism: Schistocerca nitens (assembly GCF_023898315.1). Classification (NCBI taxonomy): domain Eukaryota; kingdom Metazoa; phylum Arthropoda; class Insecta; order Orthoptera; family Acrididae; genus Schistocerca; species Schistocerca nitens. Next base: position 1,196,615,552 of record NC_064615.1, on the reverse strand, counting down.
CATTGTCATTTAGATGCTCTGAACCTTACAATTAACTGTCAGTTTTGCGTCGGATTCGAAAATCTAGACTCACAGAGGAACGACCGTAAGGTGCCCGAGGCAGCACTAGGCCCTTGGAGACAATTCGGCTGGAGGACGATTTATTGAATCGCGACGCGATTTGTGTGTTCCATCGTCATTAACAGGGTCTGAACGTTACAATTAACTGTCAGTTTTGCGTCGGATTCGAAAATCTAGACTCACAGGAGAACGACCATAAGGTGCCCGAGGCAGCAATAGACCGTTGGAGACAGGTCGGCCGGAGGACGATGTATTGAAGCGCGACGGGATTTGTGTGTTCCATCGTCATGAAGAGGCTCTGAACGTTACAATTAACTGTCAGTTTTGCGTCGGATTCGAAAATCTAGACTCACAGGACATCGACCATAAGGTGCCCGAGGCAGCAATAGACCCTTGGAGACAAGTCGGCTGGAAGACGATGTATTGAATCGCGACGCAATTTGTGTGTTCCATCGTCATTAACAGGCTCTGAACGTTACAATTAACTGCGTCGGATTCGAAATTCTAGACTCACAGGAGATCGACCATAAGGTGCCCGAGGCAGCAATAGACCCTTGGAGACATGTCGGCCGGAGGACGATGTATTGAATCGCGACGCGATTTGTGTGTTCCATTGTCATTAAGAGGCTCTGAACCTTACAATTAACTGTCAGTTTTGCGTCGGATTCGAAAATCTAGACTCACAGGAGAACGACCATACGGTGTCCGAGGCAGCACTAGACCCTTGGAGACAAGTCGGCTGGAGGACGATGTATTGAATCGCGACGCAATTTGTGTGTTCCATCGTCATGAAGAGGCTCTGAACGTTACAATTAACTGTCAGTTTTGCGTCGGATTCGAAAATCTAGACTCACAGGAGATCGACCATAAGGTGGCCGAGGCAGCAATAGACCCTTGGAGACAGGTCGGCCGGAATACGATGTATTGAATCGCGACGGGATTTGTGTGTTCCATCGTCATTAACAGGCTCTGAACGTTATAAATTAACTGTCAGTTTTGCGTCGGATTCGAAAATCTAGACTCACAGGAGATCGACCATAAGGTGCCCGAGGCAGCAATAGACCCTTGGAGACAGGTCGGCCGGAGGACGATGTATTGAATCGCGACGCGATTTGTGTGTTCCATTGTCATTAATTGGCTCTGAACGTTACAATTAACTGTCAGTTTTGCGTCGGATTCGAAAATCTAGACTCACAGGAGAACGACCATAAGGTGCCCGAGGCAGCACTAGACCCTTGGAGACAAGTCGGCTGGAGGACGATGTATTGAATCGCGACGCGATTTGTGTGTTCCATCGTCATTAACAGGCTCTGAACGTTACAATCAACTGTCAGTTTTGCGTCGGATTCGAAAATCTAGACTCACAGGAGAACGACCATAAGGTGCCCGAGGGAGCAATAGACCCTGGGAGACAGGTCGGCCGGAGGACGATGTATTGAATCGCGACGCAATTTGTGTGTTCCATCGTCATGAACAGGCTCTGAACCTTACAATTAACTATCAGTTTTGCGTCGGATTCGAAAATCTAGACTCACAGGAGATCCACCATAAGGTGCCCGAGGCAGCAATTGACCCTTGGAGACAGGTCGGCCGGAGGACGATGTATTGAATCGCGACGCGATTTGTGTGTTCCATCGTCATTAACAGGCTCTGAACGTTACAATTAACTGTCAGTTTTGCGTCGGATTCGAAAATCTAGACTCACAGGAGAACGACCATAAGGTGCCCGAGGCAGCACTAGACCCTTGGAGACAAGTCGGCTGGAGGACGATGTATTGAATCGCGACGCGATTTGTGTGTTCCATCGTCATGAACAGGCTCTGAACCTTACAATTAACTGTCAGTTTTGCGACGGATTCGAAAATCTAGACTCACAGGAGATCGACCATAAGGTGCCCGAGGCAGCAATAGACCCTTGGAGACAGGTCGGCCGGAGGACGATGTATTGAATCGCGACGGGATTTGTGTGTTCCATCGTCATTAACAGGCTCTGAACGTTACAATTAACTGTCAGTTTTGCGTCGGATTCGAAAATCTAGACTCACAGGAGATCGACCATAAGGTGCCCGAGGCAGCAATAGACCCTTGGAGACAGGTCGGCCGGAGGACGATGTATTGAATCGCGACGCTATTTGTGTGTTCCATCGTCATTTTCAGGCTCTGAACGTTACAATTAACTGTCAGTTTTGCGTCGGATTCGAAAATCTAGACTCACAGGAGATCGACCATAAGGTGCCCGAGGCAGCAATAGACCCTTGGAGACAGGTCGGCCGGAGGACGATGTATTGAATCGCGACGCGATTTGTGTGTTCCATCGTCATTAACAGGCTCTGAACGTTACAATTAACTGTCAGTTTTGCGTCGGATTCGAAAATCTAGACTCACAGGAGATCGACCATAAGGTGCCCGAGGCAGCAATGGACTCTTGGAGACAGGTCGGCCGGAGGACGATGTATTGAATCGCGACGCAATTTGTGTGTTCCATCGTCATTAACAGGCTCTGAACCTTACAATTAACTGTCAGTTTTGCGTCGGATTCGAAAATCTAGACTCACAGGAGAACGACCATAAGGTGCCCGAGGCAGCACTAGACCCTTGGAGACAAGTCGGCTGGAGGACGATGTATTGAATCGCGACGCGATTTGTGTGTTCCATCGTCATTAACAGGTTCTGAACGTTACAATCAACTGTCAGTTTTGCGTCGGATTCGAAAATCTAGACTCACAGGAGAACGACCATAAGGTGCCCGAGGCAGCAATAGACCCTTGGAGACAGGTCGGCCGGAGGACGATGTATTGAATCGCGACGCAATTTGTGTGTTCCATCGTCATTAACAGGCTCTGAACGTTACAATTAACTGTCAGTTTTGCGTCGGATTCGAAAATCTAGACTCACAGGAGAACGACCATAAGGTGCCCGAGGGAACAATAGACCCTTGGAGACAGGTCGGCCGGAGGACGATGTATTGAATCGCGACGCAATTTGTGTGTTCCATCGTCATGAACAGGCTCTGAACCTTACAATTAACTGTCAGTTTTGCGTCGGATTCGAAAATCTACACTCACAGGAGATCGACCATAAGGTGCCCGAGGCAGCAATAGACCCTTGGAGACAGGTCGGCCGGAGGACGATGTATTGAATCGCGACGGGATTTGTGTGTTCCATCGTCATTAACAGGCTCTGAACGTTACAATTAACTGTCAGTTTTGCGTCGGATTCGAAAATCTAGACTCACAGGAGAACGACCATAAGGTGCCCGAGGCAGCAATAGACCCTTGGAGACAGGTCGGCCGGAGGACGATGTATTGAATCGCGACGCAATTTGTGTGTTCCATCGTCATTAACAGGCTCTGAACGTTTCAATTAACTGTCAGTTTTGCGTCGGATTCGAAAATCTAGACTCACAGGAGATCGACCATAAGGTGCCCGAGGGAGCAATAGACCCCTGGGAGACAGGTCGGCCGGAGGACGATGTATTGAATCGCGACGCAATTTGTGTGTTCCATCGTCATGAACAGGCTCTGAACCTTACAATTAACTGTCAGTTTTGCGTCGGATTCGAAAATCTAGACTCACAGGAGATCGACCATAAGGTGCCCGAGGAAGCAATAGACCCTTGGAGACAGGTCGGCCGGAGGACGATGTATTGAATCGCGACGGGATTTGTGTGTTCCATCGTCATTAACAGGCTCTGAACGTTACAATTAACTGTCAGTTTTGCGTCGGATTCGAAAATCTAGACTCACAGGAGATCGACCATAAGGTGCCCGAGGCAGCAATAGACCCTTGGAGACAGGTCGGCCGGAGGACGATGTATTGAATCGCGACGCAATTTGTGTGTTCCATCGTCATTAACAGGCTCTGAACGTTACAATTAACTGTCAGTTTTGCGTCGGATTCGAAAATCTAGACTCACAGGAGAACGACCATAAGGTGCCCGAGGCAGCACTAGACCCTTGGAGACAAGTCGGCTGGAGGACGATGTATTGAATCGCGACGCGATTTGTGTGTTCCATCGTCATTAACAGGCTCTGAACGTTACAATCAACTGTCAGTTTTGCGTCGGATTCGAAAATCTAGACTCACAGGAGAACGACCATAAGGTGCCCGAGGGAGCAATAGACCCTGGGAGACAGGTCCGCCGGAGGACGATGTATTGAATCGCGACGCTATTTGTGTGTTCCATCGTCATGAACAGGCTCTGAACCTTACAATTAACTATCAGTTTTGCGTCGGATTCGAAAATCTAGACTCACAGGAGATCCACCATAAGGTGCCCGAGGCAGCAATTGACCCTTGGAGACAGGTCGGCCGGAGGACGATGTATTGAATCGCGACGCGATTTGTGTGTTCCATCGTCATTAACAGGCTCTGAACGTTACAATTAACTGTCAGTTATGCGTCGGATTCGAAAATCTAGACTCACAGGAGAACGACCATAAGGTGCCCGAGGCAGCACTAGACCCTTGGAGACAAGTCGGCTGGAGGACGATGTATTGAATCGCGACGCGATTTGTGTGTTCCATCGTCATGAACAGGCTCTGAACCTTACAATTAACTATCAGTTTTGCGTCGGATTCGAAAATCTAGACTCACAGGAGATCGACCATAAGGTGCCCGAGGCAGCAATAGACCCTTGGAGACAGGTCGGCCGGAGGACGATGTATTGAATCGCGACGGGATTTGTGTGTTCCATCGTCATTAACAGGCTCTGAACGTTACAATTAACTGTCAGTTTTGCGTCGGATTCGAAAATCTAGACTCACAGGAGATCGACCATAAGGTGCCCGAGGCAGCAATAGACCCTTGGAGACAGGTCGGCCGGAGGACGATGTATTGAATCGCGACGCTATTTGTGTGTTCCATCGTCATTTTCAGGCTCTGAACGTTACAATTAACTGTCAGTTTTGTGTCGGATTCGAAAATCTAGACTCACAGGAGAACGACCATAAGGTGCCCGAGGGAGCAATAGACCCTGGGAGACAGGTCGGCCGGAGGACGATGTATTGAATCGCGACGCAATTTGTGTGTTCCATCGTCATGAACAGGCTCTGAACCTTACAATTAACTGTCAGTTTTGCGTCGGATTCGAAAATCTCGACTCACAGGAGATCGACCATAAGGTGCCCGAGGAAGCAATAGACCCTTGGAGACAGGTCGGCCGGAGGACGATGTATTGAATCGCGACGGGATTTGTGTGTTCCATCGTCATTAACAGGCTCTGAACGTTACAATTAACTGTCAGTTTTGCGTCGGATTCGAAAATCTAGACTCACAGGAGATCGACCATAAGGTGCCCGAGGCAGCAATAGACCCTTGGAGACAGGTCGGCCGGAGGACGATGTATTGAATCGCGACGCAATTTGTGTGTTCCATCGTCATTAACAGGCTCTGAACGTTACAATTAACTGTCAGTTTTGCGTCGGATTCGAAAATCTAGACTCACAGGAGAACGACCATAAGGTGCCCGAGGCAGCACTAGACCCTTGGAGACAAGTCGGCTGGAGGACGATGTATTGAATCGCGACGCGATTTGTGTGTTCCATCGTCATTAACAGGCTCTGAACGTTACAATCAACTGTCAGTTTTGCGTCGGATTCGAAAATCTAGACTCACAGGAGAACGACCATAAGGTGCCCGAGGGAGCAATAGACCCTGGGAGACAGGTCGGCCGGAGGACGATGTATTGAATCGCGACGCAAATTGTGTGTTCCATCGTCATGAACAGGCTCTGAACCTTACAATTAACTATCAGTTTTGCGTCGGATTCGAAAATCTAGACTCACAGGAGATCCACCATAAGGTGCCCGAGGCAGCAATTGACCCTTGGAGACAGGTCGGCCGGAGGACGATGTATTGAATCGCGACGCGATTTGTGAGTTCCATCGTCATTAACAGGCTCTGAACGTTACAATTAACTGTCAGTTTTGCGTCGGGTTCGAAAATCTAGACTCACAGGAGATCGACCATAAGGTGCCCGAGGCAGCAATAGAACCTTGGAGACAGGTCGGCCGGTGGACGATGTATTGAATCGCGACGGGATTTGTGTGTTCCATCGTCGTTAACAGGCTCTGAACGTTACAAATTAACTGTCAGTTTTGCGTCGGATTCGAAAATCTAGACTCACAGGAGATCGACCATAAGTTGCCCGAGGCAGCAATAGACTCTTGGAGACAGGTCGGCCGGAGGACGATGTATTGAATCGCGACGCGATTTGTGTGTTCCATTGTCATTAATTGGCTCTGAACGTTACAATTAACTGTCAGGTTTGCGTCGGATTCGAAAATCTAGACTCACAGGAGAACGACCATAAGGTGTCCGAGGCAGCACTAGACCCTTGGAGACAAGTCGGCTGGAGGACGATGTATTGAATCGCGACGCGATTTGTGAGTTCCATTGTCATTTACAGGCTCTGAACGTTACAATTAACTCTCAGGTTTGCGTCGGATTCGAAAATCTAGACTCACAGGAGATCGACCATAAGGTGCCCGAGGCAGCAATAGACCCTTGGAGACAGGTCGGCCGGAGGACGATGTATTGAATCGCGACGCAATTTGTGTGTTCCATTGTCATTTAGATGCTCTGAACCTTACAATTAACTGTCAGTTTTGCGTCGGATTCGAAAATCTAGACTCACAGGAGAACGACCATAAGGTGGCCGAGGCAGCAATAGACCCTTGGAGACAGGTCGGCCGGAGGACGATGTATTGAATCGCGACGGGATTTGTGTGTTCCATCGTCATTAACAGGCCCTGAACGTTACAATTAACTGTCAGTTTTGCGTCGGATTCGAAAATCTAGACTCACAGGAGAACGACCATAAGGTGCCCGAGGGAGCAATAGACCCTGGGAGACAGGTCGGCCGGAGGACGATGTATTGAATCGCGACGCAATTTGTGTGTTCCATCGTCATGAACAGGCTCTGAACGTTACAATTAACTGTCAGTTTTGCGTCGGATTCGAAAATCTAGACTCACAGGAGATCGACCATAAGGTGCCCGAGGAAGCAGTAGACCCTTGGAGACAGGTCGGCCGGAGGACGATGTATTGAATCGCGACGGGATTTGTGTGTTCCATCGTCATTAACAGGCTCTGAACGTTACAATTAACTGTCAGTTTTGCGTCGGATTCGAAAATCTAGACTCACAGGAGAACGACCATAAGGTGCCCGAGGCAGCACTAGACCCTTGGAGACAAGTCGGCTGGAGGACGATGTATTGAATCGCGACGCGATTTGTGTGTTCCATCGTCATTAACAGGCTCTGAACGTTACAATCAACTGTCAGTTTTGCGTCGGATTCGAAAATCTAGACTCACAGGAGAACGACCATAAGGTGCCCGAGGGAGCAATAGACCGTGGGAGACAGGTCGGCCGAAGGACGATATATTGAATCGCGACGCAATTTGTGTGTTCCATCGTCATGAACAGGCTCTGAACCTTACAATTAACTATCAGTTTTGCGTCGGATTCGAAAATCTAGACTCACAGGAGATCGACCATAAGGTGCCCGAGGCAGCAATTGACCCTTGGAGACAGGTCGGCCGGAGGACGATGTATTGAATCGCGACGCGATTTGTGTGTTCCATCGTCATTAACAGGCTCTGAACGTTACAATTAACTGTCAGTTTTGCGTCGGGTTCGAAAATCTAGACTCACAGGAGATCGACCATAAGGTGCCCGAGGCAGCAATAGAACCTTGGAGACAGGTCGGCCGGTGGACGATGTATTGAATCGCGACGGGATTTGTGTGTTCCATCGTCATTAACAGGCTCTGAACGTTACAAATTAACTGTCAGTTTTGCGTCGGATTCGAAAATCTAGACTCACAGGAGATCGACCATAAGGTGCCCGAGGCAGCAATAGACCCTTGGAGACAGGTCGGCCGGAGGACGATGTATTGAATCGCGACGCGATTTGTGTGTTCCATTGTCATTAATTGGCTCTGAACGTTACAATTAACTGTCAGTTTTGCGTCGGATTCGAAAATCTAGACTCACAGGAGAACGACCATAAGGTGTCCGAGGCAGCACTAGACCCTTGGAGACAAGTCGGCTGGAGGACGATGTATTGAATCGCGACGCGATTTGTGAGTTCCATTGTCATTTACAGGCTCTGAACGTTACAATTAACTGTCAGGTTTGCGTCGGATTCGAAAATCTAGACTCACAGGAGATCGACCATAAGGTGCCCGAGGCAGCAATAGACCCTTGGAGACAGGTCGGCCGGAGGACGATGTATTGAATCGCGACGCAATTTGTGTGTTCCATTGTCATTTAGAGGCTCTGAACCTTACAATTAACTGTCAGTTTTGCGTCGGATTCGAAAATCTAGACTCACAGGAGATCGACCATAAGGTGCCCGAGGCAGCAATAGACTCTTGGAGACAGGTCGGCCGGAGGACGATGTATTGAATCGCGACGCGATTTGTGTGTTCCATCGTCATTAACAGGCTCTGAACGTTACAATTAACTGTCAGTTTTGCGTCGGATTCGAAAATCTAGACTCACAGGAGATCGACCATAAGGTGCCCGAGGCAGCAATAGACTCTTGGAGACAGGTCGGCCGGAGGACGATGTATTGAATCGCGACGCAATTTGTGTGTTCCATCGTCATTAACAGGCTCTGAACGTTACAATTAACTGTCAGTTTTGCGTCGGATTCGAAAATCTAGACTCACAGGAGAACGACCATGAGGTGCCCGAGGCAGCACTAGACCCTTGGAGACAAGTCGGCTGGAGGACGATGTATTGAATCGCGACGCGATTTGTGTGTTCCATCGTCATTAACAGGCTCTGAACGTTACAATCAACTGTCAGTTTTGGGTCGGATTCGAAAATCTAGACTCACAGGAGAACGACCATAAGGTGCCCGAGGGAGCAATAGACCCTGGGAGACAGGTCGGCCGGAGGACGATGTATTGAATCACGACGCAATTTGTGTGTTCGATCGTCATGAACAGGCTCTGAACCTTACAATTAACTATCAGTTTTGCGTCGGATTCAAAAATCTAGACTCACAGGAGATCGACCATAAGGTGCCCGGGGCAGCAATTGACTCTTGGAGACAGGTCGGCCGGAGGACGATGTATTGAATCGCGACGCAATTTGTGTGTTCCATCGTCATTAACAGGCTCTGAACCTTACAATTAACTGTCAGTTTTGCGTCGGATTCGAAAATCTAGACTCACAGGAGAACGACCATAAGGTGCCCGAGGCAGCGCTAGACCCTTGGAGACAAGTCGGCTGGAGGACGATGTATTGAATCGCGACGCGATTTGTGTGTTCCATCGTCATTAACAGGTTCTGAACGTCACAATCAACTGTCAGTTTTGCGTCGGATTCGAAAATCTAGACTCACAGGAGAACGACCATAAGGTGCCCGAGGCAGCAATAGACCCTTGGAGACAGGTCGGCCGGAGGACGATGTATTGAATCGCGACGCAATTTGTGTGTTCCATCGTCATTAACAGGCTCTGAACGTTACAATTAACTGTCAGTTTTGCGTCGGATTCGAAAATCTAGACTCACAGGAGAACGACCATAAGGTGCCCGAGGGAGCAATAGACCCTGGGAGACAGGTCGGCCGGAGGACGATGTATTGAATCGCGACGCAATTTGTGTGTTCCATCGTCATGAACAGGCTCTGAACCTTACAATTAACTGTCAGTTTTGCGTCGGATTCGAAAATCTAGACTCACAGGAGATCGACCATAAGGTGCCCGAGGCAGCAATAGACCCTTGGAGACAGGTCGGCCGGAGGACGATGTATTGAATCGCGACGCGATTTGTGTGTTCCATCGTCATTAACAGGCTCTGAACGTTACAATTAACTGTCAGTTTTGCGTCGGATTCGAAAATCTAGACTCACAGGAGATCGACCATAAGGTGCCCGAGGCAGCAATAGACTCTTGGAGACAGGTCGGCCGGAGGACGATGTATTGAATCGCGACGCAATTTGTGTGTTCCATCGTCATTAACAGGCTCTGAACGTTACAATTAACTGTCAGTTTTGCGTCGGATTCGAAAATCTAGACTCACAGGAGAACGACCATAAGGTGCCCGAGGCAGCACTAGACCCTTGGAGACAAGTCGGCTGGAGGACGATGTATTGAATCGCGACGCGATTTGTGCGTTCCATCATCATTAACAGGCTCTGAACGTTACAATCAACTGTCAGTTTTGGGTCGGATTCGAAAATCTAGACTCACAGGAGAACGACCATAAGGTGCCCGAGGGAGCAATAGACCCTGGGAGACAGGTCGGCCGGAGGACGATGTATTGAATCGCGACGCAATTTGTGTGTTCCATCGTCATGAACAGGCTCTGAACCTTACAATTAACTATCAGTTTTGCGTCGGATTCGAAAATCTAGACTCACAGGAGATCGACCATAAGGTGCCCGAGGCAGCAATTGACCCTTGGCGACAGGTCGGCCGGAGGACGATGTATTGAATCGCGACGCGATTTGTGTGTTCCATCGTCAGGCTCCATAAGGTGCCCGAGGCAGCAATAGACCCTTGGAGACAGGTCGGCCGGAGGACGATGTATTGAATCGCGACGGGATTTGTGTGTTCCATCGTCATTAACAGGCTCTGAACGTTACAATTAACTGTCAGTTTTGCGTCGGATTCGAAAATCTAGACTCACAGGAGATCGACCATAAGGTGCCCGAGGCAGCAATAGACCCTTAGAGACAGGTCGGCCGGAGGAAGATGTATTGAATCGCGACGCTATTTGTGTGTTCCATCGTCATTTTCTGGCTCTGAACGTTACAATTAACTGTCAGTTTTGCGTCGGATTCGAAAATCTAGACTCACAGGAGATCGACCATAAGGTGCCCGAGGCAGCAATAGACCCTTGGAGACAGGTCGGCCGGAGGACGATGTATTGAATCGCGACGCGATTTGTGTGTTCCATCGTCATTAACAGGCTCTGAACGTTACAATTAACTGTCAGTTTTGCGTCGGATTCGAAAATCTAGACTCACAGGAGATCGACCATAAGGTGCCCGAGGCAGCAATGGACTCTTGGAGACAGGTCGGCCGGAGGACGATGTATTGAATCGCGACGCAATTTGTGTGTTCCATCGTCATTAACAGGCTCTGAACCTTACAATTAACTGTCAGTTTTGCGTCGGATTCGAAAATCTAGACTCACAGGAGAACGACCATAAGGTGCCCGAGGCAGCGCTAGACCCTTGGAGACAAGTCGGCTGGAGGACGATGTATTGAATCGCGACGCGATTTGTGTGTTCCATCGTCATTAACAGGTTCTGAACGTTACAATCAACTGTCAGTTTTGCGTCGGATTCGAAAATCTAGACTCACAGGAGAACGACCATAAGGTGCCCGAGGCAGCAATAGACCCTTGGAGACAGGTCGGCCGGAGGACGATGTATTGAATCGCGACGCAATTTGTGTGTTCCATCGTCATTAACAGGCTCTGAACGTTACAATTAACTGTCAGTTTTGCGTCGGATTCGAAAATCTAGACTCACAGGAGAACGACCATAAGGTGCCCGAGGGAGCAATAGACCCTGGGAGACAGGTCGGCCGGAGGACGATGTATTGAATCGCGACGCAATTTGTGTGTTCCATCGTCATGAACAGGCTCTGAACCTTACAATTAACTGTCAGTTTTGCGTCGGATTCGAAAATCTAGACTCACAGGAGATCGACCATAAGGTGCCCGAGGCAGCAATAGACCCTTGGAGACAGGTCGGCCGGAGGACGATGTATTGAATCGCGACGGGATTTGTGTGTTCCATCGTCATTAACAGGCTCTGAACGTTACAATTAACTGTCAGTTTTGCGTCGGATTCGAAAATCTAGACTCACAGGAGATCGACCATAAGGTGCCCGAGGCAGCAATAGACCCTTGGAGACATGTCGGCCGGAGGACGATGTATTGAATCGCGACGCTATTTGTGTGTTCCATCGTCATTTTCAGGCTCTGAACGTTACAATTAACTGTCAGTTTTGCGTCGGATTCGAAAATCTAGACTCACAGGAGAACGACCATAAGGTGCCCGAGGCAGCAATAGACCCTTGGAGACAGGTCGGCCGGAGGACGATGTATTGAATCGCGACGGGATTTGTGTGTTCCATCGTCATTACCAGGCTCTGAACGTTACAATTAACTGTCAGTTTTGCGTCGGATTCGAAAATCTAGACTCACAGGAGAACGACCATAAGGTGCCCGAGGGAGCAATAGACCCTGGGAGACAGGTCGGCCGGAGGACGATGTATTGAATCGCGACGCAATTTGTGTGTTCCATCGTCATGAACAGGCTCTGAACCTTACAATTAACTGTCAGTTTTGCGTCGGATTCGAAAATCTAGACTCAGAGGAGATCGACCATAAGGTGCCCGAGGAAGCAATAGACCCTTGGAGACAGGTCGGCCGGAGGACGATGTATTGAATCGCGGCGGGATTTGTGTGTTCCATCGTCATTAACAGGCTCTGAACGTTACAATTAACTGTCAGTTTTGCGTCGGATTCGAAAATCTAGACTCACAGGAGATCGACCATAAGGTGCCCGAGGCAGCAATAGACCCTTGGAGACAGGTCGGCCGGAGGACGATGTATTGAATCGCGACGCAATTTGTGTGTTCCATCGTCATTAACAGGCTCTGAACGTTACAATTAACTGTCAGTTTTGCGTCGGATTCGAAAATCTAGACTCACAGGAGAACGACCATAAGGTGCCCGAGGCAGCACTAGACCCTTGGAGACAAGTCGGCTGGAGGACGATGTATTGAATCGCGACGCGATTTGTGTGTTCCATCGTCATTAACAGGCTCTGAACGTTACAATCAACTGTCAGTTTTGCGTCGGATTCGAAAATCTAGACTCACAGGAGAACGACCATAAGGTGCCCGAGGGAGCAATAGACCCTGGGAGACAGGTCGGCCGGAGGACGATGTATTGAATCGCGACGCAATTTGTGTGTTCCATCGTCATGAACAGGCTCTGAACCTTACAATTAACTATCAGTTTTGCGTCGGATTCGAAAATCTAGACTCACAGGAGATCCACCATAAGGTGCCCGAGGCAGCAATTGACCCTTGGAGACAGGTCGGCCGGAGTACGATGTATTGAATCGCGACGCGATTTGTGTGTTCCATCGTCATTAACAGGCTCTGAACGTTACAATTAACTGTCAGTTTTGCGTCGGATTCGAAAATCTAGACTCACAGGAGAACGACCATAAGGTGCCCGAGGCAGCACTAGACCCTTGGAGACAAGTCGGCTGGAGGACGATGTATTGAATCGCGACGCGATTTGTGTGTTCCATCGTCATGAACAGGCTCTGAACCTTACAATTAACTGTCAGTTTTGCGTCGGATTCGAAAATCTAGACTCACAGGAGATCGACCATAAGGTGCCCGAGGCAGCAATAGACCCTTGGAGACAGGTCGGCCGGAGGACGATGTATTGAATCGCGACGGGATTTGTGTGTTCCATCGTCATTAACAGGCTCTGAACGTTACAATTAACTGTCAGTTTTGCGTCGGATTCGAAAATCTAGACTCACAGGAGATCGACCATAAGGTGCCCGAGGCAGCAATAGACCCTTGGAGACAGGTCAGCCGGAGGACGATGTATTGAATCGCGACGCTATTTGTGTGTTCCATCGTCATTTTCAGGCTCTGAACGTTACAATTAACTGTCAGTTTTGCGTCGGATTCGAAAATCTAGACTCACAGGAGATCGACCATAAGGTGCCCGAGGCAGCAATAGACCCTTGGAGACAGGTCGGCCGGAGGACGATGTATTGAATCGCGACGCGATTTGTGTGTTCCATCGTCATTAACAGGCTCTGAACGTTACAATTAACTGTCAGTTTTGCGTCGGATTCGAAAATCTAGACTCACAGGAGATCGACCATAAGGTGCCCGAGGCAGCAATGGACTCTTGGAGACAGGTCGGCCGGAGGACGATGTATTGAATCGCGACGCAATTTGTGTGTTCCATCGTCATTAACAGGCTCTGAACCTTACAATTAACTGTCAGTTTTGCGTCGGATTCGAAAATCTAGACTCACAGGAGAACGACCATAAGGTGCCCGAGGCAGCACTAGACCCTTGGAGACAAGTCGGCTGGAGGACGATGTATTGAATCGCGACGCGATTTGTGTGTTCCATCGTCATTAACAGGTTCTGAACGTTACAATCAACTGTCAGTTTTGCGTCGGATTCGAAAATCTAGACTCACAGGAGAACGACCATAAGGTGCCCGAGGCAGCAATAGACCCTTGGAGACAGGTCGGCCGGAGGACGATGTATTGAATCGCGACGCAATTTGTGTGTTCCATCGTCATTAACAGGCTCTGAACGTTACAATTAACTGTCAGTTTTGCGTCGGATTCGAAAATCTAGACTCACAGGAGAACGACCATAAGGTGCCCGAGGGAACAATAGACCCTTGGAGACAGGTCGGCCGGAGGACGATGTATTGAATCGCGACGCAATTTGTGTGTTCCATCGTCATGAACAGGCTCTGAACCTTACAATTAACTGTCAGTTTTGCGTCGGATTCGAAAATCTAGACTCACAGGAGATCGACCATAAGGTGCCCGAGGCAGCAATAGACCCTTGGAGACAGGTCGGCCGGAGGACGATGTATTGAATCGCGACGGGATTTGTGTGTTCCATCGTCATTAACAGGCTCTGAACGTTACAATTAACTGTCAGTTTTGCGTCGGATTCGAAAATCTAGACTCACAGGAGATCGACCATAAGGTGCCCGAGGCAGCAATAGACCCTTGGAGACAGGTCGGCCGGAGGACGATGTATTGAATCGCGACGCTATTTGTGTGTTCCATCGTCATTTTCAGGCTCTGAACGTTACAATTAACTGTCAGTTTTGCGTCGGATTCGAAAATCTAGACTCACAGGAGAACGACCATAAGGTGCCCGAGGCAGCAATAGACCCTTGGAGACAGGTCGGCCGGAGGACGATGTATTGAATCGCGACGCAATTTGTGTGTTCCATCGTCATTAACAGGCTCTGAACGTTACAATTAACTGTCAGTTTTGCGTCGGATTCGAAAATCTAGACTCACAGGAGATCGACCATAAGGTGCCCGAGGGAGCAATAGACCCTGGGAGACAGGTCGGCCGGAGGACGATGTATTGAATCGCGACGCAATTTGTGTGTTCCATCGTCATGAACAGGCTCTGAACCTTACAATTAACTGTCAGTTTTGCGTCGGATTCGAAAATCTAGACTCACAGGAGATCGACAATAAGGTGCCCGAGGAAGCAATAGACCCTTGGAGACAGGTCGGCCGGAGGACGATGTATTGAATCGCGACGGGATTTGTGTGTTCCATCGTCATTAACAGGCTCTGAACGTTACAATTAACTGTCAGTTTTGCGTCGGATTCGAAAATCTAGACTCACAGGAGATCGACCATAAGGTGCCCGAGGCAGCAATAGACCCTTGGAGACAGGTCGGCCGGAGGACGATGTATTGAATCGCGACGCAATTTGTGTGTTCCATCGTCATTAACAGGCTCTGAACGTTACAATTAACTGTCAGTTTTGCGTCGGATTCGAAAATCTAGACTCACAGGAGAACGACCATAAGGTGCCCGAGGCAGCACTAGACCCTTGGAGACAAGTCGGCTGGAGGACGATGTATTGAATCGCGACGCGATTTGTGTGTTCCATCGTCATTAACAGGCTCTGAACGTTACAATCAACTGTCAGTTTTGCGTCGGATTCGAAAATCTAGACTCACAGGAGAACGACCATAAGGTGCCCGAGGGAGCAATAGACCCTGGGAGACAGGTCCGCCGGAGGACGATGTATTGAATCGCGACGCAATTTGTGTGTTCCATCGTCATGAACAGGCTCTGAACCTTACAATTAACTATCAGTTTTGCGTCGGATTCGAAAATCTAGACTCACAGGAGATCCACCATAAGGTGCCCGAGGCAGCAATTGACCCTTGGAGACAGGTCGGCCGGAGGACGATGTATTGAATCGCGACGCGATTTGTGTGTTCCATCGTCATTAACAGGCTCTGAACGTTACAATTAACTGTCAGTTTTGCGTCGGATTCGAAAATCTAGACTCACAGGAGAACGACCATAAGGTGCCCGAGGCAGCACTAGACCCTTGGAGACAAGTCGGCTGGAGGACGATGTATTGAATCGCGACGCGATTTGTGTGTTCCATCGTCATGAACAGGCTCTGAACCTTACAATTAACTATCAGTTTTGCGTCGGATTCGAAAATCTAGACTCACAGGAGATCGACCATAAGGTGCCCGAGGCAGCAATAGACCCTTGGAGACAGGTCGGCCGGAGGACGATGTATTGAATCGCGACGGGATTTGTGTGTTCCATCGTCATTAACAGGCTCTGAACGTTACAATTAACTGTCAGTTTTGCGTCGGATTCGAAAATCTAGACTCACAGGAGATCGACCATAAGGTGCCCGAGGCAGCAATAGACCCTTGGAGACAGGTCGGCCGGAGGACGATGTATTGAATCGCGACGCTATTTGTGTGTTCCATCGTCATTTTCAGGCTCTGAACGTTACAATTAACTGTCAGTTTTGTGTCGGATTCGAAAATCTAGACTCACAGGAGAACGACCATAAGGTGCCCGAGGGAGCAATAGACCCTGGGAGACAGGTCGGCCGGAGGACGATGTATTGAATCGCGACGCAATTTGTGTGTTCCATCGTCATGAACAGGCTCTGAACCTTACAATTAACTGTCAGTTTTGCGTCGGATTCGAAAATCTCGACTCACAGGAGATCGACCATAAGGTGCCCGAGGAAGCAATAGACCCTTGGAGACAGGTCGGCCGGAGGACGATGTATTGAATCGCGACGGGATTTGTGTGTTCCATCGTCATTAACAGGCTCTGAACGTTACAATTAACTGTCAGTTTTGCGTCGGATTCGAAAATCTAGACTCACAGGAGATCGACCATAAGGTGCCCGAGGCAGCAATAGACCCTTGGAGACAGGTCGGCCGGAGGACGATGTATTGAATCGCGACGCAATTTGTGTGTTCCATCGTCATTAACAGGCTCTGAACGTTACAATTAACTGTCAGTTTTGCGTCGGATTCGAAAATCTAGACTCACAGGAGAACGACCATAAGGTGCCCGAGGCAGCACTAGACCCTTGGAGACAAGTCGGCTGGAGGACGATGTATTGAATCGCGACGCGATTTGTGTGTTCCATCGTCATTAACAGGCTCTGAACGTTACAATCAACTGTCAGTTTTGCGTCGGATTCGAAAATCTAGACTCACAGAACGACCATAAGGTGCCCGAGGGAGCAATAGACCCTGGGAGACAGGTCGGCCGGAGGACGATGTATTGAATCGCGACGCAAATTGTGTGTTCCATCGTCATGAACAGGCTCTGAACCTTACAATTAACTATCAGTTTTGCGTCGGATTCGAAAATCTAGACTCACAGGAGATCCACCATAAGGTGCCCGAGGCAGCAATTGACCCTTGGAGACAGGTCGGCCGGAGGACGATGTATTGAATCGCGACGCGATTTGTGAGTTCCATCGTCATTAACAGGCTCTGAACGTTACAATTAACTGTCAGTTTTGCGTCGGGTTCGAAAATCTAGACTCACAGGAGATCCACCATAAGGTGCCCGAGGCAGCAATAGAACCTTGGAGACAGGTCGGCCGGTGGACGATGTATTGAATCGCGACGGGATTTGTGTGTTCCATCGTCGTTAACAGGCTCTGAACGTTACAAATTAACTGTCAGTTTTGCGTCGGATTCGAAAATCTAGACTCACAGGAGATCGACCATAAGTTGCCCGAGGCAGCAATAGACTCTTGGAGACAGGTCGGCCGGAGGACGATGTATTGAATCGCGACGCGATTTGTGTGTTCCATTGTCATTAATTGGCTCTGAACGTTACAATTAACTGTCAGGTTTGCGTCGGATTCGAAAATCTAGACTCACAGGAGAACGACCATAAGGTGTCCGAGGCAGCACTAGACCCTTGGAGACAAGTCGGCTGGAGGACGATGTATTGAATCGCGACGCGATTTGTGAGTTCCATTGTCATTTACAGGCTCTGAACGTTACAATTAACTCTCAGGTTTGCGTCGGATTCGAAAATCTAGACTCACAGGAGATCGACCATAAGGTGCCCGAGGCAGCAATAGACCCTTGGAGACAGGTCGGCCGGAGGACGATGTATTGAATCGCGACGCAATTTGTGTGTTCCATTGTCATTTTCAGGCTCTGAACGTTACAATTAACTGTCAGTTTTGCGTCGGATTCGAAAATCTAGACTCACAGGAGAACGACCATAAGGTGCCCGAGGCAGCAATAGACCCTTGGAGACAGGTCGGCCGGAGGACGATGTATTGAATCGCGACGGGATTTGTGTGTTCCATCGTCATTAACAGGCCCTGAACGTTACAATTAACTGTCAGTTTTGCGTCGGATTCGAAAATCTAGACTCACAGGAGAACGACCATAAGGTGCCCGAGGGAGCAATAGACCCTGGGAGACAGGTCGGCCGGAGGACGATGTATTGAATCGCGACGCAATTTGTGTGTTCCATCGTCATGAACAGGCTCTGAACGTTACAATTAACTGTCAGTTTTGCGTCGGATTCGAAAATCTAGACTCACAGGAGATCGACCATAAGGTGCCCGAGGAAGCAGTAGACCCTTGGAGACAGGTCGGCCGGAGGACGATGTATTGAATCGCGACTGGATTTGTGTGTTCCATCGTCATTAACAGGCTCTGAACGTTACAATTAACTGTCAGTTTTGCGTCGGATTCGAAAATCTAGACTCACAGGAGAACGACCATAAGGTGCCCGAGGCAGCACTAGACCCTTGGAGACAAGTCGGCTGGAGGACGATGTATTGAATCGCGACGCGATTTGTGTGTTCCATCGTCATTAACAGGCTCTGAACCTTACAATTAACTGTCAGTTTTGCGTCGGATTCGAAAATCTAGACTCACAGGAGAACGACCATAAGGTGCCCGAGGCAGCACTAGACCCTTGGAGACAAGTCGGCTGGAGGACGATGTATTGAATCGCGACGCGATTTGTGTGTTCCATCGTCATTAACAGGTTCTGAACGTTACAATCAACTGTCAGTTTTGCGTCGGATTCGAAAATCTAGACTCACAGGAGAACGACCATAAGGTGCCCGAGGCAGCAATAGACCCTTGGAGACAGGTCGGCCGGAGGACGATGTATTGAATCGCGACGCAATTTGTGTGTTCCATCGTCATTAACAGGCTCTGAACGTTACAATTAACTGTCAGTTTTGCGTCGGATTCCAAAATCTAGACTCACAGGAGAACGACCATAAGGTGCCCGAGGGAACAATAGACCCTTGGAGACAGGTCGGCCGGAGGACGATGTATTGAATCGCGACGCAATTTGTGTGTTCCATCGTCATGAACAGGCTCTGAACCTTACAATTAACTGTCAGTTTTGCGTCGGATTCGAAAATCTAGACTCACAGGAGATCGACCATAAGGTGCCCGAGGCAGCAATAGACCCTTGGAGACAGGTCGGCCGGAGGACGATGTATTGAATCGCGACGGGATTTGTGTGTTCCATCGTCATTAACAGGCTCTGAACGTTACAATTAACTGTCAGTTTTGCGTCGGATTCGAAAATCTAGACTCACAGGAGATCGACCATAAGGTGCCCGAGGCAGCAATAGACCCTTGGAGACAGGTCGGCCGGAGGACGATGTATTGAATCGCGACGCTATTTGTGTGTTCCATCGTCATTTTCAGGCTCTGAACGTTACAATTAACTGTCAGTTTTGCGTCGGATTCGAAAATCTAGACTCACAGGAGAACGACCATAAGGTGCCCGAGGCAGCAATAGACCCTTGGAGACAGGTCGGCCGGAGGACGATGTATTGAATCGCGACGCAATTTGTGTGTTCCATCGTCATGAACAGGCTCTGAACGTTACAATTAACTGTCAGTTTTGCGTCGGATTCGAAAATCTAGACTCACAGGAGATCGACCATAAGGTGCCCGAGGGAGCAATAGACCCTGGGAGACAGGTCGGCCGGAGGACGATGTATTGAATCGCGACGCAATTTGTGTGTTCCATCGTCATGAACATGCTCTGAACCTTACAATTAACTGTCAGTTTTGCGTCGGATTCGAAAATCTAGACTCACAGGAGATCGACAATAAGGTGCCCGAGGAAGCAATAGACCCTTGGAGACAGGTCGGCCGGAGGACGATGTATTGAATCGCGACGGGATTTGTGTGTTCCATCGTCATTAACAGGCTCTGAACGTTACAATTAACTGTCAGTTTTGCGTCGGATTCGAAAATCTAGACTCACAGGAGATCGACCATAAGGTGCCCGAGGCAGCAATAGACCCTTGGAGACAGGTCGGCCGGAGGACGATGTATTGAATCGCGACGCAATTTGTGTGTTCCATCGTCATTAACAGGCTCTGAACGTTACAATTAACTGTCAGTTTTGCGTCGGATTCGAAAATCTAGACTCACAGGAGAACGACCATAAGGTGCCCGAGGCAGCACTAGACCCTTGGAGACAAGTCGGCTGGAGGACGATGTATTGAATCGCGACGCGATTTGTGTGTTCCATCGTCATGAACAGGCTCTGAACGTTACAATCAACTGTCAGTTTTGCGTCGGATTCGAAAATCTAGACTCACAGGAGAACGACCATAAGGTGCCCGAGGGAGCAATAGACCCTGGGAGACAGGTCCGCCGGAGGACGATGTATTGAATCGCGACGCAATTTGTGTGTTCCATCGTCATGAACAGGCTCTGAACCTTACAATTAACTATCAGTTTTGCGTCGGATTCGAAAATCTAGACTCACAGGAGATCCACCATAAGGTGCCCGAGGCAGCAATTGACCCTTGGAGACAGGTCGGCCGGAGGACGATGTATTGAATCGCGACGCGATTTGTGTGTTCCATCGTCATTAACAGGCTCTGAACGTTACAATTAACTGTCAGTTTTGCGTCGGATTCGAAAATCTAGACTCACAGGAGAACGACCATAAGGTGCCCGAGGCAGCACTAGACCCTTGGAGACAAGTCGGCTGGAGGACGATGTATTGAATCGCGACGCGATTTGTGTGTTCCATCGTCATGAACAGGCTCTGAACCTTACAATTAACTATCAGTTTTGCGTCGGATTCGAAAATCTAGACTCACAGGAGATCGACCATAAGGTGCCCGAGGCAGCAATAGACCCTTGGAGACAGGTCGGCCGGAGGACGATGTATTGAATCGCGACGTGATTTGTGTGTTCCATCGTCATTAACAGGCTCTGAACGTTACAATTAACTGTCAGTTTTGCGTCGGATTCGAAAATCTAGACTCACAGGAGATCGACCATAAGGTGCCCGAGGCAGCAATAGACCCTTGGAGACAGGTCGGCCGGAGGACGATGTATTGAATCGCGACGCTATTTGTGTGTTCCATCGTCATTTTCAGGCTCTGAACGTTACAATTAACTGTCAGTTTTGTGTCGGATTCGAAAATCTAGACTCACAGGAGAACGACCATAAGGTGCCCGAGGGAGCAATAGACCCTGGGACACAGGTCGGCCGGAATACGATGTATTGAATCGCGACGCAATTTGTGTGTTCCATCGTCATGAACAGGCTCTGAACCTTACAATTAACTGTCAGTTTTGCGTCGGATTCGAAAATCTCGACTCACAGGAGATCGACCATAAGGTGCCCGAGGAAGCAATAGACCCTTGGAGACAGGTCGGCCGGAGGACGATGTATTGAATCGCGACGGGATTTGTGTGTTCCATCGTCATTAACAGGCTCTGAACCTTACAATTAACTATCAGTTTTGCGTCGGATTCGAAAATCTAGACTCACAGGAGATCCACCATAAGGTGCCCGAGGCAGCAATTGACCCTTGGAGACAGGTCGGCCGGAGGACGATGTATTGAATCGCGACGCGATTTGTGAGTTCCATCGTCATTAACAGGCTCTGAACGTTACAATTAACTGTCAGTTTTGCGTCGGGTTCGAAAATCTAGACTCACAGGAGATCGACCATAAGGTGCCCGAGGCAGCAATAGAACCTTGGAGACAGGTCGGCCGGTGGACGATGTATTGAATCGCGACGGGATTTGTGTGTTCCATCGTCGTTAACAGGCTCTGAACGTTACAAATTAACTGTCAGTTTTGCGTCGGATTCGAAAATCTAGACTCACAGGAGATCGACCATAAGTTGCCCGAGGCAGCAATAGACTCTTGGAGACAGGTCGGCCGGAGGACGATGTATTGAATCGCGACGCGATTTGTGTGTTCCATTGTCATTAATTGGCTCTGAACGTTACAATTAACTGTCAGGTTTGCGTCGGATTCGAAAATCTAGACTCACAGGAGAACGACCATAAGGTGTCCGAGGCAGCACTAGACCCTTGGAGACAAGTCGGCTGGAGGACGATGTATTGAATCGCGACGCGATTTGTGAGTTCCATTGTCATTTACAGGCTCTGAACGTTACAATTAACTCTCAGGTTTGCGTCGGATTCGAAAATCTAGACTCACAGGAGATCGACCATAAGGTGCCCGAGGCAGCAATAGACCCTTGGAGACAGGTCGGCCGGAGGACGATGTATTGAATCGCGACGCAATTTGTGTGTTCCATTGTCATTTAGATGCTCTGAACCTTACAATTAACTGTCAGTTTTGCGTCGGATTCGAAAATCTAGACTCACAGGAGAACGACCATAAGGTGCCCGAGGGAGCAATAGACCGTGGGAGACAGGTCGGCCGAAGGACGATATATTGAATCGCGACGCAATTTGTGTGTTCCGTCGTCATGAACAGGCTCTGAACCTTACAATTAACTATCAGTTTTGCGTCGGATTCGAAAATCTAGACTCACAGGAGATCCACCATAAGGTGCCCGAGGCAGCAATTGACCCTTGGAGACAGGTCGGCCGGAGGACGATGTATTGAATCGCGACGCGATTTGTGTGTTCCATCGTCATTAACAGGCTCTGAACGTTACAATTAACTGTCAGTTTTGCGTCGGGTTCGAAAATCTAGACTCACAGGAGATCGACCATAAGGTGCCCGAGGCAGCAATAGAACCTTGGAGACAGGTCGGCCGGTGGACGATGTATTGAATCGCGACGGGATTTGTGTGTTCCATCGTCATTAACAGGCTCTGAACGTTACAAATTAACTGTCAGTTTTGCGTCGGATTCGAAAATCTAGACTCACAGGAGATCGACCATAAGGTGCCCGAGGCAGCAATAGACCCTTGGAGACAGGTCGGCCGGAGGACGATGTATTGAATCGCGACGCTATTTGTGTGTTCCATCGTCATTTTCAGGCTCTGAACGTTACAATTAACTGTCAGTTTTGTGTCGGATTCGAAAATCTAGACTCACAGGAGAACGACCATAAGGTGCCCGAGGGAGCAATAGACCCTGGGAGACAGGTCGGCCGGAGGACGATGTATTGAATCGCGACGCAATTTGTGTGTTCCATCGTCATGAACAGGCTCTGAACCTTACAATTAACTGTCAGTTTTGCGTCGGATTCGAAAATCTCGACTCACAGGAGATCGACCATAAGGTGCCCGAGGAAGCAATAGACCCTTGGAGACAGGTCGGCCGGAGGACGATGTATTGAATCGCGACGGGATTTGTGTGTTCCATCGTCATTAACAGGCTCTGAACGTTACAATTAACTGTCAGTTTTGCGTCGGATTCGAAAATCTAGACTCACAGGAGATCGACCATAAGGTGCCCGAGGCAGCAATAGACCCTTGGAGACAGGTCGGCCGGAGGACGATGTATTGAATCGCGACGCAATTTGTGTGTTCCATCGTCATTAACAGGCTCTGAACGTTACAATTAACTGTCAGTTTTGCGTCGGATTCGAAAATCTAGACTCACAGGAGAACGACCATAAGGTGCCCGAGGCAGCACTAGACCCTTGGAGACAAGTCGGCTGGAGGACGATGTATTGAATCGCGACGCGATTTGTGTGTTCCATCGTCATTAACAGGCTCTGAACGTTAAAATCAACTGTCAGTTTTGCGTCGGATTCGAAAATCTAGACTCACAGGAGAACGACCATAAGGTGCCCGAGGAAGCAGTAGACCCTTGGAGACAGGTCGGCCGGAGGACGATGTATTGAATCGCGACTGGATTTGTGTGTTCCATCGTCATTAACAGGCTCTGAACGTTACAATTAACTGTCAGTTTTGCGTCGGATTCGAAAATCTAGACTCACAGGAGAACGACCATAAGGTGCCCGAGGCAGCACTAGACCCTTGGAGACAAGTCGGCTGGAGGACGATGTATTGAATCGCGACGCGATTTGTGTGTTCCATCGTCATTAACAGGCTCTGAACGTTACAATCAACTGTCAGTTTTGCGTCGGATTCGAAAATCTAGACTCACAGGAGAACGACCATAAGGTGCCCGAGGGAGCAATAGACCGTGGGAGACAGGTCGGCCGAAGGACGATATATTGAATCGCGACGCAATTTGTGTGTTCCGTCGTCATGAACAGGCTCTGAACCTTACAATTAACTATCAGTTTTGCGTCGGATTCGAAAATCTAGACTCACAGGAGATCCACCATAAGGTGCCCGAGGCAGCAATTGACCCTTGGAGACAGGTCGGCCGGAGGACGATGTATTGAATCGCGACTGGATTTGTGTGTTCCATCGTCATTAACAGGCTCTGAACGTTACAATTAACTGTCAGTTTTGCGTCGGGTTCGAAAATCTAGACTCACAGGAGATCGACCATAAGGTGCCCGAGGCAGCAATAGAACCTTGGAGACAGGTCGGCCGGTGGACGATGTATTGAATCGCGACGGGATTTGTGTGTTCCATCGTCATTAACAGGCTCTGAACGTTACAAATTAACTGTCAGTTTTGCGTCGGATTCGAAAATCTAGACTCACAGGAGATCGACCATAAGGTGCCCGAGGCAGCAATAGACCCTTGGAGACAGGTCGGCCGGAGGACGATGTATTGAATCGCGACGCTATTTGTGTGTTCCATCGTCATTTTCAGGCTCTGAACGTTACAATTAACTGTCAGTTTTGTGTCGGATTCGAAAATCTAGACTCACAGGAGAACGACCATAACGTGCCCGAGGGAGCAATAGACCCTGGGAGACAGGTCGGCCGGAGGACGATGTATTGAATCGCGACGCAATTTGTGTGTTCCATCGTCATGAACAGGCTCTGAACCTTACAATTAACTGTCAGTTTTGCGTCGGATTCGAAAATCTCGACTCACAGGAGATCGACCATAAGGTGCCCGAGGAAGCAATAGACCCTTGGAGACAGGTCGGCCGGAGGACGATGTATTGAATCGCGACGGGATTTGTGTGTTCCATCGTCATTAACAGGCTCTGAACGTTACAATTAACTGTCAGTTTTGCGTCGGATTCGAAAATCTAGACTCACAGGAGATCGACCATAAGGTGCCCGAGGCAGCAATAGACCCTTGGAGACAGGTCGGCCGGAGGACGATGTATTGAATCGCGACGCAATTTGTGTGTTCCATCGTCATTAACAGGCTCTGAACGTTACAATTAACTGTCAGCTTTGCGTCGGATTCGAAAATCTAGACTCACAGGAGAACGACCATAAGGTGCCCGAGGCAGCACTAGACCCTTGGAGACAAGTCGGCTGGAGGACGATGTATTGAATCGCGACGCGATTTGTGTGTTCCATCGTCATTAACAGGCTCTGAACGTTAAAATCAACTGTCAGTTTTGCGTCGGATTCGAAAATCTAGACTCACAGGAGAACGACCATAAGGTGCCCGAGGGAGCAATAGACCCTGGGAGACAGGTCGGCCGGAGGACGATGTATTGAATCGCGACGCAAATTGTGTGTTCCATCGTCATGAACAGGCTCTGAACCTTACAATTAACTATCAGTTTTGCGTCGGATTCGAAAATCTAGACTCACAGGAGATCCACCATAAGGTGCCCGAGGCAGCAATTGACCCTTGGAGACAGGTCGGCCGGAGGACGATGTATTGAATCGCGACGCGATTTGTGAGTTCCATCGTCATTAACAGGCTCTGAACGTTACAATTAACTGTCAGTTTTGCGTCGGGTTCGAAAATCTAGACTCACAGGAGATCGACCATAAGGTGCCCGAGGCAGCAATAGAACCTTGGAGACAGGTCGGCCGGTGGACGATGTATTGAATCGCGACGGGATTTGTGTGTTCCATCGTCGTTAACAGGCTCTGAACGTTACAAATTAACTGTCAGTTTTGCGTCGGATTCGAAAATCTAGACTCACAGGAGATCGACCATAAGTTGCCCGAGGCAGCAATAGACTCTTGGAGACAGGTCGGCCGGAGGACGATGTATTGAATCGCGACGCGATTTGTGTGTTCCATTGTCATTAATTGGCTCTGAACGTTACAATTAACTGTCAGGTTTGCGTCGGATTCGAAAATCTAGACTCACAGGAGAACGACCATAAGGTGTCCGAGGCAGCACTAGACCCTTGGAGACAAGTCGGCTGGAGGACGATGTATTGAATCGCGACGCGATTTGTGAGTTCCATTGTCATTTACAGGCTCTGAACGTTACAATTAACTCTCAGGTTTGCGTCGGATTCGAAAATCTAGACTCACAGGAGATCGACCATAAGGTGCCCGAGGCAGCAATAGACCCTTGGAGACAGGTCGGCCGGAGGACGATGTATTGAATCGCGACGCAATTTGTGTGTTCCATTGTCATTTAGATGCTCTGAACCTTACAATTAACTGTCAGTTTTGCGTCGGATTCGAAAATCTAGACTCACAGGAGAACGACCATAAGGTGCCCGAGGCAGCAATAGACCCTTGGAGACAGGTCGGCCGGAGGACGATGTATTGAATCGCGACGGGATTTGTGTGTTCCATCGTCATTAACAGGCCCTGAACGTTACAATTAACTGTCAGTTTTGCGTCGGATTCGAAAATCTAGACTCACAGGAGAACGACCATAAGGTGCCCGAGCGAGCAATAGACCCTGGGAGACAGGTCGGCCGGAGGACGATGTATTGAATCGCGACGCAATTTGTGTGTTCCATCGTCATGAACAGGCTCTGAACGTTACAATTAACTGTCAGTTTTGCGTCGGATTCGAAAATCTAGACTCACAGGAGATCGACCATAAGGTGCCCGAGGAAGCAGTAGACCCTTGGAGACAGGTCGGCCGGAGGACGATGTATTGAATCGCGACTGGATTTGTGTGTTCCATCGTCATTAACAGGCTCTGAACGTTACAATTAACTGTCAGTTTTGCGTCGGATTCGAAAATCTAGACTCACAGGAGAACGACCATAAGGTGCCCGAGGCAGCACTAGACCCTTGGAGACAAGTCGGCTGGAGGACGATGTATTGAATCGCGACGCGATTTGTGTGTTCCATCGTCATTAACAGGCTCTGAACGTTACAATCAACTGTCAGTTTTGCGTCGGATTCGAAAATCTAGACTCACAGGAGAACGACCATAAGGTGCCCGAGGGAGCAATAGACCGTGGGAGACAGGTCGGCCGAAGGACGATATATTGAATCGCGACGCAATTTGTGTGTTCCATCGTCATGAACAGGCTCTGAACCTTACAATTAACTATCAGTTTTGCGTCGGATTCGAAAATCTAGACTCACAGGAGATCCACCATAAGGTGCCCGAGGCAGCAATTGACCCTTGGAGACAGGTCGGCCGGAGGACGATGTATTGAATCGCGACGCGATTTGTGTGTTCCATCGTCATTAACAGGCTCTGAACGTTACAATTAACTGTCAGTTTTGCGTCGGGTTCGAAAATCTAGACTCACAGGAGATCGACCATAAGGTGCCCGAGGCAGCAATAGAACCTTGGAGACAGGTCGGCCGGTGGACGATGTATTGAATCGCGACGGGATTTGTGTGTTCCATCGTCATTAACAGGCTCTGAACGTTACAAATTAACTGTCAGTTTTGCGTCGGATTCGAAAATCTAGACTCACAGGAGATCGACCATAAGGTGCCCGAGGCAGCAATAGACCCTTGGAGACAGGTCGGCCGGAGGACGATGTATTGAATCGCGACGCGATTTGTGTGTTCCATTGTCATTAATTGGCTCTGAACGTTACAATTAACTGTCAGTTTTGCGTCGGATTCGAAAATCTAGACTCACAGGAGAACGACCATAAGGTGTCCGAGGCAGCACTAGACCCTTGGAGACAAGTCGGCTGGAGGACGATGTATTGAATCGCGACGCGATTTGTGAGTTCCATTGTCATTTACAGGCTCTGAACGTTACAATTAACTGTCAGGTTTGCGTCGGATTCGAAAATCTAGACTCACAGGAGATCGACCATAAGGTGCCCGAGGCAGCAATAGACCCTTGGAGACAGGTCGGCCGGAGGACGATGTATTGAATCGCGACGCAATTTGTGTGTTCCATTGTCATTTAGAGGCTCTGAACCTTACAATTAACTGTCAGTTTTGCGTCGGATTCGAAAATCTAGACTCACAGGAGATCGACCATAAGGTGCCCGAGGCAGCAATAGACTCTTGGAGACAGGTCGGCCGGAGGACGATGTATTGAATCGCGACGCGATTTGTGTGTTCCATCGTCATTAACAGGCTCTGAACGTTACAATTAACTGTCAGTTTTGCGTCGGATTCGAAAATCTAGACTCACAGGAGATCGACCATAAGGTGCCCGAGGCAGCAATAGACTCTTGGAGACAGGTCGGCCGGAGGACGATGTATTGAATCGCGACGCAATTTGTGTGTTCCATCGTCATTAACAGGCTCTGAACGTTACAATTAACTGTCAGTTTTGCGTCGGATTCGAAAATCTAGACTCACAGGAGAACGACCATGAGGTGCCCGAGGCAGCACTAGACCCTTGGAGACAAGTCGGCTGGAGGACGATGTATTGAATCGCGACGCGATTTGTGTGTTCCATCGTCATTAACAGGCTCTGAACGTTACAATCAACTGTCAGTTTTGGGTCGGATTCGAAAATCTAGACTCACAGGAGAACGACCATAAGGTGCCCGAGGGAGCAATAGACCCTGGGAGACAGGTCGGCCGGAGGACGATGTATTGAATCGCGACGCAATTTGTGTGTTCGATCGTCATGAACAGGCTCTGAACCTTACAATTAACTATCAGTTTTGCGTCGGATTCAAAAATCTAGACTCACAGGAGATCGACCATAAGGTGCCCGGGGCAGCAATTGACTCTTGGAGACAGGTCGGCCGGAGGACGATGTATTGAATCGCGACGCAATTTGTGTGTTCCATCGTCATTAACAGGCTCTGAACCTTACAATTAACTGTCAGTTTTGCGTCGGATTCGAAAATCTAGACTCACAGGAGAACGACCATAAGGTGCCCGAGGCAGCGCTAGACCCTTGGAGACAAGTCGGCTGGAGGACGATGTATTGAATCGCGACGCGATTTGTGTGTTCCATCGTCATTAACAGGTTCTGAACGTTACAATCAACTGTCAGTTTTGCGTTGGATTCGAAAATCTAGACTCACAGGAGAACGACCATAAGGTGCCCGAGGCAGCAATAGACCCTTGGAGACAGGTCGGCCGGAGGACGATGTATTGAATCGCGACGCAATTTGTGTGTTCCATCGTCATTAACAGGCTCTGAACGTTACAATTAACTGTCAGTTTTGCGTCGGATTCGAAAATCTAGACTCACAGGAGAACGACCATAAGGTGCCCGAGGGAGCAATAGACCCTGGGAGACAGGTCGGCCGGAGGACGATGTATTGAATCGCGACGCAATTTGTGTGTTCCATCGTCATGAACAGGCTCTGAACCTTACAATTAACTGTCAGTTTTGCGTCGGATTCGAAAATCTAGACTCACAGGAGATCGACCATAAGGTGCCCGAGGCAGCAATAGACCCTTGGAGACAGGTCGGCCGGAGGACGATGTATTGAATCGCGACGGGATTTGTGTGTTCCATCGTCATTAACAGGCTCTGAACGTTACAATTAACTGTCAGTTTTGCGTCGGATTCGAAAATCTAGACTCACAGGAGATCGACCATAAGGTGCCCGAGGCAGCAATAGACTCTTGGAGACAGGTCGGCCGGAGGACGATGTATTGAATCGCGACGCGATTTGTGTGTTCCATCGTCATTAACAGGCTCTGAACGTTACAATTAACTGTCAGTTTTGCGTCGGATTCGAAAATCTAGACTCACAGGAGATCGACCATAAGGTGCCCGAGGCAGCAATAGACTCTTGGAGACAGGTCGGCCGGAGGACGATGTATTGAATCGCGACGCAATTTGTGTGTTCCATCGTCATTAACAGGCTCTGAACGTTACAATTAACTGTCAGTTTTGCGTCGGATTCGAAAATCTAGACTCACAGGAGAACGACCATAAGGTGCCCGAGGCAGCACTAGACCCTTGGAGACAAGTCGGCTGGAGGACGATGTATTGAATCGCGACGCGATTTGTGTGTTCCATCATCATTAACAGGCTCTGAACGTTACAATCAACTGTCAGTTTTGGGTCGGATTCGAAAATCTAGACTCACAGGACAACGACCATAAGGTGCCCGAGGGAGCAATAGACCCTGGGAGACAGGTCGGCCGGAGGACGATGTATTGAATCGCGACGCAATTTGTGTGTTCCATCGTCATGAACAGGCTCTGAACCTTACAATTAACTATCAGTTTTGCGTCGGATTCGAAAATCTAGACTCACAGGAGATCGACCATAAGGTGCCCGAGGCAGCAATTGACCCTTGGAGACAGGTCGGCCGGAGGACGATGTATTGAATCGCGACGCGATTTGTGTGTTCCATCGTCAGGCTCCATAAGGTGCACGAGGCAGCAATAGACCCTTGGAGACAGGTCGGCCGGAGGACGATGTATTGAATCGCGACGGGATTTGTGTGTTCCATCGTCATTAACAGGCTCTGAACGTTACAATTAACTGTCAGTTTTGCGTCGGATTCGAAAATCTAGACTCACAGGAGATCGACCATAAGGTGCCCGAGGCAGCAATAGACCCTTAGAGACAGGTCGGCCGAAGGAAGATGTATTGAATCGCGACGCTATTTGTGTGTTCCATCGTCATTTTCTGGCTCTGAACGTTACAATTAACTGTCAGTTTTGCGTCGGATTCGAAAATCTAGACTCACAGGAGATCGACCATAAGGTGCCCGAGGCAGCAATAGACCCTTGGAGACAGGTCGGCCGGAGGACGATGTATTGAATCGCGACGCGATTTGTGTGTTCCATCGTCATTAACAGGCTCTGAACGTTACAATTAACTGTCAGTTTTGCGTCGGATTCGAAAATCTAGACTCACAGGAGATCGACCATAAGGTGCCCGAGGCAGCAATGGACTCTTGGAGACAGGTCGGCCGGAGGACGATGTATTGAATCGCGACGCAATTTGTGTGTTCCATCGTCATTAACAGGCTCTGAACCTTACAATTAACTGTCAGTTTTGCGTCGGATTCGAAAATCTAGACTCACAGGAGAACGACCATAAGGTGCCCGAGGCAGCGCTAGACCCTTGGAGACAAGTCGGCTGGAGGACGATGTATTGAATCGCGACGCGATTTGTGTGTTCCATCGTCATTAACAGGTTCTGAACGTTACAATCAACTGTCAGTTTTGCGTCGGATTCGAAAATCTAGACTCACAGGAGAACGACCATAAGGTGCCAGAGGCAGCAATAGACCCTTGGAGACAGGTCGGCCGGAGGACGATGTATTGAATCGCGACGCAATTTGTGTGTTCCATCGTCATTAACAGGCTCTGAACGTTACAATTAACTGTCAGTTTTGCGTCGGATTCGAAAATCTAGACTCACAGGAGAACGACCATAAGGTGCCCGAGGGAGCAATAGACCCTGAGAGACAGGTCGGCCGGAGGACGATGTATTGAATCGCGACGCAATTTGTGTGTTCCATCGTCATGAACAGGCTCTGAACCTTACAATTAACTGTCAGTTTTGCGTCGGATTCGAAAATCTAGACTCACAGCAGATCGACCATAAGGTGCCCGAGGCAGCAATAGACCCTTGGAGACAGGTCGGCCGGAGGACGATGTATTGAATCGCGACGGGATTTGTGTGTTCCATCGTCATTAACAGGCTCTGAACGTTACAATTAACTGTCAGTTTTGCGTCGGATTCGAAAATCTAGACGCACAGGAGATCGACCATAAGGTGCCCGAGGGAGCAATAGACCCTGGGAGACAGGTCGGCCGGAGGACGATGTATTGAATCGCGACGCAATTTGTGTGTTCCATCGTCATGAACAGGCTCTGAACCTTACAATTAACTATCAGTTTTGCGTCGGATTCAAAAATCTAGACTCACAGGAGATCGACCATAAGGTGCCCGGGGCAGCAATTGACTCTTGGAGACAGGTCGGCCGGAGGACGATGTATTGAATCGCGACGCAATTTGTGTGTTCCATCGTCATTAACAGGCTCTGAACCTTACAATTAACTGTCAGTTTTGCGTCGGATTCGAAAATCTAGACTCACATGAGAACGACCATAAGGTGCCCGAGGCAGCGCTAGACCCTTGGAGACAAGTCGGCTGGAGGACGATGTATTGAATCGCGACGCGATTTGTGTGTTCCATCGTCATTAACAGGTTCTGAACGTTACAATCAACTGTCAGTTTTGCGTCGGATTCGAAAATCTAGACTCACAGGAGAACGACCATAAGGTGCCCGAGGCAGCAATAGACCCTTGGAGACAGGTCGGCCGGAGGACGATGTATTGAATCGCGACGCAATTTGTGTGTTCCATCGTCATTAACAGGCTCTGAACGTTACAATTAACTGTCAGTTTTGCGTCGGATTCGAAAATCTAGACTCACAGGAGAACGACCATAAGGTGCCCGAGGGAGCAATAGACCCTGGGAGACAGGTCGGCCGGAGGACGATGTATTGAATCGCGACGCAATTTGTGTGTTCCATCGTCATGAACAGGCTCTGAACCTTACAATTAACTGTCAGTTTTGCGTCGGATTCGAAAATCTAGACTCACAGGAGATCGACCATAAGGTGCCCGAGGCAGCAATAGACCCTTGGAGACAGGTCGGCCGGAGGACGATGTATTGAATCGCGACGGGATTTGTGTGTTCCATCGTCATTAACAGGCTCTGAACGTTACAATTAACTGTCAGTTTTGCGTCGGATTCGAAAATCTAGACTCACAGGAGATCGACCATAAGGTGCCCGAGGCAGCAATAGACTCTTGGAGACAGGTCGGCCGGAGGACGATGTATTGAATTGCGACGCGATTTGTGTGTTCCATCGTCATTAACAGGCTCTGAACGTTACAATTAACTGTCAGTTTTGCGTCGGATTCGAAAATCTAGACTCACAGGAGATCGACCATAAGGTGCCCGAGGCAGCAATAGACTCTTGGAGACAGGTCGGCCGGAGGACGATGTATTGAATCGCGACGCAATTTGTGTGTTCCATCGTCATTAACAGGCTCTGAACGTTACAATTAACTGTCAGTTTTGCGTCGGATTCGAAAATCTAGACTCACAGGAGAACGACCATAAGGTGCCCGAGGCAGCACTAGACCCTTGGAGACAAGTCGGCTGGAGGACGATGTATTGAATCGCGACGCGATTTGTGTGTTCCATCATCATTAACAGGCTCTGAACGTTACAATCAACTGTCAGTTTTGGGTCGGATTCGAAAATCTAGACTCACAGGAGAACGACCATAAGGTGCCCGAGGGAGCAATAGACCCTGGGAGACAGGTCGGCCGGAGGACGATGTATTGAATCGCGACGCAATTTGTGTGTTCCATCGTCATGAACAGGCTCTGAACCTTACAATTAACTATCAGTTTTGCGTCGGATTCGAAAATCTAGACTCACAGGAGATCGACCATAAGGTGCCCGAGGCAGCAATTGACCCTTGGAGACAGGTCGGCCGGAGGACGATGTATTGAATCGCGACGCGATTTGTGTGTTCCATCGTCAGGCTCCATAAGGTGCACGAGGCAGCAATAGACCCTTGGAGACAGGTCGCCCGGAGGACGATGTATTGAATCGCGACGGGATTTGTGTGTTCCATCGTCATTAACAGGCTCTGAACGTTACAATTAACTGTCAGTTTTGCGTCGGATTCGAAAATCTAGACTCACAGGAGATCGACCATAAGGTGCCCGAGGCAGCAATAGACCCTTAGAGACAGGTCGGCCGGAGGAAGATGTATTGAATCGCGACGCTATTTGTGTGTTCCATCGTCATTTTCTGGCTCTGAACGTTACAATTAACTGTCAGTTTTGCGTCGGATTCGAAAATCTAGACTCACAGGAGATCGACCATAAGGTGCCCGAGGCAGCAATAGACCCTTGGAGACAGGTCGGCCGGAGGACGATGTATTGAATCGCGACGCGATTTGTGTGTTCCATCGTCATTAACAGGCTCTGAACGTTACAATTAACTGTCAGTTTTGCGTCGGATTCGAAAATCTAGATTCACAGGAGATCGACCATAAGGTGCCCGAGGCAGCAATGGACTCTTGGAGACAGGTCGGCCGGAGGACGATGTATTGAATCGCGACGCAATTTGTGTGTTCCATCGTCATTAACAGGCTCTGAACCTTACAATTAACTGTCAGTTTTGCGTCGGATTCGAAAATCTAGACTCACAGGAGAACGACCATAAGGTGCCCGAGGCAGCGCTAGACCCTTGGAGACAAGTCGGCTGGAGGACGATGTATTGAATCGCGACGCGATTTGTGTGTTCCATCGTCATTAACAGGTTCTGAACGTTACAATCAACTGTCAGTTTTGCGTCGGATTCGAAAATCTAGACTCACAGGAGAACGACCATAAGGTGCCCGAGGCAGCAATAGACCCTTGGAGACAGGTCGGCCGGAGGACGATGTATTGAATCGCGACGCAATTTGTGTGTTCCATCGTCATTAACAGGCTCTGAACGTTACAATTAACTGTCAGTTTTGCGTCGGATTCGAAAATCTAGACTCACAGGAGAACGACCATAAGGTGCCCGAGGGAGCAATAGACCCTGGGAGACAGGTCGGCCGGAGGACGATGTATTGAATCGCGACGCAATTTGTGTGTTCCATCGTCATGAACAGGCTCTGAACCTTACAATTAACTGTCAGTTTTGCGTCGGATTCGAAAATCTAGACTCACAGGAGATCGACCATAAGGTGCCCGAGGCAGCAATAGACCCTTGGAGACAGGTCGGCCGGAGGACGATGTATTGAATCGCGACGGGATTTGTGTGTTCCATCGTCATTAACAGGCTCTGAACGTTACAATTAACTGTCAGTTTTGCGTCGGATTCGAAAATCTAGACTCACAGGAGATCGACCATAAGGTGCCCGAGGCAGCAATAGACCCTTGGAGACATGTCGGCCGGAGGACGATGTATTGAATCGCGACGCTATTTGTGTGTTCCATCGTCATTTTCAGGCTCTGAACGTTACAATTAACTGTCAGTTTTGCGTCGGATTCGAAAATCTAGACTCACAGGAGAACGACCATAAGGTGCCCGAGGCAGCAATAGACCCTTGGAGACAGGTCGGCCGGAGGACGATGTATTGAATCGCGACGGGATTTGTGTGTTCCATCGTCATTAACAGGCTCTGAACGTTACAATTAACTGTCAGTTTTGCGTCGGATTCGAAAATCTAGACTCACAGGAGAACGACCATAAGGTGCCCGAGGGAGCAATAGACCCTGGGAGACAGGTCGGCCGGAGGACGATGTATTGAATCGCGACGCAATTTGTGTGTTCCATCGTCATGAACAGGCTCTGAACCTTACAATTAACTGTCAGTTTTGCGTCGGATTCGAAAATCTAGACTCAGAGGAGATCGACCATAAGGTGCCCGAGGAAGCAATAGACCCTTGGAGACAGGTCGGCCGGAGGACGATGTATTGAATCGCGACGGGATTTGTGTGTTCCATCGTCATTAACAGGCTCTGAACGTTACAATTAACTGTCAGTTTTGCGTCGGATTCGAAAATCTAGACTCACAGGAGATCGACCATAAGGTGCCCGAGGCAGCAATAGACCCTTGGAGACAGGTCGGCCGTAGGACGATGTATTGAATCGCGACGCAATTTGTGTGTTCCATCGTCATTAACAGGCTCTGAACGTTACAATTAACTGTCAGTTTTGCGTCGGATTCGAAAATCTAGACTCACAGGAGAACGACCATAAGGTGCCCGAGGCAGCACTAGACCCTTGGAGACAAGTCGGCTGGAGGACGATGTATTGAATCGCGACGCGATTTGTGTGTTCCATCGTCATGAACAGGCTCTGAACCTTACAATTAACTGTCAGTTTTGCGTCGGATTCGAAAATCTAGACTCACAGGAGATCGACCATAAGGTGCCCGAGGCAGCAATAGACCCTTGGAGACAGGTCGGCCGGAGGACGATGTATTGAATCGCGACGGGATTTGTGTGTTCCATCGTCATTAACAGGCTCTGAACGTTACAATTAACTGTCAGTTTTGCGTCGGATTCGAAAATCTAGACTCACAGGAGATCCACCATAAGGTGCCCGAGGCAGCAATAGACCCTTGGAGACAGGTCGGCCGGAGGACGATGTATTGAATCGCGACGCTATTTGTGTGTTCCATCGTCATTTTCAGGCTCTCAACGTTACAATTAACTGTCAGTTTTGCGTCGGATTCGAAAATCTAGACTCACAGGGGATCGACCATAAGGTGCCCGAGGCAGCAATAGACCCTTGGAGACAGGTCGGCCGGAGGACGATGTATTGAATCGCGACGCGATTTGTGTGTTCCATCGTCATTAACAGGCTCTGAACGTTACAATTAACTGTCAGTTTTGCGTCGGATTCGAAAATCTAGACTCACAGGAGATCGACCATAAGGTGCCCGAGGCAGCAATGGACTCTTGGAGACAGGTCGGCCGGAGGACGATGTATTGAATCGCGACGCAATTTGTGTGTTCCATCGTCATTAACAGGCTCTGAACGTTACAAATTAACTGTCAGTTTTGCGTCGGATTCGAAAATCTAGACTCACAGGAGATCGACCATAAGGTGCCCGAGGCAGCAATAGACCCTTGGAGACAGGTCGGCCGGAGGACGATGTATGGAATCGCGACGCGATTTGTGTGTTCCATTGTCATTAATTGGCTCTGAACGTTACAATTAACTGTCAGTTTTGCGTCGGATTCGAAAATCTAGACTCACAGGAGAACGACCATAAGGTGTCCGAGGCAGCACTAGACCCTTGGAGACAAGTCGGCTGGAGGACGATGTATTGAATCGCGACTCGATTTGTGAGTTCCATTGTCATTTACAGTCTCTGAACGTTACAATTAACTGTCAGGTTTGCGTCGGATTCGAAAATCTAGGCTCACAGGAGATCGACCATAAGGTGCCCGAGGGAGCAATAGACCCTGGGAGACAGGTCGGCCGGAGGACGATGTATTGAATCGCGACGCAATTTGTGTGTTCCATCGTCATGTACAGGCTCTGAACCTTACAATTAACTGTCAGTTTTGCGTCGGATTCGAAATTCTAGACTCACAGGAGATCGACCATACGGTGCCCGAGGCAGCAATAGACCCTTGGAGACAGGTCGGCCGGAGGACGATGTATTGAATCGCGACGTAATTTGTGTGTTCCATCGTCATTAACAGGCTCTGAACGTTACAATTAACTGTCAGTTTTGCGTCGGATTCGAAAATCTAGGCTCACAGGAGAACGACCATAAGGTGCCCGAGGGAGCAATAGACCCTGGGAGACAGGTCGGCCGGAGGACGATGTATTGAATCGCGACGCAATTTGTGTGTTCCATCGTCATGAACAGGCTCTGAACCTTACAATTAACTGTCAGTTTTGCGTCGGATTCGAAAATCTAGACTCACAGGAGATCGACCATAAGGTGCCCGAGGAAGCAATAGACCCTTGGAGACAGGTCGGCCGGAGGACGATGTATTGAATCGCGACGGGATTTGTGTGTTCCATCGTCATTAACAGGCTCTGAACGTTACAATTAACTGTCAGTATTGCGTCGGATTCGAAAATCTAGACCCACAGGAGATCGACCATAAGGTGCCCGAGGCAGCAATAGACCCTTGGAGACAGGTCGGCCGGAGGACGATGTATTGAATCGCGACGCTATTTGTGTGTTCCATCGTCATTTTCAGGCTCTGAACGTTACAATTAACTGTCAGTTTTGCGTCGGATTCGAAAATCTAGACTCACAGGAGATCGACCATAAGGTGCCCGAGGCAGCAATAGACCCTTGGAGACAGGTCGGCCGGAGGACGATGTATTGGATCGCGACGGGATTTGTGTTTTCCATCGTCATTAACAGGCTCTGAACGTTACAATTAACTGTCAGTTTTGCGTCGGATTCGAAAATCTAGACTCACAGGAGATCGACCATAAGGTGCCCGAGGCAGCAATAGACTCTTGGAGACAGGTCGGCCGGTGGACGATGTATTGAATCGCGACGCAATTTGTGTGTTCCATCGTCATTAACAGGCTCTGAACGTTACAATTAACTGTCAGTTTTGCGTCGGATTCGAAAATCTAGACTCACAGGAGATCGACCATAAGGTGCCCGAGGCAGCAATAGACCCTTAGAGACAGGTCGGCCGGAGGAAGATGTATTGAATCGCGACGCTATTTGTGTGTTCCATCGTCATTTTCTGGCTCTGAACGTTACAATTAACTGTCAGTTTTGCGTCGGATTCGAAAATCTAGACTCACAGGAGATCGACCAT
This sequence comes from Schistocerca nitens, assembly GCF_023898315.1. NCBI lineage: Eukaryota > Metazoa > Arthropoda > Insecta > Orthoptera > Acrididae > Schistocerca > Schistocerca nitens. The sequence continues at coordinate 1,196,576,749 of NC_064615.1, read as the reverse complement.
AAGGTGCCCGAGGCAGCAATAGACCCTTGGAGACAGGTCGGCCGGAGGACGATGTATTGAATCGCGACGCGATTTGTGTGTTCCATCGTCATTAACAGGCTCTGAACGTTACAATTAACTGTCAGTTTTGCGTCGGATTCGAAAATCTAGATTCACAGGAGATCGACCATAAGGTGCCCGAGGCAGCAATGGACTCTTGGAGACAGGTCGGCCGGAGGACGATGTATTGAATCGCGACGCAATTTGTGTGTTCCATCGTCATTAACAGGCTCTGAACCTTACAATTAACTGTCAGTTTTGCGTCGGATTCGAAAATCTAGACTCACAGGAGAACGACCATAAGGTGCCCGAGGCAGCGCTAGACCCTTGGAGACAAGTCGGCTGGAGGACGATGTATTGAATCGCGACGCGATTTGTGTGTTCCATCGTCATTAACAGGTTCTGAACGTTACAATCAACTGTCAGTTTTGCGTCGGATTCGAAAATCTAGACTCACAGGAGAACGACCATAAGGTGCCCGAGGCAGCAATAGACCCTTGGAGACAGGTCGGCCGGAGGACGATGTATTGAATCGCGACGCAATTTGTGTGTTCCATCGTCATTAACAGGCTCTGAACGTTACAATTAACTGTCAGTTTTGCGTCGGATTCGAAAATCTAGACTCACAGGAGAACGACCATAAGGTGCCCGAGGGAGCAATAGACCCTGGGAGACAGGTCGGCCGGAGGACGATGTATTGAATCGCGACGCAATTTGTGTGTTCCATCGTCATGAACAGGCTCTGAACCTTACAATTAACTGTCAGTTTTGCGTCGGATTCGAAAATCTAGACTCACAGGAGATCGACCATAAGGTGCCCGAGGCAGCAATAGACCCTTGGAGACAGGTCGGCCGGAGGACGATGTATTGAATCGCGACGGGATTTGTGTGTTCCATCGTCATTAACAGGCTCTGAACGTTACAATTAACTGTCAGTTTTGCGTCGGATTCGAAAATCTAGACTCACAGGAGATCGACCATAAGGTGCCCGAGGCAGCAATAGACCCTTGGAGACATGTCGGCCGGAGGACGATGTATTGAATCGCGACGCTATTTGTGTGTTCCATCGTCATTTTCAGGCTCTGAACGTTACAATTAACTGTCAGTTTTGCGTCGGATTCGAAAATCTAGACTCACAGGAGAACGACCATAAGGTGCCCGAGGCAGCAATAGACCCTTGGAGACAGGTCGGCCGGAGGACGATGTATTGAATCGCGACGGGATTTGTGTGTTCCATCGTCATTAACAGGCTCTGAACGTTACAATTAACTGTCAGTTTTGCGTCGGATTCGAAAATCTAGACTCACAGGAGAACGACCATAAGGTGCCCGAGGGAGCAATAGACCCTGGGAGACAGGTCGGCCGGAGGACGATGTATTGAATCGCGACGCAATTTGTGTGTTCCATCGTCATGAACAGGCTCTGAACCTTACAATTAACTGTCAGTTTTGCGTCGGATTCGAAAATCTAGACTCAGAGGAGATCGACCATAAGGTGCCCGAGGAAGCAATAGACCCTTGGAGACAGGTCGGCCGGAGGACGATGTATTGAATCGCGACGGGATTTGTGTGTTCCATCGTCATTAACAGGCTCTGAACGTTACAATTAACTGTCAGTTTTGCGTCGGATTCGAAAATCTAGACTCACAGGAGATCGACCATAAGGTGCCCGAGGCAGCAATAGACCCTTGGAGACAGGTCGGCCGTAGGACGATGTATTGAATCGCGACGCAATTTGTGTGTTCCATCGTCATTAACAGGCTCTGAACGTTACAATTAACTGTCAGTTTTGCGTCGGATTCGAAAATCTAGACTCACAGGAGAACGACCATAAGGTGCCCGAGGCAGCACTAGACCCTTGGAGACAAGTCGGCTGGAGGACGATGTATTGAATCGCGACGCGATTTGTGTGTTCCATCGTCATGAACAGGCTCTGAACCTTACAATTAACTGTCAGTTTTGCGTCGGATTCGAAAATCTAGACTCACAGGAGATCGACCATAAGGTGCCCGAGGCAGCAATAGACCCTTGGAGACAGGTCGGCCGGAGGACGATGTATTGAATCGCGACGGGATTTGTGTGTTCCATCGTCATTAACAGGCTCTGAACGTTACAATTAACTGTCAGTTTTGCGTCGGATTCGAAAATCTAGACTCACAGGAGATCCACCATAAGGTGCCCGAGGCAGCAATAGACCCTTGGAGACAGGTCGGCCGGAGGACGATGTATTGAATCGCGACGCTATTTGTGTGTTCCATCGTCATTTTCAGGCTCTCAACGTTACAATTAACTGTCAGTTTTGCGTCGGATTCGAAAATCTAGACTCACAGGGGATCGACCATAAGGTGCCCGAGGCAGCAATAGACCCTTGGAGACAGGTCGGCCGGAGGACGATGTATTGAATCGCGACGCGATTTGTGTGTTCCATCGTCATTAACAGGCTCTGAACGTTACAATTAACTGTCAGTTTTGCGTCGGATTCGAAAATCTAGACTCACAGGAGATCGACCATAAGGTGCCCGAGGCAGCAATGGACTCTTGGAGACAGGTCGGCCGGAGGACGATGTATTGAATCGCGACGCAATTTGTGTGTTCCATCGTCATTAACAGGCTCTGAACGTTACAAATTAACTGTCAGTTTTGCGTCGGATTCGAAAATCTAGACTCACAGGAGATCGACCATAAGGTGCCCGAGGCAGCAATAGACCCTTGGAGACAGGTCGGCCGGAGGACGATGTATGGAATCGCGACGCGATTTGTGTGTTCCATTGTCATTAATTGGCTCTGAACGTTACAATTAACTGTCAGTTTTGCGTCGGATTCGAAAATCTAGACTCACAGGAGAACGACCATAAGGTGTCCGAGGCAGCACTAGACCCTTGGAGACAAGTCGGCTGGAGGACGATGTATTGAATCGCGACTCGATTTGTGAGTTCCATTGTCATTTACAGTCTCTGAACGTTACAATTAACTGTCAGGTTTGCGTCGGATTCGAAAATCTAGGCTCACAGGAGATCGACCATAAGGTGCCCGAGGGAGCAATAGACCCTGGGAGACAGGTCGGCCGGAGGACGATGTATTGAATCGCGACGCAATTTGTGTGTTCCATCGTCATGTACAGGCTCTGAACCTTACAATTAACTGTCAGTTTTGCGTCGGATTCGAAATTCTAGACTCACAGGAGATCGACCATACGGTGCCCGAGGCAGCAATAGACCCTTGGAGACAGGTCGGCCGGAGGACGATGTATTGAATCGCGACGTAATTTGTGTGTTCCATCGTCATTAACAGGCTCTGAACGTTACAATTAACTGTCAGTTTTGCGTCGGATTCGAAAATCTAGGCTCACAGGAGAACGACCATAAGGTGCCCGAGGGAGCAATAGACCCTGGGAGACAGGTCGGCCGGAGGACGATGTATTGAATCGCGACGCAATTTGTGTGTTCCATCGTCATGAACAGGCTCTGAACCTTACAATTAACTGTCAGTTTTGCGTCGGATTCGAAAATCTAGACTCACAGGAGATCGACCATAAGGTGCCCGAGGAAGCAATAGACCCTTGGAGACAGGTCGGCCGGAGGACGATGTATTGAATCGCGACGGGATTTGTGTGTTCCATCGTCATTAACAGGCTCTGAACGTTACAATTAACTGTCAGTATTGCGTCGGATTCGAAAATCTAGACCCACAGGAGATCGACCATAAGGTGCCCGAGGCAGCAATAGACCCTTGGAGACAGGTCGGCCGGAGGACGATGTATTGAATCGCGACGCTATTTGTGTGTTCCATCGTCATTTTCAGGCTCTGAACGTTACAATTAACTGTCAGTTTTGCGTCGGATTCGAAAATCTAGACTCACAGGAGATCGACCATAAGGTGCCCGAGGCAGCAATAGACCCTTGGAGACAGGTCGGCCGGAGGACGATGTATTGGATCGCGACGGGATTTGTGTTTTCCATCGTCATTAACAGGCTCTGAACGTTACAATTAACTGTCAGTTTTGCGTCGGATTCGAAAATCTAGACTCACAGGAGATCGACCATAAGGTGCCCGAGGCAGCAATAGACTCTTGGAGACAGGTCGGCCGGTGGACGATGTATTGAATCGCGACGCAATTTGTGTGTTCCATCGTCATTAACAGGCTCTGAACGTTACAATTAACTGTCAGTTTTGCGTCGGATTCGAAAATCTAGACTCACAGGAGAACGACCATAAGGTGCCCGAGGCAGCACTAGACCCTTGGAGACAAGTAGGCTGGAGGACGATGTATTGAATCGCGACGCGATTTGTGTGTTCCATCGTCATTAACAGGCTCTGAACGTTACAATCAACTGTCAGTTTTGCGTCGGATTCGAAAATCTAGACTCACAGGAGAACGACCATAAGGTGCCCGAGGGAGCAATAGACCCTGGGAGACAGGTCGGCCGGAGGACGATTTATTGAATCGCGACGCAATTTGTGTGTTCCATCGTCATGAACAGGCTCTGAACCTTACAATTAACTGTCAGTTTTGCGTCGGGTTCGAAAATCTAGACTCACAGGAGATCGACCATAAGGTGCCCGAGGCAGCAATAGACCCTTGGAGACAGGTCGGCCGGAGGACGATGTATTGAATCGCGACGGGATTTGTGTGTTCCATCGTCATTAACAGGCTCTGAACGTTACAAATTAACTGTCAGTTTTGCGTCGGATTCGAAAATCTAGACTCACAGGAGATCGACCATAAGGTGCCCGAGGCAGCAATAGCAATAGACCCTTGGAGACAGGTCGGCCGGAGGACGATGTATTGAATCGCGACGCGATTTGTGTGTTCCATTGTCATTATTTGGCTCTGAACGTTACAATTAACTGTCAGTTTTGCGTCGGATTCGAAAATCTAGACTCACAGGAGAACGACCATAAGGTGTCCGAGGCAGCACTAGACCCTTGGAGACAAGTCGGCTGGAGGACGATGTATTGAATCGCGACGCGATTTGTGAGTTCCATTGTCATTTACAGGCTCTGAACGTTACAATTAACTGTCAGGTTTTTGTCGGATTCGAAAATCTAGACTCACAGGAGATCGACCATAAGGTGCCCGAGGCAGCACTAGACCCTTGGAGACAGGTCGGCCGGAGGACGATGTATTGAATCGCGACGCAATTTGTGTGTTCCACTGTCATTTAGAGGCTCTGAACCTTACAATTAACTGTCAGTTTTGCGTCGGATTCGAAAATCTAGACTCACAGGAGATCGACCATAAGGTGCCCGAGGCAGCAATAGACTCTTGGAGACAGGTCGGCCGGAGGACGATGTATTGAATCGCGACGCGATTTGTGTGTTCCATCGTCATTAACAGGCTCTGAACGTTACAATTAACTGTCAGTATTGCGTCGGATTCGAAAATCTAGACCCACAGGAGATCGACCATAAGGTGCCCGAGGCAGCAATAGACCCTTGGAGACAGGTCGGCCGGAGGACGATGTATTGAATCGCGACGCTATTTGTGTGTTCCATCGTCATTTTCAGGCTCTGAACGTTACAATTAACTGTCAGTTTTGCGTCGGATTCGAAAATCTAGACTCACAGGAGAACGACCATAAGGTGCCCGAGGCAGCAATAGACCCTTGGAGACAGGTCGGCCGGAGGACGATGTATTGAATCGCGACGTAATTTGTGTGTTCCATCGTCATTAACAGGCTCTGAACGTTACAATTAACTGTCAGTTTTGCGTCGGATTCGAAAATCTAGGCTCACAGGAGAACGACCATAAGGTGCCCGAGGGAGCAATAGACCCTGGGAGACAGGTCGGCCGGAGGACGATGTATTGAATCGCGACGCAATTTGTGTGTTCCATCGTCATGAACAGGCTCTGAACCTTACAATTAACTGTCAGTTTTGCGTCGGATTCGAAAATCTAGACTCACAGGAGATCGACCATAAGGTGCCCGAGGCAGCAATAGACCCTTGGAGACAGGTCGGCCGGAGGACGATGTATTGAATCGCGACGGGATTTGTGTGTTCCATCGTCATTAACAGGCTCTGAACGTTACAATTAACTGTCAGTATTGCGTCGGATTCGAAAATCTAGACCCACAGGAGATCGACCATAAGGTGCCCGAGGCAGCAATAGACCCTTGGAGACAGGTCGGCCGGAGGACGATGTATTGAATCGCGACGCTATTTGTGTGTTCCATCGTCATTTTCAGGCTCTGAACGTTACAATTAACTGTCAGTTTTGCGTCGGATTCGAAAATCTAGACTCACAGGAGATCGACCATAAGGTGCCCGAGGCAGCAATAGACCCTTGGAGACAGGTCGGCCGGAGGACGATGTATTGGATCGCGACGGGATTTGTGTTTTCCATCGTCATTAACAGGCTCTGAACGTTACAATTAACTGTCAGTTTTGCGTCGGATTCGAAAATCTAGACTCACAGGAGATCGACCATAAGGTGCGCGAGGCAGCAATAGACTCTTGGAGACAGGTCGGCCGGAGGACGATGTATTGAATCGCGACGCAATTTGTGTGTTCCATCGTCATTAACAGGCTCTGAACGTTACAATTAACTGTCAGTTTTGCGTCGGATTCGAAAATCTAGACTCACAGGAGAACGACCATAAGGTGCCCGAGGCAGCACTAGACCCTTGGAGACAAGTCGGCTGGAGGACGATGTATTGAATCGCGACGCGATTTGTGTGTTCCATCGTCATTAACAGGCTCTGAACGTTACAATCAACTGTCAGTTTTGCGTCGGATTCGAAAATCTAGACTCACAGGAGAACGACCATAAGGTGCCCGAGGGAGCAATAGACCCTGGGAGACAGGTCGGCCGGAGGACGATTTATTGAATCGAGACGCAATTTGTGTGTTCCATCGTCATGAACAGGCTCTGAACCTTACAATTAACTGTCAGTTTTGCGTCGGGTTCGAAAATCTAGACTCACAGGAGATCGACCGTAAGGTGCCCGAGGCAGCAATAGACCCTTGGAGACAGGTCGGCCGGAGGACGATGTATTGAATCGCGACGGGATTTGTGTGTTCCATCGTCATTAACAGGCTCTGAACGTTACAAATTAACTGTCAGTTTTGCGTCGGATTCGAAAATCTAGACTCACAGGAGATCGACCATAAGGTGCCCGAGGCAGCAATAGCAATAGACCCTTGGAGACAGGTCGGCCGGAGGACGATGTATTGAATCGCGACGCGATTTGTGTGTTCCAGTGTCATTAATTGGCTCTGAACGTTACAATTAACTGTCAGTTTTGCGTCGGATTCGAAAATCTAGACTCACAGGAGAACGACCATAAGGTGTCCGAGGCAGCACTAGACCCTTGGAGACAAGTCGGCTGGAGGACGATGTATTGAATCGCGACGCGATTTGTGAGTTCCATTGTCATTTACAGGCTCTGAACGTTACAATTAACTGTCAGGTTTTTGTCGGATTCGAAAATCTAGACTCACAGGAGATCGACCATAAGGTGCCCGAGGCAGCACTAGACCCTTGGAGACAGGTCGGCCGGAGGACGATGTATTGAATCGCGACGCAATTTGTGTGTTCCACTGTCATTTAGAGGCTCTGAACCTTACAATTAACTGTCAGTTTTGCGTCGGATTCGAAAATCTAGACTCACAGGAGATCGACCATAAGGTGCCCGAGGCAGCACTAGACCCTTGGAGACAAGTCGGCTGGAGGACGATGTATTGAATCGCGACGCGATTTGTGTGTTCCATCGTCATTAACAGGCTCTGAACGTTACAATCAACTGTCAGTTTTGGGTCGGATTCGAAAATCTAGACTCACAGGAGAACGACCATAAGGTGCCCGAGGGAGCAACAGACCCTGGGAGACAGGTCGGCCGGAGGACGATGTATTGAATCGCGACGCAATTTGTGTGTTCCATCGTCATGAACAGGCTCTGAACCTTACAATTAACTATCAGTTTTGCGTCGGATTCGAAAATCTAGACTCACAGGAGATCGACCATAAGGTGCCCGAGGCAGCAATAGACCCTTGGAGACAGGTCGGCCGGAGGACGATGTATTGAATCGCGACGCGATTTGTGTGTTCCATCGTCATTAACAGGCTCTGAACGTTACAATTAACTGTCAGTTTTGCGTCGGATTCGAAAACCTAGACTCACAGGAGATCGAACATAAGGTGCCCGAGGCAGCAATAGACCCTTGGAGACAGGTCGGCCGGAGGACGATGGATTGAATCGCGACGGGATTTGTGTGTTCCATCGTCATTAACAGGCTCTGAACGTTACAAATTAACTGTCAGTTTTGCGTCGGATTCGAAAATCTAGACTCACAGGAGATCGACCATAAGGTGCCCGAGGCAGCAATAGACCCTTGGAGACAGGTCGGCCGGAGGACGATGTATTGAATCGCGATGCGATTTGTGTGTTCCATTGTCATTAATTGGCTCTGAACGTTACAATTAACTGTCAGTTTTGCGTCGGATTCGAAAATCTAGACTCACAGGAGAACGACCATAAGGTGTCCGAGGCAGCACTAGACCCTTGGAGACAAGTCGGCTGGAGGACGATGTATTGAATCACGACGCGATTTGTGAGTTCCATTGTCATTTACAGGCTCTGAACGTTACAATTAACTGTCAGGTTTGCGTCGGATTCGAAAATCTAGACTCACAGGAGATCGACCATAAGGTGCCCGAGGCAGCAATAGACCCTTGGAGACAGGTCGGCCGGAGGACGATGTATTGAATCGCGACGCAATTTGTGTGGTCCATTGTCATTTAGAGGCTCTGAACCTTACAATTAACTGTCAGTTTTGCGTCGGATTTGAAAATCTAGACTCACAGAGGAACGACCATAAGGTGCCCGAGGCAGCACTAGACCCTTGGAGACAAATCGGCTGGAGGACGATGTATTGAATCGCGACGCGATTTGTGTGTTCCATCGTCATTAACAGGCTCTGAACGTTACAATTAACTGTCAGTTTTGCGTCGGATTCGAAAATCTAGACTCACAGGAGAACGACCATAAGGTGCCCGAGGCAGCAATAGACTCTTGGAGACAGGTCGGCCGGAGGACGATGTATTGAAGCGCGACGGGATTTGTGTGCTCCAACGTCATTAACAGGCTCTGAACGTTACAATTAACTGTCAGTTTTGCGTCGGATTCGAAAATCTAGACTCACAGGACATCGACCATAAGGTGCCCGAGGCAGCAATAGACCCTTGGAGAAAAGTCGGCTGGAGGACGATGTATTGAATCGCGACGCAATTTGTGTGTTCCATCGTCATTAATAGGCTTTGAACGTTACAATTAACTGCGTCGGATTCGAAATTCTAGACTCACAGGAGATCGACCATAAGGTGCCCGAGGCAGCAATAGACCCTTGGAGACATGTCGGCCGGAGGACGATGCATTGAATCGCGACGCAATTTGTGTGTTCCATTGTCATTAAGAGCCTCTGAACCTTACAATTAACTGTCAGTTTTGCGTCGGATTCGAAAATCTAGACTCACAGGAGAACGACCATACGGTGTCCGAGGCAGCACTAGACCCTCCCTTGGAGACAAGTCGGCTGGAGGACGATGTATTGAATCGCGACGCAATTTGTGTCTTCCATCGTCATGAAGAGGCTCTGAACGTTACAATTAACTGTCAGTTTTGCGTCGGATTCGAAAATCTAGACTCACAGGAGATCGACCATAAGGTGCCCGAGGCAGCAATAGACCCTTGGAGACAGGTCGGCCGGAGGACGATGTATTGAATCGCGACGGGATTTGTGTGTTCCATCGTCATTAACAGGCTCTGAACGTTACAATTAACTGTCAGTTTTGCGTCGGATTCGAAAATCTAGACTCACAGGAGATCGACCATAAGGTGCCCGAGGCAGCAATAGACCCTTGGAGACAGGTCGGCCGGAGGACGATGTATTGAATCGCGACGCAATTTGTGTGTTCCATCGTCATTAACAGGCTCTGAACGTTACAATTAACTATCAGTTTTGCGTCGGATTCGAAAATCTAGACTCACAGGAGATCGACCATAAGGTGCCCGAGGCAGCAATAGACCCTTGGAGACAGGTCGGCCGGAGGACGATGTATTGAATCGCGACGCAATTTGTGTGTTCCATTGTCATTAAGAGGCACTGAACCTTACAATTAACTGTCAGTTTTGCGTCGGATTCGAAAATCTAGAGTCACAGGTGATCGACCATATGGTGCCCGAGGCAGCAATAGACCCTTGGAGACAGGTCGGCCGGAGGACGATGTATTGAATCGCGACGCGATTTGTGTGTTCCATCGTCATTAACAGGCTCTGAACGTTACAATTAACTATCAGTTTTGCGTCGGATTCGAAAATCTAGACTCACAGGAGATCGACCATAAGGTGCCCGAGGCAGCAATAGACCCTTGGAGACAGGTCGGCCGGAGGACGATGTATTGAATCGCGACGCAATTTGTGTGTTCCATCGTCATTAACAGGCTCTGAACGTTACAATTAACTATCAGTTTTGCGTCGGATTCGAAAATCTAGACTCACAGGAGATCGACCATAAGGTGCCCGAGGCAGCAATAGACCCTTGGAGACAGGTCGGCCGGAGGACGATGTATTGAATCGCGACGCAATTTGTGTGTTCCATTGTCATTAAGAGGCACTGAACCTTACAATTAACTGTCAGTTTTGCGTCGGATTCGAAAATCTAGAGTCACAGGTGATCGACCATATGGTGCCCGAGGCAGCAATAGACCCTTGGAGACAGGTCGGCCGGAGGACGATGTATTGAATCGCGACGCGATTTGTGTGTTCCATCGTCATTAACAGGCTCTGAACGTTACAATTAACTGTCAGTTTTGCGTCGGGTTCGAAAATCTAGACTCACAGGAGATCGACCATAAGGTACCCGAGGCAGCAATAGACCCTTGGAGACAGGTCGGCCGGAGGACGATGTATTGAATCGCGACGGGATTTGTTTGTTCCATCGTCATTAACAGGCTCTGAACGTTACAATTAACTGTCACTTTTGCGTCGGATTCGAAAATCTAGACTCACAGGAGATCGACCATAAGGTGCCCGAGGCAGCAATAGACCCTTGGAGATAGGTCGGCCGGAGGACGATGTATTGAATCGCGACGTGATTCGTGTGTTCCATTGTCATTAACAGGCTCTGAACCTTACAATTAACTGTCAGTTTTGCGTCGGATTCGAAAATCTAGACTCACAGGAGAACGACCATATGGTGCCCGAGGCAGCACTAGACCCTTGGAGACAAGTCAGCTGGAGGACGATGTATTGAATCGCGACGCGATTTGTGTGTTCCATTGTCATTTAGAGGCTCTGAACCTTACAATTAACTGTCAGTTTTGCGTCGGATTCGAAAATCTAGACTCACAGGAGATCGACCATAAGGTGCCCGAGGCAGCAATAGACTCTTGGAGACAGGTCGGCCGGAGGACGATGTATTGAATCGCGACGCGATTTGTGTGTTCCATCGTCATTAACAGGCTCTGAACGTTACAATTAACTGTCAGTTTTGCGTCGGATTCGAAAATCTAGACTCACAGGAGATCGACCATAAGGTGCCCGAGGCAGCAATAGACTCTTGGAGACAGGTCGGCCGGAGGACGATGTATTGAATCGCGACGCAATTTGTGTGTTCCATCGTCATTAACAGGCTCTGAACGTTACAATTAACTGTCAGTTTTGCGTCGGATTCGAAAATCTAGACTCACAGGAGAACGACCATAAGGTGCCCGAGGCAGCACTAGACCCTTGGAGGCAAGTCGGCTGGAGGACGATGTATTGAATCGCGACGCGATTTGTGTGTTCCATCGTCATTAACAGGCTCTGAACGTTACAATCAACTGTCAGTTTTGGGTCGGATTCGAAAATCTAGACTCACAGGAGAACGACCATAAGGTGCCCGAGGGAGCAATAGACCCTGGGAGACAGGTCGGCCGGAGGACGATGTATTGAATCGCGACGCAATTTGTGTGTTCCATCGTCATGAACAGGCTCTGAACCTTACAATTAACTATCAGTTTTGAGTCGGATTCGAAAATCTAGACTCACAGGAGATCGACCATAAGGTGCCCGAGGCAGCAATTGACCCTTGGAGACAGGTCGGCCGGAGGACGATGTATTGAATCGCGACGCGATTTGTGTGTTCCATCGTCATTAACAGGCTCTGAACGTTACAATTAACTGTCAGTTTTGCGTCGGGTTCGAAAATCTAGACTCACAGGAGATCGACCATAAGGTGCCCGAGGCAGCAATAGACCCTTGGAGACAGGTCGGCCGGAGGACGATGTATTGAATCGCGACGGGATTTGTGTGTTCCATCGTCATTAACAGGCTCTGAACGTTACAAATTAACTGTCAGTTTTGCGTCGGATTCGAAAATCTAGACTCACAGGAGATCGACCATAAGGTGCCCGAGGCAGCAATAGACCCTTGGAGACAGGTCGGCCGGAGGACGATGTATGGAATCGCGACGCGATTTGTGTGTTCCATTGTCATTAATTGGCTCTGAACGTTACAATTAACTGTCAGTTTTGCGTCGGATTCGAAAATCTAGACTCACAGGAGAACGACCATAAGGTGTCCGAGGCAGCACTAGACCCTTGGAGACAAGTCGGCTGGAGGACGATGTATTGAATCGCGACGCGATTTGTGAGTTCCATTGTCATTTACAGGCTCTGAACGTTACAATTAACTGTCAGGTTTGCGTCGGATTCGAAAATCTAGGCTCACAGGAGATCGACCATAAGGTGCCCGAGGCAGCAATAGACCCTTGGAGACGATGTATTGAATCGCGACGCGATTTGTGTGTTCCATTGTCATTTAGAGGCTCTGAACCTTACAATTAACTGTCAGTTTTGCGTCGGATTCGAAAATCTAGACTCACAGGAGATCGACCATAAGGTGCCCGAGGCAGCAATAGACTCTTGGAGACAGGTCGGCCGGAGGACGATGTATTGAATCGCGACGCGATTTGTGTGTTCCATCGTCATTAACAGGCTCTGAACGTTACAATTAACTGTCAGTTTTGCGTCGGATTCGAAAATCTAGACTCACAGGAGATCGACCATAAGGTGCCCGAGGCAGCAATAGACTCTTGGAGACAGGTCGGCCGGAGGACGATGTATTGAATCGCGACGCAATTTGTGTGTTCCATCGTCATGAACAGGCTCTGAACCTTACAATTAACTATCAGTTTTGAGTCGGATTCGAAAATCTAGACTCACAGGAGAACGACCATACGGTGTCCGAGGCAGCACTAGACCCTTGGAGACAAGTCGGCTGGAGGACGATGTATTGAATCCCCACGCAATTTGTGTGTTCCATCGACATGAAAAGGCTCTGAACGTTACAATTAACTGTCAGTTTTGCGTCGGATTCGAAAATCTAGACTCACAGGAGATCGACCACAAGGTGCCCGAGGCAGCAATAGACCCTTGGAGACAGGTCGGCCGGAGGACGATGTATTGAATCGCGACGCGATTTGTGTGTTCCATCGTCATTAACAGGCTCTGAACTTTACAATTAACTGTCACTTTTGCGTCGGATTCGAAAATCTAGACTCACAGGAGATCGACCATAAGGTGCCCGAGGCAGCAATAGACCCTTGGAGATAGGTCGGCCGGAGGACGATGTATTGAATCGCGACGCGATTCGTGTGTTCCATTGTCATTAATTGGCTCTGAACGTTACAATTAACTGTCAGTTTTGCGTCGGATTCGAAAATCTAGACTCACAGGAGAACGACCATAAGGTGCCCGAGGCAGCACTAGACCCTTGGAGACAAGTCGGCTGGAGGACGATGGATTGAATCGCGACGCAATTTGTGTGTTCCATCGTCATTAACAGGCTCTGAACGTTACAATTAACTGTCAGTTTTGCGTCGGATTCGAAAATCTAGACTCACAGGAGAACGACCATAAGGTGCCCGAGGCAGCACTAGACCCTTGGAGACAAGTCGGCTGGAGGACGATGTATTGAATCGCGACGCGATTTGTGTGTTCCATCGTCATTAACAGGCTCTGAACGTTACAATCAACTGTCAGTTTTGGGTCGGATTCGAAAATCTAGACTCACAGGAGAACGACCATAAGGTGCCCGAGGCAGCAATAGACCCTGGGAGACAGGTCGGCCGGAGGACGATGTATTGAATCGCGACGCAATTTGTGTGTTCCATCGTCATGAACAGGCTCTGAACCTTACAATTAACTATCAGTTTTGCGTCGGATTCGAAAATCTAGACTCACAGGAGATCGACCATAAGGTGCCCGAGGCAGCAATTGACCCTTGGAGACAGGTCGGCCGGAGGACGATGTATTGAATCGCGACGCGATTTGTGTGTTCCATCGTCATTAACAGGCTCTGAACGTTACAATTAACCGTCAGTTTTGCGTCGGGTTCGAAAATCTAGACTCACAGGAGATCGACCATAAGGTGCCCGAGGCAGCAATAGACCCTTGGAGACAGGTCGGCCGGAGGACGATGTATTGAATCGCGACGGGATTTGTGTGTTCCATCGTCATTAACAGGCTCTGAACGTTACAAACTAACTGTCAGTTTTGCGTCGGATTCGAAAATCTAGACTCACAGGAGATCGACCATAAGGTGCCCGAGGCAGCAATAGACCCTTGGAGACAGGTCGGCCGGAGGACGATGTATTGAATCGCGACGCGATTTGTGTGTTCCATTGTCATTAATTGGCTCTGAACGTTACAATTAACTGTCAGTTTTGCGTCGGATTCGAAAATCTAGACTCACAGGAGAACGACCATAAGGTGCCCGAGGCAGCAATAGACCCTTGGAGACAGGTCGACCGGAGGACGATGTATTGAAGCGCGACGGGATTTGTGTGCTCCATCGTCATTAACAGGCTCTGAACGTTACAATTAACTGTCAGTTTTGCGTCGGATTCGAAAATCTAGACTCACAGGACATCGACCATAAGGTGCCCGAGGCAGCAATAGACCCTTGGAGACAGGTCGGCCGGAGGACGATGTATTGAATCGCGACGCAATTTGTGTGTTCCATCGTCATTAACAGTCTCTGAACCTTACAATTAACTGTCAGTTTTGTGTCGGATTTGAAAATCTAGACACACAGGAGATCGACCATAAGGTGCCCGAGGCAGCAATAGACCCTTGGAGACAGTTCGGCCGGAGGACGATGTATTGAATCGCGACGCGATTTGTGTGTTCCATCGTCATTAACAGGCTCTGAACGTTACAATTAACTGTCAGTTTTGCGTCGGATTCGAAAATCTAGTCTCACAGGAGATCGACCATTAGGTGCCCGAGGCAGCAATAGACCCTTGGAGACAGGTCGGCCGGAGAACGATGTATTGAATCGCGACGGGATTTGTGTGTTCCATCGTCATTAACAGGCTCTGAACGTTACAATTAACTGTCAGTTTTGCGTCGGATTCGAAAATCTAGACTCACAGGAGATCGACCATAAGGTGCCCGAGGCAGCAATAGACCCTTGGAGACAGGTCGGCCGGAGGACGATGTATTGAATCGCGACGCGATTTGTGTGTTCCATTGTCATTAATTGGCTCTGAACGTTACAATTAACTGTCAGTTTTGCGTCGGATTCGAAAATCTAGACTCACAGGAGAACGACCATAAGGTGTCCGAGGCAGCACTAGACCCTTGGAGACAAGTCGGCTGGAGGACGATGTATTGAATCGCGACGCGATTTGTGTGTTCCATCGTCATTAACAGGCTCTGAACGTTACAATCAACTGTCAGTTTTGCGTCGGATTCGAAAATCTAGACTCACAGGAGAACGACCATAAGGTGCCCGAGGCAGCAATAGACCCTTGGAGACAGGTCGGCCGGAGGACGATGTATTGAATCGCGACGCAATTTGTGTGTTCCATCGTCATTAACAGGCTCTGAACTTTACAATTAACTGTCAGTTTTGGGTCGGATTCGAAAATCTAGACTCACAGGAGAACGACCATAAGGTGCCCGAGGGAGCAATAGACCCTTGGAGACAGGTCGGCCGGAGGACGATGTATTGAATCGCGACGCGATTTGTGTGTTCCATCGTCATTAACAGGCTCTGAACGTTACAATTAACTGTCAGTTTTGCGTCGGATTCGAAAATCTAGTCTCACAGGAGATCGACCATTAGGTGCCCGAGGCAGCAATAGACCCTTGGAGACAGGTCGGCCGGAGAACGATGTATTGAATCGCGACGGGATTTGTGTGTTCCATCGTCATTAACAGGCTCTGAACGTTACAATTAACTGTCAGTTTTGCGTCGGATTCGAAAATCTAGACTCACAGGAGATCGACCATAAGGTGCCCGAGGCAGCAATAGACCCTTGGAGACAGGTCGGCCGGAGGACGATGTATTGAATCGCGACGCGATTTGTGTGTTCCATTGTCATTAATTGGCTCTGAACGTTACAATTAACTGTCAGTTTTGCGTCGGATTCGAAAATCTAGACTCACAGGAGAACGACCATAAGGTGTCCGAGGCAGCACTAGACCCTTGGAGACAAGTCGGCTGGAGGACGATGTATTGAATCGCGACGCGATTTGTGTGTTCCATCGTCATTAACAGGCTCTGAACGTTACAATCAACTGTCAGTTTTGCGTCGGATTCGAAAATCTAGACTCACAGGAGAACGACCATAAGGTGCCCGAGGCAGCAATAGACCCTTGGAGACAGGTCGGCCGGAGGACGATGTATTGAATCGCGACGCAATTTGTGTGTTCCATCGTCATTAACAGGCTCTGAACTTTACAATTAACTGTCAGTTTTGGGTCGGATTCGAAAATCTAGACTCACAGGAGAACGACCATAAGGTGCCCGAGGGAGCAATAGACCCTTGGAGACAGGTCGGCCGGAGGACGATGTATTGAATCGCGACGCGATTTGTGTGTTCCATCGTCATTAACAGGCTCTGAACGTTACAATTAACTGTCAGTTTTGCGTCGGGTTCGAAAATCTAGACTCACAGGAGATCGACCATAAGGTTCCCGAGGCAGCAATAGACCCTTGGAGACAGGTCGGCCGGAGGACGATGTATTGAATCGCGACGCGATTTGTGTGTTCCATCGTCATTAACAGGCTCTGAACGTTACAATTAACTGTCAGTTTTGCGTCGGATTCGAAAATCTAGACTCACAGGAGATCGACCATAAGGTGCCCGAGGCAGCAATAGACTCTTGGAGACAGGTCGGCCGGAGGACGATGTATTGAATCGCGACGCAATTTGTGTGTTCCATCGTCATTAACAGGCTCTGAACGTTACAATTAACTGTCAGTTTTGCGTCGGATTCGAAAATCTAGACTCACAGGAGAACGACCATAAGGTGCCCGAGGCAGCACTAGACCCTTGGAGACAAGTCGGCTGGAGGACGATGTATTGAATCGCGACGCGATTTGTGTGTTCCATCGTCATTAACAGGCTCTGAACGTTACAATCAACTATCAGTTTTGGGTCGGATTCGAAAATCTAGACTCACAGGAGAACGACCATAAGGTGCCCGAGGGAGCAATAGACCCTGGGAGACAGGTCGGCCGGAGGACGATGTATTGAATCGCGACGCAATTTGTGTGTTCCATCGTCATGAACAGGCTCTGAACCTTACAATTAACTATCAGTTTTGAGTCGGATTCGAAAATCTAGACTCACAGGAGATCGACCATAAGGTGCCCGAGGCAGCAATTGACCCTTGGAGACAGGTCGGCCGGAGGACGATGTATTGAATCGCGACGCGATTTGTGTGTTCCATCGTCATTAACAGGCTCTGAACGTTACAATTAACTGTCAGTTTTGCGTCGGGTTCGAAAATCTAGACTCACAGGAGATCGACCATAAGGTGCCCGAGGCAGCAATAGACCCTTGGAGACAGGTCGGCCGGAGGACGATGTATTGAATCGCGACGGGATTTGTGTGTTCCATCGTCATTAACAGGCTCTGAACGTTACAAATTAACTGTCAGTTTTGCGTCGGATTCGAAAATCTAGACTCACAGGAGATCGACCATAAGGTGCCCGAGGCAGCAATAGACCCTTGGAGACAGGTCGGCCGGAGGACGATGTATGGAATCGCGACGCGATTTGTGTGTTCCATTGTCATTAATTGGCTCTGAACGTTACAATTAACTGTCAGTTTTGCGTCGGATTCGAAAATCTAGACTCACAGGAGAACGACCATAAGGTGTCCGAGGCAGCACTAGACCCTTGGAGACAAGTCGGCTGGAGGACGATGTATTGAATCGCGACGCGATTTGTGAGTTCCATTGTCATTTACAGGCTCTGAACGTTACAATTAACTGTCAGGTTTGCGTCGGATTCGAAAATCTAGGCTCACAGGAGATCGACCATAAGGTGCCCGAGGCAGCAATAGACCCTTGGAGACGATGTATTGAATCGCGACGCGATTTGTGTGTTCCATTGTCATTTAGAGGCTCTGAACCTTACAATTAACTGTCAGTTTTGCGTCGGATTCGAAAATCTAGACTCACAGGAGATCGACCATAAGGTGCCCGAGGCAGCAATAGACTCTTGGAGACAGGTCGGCCGGAGGACGATGTATTGAATCGCGACGCGATTTGTGTGTTCCATCGTCATTAACAGGCTCTGAACGTTACAATTAACTGTCAGTTTTGCGTCGGATTCGAAAATCTAGACTCACAGGAGATCGACCATAAGGTGCCCGAGGCAGCAATAGACTCTTGGAGACAGGTCGGCCGGAGGACGATGTATTGAATCGCGACGCAATTTGTGTGTTCCATCGTCATTAACAGGCTCTGAGCGTTACAATTAACTGTCAGTTTTGCGTCGGATTCGAAAATCTAGACTCACAGGAGAACGACCATAAGGTGCCCGAGGCAGCACTAGACCCTTGGAGACAAGTCGGCTGGAGGACGATGTATTGAATCGCGACGCGATGTGTGTGTTCCATCGTCATTAACAGGCTCTGAACGTTACAATCAACTGTCAGTTTTGGGTCGGATTCGAAAATCTAGACTCACAGGAGAACGACCATAAGGTGCCCGAGGGAGCAATAGACCCTGGGAGACAGGTCGGCCGGAGGACGATGTATTGAATCGCGACGCAATTTGTGTGTTCCATCGTCATGAACAGGCTCTGAACCTTACAATTAACTATCAGTTTTGAGTCGGATTCGGAAATCTAGACTCACAGGAGAACGACCATAAGGTGTCCGAGGCAGCACTAGACCCTTGGAGACAAGTCGGCTGGAGGACGATGTATTGAATCCCCACGCAATTTGTGTGTTCCATCGACATGAAAAGGCTCTGAACGTTACAATTAACTGTCAGTTTTGCGTCGGATTCGAAAATCTAGACTCACAGGAGATCGACCATAAGGTGCCCGAGGCAGCAATAGACCCTTGGACACAGGTCGGCCGGAGGACGATGTATTGAATCGCGACGGGATTTATGTGTTCCATCGTCATGAACAGGCTCTGAACCTTACAATTAACTGTCAGTTTTACGTCGGATTCGAAAATCTAGACTCACAGGAGATCGACCATAAGGTGCCCGAGGCAGCAATAGACCCTTGGAGACAGGTCGGCCGGAGGACGATGTATTGAATCGCGACGGGATTTGTGTGTTCCATCGTCATTAACAGGCTCTGAACGTTACAATTAACTGTCAGTTTTGCGTCGGATTCGAAAATCTAGACTCACAGGAGATCGACCATAAGGTGCCCGAGGCAGCAATAGACCCTTGGAGACAGGTCGGCCGGAGGACGATGTATTGAATCGCGACGCAATTTGTGTGTTCCATCGTCATTAACAGGCTCTGAACGTTACAATTAACTATCAGTTTTGCGTCGGATTCGAAAATCTAGACTCACAGGAGAACGACCATAAGGTGCCCGAGGCACCAATAGACCCTTGGAGACAGGTCGGCCGGAGGACGATGTATTGAATCGCGACGCAATTTGTGTGTTCCATTGTCATTAAGAGGCTCTGAACCTTACAATTAACTGTCAGTTTTGCGTCGGATTCGAAAATCTAGAGTCACAGGTGATCGACCATAAGGTGCCCGAGGCAGCAATAGACCCTTGGAGACAGGTCGGCCGGAGGACGATGTATTGAATCGCGACGCGATTTGTGTGTTCCATCGTCATTAACAGGCTCTGAACGTTACAATCAACTGTCAGTTTTGGGTCGGATTCGAAAATCTAGACTCACAGGAGAACGACCATAAGGTGCCCGAGGGAGCAATAGACCCTGGGAGACAGGTCGGCCGGAGGACGATGTATTGAATCGCGACGCAATTTGTGTGTTCCATCGTCATGAACAGGCTCTGAACCTTACAATTAACTATCAGTTTTGAGTCGGATTCGAAAATCTAGACTCACAGGAGATCGACCATAAGGTGCCCGAGGCAGCAATTGACCCTTGGAGACAGGTCGGCCGGAGGACGATGTATTGAATCGCGACGCGATTTGTGTGTTCCATCGTCATTAACAGGCTCTGAACGTTACAATTAACTGTCAGTTTTGCGTCGGGTTCGAAAATCTAGACTCACAGGAGATCGACCATAAGGTGCCCGAGGCAGCAATAGACCCTTGGAGACAGGTCGGCCGGAGGACGATGTATTGAATCGCGACGGGATTTGTGTGTTCCATCGTCATTAACAGGCTCTGAACGTTACAAATTAACTGTCAGTTTTGCGTCGGATTCGAAAATCTAGACTCACAGGAGATCGACCATAAGGTGCCCGAGGCAGCAATAGACCCTTGGAGACAGGTCGGCCGGAGGACGATGTATGGAATCGCGACGCGATTTGTGTGTTCCATTGTCATTAATTGGCTCTGAACGTTACAATTAACTGTCAGTTTTGCGTCGGATTCGAAAATCTAGACTCACAGGAGAACGACCATAAGGTGTCCGAGGCAGCACTAGACCCTTGGAGACAAGTCGGCTGGAGGACGATGTATTGAATCGCGACGCGATTTGTGAGTTCCATTGTCATTTACAGGCTCTGAACGTTACAATTAACTGTCAGGTTTGCGTCGGATTCGAAAATCTAGGCTCACAGGAGATCGACCATAAGGTGCCCGAGGCAGCAATAGACCCTTGGAGACGATGTATTGAATCGCGACGCGATTTGTGTGTTCCATTGTCATTTAGAGGCTCTGAACCTTACAATTAACTGTCAGTTTTGCGTCGGATTCGAAAATCTAGACTCACAGGAGATCGACCATAAGGTGCCCGAGGCAGCAATAGACTCTTGGAGACAGGTCGGCCGGAGGACGATGTATTGAATCGCGACGCGATTTGTGTGTTCCATCGTCATTAACAGGCTCTGAACGTTACAATTAACTGTCAGTTTTGCGTCGGATTCGAAAATCTAGACTCACAGGAGATCGACCATAAGGTGCCCGAGGCAGCAATAGACTCTTGGAGACAGGTCGGCCGGAGGACGATGTATTGAATCGCGACGCAATTTGTGTGTTCCATCGTCATGAACAGGCTCTGAACCTTACAATTAACTATCAGTTTTGAGTCGGATTCGAAAATCTAGACTCACAGGAGAACGACCATACGGTGTCCGAGGCAGCACTAGACCCTTGGAGACAAGTCGGCTGGAGGACGATGTATTGAATCCCCACGCAATTTGTGTGTTCCATCGACATGAAAAGGCTCTGAACGTTACAATTAACTGTCAGTTTTGCGTCGGATTCGAAAATCTAGACTCACAGGAGATCGACCACAAGGTGCCCGAGGCAGCAATAGACCCTTGGAGACAGGTCGGCCGGAGGACGATGTATTGAATCGCGACGCGATTTGTGTGTTCCATCGTCATTAACAGGCTCTGAACTTTACAATTAACTGTCACTTTTGCGTCGGATTCGAAAATCTAGACTCACAGGAGATCGACCATAAGGTGCCCGAGGCAGCAATAGACCCTTGGAGATAGGTCGGCCGGAGGACGATGTATTGAATCGCGACGCGATTCGTGTGTTCCATTGTCATTAATTGGCTCTGAACGTTACAATTAACTGTCAGTTTTGCGTCGGATTCGAAAATCTAGACTCACAGGAGAACGACCATAAGGTGCCCGAGGCAGCACTAGACCCTTGGAGACAAGTCGGCTGGAGGACGATGGATTGAATCGCGACGCAATTTGTGTGTTCCATCGTCATTAACAGGCTCTGAACGTTACAATTAACTGTCAGTTTTGCGTCGGATTCGAAAATCTAGACTCACAGGAGAACGACCATAAGGTGCCCGAGGCAGCACTAGACCCTTGGAGACAAGTCGGCTGGAGGACGATGTATTGAATCGCGACGCGATTTGTGTGTTCCATCGTCATTAACAGGCTCTGAACGTTACAATCAACTGTCAGTTTTGGGTCGGATTCGAAAATCTAGACTCACAGGAGAACGACCATAAGGTGCCCGAGGCAGCAATAGACCCTGGGAGACAGGTCGGCCGGAGGACGATGTATTGAATCGCGACGCAATTTGTGTGTTCCATCGTCATGAACAGGCTCTGAACCTTACAATTAACTATCAGTTTTGCGTCGGATTCGAAAATCTAGACTCACAGGAGATCGACCATAAGGTGCCCGAGGCAGCAATTGACCCTTGGAGACAGGTCGGCCGGAGGACGATGTATTGAATCGCGACGCGATTTGTGTGTTCCATCGTCATTAACAGGCTCTGAACGTTACAATTAACCGTCAGTTTTGCGTCGGGTTCGAAAATCTAGACTCACAGGAGATCGACCATAAGGTGCCCGAGGCAGCAATAGACCCTTGGAGACAGGTCGGCCGGAGGACGATGTATTGAATCGCGACGGGATTTGTGTGTTCCATCGTCATTAACAGGCTCTGAACGTTACAAACTAACTGTCAGTTTTGCGTCGGATTCGAAAATCTAGACTCACAGGAGATCGACCATAAGGTGCCCGAGGCAGCAATAGACCCTTGGAGACAGGTCGGCCGGAGGACGATGTATTGAATCGCGACGCGATTTGTGTGTTCCATTGTCATTAATTGGCTCTGAACGTTACAATTAACTGTCAGTTTTGCGTCGGATTCGAAAATCTAGACTCACAGGACATCGACCATAAGGTGCCCGAGGCAGCAATAGACCCTTGGAGACAGGTCGGCCGGAGGACGATGTATTGAATCGCGACGCAATTTGTGTGTTCCATCGTCATTAACAGTCTCTGAACCTTACAATTAACTGTCAGTTTTGTGTCGGATTTGAAAATCTAGACACACAGGAGATCGACCATAAGGTGCCCGAGGCAGCAATAGACCCTTGGAGACAGTTCGGCCGGAGGACGATGTATTGAATCGCGACGCGATTTGTGTGTTCCATCGTCATTAACAGGCTCTGAACGTTACAATTAACTGTCAGTTTTGCGTCGGATTCGAAAATCTAGTCTCACAGGAGATCGACCATTAGGTGCCCGAGGCAGCAATAGACCCTTGGAGACAGGTCGGCCGGAGAACGATGTATTGAATCGCGACGGGATTTGTGTGTTCCATCGTCATTAACAGGCTCTGAACGTTACAATTAACTGTCAGTTTTGCGTCGGATTCGAAAATCTAGACTCACAGGAGATCGACCATAAGGTGCCCGAGGCAGCAATAGACCCTTGGAGACAGGTCGGCCGGAGGACGATGTATTGAATCGCGACGCGATTTGTGTGTTCCATTGTCATTAATTGGCTCTGAACGTTACAATTAACTGTCAGTTTTGCGTCGGATTCGAAAATCTAGACTCACAGGAGAACGACCATAAGGTGTCCGAGGCAGCACTAGACCCTTGGAGACAAGTCGGCTGGAGGACGATGTATTGAATCGCGACGCGATTTGTGTGTTCCATCGTCATTAACAGGCTCTGAACGTTACAATCAACTGTCAGTTTTGCGTCGGATTCGAAAATCTAGACTCACAGGAGAACGACCATAAGGTGCCCGAGGCAGCAATAGACCCTTGGAGACAGGTCGGCCGGAGGACGATGTATTGAATCGCGACGCAATTTGTGTGTTCCATCGTCATTAACAGGCTCTGAACTTTACAATTAACTGTCAGTTTTGGGTCGGATTCGAAAATCTAGACTCACAGGAGAACGACCATAAGGTGCCCGAGGGAGCAATAGACCCTTGGAGACAGGTCGGCCGGAGGACGATGTATTGAATCGCGACGCGATTTGTGTGTTCCATCGTCATTAACAGGCTCTGAACGTTACAATTAACTGTCAGTTTTGCGTCGGATTCGAAAATCTAGTCTCACAGGAGATCGACCATTAGGTGCCCGAGGCAGCAATAGACCCTTGGAGACAGGTCGGCCGGAGAACGATGTATTGAATCGCGACGGGATTTGTGTGTTCCATCGTCATTAACAGGCTCTGAACGTTACAATTAACTGTCAGTTTTGCGTCGGATTCGAAAATCTAGACTCACAGGAGATCGACCATAAGGTGCCCGAGGCAGCAATAGACCCTTGGAGACAGGTCGGCCGGAGGACGATGTATTGAATCGCGACGCGATTTGTGTGTTCCATTGTCATTAATTGGCTCTGAACGTTACAATTAACTGTCAGTTTTGCGTCGGATTCGAAAATCTAGACTCACAGGAGAACGACCATAAGGTGTCCGAGGCAGCACTAGACCCTTGGAGACAAGTCGGCTGGAGGACGATGTATTGAATCGCGACGCGATTTGTGTGTTCCATCGTCATTAACAGGCTCTGAACGTTACAATCAACTGTCAGTTTTGCGTCGGATTCGAAAATCTAGACTCACAGGAGAACGACCATAAGGTGCCCGAGGCAGCAATAGACCCTTGGAGACAGGTCGGCCGGAGGACGATGTATTGAATCGCGACGCAATTTGTGTGTTCCATCGTCATTAACAGGCTCTGAACTTTACAATTAACTGTCAGTTTTGGGTCGGATTCGAAAATCTAGACTCACAGGAGAACGACCATAAGGTGCCCGAGGGAGCAATAGACCCTTGGAGACAGGTCGGCCGGAGGACGATGTATTGAATCGCGACGCGATTTGTGTGTTCCATCGTCATTAACAGGCTCTGAACGTTACAATTAACTGTCAGTTTTGCGTCGGGTTCGAAAATCTAGACTCACAGGAGATCGACCATAAGGTTCCCGAGGCAGCAATAGACCCTTGGAGACAGGTCGGCCGGAGGACGATGTATTGAATCGCGACGCGATTTGTGTGTTCCATCGTCATTAACAGGCTCTGAACGTTACAATTAACTGTCAGTTTTGCGTCGGATTCGAAAATCTAGACTCACAGGAGATCGACCATAAGGTGCCCGAGGCAGCAATAGACTCTTGGAGACAGGTCGGCCGGAGGACGATGTATTGAATCGCGACGCAATTTGTGTGTTCCATCGTCATTAACAGGCTCTGAACGTTACAATTAACTGTCAGTTTTGCGTCGGATTCGAAAATCTAGACTCACAGGAGAACGACCATAAGGTGCCCGAGGCAGCACTAGACCCTTGGAGACAAGTCGGCTGGAGGACGATGTATTGAATCGCGACGCGATTTGTGTGTTCCATCGTCATTAACAGGCTCTGAACGTTACAATCAACTGTCAGTTTTGGGTCGGATTCGAAAATCTAGACTCACAGGAGAACGACCATAAGGTGCCCGAGGGAGCAATAGACCCTGGGAGACAGGTCGGCCGGAGGACGATGTATTGAATCGCGACGCAATTTGTGTGTTCCATCGTCATGAACAGGCTCTGAACCTTACAATTAACTATCAGTTTTGAGTCGGATTCGAAAATCTAGACTCACAGGAGATCGACCATAAGGTGCCCGAGGCAGCAATTGACCCTTGGAGACAGGTCGGCCGGAGGACGATGTATTGAATCGCGACGCGATTTGTGTGTTCCATCGTCATTAACAGGCTCTGAACGTTACAATTAACTGTCAGTTTTGCGTCGGGTTCGAAAATCTAGACTCACAGGAGATCGACCATAAGGTGCCCGAGGCAGCAATAGACCCTTGGAGACAGGTCGGCCGGAGGACGATGTATTGAATCGCGACGGGATTTGTGTGTTCCATCGTCATTAACAGGCTCTGAACGTTACAAATTAACTGTCAGTTTTGCGTCGGATTCGAAAATCTAGACTCACAGGAGATCGACCATAAGGTGCCCGAGGCAGCAATAGACCCTTGGAGACAGGTCGGCCGGAGGACGATGTATGGAATCGCGACGCGATTTGTGTGTTCCATTGTCATTAATTGGCTCTGAACGTTACAATTAACTGTCAGTTTTGCGTCGGATTCGAAAATCTAGACTCACAGGAGAACGACCATAAGGTGTCCGAGGCAGCACTAGACCCTTGGAGACAAGTCGGCTGGAGGACGATGTATTGAATCGCGACGCGATTTGTGAGTTCCATTGTCATTTACAGGCTCTGAACGTTACAATTAACTGTCAGGTTTGCGTCGGATTCGAAAATCTAGGCTCACAGGAGATCGACCATAAGGTGCCCGAGGCAGCAATAGACCCTTGGAGACGATGTATTGAATCGCGACGCGATTTGTGTGTTCCATTGTCATTTAGAGGCTCTGAACCTTACAATTAACTGTCAGTTTTGCGTCGGATTCGAAAATCTAGACTCACAGGAGATCGACCATAAGGTGCCCGAGGCAGCAATAGACTCTTGGAGACAGGTCGGCCGGAGGACGATGTATTGAATCGCGACGCGATTTGTGTGTTCCATCGTCATTAACAGGCTCTGAACGTTACAATTAACTGTCAGTTTTGCGTCGGATTCGAAAATCTAGACTCACAGGAGATCGACCATAAGGTGCCCGAGGCAGCAATAGACTCTTGGAGACAGGTCGGCCGGAGGACGATGTATTGAATCGCGACGCAATTTGTGTGTTCCATCGTCATTAACAGGCTCTGAGCGTTACAATTAACTGTCAGTTTTGCGTCGGATTCGAAAATCTAGACTCACAGGAGAACGACCATAAGGTGCCCGAGGCAGCACTAGACCCTTGGAGACAAGTCGGCTGGAGGACGATGTATTGAATCGCGACGCGATGTGTGTGTTCCATCGTCATTAACAGGCTCTGAACGTTACAATCAACTGTCAGTTTTGGGTCGGATTCGAAAATCTAGACTCACAGGAGAACGACCATAAGGTGCCCGAGGGAGCAATAGACCCTGGGAGACAGGTCGGCCGGAGGACGATGTATTGAATCGCGACGCAATTTGTGTGTTCCATCGTCATGAACAGGCTCTGAACCTTACAATTAACTATCAGTTTTGAGTCGGATTCGGAAATCTAGACTCACAGGAGAACGACCATAAGGTGTCCGAGGCAGCACTAGACCCTTGGAGACAAGTCGGCTGGAGGACGATGTATTGAATCCCCACGCAATTTGTGTGTTCCATCGACATGAAAAGGCTCTGAACGTTACAATTAACTGTCAGTTTTGCGTCGGATTCGAAAATCTAGACTCACAGGAGATCGACCATAAGGTGCCCGAGGCAGCAATAGACCCTTGGACACAGGTCGGCCGGAGGACGATGTATTGAATCGCGACGGGATTTATGTGTTCCATCGTCATGAACAGGCTCTGAACCTTACAATTAACTGTCAGTTTTACGTCGGATTCGAAAATCTAGACTCACAGGAGATCGACCATAAGGTGCCCGAGGCAGCAATAGACCCTTGGAGACAGGTCGGCCGGAGGACGATGTATTGAATCGCGACGGGATTTGTGTGTTCCATCGTCATTAACAGGCTCTGAACGTTACAATTAACTGTCAGTTTTGCGTCGGATTCGAAAATCTAGACTCACAGGAGATCGACCATAAGGTGCCCGAGGCAGCAATAGACCCTTGGAGACAGGTCGGCCGGAGGACGATGTATTGAATCGCGACGCAATTTGTGTGTTCCATCGTCATTAACAGGCTCTGAACGTTACAATTAACTATCAGTTTTGCGTCGGATTCGAAAATCTAGACTCACAGGAGAACGACCATAAGGTGCCCGAGGCACCAATAGACCCTTGGAGACAGGTCGGCCGGAGGACGATGTATTGAATCGCGACGCAATTTGTGTGTTCCATTGTCATTAAGAGGCTCTGAACCTTACAATTAACTGTCAGTTTTGCGTCGGATTCGAAAATCTAGAGTCACAGGTGATCGACCATAAGGTGCCCGAGGCAGCAATAGACCCTTGGAGACAGGTCGGCCGGAGGACGATGTATTGAATCGCGACGCGATTTGTGTGTTCCATCGTCATTAACAGGCTCTGAACGTTACAATTAACTGTCAGTTTTGCGTCGGGTTCGAAAATCTAGACTCACAGGAGATCGACCATAAGGTGCCCGAGGCAGCAATAGACCCTTGGAGACAGGTCGGCCGGAGGACGATGTATTGAATCGCGACGGGATTTGTGTGTTCCATCGTCATTAACAGGCTCTGAACGTTACAATTAACTGTCACTTTTGCGTCGGATTCGAAAATCTAGACTCACAGGAGATCGACCATAAGGTGCCCGAGGCAGCAATAGACCCTTGGAGATAGGTCGGCCGGAGGACGATGTATTGAATCGCGACGCGATTCGTGTGTTCCATTGTCATTAATTGGCTCTGAACGTTACAATTAACTGTCAGTTTTGCGTCGGATTCGAAAATCTAGACTCACAGGAGAACAACCATAAGGTGCCCGAGGCAGCACTAGACCCTTGGAGACAAGTCGGCTGGAGGACGATGGATTGAATCGCGACGCAATTTGTGTGTTCCATCGTCATTAACAGGCTCTGAACGTTACAATTAACTGTCAGTTTTGCGTCGGATTCGAAAATCTAGACTCACAGGAGAACGACCATAAGGTGCCCGAGGCAGCACTAGACCCTTGGAGACAAGTCGGCTGGAGGACGATGTATTGAATCGCGACGCGATTTGTGTGTTCCATCGTCATTAACAGGCTCTGAACGTTACAATCAACTGTCAGTTTTGGGTCGGATTCGAAAATCTAGACTCACAGGAGAACGACCATAAGGTGCCCGAGGCAGCAATAGACCCTGGGAGACAGGTCGGCCGGAGGACGATGTATTGAATCGCGACGCAATTTGTGTGTTCCATCGTCATGAACAGGTTCTGAACCTTACAATTAACTATCAGTTTTGCGTCGGATTCGAAAATCTAGACTCACAGGAGATCGACCATAAGGTGCCCGAGGCAGCAATTGACCCTTGGAGACAGGTCGGCCGGAGGACGATGTATTGAATCGCGACGCGATTTGTGTGTTCCATCGTCATTAACAGGCTCTGAACGTTACAATTAACTGTCTGTTTTGCGTCGGGTTCGAAAATCTAGACTCACAGGAGATCGACCATAAGGTGCCCGAGGCAGCAATAGACCCTTGGAGACAGGTCGGCCGGAGGACGATGTATTGAATCGCGACGGGATTTGTGTGTTCCATCGTCATTAACAGGCTCTGAACGTTACAAACTAACTGTCAGTTTTGCGTCGGATTCGAAAATCTAGACTCACAGGAGATCGACCATAAGGTGCCCGAGGCAGCAATAGACCCTTGGAGACAGGTCGGCCGGAGGACGATGTATTGAATCGCGACGCGATTTGTGTGTTCCATTGTCATTAATTGGCTCTGAACGTTACAATTAACTGTCAGTTTTGCGTCGGATTCGAAAATCTAGACTCACAGGAGAACGACCATAAGGTGCCCGAGGCAGCAATAGACCCTTGGAGACAGGTCGACCGGAGGACGATGTATTGAAGCGCGACGGGATTTGTGTGCTCCATCGTCATTAACAGGCTCTGAACGTTACAATTAACTGTCAGTTTTGCGTCGGATTCGAAAATCTAGACTCACAGGACATCGACCATAAGGTGCCCGAGGCAGCAATAGACCCTTGGAGACAGGTCGGCCGGAGGACGATGTATTGAATCGCGACGCAATTTGTGTGTTCCATCGTCATTAACAGTCTCTGAACCTTACAATTAACTGTCAGTTTTGTGTCGGATTTGAAAATCTAGACACACAGGAGATCGACCATAAGGTGCCCGAGGCAGCAATAGACCCTTGGAGACAGTTCGGCCGGAGGACGATGTATTGAATCGCGACGCGATTTGTGTGTTCCATCGTCATTAACAGGCTCTGAACGTTACAATTAACTGTCAGTTTTGCGTCGGATTCGAAAATCTAGTCTCACAGGAGATCGACCATTAGGTGCCCGAGGCAGCAATAGACCCTTGGAGACAGGTCGGCCGGAGAACGATGTATTGAATCGCGACGGGATTTGTGTGTTCCATCGTCATTAACAGGCTCTGAACGTTACAATTAACTGTCAGTTTTGCGTCGGATTCGAAAATCTAGACTCACAGGAGATCGACCATAAGGTGCCCGAGGCAGCAATAGACCCTTGGAGACAGGTCGGCCGGAGGACGATGTATTGAATCGCGACGCGATTTGTGTGTTCCATTGTCATTAATTGGCTCTGAACGTTACAATTAACTGTCAGTTTTGCGTCGGATTCGAAAATCTAGACTCACAGGAGAACGACCATAAGGTGTCCGAGGCAGCACTAGACCCTTGGAGACAAGTCGGCTGGAGGACGATGTATTGAATCGCGACGCGATTTGTGTGTTCCATCGTCATTAACAGGCTCTGAACGTTACAATCAACTGTCAGTTTTGCGTCGGATTCGAAAATCTAGACTCACAGGAGAACGACCATAAGGTGCCCGAGGCAGCAATAGACCCTTGGAGACAGGTCGGCCGGAGGACGATGTATTGAATCGCGACGCAATTTGTGTGTTCCATCGTCATTAACAGGCTCTGAACTTTACAATTAACTGTCAGTTTTGGGTCGGATTCGAAAATCTAGACTCACAGGAGAACGACCATAAGGTGCCCGAGGCAGCAATAGACCCTTGGAGACAGGTCGGCCGGAGGACGATGTATTGAATCGCGACGCGATTTGTGTGTTCCATTGTCATTAATTGGCTCTGAACGTTACAATTAACTGTCAGTTTTGCGTCGGATTCGAAAATCTAGACTCACAGGAGAACGACCATAAGGTGTCCGAGGCAGCACTAGACCCTTGGAGACAAGTCGGCTGGAGGACGATGTATTGAATCGCGACGAAATTTGTGTGTTCCATCGTCATTAACAGGCTCTGAACGATACAATTAACTGTCAGTTTTGCGTCGGATTCGAAAATCTAGACTCAGAGGAGAACGACCATAAGGTGCCCGAGGCAGCAATAGACCCTTGGAGACAGGTCGGCCGGAGGACGATGTATTGAATCGCGACGCAATTTGTGTGTTCCATTGTCATTAAGAGGCTCTGAACCTTACGATTAACTGTCAGTTTTGCGTCGCATTCGAAAATCTAGACTCACACGAGAACGACAATAAGGTGCCCGAGGCAGCACTAGACCCTTGGAGACAAGTCGGCTGGAGGACGATGTATTGAATCGCGACGCGATTTGTGAGTTCCATTGTCATTTACAGGCTCTGAATGTTACAATTAACTGTCAGGTTTGCGTCGGATTCGAAAATCTAGACTCACAGGAGATCGATCATAAGGTGCCCGAGGCAGCAATAGACCCTTGGAGACAGGTCGGCCGGAGGACGATGTATTGAATCGCGACGCAATTTGTGTGTTCCATTGTCATTAAGAGGCTCTGAACCTTACAATTAACTGTCAGTTTTGCGTCGGATTCGAAAATCTAGACTCACAGAGGAACGACCATAAGGTGCCCGAGGCAGCACTAGACCCTTGGAGACAAATCGGCTGGAGGACGATGTATTGAATCGCGACGCGATTTGTGTGTTCCATCGTCATTAACAGGCTCTGAACGTTACAATTAACTGTCAGTTTTGCGTCGGATTCGAAAATCTAGACTCACAGGAGAACGACCATAAGGTGCCCGAGGCAGCAATAGACCCTTGGAGACAGGTCGGCCGGAGGACGATGTATTGAATCGCGACGCAATTTGTGTGTTCCATCGTCATTAACAGGCTCTGAACGTTACAATTAACTGTCAGTTTTGCGTCGGATTCGAAAATCTAGACTCACAGGAGATCGACCATAAGGTGCCCGAGGCAGCAATAGACCCTTGGAGACAGGTCGGCCGGAGGACGATGTATTGAATCGCGACGGGATTTGTGTGTTCCATCGTCATTAACAGGCTCTGAACGTTACAATTAACTGTCAGTTTTGCGTCGGATTCGAAAATCTAGACTCACAGGAGATCGACCATAATGTGCCCGAGGCAGCAATAGACCCTTGGAGACAGGTCGGCCGGAGGACGATGTATTAAATCGCGACGCAATTTGTGTGTTCCATCGTCATTAACAGGCTCTGAACCTTACAATTAACTGTCAGTTTTGCGTCGGATTCGAAAATCTAGACTCACAGGAGAACGACCATAAGGTGCCCGAGGCAGCACTAGACCCTTGGAGACAAGTCGGCTGGAGGACGATAGATTGAATCGCGACGCGATTTGTGTGTTCCATCGTCATTAACAGGCTCTGAACGTTACAATCAACTGTCAGTTTTGCGTCGGATTCGAAAATCTAGACTCACAGGAGAACGACCATAAGGTGAACGAGGCAGCAATAGACCCTTGGAGACAGGTCGGCCGGAGGACGATGTATTGAATCGCGACGCAATTTGTGTGTTCCATCGTCATTAACAGGCTCTGAACGTTACAATTAACTGTCAGTTTTGCGTCGGATTCGAAAATCTAGACTCACAGGAGAACGACCATAAGGTGCCCGAGGGAGCAATAGACCCTAGGAGACAGGTCGGCCGGAGGACGATGTATTGAATCGCGACGCGATTTGTGTGTTCCATCGTCATTAACAGGCTCTGAACGTTACAATTAACTGTCAGTTTTGCGTCGGGTTCGAAAATCTAGACTCACAGGAGATCGACCATAAGGTGCCCGAGGCAGCAATAGACCCTTGGAGACAGGTCGGCCGGAGGACGATGTATTGAATCGCGACGGGATTTGTGTGTTCCATCGTCATTAACAGGCTCTGAACGTTACAATTAACTGTCAGTTTTGCGTCGGATTCGAAAATCTAGACTCACAGGAGAACGACCATAAGGTGCCCGAGGCAGCAATAGACCCTTGGAGACAGGTCGGCCGGAGGACGATGTATTGAATCGCGACGCGATTTGTGTGTTCCATTGTCATTAATTGGCTCTGAACGTTACAATTAACTGTCAGTTTTGCGTCGGATTCGAAAATCTAGACTCACAGGAGAACGACCATAAGGTGCCCGAGGCAGCAATAGACCGTTGGAGACAAGTCGGCTGGAGGACGATGTATTGAATCGCGACGCGATTTGTGAGTTCCATTGTCATTTACAGGCTCTGAATGTTACAATTAACTGTCAGGTTTGCGTCGGATTCGAAAATCTAGACTCACAGGAGATCGATCATAAGGTGCCCGAGGCAGCAATAGACCCTTGGAGACAGGTCGGCCGGAGGACGATGTATTGAATCGCGACGCAATTTGTGTGTTCCATTGTCATTAAGAGGCTCTGAACCTTACAATTAACTGTCAGTTTTGCGTCGGA
This sequence comes from Schistocerca nitens, assembly GCF_023898315.1. NCBI lineage: Eukaryota > Metazoa > Arthropoda > Insecta > Orthoptera > Acrididae > Schistocerca > Schistocerca nitens. The sequence continues at coordinate 1,196,543,168 of NC_064615.1, read as the reverse complement.
TTCGAAAATCTAGACTCACAGAGGAACGACCATAAGGTGCCCGAGGCAGCAATAGACCCTTGGAGACAAATCGGCTGGAGGACGATGTATTGAATCGCGACGCGATTTGTGTGTTCCATCGTCATTAACAGGCTCTGAACGTTACAATTAACTGTCAGTTTTGCGTCGGGTTCGAAAATCTAGACTCACAGGAGATCGACCATAAGGTGCCCGAGGCAGCAATAGACCCTTGGAGACAGGTCGGCCGGAGGACGATGTATTGAATCGCGACGGGATTTGTGTGTTCCATCGTCATTAACAGGCTCTGAACGTTACAAATTAACTGTCAGTTTTGCGTCGGATTCGAAAATCTAGACTCACAGGAGATCGACCATAAGGTGCCCGAGGCAGCAATAGACCCTTGGAGACAGGTCGGCCGGAGGACGATGTATTGAATCGCGACGCAATTTGTGTGTTCCATTGTCATTTAGAGGCTCTGAACCTTACAATTAACTGTCAGTTTTGCGTCGGATTCGAAAATCTAGACTCACAGAGGAACGACCATAAGGTGCCCGAGGCAGCACTAGACCCTTGGAGACAAATCGGCTGGAGGACGATGTATTGAATCGCGACGCGATTTGTGTGTTCCATCGTCATTAACAGGCTCTGAACGTTACAATTAACTGTCAGTTTTGCGTTGGATTCGAAAATCTAGACTCACAGGAGAACGACCATAAGGTGCCCGAGGAGACAAGTCGGCTGGAGGACGATGTATTGAATCGCGACGCGATTTGTGAGTTCCATTGTCATTTACAGGCTCTGAACGTTACAATTAACTGTCAGGTTTGCGTCGGATTCGAAAATCTAGACTCACAGGAGATCGACCATAAGGTGCCCGAGGCAGCAATAGACTCTTGGAGACAGGTCGGCCGGAGGACGATGTATTGAATCGCGACGCAATTTGTGTGTTCCATCGTCATTAACAGGCTCTGAACGTTACAATTAACTGTCAGTTTTGCGTCGGATTCGAAAATCTAGACTCACAGGAGAACGACCATAAGGTGCCCGAGGCAGCACTAGACCCTTGGAGACAAGTCGGCTGGAGGACGATGTATTGAATCGCGACGCGATTTGTGTGTTCCATCATCATTAACAGGCTCTGAACGTTACAATCAACTGTCAGTTTTGGGTCGGATTCGAAAATCTAGACTCACAGGAGAACGACCATAAGGTGCCCGAGGCAGCAATAGACCCTTGGAGACAAGTCGGCTGGAGGACGATGTATTGAATCGCGACGCAATTTGTGTGTTCCATCGTCATTAACAGGCTCTGAACGTTACAATTAACTGTCAGTTTTGCGTCGGATTCGAAAATCTAGACTCACAGGAGAACGACCATAAGGTGCCCGAGGCAGCAATAGACCCTTGGAGACAAGTCGGCTGGAGGACGATGGATTGAATCGCGACGCAATTTGTGTGTTCCATCGTCATTAACAGGCTTTGAACGTTACAATTAACTGCGTCGGATTCGAAATTCTAGACTCACAGGAGATCGACCATAAGGTGCCCGAGGCAGCAATAGACCCTTGGAGACATGTCGGCCGGAGGACGATGCATTGAATCGCGACGCGATTTGTGTGTTCCAATGTCATTAAGAGGCTCTGAACCTTACAATTAACTGTCAGTTTTGCGTCGGATTCGAAAATCTAGACTCACAGGAGAACGACCATACGGTGTCCGAGGCAGCACTAGACCCTTGGAGACAAGTCGGCTGGAGGACGATGTATTGAATCGCGACGCAATTTGTGTGTTCCATCGTCATGAAGAGGCTCTGAACGTTACAATTAACTGTCAGTTTTGCGTCGGATTCGAAAATCTCGACTCACAGGAGATCGACCATAAGGTGCCCGAGGCAGCAATAGACCCTTGGAGACAGGTCGGCCGGAGGACGATGTATTGAATCGCGACGGGATTTGTGTGTTCCATCGTCATTAACAGGCTCTGAACGTTACAATTAACTGTCAGTTTTGCGTCGGATTCGAAAATCTAGACTCACAGGAGATCGACCATAAGGTGCCCGAGGCAGTAATAGACCCTTGGAGACAGGTCGGCCGGAGGACGATGTATTGAATCGCGACGGGATTTGTGTGTTCCATCGTCATTAAAAGGCTCTGAACGTTACAATTAACTGTCACTTTTGCGTCGGATTCGAAAATCTAGACTCACAGGAGATCGACCATAAGGTGCCCGAGGCAGCAATAGACCCTTGGAGACAGGTCGGCCGGAGGACGATGTATTGAATCGCGACGCAATTTGTGTGTTCCATCGTCATTAACAGGCTCTGAACGTTACAATTAACTATCAGTTTTGCGTCGGATTCGAAAATCTAGACTCACAGGAGAACGACCATAAGGTGCCCGAGGCAGCAATAGACCCTTGGAGACAGGTCGGCCGGAGGACGATGTATTGAATCGCGACGCAATTTGTGTGTTCCATCGTCATTAACAGGCTCTGAACGTTACAATTAACTGTCAGTTTTGCGTCGGGTTCGAAAATCTAGACTCACAGGAGATCGACCATAAGGTGCCCGAGGCAGTAATAGACCCTTGGAGACAGGTCGGCCGGAGGACGATGTATTGAATCGCGACGGGATTTGTGTGTTCCATCGTCATTAACAGGCTCTGAACGTTACAATTAACTGTCAGTTTTGCGTCGGATTCGAAAATCTAGACTCACAGGAGATCGACCATAAGGTGCCCGAGGCAGCAATAGACCCTTGGAGACAGGTCGGCCGGAGGACGATGTATTGAATCGCGACGGGATTTGTGTGTTCCATCGTCATTAAAAGGCTCTGAACGTTACAATTAACTGTCACTTTTGCGTCGGATTCGAAAATCTAGACTCACAGGAGATCGACCATAAGGTGCCCGAGGCAGCAATAGACCCTTGGAGACAGGTCGGCCGGAGGACGATGTATTGAATCGCGACGCAATTTGTGTGTTCCATCGTCATTAACAGGCTCTGAACGTTACAATAACTATCAGTTTTGCGTCGGATTCGAAAATCTAGACTCACAGGAGAACGACCATAAGGTGCCCGAGGCAGCAATAGACCCTTGGAGACAGGTCGGCCGGAGGACGATGTATTGAATCGCGACGCAATTTGTGTGTTCCATTGTCATTAAGAGGCTCTGAACCTTACAATTAACTGTCAGTTTTGCGTCGGATTCGAAAATCTAGAGTCACAGGTGATCGACCATAAGGTGCCCGAGGCAGCAATAGACCCTTGGAGACAGGTCGGCCGGAGGACGATGTATTGAATCGCGACGCGATTTGTGTGTTCCATCGTCATTAACAGGCTCTGAACGTTACAATTAACTGTCAGTTTTGCGTCGGGTTCGAAAATCTAGACTCACAGGAGATCGACCATAAGGTGCCCGAGGCAGCAATAGACTCTTGGAGACAGGTCGGCCGGAGGACGATGTATTGAATCGCGACGCAATTTGTGTGTTCCATCGTCATTAACAGGCTCTGAACCTTACAATTAACTGTCAGTTTTGCGTCGGATTCGAAAATCTAGACTCACAGGAGAACGACCATAAGGTGCCCGAGGCAGCAATAGACCCTTGGAGACAAGTCGGCTGGAGGACGATGGATTGAATCGCGACGCGATTTGTGTGTTCCATCGTCATTAACAGGCTCTGAACGTTACAATCAACTGTCAGTTTTGCGTCGGATTCGAAAATCTAGACTCACAGGAGATCGACCATAAGGTGCCCGAGGCAGCAATAGACCCTTGGAGACAGGTCGGCCGGAGGACGATGTATTGAATCGCGACGCAATTTGTGTGTTCCATCGTCATTAACAGTCTCTGAACCTTACAATTAACTGTCAGTTTTGTGTCGGATTCGAAAATCTAGACACACAGGAGATCGACCATAAGGTGCCCGAGGCAGCAATAGACCCTTGGAGACAGTTCGGCCGGAGGACGATGTATTGAATCGCGACGCGATTTGTGTGTTCCATCGTCATTAACAAGCTCTGAACGTTACAATTAACTGTCAGTTTTGCGTCGGATTCGAAAATCTAGACTCACAGGAGATCGACCATAAGGTGCCCGAGGCAGCAATAGACCCTTGGAGACAGGTCGGCCGGAGGACGATGTATTGAATCGCGACGCGATTTGTGTGTTCCATTGTCATTAATTGGCTCTGAACGTTACAATTAACTGTCAGTTTTGCGTCGGATTCGAAAATCTAGACTCACAGGAGAACGACCATAAGGTGTCCGAGGCAGCACTAGACCCTTGGAGACAAGTCGGCTGGAGGACGATGGATTGAATCGCGACGCGATTTGTGTGTTCCATCGTCATTAACAGGCTCTGAACGTTACAATCAACTGTCAGTTTTGCGTCGGATTCAAAAATCTAGACTCACAGGAGAACGACCATAAGGTGCCCGAGGCAGCAATAGACACTTGGAGACAGGTCGGCCGGAGGACGATGTATTGAATCGCGACGCAATTTGTGTGATCCATCGTCATTAACAGGCTCTGAACTTTACAATTAACTGTCAGTTTTGGGTCGGATTCGAAAATCTAGACTCACAGGAGAACGACCATAAGGTGCCCGAGGGAGCAATAGACCCTTGGAGACAGGTCGGCCGGAGGACGATGTATTGAATCGCGACGCGATTTGTGTGTTCCATCGTCATTAACAGGCTCTGAACGTTACAATTAACTGTCAGTTTTGCGTCGGGTTCGAAAATCTAAACTCACAGGAGATCGACCATAAGGTGCCCGAGGCAGCAATAGACCCTTGGAGACAGGTCGGCCGGAGGACGATGTATTGAATCGCGACGGGATTTGTGTGTTCCATCGTCATTAACAGGCTCTCAACGTTACAATTAACTGTCAGTTTTGCGTCGGGTTCGAAAATCTAAACTCACAGGAGATCGACCATAAGGTGCCCGAGGCAGCAATAGACCCTTGGAGACAGGTCGGCCGGAGGACGATGTATTGAATCGCGACGCAATTTGTGTGTTCCATCGTCATTAACAGGCTCTGAACTTTACAATTAACTGTCAGTTTTGGGTCGGATTCGAAAATCTAGACTCACAGGAGAACGACCATAAGGTGCCCGAGGGAGCAATAGACCCTTGGAGACAGGTCGGCCGGAGGACGATGTATTGAATCGCGACGCGATTTGTGTGTTCCATCGTCATTAACAGGCTCTGAACGTTACAATTAACTGTCAGTTTTGCGTCGGGTTCGAAAATCTAGACTCACAGGAGATCGACCATAAGGTTCCCGAGGCAGCAATAGACCCTTGGAGACAGGTCGGCCGGAGGACGATGTATTGAATCGCGACGCGATTTGTGTGTTCCATCGTCATTAACAGGCTCTGAACGTTACAATTAACTGTCAGTTTTGCGTCGGATTCGAAAATCTAGACTCACAGGAGATCGACCATAAGGTGCCCGAGGCAGCAATAGACTCTTGGAGACAGGTCGGCCGGAGGACGATGTATTGAATCGCGACGCAATTTGTGTGTTCCATCGTCATTAACAGGCTCTGAACGTTACAATTAACTGTCAGTTTTGCGTCGGATTCGAAAATCTAGACTCACAGGAGAACGACCATAAGGTGCCCGAGGCAGCACTAGACCCTTGGAGACAAGTCGGCTGGAGGACGATGTATTGAATCGCGACGCGATTTGTGTGTTCCATCGTCATTAACAGGCTCTGAACGTTACAATCAACTGTCAGTTTTGGGTCGGATTCGAAAATCTAGACTCACAGGAGAACGACCATAAGGTGCCCGAGGGAGCAATAGACCCTGGGAGACAGGTCGGCCGGAGGACGATGTATTGAATCGCGACGCAATTTGTGTGTTCCATCGTCATGAACAGGCTCTGAACCTTACAATTAACTATCAGTTTTGAGTCGGATTCGAAAATCTAGACTCACAGGAGATCGACCATAAGGTGCCCGAGGCAGCAATTGACCCTTGGAGACAGGTCGGCCGGAGGACGATGTATTGAATCGCGACGCGATTTGTGTGTTCCATCGTCATTAACAGGCTCTGAACGTTACAATTAACTGTCAGTTTTGCGTCGGGTTCGAAAATCTAGACTCACAGGAGATCGACCATAAGGTGCCCGAGGCAGCAATAGACCCTTGGAGACAGGTCGGCCGGAGGACGATGTATTGAATCGCGACGGGATTTGTGTGTTCCATCGTCATTAACAGGCTCTGAACGTTACAAATTAACTGTCAGTTTTGCGTCGGATTCGAAAATCTAGACTCACAGGAGATCGACCATAAGGTGCCCGAGGCAGCAATAGACCCTTGGAGACAGGTCGGCCGGAGGACGATGTATGGAATCGCGACGCGATTTGTGTGTTCCATTGTCATTAATTGGCTCTGAACGTTACAATTAACTGTCAGTTTTGCGTCGGATTCGAAAATCTAGACTCACAGGAGAACGACCATAAGGTGTCCGAGGCAGCACTAGACCCTTGGAGACAAGTCGGCTGGAGGACGATGTATTGAATCGCGACGCGATTTGTGAGTTCCATTGTCATTTACAGGCTCTGAACGTTACAATTAACTGTCAGGTTTGCGTCGGATTCGAAAATCTAGGCTCACAGGAGATCGACCATAAGGTGCCCGAGGCAGCAATAGACCCTTGGAGACGATGTATTGAATCGCGACGCGATTTGTGTGTTCCATTGTCATTTAGAGGCTCTGAACCTTACAATTAACTGTCAGTTTTGCGTCGGATTCGAAAATCTAGACTCACAGGAGATCGACCATAAGGTGCCCGAGGCAGCAATAGACTCTTGGAGACAGGTCGGCCGGAGGACGATGTATTGAATCGCGACGCGATTTGTGTGTTCCATCGTCATTAACAGGCTCTGAACGTTACAATTAACTGTCAGTTTTGCGTCGGATTCGAAAATCTAGACTCACAGGAGATCGACCATAAGGTGCCCGAGGCAGCAATAGACTCTTGGAGACAGGTCGGCCGGAGGACGATGTATTGAATCGCGACGCAATTTGTGTGTTCCATCGTCATTAACAGGCTCTGAGCGTTACAATTAACTGTCAGTTTTGCGTCGGATTCGAAAATCTAGACTCACAGGAGAACGACCATAAGGTGCCCGAGGCAGCACTAGACCCTTGGAGACAAGTCGGCTGGAGGACGATGTATTGAATCGCGACGCGATGTGTGTGTTCCATCGTCATTAACAGGCTCTGAACGTTACAATCAACTGTCAGTTTTGGGTCGGATTCGAAAATCTAGACTCACAGGAGAACGACCATAAGGTGCCCGAGGGAGCAATAGACCCTGGGAGACAGGTCGGCCGGAGGACGATGTATTGAATCGCGACGCAATTTGTGTGTTCCATCGTCATGAACAGGCTCTGAACCTTACAATTAACTATCAGTTTTGAGTCGGATTCGGAAATCTAGACTCACAGGAGAACGACCATAAGGTGTCCGAGGCAGCACTAGACCCTTGGAGACAAGTCGGCTGGAGGACGATGTATTGAATCCCCACGCAATTTGTGTGTTCCATCGACATGAAAAGGCTCTGAACGTTACAATTAACTGTCAGTTTTGCGTCGGATTCGAAAATCTAGACTCACAGGAGATCGACCATAAGGTGCCCGAGGCAGCAATAGACCCTTGGACACAGGTCGGCCGGAGGACGATGTATTGAATCGCGACGGGATTTATGTGTTCCATCGTCATGAACAGGCTCTGAACCTTACAATTAACTGTCAGTTTTACGTCGGATTCGAAAATCTAGACTCACAGGAGATCGACCATAAGGTGCCCGAGGCAGCAATAGACCCTTGGAGACAGGTCGGCCGGAGGACGATGTATTGAATCGCGACGGGATTTGTGTGTTCCATCGTCATTAACAGGCTCTGAACGTTACAATTAACTGTCAGTTTTGCGTCGGATTCGAAAATCTAGACTCACAGGAGATCGACCATAAGGTGCCCGAGGCAGCAATAGACCCTTGGAGACAGGTCGGCCGGAGGACGATGTATTGAATCGCGACGCAATTTGTGTGTTCCATCGTCATTAACAGGCTCTGAACGTTACAATTAACTATCAGTTTTGCGTCGGATTCGAAAATCTAGACTCACAGGAGAACGACCATAAGGTGCCCGAGGCACCAATAGACCCTTGGAGACAGGTCGGCCGGAGGACGATGTATTGAATCGCGACGCAATTTGTGTGTTCCATTGTCATTAAGAGGCTCTGAACCTTACAATTAACTGTCAGTTTTGCGTCGGATTCGAAAATCTAGAGTCACAGGTGATCGACCATAAGGTGCCCGAGGCAGCAATAGACCCTTGGAGACAGGTCGGCCGGAGGACGATGTATTGAATCGCGACGCGATTTGTGTGTTCCATCGTCATTAACAGGCTCTGAACGTTACAATCAACTGTCAGTTTTGGGTCGGATTCGAAAATCTAGACTCACAGGAGAACGACCATAAGGTGCCCGAGGGAGCAATAGACCCTGGGAGACAGGTCGGCCGGAGGACGATGTATTGAATCGCGACGCAATTTGTGTGTTCCATCGTCATGAACAGGCTCTGAACCTTACAATTAACTATCAGTTTTGAGTCGGATTCGAAAATCTAGACTCACAGGAGATCGACCATAAGGTGCCCGAGGCAGCAATTGACCCTTGGAGACAGGTCGGCCGGAGGACGATGTATTGAATCGCGACGCGATTTGTGTGTTCCATCGTCATTAACAGGCTCTGAACGTTACAATTAACTGTCAGTTTTGCGTCGGGTTCGAAAATCTAGACTCACAGGAGATCGACCATAAGGTGCCCGAGGCAGCAATAGACCCTTGGAGACAGGTCGGCCGGAGGACGATGTATTGAATCGCGACGGGATTTGTGTGTTCCATCGTCATTAACAGGCTCTGAACGTTACAAATTAACTGTCAGTTTTGCGTCGGATTCGAAAATCTAGACTCACAGGAGATCGACCATAAGGTGCCCGAGGCAGCAATAGACCCTTGGAGACAGGTCGGCCGGAGGACGATGTATGGAATCGCGACGCGATTTGTGTGTTCCATTGTCATTAATTGGCTCTGAACGTTACAATTAACTGTCAGTTTTGCGTCGGATTCGAAAATCTAGACTCACAGGAGAACGACCATAAGGTGTCCGAGGCAGCACTAGACCCTTGGAGACAAGTCGGCTGGAGGACGATGTATTGAATCGCGACGCGATTTGTGAGTTCCATTGTCATTTACAGGCTCTGAACGTTACAATTAACTGTCAGGTTTGCGTCGGATTCGAAAATCTAGGCTCACAGGAGATCGACCATAAGGTGCCCGAGGCAGCAATAGACCCTTGGAGACGATGTATTGAATCGCGACGCGATTTGTGTGTTCCATTGTCATTTAGAGGCTCTGAACCTTACAATTAACTGTCAGTTTTGCGTCGGATTCGAAAATCTAGACTCACAGGAGATCGACCATAAGGTGCCCGAGGCAGCAATAGACTCTTGGAGACAGGTCGGCCGGAGGACGATGTATTGAATCGCGACGCGATTTGTGTGTTCCATCGTCATTAACAGGCTCTGAACGTTACAATTAACTGTCAGTTTTGCGTCGGATTCGAAAATCTAGACTCACAGGAGATCGACCATAAGGTGCCCGAGGCAGCAATAGACTCTTGGAGACAGGTCGGCCGGAGGACGATGTATTGAATCGCGACGCAATTTGTGTGTTCCATCGTCATGAACAGGCTCTGAACCTTACAATTAACTATCAGTTTTGAGTCGGATTCGAAAATCTAGACTCACAGGAGAACGACCATACGGTGTCCGAGGCAGCACTAGACCCTTGGAGACAAGTCGGCTGGAGGACGATGTATTGAATCCCCACGCAATTTGTGTGTTCCATCGACATGAAAAGGCTCTGAACGTTACAATTAACTGTCAGTTTTGCGTCGGATTCGAAAATCTAGACTCACAGGAGATCGACCACAAGGTGCCCGAGGCAGCAATAGACCCTTGGAGACAGGTCGGCCGGAGGACGATGTATTGAATCGCGACGCGATTTGTGTGTTCCATCGTCATTAACAGGCTCTGAACTTTACAATTAACTGTCACTTTTGCGTCGGATTCGAAAATCTAGACTCACAGGAGATCGACCATAAGGTGCCCGAGGCAGCAATAGACCCTTGGAGATAGGTCGGCCGGAGGACGATGTATTGAATCGCGACGCGATTCGTGTGTTCCATTGTCATTAATTGGCTCTGAACGTTACAATTAACTGTCAGTTTTGCGTCGGATTCGAAAATCTAGACTCACAGGAGAACGACCATAAGGTGCCCGAGGCAGCACTAGACCCTTGGAGACAAGTCGGCTGGAGGACGATGGATTGAATCGCGACGCAATTTGTGTGTTCCATCGTCATTAACAGGCTCTGAACGTTACAATTAACTGTCAGTTTTGCGTCGGATTCGAAAATCTAGACTCACAGGAGAACGACCATAAGGTGCCCGAGGCAGCACTAGACCCTTGGAGACAAGTCGGCTGGAGGACGATGTATTGAATCGCGACGCGATTTGTGTGTTCCATCGTCATTAACAGGCTCTGAACGTTACAATCAACTGTCAGTTTTGGGTCGGATTCGAAAATCTAGACTCACAGGAGAACGACCATAAGGTGCCCGAGGCAGCAATAGACCCTGGGAGACAGGTCGGCCGGAGGACGATGTATTGAATCGCGACGCAATTTGTGTGTTCCATCGTCATGAACAGGCTCTGAACCTTACAATTAACTATCAGTTTTGCGTCGGATTCGAAAATCTAGACTCACAGGAGATCGACCATAAGGTGCCCGAGGCAGCAATTGACCCTTGGAGACAGGTCGGCCGGAGGACGATGTATTGAATCGCGACGCGATTTGTGTGTTCCATCGTCATTAACAGGCTCTGAACGTTACAATTAACCGTCAGTTTTGCGTCGGGTTCGAAAATCTAGACTCACAGGAGATCGACCATAAGGTGCCCGAGGCAGCAATAGACCCTTGGAGACAGGTCGGCCGGAGGACGATGTATTGAATCGCGACGGGATTTGTGTGTTCCATCGTCATTAACAGGCTCTGAACGTTACAAACTAACTGTCAGTTTTGCGTCGGATTCGAAAATCTAGACTCACAGGAGATCGACCATAAGGTGCCCGAGGCAGCAATAGACCCTTGGAGACAGGTCGGCCGGAGGACGATGTATTGAATCGCGACGCGATTTGTGTGTTCCATTGTCATTAATTGGCTCTGAACGTTACAATTAACTGTCAGTTTTGCGTCGGATTCGAAAATCTAGACTCACAGGACATCGACCATAAGGTGCCCGAGGCAGCAATAGACCCTTGGAGACAGGTCGGCCGGAGGACGATGTATTGAATCGCGACGCAATTTGTGTGTTCCATCGTCATTAACAGTCTCTGAACCTTACAATTAACTGTCAGTTTTGTGTCGGATTTGAAAATCTAGACACACAGGAGATCGACCATAAGGTGCCCGAGGCAGCAATAGACCCTTGGAGACAGTTCGGCCGGAGGACGATGTATTGAATCGCGACGCGATTTGTGTGTTCCATCGTCATTAACAGGCTCTGAACGTTACAATTAACTGTCAGTTTTGCGTCGGATTCGAAAATCTAGTCTCACAGGAGATCGACCATTAGGTGCCCGAGGCAGCAATAGACCCTTGGAGACAGGTCGGCCGGAGAACGATGTATTGAATCGCGACGGGATTTGTGTGTTCCATCGTCATTAACAGGCTCTGAACGTTACAATTAACTGTCAGTTTTGCGTCGGATTCGAAAATCTAGACTCACAGGAGATCGACCATAAGGTGCCCGAGGCAGCAATAGACCCTTGGAGACAGGTCGGCCGGAGGACGATGTATTGAATCGCGACGCGATTTGTGTGTTCCATTGTCATTAATTGGCTCTGAACGTTACAATTAACTGTCAGTTTTGCGTCGGATTCGAAAATCTAGACTCACAGGAGAACGACCATAAGGTGTCCGAGGCAGCACTAGACCCTTGGAGACAAGTCGGCTGGAGGACGATGTATTGAATCGCGACGCGATTTGTGTGTTCCATCGTCATTAACAGGCTCTGAACGTTACAATCAACTGTCAGTTTTGCGTCGGATTCGAAAATCTAGACTCACAGGAGAACGACCATAAGGTGCCCGAGGCAGCAATAGACCCTTGGAGACAGGTCGGCCGGAGGACGATGTATTGAATCGCGACGCAATTTGTGTGTTCCATCGTCATTAACAGGCTCTGAACTTTACAATTAACTGTCAGTTTTGGGTCGGATTCGAAAATCTAGACTCACAGGAGAACGACCATAAGGTGCCCGAGGGAGCAATAGACCCTTGGAGACAGGTCGGCCGGAGGACGATGTATTGAATCGCGACGCGATTTGTGTGTTCCATCGTCATTAACAGGCTCTGAACGTTACAATTAACTGTCAGTTTTGCGTCGGATTCGAAAATCTAGTCTCACAGGAGATCGACCATTAGGTGCCCGAGGCAGCAATAGACCCTTGGAGACAGGTCGGCCGGAGAACGATGTATTGAATCGCGACGGGATTTGTGTGTTCCATCGTCATTAACAGGCTCTGAACGTTACAATTAACTGTCAGTTTTGCGTCGGATTCGAAAATCTAGACTCACAGGAGATCGACCATAAGGTGCCCGAGGCAGCAATAGACCCTTGGAGACAGGTCGGCCGGAGGACGATGTATTGAATCGCGACGCGATTTGTGTGTTCCATTGTCATTAATTGGCTCTGAACGTTACAATTAACTGTCAGTTTTGCGTCGGATTCGAAAATCTAGACTCACAGGAGAACGACCATAAGGTGTCCGAGGCAGCACTAGACCCTTGGAGACAAGTCGGCTGGAGGACGATGTATTGAATCGCGACGCGATTTGTGTGTTCCATCGTCATTAACAGGCTCTGAACGTTACAATCAACTGTCAGTTTTGCGTCGGATTCGAAAATCTAGACTCACAGGAGAACGACCATAAGGTGCCCGAGGCAGCAATAGACCCTTGGAGACAGGTCGGCCGGAGGACGATGTATTGAATCGCGACGCAATTTGTGTGTTCCATCGTCATTAACAGGCTCTGAACTTTACAATTAACTGTCAGTTTTGGGTCGGATTCGAAAATCTAGACTCACAGGAGAACGACCATAAGGTGCCCGAGGGAGCAATAGACCCTTGGAGACAGGTCGGCCGGAGGACGATGTATTGAATCGCGACGCGATTTGTGTGTTCCATCGTCATTAACAGGCTCTGAACGTTACAATTAACTGTCAGTTTTGCGTCGGGTTCGAAAATCTAGACTCACAGGAGATCGACCATAAGGTTCCCGAGGCAGCAATAGACCCTTGGAGACAGGTCGGCCGGAGGACGATGTATTGAATCGCGACGCGATTTGTGTGTTCCATCGTCATTAACAGGCTCTGAACGTTACAATTAACTGTCAGTTTTGCGTCGGATTCGAAAATCTAGACTCACAGGAGATCGACCATAAGGTGCCCGAGGCAGCAATAGACTCTTGGAGACAGGTCGGCCGGAGGACGATGTATTGAATCGCGACGCAATTTGTGTGTTCCATCGTCATTAACAGGCTCTGAACGTTACAATTAACTGTCAGTTTTGCGTCGGATTCGAAAATCTAGACTCACAGGAGAACGACCATAAGGTGCCCGAGGCAGCACTAGACCCTTGGAGACAAGTCGGCTGGAGGACGATGTATTGAATCGCGACGCGATTTGTGTGTTCCATCGTCATTAACAGGCTCTGAACGTTACAATCAACTGTCAGTTTTGGGTCGGATTCGAAAATCTAGACTCACAGGAGAACGACCATAAGGTGCCCGAGGGAGCAATAGACCCTGGGAGACAGGTCGGCCGGAGGACGATGTATTGAATCGCGACGCAATTTGTGTGTTCCATCGTCATGAACAGGCTCTGAACCTTACAATTAACTATCAGTTTTGAGTCGGATTCGAAAATCTAGACTCACAGGAGATCGACCATAAGGTGCCCGAGGCAGCAATTGACCCTTGGAGACAGGTCGGCCGGAGGACGATGTATTGAATCGCGACGCGATTTGTGTGTTCCATCGTCATTAACAGGCTCTGAACGTTACAATTAACTGTCAGTTTTGCGTCGGGTTCGAAAATCTAGACTCACAGGAGATCGACCATAAGGTGCCCGAGGCAGCAATAGACCCTTGGAGACAGGTCGGCCGGAGGACGATGTATTGAATCGCGACGGGATTTGTGTGTTCCATCGTCATTAACAGGCTCTGAACGTTACAAATTAACTGTCAGTTTTGCGTCGGATTCGAAAATCTAGACTCACAGGAGATCGACCATAAGGTGCCCGAGGCAGCAATAGACCCTTGGAGACAGGTCGGCCGGAGGACGATGTATGGAATCGCGACGCGATTTGTGTGTTCCATTGTCATTAATTGGCTCTGAACGTTACAATTAACTGTCAGTTTTGCGTCGGATTCGAAAATCTAGACTCACAGGAGAACGACCATAAGGTGTCCGAGGCAGCACTAGACCCTTGGAGACAAGTCGGCTGGAGGACGATGTATTGAATCGCGACGCGATTTGTGAGTTCCATTGTCATTTACAGGCTCTGAACGTTACAATTAACTGTCAGGTTTGCGTCGGATTCGAAAATCTAGGCTCACAGGAGATCGACCATAAGGTGCCCGAGGCAGCAATAGACCCTTGGAGACGATGTATTGAATCGCGACGCGATTTGTGTGTTCCATTGTCATTTAGAGGCTCTGAACCTTACAATTAACTGTCAGTTTTGCGTCGGATTCGAAAATCTAGACTCACAGGAGATCGACCATAAGGTGCCCGAGGCAGCAATAGACTCTTGGAGACAGGTCGGCCGGAGGACGATGTATTGAATCGCGACGCGATTTGTGTGTTCCATCGTCATTAACAGGCTCTGAACGTTACAATTAACTGTCAGTTTTGCGTCGGATTCGAAAATCTAGACTCACAGGAGATCGACCATAAGGTGCCCGAGGCAGCAATAGACTCTTGGAGACAGGTCGGCCGGAGGACGATGTATTGAATCGCGACGCAATTTGTGTGTTCCATCGTCATTAACAGGCTCTGAGCGTTACAATTAACTGTCAGTTTTGCGTCGGATTCGAAAATCTAGACTCACAGGAGAACGACCATAAGGTGCCCGAGGCAGCACTAGACCCTTGGAGACAAGTCGGCTGGAGGACGATGTATTGAATCGCGACGCGATGTGTGTGTTCCATCGTCATTAACAGGCTCTGAACGTTACAATCAACTGTCAGTTTTGGGTCGGATTCGAAAATCTAGACTCACAGGAGAACGACCATAAGGTGCCCGAGGGAGCAATAGACCCTGGGAGACAGGTCGGCCGGAGGACGATGTATTGAATCGCGACGCAATTTGTGTGTTCCATCGTCATGAACAGGCTCTGAACCTTACAATTAACTATCAGTTTTGAGTCGGATTCGGAAATCTAGACTCACAGGAGAACGACCATAAGGTGTCCGAGGCAGCACTAGACCCTTGGAGACAAGTCGGCTGGAGGACGATGTATTGAATCCCCACGCAATTTGTGTGTTCCATCGACATGAAAAGGCTCTGAACGTTACAATTAACTGTCAGTTTTGCGTCGGATTCGAAAATCTAGACTCACAGGAGATCGACCATAAGGTGCCCGAGGCAGCAATAGACCCTTGGACACAGGTCGGCCGGAGGACGATGTATTGAATCGCGACGGGATTTATGTGTTCCATCGTCATGAACAGGCTCTGAACCTTACAATTAACTGTCAGTTTTACGTCGGATTCGAAAATCTAGACTCACAGGAGATCGACCATAAGGTGCCCGAGGCAGCAATAGACCCTTGGAGACAGGTCGGCCGGAGGACGATGTATTGAATCGCGACGGGATTTGTGTGTTCCATCGTCATTAACAGGCTCTGAACGTTACAATTAACTGTCAGTTTTGCGTCGGATTCGAAAATCTAGACTCACAGGAGATCGACCATAAGGTGCCCGAGGCAGCAATAGACCCTTGGAGACAGGTCGGCCGGAGGACGATGTATTGAATCGCGACGCAATTTGTGTGTTCCATCGTCATTAACAGGCTCTGAACGTTACAATTAACTATCAGTTTTGCGTCGGATTCGAAAATCTAGACTCACAGGAGAACGACCATAAGGTGCCCGAGGCACCAATAGACCCTTGGAGACAGGTCGGCCGGAGGACGATGTATTGAATCGCGACGCAATTTGTGTGTTCCATTGTCATTAAGAGGCTCTGAACCTTACAATTAACTGTCAGTTTTGCGTCGGATTCGAAAATCTAGAGTCACAGGTGATCGACCATAAGGTGCCCGAGGCAGCAATAGACCCTTGGAGACAGGTCGGCCGGAGGACGATGTATTGAATCGCGACGCGATTTGTGTGTTCCATCGTCATTAACAGGCTCTGAACGTTACAATTAACTGTCAGTTTTGCGTCGGGTTCGAAAATCTAGACTCACAGGAGATCGACCATAAGGTGCCCGAGGCAGCAATAGACCCTTGGAGACAGGTCGGCCGGAGGACGATGTATTGAATCGCGACGGGATTTGTGTGTTCCATCGTCATTAACAGGCTCTGAACGTTACAATTAACTGTCACTTTTGCGTCGGATTCGAAAATCTAGACTCACAGGAGATCGACCATAAGGTGCCCGAGGCAGCAATAGACCCTTGGAGATAGGTCGGCCGGAGGACGATGTATTGAATCGCGACGCGATTCGTGTGTTCCATTGTCATTAATTGGCTCTGAACGTTACAATTAACTGTCAGTTTTGCGTCGGATTCGAAAATCTAGACTCACAGGAGAACAACCATAAGGTGCCCGAGGCAGCACTAGACCCTTGGAGACAAGTCGGCTGGAGGACGATGGATTGAATCGCGACGCAATTTGTGTGTTCCATCGTCATTAACAGGCTCTGAACGTTACAATTAACTGTCAGTTTTGCGTCGGATTCGAAAATCTAGACTCACAGGAGAACGACCATAAGGTGCCCGAGGCAGCACTAGACCCTTGGAGACAAGTCGGCTGGAGGACGATGTATTGAATCGCGACGCGATTTGTGTGTTCCATCGTCATTAACAGGCTCTGAACGTTACAATCAACTGTCAGTTTTGGGTCGGATTCGAAAATCTAGACTCACAGGAGAACGACCATAAGGTGCCCGAGGCAGCAATAGACCCTGGGAGACAGGTCGGCCGGAGGACGATGTATTGAATCGCGACGCAATTTGTGTGTTCCATCGTCATGAACAGGTTCTGAACCTTACAATTAACTATCAGTTTTGCGTCGGATTCGAAAATCTAGACTCACAGGAGATCGACCATAAGGTGCCCGAGGCAGCAATTGACCCTTGGAGACAGGTCGGCCGGAGGACGATGTATTGAATCGCGACGCGATTTGTGTGTTCCATCGTCATTAACAGGCTCTGAACGTTACAATTAACTGTCTGTTTTGCGTCGGGTTCGAAAATCTAGACTCACAGGAGATCGACCATAAGGTGCCCGAGGCAGCAATAGACCCTTGGAGACAGGTCGGCCGGAGGACGATGTATTGAATCGCGACGGGATTTGTGTGTTCCATCGTCATTAACAGGCTCTGAACGTTACAAACTAACTGTCAGTTTTGCGTCGGATTCGAAAATCTAGACTCACAGGAGATCGACCATAAGGTGCCCGAGGCAGCAATAGACCCTTGGAGACAGGTCGGCCGGAGGACGATGTATTGAATCGCGACGCGATTTGTGTGTTCCATTGTCATTAATTGGCTCTGAACGTTACAATTAACTGTCAGTTTTGCGTCGGATTCGAAAATCTAGACTCACAGGAGAACGACCATAAGGTGCCCGAGGCAGCAATAGACCCTTGGAGACAGGTCGACCGGAGGACGATGTATTGAAGCGCGACGGGATTTGTGTGCTCCATCGTCATTAACAGGCTCTGAACGTTACAATTAACTGTCAGTTTTGCGTCGGATTCGAAAATCTAGACTCACAGGACATCGACCATAAGGTGCCCGAGGCAGCAATAGACCCTTGGAGACAGGTCGGCCGGAGGACGATGTATTGAATCGCGACGCAATTTGTGTGTTCCATCGTCATTAACAGTCTCTGAACCTTACAATTAACTGTCAGTTTTGTGTCGGATTTGAAAATCTAGACACACAGGAGATCGACCATAAGGTGCCCGAGGCAGCAATAGACCCTTGGAGACAGTTCGGCCGGAGGACGATGTATTGAATCGCGACGCGATTTGTGTGTTCCATCGTCATTAACAGGCTCTGAACGTTACAATTAACTGTCAGTTTTGCGTCGGATTCGAAAATCTAGTCTCACAGGAGATCGACCATTAGGTGCCCGAGGCAGCAATAGACCCTTGGAGACAGGTCGGCCGGAGAACGATGTATTGAATCGCGACGGGATTTGTGTGTTCCATCGTCATTAACAGGCTCTGAACGTTACAATTAACTGTCAGTTTTGCGTCGGATTCGAAAATCTAGACTCACAGGAGATCGACCATAAGGTGCCCGAGGCAGCAATAGACCCTTGGAGACAGGTCGGCCGGAGGACGATGTATTGAATCGCGACGCGATTTGTGTGTTCCATTGTCATTAATTGGCTCTGAACGTTACAATTAACTGTCAGTTTTGCGTCGGATTCGAAAATCTAGACTCACAGGAGAACGACCATAAGGTGTCCGAGGCAGCACTAGACCCTTGGAGACAAGTCGGCTGGAGGACGATGTATTGAATCGCGACGCGATTTGTGTGTTCCATCGTCATTAACAGGCTCTGAACGTTACAATCAACTGTCAGTTTTGCGTCGGATTCGAAAATCTAGACTCACAGGAGAACGACCATAAGGTGCCCGAGGCAGCAATAGACCCTTGGAGACAGGTCGGCCGGAGGACGATGTATTGAATCGCGACGCAATTTGTGTGTTCCATCGTCATTAACAGGCTCTGAACTTTACAATTAACTGTCAGTTTTGGGTCGGATTCGAAAATCTAGACTCACAGGAGAACGACCATAAGGTGCCCGAGGCAGCAATAGACCCTTGGAGACAGGTCGGCCGGAGGACGATGTATTGAATCGCGACGCGATTTGTGTGTTCCATTGTCATTAATTGGCTCTGAACGTTACAATTAACTGTCAGTTTTGCGTCGGATTCGAAAATCTAGACTCACAGGAGAACGACCATAAGGTGTCCGAGGCAGCACTAGACCCTTGGAGACAAGTCGGCTGGAGGACGATGTATTGAATCGCGACGAAATTTGTGTGTTCCATCGTCATTAACAGGCTCTGAACGATACAATTAACTGTCAGTTTTGCGTCGGATTCGAAAATCTAGACTCAGAGGAGAACGACCATAAGGTGCCCGAGGCAGCAATAGACCCTTGGAGACAGGTCGGCCGGAGGACGATGTATTGAATCGCGACGCAATTTGTGTGTTCCATTGTCATTAAGAGGCTCTGAACCTTACGATTAACTGTCAGTTTTGCGTCGCATTCGAAAATCTAGACTCACACGAGAACGACAATAAGGTGCCCGAGGCAGCACTAGACCCTTGGAGACAAGTCGGCTGGAGGACGATGTATTGAATCGCGACGCGATTTGTGAGTTCCATTGTCATTTACAGGCTCTGAATGTTACAATTAACTGTCAGGTTTGCGTCGGATTCGAAAATCTAGACTCACAGGAGATCGATCATAAGGTGCCCGAGGCAGCAATAGACCCTTGGAGACAGGTCGGCCGGAGGACGATGTATTGAATCGCGACGCAATTTGTGTGTTCCATTGTCATTAAGAGGCTCTGAACCTTACAATTAACTGTCAGTTTTGCGTCGGATTCGAAAATCTAGACTCACAGAGGAACGACCATAAGGTGCCCGAGGCAGCACTAGACCCTTGGAGACAAATCGGCTGGAGGACGATGTATTGAATCGCGACGCGATTTGTGTGTTCCATCGTCATTAACAGGCTCTGAACGTTACAATTAACTGTCAGTTTTGCGTCGGATTCGAAAATCTAGACTCACAGGAGAACGACCATAAGGTGCCCGAGGCAGCAATAGACCCTTGGAGACAGGTCGGCCGGAGGACGATGTATTGAATCGCGACGCAATTTGTGTGTTCCATCGTCATTAACAGGCTCTGAACGTTACAATTAACTGTCAGTTTTGCGTCGGATTCGAAAATCTAGACTCACAGGAGATCGACCATAAGGTGCCCGAGGCAGCAATAGACCCTTGGAGACAGGTCGGCCGGAGGACGATGTATTGAATCGCGACGGGATTTGTGTGTTCCATCGTCATTAACAGGCTCTGAACGTTACAATTAACTGTCAGTTTTGCGTCGGATTCGAAAATCTAGACTCACAGGAGATCGACCATAATGTGCCCGAGGCAGCAATAGACCCTTGGAGACAGGTCGGCCGGAGGACGATGTATTAAATCGCGACGCAATTTGTGTGTTCCATCGTCATTAACAGGCTCTGAACCTTACAATTAACTGTCAGTTTTGCGTCGGATTCGAAAATCTAGACTCACAGGAGAACGACCATAAGGTGCCCGAGGCAGCACTAGACCCTTGGAGACAAGTCGGCTGGAGGACGATAGATTGAATCGCGACGCGATTTGTGTGTTCCATCGTCATTAACAGGCTCTGAACGTTACAATCAACTGTCAGTTTTGCGTCGGATTCGAAAATCTAGACTCACAGGAGAACGACCATAAGGTGAACGAGGCAGCAATAGACCCTTGGAGACAGGTCGGCCGGAGGACGATGTATTGAATCGCGACGCAATTTGTGTGTTCCATCGTCATTAACAGGCTCTGAACGTTACAATTAACTGTCAGTTTTGCGTCGGATTCGAAAATCTAGACTCACAGGAGAACGACCATAAGGTGCCCGAGGGAGCAATAGACCCTAGGAGACAGGTCGGCCGGAGGACGATGTATTGAATCGCGACGCGATTTGTGTGTTCCATCGTCATTAACAGGCTCTGAACGTTACAATTAACTGTCAGTTTTGCGTCGGGTTCGAAAATCTAGACTCACAGGAGATCGACCATAAGGTGCCCGAGGCAGCAATAGACCCTTGGAGACAGGTCGGCCGGAGGACGATGTATTGAATCGCGACGGGATTTGTGTGTTCCATCGTCATTAACAGGCTCTGAACGTTACAATTAACTGTCAGTTTTGCGTCGGATTCGAAAATCTAGACTCACAGGAGAACGACCATAAGGTGCCCGAGGCAGCAATAGACCCTTGGAGACAGGTCGGCCGGAGGACGATGTATTGAATCGCGACGCGATTTGTGTGTTCCATTGTCATTAATTGGCTCTGAACGTTACAATTAACTGTCAGTTTTGCGTCGGATTCGAAAATCTAGACTCACAGGAGAACGACCATAAGGTGCCCGAGGCAGCAATAGACCGTTGGAGACAAGTCGGCTGGAGGACGATGTATTGAATCGCGACGCGATTTGTGAGTTCCATTGTCATTTACAGGCTCTGAATGTTACAATTAACTGTCAGGTTTGCGTCGGATTCGAAAATCTAGACTCACAGGAGATCGATCATAAGGTGCCCGAGGCAGCAATAGACCCTTGGAGACAGGTCGGCCGGAGGACGATGTATTGAATCGCGACGCAATTTGTGTGTTCCATTGTCATTAAGAGGCTCTGAACCTTACAATTAACTGTCAGTTTTGCGTCGGATTCGAAAATCTAGACTCACAGAGGAACGACCATAAGGTGCCCGAGGCAGCAATAGACCCTTGGAGACAAATCGGCTGGAGGACGATGTATTGAATCGCGACGCGATTTGTGTGTTCCATCGTCATTAACAGGCTCTGAACGTTACAATTAACTGTCAGTTTTGCGTCGGGTTCGAAAATCTAGACTCACAGGAGATCGACCATAAGGTGCCCGAGGCAGCAATAGACCCTTGGAGACAGGTCGGCCGGAGGACGATGTATTGAATCGCGACGGGATTTGTGTGTTCCATCGTCATTAACAGGCTCTGAACGTTACAAATTAACTGTCAGTTTTGCGTCGGATTCGAAAATCTAGACTCACAGGAGATCGACCATAAGGTGCCCGAGGCAGCAATAGACCCTTGGAGACAGGTCGGCCGGAGGACGATGTATTGAATCGCGACGCAATTTGTGTGTTCCATTGTCATTTAGAGGCTCTGAACCTTACAATTAACTGTCAGTTTTGCGTCGGATTCGAAAATCTAGACTCACAGAGGAACGACCATAAGGTGCCCGAGGCAGCACTAGACCCTTGGAGACAAATCGGCTGGAGGACGATGTATTGAATCGCGACGCGATTTGTGTGTTCCATCGTCATTAACAGGCTCTGAACGTTACAATTAACTGTCAGTTTTGCGTTGGATTCGAAAATCTAGACTCACAGGAGAACGACCATAAGGTGCCCGAGGAGACAAGTCGGCTGGAGGACGATGTATTGAATCGCGACGCGATTTGTGAGTTCCATTGTCATTTACAGGCTCTGAACGTTACAATTAACTGTCAGGTTTGCGTCGGATTCGAAAATCTAGACTCACAGGAGATCGACCATAAGGTGCCCGAGGCAGCAATAGACTCTTGGAGACAGGTCGGCCGGAGGACGATGTATTGAATCGCGACGCAATTTGTGTGTTCCATCGTCATTAACAGGCTCTGAACGTTACAATTAACTGTCAGTTTTGCGTCGGATTCGAAAATCTAGACTCACAGGAGAACGACCATAAGGTGCCCGAGGCAGCACTAGACCCTTGGAGACAAGTCGGCTGGAGGACGATGTATTGAATCGCGACGCGATTTGTGTGTTCCATCATCATTAACAGGCTCTGAACGTTACAATCAACTGTCAGTTTTGGGTCGGATTCGAAAATCTAGACTCACAGGAGAACGACCATAAGGTGCCCGAGGCAGCAATAGACCCTTGGAGACAAGTCGGCTGGAGGACGATGTATTGAATCGCGACGCAATTTGTGTGTTCCATCGTCATTAACAGGCTCTGAACGTTACAATTAACTGTCAGTTTTGCGTCGGATTCGAAAATCTAGACTCACAGGAGAACGACCATAAGGTGCCCGAGGCAGCAATAGACCCTTGGAGACAAGTCGGCTGGAGGACGATGGATTGAATCGCGACGCAATTTGTGTGTTCCATCGTCATTAACAGGCTTTGAACGTTACAATTAACTGCGTCGGATTCGAAATTCTAGACTCACAGGAGATCGACCATAAGGTGCCCGAGGCAGCAATAGACCCTTGGAGACATGTCGGCCGGAGGACGATGCATTGAATCGCGACGCGATTTGTGTGTTCCAATGTCATTAAGAGGCTCTGAACCTTACAATTAACTGTCAGTTTTGCGTCGGATTCGAAAATCTAGACTCACAGGAGAACGACCATACGGTGTCCGAGGCAGCACTAGACCCTTGGAGACAAGTCGGCTGGAGGACGATGTATTGAATCGCGACGCAATTTGTGTGTTCCATCGTCATGAAGAGGCTCTGAACGTTACAATTAACTGTCAGTTTTGCGTCGGATTCGAAAATCTCGACTCACAGGAGATCGACCATAAGGTGCCCGAGGCAGCAATAGACCCTTGGAGACAGGTCGGCCGGAGGACGATGTATTGAATCGCGACGGGATTTGTGTGTTCCATCGTCATTAACAGGCTCTGAACGTTACAATTAACTGTCAGTTTTGCGTCGGATTCGAAAATCTAGACTCACAGGAGATCGACCATAAGGTGCCCGAGGCAGTAATAGACCCTTGGAGACAGGTCGGCCGGAGGACGATGTATTGAATCGCGACGGGATTTGTGTGTTCCATCGTCATTAAAAGGCTCTGAACGTTACAATTAACTGTCACTTTTGCGTCGGATTCGAAAATCTAGACTCACAGGAGATCGACCATAAGGTGCCCGAGGCAGCAATAGACCCTTGGAGACAGGTCGGCCGGAGGACGATGTATTGAATCGCGACGCAATTTGTGTGTTCCATCGTCATTAACAGGCTCTGAACGTTACAATTAACTATCAGTTTTGCGTCGGATTCGAAAATCTAGACTCACAGGAGAACGACCATAAGGTGCCCGAGGCAGCAATAGACCCTTGGAGACAGGTCGGCCGGAGGACGATGTATTGAATCGCGACGCAATTTGTGTGTTCCATCGTCATTAACAGGCTCTGAACGTTACAATTAACTGTCAGTTTTGCGTCGGGTTCGAAAATCTAGACTCACAGGAGATCGACCATAAGGTGCCCGAGGCAGTAATAGACCCTTGGAGACAGGTCGGCCGGAGGACGATGTATTGAATCGCGACGGGATTTGTGTGTTCCATCGTCATTAACAGGCTCTGAACGTTACAATTAACTGTCAGTTTTGCGTCGGATTCGAAAATCTAGACTCACAGGAGATCGACCATAAGGTGCCCGAGGCAGCAATAGACCCTTGGAGACAGGTCGGCCGGAGGACGATGTATTGAATCGCGACGGGATTTGTGTGTTCCATCGTCATTAAAAGGCTCTGAACGTTACAATTAACTGTCACTTTTGCGTCGGATTCGAAAATCTAGACTCACAGGAGATCGACCATAAGGTGCCCGAGGCAGCAATAGACCCTTGGAGACAGGTCGGCCGGAGGACGATGTATTGAATCGCGACGCAATTTGTGTGTTCCATCGTCATTAACAGGCTCTGAACGTTACAATAACTATCAGTTTTGCGTCGGATTCGAAAATCTAGACTCACAGGAGAACGACCATAAGGTGCCCGAGGCAGCAATAGACCCTTGGAGACAGGTCGGCCGGAGGACGATGTATTGAATCGCGACGCAATTTGTGTGTTCCATTGTCATTAAGAGGCTCTGAACCTTACAATTAACTGTCAGTTTTGCGTCGGATTCGAAAATCTAGAGTCACAGGTGATCGACCATAAGGTGCCCGAGGCAGCAATAGACCCTTGGAGACAGGTCGGCCGGAGGACGATGTATTGAATCGCGACGCGATTTGTGTGTTCCATCGTCATTAACAGGCTCTGAACGTTACAATTAACTGTCAGTTTTGCGTCGGGTTCGAAAATCTAGACTCACAGGAGATCGACCATAAGGTGCCCGAGGCAGCAATAGACTCTTGGAGACAGGTCGGCCGGAGGACGATGTATTGAATCGCGACGCAATTTGTGTGTTCCATCGTCATTAACAGGCTCTGAACCTTACAATTAACTGTCAGTTTTGCGTCGGATTCGAAAATCTAGACTCACAGGAGAACGACCATAAGGTGCCCGAGGCAGCAATAGACCCTTGGAGACAAGTCGGCTGGAGGACGATGGATTGAATCGCGACGCGATTTGTGTGTTCCATCGTCATTAACAGGCTCTGAACGTTACAATCAACTGTCAGTTTTGCGTCGGATTCGAAAATCTAGACTCACAGGAGATCGACCATAAGGTGCCCGAGGCAGCAATAGACCCTTGGAGACAGGTCGGCCGGAGGACGATGTATTGAATCGCGACGCAATTTGTGTGTTCCATCGTCATTAACAGTCTCTGAACCTTACAATTAACTGTCAGTTTTGTGTCGGATTCGAAAATCTAGACACACAGGAGATCGACCATAAGGTGCCCGAGGCAGCAATAGACCCTTGGAGACAGTTCGGCCGGAGGACGATGTATTGAATCGCGACGCGATTTGTGTGTTCCATCGTCATTAACAAGCTCTGAACGTTACAATTAACTGTCAGTTTTGCGTCGGATTCGAAAATCTAGACTCACAGGAGATCGACCATAAGGTGCCCGAGGCAGCAATAGACCCTTGGAGACAGGTCGGCCGGAGGACGATGTATTGAATCGCGACGCGATTTGTGTGTTCCATTGTCATTAATTGGCTCTGAACGTTACAATTAACTGTCAGTTTTGCGTCGGATTCGAAAATCTAGACTCACAGGAGAACGACCATAAGGTGTCCGAGGCAGCACTAGACCCTTGGAGACAAGTCGGCTGGAGGACGATGGATTGAATCGCGACGCGATTTGTGTGTTCCATCGTCATTAACAGGCTCTGAACGTTACAATCAACTGTCAGTTTTGCGTCGGATTCAAAAATCTAGACTCACAGGAGAACGACCATAAGGTGCCCGAGGCAGCAATAGACACTTGGAGACAGGTCGGCCGGAGGACGATGTATTGAATCGCGACGCAATTTGTGTGATCCATCGTCATTAACAGGCTCTGAACTTTACAATTAACTGTCAGTTTTGGGTCGGATTCGAAAATCTAGACTCACAGGAGAACGACCATAAGGTGCCCGAGGGAGCAATAGACCCTTGGAGACAGGTCGGCCGGAGGACGATGTATTGAATCGCGACGCGATTTGTGTGTTCCATCGTCATTAACAGGCTCTGAACGTTACAATTAACTGTCAGTTTTGCGTCGGGTTCGAAAATCTAAACTCACAGGAGATCGACCATAAGGTGCCCGAGGCAGCAATAGACCCTTGGAGACAGGTCGGCCGGAGGACGATGTATTGAATCGCGACGGGATTTGTGTGTTCCATCGTCATTAACAGGCTCTCAACGTTACAAACTAACTGTCATTTTTGCGTCGGATTCGAAAATCTAGACTCACAGGAGATCGACCATAAGGTGCCCGAGGCAGCAATAGACCCTTGGAGACAGGTCGGCCGGAGGACGATGTATTGAATCGCGACGCGATTTGTGTGTTTCATTGTCATTAATTGGCTCTGAACGTTACAATTAACTGTCAGTTTTGCGTCGGATTCGAAAATCTAGACTCACAGGAGAACGACCATAAGGTGTCCGAGGCAGCACTAGACCCTTGGAGACAGGTCGGCCGGAGGACGATGTATTGAATCGCGACGCGATTTGTGTGTTCCATCGTCATTAACAGGCTCTGAACGTTACAATTAACTGTCAGTTTTGCGTCGGATTCGAAAATCTAGACTCACAGGAGATCGACCATAATGTGCCCGAGGCAGCAATAGACCCTTGGAGACAGGTCGGCCGGAGGACGATGTATTGAATCGCGACGCAATTTGTGTGTTCCATTGTCATTAAATGGCTCTGAACGTTACAATTGACTGTCAGTTTTGCGTCGGATTCGAAAATCTAGACTCACAGGAGATCGACCATAAGGTGCCCGAGGCAGCAATAGACTCTTGGAGACAGGTCGGCCGGAGGACGATGTATTGAATCGCGACGCAATTTGTGTGTTCCATCGTCATGAACAGGCTCTGAACGTTACAATTAACTGTCAGTTTTGCGTCGGATTCGAAAATCTAGACTCACAGGAGAACGACCATAGGGTGCCCGAGGCAGCACTAGACCCTTGGAGACAAGTCGGCTGGAGGACGATGGATTGAATCGCGACGCGATTTGTGTGTTCCATCGTCATTAACAGGCTCTGAACGTTACAATTAACTGTCAGTTTTGCGTCGGATTCGAAAATCTAGACTCACAGGAGAACGACCATAAGGTGCCCGAGGCAGCACTAGACCCTTGGAGACAAGTCGGCTGGAGGACGATGGATTGAATCGCGACGCGATTTGTGTGTTCCATCGTCATTAACAGGCTCTGAACGTTACAATTAACTGTCAGTTTTGCGTCGGATTTGAAAATCTAGACTCACAGGAGAACGACCATATGGTGTCCGAGGCAGCACTAGACCCTTGGAGACAAGTCGGCTGGAGGACGATGTATTGAATCGCGACGCAATTTGTGTGTTCCATCGTCATGAAGAGGCTCTGAACGTTACAATTAACTGTCAGTTTTGCGTCGGATTCGAAAATCTCGACTCACAGGAGATCGACCATAAGGTGCCCGAGGCAGCAATAGACCCTTGGAGACAGGTCGGCCGGAGGACGATGTATTGAATCGCGACGGGATTTGTGTGTTCCATCGTCATTAACAGGCTCTGAACGTTACAATTAACTGTCAGTTTTGCGTCGGATTCGAAAATCTAGACTCACAGGAGATCGACCATAAGGTGCCCGAGGCAGCAATAGACCCTTGGAGACAGGTCGGCCGGAGGACGATGTATTGAATCGCGACGGGATTTGTGTGTTCCATCGTCATTAAAAGGCTCTGAACGTTACAATTAACTGTCACTTTTGCGTCGGATTCGAAAATCTAGACTCACAGGAGATCGACCATAAGGTGCCCGAGGCAGCAATAGACCCTTGGAGACAGGTCGGCCGGAGGACGATGTATTGAATCGCGACGCAATTTGTGTGTTCCATCGTCATTAACAGGCTCTGAACGTTACAATAACTATCAGTTTTGCGTCGGATTCGAAAATCTAGACTCACAGGAGAACGACCATAAGGTGCCCGAGGCAGCAATAGACCCTTGGAGACAGGTCGGCCGGAGGACGATGTATTGAATCGCGACGCAATTTGTGTGTTCCATTGTCATTAAGAGGCTCTGAACCTTACAATTAACTGTCAGTTTTGCGTCGGATTCGAAAATCTAGAGTCACAGGTGATCGACCATAAGGTGCCCGAGGCAGCAATAGACCCTTGGAGACAGGTCGGCCGGAGGACGATGTATTGAATCGCGACGCGATTTGTGTGTTCCATCGTCATTAACAGGCTCTGAACGTTACAATTAACTGTCAGTTTTGCGTCGGGTTCGAAAATCTAGACTCACAGGAGATCGACCATAAGGTGCCCGAGGCAGCAATAGACTCTTGGAGACAGGTCGGCCGGAGGACGATGTATTGAATCGCGACGCAATTTGTGTGTTCCATCGTCATTAACAGGCTCTGAACCTTACAATTAACTGTCAGTTTTGCGTCGGATTCGAAAATCTAGACTCACAGGAGAACGACCATAAGGTGCCCGAGGCAGCAATAGACCCTTGGAGACAAGTCGGCTGGAGGACGATGGATTGAATCGCGACGCGATTTGTGTGTTCCATCGTCATTAACAGGCTCTGAACGTTACAATCAACTGTCAGTTTTGCGTCGGATTCGAAAATCTAGACTCACAGGAGATCGACCATAAGGTGCCCGAGGCAGCAATAGACCCTTGGAGACAGGTCGGCCGGAGGACGATGTATTGAATCGCGACGCAATTTGTGTGTTCCATCGTCATTAACAGTCTCTGAACCTTACAATTAACTGTCAGTTTTGTGTCGGATTCGAAAATCTAGACACACAGGAGATCGACCATAAGGTGCCCGAGGCAGCAATAGACCCTTGGAGACAGTTCGGCCGGAGGACGATGTATTGAATCGCGACGCGATTTGTGTGTTCCATCGTCATTAACAAGCTCTGAACGTTACAATTAACTGTCAGTTTTGCGTCGGATTCGAAAATCTAGACTCACAGGAGATCGACCATAAGGTGCCCGAGGCAGCAATAGACCCTTGGAGACAGGTCGGCCGGAGGACGATGTATTGAATCGCGACGCGATTTGTGTGTTCCATTGTCATTAATTGGCTCTGAACGTTACAATTAACTGTCAGTTTTGCGTCGGATTCGAAAATCTAGACTCACAGGAGAACGACCATAAGGTGTCCGTGGCAGCACTAGACCCTTGGAGACAAGTCGGCTGGAGGACGATGGATTGAATCGCGACGCGATTTGTGTGTTCCATCGTCATTAACAGGCTCTGAACGTTACAATCAACTGTCAGTTTTGCGTCGGATTCAAAAATCTAGACTCACAGGAGAACGACCATAAGGTGCCCGAGGCAGCAATAGACACTTGGAGACAGGTCGGCCGGAGGACGATGTATTGAATCGCGACGCAATTTGTGTGATTCATCGTCATTAACAGGCTCTGAACTTTACAATTAACTGTCAGTTTTGGGTCGGATTCGAAAATCTAGACTCACAGGAGAACGACCATAAGGTGCCCGAGGGAGCAATAGACCCTTGGAGACAGGTCGGCCGGAGGACGATGTATTGAATCGCGACGCGATTTGTGTGTTCCATCGTCATTAACAGGCTCTGAACGTTACAATTAACTGTCAGTTTTGCGTCGGGTTCGAAAATCTAAACTCACAGGAGATCGACCATAAGGTGCCCGAGGCAGCAATAGACCCTTGGAGACAGGTCGGCCGGAGGACGATGTATTGAATCGCGACGGGATTTGTGTGTTCCATCGTCATTAACAGGCTCTCAACGTTACAAACTAACTGTCATTTTTGCGTCGGATTCGAAAATCTAGACTCACAGGAGATCGACCATAAGGTGCCCGAGGCAGCAATAGACCCTTGGAGACAGGTCGGCCGGAGGACGATGTATTGAATCGCGACGCGATTTGTGTGTTTCATTGTCATTAATTGGCTCTGAACGTTACAATTAACTGTCAGTTTTGCGTCGGATTCGAAAATCTAGACTCACAGGAGAACGACCATAAGGTGTCCGAGGCAGCACTAGACCCTTGGAGACAGGTCGGCCGGAGGACGATGTATTGAATCGCGACGCGATTTGTGTGTTCCATCGTCATTAACAGGCTCTGAACGTTACAATTAACTGTCAGTTTTGCGTCGGATTCGAAAATCTAGACTCACAGGAGATCGACCATAATGTGCCCGAGGCAGCAATAGACCCTTGGAGACAGGTCGGCCGGAGGACGATGTATTGAATCGCGACGCAATTTGTGTGTTCCATTGTCATTAAATGGCTCTGAACGTTACAATTGACTGTCAGTTTTGCGTCGGATTCGAAAATCTAGACTCACAGGAGATCGACCATAAGGTGCCCGAGGCAGCAATAGACTCTTGGAGACAGGTCGGCCGGAGGACGATGTATTGAATCGCGACGCAATTTGTGTGTTCCATCGTCATGAACAGGCTCTGAACGTTACAATTAACTGTCATTTTTGCGTCGGATTCGAAAATCTAGACTCACAGGAGAACGACCATAGGGTGCCCGAGGCAGCACTAGACCCTTGGAGACAAGTCGGCTGGAGGACGATGGATTGAATCGCGACGCGATTTGTGTGTTGCATCGTCATTAACAGGCTCTGAACGTTACAATTAACTGTCAGTTTTGCGTCGGATTCGAAAATCTAGACTCACAGGAGAACGACC
Source organism: Schistocerca nitens (assembly GCF_023898315.1). Classification (NCBI taxonomy): domain Eukaryota; kingdom Metazoa; phylum Arthropoda; class Insecta; order Orthoptera; family Acrididae; genus Schistocerca; species Schistocerca nitens. Next base: position 1,196,511,951 of record NC_064615.1, on the reverse strand, counting down.
ATAAGGTGCCCGAGGCAGCACTAGACCCTTGGAGACAAGTCGGCTGGAGGACGATGGATTGAATCGCGACGCGATTTGTGTGTTCCATCGTCATTAACAGGCTCTGAACGTTACAATTAACTGTCAGTTTTGCGTCGGATTTGAAAATCTAGACTCACAGGAGAACGACCATAAGGTGCCCGAGGGAGCAATAGACCCTTGGAGACAGGTCGGCCGGAGGACGATGTATTGAATCGCGACGCGATTTGTGTGTTCCATCATCATTAACAGGCTCTGAACGTTACAATTAACTGTCAGTTTTGCGTCGGGTTCGAAAATCTAGACTCACAGGAGATCGACCATAAGGTGCCCGAGGCAGCAATAGACCCTTGGAGACAGGTCGGCCGGAGGACGATGTATTGAATCGCGACGGGATTTGTGTGTTCCATTGTCATTAAGAGGCTCTGAACCTTACAATTAACTGTCAGTTTTGCGTCGGATTCGAAAATCTAGACTCACAGGTGATCGACCATAAGGTGCCCGAGGCAGCAATAGACCCTTGGAGACAGGTCGGCCGGAGGACGATGTATTGAATCGCGACGCAATTTGTGTGTTCCATCGTCATTAACAGGCTCTGAACTTTACAATTAACTGTCAGTTTTGGGTCGGATTCGAAAATCTAGACTCACAGGAGAACGACCATAAGGTGCCCGAGGGAGCAATAGACCCTTGGAGACAGGTCGGCCGGAGGACGATGTATTGAATCGCGACGCGATTTGTGTGTTCCATCGTCATTAACAGGCTCTGAACGTTACAATTAACTGTCAGTTTTGCGTCGGGTTCGAAAATCTAGACTCACAGGAGATCGACCATAAGGTGCCCGAGGCAGCAATAGACCCTTGGAGACAGGTCGGCCGGAGGACGATGTATTGAATCGCGACGGGATTTGTGTGTTCCATCGTCATTAACAGGCTCTCAACGTTACAATTAACTGTCATTTTTGCGTCGGATTCGAAAATCTAGACTCACAGGAGATCGACCATAAGGTGCCCGAGGCAGCAATAGACCCTTGGAGACAGGTCGGCCGGAGGACGATGTATTGAATCGCGACGCGATTTGTGTGTTCCATCGTCATTAACAGGCTCTGAACGTTACAATTAACTGTCAGTTTTGCGTCGGATTCGAAAATCTAGACTCACAGGAGATCGACCATAATGTGCCCGAGGCAGCAATAGACCCTTGGAGACAGGTCGGCCGGAGGACGATGTATTGAATCGCGACGGGATTTGTGTGTTCCATCGTCATTAACAGGCTCTCAACGTTACAATTAACTGTCATTTTTGCGTCGGATTCGAAAATCTAGACTCACAGGAGATCGACCATAAGGTGCCCGAGGCAGCAATAGACCCTTGGAGACAGGTCGGCCGGAGGACGATGTATTGAATCGCGACGCGATTTGTGTGTTCCATCGTCATTAACAGGCTCTGAACGTTACAATTAACTGTCAGTTTTGCGTCGGATTCGAAAATCTAGACTCACAGGAGATCGACCATAATGTGCCCGAGGCAGCAATAGACCCTTGGAGACAGGTCGGCCGGAGGACGATGTATTGAATCGCGACGGGATTTGTGTGTTCCATCGTCATTAACAGGCTCTGAACGTTACAATTAACTGTCACATTTGCGTCGGATTCGAAAATCTAGACTCACAGGAGATCGACCATAAGGTGCCCGAGGCAGCAATAGACTCTTGGAGACAGGTCGGCCGGAGGACGATGTATTGAATCGCGACGCAATTTGTGTGTTCCATCGTCATGAACAGGCTCTGAACGTTACAATTAACTGTCAGTTTTGCGTCGGATTCGAAAATCTAGACTCACAGGAGAACGACCATAAGGTGCCCGAGGCAGCACTAGACCCTTGGAGACAAGTCGGCTGGAGGACGATGGATTGAATCGCGACGCGATTTGTGTGTTCCATCGTCATTAACAGGCTCTGAACGTTACAATTAACTGTCAGTTTTGCGTCGGATTCGAAAATCTAGACTCACAGGAGAACGACCATAAGGTGCCCGAGGCAGCACTAGACCCTTGGAGACAAGTCGGCTGGAGGACGATGGATTGAATCGCGACGCGATTTGTGTGTTCCATCGTCATTAACAGGCTCTGAACGTTACAATCAACTGTCAGTTTTGCGTCGGATTCGAAAATCTAGACTCACAGGAGAACGACCATAAGGTGAACGAGGCAGCAATAGACCCTTGGAGACAGGTCGGCCGGAGGACGATGTATTGAATCGCGACGCAATTTGTGTGTTCCATCGTCATTAACAGGCTCTGAACGTTACAATTAACTGTCAGTTTTGCGTCGGATTTGAAAATCTAGACTCACAGGAGAACGACCATAAGGTGCCCGAGGGAGCAATAGACCCTTGGAGACAGGTCGGCCGGAGGACGATGTATTGAATCGCGACGCGATTTGTGTGTTCCATCGTCATTAACAGGCTCTGAACGTTACAATTAACTGTCAGTTTTGCGTCGGGTTCGAAAATCTAGACTCACAGGAGATCGACCATAAGGTGCCCGAGGCAGCAATAGACCCTTGGAGACAGGTCGGCCGGAGGACGATGTATTGAATCGCGACGGGATTTGTGTGTTCCATCGTCATTTTCAGGCTCTGAACGTTACAATTAACTGTCAGTTTTGCGTCGGATTCGAAAATCTAGACTCACAGGAGAACGACCATAAGGTGCCCGAGGCAGCAATAGACCCTTGGAGACAGGTCGGCCGGAGGACGATGTATTGAATCGCGACGCAATTTGTGTGTTCCATTGTCATTAAGAGGCTCTGAACCTTAAATTAACTGCCAGTTTTGCGTCGGATTCGAAAATCTAGACTCACAGAGGAACGACCATAAGGTGCCCGAGATAAATCGGCTGGAGGACGATGTATTGAATCGCGACGCGATTTGTGTGTTCCATCGTCATTAACAGGCTCTGAACGTTACAATTAACTGTCAGTTGTGCGTCGGATTCGAAAATCTAGACTCACAGGAGAACGACCATAAGGTGCCCGAGGCAGCAATAGACAGGTCGGCCGGAGGACGATGTATTGAATCGCGACGGGATTTGTGTGTTCCATCGTCATTAACAGGCTCTGAACGTTACAATTAACTGTCAGTTTTGCGTCGGATTCGAAAATCTAGACTCACAGGAGATCGACCATAAGGTGCCCGAGGCAGCAATAGACCCTTGGAGACAGGTCGGCCGGAGGACGATGTATTGAATCGCGACGCAATTTGTGTGTTCCATCGTCATTAACAGGCTCTGAACCTTACAATTAACTGTCAGTTTTGCGTCGGATTCGAAAATCTAGACTCACAGGAGAACGACCATAAGGTGCCCGAGGCAGCACTAGACCCTTGGAGACAAGTCGGCTGGAGGACGATGTATTGAATCGCGACGCGATTTGTGTGTTCCATCGTCATTAACAGGCTCTGAACGTTACAATCAACTGTGAGTTTTGCGTCGGATTCGAAAATCTAGACTCACAGGAGATCGACCATAAGGTGCCCGAGGCAGCAATAGACCCTTGGAGACAGGTCGGCCGGAGGACGATGTATTGAATCGCGACGCGATTTGTGTGTTCCATCGTCATTAACAGGCTCTGAACGTTACAATTAACTGTCAGTTTTGCGTCGGATTCGAAAATCTAGACTCACAGGAGATCGACCATAAGGTGGCCGAGGCAGCAATAGACCCTTGGAGACAGGTCGGCCGGAGGACGATGTATTGAATCGCGACGGGATTTGTGTGTTCCATCGTCATTAACAGGCTCTGAACGTTACAATTAACTGTCAGTTTTGCGTCGGATTCGAAAATCTAGACTCACAGGAGATCGACCATAAGGTGCCCGAGGCAGCAATAGACCCTTGGAGACAGGTCGGCCGGAGGACGATGTATTGAATCGCGACGCTATTTGTGTGTTCCATCGTCATTTTCAGGCTCTGAACGTTACAATTAACTGTCAGTTTTGCGTCGGATTCGAAAATCTAGACTCACAGGAGATCGACCATAAGGTGCCCGAGGCAGCAATAGATCCTTGGAGACAGGTCGGCCGGAGGACGATGTATTGAATCGCGACGGGATTTGTGTGTTCCATCGTCATTAACAGGCTCTGAACGTTACAATTAACTGTCAGTTTTGCGTCGGATTCGAAAATCTAGACTCACAGGAGATCGACCATAAGGTGCCCGAGGCAGCAATAGACTCTTGGAGACAGGTCGGCCGGAGGACGATGTATTGAATCGCGACGCAATTTGTGTGTTCCATCGTCATTAACAGGCTCTGAACGTTACAATTAACTGTCAGTTTTGCGTCGGATTCGAAAATCTAGACTCACAGGAGAACGACCATAAGGTGCCCGAGGCAGCACTAGACCCTTGGAGACAAGTCGGCTGGAGGACGATGTATTGAATCGCGACGCGATTTGTGTGTTCCATCGTCATTAACAGGCTCTGAACGTTACAATCAACTGTCAGTTTTGCGTCGGATTCGAAAATCTAGACTCACAGGAGAACGACCATAAGGTGCCCGAGGGAGCAATAGACCCTGGGAGACAGGTCGGCCGGAGGACGATGTATTGAATCGCGACGCAATTTGTGTGTTCCATCGTCATGAACAGGCTCTGAACCTTACAATTAACTATCAGTTTTGCGTCGGATTCGAAAATCTAGACTCACAGGAGATCGACCATAAGGTGCCCGAGGCAGCAATTGACCCTTGGAGACAGGTCGGCCGGAGGACGATGTATTGAATCGCGACGCGATTTGTGAGTTCCATCGTCATTAACAGGCTCTGAACGTTACAATTAACTGTCAGTTTTGCGTCGGGTTCGAAAATCTAGACTCACAGGAGATCGACCATAAGGTGCCCGAGGCAGCAATAGACCCTTGGAGACAGGTCGGCCGGAGGACGATGTATTGAATCGCGACGGGATTTGTGTGTTCCATCGTCATTAACAGGCTTTGAACGTTATAAATTAACTGTCAGTTTTGCGTCGGATTCGAAAATCTAGACTCACAGGAGATCGACCATAAGGTGCCCGAGGCAGCAATAGACCCTTGGAGACAGGTCGGCAGGAGGACGATGTATTGAATCGCGACGCGATTTGTGTGTTCCATTGTCATTAAATGGCTCTGAACGTTACAATTAACTGTCAGTTTTGCGTCGGATTCGAAAATCTAGACTCACAGGAGAACGACCATATGGTGTCCGAGGCAGCACTAGACCCTTGGAGACAAGTCGGCTGGAGGACGATGCATTGAATCGCGACGCGATTTGTGAGTTCCATTGTCATTTACAGGCTCTGAACGTTACAATTAACTGTCAGGTTTGCGTCGGATTCGAAAATCTAGACTCACAGGAGATCGACCATAAGGTGCCCGAGGCAGCAATAGACCCTTGGAGACAGGTCGGCCGGAGGACGATGTATTGAATCGCGACGCAATTTGTGTGTTCCATTGTCATTTAGATGCTCTGAACCTTACAATTAACTGTCAGTTTTGCGTCGGATTCGAAAATCTAGACTCACAGAGGAACGACCATAAGGTGCCCGAGGCAGCACTAGACCCTTGGAGACAAATCGGCTGGAGGACGATGTATTGAATCGCGATGCGATTTGTGTTCCATCGTCATTAACAGGCTCTGAACGTTACAATTAACTGTCAGTTTTGCGTTGGATTCGAAAATCTAGACTCACAGGAGAACGACCATAAGGTGCCCGAGGGAGCAATAGACCCTTGGAGACAGGTCGGCCGGAGGACGATGTATTGAATCGCGACGGGATTTGTGTGTTCCATCGTCATTAACAGGCTCTCAACGTTACAAACTAACTGTCATTTTTGCGTCGGATTCGAAAATCTAGACTCACAGGAGATCGACCATAAGGTGCCCGAGGCAGCAATAGACCCTTGGAGACAGGTCGGCCGGAGGACGATGTATTGAATCGCGACGCGATTTGTGTGTTCCATTGTCATTAATTGGCTCTGAACGTTACAATTAACTGTCAGTTTTGCGTCGGATTCGAAAATCTAGACTCACAGGAGAACGACCATAAGGTGTCCGAGGCAGCACTAGACCCTTGGAGACAGGTCGGCCGGAGGACGATGTATTGAATCGCGACGCGATTTGTGTGTTCCATCGTCATTAACAGGCTCTGAACGTTACAATTAACTGTCAGTTTTGCGTCGGATTCGAAAATCTAGACTCACAGGAGATCGACCATAATGTGCCCGAGGCAGCAATAGACCCTTGGAGACAGGTCGGCCGGAGGACGATGTATTGAATCGCGACGCAATTTGTGTGTTCCATCGTCATTAACAGGCTCTGAACGTTACAATTGACTGTCAGTTTTGCGTCGGATTCGAAAATCTAGACTCACAGGAGATCGACCATAAGGTGCCCGAGGCAGCAATAGACTCTTGGAGACAGGTCGGCCGGAGGACGATGTATTGAATCGCGACGCAATTTGTGTGTTCCATCGTCATGAACAGGCTCTGAACGTTACAATTAACTGTCAGTTTTGCGTCGGATTCGAAAATCTAGACTCACAGGAGAACGACCATAGGGTGCCCGAGGCAGCACTAGACCCTTGGAGACAAGTCGGCTGGAGGACGATGGATTGAATCGCGACGCGATTTGTGTGTTCCATCGTCATTAACAGGCTCTGAACGTTACAATTAACTGTCAGTTTTGCGTCGGATTCGAAAATCTAGACTCACAGGAGAACGACCATAAGGTGCCCGAGGCAGCACTAGACCCTTGGAGACAAGTCGGCTGGAGGACGATGGATTGAATCGCGACGCGATTTGTGTGTTCCATCGTCATTAACAGGCTCTGAACGTTACAATTAACTGTCAGTTTTGCGTCGGATTTGAAAATCTAGACTCACAGGAGATCGACCATAAGGTGCCCGAGGGAGCAATAGACCCTTGGAGACAGGTCGGCCGGAGGACGATGTATTGAATCGCGACGCGATTTGTGTGTTCCATCGTCATTAACAGGCTCTGAACGCTACAATTAACTGTCAGTTTTGCGTCGGGTTCGAAAATCTAGACTCACAGGAGATCGACCATAAGGTGCCCGAGGCAGCAATAGACCCTTGGAGACAGGTCGGCCGGAGGACGATGTATTGAATCGCGACGGGATTTGTGTGTTCCATTGTCATTAAGAGGCTCTGAACCTTACAATTAACTGTCAGTTTTGCGTCGGATTCGAAAATCTAGAGTCACAGGTGATCGACCATAAGGTGCCCGAGGCAGCAATAGACCCTTGGAGACAGGTCGGCCGGAGGACGATGTATTGAATCGCGACGCAATTTGTGTGTTCCATCGTCATTAACAGGCTCTGAACTTTACAATTAACTGTCAGTTTTGGGTCGGATTCGAAAATCTAGACTCACAGGAGAACGACCATAAGGTGCCCGAGGGAGCAATAGACCCTTGGAGACAGGTCGGCCGGAGGACGATGTATTGAATCGCGACGCGATTTGTGTGTTCCATCGTCATTAACAGGCTCTGAACGTTACAATTAACTGTCAGTTTTGCGTCGGGTTCGAAAATCTAGACTCACAGGAGATCGACCATAAGGTGCCCGAGGCAGCAATAGACCCTTGGAGACAGGTCGGCCGGAGGACGATGTATTGAATCGCGACGGGATTTGTGTGTTCCATCGTCATTAACAGGCTCTCAACGTTACAATTAACTGTCATTTTTGCGTCGGATTCGAAAATCTAGACTCACAGGAGATCGACCATAAGGTGCCCGAGGCAGCAATAGACCCTTGGAGACAGGTCGGCCGGAGGACGATGTATTGAATCGCGACGCGATTTGTGTGTTCCGTCGTCATTAACAGGCTCTGAACGTTACAATTAACTGTCAGTTTTGCGTCGGATTCGAAAATCTAGACTCACAGGAGATCGACCATAATGTGCCCGAGGCAGCAATAGACCCTTGGAGACAGGTCGGCCGGAGGACGATGTATTGAATCGCGACGGGATTTGTGTGTTCCATCGTCATTAACAGGCTCTCAACGTTACAATTAACTGTCATTTTTGCGTCGGATTCGAAAATCTAGACTCACAGGAGATCGACCATAAGGTGCCCGAGGCAGCAATAGACCCTTGGAGACAGGTCGGCCGGAGGACGATGTATTGAATCGCGACGCGATTTGTGTGTTCCATCGTCATTAACAGGCTCTGAACGTTACAATTAACTGTCAGTTTTGCGTCGGATTCGAAAATCTAGACTCACAGGAGATCGACCATAATGTGCCCGAGGCAGCAATAGACCCTTGGAGACAGGTCGGCCGGAGGACGATGTATTGAATCGCGACGGGATTTGTGTGTTCCATCGTCATTAACAGGCTCTGAACGTTACAATTAACTGTCACATTTGCGTCGGATTCGAAAATCTAGACTCACAGGAGATCGACCATAAGGTGCGCGAGGCAGCAATAGACTCTTGGAGACAGGTCGGCCGGAGGACGATGTATTGAATCGCGACGCAATTTGTGTGTTCCATCGTCATGAACAGGCTCTGAACGTTACAATTAACTGTCAGTTTTGCGTCGGATTCGAAAATCTAGACTCACAGGAGAACGACCATAAGGTGCCCGAGGCAGCACTAGACCCTTGGAGACAAGTCGGCTGGAGGACGATGGATTGAATCGCGACGCGATTTGTGTGTTCCATCGTCATTAACAGGCTCTGAACGTTACAATTAACTGTCAGTTTTGCGTCGGATTCGAAAATCTAGACTCACAGGAGAACGACCATAAGGTGCCCGAGGCAGCACTAGACCCTTGGAGACAAGTCGGCTGGAGGACGATGGATTGAATCGCGACGCGATTTGTGTGTTCCATCGTCATTAACAGGCTCTGAACGTTACAATCAACTGTCAGTTTTGCGTCGGATTCGAAAATCTAGACTCACAGGAGAACGACCATAAGGTGAACGAGGCAGCAATAGACCCTTGGAGACAGGTCGGCCGGAGGACGATGTATTGAATCGCGACGCAATTTGTGTGTTCCATCGTCATTAACAGGCTCTGAACGTTACAATTAACTGTCAGTTTTGCGTCGGATTTGAAAATCTAGACTCACAGGAGAACGACCATAAGGTGCCCGAGGGAGCAATAGACCCTTGGAGACAGGTCGGCCGGAGGACGATGTATTGAATCGCGACGCGATTTGTGTGTTCCATCGTCATTAACAGGCTCTGAACGTTACAATTAACTGTCAGTTTTGCGTCGGGTTCGAAAATCTAGACTCACAGGAGATCGACCATAAGGTGCCCGAGGCAGCAATAGACCCTTGGAGACAGGTCGGCCGGAGGACGATGTATTGAATCGCGACGGGATTTGTGTGTTCCATCGTCATTTTCAGGCTCTGAACGTTACAATTAACTGTCAGTTTTGCGTCGGATTCGAAAATCTAGACTCACAGGAGAACGACCATAAGGTGCCCGAGGCAGCAATAGACCCTTGGAGACAGGTCGGCCGGAGGACGATGTATTGAATCGCGACGCAATTTGTGTGTTCCATTGTCATTAAGAGGCTCTGAACCTTAAATTAACTGCCAGTTTTGCGTCGGATTCGAAAATCTAGACTCACAGAGGAACGACCATAAGGTGCCCGAGACAAATCGGCTGGAGGACGATGTATTGAATCGCGACGCGATTTGTGTGTTCCATCGTCATTAACAGGCTCTGAACGTTACAATTAACTGTCAGTTGTGCGTCGGATTCGAAAATCTAGACTCACAGGAGAACGACCATAAGGTGCCCGAGGCAGCAATAGACAGGTCGGCCGGAGGACGATGTATTGAATCGCGACGGGATTTGTGTGTTCCATCGTCATTAACAGGCTCTGAACGTTACAATTAACTGTCAGTTTTGCGTCGGATTCGAAAATCTAGACTCACAGGAGATCGACCATAAGGTGCCCGAGGCAGCAATAGACCCTTGGAGACAGGTCGGCCGGAGGACGATGTATTGAATCGCGACGCAATTTGTGTGTTCCATCGTCATTAACAGGCTCTGAACCTTACAATTAACTGTCAGTTTTGCGTCGGATTCGAAAATCTAGACTCACAGGAGAACGACCATAAGGTGCCCGAGGCAGCACTAGACCCTTGGAGACAAGTCGGCTGGAGGACGATGTATTGAATCGCGACGCGATTTGTGTGTTCCATCGTCATTAACAGGCTCTGAACGTTACAATCAACTGTGAGTTTTGCGTCGGATTCGAAAATCTAGACTCACAGGAGATCGACCATAAGGTGCCCGAGGCAGCAATAGACCCTTGGAGACAGGTCGGCCGGAGGACGATGTATTGAATCGCGACGCAATTTGTGTGTTCCATCGTCATTAACAGGCTCTGAACGTTACAATTAACTGTCAGTTTTGCGTCGGATTCGAAAATCTAGACTCACAGGAGAACGACCATAAGGTGCCCGAGGGAGCAATAGACCCTGGGAGACAGGTCGGCCGGAGGACGATGTATTGAATCGCGACGCAATTTGTGTGTTCCATCGTCATGAACAGGCTCTGAACCTGTCAATTAACTGTCAGTTTTGCGTCGGATTCGAAAATCTAGACTCACAGGAGATCGACCATAAGGTGGCCGAGGCAGCAATAGACCCTTGGAGACAGGTCGGCCGGAGGACGATGTATTGAATCGCGACGGGATTTGTGTGTTCCATCGTCATTAACAGGCTCTGAACGTTACAATTAACTGTCAGTTTTGCGTCGGATTCGAAAATCTAGACTCACAGGAGATCGACCATAAGGTGCCCGAGGCAGCAATAGACCCTTGGAGACAGGTCGGCCGGAGGACGATGTATTGAATCGCGACGCTATTTGTGTGTTCCATCGTCATTTTCAGGCTCTGAACGTTACAATTAACTGTCAGTTTTGCGTCGGATTCGAAAATCTAGACTCACAGGAGATCGACCATAAGGTGCCCGAGGCAGCAATAGATCCTTGGAGACAGGTCGGCCGGAGGACGATGTATTGAATCGCGACGGGATTTGTGTGTTCCATCGTCATTAACAGGCTCTGAACGTTACAATTAACTGTCAGTTTTGCGTCGGATTCGAAAATCTAGACTCACAGGAGATCGACCATAAGGTGCCCGAGGCAGCAATAGACTCTTGGAGACAGGTCGGCCGGAGGACGATGTATTGAATCGCGACGCAATTTGTGTGTTCCATCGTCATTAACAGGCTCTGAACGTTACAATTAACTGTCAGTTTTGCGTCGGATTCGAAAATCTAGACTCACAGGAGAACGACCATAAGGTGCCCGAGGCAGCACTAGACCCTTGGACAAATCGGCTGGAGGACGATGTATTGAATCGCGACGCGATTTGTGTGTTCCATCGTCATTAACAGGCTCTGAACGTTACAATCAACTGTCAGTTTTGCGTCGGATTCGAAAATCTAGACTCACAGGAGAACGACCATAAGGTGCCCGAGGGAGCAATAGACCCTGGGAGACAGGTCGGCCGGAGGACGATGTATTGAATCGCGACGCAATTTGTGTGTTCCATCGTCATGAACAGGCTCTGAACCTTACAATTAACTATCAGTTTTGCGTCGGATTCGAAAATCTAGACTCACAGGAGATCGACCATAAGGTGCCCGAGGCAGCAATTGACCCTTGGAGACAGGTCGGCCGGAGGACGATGTATTGAATCGCGACGCGATTTGTGTGTTCCATCGTCATTAACAGGCTCTGAACGTTACAATTAACTGTCAGTTTTGCGTCGGGTTCGAAAATCTAGACTCACAGGAGATCGACCATAAGGTGCCCGAGGCAGCAATAGACCCTTGGAGACAGGTCGGCCGGAGGACGATGTATTGAATCGCGACGGGATTTGTGTGTTCCATCGTCATTAACAGGCTTTGAACGTTATAAATTAACTGTCAGTTTTGCGTCGGATTCGAAAATCTAGACTCACAGGAGATCGACCATAAGGTGCCCGAGGCAGCAATAGACCCTTGGAGACAGGTCGGCAGGAGGACGATGTATTGAATCGCGACGGGATTTGTGTGTTCCATTGTCATTAAAGGGCTCTGAACGTTACAATTAACTGTCAGTTTTGCGTCGGATTCGAAAATCTAGACTCACAGGAGAACGACCATATGGTGTCCGAGGCAGCACTAGACCCTTGGAGACAAGTCGGCTGGAGGACGATGCATTGAATCGGGACGCGATTTGTGAGTTCCATTGTCATTTACAGGCTCTGAACGTTACAATTAACTGTCAGGTTTGCGTCGGATTCGAAAATCTAGACTCACAGGAGATCGACCATAAGGTGCCCGAGGCAGCAATAGACCCTTGGAGACAGGTCGGCCGGAGGACGATGTATTGAATCGCGACGCAATTTGTGTGTTCCATTGTCATTTAGATGCTCTGAACCTTACAATTAACTGTCAGTTTTGCGTCGGATTCGAAAATCTAGACTCACAGAGGAACGACCATAAGGTGCCCGAGGCAGCACTAGACCCTTGGAGACAAATCGGCTGGAGGACGATGTATTGAATCGCGATGCGATTTGTGTTCCATCGTCATTAACAGGCTCTGAACGTTACAATTAACTGTCAGTTTTGCGTTGGATTCGAAAATCTAGACTCACAGGAGAACGACCATAAGGTGCCCGAGGCAGCAATAGACCCTTGGAGACAGGTCGGCCGGAGGACGATGTATTGAATCGCGACGGGATTTGTGTGTTCCATCGTCATTAACAGGCTCTGAACCTTACAATTAACTGTCAGTTTTGCGTCGGATTCGAAAATCTAGACTCACAGGAGATCGACCATAAGGTGCCCGAGGCAGCAATAGACCCTTGGAGACATGTCGGCCGGAGGACGATGCATTGAATCGCGACGCGATTTGTATGTTCCATTGTCATTAAGAGGCTCTGAACCTTACAATTAACTGTCAGTTTTGCGTCGGATTCGAAAATCTAGACTCACAGGAGAACGACCATACGGTGTCCGAGGCAGCACTAGACCCTTGGAGACAAGTCGGCTGGAGGACGATGTATTGAATCGCGACGCAATTTGTGTGTTCCATCGTCATGAACAGGCTCTGAACCTGTCAATTAACTGTCAGTTTTGCGTCGGATTCGAAAATCTAGACTCACAGGAGATCGACCATAAGGTGCCCGAGGCAGCAATAGACCCTTGGAGACAGGTCGGCCGGAGGACGATGTATTGAATCGCGACGGGATTTGTGTGTTCCATCGTCATTAACAGGCTCTGAACGTTACAATTAACTGTCAGTTTTGCGTCGGATTCGAAAATCTAGACTCACAGGAGATCGACCATAAGGTGCCCGAGGCAGCAATAGACCCTTGGATACAGGTCGGCCGGAGGACGATGTATTGAATCGCGACGGGATTTGTGTGTTCCATCGTCATTAACAGGCTCTGAACGTTACAATTAACTGTCAGTTTTGCGTCGGATTCGAAAATCTAGACTCACAGGAGATCGACCATAAGGTGCCCGAGGCAGCAATAGACCCTTGGAGACATGTCGGCCGGAGGACGATGTATTGAATCGCGACGCAATTTGTGTGTTCCATCGTCATTAACAGGCTCTGAACGTTACAATTAGCTATCAGTTTTGCGTCGGATTCGAAAATCTAGACTCACAGGAGAACGACCATAAGGTGCCCGAGGCAGCAATAGAACCTTGGAGACAGGTCGGCCGGAGGACGATGTATTGAATCGCGACGCAATTTGTTTGTTCCATTGTCATTAAGAGGCTCTGAACCTTACGATTAACTGTCAGTTTTGCGTCGGATTCGAAAATCTAGAGTCACAGGTGATCGACCATAAGGTGCCCGAGGCAGCAATAGACCCTTGGAGACAGGTCGGCCGGAGGACGATGTATTGAATCGCGACGCGATTTGTGTGTTCCATCGTCATTAACAGGCTCTGAACGTTACAATTAACTGTCAGTTTTGCGTCGGGTTCGAAAATCTAGACTCACAGGATATCGACCATAAGGTGCCCGAGGCAGCAATAGACCCTTGGAGACAGGTCGGCCGGAGGACGATGTATTGAATCGCGACGGGATTTGTGTGTTCCATCGTCATTAACAGGCTCTGAACGTTACAATTAACTGTCACTTTTGCGTCGGATTCGAAAATCTAGACTCACAGGAGATCGACCATAAGGTGCCCGAGGCAATTTGTTTGTTCCATTGTCATTAAGAGGCTCTGAACCTTACGATTAACTGTCAGTTTTGCGTCGGATTCGAAAATCTAGAGTCACAGGTGATCGACCATAAGGTGCCCGAGGTCGGCCGGAGGACGATGTATTGAATCGCGACGCGATTCGTGTGTTCCATTGTCATTAATTGGCTCTGAACATTACAATTAACTGTCAGTTTTGCGTCGGATTCGAAAATCTAGACTCACAGGAGAACGACCATAAGGTGTCCGAGGCAGCACTAGACCCTTGGAGACAAGTCGGCTGGAGGACGATGTATTGAATCGCGACGCGATTCGTGTGTTCCATCGTCATTAACAGGCTCTGAACGTTACAATTAACTGTCAGTTTTGCGTCGGATTCGAAAATCTAGACTCACAGGAGAACGACCATAAGGTGCCCGAGGCAGCAATAGAACCTTGGAGACAGGTCGGCCGGAGGACGATGTATTGAATCGCGACGCAATTTGTGTGTTCCATTGTCATTAAGAGGCTCTGAACCTTACGATTAACTGTCAGTTTTGCGTCGGATTCGAAAATCTAGAGTCACAGGTGATCGACCATAAGGTGCCCGAGGCAGCAATAGACCCTTGGAGACAGGTCGGCCAGAGGACGATGTATTGAATCGCGACGCGATTTGTGTGTTCCATCGTCATTAACAGGCTCTGAACGTTACAATTAACTGTCAGTTTTGCGTCGGGTTCGAAAATCTAGACTCACAGGAGATCGACCATAAGGTGCCCGAGGCAGCAATAGACCCTTGGAGACAGGTCGGCCGGAGGACGATGTATTGAATCGCGACGGGATTTGTGTGTTCCATCGTCATTAACAGGCTCTGAACGTTACAATTAACTGTCAGTTTTGCGTCGGATTCGAAAATCTAGACTCACAGGAGATCGACCATAAGGTGCCCGAGGCAGCAATAGACCCTTGGAGACAGGTCGGCCGGAGGACGATGTATTGAATCGCGACGGGATTTGTGTGTTCCATCGTCATTAACAGGCTCTGAACGTTACAATTAACTGTCAGTTTTGCGTCGGATTCGAAAATCTAGACTCACAGGAGATCGACCATAAGGTGCCCGAGGCAGCAATAGACCCTTGGAGACAGGTCGGCCGGAGGACGATGTATTGAATCGCGACGGGATTTGTGTGTTCCATCGTCATTAACAGGCTCTGAACCTTACAATTAACTGTCAGTTTTGCGTCGGATTCGAAAATCTAGACTCACAGGACATCGACCATAAGGTGCCCGAGGCAGCAATAGACCCTTGGAGACATGTCGGCCGGAGGACGATGGATTGAATCGCGACGCGATTTGTGTGTTCCATTACAATTAACTGTCAGTTTTTCGTCGGATTCGAAAATCTAGACTCACAGGAGAACGACCATACGGTGTCCGAGGCAGCACTAGACCCTTGGAGACAAGTCGGCTGGAGGACGATGTATTGAATCGCGACGCAATTTGTGTGTTCCATCGTCATGAACAGGCTCTGAACCTGTCAATTAACTGTCAGTTTTGCGTCGGATTCGAAAATCTAGACTCACAGGAGATCGACCATAAGGTGCCCGAGGCAGAAATAGACCCTTGGAGACAGGTCGGCCGGAGGACGATGTATTGAATCGCGACGGGATTTGTGTGTTCCATCGTCATTAACAGGCTCTGAACGTTACAATTAACTGTCAGTTTTGCGTCGGGTTCGAAAATCTAGACTCACAGGAGATCGACCATAAGGTGCCCGAGGCAGCAATAGACCCTTGGAAACAGGTCGGCCGGAGGACGATGTATTGAATCGCGACGGGATTTGTGTGTTCCATCGTCATTAACAGGCTCTGAACCTTACAATTAACTGTCACTTTTGCGTCGGATTCGAAAATCTAGACTCACAGGAGATCGACCATAAGGTGCCCGAGGCAGCAATAGACCCTTGGAGATAGGTCGGCCGGAGGACGATGTATTGAATCGCGACGCGATTCGTGTGTTCCATTGTCATTAATTGGCTCTGAACGTTACAATTAACTGTCAGTTTTGCGTCGGATTCGAAAATCTAGACTCACAGGAGAACGACCATAAGGTGCCCGAGGCAGCACTAGACCCTTGGAGACAAGTCGGCTGGAGGACGATGGATTGAATCGCGACGCAATTTGTGTGTTCCATCGTCATTAACAGGCTCTGAACGTTACAATTAACTGTCAGTTTTGCGTCGGATTCGAAAATCTAGACTCACAGGAGATCGACCATAAGGTGCCCGAGGCAGCAATAGACTCTTGGAGACAGGTCGGCCGGAGGACGATGTATTGAATCGCGACGCAATTTGTGTGTTCCATCGTCATTAACAGGCTCTGAACCTTACAATTAACTGTCAGTTTTGAGTCGGATTCGAAAATCTAGACTCACAGGAGAACGACCATAAGGTGCCCGAGGCAGCACTAGACCCTTGGAGACAAGTCGGCTGGAGCACGATGGATTGAATCGCGACGCGATTTGTGTGTTCCATCGTCATTAACAGGCTCTGAACGTTACAATCAACTGTCAGTTTTGCGTCGGATTCGAAAATCTAGACTCACAGGAGAACGACCATAAAGTGCCCGAGGCAGCAATAGACCCTTGGAGACAGGTCGGCCGGAGGACGATGTATTGAATCGCGACGCAATTTGTGTGTTCCATCGTCATTAACAGTCTCTGAACCTTACAATTAACTGTCAGTTTTGTGTCGGATTCGAAAATCTAGACACACAGGAGATCGACCATAAGGTGCCCGAGGCAGCAATAGACCCTTGGAGACATTTCGGCCGGAGGACGATGTATTGAATCGCGACGCGATTTGTGTGTTCCATCGTCATTAACAGGCTCTGAACGTTACAATTAACTGTCAGTTTTGCGTCGGATTCGAAAATCTAGTCTCACAGGAGATCGACCATTAGGTGCCCGAGGCAGCAATAGACCCTTGGAGACAGGTCGGCCGGAGAACGATGTATTGAATCGCGACGGGATTTGTGTGTTCCATCGTCATTAACAGGCTCTGAACGTTACAATCAACTGTCAGTTTTGCGTCGGATTCGAAAATCTAGACTCACAGGAGATCGACCATAAGGTGCCCGAGGCAGCAATAGACCCTTGGAGACAGGTCGGCCGGAGGACGATGTATTGAATCGCGACGCGATTTGTGTGTTCCATTGTCATTAATTGGCTCTGAACGTTACAATTAACTGTCAGTTTTGCGTCGGATTCGAAAATCTAGACTCACAGGAGAACGACCATAAGGTGTCCGAGGCACCACTAGACCCTTGGAGACAAGTCGGCTGGAGGACGATGGATTGAATCGCGACGCGATTTGTGTGTTCCATCGTCATTAACAGGCTCTGAACGTTACAATCAACTGTCAGTTTTGCGTCGGATTCGAAAATCTAGACTCACAGGAGAACGACCATAAGGTGCCCGAGGCAGCAATAGACCCTTGGAGACAGGTCGGCCGGAGGACGATGTATTGAATCGCGACGCAATTTGTGTGTTCCATCGTCATTAACAGGCTCTGAACTTTACAATTAACTGTCAGTTTTGGGTCGGATTCGAAAATCTAGACTCACAGGAGAACGACCATAAGGTGCCCGAGGGAGCAATAGACCCATGGAGACAGGACGGCCGGAGGACGATGTATTGAATCGCGACGCGATTTGTGTGTTCCATCGTCATTAACAGGCTCTGAACGTTACAATTAACTGTCAGTTTTGCGTCGGGTTCGAAAATCTAGACTCACAGGAGATCGACCATAAGGTGCCCGAGGCAGCAATAGACCCTTGGAGACAGGTCGGCCGGAGGACGATGTATTGAATCGCGACGGGATTTGTGTGTTCCATCGTCATTAACAGGCTCTCAACGTTACGATTAACTGTCATTTTTGCGTCGGATTCGAAAATCTAGACTCACAGGAGATCGACCATAAGGTGCCCGAGGCAGCAATAGACCCTTGGAGACAGGTCGGACGGAGGACGATGTATTGAATCGCGACGCGATTTGTGTGTGCCATTGTCATTAATTGGCTCTGAACGTTACAATTAACTGTCAGTTTTGCGTCGGATTCGAAAATCTAGACTCACAGGAGAACGACCATAAGGTGTCCGAGGCAGCACTAGACCCTTGGAGACAAGTCGGCTGGAGGACGATGTATTGAATCGCGACGAAATTTGTGTGTTCCATCGTCATTAACAGGCTCTGAACGTTACAATTAACTGTCAGTTTTGCGTCGGATTCGAAAATCTAGAGTCAGAGGAGAACGACCATAAGGTGCCCGAGGCAGCAATAGACCCTTGGAGACAGGTCGGCCGGAGGACGATGTATTGAATCGCGACGCAATTTGTGTGTTCCATTGTCATTAAGAGGCTCTGAACCTTACGATTAACTGTCAGTTTTGCGTCGCATTCGAAAATCTAGACTCACATGAGAACGACAATAAGGTGCCCGAGGCAGCACTAGACCCTTGGAGACAAGTCGGCTGGAGGACGATGTATTGAATCGCGACGCGATTTGTGAGTTCCATTGTCATTTACAGGCTCTGAATGTTACAATTAACTGTCAGGTTTGCGTCGGATTCGAAAATCTAGACTCACAGGAGATCGATCATAAGGTGCCCGAGGCAGCAATAGACCCTTGGAGACAGGTCGGCCGGAGGACGATGTATTGAATCGCGACGCAATTTGTGTGTTCCATTGTCATTAAGAGGCTCTGAACCTTACAATTAACTGTCAGTTTTGCGTCGGATTCGAAAATCTAGACTCACAGAGGAACGACCATAAGGTGCCCGAGGCAGCACTAGACCCTTGGAGACAAATCGGCTGGAGGACGATGTATTGAATCGCGACGCGATTTGTGAGTTCCATCGTCATTAAGAGGCTCTGAACGTTACAATTAACTGTCAGTTTTGCGTCGGATTCGAAAATCTAGACTCACAGGAGAACGACCATAAGGTGCCCGAGGCAGCAATAGACCCTTGGAGACAGGTCGGCCGGAGGACGATGTAGAATCGCGACGGGATTTGTGTGTTCCATCGTCATTAACAGGCTCTGAACGTTACAATTAACTGTCACTTTTACGTCGGATTCGAAAATCTAGACTCACAGGAGATCGACCATAAGGTGCCCGAGGCAGCAATAGACCCTTGGAGATAGGTCGGCCGGAGGACGATGTATTGAATCGCGACGCGATTCGTGTGTTCCATTGTCATTAATTGGCGCTGAACGTTACAATTAACTGTCAGTTTTGCGTCGGATTCGAAAATCTAGACTCACAGGAGAACGACCATAAGGTGCCCGAGGCAGCACTAGACCCTTGGAGACAATTCGGCTGGAGGACGATGGATTGAATCGCGACGCAATTTGTGTGTTCCATCGTCATTAACAGGCTCTGAACGTTACAATTAACTGTCAGTTTTGCGTCGGATTCGAAAATCTAGACTCAGAGGAGAACGACCATAAGGTGCCCGAGGCAGCAATGGGACCCTTGGAGACAGGTCGGCCGGAGGACGATGTATTGAATCGCGACGCAATTTGTGTGTTCCATCGTCATTAACAGGCTCTGAACTTTACAATTAACTGTCAGTTTTGGGTCGGATTCGAAAATCTAGACTCACAGGAGAACGACCATAAGGTGCCCGAGGGAGCAATAGACCCTTGGAGACAGGTCGGCCGGAGGACGATGTATTGAATCGCGACGCGATTTGTGTGTTCCATCGTCATTAACAGGCTCTGAACGTTACAATTAACTGTCAGTTTTGCGTCGGGTTCGAAAATCTAGACTCACAGGAGATCGACCATAAGGTGCCCGAGGCACCAATAGACCCTTGGAGACAGGTCGGCCGGAGGACGATGTATTGAATCGCGACGGGATTTGTGTGTTCCATCGTCATTAACAGGCTCTTAACGTTACAATTAACAGTCATTTTTGCGTCGGATTCGAAAATCTAGACTCACAGGAGATCGACCATAAGGTGCCCGAGGCAGCAATAGACCCTTGGAGACAGGTCGGACGGAGGACGATGTATTGAATCGCGACGCGATTTGTGTGTGCCATTGTCATTAATTGGCTCTGAACGTTACAATTAACTGTCAGTTTTGCGTCGGATTCGAAAATCTAGACTCACAGGAGAACGACCATAAGGTGTCCGAGGCAGCACTAGACCCTTGGAGACAAGTCGGCTGGAGGACGATGTATTGAATCGCGACGAAATTTGTGTGTTCCATCGTCATTAACAGGCTCTGAACGTTACAATTAACTGTCAGTTTTGCGTCGGATTCGAAAATCTAGACTCAGAGGAGAACGACCATAAGGTGCCCGAGGCAGCAATAGACCCTTGGAGACAGGTCGGCCGGAGGACGATGTATTGAATCGCGACGCAATTTGTGTGTTCCATTGTCATTAAGAGGCTCTGAACCTTACGATTAACTGTCAGTTTTGCGTCGCATTCGAAAATCTAGACTCACACGAGAACGACAATAAGGTGCCCGAGGCAGCACTAGACCCTTGGAGACAAGTCGGCTGGAGGACGATGTATTGAATCGCGACGCGATTTGTGAGTTCCATTGTCATTTACAGGCTCTGAATGTTACAATTAACTGTCAGGTTTGCGTCGGATTCGAAAATCTAGACTCACAGGAGATCGATCATAAGGTGCCCTAGGCAGCAATAGACCCTTGGAGACAGGTCGGCCGGAGGACGATGTATTGAATCGCGACGCAATTTGTGTGTTCCATTGTCATTAAGAGGCTCTGAACCTTACAATTAACTGTCAGTTTTGCGTCGGATTCGAAAATCTAGACTCACAGAGGAACGACCATAAGGTGCCCGAGGCAGCACTAGACCCTTGGAGACAAATCGGCTGGAGGACGATGTATTGAATCGCGACGCGATTTGTGTGTTCCATCGTCATTAAGAGGCTCTGAACGTTACAATTAACTGTCAGTTTTGCGTCGGATTCGAAAATCTAGACTCACAGGAGAACGACCATAAGGTGCCCGAGGCAGCAATAGACCCTTGGAGACAGGTCGGCCGGAGGACGATGTAGAATCGCGACGGGATTTGTGTGTTCCATCGTCATTAACAGGCTCTGAACGTTACAATTAACTGTCACTTTTGCGTCGGATTCGAAAATCTAGACTCACAGGAGATCGACCATAAGGTGCCCGAGGCAGCAATACCCTCGGAGATAGGTCGGCCGGAGGACGATGTATTGAATCGCGACGCGATTCGTGTGTTCCATTGTCATTAATTGGCGCTGAACGTTACAATTAACTGTCAGTTTTGCGTCGGATTCGAAAATATAGACTCACAGGAGAACGACCATAAGGTGCCCGAGGCAGCACTAGACCCTTGGAGACAAGTCGGCTGGAGGACGATGGATTGAATCGCGACGCAATTTGTGTGTTCCATCGTCATTAACAGGCTCTGAACGTTACAATTAACTGTCAGTTTTGCGTCGGATTCGAAAATCTAGACTCACAGGAGATCGACCATAAGGTGCCCGAGGCAGCAATAGACTCTTGGAGACAGGTCGGCCGGAGGACGATGTATTGAATCGCGACGCAATTTGTGTGTTCCATCGTCATTAACAGGCTCTGAACCTTACAATTAACTGTCAGTTTTGCGTCGGATTTGAAAATCTAGACTCACAGGAGAACGACCATAAGGTGCCCGAGGCAGCACTAGACCCTTGGAGACAAGTCGGCTGGAGGACGATGGATTGAATCGCGACGCGATTTGTGTGTTCCATCGTCATTAACAGGCTCTGAACGTTACAATCAACTGTCAGTTTTGCGTCGGATCCGAAAATCTAGACTCACAGGAGAACGACCATAAGGTGCCCGAGGCAGCAATAGACCCTTGGAGACAGGTCGGCCGGAGAACGATGTATTGAATCGCGACGGGATTTGTGAGTTCCATCGTCATTAACAGGCTCTGAACGTTACAATTAACTGTCAGTTTTGCGTCGGATTCGAAAATCTAGACTCAGAGGAGAACGACCATAAGGTGCCCGAGGCAGCAATAGACCCTTGGAGACAGGTCGGCCGGAGGACGATGTATTGAATCGCGACGCAATTTGTGTGTTCCATCGTCATTAACAGGCTCTGAACTTTACAATTAACTGTCAGTTTTGGGTCGGATTCGAAAATCTAGACTCACAGGAGAACGACCATAAGGTGCCCGAGGGAGCAATAGACCCATGGAGACAGGACGGCCGGAGGACGATGTATTGAATCGCGACGCGATTTGTGTGTTCCATCGTCATTAACAGGCTCTGAACGTTACAATTAACTGTCAGTTTTGCGTCGGGTTCGAAAATCTAGACTCACAGGAGATCGACCATAAGGTGCCCGAGGCAGCAATAGACCCTTGGAGACAGGTCGGCCGGAGGACGATGTATTGAATCGCGACGGGATTTGTGTGTTCCATCGTCATTAACAGGCTCTCAACGTTACGATTAACTGTCATTTTTGCGTCGGATTCGAAAATCTAGACTCACAGGAGATCGACCATAAGGTGCCCGAGGCAGCAATAGACCCTTGGAGACAGGTCGGACGGAGGACGATGTATTGAATCGCGACGCGATTTGTGTGTGCCATTGTCATTAATTGGCTCTGAACGTTACAATTAACTGTCAGTTTTGCGTCGGATTCGAAAATCTAGACTCACAGGAGAACGACCATAAGGTGTCCGAGGCAGCACTAGACCCTTGGAGACAAGTCGGCTGGAGGACGATGTATTGAATCGCGACGCGATTTGTGAGGATATTGTCATTTACAGGCTCTGAATGTTACAATTAACTGTCAGGTTTGCGTCGGATTCGAAAATCTAGACTCACAGGAGATCGATCATAAGGTGCCCGAGGCAGCAATAGACCCTTGGAGACAGGTCGGCCGGAGGACGATGTATTGAATCGCGACGCAATTTGTGTGTTCCATTGTCATTAAGAGGCTCTGAACCTTACAATTAACTGTCAGTTTTGCGTCGGATTCGAAAATCTAGACTCACAGAGGAACGACCATAAGGTGCCCGAGGCAGCACTAGACCCTTGGAGACAAATCGGCTGGAGGACGATGTATTGAATCGCGACGCGATTTGTGTGTTCCATCGTCATTAAGAGGCTCTGAACGTTACAATTAACTGTCAGTTTTGCGTCGGATTCGAAAATCTAGACTCACAGGAGAACGACCATAAGGTGCCCGAGGCAGCAATAGACCCTTGGAGACAGGTCGGCCGGAGGACGATGTAGAATCGCGACGGGATTTGTGTGTTCCATCGTCATTAACAGGCTCTGAACGTTACAATTAACTGTCACTTTTGCGTCGGATTCGAAAATCTAGACTCACAGGAGATCGACCATAAGGTGCCCGAGGCAGCAATAGACCCTTGGAGATAGGTCGGCCGGAGGACGATGTATTGAATCGCGACGCGATTCGTGTGTTCCATTGTCATTAATTGGCGCTGAACGTTACAATTAACTGTCAGTTTTGCGTCGGATTCGAAAATCTAGACTCACAGGAGAACGACCATAAGGTGCCCGAGGCAGCACTAGACCCTTGGAGACAATTCGGCTGGAGGACGATGGATTGAATCGCGACGCAATTTGTGTGTTCCATCGTCATTAACAGGCTCTGAACGTTACAATTAACTGTCAGTTTTGCGTCGGATTCGAAAATCTAGACTCAGAGGAGAACGACCATAAGGTGCCCGAGGCAGCAATGGGACCCTTGGAGACAGGTCGGCCGGAGGACGATGTATTGAATCGCGACGCAATTTGTGTGTTCCATCGTCATTAACAGGCTCTGAACTTTACAATTAACTGTCAGTTTTGGGTCGGATTCGAAAATCTAGACTCACAGGAGATCGACCATAAGGTGCCCGAGGCAGCAATAGACCCTTGGAGACAGGTCGGACGGAGGACGATGTATTGAATCGCGACGCGATTTGTGTGTGCCATTGTCATTAATTGGCTCTGAACGTTACAATTAACTGTCAGTTTTGCGTCGGATTCGAAAATCTAGACTCACAGGAGAACGACCATAAGGTGTCCGAGGCAGCACTAGACCCTTGGAGACAAGTCGGCTGGAGGACGATGTATTGAATCGCGACGAAATTTGTGTGTTCCATCGTCATTAACAGGCTCTGAACGTTACAATTAACTGTCAGTTTTGCGTCGGATTCGAAAATCTAGACTCAGAGGAGAACGACCATAAGGTGCCCGAGGCAGCAATAGACCCTTGGAGACAGGTCGGCCGGAGGACGATGTATTGAATCGCGACGCAATTTGTGTGTTCCATTGTCATTAAGAGGCTCTGAACCTTACGATTAACTGTCAGTTTTGCGTCGCATTCGAAAATCTAGACTCACACGAGAACGACAATAAGGTGCCCGAGGCAGCACTAGACCCTTGGAGACAAGTCGGCTGGAGGACGATGTATTGAATCGCGACGCGATTTGTGAGTTCCATTGTCATTTACAGGCTCTGAATGTTACAATTAACTGTCAGGTTTGCGTCGGATTCGAAAATCTAGACTCACAGGAGATCGATCATAAGGTGCCCTAGGCAGCAATAGACCCTTGGAGACAGGTCGGCCGGAGGACGATGTATTGAATCGCGACGCAATTTGTGTGTTCCATTGTCATTAAGAGGCTCTGAACCTTACAATTAACTGTCAGTTTTGCGTCGGATTCGAAAATCTAGACTCACAGAGGAACGACCATAAGGTGCCCGAGGCAGCACTAGACCCTTGGAGACAAATCGGCTGGAGGACGATGTATTGAATCGCGACGCGATTTGTGTGTTCCATCGTCATTAAGAGGCTCTGAACGTTACAATTAACTGTCAGTTTTGCGTCGGATTCGAAAATCTAGACTCACAGGAGAACGACCATAAGGTGCCCGAGGCAGCAATAGACCCTTGGAGACAGGTCGGCCGGAGGACGATGTAGAATCGCGACGGGATTTGTGTGTTCCATCGTCATTAACAGGCTCTGAACGTTACAATTAACTGTCACTTTTGCGTCGGATTCGAAAATCTAGACTCACAGGAGATCGACCATAAGGTGCCCGAGGCAGCAATACCCTCGGAGATAGGTCGGCCGGAGGACGATGTATTGAATCGCGACGCGATTCGTGTGTTCCATTGTCATTAATTGGCGCTGAACGTTACAATTAACTGTCAGTTTTGCGTCGGATTCGAAAATATAGACTCACAGGAGAACGACCATAAGGTGCCCGAGGCAGCACTAGACCCTTGGAGACAAGTCGGCTGGAGGACGATGGATTGAATCGCGACGCAATTTGTGTGTTCCATCGTCATTAACAGGCTCTGAACGTTACAATTAACTGTCAGTTTTGCGTCGGATTCGAAAATCTAGACTCACAGGAGATCGACCATAAGGTGCCCGAGGCAGCAATAGACTCTTGGAGACAGGTCGGCCGGAGGACGATGTATTGAATCGCGACGCAATTTGTGTGTTCCATCGTCATTAACAGGCTCTGAACGTTACAATTAACTGTCACTTTTGCGTCGGATTCGAAAATCTAGACTCACAGGAGATCGACCATAAGGTGCCCGAGGCAGCAATAGACCCTTGGAGATAGGTCGGCCGGAGGACGATGTATTGAATCGCGACGCGATTCGTGTGTTCCATTGTCATTAATTGGCGCTGAACGTTACAATTAACTGTCAGTTTTGCGTCGGATTCGAAAATCTAGACTCACAGGAGAACGACCATAAGGTGCCCGAGGCAGCACTAGACCCTTGGAGACAATTCGGCTGGAGGACGATGGATTGAATCGCGACGCAATTTGTGTGTTCCATCGTCATTAACAGGCTCTGAACGTTACAATTAACTGTCAGTTTTGCGTCGGATTCGAAAATCTAGACTCAGAGGAGAACGACCATAAGGTGCCCGAGGCAGCAATGGGACCCTTGGAGACAGGTCGGCCGGAGGACGATGTATTGAATCGCGACGCAATTTGTGTGTTCCATCGTCATTAACAGGCTCTGAACTTTACAATTAACTGTCAGTTTTGGGTCGGATTCGAAAATCTAGACTCACAGGAGATCGACCATAAGGTGCCCGAGGCAGCAATAGACCCTTGGAGACAGGTCGGACGGAGGACGATGTATTGAATCGCGACGCGATTTGTGTGTGCCATTGTCATTAATTGGCTCTGAACGTTACAATTAACTGTCAGTTTTGCGTCGGATTCGAAAATCTAGACTCACAGGAGAACGACCATAAGGTGTCCGAGGCAGCACTAGACCCTTGGAGACAAGTCGGCTGGAGGACGATGTATTGAATCGCGACGAAATTTGTGTGTTCCATCGTCATTAACAGGCTCTGAACGTTACAATTAACTGTCAGTTTTGCGTCGGATTCGAAAATCTAGACTCAGAGGAGAACGACCATAAGGTGCCCGAGGCAGCAATAGACCCTTGGAGACAGGTCGGCCGGAGGACGATGTATTGAATCGCGACGCAATTTGTGTGTTCCATTGTCATTAAGAGGCTCTGAACCTTACGATTAACTGTCAGTTTTGCGTCGCATTCGAAAATCTAGACTCACACGAGAACGACAATAAGGTGCCCGAGGCAGCACTAGACCCTTGGAGACAAGTCGGCTGGAGGACGATGTATTGAATCGCGACGCGATTTGTGAGTTCCATTGTCATTTACAGGCTCTGAATGTTACAATTAACTGTCAGGTTTGCGTCGGATTCGAAAATCTAGACTCACAGGAGATCGATCATAAGGTGCCCTAGGCAGCAATAGACCCTTGGAGACAGGTCGGCCGGAGGACGATGTATTGAATCGCGACGCAATTTGTGTGTTCCATTGTCATTAAGAGGCTCTGAACCTTACAATTAACTGTCAGTTTTGCGTCGGATTCGAAAATCTAGACTCACAGAGGAACGACCATAAGGTGCCCGAGGCAGCACTAGACCCTTGGAGACAAATCGGCTGGAGGACGATGTATTGAATCGCGACGCGATTTGTGTGTTCCATCGTCATTAAGAGGCTCTGAACGTTACAATTAACTGTCAGTTTTGCGTCGGATTCGAAAATCTAGACTCACAGGAGAACGACCATAAGGTGCCCGAGGCAGCAATAGACCCTTGGAGACAGGTCGGCCGGAGGACGATGTAGAATCGCGACGGGATTTGTGTGTTCCATCGTCATTAACAGGCTCTGAACGTTACAATTAACTGTCACTTTTGCGTCGGATTCGAAAATCTAGACTCACAGGAGATCGACCATAAGGTGCCCGAGGCAGCAATACCCTCGGAGATAGGTCGGCCGGAGGACGATGTATTGAATCGCGACGCGATTCGTGTGTTCCATTGTCATTAATTGGCGCTGAACGTTACAATTAACTGTCAGTTTTGCGTCGGATTCGAAAATATAGACTCACAGGAGAACGACCATAAGGTGCCCGAGGCAGCACTAGACCCTTGGAGACAAGTCGGCTGGAGGACGATGGATTGAATCGCGACGCAATTTGTGTGTTCCATCGTCATTAACAGGCTCTGAACGTTACAATTAACTGTCAGTTTTGCGTCGGATTCGAAAATCTAGACTCACAGGAGATCGACCATAAGGTGCCCGAGGCAGCAATAGACTCTTGGAGACAGGTCGGCCGGAGGACGATGTATTGAATCGCGACGCAATTTGTGTGTTCCATCGTCATTAACAGGCTCTGAACCTTACAATTAACTGTCAGTTTTGCGTCGGATTTGAAAATCTAGACTCACAGGAGAACGACCATAAGGTGCCCGAGGCAGCACTAGACCCTTGGAGACAAGTCGGCTGGAGGACGATGGATTGAATCGCGACGCGATTTGTGTGTTCCATCGTCATTAACAGGCTCTGAACGTTACAATCAACTGTCAGTTTTGCGTCGGATCCGAAAATCTAGACTCACAGGAGAACGACCATAAGGTGCCCGAGGCAGCAATAGACCCTTGGAGACAGGTCGGCCGGAGAACGATGTATTGAATCGCGACGGGATTTGTGAGTTCCATCGTCATTAACAGGCTCTGAACGTTACAATTAACTGTCAGTTTTGCGTCGGATTCGAAAATCTAGACTCACAGGAGAACGACCATAAGGTGCCCGAGGCAGCAATAGACCCTTGGAGACAGGTCGGCCGGAGGACGATGTATTGAATCGCGACGGGATTTGTGTGTTCCATCGTCATTAACAGGCTCTGAACGTTAGAATTAACTGTCAGTTTTGCGTCGGATTCGAAAATCTAGACTCACAGGAGATCGACCATAAGGTGCCCGAGGCAGCAATAGACCCTTGGAGACAGGTCGGCCGGAGGACGATGTATTGAATCGCGACGCGATTTGTGTGTTCCATCGTCATTAACAGGCTCTGAACGTTACAATTAACTGTCAGTTTTGTGGTGGATTCGAAAATCTAGACTCACAGGAGATCGACCATAAGGTGCCCGAGGCAGCAATAGACCCTTGGAGACAGGTCGGCCGGAGGACGATGTATTGAATCGCGACGGGATTTGTGTGTTCCATCGTCATTAACAGGCTCTGAACCTCACACGAGAACGACAATAAGGTGCCCGAGGCAGCACTAGACCCTTGGAGAC
Source organism: Schistocerca nitens (assembly GCF_023898315.1). Lineage (NCBI taxonomy): Eukaryota > Metazoa > Arthropoda > Insecta > Orthoptera > Acrididae > Schistocerca > Schistocerca nitens. The sequence goes on along the minus strand of NC_064615.1, from coordinate 1,196,483,071 downwards.
AAGTCGGCTGGAGGACAATGTATTGAATCGCGACGCGATTTGTGAGTTCCATTGTCATTTACAGGCTCTGAATGTTACAAATAACTGTCAGGTTTGCGTCGGATTCGAAAATCTAGACTCACAGGAGATCGATCATAAGGTGCCCGAGGCAGCAATAGACCCTTGGAGACAGGTCGGCCGGAGGACGCTGTATTGAATCGCGACGCAATTTGTGTGTTCCATCGTCATTAACAGGCTCTGAACCTTACAATTAACTGTCAGTTTTGCGTCGGATTCGAAAATCTAGACTCACAGAGGAACGACCATAAGGTGCCCGAGGCAGCACTAGACCCTTGGAGACAAATCGGCTGGAGGACGATGTATTGAATCGCGACGCGATTTGTGTGTTCCATCGTCATTAAGAGGCTCTGAACGTTACAATTAACTGTCAGTTTTGCGTTGGATTCGAAAATCTAGACTCACAGGAGAACGACCATAAGGTGCCCGAGGCAGCAATAGACCCTTGGAGACAGGTCGGCCGGAGGACGCTGTATTGAATCGCGACGCAATTTGTGTGTTCCATCGTCATTAACAGGCTCTGAACCTTACAATTAACTGTCAGTTTTGCGTCGGATTCGAAAATCTAGACTCACAGGAGAACGACCATAAGGTGCCCGAGGCAGCAATAGACCCTTGGAGACACGTCGGCCGGAGGACGATGTATTGAATCGCGACGGGATTTGTGTGTTCCATCGTCATTAACAGGCTCTGAACGTTACAATTAACTGTCAGTTTTGTGGTGGATTCGAAAATCTAGACTCACAGGAGATCGACCATAAGGTGCCCGAGGCAGCAATAGACCCTTGGAGACAGGTCGGCCGGAGGACGATGTATTGAATCGCGACGGGATTTGTGTGTTCCATCGTCATTAACAGGCTCTGAACGTTACAATTAACTGTCAGTTTTGTGTCGGATACGAAAATCTAGACTCAGAGGAGAACGACCATAAGGTGCCCGAGGCAGCAATAGACCCTTGGAGACAGGTCGGCCGGAGGATGATGTATTGAATCGCGACGCAATTTGTGTGTTCCATTGTCATTAAGAGGCTCTGAACCTTACGATTAACTGTCAGTTTTGCGTCGCATTCGAAAATCTAGACTCACACGAGAACGACAATACGGTGCCCGAGGCAGCACTAGACCCTTGGAGACAAGTCGGCTGGAGGACGATGTATTGAATCGCGACGCGATTTGTGTGTTCCATTGTCATGAAGAGGCTCTGAACCTTACAATTAACTGTCAGTTTTGCGTCGGATTCGAAAATCTAGACTCACAGAGGAACGACCATAAGGTGCCCGAGGCAGCACTAGACCCTTGGAGACAAATCGGCTGGAGGACGATGTATTGAATCGCGACGCGATTTGTGTGTTCCATCGTCATTAAGAGGCTCTGAACGTTGCAATTAACTGTCAGGTTTGCGTCGGATTCGAAAATCTAGACTCACAGGAGATCGATCATAAGGTGCCCGAGGCAGCAATAGACCCTTGGAGACAGGTCGGCCGGAGGACGATGTATTGAATCGCGACGCAATTTGTGTGTTCCATTGTCATTAAGAGGCTCTGAACCTTACAATTAACTGTCAGTTTTGCGTCGGATTCGAAAATCTAGACTCACAGAGGAACGACCATAAGGTGCCCGAGGCAGCACTAGACCCTTGGAGACAAATCGGCTGGAGGACGATGTATTGAATCGCGACGCGATTTGTGTGTTCCATCGTCATTAAGAGGCTCTGAACGTTACAATTAACTGTCAGTTTTGCGTCGGATTCGAAAATCTAGACTCACAGGAGAACGACCATAAGGTGCCCGAGGCAGCAATAGACCCTTGGAGACAGGTCGGCCGGAGGACGATGTAGAATCGCGACGGGATTTGTGTGTTCCATCGTCATTAACAGGCTCTGAACGTTACAATCAACTGTCAGTTTTGCGTCGGATTCGAAAATCTAGACTCACAGGAGATCGACCATAAGGTGCCCGAGGCAACAATAGACTCTTGGAGACAGGTCGGCCGGAGGGCGATGTATTGAATCGCGACGCAATTTGTGTGTTCCATCGTCATTAACAGGCTCTGAACCTTACAATTAACTGTCAGTTTTGCGTCGGATTCGAAAATCTAGACTCACAGGAGAACGACCATAAGGTGTCCGAGGCAGCACTAGACCCTTGGAGACAAGTCGGCTGGAGGACGATGTATTGAATCGCGACGAAATTTGTGTGTTCCATCGTCATTAACAGGCTCTGAACGTTACAATTAACTGTCAGTTTTGCGTCGGATTCGAAAATCTAGACTCAGAGGAGAACGACCATAAGGTGCCCGAGGCAGCAATAGACCCTTGGAGACAGGTCGGCCGGAGGACGATGTATTGAATCGCGACGCAATTTGTGTGTTCCATTGTCATTAAGAGGCTCTGAACCTTACGATTAACTGTCAGTTTTGCGTCGCATTCGAAAATCTAGACTCACACGAGAACGACAATAAGGTGCCCGAGGCAGCACTAGACCCTTGGAGACAAGTCGGCTGGAGGACGATGTATTGAATCGCGACGCGATTTGTGAGTTCCATTGTCATTTACAGGCTCTGAATGTTACAATTAACTGTCAGGTTTGCGTCGGATTCGAAAATCTAGACTCACAGGAGATCGATCATAAGGTGCCCGAGGCAGCAATAGACCCTTGGAGACAGGTCGGCCGGAGGACGCTGTATTGAATCGCGACGCAATTTGTGTGTTCCATCGTCATTAACAGGCTCTGAACCTTACAATTAACTGTCAGTTTTGCGTCGGATTCGAAAATCTAGACTCACAGAGGAACGACCATAAGGTGCCCGAGGCAGCACTAGACCCTTGGAGACAAATCGGCTGGAGGACGATGTATTGAATCGCGACGCGATTTGTGTGTTCCGTCGTCATTAAGAGGCTCTGAACGTTACAATTAACTGTCAGTTTTGCGTTGGATTCGAAAATCTAGACTCACAGGAGAACGACCATAAGGTGCCCGAGGCAGCAATAGACCCTTGGAGACAGGTCGGCCGGAGGACGCTGTATTGAATCGCGACGCAATTTGTGTGTTCCATCGTCATTAACAGGCTCTGAACCTTACAATTAACTGTCAGTTTTGCGTCGGATTCGAAAATCTAGACTCACAGGAGATCGACCATAAGGTGCCCGAGGCAGCAATAGACCCTTGGAGACAGGTCGGCCGGAGGAAGATGTATTGAATCGCGACGCGATTTGTGTGTTCCATCGTCATTAACAGGCTCTGAACGTTACAATTAACTGTCAGTTTTGCGTCGGATTCGAAAATCTAGACTCACAGGAGATCGACCATAAGGTGCCCGAGGCAGCAATAGACCCTTGGAGACACGTCGGCCGGAGGACGATGTATTGAATCGCGACGGGATTTGTGTGTTCCATCGTCATTAACAGGCTCTGAACGTTACAATTAACTGTCAGTTTTGCGGTGGATTCGAAAATCTAGACTCACAGGAGATCGACCATAAGGTGCCCGAGGCAGCAATAGACCCTTGGAGACAGGTCGGCCGGAGGACGATGTATTGAATCGCGACGGGATTTGTGTGTTCCATCGTCATTAACAGGCTCTGAACGTTACAATTAACTGTCAGTTTTGCGTCGGATTCGAAAATCTAGACTCACAGGAGATCGACCATAAGGTGCCCGAGGCAGCAATAGACTCTTGGAGACAGGTCGGCCGGAGGGCGATGTATTGAATCGCGACGCAATTTGTGTGTTCCATCGTCATTAACAGGCTCTGAACCTTACAATTAACTGTCAGTTTTGCGTCGGATTCGAAAATCTAGACTCACAGGAGAACGACCATAAGGTGCCCGAGGCAGCACTAGACCCTTGGAGACAAGTCGGCTGGAGGACGATGGATTGAATCGCGACGCGATTTGTGTGTTCCATCGTCATTAACAGGCTCTGAACGTTACAATCAACTGTCAGTTTTGCGTCGGATTCGAAAATCTAGACTCACAGGAGAACGACCATAAGGTGAACGAGGCAGCAATAGACCCTTGGAGACAGGTCGGCCGGAGGACGATGTATTGAATCGCGACGAAATTTGTGTGTTCCATCGTCATTAACAGGCTCTGAACGTTACAATTAACTGTCAGTTTTGCGTCGGTTTCGAAAATCTAGACTCACAGGAGATCGACCATAAGGTGCCCGAGGCAGCAATAGATCCTTGGAGACAGGTCGGCCGGAGGACGATGTATTGAATCGCGACGGGATTTGTGTGTTCCATCGTCATGAACAGGCTCTGAACGTTACAATTAACTGTCAGTTTTGCGTCGGATTCGAAAATCTAGACTCAGAGGAGAACGACCATAAGGTGCCCGAGGCAGCAATAGACCCTTGGAGACAGGTCGGACGGAGGACGATGTATTGAATCGCGACGCGATTTGTGTGTTCCATTGTCATTAATTGGCTCTGAACGTTACAATTAACTGTCAGTTTTGCGTCGGATTCGAAAATCTAGACTCACAGGAGAACGACCATAAGGTGCCCGAGGCAGCACTAGACCCTTGGAGACAAGTCGGCTGGAGGACGATGGATTGAATCGCGACGCGATTTGTGTGTTCCATCGTCATTAACAGGCTCTGAACGTTACAATCAACTGTCAGTTTTGCGTCGGATTCGAAAATCTAGACTCACAGGAGAACGACCATAAGGTGCCCGAGGCAGCAATAGACCCTTGGAGACAGGTCGGCCGGAGGACAATGTATTGAATCGCGACGCAATTTGTGTGTTCCATCGTCATTAACAGGCTCTGAACGTTACAATTAACTGTCAGTTTTGCGTCGGATTCGAAAATCTAGACTCACAGGAGAACGACCATAAGGTGCCCGAGGCAGCACTAGACCCTTGGAGACAAGTCGGCTGGAGGACGATGTATTGAATCGCGACGCGATTTGTGTGTTCCATCGTCATTAACAGGCTCTGAACGTTACAATCAACTGTCAGTTTTGCGTCGGATTCGAAAATCTAGACTCACAGGAGAACGACCATAAGGTGCCCGAGGCAGCAATAGACCCTTGGAGACAGGTCGGCCGGAGGACGATGTATTGAATCGCGACGCAATTTGTGTGTTCCATCGTCATTAACAGGCTCTGAACGTTACAATTAACTGTCAGTTTTGCGTCGGATTCGAAAATCTAGACTCACAGGAGAACGACCATAAGGTGCCCGAGGGAGCAATAGACCCTGGGAGACAGGTCGGCCGGAGGACGATGTATTGAATCGCGACGCAATTTGTGTGTTCCATCGTCATGAACAGGCTCTGAACCTTACAATTAACTGTCAGTTTTGCGTCGGATTTGAAAATCTAGACTCACAGGAGATCGACCATAAGGTGGCCGAGGCAGCAATAGACCCTTGGAGACAGGTCGGCCGGAGGACGATGTATTGAATCGCGACGGGATTTGTGTGTTCCATCGTCATTAACAGGCTCTGAACGTTAGAATTAACTGTCAGTTTTGCGTCGGATTCGAAAATCTAGACTCACAGGAGATCGACCATAAGGTGCCCGAGGCAGCAATAGACCCTTGGAGACAGGTCGGCCGGAGGACGATGTATTGAATCGCGACGCTATTTGTGTGTTCCATCGTCATTTTCAGGCTCTGAACGTTACAATTAACTGTCAGTTTTGCGTCGGATTCGAAAATCTAGACTCACAGGAGATCGACCATAATGTGCCCGAGGCAGCAATAGACCCTTGGAGACAGGTCGGCCGGAGGACGATGTATTGAATCGCGACGGGATTTGTGTGTTCCATCGTCATTAACAGGCTCTGAACGTTACAATTAACTGTCAGTTTTGCGTCGGATTCGAAAATCTAGACTCACAGGAGATCGACCATAAGGTGCCCGAGGCAGCAATAGACTCTTGGAGACAGGTCGGCCGGAGGACGATGTATTGAATCGCGACGCAATTTGTGTGTTCCATCGTCATTAACAGGCTCTGAACGTTACAATTAACTGTCAGTTTTGCGTCGGATTCGAAAATCTAGACTCACAGGAGAACGACCATAAGGTGCCCGAGGCAGCACTAGACCCTTGGAGACAAGTCGGCTGGAGGACGATGTATTGAATCGCGACGCGATTTGTGTGTTCCATCGTCATTAACAGGCTCTGAACGTTACAATCAACTGTCAGTTTTGCGTCGGATTCGAAAATCTAGACTCACAGGAGAACGACCATAAGGTGCCCGAGGGAGCAATAGACCCTGGGAGACAGGTCGGCCGGAGGACGATGTATTGAATCGCGACGCAATTTGTGTGTTCCATCGTCATGAACAGGCTCTGAACGTTACAATTAACTGTCAGTTTTGCGTCGGATTCGAAAATCTAGACTCAGAGGAGAACGACCATAAGGTGCCCGAGGCAGCAATAGACCCTTGGAGACAGGTCGGACGGAGGACGATGTATTGAATCGCGACGCGATTTGTGTGTTCCATTGTCATTAATTGGCTCTGAACGTTACAATTAACTGTCAGTTTTGCGTCGGATTCGAAAATCTAGACTCACAGGAGAACGACCATAAGGTGCCCGAGGCAGCACTAGACCCTTGGAGACAAGTCGGCTGGAGGACGATGGATTGAATCGCGACGCGATTTGTGTGTTCCATCGTCATTAACAGGCTCTGAACGTTACAATCAACTGTCAGTTTTGCGTCGGATTCGAAAATCTAGACTCACAGGAGAACGACCATAAGGTGCCCGAGGCAGCAATAGACCCTTGGAGACAGGTCGGCCGGAGGACAATGTATTGAATCGCGACGCAATTTGTGTGTTCCATCGTCATTAACAGGCTCTGAACCTTACAATTAACTGTCAGTTTTGCGTCGGATTCGAAAATCTAGACTCACAGGAGAACGACCATAAGGTGCCCGAGGCAGCACTAGACCCTTGGAGACAAGTCGGCTGGAGGACGATGTATTGAATCGCGACGCGATTTGTGTGTTCCATCGTCATTAACAGGCTCTGAACGTTACAATCAACTGTCAGTTTTGCGTCGGATTCGAAAATCTAGACTCACAGGAGAACGACCATAAGGTGCCCGAGGCAGCAATAGACCCTTGGAGACAGGTCGGCCGGAGGACGATGTATTGAATCGCGACGCAATTTGTGTGTTCCATCGTCATTAACAGGCTCTGAACGTTACAATTAACTGTCAGTTTTGCGTCGGATTCGAAAATCTAGACTCACAGGAGAACGACCATAAGGTGCCCGAGGGAGCAATAGACCCTGGGAGACAGGTCGGCCGGAGGACGATGTATTGAATCGCGACGCAATTTGTGTGTTCCATCGTCATGAACAGGCTCTGAACCTTACAATTAACTGTCAGTTTTGCGTCGGATTTGAAAATCTAGACTCACAGGAGATCGACCATAAGGTGGCCGAGGCAGCAATAGACCCTTGGAGACAGGTCGGCCGGAGGACGATGTATTGAATCGCGACGGGATTTGTGTGTTCCATCGTCATTAACAGGCTCTGAACGTTAGAATTAACTGTCAGTTTTGCGTCGGATTCGAAAATCTAGACTCACAGGAGATCGACCATAAGGTGCCCGAGGCAGCAATAGACCCTTGGAGACAGGTCGGCCGGAGGACGATGTATTGAATCGCGACGCTATTTGTGTGTTCCATCGTCATTTTCAGGCTCTGAACGTTACAATTAACTGTCAGTTTTGCGTCGGATTCGAAAATCTAGACTCACAGGAGATCGACCATAATGTGCCCGAGGCAGCAATAGACCCTTGGAGACAGGTCGGCCGGAGGACGATGTATTGAATCGCGACGGGATTTGTGTGTTCCATCGTCATTAACAGGCTCTGAACGTTACAATTAACTGTCAGTTTTGCGTCGGATTCGAAAATCTAGACTCACAGGAGATCGACCATAAGGTGCCCGAGGCAGCAATAGACTCTTGGAGACAGGTCGGCCGGAGGACGATGTATTGAATCGCGACGCAATTTGTGTGTTCCATCGTCATTAACAGGCTCTGAACGTTACAATTAACTGTCAGTTTTGCGTCGGATTCGAAAATCTAGACTCACAGGAGAACGACCATAAGGTGCCCGAGGCAGCACTAGACCCTTGGAGACAAGTCGGCTGGAGGACGATGTATTGAATCGCGACGCGATTTGTGTGTTCCATCGTCATTAACAGGCTCTGAACGTTACAATCAACTGTCAGTTTTGCGTCGGATTCGAAAATCTAGACTCACAGGAGAACGACCATAAGGTGCCCGAGGGAGCAATAGACCCTGGGAGACAGGTCGGCCGGAGGACGATGTATTGAATCGCGACGCAATTTGTGTGTTCCATCGTCATGAACAGGCTCTGAACGTTACAATTAACTGTCAGTTTTGCGTCGGATTCGAAAATCTAGACTCAGAGGAGAACGACCATAAGGTGCCCGAGGCAGCAATAGACCCTTGGAGACAGGTCGGACGGAGGACGATGTATTGAATCGCGACGCGATTTGTGTGTTCCATTGTCATTAATTGGCTCTGAACGTTACAATTAACTGTCAGTTTTGCGTCGGATTCGAAAATCTAGACTCACAGGAGAACGACCATAAGGTGCCCGAGGCAGCACTAGACCCTTGGAGACAAGTCGGCTGGAGGACGATGGATTGAATCGCGACGCGATTTGTGTGTTCCATCGTCATTAACAGGCTCTGAACGTTACAATCAACTGTCAGTTTTGCGTCGGATTCGAAAATCTAGACTCACAGGAGAACGACCATAAGGTGCCCGAGGCAGCAATAGACCCTTGGAGACAGGTCGGCCGGAGGACAATGTATTGAATCGCGACGCAATTTGTGTGTTCCATCGTCATTAACAGGCTCTGAACCTTACAATTAACTGTCAGTTTTGCGTCGGATTCGAAAATCTAGACTCACAGGAGAACGACCATAAGGTGCCCGAGGCAGCACTAGACCCTTGGAGACAAGTCGGCTGGAGGACGATGTATTGAATCGCGACGCGATTTGTGTGTTCCATCGTCATTAACAGGCTCTGAACGTTACAATCAACTGTCAGTTTTGCGTCGGATTCGAAAATCTAGACTCACAGGAGAACGACCATAAGGTGCCCGAGGCAGCAATAGACCCTTGGAGACAGGTCGGCCGGAGGACGATGTATTGAATCGCGACGCAATTTGTGTGTTCCATCGTCATTAACAGGCTCTGAACGTTACAATTAACTGTCAGTTTTGCGTCGGATTCGAAAATCTAGACTCACAGGAGAACGACCATAAGGTGCCCGAGGGAGCAATAGACCCTGGGAGACAGGTCGGCCGGAGGACGATGTATTGAATCGCGACGCAATTTGTGTGTTCCATCGTCATGAACAGGCTCTGAACCTTGCAATTAACTGTCAGATTTGCGTCGGATTTGAAAATCTAGACTCACAGGAGATCGACCATAAGGTGGCCGAGGCAGCAATAGACCCTTGGAGACAGGTCGGCCGGAGGACGATGTATTGAATCGCGACGGGATTTGTGTGTTCCATCGTCATTAACAGGCTCTGAACGTTAGAATTAACTGTCAGTTTTGCGTCGGATTCGAAAATCTAGACTCACAGGAGATCGACCATAAGGTGCCCGAGGCAGCAATAGACCCTTGGAGACAGGTCGGCCGGAGGACGATGTATTGAATCGCGACGCTATTTGTGTGTTCCATCGTCATTTTCAGGCTCTGAACGTTACAATTAACTGTCAGTTTTGCGTCGGATTCGAAAATCTAGACTCACAGGAGATCGACCATAAGGTGCCCGAGGCAGCAATAGACCCTTGGAGACAGGTCGGCCGGAGGACGATGTATTGAATCGCGACGGGATTTGTGTGTTCCATCGTCATTAACAGGCTCTGAACGTTACAATTAACTGTCAGTTTTGCGTCGGATTCGAAAATCTAGACTCACAGGAGATCGACCATAAGGTGCCCGAGGCAGCAATAGACTCTTGGAGACAGGTCGGCCGGAGGACGATGTATTGAATCGCGACGCAATTTGTGTGTTCCATCGTCATTAACAGGCTCTGAACGTTACAATTAACTGTCAGTTTTGCGTCGGATTCGAAAATCTAGACTCACAGGAGAACGACCATAAGGTGCCCGAGGCAGCACTAGACCCTTGGAGACAAGTCGGCTGGAGGACGATGTATTGAATCGCGACGCGATTTGTGTGTTCCATCGTCATTAACAGGCTCTGAACGTTACAATCAACTGTCAGTTTTGCGTCGGATTCGAAAATCTAGACTCACAGGAGAACGACCATAAGGTGCCCGAGGGAGCAATAGACCCTGGGAGACAGGTCGGCCGGAGGACGATGTATTGAATCGCGACGCAATTTGTGTGTTCCATCGTCATGAACAGGCTCTGAACCTTACAATTAACTATCAGTTTTGCGTCGGATTCGATAATCTAGACTCACAGGAGATCGACCATAAGGTGCCCGAGGCAGCACTAGACCCTTGGAGACAGGTCGGCCGGAGGACGATGTATTGAATCGCGACGCGATTTGTGTGTTCCATCGTCATTAACAGGCTCTGAACGTTACAATTAACTGTCAGTTTTGCGTCGGGTTCGAAAATCTAGACTCACAGGAGATCGACCATAAGGTGCCCGAGGCAGCAATAGACCCTTGGAGACAGGTCGGCCGGAGGACGATGTATTGAATCGCGACGGGATTTGTGTGTTCCATCGTCATTAACAGGCTCTGAACGTTACAATTAACTGTCAGTTTTGCGTCGGATTCGAAAATCTAGACTCAGAGGAGAACGACCATAAGGTGCCCGAGGCAGCAATAGACCCTTGGAGACAGGTCGGACGGAGGACGATGTATTGAATCGCGACGCGATTTGTGTGTTCCATTGTCATTAATTGGCTCTGAACGTTACAATTAACTGTCAGTTTTGCGTCGGATTCGAAAATCTAGACTCACAGGAGAACGACCATAAGGTGCCCGAGGCAGCACTAGACCCTTGGAGACAAGTCGGCTGGAGGACGATGGATTGAATCGCGACGCGATTTGTGTTTTCCATCGTCATTAACAGGCTCTGAACGTTACAATCAACTGTCAGTTTTGCGTCGGATTCGAAAATCTAGACTCACAGGAGAACGACCATAAGGTGAACGAGGCAGCAATAGACCCTTGGAGACAGGTCGGCCGGAGGACAATGTATTGAATCGCGACGCAATTTGTGTGTTCCATCGTCATTAACAGGCTCTGAACCCTACAATTAACTGTCAGTTTTGCGTCGGATTCGAAAATCTAGACTCACAGGAGAACGACCATAAGGTGCCCGAGGCAGCGCTAGACCCTTGGAGACAAGTCGGCTGGAGGACGATGTATTGAATCGCGACGCGATTTGTGTGTTCCATCGTCATTAACAGGCTCTGAACGTTACAATCAACTGTCAGTTTTGCGTCGGATTCGAAAATCTAGACTCACAGGAGAACGACCATAAGGTGCCCGAGGCAGCAATAGACCCTTGGAGACAGGTCGGCCGGAGGACGATGTATTGAATCGCGACGCAATTTGTGTGTTCCATCGTCATTAACAGGCTCTGAACGTTACAATTAACTGTCAGTTTTGCGTCGGATTCGAAAATCTAGACTCACAGGAGAACGACCATAAGGTGCCCGAGGGAGCAATAGACCCTGGGAGACAGGTCGGCCGGAGGACGATGTATTGAATCGCGACGCAATTTGTGTGTTCCATCGTCATGAACAGGCTCTGAACCTTACAATTAACTATCAGTTTTGCGTCGGATTTGAAAATCTAGACTCACAGGAGATCGACCATAAGGTGGCCGAGGCAGCAATAGACCCTTGGAGACAGGTCGGCCGGAGGACGATGTATTGAATCGCGACGGGATTTGTGTGTTCCATCGTCATTAACAGGCTCTGAACGTTAGAATTAACTGTCAGTTTTGCGTCGGATTCGAAAATCTAGACTCACAGGAGATCGACCATAAGGTGCCCGAGGCAGCAATAGACCCTTGGAGACAGGTCGGCCGGAGGACGATGTATTGAATCGCGACGCTATTTGTGTGTTCCATCGTCATTTTCAGGCTCTGAACGTTACAATTAACTGTCAGTTTTGCGTCGGATTCGAAAATCTAGACTCACAGGAGATCGACCATAAGGTGCCCGAGGCAGCAATAGACCCTTGGAGACAGGTCGGCCGGAGGACGATGTATTGAATCGCGACGGGATTTGTGTGTTCCATCGTCATTAACAGGCTCTGAACGTTACAATTAACTGTCAGTTTTGCGTCGGATTCGAAAATCTAGACTCACAGGAGATCGACCATAAGGTGCCCGAGGCAGCAATAGACTCTTGGAGACAGGTCGGCCGGAGGACGATGTATTGAATCGCGACGCAATTTGTGTGTTCCATCGTCATTAACAGGCTCTGAACGTTACAATTAACTGTCAGTTTTGCGTCGGATTCGAAAATCTAGACTCACAGGAGAACGACCATAAGGTGCCCGAGGCAGCACTAGACCCTTGGAGACAAGTCGGCTGGAGGACGATGTATTGAATCGCGACGCGATTTGTGTGTTCCATCGTCATTAACAGGCTCTGAACGTTACAATCAACTGTCAGTTTTGCGTCGGATTCGAAAATCTAGACTCACAGGAGAACGACCATAAGGTGCCCGAGGGAGCAATAGACCCTGGGAGACAGGTCGGCCGGAGGACGATGTATTGAATCGCGACGCAATTTGTGTGTTCCATCGTCATGAACAGGCTCTGAACCTTACAATTAACTATCAGTTTTGCGTCGGATTCGAAAATCTAGACTCACAGGAGATCGACCATAAGGTGCCCGAGGCAGCACTAGACCCTTGGAGACAGGTCGGCCGGAGGACGATGTATTGAATCGCGACGGGATTTGTGTGTTCCATCGTCATTAACAGGCTCTGAACGTTATAAATTAACTGTCAGTTTTGCGTCGGATTCGAAAATCTAGACTCACAGGAGATCGACCATAAGGTGCCCGAGGCAGCAATAGACCCTTGGAGACAGGTCGGCCGGAGGACGATGTATTGAATCGCGACGCGATTTGTGTGTTCCATTGTCATTAATTGGCTCTGAACGTTACAATTATCTGTCAGTTTTGCGTCGGATTCGAAAATCTAGACTCATAGGAGAACGACCATAAGGTGTCCGAGGCAGCACTAGACCCTTGGAGACAAGTCGGCTGGAGGACGATGTATTGAATCCCGACGAAATTTGTGTGTTCCATCGTCATTAACAGGCTCTGAACGTTACAATTAACTGTCAGTTTTGCGTCGGATTCGAAAATCTAGACTCACAGGAGAACGACCATAAGGTGCCCGAGGCAGCAATAGACCCTTGGAGACAGGTCGGCCGGAGGACTATGTATTGAATCGCGACGCAATTTGTGTGTTCCATTGTCATTAAGAGGCTCTGAACCTTACGATTAACTGTCAGTTTTGCGTCGCATTCGAAAATCTAGACTCACAGGAGAACGACAATAAGGTGCCCGAGGCAGCACTAGACCCTTGGAGACAAGTCGGCTGGAGGACGATGTATTGAATCGCGACGCGATTTGTGAGTTCCATTGTCATTTACAGGCTCTGAACGTTACAATTAACTGCCAGTTTTGCGTCGGATTCGAAAATCTAGACTCACAGGAGATCGACCATAAGGTGCCCGAGGCAGCAATAGACCCTTGGAGACAGGTCGGCCGGAGGACGATGTATTGAATCGCGACGCGATTTGTGTGTTCCATCGTCATTTTCAGGCTCTGAACGTTACAATTAACTGTCAGTTTTGCGTCGGATTCGAAAATCTAGACTCACAGGAGATCGACCATAAGGTGCCCGAAGCAGCAATAGACCCTTGGAGACAGGTCGGCCGGAGGACGATGTATTGAATCGCGACGCAATTTGTGTGTTCCATCGTCATTAACAGGCTCTGAACCTTACAATTAACTGTCAGTTTTGCGTCGGATTCGAAAATCTAGACACACAGGAGATCGACCATAAGGTGCCCGAGGCCGCAATAGACCCTTGGAGACAGTTCGGCCGGAGGACGATGTATTGAATCGCGACGCGATTTGTGTGTTCCATCGTCATTAACAGGCTCTGAACGTTACAATTAACTGTCAGTTTTGCGTCGGATTCGAAAATCTAGTCTCACAGGAGATCGACCATAAGGTGCCCGAGGCAGCAATAGACCCTTGGAGACAGGTCGGCCGGAGAACGATGTATTGAATCGCGACGGGATTTGTGAGTTCCATCGTCATTAACAGGCTCTGAACGTTACAAGTAACTGTCAGTTTTGCGTCGGATTCGAAAATCTAGACTCACAGGAGATCGACCATAAGGTGCCCGAGGCAGCAATAGACCCTTGGAGACAGGTCGGCCGGAGGACGATGTATTGAATCGCGACGCGATTTGTGTGTTCCATTGTCATTAATTGGCACTGAACGTTACAATTAACTGTCAGTTTTGCGTCGGATTCGAAAATCTAGACTCACAGGAGAACGACCATACGGTGTCCGAGGCAGCACTAGACCCTTGGAGACAAGTCGGCTGGAGGACGATGTATTGAATCGCGACGCGATTTGTGTGTTCCATCGTCATTAACAGGCTCTGAACGTTACAATTAACTATCAGTTTTGCGTCGGATTCGAAAATCTAGACTTACAGGAGAACGACCATAAGGTGCCCGAGGCAGCAATAGAACCTTGGAGACAGGTCGGCTGGAGGACGATGTATTGAATCGCGACGCGATTTGTGTGTTCCATTGTCATTAAGAGGCTCTGAACCTTACGATTAACTGTCAGTTTTGCGTCGGATTCGAAAATCTAGAGTCACAGGTGATCGACCATAAGGTGCCCGAGGCAGCAATAGACCCTTAGAGACAGGTCGGCCGGAGGACGATGTATTGAATCGCGACGCGATTTGTGTGTTCCATCGTCATTAACAGGCTCTGAACGTTACAATTAACTGTCAGTTTTGCGTCGGGTTCGAAAATCTAGACTCACAGGAGATCGACCATAAGGTGCCCGAGGCACCAATAGACCCTTGGAGACAGGTCGGCCGGAGGACGATGTATTGAATCGCGACGGGATTTGTGTGTTCCATCGTCATTAACAGGCTCTGAACGTTACAATTAACTGTCACTTTTGCGTCGGATTCGAAAATCTAGACTCACAGGAGATCGACCATAAGGTGCCCGAGGCAGCAATAGACCCTTGGAGATAGGTCGGCCGGAGGACGATGTATTGAATCGCGACGCGATTCGTGTGTTCCATTGTCATTAATTGGCTCTGAACGTTACAATTAACTGTCAGTTTTGCGTCGGATTCGAAAATCTAGACTCACAGGAGAACGACCATAAGGTGTCCGAGGCAGCACTAGACCCTTGGAGACAAGTCGGCTGGAGGACGATGTATTGAATCGCGACGAAATTTGTGTGTTCCATCGTCATTAACAGGCTCTGAACGTTACAATTAACTGTCAGTTTTGCGTCGACCATAAGGTGCCCGAGGCAGCAATAGACCCTTGGAGACAGGTCGGCCGGAGGACGATGTATTAAATCGCGATGCGATTTGTGTGTTCCATCGTCATTAACAGGCTCTGAACGTTACAATTAACTGTCAGTTTTTTGTCGGATTCGAAAATCTAGACTCACAGGAGATCGACCATAAGGTGCCCGAGGCAGCAATAGACCCTTGGAGACACGTCGGCCGGAGGACGATGTATTGAATCGCGACGGGATTTGTGTGTTCCATCGTCATTAACAGGCTCTGAACGTTACAATTAACTGTCAGTTTTGCGGTGGATTCGAAAATCTAGACTCACAGGAGATCGACCATAAGGTGCCCGAGGCAGCAATAGACCCTTGGAGACAGGTCGGCCGGAGGACGATGTATTGAATCGCGACGGGATTTGTGTGTTCCATCGTCATTAACAGGCTCTGAACGTTACAATTAACTGTCAGTTTTGCGTCGGATTCGAAAATCTAGACTCACAGGAGATCGACCATAAGGTGCCCGAGGCAGCAATAGACTCTTGGAGACAGGTCGGCCGGAGGACGATGTATTGAATCGCGACGCAATTTGTGTGTTCCATCGTCATTAACAGGCTCTGAACCTTACAATTAACTGTCAGTTTTGCGTCGGATTCGAAAATCTAGACTCACAGGAGAACGACCATAAGGTGCCCGAGGCAGCACTAGACCCTTGGAGACAAGTCGGCTGGAGGACGATGGATTGAATCGCGACGCGATTTGTGTGTTCCATCGTCATTAACAGGCTCTGAACGTTACAATCAACTGTCAGTTTTGCGTCGGATTCGAAAATCTAGACTCACAGGAGAACGACCATAAGGTGAACGAGGCAGCAATAGATCCTTGGAGACAGGTCGGCCGGAGGACGATGTATTGAATCGCGACGAAATTTGTGTGTTCCATCGTCATTAACAGGCTCTGAACGTTACAATTAACTGTCAGTTTTGCGTCGGATTCGAAAATCTAGACTCACAGGAGAACGACCATAAGGTGCCCGAGGCAGCACTAGACCCTTGGAGACAAGTCGGCTGGAGGACGATGGATTGAATCGCGACGCGATTTGTGTGTTCCATCGTCATTAACAGGCTCTGAACGTTACAATCAACTGTCAGTTTTGCGTCGGATTCGAAAATCTAGACTCACAGGAGAACGACCATAAGGTGAACGAGGCAGCAATAGACCCTTGGAGACAGGTCGGCCGGAGGACAATGTATTGAATCGCGACGCAATTTGTGTGTTCCATCGTCATTAACAGGCTCTGAACGTTACAATTAACTGTCAGTTTTGCGTCGGATTCGAAAATCTAGACTCACAGGAGAACGACCATAAGGTGCCCGAGGCAGCACTAGACCCTTGGAGACAAGTTGGCTGGAGGACGATGTATTGAATCGCGACGCGATTTGTGTGTTCCATCGTCATTAACAGGCTCTGAACGTTACAATCAACTGTCAGTTTTGCGTCGGATTCGAAAATCTAGATTCACAGGAGAACGACCATAAGGTGCCCGAGGCAGCAATAGACCCTTGGAGATAGGTCGGCCGGAGGACCATGTATTGAATCGCGACGCAATTTGTGTGTTCCATCGTCATTAACAGGCTCTGAACGTTACAATTAACTGTCAGTTTTGCGTCGGATTCGAAAATCTAGACTCACAGGAGAACGACCATAAGGTGCCCGAGGGAGCAATAGACCCTGGGAGACAGGTCGGCCGGAGGACGATGTATTGAATCGCGACGCAATTTGTGTGTTCCATCGTCATGAACAGGCTCTGAACCTTACAATTAACTGTCAGTTTTGCGTCGGATTTGAAAATCTAGACTCACAGGAGATCGACCATAAGGTGGCCGAGGCAGCAATAGACCCTTGGAGACAGGTCGGCCGGAGGACGATGTATTGAATCGCGACGCAATTTGTGTGTTCCATCGTCATTAACAGGCTCTGAACGTTACAATTAACTGTCAGTTTTGCGTCGGATTTGAAAATCTAGACTCACAGGAGAACGACCATAAGGTGCCCGAGGGAGCAATAGACCCTTGGAGACAGGTCGGCCGGAGGACGATGTATTGAATCGCGACGCGATTTGTGTGTTCCATCGTCATTAACAGGCTCTGAACGTTACAATTAACTGTCAGTTTTGCGTCGGGTTCGAAAATCTAGACTCACAGGAGATCGACCATAAGGTGCCCGAGGCAGCAATAGACCCTTGGAGACAGGTCGGCCGGAGGACGATGTATTGAATCGCGACGGGATTTGTGTGTTCCATCGTCATTAACAGGCTCTGAACGTTACAATTAACTGTCAGTTTTGCGTCGGATTCGAAAATCTAGACTCACAGGAGATCGACCATAAGGTGCCCGAGGCAGCAATAGACTCTTGGAGACAGGTCGGCCGGAGGACGATGTATTGAATCGCGACGCAATTTGTGTGTTCCATCGTCATTAACAGGCTCTGAACGTTACAATTAACTGTCAGTTTTGCGTCGGATTCGAAAATCTAGACTCACAGGAGAACGACCATAAGGTGCCCGAGGCAGCACTAGACCCTTGGAGACAAGTCGGCTGGAGGACGATGTATTGAATCGCGACGCGATTTGTGTGTTCCATCGTCATTAACAGGCTCTGAACGTTACAATCAACTGTCAGTTTTGCGTCGGATTCGAAAATCTAGACTCACAGGAGAACGACCATAAGGTGCCCGAGGGAGCAATAGACCCTGGGAGACAGGTCGGCCGGAGGACGATGTATTGAATCGCGACGCGATTTGTGTGTTCCATCGTCATTAACAGGCTCTGAACGTTACAATTAACTGTCAGTTTCGCGTCGGGTTCGAAAATCTAGACTCACAGGAGATCGACCATAAGGTGCCCGAGGCAGCAATAGACCCTTGGAGACAGGTCGGCCGGAGGACGATGTATTGAATCGCGACGGGATTTGTGTGTTCCATCGTCATTAACAGGCTCTGAACGTTATAAATTAACTGTCAGTTTTGCGTCGGATTCGAAAATCCAGTCTCACAGGAGATCGACCATAAGGTGCCCGAGGCAGCAATAGACCCTTGGAGACAGGTCGGCCGGAGGACGATGTACTGAATCGCGACGGGATTTGTGTGTTCCATCGTCATTAACAGGCTCTGAACGTTACAATTAACTGTCAGTTTTGCGTCGGATTCGAAAATCTAGACTCACAGGAGATCGACCATAAGGTGCCCGAGGCAGCAATAGACCCTTGGAGACAGGTCGGCCGGAGGACGATGTATTGAATCGCGACGCAATTTGTGTGTTCCATTGTCATTTAGATGCTCTGAACCTTACAATTAACTGTCAGTTTTGCGTCGGATTCGAAAATCTAGACTCACAGAGGAACGACCATAAGGTGCCCGAGGCAGCACTAGACCCTTGGAGACAAATCGGCTGGAGGACGATGTATTGAATCGCGACGCGATTTGTGTGTTCCATCGTCATTAACAGGCTCTGAACGTTACAATTAACTGTCAGTTTTGCGTCGGATTCGAAAATCTAGACTCACTGGAGAACGACCAT
The DNA here is from genome assembly GCF_023898315.1 of Schistocerca nitens. Classification (NCBI taxonomy): domain Eukaryota; kingdom Metazoa; phylum Arthropoda; class Insecta; order Orthoptera; family Acrididae; genus Schistocerca; species Schistocerca nitens. The sequence continues at coordinate 1,196,463,925 of NC_064615.1, read as the reverse complement.
AAGGTGCACGAGGCAGCAATAGACCCTTGGAGACAGGTCGGCCGGAGGACGATGTATTGAAGCGCGACGGGATTTGTGTGTTCCATCGTCATTAACAGGCTCTGAACGTTACAATTAACTGTCAGTTTTGCGTCGGATTCGAAAATCTAGACTCACAGGACATCGACCATAAGGTGCCCGAGGCAGCAATAGACCCTTGGAGACAAGTCGGCTGGAGGACGATGTATTGAATCGCGACGCAATTTGTGTGTTCCATCGTCATTAACAGGCTCTGAACGTTACAATTAACTGCGTCGGATTCGAAATTCTAGACTCACAGGAGATCGACCATAAGGTGAACGAGGCAGCAATGGACCCTTGGAGACATGTCGGCCGGAGGACGATGCATTGAATCGCGACGCGATTTGTGTGTTCCATTGTCATTAAGAGGCTCTGAACCTTACAATTAACTGTCAGTTTTGCGTCGGATTCGAAAATCTAGACTCACAGGAGGACGACCATACGGTGTCCGAGGCAGCACTAGACCCTTGGAGACAAGTCGGCTGGAGGACGATGTATTGAATCGCGACGCAATTTGTGTGTTCCATCGTCATGAAGAGGCTCTGAACGTTACAATTAACTGTCAGTTTTGCGTCGGATTCGAAAATCTAGACTCACAGGAGATCGACCATAAGGTGCCCGAGGCAGCAATAGACCCTTGGAGACAGGTCGGCCGGAGGACGATGTATTGAATCGCGACGGGATTTGTGTGTTCCATCGTCATTAACAGGCTCTGAACGTTACAATTAACTGTCAGTTTTGCGTCGGATTCGAAAATCTAGACTCACAGGAGATCGACCATAAGGTGCCCGAGGCAGCAATAGACCCTTGGAGACAAGTCGGCCGGAGGACGATGTATTGAATCGCGACGCAATTTGTGTGTTCCATCGTCATTACAGGCTCTGAACGTTACAATTAACTATCAGTTTTGCGTCGGATTCGAAAATCTAGACTCACAGGAGAACGACCATAAGGTGCCCGAGGCAGCAATAGAACCTTGGAGACAGGTCGGCTGGAGGACGATGTATTGAATCGCGACGCGATTTGTGTGTTCCATTGTCATTAAGAGGCTCTGAACCTTACGATTAACTGTCAGTTTTGCGTCGGATTCGAAAATCTAGAGTCACAGGTGATCGACCATAAGGTGCCCGAGGCAGCAATAGACCCTTGGAGACAGGTCGGCCGGAGGACGATGTATTGAATCGCGATGCGATTTGTGTGTTCCATCGTCATTAACAGGCTCTGAACGTTACAATTAACTGTCAGTTTAGCGTCGGGTTCGAAAATCTAGACTCACAGGAGATCGACCATAAGGTGCCCGAGGCACCTATAGACCCTTGGAGACAGGTCGGCCGGAGGACGATGTATTGAATCGCGACGGGATTTGTGTGTTCCATCGTCATTAACAGGCTCTGAACGTTACAATTAACTGTCACTTTTGCGTCGGATTCGAAAATCTAGACTCACAGGAGATCGACCATAAGGTGCCCGAGGCAGCAATAGACCCTTGGAGATAGGTCGGCCGGAGGACCATGTATTGAATCGCGACGCGATTCGTGTGTTCCATTGTTTTAATTGGCTCTGAACGTTACAATTAACTGTCAGTTTTGCGTCGGATTCGAAAATCTAGACTCACAGGAGAACGACCATAAGGTGCCCGAGGCAGCAATAGACCCTTGGAGACAGGTCGGCCGGAGGACTATGTATTGAATCGCGACGCAATTTGTGTGTTCCATTGTCATTAAGAGGCTCTGAACCTTACGATTAACTGTCAGTTTTGCGTCGCATTCGAAAATCTAGACTCACAGGAGAACGACAATAAGGTGCCCGAGGCAGCACTAGACCCTTGGAGACAAGTCGGCTGGAGGACGATGTATTGAATCGCGACGCGATTTGTGAGTTCCATTGTCATTTACAGGCTCTGAACGTTACAATTAACTGCCAGTTTTGCGTCGGATTCGAAAATCTAGACTCACAGGAGATCGACCATAAGGTGCCCGAGGCAGCAATAGACCCTTGGAGACAGGTCGGCCGGAGGACGATGTATTGAATCGCGACGCGATTTGTGTGTTCCATTGTCATTTTCAGGCTCTGAACGTTACAATTAACTGTCAGTTTTGCGTCGGATTCGAAAATCTAGACTCACAGGAGATCGACCATAAGGTGCCCGAAGCAGCAATAGACCCTTGGAGACAGGTCGGCCGGAGGACGATGTATTGAATCGCGACGCAATTTGTGTGTTCCATCGTCATTAACAGGCTCTGAACCTTACAATTAACTGTCAGTTTTGCGTCGGATTCGAAAATCTAGACACACAGGAGATCGACCATAAGGTGCCCGAGGCCGCAATAGACCCTTGGAGACAGTTCGGCCGGAGGACGATGTATTGAATCGCGACGCGATTTGTGTGTTCCATCGTCATTAACAGGCTCTGAACGTTACAATTAACTGTCAGTTTTGCGTCGGATTCGAAAATCTAGTCTCACAGGAGATCGACCATAAGGTGCCCGAGGCAGCAATAGACCCTTGGAGACAGGTCGGCCGGAGAACGATGTATTGAATCGCGACGGGATTTGTGAGTTCCATCGTCATTAACAGGCTCTGAACGTTACAATAAACTGTCAGTTTTGCGTCGGATTCGAAAATCTAGACTCACAGGAGATCGACCATAAGGTGCCCGAGGCTGCAATAGACCCTTGGAGACAGGTCGGCCGGAGGACGATGTATTGAATCGCGACGCGATTTGTGTGTTCCATTGTCATTAATTGGCTCTGAACGTTACAATTAACTGTCAGTTTTGCGTCGGATTCGAAAATCTAGACTCACAGGAGAACGACCATACGGTGTCCGAGGCAGCACTAGACCCTTGGAGACAAGTCGGCTGGAGGACGATGTATTGAATCGCGACGCGATTTGTGTGTTCCATCGTCATTAACAGGCTCTGAACGTTACAATTAACTATCAGTTTTGCGTCGGATTCGAAAATCTAGACTCACAGGAGAACGACCATAAGGTGCCCGAGGCAGCAATAGAACCTTGGAGACAGGTCGGCTGGAGGACGATGTATTGAATCGCGACGCGATTTGTGTGTTCCATTGTCATTAAGAGGCTCTGAACCTTACGATTAACTGTCAGTTTTGCGTCGGATTCGAAAATCTAGAGTCACAGGTGATCGACCATAAGGTGCCCGAGGCAGCAATAGACCCTTGGAGACAGGTCGGCCGGAGGACGATGTATTGAATCGCGACGCGATTTGTGTGTTCCATCGTCATTAACAGGCTCTGAACGTTACAATTAACTGTCAGTTTTGCGTCGGATTCGAAAATCTAGACTCAGAGGAGAACGACCATAAGGTGCCCGAGGCAGCAATAGACCCTTGGAGACAGGTCGGCCGGAGGACTATGTATTGAATCGCGACGCAATTTGTGTGTTCCATTGTCATTAAGAGGCTCTGAACCTTACGATTAACTGTCAGTTTTGCGTCGCATTCGAAATTCTAGACTCACAGGAGAACGACAATAAGGTGCCCGAGGCAGCACTAGACCCTTGGAGACAAGTCGGCTGGAGGACGATGTATTGAATCGCGACGCGATTTGTGAGTTCCATTGTCATTTACAGGCTCTGAACGTTACAATTAACTGCCAGTTTTGCGTCGGATTCGAAAATCTAGACTCACAGGAGATCGACCATAAGGTGCCCGAGGCAGCAATAGACCCTTGGAGACAGGTCGGCCGGAGGACGATGTATTGAATCGCGACGCGATTTGTGTGTTCCATTGTCATTTTCAGGCTCTGAACGTTACAATTAACTGTCAGTTTTGCGTCGGATTCGAAAATCTAGACTCACAGGAGATCGACCATAAGGTGCCCGAAGCAGCAATAGACCCTTGGAGACAGGTCGGCCGGAGGACGATGTATTGAATCGCGACGCAATTTGTGTGTTCCATCGTCATTAACAGGCTCTGAACCTTACAATTAACTGTCAGTTTTGCGTCGGATTCGAAAATCTAGACACACAGGACATCGACCATAAGGTGCCCGAGGCCGCAATAGACCCTTGGAGACAGTTCGGCCGGAGGACGATGTATTGAATCGCGACGCGATTTGTGTGTTCCATCGTCATTAACAGGCTCTGAACGTTACAATTAACTGTCAGTTTTGCGTCGGATTCGAAAATCTAGTCTCACAGGAGATCGACCATAAGGTGCCCGAGGCAGCAATAGACCCTTGGAGACAGGTCGGCCGGAGAACGATGTATTGAATCGCGACGGGATTTGTGAGTTCCATCGTCATTAACAGGCTCTGAACGTTACAATTAACTGTCAGTTTTGCGTCGGATTCGAAAATCTAGACTCACAGGAGATCGACCATAAGGTGCCCGAGGCAGCAATAGACCCTTGGAGACAGGTCGGCCGGAGGACGATGTATTGAATCGCGACGCGATTTGTGTGTTCCATTGTCATTAATTGGCTCTGAACGTTACAATTAACTGTCAGTTTTGCGTCGGATTCGAAAATCTAGACTCACAGGAGAACGACCATACGGTGTCCGAGGCAGCACTAGACCCTTGGAGACAAGTCGGCTGGAGGACGATGTATTGAATCGCGACGCGATTTGTGTGTTCCATCGTCATTAACAGGCTCTGAACGTTACAATTAACTATCAGTTTTGCGTCGGATTCGAAAATCTAGACTCACAGGAGAACGACCATAAGGTGCCCGAGGCAGCAATAGAACCTTGGAGACAGGTCGGCCGGAGAACGATGTATTGAATCGCGACGGGATTTGTGAGTTCCATCGTCATTAACAGGCTCTGAACGTTACAATTAACTGTCAGTTTTGCGTCGGATTCGAAAATCTAGACTCACAGGAGATCGACCATAAGGTGCCCGAGGCAGCAATAGACTCTTGGAGACAGGTCGGCCGGAGGACGATGTATTGAATCGCGACGCGATTTGTGTGTTCCATTGTCATTAATTGGCTCTGAACGTTACAATTAACTGTCAGTTTTGCGTCGGATTCGAAAATCTAGACTCACAGGAGAACGACCATAGGGTGTCCGAGGCAGCACTAGACCCTTGGAGACAGTTCGGCAGGAGGACGATGTATTGAATCGCGACGCGATTTGTGTGTTCCATCGTCATTAACAGGCTCTGAACGTTACAATTAATTGCGGTGGATTCGAAATTCTAGACTCACAGGAGATCGACCATAAGGTGCCCGAGGCAGCAGTAGACCCTTGGAGACAGGTCGGCCGGAGGACGATGTATTGAATCGCGACGCGATTTGTGTGTTCCATTGTCATTAAGAGGCTCTGAACCTTACAATTAACTGTCAGTTTTGCGTCGGATTCGAAAATCTAGACTCACAGGAGAACGACCATACGGTGTCCGAGGCAGCACTAGACCCTTGGAGACAGGTCGGCCGGAGAACGATGTATTGAATCGCGACGGGATTTGTGAGTTCCATCGTCATTAACAGGCTCTGAACGTTACATTTAACTGTCAGTTTTGCGTCGGATTCGAAAATCTAGACTCACAGGAGAACGACCATAAGGTGTCCGAGGCAGCACTAGACCCTTGGAGACAAGTCGGCTGGAGGACGATGTATTGAATCGCGACGAAATTTGTGTGTTCCATCGTCATTAACAGGCTCTGAACGTTACAATTAACTGTCAGTTTTGCGTCGGATTCCAAAATCTAGACTCAGAGGAGAACGACCATAAGGTGCCCGAGGCAGCAATAGACCCTTGGAGACAGGTCGGCCGGAGGACGATGTATTGAATCGCGACGCAATTTGTGTGTTCCATTGTCATTAAGAGGCTCTGAACCTTACGATTAACTGTCAGTTTTGCGTCGCATTCGAAAATCTAGACTCACACGAGAACGACTATAAGGTGCCCGAGGCAGCACTAGACCCTTGGAGACAAGTCGGCTGGAGGACGATGTATTGAATCGCGACGCGATTTGTGAGTTCCATTGTCATTTACAGGCTCTGAATGTTACAATTAACTGTCAGGTTTGCGTCGGATTCGAAAATCTAGACTCACAGGAGATCGATCATAAGGTGCCCGAGGCAGCAATAGACCCTTGGAGACAGGTCGGCCGGAGGACGCTGGATTGAATCGCGACGCAATTTGTGTGTTCCATCGTCATTAACAGGCTCTGAACCTTACAATTAACTGTCAGTTTTGCGTCGGATTCGAAAATCTAGACTCACAGAGGAACGACCATAAGGTGCCCGAGGCAGCACTAGACCCTTGGAGACAAATCGGCTGGAGGACGATGTATTGAATCGCGACGCGATTTGTGTGTTCCATCGTCATTAAGAGGCTCTGAACGTTACAATTAACTGTCAGTTTTGCGTTGGATTCGAAAATCTAGACTCACAGGAGAACGACCATAAGGTGCCCGAGGCAGCAATAGACCCTTGGAGACAGGTCGGCCGGAGGACGCTGTATTGAATCGCGACGCAATTTGTGTGTTCCATCGTCATTAACAGGCTCTGAACCTTACAATTAACTGTCAGTTTTGCGTCGGATTCGAAAATCTAGACTCACAGGAGATCGACCATAAGGTGCCCGAGGCAGCAATAGACCCTTGGAGACAGGTCGGCCGGAGGACGATGTATTGAATCGCGACGCGATTTGTGTGTTCCATCGTCATTAACAGGCTCTGAACGTTACAATTAACTGTCAGTTTTGCGTCGGATTCGAAAATCTAGACTCACAGGAGATCGACGATAAGGTGCCCGAGGCAGCAATAGACCCTTGGAGACAGGTCGGCCGGAGGACGATGTATTGAATCGCGACGGGATTTGTGTGTTCCATCGTCATTAACAGGCTCTGAACGTTACAATTAACTGTCAGTTTTGCGTCGGATTCGAAAATCTAGACTCACAGGAGATCGACCATAAGGTGCCCGAGGCAGCAATAGACTCTTGGAGACAGGTCGGCCGGAGGACGATGTATTGAATAGCGACGCAATTTGTGTGTTCCATCGTCATTAACAGGCTCTGAACCTTACAATTAACTGTCAGTTTTGCGTCGGATTCGAAAATCTAGACTCACAGGAGAACGACCATAAGGTGCCCGAGGCAGCACTAGACCCTTGGAGACAAGTCGGCTGGAGGACGATGGATTGAATCGCGACGCGATTTGTGTGTTCCATCGTCATTAACAGGCTCTGAACGTTACAATCAACTGTCAGTTTTGCGTCGGATTCGAAAATCTAGACTCACAGGGGAACGACCATAAGGTGAACGAGGCAGCAATAGACCCTTGGAGACAGGTCGGCCGGAGGACAATGTATTGAATCGCGACGCAATTTGTGTGTTCCATCGTCATTAACAGGCTCTGAACCTTACAATTAACTGTCAGTTTTGCGTCGGATTCGAAAATCTAGACTCACAGGAGAACGACCATAAGGTGCCCGAGGCAGCACTAGACCCTTGGAGACAAGTCGGCTGGAGGACGATGTATTGAATCGCGACGCGATTTGTGTGTTCCATCGTCATTAACAGGCTCTGAACGTTACAATCAACTGTCAGTTTTGCGTCGGATTCGAAAATCTAGACTCACAGGAGAACGACCATAAGGTGCCCGAGGCAGCAATAGACCCTTGGAGACAGGTCGGCCGGAGGACGATGTATTGAATCGCGACGCAATTTGTGTGTTCCATCGTCATTAACAGGCTCTGAACGTTACAATTAACTGTCAGTTTTGCGTCGGATTCGAAAATCTAGACTCACAGGAGAACGACCATAAGGTGCCCGAGGGAGCAATAGACCCTGGGAGACAGGTCGGCCGGAGGACGATGTATTGAATCGCGACGCAATTTGTGTGTTCCATCGTCATCAACAGGCTCTGAACCTTACAATTAACTGTCAGTTTTGCGTCGGATTCGAAAATCTAGACTCACAGGAGATCGACCATAAGGTGGCCGAGGCAGCAATAGACCCTTGGAGACAGGTCGGCCGGAGGACGATGTATAGAATCGCGACGCGATTTGTGTGTTCCATCGTCATTAACAGGCTCTGAACGTTAGAATTAACTGTCAGTTTTGCGTCGGATTCGAAAATCTAGACTCACAGGAGATCGACCATAAGGTGCCCGAGGCAGCAATAGACCCTTGGAGACAGGTCGGCCGGAGGACGATGTATTGAATCGCGACGCTATTTGTGTGTTCCATCGTCATTAACAGGCTCTGAACGTTACAATTAACTGTCAGTTTTGCGTCGGATTTGAAAATCTAGACTCACAGGAGAACGACCATAAGGTGCCCGAGGGAGCAATAGACCCTTGGAGACAGGTCGGCCGGAGGACGATGTATTGAATCGCGACGCGATTTGTGTGTTCCATCGTCATTAACAGGCTCTGAACGTTACAATTAACTGTCAGTTTTGCGTCGGGTTCGAAAATCTAGACTCACAGGAGATCGACCATAAGGTGCCCGAGGCAGCAATAGACCCTTGGAGACAGGTCGGCCGGAGGACGATGTATTGAATCGCGACGGGATTTGTGTGTTCCATCGTCATTAACAGGCTCTGAACGTTACAATTAACTGTCAGTTTTGCGTCGGATTCGAAAATCTAGACTCACAGGAGATCGACCATAAGGTGCCCGAGGCAGCAATAGACTCTTGGAGACAGGTCGGCCGGAGGACGATGTATTGAATCGCGACGCAATTTGTGTGTTCCATCGTCATTAACAGGCTCTGAACGTTACAATTAACTGTCAGTTTTGCGTCGGATTCGAAAATCTAGACTCACAGGAGAACGACCATAAGGTGCCCGAGGCAGCACTAGACCCTTGGAGACAAGTCGGCTGGAGGACGATGTATTGAATCGCGACGCGATTTGTGTGTTCCATCGTCATTAACAGGCTCTGAACGTTACAATCAACTGTCAGTTTTGCGTCGGATTCGAAAATCTAGACTCACAGGAGAACGACCATAAGGTGCCCGAGGGAGCAATAGACCCTGGGAGACAGGTCGGCCGGAGGACGATGTATTGAATCGCGACGCGATTTGTGTGTTCCATCGTCATTAACAGGCTCTGAACGTTACAATTAACTGTCAGTTTCGCGTCGGGTTCGAAAATCTAGACTCACAGGAGATCGACCATAAGGTGCCCGAGGCAGCAATAGACCCTTGGAGACAGGTCGGCCGGAGGACGATGTATTGAATCGCGACGGGATTTGTGTGTTCCATCGTCATTAACAGGCTCTGAACGTTATAAATTAACTGTCAGTTTTGCGTCGGATTCGAAAATCCAGTCTCACAGGAGATCGACCATAAGGTGCCCGAGGCAGCAATAGACCCTTGGAGACAGGTCGGCCGGAGGACGATGTACTGAATCGCGACGGGATTTGTGTGTTCCATCGTCATTAACAGGCTCTGAACGTTACAATTAACTGTCAGTTTTGCGTCGGATTCGAAAATCTAGACTCACAGGAGATCGACCATAAGGTGCCCGAGGCAGCAATAGACCCTTGGAGACAGGTCGGCCGGAGGACGATGTATTGAATCGCGACGCAATTTGTGTGTTCCATTGTCATTTAGATGCTCTGAACCTTACAATTAACTGTCAGTTTTGCGTCGGATTCGAAAATCTAGACTCACAGAGGAACGACCATAAGGTGCCCGAGGCAGCACTAGACCCTTGGAGACAAATCGGCTGGAGGACGATGTATTGAATCGCGACGCGATTTGTGTGTTCCATCGTCATTAACAGGCTCTGAACGTTACAATTAACTGTCAGTTTTGCGTCGGATTCGAAAATCTAGACTCACTGGAGAACGACCATAAGGTGCACGAGGCAGCAATAGACCCTTGGAGACAGGTCGGCCGGAGGACGATGTATTGAGCGCGACGGGATTTGTGTGTTCCATCGTCATTAACAGGCTCTGAACGTTACAATTAACTGTCAGTTTTGCGTCGGATTCGAAAATCTAGACTCACAGGACATCGACCATAAGGTGCCCGAGGCAGCAATAGACCCTTGGAGACAAGTCGGCTGGAGGACGATGTATTGAATCGCGACGCAATTTGTGTGTTCCATCGTCATTAACAGGCTCTGAACGTTACAATTAACTGCGTCGGATTCGAAATTCTAGACTCACAGGAGATCGACCATAAGGTGAACGAGGCAGCAATGGACCCTTGGAGACATGTCGGCCGGAGGACGATGCATTGAATCGCGACGCGATTTGTGTGTTCCATTGTCATTAAGAGGCTCTGAACCTTACAATTAACTGTCAGTTTTGCGTCGGATTCGAAAATCTAGACTCACAGGAGGACGACCATACGGTGTCCGAGGCAGCACTAGACCCTTGGAGACAAGTCGGCTGGAGGACGATGTATTGAATCGCGACGCAATTTGTGTGTTCCATCGTCATGAAGAGGCTCTGAACGTTACAATTAACTGTCAGTTTTGCGTCGGATTCGAAAATCTAGACTCACAGGAGATCGACCATAAGGTGCCCGAGGCAGCAATAGACCCTTGGAGACAGGTCGGCCGGAGGACGATGTATTGAATCGCGACGGGATTTGTGTGTTCCATCGTCATTAACAGGCTCTGAACGTTACAATTAACTGTCAGTTTTGCGTCGGATTCGAAAATCTAGACTCACAGGAGATCGACCATAAGGTGCCCGAGGCAGCAATAGACCCTTGGAGACAAGTCGGCCGGAGGACGATGTATTGAATCGCGACGCAATTTGTGTGTTCCATCGTCATTACAGGCTCTGAACGTTACAATTAACTATCAGTTTTGCGTCGGATTCGAAAATCTAGACTCACAGGAGAACGACCATAAGGTGCCCGAGGCAGCAATAGAACCTTGGAGACAGGTCGGCTGGAGGACGATGTATTGAATCGCGACGCGATTTGTGTGTTCCATTGTCATTAAGAGGCTCTGAACCTTACGATTAACTGTCAGTTTTGCGTCGGATTCGAAAATCTAGAGTCACAGGTGATCGACCATAAGGTGCCCGAGGCAGCAATAGACCCTTGGAGACAGGTCGGCCGGAGGACGATGTATTGAATCGCGATGCGATTTGTGTGTTCCATCGTCATTAACAGGCTCTGAACGTTACAATTAACTGTCAGTTTAGCGTCGGGTTCGAAAATCTAGACTCACAGGAGATCGACCATAAGGTGCCCGAGGCACCTATAGACCCTTGGAGACAGGTCGGCCGGAGGACGATGTATTGAATCGCGACGGGATTTGTGTGTTCCATCGTCATTAACAGGCTCTGAACGTTACAATTAACTGTCACTTTTGCGTCGGATTCGAAAATCTAGACTCACAGGAGATCGACCATAAGGTGCCCGAGGCAGCAATAGACCCTTGGAGATAGGTCGGCCGGAGGACCATGTATTGAATCGCGACGCGATTCGTGTGTTCCATTGTTTTAATTGGCTCTGAACGTTACAATTAACTGTCAGTTTTGCGTCGGATTCGAAAATCTAGACTCACAGGAGAACGACCATAAGGTGCCCGAGGCAGCAATAGACCCTTGGAGACAGGTCGGCCGGAGGACTATGTATTGAATCGCGACGCAATTTGTGTGTTCCATTGTCATTAAGAGGCTCTGAACCTTACGATTAACTGTCAGTTTTGCGTCGCATTCGAAAATCTAGACTCACAGGAGAACGACAATAAGGTGCCCGAGGCAGCACTAGACCCTTGGAGACAAGTCGGCTGGAGGACGATGTATTGAATCGCGACGCGATTTGTGAGTTCCATTGTCATTTACAGGCTCTGAACGTTACAATTAACTGCCAGTTTTGCGTCGGATTCGAAAATCTAGACTCACAGGAGATCGACCATAAGGTGCCCGAGGCAGCAATAGACCCTTGGAGACAGGTCGGCCGGAGGACGATGTATTGAATCGCGACGCGATTTGTGTGTTCCATTGTCATTTTCAGGCTCTGAACGTTACAATTAACTGTCAGTTTTGCGTCGGATTCGAAAATCTAGACTCACAGGAGATCGACCATAAGGTGCCCGAAGCAGCAATAGACCCTTGGAGACAGGTCGGCCGGAGGACGATGTATTGAATCGCGACGCAATTTGTGTGTTCCATCGTCATTAACAGGCTCTGAACCTTACAATTAACTGTCAGTTTTGCGTCGGATTCGAAAATCTAGACACACAGGAGATCGACCATAAGGTGCCCGAGGCCGCAATAGACCCTTGGAGACAGTTCGGCCGGAGGACGATGTATTGAATCGCGACGCGATTTGTGTGTTCCATCGTCATTAACAGGCTCTGAACGTTACAATTAACTGTCAGTTTTGCGTCGGATTCGAAAATCTAGTCTCACAGGAGATCGACCATAAGGTGCCCGAGGCAGCAATAGACCCTTGGAGACAGGTCGGCCGGAGAACGATGTATTGAATCGCGACGGGATTTGTGAGTTCCATCGTCATTAACAGGCTCTGAACGTTACAATAAACTGTCAGTTTTGCGTCGGATTCGAAAATCTAGACTCACAGGAGATCGACCATAAGGTGCCCGAGGCAGCAATAGACCCTTGGAGACAGGTCGGCCGGAGGACGATGTATTGAATCGCGACGCGATTTGTGTGTTCCATTGTCATTAATTGGCTCTGAACGTTACAATTAACTGTCAGTTTTGCGTCGGATTCGAAAATCTAGACTCACAGGAGAACGACCATACGGTGTCCGAGGCAGCACTAGACCCTTGGAGACAAGTCGGCTGGAGGACGATGTATTGAATCGCGACGCGATTTGTGTGTTCCATCGTCATTAACAGGCTCTGAACGTTACAATTAACTATCAGTTTTGCGTCGGATTCGAAAATCTAGACTCACAGGAGAACGACCATAAGGTGCCCGAGGCAGCAATAGAACCTTGGAGACAGGTCGGCTGGAGGACGATGTATTGAATCGCGACGCGATTTGTGTGTTCCATTGTCATTAAGAGGCTCTGAACCTTACGATTAACTGTCAGTTTTGCGTCGGATTCGAAAATCTAGAGTCACAGGTGATCGACCATAAGGTGCCCGAGGCAGCAATAGACCCTTGGAGACAGGTCGGCCGGAGGACGATGTATTGAATCGCGACGCGATTTGTGTGTTCCATCGTCATTAACAGGCTCTGAACGTTACAATTAACTGTCAGTTTTGCGTCGGATTCGAAAATCTAGACTCAGAGGAGAACGACCATAAGGTGCCCGAGGCAGCAATAGACCCTTGGAGACAGGTCGGCCGGAGGACTATGTATTGAATCGCGACGCAATTTGTGTGTTCCATTGTCATTAAGAGGCTCTGAACCTTACGATTAACTGTCAGTTTTGCGTCGCATTCGAAATTCTAGACTCACAGGAGAACGACAATAAGGTGCCCGAGGCAGCACTAGACCCTTGGAGACAAGTCGGCTGGAGGACGATGTATTGAATCGCGACGCGATTTGTGAGTTCCATTGTCATTTACAGGCTCTGAACGTTACAATTAACTGCCAGTTTTGCGTCGGATTCGAAAATCTAGACTCACAGGAGATCGACCATAAGGTGCCCGAGGCAGCAATAGACCCTTGGAGACAGGTCGGCCGGAGGACGATGTATTGAATCGCGACGCGATTTGTGTGTTCCATTGTCATTTTCAGGCTCTGAACGTTACAATTAACTGTCAGTTTTGCGTCGGATTCGAAAATCTAGACTCACAGGAGATCGACCATAAGGTGCCCGAAGCAGCAATAGACCCTTGGAGACAGGTCGGCCGGAGCACGATGTATTGAATCGCGACGCAATTTGTGTGTTCCATCGTCATTAACAGGCTCTGAACCTTACAATTAACTGTCAGTTTTGCGTCGGATTCGAAAATCTAGACACACAGGAGATCGACCATAAGGTGCCCGAGGCCGCAATAGACCCTTGGAGACAGTTCGGCCGGAGGACGATGTATTGAATCGCGACGCGATTTGTGTGTTCCATCGTCATTAACAGGCTCTGAACGTTACAATTAACTGTCAGTTTTGCGTCGGATTCGAAAATCTAGTCTCACAGGAGATCGACCATAAGGTGCCCGAGGCAGCAATAGACCCTTGGAGACAGGTCGGCCGGAGAACGATGTATTGAATCGCTACGGGATTTGTGAGTTCCATCGTCATTAACAGGCTCTGAACGTTACAATTAACTGTCAGTTTTGCGTCGGATTCGAAAATCTAGACTCACAGGAGATCGACCATAAGGTGCCCGAGGCAGCAATAGACCCTTGGAGACAGGTCGGCCGGAGGACGATGTATTGAATCGCGACGCGATTTGTGTGTTCCATTGTCATTAATTGGCTCTGAACGTTACAATTAACTGTCAGTTTTGCGTCGGATTCGAAAATCTAGACTCACAGGAGAACGACCATACGGTGTCCGAGGCAGCACTAGACCCTTGGAGACAAGTCGGCTGGAGGACGATGTATTGAATCGCGACGCGATTTGTGTGTTCCATCGTCATTAACAGGCTCTGAACGTTACAATTAACTATCAGTTTTGCGTCGGATTCGAAAATCTAGACTCACAGGAGAACGACCATAAGGTGCCCGAGGCAGCAATAGAACCTTGGAGACAGGTCGGCCGGAGAACGATGTATTGAATCGCGACGGGATTTGTGAGTTCCATCGTCATTAACAGGCTCTGAACGTTACAATTAACTGTCAGTTTTGCGTCGGATTCGAAAATCTAGACTCACAGGAGATCGACCATAAGGTGCCCGAGGCAGCAATAGACTCTTGGAGACAGGTCGGCCGGAGGACGATGTATTGAATCGCGACGCGATTTGTGTGTTCCATTGTCATTAATTGGCTCTGAACGTTACAATTAACTGTCAGTTTTGCGTCGGATTCGAAAATCTAGACTCACAGGAGAACGACCATAGGGTGTCCGAGGCAGCACTAGACCCTTGGAGACAGTTCGGCAGGAGGACGATGTATTGAATCGCGACGCGATTTGTGTGTTCCATCGTCATTAACAGGCTCTGAACGTTACAATTAATTGCGGTGGATTCGAAATTCTAGACTCACAGGAGATCGACCATAAGGTGCCCGAGGCAGCAGTAGACCCTTGGAGACAGGTCGGCCGGAGGACGATGTATTGAATCGCGACGCGATTTGTGTGTTCCATTGTCATTAAGAGGCTCTGAACCTTACAATTAACTGTCAGTTTTGCGTCGGATTCGAAAATCTAGACTCACAGGAGAACGACCATACGGTGTCCGAGGCAGCACTAGACCCTTGGAGACAGGTCGGCCGGAGAACGATGTATTGAATCGCGACGGGATTTGTGAGTTCCATCGTCATTAACAGGCTCTGAACGTTACATTTAACTGTCAGTTTTGCGTCGGATTCGAAAATCTAGACTCACAGGAGAACGACCATAAGGTGTCCGAGGCAGCACTAGACCCTTGGAGACAAGTCGGCTGGAGGACGATGTATTGAATCGCGACGAAATTTGTGTGTTCCATCGTCATTAACAGGCTCTGAACGTTACAATTAACTGTCAGTTTTGCGTCGGATTCCAAAATCTAGACTCAGAGGAGAACGACCATAAGGTGCCCGAGGC
The DNA here is from genome assembly GCF_023898315.1 of Schistocerca nitens. Taxonomy (NCBI): domain Eukaryota; kingdom Metazoa; phylum Arthropoda; class Insecta; order Orthoptera; family Acrididae; genus Schistocerca; species Schistocerca nitens. Next base: position 1,196,448,311 of record NC_064615.1, on the reverse strand, counting down.
AGCAATAGACCCTTGGAGACAGGTCGGCCGGAGGACGATGTATTGAATCGCGACGCAATTTGTGTGTTCCATTGTCATTAAGAGGCTCTGAACCTTACGATTAACTGTCAGTTTTGCGTCGCATTCGAAAATCTAGACTCACACGAGAACGACTATAAGGTGCCCGAGGCAGCACTAGACCCTTGGAGACAAGTCGGCTGGAGGACGATGTATTGAATCGCGACGCGATTTGTGAGTTCCATTGTCATTTACAGGCTCTGAATGTTACAATTAACTGTCAGGTTTGCGTCGGATTCGAAAATCTAGACTCACAGGAGATCGATCATAAGGTGCCCGAGGCAGCAATAGACCCTTGGAGACAGGTCGGCCGGAGGACGCTGGATTGAATCGCGACGCAATTTGTGTGTTCCATCGTCATTAACAGGCTCTGAACCTTACAATTAACTGTCAGTTTTGCGTCGGATTCGAAAATCTAGACTCACAGAGGAACGACCATAAGGTGCCCGAGGCAGCACTAGACCCTTGGAGACAAATCGGCTGGAGGACGATGTATTGAATCGCGACGCGATTTGTGTGTTCCATCGTCATTAAGAGGCTCTGAACGTTACAATTAACTGTCAGTTTTGCGTTGGATTCGAAAATCTAGACTCACAGGAGAACGACCATAAGGTGCCCGAGGCAGCAATAGACCCTTGGAGACAGGTCGGCCGGAGGACGCTGTATTGAATCGCGACGCAATTTGTGTGTTCCATCGTCATTAACAGGCTCTGAACCTTACAATTAACTGTCAGTTTTGCGTCGGATTCGAAAATCTAGACTCACAGGAGATCGACCATAAGGTGCCCGAGGCAGCAATAGACCCTTGGAGACAGGTCGGCCGGAGGACGATGTATTGAATCGCGACGCGATTTGTGTGTTCCATCGTCATTAACAGGCTCTGAACGTTACAATTAACTGTCAGTTTTGCGTCGGATTCGAAAATCTAGACTCACAGGAGATCGACGATAAGGTGCCCGAGGCAGCAATAGACCCTTGGAGACAGGTCGGCCGGAGGACGATGTATTGAATCGCGACGGGATTTGTGTGTTCCATCGTCATTAACAGGCTCTGAACGTTACAATTAACTGTCAGTTTTGCGTCGGATTCGAAAATCTAGACTCACAGGAGATCGACCATAAGGTGCCCGAGGCAGCAATAGACTCTTGGAGACAGGTCGGCCGGAGGACGATGTATTGAATAGCGACGCAATTTGTGTGTTCCATCGTCATTAACAGGCTCTGAACCTTACAATTAACTGTCAGTTTTGCGTCGGATTCGAAAATCTAGACTCACAGGAGAACGACCATAAGGTGCCCGAGGCAGCACTAGACCCTTGGAGACAAGTCGGCTGGAGGACGATGGATTGAATCGCGACGCGATTTGTGTGTTCCATCGTCATTAACAGGCTCTGAACGTTACAATCAACTGTCAGTTTTGCGTCGGATTCGAAAATCTAGACTCACAGGGGAACGACCATAAGGTGAACGAGGCAGCAATAGACCCTTGGAGACAGGTCGGCCGGAGGACAATGTATTGAATCGCGACGCAATTTGTGTGTTCCATCGTCATTAACAGGCTCTGAACCTTACAATTAACTGTCAGTTTTGCGTCGGATTCGAAAATCTAGACTCACAGGAGAACGACCGTAAGGTGCCCGAGGCAGCACTAGACCCTTGGAGACAAGTCGGCTGGAGGACGATGTATTGAATCGCGACGCGATTTGTGTGTTCCATCGTCATTAACAGGCTCTGAACGTTACAATCAACTGTCAGTTTTGCGTCGGATTCGAAAATCTAGACTCACAGGAGAACGACCATAAGGTGCCCGAGGCAGCAATAGACCCTTGGAGACAGGTCGGCCGGAGGACGATGTATTGAATCGCGACGCAATTTGTGTGTTCCATCGTCATTAACAGGCTCTGAACGTTACAATTAACTGTCAGTTTTGCGTCGGATTCGAAAATCTAGACTCACAGGAGAACGACCATAAGGTGCCCGAGGGAGCAATAGACCCTGGGAGACAGGTCGGCCGGAGGACGATGTATTGAATCGCGACGCAATTTGTGTGTTCCATCGTCATGAACAGGCTCTGAACCTTACAATTAACTGTCAGTTTTGCGTCGGATTCGAAAATCTAGACTCACAGGAGATCGACCATAAGGTGGCCGAGGCAGCAATAGACCCTTGGAGACAGGTCGGCCGGAGGACGATGTATAGAATCGCGACGGGATTTGTGTGTTCCATCGTCATTAACAGGCTCTGAACGTTAGAATTAACTGTCAGTTTTGCGTCGGATTCGAAAATCTAGACTCACAGGAGATCGACCATAAGGTGCCCGAGGCAGCAATAGACCCTTGGAGACAGGTCGGCCGGAGGACGATGTATTGAATCGCGACGCTATTTGTGTGTTCCATCGTCATTTTCAGGCTCTGAACGTTACAATTAACTGTCAGTTTTGCGTCGGATTCGAAAATCTAGACTCACAGGAGATCGACCATAAGGTGCCCGAGGCAGCAATAGACCCTTGGAGACAGGTCGGCCGGAGGACGATGTATTGAATCGCGACGGGATTTGTGTGTTCCATCGTCATTAACAGGCTCTGAACGTTACAATTAACTGTCAGTTTTGCGTCGGATTCGAAAAACTAGACTCACAGGAGATCGACCATAAGGTGCCCGAGGCAGCAATAGACTCTTGGAGACAGGTCGGCCGGAGGACGATGTATTGAATCGCGACGCAATTTGTGTGTTCCATCGTCATTAACAGGCTCTGAACGTTACAATTAACTTTCAGTTTTGCGTCGGATTCGAAAATCTAGACTCACAGGAGAACGACCATAAGGTGCCCGAGGCAGCACTAGACCCTTGGAGACAAGTCGGCTGGAGGACGATGTATTGAATCGCGACGCGATTTGTGTGTTCCATCGTCATTAACAGGCTCTGAACGTTACAATCAACTGTCAGTTTTGCGTCGGATTCGAAATCTAGACTCACAGGAGAACGACCATAAGGTGCCCGAGGGAGCAATAGACCCTGGGAGACAGGTCGGCCGGAGGACGATGTATTGAATCGCGACGCAATTTGTGTGTTCCATCGTCATGAACAGGCTCTGAACCTTACAATTAACTATCAGTTTTGCGTCGGATTCGAAAATCTAGACTCACAGGAGATCGACCATAAGGTGCCCGAGGCAGCACTAGACCCTTGGAGACAGGTCGGCCGGAGGACGATGTATTGAATCGCGACGCGATTTGTGTGTTCCATCGTCATTAACAGGCTCTGAACGTTACAATTAACTGTCAGTTTTGCGTCGGGTTCGAAAATCTAGACTCACAGGTGATCGACCATAAGGTGCCCGAGGCAGCAATAGACCCTTGGAGACAGGTCGGCCGGAGGACGATGTATTGAATCGCGACGGGATTTGTGTTTTCCATCGTCATTAACTGGCTCTGAACGTTATAAATTAACTGTCAGTTTTGCGTCGGATTCGAAAATCTAGACTCACAGGAGATCGACCATAAGGTGCCCGAGGCAGCAATAGACCCTTGGAGACAGGTCGGCCGGAGGACGATGTATTGAATCGCGACGCGATTTGTGTGTTCCATTGTCATTAAATGGCTCTGAACGTTACAATTAACTGTCAGTTTTGCGTCGGATTCGAAAATCTAGACTCACAGGAGAACGACCATAAGGTGTCCGAGGCAGCACTAGACCCTTGGAGACAAGTCGGCTGGAGGACGATGTATTGAATCGCGACGCGATTTGTGAGTTCCATTGTCATTAACATGCTCTGAACGTTACAATTAACTGTCAGTTTTGCGTCGGATTCGAAAATCTAGACTCACAGGAGATCGACCATAAGGTGCCCGAGGCAGCAATAGACCCTTGGAGACAGGTCGGCCGGAGGACGATGTATTGAATCGCGACGCAATTTGTGTGTTCCATTGTCATTTAGATGCTCTGAACCTTACAATTAACTGTCAGTTTTGCGTCGGATTCGAAAATCTAGACTCACAGAGGAACGACCATAAGGTGCCCGAGGCAGCACTAGACCCTTTGAGACAAATCGGCTGGAGGACGATGTATTGAATCGCGACGCGATTTGTGTGTTCCATCGTCATTAACAGGCTCTGAACCTTACAATTAACTGTCAGTTTTGCGTCGGATTTGAAAATCTAGACTCACAGGAGATCGACCATAAGGTGGCCGAGGCAGCAATAGACCCTTGGAGACAGGTCGGCCGGAGGACGATGTATTGAATCGCGACGGGATTTGTGTGTTCCATCGTCATTAACAGGCTCTGAACGTTAGAATTAACTGTCAGTTTTGCGTCGGATTCGAAAATCTAGACTCACAGGAGATCGACCATAAGGTGCCCGAGGCAGCAATAGACCCTTGGAGACAGGTCGGCCGGAGGACGATGTATTGAATCGCGACGGGATTTGTGTGTTCCATCGTCATTTTCAGGCTCTGAACGTTACAATTAACTGTCAGTTTTGCGTCGGATTCGAAAATCTAGACTCACAGGAGATCGACCATAAGGTGCCCGAGGCAGCAATAGACCCTTGGAGACAGGTCGGCCGGAGGACGATGTATTGAATCGCGACGGGATTTGTGTGTTCCATCGTCATTAACAGGCTCTGAACGTTACAATTAACTGTCAGTTTTGCGTCGGATTCGAAAATCTAGACTCACAGGAGATCGACCATAAGGTGCCCGAGGCAGCAATAGACTCTTGGAGACAGGTCGGCCGGAGGACGATGTATTGAATCGCGACGCAATTTGTGTGTTCCATCGTCATTAACAGGCTCTGAACGTTACAATTAACTGTCAGTTTTGCGTCGGATTCGAAAATCTAGACTCACAGGAGAACGACCATAAGGTGCCCGAGGCAGCACTAGACCCTTGGAGACAAGTCGGCTGGAGGACGATGTATTGAATCGCGACGCGATTTGTGTGTTCCATCGTCATTAACAGGCTCTGAACGTTACAATCAACTGTCAGTTTTGCGTCGGATTCGAAAATCTAGACTCACAGGAGAACGACCATAAGGTGCCCGAGGGAGCAATAGACCCTGGGAGACAGGTCGGCCGGAGGACGATGTATTGAATCGCGACGCGATTTGTGTGTTCCATCGTCATTAACAGGCTCTGAACGTTACAATTAACTGTCAGTTTCGCGTCGGGTTCGAAAATCTAGACTCACAGGAGATCGACCATAAGGTGCCCGAGGCAGCAATAGACCCTTGGAGACAGGTCGGCCGGAGGACGATGTATTGAATCGCGACGGGATTTGTGTGTTCCATCGTCATTAACAGGCTCTGAACGTTATAAATTAACTGTCAGTTTTGCGTCGGATTCGAAAATCCAGTCTCACAGGAGATCGACCATAAGGTGCCCGAGGCAGCAATAGACCCTTGGAGACAGGTCGGCCGGAGGACGATGTACTGAATCGCGACGGGATTTGTGTGTTCCATCGTCATTAACAGGCTCTGAACGTTACAATTAACTGTCAGTTTTGCGTCGGATTCGAAAATCTAGACTCACAGGAGATCGACCATAAGGTGCCCGAGGCAGCAATAGACCCTTGGAGACAGGTCGGCCGGAGGACGATGTATTGAATCGCGACGCAATTTGTGTGTTCCATTGTAATTTAGATGCTCTGAACCTTACAATTAACTGTCAGTTTTGCGTCGGATTCGAAAATCTAGACTCACAGAGGAACGACCATAAGGTGCCCGAGGCAGCACTAGACCCTTGGAGACAAATCGGCTGGAGGACGATGTATTGAATCGCGACGCGATTTGTGTGTTCCATCGTCATTAACAGGCTCTGAACGTTACAATTAACTGTCAGTTTTGCGTCGGATTCGAAAATCTAGACTCACAGGAGAACGACCATAAGGTGCACGAGGCAGCAATAGACCCTTGGAGACAGGTCGGCCGGAGGACGATGTATTGAAGCGCGACGGGATTTGTGTGTTCCATCGTCATTAACAGGCTCTGAACGTTACAATTAACTGTCAGTTTTGCGTCGGATTCGAAAATCTAGACTCACAGGACATCGACCATAAGGTGCCCGAGGCAGCAATAGACCCTTGGAGACAAGTCGGCTGGAGGACGATGTATTGAATCGCGACGCAATTTGTGTGTTCCATCGTCATTAACAGGCTCTGAACGTTACAATTAACTGCGTCGGATTCGAAATTCTAGACTCACAGGAGATCGACCATAAGGTGAACGAGGCAGCAATGGACCCTTGGAGACATGTCGGCCGGAGGACGATGCATTGAATCGCGACGCGATTTGTGTGTTCCATTGTCATTAAGAGGCTCTGAACCTTACAATTAACTGTCAGTTTTGCGTCGGATTCGAAAATCTAGACTCACAGGAGGACGACCATACGGTGTCCGAGGCAGCACTAGACCCTTGGAGACAAGTCGGCTGGAGGACGATGTATTGAATCGCGACGCAATTTGTGTGTTCCATCGTCATGAAGAGGCTCTGAACGTTACAATTAACTGTCAGTTTTGCGTCGGATTCGAAAATCTAGACTCACAGGAGATCGACCATAAGGTGCCCGAGGCAGCAATAGACCCTTGGAGACAGGTCGGCCGGAGGACGATGTATTGAATCGCGACGGGATTTGTGTGTTCCATCGTCATTAACAGGCTCTGAACGTTACAATTAACTGTCAGTTTTGCGTCGGATTCGAAAATCTAGACTCACAGGAGATCGACCATAAGGTGCCCGAGGCAGCAATAGACCCTTGGAGACAAGTCGGCCGGAGGACGATGTATTGAATCGCGACGCATTTTGTGTGTTCCATCGTCATTACAGGCTCTGAACGTTACAATTAACTATCAGTTTTGCGTCGGATTCGAAAATCTAGACTCACAGGAGAACGACCATAAGGTGCCCGAGGCAGCAATAGAACCTTGGAGACAGGTCGGCTGGAGGACGATGTATTGAATCGCGACGCGATTTGTGTGTTCCATTGTCATTAAGAGGCTCTGAACCTTACGATTAACTGTCAGTTTTGCGTCGGATTCGAAAATCTAGAGTCACAGGTGATCGACCATAAGGTGCCCGAGGCAGCAATATACCCTTGGAGACAGGTCGGCCGGAGGACGATGTATTGAATCGCGATGCGATTTGTGTGTTCCATCGTCATTAACAGGCTCTGAACGTTACAATTAACTGTCAGTTTAGCGTCGGGTTCGAAAATCTAGACTCACAGGAGATCGACCATAAGGTGCCCGAGGCACCAATAGACCCTTGGAGACAGGTCGGCCGGAGGACGATGTATTGAATCGCGACGGGATTTGTGTGTTCCATCGTCATTAACAGGCTCTGAACGTTACAATTAACTGTCACTTTTGCGTCGGATTCGAAAATCTAGACTCACAGGAGATCGACCATAAGGTGCCCGAGGCAGCAATAGACCCTTGGAGATAGGTCGGCCGGAGGACCATGTATTGAATCGCGACGCGATTCGTGTGTTCCATTGTTTTAATTGGCTCTGAACGTTACAATTAACTGTCAGTTTTGCGTCGGATTCGAAAATCTAGACACACAGGAGATCGACCATAAGGTGCCCGAGGCCGCAATAGACCCTTGGAGACAGTTCGGCCGGAGGACGATGTATTGAATCGCGACGCGATTTGTGTGTTCCATTGTCATTAAGAGGCTCTGAACCTTACGATTAACTGTCAGTTTTGCGTCGCATTCGAAAATCTAGACTCACAGGAGAACGACAATAAGGTGCCCGAGGCAGCACTAGACCCTTGGAGACAAGTCGGCTGGAGGACGATGTATTGAATCGCGACGCGATTTGTGAGTTCCATTGTCATTTACAGGCTCTGAACGTTACAATTAACTGCCAGTTTTGCGTCGGATTCGAAAATCTAGACTCACAGGAGATCGACCATAAGGTGCCCGAGGCAGCAATAGACCCTTGGAGACAGGTCGGCCGGAGGACGATGTATTGAATCGCGACGCGATTTGTGTGTTCCATTGTCATTTTCAGGCTCTGAACGTTACAATTAACTGTCAGTTTTGCGTCGGATTCGAAAATCTAGACTCACAGGAGATCGACCATAAGGTGCCCGAAGCAGCAATAGACCCTTGGAGACAGGTCGGCCGGAGGACGATGTATTGAATCGCGACGCAATTTGTGTGTTCCATCGTCATTAACAGGCTCTGAACCTTACAATTAACTGTCAGTTTTGCGTCGGATTCGAAAATCTAGACACACAGGAGATCGACCATAAGGTGCCCGAGGCCGCAATAGACCCTTGGAGACAGTTCGGCCGGAGGACGATGTATTGAATCGCGACGCGATTTGTGTGTTCCATCGTCATTAACAGGCTCTGAACGTTACAATTAACTGTCAGTTTTGCGTCGGATTCGAAAATCTAGTCTCACAGGAGATCGACCATAAGGTGCCCGAGGCAGCAATAGACCCTTGGAGACAGGTCGGCCGGAGAACGATGTATTGAATCGCGACGGGATTTGTGAGTTCCATCGTCATTAACAGGCTCTGAACGTTACAATAAACTGTCAGTTTTGCGTCGGATTCGAAAATCTAGACTCACAGGAGATCGACCATAAGGTGCCCGAGGCAGCAATAGACCCTTGGAGACAGGTCGGCCGGAGGACGATGTATTGAATCGCGACGCGATTTGTGTGTTCCATTGTCATTAATTGGCTCTGAACGTTACAATTAACTGTCAGTTTTGCGTCGGATTCGAAAATCTAGACTCACAGGAGAACGACCATACGGTGTCCGAGGCAGCACTAGACCCTTGGAGACAAGTCGGCTGGAGGACGATGTATTGAATCGCGACGCGATTTGTGTGTTCCATCGTCATTAACAGGCTCTGAACGTTACAATTAACTATCAGTTTTGCGTCGGATTCGAAAATCTAGACTCACAGGAGAACGACCATAAGGTGCCCGAGGCAGCAATAGAACCTTGGAGACAGGTCGGCTGGAGGACGATGTATTGAATCGCGACGCGATTTGTGTGTTCCATTGTCATTAAGAGGCTCTGAACCTTACGATTAACTGTCAGTTTTGCGTCGGATTCGAAAATCTAGAGTCACAGGTGATCGACCATAAGGTGCCCGAGGCAGCAATAGACCCTTGGAGACAGTTCGGCCGGAGGACGATGTATTGAATCGCGACGCGATTTGTGTGTTCCATCGTCATTAACAGGCTCTGAACGTTACAATTAACTGTCAGTTTTGCGTCGGATTCGAAAATCTAGACTCAGAGGAGAACGACCATAAGGTGCCCGAGGCAGCAATAGACCCTTGGAGACAGGTCGGCCGGAGGACTATGTATTGAATCGCGACGCAATTTGTGTGTTCCATTGTCATTAAGAGGCTCTGAACCTTACGATTAACTGTCAGTTTTGCGTCGCATTCGAAATTCTAGACTCACAGGAGAACGACAATAAGGTGCCCGAGGCAGCACTAGACCCTTGGAGACAAGTCGGCTGGAGGACGATGTATTGAATCGCGACGCGATTTGTGAGTTCCATTGTCATTTACAGGCTCTGAACGTTACAATTAACTGCCAGTTTTGCGTCGGATTCGAAAATCTAGACTCACAGGAGATCGACCATAAGGTGCCCGAGGCAGCAATAGACCCTTGGAGACAGGTCGGCCGGAGGACGATGTATTGAATCGCGACGCGATTTGTGTGTTCCATTGTCATTTTCAGGCTCTGAACGTTACAATTAACTGTCAGTTTTGCGTCGGATTCGAAAATCTAGACTCACAGGAGATCGACCATAAGGTGCCCGAAGCAGCAATAGACCCTTGGAGACAGGTCGGCCGGAGGACGATGTATTGAATCGCGACGCAATTTGTGTGTTCCATCGTCATTAACAGGCTCTGAACCTTACAATTAACTGTCAGTTTTGCGTCGGATTCGAAAATCTAGACACACAGGAGATCGACCATAAGGTGCCCGAGGCCGCAATAGACCCTTGGAGACAGTTCGGCCGGAGGACGATGTATTGAATCGCGACGCGATTTGTGTGTTCCATCGTCATTAACAGGCTCTGAACGTTACAATTAACTGTCAGTTTTGCGTCGGATTCGAAAATCTAGTCTCACAGGAGATCGACCATAAGGTGCCCGAGGCAGCAATAGACCCTTGGAGACAGGTCGGCCGGAGAACGATGTATTGAATCGCGACGGGATTTGTGAGTTCCATCGTCATTAACAGGCTCTGAACGTTACAATTAACTGTCAGTTTTGCGTCGGATTCGAAAATCTAGACTCACAGGAGATCGACCATAAGGTGCCCGAGGCAGCAATAGACCCTTGGAGACAGGTCGGCCGGAGGACGATGTATTGAATCGCGACGCGATTTGTGTGTTCCATTGTCATTAATTGGCTCTGAACGTTACAATTAACTGTCAGTTTTGCGTCGGATTCGAAAATCTAGACTCACAGGAGAACGACCATACGGTGTCCGAGGCAGCACTAGACCCTTGGAGACAAGTCGGCTGGAGGACGATGTATTGAATCGCGACGCGATTTGTGTGTTCCATCGTCATTAACAGGCTCTGAACGTTACAATTAACTATCAGTTTTGCGTCGGATTCGAAAATCTAGACTCACAGGAGAACGACCATAAGGTGCCCGAGGCAGCAATAGAACCTTGGAGACAGGTCGGCCGGAGAACGATGTATTGAATCGCGACGGGATTTGTGAGTTCCATCGTCATTAACAGGCTCTGAACGTTACAATTAACTGTCAGTTTTGCGTCGGATTCGAAAATCTAGACTCACAGGAGATCGACCATAAGGTGCCCGAGGCAGCAATAGACTCTTGGAGACAGGTCGGCCGGAGGACGATGTATTGAATCGCGACGCGATTTGTGTGTTCCATTGTCATTAATTGGCTCTGAACGTTACAATTAACTGTCAGTTTTGCGTCGGATTCGAAAATCTAGACTCACAGGAGAACGACCATAGGGTGTCCGAGGCAGCACTAGACCCTTGGAGACAGTTCGGCAGGAGGACGATGTATTGAATCGCGACGCGATTTGTGTGTTCCATCGTCATTAACAGGCTCTGAACGTTACAATTAATTGCGGTGGATTCGAAATTCTAGACTCACAGGAGATCGACCATAAGGTGCCCGAGGCAGCAGTAGACCCTTGGAGACAGGTCGGCCGGAGGACGATGTATTGAATCGCGACGCGATTTGTGTGTTCCATTGTCATTAAGAGGCTCTGAACCTTACAATTAACTGTCAGTTTTGCGTCGGATTCGAAAATCTAGACTCACAGGAGAACGACCATACGGTGTCCGAGGCAGCACTAGACCCTTGGAGACAGGTCGGCCGGAGAACGATGTATTGAATCGCGACGGGATTTGTGAGTTCCATCGTCATTAACAGGCTCTGAACGTTACATTTAACTGTCAGTTTTGCGTCGGATTCGAAAATCTAGACTCACAGGAGAACGACCATAAGGTGTCCGAGGCAGCACTAGACCCTTGGAGACAAGTCGGCTGGAGGACGATGTATTGAATCGCGACGAAATTTGTGTGTTCCATCGTCATTAACAGGCTCTGAACGTTACAATTAACTGTCAGTTTTGCGTCGGATTCCAAAATCTAGACTCAGAGGAGAACGACCATAAGGTGCCCGAGGCAGCAATAGACCCTTGGAGACAGGTCGGCCGGAGGACGATGTATTGAATCGCGACGCAATTTGTGTGTTCCATTGTCATTAAGAGGCTCTGAACCTTACAATTAACTGTCAGTTTTGCGTCGGATTCGAAAATCTAGACTCACAGAGGAACGACCATAAGGTGCCCGAGGCAGCACTAGACCCTTGGAGACAAATCGGCTGGAGGACGATGTATTGAATCGCGACGCGATTTGTGTGTTCCATCGTCATTAAGAGGCTCTGAACGTTACAATTAACTGTCAGTTTTGCGTTGGATTCGAAAATCTAGACTCACAGGAGAACGACCATAAGGTGCCCGAGGCAGCAATAGACCCTTGGAGACAGGTCGGCCGGAGGACGCTGTATTGAATCGCGACGCAATTTGTGTGTTCCATCGTCATTAACAGGCTCTGAACCTTACAATTAACTGTCAGTTTTGCGTCGGATTCGAAAATCTAGACTCACAGGAGATCGACCATAAGGTGCCCGAGGCAGCAATAGACCCTTGGAGACAGGTCGGCCGGAGGACGATGTATTGAATCGCGACGCGATTTGTGTGTTCCATCGTCATTAACAGGCTCTGAACGTTACAATTAACTGTCAGTTTTGCGTCGGATTCGAAAATCTAGACTCACAGGAGATCGACGATAAGGTGCCCGAGGCAGCAATAGACCCTTGGAGACAGGTCGGCCGGAGGACGATGTATTGAATCGCGACGGGATTTGTGTGTTCCATCGTCATTAACAGGCTCTGAACGTTACAATTAACTGTCAGTTTTGCGTCGGATTCGAAAATCTAGACTCACAGGAGATCGACCATAAGGTGCCCGAGGCAGCAATAGACTCTTGGAGACAGGTCGGCCGGAGGACGATGTATTGAATAGCGACGCAATTTGTGTGTTCCATCGTCATTAACAGGCTCTGAACCTTACAATTAACTGTCAGTTTTGCGTCGGATTCGAAAATCTAGACTCACAGGAGAACGACCATAAGGTGCCCGAGGCAGCACTAGACCCTTGGAGACAAGTCGGCTGGAGGACGATGGATTGAATCGCGACGCGATTTGTGTGTTCCATCGTCATTAACAGGCTCTGAACGTTACAATCAACTGTCAGTTTTGCGTCGGATTCGAAAATCTAGACTCACAGGGGAACGACCATAAGGTGAACGAGGCAGCAATAGACCCTTGGAGACAGGTCGGCCGGAGGACAATGTATTGAATCGCGACGCAATTTGTGTGTTCCATCGTCATTAACAGGCTCTGAACCTTACAATTAACTGTCAGTTTTGCGTCGGATTCGAAAATCTAGACTCACAGGAGAACGACCATAAGGTGCCCGAGGCAGCACTAGACCCTTGGAGACAAGTCGGCTGGAGGACGATGTATTGAATCGCGACGCGATTTGTGTGTTCCATCGTCATTAACAGGCTCTGAACGTTACAATCAACTGTCAGTTTTGCGTCGGATTCGAAAATCTAGACTCACAGGAGAACGACCATAAGGTGCCCGAGGCAGCAATAGACCCTTGGAGACAGGTCGGCCGGAGGACGATGTATTGAATCGCGACGCAATTTGTGTGTTCCATCGTCATTAACAGGCTCTGAACGTTACAATTAACTGTCAGTTTTGCGTCGGATTCGAAAATCTAGACTCACAGGAGAACGACCATAAGGTGCCCGAGGGAGCAATAGACCCTGGGAGACAGGTCGGCCGGAGGACGATGTATTGAATCGCGACGCAATTTGTGTGTTCCATCGTCATGAACAGGCTCTGAACCTTACAATTAACTGTCAGTTTTGCGTCGGATTCGAAAATCTAGACTCACAGGAGATCGACCATAAGGTGGCCGAGGCAGCAATAGACCCTTGGAGACAGGTCGGCCGGAGGACGATGTATAGAATCGCGACGGGATTTGTGTGTTCCATCGTCATTAACAGGCTCTGAACGTTAGAATTAACTGTCAGTTTTGCGTCGGATTCGAAAATCTAGACTCACAGGAGATCGACCATAAGGTGCCCGAGGCAGCAATAGACCCTTGGAGACAGGTCGGCCGGAGGACGATGTATTGAATCGCGACGCTATTTGTGTGTTCCATCGTCATTTTCAGGCTCTGAACGTTACAATTAACTGTCAGTTTTGCGTCGGATTCGAAAATCTAGACTCACAGGAGATCGACCATAAGGTGCCCGAGGCAGCAATAGACCCTTGGAGACAGGTCGGCCGGAGGACGATGTATTGAATCGCGACGGGATTTGTGTGTTCCATCGTCATTAACAGGCTCTGAACGTTACAATTAACTGTCAGTTTTGCGTCGGATTCGAAAAACTAGACTCACAGGAGATCGACCATAAGGTGCCCGAGGCAGCAATAGACTCTTGGAGACAGGTCGGCCGGAGGACGATGTATTGAATCGCGACGCAATTTGTGTGTTCCATCGTCATTAACAGGCTCTGAACGTTACAATTAACTTTCAGTTTTGCGTCGGATTCGAAAATCTAGACTCACAGGAGAACGACCATAAGGTGCCCGAGGCAGCACTAGACCCTTGGAGACAAGTCGGCTGGAGGACGATGTATTGAATCGCGACGCGATTTGTGTGTTCCATCGTCATTAACAGGCTCTGAACGTTACAATCAACTGTCAGTTTTGCGTCGGATTCGAAATCTAGACTCACAGGAGAACGACCATAAGGTGCCCGAGGGAGCAATAGACCCTGGGAGACAGGTCGGCCGGAGGACGATGTATTGAATCGCGACGCAATTTGTGTGTTCCATCGTCATGAACAGGCTCTGAACCTTACAATTAACTATCAGTTTTGCGTCGGATTCGAAAATCTAGACTCACAGGAGATCGACCATAAGGTGCCCGAGGCAGCACTAGACCCTTGGAGACAGGTCGGCCGGAGGACGATGTATTGAATCGCGACGCGATTTGTGTGTTCCATCGTCATTAACAGGCTCTGAACGTTACAATTAACTGTCAGTTTTGCGTCGGGTTCGAAAATCTAGACTCACAGGTGATCGACCATAAGGTGCCCGAGGCAGCAATAGACCCTTGGAGACAGGTCGGCCGGAGGACGATGTATTGAATCGCGACGGGATTTGTGTTTTCCATCGTCATTAACTGGCTCTGAACGTTATAAATTAACTGTCAGTTTTGCGTCGGATTCGAAAATCTAGACTCACAGGAGATCGACCATAAGGTGCCCGAGGCAGCAATAGACTCTTGGAGACAGGTCGGCCGGAGGACGATGTATTGAATCGCGACGCGATTTGTGTGTTCCATTGTCATTAAATGGCTCTGAACGTTACAATTAACTGTCAGTTTTGCGTCGGATTCGAAAATCTAGACTCACAGGAGATCGACCATAAGGTGCCCGAGGCAGCAATAGACCGTTGGAGACAGGTCGGCCGGAGGACGATGTATTGAATCGCGACGCAATTTGTGTGTTCCATTGTCATTTAGATGCTCTGAACCTTACAATTAACTGTCAGTTTTGCGTCGGATTCGAAAATCTAGACTCACAGAGGAACGACCATAAGGTGCCCGAGGCAGCACTAGACCCTTTGAGACAAATCGGCTGGAGGACGATGTATTGAATCGCGACGCGATTTGTGTATTCCATCGTCATTAACAGGCTCTGAACGTTACAATTAACTGTCAGTTTTGCGTCGGATTCGAAAATCTAGACTCACAGGAGAACGACCATAAGGTGCCCGAGGCAGCAATAGACCCTTGGAGACAGGTCGGCCGGAGGACGATGTATTGTAGCGCGACGGGATTTGTGTGTTCCATCGTCATTAACAGGCTCTGAACGTTACAATTAACTGTCAGTTTTGCGTCGGATTCGAAAATCTAGACTCACAGGACATCGACCATAAGGTGCCCGAGGCAGCAATAGACCCTTGGAGACAAGTCGGCTGGAGGACGATGTATTGAATCGCGACGCAATTTGTGTGTTCCATCGTCATTAACAGGCTCTGAACGTTACAATTAGCTGTCAGTTTTGCGTCGGATTCGAAAATCTAGACTCACAGGAGATCGACCATAAGGTGCCCGAGGCAGCAATAAACCCTTGGACACAGGTCGGCCGGAAGACGATGTATTGAATCGCGACGCAATTTGTGTGTTCCATTGTCATTAAGAGGCTCTGAACCTTTCGATTAACTGTCAGTTTTCCGTCGGATTCGAAAATCTAGACTCACAGGAGAACGACCATACGGTGTCCGAGGCAGCACTAGACCCTTGGAGACAAGTCGGCTGGAGGACGATGTATTGAATCGCGACGAAATTTGTGTGTTCCATCGTCATGAAGAGGCTCTGAACGTTACAATTAACTGTCAGTTTTGCGTCGGATTCGAAAATCTAGACTCACAGGAGATCGACCATAAGGTGCCCGAGGCAGCAATAGACCCTTGGAGACAGGTCGGCCGGAGGACGATGTATTGAATCGCGACGGGATTTGTGTGTTCCATCGTCATTAACAGGCTCTGAACGTTACAATTAACTGTCAGTTTTGCGTCGGATTCGAAAATCTAGACTCACAGGAGATCGACCATAAGGTGCCCGAGGCAGCAATAGACCCTTGGAGACAGGTCGGCCGGAGGACGATGTATTGAATCGCGACGCAATTTGTGTGTTCCATCGTCATTAACAGGCTCTGAACGTTACAATTAACTATCAGTTTTGCGTCGGATTCGAAAATCTAGACTCACAGGAGAACGACCATAAGGTGCCCGAGGCAGCAATAGAACCTTGGAGACAGGTCGGCTGGAGGACGATGTATTGAATCGCGACGCGATTTGTGTGTTCCATTGTCATTAAGAGGCTCTCAACCTTACGATTAACTGTCAGTTTTGCGTCGGATTCGAAAATCTAGAGTCACAGGTGATCGACCATAAGGTGCCCGAGGCAGCAATAGACCCTTGGAGACAGGTCGGCCGGAGGACGATGTATTGAATCGCGACGCGATTTGTGTGTTCCATCGTCATTAACAGGCTCTGAACGTTACAATTAACTGTCAGTTTTGCGTCGGGTTCGAAAATCTAGACTCACAGGAGATCGACCATAAGGTGCCCGAGGCACCAATAGACCCTTGGAGACAGGTCGGCCGGAGGACGATGTATTGAATCGCGACAGGATTTGTGTGTTCCATCGTCATTAACAGGCTCTGAACGTTACAATTAACTGTCACTTTTGCGTCGGATTCGAAAATCTAGACTCACAGGAGATCGACCATAAGGTGCCCGAGGCAGCAATAGACCCTTGGAGATAGGTCGGCCGGAGGACGATGTATTGAATCGCGACGCGATTCGTGTGTTCCATTGTCATTAATTGGCTCTGAACGTTACAATTAACTGTCAGTTTTGCGTCGGATTCGAAAATCTAGACTCACAGGAGAACGACCATAAGGTGTCCGAGGCAGCACTAGACCCTTGGAGACAAGTCGGCTGGAGGACGATGTATTGAATCGCGACGAAATTTGTGTGTTCCATCGTCATTAACAGGCTCTGAACGTTACAATTAACTGTCAGTTTTGCGTCGGATTCGAAAATCTAGACTCAGAGGAGAACGACCATAAGGTGCCCGAGGCAGCAATAGACCCTTGGAGACAGGTCGGCCGGAGGACTATGTATTGAATCGCGACGCAATTTGTGTGTTCCATTGTCATTAAGAGGCTCTGAACCTTACGATTAACTGTCAGTTTTGCGTCGCATTCGAAAATCTAGACTCACAGGAGAACGACAATAAGGTGCCCGAGGCAGCACTAGACCCTTGGAGACAAGTCGGCTGGAGGACGATGTATTGAATCGCGACGCGATTTGTGAGTTCCATTGTCATTTACAGGCTCTGAACGTTACAATTAACTGCCAGTTTTGCGTCGGATTCGAAAATCTAGACTCACAGGAGATCGACCATAAGGTGCCCGAGGCAGCAATAGACCCTTGGAGACAGGTCGGCCGGAGGACGATGTATTGAATCGCGACGCGATTTGTGTGTTCCATCGTCATTTTCAGGCTCTGAACGTTACAATTAACTGTCAGTTTTGCGTCGGATTCGAAAATCTAGACTCACAGGAGATCGACCATAAGGTGCCCGAAGCAGCAATAGACCCTTGGAGACAGGTCGGCCGGAGGACGATGTATTGAATCGCGACGCAATTTGTGTGTTCCATCGTCATTAACAGGCTCTGAACCTTACAATTAACTGTCAGTTTTGCGTCGGATTCGAAAATCTAGACACACAGGAGATCGACCATAAGGTGCCCGAGGCCGCAATAGACCCTTGGAGACAGTTCGGCCGGAGGACGATGTATTGAATCGCGACGCGATTTGTGTGTTCCATCGTCATTAACAGGCTCTGAACGTTACAATTAACTGTCAGTTTTGCGTCGGATTCGAAAATCTAGTCTCACAGGAGATCGACCATAAGGTGCCCGAGGCAGCAATAGACCCTTGGAGACAGGTCGGCCGGAGAACGATGTATTGAATCGCGACGGGATTTGTGAGTTCCATCGTCATTAACAGGCTCTGAACGTTACAATTAACTGTCAGTTTTGCGTCGGATTCGAAAATCTAGACTCACAGGAGAACGACCATACGGTGTCCGAGGCAGCACTAGACCCTTGGAGACAAGTCGGCTGGAGGACGATGTATTGAATCGCGACGCAATTTGTGTGTTCCATCGTCATTAACAGGCTCTGAACGTTACAATTAACTGTCAGTTTTGCGTCGGATTCGAAAATCTAGACTCACAGGAGATGGACCATAAGGTGCCCGAGGCAGCAATAGACCCTTGGAGACAGGTCGGCCGGAGGACGATGTATTGAATCGCGACGGGATTTGTGTCTTCCATCGTCATTAACAGGCTCTGAACGTTACAATTAACTGTCAGTTTTGCGTCGGATTCGAAAATCTAGACTCACAGGAGATCGACCTTAAGGTGCCCGAGGCAGCAATAGACCCTTGGAGACAGGTCGGCCGGAGGACGATGTATTGAATCGCGACGGGATTTGTGTGTTCCATCGTCATTAACAGGCTCTGAACGTTACAATTAACTGTCAGTTTTGCGTCGCATTCGAAAATCTAGACTCACAGGAGAACGACAATAAGGTGCCCGAGGCAGCACTAGACCCTTGGAGACAAGTCGGCTGGAGGACGATGTATTGAATCGCGACGCGATTTGTGAGTTCCATTGTCATTTACAGGCTCTGAACGTTACAATTAACTGTCAGTTTTGCGTCGGATTCGAAAATCTAGACTCACAGGAGATCGACCATAAGGTGCCCGAGGCAGCAATAGACCCTTGGAGACAGGTCGGCCGGAGGACGATGTATTGAATCGCGACGCGATTTGTGTGTTCCATCGTCATTTTCAGGCTCTGAACGTTACAATTAACTGTCAGTTTTGCTTCGGATTCGAAAATCTAGACTCACAGGAGATCGACCATAAGGTGCCCGAGGCAGCAATAGACCCTTGGAGATAGGTCGGCCGGAGGACGATGTATTGAATCGCGACGCAATTTGTGTGTTCCATCGTCATTAACAGGCTCTGAACCTTACAATTAACTGTCAGTTTTGCGTCGGATTCGAAAATCTAGACACACAGGAGATCGACCATAAGGTGCCCGAGGCAGCAATAGACCCTTGGAGACAGTTCGGCAGGAGGACGATGTATTGAATCGCGACGCGATTTGTGTGTTCCATCGTCATTAACAGGCTCTGAACGTTACAATTAACTGTCAGTTTTGCGTCGGATTCGAAAATCCAGTCTCACAGGAGATCGACCATAAGGTTCCCGAGGCAGCAATAGACCCTTGGAGACAGGTCGGCCGGAGGACGATGTATTGAATCGCGACGGGATTTGTGTGTTCCATCGTCATTAACAGGCTCTGAACGTTACAATTAACTGTCAGTCTTGCGTCGGATTCGAAAATCTAGACTCACAGGAGATCGACCATAAGGTGCCCGAGGCAGCAATAGACCCTTGGAGACAGGTCGGCCGGAGGACGATGTATTGAATCGCGACGCGATTTGTGTGTTCCATTGTCATTAATTGGCTCTGAACGTTACAATTAACTGCCAGTTTTGCGTCGGATTCGAAAATCTAGACTCACAGGAGAACGACCATAAGGTGTCCGAGGCAGCACTAGACCCTTGGAGACAAGTCGGCTGGAGGACGATGTATTGAATCGCGACGCGATTTGTGTGTTCCATCGTCATTAACAGGCTCTGAACGTTACAATTAACTGCGGTGGATTCGAAATTCTAGACTCACAGGAGATCGACCATAAGGTGCCCGAGGCAGCAATAGACCCTTGGAGACAGGTCGGCCGGAGGACGATGTATTGAATCGCGACGGGATTTGTGTCTTCCATCGTCATTAACAGGCTCTGAACGTTACAATTAACTGTCAGTTTTGCGTCGGATTCGAAAATCTAGACTCACAGGAGATCGACCTTAAGGTGCCCGAGGCAGCAATGGACCCTTGGAGACAGGTCGGCCGGAGGACGATGTATTGAATCGCGACGGGATTTGTGTGTTCCATCGTCATTAACAGGCTCTGAACGTTACAATTAACTGTCAGTTTTGCGTCGCATTCGAAAATCTAGACTCACAGGAGAACGACAATAAGGTGCCCGAGGCAGCACTAGACCCTTGGAGACAAGTCGGCTGGAGGACGATGTATTGAATCGCGACGCGATTTGTGAGTTCCATTGTCATTTACAGGCTCTGAACGTTACAATTAACTGTCAGTTTTGCGTCGGATTCGAAAATCTAGACTCACAGGAGATCGACCATAAGGTGCCCGAGGCAGCAATAGACCCTTGGAGACAGGTCGGCCGGAGGACGATGTATTGAATCGCGACGCGATTTGTGTGTTCCATCGTCATTTTCAGGCTCTGAACGTTACAATTAACTGTCAGTTTTGCTTCGGATTCGAAAATCTAGACTCACAGGAGATCGACCATAAGGTGCCCGAGGCAGCAATAGACCCTTGGAGATAGGTCGGCCGGAGGACGATGTATTGAATCGCGACGCAATTTGTGTGTTCCATCGTCATTAACAGGCTCTGAACCTTACAATTAACTGTCAGTTTTGCGTCGGATTCGAAAATCTAGACACACAGGAGATCGACCATAAGGTGCCCGAGGCAGCAATAGACCCTTGGAGACAGTTCGGCAGGAGGACGATGTATTGAATCGCGACGCGATTTGTGTGTTCCATCGTCATTAACAGGCTCTGAACGTTACAATTAACTGTCAGTTTTGCGTCGGATTCGAAAATCCAGTCTCACAGGAGATCGACCATAAGGTGCCCGAGGCAGCAATAGACCCTTGGAGACAGGTCGGCCGGAGGACGATGTATTGAATCGCGACGGGATTTGTGTGTTCCATCGTCATTAACAGGCTCTGAACGTTACAATTAACTGTCAGTCTTGCGTCGGATTCGAAAATCTAGACTCACAGGAGATCGACCATAAGGTGCCCGAGGCAGCAATAGACCCTTGGAGACAGGTCGGCCGGAGGACGATGTATTGAATCGCGACGCGATTTGTGTGTTCCATTGTCATTAATTGGCTCTGAACGTTACAATTAACTGCCAGTTTTGCGTCGGATTCGAAAATCTAGACTCACAGGAGAACGACCATAAGGTGTCCGAGGCAGCACTAGACCCTTGGAGACAAGTCGGCTGGAGGACGATGTATTGAATCGCGACGCGATTTGTGTGTTCCATCGTCATTAACAGGCTCTGAACGTTACAATTAACTGCGGTGGATTCGAAATTCTAGACTCACAGGAGATCGACCATAAGGTGCCCGAGGCAGCAATAGACCCTTGGAGACAGGTCGGCCGGAGGACGATGTATTGAATCGCGACGCGATTTGTGTGTTCCATTGTCATTAAGAGGCTCTGAACCTTACAATTAACTGTCAGTTTTGCGTCGGATTCGAAAATCTAGACTCACAGGAGAACGACCATACGGTGTCCGAGGCAGCACTAGACCCTTGGAGACAAGTCGGCTGCAGGACGATGTATTGAATCGCGACGCAATTTGTGTGTTCCATCGTCATTAACAGGCTCTGAACCTTACAATTAACTGTCAGTTTTGCGTCGGATTCGATAATCTAGACTCACAGGAGATCGACCATAAGGTGCCCGAGGCAGCAATAGACCCTTGGAGACAGGTCGGCCGGAGGACGATGTATTGAATCGCGACGGGATTTGTGTGTTCCATCGTCATTAACAGGCTCTGAACGTTACAATTAACTGTCAGTTTTGCGTCGGATTCGAAAATCTAGACTCACAGGAGATCGACCTTAAGGTGCCCGAGGCAGCAATAGACCCTTGGAGACGCGTCGGCCGGAGGACGTTGTATTGAATCGCGACGGGATTTGTGTGTTCCATCGTCATTAACAGGCTCTGAACGTTACAATTAACTGTCAGTTTTGCGTCGGATTCGAAAATCTAGACTCACAGGAGATCGACCATAAGCTGCCCGAGGCAGCAATAGACCCTTGGAGACAGGTCGGCCGGAGGACGATGTATTGAATCGCGACGCGATTCGTGTGTTCCATTGTCATTAATTGGCTCTGAACGTTACAATTAACTGTCAGTTTTGCGTCGGATTCGAAAATCTAGACTCACAGGAGAACGACCATAAGGTGCCCGAGGCAGCAATAGACCCTTGGAGACAGGTCGGCCGGAGGACTATGTATTGAATCGCGACGCAATTTGTGTGTTCCATTGTCATTAAGAGGCTCTGAACCTTACGATTAACTGTCAGTTTTGCGTCGCATTCGAAAATCTAGACTCACAGGAGAACGACAATAAGGTGCCCGAGGCAGCACTAGACCCTTGGAGACAAGTCGGCTGGAGGACGATGTATTGAATCGCGACGCGATTTGTGAGTTCCATTGTCATTTACAGGCTCTGAACGTTACAATTAACTGCCAGTTTTGCGTCGGATTCGAAAATCTAGACTCACAGGAGATCGACCATAAGGTGCCCGAGGCAGCAATAGACCCTTGGAGACAGGTCGGCCGGAGGACGATGTATTGAATCGCGACGCGATTTGTGTGTTCCATCGTCATTTTCAGGCTCTGAACGTTACAATTAACTGTCAGTTTTGCGTCGGATTCGAAAATCTAGACTCACAGGAGATCGACCATAAGGTGCCCGAAGCAGCAATAGACCCTTGGAGACAGGTCGGCCGGAGGACGATGTATTGAATCGCGACGCAATTTGTGTGTTCCATCGTCATTAACAGGCTCTGAACCTTACAATTAACTGTCAGTTTTGCGTCGGATTCGAAAATCTAGACACACAGGAGATCGACCATAAGGTGCCCGAGGCCGCAATAGACCCTTGGAGACAGTTCGGCCGGAGGACGATGTATTGAATCGCGACGCGATTTGTGTGTTCCATCGTCATTAACAGGCTCTGAACGTTACAATTAACTGTCAGTTTTGCGTCGGATTCGAAAATCTAGTCTCACAGGAGATCGACCATAAGGTGCCCGAGGCAGCAATAGACCCTTGGAGACAGGTCGGCCGGAGAACGATGTATTGAATCGCGACGGGATTTGTGAGTTCCATCGTCATTAACAGGCTCTGAACGTTACAATTAACTGTCAGTTTTGCGTCGGATTCGAAAATCTAGACTCACAGGAGATCGACCATAAGGTGCCCGAGGCAGCAATAGACCCTTGGAGACAGGTCGGCCGGAGGACGATGTATTGAATCGCGACGCGATTTGTGTGTTCCATTGTCATTAATTGGCTCTGAACGTTACAATTAACTGTCAGTTTTGCGTCGGATTCGAAAATCTAGACTCACAGGAGAACGACCATACGGTGTCCGAGGCAGCACTAGACCCTTGGAGACAAGTCGGCTGGAGGACGATGTATTGAATCGCGACGCAATTTGTGTGTTCCATCGTCATTAACAGGCTCTGAACGTTACAATTAACTGTCAGTTTTGCGTCGGATTCGAAAATCTAGACTCACAGGAGATGGACCATAAGGTGCCCGAGGCAGCAATAGACCCTTGGAGACAGGTCGGCCGGAGGACGATGTATTGAATCGCGACGGGATTTGTGTCTTCCATCGTCATTAACAGGCTCTGAACGTTACAATTAACTGTCAGTTTTGCGTCGGATTCGAAAATCTAGACTCACAGGAGATCGACCTTAAGGTGCCCGAGGCAGCAATAGACCCTTGGAGACAGGTCGGCCGGAGGACGATGTATTGAATCGCGACGGGATTTGTGTGTTCCATCGTCATTAACAGGCTCTGAACGTTACAATTAACTGTCAGTTTTGCGTCGCATTCGAAAATCTAGACTCACAGGAGAACGACAATAAGGTGCCCGAGGCAGCACTAGACCCTTGGAGACAAGTCGGCTGGACGACGATGTATTGAATCGCGACGCGATTTGTGAGTTCCATTGTCATTTACAGGCTCTGAACGTTACAATTAACTGTCAGTTTTGCGTCGGATTCGAAAATCTAGACTCACAGGTGATCGACCATAAGGTGCCCGAGGCAGCAATAGACCCTTGGAGACAGGTCGGCCGGAGGACGATGTATTGAATCGCGACGCGATTTGTGTGTTCCATCGTCATTTTCAGGCTCTGAACGTTACAATTAACTGTCAGTTTTGCTTCGGATTCGAAAATCTAGACTCACAGGAGATCGACCATAAGGTGCCCGAGGCAGCAATAGACCCTTGGAGATAGGTCGGCCGGAGGACGATGTATTGAATCGCGACGCAATTTGTGTGTTCCATCGTCATTAACAGGCTCTGAACCTTACAATTAACTGTCAGTTTTGCGTCGGATTCGAAAATCTAGACACACAGGAGATCGACCATAAGGTGCCCGAGGCAGCAATAGACCCTTGGAGACAGTTCGGCAGGAGGACGATGTATTGAATCGCGACGCGATTTGTGTGTTCCATCGTCATTAACAGGCTCTGAACGTTACAATTAACTGTCAGTTTTGCGTCGGATTCGAAAATCCAGTCTCACAGGAGATCGACCATAAGGTGCCCGAGGCAGCAATAGACCCTTGGAGACAGGTCGGCCGGAGGACGATGTATTGAATCGCGACGGGATTTGTGTGTTCCATCGTCATTAACAGGCTCTGAACGTTACAATTAACTGTCAGTCTTGCGTCGGATTCGAAAATCTAGACACACAGGAGATCGACAATAAGGTGCCCGAGGCAGCAATAGACCCTTGGAGACAGTTCGGCAGGAGGACGATGTATTGAATCGCGACGCGATTTGTGTGTTCCATCGTCATTAACAGGCTCTGAACGTTACAATTAACTGTCAGTTTTGCGTCGGATTCGAAAATCCAGTCTCACAGGAGATCGACCATAAGGTGCCCGAGGCAGCAATAGACCCTTGGAGACAGGTCGGCCGGAGGACGATGTATTGAATCGCGACGGGATTTGTGTGTTCCATCGTCATTAACAGGCTCTGAACCTTACAATTAACTGTCAGTCTTGCGTCGGATTCGAAAATCTAGACTCACAGGAGATCGACCATAAGGTGCCCGAGGCAGCAATAGACCCTTGGAGACAGGTCGGCCGGAGGACGATGTATTGAATCGCGACGCGATTTGTGTGTTCCATTGTCATTAATTGGCTCTGAACGTTACAATTAACTGCCAGTTTTGCGTCGGATTCGAAAATCTAGACTCACAGGAGAACGACCATAAGGTGTCCGAGGCAGCACTAGACCCTTGGAGACAAGTCGGCTGGAGGACGATGTATTGAATCGCGACGCGATTTGTGTGTTCCATCGTCATTAACAGGCTCTGAACGTTACAATTAACTGCGGTGGATTCGAAATTCTAGACTCACAGGAGATCGACCATAAGGTGCCCGAGGCAGCAATAGACCCTTGGAGACAGGTCGGCCGGAGGACGATGTATTGAATCGCGACGCGATTTGTGTGTTCCATTGTCATTAAGAGGCTCTGAACCTTACAATTAACTGTCAGTTTTGCGTCGGATTCGAAAATCTAGACTCACAGGAGAACGACCATACGGTGTCCGAGGCAGCACTAGACCCTTGGAGACAAGTCGGCTGCAGGACGATGTATTGAATCGCGACGCAATTTGTGTGTTCCATCGTCATTAACAGGCTCTGAACCTTACAATTAACTGTCAGTTTTGCGTCGGATTCGATAATCTAGACTCACAGGAGATCGACCATAAGGTGCCCGAGGCAGCAATAGACCCTTGGAGACAGGTCGGCCGGAGGACGATGTATTGAATCGCGACGGGATTTGTGTGTTCCATCGTCATTAACAGGCTCTGAACGTTACAATTAACTGTCAGTTTTGCGTCGGATTCGAAAATCTAGACTCACAGGAGATCGACCTTAAGGTGCCCGAGGCAGCAATAGACCCTTGGAGACGCGTCGGCCGGAGGACGTTGTATTGAATCGCGACGGGATTTGTGTGTTCCATCGTCATTAACAGGCTCTGAACGTTACAATTAACTGTCAGTTTTGCGTCGGATTCGAAAATCTAGACTCACAGGAGATCGACCATAAGCTGCCCGAGGCAGCAATAGACCCTTGGAGACAGGTCGGCCGGAGGACGATGTATTGAATCGCGACGCGATTCGTGTGTTCCATTGTCACTAATTGGCTCTGAACGTTACAATTAACTGTCAGTTTTGCGTCGGATTCGAAAATCTAGACTCACAGGAGAACGACCATAAGGTGCCCGAGGCAGCAATAGACCCTTGGAGACAGGTCGGCCGGAGGACTATGTATTGAATCGCGACGCAATTTGTGTGTTCCATTGTCATTAAGAGGCTCTGAACCTTACGATTAACTGTCAGTTTTGCGTCGCATTCGAAAATCTAGACTCACAGGAGAACGACAATAAGGTGCCCGAGGCAGCACTAGACCCTTGGAGACAAGTCGGCTGGAGGACGATGTATTGAATCGCGACGCGATTTGTGAGTTCCATTGTCATTTACAGGCTCTGAACGTTACAATTAACTGCCAGTTTTGCGTCGGATTCGAAAATCTAGACTCACAGGAGATCGACCATAAGGTGCCCGAGGCAGCAATAGACCCTTGGAGACAGGTCGGCCGGAGGACGATGTATTGAATCGCGACGCGATTTGTGTGTTCCATCGTCATTTTCAGGCTCTGAACGTTACAATTAACTGTCAGTTTTGCGTCGGATTCGAAAATCTAGACTCACAGGAGATCGACCATAAGGTGCCCGAAGCAGCAATAGACCCTTGGAGACAGGTCGGCCGGAGGACGATGTATTGAATCGCGACGCAATTTGTGTGTTCCATCGTCATTAACAGGCTCTGAACCTTACAATTAACTGTCAGTTTTGCGTCGGATTCGAAAATCTAGACACACAGGAGATCGACCATAAGGTGCCCGAGGCCGCAATAGACCCTTGGAGACAGTTCGGCCGGAGGACGATGTATTGAATCGCGACGCGATTTGTGTGTTCCATCGTCATTAACAGGCTCTGAACGTTACAATTAACTGTCAGTTTTGCGTCGGATTCGAAAATCTAGTCTCACAGGAGATCGACCATAAGGTGCCCGAGGCAGCAACAGACCCTTGGAGACAGGTCGGCCGGAGAACGATGTATTGAATCGCGACGGGATTTGTGAGTTCCATCGTCATTAACAGGCTCTGAACGTTACAATTAACTGTCAGTTTTGCGTCGGATTCGAAAATCTAGACTCACAGGAGATCGACCATAAGGTGCCCGAGGCAGCAATAGACCCTTGGAGACAGGTCGGCCGGAGGACGATGTATTGAATCGCGACGCGATTTGTGTGTTCCATTGTCATTAATTGGCTCTGAACGTTACAATTAACTGTCAGTTTTGCGTCGGATTCGAAAATCTAGACTCACAGGAGAACGACCATACGGTGTCCGAGGCAGCACTAGACCCTTGGAGACAAGTCGGCTGGAGGACGATGTATTGAATCGCGACGCAATTTGTGTGTTCCATCGTCATTAACAGGCTCTGAACGTTACAATTAACTGTCAGTTTTGCGTCGGATTCGAAAATCTAGACTCACAGGAGATGGACCATAAGGTGCCCGAGGCAGCAATAGACCCTTGGAGACAGGTCGGCCGGAGGACGATGTATTGAATCGCGACGGGATTTGTGTCTTCCATCGTCATTAACAGGCTCTGAACGTTACAATTAACTGTCAGTTTTGCGTCGGATTCGAAAATCTAGACTCACAGGAGATCGACCTTAAGGTGCCCGTGGCAGCAATAGACCCTTGGAGACAGGTCGGCCGGAGGACGATGTATTGAATCGCGACGGGATTTGTGTGTTCCATCGTCATTAACAGGCTCTGAACGTTACAATTAACTGTCAGTTTTGCGTCGCATTCGAAAATCTAGACTCACAGGAGAACGACAATAAGGTGCCCGAGGCAGCAATAGACCCTTGGAGACAGGTCGGCCGGAGGACGATGTATTGAATCGCGACGCGATTTGTGTGTTCCATCGTCATTTTCAGGCTCTGAACGTTACAATTAACTGTCAGTTTTGCTTCGGATTCGAAAATCTAGACTCACAGGAGATCGACCATAAGGTGCCCGAGGCAGCAATAGACCCTTGGAGATAGGTCGGCCGGAGGACGATGTATTGAATCGCGACGCAATTTGTGTGTTCCATCGTCATTAACAGGCTCTGAACCTTACAATTAACTGTCAGTTTTGCGTCGGATTCGAAAATCTAGACACACAGGAGATCGACCATAAGGTGCCCGAGGCAGCAATAGACCCTTGGAGACAGTTCGGCAGGAGGACGATGTATTGAATCGCGACGCGATTTGTGTGTTCCATTGTCATTAAGAGGCTCTGAACCTTACAATTAACTGTCAGTTTTGCGTCGGATTCGAAAATCTAGACTCACAGGAGAACGACCATACGGTGTCCGAGGCAGCACTAGACCCTTGGAGACAAGTCGGCTGCAGGACGATGTATTGAATCGCGACGCAATTTGTGTGTTCCATCGTCATTAACAGGCTCTGAACCTTACAATTAACTGTCAGTTTTGCGTCGGATTCAATAATCTAGACTCACAGGAGATCGACCATAAGGTGCCCGAGGCAGCAATAGACCCTTGGAGACAGGTCGGCCGGAGGACGATGTATTGAATCGCGACGGGATTTGTGTGTTCCATCGTCATTAACAGGCTCTGAACGTTACAATTAACTGTCAGTTTTGCGTCGGATTCGAAAATCTAGACTCACAGGAGATCGACCTTAAGGTGCCCGAGGCAGCAATAGACCCTTGGAGACGCGTCGGCCGGAGGACGTTGTATTGAATCGCGACGGGATTTGTGTGTTCCATCGTCATTAACAGGCTCTGAACGTTACAATTAACTGTCAGTTTTGCGTCGGATTCGAAAATCTAGACTCACAGGAGATCGACCATAAGCTGCCCGAGGCAGCAATAGACCCTTGGAGACAGGTCGGCCGGAGGACGATGTATTGAATCGCGACGCGATTCGTGTGTTCCATTGTCATTAATTGGCTCTGAACGTTACAATTAACTGTCAGTTTTGCGTCGGATTCGAAAATCTAGACTCACAGGAGAACGACCATAAGGTGCCCGAGGCAGCAATAGACCCTTGGAGACAGGTCGGCCGGAGGACTATGTATTGAATCGCGACGCAATTTGTGTGTTCCATTGTCATTAAGAGGCTCTGAACCTTACGATTAACTGTCAGTTTTGCGTCGCATTCGAAAATCTAGACTCACAGGAGAACGACAATAAGGTGCCCGAGGCAGCACTAGACCCTTGGAGACAAGTCGGCTGGAGGACGATGTATTGAATCGCGACGCGATTTGTGAGTTCCATTGTCATTTACAGGCTCTGA
Organism: Schistocerca nitens; assembly: GCF_023898315.1. Lineage (NCBI taxonomy): Eukaryota > Metazoa > Arthropoda > Insecta > Orthoptera > Acrididae > Schistocerca > Schistocerca nitens. Next base: position 1,196,418,686 of record NC_064615.1, on the reverse strand, counting down.
ACGTTACAATTAACTGCCAGTTTTGCGTCGGATTCGAAAATCTAGACTCACAGGAGATCGACCATAAGGTGCCCGAGGCAGCAATAGACCCTTGGAGACAGGTCGGCCGGAGGACGATGTATTGAATCGCGACGCGATTTGTGTGTTCCATCGTCATTTTCAGGCTCTGAACGTTACAATTAACTGTCAGTTTTGCGTCGGATTCGAAAATCTAGACTCACAGGAGATCGACCATAAGGTGCCCGAAGCAGCAATAGACCCTTGGAGACAGGTCGGCCGGAGGACGATGTATTGAATCGCGACGCAATTTGTGTGTTCCATCGTCATTAACAGGCTCTGAACCTTACAATTAACTGTCAGTTTTGCGTCGGATTCGAAAATCTAGACACACAGGAGATCGACCATAAGGTGCCCGAGGCCGCAATAGACCCTTGGAGACAGTTCGGCCGGAGGACGATGTATTGAATCGCGACGCGATTTGTGTGTTCCATCGTCATTAACAGGCTCTGAACGTTACAATTAACTGTCAGTTTTGCGTCGGATTCGAAAATCTAGTCTCACAGGAGATCGACCATAAGGTGCCCGAGGCAGCAACAGACCCTTGGAGACAGGTCGGCCGGAGAACGATGTATTGAATCGCGACGGGATTTGTGAGTTCCATCGTCATTAACAGGCTCTGAACGTTACAATTAACTGTCAGTTTTGCGTCGGATTCGAAAATCTAGACTCACAGGAGATCGACCATAAGGTGCCCGAGGCAGCAATAGACCCTTGGAGACAGGTCGGCCGGAGGACGATGTATTGAATCGCGACGCGATTTGTGTGTTCCATTGTCATTAATTGGCTCTGAACGTTACAATTAACTGTCAGTTTTGCGTCGGATTCGAAAATCTAGACTCACAGGAGAACGACCATACGGTGTCCGAGGCAGCACTAGACCCTTGGAGACAAGTCGGCTGGAGGACGATGTATTGAATCGCGACGCAATTTGTGTGTTCCATCGTCATTAACAGGCTCTGAACGTTACAATTAACTGTCAGTTTTGCGTCGGATTCGAAAATCTAGACTCACAGGAGATGGACCATAAGGTGCCCGAGGCAGCAATAGACCCTTGGAGACAGGTCGGCCGGAGGACGATGTATTGAATCGCGACGGGATTTGTGTCTTCCATCGTCATTAACAGGCTCTGAACGTTACAATTAACTGTCAGTTTTGCGTCGGATTCGAAAATCTAGACTCACAGGAGATCGACCTTAAGGTGCCCGTGGCAGCAATAGACCCTTGGAGACAGGTCGGCCGGAGGACGATGTATTGAATCGCGACGGGATTTGTGTGTTCCATCGTCATTAACAGGCTCTGAACGTTACAATTAACTGTCAGTTTTGCGTCGCATTCGAAAATCTAGACTCACAGGAGAACGACAATAAGGTGCCCGAGGCAGCAATAGACCCTTGGAGACAGGTCGGCCGGAGGACGATGTATTGAATCGCGACGCGATTTGTGTGTTCCATCGTCATTTTCAGGCTCTGAACGTTACAATTAACTGTCAGTTTTGCTTCGGATTCGAAAATCTAGACTCACAGGAGATCGACCATAAGGTGCCCGAGGCAGCAATAGACCCTTGGAGATAGGTCGGCCGGAGGACGATGTATTGAATCGCGACGCAATTTGTGTGTTCCATCGTCATTAACAGGCTCTGAACCTTACAATTAACTGTCAGTTTTGCGTCGGATTCGAAAATCTAGACACACAGGAGATCGACCATAAGGTGCCCGAGGCAGCAATAGACCCTTGGAGACAGTTCGGCAGGAGGACGATGTATTGAATCGCGACGCGATTTGTGTGTTCCATCGTCATTAACAGGCTCTGAACGTTACAATTAACAGTCAGTTTTGCGTCGGATTCGAAAATCCAGTCTCACAGGAGATCGACCATAAGGTGCCCGAGGCAGCAATAGACCCTTGGAGACAGGTCGGCCGGAGGACGATGTATTGAATCGCGACGGGATTTGTGTGTTCCATCGTCATTAACAGGCTCTGAACGTTACAATTAACTGTCAGTCTTGCGTCGGATTCGAAAATCTAGACTCACAGGAGATCGACCATAAGGTGCCCGAGGCAGCAATAGACCCTTGGAGACAGGTCGGCCGGAGGACGATGTATTGAATCGCGACGCGATTTGTGTGTTCCATTGTCATTAATTGGCTCTGAACGTTACAATTAACTGCCAGTTTTGCGTCGGATTCGAAAATCTAGACTCACAGGAGAACGACCATAAGGTGTCCGAGGCAGCACTAGACCCTTGGAGACAAGTCGGCTGGAGGACGATGTATTGAATCGCGACGCGATTTGTGTGTTCCATCGTCATTAACAGGCTCTGAACGTTACAATTAACTGCGGTGGATTCGAAATTCTAGACTCACAGGAGATCGACCATAAGGTGCCCGAGGCAGCAATAGACCCTTGGAGACAGGTCGGCCGGAGGACGATGTATTGAATCGCGACGCGATTTGTGTGTTCCATTGTCATTAAGAGGCTCTGAACCTTACAATTAACTGTCAGTTTTGCGTCGGATTCGAAAATCTAGACTCACAGGAGAACGACCATACGGTGTCCGAGGCAGCACTAGACCCTTGGAGACAAGTCGGCTGCAGGACGATGTATTGAATCGCGACGCAATTTGTGTGTTCCATCGTCATTAACAGGCTCTGAACCTTACAATTAACTGTCAGTTTTGCGTCGGATTCGATAATCTAGACTCACAGGAGATCGACCATAAGGTGCCCGAGGCAGCAATAGACCCTTGGAGACAGGTCGGCCGGAGGACGATGTATTGAATCGCGACGGGATTCGTGTGTTCCATCGTCATTAACAGGCTCTGAACGTTACAATTAACTGTCAGTTTTGCGTCGGATTCGAAAATCTAGACTCACAGGAGATCGACCTTAAGGTGCCCGAGGCAGCAATAGACCCTTGGAGACGCGTCGGCCGGAGGACGATGTATTGAATCGCGACGGGATTTGTGTGTTCCATCGTCATTAACAGGCTCTGAACGTTACAATTAACTGTCAGTATTGCGTCGGATTCGAAAATCTAGACTCACAGGAGATCGACCATAAGCTGCCCGAGGCAGCAATAGACCCTTGGAGACAGGTCGGCCGGAGGACGATGTATGGAATCGCGACGCGATTCGTGTGTTCCATTGTCATTAATTGGCTCTGAACGTTACAATTAACTGTCAGTTTTGCGTCGGATTCGAAAATCTAGACTCACAGGAGAACGACCATAAGGTGCCCGAGGCAGCAATAGACCCTTGGAGACAGGTCGGCCGGAGGACTATGTATTGAATCGCGACGCAATTTGTGTGTTCCATTGTCATTAAGAGGCTCTGAACCTTACGATTAACTGTCAGTTTTGCGTCGCATTCGAAAATCTAGACTCACAGGAGAACGACAATAAGGTGCCCGAGGCAGCACTAGACCCTTGGAGACAAGTCGGCTGGAGGACGATGTATTGAATCGCGACGCGATTTGTGAGTTCCATTGTCATTTACAGGCTCTGAACGTTACAATTAACTGCCAGTTTTGCGTCGGATTCGAAAATCTAGACTCACAGGAGATCGACCATAAGGTGCCCGAGGCAGCAATAGACCCTTGGAGACAGGTCGGCCGGAGGACGATGTATTGAATCGCGACGCGATTTGTGTGTTCCATCGTCATTTTCAGGCTCTGAACGTTACAATTAACTGTCAGTTTTGCGTCGGATTCGAAAATCTAGACTCACAGGAGATCGACCATAAGGTGCCCGAAGCAGCAATAGACCCTTGGAGACAGGTCGGCCGGAGGACGATGTATTGAATCGCGACGCAATTTGTGTGTTCCATCGTCATTAACAGGCTCTGAACCTTACAATTAACTGTCAGTTTTGCGTCGGATTCGAAAATCTAGACACACAGGAGATCGACCATAAGGTGCCCGAGGCCGCAATAGACCCTTGGAGACAGTTCGGCCGGAGGACGATGTATTGAATCGCGACGCGATTTGTGTGTTCCATCGTCATTAACAGGCTCTGAACGTTACAATTAACTGTCAGTTTTGCGTCGGATTCGAAAATCTAGTCTCACAGGAGATCGACCATAAGGTGCCCGAGGCAGCAATGGACCCTTGGAGACAGGTCGGCCGGAGAACGATGTATTGAATCGCGACGGGATTTGTGAGTTCCATCGTCATTAACAGGCTCTGAACGTTACAATTAACTGTCAGTTTTGCGTCGGATTCGAAAATCTAGACTCACAGGAGATCGACCATAAGGTGCCCGAGGCAGCAATAGACCCTTGGAGACAGGTCGGCCGGAGGACGATGTATTGAATCGCGACGCGATTTGTGTGTTCCATCGTCATTTTCAGGCTCTGAACGTTACAATTAACTGTCAGTTTTGCGTCGGATTCGAAAATCTAGACTCACAGGAGATCGACCATAAGGTGCCCGAAGCAGCAATAGACCCTTGGAGACAGGTCGGCCGGAGGACGATGTATTGAATCGCGACGCAATTTGTGTGTTCCATCGTCATTAACAGGCTCTGAACCTTACAATTAACTGTCAGTTTTGCGTCGGATTCGAAAATCTAGACACACAGGAGATCGACCATAAGGTGCCCGAGGCCGCAATAGACCCTTGGAGACAGTTCGGCCGGAGGACGATGTATTGAATCGCGACGCGATTTGTGTGTTCCATCGTCATTAACAGGCTCTGAACGTTACAATTAACTGTCAGTTTTGCGTCGGATTCGAAAATCTAGTCTCACAGGAGATCGACCATAAGGTGCCCGAGGCAGCAATAGACCCTTGGAGACAGGTCGGCCGGAGAACGATGTATTGAATCGCGACGGGATTTGTGAGTTCCATCGTCATTAACAGGCTCTGAACGTTACAATTAACTGTCAGTTTTGCGTCGGATTCGAAAATCTAGACTCACAGGAGATCGACCATAAGGTGCCCGAGGCAGCAATAGACCCTTGGAGACAGGTCGGCCGGAGGACGATGTATTGAATCGCGACGCGATTTGTGTGTTCCATTGTCATTAATTGGCTCTGAACGTTACAATTAACTGTCAGTTTTGCGTCGGATTCGAAAATCTAGACTCACAGGAGAACGACCATACGGTGTCCGAGGCAGCACTAGACCCTTGGAGACAAGTCGGCTGGAGGACGATGTATTGAATCGCGACGCAATTTGTGTGTTCCATCGTCATTAACAGGCTCTGAACGTTACAATTAACTGTCAGTTTTGCGTCGGATTCGAAAATCTAGACTCACAGGAGATGGACCATAAGGTGCCCGAGGCAGCAATAGACCCTTGGAGACAGGTCGGCCGGAGGACGATGTATTGAATCGCGACGGGATTTGTGTCTTCCATCGTCATTAACAGGCTCTGAACGTTACAATTAACTGTCAGTTTTGCGTCGGATTCGAAAATCTAGACTCACAGGAGATCGACCTTAAGGTGCCCGAGGCAGCAATAGACCCTTGGAGACAGGTCGGCCGGAGGACGATGTATTGAATCGCGACGGGATTTGTGTGTTCCATCGTCATTAACAGGCTCTGAACGTTACAATTAACTGTCAGTTTTGCGTCGCATTCGAAAATCTAGACTCACAGGAGAACGACAATAAGGTGCCCGAGGCAGCACTAGACCCTTGGAGACAAGTCGGCTGGAGGACGATGTATTGAATCGCGACGCGATTTGTGAGTTCCATTGTCATTTACAGGCTCTGAACGTTACAATTAACTGTCAGTTTTGCGTCGGATTCGAAAATCTAGACTCACAGGAGATCGACCATAAGGTGCCCGAGGCAGCAATAGACCCTTGGAGACAGGTCGGCCGGAGGACGATGTATTGAATCGCGACGCGATTTGTGTGTTCCATCGTCATTTTCAGGCTCTGAACGTTACAATTAACTGTCAGTTTTGCTTCGGATTCGAAAATCTAGACTCACAGGAGATCGACCATAAGGTGCCCGCGGCAGCAATAGACCCTTGGAGATAGGTCGGCCGGAGGACGATGTATTGAATCGCGACGCAATTTGTGTGTTCCATCGTCATTAACAGGCTCTGAACCTTACAATTAACTGTCAGTTTTGCGTCGGATTCGAAAATCTAGACACACAGGAGATCGACCATAAGGTGCCCGAGGCAGCAATAGACCCTTGGAGACAGTTCGGCAGGAGGACGATGTATTGAATCGCGACGCGATTTGTGTGTTCCATCGTCATTAACAGGCTCTGAACGTTACAATTAACTGTCAGTTTTGCGTCGGATTCGAAAATCCAGTCTCACAGGAGATCGACCATAAGGTGCCCGAGGCAGCAATAGACCCTTGGAGACAGGTCGGCCGGAGGACGATGTATTGAATCGCGACGGGATTTGTGTGTTCCATCGTCATTAACAGGCTCTGAACGTTACAATTAACTGTCAGTCTTGCGTCGGATTCGAAAATCTAGACTCACAGGAGATCGACCATAAGGTGCCCGAGGCAGCAATAGACCCTTGGAGACAGGTCGGCCGGAGGACGATGTATTGAATCGCGACGCGATTTGTGTGTTCCATTGTCATTAATTGGCTCTGAACGTTACAATTAACTGCCAGTTTTGCGTCGGATTCGAAAATCTAGACTCACAGGAGAACGACCATAAGGTGTCCGAGGCAGCACTAGACCCTTGGAGACAAGTCGGCTGGAGGACGATGTATTGAATCGCGACGCGATTTGTGTGTTCCATCGTCATTAACAGGCTCTGAACGTTACAATTAACTGCGGTGGATTCGAAATTCTAGACTCACAGGAGATCGACCATAAGGTGCCCGAGGCAGCAATAGACCCTTGGAGACAGGTCGGCCGGAGGACGATGTATTGAATCGCGACGCGATTTGTGTGTTCCATTGTCATTAAGAGGCTCTGAACCTTACAATTAACTGTCAGTTTTGCGTCGGATTCGAAAATCTAGACTCACAGGAGAACGACCATACGGTGTCCGAGGCAGCACTAGACCCTTGGAGACAAGTCGGCTGCAGGACGATGTATTGAATCGCGACGCAATTTGTGTGTTCCATCGTCATTAACAGGCTCTGAACCTTACAATTAACTGTCAGTTTTGCGTCGGATTCGATAATCTAGACTCACAGGAGATCGACCATAAGGTGCCCGAGGCAGCAATAGACCCTTGGAGACAGGTCGGCCGGAGGACGATGTATTGAATCGCGACGGGATTTGTGTGTTCCATCGTCATTAACAGGCTCTGAACGTTACAATTAACTGTCAGTTTTGCGTCGGATTCGAAAATCTAGACTCACAGGAGATCGACCTTAAGGTGCCCGCGGCAGCAATAGACCCTTGGAGACGCGTCGGCCGGAGGACGATGTATTGAATCGCGACGGGATTTGTGTGTTCCATCGTCATTAACAGGCTCTGAACGTTACAATTAACTGTCAGTATTGCGTCGGATTCGAAAATCTAGACTCACAGGAGATCGACCATAAGCTGCCCGAGGCAGCAATAGACCCTTGGAGACAGGTCGGCCGGAGGACGATGTATTGAATCGCGACGCGATTCGTGTGTTCCATTGTCATTAATTGGCTCTGAACGTTACAATTAACTGTCAGTTTTGCGTCGGATTCGAAAATCTAGACTCACAGGAGAACGACCATAAGGTGCCCGAGGCAGCAATAGACCCTTGGAGACAGGTCGGCCGGAGGACTATGTATTGAATCGCGACGCAATTTGTGTGTTCCATTGTCATTAAGAGGCTCTGAACCTTACGATTAACTGTCAGTTTTGCGTCGCATTCGAAAATCTAGACTCACAGGAGAACGACAATAAGGTGCCCGAGGCAGCACTAGACCCTTGGAGACAAGTCGGCTGGAGGACGATGTATTGAATCGCGACGCGATTTGTGAGTTCCATTGTCATTTACAGGCTCTGAACGTTACAATTAACTGCCAGTTTTGCGTCGGATTCGAAAATCTAGACTCACAGGAGATCGACCATAAGGTGCCCGAGGCAGCAATAGACCCTTGGAGACAGGTCGGCCGGAGGACGATGTATTGAATCGCGACGCGATTTGTGTGTTCCATCGTCATTTTCAGGCTCTGAACGTTACAATTAACTGTCAGTTTTGCGTCGGATTCGAAAATCTAGACTCACAGGAGATCGACCATAAGGTGCCCGAAGCAGCAATAGACCCTTGGAGACAGGTCGGCCGGAGGACGATGTATTGAATCGCGACGCAATTTGTGTGTTCCATCGTCATTAACAGGCTCTGAACCTTACAATTAACTGTCAGTTTTGCGTCGGATTCGAAAATCTAGACACACAGGAGATCGACCATAAGGTGCCCGAGGCCGCAATAGACCCTTGGAGACAGTTCGGCCGGAGGACGATGTATTGAATAGCGACGCGATTTGTGTGTTCCATCGTCATTAACAGGCTCTGAACGTTACAATTAACTGTCAGTTTTGCGTCGGATTCGAAAATCTAGTCTCACAGGAGATCGACCATAAGGTGCCCGAGGCAGCAATGGACCCTTGGAGACAGGTCGGCCGGAGAACGATGTATTGAATCGCGACGGGATTTGTGAGTTCCATCGTCATTAACAGGCTCTGAACGTTACAATTAACTGTCAGTTTTGCGTCGGATTCGAAAATCTAGACTCACAGGAGATCGACCATAAGGTGCCCGAGGCAGCAATAGACCCTTGGAGACAGGTCGGCCGGAGGACGATGTATTGAATCGCGACGCGATTTGTGTGTTCCATTGTCATTAATTGGCTCTGAACGTTACAATTAACTGTCAGTTTTGCGTCGGATTCGAAAATCTAGACTCACAGGAGAACGACCATACGGTGTCCGAGGCAGCACTAGACCCTTGGAGACAAGTCGGCTGGAGGACGATGTATTGAATCGCGACGCAATTTGTGTGTTCCATCGTCATTAACAGGCTCTGAACGTTACAATTAACTGTCAGTTTTGCGTCGGATTCGAAAATCTAGACTCACAGGAGATCGACCATAAGGTGCCCGAGGCAGCAATAGACCCTTGGAGACAGGTCGGCCGGAGGACGATGTATTGAATCGCGACGGGATTTGTGTGTTCCATCGTCATTAACAGGCTCTGAACGTTACAATTAACTGTCAGTTTTGCGTCGGATTCGAAAATCTAGACTCACAGGAGATCGACCTTAAGGTGCCCGAGGCAGCAATAGACCCTTGGAGACAGGTCGGCCGGAGGACGATGTATTGAATCGCGACGGGATTTGTGTGTTCCATCGTCATTAACAGGCTCTGAACGTTACAATTAACTGTCAGTTTTGCGTCGCATTCGAAAATCTAGACTCACAGGAGAACGACAATAAGGTGCCCGAGGCAGCACTAGACCCTTGGAGACAAGTCGGCTGGAGGACGATGTATTGAATCGCGACGCGATTTGTGAGTTCCATTGTCATTTACAGGCTCTGAACGTTACAATTAACTGTCAGTTTTGCGTCGGATTCGAAAATCTAGACCCACAGGAGATCGACCATAAGGTGCCCGAGGCAGCAATAGACCCTTGGAGACAGGTCGGCCGGAGGACGATGTATTGAATCGCGACGCGATTTGTGTGTTCCATCGTCATTTTCAGGCTCTGAACGTTACAATTAACTGTCAGTTTTGCTTCGGATTCGAAAATCTAGACTCACAGGAGATCGACCATAAGGTGCCCGAGGCAGCAATAGACCCTTGGAGACAGGTCGGCCGGAGGACGATGTATTGAATCGCGACGCAATTTGTGTGTTCCATCGTCATTAACAGGCTCTGAACCTTACAATTAACTGTCAGTTTTGCGTCGGATTCGAAAATCTAGACACACAGGAGATCGACCATAAGGTGCCCGAGGCAGCAATAGACCCTTGGAGACAGTTCGGCAGGAGGACGATGTATTGAATCGCGACGCGATTTGTGTGTTCCATCGTCATTAACAGGCTCTGAACGTTACAATTAACTGTCAGTTTTGCGTCGGATTCGAAAATCCAGTCTCACAGGAGATCGACCATAAGGTGCCCGAGGCAGCAATAGACCCTTGGAGACAGGTCGGCCGGAGGACGATGTATTGAATCGCGACGCGATTTGTGTGTTCCATTGTCATTAAGAGGCTCTGAACCTTACAATTAACTGTCAGTTTTGCGTCGGATTGGAAAATCTAGACCCACAGGAGAACGACCATACGGTGTCCGAGGCAGCACTAGACCCTTGGAGACAAGTCGGCTGGAGGACGATGTATTGAATCGCGACGCAATTTGTGTGTTCCATCGTCATTAACAGGCTCTGAACGTTACAATTAACTGTCAGTTTTGCGTCGGATTCGAAAATCTAGCCTCACAGGAGATCGACCATAAGGTGCCCGAGGCAGCAATAGACTCTTGGAGACAGGTCGGCCGGAGGACGATGTATTGAATCGCGACGCAATTTGTGTGTTCCATCGTCATTAACAGGCTCTGAACGTTACAATTAACTGTCAGTTTTGCGTCGGATTCGATAATCTAGACTCACAGGAGATCGACCATAACGTGCCCGAGGCAGCAATAGACCCTTGGAGACAGGTCGGCCGGAGGACGATGTATTGAATCGCGACGGGATTTGTGTGTTCCATCGTCATTAACAGGCTCTGAACGTTACAATTAACTGTCAGTTTTGCGTCGGATTCGAAAATCTAGACTCACAGGAGATCGACCTTAAGGTGCCCGAGGCAGCAATAGACCCTTGGAGACGCGTCGGCCGGAGGACGATGTATTGAATCGCGACGGGATTTGTGTGTTCCATCGTCATTAACAGGCTCTGAACGTTACAATTAACTGTCAGTTTTGCGTCGGATTCGAAAATCTAGACTCACAGGAGATCGACCATAAGCTGCCCGAGGCAGCAATAGACCCTTCCTTGGAGACAGGTCGGCCGGAGGACGATGTATTGAATCGCGACGCAATTTGTGTGTTCAATCGTCATTAACAGGCTCTGAATGTTACAAATAACTATTTGCGTCGGATTCGAAAATCTAGACTCACAGGAGAACGACCATAAGGTGCCCGAGGCAGCAATAGACCCTTGGAGACAGGTCGGCCGGAGGACGATGTATTGAATCGCGACGCAATTTGTGTGTTCCATTGTCATTAAGAGGCTCTGAACCTTACGATTAACTGTCTGTTTTGCGTCGCATTCGAAAATCTAGACTCACAGGAGAACGACAATAAGGTGCCCGAGGCAGCACTAGACCCTTGGAGACAAGTCGGCTGGAGGACGATGTATTGAATCGCGACGCGATTTGTGTGTTCCATTGTCATTTACAGGCTCTGAACGTTACAATTAACTGTCAGTTTTGCGTCGGATTCGAAAATCTAGACTCACAGGAGATCGACCATAAGGTGCCCGAGGTAGCAATAGACCCTTGGAGACAGGTCGGCCGGAGGACGATGTATTGAATCGCGACGCAATTTGTGTGTTCCATTGTCATTAATTGGCTCTGAACGTTACAATTAACTGACAGTTTTGCTTAGGATTCGAAAATCTAGACTCACAGGAGAACGACCATAAGGTGTCCGAGGCAGCACTAGACCCTTGGAGACAAGTCGGCTGGAGGACGATGTATTGAATCGCGACGAAATTTGTGTGTTCCATCGTCATTAACAGGCTCTGAACGTTACAATTAACTGTCAGTTTTGCGTCGGATTCGAAAATCTAGTCTCAGAGGAGAACGACCATAAGGTGCCCGAGGCAGCAATAGACCCTTGGAGACAGGTCGGCCGGAGGACTATGTATTGAATCGCGACGCAATTTGTGTGTTCCATTGTCATTAAGAGGCTCTGAACCTTACGATTAACTGTCAGTTTTGCGTCGCATTCGAAAATCTAGACTCACAGGAGAACGACAATAAGGTGCCCGAGGCAGCACTAGACCCTTGGAGACAAGTCGGCTGGAGGACGATGTATTGAATCGCGACGCGATTTGTGAGTTCCATTGTCATTTACAGGCTCTGAACGTTACAATTAACTGCCAGTTTTGCGTCGGATTCGAAAATCTAGACTCACAGGAGATCGACCATAAGGTGCCCGAGGCAGCAATAGACCCTTGGAGACAGGTCGGCCGGAGGACGATGTATTGAATCGCGACGCGATTTGTGTGTTCCATCGTCATTAACAGGCTCTGAACCTTACAATTAACTGTCAGTTTTGCGTCGGATTCGAAATTCTAGACTCACAGGAGATCGACCATAAGGTGCCCGAAGCAGCAATAGACCCTTGGAGACAGGTCGGCCGGAGGACGATGTATTGAATCGCGACGCAATTTGTGTGTTCCATCGTCATTAACAGGCTCTGAACCTTACAATTAACTGTCAGTTTTGCGTCGGATTCGAAAATCTAGACACACAGGAGATCGACCATAAGGTGCCCGAGGCCGCAATAGACCCTTGGAGACAGTTCGGCCGGAGGACGATGTATTGAATCGCGACGCGATTTGTGTGTTCCATCGTCATTAACAGGCTCTGAACGTTACAATTAACTGTCAGTTTTGCGTCGGATTCGAAAATCTAGTCCCACAGGAGATCGACCATAAGGTGCCCGAGGCAGCAATAGACCCTTGGAGACAGGTCGGCCGGAGAACGATGTATTGAATCGCGACGGGATTTGTGAGTTCCATCGTCATTAACAGGCTCTGAACGTTACAATTAACTGTCAGTTTTGCGTCGGATTCGAAAATCTAGACTCACAGGAGATCGACCATAAGGTGCCCGAGGCAGCAATAGACCCTTGGAGACAGGTCGGCCGGAGGACGATGTATTGAATCGCGACGCGATTTGTGTGTTCCATCGTCATTAACAGGCTCTGAACGTTACAATTAACTGTCAGTTTTGCGTCGGATTCGAAAATCTAGACTCACAGGAGATCGACCTTAAGGTGCCCGAGGCAGCAATAGACCCTTGGAGACAGGTCGGCCGGAGGACGATGTATTGAATCGCGACGGGATTTGTGTGTTCCATCGTCATTAACAGGCTCTGAACGTTGCAATTAACTGTCAGTTTTGCGTCGCATTCGAAAATCTAGACTCACAGGAGAACGACAATAAGGTGCCCGAGGCAGCACTAGACCCTTGGAGACAAGTCGGCTGGAGGACGATGTATTGAATCGCGACGCGATTTGTGAGTTCCATTGTCATTTACAGGCTCTGAACGTTACAATTAACTGTCAGTTTTGCGTCGGATTCGAAAATCTAGACTCACAGGAGATCGACCATAAGGTGCCCGAGGCAGCAATAGACCCTTGGAGACAGGTCGGCCGGAGGACGATGTATTGAATCGCGACGCGATTTGTGTGTTCCATCGTCATTTTCAGGCTCTGAACGTTACAATTAACTGTCAGTTTTGCTTCGGATTCGAAAATCTAGACTCACAGGAGATCGACCATAAGGTGCCCGAGGCAGAAATAGACCCTTGGAGACAGGTCGGCCGGAGGACGATGTATTGAATCGCGACGCGATTTGTGTGTTCCATCGTCATTAACAGGCTCTGAACCTTACAATTAACTGTCAGTTTTGCGTCGGATTCGAAAATCTAGAGTCACAGGAGATCGACCATAAGGTGCCCGAGGCAGCAATAGACCCTTGGAGACAGTTCGGCAGGAGGACGATGTATTGAATCGCGACGCGATTTGTGTGTTCCATCGTCATTAACAGGCTCTGAACGTTACAATTAACTGTCAGTTTTGCGTCGGATTCGAAAATCCAGTCTCACAGGAGATCGACCATAAGGTGCCCGAGGCAGCAATAGACCCTTGGAGACAGGTCGGCCGGAGGACGATGTATTGAATCGCGACGCGATTTGTGTGTTCCATTGTCATTAAGAGGCTCTGAACCTTACAATTAACTGTCAGTTTTGCGTCGGATTCGAAAATCTAGACCCACAGGAGAACGACCATACGGTGTCCGAGGCAGCACTAGACCCTTGGAGACAAGTCGGCTGGAGGACGATGTATTGAATCGCGACGCAATTTGTGTGTTCCATCGTCATTAACAGGCTCTGAACGTTACAATTAACTGTCAGTTTTGCGTCGGATTCGAAAATCTAGACTCACAGGAGATCGACCATAAGGTGCCCGAGGCAGCAATAGACTCTTGGAGACAGGTCGGCCGGAGGACGATGTATTGAATCGCGACGCAATTTGTGTGTTCCATCGTCATTAACAGGCTCTGAACGTTACAATTAACTGTCAGTTATGCGTCGGATTCGATAATCTAGACTCACAGGAGATCGACCATAAGGTGCCCGAGGCAGCAATAGACCCTTGGAGACAGGTCGGCCGGAGGACGATGTATTGAATCGCGACGGGATTTGTGTGTTCCATCGTCATTAACAGGCTCTGAACGTTACAATTAACTGTCAGTTTTGCGTCGGATTCGAAAATCTAGACTCACAGGAGATCGACCTTAAGGTGCCCGAGGCAGCAATAGACCCTTGGAGACGCGTCGGCCGGAGGACGATGTATTGAATCGCGACGGGATTTGTGTGTTCCATCGTCATTAACAGGCTCTGAACGTTACAATTAACTGTCAGTTTTGCGTCGGATTCGAAAATCTAGACTCACAGGAGATCGACCATAAGCTGCCCGAGGCAGCAATAGACCCTTGGAGACAGGTCGGCCGGAGGACGATGTATTGAATCGCGACGCAATTTGTGTGTTCAATCGTCATTAACAGGCTCTGAATGTTACAAATAACTATCAGTTTTGCGTCGGATTCGAAAATCTAGACTCACAGGAGAACGACCATAAGGTGTCCGAGGCAGCACTAGACCCTTGGAGACAAGTCGGCTGGAGGACGATGTATTGAATCGCGACGCGATTTGTGTGTTCCATCGTCATTAACAGGCTCTGAACGTTACAATTAACTGCGGTGGATTCGAAATTCTAGACTCACAGGAGATCGACCATAAGGTGCCCGAGGCAGCAATAGACCCTTGGAGACAGGTCGGCCGGAGGACGATGTATTGAATCGCGACGCGATTTGTGTGTTCCATTGTCATTAAGAGGCTCTGAACCTTACAATTAACTGTCAGTTTTGCGTCGGATTCGAAAATCTAGACTCACAGGAGAACGACCATACGGTGTCCGAGGCAGCACTAGACCCTTGGAGACAAGTCGGCTGCAGGACGATGTATTGAATCGCGACGCAATTTGTGTGTTCCATCGTCATTAACAGGCTCTGAACCTTACAATTAACTGTCAGTTTTGCGTCGGATTCGATAATCTAGACTCACAGGAGATCGACCATAAGGTGCCCGAGGCAGCAATAGACCCTTGGAGACAGGTCGGCCGGAGGACGATGTATTGAATCGCGACGGGATTTGTGTGTTCCATCGTCATTAACAGGCTCTGAACGTTACAATTAACTGTCAGTTTTGCGTCGGATTCGAAAATCTAGACTCACAGGAGATCGACCTTAAGGTGCCCGAGGCAGCAATAGACCCTTGGAGACGCGTCGGCCGGAGGACGATGTATTGAATCGCGACGGGATTTGTGTGTTCCATCGTCATTAACAGGCTCTGAACGTTACAATTAACTGTCAGTTTTGCGTCGGATTCGAAAATCTAGACTCACAGGAGATCGACCATAAGCTGCCCGAGGCAGCAATAGACCCTTGGAGACAGGTCGGCCGGAGGACGATGTATTGAATCGCGACGCGATTCGTGTGTTCCATTGTCATTAATTGGCTCTGAACGTTACAATTAACTGTCAGTTTTGCGTCGGATTCGAAAATCTAGACTCACAGGAGAACGACCATAAGGTGTCCGAGGCAGCACTAGACCCTTGGAGACAAGTCGGCTGGAGGACGATGTATGGAATCGCGACGAAATTTGTGTGTTCCATCGTCATTAACAGGCTCTGAACGTTACAATTAACTGTCAGTTTTACGTCGGATTCGAAAATCTAGACTCAGAGGAGAACGACCATAAGGTGCCCGAGGCAGCAATAGACCCTTGGAGACAGGTCGGCCGGAGGACTATGTATTGAATCGCGACGCAATTTGTGTGTTCCATTGTCATTAAGAGGCTCTGAACCTTACGATTAACTGTCAGTTTTGCGTCGCATTCGAAAATCTAGACTCACAGGAGAACGACAATAAGGTGCCCGAGGCAGCACTAGACCCTTGGAGACAAGTCGGCTGGAGGACGATGTATTGAATCGCGACGCGATTTGTGAGTTCCATTGTCATTTACAGGCTCTGAACGTTACAATTAACTGCCAGTTTTGCGTCGGATTCGAAAATCTAGACTCACAGGAGATCGACCATAAGGTGCCCGAGGCAGCAATAGACCCTTGGAGACAGGTCGGCCGGAGGACGATGTATTGAATCGCGACGCGATTTGTGTGTTCCATCGTCATTTTCAGGCTCTGAACGTTACAATTAACTGTCAGTTTTGCGTCGGATTCGAAATTCTAGACTCACAGGAGATCGACCATAAGGTGCCCGAAGCAGCAATAGACCCTTGGAGACAGGTCGGCCGGAGGACGATGTATTGAATCGCGACGCAATTTGTGTGTTCCATCGTCATTAACAGGCTCTGAACGTTACAATTAACTGTCAGTTTTGCGTCGGATTCGAAAATCTAGACACACAGGAGATCGACCATAAGGTGCCCGAGGCCGCAATAGACCCTTGGAGACAGTTCGGCCGGAGGACGATGTATTGAATCGCGACGCGATTTGTGTGTTCCATCGTCATTAACAGGCTCTGAACGTTACAATTAACTGTCAGTTTTGCGTCGGATTCGAAAATCTAGTCTCACAGGAGATCGACCATAAGGTGCCCGAGGCAGCAATAGACCCTTGGAGACAGGTCGGCCGGAGAACGATGTATTGAATCGCGACGGGATTTGTGAGTTCCATCGTCATTAACAGGCTCTGAACGTTACAATTAACTGTCAGTTTTGCGTCGGATTCGAAAATCTAGACTCACAGGAGATCGACCATAAGGTGCCCGAGGCAGCAATAGACCCTTGGAGACAGGTCGGCCGGAGGACGATGTATTGAATCGCGACGCGATTTGTGTGTTCCATTGTCATTAATTGTCTCTGAACGTTACAATTAACTGTCAGTTTTGCGTCGGATTCGATAATCTAGACTCACAGGAGAACGACCATACGGTGTCCGAGGCAGCACTAGACCCTTGGAGACAAGTCGGCTGGAGGACGATGTATTGAATCGCGACGCAATTTGTGTGTTCCATCGTCATTAACAGGCTCTGAACGTTACAATTAACTGTCAGTTTTGCGTCGGATTCGAAAATCTAGACTCACAGGAGATCGACCATAAGGTGCCCGAGGCAGCAATAGACCCTTGGAGACAGGTCGGCCGGAGGGCGATGTATTGAATCGCGACGGGATTTGTGTGTTCCATCGTCATTAACAGGCACTGAACGTTACAATTAACTGTCAGTTTTGCGTCGGATTCGAAAATCTAGACTCACAGGAGATCGACCTTAAGGTGCCCGAGGCAGCAATAGACCCTTAGAGACAGGTCGGCCGGAGGACGATGTATTGAATCGCGACGGGATTTGTGTGTTCCATCGTCATTAACAGGCTCTGAACGTTACAATTAACTGTCAGTTTTGCGTCGCATTCGAAAATCTAGACTCACAGGAGAACGACAATAAGGTGCCTGAGGCAGCACTAGACCCTTGGAGACAAGTCGGCTGGAGGACGATGTATTGAATCGCGACGCGATTTGTGAGTTCCATTGTCATTTACAGGCTCTGAACGTTACAATTAACTGTCAGTTATGCGTCGGATTCGAAAATCTAGACTCACAGGAGATCGACCATAAGGTGCCCGAGGCAGCAATAGACCCTTGGAGACAGGTCGGCCGGAGGACGATGTATTGAATCGCGACGCGATTTGTGTGTTCCATCGTCATTTTCAGGCTCTGAACGTTACAATTAACTGTCAGTTTTGCTTCGGATTCGAAAATCTAGACTCACAGGAGATCGACCATAAGGTGCCCGAGGCAGCAATAGACCCTTGGAGACAGGTCGGCCGGAGGACGATGTATTGAATCGCGACGCAATTTGTGTGTTCCATCGTCATTAACAGGCTCTGAACCTTACAATTAACTGTCAGTTTTGCGTCGGATTCGAAAATCTAGACACACAGGAGATCGACCATAAGGTGCCCGAGGCAGCAATAGACCCTTGGAGACAGTTCGGCAGGAGGACGATGTATTGAATCGCGACGCGATTTGTGTGTTCCATCGTCATTAACAGGCTCTGAACGTTACAATTAACTGTCAGTTTTGCGTCGGATTCGAAAATCTAGCCTCACAGGAGATCGACCATAAGGTGCCCGAGGCAGCAATAGACTCTTGGAGACAGGTCGGCCGGAGGACGATGTATTGAATCGCGACGCAATTTGTGTGTTCCATCGTCATTAACAGGCTCTGAACGTTACAATTAACTGTCAGTTTTGCGTCGGATTCGATAATCTAGACTCACAGGAGATCGACCATAAGGTGCCCGAGGCAGCAATAGACCCTTGGAGACAGGTCGGCCGGAGGACGATGTATTGAATCGCGACGGGATTTGTGTGTTCCATTGTCATTAAGAGGCTCTGAACCTTACGATTAACTGTCTGTTTTGCGTCGCATTCGAAAATCTAGACTCACAGGAGAACGACAATAAGGTGCCCGAGGCAGCACTAGACCCTTGGAGACAAGTCGGCTGGAGGACGATGTATTGAATCGCGACGCGATTTTTGTGTTCCATTGTCATTTACAGGCTCTGAACGTTACAATTAACTGTCAGTTTTGCGTCGGATTCGAAAATCTAGACTCACAGGAGATCGACCATAAGGTGCCCGAGGTAGCAATAGACCCTTGGAGACAGGTCGGCCGGAGGACGATGTATTGAATCGCGACGCAATTTGTGTGTTCCATTGTCATTAATTGGCTCTGAACGTTACAATTAACTGACAGTTTTGCGTCGGATTCGAAAATCTAGACTCACAGGAGAACGACCATAAGGTGTCCGAGGCAGCACTAGACCCTTGGAGACAAGTCGGCTGGAGGACGATGTATTGAATCGCGACGAAATTTGTGTGTTCCATCGTCATTAACAGGCTCTGAACGTTACAATTAACTGTCAGTTTTGCGTCGGATTCGAAAATCTAGTCTCAGAGGAGAACGACCATAAGGTGCCCGAGGCAGCAATAGACCCTTGGAGACAGGTCGGCCGGAGGACTATGTATTGAATCGCGACGCAATTTGTGTGTTCCATTGTCATTAAGAGGCTCTGAACCTTACGATTAACTGTCAGTTTTGCGTCGCATTCGAAAATCTAGACTCACAGGAGAACGACAATAAGGTGCCCGAGGCAGCACTAGACCCTTGGAGACAAGTCGGCTGGAGGACGATGTATTGAATCGCGACGTGATTTGTGAGTTCCATTGTCATTTACAGGCTCTGAACGTTACAATTAACTGCCAGTTTTGCGTCGGATTCGAAAATCTAGACTCACAGGAGATCGACCATAAGGTGCCCGAGGCAGCAATAGACGCTTGGAGACAGGTCGGCCGGAGGACGATGTATTGAATCGCGACGCGATTTGTGTGTTCCATCGTCATTTTCAGGCTCTGAACGTTACAATTAACTGTCAGTTTTGCGTCGGATTCGAAAATCTAGACTCACAGGAGATCGACCATAAGGTGCCCGAAGCAGCAATAGACCCTTGGAGACAGGTCGGCCGGAGGACGATGTATTGAATCGCGACGCAATTTGTGTGTTCCATCGTCATTAACAGGCTCTGAACCTTACAATTAACTGTCAGTTTTGCGTCGGATTCGAAAATCTAGACACACATGAGATCGACCATAAGGTGCCCGAGGCCGCAATAGACCCTTGGAGACAGTTCGGCCGGAGGACGATGTATTGAATCGCGACGCGATTTGTGTGTTCCATTGTCATTAATTGGCTCTGAACGTTACAATTAACTGTCAGTTTTGCGTCGGATTCGAAAATCTAGACTCACAGGAGAACGACCATACGGTGTCCGAGGCAGCACTAGACCCTTGGAGACAAGTCGGCTGGAGGACGATGTATTGAATCGCGACGCAATTTGTGTGTTCCATCGTCATTAACAGGCTCTGAACGTTACAATTAACTGTCAGTTTTGCGTCGGATTCGAAAATCTAGACTCACAGGAGATCGACCATAAGGTGCCCGAGGCAGCAATAGACCCTTGGAGACAGGTCGGCCGGAGGACGATGTATTGAATCGCGACGGGATTTGTGTGTTCCATCGTCATTAACAGGCTCTGAACGTTACAATTAACTGTCAGTTTTGCGTCGGATTCGAAAATCTAGACTCACAGGAGATCGACCTTAAGGTGCCCGAGGCAGCAATAGACCCTTGGAGACAGGTCGGCCGGAGGACGATGTATTGAATCGCGACGGGATTTGTGTGTTCCATCGTCATTAACAGGCTCTGAACGTTACAATTAACTGTCAGTTTTGCGTCGCATTCGAAAATCTAGACTCACAGGAGAACGACAATAAGGTGCCCGAGGCAGCACTAGACCCTTGGAGACAAGTCGGCTGGAGGACGATGTATTGAATCGCGACGCGATTTGTGAGTTCCATTGTCATTTACAGGCTCTGAACGTTACAATTAACTGTCAGTTTTGCGTCGGATTCGAAAATCTAGACTCACAGGAGATCGACCATAAGGTGCCCGAGGCAGCAATAGACCCTTGGAGACAGGTCGGCCGGAGGACGATGTATTGAATCGCGACGTGATTTGTGTGTTCCATCGTCATTTTCAGGCTCTGAACGTTACAATTAACTGTCAGTTTTGCTTCGGATTCGAAAATCTAGACTCACAGGAGATCGACCATAAGGTGCCCGAGGCAGCAATAGACCCTTGGAGACAGGTCGGCCGGAGGACGATGTATTGAATCGCGACGCAATTTGTGTGTTCCATCGTCATTAACAGGCTCTGAACCTTACAATTAACTGTCAGTTTTGCGTCGGATTCGAAAATCTAGACACACAGGAGATCGACCATAAGGTGCCCGAGGCAGCAATAGACCCTTGGAGACAGTTCGGCAGGAGGACGATGTATTGAATCGCGACGCGATTTGTGTGTTCCATCGTCATTAACAGGCTCTGAACGTTACAATTAACTGTCAGTTTTGCGTCGGATTCGAAAATCCAGTCTCACAGGAGATCGACCATAAGGTGCCCGAGGCAGCAATAGACCCTTGGAGACAGGTCGGCCGGAGGACGATGTATTGAATCGCGACGCGATTTGTGAGTTCCATTGTCATTTACAGGCTCTGAACGTTACAATTAACTGTCAGTTTTGCGTCGGATTCGAAAATCTAGACTCACAGGAGATCGACCATAAGGTGCCCGAGGCAGCAATAGACCCTTGGAGACAGGTCGGCCGGAGGACGATGTATTGAATCGCGACGTGATTTGTGTGTTCCATCGTCATTTTCAGGCTCTGAACGTTACAATTAACTGTCAGTTTTGCTTCGGATTCGAAAATCTAGACTCACAGGAGATCGACCATAAGGTGCCCGAGGCAGCAATAGACCCTTGGAGACAGGTCGGCCGGAGGACGATGTATTGAATCGCGACGCAATTTGTGTGTTCCATCGTCATTAACAGGCTCTGAACCTTACAATTAACTGTCAGTTTTGCGTCGGATTCGAAAATCTAGACACACAGGAGATCGACCATAAGGTGCCCGAGGCAGCAATAGACCCTTGGAGACAGTTCGGCAGGAGGACGATGTATTGAATCGCGACGCGATTTGTGTGTTCCATCGTCATTAACAGGCTCTGAACGTTACAATTAACTGTCAGTTTTGCGTCGGATTCGAAAATCCAGTCTCACAGGAGATCGACCATAAGGTGCCCGAGGCAGCAATAGACCCTTGGAGACAGGTCGGCCGGAGGACGATGTATTGAATCGCGACGCGATTTGTGTGTTCCATTGTCATTAACAGGCTCTGAACCTTACAATTAACTGTCAGTTTTGCGTCGGATTCGAAAATCTAGACCCACAGGAGAACGACCATACGGTGTCCGAGGCAGCACTAGACCCTTGGAGACAAGTCGGCTGGAGGACGATGTATTGAATCGCGACGCAATTTGTGTGTTCCATCGTCATTAACAGGCTCTGAACGTTACAATTAACTGTCAGTTTTGCGTCGGATTCGAAAATCTAGACTCACAGGAGATCGACCATAAGGTGCCCGAGGCAGCAATAGACTCTTGGAGACAGGTCGGCCGGAGGACGATGTATTGAATCGCGACGCAATTTGTGTGTTCCATCGTCATTAACAGGCTCTGAACGTTACAATTAACTGTCAGTTATGCGTCGGATTCGATAATCTAGACTCACAGGAGATCGACCATAAGGTGCCCGAGGCAGCAATAGACCCTTGGAGACAGGTCGGCCGGAGGACGATGTATTGAATCGCGACGGGATTTGTGTGTTCCATCGTCATTAACAGGCTCTGAACGTTACAATTAACTGTCAGTTTTGCGTCGGATTCGAAAATCTAGACTCACAGGAGATCGACCTTAAGGTGCCCGAGGCAGCAATAGACCCTTGGAGACGCGTCGGCCGGAGGACGATGTATTGAATCGCGACGGGATTTGTGTGTTCCATCGTCATTAACAGGCTCTGAACGTTACAATTAACTGTCAGTTTTGCGTCGGATTCGAAAATCTAGACTCACAGGAGATCGACCATAAGCTGCCCGAGGCAGCAATAGACCCTTGGAGACAGGTCGGCCGGAGGACGATGTATTGAATCGCGACGCAATTTGTGTGTTCAATCGTCATTAACAGGCTCTGAATGTTACAAATAACTATCAGTTTTGCGTCGGATTCGAAAATCTAGACTCACAGGAGAACGACCATAAGGTGTCCGAGGCAGCACTAGACCCTTGGAGACAAGTCGGCTGGAGGACGATGTATTGAATCGCGACGCGATTTGTGTGTTCCATCGTCATTAACAGGCTCTGAACGTTACAATTAACTGCGGTGGATTCGAAATTCTAGACTCACAGGAGATCGACCATAAGGTGCCCGAGGCAGCAATAGACCCTTGGAGACAGGTCGGCCGGAGGACGATGTATTGAATCGCGACGCGATTTGTGTGTTCCATTGTCATTAAGAGGCTCTGAACCTTACAATTAACTGTCAGTTTTGCGTCGGATTCGAAAATCTAGACTCACAGGAGAACGACCATACGGTGTCCGAGGCAGCACTAGACCCTTGGAGACAAGTCGGCTGCAGGACGATGTATTGAATCGCGACGCAATTTGTGTGTTCCATCGTCATTAACAGGCTCTGAACCTTACAATTAACTGTCAGTTTTGCGTCGGATTCGATAATCTAGACTCACAGGAGATCGACCATAAGGTGCCCGAGGCAGCAATAGACCCTTGGAGACAGGTCGGCCGGAGGACGATGTATTGAATCGCGACGGGATTTGTGTGTTCCATCGTCATTAACAGGCTCTGAACGTTACAATTAACTGTCAGTTTTGCGTCGGATTCGAAAATCTAGACTCACAGGAGATCGACCTTAAGGTGCCCGAGGCAGCAATAGACCCTTGGAGACGCGTCGGCCGGAGGACGATGTATTGAATCGCGACGGGATTTGTGTGTTCCATCGTCATTAACAGGCTCTGAACGTTACAATTAACTGTCAGTTTTGCGTCGGATTCGAAAATCTAGACTCACAGGAGATCGACCATAAGCTGCCCGAGGCAGCAATAGACCCTTGGAGACAGGTCGGCCGGAGGACGATGTATTGAATCGCGACGCGATTCGTGTGTTCCATTGTCATTAATTGGCTCTGAACGTTACAATTAACTGTCAGTTTTGCGTCGGATTCGAAAATCTAGACTCACAGGAGAACGACCATAAGGTGTCCGAGGCAGCACTAGACCCTTGGAGACAAGTCGGCTGGAGGACGATGTATGGAATCGCGACGAAATTTGTGTGTTCCATCGTCATTAACAGGCTCTGAACGTTACAATTAACTGTCAGTTTTACGTCGGATTCGAAAATCTAGACTCAGAGGAGAACGACCATAAGGTGCCCGAGGCAGCAATAGACCCTTGGAGACAGGTCGGCCGGAGGACTATGTATTGAATCGCGACGCAATTTGTGTGTTCCATTGTCATTAAGAGGCTCTGAACCTTACGATTAACTGTCAGTTTTGCGTCGCATTCGAAAATCTAGACTCACAGGAGAACGACAATAAGGTGCCCGAGGCAGCACTAGACCCTTGGAGACAAGTCGGCTGGAGGACGATGTATTGAATCGCGACGCGATTTGTGAGTTCCATTGTCATTTACAGGCTCTGAACGTTACAATTAACTGCCAGTTTTGCGTCGGATTCGAAAATCTAGACTCACAGGAGATCGACCATAAGGTGCCCGAGGCAGCAATAGACCCTTGGAGACAGGTCGGCCGGAGGACGATGTATTGAATCGCGACGCGATTTGTGTGTTCCATCGTCATTTTCAGGCTCTGAACGTTACAATTAACTGTCAGTTTTGCGTCGGATTCGAAATTCTAGACTCACAGGAGATCGACCATAAGGTGCCCGAAGCAGCAATAGACCCTTGGAGACAGGTCGGCCGGAGGACGATGTATTGAATCGCGACGCAATTTGTGTGTTCCATCGTCATTAACAGGCTCTGAACCTTACAATTAACTGTCAGTTTTGCGTCGGATTCGAAAATCTAGACACACAGGAGATCGACCATAAGGTGCCCGAGGCCGCAATAGACCCTTGGAGACAGTTCGGCCGGAGGACGATGTATTGAATCGCGACGCGATTTGTGTGTTCCATCGTCATTAACAGGCTCTGAACGTTACAATTAACTGTCAGTTTTGCGTCGGATTCGAAAATCTAGTCTCACAGGAGATCGACCATAAGGTGCCCGAGGCAGCAATAGACCCTTGGAGACAGGTCGGCCGGAGAACGATGTATTGAATCGCGACGGGATTTGTGAGTTCCATCGTCATTAACAGGCTCTGAACGTTACAATTAACTGTCAGTTTTGCGTCGGATTCGAAAATCTAGACTCACAGGAGATCGACCATAAGGTGCCCGAGGCAGCAATAGACCCTTGGAGACAGGTCGGCCGGAGGACGATGTATTGAATCGCGACGCGATTTGTGTGTTCCATTGTCATTAATTGTCTCTGAACGTTACAATTAACTGTCAGTTTTGCGTCGGATTCGAAAATCTAGACTCACAGGAGAACGACCATACGGTGTCCGAGGCAGCACTAGACCCTTGGAGACAAGTCGGCTGGAGGACGATGTATTGAATCGCGACGCAATTTGTGTGTTCCATCGTCATTAACAGGCTCTGAACGTTACAATTAACTGTCAGTTTTGCGTCGGATTCGAAAATCTAGACTCACAGGAGATCGACCATAAGGTGCCCGAGGCAGCAATAGACCCTTGGAGACAGGTCGGCCGGAGGACGATGTATTGAATCGCGACGGGATTTGTGTGTTCCATCGTCATTAACAGGCACTGAACGTTACAATTAACTGTCAGTTTTGCGTCGGATTCGAAAATCTAGACTCACAGGAGATCGACCTTAAGGTGCCCGAGGCAGCAATAGACCCTTAGAGACAGGTCGGCCGGAGGACGATGTATTGAATCGCGACGGGATTTGTGTGTTCCATCGTCATTAACAGGCTCTGAACGTTACAATTAACTGTCAGTTTTGCGTCGCATTCGAAAATCTAGACTCACAGGAGAACGACAATAAGGTGCCTGAGGCAGCACTAGACCCTTGGAGACAATTCGGCTGGAGGACGATGTATTGAATCGCGACGCGATTTGTGAGTTCCATTTTCATTTACAGGCTCTGAACGTTACAATTAACTGTCAGTTATGCGTCGGATTCGAAAATCTAGACTCACAGGAGATCGACCATAAGGTGCCCGAGGCAGCAATAGACCCTTGGAGACAGGTCGGCCGGAGGACGATGTATTGAATCGCGACGCGATTTGTGTGTTCCATCGTCATTTTCAGGCTCTGAACGTTACAATTAACTGTCAGTTTTGCTTCGGATTCGAAAATCTAGACTCACAGGAGATCGACCATAAGGTGCCCGAGGCAGCAATAGACCCTTGGAGACAGGTCGGCCGGAGGACGATGTATTGAATCGCGACGCAATTTGTGTGTTCCATCGTCATTAACAGGCTCTGAACCTTACAATTAACTGTCAGTTTTGCGTCGGATTCGAAAATCTAGACACACAGGAGATCGACCATAAGGTGCCCGAGGCAGCAATAGACCCTTGGAGACAGTTCGGCAGGAGGACGATGTATTGAATCGCGACGCGATTTGTGTGTTCCATCGTCATTAACAGGCTCTGAACGTTACAATTAACTGTCAGTTTTGCGTCGGATTCGAAAATCTAGCCTCACAGGAGATCGACCATAAGGTGCCCGAGGCAGCAATAGACTCTTGGAGACAGGTCGGCCGGAGGACGATGTATTGAATCGCGACGCAATTTGTGTGTTCCATCGTCATTAACAGGCTCTGAACGTTACAATTAACTGTCAGTTTTGCGTCGGATTCGATAATCTAGACTCACAGGAGATCGACCATAAGGTGCCCGAGGCAGCAATAGACCCTTGGAGACAGGTCGGCCGGAGGACGATGTATTGAATCGCGACGGGATTTGTGTGTTCCATTGTCATTAAGAGGCTCTGAACCTTACGATTAACTGTCTGTTTTGCGTCGCATTCGAAAATCTAGACTCACAGGAGAACGACAATAAGGTGCCCGAGGCAGCACTAGACCCTTGGAGACAAGTCGGCTGGAGGACGATGTATTGAATCGCGACGCGATTTTTGTGTTCCATTGTCATTTACAGGCTCTGAACGTTACAATTAACTGTCAGTTTTGCGTCGGATTCGAAAATCTAGACTCACAGGAGATCGACCATAAGGTGCCCGAGGTAGCAATAGACCCTTGGAGACAGGTCGGCCGGAGGACGATGTATTGAATCGCGACGCAATTTGTGTGTTCCATTGTCATTAATTGGCTCTGAACGTTACAATTAACTGACAGTTTTGCGTCGGATTCGAAAATCTAGACTCACAGGAGAACGACCATAAGGTGTCCGAGGCAGCACTAGACCCTTGGAGACAAGTCGGCTGGAGGACGATGTATTGAATCGCGACGCAATTTGTGTGTTCCATCGTCATTAACAGGCTCTGAACGTTACAATTAACTGTCAGTTTTGCGTCGGATTCGAAAATCTAGTCTCAGAGGAGAACGACCATAAGGTGCCCGAGGCAGCAATAGACCCTTGGAGACAGGTCGGCCGGAGGACTATGTATTGAATCGCGACGCAATTTGTGTGTTCCATTGTCATTAAGAGGCTCTGAACCTTACGATTAACTGTCAGTTTTGCGTCGCATTCGAAAATCTAGACTCACAGGAGAACGACAATAAGGTGCCCGAGGCAGCACTAGACCCTTGGAGACAAGTCGGCTGGAGGACGATGTATTGAATCGCGACGTGATTTGTGAGTTCCATTGTCATTTACAGGCTCTGAACGTTACAATTAACTGCCAGTTTTGCGTCGGATTCGAAAATCTAGACTCACAGGAGATCGACCATAAGGTGCCCGAGGCAGCAATAGACCCTTGGAGACAGGTCGGCCGGAGGACGATGTATTGAATCGCGACGCGATTTGTGTGTTCCATCGTCATTTTCAGGCTCTGAACGTTACAATTAACTGTCAGTTTTGCGTCGGATTCGAAAATCTAGACTCACAGGAGATCGACCATAAGGTGCCCGAAGCAGCAATAGACCCTTGGAGACAGGTCGGCCGGAGGACGATGTATTGAATCGCGACGCAATTTGTGTGTTCCATCGTCATTAACAGGCTCTGAACCTTACAATTAACTGTCAGTTTTGCGTCGGATTCGAAAATCTAGACACACAGGAGATCGACCATAAGGTGCCCGAGGCCGCAATAGACCCTTGGAGACAGTTCGGCCGGAGGACGATGTATTGAATCGCGACGCGATTTGTGTGTTCCATCGTCATTAACAGGCTCTGAACGTTACAATTAACTGTCAGTTTTGCGTCGGATTCGAAAATCTAGTCTCACAGGAGATCGACCATAAGGTGCCCGAGGCAGCAATAGACCCTTGGAGACAGGTCGGCCGGAGAACGATGTATTGAATCGCGACGGGATTTGTGAGTTCCATCGTCATTAACAGGCTCTGAACGTTACAATTAACTGTCAGTTTTGCGTCGGATTCGAAAATCTAGACTCACAGGAGATCGACCATAAGGTGCCCGAGGCAGCAATAGACCCTTGGAGACAGGTCGGCCGGAGGACGATGTATTGAATCGCGACGCGATTTGTGTGTTCCATTGTCATTAATTGGCTCTGAACGTTACAATTAACTGTCAGTTTTGCGTCGGATTCGAAAATCTAGACTCACAGGAGAACGACCATACGGTGTCCGAGGCAGCACTAGACCCTTGGAGACAAGTCGGCTGGAGGACGATGTATTGAATCGCGACGCAATTTGTGTGTTCCATCGTCATTAACAGGCTCTGAACGTTACAATTAACTGTCAGTTTTGCGTCGGATTCGAAAATCTAGACTCACAGGAGATCGACCATAAGGTGCCCGAGGCAGCAATAGACCCTTGGAGACAGGTCGGCCGGAGGACGATGTATTGAATCGCGACGGGATTTGTGTGTTCCATCGTCATTAACAGGCTCTGAACGTTACAATTAACTGTCAGTTTTGCGTCGGATTCGAAAATCTAGACTCACAGGAGATCGACCTTAAGGTGCCCGAGGCAGCAATAGACCCTTGGAGACAGGTCGGCCGGAGGACGATGTATTGAATCGCGACGGGATTTGTGTGTTCCATCGTCATTAACAGGCTCTGAACGTTACAATTAACTGTCAGTTTTGCGTCGCATTCGAAAATCTAGACTCACAGGAGAACGACAATAAGGTGCCCGAGGCAGCACTAGACCCTTGGAGACAAGTCGGCTGGAGGACGATGTATTGAATCGCGACGCGATTTGTGAGTTCCATTGTCATTTACAGGCTCTGAACGTTACAATTAACGTTCAGTTTTGCGTCGGATTCGAAAATCTAGACTCACAGGAGATCGACCATAAGGTGCCCGAGGCAGCAATAGACCCTTGGAGACAGGTCGGCCGGAGGACGATGTATTGAATCGCGACGTGATTTGTGTGTTCCATCGTCATTTTCAGGCTCTGAACGTTACAATTAACTGTCAGTTTTGCTTCGGATTCGAAAATCTAGACTCACAGGAGATCGACCATAAGGTGCCCGAGGCAGCAATAGACCCTTGGAGACAGGTCGGCCGGAGGACGATGTATTGAATCGCGACGTGATTTGTGTGTTCCATCGTCATTTTCAGGCTCTGAACGTTACAATTAACTGTCAGTTTTGCTTCGGATTCGAAAATCTAGACTCACAGGAGATCGACCATAAGGTGCCCGAGGCAGCAATAGACCCTTGGAGACAGGTCGGCCGGAGGACGATGTATTGAATCGCGACGCAATTTGTGTGTTCCATCGTCATTAACAGGCTCTGAACCTTACAATTAACTGTCAGTTTTGCGTCGGATTCGAAAATCTAGACACACAGGAGATCGACCATAAGGTGCCCGAGGCAGCAATAGACCCTTGGAGACAGTTCGGCAGGAGGACGATGTATTGAATCGCGACGCGATTTGTGTGTTCCATCGTCATTAACAGGCTCTGAACGTTACAATTAACTGTCAGTTTTGCGTCGGATTCGAAAATCCAGTCTCACAGGAGATCGACCATAAGGTGCCCGAGGCAGCAATAGACCCTTGGAGACAGGTCGGCCGGAGGACGATGTATTGAATCGCGACGCGATTTGTGTGTTCCATTGTCATTAACAGGCTCTGAACCTTACAATTAACTGTCAGTTTTGCGTCGGATTCGAAAATCTAGACCCACAGGAGAACGACCATACGGTGTCCGAGGCAGCACTAGACCCTTGGAGACAAGTCGGCTGGAGGACGATGTATTGAATCGCGACGCAATTTGTGTGTTCCATCGTCATTAACAGGCTCTGAACGTTACAATTAACTGTCAGTTTTGCGTCGCATTCGAAAATCTAGACTCACAGGAGAACGACAATAAGGTGCCCGAGGCAGCACTAGACCCTTGGAGACAAGTCGGCTGGAGGACGATGTATTGAATCGCGACGCGATTTGTGAGTTCCATTGTCATTTACAGGCTCTGAACGTTACAATTAACTGTCAGTTATGCGTCGGATTCGAAAATCTAGACTCACAGGAGATCGACCATAAGGTGCCCGAGGCAGCAATAGACCCTTGGAGACAGGTCGGCCGGAGGACGATGTATTGAATCGCGACGCGATTTGTGTGTTCCATCGTCATTTTCAGGCTCTGAACGTTACAATTAACTGTCAGTTTTGCTTCGGATTCGAAAATCTAGACTCACAGGAGATCGACCATAAGGTGCCCGAGGCAGCAATAGACCCTTGGAGACAGGTCGGCCGGAGGACGATGTATTGAATCGCGACGCAATTTGTGTGTTCCATCGTCATTAACAGGCTCTGAACCTTACAATTAACTGTCAGTTTTGCGTCGGATTCGAAAATCTAGACACACAGGAGATCGACCATAAGGTGCCCGAGGCAGCAATAGACCCTTGGAGACAGTTCGGCAGGAGGACGATGTATTGAATCGCGACGCGATTTGTGTGTTCCATCGTCATTAACAGGCTCTGAACGTTACAATTAACTGTCAGTTTTGCGTCGGATTCGAAAATCTAGCCTCACAGGAGATCGACCATAAGGTGCCCGAGGCAGCAATAGACTCTTGGAGACAGGTCGGCCGGAGGACGATGTATTGAATCGCGACGCAATTTGTGTGTTCCATCGTCATTAACAGGCTCTGAACGTTACAATTAACTGTCAGTTTTGCGTCGGATTCGATAATCTAGACTCACAGGAGATCGACCATAAGGTGCCCGAGGCAGCAATAGACCCTTGGAGACAGGTCGGCCGGAGGACGATGTATTGAATCGCGACGGGATTTGTGTGTTCCATTGTCATTAAGAGGCTCTGAACCTTACGATTAACTGTCTGTTTTGCGTCGCATTCGAAAATCTAGACTCACAGGAGAACGACAATAAGGTGCCCGAGGCAGCAATAGACCCTTGGAGACAAGTCGGCTGGAGGACGATGTATTGAATCGCGACGCGATTTTTGTGTTCCATTGTCATTTACAGGCTCTGAACGTTACAATTAACTGTCAGTTTTGCGTCGGATTCGAAAATCTAGACTCACAGGAGATCGACCATAAGGTGCCCGAGGTAGCAATAGACCCTTGGAGACAGGTCGGCCGGAGGACGATGTATTGAATCGCGACGCAATTTGTGTGTTCCATTGTCATTAATTGGCTCTGAACGTTACAATTAACTGACAGTTTTGCGTCGGATTCGAAAATCTAGACTCACAGGAGAACGACCATAAGGTGTCCGAGGCAGCACTAGACCCTTGGAGACAAGTCGGCTGGAGGACGATGTATTGAATCGCGACGAAATTTGTGTGTTCCATCGTCATTAACAGGCTCTGAACGTTACAATTAACTGTCAGTTTTGCGTCGGATTCGAAAATCTAGTCTCAGAGGAGAACGACCATAAGGTGCCCGAGGCAGCAATAGACCCTTGGAGACAGGTCGGCCGGAGGACTATGTATTGAATCGCGACGCAATTTGTGTGTTCCATTGTCATTAAGAGGCTCTGAACCTTACGATTAACTGTCAGTTTTGCGTCGCATTCGAAAATCTAGACTCACAGGAGAACGACAATAAGGTGCCCGAGGCAGCACTAGACCCTTGGAGACAAGTCGGCTGGAGGACGATGTATTGAATCGCGACGTGATTTGTGAGTTCCATTGTCATTTACAGGCTCTGAACGTTACAATTAACTGCCAGTTTTGCGTCGGATTCGAAAATCTAGACTCACAGGAGATCGACCATAAGGTGCCCGAGGCAGCAATAGACCCTTGGAGACAGGTCGGCCGGAGGACGATGTATTGAATCGCGACGCGATTTGTGTGTTCCATCGTCATTTTCAGGCTCTGAACGTTACAATTAACTGTCAGTTTTGCGTCGGATTCGAAAATCTAGACTCACAGGAGATCGACCATAAGGTGCCCGAAGCAGCAATAGACCCTTGGAGACAGGTCGGCCGGAGGACGATGTATTGAATCGCGACGCAATTTGTGTGTTCCATCGTCATTAACAGGCTCTGAACCTTACAATTAACTGTCAGTTTTGCGTCGGATTCGAAAATCTAGACACACAGGAGATCGACCATAAGGTGCCCGAGGCCGCAATAGACCCTTGGAGACAGTTCGGCCGGAGGACGATGTATTGAATCGCGACGCGATTTGTGTGTTCCATCGTCATTAACAGGCTCTGAACGTTACAATTAACTGTCAGTTTTGCGTCGGATTCGAAAATCTAGTCTCACAGGAGATCGACCATAAGGTGCCCGAGGCAGCAATAGACCCTTGGAGACAGGTCGGCCGGAGAACGATGTATTGAATCGCGACGGGATTTGTGAGTTCCATCGTCATTAACAGGCTCTGAACGTTACAATTAACTGTCAGTTTTGCGTCGGATTCGAAAATCTAGACTCACAGGAGATCGACCATAAGGTGCCCGAGGCAGCAATAGACCCTTGGAGACAGGTCGGCCGGAGGACGATGTATTGAATCGCGACGCGATTTGTGTGTTCCATTGTCATTAATTGGCTCTGAACGTTACAATTAACTGTCAGTTTTGCGTCGGATTCGAAAATCTAGACTCACAGGAGAACGACCATACGGTGTCCGAGGCAGCACTAGACCCTTGGAGACAAGTCGGCTGCAGGACGATGTATTGAATCGCGACGCAATTTGTGTGTTCCATCGTCATTAACAGGCTCTGAACCTTACAATTAACTGTCAGTTTTGCGTCGGATTCGATAATCTAGACTCACAGGAGATCGACCATAAGGTGCCCGAGGCAGCAATAGACCCTTGGAGACAGGTCGGCCGGAGGACGATGTATTGAATCGCGACGGGATTTGTGTGTTCCATCGTCATTAACAGGCTCTGAACGTTACAATTAACTGTCAGTTTTGCGTCGGATTCGAAAATCTAGACTCACAGGAGATCGACCTTAAGGTGCCCGAGGCAGCAATAGACCCTTGGAGACAGGTCGGCCGGAGGACGATGTATTGAATCGCGACGGGATTTGTGTGTTCCATCGTCATTAACAGGCTCTGAACGTTACAATTAACTGTCAGTTTTGCGTCGCATTCGAAAATCTAGACTCACAGGAGAACGACAATAAGGTGCCCGAGGCAGCACTAGACCCTTGGAGACAAGTCGGCTGGAGGACGATGTATTGAATCGCGACGCAATTTGTGTGTTCCATCGTCATTAACAGGCTCTGAACCTTACAATTAACTGTCAGTTTTGCGTCGGATTCGAAAATCTAGACACACAGGAGATCGACCATAAGGTGCCCGAGGCAGCAATAGACCCTTGGAGACAGTTCGGCAGGAGGACGATGTATTGAATCGCGACGCGATTTGTGTGTTCCATCGTCATTAACAGGCTCTGAACGTTACAATTAACTGTCAGTTTTGCGTCGGATTCGAAAATCCAGTCTCACAGGAGATCGACCATAAGGTGCCCGAGGCAGCAATAGACCCTTGGAGACAGGTCGGCCGGAGGACGATGTATTGAATCGCGACGCGATTTGTGTGTTCCATTGTCATTAACAGGCTCTGAACCTTACAATTAACTGTCAGTTTTGCGTCGGATTCGAAAATCTAGACCCACAGGAGAACGACCATACGGTGTCCGAGGCAGCACTAGACCCTTGGAGACAAGTCGGCTGGAGGACGATGTATTGAATCGCGACGCAATTTGTGTGTTCCATCGTCATTAACAGGCTCTGAACGTTACAATTAACTGTCAGTTTTGCGTCGCATTCGAAAATCTAGACTCACAGGAGAACGACAATAAGGTGCCCGAGGCAGCACTAGACCCTTGGAGACAAGTCGGCTGGAGGACGATGTATTGAATCGCGACGCGATTTGTGAGTTCCATTGTCATTTACAGGCTCTGAACGTTACAATTAACTGTCAGTTATGCGTCGGATTCGAAAA
Source organism: Schistocerca nitens (assembly GCF_023898315.1). NCBI lineage: Eukaryota > Metazoa > Arthropoda > Insecta > Orthoptera > Acrididae > Schistocerca > Schistocerca nitens. The sequence goes on along the minus strand of NC_064615.1, from coordinate 1,196,384,343 downwards.
TCTAGACTCACAGGAGATCGACCATAAGGTGCCCGAGGCAGCAATAGACCCTTGGAGACAGGTCGGCCGGAGGACGATGTATTGAATCGCGACGCGATTTGTGTGTTCCATCGTCATTTTCAGGTTCTGAACGTTACAATTAACTGTCAGTTTTGCTTCGGATTCGAAAATCTAGACTCACAGGAGATCGACCATAAGGTGCCCGAGGCAGCAATAGACCCTTGGAGACAGGTCGGCCGGAGGACGATGTATTGAATCGCGACGCAATTTGTGTGTTCCATCGTCATTAACAGGCTCTGAACCTTACAATTAACTGTCAGTTTTGCGTCGGATTCGAAAATCTAGACACACAGGAGATCGACCATAAGGTGCCCGAGGCAGCAATAGACCCTTGGAGACAGTTCGGCAGGAGGACGATGTATTGAATCGCGACGCGATTTGTGTGTTCCATCGTCATTAACAGGCTCTGAACGTTACAATTAACTGTCAGTTTTGCGTCGGATTCGAAAATCTAGCCTCACAGGAGATCGACCATAAGGTGCCCGAGGCAGCAATAGACTCTTGGAGACAGGTCGGCCGGAGGACGATGTATTGAATCGCGACGCAATTTGTGTGTTCCATCGTCATTAACAGGCTCTGAACGTTACAATTAACTGTCAGTTTTGCGTCGGATTCGATAATCTAGACTCACAGGAGATCGACCATAAGGTGCCCGAGGCAGCAATAGACCCTTGGAGACAGGTCGGCCGGAGGACGATGTATTGAATCGCGACGGGATTTGTGTGTTCCATTGTCATTAAGAGGCTCTGAACCTTACGATTAACTGTCTGTTTTGCGTCGCATTCGAAAATCTAGACTCACAGGAGAACGACAATAAGGTGCCCGAGGCAGCAATAGACCCTTGGAGACAAGTCGGCTGGAGGACGATGTATTGAATCGCGACGCGATTTTTGTGTTCCATTGTCATTTACAGGCTCTGAACGTTACAATTAACTGTCAGTTTTGCGTCGGATTCGAAAATCTAGACTCACAGGAGATCGACCATAAGGTGCCCGAGGTAGCAATAGACCCTTGGAGACAGGTCGGCCGGAGGACGATGTATTGAATCGCGACGCAATTTGTGTGTTCCATTGTCATTAATTGGCTCTGAACGTTACAATTAACTGACAGTTTTGCGTCGGATTCGAAAATCTAGACTCACAGGAGAACGACCATAAGGTGTCCGAGGCAGCACTAGACCCTTGGAGACAAGTCGGCTGGAGGACGATGTATTGAATCGCGACGAAATTTGTGTGTTCCATCGTCATTAACAGGCTCTGAACGTTACAATTAACTGTCAGTTTTGCGTCGGATTCGAAAATCTAGTCTCAGAGGAGAACGACCATAAGGTGCCCGAGGCAGCAATAGACCCTTGGAGACAGGTCGGCCGGAGGACTATGTATTGAATCGCGACGCAATTTGTGTGTTCCATTGTCATTAAGAGGCTCTGAACCTTACGATTAACTGTCAGTTTTGCGTCGCATTCGAAAATCTAGACTCACAGGAGAACGACAATAAGGTGCCCGAGGCAGCACTAGACCCTTGGAGACAAGTCGGCTGGAGGACGATGTATTGAATCGCGACGTGATTTGTGAGTTCCATTGTCATTTACAGGCTCTGAACGTTACAATTAACTGCCAGTTTTGCGTCGGATTCGAAAATCTAGACTCACAGGAGATCGACCATAAGGTGCCCGAGGCAGCAATAGACCCTTGGAGACAGGTCGGCCGGAGGACGATGTATTGAATCGCGACGCGATTTGTGTGTTCCATCGTCATTTTCAGGCTCTGAACGTTACAATTAACTGTCAGTTTTGCGTCGGATTCGAAAATCTAGACTCACAGGAGATCGACCATAAGGTGCCCGAAGCAGCAATAGACCCTTGGAGACAGGTCGGCCGGAGGACGATGTATTGAATCGCGACGCAATTTGTGTGTTCCATCGTCATTAACAGGCTCTGAACCTTACAATTAACTGTCAGTTTTGCGTCGGATTCGAAAATCTAGACACACAGGAGATCGACCATAAGGTGCCCGAGGCCGCAATAGACCCTTGGAGACAGTTCGGCCGGAGGACGATGTATTGAATCGCGACGCGATTTGTGTGTTCCATCGTCATTAACAGGCTCTGAACGTTACAATTAACTGTCAGTTTTGCGTCGGATTCGAAAATCTAGTCTCACAGGAGATCGACCATAAGGTGCCCGAGGCAGCAATAGACCCTTGGAGACAGGTCGGCCGGAGAACGATGTATTGAATCGCGACGGGATTTGTGAGTTCCATCGTCATTAACAGGCTCTGAACGTTACAATTAACTGTCAGTTTTGCGTCGGATTCGAAAATCAAGACTCACAGGAGATCGACCATAAGGTGCCCGAGGCAGCAATAGACCCTTGGAGACAGGTCGGCCGGAGGACGATGTATTGAATCGCGACGCGATTTGTGTGTTCCATTGTCATTAATTGGCTCTGAACGTTACAATTAACTGTCAGTTTTGCGTCGGATTCGAAAATCTAGACTCACAGGAGAACGACCATACGGTGTCCGAGGCAGCACTAGACCCTTGGAGACAAGTCGGCTGGAGGACGATGTATTGAATCGCGACGCAATTTGTGTGTTCCATCGTCATTAACAGGCTCTGAACGTTACAATTAACTGTCAGTTTTGCGTCGGATTCGAAAATCTAGACTCACAGGAGATCGACCATAAGGTGCCCGAGGCAGCAATAGACCCTTGGAGACAGGTCGGCCGGAGGACGATGTATTGAATCGCGACGGGATTTGTGTGTTCCATCGTCATTAACAGGCTCTGAACGTTACAATTAACTGTCAGTTTTGCGTCGGATTCGAAAATCTAGACTCACAGGAGATCGACCTTAAGGTGCCCGAGGCAGCAATAGACCCTTGGAGACAGGTCGGCCGGAGGACGATGTATTGAATCGCGACGGGATTTGTGTGTTCCATCGTCATTAACAGGCTCTGAACGTTACAATTAACTGTCAGTTTTGCGTCGCATTCGAAAATCTAGACTCACAGGAGAACGACAATAAGGTGCCCGAGGCAGCACTAGACCCTTGGAGACAAGTCGGCTGGAGGACGATGTATTGAATCGCGACGCAATTTGTGTGTTCCATCGTCATTAACAGGCTCTGAACCTTACAATTAACTGTCAGTTTTGCGTCGGATTCGAAAATCTAGACACACAGGTGATCGACCATAAGGTGCCCGAGGCAGCAATAGACCCTTGGAGACAGTTCGGCAGGAGGACGATGTATTGAATCGCGACGCGATTTGTGTGTTCCATCGTCATTAACAGGCTCTGAACGTTACAATTAACTGTCAGTTTTGCGTCGGATTCGAAAATCCAGTCTCACAGGAGATCGACCATAAGGTGCCCGAGGCAGCAATAGACCCTTGGAGACAGGTCGGCCGGAGGACGATGTATTGAATCGCGACGCGATTTGTGTGTTCCATTGTCATTAACAGGCTCTGAACCTTACAATTAACTGTCAGTTTTGCGTCGGATTCGAAAATCTAGACCCACAGGAGAACGACCATACGGTGTCCGAGGCAGCACTAGACCCTTGGAGACAAGTCGGCTGGAGGACGATGTATTGAATCGCGACGCAATTTGTGTGTTCCATCGTCATTAACAGGCTCTGAACGTTACAATTAACTGTCAGTTTTGCGTCGGATTCGAAAATCTAGACTCACAGGAGATCGACCATAAGGTGCCCGAGGCAGCAATAGACTCTTGGAGACAGGTCGGCCGGAGGACGATGTATTGAATCGCGACGCAATTTGTGTGTTCCATCGTCATGAACAGGCTCTGAACGTTACAATTAACTGTCAGTTTTGCGTCGGATTCGATAATCTAGACTCACAGGAGATCGACCATAAGGTGCCCGAGGCAGCAATAGACCCTTGGAGACAGGTCGGCCGGAGGACGATGTATTGAATCGCGACGGGATTTGTGTGTTCCATTGTCATTAAGAGGCTCTGAACCTTACGATTAACTGTCTGTTTTGCGTCGCATTCGAAAATCTAGACTCACAGGAGAACGACAATAAGGTGCCCGAGGCAGCACTAGACCCTTGGAGACAAGTCGGCTGGAGGACGATGTATTGAATCGCGACGCGATTTTTGTGTTCCATTGTCATTTACAGGCTCTGAACGTTACAATTAACTGTCAGTTTTGCGTCGGATTCGAAAATCTAGACTCACAGGAGATCGACCATAAGGTGCCCGAGGTAGCAATAGACCCTTGGAGACAGGTCGGCCGGAGGACGATGTATTGAATCGCGACGCAATTTGTGTGTTCCATTGTCATTAATTGGCTCTGAACGTTACAATTAACTGACAGTTTTGCGTCGGATTCGAAAATCTAGACTCACAGGAGAACGACCATAAGGTGTCCGAGGCAGCACTAGACCCTTGGAGACAAGTCGGCTGGAGGACGATGTATTGAATCGCGACGAAATTTGTGTGTTCCATCGTCATTAACAGGCTCTGAACGTTACAATTAACTGTCAGTTTTGCGTCGGATTCGAAAATCTAGTCTCAGAGGAGAACGACCATAAGGTGCCCGAGGCAGCAATAGACCCTTGGAGACAGGTCGGCCGGAGGACTATGTATTGAATCGCGACGCAATTTGTGTGTTCCATTGTCATTAAGAGGCTCTGAACCTTACGATTAACTGTCAGTTTTGCGTCGCATTCGAAAATCTAGACTCACAGGAGAACGACAATAAGGTGCCCGAGGCAGCACTAGACCCTTGGAGACAAGTCGGCTGGAGGACGATGTATTGAATCGCGACGTGATTTGTGAGTTCCATTGTCATTTACAGGCTCTGAACGTTACAATTAACTGCCAGTTTTGCGTCGGATTCGAAAATCTAGACTCACAGGAGATCGACCATAAGGTGCCCGAGGCAGCAATAGACCCTTGGAGACAGGTCGGCCGGAGGACGATGTATTGAATCGCGACGCGATTTGTGTGTTCCATCGTCATTTTCAGGCTCTGAACGTTACAATTAACTGTCAGTTTTGCGTCGGATTCGAAAATCTAGACTCACAGGAGATCGACCATAAGGTGCCCGAAGCAGCAATAGACCCTTGGAGACAGGTCGGCCGGAGGACGATGTATTGAATCGCGACGCAATTTGTGTGTTCCATCGTCATTAACAGGCTCTGAACCTTACAATTAACTGTCAGTTTTGCGTCGGATTCGAAAATCTAGACACACAGGAGATCGACCATAAGGTGCCCGAGGCCGCAATAGACCCTTGGAGACAGTTCGGCCGGAGGACGATGTATTGAATCGCGACGCGATTTGTGTGTTCCATCGTCATTAACAGGCTCTGAACGTTACAATTAACTGTCAGTTTTGCGTCGGATTCGAAAATCTAGTCTCACAGGAGATCGACCATAAGGTGCCCGAGGCAGCAATAGACCCTTGGAGACAGGTCGGCCGGAGAACGATGTATTGAATCGCGACGGGATTTGTGAGTTCCATCGTCATTAACAGGCTCTGAACGTTACAATTAACTGTCAGTTTTGCGTCGGATTCGAAAATCTAGACTCACAGGAGATCGACCATAAGGTGCCCGAGGCAGCAATAGACCCTTGGAGACAGGTCGGCCGGAGGACGATGTATTGAATCGCGACGCGATTTGTGTGTTCCATTGTCATTAATTGGCTCTGAACGTTACAATTAACTGTCAGTTTTGCGTCGGATTCGAAAATCTAGACTCACAGGAGAACGACCATACGGTGTCCGAGGCAGCACTAGACCCTTGGAGACAAGTCGGCTGGAGGACGATGTATTGAATCGCGACGCAATTTGTGTGTTCCATCGTCATTAACAGGCTCTGAACGTTACAATTAACTGTCAGTTTTGCGTCGGATTCGAAAATCTAGACTCACAGGAGATCGACCATAAGGTGCCCGAGGCAGCAATAGACCCTTGGAGACAGGTCGGCCGGAGGACGATGTATTGAATCGCGACGGGATTTGTGTGTTCCATCGTCATTAACAGGCTCTGAACGTTACAATTAACTGTCAGTTTTGCGTCGGATTCGAAAATCTAGACTCACAGGAGATCGACCTTAAGGTGCCCGAGGCAGCAATAGACCCTTGGAGACAGGTCGGCCGGAGGACGATGTATTGAATCGCGACGGGATTTGTGTGTTCCATCGTCATTAACAGGCTCTGAACGTTACAATTAACTGTCAGTTTTGCGTCGCATTCGAAAATCTAGACTCACAGGAGAACGACAATAAGGTGCCCGAGGCAGCACTAGACCCTTGGAGACAAGTCGGCTGGAGGACGATGTATTGAATCGCGACGCGATTTGTGAGTTCCATTGTCATTTACAGGCTCTGAACGTTACAATTAACTGTCAGTTTTGCGTCGGATTCGAAAATCTAGACTCACAGGAGATCGACCATAAGGTGCCCGAGGCAGCAATAGACCCTTGGAGACAGGTCGGCCGGAGGACGATGTATTGAATCGCGACGTGATTTGTGTGTTCCATCGTCATTTTCAGGCTCTGAACGTTACAATTAACTGTCAGTTTTGCTTCGGATTCGAAAATCTAGACTCACAGGAGATCGACCATAAGGTGCCCGAGGCAGCAATAGACCCTTGGAGACAGGTCGGCCGGAGGACGATGTATTGAATCGCGACGCAATTTGTGTGTTCCATCGTCATTAACAGGCTCTGAACCTTACAATTAACTGTCAGTTTTGCGTCGGATTCGAAAATCTAGACACACAGGAGATCGACCATAAGGTGCCCGAGGCAGCAATAGACCCTTGGAGACAGTTCGGCAGGAGGACGATGTATTGAATCGCGACGCGATTTGTGTGTTCCATCGTCATTAACAGGCTCTGAACGTTACAATTAACTGTCAGTTTTGCGTCGGATTCGAAAATCCAGTCTCACAGGAGATCGACCATAAGGTGCCCGAGGCAGCAATAGACCCTTGGAGACAGGTCGGCCGGAGGACGATGTATTGAATCGCGACGCGATTTGTGTGTTCCATTGTCATTAACAGGCTCTGAACCTTACGATTAACTGTCAGTTTTGCGTCGGATTCGAAAATCTAGACCCACAGGAGAACGACCATACGGTGTCCGAGGCAGCACTAGACCCTTGGAGACAAGTCGGCTGGAGGACGATGTATTGAATCGCGACGCAATTTGTGTGTTCCATCGTCATTAACAGGCTCTGAACGTTACAATTAACTGTCAGTTTTGCGTCGGATTCGAAAATCTAGACTCACAGGAGATCGACCATAAGGTGCCCGAGGCAGCAATAGACTCTTGGAGACAGGTCGGCCGGAGGACGATGTATTGAATCGCGACGCAATTTGTGTGTTCCATCGTCATGAACAGGCTCTGAACGTTACAATTAACTGTCAGTTTTGCGTCGGATTCGATAATCTAGACTCACAGGAGATCGACCATAAGGTGCCCGAGGCAGCAATAGACCCTTGGAGACAGGTCGGCCGGAGGACGATGTATTGAATCGCGACGGGATTTGTGTGTTCCATCGTCATTAACAGGCTCTGAACGTTACAATTAACTGTCAGTTTTGCGTCGGATTCGAAAATCTAGACTCACAGGTGATCGACCTTAAGGTGCCCGAGGCAGCAATAGACCCTTGGAGACGCGTCGGCCGGAGGACGATGTATTGAATCGCGACGGGATTTGTGTGTTCCATCGTCATTAACAGGCTCTGAACGTTACAATTAACTGTCAGTTTTGCGTCGGATTCGAAAATCTAGACTCACAGGAGATCGACCATAAGCTGCCCGAGGCAGCAATAGACCCTTGGAGACAGTTCGGCCGGAGGACGATGTATTGAATCGCGACGCAATTTGTGTGTTCAATCGTCATTAACAGGCTCTGAATGTTACAAATAACTATCAGTTTTGCGTCGGATTCGAAAATCTAGACTCACAGGAGAACGACCATAAGGTGCCCGAGGCAGCAATAGACCCTTGGAGACAGGTCGGCCGGAGGACGATGTATTGAATCGCGACGCAATTTGTGTGTTCCATTGTCATTAAGAGGCTCTGAACCTTACGATTAACTGTCTGTTTTGCGTCGCATTCGAAAATCTAGACTCACAGGAGAACGACAATAAGGTGCCCGAGGCAGCACTAGACCCTTGGAGACAAGTCGGCTGGAGGACGATGTATTGAATCGCGACGGGATTTGTGTGTTCCATCGTCATTAACAGGCTCTGAACGTTACAATTAACTGTCAGTTTTGCGTCGGATTCGAAAATCTAGACTCACAGGAGAACGACCATAAGGTGCCCGAGGGAGCAATAGACCCTGGGAGACAGGTCGGCCGGAGGACGATGTATTGAATCGCGACGCAATTTGTGTGTTCCATCGTCATTAATTGGCTCTGAACGTTACAATTAACTGTCAGTTTTGCGTCGGATTCGAAAATCTAGACTCACAGGAGAACGACCATACGGTGTCCGAGGCAGCACAAGACCCTTGGAGACAAGTCGGCTGGAGGACGATGTATTGAATCGCGACGCAATTTGTGTGTTCCATCGTCATTAACAGGCTCTGAACGTTACAATTAACTGTCAGTTTTGCGTCGGATTCGAAAATCTAGACTCACAGGAGATCGACCATAAGGTGCCCGAGGCAGCAATAGACCCTTGGAGACAGGTCGGCCGGAGGACGATGTATTGAATCGCGACGGGATTTGTGTGTTCCATCGTCATTAACAGGCTCTGAACGTTACAATTAACTGTCAGTTTTGCGTCGGATTCGAAAATCTAGACTCACAGGAGATCGACCTTAAGGTGCCCGAGGCAGCAATAGACCCTTGGAGACAGGTCGGCCGGAGGACGATGTATTGAATCGCGACGGGATTTGTGTGTTCCATCGTCATTAACAGGCTCTGAACGTTACAATTAACTGTCAGTTTTGCGTCGGATTCGAAAATCTAGACTCACAGGAGAACGACCATAAGGTGCCCGAGGGAGCAATAGACCCTGGGAGACAGGTCGGCCGGAGGACGATGTATTGAATCGCGACGCAATTTGTGTGTTCCATCGTCATGAACAGGCTCTGAACCTTACAATTAACTGTCAGTTTTGCGTCGGATTCGAAAATCTAGACTCACAGGAGATCGACCATAAGGTGCCCGAGGCAGCAATAGACTCTTGGAGACAGGTCGGCCGGAGGACGATGTATTGAATCGCGACGCGATTTGTGTGTTCCATCGTCATTAACAGGCTCTGAACGTTACAATTAACTGTCAGTTTTGCGTCGGGTTCGAAAATCTAGACTCACAGGAGATCGACCATAAGGTGCCCGAGGCAGCAATAGACCCTTGGAGACAGGTCGGCCGGAGGACGATGTATTGAATCGCAACGGGATTTGTGTGTTCCATCGTCATTAACAGGCTCTGAACGTTACAATTAACTGTCAGTTTTGCGTCGGATTCGAAAATCTAGACTCAGAGGAGAACGACCATAAGGTGCCCGAGGCAGCAATAGACCCTTGGAGACAGGTCGGCCGGAGGACGATGTATTGAATCGCGACGCGATTTGTGTGTTCCATTGTCATTAATTGGCTCTGAACGTTACAATTAACTGTCAGTTTTGCGTCGGATTCGAAAATCTAGACTCACAGGAGAACGACCATACGGTGTCCGAGGCAGCACTAGACCCTTGGAGACAAGTCGGCTGGAGGACGATGTATTGAATCGCGACGCAATTTGTGTGTTCCATCGTCATTAACAGGCTCTGAACGTTACAATTAACTGTCAGTTTTGCGTCGGATTCGAAAATCTAGACTCACAGGAGATCGACCATAAGGTGCCCGAGGCAGCAATAGACCCTTGGAGACAGGTCGGCCGGAGGACGATGTATTGAATCGCGACGGGATTTGTGTGTTCCATCGTCATTAACAGGCTCTGAACGTTACAATTAACTGTCAGTTTTGCGTCGGATTCGAAAATCTAGACTCACAGGAGATCGACCTTAAGGTGCCCGAGGCAGCAATAGACCCTTGGAGACAGGTCGGCCGGAGGACGATGTATTGAATCGCGACGGGATTTGTGTGTTCCATCGTCATTAACAGGCTCTGAACGTTACAATTAACTGTCAGTTTTGCGTCGCATTCGAAAATCTAGACTCACAGGAGAACGACAATAAGGTGCCCGAGGCAGCACTAGACCCTTGGAGACAAGTCGGCTGGAGGACGATGTATTGAATCGCGACGCGATTTGTGAGTTCCATTGTCATTTACAGGCTCTGAACGTTACAATTAACTGTCAGTTTTGCGTCGGATTCGAAAATCTAGACTCACAGGAGATCGACCATAAGGTGCCCGAGGCAGCAATAGACCCTTGGAGACAGGTCGGCCGGAGGACGATGTATTGAATCGCGACGTGATTTGTGTGTTCCATCGTCATTTTCAGGCTCTGAACGTTACAATTAACTGTCAGTTTTGCTTCGGATTCGAAAATCTAGACTCACAGGAGATCGACCATAAGGTGCCCGAGGCAGCAATAGACCCTTGGAGACAGGTCGGCCGGAGGACGATGTATTGAATCGCGACGCAATTTGTGTGTTCCATCGTCATTAACAGGCTCTGAACCTTACAATTAACTGTCAGTTTTGCGTCGGATTCGAAAATCTAGACACACAGGAGATCGACCATAAGGTGCCCGAGGCAGCAATAGACCCTTGGAGACAGTTCGGCAGGAGGACGATGTATTGAATCGCGACGCGATTTGTGTGTTCCATCGTCATTAACAGGCTCTGAACGTTACAATTAACTGTCAGTTTTGCGTCGGATTCGAAAATCCAGTCTCACAGGAGATCGACCATAAGGTGCCCGAGGCAGCAATAGACCCTTGGAGACAGGTCGGCCGGAGGACGATGTATTGAATCGCGACGCGATTTGTGTGTTCCATTGTCATTAACAGGCTCTGAACCTTACAATTAACTGTCAGTTTTGCGTCGGATTCGAAAATCTAGACCCACAGGAGAACGACCATACGGTGTCCGAGGCAGCACTAGACCCTTGGAGACAAGTCGGCTGGAGGACGATGTATTGAATCGCGACGCAATTTGTGTGTTCCATCGTCATTAACAGGCTCTGAACGTTACAATTAACTGTCAGTTTTGCGTCGGATTCGAAAATCTAGACTCACAGGAGATCGACCATAAGGTGCCCGAGGCAGCAATAGACTCTTGGAGACAGGTCGGCCGGAGGACGATGTATTGAATCGCGACGCAATTTGTGTGTTCCATCGTCATTAACAGGCTCTGAACGTTACAATTAACTGTCAGTTTTGCGTCGGATTCGATAATCTAGACTCACAGGAGATCGACCATAAGGTGCCCGAGGCAGCAATAGACCCTTGGAGACAGGTCGGCCGGAGGACGATGTATTGAATCGCGACGGGATTTGTGTGTTCCATCGTCATTAACAGGCTCTGAACGTTACAATTAACTGTCAGTTTTGCGTCGGATTCGAAAATCTAGACTCACAGGTGATCGACCTTAAGGTGCCCGAGGCAGCAATAGACCCTTGGAGACGCGTCGGCCGGAGGACGATGTATTGAATCGCGACGGGATTTGTGTGTTCCATCGTCATTAACAGGCTCTGAACGTTACAATTAACTGTCAGTTTTGCGTCGGATTCGAAAATCTAGACTCACAGGAGATCGACCATAAGCTGCCCGAGGCAGCAATAGACCCTTGGAGACAGGTCGGCCGGAGGACGATGTATTGAATCGCGACGCAATTTGTGTGTTCAATCGTCATTAACAGGCTCTGAATGTTACAAATAACTATCAGTTTTGCGTCGGATTCGAAAATCTAGACTCACAGGAGAACGACCATAAGGTGCCCGAGGCAGCAATAGACCCTTGGAGACAGGTCGGCCGGAGGACGATGTATTGAATCGCGACGCAATTTGTGTGTTCCATTGTCATTAAGAGGCTCTGAACCTTACGATTAACTGTCTGTTTTGCGTCGCATTCGAAAATCTAGACTCACAGGAGAACGACAATAAGGTGCCCGAGGCAGCACTAGACCCTTGGAGACAAGTCGGCTGGAGGACGATGTATTGAATCGCGACGCGATTTGTGTGTTCCATTGTCATTTACAGGCTCTGAACGTTACAATTAACTGTCAGTTTTGCGTCGGATTCGAAAATCTAGACTCACAGGAGATCGACCATAAGGTGCCCGAGGTAGCAATAGACCCTTGGAGACAGGTCGGCCGGAGGACGATGTATTGAATCGCGACGCAATTTGTGTGTTCCATTGTCATTAATTGGCTCTGAACGTTACAATTAACTGACAGTTTTGCGTCGGATTCGAAAATCTAGACTCACAGGAGAACGACCATAAGGTGTCCGAGGCAGCACTAGACCCTTGGAGACAAGTCGGCTGGAGGACGATGTATTGAATCGCGACGAAATTTGTGTGTTCCATCGTCATTAACAGGCTCTGAACGTTACAATTAACTGTCAGTTTTGCGTCGGATTCGAAAATCTAGTCTCAGAGGAGAACGACCATAAGGTGCCCGAGGCAGCAATAGACCCTTGGAGACAGGTCGGCCGGAGGACTATGTATTGAATCGCGACGCAATTTGTGTGTTCCATTGTCATTAAGAGGCTCTGAACCTTACGATTAACTGTCAGTTTTGCGTCGCATTCGAAAATCTAGACTCACAGGAGAACGACAATAAGGTGCCCGAGGCAGCACTAGACCCTTGGAGACAAGTCGGCTGGAGGACGATGTATTGAATCGCGACGCGATTTGTGAGTTCCATTGTCATTTACAGGCTCTGAACGTTACAATTAACTGCCAGTTTTGCGTCGGATTCGAAAATCTAGACTCACAGGAGATCGACCATAAGGTGCCCGAGGCAGCAATAGACCCTTGGAGACAGGTCGGCCGAAGGACGATGTATTGAATCGCGACGCGATTTGTGTGTTCCATCGTCATTTTCAGGCTCTGAACGTTACAATTAACTGTCAGTTTTGCGTCGGATTCGAAAATCTAGACTCACAGGAGATCGACCATAAGGTGCCCGAAGCAGCAATAGACCCTTGGAGACAGGTCGGCCGGAGGACGATGTATTGAATCGCGACGCAATTTGTGTGTTCCATCGTCATTAACAGGCTCTGAACCTTACAATTAACTGTCAGTTTTGCGTCGGATTCGAAAATCTAGACACACAGGAGATCGACCATAAGGTGCCCGAGGCCGCAATAGACCCTTGGAGACAGTTCGGCCGGAGGACGATGTATTGAATCGCGACGCGATTTGTGTGTTCCATCGTCATTAACAGGCTCTGAACGTTACAATTAACTGTCAGTTTTGCGTCGGATTCGAAAATCTAGTCTCACAGGAGATCGACCATAAGGTGCCCGAGGCAGCAATAGACCCTTGGAGACAGGTCGGCCGGAGAACGATGTATTGAATCGCGACGGGATTTGTGAGTTCCATCGTCATTAACAGGCTCTGAACGTTACAATTAACTGTCAGTTTTGCGTCGGATTCGAAAATCTAGACTCACAGGAGATCGACCATAAGGTGCCCGAGGCAGCAATAGACCCTTGGAGACAGGTCGGCCGGAGGACGATGTATTGAATCGCGACGCGATTTGTGTGTTCCATTGTCATTAATTGGCTCTGAACGTTACAATTAACTGTCAGTTTTGCGTCGGATTCGAAAATCTAGACTCACAGGAGAACGACCATACGGTGTCCGAGGCAGCACTAGACCCTTGGAGACAAGTCGGCTGGAGGACGATGTATTGAATCGCGACGCAATTTGTGTGTTCCATCGTCATTAACAGGCTCTGAACGTTACAATTAACTGTCAGTTTTGCGTCGGATTCGAAAATCTAGACTCACAGGAGATCGACCATAAGGTGCCCGAGGCAGCAATAGACCCTTGGAGACAGGTCGGCCGGAGGACGATGTATTGAATCGCGACGGGATTTGTGTGTTCCATCGTCATTAACAAGCTCTGAACGTTACAATTAACTGTCAGTTTTGCGTCGGATTCGAAAATCTAGACTCACAGGAGATCGACCTTATGGTGCCCGAGGCAGCAATAGACCCTTGGAGACAGGTCGGCCGGAGGACGATGTATTGAATCGCGACGGGATTTGTGTGTTCCATCGTCATTAACAGGCTCTGAACGTTACAATTAACTGTCAGTTTTGCGTCGCATTCGAAAATCTAGACTCACAGGAGAACGACAATAAGGTGCCCGAGGCAGCACTAGACCCTTGGAGACAAGTCGGCTGGAGGACGATGTATTGAATCGCGACGCGATTTGTGAGTTCCATTGTCATTTACAGGCTCTGAACGTTACAATTAACTGTCAGTTTTGCGTCGGATTCGAAAATCTAGACTCACAGGAGAACGACCATAAGGTGCCCGAGGCAGCAATAGACCCTTGGAGACAGGTCGGCCGGAGGACGATGTATTGAATCGCGACGTGATTTGTGTGTTCCATCGTCATTTTCAGGCTCTGAACGTTACAATTAACTGTCAGTTTTGCTTCGGATTCGAAAATCTAGACTCACAGGAGATCGACCATAAGGTGCCCGAGGCAGCAATAGACCCTTGGAGACAGGTCGGCCGGAGGACGATGTATTGAATCGCGACGCAATTTGTGTGTTCCATCGTCATTAACAGGCTCTGAACCTTACAATTAACTGTCAGTTTTGCGTCGGATTCGAAAATCTAGACACACAGGAGATCGACCATAAGGTGCCCGAGGCAGCAATAGACCCTTGGAGACAGTTCGGCAGGAGGACGATGTATTGAATCGCGACGCGATTTGTGTGTTCCATCGTCATTAACAGGCTCTGAACGTTACAATTAACTGTCAGTTTTGCGTCGGATTCGAAAATCCAGTCTCACAGGAGATCGACCATAAGGTGCCCGAGGCAGCAATAGACCCTTGGAGACAGGTCGGCCGGAGGACGATGTATTGAATCGCGACGCGATTTGTGTGTTCCATTGTCATTAACAGGCTCTGAACCTTACAATTAACTGTCAGTTTTGCGTCGGATTCGAAAATCTAGACCCACAGGAGAACGACCATACGGTGTCCGAGGCAGCACTAGACCCTTGGAGACAAGTCGGCTGGAGGACGATGTATTGAATCGCGACGCAATTTGTGTGTTCCATCGTCATTAACAGGCTCTGAACGTTACAATTAACTGTCAGTTTTGCGTCGGATTCGAAAATCTAGACTCACAGGAGATCGACCATAAGGTGCCCGAGGCAGCAATAGACTCTTGGAGACAGGTCGGCCGGAGGACGATGTATTGAATCGCGACGCAATTTGTGTGTTCCATCGTCATTAACAGGCTCTGAACGTTACAATTAACTGTCAGTTTTGCGTCGGATTCGATAATCTAGACTCACAGGAGATCGACCATAAGGTGCCCGAGGCAGCAATAGACCCTTGGAGACAGGTCGGCCGGAGGACGATGTATTGAATCGCGACGGGATTTGTGTGTTCCATCGTCATTAACAGGCTCTGAACGTTACAATTAACTGTCAGTTTTGCGTCGGATTCGAAAATCTAGACTCACAGGTGATCGACCTTAAGGTGCCCGAGGCAGCAATAGACCCTTGGAGACGCGTCGGCCGGAGGACGATGTATTGAATCGCGACGGGATTTGTGTGTTCCATCGTCATTAACAGGCTCTGAACGTTACAATTAACTGTCAGTTTTGCGTCGGATTCGAAAATCTAGACTCACAGGAGATCGACCATAAGCTGCCCGAGGCAGCAATAGACCCTTGGAGACAGGTCGGCCGGAGGACGATGTATTGAATCGCGACGCAATTTGTGTGTTCAATCGTCATTAACAGGCTCTGAATGTTACAAATAACTATCAGTTTTGCGTCGGATTCGAAAATCTAGACTCACAGGAGAACGACCATAAGGTGCCCGAGGCAGCAATAGACCCTTGGAGACAGGTCGGCCGGAGGACGATGTATTGAATCGCGACGCAATTTGTGTGTTCCATTGTCATTAAGAGGCTCTGAACCTTACGATTAACTGTCTGTTTTGCGTCGCATTCGAAAATCTAGACTCACAGGAGAACGACAATAAGGTGCCCGAGGCAGCACTAGACCCTTGGAGACAAGTCGGCTGGAGGACGATGTATTGAATCGCGACGCGATTTGTGTGTTCCATTGTCATTTACAGGCTCTGAACGTTACAATTAACTGTCAGTTTTGCGTCGGATTCGAAAATCTAGACTCACAGGAGATCGACCATAAGGTGCCCGAGGTAGCAATAGACCCTTGGAGACAGGTCGGCCGGAGGACGATGTATTGAATCGCGACGCAATTTGTGTGTTCCATTGTCATTAATTGGCTCTGAACGTTACAATTAACTGACAGTTTTGCGTCGGATTCGAAAATCTAGACTCACAGGAGAACGACCATAAGGTGTCCGAGGCAGCACTAGACCCTTGGAGACAAGTCGGCTGGAGGACGATGTATTGAATCGCGACGAAATTTGTGTGTTCCATCGTCATTAACAGGCTCTGAACGTTACAATTAACTGTCAGTTTTGCGTCGGATTCGAAAATCTAGTCTCAGAGGAGAACGACCATAAGGTGCCCGAGGCAGCAATAGACCCTTGGAGACAGGTCGGCCGGAGGACTATGTATTGAATCGCGACGCAATTTGTGTGTTCCATTGTCATTAAGAGGCTCTGAACCTTACGATTAACTGTCAGTTTTGCGTCGCATTCGAAAATCTAGACTCACAGGAGAACGACAATAAGGTGCCCGAGGCAGCACTAGACCCTTGGAGACAAGTCGGCTGGAGGACG
The DNA here is from genome assembly GCF_023898315.1 of Schistocerca nitens. Classification (NCBI taxonomy): domain Eukaryota; kingdom Metazoa; phylum Arthropoda; class Insecta; order Orthoptera; family Acrididae; genus Schistocerca; species Schistocerca nitens. The sequence goes on along the minus strand of NC_064615.1, from coordinate 1,196,367,437 downwards.
ATGTATTGAATCGCGACGCGATTTGTGAGTTCCATTGTCATTTACAGGCTCTGAACGTTACAATTAACTGTCAGTTTTGCGTCGGATTCGAAAATCTAGACTCACAGGAGATCGACCATAAGGTGCCCGAGGCAGCAATAGACCCTTGGAGACAGGTCGGCCGAAGGACGATGTATTGAATCGCGACGCGATTTGTGTGTTCCATCGTCATTTTCAGGCTCTGAACGTTACAATTAACTGTCAGTTTTGCGTCGGATTCGAAAATCTAGACTCACAGGAGATCGACCATAACGTGCCCGAAGCAGCAATAGACCCTTGGAGACAGGTCGGCCGGAGGACGATGTATTGAATCGCGACGCAATTTGTGTGTTCCATCGTCATTAACAGGCTCTGAACCTTACAATTAACTGTCAGTTTTGCGTCGGATTCGAAAATCTAGACACACAGGAGATCGACCATAAGGTGCCCGAGGCCGCAATAGACCCTTGGAGACAGTTCGGCCGGAGGACGATGTATTGAATCGCGACGCGATTTGTGTGTTCCATCGTCAGTAACAGGCTCTGAACGTTACAATTAACTGTCAGTTTTGCGTCGGATTCGAAAATCTAGTCTCACAGGAGATCGACCATAAGGTGCCCGAGGCAGCAATAGACCCTTGGAGACAGGTCGGCCGGAGAACGATGTATTGAATCGCGACGGGATTTGTGAGTTCCATCGTCATTAACAGGCTCTGAACGTTACAATTAACTGTCAGTTTTGCGTCGGATTCGAAAATCTAGACTCACAGGAGATCGACCATAAGGTGCCCGAGGCAGCAATAGACCCTTGGAGACAGGTCGGCCGGAGGACGATGTATTGAATCGCGACGCGATTTGTGTGTTCCATTGTCATTAATTGGCTCTGAACGTTACAATTAACTGTCAGTTTTGCGTCGGATTCGAAAATCTAGACTCACAGGAGAACGACCATACGGTGTCCGAGGCAGCACTAGACCCTTGGAGACAAGTCGGCTGGAGGACGATGTATTGAATCGCGACGCAATTTGTGTGTTCCATCGTCATTAACAGGCTCTGAACGTTACAATTAACTGTCAGTTTTGCGTCGGATTCGAAAATCTAGACTCACAGGAGATCGACCATAAGGTGCCCGAGGCAGCAATAGACCCTTGGAGACAGGTCGGCCGGAGGACGATGTATTGAATCGCGACGGGATTTGTGTGTTCCATCGTCATTAACAGGCTCTGAACGTTACAATTAACTGTCAGTTTTGCGTCGGATTCGAAAATCTAGACTCACAGGAGATCGACCTTAAGGTGCCCGAGGCAGCAATAGACCCTTGGAGACAGGTCGGCCGGAGGACGATGTATTGAATCGCGACGGGATTTGTGTGTTCCATCGTCATTAACAGGCTCTGAACGTTACAATTAACTGTCAGTTTTGCGTCGGATTCGAAAATCTAGACTCACAGGAGAACGACCATAAGGTGCCCGAGGGAGCAATAGACCCTGGGAGACAGGTCGGCCGGAGGACGATGTATTGAATCGCGACGCAATTTGTGTGTTCCATCGTCATGAACAGGCTCTGAACCTTACAATTAACTGTCAGTTTTGCGTCGGATTCGAAAATCTAGACTCACAGGAGATCGACCATAAGGTGCCCGAGGCAGCAATAGACTCTTGGAGACAGGTCGGCCGGAGGACGATGTATTGAATCGCGACGCGATTTGTGTGTTCCATCGTCATTAACAGGCTCTGAACGTTACAATTAACTGTCAGTTTTGCGTCGGGTTCGAAAATATAGACTCACAGGAGATCGACCATAAGGTGCCCGAGGCAGCAATAGACCCTTGGAGACAGGTCGGCCGGAGGACGATGTATTGAATCGCAACGGGATTTGTGTGTTCCATCGTCATTAACAGGCTCTGAACGTTACAAATTAACTGTCAGTTTTGCGTCGGATTCGAAAATCTAGACTCACAGGAGATCGACCATAAGGTGCCCGAGGCAGCAATAGACCCTTGGAGACAGGTCGGCCGGAGGACGATGTATTGAATCGCGACGCGATTTGTGTGTTCCATTGTCATTAATTGGCTCTGAACGTTACAATTAACTGTCAGTTTTGCGTCGGATTCGAAAATCTAGACTCACAGGAGAACGACCATAAGGTGTCCGAGGCAGCACTAGACCCTTGGAGACAAGTCGGCTGGAGGACGATGTATTGAATCGCGACGAATTTGTGTGTTCCATCGTCATTAACAGGCTCTGAACGTTACAATTAACTGTCAGTTTTGCGTCGGATTCGAAAATCTAGACTCAGAGGAGAACGTCCATAAGGTGCCCGAGGCAGCAATAGACCCTTGGAGACAGGTCGGCCGGAGGACGATGTATTGAATCGCGACGGGATTTGTGTGTTCCATCGTCATTAACAGGCTCTGAACGTTACAATTAACTGTCAGTTTTGCGTCGGATTCGAAAATCTAGTCTCACAGGAGATCGACCATAAGGTGCCCGAGGCAGCAATAGACCCTTGGAGACAGGTCGGCCGGAGGACGATGTATTGAATCGCGAAGAGATTTGTGAGTTCCATTGTCATTTACAGGCTCTGAACGTTACAATTAACTGTCAGTTTTGCGTCGGATTCGAAAATCTAGACTCACAGGAGATCGACCATAAGGTGCCCGAGGCAGCAATAGACCCTTGGAGACAGGTCGGCCGGAGGACGATGTATTGAATCGCGACGCGATTTGTGTGTTCCATCGTCATTTTCAGGCTCTGAACGTTACAATTAACTGTCAGTTTTGCGTCGGATTCGAAAATCTAGACTCACAGGAGATCGACCATAAGGTGCCCGAGGCAGCAATAGACCCTTGGAGACAGGTCGGCCGGAGGACGATGTATCGAATCGCGACGGGATTTGTGTGTTCCATCGTCATTAAGAGGCTCTGAACGTTACAATTAACTGTCAGTTTTGGGTCGGATTCGAAAATCTAGACTCACAGGAGATCGACCATAAGGTGCCCGAGGCAGCAATAGACCCTTGGAGACAGGTCGGCCGGAGGACGATGTATTGAATCGCGACGCGATTTGTGTGTTCCATTGTCATTAATTGGCTCTGAACGTTACAATTAACTGTCAGTTTTGCGTCGGATTCGAAAATCTAGACTCACAGGAGAACGACCATAAGGTGTCCGAGGCAGCACTAGACCCTTGGAGACAAGTCGGCTGGAGGACGATGTATTGAATCGCGACGCGATTTGTGTGTTCCATCGTCATTAACAGGCTCTGAACGTTACAATTAACTGCGTCGGATTCGAAATTTAGACTCACAGGAGATCGACCATAAGGTGCCCGGGGCAGCAATAGACCCTTGGAGACAGGTCGGCCGGAGGACGATGTATTGAATCTCGACGCGATTTGTGTGTTCCATTGTCATTAATTGGCTCTGAACGTTACAATTAACTGTCAGTTTTGCGTAGGATTCGAAAATCTAGACTCACAGGAGAACGACCATACGGTGTCCGAGGCAGCACTAGACCCTTGGAGACAAGTCGGCTGGAGGACGATGTATTGAATCGCGACGCAATTTGTGTGTTCCATCGTCATTAACAGGCTCTGAACGTTACAATTAACTGTCAGTTTTGCGTCGGATTCGAAAATCTAGACTCACAGGAGATCGACCATAAGGTGCCCGAGGCAGCAATAGACCCTTGGAGACAGGTCGGCCGGAGGACGATGTATTGAATCGCGACGGGATTTGTGTGTTCCATCGTCATTAACAGGCTCTGAACGTTACAATTAACTGTCAGTTTTGCGTCGGATTCGAAAATCTAGACTCACAGGAGATCGACCTTAAGGTGCCCGAGGCAGCAATAGACCCTTGGAGACGCGTCGGCCGGAGGACGATGTATTGAATCGCGACGGGATTTGTGAGTTGCATCGTCATTAACAGGCTCTGAACGTTACAATTAACTGTCAGTTTTGCGTCGGATTCGAAAATCTAGACTCACAGGAGATCGACCATAAGGTGCCCGAGGCAGCAATAGACCCTTGGAGACAGGTCGGCCGGAGGACGATGTATTGAATCGCGACGCGATTTGTGTGTTCCATTGTCATTAATTGGCTCTGAACGTTACAATTAACTGTCAGTTTTGCGTCGGATTCGAAAATCTAGACTCACAGGAGAACGACCATACGGTGTCCGAGGCAGCACTAGACCCTTGGAGACAAGTCGGCTGGAGGACGATGTATTGAATCGCGACGCAATTTGTGTGTTCCATCGTCATTAACAGGCTCTGAACGTTACAATTAACTGTCAGTTTTGCGTCGGATTCGAAAATCTAGACTCACAGGAGATCGACCATAAGGTGCCCGAGGCAGCAATAGACCCTTGGAGACAGGTCGGCCGGAGGACGATGTATTGAATCGCGACGGGATTTGTGTGTTCCATCGTCATTAACAGGCTCTGAACGTTACAATTAACTGTCAGTTTTGCGTCGGATTCGAAAATCTAGACTCACAGGAGATCGACCTTAAGGTGCCCGAGGCAGCAATAGTCCCTTGGAGACAGGTCGGCCGGAGGACGATGTATTGAATCGCGACGGGATTTGTGTGTTCCATCGTCATTAACAGGCTCTGAACGTTACAATTAACTGTCAGTTTTGCGTCGGATTCGAAAATCTAGACTCACAGGAGAACGACCATAAGGTGCCCGAGGGAGCAATAGACCCTGGGAGACAGGTCGGCCGGAGGACGATGTATTGAATCGCGACGCAATTTGTGTGTTCCATCGTCATGAACAGGCTCTGAACCTTACAATTAACTGTCAGTTTTGCGTCGGATTCGAAAATCTAGACTCACAGGAGATCGACCATAAGGTGCCCGAGGCAGCAATAGACTCTTGGAGACAGGTCGGCCGGAGGACGATGTATTGAATCGCGACGCGATTTGTGTGTTCCATCGTCATTAACAGGCTCTGAACGTTACAATTAACTGTCAGTTTTGCGTCGGGTTCGAAAATCTAGACTCACAGGAGATCGACCATAAGGTGCCCGAGGCAGCAATAGACCCTTGGAGACAGGTCGGCCGGAGGACGATGTATTGAATCGCGACGGGATTTGTGTGTTCCATCGTCATTAACAGGCTCTGAACGTTACAAATTAACTGTCAGTTTTGCGTCGGATTCGAAAATCTAGACTCACAGGAGATCGACCATAAGGTGCCCGAGGCAGCAATAGACCCTTGGAGACAGGTCGGCCGGAGGACGATGTATTGAATCGCGACGCGATTTGTGTGTTCCATTGTCATTAATTGGCTCTGAACGTTACAATTAACTGTCAGTTTTGCGTCGGATTCGAAAATCTAGACTCACAGGAGAACGACCATAAGGTGTCCGAGGCAGCACTAGACCCTTGGAGACAAGTCGGCTGGAGGACGATGTATTGAATCGCGACGAAATTTGTGTGTTCCATCGTCATTAACAGGCTCTGAACGTTACAATTAACTGTCAGTTTTGCGTCGGATTCGAAAATCTAGACTCAGAGGAGAACGACCATAAGGTGCCCGAGGCAGCAATAGACCCTTGGAGACAGGTCGGCCGGAGGACGATGTATTGAATCGCGACGGGATTTGTGTGTTCCATCGTCATTAACAGGCTCTGAACGTTACAATTAACTGTCAGTTTTGCGTCGGATTCGAAAATCTAGTCTCACAGGAGATCGACCATAAGGTGCCCGAGGCAGCAATAGACCCTTGGAGACAGGTCGGCCGGAGGACGATGTATTGAATCGCGACGGGATTTGTGTGTTCCATCGTCATTAACAGGCTCTGAACGTTACAATTAACTGTCAGTTTTGCGTCGGATTCGAAAATCTAGACTCACAGGAGAACGACCATAAGGTGTCCGAGGCAGCACTAGACCCTTGGAGACAAGTCGGCTGGAGGACGATGTATTGAATCGCGACGAAATTTGTGTGTTCCATCGTCATTAACAGGCTCTGAACGTTACAATTAACTGTCAGTTTTGCGTCGGATTCGAAAATCTAGTCTCAGAGGAGAACGACCATAAGGTGCCCGAGGCAGCAATAGACCCTTGGAGACAGGTCGGCCGGAGGACTATGTATTGAATCGCGACGCAATTTGTGTGTTCCATTGTCATTAAGAGGCTCTGAACCTTACGATTAACTGTCAGTTTTGCGTCGCATTCGAAAATCTAGACTCACAGGAGAACGACAATAAGGTGCTCGAGGCAGCACTAGACCCTTGGAAACAAGTCGGCTGGAGGACGATGTATTGAATCGCGACGCGATTTGTGAGTTCCATTGTCATTTACAGGCTCTGAACGTTACAATTAACTGCCAGTTTTGCGTCGGATTCGAAAATCTAGACTCACAGGAGATCGACCATAAGGTGCCCGAGGCAGCAATAGACCCTTGGAGACAGGTCGGCCGGAGGACGATGTATTGAATCGCGACGCGATTTGTGTGTTCCATCGTCATTTTCAGGCTCTGAACGTTACAATTAACTGTCAGTTTTGCGTCGGATTCGAAAATCTAGACTCACAGGAGATCGACCATAAGGTGCCCGAAGCAGCAATAGACCCTTGGAGACAGGTCGGCCGGAGGACGATGTATTGAATCGCGACGCAATTTGTGTGTTCCATCGTCATTAACAGGCTCTGAACCTTACAATTAACTGTCAGTTTTGCGTCGGATTCGAAAATCTAGATACACAGGAGATCGACCATAAGGTGCCCGAGGCCGCAATAGACCCTTGGAGACAGTTCGGCCGGAGGACGATGTATTGAATCGCGACGCGATTTGTGTGTTCCATCGTCATTAACAGGCTCTGAACGTTACAATTAACTGTCAGTTTTGCGTCGGATTCGAAAATCTAGTCTCACAGGAGATCGACCATAAGGTGCCCGAGGCAGCAATAGACCCTTGGAGACAGGTCGGCCGGAGAACGATGTATTGAATCGCGACGGGATTTGTGAGTTCCATCGTCATTAACAGGCTCTGAACGTTACAATTAACTGTCAGTTTTGCGTCGGATTCGAAAATCTAGACTCACAGGAGATCGACCATAAGGTGCCCGAGGCAGCAATAGACCCTTGGAGACAGGTCGGCCGGAGGACGATGTATTGAATCGCGACGCGATTTGTGTGTTCCATTGTCATTAATTGGCTCTGAACGTTACAATTAACTGTCAGTTTTGCGTCGGATTCGAAAATCTAGACTCACAGGAGAACGACCATACGGTGTCCGAGGCAGCACTAGACCCTTGGAGACAAGTCGGCTGGAGGACGATGTATTGAATCGCGACGCAATTTGTGTGTTCCATCGTCATTAACAGGCTCTGAACGTTACAATTAACTGTCAGTTTTGCGTCGGATTCGAAAATCTAGACTCACAGGAGATCGACCATAAGGTGCCCGAGGCAGCAATAGACCCTTGGAGACAGGTCGGCCGGAGGACGATGTATTGAATCGCGACGGGATTTGTGTGTTCCATCGTCATTAACAGGCTCTGAACGTTACAATTAACTGTCAGTTTTGCGTCGGATTCGAAAATCTAGACTCACAGGAGATCGACCTTAAGGTGCCCGAGGCAGCAATAGACCCTTGGAGTCAGGTCGGCCGGAGGACGATGTATTGAATCGCGACGGGATTTGTGTGTTCCATCGTCATTAACAGGCTCTGAACGTTACAATTAACTGTCAGTTTTGCGTCGGATTCGAAAATCTAGACTCACAGGAGAACGACCATAAGGTGCCCGAGGGAGCAATAGACCCTGGGAGACAGGTCGGCCGGAGGACGATGTATTGAATCGCGACGCAATTTGTGTGTTCCATCGTCATGAACAGGCTCTGAACCTTACAATTAACTGTCAGTTTTGCGTCGGATTCGAAAATCTAGACTCACAGGAGATCGACCATAAGGTGCCCGAGGCAGCAATAGACTCTTGGAGACAGGTCGGCCGGAGGAGGATGTATTGAATCGCGACGCGATTTGTGTGTTCCATCGTCATTAACAGGCTCTGAACGTTACAATTAACTGTCAGTTTTGCGTCGGGTTCGAAAATCTAGACTCACAGGAGATCGACCATAAGGTGCCCGAGGCAGCAATAGACCCTTGGAGACAGGTCGGCCGGAGGACGATGTATTGAATCGCGACGAAATTTGTGTGTTCCATCGTCATTAACAGGCTCTGAACGTTACAATTAACTGTCAGTTTTGCGTCGGATTCGAAAATCTAGACTCACAGGAGATCGACCATAAGGTGCCCGAGGCAGCAATAGACCCTTGGAGACAGGTCGGCCGGAGGACGATGTATTGAATCGCGACGCGATTTGTGTGTTCCATTGTCATTAATTGGCTCTGAACGTTACAATTAACTGTCAGTTTTGCGTCGGATTCGAAAATCTAGACTCACAGGAGAACGACCATACGGTGTCCGAGGCAGCACTAGACCCTTGGAGACAAGTCGGCTGGAGGACGATGTATTGAATCGCGACGCAATTTGTGTGTTCCATCGTCATTAACAGGCTCTGAACGTTACAATTAACTGTCAGTTTTGCGTCGGATTCGAAAATCTAGACTCACAGGAGATCGACCATAAGGTGCCCGAGGCAGCAATAGACCCTTGGAGACAGGTCGGCCGGAGGACGATGTATTGAATCGCGACGGGATTTGTGTGTTCCATCGTCATTAACAGGCTCTGAACGTTACAATTAACTGTCAGTTTTGCGTCGGATTCGAAAATCTAGTCTCACAGGAGATCGACCATAAGGTGCCCGAGGCAGCAATAGACCCTTGGAGACAGGTCGGCCGGAGGACGATGTATTGAATCGCGAAGAGATTTGTGAGTTCCATTGTCATTTACAGGCTCTGAACGTTACAATTAACTGTCAGTTTTGCGTCGGATTCGAAAATCTAGACTCACAGGAGATCGACCATAAGGTGCCCGAGGCAGCAATAGACCCTTGGAGACAGGTCGGCCGGAGGACGATGTATTGAATCGCGACGCGATTTGTGTGTTCCATCGTCATTTTCAGGCTCTGAACGTTACAATTAACTGTCAGTTTTGCGTCGGATTCGAAAATCTAGACTCACAGGAGATCGACCATAAGGTGCCCGAGGCAGCAATAGACCCTTGGAGACAGGTCGGCCGGAGGACGATGTATTGAATCGCGACGGGATTTGTGTGTTCCATCGTCATTAAGAGGCTCTGAACGTTACAATTAACTGTCAGTTTTGGGTCGGATTCGAAAATCTAGACTCACAGGAGATCGACCATAAGGTGCCCGAGGCAGCAATAGACCCTTGGAGACAGGTCGGCCGGAGGACGATGTATTGAATCGCGACGCGATTTGTGTGTTCCATTGTCATTAATTGGCTCTGAACGTTACAATTAACTGTCAGTTTTGCGTCGGATACGAAAATCTAGACTCACAGGAGAACGACCATAAGGTGTCCGAGGCAGCACTAGACCCTTGGAGACAAGTCGGCTGGAGGACGATGTATTGAATCGCGACGCGATTTGTGTGTTCCATCGTCATTAACAGGCTCTGAACGTTACAATTAACTGCGTCGGATTCGAAATTTAGACTCACAGGAGATCGACCATAAGGTGCCCGGGGCAGCAATAGACCCTTGGAGACAGGTCGGCCGGAGGACGATGTATTGAATCTCGACGCGATTTGTGTGTTCCATTGTCATTAATTGGCTCTGAACGTTACAATTAACTGTCAGTTTTGCGTCGGATTCGAAAATCTAGACTCACAGGAGAACGACCATACGGTGTCCGAGGCAGCACTAGACCCTTGGAGACAAGTCGGCTGGAGGACGATGTATTGAATCGCGACGCAATTTGTGTGTTCCATCGTCATTAACAGGCTCTGAACGTTACAATTAACTGTCAGTTTTGCGTCGGATTCGAAAATCTAGACTCACAGGAGATCGACCATAAGGTGCCCGAGGCAGCAATAGACCCTTGGAGACAGGTCGGCCGGAGGACGATGTATTGAATCGCGACGGGATTTGTGTGTTCCATCGTCATTAACAGGCTCTGAACGTTACAATTAACTGTCAGTTTTGCGTCGGATTCGAAAATCTAGACTCACAGGAGATCGACCTTAAGGTGCCCGAGGCAGCAATAGACCCTTGGAGACGCGTCGGCCGGAGGACGATGTATTGAATCGCGACGGGATTTGTGAGTTCCATCGTCATTAACAGGCTCTGAACGTTACAATTAACTGTCAGTTTTGCGTCGGATTCGAAAATCTAGACTCACAGGAGATCGACCATAAGGTGCCCGAGGCAGCAATAGACCCTTGGAGACAGGTCGGCCGGAGGACGATGTATTGAATCGCGACGCGATTTGTGTGTTCCATTGTCATTAATTGGCTCTGAACGTTACAATTAACTGTCAGTTTTGCGTCGGATTCGAAAATCTAGACTCACAGGAGAACGACCATACGGTGTCCGAGGCAGCACTAGACCCTTGGAGACAAGTCGGCTGGAGGACGATGTATTGAATCGCGACGCAATTTGTGTGTTCCATCGTCATTAACAGGCTCTGAACGTTACAATTAACTGTCAGTTTTGCGTCGGATTCGAAAATCTAGACTCACAGGAGATCGACCATAAGGTGCCCGAGGCAGCAATAGACCCTTGGAGACAGGTCGGCCGGAGGACGATGTATTGAATCGCGACGGGATTTGTGTGTTCCATCGTCATTAACAGGCTCTGAACGTTACAATTAACTGTCAGTTTTGCGTCGGATTCGAAAATCTAGACTCACAGGAGATCGACCTTAAGGTGCCCGAGGCAGCAATAGTCCCTTGGAGACAGGTCGGCCGGAGGACGATGTATTGAATCGCGACGGGATTTGTGTGTTCCATCGTCATTAACAGGCTCTGAACGTTACAATTAACTGTCAGTTTTGCGTCGGATTCGAAAATCTAGACTCACAGGAGAACGACCATAAGGTGCCCGAGGGAGCAATAGACCCTGGGAGACAGGTCGGCCGGAGGACGATGTATTGAATCGCGACGCAATTTGTGTGTTCCATCGTCATGAACAGGCTCTGAACCTTACAATTAACTGTCAGTTTTGCGTCGGATTCGAAAATCTAGACTCACAGGAGATCGACCATAAGGTGCCCGAGGCAGCAATAGACTCTTGGAGACAGGTCGGCCGGAGGACGATGTATTGAATCGCGACGCGATTTGTGTGTTCCATCGTCATTAACAGGCTCTGAACGTTACAATTAACTGTCAGTTTTGCGTCGGGTTCGAAAATCTAGACTCACAGGAGATCGACCATAAGGTGCCCGAGGCAGCAATAGACCCTTGGAGACAGGTCGGCCGGAGGACGATGTATTGAATCGCGACGGGATTTGTGTGTTCCATCGTCATTAACAGGCTCTGAACGTTACAAATTAACTGTCAGTTTTGCGTCGGATTCGAAAATCTAGACTCACAGGAGATCGACCATAAGGTGCCCGAGGCAGCAATAGACCCTTGGAGACAGGTCGGCCGGAGGACGATGTATTGAATCGCGACGCGATTTGTGTGTTCCATTGTCATTAATTGGCTCTGAACGTTACAATTAACTGTCAGTTTTGCGTCGGATTCGAAAATCTAGACTCACAGGAGAACGACCATAAGGTGTCCGAGGCAGCACTAGACCCTTGGAGACAAGTCGGCTGGAGGACGATGTATTGAATCGCGACAAAATTTGTGTGTTCCATCGTCATTAACAGGCTCTGAACGTTACAATTAACTGTCAGTTTTGCGTCGGATTCGAAAATCTAGACTCAGAGGAGAACGACCATAAGGTGCCCGAGGCAGCAATAGACCCTTGGAGACAGGTCGGCCGGAGGACGATGTATTGAATCGCGACGGGATTTGTGTGTTCCATCGTCATTAACAGGCTCTGAACGTTACAATTAACTGTCAGTTTTGCGTCGGATTCGAAAATCTAGTCTCACAGGAGATCGACCATAAGGTGCCCGAGGCAGCAATAGACCCTTGGAGACAGGTCGGCCGGAGGACGATGTATTGAATCGCGACGGGATTTGTGTGTTCCATCGTCATTAACAGGCTCTGAACGTTACAATTAACTGTCAGTTTTGCGTCGGATTCGAAAATCTAGACTCACAGGAGATCGACCTTAAGGTGCCCGAGGCAGCAATAGACCCTTGGAGACGCGTCGGCCGGAGGACGATGTATTGAATCGCGACGCAATTTGTGTGTTCAATCGTCATTAACAGGCTCTGAACGTTACAATTAACTGTCAGTTTTGCGTCGGATTCGAAAATCTAGACTCACAGGAGATCGACCATAAGCTGCCCGAGGCAGCAATAGACCCTTGGAGACAGGTCGGCCGGAGGACGATGTATTGAATCGCGACGCAATTTGTGTGTTCAATCGTCATTAACAGGCTCTGAATGTTACAAATAACTATCAGTTTTGCGTCGGATTCGAAAATCTAGACTCACAGGAGAACGACCATAAGGTGCCCGAGGCAGCAATAGACCCTTGGAGACAGGTCGGCCGGAGGACGATGTATTGAATCGCGACGCAATTTGTGTGTTCCATTGTCATTAAGAGGCTCTGAACCTTACGATTAACTGTCTGTTTTGCGTCGCATTCGAAAATCTAGACTCACAGGAGAACGACAATAAGGTGTCCGAGGCAGCACTAGACCCTTGGAGACAAGTCGGCTGGAGGACGATGTATTGAATCGCGACGCGATTTGTGTGTTCCATTGTCATTTACAGGCTCTGAACGTTACAATTAACTGTCAGTTTTGCGTCGGATTCGAAAATCTAGACTCACAGGAGATCGACCATAAGGTGCCCGAGGTAGCAATAGACCCTTGGAGACAGGTCGGCCGGAGGACGATGTATTGAATCGCGACGCAATTTGTGTGTTCCATTGTCATTAATTGGCTCTGAACGTTACAATTAACTGACAGTTTTGCGTCGGATTCGAAAATCTAGACTCACAGGAGAACGACCATAAGGTGTCCGAGGCAGCACTAGACCCTTGGAGACAAGTCGGCTGGAGGACGATGTATTGAATCGCGACGAAATTTGTGTGTTCCATCGTCATTAACAGGCTCTGAACGTTACAATTAACTGTCAGTTTTGCGTCGGATTCGAAAATCTAGTCTCAGAGGAGAACGACCATAAGGTGCCCGAGGCAGCAATAGACCCTTGGAGACAGGTCGGCCGGAGGACTATGTATTGAATCGCGACGCAATTTGTGTGTTCCATTGTCATTAAGATGCTCTGAACCTTACGATTAACTGTCAGTTTTGCGTCGCATTCGAAAATCTAGACTCACAGGAGAACGACAATAAGGTGCCCGAGGCAGCACTAGACCCTTGGAAACAAGTCGGCTGGAGGACGATGTATTGAATCGCGACGCGATTTGTGAGTTCCATTGTCATTTACAGGCTCTGAACGTTACAATTAACTGCCAGTTTTGCGTCGGATTCGAAAATCTAGACTCACAGGAGATCGACCATAAGGTGCCCGAGGCAGCAATAGACCCTTGGAGACAGGTCGGCCGGAGGACGATGTATTGAATCGCGACGCGATTTGTGTGTTCCATCGTCATTTTCAGGCTCTGAACGTTACAATTAACTGTCAGTTTTGCGTCGGATTCGAAAATCTAGACTCACAGGAGATCGACCATAAGGTGCCCGAAGCAGCAATAGACCCTTGGAGACAGGTCGGCCGGAGGACGATGTATTGAATCGCGACGCAATTTGTGTGTTCCATCGTCATTAACAGGCTCTGAACCTTACAATTAACTGTCAGTTTTGCGTCGGATTCGAAAATCTAGATACACAGGAGATCGACCATAAGGTGCCCGAGGCCGCAATAGACCCTTGGAGACAGTTCGGCCGGAGGACGATGTATTGAATCGCGACGCGATTTGTGTGTTCCATCGTCATTAACAGGCTCTGAACGTTACAATTAACTGTCAGTTTTGCGTCGGATTCGAAAATCTAGTCTCACAGGAGATCGACCATAAGGTGCCCGAGGCAGCAATAGACCCTTGGAGACAGGTCGGCCGGAGAACGATGTATTGAATCGCGACGGGATTTGTGAGTTCCATCGTCATTAACAGGCTCTGAACGTTACAATTAACTGTCAGTTTTGCGTCGGATTCGAAAATCTAGACTCACAGGAGATCGACCATAAGGTGCCCGAGGCAGCAATAGACCCTTGGAGACAGGTCGGCCGGAGGACGATGTATTGAATCGCGACGCGATTTGTGTGTTCCATTGTCATTAATTGGCTCTGAACGTTACAATTAACTGTCAGTTTTGCGTCGGATTCGAAAATCTAGACTCACAGGAGAACGACCATACGGTGTCCGAGGCAGCACTAGACCCTTGGAGACAAGTCGGCTGGAGGACGATGTATTGAATCGCGACGCAATTTGTGTGTTCCATCGTCATTAACAGGCTCTGAACGTTACAATTAACTGTCAGTTTTGCGTCGGATTCGAAAATCTAGACTCACAGGAGATCGACCATAAGGTGCCCGAGGCAGCAATAGACCCTTGGAGACAGGTCGGCCGGAGGACGATGTATTGAATCGCGACGGGATTTGTGTGTTCCATCGTCATTAACAGGCTCTGAACGTTACAATTAACTGTCAGTTTTGCGTCGGATTCGAAAATCTAGACTCACAGGAGAACGACCATAAGGTGCCCGAGGGAGCAATAGACCCTGGGAGACAGGTCGGCCGGAGGACGATGTATTGAATCGCGACGCAATTTGTGTGTTCCATCGTCATGAACAGGCTCTGAACCTTACAATTAACTGTCAGTTTTGCGTCGGATTCGAAAATCTAGACTCACAGGAGATCGACCATAAGGTGCCCGAGGCAGCAATAGACTCTTGGAGACAGGTCGGCCGGAGGACGATGTATTGAATCGCGACGCGATTTGTGTGTTCCATCGTCATTAACAGGCTCTGAACGTTACAATTAACTGTCAGTTTTGCGTCGGGATCGAAAATCTAGACTCACAGGAGATCGACCATAAGGTGCCCGAGGCAGCAATAGACCCTTGGAGACAGGTCGGCCGGAGGACGATGTATTGAATCGCGACGGGATTTGTGTGTTCCATCGTCATTAACAGGCTCTGAACGTTACAAATTAACTGTCAGTTTTGCGACGGATTCGAAAATCTAGACTCACAGGAGATCGACCATAAGGTGCCCGAGGCAGCAATAGACCCTTGGAGACAGGTCGGCCGGAGGACGATGTATTGAATCGCGACGCGATTTGTGTGTTCCATTGTCATTAATTGGCTCTGAACGTTACAATTAACTGTCAGTTTTGCGTCGGATTCGAAAATCTAGACTCACAGGAGAACGACCATAAGGTGTCCGAGGCAGCACTAGACCCTTGGAGACAAGTCGGCTGGAGGACGATGTATTGAATCGCGACGAAATTTGTGTGTTCCATCGTCATTAACAGGCTCTGAACGTTACAATTAACTGTCAGTTTTGCGTCGGATTCGAAAATCTAGACTCACAGGAGATCGACCATAAGGTGCCCGAGGCAGCAATAGACCCTTGGAGACAGGTCGGCCGGAGGACGATGTATTGAATCGCGACGCGATTTGTGTGTTCCATTGTCATTAATTGGCTCTGAACGTTACAATTAACTGTCAGTTTTGCGTCGGATTCGAAAATCTAGACTCACAGGAGAACGACCATACGGTGTCCGAGGCAGCACTAGACCCTTGGAGACAAGTCGGCTGGAGGACGATGTATTGAATCGCGACGCAATTTGTGTGTTCCATCGTCATTAACAGGCTCTGAACGTTACAATTAACTGTCAGTTTTGCGTCGGATTCGAAAATCTAGACTCACAGGAGATCGACCATAAGGTGCCCGAGGCAGCAATAGACCCTTGGAGACAGGTCGGCCGGAGGACGATGTATTGAATCGCGACGGGATTTGTGTGTTCCATCGTCATTAACAGGCTCTGAACGTTACAATTAACTGTCAGTTTTGCGTCGGATTCGAAAATCTAGACTCACAGGAGATCGACCATAAGGTGCCCGAGGCAGCAATAGACCCTTGGAGACAGGTCGGCCGGAGGACGATGTATTGAATCGCGACGGGATTTGTGTGTTCCATCGTCATTAACAGGCTCTGAACGTTACAATTAACTGTCAGTTTTGCGTCGGATTCGAAAATCTAGTCTCACAGGAGATCGACCATAAGGTGCCCGAGGCAGCAATAGACCCTTGGAGACAGGTCGGCCGGAGGACGATGTATTGAATCGCGAAGAGATTTGTGAGTTCCATTGTCATTTACAGGCTCTGAACGTTACAATTAACTGTCAGTTTTGCGTCGGATTCGAAAATCTAGACTCACAGGAGATCGACCATAAGGTGCCCGAGGCAGCAATAGACCCTTGGAGACAGGTCGGCCGGAGGACGATGTATTGAATCGCGACGCGATTTGTGTGTTCCATCGTCATTTTCAGGCTCTGAACGTTACAATTAACTGTCAGTTTTGCGTCGGATTCGAAAATCTAGACTCACAGGAGATCGACCATAAGGTGCCCGAGGCAGCAATAGACCCTTGGAGACAGGTCGGCCGGAGGACGATGTATTGAATCGCGACGGGATTTGTGTGTTCCATCGTCATTAAGAGGCTCTGAACGTTACAATTAACTGTCAGTTTTGGGTCGGATTCGAAAATCTAGACTCACAGGAGATCGACCATAAGGTGCCCGAGGCAGCAATAGACCCTTGGAGACAGGTCGGCCGGAGGACGATGTATTGAATCGCGACGCGATTTGTGTGTTCCATTGTCATTAATTGGCTCTGAACGTTACAATTAACTGTCAGTTTTGCGTCGGATACGAAAATCTAGACTCACAGGAGAACGACCATAAGGTGTCCGAGGCAGCACTAGACCCTTGGAGACAAGTCGGCTGGAGGACGATGTATTGAATCGCGACGCGATTTGTGTGTTCCATCGTCATTAACAGGCTCTGAACGTTACAATTAACTGCGTCGGATTCGAAATTTAGACTCACAGGAGATCGACCATAAGGTGCCCGGGGCAGCAATAGACCCTTGGAGACAGGTCGGCCGGAGGACGATGTATTGAATCTCGACGCGATTTGTGTGTTCCATTGTCATTAATTGGCTCTGAACGTTACAATTAACTGTCAGTTTTGCGTAGGATTCGAAAATCTAGACTCACAGGAGAACGACCATACGGTGTCCGAGGCAGCACTAGACCCTTGGAGACAAGTCGGCTGGAGGACGATGTATTGAATCGCGACGCAATTTGTGTGTTCCATCGTCATTAACAGGCTCTGAACCTTACAATTAACTGTCAGTTTTGCGTCGGATTCGAAAATCTAGACTCACAGGAGATCGACCATAAGGTGCCCGAGGCAGCAATAGACCCTTGGAGACAGGTCGGCCGGAGGACGATGTATTGAATCGCGACGGGATTTGTGTGTTCCATCGTCATTAACAGGCTCTGAACGTTACAATTAACTGTCAGTTTTGCGTCGGATTCGAAAATCTAGATTCACAGGAGATCGACCTTAAGGTGCCCGAGGCAGCAATAGACCCTTGGAGACGCGTCGGCCGGAGGACGATGTATTGAATCGCGACGGGATTTGTGAGTTCCATCGTCATTAACAGGCTCTGAACGTTACAATTAACTGTCAGTTTTGCGTCGGATTCGAAAATCTAGACTCACAGGAGATCGACCATAAGGTGCCCGAGGCAGCAATAGACCCTTGGAGACAGGTCGGCCGGAGGACGATGTATTGAATCGCGACGCGATTTGTGTGTTCCATTGTCATTAATTGGCTCTGAACGTTACAATTAACTGTCAGTTTTGCGTCGGATTCGAAAATCTAGACTCACAGGAGAACGACCATACGGTGTCCGAGGCAGCACTAGACCCTTGGAGACAAGTCGGCTGGAGGACGATGTATTGAATCGCGACGCAATTTGTGTGTTCCATCGTCATTAACAGGCTCTGAACGTTACAATTAACTGTCAGTTTTGCGTCGGATTCGAAAATCTAGTCTCACAGGAGATCGACCATAAGGTGCCCGAGGCAGCAATAGACCCTTGGAGACAGGTCGGCCGGAGAACGATGTATTGAATCGCGACGGGATTTGTGAGTTCCATCGTCATTAACAGGCTCTGAACGTTACAATTAACTGTCAGTTTTGCGTCGGATTCGAAAATCTAGACTCACAGGAGATCGACCATAAGGTGCCCGAGGCAGCAATAGACCCTTGGAGACAGGTCGGCCGGAGGACGATGTATTGAATCGCGACGCGATTTGTGTGTTCCATTGTCATTAATTGGCTCTGAACGTTACAATTAACTGTCAGTTTTGCGTCGGATTCGAAAATCTAGACTCACAGGAGAACGACCATACGGTGTCCGAGGCAGCACTAGACCCTTGGAGACAAGTCGGCTGGAGGACGATGTATTGAATCGCGACGCAATTTGTGTGTTCCATCGTCATTAACAGGCTCTGAACGTTACAATTAACTGTCAGTTTTGCGTCGGATTCGAAAATCTAGACTCACAGGAGATCGACCATAAGGTGCCCGAGGCAGCAATAGACCCTTGGAGACAGGTCGGCCGGAGGACGATGTATTGAATCGCGACGGGATTTGTGTGTTCCATCGTCATTAACAGGCTCTGAACGTTACAATTAACTGTCAGTTTTGCGTCGGATTCGAAAATCTAGACTCACAGGAGAACGACCATAAGGTGCCCGAGGGAGCAATAGACCCTGGGAGACAGGTCGGCCGGAGGACGATGTATTGAATCGCGACGCAATTTGTGTGTTCCATCGTCATGAACAGGCTCTGAACCTTACAATTAACTGTCAGTTTTGCGTCGGATTCGAAAATCTAGACTCACAGGAGATCGACCATAAGGTGCCCGAGGCAGCAATAGACTCTTGGAGACAGGTCGGCCGGAGGACGATGTATTGAATCGCGACGCGATTTGTGTGTTCCATCGTCATTAACAGGCTCTGAACGTTACAATTAACTGTCAGTTTTGCGTCGGGATCGAAAATCTAGACTCACAGGAGATCGACCATAAGGTGCCCGAGGCAGCAATAGACCCTTGGAGACAGGTCGGCCGGAGGACGATGTATTGAATCGCGACGGGATTTGTGTGTTCCATCGTCATTAACAGGCTCTGAACGTTACAAATTAACTGTCAGTTTTGCGTCGGATTCGAAAATCTAGACTCACAGGAGATCGACCATAAGGTGCCCGAGGCAGCAATAGACCCTTGGAGACAGGTCGGCCGGAGGACGATGTATTGAATCGCGACGCGATTTGTGTGTTCCATTGTCATTAATTGGCTCTGAACGTTACAATTAACTGTCAGTTTTGCGTCGGATTCGAAAATCTAGACTCACAGGAGAACGACCATAAGGTGTCCGAGGCAGCACTAGACCCTTGGAGACAAGTCGGCTGGAGGACGATGTATTGAATCGCGACGAAATTTGTGTGTTCCATCGTCATTAACAGGCTCTGAACGTTACAATTAACTGTCAGTTTTGCGTCGGATTCGAAAATCTAGACTCACAGGAGATCGACCATAAGGTGCCCGAGGCAGCAATAGACCCTTGGAGACAGGTCGGCCGGAGGACGATGTATTGAATCGCGACGCGATTTGTGTGTTCCATTGTCATTAATTGGCTCTGAACGTTACAATTAACTGTCAGTTTTGCGTCGGATTCGAAAATCTAGACTCACAGGAGAACGACCATACGGTGTCCGAGGCAGCACTAGACCCTTGGAGACAAGTCGGCTGGAGGACGATGTATTGAATCGCGACGCAATTTGTGTGTTCCATCGTCATTAACAGGCTCTGAACGTTACAATTAACTGTCAGTTTTGCGTCGGATTCGAAAATCTAGACTCACAGGAGATCGACCATAAGGTGCCCGAGGCAGCAATAGACCCTTGGAGACAGGTCGGCCGGAGGACGATGTATTGAATCGCGACGGGATTTGTGTGTTCCATCGTCATTAACAGGCTCTGAACGTTACAATTAACTGTCAGTTTTGCGTCGGATTCGAAAATCTAGACTCACAGGAGATCGACCATAAGGTGCCCGAGGCAGCAATAGACCCTTGGAGACAGGTCGGCCGGAGGACGATGTATTGAATCGCGACGGGATTTGTGTGTTCCATCGTCATTAACAGGCTCTGAACGTTACAATTAACTGTCAGTTTTGCGTCGGATTCGAAAATCTAGTCTCACAGGAGATCGACCATAAGGTGCCCGAGGCAGCAATAGACCCTTGGAGACAGGTCGGCCGGAGGACGATGTATTGAATCGCGAAGAGATTTGTGAGTTCCATTGTCATTTACAGGCTCTGAACGTTACAATTAACTGTCAGTTTTGCGTCGGATTCGAAAATCTAGACTCACAGGAGATCGACCATAAGGTGCCCGAGGCAGCAATAGACCCTTGGAGACAGGTCGGCCGGAGGACGATGTATTGAATCGCGACGCGATTTGTGTGTTCCATCGTCATTTTCAGGCTCTGAACGTTACAATTAACTGTCAGTTTTGCGTCGGATTCGAAAATCTAGACTCACAGGAGATCGACCATAAGGTGCCCGAGGCAGCAATAGACCCTTGGAGACAGGTCGGCCGGAGGACGATGTATTGAATCGCGACGGGATTTGTGTGTTCCATCGTCATTAAGAGGCTCTGAACGTTACAATTAACTGTCAGTTTTGGGTCGGATTCGAAAATCTAGACTCACAGGAGATCGACCATAAGGTGCCCGAGGCAGCAATAGACCCTTGGAGACAGGTCGGCCGGAGGACGATGTATTGAATCGCGACGCGATTTGTGTGTTCCATTGTCATTAATTGGCTCTGAACGTTACAATTAACTGTCAGTTTTGCGTCGGATACGAAAATCTAGACTCACAGGAGAACGACCATAAGGTGTCCGAGGCAGCACTAGACCCTTGGAGACAAGTCGGCTGGAGGACGATGTATTGAATCGCGACGCGATTTGTGTGTTCCATCGTCATTAACAGGCTCTGAACGTTACAATTAACTGCGTCGGATTCGAAATTTAGACTCACAGGAGATCGACCATAAGGTGCCCGGGGCAGCAATAGACCCTTGGAGACAGGTCGGCCGGAGGACGATGTATTGAATCTCGACGCGATTTGTGTGTTCCATTGTCATTAATTGGCTCTGAACGTTACAATTAACTGTCAGTTTTGCGTAGGATTCGAAAATCTAGACTCACAGGAGAACGACCATACGGTGTCCGAGGCAGCACTAGACCCTTGGAGACAAGTCGGCTGGAGGACGATGTATTGAATCGCGACGCAATTTGTGTGTTCCATCGTCATTAACAGGCTCTGAACCTTACAATTAACTGTCAGTTTTGCGTCGGATTCGAAAATCTAGACTCACAGGAGATCGACCATAAGGTGCCCGAGGCAGCAATAGACCCTTGGAGACAGGTCGGCCGGAGGACGATGTATTGAATCGCGACGGGATTTGTGTGTTCCATCGTCATTAACAGGCTCTGAACGTTACAATTAACTGTCAGTTTTGCGTCGGATTCGAAAATCTAGACTCACAGGAGATCGACCTTAAGGTGCCCGAGGCAGCAATAGACCCTTGGAGACGCGTCGGCCGGAGGACGATGTATTGAATCGCGACGGGATTTGTGAGTTCCATCGTCATTAACAGGCTCTGAACGTTACAATTAACTGTCAGTTTTGCGTCGGATTCGAAAATCTAGACTCACAGGAGATCGACCATAAGGTGCCCGAGGCAGCAATAGACCCTTGGAGACAGGTCGGCCGGAGGACGATGTATTGAATCGCGACGCGATTTGTGTGTTCCATTGTCATTAATTGGCTCTGAACGTTACAATTAACTGTCAGTTTTGCGTCGGATTCGAAAATCTAGACTCACAGGAGAACGACCATACGGTGTCCGAGGCAGCACTAGACCCTTGGAGACAAGTCGGCTGGAGGACGATGTATTGAATCGCGACGCAATTTGTGTGTTCCATCGTCATTAACAGGCTCTGAACGTTACAATTAACTGTCAGTTTTGCGTCGGATTCGAAAATCTAGACTCACAGGAGATCGACCATAAGGTGCCCGAGGCAGCAATAGACCCTTGGAGACAGGTCGGCCGGAGGACGATGTATTGAATCGCGACGGGATTTGTGTGTTCCATCGTCATTAACAGGCTCTGAACGTTACAATTAACTGTCAGTTTTGCGTCGGATTCGAAAATCTAGACTCACAGGAGATCGACCTTAAGGTGCCCGAGGCAGCAATAGTCCCTTGGAGACAGGTCGGCCGGAGGACGATGTATTGAATCGCGACGGGATTTGTGTGTTCCATCGTCATTAACAGGCTCTGAACGTTACAATTAACTGTCAGTTTTGCGTCGGATTCGAAAATCTAGACTCACAGGAGAACGACCATAAGGTGCCCGAGGGAGCAATAGACCCTGGGAGACAGGTCGGCCGGAGGACGATGTATTGAATCGCGACGCAATTTGTGTGTTCCATCGTCATGAACAGGCTCTGAACCTTACAATTAACTGTCAGTTTTGCGTCGGATTCGAAAATCTAGACTCACAGGAGATCGACCATAAGGTGCCCGAGGCAGCAATAGACTCTTGGAGACAGGTCGGCCGGAGGACGATGTATTGAATCGCGACGCGATTTGTGTGTTCCATCGTCATTAACAGGCTCTGAACGTTACAATTAACTGTCAGTTTTGCGTCGGGTTCGAAAATCTAGACTCACAGGAGATCGACCATAAGGTGCCCGAGGCAGCAATAGACCCTTGGAGACAGGTCGGCCGGAGGACGATGTATTGAATCGCGACGGGATTTGTGTGTTCCATCGTCATTAACAGGCTCTGAACGTTACAAATTAACTGTCAGTTTTGCGTCGGATTCGAAAATCTAGACTCACAGGAGATCGACCATAAGGTGCCCGAGGCAGCAATAGACCCTTGGAGACAGGTCGGCCGGAGGACGATGTATTGAATCGCGACGCGATTTGTGTGTTCCATTGTCATTAATTGGCTCTGAACGTTACAATTAACTGTCAGTTTTGCGTCGGATTCGAAAATCTAGACTCACAGGAGAACGACCATAAGGTGTCCGAGGCAGCACTAGACCCTTGGAGACAAGTCGGCTGGAGGACGATGTATTGAATCGCGACGAAATTTGTGTGTTCCATCGTCATTAACAGGCTCTGAACGTTACAATTAACTGTCAGTTTTGCGTCGGATTCGAAAATCTAGACTCAGAGGAGAACGACCATAAGGTGCCCGAGGCAGCAATAGACCCTTGGAGACAGGTCGGCCGGAGGACGATGTATTGAATCGCGACGGGATTTGTGTGTTCCATCGTCATTAACAGGCTCTGAACGTTACAATTAACTGTCAGTTTTGCGTCGGATTCGAAAATCTAGTCTCACAGGAGATCGACCATAAGGTGCCCGAGGCAGCAATAGACCCTTGGAGACAGGTCGGCCGGAGGACGATGTATTGAATCGCGACGGGATTTGTGTGTTCCATCGTCATTAACAGGCTCTGAACGTTACAATTAACTGTCAGTTTTGCGTCGGATTCGAAAATCTAGACTCACAGGAGATCGACCTTAAGGTGCCCGAGGCAGCAATAGACCCTTGGAGACGCGTCGGCCGGAGGACGATGTATTGAATCGCGACGCAATTTGTGTGTTCAATCGTCATTAACAGGCTCTGAACGTTACAATTAACTGTCAGTTTTGCGTCGGATTCGAAAATCTAGACTCACAGGAGATCGACCATAAGCTGCCCGAGGCAGCAATAGACCCTTGGAGACAGGTCGGCCGGAGGACGATGTATTGAATCGCGACGCAATTTGTGTGTTCAATCGTCATTAACAGGCTCTGAATGTTACAAATAACTATCAGTTTTGCGTCGGATTCGAAAATCTAGACTCACAGGAGAACGACCATAAGGTGCCCGAGGCAGCAATAGACCCTTGGAGACAGGTCGGCCGGAGGACGATGTATTGAATCGCGACGCAATTTGTGTGTTCCATTGTCATTAAGAGGCTCTGAACCTTACGATTAACTGTCTGTTTTGCGTCGCATTCGAAAATCTAGACTCACAGGAGAACGACAATAAGGTGTCCGAGGCAGCACTAGACCCTTGGAGACAAGTCGGCTGGAGGACGATGTATTGAATCGCGACGCGATTTGTGTGTTCCATTGTCATTTACAGGCTCTGAACGTTACAATTAACTGTCAGTTTTGCGTCGGATTCGAAAATCTAGACTCACAGGAGATCGACCATAAGGTGCCCGAGGTAGCAATAGACCCTTGGAGACAGGTCGGCCGGAGGACGATGTATTGAATCGCGACGCAATTTGTGTGTTCCATTGTCATTAATTGGCTCTGAACGTTACAATTAACTGACAGTTTTGCGTCGGATTCGAAAATCTAGACTCACAGGAGAACGACCATAAGGTGTCCGAGGCAGCACTAGACCCTTGGAGACAAGTCGGCTGGAGGACGATGTATTGAATCGCGACGAAATTTGTGTGTTCCATCGTCATTAACAGGCTCTGAACGTTACAATTAACTGTCAGTTTTGCGTCGGATTCGAAAATCTAGTCTCAGAGGAGAACGACCATAAGGTGCCCGAGGCAGCAATAGACCCTTGGAGACAGGTCGGCCGGAGGACTATGTATTGAATCGCGACGCAATTTGTGTGTTCCATTGTCATTAAGATGCTCTGAACCTTACGATTAACTGTCAGTTTTGCGTCGCATTCGAAAATCTAGACTCACAGGAGAACGACAATAAGGTGCCCGAGGCAGCACTAGACCCTTGGAAACAAGTCGGCTGGAGGACGATGTATTGAATCGCGACGCGATTTGTGAGTTCCATTGTCATTTACAGGCTCTGAACGTTACAATTAACTGCCAGTTTTGCGTCGGATTCGAAAATCTAGACTCACAGGAGATCGACCATAAGGTGCCCGAGGCAGCAATAGACCCTTGGAGACAGGTCGGCCGGAGGACGATGTATTGAATCGCGACGCGATTTGTGTGTTCCATCGTCATTTTCAGGCTCTGAACGTTACAATTAACTGTCAGTTTTGCGTCGGATTCGAAAATCTAGACTCACAGGAGATCGACCATAAGGTGCCCGAAGCAGCAATAGACCCTTGGAGACAGGTCGGCCGGAGGACGATGTATTGAATCGCGACGCAATTTGTGTGTTCCATCGTCATTAACAGGCTCTGAACCTTACAATTAACTGTCAGTTTTGCGTCGGATTCGAAAATCTAGATACACAGGAGATCGACCATAAGGTGCCCGAGGCCGCAATAGACCCTTGGAGACAGTTCGGCCGGAGGACGATGTATTGAATCGCGACGCGATTTGTGTGTTCCATCGTCATTAACAGGCTCTGAACGTTACAATTAACTGTCAGTTTTGTGTCGGATTCGAAAATCTAGTCTCACAGGAGATCGACCATAAGGTGCCCGAGGCAGCAATAGACCCTTGGAGACAGGTCGGCCGGAGAACGATGTATTGAATCGCGACGGGATTTGTGTGTTCCATCGTCATTAACAGGCTCTGAACGTTACAATTAACTGTCAGTTTTGCGTCGGATTCGAAAATCTAGACTCACAGGAGATCGACCATAAGGTGCCCGAGGCAGCAATAGACCCTTGGAGACAGGTCGGCCGGAGGACGATGTATTGAATCGCGACGCGATTTGTGTGTTCCATTGTCATTAATTGGCTCTGAACGTTACAATTAACTGTCAGTTTTGCGTCGGATTCGAAAATCTAGACTCACAGGAGAACGACCATACGGTGTCCGAGGCAGCACTAGACCCTTGGAGACAAGTCGGCTGGAGGACGATGTATTGAATCGCGACGCAATTTGTGTGTTCCATCGTCATTAACAGGCTCTGAACGTTACAATTAACTGTCAGTTTTGCGTCGGATTCGAAAATCTAGACTCACAGGAGATCGACCATAAGGTGCCCGAGGCAGCAATAGACCCTTGGAGACAGGTCGGCCGGAGGACGATGTATTGAATCGCGACGGGATTTGTGTGTTCCATCGTCATTAACAGGCTCTGAACGTTACAATTAACTGTCAGTTTTGCGTCGGATTCGAAAATCTAGACTCACAGGAGAACGACCATAAGGTGCCCGAGGGAGCAATAGACCCTGGGAGACAGGTCGGCCGGAGGACGATGTATTGAATCGCGACGCAATTTGTGTGTTCCATCGTCATGAACAGGCTCTGAACCTTACAATTAACTGTCAGTTTTGCGTCGGATTCGAAAATCTAGACTCACAGGAGATCGACCATAAGGTGCCCGAGGCAGCAATAGACTCTTGGAGACAGGTCGGCCGGAGGACGATGTATTGAATCGCGACGCGATTTGTGTGTTCCATCGTCATTAACAGGCTCTGAACGTTACAATTAACTGTCAGTTTTGTGTCGGGATCGAAAATCTAGACTCACAGGAGATCGACCATAAGGTGCCCGAGGCAGCAATAGACCCTTGGAGACAGGTCGGCCGGAGGACGATGTATTGAATCGCGACGGGATTTGTGTGTTCCATCGTCATTAACAGGCTCTGAACGTTACAAATTAACTGTCAGTTTTGCGTCGGATTCGAAAATCTAGACTCACAGGAGATCGACCATAAGGTGCCCGAGGCAGCAATAGACCCTTGGAGACAGGTCGGCCGGAGGACGATGTATTGAATCGCGACGCGATTTGTGTGTTCCATTGTCATTAATTGGCTCTGAACGTTACAATTAACTGTCAGTTTTGCGTCGGATTCGAAAATCTAGACTCACAGGAGAACGACCATAAGGTGTCCGAGGCAGCACTAGACCCTTGGAGACAAGTCGGCTGGAGGACGATGTATTGAATCGCGACGAAATTTGTGTGTTCCATCGTCATTAACAGGCTCTGAACGTTACAATTAACTGTCAGTTTTGCGTCGGATTCGAAAATCTAGACTCACAGGAGATCGACCATAAGGTGCCCGAGGCAGCAATAGACCCTTGGAGACAGGTCGGCCGGAGGACGATGTATTGAATCGCGACGCGATTTGTGTGTTCCATTGTCATTAATTGGCTCTGAACGTTACAATTAACTGTCAGTTTTGCGTCGGATTCGAAAATCTAGACTCACAGGAGAACGACCATACGGTGTCCGAGGCAGCACTAGACCCTTGGAGACAAGTCGGCTGGAGGACGATGTATTGAATCGCGACGCAATTTGTGTGTTCCATCGTCATTAACAGGCTCTGAACGTTACAATTAACTGTCAGTTTTGCGTCGGATTCGAAAATCTAGACTCACAGGAGATCGACCTTAAGGTGCCCGAGGCAGCAATAGACCCTTGGAGACAGGTCGGCCGGAGGACGATGTATTGAATCGCGACGGGATTTGTGTGTTCCATCGTCATTAACAGGCTCTGAACGTTACAATTAACTGTCAGTTTTGCGTCGGATTCGAAAATCTAGTCTCACAGGAGATCGACCATAAGGTGCCCGAGGCAGCAATAGACCCTTGGAGACAGGTCGGCCGGAGGACGATGTATTGAATCGCGAAGAGATTTGTGAGTTCCATTGTCATTTACAGGCTCTGAACGTTACAATTAACTGTCAGTTTTGCGTCGGATTCGAAAATCTAGACTCACAGGAGATCGACCATAAGGTGCCCGAGGCAGCAATAGACCCTTGGAGACAGGTCGGCCGGAGGACGATGTATTGAATCGCGACGCGATTTGTGTGTTCCATCGTCATTTTCAGGCTCTGAACGTTACAATTAACTGTCAGTTTTGCGTCGGATTCGAAAATCTAGACTCACAGGAGATCGACCATAAGGTGCCCGAGGCAGCAATAGACCCTTGGAGACAGGTCGGCCGGAAGACGATGTATTGAATCGCGACGGGATTTGTGTGTTCCATCGTCATTAAGAGGCTCTGAACGTTACAATTAACTGTCAGTTTTGGGTCGGATTCGAAAATCTAGACTCACAGGAGATCGACCATAAGGTGCCCGAGGCAGCAATAGACCCTTGGAGACAGGTCGGCCGGAGGACGATGTATTGAATCGCGACGCGATTTGTGTGTTCCATTGTCATTAATTGGCTCTGAACGTTACAATTAACTGTCAGTTTTGCGTCGGATTCGAAAATCTAGACTCACAGGAGAACGACCATAAGGTGTCCGAGGCAGCACTAGACCCTTGGAGACAGTTCGGCCGGAGGACGATGTATTGAATCGCGACGCGATTTGTGTGTTCCATCGTCATTAAGAGGCTCTGAACGTTACAATTAACTGCGTCGGATTCGAAATTTAGACTCACAGGAGATCGACCATAAGGTGCCCGGGGCAGCAATAGACCCTTGGAGACAGGTCGGCCGGAGGACGATGTATTGAATCTCGACGCGATTTGTGTGTTCCATTGTCATTAATTGGCTCTGAACGTTACAATTAACTGTCAGTTTTGCGTAGGATTCGAAAATCTAGACTCACAGGAGAACGACCATACGGTGTCCGAGGCAGCACTAGACCCTTGGAGACAAGTCGGCTGGAGGACGATATATTGAATCGCGACGCAATTTGTGTGTTCCATCGTCATTAACAGGCTCTGAACCTTACAATTAACTGTCAGTTTTGCGTCGGATTCGAAAATCTAGACTCACAGGAGATCGACCATAAGGTGCCCGAGGCAGCAATAGACCCTTGGAGACAGGTCGGCCGGAGGACGATGTATTGAATCGCGACGGGATTTGTGTGTTCCATCGTCATTAACAGGCTCTGAACGTTACAATTAACTGTCAGTTTTGCGTCGGATTCGAAAATCTAGACTCACAGGAGATCGACCTTAAGGTGCCCGAGGCAGCAATAGACCCTTGGAGACGCGTCGGCCGGAGGACGATGTATTGAATCGCGACGGGATTTGTGAGTTCCATCGTCATTAACAGGCTCTGAACGTTACAATTAACTGTCAGTTTTGCGTCGGATTCGAAAATCTAGACTCACAGGAGATCGACCATAAGGTGCCCGAGGCAGCAATAGACCCTTGGAGACAGGTCGGCCGGAGGACGATGTATTGAATCGCGACGCGATTTGTGTGTTCCATTGTCATTAATTGGCTCTGAACGTTACAATTAACTGTCAGTTTTGCGTCGGATTCGAAAATCTAGACTCACAGGAGAACGACCATAAGGTGTCCGAGGCAGCACTAGACCCTTGGAGACAAGTCGGCTGGAGGACGATGTATTGAATCGCGACGAAATTTGTGTGTTCCATCGTCATTAACAGGCTCTGAACGTTACAATTAACTGTCAGTTTTGCGTCGGATTCGAAAATCTAGACTCAGAGGAGAACGACCATAAGGTGCCCGAGGCAGCAATAGACCCTTGGAGACAGGTCGGCCGGAGGACGATGTATTGAATCGCGACGGGATTTGTGTGTTCCATCGTCATTAACAGGCTCTGAACGTTACAATTAACTGTCAGTTTTGCGTCGGATTCGAAAATCTAGTCTCACAGGAGATCGACCATAAGGTGCCCGAGGCAGCAATAGACCCTTGGAGACAGGTCGGCCGGAGGACGATGTATTGAATCGCGACGGGATTTGTGTGTTCCATCGTCATTAACAGGCTCTGAACGTTACAATTAACTGTCAGTTTTGCGTCGGATTCGAAAATCTAGACTCACAGGAGATCGACCTTAAGGTGCCCGAGGCAGCAATAGACCCTTGGAGACGCGTCGGCCGGAGGACGATGTATTGAATCGCGACGCAATTTGTGTGTTCAATCGTCATTAACAGGCTCTGAACGTTACAATTAACTGTCAGTTTTGCGTCGGATTCGAAAATCTAGACTCACAGGAGATCGACCATAAGCTGCCCGAGGCAGCAATAGACCCTTGGAGACAGGTCGGCCGGAGGACGATGTATTGAATCGCGACGCAATTTGTGTGTTCAATCGTCATTAACAGGCTCTGAATGTTACAAATAACTATCAGTTTTGCGTCGGATTCGAAAATCTAGACTCACAGGAGAACGACCATAAGGTGCCCGAGGCAGCAATAGACCCTTGGAGACAGGTCGGCCGGAGGACGATGTATTGAATCGCGACGCAATTTGTGTGTTCCATTGTCATTAAGAGGCTCTGAACCTTACGATTAACTGTCTGTTTTGCGTCGCATTCGAAAATCTAGACTCACAGGAGAACGACAATAAGGTGTCCGAGGCAGCACTAGACCCTTGGAGACAAGTCGGCTGGAGGACGATGTATTGAATCGCGACGCGATTTGTGTGTTCCATTGTCATTTACAGGCTCTGAACGTTACAATTAACTGTCAGTTTTGCGTCGGATTCGAAAATCTAGACTCACAGGAGATCGACCATAAGGTGCCCGAGGTAGCAATAGACCCTTGGAGACAGGTCGGCCGGAGGACGATGTATTGAATCGCGACGCAATTTGTGTGTTCCATTGTCATTAATTGGCTCTGAACGTTACAATTAACTGACAGTTTTGCGTCGGATTCGAAAATCTAGACTCACAGGAGAACGACCATAAGGTGTCCGAGGCAGCACTAGACCCTTGGAGACAAGTCGGCTGGAGGACGATGTATTGAATCGCGACGAAATTTGTGTGTTCCATCGTCATTAACAGGCTCTGAACGTTACAATTAACTGTCAGTTTTGCGTCGGATTCGAAAATCTAGTCTCAGAGGAGAACGACCATAAGGTGCCCGAGGCAGCAATAGACCCTTGGAGACAGGTCGGCCGGAGGACTATGTATTGAATCGCGACGCAATTTGTGTGTTCCATTGTCATTAAGATGCTCTGAACCTTACGATTAACTGTCAGTTTTGCGTCGCATTCGAAAATCTAGACTCACAGGAGAACGACAATAAGGTGCCCGAGGCAGCACTAGACCCTTGGAAACAAGTCGGCTGGAGGACGATGTATTGAATCGCGACGCGATTTGTGAGTTCCATTGTCATTTACAGGCTCTGAACGTTACAATTAACTGCCAGTTTTGCGTCGGATTCGAAAATCTAGACTCACAGGAGATCGACCATAAGGTGCCCGAGGCAGCAATAGACCCTTGGAGACAGGTCGGCCGGAGGACGATGTATTGAATCGCGACGCGATTTGTGTGTTCCATCGTCATTTTCAGGCTCTGAACGTTACAATTAACTGTCAGTTTTGCGTCGGATTCGAAAATCTAGACTCACAGGAGATCGACCATAAGGTGCCCGAAGCAGCAATAGACCCTTGGAGACAGGTCGGCCGGAGGACGATGTATTGAATCGCGACGCAATTTGTGTGTTCCATCGTCATTAACAGGCTCTGAACCTTACAATTAACTGTCAGTTTTGCGTCGGATTCGAAAATCTAGATACACAGGAGATCGACCATAAGGTGCCCGAGGCCGCAATAGACCCTTGGAGACAGTTCGGCCGGAGGACGATGTATTGAATCGCGACGCGATTTGTGTGTTCCATCGTCATTAACAGGCTCTGAACGTTACAATTAACTGTCAGTTTTGTGTCGGATTCGAAAATCTAGTCTCACAGGAGATCGACCATAAGGTGCCCGAGGCAGCAATAGACCCTTGGAGACAGGTCGGCCGGAGAACGATGTATTGAATCGCGACGGGATTTGTGTGTTCCATCGTCATTAACAGGCTCTGAACGTTACAATTAACTGTCAGTTTTGCGTCGGATTCGAAAATCTAGACTCACAGGAGATCGACCATAAGGTGCCCGAGGCAGCAATAGACCCTTGGAGACAGGTCGGCCGGAGGACGATGTATTGAATCGCGACGCGATTTGTGTGTTCCATTGTCATTAATTGGCTCTGAACGTTACAATTAACTGTCAGTTTTGCGTCGGATTCGAAAATCTAGACTCACAGGAGAACGACCATACGGTGTCCGAGGCAGCACTAGACCCTTGGAGACAAGTCGGCTGGAGGACGATGTATTGAATCGCGACGCAATTTGTGTGTTCCATCGTCATTAACAGGCTCTGAACGTTACAATTAACTGTCAGTTTTGCGTCGGATTCGAAAATCTAGACTCACAGGAGATCGACCATAAGGTGCCCGAGGCAGCAATAGACCCTTGGAGACAGGTCGGCCGGAGGACGATGTATTGAATCGCGACGGGATTTGTGTGTTCCATCGTCATTAACAGGCTCTGAACGTTACAATTAACTGTCAGTTTTGCGTCGGATTCGAAAATCTAGACTCACAGGAGAACGACCATAAGGTGCCCGAGGGAGCAATAGACCCTGGGAGACAGGTCGGCCGGAGGACGATGTATTGAATCGCGACGCAATTTGTGTGTTCCATCGTCATGAACAGGCTCTGAACCTTACAATTAACTGTCAGTTTTGCGTCGGATTCGAAAATCTAGACTCACAGGAGATCGACCATAAGGTGCCCGAGGCAGCAATAGACTCTTGGAGACAGGTCGGCCGGAGGACGATGTATTGAATCGCGACGCGATTTGTGTGTTCCATCGTCATTAACAGGCTCTGAACGTTACAATTAACTGTCAGTTTTGTGTCGGGATCGAAAATCTAGACTCACAGGAGATCGACCATAAGGTGCCCGAGGCAGCAATAGACCCTTGGAGACAGGTCGGCCGGAGGACGATGTATTGAATCGCGACGGGATTTGTGTGTTCCATCGTCATTAACAGGCTCTGAACGTTACAAATTAACTGTCAGTTTTGCGTCGGATTCGAAAATCTAGACTCACAGGAGATCGACCATAAGGTGCCCGAGGCAGCAATAGACCCTTGGAGACAGGTCGGCCGGAGGACGATGTATTGAATCGCGACGCGATTTGTGTGTTCCATTGTCATTAATTGGCTCTGAACGTTACAATTAACTGTCAGTTTTGCGTCGGATTCGAAAATCTAGACTCACAGGAGAACGACCATAAGGTGTCCGAGGCAGCACTAGACCCTTGGAGACAAGTCGGCTGGAGGACGATGTATTGAATCGCGACGAAATTTGTGTGTTCCATCGTCATTAACAGGCTCTGAACGTTACAATTAACTGTCAGTTTTGCGTCGGATTCGAAAATCTAGACTCACAGGAGATCGACCATAAGGTGCCCGAGGCAGCAATAGACCCTTGGAGACAGGTCGGCCGGAGGACGATGTATTGAATCGCGACGCGATTTGTGTGTTCCATTGTCATTAATTGGCTCTGAACGTTACAATTAACTGTCAGTTTTGCGTCGGATTCGAAAATCTAGACTCACAGGAGAACGACCATACGGTGTCCGAGGCAGCACTAGACCCTTGGAGACAAGTCGGCTGGAGGACGATGTATTGAATCGCGACGCAATTTGTGTGTTCCATCGTCATTAACAGGCTCTGAACGTTACAATTAACTGTCAGTTTTGCGTCGGATTCGAAAATCTAGACTCACAGGAGATCGACCTTAAGGTGCCCGAGGCAGCAATAGACCCTTGGAGACAGGTCGGCCGGAGGACGATGTATTGAATCGCGACGGGATTTGTGTGTTCCATCGTCATTAACAGGCTCTGAACGTTACAATTAACTGTCAGTTTTGCGTCGGATTCGAAAATCTAGTCTCACAGGAGATCGACCATAAGGTGCCCGAGGCAGCAATAGACCCTTGGAGACAGGTCGGCCGGAGGACGATGTATTGAATCGCGAAGAGATTTGTGAGTTCCATTGTCATTTACAGGCTCTGAACGTTACAATTAACTGTCAGTTTTGCGTCGGATTCGAAAATCTAGACTCACAGGAGATCGACCATAAGGTGCCCGAGGCAGCAATAGACCCTTGGAGACAGGTCGGCCGGAGGACGATGTATTGAATCGCGACGCGATTTGTGTGTTCCATCGTCATTTTCAGGCTCTGAACGTTACAATTAACTGTCAGTTTTGCGTCGGATTCGAAAATCTAGACTCACAGGAGATCGACCATAAGGTGCCCGAGGCAGCAATAGACCCTTGGAGACAGGTCGGCCGGAAGACGATGTATTGAATCGCGACGGGATTTGTGTGTTCCATCGTCATTAAGAGGCTCTGAACGTTACAATTAACTGTCAGTTTTGGGTCGGATTCGAAAATCTAGACTCACAGGAGATCGACCATAAGGTGCCCGAGGCAGCAATAGACCCTTGGAGACAGGTCGGCCGGAGGACGATGTATTGAATCGCGACGCGATTTGTGTGTTCCATTGTCATTAATTGGCTCTGAACGTTACAATTAACTGTCAGTTTTGCGTCGGATTCGAAAATCTAGACTCACAGGAGAACGACCATAAGGTGTCCGAGGCAGCACTAGACCCTTGGAGACAGTTCGGCCGGAGGACGATGTATTGAATCGCGACGCGATTTGTGTGTTCCATCGTCATTAAGAGGCTCTGAACGTTACAATTAACTGCGTCGGATTCGAAATTTAGACTCACAGGAGATCGACCATAAGGTGCCCGGGGCAGCAATAGACCCTTGGAGACAGGTCGGCCGGAGGACGATGTATTGAATCTCGACGCGATTTGTGTGTTCCATTGTCATTAATTGGCTCTGAACGTTACAATTAACTGTCAGTTTTGCGTAGGATTCGAAAATCTAGACTCACAGGAGAACGACCATACGGTGTCCGAGGCAGCACTAGACCCTTGGAGACAAGTCGGCTGGAGGACGATATATTGAATCGCGACGCAATTTGTGTGTTCCATCGTCATTAACAGGCTCTGAACCTTACAATTAACTGTCAGTTTTGCGTCGGATTCGAAAATCTAGACTCACAGGAGATCGACCATAAGGTGCCCGAGGCAGCAATAGACCCTTGGAGACAGGTCGGCCGGAGGACGATGTATTGAATCGCGACGGGATTTGTGTGTTCCATCGTCATTAACAGGCTCTGAACGTTACAATTAACTGTCAGTTTTGCGTCGGATTCGAAAATCTAGACTCACAGGAGATCGACCTTAAGGTGCCCGAGGCAGCAATAGACCCTTGGAGACGCGTCGGCCGGAGGACGATGTATTGAATCGCGACGGGATTTGTGAGTTCCATCGTCATTAACAGGCTCTGAACGTTACAATTAACTGTCAGTTTTGCGTCGGATTCGAAAATCTAGACTCACAGGAGATCGACCATAAGGTGCCCGAGGCAGCAATAGACCCTTGGAGACAGGTCGGCCGGAGGACGATGTATTGAATCGCGACGCGATTTGTGTGTTCCATTGTCATTAATTGGCTCTGAACGTTACAATTAACTGTCAGTTTTGCGTCGGATTCGAAAATCTAGACTCACAGGAGAACGACCATACGGTGTCCGAGGCAGCACTAGACCCTTGGAGACAAGTCGGCTGGAGGACGATGTATTGAATCGCGACGCAATTTGTGTGTTCCATCGTCATTAACAGGCTCTGAACGTTACAATTAACTGTCAGTTTTGCGTCGGATTCGAAAATCTAGACTCACAGGAGATCGACCATAAGGTGCCCGAGGCAGCAATAGACCCTTGGAGACAGGTCGGCCGGAGGACGATGTATTGAATCGCGACGGGATTTGTGTGTTCCATCGTCATTAACAGGCTCTGAACGTTACAATTAACTGTCAGTTTTGCGTCGGATTCGAAAATCTAGACTCACAGGAGATCGACCTTAAGGTGCCCGAGGCAGCAATAGACCCTTGGAGACAGGTCGGCCGGAGGACGATGTATTGAATCGCGACGGGATTTGTGTGTTCCATCGTCATTAACAGGCTCTGAACGTTACAATTAACTGTCAGTTTTGCGTCGGATTCGAAAATCTAGACTCACAGGAGAACGACCATAAGGTGCCCGAGGGAGCAATAGACCCTGGG
Organism: Schistocerca nitens; assembly: GCF_023898315.1. Taxonomy (NCBI): domain Eukaryota; kingdom Metazoa; phylum Arthropoda; class Insecta; order Orthoptera; family Acrididae; genus Schistocerca; species Schistocerca nitens. The sequence goes on along the minus strand of NC_064615.1, from coordinate 1,196,331,471 downwards.
AGACAGGTCGGCCGGAGGACGATGTATTGAATCGCGACGCAATTTGTGTGTTCCATCGTCATGAACAGGCTCTGAACCTTACAATTAACTGTCAGTTTTGCGTCGGATTCGAAAATCTAGACTCACAGGAGATCGACCTTAAGGTGCCCGAGGCAGCAATAGACTCTTGGAGACAGGTCGGCCGGAGGACGATGTATTGAATCGCGACGCGATTTGTGTGTTCCATCGTCATTAACAGGCTCTGAACGTTACAATTAACTGTCAGTTTTGCGTCGGGTTCGAAAATCTAGACTCACAGGAGATCGACCATAAGGTGCCCGAGGCAGCAATAGACCCTTGGAGACAGGTCGGCCGGAGGACGATGTATTGAATCGCGACGGGATTTGTGTGTTCCATCGTCATTAACAGGCTCTGAACGTTACAATTAACTGTCAGTTTTGCGTCGGATTCGAAAATCTAGACTCACAGGAGAACGACCATAAGGTGTCCGAGGCAGCACTAGACCCTTGGAGACAAGTCGGCTGGAGGACGATGTATTGAATCGCGACGAAATTTGTGTGTTCCATCGTCATTAACAGGCTCTGAACGTTACAATTAACTGTCAGTTTTGCGTCGGATTCGAAAATCTAGACTCAGAGGAGAACGACCATAAGGTGCCCGAGGCAGCAATAGACCCTTGGAGACAGGTCGGCCGGAGGACGATGTATTGAATCGCGACGGGATTTGTGTGTTCCATCGTCATTAACAGGCTCTGAACGTTACAATTAACTGTCAGTTTTGCGTCGGATTCGAAAATCTAGTCTCACAGGAGATCGACCATAAGGTGCCCGAGGCAGCAATAGACCCTTGGAGACAGGTCGGCCGGAGGACGATGTATTGAATCGCGACGGGATTTGTGTGTTCCATCGTCATTAACAGGCTCTGAACGTTACAATTAACTGTCAGTTTTGCGTCGGATTCGAAAATCTAGACTCACAGGAGATCGACCTTAAGGTGCCCGAGGCAGCAATAGACCCTTGGAGACGCGTCGGCCGGAGGACGATGTATTGAATCGCGACGGGATTTGTGAGTTCCATCGTCATTAACAGGCTCTGAACGTTACAATTAACTGTCAGTTTTGCGTCGGATTCGAAAATCTAGACTCACAGGAGAACGACCATAAGGTGCCCGAGGCAGCAATAGACCCTTGGAGACAGGTCGGCCGGAGGACGATGTATTGAATCGCGACGCGATTTGTGTGTTCCATTGTCATTAATTGGCTCTGAACGTTACAATTAACTGTCAGTTTTGCGTCGGATTCGAAAATCTAGACTCACAGGAGAACGACCATACGGTGTCCGAGGCAGCACTAGACCCTTGGAGACAAGTCGGCTGGAGGACGATGTATTGAATCGCGACGCAATTTGTGTGTTCCATCGTCATTAACAGGCTCTGAACGTTACAATTAACTGTCAGTTTTGCGTCGGATTCGAAAATCTAGACTCACAGGAGATCGACCATAAGGTGCCCGAGGCAGCAATAGACCCTTGGAGACAGGTCGGCCGGAGGACGATGTATTGAATCGCGACGGGATTTGTGTGTTCCATCGTCATTAACAGGCTCTGAACGTTACAATTAACTGTCAGTTTTGCGTCGGATTCGAAAATCTAGACTCACAGGAGATCGACCTTAAGGTGCCCGAGGCAGCAATAGACCCTTGGAGACAGGTCGGCCGGAGGACGATGTATTGAATCGCGACGGGATTTGTGTGTTCCATCGTCATTAACAGGCTCTGAACGTTACAATTAACTGTCAGTTTTGCGTCGGATTCGAAAATCTAGACTCACAGGAGAACGACCATAAGGTGCCCGAGGGAGCAATAGACCCTGGGAGACAGGTCGGCCGGAGGACGATGTATTGAATCGCGACGCAATTTGTGTGTTCCATCGTCATGAACAGGCTCTGAACCTTACAATTAACTGTCAGTTTTGCGTCGGATTCGAAAATCTAGACTCACAGGAGATCGACCATAAGGTGCCCGAGGCAGCAATAGACTCTTGGAGACAGGTCGGCCGGAGGACGATGTATTGAATCGCGACGCGATTTGTGTGTTCCATCGTCATTAACAGGCTCTGAACGTTACAATTAACTGTCAGTTTTGCGTCGGGTTCGAAAATCTAGACTCACAGGAGATCGACCATAAGGTGCCCGAGGCAGCAATAGACCCTTGGAGACAGGTCGGCCGGAGGACGATGTATTGAATCGCGACGGGATTTGTGTGTTCCATCGTCATTAACAGGCTCTGAACGTTACAAATTAACTGTCAGTTTTGCGTCGGATTCGAAAATCTAGACTCACAGGAGATCGACCATAAGGTGCCCGAGGCAGCAATAGACCCTTGGAGACAGGTCGGCCGGAGGACGATGTATTGAATCGCGACGCGATTTGTGTGTTCCATTGTCATTAATTGGCTCTGAACGTTACAATTAACTGTCAGTTTTGCGTCGGATTCGAAAATCTAGACTCGCAGGAGAACGACCATAAGGTGTCCGAGGCAGCACTAGACCCTTGGAGACAAGTCGGCTGGAGGACGATGTATTGAATCGCGACGAAATTTGTGTGTTCCATCGTCATTAACAGGCTCTGAACGTTACAATTAACTGTCAGTTTTGCGTCGGATTCGAAAATCTAGACTCAGAGGAGATCGACCATAAGGTGCCCGAGGCAGCAATAGACCCTTGGAGACAGGTCGGCCGGAGGACGATGTATTGAATCGCGACGGGATTTGTGTGTTCCATCGTCATTAACAGGCTCTGAACGTTACAATTAACTGTCAGTTTTGCGTCGGATTCGAAAATCTAGTCTCACAGGAGATCGACCATAAGGTGCCCGAGGCAGCAATAGACCCTTGGAGACAGGTCGGCCGGAGGACGATGTATTGAATCGCGAAGGGATTTGTGAGTTCCATTGTCATTTACAGGCTCTGAACGTTACAATTAACTGTCAGTTTTGCGTCGGATTCGAAAATCTAGACTCACAGGAGATCGACCATAAGGTGCCCGAGGCAGCAATAGACCCTTGGAGACAGGTCGGACGGAGGACGATGTATTGAATCGCGACGCGATTTGTGTGTTCCATCGTCATTTTCAGGCTCTGAACGTTACAATTAACTGTCAGTTTTGCGTCGGATTCGAAAATCTAGACTCACAGGAGATCGACCATAAGGTGCCCGAGGCAGCAATAGACCCTTGGAGACAGGTCGGCCGGAGGACGATGTATTGAATCGCGACGGGATTTGTGTGTTCCATCGTCATTAAGAGGCTCTGAACGTTACAATTAACTGTCAGTTTTGGGTCGGATTCGAAAATCTAGACGCACAGGAGATCGACCATAAGGTGCCCGAGGCAGCAATAGACCCTTGGAGACAGGTCGGCCGGAGGACGATGTATTGAATCGCGACGCGATTTGTGTGTTCCATTGTCATTAATTGGCTCTGAACGTTACAATTAACTGTCAGTTTTGCGTCGGATTCGAAAATCTAGACTCACAGGAGATCGACCTTAAGGTGCCCGAGGCAGCAATAGACCCTTGGAGACAAGTCGGCTGGAGGACGATGTATTGAATCGCGACGCGATTTGTGTGTTCCATCGTCATTAACAGGCTCTGAACGTTACAATTAACTGCGTCGGATTCGAAATTCTAGACTCACAGGAGATCGACCATAAGGTGCCCGGGGCAGCAATAGACCCTTGGAGACAGGTCGGCCGGAGGACGATGTATTGAATCTCGACGCGATTTGTGTGTTCCATTGTCATTAATTGGCTCTGAACGTTACAATTAACTGTCAGTTTTGCGTCGGATTCGAAAATCTAGACTCACAGGAGAACGACCATACGGTGTCCGAGGCAGCAATAGACCCTTGGAGACAGGTCGGCCGGAGGACGATGTATTGAATCGCGACGGGATTTGTGTGTTCCATCGTCATTAACAGGCTCTGAACGTTACAATTAACTGTCAGTTTTGCGTCGGATTCGAAAATCTAGACTCACAGGAGATCGACCTTAAGGTGCCCGAGGCAGCAATACACCCTTGGAGACAGGTCGGCCGGAGGACGATGTATTGAATCGCGACGGGATTTGTGTGTTCCATCGTCATTAACAGGCTCTGAACGTTACAATTAACTGTCAGTTTTGCGTCGCATTCGAAAATCTAGACTCACAGGAGAACGACAATAAGGTGCCCGAGGCAGCACTAGACCCTTGGAGACAAATCGGCTGGAGGACGATGTATTGAATCGCGACGCGATTTGTGAGTTCCATTGTCATTTACAGGCTCTGAACGTTACAATTAACTGTCAGTTTTGCGTCGGATTCGAAAATCTAGACTCACAGGAGATCCACCATAAGGTGCCCGAGGCAGCAATAGACCCTTGGAGACAGGTCGGCCGGAGGACGATGTATTGAATCGCGACGCGATTTGTGTGTTCCATCGTCATTAACAGGCTCTGAACGTTACAATTAACTGTCAGTTTTGCGTCGGATTCGAAAATCTAGTCTCACAGGAGATCGACCATAAGGTGCCCGAGGCAGCAATAGACCCTTGGAGACAGGTCGGCCGGAGGACGATGTATTGAATCGCGACGGGATTTGTGTGTTCCATCGTCATTAACAGGCTCTGAACGTTACAATTAACTGTCAGTTTTGCGTCGGATTCGAAAATCTAGACTCAGAGGAGAACGACCATAAGGTGCCCGAGGCAGCAATAGACCCTTGGAGACAGGTCGGCCGGAGGACGATGTATTGAATCGCGACGGGATTTGTGTGTTCCATCGTCATTAACAGGCTCTGAACGTTACAATTAACTGTCAGTTTTGCGTCGGATTCGAAAATCTAGTCTCACAGGAGATCGACCATAAGGTGCCCGAGGCAGCAATAGACCCTTGGAGACAGGTCGGCCGGAGGACGATGTATTGAATCGCGACGGGATTTGTGTGTTCCATCGTCATTAACAGGCTCTGAACGTTACAATTAACTGTCAGTTTTGCGTCGGATTCGAAAATCTAGACTCACAGGAGATCGACCTTAAGGTGCCCGAGGCAGCAATAGACCCTTGGAGACGCGTCGGCCGGAGGACGATGTATTGAATCGCGACGGGATTTGTGAGTTCCATCGTCATTAACAGGCTCTGAACGTTACAATTAACTGTCAGTTTTGCGTCGGATTCGAAAATCTAGACTCACAGGAGAACGACCATAAGGTGCCCGAGGCAGCAATAGACCCTTGGAGACAGGTCGGCCGGAGGACGATGTATTGAATCGCGACGCGATTTGTGTGTTCCATTGTCATTAATTGGCTCTGAACGTTACAATTAACTGTCAGTTTTGCGTCGGATTCGAAAATCTAGACTCACAGGAGAACGACCATACGGTGTCCGAGGCAGCACTAGACCCTTGGAGACAAGTCGGCTGGAGGACGATGTATTGAATCGCGACGCAATTTGTGTGTTCCATCGTCATTAACAGGCTCTGAACGTTACAATTAACTGTCAGTTTTGCGTCGGATTCGAAAATCTAGACTCACAGGAGATCGACCATAAGGTGCCCGAGGCAGCAATAGACCCTTGGAGACAGGTCGGCCGGAGGACGATGTATTGAATCGCGACGGGATTTGTGTGTTCCATCGTCATTAACAGGCTCTGAACGTTACAATTAACTGTCAGTTTTGCGTCGGATTCGAAAATCTAGACTCACAGGAGATCGACCTTAAGGTGCCCGAGGCAGCAATAGACCCTTGGAGACAGGTCGGCCGGAGGACGATGTATTGAATCGCGACGGGATTTGTGTGTTCCATCGTCATTAACAGGCTCTGAACGTTACAATTAACTGTCAGTTTTGCGTCGGATTCGAAAATCTAGACTCACAGGAGAACGACCATAAGGTGCCCGAGGGAGCAATAGACCCTGGGAGACAGGTCGGCCGGAGGACGATGTATTGAATCGCGACGCAATTTGTGTGTTCCATCGTCATGAACAGGCTCTGAACCTTACAATTAACTGTCAGTTTTGCGTCGGATTCGAAAATCTAGACTCACAGGAGATCGACCATAAGGTGCCCGAGGCAGCAATAGACTCTTGGAGACAGGTCGGCCGGAGGACGATGTATTGAATCGCGACGCGATTTGTGTGTTCCATCGTCATTAACAGGCTCTGAACGTTACAATTAACTGTCAGTTTTGCGTCGGGTTCGAAAATCTAGACTCACAGGAGATCGACCATAAGGTGCCCGAGGCAGCAATAGACCCTTGGAGACAGGTCGGCCGGAGGACGATGTATTGAATCGCGACGGGATTTGTGTGTTCCATCGTCATTAACAGGCTCTGAACGTTACAAATTAACTGTCAGTTTTGCGTCGGATTCGAAAATCTAGACTCACAGGAGATCGACCATAAGGTGCCCGAGGCAGCAATAGACCCTTGGAGACAGGTCGGCCGGAGGACGATGTATTGAATCGCGACGCGATTTGTGTGTTCCATTGTCATTAATTGGCTCTGAACGTTACAATTAACTGTCAGTTTTGCGTCGGATTCGAAAATCTAGACTCGCAGGAGAACGACCATAAGGTGTCCGAGGCAGCACTAGACCCTTGGAGACAAGTCGGCTGGAGGACGATGTATTGAATCGCGACGAAATTTGTGTGTTCCATCGTCATTAACAGGCTCTGAACGTTACAATTAACTGTCAGTTTTGCGTCGGATTCGAAAATCTAGACTCAGAGGAGATCGACCATAAGGTGCCCGAGGCAGCAATAGACCCTTGGAGACAGGTCGGCCGGAGGACGATGTATTGAATCGCGACGGGATTTGTGTGTTCCATCGTCATTAACAGGCTCTGAACGTTACAATTAACTGTCAGTTTTGCGTCGGATTCGAAAATCTAGTCTCACAGGAGATCGACCATAAGGTGCCCGAGGCAGCAATAGACCCTTGGAGACAGGTCGGCCGGAGGACGATGTATTGAATCGCGAAGGGATTTGTGAGTTCCATTGTCATTTACAGGCTCTGAACGTTACAATTAACTGTCAGTTTTGCGTCGGATTCGAAAATCTAGACTCACAGGAGATCGACCATAAGGTGCCCGAGGCAGCAATAGACCCTTGGAGACAGGTCGGCCGGAGGACGATGTATTGAATCGCGACGCGATTTGTGTGTTCCATCGTCATTTTCAGGCTCTGAACGTTACAATTAACTGTCAGTTTTGCGTCGGATTCGAAAATCTAGACTCACAGGAGATCGACCATAAGGTGCCCGAGGCAGCAATAGACCCTTGGAGACAGGTCGGCCGGAGGACGATGTATTGAATCGCGACGGGATTTGTGTGTTCCATCGTCATTAAGAGGCTCTGAACGTTACAATTAACTGTCAGTTTTGGGTCGGATTCGAAAATCTAGACGCACAGGAGATCGACCATAAGGTGCCCGAGGCAGCAATAGACCCTTGGAGACAGGTCGGCCGGAGGACGATGTATTGAATCGCGACGCGATTTGTGTGTTCCATTGTCATTAATTGGCTCTGAACGTTACAATTAACTGTCAGTTTTGCGTCGGATTCGAAAATCTAGACTCACAGGAGATCGACCTTAAGGTGCCCGAGGCAGCAATAGACCCTTGGAGACAAGTCGGCTGGAGGACGATGTATTGAATCGCGACGCGATTTGTGTGTTCCATCGTCATTAACAGGCTCTGAACGTTACAATTAACTACGTCGGATTCGAAATTCTAGACTCACAGGAGATCGACCATAAGGTGCCCGGGGCAGCAATAGACCCTTGGAGACAGGTCGGCCGGAGGACGATGTATTGAATCTCGACGCGATTTGTGTGTTCCATTGTCATTAATTGGCTCTGAACGTTACAATTAACTGTCAGTTTTGCGTCGGATTCGAAAATCTAGACTCACAGGAGAACGACCATACGGTGTCCGAGGCAGCACTAGACCCTTGGAGACAAGTCGGCTGGAGGACGATGTATTGAATCGCGACGCAATTTGTGTGTTCCATCGTCATTAACAGGCTCTGAACCTTACAATTAACTGTCAGTTTTGCGTCGGATTCGAAAATCTAGACTCACAGGAGATCGACCATAAGGTGCCCGAGGCAGCAATAGACCCTTGGAGACAGGTCGGCCGGAGGACGATGTATTGAATCGCGACGGGATTTGTGTGTTCCATCGTCATTAACAGGCTCTGAACGTTACAATTAACTGTCAGTTTTGCGTCGGATTCGAAAATCTAGACTCACAGGAGATCGACCTTAAGGTGCCCGAGGCAGCAATACACCCTTGGAGACAGGTCGGCCGGAGGACGATGTATTGAATCGCGACGGGATTTGTGTGTTCCATCGTCATTAACAGGCTCTGAACGTTACAATTAACTGTCAGTTTTGCGTCGCATTCGAAAATCTAGACTCACAGGAGAACGACAATAAGGTGCCCGAGGCAGCACTAGACCCTTGGAGACAAATCGGCTGGAGGACGATGTATTGAATCGCGACGCGATTTGTGAGTTCCATTGTCATTTACAGGCTCTGAACGTTACAATTAACTGTCAGTTTTGCGTCGGATTCGAAAATCTAGACTCACAGGAGATCCACCATAAGGTGCCCGAGGCAGCAATAGACCCTTGGAGACAGGTCGGCCGGAGGACGATGTATTGAATCGCGACGCGATTTGTGTGTTCCATCGTCATTTTCAGGCTCTGAACGTTATAATTAACTGTCAGTTTTGCGTCGGATTCGAAAATCTAGACTCACAGGAGATCGACCATAAGGTGCCCGAGGCTGCAATACACCCTTGGAGACAGGTCGGCCGGAGGACGATGTATTGAATCGCGACGCAATTTGTGTGTTCCATCGCCATTAACAGGCTCTGAACTTTACAATTAACTGTCAGTTTTGCGTCGGATTCGAAAATCTAGACACACAGGAGATCGACCATAAGGTGCCCGAGGCAGCAATAGACCCTTGGAGACAGTTCGGCCGGAGGACGATGTATTGAATCGCGACGCGATTTGTGTGTTCCATCGTCATTAACAGGCTCTGAACGTTACAATTAACTGTCAGTTTTGCGTCGGATTCGAAAATCTAGTCTCACAGGAGATCGACCATAAGGTGCCCGAGGCAGCAATAGACCCTTGGAGACAGGTCGGCCGGAGGACGATGTATTGAATCGCGACGGGATTTGTGTGTTCCATCGTCATTAACAGGCTCTGAACGCTACAATTAACTGTCAGTTTTGCGTCGGATTCGAAAATCTAGACTCACAGGAGATCGACCATAAGGTGCCCGAGGCAGCAATAGACCCTTGGAGACAGGTCGGCCGGAGGACGATGTATTGAATCGCGACGCGATTTGTGTGTTCCATCGTCATTAACAGGCTCTGAACGTTACAATTAACTGCGTCGGATTCGAAATTCTAGACTCACAGGAGATCGACCATAAGGTGCCCGGGGCAGCAATAGACCCTTGGAGACAGGTCGGCCGGAGGACGATGTATTGAATCTCGACGCGATTTGTGTGTTCCATTGTCATTAATTGGCTCTGAACGTTACAATTAACTGTCAGTTTTGCGTCGGATTCGAAAATCTAGACTCACAGGAGAACGACCATACGGTGTCCGAGGCAGCAATAGACCCTTGGAGACAGGCCGGCCGGAGGACGATGTATTGAATCGCGACGGGATTTGTGTGTTCCATCGTCATTAACAGGCTCTGAACGTTACAATTAACTGTCAGTTTTGCGTCGGATTCGAAAATCTAGACTCACAGGAGATCGACCTTAAGGTGCCCGAGGCAGCAATACACCCTTGGAGACAGGTCGGCCGGAGGACGATGTATTGAATCGCGACGGGATTTGTGTGTTCCATCGTCATTAACAGGCTCTGAACGTTACAATTAACTGTCAGTTTTGCGTCGCATTCGAAAATCTAGACTCACAGGAGAACGACAATAAGGTGCCCGAGGCAGCACTAGACCCTTGGAGACAAATCGGCTGGAGGACGATGTATTGAATCGCGACGCGATTTGTGAGTTCCATTGTCATTTACAGGCTCTGAACGTTACAATTAACTGTCAGTTTTGCGTCGGATTCGAAAATCTAGACTCACAGGAGATCCACCATAAGGTGCCCGAGGCAGCAATAGACCCTTGGAGACAGGTCGGCCGGAGGACGATGTATTGAATCGCGACGCGATTTGTGTGTTCCATCGTCATTAACAGGCTCTGAACGTTACAATTAACTGTCAGTTTTGCGTCGGATTCGAAAATCTAGTCTCACAGGAGATCGACCATAAGGTGCCCGAGGCAGCAATAGACCCTTGGAGACAGGTCGGCCGGAGGACGATGTATTGAATCGCGACGGGATTTGTGTGTTCCATCGTCATTAACAGGCTCTGAACGTTACAATTAACTGTCAGTTTTGCGTCGGATTCGAAAATCTAGTCTCACAGGAGATCGACCATAAGGTGCCCGAGGCAGCAATAGACCCTTGGAGACAGGTCGGCCGGAGGACGATGTATTGAATCGCGACGGGATTTGTGTGTTCCATCGTCATTAACAGGCTCTGAACGTTACAATTAACTGTCAGTTTTGCGTCGGATTCGAAAATCTAGACTCACAGGAGATCGACCTTAAGGTGCCCGAGGCAGCAATAGACCCTTGGAGACGCGTCGGCCGGAGGACGATGTATTGAATCGCGACGGGATTTGTGAGTTCCATCGTCATTAACAGGCTCTGAACGTTACAATTAACTGTCAGTTTTGCGTCGGATTCGAAAATCTAGACTCACAGGAGAACGACCATAAGGTGCCCGAGGCAGCAATAGACCCTTGGAGACAGGTCGGCCGGAGGACGATGTATTGAATCGCGACGCGATTTGTGTGTTCCATTGTCATTAATTGGCTCTGAACGTTACAATTAACTGTCAGTTTTGCGTCGGATTCGAAAATCTAGACTCACAGGAGAACGACCATACGGTGTCCGAGGCAGCACTAGACCCTTGGAGACAAGTCGGCTGGAGGACGATGTATTGAATCGCGACGCAATTTGTGTGTTCCATCGTCATTAACAGGCTCTGAACGTTACAATTAACTGTCAGTTTTGCGTCGGATTCGAAAATCTAGACTCACAGGAGAACGACCATACGGTGTCCGAGGCAGCACTAGACCCTTGGAGACAAGTCGGCTGGAGGACGATGTATTGAATCGCGACGCAATTTGTGTGTTCCATCGTCATTAACAGGCTCTGAACCTTACAATTAACTGTCAGTTTTGCGTCGGATTCGAAAATCTAGACTCACAGGAGATCGACCTTAAGGTGCCCGAGGCAGCAATACACCCTTGGAGACAGGTCGGCCGGAGGACGATGTATTGAATCGCGACGGGATTTGTGTGTTCCATCGTCATTAACAGGCTCTGAACGTTACAATTAACTGTCAGTTTTGCGTCGCATTCGAAAATCTAGACTCACAGGAGAACGACAATAAGGTGCCCGAGGCAGCACTAGACCCTTGGAGACAAATCGGCTGGAGGACGATGTATTGAATCGCGACGCGATTTGTGAGTTCCATTGTCATTTACAGGCTCTGAACGTTACAATTAACTGTCAGTTTTGCGTCGGATTCGAAAATCTAGACTCACAGGAGATCCACCATAAGGTGCCCGAGGCAGCAATAGACCCTTGGAGACAGGTCGGCCGGAGGACGATGTATTGAATCGCGACGCGATTTGTGTGTTCCATCGTCATTAACAGGCTCTGAACGTTACAATTAACTGTCAGTTTTGCGTCGGATTCGAAAATCTAGTCTCACAGGAGATCGACCATAAGGTGCCCGAGGCAGCAATAGACCCTTGGAGACAGGTCGGCCGGAGGACGATGTATTGAATCGCGACGGGATTTGTGTGTTCCATCGTCATTAACAGGCTCTGAACGTTACAATTAACTGTCAGTTTTGCGTCGGATTCGAAAATCTAGACTCACAGGAGATCGACCTTAAGGTGCCCGAGGCAGCAATACACCCTTGGAGACAGGTCGGCCGGAGGACGATGTATTGAATCGCGACGGGATTTGTGTGTTCCATCGTCATTAACAGGCTCTGAACGTTACAATTAACTGTCAGTTTTGCGTCGCATTCGAAAATCTAGACTCACAGGAGAACGACAATAAGGTGCCCGAGGCAGCACTAGACCCTTGGAGACAAATCGGCTGGAGGACGATGTATTGAATCGCGACGCGATTTGTGAGTTCCATTGTCATTTACAGGCTCTGAACGTTACAATTAACTGTCAGTTTTGCGTCGGATTCGAAAATCTAGACTCACAGGAGATCCACCATAAGGTGCCCGAGGCAGCAATAGACCCTTGGAGACAGGTCGGCCGGAGGACGATGTATTGAATCGCGACGCGATTTGTGTGTTCCATCGTCATTAACAGGCTCTGAACGTTACAATTAACTGTCAGTTTTGCGTCGGATTCGAAAATCTAGTCTCACAGGAGATCGACCATAAGGTGCCCGAGGCAGCAATAGACCCTTGGAGACAGGTCGGCCGGAGGACGATGTATTGAATCGCGACGGGATTTGTGTGTTCCATCGTCATTAACAGGCTCTGAACGTTACAATTAACTGTCAGTTTTGCGTCGGATTCGAAAATCTAGACTCAGAGGAGAACGACCATAAGGTGCCCGAGGCAGCAATAGACCCTTGGAGACAGGTCGGCCGGAGGACGATGTATTGAATCGCGACGGGATTTGTGTGTTCCATCGTCATTAACAGGCTCTGAACGTTACAATTAACTGTCAGTTTTGCGTCGGATTCGAAAATCTAGTCTCACAGGAGATCGACCATAAGGTGCCCGAGGCAGCAATAGACCCTTGGAGACAGGTCGGCCGGAGGACGATGTATTGAATCGCGACGGGATTTGTGTGTTCCATCGTCATTAACAGGCTCTGAACGTTACAATTAACTGTCAGTTTTGCGTCGGATTCGAAAATCTAGACTCACAGGAGATCGACCTTAAGGTGCCCGAGGCAGCAATAGACCCTTGGAGACGCGTCGGCCGGAGGACGATGTATTGAATCGCGACGGGATTTGTGAGTTCCATCGTCATTAACAGGCTCTGAACGTTACAATTAACTGTCAGTTTTGCGTCGGATTCGAAAATCTAGACTCACAGGAGAACGACCATAAGGTGCCCGAGGCAGCAATAGACCCTTGGAGACAGGTCGGCCGGAGGACGATGTATTGAATCGCGACGCGATTTGTGTGTTCCATTGTCATTAATTGGCTCTGAACGTTACAATTAACTGTCAGTTTTGCGTCGGATTCGAAAATCTAGACTCACAGGAGAACGACCATACGGTGTCCGAGGCAGCACTAGACCCTTGGAGACAAGTCGGCTGGAGGACGATGTATTGAATCGCGACGCAATTTGTGTGTTCCATCGTCATTAACAGGCTCTGAACGTTACAATTAACTGTCAGTTTTGCGTCGGATTCGAAAATCTAGACTCACAGGAGATCGACCATAAGGTGCCCGAGGCAGCAATAGACCCTTGGAGACAGGTCGGCCGGAGGACGATGTATTGAATCGCGACGGGATTTGTGTGTTCCATCGTCATTAACAGGCTCTGAACGTTACAATTAACTGTCAGTTTTGCGTCGGATTCGAAAATCTAGACTCACAGGAGATCGACCTTAAGGTGCCCGAGGCAGCAATAGACCCTTGGAGACAGGTCGGCCGGAGGACGATGTATTGAATCGCGACGGGATTTGTGTGTTCCATCGTCATTAACAGGCTCTGAACGTTACAATTAACTGTCAGTTTTGCGTCGGATTCGAAAATCTAGACTCACAGGAGAACGACCATAAGGTGCCCGAGGGAGCAATAGACCCTGGGAGACAGGTCGGCCGGAGGACGATGTATTGAATCGCGACGCAATTTGTGTGTTCCATCGTCATGAACAGGCTCTGAACCTTACAATTAACTGTCAGTTTTGCGTCGGATTCGAAAATCTAGACTCACAGGAGATCGACCATAAGGTGCCCGAGGCAGCAATAGACTCTTGGAGACAGGTCGGCCGGAGGACGATGTATTGAATCGCGACGCGATTTGTGTGTTCCATCGTCATTAACAGGCTCTGAACGTTACAATTAACTGTCAGTTTTGCGTCGGGTTCGAAAATCTAGACTCACAGGAGATCGACCATAAGGTGCCCGAGGCAGCAATAGACCCTTGGAGACAGGTCGGCCGGAGGACGATGTATTGAATCGCGACGGGATTTGTGTGTTCCATCGTCATTAACAGGCTCTGAACGTTACAAATTAACTGTCAGTTTTGCGTCGGATTCGAAAATCTAGACTCACAGGAGATCGACCATAAGGTGCCCGAGGCAGCAATAGACCCTTGGAGACAGGTCGGCCGGAGGACGATGTATTGAATCGCGACGCGATTTGTGTGTTCCATTGTCATTAATTGGCTCTGAACGTTACAATTAACTGTCAGTTTTGCGTCGGATTCGAAAATCTAGACTCGCAGGAGAACGACCATAAGGTGTCCGAGGCAGCACTAGACCCTTGGAGACAAGTCGGCTGGAGGACGATGTATTGAATCGCGACGAAATTTGTGTGTTCCATCGTCATTAACAGGCTCTGAACGTTACAATTAACTGTCAGTTTTGCGTCGGATTCGAAAATCTAGACTCAGAGGAGATCGACCATAAGGTGCCCGAGGCAGCAATAGACCCTTGGAGACAGGTCGGCCGGAGGACGATGTATTGAATCGCGACGGGATTTGTGTGTTCCATCGTCATTAACAGGCTCTGAACGTTACAATTAACTGTCAGTTTTGCGTCGGATTCGAAAATCTAGTCTCACAGGAGATCGACCATAAGGTGCCCGAGGCAGCAATAGACCCTTGGAGACAGGTCGGCCGGAGGACGATGTATTGAATCGCGAAGGGATTTGTGAGTTCCATTGTCATTTACAGGCTCTGAACGTTACAATTAACTGTCAGTTTTGCGTCGGATTCGAAAATCTAGACTCACAGGAGATCGACCATAAGGTGCCCGAGGCAGCAATAGACCCTTGGAGACAGGTCGGCCGGAGGACGATGTATTGAATCGCGACGCGATTTGTGTGTTCCATCGTCATTTTCAGGCTCTGAACGTTACAATTAACTGTCAGTTTTGCGTCGGATTCGAAAATCTAGACTCACAGGAGATCGACCATAAGGTGCCCGAGGCAGCAATAGACCCTTGGAGACAGGTCGGCCGGAGGACGATGTATTGAATCGCGACGGGATTTGTGTGTTCCATCGTCATTAAGAGGCTCTGAACGTTACAATTAACTGTCAGTTTTGGGTCGGATTCGAAAATCTAGACGCACAGGAGATCGACCATAAGGTGCCCGAGGCAGCAATAGACCCTTGGAGACAGGTCGGCCGGAGGACGATGTATTGAATCGCGACGCGATTTGTGTGTTCCATTGTCATTAATTGGCTCTGAACGTTACAATTAACTGTCAGTTTTGCGTCGGATTCGAAAATCTAGACTCACAGGAGATCGACCTTAAGGTGCCCGAGGCAGCAATAGACCCTTGGAGACAAGTCGGCTGGAGGACGATGTATTGAATCGCGACGCGATTTGTGTGTTCCATCGTCATTAACAGGCTCTGAACGTTACAATTAACTGCGTCGGATTCGAAATTCTAGACTCACAGGAGATCGACCATAAGGTGCCCGGGGCAGCAATAGACCCTTGGAGACAGGTCGGCCGGAGGACGATGTATTGAATCTCGACGCGATTTGTGTGTTCCATTGTCATTAATTGGCTCTGAACGTTACAATTAACTGTCAGTTTTGCGTCGGATTCGAAAATCTAGACTCACAGGAGAACGACCATACGGTGTCCGAGGCAGCACTAGACCCTTGGAGACAAGTCGGCTGGAGGACGATGTATTGAATCGCGACGCAATTTGTGTGTTCCATCGTCATTAACAGGCTCTGAACCTTACAATTAACTGTCAGTTTTGCGTCGGATTCGAAAATCTAGACTCACAGGAGATCGACCATAAGGTGCCCGAGGCAGCAATAGACCCTTGGAGACAGGTCGGCCGGAGGACGATGTATTGAATCGCGACGGGATTTGTGTGTTCCATCGTCATTAACAGGCTCTGAACGTTACAATTAACTGTCAGTTTTGCGTCGGATTCGAAAATCTAGACTCACAGGAGATCGACCTTAAGGTGCCCGAGGCAGCAATACACCCTTGGAGACAGGTCGGCCGGAGGACGATGTATTGAATCGCGACGGGATTTGTGTGTTCCATCGTCATTAACAGGCTCTGAACGTTACAATTAACTGTCAGTTTTGCGTCGCATTCGAAAATCTAGACTCACAGGAGAACGACAATAAGGTGCCCGAGGCAGCACTAGACCCTTGGAGACAAATCGGCTGGAGGACGATGTATTGAATCGCGACGCGATTTGTGAGTTCCATTGTCATTTACAGGCTCTGAACGTTACAATTAACTGTCAGTTTTGCGTCGGATTCGAAAATCTAGACTCACAGGAGATCCACCATAAGGTGCCCGAGGCAGCAATAGACCCTTGGAGACAGGTCGGCCGGAGGACGATGTATTGAATCGCGACGCGATTTGTGTGTTCCATCGTCATTTTCAGGCTCTGAACGTTATAATTAACTGTCAGTTTTGCGTCGGATTCGAAAATCTAGACTCACAGGAGATCGACCATAAGGTGCCCGAGGCTGCAATACACCCTTGGAGACAGGTCGGCCGGAGGACGATGTATTGAATCGCGACGCAATTTGTGTGTTCCATCGCCATTAACAGGCTCTGAACTTTACAATTAACTGTCAGTTTTGCGTCGGATTCGAAAATCTAGACACACAGGAGATCGACCATAAGGTGCCCGAGGCAGCAATAGACCCTTGGAGACAGTTCGGCCGGAGGACGATGTATTGAATCGCGACGCGATTTGTGTGTTCCATCGTCATTAACAGGCTCTGAACGTTACAATTAACTGTCAGTTTTGCGTCGGATTCGAAAATCTAGTCTCACAGGAGATCGACCATAAGGTGCCCGAGGCAGCAATAGACCCTTGGAGACAGGTCGGCCGGAGGACGATGTATTGAATCGCGACGGGATTTGTGTGTTCCATCGTCATTAACAGGCTCTGAACGCTACAATTAACTGTCAGTTTTGCGTCGGATTCGAAAATCTAGACTCACAGGAGATCGACCATAAGGTGCCCGAGGCAGCAATAGACCCTTGGAGACAGGTCGGCCGGAGGACGATGTATTGAATCGCGACGCGATTTGTGTGTTCCATCGTCATTTTCAGGCTCTGAACGTTACAATTAACTGTCAGTTTTGCGTCGGATTCGAAAATCTAGACTCACAGGAGATCGACCATAAGGTGCCCGAGGCTGCAATAGACCCTTGGAGACAGGTCGGCCGGAGGACGGTGTATTGAATCGCGACGCAATTTGTGTGTTCCATCGTCATTAACAGGCTCTGAACCTTACAATTAACTGTCAGTTTTGCGTCGGATTCGAAAATCTAGACACACAGGAGATCGACCATAAGGTGCCCGAGGCAGCAATAGACCCTTGGAGACAGTTCGGCCGGAGGACGATGTATTGAATCGCGACGCGATTTGTGTGTTCCATCGTTATTAACAGGCTCTGAACGTTACAATTAACTGTCAGTTTTGCGTCGGATTCGAAAATCTAGTCTCACAGGAGATCGACCATAAGGTGCCCGAGGCAGCAATAGACCCTTGGAGACAGGTCGGCCGGAGGACGATGTATTGAATCGCGACGGGATTTGTGTGTTCCATCGTCATTAACAGGCTCTGAACGCTACAATTAACTGTCAGTTTTGCGTCGGATTCGAAAATCTAGACTCACAGGAGATCGACCATAAGGTGCCCGAGGCAGCAATAGACCCTTGGAGACAGGTCGGCCGGAGGACAATGTATTGAAACGCGACGCGATTTGTGTGTTCCATTGTCATTAATTGGCTCTGAACGTTACAATTAACTGTCAGTTTTGCGTCGGATTCGAAAATCTAGACTCACAGGAGTACGACCATAAGGTGTCCGAGGCAGCACTAGACCCTTGGAGACAAGTCGGCTGGAGGACGATGTATTGAATCGCGACGCGATTTGTGTGTTCCATCGCCATTAACAGGCTCTGAACGTTACAATTAACTGCGTCGGATTCGAAATTCTAGACTCACAGGAGATCGACCATAAGGTGCCCGAGGCAGCAATAGACCCTTGGAGACAGGTCGGCCGGAGGACGATGTATTGAATCGCGACGCGATTTGTGTGTTCCATTGTCATTAAGAGGTTCTGAACCTTACAATTAACTGTCAGTTTTGCGTCGGATTCGAAAATCTAGACTCACAGGAGAACGAGCATACGGTGTCCGAGGCAGCACTAGACCCTTGGAGACAAGTCGGCTGGAGGACGATGTATTGAATCGCGACGCAATTTGTGTGTTCCATCGTCATTAACAGGCTCTGAACCTTACAATTAACTGTCAGTTTTGCGTCGGATTCGAAAATCTAGACTCACAGGAGATCGACCATAAGGTGCCCGAGGCAGCAATAGACCCTTGGAGACAGGTCGGCCGGAGGACGATGTATTGAATCGCGACGGGATTTGTGTGTTCCATCGTCATTAACAGGCTCTGAACGTTACAATTAACTGTCAGTTTTGCGTCGGATTCGAAAATCTAGACTCACAGGAGATCGACCTTAAGGTGCCCGAGGCAGCAATAGACCCTTGGAGACGCGTCGGCCGGAGGACGATGTATTGAATCGCGACGTGATTTGTGTGTTCCATCGTCATTAACAGGCTCTGAACCTTACAATTAACTGTCAGTTTTGCGTCGGATTCGAAAATCTAGACTTACAGGAGATCGACCATAAGGTGCCCGAGGCAGCAATAGACCCTTGGAGACAGGTCGGCCGGAGGACGATGTATTGAATCGCGACGCAATTTGTGTGTTCCATCGTCATTAACAGGCTCTGAATGTTACAAATAACTATCAGTTTTGCGTCGGATTCGAAAATCTAGACTCACAGGAGAACGACCATAAGGTGCCCGAGGCAGCAATAGACCCTTGGAGACAGGTCGGCCGGAGGACGATGTATTGAATCGCGACGCGATTTGTGTGTTCCATCGTCATTAACAGGCTCTGAACGTTACAATTAACTGTCAGTTTTGCGTCGGATTCGAAAATCTAGACTCACAGGAGAACGACCATAAGGTGCCCGAGGCAGCAATAGACCCTTGGAGACAGGTCGGCCGGAGGACGATGTATTGAATCGCGACGCAATTTGTGTGTTCCATCGTCATTAAGAGGCTCTGAACCTTACAATTAACTGTCAGTTTTGCGACGGATTCGAAAATCTAGACTCACAGGAGATCGACCATAAGGTGCCCGAGGCAGCAATAGACCCTTGGAGACAGGTCGGCCGGAGGACGATGTATTGAATCGCGACGCGATTTGTGTGTTCCATCGTCATTAACAGGCTCTCAACGTTACAATTAACTGTCATTTTTGCGTCGGATTCGAAAATCTAGACTCACAGGAGATCGACCATAAGGTGCCCGAGGCAGCAATAGACCCTTGGAGACAGGTCGGCCGGAGGACGATGTATTGAATCGCGACGCGATTTGTGTGTTCCATTGTCATTAATTGGCTCTGAACGTTACAATTAACTGTCAGTTTTGCGTCGGATTCGAAAATCTAGACTCACAGGAGAACGACCATAAGGTGTCCGAGGCAGCACTAGACCCTTGGAGACAGTTCGGCCGGAGGACGATGTATTGAATCGCGACGCGATTTGTGTGTTCCATCGTCATTAACAGGCTCTGAACGTTACAATTAACTGTCAGTTTTGCGTCGGATTCGAAAATCTAGTCTCACAGGAGATCGACCATAAGGTGCCCGAGGCAGCAATAGACCCTTGGAGACAGGTCGGCCGGAGGACGATATATTGAATCGCGACGCAATTTGTGTGTTCCATCGTCATTAACAGGCTCTGAACCTTACAATTAACTGTCAGTTTTGCGTCGGATTCGAAAATCTAGACACACAGGAGATCGACCATAAGGTGCCCGAGGCAGCAATAGACCCTTGGAGACAGTTCGGCCGGAGGACGATGTATTGAATCGCGACGCGATTTGTGTGTTCCATCGTCATTAACAGGCTCTGAACGTTACAATTAACTGTCAGTTTTGCGTCGGATTCGAAAATCTAGTCTCACAGGAGATCGACCATAAGGTGCCCGAGGCAGCAATAGACCCTTGGAGACAGTTCGGCAGGAGGACGATGTATTGAATCGCGACGCGATTTGTGTGTTCCATCGTCATTAACAGGCTCTGAACGTTACAATTAACTGTCAGTTTTGCGTCGGATTCGAAAATCTAGTCTCACAGGAGATCGACCATAAGGTGCCCGAGGCAGCAATAGACCCTTGGAGACAGGTCGGCCGGAGGACGATGTATTGAATCGCGACGGGATTTGTGTGTTCCATCGTCATTAACAGGCTCTGAACGTTACAATTAACTGTCAGTTTTGCGTCGGATTCGAAAATCTAGACTCACAGGAGATCGACCATAAGGTGCCCGAGGCAGCAATAGACCCTTGGAGACAGGTCGGCCGGAGGACGATGTATTGAATCGCGACGCGATTTGTGTGTTCCATTGTCATTAATTGGCTCTGAACGTTACAATTAACTGCCAGTTTTGCGTCGGATTCGAAAATCTAGACTCACAGGAGAACGACCATAAGGTGTCCGAGGCAGCACTAGACCCTTGGAGACAAGTCGGCTGGAGGACGATGTATTGAATCGCGACGCGATTTGTGTGTTCCATCGTCATTAACAGGCTCTGAACGTTACAATTAACTGCGGTGGATTCGAAATTCTAGACTCACAGGAGATCGACCATAAGGTGCCCGAGGCAGCAATAGACCCTTGGAGACAGGTCGGCCGGAGGACGATGTATTGAATCGCGACGCGATTTGTGTGTTCCATTGTCATTAAGAGGCTCTGAACCTTACAATTAACTGTCAGTTTTGCGTCGGATTCGAAAATCTAGACCCACAGGAGAACGACCATACGGTGTCCGAGGCAGCACTAGACCCTTGGAGACAAGTCGGCTGGAGGACGATGTATTGAATCGCGACGCAATTTGTGTGTTCCATCGTCATTAACAGGCTCTGAACCTTACAATTAACTGTCAGTTTTGCGTCGGATACGATAATCTAGACTCACAGGAGATCGACCATAAGGTGCCCGAGGCAGCAATAGACCCTTGGAGAAAGGTCGGCCGGAGGACGATGTATTGAATCGCGACGGGATTTGTGTGTTCCATCGTCATTAACAGGCTCTGAACGTTACAATTAACTGTCAGTTTTGCGTCGGATTCGAAAATCTAGACTCACAGGAGATCGACCTTAAGGTGCCCGAGGCAGCAATAGACCCTTGGAGACGCGTCGGCCGGAGGACGATGTATTGAATCGCGACGGGATTTGTGTGTTCCATCGTCATTAACAGGCTCTGAACGTTACAATTAACTGTCAGTTTTGCGTCGGATTCGAAAATCTAGACTCACAGGAGATCGACCATAAGCTGCCCGAGGCAGCAATAGACCCTTGGAGACAGGTCGGCCGGAGGACGATGTATTGAATCGCGACGCAATTTGTGTGTTCAATCGTCATTAACAGGCTCTGAATGTTACAAATAACTATCAGTTTTGCGTCGGATTCGAAAATCTAGACTCACAGGAGAACGACCATAAGGTGCCCGAGGCAGCAATAGACCCTTGGAGACAGGTCGGCCGGAGGACGATGTATTGAATCGTGACGCAATTTGTGTGTTCCATTGTCATTAAGAGGCTCTGAACCTTACGATTAACTGCCAGTTTTGCGTCGCATTCGAAAATCTAGACTCACAGGAGAACGACAATAAGGTGCCCGAGGCAGCACTAGACCCTTGGAGACAAGTCGGCTGGAGGACGATGTATTGAATCGCGACGCGATTTGTGTGTTCCATTGTCATTTACAGGCTCTGAACGTTACAATCAACTGTCAGTTTTGCGTCGGATTCGAAAATCTAGACTCACAGGAGATCGACCATAAGGTGCCCGAGGTAGCAATAGACCCTTGGAGACAGGTCGGCCGGAGGACGATGTATTGAATCGCGACGCAATTTGTGTGTTCCATTGTCATTAATTGGCTCTGAACGTTACAATTAACTGTCAGTTTTGCGTCGGATTCGAAAATCTAGACTCACAGGAGATCGACCATAAGGTGCCCGAAGCAGCAATAGACCCTTGGAGACAGGTCGGCCGGAGGACGATGTATTGAATCGCGACGCAATTTGTGTGTTCCATCGTCATTAACAGGCTCTGAACCTTACAATTAACTGTCAGTTTTGCGTCGGATTCGAAAATCTAGACACACAGGAGATCGACCATAAGGTGCCCGAGGCCGCAATAGACCCTTGGAGACAGTTCGGCCGGAGGACGATGTATTGAATCGCGACGCGATTTGTGTGTTCCATCGTCATTAACAGGCTCTGAACGTTACAATTAACTGTCAGTTTTGCGTCGGATTCGAAAATCTAGTCTCACAGGAGATCGACCATAAGGTGCCCGAGGCAGCAATAGACCCTTGGAGACAGGTCGGCCGGAGAACGATGTATTGAATCGCGACGGGATTTGAGAGTTCCATCGTCATTAACAGGCTCTGAACGTTACAATTAACTGTCAGTTTTGCGTCGGATTCGAAAATCTAGTCTCACAGGAGATCGACCATAAGGTGCCAGAGGCAGCAATAGACCCTTGGAGACAGGTCGGCCGGAGGACGATGTATTGAATCGCGAAGAGATTTGTGAGTTCCATTGTCATTTACAGGCTCTGAACGTTACAATTAACTGTCAGTTTTGAGTCGGATTCGAAAATCTAGACTCACAGGAGATCGACCATAAGGTGCCCGAGGCAGCAATAGACCCTTGGAGACAGGTCGGCCGGAGGACGATGTATTGAATCGCGACGCGATTTGTGTGTTCCATCGTCATTTTCAGGCTCTGAACGTTACAATTAACTGTCAGTTTTGCGTCGGATTCGAAAATCTAGACTCACAGGAGATCGACCATAAGGTGCCCGAGGCAGCAATAGACCCTTGGAGACAGGTCGGCCGGAGGACGATGTATTGAATCGCGACGGGATTTGTGTGTTCCATCGTCATTAAGAGGCTCTGAACGTTACAATTAACTGTCAGTTTTGGGTCGGATTCGAAAATCTAGACTCACAGGAGATCGACCATAAGGTGCCCGAGGCAGCAATAGACCCTTGGAGACAGGTCGGCCGGAGGACGATGTATTGAATCGCGACGCGATTTGTGTGTTCCATTGTCATTAATTGGCTCTGAACGTTACAATTAACTGTCAGTTTTGCGTCGGATTCGAAAATCTAGACTCACAGGAGAACGACCATAAGGTGTCCGAGGCAGCACTAGACCCTTGGAGACAAGTCGGCTGGAGGACGATGTATTGAATCGCGACGCGATTTGTGTGTTCCATCGTCATTAACAGGCTCTGAACGTTACAATTAACTGCGTCGGATTCGAAATTTAGACTCACAGGAGATCGACCATAAGGTGCCCGGGGCAGCAATAGACCCTTGGAGACAGGTCGGCCGGAGGACGATGTATTGAATCTCGACGCGATTTGTGTGTTCCATTGTCATTAATTGGCTCTGAACGTTACAATTAACTGTCAGTTTTGCGTAGGATTCGAAAATCTAGACTCACAGGAGAACGACCATACGGTGTCCGAGGCAGCACTAGACCCTTGGAGACAAGTCGGCTGGAGGACGATGTATTGAATCGCGACGCAATTTGTGTGTTCCATCGTCATTAACAGGCTCTGAACCTTACAATTAACTGTCAGTTTTGCGTCGGATTCGAAAATCTAGACTCACAGGAGATCGACCATAAGGTGCCCGAGGCAGCAATAGATCCTTGGAGACAGGTCGGCCGGAGGACGATGTATTGAATCGCGACGGGATTTGTGTGTTCCATCGTCATTAACAGGCTCTGAACGTTACAATTAACTGTCAGTTTTGCGTCGGATTCGAAAATCTAGACTCACAGGAGATCGACCTTAAGGTGCCCGAGGCAGCAATAGACCCTTGGAGACGCGTCGGCCGGAGGACGATGTATTGAATCGCGACGGGATTTGTGTGTTCCATCGTCATTAACAGGCTCTGAACGTTACAATTAACTGTCAGTTTTGCGTCGGATTCGAAAATCTAGACTCACAGGAGATCGACCATAAGCTGCCCGAGGCAGCAATAGACCCTTGGAGACAGGTCGGCCGGAGGACGATGTATTGAATCGCGACGCAATTTGTGTGTTCAATCGTCATTAACAGGCTCTGAATGTTACAAATAACTATCAGTTTTGCGTCGGATTCGAAAATCTAGACTCAGAGGAGAACGACCATAAGGTGCCCGAGGCAGCAATAGACCCTTGGAGACAGGTCGGCCGGAGGACTATGTATTGAATCGCGACGCAATTTGTGTGTTCCATTGTCATTAAGAGGCTCTGAACCTTACGATTAACTGTCAGTTTTGCGTCGCATTCGAAAATCTAGACTCACAGGAGAACGACAATAAGGTGCCCGAGGCAGCACTAGACCCTTGGAGACAAGTCGGCTGGAGGACGATGTATTGAATCGCGACGCGATTTGTGAGTTCCATTGTCATTTACAGGCTCTGAACGTTACAATTAACTGCCAGTTTTGCGTCGGATTCGAAAATCTAGACTCACAGGAGATCGACCATAAGGTGCCCGAGGCAGCAATAGACCCTTGGAGACAGGTCGGCCGGAGGACGATGTATTGAATCGCGACGCGATTTGTGTGTTCCATCGTCATTTTCAGGCTCTGAACGTTACAATTAACTGTCAGTTTTGCGTCGGATTCGAAAATCTAGACTCACAGGAGATCGACCATAAGGTGCCCGAAGCAGCAATAGACCCTTGGAGACAGGTCGGCCGGAGGACGATGTATTGAATCGCGACGCAATTTGTGTGTTCCATCGTCATTAACAGGCTCTGAACCTTACAATTAACTGTCAGTTTTGCGTCGGATTCGAAAATCTAGACACACAGGAGATCGACCATAAGGTGCCCGAGGCCGCAATAGACCCTTGGAGACAGTTCGGCCGGAGGACGATGTATTGAATCGCGACGCGATTTGTGTGTTCCATCGTCATTAACAGGCTCTGAACGTTACAATTAACTGTCAGTTTTGCGTCGGATTCGAAAATCTAGTCTCACAGGAGATCGACCATAAGGTGCCAGAGGCAGCACTAGACCCTTGGAGACAGGTCGGCCGGAGAACGATGTATTGAATCGCGACGGGATTTGAGAGTTCCATCGTCATTAACAGGCTCTGAACGTTACAATTAACTGTCAGTTTTGCGTCGGATTCGAAAATCTAGTCTCACAGGAGATCGACCATAAGGTGCCCGAGGCAGCAATAGACCCTTGGAGACAGGTCGGCCGGAGGACGATGTATTGAATCGCGAAGAGATTTGTGAGTTCCATTGTCATTTACAGGCTCTGAACGTTACAATTAACTGTCAGTTTTGAGTCGGATTCGAAAATCTAGACTCACAGGAGATCGACCATAAGGTGCCCGAGGCAGCAATAGACCCTTGGAGACAGGTCGGCCGGAGGACGATGTATTGAATCGCGACGCGATTTGTGTGTTCCATCGTCATTTTCAGGCTCTGAACGTTACAATTAACTGTCAGTTTTGCGTCGGATTCGAAAATCTAGACTCACAGGAGATCGACCATAAGGTGCCCGAGGCAGCAATAGACCCTTGGAGACAGGTCGGCCGGAGGACGATGTATTGAATCGCGACGGGATTTGTGTGTTCCATCGTCATTAAGAGGCTCTGAACGTTACAATTAACTGTCAGTTTTGGGTCGGATTCGAAAATCTAGACTCACAGGAGATCGACCATAAGGTGCCCGAGGCAGCAATAGACCCTTGGAGACAGGTCGGCCGGAGGACGATGTATTGAATCGCGACGCGATTTGTGTGTTCCATTGTCATTAATTGGCTCTGAACGTTACAATTAACTGTCAGTTTTGCGTCGGATTCGAAAATCTAGACTCACAGGAGAACGACCATAAGGTGTCCGAGGCAGCACTAGACCCTTGGAGACAAGTCGGCTGGAGGACGATGTATTGAATCGCGACGCGATTTGTGTGTTCCATCGTCATTAACAGGCTCTGAACGTTACAATTAACTGCGTCGGATTCGAAATTTAGACTCACAGGAGATCGACCATAAGGTGCCCGGGGCAGCAATAGACCCTTGGAGACAGGTCGGCCGGAGGACGATGTATTGAATCTCGACGCGATTTGTGTGTTCCATTGTCATTAATTGGCTCTGAACGTTACAATTAACTGTCAGTTTTGCGTAGGATTCGAAAATCTAGACTCACAGGAGAACGACCATACGGTGTCCGAGGCAGCACTAGACCCTTGGAGACAAGTCGGCTGGAGGACGATGTATTGAATCGCGACGCAATTTGTGTGTTCCATCGTCATTAACAGGCTCTGAACCTTACAATTAACTGTCAGTTTTGCGTCGGATTCGAAAATCTAGACTCACAGGAGATCGATCATAAGGTGCCCGAGGCAGCAATAGACCCTTGGAGACAGGTCGGCCGGAGGACGATGTATTGAATCGCGACGGGATTTGTGTGTTCCATCGTCATTAACAGGCTCTGAACGTTACAATTAACTGTCAGTTTTGCGTCGGATTCGAAAATCTAGACTCACAGGAGATCGACCTTAAGGTGCCCGAGGCAGCAATAGACCCTTGGAGACGCGTCGGCCGGAGGACGATGTATTGAATCGCGACGGGATTTGTGTGTTCCATCGTCATTAACAGGCTCTGAACGTTACAATTAACTGTCAGTTTTGCGTCGGATTCGAAAATCTAGACTCACAGGAGATCGACCATAAGCTGCCCGAGGCAGCAATAGACCCTTGGAGACAGGTCGGCCGGAGGACGATGTATTGAATCGCGACGCAATTTGTGTGTTCAATCGTCATTAACAGGCTCTGAATGTTACAAATAACTATCAGTTTTGCGTCGGATTCGAAAATCTAGACTCAGAGGAGAACGACCATAAGGTGCCCGAGGCAGCAATAGACCCTTGGAGACAGGTCGGCCGGAGGACTATGTATTGAATCGCGACGCAATTTGTGTGTTCCATTGTCATTAAGAGGCTCTGAACCTTACGATTAACTGTCAGTTTTGCGTCGCATTCGAAAATCTAGACTCACAGGAGAACGACAATAAGGTGCCCGAGGCAGCACTAGACCCTTGGAGACAAGTCGGCTGGAGGACGATGTATTGAATCGCGACGCGATTTGTGAGTTCCATTGTCATTTACAGGCTCTGAACGTTACAATTAACTGCCAGTTTTGCGTCGGATTCGAAAATCTAGACTCACAGGAGATCGACCATAAGGTGCCCGAGGCAGCAATAGACCCTTGGAGACAGGTCGGCCGGAGGACGATGTATTGAATCGCGACGCGATTTGTGTGTTCCATCGTCATTTTCAGGCTCTGAACGTTACAATTAACTGTCAGTTTTGCGTCGGATTCGAAAATCTAGACTCACAGGAGATCGACCATAAGGTGCCCGAAGCAGCAATAGACCCTTGGAGACAGGTCGGCCGGAGGACGATGTATTGAATCGCGACGCAATTTGTGTGTTCCATCGTCATTAACAGGCTCTGAACCTTACAATTAACTGTCAGTTTTGCGTCGGATTCGAAAATCTAGACACACAGGAGATCGACCATAAGGTGCCCGAGGCCGCAATAGACCCTTGGAGACAGTTCGGCCGGAGGACGATGTATTGAATCGCGACGCGATTTGTGTGTTCCATCGTCATTAACAGGCTCTGAACGTTACAATTAACTGTCAGTTTTGCGTCGGATTCGAAAATCTAGTCTCACAGGAGATCGACCATAAGGTGCCAGAGGCAGCACTAGACCCTTGGAGACAGGTCGGCCGGAGAACGATGTATTGAATCGCGACGGGATTTGAGAGTTCCATCGTCATTAACAGGCTCTGAACGTTACAATTAACTGTCAGTTTTGCGTCGGATTCGAAAATCTAGTCTCACAGGAGATCGACCATAAGGTGCCCGAGGCAGCAATAGACCCTTGGAGACAGGTCGGCCGGAGGACGATGTATTGAATCGCGAAGAGATTTGTGAGTTCCATTGTCATTTACAGGCTCTGAACGTTACAATTAACTGTCAGTTTTGAGTCGGATTCGAAAATCTAGACTCACAGGAGATCGACCATAAGGTGCCCGAGGCAGCAATAGACCCTTGGAGACAGGTCGGCCGGAGGACGATGTATTGAATCGCGACGCGATTTGTGTGTTCCATCGTCATTTTCAGGCTCTGAACGTTACAATTAACTGTCAGTTTTGCGTCGGATTCGAAAATCTAGACTCACAGGAGATCGACCATAAGGTGCCCGAGGCAGCAATAGACCCTTGGAGACAGGTCGGCCGGAGGACGATGTATTGAATCGCGACGGGATTTGTGTGTTCCATCGTCATTAAGAGGCTCTGAACGTTACAATTAACTGTCAGTTTTGGGTCGGATTCGAAAATCTAGACTCACAGGAGATCGACCATAAGGTGCCCGAGGCAGCAATAGACCCTTGGAGACAGGTCGGCCGGAGGACGATGTATTGAATCGCGACGCGATTTGTGTGTTCCATTGTCATTAATTGGCTCTGAACGTTACAATTAACTGTCAGTTTTGCGTCGGATTCGAAAATCTAGACTCACAGGAGAACGACCATAAGGTGTCCGAGGCAGCACTAGACCCTTGGAGACAAGTCGGCTGGAGGACGATGTATTGAATCGCGACGCGATTTGTGTGTTCCATCGTCATTAACAGGCTCTGAACGTTACAATTAACTGCGTCGGATTCGAAATTTAGACTCACAGGAGATCGACCATAAGGTGCCCGGGGCAGCAATAGACCCTTGGAGACAGGTCGGCCGGAGGACGATGTATTGAATCTCGACGCGATTTGTGTGTTCCATTGTCATTAATTGGCTCTGAACGTTACAATTAACTGTCAGTTTTGCGTAGGATTCGAAAATCTAGACTCACAGGAGAACGACCATACGGTGTCCGAGGCAGCACTAGACCCTTGGAGACAAGTCGGCTGGAGGACGATGTATTGAATCGCGACGCAATTTGTGTGTTCCATCGTCATTAACAGGCTCTGAACCTTACAATTAACTGTCAGTTTTGCGTCGGATTCGAAAATCTAGACTCACAGGAGATCGACCATAAGGTGCCCGAGGCAGCAATAGACCCTTGGAGACAGGTCGGCCGGAGGACGATGTATTGAATCGCGACGGGATTTGTGTGTTCCATCGTCATTAACAGGCTCTGAACGTTACAATTAACTGTCAGTTTTGCGTCGGATTCGAAAATCTAGACTCACAGGAGATCGACCTTAAGGTGCCCGAGGCAGCAATAGGCCCTTGGAGACGCGTCGGCCGGAGGACGATGTATTGAATCGCGACGGGATTTGTGAGTTCCATCGTCATTAACAGGCTCTGAACGTTACAATTAACTGTCAGTTTTGCGTCGGATTCGAAAATCTAGACTCACAGGAGATCGACCATAAGGTGCCCGAGGCAGCAATAGACCCTTGGAGACAGGTCGGCCGGAGGACGATGTATTGAATCGCGACGCGATTTGTGTGTTCCATTGTCATTAATTGGCTCTGAACGTTACAATTAACTGTCAGTTTTGCGTCGGATTCGAAAATCTAGACTCACAGGAGAACGACCATACGGTGTCCGAGGCAGCACTAGACCCTTGGAGACAAGTCGGCTGGAGGACGATGTATTGAATCGCGACGCAATTTGTGTGTTCCATCGTCATTAACAGGCTCTGAACGTTACAATTAACTGTCAGTTTTGCGTCGGATTCGAAAATCTAGACTCACAGGAGATCGACCATAAGGTGCCCGAGGCAGCAATAGACCCTTGGAGACAGGTCGGCCGGAGGACGATGTATTGAATCGCGACGGGATTTGTGTGTTCCATCGTCATTAACAGGCTCTGAACGTTACAATTAACTGTCAGTTTTGCGTCGGATTCGAAAATCTAGACTCACAGGAGATCGACCTTAAGGTGCCTGAGGCAGCAATAGACCCTTGGAGACAGGTCGGCCGGAGGACGATGTATTGAATCGCGACGGGATTTGTGTGTTCCATCGTCATTAACAGGCTCTGAACGTTACAATTAACTGTCAGTTTTGCGTCGGATTCGAAAATCTAGACTCACAGGAGAACGACCATAAGGTGCCCGAGGGAGCAATAGACCCTGGGAGACAGTTCGGCCGGAGGACGATGTATTGAATCGCGACGCAATTTGTGTGTTCCATCGTCATGAACAGGCTCCTAACCTTACAATTAACTGTCAGTTTTGCGTCGGATTCGAAAATCTAGACTCACAGGAGATCGACCATAAGGTGCCCGAGGCAGCAATAGACTCTTGGAGACAGGTCGGCCGGAGGACGATGTATTGAATCGCGACGCGATTTGTGTGTTCCATCGTCATTAACAGGCTCTGAACGTTACAATTAACTGTCAGTTTTGCGTCGGGTTCGAAAATCTAGACTCACAGGAGATCGACCATAAGGTGCCCGAGGCAGCAATAGACCCTTGGAGTCAGGTCGGCCGGAGGACGATGTATTGAATCGCGACGGGATTTGTGTGTTCCATCGTCATTAACAGGCTCTGAACGTTACAAATTAACTGTCAGTTTTGCGTCGGATTCGAAAATCTAGACTCACAGGAGATCGACCATAAGGTGCCCGAGGCAGCAATAGACCCTTGGAGACAGGTCGGCCGGAGGACGATGTATTGAATCGCGACGCGATTTGTGTGTTCCATTGTCATTAATTGGCTCTGAACGTTACAATTAACTGTCAGTTTTGCGTCGGATTCGAAAATCTAGACTCACAGGAGAACGACCATAAGGTGTCCGAGGCAGCACTAGACCCTTCTAGACAAGTCGGCTGGAGGACGATGTATTGAATCGCGACGAAATTTGTGTGTTCCATCGTCATTAACAGGCTCTGAACGTTACAATTAACTGTCAGTTTTGCGTCGGATTCGAAAATCTAGACTCAGAGGAGAATGACCATAAGGTGCCCGAGGCAGCAATAGACCCTTGGGGACAGGTCGGCCGGAGGACGATGTATTGAATCGCGACGGGATTTGTGTGTTCCATCGTCATTAACAGGCTCTGAACGTTACAATTAACTGTCAGTTTTGCGTCGGATTCGAAAATCTAGTCTCACAGGAGATCGACCATAAGGTGCCCGAGGCAGCAATAGACCCTTGGAGACAGGTCGGCCGGAGGACGATGTATTGAATCGCGACGGGATTTGTGTGTTCCATCGTCATTAACAGGCTCTGAACGTTACAATTAACTGTCAGTTTTGCGTCGGATTCGAAAATCTAGACTCACAGGAGATCGACCTTAAGGTGCCCGAGGCAGCAATAGACCCTTGGAGACGCGTCGGCCGGAGGACGATGTATTGAATCGCGACGGGATTTGTGAGTTCCATCGTCATTAACAGGCTCTGAACGTTACAATTAACTGTCAGTTTTGCGTCGGATTCGAAAATCTAGACTCACAGGAGATCGACCATAAGGTGCCCGAGGCAGCAATAGACCCTTGGAGACAGGTCGGCCGGAGGACGATGTATTGAATCGCGACGCGATTTGTGTGTTCCATTGTCATTAATTGGCTCTGAACGTTACAATTAACTGTCAGTTTTGCGTCGGATTCGAAAATCTAGACTCACAGGAGAACGACCATACGGTGTCCGAGGCAGCACTAGACCCTTGGAGACAAGTCGGCTGGAGGACGATGTATTGAATCGCGACGCAATTTGTGTGTTCCATCGTCATTAACTGGCTCTGAACGTTACAATTAACTGTCAGTTTTGCGTCGGATTCGAAAATCTAGACTCACAGGAGATCGACCATAAGGTGCCCGAGGCAGCAATAGACCCTTGGAGACAGGTCGGCCGGAGGACGATGTATTGAATCGCGACGGGATTTGTGTGTTCCATCGTCATTAACAGGCTCTGAACGTTACAATTAACTGTCAGTTTTGCGTCGGATTCGAAAATCTAGACTCACAGGAGATCGACCTTAAGGTGCCCGAGGCAGCAATAGACCCTTGGAGACAGGTCGGCCGGAGGACGATGTATTGAATCGCGACGGGATTTGTGTGTTCCATCGTCATTAACAGGCTCTGAACGTTACAATTAACTGTCAGTTTTGCGTCGGATTCGAAAATCTAGACTCACAGGAGAACGACCATAAGGTGCCCGAGGGAGCAATAGACCCTGGGAGACAGGTCGGCCGGAGGACGATGTATTGAATCGCGACGCAATTTGTGTGTTCCATCGTCATGAACAGGCTCTGAACCTTACAATTAACTGTCAGTTTTGCGTCGGATTCGAAAATCTAGACTCACAGGAGATCGACCATAAGGTGCCCGAGGCAGCAATAGACTCTTGGAGACAGGTCGGCCGGAGGACGATGTATTGAATCGCGACGCGATTTGTGTGTTCCATCGTCATTAACAGGCTCTGAACGTTACAATTAACTGTCAGTTTTGCGTCGGGTTCGAAAATCTAGACTCACAGGAGATCGACCATAAGGTGCCCGAGGCAGCAATAGACCCTTGGAGACAGGTCGGCCGGAGGACGATGTATTGAATCGCGACGGGATTTGTGTGTTCCATCGTCATTAACAGGCTCTGAACGTTACAAATTAACTGTCAGTTTTGCGTCGGATTCGAAAATCTAGACTCACAGGAGATCGACCATAAGGTGCCCGAGGCAGCAATAGACCCTTGGAGACAGGTCGGCCGGAGGACGATGTATTGAATCGCGACGCGATTTGTGTGTTCCATTGTCATTAATTGGCTCTGAACGTTACAATTAACTGTCAGTTTTGCGTCGGATTCGAAAATCTAGACTCACAGGAGAACGACCATAAGGTGTCCGAGGCAGCACTAGACCCTTGGAGACAAGTCGGCTGGAGGACGATGTATTGAATCGCGACGAAATTTGTGTGTTCCATCGTCATTAACAGGCTCTGAACGTTACAATTAACTGTCAGTTTTGCGTCGGATTCGAAAATCTAGACTCAGAGGAGATCGACCATAAGGTGCCCGAGGCAGCAATAGACCCTTGGAGACAGGTCGGCCGGAGGACGATGTATTGAATCGCGACGGGATTTGTGTGTTCCATCGTCATTAACAGGCTCTGAACGTTACAATTAACTGTCAGTTTTGCGTCGGATTCGAAAATCTAGTCTCACGGGAGATCGACCATAAGGTGCCCGAGGCAGCAATAGACCCTTGGAGACAGGTCGGCCGGAGGACGATGTATTAAATCGCGAAGGGATTTGTGAGTTCCATTGTCATTTACAGGCTCTGAACGTTACAATTAACTGTCAGTTTTGCGTCGGATTCGAAAATCTAGACTCACAGGAGATCGACCATAAGGTGCCCGAGGCAGCAATAGACCCTTGGAGACAGGTCGGCCGGAGGACGATGTATTGAATCGCGACGCGATTTGTGTGTTCCATCGTCATTTTCAGGCTCTGAACGTTACAATTAACTGTCAGTTTTGCGTCGGATTCGAAAATCTAGACTCACAGGAGATCGACCATAAGGTGCCCGAGGCAGCAATAGACCCTTGGAGACAGGTCGGCCGGAGGACGATGTATTGAATCGCGACGGGATTTGTGTGTTCCATCGTCATTAAGAGGCTCTGAACGTTACAATTAACTGTCAGTTTTGGGTCGGATTCGAAAATCTAGACTCACAGGAGATCGACCATAAGGTGCCCGAGGCAGCAATAGACCCTTGGAGACAGGTCGGCCGGAGGACGATGTATTGAATCGCGACGCGATTTGTGTGTTCCATTGTCATTAATTGGCTCTGAACGTTACAATTAACTGTCAGTTTTGCGTCGGATTCGAAAATCTAGACTCACAGGAGAACGACCATAAGGTGTCCGAGGCAGCACTAGACCCTTGGAGACAAGTCGGCTGGAGGACGATGTATTGAATCGCGACGCGATTTGTGTGTTCCATCGTCATTAACAGGCTCTGAACGTTACAATTAACTGCGTCGGATTCGAAATTCTAGACTCACAGGAGATCGACCATAAGGTGCCCGGGGAGCAATAGACCCTTGGAGACAGGTCGGCCGGAGGACGATGTATTGAATCTCGACGCGATTTGTGTGTTCCATTGTCATTAATTGGCTCTGAACGTTACAATTAACTGTCAGTTTTGCGTCGGATTCGAAAATCTAGACTCACAGGAGAACGACCATACGGTGTCCGAGGCAGCACTAGACCCTTGGAGACAAGTCGGCTGGAGGACGATGTATTGAATCGCGACGCAATTTGTGTGTTCCATCGTCATTAACAGGCTCTGAACCTTACAATTAACTGTCAGTTTTGCGTCGGATTCGAAAATCTAGACTCACAGGAGATCGACCATAAGGTGCCCGAGGCAGCAATAGACCCTTGGAGACAGGTCGGCCGGAGGACGATGTATTGAATCGCGACGGGATTTGTGTGTTCCATCGTCATTAACAGGCTCTGAACGTTACAATTAACTCAGTTTTGCGTCGGATTCGAAAATCTAGACTCACAGGAGATCGACCTTAAGGTGCCCGAGGCAGCAATAGACCCTTGGAGACAGGTCGGCCGGAGGACGATGTATTGAATCGCGACGGGATTTGTGTGTTCCATCGTCATTAACAGGCTCTGAACGTTACAATTAACTGTCAGTTTTGCGTCGCATTCGAAAATCTAGACTCACAGGAGAACGACAATAAGGTGCCCGAGGCAGCACTAGACCCTTGGAGACAAATCGGCTGGAGGACGATGTATTGAATCGCGACGCGATTTGTGAGTTCCATTGTCATTTACAGGCTCTGAACGTTACAATTAACTGTCAGTTTTGCGTCGGATTCGAAAATCTAGACTCACAGGAGATCCACCATAAGGTGCCCGAGGCAGCAATAGACCCTTGGAGACAGGTCGGCCGGAGGACGATGTATTGAATCGCGACGCGATTTGTGTGTTCCATCGTCATTTTCAGGCTCTGAACGTTATAATTAACTGTCAGTTTTGCGTCGGATTCGAAAATCTAGACTCACAGGAGATCGACCATAAGGTGCCCGAGGCTGCAATACACCCTTGGAGACAGGTCGGCCGGAGGACGATGTATTGAATCGCGACGCAATTTGTGTGTTCCATCGCCATTAACAGGCTCTGAACCTTACAATTAACTGTCAGTTTTGCGTCGGATTCGAAAATCTAGACACACAGGAGATCGACCATAAGGTGCCCGAGGCAGCAATAGACCCTTGGAGACAGTTCGGCCGGAGGACGATGTATTGAATCGCGACGCGATTTGTGTGTTCCATCGTCATTAACAGGCTCTGAACGTTACAATTAACTGTCAGTTTTGCGTCGGATTCGAAAATCTAGTCTCACAGGAGATCGACCATAAGGTGCCCGAGGCAGCAATAGACCCTTGGAGACAGGTCGGCCGGAGGACGATGTATTGAATCGCGACGGGATTTGTGTGTTCCATCGTCATTAACAGGCTCTGAACGTTACAATTAACTGTCAGTTTTGCGTCGGATTCGAAAATCTAGACTCACAGGAGATCGACCTTAAGGTGCCCGAGGCAGCAATAGACCCTTGGAGACAGGTCGGCCGGAGGACGATGTATTGAATCGCGACGGGATTTGTGTGTTCCATCGTCATTAACAGGCTCTGAACGTTACAATTAACTGTCAGTTTTGCGTCGGATTCGAAAATCTAGACTCACAGGAGAACGACCATAAGGTGCCCGAGGGAGCAATAGACCCTGGGAGACAGGTCGGCCGGAGGACGATGTATTGAATCGCGACGCAATTTGTGTGTTCCATCGTCATGAACAGGCTCTGAACCTTACAATTAACTGTCAGTTTTGCGTCGGATTCGAAAATCTAGACTCACAGGAGATCGACCATAAGGTGCCCGAGGCAGCAATAGACTCTTGGAGACAGGTCGGCCGGAGGACGATGTATTGAATCGCGACGCGATTTGTGTGTTCCATCGTCATTAACAGGCTCTGAACGTTACAATTAACTGTCAGTTTTGCGTCGGGTTCGAAAATCTAGACTCACAGGAGATCGACCATAAGGTGCCCGAGGCAGCAATAGACCCTTGGAGACAGGTCGGCCGGAGGACGATGTATTGAATCGCGACGGGATTTGTGTGTTCCATCGTCATGAACAGGCTCTGAACGTTACAAATTAACTGTCAGTTTTGCGTCGGATTCGAAAATCTAGACTCACAGGAGATCGACCATAAGGTGCCCGAGGCAGCAATAGACCCTTGGAGACAGGTCGGCCGGAGGACGATGTATTGAATCGCGACGCGATTTGTGTGTTCCATTGTCATTAATTGGCTCTGAACGTTACAATTAACTGTCAGTTTTGCGTCGGATTCGAAAATCTAGACTCACAGGAGAACGACCATAAGGTGTCCGAGGCAGCACTAGACCCTTGGAGACATGTCGGCCGGAGGACGATGTATTGAATCGCGACGAAATTTGTGTGTTCCATCGTCATTAACAGGCTCTGAACGTTACAATTAACTGTCAGTTTTGCGTCGGATTCGAAAATCTAGACTCAGAGGAGATCGACCATAAGGTGCCCGAGGCAGCAATAGACCCTTGGAGACAGGTCGGCCGGAGGACGATGTATTGAATCGCGACGCAATTTGTGTGTTCCATCGTCATTAACAGGCTCTGAACGTTACAATTAACTGTCAGTTTTGCGTCGGATTCGAAAATCTAGTCTCACAGGAGATCGACCATAAGGTGCCCGAGGCAGCAATAGACCCTTGGAGACAGGTCGGCCGGAGGACGATGTATTAAATCGCGAAGGGATTTGTGAGTTCCATTGTCATTTACAGGCTCTGAACGTTACAATTAACTGTCAGTTTTGCGTCGGATTCGAAAATCTAGACTCACAGGAGATCGACCATAAGGTGCCCGAGGCAGCAATAGACCCTTGGAGACAGGTCGGCCGGAGGACGATGTATTGAATCGCGACGCGATTTGTGTGTTCCATCGTCATTTTCAGGCTCTGAACGTTACAATTAACTGTCAGTTTTGCGTCGGATTCGAAAATCTAGACTCACAGGAGATCGACCATAAGGTGCCCGAGGCAGCAATAGACCCTTGGAGACAGGTCGGCCGGAGGACGATGTATTGAATCGCGACGGGATTTGTGTGTTCCATCGTCATTAAGAGGCTCTGAACGTTACAATTAACTGTCAGTTTTGGGTCGGATTCGAAAATCTAGACTCACAGGAGATCGACCATAAGGTGCCCGAGGCAGCAATAGACCCTTGGAGACAGGTCGGCCGGAGGACGATGTATTGAATAGCGACGCGATTTGTGTGTTCCATTGTCATTAATTGGCTCTGAACGTTACAATTAACTGTCAGTTTTGCGTCGGATTCGAAAATCTAGACTCACAGGAGAACGACCATAAGGTGTCCGAGGCAGCACTAGACCCTTGGAGACAAGTCGGCTGGAGGACGATGTATTGAATCGCGACGCGATTTGTGTGTTCCATCGTCATTAACAGGCTCTGAACGTTACAATTAACTGCGTCGGATTCGAAATTCTAGACTCACAGGAGATCGACCATAAGGTGCCCGGGGCAGCAATAGACCCTTGGAGACAGGTCGGCCGGAGGACGATGTATTGAATCTCGACGCGATTTGTGTGTTCCATTGTCATTAATTGGCTCTGAACGTTACAATTAACTGTCAGTTTTGCGTCGGATTCGAAAATCTAGACTCACAGGAGAACGACCATACGGTGTCCGAGGCAGCACTAGACCCTTGGAGACAAGTCGGCTGGAGGACGATGTATTGAATCGCGACGCAATTTGTGTGTTCCATCGTCATTAACAGGCTCTGAACCTTACAATTAACTGTCAGTTTTGCGTCGGATTCGAAAATCTAGACTCACAGGAGATCGACCATAAGGTGCCCGAGGCAGCAATAGACCCTTGGAGACAGGTCGGCCGGAGGACGATGTATTGAATCGCGACGGGATTTGTGTGTTCCATCGTCATTAACAGGCTCTGAACGTTACAATTAACTCAGTTTTGCGTCGGATTCGAAAATCTAGACTCACAGGAGATCGACCTTAAGGTGCCCGAGGCAGCAATAGACCCTTGGAGACAGGTCGGCCGGAGGACGATGTATTGAATCGCGACGGGATTTGTGTGTTCCATCGTCATTAACAGGCTCTGAACGTTACAATTAACTGTCAGTTTTGCGTCGCATTCGAAAATCTAGACTCACAGGAGAACGACAATAAGGTGCCCGAGGCAGCACTAGACCCTTGGAGACAAATCGGCTGGAGGACGATGTATTGAATCGCGACGCGATTTGTGAGTTCCATTGTCATTTACAGGCTCTGAACGTTACAATTAACTGTCAGTTTTGCGTCGGATTCGAAAATCTAGACTCACAGGAGATCCACCATAAGGTGCCCGAGGCAGCAATAGACCCTTGGAGACAGGTCGGCCGGAGGACGATGTATTGAATCGCGACGCGATTTGTGTGTTCCATCGTCATTTTCAGGCTCTGAACGTTATAATTAACTGTCAGTTTTGCGTCGGATTCGAAAATCTAGACTCACAGGAGATCGACCATAAGGTGCCCGAGGCTGCAATACACCCTTGGAGACAGGTCGGCCGGAGGACGATGTATTGAATCGCGACGCAATTTGTGTGTTCCATCGCCATTAACAGGCTCTGAACCTTACAATTAACTGTCAGTTTTGCGTCGGATTCGAAAATCTAGACACACAGGAGATCGACCATAAGGTGCCCGAGGCAGCAATAGACCCTTGGAGACAGTTCGGCCGGAGGACGATGTATTGAATCGCGACGCGATTTGTGTGTTCCATCGTCATTAACAGGCTCTGAACGTTACAATTAACTGTCAGTTTTGCGTCGGATTCGAAAATCTAGTCTCACAGGAGATCGACCATAAGGTGCCCGAGGCAGCAATAGACCCTTGGAGACAGGTCGGCCGGAGGACGATGTATTGAATCGCGACGGGATTTGTGTGTTCCATCGTCATTAACAGGCTCTGAACGCTACAATTAACTGTCAGTTTTGCGTCGGATTCGAAAATCTAGACTCACAGGAGATCGACCATAAGGTGCCCGAGGCAGCAATAGACCCTTGGAGACAGGTCGGCCGGAGGACGATGTATTGAATCGCGACGCGATTTGTGTGTTCCATCGTCATTTTCAGGCTCTGAACGTTACAATTAACTGTCAGTTTTGCGTCGGATTCGAAAATCTAGACTCACAGGAGATCGACCATAAGGTGCCCGAGGCTGCAATAGACCCTTGGAGACAGGTCGGCCGGAGGACGGTGTATTGAATCGCGACGCAATTTGTGTGTTCCATCGTCATTAACGGGCTCTGAACCTTACAATTAACTGTCAGTTTTGCGTCGGATTCGAAAATCTAGACACACAGGAGATCGACCATAAGGTGCCCGAGGCAGCAATAGACCCTTGGAGACAGTTCGGCCGGAGGACGATGTATTGAATCGCGACGCGATTTGTGTGTTCCATCGTTATTAACAGGCTCTGAACGTTACAATTAACTGTCAGTTTTGCCTCGGATTCGAAAATCTAGTCTCACAGGAGATCGACCATAAGGTGCCCGAGGCAGCAATAGACCCTTGGAGACAGGTCGGCCGGAGGACGATGTATTGAATCGCGACGTGATTTGTGTGTTCCATCGTCATTAACAGGCTCTGAACGCTACAATTAACTGTCAGTTTTGCGTCGGATTCGAAAATCTAGACTCACAGGAGATCGACCATAAGGTGCCCGAGGCAGCAATAGACCCTTGGAGACAGGTCGGCCGGAGGACGATGTATTGAAACGCGACGCGATTTGTGTGTTCCATTGTCATTAATTGGCTCTGAACGTTACAATTAACTGTCAGTTTTGCGTCGGATTCGAAAATCTAGACTCACAGGAGTACGACCATAAGGTGTCCGAGGCAGCACTAGACCCTTGGAGACAAGTCGGCTGGAGGACGATGTATTGAATCGCGACGCGATTTGTGTGTTCCATCGCCATTAACAGGCTCTGAACGTTACAATTAACTGCGTCGGATTCGAAATTCTAGACTCACAGGAGATCGACCATAAGGTGCCCGAGGCAGCAATAGACCCTTGGAGACAGGTCGGCCGGAGGACGATGTATTGAATCGCGACGCGATTTGTGTGTTCCATTGTCATTAAGAGGTTCTGAACCTTACAATTAACTGTCAGTTTTGCGTCGGATTCGAAAATCTAGACTCACAGGAGAACGAGCATACGATGTCCGAGGCAGCACTAGACCCTTGGAGACAAGTCGGCTGGAGGACGATGTATTGAATCGCGACGCAATTTGTGTGTTCCATCGTCATTAACAGGCTCTGAACCTTACAATTAACTGTCAGTTTTGCGTCGGATTCGAAAATCTAGACTCACAGGAGATCGACCATAAGGTGCCCGAGGCAGCAATAGACCCTTGGAGACAGGTCGGCCGGAGGACGATGTATTGAATCGC
The DNA here is from genome assembly GCF_023898315.1 of Schistocerca nitens. NCBI lineage: Eukaryota > Metazoa > Arthropoda > Insecta > Orthoptera > Acrididae > Schistocerca > Schistocerca nitens. The sequence goes on along the minus strand of NC_064615.1, from coordinate 1,196,290,576 downwards.
GACGGGATTTGTGTGTTCCATCGTCATTAACAGGCTCTGAACGTTACAATTAACTGTCAGTTTTGCGTCGGATTCGAAAATCTAGACTCACAGGAGATCGACCTTAAGGTGCCCGAGGCAGCAATAGACCCTTGGAGACGCGTCGGCCGGAGGACGATGTATTGAATCGCGACGTGATTTGTGTGTTCCATCGTCATTAACAGGCTCTGAACCTTACAATTAACTGTCAGTTTTGCGTCGGATTCGAAAATCTAGACTTACAGGAGATCGACCATAAGGTGCCCGAGGCAGCAATAGACCCTTGGAGACAGGTCGGCCGGAGGACGATGTATTGAATCGCGACGCAATTTGTGTGTTCCATCGTCATTAACAGGCTCTGAATGTTACAAATAACTATCAGTTTTGCGTCGTATTCGAAAATCTAGACTCACAGGAGAACGACCATAAGGTGCCCGAGGCAGCAATAGACCCTTGGAGACAGGTCGGCCGGAGGACGATGTATTGAATCGCGACGCGATTTGTGTGTTCCATCGTCATTAACAGGCTCTGAACGTTACAATTAACTGTCAGTTTTGCGTCGGATTCGAAAATCTAGACTCACAGGAGAACGACCATAAGGTGCCCGAGGCAGCAATAGACCCTTGGAGACAGGTCGGCCGGAGGACGATGTATTGAATCGCGACGCAATTTGTGTGTTCCATCGTCATTAACAGGCTCTGAACCTTACAATTAACTGTCAGTTTTGCGACGGATTCGAAAATCTAGACTCACAGGAGATCGACCATAAGGTGCCCGAGGCAGCAATAGACCCTTGGAGACAGGTCGGCCGGAGGACGATGTATTGAATCGCGACGGGATTTGTGTGTTCCATCGTCATTAACAGGCTCTGAACGTTACAATTAACTGTCAGTTTTGCGTCGGATTCGAAAATCTAGACTCACAGGAGAACGACCATAAGGTGCCCGAGGGAGACAGGTCGGCCGGAGGACGATGTATTGAATCGCGACGCAATTTGTGTGTTCCATCGTCATGAACAGGCTCTGAACCTTACAATTAACTGTCAGTTTTGCGTCGGATTCGAAAATCTAGACTCACAGGAGATCGACCATAAGGTGCCCGAGGCAGCAATAGACCCTTGGAGACAGTTCGGCCGGAGGACGATGTATTGAATCGCGACGCGATTTGTGTGTTCCATCGTCATTAACAGGCTCTGAACGTTACAATTAACTGTCAGTTTTGCGTCGGATTCGAAAATCTAGTCTCACAGGAGATCGACCATAAGGTGCCCGAGGCAGCAATAGACCCTTGGAGACAGGTCGGCCGGAGGACGATGTATTGAATCGCGACGCAATTTGTGTGTTCCATCGTCATTAACAGGCTCTGAACCTTACAATTAACTGTCAGTTTTGCGTCGGATTCGAAAATCTAGACACACAGGAGATCGACCATAAGGTGCCCGAGGCAGCAATAGACCCTTGGAGACAGTTCGGCCGGAGGACGATGTATTGAATCGCGACGCGATTTGTGTGTTCCATCGTCATTAACTGGCTCTGAACGTTACAATTAACTGTCAGTTTTGCGTCGGATTCGAAAATCTAGTCTCACAGGAGATCGACCATAAGGTGCCCGAGGCAGCAATAGACCCTTGGAGACAGTTCGGCAGGAGGACGATGTATCGAATCGCGACGCGATTTGTGTGTTCCATCGTCATGAACAGGCTCTGAACGTTACAATTAACTGTCAGTTTTGCGTCGGATTCGAAAATCCAGTCTCACAGGAGATCGACCATAAGGTGCCCGAGGCAGCAATAGACCCTTGGAGACAGGTCGGCCGGAGGACGATGTATTGAATCGCGACGGGATTTGTGTGTTCCATCGTCATTAACAGGCTCTGAACGTTACAATTAACTGTCAGTTTTGCGTCGGATTCGAAAATCTAGACTCACAGGAGATCGACCATAAGGTGCCCGAGGCAGCAATAGACCCTTGGAGACAGGTCGGCCGGAGGACGATGTATTGAATCGCGACGCGATTTGTGTGTTCCATTGTCATTAATTGGCTCTGAACGTTACAATTAACTGCCAGTTTTGCGTCGGATTCGAAAATCTAGACTCACAGGAGAACGACCATAAGGTGTCCGAGGCAGCACTAGACCCTTGGAGACAAGTCGGCTGGAGGACGATGTATTGAATCGCGACGCGATTTGTGTGTTCCATCGTCATTAACAGGCTCTGAACCTTACAATTAACTGTCAGTTTTGCGTCGGATACGATAATCTAGACTCACAGGAGATCGACCATAAGGTGCCCGAGGCAGCAATAGACCCTTGGAGACAGGTCGGCCGGAGGACGATGTATTGAATCGCGACGGGATTTGTGTGTTCCATCGTCATTAACAGGCTCTGAACGTTACAATTAACTGTCAGTTTTGCGTCGGATTCGAAAATCTAGACTCACAGGAGATCGACCTTAAGGTGCCCGAGGCAGCAATAGACCCTTGGAGACGCGTCGGCCGGAGGACGATGTATTGAATCGCGACGGGATTTGTGTGTTCCATCGTCATTAACAGGCTCTGAACGTTACAATTAACTGTCAGTTTTGCGTCGGATTCGAAAATCTAGACTCACAGGAGATCGACCATAAGCTGCCCGAGGCAGCAATAGACCCTTGGAGACAGGTCGGCCGGAGGACGATGTATTGAATCGCGACGCAATTTGTGTGTTCAATCGTCATTAACAGGCTCTGAATGTTACAAATAACTATCAGTTTTGCGTCGGATTCGAAAATCTAGACTCACAGGAGAACGACCATAAGGTGCCCGAGGCAGCAATAGACCCTTGGAGACAGGTCGGCCGGAGGACGATGTATTGAATCGCGACGCAATTTGTGTGTTCCATTGTCATTAAGAGGCTCTGAACCTTACGATTAACTGTCAGTTTTGCGTCGCATTCGAAAATCTAGACTCACAGGAGAACGACAATAAGGTGCCCGAGGCAGCACTAGACCCTTGGAGACAAGTCGGCTGGAGGACGATGTATTGAATCGCGACGCGATTTGTGTGTTCCATTGTCATTTACAGGCTCTGAACGTTACAATCAACTGTCAGTTTTGCGTCGGATTCGAAAATCTAGACTCACAGGAGATCGACCATAAGGTGCCCGAGGTAGCAATAGACCCTTGGAGACAGGTCGGCCGGAGGACGATGTATTGAATCGCGACGCGATTTGTGTGTTCCATTGTCATTAATTGGCTCTGAACGTTACAATTAACTGTCAGTTTTGCGTCGGATTCGAAAATCTAGACTCACAGGAGAACGACCATAAGGTGTCCGAGGCAGCACTAGACCCTTGGAGACAAGTCGGCTGGAGGACGATGTATTGAATCGCGACGAAATTTGTGTGTTCCATCGTCATTAACAGGCTCTGAACGTACAATTAACTGTCAGTTTTGCGTCGGATTCGAAAATCTAGTCTCAGAGGAGAACGACCATAAGGTGCCCGAGGCAGCAATAGACCCTTGGAGACAGGTCGGCCGGAGGACTATGTATTGAATCGCGACGCAATTTGTGTGTTCCATTGTCATTAAGAGGCTCTGAACCTTACGCTTAACTGTCAGTTTTGCGTCGCATTCGAAAATCTAGACTCACAGGAGAACGACAATAAGGTGCCCGAGGCAGCACTAGACCCTTGGAGACAAGTCGGCTGGAGGACGATGTATTGAATCGCGACGCGATTTGTGAGTTCCATTGTCATTTACAGGCTCTGAACGTTACAATTAACTGCCAGTTTTGCGTCGGATTCGAAAATCTAGACTCACAGGAGATCGACCATAAGGTGCCCGAGGCAGCAATAGACCCTTGGAGACAGGTCGGCCGGAGGACGATGTATTGAATCGCGACGCGATTTGTGTGTTCCATCGTCATTTTCAGGCTCTGAACGTTACAATTAACTGTCAGTTTTGCGTCGGATTCGAAAATCTAGACTCACAGGAGATCGACCATAAGGTGCCCGAAGCAGCAATAGACCCTTGGAGACAGGTCGGCCGGAGGACGATGTATTGAATCGCGACGCAATTTGTGTGTTCCATCGTCATTAACAGGCTCTGAACCTTACAATTAACTGTCAGTTTTGCGTCGGATTCGAAAATCTAGACACACAGGAGATCGACCATAAGGTGCCCGAGGCCGCAATAGACCCTTGGAGACAGTTCGGCCGGAGGACGATGTATTGAATCGCGACGCGATTTGTGTGTTCCATCGTCATTAACAGGCTCTGAACCTTACAATTAACTGTCAGTTTTGCGTCGGATTCGAAAATCTAGTCTCACAGGAGATCGACCATAAGGTGCCCGAGGCAGCAATAGACCCTTGGAGACAGGTCGGCCGGAGAACGATGTATTGAATCGCGACGGGATTTGAGAGTTCCATCGTCATTAACAGGCTCTGAACGTTACAATTAACTGTCAGTTTTGCGTCGGATTCGAAAATCTAGACTCACAGGAGATCGACCATAAGGTGCCCGAGGCAGCAATAGACCCTTGGAGACAGGTCGGCCGGAGGACGATGTATTGAATCGCGACGCGATTTGTGTGTTCCATTGTCATTAATTGGCTCTGAACGTTACAATTAACTGTCAGTTTTGCGTCGGATTCGAAAATCTAGACTCACAGGAGAACGACCATACGGTGTCCGAGGCAGCACTAGACCCTTGGAGACAAGTCGGCTGGAGGACGATGTATTGAATCGCGACGCAATTTGTGTGTTCCATCGTCATTAACAGGCTCTGAACGTTACAATTAACTGTCAGTTTTGCGTCGGATTCGAAAATCTAGACTCACAGGAGATCGACCATAAGGTGCCCGAGGCAGCAATAGACCCTTGGAGACAGGTCGGCCGGAGGACGATGTATTGAATCGCGACGGGATTTGTGTGTTCCATCGTCATTAACAGGCTCTGAACGTTACAATTAACTGTCAGTTTTGCGTCGGATTCGAAAATCTAGACTCACAGGAGATCGACCTTAAGGTGCCCGAGGCAGCAATAGACCCTTGGAGACAGGTCGGCCGGAGGACGATGTATTGAATCGCGACGGGATTTGTGTGTTCCATCGTCATTAAGAGGCTCTGAACGTTACAATTAACTGTCAGTTTTGCGTCGGATTCGAAAATCTAGACTCACAGGAGAACGACCATAAGGTGCCCGAGGGAGCAATAGACCCTGGGAGACAGGTCGGCCGGAGGACGATGTATTGAATCGCGACGCAATTTGTGTGTTCCATCGTCATGAACAGGCTCTGAACCTTACAATTAACTGTCAGTTTTGCGTCGGATTCGAAAATCTAGACTCACAGGAGAACGACCATAAGGTGCCCGAGGCAGCAATAGACTCTTGGAGACAGGTCGGCCGGAGGACGATGTATTGAATCGCGACGCGATTTGTGTGTTCCATCGTCATTAACAGGCTCTGAACGTTACAATTAACTGTCAGTTTTGCGTCGGGTTCGAAAATCTAGACTCACAGGAGATCGACCATAAGGTGCCCGAGGCAGCAATAGACCCTTGGAGACAGGTCGGCCGGAGGACGATGTATTGAATCGCGACGGGATTTGTGTATTCCATCGTCATTAACAGGCTCTGAATGTTACAAATTAACTGTCAGTTTTGCGTCGGATTCGAAAATCTAGACTCACAGGAGATCGACCATAAGGTGCCCGAGGCAGCAATAGACCCTTGGAGACAGGTCGGCCGGAGGACGATGTATTGAATCGCGACGCGATTTGTGTGTTCCATTGTCATTAATTGGCTCTGAACGTTACAATTAACTGTCAGTTTTGCGTCGGATTCGAAAATCTAGACTCACAGGTGAACGACCATAAGGTGTCCGAGGCAGCACTAGACCCTTGGAGACAAGTCGGCTGGAGGACGATGTATTGAATCGCGACGAAATTTGTGTGTTCCATCGTCATTAACAGGCTCTGAACGTTACAATTAACTGTCAGTTTTGCGTCGGATTCGAAAATCTAGACTCAGAGGAGAACGACCATAAGGTGCCCGAGGCAGCAATAGACCCTTGGAGACAGGTCGGCCGGAGGACGATGTATTGAATCGCGACGGGATTTGTGTGTTCCATCGTCATTAACAGGCTCTGAACGTTACAATTAACTGTCAGTTTTGCGACGGATTCGAAAATCTAGTCTCACAGGAGATCGACCATAAGGTGCCCGAGGCAGCAATAGACCCTTGGAGACAGGTCGGCCGGAGGACGATGTATTGAATCGCGAAGGGATTTGTGAGTTCCATTGTCATTTACAGGCTCTGAACGTTACAATTAACTGTCAGTTTTGCGTCGGATTCGAAAATCTAGACTCACAGGAGATCGACCATAAGGTGCCCGAGGCAGCAATAGACCCTTGGAGACAGGTCGGCCGGAGGACGATGTATTGAATCGCGACGAAATTTGTGTGCTCCATCGTCATTTTCAGGCTCTGAACGTTACAATTAACTGTCAGTTTTGCGTCGGATTCGAAAATCTAGACTCACAGGAGATCGACCATAAGGTGCCCGAGGCAGCAATAGACCCTTGGAGACAGGTCGGCCGGAGGACGATGTATTGAATCGCGACGGGATTTGTGTGTTCCATCGTCATTAAGAGGCTCTGAACGTTACAATTAACTGTCAGTTTTGGGTCGGATTCGAAAATCTAGACTCACAGGAGATCGACCATAAGGTGCCCGAGGCAGCAATAGACCCTTGGAGACAGGTCGGCCGGAGGACGATGTATTGAATCGCGACGCGATTTGTGTGTTCCATTGTCATTAATTGGCTCTGAACGTTACAATTAACTGTCAGTTTTGCGTCGGATTCGAAAATCTAGACTCACAGGAGAACGACCATAAGGTGTCCGAGGCAGCACTAGACCCTTGGAGACAAGTCGGCTGGAGGACGATGTATTGAATCGCGACGCAATTTGTGTGTTCCATCGTCATTAACAGACCCTTGGAGACAGGTCGGAGGGAGGACGATGTATTGAATCGCGACGCGATTTGTGTGTTCCATTGTCATTAATTGGCTCTGAACGTTACAATTAACTGTCAGTTTTGCGTCGGATTCGATAATCTAGACTCACAGGAGAACGACCATAAGGTGTCCGAGGCAGCACTAGACCATTGGAGACAAGTCGGCTGGAGGACGATGTATTGAATCGCGACGCAATTTGTGTGTTCCATCGTCATTAACAGGCTCTGAACGTTACAATTAACTGCGTCGGATTCGAAATTCTAGACTCACAGGAGATCGACCATAAGGTGCCCGAGGCAGCAATAGACCCTTGGAGACATGTCGGCCGGAGGACGATGTAATGAATCGCGACGCGATTTGTGTGTTCCATTGTCATTAAGAGGCTCTGAACCTTACAATTAACTGTCAGTTTTGCGTCGGATTCGAAAATCTAGACTCACAGGAGATCGACCATAAGGTGCCCGAGGCAGCAATAGACCCTTGGAGACAGGTCGGCCGGAGGACGATGTATTGAATCGCGTCGGGATTTGTGTGTTCCATCGTCATTAACAGGCTCTGAACGTTACAATTAACTGTCAGTTTTGCGTCGGATTCGATAATCTAGACTCACAGGAGATCGACCATAAGGTGCCCGAGGCAGCAATAGACCCTTGGAGACAGGTCGGCCGGAGGACGATGTATTGAATCGCGACGGGATTTGTGTGTTCCATTGTCATTAACAGGCTCTGAACGTTACAATTAACTGTCAGTTTTGCGTCGGATTCGAAAATCTAGACCCACAGGAGATCGACCATAAGGTGCCCGAGGCAGCAATAGACCCTTGGAGACAGGTCGGCCGGAGGACGATGTATTGAATCGCGACGCAATTTGTGTGTTCCATCGTCATTAACAGGCTCTGAACGTTACAATTAACTATCAGTTTTGCGTCGGATTCGAAAATCTAGACTCACAGGAGAACGACCATAAGGTGACCGAGGCAGCAATAGACCCTTGGAGACAGGTCGGCCGGAGGACGATGTATTGAATCGCCACGCAATTTGTGTGTTCCATTGTCATTAAGAGGCTCTGAACCTTACGATTAACTGTCAGTTTTGCGTCGGATTCGAAAATCTAGAGTCACAGGTGATCGACCATAAGGTGCCCGAGGCAGCAATAGACCCTTGGAGACAGGTCGGCCGGAGGACGATGTATTGAATCGCGACGCGATTTGTGTGTTCCATCGTCATTAACAGGCTCTGAACGTTACAATTAACTGTCAGTTTTGCGTCGGGTTCGAAAATCTAGACTCACAGGAGATCGACCATAAGGTGCCCGAGGCAGCAATAGACCCTTGGAGACAGGTCGGCCGGAGGACGATGTATTGAATCGCGACGGGATTTGTGTGTTCCATCGTCATTAACAGGCTCTGAACGTTACAATTAACTGTCAGTTTTGCGTCGGATTCGAAAATCTAGACTCACAGGAGATCGACCATAAGGTGCCCGAGGCAGCAATAGACCCTTGGAGATAGGTCGGCCGGAGGACGATGTATTGAATCGCGACGCGATTTGTGTGTTCCATTGTCATTAATTGGCTGTGAACGTTACAATTAACTGTCAGTTTTGCGTCGGATTCGAAAATCTAGACTCACAGGAGAACGACCATAAGGTGTCCGAGGCAGCACTAGACCCTTGGAGACAAGTCGGCTGGAGGACGATGTATTGAATCGCGACGAAATTTGTGTGTTCCATCGTCTTTAACAGGCTCTGAACGTTACAATTAACTGTCAGTTTTGCGTCGGATTCGAAAATCTAGACTCACGGGAGAACGACCATAAGGTGCCCGAGGCAGCAATAGACCCTTGGAGACAGGTCGGCCGGAGGACGATGTATTGAATCGCGACGCAATTTGTGTGTTCCATTGTCATTAAGAGGCTCTGAACCTTACGACTAACTGTCAGTTTTGCGTCGCATTCGAAAATCTAGACTCACAGGAGAACGACAATAAGGTGCCCGAGGCAGCACTAGACCCTTGGAGACAAGTCGGCTGGAGGACGATGTATTGAATCGCGACGCGATTTGTGAGTTCCATTGTCATTTACAGGCTCTGAACGTTACAATTAACTGTCAGGTTTGCGTCGGATTCGAAAATCTAGACTCACAGGAGATCGACCATAAGGTGCCCGAGGCAGCAATAGACCCTTGGAGACAGGTCGGCCGGAGGACGATGTATTGAATCGCGACGCAATTTGTGTGTTCCATTGTCATTAAAAGGCTCTGAACGTTTCAATTAACTGTCAGTTTTGCGTCGGATTCGAAAATCTAGACTCACAGAGGAACGACCATAAGGTGCCCGAGGCAGCACTAGACCCTTGGAGACAAATCGGCTGGAGGACGATGTATTGAATCGCGACGCGATTTGTGTGTTCCATCGTCATTAACAGGCTCTGAACGTTACAATTAACTGTCAGTTTTGCGTCGGATTCGAAATTCTACTCACAGGAGAACGACCATAAGGTGCCCGAGGCAGCAATAGACCCTTGGAGACAGGTCGGCCGGAGGACGATGTATTGAATCGCGACGGGATTTGTGTGTTCCATCGTCATTAACAGGCTCTGAACGTTACAATTAACTGTCAGTTTTGCGTCGGATTCGAAAATCTAGACTCACAGGAGATCGACCATAAGGTGCCCGAGGCAGCAATAGACCCTTGGAGACAGGTCGGCCGGCGGACGATGTATTGAATCGCGACGCGATTTGTGTGTTCCATCGTCATTAACAGGATCTGAACGTTACAATTAACTATCAGTTATGCGTCGGTATCGAAAATCTAGACTCACAGGAGATCGACCATATGGTGCCGAGGCAGCAATAGACACTTGGAGACAGGTCGGCCGGAGGACGATGTATTGAATCGCGACGCAATTTGTGTGTTCCATCGTCATTAACAGGCTCTGAACCTTAGAATTAACTGTCAGTTTTGCGTCGGATTCGAAAATCTAGACACACAGGAGATCGACCATAAGGTGCCCGAGGCAGCAATATACCCTTGGAGACAGGTCGGCCGGAGGACGATGTATTGAATCGCGACGAGATTTGTGTGTTCCATCGTCATTAACAGGCTCTGAACGTTACAATTAACTGTCAGTTTTGCGTCGGATTCGAAAATCTAGACTCACAGGAGATCGACCATAAGGTGCCCGAGGCAGCAATAGACCCTTGGAGACAGGTCGGCCGGAGGACGATGTATTGAATCGCGACGCAATTTGTGTGTTCCATCGTCATTAACAGGCTCTGAACGTTACAATTAACTATCAGTTTTGCGTCGGATTCGAAAATCTAGACTCACAGGAGAACGACCATAAGGTGCCCGAGGCAGCAATAGACCCTTGGAGACAGGTCGGCCGGAGGACGATGTATTGAATCGCGTCGCAATTTGTGTGTTCCATTGTCATTAAGAGGTTCTGAACCTTACGATTAACTGTCAGTTTTGCGTCGGATTCGAAAATCTAGAGTCACAGGTGATCGACCATAAGGTGCCCGAGGCAGCAATAGACCCTTGGAGACAGGTCGGCCGGAGGACGATGTATTGAATCGCGACGCGATTTGTGTGTTCCATTGTCATTAATTGGCTCTGAACGTTACAATTAACTGTCAGTTTTGCGTCGGATTCGAAAATCTAGACTCACAGGAGAACGACCATAAGGTGTCCGAAGCAGCACTAGACCCTTGGAGACAGGTCGGCTGGAGGACGATGTATTGAATCGCGACGCAATTTGTGTGTTCCATCGTCATTAACAGGAACTGAACGTTACAATTAACTGCGTCGGATTCGAAATTCTAGATTCACAGGAGATCGACCATAAGGTGCCCGAGGCAGCAATAGACCCTTGGAGACAGGTCGGCCGGAGGACGATGTATTGAATCGCGACGCGATTTGTGTGTTCCATTGTCATTAAGAGCCTCTGAACCTTACAATTAACTGTCAGTTTTGCGTCGGATTCGAAAATCTAGACTCACAGGAGAACGACCATACGGTGTCCGAGGCAGCACTAGACCCTTGGAGACAAGTCGGCTGGAGGACGATGTATTGAATCGCGACGCAATTTGTGTGTTCCATCGTCAGGAAGAGGCTCTGAACGTTACAATTAACTGTCAGTTTTGCGTCGGATTCGAAAATCTAGACTCACAGGAGATCGACCATAAGGTGCCCGAGGTAGCAATAGACCCTTGGAGACAGGTCGGCCGGAGGACGATGTATTGAATCGCGACGCAATTTGTGTGTTCCATCGTCATTAAGAGGCTCTGAACCTTACGATTAACTGTCAGTTTTAAGTAGCATTCGAAAATCTAGACTCACAGGAGAACGACAATAAGGTGCCCGAGGCAGCACTAGACCCTTGGAGACAAGTCGGCTGGAGGACGATGTATTGAATCGCGACGCGATTTGTGTGTTCCATTGTCATTTACAGGCCCTGAACGTTACAATTAACTGTCAGGTTTGTGTCGGATTCGAAAATCTAGACTCACAGGAGATCGACCATAAGGTGCCCGAGGCAGCAATAGACCCTTGGAGACAGGTCGGCAGGAGGACGATGTATTGAATCGCGACGCGATTTGTGTGTTCCATCGTCATTAACAGGCTCTGAACGTTACAATTAACTGTCAGTTTTGCGTCGGATTCGAAAATCTAGACTCACAGGAGATCGACCATAAGGTGCCCGAGGCAGCAATAGACCCTTGGAGATAGGTCGGCCGGAGGACGATGTATTGAATCGCGACGCGATTTGTGTGTTCCATTGTCATTAATTGGCTGTGAACGTTACAATTAACTGTCAGTTTTGCGTCGGATTCGAAAATCTAGACTCACAGGAGAACGACCATAAGGTGTCCGAGGCAGCACTAGACCCTTGGAGACAAGTCGGCTGGAGGACGATGTATTGAATCGCGACGAAATTTGTGTGTTCCATCGTCATTAACAGGCTCTGAACGTTACAATTAACTGTCAGTTTTGCGTCGGATTCGAAAATCTAGACTCACAGGAGAACGACCATAAGGTGCCCGAGGCAGCAATAGGCTCTTGGAGACAGGTCGGCCGGAGGACGATGTATTGAATCGCGACGCAATTTGTGTGTTCCATCGTCATTAACAGGCTCTGAACCTTACAATTAACTGTCAGTTTTGCGTCGGATTCGAAAATCTCGACTCACAAGAGAACGACCATAAGGTGCCCGAGGCAGCACTAGACCCTTGGAGACAAGTCGGCTGGAGGACGATGTATTGAATCGCGACGCGATTTGTGTGTTCCTTCGTCATTAACAGGCTCTGAACGTTACAATTAACTGTCAGTTTTGCGTCGGATTCGAAAATCTAGACTCACAGGAGAACGACCATAAGGTGCCCGAGGGAGCAATAGACCCTTGGAGACAGGTCGGCCGGAGGACGATGTATTGAATCGCGACGGGATTTGTGTGTTCCATCGTCATTAAGAGGCTCTGAACGTTACAATTAACTGTCAGTTTTGTGTCGGATTCGAAAATCTAGAGTCAGAGGAGATCGACCATAAGGTGCCCGAGGCAGCAAAAGACTCTTGGAGACAGGTCGGCCGGAGGACGATGTATTGAATCGCGACGCAATTTGTGTGTTCCATCGTCATTAACAGGCTCTGAACCTTACAATTAACTGTCAGTTTTGCGTCGGGTTCGAAAATCTAGACTCACAGGAGATCGACCATAAGGTGCCCGAGGCAGCAATAGACCCTTGGAGACAGGTCGGCCGGATGACGATGTATTGAATCGCGACGGGATTTGTGTGTTCCATCGTCATTAACAGGCTCTGAACGTTACAATTAACTGTCAGTTTTGCGTCGGATTCGAAAATCTAGACTCACAGGAGATCGACCATAAGGTGCCCGAGGCAGCAATAGACCCTTGGAGATAGGTCGGCCGGAGGACGATGTATTGAATCGCGACGCGATTTGTGTGTTCCATTGTCATTAATTGGCTGTGAACGTTACAATTAACTGTCAGTTTTGCGTCGGATTCGAAAATCTAGACTCACAGGAGAACGACCATAAGGTGTCCGAGGCAGCACTAGACCCTTGGAGACAAGTCGGCTGGAGGACGATGTATTGAATCGCGACGAAATTTGTGTGTTCCATCGTCATTAACAGGCTCTGAACGTTACAATTAACTGTCAGTTTTGCGTCGGATTCGAAAATCTAGACTCACGGGAGAACGACCATAGGGTGCCCGAGGCAGCAATAGACCCTTGGAGACAGGTCGGCCGGAGGACGATGTATTGAATCGCGACGCAATTTGTGTGTTCCATTGTCATTAAGAGGCTCTGAACCTTACGACTAACTGTCAGTTTTGCGTCGCATTCGAAAATCTAGACTCACAGGAGAACGACAATAAGGTGCCCGAGGCAGCACTAGACCCTTGGAGACAAGTCGGCTGGAGGACGATGTATTGAATCGCGACGCGATTTGTGAGTTCCATAGTCATTTACAAGTTCTGAACGTTACAATTAACTGTCAGGTTTGCGTCGGATTCGAAAATCTAGACTCACAGGAGATCGACCATAAGGTGCCCGAGGCAGCAATAGACCCTTGGAGACAGGTCGGCCGGAGGACGATGTATTGAATCGCGACGCAATTTGTGTGTTCCATTGTCATTAAAAGGCTCTGAACGTTACAATTAACTGTCAGTTTTGCGTCGGATTCGAAAATCTAGACTCACAGAGGAACGACCATAAGGTGCCCGAGGCAGCACTAGACCCTTGGAGACAAATCGGCTGGAGGACGATGTATTGAATCGCGACGCGATTTGTGTGTTCCATCGTCATTAACAGGCTCTGAACGTTACAATTAACTGTCAGTTTTGCGTCGGATTCGAAATTCTACTCACAGGAGAACGACCATAAGGTGCCCGAGGCAGCAATAGACCCTTGGAGACAGGTCGGCCGGAGGACGATGTATTGAATCGCGACGGGATTTGTGTGTTCCATCGTCATTAACAGGCTCTGAACGTTACAATTAACTGTCAGTTTTGCGTCGGATTCGAAAATCTAGACTCACAGGAGATCGACCATAAGGTGCCCGAGGCAGCAATAGACCCTTGGAGACAGGTCGGCCGGCGGACGATGTATTGAATCGCGACGCGATTTGTGTGTTCCATCGTCATTAACAGGATCTGAACGTTACAATTAACTGTCAGTTATGCGTCGGTATCGAAAATCTAGACTCACAGGAGATCGACCATATGGTGCCGAGGCAGCAATAGACACTTGGAGACAGGTCGGCCGGAGGACGATGTATTGAATCGCGACGCAATTTGTGTGTTCCATCGTCATTAACAGGCTCTGAACCTTAGAATTAACTGTCAGTTTTGCGTCGGATTCGAAAATCTAGCCACACAGGAGATCGACCATAAGGTGCCCGAGGCAGCAATATACCCTTGGAGACAGGTCGGCCGGAGGACGATGTATTGAATCGCGACGCGATTTGTGTGTTCCATTGTCATTAATTGGCTGTGAACGTTACAATTAACTGTCAGTTTTGCGTCGGATTCGAAAATCTAGCCACACAGGAGATCGACCATAAGGTGCCCGAGGCAGCAATATACCCTTGGAGACAGGTCGGCCGGAGGACGATGTATTGAATCGCGACGCAATTTGTGTGTTCCATCGTCATTAACAGGCTCTGAACGTTACAATTAACTATCAGTTTTGCGTCGGATTCGAAAATCTAGACTCACAGGAGAACGACCATAAGGTGCCCGAGGCAGCAATAGACCCTTGGAGACAGGTCGGCCGGAGGACGATGTATTGAATCGCGACGAGATTTGTGTGTTCCATCGTCATTAACAGGCTCTGAACGTTACAATTAACTGTCAGTTTTGCGTCGGATTCGAAAATCTAGACTCACAGGAGATCGACCATAAGGTGCCCGAGGCAGCAATAGACCCTTGGAGACAGGTCGGCCGGAGGACGATGTATTGAATCGCGACGCAATTTGTGTGTTCCATCGTCATTAACAGGAACTGAACGTTACAATTAACTGCGTCGGATTCGAAATTCTAGATTCACAGGAGATCGACCATAAGGTGCCCGAGGCAGCAATAGACCCTTGGAGACAGGTCGGCCGGAGGACGATGTATTGAATCGCGACGCGATTTGTGTGTTCCATTGTCATTAAGAGCCTCTGAACCTTACAATTAACTGTCAGTTTTGCGTCGGATTCGAAAATCTAGACTCACAGGAGAACGACCATACGGTGTCCGAGGCAGCACTAGACCCTTGGAGACAAGTCGGCTGGAGGACGATGTATTGAATCGCGACGCAATTTGTGTGTTCCATCGTCAGGAAGAGGCTCTGAACGTTACAATTAACTGTCAGTTTTGCGTCGGATTCGAAAATCTAGACTCACAGGAGATCGACCATAAGGTGCTCGAGGCAGCAATAGACCCTTGGAGACAGATCGGCCGGAGGACGATGTATTGAATCGCGACGGGATTTGTGTGTTCCATCGTCATTAACAGGCTCTGAACGTTACAATTAACTGTCAGTTTTGCGTCGGATTCGAAAATCTAGACTCACAGGAGATCGACCATAAGGTGCCCGAGGTAGCAATAGACCCTTGGAGACAGGTCGGCCGGAGGACGATGTATTGAATCGCGACGCAATTTGTGTGTTCCATCGTCATTAAGAGGCTCTGAACCTTACGATTAACTGTCAGTTTTAAGTAGCATTCGAAAATCTAGACTCACAGGAGAACGACAATAAGGTGCCCGAGGCAGCACTAGACCCTTGGAGACAAGTCGGCTGGAGGACGATGTATTGAATCGCGACGCGATTTGTGTGTTCCATTGTCATTTACAGGCCCTGAACGTTACAATTAACTGTCAGGTTTGTGTCGGATTCGAAAATCTAGACTCACAGGAGATCGACCATAAGGTGCCCGAGGCAGCAATAGACCCTTGGAGACAGGTCGGCAGGAGGACGATGTATTGAATCGCGACGCGATTTGTGTGTTCCATCGTCATTAACAGGCTCTGAACGTTACAATTAACTGTCAGTTTTGCGTCGGATTCGAAAATCTAGACTCACAGGAGATCGACCATAAGGTGCCCGAGGCAGCAATAGACCCTTGGAGATAGGTCGGCCGGAGGACGATGTATTGAATCGCGACGCGATTTGTGTGTTCCATTGTCATTAATTGGCTGTGAACGTTACAATTAACTGTCAGTTTTGCGTCGGATTCGAAAATCTAGACTCACAGGAGAACGACCATAAGGTGTCCGAGGCAGCACTAGACCCTTGGAGACAAGTCGGCTGGAGGACGATGTATTGAATCGCGACGAAATTTGTGTGTTCCATCGTCATTAACAGGCTCTGAACGTTACAATTAACTGTCAGTTTTGCGTCGGATTCGAAAATCTAGACTCACAGGAGAACGACCATAAGGTGCCCGAGGCAGCAATAGGCTCTTGGAGACAGGTCGGCCGGAGGACGATGTATTGAATCGCGACGCAATTTGTGTGTTCCATCGTCATTAACAGGCTCTGAACCTTACAATTAACTGTCAGTTTTGCGTCGGATTCGAAAATCTCGACTCACAAGAGAACGACCATAAGGTGCCCGAGGCAGCACTAGACCCTTGGAGACAAGTCGGCTGGAGGACGATGTATTGAATCGCGACGCGATTTGTGTGTTCCTTCGTCATTAACAGGCTCTGAACGTTACAATTAACTGTCAGTTTTGCGTCGGATTCGAAAATCTAGACTCACAGGAGAACGACCATAAGGTGCCCGAGGGAGCAATAGACCCTTGGAGACAGGTCGGCCGGAGGACGACGTATTGAATCGCGACGGGATTTGTGTGTTCCATCGTCATTAAGAGGCTCTGAACGTTACAATTAACTGTCAGTTTTGTGTCGGATTCGAAAATCTAGAGTCAGAGGAGATCGACCATAAGGTGCCCGAGGCAGCAAAAGACTCTTGGAGACAGGTCGGCCGGAGGACGATGTATTGAATCGCGACGCAATTTGTGTGTTCCATCGTCATTAACAGGCTCTGAACCTTACAATTAACTGTCAGTTTTGCGTCGGGTTCGAAAATCTAGACTCACAGGAGATCGACCATAAGGTGCCCGAGGCAGCAATAGACCCTTGGAGACAGGTCGGCCGGAGGACGATGTATTGAATCGCGACGGGATTTGTGTGTTCCATCGTCATTAACAGGCTCTGAACGTTACAATTAACTGTCAGTTTTGCGTCGGATTCGAAAATCTAGACTCACAGGAGATCGACCATAAGGTGCCCGAGGCAGCAATAGACCCTTGGAGATAGGTCGGCCGGAGGACGATGTATTGAATTGGCTGTGAACGTTACAATTAACTGTCAGTTTTGCGTCGGATTCGAAAATCTAGACTCACAGGAGAACGACCATAAGGTGTCCGAGGCAGCACTAGACCCTTGGAGACAAGTCGGCTGGAGGACGATGTATTGAATCGCGACGAAATTTGTGTGTTCCATCGTCATTAACAGGCTCTGAACGTTACAATTAACTGTCAGTTTTGCGTCGGATTCGAAAATCTAGACTCACGGGAGAACGACCATAGGGTGCCCGAGGCAGCAATAGACCCTTGGAGACAGGTCGGCCGGAGGACGATGTATTGAATCGCGACGCAATTTGTGTGTTCCATTGTCATTAAGAGGCTCTGAACCTTACGACTAACTGTCAGTTTTGCGTCGCATTCGAAAATCTAGACTCACAGGAGAACGACAATAAGGTGCCCGAGGCAGCACTAGACCCTTGGAGACAAGTCGGCTGGAGGACGATGTATTGAATCGCGACGCGATTTGTGAGTTCCATAGTCATTTACAAGTTCTGAACGTTACAATTAACTGTCAGGTTTGCGTCGGATTCGAAAATCTAGACTCACAGGAGATCGACCATAAGGTGCCCGAGGCAGCAATAGACCCTTGGAGACAGGTCGGCCGGAGGACGATGTATTGAATCGCGACGCAATTTGTGTGTTCCATTGTCATTAAAAGGCTCTGAACGTTACAATTAACTGTCAGTTTTGCGTCGGATTCGAAAATCTAGACTCACAGAGGAACGACCATAAGGTGCCCGAGGCAGCACTAGACCCTTGGAGACAAATCGGCTGGAGGACGATGTATTGAATCGCGACGCGATTTGTGTGTTCCATCGTCATTAACAGGCTCTGAACGTTACAATTAACTGTCAGTTTTGCGTCGGATTCGAAATTCTACTCACAGGAGAACGACCATAAGGTGCCCGAGGCAGCAATAGACACTTGGAGACAGGTCGGCCGGAGGACGATGTATTGAATCGCGACGGGATTTGTGTGTTCCATCGTCATTAACAGGCTCTGAACGTTACAATTAACTGTCAGTTTTGCGTCGGATTCGAAAATCTAGACTCACAGGAGATCGACCATAAGGTGCCCGAGGCAGCAATAGACCCTTGGAGACAGGTCGGCCGGCGGACGATGTATTGAATCGCGACGCGATTTGTGTGTTCCATCGTCATTAACAGGATCTGAACGTTACAATTAACTGTCAGTTATGCGTCGGTATCGAAAATCTAGACTCACAGGAGATCGACCATATGGTGCCGAGGCAGCAATAGACACTTGGAGACAGGTCGGCCGGAGGACGATGTATTGAATCGCGACGCAATTTGTGTGTTCCATCGTCATTAACAGGCTCTGAACCTTAGAATTAACTGTCAGTTTTGCGTCGGATTCGAAAATCTAGACACACAGGAGATCGACCATAAGGTGCCCGAGGCAGCAATATACCCTTGGAGACAGGTCGGCCGGAGGACGATGTATTGAATCGCGACGCAATTTGTGTGTTCCATCGTCATTAACAGGCTCTGAACGTTACAATTAACTATCAGTTTTGCGTCGGATTCGAAAATCTAGACTCACAGGAGAACGACCATAAGGTGCCCGAGGCAGCAATAGACCCTTGGAGACAGGTCGGCCGGAGGACGATGTATTGAATCGCGTCGCAATTTGTGTGTTCCATTGTCATTAAGAGGTTCTGAACCTTACGATTAACTGTCAGTTTTGCGTCGGATTCGAAAATCTAGAGTCACAGGTGATCGACTATAAGGTGCCCGAGGCAGCAATAGACCCTTGGAGACAGGTCGGCCGGAGGACGATGTATTGAATCGCGACGCGATTTGTGTGTTCCATTGTCATTAATTGGCTCTGAACGTTACAATTAACTGTCAGTTTTGCGTCGGATTCGAAAATCTAGACTCACAGGAGAACGACCATAAGGTGTCCGAAGCAGCACTAGACCCTTGGAGACAGGTCGGCTGGAGGACGATGTATTGAATCGCGACGCAATTTGTGTGTTCCATCGTCATTAACAGGAACTGAACGTTACAATTAACTGCGTCGGATTCGAAATTCTAGATTCACAGGAGATCGACCATAAGGTGCCCGAGGCAGCAATAGACCCTTGGAGACAGGTCGGCCGGAGGACGATGTATTGAATCGCGACGCGATTTGTGTGTTCCATTGTCATTAAGAGCCTCTGAACCTTACAATTAACTGTCAGTTTTGCGTCGGATTCGAAAATCTAGACTCACAGGAGAACGACCATACGGTGTCCGAGGCAGCACTAGACCCTTGGAGACAAGTCGGCTGGAGGACGATGTATTGAATCGCGACGCAATTTGTGTGTTCCATCGTCAGGAAGAGGCTCTGAACGTTACAATTAACTGTCAGTTTTGCGTCGGATTCGAAAATCTAGACTCACAGGAGATCGACCATAAGGTGCTCGAGGCAGCAATAGACCCTTGGAGACAGATCGGCCGGAGGACGATGTATTGAATCGCGACGGGATTTGTGTGTTCCATCGTCATTAACAGGCTCTGAACGTTACAATTAACTGTCAGTTTTGCGTCGGATTCGAAAATCTAGACTCACAGGAGATCGACCATAAGGTGCCCGAGGTAGCAATAGACCCTTGGAGACAGGTCGGCCGGAGGACGATGTATTGAATCGCGACGCAATTTGTGTGTTCCATCGTCATTAAGAGGCTCTGAACCTTACGATTAACTGTCAGTTTTAAGTAGCATTCGAAAATCTAGACTCACAGGAGAACGACAATAAGGTGCCCGAGGCAGCACTAGACCCTTGGAGACAAGTCGGCTGGAGGACGATGTATTGAATCGCGACGCGATTTGTGTGTTCCATTGTCATTTACAGGCCCTGAACGTTACAATTAACTGTCAGGTTTGTGTCGGATTCGAAAATCTAGACTCACAGGAGATCGACCATAAGGTGCCCGAGGCAGCAATAGACCCTTGGAGACAGGTCGGCAGGAGGACGATGTATTGAATCGCGACGCGATTTGTGTGTTCCATCGTCATTAACAGGCTCTGAACGTTACAATTAACTGTCAGTTTTGCGTCGGATTCGAAAATCTAGACTCACAGGAGATCGACCATAAGGTGCCCGAGGCAGCAATAGACCCTTGGAGATAGGTCGGCCGGAGGACGATGTATTGAATCGCGACGCGATTTGTGTGTTCCATTGTCATTAATTGGCTGTGAACGTTACAATTAACTGTCAGTTTTGCGTCGGATTCGAAAATCTAGACTCACAGGAGAACGACCATAAGGTGTCCGAGGCAGCACTAGACCCTTGGAGACAAGTCGGCTGGAGGACGATGTATTGAATCGCGACGAAATTTGTGTGTTCCATCGTCATTAACAGGCTCTGAACGTTACAATTAACTGTCAGTTTTGTGTCGGATTCGAAAATCTAGAGTCAGAGGAGATCGACCATAAGGTGCCCGAGGCAGCAAAAGACTCTTGGAGACAGGTCGGCCGGAGGACGATGTATTGAATCGCGACGCAATTTGTGTGTTCCATCGTCATTAACAGGCTCTGAACCTTACAATTAACTGTCAGTTTTGCGTCGGATTCGAAAATGTAGACTCACAAGAGAACGATCATAAGGTGCCCGAGGCAGCACTAGACCCATGGAGACAAGTCGGCTGGAGGACGATGTATTGAATCGCGACGCGATTTGTGTGTTCCATCGTCATTAACAGGCTCTGAACGTTACAATCAACTGTCAGTTTTGCGTCGGATTCGAAAATCTAGACTCACCGGAGAACGACCATAAGGTGCCCGAGGCAGCAATAGACCCTTGGAGACAGGTCGGCCGGAGGACGATGTATTGAATCGCGACGCAATTTGTGTGTTCCATCGTCATTAACAGGCTCTGAACGTTACAATTAACTGTCAGATTTGCGTCGGATTCGAAAATCTAGACTCACAGGAGAACGACCATAATAAGGTGCCCGAGGCAGCAATAGACCCTTGGAGACAGGTCGGCCGGAGGACGATGTATTGAATCGCGACGCAATTTGTGTGTTCCATCGTCATGAACAGGCTCTGAACCTTACAATTAACTGTCAGTTTTGCGTCGGATTCGATAATCTAGAGTCACAGGAGATCGACCATAAGGTGCCCGAGGCAGCAATAGACCCTTGGAGACAGGCCGGCCGGAGGACGATGTATTGAATCGCGACGCGATTTGTGTGTTCCATCGTCATTAACAGGCTCTGAACGTTACAATTAACTGTCAGTTTTGCGTCGGATTCGAAAATCTAGATTCACAGGAGATCGACCATAAGGTGCCCGAGGCAGCAATTGACCCTTGGAGACAGGTCGGCCGGAGGACGATGTATTGAATCGCGACGGGATTTGTGTGTTCCATCGTCATTAACAGGCTCTGAACGTTACAATTAACTGTCAGTTTTGCGTCGGATTCGAAAATCTAGACTCACAGGAGATCGACCATAAGGTGCCCGAGGCAGCAATAGACCCTTGGAGACAGGTCGGCCGGAGGACGATGTATTGAATCGCGACGCAATTTGTGTGTTCCATCGTCATTAACAGGCTCTGAACATTACAATTAACTATCAGTTTTGCGTCGGATTCGAAAATCTAGACCCACACGAGAACGACCATAAGGTGCCCGAGGCAGCATTAGACCCTTGGAGACAGGTCGGCCGGAGGACGATGTATTGAATCGCGACGCAATTTGTGTGTTCCATTGTCATTAAGAGGCTCTGAACCTTACGATTAACTGCCAGTTTTGCGTCGCATTCGAAAATCTAGACTCACAGGAGAACGACAATAAGGTGCCCGAGGCAGCACTAGACCCTTGGAGACAAGTCGGCTGGAGGACGATGTATTGAATCGCGACGCGATTTGTGTGTTCCATTGTCATTTACAGGCTCTGAACGTTACAATTAACTGTCAGGTTTGCGTCGGATTCGAAAATCTAGACTCACAGGAGATCGACCATAAGGTGCCCGAGGCAGCAATAGACCCTTGGAGACAGGTCGGCCGGAGGACGATGTATTGAATCGCGACGCAATTTGTGTGTTCCATCGTCATGAACAGGCTCTGAACGTTACAATTAACTGTCAGTTTTGCGTCGGATTCGAAAATCTAGACTCACAGGAGATCGACCATAAGGTGCCCGAGGCAGCAATAGACCCTTGGAGACAGGTCGGCCGGAGGACGATGTATTGAATCGCGACGCAATTTGTGTGTTCCATCGTCATTAACAGGCTCTGAACATTACAATTAACTATCAGTTTTGCGTCGGATTCGAAAATCTAGACCCACACGAGAACGACCATAAGGTGCCCGAGGCAGCATTAGACCCTTGGAGACAGGTCGGCCGGAGGACGATGTATTGAATCGCGACGCAATTTGTGTGTTCCATTGTCATTAAGAGGCTCTGAACCTTACGATTAACTGCCAGTTTTGCGTCGCATTCGAAAATCTAGACTCACAGGAGAACTACAATAAGGTGCCCGAGGCAGCACTAGACCCTTGGAGACAAGTCGGCTGGAGGACGATGTATTGAATCGCGACGCGATTTGTGTGTTCCATTGTCATTTACAGGCTCTGAACGTTACAATTAACTGTCAGGTTTGCGTCGGATTCGAAAATCTAGACTCACAGGAGATCGACCATAAGGTGCCCGAGGCAGCAATAGACCCTTGGAGACAGGTCGGCCGGAGGACGATGTATTGAATCGCGACGCAATTTGTGTGTTCCATTGTCATTAAGAGGCTCTGAACGTTACAATTAACTGTCAGTTTTGCGTCGGATTCGAAAATCTAGACTCACAGAGGAACGACCATAAGGTGCCCGAGGCAGCACTAGACCCTTGGAGACAAATCGGCTGGAGGACGATGTATTGAATCGCGACGCGATTTGTGTGTTCCATCGTCATTTTCAGGCTCTGAACGTTACAATTAACTGTCAGTTTTGCGTCGGATTCGAAAATCTAGACTCACAGGAGATCGACCATAAGGTGCCCGAGGCAGCAATAGACCCTTGGAGACAGGACGGCCGGAGGACGATGTATTGAATCGCGACGGGATTTGTGTGTTCCATCGTCATTAACAGGCTCTGAACGTTACAATTAACTGTCAGTTTTGCGTCGGATTCGAAAATCTATACTCACAGGAGATCGACCATAAGGTGCCCGAGGCAGCAATAGACTCTTGGAGACAGGTCGACCGGAGGACGATGTATTGAATCGCGACGGGATTTGTGTGTTCCATCGTCATTAACAGGCTCTGAACCTTACAATTAACTGTCAGTTTTGCGTCGGATTCGAAAATCTAGACTCACAAGAGAACGACCATAAGGTGCCCGAGGCAGCACTAGACCCTTGGAGACAAGTCGGCTGGAGGACGATGTATTGAATCGCGACGCGATTTGTGTGTTCCATCGTCATTAACAGGCTCTGAACGTTACAATTAACTGTCAGTTTTGCGTCGGATTCGAAAATCTAGACTCACAGGAGATCGACCATAAGGTGCCCGAGGCAGCAATAGACCCTTGGAGACAGGTCGGCCGGAGGACGATGTATTGAATCGCGACGCAATTTGTGTGTTCCATTGTCATTAAGAGGCTCTGAACCTTACAATTAACTGTCAGTTTTGCGTCGGATTCGAAAATCTAGACTCACAGAGGAACGACCATAAGGTGCCCGAGGCAGCACTAGACCCTTGGAGACAAATCGGCTGGAGGACGATGTATTGAATCGCGACGCGATTTGTGTGTTCCATCGTCATTTTCAGGCTCTGAACGTTACAATTAACTGTCAGTTTTGCGTCGGATTCGAAAATCTAGACTCACAGGAGATCGACCATAAGGTGCCCGAGGCAGCAATAGACCCTTGGAGACAGGTCGGCCGGATGATGATGTATTGAATCGCGACGGGATTTGTGTGTTCCATCGTCATTAACAGGCTCTGAACGTTACAATGA
Source organism: Schistocerca nitens (assembly GCF_023898315.1). Lineage (NCBI taxonomy): Eukaryota > Metazoa > Arthropoda > Insecta > Orthoptera > Acrididae > Schistocerca > Schistocerca nitens. The sequence continues at coordinate 1,196,266,230 of NC_064615.1, read as the reverse complement.
ACTGTCAGTTTTGCGTCGGATTCGAAAATCTCGACTCACAGGAGATCGACCATAAGGTGCCCGAGGCAGCAATAGACTCTTGGAGACAGGTCGGCCGGAGGACGATGTATTGAATCGCGACGCAATTTGTGTGTTCCATCGTCATTAACAGGCTCTGAACCTTACAATTAACTGTCAGTTTTGCGTCGGATTCGAAAATCTAGACTCACAAGAGAACGACCATAAGGTGCCCGAGGCAGCACTAGACCCTTGGAGACAAGTCGGCTGGAGGACGATGTATTGAATCGCGACGCGATTTGTGTATTCCTTCGTCATTAACAGGCTCTGAACCTTACAATCAACAGTCAGTCTTGCGTCGGATTCGAAAATCTAGACTCACAGGAGATCGACCATAAGGTGCCCGAGGCAGCAATAGACCTTTGGAGACAGGTCGGCCGGAGGACGATGTATTGAATCGCGACGGGTTTTGTGTGTTCCATCGTCATTAACAGGCTCTGAACGTTACAATTAACTGTCAGTTTTGCGTCGGATTCGAAAATCTAGACTCACAGCAGATCGACCATAAGGTGCCGGAAGCAGCACTAGACCCTTGGAGACAAGTCGGCTGGAGGACGATGTATTGAATCGCGACGCAGTTTGTGTGTTCCATCGTCATTAACAGGCTCTGAACGTTACATTTAAATGCGTCGGATTCGAAATTCTAGACTCACAGGAGATCGACCATAAGGTGCCCGAGGCAGCAATAGACCCTTGGAGACAGGTCGGCCGGAGGACGATGTATTGAATCGCGACGCGATTTGTGTGTTCCATTGTCATTAAGAGGCTCTGAACATTACAATTAACTGTCAGTTTTGCGTCGGATTCGAAAATCTAGACTCACAGGAGAACGACCATAAGATGCCCGAGGCAGGGACAAATCGGCTGGAGGACGATGTATTGAATCGCGACGCGATTTGTGTGTTCCATCGTCATTAACAGGCTCTGAACGTTACAATTAACTGTCAGGTTTGCGTCGGATTCGAAAATCTAGACTCACAGGAGATCGACCATAAGGTGCCCGAGGCAGCAATAGACCTTTGGAGACAGGTCGGCCGGAGGACGATGTATTCAATCGCGACGCAATTTGTGTGTTCCATAGTCATTAAGAGGCTCTGAACCTTACAATTAACTGTCAGTTTTGCGTCGGATTCGAAAATCTAGACTCATAGGAGATCGACCATAAGGTGCCCGAGGCAGCAATAGACCTTTGGAGGCAGGTCGGCCGGAGGACGATGTATTGAATCGCGACGCGATTTGTGTGTTCCATTGTCATTAAGTGGCTCTGAACCTTCCAATTAACTGTCAGTTTTGCGTCGGATTCGAATATCTAGACTCACAGGAGAACGACCATAAGGTGTCCGAGGCAGCACTAGACCCTTGGAGACAAGTCGGCTGGAGGACGATGTATTGAATCGCGATGCAGTTTGTGTGTTCCATCGTCATTAACAGGCTCTGAACGTTACATTTAAATGCGTCGGATTCGAAATTCTATACTCACAGGAGATCGACCATAAGGTGCCCGAGGCAGCAATAGACCCTTGGAGACAGGTCGGCAGGAGGACGATGTATTGAATCGCGACGCGATTTGTGTGTTCCATCGTCATTAACAGGCTCTGAACGTTACAATTAACTGTCAGTTTTGCGTCGGATTCGAAAATCTAGACTCACAGGAGATCGACCATAAGGTGCCCGAGGCAGCAATAGACCCTTGGAGGCAGGTCGGCCGGAGGACGATGTATTGAATCGCGACGCGATTTGTGTGTTCCATTGTCATTAAGAGGCTCTGAACCTTACAATTAACTGTCAGTTTTGCGTCGGATTCGAAAATCTAGACCCACAGGAGATCGACCATAAGGTGCCCGAGGCAGCAATAGACCCTTGGAGACAGGTCGGCCGGAGGACGATGTATTGAATCGCGACGCGATTTGTGTGTTCCATTGTCATTAAGAGGCTCTGAACATTACAATTAACTGTCAGTTTTGCGTCGGATTCGAAAATCTAGACTCACAGGAGAACGACCATAAGATGCCCGAGGCAGAGACAAATCGGCTGGAGGACGATGTATTGAATCGCGACGCGATTTGTGTGTTCCATCGTCATTAACAGGCTCTGAACCTTACAATTAACTGTCAGTTTTGCGTCGGATTCGAAAATCTAGACTCACAGGAGATCGACCATAAGGTGCCCGAGGCAGCAATAGACCGTTGAAGACAGGTCGGCCGGAGGACGATGTATTGAATCGCGACGCGATTTGTGTTCCATCGTCATTTTCAGGCTCTGAACGTTACAATTAACTGTCAGTTTTGCGTCGGATTCGAAAATCTAGACTCACAGGAGATCGACCATAAGGTGCCCGAGGCAGCAATAGACCCTTGGAGACAGGTCGGCCGGAGGACGATGTATTGAATCGCGACGGGATTTGTGTGTTCCATCGTCATTAACAGGCTCTGAACATTACAATTAACTGTCAGTTTTGCGTCGGATTCGAAAATCTAGACTCACAGGAGATCGACCATAAGGTGCCCGAGGCAGCAATAGACTCTTGGAGACAGGTCGGCCGGAGGACGATGTATTGAATCGCGACGCAATTTGTGTGTTCCATCGTCATTAACAGGCTCTGAACCTTACAATTAACTGTCAGTTTTGCGTCGGATCCGAAAATCTAGACTCACAGGAGAACGACCATAAGGTGTCCGAGGCAGCACTAGACCCTTGGAGACAAGTCGGCTGGAGGACAATGTATTGAATCGCGACGCAATTTGTGTGTTCCATCGTCATTAACAGGCTCTGAACGTTACAATTAACTGTCAGGTTTGCGTCTGATTCGAAAATCTAGACTCACAGGAGATCGACCATAAGGTGCCCGAGGCAGCAATAGACCTTTGGAGACAGGTCGGCCGGAGGACGATGTATTCAATCGCGACGCAATTTGTGTGTTCCATAGTCTTTAAGAGGCTCTGAACCTTACAATTAACTGTCAGTTTTGCGTCGGATTCGAAAATCTAGACTCACAGGAGATCGACCATAAGGTGCCCGAGGCAGCAATAGACCTTTGGAGACAGGTCGGCCGGAGGACGATGAATTGAATCGCGACGGGTTTTGTGTGTTCCATCGTCATTAACAGGCTCTGAACGTTACATTTAAATGCGTCGGATTCGAAATTCTAGACTCACAGGAGATCGACCATAAGGTGCCCGAGGCAGCAATAGACCCTTGGAGACAGGTCGGCCGGAGGACGATGTATTGAATCGCGACGCGATTTGTGTGTTCCATTGTCATGAAGAGGCTCTGAACCTTACAATTAACTGTCAGTTTTGCGTCGGATTCGAAAATCTAGACTCACAGGAGAACGACCATACGGTGTCCGAGGCAGCACTAGACCCTTGGAGACAAGTCGGCTGGAGGACGATGTATTGAATCGCGACGCAATTTGTGTGTTCCATCGTCATTAACAGGCTCTGAACGTTACAATTAACTGTCTGTTTTGCGTCCGATTCGAAAATCTAGACTCACAGGAGATCGACCATAAGGTGCCCGAGGCAGCAATAGACCCTTGGAGACAGGTCGGCCGGAGGACGATGTATTGAATCGCGACGCGATTTGTGTGTTCCATTGTCATTAAGAGGCTCTGAACATTACAATTAACTGTCAGTTTTGCGTCGGATTCGAAAATCTAGACTCACAGGAGAACGACCATAAGATGCCCGAGGCAGGGACAAATCGGCTGGAGGACGATGTATTGAATCGCGACGCGATTTGTGTGTTCCATCGTCATTAACATTCTCTGAACCTTACAATTAACTGTCAGTTTTGCGTCGGATTCGAAAATCTAGACTCACAGGAGATCGACCATAAGGTGCCCAGGCAGCAATAGACCGTTGAAGACAGGTCGGCCGGAGGACGATGTATTGAATCGCGACGCGATTTGTGTGTTCCATTGTCATTAAGAGGCTCTGAACATTACAATTAACTGTCAGTTTTGCGTCGGATTCGAAAATCTAGACTCACAGGAGAACGACCATAAGATGCCCGAGGCAGAGACAAATCGGCTGGAGGACGATGTATTGAATCGCGACGCGATTTGTGTGTTCCATCGTCATTAACAGGCTCTGAACCTTACAATTAACTGTCAGTTTTGCGTCGGATTCGAAAATCTAGACTCACAGGAGATCGACCATAAGGTGCCCGAGGCAGCAATAGACCGTTGAAGACAGGTCGGCCGGAGGACGATGTATTGAATCGCGACGCGATTTGTGTTCCATCGTCATTTTCAGGCTCTGAACGTTACAATTAACTGTCAGTTTTGCGTCGGATTCGAAAATCTAGACTCACAGGAGATCGACCATAAGGTGCCCGAGGCAGCAATAGACCCTTGGAGACAGGTCGGCCGGAGGACGATGTATTGAATCGCGACGGGATTTGTGTGTTCCATCGTCATTAACAGGCTCTGAACATTACAATTAACTGTCAGTTTTGCGTCGGATTCGAAAATCTAGACTCACAGGAGATCGACCATAAGGTGCCCGAGGCAGCAATAGACTCTTGGAGACAGGTCGGCCGGAGGACGATGTATTGAATCGCGACGCAATTTGTGTGTTCCATCGTCATTAACAGGCTCTGAACCTTACAATTAACTGTCAGTTTTGCGTCGGATCCGAAAATCTAGACTCACAGGAGAACGACCATAAGGTGTCCGAGGCAGCACTAGACCCTTGGAGACAAGTCGGCTGGAGGACAATGTATTGAATCGCGACGCAATTTGTGTGTTCCATCGTCATTAACAGGCTCTGAACGTTACAATTAACTGTCAGGTTTGCGTCGGATTCGAAAATCTAGACTCACAGGAGATCGACCATAAGGTGCCCGAGGCAGCAATAGACCTTTGGAGACAGGTCGGCCGGAGGACGATGTATTCAATCGCGACGCAATTTGTGTGTTCCATAGTCTTTAAGAGGCTCTGAACCTTACAATTAACTGTCAGTTTTGCGTCGGATTCGAAAATCTAGACTCACAGGAGATCGACCATAAGGTGCCCGAGGCAGCAATAGACCTTTGGAGACAGGTCGGCCGGAGGACGATGTATTGAATCGCGACGGGTTTTGTGTGTTCCATCGTCATTAACAGGCTCTGAACGTTACATTTAAATGCGTCGGATTCGAAATTCTAGACTCACAGGAGATCGACCATAAGGTGCCCGAGGCAGCAATAGACCCTTGGAGACAGGTCGGCCGGAGGACGATGTATTGAATCGCGACGCGATTTGTGTGTTCCATTGTCATGAAGAGGCTCTGAACCTTACAATTAACTGTCAGTTTTGCGTCGGATTCGAAAATCTAGACTCACAGGAGAACGACCATACGGTGTCCGAGGCAGCACTAGACCCTTGGAGACAAATCGGCTGGAGGACGATGTATTGAATCGCGACGCGATTTGTGTGTTCCATCGTCATTAACATTCTCTGAACCTTACAATTAACTGTCAGTTTTGCGTCGGATTCGAAAATCTAGACTCACAGGAGATCGACCATAAGGTGCCCAGGCAGCAATAGACCGTTGAAGACAGGTCGGCCGGAGGACGATGTATTGAATCGCGACGCGATTTGTGTGTTCCATCGTCATTTTCAGGCTCTGAACGTTACAATTAACTGTCAGTTTTGCGTCGGATTCGAAAATCTAGACTCACAGGAGATCGACCATAAGGTGCCCGAGGCAGCAATAGACCCTTGGAGACAGGTCGGCCGGAGGACGATGTATTCAATCGCGACGCAATTTGTGTGTTCCATCGTCATTAACAGGCTCTGAACGTTACAATTAACTGTCAGTTTTGCGTCGGATTCGAAAACCTAGACTCACAGGAGATCGACCATAAGGTGCCCGAGGCAGCAATAGACTCGTGGAGACAAATCGGCCGGAGGACGATGTATTGAATCGCGACGCAATTTGTGTGTTCCATCGTCATTAACAGGCTCTGAACCTTACAATTAACTGTCAGTTTTGCGTCGTATCCGAAAATCTAGACTCACAAGAGAACGACCATAAGGTGCCCGAGGCAGCACTAGACCCTTGGAGACAGGTCGGCTGGAGGGCGATGTATTGAATCGCGAAGCGATTTGTGTGTTCCATCGTCATTAACAGGCTCTGAACGTTACCATGAACTGTCAGTTTTGCGTCGGATACGAAAATCTAGACTCACAGGAGATCGACCATAAGGTGCCCGAGGCAGCAATAGACCCTTGGAGACAGGTCGGCCGGAGGACGATGTATTGAATCGCGACGGGATTTGTGTGTTCCATCGTCATTAAGCGGCTCTGAACGTTACAATTAACTGTCAGTTTTGCGTCGGATTCGAAAATCTAGACTCACAGGAGATCGACCATAAGGTGCCCGAGGCAGCAATAGACTCTTGGAAACAGGTCGGCCGGAGGACGCTGTATTGAATCGCGACGCAATTTGTGTGTTCCATCGTCATTAACAGGCTCTGAACCTTACAATTAACTGTCAGTTTTGCGTCGGATTCGAAAATGTAGACTCACAAGAGAACGATCATAAGGTGCCCAAGGCAGCACTAGACCCTTGGAGACAAGTCGGCTGGAGGACGATGTATTCAATCGCGACGCGATTTGTGTGTTCCATCGTCATTAACAGGCTCTGAACGTTACAATCAACTGTCAGTTTTGCGTCGGATTCGAAAATCTAGACTCACCGGAGAACGACCATAAGGTGCCCGAGGCAGCAATAGACCCTTGGAGACAGGTCGGCCGGAGGACGATGTATTGAATCGCGACGCAATTTGTGTGTTCCATCGTCATTAACAGGCTCTGAACGTTACAATTAACTGTCAGATTTGCGTCGGATTCGAAAATCTAGACTCACAGGAGAACGACCATAAGGTGCCCGAGGCAGCAATAGACCCTTGGAGACGGGTCGGCCGGAGGACGATGTATTGAATCGCGACGCAATTTGTGTGTTCCATTGTCATTAAGAGGCTCTGAACCTTACAATTAACTGTCAGTTTTGCGTCGGATTCGAAAATCTAGACTCACAGGAGAACGACCATACGGTGCCCGAGGCAGCAATAGACCCTTGGAGACAAGTCGGCCGGAGGACGATGTATTGAATCGCGACGCGATTTGTGTGTTCCCTCGTCATTAACAGGCTCTGAACGTTACAATCAACTGTTAGTTTTGCGTCGGATTCGAAACTCTAGACTCACAGGAGAACGACCATAAGGTGCCCGAGGCAGCAATAGACCCTTGGAGTCAGGTCGGCCGGAGGACGATGTATTGAATCGCGACGCAATTTGTGTGTTCCATCCTCATTAACAGGCCCTGAACGTTACAATTAACTGTCAGTTTTGCTTCGGATTCGAAAATCTAGACTCACAAGAGAACGACCATAAGGTGCCCGAGGCAGCACTAGACCCTTGGAGACAAGTCGGCTGGAGGACGATGTATTGAATCGCGACGCGATTTGTGTGTTCCATCGTCATTAACAGGCTCTGAACGTTACAATTAACTGTCAGTTTTGCGTCGGATTCGAAAATCTAGACTCACAGCAGAACGACCATAAGGTGCCCGAGGGAGCAATAGACCCTTGGAGACAGGTCGGCCGGAGGACGATGTATTGAATCGCGACGCAATTTGTGTGTTCCATCGTCATTAACAGGCTCTGAACGTTACAATTAACTGTCAGTTTTGCGTCGGATTCGAAAATCTAGACTCACAGGCGATCGACCATAAGGTGCCCGAGGCAGCACTAGACCCTTGGAGACAAGTCGGCTGGAGGACGATGTATTGAATCGCGACGCGATTTGTGTGTTCCATCGTCATTAACAGGCTCTGAACGTTACAATTAACTGTCAGTTTTGCGTCGGATTCGAAAATCTAGACTCACAGCAGAACGACCATAAGGTGCCCGAGGGAGCAATAGACCCTTGGAGACAGGTCGGCCGGAGGACGATGTATTGAATCGCGACGCAATTTGTGTGTTCCATCGTCATGAACAGGCTCTGAACCGTACAATTAACTGTCAGTTTTGTGTCGGATTCGAAAATCTAGAGTCACAGGAGATCGACCATAAGGTGCCCGAGGCAGCAATAGACCCTTGGAGACAGGCCGGCCGGAGGACGATGTATTGAATCGCGACGCGATTTGTGTGTTCCATCGTCATTAACAGGCTCTGAACGTTACAATTAACTGTCAGTTTTGCGTCGGATTCGAAAATCTAGACTCACAGGCGATCGACCATAAGGTGCCCGAGGCAGCAATAGACCCTTGGAGACAGTTCGGCCGGAGGACGATGTATTGAATCGCGACGGGATTTGTGTGTTCCATCGTCATTAACAGGCTCTGAACGTTACAATTAACTGTCAGTTTTGCGTCGGATTCGAAAATCTAGACTCACAGGAGAACGACCATAAGGTGCCCGAGGCAGCAATAGACCCTTGGAGACAGGTCGGCCGGAGGACGATGTATTGAATCGCGACGCAATTTGTGTGTTCCATCGTCATTAACAGGCTCTGAACATTACAATTAACTATCAGTTTTGCGTCGGATTCGAAAATCTAGACTCACAGGAGAACGACCATAAGGTGCCCGAGGCAGCATTAGACCCTTGGAGACAGGTCGGCCGGAGGACGATGTATTGAATCGCGACGCAATTTGTGTGTTCCATTGTCATTAAGAGGCTCTGAACCTTGCGATTAACTGTTAGTTTTGCGTCGCATTCGAAAATCTAGACTCACAGGAGAACGACAATAAGGTGCCCGAGGCAGCACTAGACCCTTGGAGACAAGTCGGCTGGAGGACGATGTATTGAATCGCGACGCGATTTGTGTGTTCCATTGTCATTTACAGGCTCTGAACGTTACAATTAACTGTCAGGTTTGCGTCGGATTCGAAAATCTAGACTCACAGGAGATCGACCATAAGGTGCCCGAGGCAGCAATAGACCCTTGGAGACAGGTAGGCCGGAGGACGATGTATTGAATCGCGACGCAATTTGTGTGTTCCATTTTCATTAAGAGGCTCTGAACCTTACAATTAACTGTCAGTTTTGCGTCGGATTCGAAAATCTAGACTCACAGGAGATCGACCATAAGGTGCCCGAGACAGCACTAGACCCTTGGAGACAAGTCGGCTGGAGGACGATGTATTGAATCGCGACGCGATTTGTGTGTTCCATCGTCATTAACAGGCTCTGAACGTTACAATCAACTGTCAGTTTTGCGTCGGATTCGAAAATCTAGACTCACAGGAGATCGACCATAAGGTGCCCGAGGCAGCAATAGACCCTTGGAGACAGGTCGGCCGGAGGACGATGTATTGAATCTTGACGGGATTTGTGTGTTCCATCGTCATTAACAGGCTCTGAACGTTACAATTAACTGACAGTTTTGCGTCGGATTCGAAAATCTAGACTCACAGGAGATCGACCATAAGGTGCCCGAGGCAGCAATAGGCTCTTGGAGACAGGTCGGCCGGAGGACGATGTATTGAATCGCGACGCAATTTGTGTGTTCCATCGTCATTAACAGGCTCTGAACCTTACAATTAACTGTCAGTTTTGCGTCGGATACGAAAATCTAGACTCACAAGAGAACGACCATAAGGTGCCCGAGGCAGCACTAGACCCTTGGAGACAAGTCGGCTGGAGGACGATGTATTGAATCGCGACGCGATTTGTGTGTTCTTTCGTCATTAACAGGCTCTGAACGTTACAATTAACTGTCAGTTTTGCGTCGGATTCGAAAATCTAGACTCACAGGAGATCGACCATAAGGTGCCCGAGGCAGCAATAGACCCTTGGAGACAGGTCGGCCGGATGACGATGTATTGAATCGCGACGGGATTTGTGTGTTCCATCGTCATTAACAGGCTCTGAACGTTACAATTAACTGTCAGTTTTGCGTCGGATTCGAAAATCTAGACTCACAGGAGATCGACCATAAGGTGCCCGAGGCAGCAATAGACTCTTGGAGACAGGTCGGCCGGAGGACGATGTATTGAATCGCGACGCAATTTGTGTGTTCCATCGTCATTAACAGGCTCTGAACCTTACAATTAACTGTCAGTTTTGCGTCGGATTCGAAAATCTAGACTCACAAGAGAACGACCATAAGGTGCCCGAGGCAGCACTAGACCCTTGGAGACAAGTTGGCTGGAGGACGATGTATTGAATCGCGACGCGATTTGTGTGTTCCATCGTCATTAACAGGCTCTGAACGTTACAATCAACTGTCAGTTTTGCGTCGAATTCGAAAATCTAGACTCACAGGAGATCGACCATAAGGTGCCCGAGGCAGCAATAGACCCTTGGAGACAGGTCGGCCGGAGGACGATGTATTGAATCGCGACGGGATTTGTGTGTTCCATCGTCATTAACAGGCTCTGAACGTTACAATTAACTGTCAGTTTTGCGTCGGATTCGAAAATCTAGACTCACAGGAGATCGACCATAAGGTGCCCGAGGCAGCAATAGGCTCTTGGAGACAGGTCGGCCGGAGGACGATGTATTGAATCGCGACGCAATTTGTGTGTTCCATCGTCATTAACAGGCTCTGAACCTTACAATTAACTGTCAGTTTTGCGTCGGATTCGAAAATCTAGACTCACAAGAGAATGACCATAAGGTGCCCGAGGCAGCACTAGACCCTTGGAGACAAGTCGGCTGGAGGACGATGTATTGAATCGCGACGCGATTTGTGTGTTCCTTCGTCATTAACAGGCTCTGAACGTTACAATCAACTGTCAGTTTGGCGTCGGATTCGAAACTCTAGGCTCACAGGAGAACGACCATAAGGTGCCCGAGGCAGCAATAGACCCTTGGAGTCAGGTCGGCCGGAGGACGATGTATTGAATCGCGACGCAATTTGTGTGTTCCATCGTCATTAACAGGCTCTGAACGTTACAATTAACTGTCAGTTTTGCGTCGGATTCGAAAATCTAGACTCACAGGAGAACGACCATAAGGTGCCCGAGGGAGCAATAGACCCTTGGAGACAGGTCGGCCGGAGGACGATGTATTGAATCGCGACGCAATTTGTGTGTTCCATCGTCATGAACAGGCTCTGAACCGTACAATTAACTGTCAGTTTTGTGTCGGATTCGAAAATCTAGAGTCAGAGGAAATCGACCATAAGGTGCCCGAGGCAGCAATAGACCCTTGGAGACAGGCCGGCCGGAAGACGATGTATTGAATCGCGACGCGATTTGTGTGTTCCATCGTCATTAACAGGCTCTGAACGTTACAATTAACTGTCAGTTTTGCGTCGGATTCGAAAATCTGGACTCACAGGAGATCGACCATAAGGTGCCCGAGGCAGCAATAGACCCTTGGAGACAGGTCTGCCGGAGGACGATGTATTGAATCGCGACGCGATTTGTGTGTTCCATCGTCATTAACAGGCTCTGAACGTTACAATTAACTGTCAGTTTTGCGTCGGATTCGAAAATCTAGACTCACAGGAGAACGACCATAAGGTGCCCGAGGCAGCAATAGACCCTTGGAGACAGGTCTGCCGGAGGACGATGTATTGAATCGCGACGCAATTTGTGTGTTCCATTGTCATTAACAGGCTCTGAACATTACAATTAACTATCAGTTTTGCGTCGGATTCGAAAATCTAGACTCACAGGAGAACGACCATAAGGTGCCCGAGGCAGCAATAGACCCTTGGAGACAGGTCGGCCGGAGGACGATGTATTGAATCGCGACGCAATTTGTGTGTTCCATTGTCATTAAGAGGCTCTGAACCTTACGATTAACTGCCAGTTTTGCGTCGCATTCGAAAATCTAGAATCACAGGAGAACGACAATAAGGTGCCCGAGGCAGCACTAGACCCTTGGAGACAAATGGGCTGGAGGACGATGTATTGAATCGCGACGCGATTTGTGTGTTCCATCGTCATTAACAGGCTCTGAACGTTACAATCAACTGTCAGTTTTGCGTCGGATTCGAAAATCTAGACTCACAGGAGAACGACCATAAGGTGCCCGAGGCAGCAATAGACCCTTGGAGACAGGTCGGCCGGAGGACGATGTATTGAATCGCGACGCAATTTGTGTGTTCCATCGTCATGAACAGGCTCTGAACGTTACAATTAACTGTCAGTTTTGCGTCGGATTCGAAAATCTAGACTCACCGGAGATCGACAATAAGGTGCCCGAGGCAGCAATAGACCCTTGGAGACAGGTCGGCCGGAGGACGATGTATTGAATCGCGACGCAATTTGTGTGTTCCATCGTCATTAACAGGCTCTGAACGTTACAATTAACTATCAGGTTTGGGTCGGATTCGAAAATCTAGACTCACAGGAGAACGACCATAAGGTGCCCGAGGCAGCAATAGACCCTTGGAGACAGGTCGGCCGGAGGACGATGTATTGAATCGCGACGCAATTTGTGTGTTCCATTGTCATTAAGAGGCTCTGAACCTTACGATTAACTGCCAGTTTTGCGTCGCATTCGAAAATCTAGACTCACAGGAGAACAACAATAAGGTGCCCGAGGCAGCACTAGACCCTTGGAGACAGGTCGGCCGGAGGACGATGTATTGAATCGCGACGCAATTTGTGTGTTCCATTATCATTAAGAGGCTCTGAACCTTACAATTAACTGTCAGTTTTGCGTCGGATTCGAAAATGTAGACTCACAGAGGAACGACCATAAGATGCCCGAGGCAGCACTAGACCCTTGGAGACAAATCGGCTGGCGGACGATGTATTGAATCGCGACGCGATTTGTGTGTTCCATCGTCATTAACAGGCTCTGAACGTTACAATTAACTGTCAGTTTTGCGTCGGATTCGAAAATCTAGACTCACAGGAGAACGACCATAAGGTGCCCGAGGGAGCAATAGACCCTTGGAGACAGGTCGGTCGGAGGACGATGTATTGAATCGCGACGCAATTTGTGTGTTCCATCGTCATGAACAGGCTCTGAACCTTACAATTAACTGTCAGTTTTGCGTCGGATTCGAAAATCTAGAGTCACAGGAGATCGACCATAAGGTGCCCGAGGCAGCAATAGACCCTTGGAGACAGGTCGGCCGGAGGACGATGTATTGAATCGCGACGCGATTTGTGTGTTCCATCGTCATTAACAGGCTCTGAACGTTACAATTAACTGTCAGTTTTGCGTCGGATTCGAAAATCTAGACTCACAGGAGATCGACCATAAGGTGCCCGAGGCAGCAATAGACCCTTGGAGACAGGTCGGCCGGAGGACGATGTATTGAATCGCGACGGGATTTGTGTGTTCCATCGTCATTAACAGGCTCTGAACGTTACAATTAACTGTCAGTTTTGCGTCGGATTCGAAAATCTAGACTCACAGGAGATCGACCATAAGGTGCCCGAGGCAGCAATAGACCCTTGGAGACAGGTCGGCCGGAGGACGATGTATTGAATCGCGACGGGATTTGTGTGTTCCATCGTCATTAACAGGCGCTGAACGTTACAATTAACTGTCAGTTTTGCGTCGGATTCGAAAATCTAGACTCACAGGAGATCGACCATAAGGTGCCCGAGGCAGCAATAGACTCTTGGAGACAGGTCGGCCGGAGGACGATGTATTGAATCGCGACGCAATTTGTGTGTTCCATCGTCATTAACAGGCTCTGAACCTTACAATTAACTGTCAGTTTTGCGTCGGATTCGAAAATCTAGACTCACAAGAGAACGACCATAAGGTGCCCGAGGCAGCACTAGACCCTTGGAGACAAGTCGGCTGGAGGACGATGTATTGAATCGCGACGCGATTTGTGTGTTCCATCGTCATTAACAGGCTCTGAACGTTACAATCAACTGTCAGTTTTGCGTCGGATTCGTAAATCTAGACTCACAGGAGAACGACCATAAGGTGCCCGAGGCAGCAATAGACCCTTGGAGACAGGTCGGCCGGATGACGATGTATTGAATCGCGACGCAATTTGTGTGTTCCATCGTCATTAACAGGCTCTGAACGTTACAATTAACTGTCAGTTTTGCGTCGGATTCGAAAATCTAGACTCACAGGAGAACGACCATAAGGTGCCCGAGGCAGCAATAGACCCTTGGAGATAGGTCGGCCGGAGGACGATGTATTGAATCGCGACGCAATTTGTGTGTTCCATTATCATTAAGAGGCTCTGAACCTTACAATTAACTGTCAGTTTTGCGTCGGATTCGAAAATCTAGACTCACAGGAGAACGACCATAAGGTGCCCGAGGGAGCAATAGACCCTTGGAGACAGGTCGGCCGGAGGACGATGTATTGAATCGCGACGGGATTTGTGTGTTCCATCGTCATTAACAGGCTCTGAACGTTACAATTAACTGTCAGTTTTGCGTCGGATTCGAAAATCTAGACTCACAGGAGATCGACCATAAGGTGCCCGAGGCAGCAATAGACTCTTGGAGACAGGTCGGCCGGAGGACGATGTATTGAATCGCGACGGGATTTGTGTGTTCCATCGTCATTAACAGGCTCTGAACGTTACAATTAACTGCCAGTTTTGCGTCGGATTCGAAAATATAGACTCACAAGAGAACGACCATAAGGTGCCCGAGGCAGCACTAGACCCTTGGAGACAAGTCGGCTGGAGGACGATGTATTGAATCGCGACGCGATTTGTGTGTTCCATCGTCATTAACAGGCTCTGAACGTTACAATCAACTGTCAGTTTTGCGTCGGATTCGAAAATCTAGACTCACAGGAGATCGACCATAAGGTGCCCGAGGCAGCAATAGACCCTTGGAGACAGGTCGGCCGGAGGACGATGTATTGAATCGCGACGCGATTTGTGTGTTCCATCGTCATTAACAGGCTCTGAACGTTACAATTAACTGTCAGTTTTGCGTCGGATTCGAAAATCTAGACTCACAGGAGATCGACCATAAGGTGCCCGAGGCAGCAATAGACCCTTGGAGACAGGTCGGCCGGAGGACGATGTATTGAATCGCGACGGGATTTGTGTGTTCCATCGTCATTAACAGGCTCTGAACGTTACAATTAACTGTCAGTTTTGCGTCGGATTCGAAAATCTAGACTCACAGGAGATCAACCATAAGGTGCCCGAGGCAGCAATAGACCCTTGGAGACAGGTCGGCCGGAGGACGATGTATTGAATCGCGACGGGATTTGTGTGTTCCATCGTCATTAACAGGCTCTGAACGTTACAATTAACTGTCAGTTTTGCGTCGGATTCGAAAATCTAGACTCACAGGAGATCGACCATAAGGTGCCCGAGGCAGCAATAGACTCTTGGAGACAGGTGGGCCGGAGGACGATGTATTGAATCGCGACGCAATTTGTGTGTTCCATCGTCATTAACAGGCTCTGAACCTTACAATTAACTGTCAGTTTTGCGTCGGATTCGAAAATATAGACTCACAAGAGAACGACCATAAGGTGCCCGAGGCAGCACTAGACCCTTGGAGACAAGTCGGCTGGAGGACGATGTATTGAATCGCGACGCGATTTGTGTGTTCCATCGTCATTAACAGGCTCTGAACGTTACAATCAACTGTCAGTTTTGCGTCGGATTCGAAAATCTAGACTCACAGGAGAACGACCATAAGGTGCCCGAGGCAGCAATAGACCCTTGGAGACAGGTCGGCCGGATGACGATGTATTGAATCGCGACGCAATTTGTGTGTTCCATCGTCATTAACAGGCTCTGAACGTTACAATTAACTGTCAGTTTTGCGTCGGATTCGAAAATCTAGACTCACAGGAGAACGACCATAAGGTGCCCGAGGGAGCAATAGACCCTTGGAGACAGGTCGGCCGGAGGACGATGTATTGAATCGCGACGCAATTGTATTGAATCGCGACGCAATTTGTGTGTTACATCGTCATGAACAGGCTCTGAACGTTACAATTAACTGTCAGTTTTGCGTCGGATTCGAAAATCTAGACTCACAGGAGATCGACCATAAGGTGCTCGAGGCAGCAATAGACCCTTGGAGACAGGTCGGCCGGAGTAGAGGTATTGAATCGCGACGGGATTTGTGTGTTCCATCGTCATTAACAGGCTCTGAACGTTACAATTAACTGTCAGTTTTGCGTCGGATTCGAAAATCTAGACTCACAGGAGATCGACCATAAGGTGCCCGAGGCAGCAATAGACCCTTGGAGACAGGTCGGCCGGAGGACGATGTATTGAATCGCGACGCAATTTGTGTGTTCCATCGTCATTAACAGGCTCTGAACGTTACAATTAACTATCAGTTTTGCGTCGGATTCGAAAATCTAGACTCACAGGAGAACGACCATAAGGTGCCCGAGGCAGCACTAGACCCTTGGAGACAGGTCGGCCGGAGGACGATGTATTGAATCGCGACGCAATTTGTGTGTTCCATTGTCATTAAGAGGCTCTGAACCTTACGATTAACTGCCAGTTTTGCGTCGCATTCGAAAATCTAGACTCACAGGAGAACGACAATAAGGTGCCCGAGGCAGCACTAGACCCTTCGAGATAAATCGGCTGGCGGACGATGTATTGAATCGCGACGCAATTTGTGTGTTCCATCGTCATTAACAGGCTCTGAACGTTACAATTAACTGTCAGTTTTGCGTCGGATTCGAAAATCTAGACTCACAGGAGAACGACCATAAGGTGCCCGAGGGAGCAATAGACCCTTGGAGACAGGTCGGCCGGAGGACGATGTATTGAATCGCGACGCAATTTGTGTGTTCCATCGTCATGAACAGGCTCTGAACCTTACAATTAACTGTCAGTTTTGCGTCGGATTCGAAAATCTAGAGTCACAGGAGATCGACCAAAAGGTGCCCGAGGCAGCAATAGACCCTTGGAGACAGGTCGGCCGGAGGACGATGTATTGAATCGCGACGCGATTTGTGTGTTCCATCGTCATTAACAGGCTCTGAACGTTACAATTAACTGTCAGTTTTGCGTCGGATTCGAAAATCTAGACTCACAGGAGATCAACGATAAGGTGCCCGAGGCAGCAATAGACCCTTGGAGACAGGTCGGCCGGAGGACGATGTATTGAATCGCGACGGGATTTGTGTGTTCCATCGTCATTAACAGGCTCTGAACGTTACAATTAACTGTCAGTTTTGCGTCGGATTCGAAAATCTAGACTCACAGGAGATCGACCATAAGGTGCCCGAGGCAGCAATAGACTCTTGGAGACAGGTGGGCCGGAGGACGATGTATTGAATCGCGACGCAATTTGTGTGTTCCATCGTCATTAACAGGCTCTGAACCTTACAATTAACTGTCAGTTTTGCGTCGGATTCGAAAATATAGACTCACAAGAAAATGACCATAAGGTGCCCGAGGCAGCACTAGACCCTTGGAGACAAGTCGGCTGGAGGACGATGTATTGAATCGCGACGCGATTTGTGTGTTCCATCGTCATTAACAGGCTCTGAACGTTACAATCAACTGTCAGTTTTGCGTCGGATTCGAAAATCTAGACTCACAGGAGAACGACCATAAGGTGCCCGAGGCAGCAATAGACCCTTGGAGACAGGTCGGCCGGATGACGATGTATTGAATCGCGACGCAATTTGTGTGTTCCATCGTCATTAACAGGCTCTGAACGTTACAATTAACTGTCAGTTTTGCGTCGGATTCGAAAATCTAGACTCACAGGAGAACGACCATAAGGTGCCCGAGGGAGCAATAGACCCTTGGAGACAGGTCGGCCGGAGGACGATGTATTGAATCGCGACGCAATTGTATTGAATCGCGACGCAATTTGTGTGTTACATCGTCATGAACAGGCTCTGAACGTTACAATTAACTGTCAGTTTTGCGTCGGATTCGAAAATCTAGACTCACAGGAGATCGACCATAAGGTGCTCGAGGCAGCAATAGACCCTTGGAGACAGGTCGGCCGGAGTAGAGGTATTGAATCGCGACGGGATTTGTGTGTTCCATCGTCATTAACAGGCTCTGAACGTTACAATTAACTGTCAGTTTTGCGTCGGATTCGAAAATCTAGACTCACAGGAGATCGACCATAAGGTGCCCGAGGCAGCAATAGACCCTTGGAGACAGGTCGGCCGGAGGACGATGTATTGAATCGCGACGCAATTTGTGTGTTCCATCGTCATTAACAGGCTCTGAACGTTACAATTAACTATCAGTTTTGCGTCGGATTCGAAAATCTAGACTCACAGGAGAACGACCATAAGGTGCCCGAGGCAGCACTAGACCCTTGGAGACAGGTCGGCCGGAGGACGATGTATTGAATCGCGACGCAATTTGTGTGTTCCATTGTCATTAAGAGGCTCTGAACCTTACGATTAACTGCCAGTTTTGCGTCGCATTCGAAAATCTAGACTCACAGGAGAACGACAATAAGGTGCCCGAGGCAGCACTAGACCCTTCGAGATAAATCGGCTGGCGGACGATGTATTGAATCGCGACGCAATTTGTGTGTTCCATCGTCATTAACAGGCTCTGAACGTTACAATTAACTGTCAGTTTTGCGTCGGATTCGAAAATCTAGACTCACAGGAGAACGACCATAAGGTGCCCGAGGGAGCAATAGACCCTTGGAGACAGGTCGGCCGGAGGACGATGTATTGAATCGCGACGCAATTTGTGTGTTCCATCGTCATGAACAGGCTCTGAACCTTACAATTAACTGTCAGTTTTGCGTCGGATTCGAAAATCTAGAGTCACAGGAGATCGACCATAAGGTGCCCGAGGCAGCAATAGACCCTTGGAGACAGGTCGGCCGGAGGACGATGTATTGAATCGCGACGCGATTTGTGTGTTCCATCGTCATTAACAGGCTCTGAACGTTACAATTAACTGTCAGTTTTGCGTCGGATTCGAAAATCTAGACTCACAGGAGATCGACCATAAGGTGCCCGAGGCAGCAATAGATCCTTGGAGACAGGTCGGCCGGAGGACGATGTATTGAATCGCGACGTGATTTGTGTGTTCCATCGTCATTAACAGGCTCTGAACGTTACAATTAACTGTCAGTTTTGCGTCGGATTCGAAAATCTAGACTCACAGGAGATCGACCATAAGGTGCCCGAGGCAGCAATAGACCCTTGGAGACAGGTCGGCCGGAGGACGAAGTATTGATCGCGACGCGATTTGTGTGTTCCATCGTCATTAACAGGCTCTGAACGTTACAATTAACTGTCAGTTTTGCGTCGGATTCGAAAATCTAGACTCACAGGAGATCGACCATAAGGTGCCCGAGGCAGCAATAGACCCTAGGAGACAGGTCGGCCGGAGGACGATGTATTGAATCGCGACGGGATTTGTGTGTTCCATCGTCATTAACAGGCTCTGAACGTTACAATTAACTGTCAGTTTTGCGTCGGATTCGAAAATCTAGACTCACAGGAGATCGACCATAAGGTGCCCGAGGCAGCAATAGACCCTTGGAGACAGGTCGGCCGGAGGACGATGTATTGAATCGCGACGGGATTTGTGTGTTCCATCGTCATTAACAAGCGCTGAACGTTACAATTAACTGTCAGTTTTGCGTCGGATTCGAAAATCTAGACTCACAGGAGATCGACCATAAGGTGCCCGAGGCAGCAATAGACTCTTGGAGACAGGTCGGCCGGAGGACGATGTATTGAATCGCGACGCAATTTGTGTGTTCCATCGTCATTAACAGGCTCTGAACCTTACAATTAACTGTCAGTTTTGCGTCGGATTCGAAAATCTAGACTCACAAGAGAACGACCATAAGGTGCCCGAGGCAGCACTAGACCCTTGGAGACAAGTCGGCTGGAGGACGATGTATTGAATCGCGACGCGATTTGTGTGTTCCATCGTCATTAACAGGCTCTGAACGTTACAATCAACTGTCAGTTTTGCGTCGGATTCGTAAATCTAGACTCACAGGAGAACGACCATAAGGTGCCCGAGGCAGCAATAGACCCTTGGAGACAGGTCGGCCGGATGACGATGTATTGAATCGCGACGCAATTTGTGTGTTCCATCGTCATTAACAGGCTCTGAACGTTACAATTAACTGTCAGTTTTGCGTCGGATTCGAAAATCTAGACTCACAGGAGAACGACCATAAGGTGCCCGAGGCAGCAATAGACCCTTGGAGACAGGTCGGCCGGAGGACGATGTATTGAATCGCGACGCAATTTGTGTGTTCCATTATCATTAAGAGGCTCTGAACCTTACAATTAACTGTCAGTTTTGCGTCGGATTCGAAAATCTAGACTCACAGGAGAACGACCATAAGGTGCCCGAGGGAGCAATAGACCCTTGGAGACAGGTCGGCCGGAGGACGATGTATTGAATCGCGACGGGATTTGTGTGTTCCATCGTCATTAACAGGCTCTGAACGTTACAATTAACTGTCAGTTTTGCGTCGGATTCGAAAATCTAGACTCACAGGAGATCGACCATAAGGTGCCCGAGGCAGCAATAGACTCTTGGAGACAGGTCGGCCGGAGGACGATGTATTGAATCGCGACGGGATTTGTGTGTTCCATCGTCATTAACAGGCTCTGAACGTTACAATTAACTGCCAGTTTTGCGTCGGATTCGAAAATATAGACTCACAAGAGAACGACCATAAGGTGCCCGAGGCAGCACTAGACCCTTGGAGACAAGTCGGCTGGAGGACGATGTATTGAATCGCGACGCGATTTGTGTGTTCCATCGTCATTAACAGGCTCTGAACGTTACAATCAACTGTCAGTTTTGCGTCGGATTCGAAAATCTAGACTCACAGGAGATCGACCATAAGGTGCCCGAGGCAGCAATAGACCCTTGGAGACAGGTCGGCCGGAGGACGATGTATTGAATCGCGACGCGATTTGTGTGTTCCATCGTCATTAACAGGCTCTGAACGTTACAATTAACTGTCAGTTTTGCGTCGGATTCGAAAATCTAGACTCACAGGAGATCGACCATAAGGTGCCCGAGGCAGCAATAGACCCTTGGAGACAGGTCGGCCGGAGGACGATGTATTGAATCGCGACGGGATTTGTGTGTTCGATCGTCATTAACAGGCTCTGAACGTTACAATTAACTGTCAGTTTTGCGTCGGATTCGAAAATCTAGACTCACAGGAGATCAACCATAAGGTGCCCGAGGCAGCAATAGACCCTTGGAGACAGGTCGGCCGGAGGACGATGTATTGAATCGCGACGGGATTTGTGTGTTCCATCGTCATTAACAGGCTCTGAACGTTACAATTAACTGTCAGTTTTGCGTCGGATTCGAAAATCTAGACTCACAGGAGATCGACCATAAGGTGCCCGAGGCAGCAATAGACTCTTGGAGACAGGTGGGCCGGAGGACGATGTATTGAATCGCGACGCAATTTGTGTGTTCCATCGTCATTAACAGGCTCTGAACCTTACAATTAACTGTCAGTTTTGCGTCGGATTCGAAAATATAGACTCACAAGAGAACGACCATAAGGTGCCCGAGGCAGCACTAGACCCTTGGAGACAAGTCGGCTGGAGGACGATGTATTGAATCGCGACGCGATTTGTGTGTTCCATCGTCATTAACAGGCTCTGAACGTTACAATCAACTGTCAGTTTTGCGTCGGATTCGAAAATCTAGACTCACAGGAGAACGACCATAAGGTGCCCGAGGCAGCAATAGACCCTTGGAGACAGGTCGGCCGGATGACGATGTATTGAATCGCGACGCAATTTGTGTGTTCCATCGTCATTAACAGGCTCTGAACGTTACAATTAACTGTCAGTTTTGCGTCGGATTCGAAAATCTAGACTCACAGGAGAACGACCATAAGGTGCCCGAGGGAGCAATAGACCCTTGGAGACAGGTCGGCCGGAGGACGATGTATTGAATCGCGACGCAATTGTATTGAATCGCGACGCAATTTGTGTGTTACATCGTCATGAACAGGCTCTGAACGTTACAATTAACTGTCAGTTTTGCGTCGGATTCGAAAATCTAGACTCACAGGAGATCGACCATAAGGTGCTCGAGGCAGCAATAGACCCTTGGAGACAGGTCGGCCGGAGTAGAGGTATTGAATCGCGACGGGATTTGTGTGTTCCATCGTCATTAACAGGCTCTGAACGTTACAATTAACTGTCAGTTTTGCGTCGGATTCGAAAATCTAGACTCACAGGAGATCGACCATAAGGTGCCCGAGGCAGCAATAGACCCTTGGAGACAGGTCGGCCGGAGGACGATGTATTGAATCGCGACGCAATTTGTGTGTTCCATCGTCATTAACAGGCTCTGAACGTTACAATTAACTATCAGTTTTGCGTCGGATTCGAAAATCTAGACTCACAGGAGAACGACCATAAGGTGCCCGAGGCAGCACTAGACCCTTGGAGACAGGTCGGCCGGAGGACGATGTATTGAATCGCGACGCAATTTGTGTGTTCCATTGTCATTAAGAGGCTCTGAACCTTACGATTAACTGCCAGTTTTGCGTCGCATTCGAAAATCTAGACTCACAGGAGAACGACAATAAGGTGCCCGAGGCAGCACTAGACCCTTCGAGATAAATCGGCTGGCGGACGATGTATTGAATCGCGACGCAATTTGTGTGTTCCATCGTCATTAACAGGCTCTGAACGTTTCAATTAACTGTCAGTTTTGCGTCGGATTCGAAAATCTAGACTCACAGGAGAACGACCATAAGGTGCCCGAGGGAGCAATAGACCCTTGGAGACAGGTCGGCCGGAGGACGATGTATTGAATCGCGACGCAATTTGTGTGTTCCATCGTCATGAACAGGCTCTGAACCTTACAATTAACTGTCAGTTTTGCGTCGGATTCGAAAATCTAGAGTCACAGGAGATCGACCATAAGGTGCCCGAGGCAGCAATAGACCCTTGGAGACAGGTCGGCCGGAGGACGATGTATTGAATCGCGACGCGATTTGTGTGTTCCATCGTCATTAACAGGCTCTGAACGTTACAATTAACTGTCAGTTTTGCGTCGGATTCGAAAATCTAGACTCACAGGAGATCGACCATAAGGTGCCCGAGGCAGCAATAGATCCTTGGAGACAGGTCGGCCGGAGGACGATGTATTGAATCGCGACGTGATTTGTGTGTTCCATCGTCATTAACAGGCTCTGAACGTTACAATTAACTGTCAGTTTTGCGTCGGATTCGAAAATCTAGACTCACAGGAGATCGACCATAAGGTGCCCGAGGCAGCAATAGACCCTTGGAGACAGGTCGGCCGGAGGACGAAGTATTGATCGCGACGCGATTTGTGTGTTCCATCGTCATTAACAGGCTCTGAACGTTACAATTAACTGTCAGTTTTGCGTCGGATTCGAAAATCTAGACTCACAGGAGATCGACCATAAGGTGCCCGAGGCAGCAATAGACCCTAGGAGACAGGTCGGCCGGAGGACGATGTATTGAATCGCGACGGGATTTGTGTGTTCCATCGTCATTAACAGGCTCTGAACGTTACAATTAACTGTCAGTTTTGCGTCGGATTCGAAAATCTAGACTCACAGGAGATCGACCAAAAGGTGCCCGAGCCGTCCTCCGGCCGACCTGTCTCCAAGGGTCTATTGCTGCCTCGGGCACCTTATGGTCGATCTCCTGTGAGTCTAGATTTTCGAATCCGACGCAAAACTGACAGTTAATTGTACGGTTCAGAGCCTGTTCATGACGATGGAACACACAAATTGCGTGGCGATTCAATACATCGTCCTACGGCCGACCTGTCTCCAAGGTTCTATTGCTCCCTCGGGCACCTTATGGTCGTTCTCCTGTGAGTCTAGATTTTCGAATCCGACGCAAAACTGACAGTTAATTGTAACGTTCAGAGCCTGTTAATGACGATGGAACACACAAATTGCGTCGCGATTCAATACAATAGACCCTTGGAGACAGGTCGGCCGGAGGACGATGTATTGAATCGCGACGCAATTTGTGTGTTCCATCGTCATTAACAGGCTCTGAACGTTACAATTAACTATCAGTTTTGCGTCGGATTTGAAAATCTAGACTCACAGGAGAACGACCATAAGGTGCCCGAGGCAGCAATAGACCCTTGGAGACAGGTCGGCCGGAGGACGATGTATTGAATCGCGACGCAATTTGTGTGTTCCATTGTCATTAACAGGCTCTGAACCTTACGATTAACTGCCAGTTTTGCGTCGCATTCGAAAATCTAGACTCACAGGAGAACGACAATAAGGTGCCCGAGGCAGCACTAGACCCTTGGAAACAAGTCGGCTGGAGGACGATGTATTGAATCGCGACGCGATTTGTGTGTTCCATTGTCATTTACAGGCTCTGAACGTTACAATTAACTGTCAGGTTTGCGTCGGATTCGAAAATCTAGACTCACAGGAGATCGACCATAAGCTGCCCGAGGCAGCAATAGACCCTTGGAGACAGGTCGGCCGGAGGACGATGTATTGAATCGCGACGCAATTTGTGTGTTCCATTATCATTAAGAGGCTCTGAACCTTACAATTAACTGTCAGTTTTGCGTCGGATTCGAAAATCTAGACTCACAGAGGAACGACCATAAGATGCCCGAGGCAGCACTAGACCCTTGGAGACAAATCGGCCGGAGGACGATGTATTGAATCGCGACGCAATTTGTGTGTTCCATTGTCATTAAGAGGCTCTGAACCTTACAATTAACTGTCAGCTTTGCGTAGGATTCGAAAATCTAGACTCACAGAGGAACGACCATAAAGTGCCCGAGGCAGCACTAGACCCTTGGAGACAAATCGGCTGGAGGACGATGTATTGAATCGCGACGCGATTTGTGTGTTCCATCGTCATTTTCAGGCTCTGAACGTTACAATTAACTGTCAGTTTTGCGTCGGATTCGAAAATCTAGACTCACAGGAGATCGACCATAAGGTGCCCGAGGCAGCAATAGACCCTTGGAGACAGGTCGGCCGGATGACGATGTATTGAATCGCGACGGGATTTGTGTGTTCCATCGTCATTAACAGGCTCTGAACGTTACAATTAACTGTCAGTTTTGCGTCGGATTCGAAAATCTAGACTCACAGGAGATCGACCATAAGGTGCCCGAGGCAGCAATAGACTCTTGGAGACAGGTCGGCCGGAGGACGATGTATTGAATCGCGACGCAATTTGTGTGTTCCATCGTCATTAACAGGCTCTGAACCTTACAATTAACTGTCAGTTTTGCGTCGGATTCGAAAATCTAGACTCACAAGAGAACGACCATAAGGTGCCCGAGGCAGCACTAGACCCTTGGAGACAAGTCGGCTGGAGGACGATGTATTGAATCGCGACGCGATTTGTGTGTTCCATCGTCATTAACAGGCTCTGAACGTTACAATCAACTGTCAGTTTTGCGTCGGATTCGAAAATCTAGACTCACAGGAGATCGACCATAAGGTGCCCGAGGCAGCAATAGACCCTTGGAGACAGGTCGGCCGGAGGACGATGTATTGAACCTTGACGGGATTTGTGTGTTCCATCGTCATTAACAGGCTCTGAACGTTACAATTAACTGACAGTTTTGCG
Source organism: Schistocerca nitens (assembly GCF_023898315.1). Classification (NCBI taxonomy): domain Eukaryota; kingdom Metazoa; phylum Arthropoda; class Insecta; order Orthoptera; family Acrididae; genus Schistocerca; species Schistocerca nitens. The sequence goes on along the minus strand of NC_064615.1, from coordinate 1,196,240,761 downwards.
TCGGATTCGAAAATCTAGACTCACAGGAGATCGACCATAAGGTGCCCGAGGCAGCAATAGGCTCTTGGAGACAGGTCGGCCGGAGGACGATGTATTGAATCGCGACGCAATTTGTGTGTTCCATCGTCATTAACAGGCTCTGAACCTTACAATTAACTGTCAGTTTTGCGTCGGATACGAAAATCTAGACTCACAAGAGAACGACCATAAGGTGCCCGAGGCAGCACTAGACCCTTGGAGACAAGTCGGCTGGAGGACGATGTATTGAATCGCGACGCGATTTGTGTGTTCCTTCGTCATTAACAGGCTCTGAACGTTACAATTAACTGTCAGTTTTGCGTCGGATTCGAAAATCTAGACTCACAGGAGATCGACCATAAGGTGCCCGAGGCAGCAATAGACCCTTGGAGACAGGTCGGCCGGATGACGATGTATTGAATCGCGACGGGATTTGTGTGTTCCATCGTCATTAACAGGCTCTGAACGTTACAATTAACTGTCAGTTTTGCGTCGGATTCGAAAATCTAGACTCACAGGAGATCGACCATAAGGTGCCCGAGCCGTCCTCCGGCCGACCTGTCTCCAAGGGTCTATTGCTGCCTCGGGCACCTTATGGTCGATCTCCTGTGAGTCTAGATTTTCGAATCCGACGCAAAACTGACAGTTAATTGTACGGTTCAGAGCCTGTTCATGACGATGGAACACACAAATTGCGTGGCGATTCAATACATCGTCCTACGGCCGACCTGTCTCCAAGGTTCTATTGCTCCCTCGGGCACCTTATGGTCGTTCTCCTGTGAGTCTAGATTTTCGAATCCGACGCAAAACTGACAGTTAATTGTAACGTTCAGAGCCTGTTAATGACGATGGAACACACAAATTGCGTCGCGATTCAATACAATAGACCCTTGGAGACAGGTCGGCCGGAGGACGATGTATTGAATCGCGACGCAATTTGTGTGTTCCATCGTCATTAACAGGCTCTGAACGTTACAATTAACTATCAGTTTTGCGTCGGATTTGAAAATCTAGACTCACAGGAGAACGACCATAAGGTGCCCGAGGCAGCAATAGACCCTTGGAGACAGGTCGGCCGGAGGACGATGTATTGAATCGCGACGCAATTTGTGTGTTCCATTGTCATTAACAGGCTCTGAACCTTACGATTAACTGCCAGTTTTGCGTCGCATTCGAAAATCTAGACTCACAGGAGAACGACAATAAGGTGCCCGAGGCAGCACTAGACCCTTGGAGACAAGTCGGCTGGAGGACGATGTATTGAATCGCGACGCGATTTGTGTGTTCCATTGTCATTTACAGGCTCTGAACGTTACAATTAACTGTCAGGTTTGCGTCGGATTCGAAAATCTAGACTCACAGGAGATCGACCATAAGCTGCCCGAGGCAGCAATAGACCCTTGGAGACAGGTCGGCCGGAGGACGATGTATTGAATCGCGACGCAATTTGTGTGTTCCATTATCATTAAGAGGCTCTGAACCTTACAATTAACTGTCAGTTTTGCGTCGGATTCGAAAATCTAGACTCACAGAGGAACGACCATAAGATGCCCGAGGCAGCACTAGACCCTTGGAGACAAATCGGCCGGAGGACGATGTATTGAATCGCGACGCAATTTGTGTGTTCCATTGTCATTAAGAGGCTCTGAACCTTACAATTAACTGTCAGCTTTGCGTAGGATTCGAAAATCTAGACTCACAGAGGAACGACCATAAAGTGCCCGAGGCAGCACTAGACCCTTGGAGACAAATCGGCTGGAGGACGATGTATTGAATCGCGACGCGATTTGTGTGTTCCATCGTCATTTTCAGGCTCTGAACGTTACAATTAACTGTCAGTTTTGCGTCGGATTCGAAAATCTAGACTCACAGGAGATCGACCATAAGGTGCCCGAGGCAGCAATAGACCCTTGGAGACAGGTCGGCCGGATGACGATGTATTGAATCGCGACGGGATTTGTGTGTTCCATCGTCATTAACAGGCTCTGAACGTTACAATTAACTGTCAGTTTTGCGTCGGATTCGAAAATCTAGACTCACAGGAGATCGACCATAAGGTGCCCGAGGCAGCAATAGACTCTTGGAGACAGGTCGGCCGGAGGACGATGTATTGAATCGCGACGCAATTTGTGTGTTCCATCGTCATTAACAGGCTCTGAACCTTACAATTAACTGTCAGTTTTGCGTCGGATTCGAAAATCTAGACTCACAAGAGAACGACCATAAGGTGCCCGAGGCAGCACTAGACCCTTGGAGACAAGTCGGCTGGAGGACGATGTATTGAATCGCGACGCGATTTGTGTGTTCCATCGTCATTAACAGGCTCTGAACGTTACAATCAACTGTCAGTTTTGCGTCGGATTCGAAAATCTAGACTCACAGGAGATCGACCATAAGGTGCCCGAGGCAGCAATAGACCCTTGGAGACAGGTCGGCCGGAGGACGATGTATTGAATCTTGACGGGATTTGTGTGTTCCATCGTCATTAACAGGCTCTGAACGTTACAATTAACTGACAGTTTTGCGTCGGATTCGAAAATCTAGACTCACAGGAGATCGACCATAAGGTGCCCGAGGCAGCAATAGGCTCTTGGAGACAGGTCGGCCGGAGGACGATGTATTGAATCGCGACGCAATTTGTGTGTTCCATCGTCATTAACAGGCTCTGAACCTTACAATTAACTGTCAGTTTTGCGTCGGATACGAAAATCTAGACTCACAAGAGAACGACCATAAGGTGCCCGAGGCAGCACTAGACCCTTGGAGACAAGTCGGCTGGAGGACGATGTATTGAATCGCGACGCGATTTGTGTGTTCCTTCGTCATTAACAGGCTCTGAACGTTACAATTAACTGTCAGTTTTGCGTCGGATTCGAAAATCTAGACTCACAGGAGATCGACCATAAGGTGCCCGAGGCAGCAATAGACCCTTGGAGACAGGTCGGCCGGAGGACGATGTATTGAATCGGGACGGGATTTGTGTGTTCCATCGTCCTTAACAGGCTCTGAACGTTACAATTAACTGTCAGTTTTGCGTCGGATTCGAAAATCTAGACTCACAGGAGAACGACCATAAGGTGCCCGAGGGAGCAATAGAACCTTGGAGACAGGTCGGCCGGAGGACGATGTATTGAATCGCGACGCAATTTGTGTGTTCCATCGTCATGAACAGGCTCTGAACCGTACCATTAACTGTCAGTTTTGTGTCGGATTCGAAAATCTAGAGTCAGAGGAAATCGACCATAAGGTGCCCGAGGCAGCAATAGACCCTTGGAGACAGGCCGGCCGGAGGACGATGTATTGAATCGCGACGCGATTTGTGTGTTCCATCGTCATTAACAGGCTCTGAACGTTACAATTAACTGTCAGTTTTGCGTCGGATTCGAAAATCTGGACTCACAGGAGATCGACCATAAGGTGCCCGAGGCAGCAATAGACCCTTGGAGACAGGTCTGCCGGAGGACGATGTATTGAATCGCGACGCGATTTGTGTGTTCCATCGTCATTAACAGGCTCTGAACGTTACAATTAACTGTCAGTTTTGCGTCGGATTCGAAAATCTAGACTCACAGGAGATCGACCATAAGGTGCCCGAGGCAGCAATAGACCCTTGGAGACAGGTCTGCCGGAGGACGATGTATTGAATCGCGACGCAATTTGTGTGTTCCATTGTCATTAACAGGCTCTGAACATTACAATTAACTATCAGTTTTGCGTCGGATTCGAAAATCTAGACTCACAGGAGAACGACCATAAGGTGCCCGAGGCAGCAATAGACCCTTGGAGACAGGTCGGCCGGAGGACGATGTATTGAATCGCGACGCAATTTGTGTGTTCCATTGTCATTAAGAGGCTCTGAACCTTACGATTAACTGCCAGTTTTGCGTCGCATTCGAAAATCTAGAATCACAGGAGAACGACAATAAGGTGCCCGAGGCAGCACTAGACCCTTGGAGACAAATGGGCTGGAGGACGATGTATTGAATCGCGACGCGATTTGTGTGTTCCATCGTCATTAACAGGCTCTGAACGTTACAATCAACTGTCAGTTTTGCGTCGGATTCGAAAATCTAGACTCACAGGAGAACGACCATAAGGTGCCCGAGGCAGCAATAGACCCTTGGAGACAGGTCGGCCGGAGGACGATGTATTGAATCGCGACGCAATTTGTGTGTTCCATCGTCATGAACAGGCTCTGAACGTTACAATTAACTGTCAGTTTTGCGTCGGATTCGAAAATCTAGACTCACAGGAGATCGACAATAAGGTGCCCGAGGCAGCAATAGACCCTTGGAGACAGGTCGGCCGGAGGACGATGTATTGAATCGCGACGCAATTTGTGTGTTCCATCGTCATTAACAGGCTCTGAACGTTACAATTAACTGTCAGTTTTGCGTCGGATTCGAAAATCTAGACTCACAGGAGAACGACCATAAGGTGCCCGAGGGAGCAATAGACCCTTGGAGACAGGTCGGCCGGAGGACGATGTATTGACTCGCGACGCAATTTGTGTGTTCCATCGTCATGAACAGGCTCTGAACCGTACAATTAACTGTCAGTTTTGTGTCGGATTCGAAAATCTAGAGTCAGAGGAAATCGACCATAAGGTGCCCGAGGCAGCAATAGACCCTTGGAGACAGGCCGGCCGGAGGACGATGTATTGAATCGCGACGCGATTTGTGTGTTCCATCGTCATTAACAGGCTCTGAACGTTACAATTAACTGTCAGTTTTGCGTCGGATTCGAAAATCTGGACTCACAGGAGATCGACCATAAGGTGCCCGAGGCAGCAATAGACCCTTGGAGACAGGTCTGCCGGAGGACGATGTATTGAATCGCGACGCGATTTGTGTGTTCCATCGTCATTAACAGGCTCTGAACGTTACAATTAACTGTCAGTTTTGCGTCGGATTCGAAAATCTAGACTCACAGGAGATCGACCATAAGGTGCCCGAGGCAGCAATAGACACTTGGAGACAGGTCTGCCGGAGGACGATGTATTGAATCGCGACGCAATTTGTGTGTTCCATTGTCATTAACAGGCTCTGAACATTACAATTAACTATCAGTTTTGCGTCGGATTCGAAAATCTAGACTCACAGGAGAACGACCATAAGGTGCCCGAGGCAGCAATAGACCCTTGGAGACAGGTCGGCCGGAGGACGATGTATTGAATCGCGACGCAATTTGTGTGTTCCATTGTCATTAAGAGGCTCCGAACCTTACGATTAACTGCCAGTTTTGCGTCGCATTCGAAAATCTAGAATCACAGGAGAACGACAATAAGGTGCCCGAGGCAGCACTAGACCCTTGGAGACAAATGGGCTGGAGGACGATGTATTGAATCGCGACGCGATTTGTGTGTTCCATCGTCATTAACAGGCTCTGAACGTTACAATCAACTGTCAGTTTTGCGTCGGATTCGAAAATCTAGACTCACAGGAGAACGACCATAAGGTGCCCGAGGCAGCAATAGACCCTTGGAGACAGGTCGGCCGGAGGACGATGTATTGAATCGCGACGCAATTTGTGTGTTCCATCGTCATGAACAGGCTCTGAACGTTACAATTAACTGTCAGTTTTGCGTCGGATTCGAAAATCTAGACTCACAGGAGATCGACAATAAGGTGCCCGAGGCAGCAATAGACCCTTGGAGACAGGTCGGCCGGAGGACGATGTATTGAATCGCGACGCAATTTGTGTGTTCCATCGTCATTAACAGGCTCTGAACGTTACAATTAACTATCAGTTTTGGGTCGGATTCGAAAATCTAGACTCACAGGAGAACGACCATAAGGTGCCCGAGGCAGCAATAGACCCTTGGAGACAGGTCGGCCGGAGGACGATGTATTGAATCGCGACGCAATTTGTGTGTTCCATTGTCATTAAGAGGCTCTGAACCTTACGATTAACTGCCAGTTTTGCGTCGCATTCGAAAATCTAGACTCACAGGAGAACAACAATAAGGTGCCCGAGGCAGCACTAGACCCTTGGAGACAGGTCGGCCGGAGGACGATGTATTGAATCGCGACGCAATTTGTGTGTTCCATTATCATTAAGAGGCTCTGAACCTTACAATTAACTGTCAGTTTTGCGTCGGATTCGAAAATCTAGACTCACAGAGGAACGACCATAAGATGCCCGAGGCAGCACTAGACCCTTGGAGACAAATCGGCTGCCGGACGATGTATTGAATCGCGACGCGATTTGTGTATTCCATCGTCATTAACAGGCTCTGAACGTTACAATTAACTGTCAGTTTTGCGTCGGATTCGAAAATCTAGACTCACAGGAGAACGACCATAAGGTGCCCGAGGGAGCAATAGACCCTTGGAGACAGGTCGGTCGGAGGACGATGTATTGAATCGCGACGCAATTTGTGTGTTCCATCGTCATGAACAGGCTCTGAACCTTACAATTAACTGTCAGTTTTGCGTCGGATTCGAAAATCTAGAGTCACAGGAGATCGACCATAAGGTGCCCGAGGCAGCAATAGACCCTTGGAGACAGGTCGGCCGGAGGACGATGTATTGAATCGCGACGCGATTTGTGTGTTCCATCGTCATTAACAGGCTCTGAACGTTACAATTAACTGTCAGTTTTGCGTCGGATTCGAAAATCTAGACTCACAGGAGATCGACCATAAGGTGCCCGAGGCAGCAATAGACCCTTGGAGACAGGTCGGCCGGAGGACGATGTATTGAATCGCGACGGGATTTGTGTGTTCCATCGTCATTAACAGGCTCTGAACGTTACAATTAACTGTCAGTTTTGCGTCGGATTCGAAAATCTAGACTCACAGGAGATCGACCATAAGGTGCCCGAGGCAGCAATAGACCCTTGGAGACAGGTCGGCCGGAGGACGATGTATTGAATCGCGACGGGATTTGTGTGTTCCATCGTCATTAACAGGCGCTGAACGTTACAATTAACTGTCAGTTTTGCGTCGGATTCGAAAATCTAGACTCACAGGAGATCGACCATAAGGTGCCCGAGGCAGCAATAGACTCTTGGAGACAGGTCGGCCGGAGGACGATGTATTGAATCGCGACGCAATTTGTGTGTTCCATCGTCATTAACAGGCTCTGAACCTTACAATTAACTGTCAGTTTTGCGTCGGATTCGAAAATCTAGACTCACAAGAGAACGACCATAAGGTGCCCGAGGCAGCACTAGACCCTTGGAGACAAGTCGGCTGGAGGACGATGTATTGAATCGCGACGCGATTTGTGTGTTCCATCGTCATTAACAGGCTCTGAACGTTACAATCAACTGTCAGTTTTGCGTCGGATTCGTAAATCTAGACTCACAGGAGAACGACCATAAGGTGCCCGAGGCAGCAATAGACCCTTGGAGACAGGTCGGCCGGATGACGATGTATTGAATCGCGACGCAATTTGTGTGTTCCATCGTCATTAACAGGCTCTGAACGTTACAATTAACTGTCAGTTTTGCGTCGGATTCGAAAATCTAGACTCACAGGAGAACGACCATAAGGTGCCCGAGGCAGCAATAGACCCTTGGAGACAGGTCGGCCGGAGGACGATGTATTGAATCGCGACGCAATTTGTGTGTTCCATTATCATTAAGAGGCTCTGAACCTTACAATTAACTGTCAGTTTTGCGTCGGATTCGAAAATCTAGACTCACAGGAGAACGACCATAAGGTGCCCGAGGGAGCAATAGACCCTTGGAGACAGGTCGGCCGGAGGACGATGTATTGAATCGCGACGGGATTTGTGTGTTCCATCGTCATTAACAGGCTCTGAACGTTACAATTAACTGTCAGTTTTGCGTCGGATTCGAAAATCTAGACTCACAGGAGATCGACCATAAGGTGCCCGAGGCAGCAATAGACTCTTGGAGACAGGTCGGCCGGAGGACGATGTATTGAATCGCGACGCAATTTGTGTGTTCCATCGTCATTAACAGGCTCTGAACCTTACAATTAACTGTCAGTTTTGCGTCGGATTCGAAAATATAGACTCACAAGAGAACGACCATAAGGTGCCCGAGGCAGCACTAGACCCTTGGAGACAAGTCGGCTGGAGGACGATGTATTGAATCGCGACGCGATTTGTGTGTTCCATCGTCATTAACAGGCTCTGAACGTTACAATCAACTGTCAGTTTTGCGTCGGATTCGAAAATCTAGACTCACAGGAGAACGACCATAAGGTGCCCGAGGCAGCAATAGACCCTTGGAGACAGGTCGGCCGGATGACGATGTATTGAATCGCGACGCAATTTGTGTGTTCCATCGTCATTAACAGGCTCTGAACGTTACAATTAACTGTCAGTTTTGCGTCGGATTCGAAAATCTAGACTCACAGGAGATCGACCATAAGGTGCCCGAGGCAGCAATAGACCCTTGGAGACAGGTCGGCCGGAGGACGATGTATTGAATCGCGACGCGATTTGTGTGTTCCATCGTCATTAACAGGCTCTGAACGTTACAATTAACTGTCAGTTTTGCGTCGGATTCGAAAATCTAGACTCACAGGAGATCGACCATAAGGTGCCCGAGGCAGCAATAGACCCTTGGAGACAGGTCGGCCGGAGGACGATGTATTGAATCGCGACGGGATTTGTGTGTTCCATCGTCATTAACAGGCTCTGAACGTTACAATTAACTGTCAGTTTTGCGTCGGATTCGAAAATCTAGACTCACAGGAGATCGACCATAAGGTGCCCGAGGCAGCAATAGACCCTTGGAGACAGGTCTGCCGGAGGACGATGTATTGAATCGCGACGGGATTTGTGTGTTCCATCGTCATTAACAGGCTCTGAACGTTACAATTAACTGTCAGTTTTGCGTCGGATTCGAAAATCTAGACTCACAGGAGATCGACCATAAGGTGCCCGAGGCAGCAATAGACTCTTGGAGACAGGTCGGCCGGAGGACGATGTATTGAATCGCGACGCAATTTGTGTGTTCCATCGTCATTAACAGGCTCTGAACCTTACAATTAACTGTCAGTTTTGCGTCGGATTCGAAAATATAGACTCACAAGAGAACGACCATAAGGTGCCCGAGGGAGCACTAGACCCTTGGAGACAAGTCGGCTGGAAGACGATGTATTGAATCGCGACGCGATTTGTGTGTTCCATCGTCATTAACAGGCTCTGAACGTTACAATCAACTGTCAGTTTTGCGTCGGATTCGAAAATCTAGACTCACAGGAGAACGACCATAAGGTGCCCGAGGCAGCAATAGACCCTTGGAGACAGGTCGGCCGGATGACGATGTATTGAATCGCGACGCAATTTGTGTGTTCCATCGTCATTAACAGGCTCTGAACGTTACAATTAACTGTCAGTTTTGCGTCGGATTCGAAAATCTAGACTCACAGGAGAACGACCATAAGGTGCCCGAGGGAGCAATAGACCCTTGGAGACAGGTCGGCCGGAGGACGATGTATTGAATCGCGACGCAATTGTATTGAATCGCGACGCAATTTGTGTGTTCCATCGTCATGAACAGGCTCTGAACGTTACAATTAACTGTCAGTTTTGCGTCGGATTCGAAAATCTAGACTCACAGGAGATCGACCATAAGGTGCTCGAGGCAGCAATAGACCCTTGGAGACAGGTCGGCCGGAGTAGAGGTATTGAATCGCGACGGGATTTGTGTGTTCCATCGTCATTAACAGGCTCTGAACGTTACAATTAACTGTCAGTTTTGCGTCGGATTCGAAAATCTAGACTCACAGGAGATCGACCATAAGGTGCCCGAGGCAGCAATAGACCCTTGGAGACAGGTCGGCCGGAGGACGATGTATTGAATCGCGACGCAATTTGTGTGTTCCATCGTCATTAACAGGCTCTGAACGTTACAATTAACTATCAGTTTTGCGTCGGATTCGAAAATCTAGACTCACAGGAGAACGACCATAAGGTGCCCGAGGCAGCACTAGACCCTTGGAGACAGGTCGGCCGGAGGACGATGTATTGAATCGCGACGCAATTTGTGTGTTCCATCGTCATTAACAGGCTCTGAACGTTACAATTAACTATCAGTTTTGGGTCGGATTCGAAAATCTAGACTCACAGGAGAACGACCATAAGGTGCCCGAGGCAGCAATAGACCCTTGGAGACAGGTCGGCCGGAGGACGATGTATTGAATCGCGACGCAATTTGTGTGTTCCATTGTCATTAAGAGGCTCTGAACCTTACGATTAACTGCCAGTTTTGCGTCGCATTCGAAAATCTAGACTCACAGGAGAACAACAATAAGGTGCCCGAGGCAGCACTAGACCCTTGGAGACAGGTCGCCCGGAGGACGATGTATTGAATCGCGACGCAATTTGTGTGTTCCATTATCATTAAGAGGCTCTGAACCTTACAATTAACTGTCAGTTTTGCGTCGGATTCGAAAATCTAGACTCACAGAGGAACGACCATAAGATGCCCGAGGCAGCACTAGACCCTTGGAGACAAATCGGCTGCCGGACGATGTATTGAATCGCGACGCGATTTGTGTATTCCATCGTCATTAACAGGCTCTGAACGTTACAATTAACTGTCAGTTTTGCGTCGGATTCGAAAATCTAGACTCACAGGAGAACGACCATAAGGTGCCCGAGGGAGCAATAGACCCTTGGAGACAGGTCGGTCGGAGGACGATGTATTGAATCGCGACGCAATTTGTGTGTTCCATCGTCATGAACAGGCTCTGAACCTTACAATTAACTGTCAGTTTTGCGTCGGATTCGAAAATCTAGAGTCACAGGAGATCGACCATAAGGTGCCCGAGGCAGCAATAGACCCTTGGAGACAGGTCGGCCGGAGGACGATGTATTGAATCGCGACGCGATTTGTGTGTTCCATCGTCATTAACAGGCTCTGAACGTTACAATTAACTGTCAGTTTTGCGTCGGATTCGAAAATCTAGACTCACAGGAGATCGACCATAAGGTGCCCGAGGCAGCAATAGACCCTTGGAGACAGGTCGGCCGGAGGACGATGTATTGAATCGCGACGGGATTTGTGTGTTCCATCGTCATTAACAGGCGCTGAACGTTACAATTAACTGTCAGTTTTGCGTCGGATTCGAAAATCTAGACTCACAGGAGATCGACCATAAGGTGCCCGAGGCAGCAATAGACTCTTGGAGACAGGTCGGCCGGAGGACGATGTATTGAATCGCGACGCAATTTGTGTGTTCCATCGTCATTAACAGGCTCTGAACCTTACAATTAACTGTCAGTTTTGCGTCGGATTCGAAAATCTAGACTCACAAGAGAACGACCATAAGGTGCCCGAGGCAGCACTAGACCCTTGGAGACAAGTCGGCTGGAGGACGATGTATTGAATCGCGACGCAAATTTGTGTGTTCCATCGTCATTAACAGGCTCTGAACGTTACAATCAACTGTCAGTTTTGCGTCGGATTCGTAAATCTAGACTCACAGGAGAACGACCATAAGGTGCCCGAGGCAGCAATAGACCCTTGGAGACAGGTCGGCCGGATGACGATGTATTGAATCGCGACGCAATTTGTGTGTTCCATCGTCATTAACAGGCTCTGAACGTTACAATTAACTGTCAGTTTTGCGTCGGATTCGAAAATCTAGACTCACAGGAGAACGACCATAAGGTGCCCGAGGCAGCAATAGACCCTTGGAGACAGGTCGGCCGGAGGACGATGTATTGAATCGCGACGCAATTTGTGTGTTCCATTATCATTAAGAGGCTCTGAACCTTACAATTAACTGTCAGTTTTGCGTCGGATTCGAAAATCTAGACTCACAGGAGAACGACCATAAGGTGCCCGAGGGAGCAATAGACCCTTGGAGACAGGTCGGCAGGAGGACGATGTATTGAATCGCGACGCGATTTGTGTGTTCCATCGTCATTAACAGGCTCTGAACGTTACAATTAACTGTCAGTTTTGCGTCGGATTCGAAAATCTAGACTCACAGGAGATCGACCATAAGGTGCCCGAGGCAGCAATAGACTCTTGGAGACAGGTCGGCCGGAGGACGATGTATTGAATCGTGACGCAATTTGTGTGTTCCATCGTCATTAACAGGCTCTGAACCTTACAATTAACTGTCAGTTTTGCGTCGGATTCGAAAATATAGACTCACAAGAGAACGACCATAAGGTGCCCGAGGCAGCACTAGACCCTTGGAGACAAGTCGGCTGGAGGACGATGTATTGAATCGCGACGCGATTTGTGTGTTCCATCGTCATTAACAGGCTCTGAACGTTACAATCAACTGTCAGTTTTGCGTCGGATTCGAAAATCTAGACTCACAGGAGAACGACCATAAGGTGCCCGAGGCAGCAATAGACCCTTGGAGACAGGTCGGCCGGATGACGATGTATTGAATCGCGACGCAATTTGTGTGTTCCATCGTCATTAACAGGCTCTGAACGTTACAATTAACTGTCAGTTTTGCGTCGGATTCGAAAATCTAGACTCACAGGAGATCGACCATAAGGTGCCCGAGGCAGCAATAGACCCTTGGAGACAGGTCGGCCGGAGGACGATGTATTGAATCGCGACGCGATTTGTGTGTTCCATCGTCATTAACAGGCTCTGAACGTTACAATTAACTGTCAGTTTTGCGTCGGATTCGAAAATCTAGACTCACAGGAGATCGACCATAAGGTGCCCGAGGCAGCAATAGACCCTTGGAGACAGGTCGGCCGGAGGACGATGTATTGAATCGCGACGGGATTTGTGTGTTCCATCGTCATTAACAGGCTCTGAACGTTACAATTAACTGTCAGTTTTGCGTCGGATTCGAAAATCTAGACTCACAGGAGATCGACCATAAGGTGCCCGAGGCAGCAATAGACCCTTGGAGACAGGTCTGCCGGAGGACGATGTATTGAATCGCGACGGGATTTGTGTGTTCCATCGTCATTAACAGGCTCTGAACGTTACAATTAACTGTCAGTTTTGCGTCGGATTCGAAAATCTAGACTCACAGGAGATCGACCATAAGGTGCCCGAGGCAGATATAGACTCTTGGAGACAGGTCGGCCGGAGGACGATGTATTGAATCGCGACGCAATTTGTGTGTTCCATCGTCATTAACAGGCTCTGAACCTTACAATTAACTGTCAGTTTTGCGTCGGATTCGAAAATCTAGACTCACAAGAGAACGACCATAAGGTGCCCGAGGGAGCACTAGACCCTTGGAGACAAGTCGGCTGGAGGACGATGTATTGAATCGCGACGCGATTTGTGTGTTCCATCGTCATTAACAGGCTCTGAACGTTACAATCAACTGTCAGTTTTGCGTCGGATTCGAAAATCTAGACTCACAGGAGAACGACCATAAGGTGCCCGAGGCAGCAATAGACCCTTGGAGACAGGTCGGCCGGATGACGATGTATTGAATCGCGACGCAATTTGTGTGTTCCATCGTCATTAACAGGCTCTGAACGTTACAATTAACTGTCAGTTTTGCGTCGGATTCGAAAATCTAGACTCACAGGAGAACGACCATAAGGTGCCCGAGGGAGCAATAGACCCTTGGAGACAGGTCGGCCGGAGGACGATGTATTGAATCGCGACGCAATTGTATTGAATCGCGACGCAATTTGTGTGTTACATCGTCATGAACAGGCTCTGAACGTTACAATTAACTGTCACTTTTGCGTCGGATTCGAAAATCTAGACTCACAGGAGATCGACCATAAGGTGCTCGAGGCAGCAATAGACCCTTGGAGACAGGTCGGCCGGAGTAGAGGTATTGAATCGCGACGGGATTTGTGTGTTCCATCGTCATTAACAGGCTCTGAACGTTACAATTAACTGTCAGTTTTGCGTCGGATTCGAAAATCTAGACTCACAGGAGATCGACCATAAGGTGCCCGAGGCAGCAATAGACCCTTGGAGACAGGTCGGCCGGAGGACGATGTATTGAATCGCGACGCAATTTGTGTGTTCCATCGTCATTAACAGGCTCTGAACGTTACAATTAACTATCAGTTTTGCGTCGGATTCGAAAATCTAGACTCACAGGAGAACGACCATAAGGTGCCCGAGGCAGCACTAGACCCTTGGAGACAGGTCGGCCGGAGGACGATGTATTGAATCGCGACGCAATTTGTGTGTTCCATTGTCATTAAGAGGCTCTGAACCTTACGATTAACTGCCAGTTTTGCGTCGCATTCGAAAATCTAGACTCACAGGAGAACGACAATAAGGTGCCCGAGGCAGCACTAGACCCTTGGAGATAAATCGGCTGGCGGACGATGTATTGAATCGCGACGCAATTTGTGTGTTCCATCGTCATTAACAGGCTCTCAACGTTACAATTAACTGTCAGTTTTGCGTCGGATTCGAAAATCTAGACTCACAGGAGAACGACCATAAGGTGCCCGAGGGAGCAATAGACCCTTGGAGACAGGTCGGCCGGAGGACGAAGTATTGAATCGCGACGCAATTTGTGTGTTCCATCGTCATGAACAGGCTCTGAACCTTACAATTAACTGTCAGTTTTGCGTCGGATTCGAAAATCTAGAGTCACAGGAGATCGACCATAAGGTGCCCGAGGCAGCAATAGACCCTAGGAGACAGGTCGGCCGGAGGACGATGTATTGAATCGCGACGGGATTTGTGTGTTCCATCGTCATTAACAGGCTCTGAACGTTACAATTAACTGTCAGTTTTGCGTCGGATTCGAAAATCTAGACTCACAGGAGATCGACCATAAGGTGCCCGAGGCAGCAATAGACCCTTGGAGACAGGTCGGCCGGAGGACGATGTATTGAATCGCGACGCAATTTGTGTGTTCCATCGTCATTAACAGGCTCTGAACGTTACAATTAACTATCAGTTTTGCGTCGGATTCGAAAATCTAGACTCACAGGAGAACGACCATAAGGTGCCCGAGGGAGCAATAGACCCTTGGAGACAGGTCGGCCGGAGGACGATGTATTGAATCGCGACGCAATTTGTGTGTTCCATTGTCATTTACAGGCTCTGAACGTTACAATTAACTGTCAGGTTTGCGTCGGATTCGAAAATCTAGACTCACAGGAGATCGACCATAAGCTGCCCGAGGCAGCAATAGACCCTTGGAGACAGGTCGGCCGGAGGACGATGTATTGAATCGCGACGCGATTTGTGTGTTCCATTGTCATTTACAGGCTCTGAACGTTACAATTAACTGTCAGGTTTGCGTCGGATTCGAAAATCTAGACTCACAGGAGATCGACCATAAGCTGCCCGAGGCAGCAATAGACCCTTGGAGACAGGTCGGCCGGAGGACGATGTATTGAATCGCGACGCAATTTGTGTGTTCCATTATCATTAAGAGGCTCTGAACCTTACAATTAACTGTCAGTTTTGCGTCGGATTCGAAAATCTAGACTCACAGAGGAACGACCATAAGATGCCCGAGGCAGCACTAGACCCTTGGAGACAAATCGGCTGGCGGACGATGTATTGAATCGCGACGCGATTTGTGTGTTCCATCGTCATTAACAGGCTCTGAACGTTACAATTAACTGTCAGTTTTGCGTCGGATTCGAAAATCTAGACTCACAGGAGAACGACCATAAGGTGCCCGAGGGAGCAATAGACCCTTGGAGACAGGTCGGCAGGAGGACGATGTATTGAATCGCGACGCAATTTGTGTGTTCCATCGGCATGAACAGGCTCTGAACCTTACAATTAACTGTCAGTTTTGCGTCGGATTCGAAAATCTAGAGTCACAGGAGATCGACCATAAGGTGCCCGAGGCAGCAATAGACCCTTGGAGACAGGTCGGCCGGAGGACGATGTATTGATCGCGACGCGATTTGTGTGTTCCATCGTCATTAACAGGCTCTGAACGTTACAATTAACTGTCAGTTTTGCGTCGGATTCGAAAATCTAGACTCACAGGAGATCGACAATAAGGTGCCCGAGGCAGCAATAGACCCTTGGAGACAGGTCGGCCGGAGGACGATGTATTGAATCGCGACGGGATTTGTGTGTTCCATCGTCATTAACAGGCTCTGAACGTTACAATTAACTGTCAGTTTTGCGTCGGATTCGAAAATCTAGACTCACAGGAGATCGACCATAAGGTGCCCGAGGCAGCAATGGACCCTTGGAGACAGGTCGGCCGGAGGACGATGTATTGAATCGCGACGCAATTTGTGTGTTCCATCGTCATTAACAGGCTCTGAACGTTACAATTAACTATCAGTTTTGCGTCGGATTCGAAAATCTAGACTCACAGGAGATCGACCATAAGGTCCCCGAGGCAGCAATAGACCCTTGGAGACAGGTCGGCCGGAGGACGATGTATTGAATCGCGACGCAATTTGTGTGTACCATTGTCATTAAGAGGCTCTGAACCTTACAATTAACTGTAAGTTTTGCGTCGGATTCGAAACTCTAGACTCACAGAAGAACGACCTTAAGGTGCCCGAGGCAGCACTAGACCCTTGGAGACAAGTCGGCTGGAGGACGATGTATTGAATCGCGACGCAATTTGTGTGTTCCATCGTCATTAACAGGCTCTGAACGTTACAATTAACTGTCAGTTTTGCGTCGGATTCGAAAATCTAGACTCACAGGAGATCGACCATAAGGTGCTCGAGGCAGCAATAGACCCTTGGAGACAGGTCGGCCGGAGTAGAGGTATTGAATCGCGACGGGATTTGTGTGTTCCATCGTCATTAACAGGCTCTGAACGTTACAATTAACTGTCAGTTTTGCGTCGGATTCGAAAATCTAGACTCACAGGAGATCGACCATAAGGTGCCCGAGGCAGCAATAGACCCTTGGAGACAGGTCGGCCGGAGGACGATGTATTGAATCGCGACGCAATTTGTGTGTTCCATCGTCATTAACAGGCTCTGAACGTTACAATTAACTATCAGTTTTGCGTCGGATTCGAAAATCTAGACTCACAGGAGAACGACCATAAGGTGCCCGAGGCAGCACTAGACCCTTGGAGACAGGTCGGCCGGAGGACGATGTATTGAATCGCGACGCAATTTGTGTGTTCCATTGTCATTAAGAGGCTCTGAACCTTACGATTAACTGCCAGTTTTGCGTCGCATTCGAAAATCTAGACTCACAGGAGAACGACAATAAGGTGCCCGAGGCAGCACTAGACCCTTGGAGATAAATCGGCTGGCGGACGATGTATTGAATCGCGACGCAATTTGTGTGTTCCATCGTCATTAACAGGCTCTCAACGTTACAATTAACTGTCAGTTTTGCGTCGGATTCGAAAATCTAGACTCACAGGAGAACGACCATAAGGTGCCCGAGGGAGCAATAGACCCTTGGAGACAGGTCGGTCGGAGGACGATGTATTGAATCGCGACGCAATTTGTGTGTTCCATCGTCATGAACAGGCTCTGAACCTTACAATTAACTGTCAGTTTTGCGTCGGATTCGAAAATCTAGAGTCACAGGAGATCGACCATAAGGTGCCCGAGGCAGCAATAGACCCTTGGAGACAGGTCGGCCGGAGGACGATGTATTGAATCGCGACGCGATTTGTGTGTTCCATCGTCATTAACAGGCTCTGAACGTTACAATTAACTGTCAGTTTTGCGTCGGATTCGAAAATCTAGACTCACAGGAGATCGACCATAAGGTGCCCGAGGCAGCAATAGACCCTTGGAGACAGGTCGGCCGGAGGACGATGTATTGAATCGCGACGGGATTTGTGTGTTCCATCGTCATTAACAGGCGCTGAACGTTACAATTAACTGTCAGTTTTGCGTCGGATTCGAAAATCTAGACTCACAGGAGATCGACCATAAGGTGCCCGAGGCAGCAATAGACTCTTGGAGACAGGTCGGCCGGAGGACGATGTATTGAATCGCGACGCAATTTGTGTGTTCCGTCGTCATTAACAGGCTCTGAACCTTACAATTAACTGTCAGTTTTGCGTCGGATTCGAAAATCTAGACTCACAAGAGAACGACCATAAGGTGCCCGAGGCAGCACTAGACCCTTGGAGACAAGTCGGCTGGAGGACGATGTATTGAATCGCGACGCGATTTGTGTGTTCCATCGTCATTAACAGGCTCTGAACGTTACAATCAACTGTCAGTTTTGCGTCGGATTCGTAAATCTAGACTCACAGGAGAACGACCATAAGGTGCCCGAGGCAGCAATAGACCCTTGGAGACAGGTCGGCCGGATGACGATGTATTGAATCGCGACGCAATTTGTGTGTTCCATCGTCATTAACAGGCTCTGAACGTTACAATTAACTGTCAGTTTTGCGTCGGATTCGAAAATCTAGACTCACAGGAGAACGACCATAAGGTGCCCGAGGCAGCAATAGACCCTTGGAGACAGGTCGGCCGGAGGACGATGTATTGAATCGCGACGCAATTTGTGTGTTCCATTATCATTAAGAGGCTCTGAACCTTACAATTAACTGTCAGTTTTGCGTCGGATTCGAAAATCTAGACTCACAGGAGAACGACCATAAGGTGCCCGAGGGAGCAATAGACCCTTGGAGACAGGTCGGCAGGAGGACGATGTATTGAATCGCGACGCGATTTGTGTGTTCCATCGTCATTAACAGGCTCTGAACGTTACAATTAACTGTCAGTTTTGCGTCGGATTCGAAAATCTAGACTCACAGGAGATCGACCATAAGGTGCCCGAGGCAGCAATAGACTCTTGGAGACAGGTCGGCCGGAGGACGATGTATTGAATCGCGACGCAATTTGTGTGTTCCATCGTCATTAACAGGCTCTGAACCTTACAATTAACTGTCAGTTTTGCGTCGGATTCGAAAATATAGACTCACAAGAGAACGACCATAAGGTGCCCGAGGCAGCACTAGACCCTTGGAGACAAGTCGGCTGGAGGACGATGTATTGAATCGCGACGCGATTTGTGTGTTCCATCGTCATTAACAGGCTCTGAACGTTACAATCAACTGTCAGTTTTGCGTCGGATTCGAAAATCTAGACTCACAGGAGAACGACCATAAGGTGCCCGAGGCAGCAATAGACCCTTGGAGACAGGTCGGCCGGATGACGATGTATTGAATCGCGACGCAATTTGTGTGTTCCATCGTCATTAACAGGCTCTGAACGTTACAATTAACTGTCAGTTTTGCGTCGGATTCGAAAATCTAGACTCACAGGAGATCGACCATAAGGTGCCCGAGGCAGCAATAGACCCTTGGAGACAGGTCGGCCGGAGGACGATGTATTGAATCGCGACGCGATTTGTGTGTTCCATCGTCATTAACAGGCTCTGAACGTTACAATTAACTGTCAGTTTTGCGTCGGATTCGAAAATCTAGACTCACAGGAGATCGACCATAAGGTGCCCGAGGCAGCAATAGACCCTTGGAGACAGGTCGGCCGGAGGACGATGTATTGAATCGCGACGGGATTTGTGTGTTCCATCGTCATTAACAGGCTCTGAACGTTACAATTAACTGTCAGTTTTGCGTCGGATTCGAAAATCTAGACTCACAGGAGATCGACCATAAGGTGCCCGAGGCAGCAATAGACCCTTGGAGACAGGTCTGCCGGAGGACGATGTATTGAATCGCGACGGGATTTGTGTGTTCCATCGTCATTAACAGGCTCTGAACGTTACAATTAACTGTCAGTTTTGCGTCGGATTCGAAAATCTAGACTCACAGGAGATCGACCATAAGGTGCCCGAGGCAGCAATAGACTCTTGGAGACAGGTCGGCCGGAGGACGATGTATTGAATCGCGACGCAATTTGTGTGTTCCATCGTCATTAACAGGCTCTGAACCTTACAATTAACTGTCAGTTTTGCGTCGGATTCGAAAATCTAGACTCACAAGAGAACGACCATAAGGTGCCCGAGGGAGCACTAGACCCTTGGAGACAAGTCGGCTGGAGGACGATGTATTGAATCGCGACGCGATTTGTGTGTTCCATCGTCATTAACAGGCTCTGAACGTTACAATCAACTGTCAGTTTTGCGTCGGATTCGAAAATCTAGACTCACAGGAGAACGACCATAAGGTGCCCGAGGCAGCAATAGACCCTTGGAGACAGGTCGGCCGGATGACGATGTATTGAATCGCGACGCAATTTGTGTGTTCCATCGTCATTAACAGGCTCTGAACGTTACAATTAACTGTCAGTTTTGCGTCGGATTCGAAAATCTAGACTCACAGGAGAACGACCATAAGGTGCCCGAGGGAGCAATAGACCCTTGGAGACAGGTCGGCCGGAGGACGATGTATTGAATCGCGACGCAATTGTATTGAATCGCGACGCAATTTGTGTGTTACATCGTCATGAACAGGCTCTGAACGTTACAATTAACTGTCAGTTTTGCGTCGGATTCGAAAATCTAGACTCACAGGAGATCGACCATAAGGTGCCCGAGGCAGCAATAGACCCTTGGAGACAGGTCGGCCGGAGGACGATGTATTGAATCGCGACGCAATTTGTGTGTTCCATCGTCATTAACAGGCTCTGAACGTTACAATTAACTATCAGTTTTGCGTCGGATTCGAAAATCTAGACTCACAGGAGAACGACCATAAGGTGCCCGAGGGAGCAATAGACCCTTGGAGACAGGTCGGCCGGAGGACGATGTATTGAATCGCGACGCAATTTGTGTGTTCCATTGTCATTTACAGGCTCTGAACGTTACAATTAACTGTCAGGTTTGCGTCGGATTCGAAAATCTAGACTCACAGGAGATCGACCATAAGCTGCCCGAGGCAGCAATAGACCCTTGGAGACAGGTCGGCCGGAGGACGATGTATTGAATCGCGACGCGATTTGTGTGTTCCATTGTCATTTACAGGCTCTGAACGTTACAATTAACTGTCAGGTTTGCGTCGGATTCGAAAATCTAGACTCACAGGAGATCGACCATAAGCTGCCCGAGGCAGCAATAGACCCTTGGAGACAGGTCGGCCGGAGGACGATGTATTGAATCGCGACGCAATTTGTGTGTTCCATTATCATTAAGAGGCTCTGAACCTTACAATTAACTGTCAGTTTTGCGTCGGATTCGAAAATCTAGACTCACAGAGGAACGACCATAAGATGCCCGAGGCAGCACTAGACCCTTGGAGACAAATCGGCTGGCGGACGATGTATTGAATCGCGACGCGATTTGTGTGTTCCATCGTCATTAACAGGCTCTGAACGTTACAATTAACTGTCAGTTTTGCGTCGGATTCGAAAATCTAGACTCACAGGAGAACGACCATAAGGTGCCCGAGGGAGCAATAGACCCTTGGAGACAGGTCGGCAGGAGGACGATGTATTGAATCGCGACGCAATTTGTGTGTTCCATCGGCATGAACAGGCTCTGAACCTTACAATTAACTGTCAGTTTTGCGTCGGATTCGAAAATCTAGAGTCACAGGAGATCGACCATAAGGTGCCCGAGGCAGCAATAGACCCTTGGAGACAGGTCGGCCGGAGGACGATGTATTGATCGCGACGCGATTTGTGTGTTCCATCGTCATTAACAGGCTCTGAACGTTACAATTAACTGTCAGTTTTGCGTCGGATTCGAAAATCTAGACTCACAGGAGATCGACAATAAGGTGCCCGAGGCAGCAATAGACCCTTGGAGACAGGTCGGCCGGAGGACGATGTATTGAATCGCGACGGGATTTGTGTGTTCCATCGTCATTAACAGGCTCTGAACGTTACAATTAACTGTCAGTTTTGCGTCGGATTCGAAAATCTAGACTCACAGGAGATCGACCATAAGGTGCCCGAGGCAGCAATGGACCCTTGGAGACAGGTCGGCCGGAGGACGATGTATTGAATCGCGACGCAATTTGTGTGTTCCATCGTCATTAACAGGCTCTGAACGTTACAATTAACTATCAGTTTTGCGTCGGATTCGAAAATCTAGACTCACAGGAGATCGACCATAAGGTCCCCGAGGCAGCAATAGACCCTTGGAGACAGGTCGGCCGGAGGACGATGTATTGAATCGCGACGCAATTTGTGTGTACCATTGTCATTAAGAGGCTCTGAACCTTACAATTAACTGTAAGTTTTGCGTCGGATTCGAAACTCTAGACTCACAGAAGAACGACCTTAAGGTGCCCGAGGCAGCACTAGACCCTTGGAGACAAGTCGGCTGGAGGACGATGTATTGAATCGCGACGCAATTTGTGTGTTCCATCGTCATTAACAGGCTCTGAACGTTACAATTAACTGTCAGTTTTGCGTCGGATTCGAAAATCTAGACTCACAGGAGATCGACCATAAGGTGCTCGAGGCAGCAATAGACCCTTGGAGACAGGTCGGCCGGAGTAGAGGTATTGAATCGCGACGGGATTTGTGTGTTCCATCGTCATTAACAGGCTCTGAACGTTACAATTAACTGTCAGTTTTGCGTCGGATTCGAAAATCTAGACTCACAGGAGATCGACCATAAGGTGCCCGAGGCAGCAATAGACCCTTGGAGACAGGTCGGCCGGAGGACGATGTATTGAATCGCGACGCAATTTGTGTGTTCCATCGTCATTAACAGGCTCTGAACGTTACAATTAACTATCAGTTTTGCGTCGGATTCGAAATTCTAGACTCACAGGAGAACGACCATAAGGTGCCCGAGGCAGCACTAGACCCTTGGAGACAGGTCGGCCGGAGGACGATGTATTGAATCGCGACGCAATTTGTGTGTTCCATTGTCATTAAGAGGCTCTGAACCTTACGATTAACTGCCAGTTTTGCGTCGCATTCGAAAATCTAGACTCACAGGAGAACGACAATAAGGTGCCCGAGGCAGCACTAGACCCTTGGAGATAAATCGGCTGGCGGACGATGTATTGAATCGCGACGCAATTTGTGTGTTCCATCGTCATTAACAGGCTCTCAACGTTACAATTAACTGTCAGTTTTGCGTCGGATTCGAAAATCTAGACTCACAGGAGAACGACCATAAGGTGCCCGAGGGAGCAATAGACCCTTGGAGACAGGTCGGCCGGAGGACGAAGTATTGAATCGCGACGCAATTTGTGTGTTCCATCGTCATGAACAGGCTCTGAACCTTACAATTAACTGTCAGTTTTGCGTCGGATTCGAAAATCTAGAGTCACAGGAGATCGACCATAAGGTGCCCGAGGCAGCAATAGACCCTAGGAGACAGGTCGGCCGGAGGACGATGTATTGAATCGCGACGGGATTTGTGTGTTCCATCGTCATTAACAGGCTCTGAACGTTACAATTAACTGTCAGTTTTGCGTCGGATTCGAAAATCTAGACTCACAGGAGATCGACCATAAGGTGCCCGAGGCAGCAATAGACCCTTGGAGACAGGTCGGCCGGAGGACGATGTATTGAATCGCGACGCAATTTGTGTGTTCCATCGTCATTAACAGGCTCTGAACGTTACAATTAACTATCAGTTTTGCGTCGGATTCGAAAATCTAGACTCACAGGAGAACGACCATAAGGTGCCCGAGGGAGCAATAGACCCTTGGAGACAGGTCGGCCGGAGGACGATGTATTGAATCGCGACGCAATTTGTGTGTTCCATTGTCATTTACAGGCTCTGAACGTTACAATTAACTGTCAGGTTTGCGTCGGATTCGAAAATCTAGACTCACAGGAGATCGACCATAAGCTGCCCGAGGCAGCAATAGACCCTTGGAGACAGGTCGGCCGGAGGACGATGTATTGAATCGCGACGCGATTTGTGTGTTCCATTGTCATTTACAGGCTCTGAACGTTACAATTAACTGTCAGGTTTGCGTCGGATTCGAAAATCTAGACTCACAGGAGATCGACCATAAGCTGCCCGAGGCAGCAATAGACCCTTGGAGACAGGTCGGCCGGAGGACGATGTATTGAATCGCGACGCAATTTGTGTGTTCCATTATCATTAAGAGGCTCTGAACCTTACAATTAACTGTCAGTTTTGCGTCGGATTCGAAAATCTAGACTCACAGAGGAACGACCATAAGATGCCCGAGGCAGCACTAGACCCTTGGAGACAAATCGGCTGGCGGACGATGTATTGAATCGCGACGCGATTTGTGTGTTCCATCGTCATTAACAGGCTCTGAACGTTACAATTAACTGTCAGTTTTGCGTCGGATTCGAAAATCTAGACTCACAGGAGAACGACCATAAGGTGCCCGAGGGAGCAATAGACCCTTGGAGACAGGTCGGCCGGAGGACGATGTATTGAATCGCGACGCAATTTGTGTGTTCCATCGGCATGAACAGGCTCTGAACCTTACAATTAACTGTCAGTTTTGCGTCGGATTCGAAAATCTAGAGTCACAGGAGATCGACCATAAGGTGCCCGAGGCAGCAATAGACCCTTGGAGACAGGTCGGCCGGAGGACGATGTATTGATCGCGACGCGATTTGTGTGTTCCATCGTCATTAACAGGCTCTGAACGTTACAATTAACTGTCAGTTTTGCGTCGGATTCGAAAATCTAGACTCACAGGAGATCGACAATAAGGTGCCCGAGGCAGCAATAGACCCTTGGAGACAGGTCGGCCGGAGGACGATGTATTGAATCGCGACGGGATTTGTGTGTTCCATCGTCATTAACAGGCTCTGAACGTTACAATTAACTGTCAGTTTTGCGTCGGATTCGAAAATCTAGACTCACAGGAGATCGACCATAAGGTGCCCGAGGCAGCAATGGACCCTTGGAGACAGGTCGGCCGGAGGACGATGTATTGAATCGCGACGCAATTTGTGTGTTCCATCGTCATTAACAGGCTCTGAACGTTACAATTAACTATCAGTTTTGCGTCGGATTCGAAAATCTAGACTCACAGGAGATCGACCATAAGGTGCCCGAGGCAGCAATAGACCCTTGGAGACAGGTCGGCCGGAGGACGATGTATTGAATCGCGACGCAATTTGTGTGTGCTCTGAACCTTACGATTAACTGCGAGTTTTATGTCGCATTCAAAAATCTAGACTCACAGGAGAACGACAATAAGGTGCCCGAGGCAGCACTAGACCCTTGGAGACAAGTCGGCTGGAGGACGATGTATTGAATCGCGACGCGATTTGTGTGTTCCATTGTCATTTACAGGCTCTGAACGTTACAATTAACTGTCAGGTTTGCGTCGGATTCGAAAATCTAGACTCACAGGAGATCGACCATAAGGTGCCCGAGGCAGCAATAGACCCTTGGAGACAGGTCGGCCGGAGGACGATGTATTGAATCGCGACGCAATTTGTGTGTTCCATTATCATTAAGAGGCTCTGAACCTTACAATTAACAGTCAGTTTTGCGTCGGATTCGAAAATCTAGACTCACAGAGGAACGACCATAAGATGCCCGAGGCAGCACTAGACCCTTGGAGACAAATCGGCTGGCGGACGATGTATTGAATCGCGACGCGATTTGTGTGTTCCATCGTCATTAACAGGCTCTGAACGTTACAATTAACTGTCAGCTTTGCGTCGGATTCGAAAATCTAGACTCACAGGAGATCGACCATAAGGTGCCCGAGGCAGCAATAGACCCTTGGAGACAGGTCGGCCGGAGGACGATGTATTGAATCGCGACGGGATTTGTGTGTTCCATCGTCATTAACAGGCTCTGAACGTTACAATTAACTGTCAGTTTTGCGTCGGATTCGAAAATCTAGACTCACAGGAGATCGACCATAAGGTGCCCGAGGCAGCAATAGACCCTTGGAGACAGGTCGGCCGGAGGACGATGTATTGAATCGCGACGCAATTTGTGTGTTCCATCGTCATTAACAGGCTCTGAACGTTACAATTAACTATCAGTTTTGCGTCGGATTCGAAAATCTAGACTCACAGGAGAACGACCATAAGGTGCCCGAGGCAGCAATAGACCCTTGGAGACAGGATGGCCGGAGGACGATGTATTGAATCGCGACGCAATTTGTGTGTTCCATTGTCATTAAGCGGCTCTGAACCTTACGATTAACTGCCAGTTTTGCGTCGCATTCGAAAATCTAGACTCACAGGAGAACGACAATAAGGTGCCCGAGGAAGCACTAGACCCTTGGAGACAAGTCGGCTGGAGGACGACGTATTGAATCGCGACGCGTTTTGTGTGTTCCATCGTCATTAACAGGCTCTGAACGTTACAATTAACTGTCAGTTTTGCGTCGGATTCGAAAATCTAGACTCACAGGAGAACGACCATAAGGTGCCCGAGGGAGCAATAGACCGTTGGAGACAGGTCGGCCGGAGGACGATGTATTGAATCGCGACGCAATTTGTGTGTTCCATCGTCATGAACAGGCTCTGAACCTTACAATTAACTGTCAGTTTTGCGTCGGATTCGAAAATCTAGAGTCACAGGAGATCGACCATATTGCTGCCCGAGGCAGCAATAGACCCTTGGAGACAGCCCGGCCGGAGGACGATGTATTGAATCGCGACGCGATTTGTGTGTTCCATCGTCATTAACAGGCTCTGAACGTTACAATTAACTGTCAGTTTTGCGTCGCATTCGAAAATCTAGACTCACAGGAGAACGACCATAAGGTGCCCGAGGCAGCAATAGACCCTTGGAGACAGGTCGGCCGGATGACGATGTATTGAATCGCGACGCAATTTGTGTGTTCCATCGTCATTAACAGGCTCTGAACGTTACAATTAACTGTCAGTTTTGCGTCGGATTCGAAAATCTAGACTCACAGGAAATCGACCATAAGGTGCCCGAGGCAGCAATAGACCCTTGGAGACAGGTCGGCCGGAGGACGATGTATTGAATCGCGACGCGATTTGTGTGTTCCATCGTCATTAACAGGCTCTGAACGTTACAATTAACTGTGAGTTTTGCGTCGGATTCGAAAATCTAGACTCACAAGAGATCGACCATAAGGTGCCCGAGGCAGCAATAGACCCTTGGAGACAGGTCGGCCGGAGGACGATGTATTGAATCGCGACGGGATTTGTGTGTTCCATCGTCATTAACAGGCTCTGAACGTTACAATTAACTGTCAGTTTTGCGTCGGATTCGAAAATCTAGACTCACAGGAGATCGACCATAAGGTGCCCGAGGCAGCAATAGACCCTTGGAGACAGGTCGGCCGGAGGACGATGTATTGAATCGCGACGGGATTTGTGTGTTCCATCGTCATTAACAGGCTCTGAACGTTACAATTAACTGTCAGTTTTGCGTCGGATTCGAAAATCTAGACTCACAGGAGATCGACCATAAGGTGCCCGAGGCAGCAATAGACTCTTGGAGACAGGTCGGCCGGAGGACGATGTATTGAATCGCGACGCAATTTGTGTGTTCCATCGTCATTAACAGGCTCTGAACCTTACAATTAACTGTCAGTTTTGCGTCGGATTCGAAAATATAGACTCACAAGAGAACGACCATAAGGTGCCCGAGGCAGCACTAGACCCTTGGAGACAAGTCGGCTGGAGGACGATGTATTGAATCGCGACGCGATTTGTGTGTTCCATCGTCATTAACAGGCTCTGAACGTTACAATCAACTGTCAGTTTTGCGTCGGATTCGAAAATCTAGACTCACAGGAGAACGACCATAAGGTGCCCGAGGCAGCAATAGACCCTTGGAGACAGGTCGGCCGGATGACGATGTATTGAATCGCGACGCAATTTGTGTGTTCCATCGTCATTAACAGGCTCTGAACGTTACAATTAACTGTCAGTTTTGCGTCGGATTCGAAAATCTAGACTCACAGGAGAACGACCATAAGGTGCCCGAGGGAGCAATAGACCCTTGGAGACAGGTCGGCCGGAGGACGATGTATTGAATCGCGACGCAATTGTATTGAATCGCGACGCAATTTGTGTGTTACATCGTCATGAACAGGCTCTGAACGTTACAATTAACTGTCAGTTTTGCGTCGGATTCGAAAATCTAGACTCACAGGAGATCGACCATAAGGTGCTCGAGGCAGCAATAGACCCTTGGAGACAGGTCGGCCGGAGGACGAGGTATTGAATCGCGACGGGATTTGTGTGTTCCATCGTCATTAACAGGCTCTGAACGTTACAATTAACTGTCAGTTTTGCGTCGGATTCGAAAATCTAGACTCACTGGAGATCGACCATAAGGTGCCCGAGGCAGCAATAGACCCTTGGAGACAGGTCGGCCGGAGGACGATGTATTGAATCGCGACGCAATTTGTGTGTTCCATCGTCATTAACAGGCTCTGAACGTTACAATTAACTATCAGTTTTGCGTCGGATTCGAAAATCTAGACTCACAGGAGAACGACCATAAGGTGCCCGAGGCAGCACTAGACACTTGGAGACAGGTCGGCCGGAGGACGATGTATTGAATCGCGACGCAATTTGTGTGTTCCATTGTCATTAAGAGGCTCTGAACCTTACGATTAACTGCCAGTTTTGCGTCGCATTCGAAAATCTAGACTCACAGGAGAACGACAATAAGGTGCCCGAGGCAGCACTAGACCCTTGGAGACAAATCGGCTGGCGGACGATGTATTGAATCGCGACGCAATTTGTGTGTTCCATCGTCATTAACAGGGTCTGAACGTTACAATTAACTGTCAGTTTTGCGTCGGATTCGAAAATCTAGACTCACAGGAGAACGACCATAAGGTGCCCGAGGGAACAATAGACCCTTGGAGACAGGTCGGCCGGAGGACGATGTATTGAATCGCGACGCAATTTGTGTGTTCCATCGTCATGAACAGGCTCTGAACCTTACAATTAACTGTCAGTTTTGCGTCGGATTCGAAAATCTAGAGTCACAGGAGATCGACCATAAGGTGCCCGAGGCAGCAATAGACCCTTGGAGACAGGTCGGCCGGAGGACGATGTATTGAATCGCGACGCGATTTGTGTGTTCCATCGTCATTAACAGGCTCTGAACGTTACAATTAACTGTCAGTTTTGCGTCGGATTCGAAAATCTAGACTCACAGGAGATCGACCATAAGGTGCCCGAGGCAGCAATAGATCCTTGGAGACAGGTCGGCCGGAGGACGATGTATTGAATCGCGACGGGATTTGTGTGTTCCATCGTCATTAACAGGCTCTGAACGTTACAATTAACTGTCAGTTTTGCGTCGGATTCGAAAATCTAGACTCACAGGAGATCGACCATAAGGTGCCCGAGGCAGCAATAGACCCTTGGAGACAGGTCGGCCGGAGGACGAAGTATTGATCGCGACGCGATTTGTGTGTTCCATCGTCATTAACAGGCTCTGAACGTTACAATTAACTGTCAGTTTTGCGTCGGATTCGAAAATCTAGACTCACAGGAGATCGACCATAAGGTGCCCGAGGCAGCAATAGACCCTAGGAGACAGGTCGGCCGGAGGACGATGTATTGAATCGCGACGGGATTTGTGTGTTCCATCGTCATTAACAGGCTCTGAACGTTACAATTAACTGTCAGTTTTGCGTCGGATTCGAAAATCTAGACTCACAGGAGATCGACCATAAGGTGCCCGAGGCAGCAATAGACCCTTGGAGACAGGTCGGCCGGAGGACGATGTATTGATTCGCGACGCAATTTGTGTGTTCCATCGTCATTAACAGGCTCTGAACGTTACAATTAACTATCAGTTTTGCGTCGGATTCGAAAATCTAGACTCACAGGAGAACGACCATAAGGTGCCCGAGGCAGCAATAGACCCTTGGAGACAGGTCGGCCGGAGGACGATGTATTGAATCGCGACGCAATTTGTGTGTTCCATTGTCATTAAGAGGCTCTGAACCTTACGATTAACTGCCAGTTTTGCGTCGCATTCGAAAATCTAGACTCACAGGAGAACGACAATAAGGTGCCCGAGGCAGCACTAGACCCTTGGAGACAAGTCGGCTGGAGGACGATGTATTGAATCGCGACGCGATTTGTGTGTTCCATTGTCATTTACAGGCTCTGAACGTTACAATTAACTGTCAGGTTTGCGTCGGATTCGAAAATCTAGACTCACAGGAGATCGACCATAAGCTGCCCGAGGCAGCAAAAGACCCTTGGAGACAGGTCGGCCGGAGGACGATGTATTGAATCGCGACGCAATTTGTGTGTTCCATTATCATTAAGAGGCTCTGAACCTTACAATTAACTGTCAGTTTTGCGTCGGATTCGAAAATCTAGACTCACAGAGGAACGACCATAAGATGCCCGAGGCAGCACTAGACCCTTGGAGACAAATCGGCTGGCGGACGATGTATTGAATCGCGACGCGATTTGTGTGTTCCATCGTCATTAACAGGCTCTGAACGTTACAATTAACTGTCAGTTTTGCGTCGGATTCGAAAATCTAGACTCACAGGAGAACGACCATAAGGTGCCCGAGGGAGCAATAGACCCTTGGAGACAGGTCGGCCGGAGGACGATGTATTGAATCGCGACGCAATTTGTGTGTTCCATCGTCATGAACAGGCTCTGAACCTTACAATTAACTGTCAGTTTTGCGTCGGATTCGAAAATCTAGAGTCACAGGAGATCGACCATAAGGTGCCCGAGGCAGCAATAGACCCTTGGAGACAGGTCGGCCGGAGGACGATGTATTGATCGCGACGCGATTTGTGTGTTCCATCGTCATTAACAGGCTCTGAACGTTACAATTAACTGTCAGTTTTGCGTCGGATTCGAAAATCTAGACTCACAGGAGATCGACCATAAGGTGCCCGAGGCAGCAAGAGACCCTTGGAGACAGGTCGGCCGGAGGACGATGTATTGAATCGCGACGGGATTTGTGTGTTCCATCGTCATTAACAGGCTCTGAACGTTACAATTAACTGTCAGTTTTGCGTCGGATTCGAAAATCTAGACTCACAGGAGAACGACCATAAGGTGCCCGAGGGAGCAATAGACCCTTGGAGACAGGTCGGCCGGAGGACGATGTATTGAATCGCGACGCAATTTGTGTGTTCCATCGTCATGAACAGGCTCTGAACCTTACAATTAACTGTCAGTTTTGCGTCGGATTCGAAAATCTAGAGTCACAGGAGATCGACCATAAGGTGCCCGAGGCAGCAATAGACCCTTGGAGACAGGTCGGCCGGAGGACGATGTATTGATCGCGACGCAATTTGTGTGTTCCATTGTCATTAAGAGGCTCTGAACCTTACGATTAACTGCCAGTTTTATGTCGCATTCAAAAATGTAGACTCACAGGAGAACGACAATAAGGTGCCCGAGGCAGCACTAGACCCTTGGAGACAAGTCGGCTGGAGGACGATGTATTGAATCGCGACGCGATTTGTGTGTTCCATTGTCATTTACAGGCTCTGAACGTTACAATTAACTGTCAGGTTTGCGTCGGATTCGAAAATCTAGACTCACAGGAGATCGACCATAAGGTGCCCGAGGTAGCAATAGACCCTTGGAGACAGGTCGGCCGGAGGACGATGTATTGAATCGCGACGCAATTTGTGTTCCATCGTCATTAACAGGCTCTGAACGTTACAATTAACTATCAGTTTTGCGTCGGATTCGAAAATCTAGACTCACAGGAGAACGACCATAAGGTGCCCGATGCAGCAATAGACCCTTGGAGACAGGTCGGCCGGAGGACGATGTATTGAATCGCGACGCAATTTGTGTGTTCCATTGTCATTAAGAGGCTCTGAACCTTACGATTAACTGCCAGTTTTGCGTCGCATTCGAAAATCTAGACTCACAGGAGAACGACAATAAGGTGCCCGAGGCAGCACTAGACCCTTGGGGACAAGTCGGCTGGAGGACGATGTATTGAATCGCGACGCGATTTGTGTGTTCCATTGTCATTTACAGGCTCTGAACGTTACAATTAACTGTCAGGATTGCGTCGGATTCGAAAATCTAGACTCACAGGAGATCGACCATAAGCTGCCCGAGGCAGCAATAGACCCTTGGAGACAGGTCGGCCGGAGGACGATGTATTGAATCGCGACGCAATTTGTGTGTTCCATTATCATTAAGAGGCTCTGAACCTTACAATTAACTGTCAGTTTTGCGTCGGATTCGAAAATCTAGACTCACAGAGGAACGACCATAAGATGCCCGAGGCAGCACTAGACCCTTGGAGACAAATCGGCTGGCGGACGATGTATTGAATCGCGACGCGATTTGTGTGTTCCATCGTCATTAACAGGCTCTGAACGTTACAATTAACTGTCAGTTTTGCGTCGGATTCGAAAATCTAGACTCACAGGAGAACGACCATAAGGTGCCCGAGGGAGCAATAGACCCTTGGAGACAGGTCGGCCGGAGGACGATGTATTGAATCGCGACGCAATTTGTGTGTTCCATCGTCATGAACAGGCTCTGAACCTTACAATTAACTGTCAGTTTTGCGTCGGATTCGAAAATCTAGAGTCACAGGAGATCGACCATAAGGTGCCCGAGGCAGCAATAGACCCTTGGAGACAGGTCGGCCGGAGGACGATGTATTGATCGCGACGCGATTTGTGTGTTCCATCGTCATTAACAGGCTCTGATCGTTACAATTAACTGTCAGTTTTGCCTCGGATTCGAAAATCTAGACTCACAGGAGATCGACCATAAGGTGCCCGAGGCAGCAATAGACCCTTGGAGACAGGTCGGCCGGAGGACGATGTATTGAATCGCGACGCAATTTGTGTTCCATCGTCATTAACAGGCTCTGAACGTTACAATTAACTATCAGTTTTGCGTCGGATTCGAAAATCTAGACTCACAGGAGAACGACCATAAGGTGCCCGAGGCAGCAATAGACCCTTGGAGACAGGTCGGCCGGAGGACGATGTATTGAATCGCGACGCAATTTGTGTGTTCCATTGTCATTAAGAGGCTCTGAACCTTACGATTAACTGCCAGTTTTGCGTCGCATTCGAAAATCTAGACTCACAGGAGAACGACAATAAGGTGCCCGAGGCAGCACTAGACCCTTGGGGACAAGTCGGCTGGAGGACGATGTATTGAATCGCGACGCGATTTGTGTGTTCCATTGTCATTTACAGGCTCTGAACGTTACAATTAACTGTCAGGATTGCGTCGGATTCGAAAATCTAGACTCACAGGAGATCGACCATAAGCCGCCCGAGGCAGCAATAGACCCTTGGAGACAGGTCGGCCGGAGGACGATGTATTGAATCGCGACGCAATTTGTGTGTTCCATTAACATTAAGAGGCTCTGAACCTTACAATTAACTGTCAGTTTTGCGTCGGATTCGAAAATCTAGACTCACAGAGGAACGACCATAAGATGCCCGAGGCAGCACTAGACCCTTGGAGACAAATCGGCTGGCGGACGATGTATTGAATCGCGACGCGATTTGTGTGTTCCATCGTCATTAACAGGCTCTGAACGTTACAATTAACTGTCAGTTTTGCGTCGGATTCGAAAATCTAGACTCACAGGAGAACGACCATAAGGTGCCCGAGGGAGCAATAGACCCTTGGAGACAGGTCGGCCGGAGGACGATGTATTGAATCGCGACGCAATTTGTGTGTTCCATCGTCATGAACAGGCTCTGAACCTTACAATTAACTGTCAGTTTTGCGTCGGATTCGAAAATCTAGAGTCACAGGAGATCGACCATAAGGTGCCCGAGGCAGCAATAGACCCTTGGAGACAGGTCGGCCGGAGGACGATGTATTGATCGCGACGCGATTTGTGTGTTCCATCGTCATTAACAGGCTCTGATCGTTACAATTAACTGTCAGTTTTGCCTCGGATTCGAAAATCTAGACTCACAGGAGATCGACCATAAGGTGCCCGAGGCAGCAATAGACCCTTGGAGACAGGTCGGCCGGAGGACGATGTATTGAATCGCGACGCGATTTGTGTGTTCTATCGTCATTAACAGGCTCTGAACGTTACAATTAACTGTCAGTTTTGCGTCGGATTCGAAAATCTAGACTCACAGGAGATCGACCAAGAGGTGCCCGAGGCAGCAGTAGACCCTTGGAGACAGGTCGGCCGGAGGACGATGTATTGAATCGCGACGCAATTTGTGTGTTCCATCGTCATTAACAGGCTCTGAACGTTACAATTAACTATCAGTTTTGCGTCGGATTCGAAAATCTAGACTCACAGGAGAACGACCATAAGGTGCACGAGGCAGCAATGGACCCTTGGAGACAGGTCGGCCGGAGGACGATGTATTGAATCGCGACGCAATTTGTGTGTTCCATTGTCATTAAGAGGCTCTGAACCTTACGATTAACTGCCAGTTTTGCGTCGCATTCGAAAATCTAGACTCACAGGAGAACGACAATAAGGTGCCCGAGGCAGCACTAGACCCTTGGGGACAAGTCGGCTGGAGGACGATGTATTGAATCGCGACGCGATTTGTGTGTTCCATTGTCATTTACAGGCTCTGAACGTTACAATTAAGTGTCAGGTTTGCGTCGGATTCGAAAATCTAGACTCACAGGAGATCGACCATAAGCTGCCCGAGGCAGCAATAGACCCTTGGAGACAGGTCGGCCGGAGGACGATGTATTGAATCGCGACGCAATTTGTGTGTTCCATTATCAGTAAGAGGCTATGAACCTTACAATTAACTGTCAGTTTTGCGTCGGATTCGAAAATCTAGACTCACAGAGGAACGACCATAAGATGCCCGAGGCAGCACTAGACCCTTGGAGACAAATCGGCTGGCGGACGATGTATTGAATCGCGACGCGATTTGTGTGTTCCATCGTCATTAACAGGCTCTGAACGTTACAATTAACTGTCAGTTTTGCGTCGGATTCGAAAATCTAGACTCACAGGAGAACGACCATAAGGTGCCCGAGGGAGCAATAGACCCTTGGAGACAGGTCGGCCGGAGGACGATGTATTGAATCGCGACGCAATTTGTGTGTTCCATCGTCATGAACAGGCTCTGAACCTTACAATTAACTGTCAGTTTTGCGTCGGATTCGAAAATCTAGAGTCACAGGAGATCGACCATAAGGTGCCCGAGGCAGCAATAGACCCTTGGAGACAGGTCGGCCGGAGGACGATGTATTGATCGCGACGCGATTTGTGTGTTCCATCGTCATTAACAGGCTCTGAACGTTACAATTAACTGTCAGTTTTGCGTCGGATTCGAAAATCTAGACTCACAGGAGATCGACCATAAGGTGCCCGAGGCAGCAATAGACCCTTGGAGACAGGTCGGCCGGAGGACGATGTATTGAATCGCGACGCGATTTGTGTGTTCCATCGTCATTAACAGGCTCTGAACGTTACAATTAACTGTCAGTTTTGCGTCGGATTCGAAAATCTAGACTCACAGGAGATCGACCATAAGGTGCCCGAGGCAGCAATAGACCCTTGGAGACAGGTCGGCCGGAGGACGATGTATTGAATCGCGACGCAATTTGTGTGTTCCATCGTCATTAACAGGCTCTGAACGTTACAATTAACTATCAGTTTTGCGTCGGATTCGAAAATCTAGACTCACAGGAGAAAGACCATAAGGTGCTCGAGGCAGCAATAGACCCTTGGAGACAGGTCGGCCGGAGGACGATGTATTGAATCGCGACGCAATTTGTGTGTTCCATTGTCATTAAGAGGCTCTGAACCTTACGATTAACTGCCAGTTTTGCGTCGCATTCCAAAATCTAGACTCACAGGAGAACGACAATAAGGTGCCCGAGGCAGCACTTGACCCTTGGAGACAAGTCGGCTGGAGGACGATGTATTGAATCGCGACGCGATTTGTGTGTTCCATTGTCATTTACAGGCTCTGAACGTTACAATTAACTGTCAGGTTTGCGTCGGATTCGAAAATCTAGACTCACAGGAGATCGACCATAAGGTGCCCGAGGCAGCAATAGACCCTTGGAGACAGGTCGGCCGGAGGACGATGTATTGAATCGCGACGCAATTTGTGTGTTCCATTGTCATTAAGAGGCTCTGAACCTTACGATTAACTGCCAGTTTTGCGTCGCATTCGAAAATCTAGACTCACAGGAGAACGACAATAAGGTGCCCGAGGCAGCACTAGACCCTTGGGGACAAGTCGGCTGGAGGACGATGTATTGAATCGCGACGCGATTTGTGTGTTCCATTGTCATTTACAGGCTCTGAACGTTACAATTAACTGTCAGGTTTGCGTCGGATTCGAAAATCTAGACTCACAGGAGATCGACCATAAGCTGCCCGAGGCAGCAATAGACCCTTGGAGACAGGTCGGCCGGAGGACGATGTATTGAATCGCGACGCAATTTGTGTGTTCCATTATCATTAAGAGGCTCTGAACCTTACATTTAACTGTCAGTTTTGCGTCGGATTCGAAAATCTAGACTCACAGAGGAACGACCATAAGATGCCCGAGGCAGCACTAGACCCTTGGAGACAAATCGGCTGGCGGACGATGTATTGAATCGCGACGCGATTTGTGTGTTCCATCGTCATTAACAGGCTCTGAACGTTACAATTAACTGTCAGTTTTGCGTCGGATTCGAAAATCTAGACTCACAGGAGAACGACCATAAGGTGCCCGAGGGAGCAATAGACCCTTGGAGACAGGTCGGCCGGAGGACGATGTATTGAATCGCGACGCAATTTGTGTGTTCCATCGTCATGAACAGGCTCTGAACCTTACAATTAACTGTCAGTTTTGCGTCGGATTCGAAAATCTAGAGTCACAGGAGATCGACCATAAGGTGCCCGAGGCAGCAATAGACCCTTGGAGACAGGTCGGCCGGAGGACGATGTATTGATCGCGACGCGATTTGTGTGTTCCATCGTCATTAACAGGCTCTGAACGTTACAATTAACTGTCAGTTTTGCGTAGGATTCGAAAATCTAGACTCACAGGAGATCGACCATAAGGTGCCCGAGGCAGCAATAGACCCTTGGAGACAGGTCTGCCGGAGGACGATGTATTGAATCGCGACGCGATTTGTGTGTTCCATCGTCATTAACAGGCTCTGAACGTTACAATTAACTGTCAGTTTTGCGTCGGATTCGAAAATCTAGACTCACAGGAGATCGACCATAAGGTGCCCGAGGCAGCAATAGACCCTTGGAGACAGGTCGGCCGGAGGACGATGTATTGAATCGCGACGCAATTTGTGTGTTCCATCGTCATTAACAGGCTCTGAACGTTACAATTAACTATCAGTTTTGCGTCGGATTCGAAAATCTAGACTCACAGGAGAACGACCATAAGGTGCCCGAGGCAGTAATAGACCCTTGGAGACAGGTCGGCCGGAGGACGATGTATTGAATCGCGACGCAATTTGTGTGTTCCATTGTCATTAAGAGGCTCTGAACCTTACGATTAACTGCCAGTTTTGCGTCGCATTCGAAAATCTAGACTCACAGGAGAACGACAATAAGGTGCCCGAGGCAGCACTAGACCCTTGGAGACAAGTCGGCTGGAGGACGATGTATTGAATCGCGACGCGATTTGTGTGTTCCATTGTCATTTACAGGCTCTGAACGTTACAATTAACTGTCAGGTTTGCGTCGGATTCGAAAATCTAGACTCACAGGAGATCGACCATAAGGTGCCCGAGGCAGCAATAGACCCTTGGAGACAGGTCGGCCGGAGGACGATGTATTGAATCGCGACGCAATTTGTGTGTTCCATTGTCATTAAGAGGCTCTGAACCTTACGATTAACTGCCAGTTTTGCGTCGCATTCGAAAATCTAGACTCACAGGAGAACGACAATAAGGTGCCCGAGGCAGCACTAGACCCTTGGGGACAAGTCGGCTGGAGGACGATGTATTGAATCGCGACGCGATTTGTGTGTTCCATTGTCATTTACAGGCTCTGAACGTTACAATTAACTGTCAGGTTTGCGTCGGATTCGAAAATCTAGACTCACAGGAAATCGACCATAAGCTGCCCGAGGCAGCAATAGACCCTTGGAGACAGGTCGGCCGGAGGACGATGTATTGAATCACGACGCAATTTGTGTGTTCCATTATCATTAAGAGGCTCTGAACCTTACAATTAACTGTCAGTTTTGCGTCGGATTCGAAAATCTAGACTCACAGAGGAACGACCATAAGATGCCCGAGGCAGCACTAGACCCTTGGAGACAAATCGGCTGGCGGACGATGTATTGAATCACGACGCGATTTGTGTGTTCCATCGTCATTAACAGGCTCTGAACGTTACAATTAACTGTCAGTTTTGCGTCGGATTCGAAAATCTAGACTCACAGGAGAACGACCATAAGGTGCCCGAGGCAGCAATAGACCCTTGGAGACAGGTCGGCCGGAGGACGATGTATTGAATCGCGACGCAATTTGTGTGTTCCATCGTCATTAACAGGCTCTGAACGTTACAATTAACTATCAGTTTTGCGTCGGATTCGAAAATCTAGACTCACAGGAGAACGACCATAAGGTGCCCGAGGCAGCAATAGACCCTTGGAGACAGGTCGGCCGGAGGACGATGTATTGAATCGCGACGCAATTTGTGTGTTCCATTGTCATTAAGAGGCTCTGAACCTTACGATTAACTGCCAGTTTTGCGTCGCATTCGAAAATCTAGACTCACAGGAGAACGACAATAAGGTGCCCGAGGCAGCACTAGACCCTTGGAGAGAAGTCGGCTGGAGGACGATGTATTGAATCGCGACGCGATTTGTGTGTTCCATTGTCATTTAAAGGTTCTGAACGTTACAATTAACTGTCAGGTTTGCGTCGGATTCGAAAATCTAGACTCACAGGAGATCGACCATAAGGTGCCCGAGGCAGCAATAGACCCTTGGAGACAGGTCGGCCGGAGGACGATGTATTGAATCGCGACGCAATTTGTGTGTTCCATTGTCATTTAGAGGCTCTGAACCTTACAATTAACTGTCAGTTTTGCGTCGGATTCGAAAATCTAGACTCACAGAGGAACGACCATAAGATGCCCGAGGCAGCACTAGACCCTTGGAGACAAATCGGCTGGCGGACGATGTATTGAATCGCGACGCGATTTGTGTGTTCCATCGTCATTAACAGGCTCTGAACGTTACAATTAACTGTCAGTTTTGCGTCGGATTCGAAAATCTAGACTCACACGAGATCGACCATAAGGTGCCCGAGGCAGCAATAGACCCTTGGAGACAGGTCGGCCGGAGGACGATGTATTGAATCGCGACGGGATTTGTGTGTTCCATCGTCATTAACAGGCTCTGAACGTTACAATTAACTGTCAGTTTTGCGTCGGATTCGAAAATCTAGAGTCACAGGAGATCGACCATAAGGTGCCCGAGGCAGCAATAGACCCTTGGAGACAGCCCGGCCGGAGGACGATGTATTGAATCGCGACGCGATTTGTGTGTTCCATCGTCATTAACAGGCTCTGAACGTTACAATTAACTGTCAGTTTTGCGTCGGATTCGAAAATCTAGAGTTACAGGAGATCGACCATAAGGTGCCCGAGGCAGCAATAGACCCTTGGAGACAGGTCGGCCGGAGGACGATGTATTGATCGCGACGCGATTTGTGTGTTCCATCGTCATTAACAGGCTCTGATCGTTACAATTAACTGTCAGTTTTGCGTCGGATTCGAAAATCTAGACTCACAGGAGATCGACCATAAGGTGCCCGAGGCAGCAATAGACCCTTGGAGACAGGTCGGCCGGAGGACGATGTATTGAATCGCGACGCGATTTGTGTGTTCCATCGTCATTAACAGGCTCTGAACGTTACAATTAACTGTCAGTTTTGCGTCGGATTCGAAAATCTAGACTCACAGGAGATCGACCATAAGGTGCCCGAGGCAGCAATAGACCCTTGGAGACAGGTCGGCCGGAGGACGATGTATTGAAACGCGACGCAATTTGTGTGTTCCATCGTCATTAACAGGCTCTGAACGTTACAATTAACTGTCAGTTTTGCGTCGGATTCGAAAATCTAGAGTCACAGGAGAACGACCATAAGGTGCACGAGGCAGCAATAGACCCTTGGAGACAGGTCGGCCGGAGGACGATGTATTGAATCGCGACGCAATTTGTGTGTTCCATTGTCATTAAGAGGCTCTGAACCTTACGATTAACTGCCAGTTTTGCGTCGCATTCGAAAATCTAGACTCACAGGAGAACGACAATAAGGTGCCCGAGGCAGCACTAGACCCTTGGGGACAAGTCGGCTGGAGGACGATGTATTGAATCGCTGACGCGATTTGTTTGTTCCATTGTCGTTTACAGGCTCTGAACGTTACAATTAAGTGTCAGGTTTGCGTCGGATTCGAAAATCTAGACTCACAGGGGATCGACCATAAGCTGCCCGAGGCAGCAATAGACCCTTGGAGACAGGTCGGCCGGAGGACGATGTATTGAATCGCGACGCAATTTGTGTGTTCCATTATCAGTAAGAGGCTCTGAACCTTACAATTGACTGTCAGTTTTGCGTCGGATTCGAAAATCTAGACTCACAGAGGAACGACCATAAGATGCCCGAGGCAGCACTAGACCCTTGGAGACAAATCGGCTGGCGGACGATGTATTGAATCGCGACGCGATTTGTGTGTTCCATCGTCATTAACAGGCTCTGAACGTTACAATTAACTGTCAGTTTTGCGTCGGATTCGAAAATCTAGACTCACAGGAGAACGACCATAGGGTGCCCGAGGGAGCAATAGACCCTTGGAGACAGGTCGGCCGGAGGACGATGTATTGAATCGCGACGCAATTTGTGTGTTCCATCGTCATGAACAGGCTCTGAACCTTACAATTAACTGTCAGTTTTGCGTCGGATTCGAAAATCTAGAGTCACAGGAGATCGACCATAAGGTGCCCGAGGCAGCAATAGACCCTTGGAGACAGGTCGGCCGGAGGACGATGTATTGATCGCGACGCGATTTGTGTGTTCCATCGTCATTAACAGGCTCTGAACGTTACAATTAACTGTCAGTTTTGCGTCGGATTCGAAAATCTAGACTCACACGAGATCGACCATAAGGTGCCCGAGGCAGCAATAGACCCTTGGAGACAGGTCGGCCGGAGGACGATGTATTGAATCGCGACGCGATTTGTGTGTTCCATCGTCATTAACAGGCTCTGAACGTTACAATTAACTGTCAGTTTTGCGTCGGATTCGAAAATCTAGACTCACAGGAGATCGACCAAGAGGTGCCCGAGGCAGCAATAGACCCTTGGAGACAGGTCGGCCGGAGGACGATGTATTGAATCGCGACGCAATTTGTGTGTTCCATCGTCATTAACAGGCTCTGAACGTTACAATTAACTATCAGTTTTGCGTCGGATTCGAAAATCTAGACTCACAGGAGAACGACAATAAGGTGCACGAGGCAGCAATGGACCCTTGGAGACAGGTCGGCCGGAGGACGATGTATTGAATCGCGACGCAATTTGTGTGTTCCATTGTCATTAAGAGGCTCTGAACCTTACGATTAACTGCCAGTTTTGCGTCGCATTCGAAAATCTAGACTCACAGGAGAACGACAATAAGGTGCCCGAGGCAGCACTAGACCCTTGGGGACAAGTCGGCTGGAGGACGATGTATTGAATCGCGACGCGATTTGTGTGTTCCATTGTCATTTACAGGCTCTGAACGTTACAATTAAGTGTCAGGTTTGCGTCGGATTCGAAAATCTAGACTCACAGGAGATCGACCATAAGCTGCCCGAGGCAGCAATAGACCCTTGGAGACAGGTCGGCCGGAGGACGATGTATTGAATCGCGACGCAATTTGTGTGTTCCATTATCAGTAAGAGGCTATGAACCTTACAATTAACTGTCAGTTTTGCGTCGGATTCGAAAATCTAGACTCACAGAGGAACGACCATAAGATGCCCGAGGCAGCACTAGACCCTTGGAGACAAATCGGCTGGCGGACGATGTATTGAATCGCGACGCGATTTGTGTGTTCCATCGTCATTTACAGGCTCTGAACGTTACAATTAACTGTCAGTTTTGCGTCGGATTCGAAAATCTAGACTCACAGGAGAACGACCATAAGGTGCCCGAGGGAGCAATAGACCCTTGGAGACAGGTCGGCCGGAGGACGATGTATTGAATCGCGACGCAATTTGTGTGTTCCATCGTCATGAACAGGCTCTGAACCTTACAATTAACTGTCAGTTTTGCGTCGGATTCGAAAATCTAGAGTCACAGGAGATCGACCATAAGGTGCCCGAGGCAGCAATAGACCCTTGGAGACAGGTCGGCCGGAGGACGATGTATTGATCGCGACGCGATTTGTGTGTTCCATCGTCATTAACAGGCTCTGAACGTTACAATTAACTGTCAGTTTTGCGTCGGATTCGAAAATCTAGACTCACAGGAGATCGACCATAAGGTGCCCGAGGCAGCAATAGACCCTTGGAGACAGGTCGGCCGGAGGACGATGTATTGAATCGCGACGCGATTTGTGTGTTCCATCGTCATTAACAGGCTCTGAACGTTACAATTAACTGTCAGTTTTGCGTCGGATTCGAAAATCTAGACTCACAGGAGATCGACCATAAGGTGCCCGAGGCAGCAATAGACCCTTGGAGACAGGTCGGCCGGAGGACGATGTATTGAATCGCGACGCAATTTGTGTGTTCCATCGTCATTAACAGGCTCTGAACGTTACAATTAACTATCAGTTTTGCGTCGGATTCGAAACTCTAGACTCACAGGAGAAAGACCATAAGGTGCCCGAGGCAGCAATAGACCCTTGGAGACAGGTCGGCCGGAGGACGATGTATTGAATCGCGACGCAATTTGTGTGTTCCATTGTCATTAAGAGGCTCTGAACCTTACGATTAACTGCCAGTTTTGCGTCGCATTCCAAAATCTAGACTCACAGGAGAACGACAATAAGGTGCCCGAGGCAGCACTTGACCCTTGGAGACAAGTCGGCTGGAGGACGATGTATTGAATCGCGACGCGATTTGTGTGTTCCATTGTCATTTACAGGCTCTGAACGTTACAATTAACTGTCAGGTTTGCGTCGGATTCGAAAATCTAGACTCACAGGAGATCGACCATAAGGTGCCCGAGGCAGCAATAGACCCTTGGAGACAGGTCGGCCGGAGGACGATGTATTGAATCGCGACGCAATTTGTGTGTTCCATTGTCATTAAGAGGCTCTGAACCTTACGATTAACTGCCAGTTTTGCGTCGCATTCGAAAATCTAGACTCACAGGAGAACGACAATAAGGTGCCCGAGGCAGCACTAGACCCTTGGGGACAAGTCGGCTGGAGGACGATGTATTGAATCGCGACGCGATTTGTGTGTTCCATTGTCATTTACAGGCTCTGAACGTTACAATTAACTGTCAGGTTTGCGTCGGATTCGAAAATCTAGACTCACAGGAGATCGACCATAAGCTGCCCGAGGCAGCAATAGACCCTTGGAGACAGGTCGGCCGGAGGACGATGTATTGAATCGCGACGCAATTTGTGTGTTCCATTATCATTAAGAGGCTCTGAACCTTACATTTAACTGTCAGTTTTGCGTCAGATTCGAAAATCTAGACTCACAGAGGAACGACCATAAGATGCCCGAGGCAGCACTAGCCCTTGGAGACAAATCGGCTGGCGGACGATGTATTGAATCGCGACGCGATTTGTGTGTTCCATCGTCATTAACAGGCTCTGAACGTTACAATTAACTGTCAGTTTTGCGTCGGATTCGAAAATCTAGACTCACAGGAGAACGACCATAAGGTGCCCGAGGGAGCAATAGACCCTTGGAGACAGGTCGGCCGGATGACGATGTATTGAATCGCGACGCAATTTGTGTGTTCCATCGTCATGAACAGGCTCTGAACCTTACAATTAACTGTCAGTTTTGCGTCGGATTCGAAAATCTAGAGTCACAGGAGATCGACCATAAGGTGCCCGAGGCAGCAATAGACCCTTGGAGACAGGTCGGCCGGAGGACGATGTATTGATCGCGACGCGATTTGTGTGTTCCATCGTCATTAACAGGCTCTGAACGTTACAATTAACTGTCAGTTTTGCGTCGGATTCGAAAATCTAGACTCACAGGAGATCGACCATAAGGTGCCCGAGGCAGCAATAGACCCTTGGAGACAGGTCGGCCGGAGGACGATGTATTGAATCGCGACGCGATTTGTGTGTTCCATCGTCATTAACAGGCTCTGAACGTTACAATTAACTGTCAGTTTTGCGTCGGATTCGAAAATCTAGACTCACAGGAGATCGACCATAAGGTGCCCGAGGCAGCAATAGACCCTTGGAGACAGGTCGGCC
Source organism: Schistocerca nitens (assembly GCF_023898315.1). Taxonomy (NCBI): domain Eukaryota; kingdom Metazoa; phylum Arthropoda; class Insecta; order Orthoptera; family Acrididae; genus Schistocerca; species Schistocerca nitens. Next base: position 1,196,196,779 of record NC_064615.1, on the reverse strand, counting down.
GGAGGACGATGTATTGAATCGCGACGCAATTTGTGTGTTCCATCGTCATTAACAGGCTCTGAACGTTACAATTAACTATCAGTTTTGCGTCGGATTCGAAAATCTAGACTCACAGGAGAACGACCATAAGGTGCCCGAGGCAGTAATAGACCCTTGGAGACAGGTCGGCCGGAGGACGATGTATTGAATCGCGACGCAATTTGTGTGTTCCATTGTCATTAAGAGGCTCTGAACCTTACGATTAACTGCCAGTTTTGCGTCGCATTCGAAAATCTAGACTCACAGGAGAACGACAATAAGGTGCCCGAGGCAGCACTAGACCCTTGGAGACAAGTCGGCTGGAGGACGATGTATTGAATCGGGACGCGATTTGTGTGTTCCATTGTCATTTACAGGCTCTGAACGTTACAATTAACAGTCAGGTTTGCGTCGGATTCGAAAATCTAGACTCACAGGAGATCGACCATAAGGTGCCCGAGGCAGCAATAGACCCTTGGAGACAGGTCGGCCGGAGGACGATGTATTGAATCGCGACGCAATTTGTGTGTTCCATTGTCATTAAGAGGCTCTGAACCTTACGATTAACTGCCAGTTTTGCGTCGCATTCGAAAATCTAGACTCACAGGAGAACGACAATAAGGTGCCCGAGGCAGCACTAGACCCTTGGGGACAAGTCGGCTGGAGGACGATGTATTGAATCGCGACGCGATTTGTGTGTTCCATTGTCATTTACAGGCTCTGAACGTTACAATTAACTGTCAGGTTTGCGTCGGATTCGAAAATCTAGACTCACAGGAAATCGACCATAAGCTGCCCGAGGCAGCAATAGACCCTTGGAGACAGGTCGGCCGGAGGACGATGTATTGAATCACGACGCAATTTGTGTGTTCCATTATCATTAAGAGTCTCTGAACCTTACAATTAACTGTCAGTTTTGCGTCGGATTCGAAAATCTAGACTCACAGAGGAACGACCATAAGATGCCCGAGGCAGCACTAGACCCTTGGAGACAAATCGGCTGGCGGACGATGTATTGAATCGCGACGCGATTTGTGTGTTCCATCGTCATTAACAGGCTCTGAACGTTACAATTAACTGTCAGTTTTGCGTCGGATTCGAAAATCTAGACTCACAGGAGAACGACCATAAGGTGCCCGAGGGAGCAATAGACCCTTGGAGACAGGTCGGCCGGAGGACGATGTATTGAATCGCGACGCAATTTGTGTGTTCCATTATCATTAAGAGGCTCTGAACCTTACAATTAACTGTCAGTTTTGCGTCGGATTCGAAAATCTAGAGTCACAGGAGATCGACCATAAGGTGCCCGAGGCAGCAATAGACCCTTGGAGACAGGTCGGCTGGAGGACGATGTATTGATCGCGACGCGATTTGTGTGTTCCATCGTCATTAACAGGCTCTGAACGTTACAATTAACTGTCAGTTTTGCGTCGGATTCGAAAATCTAGACTCACAGGAGATCGACCATAAGGTCCCCGAGGCAGCAATAGACCCTTGGAGACAGGTCGGCCGGAGGACGATGTATTGAATCACGACGCAATTTGTGTGTTCCATTATCATTAAGAGGCTCTGAACCTTACAATTAACTGTCAGTTTTGCGTCGGATTCGAAAATCTAGACTCACAGAGGAACGACCATAAGATGACCGAGGCAGCACTAGACCCTTGGAGACAAATCGGCTGGCGGACGATGTATTGAATCGCGACGCGATTTGTGTGTTCCATCGTCATTAACAGGCTCTGAACGTTACAATTAACTGTCAGTTTTGCGTCGGATTCGAAAATCTAGACTCACAGGAAATCGACCATAAGCTGCCCGAGGCAGCAATAGACCCTTGGAGACAGGTCGGCCGGAGGACGATGTATTGAATCACGACGCAATTTGTGTGTTCCATTATCATTAAGAGGCTCTGAACCTTACAATTAACTGTCAGTTTTGCGTCGGATTCGAAAATCTAGACTCACAGAGGAACGACCATAAGATGCCCGAGGCAGCACTAGACCCTTGGAGACAAATCGGCTGGCGGACGATGTATTGAATCGCGACGCGATTTGTGTGTTCCATCGTCATTAACAGGCTCTGAACGTTACAATTAACTGTCAGTTTTGCGTCGGATTCGAAAATCTAGACTCACAGGAGAACGACCATAAGGTGCCCGAGGGAGCAATAGACCCTTGGAGACAGGTCGGCCGGAGGACGATGTATTGAATCGCGACGCAATTTGTGTGTTCCATTATCATTAAGAGGCTCTGAACCTTACAATTAACTGTCAGTTTTGCGTCGGATTCGAAAATCTAGAGTCACAGGAGATCGACCATAAGGTGCCCGAGGCAGCAATAGACCCTTGGAGACAGGTCGGCTGGAGGACGATGTATTGATCGCGACGCGATTTGTGTGTTCCATCGTCATTAACAGGCTCTGAACGTTACAATTAACTGTCAGTTTTGCGTCGGATTCGAAAATCTAGACTCACAGGAGATCGACCATAAGGTGCCCGAGGCAGCAATAGACCCTTGGAGACAGGTCGGCCGGAGGACGATGTATTGAATCGCGACGGGATATGTGTGTTCCATCGTCATTAACAGGCTCTGAACGTTACAATTAACTGTCAGTTTTGCGTCGGATTCGAAAATCTAGACTCACAGGAGATCGACCATAAGGTGCCCGAGGCAGCAATAGACCCTTGGAGACAGGTCGGCCGGAGGACGATGTATTGAATCGCGACGCAATTTGTGTGTTCCATCGTCATTAACAGGCTCTGAACGTTACAATTAACTATCAGTTTTGCGTCGGATTCGAAAATCTAGACTCACAGGAGAACGACCATAAGGTGCCCGAGGCAGCAATAGACCCTTGGAGACAGGTCGGCCGGAGGACGATGTATTGAATCGCGACGCAATTTGTGTGTTCCATTGTCATTAAGAGGCTCTGAACCTTACGATTAACTGCCAGTTTTGCGTCGCATTCGAAAATCTAGACTCACAGGAGATCGACCATAAGGTGCCCGAGGCAGCAATAGACCCTTGGAGACAGGTCGGCCGGAGGACGATGTATTGAATCGCGACGCAATTTGTGTGTTCCATCGTCATTAACAGGCTCTGAACGTTACAATTAACTATCAGTTTTGCGTCGGATTCGAAAATCTAGACTCACAGGAGAACGACCATAAGGTGCCCGAGGCAGTAATAGACCCTTGGAGACAGGTCGGCCGGAGGACGATGTATTGAATCGCGACGCAATTTGTGTGTTCCATTGTCATTAAGAGGCTCTGAACCTTACGATTAACTGCCAGTTTTGCGTCGCATTCGAAAATCTAGACTCACAGGAGAACGACAATAAGGTGCCCGAGGCAGCACTAGACCCTTGGAGACAAGTCGGCTGGAGGACGATGTATTGAATCGCGACGCGATTTGTGTGTTCCATTGTCATTTACAGGCTCTGAACGTTACAATTAACTGTCAGGTTTGCGTCGGATTCGAAAATCTAGACTCACAGGAGATCGACCATAAGGTGCCCGAGGCAGCAATAGACCCTTGGAGACAGGTCGGCCGGAGGACGATGTATTGAATCGCGACGCAATTTGTGTGTTCCATTGTCATTAAGAGGCTCTGAACCTTACGATTAACTGCCAGTTTTGCGTCGCATTCGAAAATCTAGACTCACAGGAGAACGACAATAAGGTGCCCGAGGCAGCACTAGACCCTTGGGGACAAGTCGGCTGGAGGACGATGTATTGAATCGCGACGCGATTTGTGTGTTCCATTGTCATTTACAGGCTCTGAACGTTACAATTAACTGTCAGGTTTGCGTCGGATTCGAAAATCTAGACTCACAGGAAATCGACCATAAGCTGCCCGAGGCAGCAATAGACCCTTGGAGACAGGTCGGCCGGAGGACGATGTATTGAATCACGACGCAATTTGTGTGTTCCATTATCATTAAGAGGCTCTGAACCTTACAATTAACTGTCAGTTTTGCGTCGGATTCGAAAATCTAGACTCACAGAGGAACGACCATAAGATGCCCGAGGCAGCACTAGACCCTTGGAGACAAATCGGCTGGCGGACGATGTATTGAATCGCGACGCGATTTGTGTGTTCCATCGTCATTAACAGGCTCTGAACGTTACAATTAACTGTCAGTTTTGCGTCGGATTCGAAAATCTAGACTCACAGGAGAACGACCATAAGGTGCCCGAGGGAGCAATAGACCCTTGGAGACAGGTCGGCCGGAGGACGATGTATTGAATCGCGACGCAATTTGTGTGTTCCATTATCATTAAGAGGCTCTGAACCTTACAATTAACTGTCAGTTTTGCGTCGGATTCGAAAATCTAGAGTCACAGGAGATCGACCATAAGGTGCCCGAGGCAGCAATAGACCCTTGGAGACAGGTCGGCTGGAGGACGATGTATTGATCGCGACGCGATTTGTGTGTTCCATCGTCATTAACAGGCTCTGAACGTTACAATTAACTGTCAGTTTTGCGTCGGATTCGAAAATCTAGACTCACAGGAGATCGACCATAAGGTCCCCGAGGCAGCAATAGACCCTTGGAGACAGGTCGGCCGGAGGACGATGTATTGAATCACGACGCAATTTGTGTGTTCCATTATCATTAAGAGGCTCTGAACCTTACAATTAACTGTCAGTTTTGCGTCGGATTCGAAAATCTAGACTCACAGAGGAACGACCATAAGATGCCCGAGGCAGCACTAGACCCTTGGAGACAAATCGGCTGGCGGACGATGTATTGAATCGCGACGCGATTTGTGTGTTCCATCGTCATTAACAGGCTCTGAACGTTACAATTAACTGTCAGTTTTGCGTCGGATTCGAAAATCTAGACTCACAGGAAATCGACCATAAGCTGCCCGAGGCAGCAATAGACCCTTGGAGACAGGTCGGCCGGAGGACGATGTATTGAATCACGACGCAATTTGTGTGTTCCATTATCATTAAGAGGCTCTGAACCTTACAATTAACTGTCAGTTTTGCGTCGGATTCGAAAATCTAGACTCACAGAGGAACGACCATAAGATGCCCGAGGCAGCACTAGACCCTTGGAGACAAATCGGCTGGCGGACGATGTATTGAATCGCGACGCGATTTGTGTGTTCCATCGTCATTAACAGGCTCTGAACGTTACAATTAACTGTCAGTTTTGCGTCGGATTCGAAAATCTAGACTCACAGGAGAACGACCATAAGGTGCCCGAGGGAGCAATAGACCCTTGGAGACAGGTCGGCCGGAGGACGATGTATTGAATCGCGACGCAATTTGTGTGTTCCATTATCATGAAGAGGCTCTGAACCTTACAATTAACTGTCAGTTTTGCGTCGGATTCGAAAATCTAGAGTCACAGGAGATCGACCATAAGGTGCCCGAGGCAGCAATAGACCCTTGGAGACAGGTCGGCTGGAGGACGATGTATTGATCGCGACGCGATTTGTGTGTTCCATCGTCATTAACAGGCTCTGAACGTTACAATTAACTGTCAGTTTTGCGTCGGATTCGAAAATCTAGACTCACAGGAGATCGACCATAAGGTCCCCGAGGCAGCAATAGACCCTTGGAGACAGGTCGGCCGGAGGACGATGTATTGAATCGCGACGGGATTTGTGTGTTCCATCGTCATTAACAGGCTCTGAACGTTACAATTAACTGTCAGTTTTGCGTCGGATTCGAAAATCTAGACTCACACGAGATCGACCATAAGGTGCCCGAGGCAGCAATTGACCCTTGGAGACAGGTCGGCCGGAGGACGATGTATTGAATCGCGACGCAATTTGTGTGTTCCATTGTCATTAAGAGGCTCTGAACCTTACGATTAACTGCCAGTTTTGCGTCGCATTCGAAAATCTAGACTCACAGGAGATCGACCATAAGGTGCCCGAGGCAGCAATAGACCCTTGGAGACAGGTCGGCCGGAGGACGATGTATTGAATCGCGACGCAATTTGTGTGTTCCATCGTCATTAACAGGCTCTGAACGTTACAATTAACTATCAGTTTTGCGTCGGATTCGAAAATCTAGACTCACAGGAGAACGACCATAAGGTGCCCGAGGCAGTAATAGACCCTTGGAGACAGGTCGGCCGGAGGACGATGTATTGAATCGCGACGCAATTTGTGTGTTCCATTGTCATTAAGAGGCTCTGAACCTTACGATTAACTGCCAGTTTTGCGTCGCATTCGAAAATCTAGACTCACAGGAGAACGACAATAAGGTGCCCGAGGCAGCACTAGACCCTTGGAGACAAGTCGGCTGGAGGACGATGTATTGAATCGCGACGCGATTTGTGTGTTCCATTGTCATTTACAGGCTCTGAACGTTACAATTAACTGTCAGGTTTGCGTCGGATTCGAAAATCTAGACTCACAGGAGATGGACCATAAGGTGCCCGAGGCAGCAATAGACCCTTGGAGACAGGTCGGCCGGAGGACGATGTATTGAATCGCGACGCAATTTGTGTGTTCCATTGTCATTAAGAGGCTCTGAACCTTACGATTAACTGCCAGTTTTGCGTCGCATTCGAAAATCTAGACTCACAGGAGAACGACAATAAGGTGCCCGAGGCAGCACTAGACCCTTGGGGACAAGTCGGCTGGAGGACGATGTATTGAATCGCGACGCGATTTGTGTGTTCCATTGTCATTTACAGGCTCTGAACGTTACAATTAACTGTCAGGTTTGCGTCGGATTCGAAAATCTAGACTCACAGGAAATCGACCATAAGCTGCCCGAGGCAGCAATAGACCCTTGGAGACAGGTCGGCCGGAGGACGATGTATTGAATCACGACGCAATTTGTGTGTTCCATTATCATTAAGAGGCTCTGAACCTTACAATTAACTGTCAGTTTTGCGTCGGATTCGAAAATCTAGACTCACAGAGGAACGACCATAAGATGCCCGAGGCAGCACTAGACCCTTGGAGACAAATCGGCTGGCGGACGATGTATTGAATCGCGACGCGATTTGTGTGTTCCATCGTCATTAACAGGCTCTGAACGTTACAATTAACTGTCAGTTTTGCGTCGGATTCGAAAATCTAGACTCACAGGAGAACGACCATAAGGTGCCCGAGGGAGCAATAGACCCTTGGAGACAGGTCGGCCGGAGGACGATGTATTGAATCGCGACGCAATTTGTGTGTTCCATTATCATTAAGAGGCTCTGAACCTTACAATTAACTGTCAGTTTTGCGTCGGATTCGAAAATCTAGAGTCACAGGAGATCGACCATAAGGTGCCCGAGGCAGCAATAGACCCTTGGAGACAGGTCGGCTGGAGGACGATGTATTGATCGCGACGCGATTTGTGTGTTCCATCGTCATTAACAGGCTCTGAACGTTACAATTAACTGTCAGTTTTGCGTCGGATTCGAAAATCTAGACTCACAGGAGATCGACCATAAGGTCCCCGAGGCAGCAATAGACCCTTGGAGACAGGTCGGCCGGAGGACGATGTATTGAATCACGACGCAATTTGTGTGTTCCATTATCATTAAGAGGCTCTGAACCTTACAATTAACTGTCAGTTTTGCGTCGGATTCGAAAATCTAGACTCACAGAGGAACGACCATAAGATGCCCGAGGCAGCACTAGACCCTTGGAGACAAATCGGCTGGCGGACGATGTATTGAATCGCGACGCGATTTGTGTGTTCCATCGTCATTAACAGGCTCTGAACGTTACAATTAACTGTCAGTTTTGCGTCGGATTCGAAAATCTAGACTCACAGGAGAACGACCATAAGGTGCCCGATGCAGCAATAGACCCTTGGAGACAGGTCGGCCGGAGGACGATGTATTGAATCGCGACGCAATTTGTGTGTTCCATTATCATTAAGAGGCTCTGAACCTTACAATTAACTGTCAGTTTTGCGTCGGATTCGAAAATCTAGAGTCACAGGAGATCGACCATAAGGTGCCCGAGGCAGCAATAGACCCTTGGAGACAGGTCGGCTGGAGGACGATGTATTGATCGCGACGCGATTTGTGTGTTCCATCGTCATTAACAGGCTCTGAACGTTACAATTAACTGTCAGTTTTGCGTCGGATTCGAAAATCTAGACTCACAGGAGATCGACCATAAGGTCCCCGAGGCAGCAATAGACCCTTGGAGACAGGTCGGCCGGAGGACGATGTATTGAATCGCGACGGGATTTGTGTGTTCCATTGTCATTAACAGGCTCTGAACGTTACAATTAACTGTCAGTTTTGCGTCGGATTCGAAAATCTAGACTCACAGGAGATCGACCATAAGGTGCCCGAGGCAGCAATAGACCCTTGGAGACAGGTCGGCCGGAGGACGATGTATTGAATCGCGACGCAATTTGTGTGTTCCATCGTCATTAACAGGCTCTGAACGTTACAATTAACTATCAGTTTTGCGTCGGATTCGAAAATCTAGACTCACAGGAGAACGACCATAAGGTGCCCGAGGCAGCAATAGACCCTTGGAGACAGGTCGGCCGGAGGACGATGTATTGAATCGCGACGCAATTTGTGTGTTCCATTGTCATTAAGAGGCTCTGAACCTTACGATTAACTGCCAGTTTTGCGTCGCATTCGAAAATCTAGACTCACAGGAGAACGACAATAAGGTGCCCGAGGCAGCACTAGACCCTTGGAGAGAAGTCGGCTGGAGGACGATGTATTGAATCGCGACGCGATTTGTGTGTTCCATTGTCATTTAAAGGTTCTGAACGTTACAATTAACTGTCAGGTTTGCGTCGGATTCGAAAATCTAGACTCACAGGAGATCGACCATAAGGTGCCCGAGGCAGCAATAGACCCTTGGAGACAGGTCGGCCGGAGGACGATGTATTGAATCGCGACGCAATTTGTGTGTTCCATTATCATTAAGAGGCTCTGAACCTTACAATTAACTGTCAGTTTTGCGTCGGATTCGAAAATCTAGACTCACAGAGGAACGACCATAAGATGCCCGAGGCAGCACTAGACCCTTGGAGACAAATCGGCTGGCGGACGATGTATTGAATCGCGACGCGGTTTGTGTGTTCCTTCGTCATTAACAGGCTCTGAACGTTACAATTAACTGTCAGTTTTGCGTCGGATTCGAAAATCTAGACTCACACGAGATCGACCATAAGGTGCCCGAGGCAGCAATAGACCCTTGGAGACAGGTCGGCCGGAGGACGATGTATTGAATCGCGACGGGATTTGTGTGTTCCATCGTCATTAACAGGCTCTGAACGTTACAATTAACTGTCAGTTTTGCGTCGGATTCGAAAATCTAGAGTCACAGGAGATCGACCATAAGGTGCCCGAGGCAGCAATAGACCCTTGGAGACAGCCCGGCCGGAGGACGATGTATTGAATCGCGACGCGATTTGTGTGTTCCATCGTCATTAACAGGCTCTGAACGTTACAATTAACTGTCAGTTTTGCGTCGGATTCGAAAATCTAGAGTCACAGGAGATCGACCATAAGGTGCCCGAGGCAGCAATAGACCCTTGGAGACAGGTCGGCCGGAGGACGATGTATTGAATCGCGACGCAATTTGTGTGTTCCATCGTCATTAACAGGCTCTGAACGTTACAATTAACTGTCAGTTTTGCGTCGGATTCGAAAATCTAGAGTCACAGGAGATCGACCATAAGGTGCCCGAGGCAGCAATAGACCCTTGGAGACAGGTCGGCCGGAGGACGATGTATTGATCGCGACGCGATTTGTGTGTTCCATCGTCATTAACAGGCTCTGATCGTTACAATTAACTGTCAGTTTTGCCTCGGATTCGAAAATCTAGACTCACAGGAGATCGACCATAAGGTGCCCGAGGCAGCAATAGACCCTTGGAGACAGGTCGGCCGGAGGACGATGTATTGAATCGCGACGCGATTTGTGTGTTCCATCGTCATTAACAGGCTCTGAACGTTACAATTAACTGTCAGTTTTGCGTCGGATTCGAAAATCTAGACTCACAGGAGATCGACCATAAGGTGCCCGAGGCAGCAATAGACCCTTGGAGACAGGTCGGCCGGAGGACGATGTATTGAATCGCGACGCAATTTGTGTGTTCCATCGTCATTAACAGGCTCTGAACGTTACAATTAACTATCAGTTTTGCGTCGGATTCGAAAATCTAGACTCACAGGAGAACGACCATAAGGTGCACGAGGCAGCAATAGACCCTTGGAGACAGGTCGGCCGGAGGACGATGTATTGAATCGCGACGCAATTTGTGTGTTCCATTGTCATTAAGAGGCTCTGAACCTTACGATTAACTGCCAGTTTTGCGTCGCATTCGAAAATCTAGACTCACAGGAGAACGACAATAAGGTGCCCGAGGCAGCACTAGACCCTTGGGGACAAGTCGGCTGGAGGACGATGTATTGAATCGCGACGCGATTTGTGTGTTCCATTGTCGTTTACAGGCTCTGAACGTTACAATTAAGTGTCAGGTTTGCGTCGGATTCGAAAATCTAGACTCACAGGAGATCGACCATAAGCTGCCCGAGGCAGCAATAGACCCTTGGAGACAGGTCGGCCGGAGGACGATGTATTGAATCGCGACGCAATTTGTGTGTTCCATTATCAGTAAGAGGCTCTGAACCTTACAATTGACTGTCAGTTTTGCGTCGGATTCGAAAATCTAGACTCACAGAGGAACGACCATAAGATGCCCGAGGCAGCACTAGACCCTTGGAGACAAATCGGCTGGCGGACGATGTATTGAATCGCGACGCGATTTGTGTGTTCCATCGTCATTAACAGGCTCTGAACGTTACAATTAACTGTCAGTTTTGCGTCGGATTCGAAAATCTAGACTCACAGGAGAACGACCATAGGGTGCCCGAGGGAGCAATAGACCCTTGGAGACAGGTCGGCCGGAGGACGATGTATTGAATCGCGACGCAATTTGTGTGTTCCATCGTCATGAACAGGCTCTGAACCTTACAATTAACTGTCAGTTTTGCGTCGGATTCGAAAATCTAGAGTCACAGGAGATCGACCATAAGGTGCCCGAGGCAGCAATAGACCCTTGGAGACAGGTCGGCCGGAGGACGATGTATTGATCGCGACGCGATTTGTGTGTTCCATCGTCATTAACAGGCTCTGAACGTTACAATTAACTGTCAGTTTTGCGTCGGATTCGAAAATCTAGACTCACAGGAGATCGACCATAAGGTGCCCGAGGCAGCAATAGACCCTTGGAGACAGGTCGGCCGGAGGACGATGTATTGAATCGCGACGCGATTTGTGTGTTCCATCGTCATTAACAGGCTCTGAACGTTACAATTAACTGTCAGTTTTGCGTCGGATTCGAAAATCTAGACTCACAGGAGATCGACCATAAGGTGCCCGAGGCAGCAATAGACCCTTGGAGACAGGTCGGCCGGAGGACGATGTATTGAATCGCGACGCAATTTGTGTGTTCCATCGTCATTAACAGGCTCTGAACGTTACAATTAACTATCAGTTTTGCGTCGGATTCGAAAATCTAGACTCACAGGAGAACGACCATAAGGTGCCCGAGGCAGCAATAGACCCTTGGAGACAGGTCGGCCGGAGGACGATGTATTGAATCGCGACGCAATTTGTGTGTTCCATTGTCATTAAGAGGCTCTGAACCTTACGATTAACTGCCAGTTTTGCGTCGCATTCGAAAATCTAGACTCACAGGAGAACGACAATAAGGTGCCCGAGGCAGCACTAGACCCTTGGAGACAAGTCGGCTGGAGGACGATGTATTGAATCGCGACGCGATTTGTGTGTTCCATTGTCATTTACAGGCTCTGAACGTTACAATTAACTGTCAGGTTTGCGTCGGATTCGAAAATCTAGACTCACAGGAGATCGACCATAAGCTGCCCGAGGCAGCAATAGACCCTTGGAGACAGGTCGGCCGGAGGACGATGTATTGAATCGCGACGCAATTTGTGTGTTCCATTATCATTAAGAGGCTCTGAACCTTACATTTAACTGTCAGTTTTGCGTCGGATTCGAAAATCTAGACTCACAGAGGAACGACCATAAGATGCCCGAGGCAGCACTAGACCCTTGGAGAGAAATCGGCTGGCGGACGATGTATTGAATCGCGACGCGATTTGTGTGTTCCATCGTCATTAACAGGCTCTGAACGTTACAATTAACTGTCAGTTTTGCGTCGGATTCGAAAATCTAGACTCACAGGAGAACGACCATAAGGTGCCCGAGGGAGCAATAGACCCTTGGAGACAGGTCGGCCGGAGGACGATGTATTGAATCGCGACGCAATTTGTGTGTTCCATCGTCATGAACAGGCTCTGAACCTTACAATTAACTGTCAGTTTTGCGTCGGATTCGAAAATCTAGAGTCACAGGAGATCGACCATAAGGTGCCCGAGGCAGCAATAGACCCTTGGAGACAGGTCGGCCGGAGGACGATGTATTGATCGCGACGCGATTTGTGTGTTCCATCGTCATTAACAGGCTCTGAACGTTACAATTAACTGTCAGTTTTGCGTCGGATTCGAAAATCTAGACTCACAGGAGATCGACCATAAGGTGCCCGAGGCAGCAATAGACCCTTGGAGACAGGTCGGCCGGAGGACGATGTATTGAATCGCGACGCGATTTGTGTGTTCCATCGTCATTAACAGGCTCTGAACGTTACAATTAACTGTCAGTTTTGCGTCGGATTCGAAAATCTAGACTCACAGGAGATCGACCATAAGGTGCCCGAGGCAGCAATAGACCCTTGGAGACAGGTCGGCCGGAGGACGATGTATTGAATCGCGACGCAATTTGTGTGTTCCATCGTCATTAACAGGCTCTGAACGTTACAATTAACTATCAGTTTTGCGTCGGATTCGAAAATCTAGACTCACAGGAGAACGACCATAAGGTGCCCGAGGCAGTAATAGACCCTTGGAGACAGGTCGGCCGGAGGACGATGTATTGAATCGCGACGCAATTTGTGTGTTCCATTGTCATTAAGAGGCTCTGAACCTTACGATTAACTGCCAGTTTTGCGTCGCATTCGAAAATCTAGACTCACAGGAGAACGACAATAAGGTGCCCGAGGCAGCACTAGACCCTTGGAGACTAGTCGGCTGGAGGACGATGTATTGAATCGCGACGCGATTTGTGTGTTCCATTGTCATTTACAGGCTCTGAACGTTACAATTAACTGTCAGGTTTGCGTCGGATTCGAAAATCTAGACTCACAGGAGATCGACCATAAGGTGCCCGAGGCAGCAATAGACCCTTGGAGACAGGTCGGCCGGAGGACGATGTATTGAATCGCGACGCAATTTGTGTGTTCCATTGTCATTAAGAGGCTCTGAACCTTACGATTAACTGCCAGTTTTGCGTCGCATTCGAAAATCTAGACTCACAGGAGAACGACAATAAGGTGCCCGAGGCAGCACTAGACCCTTGGGGACAAGTCGGCTGGAGGACGATGTATTGAATCGCGACGCGATTTGTGTGTTCCATTGTCATTTACAGGCTCTGAACGTTACAATTAACTGTCAGGTTTGCGTCGGGTTCGAAAATCTAGACTCACAGGAAATCGACCATAAGCTGCCCGAGGCAGCAATAGACCCTTGGAGACAGGTCGGCCGGAGGACGATGTATTGAATCACGACGCAATTTGTGTGTTCCATTATCATTAAGAGGCTCTGAACCTTACAATTAACTGTCAGTTTTGCGTCGGATTCGAAAATGTAGACTCACAGAGGAACGACCATAAGATGCCCGAGGCAGCACTAGACCCTTGGAGACAAATCGGCTGGAGGACGATGTATTGAATCGCGACGCGATTTGTGTGTTCCATCGTCATTAACAGGCTCTGAACGTTACAATTAACTGTCAGTTTTGCGTCGGATTCGAAAATCTAGACTCACAGGAGAACGACCATAAGGTGCCCGAGGGAGCAATAGACCCTTGGAGACAGGTCGGCCGGAGGACGATGTATTGAATCGCGACGCAATTTGTGTGTTCCATTATCATTAAGAGTCTCTGAACCTTACAATTAACTGTCAGTTTTGCGTCGGATTCGAAAATCTAGAGTCACAGGAGATCGACCATAAGGTGCCCGAGGCAGCAATAGACCCTTGGAGACAGGTCGGCTGGAGGACGATGTATTGATCGCGACGCGATTTGTGTGTTCCATCGTCATTAACAGGCTCTGAACGTTACAATTAACTGTCAGTTTTGCCTCGGATTCGAAAATCTAGACTCACAGGAGATCGACCATAAGGTCCCCGAGGCAGCAATAGACCCTTGGAGACAGGTCGGCCGGAGGACGATGTATTGAATCGCGACGCAATTTGTGTGTTCCATCGTCATTAACAGGCTCTGAACCTTACAATTAACTGTCAGTTTTGCGTCGGATTCGAAAATCTAGACTCACAGGAGATCGACCATAAGGTGCCCGAGGCAGCAATAGACCCTTGGAGACAGGTCGGCCGGAGGACGATGTATTGAATCGCGACGCAATTTGTGTGTTCCATCGTCATTAACAGGCTCTGAACGTTACAATTAACTATCAGTTTTGCGTCGGATTCGAAAATCTAGACTCACAGGAGAACGACCATAAGGTGCCCGAGGCAGCAATAGACCCTTGGAGACAGGTCGGCCGGAGGACGATGTATTGAATCGCGACGCAATTTGTGTGTTCCATTGTCATTAAGAGGCTCTGAACCTTACGATTAACTGCCAGTTTTGCGTCGCATTCGAAAATCTAGACTCACAGGAGAACGACAATAAGGTGCCCGAGGCAGCACTAGACCCTTGGAGAGAAGTCGGCTGGAGGACGATGTATTGAATCGCGACGCGATTTGTGTGTTCCATTGTCATTTAAAGGTTCTGAACGTTACAATTAACTGTCAGGTTTGTGTCGGATTCGAAAATCTAGACTCACAGGAGATCGACCATAAGGTGCCCGAGGCAGCAATAGACCCTTGGAGACAGGTCGGCCGGAGGACGATGTATTGAATCGCGACGCAATTTGTGTGTTCCATTATCATTAAGAGGCTCTGAACCTTACAATTAACTGTCAGTTTTGCGTCGGATTCGAAAATCTAGACTCACAGAGGAACGACCATAAGATGCCCGAGGCAGCACTAGACCCTTGGAGACAAATCGGCTGGCGGACGATGTATTGAATCGCGACGCGATTTGTGTGTTCCATCGTCATTAACAGGCTCTGAACGTTGTCAGTTTTGCGTCGGATTCGAAAATCTAGACTCACACGAGATCGACCATAAGGTGCCCGAGGCACCAATAGACCCTTGGAGACAGGTCGGCCGGAGGACGATGTATTGAATCGCGACGGGATTTGTGTGTTCCATCGTCATTAACAGGCTCTGAACGTTACAATTAACTGTCAGTTTTGCGTCGGATTCGAAAATCTAGACTCACAGGAGATCGACCATAAGGTGCCCGAGGCAGCAATAGACCCTTGGAGACAGCCCGGCCGGAGGACGATGTATTGAATCGCGACGCGATTTGTGTGTTCCATCGTCATTAACAGGCTCTGAACGTTACAATTAACTGTCAGTTTTGCGTCGGATTCGAAAATCTAGAGTCACAGGAGATCGACCATAAGGTGCCCGAGGCAGCAATAGACCCTTGGAGACAGGTCGGCCGGAGGACGATGTATTGAATCGCGACGCAATTTGTGTGTTCCATCGTCATTAACAGGCTCTGAACGTTACAATTAACTGTCAGTTTTGCGTCGGATTCGAAAATCTAGAGTCACAGGAGATCGACCATAAGGTGCCCGAGGCAGCAATAGACCCTTGGAGACAGGTCGGCCGGAGGACGATGTATTGATCGCGACGCGATTTGTGTGTTCCATCGTCATTAACAGGCTCTGATCGTTACAATTACCTGTCAGTTTTGCCTCGGATTCGAAAATCTAGACTCACAGGAGATCGACCATAAGGTGCCCGAGGCAGCAATAGACCCTTGGAGACAGGTCGGCCGGAGGACGATGTATTGAATCGCGACGCGATTTGTGTGTTCCATCGTCATTAACAGGCTCTGAACGTTACAATTAACTGTCAGTTTTGCGTCGGATTCGAAAATCTAGACTCACAGGAGATCGACCATAAGGTGCCCGAGGCAGCAATAGACCCTTGGAGACAGGTCGGCCGGAGGACGATGTATTGAATCGCGACGCAATTTGTGTGTTCCATCGTCATTAACAGGCTCTGAACGTTACAATTAACTATCAGTTTTGCGTCGGATTCGAAAATCTAGACTCACAGGAGAACGACCATAAGGTGCACGAGGCAGCAATAGACCCTTGGAGACAGGTCGGCCGGAGGACGATGTATTGAATCGCGACGCAATTTGTGTGTTCCATTGTCATTAAGAGGCTCTGAACCTTACGATTAACTGCCAGTTTTGCGTCGCATTCGAAAATCTAGACTCACAGGAGAACGACAATAAGGTGCCCGAGGCAGCACTAGACCCTTGGGGACAAGTCGGCTGGAGGACGATGTATTGAATCGCGACGCGATTTGTGTGTTCCATTGTCGTTTACAGGCTCTGAACGTTACAATTAAGTGTCAGGTTTGCGTCGGATTCGAAAATCTAGACTCACAGGAGATCGACCATAAGCTGCCCGAGGCAGCAATAGACCCTTGGAGACAGGTCGGCCGGAGGACGATGTATTGAATCGCGACCCAATTTGTGTGTTCCATTATCAGTAAGAGGCTCTGAACCTTACAATTGACTGTCAGTTTTGCGTCGGATTCGAAAATCTAGACTCACAGAGGAACGACCATAAGATGCCCGAGGCAGCACTAGACCCTTGGAGACAAATCGGCTGGCGGACGATGTATTGAATCGCGACGCGATTTGTGTGTTCCATCGTCATTAACAGGCTCTGAACGTTACAATTAACTGTCAGTTTTGCGTCGGATTCGAAAATCTAGACTCACAGGAGATCGACCATAAGGTCCCCGAGGCAGCAATAGACCCTTGGAGACAGGTCGGCCGGAGGACGATGTATTGAATCGCGACGCAATTTGTGTGTTCCATCGTCATTAACAGGCTCTGAACCTTACAATTAACTGTCAGTTTTGCGTCGGATTCGAAAATCTAGACTCACAGGAGATCGACCATAAGGTGCCCGAGGCAGCAATAGACCCTTGGAGACAGGTCGGCCGGAGGACGATGTATTGAATCGCGACGCAATTTGTGTGTTCCATCGTCATTAACAGGCTCTGAACGTTACAATTAACTATCAGTTTTGCGTCGGATTCGAAAATCTAGACTCACAGGAGAACGACCATAAGGTGCCCGAGGCAGCAATAGACCCTTGGAGACAGGTCGGCCGGAGGACGATGTATTGAATCGCGACGCAATTTGTGTGTTCCATTGTCATTAAGAGGCTCTGAACCTTACGATTAACTGCCAGTTTTGCGTCGCATTCGAAAATCTAGACTCACAGGAGAACGACAATAAGGTGCCCGAGGCAGCACTAGACCCTTGGAGAGAAGTCGGCTGGAGGACGATGTATTGAATCGCGACGCGATTTGTGTGTTCCATTGTCATTTAAAGGTTCTGAACGTTACAATTAACTGTCAGGTTTGCGTCGGATTCGAAAATCTAGACTCACAGGAGATCGACCATAAGGTGCCCGAGGCAGCAATAGACCCTTGGAGACAGGTCGGCCGGAGGACGATGTATTGAATCGCGACGCAATTTGTGTGTTCCATTATCATTAAGAGGCTCTGAACCTTACAATTAACTGTCAGTTTTGCGTCGGATTCGAAAATCTAGACTCACAGAGGAACGACCATAAGATGCCCGAGGCAGCACTAGACCCTTGGAGACAAATCGGCTGGAGGACGATGTATTGAATCGCGACGCGATTTGTGTGTTCCATCGTCATTAACAGGCTCTGAACGTTGTCAGTTTTGCGTCGGATTCGAAAATCTAGACTCACACGAGATCGACCATAAGGTGCCCGAGGCAGCAATAGACCCTTGGAGACAGGTCGGCCGGAGGACGATGTATTGAATCGCGACGGGATTTGTGTGTTCCATCGTCATTAACAGGCTCTGAACGTTACAATTAACTGTCAGTTTTGCGTCGGATTGGAAAATCTAGACTCACAGGAGATCGACCATAAGGTGCCCGAGGCAGCAATAGACCCTTGGAGACAGCCCGGCCGGAGGACGATGTATTGAATCGCGACGCGATTTGTGTGTTCCATCGTCATTAACAGGCTCTGAACGTTACAATTAACTGTCAGTTTTGCGTCGGATTCGAAAATCTAGAGTCACAGGAGATCGACCATAAGGTGCCCGAGGCAGCAATAGACCCTTGGAGACAGGTCGGCCGGAGGACGATGTATTGAATCGCGACGCAATTTGTGTGTTCCATCGTCATTAACAGGCTCTGAACGTTACAATTAACTGTCAGTTTTGCGTCGGATTCGAAAATCTAGAGTCACAGGAGATCGACCATAAGGTGCCCGAGGCAGCAATAGACCCTTGGAGACAGGTCGGCCGGAGGACGATGTATTGATCGCGACGCGATTTGTGTGTTCCATCGTCATTAACAGGCTCTGATCGTTACAATTAACTGTCAGTTTTGCCTCGGATTCGAAAATCTAGACTCACAGGAGATCGACCATAAGGTGCCCGAGGCAGCAATAGACCCTTGGAGACAGGTCGGCCGGAGGACGATGTATTGAATCGCGACGCGATTTGTGTGTTCCATCGTCATTAACAGGCTCTGAACGTTACAATTAACTGTCAGTTTTGCGTCGGATTCGAAAATCTAGACTCACAGGAGATCGACCATAAGGTGCCCGAGGCAGCAATAGACCCTTGGAGACAGGTCGGCCGGAGGACGATGTATTGAATCGCGACGCAATTTGTGTGTTCCATCGTCATTAACAGGCTCTGAACGTTACAATTAACTATCAGTTTTGCGTCGGATTCGAAAATCTAGACTCACAGGAGAACGACCATAAGGTGCACGAGGCAGCAATAGACCCTTGGAGACAGGTCGGCCGGAGGACGATGTATTGAATCGCGACGCAATTTGTGTGTTCCATTATCATTAAGAGGCTCTGAACCTTACAATTAACTGTCAGTTTTGCGTCGGATTCGAAAATCTAGACTCACAGAGGAACGACCATAAGATGCCCGAGGCAGCACTAGACCCTTGGAGACAAATCGGCTGGCGGACGATGTATTGAATCGCGACGCGATTTGTGTGTTCCATCGTCATTAACAGGCTCTGAACGTTACAATTAACTGTCAGTTTTGCGTCGGATTCGAAAATCTAGAGTCACAGGAGATCGACCATAAGGTGCCCGAGGCAGCAATAGACCCTTGGAGACAGCCCGGCCGGAGGACGATGTATTGAATCGCGACGCGATTTGTGTGTTCCATCGTCATTAACAGGCTCTGAACGTTACAATTAACTGTCAGTTTTGTGTCGGATTCGAAAATCTAGAGTCAGAGGAGATCGACCATAAGGTGCCCGAGGCAGCAATAGACCCTTGGAGACAGGTCGGCCGGAGGACGATGTATAGAATCGCGACGCAATTTGTGTGTTCCATCGTCATTAACAGGCTCTGAACGTTACAATTAACTATCAGTTTTGCGTCGGATTCGAAAATCTAGACTCACAGGAGAACGTCCATAAGGTGCACGAGGCAGCAATAGACCCTTGGAGACAGGTCGGCCGGAGGACGATGTATTGAATCGCGACGCAATTTGTGTGTTCCATTGTCATTAAGAGGCTCTGAACCTTACGATTAACTGCCAGTTTTGCGTCGCATTCGAAAATCTAGACTCACAGGAGAACGACAATAAGGTGCCCGAGGCAGCACTAGACCCTTGGGGACAAGTCGGCTGGAGGACGATGTATTGAATCGCGACGCGATTTGTGTGTTCCATTGTCGTTTACAGGCTCTGAACGTTACAATTAAGTGTCAGGTTTGCGTCGGATTCGAAAATCTAGACTCACAGGAGATCGACCATAAGCTGCCCGAGGCAGCAATAGACCCTTGGAGACAGGTCGGCCGGAGGACGATGTATTGAATCGCGACGCAATTTGTGTGTTCCATTATCAGTAAGAGGCTCTGAACCTTACAATTGACTGTCAGTTTTGCGTCGGATTCGAAAATCTAGACTCACAGAGGAACGACCATAAGATGCCCGAGGCAGCACTAGACCCTTGGAGACAAATCGGCTGGCGGACGATGTATTGAATCGCGACGCGATTTGTGTGTTCCATCGTCATTAACAGGCTCTGAACGTTACAATTAACTGTCAGTTTTGCGTCGGATTCGAAAATCTAGACTCACAGGAGAACGACCATAAGGTGCCCGAGGGAGCAATAGACCCTTGGAGACAGGTCGGCCGGAGGACGATGTATTGAATCGCGACGCAATTTGTGTGTTCCATCGTCATGAACAGGCTCTGAACCTTACAATTAACTGTCAGTTTTGCGTCGGATTCGAAAATCTAGAGTCACAGGAGATCGACCATAAGGTGCCCGAGGCAGCAATAGACCCTTGGAGACAGGTCGGCCGGAGGACGATGTATTGATCGCGACGCGATTTGTGTGTTCCATCGTCATTAACAGGCTCTGAACGTTACAATTAACTGTCAGTTTTGCATCGGATTCGAAAATCTAGACTCACAGGAGATCGACCATAAGGTGCCCGAGGCAGCAATAGACCCTTGGAGACAGGTCGACGGAGGACGATGTATTGAATCGCGACGCGATTTGTGTGTTCCATCGTCATGAACAGGCTCTGAACGTTACAATTAACTGTCAGTTTTGCGTCGGATTCGAAAATCTAGACTCACAGGAGATCGACCATAAGGTGCCCGAGGCAGCAATAGACCCTTGGAGACAGGTCGGCCGGAGGACGATGTATTGAATCGCGACGCAATTTGTGTGTTCCATCGTCATTAACAGGCTCTGAACGTTACAATTAACTATCAGTTTTGCGTCGGATTCGAAAATCTAGACTCACAGGAGAACGACCATAAGGTGCCCGAGGCAGCAATAGACCCTTGGAGACAGGTCGGCCGGAGGACGATGTATTGAATCGCGACGCAATTTGTGTGTTCCATTGTCATTAAGAGGCTCTGAACCTTACGATTAACTGCCAGTTTTGCGTCGCATTCGAAAATCTAGACTCACAGGAGAACGACAATAAGGTGCCCGAGGCAGCACTTGACCGTTGGAGACAAGTCGGCTGGAGGACGATGTATTGAATCGCGACGCGATTTGTGTGTTCCATTGTCATTTACAGGCTCTGAACGTTACAATTAACTGTCAGGTTTGCGTCGGATTCGAAAATCTAGACTCACAGGAGATCGACCATAAGCTGCCCGAGGCAGCAATAGACCCTTGGAGACAGGTCGGCCGGAGGACGATGTATTGAATCGCGACGCAATTTGTGTGTTCCATTATCATTAAGAGGCTCTGAACCTTACAATTAACTGTCAGTTTTGCGTCGGATTCGAAAATCTAGACTCACAGAGGAACGACCATAAGATGCCCGAGGCAGCACTAGACCCTTGGAGACAAATCGGCTGGCGGACGATGTATTGAATCGCGACGCGATTTGTGTGTTCCATCGTCATTAACAGGCTCTGAACGTTACAATTAACTGTCAGTTTTGCGTCGGATTCGAAAATCTAGACTCACAGGAGAACGACCATAAGGTGCCCGAGGGAGCAATAGAACCTTGGAGACAGGTCGGCCGGAGGACGATGTATTGAATCGCGACGCAATTTGTGTGTTCCATCGTCATGAACAGGCTCTGAACCTTACAATTAACTGTCAGTTTTGCGTCGGATTCGAAAATCTAGAGTCACAGGAGATCGACCATAAGGTGCCCGAGGCAGCAATAGACCCTTGGAGACAGGTCGGCCGGAGGACGATGTATTGATCGCGACGCGATTTGTGTGTTCCATCGTCATTAACATTCTCTGAACGTTACAATTAACTGTCAGTTTTGCGTCGGATTCGAAAATCTAGACTCACAGGAGATCGACCATAAGGTGCCCGAGGCAGCAATAGACCCTTGGAGACAGGTCGGCCGGAGGACGATGTATTGAATCGCGACGCGATTTGTGTGTTCCATCGTCATTAACAGGCTCTGAACGTTACAATTAACTGTCAGTTTTGCGTCGGATTCGAAAATCTAGACTCACAGGAGATCGACCATAAGGTGCCCGAGGCAGCAATAGACCCTTGGAGACAGGTCGGCCGGAGGACGATGTATTGAATCGCGACGCAATTTGTGTGTTCCATCGTCATTAACAGGCTCTGAACGTTACAATTAACTATCAGTTTTGCGTCGGATTCGAAAATCTAGACTCACAGGAGAACGACCATAAGGTGCCCGAGGCAGTAATAGACCCTTGGAGACAGGTCGGCCGGAGGACGATGTATTGAATCGCGACGCAATTTGTGTGTTCCATTGTCATTAAGAGGCTCTGAACCTTACGATTAACTGCCAGTTTTGCGTCGCATTCGAAAATCTAGACTCACAGGAGAACGACAATAAGGTGCCCGAGGCAGCACTAGACCCTTGGAGACAAGTCGGCTGGAGGACGATGTATTGAATCGCGACGCGATTTGTGTGTTCCATTGTCATTTACAGGCTCTGAACGTTACAATTAACTGTCAGGTTTGCGCCGGATTCGAAAATCTAGACTCACAGGAGATCGACCATAAGGTGCCCGAGGCAGCAATAGACCCTTGGAGACAGGTCGGCCGGAGGACGATGTATTGAATCGCGACGCAATTTGTGTGTTCCATTGTCATTAAGAGGCTCTGAACCATACGATTAACTGCCAGTTTTGCGTCGCATTCGAAAATCTAGACTCACAGGAGAACGACAATAAGGTGCCCGAGGCAGCACTAGACCCTTGGAGACAAGTCGGCTGGAGGACGATGTATTGAATCGCGACGCGATTTGTGTGTTCCATTGTCATTTACAGGCTCTGAACGTTACAATTAACTGTCAGGTTTGCGTCGGATTCGAAAATCTAGACTCACAGGAGATCGACCATAAGGTGCCCGAGGCAGCAATAGACCCTTGGAGACAGGTCGGCCGGAGGACGATGTATTGAATCGCGACGCAATTTGTGTGTTCCATTATCATTAAGAGGCTCTGAACCTTACAATTAACTGTCAGTTTTGCGTCGGATTCGAAAATCTAGACTCACAGAGGAACGACCATAAGATGCCCGAGGCAGCACTAGACCCTTGGAGACAAATCGGCTGGCGGACGATGTATTGAATCGCGACGCGATTTGTGTGTTCCATCGTCATTAACAGGCTCTGAACGTTACAATGAACTGTCAGTTTTGCGTCGGATTCGAAAATCTAGACTCACAGGAGATCGACCATAAGGTGCCCGAGGCAGCAATAGACCCTTGGAGACAGGTCGGCCGGAGGACGATGTATTGAATCGCGACGCAATTTGTGTGTTCCATTGTCATTAAGAGGCTCTGAACCTTACGATTAACTGCCAGTTTTGCGTCGCATTCGAAAATCTAGACTCACAGGAGAACGACAATAAGGTGCCCGAGGCAGCACTAGACCCTTGGAGACAAGTCGGCTGGAGGACGATGTATTGAATCGCGACGCAATTTGTGTGTTCCATCGTCATTAACAGGCTCTGAACGTTACAATTAACTATCAGTTTTGCGTCGGATTCGAAAATCTAGACTCACAGGAGAACGACCATAAGGTGCCCGAGGCAGCAATAGACCCTTGGAGACAGGTCGGCCGGAGGACGATGTATTGAATCGCGACGCAATTTGTGTGTTCCATTGTCATTAAGAGGCTCTGAACCTTACGATTAACTGCCAGTTTTGCGTCGCATTCGAAAATCTAGACTCACAGGAGAACGACAATAAGGTGACCGAGGCAGCACTTGACCGTTGGAGACAAGTCGGCTGGAGGACGATGTATTGAATCGCGACGCGATTTGTGTATTCCATTGTCATTTACAGGCTCTGAATGTTACAATTAACTGTCAGGTTTGCGTCGGATTCGAAAATCTAGACTCACAGGAGATCGACCATAAGCTGCCCGAGGCAGCAATAGACCCTTGGAGACAGGTCGGCCGGAGGACGATGTATTGAATCGCGACGCAATTTGTGTGTTCCATTATCATTAAGAGGCTCTGAACCTTACAATTAACTGTCAGTTTTGCGTCGGATTCGAAAATCTAGACTCACAGAGGAACGACCATAAGATGCCCGAGGCAGCACTAGACCCTTGGAGACAAATCGGCTGGCGGACGATGTATTGAATCGCGACGCGATTTGTGTGTTCCATCGTCATTAACAGGCTCTGAACGTTACAATTAACTGTCAGTTTTGCGTCGGATTCGAAAAACTAGACTCACAGGAGAACGACCATAAGGTGCCCGAGGGAGCAATAGACCCTTGGAGACAGGTCGGCCGGAGGACGATGTATTGAATCGCGACGCAATTTGTGTGTTCCATCGTCATGAACAGGCTCTGAACCTTACAATTAACTGTCAGTTTTGCGTCGGATTCGAAAATCTAGAGTCACAGGAGATCGACCATAAGGTGCCCGAGGCAGCAATAGACCCCTGGAGACAGGTCGGCCGGAGGACGATGTATTGATCGCGACGCGATTTGTGTGTTCCATCGTCATTAACAGGCTCTGAACGTTACAATTAACTGTCAGTTTTGCGTCGGATTCGAAAATCTAGACTCACAGGAGATCGACCATAAGGTGCCCGAGGCAGCAATAGACCCTTGGAGACAGGTCGGCCGGAGGACGATGTATTGAATCGCGACGCGATTTGTGTGTTCCATCGTCATGAACAGGCTCTGAACGTTACAATTAACTGTCAGTTTTGCGTCGGATTCGAAAATCTAGACTCACAGGAGATCGACCATAAGGTGCCCGAGGCAGCAATAAACCCTTGGAGACAGGTCGGCCGGAGGACGATGTATTGAATCGCGACGCAATTTGTGTGTTCCATCGTCATTAACAGGCTCTGAACGTTACAATTAACTATCAGTTTTGCGTCGGATTCGAAAATCTAGACTCACAGGAGAACGACCATAAGGTGCCCGAGGCAGTAATAGACCCTTGGAGACAGGTCGGCCGGAGGACGATGTATTGAATCGCGACGCAATTTGTGTGTTCCATTGTTATTAAGAGGCTCTGAACCTTACGATTAACTGCCAGTTTTGCGTCGCATTCGAAAATCTAGACTCACAGGAGAACGACAATAAGGTGCCCGAGGCAGCACTTGACCGTTGGAGACAAGTCGGCTGGAGGACGATGTATTGAATCGCGACGCGATTTGTGTGTTCCATTGTCATTTACAGGCTCTGAACGTTACAATTAACTGTCAGGTTTGCGTCGGATTCGAAAATCTAGACTCACAGGAGATCGACCATAAGCTGCCCGAGGCAGCAATAGACCCTTGGAGACAGGTCGGCCGGAGGACGATGTATTGAATCGCGACGCAATTTGTGTGTTCCATTATCATTAAGAGGCTCTGAACCTTACAATTAACTGTCAGTTTTGCGTCGGATTCGAAAATCTAGACTCACAGAGGAACGACCATAAGATGCCCGAGGCAGCACTAGACCCTTGGAGACAAATCGGCTGGCGGACGATGTATTGAATCGCGACGCGATTTGTGTGTTCCATCGTCATTAACAGGCTCTGAACGTTACAATTAACTGTCAGTTTTGCGTCGGATTCGAAAATCTAGACTCACAGGAGAACGACCATAAGGTGCCCGAGGGAGCAATAGAACCTTGGAGACAGGTCGGCCGGAGGACGATGTATTGAATCGCGACGCAATTTGTGTGTTCCATCGTCATGAACAGGCTCTGAACCTTACAATTAACTGTCAGTTTTGCGTCGGATTCGAAAATCTAGAGTCACAGGAGATCGACCATAAGGTGCCCGAGGCAGCAATAGACCCTTGGAGACAGGTCGGCCGGAGGACGATGTATTGATCGCGACGCGATTTGTGTGTTCCATCGTCATTAACATTCTCTGAACGTTACAATTAACTGTCAGTTTTGCGTCGGATTCGAAAATCTAGACTCACAGGAGATCGACCATAAGGTGCCCGAGGCAGCAATAGACCCTTGGAGACAGGTCGGCCGGAGGACGATGTATTGAATCGCGACGCGATTTGTGTGTTCCATCGTCATTAACAGGCTCTGAACGTTACAATTAACTGTCAGTTTTGCGTCGGATTCGAAAATCTAGACTCACAGGAGATCGACCATAAGGTGCCCGAGGCAGCAATAGACCCTTGGAGACAGGTCGGCCGGAGGACGATGTATTGAATCGCGACGCAATTTGTGTGTTCCATCGTCATTAACAGGCTCTGAACGTTACAATTAACTATCAGTTTTGCGTCGGATTCGAAAATCTAGACTCACAGGAGAACGACCATAAGGTGCCCGAGGCAGTAATAGACCCTTGGAGACAGGTCGGCCGGAGGACGATGTATTGAATCGCGACGCAATTTGTGTGTTCCATTGTCATTAAGAGGCTCTGAACCTTACGATTAACTGCCAGTTTTGCGTCGCATTCGAAAATCTAGACTCACAGGAGAACGACAATAAGGTGCCCGAGGCAGCACTAGACCCTTGGAGACAAGTCGGCTGGAGGACGATGTATTGAATCGCGACGCGATTTGTGTGTTCCATTGTCATTTACAGGCTCTGAACGTTACAATTAACTGTCAGGTTTGCGCCGGATTCGAAAATCTAGACTCACAGGAGATCGACCATAAGCTGCCCGAGGCAGCAATAGACCCTTGGAGACAGGTCGGCCGGAGGACGATGTATTGAATCGCGACGCAATTTGTGTGTTCCATTATCATTAAGAGGCTCTGAACCTTACAATTAACTGTCAGTTTTGCGTCGGATTCGAAAATCTAGACTCACAGAGGAACGACCATAAGATGCCCGAGGCAGCACTAGACCCTTGGAGACAAATCGGCTGGCGGACGATGTATTGAATCGCGACGCGATTTGTGTGTTCCATCGTCATTAACAGGCTCTGAACGTTACAATTAACTGTCAGTTTTGCGTCGGATTCGAAAATCTAGACTCACAGGAGAACGACCATAAGGTGCCCGAGGGAGCAATAGAACCTTGGAGACAGGTCGGCCGGAGGACGATGTATTGAATCGCGACGCAATTTGTGTGTTCCATCGTCATGAACAGGCTCTGAACCTTACAATTAACTGTCAGTTTTGCGTCGGATTCGAAAATCTAGACTCACAGGAGATCGACCATAAGGTGCCCGAGGCAGCAATAGACCCTTGGAGACAGGTCGGCCGGAGGACGATGTATTGATCGCGACGCGATTTGTGTGTTCCATCGTCATTAACATTCTCTGAACGTTACAATTAACTGTCAGTTTTGCGTCGGATTCGAAAATCTAGACTCACAGGAGATCGACCATAAGGTGCCCGAGGCAGCAATAGACCCTTGGAGACAGGTCGGCCGGAGGACGATGTATTGAATCGCGACGCGATTTGTGTGTTCCATCGTCATTAACAGGCTCTGAACGTTACAATTAACTGTCAGTTTTGCGTCGGATTCGAAAATCTAGACTCACAGGAGATCGACCATAAGGTGCCCGAGGCAGCAATAGACCCTTGGAGACAGGTCGGCCGGAGGACGATGTATTGAATCGCGACGCAATTTGTGTGTTCCATCGTCATTAACAGGCTCTGAACGTTACAATTAACTATCAGTTTTGCGTCGGATTCGAAAATCTAGACTCACAGGAGAACGACCATAAGGTGCCCGAGGCAGTAATAGACCCTTGGAGACAGGTCGGCCGGAGGACGATGTATTGAATCGCGACGCAATTTGTGTGTTCCATTGTCATTAAGAGGCTCTGAACCTTACGATTAACTGCCAGTTTTGCGTCGCATTCGAAAATCTAGACTCACAGGAGAACGACAATAAGGTGCCCGAGGCAGCACTAGACCCTTGGAGACAAGTCGGCTGGAGGACGATGTATTGAATCGCGACGCGATTTGTGTGTTCCATTGTCATTTACAGGCTCTGAACGTTACAATTAACTGTCAGGTTTGCGTCGGATTCGAAAATCTAGACTCACAGGAGATCGACCATAAGCTGCCCGAGGCAGCAATAGACCCTTGGAGACAGGTCGGCCGGAGGACGATGTATTGAATCGCGACGCAATTTGTGTGTTCCATTGTCATTAAGAGGCTCTGAACCATACGATTAACTGCCAGTTTTGCGTCGCATTCGAAAATCTAGACTCACAGGAGAACGACAATAGGGTGCCCGAGGCAGCACTAGACCCTTGGAGACAAGTCGGCTGGAGGACGATGTATTGAATCGCGACGCGATTTGTGTGTTCCATTGTCATTTACAGGCTCTGAACGTTACAATTAACTGTCAGGTTTGCGTCGGATTCGAAAATCTAGACTCACAGGAGATCGACCATAAGGTGCCCGAGGCAGCAATAGACCCTTGGAGACAGGTCGGCCGGAGGACGATGTATTGAATCGCGACGCAATTTGTGTGTTCCATTATCATTAAGAGGCTCTGAACCTTACAATTAACTGTCAGTTTTGCGTCGGATTCGAAAATCTAGACTCACAGAGGAACGACCATAAGATGCCCGAGGCAGCACTAGACCCTTGGAGACAAATCGGCTGGCGGACGATGTATTGAATCGCGACGCGATTTGTGTGTTCCATCGTCATTAACAGGCTCTGAACGTTACAATGAACTGTCAGTTTTGCGTCGGATTCGAAAATCTAGACTCACAGGAGATCGACCATAAGGTGCCCGAGGCAGCAATAGACCCTTGGAGACAGGTCGGCCGGAGGACGATGTATTGAATCGCGACGCAATTTGTGTGTTCCATTGTCATTAAGAGGCTCTGAACCTTACGATTAACTGCCAGTTTTGCGTCGCATTCGAAAATCTAGACTCACAGGAGAACGACAATAAGGTGCCCGAGGCAGCACTAGACCCTTGGAGACAAGTCGGCTGGAGGACGATGTATTGAATCGCGACGCGATTTGTGTGTTCCATCGTCATTAACAGGCTCTGAACGTTACAATTAACTGTCAGTTTTGCGTCGGATTCGAAAATCTAGACTCACAGGAGAACGACCATAAGGTGCCCGAGGCAGCAATAGACCCTTGGAGACAGGTCGGCCGGAGGACGATGTATTGAATCGCGACGCAATTTGTGTGTTCCATTGTCATTAAGAGGCTCTGAACCTTACGATTAACTGCCAGTTTTGCGTCGCATTCGAAAATCTAGACTCACAGGAGAACGACAATAAGGTGACCGAGGCAGCACTTGACCGTTGGAGACAAGTCGGCTGGAGGACGATGTATTGAATCGCGACGCGATTTGTGTATTCCATTGTCATTTACAGGCTCTGAATGTTACAATTAACTGTCAGGTTTGCGTCGGATTCGAAAATCTAGACTCACAGGAGATCGACCATAAGCTGCCCGAGGCAGCAATAGACCCTTGGAGACAGGTCGGCCGGAGGACGATGTATTGAATCGCGACGCAATTTGTGTGTTCCATTATCATTAAGAGGCTCTGAACCTTACAATTAACTGTCAGTTTTGCGTCGGATTCGAAAATCTAGACTCACAGAGGAACGACCATAAGATGCCCGAGGCAGCACTAGACCCTTGGAGACAAATCGGCTGGCGGACGATGTATTGAATCGCGACGCGATTTGTGTGTTCCATCGTCATTAACAGGCTCTGAACGTTACAATTAACTGTCAGTTTTGCGTCGGATTCGAAAAACTAGACTCACAGGAGAACGACCATAAGGTGCCCGAGGGAGCAATAGACCCTTGGAGACAGGTCGGCCGGAGGACGATGTATTGAATCGCGACGCAATTTGTGTGTTCCATCGTCATGAACAGGCTCTGAACCTTACAATTAACTGTCAGTTTTGCGTCGGATTCGAAAATCTAGAGTCACAGGAGATCGACCATAAGGTGCCCGAGGCAGCAATAGACCCCTGGAGACAGGTCGGCCGGAGGACGATGTATTGATCGCGACGCGATTTGTGTGTTCCATCGTCATTAACAGGCTCTGAACGTTACAATTAACTGTCAGTTTTGCGTCGGATTCGAAAATCTAGACTCACAGGAGATCGACCATAAGGTGCCCGAGGCAGCAATAGACCCTTGGAGACAGGTCGGCCGGAGGACGATGTATTGAATCGCGACGCGATTTGTGTGTTCCATCGTCATGAACAGGCTCTGAACGTTACAATTAACTGTCAGTTTTGCGTCGGATTCGAAAATCTAGACTCACAGGAGATCGACCATAAGGTGCCCGAGGCAGCAATAGACCCTTGGAGACAGGTCGGCCGGAGGACGATGTATTGAATCGCGACGCAATTTGTGTGTTCCATCGTCATTAACAGGCTCTGAACGTTACAATTAACTATCAGTTTTGCGTCGGATTCGAAAATCTAGACTCACAGGAGAACGACCATAAGGTGCCCGAGGCAGTAATAGACCCTTGGAGACAGGTCGGCCGGAGGACGATGTATTGAATCGCGACGCAATTTGTGTGTTCCATTGTCATTAAGAGGCTCTGAACCTTACGATTAACTGCCAGTTTTGCGTCGCATTCGAAAATCTAGACTCACAGGAGAACGACAATAAGGTGCCCGAGGCAGCACTAGACCCTTGGAGACAAGTCGGCTGGAGGACGATGTATTGAATCGCGACGCGATTTGTGTGTTCCATTGTCATTTACAGGCTCTGAACGTTACAATTAACTGTCAGGTTTGCGTCGGATTCGAAAATCTAGACTCACAGGAGATCGACCATAAGGTGCCCGAGGCAGCAATAGACCCTTGGAGACAGGTCGGCCGGAGGACGATGTATTGAATCGCGACGCAATTTGTGTGTTCCATTGTCATTAAGAGGCTCTGAACCTTACGATTAACTGCCAGTTTTGCGTCGCATTCGAAAATCTAGACTCACAGGAGAACGACAATAAGGTGCCCGAGGCAGCACTAGACCCTTGGGGACAAGTCGGCTGGAGGACGATGTATTGAATCGCGACGCGATTTGTGTGTTCCATTGTCATTTACAGGCTCTGAACGTTACAATTAACTGTCAGGTTTGCGTCGGATTCGAAAATCTAGACTCACAGGAGATCGACCATAAGCTGCCCGAGGCAGCAATAGACCCTTGGAGACAGGTCGGCCGGAGGACGATGTATTGAATCGCGACGCAATTTGTGTGTTCCATTATCATTAAGAGGCTCTGAACCTTACAATTAACTGTCAGTTTTGCGTCGGATTCGAAAATCTAGACTCACAGAGGAACGACCA
This sequence comes from Schistocerca nitens, assembly GCF_023898315.1. Classification (NCBI taxonomy): domain Eukaryota; kingdom Metazoa; phylum Arthropoda; class Insecta; order Orthoptera; family Acrididae; genus Schistocerca; species Schistocerca nitens. The sequence goes on along the minus strand of NC_064615.1, from coordinate 1,196,165,412 downwards.
TAAGATGCCCGAGGCAGCACTAGACCCTTGGAGACAAATCGGCTGGCGGACGATGTATTGAATCGCGACGCGATTTGTGTGTTCCATCGTCATTAACAGGCTCTGAACGTTACAATTAACTGTCAGTTTTGCGTCGGATTCGAAAATCTAGACTCACAGGAGAGCGACCATAAGGTGCCCGAGGGAGCAATAGACCCTTGGAGACAGGTCGGCCGGAGGACGATGTATTGAATCGCGACGCAATTTGTGTGTTCCATTATTAAGAGGCTCTGAACCTTACAATTAACTGTCAGTTTTGCGTCGGATTCGAAAATCTAGAGTCACAGGAGATCGACCATAAGGTGCCCGAGGCAGCAATAGACCCCTGGAGACAGGTCGGCCGGAGGACGATGTATTGATCGCGACGCGATTTGTGTGTTCCATCGTCATTAACAGGCTCTGAACGTTACAATTAACTGTCAGTTTTGCGTCGGATTCGAAAATCTAGACTCACAGGAGATCGACCATAAGGTGCCCGAGGCAGCAATAGACCCTTGGAGACAGGTCGGCCGGAGGACGATGTATTGAATCGCGACGCGATTTGTGTGTTCCATCGTCATGAACAGGCTCTGAACGTTACAATTAACTGTCAGTTTTGCGTCGGATTCGAAAATCTAGACTCACAGGAGATCGACCATAAGGTGCCCGAGGCAGCAATAGACCCTTGGAGACAGGTCGGCCGGAGGACGATGTATTGAATCGCGACGCAATTTGTGTGTTCCATCGTCATTAACAGGCTCTGAACGTTACAATTAACTATCAGTTTTGCGTCGGATTCGAAAATCTAGACTCACAGGAGAACGACCATAAGGTGCCCGAGGCAGTAATAGACCCTTGGAGACAGGTCGGCCGGAGGACGATGTATTGAATCGCGACGCAATTTGTGTGTTCCATTGTCATTAAGAGGCTCTGAACCTTACGATTAACTGCCAGTTTTGCGTCGCATTCGAAAATCTAGACTCACAGGAGAACGACAATAAGGTGCCCGAGGCAGCACTAGACCCTTGGAGACAAGTCGGCTGGAGGACGATGTATTGAATCGCGACGCGATTTGTGTGTTCCATTGTCATTTACAGGCTCTGAACGTTACAATTAACTGTCAGGTTTGCGTCGGATTCGAAAATCTAGACTCACAGGAGATCGACCATAAGGTGCCCGAGGCAGCAATAGACCCTTGGAGACAGGTCGGCCGGAGGACGATGTATTGAATCGCGACGCAATTTGTGTGTTCCATTGTCATTAAGAGGCTCTGAACCTTACGATTAACTGCCAGTTTTGCGTCGCATTCGAAAATCTAGACTCACAGGAGAACGACAATAAGGTGCCCGAGGCAGCACTAGACCCTTGGGGACAAGTCGGCTGGAGGACGATGTATTGAATCGCGACGCGATTTGTGTGTTCCATTGTCATTTACAGGCTCTGAACGTTACAATTAACTGTCAGGTTTGCGTCGGATTCGAAAATCTAGACTCACAGGAGATCGACCATAAGCTGCCCGAGGCAGCAATAGACCCTTGGAGACAGGTCGGCCGGAGGACGATGTATTGAATCGCGACGCAATTTGTGTGTTCCATTATCATTAAGAGGCTCTGAACCTTACAATTAACTGTCAGTTTTGCGTCGGATTCGAAAATCTAGACTCACAGAGGAACGACCATAAGATGCCCGAGGCAGCACTAGACCCTTGGAGACAAATCGGCTGGCGGACGATGTATTGAATCGCGACGCGATTTGTGTGTTCCATCGTCATTAACAGGCTCTGAACGTTACAATTAACTGTCAGTTTTGCGTCGGATTCGAAAATCTAGACTCACAGGAGAGCGACCATAAGGTGCCCGAGGGAGCAATAGACCCTTGGAGACAGGTCGGCCGGAGGACGATGTATTGAATCGCGACGCAATTTGTGTGTTCCATTATTAAGAGGCTCTGAACCTTACAATTAACTGTCAGTTTTGCGTCGGATTCGAAAATCTAGAGTCACAGGAGATCGACCATAAGGTGCCCGAGGCAGCAATAGACCCCTGGAGACAGGTCGGCCGGAGGACGATGTATTGATCGCGACGCGATTTGTGTGTTCCATCGTCATTAACAGGCTCTGAACGTTACAATTAACTGTCAGTTTTGCGTCGGATTCGAAAATCTAGACTCACAGGAGATCGACCATAAGGTGCCCGAGGCAGCAATAGACCCTTGGAGACAGGTCGGCCGGAGGACGATGTATTGAATCGCGACGCGATTTGTGTGTTCCATCGTCATGAACAGGCTCTGAACGTTACAATTAACTGTCAGTTTTGCGTCGGATTCGAAAATCTAGACTCACAGGAGATCGACCATAAGGTGCCCGAGGCAGCAATAGACCCTTGGAGACAGGTCGGCCGGAGGACGATGTATTGAATCGCGACGCAATTTGTGTGTTCCATCGTCATTAACAGGCTCTGAACGTTACAATTAACTATCAGTTTTGCGTCGGATTCGAAAATCTAGACTCACAGGAGAACGACCACAAGGTGCCCGAGGCAGTAATAGACCCTTGGAGACAGGTCGGCCGGAGGACGATGTATTGAATCGCGACGCAATTTGTGTGTTCCATTGTCATTAAGAGGCTCTGAACCTTACGATTAACTGCCAGTTTTGCGTCGCATTCGAAAATCTAGACTCACAGGAGAACGACAATAAGGTGCCCGAGGCAGCACTAGACCCTTGGAGACAAGTCGGCTGGAGGACGATGTATTGAATCGCGACGCGATTTGTGTGTTCCATTGTCATTTACAGGCTCTGAACGTTACAATTAACTGTCAGGTTTGCGTCGGATTCGAAAATCTAGACTCACAGGAGATCGACCATAAGGTGCCCGAGGCAGCAATAGACCCTTGGAGACAGGTCGGCCGGAGGACGATGTATTGAATCGCGACGCAATTTGTGTGTTCCATTATCATTAAGAGGCTCTGAACCTTACAATTAACTGTCAGTTTTGCGTCGGATTCGAAAATCTAGACTCACAGAGGAACGACCATAAGATGCCCGAGGCAGCACTAGACCCTTGGAGACAAATCGGCTGGCGGACGATGTATTGAATCGCGACGCGATTTGTGTGTTCCATCGTCATTAACAGGCTCTGAACGTTACAATTAACTGTCAGTTTTGCGTCGGATTCGAAAATCTAGACTCACAGGAGAGCGACCATAAGGTGCCCGAGGGAGCAATAGACCCTTGGAGACAGGTCGGCCGGAGGACGATGTATTGAATCGCGACGCAATTTGTGTGTTCCATTATTAAGAGGCTCTGAACCTTACAATTAACTGTCAGTTTTGCGTCGGATTCGAAAATCTAGAGTCACAGGAGATCGACCATAAGGTGCCCGAGGCAGCAATAGACCCCTGGAGACAGGTCGGCCGGAGGACGATGTATTGATCGCGACGCGATTTGTGTGTTCCATCGTCATGAACAGGCTCTGAACCTTACAATTAACTGTCAGTTTTGCGTCGGATTCGAAAATCTAGAGTCACAGGAGATCGACCATAAGGTGCCCGAGGCAGCAATAGACCCTTGGAGACAGGTCGGCCGGAGGACGATGTATTGATCGCGACGCGATTTGTGTGTTCCATCGTCATTAACATTCTCTGAACGTTACAATTAACTGTCAGTTTTGCGTCGGATTCGAAAATCTAGACTCACAGGAGATCGACCATAAGGTGCCCGAGGCAGCAATAGACCCTTGGAGACAGGTCGGCCGGAGGACGATGTATTGAATCGCGACGCGATTTGTGTGTTCCATCGTCATTAACAGGCTCTGAACGTTACAATTAACTGTCAGTTTTGCGTCGGATTCGAAAATCTAGACTCACAGGAGATCGACCATAAGGTGCCCGAGGCAGCAATAGACCCTTGGAGACTGGTCGGCCGGAGGACGATGTATTGAATCGCGACGCAATTTGTGTGTTCCATCGTCATTAACAGGCTCTGAACGTTACAATTAACTATCAGTTTTGCGTCGGATTCGAAAATCTAGACTCACAGGAGAACGACCATAAGGTGCCCGAGGCAGTAATAGACCCTTGGAGACAGGTCGGCCGGAGGACGATGTATTGAATCGCGACGCAATTTGTGTGTTCCATTGTCATTAAGAGGCTCTGAACCTTACGATTAACTGCCAGTTTTGCGTCGCATTCGAAAATCTAGACTCACAGGAGAACGACAATAAGGTGCCCGAGGCAGCACTAGACCCTTGGAGACAAGTCGGCTGGAGGACGATGTATTGAATCGCGACGCGATTTGTGTGTTCCATTGTCATTTACAGGCTCTGAACGTTACAATTAACTGTCAGGTTTGCGCCGGATTCGAAAATCTAGACTCACAGGAGATCGACCATAAGGTGCCCGAGGCAGCAATAGACCCTTGGAGACAGGTCGGCCGGAGGACGATGTATTGAATCGCGACGCAATTTGTGTGTTCCATCGTCATTAACAGGCTCTGAACGTTACAATTAACTATCAGTTTTGCGTCGGATTCGAAAATCTAGACTCACAGGAGAACGACCATAAGGTGCCCGAGGCAGTAATAGACCCTTGGAGACAGGTCGGCCGGAGGACGATGTATTGAATCGCGACGCAATTTGTGTGTTCCATTGTCATTAAGAGGCTCTGAACCTTACGATTAACTGCCAGTTTTGCGTCGCATTCGAAAATCTAGACTCACAGGAGAACGACAATAAGGTGCCCGAGGCAGCACTAGACCCTTGGAGACAAGTCGGCTGGAGGACGATGTATTGAATCGCGACGCGATTTGTGTGTTCCATTGTCATTTACAGGCTCTGAACGTTACAATTAACTGTCAGGTTTGCGTCGGATTCGAAAATCTAGACTCACAGGAGATCGACCATAAGGTGCCCGAGGCAGCAATAGACCCTTGGAGACAGGTCGGCCGGAGGACGATGTATTGAATCGCGACGCAATTTGTGTGTTCCATTGTCATTAAGAGGCTCTGAACCTTACGATTAACTGCCAGTTTTGCGTCGCATTCGAAAATCTAGACTCACAGGAGAACGACAATAAGGTGCCCGAGGCAGCACTAGACCCTTGGGGACAAGTCGGCTGGAGGACGATGTATTGAATCGCGACGCGATTTGCGTGTTCCATTGTCATTTACAGGCTCTGAACGTTACAATTAACTGTCAGGTTTGCGTCGGATTCGAAAATCTAGACTCACAGGAGATCGACCATAAGCTGCCCGAGGCAGCAATAGACCCTTGGAGACAGGTCGGCCGGAGGACGATGTATTGAATCGCGACGCAATTTGTGTGTTCCATTATCATTAAGAGGCTCTGAACCTTACAATTAACTGTCAGTTTTGCGTCGGATTCGAAAATCTAGACTCACAGAGGAACGACCATAAGATGCCCGAGGCAGCACTAGACCCTTGGAGACAAATCGGCTGGCGGACGATGTATTGAATCGCGACGCGATTTGTGTGTTCCATCGTCATTAACAGGCTCTGAACGTTACAATTAACTGTCAGTTTTGCGTCGGATTCGAAAATCTAGACTCACAGGAGAGCGACCATAAGGTGCCCGAGGGAGCAATAGACCCTTGGAGACAGGTCGGCCGGAGGACGATGTATTGAATCGCGACGCAATTTGTGTGTTCCATTATTAAGAGGCTCTGAACCTTACAATTAACTGTCAGTTTTGCGTCGGATTCGAAAATCTAGAGTCACAGGAGATCGACCATAAGGTGCCCGAGGCAGCAATAGACCCCTGGAGACAGGTCGGCCGGAGGACGATGTATTGATCGCGACGCGATTTGTGTGTTCCATCGTCATGAACAGGCTCTGAACCTTACAATTAACTGTCAGTTTTGCGTCGGATTCGAAAATCTAGAGTCACAGGAGATCGACCATAAGGTGCCCGAGGCAGCAATAGACCCTTGGAGACAGGTCGGCCGGAGGACGATGTATTGATCGCGACGCGATTTGTGTGTTCCATCGTCATTAACATTCTCTGAACGTTACAATTAACTGTCAGTTTTGCGTCGGATTCGAAAATCTAGACTCACAGGAGATCGACCATAAGGTGCCCGAGGCAGCAATAGACCCTTGGAGACAGGTCGGCCGGAGGACGATGTATTGAATCGCGACGCGATTTGTGTGTTCCATCGTCATTAACAGGCTCTGAACGTTACAATTAACTGTCAGTTTTGCGTCGGATTCGAAAATCTAGACTCACAGGAGATCGACCATAAGGTGCCCGAGGCAGCAATAGACCCTTGGAGACAGGTCGGCCGGAGGACGATGTATTGAATCGCGACGCAATTTGTGTGTTCCATCGTCATTAACAGGCTCTGAACGTTACAATTAACTATCAGTTTTGCGTCGGATTCGAAAATCTAGACTCACAGGAGAACGACCATAAGGTGCCCGAGGCAGTAATAGACCCTTGGAGACAGGTCGGCCGGAGGACGATGTATTGAATCGCGACGCAATTTGTGTGTTCCATTGTCATTAAGAGGCTCTGAACCTTACGATTAACTGCCAGTTTTGCGTCGCATTCGAAAATCTAGACTCACAGGAGAACGACAATAAGGTGCCCGAGGCAGCACTAGACCCTTGGAGACAAGTCGGCTGGAGGACGATGTATTGAATCGCGACGCGATTTGTGTGTTCCATTGTCATTTACAGGCTCTGAACGTTACAATTAACTGTCAGGTTTGCGCCGGATTCGAAAATCTAGACTCACAGGAGATCGACCATAAGGTGCCCGAGGCAGCAATAGACCCTTGGAGACAGGTCGGCCGGAGGACGATGTATTGAATCGCGACGCAATTTGTGTGTTCCATTGTCATTAAGAGGCTCTGAACCTTACGATTAACTGCCAGTTTTGCGTCGCATTCGAAAATCTAGACTCACAGGAGAACGACAATAAGGTGCCCGAGGCAGCACTAGACCCTTGGGGACAAGTCGGCTGGAGGACGATGTATTGAATCGCGACGCGATTTGTGTGTTCCATTGTCATTTACAGGCTCTGAACGTTACAATTAACTGTCAGGTTTGCGTCGGATTCGAAAATCTAGACTCACAGGAGATCGACCATAAGCTGCCCGAGGCAGCAATAGACCCTTGGAGACAGGTCGGCCGGAGGACGATGTATTGAATCGCGACGCAATTTGTGTGTTCCATTATCATTAAGAGGCTCTGAACCTTACAATTAACTGTCAGTTTTGCGTCGGATTCGAAAATCTAGACTCACAGAGGAACGACCATAAGATGCCCGAGGCAGCACTAGACCCTTGGAGACAAATCGGCTGGCGGACGATGTATTGAATCGCGACGCGATTTGTGTGTTCCATCGTCATTAACAGGCTCTGAACGTTACAATTAACTGTCAGTTTTGCGTCGGATTCGAAAATCTAGACTCACAGGAGAACGACCATAAGGTGCCCGAGGGAGCAATAGACCCTTGGAGACAGGTCGGCCGGAGGACGATGTATTGAATCGCGACGCAATTTGTGTGTTCCATTGTCATTAAGAGGCTCTGAACCTTACGATTAACTGCCAGTTTTGCGTCGCATTCGAAAATCTAGACTCACAGGAGAACGACAATAAGGTGCCCGAGGCAGCACTAGACCCTTGGGGACAAGTCGGCTGGAGGACGATGTATTGAATCGCGACGCGATTTGTGTGTTCCATTGTCATTTACAGGCTCTGAACGTTACAATTAACTGTCAGGTTTGCGTCGGATTCGAAAATCTAGACTCACAGGAGATCGACCATAAGCTGCCCGAGGCAGCAATAGACCCTTGGAGACAGGTCGGCCGGAGGACGATGTATTGAATCGCGACGCAATTTGTGTGTTCCATTATCATTAAGAGGCTCTGAACCTTACAATTAACTGTCAGTTTTGCGTCGGATTCGAAAATCTAGACTCACAGAGGAACGACCATAAGATGCCCGAGGCAGCACTAGACCCTTGGAGACAAATCGGCTGGCGGACGATGTATTGAATCGCGACGCGATTTGTGTGTTCCATCGTCATTAACAGGCTCTGAACGTTACAATTAACTGTCAGTTTTGCGTCGGATTCGAAAATCTAGACTCACAGGAGAGCGACCATAAGGTGCCCGAGGGAGCAATAGACCCTTGGAGACAGGTCGGCCGGAGGACGATGTATTGAATCGCGACGCAATTTGTGTGTTCCATTATTAAGAGGCTCTGAACCTTACAATTAACTGTCAGTTTTGCGTCGGATTCGAAAATCTAGAGTCACAGGAGATCGACCATAAGGTGCCCGAGGCAGCAATAGACCCCTGGAGACAGGTCGGCCGGAGGACGATGTATTGATCGCGACGCGATTTGTGTGTTCCATCGTCATTAACAGGCTCTGAACGTTACAATTAACTGTCAGTTTTGCGTCGGATTCGAAAATCTAGACTCACAGGAGATCGACCATAAGGTGCCCGAGGCAGCAATAGACCCTTGGAGACAGGTCGGCCGGAGGACGATGTATTGAATCGCGACGCGATTTGTGTGTTCCATCGTCATGAACAGGCTCTGAACGTTACAATTAACTGTCAGTTTTGCGTCGGATTCGAAAATCTAGACTCACAGGAGATCGACCATAAGGTGCCCGAGGCAGCAATAGACCCTTGGAGACAGGTCGGCCGGAGGACGATGTATTGAATCGCGACGCAATTTGTGTGTTCCATCGTCATTAACAGGCTCTGAACGTTACAATTAACTATCAGTTTTGCGTCGGATTCGAAAATCTAGACTCACAGGAGAACGACCATAAGGTGCCCGAGGCAGTAATAGACCCTTGGAGACAGGTCGGCCGGAGGACGATGTATTGAATCGCGACGCAATTTGTGTGTTCCATTGTCATTAAGAGGCTCTGAACCTTACGATTAACTGCCAGTTTTGCGTCGCATTCGAAAATCTAGACTCACAGGAGAACGACAATAAGGTGCCCGAGGCAGCACTAGACCCTTGGAGACAAGTCGGCTGGAGGACGATGTATTGAATCGCGACGCGATTTGTGTGTTCCATTGTCATTTACAGGCTCTGAACGTTACAATTAACTGTCAGGTTTGCGTCGGATTCGAAAATCTAGACTCACAGGAGATCGACCATAAGGTGCCCGAGGCAGCAATAGACCCTTGGAGACAGGTCGGCCGGAGGACGATGTATTGAATCGCGACGCAATTTGTGTGTTCCATTGTCATTAAGAGGCTCTGAACCTTACGATTAACTGCCAGTTTTGCGTCGCATTCGAAAATCTAGACTCACAGGAGAACGACAATAAGGTGCCCGAGGCAGCACTAGACCCTTGGGGACAAGTCGGCTGGAGGACGATGTATTGAATCGCGACGCGATTTGCGTGTTCCATTGTCATTTACAGGCTCTGAACGTTACAATTAACTGTCAGGTTTGCGTCGGATTCGAAAATCTAGACTCACAGGAGATCGACCATAAGCTGCCCGAGGCAGCAATAGACCCTTGGAGACAGGTCGGCCGGAGGACGATGTATTGAATCGCGACGCAATTTGTGTGTTCCATTATCATTAAGAGGCTCTGAACCTTACAATTAACTGTCAGTTTTGCGTCGGATTCGAAAATCTAGACTCACAGAGGAACGACCATAAGATGCCCGAGGCAGCACTAGACCCTTGGAGACAAATCGGCTGGCGGACGATGTATTGAATCGCGACGCGATTTGTGTGTTCCATCGTCATTAACAGGCTCTGAACGTTACAATTAACTGTCAGTTTTGCGTCGGATTCGAAAATCTAGACTCACAGGAGAGCGACCATAAGGTGCCCGAGGGAGCAATAGACCCTTGGAGACAGGTCGGCCGGAGGACGATGTATTGAATCGCGACGCAATTTGTGTGTTCCATTATTAAGAGGCTCTGAACCTTACAATTAACTGTCAGTTTTGCGTCGGATTCGAAAATCTAGAGTCACAGGAGATCGACCATAAGGTGCCCGAGGCAGCAATAGACCCCTGGAGACAGGTCGGCCGGAGGACGATGTATTGATCGCGACGCGATTTGTGTGTTCCATCGTCATGAACAGGCTCTGAACCTTACAATTAACTGTCAGTTTTGCGTCGGATTCGAAAATCTAGAGTCACAGGAGATCGACCATAAGGTGCCCGAGGCAGCAATAGACCCTTGGAGACAGGTCGGCCGGAGGACGATGTATTGATCGCGACGCGATTTGTGTGTTCCATCGTCATTAACATTCTCTGAACGTTACAATTAACTGTCAGTTTTGCGTCGGATTCGAAAATCTAGACTCACAGGAGATCGACCATAAGGTGCCCGAGGCAGCAATAGACCCTTGGAGACAGGTCGGCCGGAGGACGATGTATTGAATCGCGACGCGATTTGTGTGTTCCATCGTCATTAACAGGCTCTGAACGTTACAATTAACTGTCAGTTTTGCGTCGGATTCGAAAATCTAGACTCACAGGAGATCGACCATAAGGTGCCCGAGGCAGCAATAGACCCTTGGAGACAGGTCGGCCGGAGGACGATGTATTGAATCGCGACGCAATTTGTGTGTTCCATCGTCATTAACAGGCTGTGAACGTTACAATTAACTATCAGTTTTGCGTCGGATTCGAAAATCTAGACTCACAGGAGAACGACCATAAGGTGCCCGAGGCAGTAATAGACCCTTGGAGACAGGTCGGCCGGAGGACGATGTATTGAATCGCGACGCAATTTGTGTGTTCCATTGTCATTAAGAGGCTCTGAACCTTACGATTAACTGCCAGTTTTGCGTCGCATTCGAAAATCTAGACTCACAGGAGAACGACAATAAGGTGCCCGAGGCAGCACTAGACCCTTGGAGACAAGTCGGCTGGAGGACGATGTATTGAATCGCGACGCGATTTGTGTGTTCCATTGTCATTTACAGGCTCTGAACGTTACAATTAACTGTCAGGTTTGCGCCGGATTCGAAAATCTAGACTCACAGGAGATCGACCATAAGGTGCCCGAGGCAGCAATAGACCCTTGGAGACAGGTCGGCCGGAGGACGATGTATTGAATCGCGACGCAATTTGTGTGTTCCATTGTCATTAAGAGGCTCTGAACCTTACGATTAACTGCCAGTTTTGCGTCGCATTCGAAAATCTAGACTCACAGGAGAACGACAATAAGGTGCCCGAGGCAGCACTAGACCCTTGGGGACAAGTCGGCTGGAGGACGATGTATTGAATCGCGACGCGATTTGTGTGTTCCATTGTCATTTACAGGCTCTGAACGTTACAATTAACTGTCAGGTTTGCGTCGGATTCGAAAATCTAGACTCACAGGAGATCGACCATAAGCTGCCCGAGGCAGCAATAGACCCTTGGAGACAGGTCGGCCGGAGGACGATGTATTGAATCGCGACGCAATTTGTGTGTTCCATTATCATTAAGAGGCTCTGAACCTTACAATTAACTGTCAGTTTTGCGTCGGATTCGAAAATCTAGACTCACAGAGGAACGACCATAAGATGCCCGAGGCAGCACTAGACCCTTGGAGACAAATCGGCTGGCGGACGATGTATTGAATCGCGACGCGATTTGTGTGTTCCATCGTCATTAACAGGCTCTGAACGTTACAATTAACTGTCAGTTTTGCGTCGGATTCGAAAATCTAGACTCACAGGAGAACGACCATAAGGTGCCCGAGGGAGCAATAGACCATTGGAGACAGGTCGGCCGGAGGACGATGTATTGAATCGCGACGCAATTTGTGTGTTCCATCGTCATGAACAGGCTCTGAACCTTACAATTAACTGTCAGTTTTGCGTCGGATTCGAAAATCTAGAGTCACAGGAGATCGACCATAAGGTGCCCGAGGCAGCAATAGACCCTTGGAGACAGGTCGGCCGGAGGACGATGTATTGATCGCGACGCGATTTGTGTGTTCCATCGTCATTAACAGGCTCTGAACGTTACAATTAACTGTCAGTTTTGCGTCGGATTCGAAAATCTAGACTCACAGGAGATCGACCATAAGGTGCCCGAGGCAGCAATAGACCCTTGGAGACAGGTCGGCCGGAGGACGATGTATTGAATCGCGACGCGAATTGTGTGTTCCATCGTCATTAACAGGCTCTGAACGTTACAATTAACTGTCAGTTTTGCGTCGGATTCGAAAATCTAGACTCACAGGAGATCGACCATAAGGTGCCCGAGGCAGCAATAGACCCTTGGAGACAGGTCGGCCGGAGGACGATGTATTGAATCGCGACGCAATTTGTGTGTTCCATCGTCATTAACAGGCTCTGAACGTTACAATTAACTATCAGTTTTGCGTCGGATTCGAAAATCTAGACTCACAGGAGAACGACCATAAGGTGCCCGAGGTAGCAATAGACCCTTGGAGACAGGTCGGCCGGAGGACGATGTATTGAATCGCGACGCAATTTGTGTGTTCCATTGTCATTAAGAGGCTCTGAACCTTACGATTAACTGCCAGTTTTGCGTCGCATTCGAAAATCTAGACTCACAGGAGAACGACAATAAGGTGCCCGAGGCAGCACTAGACCCTTGGAGAGAAGTCGGCTGGCGGACGATGTATTGAATCGCGACGCGATTTGTGTGTTCCATTGTCATTTACAGGCTCTGAACGTTACAATTAACTGTCAGGTTTGCGTCGGATTCGAAAATCTAGACTCACAGGAGATCGACCATAAGGTGCCCGAGGCAGCAATAGACCCTTGGAGACAGGTCGGCCGGAGGACGATGTATTGAATCGCGACGCAATTTGTGTGTTCCATTATCATTAAGAGGCTCTGAACCTTACAATTAACTGTCAGTTTTGCGTCGGATTCGAAAATCTAGACTCACAGGAGATCGACCATAAGGTGCCCGAGGCAGCAATAGACCCTTGGAGACAGGTCGGCCGGAGGACGATGTATTGAATCGCGACGCAATTTGTGTGTTCCATCGTCATTAACAGGCTCTGAACGTTACAATTAACTATCAGTTTTGCGTCGGATTCGAAAATCTAGACTCACAGGAGAACGACCATAAAGTGCCCGAGGCAGCAATAGACCCTTGGAGACAGGTCGGCCGGAGGACGATGTATTGAATCGCGACGCAATTTGTGTGTTCCATTGTCATTAAGAGGCTCTGAACCTTACGATTAACTGCCAGTTTTGCGTCGCATTCGAAAATCTAGACTCACAGGAGAACGACAATAAGGTGCCCGAGGCAGCACTAGACCCTTGGAGACAAGTCGGCTGGAGGACGATGTATTGAATCGCGACGCGATTTGTGTGTTCCATCGTCATTAACAGGCTCTGAACGTTACAATTAACTGTCAGTTTTTCGTCGGATTCGAAAATCTAGACTCACAGGAGAACGACCATAAGGTGCCCGAGGGAGCAATAGACCGTTGGAGACAGGTCGGCCGGAGGACGATGTATTGAATCGCGACGCAATTTGTGTGTTCCATCGTCATGAACAGGCTCTGAACCTTACAATTAACTGTCAGTTTTGCGTCGGATTCGAAAATCTAGACTCACAGGAGATCGACCATAAGGTGCCCGAGGCAGCAATAGACCCTTGGAGACAGGTCGGCCGGAGGACGATGTATTGAATCGCGACGCAATTTGTGTGTTCCATCGTCATTAACAGGCTCTGAACGTTACAATTAACTATCAGTTTTGCGTCGGATTCGAAAATCTAGACTCACAGGAGAACGACCATAAGGTGCCCGAGGCAGCAATAGACCCTTGGAGACAGGTCGGCCGGAGGACGATGTATTGAATCGCGACGCAATTTGTGTGTTCCATTGTCATTAAGAGGCTCTGAACCTTACGATTAACTGCCAGTTTTGCGTCGCATTCGAAAATCTAGACTCACAGGAGAACGACAATAAGGTGACCGAGGCAGCACTTGACCGTTGGAGACAAGTCGGCTGGAGGACGATGTATTGAATCGCGACGCGATTTGTGTATTCCATTGTCATTTACAGGCTCTGAATGTTACAATTAACTGTCAGGTTTGCGTCGGATTCGAAAATCTAGACTCACAGGAGATCGACCATAAGCTGCCCGAGGCAGCAATAGACCCTTGGAGACAGGTCGGCCGGAGGACGATGTATTGAATCGCGACGCAATTTGTGTGTTCCATTATCATTAAGAGGCTCTGAACCTTACAATTAACTGTCAGTTTTGCGTCGGATTCGAAAATCTAGACTCACAGAGGAACGACCATAAGATGCCCGAGGCAGCACTAGACCCTTGGAGACAAATCGGCTGGCGGACGATGTATTGAATCGCGACGCGATTTGTGTGTTCCATCGTCATTAACAGGCTCTGAACGTTACAATTAACTGTCAGTTTTGCGTCGGATTCGAAAATCTAGACTCACAGGAGAACGACCATAAGGTGCCCGAGGGAGCAATAGACCCTTGGAGACAGGTCGGCCGGAGGACGATGTATTGAATCGCGACGCAATTTGTGTGTTCCATCGTCATGAACAGGCTCTGAACCTTACAATTAACTGTCAGTTTTGCGTCGGATTCGAAAATCTAGAGTCACAGGAGATCGACCATAAGGTCCCCGAGGCAGCAATAGACCCTTGGAGACAGGTCGGCCGGAGGACGATGTATTGATCGCGACGGGATTTGTGTGTTCCATCGTCATTAACAGGCTCTGAACGTTACAATTAACTGTCAGTTTTGCGTCGGATTCGAAAATCTAGACTCACAGGAGATCGACCATAAGGTGCCCGAGGCAGCAATAGACCCTTGGAGACAGGTCGGCCGGAGGACGATGTATTGAATCGCGACGCAATTTGTGTGTTCCATCGTCATTAACAGGCTCTGAACGTTACAATTAACTATCAGTTTTGCGTCGGATTCGAAAATCTAGACTCACAGGAGAACGACCATAAGGTGCCCGAGGCAGCAATAGACCCTTGGAGACAGGTCGGCCGGAGGACGATGTATTGAATCGCGACGCAATTTGTGTGTTCCATTGTCATTAAGAGGCTCTGAACCTTACGATTAACTGCCAGTTTTGCGTCGCATTCGAAAATCTAGACTCACAGGAGAACGACAATAAGGTGCCCGAGGCAGCACTAGACCCTTGGAGACAAGTCGGCTGGAGGACGATGTATTGAATCGCGACGCGATTTGTGTGTTCCATTGTCATTTACAGGCTCTGAACGTTACAATTAACTGTCAGGTTTGCGTCGGATTCGAAAATCTAGACTCACAGGAGATCGACCATAAGGTGCCCGAGGCAGCAATAGACCCTTGGAGACAGGTCGGCCGGAGGACGATGTATTGAATCGCGACGCAATTTGTGTGTTCCATTGTCATTAAGAGGCTCTGAACCTTACGATTAACTGCCAGTTTTGCGTCGCATTCGAAAATCTAGACTCACAGGAGAACGACAATAAGGTGCCCGAGGCAGCACTAGACCCTTGGAGAGAAGTCGGCTGGAGGACGATGTATTGAATCGCGACGCGATTTGTGTGTTCCATTGTCATTTACAGGCTCTGAACGTTACAATTAACTGTCAGGTTTGCGTCGGATTCGAAAATCTAGACTCACAGGAGATCGACCATAAGGTGCCCGAGGCAGCAATAGACCCTTGGAGACAGGTCGGCCGGAGGACGATGTATTGAATCGCGACGCAATTTGTGTGTTCCATTATCATTAAGAGGCTCTGAACCTTACAATTAACTGTCAGTTTTGCGTCGGATTCGAAAATCTAGACTCACAGAGGAACGACCATAAGATGCCCGAGGCAGCACTAGACCCTTGGAGACAAATCGGCTGGCGGACGATGTATTGAATCGCGACGCGATTTGTGTGTTCCATCGTCATTAACAGGCTCTGAACGTTACAATTAACTGTCAGTTTTGCGTCGGATTCGAAAATCTAGACTCACAGGAGATCGACCATAAGGAGCCCGAGGCAGCAATAGACCCTTGGAGACAGGTCGGCCGGAGGACGATGTATTGAATCGCGACGGGATTTGTGTGTTCCATCGTCATTAACAGGCTCTGAACGTTACAATTAACTGTCAGTTTTGCGTCGGATTCGAAAATCTAGAGTCACAGGAGATCGACCATAAGGTGCCCGAGGCAGCAATAGACCCTTGGAGACAGCCCGGCCGGAGGACGATGTATTGAATCGCGACGCGATTTGTGTGTTCCATCGTCATTAACAGGCTCTGAACGTTACAATTAACTGTCAGTTTTGCGTCGGATTCGAAAATCTAGAGTCACAGGAGATCGACCATAAGGTGCCCGAGGCAGCAATAGACCCTTGGAGACAGGTCGGCCGGAGGACGATGTATTGAATCGCGACGCAATTTGTGTGTTCCATCGTCATTAACAGGCTCTGAACGTTACAATTAACTATCAGTTTTGCGTCGGATTCGAAAATCTAGACTCACAGGAGAACGACCATAAAGTGCCCGAGGCAGCAATAGACCCTTGGAGACAGGTCGGCCGGAGGACGATGTATTGAATCGCGACGCAATTTGTGTGTTCCATTGTCATTAAGAGGCTCTGAACCTTACGATTAACTGCCAGTTTTGCGTCGCATTCGAAAATCTAGACTCACAGGAGAACGACAATAAGGTGCCCGAGGCAGCACTAGACCCTTGGAGACAAGTCGGCTGGAGGACGATGTATTGAATCGCGACGCGATTTGTGTGTTCCATCGTCATTAACAGGCTCTGAACGTTACAATTAACTGTCAGTTTTTCTTCGGATTCGAAAATCTAGACTCACAGGAGAACGACCATAAGGTGCCCGAGGGAGCAATAGACCGTTGGAGACAGGTCGGCCGGAGGACGATGTATTGAATCGCGACGCAATTTGTGTGTTCCATCGTCATGAACAGGCTCTGAACCTTACAATTAACTGTCAGTTTTGCGTCGGATTCGAAAATCTAGACTCACAGGAGATCGACCATAAGGTGCCCGAGGCAGCAATAGACCCTTGGAGACAGGTCGGCCGGAGGACGATGTATTGAATCGCGACGCAATTTGTGTGTTCCATCGTCATTAACAGGCTCTGAACGTTACAATTAACTATCAGTTTTGCGTCGGATTCGAAAATCTAGACTCACAGGAGAACGACCATAAGGTGCCCGAGGCAGCAATAGACCCTTGGAGACAGGTCGGCCGGAGGACGATGTATTGAATCGCGACGCAATTTGTGTGTTCCATTGTCATTAAGAGGCTCTGAACCTTACGATTAACTGCCAGTTTTGCGTCGCATTCGAAAATCTAGACTCACAGGAGAACGACAATAAGGTGACCGAGGCAGCACTTGACCGTTGGAGACAAGTCGGCTGGAGGACGATGTATTGAATCGCGACGCGATTTGTGTATTCCATTGTCATTTACAGGCTCTGAATGTTACAATTAACTGTCAGGTTTGCGTCGGATTCGAAAATCTAGACTCACAGGAGATCGACCATAAGCTGCCCGAGGCAGCAATAGACCCTTGGAGACAGGTCGGCCGGAGGACGATGTATTGAATCCCGACGCAATTTGTGTGTTCCATTATCATTAAGAGGCTCTGAACCTTACAATTAACTGTCAGTTTTGCGTCGGATTCGAAAATCTAGACTCACAGAGGAACGACCATAAGATGCCCGAGGCAGCACTAGACCCTTGGAGACAAATCGGCTGGCGGACGATGTATTGAATCGCGACGCGATTTGTGTGTTCCATCGTCATTAACAGGCTCTGAACGTTACAATTAACTGTCAGTTTTGCGTCGGATTCGAAAATCTAGACTCACAGGAGAACGACCATAAGGTGCCCGAGGGAGCAATAGACCCTTGGAGACAGGTCGGCCGGAGGACGATGTATTGAATCGCGACGCAATTTGTGTGTTCCATCGTCATGAACAGGCTCTGAACCTTACAATTAACTGTCAGTTTTGCGTCGGATTCGAAAATCTAGAGTCACAGGAGATCGACCATAAGGTGCCCGAGGCAGCAATAGACCCCTGGAGACAGGTCGGCCGGAGGACGATGTATTGATCGCGACGCGATTTGTGTGTTCCATCGTCATTAACAGGCTCTGAACGTTACAATTAACTGTCAGTTTTGCGTCGGATTCGAAAATCTAGACTCACAGGAGATCGACCATAAGGTGCCCGAGGCAGCAATAGACCCTTGGAGACAGGTCGGCCGGAGGACGATGTATTGAATCGCGACGCGATTTGTGTGTTCCATCGTCATGAACAGGCTCTGAACGTTACAATTAACTGTCAGTTTTGCGTCGGATTCGAAAATCTAGACTCACAGGAGATCGACCATAAGGTGCCCGAGGCAGCAATAGACCCTTGGAGACAGGTCGGCCGGAGGACGATGTATTGAATCGCGACGCAATTTGTGTGTTCCATCGTCATTAACAGGCTCTGAACGTTACAATTAACTATCAGTTTTGCGTCGGATTCGAAAATCTAGACTCACAGGAGAACGACCATAAGGTGCCCGAGGCAGTAATAGACCCTTGGAGACAGGTCGGCCGGAGGACGATGTATTGAATCGCGACGCAATTTGTGTGTTCCATTGTCATTAAGAGGCTCTGAACCTTACGATTAACTGCCAGTTTTGCGTCGCATTCGAAAATCTAGACTCACAGGAGAACGACAATAAGGTGCCCGAGGCAGCACTAGACCCTTGGAGACAAGTCGGCTGGAGGACGATGTATTGAATCGCGACGCGATTTGTGTGTTCCATTGTCATTTACAGGCTCTGAACGTTACAATTAACTGTCAGGTTTGCGTCGGATTCGAAAATCTAGACTCACAGGAGATCGACCATAAGGTGCCCGAGGCAGCAATAGACCCTTGGAGACAGGTCGGCCGGAGGACGATGTATTGAATCGCGACGCAATTTGTGTGTTCCATTGTCATTAAGAGGCTCTGAACCTTACGATTAACTGCCAGTTTTGCGTCGCATTCGAAAATCTAGACTCACAGGAGAACGACAATAAGGTGCCCGAGGCAGCACTAGACCCTTGGGGACAAGTCGGCTGGAGGACGATGTATTGAATCGCGACGCGATTTGTGTGTTCCATTGTCATTTACAGGCTCTGAACGTTACAATTAACTGTCAGGTTTGCGTCGGATTCGAAAATCTAGACTCACAGGAGATCGACCATAAGCTGCCCGAGGCAGCAATAGACCCTTGGAGACAGGTCGGCCGGAGGACGATGTATTGAATCGCGACGCAATTTGTGTGTTCCATTATCATTAAGAGGCTCTGAACCTTACAATTAACTGTCAGTTTTGCGTCGGATTCGAAAATCTAGACTCACAGAGGAACGACCATAAGATGCCCGAGGCAGCACTAGACCCTTGGAGACAAATCGGCTGGCGGACGATGTATTGAATCGCGACGCGATTTGTGTGTTCCATCGTCATTAACAGGCTCTGAACGTTACAATTAACTGTCAGTTTTGCGTCGGATTCGAAAATCTAGACTCACAGGAGAGCGACCATAAGGTGCCCGAGGGAGCAATAGACCCTTGGAGACAGGTCGGCCGGAGGACGATGTATTGAATCGCGACGCAATTTGTGTGTTCCATTATTAAGAGGCTCTGAACCTTACAATTAACTGTCAGGTTTGCGTCGGATTCGAAAATCTAGAGTCACAGGAGATCGACCATAAGGTGCCCGAGGCAGCAATAGACCCCTGGAGACAGGTCGGCCGGAGGACGATGTATTGATCGCGACGCGATTTGTGTGTTCCATCGTCATTAACAGGCTCTGAACGTTACAATTAACTGTCAGTTTTGCGTCGGATTCGAAAATCTAGACTCACAGGAGATCGACCATAAGGTGCCCGAGGCAGCAATAGACCCTTGGAGACAGGTCGGCCGGAGGACGATGTATTGAATCGCGACGCGATTTGTGTGTTCCATCGTCATGAACAGGCTCTGAACGTTACAATTAACTGTCAGTTTTGCGTCGGATTCGAAAATCTAGACTCACAGGAGACCGACCATAAGGTGCCCGAGGCAGCAATAGACCCTTGGAGACAGGTCGGCCGGAGGACGATGTATTGAATCGCGACGCAATTTGTGTGTTCCATCGTCATTAACAGGCTCTGAACGTTACAATTAACTATCAGTTTTGCGTCGGATTCGAAAATCTAGACTCACAGGAGAACGACCATAAGGTGCCCGAGGCAGTAATAGACCCTTGGAGACAGGTCGGCCGGAGGACGATGTATTGAATCGCGACGCAATTTGTGTGTTCCATTGTCATTAAGAGGCTCTGAACCTTACGATTAACTGCCAGTTTTGCGTCGCATTCGAAAATCTAGACTCACAGGAGAACGACAATAAGGTGCCCGAGGCAGCACTAGACCCTTGGAGACAAGTCGGCTGGAGGACGATGTATTGAATCGCGACGCGATTTGTGTGTTCCATTGTCATTTACAGGCTCTGAACGTTACAATTAACTGTCAGGTTTGCGTCGGATTCGAAAATCTAGACTCACAGGAGATCGACCATAAGGTGCCCGAGGCAGCAATAGACCCTTGGAGACAGGTCGGCCGGAGGACGATGTATTGAATCGCGACGCAATTTGTGTGTTCCATTGTCATTAAGAGGCTCTGAACCTTACGATTAACTGCCAGTTTTGCGTCGCATTCGAAAATCTAGACTCACAGGAGAACGACAATAAGGTGCCCGAGGCAGCACTAGACCCTTGGGGACAAGTCGGCTGGAGGACGATGTATTGAATCGCGACGCGATTTGTGTGTTCCATCGTCATGAACAGGCTCTGAACGTTACAATTAACTGTCAGTTTTGCGTTGGATTCGAAAATCTAGACTCACAGGAGATCGACCATAAGGTGCCCGAGGCAGCAATAGACCCTTGGAGACAGGTCGGCCGGAGGACGATGTATTGAATCGCGACGCAATTTGTGTGTTCCATCGTCATTAACAGGCTCTGAACGTTACAATTAACTATCAGTTTTGCGTCGGATTCGAAAATCTAGACTCACAGGAGAACGACCATAAGGTGCCCGAGGCAGTAATAGACCCTTGGAGACAGGTCGGCCGGAGGACGATGTATTGAATCGCGACGCAATTTGTGTGTTCCATTGTCATTAAGAGGCTCTGAACCTTACGATTAACTGCCAGTTTTGCGTCGCATTCGAAAATCTAGACTCACAGGAGAACGACAATAAGGTGCCCGAGGCAGCACTAGACCCTTGGAGACAAGTCGGCTGGAGGACGATGTATTGAATCGCGACGCGATTTGTGTGTTCCATTGTCATTTACAGGCTCTGAACGTTACAATTAACTGTCAGGTTTGCGTCGGATTCGAAAATCTAGACTCACAGGAGATCGACCATAAGGTGCCCGAGGCAGCAATAGACCCTTGGAGACAGGTCGGCCGGAGGACGATGTATTGAATCGCGACGCAATTTGTGTGTTCCATTGTCATTAAGAGGCTCTGAACCTTACGATTAACTGCCAGTTTTGCGTCGCATTCGAAAATCTAGACTCACAGGAGAACGACAATAAGGTGCCCGAGGCAGCACTAGACCCTTGGGGACAAGTCGGCTGGAGGACGATGTATTGAATCGCGACGCGATTTGTGTGTTCCATTGTCATTTACAGGCTCTGAACGTTACAATTAACTGTCAGGTTTGCGTCGGATTCGAAAATCTAGACTCACAGGAGATCGACCATAAGCTGCCCGAGGCAGCAATAGACCCTTGGAGACAGGTCGGCCGGAGGACGATGTATTGAATCGCGACGCAATTTGTGTGTTCCATTATCATTAAGAGGCTCTGAACCTTACAATTAACTGTCAGTTTTGCGTCGGATTCGAAAATCTAGACTCACAGAGGAACGACCATAAGATGCCCGAGGCAGCACTAGACCCTTGGAGACAAATCGGCTGGCGGACGATGTATTGAATCGCGACGCGATTTGTGTGTTCCATCGTCATTAACAGGCTCTGAACGTTACAATTAACTGTCAGTTTTGCGTCGGATTCGAAAATCTAGACTCACAGGAGAGCGACCATAAGGTGCCCGAGGGAGCAATAGACCCTTGGAGACAGGTCGGCCGGAGGACGATGTATTGAATCGCGACGCAATTTGTGTGTTCCATTATTAAGAGGCTCTGAACCTTACAATTAACTGTCAGTTTTGCGTCGGATTCGAAAATCTAGAGTCACAGGAGATCGACCATAAGGTGCCCGAGGCAGCAATAGACCCCTGGAGACAGGTCGGCCGGAGGACGATGTATTGATCGCGACGCGATTTGTGTGTTCCATCGTCATTAACAGGCTCTGAACGTTACAATTAACTGTCAGTTTTGCGTCGGATTCGAAAATCTAGACTCACAGGAGATCGACCATAAGGTGCCCGAGGGAGCAATAGACCCTTGGAGACAGGTCGGCCGGAGGACGATGTATTGAATCGCGACGCAATTTGTGTGTTCCATCGTCATGAACAGGCTCTGAACCTTACAATTAACTGTCAGTTTTGCGTCGGATTCGAAAATCTAGAGTCACAGGAGATCGACCATAAGGTGCCCGAGGCAGCAATAGACCCCTGGAGACAGGTCGGCCGGAGGACGATGTATTGATCGCGACGCGATTTGTGTGTTCCATCGTCATTAACAGGCTCTGAACGTTACAATTAACTGTCAGTTTTGCGTCGGATTCGAAAATCTAGACTCACAGGAGATCGACCATAAGGTGCCCGAGGCAGCAATAGACCCTTGGAGACAGGTCGGCCGGAGGACGATGTATTGAATCGCGACGCAATTTGTGTGTTCCATCGTCATT
Source organism: Schistocerca nitens (assembly GCF_023898315.1). NCBI lineage: Eukaryota > Metazoa > Arthropoda > Insecta > Orthoptera > Acrididae > Schistocerca > Schistocerca nitens. Next base: position 1,196,142,577 of record NC_064615.1, on the reverse strand, counting down.
AACAGGCTCTGAACGTTACAATTAACTATCAGTTTTGCGTCGGATTCGAAAATCTAGACTCACAGGAGAACGACCATAAGGTGCCCGAGGCAGTAATAGACCCTTGGAGACAGGTCGGCCGGAGGACGATGTATTGAATCGCGACGCAATTTGTGTGTTCCATTGTCATTAAGAGGCTCTGAACCTTACGATTAACTGCCAGTTTTGCGTCGCATTCGAAAATCTAGACTCACAGGAGAACGACAATAAGGTGCCCGAGGCAGCACTAGACCCTTGGAGACAAGTCGGCTGGAGGACGATGTATTGAATCGCGACGCGATTTGTGTGTTCCATTGTCATTTACAGGCTCTGAACGTTACAATTAACTGTCAGGTTTGCGCCGGATTCGAAAATCTAGACTCACAGGAGATCGACCATAAGGTGCCCGAGGCAGCAATAGACCCTTGGAGACAGGTCGGCCGGAGGACGATGTATTGAATCGCGACGCAATTTGTGTGTTCCATTGTCATTAAGAGGCTCTGAACCTTACGATTAACTGCCAGTTTTGCGTCGCATTCGAAAATCTAGACTCACAGGAGAACGACAATAAGGTGCCCGAGGCAGCACTAGACCCTTGGGGACAAGTCGGCTGGAGGACGATGTATTGAATCGCGACGCGATTTGTGTGTTCCATTGTCATTTACAGGCTCTGAACGTTGCAATTAACTGTCAGGTTTGCGTCGGATTCGAAAATCTAGACTCACAGGAGATCGACCATAAGCTGCCCGAGGCAGCAATAGACCCTTGGAGACAGGTCGGCCGGAGGACGATGTATTGAATCGCGACGCAATTTGTGTGTTCCATTATCATTAAGAGGCTCTGAACCTTACAATTAACTGTCAGTTTTGCGTCGGATTCGAAAATCTAGACTCACAGAGGAACGACCATAAGATGCCCGAGGCAGCACTAGACCCTTGGAGACAAATCGGCTGGCGGACGATGTATTGAATCGCGACGCGATTTGTGTGTTCCATCGTCATTAACAGGCTCTGAACGTTACAATTAACTGTCAGTTTTGCGTCGGATTCGAAAATCTAGACTCACAGGAGAACGACCATAAGGTGCCCGAGGGAGCAATAGACCCTTGGAGACAGGTCGGCCGGAGGACGATGTATTGAATCGCGACGCAATTTGTGTGTTCCATCGTCATGAACAGGCTCTGAACCTTACAATTAACTGTCAGTTTTGCGTCGGATTCGAAAATCTAGAGTCACAGGAGATCGACCATAAGGTGCCCGAGGCAGCAATAGACCCTTGGAGACAGGTCGGCCGGAGGACGATGTATTGATCGCGACGCGATTTGTGTGTTCCATCGTCATTAACAGGCTCTGAACGTTACAATTAACTGTCAGTTTTGCGTCGGATTCGAAAATCTAGACTCACAGGAGATCGACCATAAGGTGCCCGAGGCAGCAATAGACCCTTGGAGACAGGTCGGCCGGAGGACGATGTATTGAATCGCGACGCGATTTGTGTGTTCCATCGTCATTAACAGGCTCTGAACGTTACAATTAACTGTCAGTTTTGCGTCGGATTCGAAAATCTAGACTCACAGGAGATCGACCATAAGGTGCCCGAGGCAGCAATAGACCCTTGGAGACAGGTCGGCCGGAGGACGATGTATTGAATCGCGACGCAATTTGTGTGTTCCATCGTCATTAACAGGCTCTGAACGTTACAATTAACTATCAGTTTTGCGTCGGATTCGAAAATCTAGACTCACAGGAGAACGACCATAAGGTGCCCGAGGCAGCAATAGACCCTTGGAGACAGGTCGGCCGGAGGACGATGTATTGAATCGCGACGCAATTTGTGTGTTCCATTGTCATTAAGAGGCTCTGAACCTTACGATTAACTGCCAGTTTTGCGTCGCATTCGAAAATCTAGACTCACAGGAGAACGACAATAAGGTGCCCGAGGCAGCACTAGACCCTTGGAGAGAAGTCGGCTGGAGGACGATGTATTGAATCGCGACGCGATTTGTGTGTTCCATTGTCATTTACAGGCTCTGAACGTTACAATTAACTGTCAGGTTTGCGTCGGATTCGAAAATCTAGACTCACAGGAGATCGACCATAAGGTGCCCGAGTCAGCAATAGACCCTTGGAGACAGGTCGGCCGGAGGACGATGTATTGAATCGCGACGCAATTTGTGTGTTCCATTATCATTAAGAGGCTCTGAACCTTACAATTAACTGTCAGTTTTGCGTCGGATTCGATAATCTAGACTCACAGAGGAACGACCATAAGATGCCCAAGGCAGCACTAGACCCTTGGAGACAAATCGGCTGGCGGACGATGTATTGAATCGCGACGCGATTTGTGTGTTCCATCGTCATTAACAGGCTCTGAACGTTACAATTAACTGTCAGTTTTGCGTCGGATTCGAAAATCTAGAGTCACAGGAGATCGACCATAAGGTGCCCGAGGCAGCAATAGACCCTTGGAGACAGGTCGGCCGGAGGACGATGTATTGAATCGCGACGGGATTTGTGTGTTCCATCGTCATTAACAGGCTCTGAACGTTACAATTAACTGTCAGTTTTGCGTCGGATTCGAAAATCTAGAGTCACAGGAGATCGACCATAAGGTGCCCGAGGCAGCAATAGACCCTTGGAGACAGCCCGGCCGGAGGACGATGTATTGAATCGCGACGCGATTTGTGTGTTCCATCGTCATTAACAGGCTCTGAACGTTACAATTAACTGTCAGTTTTGCGTCGGATTCGAAAATCTAGAGTCACAGGAGATCGACCATAAGGTGCCCGAGGCAGCAATAGACCCTTGGAGACAGGTCGGCCGGAGGACGATGTATTGAATCGCGACGCAATTTGTGTGTTCCATCGTCATTAACAGGCTCTGAACGTTACAATTAACTATCAGTTTTGCGTCGGTTTCGAAAATCTAGACTCACAGGAGAACGACCATAAAGTGCCCGAGGCAGCAATAGACCCTTGCAGACAGGTCGGCCGGAGGACGATGTATTGAATCGCGACGCAATTTGTGTGTTCCATTGTCATTAAGAGGCTCTGAACCTTACGATTAACTGCCAGTTTTGCGTCGCATTCGAAAATCTAGACTCACAGGAGAACGACAATAAGGTGCCCGAGGCAGCACTAGACCCTTGGAGACAAGTCGGCTGGAGGACGATGTATTGAATCGCGACGCGATTTGTGTGTTCCATCGTCATTAACAGGCTCTGAACGTTACAATTAACTGTCAGTTTTTCGTCGGATTCGAAAATCTAGACTCACAGGAGAACGACCATAAGGTGCCCGAGGGAGCAATAGACCGTTGGAGACAGGTCGGCCGGAGGACGATGTATTGAATCGCGACGCAATTTGTGTGTTCCATCGTCATGAACAGGCTCTGAACCTTACAATTAACTGTCAGTTTTGCGTCGGATTCGAAAATCTAGACTCACAGGAGATCGACCATAAGGTGCCCGAGGCAGCAATAGACCCTTGGAGACAGGTCGGCCGGAGGACGATGTATTGAATCGCGACGCAATTTGTGTGTTCCATCGTCATTAACAGGCTCTGAACGTTACAATTAACTATCAGTTTTGCGTCGGATTCGAAAATCTAGACTCACAGGAGAACGACCATAAGGTGCCCGAGGCAGCAATAGACCCTTGGAGACAGGTCGGCCGGAGGACGATGTATTGAATCGCGACGCAATTTGTGTGTTCCATTGTCATTAAGAGGCTCTGAACCTTACGATTAACTGCCAGTTTTGCGTCGCATTCGAAAATCTAGACTCACAGGAGAACGACAATAAGGTGACCGAGGCAGCACTTGACCGTTGGAGACAAGTCGGCTGGAGGACGATGTATTGAATCGCGACGCGATTTGTGTATTCCATTGTCATTTACAGGCTCTGAATGTTACAATTAACTGTCAGGTTTGCGTCGGATTCGAAAATCTAGACTCACAGGAGATCGACCATAAGCTGCCCGAGGCAGCAATAGACCCTTGGAGACAGGTCGGCCGGAGGACGATGTATTGAATCGCGACGCAATTTGTGTGTTCCATTATCATTAAGAGGCTCTGAACCTTACAATTAACTGTCAGTTTTGCGTCGGATTCGAAAATCTAGACTCACAGAGGAACGACCATAAGATGCCCGAGGCAGCACTAGACCCTTGGAGACAAATCGGCTGGCGGACGATGTATTGAATCGCGACGCGATTTGTGTGTTCCATCGTCATTAACAGGCTCTGAACGTTACAATTAACTGTCAGTTTTGCGTCGGATTCGAAAATCTAGACTCACAGGAGAACGACCATAAGGTGCCCGAGGGAGCAATAGACCCTTGGAGACAGGTCGGCCGGAGGACGATGTATTGAATCGCGACGCAATTTGTGTGTTCCATCGTCATGAACAGGCTCTGAACCTTACAATTAACTGTCAGTTTTGCGTCGGATTCGAAAATCTAGAGTCACAGGAGATCGACCATAAGGTGCCCGAGGCAGCAATAGACCCCTGGAGACAGGTCGGCCGGAGGACGATGTATTGAATCGCGACGCGATTTGTGTGTTCCATCGTCATTAACAGGCTCTGAACGTTACAATTAACTGTCAGTTTTGCGTCGGATTCGAAAATCTAGACTCACAGGAGATCGACCATAAGGTGCCCGAGGCAGCAATAGACCCTTGGAGACAGGTCGGCCGGAGGACGATGTATTGAATCGCGACGCGATTTGTGTGTTCCATCGTCATGAACAGGCTCTGAACGTTACAATTAACTGTCAGTTTTGCGTCGGATTCGAAAATCTAGACTCACAGGAGATCGACCATAAGGTGCCCGAGGCAGCAATAGACCCTTGGAGACAGGTCGGCCGGAGGACGATGTATCGAATCGCGACGCAATTTGTGTGTTCCATCGTCATTAACAGGCTCTGAACGTTACAATTAACTATCAGTTTTGCGTCGGATTCGAAAATCTAGACTCACAGGAGAACGACCATAAGGTGCCCGAGGCAGTAATAGACCCTTGGAGACAGGTCGGCCGGAGGACGATGTATTGAATCGCGACGCAATTTGTGTGTTCCATTGTCATTAAGAGGCTCTGAACCTTACGATTAACTGCCAGTTTTGCGTCGCATTCGAAAATCTAGACTCACAGGAGAACAACAATAAGGTGCCCGAGGCAGCACTAGACCCTTGGAGACAAGTCGGCTGGAGGACGATGTATTGAATCGCGACGCGATTTGTGTGTTCCATTGTCATTTACAGGCTCTGAACGTTACAATTAACTGTCAGGTTTGCGTCGGATTCGAAAATCTAGACTCACAGGAGATCGACCATAAGGTGCCCGAGGCAGCAATAGACCCTTGGAGACAGGTCGGCCGGAGGACGATGTATTGAATCGCGACGCAATTTGTGTGTTCCATTGTCATTAAGAGGCTCTGAACCTTACGATTAACTGCCAGTTTTGCGTCGCATTCGAAAATCTAGACTCACAGGAGAACGACAATAAGGTGCCCGAGGCAGCACTAGACCCTTGGGGACAAGTCGGCTGGAGGACGATGTATTGAATCGCGACGCGATTTGTGTGTTCCATTGTCATTTACAGGCTCTGAACGTTACAATTAACTGTCAGGTTTGCGTCGGATTCGAAAATCTAGACTCACAGGAGATCGACCATAAGGTGCCCGAGGCAGCAATAGACCCTTGGAGACAGGTCGGCCGGAGGACGATGTATTGAATCGCGACGCAATTTGTGTGTTCCATTATCATTAAGAGGCTCTGAACCTTACAATTAACTGTCAGTTTTGCGTCGGATTCGAAAATCTAGACTCACAGAGGAACGACCATAAGATGCCCGAGGCAGCACTAGACCCTTGGAGACAAATCGGCTGGCGGACGATGTATTGAATCGCGACGCGATTTGTGTGTTCCATCGTCATTAACAGGCTCTGAACGTTACAATTAACTGTCAGTTTTGCGTCGGATTCGAAAATCTAGACTCACAGGAGATCGACCATAAGGTGCCCGAGGCAGCAATAGACCCTTGGAGACAGGTCGGCCGGAGGACGATGTATTGAATCGCGACGGGATTTGTGTGTTCCATCGTCATTAACAGGCTCTGAACGTTACAATTAACTGTCAGTTTTGCGTCGGATTCGAAAATCTAGAGTCACAGGAGATCGACCATAAGGTGCCCGAGGCAGCAATAGACCCTTGGAGACAGCCCGGCCGGAGGACGATGTATTGAATCGCGACGCGATTTGTGTGTTCCATCGTCATTAACAGGCTCTGAACGTTACAATTAACTGTCAGTTTTGCGTCGGATTCGAAAATCTAGAGTCACAGGAGATCGACCATAAGGTGCCCGAGGCAGCAATAGACCCTTGGAGACAGGTCGGCCGGAGGACGATGTATTGAATCGCGACGCAATTTGTGTGTTCCATCGTCATTAACAGGCTCTGAACGTTACAATTAACTATCAGTTTTGCGTCGGTTTCGAAAATCTAGACTCACAGGAGAACGACCATAAAGTGCCCGAGGCAGCAATAGACCCTTGCAGACAGGTCGGCCGGAGGACGATGTATTGAATCGCGACGCAATTTGTGTGTTCCATTGTCATTAAGAGGCTCTGAACCTTACGATTAACTGCCAGTTTTGCGTCGCATTCGAAAATCTAGACTCACAGGAGAACGACAATAAGGTGCCCGAGGCAGCACTAGACCCTTGGAGACAAGTCGGCTGGAGGACGATGTATTGAATCGCGACGCGATTTGTGTGTTCCATCGTCATTAACAGGCTCTGAACGTTACAATTAACTGTCAGTTTTTCGTCGGATTCGAAAATCTAGACTCACAGGAGAACGACCATAAGGTGCCCGAGGGAGCAATAGACCGTTGGAGACAGGTCGGCCGGAGGACGATGTATTGAATCGCGACGCAATTTGTGTGTTCCATCGTCATGAACAGGCTCTGAACCTTACAATTAACTGTCAGTTTTGCGTCGGATTCGAAAATCTAGACTCACAGGAGATCGACCATAAGGTGCCCGAGGCAGCAATAGACCCTTGGAGACAGGTCGGCCGGAGGACGATGTATTGAATCGCGACGCAATTTGTGTGTTCCATCGTCATTAACAGGCTCTGAACGTTACAATTAACTATCAGTTTTGCGTCGGATTCGAAAATCTAGACTCACAGGAGAACGACCATAAGGTGCCCGAGGCAGCAATAGACCCTTGGAGACAGGTCGGCCGGAGGACGATGTATTGAATCGCGACGCAATTTGTGTGTTCCATTGTCATTAAGAGGCTCTGAACCTTACGATTAACTGCCAGTTTTGCGTCGCATTCGAAAATCTAGACTCACAGGAGAACGACAATAAGGTGACCGAGGCAGCACTTGACCGTTGGAGACAAGTCGGCTGGAGGACGATGTATTGAATCGCGACGCGATTTGTGTATTCCATTGTCATTTACAGGCTCTGAATGTTACAATTAACTGTCAGGTTTGCGTCGGATTCGAAAATCTAGACTCACAGGAGATCGACCATAAGCTGCCCGAGGCAGCAATAGACCCTTGGAGACAGGTCGGCCGGAGGACGATGTATTGAATCGCGACGCAATTTGTGTGTTCCATTATCATTAAGAGGCTCTGAACCTTACAATTAACTGTCAGTTTTGCGTCGGATTCGAAAATCTAGACTCACAGAGGAACGACCATAAGATGCCCGAGGCAGCACTAGACCCTTGGAGACAAATCGGCTGGCGGACGATGTATTGAATCGCGACGCGATTTGTGTGTTCCATCGTCATTAACAGGCTCTGAACGTTACAATTAACTGTCAGTTTTGCGTCGGATTCGAAAATCTAGACTCACAGGAGAACGACCATAAGGTGCCCGAGGGAGCAATAGACCCTTGGAGACAGGTCGGCCGGAGGACGATGTATTGAATCGCGACGCAATTTGTGTGTTCCATCGTCATGAACAGGCTCTGAACCTTACAATTAACTGTCAGTTTTGCGTCGGATTCGAAAATCTAGAGTCACAGGAGATCGACCATAAGGTGCCCGAGGCAGCAATAGACCCCTGGAGACAGGTCGGCCGGAGGACGATGTATTGAATCGCGACGCGATTTGTGTGTTCCATCGTCATTAACAGGCTCTGAACGTTACAATTAACTGTCAGTTTTGCGTCGGATTCGAAAATCTAGAGTCACAGGAGATCGACCATAAGGTGCCCGAGGCAGCAATAGACCCTTGGAGACAGGTCGGCCGGAGGACGATGTATTGAATCGCGACGCGATTTGTGTGTTCCATCGTCATGAACAGGCTCTGAACGTTACAATTAACTGTCAGTTTTGCGTCGGATTCGAAAATCTAGACTCACAGGAGATCGACCATAAGGTGCCCGAGGCAGCAATAGACCCTTGGAGACAGGTCGGCCGGAGGACGATGTATCGAATCGCGACGCAATTTGTGTGTTCCATCGTCATTAACAGGCTCTGAACGTTACAATTAACTATCAGTTTTGCGTCGGATTCGAAAATCTAGACTCACAGGAGAACGACCATAAGGTGCCCGAGGCAGTAATAGACCCTTGGAGACAGGTCGGCCGGAGGACGATGTATTGAATCGCGACGCAATTTGTGTGTTCCATTGTCATTAAGAGGCTCTGAACCTTACGATTAACTGCCAGTTTTGCGTCGCATTCGAAAATCTAGACTCACAGGAGAACAACAATAAGGTGCCCGAGGCAGCACTAGACCCTTGGAGACAAGTCGGCTGGAGGACGATGTATTGAATCGCGACGCGATTTGTGTGTTCCATTGTCATTTACAGGCTCTGAACGTTACAATTAACTGTCAGGTTTGCGTCGGATTCGAAAATCTAGACTCACAGGAGATCGACCATAAGGTGCCCGAGGCAGCAATAGACCCTTGGAGACAGGTCGGCCGGAGGACGATGTATTGAATCGCGACGCAATTTGTGTGTTCCATTGTCATTAAGAGGCTCTGAACCTTACGATTAACTGCCAGTTTTGCGTCGCATTCGAAAATCTAGACTCACAGGAGAACGACAATAAGGTGCCCGAGGCAGCACTAGACCCTTGGGGACAAGTCGGCTGGAGGACGATGTATTGAATCGCGACGCGATTTGTGTGTTCCATTGTCATTTACAGGCTCTGAACGTTACAATTAACTGTCAGGTTTGCGTCGGATTCGAAAATCTAGACTCACAGGAGATCGACCATAAGCTGCCCGAGGCAGCAATAGACCCTTGGAGACAGGTCGGCCGGAGGACGATGTATTGAATCGCGACGCAATTTGTGTGTTCCATTATCATTAAGAGGCTCTGAACCTTACAATTAACTGTCAGTTTTGCGTCGGATTCGAAAATCTAGACTCACAGAGGAACGACCATAAGATGCCCGAGGCAGCACTAGACCCTTGGAGACAAATCGGCTGGCGGACGATGTATTGAATCGCGACGCGATTTGTGTGTTCCATCGTCATTAACAGGCTCTGAACGTTACAATTAACTGTCAGTTTTGCGTCGGATTCGAAAATCTAGACTCACAGGAGAGCGACCATAAGGTGCCCGAGGGAGCAATAGACCCTTGGAGACAGGTCGGCCGGAGGACGATGTATTGAATCGCGACGCAATTTGTGTGTTCCATTATTAAGAGGCTCTGAACCTTACAATTAACTGTCAGTTTTGCGTCGGATTCGAAAATCTAGAGTCACAGGAGATCGACCATAAGGTGCCCGAGGCAGCAATAGACCCCTGGAGACAGGTCGGCCGGAGGACGATGTATTGATCGCGACGCGATTTGTGTGTTCCATCGTCATTAACAGGCTCTGAACGTTACAATTAACTGTCAGTTTTGCGTCGGATTCGAAAATCTAGACTCACAGGAGATCGACCATAAGGTGCCCGAGGCAGCAATAGACCCTTGGAGACAGGTCGGCCGGAGGACGATGTATTGAATCGCGACGCGATTTGTGTGTTCCATCGTCATGAACAGGCTCTGAACGTTACAATTAACTGTCAGTTTTGCGTCGGATTCGAAAATCTAGACTCACAGGAGATCGACCATAAGGTGCCCGAGGCAGCAATAGACCCTTGGAGACAGGTCAGCCGGAGGACGATGTATTGAATCGCGACGCAATTTGTGTGTTCCATCGTCATTAACAGGCTCTGAACGTTACAATTAACTATCAGTTTTGCGTCGGATTCGAAAATCTAGACTCACAGGAGAACGACCATAAGGTGCCCGAGGCAGTAATAGACCCTTGGAGACAGGTCGGCCGGAGGACGATGTATTGAATCGCGACGCAATTTGTGTGTTCCATTGTCATTAAGAGGCTCTGAACCTTACGATTAACTGCCAGTTTTGCTTCGCATTCGAAAATCTAGACTCACAGGAGAACGACAATAAGGTGCCCGAGGCAGCACTAGACCCTTGGAGACAAGTCGGCTGGAGGACGATGTATTGAATCGCGACGCGATTTGTGTGTTCCATTGTCATTTACAGGCTCTGAACGTTACAATTAACTGTCAGGTTTGCGTCGGATTCGAAAATCTAGACTCACAGGAGATCGACCATAAGGTGCCCGAGGCAGCAATAGACCCTTGGAGACAGGTCGGCCGGAGGACGATGTATTGAATCGCGACGCAATTTGTGTGTTCCATTGTCATTAAGAGGCTCTGAACCTTACGATTAACTGCCAGTTTTGCGTCGCATTCGAAAATCTAGACTCACAGGAGAACGACAATAAGGTGCCCGAGGCAGCACTAGACCCTTGGGGACAAGTTGGCTGGAGGACGATGTATTGAATCGCGACGCGATTTGTGTGTTCCATTGTCATTTACAGGCTCTGAACGTTACAATTAACTGTCAGGTTTGCGTCGGATTCGAAAATCTAGACTCACAGGAGATCGACCATAAGCTGCCCGAGGCAGCAATAGACCCTTGGAGACAGGTCGGCCGGAGGACGATGTATTGAATCGCGACGCAATTTGTGTGTTCCATTATCATTAAGAGGCTCTGAACCTTACAATTAACTGTCAGTTTTGCGTCGGATTCGAAAATCTAGACTCACAGAGGAACGACCATAAGATGCCCGAGGCAGCACTAGACCCTTGGAGACAAATCGGCTGGCGGACGATGTATTGAATCGCGACGCGATTTGTGTGTTCCATCGTCATTAACAGGCTCTGAACGTTACAATTAACTGTCAGTTTTGCGTCGGATTCGAAAATCTAGACTCACAGGAGAGCGACCATAAGGTGCCCGAGGGAGCAATAGACCCTTGGAGACAGGTCGGCCGGAGGACGATGTATTGAATCGCGACGCAATTTGTGTGTTCCATTATTAAGAGGCTCTGAACCTTACAATTAACTGTCAGTTTTGCGTCGGATTCGAAAATCTAGAGTCACAGGAGATCGACCATAAGGTGCCCGAGGCAGCAATAGACCCTTGGAGACAGGTCGGCCGGAGGACGATGTATTGATCGCGACGCGATTTGTGTGTTCCATCGTCATTAACAGGCTCTGAACGTTACAATTAACTGTCAGTTTTGCGTCGGATTCGAAAATCTAGACTCACAGGAGATCGACCATAAGGTGCCCGAGGCAGCAATAGACCCTTGGAGACAGGTCGGCCGGAGGACGATGTATTGAATCGCGACGCAATTTGTGTGTTCCATCGTCATTAACAGGCTCTGAACGTTACAATTAACTATCAGTTTTGCGTCGGATTCGAAAATCTAGACTCACAGGAGAACGACCATAAGGTGCCTGAGGCAGCAATAGACCCTTGGAGACAGGTCGGCCGGAGGACGATGTATTGAATCGCGACGCAATTTGTGTGTTCCATTGTCATTAAGAGGCTCTGAACCTTACGATTAACTGCCAGTTTTGCGTCGCATTCGAAAATCTAGACTCACAGGAGAACGACAATAAGGAGCCCGAGGCAGCACTAGACCCTTGGAGACAAATCGGCTGGCGGACGATGTATTGAATCGAGACGCGATTTGTGTGTTCCATCGTCATTAACAGGCTCTGAACGTTACAATTAACTGTCAGTTTTGCGTCGGATTCGAAAATCTAGACTCACAGGAGAACGACCATAAGGTACCCGAGGGAGCAATGGACCCTTGGAGACAGGTCGGCCGGAGGACGATGTATTGAATCGCGACGCAATTTGTGTGTTCCATCGTCATGAACTGGCTCTGAACGTTACAATTAACTGTCAGGTTTGCGTCGGATTCGAAAATCTAGACTCACAGGAGATCGACCATAGGGTGCCCGAGGCAGCAATAGACCCTTGGAGACAGGTCGGCCGGAGGACGATGTATTGAATCGCGACGGGATTTGTGTGTTCCATCGTCATTAACAGGCTCTGAACGTTACAATTAACTGTCAGTTTTGCGTCGGATTCGAAAATCTAGACTCACAGGAGATCGACCATAAGGTGCCCGAGGCAGCAATAGACCCTTGGAGACAGGTCGGCCGGAGGACGATGTATTGAATCGCGACGGGATTTGTGTGTTCCATCGTCATTAAGAGGCTCTGAACCTTACGATTAACTGCCAGTTTTGCGTCGCATTCGAAAATCTAGACTCACAGGAGAACGACAATAAGGTGCCCGAGGCAGCACTAGACCCTTGGGGACAAGTCGGCTGGAGGACGATGTATTGAATCGCGACGCGATTTGTGTGTTCCATTGTCATTTACAAGCTCTGAACGTTACAATTAACTGTCAGGTTTGCGTCGGATTCGAAAATCTAGACTCACAGGAGATCGACCATAAGCTGCCCGAGGCAGCAATAGACCCTTGGAGACAGGTCGGCCGGAGGACGATGTATTGAATCGCGACGCAATTTGTGTGTTCCATTATCATTAAGAGGCTCTGAACCTTACAATTAACTGTCAGTTTTGCGTCGGATTCGAAAATCTAGACTCACAGAGGAACGACCATAAGATGCCCGAGGCAGCACTAGACCCTTGGAGACAAATCGGCTGGCGGACGATGTATTGAATCGCGACGCGATTTGTGTGTTCCATCGTCATTAACAGGCTCTGAACGTTACAATTAACTGTCAGGTTTGCGTCGGATTCGAAAATCTAGACTCACAGGAGAGCGACCATAAGGTGCCCGAGGGAGCAATAGACCCTTGGAGACAGGTCGGCCGGAGGACGATGTATTGAATCGCGACGCAATTTGTGTGTTCCATTATTAAGAGGCTCTGAACCTTACAATTAACTGTCAGTTTTGCGTCGGATTCGAAAATCTAGAGTCACAGGAGATCGACCATAAGGTGCCCGAGGCAGCAATAGACCCTTGGAGACAGGTCGGCCGGAGGACGATGTATTGATCGCGACGCGATTTGTGTGTTCCATCGTCATTAACAGGCTCTGAACGTTACAATTAACTGTCAGTTTTGCGTCGGATTCGAAAATCTAGACTCACAGGAGATCGACCATAAGGTGCCCGAGGCAGCAATAGACCCTTGGAGACAGGTCGGCCGGAGGACGATGTATTGAATCGCGACGCAATTTGTGTGTTCCATCGTCATTAACAGGCTCTGAACGTTACAATTAACTATCAGTTTTGCGTCGGATTCGAAAATCTAGACTCACAGGAGAACGACCATAAGGTGCCTGAGGCAGCAATAGACACTTGGAGACAGGTCGGCCGGAGGACGATGTATTGAATCGCGACGCAATTTGTGTGTTCCATTGTCATTAAGAGGCTCTGAACCTTACGATTAACTGCCAGTTTTGCGTCGCATTCGAAAATCTAGACTCACAGGAGAACGACAGTAAGGTGCCCGAGGCAGCACTAGACCCTTGGAGACAAGTCGGCTGGAGGACGATGTATTGAATCGCGACGCGATTTGTGTGTTCCATTGTCATTTACAGGCTCTGAACGTTACAATTAACTGTCAGGTTTGCGTCGGATTCGAAAATCTAGACTCACAGGAGAACGACCATAAGGTGCCCGAGGCAGCAATAGACCCTTGGAGACAGGTCGGCCGGAGGACGATGTATTGAATCGCGACGCAATTTGTGTGTTCCATTATCATTAAGAGGCTCTGAACCTTACAATTAACTGTCAGTTTTGCGTCGGATTCGAAAATCTAGACTCACAGAGGAACGACCATAAGATGCCCGAGGCAGCACTAGACCCTTGGAGACAAATCGGCTGGCGGACGATGTATTGAATCGCGACGCGATTTGTGTGTTCCATCGTCATTAACAGGCTCTGAACGTTACAATTAACTGTCAGTTTTGCGTCGGATTCGAAAATCTAGACTCACAGGAGATCGACCATAAGGTGCCCGAGGCAGCAATAGACCCTTGGAGACAGGTCGGCCGGAGGACGATGTATTGAATCGCGACGGGATTTGTGTGTTCCATCGTCATTAACAGGCTCTGAACGTTACAATTAACTGTCAGTTTTGCGTCGGATTCGAAAATCTAGAGGCACAGGAGATCGACCATAAGGTGCCCGAGGCAGCAATAGACCCTTGGAGACAGCACGGCCGGAGGACGATGTATTGAATCGCGACGCGATTTGTGTGTTCCATCGTCATTAACAGGCTCTGAACGTTACAATTAACTGTCAGTTTTGCGTCGGATTCGAAAATCTAGAGTCACAGGAGATCGACCATAAGGTGCCCGAGGCAGCAATAGACCCTTGGAGACAGGTCGGCCGGAGGACGATGTATTGAATCGCGACGCAATTTGTGTGTTCCATCGTCATTAACAGGCTCTGAACGTTACAATTAACTATCAGTTTTGCGTCGGATTCGAAAATCTAGACTCACAGGAGGACGACCATAAAGTGCCCGAGGCAGCAATAGACCCTTGGAGACAGGTCGGCCGGAGGACGATGTATTGAATCGCGACGCAATTTGTGTGTTCCATTGTCATTAAGAGGCTCTGAAGCTTACGATTAACTGCCAGTTTTGCGTCGCATTCGAAAATCTAGACTCACAGGAGAACGACAATAAGGTGCCCGAGGCAGCACTAGACCCTTGGAGACAAGTCGGCTGGAGGACGATGTATTGAATCGCGACGCGATTTGTGTGTTCCATCATCATTAACAGGCTCTGAACGTTACAATTAACTGTCAGTTTTGCGTCGGATTCGAGAATCTAGACTCACAGGAGAACGACCATAAGGTGCCCGAGGGAGCAATAGACCGTTGGAGACAGGTCGGCCGGAGGACGATGTATTGAATCGCGACGCAATTTGTGTGTTCCATCGTCATGAACAGGCTCTGAACCTTACAATTAACTGTCAGTTTTGCGTCGGATTCGAAAATCTAGACTCACAGGAGATCGACCATAAGGTGCCCGAGGCAGCAATAGACCCTTGGAGACAGGTCGGCCGGAGGACGATGTATTGAATCGCGACGCAATTTGTGTGTTCCATCGTCATTAACAGGCTCTGAACGTTACAATTAACTATCAGTTTTGCGTCGGATTCGAAAATCTAGACTCACAGGAGAACGACCATAAGGTGCCCGAGGCAGTAATAGACCCTTGGAGACAGGTCGGCCGGAGGACGATGTATTGAATCGCGACGCAATTTGTGTGTTCCATTGTCATTAAGAGGCTCTGAACCTTACGATTAACTGCCAGTTTTGCTTCGCATTCGAAAATCTAGACTCACAGGAGAACGACAATAAGGTGCCCGAGGCAGCACTAGACCCTTGGAGACAAGTCGGCTGGAGGACGATGTATTGAATCGCGACGCGATTTGTGTGTTCCATTGTCATTTACAGGCTCTGAACGTTACAATTAACTGTCAGGTTTGCGTCGGATTCGAAAATCTAGACTCACAGGAGATCGACCATAAGGTGCCCGAGGCAGCAATAGACCCTTGGAGACAGGTCGGCCGGAGGACGATGTATTGAATCGCGACGCAATTTGTGTGTTCCATTGTCATTAAGAGGCTCTGAACCTTACGATTAACTGCCAGTTTTGCGTCGCATTCGAAAATCTAGACTCACAGGAGAACGACAATAAGGTGCCCGAGGCAGCACTAGACCCTTGGGGACAAGTTGGCTGGAGGACGATGTATTGAATCGCGACGCGATTTGTGTGTTCCATTGTCATTTACAGGCTCTGAACGTTACAATTAACTGTCAGGTTTGCGTCGGATTCGAAAATCTAGACTCACAGGAGATCGACCATAAGCTGCCCGAGGCAGCAATAGACCCTTGGAGACAGGTCGGCCGGAGGACGATGTATTGAATCGCGACGCAATTTGTGTGTTCCATTATCATTAAGAGGCTCTGAACCTTACAATTAACTGTCAGTTTTGCGTCGGATTCGAAAATCTAGACTCACAGAGGAACGACCATAAGATGCCCGAGGCAGCACTAGACCCTTGGAGACAAATCGGCTGGCGGACGATGTATTGAATCGCGACGCGATTTGTGTGTTCCATCGTCATTAACAGGCTCTGAACGTTACAATTAACTGTCAGTTTTGCGTCGGATTCGAAAATCTAGACTCACAGGAGAGCGACCATAAGGTGCCCGAGGGAGCAATAGACCCTTGGAGACAGGTCGGCCGGAGGACGATGTATTGAATCGCGACGCAATTTGTGTGTTCCATTATTAAGAGGCTCTGAACCTTACAATTAACTGTCAGTTTTGCGTCGGATTCGAAAATCTAGAGTCACAGGAGATCGACCATAAGGTGCCCGAGGCAGCAATAGACCCTTGGAGACAGGTCGGCCGGAGGACGATGTATTGATCGCGACGCGATTTGTGTGTTCCATCGTCATTAACAGGCTCTGAACGTTACGATTAACTGCCAGTTTTGCGTCGCATTCGAAAATCTAGACTCACAGGAGAACGACAATAAGGAGCCCGAGGCAGCACTAGACCCTTGGAGACAAATCGGCTGGCGGACGATGTATTGAATCGAGACGCGATTTGTGTGTTCCATCGTCATTAACAGGCTCTGAACGTTACAATTAACTGTCAGTTTTGCGTCGGATTCGAAAATCTAGACTCACAGGAGAACGACCATAAGGTACCCGAGGGAGCAATGGACCCTTGGAGACGGGTCGGCCGGAGGACGATGTATTGAATCGCGACGCAATTTGTGTGTTCCATCGTCATGAACTGGCTCTGAACGTTACAATTAACTGTCAGGTTTGCGTCGGATTCGAAAATCTAGACTCACAGGAGATCGACCATAGGGTGCCCGAGGCAGCAATAGACCCTTGGAGACAGGTCGGCCGGAGGACGATGTATTGAATCGCGACGGGATTTGTGTGTTCCATCGTCATTAACAGGCTCTGAACGTTACAATTAACTGTCAGTTTTGCGTCGGATTCGAAAATCTAGACTCACAGGAGATCGACCATAAGGTGCCCGAGGCAGCAATAGACCCTTGGAGACAGGTCGGCCGGAGGACGATGTATTGAATCGCGACGGGATTTGTGTGTTCCATCGTCATTAAGAGGCTCTGAACCTTACGATTAACTGCCAGTTTTGCGTCGCATTCGAAAATCTAGACTCACAGGAGAACGACAATAAGGTGCCCGAGGCAGCACTAGACCCTTGGGGACAAGTCGGCTGGAGGACGATGTATTGAATCGCGACGCGATTTGTGTGTTCCATTGTCATTTACAAGCTCTGAACGTTACAATTAACTGTCAGGTTTGCGTCGGATTCGAAAATCTAGACTCACAGGAGATCGACCATAAGCTGCCCGAGGCAGCAATAGACCCTTGGAGACAGGTCGGCCGGAGGACGATGTATTGAATCGCGACGCAATTTGTGTGTTCCATTATCATTAAGAGGCTCTGAACCTTACAATTAACTGTCAGTTTTGCGTCGGATTCGAAAATCTAGACTCACAGAGGAACGACCATAAGATGCCCGAGGCAGCACTAGACCCTTGGAGACAAATCGGCTGGCGGACGATGTATTGAATCGCGACGCGATTTGTGTGTTCCATCGTCATTAACAGGCTCTGAACGTTACAATTAACTGTCAGTTTTGCGTCGGATTCGAAAATCTAGACTCACAGGAGATCGACCATAAGGTGCCCGAGGCAGCAATAGACCCTTGGAGACAGGTCGGCCGGAGGACGATGTATTGAATCGCGACGCAATTTGTGTGTTCCATCGTCATTAACAGGCTCTGAACGTTACAATTAACTATCAGTTTTGCGTCGGATTCGAAAATCTAGACTCACAGGAGAACGACCATAAGGTGCCTGAGGCAGCAATAGACACTTGGAGACAGGTCGGCCGGAGGACGATGTATTGAATCGCGACGCAATTTGTGTGTTCCATTGTCATTAAGAGGCTCTGAACCTTACGATTAACTGCCAGTTTTGCGTCGCATTCGAAAATCTAGACTCACAGGAGAACGACAGTAAGGTGCCCGAGGCAGCACTAGACCCTTGGAGACAAGTCGGCTGGAGGACGATGTATTGAATCGCGACGCGATTTGTGTGTTCCATTGTCATTTACAGGCTCTGAACGTTACAATTAACTGTCAGGTTTGCGTCGGATTCGAAAATCTAGACTCACAGGAGAACGACCATAAGGTGCCCGAGGCAGCAATAGACCCTTGGAGACAGGTCGGCCGGAGGACGATGTATTGAATCGCGACGCAATTTGTGTGTTCCATTATCATTAAGAGGCTCTGAACCTTACAATTAACTGTCAGTTTTGCGTCGGATTCGAAAATCTAGACTCACAGAGGAACGACCATAAGATGCCCGAGGCAGCACTAGACCCTTGGAGACAAATCGGCTGGCGGACGATGTATTGAATCGCGACGCGATTTGTGTGTTCCATCGTCATTAACAGGCTCTGAACGTTACAATTAACTGTCAGTTTTGCGTCGGATTCGAAAATCTAGACTCACAGGAGATCGACCATAAGGTGCCCGAGGCAGCAATAGACCCTTGGAGACAGGTCGGCCGGAGGACGATGTATTGAATCGCGACGGGATTTGTGTGTTCCATCGTCATTAACAGGCTCTGAACGTTACAATTAACTGTCAGTTTTGCGTCGGATTCGAAAATCTAGAGGCACAGGAGATCGACCATAAGGTGCCCGAGGCAGCAATAGACCCTTGGAGACAGGTCGGCCGGAGGACGATGTATTGAATCGCGACGCGATTTGTGTGTTCCATCGTCATTAACAGGCTCTGAACGTTACAATTAACTGTCAGTTTTCCGTCGGATTCGAAAATCTAGAGTCACAGGAGATCGACCATAAGGTGCCCGAGGCAGCAATAGACCCTTGGAGACAGGTCGGCCGGAGGACGATGTATTGAATCGCGACGCAATTTGTGTGTTCCATCGTCATTAACAGGCTCTGAACGTTACAATTAACTATCAGTTTTGCGTCGGATTCGAAAATCTAGACTCACAGGAGGACGACCATAAAGTGCCCGAGGCAGCAATAGACCCTTGGAGACAGGTCGGCCGGAGGACGATGTATTGAATCGCGACGCAATTTGTGTGTTCCATTGTCATTAAGAGGCTCTGAACCTTACGATTAACTGCCAGTTTTGCGTCGCATTCGAAAATCTAGACTCACAGGAGAACGACAATAAGGTGCCCGAGGCAGCACTAGACCCTTGGAGACAAGTCGGCTGGAGGACGATGTATTGAATCGCGACGCGATTTGTGTGTTCCATCATCATTAACAGGCTCTGAACGTTACAATTAACTGTCAGTTTTGCGTCGGATTCGAGAATCTAGACTCACAGGAGAACGACCATAAGGTGCCCGAGGGAGCAATAGACCGTTGGAGACAGGTCGGCCGGAGGACGATGTATTGAATCGCGACGCAATTTGTGTGTTCCATCGTCATGAACAGGCTCTGAACCTTACAATTAACTGTCAGTTTTGCGTCGGATTCGAAAATCTAGACTCACAGGAGATCGACCATAAGGTGCCCGAGGCAGCAATAGACCCTTGGAGACAGGTCGGCCGGAGGACGATGTATTGAATCGCGACGCAATTTGTGTGTTCCATCGTCATGAACAGGCTCTGAACGTTACAATTAACTATCAGTTTTGCGTCGGATTCGAAAATCTAGACTCACAGGAGAACGACCATAAGGTGCCCGAGGCAGCAATAGACCCTTGGAGACAGGTCGGCCGGAGGACGATGTATTGAATCTCGATGCAATTTGTGTGTTCCATTGTCATTAAGAGGCTCTGAACCTTACGATTAACTGCCAGTTTTGCGTCGCATTCGAAAATCTAGACTCACAGGAGAACGACAATAAGGAGCCCGAGGCAGCACTAGACCCTTGGAGACAAATCGGCTGGCGGACGATGTATTGAATCGAGACGCGATTTGTGTGTTCCATCGTCATTAACAGGCTCTGAACGTTACAATTAACTGTCAGTTTTGCGTCGGATTCGAAAATCTAGACTCACAGGAGAACGACCATAAGGTACCCGAGGGAGCAATGGACCCTTGGAGACAGGTCGGCCGGAGGACGATGTATTGAATCGCGACGCAATTTGTGTGTTCCATCGTCATGAACAGGCTCTGAACGTTACAATTAACTGTCAGGTTTGCGTCGGATTCGAAAATCTAGACTCACAGGAGATCGACCATAGGGTGCCCGGGGCAGCAATAGACCCTTGGAGACAGGTCGGCCGGAGGACGATGTATTGAATCGCGACGCAATTTGTGTGTTCCATCGTCATTAACAGGCTCTGAACGTTACAATTAACTGTCAGTTTTGCGTCGGATTCGAAAATCTAGAGTCACAGGAGATCGACCATAAGGTGCCCGAGGCAGCAATAGACTCTTGGAGACAGGTCGGCCGGAGGACGATGTATTGAATCGCGACGCAATTTGTGTGTTCCATCGTCATTAACAGGCTCTGAACCTTACAATTAACTGTCAGTTTTGCGTCGGATTCGAAAATCTAGACTCACAAGAGAACGACCATAAGGTGCCCGAGGCAGCACTAGACCCTTGGAGACAAGTCGGCTGGAGGACGATGTATTGAATCGCGACGCGATTTGTGTGTTCCATCGTCATTAACAGGCTCTGAACGTTACAATTAACTGTCAGGTTTGCGTCGGATTCGAAAATCTAGACTCACAGGAGATCTACCATAAGGTGCCCGAGGCAGCAATAGACCCTTGGAGACAGGTCGGCCGGAGGACGATGTATTGAATCGCGACGCAATTTGTGTGTTCCATTATCATTAAGAGGCTCTGAACCTTACAATTAACTGTCAGTTTTGCGTCGGATTCGAAAATCTAGACTCACAGAGGAACGACCATAAGATGCCCGAGGCAGCACTAGACCCTTGGAGACAAATCGGCTGGCGGACGATGTATTGAATCGCGACGCGATTTGTGTGTTCCATCGTCATTAACAGGCTCTGAACGTTACAATTAACTGTCAGTTTTGCGTCGGATTCGAAAATCTAGACTCACAGGAGATCGACCATAAGGTGCCCGAGGCAGCAATAGACCCTTGGAGACAGGTCGGCCGGAGGACGATGTATTGAATCGCGACGGGATTTGTGTGTTCCATCGTCATTAACAGGCTCTGAACGTTACAATTAACTGTCAGTTTTGCGTCGGATTCGAAAATCTAGAGGCACAGGAGATCGACCATAAGGTGCCCGAGGCAGCAATAGACCCTTGGAGACAGCACGGCCGGAGGACGATGTATTGAATCGCGACGCGATTTGTGTGTTCCATCGTCATTAACAGGCTCTGAACGTTACAATTAACTGTCAGTTTTGCGTCGGATTCGAAAATCTAGAGTCACAGGAGATCGACCATAAGGTGCCCGAGGCAGCAATAGACCCTTGGAGACAGGTCGGCCGGAGGACGATGTATTGAATCGCGACGCAATTTGTGTGTTCCATCGTCATTAACAGGCTCTGAACGTTACAATTAACTATCAGTTTTGCGTCGGATTCGAAAATCTAGACTCACAGGAGGACGACCATAAAGTGCCCGAGGCAGCAATAGACCCTTGGAGACAGGTCGGCCGGAGGACGATGTATTGAATCGCGACGCAATTTGTGTGTTCCATTGTCATTAAGAGGCTCTGAACCTTACGATTAACTGCCAGTTTTGCGTCGCATTCGAAAATCTAGACTCACAGGAGAACGACAATAAGGTGCCCGAGGCAGCACTAGACCCTTGGAGACAAGTCGGCTGGAGGACGATGTATTGAATCGCGACGCGATTTGTGTGTTCCATCATCATTAACAGGCTCTGAACGTTACAATTAACTGTCAGTTTTGCGTCGGATTCGAGAATCTAGACTCACAGGAGAACGACCATAAGGTGCCCGAGGGAGCAATAGACCGTTGGAGACAGGTCGGCCGGAGGACGATGTATTGAATCGCGACGCAATTTGTGTGTTCCATCGTCATGAACAGGCTCTGAACCTTACAATTAACTGTCAGTTTTGCGTCGGATTCGAAAATCTAGACTCACAGGAGATCGACCATAAGGTGCCCGAGGCAGCAATAGACCCTTGGAGACAGGTCGGCCGGAGGACGATGTATTGAATCGCGACGCAATTTGTGTGTTCCATCGTCATGAACAGGCTCTGAACGTTACAATTAACTATCAGTTTTGCGTCGGATTCGAAAATCTAGACTCACAGGAGAACGACCATAAGGTGCCCGAGGCAGCAATAGACCCTTGGAGACAGGTCGGCCGGAGGACGATGTATTGAATCTCGATGCAATTTGTGTGTTCCATTGTCATTAAGAGGCTCTGAACCTTACGATTAACTGCCAGTTTTGCGTCGCATTCGAAAATCTAGACTCACAGGAGAACGACAATAAGGAGCCCGAGGCAGCACTAGACCCTTGGAGACAAATCGGCTGGCGGACGATGTATTGAATCGAGACGCGATTTGTGTGTTCCATCGTCATTAACAGGCTCTGAACGTTACAATTAACTGTCAGTTTTGCGTCGGATTCGAAAATCTAGACTCACAGGAGAACGACCATAAGGTACCCGAGGGAGCAATGGACCCTTGGAGACAGGTCGGCCGGAGGACGATGTATTGAATCGCGACGCAATTTGTGTGTTCCATCGTCATGAACAGGCTCTGAACGTTACAATTAACTGTCAGGTTTGCGTCGGATTCGAAAATCTAGACTCACAGGAGATCGACCATAGGGTGCCCGAGGCAGCAATAGACCCTTGGAGACAGGTCGGCCGGAGGACGATGTATTGAATCGCGACGGGATTTGTGTGTTCCATCGTCATTAACAGGCTCTGAACGTTACAATTAACTGTCAGTTTTGCGTCGGATTCGAAAATCTAGAGTCACAGGAGATCGACCATAAGGTGCCCGAGGCAGCAATAGACTCTTGGAGACAGGTCGGCCGGAGGACGATGTATTGAATCGCGACGCAATTTGTGTGTTCCATCGTCATTAACAGGCTCTGAACCTTACAATTAACTGTCAGTTTTGCGTCGGATTCGAAAATCTAGACTCACAAGAGAACGACCATAAGGTGCCCGAGGCAGCACTAGACCCTTGGAGACAAGTCGGCTGGAGGACGATGTATTGAATCGCGACGCGATTTGTGTGTTCCATCGTCATTAACAGGCTCTGAACGTTACAATTAACTGTCAGTTTTGCGTCGGATTCGAAAATCTAGACTCACAGGAGATCGACCATAAGGTGCCCGAGGCAGCAATAGACCCCTGGAGACAGGTCGGCCGGAGGACGATGTATTGAATCGCGACGCGATTTGTGTGTTCCATCGTCATTAACAGGCTCTGAACGTTACAATTAACTGTCAGTTTTGCGTCGGATTCGAAAATCTAGACTCACAGGAGAACGACCATAAGGTGCCCGAGGGAGCAATAGACCCTTGGAGACAGGTCGGCCGGAGGACGATGTATTGAATCGCGACGCAATTTGTGTGTTACATCGTCATGAACAGGCTCTGAACGTTACAATTAACTGTCAGTTTTGCGTCGGATTCGAAAATCTAGACTCACAGGAGATTGACCATAAGGTGCCCGAGGCAGCAATAGACCCTTGGAGACAGGTCGGCCGGAGGACGATGTATTGAATCGCGACGCAATTTGTGTGTTACATCGTCATGAACAGGCTCTGAACGTTACAATTAACTGTCAGTTTCGCGTCGGATTCGAAAATCTAGAGTCACAGGAGAACGACAATAAGGTGCCCGAGGCAGCAATAGACCCTTGGAGACAGGTCGGCCGGAGGACGATGTATTGAATCGCGACGGGATTTGTGTGTTCCATCGTCATTAACAGGCTCTGAACGTTACAATTAACTGTCAGTTTTGCGTCGGATTCGAAAATCTAGAGGCACAGGAGATCGACCATAAGGTGCCCGAGGCAGCAATAGACCCTTGGAGACAGCACGGCCGGAGGACGATGTATTGAATCGCGACGCGATTTGTGTGTTCCATCGTCATTAACAGGCTCTGAACGTTACAATTAACTGTCAGTTTTGCGTCGGATTCGAAAATCTAGTCACAGGAGATCGACCATAAGGTGCCCGAGGCAGCAATAGACCCTTGGAGACAGGTCGGCCGGAGGACGATGTATTGAATCGCGACGCAATTTGTGTGTTCCATTGTCATTAAGAGGCTCTGAACCTTACGATTAACTGCCAGTTTTGCGTCGCATTCGAAAATCTAGACTCACAGGAGAACGACAATAAGGTGCCCGAGGCAGCACTAGACCCTTGGAGACAAGTCGGCTGGAGGACGATGTATTGAATCGCGACGCGATTTGTGTGTTCCATCGTCATTAACAGGCTCTGAACGTTACAATTAACTGTCAGTTTTGCGTCGGATTCGAGAATCTAGACTCACAGGAGAACGACCATAAGGTGCCCGAGGGAGCAATAGACCGTTGGAGACAGGTCGGCCGGAGGACGATGTATTGAATCGCGACGCAATTTGTGTGTTCCATCGTCATGAACAGGCTCTGAACCTTACAATTAACTGTCAGTTTTGCGTCGGATTCGAAAATCTAGACTCACAGGAGATCGACCATAAGGTGCCCGAGGCAGCAATAGACCCTTGGAGACAGGTCGGCCGGAGGACGATGTATTGAATCGCGACGCAATTTGTGTGTTCCATCGTCATGAACAGGCTCTGAACGTTACAATTAACTATCAGTTTTGCGTCGGATTCGAAAATCTAGACTCACAGGAGAACGACCATAAGGTGCCCGAGGCAGCAATAGACCCTTGGAGACAGGTCGGCCGGAGGACGATGTATTGAATCTTGATGCAATTTGTGTGTTCCATTGTCATTAAGAGGCTCTGAACCTTACGATTAACTGCCAGTTTTGCGTCGCATTCGAAAATCTAGACTCACAGGAGAACGACAATAAGGAGCCCGAGGCAGCACTAGACCCTTGGAGACAAATCGGCTGGCGGACGATGTATTGAATCGAGACGCGATTTGTGTGTTCCATCGTCATTAACAGGCTCTGAACGTTACAATTAACTGTCAGTTTTGCGTCGGATTCGAAAATCTAGACTCACAGGAGAACGACCATAAGGTACCCGAGGGAGCAATGGACCCTTGGAGACAGGTCGGCCGGAGGACGATGTATTGAATCGCGACGCAATTTGTGTGTTCCATCGTCATGAACAGGCTCTGAACGTTACAATTAACTGTCAGGTTTGCGTCGGATTCGAAAATCTAGACTCACAGGAGATCGACCATAGGGTGCCCGAGGCAGCAATAGACCCTTGGAGACAGGTCGGCCGGAGGACGATGTATTGAATCGCGACGGGATTTGTGTGTTCCATCGTCATTAACAGGCTCTGAACGTTACAATTAACTGTCAGTTTTGCGTCGGATTCGAAAATCTAGAGTCACAGGAGATCGACCATAAGGTGCCCGAGGCAGCAATAGACTCTTGGAGACAGGTCGGCCGGAGGACGATGTATTGAATCGCGACGCAATTTGTGTGTTCCATCGTCATTAACAGGCTCTGAACCTTACAATTAACTGTCAGTTTTGCGTCGGATTCGAAAATCTAGACTCACAAGAGAACGACCATAAGGTGCCCGAGGCAGCACTAGACCCTTGGAGACAAGTCGGCTGGAGGACGATGTATTGAATCGCGACGCGATTTGTGTGTTCCATCGTCATTAACAGGCTCTGAACGTTACAATTAACTGTCAGTTTTGCGTCGGATTCGAAAATCTAGACTCACAGGAGATCGACCATAAGGTGCCCGAGGCAGCAATAGACCCTTGGAGACAGGTCGGCCGGAGGACGATGTATTGAATCGCGACGCGATTTGTGTGTTCCATCGTCATTAACAGGCTCTGAACGTTACAATTAACTGTCAGTTTTGCGTCGGATTCGAAAATCTAGACTCACAGGAGAACGACCATAAGGTGCCCGAGGGAGCAATAGACCCTTGGAGACAGGTCGGCCGGAGGACGATGTATTGAATCGCGACGCAATTTGTGTGTTACATCGTCATGAACAGGCTCTGAACGTTACAATTAACTGTCAGTTTTGCGTCGGATTCGAAAATCTAGAGTCACAGGATATCGACCATAAGGTGCCCGAGGCAGCAATAGACCCTTGGAGACAGGTCGGCCGGAGGACGATGTATTGATCGCGACGCGATTTGTGTGTTCCATCGTCATTAACAGGCTCTGAACGTTACAATTAACTGTCAGTTTTGCGTCGGATTCGAAAATCTAGACTCACAGGAGATCGACCATAAGGTGCTCGAGGCAACAATAGACCCTTGGAGACAGGTCGGCCGGAGGACGAGGTATTGAATCGCGACGGGATTTGTGTGTTCCATCGTCATTAACAGGCTCTGAACGTTACAATTAACTGTCAGTTTTGCGTCGGATTCGAAAATCTAGACTCACAGGAGATTGACCATAAGGTGCCCGAGGCAGCAATAGACCCTTGGAGACAGGTCGGCCGGAGGACGATGTATTGAATCGCGACGCAATTTGTGTGTTACATCGTCATGAACAGGCTCTGAACCTTACAATTAACTGTCAGTTTTGCGTCGGATTCGAAAATCTAGAGTCACAGGAGAACGACAATAAGGTGTCCGAGGCAGCACTAGACCCTTGGAGACAAGTCGGCTGGAGGACTATGTATTGAATCGCGACGCGATTTGTGTGTTCCATTGTCATTTACAGGCTCTGAACGTTACAATTAACTGTCAGGTTTGCGTCGGATTCGAAAATCTAGACTCACAGGAGATCGACCATAAGCTGCCCGAGGCAGCAATAGACGCTTGGAGACAGGTCGGCCGGAGGACGATGTATTGAATCGCGACGCAATTTGTGTGTTCCATTATCATTAAGAGGCTCTGAACCTTACAATTAACTGTCAGTTTTGCGTCGGATTCGAAAATCTAGACTCACAGAGGAACGACCATAAGATGCCCGAGGCAGCACTAGACCCTTGGAGACAAATCGGCTGGCGGACGATGTATTGAATCGCGACGCAATTTGTGTGTTCCATCGTCATTAACAGGCTCTGAACGTTACAATTAACTGTCAGTTTTGCGTCGGATTCGAAAATCTACTCACAGGAGAACGACCATAAGGTGCCCGAGGGAGCAATAGACCCTTGGAGACAGGTCGGCCGGAGGACGGTGTATTGAATCGCGACGCAATTTGTGTGTTCCATCGTCATGAACAGGCTCTGAACCTTACAATTAACTGTCAGTTTTGCGTCGGATTCGAAAATCTAGAGTCACAGGAGATCGACCATAAGGTGCCCGAGGCAGCAATAGACCCTTGGAGACAGGTCGGCCGGAGGACGATGTATTGATCGCGACGCGATTTGTGTGTTCCATCGTCATTAACAGGCTCTGAACGTTACAATTAACTGTCAGTTTTGCGTCGGATTCGAAAATCTAGAGTCACAGGAGATCGACCATAAGGTGCCCGAGGCAGCAATAGACCCTTGGAGACAGGTCGGAAAGGAGGACGATGTATTGAATCGCGACGCAATTTGTGTGTTCCATCGTCATTAACAGGCTCTGAACGTTACAATTAACTATCAGTTTTGCGTCGGATTCGAAAATCTAGACTCACAGGAGATCGACCATAAGGTGCCCGAGGCAGCAATAGACTCTTGGAGACAGGTCGGCCGGAGGACGATGTATTGAATCGCGACGCAATTTGTGTGTTCCATCGTCATTAACAGGCTCTGAACCTTACAATTAACTGTCAGTTTTGCGTCGGATTCGAAAATCTAGACTCACAAGAGAACGACCATAAGGTGCCCGAGGCAGCACTAGACCCTTGGAGACAAGTCGGCTGGAGGACGATGTATTGAATCGCGACGCGATTTGTGTGTTCCATCGTCATTAACAGGCTCTGAACGTTACAATTAACTGTCAGTTTTGCGTCGGATTCGAAAATCTAGACTCACAGGAGATCGACCATAAGGTGCCCGAGGCAGCAATAGACCCTTGGAGACAGGTCGGCCGGAGGACGATGTATTGAATCGCGACGCGATTTGTGTGTTCCATCGTCATTAACAGGCTCTGAACGTTACAATTAACTGTCAGTTTTGCGTCGGATTCGAAAATCTAGACTCACAGGAGAACGACCATAAGGTGCCCGAGGGAGCAATAGACCCTTGGAGACAGGTCGGCCGGAGGACGATGTATTGAATCGCGACGCAATTTGTGTGTTACATCGTCATGAACAGGCTCTGAACGTTACAATTAACTGTCAGTTTTGCGTCGGATTCGAAAATCTAGAGTCACAGGAGATCGACCATAAGGTGCCCGAGGCAGCAATAGACCCTTGGAGACAGGTCGGCCGGAGGACGATGTATTGATCGCGACGCGATTTGTGTGTTCCATCGTCATTAACAGGCTCTGAACGTTACAATTAACTGTCAGTTTTGCGTCGGATTCGAAAATCTAGACTCACAGGAGATCGACCATAAGGTGCTCGA
The DNA here is from genome assembly GCF_023898315.1 of Schistocerca nitens. Classification (NCBI taxonomy): domain Eukaryota; kingdom Metazoa; phylum Arthropoda; class Insecta; order Orthoptera; family Acrididae; genus Schistocerca; species Schistocerca nitens. Next base: position 1,196,113,612 of record NC_064615.1, on the reverse strand, counting down.
GGCAACAATAGACCCTTGGAGACAGGTCGGCCGGAGGACGAGGTATTGAATCGCGACGGGATTTGTGTGTTCCATCGTCATTAACAGGCTCTGAACGTTACAATTAACTGTCAGTTTTGCGTCGGATTCGAAAATCTAGACTCACAGGAGATTGACCATAAGGTGCCCGAGGCAGCAATAGACCCTTGGAGACAGGTCGGCCGGAGGACGATGTATTGAATCGCGACGCAATTTGTGTGTTACATCGTCATGAACAGGCTCTGAACCTTACAATTAACTGTCAGTTTTGCGTCGGATTCGAAAATCTAGAGTCACAGGAGAACGACAATAAGGTGTCCGAGGCAGCACTAGACCCTTGGAGACAAGTCGGCTGGAGGACGATGTATTGAATCGCGACGCGATTTGTGTGTTCCATTGTCATTTACAGGCTCTGAACGTTACAATTAACTGTCAGGTTTGCGTCGGATTCGAAAATCTAGACTCACTGGAGATCGACTATAAGCTGCCCGAGGCAGCAATAGACGCTTGGAGACAGGTCGGCCGGAGGACGATGTATTGAATCGCGACGCAATTTGTGTGTTCCATTATCATTAAGAGGCTCTGAACCTTACAATTAACTGTCAGTTTTGCGTCGGATTCGAAAATCTAGACTCACAGAGGAACGACCATAAGATGCCCGAGGCAGCACTAGACCCTTGGAGACAAATCGGCTGGCGGACGATGTATTGAATCGCGACGCAATTTGTGTGTTCCATCGTCATTAACAGGCTCTGAACGTTACAATTAACTGTCAGTTTTGCGTCGGATTCGAAAATCTACTCACAGGAGAACGACCATAAGGTGCCCGAGGGAGCAATAGACCCTTGGAGACAGGTCGGCCGGAGGACGATGTATTGAATCGCGACGCAATTTGTGTGTTCCATCGTCATGAACAGGCTCTGAACCTTACAATTAACTGTCAGTTTTGCGTCGGATTCGAAAATCTAGAGTCACAGGAGATCGACCATAAGGTGCCCGAGGCAGCAATAGACCCTTGGAGACAGGTCGGCCGGAGGACGATGTATTGATCGCGACGCGATTTGTGTGTTCCATCGTCATTAACAGGCTCTGAACGTTACAATTAACTGTCAGTTTTGCGTCGGATTCGAAAATCTAGAGTCACAGGAGATCGACCATAAGGTGCCCGAGGCAGCAATAGACCCTTGGAGACAGGTCGGAAAGGAGGACGATGTATTGAATCGCGACGCAATTTGTGTGTTCCATCGTCATTAACAGGCTCTGAACGTTACAATTAACTGCCAGTTTTGCGTCGGATTCGAAAATCTAGACTCACAGGAGAACGACAATAAGGAGCCCGAGGCAGCACTAGACCCTTGGAGACAAGTCGGCTGGAGGACGATGTATTGAATCGCGACGCGATTTGTGTGTTCCATTGTCATTTACAGGCTCTGAACGTTACAATTAACTGTCAGGTTTGCGTCGGATTCGAAAATCTAGACTCACAGGAGATCGACCATAAGGTGCCCGAGGCAGCAATAGACCCTTGGAGACAGGTCGGCCGGAGGACGATGTATTGAATCGCGACGCAATTTGTGTGTTCCATTATCATTAAGAGGCTCTGAACCTTACAATTAACTGTCAGTTTTGCGTCGGATTCGAAAATCTAGACTCACAGAGGAACGACCATAAGATGCCCGAGGCAGCACTAGACCCTTGGAGACAAATCGGCTGGCGGACGATGTATTGAATCGCGACGCGATTTGTGTGTTCCATCGTCATTAACAGGCTCTGAACGTTACAATTAACTGTCAGTTTTGCGTCGGATTCGAAAATCTAGACTCACAGGAGAACGACCATAAGGTGCCCGAGGGAGCAATGGACCCTTGGAGACAGGTCGGCCGGAGGACGATTTATTGAATCGCGACGCAATTTGTGTGTTCCATCGTCATGAACAGGCTCTGAACGTTACAATTAACTGTCAGGTTTGCGTCGGATTCGAAAATCTAGACTCACAGGAGATCGACCATAAGGTGCCCGAGGCAGCAATAGACCCTTGGAGACAGGTCGGCCGGAGGACGATGTATTGAATCGCGACGGGATTTGTGTGTTCCATCGTCATTAACAGGCTCTGAACGTTACAATTAACTGTCAGTTTTGCGTCGGATTCGAAAATCTAGACTCACAGGAGATCGACCATAAGGTGCCCGAGGCAGCAATAGACCCTTGGAGACAGGTCGGCCGGAGGACGATGTATTGAATCGCGACGGGATTTGTGTGTTCCATCGTCATTAACAGGCTCTGAACGTTACAATCAACTGTCAGGTTTGCGTCGGATTCGAAAATCTAGACTCACTGGAGATCGACTATAAGCTGCCCGAGGCAGCAATAGACGCTTGGAGACAGGTCGGCCGGAGGACGATGTATTGAATCGCGACGCAATTTGTGTGTTCCATTATCATTAAGAGGCTCTGAACCTTACAATTAACTGTCAGTTTTGCGTCGGATTCGAAAATCTAGACTCACAGAGGAACGACCATAAGATGCCCGAGGCAGCACTAGACCCTTGGAGACAAATCGGCTGGCGGACGATGTATTGAATCGCGACGCAATTTGTGTGTTCCATCGTCATTAACAGGCTCTGAACGTTACAATTAACTGTCAGTTTTGCGTCGGATTCGAAAATCTACTCACAGGAGAACGACCATAAGGTGCCCGAGGGAGCAATAGACCCTTGGAGACAGGTCGGCCGGAGGACGATGTATTGAATCGCGACGCAATTTGTGTGTTCCATCGTCATGAACAGGCTCTGAACCTTACAATTAACTGTCAGTTTTGCGTCGGATTCGAAAATCTAGAGTCACAGGAGATCGACCATAAGGTGCCCGAGGCAGCAATAGACCCTTGGAGACAGGTCGGCCGGAGGACGATGTATTGATCGCGACGCGATTTGTGTGTTCCATCGTCATTAACAGGCTCTGAACGTTACAATTAACTGTCAGTTTTGCGTCGGATTCGAAAATCTAGAGTCACAGGAGATCGACCATAAGGTGCCCGAGGCAGCAATAGACCCTTGGAGACAGGTCGGAAAGGAGGACGATGTATTGAATCGCGACGCAATTTGTGTGTTCCATCGTCATTAACAGGCTCTGAACGTTACAATTAACTGCCAGTTTTGCGTCGGATTCGAAAATCTAGACTCACAGGAGAACGACAATAAGGAGCCCGAGGCAGCACTAGACCCTTGGAGACAAGTCGGCTGGAGGACGATGTATTGAATCGCGACGCGATTTGTGTGTTCCATTGTCATTTACAGGCTCTGAACGTTACAATTAACTGTCAGGTTTGCGTCGGATTCGAAAATCTAGACTCACAGGAGATCGACCATAAGGTGCCCGAGGCAGCAATAGACCCTTGGAGACAGGTCGGCCGGAGGACGATGTATTGAATCGCGACGCAATTTGTGTGTTCCATTATCATTAAGAGGCTCTGAACCTTACAATTAACTGTCAGTTTTGCGTCGGATTCGAAAATCTAGACTCACAGAGGAACGACCATAAGATGCCCGAGGCAGCACTAGACCCTTGGAGACAAATCGGCTGGCGGACGATGTATTGAATCGCGACGCGATTTGTGTGTTCCATCGTCATTAACAGGCTCTGAACGTTACAATTAACTGTCAGTTTTGCGTCGGATTCGAAAATCTAGACTCACAGGAGAACGACCATAAGGTGCCCGAGGGAGCAATGGACCCTTGGAGACAGGTCGGCCGGAGGACGATTTATTGAATCGCGACGCAATTTGTGTGTTCCATCGTCATGAACAGGCTCTGAACGTTACAATTAACTGTCAGGTTTGCGTCGGATTCGAAAATCTAGACTCACAGGAGATCGACCATAAGGTGCCCGAGGCAGCAATAGACCCTTGGAGACAGGTCGGCCGGAGGACGATGTATTGAATCGCGACGGGATTTGTGTGTTCCATCGTCATTAACAGGCTCTGAACGTTACAATTAACTGTCAGTTTTGCGTCGGATTCGAAAATCTAGACTCACAGGAGATCGACCATAAGGTGCCCGAGGCAGCAATAGACCCTTGGAGACAGGTCGGCCGGAGGACGATGTATTGAATCGCGACGGGATTTGTGTGTTCCATCGTCATTAACAGGCTCTGAACGTTACAATCAACTGTCAGTTTTGCGTCGGATTCGAAAATCTAGACTCACAGGAGAACGACCATAAGGTGCCCGAGGCAGCAATAGACCCTTGGAGACAGGTCGGCCGGATGACGATGTATTGAATCGCGACGCAATTTGTGTGTTCCATCGTCATTAACAGGCTCTGAACGTTACAATTAACTGTCAGTTTTGCGTCGGATTCGAAAATCTAGACTCACAGGAGAACGACCATAAGGTGCCCGAGGGAGCAATAGACCCTTGGAGACAGGTCGGCCGGAGGACGATGTATTGAATCGCGACGCAATTTGTGTGTTACATCGTCATGAACAGGCTCTGAACCTTACAATTAACTGTCAGTTTTGCGTCGGATTCGAAAATCTAGAGTCACAGGAGATCGACCATAAGGTGCCCGAGGCAGCAATAGACCCTTGGAGACAGGTCGGCCGGAGGACGATGTATTGATCGCGACGCGATTTGTGTGTTCCATCGTCATTAACAGGCTCTGAACGTTACAATTAACTGTCAGTTTTGCGTCGGATTCGAAAATCTAGACTCACAGGAGATCGACCATAAGGTGCTCGAGGCAGCAATAGACCCTTGGAGACAGGTCGGCCGGAGGACGAGGTATTGAATCGCGACGGGATTTGTGTGTTCCATCGTCATTAACAGGCTCTGAACGTTACAATTAACTGTCAGTTTTGCGTCGGATTCGAAAATCTAGACTCACAGGAGATCGACCATAAGGTGCCCGAGGCAGCAAAAGACCCTTGGAGACAGGTCGGCCGGAGGACGATGTATTGAATCGCGACGCAATTTGTGTGTTACATCGTCATGAACAGGCTCTGAACCTTACAATTAACTGTCAGTTTTGCGTCGGATTCGAAAATCTAGAGTCACAGGAGAACGACAATAAAGTGTCCGAGGCAGCACTAGACCCTTGCAGACAAGTCGGCTGGAGGACGATGTATTGAATCGCGACGCGATTTGTGTGTTCCATAGTCATTTACAGGCTCTGAACGTTACAATTAACCTTCAGGTTTGCGTCGGATTCGAAAATCTAGACTCACAGGAGATCGACCATAAGCTGCCCGAGGCAGCAATAGACCCTTGGAGACAGGTCGGCCGGAGGACGATGTATTGAATCGCGACGCAATTTGTGTGTTCCATTATCATTAAGAGGCTCTGAACCTTACAATTAACTGTCAGTTTTGCGTCGGATTCGAAAATCTAGACTCACAGAGGAACGACCATAAGATGCCCGAGGCAGCACTAGACCCTTGGAGACAAATCGGCTGGCGGACGATGTATTGAATCGCGACGCAATTTGTGTGTTCCATCGTCATTAACAGGCTCTGAACGTTACAATTAACTGTCAGTTTTGCGTCGGATTCGAAAATCTACTCACAGGAGAACGACCATAAGGTGCCCGAGGGAGCAATAGACCCTTGGAGACAGGTCGGCCGGAGGACGATGTATTGAATCGCGACGCAATTTGTGTGTTCCATCGTCATGAACAGGCTCTGAACCTTACAATTAACTGTCAGTTTTGCGTCGGATTCGAAAATCTAGAGTCACAGGAGATCGACCATAAGGTGCCCGAGGCAGCAATAGACCCTTGGAGACAGGTCGGCCGGAGGACGATGTATTGATCGCGACGCGATTTGTGTGTTCCATCGTCATTAACAGGCTCTGAACGTTACAATTAACTGTCAGTTTTGCGTCGGATTCGAAAATCTAGACTCACAGGAGATCGACCATAAGGTGCCCGAGGCAGCAATAGACCCTTGGAGACAGGTCGGCCGGAGGACGATGTATTGAATCGCGACGGGATTTGTGTGTTCCATCGTCATTAACAGGCTCTGAACGTTACAATTAACTGTCAGTTTTGCGTCGGATTCGACAATCTAGACTCACAGGAGATCGACCATAAGGTGCCCGAGGCAGCAATAGACCCTTGGAGACAGGTCGGCCGGAGGACGATGTATTGAATCGCGACGCAATTTGTGTGTTCCATCGTCATTAACAGGCTCTGAACGTTACAATTAACTATCAGTTTTGCGTCGGATTCGAAAATCTAGACTCACAGGAGAACGACCATAAGGTGCCCGAGGCAGCAATAGACCCTTGGAGACAGGTCGGCCGGAGGACGATGTATTGAATCGCGACGCAATTTGTGTGTTCCATTGTCATTAAGAGGCTCTGAACCTTACGATTAACTGCCAGTTTTGCGTCGCATTCGAAAATCTAGACTCACAGGAGAACGACAATAAGGTGCCCGAGGCAGCACTAGACCCTTGGAGACAAGTCGGCTGGAGGACGATGTATTGAATCGCGACGCGATTTGTGTGTCCCATTGTCATTTACAGGCTCTGAACGTTACAATTAACTGTCAGGTTTGCGTCGGATTCGAAAATCTAGACTCACAGGAGATCGACCATAAGGTGCCCCAGGCAGCAATAGACCCTTGGAGACAGGTCGGCCGGAGGACGATGTATTGAATCGCGACGCAATTTGTGTGTTCCATTATCATTAAGAGGCTCTGAACCTTACAATTAACTGTCAGTTTTGCGTCGGATTCGAAAATCTAGACTCACAGAGGAACGACAATAAGATGCCCGAGGCAGCACTAGACCCTTGGAGACAAATCGGCTGGCGGACGATGTATTGAATCGCGACGCGATTTGTGTTTTCCATCGTCATTAACAGGCTCTGAACGTTACAATTAACTGTCAGTTTTGCTTCGGATTCGAAAATCTAGACTCACAGGAGATCGACCATAAGGTGCCCGAGGCAGCAATACACCCTTGGAGACAGGTCGGCCGGAGGACGATGTATTGAATCGCGACGGGATTTGTGTGTTCCATCGTCATTAACAGGCTTTGAACGTTACAATTAACTGTCAGTTTTGCGTCGGATTCGAAAATCTAGACTCACAGGAGATCGACCTTAAGGTGCCCGAGGCAGCAATAGACCCTTGGAGACAGGTCGGCCGGAGGACGATGTATTGAATCGCGACGGGATTTGTGTGTTCCATCGTCATTAACAGGCTCTGAACGTTACAATTAACTGTCAGTTTTGCGTCGGATTCGAAAATCTAGACTCACAGGAGATCGACCATAAGGTGCCCGAGGCAGCAATAGACTCTTGGAGACAGGTCGGCCGGAGGACGATGTATTGAATCGCGACGCAATTTGTGTGTTCCATCGTCATTAACAGGCTCTGAACCTTACAATTAACTGTCAGTTTTGCGTCGGATTCGAAAATCTAGACTCACAAGAGAACGACCATAAGGTGCCCGAGGCAGCACTAGACCCTTGGAGACAAGTCGGCTGGAGGACGATGTATTGAATCGCGACGCGATTTGTGTGTTCCATCGTCATTAACAGGCTCTGAACGTTACAATCAACTGTCAGTTTTGCGTCGGATTCGAAAATCTAGACTCACAGGAGAACGACCATAAGGTGCCCGAGGCAGCAATAGACCCTTGGAGACAGGTCGGCCGGATGTCGATGTATTGAATTGCGACGCAATTTGTGTGTTCCATCGTCATTAACAGGCTCTGAACGTTACAATTAACTGTCAGTTTTGCGTCGGATTCGAAAATCTAGACTCACAGGAGAACGACCATAAGGTGCCCGAGGGAGCAATAGACCCTTGGAGACAGGTCGGCCGGAGGACGATGTATTGAATCGCGACGCAATTTGTGTGTTCCATCGTCATTAACAGGCTCTGAACGTTACAATTAACTATCAGTTTTGCGTCGGATTCGAAAATCTAGACTCACAGGAGAACGACCATAAGGTGCCCGAGGCAGCAATAGACCCTTGGAGACAGGTCGGCCGGAGGACGATGTATTGAATCGCGACGCAATTTGAGTGTTCCATCGTCATTAAGAGGCTCTGAACCTTACGATTAACTGCCAGTTTTGCGTCGCATTCGAAAATCTAGACTCACAGGAGAACGACAATAAGGTGCCCGAGGCAGCACTAGACCCTTGGAGACAAGTCGGCTGGAGGACGATGTATTGAATCGCGACGCGATTTGTGTGTCCCATTGTCATTTACAGGCTCTGAACGTTACAATTAACTGTCAGGTTTGCGTCGGATTCGAAAATCTAGACTCACAGGAGATCGACCATAAGGTGCCCGAGGCAGCAATAGACCCTTGGAGACAGGTCGGCCGGAGGACGATGTATTGAATCGCGACGCAATTTGTGTGTTCCATTATCATTAAGAGGCTCTGAACCTTACAATTAACTGTCAGTTTTGCGTCGGATTCGAAAATCTAGACTCACAGAGGAACGACAATAAGATGCCCGAGGCAGCACTAGACCCTTGGAGACAAATCGGCTGGCGGACGATGTATTGAATCGCGACGCGATTTGTGTTTTCCATCGTCATTAACAGGCTCTGAACGTTACAATTAACTGTCAGTTTTGCGTCGGATTCGAAAATCTAGACTCACAGGAGATCGACCATAAGGTGCCCGAGGCAGCAATACACCCTTGGAGACAGGTCGGCCGGAGGACGATGTATTGAATCGCGACGGGATTTGTGTGTTCCATCGTCATTAACAGGCTTTGAACGTTACAATTAACTGTCAGTTTTGCGTCGGATTCGAAAATCTAGACTCACAGGAGATCGACCTTAAGGTGCCCGAGGCAGCAATAGACCCTTGGAGACAGGTCGGCCGGAGGACGATGTATTGAATCGCGACGGGATTTGTGTGTTCCATCGTCATTAACAGGCTCTGAACGTTACAATTAACTGTCAGTTTTGCGTCGGATTCGAAAATCTAGACTCACAGGAGATCGACCATAAGGTGCCCGAGGCAGCAATAGACTCTTGGAGACAGGTCGGCCGGAGGACGATGTATTGAATCGCGACGCAATTTGTGTGTTCCATCGTCATTAACAGGCTCTGAACCTTACAATTAACTGTCAGTTTTGCGTCGGATTCGAAAATCTAGACTCACAAGAGAACGACCATAAGGTGCCCGAGGCAGCACTAGACCCTTGGAGACAAGTCGGCTGGAGGACGATGTATTGAATCGCGACGCGATTTGTGTGTTCCATCGTCATTAACAGGCTCTGAACGTTACAATCAACTGTCAGTTTTGCGTCGGATTCGAAAATCTAGACTCACAGGAGAACGACCATAAGGTGCCCGAGGCAGCAATAGACCCTTGGAGACAGGTCGGCCGGATGACGATGTATTGAATTGCGACGCAATTTGTGTGTTCCATCGTCATTAACAGGCTCTGAACGTTACAATTAACTGTCAGTTTTGCGTCGGATTCGAAAATCTAGACTCACAGGAGAACGACCATAAGGTGCCCGAGGGAGCAATAGACCCTTGGAGACAGGTCGGCCGGAGGACGATGTATTGAATCGCGACGCAATTTGTGTGTTACATCGTCATGAACAGGCTCTGAACCTTACAATTAACTGTCAGTTTTGCGTCGGATTCGAAAATCTAGAGTCACAGGAGATCGACCATAAGGTGCCCGAGGCAGCAATAGACCCTTGGAGACAGGTCGGCCGGAGAACGATGTATTGATCGCGACGCGATTTGTGTGTTCCATCGTCATTAACAGGCTCTGAACGTTACAATTAACTGTCAGTTTTGCGTCGGATTCGAAAATCTAGACTCACAGGAGATCGACCATAAGGTGCTCGAGGCAGCAATAGACCCTTGGAGACAGGTCGGCCGGAGGACGAGGTATTGAATCGCGACGGGATTTGTGTGTTCCATCGTCATTAACAGGCTCTGAACGTTACAATTAACTGTCAGTTTTGCGTCGGATTCGAAAATCTAGACTCACAGGAGATCGACCATAAGGTGCCCGAGGCAGCAATAGACCCTTGGAGACAGGTCGGCCGGAGGACGATGTATTGAATCGCGACGCAATTTGTGTGTTCCATCGTCATTAACAGGCTCTGAACGTTACAATTAACTATCAGTTTTGCGTCGGATTCGAAAATCTAGACTCACAGGAGAACGACCATAAGGTGCCCGAGGCAGCACTAGACCCTTGGAGACAGGTCGGCCGGAGGACGATGTATTGAATCGCGACGCAATTTGTGTGTTCCATTGTCATTAAGAGGCTCTGAACCTTACGATTAACTGCCAGTTTTGCATCGCATTCGAAAATCTAGACTCACAGGAGAACGACAATAAAGTGCCCGAGGCAGCACTAGACCCTTGGAGACAAGTCGGCTGGAGGACGATGTATTGAATCGCGACGCGATTTGTGTGTTCCATTGTCATTTACAGGCTCTGAACGTTACAATTAACTGTCAGGTTTGCGTCGGATTCGAAAATCTAGACTCACAGGAGATCGACCATAAGCTGCCCGAGGCAGCAATAGACCCTTGGAGACAGGTCGGCCGGAGGACGATGTATTGAATTGCGACGCAATTTGTGTGTTCCATCGTCATTAACAGGCTCTGAACGTTACAATTAACTATCAGTTTTGCGTCGGATTCGAAAATCTAGACTCACAGGAGAACGACCATAAGGTGCCCGAGGCAGCAATAGACCCTTGGAGACAGGTCGGCCGGAGGACGATGTATTGAATCGCGACGCAATTTGTGTGTTCCATTGTCATTAAGAGGCTCTGAACCTTACGATTAACTGCCAGTTTTGCGTCGCATTCGAAAATCTAGACTCACAGGAGAACGACAATAAGGTGCCCGAGGCAGCACTAGACCCTTGGAGACAAGTCGGCTGGAGGACGATGTATTGAATCGCGACGCGATTTGTGTGTGCATTGTCATTTACAGGCTCTGAACGTTACAATTAACTGTCAGGTTTGCGTCGGATTCGAAAATCTAGACTCACAGGAGATCGACGATAAGGTGCCCGAGGCAGCAATAGACCCTTGGAGACAGGTCGGCCGGAGGACGATGTATTGAATCGCGACGCAATTTATGTGTTACATTATCATTAAGAGGCTCTGAACCTTACAATTAACTGTCAGTTTTGCGTCGGATTCGAAAATCTAGACTCACAGAGGAACGACCATAAGATGCCCGAGGCAGCACTAGACCCTTGGAGACAAATCGGCTGGCGGACGATGTATTGAATCGCGACGCGATTTGTGTGTTCCATCGTCATTAACAGGCTCTGAACGTTACAATTAACTGTCAGTTTTGCGTCGGATTCGAAAATCTAGACTCACAGGAGATCGACCATAAGGTGCCCGAGGCAGCAATAGACCCTTGGAGACAGGTCGGCCGGAGGACGATGTATTGAATCGCGACGCAATTTGTGTGTTCCATCGTCATTAACAGGCTCTGAACGTTACAATTAACTATCAGTTTTGCGTCGGATTCGAAAATCTAGACTCACAGGAGAACGACCATAAAGTGCCCGAGGCAGCAATAGACCCTTGGAGACAGGTCGGCCGGAGGACGATGTATTGAATCGCGACGCAATTTGTGTGTTCCATTGTCATTAAGAGGCTCTGAACCTTACGATTAACTGCCAGTTTTGCGTCGCATTCGAAAATCTAGACTCACAGGAGAACGACAATAAGGTGCCCGAGGCAGCACTAGACCCTTGGAGACAAGTCGGCTGGAGGACGATGTATTGAATCGCGACGCGATTTGTGTGTTCCATCGTCATTAACAGGCTCTGAACGTTACAATTAACTGTCAGTTTTGCGTCGGATTCGAAAATCTAGACTCACAGGAGAACGACCATAAGGTGCCCGAGGGAGCAATAGACCATTGGAGACAGGTCGGCCGGAGGACGATGTATTGAATCGCGACGCAATTTGTGTGTTCCATCGTCATGAACAGGCTCTGAACCTTACAATTAACTGTCAGTTTTGCGTCGGATTCGAAAATCTAGACTCACAGGAGAACGACAATAAGGAGCCCGAGGCAGCACTAGACCCTTGGAGACAAGTCGGCTGGAGGACGATGTATTGAATCGCGACGCGATTTGTGTGTTCCATCGTCATTAACAGGCTCTGAACGTTACAATTAACTGTCAGTTTTGCGTCGGATTCGAAAATCTAGACTCACAGGAGAACGACCATAAGGTGCCCGAGGGAGCAATAGACCCTTGGAGACAGGTCGGCCGGAGGACGATGTATTGAATCGCGACGCAATTTGTGTGTTCCATCGTCATGAACAGGCTCTGAACCGTACAATTAACTGTCAGTTTTGCGTCGGATTCGAAAATCTAGAGTCACAGGAGATCGACCATAAGGTGCCCGAGGCAGCAATAGACCCTTGGAGACAGCCCGGCCGGAGGACGATGTATTGAATCGCGACGCGATTTGTGTGTTCCATCGTCATTAACAGGCTCTGAACGTTACAATTAACTGTCAGTTTTGCGTCGGATTCGAAAATCTAGACTCACAGGAGAACGACCATAAGGTGCCCGAGGGAGCAATAGACCATTGGAGACAGGTCGGCCGGAGGACGATGTATTGAATCGCGACGCAATTTGTGTGTTCCATCGTCATTAACAGGCTCTGAACGTTACAATTAACTGTCAGTTTTGCGTCGGATTCGAAAATCTAGACTCACAGGAGATCGACCATAAGGTGCCCGAGGCAGCAATAGACCCTTGGAGACAGGTCGGCCGGAGGACGATGTATTGAATCGCGACGGGATTTGTGTGTTCCATCGTCATTAACAGGCTCTGAACGTTACATATAGCTATCAGTTTTGCGTCGGATTCGAAAATCTAGACTCACAGGAGAACGACCATAAGGTGCCCGAGGCAGCAATAGACCCTTGGAGACAGGTCGGCCGGAGGACGATGTATTGAATCGCGACGCAATTTGTGTGTTCCATTGTCATTAAGAGGCTCTGAACCTTACGATTAACTGCCAGTTTTGCGTCGCATTCGAAAATCTAGACTCACAGGAGAACGACAATAAGGAGCCCGAGGCAGCACTAGACCCTTGGAGACAAGTCGGCTGGAGGACGATGTATTGAATCGCGACGCGATTTGTGTGTTCCATTGTCATTTACAGGCTCTGAACGTTACAATTAACTGTCAGGTTTGCGTCGGATTCGAAAATCTAGACTCACAGGAGATCGACCATAAGGTGCCCGAGGCAGCAATAGACCCTTGGAGACAGGTCGGCCGGAGGACGATGTATTAAATCGCGACGCAATTTGTGTGTTCCATTATCATTAAGAGGCTCTGAACCTTACAATTAACTGTCAGTTTTGCGTCGGATTCGAAAATCTAGACTCACAGGAGAACGACCATAAGATGCCCGAGGCAGCACTAGACCCTTGGAGACAAATCGGCTGGCGGACGATTTATTGAATCGCGACGCGATTTGTGTGTTCCATCGTCATTAACAGGCTCTGAACGTTACAATTAACTGTCAGTTTTGCGTCGGATTCGAAAATCTAGACTCACAGGAGAACGACCATAAGGTGCCCGAGGGAGCAATAGACCCTTGGAGACAGGTCGGCCGGAGGACGATGTATTGAATCGCGACGCAATTTGTGTGTTCCATCGTCATGAACAGGCTCTGAACCGTACAATTAACTGTCAGTTTTGCGTCGGATTCGAAAATCTAGAGTCACAGGAGATCGACCATAAGGTGCCCGAGGCAGCAATAGACCCTTGGAGACAGCCCGGCCGGAGGACGATGTATTGAATCGCGACGCGATTTGTGTGTTCCATCGTCATTAACAGGCTCTGAACGTTACAATTAACTGTCAGTTTTGCGTCGGATTCGAAAATCTAGAGTCACAGGAGATCGACCATAAGGTGCCCGAGGCAGCAATAGACCCTTGGAGACAGGTCGGCCGGAGGACGATGTATTGAATCGCGACGGGATTTGTGTGTTCCATCGTCATTAACAGGCTCTGAACGTTACATATAACTATCAGTTTTGCGTCGGATTCGAAAATCTAGACTCACAGGAGAACGACCATAAGGTGCCCGAGGCAGCAATAGACCCTTGGAGACAGGTCGGCCGGAGGACGATGTATTGAATCGCGACGCAATTTGTGTGTTCCATTGTCATTAAGAGGCTCTGAACCTTACGATTAACTGCCAGTTTTGCGTCGCATTCGAAAATCTAGACTCACAGGAGAACGACAATAAGGAGCCCGAGGCAGCACTAGACCCTTGGAGACAAGTCGGCTGGAGGACGATGTATTGAATCGCGACGCGATTTGTGTGTTCCATTGTCATTTACAGGCTCTGAACGTTACAATTAACTGTCAGGTTTGCGTCGGATTCGAAAATCTAGACTCACAGGAGATCGACCATAAGGTGCCCGAGGCAGCAATAGACCCTTGGAGACAGGTCGGCCGGAGGACGATGTATTAAATCGCGACGCAATTTGTGTGTTCCATTATCATTAAGAGGCTCTGAACCTTACAATTAACTGTCAGTTTTGCGTCGGATTCGAAAATCTAGACTCACAGGAGAACGACCATAAGATGCCCGAGGCAGCACTAGACCCTTGGAGACAAATCGGCTGGCGGACGATGTATTGAATCGCGACGCGATTTGTGTGTTCCATCGTCATTAACAGGCTCTGAACGTTACAATTAACTGTCAGTTTTGCGTCGGATTCGAAAATCTAGACTCACAGGAGAACGACCATAAGGTGCCCGAGGGAGCAATAGACCCTTGGAGACAGGTCGGCCGGAGGACGATGTATTGAATCGCGACGCAATTTGTGTGTTCCATCGTCATGAACAGGCTCTGAACCGTACAATTAACTGTCAGTTTTGCGTCGGATTCGAAAATCTAGAGTCACAGGAGATCGACCATAAGGTGCCCGAGGCAGCAATAGACCCTTGGAGACAGCCCGGCCGGAGGACGATGTATTGAATCGCGACGCGATTTGTGTGTTCCATCGTCATTAACAGGCTCTGAACGTTACAATTAACTGTCAGTTTTGCGTCGGATTCGAAAATCTAGACTCACAGGAGAACGACCATAAGGTGCCCGAGGGAGCAATAGACCATTGGAGACAGGTCGGCCGGAGGACGATGTATTGAATCGCGACGCAATTTGTGTGTTCCATCGTCATGACCAGGCTCTGAACCTTACAATTAACTGTCAGTTTTGCGTCGGATTCGAAAATCTAGACTCACAGGAGATCGACCATAAGGTGCCCGAGGCAGCAATAGACCCTTGGAGACAGCCCGGCCGGAGGACGATGTATTGAATCGCGACGCGATTTGTGTGTTCCATCGTCATTAACAGGCTCTGAACGTTACAATTAACTGTCAGTTTTGCGTCGGATTCGAAAATCTAGACTCACAGGAGATCGACCATAAGGTGCCCGAGGCAGCAATAGACCCTTGGAGACAGGTCGGCCGGAGGACGATGTATTGAATCGCGACGGGATTTGTGTGTTCCATCGTCATTAACAGGCTCTGAACGTTACAATTAACTGTCAGTTTTGCGTCGGATTCGAAAATCTAGAGTCACAGGAGATCGACCATAACGTGCCCGAGGCAGCAATAGACCCTTGGAGACAGCCCGGCCGGAGGACGATGTATTGAATCGCGACGCGATTTGTGTGTTCCATCGTCATTAACAGGCTCTGAACGTTACAATTAACTGTCAGTTTTGCGTCGGATTCGAAAATCTAGAGTCACAGGAGATCGACCATAAGGTGCCCGAGGCAGCAATAGACCCTTGGAGACAGGTCGGCCGGAGGACGATGTATTGAATCGCGACGCAATTTGTGTGTTCCATCGTCATTAACAGGCTCTGAACGTTACAATTAACTATCAGTTTTGCGTCGGATTCGAAAATCTAGACTCACAGGAGAACGACCATAAAGTGCCCGAGGGAGCAATAGACCCTTGGAGACAGGTCGGCCGGAGGACGATGTATTGAATCGCGACGCAATTTGTGTGTTCCATTGTCATTAAGAGGCTCTGAACCTTACGATTAACTGCCAGTTTTGCGTCGCATTCGAAAATCTAGACTCACAGGAGAACGACAATAAGGTGCCCGAGGCAGCACTAGACCCTTGGAGACAAGTCGGCTGGAGGACGATGTATTGAATCGCGACGCGATTTGTGTGTTCCATCGTCATTAACAGGCTCTGAACGTTACAATTAACTGTCAGTTTTGCGTCGGATTCGAAAATCTAGACTCACAGGAGAACGACCATAAGGTGCCCGAGGGAGCAATAGACCATTGGAGACAGGTCGGCCGGAGGACGATGTATTGAATCGCGACGCAATTTGTGTGTTCCATCGTCATGAACAGGCTCTGAACCTTACAATTAACTGTCAGTTTTGCGTCGGATTCGAAAATCTAGACTCACAGGAGAACGACCATAAGGTGCCCGAGGCAGCAATAGACCCTTGGAGACAGGTCGGCCGGAGGACGATGTATTGAATCGCGACGGGATTTGTGTGTTCCATCGTCATTAACAGGCTCTGAACGTTACATATAACTATCAGTTTTGCGTCGGATTCGAAAATCTAGACTCACAGGAGAACGACCATAAGGTGCCCGAGGCAGCAATAGACCCTTGGAGACAGGTCGGCCGGAGGACGATGTATTGAATCGCGACGCAATTTGTGTGTTCCATTGTCATTAAGAGGCTCTGAACCTTACGATTAACTGCCAGTTTTGCGTCGCATTCGAAAATCTAGACTCACAGGAGAACGACAATAAGGAGCCCGAGGCAGCACTAGACCCTTGGAGACAAGTCGGCTGGAGGACGATGTATTGAATCGCGACGCGATTTGTGTGTTCCATCGTCATTAACAGGCTCTGAACGTTACAATTAACTGTCAGTTTTGCGTCGGATTCGAAAATCTAGACTCACAGGAGAACGACCATAAGGTGCCCGAGGGAGCAATAGACCCTTGGAGACAGGTCGGCCGGAGGACGATGTATTGAATCGCGACGCAATTTGTGTGTTCCATCGTCATGAACAGGCTCTGAACCGTACAATTAACTGTCAGTTTTGCGTCGGATTCGAAAATCTAGAGTCACAGGAGATCGACCATAAGGTGCCCGAGGCAGCAATAGACCCTTGGAGACAGCCCGGCCGGAGGACGATGTATTGAATCGCGACGCGATTTGTGTGTTCCATCGTCATTAACAGGCTCTGAACGTTACAATTAACTGTCAGTTTTGCGTCGGATTCGAAAATCTAGACTCACAGGAGAACGACCATAAGGTGCCCGAGGGAGCAATAGACCATTGGAGACAGGTCGGCCGGAGGACGATGTATTGAATCGCGACGCAATTTGTGTGTTCCATCGTCATGAACAGGCTCTGAACGTTACAATTAACTGTCAGTTTTGCGTCGGATTCGAAAATCTAGACTCACAGGAGATCGACCATAAGGTGCCCGAGGCAGCAATAGACCCTTGGAGACAGGTCGGCCGGAGGACGATGTATTGAATCGCGACGGGATTTGTGTGTTCCATCGTCATTAACAGGCTCTGAACGTTACATATAGCTATCAGTTTTGCGTCGGATTCGAAAATCTAGACTCACAGGAGAACGACCATAAGGTGCCCGAGGCAGCAATAGACCCTTGGAGACAGGTCGGCCGGAGGACGATGTATTGAATCGCGACGCAATTTGTGTGTTCCATTGTCATTAAGAGGCTCTGAACCTTACGATTAACTGCCAGTTTTGCGTCGCATTCGAAAATCTAGACTCACAGGAGAACGACAATAAGGAGCCCGAGGCAGCACTAGACCCTTGGAGACAAGTCGGCTGGAGGACGATGTATTGAATCGCGACGCGATTTGTGTGTTCCATTGTCATTTACAGGCTCTGAACGTTACAATTAACTGTCAGGTTTGCGTCGGATTCGAAAATCTAGACTCACAGGAGATCGACCATAAGGTGCCCGAGGCAGCAATAGACCCTTGGAGACAGGTCGGCCGGAGGACGATGTATTAAATCGCGACGCAATTTGTGTGTTCCATTATCATTAAGAGGCTCTGAACCTTACAATTAACTGTCAGTTTTGCGTCGGATTCGAAAATCTAGACTCACAGGAGAACGACCATAAGATGCCCGAGGCAGCACTAGACCCTTGGAGACAAATCGGCTGGCGGACGATTTATTGAATCGCAACGCGATTTGTGTGTTCCATCGTCATTAACAGGCTCTGAACGTTACAATTAACTGTCAGTTTTGCGTCGGATTCGAAAATCTAGACTCACAGGAGAACGACCATAAGGTGCCCGAGGGAGCAATAGACCCTTGGAGACAGGTCGGCCGGAGGACGATGTATTGAATCGCGACGCAATTTGTGTGTTCCATCGTCATGAACAGGCTCTGAACCGTACAATTAACTGTCAGTTTTGCGTCGGATTCGAAAATCTAGAGTCACAGGAGATCGACCATAAGGTGCCCGAGGCAGCAATAGACCCTTGGAGACAGCCCGGCCGGAGGACGATGTATTGAATCGCGACGCGATTTGTGTGTTCCATCGTCATTAACAGGCTCTGAACGTTACAATTAACTGTCAGTTTTGCGTCGGATTCGAAAATCTAGAGTCACAGGAGATCGACCATAAGGTGCCCGAGGCAGCAATAGACCCTTGGAGACAGGTCGGCCGGAGGACGATGTATTGAATCGCGACGGGATTTGTGTGTTCCATCGTCATTAACAGGCTCTGAACGTTACAATTAACTGTCAGTTTTGCGTCGGATTCGAAAATCTAGACTCACAGGAGAACGACCATAAGGTGCCCGAGGCAGCAATAGACCCTTGGAGACAGGTCGGCCGGAGGACGATGTATTGAATCGCGACGCAATTTGTGTGTTCCATTGTCATTAAGAGGCTCTGAACCTTACGATTAACTGCCAGTTTTGCGTCGCATTCGAAAATCTAGACTCACAGGAGAACGACAATAAGGTGCCCGAGGCAGCACTAGACCCTTGGAGACAAGTCGGCTGGAGGACGATGTATTGAATCGCGACGCGATTTGTGTGTTCCATTGTCATTTACAGGCTCTGAACGTTACAATTAACTGTCAGGTTTGCGTCGGATTCGAAAATCTAGACTCACAGGAGATCGACCATAAGGTGCCCGAGGCAGCAATAGACCCTTGGAGACAGGTCGGCCGGAGGACGATGTATTGAATCGCGACGGGATTTGTGTGTTCCATCGTCATTAACAGGCTCTGAACGTTACAATTAACTGTCAGTTTTGCGTCGGATTCGAAAATCTAGACTCACAGGAGAACGACCATAAGGTGCCCGAGGCAGCAATAGACCCTTGGAGACAGGTCGGCCGGAGGACGATGTATTGAATCGCGACGGGATTTGTGTGTTCCATCGTCATTAACAGGCTCTGAACGTTACATATAACTATCAGTTTTGCGTCGGATTCGAAAATCTAGACTCACAGGAGAACGACCATAAGGTGCCCGAGGCAGCAATAGACCCTTGGAGACAGGTCGGCCGGAGGACGATGTATTGAATCGCGACGCAATTTGTGTGTTCCATTGTCATTAAGAGGCTCTGAACCTTACGATTAACTGCCAGTTTTGCGTCGCATTCGAAAATCTAGACTCACAGGAGAACGACAATAAGGAGCCCGAGGCAGCACTAGACCCTTGGAGACAAGTCGGCTGGAGGACGATGTATTGAATCGCGACGCGATTTGTGTGTTCCATTGTCATTTACAGGCTCTGAACGTTACAATTAACTGTCAGGTTTGCGTCGGATTCGAAAATCTAGACTCACAGGAGATCGACCATAAGGTGCCCGAGGCAGCAATAGACCCTTGGAGACAGGTCGGCCGGAGGACGATGTATTAAATCGCGACGCAATTTGTGTGTTCCATTATCATTAAGAGGCTCTGAACCTTACAATTAACTGTCAGTTTTGCGTCGGATTCGAAAATCTAGACTCACAGGAGAACGACCATAAGATGCCCGAGGCAGCACTAGACCCTTGGAGACAAATCGGCTGGCGGACGATGTATTGAATCGCGACGCGATTTGTGTGTTCCATCGTCATTAACAGGCTCTGAACGTTACAATTAACTGTCAGTTTTGCGTCGGATTCGAAAATCTAGACTCACAGGAGAACGACCATAAGGTGCCCGAGGGAGCAATAGACCCTTGGAGACAGGTCGGCCGGAGGACGATGTATTGAATCGCGACGCAATTTGTGTGTTCCATCGTCATGAACAGGCTCTGAACCGTACAATTAACTGTCAGTTTTGCGTCGGATTCGAAAATCTAGAGTCACAGGAGATCGACCATAAGGTGCCCGAGGCAGCAATAGACCCTTGGAGACAGCCCGGCCGGAGGACGATGTATTGAATCGCGACGCGATTTGTGTGTTCCATCGTCATTAACAGGCTCTGAACGTTACAATGAACTGTCAGTTTTGCGTCGGATTCGAAAATCTAGACTCACAGGAGAACGACCATAAGGTGCCCGAGGGAGCAATAGACCATTGGAGACAGGTCGGCCGGAGGACGATGTATTGAATCGCGACGCAATTTGTGTGTTCCATCGTCATGAACAGGCTCTGAACGTTACAATTAACTGTCAGTTTTGCGTCGGATTCGAAAATCTAGACTCACAGGAGATCGACCATAAGGTGCCCGAGGCAGCAATAGACCCTTGGAGACAGGTCGGCCGGAGGACGATGTATTGAATCGCGACGCAATTTGTGTGTTCCATCGTCATTAACAGGCTCTGAACGTTACAATTAACTATCAGTTTTGCGTCGGATTCGAAAATCTAGACTCACAGGAGAACGACCATAAGGTGCCCGAGGCAGCAATAGACCCTTGGAGACAGGTCGGCCGGAGGACGATGTATTGAATCGCGACGCAATTTGTGTGTTCCATTGTCATTAAGAGGCTCTGAACCTTACGATTAACTGCCAGTTTTGCGTCGCATTCGAAAATCTAGACTCACAGGAGAACGACAATAAGGTGCCCGAGGCAGCACTAGACCCTTGGAGACAAGTCGGCTGGAGGACGATGTATTGAATCGCGACGCGATTTGTGTGTTCCATTGTCATTTACAGGCTCTGAACGTTACAATTAACTGTCAGGTTTGCGTCGGATTCGAAAATCTAGACTCACAGGAGATCGACCATAAGGTGCCCGAGGCAGCAATAGACCCTTGGAGACAGGTCGGCCGGAGGACGATGTATTGAATCGCGACGGGATTTGTGTGTTCCATCGTCATTAACAGGCTCTGAACGTTACAATTAACTGTCAGTTTTGCGTCGGATTCGAAAATCTAGACTCACAGGAGAACGACCATAAGGTGCCCGAGGCAGCAATAGACCCTTGGAGACAGGTCGGCCGGAGGACGATGTATTGAATCGCGACGGGATTTGTGTGTTCCATCGTCATTAACAGGCTCTGAACGTTACATATAACTATCAGTTTTGCGTCGGATTCGAAAATCTAGACTCACAGGAGAACGACCATAAGGTGCCCGAGGCAGCAATAGACCCTTGGAGACAGGTCGGCCGGAGGACGATGTATTGAATCGCGACGCAATTTGTGTGTTCCATTGTCATTAAGAGGCTCTGAACCTTACGATTAACTGCCAGTTTTGCGTCGCATTCGAAAATCTAGACTCACAGGAGAACGACAATAAGGAGCCCGAGGCAGCACTAGACCCTTGGAGACAAGTCGGCTGGAGGACGATGTATTGAATCGCGACGCGATTTGTGTGTTCCATTGTCATTTACAGGCTCTGAACGTTACAATTAACTGTCAGGTTTGCGTCGGATTCGAAAATCTAGACTCACAGGAGATCGACCATAAGGTGCCCGAGGCAGCAATAGACCCTTGGAGACAGGTCGGCCGGAGGACGATGTATTAAATCGCGACGCAATTTGTGTGTTCCATTATCATTAAGAGGCTCTGAACCTTACAATTAACTGTCAGTTTTGCGTCGGATTCGAAAATCTAGACTCACAGGAGAACGACCATAAGATGCCCGAGGCAGCACTAGACCCTTGGAGACAAATCGGCTGGCGGACGATGTATTGAATCGCGACGCGATTTGTGTGTTCCATCGTCATTAACAGGCTCTGAACGTTACAATTAACTGTCAGTTTTGCGTCGGATTCGAAAATCTAGACTCACAGGAGAACGACCATAAGGTGCCCGAGGGAGCAATAGACCATTGGAGACAGGTCGGCCGGAGGACGATGTATTGAATCGCGACGGGATTTGTGTGTTCCATCGTCATTAACAGGCTCTGAACGTTACAATTAACTGTCAGTTTTGCGTCGGATTCGAAAATCTAGACTCACAGGAGATCGACCATAAGGTGCCCGAGGCAGCAATAGACCCTTGGAGACAGGTCGGCCGGAGGACGATGTATTGAATCGCGACGCAATTTGTGTGTTCCATCGTCATTAACAGGCTCTGAACGTTACAATTAACTATCAGTTTTGCGTCGGATTCGAAAATCTAGACTCACAGGAGAACGACCATAAGGTGCCCGAGGCAGCAATAGACCCTTGGAGACAGGTCGGCCGGAGGACGATGTATTGAATCGCGACGCAATTTGTGTGTTCCATTGTCATTAAGAGGCTCTGAACCTTACGATTAACTGCCAGTTTTGCGTCGCATTCGAAAATCTAGACTCACAGGAGAACGACAATAAGGTGCCCGAGGCAGCACTAGACCCTTGGAGACAAGTCGGCTGGAGGACGATGTATTGAATCGCGACGCGATTTGTGTGTTCCATTGTCATTTACAGGCTCTGAACGTTACAATTAACTGTCAGGTTTGCGTCGGATTCGAAAATCTAGACTCACAGGAGATCGACCATAAGGTGCCCGAGGCAGCAATAGACCCTTGGAGACAGGTCGGCCGGAGGACGATGTATTGAATCGCGACGGGATTTGTGTGTTCCATCGTCATTAACAGGCTCTGAACGTTACAATTAACTGTCAGTTTTGCGTCGGATTCGAAAATCTAGACTCACAGGAGAACGACCATAAGGTGCCCGAGGCAGCAATAGACCCTTGGAGACAGGTCGGCCGGAGGACGATGTATTGAATCGCGACGGGATTTGTGTGTTCCATCGTCATTAACAGGCTCTGAACGTTACATATAACTATCAGTTTTGCGTCGGATTCGAAAATCTAGACTCACAGGAGAACGACCATAAGGTGCCCGAGGCAGCAATAGACCCTTGGAGACAGGTCGGCCGGAGGACGATGTATTGAATCGCGACGCAATTTGTGTGTTCCATTGTCATTAAGAGGCTCTGAACCTTACGATTAACTGCCAGTTTTGCGTCGCATTCGAAAATCTAGACTCACAGGAGAACGACAATAAGGAGCCCGAGGCAGCACTAGACCCTTGGAGACAAGTCGGCTGGAGGACGATGTATTGAATCGCGACGCGATTTGTGTGTTCCATTGTCATTTACAGGCTCTGAACGTTACAATTAACTGTCAGGTTTGCGTCGGATTCGAAAATCTAGACTCACAGGAGATCGACCATAAGGTGCCCGAGGCAGCAATAGACCCTTGGAGACAGGTCGGCCGGAGGACGATGTATTAAATCGCGACGCAATTTGTGTGTTCCATTATCATTAAGAGGCTCTGAACCTTACAATTAACTGTCAGTTTTGCGTCGGATTCGAAAATCTAGACTCACAGGAGAACAACCATAAGATGCCCGAGGCAGCACTAGACCCTTGGAGACAAATCGGCTGGCGGACGATGTATTGAATCGCGACGCGATTTGTGTGTTCCATCGTCATTAACAGGCTCTGAACGTTACAATTAACTGTCAGTTTTGCGTCGGATTCGAAAATCTAGACTCACAGGAGAACGACCATAAGGTGCCCGAGGGAGCAATAGACCCTTGGAGACAGGTCGGCCGGAGGACGATGTATTGAATCGCGACGCAATTTGTGTGTTCCATCGTCATGAACAGGCTCTGAACCGTACAATTAACTGTCAGTTTTGCGTCGGATTCGAAAATCTAGAGTCACAGGAGATCGACCATAAGGTGCCCGAGGCAGCAATAGACCCTTGGAGACAGCCCGGCCGGAGGACGATGTATTGAATCGCGACGCGATTTGTGTGTTCCATCGTCATTAACAGGCTCTGAACGTTACAATGAACTGTCAGTTTTGCGTCGGATTCGAAAATCTAGACTCACAGGAGAACGACCATAAGGTGCCCGAGGGAGCAATAGACCATTGGAGACAGGTCGGCCGGAGGACGATGTATTGAATCGCGACGCAATTTGTGTGTTCCATCGTCATGAACAGGCTCTGAACGTTACAATTAACTGTCAGTTTTGCGTCGGATTCGAAAATCTAGACTCACAGGAGATCGACCATAAGGTGCCCGAGGCAGCAATAGACCCTTGGAGACAGGTCGGCCGGAGGACGATGTATTGAATCGCGACGGGATTTGTGTGTTCCATCGTCATTAACAGGCTCTGAACGTTACATATAGCTATCAGTTTTGCGTCGGATTCGAAAATCTAGACTCACAGGAGAACGACCATAAGGTGCCCGAGGCAGCAATAGACCCTTGGAGACAGGTCGGCCGGAGGACGATGTATTGAATCGCGACGCAATTTGTGTGTTCCATTGTCATTAAGAGGCTCTGAACCTTACGATTAACTGCCAGTTTTGCGTCGCATTCGAAAATCTAGACTCACAGGAGAACGACAATAAGGAGCCCGAGGCAGCACTAGACCCTTGGAGACAAGTCGGCTGGAGGACGATGTATTGAATCGCGACGCGATTTGTGTGTTCCATTGTCATTTACAGGCTCTGAACGTTACAATTAACTGTCAGGTTTGCGTCGGATTCGAAAATCTAGACTCACAGGAGATCGACCATAAGGTGCCCGAGGCAGCAATAGACCCTTGGAGACAGGTCGGCCGGAGGACGATGTATTAAATCGCGACGCAATTTGTGTGTTCCATTATCATTAAGAGGCTCTGAACCTTAAAATTAACTGTCAGTTTTGCGTCGGATTCGAAAATCTAGACTCACAGGAGAACGACCATAAGATGCCCGAGGCAGCACTAGACCCTTGGAGACAAATCGGCTGGCGGACGATTTATTGAATCGCGACGCGATTTGTGTGTTCCATCGTCATTAACAGGCTCTGAACGTTACAATTAACTGTCAGTTTTGCGTCGGATTCGAAAATCTAGACTCACAGGAGAACGACCATAAGGTGCCCGAGGGAGCAATAGACCCTTGGAGACAGGTCGGCCGGAGGACGATGTATTGAATCGCGACGCAATTTGTGTGTTCCATCGTCATGAACAGGCTCTGAACCGTACAATTAACTGTCAGTTTTGCGTCGGATTCGAAAATCTAGAGTCACAGGAGATCGACCATAAGGTGCCCGAGGCAGCAATAGACCCTTGGAGACAGCCCGGCCGGAGGACGATGTATTGAATCGCGACGCGATTTGTGTGTTCCATCGTCATTAACAGGCTCTGAACGTTACAATTAACTGTCAGTTTTGCGTCGGATTCGAAAATCTAGAGTCACAGGAGATCGACCATAAGGTGCCCGAGGCAGCAATAGACCCTTGGAGACAGGTCGGCCGGAGGACGATGTATTGAATCGCGACGGGATTTGTGTGTTCCATCGTCATTAACAGGCTCTGAACGTTACAATTAACTGTCAGTTTTGCGTCGGATTCGAAAATCTAGACTCACAGGAGATCGACCATAAGGTGCCCGAGGCAGCAATAGACCCTTGGAGACAGGTCGGCCGGAGGACGATGTATTGAATCGCGACGCAATTTGTGTGTTCCATCGTCATTAACAGGCTCTGAACGTTACAATTAACTATCAGTTTTGCGTCGGATTCGAAAATCTAGACTCACAGGAGAACGACCATAAGGTGCCCGAGGCAGCAATAGACCCTTGGAGACAGGTCGGCCGGAGGACGATGTATTGAATCGCGACGCAATTTGTGTGTTCCATTGTCATTAAGAGGCTCTGAAACTTACGATTAACTGCCAGTTTTGCGTCGCATTCGAAAATCTAGACTCACAGGAGAACGACAATAAGGTGCCCGAGGCAGCACTAGACCCTTGGAGACAAGTCGGCTGGAGGACGATGTATTGAATCGCGACGCGATTTGTGTGTTCCATTGTCATTTACAGGCTCTGAACGTTACAATTAACTGTCAGGTTTGCGTCGGATTCGAAAATCTAGACTCACAGGAGATCGACCATAAGGTGCCCGAGGCAGCAATAGACCCTTGGAGACAGGTCGGCCGGAGGACGATGTATTGAATCGCGACGGGATTTGTGTGTTCCATCGTCATTAACAGGCTCTGAACGTTACAAGTAACTGTCAGTTTTGCGTCGGATTCGAAAATCTAGACTCACAGGAGATCGACCATAAGGTGCCCGTGGCAGCAATAGACCCTTGGAGACAGGTCGGCCGGAGGACGATGTATTGAATCGCGACGGGATTTGTGTGTTCCATCGTCATTAACAGGCTCTGAACGTTACAATTAACTGTCAGTTTTGCGTCGGATTCGAAAATCTAGACTCACAGGAGATCGACCATAAGGTGCCCGAGGCAGCAATAGACTCTTGGAGTCAGGTCGGCCGGAGGACGATGTATTGAATCGCGACGCAATTTGTGTGTTCCATCGTCATTAACAGGCTCTGAACCTTACAATTAACTGTCAGTTTTGCGTCGGATTCGAAAATCTAGACTCACAAGAGAACGACCATAAGGTGCCCGAGGCAGCACTAGACCCTTGGAGACAAGTCGGCTGGAGGACGATGTATTGAATCGCGACGCGATTTGTGTGTTCCATCGTCATTAACAGGCTCTGAACGTTACAATGAACTGTCAGTTTTGCGTCGGATTCGAAAATCTAGACTCACAGGAGAACGACCATAAGGTGCCCGAGCCAGCAATAGACCCTTGGAGACAGGTCGGCCGGATGACGATGTATTGAATCGCGACGCAATTTGTGTGTTCCATCGTCATTAACAGGCTCTGAACGTTACAATTAACTGTCAGTTTTGCGTCGGATTCGAAAATCTAGACTCACAGGAGAACGACCATAAGGTGCCCGAGGGAGCAATAGACCCTTGGAGACAGGTCGGCCGGAGGACGATGTATTGAATCGCGACGCAATTTGTGTGTTACATCGTCATGAACAGGCTCTGAACCTTACAATTAACTGTCAGTTTTGCGTCGGATTCGAAAATCTAGAGTCACAGGAGATCGACCATAAGGTGCCCGAGGCAGCAATAGACCCTTGGAGACAGGTCGGCCGGAGGACGATGTATTGATCGCGACGCGATTTGTGTGTTCCATCGTCATTAACAGGCTCTGAACGTTACAATTAACTGTCAGTTTTGCGTCGGATTCGAAAATCTAGACTCACAGGAGATCGACCATAAGGTGCTCGAGGCAGCAATAGACCCTTGGAGACAGGTCGGCCGGAGGACGAGGTATTGAATCGCGACGGGATTTGTGTGTTCCATCGTCATTAACAGGTTCTGAACGTTACAATTAACTGTCAGTTTTGCGTCGGATTCGAAAATCTAGACTCACAGGAGATCGACCATAAGGTGCCCGAGGCAGCAATAGACCCTTGGAGACAGGTCGGCCGGAGGACGATGTATTGAATCGCGACGCAATTTGTGTGTTCCATCGTCATTAACAGGCTCTGAACGTTACAATTAACTATCAGTTTTGCGTCGGATTCGAAAATCTAGACTCACAGGAGAACGACCATAAGGTGCCCGAGGCAGCACTAGACCCTTGGAGACAGGTCGGCCGGAGGACGATGTATTGAATCGCGACGCAATTTGTGTGTTCCATCGTCATTAACAGGCTCTGAACCTTACAATTAACTGTCAGTTTTGCGTCGGATTCGAAAATCTAGAGTCACAGGAGAACGACAATAAGGTGCCCGAGGCAGCACTAGACCCTTGGAGACAAGTCGGCTGGAGGACGATGTATTGAATCGCGACGCGATTTGTGTGTTCCATTGTCATTTACAGGCTCTGAACGTTACAATTAACTGTCAGGTTTGCGTCGGATTCGAAAATCTAGACTCACAGGAGATCGACCATAAGCTGCCCGAGGCAGCAATAGACCCTTGGAGACAGGTCGGCCGGAGGACGATGTATTGAATCGCGACGCAATTTGTGTGTTCCATCGTCATGAACAGGCTCTGAACCTTACAATTAACTGTCAGTTTTGCGTCGGATTCGAAAATCTAGAGTCACAGGAGATCGACCATAAGGTGCCCGAGGCAGCAATAGACCCTTGGAGACAGGTCGGCCGGAGGACGATGTATTGATCGCGACGCGATTTGTGTGTTCCATCGTCATTAACAGGCTCTGAACATTACAATTAACTGTCAGTTTTGCGTCGGATTCGAAAATCTAGACTCACAGGAGATCGACCATAAGGTGCCCGAGGCAGCAATAGACCCTTGGAGACAGGTCGGCCGGAGGACGATGTATTGAATCGCGACGGGATTTGTGTGTTCCATCGTCATTAACAGGCTCTGAACGTTACAATTAACTGTCAGTTTTGCGTCGGATTCGAAAATCTAGACTCACAGGAGATCGACCATAAGGTGCCCGAGGCAGCAATAGACCCTTGGAGACAGGTCGGCCGGAGGACGATGTATTGAATCGCGACGCAATTTGTGTGTTCCATCGTCATGAACAGGCTCTGAACGTTACAATTAACTATCAGTTTTGCGTCGGATTCGAAAATCTAGACTCACAGGAGAACGACCATAAGGTGCCCGAGGCAGCAATAGACCCTTGGAGACAGGTCGGCCGGAGGACGATGTATTGAATCGCGACGCAATTTGTGTGTTCCATTGTCATTAAGAGGCTCTGAACCTTACGATTAACTGCCAGTTTTGCGTCGCATTCGAAAATCTAGACTCACAGGAGAACGACAATAAGGTGCCCGAGGCAGCACTAGACCCTTGGAGACAAGTCGGCTGGAGGACGATGTATTGAATCGCGACGCGATTTGTGTGTTCCATTGTCATTTACAGGCTCTGAACGTTACAATTAACTGTCAGGTTTGCGTCGGATTCGAAAATCTAGACTCACAGGAGATCGACCATAAGGTGCCCGAGGCAGCAATAGACCCTTGGAGACAGGTCGGCCGGAGGACGATGTATTGAATCGCGACGCAATTTGTGTGTTCCATTATCATTAAGAGGCTCTGAACCTTACAATTAACTGTCAGTTTTGCGTCGGATTCGAAAATCTAGACTCACAGAGGAACGACCATAAGAAGCCCGAGGCAGCACTAGACCCTTGGAGACAAATCGGCTGGCGGACGATGTATTGAATCGCGACGCAATTTGTGTGTTCCATCGTCATTAACAGGCTCTGAACGTTACAATTAACTGTCAGTTTTGCGTCGGATTCGAAAATCTAGACTCACAGGAGATCGACCATAAGGTGCCCGAGGCAGCAATAGACCCTTGGAGACAGGTCGGCCGGAGGACGATGTATTGAATCGCGACGGGATTTGTGTGTTCCATCGTCATTAACAGGCTCTGAACGTTACAATTAACTGTCAGTTTTGCGTCGGATTCGAAAATCTAGACTCACAGGAGATCGACCATAAGCTGCCCGAGGCAGCAATAGACCCTTGGAGACAGGTCGGCCGGAGGACGATGTATTGAATCGCGACGCAATTTGTGTGTTCCATCGTCATTAACAGGCTCTGAACGTTACAATTAACTGTCAGTTTTGCGTCGGATTCGAAAATCTAGACTCACAGGAGATCGACCATAAGGTGCCCGAGGCAGCAATAGACTCTTGGAGACAGGTCGGCCGGAGGACGATGTATTGAATCGCGACGCAATTTGTGTGTTCCATCGTCATTAACAGGCTCTGAACGTTACAATTAACTGTCAGTTTTGCGTCGGATTCGAAAATCTAGACTCACAAGAAAACGACCATAAGGTGCCCGAGGCAGCACTAGACCCTTGGAGACAAGTCGGCTGGAGGACGATGTATTGAATCGCGACGCGATTTGTGTGTTCCATCGTCATTAACAGGCTCTGAACGTTACAATCAACTGTCAGGTTTGCGTCGGATTCGAAAATCTAGACTCACAGGAGAACAACCATAAGGTGCCCGAGGCAGCAATAGACCCTTGGAGACAGGTCGGCCGGAAGACGATGTATTGAATCGCGACGCAATTTGTGTGTTCCATCGTCATTAACAGGCTGTGAACGTTACAATTAACTGTCAGTTTTGCGTCGGATTCGAAAATCTAGACTCACAGGAGAACGACCATAAGGTGCCCGAGGGAGCAATAGACCCTTGGAGACAGGTCGGCCGGAGGACGATGTATTGAATCGCGACGCAATTTGTGTGTTACATCGTCATGAACAGGCTCTGAACCTTACAATTAACTGTCAGTTTTGCGTCGGATTCGAAAATCTAGAGTCACAGGAGATCGACCATAAGGTGCCCGAGGCAGCAATAGACCCTTGGAGACAGGTCGGCCGGAGGACGATGTATTGATCGCGACGCGATTTGTGTGTTCCATCGTCATTAACAGGCTCTGAACGTTACAATTAACTGTCAGTTTTGCGTCGGATTCGAAAATCTAGACTCACAGGAGATCGACCATAAGGTGCCCGAGGCAGCACTAGACCCTTGGAGACAGGTCGGCCGGAGGACGATGTATTGAATCGCGACGCAATTTGTGTGTTCCATCGTCATTAACAGGCTCTGAACGTTACAATTAACTATCAGTTTTGCGTCGGATTCGAAAATCTAGACTCACAGGAGAACGACCATAAGGTGCCCGAGGCAGCAATAGACCCTTGGAGACAGGTCGGCCGGAGGACGATGTATTGAATCGCGACGCAATTTGTGTGTTCCATTGTTATTAAGAGGCTCTGAACCTTACGATTAACTGCCAGTTTTGCGTCGCATTCGAAAATCTAGACTCACAGGAGATCGACCATAAGCTGCCCGAGGCAGCACTAGACCCTTGGAGACAGGTCGGCCGGAGGACGATGTATTGAATCGCGACGCAATTTGTATGTTCCATTATCATTAAGAGGCTCTGAACCTTACAATTAACTGTCAGTTTTGGTCGGATCCGAAAATCTAGACTCACAGAGGAACGACCATAAGATGCCCGAGGCAGCACTAGACCCTTGGAGACAAATCGGCTGGCGGACGATGTATTGAATCGCGACGCGATTTGTGTGTTCCATCGTCATTAACAGGCTCCGAACGTTACAATTAACTGTCAGTTTTGCGTCGGATTCGAAAATCTAGACTCACAGGAGAACGACCATAAGGTGCCCGAGGGAGCAATAGACCCTTGGAGACAGGTCGGCCGGAGGACGATGTATTGAATCGCGACGCAATTTGTGTGTTCCATCGTCATGAACAGGCTCTGAACCTTACAATTAACTGTCAGTTTTGCGTGGGATTCGAAAATCTAGAATCACAGGAGATCGACCATAAGGTGCCCGAGGCAGCAATAGACCCTTGGAGACAGGTCGGCCGGAGGACGATGTATTGATCGCGACGCGATTTGTGTGTTCCATCGTCATTAACTGGCTCTGAACGTTACAATTAACTGTCAGTTTTGCGTCGGATTCGAAAATCTAGACTCACAGGAGATCGACCATAAGGTGCCCGAGGCAGCAATAGACCCTTGGAGACAGGTCGGCCGGAGGACGATGTATTGAATCGCGACGGGATTTGTGTGTTCCATCGTCATTAACAGGCTCTGAACGTTACAATTAACTGTCAGTTTTGCGTCGGATTCGAAAATCTAGACTCACAGGAGATCGACCATAAGGTGCCCGAGGCAGCAATAGACCCTTGGAGACAGGTCGGCCGGAGGACGATGTATTGAATCGCGACGCAATTTGTGTGTTCCATCGTCATTAACAGGCTCTGAACGTTACAATTAACTATCAGTTTTGCGTCGGATTCGAAAATCTAGACTCACAGGAGAACGACCATACGGTGCCCGAGGCAGCAATAGACCCTTGGAGACAGGTCGGCCGGAGGACGATGAATTGAATCGCGACGCAATTTGTGTGTTCCATTGTCATTAAGAGGCTCTGAACCTTACGATTAACTGCCAGTTTTGCGTCGCATTCGAAAATCTAGACTCACAGGAGAACGACAATAAGGTGCCCGAGGCAGCACTAGACCCTTGGAGAAAAGTCGGCTGGAGGACGATGTATTGAATCGCGACGCGATTTGTGTGTTCCATTGTCATTTACAGGCTCTGAACGTTACAATTAACTGTCAGGTTTGCGTCGGATTCGAAAATCTAGACTCACAGGAGAT
The DNA here is from genome assembly GCF_023898315.1 of Schistocerca nitens. NCBI lineage: Eukaryota > Metazoa > Arthropoda > Insecta > Orthoptera > Acrididae > Schistocerca > Schistocerca nitens. The sequence continues at coordinate 1,196,081,175 of NC_064615.1, read as the reverse complement.
CGACCATAAGGTGCCCGAGGCAGCAATAGACCGTTGGAGACAGGTCGGCCGGAGGACGATGTATTGAATCGCGACGCAATTTGTGTGTTCCATTATCATTAAGAGGCTCTGAACCTTACAATTAACTGTCAGTTTTGCGTCGGATTCGAAAATCTAGACTCAGACAGGAACGACCATAAGATGCCCGAGGCAGCACTAGACCCTTGGAGACAAATCGGCTGGCGGACGATGTATTGAATCGCGACGCGATTTGTGTGTTCCATCGTCATTAACAGGCTCTGAACGTTACAATTAACTGTCAGTTTTGCGTCGGATTCGAAAATCTAGACTCACAGGAGATCGACCATAAGGTGCCCGAGGCAGCAATAGACCCTTGGAGACAGGTCGGCCGGAGGACGATGTATTGAATCGCGACGGGATTTGTGTGTTCCATCGTCATTAACAGGCTCTGAACGTTACAATTAACTGTCAGTTTTGCGTCGGATTCGAAAATCTAGACTCACAGGAGATCGACCATAAGGTGCCCGAGGCAGCAATAGACCCTTGGAGACAGGTCGGCCGGAGGACGATGTATTGAATCGCGACGCAATTTGTGTGTTCCATCGTCATTAACAGGCTCTGAACGTTACAATTAACTATCAGTTTTGCGTCGGATTCGAAAATCTAGACTCACAGGAGATCGACCATAAGGTGCCCGAGGCAGCAATAGACCCTTGGAGACAGGTCGGCCGGAGGACGATGTATTGAATCGCGACGCAATTTGTGTGTTCCATTGTCATTAAGAGGCTCTGAACCTTACGATTAACTGCCAGTTTTGCGTCGCATTAGAAAATCTAGACACACAGGAGAACGACAATAAGGTGCCCGAGGCAGCACTAGACCCTTGGAGACAAGTCGGCTGGAGGACGATGTATTGAATCGCGACGCGATTTGTGTGTTCCATCGTCATTAACAGGCTCTGAACGTTACAATTAACTGTCAGTTTTGCGTCGGATTCGAAAATCTAGACTCACAGGAGAACGACCATAAGGTGCCCGAGGGAGCAATAGACCGTTGGAGACAGGTCGGCCGGAGGACGATGTATTGAATCGCGACGCAATTTGTGTGTTACATCGTCATGAACAGGCTCTGAACCTTACAATTAACTGTCAGTTTTGCGTCGGATTCGAAAATCTAGAGTCATAGGAGATCGACCATAAGGTGCCCGAGGCAGCAATAGACCCCTGGAGACAGCCCGGCCGGAGGACGATGTATTGAATCGCGACGCGATTTGTGTGTTCCATCGTCATTAACAGGCCCTGAACGTTACAATTAACTGTCAGTTTTGCGTCGGATTCGAAAATCTAGACTCGCAGGAGATCGACCATAAGGTGCCCGAGGCAGCAATAGACCCTTGGAGACAGGTCGGCCGGAGGACGATGTATTGAATCGCGACGGGATTTGTGTGTTCCATCGTCATTAACAGGCTCTGAACGTTACAATTAACTGTCAGGTTTGCGTCGGATTCGAAAATCTAGACTCACAGGAGATCGACCATAAGGTGCCCGAGGCAGCAATAGACCCTTGGAGACAGGTCGGCCGGAGGACGATGTATTGAATCGCGACGCAATTTGTGTGTTCCATTATCATTAAGAGGCACTGAACCTTACAATTAACTGTCAGTTTTGCGTCGGATTCGAAAATCTAGACTCACAGAGGAACGACCATAAGATGCCCGAGGCAGCAGTAGACCCTTGGAGACAAATCGGCTGGCGGACGATGTATTGAATCGCGACGCGATTTGTGTGTTCCATCGTCATTAACAGGCTCTGAACGTTACAATTAACTGTCAGTTTTGCGTCGGATTCAAAAATCTAGACTCACAGGAGAACGACCATAAGGTGCCCGAGGGAGCAATAGACCCTTGGAGACAGGTCGGCCGGAGGACGATGTATTGAATCGCGACGCGATTTGTGTGTTCCATCGTCATTAACAGGCTCTGAACGTTACAATTAACTGTCAGTTTTGCGTCGGATTCGAAAATCTAGACTCACAGGAGATCGACCATAAGGTGCCCGAGGCAGCAATAAACCCTTGGAGACAGGTCGGCCGGAGGACGATGTATTGAATCGCGACGGGAATTGTGTGTTCCATCGTCATTAACAGGCTCTGAACGTTACAATTAACTGTCAGTTTTGCGTCGGATTCGAAAATCTAGACTCACAGGAGATCGACCATAAGGTGCCCGAGGCAGCAATAGACCCTTGGAGACAGGTCGGCCGGAGGACGATGTACTGAATCGCGACGCAATTTGTGTGTTCCATCGTCATTAACAGGCTCTGAACGTTACAATTAACTATCAGTTTTGCGTCGGATTCGAAAATCTAGACTCACAGGAGAACGACCATAAGGTGCCCGAGGCAGCAATAGACCCTTGGAGACAGGTCGGCCGGAGGACGATGTATTGAATCGCGTCGCAATTTGTGTGTTCCATTGTCATTAAGAGGCTCTGAACCTTACGATTAACTGCCAGTTTTGCGTCGCATTCGAAAATCTAGACTCACAGGAGAACGACAATAAGGTGCCCGAGGCAGCACTAGACCCTTGGAGACAAGTCGGCTGGAGGACGATGTATTGAATCGCGACGCGATTTGTGTGTTCCACTGTCATTTACAGGCTCTGAACGTTACAATTAACTGTCAGGTTTGCGTCGGATTCGAAAATCTAGACTCACAGGAGATCGACCATAAGGTGCCCGAGGCAGCAATAGACCCTTGGAGACAGGTCGGCCGGAGGACGATGTATCGAATCGCGACGCAATTTGTGTGTTCCGTTATCATTAAGAGGCACTGAATTGTGTGTTCCATCGTCATTAACAGGCTCTGAACGTTACAATTAACTGTCAGTTTTGCGTCGGATTCGAAAATCTAGACTCACAGGAGATCGACCATAAGGTGCCCGAGGCAGCAATAGACCCTTGGAGACAGGTCGGCCGGAGGACGATGTATTGAATCGCGACGGGATTTGTGTGTTCCATCGTCATTAACAGGCACTGAACATTACAATTAACTGTCAGTTTTGCGTCGGATTCGAAAATCTAGACTCACAGGAGATCGACCATAAGGTGCCCGAGGCAGCAATAGACCCTTGGAGACAGGTCGGCCGGAGGACGATGTATTGAATCGCGACGCAATTTGTGTGTTCCATCGTCATTAACAGGCTCTGAACGTTACAATTAACTATCAGTTTTGCGTCGGATTCGAAAATCTAGACTCACAGGAGAACGACCATAAGGTGCCCGAGGCAGCAATAGACCCTTGGAGACAGGTCGGCCGGAGGACGATGTATTGAATCGCGACGCAATTTGTGTGTTCCATTGTCATTAAGAGGCTCTGAACCTTACGATTAACTGCCAGTTTTGCGTCGCATTCGAAAATCTAGACACACAGGAGAACGACAATAAGTTGCCCGAGGCAGCACTAGACCCTTGGAGACAAGTCGGCTGGAGGACGATGTATTGAATCGCGACGCGATTTGTGTGTTCCATCGTCATTAACAGGCTCTGAACGTTACAATTAACTGTCAGTTTTGCGTCGGATTCGAAAATCTAGACTCACAGGAGAACGACCATAAGGTGCCCGAGGGAGCAATAGACCCTTGGAGACAGGTCGGCCGGAGGACGATGTATTGAATCGCGACGCAATTTGTGTGTTCCATCGTCATGAACAGGCTCTGAACGTTACAATTAACTGTCAGTTTTGCGTCGGATTCGAAAATCTAGACTCACAGGAGATCGACCATAAGGTGCCCGAGGCAGCAATAGACCCTTGGAGACAGGTCGGCCGGAGGACGATGTATTGAATCGCGACGCAATTTGTGTGTTCCATCGTCATTAACACGCTCTGAACGTTACAATTAACTATCAGTTTTGCGTCGGATTCGAAAATCTAGACTCACAGGAGAACGACCATAAGGTGCCCGAGGCAGCAATAGACCCTTGGAGACAGGACGGCCGGAGGACGATGTATTGAATCGCGACGGGATTTGTGTGTTCCATCGTCATTAACAGGCTCTGAACGTTACAATTAACTGTCAGTTTTGCGTCGGATTCGAAAATCTAGACTCACAGGAGATCGACCATAAGGTGCCCGAGGCAGCAATAGACCCTTGGAGACAGGTCGGCCGGAGGACGATGTATTGAATCGCGACGCAATTTGTGTGTTCCATCGTCATTAACAGGCTCTGAACGTTACAATTAACTATCAGTTTTGCGTCGGATTCGAAAATCTAGACTCACAGGAGCACGACCATAAGGTGCCCGAGGCAGCAATAGACCCTTGGAGACAGGTCGGCCGGAGGACGATGTATTGAATCGCGACGCAATTTGTGTGTTCCATTGTCATTAAGAGGCTCTGAACCTTACGATTAACTGCCAGTTTTGCGTCGCATTCGAAAATCTAGACTCACAGGAGAACGACAATAAGGTGCCGGGGCAGCACTAGACCCTTGGAGACAAGTCGGCTGGAGGACGATGTATTGAATCGCGACGCGATTTGTGTGTTCCATCGTCATTAACAGGCTCTGAACGTTACAATTAACTGTCAGGTTTGCGTCGGATTCGAAAATCTAGACTCACAGGAGATCGACCATAAGGTGCCCGAGGCAGCAATAGACCCTTGGAGACAGGTCGGCCGGAGGACGATGTATTGAATCGCGACGCAATTTGTGTGTTCCATTATCATTAAGAGGCTCTGAACCTTACAATTAACTGTCAGTTTTGCGTCGGATTCGAAAATCTAGAATCACAGAGGAACGACCATAAGATGCCCGAGGCAGCACTAGATCCTTGGAGACAAATCGGCTGGCGGACGATGTATTGAATCGCGACGCGATTTGTGTGTTCCATCGTCATTAACAGGCTCTGAACGTTACAATTAACTGTCAGTTTTGCGTCGGATTCGAAAATCTAGACTCACAGGAGAACGACAATAAGGTGCCCGAGGGAACAATAGACCCTTGGAGACAGGTCGGCCGGAGGACGATGTATTGAATCGCGACGCAATTTGTGTGTTCCATCGTCATGAACAGGCTCTGAACCTTACAATTAACTGTCAGTTTTGCGTCGGATTCGAAAATCTAGAGTCACAGGAGAACGACCATAAGGTGCCCGAGGCAGCAATAGACCCTTGGAGACAGCCCGGCCGGAGGACGATGTATTGAATCGCGACGCAATTTGTGTGTTCCATTATCTTTAAGAGGCTCTGAACGTTACAATTAACTGTCAGTTTTGCGTCGGATTCGAAAATCTACACTCACAGGAGATCGACCATAAGGTGCCCGAGGCAGCAATAGACCCTTGGAGACAGGTCGGCCGGAGGACGATGTATTGAATCGCGACGCGATTTGTTGTTCCATCGTCATTAACAGGCTCTGAACGTTACAATTAACTGTCAGTTTTGCGTCGGATTCGAAAATCTAGACTCACAGGAGATCGACCATAAGGTGCCCGAGGCAGCAATAGACCCTTGGAGACAGGTCGGCCGGAGGACGATGTATTGAATCGCGACGCAATTTGTGTGTTCCATCGTCATTAACAGGCTCTGAACGTTACAATTAACTATCAGTTTTGCGTCGGATTCGAAAATCTAGACTCACAGGAGAACGACCATAAGGTGCCCGAGGCAGCAATAGACCCTTGGAGACAGGTCGGCCGGAGGACGATGTATTGAATCGCGACGCAATTTGTGTGTTCCATTGTCATTAAGAGGCTCTGAACCTTACGATTAACTGCCAGTTTTGCGTCGCATTCGAAAATCTAGACTCACAGGAGAACGACAATAAAGTGCCCGAGGCAGCACTAGACCCTTGGAGACAAGTCGGCTGGAGGACGATGTATTGAATCGCGACGCGATTTGTGTGTTCCATCGTCATTAACAGGCTCTGAACGTTACAATTAACTGTCAGGTTTGCGTCGGATTCGAAAATCTAGACTCACAGGAGAACGACAATAAGGTGCCCGAGGGAACAATAGACCCTTGGAGACAGGTCGGCCGGAGGACGATGTATTGAATCGCGACGCAATTTGTGTGTTCCATCGTCATGAACAGGCTCTGAACCTTACAATTAACTGTCAGTTTTGCATCGGATTCGAAAATCTAGAGTCACAGGAGAACGACCATAAGGTGCCCGAGGCAGCAATAGACCCTTGGAGACAGCCCGGCCGGAGGACGATGTATTGAATCGCGACGCAATTTGTGTGTTCCATTATCTTTAAGAGGCTCTGAACGTTACAATTAACTGTCAGTTTTGCGTCGGATTCGAAAATCTACACTCACAGGAGATCGACCATAAGGTGCCCGAGGCAGCAATAGACCCTTGGAGACAGGTCGGCCGGAGGACGATGTATTGAATCGCGACGCGATTTGTTGTTCCATCGTCATTAACAGGCTCTGAACGTTACAATTAACTGTCAGTTTTGCGTCGGATTCGAAAATCTAGACTCACAGGAGATCGACCATAAGGTGCCCGAGGCAGCAATAGACCCTTGGAGACAGGTCGGCCGGAGGACGATGTATTGAATCGCGACGCAATTTGTGTGTTCCATCGTCATTAACAGGCTCTGAACGTTACAATTAACTATCAGTTTTGCGTCGGATTCGAAAATCTAGACTCACAGGAGAACGACCATAAGGTGCCCGAGGCAGCAATAGACCCTTGGAGACAGGTCGGCCGGAGGACGATGTATTGAATCGCGACGCAATTTGTGTGTTCCATTGTCATTAAGAGGCTCTGAACCTTACGATTAACTGCCAGTTTTGCGTCGCATTCGAAAATCTAGACTCACAGGAGAACGACAATAAAGTGCCCGAGGCAGCACTAGACCCTTGGAGACAAGTCGGCTGGAGGACGATGTATTGAATCGCGACGCGATTTGTGTGTTCCATCGTCATTAACAGGCTCTGAACGTTACAATTAACTGTCAGGTTTGCGTCGGATTCGAAAATCTAGACTCACAGGAGATCGACCATAAGGTGCCCGAGGCAGCAATAGACCCTTGGAGACAGGTCGGCCGGAGGACGATGTATTGAATCGCGACGCAATTTGTGTGTTCCATTATCATTAAGAGGCTCTGAACCTTACAATTAACTGTCAGTTTTGCGTCGGATTCGAAAATCTAGACTCACAGGAGATCGACCATAAGGTGCCCGAGGCAGCAATAGACCCTTGGAGACAGGTCGGCCGGAGGACGATGTATTGAATCGCGACGGGATTTGTGTGTTCCATTGTCATGAACAGGCTCTGAACGTTACAATTAACTGTCAGTTTTGCGTCGGATTCGAAAATCTAGACTCACAGGAGATCGACCATAAGGTGCCCGAGGCAGCAATAGACCCTTGGAGACAGCTCGGCCGGAGGACGATGTATTGAATCGCGACGCAATTTGTGTGTTCCATCGTCATTAACACGCTCTGAACGTTACAATTAACTATCAGTTTTGCGTCGGATTCGAAAATCTAGACTCACAGGAGAACGACCATAAGGTGCCCGAGGCAGCAATAGACCCTTGGAGACAGGTCGGCCGGAGGACGATGTATTGAATCGCGACGGGATTTGTGTGTTCCATCGTCATTAACAGGCTCTGAACGTTACAATTAACTGTCAGTTTTGCGTCGGATTCGAAAATCTAGACTCACAGGAGATCGACCATAAGGTGCCCGAGGCAGCAATAGACCCTTGGAGACAGGTCGGCCGGAGGACGATGTATTGAATCGCGACGCAATTTGTGTGTTCCATCGTCATTAACAGGCTCTGAACGTTACAATTAACTATCAGTTTTGCGTCGGATTCGAAAATCTAGACTCACAGGAGCACGACCATAAGGTGCCCGAGGCAGCAATAGACCCTTGGAGACAGGTCGGCCGGAGGACGATGTATTGAATCGCGACGCAATTTGTGTGTTCCATTGTCATTAAGAGGCTCTGAACCTTACGATTAACTGCCAGTTTTGCGTCGCATTCGAAAATCTAGACTCACAGGAGAACGACAATAAGGTGCCCGAGGCAGCACTAGACCCTTGGAGACAAGTCGGCTGGAGGACGATGTATTGAATCGCGACGCGATTTGTGTGTTCCATCGTCATTAACAGGCTCTGAACGTTACAATTAACTGTCAGGTTTGCGTCGGATTCGAAAATCTAGACTCACAGGAGATCGACCATAAGGTGCCCGAGGCAGCAATAGACCCTTGGAGACAGGTCGGCCGGAGGACGATGTATTAAATCGCGACGCAATTTGTGTGTTCCATTATCATTAAGAGGCTCTGAACCTTACAATTAACTGTCAGTTTTGCGTCGGATTCGAAAATCTAGAATCACAGAGGAACGACCATAAGATGCCCGAGGCAGCACTAGATCCTTGGAGACAAATCGGCTGGCGGACGATGTATTGAATCGCGACGCGATTTGTGTGTTCCATCGTCATTAACAGGCTCTGAACGTTACAATTAACTGTCAGTTTTGCGTCGGATTCGAAAATCTAGACTCACAGGAGAACGACAATAAGGTGCCCGAGGGAACAATAGACCCTTGGAGACAGGTCGGCCGGAGGACGATGTATTGAATCGCGACGCAATTTGTGTGTTCCATCGTCATGAACAGGCTCTGAACCTTACAATTAACTGTCAGTTTTGCGTCGGATTCGAAAATCTAGAGTCACAGGAGAACGACCATAAGGTGCCCGAGGCAGCAATAGACCCTTGGAGACAGCCCGGCCGGAGGACGATGTATTGAATCGCGACGCAATTTGTGTGTTCCATTATCTTTAAGAGGCTCTGAACGTTACAATTAACTGTCAGTTTTGCGTCGGATTCGAAAATCTACACTCACAGGAGATCGACCATAAGGTGCCCGAGGCAGCAATAGACCCTTGGAGACAGGTCGGCCGGAGGACGATGTATTGAATCGCGACGCGATTTGTTGTTCCATCGTCATTAACAGGCTCTGAACGTTACAATTAACTGTCAGTTTTGCGTCGGATTCGAAAATCTAGACTCACAGGAGATCGACCATAAGGTGCCCGAGGCAGCAATAGACCCTTGGAGACAGGTCGGCCGGAGGACGATGTATTGAATCGCGACGCAATTTGTGTGTTCCATCGTCATTAACAGGCTCTGAACGTTACAATTAACTATCAGTTTTGCGTCGGATTCGAAAATCTAGACTCACAGGAGAACGACCATAAGGTGCCCGAGGCAGCAATAGACCCTTGGAGACAGGTCGGCCGGAGGACGATGTATATAATCGCGACGCAATTTGTGTGTTCCATTGTCATTAAGAGGCTCTGAACCTTACGATTAACTGCCAGTTTTGCGTCGCATTCGAAAATCTAGACTCACAGGAGAACGACAATAAAGTGCCCGAGGCAGCACTAGACCCTTGGAGACAAGTCGGCTGGAGGACGATGTATTGAATCGCGACGCGATTTGTGTGTTCCATCGTCATTAACAGGCTCTGAACGTTACAATTAACTGTCAGGTTTGCGTCGGATTCGAAAATCTAGACTCACAGGAGATCGACCATAAGGTGCCCGAGGCAGCAATAGACCCTTGGAGACAGGTCGGCCGGAGGACGATGTATTGAATCGCGACGCAATTTGTGTGTTCCATTATCATTAAGAGGCTCTGAACCTTACAATTAACTGTCAGTTTTGCGTCGGATTCGAAAATCTAGACTCACAGGAGATCGACCATAAGGTGCCCGAGGCAGCAATAGACCCTTGGAGACAGGTCGGCCGGAGGACGATGTATTGAATCGCGACGGGATTTGTGTGTTCCATTGTCATGAACAGGCTCTGAACCTTACAATTAACTGTCAGTTTTGCGTCGGATTCGAAAATCTAGACTCACAGGAGATCGACCATAAGGTGCCCGAGGCAGCAATAGACCCTTGGAGACAGGTCGGCCGGAGGACGATGTATTGAATCGCGACGCAATTTGTGTGTTCCATCGTGATTAACAGGCTCTGAACCTTACAATTAACTGTCAGTTTTGCGTCGGATTCGAAAATCTAGACTCACAGGAGATCGACCATAAGGTGCCCGAGGCAGCAATAGACCCTTGGAGACAGGTCGGCCGGAGGACGATGTATTGAATCGCGACGGGATTTGTGTGTTCCATCGTCATGAACAGGCTCTGAACCTTACAATTAACTGTCAGTTTTGCGTCGGATTCGAAAATCTAGACTCACAGGAGATCGACCATAAGGTGCCCGAGGCAGCAATAGACCCTTGGAGACAGGTCGGCCGGAGGACGATGTATTGAATCGCGACGCAATTTGTGTGTTCCATTATCATTAAGAGGCCCTTAACCTTACAATTAACTGTCAGTTTTGCGTCGGATTCGAAAATCTAGACTCACAGGAGAACGACAATAAGATGCCCGAGGCAGCACTAGACCCTTGGAGACAAATCGGCTGGCGGACGATGTATTGAATCGCGACGCGATTTGTGTGTTCCATCGTCATTAACAGGCTCTGAACGTTACAATTAACTGTCAGTTTTGCGTCGGATTCGAAAATCTAGACTCACAGGAGAACGACCATAAGGTGCCCGAGGGAGCAATAGACCCTTGGAGACAGGTCGGCCGGAGGACGATGTATTGAATCGCGACGCAATTTGTGTGTTCCATCGTCATGAACAGGCTCTGAACCTTACAATTAACTGTCAGTTTTGCGTCGGATTCGAAAATCTAGAGTCACAGGAGATCGACCATAAGGTGCCCGAGGCAGCAATAGACCCTTGGAGACAGCCCGGCCGGAGGACGATGTATTGAATCGCGACGCGATTTGTGTGTTCCATCGTCATTAACAGGCTCTGAACGTTACAATTAACTGTCAGTTTTGCGTCGGATTCGAAAATCTAGACTCACAGGAGATCGACCATAAGGTGCCCGAGGCAGCAATAGACCCTTGGAGACAGGTCGGCCGGAGGACGATGTATTGAATCGCGACGCGATTTGTGTGTTCCATCGTCATTAACAGGCTCTGAACGTTACAATTAACTGTCAGTTTTGCGTCGGATTCGAAAATCTAGACTCACAGGAGATCGACCATAAGGTGCCCGAGGCAGCAATAGACCCTTGGAGACAGGTCGGCCGGAGGACGATGTATTGAATCGCGACGCAATTTGTGTGTTCCATTATCATTAAGAGGCCCTGAACCTTACAATTAACTGTCAGTTTTGCGTCGGATTCGAAAATCTAGACTCACAGGAGAACGACAATAAGATGCCCGAGGCAGCACTAGACCCTTGGAGACAAATCGGCTGGCGGACGATGTATTGAATCGCGACGCGATTTGTGTGTTCCATCGTCATTAACAGGCTCTGAACGTTACAATTAACTGTCAGTTTTGCGTCGGATTCGAAAATCTAGACTCACAGGAGAACGACCATAAGGTGCCCGAGGGAGCAATAGACCCTTGGAGACAGGTCGGCCGGAGGACGATGTATTGAATCGCGACGCAATTTGTGTGTTCCATCGTCATGAACAGGCTCTGAACCTTACAATTAACTGTCAGTTTTGCGTCGGATTCGAAAATCTAGACTCACAGGAGATCGACCATAAGGTGCCCGAGGCAGCAATAGACCCTTGGAGACAGGTCGGCCGGAGGACGATGTATTGAATCGCGACGCAATTTGTGTGTTCCATTATCATTAAGAGGCTCTGAACCTTACAATTAACTGTCAGTTTTGCGTCGGATTCGAAAATCTAGACTCACAGGAGATCGACCATAAGGTGCCCGAGGCAGCAATAGACCCTTGGAGACAGGTCGGCCGGAGGACGATGTATTGAATCGCGACGGGATTTGTGTGTTCCATCGTCATGAACAGGCTCTGAACCTTACAATTAACTGTCAGTTTTGCGTCGGATTCGAAAATCTAGAGTCACAGGAGAACGACCATAAGGTGCCCGAGGGAGCAATAGACCCTTGGAGACAGGTCGGCCGGAGGACGATGTATTGAATCGCGACGCTAATTTGTGTGTTCCATCGTCATGAACAGGCTCTGAACCTTACAATTAACTGTCAGTTTTGCGTCGGATTCGAAAATCTAGAGTCACAGGAGATCGACCATAAGGTGCCCGAGGCAGCAATAGACCCCTGGAGACAGGTCGGCCGGAGGACGATGTATTGATCGCGACGCGATTTGTGAGTTCCATCGTCATTAACAGGCTCTGAACGTTACAATTAACTGTCAGTTTTGCGTCGGATTCGAAAATCTAGACTCACAGGAGATCGACCATAAGGTGCCCGAGGCAGCAATAGACCCTTGGAGACAGGTCGGCCGGAGGACGATGTATTGAATCGCGACGGGATTTGTGTGTTCCATCGTCATTAACAGGCTCTGAACGTTACAATTAACTGTCAGTTTTGCGTCGGATTCGAAAATCTAGACTCACAGGAGATCGACCATAAGGTGCCCGAGGCAGCAATAGACCCTTGGAGACAGGTCGGCCGGAGGACGATGTATTGGATCGCGACGCGATTTGTGTGTTCCATCGTCATTAACAGGCTCTGAACGTTACAATTAACTGTCAGTTTTGCGTCGGATTCGAAAATCTAGACTCACAGGAGATCGACCATAAGGTGCCCGAGGCAGCAATAGACCCTTGGAGACAGGTCGGCCGGAGGACGATGTATTGAATCGCGACGCAATTTGTGTGTTCCATTATCATTAAGAGGCCCTGAACCTTACAATTAACTGTCAGTTTTGCGTCGGATTCGAAAATCTAGACTCACAGGAGAACGACAATAAGATGCCCGAGGCAGCACTAGACCCTTGGAGACAAATCGGCTGGCGGACGATGTATTGAATCGCGACGCGATTAGTGTGTTCCATCGTCATTAACAGGCTCTGAACGTTACAATTAACTGTCAGTTTTGCGTCGGATTCGAAAATCTAGACTCACAGGAGAACGACCATAAGGTGCCCGAGGGAGCAATAGACCCTTGGAGACAGGTCGGCCGGAGGACGATGTATTGAATCGCGACGCAATTTGTGTGTTCCATCGTCATGAACAGGCTCTGAACCTTACAATTAACTGTCAGTTTTGCGTCGGTTTCGAAAATCTAGAGTCACAGGAGATCGACCATAAGGTGCCCGAGGCAGCAATAGACCCTTGGAGACAGCCCGGCCGGAGGACGATGTATTGAATCGCGACGCGATTTGTGTGTTCCATCGTCATTAACAGGCTCTGAACGTTACAATTAACTGTCAGTTTTGCGTCGGATTCGAAAATCTAGACTCACAGGAGATCGACCATAAGGTGCCCGAGGCAGCAATAGACCCTTGGAGACAGGTCGGCCGGAGGACGATGTATTGAATCGCGACGGGATTTGTGTGTTCCATCGTCATGAACAGGCTCTGAACCTTACAATTAACTGTCAGTTTTGCGTCGGATTCGAAAATCTAGACTCACAGGAGATCGACCATAAGGTGCCCGAGGCAGCAATAGACCCTTGGAGACAGGTCGGCCGGAGGACGATGTATTGAATCGCGACGCAATTTGTGTGTTCCATTGTCATTAAGAGGCTCTGAACCTTACGATTAACTGCCAGTTTTGCGTCGCATTCGAAAATCTAGACTCACAGGAGAACGACAATAAGGTGCCCGAGGCAGCACTAGACCCTTGGAGACAAGTCGGCTGGAGGACGATGTATTGAATCGCGACGCGATTTGTGTGTTCCATCGTCATTAACAGGCTCTGAACGTTACAATTAACTGTCAGGTTTGCGTCGGATTCGAAAATCTAGACTCACAGGAGATCGACCATAAGGTGCCCGAGGCAGCAATAGACCCTTGGAGACAGGTCGGCCGGAGGACGATGTATTGAATCGCGACGCAATTTGTGTGTTCCATTATCATTAAGAGGCTCTGAACCTTACAATTAACTGTCAGTTTTGCGTCGGATTCGAAAATCTAGACTCACAGAGGAACGACCATAAGATGCCCGAGGCAGCACTAGATCCTTGGAGACAAATCGGCTGGCGGACGATGTATTGAATCGCGACGCGATTTGTGTGTTCCATCGTCATTAACAGGCTCTGAACGTTACAATTAACTGTCAGTTTTGCGTCGGATTCGAAAATCTAGACTCACAGGAGAACGACAATAAGGTGCCCGAGGGAGCAATAGACCCTTGGAGACAGGTCGGCCGGAGGACGATGTATTGAATCGCGACGCAATTTGTGTGTTCCATCGTCATGAACAGGCTCTGAACCTTACAATTAACTGTCAGTTTTGCGTCGGATTCGAAAATCTAGAGTCACAGGAGATCGACCATAAGGTGCCCGAGGCAGCAATAGACCCTTGGAGACAGCCAGGCCGGAGGACGATGTATTGAATCGCGACGCGATTTGTGTGTTCCATCGTCATTAACAGGCTCTGAACGTTACAATTAACTGTCAGTTTTGCGTCGGATTCGAAAATCTAGACTCACAGGAGATCGACCATAAGGTGCCCGAGGCAGCAATAGACCCTTGGAGACAGGTCGGCCGGAGGACGATGTATTGAATCGCGACGCGATTTGTGTGTTCCATTGTCATTCACAGGCTCTGAACGTTACAATTAACTGTCAGGTTTGCGTCGGATTCGAAAATCTAGACTCACAGGAGATCGACCATAAGGTGCCCGAGGCAGCAATTGACCCTTGTAGACAGGTCGGCCGGAGGACGATGTATTGAATCGCGACGCAATTTGTGTGTTCCATCGTCATTAACAGGCTCTGAACGTTACAATTAACTATCAGTTTTGCGTCGGATTCGAAAATCTAGACTCACAGGAGAACGACCATAAGGTGCCCGAGGCAGCAATAGACCCTTGGAGACAGGTCGGCCGGAGGACGATGTATTGAATCGCGACGCAATTTGTGTGTTCCATTGTCATTAAGAGGCTCTGAACCTTACGATTAACTGCCAGTTTTGCGTCGCATTCGAAAATCTAGACTCACAGGAGTACGACAATAAAGTGCCCGAGGCAGCACTAGACCCTTGGAGACAAGTCGGCTGGAGGACGATGTATTGAATCGCGACGCGATTTGTGTGTTCCATCGTCATTAACAGGCTCTGAACGTTACAATTAACTGTCAGGGTTGCGTCGGATTCGAAAATCTAGACTCACAGGAGATCGACCATAAGGTGCCCGAGGCAGCAATAGACCCTTGGAGACAGATCGGCCGGAGGACGATGTATTGAATCGCGACGCAATTTGTGTGTTCCATTATCATTAAGAGGCTCTGAACCTTACAATTAACTGTCAGTTTTGCGTCGGATTCGAAAATCTAGACTCACAGAGGAACGACCATAAGATGCCCGAGGCAGCACTAGATCCTTGGAGACAAATCGGCTGGCGGACGATGTATTGAATCGCGACGCGATTTGTGTGTTCCATCGTCATTAACAGGCTCTGAACGTTACAATTAACTGTCAGTTTTGCGTCGGATTCGAAAATCTAGACTCACAGGAGAACGACCATAAGGTGATCGAGGGAGCAATAGACCCTTGGAGACAGGTCGGCCGGAGGACGATGTATTGAATCGCGACGCAATTTGTGTGTTCCATCGTCATTAACAGGCTCTGAACGTTACAATTAACTGTCAGGTTTGCGTCGGATTCGAAAATCTAGACTCACAGGAGAACCACAATAAGGTGCCCGAGGCAGCAATAGACCCTTGGAGACAGGTCGGCCGGAGGACGATGTATTGAATCGCGACGCAATTTGTGTGTTCCATTGTCATTAAGAGGCTCTGAACCTTACGATTAACTGCCAGTTTTGCGTCGCATTCGAAAATCTAGACTCACAGGAGTACGACAATAAAGTGCCCGAGGCAGCACTAGACCCTTGGAGACAAGTCGGCTGGAGGACGATGTATTGAATCGCGACGCGATTTGTGTGTTCCATCGTCATTAACAGGCTCTGAACGTTACAATTAACTGTCAGGGTTGCGTCGGATTCGAAAATCTAGACTCACAGGAGATCGACCATAAGGTGCCCGAGGCAGCAATAGACCCTTGGAGACAGATCGGCCGGAGGACGATGTATTGAATCGCGACGCAATTTGTGTGTTCCATTATCATTAAGAGGCTCTGAACCTTACAATTAACTGTCAGTTTTGCGTCGGATTCGAAAATCTAGACTCACAGAGGAACGACCATAAGATGCCCGAGGCAGCACTAGATCCTTGGAGACAAATCGGCTGGCGGACGATGTATTGAATCGCGACGCGATTTGTGTGTTCCATCGTCATTAACAGGCTCTGAACGTTACAATTAACTGTCAGTTTTGCGTCGGATTCGAAAATCTAGACTCACAGGAGAACGACCATAAGGTGATCGAGGGAGCAATAGACCCTTGGAGACAGGTCGGCCGGAGGACGATGTATTGAATCGCGACGCAATTTGTGAGTTCCATCGTCATTAACAGGCTCTGAACGTTACAATTAACTGTCAGGTTTGCGTCGGATTCGAAAATCTAGACTCACAGGAGAACCACAATAAGGTGCCCGAGGCAGCAATAGACCCTTGGAGACAGGTCGGCCGGAGGACGATGTATTGAATCGCGACGCAATTTGTGTGTTCCATCGTCATGAACAGGCTCTGAACCTTACAATTAACTGTCAGTTTTGCGTCGGATTCGAAAATCTAGAGTCACAGGAGATCGACCATAAGGTGCTCGAGGCAGCAATAGACCCTTGGAGACAGCCCGGCCGGAGGACGATGTATTGAATCGCGACGCGATTTGTGTGTTCCATCGTCATTAACAGGCTCTGAACGTTGCAATTAACTGTCAGTTTTGCGTCGGATTCGAAAATCTAGACTCACAGGAGATCGACCATAAGGTGCCCGGGGCAGCAATAGACCCTTGGAGACAGGTCGGCCGGAGGACGATGTATTGAATCGCGACGGGATTTGTGTGTTCCATCGTCATTAACAGGCTCTGAACGTTACAATTAACTGTCAGTTTTGCGTCGGATTCGAAAATCTAGACTCACAGGAGATCGACCATAAGGTGCCCGAGGCAGCAATAGACCCTTGGAGACAGGTCGGCCGGAGGACGATGTATTGAATCGCGACGCAATTTGTGTGTTCCATCGTCATTAACAGGCTCTGAACGTTACAATTAACTATCAGTTTTGCGTCGGATTCGAAAATCTAGACTCACAGGAGAACGACCATAAGGTGCCCGAGGCAGCAATAGACCCTTGGACACAGGTCTGCCGGAGGACGATGTATTGAATCGCGACGCAATTTGTGTGTTCCATTGTCATTAAGAGGCTCTGAACCTTACGATTAACTGCCAGTTTTGCGTCGCATTCGAAAATCTAGACTCACAGGAGAACGACAATAAGGTGCCCGAGGCAGCACTAGACCCTTGGAGACAAGTCGGCTGGAGGACGATGTATTGAATCGCGACGCGATTTGTGTGTTCCATTGTCATTTACAGGCTCTGAACGTTACAATTAACTGTCAGGTTTGCGTCGGATTCGAAAATCTAGACTCACAGGAGATCGACCATAAGGTGCCCGAGGCAGCAATAGACCCTTGGAGACAGGTCGGCCGTAGGACGATGTATTAAATCGCGACGCAATTTGTGTGTTCCATTATCATTAAGAGGTTCTGAACCTTACAATTAACTGTCAGTTTTGCGTCGGATTCGAAAATCTAGACTCACAGAGGAACGACCATAAGATGCCCGAGGCAGCACTAGACCCTTGGAGACAAATCGGCTGGCGGACGATGTATTGAATCGCGACGCGATTTGTGTGTTCCATCGTCATTAACAGGCTCTGAACGTTACAATTAACTGTCAGTTTTGCGTCGGATTCGAAAATCTAGACTCACAGGAGAACGACCATAAGGTGCCCGAGGGAGCAATAGACCCTTGGAGACAGGTCGGCCGGAGGGCGATGTATTGAATCGCGACGCAATTTGTGTGTTCCATCGTCATGAACAGGCTCTGAACCTTACAATTAACTGTCAGTTTTGCGTCGGATTCGAAAATCTAGAGTCACAGGAGATCGACCATAAGGTGCCCGAGTCAGCAATAGACCCTTGGAGACAGGTCGGCCGGAGGACGATGTATTGAATCGCGACGCGATTTGTGTGTTCCATCGTCATTAACAGGCTCTGAACGTTACAATTAACTGTCAGTTTTGCGTCGGATTCGAAAATCTAGACTCACAGGAGAACGACCATAAGGTGCCCGAGGCAGCAATAGACCCTTGGAGACAGGTCGGCCGGAGGACGATGTATTGAATCGCGACGCAATTTGTGTGTTCCATCGTCATTAACAGGCTCTGAACGTTACAATTAACTGTCAGTTTTGCGTCGGATTCGAAAATCTAGACTCACAGGAGAACGACCATAAGGTGCCCGAGGCAGCAATAGACCCTTGGAGACAGGTCGGCCGGAGGACGATGTATTGAATCGCGACGGGATTTGTGTGTTCCATCGTCATTAACAGGCTCTGAACGTTACAATTAACTGTCAGTTTTGCGTCGGATTCGAAAATCTAGACTCACAGGAGATCGACCATAAGGTGCCCGAGGCAGCAATAGACTCTTGGAGACAGGTCGGCCGGAGGACGATGTATTGAATCGCGACGCAATTTGTGTGTTCCATCGTCATTAACAGGCTCTGAACCTTACAATTAACTGTCAGTTTTGCGTCGGATTCGAAAATCTAGACTCACAAGAGAACGACCATAAGGTGCCCGAGGCAGCACTAGACCCTTGGAGACAAGTCGGCTGGAGGACGATGTATTGAATCGCGACGCGATTTGTGTGTTCCATCGTCATTAACAGGCTCTGAACGTTACAATCAACTGTCAGTTTTGCGTCGGATTCGAAAATCTAGACTCACAGGAGAACGACCATAAGGTGCCCGAGGCAGCAATAGACCCTTGGAGACAGGTCGGCCGGATGACGATGTATTGAATCGCGACGCAATTTGTGTGTTCCATCGTCATTAACAGGCTCTGAACGTTACAATTAACTGTCAGTTTTGCGTCGGATTCGAAAATCTAGACTCACAGGAGAACGACCATAAGGTGCCCGAGGCAGCAATAGACCCTTGGAGACAGGTCGGCCGGAGGACGATGTATTGAATCGCGACGGGATTTGTGTGTTCCATCGTCATTAACAGGCTCTGAACGTTACAATTAACTGTCAGTTTTGCGTCGGATTCGAAAATCTAGACTCACAGGAGATCGACCATAAGGTGCCCGAGGCAGCAATAGACTCTTGGAGACAGGTCGGCCGGAGGACGATGTATTGAATCGCGACGCAATTTGTGTGTTCCATCGTCATTAACAGGCTCTGAACCTTACAATTAACTGTCAGTTTTGCGTCGGATTCGAAAATCTAGACTCACAAGAGAACGACCATAAGGTGCTCGAGGCAGCACTAGACCCTTGGAGACAAGTCGGCTGGAGGACGATGTATTGAATCGCGACGCAATTTGTGTGTTCCATCGTCATTAACAGGCTCTGAACGTTACAATTAACTGTCAGTTTTGCGTCGGATTCGAAAATCTAGACTCACAGGAGAACGACCATAAGGTGCCCGAGGGAGCAATAGACCCTTGGAGACAGGTCGGCCGGAGGACGATGTATTGAATCGCGACGCAATTTGTGTGTTCCATTATCATTAAGAGGCTCTGAACCTTACAATTAACTGTCAGTTTTGCGTCGGATTCGAAAATCTAGACTCACAGAAGAACGACCATAAGATGCCCGAGGCAGCACTAGATACTTGGAGACAAATCGGCTGGCGGACGATGTATTGAATCGCGACGCGATTTGTGTGTTCCATCGTCATTAACAGGCTCTGAACGTTACAATTAACTGTCAGTTTTGCGTCGGATTCGAAAATCTAGACTCACAGGAGAACGACCATAAGGTGCCCGAGGGAGCAATAGACCCTTGGAGACAGGTCGGCCGGAGGACGATGTATTGAATCGCGACGCAATTTGTGTGTTCCATTATCATTAAGAGGCTCTGAACCTTACAATTAACTGTCAGTTTTGCGTCGGATTCGAAAATCTAGACTCACAGAGGAACGACCATAAGATGCCCGAGGCAGCACTAGATACTTGGAGACAAATCGGCTGGCGGACGATGTATTGAATCGCGACGCGATTTGTGTGTTCCATCGTCATTAACAGGCTCTGAACGTTACAATTAACTGTCAGTTTTGCGTCGGATTCGAAAATCTAGACTCACAGGAGAACGACCATAAGGTGCCCGAGGGAGCAATAGACCCTTGGAGACAGGTCGGCCGGAGGACGATGTATTGAATCGCGACGCAATTTGTGTGTTCCATCGTCATGAACAAGCTCTGAACCTTACGATTAACTGTCAGTTTTGCGTCGGATTCGAAAATCTAGAGTCACAGGAGATCGACCATAAGGTGCCTGAGGCAGCAATAGACCCTTGGAGACAGCCCGGCCGGAGGACGATGTATTGAATCGCGACGCGATTTGTGTGTTCCATCGTCATTAACAGGCTCTGAACGTTACAATTAACTGTCAGTTTTGCGTCGGATTCAAAAATCTAGACTCACAGGCGATCGACCATAAGGTGCCCGAGGCAGCAATAGACCCTTGGAGACAGGTCGGCCGGAGGACGATGTATTGAATCGCGACGCGATTTGTGTGTTCCATCGTCATTAACAGGCTCTGAACGTTACAATTAACTGTCAGTTTTGCGTCGGATTCGAAAATCTAGTCTCACAGGAGATCGACCATAAGGTGCCCGAGGCAGCAATAGACCCTTGGAGAAAGGTCGGCCGGAGGACGATGTATTGAATCGCGACGCAATTTGTGTGTTCCATCGTCATTAACAGGCTCTGAACGTTACAATTAACTATCAGTTTTGCGTCGGATTCGAAACTCTAGACTCACAGGAGAACGACCATAAGGTGCCCGAGGCAGCAATAGACCCTTGGACACAGGTCGGCCGGAGGACGATGTATTGAATCGCGACGCAATTTGTGTGTTCCATCGTCATGAACAGGCTCTGAACCATACAATTAACTGTCAGTTTTGTGTCGGATTCGAAAATCTAGAGTCACAGGAGATCGACCATAAGGTGCCCGAGGCAGCAATAGACCCTTGGAGACAGCCCGGCCGGAGGACGATGTATTGAATCGCGACGCGATTTGTGTGTTCCATCGTCATTAACAGGCTCTGAACGTTGCAATTAACTGTCAGTTTTGCGTCGGATTCGAAAATCTAGACTCACAGGAGATCGACCATAAGGTGCCCGAGGCAGCAATAGACCCTTGGAGACAGGTCGGCCGGAGGACGATGTATTGAATCGCGACGGGATTTGTGTGTTCCATCGTCATTAACAGGCTCTGAACGTTACAATTAACTGTCAGTTTTGCGTCGGATTCGAAAATCTAGACTCACAGGAGATCGACCATAAGGTGCCCGAGGCAGCAATAGACCCTTGGAGACAGGTCGGCCGGAGGACGATGTATTGAATCGCGACGCAATTTGTGTGTTCCATCGTCATTAACAGGCTCTGAACGTTACAATTAACTATCAGTTTTGCGTCGGATTCGAAAATCTAGACTCACAGGAGAACGACCATAAGGTGCCCGAGGCAGCAATAGACCCTTGGAGACAGGTCGGCCGGAGGACGATGTATTGAATCGCGACGGGATTTGTGTGTTCCATCGTCATTAACAGGCTCTGAACGTTACAATTAACTGTCAGTTTTGCGTCGGATTCGAAAATCTAGACTCACAGGAGATCGACCATAAGGTGCCCGAGGCAGCAATAGACCCTTGGAGACAGGTCGGCCGGAGGACGATGTATTGAATCGCGACGCAATTTGTGTGTTCCATCGTCATTAACAGGCTCTGAACGTTACAATTAACTATCAGTTTTGCGTCGGATTCGAAAATCTAGACTCACAGAGGAACGACCATAAGATGCCCGAGGCAGCACTAGATCCTTGGAGACAAACCGGCTGGCGGACGATGTATTGAATCGCGACGCGATTTGTGTGTTCCATCGTCATTAACAGGCTCTGAACGTTACAATTAACTGTCAGTTTTGCGTCGGATTCGAAAATCTAGACTCACAGGAGAACGACCATAAGGTGCCCGAGGGAGCAATAGACCCTTGGAGACAGGTCGGCCGGAGGACGATGTATTGAATCGCGACGCAATTTGTGTGTTCCATCGTCATTAACAGGCTCTGAACGTTACAATTAACTGTCAGGTTTGCGTCGGATTCGAAAATCTAGACTCACAGGAGAACCACAATAAGGTGCCCGAGGCAGCAATAGACCCTTGGAGACAGGTCGGCCGGAGGACGATGTATTGAATCGCGACGCAATTTGTGTGTTCCATCGTCATGAACAGGCTCTGAACCTTACAATTAACTGTCAGTTTTGCGTCGGATTCGAAAATCTAGAGTCACAGGAGATCGACCATAAGGTGCTCGAGGCAGCAATAGACCCTTGGAGACAGCCCGGCCGGAGGACGATGTATTGAATCGCGACGCGATTTGTGTGTTCCATCGTCATTAACAGGCTCTGAACGTTGCAATTAACTGTCAGTTTTGCGTCGGATTCGAAAATCTAGACTCACAGGAGATCGACCATAAGGTGCCCGGGGCAGCAATAGACCCTTGGAGACAGGTCGGCCGGAGGACGATGTATTGAATCGCGACGGGATTTGTGTGTTCCATCGTCATTAACAGGCTCTGAACGTTACAATTAACTGTCAGTTTTGCGTCGGATTCGAAAATCTAGACTCACAGGAGATCGACCATAAGGTGCCCGAGGCAGCAATAGACCCTTGGAGACAGGTCGGCCGGAGGACGATGTATTGAATCGCGACGCAATTTGTGTGTTCCATCGTCATTAACAGGCTCTGAACGTTACAATTAACTATCAGTTTTGCGTCGGATTCGAAAATCTAGACTCACAGGAGAACGACCATAAGGTGCCCGAGGCAGCAATAGACCCTTGGACACAGGTCTGCCGGAGGACGATGTATTGAATCGCGACGCAATTTGTGTGTTCCATTGTCATTAAGAGGCTCTGAACCTTACGATTAACTGCCAGTTTTGCGTCGCATTCGAAAATCTAGACTCACAGGAGAACGACAATAAGGTGCCCGAGGCAGCACTAGACCCTTGGAGACAAGTCGGCTGGAGGACGATGTATTGAATCGCGACGCGATTTGTGTGTTCCATTGTCATTTACAGGCTCTGAACGTTACAATTAACTGTCAGGTTTGCGTCGGATTCGAAAATCTAGACTCACAGGAGATCGACCATAAGGTGCCCGAGGCAGCAATAGACCCTTGGAGACAGGTCGGCCGGAGGACGATGTACTGAATCGCGACGCAATTTGTGTGTTCCATTATCATTAAGAGGCTCTGAACCTTACAATTAACTGTCAGTTTTGCGTCGGATTCGAAAATCTAGACTCACAGAGGAACGACCATATGATGCCCGAGGCAGCACTAGACCCTTGGAGACAAATCGGCTGGCGGACGATGTATTGAATCGCGACGCGATTTGTGTGTTCCATCGTCATTTACAGGCTCTGAACGTTACAATTAACTGTCAGTTTTGCGTCGGATTCGAAAATCTAGACTCACAGGAGAACGACCATAAGGTGCCCGAGGGAGCAATAGACCCTTGGAGACAGGTCGGCCGGAGGACGATGTATTGAATCGCGACGCAATTTGTGTGTTCCATCGTCATGAACAGGCTCTGAACCTTACAATTAACTGTCAGTTTTGCGTCGGATTCGAAAATCTAGAGTCACAGGAGATCGACCTTAAGGTGCCCGAGGCAGCAATAGACCCTTGGAGACAGCCCGGCCGGAGGACGATGTATTGAATCGCGACGCGATTTGTGTGTTCCATCGTCATTAACAGGCTCTGATCGTTACAATTAACTGTCAGTTTTGCGTCGGATTCGAAAATCTAGACTCACAGGAGATCGACCATAAGGTGCCCGAGGCAGCAATAGACCCTTGGAGACAGGTCGGCCGGAGGACGATGTATTGAATCGCGACGGGATTTGTGTGTTCCATCGTCATTAACAGGCTCTGAACGTTACAATTAACTGTCAGTTTTGCGTCGGATTCGAAAATCTAGACTCACAGGAGATCGACCATAAGGTGCCCGAGGCAGCAATAGACCCTTGGAGACAGGTCGGCCGGAGGACGATGTATTGAATCGCGACGCAATTTGTGTGTTCCATTGTCATTAAGAGGCTCTGAACCTTACGATTAACTGCCAGTTTTGCGTCGCATTCGAAAATCTAGACTCACAGGAGAACGACAATAAGGTGCCCGAGGCAGCACTAGACCCTTGGAGACAAGTCGGCTGGAGGACGATGTATTGAATCGCGACGCGATTTGTGTGTTCCATTGTCATTTACAGGCTCTGAACGTTACAATTAACTGTCAGGTTTGCGTCGGATTCGAAAATCTAGACTCACAGGAGATCGACCATAAGGTGCCCGAGGCAGCAATAGACCCTTGGAGACAGGTCGGCCGTAGGACGATGTATTAAATCGCGACGCAATTTGTGTGTTCCATTATCATTAAGAGGTTCTGAACCTTACAATTAACTGTCAGTTTTGCGTCGGATTCGAAAATCTAGACTCACAGAGGAACGACCATAAGATGCCCGAGGCAGCACTAGACCCTTGGAGACAAATCGGCTGGCGGACGATGTATTGAATCGCGACGCGATTTGTGTGTTCCATCGTCATTAACAGGCTCTGAACGTTACAATTAACTGTCAGTTTTGCGTCGGATTCGAAAATCTAGACTCACAGGAGAACGACCATAAGGTGCCCGAGGGAGCAGTAGACCCTTGGAGACAGGTCGGCCGGAGGGCGATGTATTGAATCGCGACGCAATTTGTGTGTTCCATCGTCATGAACAGGCTCTGAACCTTACAATTAACTGTCAGTTTTGCGTCGGATTCGAAAATCTAGAGTCACAGGAGATCGACCATAAGGTGCCCGAGTCAGCAATAGACCCTTGGAGACAGGTCGGCCGGAGGACGATGTATTGAATCGCGACGCGATTTGTGTGTTCCATCGTCATTAACAGGCTCTGAACGTTACAATTAACTGTCAGTTTTGCGTCGGATTCGAAAATCTAGACTCACAGGAGAACGACCATAAGGTGCCCGAGGCAGCAATAGACCCTTGGAGACAGGTCGGCCGGAGGACGATGTATTGAATCGCGACGCAATTTGTGTGTTCCATCGTCATTAACAGGCTCTGAACGTTACAATTAACTGTCAGTTTTGCGTCGGATTCGAAAATCTAGACTCACAGGAGAACGACCATAAGGTGCCCGAGGCAGCAATAGACCCTTGGAGACAGGTCGGCCGGAGGACGATGTATTGAATCGCGACGGGATTTGTGTGTTCCATCGTCATTAACAGGCTCTGAACGTTACAATTAACTGTCAGTTTTGCGTCGGATTCGAAAATCTAGACTCACAGGAGATCGACCATAAGGTGCCCGAGGCAGCAATAGACTCTTGGAGACAGGTCGGCCGGAGGACGATGTATTGAATCGCGACGCAATTTGTGTGTTCCATCGTCATTAACAGGCTCTGAACCTTACAATTAACTGTCAGTTTTGCGTCGGATTCGAAAATCTAGACTCACAAGAGAACGACCATAAGGTGCCCGAGGCAGCACTAGAACCTTGGAGACAAGTCGGCTGGAGGACGATGTATTGAATCGCGACGCGATTTGTGTGTTCCATCGTCATTAACAGGCTCTGAACGTTACAATCAACTGTCAGTTTTGCGTCGGATTCGAAAATCTAGACTCACAGGAGAACGACCATAAGGTGCCCGAGGCAGCAATAGACCCTTGGAGACAGGTCGGCCGGATGACGATGTATTGAATCGCGACGCAATTTGTGTGTTCCATCGTCATTAACAGGCTCTGAACGTTACAATTAACTGTCAGTTTTGCGTCGGATTCGAAAATCTAGACTCACAGGAGAACGACCATAAGGTGCCCGAGGCAGCAATAGACCCTTGGAGACAGGTCGGCCGGAGGACGATGTATTGAATCGCGACGGGATTTGTGTGTTCCATCGTCATTATCAGGCTCTGAACGTTACAATTAACTGTCAGTTTTGCGTCGGATTCGAAAATCTAGACTCACAGGAGATCGACCATAAGGTGCCCGAGGCAGCAATAGACTCTTGGAGACAGGTCGGCCGGAGGACGATGTATTGAATCGCGACGCAATTTGTGTGTTCCATCGTCATTAACAGGCTCTGAACCTTACAATTAACTGTCAGTTTTGCGTCGGATTCGAAAATCTAGACTCACAAGAGAACGACCATAAGGTGCTCGAGGCAGCACTAGACCCTTGGAGACAAGTCGGCTGGAGGACGATGTATTGAATCGCGACGCAATTTGTGTGTTCCATCGTCATTAACAGGCTCTGAACGTTACAATTAACTGTCAGTTTTGCGTCGGATTCGAAAATCTAGACTCACAGGAGAACGACCATAAGGTGCCCGAGGGAGCAATAGACCCTTGGAGACAGGTCGGCCGGAGGACGATGTATTGAATCGCGACGCAATTTGTGTGTTCCATTATCATTAAGAGGCTCTGAACCTTACAATTAACTGTCAGTTTTGCGTCGGATTCGAAAATCTAGACTCACAGAGGAACGACCATAAGATGCCCGAGGCAGCACTAGATACTTGGAGACAAATCGGCTGGCGGACGATGTATTGAATCGCGACGCGATTTGTGTGTTCCATCGTCATTAACAGGCTCTGAACGTTACAATTAACTGTCAGTTTTGCGTCGGATTCGAAAATCTAGACTCACAGGAGAACGACCATAAGGTGCCCGAGGGAGCAATAGACCCTTGGAGACAGGTCGGCCGGAGGACGATGTATTGAATCGCGACGCAATTTGTGTGTTCCATTATAATTAAGAGGCTCTGAACCTTACAATTAACTGTCAGTTTTGCGTCGGATTCGAAAATCTAGAGTCACAGGAGATCGACCATAAGGTGCCTGAGGCAGCAATAGACCCTTGGAGACAGCCCGGCCGGAGGACGATGTATTGAATCGCGACGCGATTTGTGTGTTCCATCGTCATTAACAGGCTCTGAACGTTACAATTAACTGTCAGTTTTGCGTCGGATTCAAAAATCTAGACTCACAGGCGATCGACCATAAGGTGCCCGAGGCAGCAATAGACCCTTGGAGACAGGTCGGCCGGAGGACGATGTATTGAATCGCGACGCGATTTGTGTGTGCCATCGTCATTAACAGGCTCTGAACGTTACAATTAACTGTCAGTTTTGCGTCGGATTCGAAAATCTAGTCTCACAGGAGATCGACCATAAGGTGCCCGAGGCAGCAATAGACCCTTGGAGACAGGTCGGCCGGAGGACGATGTATTGAATCGCGACGCAATTTGTGTGTTCCATCGTCATTAACAGGCTCTGAACGTTACAATTAACTATCAGTTTTGCGTCGGATTCGAAACTCTAGACTCACAGGAGAACGACCATAAGGTGCCCGAGGCAGCAATAGACCCTTGGACACAGGTCGGCCGGAGGACGATGTATTGAATCTTGACGCAATTTGTGTGTTCCATCGTCATGAACAGGCTCTGAACCATACAATTAACTGTCAGTTTTGTGTCGGATTCGAAAATCTAGAGTCACAGGAGATCGACCATAAGGTGCCCGAGGCAGCAATAGACCCTTGGAGACAGCCCGGCCGGAGGACGATGTATTGAATCGCGACGCGATTTGTGTGTTCCATCGTCATTAACAGGCTCTGAACGTTGCAATTAACTGTCAGTTTTGCGTCGGATTCGAAAATCTAGACTCACAGGAGATAGACCATAAGGTGCCCGAGGCAGCAATAGACCCTTGGAGACAGGTCGGCCGGAGGACGATGTATTGAATCGCGAAGGGATTTGTGTGTTCCATCGTCATTAACAGGCTCTGAACGTTACAATTAACTGTCAGTTTTGCGTCGGATTCGAAAATCTAGACTCACAGGAGATCGACCATAAGGTGCCCGAGGCAGCAATAGACCCTTGGAGACAGGTCGGCCGGAGGACGATGTATTGAATCGCGACGCAATTTGTGTGTTCCATCGTCATTAACAGGCTCTGAACGTTACAATTAACTATCAGTTTTGCGTCGGATTCGAAAATCTAGACTCACAGGAGAACGACCATAAGGTGCCCGAGGCAGCAATAGACCCTTGGAGACAGGTCGGCCGGAGGACGATGTATTGAATCGCGACGGGATTTGTGTGTTCCATCGTCATTAACAGGCTCTGAACGTTACAATTAACTGTCAGTTTTGCGTCGGATTCGAAAATCTAGACTCACAGGAGATCGACCATAAGGTGCCCGAGGCAGCAATAGACCCTTGGAGACAGGTCGGCCGGAGGACGATGTATTGAATCGCGACGGGATTTGTGTGTTCCATCGTCATTAACAGGCTCTGAACGTTACAATTAACTGTCAGTTTTGCGTCGGATTCGAAAATCTAGACTCACAGGAGATCGACCATAAGGTGCCCGAGGCAGCAATAGACCCTTGGAGACAGGTCGGCCGGAGGACGATGTATTGAATCGCGACGCAATTTGTGTGTTCCATCGTCATTAAGAAGCTCTGAACCTTACAATTAACTGTCAGTTTTGCGTCGGATTCGAAAATCTAGACTCACAGAGGAACGACCATAAGATGCCCGAGGCAGCACTAGATCCTTGGAGACAAATCGGCTGGCGGACGATGTATTGAATCGCGACGCGATTTGTGTGTTCCATCGTCATTAACAGGCTCTGAACGTTACAATTAACTGTCAGTTTTGCGTCGGATTCGAAAATCTAGACTCACAGGAGAACGACCATAAGGTGCCCGAGGGAGCAATAGATCCTTGGAGACAGGTCGGCCGGAGGACGATGTATTGAATCGCGACGCAATTTGTGTGTTCCATCGTCATGAACGGGCTCTGAACCTTACAATTAACTGTCAGTTTTGCGTCGGATTCGAAAATCTAGAGTCACAGGAGATCGACCATAAGGTGCCCGAGGCAGCAATAGACCCTTGGAGACAGGTCGGCCGGAGGACGATGTATTGAATCGCGACGCGATTTGTGTGTTCCATCGTCATTAACAGGCTCTGAACGTTACAATTAACTGTCAGTTTTGCGTCGGATTCGAAACTCTAGACTCACAGGAGATCGACCATAAGGTGCCCGAGGCAGCAATAGACCCTTGGAGACAGGTCGGCCGGAGAACGATGTATTGAATCGCGACGCGATTTGTGTGTTCCATCGTCATTAACAGGCTCTGAACGTTACAATTAACTGTCAGTTTTGCGTCGGATTCGAAAATCTAGACTAGACACCATAAGGTGCCCGAGGCAGCAATAGACCCTTGGAGACAGGTCGGCCGGAGGACGATGTATTGAATCGCGACGCGATTTGTGTGTTCCATCGTCATTAACAGGCTCTGAACGTTACAATTAACTGTCAGTTTTGCGTCGGATTCGAAAATCTAGACTCACAGGAGATCGACCATAAGGTGCCCGAGGCAGCAATAGACCCTTGGAGACAGGTCGGCCGGAGGACGATGTATTGAATCGCGACGCAATTTGTGTGTTCCATCGTCATTAACAGGCTCTGAACGTTACAATTAACTATCAGTTTTGGGTCGGATTCGAAAATCTAGACTCACAGGAGATCGACCATAAGGTGCCCGAGGCAGCAATAGACCCTTGGAGACAGGTCGGCCGGAGGACGATGTATTGAATCGCGACGCAATTTGTGTGTTCCATTGTCATTAAGAGGCTCTGAACCTTACGATTAACTGCCAGTTTTGCGTCGCATTCGAAAATCTAGACTCACAGGAGAACGACAATAAGGTGCCCGAGGCAGCAATAGACCCTTGGAGACAAGTCGGCTGGAGGACGATGTATTAAATCGCGACGCGATTTGTGTGTTCCATTGTCATTTACAGGCTCTGAACGTTACAATTAACTGTCAGTTTTGCGTCGGATTCGAAAATCTAGACTCACAGGAGAACGACCATAAGGTGCCCGAGGGAGCAATAGACCCTTGGAGACAGTTCGGCCGGAGGACGATGTATTGAATCGCGACGGGATTTGTGTGTTCCATCGTCATTAACAGGCTCTGAACGTTACAATTAACTGTCAGTTTTGCGTCGGATTCGAAAATCTAGACTCACAGGAGAACGACAATAAGGTGCCCGAGGCAGCAATAGACCCTTGGAGACAGGTCGGCCGGAGGACGATGTATTGAATCGCGACGCGATTTGTGTGTTCCATCGTCATTAACAGGCTCTGAACGTTACAATTAACTGTCAGTTTTGCGTCGGATTCGAAAATCTAGACTCACAGGAGATCGACCATAAGGTGCCCGAGGCAGCAATAGACCCTTGGAGACAGGTCGGCCGGAGGACGATGTATTGAATCGCGACGCAATTTGTGTGTTCCATCGTCATTAACAGGCTCTGAACGTTACAATTAACTATCAGTTTTGGGTCGGATTCGAAAATCTAGACTCACAGGAGATCGACCATAAGGTGCCCGAGGCAGCAATAGACCCTTGGAGACAGGTCGGCCGGAGGACGATGTATTGAATCGCGACGCAATTTGTGTGTTCCATTGTCATTAAGAGGCTCTGAACATTACGATTAACTGCCAGTTTTGCGTCGCATTCGAAAATCTAGACTCACAGGAGAACGACAATAAGGTGCCCGAGGCAGCAATAGACCCTTGGAGACAAGTCGGCTGGAGGACGATGTATTAAATCGCGACGCGATTTGTGTGTTCCATTGTCATTTACAGGCTCTGAACGTTACAATTAACTGTCAGTTTTGCGTCGGATTCGAAAATCTAGACTCACAGGAGAACGACCATAAGGTGCCCGAGGGAGCAATAGACCCTTGGAGACAGGTCGGCCGGAGGACGATGTATTGAATCGCGACGGGATTTGTGTGTTCCATCGTCATTAACAGGCTCTGAACGTTACAATTAACTGTCAGTTTTGCGTCGGATTCGAAAATCTAGACTCACAGGAGAACGACCATAAGGTGCCCGAGGGAGCAATAGATCCTTGGAGACAGGTCGGCCGGAGGACGATGTATTGAATCGCGACGCAATTTGTGTGTTCCATCGTCATGAACAGGCTCTGAACCTTACAATTAACTGTCAGTTTTGCGTCGGATTCGAAAATCTAGAGTCACAGGAGATCGACCATAAGGTGCCCGAGGCAGCAATAGACCATTGGAGACAGCCCGGCCGGAGGACGATGTATTGAATAGCGACGCGATTTGTGTGTTCCATCGTCATTAACAGGCTCTGAACGTTACAATTAACTGTCAGTTTTGCGTCGGATTCGAAAATCTAGACTCACAGGAGATCGACCATAAGGTGCCCGAGGCAGCAATAGACCCTTGGAGACAGGTCGGCCGGAGGACGATGTATTGAATCGCGACGCGATTTGTGTGTTCCATCGTCATTAACAGGCTCTGAACGTTACAATTAACTGTCAGTTTTGCGTCGGATTCGAAAATCTAGACTCACAGGAGATCGACCATAAGGTGCCCGAGGCAGCAATAGACCCTTGGAGACAGGTCGGCCGGAGGACGATGTATTGAATCGCGACGCAATTTGTGTGTTCCATCGTCATTAACAGGCTCTGAACGTTACAATTAACTATCAGTTTTGCGTCGGATTCGAAAATCTAGACTCACAGGAGAACGACCATAAGGTGCCCGAGGCAGCAATAGTCCCTTGGAGACAGGTCGGCCGGAGGACGATGTATTGAATCGCGACGCAATTTGTGTGTTCCATTGTCATTAAGAGGCTCTGAACCTTACGATTAACTGCCAGTTTTGCGTCGCATTCGAAAATCTAGACTCACAGGAGAACGACAATAAGGTGCCCGAGGCAGCAATAGACCCTTGGAGACAAGTCGGCTGGAGGACGATGTATTAAATCGCGACGCGATTTGTGTGTTCCATCGTCATTTACAGGCTCTGAACGTTACAATTAACTGTCAGTTTTGCGTCGGATTCGAAAATCTAGACTCACAGGAGAACGACCATAAGGTGCCCGAGGGAGCAATAGACCCTTGGAGACAGCCCGGCCGGAGGACGATGTATTGAATCGCGACGCGATTTGTGTGTTCCATCGTCATTAACAGGCTCTGAACGTTACAATTAACTGTCAGTTTTGCGTCGGATTCGAAAATCTAGACTCACATGCGATCGACCATAAGGTGCCCGAGGCAGCAATAGACCCTTGGAGACAGGTCGGCCGGAGGACGATGTATTGAATCGCGACGCGATTTGTGTGTTCCATCGTCATTAACAGGCTCTGAACGTTACAATTAACTGTCAGTTTTGCGTCGGATTCGAAAATCTAGACTCACAGGAGATCGACCATAAGGTGCCCGAGGCAGCAATAGACCCTTGGAGACAGGTCGGCCGGAGGACGATGTATTGAATCCCGACGCAATTTGTGTGTTCCATCGTCATTAACAGGCTCTGAACGTTACAATTAACTATCAGTTTTGCGTCGGATTCGAAAATCTAGACTCACAGGAGAACGACCATAAGGTGCCCGAGGCAGCAATAGACCCTTGGAGACAGGTCGGCCGGAGGACGATGTATTGAATTGCGACGCAATTTGTGTGTTCCATTGTCATTAAGAGGCTCTGAACCTTACGATTAACTGCCAGTTTTGCGTCGCATTCGAAAATCTAGACTCACAGGAGAACGACAATAAGGTGCCCGAGGCAGCAATAGACCCTTGGAGACAAGTCGGCTGGAGGACGATGTATTAAATCGCGACGCGATTTGTGTGTTCCATTGTCATTTACAGGCTCTGAACGTTACAATTAACTGTCAGTTTTGCGTCGGATTCGAAAATCTAGACTCACAGGAGAACGACCATAAGGTGCCCGAGGGAGCAATAGACCCTTGGAGACAGGTCGGCCGGAGGACGATGTATTGAATCGCGACGCAATTTGTGTGTTCCATCGTCATGAACAGGCTCTGAACCATACAATTAACTGTCAGTTTTGTGTCGGATTCGAAAATCTAGAGTCACAGGAGATCGACCATAAGGTGCCCGAGGCAGCAATAGACCCTTGGAGACAGCCCGGCCGGAGGACGATGTATTGAATCGCGACGCGATTTGTGTGTTCCATCGTCATTAACAGGCTCTGAACGTTGCAATTAACTGTCAGTTTTGCGTCGGATTCGAAAATCTAGACTCACAGGAGATCGACCATAAGGTGCCCGAGGCAGCAATAGACCCTTGGAGACAGGTCGTCCGGAGGACGATGTATTGAATCGCGACGGGATTTGTGTGTTCCATCGTCATTAACAGGCTCTGAACGTTACAATTAACTGTCAGTTTTGCGTCGGATTCGAAAATCTAGACTCACAGGAGAACGACCATAAGGTGCCCGAGGCAGCAATAGACCCTTGGAGACAGGTCGGCCGGAGGACGATGTATTGAATCGCGACGCAATTTGTGTGTTCCATCGTCATTAAGAAGCTCTGAACCTTACAATTAACTGTCAGTTTTGCGTCGGATTCGAAAATCTAGACTCACAGAGGAACGACCATAAGATGCCCGAGGCAGCACTAGATCCTTGGAGACAAATCGGCTGGCGGACGATGTATTGAATCGCGACGCGATTTGTGTGTTCCATCGTCATTAACAGGCTCTGAACGTTACAATTAACTGTCAGTTTTGCGTCGGATTCGAAAATCTAGACTCACAGGAGAACGACCATAGGGTGCCCGAGGGAGCAATAGATCCTTGGAGACAGGTCGGCCGGAGGACGATGTATTGAATCGCGACGCAATTTGTGTGTTCCATCGTCATGAACGGGCTCTGAACCTTACAATTAACTGTCAGTTTTGCGTCGGATTCGAAAATCTAGAGTCACAGGAGATCGACCATAAGGTGCCCGAGGCAGCAATAGACCCTTGGAGACAGCCCGGCCGGAGGACGATGTATTGAATCGCGACGCGATTTGTGTGTTCCATCGTCATTAACAGGCTCTGAACGTTACAATTAACTGTCAGTTTTGCGTCGGATTCGAAAATCTAGACTCACAGGAGATCGACCATAAGGTGCCCGAGGCAGCAATAGACCCTTGGAGACAGGTCGGCCGGAGGACGATGTATTGAATCGCGACGCGATTTGTGTGTTCCATCGTAATTAACAGGCTCTGAACGTTACAATTAACTGTCAGTTTTGCGTCGGATTCGAAAATCTAGACTCACAGGAGATCGACCATAAGGTGCCCGAGGCAGCAATAGACCCTTGGAGACAGGTCGGCCGGAGGACGATGTATTGAATCGCGACGCAATTTGTGTGTTCCATCGTCATTAACAGGCTCTGAACGTTACAATTAACTATCAGTTTTGCGTCGGATTCGAAAATCTAGACTCACAGGAGAACGACCATAAGGTGCCCGAGGCAGCAATAGACCCTTGGAGACAGGTCGGCCGGAGGACGATGTATTGAATCGCGACGCAATTTGTGTGTTCCATTGTCATTAAGAGGCTCTGAACCTTACGATTAACTGCCAGTTTTGCGTCGCATTCGAAAATCTAGACTCACAGGAGAACGACAATAAGGTGCCCGAGGCAGCAATAGACCCTTGGAGACAAGTCGGCTGGAGGACGATGTATTAAATCGCGACGCGATTTGTGTGTTCCATTGTCATTTACAGGCTCTGAACGTTACAATTAACTGTCAGTTTTGCGTCGGATTCGAAAATCTAGACTCACAGGAGAACGACCATAAGGTGCCCGAGGGAGCAATAGACCCTTGGAGACAGCCCGGCCGGAGGACGATGTATTGAATCGCGACGCGATTTGTGTGTTCCATCGTCATTAACAGGCTCTGAACGTTACAATTAACTGTCAGTTTTGCGTGGGATTCGAAAATCTAGACTAGACACCATAAGGTGCCCGAGGCAGCAATAGACCCTTGGAGACAGGTCGGCCGGAGGACGATGTATTGAATCGCGACGCAATTTGTGTGTTCCATCGTCATTAACAGGCTCTGAACGTTACAATTAACTATCAGTTTTGCGTCGGATTCGAAAATCTAGACTCACAGGAGATCGACCATAAGGTGCCCGAGGCAGCAATAGACCCTTGGAGACAGGTCGGCCGGAGGACGATGTATTGAATCGCGACGCAATTTGTGTGTTCCATTGTCATTAAGAGGCTCTGAACCTTACGATTAACTGCCAGTTTTGCGTCGCATTCGAAAATCTAGACTCACAGGAGAACGACAATAAGGTGCCCGAGGCAGCAATAGACCCTTGAAGACAAGTCGGCTGGAGGACGATGTATTAAATCGCGACGCGATTTGTGTGTTCCATTGTCATTTACAGGCTCTGAACGTTACAATTAACTGTCAGTTTTGCGTCGGATTCGAAAATCTAGACTCACAGGAGAACGACCATAAGGTGCCCGAGGGAGCAATAGACCCTTGGAGACAGGTCGGCCGGAGGACGATGTATTGAATCGCGACGGGATTTGTGTGTTCCATCGTCATTAACAGGCTCTGAACGTTACAATTAACTGTCAGTTTTGCGTCGGATTCGAAAATCTAGACTCACAGGAGAACGACAATAAGGTGCCCGAGGCAGCAATAGACCCTTGGAGACAGGTCGGCCGGAGGACGATGTATTGAATCGCGACGCAATTTGTGTGTTCCATCGTCATTAACAGGCTCTGAACGTTACAATTAACTATCAGTTTTGCGTCGGATTCGAAAATCTAGACTCACAGGAGAACGACCATAAGGTGCCCGAGGCAGCAATAGACCCTTGGAGACAGGTCGGCCGGAGGACGATGTATTGAATCGCGACGAGATTTGTGTGTTCCATCGTCATTAACAGGCTCTGAACGTTACAATTAACTGTCAGTTTTGCGTCGGATTCGAAAATCTAGACTCACAGGAGATCGACCATAAGGTGCCCGAGGCAGCAATAGACCCTTGGAGACAGGTCGGCCGGAGGACGATGTATTGAATCGCGACGGGATTTGTGTGTTCCATCGTCATTAACAGGCTCTGAACGTTACAATTAACTGTCAGTTTTGCGTCGGATTCGAAAATCTAGACTCACAGGCGATCGACCATAAGGTGCCCGAGGCAGCAATAGACCCTTGGAGACAGGTCGGCCGGAGGACGATGTATTGAATCGCGACGCAATTTGTGTGTTCCATCGTCATTAAGAAGCTCTGAACCTTACAATTAACTGTCAGTTTTGCGTCGGATTCGAAAATCTAGACTCACAGAGGAACGACCATAAGATGCCCGAGGCAGCACTAGATCCTTGGAGACAAATCGGCTGGCGGACGATGTATTGAATCGCGACGCGATTTGTGTGTTCCATCGTCATTAACAGGCTCTGAACGTTACAATTAACTGTCAGTTTTGCGTCGGATTCGAAAATCTAGACTCACAGGAGAACGACCATAAGGTGCCCGAGGGAGCAATAGATCCTTGGAGACAGGTCGGCCGGAGGACGATGTATTGAATCGCGACGCAATTTGTGTGTTCCATCGTCATGAACAGGCTCTGAACCTTACAATTAACTGTCAGTTTTGCGTCGGATTCGAAAATCTAGAGTCACAGGAGATCGACCATAAGGTGCCCGAGGCAGCAATAGACCCTTGGAGACAGCCCGGCCGGAGGACGATGTATTGAATCTCGACGCGATTTGTGTGTTCCATCGTCATTAACAGGCTCTGAACGTTACAATTAACTGTCAGTTTTGCGTCGGATTCGAAAATCTAGACTCACAGGAGATCGACCATAAGGTGCCCGAGGCAGCAATAGACCCTTGGAGACAGGTCGGCCGGAGGACGATGTATTGAATCGCGACGCGATTTGTGTGTTCCATCGTCATTAACAGGCTCTGAACGTTACAATTAACTGTCAGTTTTGCGTCGGATTCGAAAATCTAGACTCACAGGAGATCGACCATAAGGTGCCCGAGGCAGCAATAGACCCTTGTAGACAGGTCGGCCGGAGGACGATGTATTGAATCGCGACGCAATTTGTGTGTTCCATCGTCATTAACAGGCTCTGAACGTTACAATTAACTATCAGTTTTGCGTCGGATTCGAAAATCTAGACTCACAGGAGAACGACCATAAGGTGCCCGAGGCAGCAATAGTCCCTTGGAGACAGGTCGGCCGGAGGACGATGTATTGAATCGCGACGCAATTTGTGTGTTCCATTGTCATTAAGAGGCTCTGAACCTTACGATTAACTGTCAGTTTTGCGTCGCATTCGAATATCTAGACTCACAGGAGAACGACAATAAGGTGCCCGAGGCAGCAATAGACCCTTGGAGACAAGTCGGCTGGAGGACGATGTATTAAATCGCGACGCGATTTGTGTGTTCCATCGTCATTTACAGGCTCTGAACGTTACAATTAACTGTCAGTTTTGCGTCGGATTCGAAAATCTAGACTCACAGGAGAACGACCATAAGGTGCCCGAGGGAGCAATAGACCCTTGGAGACAGCCCGGCCGGAGGACGATGTATTGAATCGCGACGCGATTTGTGTGTTCCATCGTCATTAACAGGCTCTGAACGTTACAATTAACTGTCAGTTTTGCGTCGGATTCGAAAATCTAGACTCACAGGCGATCGACCATAAGGTGCCCGAGGCAGCAATAGACCCTTGGAGACAGGTCGGCCGGAGGACGATGTATTGAATCGCGACGCGATTTGTGTGTTCCATCGTCATTAACAGGCTCTGAACGTTACAATTAACTGTCAGTTTTGCGTCGGATTCGAAAATCTAGACTCACAGGAGATCGACCATAAGGTGCCCGAGGCAGCAATAGACCCTTGGAGACAGGTCGCCCGGAGGACGATGTATTGAATCGCGACGGGATTTGTGTGTTCCATCGTCATTAACAGGCTCTGAACGTTACAATTAACTGTCAGTTTTGCGTCGGATTCGAAAATCTAGACTCACAGGAGATCGACCATAAGGTGCCCGAGGCAGCAATAGACCCTTGGAGACAGGTCGGCCGGAGGACGATGTATTGAATCGCGACGCAATTTGTGTGTTCCATCGTCATTAAGAAGCTCTGAACCTTACAATTAACTGTCAGTTTTGCGTCGGATTCGAAAATCTAGACTCACAGAGGAACGACCATAAGATGCCCGAGGCAGCACTAGATCCTTGGAGACAAATCGGCTGGCGGACGATGTATTGAATCGCGACGCGATTTGTGTGTTCCATCGTCATTAACAGGCTCTGAACGTTACAATTAACTGTCAGTTTTGCGTCGGATTCGAAAATCTAGACTCACAGGAGAACGACCATAAGGTGCCCGAGGGAGCAATAGATCCTTGGAGACAGGTCGGCCGGAGGACGATGTATTGAATCGCGACGCAATTTGTGTGTTCCAACGTCATGAACAGGCTCTGAACCTTACAATTAACTGTCACTTTTGCGTCGGATTCGAAAATCTAGAGTCACAGGAGATCGACCATAAGGTGCCCGAGGCAGCAATAGACCCTTGGAGACAGCCCGGCCGGAGGACGATGTATTGAATAGCGACGCGATTTGTGTGTTCCATCGTCATTAACAGGCTCTGAACGTTACAATTAACTGTCAGTTTTGCGTCGGATTCGAAAATCTAGACTCACAGGAGATCGACCATAAGGTGCCCGAGGCAGCAATAGACCCTTGGAGACAGGTCGGCCGGAGGACGATGTATTGAATCGCGACGCAATTTGTGTGTTCCATCGTCATTAACAGGCTCTGAACGTTACAATTAACTGTCAGTTTTGCGTCGGATTCGAAAATCTAGACTCACAGGAGATCGACCATAAGGTGCCCGAGGCAGCAATAGACCCTTGGAGACAGGTCGGCCGGAGGACGATGTATTGAATCGCGACGCAATTTGTGTGTTCCATCGTCATTAACAGGCTCTGAACGTTACAATTAACTATCAGTTTTGCGTCGGATTCGAAAATCTAGACTCACAGGAGAACGACCATAAGGTGCCCGAGGCAGCAATAGTCCCTTGGAGACAGGTCGGCCGGAGGACGATGTATTGAATCGCGACGCAATTTGTGTGTTCCATTGTCATTAAGAGGCTCTGAACCTTACGATTAACTGCCAGTTTTGCGTCGCATTCGAAAATCTAGACTCACAGGAGAACGACAATAAGGTGCCCGAGGCAGCAATAGACCCTTGGAGACAAGTCGGCTGGAGGACGATGTATTAAATCGCGACGCGATTTGTGTGTTCCATCGTCATTAACAGGCTCTGAACGTTACAATTAACTGTCAGTTTTGCGTCGGATTCGAAAATCTAGACTCACAGGAGAACGACCATAGGGTGCCCGAGGGAGCAATAGATCCTTGGAGACAGGTCGGCCGGAGGACGATGTATTGAATCGCGACGCAATTTGTGTGTTCCATCGTCATGAACGGGCTCTGAACCTTACAATTAACTGTCAGTTTTGCGTCGGATTCGAAAATCTAGAGTCACAGGAGATCGACCATAAGGTGCCCGAGGCAGCAATAGACCCTTGGAGACAGCCCGGCCGGAGGACGATGTATTGAATCGCGACGCGATTTGTGTGTTCCATCGTCATTAACAGGCTCTGAACGTTACAATTAACTGTCAGTTTTGCGTCGGATTCGAAAATCTAGACTCACAGGAGATCGACCATAAGGTGCCCGAGGCAGCAATAGACCCTTGGAGACAGGTCGGCCGGAGGACGATGTATTGAATCGCGACGCGATTTGTGTGTTCCATCGTCATTAACAGGCTCTGAACGTTACAATTAACTGTCAGTTTTGCGTCGGATTCGAAAATCTAGACTCACAGGAGATCGACCATAAGGTGCCCGAGGCAGCAATAGACCCTTGGAGACAGGTCGGCCGGAGGACGATGTATTGAATCGCGACGCAATTTGTGTGTTCCATCGTCATTAACAGGCTCTGAACGTTACAATTAACTATCAGTTTTGCGTCGGATTCGAAAATCTAGACTCACAGGAGAACGACCATAAGGTGCCCGAGGCAGCAATAGACCCTTGGAGACAGGTCGGCCGGAGGACGATGTATTGAATCGCGACGCAATTTGTGTGTTCCATTGTCATTAAGAGGCTCTGAACCTTACGATTAACTGCCAGTTTTGCGTCGCATTCGAAAATCTAGACTCACAGGAGAACGACAATAAGGTGCCCGAGGCAGCAATAGACCCTTGGAGACAAGTCGGCTGGAGGACGATGTATTAAATCGCGACGCGATTTGTGTGTTCCATTGTCATTTACAGGCTCTGAACGTTACAATTAACTGTCAGTTTTGCGTCGGATTCGAAAATCTAGACTCACAGGAGAACGACCATAAGGTGCCCGAGGGAGCAATAGACCCTTGGAGACAGCCCGGCCGGAGGACGATGTATTGAATCGCGACGCGATTTGTGTGTTCCATCGTCATTAACAGGCTCTGAACGTTACAATTAACTGTCAGTTTTGCGTGGGATTCGAAAATCTAGACTAGACACCATAAGGTGCCCGAGGCAGCAATAGACCCTTGGAGACAGGTCGGCCGGAGGACGATGTATTGAATCGCGACGCGATTTGTGTGTTCCATCGTCATTAACAGGCTCTGAACGTTACAATTAACTGTCAGTTTTGCGTCGGATTCGAAAATCTAGACTCACAGGAGATCGACCATAAGGTGCCCGAGGCAGCAATAGACCCTTGGAGACAGGTCGGCCGGAGGACGATGTATTGAATCGCGACGCAATTTGTGTGTTCCATCGTCATTAACAGGCTCTGAACGTTACAATTAACTATCAGTTTTGCGTCGGATTCGAAAATCTAGACTCACAGGAGATCGACCATAAGGTGCCCGAGGCAGCAATAGACCCTTGGAGACAGGTCGGCCGGAGGACGATGTATTGAATCGCGACGCAATTTGTGTGTTCCATTGTCATTAAGAGGCTCTGAACCTTACGATTAACTGCCAGTTTTGCGTCGCATTCGAAAATCTAGACTCACAGGAGAACGACAATAAGGTGCCCGAGGCAGCAATAGACCCTTGAAGACAAGTCGG
Organism: Schistocerca nitens; assembly: GCF_023898315.1. Taxonomy (NCBI): domain Eukaryota; kingdom Metazoa; phylum Arthropoda; class Insecta; order Orthoptera; family Acrididae; genus Schistocerca; species Schistocerca nitens. The sequence goes on along the minus strand of NC_064615.1, from coordinate 1,196,039,982 downwards.
CTGGAGGACGATGTATTAAATCGCGACGCGATTTGTGTGTTCCATTGTCATTTACAGGCTCTGAACGTTACAATTAACTGTCAGTTTTGCGTCGGATTCGAAAATCTAGACTCACAGGAGAACGACCATAAGGTGCCCGAGGGAGCAATAGACCCTTGGAGACAGGTCGGCCGGAGGACGATGTATTGAATCGCGACGGGATTTGTGTGTTCCATCGTCATTAACAGGCTCTGAACGTTACAATTAACTGTCAGTTTTGCGTCGGATTCGAAAATCTAGACTCACAGGAGAACGACAATAAGGTGCCCGAGGCAGCAATAGACCCTTGGAGACAGGTCGGCCGGAGGACGATGTATTGAATCGCGACGCAATTTGTGTGTTCCATCGTCATTAACAGGCTCTGAACGTTACAATTAACTATCAGTTTTGCGTCGGATTCGAAAATCTAGACTCACAGGAGAACGACCATAAGGTGCCCGAGGCAGCAATAGACCCTTGGGGACAGGTCGGCCGGAGGACGATGTATTGAATCGCGACGAGATTTGTGTGTTCCATCGTCATTAACAGGCTCTGAACGTTACAATTAACTGTCAGTTTTGCGTCGGATTCGAAAATCTAGACTCACAGGAGATCGACCATAAGGTGCCCGAGGCAGCAATAGACCCTTGGAGACAGGTCGGCCGGAGGACGATGTATTGAATCGCGACGGGATTTGTGTGTTCCATCGTCATTAACAGGCTCTGAACGTTACAATTAACTGTCAGTTTTGCGTCGGATTCGAAAATCTAGACTCACAGGCGATCGACCATAAGGTGCCCGAGGCAGCAATAGACCCTTGGAGACAGGTCGGCCGGAGGACGATGTATTGAATCGCGACGCAATTTGTGTGTTCCATCGTCATTAAGAAGCTCTGAACCTTACAATTAACTGTCAGTTTTGCGTCGGATTCGAAAATCTAGACTCACAGAGGAACGACCATAAGATGCCCGAGGCAGCACTAGATCCTTGGAGACAAATCGGCTGGCGGACGATGTATTGAATCGCGACGCGATTTGTGTGTTCCATCGTCATTAACAGGCTCTGAACGTTACAATTAACTGTCAGTTTTGCGTCGGATTCGAAAATCTAGACTCACAGGAGAACGACCATAAGGTGCCCGAGGGAGCAATAGATCCTTGGAGACAGGTCGGCCGGAGGACGATGTATTGAATCGCGACGCAATTTGTGTGTTCCATCGTCATGAACAGGCTCTGAACCTTACAATTAACTGTCAGTTTTGCGTCGGATTCGAAAATCTAGAGTCACAGGAGATCGACCATAAGGTGCCCGAGGCAGCAATAGACCCTTGGAGACAGCCCGGCCGGAGGACGATGTATTGAATCTCGACGCGATTTGTGTGTTCCATCGTCATTAACAGGCTCTGAACGTTACAATTAACTGTCAGTTTTGCGTCGGATTCGAAAATCTAGACTCACAGGAGATCGACCATAAGGTGCCCGAGGCAGCAATAGACCCTTGGAGACAGGTCGGCCGGAGGACGATGTATTGAATCGCGACGCGATTTGTGTGTTCCATCGTCATTAACAGGCTCTGAACGTTACAATTAACTGTCAGTTTTGCGTCGGATTCGAAAATCTAGACTCACAGGAGATCGACCATAAGGTGCCCGAGGCAGCAATAGACCCTTGTAGACAGGTCGGCCGGAGGACGATGTATTGAATCGCGACGCAATTTGTGTGTTCCATCGTCATTAACAGGCTCTGAACGTTACAATTAACTATCAGTTTTGCGTCGGATTCGAAAATCTAGACTCACAGGAGAACGACCATAAGGTGCCCGAGGCAGCAATAGTCCCTTGGAGACAGGTCGGCCGGAGGACGATGTATTGAATCGCGACGCAATTTGTGTGTTCCATTGTCATTAAGAGGCTCTGAACCTTACGATTAACTGTCAGTTTTGCGTCGCATTCGAATATCTAGACTCACAGGAGAACGACAATAAGGTGCCCGAGGCAGCAATAGACCCTTGGAGACAAGTCGGCTGGAGGACGATGTATTAAATCGCGACGCGATTTGTGTGTTCCATCGTCATTTACAGGCTCTGAACGTTACAATTAACTGTCAGTTTTGCGTCGGATTCGAAAATCTAGACTCACAGGAGAACGACCATAAGGTGCCCGAGGGAGCAATAGACCCTTGGAGACAGCCCGGCCGGAGGACGATGTATTGAATCGCGACGCGATTTGTGTGTTCCATCGTCATTAACAGGCTCTGAACGTTACAATTAACTGTCAGTTTTGCGTCGGATTCGAAAATCTAGACTCACAGGCGATCGACCATAAGGTGCCCGAGGCAGCAATAGACCCTTGGAGACAGGTCGGCCGGAGGACGATGTATTGAATCGCGACGCGATTTGTGTGTTCCATCGTCATTAACAGGCTCTGAACGTTACAATTAACTGTCAGTTTTGCGTCGGATTCGAAAATCTAGACTCACAGGAGATCGACCATAAGGTGCCCGAGGCAGCAATAGACCCTTGGAGACAGGTCGCCCGGAGGACGATGTATTGAATCGCGACGGGATTTGTGTGTTCCATCGTCATTAACAGGCTCTGAACGTTACAATTAACTGTCAGTTTTGCGTCGGATTCGAAAATCTAGACTCACAGGAGATCGACCATAAGGTGCCCGAGGCAGCAATAGACCCTTGGAGACAGGTCGGCCGGAGGACGATGTATTGAATCGCGACGCAATTTGTGTGTTCCATCGTCATTAAGAAGCTCTGAACCTTACAATTAACTGTCAGTTTTGCGTCGGATTCGAAAATCTAGACTCACAGAGGAACGACCATAAGATGCCCGAGGCAGCACTAGATCCTTGGAGACAAATCGGCTGGCGGACGATGTATTGAATCGCGACGCGATTTGTGTGTTCCATCGTCATTAACAGGCTCTGAACGTTACAATTAACTGTCAGTTTTGCGTCGGATTCGAAAATCTAGACTCACAGGAGAACGACCATAAGGTGCCCGAGGGAGCAATAGATCCTTGGAGACAGGTCGGCCGGAGGACGATGTATTGAATCGCGACGCAATTTGTGTGTTCCAACGTCATGAACAGGCTCTGAACCTTACAATTAACTGTCACTTTTGCGTCGGATTCGAAAATCTAGAGTCACAGGAGATCGACCATAAGGTGCCCGAGGCAGCAATAGACCCTTGGAGACAGCCCGGCCGGAGGACGATGTATTGAATAGCGACGCGATTTGTGTGTTCCATCGTCATTAACAGGCTCTGAACGTTACAATTAACTGTCAGTTTTGCGTCGGATTCGAAAATCTAGACTCACAGGAGATCGACCATAAGGTGCCCGAGGCAGCAATAGACCCTTGGAGACAGGTCGGCCGGAGGACGATGTATTGAATCGCGACGCAATTTGTGTGTTCCATCGTCATTAACAGGCTCTGAACGTTACAATTAACTGTCAGTTTTGCGTCGGATTCGAAAATCTAGACTCACAGGAGATCGACCATAAGGTGCCCGAGGCAGCAATAGACCCTTGGAGACAGGTCGGCCGGAGGACGATGTATTGAATCGCGACGCAATTTGTGTGTTCCATCGTCATTAACAGGCTCTGAACGTTACAATTAACTATCAGTTTTGCGTCGGATTCGAAAATCTAGACTCACAGGAGAACGACCATAAGGTGCCCGAGGCAGCAATAGTCCCTTGGAGACAGGTCGGCCGGAGGACGATGTATTGAATCGCGACGCAATTTGTGTGTTCCATTGTCATTAAGAGGCTCTGAACCTTACGATTAACTGCCAGTTTTGCGTCGCATTCGAAAATCTAGACTCACAGGAGAACGACAATAAGGTGCCCGAGGCAGCAATAGACCCTTGGAGACAAGTCGGCTGGAGGACGATGTATTAAATCGCGACGCGATTTGTGTGTTCCATCGTCATTTACAGGCTCTGAACGTTACAATTAACTGTCAGTTTTGCGTCGGATTCGAAAATCTAGACTCACAGGAGAACGACCATAAGGTGCCCGAGGGAGCAATAGACCCTTGGAGACAGCCCGGCCGGAGGACGATGTATTGAATCGCGACGCGATTTGTGTGTTCCATCGTCATTAACAGGCTCTGAACGTTACAATTAACTGTCAGTTTTGCGTCGGATTCGAAAATCTAGACTCACAGGCGATCGACCATAAGGTGCCCGAGGCAGCAATAGACCCTTGGAGACAGGTCGGCCGGAGGACGATGTATTGAATCGCGACGCGATTTGTGTGTTCCATCGTCATTAACAGGCTCTGAACGTTACAATTAACTGTCAGTTTTGCGTCGGATTCGAAAATCTAGACTCACAGGAGATCGACCATAAGGTGCCCGAGGCAGCAATAGACCCTTGGAGACAGGTCGGCCGGAGGACGATGTATTGAATCGCGACGCAATTTGTGTGTTCCATCGTCATTAACAGGCTCTGAACGTTACAATTAACTATCAGTTTTGCGTCGGATTCGAAAATCTAGACTCACAGGAGAACGACCATAAGGTGCCCGAGGCAGCAATAGACCCTTGGAGACAGGTCGGCCGGAGGACGATGTATTGAATTGCGACGCAATTTGTGTGTTCCATTGTCATTAAGAGGCTCTGAACCTTACGATTAACTGCCAGTTTTGCGTCGCATTCGAAAATCTAGACTCACAGGAGAACGACAATAAGGTGCCCGAGGCAGCAATAGACCCTTAGAGACAAGTCGGCTGGAGGACGATGTATTAAATCGCGACGCGATTTGTGTGTTCCATTGTCATTTACAGGCTCTGAACGTTACAATTAACTGTCAGTTTTGCGTCGGATTCGAAAATCTAGACTCACAGGAGAACGACCATAAGGTGCCCGAGGGAGCAATAGACCCTTGGAGACAGGTCGGCCGGAGGACGATGTATTGAATCGCGACGCAATTTGTGTGTTCCATCGTCATGAACAGGCTCTGAACCATACAATTAACTGTCAGTTTTGTGTCGGATTCGAAAATCTAGAGTCACAGGAGATCGACCATAAGGTGCCCGAGGCAGCAATAGACCCTTGGAGACAGCCCGGCCGGAGGACGATGTATTGAATCGCGACGCGATTTGTGTGTTCCATCGTCATTAACAGGCTCTGAACGTTACAATTAACTGTCAGTTTTGCGTCGGATTCGAAAATCTAGACTCACAGGAGATCGACCATAAGGTGCCCGAGGCAGCAATAGACCCTTGGAGACAGGTCGGCCGGAGGACGATGTATTGAATCGCGACGGGATTTGTGTGTTCCATCGTCATTAACAGGCTCTGAACGTTACAATTAACTGTCAGTTTTGCGTCGGATTCGAAAATCTAGACTAACAGGAGATCGACCATAAGGTGCCCGAGGCAGCAATAGACCCTTGGAGACAGGTCGGCCGGAGGACGATGTATTGAATCGCGACGCAATTTGTGTGTTCCATCGTCATTAACAGGCTCTGAACGTTACAATTAACTATCAGTTTTGCGTCGGATTCGAAAATCTAGACTCACAGGAGAACGACCATAAGGTGCCCGAGGCAGCAATAGACCCTTGGAGACAGGTCGGCCGGAGGACGATGTATTGAATCGCGACGGGATTTGTGTGTTCCATCGTCATTAACAGGCTCTGAACGTTACAATTAACTGTCAGTTTTGCGTCGGATTCGAAAATCTAGACTCACAGGAGATCGACCATAAGGTGCCCGAGGCAGCAATAGACCCTTGGAGACAGGTCGGCCGGGGGACGATGTATTGAATCGCGACGGGATTTGTGTGTTCCATCGTCATTAACAGGCTCTGAACGTTACAATTAACTGTCAGTTTTGCGTCGGATTCGAAAATCTAGACTCACAGGAGATCGACCATAAGGTGCCCGAGGCAGCAATAGACCCTTGGAGACAGGTCGGCCGGAGGACGATGTATTGAATCGCGACGCGATTTGTGTGTTCCATCGTCATTAACAGGCTCTGAACGTTACAATTAACTGTCAGTTTTGCGTCGGATTCGAAACTCTAGACTCACAGGAGATCGACCATAAGGTGCCCGAGGCAGCAATAGACCCTTGGAGACAGGTCGGCCGGAGGACGATGTATTGAATCGCGACGCGATTTGTGTGTTCCATCGTCATTAACAGGCTCTGAACGTTACAATTAACTGTCAGTTTTGCGTCGGATTCGAAAATCTAGACTCACAGGAGAACGACCATAAGGTGCCCGAGGGAGCAATGGATCCTTGGAGACAGGTCGGCCGGAGGACGATGTATTGAATCGCGACGCAATTTGTGTGTTCCATCGTCATGAACGGGCTCTGAACCTTACAATTAACTGTCAGTTTTGCGTCGGATTCGAAAATCTAGAGTCACAGGAGATCGACCATAAGGTGCCCGAGGCAGCAATAGACCCTTGGAGACAGCCCGGCCGGAGGACGATGTATTGAATCGCGACGCGATTTGTGTGTTCCATCGTCATTAACAGGCTCTGAACGTTACAATTAACTGTCAGTTTTGCGTCGGATTCGAAAATCTAGACTCACAGGAGATCGACCATAAGGTGCCCGAGGCAGCAATAGACCCTTGGAGACAGGTCGGCCGGAGGACGATGTATTGAATCGCGACGCGATTTGTGTGTTCCATCGTCATTAACAGGCTCTGAACGTTACAATTAACTGTCAGTTTTGCGTCGGATTCGAAAATCTAGACTCACAGGAGAACGACCATAAGGTGCCCGAGGCAGCAATAGACCCTTGGAGACAGGTCGGCCGGAGGACGATGTATTGAATCGCGACGCAATTTGTGTGTTCCATCGTCATTAACAGGCTCTGAACGTTACAATTAACTATCAGTTTTGCGTCGGATTCGAAAATCTAGACTCACAGGAGAACGACCATAAGGTGCCCGAGGCAGCAATAGACCCTTGGAGACAGGTCGGCCGGAGGACGATGTATTGAATCGCGACGCAATTTGTGTGTTCCATTGTCATTAAGAGGCTCTGAACCTTACGATTAACTGCCAGTTTTGCGTCGCATTCGAAAATCTAGACTCACAGGAGAACGACAATAAGGTGCCCGAGGCAGCAATAGACCCTTGGAGACAAGTCGGCTGGAGGACGATGTATTAAATCGCGACGCGATTTGTGTGTTCCATTGTCATTTACAGGATCTGAACGTTACAATTAACTGTCAGTTTTGCGTCGGATTCGAAAATCTAGACTCACAGGAGAACGACCATAAGGTGCCCGAGGGAGCAATAGACCCTTGGAGACAGCCCGGCCGGAGGACGATGTATTGAATCGCGACGCGATTTGTGTGTTCCATCGTCATTAACAGGCTCTGAACGTTACAATTAACTGTCAGTTTTGCGTCGGATTCGAAAATCTAGACTAGACACCATAAGGTGCCCGAGGCAGCAATAGACCCTTGGAGACAGGTCGGCCGGAGGACGATGTATTGAATCGCGACGCGATTTGTGTGTTCCATCGTCATTAACAGGCTCTGAACGTTACAATTAACTGTCAGTTTTGCGTCGGATTCGAAAATCTAGACTCACAGGAGATCGACCATAAGGTGCCCGAGGCAGCAATAGACCCTTGGAGACAGGTCGGCCGGAGGACGATGTATTGAATCGCGACGCAATTTGAGTGTTCCATCGTCATTAACAGGCTCTGAACGTTACAATTAACTATCAGTTTTGCGTCGGATTCGAAAATCTAGACTCACAGGAGATCGACCATAAGGTGCCCGAGGCAGCAATAGACCCTTGGAGACAGGTCGGCCGGAGGACGATGTATTGAATCGCGACGCAATTTGTGTGTTCCATTGTCATTAAGAGGCTCTGAACCTTACGATTAACTGCCAGTTTTGCGTCGCATTCGAAAATCTAGACTCACAGGAGAACGACAATAAGGTGCCCGAGGCAGCAATAGACCCTTGGAGACAAGTCGGCTGGAGGACGATGTATTAAATCGCGACGCGATTTGTGTGTTCCATTGTCATTTACAGGCTCTGAACGTTACAATTAACTGTCAGTTTTGCGTCGGATTCGAAAATCTAGACTCACAGGAGAACGACCATAAGGTGCCCGAGGGAGCAATAGACCCTTGGAGACAGGTCGGCCGGAGGACGATGTATTGAATCGCGACGGGATTTGTGTGTTCCATCGTCATTAACAGGCTCTGAACGTTACAATTAACTGTCAGTTTTGCGTCGGATTCGAAAATCTAGACTCACAGGAGAACGACAATAAGGTGCCCGAGGCAGCAATAGACCCTTGGAGACAGGTCGGCCGGAGGACGATGTATTGAATCGCGACGCAATTTGTGTGTTCCATCGTCATTAACAGGCTCTGAACGTTACAATTAACTATCAGTTTTGCGTCGGATTCGAAAATCTAGACTCACAGGAGAACGACCATAAGGTGCCCGAGGCAGCAATAGACCCTTGGAGACAGGTCGGCCGGAGGACGATGTATTGAATCGCGACGAGATTTGTGTGTTCCATCGTCATTAACAGGCTCTGAACGTTACAATTAACTGTCAGTTTTGCGTCGGATTCGAAAATCTAGACTCACAGGAGATCGACCATAAGGTGCCCGAGGCAGCAATAGACCCTTGGAGACAGGTCGGCCGGAGGACGATGTATTGAATCGCGACGGGATTTGTGTGTTCCATCGTCATTAACAGGCTCTGAACGTTACAATTAACTGTCAGTTTTGCGTCGGATTCGAAAATCTAGACTCACAGGAGATCGACCATAAGGTGCCCGAGGCAGCAATAGACCCTTGGAGACAGGTCGGCCGGAGGACGATGTATTGAATCGCGACGCAATTTGTGTGTTCCATCGTCATTAAGAAGCTCTGAACCTTACAATTAACTGTCAGTTTTGCGTCGGATTCGAAAATCTAGACTCACAGAGGAACGACCATAAGATGCCCGAGGCAGCACTAGATCCTTGGAGACAAATCGGCTGGCGGACGATGTATTGAATCGCGACGCGATTTGTGTGTTCCATCGTCATTAACAGGCTCTGAACGTTACAATTAACTGTCAGTTTTGCGTCGGATTCGAAAATCTAGACTCACAGGAGAACGACCATAAGGTGCCCGAGGGAGCAATAGATCCTTGGAGACAGGTCGGCCGGAGGACGATGTATTGAATCGCGACGCAATTTGTGTGTTCCAACGTCATGAACAGGCTCTGAACCTTACAATTAACTGTCACTTTTGCGTCGGATTCGAAAATCTAGAGTCACAGGAGATCGACCATAAGGTGCCCGAGGCAGCAATAGACCCTTGGAGACAGCCCGGCCGGAGGACGATGTATTGAATAGCGACGCGATTTGTGTGTTCCATCGTCATTAACAGGCTCTGAACGTTACAATTAACTGTCAGTTTTGCGTCGGATTCGAAAATCTAGACTCACAGGAGATCGACCATAAGGTGCCCGAGGCAGCAATAGACCCTTGGAGACAGGTCGGCCGGAGGACGATGTATTGAATCGCGACGCAATTTGTGTGTTCCATCGTCATTAACAGGCTCTGAACGTTACAATTAACTGTCAGTTTTGCGTCGGATTCGAAAATCTAGACTCACAGGAGATCGACCATAAGGTGCCCGAGGCAGCAATAGACCCTTGGAGACAGGTCGGCCGGAGGACGATGTATTGAATCGCGACGCAATTTGTGTGTTCCATCGTCATTAACAGGCTCTGAACGTTACAATTAACTATCAGTTTTGCGTCGGATTCGAAAATCTAGACTCACAGGAGAACGACCATAAGGTGCCCGAGGCAGCAATAGTCCCTTGGAGACAGGTCGGCCGGAGGACGATGTATTGAATCGCGACGCAATTTGTGTGTTCCATTGTCATTAAGAGGCTCTGAACCTTACGATTAACTGCCAGTTTTGCGTCGCATTCGAAAATCTAGACTCACAGGAGAACGACAATAAGGTGCCCGAGGCAGCAATAGACCCTTGGAGACAAGTCGGCTGGAGGACGATGTATTAAATCGCGACGCGATTTGTGTGTTCCATCGTCATTAACAGGCTCTGAACGTTACAATTAACTGTCAGTTTTGCGTCGGATTCGAAAATCTAGACTCACAGGAGAACGACCATAAGGTGCCCGAGGGAGCAATAGACCCTTGGAGACAGCCCGGCCGGAGGACGATGTATTGAATCGCGACGCGATTTGTGTGTTCCATCGTCATTAACAGGCTCTGAACGTTACAATTAACTGTCAGTTTTGCGTCGGATTCGAAAATCTAGACTCACAGGCGATCGACCATAAGGTGCCCGAGGCAGCAATAGACCCTTGGAGACAGGTCGGCCGGAGGACGATGTATTGAATCGCGACGCGATTTGTGTGTTCCATCGTCATTAACAGGCTCTGAACGTTACAATTAACTGTCAGTTTTGCGTCGGATTCGAAAATCTAGACTCACAGGAGATCGACCATAAGGTGCCCGAGGCAGCAATAGACCCTTGGAGACAGGTCGGCCGGAGGACGATGTATTGAATCGCGACGCAATTTGTGTGTTCCATCGTCATTAACAGGCTCTGAACGTTACAATTAACTGTCAGTTTTGCGTCGGATTCGAAAATCTAGACTCACAGGAGATCGACCATAAGGTGCCCGAGGCAGCAATAGACCCTTGGAGACAGGTCGGCCGGAGGACGATGTATTGAATCGCGACGGGATTTGTGTGTTCCATCGTCATTAACAGGCTCTGAACGTTACAATTAACTGTCAGTTTTGCGTCGGATTCGAAAATCTAGACTAACAGGAGATCGACCATAAGGTGCCCGAGGCAGCAATAGACCCTTGGAGACAGGTCGGCCGGAGGACGATGTATTGAATCGCGACGCAATTTGTGTGTTCCATCGTCATTAACAGGCTCTGAACGTTACAATTAACTATCAGCTTTGCGTCGGATTCGAAAATCTAGACTCACAGGAGAACGACCATAAGGTGCCCGAGGCAGCAATAGACCCTTGGAGACAGGTCGGCCGGAGGACGATGTATTGAATCGCGACGGGATTTGTGTGTTCCATCGTCATTAACAGGCTCTGAACGTTACAATTAACTGTCAGTTTTGCGTCGGATTCGAAAATCTAGACTCACAGGAGATCGACCATAAGGTGCCCGAGGCAGCAATAGACCCTTGGAGACAGGTCGGCCGGGGGACGATGTATTGAATCGCGACGGGATTTGTGTGTTCCATCGTCATTAACAGGCTCTGAACGTTACAATTAACTGTCAGTTTTGCGTCGGATTCGAAAATCTAGACTCACAGGAGATCGACCATAAGGTGCCCGAGGCAGCAATAGACCCTTGGAGACAGGTCGGCCGGAGGACGATGTATTGAATCGCGACGCGATTTGTGTGTTCCATCGTCATTAACAGGCTCTGAACGTTACAATTAACTGTCAGTTTTGCGTCGGATTCGAAACTCTAGACTCACAGGAGATCGACCATAAGGTGCCCGAGGCAGCAATAGACCCTTGGAGACAGGTCGGCCGGAGGACGATGTATTGAATCGCGACGCGATTTGTGTGTTCCATCGTCATTAACAGGCTCTGAACGTTACAATTAACTGTCAGTTTTGCGTCGGATTCGAAAATCTAGACTCACAGGAGAACGACCATAAGGTGCCCGAGGGAGCAATAGATCCTTGGAGACAGGTCGGCCGGAGGACGATGTATTGAATCGCGACGCAATTTGTGTGTTCCATCGTCATGAACGGGCTCTGAACCTTACAATTAACTGTCAGTTTTGCGTCGGATTCGAAAATCTAGAGTCACAGGAGATCGACCATAAGGTGCCCGAGGCAGCAATAGACCCTTGGAGACAGCCCGGCCGGAGGACGATGTATTGAATCGCGACGCGATTTGTGTGTTCCATCGTCATTAACAGGCTCTGAACGTTACAATTAACTGTCAGTTTTGCGTCGGATTCGAAAATCTAGACTCACAGGAGATCGACCATAAGGTGCCCGAGGCAGCAATAGACCCTTGGAGACAGGTCGGCCGGAGGACGATGTATTGAATCGCGACGCGATTTGTGTGTTCCATCGTCATTAACAGGCTCTGAACGTTACAATTAACTGTCAGTTTTGCGTCGGATTCGAAAATCTAGACTCACAGGAGATCGACCATAAGGTGCCCGAGGCAGCAATAGACCCTTGGAGACAGGTCGGCCGGAGGACGATGTATTGAATCGCGACGCAATTTGTGTGTTCCATCGTCATTAACAGGCTCTGAACGTTACAATTAACTATCAGTTTTGCGTCGGATTCGAAAATCTAGACTCACAGGAGAACGACCATAAGGTGCCCGAGGCAGCAATAGACCCTTGGAGACAGGTCGGCCGGAGGACGATGTATTGAATCGCGACGCAATTTGTGTGTTCCATTGTCATTAAGAGGCTCTGAACCTTACGATTAACTGCCAGTTTTGCGTCGCATTCGAAAATCTAGACTCACAGGAGAACGACAATAAGGTGCCCGAGGCAGCAATAGACCCTTGGAGACAAGTCGGCTGGAGGACGATGTATTAAATCGCGACGCGATTTGTGTGTTCCATTGTCATTTACAGGCTCTGAACGTTACAATTAACTGTCAGTTTTGCGTCGGATTCGAAAATCTAGACTCACAGGAGAACGACCATAAGGTGCCCGAGGGAGCAATAGACCCTTGGAGACAGCCCGGCCGGAGGACGATGTATTGAATCGCGACGCGATTTGTGTGTTCCATCGTCATTAACAGGCTCTGAACGTTACAATTAACTGTCAGTTTTGCGTCGGATTCGAAAATCTAGACTAGACACCATAAGGTGCCCGAGGCAGCAATAGACCCTTGGAGACATGTCGGCCGGAGGACGATGTATTGAATCGCGACGCGATTTGTGTGTTCCATCGTCATTAACAGGCTCTGAACGTTACAATTAACTGTCAGTTTTGCGTCGGATTCGAAAATCTAGACTCACAGGAGATCGACCATAAGGTGCCCGAGGCAGCAATAGACCCTTGGAGACAGGTCGGCCGGAGGACGATGTATTGAATCGCGACGCAATTTGAGTGTTCCATCGTCATTAACAGGCTCTGAACGTTACAATTAACTATCAGTTTTGCGTCGGATTCGAAAATCTAGACTCACAGGAGATCGACCATAAGGTGCCCGAGGCAGCAATAGACCCTTGGAGACAGGTCGGCCGGAGGACGATGTATTGAATCGCGACGCAATTTGTGTGTTCCATTGTCATTAAGAGGCTCTGAACCTTACGATTAACTGCCAGTTTTGCGTCGCATTCGAAAATCTAGACTCACAGGAGAACGACAATAAGGTGCCCGAGGCAGCAATAGACCCTTGGAGACAAGTCGGCTGGAGGACGATGTATTAAATCGCGACGCGATTTGTGTGTTCCATTGTCATTTACAGGCTCTGAACGTTACAATTAACTGTCAGTTTTGCGTCGGATTCGAAAATCTAGACTCACAGAGGAACGACCATAAGATGCCCGAGGCAGCACTAGATCCTTGGAGACAAATCGGCTGGCGGACGATGTATTGAATCGCGACGCGATTTGTGTGTTCCATCGTCATTAACAGGCTCTGAACGTTACAATTAACTGTCAGTTTTGCGTCGGATTCGAAAATCTAGACTCACAGGAGAACGACCATAAGGTGATCGAGGGAGCAATAGACCCTTGGAGACAGGTCGGCCGGAGGACGATGTATTGAATCGCGACGGGATTTGTGTGTTCCATCGTCATTAACAGGCTCTGAACGTTACAATTAACTGTCAGTTTTGCGTCGGATTCGAAAATCTAGACTCACAGGAGAACGACAATAAGGTGCCCGAGGCAGCAATAGACCCTTGGAGACAGGTCGGCCGGAGGACGATGTATTGAATCGCGACGCAATTTGTGTGTTCCATCGTCATTAACAGGCTCTGAACGTTACAATTAACTATCAGTTTTGCGTCGGATTCGAAAATCTAGACTCACAGGAGAACGACCATAAGGTGCCCGAGGCAGCAATAGACCCTTGGAGACAGGTCGGCCGGAGGACGATGTATTGAATCGCGACGAGATTTGTGTGTTCCATCGTCATTAACAGGCTCTGAACGTTACAATTAACTGTCAGTTTTGCGTCGGATTCGAAAATCTAGACTCACAGGAGATCGACCATAAGGTGCCCGAGGCAGCAATAGACCCTTGGAGACAGGTCGGCCGGAGGACGATGTATTGAATCGCGACGGGATTTGTGTGTTCCATCGTCATTAACAGGCTCTGAACGTTACAATTAACTGTCAGTTTTGCGTCGGATTCGAAAATCTAGACTCACAGGAGATCGACCATAAGGTGCCCGAGGCAGCAATAGACCCTTGGAGACAGGTCGGCCGGAGGACGATGTATTGAATCGCGACGCAATTTGTGTGTTCCATCGTCATTAAGAAGCTCTGAACCTTACAATTAACTGTCAGTTTTGCGTCGGATTCGAAAATCTAGACTCACAGAGGAACGACCATAAGATGCCCGAGGCAGCACTAGATCCTTGGAGACAAATCGGCTGGCGGACGATGTATTGAATCGCGACGCGATTTGTGTGTTCCATCGTCATTAACAGGCTCTGAACGTTACAATTAACTGTCAGTTTTGCGTCGGATTCGAAAATCTAGACTCACAGGAGAACGACCATAAGGTGCCCGAGGGAGCAATAGATCCTTGGAGACAGGTCGGCCGGAGGACGATGTATTGAATCGCGACGCAATTTGTGTGTTCCATCGTCATGAACGGGCTCTGAACCTTACAATTAACTGTCAGTTTTGCGTCGGATTCGAAAATCTAGAGTCACAGGAGATCGACCATAAGGTGCCCGAGGCAGCAATAGACCCTTGGAGACAGGTCGGCCGGAGGACGATGTATTGAATCGCGACGCGATTTGTGTGTTCCATCGTCATTAACAGGCTCTGAACGTTACAATTAACTGTCAGTTTTGCGTCGGATTCGAAACTCTAGACTCACAGGAGATCGACCATAAGGTGCCCGAGGCAGCAATAGACCCTTGGAGACAGGTCGGCCGGAGGACGATGTATTGAATCGCGACGCGATTTGTGTGTTCCATCGTCATTAACAGGCTCTGAACGTTACAATTAACTGTCAGTTTTGCGTCGGATTCGAAAATCTAGACTAGACACCATAAGGTGCCCGAGGCAGCAATAGACCCTTGGAGACAGGTCGGCCGGAGGACGATGTATTGAATCGCGACGCGATTTGTGTGTTCCATCGTCATTAACAGGCTCTGAACGTTACAATTAACTGTCAGTTTTGCGTCGGATTCGAAAATCTAGACTCACAGGAGATCGACCATAAGGTGCCCGAGGCAGCAATAGACCCTTGGAGACAGGTCGGCCGGAGGACGATGTATTGAATCGCGACGCAATTTGTGTGTTCCATCGTCATTAACAGGCTCTGAACGTTACAATTAACTATCAGTTTTGGGTCGGATTCGAAAATCTAGACTCACAGGAGATCGACCATAAGGTGCCCGAGGCAGCAATAGACCCTTGGAGACAGGTCGGCCGGAGGACGATGTATTGAATCGCGACGCAATTTGTGTGTTCCATTGTCATTAAGAGGCTCTGAACCTTACGATTAACTGCCAGTTTTGCGTCGCATTCGAAAATCTAGACTCACAGGAGAACGACAATAAGGTGCCCGAGGCAGCAATAGACCCTTGGAGACAAGTCGGCTGGAGGACGATGTATTAAATCGCGACGCGATTTGTGTGTTCCATTGTCATTTACAGGCTCTGAACGTTACAATTAACTGTCAGTTTTGCGTCGGATTCGAAAATCTAGACTCACAGGAGAACGACCATAAGGTGCCCGAGGGAGCAATAGACCCTTGGAGACAGGTCGGCCGGAGGACGATGTATTGAATCGCGACGGGATTTGTGTGTTCCATCGTCATTAACAGGCTCTGAACGTTACAATTAACTGTCAGTTTTGCGTCGGATTCGAAAATCTAGACTCACAGGAAAACGACAATAAGGTGCCCGAGGCAGCAATAGACCCTTGGAGACAGGTCGGCCGGAGGACGATGTATTGAATCGCGACGCAATTTGTGTGTTCCATCGTCATTAACAGGCTCTGAACGTTACAATTAACTATCAGTTTTGCGTCGGATTCGAAAATCTAGACTCACAGGAGAACGACCATAAGGTGCCCGAGGCAGCAATAGACCCTTGGAGACAGGTCGGCCGGAGGACGATGTATTGAACCGCGACGGGATTTGTGTGTTCCATCGTCATTAACAGGCTCTGAACGTTACAATTAACTGTCAGTTTTGCGTCGGATTCGAAAATCTAGACTCACAGGAGATCGACCATAAGGTGCCCGAGGCAGCAATAGACCCTTGGAGACAGGTCGCCCGGAGGACGATGTATTGAATCGCGACGGGATTTGTGTGTTCCATCGTCATTAACAGGCTCTGAACGTTACAATTAACTGTCAGTTTTGCGTCGGATTCGAAAATCTAGACTCACAGGAGATCGACCATAAGGTGCCCGAGGCAGCAATAGACCCTTGGAGACAGGTCGGCCGGAGGACGATGTATTGAATCGCGACGCAATTTGTGTGTTCCATCGTCATTAAGAAGCTCTGAACCTTACAATTAACTGTCAGTTTTGCGTCGGATTCGAAAATCTAGACTCACAGAGGAACGACCATAAGATGCCCGAGGCAGCACTAGATCCTTGGAGACAAATCGGCTGGCGGACGATGTATTGAATCGCGACGCGATTTGTGTGTTCCATCGTCATTAACAGGCTCTGAACGTTACAATTAACTGTCAGTTTTGCGTCGGATTCGAAAATCTAGACTCACAGGAGAACGACCATAAGGGTCCCGAGGGAGCAATAGATCCTTGGAGACAGGTCGGCCGGAGGACGATGTATTGAATCGCGACGCAATTTGTGTGTTCCATCGTCATGAACAGGCTCTGAACCTTACAATTAACTGTCAGTTTTGCGTCGGATTCGAAAATCTAGAGTCACAGGAGATCGACCATAAGGTGCCCGAGGCAGCAATAGACCCTTGGAGACAGGTCGGCCGGAGGACGATGTATTGAATAGCGACGCGATTTGTGTGTTCCATCGTCATTAACAGGCTCTGAACGTTACAATTAACTGTCAGTTTTGCGTCGGATTCGAAAATCTAGACTCACAGGAGATCGACCATAAGGTGCCCGAGGCAGCAATAGACCCTTGGAGACAGGTCGGCCGGAGGACGATGTATTGAATCGCGACGCGATTTGTGT
Organism: Schistocerca nitens; assembly: GCF_023898315.1. Taxonomy (NCBI): domain Eukaryota; kingdom Metazoa; phylum Arthropoda; class Insecta; order Orthoptera; family Acrididae; genus Schistocerca; species Schistocerca nitens. The sequence goes on along the minus strand of NC_064615.1, from coordinate 1,196,022,628 downwards.
GTTCCATCGTCATTAACAGGCTCTGAACGTTACAATTAACTGTCAGTTTTGCGTCGGATTCGAAAATCTAGACTCACAGGAGATCGACCATAAGGTGCCCGAGGCAGCAATAGACCCTTGGAGACAGGTCGGCCGGAGGACGATGTATTGAATCGCGACGCAATTTGTGTGTTCCATCGTCATTAACAGGCTCTGAACGTTACAATTAACTATCAGTTTTGCGTCGGATTCGAAAATCTAGACTCACAGGAGAACGACCATAAGGTGCCCGAGGCAGCAATAGTCCCTTGGAGACAGGTCGGCCGGAGGACGATGTATTGAATCGCGACGCAATTTGTGTGTTCCATTGTCATTAAGAGGCTCTGAACCTTACGATTAACTGCCAGTTTTGCGTCGCATTCGAAAATCTAGACTCACAGGAGAACGACAATAAGGTGCCCGAGGCAGCAATAGACCCTTGGAGACAAGTCGGCTGGAGGACGATGTATTAAATCGCGACGCGATTTGTGTGTTCCATCGTCATTTACAGGCTCTGAACGTTACAATTAACTGTCAGTTTTGCGTCGGATTCGAAAATCTAGACTCACAGGAGAACGACCATAAGGTGCCCGAGGGAGCAATAGACCCTTGGAGACAGCCCGGCCGGAGGACGATGTATTGAATCGCGACGCGATTTGTGTGTTCCATCGTCATTAACAGGCTCTGAACGTTACAATTAACTGTCAGTTTTGCGTCGGATTCGAAAATCTAGACTCACAGGCGATCGACCATAAGGTGCCCGAGGCAGCAATAGACCCTTGGAGACAGGTCGGCCGGAGGACGATGTATTGAATCGCGACGCGATTTGTGTGTTCCATCGTCATTAACAGGCTCTGAACGTTACAATTAACTGTCAGTTTTGCGTCGGATTCGAAAATCTAGACTCACAGGAGATCGACCATAAGGTGCCCGAGGCAGCAATAGACCCTTGGAGACAGGTCGGCCGGAGGACGATGTATTGAATCGCGACGCAATTTGTGTGTTCCATCGTCATTAACAGGCTCTGAACGTTACAATTAACTATCAGTTTTGCGTCGGATTCGAAAATCTAGACTCACAGGAGAACGACCATAAGGTGCCCGAGGCAGCAATAGACCCTTGGAGACAGGTCGGCCGGAGGACGATGTATTGAATTGCGACGCAATTTGTGTGTTCCATTGTCATTAAGAGGCTCTGAACCTTACGATTAACTGCCAGTTTTGCGTCGCATTCGAAAATCTAGACTCACAGGAGAACGACAATAAGGTGCCCGAGGCAGCAATAGACCCTTGGAGACAAGTCGGCTGGAGGACGATGTATTAAATCGCGACGCGATTTGTGTGTTCCATTGTCATTTACAGGCTCTGAACGTTACAATTAACTGTCAGTTTTGCGTCGGATTCGAAAATCTAGACTCACAGGAGAACGACCATAAGGTGCCCGAGGGAGCAATAGACCCTTGGAGACAGGTCGGCCGGAGGACGATGTATTGAATCGCGACGCAATTTGTGTGTTCCATCGTCATGAACAGGCTCTGAACCATACAATTAACTGTCAGTTTTGTGTCGGATTCGAAAATCTAGAGTCACAGGAGATCGACCATAAGGTGCCCGAGGCAGCAATAGACCCTTGGAGACAGCCCGGCCGGAGGACGATGTATTGAATCGCGACGCGATTTGTGTGTTCCATCGTCATTAACAGGCTCTGAACGTTGCAATTAACTGTCAGTTTTGCGTCGGATTCGAAAATCTAGACTCACAGGAGATCGACCATAAGGTGCCCGAGGCAGCAATAGACCCTTGGAGACAGGTCGGCCGGAGGACGATGTATTGAATCGCGACGGGATTTGTGTGTTCCATCGTCATTAACAGGCTCTGAACGTTACAATTAACTGTCAGTTTTGCGTCGGATTCGAAAATCTAGACTCACAGGAGATCGACCATAAGGTGCCCGAGGCAGCAATAGACCCTTGGAGACAGGTCGGCCGGAGGACGATGTATTGAATCGCGACGCAATTTGTGTGTTCCATCGTCATTAAGAAGCTCTGAACCTTACAATTAACTGTCAGTTTTGCGTCGGATTCGAAAATCTAGACTCACAGAGGAACGACCATAAGATGCCCGAGGCAGCACTAGATCCTTGGAGACAAATCGGCTGGCGGACGATGTATTGAATCGCGACGCGATTTGTGTGTTCCATCGTCATTAACAGGCTCTGAACGTTACAATTAACTGTCAGTTTTGCGTCGGATTCGAAAATCTAGACTCACAGGAGAACGACCATAAGGTGCCCGAGGGAGCAATAGATCCTTGGAGACAGGTCGGCCGGAGGACGATGTATTGAATCGCGACGCAATTTGTGTGTTCCATCGTCATGAACGGGCTCTGAACCTTACAATTAACTGTCAGTTTTGCGTCGGATTCGAAAATCTAGAGTCACAGGAGATCGACCATAAGGTGCCCGAGGCAGCAATAGACCCTTGGAGACAGCCCGGCCGGAGGACGATGTATTGAATCGCGACGCGATTTGTGTGTTCCATCGTCATTAACAGGCTCTGAACGTTACAATTAACTGTCAGTTTTGCGTCGGATTCGAAAATCTAGACTCACAGGAGATCGACCTTAAGGTGCCCGAGGCAGCAATAGACCCTTGGAGACAGGTCGGCCGGAGGACGATGTATTGAATCGCGACGCGATTTGTGTGTTCCATCGTCATTAACAGGCTCTGAACGTTACAATTAACTGTCAGTTTTGCGTCGGATTCGAAAATCTAGACTCACAGGAGATCGACCATAAGGTGCCCGAGGCAGCAATAGACCCTTGGAGACAGGTCGGCCGGAGGACGATGTATTGAATCGCGACGCAATTTGTGTGTTCCATCGTCATTAACAGGCTCTGAACGTTACAATTAACTATCAGTTTTGCGTCGGATTCGAAAATCTAGACTCACAGGAGAACGACCATAAGGTGCCCGAGGCAGCAATAGACCCTTGGAGACAGGTCGGCCGGAGGACGATGTATTGAATCGCGACGCAATTTGTGTGTTCCATTGTCATTAAGAGGCTCTGAACCTTACGATTAACTGCCAGTTTTGCGTCGCATTCGAAAATCTAGACTCACAGGAGAACGACAATAAGGTGCCCGAGGCAGCAATAGACCCTTGGAGACAAGTCGGCTGGAGGACGATGTATTAAATCGCGACGCGATTTGTGTGTTCCATTGTCATTTACAGGCTCTGAACGTTACAATTAACTGTCAGTTTTGCGTCGGATTCGAAAATCTAGACTCACAGGAGAACGACCATAAGGTGCCCGAGGGAGCAATAGACCCTTGGAGACAGCCCGGCCGGAGGACGATGTATTGAATCGCGACGCGATTTGTGTGTTCCATCGTCATTAACAGGCTCTGAACGTTACAATTAACTGTCAGTTTTGCGTCGGATTCGAAAATCTAGACTAGACACCATAAGGTGCCCGAGGCAGCAATAGACCCTTGGAGACAGGTCGGCCGGAGGACGATGTATTGAATCGCGACGCGATTTGTGTGTTCCATCGTCATTAACAGGCTCTGAACGTTACAATTAACTGTCAGTTTTGCGTCGGATTCGAAAATCTAGACTCACAGGAGATCGACCATAAGGTGCCCGAGGCAGCAATAGACCCTTGGAGACAGGTCGGCCGGAGGACGATGTATTGAATCGCGACGCAATTTGTGTGTTCCATCGTCATTAACAGGCTCTGAACGTTACAATTAACTATCAGTTTTGCGTCGGATTCGAAAATCTTGACTCACAGGAGATCGAACATAAGGTGCCCGAGGCAGCAATAGACCCTTGGAGACAGGTCGGCCGGAGGACGATGTATTGAATCGCGACGCAATTTGTGTGTTCCATTGTCATTAAGAGGCTCTGAACCTTACGATTAACTGCCAGTTTTGCGTCGCATTCGAAAATCTAGACTCACAGGAGAACGACAATAAGGTGCCCGAGGCAGCAATAGACCCTTGGAGACAAGTCGGCTGGAGGACGATGTATTAAATCGCGACGCGATTTGTGTGTTCCATTGTCATTTACAGGCTCTGAACGTTACAATTAACTGTCAGTTTTGCGTCGGATTCGAAAATCTAGACTCACAGGAGAACGACCATAAGGTGCCCGAGGGAGCAATAGACCCTTGGAGACAGGTCGGCCGGAGGACGATGTATTGAATCGCGACGGGATTTGTGTGTTCCATCGTCATTAACAGGCTCTGAACGTTACAATTAACTGTCAGTTTTGCGTCGGATTCGAAAATCTAGACTCACAGGAGAACGACAATAAGGTGCCCGAGGCAGCAATAGACCCTTGGAGACAGGTCGGCCGGAGGACGATGTATTGAATCGCGACGCAATTTGTGTGTTCCATCGTCATTAACAGGCTCTGAACGTTACAATTAACTATCAGTTTTGCGTCGGATTCGAAAATCTAGACTCACAGGAGAACGACCATAAGGTGCCCGAGGCAGCAATAGACCCTTGGAGACAGGTCGGCCGGAGGACGATGTATTGAATCGCGACGAGATTTGTGTGTTCCATCGTCATTAACAGGCTCTGAACGTTACAATTAACTGTCAGTTTTGCGTCGGATTCGAAAATCTAGACTCACAGGAGATCGACCATAAGGTGCCCGAGGCAGCAATAGACCCTTGGAGACAGGTCGGCCGGAGGACGATGTATTGAATCGCGACGGGATTTGTGTGTTCCATCGTCATTAACAGGCTCTGAACGTTACAATTAACTGTCAGTTTTGCGTCGGATTCGAAAATCTAGACTCACAGGAGATCGACCATAAGGTGCCCGAGGCAGCAATAGACCCTTGGAGACAGGTCGGCCGGAGGACGATGTATTGAATCGCTACGCAATTTGTGTGTTCCATCGTCATTAAGAAGCTCTGAACCTTACAATTAACTGTCAGTTTTGCGTCGGATTCGAAAATCTAGACTCACAGAGGAACGACCATAAGATGCCCGAGGCAGCACTAGATCCTTGGAGACAAATCGGCTGGCGGACGATGTATTGAATCGCGACGCGATTTGTGTGTTCCATCGTCATTAACAGGCTCTGAACGTTACAATTAACTGTCAGTTTTGCGTCGGATTCGAAAATCTAGACTCACAGGAGAACGACCATAAGGTGCCCGAGGGAGCAATAGATCCTTGGAGACAGGTCGGCCGGAGGACGATGTATTGAATCGCGACGCAATTTGTGTGTTCCATCGTCATGAACAGGCTCTGAACCTTACAATTAACTGTCAGTTTTGCGTCGGATTCGAAAATCTAGAGTCACAGGAGATCGACCATAAGGTGCCCGAGGCAGCAATAGACCCTTGGAGACAGCCCGGCCGGAGGACGATGTATTGAATCTCGACGCGATTTGTGTGTTCCATCGTCATTAACAGGCTCTGAACGTTACAATTAACTGTCAGTTTTGCGTCGGATTCGAAAATCTAGACTCACAGGAGATCGACCATAAGGTGCCCGAGGCAGCAATAGACCCTTGGAGACAGGTCGGCCGGAGGACGATGTATTGAATCGCGACGCGATTTGTGTGTTCCATCGTCATTAACAGGCTCTGAACGTTACAATTAACTGTCAGTTTTGCGTCGGATTCGAAAATCTAGACTCACAGGAGATCGACCATAAGGTGCCCGAGGCAGCAATAGACCCTTGTAGACAGGTCGGCCGGAGGACGATGTATTGAATCGCGACGCAATTTGTGTGTTCCATCGTCATTAACAGGCTCTGAACGTTACAATTAACTATCAGTTTTGCGTCGGATTCGAAAATCTAGACTCACAGGAGAACGACCATAAGGTGCCCGAGGCAGCAATAGTCCCTTGGAGACAGGTCGGCCGGAGGACGATGTATTGAATCGCGACGCAATTTGTGTGTTCCATTGTCATTAAGAGGCTCTGAACCTTACGATTAACTGCCAGTTTTGCGTCGCATTCGAAAATCTAGACTCACAGGAGAACGACAATAAGGTGCCCGAGGCAGCAATAGACCCTTGGAGACAAGTCGGCTGGAGGACGATGTATTAAATCGCGACGCGATTTGTGTGTTCCATCGTCATTTACAGGCTCTGAACGTTACAATTAACTGTCAGTTTTGCGTCGGATTCGAAAATCTAGACTCACAGGAGAACGACCATAAGGTGCCCGAGGGAGCAATAGACCCTTGGAGACAGCCCGGCCGGAGGACGATGTATTGAATCGCGACGCGATTTGTGTGTTCCATCGTCATTAACAGGCTCTGAACGTTACAATTAACTGTCAGTTTTGCGTCGGATTCGAAAATCTAGACTCACAGGCGATCGACCATAAGGTGCCCGAGGCAGCAATAGACCCTTGGAGACAGGTCGGCCGGAGGACGATGTATTGAATCGCGACGCGATTTGTGTGTTCCATCGTCATTAACAGGCTCTGAACGTTACAATTAACTGTCAGTTTTGCGTCGGATTCGAAAATCTAGACTCACAGGAGATCGACCATAAGGTGCCCGAGGCAGCAATAGACCCTTGGAGACAGGTCGCCCGGAGGACGATGTATTGAATCGCGACGGGATTTGTGTGTTCCATCGTCATTAACAGGCTCTGAACGTTACAATTAACTGTCAGTTTTGCGTCGGATTCGAAAATCTAGACTCACAGGAGATCGACCATAAGGTGCCCGAGGCAGCAATAGACCCTTGGAGACAGGTCGGCCGGAGGACGATGTATTGAATCGCGACGCAATTTGTGTGTTCCATCGTCATTAAGAAGCTCTGAACCTTACAATTAACTGTCAGTTTTGCGTCGGATTCGAAAATCTAGACTCACAGAGGAACGACCATAAGATGCCCGAGGCAGCACTAGATCCTTGGAGACAAATCGGCTGGCGGACGATGTATTGAATCGCGACGCGATTTGTGTGTTCCATCGTCATTAACAGGCTCTGAACGTTACAATTAACTGTCAGTTTTGCGTCGGATTCGAAAATCTAGACTCACAGGAGAACGACCATAAGGTGCCCGAGGGAGCAATAGATCCTTGGAGACAGGTCGGCCGGAGGACGATGTATTGAATCGCGACGCAATTTGTGTGTTCCATCGTCATGAACAGGCTCTGAACCTTACAATTAACTGTCAGTTTTGCGTCGGATTCGAAAATCTAGAGTCACAGGAGATCGACCATAAGGTGCCCGAGGCAGCAATAGACCCTTGGAGACAGCCCGGCCGGAGGACGATGTATTGAATAGCGACGCGATTTGTGTGTTCCATCGTCATTAACAGGCTCTGAACGTTACAATTAACTGTCAATTTTGCGTCGGATTCGAAAATCTAGACTCACAGGAGATCGACCATAAGGTGCCCGAGGCAGCAATAGACCCTTGGAGACAGGTCGGCCGGAGGACGATGTATTGAATCGCGACGCAATTTGTGTGTTCCATCGTCATTAACAGGCTCTGAACGTTACAATTAACTGTCAGTTTTGCGTCGGATTCGAAAATCTAGACTCACAGGAGATCGACCATAAGGTGCCCGAGGCAGCAATAGACCCTTGGAGACAGGTCGGCCGGAGGACGATGTATTGAATCGCGACGCAATTTGTGTGTTCCATCGTCATTAACAGGCTCTGAACGTTACAATTAACTATCAGTTTTGCGTCGGATTCGAAAATCTAGACTCACAGGAGAACGACCATAAGGTGCCCGAGGCAGCAATAGTCCCTTGGAGACAGGTCGGCCGGAGGACGATGTATTGAATCGCGACGCAATTTGTGTGTTCCATTGTCATTAAGAGGCTCTGAACCTTACGATTAACTGCCAGTTTTGCGTCGCATTCGAAAATCTAGACTCACAGGAGAACGACAATAAGGTGCCCGAGGCAGCAATAGACCCTTGGAGACAAGTCGGCTGGAGGACGATGTATTAAATCGCGACGCGATTTGTGTGTTCCATCGTCATTTACAGGCTCTGAACGTTACAATTAACTGTCAGTTTTGCGTCGGATTCGAAAATCTAGACTCACAGGAGAACGACCATAAGGTGCCCGAGGGAGCAATAGACCCTTGGAGACAGCCCGAACGGAGGACGATGTATTGAATCGCGACGCGATTTGTGTGTTCCATCGTCATTAACAGGCTCTGAACGTTACAATTAACTGTCAGTTTTGCGTCGGATTCGAAAATCTAGACTCACAGGCGATCGACCATAAGGTGCCCGAGGCAGCAATAGACCCTTGGAGACAGGTCGGCCGGAGGACGATGTATTGAATCGCGACGCGATTTGTGTGTTCCATCGTCATTAACAGGCTCTGAACGTTACAATTAACTGTCAGTTTTGCGTCGGATTCGAAAATCTAGACTCACAGGAGATCGACCATAAGGTGCCCGAGGCAGCAATAGACCCTTGGAGACAGGTCGGCCGGAGGACGATGTATTGAATCGCGACGCAATTTGTGTGTTCCATCGTCATTAACAGGCTCTGAACGTTACAATTAACTATCAGTTTTGCGTCGGATTCGAAAATCTAGACTCACAGGAGAACGACCATAAGGTGCCCGAGGCAGCAATAGACCCTTGGAGACAGGTCGGCCGGAGGACGATGTATTGAATTGCGACGCAATTTGTGTGTTCCATTGTCATTAAGAGGCTCTGAACCTTACGATTAACTGCCAGTTTTGCGTCGCATTCGAAAATCTAGACTCACAGGAGAACGACAATAAGGTGCCCGAGGCAGCAATAGACCCTTGGAGACAAGTCGGCTGGAGGACGATGTATTAAATCGCGACGCGATTTGTGTGTTCCATTGTCATTTACAGGCTCTGAACGTTACAATTAACTGTCAGTTTTGCGTCGGATTCGAAAATCTAGACTCACAGGAGAACGACCATAAGGTGCCCGAGGGAGCAATAGACCCTTGGAGACAGGTCGGCCGGAGGACGATGTATTGAATCGCGACGCAATTTGTGTGTTCCATCGTCATGAACAGGCTCTGAACCATACAATTAACTGTCAGTTTTGTGTCGGATTCGAAAATCTAGAGTCACAGGAGATCGACCATAAGGTGCCCGAGGCAGCAATAGACCCTTGGAGACAGCCCGGCCGGAGGACGATGTATTGAATCGCGACGCGATTTGTGTGTTCCATCGTCATTAACAGGCTCTGAACGTTGCAATTAACTGTCAGTTTTGCGTCGGATTCGAAAATCTAGACTCACAGGAGATCGACCATAAGGTGCCCGAGGCAGCAATAGACCCTTGGAGACAGGTCGGCCGGAGGACGATGTATTGAATCGCGACGGGATTTGTGTGTTCCATCGTCATTAACAGGCTCTGAACGTTACAATTAACTGTCAGTTTTGCGTCGGATTCGAAAATCTAGACTCACAGGAGATCGACCATAAGGTGCCCGAGGCAGCAATAGACCCTTGGAGACAGGTCGGCCGGAGGACGATGTATTGAATCGCGACGCAATTTGTGTGTTCCATCGTCATTAACAGGCTCTGAACGTTACAATTAACTATCAGTTTTGCGTCGGATTCGAAAATCTAGACTCACAGGAGAACGACCATAAGGTGCCCGAGGCAGCAATAGACCCTTGGAGACAGGTCGGCCGGAGGACGATGTATTGAATCGCGACGGGATTTGTGTGTTCCATCGTCATTAACAGGCTCTGAACGTTACAATTAACTGTCAGTTTTGCGTCGGATTCGAAAATCTAGACTCACAGGAGATCGACCATAAGGTGCCCGAGGCAGCAATAGACCCTTGGAGACAGGTCGGCCGGAGGACGATGTATTGAATCGCGACGGGATTTGTGTGTTCCATCGTCATTAACAGGCTCTGAACGTTACAATTAACTGTCAGTTTTGCGTCGGATTCGAAAATCTAGACTCACAGGAGATCGACCATAAGGTGCCCGAGGCAGCAATAGACCCTTGGAGACAGGTCGGCCGGAGGACGATGTATTGAATCGCGACGCAATTTGTGTGTTCCATCGTCATTAAGAAGCTCTGAACCTTACAATTAACTGTCAGTTTTGCGTCGGATTCGAAAATCTAGACTCACAGAGGAACGACCATAAGATGCCCGAGGCAGCACTAGATCCTTGGAGACAAATCGGCTGGCGGACGATGTATTGAATCGCGACGCGATTTGTGTGTTCCATCGTCATTAACAGGCTCTGAACGTTACAATTAACTGTCAGTTTTGCGTCGGATTCGAAAATCTAGACTCACAGGAGAACGACCATAAGGTGCCCGAGGGAGCAATAGATCCTTGGAGACAGGTCGGCCGGAGGACGATGTATTGAATCGCGACGCAATTTGTGTGTTCCATCGTCATGAACGGGCTCTGAACCTTACAATTAACTGTCAGTTTTGCGTCGGATTCGAAAATCTAGAGTCACAGGAGATCGACCATAAGGTGCCCGAGGCAGCAATAGACCCTTGGAGACAGCCCGGCCGGAGGACGATGTATTGAATCGCGACGCGATTTGTGTGTTCCATCGTCATTAACAGGCTCTGAACGTTACAATTAACTGTCAGTTTTGCGTCGGATTCGAAAATCTAGACTCACAGGAGATCGACCATAAGGTGCCCGAGGCAGCAATAGACCCTTGGAGACAGGTCGGCCGGAGGACGATGTATTGAATCGCGACGCGATTTGTGTGTTCCATCGTCATTAACAGGCTCTGAACGTTACAATTAACTGTCAGTTTTGCGTCGGATTCGAAAATCTAGACTCACAGGAGATCGACCATAAGGTGCCCGAGGCAGCAATAGACCCTTGGAGACAGGTCGGCCGGAGGACGATGTATTGAATCGCGACGCAATTTGTGTGTTCCATCGTCATTAACACGCTCTGAACGTTACAATTAACTATCAGTTTTGCGTCGGATTCGAAAATCTAGACTCACAGGAGAACGACCATAAGGTGCCCGAGGCAGCAATAGACCCTTGGAGACAGGTCGGCCGGAGGACGATGTATTGAATCGCGACGCAATTTGTGTGTTCCATTGTCATTAAGAGGCTCTGAACCTTACGATTAACTGCCAGTTTTGCGTCGCATTCGAAAATCTAGACTCACAGGAGAACGACAATAAGGTGCCCGAGGCAGCAATAGACCCTTGGAGACAAGTCGGCTGGAGGACGATGTATTAAATCGCGACGCGATTTGTGTGTTCCATTGTCATTTAAAGGCTCTGAACGTTACAATTAACTGTCAGTTTTGCGTCGGATTCGAAAATCTAGACTCACAGGAGAACGACCATAAGGTGCCCGAGGGAGCAATAGACCCTTGGAGACAGCCCGGCCGGAGGACGATGTATTGAATCGCGACGCGATTTGTGTGTTCCATCGTCATTAACAGGCTCTGAACGTTACAATTAACTGTCAGTTTAGCGTCGGATTCGAAAATCTAGACTAGACACCATAAGGTGCCCGAGGCAGCAATAGACCCTTGGAGACAGGTCGGCCGGAGGACGATGTATTGAATCGCGACGCGATTTGTGTGTTCCATCGTCATTAACAGGCTCTGAACGTTACAATTAACTGTCAGTTTTGCGTCGGATTCGAAAATCTAGACTCACAGGAGATCGACCATAAGGTGCCCGAGGCAGCAATAGACCCTTGGAGACAGGTCGGCCGGAGGACGATGTATTGAATCGCGACGCAATTTGAGTGTTCCATCGTCATTAACAGGCTCTGAACGTTACAATTAACTATCAGTTTTGCGTCGGATTCGAAAATCTAGACTCACAGGAGATCGACCATAAGGTGCCCGAGGCAGCAATAGACCCTTGGAGACAGGTCGGCCGGAGGACGATGTATTGAATCGCGACGCAATTTGTGTGTTCCATTGTCATTAAGAGGCTCTGAACCTTACGATTAACTGCCAGTTTTGCGTCGCATTCGAAAATCTAGACTCACAGGAGAACGACAATAAGGTGCCCGAGGCAGCAATAGACCCTTGGAGACAAGTCGGCTGGAGGACGATGTATTAAATCGCGACGCGATTTGTGTGTTCCATTGTCATTTACAGGCTCTGAACGTTACAATTAACTGTCAGTTTTGCGTCGGATTCGAAAATCTAGACTCACAGGAGAACGACCATAAGGTGCCCGAGGGAGCAATAGACCCTTGGAGACAGGTCGGCCGGAGGACGATGTATTGAATCGCGACGGGATTTGTGTGTTCCATCGTCATTAACAGGCTCTGAACGTTACAATTAACTGTCAGTTTTGCGTCGGATTCGAAAATCTAGACTCACAGGAGAACGACAATAAGGTGCCCGAGGCAGCAATAGACCCTTGGAGACAGGTCGGCCTGAGGACGATGTATTGAATCGCGACGCAATTTGTGTGTTCCATCGTCATTAACAGGCTCTGAACGTTACAATTAACTATCAGTTTTGCGTCGGATTCGAAAATCTAGACTCACAGGAGAACGACCATAAGGTGCCCGAGGCAGCAATAGACCCTTGGAGACAGGTCGGCCGGAGGACGATGTATTGAATCGCGACGCAATTTGTGTGTTCCATCGTCATTAACAGGCTCTGAACGTTACAATTAACTGTCAGTTTTGCGTCGGATTCGAAAATCTAGACTCACAGGAGATCGACCATAAGGTGCCCGAGGCAGCAATAGACCCTTGGAGACAGGTCGGCCGGAGGACGATGTATTGAATCGCGACGGGATTTGTGTGTTCCATCGTCATTAACAGGCTCTGAACGTTACAATTAACTGTCAGTTTTGCGTCGGATTCGAAAATCTAGACTCACAGGAGATCGACCATAAGGTGCCCGAGGCAGCAATAGACCCTTGGAGACAGGTCGGCCGGAGGACGATGTATTGAATCGCTACGCAATTTGTGTGTTCCATCGTCATTAAGAAGCTCTGAACCTTACAATTAACTGTCAGTTTTGCGTCGGATTCGAAAATCTAGACTCACAGAGGAACGACCATAAGATGCCCGAGGCAGCACTAGATCCTTGGAGACAAATCGGCTGGCGGACGATGTATTGAATCGCGACGCGATTTGTGTGTTCCATCGTCATTAACAGGCTCTGAACGTTACAATTAACTGTCAGTTTTGCGTCGGATTCGAAAATCTAGACTCACAGGAGAACGACAATAAGGTGCCCGAGGCAGCAATAGACCCTTGGAGACAAGTCGGCTGGAGGACGATGTATTAAATCGCGACGCGATTTGTGTGTTCCATTGTCATTTACAGGCTCTGAACGTTACAATTAACTGTCAGTTTTGCGTCGGATTCGAAAATCTAGACTCACAGGAGAACGACCATAAGGTGCCCGAGGGAGCAATAGACCCTTGGAGACAGGTCGGCCGGAGGACGATGTATTGAATCGCGACGGGATTTGTGTGTTCCATCGTCATTAACAGGCTCTGAACGTTACAATTAACTGTCAGTTTTGCGTCGGATTCGAAAATCTAGACTCACAGGAGAACGACAATAAGGTGCCCGAGGCAGCAATAGACCCTTGGAGACAGGTCGGCCGGAGGACGATGTATTGAATCGCGACGCAATTTGTGTGTTCCATCGTCATTAACAGGCTCTGAACGTTACAATTAACTATCAGTTTTGCGTCGGATTCGAAAATCTAGACTCACAGGAGAACGACCATAAGGTGCCCGAGGCAGCAATAGACCCTTGGAGACAGGTCGGCCGGAGGACGATGTATTGAATCGCGACGAGATTTGTGTGTTCCATCGTCATTAACAGGCTCTGAACGTTACAATTAACTGTCAGTTTTGCGTCGGATTCGAAAATCTAGACTCACAGGAGATCGACCATAAGGTGCCCGAGGCAGCAATAGACCCTTGGAGACAGGTCGGCCGGAGGACGATGTATTGAATCGCGACGGGATTTGTGTGTTCCATCGTCATTAACAGGCTCTGAACGTTACAATTAACTGTCAGTTTTGCGTCGGATTCGAAAATCTAGACTCACAGGAGATCGACCATAAGGTGCCCGAGGCAGCAATAGACCCTTGGAGACAGGTCGGCCGGAGGACGATGTATTGAATCGCTACGCAATTTGTGTGTTCCATCGTCATTAAGAAGCTCTGAACCTTACAATTAACTGTCAGTTTTGCGTCGGATTCGAAAATCTAGACTCACAGAGGAACGACCATAAGATGCCCGAGGCAGCACTAGATCCTTGGAGACAAATCGGCTGGCGGACGATGTATTGAATCGCGACGCGATTTGTGTGTTCCATCGTCATTAACAGGCTCTGAACGTTACAATTAACTGTCAGTTTTGCGTCGGATTCGAAAATCTAGACTCACAGGAGAACGACCATAAGGTGCCCGAGGGAGCAATAGATCCTTGGAGACAGGTCGGCCGGAGGACGATGTATTGAATCGCGACGCAATTTGTGTGTTCCATCGTCATGAACAGGCTCTGAACCTTACAATTAACTGTCAGTTTTGCGTCGGATTCGAAAATCTAGAGTCACAGGAGATCGACCATAAGGTGCCCGAGGCAGCAATAGACCCTTGGAGACAGCCCGGCCGGAGGACGATGTATTGAATCTCGACGCGATTTGTGTGTTCCATCGTCATTAACAGGCTCTGAACGTTACAATTAACTGTCAGTTTTGCGTCGGATTCGAAAATCTAGACTCACAGGAGATCGACCATAAGGTGCCCGAGGCAGCAATAGACCCTTGGAGACAGGTCGGCCGGAGGACGATGTATTGAATCGCGACGCGATTTGTGTGTTCCATCGTCATTAACAGGCTCTGAACGTTACAATTAACTGTCAGTTTTGCGTCGGATTCGAAAATCTAGACTCACAGGAGATCGACCATAAGGTGCCCGAGGCAGCAATAGACCCTTGTAGACAGGTCGGCCGGAGGACGATGTATTGAATCGCGACGCAATTTGTGTGTTCCATCGTCATTAACAGGCTCTGAACGTTACAATTAACTATCAGTTTTGCGTCGGATTCGAAAATCTAGACTCACAGGAGAACGACCATAAGGTGCCCGAGGCAGCAATAGTCCCTTGGAGACAGGTCGGCCGGAGGACGATGTATTGAATCGCGACGCAATTTGTGTGTTCCATTGTCATTAAGAGGCTCTGAACCTTACGATTAACTGCCAGTTTTGCGTCGCATTCGAAAATCTAGACTCACAGGAGAACGACAATAAGGTGCCCGAGGCAGCAATAGACCCTTGGAGACAAGTCGGCTGGAGGACGATGTATTAAATCGCGACGCGATTTGTGTGTTCCATCGTCATTTACAGGCTCTGAACGTTACAATTAACTGTCAGTTTTGCGTCGGATTCGAAAATCTAGACTCACAGGAGAACGACCATAAGGTGCCCGAGGGAGCAATAGACCCTTGGAGACAGCCCGGCCGGAGGACGATGTATTGAATCGCGACGCGATTTGTGTGTTCCATCGTCATTAACAGGCTCTGAACGTTACAATTAACTGTCAGTTTTGCGTCGGATTCGAAAATCTAGACTCACAGGCGATCGACCATAAGGTGCCCGAGGCAGCAATAGACCCTTGGAGACAGGTCGGCCGGAGGACGATGTATTGAATCGCGACGCGATTTGTGTGTTCCATCGTCATTAACAGGCTCTGAACGTTACAATTAACTGTCAGTTTTGCGTCGGATTCGAAAATCTAGACTCACAGGAGATCGACCATAAGGTGCCCGAGGCAGCAATAGACCCTTGGAGACAGGTCGCCCGGAGGACGATGTATTGAATCGCGACGGGATTTGTGTGTTCCATCGTCATTAACAGGCTCTGAACGTTACAATTAACTGTCAGTTTTGCGTCGGATTCGAAAATCTAGACTCACAGGAGATCGACCATAAGGTGCCCGAGGCAGCAATAGACCCTTGGAGACAGGTCGGCCGGAGGACGATGTATTGAATCGCGACGCAATTTGTGTGTTCCATCGTCATTAAGAAGCTCTGAACCTTACAATTAACTGTCAGTTTTGCGTCGGATTCGAAAATCTAGACTCACAGAGGAACGACCATAAGATGCCCGAGGCAGCACTAGATCCTTGGAGACAAATCGGCTGGCGGACGATGTATTGAATCGCGACGCGATTTGTGTGTTCCATCGTCATTAACAGGCTCTGAACGTTACAATTAACTGTCAGTTTTGCGTCGGATTCGAAAATCTAGACTCACAGGAGAACGACCATAAGGTGCCCGAGGGAGCAATAGATCCTTGGAGACAGGTCGGCCGGAGGACGATGTATTGAATCGCGACGCAATTTGTGTGTTCCATCGTCATGAACAGGCTCTGAACCTTACAATTAACTGTCAGTTTTGCGTCGGATTCGAAAATCTAGAGTCACAGGAGATCGACCATAAGGTGCCCGAGGCAGCAATAGACCCTTGGAGACAGCCCGGCCGGAGGACGATGTATTGAATAGCGACGCGATTTGTGTGTTCCATCGTCATTAACAGGCTCTGAACGTTACAATTAACTGTCAATTTTGCGTCGGATTCGAAAATCTAGACTCACAGGAGATCGACCATAAGGTGCCCGAGGCAGCAATAGACCCTTGGAGACAGGTCGGCCGGAGGACGATGTATTGAATCGCGACGCAATTTGTGTGTTCCATCGTCATTAACAGGCTCTGAACGTTACAATTAACTGTCAGTTTTGCGTCGGATTCGAAAATCTAGACTCACAGGAGATCGACCATAAGGTGCCCGAGGCAGCAATAGACCCTTGGAGACAGGTCGGCCGGAGGACGATGTATTGAATCGCGACGCAATTTGTGTGTTCCATCGTCATTAACAGGCTCTGAACGTTACAATTAACTATCAGTTTTGCGTCGGATTCGAAAATCTAGACTCACAGGAGAACGACCATAAGGTGCCCGAGGCAGCAATAGTCCCTTGGAGACAGGTCGGCCGGAGGACGATGTATTGAATCGCGACGCAATTTGTGTGTTCCATTGTCATTAAGAGGCTCTGAACCTTACGATTAACTGCCAGTTTTGCGTCGCATTCGAAAATCTAGACTCACAGGAGAACGACAATAAGGTGCCCGAGGCAGCAATAGACCCTTGGAGACAAGTCGGCTGGAGGACGATGTATTAAATCGCGACGCGATTTGTGTGTTCCATCGTCATTTACAGGCTCTGAACGTTACAATTAACTGTCAGTTTTGCGTCGGATTCGAAAATCTAGACTCACAGGAGAACGACCATAAGGTGCCCGAGGGAGCAATAGACCCTTGGAGACAGCCCGAACGGAGGACGATGTATTGAATCGCGACGCGATTTGTGTGTTCCATCGTCATTAACAGGCTCTGAACGTTACAATTAACTGTCAGTTTTGCGTCGGATTCGAAAATCTAGACTCACAGGCGATCGACCATAAGGTGCCCGAGGCAGCAATAGACCCTTGGAGACAGGTCGGCCGGAGGACGATGTATTGAATCGCGACGCGATTTGTGTGTTCCATCGTCATTAACAGGCTCTGAACGTTACAATTAACTGTCAGTTTTGCGTCGGATTCGAAAATCTAGACTCACAGGAGATCGACCATAAGGTGCCCGAGGCAGCAATAGACCCTTGGAGACAGGTCGGCCGGAGGACGATGTATTGAATCGCGACGCAATTTGTGTGTTCCATCGTCATTAACAGGCTCTGAACGTTACAATTAACTATCAGTTTTGCGTCGGATTCGAAAATCTAGACTCACAGGAGAACGACCATAAGGTGCCCGAGGCAGCAATAGACCCTTGGAGACAGGTCGGCCGGAGGACGATGTATTGAATTGCGACGCAATTTGTGTGTTCCATTGTCATTAAGAGGCTCTGAACCTTACGATTAACTGCCAGTTTTGCGTCGCATTCGAAAATCTAGACTCACAGGAGAACGACAATAAGGTGCCCGAGGCAGCAATAGACCCTTGGAGACAAGTCGGCTGGAGGACGATGTATTAAATCGCGACGCGATTTGTGTGTTCCATTGTCATTTACAGGCTCTGAACGTTACAATTAACTGTCAGTTTTGCGTCGGATTCGAAAATCTAGACTCACAGGAGAACGACCATAAGGTGCCCGAGGGAGCAATAGACCCTTGGAGACAGGTCGGCCGGAGGACGATGTATTGAATCGCGACGCAATTTGTGTGTTCCATCGTCATGAACAGGCTCTGAACCATACAATTAACTGTCAGTTTTGTGTCGGATTCGAAAATCTAGAGTCACAGGAGATCGACCATAAGGTGCCCGAGGCAGCAATAGACCCTTGGAGACAGCCCGGCCGGAGGACGATGTATTGAATCGCGACGCGATTTGTGTGTTCCATCGTCATTAACAGGCTCTGAACGTTGCAATTAACTGTCAGTTTTGCGTCGGATTCGAAAATCTAGACTCACAGGAGATCGACCATAAGGTGCCCGAGGCAGCAATAGACCCTTGGAGACAGGTCGGCCGGAGGACGATGTATTGAATCGCGACGGGATTTGTGTGTTCCATCGTCATTAACAGGCTCTGAACGTTACAATTAACTGTCAGTTTTGCGTCGGATTCGAAAATCTAGACTCACAGGAGATCGACCATAAGGTGCCCGAGGCAGCAATAGACCCTTGGAGACAGGTCGGCCGGAGGACGATGTATTGAATCGCGACGCAATTTGTGTGTTCCATCGTCATTAACAGGCTCTGAACGTTACAATTAACTATCAGTTTTGCGTCGGATTCGAAAATCTAGACTCACAGGAGAACGACCATAAGGTGCCCGAGGCAGCAATAGACCCTTGGAGACAGGTCGGCCGGAGGACGATGTATTGAATCGCGACGGGATTTGTGTGTTCCATCGTCATTAACAGGCTCTGAACGTTACAATTAACTGTCAGTTTTGCGTCGGATTCGAAAATCTAGACTCACAGGAGATCGACCATAAGGTGCCCGAGGCAGCAATAGACCCTTGGAGACAGGTCGGCCGGAGGACGATGTATTGAATCGCGACGGGATTTGTGTGTTCCATCGTCATTAACAGGCTCTGAACGTTACAATTAACTGTCAGTTTTGCGTCGGATTCGAAAATCTAGACTCACAGGAGATCGACCATAAGGTGCCCGAGGCAGCAATAGACCCTTGGAGACAGGTCGGCCGGAGGACGATGTATTGAATCGCGACGCAATTTGTGTGTTCCATCGTCATTAAGAAGCTCTGAACCTTACAATTAACTGTCAGTTTTGCGTCGGATTCGAAAATCTAGACTCACAGAGGAACGACCATAAGATGCCCGAGGCAGCACTAGATCCTTGGAGACAAATCGGCTGGCGGACGATGTATTGAATCGCGACGCGATTTGTGTGTTCCATCGTCATTAACAGGCTCTGAACGTTACAATTAACTGTCAGTTTTGCGTCGGATTCGAAAATCTAGACTCACAGGAGAACGACCATAAGGTGCCCGAGGGAGCAATAGATCCTTGGAGACAGGTCGGCCGGAGGACGATGTATTGAATCGCGACGCAATTTGTGTGTTCCATCGTCATGAACGGGCTCTGAACCTTACAATTAACTGTCAGTTTTGCGTCGGATTCGAAAATCTAGAGTCACAGGAGATCGACCATAAGGTGCCCGAGGCAGCAATAGACCCTTGGAGACAGCCCGGCCGGAGGACGATGTATTGAATCGCGACGCGATTTGTGTGTTCCATCGTCATTAACAGGCTCTGAACGTTACAATTAACTGTCAGTTTTGCGTCGGATTCGAAAATCTAGACTCACAGGAGATCGACCATAAGGTGCCCGAGGCAGCAATAGACCCTTGGAGACAGGTCGGCCGGAGGACGATGTATTGAATCGCGACGCGATTTGTGTGTTCCATCGTCATTAACAGGCTCTGAACGTTACAATTAACTGTCAGTTTTGCGTCGGATTCGAAAATCTAGACTCACAGGAGATCGACCATAAGGTGCCCGAGGCAGCAATAGACCCTTGGAGACAGGTCGGCCGGAGGACGATGTATTGAATCGCGACGCAATTTGTGTGTTCCATCGTCATTAACACGCTCTGAACGTTACAATTAACTATCAGTTTTGCGTCGGATTCGAAAATCTAGACTCACAGGAGAACGACCATAAGGTGCCCGAGGCAGCAATAGACCCTTGGAGACAGGTCGGCCGGAGGACGATGTATTGAATCGCGACGCAATTTGTGTGTTCCATTGTCATTAAGAGGCTCTGAACCTTACGATTAACTGCCAGTTTTGCGTCGCATTCGAAAATCTAGACTCACAGGAGAACGACAATAAGGTGCCCGAGGCAGCAATAGACCCTTGGAGACAAGTCGGCTGGAGGACGATGTATTAAATCGCGACGCGATTTGTGTGTTCCATTGTCATTTAAAGGCTCTGAACGTTACAATTAACTGTCAGTTTTGCGTCGGATTCGAAAATCTAGACTCACAGGAGAACGACCATAAGGTGCCCGAGGGAGCAATAGACCCTTGGAGACAGCCCGGCCGGAGGACGATGTATTGAATCGCGACGCGATTTGTGTGTTCCATCGTCATTAACAGGCTCTGAACGTTACAATTAACTGTCAGTTTAGCGTCGGATTCGAAAATCTAGACTAGACACCATAAGGTGCCCGAGGCAGCAATAGACCCTTGGAGACAGGTCGGCCGGAGGACGATGTATTGAATCGCGACGCGATTTGTGTGTTCCATCGTCATTAACAGGCTCTGAACGTTACAATTAACTGTCAGTTTTGCGTCGGATTCGAAAATCTAGACTCACAGGAGATCGACCATAAGGTGCCCGAGGCAGCAATAGACCCTTGGAGACAGGTCGGCCGGAGGACGATGTATTGAATCGCGACGCAATTTGAGTGTTCCATCGTCATTAACAGGCTCTGAACGTTACAATTAACTATCAGTTTTGCGTCGGATTCGAAAATCTAGACTCACAGGAGATCGACCATAAGGTGCCCGAGGCAGCAATAGACCCTTGGAGACAGGTCGGCCGGAGGACGATGTATTGAATCGCGACGCAATTTGTGTGTTCCATTGTCATTAAGAGGCTCTGAACCTTACGATTAACTGCCAGTTTTGCGTCGCATTCGAAAATCTAGACTCACAGGAGAACGACAATAAGGTGCCCGAGGCAGCAATAGACCCTTGGAGACAAGTCGGCTGGAGGACGATGTATTAAATCGCGACGCGATTTGTGTGTTCCATTGTCATTTACAGGCTCTGAACGTTACAATTAACTGTCAGTTTTGCGTCGGATTCGAAAATCTAGACTCACAGGAGAACGACCATAAGGTGCCCGAGGGAGCAATAGACCCTTGGAGACAGGTCGGCCGGAGGACGATGTATTGAATCGCGACGGGATTTGTGTGTTCCATCGTCATTAACAGGCTCTGAACGTTACAATTAACTGTCAGTTTTGCGTCGGATTCGAAAATCTAGACTCACAGGAGAACGACAATAAGGTGCCCGAGGCAGCAATAGACCCTTGGAGACAGGTCGGCCTGAGGACGATGTATTGAATCGCGACGCAATTTGTGTGTTCCATCGTCATTAACAGGCTCTGAACGTTACAATTAACTATCAGTTTTGCGTCGGATTCGAAAATCTAGACTCACAGGAGAACGACCATAAGGTGCCCGAGGCAGCAATAGACCCTTGGAGACAGGTCGGCCGGAGGACGATGTATTGAATCGCGACGCAATTTGTGTGTTCCATCGTCATTAACAGGCTCTGAACGTTACAATTAACTGTCAGTTTTGCGTCGGATTCGAAAATCTAGACTCACAGGAGATCGACCATAAGGTGCCCGAGGCAGCAATAGACCCTTGGAGACAGGTCGGCCGGAGGACGATGTATTGAATCGCGACGGGATTTGTGTGTTCCATCGTCATTAACAGGCTCTGAACGTTACAATTAACTGTCAGTTTTGCGTCGGATTCGAAAATCTAGACTCACAGGAGATCGACCATAAGGTGCCCGAGGCAGCAATAGACCCTTGGAGACAGGTCGGCCGGAGGACGATGTATTGAATCGCGACGCAATTTGTGTGTTCCATCGTCATTAAGAAGCTCTGAACCTTACAATTAACTGTCAGTTTTGCGTCGGATTCGAAAATCTAGACTCACAGAGGAACGACCATAAGATGCCCGAGGCAGCACTAGATCCTTGGAGACAAATCGGCTGGCGGACGATGTATTGAATCGCGACGCGATTTGTGTGTTCCATCGTCATTAACAGGCTCTGAACGTTACAATTAACTGTCAGTTTTGCGTCGGATTCGAAAATCTAGACTCACAGGAGAACGACCATAAGGTGCCCGAGGGAGCAATAGATCCTTGGAGACAGGTCGGCCGGAGGACGATGTATTGAATCGCGACGCAATTTGTGTGTTCCATCGTCATGAACAGGCTCTGAACCTTACAATTAACTGTCAGTTTTGCGTCGGATTCGAAAATCTAGAGTCACAGGAGATCGACCATAAGGTGCCCGAGGCAGCAATAGACCCTTGGAGACAGCCCGGCCGGAGGACGATGTATTGAATCTCGACGCGATTTGTGTGTTCCATCGTCATGAACAGGCTCTGAACGTTACAATTAACTGTCAGTTTTGCGTCGGATTCGAAAATCTAGACTCACAGGAGATCGACCATAAGGTGCCCGAGGCAGCAATAGACCCTTGGAGACAGGTCGGCCGGAGGACGATGTATTGAATCGCGACGCGATTTGTGTGTTCCATCGTCATTAACAGGCTCTGAACGTTACAATTAACTGTCAGTTTTGCGTCGGATTCGAAAATCTAGACTCACAGGAGATCGACCATAAGGTGCCCGAGGCAGCAATAGACCCTTGTAGACAGGTCGGCCGGAGGACGATGTATTGAATCGCGACGCAATTTGTGTGTTCCATCGTCATTAACAGGCTCTGAACGTTACAATTAACTATCAGTTTTGCGTCGGATTCGAAAATCTAGACTCACAGGAGAACGACCATAAGGTGCCCGAGGCAGCAATAGTCCCTTGGAGACAGGTCGGCCGGAGGACGATGTATTGAATCGCGACGCAATTTGTGTGTTCCATTGTCATTAAGAGGCTCTGAACCTTACGATTAACCGCCAGTTTTGCGTCGCATTCGAAAATCTAGACTCACAGGAGAACGACAATAAGGTGCCCGAGGCAGCAATAGACCCTTGGAGACAAGTCGGCTGGAGGACGATGTATTAAATCGCGACGCGATTTGTGTGTTCCATCGTCATTTACAGGCTCTGAACGTTACAATTAACTGTCAGTTTTGCGTCGGATTCGAAAATCTAGACTCACAGGAGAACGACCATAAGGTGCCCGAGGGAGCAATAGACCCTTGGAGACAGCCCGGCCGGAGGACGATGTATTGAATCGCGACGCGATTTGTGTGTTCCATCGTCATTAACAGGCTCTGAACGTTACAATTAACTGTCAGTTTTGCGTCGGATTCGAAAATCTAGACTCACAGGCGATCGACCATAAGGTGCCCGAGGCAGCAATAGACCCTTGGAGACAGGTCGGCCGGAGGACGATGTATTGAATCGCGACGCGATTTGTGTGTTCCATCGTCATTAACAGGCTCTGAACGTTACAATTAACTGTCAGTTTTGCGTCGGATTCGAAAATCTAGACTCACAGGAGATCGACCATAAGGTGCCCGAGGCAGCAATAGACCCTTGGAGACAGGTCGGCCGGAGGACGATGTATTGAATCGCGACGCAATTTGTGTGTTCCATCGTCATTAACAGGCTCTGAACGTTACAATTAACTATCAGTTTTGCGTCGGATTCGAAAATCTAGACTCACAGGAGAACGACCATAAGGTGCCCGAGGCAGCAATAGTCCCTTGGAGACAGGTCGGCCGGAGGACGATGTATTGAATCGCGACGCAATTTGTGTGTTCCATTGTCATTAAGAGGCTCTGAACCTTACGATTAACTGCCAGTTTTGCGTCGCATTCGAAAATCTAGACTCACAGGAGAACGACAATAAGGTGCCCGAGGCAGCAATAGACCCTTGGAGACAAGTCGGCTGGAGGACGATGTATTAAATCGCGACGCGATTTGTGTGTTTCATCGTCATTTACAGGCTCTGAACGTTACAATTAACTGTCAGTTTTGCGTCGGATTCGAAAATCTAGAGTCACAGGAGAACGACCATAAGGTGCCCGAGGGAGCAATAGACCCTTGGAGACAGCCCGGCCGGAGGACGATGTATTGAATCGCGACGCGATTTGTGTGTTCCATCGTCATTAACAGGCTCTGAACGTTACAATTAACTGTCAGTTTTGCGTCGGATTCGAAAATCTAGACTCACAGGAGATCGACCATAAGGTGCCCGAGGGAGCAATAGACCCTTGGAGACAGGTCGGCCGGAGGACGATGTATTGAATCGCGACGCGATTTGTGTGTTCCATCGTCATTAACAGGCTCTGAACGTTACAATTAACTGTCAGTTTTGCGTCGGATTCGAAAATCTAGACTCACAGGAGATCGACCATAAGGTGCCCGAGGCAGCAATAGACCCTTGGAGACAGGTCGGCCGGAGGACGATGTATTGAATCGCGACGCAATTTGTGTGTTCCATCGTCATTAACAGGCTCTGAACGTTACAATTAACTATCAGTTTTGCGTCGGATTCGAAAATCTAGACTCACAGGAGAACGACCATAAGGTGCCCGAGGCAGCAATAGTCCCTTGGAGACAGGTCGGCCGGAGGACGATGTATTGAATCGCGACGCAATTTGTGTGTTCCATTGTCATTAAGAGGCTCTGAACCTTACGATTAACTGCCAGTTTTGCGTCGTATTCGAAAATCTAGACTCACAGGAGAACGACAATAACGTGCCCGAGGCAGCAATAGACCCTTAGAGACAAGTCGGCTGGAGGACGATGTATTAAATCGCGACGCGATTTGTGTGTTCCATCGTCATTTACAGGCTCTGAACGTTACAATTAACTGTCAGTTTTGCGTCGGATTCGAAAATCTAGACTCACAGGAGAACGACCATAAGGTGCCCGAGGGAGCAATAGACCCTTGGAGACAGCCCGGCCGGAGGACGATGTATTGAATCGCGACGCGATTTGTGTGTTCCATCGTCATTAACAGGCTCTGAACGTTACAATTAACTGTCAGTTTTGCGTCGGATTCGAAAATCTAGACTCACAGGCGATCGACCATAAGGTGCCCGAGGCAGCAATAGACCCTTGGAGACAGGTCGGCCGGAGGACGATGTATTGAATCGCGACGCGATTTGTGTGTTCCATCGTCATTAACAGGCTCTGAACGTTACAATTAACTGTAAGTTTTGCGTCGGATTCGAAAATCTAGACTCACAGGAGATCGACCATAAGGTGCCCGAGGCAGCAATAGACCCTTGGAGACAGGTCGGCCGGAGGACGATGTATTGAATCGCGACGCAATTTGTGTTCCATCGTCATTAACAGGCTCTGAACGTTACAATTAACTATCAGTTTTGCGTCGGATTCGAAAATCTAGACTCACAGGAGAACGACCATAAGGTGCCCGAGGCAGCAATAGACCCTTGGAGACAGGTCGGCCGGAGGACGATGTATTGAATCGCGACGCAATTTGTGTGTTCCATTGTCATTAAGAGGCTCTGAACCTTACGATTAACTGCCAGTTTTGCGTCGCATTCGAAAATCTAGACTCACAGGAGAACGACAATAAGGTGCCCGAGGCAGCAATAGACCCTTGGAGACAAGTCGGCTGGAGGACGATGTATTAAATCGCGACGCGATTTGTGTGTTCCATTGTCATTTACAGGCTCTGAACGTTACAATTAACTGTCAGTTTTGCGTCGGATTCGAAAATCTAGACTCACAGGAGAACGACCATAAGGTGCCCGAGGGAGCAATAGACCCTTGGAGACAGGTCGGCCGGAGGACGATGTATTGAATCGCGACGCAATTTGTGTGTTCCATCGTCATGAACAGGCTCTGAACCATACAATTAACTGTCAGTTTTGCGTCGGATTCGAAAATCTAGAGTCACAGGAGATCGACCATAAGGTGCCCGAGGCAGCAATAGGCCCTTGGAGACAGCCCGGCCGGAGGACGATGTATTGAATCGCGACGCGATTTGTGTGTTCCATCGTCATTAACAGGCTCTGAACGTTGCAATTAACTGTCAGTTTTGCGTCGGATTCGAAAATCTAGACTCACAGGAGATCGACCATAAGGTGCCCGAGGCAGCAATAGACCCTTGGAGACAGGTCGGCCGGAGGACGATGTATTGAATCGCGACGGGATTTGTGTGTTCCATCGTCATTAACAGGCTCTGAACGTTACAATTAACTGTCAGTTTTGCGTCGGATTCGAAAATCTAGACTCACAGGAGATCGACCATAAGGTGCCCGAGGCAGCAATAGACCCTTGGAGACAGGTCGGCCGGAGGACGATGTATTGAATCGCGACGCAATTTGTGTGTTCCATCGTCATTAACAGGCTCTGAACGTTACAATTAACTATCAGTTTTACGTCGGATTCGAAAATCTAGACTCACAGGAGAACGACCATAAGGTGCCCGAGGCAGCAATAGACCCTTGGAGACAGGTCGGCCGGAGGACGATGTATTGAATCGCGACGGGATTTGTGTGTTCCATCGTCATTAACAGGCTCTGAACGTTACAATTAACTGTCAGTTTTGCGTCGGATTCGAAAATCTAGACTCACAGGAGATCGACCATAAGGTGCCCGAGGCAGCAATAGACCCTTGGAGACAGGTCGGCCGGAGGACGATGTATTGAATCGCGACGGGATTTGTGTGTTCCATCGTCATT
Organism: Schistocerca nitens; assembly: GCF_023898315.1. NCBI lineage: Eukaryota > Metazoa > Arthropoda > Insecta > Orthoptera > Acrididae > Schistocerca > Schistocerca nitens. The sequence continues at coordinate 1,195,995,780 of NC_064615.1, read as the reverse complement.
AACAGGCTCTGAACGTTACAATTAACTGTCAGTTTTGCGTCGGATTCGAAAATCTAGACTCACAGGAGATCGACCATAAGGTGCCCGAGGCAGCAATAGACCCTTGGAGACAGGTCGGCCGGAGGACGATGTATTGAATCGCGACGCAATTTGTGTGTTCCATCGTCATTAAGAAGCTCTGAACCTTACAATTAACTGTAAGTTTTGCGTCGGATTCGAAAATCTAGACTCACAGAGGAACGACCATAAGATGCCCGAGGCAGCACTAGATCCTTGGAGACAAATCGGCTGGAGGACGATGTATTGAATCGCGACGCGATTTGTGTGTTCCATCGTCATTAACAGGCTCTGAACGTTACAATTAACTGTCAGTTTTGCGTCGGATTCGAAAATCTAGACTCACAGGAGAACGACCATAAGGTGCCCGAGGCAGCAATAGACCCTTGGAGACAGGTCGGCCGGAGGACGATGTATTGAATCGCGACGCGATTTGTGTGTTCCATCGTCATTAACAGGCTCTGAACGTTGCAATTAACTGTCAGTTTTGCGTCGGATTCGAAAATCTAGACTCACAGGAGAACGACCATAAGGTGCCCGAGGCAGCAATAGACCCTTGGAGACAGGTCGGCCGGAGGACGATGTATTGAATCGCGACGGGATTTGTGTGTTCCATCGTCATTAACAGGCTCTGAACGTTACAATTAACTATCAGTTTTGCGTCGGATTCGAAAATCTAGACTCACAGGAGAACGACCATAAGGTGCCCGAGGCAACAATAGACCCTTGGAGACAGGTCGGCCGGAGGACGATGTATTGAATCGCGACGCAATTTGTGTGTTCCATTGTCATTAAGAGGCTCTGAACCTTACAATTAACTGTCAGTTTTGCGTCTAGACTCACAGGAGAACGACCATAAGGTGCCCGAGGCAGCAATAGACCCTTGGAGACAGGTCGGCCGGAGGACGATGTATTGAATCGCGACGGGATTTGTGTGTTCCATCGTCATTAACAGGCTCTGAACCTTACAATTAACTGTCAGTTTTGCGTCGGATTCGAAAATCTAGACTCACAGGAGATCGACCATAAGGTGCCCGAGGCAGCAATAGACCCTTGGAGACAGGTCGGCCGGAGGACGATGTATTGAATCGCGACGCGATTTGTGTGTTCCATCGTCATTAACAGGCTCTGAACGTTGCAATTAACTGTCAGTTTTGCGTCGGATTCGAAAATCTAGACTCACAGGAGAACGACCATAAGGTGCCCGAGGCAGCAATAGACCCTTGGAGACAGGTCGGCCGGAGGACGATGTATTGAATCGCGACGGGATTTGTGTGTTCCATCGTCATTAACAGGCTCTGAACGTTACAATTAACTATCAGTTTTGCGTCGGATTCGAAAATCTAGACTCACAGGAGAACGACCATAAGGTGCCCGAGGGAGCAATAGACCCTTGGAGACAGGTCGGCCGGAGGACGATGTATTGAATCGCGACGCAATTTGTGTGTTCCATCGTCATGAACAGGCTCTGAACCTTACAATTAACTGTCAGTTTTGCGTCGGATTCGAAAATCTAGAGTCACAGGAGATCGACCACAAGGTGCCCGAGGGAGCAATAGACCCTTGGAGACAGGTCGGCCGGAGGACGATGTATTGAATCGCGACGCAATTTGTGTGTTCCATCGTCATGAACAGGCTCTGAACCTTACAATTAACTGTCAGTTTTGCGTCGGATTCGAAAATCTAGAGTCACAGGAGATCGACCATAAGGTGCCCGAGGCAGCAATAGACCCTCGGAGACAGCCCGGCCGGAGGACGATGTATTGAATCGCGACGCGATTTGTGTGTTCCATCGTCATTAACAGGCTCTGAACGTTACAATTAACTGTCAGTTTTGCGTCGGATTCGAAAATCTAGACTCACAGGAGATCGACCATAAGGTGCCCGAGGCAGCAATAGACCCTTGGAGACAGGTCGGCCGGAGGACGATGTATTGAATCGCGACGGGATTTGTGTGTTCCATCGTCATTAACAGGCTCTGAACCTTACAATTAACTGTCAGTTTTGCGTCGGATTCGAAAATCTAGACTCACAGGAGATCGACCATAAGGTGCCCGAGGCAGCAATAGACCCTTGGAGACAGGTCGGCCGGAGGACGATGTATTGAATCGCGACGCAATTTGTGTGTTCCATTGTCATTAAGAGGCTCTGAACCTTACGATTAACTGCCAGTTTTGCGTCGCATTCGAAAATCTAGACTCACAGGAGAACGACAATAAGGTGGCCGAGGCAGCACTAGACCCTTGGAGACAAGTCGGCTGGAGGACGATGTATTGAATCGCGACGCGATTTGTGTGTTCCATTGTCATTTACAGGCTCTGAACTTTACAATTAACTGTCAGGTTTGCGTCGGATTCGAAAATCTAGACTCACAGGAGATAGACCATAAGGTGCCCGAGGCAGCAATAGACCCTTGGAGACAGGTCGGCCGGAGGACGATGTATTGAATCGCGACGCAATTTGTGTGTTCCATTATCATTAAGAGGCTCTGAACCTTACAATTAACTGTCAGTTTTGCGTCGGATTCGAAAATCTAGACTCACAGGAGATCGACCATAAGGTGCCCGAGGCAGCACTAGACCCTTGGAGACAAGTCGGCTGGAGGACGATGTATTGAATCGCGATGCGATTTGTGTGTTCCATTGTCATTTACAGGCTCTGAACGTTACAATTAACTGTCAGGTTTGCGTCGGATTGGAAAATCTAGACTCACAGGAGATCGACCATAAGGTGCCCGAGGCAGCAATAGACCCTTGGAGACAGGTCGGCCGGAGGACGATGTACTGAATCGCGACGCAATTTGTGTGTTCCATTATCATTAAGAGGCTCTGAACCTTACAATTAACTATCAGTTTTGCGTCGGATTCGAAAATCTAGACTCACAGATGAACGACCATAAGGTGCCCGAGGGAGCAATAGACCCTTGGAGACAGGTCGGCCGGAGGACGATGTATTGAATCGCGACGCAATTTGTGTGTTCCATCGTCATGAACAGGCTCTGAACCTTACAATTAACTGTCAGTTTTGCGTCGGATTCGAAAATCTAGAGTCACAGGAGATCGACCATAAGGTGCCCGAGGCAGCAATAGACCCTTGGAGACAGGTCGGCCGGAGGACGATGTATTGAATCGCGACGCGATTTGTGTGTTCCATCGTCATTAACAGGCTCTGAACGTTACAATTAACTGTCAGTTTTGCGTCGGATTCGAAAATCTAGACTCACAGGAGATCGACCATCAGGTGCCCGAGGCAGCAATAGACCCTTGGAGACAGGTCGGCCGGAGGACGATGTATTGAATCGCGACGGGATTTGTGTGTTCCATCGTCATTAACAGGCTCTGAACGTTACAATTAACTGTCAGTTTTGCGTCGGATTCGAAAATCTAGACTCACAGGAGATCGACCATAAGGTGCCCGAGGCAGCAATAGATCCTTGGAGACAGGTCGGCCGGAGGACGATGTATTGAATCGCGACGGGATTTGTGTGTTCCATCGTCATTAACAGGCTCTGAACGTTACAATTAACTCTCAGTTTTGCGTCGGATTCGAAAATCTAGAATCACAGGAGGTCGACCATAAGGTGCCCGAGGCAGCAATAGACTCTTGGAGACAGGTCGGCCGGAGGACGATGTATTGAATCGCGACGCAATTTGTGTGTTCCATCGTCATTAACAGGCTCTGAACGTTACAATTAACTGTCAGTTTTGCGTCGGATTCGAAAATCTAGACTCACAGGAGAACGACCATAAGGTGCCCGAGGGAGCAATAGACCCTTGGAGACAGGTCGGCCGGAGGACGATGTATTGAATCGCGACGCAATTTGTGTGTTCCATCGTCATGAACAGGCTCTGAACGTTACAATTAACTGTCAGTTTTGCGTCGGATTCGAAAATCTAGACTCACAGGAGATCGACCATAAGGTGCCCGAGGCAGCAATAGACCCTTGGAGACAGGTCGGCCGGAGGACGATGTATTGAATCGCGACGGGATTTGTGTGTTCCATCGTCATTAACAGGCTCTGAACGTTACAATTAACTGTCAGTTTTGCGTCGGATTCGAAAATCTAGACTCACAGGAGATCGACCATAAGGTGCCCGAGGCAGCAATAGACCCTTGGAGACAGGTCGGCCGGAGGACGATGTATTGAATCGCGACGCGATTTGTGTGTTCCATTGTCATTTACAGGCTCTGAACGTTACAATTAACTGTCAGGTTTGCGTCGGATTCGAAAATCTAGACTCACAGGAGATCGACCATAAGGTGCCCGAGGCAGCAATAGACCCTTGGAGACAGGTCGGCCGGAGGACGATGTATTGAATCGCGACGCAATTTGTGTGTACCATTATCATTAAGAGGCTCTGAACCTTACAATTAACTGTCAGTTTTGCGTCGGATTCGAAAATGTAGACTCACAGAGGAACGACCATAAGATGCCCGAGGCAGCACTAGACCCTTGGAGACAAGTCGGCCGGAGGACGATGTATTGAATCGCGACGCAATTTGTGTGTTCCATCGTCATGAACAGGCTCTGAACCTTACAATTAACTGTCAGTTTTGCGTCGGATTCGAAAATCTAGAGTCACAGGAGATCGACCATAAGGAGCCCGAGGCAGCAATAGACCCTTGGAGACAGGTCGGCCGGAGGACGATGTATTGAATCGCGACGCGATTTGTGTGTTCCATCGTCATTAACAGGCTCTGAACGTTACAATTAACTGTCAGTTTTGCGTCGGATTCGAAAATCTAGACTCACAGGAGATCGACCATAAGGTGCCCGAGGCAGCAATAGATCCTTGGAGACAGGTCGGCCGGAGGACGATGTATTGAATCGCGACGGGATTTGTGTGTTCCATCGTCATTAACAGGCTCTGAACGTTACAATTAACTCTCAGTTTTGCGTCGGATTCGAAAATCTAGACTCACAGGAGATCGACCATAAGGTGCCCGAGGCAGCAATAGACTCTTGGAGACAGGTCGGCCGGAGGACGATGTATTGAATCGCGACGCAATTTGTGTGTTCCATCGTCATTAACAGGCTCTGAACGTTACAATTAACTGTCAGTTTTGCGTCGGATTCGAAAATCTAGACTCACAGGAGAACGACCATAAGGTGCCCGAGGGAGCAATAGACCCTTGGAGACAGGTCGGCCGGAGGACGATGTATTGAATCGCGACGCAATTTGTGTGTTCCATCGTCATGAACAGGCTCTGAACGTTACAATTAACTGTCAGTTTTGCGTCGGATTCGAAAATCTAGAGTCACAGGAGATCGAACATAAGGTGCCCGAGGCAGCAATAGACCCTTGGAGACAGCCCGGCCGGAGGACGATGTATTGAATCGCGACGCGATTTGTGTGTTCCATCGTCATTAACAGGCTCTGAACGTTACAATTAACTGTCAGTTTTGCGTCGGATCCGAAAATCTAGACTCACAGGAGATCGACCATAAGGTGCCCGAGGCAGCAATAGACCCTTGGAGACAGGTCGGCCGGAGGACGATGTATTGAATCGCGACGGGATTTGTGTGTTCCATCGTCATTAACAGGCTCTGAACGTTACAATTAACTGTCAGTTTTGCGTCGGATTCGAAAATCTAGACTCACAGGAGATCGACCATAAGGTGCCCGAGGCAGCAATAGACCCTTGGAGACAGGTCGGCCGGAGGACGATGTATTGAATCGCGACGCAATTTGTGTATTCCATCGTCATGAACAGGCTCTGAACCTTACAATTAACTGTCAGTTTTGCGTCGGATTCGAAAATCTAGACTCACAGGAGATCGACCATAAGGTGCCCGAGGCAGCAATAGACCCTTGGAGACAGGTCGGCCGGAGGACGATGTATTGATCGCGACGCGATTTGTGTGTTCCATCGTCATTAACAGGCTCTGAACGTTACAATTAACTGTCAGGTATGCGTCGGATTCGAAAATCTAGACTCACAGGAGATCGACCATAAGGTGCCCGAGGCAGCAATAGACCCTTGGAGACAGGTCGGCCGGAGGACGATGTATTGAATCGCGACGCAATTTGTGTGTTCCATCGTCATGAACAGGCTCTGAACCTTACAATTAACTGTCAGTTTAGCGTCGGATTCGAAAATCTAGAGTCACAGGAGATCGAACATAAGGTGCCCGAGGCAGCAATAGACCCTTGGAGACAGCCCGGCCGGAGGACGATGTATTGAATCGCGACGCGATTTGTGTGTTCCATCGTCATTAACAGGCTCTGAACCTTACGATTAACTGCCAGTTTTGCGTCGCATTCGAAAATCTAGACTCACAGGAGAACGACAATAAGGTGCCCGAGGCAGCAATAGACCCTTGGAGACAGGTCGGCCGGAGGACGATGTATTGAATCGCGACGCAATTTGTGTGTTCCATCGTCATGTACAGGCTCTGAACCTTACAATTAACTGTCAGTTTTGCGTCGGATTCGAAAATCTAGAGTCACAGGAGATCGACCATAAGGTACTGAGGCAGCAATAGACCCTTGGAGACAGGTCGGCCGGAGGACGATGTATTGAATCGCGACGCGATTTGTGTGTTCCATCGTCATTAACAGGCTCTGAACGTTACAATTAACTATCAGTTTTGCGTCGGATTCGAAAATCTAGACTCACAGGAGAACGACCATAAGGTGCCCGAGGCAGCAATAGACCCTTGGAGACAGGTCGGCCGGAGGACGATGTATTGAATCGCGACGCAATTTGTGTGTTCCATTGTCATTAAGAGGCTCTGAACCTTGCGATTAACTGCCAGTTTTGCGTCGCATTCGAAAATCTAGACTCACAGGAGAACGACAATAAGGTGCCCGAGGCAGCACTAGACCCTTGGAGACAAGTCGGCCGGAGGACGATGTATTGAATCGCGACGCGATTTGTGTGTTCCATTGTCATTTACAGGCTCTGAACGTTACAATTAACTGTCAGGTTTGCGTCGGATTCGAAAATCTAGACTCACACGAGATCGACCATAAGGTGCCCGAGGCTGCAATAGACCCTTGGAGACAGGTCGGCCGGAGGACGATGTATTGAATCGCGACGCAATTTGTGGGTACCATTATCATTAAGAGGCTCTGAACCTTACAATTAACTGTCAGTTTTGCGTCGGATTCGAAAATGTAGAATCACAGAGGAACGACCATAAGATGCCCGAGGCAGCACTAGACCCTTGGAGACAAATCGGCTGGCGGACGATGTATTGAATCGCGACGCGATTTGTGTGTTCCATCGTCATTAATAGGCTCTGAACGTTACAATTAACTGTCAGTTTTGCGTCGGATTCGAAAATCTAGACTCACAGGAGAACGACCATAAGGTGCCCGAGGGAGCAATAGACCCTTGGAGACAGGTCGGCCGGAGGACGATGTATTGAATCGCGACGCAATTTGTGTGTTCCATCGTCATGAACAGGCTCTGAACCTTACAATTAACTGTCAGTTTTGCGTCGGATTCGAAAATCTAGAGTCACAGGAGATCGACCATAAGGTGCTGAGGCAGCAATAGACCCTTGGAGACAGGTCGGCCGGAGGACGATGTATTGAATCGCGACGCGATTTGTGTGTTCCATCGTCATTAACAGGCTCTGAACGTTACAATTAACTGTCAGTTTTGCGTCGGATTCGAAAATCTAGACTCACAGGAGATCGACCATAAGGTGCCCGAGGCAGCAATAGACCCTTGGAGACAGGTAGCCGGAGGACGATGTATTGAATCGCGACGGGATTTGTGTGTTCCATCGTCATTAACAGGCTCTGAACGTTACAATTAACTGTCAGTTTTGCGTCGGATTCGAAAATCTAGACTCACAGGAGATCGACCATAAGGTGCCCGAGGCAGCAATAGACCCTTGGAGACAGGTCGGCCGGAGGACGATGTATTGAATCGCGACGGGATTTGTGTGTTCCATCGTCATTAACAGGCTCTGAACGTTACAATTAACTGTCAGTTTTGCGTCGGATTCGAAAATCTAGACTCACAGGAGATCGACCATAAGGTGCCCGAGGCAGCAATAGACTCTTGGAGACAGGTCGGCCGGAGGACGATGTATTGAATCGCGACGCAATTTGTGTGTTCCATCGTCATTAACAGGCTCTGAACCTTACAATTAACTGTCAGTTTTGCGTCGGATTCGAAAATCTAGACTCACAAGAGAACGACCATAAGGTGCCCGAGGCAGCACTAGACCCTTGGAGACAAGTCGGCTGGAGGACGATGTATTGATCGCGACGCGATTTGTGTGTTCCATCGTCATTAACAGGCTCTGAACGTTACAATCAACTGTCAGTTTTGCGTCGGATTCGAAAATCTAGACTCAGAGGAGATCGACCATAAGGTGCCCGAGGCAGCAATAGACCCTTGGAGACAGGTCGGCCGGAGGACGATGTATTGAATCGCGACGCAATTTGTGTGTTCCATCGTCATGAACAGGCTCTGAACCTTACAATTAACTGTCAGTTTTGCGTCGGATTCGAAAATCTAGACTCACAGGAGATCGACCATAAGGTGCCCGAGGCAGCAATAGACCCTTGGAGACAGGTCGGCCGGAGGACGATGTATTGAATCGCGACGCAATTTGTGTGTTCCATCGTCATTAACAGGCTCTGAACGTTACAATTAACTATCAGTTTTGCGTCGGATTCGAAAATCTAGACTCACAGGAGAACGACCATAAGGTGCCCGAGGCAGCAATAGACCCTTGGAGACAGGTCGGCCGGAGGACGATGTATTGAATCGCGACGCAATTTGTGTGTTCCATTGTCATTAAGAGGCTCTGAACCTTACGATTAACTGCCAGTTTTGCGTCGCATTCGAAACTCTAGACTCACAGAGGAACGACCATAAGATGCCCGAGGCAGCACTAGACCCTTGGAGACAAATCGGCTGGCGGACGATGTATTGAATCGCGACGCGATTTGTGTGTTCCATCGTCATTAATAGGCTCTGAACGTTACAATTAACTGTCAGTTTTGCGTCGGATTCGAAAATCTAGACTCACAGGAGAACGACCATAAGGTGCCCGAGGGAGCAATAGACCCTTGGAGACAGGTCGGCCGGAGGACGATGTATTGAATCGCGACGCAATTTGTGTGTTCCATCGTCATGAACAGGCTCTGAACCTTACAATTAACTGTCAGTTTTGCGTCGGATTCGAAAATCTAGAGTCACAGGAGATCGACCATAAGGTGCTGAGGCAGCAATAGACCCTTGGAGACAGGTCGGCCGGAGGACGATGTATTGAATCGCGACGCGACTTGTGTGTTCCATCGTCATTAACAGGCTCTGAACGTTACAATTAACTGTCAGTTTTGCGTCGGATTCGAAAATCTAGACTCACAGGAGATCGACCATAAGGTGCCCGAGGCAGCAATAGACCCTTGGAGACAGGTCGGCCGGAGGACGATGTATTGAATCGCGACGGGATTTGTGTGTTCCATCGTCATTAACAGGCTCTGAACGTTACAATTAACTGTCAGTTTTGCGTCGGATTCGAAAATCTAGACTCACAGGAGATCGACCATAAGGTGCCCGAGGCAGCAATAGACTCTTGGAGACAGGTCGGCCGGAGGACGATGTATTGAATCGCGACGCAATTTGTGTGTTCCATCGTCATTAACAGGCTCTGAACCTTACAATTAACTGTCAGTTTTGCGTCGGATTCGAAAATCTAGACTCACAAGAGAACGACCATAAGGTGCCCGAGGCAGCACTAGACCCTTGGAGACAAGTCGGCTGGAGGACGATGTATTGAATCGCGACGCAATTTGTGTGTTCCATCGTCATGAACAGGCTCTGAACCTTACAATTAACTGTCAGTTTTGCGTCGGATTCGAAAATCTAGAGTCACAGGAGATCGACCATAAGGTGCTCGAGGCAACAATAGACCCTTGGAGACAGGTCGGCCGGAGGACGATGTATTGATCGCGACGCGATTTGTGTGTTCCATCGTCATTAACAGGCTCTGAACGTTACAATTAACTGTCAGTTTTGCGTCGGATTCGAAAATCTGGACTCACAGGAGATCGACCATAAGGTGCCCGAGGCAGCAATAGACCCTTGGAGACAGGTCGGCCTGGTGGACGATGTATTGAATCGCGACGGGATTTGTGTGTTCCATCGTCATTAACAGGCTCTGAACGTTACAATTAACTGTCAGTTTTGCGTCGGATTCGAAAATCTAGACTCACAGGAGATCGACCATAAGGTGCCCGAGGCAGCAATAGACCCTTGGAGACAGGTCGGCCGGAGGACGATGTATTGAATCGCGACGCAATTTGTGTGTTCCATCGTCATTAACAGGCTCTGAACGTTACAATTAACTATCAGTTTTGCGTCGGATTCGAAAATCTAGACTCACAGGAGAACGACCATAAGGTGCCCGAGGCAGCACTAGACCCTTGGAGACAAGTCGGCTGGAGGACGATGTATTGAATCGCGACGCGATTTGTGTGTTCCATTGTCATTAAGAGGCTCTGAACCTTACGATTAACTGCCAGTTTTGCGTCGCATTCGAAAATCTAGACTCACAGGAGAACGACAATAAGGTGCCCGAGGCAGCACTAGACCCTTGGAGACAAGTCGGGTGGAGGACGATGTATTGAATCGCGACGCGATTTGTGTGTTCCATTGTCATTTACAGGCTCTGAACGTTACAATTAACTGTCAGGTCTGCGTCGGATTCGAAAATCTAGAGTCACAGGAGATCGACCATAAGGTGCCCGAGGCAGCAATAGACCCTTTGAGACAGGTCGGCCGGAGGACGATGTATTGAATCGCGACGCAATTTGTGTGTTCCATTATCATTAAGAGGCTCTGAACCTTACAATTAACTGTCAGTTTTGCGTCGGATTCGAAAATCTAGACTCACAGAGGAACGACCATAAGATGCCCGAGGCAGCACTAGACCCTTGGAGACAAATCGGCTGGCGGACGATGTAATGAATCGCGACGCGATTTGTGTGTTCCATCGTCATTAACAGGCTCTGAACGTTACAATTAACTGTCAGTTTTGCGTCGGATTCGAAAATCTAGACTCACAGGAGAACGACCATAAGGTGCCCGAGGGAGCAATAGACCCTTGGAGACAGGTCGGCCGGAGGACGATGTATTGAATCGCGACGCAATTTGTGTGTTCCATCGTCATGAACAGGCTCTGAACCTTACAATTAACTGTCAGTTTTGCGTCGGATTCGAAAATCTAGAGTCACAGGAGATCGACCATAAGGTGCCCGAGGCAGCAATAGACCCTTGGAGACAGCCCGGCCGGAGGACGATGTATTGAATCTTGACGCGATTTGTGTGTTCCATCGTCATTAACAGGCTCTGAACGTTACAATTAACTGTCAGTTTTGCGTCGGATTCGAAAATCTAGACTCACAGGAGATCGACCATAAGGTGCCCGAGGCAGCAATAGACCCTTGGAGACCGGTCGGCCGGAGGACGATGTATTGAATCGCGACGGGATTTGTGTGTTCCATCGTCATTAACAGGCTCTGAACAATACAATTAACTGTCAGTTTTGCGTCGGATTCGAAAATCTAGACTCACAGGAGAACGACCATAAGGTGCCCGAGGGAGCAATAGACCCTTGGAGACAGGTCGGCCGGAGGACGATGTATTGAATCGCGACGCAATTTGTGTGTTCCATCGTCATGAACAGGCTCTGAACCTTACAATTAACTGTCAGTTTTGCGTCGGATTCGAAAATCTAGAGTCACAGGAGATCGAACATAAGGTGCCCGAGGCAGCAATAGACCCTTGGAGACAGCCCGGCCGGAGGACGATGTATTGAATCGCGACGCGATTTGTGTGTTCCATCGTCATTAACAGGCTCTGAACGTTACAATTAACTGTCAGTTTTGCGTCGGATCCGAAAATCTAGACTCACAGGAGATCGACCATAAGGTGCCCGAGGCAGCAATAGACCCTTGGAGACAGGTCGGCCGGAGGACGATGTATTGAATCGCGACGGGATTTGTGTGTTCCCTCGTCATTAACAGGCTCTGAACGTGACAATTAACTGTCAGTTTTGCGTCGGATTCGAAAATCTAGACTCACAGGAGATCGACCATAAGGTGCCCGAGGCAGCAATAGACCCTTGGAGACAGGTCGGCCGGAGGACGATGTATTGAATCGCGACGCAATTTGTGTATTCCATCGTCATGAACAGGCTCTGAACCTTACAATTAACTGTCAGTTTTGCGTCGGATTCGAAAATCTAGAGTCACAGGAGATCGACCATAAGGTGCTGAGGCAGCAATAGACCCTTGGAGACAGGTCGGCCGGAGGACGATGTATTGAATCGCGACGCGATTTGTGTGTTCCATCGTCATAAACAGGCTCTGAACGTTGCAATTAACTGTCAGTTTTGCGTCGGATTCGAAAATCTAGACTCACAGGAGATCGACCATAAGGTGCCCGAGGCAGCAATAGACCCTTGGAGACAGGTAGCCGGAGGACGATGTATTGAATCGCGACGGGATTTGTGTGTTCCATCGTCATTAACAGGCTCTGAACGTTACAATTAACTGTCAGTTTTGCGTCGGATTCGAAAATCTAGAGTCACAGGAGATCGAACATAAGGTGCCCGAGGCAGCAATAGACCCTTGGAGACAGCCCGGCCGGAGGACGATGTATTGAATCTTGACGCGATTTGTGTGTTCCATCGTCATTAACAGGCTCTGAACGTTACAATTAACTGTCAGTTTTGCGTCGGATTCGAAAATCTAGACTCACAGGAGATCGACCATAAGGTGCCCGAGGCAGCAATAGACCCTTGGAGACAGGTCGGCCGGAGGACGATGTATTGAATCGCGACGCAATTTGTGTGTTCCATCGTCATTAACAGGCTCTGAACGTTACAATTAACTATCAGTTTTGCGTCGGATTCGAAAATCTAGACTCACAGGAGAACGACCATAAGGTGCCCGAGGCAGCAATAGACCCTTGGAGACAGGTCGGCCGGAGGACGATGTATTGAATCGCGACGCAATTTGTGTGTTCCATTGTCATTAAGAGGCTCTGAACCTTACGATTAACTGCCAGTTTTGCGTCGCATTCGAAAATCTAGACTCACAGAGGAACGACCATAAGATGCCCGAGGCAGCACTAGACCCTTGGAGACAAATCGGCTGGCGGACGATGTATTGAATCGCGACGCGATTTGTGTGTTCCATCGTCATTAACAGGCTCTGAACGTTACAATTAACTGTCAGTTTTGCGTCGGATTCGAAAATCTAGACTCACAGGAGATCGACCATAAGGTGCCCGAGGCAGCAATAGACGCTTGGAGACAGGTCGGCCGGAGGACGATGTATTGAATCGCGACGGGATTTGTGTGTTCCATCGTCATTAACAGGCTCTGAACGTTACAATTAACTGTCAGTTTTGCGTCGGATTCGAAAATCTAGACTCACAGGAGATCGACCATAAGGTGCCCGAGGCAGCAATAGACTCTTGGAGACAGGTCGGCCGGAGGACGATGTATTGAATCGCGACGCAATTTGTGTGTTCCATCGTCATTAACAGGCTCTGAACCTTACAATTAACTGTCAGTTTTGCGTCGGATTCGAAAATCTAGACTCACAAGAGAACGACCATAAGGTGCCCGAGGCAGCACTAGACCCTTGGAGACAAGTCGGCTGGAGGACGATGTATTGAATCGCGACGCGATTTGTGTGTTCCATCGTCATTAACAGGCTCTGAACGTTACAATCAACTGTCAGTTTTGCGTCGGATTCGAAAATCTAGACTCACAGGAGAACGACCATAAGGTGCCCGAGGCAGCAATAGACCCTTGGAAACAGGTCGGCCGGATGACGTTGTATTGAATCGCGACGCAATTTGTGTGTTCCATCGTCATTAACAGGCTCTGAACGTTACAATTAACTGTCAGTTTTGCGTCGGATTCGAAAATCTAGACTCACAGGAGAACGACCTTAAGGTGCCCGAGGGAGCAATAGACCCTTGGAGACAGGTCGGCCGGAGGACGATGTATTGAATCGCGACGCAATTTGTGTGTTCCATCGTCATGAACAGGCTCTGAACCTTACAATTAACTGTCAGTTTTGCGTCGGATTCGAAAATCTAGAGTCACAGGAGATCGACCATAAGGTGCTCGAGGCAGCAATAGACCCTTGGAGACAGGTCGGCCGGAGGACGATGTATTGATCGCGACGCGATTTGTGTGTTCCATCGTCATTAACAGGCTCTGAACGTTACAATTAACTGTCAGTTTTGCGTCGGATTCGAAAATCTAGACTCACAGGAGATCGACCATAAGGTGCCCGAGGCAGCAATAGACCCTTGGAGACAGGTCGGCCTGGTGGACGATGTATTGAATCGCGACGGGATTTGTGTGTTCCATCGTCATTAACAGGCTCTGAACGTTACAATTAACTGTCAGTTTTGCGTCGGATTCGAAAATCTAGACTCACAGGAGATCGACCATAAGGTGCCCGAGGCAGCAATAGACCCTTGGAGACAGGTCGGCCGGAGGACGATGTATTGAATCGCGACGCAATTTGTGTGTTCCATCGTCATTAACAGGCTCTGAACGTTACAATTAACTATCAGTTTTGCGTCGGATTCGAAAATCTAGACTCACAGGAGAACGACCATAAGGTGCCCGAGGCAGCAATAGACCCTTGGAGACAGGTCGGCCGGAGGACGATGCATTGAATCGCGACGCAATTTGTGTGTTCCATTGTCATTAAGAGGCTCTGAACCTTACGATTAACTGCCAGTTTTGCGTCGCATTCGAAAATCTAGACTCACAGGAGAACGACAATAAGGTGCCCGAGGCAGCACTAGACCCTTGGAGACAAGTCGGCTGGAGGACGATGTATTGAATCGCGACGCGATTTGTGTGTTCCATTGTCATTTACAGGCTCTGAACGTTACAATTAACTGTCAGGTCTGCGTCGGATTCGAAAATCTAGAGTCACAGGAGATCGACCATAAGGTGCCCGAGGCAGCAATAGACCCTTTGAGACAGGTCGGCCGGAGGACGATGTATTGAATCGCGACGCAATTTGTGTGTTCCATTATCATTAAGAGGCTCTGAACCTTACAATTAACTGTCAGTTTTGCGTCGGATTCGAAAATCTAGACTCACAGAGGAACGACCATAAGATGCCCGAGGCAGCACTAGACCCTTGGAGACAAATCGGCTGGCGGACGATGTAATGAATCGCGACGCGATTTGTGTGTTCCATCGTCATTAACAGGCTCTGAACGTTACAATTAACTGTCAGTTTTGCGTCGGATTCGAAAATCTAGACTCACAGGAGAACGACCATAAGGTGCCCGAGGCAGCAATAGACCCTTGGAGACAGGTCGGCCGGAGGACGATGTATTGAATCGCGACGCAATTTGTGTGTTCCATCGTCATGAACAGGCTCTGAACCTTACAATTAACTGTCAGTTTTGCGTCGGATTCGAAAATCTAGAGTCACAGGAGATCGACCATAAGGTGCCCGAGGCAGCAATAGACCCTTGGAGACAGCCCGGCCGGAGGACGATGTATTGAATCTTGACGCGATTTGTGTGTTCCATCGTCATTAACAGGCTCTGAACGTTACAATTAACTGTCAGTTTTGCGTCGGATTCGAAAATCTAGACTCACAGGAGATCGACCATAAGGTGCCCGAGGCAGCAATAGACCCTTGGAGACCGGTCGGCCGGAGGACGATGTATTGAATCGCGACGGGATTTGTGTGTTCCATCGTCATTAACAGGCTCTGAACAATACAATTAACTGTCAGTTTTGCGTCGGATTCGAAAATCTAGACTCACAGGAGAACGACCATAAGGTGCCCGAGGGAGCAATAGACCCTTGGAGACAGGTCGGCCGGAGGACGATGTATTGAATCGCGACGCAATTTGTGTGTTCCATCGTCATGAACAGGCTCTGAACCTTACAATTAACTGTCAGTTTTGCGTCGGATTCGAAAATCTAGAGTCACAGGAGATCGACCATAAGGTGCCCGAGGCAGCAATAGACCCTTGGAGACAGGCCGGCCGGAGGACGATGTATTGAATCGCGACGCGATTTGTGTGTTCCATCGTCATTAACAGGCTCTGAACGTTACAATTAACTGTCAGTTTTGCGTCGGATCCGAAAATCTAGACTCACAGGAGATCGACCATAAGGTGCCCGAGGCAGCAATAGACCCTTGGAGACAGGTCGGCCGGAGGACGATGTATTGAATCGCGACGGGATTTGTGTGTTCCCTCGTCATTATCAGGCTCTGAACGTTACAATTAACTGTCAGTTTGACGTCGGATTCGAAAATCTAGACTCACAGGAGATCGACCATAAGGTGCCCGAGGCAGCAATAGACCCTTGGAGACAGGTCGGCCGGAGGACGATGTATCGAATCGCGACGCAATTTGTGTGTTCCATCGTCATGAACAGGCTCTGAACCTTACAATTAACTGTCAGTTTTGCGTCGGATTCGAAAATCTAGAGTCACAGGAGATCGAACATAAGGTGCCCGAGGCAGCAATAGACCCTTGGAGACAGCCCGGCCGGAGGACGATGTATTGAATCGCGACGCGATTTGTGTGTTCCATCGTCATTAACAGGCTCTGAACGTTACAATTAACTGTCAGTTTTGCGTCGGATCCGAAAATCTAGACTCACAGGAGATCGACCATAAGGTGCCCGAGGCAGCAATAGACCCTTGGAGACAGGTCG
The DNA here is from genome assembly GCF_023898315.1 of Schistocerca nitens. Lineage (NCBI taxonomy): Eukaryota > Metazoa > Arthropoda > Insecta > Orthoptera > Acrididae > Schistocerca > Schistocerca nitens. The sequence goes on along the minus strand of NC_064615.1, from coordinate 1,195,979,024 downwards.
GCCGGAGGACGATGTATTGAATCGCGACGGGATTTGTGTGTTCCCTCGTCATTAACAGGCTCTGAACGTTACAATTAACTGTCAGTTTTGCGTCGGATTCGAAAATCTAGACTCACAGGAGATCGACCATAAGGTGCCCGAGGCAGCAATAGACCCTTGGAGACAGGTCGGCCGGAGGACGATGTATTGAATCGCGACGCAATTTGTGTATTCCATCGTCATGAACAGGCTCTGAACCTTACAATTAACTGTCAGTTTTGCGTCGGATTCGAAAATCTAGTCACAGGAGATCGACCATAAGGTGCTGAGGCAGCAATAGACCCTTGGAGACAGGTCGGCCGGAGGACGATGTATTGAATCGCGACGCGATTTGTGTGTTCCATCGTCATAAACAGGCTCTGAACGTTGCAATTAACTGTCAGTTTTGCGTCGGATTCGAAAATCTAGACTCACAGGAGATCGACCATAAGGTGCCCGAGGCAGCAATAGACCCTTGGAGACAGGTAGCCGGAGGACGATGTATTGAATCGCGACGGGATTTGTGTGTTCCATCGTCATTAACAGGCTCTGAACGTTACAATTAACTGTCAGTTTTGCGTCGGATTCGAAAATCTAGACTCACAGGAGATCGACCATAAGGTGCACGAGGCAGCAATAGACCCTTGGAGACAGGTCGGCCGGAGGACGATGTATTGAATGGCGACGGGATTTGTGTGTTCCATCGTCATTAACAGGCTCTGAACGTTACAATTAACTGTCAGTTTTGCGTCGGATTCGAAAATCTAGACTCACAGGAGATCGACCATAAGGTGCCCGAGGCAGCAATAGACTCTTGGAGACAAGTCGGCCGGAGGACGATGTATTGAATCGCGACGCAATTTGTGTGTTCCATCGTCATTAACAGGCTCTGAACCTTACGATTAACTGTCAGTTTTGCGTCGGATTCGAAAATCTAGACTCACAAGAGAACGACCATAAGGTGCCCGAGGCAGCACTAGACCCTTGGAGACAAGTCGGCTGGAGGACGATGTATTGATCGCGACGCGATTTGTGTGTTCCATCGTCATTAACAGGCTCTGAACGTTACAATCAACTGTCAGTTTTGCGTCGGATTCGAAAATCTAGACTCAGAGGAGATCGACCATAAGGTGCCCGAGGCAGCAATAGACCCTTGGAGACAGGTCGGCCGGAGGACGATGTATTGAATCGCCACGGGATTTGTGTGTTCCATCGTCATGAACAGGCTCTGAACCTTACAATTAACTGTCAGTTTTGCGTCGGATTCGAAAATCTAGAGTCACAGGAGATCGAACATAAGGTGCCCGAGGCAGCAATAGACCCTTGGAGACAGCCCGGCCGGAGGACGATGTATTGAATCGCGACGCGATTTGTGTGTTCCATCGTCATTAACAGGCTCTGAACGTTACAATTAACTGTCAGTTTTGCGTCGGATTCGAAAATCTAGACTCACAGGAGATCGACAATAAGGTGCCCGAGGCAGCAATAGACCCTTGGAGACAGGTCGGCCGGAGGACGATGTATTGAATCGCGACACAATTTGTGTGTTCCATCGTCATTAACAGGCTCTGAACGTTACAATTAACTATCAGTTTTGCGTCGGATTCGAAAATCTAGACTCACAGGAGAACGACCATAAGGTGCCCGAGGCAGCAATAGACCCTTGGAGACAGGTCGGCCGGAGGACGATGTATTGAATCGCGACGCAATTTGTGTGTTCCATTGTCATTAAGAGGCTCTGAACCTTACGATTAACTGCCAGTTTTGCGTCGCATTCGAAAATCTAGACTCACAGAGGAACGACCATAAGATGCCCGAGGCAGCACTAGACCCTTGGAGACAAATCGGCTGGCGGACGATGTATTGAATCGCGACGCGATTTGTGTGTTCCATCGTCATTAACAGGCTCTGAACGTTACAATTAACTGTCAGTTTTGCGTCGGATTCGAAAATCTAGACTCACAGGAGATCGACCATAAGGTGCCCGAGGCAGCAATAGACGCTTGGAGACAGGTCGGCCGGAGGACGATGTATTGAATCGCGACGGGATTTGTGTGTTCCATCGTCATTAACAGGCTCTGAACGTTACAATTAACTGTCAGTTTTGCGTCGGATTCGAAAATCTAGACTCACAGGAGATCGACCATAAGGTGCCCGAGGCAGCAATAGACTCTTGGAGACAGGTCGGCCGGAGGACGATGTATTGAATCGCGACGCAATTTGTGTGTTCCATCGTCATTAACAGGCTCTGAACCTTACAATTAACTGTCAGTTTTGCGTCGGATTCGAAAATCTAGACTCACAAGAGAACGACCATAAGGTGCCCGAGGCAGCACTAGACCCTTGGAGACAAGTCGGCTGGAGGACGATGTATTGAATCGCGACGCGATTTGTGTGTTCCATCGTCATTAACAGGCTCTGAACGTTACAATCAACTGTCAGTTTTGCGTCGGATTCGAAAATCTAGACTCACAGGAGAACGACCATAAGGTGCCCGAGGCAGCAATAGACCCTTGGAGACAGGTCGGCCGGATGACGTTGTATTGAATCGCGACGCAATTTGTGTGTTCCATCGTCATTAACAGGCTCTGAACGTTACAATTAACTGTCAGTTTTGCGTCGGATTCGAAAATCTAGACTCACAGGAGAACGACCTTAAGGTGCCCGAGGGAGCAATAGACCCTTGGAGACAGGTCGGCCGGAGGACGATGTATTGAATCGCGACGCAATTTGTGTGTTCCATCGTCATGAACAGGCTCTGAACCTTACAATTAACTGTCAGTTTTGCGTCGGATTCGAAAATCTAGAGTCACAGGAGATCGACCATAAGGTGCTCGAGGCAGCAATAGACCCTTGGAGACAGGTCGGCCGGAGGACGATGTATTGATCGCGACGCGATTTGTGTGTTCCATCGTCATTAACAGGCTCTGAACGTTACAATTAACTGTCAGTTTTGCGTCGGATTCGAAAATCTAGACTCACAGGAGATCGACCATAAGGTGCCCGAGGCAGCAATAGACCCTTGGAGACAGGTCGGCCTGGTGGACGATGTATTGAATCGCGACGGGATTTGTGTGTTCCATCGTCATTAACAGGCTCTGAACGTTACAATTAACTGTCAGTTTTGCGTCGGATTCGAAAATCTAGACTCACAGGAGATCGACCATAAGGTGCCCGAGGCAGCAATAGACCCTTGGAGACAGGTCGGCCGGAGGACGATGTATTGAATCGCGACGCAATTTGTGTGTTCCATCGTCATTAACAGGCTCTGAACGTTACAATTAACTATCAGTTTTGCGTCGGATTCGAAAATCTAGACTCACAGGAGAACGACCATAAGGTGCCCGAGGCAGCAATAGACCCTTGGAGACAGGTCGGCCGGAGGACGATGCATTGAATCGCGACGCAATTTGTGTGTTCCATTGTCATTAAGAGGCTCTGAACCTTACGATTAACTGCCAGTTTTGCGTCGCATTCGAAAATCTAGACTCACAGGAGAACGACAATAAGGTGCCCGAGGCAGCACTAGACCCTTGGAGACAAGTCGGCTGGAGGACGATGTATTGAATCGCGACGCGATTTGTGTGTTCCATTGTCATTTACAGGCTCTGAACGTTACAATTAACTGTCAGGTCTGCGTCGGATTCGAAAATCTAGAGTCACAGGAGATCGACCATAAGGTGCCCGAGGCAGCAATAGACCCTTTGAGACAGGTCGGCCGGAGGACGATGTATTGAATCGCGACGCAATTTGTGTGTTCCATTATCATTAAGAGGCTCTGAACCTTACAATTAACTGTCAGTTTTGCGTCGGATTCGAAAATCTAGACTCACAGAGGAACGACCATAAGATGCCCGAGGCAGCACTAGACCCTTGGAGACAAATCGGCTGGCGGACGATGTAATGAATCGCGACGCGATTTGTGTGTTCCATCGTCATTAACAGGCTCTGAACGTTACAATTAACTGTCAGTTTTGCGTCGGATTCGAAAATCTAGACTCACAGGAGAACGACCATAAGGTGCCCGAGGCAGCAATAGACCCTTGGAGACAGGTCGGCCGGAGGACGATGTATTGAATCGCGACGCAATTTGTGTGTTCCATCGTCATGAACAGGCTCTGAACCTTACAATTAACTGTCAGTTTTGCGTCGGATTCGAAAATCTAGAGTCACAGGAGATCGACCATAAGGTGCCCGAGGCAGCAATAGACCCTTGGAGACAGCCCGGCCGGAGGACGATGTATTGAATCTTGACGCGATTTGTGTGTTCCATCGTCATTAACAGGCTCTGAACGTTACAATTAACTGTCAGTTTTGCGTCGGATTCGAAAATCTAGACTCACAGGAGATCGACCATAAGGTGCCCGAGGCAGCAATAGACCCTTGGAGACCGGTCGGCCGGAGGACGATGTGTTGAATCGCGACGGGATTTGTGTGTTCCATCGTCATTAACAGGCTCTGAACAATACAATTAACTGTCAGTTTTGCGTCGGATTCGAAAATCTAGACTCACAGGAGAACGACCATAAGGTGCCCGAGGGAGCAATAGACCCTTGGAGACAGGTCGGCCGGAGGACGATGTATTGAATCGCGACGCAATTTGTGTGTTCCATCGTCATGAACAGGCTCTGAACCTTACAATTAACTGTCAGTTTTGCGTCGGATTCGAAAATCTAGAGTCACAGGAGATCGACCATAAGGTGCCCGAGGCAGCAATAGACCCTTGGAGACAGGACGGCCGGAGGACGATGTATTGAATCGCGACGCGATTTGTGTGTTCCATCGTCATTAACAGGCTCTGAACGTTACAATTAACTGTCAGTTTTGCGTCGGATCCGAAAATCTAGACTCACAGGAGATCGACCATAAGGTGCCCGAGGCAGCAATAGACCCTTGGAGACAGGTCGGCCGGAGGACGATGTATTGAATCGCGACGGGATTTGTGTGTTCCCTCGTCATTATCAGGCTCTGAACGTTACAATTAACTGTCAGTTTTGCGTCGGATTCGAAAATCTAGACTCACAGGAGATCGACCATAAGGTGCCCGAGGCAGCAATAGACCCTTGGAGACAGGTCGGCCGGAGGACGATGTATTGAATCGCGACGCAATTTGTGTATTCCATCGTCATGAACAGGCTCTGAACCTTACAATTAACTGTCAGTTTTGCGTCGGATTCGAAAATCTAGAGTCACAGGAGATCGACCATAAGGTGCTGAGGCAGCAATAGACCCTTGGAGACAGGTCGGCCGGAGGACGATGTATTGAATCGCGACGCGATTTGTGTGTTCCATCGTCATTAACAGGCTCTGAACGTTGCAATTAACTGTCAGTTTTGCGTCGGATTCGAAAATCTAGACTCGCAGGAGATCGACCATAAGGTGCCCGAAGCAGCAATAGACCCTTGGAGACAGGTAGCCGGAGGACGATGTATTGAATCGCGACGGGATTTGTGTGTTCCATCGTCATTAACAGGCTCTGAACGTTACAATTAACTGTCAGTTTTGCGTCGGATTCGAAAATCTAGACTCACAGGAGATCGACCATAAGGTGCACGAGGCAGCAATAGACCCTTGGAGACAGGTCGGCCGGAGGACGATGTATTGAATCGCGACGGGATTTGTGTGTTCCATCGTCATTAACAGGCTCTGAACGTTACAATTAACTGTCAGTTTTGCGTCGGATTCGAAAATCTAGACTCACAGGAGAACGACCATAAGGTGCCCGAGGCAGCAATAGACCCTTGGAGACAGGCCGGCCGGAGGACGATGTATTGAATCGCGACGCGATTTGTGTGTTCCATCGTCATTAACAGGCTCTGAACGTTACAATTAACTGTCAGTTTTGCGTCGGATCCGAAAATCTAGACTCACAGGAGATCGACCATAAGGTGCCCGAGGCAGCAATAGACCCTTGGAGACAGGTCGGCCGGAGGACGATGTATTGAATCGCGACGGGATTTGTGTGTTCCCTCGTCATTATCAGGCTCTGAACGTTACAATTAACTGTCAGTTTGACGTCGGATTCGAAAATCTAGACTCACAGGAGATCGACCATAAGGTGCCCGAGGCAGCAATAGACCCTTGGAGACAGGTCGGCCGGAGGACGATGTATCGAATCGCGACGCAATTTGTGTGTTCCATCGTCATGAACAGGCTCTGAACCTTACAATTAACTGTCAGTTTTGCGTCGGATTCGAAAATCTAGAGTCACAGGAGATCGAACATAAGGTGCCCGAGGCAGCAATAGACCCTTGGAGACAGCCCGGCCGGAGGACGATGTATTGAATCGCGACGCGATTTGTGTGTTCCATCGTCATTAACAGGCTCTGAACGTTACAATTAACTGTCAGTTTTGCGTCGGATCCGAAAATCTAGACTCACAGGAGATCGACCATAAGGTGCCCGAGGCAGCAATAGACCCTTGGAGACAGGTCGGCCGGAGGACGATGTATTGAATCGCGACGGGATTTGTGTGTTCCCTCGTCATTAACAGGCTCTGAACGTTACAATTAACTGTCAGTTTTGCGTCGGATTCGAAAATCTAGACTCACAGGAGATCGACCATAAGGTGCCCGAGGCAGCAATAGACCCTTGGAGACAGGTCGGCCGGAGGACGATGTATTGAATCGCGACGCAATTTGTGTATTCCATCGTCATGAACAGGCTCTGAACCTTACAATTAACTGTCAGTTTTGCGTCGGATTCGAAAATCTAGTCACAGGAGATCGACCATAAGGTGCTGAGGCAGCAATAGACCCTTGGAGACAGGTCGGCCGGAGGACGATGTATTGAATCGCGACGCGATTTGTGTGTTCCATCGTCATAAACAGGCTCTGAACGTTGCAATTAACTGTCAGTTTTGCGTCGGATTCGAAAATCTAGACTCACAGGAGATCGACCATAAGGTGCCCGAGGCAGCAATAGACCCTTGGAGACAGGTAGCCGGAGGACGATGTATTGAATCGCGACGGGATTTGTGTGTTCCATCGTCATTAACAGGCTCTGAACGTTACAATTAACTGTCAGTTTTGCGTCGGATTCGAAAATCTAGACTCACAGGAGATCGACCATAAGGTGCACGAGGCAGCAATAGACCCTTGGAGACAGGTCGGCCGGAGGACGATGTATTGAATGGCGACGGGATTTGTGTGTTCCATCGTCATTAACAGGCTCTGAACGTTACAATTAACTGTCAGTTTTGCGTCGGATTCGAAAATCTAGACTCACAGGAGATCGACCATAAGGTGCCCGAGGCAGCAATAGACTCTTGGAGACAAGTCGGCCGGAGGACGATGTATTGAATCGCGACGCAATTTGTGTGTTCCATCGTCATTAACAGGCTCTGAACCTTACGATTAACTGTCAGTTTTGCGTCGGATTCGAAAATCTAGACTCACAAGAGAACGACCATAAGGTGCCCGAGGCAGCACTAGACCCTTGGAGACAAGTCGGCTGGAGGACGATGTATTGATCGCGACGCGATTTGTGTGTTCCATCGTCATTAACAGGCTCTGAACGTTACAATCAACTGTCAGTTTTGCGTCGGATTCGAAAATCTAGACTCAGAGGAGATCGACCATAAGGTGCCCGAGGCAGCAATAGACCCTTGGAGACAGGTCGGCCGGAGGACGATGTATTGAATCGCCACGGGATTTGTGTGTTCCATCGTCATGAACAGGCTCTGAACCTTACAATTAACTGTCAGTTTTGCGTCGGATTCGAAAATCTAGAGTCACAGGAGATCGAACATAAGGTGCCCGAGGCAGCAATAGACCCTTGGAGACAGCCCGGCCGGAGGACGATGTATTGAATCGCGACGCGATTTGTGTGTTCCATCGTCATTAACAGGCTCTGAACGTTACAATTAACTGTCAGTTTTGCGTCGGATTCGAAAATCTAGACTCACAGGAGATCGACCATAAGGTGCCCGAGGCAGCAATAGACCCTTGGAGACAGGTCGGCCGGAGGACGATGTATTGAATCGCGACGCAATTTGTGTGTTCCATCGTCATTAACAGGCTCTGAACGTTACAATTAACTATCAGTTTTGCGTCGGATTCGAAAATCTAGACTCACAGGAGAACGACCATAAGGTGCCCGAGGCAGCAATAGACCCTTGGAGACAGGTCGGCCGGAGGACGATGTATTGAATCGCGACGCAATTTGTGTGTTCCATTGTCATTAAGAGGCTCTGAACCTTACGATTAACTGCCAGTTTTGCGTCGCATTCGAAAATCTAGACTCACAGAGGAACGACCATAAGATGCCCGAGGCAGCACTAGACCCTTGGAGACAAATCGGCTGGCGGACGATGTATTGAATCGCGACGCGATTTGTGTGTTCCATCGTCATTAACAGGCTCTGAACGTTACAATTAACTGTCAGTTTTGCGTCGGATTCGAAAATCTAGACTCACAGGAGATCGACCATAAGGTGCCCGAGGCAGCAATAGACGCTTGGAGACAGGTCGGCCGGAGGACGATGTATTGAATCGCGACGGGATTTGTGTGTTCCATCGTCATTAACAGGCTCTGAACGTTACAATTAACTGTCAGTTTTGCGTCGGATTCGAAAATCTAGACTCACAGGAGATCGACCATAAGGTGCCCGAGGCAGCAATAGACTCTTGGAGACAGGTCGGCCGGAGGACGATGTATTGAATCGCGACGCAATTTGTGTGTTCCATCGTCATTAACAGGCTCTGAACCTTACAATTAACTGTCAGTTTTGCGTCGGATTCGAAAATCTAGACTCACAAGAGAACGACCATAAGGTGCCCGAGGCAGCACTAGACCCTTGGAGACAAGTCGGCTGGAGGACGATGTATTGAATCGCGACGCGATTTGTGTGTTCCATCGTCATTAACAGGCTCTGAACGTTACAATCAACTGTCAGTTTTGCGTCGGATTCGAAAATCTAGACTCACAGGAGAACGACCATAAGGTGCCCGAGGCAGCAATAGACCCTTGGAGACAGGTCGGCCGGATGACGTTGTATTGAATCGCGACGCAATTTGTGTGTTCCATCGTCATTAACAGGCTCTGAACGTTACAATTAACTGTCAGTTTTGCGTCGGATTCGAAAATCTAGACTCACAGGAGAACGACCTTAAGGTGCCCGAGGGAGCAATAGACCCTTGGAGACAGGTCGGCCGGAGGACGATGTATTGAATCGCGACGCAATTTGTGTGTTCCATCGTCATGAACAGGCTCTGAACCTTACAATTAACTGTCAGTTTTGCGTCGGATTCGAAAATCTAGAGTCACAGGAGATCGACCATAAGGTGCTCGAGGCAGCAATAGACCCTTGGAGACAGGTCGGCCGGAGGACGATGTATTGATCGCGACGCGATTTGTGTGTTCCATCGTCATTAACAGGCTCTGAACGTTACAATTAACTGTCAGTTTTGCGTCGGATTCGAAAATCTAGACTCACAGGAGATCGACCATAAGGTGCCCGAGGCAGCAATAGACCCTTGGAGACAGGTCGGCCTGGTGGACGATGTATTGAATCGCGACGGGATTTGTGTGTTCCATCGTCATTAACAGGCTCTGAACGTTACAATTAACTGTCAGTTTTGCGTCGGATTCGAAAATCTAGACTCACAGGAGATCGACCATAAGGTGCCCGAGGCAGCAATAGACCCTTGGAGACAGGTCGGCCGGAGGACGATGTATTGAATCGCGACGCAATTTGTGTGTTCCATCGTCATTAACAGGCTCTGAACGTTACAATTAACTATCAGTTTTGCGTCGGATTCGAAAATCTAGACTCACAGGAGAACGACCATAAGGTGCCCGAGGCAGCAATAGACCCTTGGAGACAGGTCGGCCGGAGGACGATGCATTGAATCGCGACGCAATTTGTGTGTTCCATTGTCATTAAGAGGCTCTGAACCTTACGATTAACTGCCAGTTTTGCGTCGCATTCGAAAATCTAGACTCACAGGAGAACGACAATAAGGTGCCCGAGGCAGCACTAGACCCTTGGAGACAAGTCGGCTGGAGGACGATGTATTGAATCGCGACGCGATTTGTGTGTTCCATTGTCATTTACAGGCTCTGAACGTTACAATTAACTGTCAGGTCTGCGTCGGATTCGAAAATCTAGAGTCACAGGAGATCGACCATAAGGTGCCCGAGGCAGCAATAGACCCTTTGAGACAGGTCGGCCGGAGGACGATGTATTGAATCGCGACGCAATTTGTGTGTTCCATTATCATTAAGAGGCTCTGAACCTTACAATTAACTGTCAGTTTTGCGTCGGATTCGAAAATCTAGACTCACAGAGGAACGACCATAAGATGCCCGAGGCAGCACTAGACCCTTGGAGACAAATCGGCTGGCGGACGATGTAATGAATCGCGACGCGATTTGTGTGTTCCATCGTCATTAACAGGCTCTGAACGTTACAATTAACTGTCAGTTTTGCGTCGGATTCGAAAATCTAGACTCACAGGAGAACGACCATAAGGTGCCCGAGGCAGCAATAGACCCTTGGAGACAGGTCGGCCGGAGGACGATGTATTGAATCGCGACGCAATTTGTGTGTTCCATCGTCATGAACAGGCTCTGAACCTTACAATTAACTGTCAGTTTTGCGTCGGATTCGAAAATCTAGAGTCACAGGAGATCGACCATAAGGTGCCCGAGGCAGCAATAGACCCTTGGAGACAGCCCGGCCGGAGGACGATGTATTGAATCTTGACGCGATTTGTGTGTTCCATCGTCATTAACAGGCTCTGAACGTTACAATTAACTGTCAGTTTTGCGTCGGATTCGAAAATCTAGACTCACAGGAGATCGACCATAAGGTGCCCGAGGCAGCAATAGACCCTTGGAGACCGGTCGGCCGGAGGACGATGTGTTGAATCGCGACGGGATTTGTGTGTTCCATCGTCATTAACAGGCTCTGAACAATACAATTAACTGTCAGTTTTGCGTCGGATTCGAAAATCTAGACTCACAGGAGAACGACCATAAGGTGCCCGAGGGAGCAATAGACCCTTGGAGACAGGTCGGCCGGAGGACGATGTATTGAATCGCGACGCAATTTGTGTGTTCCATCGTCATGAACAGGCTCTGAACCTTACAATTAACTGTCAGTTTTGCGTCGGATTCGAAAATCTAGAGTCACAGGAGATCGACCATAAGGTGCCCGAGGCAGCAATAGACCCTTGGAGACAGGACGGCCGGAGGACGATGTATTGAATCGCGACGCGATTTGTGTGTTCCATCGTCATTAACAGGCTCTGAACGTTACAATTAACTGTCAGTTTTGCGTCGGATCCGAAAATCTAGACTCACAGGAGATCGACCATAAGGTGCCCGAGGCAGCAATAGACCCTTGGAGACAGGTCGGCCGGAGGACGATGTATTGAATCGCGACGGGATTTGTGTGTTCCCTCGTCATTATCAGGCTCTGAACGTTACAATTAACTGTCAGTTTTGCGTCGGATTCGAAAATCTAGACTCACAGGAGATCGACCATAAGGTGCCCGAGGCAGCAATAGACCCTTGGAGACAGGTCGGCCGGAGGACGATGTATTGAATCGCGACGCAATTTGTGTATTCCATCGTCATGAACAGGCTCTGAACCTTACAATTAACTGTCAGTTTTGCGTCGGATTCGAAAATCTAGAGTCACAGGAGATCGACCATAAGGTGCTGAGGCAGCAATAGACCCTTGGAGACAGGTCGGCCGGAGGACGATGTATTGAATCGCGACGCGATTTGTGTGTTCCATCGTCATTAACAGGCTCTGAACGTTGCAATTAACTGTCAGTTTTGCGTCGGATTCGAAAATCTAGACTCGCAGGAGATCGACCATAAGGTGCCCGAAGCAGCAATAGACCCTTGGAGACAGGTAGCCGGAGGACGATGTATTGAATCGCGACGGGATTTGTGTGTTCCATCGTCATTAACAGGCTCTGAACGTTACAATTAACTGTCAGTTTTGCGTCGGATTCGAAAATCTAGACTCACAGGAGATCGACCATAAGGTGCACGAGGCAGCAATAGACCCTTGGAGACAGGTCGGCCGGAGGACGATGTATTGAATCGCGACGGGATTTGTGTGTTCCATCGTCATTAACAGGCTCTGAACGTTACAATTAACTGTCAGTTTTGCGTCGGATTCGAAAATCTAGACTCACAGGAGAACGACCATAAGGTGCCCGAGGCAGCAATAGACCCTTGGAGACAGGTCGGCCGGATGACGATGTATTGAATCGCGACGCAATTTGTGTGTTCCATCGTCATTAACAGGCTCTGAACGTTACAATTAACTGTCAGTTTTGCGTCGGATTCGAAAATCTAGACTCACAGGAGAACGACCATAAGGTGCCCGAGGGAGCAATAGACCCTTGGAGACAGGTCGGCCGGAGGACGATGTATTGAATCGCGACGCAATTTGTGTGTTCCATCGTCATGAACAGGTTCTGAACCTTACAATTAACTGTCAGTTTTGCGTCGGATTCGAAAATCTAGAGTCACAGGAGATCGACCATAAGGTGCCCGAGGCAGCAATAGACCCTTGGAAACAGGTCGGCCGGAGGACGATGTATTGATCGCGACGCGATTTGTGTGTTCCATCGTCATTAACAGGCTCTGAACGTTACAATTAACTGTCAGTTTTGCGTCGGATTCGAAAATCTAGACTCACAGGAGATTGACCATAAGGTGCCCGAGGCAGCAATAGACCCTTGGGGACAGGTCGGCCGGAGGACGATGTATTGAATCGCGACGCAATTTGTGTGTTCCATCGTCATGAACAGGCTCTGAACCTTACAATTAACTGTCAGTTTTGCGTCGGAATCGAAAATCTAGAGTCACAGGAGATCGAACATAAGGTGCCCGAGGCAGCAATAGACCCTTGGAGACAGCCCGGCCGGAGGACGATGTATTGAATCGCGACGCGATTTGTGTGTTCCATCGTCATTAACAGGCTCTGAACGTTACAATTAACTGTCAGTTTTGCGTCGGATTCGAAAATCTAGACTCACAGGAGATCGACCATAAGGTGCCCGAGGCAGCAATAGACCCTTGGAGACAGGTCGGCCGGAGGACGATGTATTGAATCGCGACGCAATTTGTGTGTTCCATCGTCATTAACAGGCTCTGAACGTTACAATTAACTATCAGTTTTGCGTCGGATTCGAAAATCTAGACTCACAGGAGAACGACCATAAGGTGCCCGAGGCAGCAATAGACCCTTGGAGACAGGTCGGCCGGAGGACGATGTATTGAATCGCGACGCAATTTGTGTGTACCATTATCATTAAGAGGCTCTGAACCTTACAATTAACTGTCAGTTTTGCGTCGGATTCGAAAATGTAGACTCACAGAGGAACGACCATAAGATGCCCGAGGCAGCACTAGACCCTTGGAGACAAATCGGCTGGCGGACGATGTATTGAATCGCGACGCGATTTGTGTGTTCCATCGTCATTAATAGGCTCTGAACGTTACAATTAACTGTCAGTTTTGCGTCGGATTCGAAAATCTAGACTCACAGGAGAACGAGCATAAGGTGCCCGAGGGAGCAATAGACCCTTGGAGACAGGTCGGCCGGAGGACGATGTATTGAATCGCGACGCAATTTGTGTGTTCCATCGTCATGAACAGGCTCTGAACCTTACAATTAACTGTCAGTTTTGCGTCGGATTCGAAAATCTAGAGTCACAGGAGATCGACCATAAGGTGCTGAGGCAGCAATAGACCCTTGGAGACAGGTCGGCCGGAGGACGATGTATTGAATCGCGACGCGATTTGTGTGTTCCATCGTCATTAACAGGCTCTGAACGTTACAATTAACTATCAGTTTTGCGTCGGATTCGAAAATCTAGACTCACAGGAGAACGACCATAAGGTGCCCGAGGCAGCAATAGACCCTTGGAGACAGGTCGGCCGGAGGACGATGTATTGAATCGCGACGCAATTTGTGTGTTCCATTGTCATTAAGAGGCTCTGAACCTTGCGATTAACTGCCAGTTTTGCGTCGCATTCGAAAATCTAGACTCACAGGAGAACGACAATAAGGTGCCCGAGGCAGCACTAGACCCTTGGAGACAAGTCGGCTGGAGGACGATGTATTGAATCGCGACGCGATTTGTGTGTTCCATTGTCATTTACAGGCTCTGAACGTTACAATTAACTGTTAGGTTTGCGTCGGATTCGAAAATCTAGACTCACAGGAGATCGACCATAAGGTGCCCGAGGCAGCAATAGACCCTTGGAGACAGGTCGGCCGGAGGACGATGTATTGAATCGCGACGCAATTTGTGTGTACCATTATCATTAAGAGGCTCTGAACCTTACAATTAACTGTCAGTTTTGCGTCGGATTCGAAAATGTAGAATCACAGAGGAACGACCATAAGATGCCCGAGGCAGCACTAGACCCTTGGAGACAAATCGGCTGGCGGACGATGTATTGAATCGCGACGCGATTTGTGTGTTCCATCGTCATTAATAGGCTCTGAACGTTACAATTAACTGTCAGTTTTGCGTCGGATTCGAAAATCTAGACTCACAGGAGAACGACCATAAGGTGCCCGAGGGAGCAATAGACCCTTGGAGACAGATCGGCCGGAGGACGATGTATTGCATCGCGACGCAATTTGTGTGTTCCATCGTCATGAACAGGCTCTGAACCTTACAATTAACTGTCAGTTTTGCGTCGGATTCGAAAATCTAGAGTCACAGGAGATCGACCATAAGGTGCTGAGGCAGCAATAGACCCTTGGAGACAGGTCGGCCGGAGGACGATGTATTGAATCGCGACGGGATTTGTGTGTTCCATCGTCATTAACAGGCTCTGAACGTTACAATTAACTGTCAGTTTTGCGTCGGATTCGAAAATCTAGACTCACAGGAGATCGACCATAAGGTGCCCGAGGCAGCAATAGACCCTTGGAGGCAGGTCGGCCGGAGGACGATGTATTGAATCGCGACGGGATTTGTGTGTTCCATCGTCATTAACAGGCTCTGAACGTTACAATTAACTGTCAGTTTTGCGTCGGATTCGAAAATCTAGACTCACAGGAGTTCGACCATAAGGTGCCCGAGGCAACAATAGACTCTTGGAGACAGGTCGGCCGGAGGACGATGTATTGAATCGCGACGGGATTTGTGTGTTCCATCGTCATTAACAGGCTCTGAACGTTACAATTAACTGTCAGTTTTGCGTCGGATTCGAAAATCTAGACTCACAGGAGATCGACCATAAGGTGCCCGAGGCAGCAATAGACCCTTGGAGACAGGTCGGCCGGAGGACGATGTATTGAATCGCGACGCAATTTGTGTGTTCCATCGTCATTAACAGGCTCTGAACGTTACAATTAACTATCAGTTTTGCGTCGGATTCGAAAATCTAGACTCACAGGAGAACGGCCATAAGGTGCCCGAGGCAGCAATAGACCCTTGGAGACAGGTCGGCCGGAGGACGATGTATTGAATCGCGACGCAATTTGTGTGTTCCATTGTCATTAAGAGGCTCTGAACCTTACGATTAACTGCCAGTTTTGCGTCGCATTCGAAAATCTAGACTCACAGAGGAACGACCATAAGATGCCCGAGGCAGCACTAGACCCTTGGAGACAAATCGGCTGGCGGACGATGTATTGAATCGCGACGCGATTTGTGTGTTCCATCGTCATTAATAGGCTCTGAACGTTACAATTAACTGTCAGTTTTGCGTCGGATTCGAAAATCTAGACTCACAGGAGAACGACCATAAGGTGCCCGAGGGAGCAATAGACCCTTGGAGACAGGTCGGCCGGAGGACGATGTATTGAATCGCGACGTAATTTGTGTGTTCCATCGTCATGAACAGGCTCTGAACCTTACAATTAACTGTCAGTTTTGCGTCGGATTCGAAAATCTAGAGTCACAGGAGATCTACCATAAGGTGCTGAGGCAGCAATAGACCCTTGGAGACAGGTCGGCCGGAGGACGATGTATTGAATCGCGACGCGATTTGTGTGTTCCATCGTCATTAACAGGCTCTGAACGTTACAATTAACTGTCAGTTTTGCGTCGGATTCGAAAATCTAGACTCACAGGAGATCGACCATAAGGTGCCCGAGGCAGCAATAGACCCTTGGAGACAGGTCGGCCGGAGGACGATGTATTGAATCGCGACGGGATTTGTGTGTTCCATCGTCATTAACAGGCTCTGAACGTTACAATTAACTGTCAGTTTTGCGTCGGATTCGAAAATCTAGACTCACAGGAGATCGAACATAAGGTGCCCGAGGTAGCAATAGACCCTTGGAGACAGGTCGGCCGGAGGACGATGTATTGAATCGCGACGGGATTTGTGTGTTCCATCGTCATTAACAGGCTCTGAACGTTACAATTAACTGTCAGTTTTGCGTCGGATTCGAAAATCTAGACTCACAGGAGATCGACCATAAGGTGCCCGAGGCAGCAATAGACTCTTGGAGACAGGTCGGCCGGAGGACGATGTATTGAATCGCGACGCAATTTGTGTGTTCCATCGTCATTAAAAGGCTCTGAACCTTACAATTAACTGTCAGTTTTGCGTCGGATTCGAAAATCTAGACTCACAAGAGAACGACCATAAGGTGCCCGAGGCAGCACTAGACCCTTGGAGACAAGTCGGCTGGAGGACGATGTATTGAATCGCGACGCGATTTGTGTGTTCCATCGTCATTAACAGGCTCTGAACGTTACAATCAACTGTCAGTTTTGCGTCGGATTCGAAAATCTAGACTCACAGGAGAACGACCATAAGGTGCCCGAGGCAGCAATAGACCCTTGGAGACAGGTCGGCCGGATGACGATGTATTGAATCGCGACGCAATTTGTGTGTTCCATCGTCATTAACAGGCTCTGAACGTTACAATTAACTGTCAGTTTTGCGTCGGATTCGAAAATCTAGACTCACAGGAGAACGACCTTAAGGTGCCCGAGGGAGCAATAGACCCTTGGAGACAGGTCGGCCGGAGGACGATGTATTGAATCGCGACGCAATTTGTGTGTTCCATCGTCATGAACAGGCTCTGAACCTTACAATTAACTGTCAGTTTTGCGTCGGATTCGAAAATCAAGAGTCACAGGAGATCGACCATAAGGTGCCCGAGGCAGCAATAGACCCTTGGAGACAGGTCGGCCGGAGGACGATGTATTGATCGCGACGCGATTTGTGTGTTCCATCGTCATTAACAGGCTCTGAACGTTACAATTAACTGTCAGTTTTGCGTCGGATTCGAAAATCTAGACTCACAGGAGATCGACCATAAGGTGCCCGAGGCAGCAATAGACCCTTGGAGACAGGTCGGCCTGGTGGACGATGTATTGAATCGCGACGGGATTTGTGTGTTCCATCGTCATTAACAGGCTCTGAACGTTACAATTAACTGTCAGTTTTGCGTCGGATTCGAAAATCTAGACTCACAGGAGATCGACCATAAGGTGCCCGAGGCAGCAATAGACCCTTGGAGACAGGTCGGCCGGAGGACGATGTATTGAATCGCGACGCAATTTGTGTGTTCCATCGTCATTAACAGGCTCTGAACGTTACAATTAACTATCAGTTTTGCGTCGGATTCGAAAATCTAGACTCACAGGAGAACGACCATAAGGTGCCCGAGGCAGCAATAGACCCTTGGAGACAGGTCGGCCGGAGGACGATGTATTGAATCGCGACGCAATTTGTGTGTTCCATTGTCATTAAGAGGCTCTGAACCTTACGATTAACTGCCAGTTTTGCGTCGCATTCGAAAATCTAGACTCACAGGAGAACGACAATAAGGTGCCCGAGGCAGCACTAGACCCTTGGAGACAAGTCGGCTGGAGGACGATGTATTGAATCGCGACGCGATTTGTGTGTTCCATTGTCATTTACAGGCTCTGAACGTTACAATTAACTGTCAGGTCTGCGTCGGATTCGAAAATCTAGAGTCACAGGAGATCGACCATAAGGTGCCCGAGGCAGCAATAGACCCTTTGAGACAGGTCGGCCGGAGGACGATGTATTGAATCGCGACGCAATTTGTGTGTTCCATTATCATTAAGAGGCTCTGAACCTTACAATTAACTGTCAGTTTTGCGTCGGATTCGAAAATCTAGACTCACAGAGGAACGACCACAAGATGCCCGAGGCAGCACTAGACCCTTGGAGACAAATCGGCTGGCGGACGATGTAATGAATCGCGACGCGATTTGTGTGTTCCATCGTCATTAACAGGCTCTGAACGTTACAATTAACTGTCAGTTTTGCGTCGGATTCGAAAATCTAGACTCACAGGAGAACGACCATAAGGTGCCCGAGGGAGCAATAGACCCTTGGAGACAGGTCGGCCGGAGGACGATGTATTGAATCGCGACGCAATTTGTGTGTTCCATCGTCATGAACAGGCTCTGAACCTTACAATTAACTGTCAGTTTTGCGTCGGATTCGAAAATCTAGAGTCACAGGAGATCGACCATAAGGTGCCCGAGGCAGCAATAGACCCTTGGAGACAGCCCGGCCGGAGGACGATGTATTGAATCTTGACGCGATTTGTGTGTTCCATCGTCATTAACAGGCTCTGAACGTTACAATTAACTGTCAGTTTTGCGTCGGATTCGAAAATCTAGACTCACAGGAGATCGACCATAAGGTGCCCGAGGCAGCAATAGACCCTTGGAGACAGGTCGGCCGGAGGACGATGTATTGAATCGCGACGGGATTCGTGTGTTCCATCGTCATTAACAGGCTCTGAACAATACAATTAACTGTCAGTTTTGCGTCGGATTCGAAAATCTAGACTCACAGGAGATCGACCATAAGGTGCCCGAGGCAGCAATAGACCCTTGGAGACAGGTCTGCCGGAGGACGATGTATTGAATCGCGACGCAATTAGTGTGTTCCATCGTCATTAACAGGCTCTGAACAATACAATCAACTGTCAGTTTTGCGTCGGATTCGAAAATCTAGACTCACAGAGGAACGACCATAAGGTGCCCGAGGCAGTACTAGACCCTTGGAGACAAATCGGCTGGAGGACGATGTATTGAATCGCGACGCGATTTGTGTGTTCCATCGTCATTAACAGGCTCTGAACGTTACAATTAACTGTCAGTTTTGCGTCGGATTCGAAAATCTAGACTCACAGGAGATCGACCATAAGCTGCCCGAGGCAGCAATAGACTCTTGGAGACAGGTCGGCCGCAGGACGATGTATTGAATCGCGACGCGATTTGTGTGTTCCATCGTCATTGACAGGCTCGGAACGTTACAATCAACTGTCAGTTTTGCGTCGGATTCGAAAATCTAGACTCACAGGAGAACGACCATAAGGTGCCCGAGGCAGCAATAGACCCTTGGAGACAGGTCGGCCGGATGACGATGTATTGAATCGCGACGCAATTTGTGTGTTCCATCGTCATTAACAGGCTCTGAACGTTACAATTAACTGTCAGTTTTGCGTCGGATTCGAAAATCTAGACTCACAGGAGAACGACCATAAGGTGCCCGAGGGAGCAATAGACCCTTGGAGACAGGTCGGCCGGAGGACGAATTATTGAATCGCGACGCAATTTGTGTGTTCCATCGTCATGAACAGGCTCTGAACCTTACAATTAACTGTCAGTTTTGCGTCGGATTCGGAAATCTAGAGTCACAGGAGATCGACAATAAGGTGCCCGAGGCAGCAATAGACCCTTGGAGACAGGTCGGCCGGAGGACGATGTATTGAATCGCGACGCGATTTGTGTGTTCCATCGTCATTAACAGGCTCTGAACGTTACAATTAACTGTCAGTTTTGCGTCGGATTCGAAAATCTAGACTCAGAGGAGATCGACCATGTGGTGCCCGAGGCAGCAATAGACCCTTGGAGACAGGTCGGCCGGAGGACGATGCATTGAATCGCGCCGGGATTTGTGTGTTCCATCGTCATTAACAGGCTCTGAACGTTACAATTAACTGTCAGTTTTGCGTCGGATTCGAAAATCTAGACTCACAGGAGATCGACCATAAGGTGCCCGAGGCAGCAATAGACCCTTGGACACCGGTCGGCCGGAGGACGATGTATTGAAGCGCGACGCAATTTGTGTGTTCCATCGTCATTAACAGGCTCTGAACGTTACAATTAACTATCAGTTTTGCGTCGGATTCGAAAATCTAGACTCACAGGAGAACGACCATAAGGTGCCCGAGACAGCAATAGACCCTTGGAGACAGGTCGGCCGGAGGACGATGTATTGAATCGCGACGCTATTTGTGTGTTCCATTGTCATTAAGAGGCTCTGAACCTTACGATTAACTGCCAGTTTTGCGTCGCATTCGAAAATCTGGACTCACAGGAGAACGACAATAAGGTGCCCGAGGCAGCACTAGACCCTTGGAGACAAGTCGGCTGGAGGACGATGTATTGAATCGCGACGCGATTTGTGTGTTCCGTTGCCATTTACAGGCTCTGAACGTTACAATTAACTGTCAGGTTTGCGTCGGATTCGAAAATCTAGACTCACAGGAGATCGACCATAAGGTGCCCGAGGCAGCAATAGACCCTTGGAGACAGGTCGGCCGGAGGACGATGTATTGAATCGCGACGCAATTTGTGTGTTCCATTATCATTAAGAAGCTCTGAACCTTACAATTAACTGTCAGTTTTGCGTCGCATTCGAAAATCTAGACTCACAGAGGAACGACCATAACCTGCTCGAGGCAGCACTAGACCCTTGGAGACAAATCGGCTGGAGGACGATGTATTGAATCGCGACGCGATTTGTATGTTCCATCGTCATTAACAGGCTCTGAACGTTACAATTAACTGTCAGTTTTGCGTCGGATTCGAAAATCTAGACTCACAGGAGATCGACCATAAGGTGCCCGAGGCAGCAATAGACTCTTGGAGCCAGGTCGGCCGGAGGACGATGTATTGTATCGCGACGCAATTTGTGTGTTCCATCGTCATTAACAGGCTCTGAACCTTACAATTAACTGTCAGTTTTGCGTCGGATTCGAAAATCTAGACTCACAAGAGAACGACCATAAGGTGCCCGAGGCAGCAATAGACCCTTGGAGACAGGTCGGCCGGAGGACGATGTATTGAATCGCGACGCAATTTGTGTGTTCCATTGTCATTAAGAGTCTCTGAACCTTACGATTAACTGCCAGTTTTGCGTCGCATTCCTAAATCTAGACTCACAGGAGAACGACAATAAGGTGCCCGAGGCAGCACTAGACCCTTGGAGACAAGTCGGCTGGAGGACGATGTATTGAATCGCGACGCGATTTGTGTGTTCCATTGTCATTTACAGGCTCTGAACGTTACAATTAACTGTCAGGTTTGCGTCGGATTCGAAAATCTAGAGTCACAGGAGATCGACCATGAGGTGCCCG
The DNA here is from genome assembly GCF_023898315.1 of Schistocerca nitens. NCBI lineage: Eukaryota > Metazoa > Arthropoda > Insecta > Orthoptera > Acrididae > Schistocerca > Schistocerca nitens. The sequence continues at coordinate 1,195,957,652 of NC_064615.1, read as the reverse complement.
AGGCAGCAATAGACCCTTGGAGACAGGTCGGCCGGAGGACGATGTATTGAATCGCGACGCAATTTGTGTGTTCCATTATCATTAAGAGGCTCTGAACCTTACAATTAACTGTCAGTTTTGCGTCGGATTCGAAAATCTAGACTCACAGAGGAACGACCATAACCTGCCCGAGGCAGCACTAGACCCTTGGAGACAAATCGGCTGGAGGACGATGTATTGAATCGCGACGCGATTTGTGTGTTCCATCGTCATTAACAGGCTCTGAACGTTACAATTAACTGTCAGTTTTGCGTCGGATTGGAAAATCTAGAGTCACAGGAGAACGACCATAAGGTGCCCGAGGCAGCAATAGACCCTTGGAGACAGGTCGGCCGGAGGACGATGTATTGAATCGCGACGCAATTTGTGTGTTCCATCGTCATTAACAGGCTCTGAACCTTACAATTAACTGTCAGTTTTGCGTCGGATTCGAAAATCTAGACTCACAGGAGATCGACCATAAGGTGCCCGAGGCAGCAATAGACCCTTGGAGACAGGTCGGCCGGAGGACGATGTATTGAATCGCGACGCAATTTGTGTGTTCCATCGTCATTAACAGGCTCTGAACGTTACAATTAACTGTCAGTTTTGCGTCGGATTCGAAAATCTAGACTCACAAGAGAACGACCATAAGGTGCCCGAGGCAGCACTAGACCCATGGAGACAAGTCGGCTGGAGGACAATGTATTGAATCGCGACGCGATTTGTGTGTTCCATCGTCATTAACAGGCTCTGAACGTTACAATCAACTGTCAGTTTTGCGTCGGATTCGAAAATCTAGACTCACAGGAGAACGACCATAAGGTGCCCGAGGCAGCAATAGACCCTTGGAGACAGGTCGGCTGGAGGACGATGTATTGAATCGCGACGCAATTTGTGTGTTCTATTGTCATTAAGAGGCTCTGAACCTTACTATTAACTGTCAGTTTTGTGTCGGATTCGAAAATCTAGACTCAAAGAGGAACGACCATAAGGTGCCCGAGGCAACACTAGACCCTTGGAGACAAATCGGCTGGAGGACGATGTATTGAATCGCGACGCGATTTGTGTGTTCCATCGTCATTAACAGGCTCTGAACGTTACAATTAACTGTCAGTTTTGCGTCGGATTCGAAAATCTAGACTCACAGGAGATCGACAATAAGGTGCCCGAGGCAGCACTAGACCCTTGGAGACAAGTCGGCTGGAGGACGATGTATTGAATCGCGACGCGATTTGTGTGTTCCATTGTCATTTACAGGCTCTGAACGTTACAATTAACTGTCAGGTTTGCGTCGGATTCGAAAATCTAGACTCACAGGAGATCGACCATAAGGTGCCCGAGGCAGCAATAGACCCTTGGAGACAGGTCGGCCGGAGGACGATGTATTGAATCGCGACGCAATTTGTGTGTTCCATTATCATTAAGAGGCTCTGAACCTTACAATTAACTGTCAGTTTTGCGTCGGATTCGAAAATCTAGACTCACAGAGGAACGACCATAACCTGCCCGAGGCAGCACTAGACCCTTGGAGACAAATCGGCTGGAGGACGATGTATTGAATCGCGACGCGATTTGTGTGTTCCATCGTCATTAACAGGCTCTGAACGTTACAATTAACTGTCAGTTTTGCGTGGGATTGGAAAATCTAGACTCACAGGAGAACTACCATAAGGTGCCCGCGGCAGCAATAAACCCTTGGAGACAGGTCGGCCGGAGGACGATGTATTGAATCGCGACGCAATTTGTGTGTTCCATCGTCATTAACAGGCTCTGAACCTTACAATTAACTGTCAGTTTTGCGTCGGATTCGAAAATCTAGACTCACAGGAGATCGACCATAAGGTGCCCGAGGCAGCAATAGACTCTTGGAGACAGGTCGGCCGGAGGACGATGTATTGTATCGCGACGCAATTTGTGTGTTCCATCGTCATTAACAGGCTCTGAACGTTACAATTAACTATCAGTTTTGCGTCGGATTCGAAAATCTAGACTCACAAGAGAACGACCATAAGGTGCCCGAGGCAGCACTAGACCCATGGAGACAAGTCGGCTGGAGGACGATGTATTGAATCGCGACGCAATTTGTGTGTTCTATTGTCATTAAGAGGCTCTGAACCTTACTATTAACTGTCAGTTTTGTGTCGGATTCGAAAATCTAGACTCAAAGAGGAACGACCATAAGGTGCCCGAGGCAACACTAGACCCTTGGAGACATATCGGCTGGAGGACGATGTATTGAATCGCGACGCGATTTGTGTGTTCCATCGTCATTAACAAGCTCTGAACGTTACAATTAACTGTCAGTTTTGCGTCGGATTCGAAAATCTAGACTCACAGGAGATCGACAATAAGGTGCCCGAGGCAGCACTAGACCCTTGGAGACAAGTCGGCTGGAGGACGATGTATTGAATCGCGACGCGATTTGTGTGTTCCATTGTCATTTACAGGCTCTGAACGTTACAATTAACTGTCAGGTTTGCGTCGGATTCGAAAATCTAGACTCACAGGAGATCGACCATAAGGTGCCCGAGGCAGCAATAGACCCTTGGAGACAGGTCGGCCGGAGGACGATGTATTGAATCGCGACGCAATTTGTGTGTTCCATTGAAATTAAGAGGCTCTGAACCTTACGATTAACTGCTAGTTTTGCGTCGGATTCGAAAATCTAGACTCACAGGAGAACGACAATAAGGTGCCCGAGGCAGCACTAGACCCCTGGAGACAAGTCGGCTGGAGGACGATGTATTGAATCGCGACGCGATTTGTGTGTTCCATTGTCATTTACAGGCTCTGAACGTTACAATTAACTGTCAGGTTTGCGTCGGATTCGAAAATCTAGACTCACAGGAGATCGACCGTAAGGTGCCCGAGGCAGCAATAGACCCTTGGAGACAGGTCTGCCGGAGGACGATGTATTGAATCGCGACGCAATTTGTGTGTTCCATTGTCATTAAGAGGCTCTGAACCTTACAATTAACTGTCAGTTTTGCGTCGGATTCGAAAATCTAGACTCACAGAGGAACGACCATAAGGTGCCCGAGGCTGCACTAGACCCTTGGAGACAAATCGGCTGGAGGACGATGTATTGAATCGCGACGCGATTTGTGTGTTCCATCGTCATTAACAGGCTCTGAACGTTACAATTAACTGTCAGTTTTGCGTCGGATTCGAAAATCTAGACTCACAGGAGATCGACCATAAGGTGCCCGAGGCAGCAATAGACTCTTGGAGACAGCTCGGCCGGAGGACGATGTATTGAATCGCGACGCAATTTGTGTGTTCCATCGTCATTAACAGGCTCTGAACCTTACAATTAACTGTCAGTTTTGCGTCGGATTCGAAAATCTAGACTCACAAGAGAACGACCATAAGGTGCCCGAGGCAGCAATAGACCCTTGGAGACAGGTCGGCCGGAGGACGATGTATTGAATCGCGACGGGATTTGTGTGTTCCATCGTCATTAACAGGCTCTGAACGTTACAATTAACTGCCAGTTTTGCGTCGGATTCGAAAATCTAGACTCACAGGAGATCGACCATAAGGTGCCCGAGGCAGCAATAGACTCTTGGAGACAGGTCGGCCGGAGGACGATGTATTGTATCGCGACGCAATTTGTGTGTTCCATCGTCATTAACAGGCTCTGAACCTTACAATTAACTGTCAGTTTTGCGTCGGATTCGAAAATCTAGACTCACAAGAGAACGAACATAAGGTGCCCGAGGCAGCACTAGACCCATGGAGACAAGTCGGCTGGAGGACGATGCATTGAATCGCGACGCGATTTGTGTGTTCCATCGTCATTAACAGGCTCTGAACGTTACAATCAACTGTCAGTTTTGCGTCGGATTCGAAAATCTAGACTCACAGGAGAACGACCATAAGGTGCCCGAGGCAGCAATAGACCCTTGGAGACAGGTCGGCCGGAGGACGATGTATTGAATCGCGACGCAATTTGTGTGTTCCATTGTCATTAAGAGGCTCTGAACCTTACAATTAACTGTCAGTTTTGCGTCGGATTCGAAAATCTAGACTCACAGAGGAACGACCATAAGGTGCCCGAGGCAGCACTAGACCCTTGGAGACAAATCGGCTGGAGGACGATGTATTGAATCGCGACGCGATTTGTGTGTTCCATCGTCATTAACAGGCTCTGAACGTTACAATTAACTGTCAGTTTTGCGTCGGATTCGAAAATCTAGACTCACAGGAGATCGACCATAAGGTGCCCGAGGCAGCAATAGACTCTTGGAGACAGTTCGGCCGGAGGACGATGTATTGAATCGCGACGCAATTTGTGTGTTCCATCGTCATTAACAGGCTCTGAACCTTACAATTAACTGTCAGTTTTGCGTCGGATTCGAAAATCTAGACTCACAGAGGAACGACCATAAGGTGCCCGAGGCAGCACTAGACCCTTGGAGACAAGTCGGCTGGAGGACGATGTATTGAATCGCGACGCGATTTGTGTGTTCCATCGTCATTAACAGGCTCTGAACGTTACAATCAACTGTCAGTTTTGCGTCGGATTCGAAAATCTAGACTCACAGGAGAACGACCATAAGGTGCCCGAGGCAGCAATAGACCCTTGGAGACAGGTCGGCCGGAGGACGATGTATTGAATCGCGACGCAATTTGTGTGTTCCATCGTCATTAACAGGCTCTGAACGGTACAATTAACTGTCAGTTTTGCGTCGGATTCGAAAATCTAGACTCACAGGAGAACGACCATAAGGTGCCCGAGGGAGCAATAGACCCTTGGAGACAGGTCGGCCGGAGGACGATGTATTGAATCGCGACGCAATTTGTGTGTTCCATCGTCATGAACAGGCTCTGAACCTTACAATTAACTGTCAGTTTTGCGTCGGATTCGAAAATCTAGAGTCACAGGAGATCGACCATAAGGTGCCCGAGGCAGCAATAGACCCTTGGAGACAGGACGGCCGGAGGACGATGTATTGAATCGCGACGCGATTTGTGTGTTCCATCGTCATTAACAGGCTCTGAACATTACAATTAACTGTCAGTTTTGCGTCGGATTCGAAAATCTAGACTCACAGGAGATCGACCATAAGGTGCCAGAGGCAGCAATAGACCCTTGGAGACAGGTCGGCCGGAGGACGATGTATTGAATCGCGACGGGATTTGTGTGTTCCATCGTCATTAACAGGCTCTGAACGTTACAATTAACTGTCAGTTTTGCGTCGGATTCGAAAATCTAGACTCACAGGAGATCGACCATAAGGTGCCCGAGGCAGCAATAGACCCTTGGAGACAGGTCGGCCGGAGGACGATGTATTGAATCGCGACGCAATTTGTGTGTTCCATCGTCATTAACAGGCTCTGAACGTTACAATTAACTATCAGTTTTGCGTCGGATTCGAAAATCTAGACTCACAGGAGAACGACCATAAGGTGCCCGAGGCAGCAATAGACCCTTGGAGACAGGTCGGCCGGAGGACGATGTATTGAATCGCGACGCATTTTGTGTGTTCCATTGTCATTAAGAGGCTCTGAACCTTACGATTAACTGCCAGTTTTGCGTCGGATTCGAAAATCTAGACTCACAAGAGAACGACAATAAGGTGCCCGAGGCAGCAATAGACCCTTGGAGACAAGTCGGCTGGAGGACGATGTATTGAATCGCGACGCGATTTGTGTGTTCCATTGTCATTTACAGGCTCTGTACGTTACAATTAACTGTCAGGTTTGCGTCGGATTCGAAAATCTAGACTCACAGGAGATCGACCATAAGGTGCCCGAGGCAGCAATAGACCCTTGGACACAGGTCTGCCGAGGACGATGTATTGAATCGCGACGCAATTTGTGTGTTCCATCGTCATTAACAGGCTCTGAACGTTACAATTAATTATCAGTTTTGCGTCGGATTCGAAAATCTAGACTCATAGGAGAACGACCATATGGTGCCCGAGGCAGCAATAGACGCTTGGAGACAGGTCGGCCGGAGGACGATGTATTGAATCGCGACGCAATTTGTGTGTTCCATTGTCATTAAGAGGCTCTGAACCTTACGATTAACTGCCAGTTTTGCGTCGCATTCGAAAATCTAGACTCACAGGAGAACGACAATAAGGTGCCCGAGGAAGCACTAGACCCTTGGAGACAAGTCGGCTGGAGGACGATGTATTGAATCGCGACGCAATTTGTGTGTTCCATCGTCATTAACAGGCTCTGAACCTTACAATTAACTGTCAGTTTTGCGTCGGATTCGAAAATCTAGACTCACAGGCGATCGACCATAAGGTGCCCGAGGCAGCAATAGACCCTTGGAGACAGGTCGGCCGGAGGACGATGTATTGAATCGCGACGCAATTTGTGTGTTCCATTGTCATTAAGAGGCTCTGAACCTTACAATTAACTGTCAGTTTTGCGTCGGATTCGAAAATCTAGACTCACAGGAGAACGACCATAAGGTGCCCGAGGCAGCACTAGACGCTTGGAGACAAATCGGCTGGAGGACGATGTATTGAATCGCGACGCGATTTGTGTGTTCCATCGTCATTAACAGGCTCTGAACGTTACAATTAACTGTCAGTTTTGCGTCGGATTCGAAAATCTAGACTCACAGGAGAACGACCATAAGGTGCCCGAGGCAGCTATAGACCCTTGGAGACAGGTCGGCCGGAGGACGATGTATTGAATCGCGACGCAATTTGTGTGTTCCATCGTCATTAACAGGCTCTGAACCTTACAATTAACTGTCAGTTTTGCGTCGGATTCGAAAATCTAGACTCACAGGAGATCGACCATAAGGTGCCCGAGGCAGCAATAGACCCTTCGAGACAGGTCGGCCGGAGGACGATGTATTGAATCGCGACGGGATTTGTGTGTTCCATCGTCATTAACAGGCTCTGAACGTTACAATTAACTGTCAGTTTTGCGTCGGATTCGAAAATCTAGACTCACAGGAGATCGACCATAAGGTGCCCCAGGCAGCAATAGACTCTTGAAGACAGGTCGGCCGGAGGACGATGTATTGAATCGCGACGCAATTTGTGAGTTCCATCGTCATTAACAGGCTCTGAACCTTACAATTAACTGTCAGTTTTGCGTCGGATTCGAAAATCTAGACTCACAAGAGAACGACCATAAGGTGCCCGAGGCAGCACTAGACCCTTGGAGACAAATCGGCTGGAGGACGATGTATTGAATCGCGACGCGATTTGCGTGTTCCATCGTCATTAACAGGCTCTGAAAGTTACAATTAACTGTCAGTTTTGAGTCGGATTCGAAAATCTAGACTCACAGGAGAACGACCATAAGGTGCCCGAGGCAGCAATAGAACCTTGGAGACAGGTCGGCCGGAGGACGATGTATTGAATCGCGACGGAATTTGTGTGTTCCATCGTCATTAACAGGCTCTGAACGTTACAATTAACTATCAGTTTTGCGTCGGATTCGAAAATCTAGACTCACAGGAGATCGACCATAAGGTGCCCGAGGCAGCAATAGACCCTTGGAGACAGGTCGGCCGGAGGACGATGTATTGAATCGCGACGCAATTTGTGTGTTCCATTGTCATTAAGAGGCTCTGAACCTTACGATTAACTACCAGTTTTGCGTCGCATTCGAAAATCTAGACTCACAGGAGAACGACAATAAGGTGCCCCAGGCAGCACTAGACCCTTGGAGACAAATCGGCTGGAGGACGATGTATTGAATCGCGACGCGATTTGTGTGTTCCATCGTCATTAACAGGCTCTGAACGTTACAATTAACTGCCAGTTTTGCGTCGGATTCGAAAATCTAGACTCACAGGAATACGACCATAAGGTGCCCGAGGCAGCAATAGACCCTTGGAGACAGGTCGGCCGGAGGACGATATATTGAATCACGACGCAATTTGTGTGTTCCATCGTCATTAACAGGCTCTGAACGTTACAATTAACTGTCAGTTTTGCGTCGGATTCGAAAATCTAGACTCACAGGAGATCGACCATAAGTTGCCCGAGGCAGCAATACACCCTTGGAGACAGGTCGGCCGGAGGACGATGTATTGAATCGCGACGAGATTTGTGTGTTCCATCGTCATTAACAGGCTCTGAACGTTACAATTAACTGTCAGTTTTGCGTCGGATTGGAAAATCTAGACTCACAGGAGATCGACCATAAGGTGCCCGAGGCAGCAATAGACTCTTGGAGAGAGGTCGGCCGGAGGACGATGTATTGAAACGCGACGCAATTTGTGTGTTCCATCGTCATTAACAGGCTCTTAACGTTACAATTAACTGTCAGTTTTGCGTCGGATTCGAAAATCTAGACTCACAGGAGAACGACCATAAGGTGCCCGAGGCAGCAATAGACTCTTGGAGACAGCTCGGCCGGAGGACGATGTATTGAATCGCGACGCAATTTGTGTGTTCCATCGTCATTAACAGGCTCTGAAGCTTACAATTAACTGTCAGTTTTGCGTCGGATTCGAAAATCTAGACTCACAAGAGAACGACCATAAGGTGCCCGAGGCAGCACTAGACCCTTGGAGACAAGTCGGCTGGAGGACGATGTATTGAATCGCGACGCGATTTGTGTGTTCCATCGTCATTAACAGGCTCTGAACGTTACAATCAACTGTCAGTTTTGCGTCGGATTCGAAAATCTAGACTCACAGGAGAACGACCATAAGGTGCCCGAGGCAGCAATAGACCCTTGGAGACAGGTCGGCCGGAGGACGATGTACTGAATCGCGACGCAATTTGTGTGTTCCATCGTCATTAACAGGCTCTGAACGTTACAATTAACTGTCAGTTTTGCGTCGGATTCGAAAATCTAGACTCACAGGAGAACGACCATAAGGTGCCCGAGGGAGCAATAGACCCTTGGAGACAGGACGGCCGGAGGACGAAGTATTGAATCGCGACGCAATTTGTGTGTTCCATCGTCATGAACAGGCTCTGAACCTTACAATTAACTGTCAGTTTTGCGTCGGATTCGAAAATCTAGAGTCACAGGAGATCGACCATAAGGTGCCCGAGGCAGCAATAGACCCTTGGAGACAGGACGGCCGGAGGACGATGTATTGAATCGCGACGCGATTTGTGTGTTCCATCGTCATTAACAGGCTCTGAACGTAACAATTAACTGTCAGTTTTGCGTCGGATTCGAAAATCTAGACTCACAGGAGATCGACCATAAGGTGCCCGAGGCAGCAATAGACCCTTGGAGACAGGTCGGCCGGAGGACGATGTATTGAATCGCGACGCAATTTGTGTGTTCCATTGTCATTAAGAGGCTCTGAACCTTACGATTAACTGCCAGTTTTGCGTCGCATTCGAAACTCTAGACTCACAGGAGAACGACAATAAGGTGCCCGAGGCAGCAATAGACCCTTGGAGACAAGTCGGCTGGAGGACGATGTATTGAATCGCGACGCGATTTGTGTGTTCCATTGTCATTTACAGGCTCTGAACGTTACAATTAACTGTCAGGTTTGCGTCGGATTCGAAAATCTAGACTCACAGGAGATCGACCATAAGGTGCCCGAGGCAGCAATAGACCCTTGGAGACAGGTCGGCCGGTGGACGATGTATTGAATCGCGACGCAATTTGTGTGTTCCATTGTCATTAAGAGCCTCTGAACCTTACAATTAACTGTCAGTTTTGCGTCGGATTCGAAAATCTAGACTCACAGAGGAACGACCATAAGGTGCCCGAGGCAGCACTAGACCCTTGGAGACAAATCGGCTGGAGGACGATGTATTGAATCGCGACGCGATTTGTGTGTTCCATCGTCATTAACAGGCTCTGAACGTTACAATTAACTGTCAGTTTTGCGTCGGATTTGAAAATCTAGACTCACAGGAGATCGACCATAAGGTGCCCGAGGCAGCAATAGACTCTTGGAGACAGCTCGGCCGGAGGACGATGTATTGAATCGCGACGCAATTTGTGTGTTCCATCGTCATTAACAGGCTCTGAACCTTACAATTAACTGTCAGTTTTGCGTCGGATTCGAAAATCTAGACTCACAAGAGAACGACCATAAGGTGCCCGAGGCAGCAATAGACCCTTGGAGACAGGTCGGCCGGAGGACGATGTATTGAATCGCGACGGGATTTGTGTGTTCCATCGTCATTAACAGGCTCTGAACGTTACAATTAACTGTCAGTTTTGCGTCGGATTCGAAAATCTAGACTCACAGGAGATCGACCATAAGGTGCCCGAGGCAGCAATAGACTCTTGGAGACAGGTCGGCCGGAGGACGATGTATTGAATCGCGACGCAATTTGTGTGTTCCATTGTCATTAAGAGGCTCTGAACCTTACAATTAACTGTCAGTTTTGCGTCGGATTCGAAAATCTAGACTCACAGAGGAACGACCATAAGGTGCCCGAGGCAGCACTAGACCCTTGGAGACAAATCGGCTGGAGGACGATGTATTGAATCGCGACGCGATTTGTGTGTTCCATCGTCATTAACAGGCTCTGAACGTTACAATTAACTGTCAGTTTTGCGTCGGATTCGAAAATCTAGACTCACAGGAGATCGACCATAAGGTGCCCGAGGCAGCAATAGACTCTTGGAGACAGCTCGGCCGGAGGACGATGTATTGAATCGCGACGCAATTTGTGTGTTCCATCGTCATTAACAGGCTCTGAACCTTACAATTAACTGTCAGTTTTGCGTCGGATTCGAAAATCTAGACTCACAAGAGAACGATCATAAGGTGCCCGAGGCAGCACTAGACCCTTGGAGACAAGTCGGCTGGAGGACGATGTATTGAATCGCGACGCGATTTGTGTGTTCCATCGTCATTAACAGGCTCTGAACGTTACAATCAACTGTCAGTTTTGCGTCGGATTCGAAAATCTAGACTCACAGGAGAACGACCATAAGGTGCCCGAGGCAGCAATAGACCCTTGGAGACAGGTCGGCCGGAGGACGATGTATTGAATCGCGACGCAATTTGTGTGTTCCATCGTCATTAACAGGCTCTGAACGTTACAATTAACTGTCAGTTTTGCGTCGGATTCGAAAATCTAGACTCACAGGAGAACGACCATAAGGTGCCCGAGGGAGCAATAGACCCTTGGAGACAGGTCGGCCGGAGGACGATGTATTGAATCGTGACGCAATTTGTGTGTTCCATCGTCATGAACAGGCTCTGAACCTTACAATTAACTGTCAGTTTTGCGTTGGATTCGAAAATCTAGAGTCACAGGAGATCGACCATAAGGTGCCCGAGGCAGCAATAGACCCTTGGAGACAGGACGGCCGGAGGACGATGTATTGAATCGCGACGCGATTTGTGTGTTCCATCGTCATTAACAGGCTCTGAACATTACAATTAACTGTCAGTTTTGCGTCGGATTCGAAAATCTAGACTCACAGGAGATCGACCATAAGGTGCCCGAGGCAGCAATAGACCCTTGGAGACAGGTCGGCCGGAGGACGATGTATTGAATCGCGACGGGATTTGTGTGTTCCATCGTCATTAACAGGCTCTGAACGTTACAATTAACTGTCAGTTTTGCGTCGGATTCGAAAATCTAGACTCACAGGAGATCGACCATAAGGTGCCCGAGGCAGCAATAGACCCTTGGAGACAGGTCGGCCGGAGGACGATGTATTGAATCGCGACGCAATTTGTGTGTTCCATCGTCATTAACAGGCTCTGAACGTTACAATTAACTATCAGTTTTGCGTCGGATTCGAAAATCTAGACTCACAGGGGAACGACCATAAGGTGCCCGAGGCAGCAATAGACCCTTGGAGACAGGTCGGCCGGAGGACGATGTATTGAATCGCGACGCAATTTGTGTGTTCCATTGTCATTAAGAGGCTCTGAACCTTACGATTAACTGCCAGTTTTGCGTCGCATTCGAAACTCTAGACTCACAGGAGAACGACAATAAGGTGCCCGAGGCAGCAATAGACCCTTGGAGACAAGTCGGCTGGAGGACGATGTATTGAATCGCGACGCGATTTGTGTGTTCCATTGTCATTTACAGGCTCTGAACGTTACAATTAACTGTCAGGTTTGCGTCGGATTCGAAAATCTAGACTCACAGGAGATCGACCATAAGGTGCCCGAGGCACAATAGACCCTTGGAGATAGGTCGGCCGGAGGACGATGTATTGAATCGCGACGCAATTTGTGTGTTCCATTGTCATTAAGAGGCTCTGAACCTTACAATTAACTGTCAGTTTTGCGTCGGATTCGAAAATCTAGACTCACAGAGGAACGACCATAAGGTGCCCGAGGCAGCACTAGACCCTTGGAGACAAATCGGCTGGAGGACGATGTATTGAATCGCGACGCGATTTGTGTGTTCCATCGTCATTAACAGGCTCTGAACGTTACAATTAACTGTCAGTTTTGCGTCGGATTCGAAAATCTAGACTCACAAGAGAACGACCATAAGGTGCCCGAGGCAGCAATAGACCCTTGGAGACAGGTCGGCCGGAGGACGATGTATTGAATCGCGACGGGATTTGTGTGTTCCATCGTCATTAACAGGCTCTGAACGTTACAATTAACTGTCAGTTTTGCGTCGGATTCGAAAATCTAGACTCACAGGAGATCGACCATAAGGTGCCCGAGGCAGCAATAGACTCTTGGAGACAGGTCGGCCGGAGGACGATGTATTGTATCGCGACGCAATTTGTGTGTTCCATCTTCATTAACAGGCTCTGAACCTTACAATTAACTGTCAGTTTTGCGTCGGATTCGAAAATCTAGACTCACAAGAGAACGAACATAAGGTGCCCGAGGCAGCACTAGACCCATGGAGACAAGTCGGCTGGAGGACGATGCATTGAATCGCGACGCGATTTGTGTCTTCCATCGTCATTAACAGGCTCTGAACGTTACAATCAACTGTCAGTTTTGCGTCGGATTCGAAAATCTAGACTCACAGGAGAACGACCATAAGGTGCCCGAGGCAGCAATAGACCCTTGGAGACAGGTCTGCCGGAGGACGATGTATTGAATCGCGACGCAATTTGTGTGTTCCATTGTCATTAAGAGGCTCTGAACCTTACAATTAACTGTCAGTTTTGCGTCGGATTCGAAAATCTAGACTCACAGAGGAACGACCATAAGGTGCCCGAGGCAGCACTAGACCCTTGGAGACAAATCGGCTGGAGGACGATGTATTGAATCGCGACGCGATTTGTGTGTTCCATCGTCATTAACAGGCTCTGAACGTTACAATTAACTGTCAGTTTTGCGTCGGATTCGAAAATCTAGACTCACAGGAGATCGACCATAAGGTGCCCGAGGCAGCAATAGACTCTTGGAGACAGCTCGGCCGGAGGACGATGTATTGAATCGCGACGCAATTTGTGTGTTCCATCGTCATTAACAGGCTCTGAACCTTACAATTAACTGTCAGTTTTGCGTCGGATTCGAAAATCTAGACTCACAAGAGAACGACCATAAGGTGCCCGAGGCAGCACTAGACCCTTGGAGACAAGTCGGCTGGAGGACGATGTATTGAATCGCGACGCGATTTGTGTGTTCCATCGTCATTAACAGGCTCTGAACGTTACAATCAACTGTCAGTTTTGCGTCGGATTCGAAAATCTAGACTCACAGGAGAACGACCATAAGGTGCCCGAGGCAGCAATAGACCCTTGGAGACAGGTCGGCCGGAGGACGATGTATTGAATCGCGACGCAATTTGTGTGTTCCATCGTCATTAACAGGCTCTGAACGTTACAATTAACTGTCAGTTTTGCGTCGGATTCGAAAATCTAGACTCACAGGAGAACGACCATAAGGTGCCCGAGGGAGCAATAGACCCTTGGAGACAGGTCGGCCGGAGGACGATGTATTGAATCGTGACGCAATTTGTGTGTTCCATCGTCATGAACAGGCTCTGAACCTTACAATTAACTGTCAGTTTTGCGTCGGATTCGAAAATCTAGAGTCACAGGAGATCGACCATAAGGTGCCCGAGGCAGCAATAGACCCTTGGAGACAGGACGGCCGGAGGACGATGTATTGAATCGCGACGCGATTTGTGTGTTCCATCGTCATTAACAGGCTCTGAACATTACAATTAACTGTCAGTTTTGCGTCGGATTCGAAAATCTAGACTCACAGGAGATCGACCATAAGGTGCCCGAGGCAGCAATAGACCCTTGGAGACAGGTCGGCCGGAGGACGATGTATTGAATCGCGACGGGATTTGTGTGTTCCATCGTCATTAACAGGCTCTGAACGTTACAATTAACTGTCAGTTTTGCGTCGGATTCGAAAATCTAGACTCACAGGAGATCGACCATAAGGTGCCCGAGGCAGCAATAGACCCTTGGAGACAGGTCGGCCGGAGGACGATGTATTGAATCGCGACGCAATTTGTGTGTTCCATCGTCATTAACAGGCTCTGAACGTTACAATTAACTATCAGTTTTGCGTCGGATTCGAAAATCTAGACTCACAGGAGAACGACCATAAGGTGCCCGAGGCAGCAATAGACCCTTGGAGACAGGTCGGCCGGAGGACGATGTATTGAATCGCGACGGGATTTGTGTGTTCCATCGTCATTAACAGGCTCTGAACCCTACGATTAACTGCCAGTTTTGCGTCGGATTCGAAAATCTAGACTCACAAGAGAACGACAATAAGGTGCTCGAGGCAGCAATAGACCCTTGGAGACAAGTCGGCTGGAGGACGATGTATTGAATCGCGACGCGATTTGTGTGTTCCATTGTCATTTACAGGCTCTGAACGTTACAATTAACTGTCAGGTTTGCGTCGGATTCGAAAATCTAGACTCACAGGAGATCGACCATAAGGTGCCCGAGGCAGCAATAGACCCTTGGACACAGGTCGGCCGAGGACGATGTATTGAATCGCGACGCAATTTGTGTGTTCCATCGTCATTAACAGGCTCTGAACGTTACAATTAATTATCAGTTTTGCGTCGGATTCGAAAATCTAGACTCACAGGAGAACGACCATATGGTGCCCGAGGCAGCAATAGACGCTTGGAGACAGGTCGGCCGGAGGACGATGTATTGAATCGCGACGCAATTTGTGTGTTCCATTGTCATTAAGAGGCTCTGAACCTTACGATTAACTGCCAGTTTTGCGTCGCATTCGAAAATCTAGACTCACAGGAGAACGACAATAAGGTGCCCGAGGCAGCACTAGACCCTTGGAGACAAATCGGCTGGAGGACGATGTATTGAATCGCGACGCGATTTGCGTGTTCCATCGTCATTAACAGGCTCTGAAAGTTACAATTAACTGTCAGTTTTGCGTCGGATTCGAAAATCTAGACTCACAGGAGAACGACCATAAGGTGCCCGAGGCAGCAATAGAACCTTGGAGACAGGTCGGCCGGAGGACGATGTATTGAATCGCGACGGAATTTGTGTGTTCCATCGTCATTAACAGGCTCTGAACGTTACAATTAACTGCCAGTTTTGCGTCGGATTCGAAAATCTAGACTCACAGGAATACGACCATAAGGTGCCCGAGGCAGCAATAGACCCTTGGAGACAGGTCGGCCGGAGGACGATATATTGAATCACGACGCAATTTGTGTGTTCCATCGTCATTAACAGGCTCTGAACCTTACAATTAACTGTCAGTTTTGCGTCGGATTCGAGAATCTAGACTCACAGGAGATCGACCATAAGTTGCCCGAGGCAGCAATACACCCTTGGAGACAGGTCGGCCGGAGGACGATGTATTGAATCGCGACGAGATTTGTGTGTTCCATCGTCATTAACAGGCTCTGAACGTTACAATTAACTGTCAGTTTTGCGTCGGATTGGAAAATCTAGACTCACAGGAGATCGACCATAAGGTGCCCGAGGCAGCAATAGACTCTTGGAGAGAGGTCGGCCGGAGGACGATGTATTGAATCGCGACGCAATTTGTGTGTTCCATCGTCATTAACAGGCTCTGAACGTTACAATTAACTGTCAGTTTTGCGTCGGATTCGAAAATCTAGACTCACAGGAGAACGACCATAAGGTGCCCGAGGCAGCAATAGACTCTTGGAGACAGCTCGGCCGGAGGACGATGTATTGAATCGCGACGCAATTTGTGTGTTCCATCGTCATTAACAGGCTCTGAAGCTTACAATTAACTGTCAGTTTTGCGTCGGATTCGAAAATCTAGACTCACAAGAGAACGACCATAAGGTGCCCGAGGCAGCACTAGACCCTTGGAGACAAGTCGGCTGGAGGACGATGTATTGAATCGCGACGCGATTTGTGTGTTCCATCGTCATTAACAGGCTCTGAACGTTACAATCAACTGTCAGTTTTGCGTCGGATTCGAAAATCTAGACTCACAGGAGAACGACCATAAGGTGCCCGAGGCAGCAATAGACCCTTGGAGACAGGTCGGCCGGAGGACGATGTACTGAATCGCGACGCAATTTGTGTGTTCCATCGTCATTAACAGGCTCTGAACGTTACAATTAACTGTCAGTTTTGCGTCGGATTCGAAAATCTAGACTCACAGGAGAACGACCATAAGGTGCCCGAGGGAGCAATAGACCCTTGGAGACAGGACGGCCGGAGGACGATGTATTGAATCGCGACGCAATTTGTGTGTTCCATCGTCATGAACAGGCTCTGAACCTTACAATTAACTGTCAGTTTTGCGTCGGATTCGAAAATCTAGAGTCACAGGAGATCGACCATAAGGTGCCCGAGGCAGCAATAGACCCTTGGAGATAGGTCGGCCGGAGGACGATGTATTGAATCGCGACGCAATTTGTGTGTTCCATTGTCATTAAGAGGCTCTGAACCTTACAATTAACTGTCAGTTTTGCGTCGGATTCGAAAATCTACTCACACAGAGGAACGACCATAAGGTGCCCGAGGCAGCACTAGACCCTTGGAGACAAATCGGCTGGAGGACGATGTATTGAATCGCGACGCGATTTGTGTGTTCCACCGTCATTAACAGGCTCTGAACGTTACAATTAACTGTCAGTTTTGCGTCGGATTCGAAAATCTAGACTCACAGGAGATCGACCATAAGGTGCCCGAGGCAGCAATAGACTCTTGGAGACAGCTCGGCCGGAGGACGATGTATTGAATCGCGACGCAATTTGTGTGTTCCATCGTCATTAACAGGCTCTGAACCTTACAATTAACTGTCAGTTTTGCGTCGGATTCGAAAATCTAGACTCACAAGAGAACGACCATAAGGTGCCCGAGGCAGCAATAGACCCTTGGAGACAGGTCGGCCGGAGGACGATGTATTGAATCGCGACGGGATTTGTGTGTTCCATCGTCATTAACAGGCTCTGAACGTTACAATTAACTGTCAGTTTTGCGTCGGATTCGAAAATCTAGACTCACAGGAGATCGACCATAAGGTGCCCGAGGCAGCAATAGACTCTTGGAGACAGGTCGGCCGGAGGACGATGTATTGTATCGCGACGCAATTTGTGTGTTCCATCTTCATTAACAGGCTCTGAACCTTACAATTAACTGTCAGTTTTGCGTCGGATTCGAAAATCTAGACTCACAAGAGAACGAACATAAGGTGCCCGAGGCAGCACTAGACCCATGGAGACAAGTCGGCTGGAGGACGATGCATTGAATCGCGACGCGATTTGTGTGTTCCATCGTCATTAACAGGCTCTGAACGTTACAATCAACTGTCAGTTTTGCGTCGGATTCGAAAATCTAGACTCACAGGAGAACGACCATAAGGTGCCCGAGGCAGCAATAGACCCTTGGAGACAGGTCTGCCGGAGGACGATGTATTGAATCGCGACGCAATTTGTGTGTTCCATTGTCATTAAGAGGCTCTGAACCTTACAATTAACTGTCAGTTTTGCGTCGGATTCGAAAATCTAGACTCACAGAGGAACGACCATAAGGTGCCCGAGGCAGCACTAGACCCTTGGAGACAAATCGGCTGGAGGACGATGTATTGAATCGCGACGCGATTTGTGTGTTCCATCGTCATTAACAGGCTCTGAACGTTACAATTAACTGTCAGTTTTGCGTCGGATTCGAAAATCTAGACTCACAGGAGATCGACCATAAGGTGCCCGAGGCAGCAATAGACTCTTGGAGACAGCTCGGCCGGAGGACGATGTATTGAATCGCGACGCAATTTGTGTGTTCCATCGTCATTAACAGGCTCTGAACCTTACAATTAACTGTCAGTTTTGCGTCGGATTCGAAAATCTAGACTCACAAGAGAACGATCATAAGGTGCCCGAGGCAGCACTAGACCCTTGGAGACAAGTCGGCTGGAGGACGATGTATTGAATCGCGACGCGATTTGTGTGTTCCATCGTCATTAACAGGCTCTGAACGTTACAATCAACTGTCAGTTTTGCGTCGGATTCGAAAATCTAGACTCACAGGAGAACGACCATAAGGTGCCCGAGGCAGCAATAGACCCTTGGAGACAGGTCGGCCGGAGGACGATGTATTGAATCGCGACGCAATTTGTGTGTTCCATCGTCATTAACAGGCTCTGAACGTTACAATTAACTGTCAGTTTTGCGTCGGATTCGAAAATCTAGACTCACAGGAGAACGACCATAAGGTGCCCGAGGGAGCAATAGACCCTTGGAGACAGGTCGGCCGGAGGACGATGTATTGAATCGTGACGCAATTTGTGTGTTCCATCGTCATGAACAGGCTCTGAACCTTACAATTAACTGTCAGTTTTGCGTCGGATTCGAAAATCTAGAGTCACAGGAGATCGACCATAAGGTGCCCGAGGCAGCAATAGACCCTTGGAGACAGGACGGCCGGAGGACGATGTATTGAATCGCGACGCGATTTGTGTGTTCCATCGTCATTAACAGGCTCTGAACATTACAATTAACTGTCAGTTTTGCGTCGGATTCGAAAATCTAGACTCACAGGAGATCGACCATAAGGTGCCCGAGGCAGCAATAGACCCTTGGAGACAGGTCGGCCGGAGGACGATGTATTGAATCGCGACGGGATTTGTGTGTTCCATCGTCATTAACAGGCTCTGAACGTTACAATTAACTGTCAGTTTTGCGTCGGATTCGAAAATCTAGACTCACAGGAGATCGACCATAAGGTGCCCGAGGCAGCAATAGACCCTTGGAGACAGGTCGGCCGGAGGACGATGTATTGAATCGCGACGCAATTTGTGTGTTCCATCGTCATTAACAGGCTCTGAACGTTACAATTAACTATCAGTTTTGCGTCGGATTCGAAAATCTAGACTCACAGGAGAACGACCATAAGGTGCCCGAGGCAGCAATAGACCCTTGGAGACAGGTCGGCCGGAGGACGATGTATTGAATCGCGACGCAATTTGTGTGTTCCATTGTCATTAAGAGGCTCTGAACCTTACGATTAACTGCCAGTTTTGCGTCGCATTCGAAACTCTAGACTCACAGGAGAACGACAATAAGGTGCCCGAGGCAGCAATAGACCCTTGGAGACAAGTCGGCTGGAGGACGATGTATTGAATCGCGACGCGATTTGTGTGTTCCATTGTCATTTACAGGCTCTGAACGTTACAATTAACTGTCAGGTTTGCGTCGGATTCGAAAATCTAGACTCACAGGAGATCGACCATAAGGTGCCCGAGGCAGCAATAGACCCTTGGAGATAGGTCGGCCGGAGGACGATGTATTGAATCGCGACGCAATTTGTGTGTTCCATTGTCATTAAGAGGCTCTGAACCTTACAATTAACTGTCAGTTTTGCGTCGGATTCGAAAATCTAGACTCACAGAGGAACGACCATAAGGTGCCCGAGGCAGCACTAGACCCTTGGAGACAAATCGGCTGGAGGACGATGTATTGAATCGCGACGCGATTTGTGTGTTCCATCGTCATTAACAGGCTCTGAACGTTACAATTAACTGTCAGTTTTGCGTCGGATTCGAAAATCTAGACTCACAAGAGAACGACCATAAGGTGCCCGAGGCAGCAATAGACCCTTGGAGACAGGTCGGCCGGAGGACGATGTATTGAATCGCGACGGGATTTGTGTGTTCCATCGTCATTAACTGGCTCTGAACGTTACAATTAACTGTCAGTTTTGCGTCGGATTCGAAAATCTAGACTCACAGGAGATCGACCATAAGGTGCCCGAGGCAGCAATAGACTCTTGGAGACAGGTCGGCCGGAGGACGATGTATTGTATCGCGACGCAATTTGTGTGTTCCATCTTCATTAACAGGCTCTGAACCTTACAATTAACTGTCAGTTTTGCGTCGGATTCGAAAATCTAGACTCACAAGAGAACGAACATAAGGTGCCCGAGGCAGCACTAGACCCATGGAGACAAGTCGGCTGGAGGACGATGCATTGAATCGCGACGCGATTTGTGTGTTCCATCGTCATTAACAGGCTCTGAACGTTACAATCAACTGTCAGTTTTGCGTCGTATTCGAAAATCTAGACTCACAGGAGAACGACCATAAGGTGCCCGAGGCAGCAATAGACCCTTGGAGACAGGTCTGCCGGAGGACGATGTATTGAATCGCGACGCAATTTGTGTGTTCCATTGTCATTAAGAGGCTCTGAACCTTACAATTAACTGTCAGTTTTGCGTCGGATTCGAAAATCTAGACTCACAGAGGAACGACCATAAGGTGCCCGAGGCAGCACTAGACCCTTGGAGACAAATCGGCTGGAGGACGATGTATTGAATCGCGACGCGATTTGTGTGTTCCATCGTCATTAACAGGCTCTGAACGTTACAATTAACTGTCAGTTTTGCGTCGGATTCGAAAATCTAGACTCACAGGAGATCGACCATAAGGTGCCCGAGGCAGCAATAGACTCTTGGAGACAGCTCGGCCGGAGGACGATGTATTGAATCGCGACGCAATTTGTGTGTTCCATCGTCATTAACAGGCTCTGAACCTTACAATTAACTGTCAGTTTTGCGTCGGATTCGAAAATCTAGACTCACAAGAGAACGACCATAAGGTGCCCGAGGCAGCACTAGACCCTTGGAGACAAGTCGGCTGGAGGACGATGTATTGAATCGCGACGCGATTTGTGTGTTCCATCGTCATTAACAGGCTCAGAACGTTACAATCAACTGTCAGTTTTGCGTCGGATTCGAAAATCTAGACTCACAGGAGAACGACCATAAGGTGCCCGAGGCAGCAATAGACCCTTGGAGACAGGTCGGCCGGAGGACGATGTATTGAATCGCGACGGGATTTGTGTGTTCCATCGTCATTAACAGGCTCTGAACGTTACAATTAACTGTCAGTTTTGCGTCGGATTCGAAAATCTAGACTCACAGGAGATCGACCATAAGGTGCCCGAGGCAGCAATAGACCCTTGGAGACAGGTCGGCCGGAGGACGATGTATTGAATCGCGACGCAATTTGTGTGTTCCATCGTCATTAACAGGCTCTGAACGTTACAATTAACTATCAGTTTTGCGTCGGATTCGAAAATCTAGACTCACAGGAGAACGACCATAAGGTGCCCGAGGCAGCAATAGACCCTTGGAGACAGGTCGGCCGGAGGACGATGTATTGAATCGCGACGCAATTTGTGTGTTCCATTGTCATTAAGAGGCTCTGAACCTTACGATTAACTGCCAGTTTTGCGTCGCATTCGAAACTCTAGACTCACAGGAGAACGACAATAAGGTGCCCGAGGCAGCAATAGACCCTTGGAGACAAGTCGGCTGGAGGACGATGTATTGAATCGCGACGCGATTTGTGTGTTCCATTGTCATTTACAGGCTCTGAACGTTACAATTAACTGTCAGGTTTGCGTCGGATTCGAAAATCTAGACTCACAGGAGATCGACCATAAGGTGCCCGAGGCAGCAATAGACCCTTGGAGATAGGTCGGCCGGAGGACGATGTATTGAATCGCGACGCAATTTGTGTGTTCCATTGTCATTAAGAGGCTCTGAACCTTACAATTAACTGTCAGTTTTGCGTCGGATTCGAAAATCTAGACTCACAGAGGAACGACCATAAGGTGCCCGAGGCAGCACTAGACCCTTGGAGACAAATCGGCTGGAGGACGATGTATTGAATCGCGACGCGATTTGTGTGTTCCATCGTCATTAACAGGCTCTGAACGTTACAATTAACTGTCAGTTTTGCGTCGGATTCGAAAATCTAGACTCACAAGAGAACGACCATAAGGTGCCCGAGGCAGCAATAGACCCTTGGAGACAGGTCGGCCGGAGGACGATGTATTGAATCGCGACGGGATTTGTGTGTTCCATCGTCATTAACTGGCTCTGAACGTTACAATTAACTGTCAGTTTTGCGTCGGATTCGAAAATCTAGACTCACAGGAGATCGACCATAAGGTGCCCGAGGCAGCAATAGACTCTTGGAGACAGGTCGGCCGGAGGACGATGTATTGTATCGCGACGCAATTTGTGTGTTCCATCTTCATTAACAGGCTCTGAACCTTACAATTAACTGTCAGTTTTGCGTCGGATTCGAAAATCTAGACTCACAAGAGAACGAACATAAGGTGCCCGAGGCAGCACTAGACCCATGGAGACAAGTCGGCTGGAGGACGATGCATTGAATCGCGACGCGATTTGTGTGTTCCATCGTCATTAACAGGCTCTGAACGTTACAATCAACTGTCAGTTTTGCGTCGTATTCGAAAATCTAGACTCACAGGAGAACGACCATAAGGTGCCCGAGGCAGCAATAGACCCTTGGAGACAGGTCTGCCGGAGGACGATGTATTGAATCGCGACGCAATTTGTGTGTTCCATTGTCATTAAGAGGCTCTGAACCTTACAATTAACTGTCAGTTTTGCGTCGGATTCGAAAATCTAGACTCACAGAGGAACGACCATAAGGTGCCCGAGGCAGCACTAGACCCTTGGAGACAAATCGGCTGGAGGACGATGTATTGAATCGCGACGCGATTTGTGTGTTCCATCGTCATTAACAGGCTCTGAACGTTACAATTAACTGTCAGTTTTGCGTCGGATTCGAAAATCTAGACTCACAGGAGATCGACCATAAGGTGCCCGAGGCAGCAATAGACTCTTGGAGACAGCTCGGCCGGAGGACGATGTATTGAATCGCGACGCAATTTGTGTGTTCCATCGTCATTAACAGGCTCTGAACCTTACAATTAACTGTCAGTTTTGCGTCGGATTCGAAAATCTAGACTCACAAGAGAACGACCATAAGGTGCCCGAGGCAGCACTAGACCCTTGGAGACAAGTCGGCTGGAGGACGATGTATTGAATCGCGACGCGATTTGTGTGTTCCATCGTCATTAACAGGCTCTGAACGTTACAATCAACTGTCAGTTTTGCGTCGGATTCGAAAATCTAGACTCACAGGAGAACGACCATAAGGTGCCCGAGGCAGCAATAGACCCTTGGAGACAGGTCGGCCGGAGGACGATGTATTGAATCGCGACGCAATTTGTGTGTTCCATTGTCATTAACAGGCTCTGAACGTTACAATTAACTGTCAGTTTTGCGTCGGATTCGAAAATCTAGACTCACAGGAGAACGACCATAAGGTGCCCGAGGGAGCAATAGACCCTTGGAGACAGGTCGGCCGGAGGACGATGTATTGAATCGTGACGCAATTTGTGTGTTCCATCGTCATGAACAGGCTCTGAACCTTACAATTAACTGTCAGTTTTGCGTCGGATTCGAAAATCTAGAGTCACAGGAGATCGACCATAAGGTGCCCGAGGCAGCAATAGACCCTTGGAGACAGGTCGGCCGGAGGACGATGTATTGAATCGCGACGCGATTTGTGTGTTCCATCGTCATTAACAGGCTCTGAACATTACAATTAACTGTCAGTTTTGCGTCGGATTCGAAAATCTAGGCTCACAGGAGATCGACCATAAGGTGCCCGAGGCAGCAATAGACCCTTGGAGACAGGTCGGCCGGAGGACGATGTATTGAATCGCGACGGGATTTGTGTGTTCCATCGTCATTAACAGGCTCTGAACGTTACAATTAACTGTCAGTTTTGCGTCGGATTCGAAAATCTAGACTCACAGGAGATCGACCATAAGGTGCCCGAGGCAGCAATAGACCCTTGGAGACAGGTCGGCCGGAGGACGATGTATTGAATCGCGACGCAATTTGTGTGTTCCATCGTCATTAACAGGCTCTGAACGTTACAATTAACTATCAGTTTTGCGTCGGATTCGAAAATCTAGACTCACAGGAGAACGACCATAAGGTGCCCGAGGCAGCAATAGACCCTTGGAGACAGGTCGGCCGGAGGACGATGTATTGAATCGCGACGCAATTTGTGTGTTCCATTGTCATTAAGAGTCTCTGAACCTTACGATTAACTGCCAGTTTTGCGTCGGATTCGAAAATCTAGACTCACAAGAGAACGACAATAAGGTGCCCGAGGCAGCAATAGACCCTTGGAGACAAGTCGGCTGGAGGACGATGTATTGAATCGCGACGCGATTTGTGTGTTCCATTGTCATTTACAGGCTCTGAACGTTACAATTAACTGTCAGGTTTGCGTCGGATTCGAAAATCTAGACTCACAGGAGATCGACCATAAGGTGCCCGAGGCAGCAATAGACCCTTGGACACAGGTCGGCCGAGGACGATGTATTGAATCGCGACGCAATTTGTGTGTTCCATCGTCATTAACAGGCTCTGAACGTTACAATTAATTATCAGTTTTGCGTCGGATTCGAAAAGCTAGACTCACAGGAGAACGACCATATGGTGCCCGAGGCAGCAATAGACGCTTGGAGACAGGTCGGCCGGAGGACGATGTATTGAATCGCGACGCAATTTGTGTGTTCCATTGTCATTAAGAGGCTCTGAACCTTACGATTAACTGCCAGTTTTGCGTCGCATTCGAAAATCTAGACTCACAGGAGAACGACAATAAGGTGCCCGAGGCAGCACTAGACCCTTGGAGACAAATCGACTGGAGGACGATGTATTGAATCGCGACGAGATTTGCGTGTTCCATCGTCATTAACAGGCTCTGAAAGTTACAATTAACTGTCAGTTTTGCGTCGGATTCGAAAATCTAGAGTCACAGGAGAACGACCATAAGGTGCCCGAGGCAGCAATAGAACCTTGGAGACAGGTCGGCCGGAGGACGATGTATTGAATCGCGACGGAATTTGTGTGTTCCATCGTCATTAACAGGCTCTGAACGTTACAATTAACTATCAGTTTTGCGTCGGATTCGAAAATCTAGACTCACAGGAGATCGACCATAAGTTGCCCGAGGCAGCAATAGACTCTTGGAGAGAGGTCGGCCGGAGGACGATGTATTGAATCGCGACGCAATTTGTGTGTTCCATCGTCATTAACAGGCTCTGAACGTTACAATTAACTGTCAGT
Source organism: Schistocerca nitens (assembly GCF_023898315.1). Taxonomy (NCBI): domain Eukaryota; kingdom Metazoa; phylum Arthropoda; class Insecta; order Orthoptera; family Acrididae; genus Schistocerca; species Schistocerca nitens. The sequence goes on along the minus strand of NC_064615.1, from coordinate 1,195,932,380 downwards.
TTTGCGTCGGATTCGAAAATCTAGACTCACAGGAGAACGACCATAAGGTGCCCGAGGCAGCAATAGACTCTTGGAGACAGCTCGGCCGGAGGACGATGTATTGAATCGCGACGCAATTTGTGTGTTCCATCGTCATTAACAGGCTCTGAAGCTTACAATTAACTGTCAGTTTTGCGTCGGATTCGAAAATCTAGACTCACAAGAGAACGACCATAAGGTGCCCGAGGCAGCACTAGACCCTTGGAGACAAGTCGGCTGGAGGACGATGTATTGAATCGCGACGCGATTTGTGTGTTCCATCGTCATTAACAGGCTCTGAACGTTACAATCAACTGTCAGTTTTGCGTCGGATTCGAAAATCTAGACTCACAGGAGAACGACCATAAGGTGCCCGAGGCAGCAATAGACCCTTGGAGACAGGTCGGCCGGAGGACGATGTACTGAATCGCGACGCAATTTGTGTGTTCCATCGTCATTAACAGGCTCTGAACGTTACAATTAACTGTCAGTTTTGCGTCGGATTCGAAAATCTAGACTCACAGGAGAACGACCATAAGGTGCCCGAGGGAGCAATAGACCCTTGGAGACAGGACGGCCGGAGGACGATGTATTGAATCGCGACGCAATTTGTGTGTTCCATCGTCATGAACAGGCTCTGAACCTTACAATTAACTGTCAGTTTTGCGTCGGATTCGAAAATCTAGAGTCACAGGAGATCGACCATAAGGTGCCCGAGGCAGCAATAGACCCTTGGAGACAGGACGGCCGGAGGACGATGTATTGAATCGCGACGCGATTTGTGTGTTCCATCGTCATTAACAGGCTCTGAACGTAACAATTAACTGTCAGTTTTGCGTCGGATTCGAAAATCTAGACTCACAGGAGATCGACCATAAGGTGCCCGAGGCAGCAATAGACCCTTGGAGACAGGTCGGCCGGAGGACGATGTATTGAATCGCGACGCAATTTGTGTGTTCCATTGTCATTAAGAGGCTCTGAACCTTACGATTAACTGCCAGTTTTGCGTCGCATTCGAAACTCTAGACTCACAGGAGAACGACAATAAGGTGCCCGAGGCAGCAATAGACCCTTGGAGACAAGTCGGCTGGAGGACGATGTATTGAATCGCGACGCGATTTGTGTGTTCCATTGTCATTTACAGGCTCTGAACGTTACAATTAACTGTCAGGTTTGCGTCGGATTCGAAAATCTAGACTCACAGGAGATCGACCATAAGGTGCCCGAGGCAGCAATAGACCCTTGGAGACAGGTCGGCCGGAGGACGATGTATTGAATCGCGACGCAATTTGTGTGTTCCATTGTCATTAAGAGGCTCTGAACCTTACAATTAACTGTCAGTTTTGCGTCGGATTCGAAAATCTAGACTCACAGAGGAACGACCATAAGGTGCCCGAGGCAGCACTAGACCCTTGGAGACAAATCGGCTGGAGGACGATGTATTGAATCGCGACGCGATTTGTGTGTTCCATCGTCATTAACAGGCTCTGAACGTTACAATTAACTGTCAGTTTTGCGTCGGATTCGAAAATCTAGACTCACAGGAGATCGACCATAAGGTGCCCGAGGCAGCAATAGACTCTTGGAGACAGCTCGGCCGGAGGACGATGTATTGAATCGCGACGCAATTTGTGTGTTCCATCGTCATTAACAGGCTCTGAACCTTACAATTAACTGTCAGTTTTGCGTCGGATTCGAAAATCTAGACTCACAAGAGAACGACCATAAGGTGCCCGAGGCAGCAATAGACCCTTAGAGACAGGTCGGCCGGAGGACGATGTATTGAATCGCGACGGGATTTGTGTGTTCCATCGTCATTAACAGGCTCTGAACGTTACAATTAACTGTCAGTTTTGCGTCGGATTCGAAAATCTAGACTCACAGGAGATCGACCATAAGGTGCCCGAGGCAGCAATAGACTCTTGGAGACAGGTCGGCCGGAGGACGATGTATTGTATCGCGACGCAATTTGTGTGTTCCATCTTCATTAACAGGCTCTGAACCTTACAATTAACTGTCAGTTTTGCGTCGGATTCGAAAATCTAGACTCACAAGAGAACGAACATAAGGTGCCCGAGGCAGGACTAGACCCATGGAGACAAGTCGGCTGGAGGACGATGCATTGAATCGCGACGCGATTTGTGTGTTCCATCGTCATTAACAGGCTCTGAACGTTACAATCAACTGTCAGTTTTGCGTCGGATTCGAAAATCTAGACTCACAGGAGAATAACCATAAGGTGCCCGAGCAGCAATAGACCCTTGGAGACAGGTCTGCCGGAGGACGATGTATTGAATCGCGACGCAATTTGTGTGTTCCATTGTCATTAAGAGGCTCTGAACCTTACAATTAACTGTCAGTTTTGCGTCGGATTCGAAAATCTAGACTCACAGAGGAACGACCATAAGGTGCCCGAGGCAGCACTAGACCCTTGGAGACAAATCGGCTGGAGGACGATGTATTGAATCGCGACGCGATTTGTGTGTTCCATCGTCATTAACAGGCTCTGAACGTTACAATTAACTGTCAGTTTTGCGTCGGATTCGAAAATCTAGACTCACAGGAGATCGACCATAAGGTGCCCGAGGCAGCAATAGACTCTTGGAGACAGCTCGGCCGGAGGACGATGTATTGAATCGCGACGCAATTTGTGTGTTCCATCGTCATTAACAGGCTCTGAACCTTACAATTAACTGTCAGTTTTGCGTCGGATTCGAAAATCTAGACTCACAAGAGAACGACCATAAGGTGCCCGAGGCAGCACTAGACCCTTGGAGACAAGTCGGCTGGAGGACGATGTATTGAATCGCGACGCGATTTGTGTGTTCCATCGTCATTAACAGGCTCTGAACGTTACAATCAACTGTCAGTTTTGCGTCGGATTCGAAAATCTAGACTCACAGGAGAACGACCATAAGGTGCCCGAGGCAGCAATAGACCCTTGGAGACAGGTCGGCCGGAGGACGATGTATTGAATCGCGACGCAATTTGTGTGTTCCATCGTCATTAACAGGCTCTGAACCTTACGATTAACTGCCAGTTTTGCGTCGGATTCGAAAATCTAGACTCATAAGAGAACGACAATAAGGTGCCCGAGGCAGCAATAGACCCTTGGAGACAAGTCGGCTGGAGCACGATGTATTGAATCGCGACGCGATTTGTGTGTTCCATTGTCATTTACAGGCTCTGAACGTTACAATTAACTGTCAGGTTTGCGTCGGATTCGAAAATCTAGACTCACAGGAGATCGACCATAAGGTGCCCGAGGCAGCAATAGACCCTTGGACACAGGTCGGCCGAGGACGATGTATTGAATCGCGACGCAATTTGTGTGTTCCATCGTCATTAACAGGCTCTGAACGTTACAATTAATTATCAGTTTTGCGTCGGATTCGAAAATCTAGACTCACAGGAGAACGACCATATGGTGCCCGAGGCAGCAATAGACGCTTGGAGACAGGTCGGCCGGAGGACGATGTATTGAATCGCGACGCAATTTGTGTGTTCCATTGTCATTAAGAGGCTCTGAACCTTACGATTAACTGCCAGTTTTGCGTCGCATTCGAAAATCTAGACTCACAGGAGAACGACAATAAGGTGCCCGAGGCAGCACTAGACCCTTGGAGACAAGTCGGCTGGAGGACGATGTATTGAATCGCGACGCAATTTGTGTGTTCCATCGTCATTAACAGGCTCTGAACCTTAGAATTAACTGTCAGTTTTGCGTCGGATTCGAAAATCTAGACTCACAGGCGATCGACCATAAGGTGCCCGAGGCAGCAATAGACCCTTGGAGACAGGTCGGCCGGAGGACGATGTATTGAATCGCGACGCAATTTGTGTGTTCCATTGTCATTAAGAGGCTCTGAACCTTACAATTAACTGTCAGTTTTGCGTCGGATTCGAAAATCTAGACTCACAGAGGAACGACCATAAGGTGCCCGAGGCAGCACTAGACGCTTGGAGACAAATCGGCTGGAGGACGATGTATTGAATCGCGACGCGATTTGTGTGTTCCATCGTCATTAACAGGCTCTGAACGTTACAATTAACTGTCAGTTTTGCGTCGGATTCGAAAATCTAGACTCACAGGAGAACGACCATAAGGTGCCCGAGGCAGCTATAGACCCTTGGAGACAGGTCGGCCGGAGGACGATGTATTGAATCGCGACGCAATGTGTGTGTTCCATCGTCATTAACAGGCTCTGAACCTTACAATTAACTGTCAGTTTTGCGTCGGATTCGAAAATCTAGACTCACAGGAGATCGACCATAAGGTGCCCGAGGCAGCAATAGACCCTTGGAGACAGGTCGGCCGGAGGACGATGTATTGAATCGCGACGGGATTTGTGTGTTCCATCGTCATTAACAGGCTCTGAACGTTACAATTAACTGTCAGTTTTGCGTCGGATTCGAAAATCTAGACTCACAGGAGATCGACCATAAGGTGCCCGAGGCAGCAATAGACTCTTGAAGACAGGTCGGCCGGAGGACGATGTATTGAATCGCGACGCAATTTGTGAGTTCCATCGTCATTAACAGGCTCTGAACCTTACAATTATCTGTCAGTTTTGCGTCGGATTCGAAAATCTAGACTCACAAGAGAACGACCATAAGGTGCCCGAGGCAGCACTAGACCCTTGGAGACAAGTCGGCTGGAGGACGATGTATTGAATAGCGACGCGATTTGCGTGTTCCATCGTCATTAACAGGCTCTGAAAGTTACAATTAACTGTCAGTTTTGCGTCGGATTCGAAAATCTAGATTCACAGGAGAACGACCATAAGGTGCCCGAGGCAGCAATAGAACCTTGGAGACAGGTCGGCCGGAGGACGATGTATTGAATCGCGACGGAATTTGTGTGTTCCATCGTCATTAACAGGCTCTGAACGTTACAATTAACTATCAGTTTTGCGTCGGATTCGAAAATCTAGACTCACAGGAGATCGACCATAAGGTGCCCGAGGCAGCAATAGACCCTTGGAGACAGGTCGGCCGGAGGACGATGTATTGAATCGCGACGGGATTTGTGTGTTCCATCGTCATTAACAGGCTCTGAACGTTACAATTAACTATCAGTTTTGCGTCGGATTCGAAAATCTAGACTCACAGGAGAACGACCATAAGGTGCCCGAGGCAGCAATAGACCCTTGGAGACAGGTCGGCCGGAGGACGATGTATTGAATCGCGACGCAATTTGTGTGTTCCATTGTCATTAAGAGGCTCTGAACCTTACGATTAACTGCCAGTTTTGCGTCGGATTCGAAAATCTAGACTCACAAGAGAACGACAATAAGGTGCCCGAGGCAGCAATAGACCCTTGGAGACAAGTCGGCTGGAGGACGATGTATTGAATCGCGACGCGATTTGTGTGTTCCATTGTCATTTACAGGCTCTGAACGTTACAATTAACTGTCAGGTTTGCGTCGGATTCGAAAATCTAGACTCACAGGAGATCGACCATAAGGTGCCCGAGGCAGCAATAGACCCTTGGACACAGGTCGGCCGAGGACGATGTATTGAATCGCGACGCAATTTGTGTGTTCCATCGTCATTAACAGGCTCTGAACGTTACAATTAATTATCAGTTTTGCGTCGGATTCGAAAATCTAGACTCACAGGAGAACGACCATATGGTGCCCGAGGCAGCAATAGACGCTTGGAGACAGGTCGGCCGGAGGACGATGTATTGAATCGCGACGCAATTTGTGTGTTCCATTGTCATTAAGAGGCTCTGAACCTTACGATTAACTGCCAGTTTTGCGTCGCATTCGAAAATCTAGACTCACAGGAGAACGACAATAAGGTGCCCGAGGCAGCACTAGACCCTTGGAGACAAGTCGGCTGGAGGACGATGTATTGAATCGCGACGCAATTTGTGTGTTCCATCGTCATTAACAGGCTCTGAACCTTACAATTAACTGTCAGTTTTGCGTCGGATTCGAAAATCTAGACTCACAGGCGATCGACCATAAGGTGCCCGAGGCAGCAATAGACCCTTGGAGACAGGTCGGCCGGAGGACGATGTATTGAATCGCGACGCAATTTGTGTGTTCCTTTGTCATTAAGAGGCTCTGAACCTTACAATTAACTGTCAGTTTTGCGTCGGATTCGAAAATCTAGACTCACAGAGGAACGACCATAAGGTGCCCGAGGCAGCACTAGACGCTTGGAGACAAATCGGCTGGAGGACGATGTATTGAATCGCGACGCTATTTGTGTGTTCCATCGTCATTAACAGGCTCTGAACGTTACAATTAACTGTCAGTTTTGCGTCGGATTCGAAAATCTAGACTCACAGGAGAACGACCATAAGGTGCCCGAGGCAGCTATAGACCCTTGGAGACAGGTCGGCCGGAGGACGATGTATTGAATCGCGACGCAATGTGTGTGTTCCATCGTCATTAACAGGCTCTGAACCTTACAATTAACTGTCAGTTTTGCGTCGGATTCGAAAATCTAGACTCACAGGAGATCGACCATAAGGTGCCCGAGGCAGCAATAGACCCTTGGAGACAGGTCGGCCGGAGGACGATGTATTGAATCGCGACGGGATTTGTGTGTTCCATCGTCATTAACAGGCTCTGAACATTACAATTAACTGTCAGTTTTGCGTCGGATTCGAAAATCTAGACTCACAGGAGATCGACCATAAGGTGCCCGAGGCAGCAATAGACCCTTGGAGACAGGTCGGCCGGAGGACGATGTATTGAATCGCGACGGGATTTGTGTGTTCCATCGTCATTAACAGGCTCTGAACGTTACAATTAACTGTCAGTTTTGCGTCGGATTCGAAAATCTAGACTCACAGGAGATCGACCATAAGGTGCCCGAGGCAGCAATAGACCCTTGGAGACAGGTCGGCCGGAGGACGATGTATTGAATCGCGACGCAATTTGTGTGTTCCATCGTCATTAACAGGCTCTGAACGTTACAATTAACTATCAGTTTTGCGTCGGATTCGAAAATCTAGACTCACAGGAGAACGACCATAAGGTGCCCGAGGCAGCAATAGACCCTTGGAGACAGGTCGGCCGGAGGACGATGTATTGAATCGCGACGCAATTTGTGTGTTCCATTGTCATTAAGAGGCTCTGAACCTTACGATTAACTGCCAGTTTTGCGTCGGATTCGAAAATCTAGACTCACAAGAGAACGACAATAAGGTGCCCGAGGCAGCAATAGACCCTTGGAGACAAGTCGGCTGGAGGACGATGTATTGAATCGCGACGCGATTTGTGTGTTCCATTGTCATTTACAGGCTCTGAACGTTACAATTAACTGTCAGGTTTGCGTCGGATTCGAAAATCTAGACTCACAGGAGATCGACCATAAGGTGCCCGAGGCAGCAATGGACCCTTGGACACAGGTCGGCCGAGGACGATGTATTGAATCGCGACGCATTTTGTGTGTTCCATCGTCATTAACAGGCTCTGAACGTTACAATTAATTATCAGTTTTGCGTCGGATTCGAAAATCTAGACTCACAGGAGAACGACCATATGGTGCCCGAGGCAGCAATAGACGCTTGGAGACAGGTCGGCCGGAGGACGATGTATTGAATCGCGACGCAATTTGTGTGTTCCATTGTCATTAAGAGGCTCTGAACCTTACGATTAACTGCCAGTTTTGCGTCGCATTCGAAAATCTAGACTCACAGGAGAACGACAATAAGGTGCCCGAGGCAGCACTAGACCCTTGGAGACAAGTCGGCTGGAGGACGATGTATTGAATCGCGACGCAATTTGTGTGTTCCATCGTCATTAACAGGCTCTGAACCTTACAATTAACTGTCAGTTTTGCGTCGGATTCGAAAATCTAGACTCACAGGCGATCGACCATAAGGTGCCCGAGGCCGCAATAGACCCTTGGAGACAGGTCGGCCGGAGGACGATGTATTGAATCGCGACGCAATTTGTGTGTTCCATTGTCATTAAGAGGCTCTGAACCTTACAATTAACTGTCAGTTTTGCGTCGGATTCGAAAATCTAGACTCACAGAGGAACGACCATAAGGTGCCCGAGGCAGCACTAGACGCTTGGAGACAAATCGGCTGGAGGACGATGTATTGAATCGCGACGCGATTTGTGTGTTCCATCGTCATTAACAGGCTCTGAACGTTACAATTAACTGTCAGTTTTGCGTCGGATTCGAAAATCTAGACTCACAGGAGAACGACCATAAGGTGCCCGAGGCAGCTATAGACCCTTGGAGACAGGTCGGCCGGAGGACGATGTATTGAATCGCGACGCAATGTGTGTGTTCCATCGTCATTAACAGGCTCTGAACCTTACAATTAACTGTCAGTTTTGCGTCGGATTCGAAAATCTAGACTCACAGGAGATCGACCATAAGGTGCCCGAGGCAGCAATAGACCCTTGGAGACAGGTCGGCCGGAGGACGATGTATTGAATCGCGACGGGATTTGTGTGTTCCATCGTCATTAACAGGCTCTGAACGTTACAATTAACTGTCAGTTTTGCGTCGGATTCGAAAATCTAGACTCACAGGAGATCGACCATAAGGTGCCCGAGGCAGCAATAGACTCTTGAAGACAGGTCGGCCGGAGGACGATGTATTGAATCGCGACGCAATTTGTGAGTTCCATCGTCATTAACAGGCTCTGAACCTTACAATTAACTGTCAGTTTTGCGTCGGATTCGAAAATCTAGACTCACAAGAGAACGACCATAAGGTGCCCGAGGCAGCACTAGACCCTTGGAGACAAATCGGCTGGAGGACGATGTATTGAATCGCGACGCGATTTGCGTGTTCCATCGTCATTAACAGGCTCTGAAAGTTACAATTAACTGTCAGTTTTGCGTCGGATTCGAAAATCTAGACTCACAGGAGAACGACCATAAGGTGCCCGAGGCAGCAATAGAACCTTGGAGACAGGTCGGCCGGAGGACGATGTATTGAATCGCGACGGAATTTGTGTGTTCCATCGTCATTAACAGGCTCTGAACGTTACAATTAACTATCAGTTTTGCGTCGGATTCGAAAATCTAGACTCACAGGAGATCGACCATAAGGTGCCCGAGGCAGCAATAGACCCTTGGAGACAGGTCGGCCGGAGGACGATGTATTGAATCGCGACGCAATTTGTGTGTTCCATTGTCATTAAGAGGCTTTGAACCTTACGATTAACTACCAGTTTTGCGTCGCATTCGAAAATCTAGACTCACAGGAGAACGACAATAAGGTGCCCCAGGCAGCACTAGACCCTTGGAGACAAATCGGCTGGAGGACGATGTATTGAATCGCGACGCGATTTGTGTGTTCCATCGTCATTAACAGGCTCTGAACGTTACAATTAACTGCCAGTTTTGCGTCGGATTCGAAAATCTAGACTCACAGGAATACGACCATAAGGTGCCCGAGGCAGCAATAGACCCTTGGAGACAGGTCGGCCGGAGGACGATATATTGAATCACGACGCAATTTGTGTGTTCCATCGTCATTAACAGGCTCTGAACCTTACAATTAACTGTCAGTTTTGCGTCGGATTCGAAAATCTAGACTCACAGGAGATCGACCATAAGTTGCCCGAGGCAGCAATACACCCTTGGAGACAGGTCGGCCGGAGGACGATGTATTGAATCGCGACGGGATTTGTGTGTTCCATCGTCATTAACAGGCTCTGAACGTTACAATTAACTGTCAGTTTTGCGTCGGATTGGAAAATCTAGACTCACAGGAGATCGACCATAAGGTGCCCGAGGCAGCAATAGACTCTTGGAGAGAGGTCGGCCGGAGGACGATGTATTGAATCGCGACGCAATTTGTGTGTTCCATCGTCATTAACAGGCTCTGAACGTTACAATTAACTGTCAGTTTTGCGTCGGATTCGAAAATCTAGACTCACAGGAGAACGACCATAAGGTGCCCGAGGCAGCAATAGACTCTTGGAGAGAGCTCGGCCGGAGGACGATGTATTGAATCGCGACGCAATTTGTGTGTTCCATCGTCATTAACAGGCTCTGAACCTTACAATTAACTGTCAGTTTTGCGTCGGATTCGAAAATCTAGACTCACAGGCGATCGACCATAAGGTGCCCGAGGCAGCAATAGACCCTTGGAGACAGGTCGGCCGGAGGACGATGTATTGAATCGCGACGCAATTTGTGTGTTCCATTGTCATTAAGAGGCTCTGAACCTTACAATTAACTGTCAGTTTTGCGTCGGATTCGAAAATCTAGACTCACAGAGGAACGACCATAAGGTGCCCGAGGCAGCACTAGACGCTTGGAGACAAATCGGCTGGAGGACGATGTATTGAATCGCGACGCGATTTGTGTGTTCCATCGTCATTAACAGGCTCTGAACGTTACAATTAACTGTCAGTTTTGCGTCGGATTCGAAAATCTAGACTCACAGGAGAACGACCATAAGGTGCCCGAGGCAGCTATAGACCCTTGGAGACAGGTCGGCCGGAGGACGATGTATTGAATCGCGACGCAATGTGTGTGTTCCATCGTCATTAACAGGCTCTGAACCTTACAATTAACTGTCAGTTTTGCGTCGGATTCGAAAATCTAGACTCACAGGAGATCGACCATAAGGTGCCCGAGGCAGCAATAGACCCTTGGAGACAGGTCGGCCGGAGGACGATGTATTGAATCGCGACGGGATTTGTGTGTTCCATCGTCATTAACAGGCTCTGAACGTTACAATTAACTGTCAGTTTTGCGTCGGATTCGAAAATCTAGACTCACAGGAGATCGACCATAAGGTGCCCGAGGCAGCAATAGACTCTTGAAGACAGGTCGGCCGGAGGACGATGTATTGAATCGCGACGCAATTTGTGAGTTCCATCGTCATTAACAGGCTCTGAACCTTACAATTAACTGTCAGTTTTGCGTCGGATTCGAAAATCTAGACTCACAAGAGAACGACCATAAGGTGCCCGAGGCAGCACTAGACCCTTGGAGACAAATCGGCTGGAGGACGATGTATTGAATCGCGACGCGATTTGCGTGTTCCATCGTCATTAACAGGCTCTGAAAGTTACAATTAACTGTCAGTTTTGCGTCGGATTCGAAAATCTAGACTCACAGGAGAACGACCATAAGGTGCCCGAGGCAGCAATAGAACCTTGGAGACAGGTCGGCCGGAGGACGATGTATTGAATCGCGACGGAATTTGTGTGTTCCATCGTCATTAACAGGCTCTGAACGTTACAATTAACTATCAGTTTTGCGTCGGATTCGAAAATCTAGACTCACAGGAGATCGACCATAAGGTGCCCGAGGCAGCAATAGACCCTTGGAGACAGGTCGGCCGGAGGACGATGTATTGAATCGCGACGCAATTTGTGTGTTCCATTGTCATTAAGAGGCTTTGAACCTTACGATTAACTACCAGTTTTGCGTCGCATTCGAAAATCTAGACTCACAGGAGAACGACAATAAGGTGCCCCAGGCAGCACTAGACCCTTGGAGACAAATCGGCTGGAGGACGATGTATTGAATCGCGACGCGATTTGTGTGTTCCATCGTCATTAACAGGCTCTGAACGTTACAATTAACTGCCAGTTTTGCGTCGGATTCGAAAATCTAGACTCACAGGAATACGACCATAAGGTGCCCGAGGCAGCAATAGACCCTTGGAGACAGGTCGGCCGGAGAACGATATATTGAATCACGACGCAATTTGTGTGTTCCATCGTCATTAACAGGCTCTGAACCTTACAATTAACTGTCAGTTTTGCGTCGGATTCGAAAATCTAGACTCACAGGAGATCGACCATAAGTTGCCCGAGGCAGCAATACACCCTTGGAGACAGGTCGGCCGGAGGACGATGTATTGAATCGCGACGGGATTTGTGTGTTCCATCGTCATTAACAGGCTCTGAACGTTACAATTAACTGTCAGTTTTGCGTCGGATTGGAAAATCTAGACTCACAGGAGATCGACCATAAGGTGCCCGAGGCAGCAATAGACTCTTGGAGAGAGGTCGGCCGGAGGACGATGTATTGAATCGCGACGCAATTTGTGTGTTCCATCGTCATTAACAGGCTCTGAACGTTACAATTAACTGTCAGTTTTGCGTCGGATTCGAAAATCTAGACTCACAGGAGAACGACCATAAGGTGCCCGAGGCAGCAATAGACTCTTGGAGAGAGCTCGGCCGGAGGACGATGTATTGAATCGCGACGCAATTTGTGTGTTCCATCGTCATTAACAGGCTCTGAACCTTACAATTAACTGTCAGTTTTGCGTCGGATTCGAAAATCTAGACTCACAAGAGAACGACCATAAGGTGCCCGAGGCAGCACTAGACCCTTGGAGACAAGTCGGCTGGAGGACGATGTATTGAATCGCGACGCGATTTGTGTGTTCCATCGTCATTAACAGGCTCTGAACGTTACAATCAACTGTCAGTTTTGCGTCGGATTCGAAAATCTAGACTCACAGGAGAACGACCATAAGGTGCCCGAGGCAGCAATAGACCCTTGGAGACAGGTCGGCCGGAGGACGATGTACTGAATCGCGACGCAATTTGTGTGTTCCATTGTCATTAAGAGGCTCTGAACCTTACGATTAACTGCCAGTTTTGCGTCGCATTCGAAACTCTAGACTCACAGGAGAACGACAATAAGGTGCCCGAGGCAGCAATAGACCCTTGGAGACAAGTCGGCCGGAGGACGATGTATTGAATCGCGACGCGATTTGTGTGTTCCATTGTCATTTACAGGCTCTGAACGTTACAATTAACTGTCAGGTTTGCGTCGGATTCGAAAATCTAGAGTCACAGGAGATCGACCATAAGGTGCCCGAGGCAGCAATAGACCCTTGGAGACAGGTCGGCCGGAGGACGATGTATTGAATCGCGACGCAATTTGTGTGTTCCATTGTCATTAAGAGGCTCTGAACCTTACAATTAACTGTCAGTTTTGCGTCGGATTCGAAAATCTAGACTCACAGAGGAACGACCATAAGGTGCCCGAGGCAGCACTAGACGCTTGGAGACAAATCGGCTGGAGGACGATGTATTGAATCGCGACGCGATTTGTGTGTTCCATCGTCATTAACAGGCTCTGAACGTTACAATTAACTGTCAGTTTTGCGTCGGATTCGAAAACCTAGACTCACAGGAGAACGACCATAAGGTGCCCGAGGCAGCTATAGACCCTTGGAGACAGGTCGGCCGGAGGACGATGTATTGAATCGCGACGCAATGTGTGTGTTCCATCGTCATTAACAGGCTCTGAACCTTACAATTAACTGTCAGTTTTGCGTCGGATTCGAAAATCTAGACTCACAGGAGATCGACCATAAGGTGCCCGAGGCAGCAATAGACCCTTGGAGACAGGTCGGCCGGAGGACGATGTATTGAATCGCGACGGGATTTGTGTGTTCCATCGTCATTAACAGGCTCTGAACATTACAATTAACTGTCAGTTTTGCGTCGGATTCGAAAATCTAGACTCACAGGAGATCGACCATAAGGTGCCCGAGGCAGCAATAGACCCTTGGAGACAGGTCGGCCGGAGGACCATGTATTGAATCGCGACGGGATTTGTGTGTTCCATCGTCATTAACAGGCTCTGAACGTTACAATTAACTGTCAGTTTTGCGTCGGATTCGAAAATCTAGACTCACAGGAGATCGACCATAAGGTGCCCGAGGCAGCAATAGACCCTTGGAGACAGGTCGGCCGGAGGACGATGTATTGAATCGCGACGCAATTTGTGTGTTCCATCGTCATTAACAGGCTCTGAACGTTACAATTAACTATCAGTTTTGCGTCGGATTCGAAAATCTAGACTCACAGGAGAACGACCATAAGGTGCCCGAGGCAGCAATAGACGCTTGGAGACAGGTCGGCCGGAGGACGATGTATTGAATCGCGACGCAATTTGTGTGTTCCATTGTCATTAAGAGGCTCTGAACCTTACGATTAACTGCCAGTTTTGCGTCGCATTCGAAAATCTAGACTCACAGGAGAACGACAATAAGGTGCCCGAGGCAGCACTAGACCCTTGGAGACAAGTCGGCTGGAGGACGATGTATTGAATCGCGACGCAATTTGTGTGTTCCATCGTCATTAACAGGCTCTGAACCTTACAATTAACTGTCAGTTTTGCGTCGGATTCGAAAATCTAGACTCACAGGCGATCGACCATAAGGTGCCCGAGGCAGCAATAGACCCTTGGAGACAGGTCGGCCGGAGGACGATGTATTGAATCGCGACGCAATTTGTGTGTTCCATTGTCATTAAGAGGCTCTGAACCTTACAATTAACTGTCAGTTTTGCGTCGGATTCGAAAATCTAGACTCACAGAGGAACGACCATAAGGTGCCCGAGGCAGCACTAGACGCTTGGAGACAAATCGGCTGGAGGACGATGTATTGAATCGCGACGCGATTTGTGTGTTCCATCGTCATTAACAGGCTCTGAATGTTACAATTAACTGTCAGTTTTGCGTCGGATTCGAAAATCTAGACTCACAGGAGAACGACCATAAGGTGCCCGAGGCAGCTATAGACCCTTGGAGACAGGTCGGCCGGAGGACGATGTATTGAATCGCGACGCAATGTGTGTGTTCCATCGTCATTAACAGGCTCTGAACCTTACAATTAACTGTCAGTTTTGCGTCGGATTCGAAAATCTAGACTCACAGGAGATCGACCATAAGGTGCCCGAGGCAGCAATAGACCCTTGGAGACAGGTCGGCCGGAGGACGATGTATTGAATCGCGACGGGATTTGTGTGTTCCATCGTCATTAACAGGCTCTGAACGTTACAATTAACTGTCAGTTTTGCGTCGGATTCGAAAATCTAGACTCACAGGAGATCGACCATAAGGTGCCCGAGGCAGCAATAGACTCTTGAAGACAGGTCGGCCGGAGGACGATGTATTGAATCGCGACGGGATTTGTGTGTTCCATCGTCATTAACAGGCTCTGAACCTTACAATTAACTGTCAGTTTTGCGTCGGATTCGAAAATCTAGACTCACAAGAGAACGACCATAAGGTGCCCGAGGCAGCACTAGACCCTTGGAGACAAATCGGCTGGAGGACGATGTATTGAATCGCGACGCGATTTGCGTGTTCCATCGTCATTAACAGGCTCTGAAAGTTACAATTAACTGTCAGTTTTGCGTCGGATTCGAAAATCTAGACTCACAGGAGAACGACCATAAGGTGCCCGAGGCAGCAATAGAACCTTGGAGACAGGTCGGCCGGAGGACGATGTATTGAATCGCGACGGAATTTGTGTGTTCCATCGTCATTAACAGGCTCTGAACGTTACAATTAACTATCAGTTTTGCGTCGGATTCGAAAATCTAGACTCACAGGAGATCGACCATAAGGTGCCCGAGGCAGCAATAGACCCTTGGAGACAGGTCGGCCGGAGGACGATGTATTGAATCGCGACGCAATTTGTGTGTTCCATTGTCATTAAGAGGCTTTGAACCTTACGATTAACTACCAGTTTTGCGTCGCATTCGAAAATCTAGACTCACAGGAGAACGACAATAAGGTGCCCCAGGCAGCACTAGACCCTTGGAGACAAATCGGCTGGAGGACGATGTATTGAATCGCGACGCGATTTGTGTGTTCCATCGTCATTAACAGGCTCTGAACGTTACAATTAACTGCCAGTTTTGCGTCGGATTCGAAAATCTAGACTCACAGGAATACGACCATAAGGTGCCCGAGGCAGCAATAGACCCTTGGAGACAGGTCGGCCGGAGGACGATATATTGAATCACGACGCAATTTGTGTGTTCCATCGTCATTAACAGGCTCTGAACCTTACAATTAACTGTCAGTTTTGCGTCGGATTCGAAAATCTAGACTCACAGGAGATCGACCATAAGTTGCCCGAGGCAGCAATACACCCTTGGAGACAGGTCGGCCGGAGGACGATGTATTGAATCGCGACGGGATTTGTGTGTTCCATCGTCATTAACAGGCTCTGAACGTTACAATTAACTGTCAGTTTTGCGTCGGATTGGAAAATCTAGACTCACAGGAGATCGACCATAAGGTGCCCGAGGCAGCAATAGACTCTTGGAGAGAGGTCGGCCGGAGGACGATGTATTGAATCGCGACGCAATTTGTGTGTTCCATCGTCATTAACAGGCTCTGAACGTTACAATTAACTGTCAGTTTTGCGTCGGATTCGAAAATCTAGACTCACAGGAGAACGACCATAAGGTGCCCGAGGCAGCAATAGACTCTTGGAGAGAGCTCGGCCGGAGGACGATGTATTGAATCGCGACGCAATTTGTGTGTTCCATCGTCATTAACAGGCTCTGAACCTTACAATTAACTGTCAGTTTTGCGTCGGATTCGAAAATCTAGACTCACAAGAGAACGACCATAAGGTGCCCGAGGCAGCACTAGACCCTTGGAGACAAGTCGGCTGGAGGACGATGTATTGAATCGCGACGCGATTTGTGTGTTCCATCGTCATTAACAGGCTCTGAACGTTACAATCAACTGTCAGTTTTGCGTCGGATTCGAAAATCTAGACTCACAGGAGAACGACCATAAGGTGCCCGAGGCAGCAATAGACCCTTGGAGACAGGTCGGCCGGAGGACGATGTACTGAATCGCGACGCAATTTGTGTGTTCCATTGTCATTAAGAGGCTCTGAACCTTACGATTAACTGCCAGTTTTGCGTCGCATTCGAAACTCTAGACTCACAGGAGAACGACAATAAGGTGCCCGAGGCAGCAATAGACCCTTGGAGACAAGTCGGCTGGAGGACGATGTATTGAATCGCGACGCGATTTGTGTGTTCCATTGTCATTTACAGGCTCTGAACGTTACAATTAACTGTCAGGTTTGCGTCGGATTCGAAAATCTAGAGTCACAGGAGATCGACCATAAGGTGCCCGAGGCAGCAATAGACCCTTGGAGACAGGTCGGCCGGAGGACGATGTATTGAATCGCGACGCAATTTGTGTGTTCCATTGTCATTAAGAGGCTCTGAACCTTACAATTAAATGTCAGTTTTGCGTCGGATTCGAAAATCTAGACTCACAGAGGAACGACCATAAGGTGCCCGAGGCAGCACTAGACGCTTGGAGACAAATCGGCTGGAGGACGATGTATTGAATCGCGACGCGATTTGTGTGTTCCATCGTCATTAACAGGCTCTGAACGTTACAATTAACTGTCAGTTTTGCGTCGGATTCGAAAATCTAGACTCACAGGAGAACGACCATAAGGTGCCCGAGGCAGCAATAGACTCTTGGAGACAGGTCGGCCGGAGGACGATGTATTGAATCGCGACGCAATTTGTGTGTTCCATTGTCATTAAGAGGCTCTGAACCTTACGATTAACTGCCAGTTTTGCGTCGCATTCGAAAATCTAGACTCACAGGAGAACGACAATAAGGTGCCCGAGGCAGCACTAGACCCTTGGAGACAAGTCGGCTGGAGGACGATGTATTGAATCGCGACGCAATTTGTGTGTTCCATTGTCATTAAGAGGCTCTGAACCTTACAATTAACTGTCAGTTTTGCGTCGGATTCGAAAATCTAGACTCACAGGAGATCGACCATAAGGTGCCCGAGGCAGCAATAGACCCTTGGAGACAGGTCGGCCGGAGGACCATGTATTGAATCGCGACGGGATTTGTGTGTTCCATCGTCATTAACAGGCTCTGAACGTTACAATTAACTGTCAGTTTTGCGTCGGATTCGAAAATCTAGACTCACAGGAGATCGACCATAAGGTGCCCGAGGCAGCAATAGACCCTTGGAGACAGGTCGGCCGGAGGACGATGTATTGAATCGCGACGCAATTTGTGTGTTCCATCGTCATTAACAGGCTCTGAACGTTACAATTAACTATCAGTTTTGCGTCGGATTCGAAAATCTAGACTCACAGGAGAACGACCATAAGGTGCCCGAGGCAGCAATAGACCCTTGGAGACAGGTCGGCCGGAGGACGATGTATTGAATCGCGACGCAATTTGTGTGTTCCATTGTCATTAAGAGGCTCTGAACCTTACGATTAACTGCCAGTTTTGCGTCGGATTCGAAAATCTAGACTCACAAGAGAACGACAATAAGGTGCCCGAGGCAGCAATAGACCCTTGGAGACAAGTCGGCTGGAGGACGATGTATTGAATCGCGACGCGATTTGTGTGTTCCATTGTCATTTACAGGCTCTGAACGTTACAATTAACTGTCAGGTTTGCGTCGGATTCGAAAATCTAGACTCACAGGAGATCGACCATAAGGTGCCCGAGGCAGCAATAGACCCTTGGACACAGGTCGGCCGAGGACGATGTATTGAATCGCGACGCAATTTGTGTGTTCCATCGTCATTAACAGGCTCTGAACGTTACAATTAATTATCAGTTTTGCGTCGGATTCGAAAATCTAGACTCACAGGAGAACGACCATATGGTGCCCGAGGCATCAATAGACGCTTGGAGACAGGTCGGCCGGAGGACGATGTATTGAATCGCGACGCAATTTGTGTGTTCCATTGTCATTAAGAGGCTCTGAACCTTACGATTAACTGCCAGTTTTGCGTCGCATTCGAAAATCTAGACTCACAGGAGAACGACAATAAGGTGCCCGAGGCAGCACTAGACCCTTGGAGACAAGTCGGCTGGAGGACGATGTATTGAATCGCGACGCAATTTGTGTGTTCCATCGTCATTAACAGGCTCTGAACCTTACAATTAACTGTCAGTTTTGCGTCGGATTCGAAAATCTAGACTCACAGGCGATCGACCATAAGGTGCCCGAGGCAGCAATAGACCCTTGGAGACAGGTCGGCCGGAGGACGATGTATTGAATCGCGACGCAATTTGTGTGTTCCATTGTCATTAAGAGGCTCTGAACCTTACAATTAACTGTCAGTTTTGCGTCGGATTCGAAAATCTAGACTCACAGAGGAACGACCATAAGGTGCCCGAGGCAGCACTAGACGCTTGGAGACAAATCGGCTGGAGGACGATGTATTGAATCGCGACGCGATTTGTGTGTTCCATCGTCATTAACAGGCTCTGAACGTTACAATTAACTGTCAGTTTTGCGTCGGATTCGAAAATCTAGACTCACAGGAGAACGACCATAAGGTGCCCGAGGCAGCTATAGACCCTTGGAGACAGGTCGGCCGGAGGACGATGTATTGAATCGCGACGCAATGTGTGTGTTCCATCGTCATTAACAGGCTCTGAACCTTACAATTAACTGTCAGTTTTGCGTCGGATTCGAAAATCTAGACTCACAGGAGATCGACCATAAGGTGGCCGAGGCAGCAATAGACCCTTGGAGACAGGTCGGCCGGAGGACGATGTATTGAATCGCGACGGGATTTGTGTGTTCCATCGTCATTAACAGGCTCTGAACGTTACAATTAACTGTCAGTTTTGCGTCGGATTCGAAAATCTAGACTCACAGGAGATCGACCATAAGGTGCCCGAGGCAGCAATAGACTCTTGAAGACAGGTCGGCCGGAGGACGATGTATTGAATCGCGACGGGATTTGTGTGTTCCATCGTCATTAACAGGCTCTGAACCTTACAATTAACTGTCAGTTTTGCGTCGGATTCGAAAATCTAGACTCACAAGAGAACGACCATAAGGTGCCCGAGGCAGCACTAGACCCTTGGAGACAAATCGGCTGGAGGACGATGTATTGAATCGCGACGCGATTTGCGTGTTCCATCGTCATTAACAGGCTCTGAAAGTTACAATTAACTGTCAGTTTTGCGTCGGATTCGAAAATCTAGACTCACAGGAGAACGACCATAAGGTGCCCGAGGCAGCAATAGAACCTTGGAGACAGGTCGGCCGGAGGACGATGTATTGAATCGCGACGGAATTTGTGTGTTCCATCGTCATTAACAGGCTCTGAACGTTACAATTAACTATCAGTTTTGCGTCGGATTCGAAAATCTAGACTCACAGGAGATCGACCATAAGGTGCCCGAGGCAGCAATAGACCCTTGGAGACAGGTCGGCCGGAGGACGATGTATTGATTCGCGACGCAATTTGTGTGTTCCATTGTCATTAAGAGGCTTTGAACCTTACGATTAACTACCAGTTTTGCGTCGCATTCGAAAATCTAGACTCACAGGAGAACGACAATAAGGTGCCCCAGGCAGCACTAGACCCTTGGAGACAAATCGGCTGGAGGACGATGTATTGAATCGCGACGCGATTTGTGTGTTCCATCGTCATTAACAGGCTCTGAACGTTACAATTAACTGCCAGTTTTGCGTCGGATTCGAAAATCTAGACTCACAGGAATACGACCTTAAGGTGCCCGAGGCAGCAATAGACCCTTGGAGACAGGTCGGCCGGAGGACGATATATTGAATCACGACGCAATTTGTGTGTTCCATCGTCATTAACAGGCTCTGAACCTTACAATTAACTGTCAGTTTTGCGTCGGATTCGAAAATCTAGACTCACAGGAGATCGACCATAAGTTGCCCGAGGCAGCAATACACCCTTGGAGACAGGTCGGCCGGAGGACGATGTATTGAATCGCGACGGGATTTGTGTGTTCCATCGTCATTAACAGGCTCTGAACGTTACAATTAACTGTCAGTTTTGCGTCGGATTGGAAAATCTAGACTCACAGGAGATCGACCATAAGGTGCCCGAGGCAGCAATAGACTCTTGGAGAGAGGTCGGCCGGAGGACGATGTATTGAATCGCGACGCAATTTGTGTGTTCCATCGTCATTAACAGGCTCTGAACGTTACAATTAACTGTCAGTTTTGCGTCGGATTCGAAAATCTAGACTCACAGGAGAACGACCATAAGGTGCCCGAGGCAGCAATAGACTCTTGGAGAGAGCTCGGCCGGAGGACGATGTATTGAATCGCGACGCAATTTGTGTGTTCCATCGTCATTAACAGGCTCTGAACCTTACAATTAACTGTCAGTTTTGCGTCGGATTCGAAAATCTAGACTCACAAGAGAACGACCATAAGGTGCCCGAGGCAGCACTAGACCCTTGGAGACAAGTCGGCTGGAGGACGATGTATTGAATCGCGACGCGATTTGTGTGTTCCATCGTCATTAACAGGCTCTGAACGTTACAATCAACTGTCAGTTTTGCGTCGGATTCGAAAATCTAGACTCACAGGAGAACGACCATAAGGTGCCCGAGGCAGCAATAGACCCTTGGAGACAGGTCGGCCGGAGGACGATGTACTGAATCGCGACGCAATTTGTGTGTTCCATTGTCATTAAGAGGCTCTGAACCTTACGATTAACTGCCAGTTTTGCGTCGCATTCGAAACTCTAGACTCACAGGAGAACGACAATAAGGTGCCCGAGGCAGCAATAGACCCTTGGAGACAAGTCGGCTGGAGGACGATGTATTGAATCGCGACGCGATTTCTGTGTTCCATTGTCATTTACAGGCTCTGAACGTTACAATTAACTGTCAGGTTTGCGTCGGATTCGAAAATCTAGAGTCACAGGAGATCGACCATAAGGTGCCCGAGGCAGCAATAGACCCTTGGAGACAGGTCGGCCGGAGGACGATGTATTGAATCGCGACGCAATTTGTGTGTTCCATTGTCATTAAGAGGCTCTGAACCTTACAATTAACTGTCAGTTTTGCGTCGGATTCGAAAATCTAGACTCACAGAGGAACGACCATAAGGTGCCCGAGGCAGCACTAGACGCTTGGAGACAAATCGGCTGGAGGACGATGTATTGAATCGCGACGCGATTTGTGTGTTCCATCGTCATTAACAGGCTCTGAACGTTACAATTAACTGTCAGTTTTGCGTCGGATTCGAAAATCTAGACTCACAGGAGAACGACCATAAGGTGCCCGAGGCAGCAATAGACCCTTGGAGACAGGTCGGCCGGAGGACGATGTATTGAATCGCGACGCAATTTGTGTGTTCCATTGTCATTAAGAGGCTCTGAACCTTACGATTAACTGCCAGTTTTGCGTCGCATTCGAAAATCTAGACTCACAGGAGAACGACAATAAGGTGCCCGAGGCAGCACTAGACCCTTGGAGACAAGTCGGCTGGAGGACGATGTATTGAATCGCGACGCGATTTGTGTGTTCCATTGTCATTTACAGGCTCTGAACGTTACAATTAACTGTCAGGTTTGCGTCGGATTCGAAAATCTAGACTCACAGGAGATCGACCATAAGGTGCCCGAGGCAGCAATAGACCCTTGGAGACAGGTCGGCCGGAGGACGATGTATTGAATCGCGACGCAATTTGTGTGTTCCATTGTCATTAAGAGGCTCTGAACCTTACGATTAACTGCCAGTTTTGCGTCGCATTCGAAAATCTAGACTCACAGGAGAACGACAATAAGGTGCCCGAGGCAGCAATAGACCCTTGGAGACAAGTCGGCTGGAGGACGATGTATTGAATCGCGACGCGATTTGTGTGTTCCATTGTCATTTACAGGCTCTGAACGTTACAATTAACTGTCAGGTTTGCGTCGGATTCGAAAATCTAGACTCACAGGAGATCGACCATAAGGTGCCCGAGGCAGCACTAGACCCTTGGAGACAAATCGGCTGGAGGACGATGTATTGAATCGCGACGCAATTTGTGTGTTCCATCGTCATTAACAGGCGCTGAAGCTTACAATTAACATTCAGTTTTGCGTCGGATTCGAAAATCTAGACTCACAGGCGATCGACCATAAGGTGCCCGAGGCAGCAATAGACCCTTGGAGACAGATCGGCCGGAGGACGATGTATTGAATCGCGACGGGTTTTGTGTGTTCCATCGTCATTAACAGGCTCTGAACGTTACAATTAACTGTCAGTTTTGCGTCGGACTCGAAAATCTAGACTCACAGGAGATCGACCATAAGGTGCCCGAGGCAGCAATAGACTCTTGAAGACAGGTCGGCCGGAGGACGATGTATTGAATCGCGACGCAATTTGTGAGTTCCATCGTCATTAACAGGCTCTGAACCTTACAATTAACTGTCAGTTTTGCGTCGGATTCGAAAATCTAGACTCACAAGAGAACGACCATAAGGTGCCCGAGGCAGCACTCGACCCTTGGAGACAAATCGGCTGGAGGACGATGTATTGAATCGCGACGCGATTTGCGTGTTCCATCGTCATTAACAGGCTCTGAAAGTTACAATTAACTGTCAGTTTTGCGTCGGATTCGAAAATCTAGACTCACAGGAGAACGACCATAAGGTGCCCGAGGCAGCAATAGACCCTTGGAGACAGGTCGGCCGGAGGACGATGTATTGAATCGCGACGGAATTTGTGTGTTCCATCGTCATTAACAGGCTCTGAACGTTACAATTAACTATCAGTTTTGCGTCGGATTCGAAAATCTAGACTCACAGGAGATCGACCATAAGGTGCCCGAGGCAGCATTAGACCCTTGGAGAGAGGTCGGCCGGAGGACGATGTATTGATTCGCGACGCAATTTGTGTGTTCCATTGTCATTAAGAGGCTCTGAACCTTACGATTAACTACCAGTTTTGCGTCGCATTCGAAAATCTAGACTCACAGGAGAACGACAATAAGGTGCCCCAGGCAGCACTAGACCCTTGGAGACAAGTCGGCTGGAGGACGATGTATTGAATCGCGACGCGATTTGTGTGTTCCATTGTCATTTACAGGCTCTGAACGTTACAATTAACTGTCAGGTTTGCGTCGGATTCGAAAATCTAGACTCACAGGAGATCAACCATAAGGTGCCCGAGGCAGCAATAGACCCTTGGAGACAGGTCGGCCGGAGGACGATGTATTGAATCGCGACGCAATTTGTGTGTTCCATTGTCATTAAGAGGCTCTGAACCTTACAATTAACTGTCAGTTTTGCGTCGGATTCGAAAATCTAGACTCACAGAGGAACGACCATAAGGTGCCCGAGGCAGCACTAGACCCTTGGAGACAAATCGGCTGGAGGACGATGTATTGAATCGCGACGCGATTTGTGTGTTCCATCGTCATTAACAGGCTCTGAACGTTACAATTAACTGCCAGTTTTGCGTCGGATTCGAAAATCTAGACTCACAGGAGATCGACCATAAGTTGCCCGAGGCAGCAATACACCCTTGGAGACAGGTCGGCCGGAGGACGATGTATTGAATCGCGACGGGATTTGTGTGTTCCATCGTCATTAACAGGCTCTGAACGTTACAATTAACTGTCAGTTTTGCGTCGGATTGGAAAATCTAGACTCACAGGAGATCGACCATAAGGTGCCCGAGGCAGCAATAGACTCTTGGAGAGAGGTCGGCCGGAGGACGATGTATTGAATCGCGACGCAATTTGTGTGTTCCATCGTCATTAACAGGCTCTGAACGTTACAATTAACTGTCAGTTTTGCGTCGGATTCGAAAATCTAGACTCACAGGAGAACGACCATAAGGTGCCCGAGGCAGCAATAGACCCTTGGAGACAGGTCGGCCGGAGGACGATGTATTGAATCGCAACGCAATTTGTGTGGTCCATCGTCATTAACAGGCTCTGAACCTTACAATTAACTGTCAGTTTTGCGTCGGATTCGAAAATCTAGACTCACAGGAGATCGACCATAAGGTGCCCAAGGCAGCAATAGACCCTTGGAGACAGGTCGGCCGGAGGACGATGTATTGAATCGCGACGCAATTTGTGTGTTCCATTGTCATTAAGAGGCTCTGAAACTTACGATTAACTGCCAGTTTTGCGTCGCATTCGAAAATCTAGACTCACAGGAGAACGACCATAAGGTGCCCGAGGCAGCAATAGACCCTTGGAGACAGGTCGGCCGGAGGACGATGTATTGAATCGCGACGCAATTTGTGTGTTCCATTGTCATTAAGAGGCTCTGAAACTTACGATTAACTGCCAGTTTTGCGTCGCATTCGAAAATCTAGACCCACAGGAGAACGACAATAAGGTGCCCGAGGCAGCACTAGACCCTTGGAGACAAGTCGGCTGGAGGACGATGTATTGAATCGCGACGCGATTTGTGTGTCCCATTGTCATTTACAGGCTCTGAACGTTACAATTAACTGTCAGGTTTGCGTCGGATTCGAAAATCTAGACTCACAGGAGATCGACCATAAGGTGCCCGAGGCAGCAATAGACCCTTGGAGACAGGTCGGCCGGAGGACGATGTATTGAATCGCGACGCAATTTGTGGGTTCCATTGTCATTAACAGGCTCTGAACCTTACAATTAACTGTCAGTTTTGCGTCGGATTCGAAAATCTAGACTCACAGAGGAACGACCATAACCTGCCCGAGGCAGCACTAGACCCTTGGAGACAAATCGGCTGGAGGACGATGTATTGAATCGCGACGCAATTTGTGTGTTCCATCGTCATTAACAGGCTCTGAACGTTACATTTAACTGTCAGTTTTGCGTCGGATTCGAAAATCTAGACTCACAGGAGAACGACCATAAGGTGCCCGAGGCAGCAATAGACCCTTGGAGACAGGTCGGCCGGAGGACGATGTATTGAATCGCGACGCAATTTGTGTGTTCCATTGTCATTAAGAGGCTCTGAACCTTACAATTAACTGTCAGTTTTGCGTCGGATTCGAAAATCTAGACTCACAGAGGAACGACCATAAGGTGCCCGAGGCAGCACTAGACCCTTGGAGACAAATCGGCTGGAGGACGATGTATTGAATCGCGACGCTATTTGTGTGTTCCATCGTCATTAACAGGCTCTGAACCTTACAATTAACTGTCAGTTTTGCGTCGGATTCGAAAATCTAGACTCACAGGAGAACGACCATAAGGTGCCCGAGGCAGCTATAGACCCTTGGAGACAGGTCGGCCGGAGGACGATCTATTGAATCGCGACGCAATTTGTGTGTTCCATCGTCATTAACAGGCTCTGAACCTTACAATTAACTGTCAGTTTTGCGTCGGATTCGAAAATCTAGACTCACAGGAGATCTACCATAAGGTGCCCGAGGCAGCAATAGACCCTTGGAGACAGGTCGGCCGGAGGACGATGTATTGAATCGCGACGGGATTTGTGTGTTCCATCGTCATTAACAGGCTCTGAACGTTACAATTAACTGTCAGTTTTGCGTCGGACTCGAAAATCTAGACTCACAGGAGATCGACCATAAGGTGCCCGAGGCAACAATAGACTCTTGAAGACAGGTCGGCCGGAGGACGATGTATTGAATCGCGACGCAATTTGTGAGTTCCATCGTCATTAACAGGCTCTGAACGTTACAATTAACTGTCAGTTTTGCGTCGGATTCGAAAATCTAGACTCACAAGAGAACGACCATAAGGTGCCCGAGGCAGCACTAGACCCTTGGAGACAAATCGGCTGGAGGACGATGTATTGAATCGCGACGCGATTTGCGTGTTCCATCGTCATTAACAGGCTCTGAAAGTTACAATTAACTGTCAGTTTTGCGTCGGATTCGAAAATCTAGACTCACATGAGAACGACCATAAGGTGCCCGAGGCAGCAATAGACCCTTGGAGACAGGTCGGCCGGAGGACGATGTATTGAATCGCGACGGAATTTGTGTGTTCCATCGTCATTAACAGGCTCTGAACGTTACAATTATCAGTTTTGCGTCGGATTCGAAAATCTAGACTCACAGGAGATCGACCATAAGGTGCCCGAGGCAGCAATAGACCCTTGGAAACAGGTCGGCCGGAGGACGATGTATTGAATCGCGACGCAATTTGTGTGTTCCATTGTCATTAAGAGGCTCTGAACCTTACGATTAACTACCAGTTTTGCGTCGCATTCGAAAATCTAGACTCACAGGAGAACGACAATAAGGTGCCCCAGGCAGCACTAGACCCTTGGAGACAAGTCGGCTGGAGGACGATGTATTGAATCGCGACGCGATTTGTGTGTTCCATTGTCATTTACAGGCTCTGAACGTTACAATTAACTGTCAGGTTTGCGTCGGATTCGAAAATCTAGACTCACAGGAGATCAACCATAAGGTGCCCGAGGCAGCAATAGACCCTTGGAGACAGGTCGGCCGGAGGACGATGTATTGAATCGCGACGCAATTTGTGTGTTCCATTGTCATTAAGAGGCTCTGAACCTTACAATTAACTGTCAGTTTTGCGTCGGATTCGAAAATCTAGACTCACAGAGGAACGACATAAGGTGCCCGAGGCAGCACTAGACCCTTGGAGACAAATCGGCTGGAGGACGATGTATTGAATCGCGACGCGATTTGTGTGTTCCATCGTCATTAACAGGCTCTGAACGTTACAATTAACTGCCAGTTTTGTGTCGGATTCGAAAATCTAGACTCACAGGAGATCGACCATAAGGTGCCCGAGGCAGCAATAGACCCTTGGAGACAGGTCGGCCGGAGGACGATGTATTGAATCGCGACGGGATTTGTGTGTTCCATCGTCATTAACAGGCTCTGAACGTTACAATTAACTGTCAGTTTTGCGTCGGACTCGAAAATCTAGACTCACAGGAGATCGACCATAAGGTGCCCGAGGCAACAATAGACTCTTGAAGACAGGTCGGCCGGAGGACGATGTATTGAATCGCGACGCAATTTGTGAGTTCCATCGTCATTAACAGGCTCTGAACGTTACAATTAACTGTCAGTTTTGCGTCGGATTCGAAAATCTAGACTCACAAGAGAACGACCATAAGGTGCCCGAGGCAGCACTAGACCCTTGGAGACAAATCGGCTGGAGGACGATGTATTGAATCGCGACGCGATTTGCGTGTTCCATCGTCATTAACAGGCTCTGAAAGTTACAATTAACTGTCAGTTTTGCGTCGGATTCGAAAATCTAGACTCACATGAGAACGACCATAAGGTGCCCGAGGCAGCAATAGACCCTTGGAGACAGGTCGGCCGGAGGACGATGTATTGAATCGCGACGGAATTTGTGTGTTCCATCGTCATTAACAGGCTCTGAACGTTACAATTAACTATCAGTTTTGCGTCGGATTCAAAAATCTAGACTCACAGGAGATCGACCATAAGGTGCCCGAGGCTGCAATAGACCCTTGGAGACAGGTCGGCCGGAGGACGATGTATTGAATCGCGACGCAATTTGTGTGTTCCATTGTCATTAAGAGGCTCTGAACCTTACGATTAACTACCAGTTTTGCGTCGCATTCGAAAATCTAGACTCACAGGAGAACGACAATAAGGTGCCCCAGGCAGCACTAGACCCTTGGAGACAAGTCGGCTGGAGGACGATGTATTGAATCGCGACGCGATTTGTGTGTTCCATTGTCATTTACAGGCTCTGAACGTTACAATTAACTGTCAGGTTTGCGTCGGATTCGAAAATCTAGACTCACAGGAGATCAACCATAAGGTGCCCGAGGCAGCAATAGACCCTTGGAGACAGGTCGGCCGGAGGACGATGTATTGAATCGCGACGCAATTTGTGTGTTCCATTGTCATTAAGAGGCTCTGAACCTTACAATTAACTGTCAGTTTTGCGTCGGATTCGAAAATCTAGACTCACAGAGGAACGACATAAGGTGCCCGAGGCAGCACTAGACCCTTGGAGACAAATCGGCTGGAGGACGATGTATTGAATCGCGACGCGATTTGTGTGTTCCATCGTCATTAACAGGCTCTGAACGTTACATTTAACTGCCAGTTTTGCGTCGGATTCGAAAATCTAGACTCACAGGAGATCGACCATAAGTTGCCCGAGGCAGCAATACACCCTTGGAGACAGGTCGGCCGGAGGACGATGTATTGAATCGCGACGGGATTTGTGTGTTCCATCGTCATTAACAGGCTCTGAACGTTACAATTAACTGTCAGTTTTGCGTCGGATTGGAAAATCTAGACTCACAGGAGATCGACCATAAGGTGCCCGAGGCAGCAATAGACTCTTGGAGAGAGGTCGGCCGGAGGACGATGTATTGAATCGCGACGCAATTTGTGTGTTCCATCGTCATTAACAGGCTCTGAACGTTACAATTAACTGTCAGTTTTGCGTCGGATTCGAAAATCTAGACTCACAGGAGAACGACCATAAGGTGCCCGAGGCAGCAATAGACCCTTGGAGACAGGTCGGCCGGAGGACGATGTATTGAATCGCAACGCAATTTGTGTGGTCCATCGTCATTAACAGGCTCTGAACCTTACAATTAACTGTCAGTTTTGCGTCGGATTCGAAAATCTAGACTCACAGGAGATCGACCATAAGGTGCCCAAGGCAGCAATAGACCCTTGGAGACAGGTCGGCCGGAGGACGATGTATTGAATCGCGACGCAATTTGTGTGTTCCATTGTCATTAAGAGGCTCTGAAACTTACGATTAACTGCCAGTTTTGCGTCGCATTCGAAAATCTAGACTCACAGGAGAACGACCATAAGGTGCCCGAGGCAGCAATAGACCCTTGGAGACAGGTCGGCCGGAGGACGATGTATTGAATCGCGACGCAATTTGTGTGTTCCATTGTCATTAAGAGGCTCTGAAACTTACGATTAACTGCCAGTTTTGCGTCGCATTCGAAAATCTAGACCCACAGGAGAACGACAATAAGGTGCCCGAGGCAGCACTAGACCCTTGGAGACAAGTCGGCTGGAGGACGATGTATTGAATCGCGACGCGATTTGTGTGTCCCATTGTCATTTACAGGCTCTGAACGTTACAATTAACTGTCAGGTTTGCGTCGGATTCGAAAATCTAGACTCACAGGAGATCGACCATAAGGTGCCCGAGGCAGCAATAGACCCTTGGAGACAGGTCGGCCGGAGGACGATGTATTGAATCGCGACGCAATTTGTGGGTTCCATTGTCATTAACAGGCTCTGAACCTTACAATTAACTGTCAGTTTTGCGTCGGATTCGAAAATCTAGACTCACAGAGGAACGACCATAACCTGCCCGAGGCAGCACTAGACCCTTGGAGACAAATCGGCTGGAGGACGATGTATTGAATCGCGACGCAATTTGTGTGTTCCATCGTCATTAACAGGCTCTGAACGTTACATTTAACTGTCAGTTTTGCGTCGGATTCGAAAATCTAGACTCACAGGAGAACGACCATAAGGTGCCCGAGGCAGCAATAGACCCTTGGAGACAGGTCGGCCGGAGGACGATGTATTGAATCGCGACGCAATTTGTGTGTTCCATTGTCATTAAGAGGCTCTGAACCTTACAATTAACTGTCAGTTTTGCGTCGGATTCGAAAATCTAGACTCACAGAGGAACGACCATAAGGTGCCCGAGGCAGCACTAGACCCTTGGAGACAAATCGGCTGGAGGACGATGTATTGAATCGCGACGCTATTTGTGTGTTCCATCGTCATTAACAGGCTCTGAACCTTACAATTAACTGTCAGTTTTGCGTCGGATTCGAAAATCTAGACTCACAGGAGAACGACCATAAGGTGCCCGAGGCAGCTATAGACCCTT
Organism: Schistocerca nitens; assembly: GCF_023898315.1. NCBI lineage: Eukaryota > Metazoa > Arthropoda > Insecta > Orthoptera > Acrididae > Schistocerca > Schistocerca nitens. The sequence goes on along the minus strand of NC_064615.1, from coordinate 1,195,902,059 downwards.
GGAGACAGGTCGGCCGGAGGACGATCTATTGAATCGCGACGCAATTTGTGTGTTCCATCGTCATTAACAGGCTCTGAACCTTACAATTAACTGTCAGTTTTGCGTCGGATTCGAAAATCTAGACTCACAGGAGATCTACCATAAGGTGCCCGAGGCAGCAATAGACCCTTGGAGACAGGTCGGCCGGAGGACGATGTATTGAATCGCGACGGGATTTGTGTGTTCCATCGTCATTAACAGGCTCTGAACGTTACAATTAACTGTCAGTTTTGCGTCGGACTCGAAAATCTAGACTCACAGGAGATCGACCATAAGGTGCCCGAGGCAACAATAGACTCTTGAAGACAGGTCGGCCGGAGGACGATGTATTGAATCGCGACGCAATTTGTGAGTTCCATCGTCATTAACAGGCTCTGAACGTTACAATTAACTGTCAGTTTTGCGTCGGATTCGAAAATCTAGACTCACAAGAGAACGACCATAAGGTGCCCGAGGCAGCACTAGACCCTTGGAGACAAATCGGCTGGAGGACGATGTATTGAATCGCGACGCGATTTGCGTGTTCCATCGTCATTAACAGGCTCTGAAAGTTACAATTAACTGTCAGTTTTGCGTCGGATTCGAAAATCTAGACTCACATGAGAACGACCATAAGGTGCCCGAGGCAGCAATAGACCCTTGGAGACAGGTCGGCCGGAGGACGATGTATTGAATCGCGACGGAATTTGTGTGTTCCATCGTCATTAACAGGCTCTGAACGTTACAATTATCAGTTTTGCGTCGGATTCGAAAATCTAGACTCACAGGAGATCGACCATAAGGTGCCCGAGGCAGCAATAGACCCTTGGAAACAGGTCGGCCGGAGGACGATGTATTGAATCGCGACGCAATTTGTGTGTTCCATTGTCATTAAGAGGCTCTGAACCTTACGATTAACTACCAGTTTTGCGTCGCATTCGAAAATCTAGACTCACAGGAGAACGACAATAAGGTGCCCCAGGCAGCACTAGACCCTTGGAGACAAGTCGGCTGGAGGACGATGTATTGAATCGCGACGCGATTTGTGTGTTCCATTGTCATTTACAGGCTCTGAACGTTACAATTAACTGTCAGGTTTGCGTCGGATTCGAAAATCTAGACTCACAGGAGATCAACCATAAGGTGCCCGAGGCAGCAATAGACCCTTGGAGACAGGTCGGCCGGAGGACGATGTATTGAATCGCGACGCAATTTGTGTGTTCCATTGTCATTAAGAGGCTCTGAACCTTACAATTAACTGTCAGTTTTGCGTCGGATTCGAAAATCTAGACTCACAGAGGAACGACATAAGGTGCCCGAGGCAGCACTAGACCCTTGGAGACAAATCGGCTGGAGGACGATGTATTGAATCGCGACGCGATTTGTGTGTTCCATCGTCATTAACAGGCTCTGAACGTTACAATTAACTGCCAGTTTTGTGTCGGATTCGAAAATCTAGACTCACAGGAGATCGACCATAAGGTGCCCGAGGCAGCAATAGACCCTTGGAGACAGGTCGGCCGGAGGACGATGTATTGAATCGCGACGGGATTTGTGTGTTCCATCGTCATTAACAGGCTCTGAACGTTACAATTAACTGTCAGTTTTGCGTCGGACTCGAAAATCTAGACTCACAGGAGATCGACCATAAGGTGCCCGAGGCAACAATAGACTCTTGAAGACAGGTCGGCCGGAGGACGATGTATTGAATCGCGACGCAATTTGTGAGTTCCATCGTCATTAACAGGCTCTGAACGTTACAATTAACTGTCAGTTTTGCGTCGGATTCGAAAATCTAGACTCACAAGAGAACGACCATAAGGTGCCCGAGGCAGCACTAGACCCTTGGAGACAAATCGGCTGGAGGACGATGTATTGAATCGCGACGCGATTTGCGTGTTCCATCGTCATTAACAGGCTCTGAAAGTTACAATTAACTGTCAGTTTTGCGTCGGATTCGAAAATCTAGACTCACATGAGAACGACCATAAGGTGCCCGAGGCAGCAATAGACCCTTGGAGACAGGTCGGCCGGAGGACGATGTATTGAATCGCGACGGAATTTGTGTGTTCCATCGTCATTAACAGGCTCTGAACGTTACAATTAACTATCAGTTTTGCGTCGGATTCAAAAATCTAGACTCACAGGAGATCGACCATAAGGTGCCCGAGGCTGCAATAGACCCTTGGAGACAGGTCGGCCGGAGGACGATGTATTGAATCGCGACGCAATTTGTGTGTTCCATTGTCATTAAGAGGCTCTGAACCTTACGATTAACTACCAGTTTTGCGTCGCATTCGAAAATCTAGACTCACAGGAGAACGACAATAAGGTGCCCCAGGCAGCACTAGACCCTTGGAGACAAGTCGGCTGGAGGACGATGTATTGAATCGCGACGCGATTTGTGTGTTCCATTGTCATTTACAGGCTCTGAACGTTACAATTAACTGTCAGGTTTGCGTCGGATTCGAAAATCTAGACTCACAGGAGATCAACCATAAGGTGCCCGAGGCAGCAATAGACCCTTGGAGACAGGTCGGCCGGAGGACGATGTATTGAATCGCGACGCAATTTGTGTGTTCCATTGTCATTAAGAGGCTCTGAACCTTACAATTAACTGTCAGTTTTGCGTCGGATTCGAAAATCTAGACTCACAGAGGAACGACATAAGGTGCCCGAGGCAGCACTAGACCCTTGGAGACAAATCGGCTGGAGGACGATGTATTGAATCGCGACGCGATTTGTGTGTTCCATCGTCATTAACAGGCTCTGAACGTTACAATTAACTGCCAGTTTTGTGTCGGATTCGAAAATCTAGACTCACAGGAGATCGACCATAAGGTGCCCGAGGCAGCAATAGACCCTTGGAGACAGGTCGGCCGGAGGACGATGTATTGAATCGCGACGGGATTTGTGTGTTCCATCGTCATTAACAGGCTCTGAACGTTACAATTAACTGTCAGTTTTGCGTCGGACTCGAAAATCTAGACTCACAGGAGATCGACCATAAGGTGCCCGAGGCAACAATAGACTCTTGAAGACAGGTCGGCCGGAGGACGATGTACTGAATCGCGACGCAATTTGTGTGTTCCATTGTCATTAAGAGGCTCTGAACCTTACGATTAACTGCCAGTTTTGCGTCGCATTCGAAACTCTAGACTCACAGGAGAACGACAATAAGGTGCCCGAGGCAGCAATAGACCCTTGGAGACAAGTCGGCTGGAGGACGATGTATTGAATCGCGACGCGATTTCTGTGTTCCATTGTCATTTACAGGCTCTGAACGTTACAATTAACTGTCAGGTTTGCGTCGGATTCGAAAATCTAGAGTCACAGGAGATCGACCATAAGGTGCCCGAGGCAGCAATAGACCCTTGGAGACAGGTCGGCCGGAGGACGATGTATTGAATCGCGACGCAATTTGTGTGTTCCATTGTCATTAAGAGGCTCTGAACCTTACAATTAACTGTCAGTTTTGCGTCGGATTCGAAAATCTAGACTCACAGAGGAACGACCATAAGGTGCCCGAGGCAGCACTAGACGCTTGGAGACAAATCGGCTGGAGGACGATGTATTGAATCGCGACGCGATTTGTGTGTTCCATCGTCATTAACAGGCTCTGAACGTTACAATTAACTGTCAGTTTTGCGTCGGATTCGAAAATCTAGACTCACAGGAGAACGACCATAAGGTGCCCGAGGCAGCAATAGACCCTTGGAGACAGGTCGGCCGGAGGACGATGTATTGAATCGCGACGCAATTTGTGTGTTCCATTGTCATTAAGAGGCTCTGAACCTTACGATTAACTGCCAGTTTTGCGTCGCATTCGAAAATCTAGACTCACAGGAGAACGACAATAAGGTGCCCGAGGCAGCACTAGACCCTTGGAGACAAGTCGGCTGGAGGACGATGTATTGAATCGCGACGCGATTTGTGTGTTCCATTGTCATTTACAGGCTCTGAACGTTACAATTAACTGTCAGGTTTGCGTCGGATTCGAAAATCTAGACTCACAGGAGATCGACCATAAGGTGCCCGAGGCAGCAATAGACCCTTGGAGACAGGTCGGCCGGAGGACGATGTATTGAATCGCGACGCAATTTGTGTGTTCCATTGTCATTAAGAGGCTCTGAACCTTACGATTAACTGCCAGTTTTGCGTCGCATTCGAAAATCTAGACTCACAGGAGAACGACAATAAGGTGCCCGAGGCAGCAATAGACCCTTGGAGACAAGTCGGCTGGAGGACGATGTATTGAATCGCGACGCGATTTGTGTGTTCCATTGTCATTTACAGGCTCTGAACGTTACAATTAACTGTCAGGTTTGCGTCGGATTCGAAAATCTAGACTCACAGGAGATCGACCATAAGGTGCCCGAGGCAGCACTAGACCCTTGGAGACAAATCGGCTGGAGGACGATGTATTGAATCGCGACGCAATTTGTGTGTTCCATCGTCATTAACAGGCGCTGAAGCTTACAATTAACATTCAGTTTTGCGTCGGATTCGAAAATCTAGACTCACAGGCGATCGACCATAAGGTGCCCGAGGCAGCAATAGACCCTTGGAGACAGGTCGGCCGGAGGACGATGTATTGAATCGCGACGGGATTTGTGTGTTCCATCGTCATTAACAGGCTCTGAACGTTACAATTAACTGTCAGTTTTGCGTCGGACTCGAAAATCTAGACTCACAGGAGATCGACCATAAGGTGCCCGAGGCAGCAATAGACTCTTGAAGACAGGTCGGCCGGAGGACGATGTATTGAATCGCGACGCAATTTGTGAGTTCCATCGTCATTAACAGGCTCTGAACCTTACAATTAACTGTCAGTTTTGCGTCGGATTCGAAAATCTAGACTCACAAGAGAACGACCATAAGGTGCCCGAGGCAGCACTCGACCCTTGGAGACAAATCGGCTGGAGGACGATGTATTGAATCGCGACGCGATTTGCGTGTTCCATCGTCATTAACAGGCTCTGAAAGTTACAATTAACTGTCAGTTTTGCGTCGGATTCGAAAATCTAGACTCACAGGAGAACGACCATAAGGTGCCCGAGGCAGCAATAGACCCTTGGAGACAGGTCGGCCGGAGGACGATGTATTGAATCGCGACGGAATTTGTGTGTTCCATCGTCATTAACAGGCTCTGAACGTTACAATTAACTATCAGTTTTGCGTCGGATTCGAAAATCTAGACTCACAGGAGATCGACCATAAGGTGCCCGAGGCAGCATTAGACCCTTGGAGAGAGGTCGGCCGGAGGACGATGTATTGATTCGCGACGCAATTTGTGTGTTCCATTGTCATTAAGAGGCTCTGAACCTTACGATTAACTACCAGTTTTGCGTCGCATTCGAAAATCTAGACTCACAGGAGAACGACAATAAGGTGCCCCAGGCAGCACTAGACCCTTGGAGACAAGTCGGCTGGAGGACGATGTATTGAATCGCGACGCGATTTGTGTGTTCCATTGTCATTTACAGGCTCTGAACGTTACAATTAACTGTCAGGTTTGCGTCGGATTCGAAAATCTAGACTCACAGGAGATCAACCATAAGGTGCCCGAGGCAGCAATAGACCCTTGGAGACAGGTCGGCCGGAGGACGATGTATTGAATCGCGACGCAATTTGTGTGTTCCATTGTCATTAAGAGGCTCTGAACCTTACAATTAACTGTCAGTTTTGCGTCGGATTCGAAAATCTAGACTCACAGAGGAACGACCATAAGGTGCCCGAGGCAGCACTAGACCCTTGGAGACAAATCGGCTGGAGGACGATGTATTGAATCGCGACGCGATTTGTGTGTTCCATCGTCATTAACAGGCTCTGAACGTTACAATTAACTGCCAGTTTTGCGTCGGATTCGAAAATCTAGACTCACAGGAATACGACCATAAGGTGCCCGAGGCAGCAATAGACCCTTGGAGACAGGTCGGCCGGAGGACGATATATTGAATCACGACGCAATTTGTGTGTTCCATCGTCATTAACAGGCTCTGAACCTTACAATTAACTGTCAGTTTTGCGTCGGATTCGAAAATCTAGACTCACAGGAGATCGACCATAAGTTGCCCGAGGCAGCAATACACCCTTGGAGACAGGTCGGCCGGAGGACGATGTATTGAATCGCGACGGGATTTGTGTGTTCCATCGTCATTAACAGGCTCTGAACGTTACAATTAACTGTCAGTTTTGCGTCGGATTGGAAAATCTAGACTCACAGGAGATCGACCATAAGGTGCCCGAGGCAGCAATAGACTCTTGGAGAGAGGTCGGCCGGAGGACGATGTATTGAATCGCGACGCAATTTGTGTGTTCCATCGTCATTAACAGGCTCTGAACGTTACAATTAACTGTCAGTTTTGCGTCGGATTCGAAAATCTAGACTCACAGGAGAACGACCATAAGGTGCCCGAGGCAGCAATAGACCCTTGGAGACAGGTCGGCCGGAGGACGATGTATTGAATCGCAACGAAATTTGTGTGGTCCATCGTCATTAACAGGCTCTGAACCTTACAATTAACTGTCAGTTTTGCGTCGGATTCGAAAATCTAGACTCACAGGAGATCGACCATAAGGTGCCCAAGGCAGCAATAGACCCTTGGAGACAGGTCGGCCGGAGGACGATGTATTGAATCGCGACGCAATTTGTGTGTTCCATTGTCATTAAGAGGCTCTGAAACTTACGATTAACTGCCAGTTTTGCGTCGCATTCGAAAATCTAGACTCACAGGAGAACGACCATAAGGTGCCCGAGGCAGCAATAGACCCTTGGAGACAGGTCGGCCGGAGGACGATGTATTGAATCGCGACGCAATTTGTGTGTTCCATTGTCATTAAGAGGCTCTGAAACTTACGATTAACTGCCAGTTTTGCGTCGCATTCGAAAATCTAGACCCACAGGAGAACGACAATAAGGTGCCCGAGGCAGCACTAGACCCTTGGAGACAAGTCGGCTGGAGGACGATGTATTGAATCGCGACGCGATTTGTGTGTCCCATTGTCATTTACAGGCTCTGAACGTTACAATTAACTGTCAGGTTTGCGTCGGATTCGAAAATCTAGACTCACAGGAGATCGACCATAAGGTGCCCGAGGCAGCAATAGACCCTTGGAGACAGGTCGGCCGGAGGACGATGTATTGAATCGCGACGCAATTTGTGGGTTCCATTGTCATTAACAGGCTCTGAACCTTACAATTAACTGTCAGTTTTGCGTCGGATTCGAAAATCTAGACTCACAGAGGAACGACCATAACCTGCCCGAGGCAGCACTAGACCCTTGGAGACAAATCGGCTGGAGGACGATGTATTGAATCGCGACGCAATTTGTGTGTTCCATCGTCATTAACAGGCTCTGAACGTTACATTTAACTGTCAGTTTTGCGTCGGATTCGAAAATCTAGACTCACAGGAGAACGACCATAAGGTGCCCGAGGCAGCAATAGACCCTTGGAGACAGGTCGGCCGGAGGACGATGTATTGAATCGCGACGCAATTTGTGTGTTCCATTGTCATTAAGAGGCTCTGAACCTTACAATTAACTGTCAGTTTTGCGTCGGATTCGAAAATCTAGACTCACAGAGGAACGACCATAAGGTGCCCGAGGCAGCACTAGACCCTTGGAGACAAATCGGCTGGAGGACGATGTATTGAATCGCGACGCGATTTGTGTGTTCCATCGTCATTAACAGGCTCTGAACCTTACAATTAACTGTCAGTTTTGCGTCGGATTCGAAAATCTAGACTCACAGGAGAACGACCATAAGGTGCCCGAGGCAGCTATAGACCCTTGGAGACAGGTCGGCCGGAGGACGATGTATTGAATCGCGACGCAATTTGTGTGTTCCATCGTCATTAACAGGCTCTGAACCTTACAATTAACTGTCAGTTTTGCGTCGGATTCGAAAATCTAGACTCACAGGAGATCTACCATAAGGTGCCCGAGGCAGCAATAGACCCTTGGAGACAGGTCGGCCGGAGGACGATGTATTGAATCGCGACGGGATTTGTGTGTTCCATCGTCATTAACAGGCTCTGAACGTTACAATTAACTGTCAGTTTTGCGTCGGACTCGAAAATCTAGACTCACAGGAGATCGACCATAAGGTGCCCGAGGCAACAATAGACTCTTGAAGACAGGTCGGCCGGAGGACGATGTATTGAATCGCGACGCAATTTGTGAGTTCCATCGTCATTAACAGGCTCTGAACGTTACAATTAACTGTCAGTTTTGCGTCGGATTCGAAAATCTAGACTCACAAGAGAACGACCATAAGGTGCCCGAGGCAGCACTAGACCCTTGGAGACAAATCGGCTGGAGGACGATGTATTGAATCGCGACGCGATTTGCGTGTTCCATCGTCATTAACAGGCTCTGAAAGTTACAATTAACTGTCAGTTTTGCGTCGGATTCGAAAATCTAGACTCACATGAGAACGACCATAAGGTGCCCGAGGCAGCAATAGACCCTTGGAGACAGGTCGGCCGGAGGACGATGTATTGAATCGCGACGGAATTTGTGTGTTCCATCGTCATTAACAGGCTCTGAACGTTACAATTATCAGTTTTGCGTCGGATTCGAAAATCTAGACTCACAGGAGATCGACCATAAGGTGCCCGAGGCAGCAATAGACCCTTGGAAACAGGTCGGCCGGAGGACGATGTATTGAATCGCGACGCAATTTGTGTGTTCCATTGTCATTAAGAGGCTCTGAACCTTACGATTAACTACCAGTTTTGCGTCGCATTCGAAAATCTAGACTCACAGGAGAACGACAATAAGGTGCCCCAGGCAGCACTAGACCCTTGGAGACAAGTCGGCTGGAGGACGATGTATTGAATCGCGACGCGATTTGTGTGTTCCATTGTCATTTACAGGCTCTGAACGTTACAATTAACTGTCAGGTTTGCGTCGGATTCGAAAATCTAGACTCACAGGAGATCAACCATAAGGTGCCCGAGGCAGCAATAGACCCTTGGAGACAGGTCGGCCGGAGGACGATGTATTGAATCGCGACGCAATTTGTGTGTTCCATTGTCATTAAGAGGCTCTGAACCTTACAATTAACTGTCAGTTTTGCGTCGGATTCGAAAATCTAGACTCACAGAGGAACGACATAAGGTGCCCGAGGCAGCACTAGACCCTTGGAGACAAATCGGCTGGAGGACGATGTATTGAATCGCGACGCGATTTGTGTGTTCCATCGTCATTAACAGGCTCTGAACGTTACAATTAACTGCCAGTTTTGTGTCGGATTCGAAAATCTAGACTCACAGGAGATCGACCATAAGGTGCCCGAGGCAGCAATAGACCCTTGGAGACAGGTCGGCCGGAGGACGATGTATTGAATCGCGACGGGATTTGTGTGTTCCATCGTCATTAACAGGCTCTGAACGTTACAATTAACTGTCAGTTTTGCGTCGGACTCGAAAATCTAGACTCACAGGAGATCGACCATAAGGTGCCCGAGGCAACAATAGACTCTTGAAGACAGGTCGGCCGGAGGACGATGTATTGAATCGCGACGCAATTTGTGAGTTCCATCGTCATTAACAGGCTCTGAACGTTACAATTAACTGTCAGTTTTGCGTCGGATTCGAAAATCTAGACTCACAAGAGAACGACCATAAGGTGCCCGAGGCAGCACTAGACCCTTGGAGACAAATCGGCTGGAGGACGATGTATTGAATCGCGACGCGATTTGCGTGTTCCATCGTCATTAACAGGCTCTGAAAGTTACAATTAACTGTCAGTTTTGCGTCGGATTCGAAAATCTAGACTCACATGAGAACGACCATAAGGTGCCCGAGGCAGCAATAGACCCTTGGAGACAGGTCGGCCGGAGGACGATGTATTGAATCGCGACGGAATTTGTGTGTTCCATCGTCATTAACAGGCTCTGAACGTTACAATTAACTATCAGTTTTGCGTCGGATTCGAAAATCTAGACTCACAGGAGATCGACCATAAGGTGCCCGAGGCTGCAATAGACCCTTGGAGACAGGTCGGCCGGAGGACGATGTATTGAATCGCGACGCAATTTGTGTGTTCCATTGTCATTAAGAGGCTCTGAACCTTACGATTAACTACCAGTTTTGCGTCGCATTCGAAAATCTAGACTCACAGGAGAACGACAATAAGGTGCCCCAGGCAGCACTAGACCCTTGGAGACAAGTCGGCTGGAGGACGATGTATTGAATCGCGACGCGATTTGTGTGTTCCATTGTCATTTACAGGCTCTGAACGTTACAATTAACTGTCAGGTTTGCGTCGGATTCGAAAATCTAGACTCACAGGAGATCAACCATAAGGTGCCCGAGGCAGCAATAGACCCTTGGAGACAGGTCGGCCGGAGGACGATGTATTGAATCGCGACGCAATTTGTGTGTTCCATTGTCATTAAGAGGCTCTGAACCTTACAATTAACTGTCAGTTTTGCGTCGGATTCGAAAATCTAGACTCACAGAGGAACGACATAAGGTGCCCGAGGCAGCACTAGACCCTTGGAGACAAATCGGCTGGAGGACGATGTATTGAATCGCGACGCGATTTGTGTGTTCCATCGTCATTAACAGGCTCTGAACGTTACAATTAACTGCCAGTTTTGTGTCGGATTCGAAAATCTAGACTCACAGGAGATCGACCATAAGGTGCCCGAGGCAGCAATAGACCCTTGGAGACAGGTCGGCCGGAGGACGATGTATTGAATCGCGACGGGATTTGTGTGTTCCATCGTCATTAACAGGCTCTGAACGTTACAATTAACTGTCAGTTTTGCGTCGGACTCGAAAATCTAGACTCACAGGAGATCGACCATAAGGTGCCCGAGGCAACAATAGACTCTTGAAGACAGGTCGGCCGGAGGACGATGTATTGAATCGCGACGCAATTTGTGAGTTCCATCGTCATTAACAGGCTCTGAACGTTACAATTAACTGTCAGTTTTGCGTCGGATTCGAAAATCTAGACTCACAAGAGAACGACCATAAGGTGCCCGAGGCAGCACTAGACCCTTGGAGACAAATCGGCTGGAGGACGATGTATTGAATCGCGACGCGATTTGCGTGTTCCATCGTCATTAACAGGCTCTGAAAGTTACAATTAACTGCCAGTTTTGCGTCGGATTCGAAAATCTAGACTCACATGAGAACGACCATAAGGTGCCCGAGGCAGCAATAGACCCTTGGAGACAGGTCGGCCGGAGGACGATGTATTGAATCGCGACGGAATTTGTGTGTTCCATCGTCATTAACAGGCTCTGAACGTTACAATTAACTATCAGTTTTGCGTCGGATTCGAAAATCTAGACTCACAGGAGATCGACCATAAGGTGCCCGAGGCAGCAATAGACCCTTGGAGACAGGTCGGCCGGAGGACGATGTATTGAATCGCGACGCAATTTGTGTGTTCCATTGTCATTAAGAGGCTCTGAACCTTACGATTAACTACCAGTTTTGCGTCGCATTCGAAAATCTAGACTCACTGGAGAACGACAATAAGGTGCCCCAGGCAGCACTAGACCCTTGGAGACAAGTCGGCTGGAGGACGATGTATTGAATCGCGACGCGATTTGTGTGTTCCATTGTCATTTACAGGCTCTGAACGTTACAATTAACTGTCAGGTTTGCGTCGGATTCGAAAATCTAGACTCACAGGAGATCAACCATAAGGTGCCCGAGGCAGCAATAGACCCTTGGAGACAGGTCGGCCGGAGGACGATGTATTGAATCGCGACGCAATTTGTGTGTTCCATTGTCATTAAGAGGCTCTGAACCTTACAATTAACTGTCAGTTTTGCGTCGGATTCGAAAATCTAGACTCACAGAGGAACGACATAAGGTGCCCGAGGCAGCACTAGACCCTTGGAGACAAATCGGCTGGAGGACGATGTATTGAATCGCGACGCGATTTGTGTGTTCCATCGTCATTAACAGGCTCTGAACGTTACAATTAACTGCCAGTTTTGTGTCGGATTCGAAAATCTAGAGTCACAGGAATACGACCATAAGGTGCCCGAGGCAGCAATAGACCCTTGGAGACAGGTCGGCCGGAGGACGATATATTGAATCACGACGCAATTTGTGTGTTCCATCGTCATTAACAGGCTCTGAACCTTACAATTAACTGTCAGTTTTGCGTCGGATTCGAAAATCTAGACTCACAGGAGATCGACCATAAGTTGCCCGAGGCAGCAATACACCCTTGGAGACAGGTCGGCCGGAGGACGATGTATTGAATCGCGACGGGATTTGTGTGTTCCATCGTCATTAACAGGCTCTGAACGTTACAATTAACTGTCAGTTTTGCGTCGGATTGGAAAATCTAGACTCACAGGAGATCGACCATAAGGTGCCCGAGGCAGCAATAGACTCTTGGAGAGAGGTCGGCCGGAGGACGATGTATTGAATCGCGACGCAATTTGTGTGTTCCATCGTCATTAACAGGCTCTGAACGTTACAATTAACTGTCAGTTTTGCGTCGGATTCGAAAATCTAGACTCACAGGAGATCGACCATAAGGTGCCCGAGGCAGCAATAGACCCTTGGAGACAGGTCGGCCGGAGGACGATGTATTGAATCGCAACGCAATTTGTGTGGTCCATCGTCATTAACAGGCTCTGAACCTTACAATTAACTGTCAGTTTTGCGTCGGATTCGAAAATCTAGACTCACAGGAGATCGACCATAAGGTGCCCGAGGCAGCAATAGACCCTTGGAGACAGGCCGGCCGGAGGACGATGTATTGAATCGCGACGCGATTTGTGTGTTCCATCGTCATTAACAGGCTCTGAACGTTACAATTAACTGTCAGTTTTGCGTCGGATTCGAAAATCTAGACTCACAGGAGATCGACCATAAGGTGCCCGAGGCAGCAATAGACCCTTGGAGACAGGTCGGCCGGAGGACGATGTATTGAATCGCGACGCAATTTGTGTGTTCCATTGTCATTAAGAGGCTCTGAAACTTACGATTAACTGCCAGTTTTGCGTCGCATTCGAAAATCTAGACCCACAGGAGAACGACAATAAGGTGCCCGAGGCAGCACTAGACCCTTGGAGACAGGTCGGCCGGAGGACGATGTATTGAATCGCGACGCAATTTGTGTGTTCCATTGTCATTAAGAGGCTCTGAACCTTACGATTAACTGCCAGTTTTGCGTCGCATTCGAAACTCTAGACTCACAGGAGAACGACAATAAGGTGCCCGAGGCAGCAATAGACCCTTGGAGACAAGTCGGCTGGAGGACGATGTATTGAATCGCGACGCGATTTGTGTGTTCCATTGTCATTTACAGGCTCTGAACGTTACAATTAACTGTCAGGTTTGCGTCGGATTCGAAAATCTAGAGTCACAGGAGATCGACCATAAGGTGCCCGAGGCAGCAATAGACCCTTGGAGACAGGTCGGCCGGAGAACGATGTATTGAATCGCGACGCAATTTGTGTGTTCCATTGTCATTAAGAGGCTCTGAACCTTACAATTAACTGTCAGTTTTGCGTCGGATTCGAAAATCTAGACTCACAGAGGAACGACCATAAGGTGCCCGAGGCAGCACTAGACGCTTGGAGACAAATCGGCTGGAAAACGATGTATTGAATGCGACGCGATTTGTGTGTTCCATCGTCATTAACAGGCTCTGAACGTTACAATTAACTGTCAGTTTTGCGTCGGATTCGAAAATCTAGACTCACAGGAGAACGACCATAAGGTGCCCGAGGCAGCAATAGACCCTTGGAGACAGGTCGGCCGGAGGACGATGTATTGAATCGCGACGCAATTTGTGTGTTCCATTGTCATTAAGAGGCTCTGAACCTTACGATTAACTGCCAGTTTTGCGTCGCATTCGAAAATCTAGACTCACAGGAGAACGACAATAAGGTGCCCGAGGCAGCACTAGACCCTTGGAGACAAGTCGGCTGGAGGACGATGTATTGAATCGCGACGCGATTTGTGTGTTCCATTGTCATTTACAGGCTCTGAACGTTACAATTAACTGTCAGGTTTGCGTCGGATTCGAAAATCTAGACTCACAGGAGATCGACCATAAGGTGCCCGAGGCAGCAATAGACCCTTGGAGACAGGTCGGCCGGAGGACGATGTATTGAATCGCGACGCAATTTGTGTGTTCCATTGTCATTAAGAGGCTCTGAACCTTACGATTAACTGCCAGTTTTGCGTCGCATTCGAAAATCTAGACTCACAGGAGAACGACAATAAGGTGCCCGAGGCAGCAATAGACCCTTGGAGACAAGTCGGCTGGAGGACGATGTATTGAATCGCGACGCGATTTGTGTGTTCCATTGTCATTTACAGGCTCTGAACGTTACAATTAACTGTCAGGTTTGCGTCGGATTCGAAAATCTAGACTCACAGGAGATCGACCATAAGGTGCCCGAGGCAGCACTAGACCCTTGGAGACAAGTCGGCTGGAGGACGATGTATTGAATCGCGACGCAATTTGTGTGTTCCATCGTCATTAACAGGCGCTGAACCTTACAATTAACATTCAGTTTTGCGTCGGATTCGAAAATCTAGACTCACAGGCGATCGACCATAAGGTGCCCGAGGCAGCAATAGCCCTTGGAGACAGGTCGGCCGGAGGACGATGTATTGAATCGCGACGGGATTTGTGTGTTCCATCGTCATTAACAGGCTCTGAACGTTACAATTAACTGTCAGTTTTGCGTCGGACTCGAAAATCTAGACTCACAGGAGATCGACCATAAGGTGCCCGAGGCAGCAATAGACTCTTGAAGACAGGTCGGCCGGAGGACGATGTATTGAATCGCGACGCAATTTGTGAGTTCCATCGTCATTAACAGGCTCTGAACGTTACAATTAACTGTCAGTTTTGCGTCGGATTCGAAAATCTAGACTCACAAGAGAACGACCATAAGGTGCCCGAGGCAGCACTAGACCCTTGGAGACAAATCGGCTGGAGGACGATGTATTGAATCGCGACGCGATTTGCGTGTTCCATCGTCATTAACAGGCTGTGAAAGTTACAATTAACTGTCAGTTTTGCGTCGGATTCGAAAATCTAGACTCACAGGAGAACGACCATAAGGTGCCCGAGGCAGCAATAGACCCTTGGAGACAGGTCGGCCGGAGGACGATGTATTGAATCGCGACGGAATTTGTGTGTTCCGTCGTCATTAACAGGCTCTGAACGTTACAATTAACTATCAGTTTTGCGTCGGATTCGAAAATCTAGACTCACAGGAGATCGACCATAAGGTGCCCGAGGCAGCAATAGACCCTTGGAGAGAGGTCGGCCGGAGGACGATGTATTGATTCGCGACGCAATTTGTGTGTTCCATTGTCATTAAGAGGCTCTGAACCTTACGATTAACTACCAGTTTTGCGTCGCATTCGAAAATCTAGACTCACAGGAGAACGACAATAAGGTGCCCCAGGCAGCACTAGACCCTTGGAGACAAGTCGGCTGGAGGACGATGTATTGAATCGCGACGCGATTTGTGTGTTCCATTGTCATTTACAGGCTCTGAACGTTACAATTAACTGTCAGGTTTGCGTCGGATTCGAAAATCTAGACTCACAGGAGATCAACCATAAGGTGCCCGAGGCAGCAATAGACCCTTGGAGACAGGTCGGCCGGAGGACGATGTATTGAATCGCGACGCAATTTGTGTGTTCCATTGTCATTAAGAGGCTCTGAACCTTACAATTAACTGTCAGTTTTGCGTCGGATTCGAAAATCTAGACTCACAGAGGAACGACCATAAGGTGCCCGAGGCAGCACTAGACCCTTGGAGACAAATCGGCTGGAGGACGATGTATTGAATCGCGACGCGATTTGTGTGTTCCATCGTCATTAACAGGCTCTGAACGTTACAATTAACTGCCAGTTTTGCGTCGGATTCGAAAATCTAGACTCACAGGAATACGACCATAAGGTGCCCGTGGCAGCAATAGACCCTTGGAGACAGGTCGGCCGGAGGACGATATATTGAATCACGACGCAATTTGTGTGTTCCATCGTCATTAACAGGCTCTGAACCTTACAATTAACTGTCAGTTTTGCGTCGGATTCGAAAATCTAGACTCACAGGAGATCGACCATAAGTTGCCCGAGGCAGCAATACACCCTTGGAGACAGGTCGGCCGGAGGACGATGTATTGAATCGCGACGGGATTTGTGTGTTCCATCGTCATTAACAGGCTCTGAACGTTACAATTAACTGTCAGTTTTGCGTCGGATTGGAAAATCTAGACTCACAGGAGATCGACCATAAGGTGCCCGAGGCAGCAATAGACTCTTGGAGAGAGGTCGGCCGGAGGACGATGTATTGAATCGCGACGCAATTTGTGTGTTCCATCGTCATTAACAGGCTCTGAACGTTACAATTAACTGTCAGTTTTGCGTCGGATTCGAAAATCTAGACTCACAGGAGAACGACCATAAGGTGCCCGAGGCAGCAATAGACCCTTGGAGACAGGTCGGCCGGAGGACGATGTATTGAATCGCAACGCAATTTGTGTGGTCCATCGTCATTAACAGGCTCTGAACCTTACAATTAACTGTCAGTTTTGCGTCGGATTCGAAAATCTAGAGTCACAGGAGATCGACCATAAGGTGCCCAAGGCAGCAATAGACCCTTGGAGACAGGTCGGCCGGAGGACGATGTATTGAATCGCGACGCGATTTGTGTGTTCCATCGTCATTAATAGGCTCTGAACGTTACAATTAACTGTCAGTTTTGCGTCGGATTCGAAAATCTAGACTCACAGGAGATCGACCATAAGGTGCCCGAGGCAGCAATAGACCCTTGGAGACAGGTCGGCCGGAGGACGATGCATTGAATCGCGACGCAATTTGTGTGTTCCATTGTCATTAAGAGGCTCTGAAACTTACGATTAACTGCCAGTTTTGCGTCGCATTCGAAAATCTAGACTCACAGGAGAACGACCATAAGGTGCCCGAGGCAGCAATAGACCCTTGGAGACAGGTCGGCCGGAGGACGATGTATTGAATCGCGACGCAATTTGTGTGTTCCATTGTCATTAAGAGGCTCTGAAACTTACGATTAACTGCCAGTTTTGCGTCGCATTCGAAAATCTAGACCCACAGGAGAACGACAATAAGGTGCCCGAGGCAGCACTAGACCCTTGGAGACAAGTCGGCTGGAGGACGATGTATTGAATCGCGACGCGATTTGTGTGTCCCATTGTCATTTACAGGCTCTGAACGTTACAATTAACTGTCAGGTTTGCGTCGGATTCGAAAATCTAGACTCACAGGAGATCGACCATAAGGTGCCCGAGGCAGCAATAGACCCTTGGAGACAGGTCGGCCGGAGGACGATGTATTGAATCGCGACGCAATTTGTGTGTTCCATTGTCATTAACAGGCTCTGAACCTTACAATTAACTGTCATTTTTGCGTCGGATTCGAAAATCTAGACTCACAGAGGAACGACCATAACCTGCCCGAGGCAGCACTAGACCCTTGGAGACAAATCGGCTGGAGGACGATGTATTGAATCGCGACGCAATTTGTGTGTTCCATCGTCATTAACAGGCTCTGAACGTTACATTTAACTGTCAGTTTTGCGTCGGATTCGAAAATCTAGACTCACAGGAGAACGACCATAAGGTGCCCGAGGCAGCAATAGACCCTTGGAGACAGGTCGGCCGGAGGACGATGTATTGAATCGCGACGCAATTTGTGTGTTCCATTGTCATTAAGAGGCTCTGAACCTTACAATTAACTGTCAGTTTTGCGTCGGATTCGAAAATCTAGACTCACAGAGGAACGACCATAAGGTGCCCGAGGCAGCACTAGACCCTTGGAGACAAATCGGCTGGAGGACGATGTATTGAATCGCGACGCGATTTGTGTGTTCCATCGTCATTAACAGGCTCTGAACCTTACAATTAACTGTCAGTTTTGCGTCGGATTCGAAAATCTAGACTCACAGGAGAACGACCATAAGGTGCCCGAGGCAGCTATAGACCCTTGGAGACAGGTCGGCCGGAGGACGATGTATTGAATCGCGACGCAATTTGTGTGTTCCATCGTCATTAACAGGCTCTGAACCTTACAATTAACTGTCAGTTTTGCGTCGGATTCGAAAATCTAGACTCACAGGAGATCGACCATAAGGTGCCCGAGGCAGCAATAGACCCTTGGAGACAGGTCGGCCGGAGGACGATGTATTGAATCGCGACGGGATTTGTGTGTTCCATCGTCATTAACAGGCTCTGAACGTTACAATTAACTGTCAGTTTTGCGTCGGACTCGAAAATCTAGACTCACAGGAGATCGACCATAAGGTGCCCGAGGCAACAATAGACTCTTGAAGACAGGTCGGCCGGAGGACGATGTATTGAATCGCGACGCAATTTGTGAGTTCCATCGTCATTAACAGGCTCTGAACGTTACAATTAACTGTCAGTTTTGCGTCGGATTCGAAAATCTAGACTCACAAGAGAACGACCATAAGGTGCCCGAGGCAGCACTAGACCCTTGGAGACAAATCGGCTGGAGGACGATGTATTGAATCGCGACGCGATTTGCGTGTTCCATCGTCATTAACAGGCTCTGAAAGTTACAATTAACTGTCAGTTTTGCGTCGGATTCGAAAATCTAGACTCACATGAGAACGACCATAAGGTGCCCGAGGCAGCAATAGACCCTTGGAGACAGGTCGGCCGGAGGACGATGTATTGAATCGCGACGGAATTTGTGTGTTCCATCGTCATTAACAGGGTCTGAACGTTACAATTAACTGTCAGTTTTGCGTCGGATTCGAAAATCTAGACTCACAGAGGAACGACATAAGGTGCCCGAGGCAGCACTAGACCCTTGGAGACAAATCGGCTGGAGGACAATGTATTGAATCGCGACGCGATTTGTGTGTTCCATCGTCATTAACAGGCTCTGAACGTTACAATTAACTGCCAGTTTTGTGTCGGATTCGAAAATCTAGACTCACAGGAATACGACCATAAGGTGCCCGAGGCAGCAATAGACCCTTGGAGACAGGTCGGCCGGAGGACGATATATTGAATCACGACGCAATTTGTGTGTTCCATCGTCATTAACAGGCTCTGAACCTTACAATTAACTGTCAGTTTTGCGTCGGATTCGAAAATCTAGACTCACAGGAGATCGACCATAAGTTGCCCGAGGCAGCAATACACCCTTGGAGACAGGTCGGCCGGAGGACGATGTATTGAATCGCGACGGGATTTGTGTGTTCCATCGTCATTAACAGGCTCTGAACGTTACAATTAACTGTCAGTTTTGCGTCGGATTGGAAAATCTAGACTCACATTAGATCGACCATAAGGTGCCCGAGGCAGCAATAGACTCTTGGAGAGAGGTCGGCCGGAGGACGATGTATTGAATCGCGACGCAATTTGTGTGTTCCATCGTCATTAACAGGCTCTGAACGTTACAATTAACTGTCAGTTTTGCGTCGGATTGGAAAATCTAGACTCACATTAGATCGACCATAAGGTGCCCGAGGCAGCAATAGACTCTTGGAGAGAGGTCGGCCGGAGGACGATGTATTGAATCGCGACGCAATTTGTGTGTTCCATCGTCATTAACAGGCTCTGAACGTTACAATTAACTGTCAGTTTTGCGTCGGATTCGAAAATCTAGACTCACAGGAGAACGACCATAAGGTGCCCGAGGCAGCAATAGACCCTTGGAGACAGGTCGGCCGGAGGACGATGTATTGAATCGCGACGCAATTTGTGTGTTCCATTGTCATTAAGAGGCTCTGAAACTTACGATTAACTGCCAGTTTTGCGTCGCATTCGAAAATCTAGACCCACAGGAGAACGACAATAAGGTGCCCGAGGCAGCACTAGACCCTTGGAGACAAGTCGGCTGGAGGACGATGTATTGAATCGCGACGCGATTTGTGTGTCCCATTGTCATTTACAGGCTCTGAACGTTACAATTAACTGTCAGGTTTGCGTCGGATTCGAAAATCTAGACTCACAGGAGAACGACAATAAGGTGCCCGAGGCAGCAATAGACCCTTGGAGACAGGTCGGCCGGAGGACGATGCATTGAATCGCGACGGAATTTGTGTGTTCCATCGTCATTAACAGGCTCTGAACGTTACAATTAACTATCAGTTTTGCGTCGGATTCGAAATTCTAGACTCACAGGAGATCGACCATAAGGTGCCCGAGGCAGCAATAGACCCTTGGAGACAGGTCGGCCGGAGGACGATGTATTGAATCGCGACGCAATTTGTGTGTTCCATTGTCATTAAGAGGCTCTGAACCTTACAATTAACTGTCAGTTTTGCGTCGGATTCGAAAATCTAGACTCACAGAGGAACGACCATAAGGTGCCCGAGGCAGCACTAGACCCTTGGAGACAAATCGGCTGGAGGACGATGTATTGAATCGCGACGCGATTTGTGTGTTCCATCGTCATTAACAGGCTCTGAACGTTACAATTAACTGCCAGTTTTGCGTCGGATTCGAAAATCTAGACTCACAGGAATACGACCATAAGGTGCCCGAGGCAGCAATAGACCCTTGGAGACAGGTCGGCCGGAGGACGATATATTAAATCACGACGCAATTTGTGTGTTCCATCGTCATTAACAGGCTCTGAACCTTACAATTAACTGTCAGTTTTGCGTCGGATTCGAAAATCTAGACTCACAGGAGATCGACCATAAGTTGCCCGAGGCAGCAATACACCCTTGGAGACAGGTCGGCCGGAGGACGATGTATTGAATCGCGACGCGATTTGTGTGTTCCATCGTCATTAACAGGCTCTGAACGTTACAATTAACTGTCAGTTTTGCGTCGGATTGGAAAATCTAGACTCACAGGAGATCGACCATAAGGTGCCCGAGGCAGCAATAGACTCTTGGAGAGAGGTCGGCCGGAGGACGATGTATTGAATCGCGACGCAATTTGTGTGTTCCATCGTCATTAACAGGCTCTGAACGTTACAATTAACTGTCAGTTTTGCGTCGGATTCGAAAATCTAGACTCACAGGAGATCGACCATAAGGTGCCCGAGGCAGCAATAGACCCTTGGAGACAGGTCGGCCGGAGGACGATGTATTGAATCGCGACGCAATTTGTGTGTTCCATTGTCATTAAGAGGCTCTGAAACTTACGATTAACTGCCAGTTTTGCGTCGCATTCGAAAATCTAGACTCACAGGAGAACGACCATAAGGTGCCCGAGGCAGCACAAGACCCTTGGAGACAAGTCGGCCGGAGGACGATGTATTGAATCGCGACGCAATTTGTGTGTTCCATTGTCATTAAGAGGCTCTGAAACTTACGATTAACTGCCAGTTTTGCGTCGCATTCGAAAATCTAGACCCACAGGAGAACGACAATAAGGTGCCCGAGGCAGCACTAGACCCTTGGAGACAAGTCGGCTGGAGGACGATGTATTGAATCGCGACGCGATTTGTGTGTCCCATTGTCATTTACAGGCTCTGAACGTTACAATTAACTGTCAGGTTTGCGTCGGATTCGAAAATCTAGACTCACAGGAGATCGACCATAAGGTGCCCGAGGCAGCAATAGACCCTTGGAGACAGGTCGGCCGGAGGACGATGTATTGAATCGCGACGCAATTTGTGTGTTCCATTGTCATTAACAGGCTCTGAACCTTACAATTAACTGTCAGTTTTGCGTCGGATTCGAAAATCTAGACTCACAGAGGAACGACCATAACCTGCCCGAGGCAGCACTAGACCCTTGGAGACAAATCGGCTGGAGGACGATGTATTGAATCGCGACGCGATTTGTGTGTTCCATCGTCATTAACAGGCTCTGAACGTTACAATTAACTGTCAGTTTTGCGTCGGATTCGAAAATCTAGACTCACAGGAGAACGACCATAAGGTGCCCGAGACAGCAATAGACCCTTGGAGACAGGTCGGCCGGAGGACGATGTATTGAATCGCGACGCAATTTGTGTGTTCCATTGTCATTAAGAGGCTCTGAACCTTACAATTAACTGTCAGTTTTGCGTCGGATTCGAAAAACTAGACTCACAGGAGAACGACCATAAGGTGCCCGAGGCAGCTATAGACCCTTGGAGACAGGTCGGCTGGAGGACGATGTATTGAATCGCGACGCAATTTGTGTGTTCCATCGTCATTAACAGGCTCTGAACCTTACAATTAACTGTCAGTTTTGCGTCGGATTCGAAAATCTAGACTCACAGGAGATCGACCATAAGGTGCCCGAGGCAGCAATAGACCCTTGGAGACAGGTCGGCCGGAGGACGATGTATTGAATCGCGACGGGATTTGTGTGTTCCATCGTCATTAACAGGCTCTGAACGTTACAATTAACTGTCAGTTTTGCGTCGGACTCGAAAATCTAGACTCACAGGAGATCGACCATAAGGTGCCCGAGGCAGCAATAGACTCTTGAAGACAGGTCGGCCGGAGGACGATGTATTGAATCGCGACGCAATTTGTGAGTTCCATCGTCATTAACAGGCTCTGAAACTTACAATTAACTGTCAGTTTTGCGTCGGATTCGAAAATCTAGACTCACAAGAGAACGACAATAATGTGCCCCAGGCAGCACTAGACCCTTGGAGACAAATCGGCTGGAGGACGATGTATTGAATCGCGACGCGATTTGCGTGTTCCATCGTCATTAACAGGCTCTGAAAGTTACAATTAACTGTCAGTTTTGCGTCGGATTCGAAAATCTAGACTCACAGGAGAACGACCATAAGGTGCCCGAGGCAGCAATAGACCCTTGGAGACAGGTCGGCCGGAGGACGATGTATTGAATCGCGACGGAATTTGTGTGTTCCATCGTCATTAACAGGCTCTGAACGTTACAATTAACTATCAGTTTTGCGTCGGATTCGAAAATCTAGACTCACAGGAGATCGACCATAAGGTGCCCGAGGCAGCAATAGACCCTTGGAGACAGGTCGGCCGGAGGACGATGTATTGAATCGCGACGCAATTTGTGTGTTCCATTGTCATTAAGAGGCTCTGAACCTTACGATTAACTACCAGTTTTGCGTCGCATTCGAAAATCTAGACTCACAGGTGAACGACAATAAGGTGCCCCAGGCAGCACTAGACCCTTGGAGGCTGGAGGACGATGTATTGAATCGCGACGCGATATGTGTGTTCCATTGTCAATTACAGGCTCTGAACGTTACAATTAACTGTCAGGTTTGCGTCGGATTCGAAAATCTAGACTCACAGGAGATCAACCATAAGGTGCCCGAGGCAGCAATAGACCCTTGGAGACAGGTCGGCCGGAGGACGATGTATTGAATCGCGACGCAATTTGTGTGTTCCATTGTCATTAAGAGGCTCTGAACCTTACAATTAACTGTGAGTTTTGCGTCGGATTCGAAAAGCTAGACTCACAGAGGAACGACCATAAGGTGCCCGAGGCAGCACTAGACCCTTGGAGACAAATCGGCTGGAGGACGATGTATTGAATCGCGACGCGATTTGTGTGTTCCATCGTCATTAACAGGCTCTGAACGTTATAATTAACTGCCAGTTTTGCGTCGGATTCGAAAATCTAGACTCACAGGAATACGACCATAAGGTGCCCGAGGCAGCAATAGACCCTTGGAGACAGGTCGGCCGGAGGACGATATATTGAATCACGACGCAATTTGTGTGTTCCATCGTCATTAACAGGCTCTGAACCTTACAATTAACTGTCAGTTTTGCGTCGGATTCGAAAATCTAGACTCACAGGAGATCGACCATAAGTTGCCCGAGGCAGCAATACACCCTTGGAGACAGGTCGGCCGGAGGACGATGTATTGAATCGCGACGGGATTTGTGTGTTCCATCGTCATTAACAGGCTCTGAACGTTACAATTAACTGTCAGTTTTGCGTCGGATTCGAAAATCTAGACTCACAGGAGATCGACCATAAGGTGCCCGAGGCAGCAATAGACTCTTGGAGAGAGGTCGGCCGGAGGACGATGTATTGAATCGCGACGCAATTTGTGTGTTCCATCGTCATTAACAGGCTCTGAACGTTACAATTAACTGTCAGTTTTGCGTCGGATTCGAAAATCTAGACTCACAGGAGAACGACCATAAGGTGCCCGAGGCAGCAATAGACCCTTGGAGACAGGTCGGCCGGAGGACGATGTATTGAATCGCAACGCAATTTGTGTGGTCCATCGTCATTAACAGGCTCTGAACGTTACAATTAACTGTCAGTTTTGCGTCGGATTCGAAAATCTAGACTCACAGGAGATCGACCATAAGGTGCCCGAGGCAGCAATAGACCCTTGGAGACAGGTCGGCCGGAGGACGATGTATTGAATCGCGACGCAATTTGTGTGTTCCATTGTCATTAAGAGGCTCTGAAACTTACGATTAACTGCCAGTTTTGCGTCGCATTCGAAAATCTAGACTCACAGGAGAACGACCATAAGGTGCCCGAGGCAGCAATAGACCCTTGGAGACAGGTCGGCCGGAGGACGATGTATTGAATCGCGACGCAATTTGTGTGTTCCATTGTCATTAAGAGGCTCTGAAACTTACGATTAACTGCCAGTTTTGCGTCGCATTCGAAAATCTAGACCCACAGGAGAACGACAATAAGGTGCCCGAGGCAGCACTAGACCCTTGGAGACTAGTCGGCTGGAGGACGATGTATTGAATCGCGACGCGATTTGTGTGTCCCATTGTCATTAACAGGCTCTGAACCTTAGAATTAACTGTCAGTTTTGCGTCGGATTCGAAAATCTAGACTCACAGAGGGACGACCATAACCTGCCCGAGGCAGCACTAGACCCTTGGAGACAAATCGGCCGGAGGACGATGTATTGAATCGCGACGCGATTTGTGTGTTCCATCGTCATTAATAGGCTCTGAACGTTACAATTAACTGTCAGTTTTGCGTCGGATTCGAAAATCTAGACTCACAGGAGAACGACCATAAGGTGCCCGAGGCAGCAATAGACCCTTGGAGACAGGTCGGCCGGAGGACGATGTATTGAATCGCGACGCAATTTGTGTGTTCCATTGTCATTAAGAGGCTCTGAACCTTACAATTAACTGTCAGTTTTGCGTCGGATTCGAAAATCTAGACTCACAGAGGAACGACCATAAGGTGCCCGAGGCAGCACTAGACCCTTGGAGACAAATCGGCTGGAGGACGATGTATTGAATCGCGACGCGATTTGTGTGTTCCATCGTCATTAACAGGCTCATAACGTTACAATTAACTGTCAGTTTTGCGTCGGATTCGAAAATCTAGACTCACAGGAGATTGACCATAAGGTGCCCGAGGCAGCAATAGACTCTTGGAGACAGCTCGGCCGGAGGACGATGTATTGAATCGCGACGCAATTTGTGTGTTCCATCGTCATTAACAGGCCCTGAACCTTACAATTAACTGTCAGTTTTGCGTCGGATTCGAAAATCTAGACTCACAAGAGAACGACCATAAGGTGCCCGAGGCAGCACTAGACCCTTGGAGACAAGTCGGCTGGAGGACGATGTATTGAATCGCGACGCGATTTGTGTGTTGCATCGTCATTAACAGGCTCTGAACGTTACAATTAACTGTCAGTTTAGCGTCGGATTCGAAAAACTAGACTCACAGGAGAACGACCATAAGGTGCCCGAGGCAGCTATAGACCCTTGGAGACAGGTCGGCTGGAGGACGATGTATTGAATCGCGACGCAATTTGTGTGTTCCATCGTCATTAACAGGCTCTGAACCTTACAATTAACTGTCAGTTTTGCGTCGGATTCGAAAATCTAGACTCACAGGAGATCGACCATAAGGTGCCCGAGGCAGCAATAGACCCTTGGAGACAGGTCGGCCGGAGGACGATGTATTGAATCGCGACGGGATTTGTGTGTTCCATCGTCATTAACAGGCTCTGAACGTTACAATTAACTGTCAGTTTTGCGTCGGACTCGAAAATCTAGACTCACAGGAGATCGACCATAAGGTGCCCGAGGCAGCAATAGACTCTTGAAGACAGGTCGGCCGGAGGACGATGTATTGAATCGCGACGCAATTTGTGAGTTCCATCGTCATTAACAGGCTCTGAAACTTACAATTAACTGTCAGTTTTGCGTCGGATTCGAAAATCTAGACTCACAAGAGAACGACAATAATGTGCCCCAGGCAGCACTAGACCCTTGGAGACAAATCGGCTGGAGGACGATGTATTGAATCGCGACGCGATTAGCGTGTTCCATCGTCATTAACAGGCTCTGAAAGTTACAATTAACTGTCAGTTTTGCGTCGGATTCGAAAATCTAGACTCACAGGAGAACGACCATAAGGTGCCCGAGGCAGCAATAGACCCTTGGAGACAGGTCGGCCGGAGGACGATGTATTGAATCGCGACGGAATTTGTGTGTTCCATCGTCATTAACAGGCTCTGAACGTTACAATTAACTATCAGTTTTGCGTCGGATTCGAAAATCTAGACTCACAGGAGATCGACCATAAGGTGCCCGAGGCAGCAATAGACCCTTGGAGACAGGTCGGCCGGAGGACGATGTATTGAATCGCGACGCAATTTGTGTGTTCCATTGTCATTAAGAGGCTCTGAACCTTACGATTAACTACCAGTTTTGCGTCGCATTCGAAAATCTAGACTCACAGGAGAACGACAATAAGGTGCCCCAGGCAGCACTAGACCCTTGGAGACAAGTCGGCTGGAGGACGATGTATTGAATCGCGACGCGATTTGTGTGTTCCATTGTCATTTACAGGCTCTGAACGTTACAATTAACTGTCAGGTTTGCGTCGGATTCGAAAATCTAGACTCACAGGAGATCAACCATAAGGTGCCCGAGGCAGCAATAGACCCTTGGAGACAGGTCGGCCGGAGGACGATGTATTGAATCGCGACGCAATTTGTGTGTTCCATTGTCATTAAGAGGCTCTGAACCTTACAATTAACTGTGAGTTTTGCGTCGGATTCGAAAATCTAGACTCACAGAGGAACGACCATAAGGTGCCCGAGGCAGCACTAGACCCTTGGAGACAAATCGGCTGGAGGACGATGTATTGAATCGCGACGCGATTTGTGTGTTCCATCGTCATTAACAGGCTCTGAACGTTACAATTAACTGCCAGTTTTGCGTCGGATTCGAAAATCTAGACTCACAGGAATACGACCATAAGGTGCCCGAGGCAGCAATAGACCCTTGGAGACAGGTCGGCCGGAGGACGATATATTGAATCACGACGCAATTTGTGTGTTCCATCGTCATTAACAGGCTCTGAACCCTACAATTAACTGTCAGTTTTGCGTCGGATTCGAAAATCTAGACTCACAGGAGAACGACCATAAGGTGCCCGAGGCAGCAATAGACCCTTGGAGACAGGTCGGCCGGAGGACGATGTATTGAATCGCAACGCAATTTGTGTGTTCCATCGTCATTAACAGGCTCTGAACCTTACAATTAACTGTCAGTTTTGCGTCGGATTCGAAAATCTAGACTCACAGGAGATCGACCATAAGGTGCCCGAGGCAGCAATAGACCCTTGGAGACAGGTCGGCCGGAGGACGATGTATTGAATCGCGACGCGATTTGTGTGCTCCATCGTCATTAACAGGCTCTGAAAGTTACAATTAACTGTCAGTTTTGCGTCGGAATCGAAAATCTAGACTCACAGGAGATCGACCATAAGGTGCCCGAGGCAGCAATAGTCCCTTGGAGACAGGTCGGCCGGAGGACGATGTATTGAATCGCGACGCTATTTGTGTGTTCCATCGTCATTAACAGGCTCTGAACGTTACAATTAATTATCAGTTTTGCGTCGGATTCGAAAATCTAGACTCACAGGAGATCGACCATAAGGTGCCCGAGGCAGCAATAGACCCTTGGAGACAGGTCGGCCGTCGGACGATGTATTGAATCGCGACGCAATTTGTGTGTTCCATCGTCATTAACAGGCTCTGAACCTTACAATTAACTGTCAGTTTTGCGTCGGATTCGAAAATCTAGACTCACAGAGGAACGACCATAAGGTGCCCGAGGCAGCACTAGACGCTTGGAGACAAATCGGCTGGAGGACGATGTATTGAATCGCGACGCGAATTGTGTGTTCCATTGTCATTAAGAGGCTCTGAAACTTACGATTAACTGCCAGTTTTGCGTCGCATTCGAAAATCTAGACTCACAGGAGAACGACCATAAGGTGCCCGAGGCAGCAATAGACCCTTGGAGACAGGTCGGCCGGAGGACGATGTATTGAATCGCGACGCAATTTGTGTGTTCCATTGTTATTAAGAGGCTCTGAAACTTACGATTAACTGCCAGTTTTGCGTCGCATTCGAAAATCTAGACCCACAGGAGAACGACAATAAGGTGCCCGAGGCAGCACTAGACCCTTGGAGACTAGTCGGCTGGAGGACGATGTATTGAATCGCGACGCGATTTGTGTGTCCCATTGTCATTAACAGGCTCTGAACCTTACAATTAACTGTCAGTTTTGCGTCGGATTCGAAAATCTAGACTCACAGAGGAACGACCATAACCTGCCCGAGGCAGCACTAGACCCTTGGAGACAAATCGGCCGGAGGACGATGTATTGAATCGCGACGCGATTTGTGTGTTCCATCGTCATTAACAGGCTCTGAACGTTACAATTAACTGTCAGTTTTGCGTCGGATTCGAAAATCTAGACTCACAGGAGAACGACCATAAGGTGCCCGAGGCAGCAATAGACCCTTGGAGACAGGTCGGCCGGAGGACGATGTATTGAATCGCGACGCGATTTGTGTGTTCCATCGTCATTAACAGGCTCTGAACGTTACAATTAACTGTCAGTTTTGCGTCGGATTCGAAAATCTAGACTCACAGGAGATCGACCATAAGGTGCCCGAGGCAGCAATAGACTCTTGGAGACAGCTCGGCCGGAGGACGATGTATTGAATCGCGACGCAATTTGTGTGTTCCATCGTCATTAACAGGCTCTGAACCTTACAATTAACTGTCAGTTTTGCGTCGGATTCGAAAATCTAGACTCACAAGAGAACGACCATAAGGTGCCCGAGGCAGCACTAGACCCTTGGAGACAAGTCGGCTGGAGGACGATGTATTGAATCGCGACGCGATTTGTGTGTTCCATCGTCATTAACAGGCTCTGAACGTTACAATCAACTGTCAGTTTTGCGTCGGATTCGAAAATCTAGACTCACAGGAGAACGACCATAAGGTGCCCGAGGCAGCAATAGACCCTTGGAGACAGGTCGGCCGGAGGACGATGTATTGAATCGCGACGCAATTTGTGTGTTCCATCATCATTAACAGGCTCTGAACGTTACAATTAATTATCAGTTTTGCGTCGGATTCGAAAATCTAGACTCACAGGAGAACGACCATAAGGTGCCCGAGGCAGCAATAGACGCTTGGAGACAGGTCGGCCGGAGGACGATGTATTGAATCGCGACGCAATTTGTGTGTTCCATTGTCATTAAGAGGCTCTGAACCTTACGATTAAGTGCCAGTTTTGCGTCGCATTCGAAAATCTAGACTCACAGGAGAACGACAATAAGGTGCCCGAGGCAGCACTAGACCCTTGGAGACAAGTCGGCTGGAGGACGATGTATTGAATCGCGACGCAATTTGTGTGTTCCATCGTCATTAACAGGCCCTGAACCTTACAATTAACTGTCAGTTTTGCGTCGGATTCAAAAATCTAGACTCACAGGAGATCGACCATAAGGTGTCCGAGGCAGCAATAGCCCCTTGGAGACAGGTCGGCCGGAGGACGATGTATTGAATCGCGACGCAATTTGTGTGTTCCATTGTCATTAACAGACTCTGAACCTTACAATTAACTGTCAGTTTTGCGTCGGATTCGAAAATCTAGACTCACAGGAGATCGACCATAAGGTGCCCGAGGCAGCAATAGACCCTTGGAGACAGGTCGGCCGGAGGACGATGTATTGAATTGCGACGCGATTTGCGTGTTCCATCGTCATTAACAGGCTCTGAAAGTTACAATTAACTGTCAGTTTTGCGTCGGATTCGAAAATCTAGACTCACAGGAGATCGACCATAAGGTGCCCGAGGCAGCAATAGACCCTTGGAGACAGGTCGGCCGGAGGACGATGTATTGAATCGCGACGCAATTTGTGTGTTCCATTGTCATTAAGAGGCTCTGAACCTTACGATTAACTACCAGTTTTGCGTCGCATTCGAAAATCTAGACTCACAGGAGAACGACAATAAAGTGCCCCAGGCAGCACTAGACCCTTGGAGACAAGTCGGCTGGAGGACGATGTATTGAATCGCGACGCGATTTGTGTGTTCCATTGTCATTTACAGGCTCTGAACGTTACAATTAACTGTCAGTTTTGCGTCGGATTCGAAAATCTAGACTCACAGGAGAACGACCATAAGGTGCCCGAGGCAGCAATAGACCCTTGAAGACAGGTCGGCCGGAGGACGATATATTGAATCACGACGCAATTTGTGTGTTCCATCGTCATTAACAGGCTCTGAACCTTACAATTAACTGTCAGTTTTGCGTCGGATTCGAAAATCTAGACTCTCAGGAGATCGACCATAAGTTGCCCGAGGCAGCAATACACCCTTGGAGACAGGTCGGCCGGAGGACGATGTATTGAATCGCGACGGGATTTGTGTGTTCCATCGTCATTAACAGGCTCTGAACGTTACAATTAACTGTCAGTTTTGCGTCGGATTCGAAAATCTAGACTCACAGAGGAACGACCATAAGGTGCCCGAGGCAGCACTAGACCCTTGGAGACAAATCGGCTGGAGGACGATGTATTGAATCGCGACGCGATTTGTGTGTTCCATCGTCATTAACAGGCTCTGAACGTTACAATTAACTGCCAGTTTTGCGTCGGATTCGAAAATCTAGACTCACAGGAATACGACCATAAGGTGCCCGAGGCAGCAATAGACCCTTGGAGACAGGTCGGCCGGAGGACGATATATTGAATCACGACGCAATTTGTGTGTTCCATCGTCATTAACAGGCTCTGAACCCTACAATTAACTGTCAGTTTAGCGTCGGATTCGAAAATCTAGACTCTCAGGAGATCGACCATAAGTTGCCCGAGGCAGCAATACACCCTTGGAGACAGGTCGGCCGGAGGACGATGTATTGAATCGCGACGGGATTTGTGTGTTGCATCGTCATTAACAGGCTCTGAACGTTACAATTAACTGTCAGTTTTGCGTCGGATTGGAAAATCTAGACTCACAGGAGATCGACCATAAGGTGCCCGAGGCAGCAATAGACTCTTGGAGAGAGGTCGGCCGGAGGACGATGTATTGAATCGCGACGCTATTTGTGTGTTCCATCGTCATTAACAGGCTCTGAACGTTACAATTAATTATCAGTTTTGCGTCGGATTCGAAAATCTAGACTCACAGGAGATCGACCATAAGGTGCCCGAGGCAGCAATAGACCCTTGGAGACAGGTCGGCCGGAGGACGATGTATTGAATCGCGACGCAATTTGTGTGTTCCATCGTCATTAACAGGCTCTGAACCTTACAATTAACTGTCAGTTTTGCGTCGGATTCGAAAATCTAGACTCACAGAGGAACGACCATAAGGTGCCCGAGGCAGCACTAGACGCTTGGAGACAAATCGGCTGGAGGACGATGTATTGAATCGCGACGCGAATTGTGTGTTCCATTGTCATTAAGAGGCTCTGAAACTTACGATTAACTGCCAGTTTTGCGTCGCATTCGAAAATCTAGACTCACAGGAGAACGACCATAAGGTGCCCGAGGCAGCAATAGACCCTTGGAGACAGGTCGGCCGGAGGACGATGTATTGAATCGCGACGCAATTTGTGTGTTCCATTGTCATTAAGAGGCTCTGAAACTTACGATTAACTGCCAGTTTTGCGTCGCATTCGAAAATCTAGACCCACAGGAGAACGACAATAAGGTGCCCGAGGCAGCACTAGACCCTTGGAGACTAGTCGGCTGGAGGACGATGTATTGAATCGCGACGCGATTTGTGTGTCCCATTGTCATTAACAGGCTCTGAACCTTACAATTAACTGTCAGTTTTGCGTCGGATTCGAAAATCTAGACTCAAGAAGGAACGACCATAACCTGCCCGAGGCAGCACTAGACCCTTGGAGACAAATCGGCCGGAGGACGATGTATTGAATCGCGACGCGATTTGTGTGTTCCATCGTCATTAACAGGCTCTGAACGTTACAATTAACTGTCAGTTTTGCGTCGGATTCGAAAATCTAGACTCACAGGAGAACGACCATAAGGTGCCCGAGGCAGCAATAGACCCTTGGAGACAGGTCGGCCGGAGGACGATGTATTGAATCGCGACGCGATTTGTGTGTTCCATCGTCATTAACAGGCTCTGAACGTTACAATTAACTGTCAGTTTTGCGTCGGATTCGAAAATCTAGACTCACAAGAGAACGACCATAAGGTGCCCGAGGCAGCACTAGACCCTTGGAGACAAGTCGGCTGGAGGACGATGTATTGAATCGCGACGCGATTTGTGTGTTCCATCGTCATTAACAGGCTCTGAACGTTACAATCAACTGTCAGTTTTGCGTCGGATTCGAAAATCTAGACTCACAGGAGAACGACCATAAGGTGCCCGAGGCAGCAATAGACCCTTGGAGACAGGTCGGCCGGAGGACGATGTATTGAATCGCGACGCAATTTGTGTGTTCCATCATCATTAACAGGCTCTGAACGTTACAATTAATTATCAGTTTTGCGTCGGATTCGAAAATCTAGACTCACAGGAGAACGACCATAAGGTGCCCGAGGCAGCAATAGACGCTTGGAGACAGGTCGGCCGGAGGACGATGTATTGAATCGCGACGCAATTTGTGTGTTCCATTGTCATTAAGAGGCTCTGAACCTTACGATTAAGTGCCAGTTTTGCGTCGCATTCGAAAATCTAGACTCACAGGAGAACGACAATAAGGTGCCCGAGGCAGCACTAGACCCTTGGAGACAGGTCGGCCGGAGGACGATGTATTGAATTGCGACGCGATTTGCGTGTTCCATCGTCATTAACAGGCTCTGAAAGTTACAATTAACTGTCAGTTTTGCGTCGGATTCGAAAATCTAGACTCACAGGAGATCGACCATAAGGTGCCCGAGGCAGCAATAGACCCTTGGAGACAGGTCGGCCGGAGGACGATGTATTGAATCGCGACGCAATTTGTGTGTTCCATTGTCATTAAGAGGCTCTGAACCTTACGATTAACTACCAGTTTTGCGTCGCATTCGAAAATCTAGACTCACAGGAGAACGACAATAAAGTGCCCCAGGCAGCACTAGACCCTTGGAGACAAGTCGGCTGGAGGACGATGTATTGAATCGCGACGCGATTTGTGTGTTCCATTGTCATTTACAGGCTCTGAACGTTACAATTAACTGTCAGTTTTGCGTCGGATTCGAAAATCTAGACTCACAGGAGAACGACCATAAGGTGCCCGAGGCAGCAATAGACCCTTGGAGACAGGTCGGCCGGAGGACGATATATTGAATCACGACGCAATTTGTGTGTTCCATCGTCATTAACAGGCTCTGAACCTTACAATTAACTGTCAGTTTTGCGTCGGATTCGAAAATCTAGACTCTCAGGAGATCGACCATAAGTTGCCCGAGGCAGCAATACACCCTTGGAGACAGGTCGGCCGGAGGACGATGTATTGAATCGCGACGGGATTTGTGTGTTCCATCGTCATTAACAGGCTCTGAACGTTACAATTAACTGTCAGTTTTGCGTCGGATTCGAAAATCTAGACTCACAGGAGATCGACCATAAGGTGCCCGAGGCAGCAATAGACTCTTGGAGACAGGTCGGCCGGAGGACGATGTATTGAATCGCGACGCAATTTGTGTGTTCCATCGTCATTAACAGGCTCTGAACGTTACAATTAACTGTCAGTTTTGCGTCGGATTCGAAAATCTAGACTCACAGGAGAACGACCATAAGCTGCCCGAGGCAGCAATAGACCCTTGGAGACAGGTCGGCCGGAGGACGATGTATTGAATCGCGACGCAATTTGTGTGTTCCATTGTCATTAAGAGGCTCTGAACCTTACGATTAACTACCAGTTTTGCGTCGCATTCGAAAATCTAGACTCACAGGAGAACGACAATAAGGTGCCCCAGGCAGCACTAGACCCTTGGAGACAAGTCGGCTGGAGGACGATGTATTGAATCGCGACGCGATTTGTGTGTTCCATTGTCATTTACAGGCTCTGAACGTTACAATTAACTGTCAGTTTTGCGTCGGATTCGAAAATCTAGACTCACAGGAGAACGACCATAAGGTGCCCGAGGCAGCAATAGACCCTTGGAGACAGGTTGGCCGGAGGACGATATATTGAATCACGACGCAATTTGTCTGTTCCATCGTCATTAACAGGCTCTGAACCTTACAATTAACTGTCAGTTTTGCGTCGGATTCGAAAATCTAGACTCACAGGAGATCGACCATAAGTTGCCCGAGGCAGCAATACACCCTTGGAGACAGGTCGGCCGGAGGACGATGTATTGAATCGCGACGGGATTTATGTGTTCCATCGTCATTAACAGGCTCTGAACGTTACAATTAACTGTCAGTTTTGCGTCGGATTCGAAAATCTAGACTCACAGGAGATCGACCATAAGGTGCCCGAGGCAGCAATAGACTCTTGGAGACAGGTCGGCCGGAGGACGATGTATTGAATCGCGACGCAATTTGTGTGTTCCATCGTCATTAACAGGCTCTGAACGTTACAATTAACTGTCAGTTTTGCGTCGGATTCGAAAATCTAGACTCACAGGAGAACGACCATAATGTGCCCGAGGCAGCAATAGACCCTTGGAGACAGGTCGGCCGGAGGACGATGTATTGAATCGCGACGCAATTTGTGTGTTCCATCGTCATTAACAGGCTCTGAACCTTACAATTGACTGCCAGTTTTGCGTCGCATTCGAAAATCTAGACTCACAGGACAACGACCATAAGGTGCCCGAGGCAGCAATAGACCCTTGGAGACAGGTCGGCCGGAGGACGATGTATTGAATCGCGACGCAATTTGTGTGTTCCATTGTCATTAAGAGGCTCTGAAACTTACGATTAACTGCCAGTTTTGCGTCGGATTCGACAATCTAGACCCACAGGAGAACGACAATAAGGTGCCCGAGGCAGCACTAGACCCTTGGAGACAAGTCGGCTGGAGGACGATGTATTGAATCGCGAGGCGATTTGTGTGTTCCATTGTCATTTACAGGCTCTGAACGTTACAATTAACTGTCAGGTTTGCGTCGGTTTCGAAAATCTAGACTCACAGGAGATCGACCATAAGGTGCCCGAGGCAGCAATAGACCCTTGGAGACAGGTCGGCCGGAGGACGATGTATTGAATCGCGACGCAATTTGTGTGTTCCATTGTCATTAACTGGCTCTGAACCTTACAATTAACTGTCAGTTTTGCGTCGGATTCGAAAATCTAGACTCACAGAGGAACAACCATAACCTGCCCGAGGCAGCACTAGACCCTTGGAGACAAATCGGCTGGAGGACGATGTATTGAATCGCGACGCGATTTGTGTGTTCCATCGTCATTAACAGGCTCTGAACGTTACAATTAACTGTCAGTTTTGCGTCGGATTGGAAAATCTAGACTCACAGGAGAACGACCATAAGGTGCCCGAGGCAGCAATAGACCCTTGGAGACAGGTCGGCCGGAGGACGATGTATTGAATCGCGACGCAATTTGTGTGTTCCATTGTCATTAAGAGGCTCTGAACCTTACAATTAACTGTCAGTTTTGCGTCGGATTCGAAAATCTAGACTCACAGAGGAACGACCATCAGGTGCCCGAGGCAGCACTAGACCCTTGGAGACAAATCGGCTGGAGGACGATGTATTGAATCGCGACGCGATTTGTGTGTTCCATCGTCATTAACAGGCTCTGAACGTTACAATTAACTGTCAGTTTTGCGTCGGATTCGAAAATCTAGACTCACAGGAGATCGACCATAAGATGCCCGAGGCAGCAATAGACTCTTGGAGACAGCTCGGCCGGAGGACGATGTATTGAATCGCGACGCAATTTGTGTGTTCCATCGTCATTAACAGGCTCTGAACCTTACAATTAACTGTCAGTTTTGCGTCGGATTCGAAAATCTAGACTCACAAGAGAACGACCATAAGGTGCCCGAGGCAGCACTAGACCCTTGGAGACAAGTCGGCTGGAGGACGATGTATTGAATCGCGACGCGATTTGTGTGTTCCATCGTCATTAACAGGCTCTGAACGTTACAATCAACTGTCAGTTTTGCGTCGGATTCGAAAATCTAGACTCACAGGAGAACGACCATAAGGTGCCCGAGGCAGCAATAGACCCTTGGAGACAGGTCGGCCGGAGGACGATGTATTGAATCGCGACGCAATTTGTGTGTTCCATCGTCATTAACAGGCTCTGAACGTTACAATTAACTGTCAGTTTTGCGTCGGATTCGAAAATCTAGACTCACAGGAGAACGACCATAAGGTGCCCGAGGGAGCAATAGACCCTTGGAGACAGGTCGGCCGGAGGACGATGTATTGAATCGCGACGCAATTTGTGTGTTCCATCGTCATGAACAGGCTCTGAACCTTACAATTAACTGTCAGTTTTGCGTCGGATTCGAAAATCTAGAGTCACAGGAGATCGACCATAAGGTGCCCGAGGCAGCAATAGACCCTTGGAGACAGGACGGCCGGAGGACGATGTATTGAATCGTGACGCGATTTGTGTGTTCCATCGTCATTAACAGGCTCTGAACGTTACAATTAACTGTCAGTTTTGCGTCGGATTCGAAAATCTAGACTCACAGGAGATCGACCATAAGGTGCCCGAGGCAGCAATAGACCCTTGGAGACAGGTCGGCCGGAGAACGATGTATTGAATCGCGACGGGATTTGTGTGTTCCATCGTCATTA
Source organism: Schistocerca nitens (assembly GCF_023898315.1). NCBI lineage: Eukaryota > Metazoa > Arthropoda > Insecta > Orthoptera > Acrididae > Schistocerca > Schistocerca nitens. The sequence continues at coordinate 1,195,865,127 of NC_064615.1, read as the reverse complement.
ACAGGCTCTGAACGTTACAATTAACTGTCAGTTTTGCGTCGGATTCGAAAATCTAGACTCACAGGAGAACGACAATAAGGTGCCCGAGGCAGCACTAGACCCTTGGAGACAAGTCGGCTGGAGGACGATGTATTGAATCGCGACGCGATTTGTGTGTTCCATTGTCATTTACAGGCTCTGAACGTTACAATTAACTGTCAGGTTTGCGTCGGATTCGAAAATCTAGACTCACAGGAGATCGACCATAAGGTGCCCGAGGCAGCAATACACCCTTGGACACAGGTCGGCCGGAGGACGATGTATTGAATCGCGACGCAATTTGTGTGTTCCATCGTCATTAACAGGCTCTGAACGTTACAATTAATTATAAGTTTTGCGTCGGATTCGAAAATCTAGACTCACAGGAGAACGACCATAAGGTGCCCGAGGCAGCAATAGACGCTTGGAGACAGGTCGGCCGGAGGACGATGTATTGAATCGCGACGCAATTTGTGTGTTCCATTGTCATTAAGAGGCTCTGAACCTTACGATTAAGTGCCAGTTTTGCGTCGCATTCGAAAATCTAGACTCACAGGAGAACGACAATAAGGTGCCCGAGGCAGCACTAGACCCTTGGAGACAAGTCGGCTGGAGGACGATGTATTGAATCGCGACGCAATTTGTGTGTTCCATCGTCATTAACAGGCTCTGAACCTTACAATTAACTGTCAGTTTTTCGTCGGATTCGAAAATCTAGACTCACAGGAGATCGACCATAAGGTGCCCGAGGCAGCAATAGACCCTTGGAGACAGGTCGGCCGGAGGACGATGTATTGAATCGCGACGGGATTTGTGAGTTCCATCGTCATTAACAGGTTCTGAACGTTACAATTAACTGTCAGTTTTGCGTCGGATTCGAAAATCTAGACTCACAGGAGATCGACCATAAGGTGCCCGAGGCAGCAATAGACTCTTGAAGACAGGTCGGCCGGAGGACGATGTATTGAATCGCGACGCAATTTGTGAGTTCCATCGTCATTAACAGGCTCTGAACCTTACAATTAACTGTCAGTTTTGCGTCGGATTCGAAAATCTAGACTCACAAGAGAACGACCATAAGGTGCCCGAGGCAGCACTAGACCCTTGGAGACAAATCGGCTGGAGGACGATGTATTGAATCTCGACGCGATTTGCGTGTTCCATCGTCATTAACAGGCTCTGAAAGTTACAATTAACTGTCAGTTTTGCGTCGGATTCGAAAATCTAGACTCACAGGAGAACGACCATAAGGTGCCCGAGGCAGCAATACACCCTTGGAGACAGGTCGGCCGGAGGACGATGTATTGAATCGCGACGCTATTTGTGTGTTCCATCGTCATTAACAGGCTCTGAACGTTACAATTAATTATCAGTTTTGCGTCGGATTCGAAAATCTAGACTCACAGGAGATCGACCATAAGGTGCCCGAGGCAGCAATAGACCCTTGGAGACAGGTCGGCCGGAGGACGATGTATTGAATCGCGACGCAATTTGTGTGTTCCATCGTCATGAACAGGCTCTGAACCTTACAATTAACTGTCAGTTTTGCGTCGGATTCGTAAATCTAGACTCACAGAGGAACGACCATAAGGTGCCCGAGGCAGCACTAGACGCTTGGAGACAAATCGGCTGGAGGACGATGTATTGAATCGCGACGCGAATTGTGTGTTCCATCGTCATTAACAGGCTCTGAACGTTACAATTAACTGTCAGTTTTGCGTCGGATTCGAAAATCTAGACTCACAGAAGAACGACCATAAGGTGCCCGAGGCAGCAATAGACCCTTGGAGACAGGTCGGCCGGAGGACGATGTATTGAATCGCGACGCAATTTGTGTGTTCCATCGTCATTAACAGGCTCTGAACGTTACAATCAACTGTCAGTTTTGCGTCGGATTCGAAAATCTAGACTCACAGGAGATCGACCATAAGGTGCCCGAGGCAGCAATAGACCCTTGGAGACAGGTCGGCCGGAGGACGATGTATTGAATCGCGACGGGATTTGTGTGTTCCATCGTCATTAACAGGCTCTGAACGTTACAATTAACTGTCAGTTTTGCGTCGGATTCGAAAATCTAGACTCACAGGAGATCGACCATAAGGTGCCCAAGGCAGCAATAGACTCTTGAAGACAGGTCGGCCGGAGGACGATGTATTGAATCGCGACGCAATTTGTGAGTTCCATCGTCATTAACAGGCTCTGAACGTTACAATTAACTGTCAGTTTTGCGTCGGATTCGAAAATCTAGACTCACAAGAGAACGACCATAAGGTGCCCGAGGCAGCACTAGACCCTTGGAGACAAATCGGCTGGAGGACGATGTATTGAATCGCGACGCGATTTGCGTGATCCATCGTCATTAACAGGCTCTGAAAGTTACAATTAACTGTCAGTTTTGCGTCGGATTCGAAAATCTAGACTCACAGGAGATCGACCATAAGGTGCCCGAGGCAGCAATAGACCCTGGGAGACAGGTCGGCCGGAGGACGATGTATTGAATCGCGACGCAATTTGTGTGTTCCATTGTCATTAAGAGGCTCTGAACCTTACGATTAACTACCAGTTTTGCGTCGCATTCGAAAATCTAGACTCACAGGAGAACGACAATAAGGTGCCCCAGGCAGCACTAGACCCTTGGAGACAAGTCGGCTGGAGGACGATGTATTGAATCGCGACGCGATTTGTGTGTTCCATTGTCATTTACAGGCGCTGAACGTTACAATTAACTGTCAGTTTTGCGTCGGATTCGAAAATCTAGACTCACAGGAGAACGACCATAAGGTGCCCGAGGCAGCAATAGACCCTTGGAGACAGGTCGGCCGGAGGACGATATATTGAATGACGACGCAATTTGTGTGTTCCATCGTCATTAACAGGCTCTGAACCTTGCAATTAACTGTCAGTTTTGCGTCGGATTCGAAAATCTAGACTCACAGGAGATCGACCATAAGTTGCCCGAGGCAGCAATACACCCTTGGAGACAGGTCGGCCGGAGGACGATGTATTGAATCGCGACGGGATTTGTGTGTTCCATCGTCATTAACAGGCTCTGAACGTTACAATTAACTGTCAGTTTTGCGTCGGATTCGAAAATCTAGACTCACAGGAGATCGACCATAAGGTGCCCGAGGCAGCAATAGACCCTTGGAGACAGGTCGGCCGGAGAACGATGTATTGAATCGCGACGGGATTTGTGTGTTCCATCGTCATTAACAGGCTCTGAACGTTACAATTAACTGTCAGTTTTGCGTCGGATTCGAAAATCTAGACTCACAGGAGAACGACAATAAGGTGCCCGAGGCAGCACTAGACCCTTGGAGACAAGTCGGCTGGAGGACGATGTATTGAATTGCGACGTGATTTGTGTGTTCCATCGTCATTTACAGGCTCTGAACGTTACAATTAACTGTCAGGTTTGCGTCGGATTCGAAAATCTAGACTCACAGGAGATCGACCATAAGGTGCCCGAGGCAGCAATACACCCTTGGACACAGGTCGGCCGGAGGACGATGTATTGAATCGCGACGCAATTTGTGTGTTCCATCGTCATTAACAGGCTCTGAACGTTACAATTAATTATAAGTTTTGCGTCGGATTCGAAAATCTAGACTCACAGGAGAACGACCATAAGGTGCCCGAGGCAGCAATAGACGCTTGGAGACAGGTCGGCCGGAGGACGATGTATTGAATCGCGACGCAATTTGTGTGTTCCATTGTCATTAAGAGGCTCTGAACCTTACGATTAAGTGCCAGTTTTGCGTCGCATTCGAAAATCTAGACTCACAGGAGAACGACAATAAGGTGCCCGAGGCAGCACTAGCCCCTTGCAGACAAGTCGGCTGGAGGACGATGTATTGAATCGCGACGCAATTTGTGTGTTCCATCGTCATTAACAGGCTCTGAACCTTACAATTAACTGTCAGTTTTGCGTCGGATTCGAAAATCTAGACTCACAGGAGATCGACCATAAGGTGCCCGAGGCAGCAATAGACCCTTGGAGACAGGTCGGCCGGAGGACGATGTATTGAATCGCGACGGGATTTGTGTGTTCCATCGTCATTAACAGGCTCTGAACGTTACAATTAACTGTCAGTTTTGCGTCGGATTCGAAAATCTAGACTCACAGGAGATCGACCATAAGGTGCCCGAGGCAGCAATAGACTCTTGAAGACAGGTCGGCCGGAGGACGATGTATTGAATCGCGACGCAATTTGTGAGTTCCATCGTCATTAACAGGCTCTGAACCTTACAATTAACTGTCAGTTTTGCGTCGGATTCGAAAATCTAGACTCACAAGAGAACGACCATAAGGTGCCCGAGGCAGCACTAGACCCTTGGAGACAAATCGGCTGGAGGACGATGTATTGAATCTCGACGCGATTTGCGTGTTCCATCGTCATTAACAGGCTCTGAAAGTTACAATTAACTGTCAGTTTTGCGTCGGATTCGAAAATCTAGACTCACAGGAGAACGACCATAAGGTGCCCGAGGCAGCAATACACCCTTGGAGACAGGTCGGCCGGAGGACGATGTATTGAATCGCGACGCTATTTGTGTGTTCCATCGTCATTAACAGGCTCTGAACGTTACAATTAATTATCAGTTTTGCGTCGGATTCGAAAATCTAGACTCACAGGAGATCGACCATAAGGTGCCCGAGGCAGCAATAGACCCTTGGAGACAGGTCGGCCGGAGGACGATGTATTGAATCGCGACGCAATTTGTGTGTTCCATCGTCATTAACAGGCTCTGAACCTTACAATTAACTGTCAGTTTTGCGTCGGATTCGAAAATCTAGACTCACAGAGGAACGACCATAAGGTGCCCGAGGCAGCACTTGACGCTTGGAGACAAATCGGCTGGAGGACGATGTATTGAATCGCGACGCGAATTGTGTGTTCCATCGTCATTAACAGGCTCTGAACGTTACAATTAACTGTCAGTTTTGCGTCGGATTCGAAAATATAGACTCACAGAAGAACGACCATAAGGTGCCCGAGGCAGCAATAGACCCTTGGAGACAGGTCGGCCGGAGGACGATGTATTGAATCGCGACGCAATTTGTGTGTTCCATCGTCATTAACAGGCTCTGAACGTTACAATCAACTGTCAGTTTTGCGTCGGATTCGAAAATCTAGACTCACAGGAGATCGACCATAAGGTGCCCGAGGCAGCAATAGACCCTTGGAGACAGGTCGGCCGGAGGACGATGTATTGAATCGCGACGGGATTTGTGTGTTCCATCGTCATTAACAGGCTCTGAACGTTACAATTAACTGTCAGTTTTGCGTCGGATTCGAAAATCTAGACTCACAGGAGATCGACCATAAGGTGCCCAAGGCAGCAATAGACTCTTGAAGACAGGTCGGCCGGAGGACGATGTATTGAATCGCGACGCAATTTGTGAGTTCCATCGTCATTAACAGGCTCTGAACGTTACAATTAACTGTCAGTTTTGCGTCGGATTCGAAAATCTAGACTCACAAGAGAACGTCCATAAGGTGCCCGAGGCAGCACTAGACCCTTGGAGACAAATCGGCTGGAGGACGATGTATTGAATCGCGACGCGATTTGCGTGTTCCATCGTCATTAACAGGCTCTGAAAGTTACAATTAACTGTCAGTTTTGCGTCGGATTCGAAAATCTAGACTCACAGGAGATCGACCATAAGGTGCCCGAGGCAGCAATAGACCCTTGGAGACAGGTCGGCCGGAGGACGATGTATTGAATCGCGAAGCAATTTGTGTGTTCCATTGTCATTAAGAGGCTCTGAACCTTACGATTAACTGTCAGTTTTGCGTCGGATTCGAAAATCTAGACTCACAGGAGAACGACCATAAGGTGCCCGAGGCAGCAATAGACCCTTGGAGACAGGTCGGCCGGAGGACGATATATTGAATCACGACGCAATTTGTGTGTTCCATCGTCATTAACAGGCTCTGAACCTTACAATTAACTGTCAGTTTTGCGTCGGATTCGAAAATCTAGACTCACAGGAGATCGACCATAAGTTGCCCGAGGCAGCAATACACCCTTGGAGACAGGTCGGCCGGAGGACGATGTATTGAATCGCGACGGGATTTGTGTGTTCCATCGTCATTAACAGGCTCTGAACGTTACAATTAACTGTCAGTTTTGCGTCGGATTCGAAAATCTAGACTCACAGGAGAACGACAATAAGGTGCCCGAGGCAGCACTAGACCCTTGGAGACAAGTCGGCTGGAGGACGATGTATTGAATCGCGACGCGATTTGTGTGTTCCATTGTCATTTACAGGCTCTGAACGTTACAATTAACTGTCAGGTTTGCGTCGGATTCGAAAATCTAGACTCACAGGAGATCGACCATAAGGTGCCCGAGGCAGCAATACACCCTTGGACACAGGTCGGCCGGAGGACGATGTATTGAATCGCGACGCAATTTGTGTGTTCCATCGTCATTAACAGGCTCTGAACGTTACAATTAATTATAAGTTTTGCGTCGGATTCGAAAATCTAGACTCACAGGAGAACGACCATAAGGTGCCCGAGGCAGCAATAGACGCTTGGAGACAGGTCGGCCGGAGGACGATGTATTGAATCGCGACGCAATTTGTGTGTTCCATTGTCATTAAGAGGCTCTGAACCTTACGATTAAGTGCCAGTTTTGCGTCGCATTCGAAAATCTAGACTCACAGGAGAACGACAATAAGGTGCCCGAGGCAGCACTAGACCCTTGGAGACAAGTCGGCTGGAGGACGATGTATTGAATCGCGACGCAATTTGTGTGTTCCATCGTCATTAACAGGCTCTGAACCTTACAATTAACTGTCAGTTTTGCGTCGGATTCGAAAATCTAGACTCACAGGAGATCGACCATAAGGTGCCCGAGGCAGCAATAGACCCTTGGAGACAGGTCGGCCGGAGGACGATGTATTGAATCGCGACGGGATTTGTGAGTTCCATCGTCATTAACAGGTTCTGAACGTTACAATTAACTGTCAGTTTTGCGTCGGATTCGAAAATCTAGACTCACAGGAGATCGACCATAAGGTGCCCGAGGCAGCAATAGACTCTTGAAGACAGGTCGGCCGGAGGACGATGTATTGAATCGCGACGCAATTTGTGAGTTCCATCGTCATTAACAGGCTCTGAACCTTACAATTAACTGTCAGTTTTGCGTCGGATTCGAAAATCTAGACTCACAAGAGAACGACCATAAGGTGCCCGAGGCAGCACTAGACCCTTGGAGACAAATCGGCTGGAGGACGATGTATTGAATCGCGACGCAATTTGTGTGTTCCATCGTCATTAACAGGCTCTGAACGTTACAATTAATTATAAGTTTTGCGTCGGATTCGAAAATCTAGACTCACAGGAGAACGACCATAAGGTGCCCGAGGCAGCAATAGACGCTTGGAGACAGGTCGGCCGGAGGACGATGTATTGAATCGCGACGCAATTTGTGTGTTCCATTGTCATTAAGAGGCTCTGAACCTTACGATTAAGTGCCAGTTTTGCGTCGCATTCGAAAATCTAGACTCACAGGAGAACGACAATAAGGTGCCCGAGGCAGCACTAGACCCTTGGAGACAAGTCGGCTGGAGGACGATGTATTGAATCGCGACGCAATTTGTGTGTTCCATCGTCATTAACAGGCTCTGAACCTTACAATTAACTGTCAGTTTTGCGTCGGATTCGAAAATCTAGACTCACAGGAGATCGACCATAAGGTGCCCGAGGCAGCAATAGACCCTTGGAGACAGGTCGGCCGGAGGACGATGTATTGAATCGCGACGGGATTTGTGAGTTCCATCGTCATTAACAGGTTCTGAACGTTACAATTAACTGTCAGTTTTGCGTCGGATTCGAAAATCTAGACTCACAGGAGATCGACCATAAGGTGCCCGAGGCAGCAATAGACTCTTGAAGACAGGTCGGCCGGAGGACGATGTATTGAATCGCGACGAAATTTGTGAGTTCCATCGTCATTAACAGGCTCTGAACCTTACAATTAACTGTCAGTTTTGCGTCGGATTCGAAAATCTAGACTCACAAGAGAACGACCATAAGGTGCCCGAGGCAGCACTAGACCCTTGGAGACAAATCGGCTGGAGGACGATGTATTGAATCTCGACGCGATTTGCGTGTTCCATCGTCATTAACAGGCTCTGAAAGTTACAATTAACTGTCAGTTTTGCGTCGGATTCGAAAATCTAGACTCACAGGAGAACGACCATAAGGTGCCCGAGGCAGCAATACACCCTTGGAGACAGGTCGGCTGGAGGACGATGTATTGAATCGCGACGCTATTTGTGTGTTCCATCGTCATTAACAGGCTCTGAACGTTACAATTAATTATCAGTTTTGCGTCGGATTCGAAAATCTAGACTCACAGGAGATCGACCATAAGGTGCCCGAGGCAGCAATAGACCCTTGGAGACAGGTCGGCCGGAGGACGATGTATTGAATCGCGACGCAATTTGTGTGTTCCATCGTCATGAACAGGCTCTGAACCTTACAATTAACTGTCAGTTTTGCGTCGGATTCGTAAATCTAGACTCACAGAGGAACGACCATAAGGTGCCCGAGGCAGCACTAGACGCTTGGAGACAAATCGGCTGGAGGACGATGTATTGAATCGCGACGCGAATTGTGTGTTCCATCGTCATTAACAGGCTCTGAACGTTACAATTAACTGTCAGTTTTGCGTCGGATTCGAAAATCTAGACTCACAGAAGAACGACCATAAGGTGCCCGAGGCAGCAATAGACCCTTGGAGACAGGTCGGCCGGAGGACGATGTATTGAATCGCGACGCAATTTGTGTGTTCCATCGTCATTAACAGGCTCTGAACGTTACAATCAACTGTCAGTTTTGCGTCGGATTCGAAAATCTAGACTCACAGGAGATCGACCATAAGGTGCCCGAGGCAGCAATAGACCCTTGGAGACAGGTCGGCCGGAGGACGATGTATTGAATCGCGACGGGATTTGTGTGTTCCATCGTCATTAACAGGCTCTGAACGTTACAATTAACTGTCAGTTTTGCGTCGGATTCGAAAATCTAGACTCACAGGAGATCGACCATAAGGTGCCCAAGGCAGCAATTGACTCTTGAAGACAGGTCGGCCGGAGGACGATGTATTGAATCGCGACGCAATTTGTGAGTTCCATCGTCATTAACAGGCTCTGAACGTTACAATTAACTGTCAGTTTTGCGTCGGATTCGAAAATCTAGACTCACAAGAGAACGACCATAAGATGCCCGAGGCAGCACTAGACCCTTGGAGACAAATCGGCTGGAGGACGATGTATTGAATCGCGACGCGATTTGCGTGATCCATCGTCATTAACAGGCTCTGAAAGTTACAATTAACTGTCAGTTTTGCGTCGGATTCGAAAATCTAGACTCACAGGAGATCGACCATAAGGTGCCCGAGGCAGCAATAGACCCTTGGAGACAGGTCGGCCGGAGGACGATGTATTGAATCGCGACGCAATTTGTGTGTTCCATTGTCATTAAGAGGCTCTGAACCTTACGATTAACTACCAGTTTTGCGTCGCATTCGAAAATCTAGACTCACAGGAGAACGACAATAAGGTGCCCCAGGCAGCACTAGACCCTTGGAGACAAGTCGGCTGGAGGACGATGTATTGAATCGCGACGCGATTTGTGTGTTCCATTGTCATTTACAGGCGCTGAACGTTACAATTAACTGTCAGTTTTGCGTCGGATTCGAAAATCTAGACTCACAGGAGAACGACCATAAGGTGCCCGAGGCAGCAATAGACCCTTGGAGACAGGTCGGCCGGAGGACGATATATTGAATCACGACGCAATTTGTGTGTTCCATCGTCATTAACAGGCTCTGAACCTTGCAATTAACTGTCAGTTTTGCGTCGGATTCGAAAATCTAGACTCACAGGAGATCGACCATAAGTTGCCCGAGGCAGCAATACACCCTTGGAGACAGGTCGGCCGGAGGACGATGTATTGAATCGCGACGGGATTTGTGTGTTCCATCGTCATTAACAGGCTCTGAACGTTACAATTAACTGTCAGTTTTGCGTCGGATTCGAAAATCTAGACTCACAGGAGATCGACCATAAGGTGCCCGAGGCAGCAATAGACTCTTGGAGACAGGTCGGCCGTAGGACGATGTATTGAATCGCGACGCAATTTGTGTGTTCCATCGTCATGAACAGGCTCTGAACCTTACAATTAACTGTCAGTTTTGCGTCGGATTCGAAAATCTAGAGTCACAGGAGATCGACCATAAGGTGCCCGAGGCAGCAATAGACCCTTGGAGACAGGTCGGCCGGAGGACGATGTATTGAATCGTGACGCGATTTGTGTGTTCCATCGTCATTAACAGGCTCTGAACGTTACAATTAACTGTCAGTTTTGCGTCGGATTCGAAAATCTAGACTCACAGGAGATCGACCATAAGGTGCCCGAGGCAGCAATAGACCCTTGGAGACAGGTCGGCCGGAGAACGATGTATTGAATCGCGACGGGATTTCTGTGTTCCATCGTCATTAACAGGCTCTGAACGTTACAATTAACTGTCAGTTTTGCGTCGGATTCGAAAATCTAGACTCACAGGAGAACGACAATAAGGTGCCCGAGGCAGCACTAGACCCTTGGAGACAAGTCGGCTGGAGGACGATGTATTGAATCGCGACGCGATTTGTGTGTTCCATTGTCATTTACAGGCTCTGAACGTTACAATTAACTGTCAGGTTTGCGTCGGATTCGAAAATCTAGACTCACAGGAGATCGACCATAAGGTGCCCGAGGCAGCAATACACCCTTGGACACAGGTCGGCCGGAGGACGATGTATTGAATCGCGACGCAATTTGTGTGTTCCATCGTCATTAACAGGCTCTGAACGTTACAATTAATTATAAGTTTTGCGTCGGATTCGAAAATCTAGACTCACAGGAGAACGACCATAAGGTGCCCGAGGCAGCAATAGACGCTTGGAGACAGGTCGGCCGGAAGACGATGTATTGAATCGCGACGCAATTTGTGTGTTCCATTGTCATTAAGAGGCTCTGAACCTTACGATTAAGTGCCAGTTTTGCGTCGCATTCGAAAATCTAGACTCACAGGAGAACGACAATAAGGTGCCCGAGGCAGCACTAGACCCTTGGAGACAAGTCGGCTGGAGGACGATGTATTGAATCGCGACGCAATTTGTGTGTTCCATCGTCATTAACAGGCTCTGAACCTTACAATTAACTGTCAGTTTTGCGTCGGATTCGAAAATCTAGACTCACAGGAGATCGACCATAAGGTGCCCGAGGCAGCAATAGACCCTTGGAGACAGGTCGGCCGGAGGACGATGTATTGAATCGCGACGGGATTTGTGTGTTCCATCGTCATTAACAGGCTCTGAACGTTACAATTAACTGTCAGTTTTGCGTCGGATTCGAAAATCTAGACTCACAGGAGATCGACCATAAGGTGCCCGAGGCAGCAATAGACTCTTGAAGACAGGTCGGCCGGAGGACGATGTATTGAATCGCGACGCAATTTGTGAGTTCCATCGTCATTAACAGGCTCTGAACCTTACAATTAACTGTCAGTTTTGCGTCGGATTCGAAAATCTAGACTCACAAGAGAACGACCATAAGGTGCCCGAGGCAGCACTAGACCCTTGGAGACAAATCGGCTGGAGGACGATGTATTGAATCTCGACGCGATTTGCGTGTTCCATCGTCATTAACAGGCTCTGAAAGTTACAATTAACTGTCAGTTTTGCGTCGGATTCGAAAATCTAGACTCACAGGAGAACGACCATAAGGTGCCCGAGGCAGCAATACACCCTTGGAGACAGGTCGGCCGGAGGACGATGTATTGAATCGCGACGCTATTTGTGTGTTCCATCGTCATTAACAGGCTCTGAACGTTACAATTAATTATCAGTTTTGCGTCGGATTCGAAAATCTAGACTCACAGGAGATCGACCATAAGGTGCCCGAGGCAGCAATAGACCCTTGGAGACAGGTCGGCCGGAGGACGATGTATTGAATCGCGACGCAATTTGTGTGTTCCATCGTCATGAACAGGCTCTGAACCTTACAATTAACTGTCAGTTTTGCGTCGGATTCGTAAATCTAGACTCACAGGAGAACGACCATAAGGTGCCCGAGGCAGCACTAGACGCTTGGAGACAAATCGGCTGGAGGACGATGTATTGAATCGCGACGCGAATTGTGTGTTCCATCGTCATTAACAGGCTCTGAACGTTACAATTAACTGTCAGTTTTGCGTCGGATTCGAAAATCTAGACTCACAGAAGAACGACCATAAGGTGCCCGAGGCAGCAATAGACCCTTGGAGACAGGTCGGCCGGAGGACGATGTATTGAATCGCGACGCAATTTGTGTGTTCCATCGTCATTAACAGGCTCTGAACGTTACAATCAACTGTCAGTTTTGCGTCGGATTCGAAAATCTAGACTCACAGGAGATCGACCATAAGGTGCCCGAGGCAGCAATAGACCCTTGGAGACAGGTCGGCCGGAGGACGATGTATTGAATCGCGACGGGATTTGTGTGTTCCATCGTCATTAACAGGCTCTGAACGTTACAATTAACTGTCAGTTTTGCGTCGGATTCGAAAATCTAGACTCACAGGAGATCGACCATAAGGTGCCCAAGGCAGCAATAGACTCTTGAAGACAGGTCGGCCGGAGGACGATGTATTGAATCGCGACGCAATTTGTGAGTTCCATCGTCATTAACAGGCTCTGAACGTTACAATTAACTGTCAGTTTTGCGTCGGATTCGAAAATCTAGACTCACAAGAGAACGACCATAAGGTGCCCGAGGCAGCACTAGACCCTTGGAGACAAATCGGCTGGAGGACGATGTATTGAATCGCGACGCGATTTGCGTGTTCCATCGTCATTAACAGGCTCTGAAAGTTACAATTAACTGTCAGTTTTGCGTCGGATTCGAAAATCTAGACTCACAGGAGATCGACCATAAGGTGCCCGAGGCAGCAATAGACCCTTGGAGACAGGTCGGCCGGAGGACGATGTATTGAATCGCGAAGCAATTTGTGTGTTCCATTGTCATTAAGAGGCTCTGAACCTTACGATTAACTGTCAGTTTTGCGTCGGATTCGAAAATCTAGACTCACAGGAGAACGACCATAAGGTGCCCGAGGCAGCAATAGACCCTTGGAGACAGGTCGGCCGGAGGACGATATATTGAATCACGACGCAATTTGTGTGTTCCATCGTCATTAACAGGCTCTGAACCTTACAATTAACTGTCAGTTTTGCGTCGGATTCGAAAATCTAGACTCACAGGAGATCGACCATAAGTTGCCCGAGGCAGCAATACACCCTTGGAGACAGGTCGGCCGGAGGACGATGTATTGAATCGCGACGGGATTTGTGTGTTCCATCGTCATTAACAGGCTCTGAACGTTACAATTAACTGTCAGTTTTGCGTCGGATTCGAAAATCTAGACTCACAGGAGATCGACCATAAGGTGCCCGAGGCAGCAATAGACTCTTGGAGACAGGTCGGCCGGAGGACGATGTATTGAATCGCGACGCAATTTGTGTGTTCCATCGTCATTAACAGGCTCTGAACGTTACAATTAACTGTCAGTTTTGCGTCGGATTCGAAAATCTAGACTCACAGGAGAACGACCATAATGTGCCCGAGGCAGCAATAGACCCTTGGAGACAGGTCGGCCGGAGGACGATGTATTGAATCGCGACGCAATTTGTGTGTTCCATCGTCATTAACAGGCTCTGAACCTTACAATTAACTGCCAGTTTTGCGTCGCATTCGAAAATCTAGACTCACAGGAGAACGACCATAAGGTGCCCGAGGCAGCAATAGACCCTTGGAGACAGGTCGGCCGGAGGACGATGTATTGAATCGCGACGCGATTTGTGTGTTCCATCGTCATTAACAGGCTCTGAACGTTACAATTAACTGTCAGTTTTGCGTCGGATTGGAAAATCTAGACTCACAGGAGAACGACCATAAGGTGCCCGAGGCAGCAATAGACCCTTGGAGACAGGTCGGCCGGAGGACGATGTATTGAATCGCGACGCAATTTGTGTGTTCCATTGTCATTAAGAGGCTCTGAACCTTACAATTAACTGTCAGTTTTGCGTCGGATTCGAAAATCTAGACTCACAGAGGAACGACCATAAGGTGCCCGAGGCAGCACTAGACCCTTGGAGACAAATCGGCTGGAGGACGATGTATTGAATCGCGACGCGATTTGTGTGTTCCATCGTCATTAACAGGCTCTGAACGTTACAATTAACTGTCAGTTTTGCGTCGGATTCGAAAATCTAGACTCACAGGAGATCGACCATAAGGTGCCCGAGGCAGCAATAGACTCTTGGAGACAGCTCGGCCGGAGGACGATGTATTGAATCGCGACGCAATTTGTGTGTTCCATCGTCATTATCAGGCTCTGAACCTTACAATTAACTGTCAGTTTTGCGTCGGATTCGAAAATCTAGACTCACAAGAGAACGACCATAAGGTGCCCGAGGCAGCACTAGACCCTTGGAGACAAGTCGGCTGGAGGACGATGTATTGAATCGCGACGCGATTTGTGTGTTCCATCGTCATTAACAGGCTCTGAACGTTACAATTAACTGTCAGTTTTGCGTCGGATTCGAAAATCTAGACTCACAGGAGAACGACCATAAGGTGCCCGAGGCAGCAATAGACCCTTGGAGACAGGTCGGCCGGAGGACGATGTATTGAATCGCGACGCAATTTGTGTGTGCCATCGTCATTAACAGGCTCTGAACGTTACAATTAACTGTCAGTTTTGCGTCGGATTCAAAAATCTAGACTCACAGGAGAACGACCATAAGGTGCCCGAGGGAGCAATAGACCCTTGGAGACAGGTCGGCCGGCGGACGATGTATTGAATCGCGACGCAATTTGTGTGTTCCAACGTCATGAACAGGCTCTGAACCTTACAATTAACTGTCAGTTTTGCGTCGGATTCGAAAATCTAGACTCACAGGAGATCGACCATAAGGTGCCCGAGGCAGCAATTGACCCTTGGAGACAGGACGGCCGGAGGACGATGTATTGAATCGTGACGCGATTTGTGTGTTCCATCGTCATTAACAGGCTCTGAACGTTACAATTAACTGTCAGTTTTGCGTCGGATTCGAAAATCTAGACTCACAGGAGATCGACCATAAGGTGCCCGAGGCAGCAATAGACCCTTGGAGACAGGTCTGCCGGAGGACGATGTATTGAATCGCGACGGGATTTGTGTGTTCCATCGTCATTAACAGGCTCTGAACGTTACAATTAACTGTCAGTTTTGCGTCGGATTCGAAAATGTAGACTCACAGGAGATCGACCATAAGGTGCCCGAGGCAGCAATAGACCCTTGGAGACAGGTCGGCCGGAGGACGATGTATTGAATCGCGACGCAATTTGTGTGTTCCATCGTCATTAACAGGCTCTGAACCTTACGATTAACTGCCAGTTTTGCGTCGCATTCGAAAATCTAGACTCACAGGAGAACGACAATAAGGTGCCCGAGGCAGCACTAGACTCTTGGAGACAAGTCGGCTGGAGGACGATGTATTGAATCGCGACGCGATTTGTGTGTTCCATTGTCATTTACAGGCTCTGAACGTTACAATTAACTGTCAGGTTTGCGTCGGATTCGAAAATCTAGACTCACAGGAGATCGACCATAAGGTGCCCGAGGCAGCAATAGACCCTTGGACACAGGTCGGCCGGAGGACGATGTATTGAATCGCGACGCAATTTGTGTGTTCCATCGTCATTAACAGGCTCTGAACGTTACAATTAATTATCAGTTTTGCGTCGGATTCGAAAATCTAGACTCACAGGAGAACGACCATAAGGTGCCCGAGGCAGCAATAGACGCTTGGAGACAGGTCGGCCGGAGGACGATGTATTGAATCGCGACGCAATTTGTGTGTTCCATTGTCATTAACAGGCTCTGAACCTTACGATTAAGTGCCAGTTTTGCGTCGCATTCGAAAATCTAGACTCACAGGAGAACGACAATAAGGTGCCCGAGGCAGCACTAGACCCTTGGAGACAAGTCAGCTGGAGGACGATGTATTGAATCGCGACGCAATTTGTGTGTTCCATCGTCATTAACAGGCTCTGAACGTTACAATTAACTGTCAGTTTTGCGTCGGATTCGAAAATCTAGACTCACAGGAGATCGACCATAAGGTGCCCGAGGCAGCAATAGACCCTTGGAGACAGGTCGGCCGGAGGACGATGTATTGAATCGCGACGGGATTTGTGTGTTCCATCGTCATTAACAGGCTCTGAACGTTACAATTAACTGTCAGTTTTGCGTCGGATTCGAAAATCTAGACTCACAGGAGATCGACCATAAGGTGCCCGAGGCAGCAATAGACTCTTGAAGACAGGTCGGCCGGAGGACGATGTATTGAATCGCGACGCAATTTGTGAGTTCCATCGTCATTAACAGGCTCTGAACGTTACAATTAACTGTCAGTTTTGCGTCGGATTCGAAAATCTAGACTCACAAGAGAACGACCATAAGGTGCCCGAGGCAGCACTAGCCCCTTGGAGACAAATCGGCTGGAGGACGATGTATTGAATCTCGACGCGATTTGCGTGTTCCATCGTCATTAACAGGCTCTGAAAGTTACAATTAACTGTCAGTTTTGCGTCGGATTCGAAAATCTAGACTCACAGGAGAACGACCATAAGGTGCCCGAGGCAGCAATACACCCTTGGAGACAGGTCGGCCGGAGGACGATGTATTGAATCGCGACGGGATTTGTGTGTTCCATCGTTATTAACAGGCTCTGAACGTTACAATTAACTATCAGTTTTGCGTCGGATTCGAAAATCTAGACTCACAGGAGATCGACCATAAGGTGCCCGAGGCAGCAATAGACCCTTGGAGACAGGTCGGCCGGAGGACGATGTATTGAATCGCGACGCAATTTGTGTGTTCCATTGTCATTAAGAGGCTCTGAACCTTACGATTAACTACCAGTTTTGCGTCGCATTCGAATATCTAGACTCACAGGAGAACGACAATAAGGTGCCCCAGGCAGCACTAGACCCTTGGAGACAAGTCGGCTGGAGGACGATGTATTGAATCGCGACGCGATTTGTGTGTTCCATTGTCATTTACAGGCTCTGAACGTTACAATTAATTGTCAGGTTTGCGTCGGATTCGAAAATCTAGACTCACAGGAGATCAACCATAAGGTGCCCGAGGCAGCAATAGACCCTTGGAGACAGGTCGGCCGGAGGACGATGTATTGAATCGCGACGCAATTTGTGTGTTCCATTGTCATTAAGAGGCTCTGAACCTTACAATTAACTGTCAGTTTTGCGTCGGATTCGAAAATCTAGACTCACAGAGGAACGACCATAAGGTGCCCGAGGCAGCACTAGACCCTTGGAGACAAATCGGCTGGAGGACGATGTATTGAATCGCGACGCCATTTGTGTGTTCCATCGTCATTAACAGGCTCTGAACGTTACAATTAACTGTCAGGTTTGCGTCGGATTCGAAAATCTAGACTCACAGGAGATCGACCATAAGGTGCCCGAGGCAGCAATAGACCCTTGGAGACAGGTCGGCCGGAGGACGATGTATTGAATCGCGACGCAATTTGTGTGTTCCATCGTCATTAACAGGCTCTGAACGTTACAATTAATTATCAGTTTTGCGTCGGATTCGAAAATCTAGACTCACAGGAGAACGACCATAAGGTGCCCGAGGCAGCAATAGACGCTTGGAGACAGGTCGGCCGGAGGACGATGTATTGAATCGCGACGCAATTTGTGTGTTCCATTGTCATTAAGAGGCTCTGAACCTTACGATTAAGTGCCAGTTTTGCGTCGCATTCGAAAATCTAGACTCACAGGAGAACGACCATAAGGTGACCGAGTCAGCACTAGACCCTTGGAGACAAGTCGGCTGGAGGACGATGTATTGAATCGCGACGCAATTTGTGTGTTCCATCGTCATTAACAGGCTCTGAACCTTACAATTAACTGTCAGTTTTGCGTCGGATTCGAAAATCTAGACTCACAGGAGATCGACCATAAGGTGCCCGAGGCAGCAATAGACCCTTGGAGACAGGTCGGCCGGAGGACGATGTATTGAATCGCGACGGGATTTGTGTGTTCCATCGTCATTAACAGGCTCTGAACGTTACAATTAACTGTCAGTTTTGCGTCGGATTCGAAAATCTAGACTCACAGGAGATCGACCGTAAGGTGCCCGAGGCAGCGATAGACTCTTGAAGACAGGTCGGCCGGAGGACGATGTATTGAATCGCGACGCAATTTGTGAGTTCCATCGTCATTAACAGGCTCTGAACCTTACAATTAACTGTCAGTTTTGCGTCGGATTCGAAAATCTAGACTCACAAGAGAACGACCATAAGGTGCCCGAGGCAGCACTAGACCCTTGGAGACAAATCGGCTGGAGGACGATGTATTGAATCTCGACGCGATTTGCGTGTTCCATCGTCATTAACAGGCTCTGAAAGTTACAATTAACTGTCAGTTTTGCGTCGGATTCGAAAATCTAGACTCACAGGAGAACGACCATAAGGTGCCCGAGGCAGCAATACACCCTTGGAGACAGGTCGGCCGGAGGACGATGTATTGAATCGCGACGGGATTTGTGTGTTCCATCGTCATTAACAGGCTCTGAACGTTACAATTAACTATCAGTTTTGCGTCGGATTCGAAAATCTAGACTCACAGGAGATCGACCATAAGGTGCCCGAGGCAGCAATAGACCCTTGGAGACAGGTCGGCCGGAGGACGATGTATTGAATCGCGACGCAATTTGTGTGTTCCATTGTCATTAAGAGGCTCTGAACCTTACGATTAATTACCAGTTTTGCGTCGCATTCGAATATCTAGACTCACAGGAGAACGACAATAAGGTGCCCCAGGCAGCACTAGACCCTTGGAGACAAGTTGGCTGGAGGACGATGTAATGAATCGCGACGCGATTTGTGTGTTCCATTGTCATTTACAGGCTCTGAACGTTACAATTAACTGTCAGGTTTGCGTCGGATTCGAAAATCTAGACTCACAGGAGATCAACCATAAGGTGCCCGAGGCAGCAATAGACCCTTGGAGACAGGTCGGCCGGAGGACGATGTATTGAATCGCGACGCAATTTGTGTGTTCCATTGTCATTAAGAGGCTCTGAACCTTACAATTAACTGTCAGTTTTGCGTCGGATTCGAAAATCTAGACTCACAGAGGAACGACCATAAGGTGCCCGAGGCAGCACTAGACCCTTGGAGACAAATCGGCTGGAGGACGATGTATTGAATCGCGACGCGATTTGTGTGTTCCATCGTCATTAACAGGCTCTGAACGTTACAATTAACTGTCAGGTTTGCGTCGGATTCGAAAATCTAGACTCACAGGAGATCGACCATAAGGTGCCCGAGGCAGCAATAGACCCTTGGACACAGGTCGGCCGGAGGACGATGTATTGAATCGCGACGCAATTTGTGTGTTCCATCGTCACTAACAGGCTCTGAACGTTACAATTAATTATCAGTTTTGCGTCGGATTCGAAAATCTAGAATCACAGGAGAACGACCATAAGGTGCCCGAGGCAGCAATAGACGCTTGGAGACAGGTCGGCCGGAGGACGATGTATTGAATCGCGACGCAATTTGTGTGTTCCATTGTCATTAAGAGGCTCTGAACCTTACGATTAAGTGCCAGTTTTGCGTCGCATTCGAAAATCTAGACTCACAGGAGAACGACCATAAGGTGCCCGAGTCAGCACTAGACCCTTGGAGACAAGTCGGCTGGAGGACGATGTATTGAATCGCGACGCAATTTGTGTGTTCCATCGTCATTAACAGGCTCTGAACCTTACAATTAACTGTCAGTTTTGCGTCGGATTCGAAAATCTAGACTCACAGGAGATCGACCATAAGGTGCCCGAGGCAGCAATAGACCCTTGGAGACAGGTCGGCCGGAGGACGATGTATTGAATCGCGACGGGATTTGTGTGTTCCATCGTCATTAACAGGCTCTGAACCTTACGATTAACTGCCAGTTTTGCGTCGCATTCGAAAATCTAGACTCACAGGAGAACGACCATAAGGTGCCCGAGTCAGCACTAGGCCCTTGGAGACAAGTCGGCTGGAGGACGATGTATTGAATCGCGACGGGATTTGTGTGTTCCATCGTCATTAACAGGCTCTGAACGTTACAATTAACTGTCAGTTTTGCGTCGGATTCGAAAATGTAGACTCACAGGAGATCGACCATAAGGTGCCCGAGGCAGCAATAGACCCTTGGAGACAGGTCGGCCGGAGGACGATGTATTGAATCGCGACGCAATTTGTGTGTTCCATCGTCATTAACAGGCTCTGAACCTTACGATTAACTGCCAGTTTTGCGTCGCATTCGAAAATCTAGACTCACAGGAGAACGACAATAAGGTGCCCGAGGCAGCACTAGACTCTTGGAGACAAGTCGGCTGGAGGACGATGTATTGAATCGCGACGCGATTTGTGTGTTCCATTGTCATTTACAGGCTCTGAACGTTACAATTAACTGTCAGGTTTGCGTCGGATTCGAAAATCTAGACTCACAGGAGATCGACCACAAGGTGCCCGAGGCAGCAATAGACCCTTGGACACAGGTCGGCCGGAGGACGATGTATTGAATCGCGACGCAATTTGTGTGTTCCATCGTCATTAACAGTCTCTGAACGTTACAAATAATTATCAGTTTTGCGTCGGATTCGAAAATCAAGACTCACAGGAGAACGACCATAAGGTGCCCGAGGCAGCAATAGACGCTTGGAGACAGGTCGGCCGGAGGACGATGTATTGAATCGCGACGCAATTTGTGTGTTCCATTGTCATTAAGAGGCTCTGAACCTTACGATTAAGTGCCAGTTTTGCGTCGCATTCGAAAATCTAGACTCACAGGAGAACGACAATAAGGTGCCCGAGGCAGCACTAGTCCCTTGGAGACAAGTCAGCTGGAGGACGATGTATTGAATCGCGACGCAATTTGTGTGTTCCATCGTCATTAACAGGCTCTGAACGTTACAATTAACTGTCAGTTTTGCGTCGGATTCGAAAATCTAGACTCACAGGAGATCGACCATAAGGTGCCCGAGGCAGCAATAGACCCTTGGAGACAGGTCGGCCGGAGGACGATGTATTGAATCGCGACGGGATTTGTGTGTTCCATCGTCATTAACAGGCTCTGAACGTTACAATTAACTGTCAGTTTTGCGTCGGATTCGAAAATCTAGACTCACAGGAGATCGACCATAAGGTGCCCGAGGCAGCAATAGACTCTTGAAGACAGGTCGGCCGGAGGACGATGTATTGAATCGCGACGCAATTTGTGAGTTCCATCGTCATTAACAGGCTCTGAACCTTACAATTAACTGTCAGTTTTGTGTCGGATTCGAAAATCTAGACTCACAAGAGAACGACCATAAGGTGCCCGAGGCAGCACTAGCCCCTTGGAGACAAATCGGCTGGAGGACGATGTATTGAATCTCGACGCGATTTGCGTGTTCCATCGTCATTAACAGGCTCTGAAAGTTACAATTAACTGTCAGTTTTGCGTCGGATTCGAAAATTTAGACTCACAGGAGAACGACCATAAGGTGCCCGAGGCAGCAATACACCCTTGGAGACAGGTCGGCCGGAGGACGATGTATTGAATCGCGACGGGATTTGTGTGTTCCATCGTCATTAACAGGCTCTGAACGTTACAATTAACTATCAGTTTTGCGTCGGATTCGAAAATCTAGACTCACAGGAGATCGACCATAAGGTGCCCGAGGCAGCAATAGACCCTTGGAGACAGGTCGGCCGGAGGACGATGTATTGAATCGCGACGCAATTTGTGTGTTCCATTGTCATTAAGAGGCTCTGAACCTTACGATTAACTACCAGATTTGCGTCGCATTCGAATATCTAGACTCACAGGAGAACGACAATAAGGTGCCCCAGGCAGCACTAGACCCTTGGAGACAAGTCGGCTGGAGGACGATGTATTGAATCGCGACGCGATTTGTGTGTTCCATTGTCATTTACAGGCTCTGAACGTTACAATTAATTGTCAGGTTTGCGTCGGATTCGAAAATCTAGACTCACAGGAGATCAACCATAAGGTGCCCGAGGCAGCAATAGACCCTTGGAGACAGGTCGGCCGGAGGACGATGTATTGAATCGCGACGCAATTTGTGTGTTCCATTGTCATTAAGAGGCTCTGAACCTTACAATTAACTGTCAGTTTTGCGTCGGATTCGAAAATCTAGACTCACAGGAGAACAACCATAAGGTGCCCGAGGCAGCACTAGACCCTTGGAGACAAATCGGCTGGAGGACGATGTATTGAATCGCGACGCGATTTGTGTGTTCCATCGTCATTAACAGGCTCTGAACGTTACAATTAACTGTCAGGTTTGCGTCGGATTCGAAAATCTAGACTCACAGGAGATCGACCATAAGGTGCCCGAGGCAGCAATAGACCCTTGGACACAGGTCGGCCGGAGGACGATGTATTGAATCGCGACGCAATTTGTGTGTTCCATCATCATTAACAGGCTCTGAACGTTACAATTAATTATCAGTTTTGCGTCGGATTCGAAAATCTAGACTCACAGGAGAACGACCATAAGGTGCCCGAGGCAGCAATAGACGCTTGGAGACAGGTCGGCCGGAGGACGATGTATTGAATCGCGACGCAATTTGTGTGTTCCATTGTCATTAAGAGGCTCTGAACCTTACGATTAACTGCCAGTTTTGCGTCGCATTCGAAAATCTAGACTCACAGGAGAACGACCATAAGGTGCCCGAGTCAGCACTAGACCCTTGGAGACAAGTCGGCTGGAGGACGATGTATTGAATCGCGACGCAATTTGTGTGTTCCATCGTCATTAACAGGCTCTGAACCTTACAATTAACTGTCAGTTTTGCGTCGGATTCGAAAATCTAGACTCACAGGAGAACGACAATAAGGTGTCCGAGGCAGCACTAGACCCTTGGAGACAAGTCGGCTGGAGGACGATGAATTGAATCGCGACGGGATTTGTGTGTTCCATCGTCATTAACAGGCTCTGAACGTTACAATTAACTGTCAGTTTTGCGTCGGATTCGAAAATCTAGACTCACAGGAGATCGACCATAAGGTGCCCGAGGCAGCAATAGACTCTTGAAGACAGGTCGGCCGGAGGACGATGTATTGAATCGCGACGCAATTTGTGTGTTCCATTGTCATTAAGAGGCTCTGAACCTTACAATTAACTGTCAGTTTTGCGTCGGATTCGAAAATCTAGACTCACAGAGGAACGACCATAAGGTGCCCGAGGCAGCACTAGACCCTTGGAGACAAATCGGCTGGAGGACGATGTATTGAATCGCGACGCCATTTGTGTGTTCCATCGTCATTAACAGGCTCTGAACGTTACAATTAACTGTCAGGTTTGCGTCGGATTCGAAAATCTAGACTCACAGGAGATCGACCATAAGGTGCCCGAGGCAGCAATAGACCCTTGGAGACAGGTCGGCCGGAGGACGATGTATTGAATCGCGACGCAATTTGTGTGTTCCATCGTCATTAACAGGCTCTGAACGTTACAATTAATTATCAGTTTTGCGTCGGATTCGAAAATCTAGACTCACAGGAGAACGACCATAAGGTGCCCGAGGCAGCAATAGACGCTTGGAGACAGGTCGGCCGGAGGACGATGTATTGAATCGCGACGCAATTTGTGTGTTCCATTGTCATTAAGAGGCTCTGAACCTTACGATTAAGTGCCAGTTTTGCGTCGCATTCGAAAATCTAGACTCACAGGAGAACGACCATAAGGTGCCCGAGTCAGCACTAGACCCTTGGAGACAAGTCGGCTGGAGGACGATGTATTGAATCGCGACGCAATTTGTGTGTTCCATCGTCATTAACAGGCTCTGAACCTTACAATTAACTGTCAGTTTTGCGTCGGATTCGAAAATCTAGACTCACAGGAGATCGACCATAAGGTGCCCGAGGCAGCAATAGACCCTTGGAGACAGGTCGGCCGGAGGACGATGTATTGAATCGCGACGGGATTTGTGTGTTCCATCGTCATTAACAGGCTCTGAACGTTACAATTAACTGTCAGTTTTGCGTCGGATTCGAAAATCTAGACTCACAGGAGATCGACCGTAAGGTGCCCGAGGCAGCGATAGACTCTTGAAGACAGGTCGGCCGGAGGACGATGTATTGAATCGCGACGCAATTTGTGAGTTCCATCGTCATTAACAGGCTCTGAACCTTACAATTAACTGTCAGTTTTGCGTCGGATTCGAAAATCTAGACTCACAAGAGAACGACCATAAGGTGCCCGAGGCAGCACTAGACCCTTGGAGACAAATCGGCTGGAGGACGATGTATTGAATCTCGACGCGATTTGCGTGTTCCATCGTCATTAACAGGCTCTGAAAGTTACAATTAACTGTCAGTTTTGCGTCGGATTCGAAAATCTAGACTCACAGGAGAACGACCATAAGGTGCCCGAGGCAGCAATACACCCTTGGAGACAGGTCGGCCGGAGGACGATGTATTGAATCGCGACGGGATTTGTGTGTTCCATCGTCATTAACAGGCTCTGAACGTTACAATTAACTATCAGTTTTGCGTCGGATTCGAAAATCTAGACTCACAGGAGATCGACCATAAGGTGCCCGAGGCAGCAATAGACCCTTGGAGACAGGTCGGCCGGAGGACGATGTATTGAATCGCGACGCAATTTGTGTGTTCCATTGTCATTAAGAGGCTCTGAACCTTACGATTAACTACCAGTTTTGCGTCGCATTCGAATATCTAGACTCACAGGAGAACGACAATAAGGTGCCCCAGGCAGCACTAGACCCTTGGAGACAAGTTGGCTGGAGGACGATGTAATGAATCGCGACGCGATTTGTGTGTTCCATTGTCATTTACAGGCTCTGAACGTTACAATTAACTGTCAGGTTTGCGTCGGATTCGAAAATCTAGACTCACAGGAGATCAACCATAAGGTGCCCGAGGCAGCAATAGACCCTTGGAGACAGGTCGGCCGGAGGACGATGTATTGAATCGCGACGCAATTTGTGTGTTCCATTGTCATTAAGAGGCTCTGAACCTTACAATTAACTGTCAGTTTTGCGTCGGATTCGAAAATCTAGACTCACAGAGGAACGACCATAAGGTGCCCGAGGCAGCACTAGACCCTTGGAGACAAATCGGCTGGAGGACGATGTATTGAATCGCGACGCGATTTGTGTGTTCCATCGTCATTAACAGGCTCTGAACGTTACAATTAACTGTCAGGTTTGCGTCGGATTCGAAAATCTAGACTCACAGGAGATCGACCATAAGGTGCCCGAGGCAGCAATAGACCCTTGGACACAGGTCGGCCGGAGGACGATGTATTGAATCGCGACGCAATTTGTGTGTTCCATCGTCACTAACAGGCTCTGAACGTTACAATTAATTATCAGTTTTGCGTCGGATTCGAAAATCTAGAATCACAGGAGAACGACCATAAGGTGCCCGAGGCAGCAATAGACGCTTGGAGACAGGTCGGCCGGAGGACGATGTATTGAATCGCGACGCAATTTGTGTGTTCCATTGTCATTAAGAGGCTCTGAACCTTACGATTAAGTGCCAGTTTTGCGTCGCATTCGAAAATCTAGACTCACAGGAGAACGACCATAAGGTGCCCGAGTCAGCACTAGACCCTTGGAGACAAGTCGGCTGGAGGACGATGTATTGAATCGCGACGCAATTTGTGTGTTCCATCGTCATTAACAGGCTCTGAACCTTACAATTAACTGTCAGTTTTGCGTCGGATTCGAAAATCTAGACTCACAGGAGATCGACCATAAGGTGCCCGAGGCAGCAATAGACCCTTGGAGACAGGTCGGCCGGAGGTCGATGTATTGAATCGCGACGGGATTTGTGTGTTCCATCGTCATTAACAGGCTCTGAACCTTACGATTAACTGCCAGTTTTGCGTCGCATTCGAAAATCTAGACTCACAGGAGAACGACCATAAGGTGCCCGAGTCAGCACTAGGCCCTTGGAGACAAGTCGGCTGGAGGACGATGTATTGAATCGCGACGGGATTTGTGTGTTCCATCGTCATTAACAGGCTCTGAACGTTACAATTAACTGTCAGTTTTGCGTCGGATTCGAAAATGTAGACTCACAGGAGATCGACCATAAGGTGCCCGAGGCAGCAATAGACCCTTGGAGACAGGTCGGCCGGAGGACGATGTATTGAATCGCGACGCAATTTGTGTGTTCCATCGTCATTAACAGGCTCTGAACCTTACGATTAACTGCCAGTTTTGCGTCGCATTCGAAAATCTAGACTCACAGGAGAACGACAATAAGGTGCCCGAGGCAGCACTAGACTCTTGGAGACAAGTCGGCTGGAGGACGATGTATTGAATCGCGACGCGATTTGTGTGTTCCATTGTCATTTACAGGCTCTGAACGTTACAATTAACTGTCAGGTTTGCGTCGGATTCGAAAATCTAGACTCACAGGAGATCGACCACAAGGTGCCCGAGGCAGCAATAGACCCTTGGACACAGGTCGGCCGGAGGACGATGTATTGAATCGCGACGCAATTTGTGTGTTCCATCGTCATTAACAGTCTCTGAACGTTACAAATAATTATCAGTTTTGCGTCGGATTCGAAAATCAAGACTCACAGGAGAACGACCATAAGGTGCCCGAGGCAGCAATAGACGCTTGGAGACAGGTCGGCCGGAGGACGATGTATTGAATCGCGACGCAATTTGTGTGTTCCATTGTCATTAAGAGGCTCTGAACCTTACGATTAAGTGCCAGTTTTGCGTCGCATTCGAAAATCTAGACTCACAGGAGAACGACAATAAGGTGCCCGAGGCAGCACTAGTCCCTTGGAGACAAGTCAGCTGGAGGACGATGTATTGAATCGCGACGCAATTTGTGTGTTCCATCGTCATTAACAGGCTCTGAACGTTACAATTAACTGTCAGTTTTGCGTCGGATTCGAAAATCTAGACTCACAGGAGATCGACCGTAAGGTGCCCGAGGCAGCAATAGACCCTTGGAGACAGGTCGGCCGGAGGACGATGTATTGAATCGCGACGGGATTTGTGTGTTCCATCGTCATTAACAGGCTCTGAACGTTACAATTAACTGTCAGTTTTGCGTCGGATTCGAAAATCTAGACTCACAGGAGATCGACCATAAGGTGCCCGAGGCAGCAATAGACTCTTGAAGACAGGTCGGCCGGAGGACGATGTATTGAATCGCGACGCAATTTGTGAGTTCCATCGTCATTAACAGGCTCTGAACCTTACAATTAACTGTCAGTTTTGTGTCGGATTCGAAAATCTAGACTCACAAGAGAACGACCATAAGGTGCCCGAGGCAGCACTAGCCCCTTGGAGACAAATCGGCTGGAGGACGATGTATTGAATCTCGACGCGATTTGCGTGTTCCATCGTCATTAACAGGCTCTGAAAGTTACAATTAACTGTCAGTTTTGCGTCGGATTCGAAAATTTAGACTCACAGGAGAACGACCATAAGGTGCCCGAGGCAGCAATACACCCTTGGAGACAGGTCGGCCGGAGGACGATGTATTGAATCGCGACGGGATTTGTGTGTTCCATCGTCATTAACAGGCTCTGAACGTTACAATTAACTATCAGTTTTGCGTCGGATTCGAAAATCTAGACTCACAGGAGATCGACCATAAGGTGCCCGAGGCAGCAATAGACCCTTGGAGACAGGTCGGCCGGAGGACGATGTATTGAATCGCGACGCAATTTGTGTGTTCCATTGTCATTAAGAGGCTCTGAACCTTACGATTAACTACCAGATTTGCGTCGCATTCGAATATCTAGACTCACAGGAGAACGACAATAAGGTGCCCCAGGCAGCACTAGACCCTTGGAGACAAGTCGGCTGGAGGACGATGTATTGAATCGCGACGCGATTTGTGTGTTCCATTGTCATTTACAGGCTCTGAACGTTACAATTAATTGTCAGGTTTGCGTCGGATTCGAAAATCTAGACTCACAGGAGATCAACCATAAGGTGCCCGAGGCAGCAATAGACCCTTGGAGACAGGTCGGCCGGAGGACGATGTATTGAATCGCGACGCAATTTGTGTGTTCCATTGTCATTAAGAGGCTCTGAACCTTACAATTAACTGTCAGTTTTGCGTCGGATTCGAAAATCTAGACTCACAGGAGAACAACCATAAGGTGCCCGAGGCAGCACTAGACCCTTGGAGACAAATCGGCTGGAGGACGATGTATTGAATCGCGACGCGATTTGTGTGTTCCATCGTCATTAACAGGCTCTGAACGTTACAATTAACTGTCAGGTTTGCGTCGGATTCGAAAATCTAGACTCACAGGAGATCGACCATAAGGTGCCCGAGGCAGCAATAGACCCTTGGACACAGGTCGGCCGGAGGACGATGTATTGAATCGCGACGCAATTTGTGTGTTCCATCATCATTAACAGGCTCTGAACGTTACAATTAATTATCAGTTTTGCGTCGGATTCGAAAATCTAGACTCACAGGAGAACGACCATAAGGTGCCCGAGGCAGCAATAGACGCTTGGAGACAGGTCGGCCGGAGGACGATGTATTGAATCGCGACGCAATTTGTGTGTTCCATTGTCATTAAGAGGCTCTGAACCTTACGATTAACTGCCAGTTTTGCGTCGCATTCGAAAATCTAGACTCACAGGAGAACGACCATAAGGTGCCCGAGTCAGCACTAGACCCTTGGAGACAAGTCGGCTGGAGGACGATGTATTGAATCGCGACGCAATTTGTGTGTTCCATCGTCATTAACAGGCTCTGAACCTTACAATTAACTGTCAGTTTTGCGTCGGATTCGAAAATCTAGACTCACAGGAGAACGACAATAAGGTGTCCGAGGCAGCACTAGACCCTTGGAGACAAGTCGGCTGGAGGACGATGAATTGAATCGCGACGGGATTTGTGTGTTCCATCGTCATTAACAGGCTCTGAACGTTACAATTAACTGTCAGTTTTGCGTCGGATTCGAAAATCTAGACTCACAGGAGATCGACCATAAGGTGCCCGAGGCAGCAATAGACTCTTGAAGACAGGTCGGCCGGAGGACGATGTATTGAATCGCGACGCAATTTGTGAGTTCCATCGTCATTAACAGGCTCTGAACCTTACAATTAACTGTCAGTTTTGCGTCGGATTCGAAAATCTAGACTCACAAGAGAACGACCATAAGGTGCCCGAGGCAGCACTAGACCCTTGGAGACAAATCGGCTGGAGGACGATGTATTGAATCTCGACGCGATTTGCGTGTTCCATCGTCATTAACAGGCTCTGAAAGTTACAATTAACTGTCAGTTTTGCGTCGGATTCGAAAATCTAGACTCACAGGAGAACGACCATAAGGTGCCCGAGGCAACAATACACCCTTGGAGACAGGTCGGCCGGAGGACGATGTATTGAATCGCGACGGGATTTGTGTGTTCCATCGTCATTAACAGGCTCTGAACGTTACAATTAACTATCAGTTTTGCGTCGGATTCGAAAATCTAGACTCACAGGAGATCGACCATAAGGTGCCCGAGGCAGCAATAGACCCTTGGAGACAGGTCGGCCGGAGGACGATGTATTGAATCGCGACGCAATTTGTGTGTTCCATTGTCATTAAGAGGCTCTGAACCTTACGATTAACTACCAGTTTTGCGTCGCATTCGAATATCTAGACTCACAGGAGAACGACAATAAGGTGCCCCAGGCAGCACTAGACCCTTGGAGACAAGTCGGCTGGAGGACGATGTATTGAATCGCGACGCGATTTGTGTGTTCCATTGTCATTTACAGGCTCTGAACGTTACAATTAACTGTCAGGTTTGCGTCGGATTCGAAAATCTAGACTCACAGGAGATCAACCATAAGGTGCCCGAGGCAGCAATAGACCCTTGGAGACAGGTCGGCCGGAGGACGATGTATTGAATCGCGACGCAATTTGTGTGTTCCATTGTCATTAAGAGGCTCTGAACCTTACAATTAACTGTCAGTTTTGCGTCGGATTCGAAAATCTAGACTCACAGAGGAACGACCATAAGGTACCCGAGGCAGCACTAGACCCTTGGAGACAAATCGGCTGGAGGACGATGTATTGAATCGCGACGCGATTTGTGTGTTCCATCGTCATTAACAGGCTCTGAACGTTACAATTAACTGTCAGGTTTGCGTCGGATTCGAAAATCTAGACTCACAGGAGATCGACCATAAGGTGCCCGAGGCAGCAATAGACCCTTGGACACAGGTCGGCCGGAGGACGATGTATTGAATCGCGGTGCAATTTGTGTGTTCCATCGTCATTAACAGGCTCTGAACGTTACAATTAATTATCAGTTTTGCGTCGGATTCGAAAATCTAGACTCACAGGAGAACGACCATAAGGTGCCCGAGGCAGCAATAGACGCTTGGAGACAGGTCGGCCGGAGGACGATGTATTGAATCGCGACGCAATTTGTGTGTTCCATTGTCATTAAGAGGCTCTGAACCTTACGATTAAGTGCCAGTTTTGCGTCGCATTCGAAAATCTAGACTCACAGGAGAACGACCATAAGGTGCCCGAGTCAGCACTAGACCCTTGGAGACAAGTCGGCTGGAGGACGATGTATTGAATCGCGACGCAATTTGTGTGTTCCATCGTCATTAACAGGCTCTGAACGTTACAATTAACTGTCAGTTTTGCGTCGGATTCGAAAATCTAGACTCACAGGAGATCGACCATAAGGTGCCCGAGGCAGCAATAGACCCTTGGAGACAGGTCGGCCGGAGGACGATGTATTGAATCGCGACGGGATTTGTGTGTTCCATCGTCATTAACAGGCTCTGAACGTTACAATTAACTGTCAGTTTTGCGTCGGATTCGAAAATCTAGACTCACAGGAGATCGACCATAAGGTGCCCGAGGCAGCAATAGACTCTTGAAGACAGGTCGGCCGGAGGACGATGTATTGAATCGCGACGCAATTTGTGAGTTCCATCGTCATTAACAGGCTCTGAACGTTACAATTAACTATCAGTTTTGCGTCGGATTCGAAAATCTAGACTCACAAGAGAACGACCATAAGGTGCCCGAGGCAGCACTAGACCCTTGGAGACAAATCGGCTGGAGGACGATGTATTGAATCTCGACGCGATTTGCGTGTTCCATCGTCATTAACAGGCTCTGAAAGTTACAATTAACTGTCAGTTTTGCGTCGGATTCGAAAATCTAGACTCACAGGAGAACGACCATAAGGTGCCCGAGGCAGCAATACACCCTTGGAGACAGGTCGGCCGGAGGACGATGTATTGAATCGCGACGGGATTTGTGTGTTCCATCGTCATTAACAGGCTCTGAACGTTACAATTAACTATCAGTTTTGCGTCGGATTCGAAAATCTAGACTCACAGGAGATCGACCATAAGGTGCCCGAGGCAGCAATAGACCCTTGGAGACAGGTCGGCCGGAGGACGATGTATTGAATCGCGACGCAATTTGTGTGTTCCATTGTCATTAAGAGGCTCTGAACCTTACGATTAACTACCAGTTTTGCGTCGCATTCGAATATCTAGACTCACAGGAGAACGACAATAAGGTGCCCCAGGCAGCACTAGACCCTTGGAGACAAGTTGGCTGGAGGACGATGTAATGAATCGCGACGCGATTTGTGTGTTCCATTGTCATTTACAGGCTCTGAACGTTACAATTAACTGTCAGGTTTGCGTCGGATTCGAAAATCTAGACTCACAGAAGATCAACCATAAGGTGCCCGAGGCAGCAATAGACCCTTGGAGACAGGTCGGCCGGAGGACGATGTATTGAATCGCGACGCAATTTGTGTGTTCCATTGTCATTAAGAGGCTCTGAACCTTACAATTAACTGTCAGTTTTGCGTCGGATTCGAAAATCTAGACTCACAGAGGAACGACCATAAGGTGCCCGAGGCAGCACTAGACCCTTGGAGACAAATCGGCTGGAGGACGATGTATTGAATCGCGACGCGATTTGTGTGTTCCATCGTCATTAACAGGCTCTGAACGTTACAATTAACTGTCAGGTTTGCGTCGGATTCGAAAATCTAGACTCACAGGAGATCGACCATAAGGTGCCCGAGGCAGCAATAGACCCTTGGACACAGGTCGGCCGGAGGACGATGTATTGAATCGCGACGCAATTTGTGTGTTCCATCGTCATTAACAGGCTCTGAACGTTACAATTAATTATCAGTTTTGCGTCGGATTCGAAAATCAAGACTCACAGGAGAACGACCATAAGGTGCCCGAGGCAGCAATAGACGCTTGGAGACAGGTCGGCCGGAGGACGATGTATTGAATCGCGACGCAATTTGTGTGTTCCATTGTCATTAAGAGGCTCTGAACCTTACGATTAAGTGCCAGTTTTGCGTCGCATTCGAAAATCTAGACTCACAGGAGAACGACAATAAGGTGCCCGAGGCAGCACTAGACCCTTGGAGACAAGTCAGCTGGAGGACGATGTATTGAATCGCGACGCAATTTGTGTGTTCCATCGTCATTAACAGGCTCTGAACGTTACAATTAACTGTCAGTTTTGCGTCGGATTCGAAAATCTAGACTCACAGGAGATCGACCATAAGGTGCCCGAGGCAGCAATAGACCCTTGGAGACAGGTCGGCCGGAGGACGATGTATTGAATCGCGACGGGATTTGTGTGTTCCATCGTCATTAACAGGCTCTGAACGTTACAATTAACTGTCAGTTTTGCGTCGGATTCGAAAATCTAGACTCACAGGAGATCGACCATAAGGTGCCCGAGGCAGCAATAGACTCTTGGAGACAGGTCGGCCGGAGGACGATGTATTGAATCGCGACGCAATTTGTGAGTTCCATCGTCATTAACAGGCTCTGAACCTTACAATTAACTGTCAGTTTTGCGTCGGATTCGAAAATCTAGACTCACAAGAGAACGACCATAAGGTGCCCGAGGCAGCACTAGCCCCTTGGAGACAAATCGGCTGGAGGACGATGTATTGAATCTAGACGCGATTTGCGTGTTCCATCGTCATTAACAGGCTCTGAAAGTTACAATTAACTGTCAGTTTTGCGTCGGATTCGAAAATCTAGACTCACAGGAGAACGACCATAAGGTGCCCGAGGCAGCAATACACCCTTGGAGACAGGTCGGCCGGAGGACGATGTATTGAATCGCGACGGGATTTGTGTGTTCCATCGTCATTAACAGGCTCTGAACGTTACAATTAACTATCAGTTTTGCGTCGGATTCGAAAATCTAGACTCACAGGAGATCGACCATAAGGTGCCCGAGGCAGCAATAGACCCTTGGAGACAGGTCGGCCGGAGGACGATGTATTGAATCGCGACGCAATTTGTGTGTTCCATTGTCATTAAGAGGCTCTGAACCTTACGATTAACTACCAGTTTTGCGTCGCATTCGAATATCTAGACTCACAGGAGAACGACAATAAGGTGCCCCAGGCAGCACTAGACCCTTGGAGACAGTTCGGCTGGAGGACGATGTATTGAATCGCGACGCGATTTGTGTGTTCCATTGTCATTTACAGGCTCTGAACGTTACAATTAACTGTCAGGTTTGCGTCGGATTCGAAAATCCAGTCTCACAGGAGATCGACCATAAGGTGCCCGAGGCAGCAATAGACGCTTGGAGACAGGTCGGCCGGAGGACGATGTATTGAATCGCGACGCAATTTGTGTGTTCCATTGTCATTAAGAGGCTCTGAACCTTACGATTAAGTGCCAGTTTTGCGTCGCATTCGAAAATCTAGACTCACAGGAGAACGACCATAAGGTGCCCGAGTCAGCACTAGACCCTTGGAGACAAGTCGGCTGGAAGACGATGTATTGAATCGCGACGCAATTTGTGTGTTCCATCGTCATTAACAGGCTCTGAACCTTACAATTAACTGTCAGTTTTGCGTCGGATTCGAAAATCTAGACTCACAGGAGAACGACCATACGGTGTCCGAGGCAGCACTAGACCCTTGGAGACAAGTCGGCTGGAGGACGATGAATTGAATCGCGACGGGATTTGTGTGTTCCATCGTCATTAACAGGCTCTGAACGTTACAATTAACTGTCAGTTTTGCGTCGGATTCGAAAATCTAGACTCACAGGAGATCGACCATAAGGTGCCCGAGGCAGCAATAGACTCTTGAAGACAGGTCGGCCGGAGGACGATGTATTGAATCGCGACGCAATTTGTGAGTTCCATCGTCATTAACAGGCTCTGAACCTTACAATTAACTGTCAGTTTTGCGTCGGATTCGAAAATCTAGACTCACAAGAGAACGACCATAAGGTGCCCGAGGCAGCACTAGACCCTTGGAGACAAATCGGCTGGAGGACGATGTATTGAATCTCGACGCGATTTGCGTGTTCCATCGTCATTAACAGGCTCTGAAAGTTACAATTAACTGTCAGGTTTGCGTCGGATTCGAAAATCTAGACTCACAGGAGATCAACCATAAGGTGCCCGAGGCAGCAATAGACCCTTGGAGACAGGTCGGCCGGAGGACGATGTATTGAATCGCGACGCAATTTGTGTGTTCCATTGTCATTAAGAGGCTCTGAACCTTACAATTAACTGTCAGTTTTGCGTCGGATTCGAAAATCTAGACTCACAGAGGAACGACCATAAGGTGCCCGAGGCAGCACTAGACCCTTGGAGACAAATCGGCTGGAGGACGATGTATTGAATCGCGACGCGATTTGTGTGTTCCATCGTCATTAACAGGCTCTGAACGTTACAATTAACTGTCAGGTTTGCGTCGGATTCGAAAATCTAGACTCACAGGAGATCGACCATAAGGTGCCCGAGGCAGCAATAGACCCTTGGACACAGGTCGGCCGGAGGACGATGTATTGAATCGCGATGCAATTTGTGTGTTCCATCGTCATTAACAGGCTCTGAACGTTACAATTAATTATCAGTTTTGCGTCGGATTCGAAAATCTAGACTCACAGGAGAACGACCATAAGGTGCCCGAGGCAGCAATAGACGCTTGGAGACAGGTCGGCCGGAGGACGATGTATTGAATCGCGACGCAATTTGTGTGTTCCATTGTCATTAAGAGGCTCTGAACCTTACGATTAAGTGCCAGTTTTGCGTCGCATTCGAAAATCTAGACTCACAGGAGAACGACCATAAGGTGCCCGAGTCAGCACTAGACCCTTGGAGACAAGTCGGCTGGAGGACGATGTATTGAATCGCGACGCAATTTGTGTGTTCCATCGTCATTAACAGGCTCTGAACCTTACAATTAACTGTCAGTTTTGCGTCGGATTCGAAAATCTAGACTCACAGGAGATCGACCATAAGGTGCCCGAGGCAGCAATAGACCCTTGGAGACAGGTCGGCCGGAGGACGATGTATTGAATCGCGACGGGATTTGTGTGTTCCATCGTCATTAACAGGCTCTGAACGTTACAATTAACTGTCAGTTTTGCGTCGGATTCGAAAATCTAGACTCACAGGAGATCGACCATAAGGTGCCCGAGGCAGCAATAGACCCTTGGAGACAGGACGGCCGGAGGACGGTGTATTGAATCGCGACGCAATTTGTGTATTCCATTGTCATTAAGAGGCTCTGAAACTTACGATTAACTGCCAGTTTTGCGTCGCATTCGAAAATCTAGACCCACAGGAGAACGACAATAAGGTGCCCGAGGCAGCACTAGACCCTTGGAGACAAGTCGGCTGGAGGACGATGTATTGAATCGCGACGCGATTTGTGTGTTCCATTGTCATTTACAGGCTCTGAACGTTACAATTAACTGTCAGGTTTGCGTCGGATTCGAAAATCTAGACTCACAGGAGATCGACCATAAGGTGCCCGAGGCAGCAATAGACCCTTGGAGGCAAATCGGCTGGAGGACGATGTATTGAATCGCGACGCGATTTGTGTGTTCCATCGTCATTAACAGGCTCTGAACGTTACAATTAACTGTCAGTTTTGTGTCGGATTGGAAAATCTAGACTCACAGGAGAACGACCATAAGGTGCCCGAGGCAGCAATAGACGCTTGGAGACAGGTCGGCCGGAGGACGATGTATTAAATCGCGACGCAATTTCTGTGTTCCATCGTCAATAACAGGCTCTGAACCTCACAATTAACTGTCAGTTTTGCGTCGGATTCGAAAATCTAGACTCACAGGAGATCGACCATAAGGTGCCCGAGGCAGCAATAGACCCTTCGAGACAGGTCGGCCGGAGGACGATGTATGGAATCACGACGGGATTTGTGTGTTCCATCGTCATTAACAGGCTCTGAACGTTACAATTAACTGTCAGTTTTGCGTCGGATTCGAAAATCTAGACTCACAGGAGATCGACCATAAGGTGCCCGAGGCAGCAGTAGACTCTTGGAGACAGGTCGGCCGGAGGACGATGTATTGTATCGCGAAGCAATTTGTGTGTTCCATCGTCATTAACAGGCTCTGAACCTTACAATTAACTGTCAGTTTTGCGTCGGATTCGAAAATCTAGACTCACAGGAGAACGACCATAAGGTGCCCGAGGCAGCAATAGACCCTTGGAGACAGGTCGGCCGGAGGACGATGTATTGAATCGCGACGCAATTTGTGTGTTCCATTGTCATTAAGAGGCTCTGAACCTTACGATTAACTGCTAGTTTTGCGTCGCATTCGAAAATCTAGACTCACAGGAGAACGACAATAAGGTGCCCGAGGCAGCACTAGACCCTTGGAGACAAGTCGGCTGGAGGACGATGTATTGAATCGCGACGCGATTTGTGTGTTCCATTGTCATTTACAGGCTCTGAACGTTACAATTAACTGTCAGGTTTGCGTCGGATTCGAAAATCTAGACTCACAGGAGATCGACCATAAGGTACCCGAGGCAGCAATAGACCCTTGGAGACACGTCTGCCGGAGGACGATGTATTGAATCGCGACGCAATTTGTGTGTTCCATTGTCATTAAGAGGCTCTGAACCTTACAATTAACTGTCAGTTTTGCGTCGGATTCGAAAATCTAGACTCACAGAGGAACGACCATAAGGTGCCCGAGGCAGCACTAGACCCTTGGAGACAAATCGGCTGGAGGACGATGTATTGAATCGCGACGCGATTTGTGTGTTCCATCGTCATTAACAGGCTCTGAAAGTTACAATTAACTGTCAGTTTTGCGTCGGATTCGAAAATCTAGACTCACAGGAGATCGACCATAAGGTGCCCGAGGCAGCAATAGACTCTTGGAGACAGCTCGGCCGGAGGACGATGTATTGAATCGCGACGCAATTTGTGTGTTCCATCGTCATTAACAGGCTCTGAACCTTACAATTAACTGTCAGTTTTGCGTCGGATTCGAAAATCTAGACTCACAAGAGAACGACCATAAGGTGCCCGGGGCAGCACTAGACCCTTGGAGACAAGTCGGCTGGAGGACGATGTATTGAATCGCGACGCGATTTGTGTGTTCCATCGTCATTAACAGGCTCTGAACGTTACAATCAACTGTCAGTTTTGCGTCGGATTCGAAAATCTAGACTCACAGGAGAACGACCATAAGGTGCCCGAGGCAGCAATAGACCCTTGGAGACAGGTCGGCCGGAGGACGATGTATTGAATCGCGACGCAATTTGTGTGATCCATCGTCATTAACAGGCTCTGAACGTTGCAATTAACTGTCAGTTTTGCGTCGGATTCGAAAATCTAGACTCACAGGAGATCGACCATAAGGTGCCCGAGGGAGCAATAGACCCTTGGAGACAGGTCGGCCGGAGGACGATGTATTGAATCGCGACGCAATTTGTGTGTTCCATCGTCATGAACAGGCTCTGAACCCTACAATTAACTGTCAGTTTTGCGTCGGATTCGAAAATCTAGAGTCACAGGAGATCGACCATAAGGTGCCCGAGGCAGCAATAGACCCTTGGAGACAGGACGGCCGGAGGACGATGTATTGAATCGCGACGCGATTTGTGTGTTCCATCGTCATTAACAGGCTCTGAACCTTACAATTAACTGTCAGTTTTGCGTCGGATTCGAAAATCTAGACTCACAGGAGATCGACCATAAGGTGCCCGAGGCAGCAATAGACCCTTGGAGACAGGTCGGCCGGAGGACGATGTATTGAATCGCGACGCAATTTGTGTGTTCCATTGTCATTAAGAGGCT
The DNA here is from genome assembly GCF_023898315.1 of Schistocerca nitens. NCBI lineage: Eukaryota > Metazoa > Arthropoda > Insecta > Orthoptera > Acrididae > Schistocerca > Schistocerca nitens. The sequence goes on along the minus strand of NC_064615.1, from coordinate 1,195,826,870 downwards.
CTGAACCTTACGATTAACTGCCAGTTTTGCGTCGCATTCGAAAATCTAGACTCACAGGAGAACGACAATAAGGTGCCCGAGGCAGCACTAAACCCTTGGAGACAAGTCGGCTGGAGGACGATGTATTGAATCGCGACGCGATTTGTGTGTTCCATTGTCATTTACAGGCTCTGAACGTTACAATTAACTGTCAGGTTTGCGTCGGATTCGAAAATCTAGACTCACAGGAGATCGACCATAAGGTGCCCGAGGCAGCAATAGACCCTTGGAGACATGTCGGCCGGAGGACGATGTATTGAATCGCGACGCAATTTGTGTGTTCCATTGTCATTAAGAGGCTCTGAACCTTACAATTAACTGTCAGTTTTGCGTGGGATTCGAAAATCTAGACTCACAGAGGAACGACCATAAGGTGCCCGAGGCAGAACTAGACGCTTGGAGACAAATCGGCTGGAGGACGATGTATTGAATCGCGACGCGATTTGTGTGTTCCATCGTCATTAACAGGCTCTGAACGTTACAATTAACTGTCAGTTTTGCGTCGGATTCGAAAATCTAGACTCACAGGAGAACGACCATAAGGTGCCGGAGGCTGCAATAGACCCTTGGAGACAGGTCGGCCGGAGGACGATGTATTGAATCGCGACGCAATTTGTGTGTTCCATCGTCATTAACAGGCTCTGAACCTTACAATTAACTGTCAGTTTTGCGTCGGATTCGAAAATCTAGACTCACAGGAGATCGACCATAAGGTGCCCGAGGCAGCAATAGACCCTTGGAGACAGGTCGGCCGGAGGACGATGTATTGAATCGCGACGGGATTTGTGTGTTCCATCGTCATTAACAGGCTCTGAACGTTACAATTAACTGTCAGTTTTGCGTCCGATTCGAAAATCTGGACTCACAGGAGATCGACCATAAGGTGCCCGAGGCAGCAATAGACTCTTGAAGACAGGTCGGCCGGAGGACGATGTATTGAATCGCGACGCAATTTGTGAGTTCCATCGTCATTAACAGGCTCTGAACCTTACAATTAACTGTCAGTTTTGCGTCGGATTCGAAAATCTAGACTCACAAGAGAACGACCATAAGGTGCCCGAGGCAGCACTAGACCCTTGGAGACAAATCGGCTGGAGGACGATGTGTTGAATCTCGACGCGATTTGCGTGTGCCATCGTCATTAACAGGCTCTGAAAGTTACAATTAACTGTCAGTTTTGCGTCGGATTCGAAAATCTAGACTCACAGGAGATCGACCATAAGGTGCCCGAGGCAGCAATACACCCTTGGAGACAGGTCGGCCGGAGGACGATGTATTGAATCGCGACGGGATTTGTGTGTTCCATCGTCATTAACAGGCTCTGAACGTTACAATTAACTATCAGTTTTGCGTCGGATTCGAAAATCTAGACTCACAGGAGATCGACCATAAGGTGCCCGAGGCAGCAATAGACCCTTGGAGACAGGTCGGCCGGAGGACGATGTATTGAATCGCGACGCAATTTGTGTGTTCCATTGTCATTAACAGGCTCTGAACGTTACAATTAACTGTCAGTTTTGCGTCGGATTCGAAAATCTAGACTCACAGGAGAACGACAATAAGGTGCCCCAGGCAGCACTAGACCCTTGGAGACAAGTCGGCTGGAGGACGATGTATTGAATCGCGACGCGATTTGTGTGTTCCATTGTCATTTACAGGCTCTGAACGTTACAATAAACTGTCAGGTTTGCGTCGGATTCGAAAATCTAGACTCACAGGAGATCAACCATAAGGTGCCCGAGGCAGCAATAGACCCTTGGAGACAGGTCGGCCGGAGGACGATGTATTGAATCGCGACGCAATTTGTGTGTTCCATTGTCATTAAGAGGCTCTGAACCTTACAATTAACTGTCAGTTTTGCGTCGGATTCGAAAATCTAGACTCACAGAGGAACGACCATAAGGTGCCCGAGGCAGCACTAGACCCTTGGAGACAAATCGGCTGGAGGACGATGTATTGAATCGCGACGCGATTTGTGTGTTCCATCGTCATTAACAGGCTCTGAACGTTACAATTAACTGTCAGTTTTCGTCGGATTCGAAAATCTAGACTCACAGGAGAACGACCATAAGGTGCCCGAGGCAGCAATAGACCCTTGGAGACAGGTCGGCCGGAGGACGATATATTGAATCACGACGCAATTTGTGTGTTCCATCGTCATTAACAGGCTCTGAACGTTACAATTAACTGTCAGTTTTGCGTCGGATTCGAAAATCTAGACTCACAGGAGATCGACCATAAGTTGCCCGAGGCAGCAATACACCCTTGGAGACAGGTCGGCCGGAGGACGATGAATTGAATCGCGACGGGATTTGTGTGTTCCATCGTCATTAACAGGCTCTGAACGTTACAATTAACTGTCAGTTTTGCGTCGGATTCGAAAATCTAGACTCACAGGAGATCGACCATAAGGTGCCCGAGGCAGCAATAGACCCTTGGAGACAGGTCGGCCGGAGGACGATGTATTGAATCGCGACGCAATTTGTGTATTCCATTGTCATTAAGAGGCTCTGAAACTTACGATTAACTGCCAGTTTTGCGTCGCATTCGAAAATCTAGACCCACAGGAGAACGACAATAAGGTGCCCGAGGCAGCACTAGACCCATGGAGACAAGTCGGCTGGAGGACGATGTATTGAATCGCGACGCGATTTGTGTGTTCCATTGTCATTTACAGGCTCTGAACGTTACAATTAACTGTCAGGTTTGCGTCGGATTCGAAAATCTAGACTCACAGGAGATCGACCATAAGGTGCCCGAGGCAGCAATAGACCCTTGGAGACAGGTCGGCCGGAGGACGATGTATTGAATCGCGACGCAATTTGTGTGTTCCATTGTCATTAACAGGCTCTGAACCTTACAATTAACTGTCAGTTTTGCGTCGGATTCGAAAATCTAGACTCACAGAGGAACGACCATAACCTGCCCGAGGCAGCACTAGACCCTTGGAGACGAATCGGCTGGAGGACGATGTATTGAATCGCGACGCGATTTGTGTGTTCCATCGTCATTAACAGGCTCTGAACGTTACAATTAACTGTCAGTTTTGCGTCGGATTGGAAAATCTAGACTCACAGGAGATCGACCATAAGGTGCCCGAGGCAGCAATAGACTCTTGGAGACAGCTCGGCCGGAGGACGATGTATTGAATCGCGACGCAATTTGTGTGTTCCATCGTCATTAACAGGCTCTGAACCTTACAATTAACTGTCAGTTTTGCGTCGGATTCGAAAATCTAGACTCACAAGAGAACGACCATAAGGTGCCCGAGGCAGCACTAGACCCTTGGAGACAAGTCGGCTGGAGGACGATGTATTGGATCGCGACGCGATTTGTGTGTTCCATCGTCATTAACAGGCTCTGAACGTTACAATCAACTGTCAGTTTTGCGTCGGATTCGAAAATCTAGACTCACAGGAGAACGACCATAAGGTGCCCGAGGGAGCAATAGACCCTTGGAGACAGGTCGGCCGGAGGACGATGTATTGAATCGCGACGCAATTTGTGTGTTCCATCGTCATGAACAGGCTCTGAACCATACAATTAACTGTCAGTTTTGCGTCGGATTCGAAAATCTAGAGTCACAGGAGATCGACCATAAGGTGCCCGAGGCAGCAATAGACCCTTGGAGACAGGACGGCCGGAGGACGATGTATTGAATCGCGACGCGATTTGTGTGTTCCATCGTCATTAACAGGCTCTGAACCTTACAATTAACTGTCAGTTTTGCGTCGGATTCGAAAATCTAGACTCACAGGAGATCGACCATAAGGTGCCCGAGGCAGCAATAGACCCTTGGAGACAGGTCGGCCGGAGGACGATGTATTGAATCGCGACGCAATTTGTGTGTTCCATCGTCATTAACAGGCTCTGAACGTTACAATTAACTGTCAGTTTTGCGTCGGATTCGAAAATCTAGACTCACAGAGGAACGACGATAAGGTGCCCGAGGCAGCACTAGACCCTTGGAGACAAATCGGCTGGAGGACGATGTATTGAATCGCGACGCGATTTGTGTGTTCCATCGTCATTAACAGGCTCTGAACGTTACAATTAACTGTCAGTTTTCGTAGGATTCGAAAATCTAGACTCACAGGAGAACGACCATAAGGTGCCCGAGGCAGCAATAGACCCTTGGAGACAGGTCGGCCGGAGGACGATATATTGAATCACGACGCAATTTGTGTGTTCCATCGTCATTAACAGGCTCTGAACGTTACAATTAACTGTCAGTTTTGCGTCGGATTCGAAAATCTAGACTCACAGGAGATCGACCATAAGTTGCCCGAGGCAGCAATACACCCTTGGAGACAGGTCGGCCGGAGGACGATGTATTGAATCGCGACGGGATTTGTGTGTTCCATCGTCATTAACAGGCTCTGAACGTTACAATTAACTGTCAGTTTTGCGTCGGATTCGAAAATCTAGACTCACAGGAGATCGACCATAAGGTGCCCGAGGCAGCAATAGACCCTTGGAGACAGGTCGGCCGGAGGACGATGTATTGAATCGCGACGCAATTTGTGTATTCCATTGTCATTAAGAGGCTCTGAAACTTACGATTAACTGCCAGTTTTGCGTCGCATTCGAAAATCTAGACCCACAGGAGAACGACAATAAGGTGCCCGAGGCAGCACTAGACCCTTGGAGACAAGTCGGCTGGAGGACGATGTATTGAATCGCGACGCGATTTGTGTGTTCCATTGTCATTTACAGGCTCTGAACGTTACAATTAACTGTCAGGTTTGCGTCGGATTCGAAAATCTAGACTCACAGGAGATCGACCATAAGGTGCCCGAGGCAGCAATAGACCCTTGGAGACAGGTCGGCCGGAGGACGATGTATTGAATCGCGACGCAATTTGTGTGTTCCATTGTCATTAACAGGCTCTGAACCTTACAATTAACTGTCAGTTTTGCGTCGGAATCGAAAATCTAGACTCACAGAGGAACGACCATAACCTGCCCGAGGCAGCACTAGACCCTTGGAGACGAATCGGCTGGAGGACGATGTATTGAATCGCGACGCGATTTGTGTGTTCCATCGTCATTAACAGGCTCTGAACGTTACAATTAACTGTCAGTTTTGCGTCGGATTGGAAAATCTAGACTCACAGGAGATCGACCATAAGGTGCCCGAGGCAGCAATAGACTCTTGGAGACAGCTCGGCCGGAGGACGATGTATTGAATCGCGACGCAATTTGTGTGTTCCATCGTCATTAACAGGCTCTGAACCTTACAATTAACTGTCAGTTTTGCGTCGGATTCGAAAATCTAGACTCACAAGAGAACGACCATAAGGTGCCCGAGGCAGCACTAGACCCTTGGAGACAAGTCGGCTGGAGGACGATGTATTGGATCGCGACGCGATTTGTGTGTTCCATCGTCATTAACAGGCTCTGAACGTTACAATCAACTGTCAGTTTTGCGTCGGATTCGAAAATCTAGACTCACAGGAGAACGACCATAAGGTGCCCGAGGGAGCAATAGACCCTTGGAGACAGGTCGGCCGGAGGACGATGTATTGAATCGCGACGCAATTTGTGTGTTCCATCGTCATGAACAGGCTCTGAACCCTACAATTAACTGTCAGTTTTGCGTCGGATTCGAAAATCTAGAGTCACAGGAGATCGACCATAAGGTGCCCGAGGCAGCAATAGACCCTTGGACTCAGGACGGCCGGAGGACGATGTATTGAATCGCGACGCGATTTGTGTGTTCCATCGTCATTAACAGGCTCTGAACCTTACAATTAACTGTCATTTTTGCGTCGGATTCGAAAATCTAGACTCACAGGAGATCGACCATAAGGTGCCCGAGGCAGCAATAGACCCTTGGAGACAGGTCGGCCGGAGGACGATGTATTGAATCGCGACGCAATATGTGTGTTCCATTGTCATTAACAGGCTCTGAACGTTACAATTAACTGTCAGTTTTGCGTCGGATTCGAAAATCTAGACTCACAGGAGAACGACAATAAGGTGCCCCAGGCAGCACTAGACCCTTGGAGACAAGTCGGCTGGAGGACGATGTATTGAATCGCGACGCGATTTGTGTGTTCCATTGTCATTTACAGGCTCTGAACGTTACAATAAACTGTCAGGTTTGCGTCGGATTCGAAAATCTAGACTCACAGGAGATCAACCATAAGGTGCCCGAGGCAGCAATAGACCCTTGGAGACAGGTCGGCCGAAGGACGATGTATTGAATCGCGACGCAATTTGTGTGTTCCATTGTCATTAAGAGGCTCTGAACCTTACAATTAACTGTCAGTTTTGCGTCGGATTCGAAAATCTAGACTCACAGAGGAACGACCATAAGGTGCCCGAGGCAGCACTAGACCCTTGGAGACAAATCGGCTGGAGGACGATGTATTGAATCGCGACGCGATTTGTGTGTTCCATCGTCATTAACAGGCTCTGAACGTTACAATTAACTGTCAGTTTTCGTAGGATTCGAAAATCTAGACTCACAGGAGAACGACCATAAGGTGCCCGAGGCAGCAATAGACCCTTGGAGACAGGTCGGCCGGAGGACGATATATTGAATCACGACGCAATTTGTGTGTTCCATCGTCATTAACAGGCTCTGAACGTTACAATTAACTGTCAGTTTTGCGTCGGATTCGAAAATCTAGACTCACAGGAGATCGACCATAAGTTGCCCGAGGCAGCAATACACCCTTGGAGACAGGTCGGCCGGAGGACGATGTATTGAATCGCGACGGGATTTGTGTGTTCCATCGTCATTAACAGGCTCTGAACGTTACAATTAACTGTCAGTTTTGCGTCGGATTCGAAAATCTAGACTCACAGGAGATCGACCATAAGGTGCCCGAGGCAGCAATAGACCCTTGGAGACAGGTCGGCCGGAGGACGATGTATTGAATCGCGACGCAATTTGTGTATTCCATTGTCATTAAGAGGCTCTTAAACTTACGATTAACTGCCAGTTTTGCGTCGATTCGAAAATCTAGACCCACAGGAGAACGACAATAAGGTGCCCGGGGCAGCACTAGACCCTTGGAGACAAGTCGGCTGGAGGACGATGTATTGAATCGCGACGCGATTTGTGTGTTCCATTGTCATTTACAGGCTCTGAACGTTACAATTAACTGTCAGGTTTGCGTCGGATTCGAAAATCTAGACTCACAGGAGATCGACCATAAGGTGCCCGAGGCAGCAATAGACCCTTGGAGACAGGTCGGCCGGAGGACGATGTATTGAATCGCGACGCAATTTGTGTGTTCCATTGTCATTAACAGACTCTGAACCTTACAATTAACTGTCAGTTTTGCGTCGGATTCGAAAATCTAGAGTCACAGGAGATCGACCATAAGGTGCCCGAGGCAGCAATAGACCCTTGGAGACAGGACGGCCGGAGGACGATGTATTGAATCGCGACGCGATTTGTGTGTTCCATCGTCATTAACAGGCTCTGAACCTTACAATTAACTGTCAGTTTTGCGTCGGATTCGAAAATCTAGACTCACAGGAGATCGACCATAAGGTGCCCGAGGCAGCAATAGACCCTTGGAGACAGGTCGGCCGGAGGACGATGTATTGAATCGCGACGCAATTTGTGTGTTCCATTGTCATTAACAGGCTCTGAACGTTACAATTAACTGTCAGTTTTGCGTCGGATTCGAAAATCTAGACTCACAGAGGAACGACCATAAGGTGCCCGAGGCAGCACTAGACCCTTGGAGACAAATCGGCTGGAGGACGATGTATTGAATCGCGACGCGATTTGTGTGTTCCATCGTCATTAACAGGCTCTGAACGTTACAATTAACTGTCAGTTTTCGTAGGATTCGAAAATCTAGACTCACAGGAGAACGACCATAAGGTGCCCGAGGCAGCAATAGACCCTTGGAGACAGGTCGGCCGGAGGACGATATATTGAATCACGACGCAATTTGTGTGTTCCATCGTCATTAACAGGCTCTGAACGTTACAATTAACTGTCAGTTTTGCGTCGGATTCGAAAATCTAGACTCACAGGAGATCGACCATAAGTTGCCCGAGGCAGCAATACACCCTTGGAGACAGGTCGGCCGGAGGACGATGTATTGAATCGCGACGGGATTTGTGTGTTCCATCGTCATTAACAGGCTCTGAACGTTACAATTAACTGTCAGTTTTGCGTCGGATTCGAAAATCTAGACTCACAGGAGATCGACCATAAGGTGCCCGAGGCAGCAATAGACCCTTGGAGACAGGTCGGCCGGAGGACGATGTATTGAATCGCGACGCAATTTGTGTATTCCATTGTCATTAAGAGGCTCTGAAACTTACGATTAACTGCCAGTTTTGCGTCGCATTCGAAAATCTAGACCCACAGGAGAACGACAATAAGGTGCCCGAGGCAGCACTAGACCCTTGGAGACAAGTCGGCTGGAGGACGATGTATTGAATCGCGACGCGATTTGTGTGTTCCATTGTCATTTACAGGCTCTGAACGTTACAATTAACTGTCAGGTTTGCGTCGGATTCGAAAATCTAGACTCACAGGAGATCGACCATAAGGTGCCCGAGGCAGCAATAGACCCTTGGAGACAGGTCGGCCGGAGGACGATGTATTGAATCGCGACGCAATTTGTGTGTTCCATTGTCATTAACAGGCTCTGAACCTTACAATTAACTGTCAGTTTTGCGTCGGATTCGAAAATCTAGACTCACAGAGGAACGACCATAACCTGCCCGAGGCAGCACTAGACCCTTGGAGACGAATCGGCTGGAGGACGATGTATTGAATCGCGACGCGATTTGTGTGTTCCATCGTCATTAACAGGCTCTGAACGTTACAATTAACTGTCAGTTTTGCGTCGGATTGGAAAATCTAGACTCACAGGAGATCGACCATAAGGTGCCCGAGGCAGCAATAGACTCTTGGAGACAGCTCGGCCGGAGGACGATGTATTGAATCGCGACGCAATTTGTGTGTTCCATCGTCATTAACAGGCTCTGAACCTTACAATTAACTGTCAGTTTTGCGTCGGATTCGAAAATCTAGTCTCACAAGAGAACGACCATAAGGTGCCCGAGGCAGCACTAGACCCTTGGAGACAAGTCGGCTGGAGGACGATGTATTGGATCGCGACGCGATTTGTGTGTTCCATCGTCATTAACAGGCTCTGAACGTTACAATCAACTGTCAGTTTTGCGTCGGATTCGAAAATCTAGACTCACAGGAGAACGACCATAAGGTGCCCGAGGGAGCAATAGACCCTTGGAGACAGGTCGGCCGGAGGACGATGTATTGAATCGCGACGCAATTTGTGTGTTCCATCGTCATGAACAGGCTCTGAACCCTACAATTAACTGTCAGTTTTGCGTCGGATTCGAAAATCTAGAGTCACAGGAGATCGACCATAAGGTGCCCGAGGCAGCAATAGACCCTTGGAGACAGGACGGCCGGAGGACGATGTATTGAATCGCGACGCGATTTGTGTGTTCCATCGTCATTAACAGGCTCTGAACCTTACAATTAACTGTCAGTTTTGCGTCGGATTCGAAAATCTAGACTCACAGGAGATCGACCATAAGGTGCCCGAGGCAGCAATAGACCCTTGGAGACAGGTCGGCCGGAGGACGATGTATTGAATCGCGACGCAATATGTGTGTTCCATTGTCATTAACAGGCTCTGAACGTTACAATTAACTGTCAGTTTTGCGTCGGATTCGAAAATCTAGACTCACAGGAGAACGACAATAAGGTGCCCCAGGCAGCACTAGACCCTTGGAGACAAGTCGGCTGGAGGACGATGTATTGAATCGCGACGCGATTTGTGTGTTCCATTGTCATTTACAGGCTCTGAACGTTACAATAAACTGTCAGGTTTGCGTCGGATTCGAAAATCTAGACTCACAGGAGATCAACCATAAGGTGCCCGAGGCAGCAATAGACCCTTGGAGACAGGTCGGCCGAAGGACGATGTATTGAATCGCGACGCAATTTGTGTGTTCCATTGTCATTAAGAGGCTCTGAACCTTACAATTAACTGTCAGTTTTGCGTCGGATTCGAAAATCTAGACTCACAGAGGAACGACCATAAGGTGCCCGAGGCAGCACTAGACCCTTGGAGACAAATCGGCTGGAGGACGATGTATTGAATCGCGACGCGATTTGTGTGTTCCATCGTCATTAACAGGCTCTGAACGTTACAATTAACTGTCAGTTTTCGTAGGATTCGAAAATCTAGACTCACAGGAGAACGACCATAAGGTGCCCGAGGCAGCAATAGACTCTTGGAGACAGCTCGGCCGGAGGACGATGTATTGAATCGCGACGCAATTTGTGTGTTCCATCGTCATTAACAGGCTCTGAACCTTACAATTAACTGTCAGTTTTGCGTCGGATTCGAAAATCTAGACTCACAAGAGAACGACCATAAGGTGCCCGAGGCAGCACTAGACCCTTGGAGACAAGTCGGCTGGAGGACGATGTATTGGATCGCGACGCGATTTGTGTGTTCCATCGTCATTAACAGGCTCTGAACGTTACAATCAACTGTCTGTTTTGCGTCGGATTCGAAAATCTAGACTCACAGGAGAACGACCATAAGGTGCCCGAGGGAGCAATAGACCCTTGGAGACAGGTCGGCCGGAGGACGATGTATTGAATCGCGACGCAATTTGTGTGTTCCATCGTCATGAACAGGCTCTGAACCCTACAATTAACTGTCAGTTTTGCGTCGGATTCGAAAATCTAGAGTCACAGGAGATCGACCATAAGGTGCCCGAGGCAGCAATAGACCCTTGGAGACAGGACGGCCGGAGGACGATGTATTGAATCGCGACGCGATTTGTGTGTTCCATCGTCATTAACAGGCTCTGAACCTTACAATTAACTGTCAGTTTTGCGTCGGATTCGAAAATCTAGACTCACAGGAGATCAAGCATAAGGTGCCCGAGGCAGCAATAGACCCTTGGAGACAGGTCGGCCGGAGGACGATGTATTGAATCGCGACGCAATTTGTGTGTTCCATTGTCATTAAGAGGCTCTGAACCTTACGATTAACTGCCAGTTTTGCGTCGCATTCGAAAATCTAGACTCACAGGAGAACGACAATAAGGTGCCCGAGGCAGCACTAAACCCTTGGAGACAAGTCGGCTGGAGGACGATGTATTGAATCGCGACGCGATTTGTGTGTTCCATTGTCATTTACAGGCTCTGAACGTTACAATTAACTGTCAGGTTTGCGTCGGATTCGAAAATCTAGACTCACAGGAGATCGACCATAAGGTGCCCGAGGCAGCAATAGACCCTTGGAGACATGTCGGCCGGAGGACGATGTATTGAATCGCGACGCAATTTGTGTGTTCCATTGTCATTAAGAGGCTCTGAACCTTACAATTAACTGTCAGTTTTGCTTCGCATTCGAAAATCTAGACTCACAGAGGAACGACCATAAGGTGCCCGAGGCATGCACTAGACGCTTGGAGACAAATCGGCTGGAGGACGATGTATTGAATCGCGACGCGATTTGTGTGTTCCATCGTCATTAACAGGCTCTGAACGTTACAATTAACTGTCAGTTTTCCGTCGGATTCGAAAATCTAGACTCACAGGAGAACGACCATAAGGTGCCCGAGGCTGCAATAGACCCTTGGAGACAGGTCGGCCGGAGGACGATGTATTGAATCGCGACGCAATGTGTGTGTTCCATCGTCATTAACAGGCTCTGAACCTTACAATTAACTGTCAGTTTTGCGTCGGATTCGAAAATCTAGACTCACAGGAGATCGACCATAAGGTGCCCGAGGCAGCAATAGACCCTTGGAGACAGGTCGGCCGGAGGACGATGTATTGAATCGCGACGGGATTTGTGTGTTCCATCGTCATTAACAGGCTCTGAACGTTACAATTAACTGTCAGTTTTGCGTCGGATTCGAAAATCTGGACTCACAGGAGATCGACCATAAGGTGCCCGAGGCAGCAATAGACTCTTGAAGACAGGTCGGCCGGAGGACGATGTATTGAATCGCGACGCAATTTGTGAGTTCCATCGTCATTAACAGGCTCTGAACCTTACAATTAACTTTCAGTTTTGCGTCGGATTCGAAAATCTAGACTCACAACAGAACGACCATAAGGTGCCCGAGGCAGCACTAAACCCTTGGAGACAAATCGGCTGGAGGACGATGTGTTGAATCTCGACGCGATTTGCGTGTTCCATCGTTATTAACAGGCTCTGAAAGTTACAATTAACTGTCAGTTTTGCGTCGGATTCGAAAATCTAGACTCACAGGAGATCGACCATAAGGTGCCCGAGGCAGCAATACACCCTTGGAGACAGGTCGGCCGGAGGACGATGTATTGAATCGCGACGGGATTTGTGTGTTCCATCGTCATTAACAGGCTCTGAACGTTACAATTAACTATCAGTTTTGCGTCGGATTCGAAAATCTAGACTCACAGGAGATCGACCATAAGGTGCCCGAGGCAGCAATAGACCCTTGGAGACAGGTCGGCCGGAGGACGATGTATTGAATCGCGACGCGATTTGTGTGTTCCATTGTCATTAAGAGGCTCTGAACCTTACGATTAACTACCAGTTTTGCGTCGCATTCGAATATCTAGACTCACAGGAGAACGACAATAAGGTGCCCCAGGCAGCACTAGACCCTTGGAGACAAGTCGGCTGGAGGACGATGTATTGAATCGCGACGCGATTTGTGTGTTCCATTGTCATTTACAGGCTCTGAACGTTACAATTAACTGTCAGGTTTGCGTCGGATTCGAAAATCTAGACTCACAGGAGATCAACCATAAGGTGCCCGAGGCAGCAATAGACCCTTGGAGACAGGTCGGCCGGAGGACGATGTATTGAATCGCGACGCAATTTGTGTGTTCCATTGTCATTAAGAGGCTCTGAACCTTACAATTAACTGTCAGTTTTGCGTCGGATTCGAAAATCTAGACTCACAGAGGAACGACCATAAGGTGCCCGAGGCAGCACTAGACCCTTGGAGACAAATCGGCTGGAGGACGATGTATTGAATCGCGACGCGATTTGTGTGTTCCATCGTCATTAACAGGCTCTGAACGTTACAATTAACTGTCAGTTTTGCGTCGGATTCGTAAATCTAGACTCACAGGAGAACGACCATAAGGTGCCCGAGGCAGCAATAGACCCTTGGAGACAGGTCGGCCGGAGGACGATATATTGAATCACGACGCAATTTGTGTGTTCCATCGTCATTAACAGGCTCTGAACGTTACAATTAACTGTCAGTTTTGCGTCGGATTCGAAAATCTAGACTCACAGGAGATCGACCATAAGTTGCCCGAGGCAGCAATACACCCTTGGAGACAGGTCGGCCGGAGGACGATGTATTGAATCGCGACGCAATTTGTGTATTCCATTGTCATTAAGAGGCTCTGAAACTTACGATTAACTGCCAGTTTTGCGTCGGATTCGAAAATCTAGACCCACAGGAGAACGACAATAAGGTGCCCGAGGCAGCACTAGACCCTTGGAGACAAGTCGGCTGGAGGACGATGTATTGAATCGCGACGCGATTTGTGTGTTCCATTGTCATTTACAGGCTCTGAACGTTACAATTAACTGTCAGGTTTGCGTCGGATTCGAAAATCTAGACTCACAGGAGATCGACCATAAGGTGCCCGAGGCAGCAATAGACCCTTGGAGACAGGTCGGCCGGAGGACGATGTATTGAATCGCGACGCAATTTGTGTGTTCCATTGTCATTAACAGGCTCTGAACCTTACAATTAACTGTCAGTTTTGCGTCGGATTCGAAAATCTAGACTCACAGAGGAACGACCATAACCTGCCCGAGGCAGCACTAGACCCTTGGAGACGAATCGGCTGGAGGACGATGTATTGAATCGCGACGCGATTTGTGTGTTCCATCGTCATTAACAGGCTCTGAACGTTACAATTAACTGTCAGTTTTGCGTCGGATTGGAAAATCTAGACTCACAGGAGAACGACCATAAGGTGCCCGAGGCAGCAATAGACCCTTGGAGACAGGTCGGCCGAGGACGATGTATTGAATCGCGACGCAATTTGTGTGTTCCATCGTCATTAACAGGCTCTGAACCTTGCAATTAACTGTCAGTTTTGCGTCGGATTCGAAAATCTAGACTCACAGGAGATCGACCATAAGGTGCCCGAGGCAGCAATAGACCCTTGGATACAGGTCGGCCGGAGGACGATGTATTGAATCGCGATGCGATATGTGTGTTCCATCGTCATTAACAGGCTCTGAACGTTACAATTAACTGTCAGTTTTGCGTCGGATTCGAAAATCTAGACTCACAGGAGATCGACCATAAGGTGCCCGAGGCAGCAATAGACCCTTCGAGACAGGTCGGCCGGAGGACGATGTATGGAATCACGACGGGATTTGTGTGTTCCATCGTCATTAACAGGCTCTGAACGTTACAATTAACTGTCAGTTTTGCGTCGGATTCGAAAATCTAGACTCACAGGAGATCGACCATAAGGTGCCCGAGGCAGCAATAGACCCTTGGAGACAGGTCGGCCGGAGGACGATGTATTGAATCGCGACGCAATTTGTGTGTTCCATTGTCATTAACAGGCTCTGAACCTTACAATTAACTGTCAGTTTTGCGTCGGATTCGAAAATCTAGACTCACAGAGGAACGACCATAACCTGCCCGAGGCAGCACTAGACCCTTGGAGACGAATCGGCTGGAGGACGATGTATTGAATCGCGACGCGATTTGTGTGTTCCATCGTCATTAACAGGCTCTGAACGTTACAATTAACTTTCAGTTTTGCGTCGGATTGGAAAATCTAGACTCACAGGAGATCGACCATAAGGTGCCCGAGGCAGCAATAGACTCTTGGAGACAGCTCGGCCGGAGGACGATGTATTGAATCGCGACGCAATTTGTGTGTTCCATCGTCATTAACAGGCTCTGAACCTTACAATTAACTGTCAGTTTTGCGTCGGATTCGAAAATCTAGACTCACAAGAGAACGACCATAAGGTGCCCGAGGCAGCACTAGACCCTTGGAGACAAGTCGGCTGGAGGACGATGTATTGGATCGCGACGCGATTTGTGTGTTCCATCGTCATTAACAGGCTCTGAACGTTACAATCAACTGTCAGTTTTGCGTCGGATTCGAAAATCTAGACTCACAGGAGAACGACCATAAGGTGCCCGAGGGAGCAATAGACCCTTGGAGACAGGTCGGCCGGAGGACGATGTATTGAATCGCGACGCAATTTGTGTGTTCCATCGTCATGAACAGGCTCTGAACCCTACAATTAACTGTCAGTTTTGCGTCGGATTCGAAAATCTAGAGTCACAGGAGATCGACCATAAGGTGCCCGAGGCAGCAATAGACCCTTGGAGACAGGACGGCCGGAGGACGATGTATTGAATCGCGACGCGATTTGTGTGTTCCATCGTCATTAACAGGCTCTGAACCTTACAATTAACTGTCAGTTTTGCGTCGGATTCGAAAATCTAGACTCACAGGAGATCGACCATAAGGTGCCCGAGGCAGCAATAGACCCTTGGAGACAGGTCGGCCGGAGGACGATGTATTGAATCGCGACGCAATATGTGTGTTCCATTGTCATTAACAGGCTCTGAACGTTACAATTAACTGTCAGTTTTGCGTCGGATTCGAAAATCTAGACTCACAGGAGAACGACAATAAGGTGCCCCAGGCAGCACTAGACCCTTGGAGACAAGTCGGCTGGAGGACGATGTATTGAATCGCGACGCGATTTGTGTGTTCCATTGTCATTTACAGGCTCTGAACGTTACAATAAACTGTCAGGTTTGCGTCGGATTCGAAAATCTAGACTCACAGGAGATCAACCATAAGGTGCCCGAGGCAGCAATAGACCCTTGGAGACAGGTCGGCCGAAGGACGATGTATTGAATCGCGACGCAATTTGTGTGTTCCATTGTCATTAAGAGGCTCTGAACCTTACAATTAACTGTCAGTTTTGCGTCGGATTCGAAAATCTAGACTCACAGAGGAACGACCATAAGGTGCCCGAGGCAGCACTAGACCCTTGGAGACAAATCGGCTGGAGGACGATGTATTGAATCGCGACGCGATTTGTGTGTTCCATCGTCATTAACAGGCTCTGAACGTTACAATTAACTGTCAGTTTTCGTAGGATTCGAAAATCTAGACTCACAGGAGAACGACCATAAGGTGCCCGAGGCAGCAATAGACTCTTGGAGACAGCTCGGCCGGAGGACGATGTATTGAATCGCGACGCAATTTGTGTGTTCCATCGTCATTAACAGGCTCTGAACCTTACAATTAACTGTCAGTTTTGCGTCGGATTCGAAAATCTAGACTCACAAGAGAACGACCATAAGGTGCCCGAGGCAGCACTAGACCCTTGGAGACAAGTCGGCTGGAGGACGATGTATTGGATCGCGACGCGATTTGTGTGTTCCATCGTCATTAACAGGCTCTGAACGTTACAATCAACTGTCTGTTTTGCGTCGGATTCGAAAATCTAGACTCACAGGAGAACGACCATAAGGTGCCCGAGGGAGCAATAGACCCTTGGAGACAGGTCGGCCGGAGGACGATGTATTGAATCGCGACGCAATTTGTGTGTTCCATCGTCATGAACAGGCTCTGAACCCTACAATTAACTGTCAGTTTTGCGTCGGATTCGAAAATCTAGAGTCACAGGAGATCGACCATAAGGTGCCCGAGGCAGCAATAGACCCTTGGAGACAGGACGGCCGGAGGACGATGTATTGAATCGCGACGCGATTTGTGTGTTCCATCGTCATTAACAGGCTCTGAACCTTACAATTAACTGTCAGTTTTGCGACGGATTCGAAAATCTAGACTCACAGGAGATCAAGCATAAGGTGCCCGAGGCAGCAATAGACCCTTGGAGACAGGTCGGCCGGAGGACGATGTATTGAATCGCGACGCAATTTGTGTGTTCCATTGTCATTAAGAGGCTCTGAACCTTACGATTAACTGCCAGTTTTGCGTCGCATTCGAAAATCTAGACTCACAGGAGAACGACAATAAGGTGCCCGAGGCAGCACTAAACCCTTGGAGACAAGTCGGCTGGAGGACGATGTATTGAATCGCGACGCGATTTGTGTGTTCCATTGTCATTTACAGGCTCTGAACGTTACAATTAACTGTCAGGTTTGCGTCGGATTCGAAAATCTAGACTCACAGGAGATCGACCATAAGGTGCCCGAGGCAGCAATAGACCCTTGGAGACATGTCGGCCGGAGGACGATGTATTGAATCGCGACGCAATTTGTGTGTTCCATTGTCATTAAGAGGCTCTGAACCTTACAATTAACTGTCAGTTTTGCTTCGCATTCGAAAATCTAGACTCACAGAGGAACGACCATAAGGTGCCCGAGGCATGCACTAGACGCTTGGAGACAAATCGGCTGGAGGACGATGTATTGAATCGCGACGCGATTTGTGTGTTCCATCGTCATTAACAGGCTCTGAACGTTACAATTAACTGTCAGTTTTCCGTCGGATTCGAAAATCTAGACTCACAGGAGAACGACCATAAGGTGCCCGAGGCTGCAATAGACCCTTGGAGACAGGTCGGCCGGAGGACGATGTATTGAATCGCGACGCAATGTGTGTGTTCCATCGTCATTAACAGGCTCTGAACCTTACAATTAACTGTCAGTTTTGCGTCGGATTCGAAAATCTAGACTCACAGGAGATCGACCATAAGGTGCCCGAGGCAGCAATAGACCCTTGGAGACAGGTCGGCCGGAGGACGATGTATTGAATCGCGACGGGATTTGTGTGTTCCATCGTCATTAACAGGCTCTGAACGTTACAATTAACTGTCAGTTTTGCGTCGGATTCGAAAATCTGGACTCACAGGAGATCGACCATAAGGTGCCCGAGGCAGCAATAGACTCTTGAAGACAGGTCGGCCGGAGGACGATGTATTGAATCGCGACGCAATTTGTGAGTTCCATCGTCATTAACAGGCTCTGAACCTTACAATTAACTTTCAGTTTTGCGTCGGATTCGAAAATCTAGACTCACAACAGAACGACCATAAGGTGCCCGAGGCAGCACTAAACCCTTGGAGACAAATCGGCTGGAGGACGATGTGTTGAATCTCGACGCGATTTGCGTGTTCCATCGTTATTAACAGGCTCTGAAAGTTACAATTAACTGTCAGTTTTGCGTCGGATTCGAAAATCTAGACTCACAGGAGATCGACCATAAGGTGCCCGAGGCAGCAATACACCCTTGGAGACAGGTCGGCCGGAGGACGATGTATTGAATCGCGACGGGATTTGTGTGTTCCATCGTCATTAACAGG
Source organism: Schistocerca nitens (assembly GCF_023898315.1). Taxonomy (NCBI): domain Eukaryota; kingdom Metazoa; phylum Arthropoda; class Insecta; order Orthoptera; family Acrididae; genus Schistocerca; species Schistocerca nitens. Next base: position 1,195,808,518 of record NC_064615.1, on the reverse strand, counting down.
CTCTGAACGTTACAATTAACTATCAGTTTTGCGTCGGATTCGAAAATCTAGACTCACAGGAGATCGACCATAAGGTGCCCGAGGCAGCAATAGACCCTTGGAGACAGGTCGGCCGGAGGACGATGTATTGAATCGCGACGCGATTTGTGTGTTCCATTGTCATTAAGAGGCTCTGAACCTTACGATTAACTACCAGTTTTGCGTCGCATTCGAATATCTAGACTCACAGGAGAACGACAATAAGGTGCCCCAGGCAGCACTAGACCCTTGGAGACAAGTCGGCTGGAGGACGATGTATTGAATCGCGACGCGATTTGTGTGTTCCATTGTCATTTACAGGCTCTGAACGTTACAATTAACTGTCAGGTTTGCGTCGGATTCGAAAATCTAGACTCACAGGAGATCAACCATAAGGTGCCCGAGGCAGCAATAGACCCTTGGAGACAGGTCGGCCGGAGGACGATGTATTGAATCGCGACGCAATTTGTGTGTTCCATTGTCATTAAGAGGCTCTGAACCTTACAATTAACTGTCAGTTTTGCGTCGGATTCGAAAATCTAGACTCACAGAGGAACGACCATAAGGTGCCCGAGGCAGCACTAGACCCTTGGAGACAAATCGGCTGGAGGACGATGTATTGAATCGCGACGCGATTTGTGTGTTCCATCGTCATTAACAGGCTCTGAACGTTACAATTAACTGTCAGTTTTGCGTCGGATTCGTAAATCTAGACTCACAGGAGAACGACCATAAGGTGCCCGAGGCAGCAATAGACCCTTGGAGACAGGTCGGCCGGAGGACGATATATTGAATCACGACGCAATTTGTGTGTTCCATCGTCATTAACAGGCTCTGAACGTTACAATTAACTGTCAGTTTTGCGTCGGATTCGAAAATCTAGACTCACAGGAGATCGACCATAAGTTGCCCGAGGCAGCAATACACCCTTGGAGACAGGTCGGCCGGAGGACGATGTATTGAATCGCGACGCAATTTGTGTATTCCATTGTCATTAAGAGGCTCTGAAACTTACGATTAACTGCCAGTTTTGCGTCGGATTCGAAAATCTAGACCCACAGGAGAACGACAATAAGGTGCCCGAGGCAGCACTAGACCCTTGGAGACAAGTCGGCTGGAGGACGATGTATTGAATCGCGACGCGATTTGTGTGTTCCATTGTCATTTACAGGCTCTGAACGTTACAATTAACTGTCAGGTTTGCGTCGGATTCGAAAATCTAGACTCACAGGAGATCGACCATAAGGTGCCCGAGGCAGCAATAGACCCTTGGAGACAGGTCGGCCGGAGGACGATGTATTGAATCGCGACGCAATTTGTGTGTTCCATTGTCATTAACAGGCTCTGAACCTTACAATTAACTGTCAGTTTTGCGTCGGATTCGAAAATCTAGACTCACAGAGGAACGACCATAACCTGCCCGAGGCAGCACTAGACCCTTGGAGACGAATCGGCTGGAGGACGATGTATTGAATCGCGACGCGATTTGTGTGTTCCATCGTCATTAACAGGCTCTGAACGTTACAATTAACTGTCAGTTTTGCGTCGGATTGGAAAATCTAGACTCACAGGAGAACGACCATAAGGTGCCCGAGGCAGCAATAGACCCTTGGAGACAGGTCGGCCGAGGACGATGTATTGAATCGCGACGCAATTTGTGTGTTCCATCGTCATTAACAGGCTCTGAACCTTACAATTAACTGTCAGTTTTGCGTCGGATTCGAAAATCTAGACTCACAGGAGATCGACCATAAGGTGCCCGAGGCAGCAATAGACCCTTCGAGACAGGTCGGCCGGAGGACGATGTATGGAATCACGACGGGATTTGTGTGTTCCATCGTCATTAACAGGCTCTGAACGTTACAATTAACTGTCAGTTTTGCGTCGGATTCGAAAATCTAGACTCACAGGAGAACGACCATAAGGTGCCCGAGGCAGCAATAGACCCTTGGAGACAGGTCGGCCGGAGGACGATGTATTGAATCGCGACGCAATTTGTGTGATCCATCGTCATTAACAGGCTCTGAACCTTAGAATTAACTGTCAGTTTTGCGTCGGATTCGAAAATCTAGAGTCACAGGAGATCGACCATAAGGTGCCCGAGGCAGCAATAGACCCTTGGAGACAGGTCGGCCGGAGGACGATGTATTGAATCGCGACGCAATTTGTGTGTTCCATCGTCATTAACAGGCTCTGAACGTTACAATTAACTGTCAGTTTTGCGTCGGATTGGAAAATCTAGACTCACAAGAGAACGACCATAAGGTGCCCGAGGCAGCAATAGACCCTTGGAGACAGGTCGGCCTGAGGACGATGTATTGAATCGCGACGCAATTTGTGTGTTCCATCGTCATTAACAGGCTGTGAACCTTACAATTAACTGTCAGTTTTGCGTCGGATTCGAAAATCTAGACTCACAGGAGATCGACCATAAGGTGCCCGAGGCAGCAATAGACCCTTCGAGACAGGTCGGCCGGAGGACGATGTATGGAATCACGACGGGATTTGTGTGTTCCATCGTCATTAACAGGCTCTGAACGTTACAATTAACTGTCAGTTTTGCGTCGGATTCGAAAATCTAGACTCACAGGAGAACGACCATAAGGTGCCCGAGGCAGCAATAGACCCTTGGAGACAGGTCGGCCGGAGGACGATGTATTGAATCGCGACGCAATTTGTGTGATCCATCGTCATTAAGAGGCTCTGAACCTTACAATTAACTGTCAGTTTTGCGTCGGATTCGAAAATCTAGAGTCACAGGAGATCGACCATAACGTGCCCGAGGCAGCAATAGACCCTTGGAGACAGGACGGCCGGAGGACGATGTATTGAATCGCGACGGGATTTGTGTGTTCCATCGTCATTAACAGGCTCTGAACGTTACAATTAACTGTCAGTTTTGCGTCGGATTCGAAAATCTAGACTCACAGGAGATCGACCATAAGGTGCCCGAGGCAGCAATAGACCCTTGGAGACAGGTCGGCCGGAGGACGATGTATTGAATCGCGACGCAATTTGTGTGTTCCATCGTCATTAACAGGCTCTGAACCTTACAATTAACTGTCAGTTTTGCGTCGGATTCGAAAATCTAGACTCACAGAAGAACGACAATAAGGTGCCCGAGGCAGCAATAGACCCTTGGAGACAAGTCGGCTGGAGGACGATGTATTGAATCGCGACGCGATTTGTGTGTTCCATTGTCATTTACAGGCTCTGAACGTTACAATTAACTATCAGTTTTGCGTCGGATTTGAAAATCTAGACTCACAGGAGAACGACCATAAGGTGCCCGAGGCAGCAATAGACCCTTGGAGACAGGTCGGCCGGAGGACGATGTATTGAATCGCGACGCAATTTGTGTGTTCCATTGTCATTAAGAGGCTCTGAACCTTACGATTAACTGCCAGTTTTGCGTCGCATTCGAAAATCTAGACTCACAGGAGAACGACAATAAGGTGCCCGAGGCAGCAATAGACCCTTGGAGACAGGTCGGCCGGAGGACGATGTATTGAATCGCGACGCAATTTGTGTGTTCCATCGTCATTAACAGGCTCTGAACCTTACAATTAACTGTCAGTTTTGCGTCGCATTCGAAAATCTAGACTCACAGGAGAACGACAATAAGGTGCCCGAGGCAGCACTAGACCCTTGGAGACAAGTCGGCTGGAGGACGATGCATTGAATCGCGACGCGATTTGTGTGTTCCATTGTCATTTACAGGCTCTGAACGTTACAATTAACTGTCAGGTTTGCGTCGGATTCGAAAATCTAGACTCACAGGAGAACGACCATAAGGTGCCCGAGGGAGCAATAGACCCTTGGAGACAGGTCGGCCGGAGGACGATGTATTGAATCGCGACGCAATTTGTGTGTTCCATCGTCATGAACAGGCTCTGAATGTTACAATTAACTGTCAGTTTTGCGTCGGATTCGAAAATCTAGACTCACAGGAGAACGACCATAAGGTGCCCGAGGCAGCAATAGACCCTTGGAGACAGGTCGGCCGGAGGACGATGTATTGAATCGCGACGCAATTTGTGTGTTCCATCGTCATTAACAGGCTCTGAACCTTACAATTAACTGTCAGTTTTGCGTCGCATTCGAAAATCTAGACTCACAGGAGAACGACAATATGGTGCCCGAGGCAGCACTAGACCCTTGGAGACAAGTCGGCTGGAGGACGATGTATTGAATCGCGACGCGATTTGTGTGTTCCATTGTCATTTACAGGCTCTGAACGTTACAATTAACTGTCAGGTTTGCGTCGGATTCGAAAATCTAGACTCACAGGAGATCGACCATAAGGTGCCCGAGGCAGCAATAGACCCTTGGAGACAGGTCGGCCGGAGGACAATGTATTGAATCGCGACGGGATTTGTGTGTTCCATCGTCATTAACAGGCTTTGAAGGTTACAATTAACTGTCAGTTTTGCGTCGGATTCGAAAATCTAGACTCACAGGAGATCGGCCATAAGGTGCCCGAGGCAGCAATAGACCCTTGGAGACAGGTCGGCCGGAGGACGATGTATTGAATCGCGACGGGATTTGTGTGTTCCATCGTCATTAACAGGCTCTGAACGTTACAATTAACTATCAGTTTTGCGTCGGATTCGAAAATCTAGACTCACAGGAGATCGACCATAAGGTGCCCGAGGCAGCAATAGACCCTTGGAGACAGGTCGGCCGGAGGACGATGTATTGAATCGCGACGCAATTTGTGTGTTCCATTGTCATTAAGAGGCTCTGAACCTTACGATTAACTACCAGTTTTGCGTCGCATTCGAAAATCTAGACTCACAGGAGAACGACAATAAGGTGCCCGAGGCAGCACTAGACCCTTGGAGACAAGTCGGCTGGAGGACGATGTATTGAATCGCGACGCGATTTGTGTGTTCCATTGTCATTTACAGGCTCTGAACGTTACAATTAACTGTCAGGTTTGCGTCGGATTCGAAAATCTAGACTCACAGGAGATCGACCATAAGGTGCCCGAGGCAGCAATAGACCCTTGGAGACAGGTCGGCCGGAGGACGATGTATTGAATCGCGACGCAATTTGTGTGTTCCATTGTCATTAAGAGGCTCTGAACCTTACAATTAACTGTCAGATTTGCGTCGGATTCGAAAATCTAGACTCACAGAGGAACGACCATAAGGTGCCCGAGGCAGCACTAGACCCTTGGAGACAAATCGGCTGGAGGACGATGTATTGAATCGCGACGCGATTTGTGTGTTCCATCGTCATTAACAGGCTCTGAACGTTACAATTAACTGTCAGATTTGCGTCGGATTCGAAAATCTAGACTCACAGGAGATCGACCATAAGGTGCCCGAGGCAGCAATACACCCTTGGAGACAGGTCGGCCGGAGGACGATGTATTGAATCGCGACGGGATTTGTGTGTTCCATCGTCATTAACAGGCTCTGAACGTTACAATTAACTGTCAGTTTTGAGTCGGATTCGAAAATCTAGACTCACAGGAGATCGACCATAAGGTGCCCGAGGCAGCAATAGACTCTTGGAGACAGGTCGGCCGGAGGACGATGTATTGAATCGCGACGCAATTTGTGTGTTCCATCGTCATTAACAGGCTCTGAACGTTACAATTAACTGTCAGTTTTGCGTCGGATTCGAAAATCTAGACTCACAGGAGAACGACCATAAGGTGCCCGAGGCAGCAATAGATCCTTGGAGACAGGTCGGCCGGAGGACGATGTATTGAATCGCGACGCAATTTGTGTGTTCCATCGTCATTAACAGGCTCTGAACCTTACAATTAACTGTCAGTTTTGCGTCGGATTCGAAAATCTAGACTCACAGGAGATCGACCATAAGGTGCCCGAGGCAGCAATAGACCCTTGGAGACAGGTCGGCCGGAGGACGATGTATTGAATCGCGACGCGATTTGTGTGTTCCATCGTCATTAACAGGCTCTGAACGTTACAATTAACTGTCAGTTTTGCGTCGGATTCGAAAATCTAGACTCACAGGAGATCGACCATAGGGTGCCCGAGGCAGCAATAGACCCTTGGAGACAGGTCGGCCGGAGGACGATGTATTGAATCGCGACGCAATTTGTGTGTTCCATCGTCATTAACAGGCTCTGAACGTTACAATTAACTATCAGTTTTGCGTCGGATTCGAAAATCTAGACTCACAGGAGAACGACCATAAGGTGCCCGAGGCAGCAATAGACCCTTGGAGACAGGTCGGCCGGAGGACGATGTATTGAATCGCGACGCAATTTGTGTGTTCCATTGTCATTAAGAGGCTCTGAAACTTACGATTAACTGCCAGTTTTGCGTCGCATTCGAAAATCTAGACTCACAGGAGAACGACAATAAGGTGCCCGAGGCAGCAATAGACCCTTGGAGACAAGTCGGCTGGAGGACGATGTATTGAATCGCGACGCGATTTGTGTGTTCCATTGTCATTTACAGGCTCTGAACGTTACAATTAACTGTCAGGTTTGCGTCGGATTCGAAAATCTAGACTCACAGGAGATCGACCATAAGGTGCCCGAGGCAGCAATAGACCCTTGGAGACAGGTCGGCCGGAGGACGATGTATTGAATCGCGACGCAATTTGTGTGTTCCATTGTCATTAAGAGGCTCTGAACCTGACGATTAACTGCCAGTTTTGCGTCGCATTCGAAAATCTAGAATCACAGGAGAACGACAATAAGGTGCCCGAGGCAGCACTAGACCCTTGGAGACAAGTCGGCTGGAGGACGATGTATTGAATCGCGACGCGATTTGTGTGTTCAATTGTCATTTACAGGCTCTGAACGTTACAATTAACTGTCAGGTTTGCGTCGGATTCGAAAATCTAGACTCACAGGAGATCGACCATTAGGTGCCCGAGGCAGCAATAGACCCTTGGAGACAGGTCGGCCGGAGGACGATGTATTGAATCGCGACGCAATTTGTGAGTTCCATCGTCATTAACAGGCTCTGAACCTTACAATTAACTGTCAGTTTTGCGTCGGATTCGAAAATCTAGACTCACAAGAGAACGACCATAAGGTGCCCGAGGCAGCACTAGACCCTTGGAGACAAATCGGCTGGAGGACGATGTATTGAATCTCGACGCGATTTGCGTGTTCCATCGTCATTAACAGGCTCTGAAAGTTACAATTAACTGTCAGTTTTGCGTCGGATTCGAAAATCTAGACTCACAGGAGAACGACCATAAGGTGCCCGAGGCAGCAATACACCCTTGGAGACAGGTCGGCCGGAGGACGATGTATTGAATCGCGACGGGAATTTTGTGTTCCATCGTCATTAACAGGCTCTGAACGTTACAATTAACTATCAGTTTTGCGTCGGATTCGAAAATCTAGACTCACAGGAGATCGACCATAAGGTGCCCGAGGCAGCAATAGACCCTTGGAGACAGGTCGGCCGGAGGACGATGTATTGAATCGCGACGCAATTTGTGTGTTCCATTGTCATTAAGAGGCTCTGAACCTTACGATTAACTACCAGTTTTGCGTCGCATTCGAATATCTAGACTCACAGGAGAACGACAATAAGGTGCCCCAGGCAGCACTAGACCCATGGAGACAAGTCGGCTGGAGGACGATGTATTGAATCGCGACGCGATTTGTGTGTTCCATTGTCATTTACAGGCTCTGAACGTTACAATTAACTGTCAGGTTTGCGTCGGATTCGAAAATCTAGACTCACAGGAGAACGACCATAAGGTGCCCGAGGCAGCAATAGACCCTTGGAGACAGGTCGGCCGGAGGACGATGTATTGAATCGCGACGCAATTTGTGTGTTCCATTGTCATTAAGAGGCTCTGAACCTTACAATTAACTGTCAGTTTTGCGTCGGATTCGAAAATCTAGACTCACAGAGGAACGACCATAAGGTGCCCGAGGCAGCACTAGACCCTTGGAGACAAATCGCTGGAGGACGATGTATTGAATCGCGACGCGATTTGTGTGTTCTATCGTCATTAACAGGCTCTGAACGTTACAATTAACTGTCAGTTTTGCGTCGGATTCGAAAATCTAGACTCACAGGAGAACGACCATAAGGTGCCCGAGGCAGCAATAGACCCTTGGAGACAGGTCGGCCGGAGGACGATATATTGAATCACTACGCAATTTGTGTGTTCCATCGTCATTAACAGGCTCTGAACCTTACGATTAACTACCAGTTTTGCGTCGCATTCGAATATCTAGACTCACAGGAGAACGACAATAAGGTGCCCCAGGCAGCACTAGACCCATGGAGACAAGTCGGCTGGAGGACGATGTATTGAATCGCGACGCGATTTGTGTGTTCCATTGTCATTAACAGGCTCTGAACGTTACAATTAACTGTCAGGTTTGCGTCGGATTCGAAAATCTAGACTCACAGGAGAACGACCATAAGGTGCCCGAGGCAGCAATAGACCCTTGGAGACAGGTCGGCCGGAGGACGATGTATTGAATCGCGACGCAATTTGTGTGTTCCATTGTCATTAAGAGGCTCTGAACCTTACAATTAACTGTCAGTTTTGCGTCGGATTCGAAAATCTAGACTCACAGAGGAACGACCATAAGGTGCCCGAGGCAGCACTAGACCCTTGGAGACAAATCGCTGGAGGACGATGTATTGAATCGCGACGCGATTTGTGTGTTCCATCGTCATTAACAGGCTCTGAACGTTACAATTAACTGTCAGTTTTGCGTCGGATTCGAAAATCTAGACTCACAGGAGAACGACCATAAGGTGCCCGAGGCAGCAATAGACCCTTGGAGACAGGTCGGCCGGAGGACGATATATTGAATCACTACGCAATTTGTGAGTTCCATCGTCATTAACAGGCTCTGAACGTTACAATTAACTGTCAGTTTTGCGTCGGATTCGAAAATCTAGACTCACAGGAGATCGACCATTAGTTGCCCGAGGCAGCAATACACCCTTGGAGACAGGTCGGCCGGAGGACGATGTATTGAATAGCGACGGGATTTGTGTGTTCCATCGTCATTAACAGGCTCTGAACGTTACAATTAACTGTCAGTTTTGCGTCGGATTGGAAAATCTAGACTCACAGGAGAACGACCATAAGGTGCCCGAGGCAGCAATAGACCCTTGGAGACAGGTCGGCCGGAGGACGATGTATTGAATCGCGACGCAATTTGTGTATTCCATTGTCATTAAGAGGCTCTGAAACTTACGATTAACTGCCAGTTTTGCGTCGCATTCGAAAATCTAGACCCACAGGAGAACGACAGTAAGGTGCCCGAGGCAGCACTAGACCCTTGGAGACAAGTCGGCTGGAGGACGATGTATTGAATCGCGACGCGATTTGTGTGTTCCATTGTCATTTACAGGCTCTGAACGTTACAATTAACTGTCAGGTTTGCGTCGGATTCGAAAATCTAGACTCACAGGAGATCGACCATAAGGTGCCCGAGGCAGCAATAGACCCTTGGAGACAGGTCGGCCGGAGGACGATGTATTGAATCGGCGACGCGATTTGTGTGTTCCATCGTCATTAACAGGCTCTGAACGTTACAATTAACTGTCAGTTTTGCGTCGGATTGGAAAATCTAGACTCACAGGAGTACGACCATAAGGTGCCCGAGGCAGCAATAGACCCTTGGAGACATGTCGGCCGGAGGACGATGTATTGAATCGCGACGCAATTTGTGTGTTCCATCGTCATTAACAGGCTCTGAACCTTACAATTAACTGTCAGTTTTGCGTCGGATTCGAAAATCTAGACTCACAGGAGATCGACCATAAGGAGCCCGAGGCAGCAATAGACCCTTCGAGACAGGTCGGCCGGAGGACGATGTATGGAATCACGACGGGATTTGTGTGTTCCATCGTCATTAACAGGCTCTGAACGTTACAATTAACTGTCAGTTTTGCGTCGGATTCGAAAATCTAGACTCACAGGAGATCGACCATAAGGTGCCCGAGGCAGCAGTAGACTCTTGGAGACAGGTCGGCCGGAGGACGATGTATTGTATCGCGAAGCAATTTGTGTGTTCCATCGTCATTAACAGGCTCTGAACCTTACAATTAACTGTCAGTTTTGCGTCGGATTCGAAAATCTAGACTCACAGGAGAACGACAATAAGGTGCCCGAGGCAGCACTAGACCCTTGGAGACAAGTCGGCTGGAGGACGATGTATTGAATCGCGACGCGATTTGTGTGTTCCATTGTCATTTACAGGCTCTGAACGTTACAATTAACTGTCAGGTTTGCGTCGGATTCGAAAATCTAGACTCACAGGAGATCGACCATAAGGTGCCCGAGGCAGCAATAGACCCTTGGAGACACGTCTGCCGGAGGACGATGTATTGAATCGCGACGCAATTTGTGTGTTCCATTGTCATTAAGAGGCTCTGAACCTTACAATTAACTGTCAGTTTTGCGTCGGATTCGAAAATCTAGACTCACAGAGGAACGACCATAAGGTGCCCGAGGCAGCACTAGACCCTTGGAGACAAATCGGCTGGAGGACGATGTATTGAATCGCGACGCGATTTGTGTGTTCCATCGTCATTAACAGGCTCTGAACGTTACAATCAACTGTCAGTTTTGCGTCGGATTCGAAAATCTAGACTCACAGGAGATCGACCATAAGGTGCCCGAGGCAGCAATAGACCCTTGGAGACAGGTCGGCCGGAGGACGATGTATTGAATCGCGACGCAATTTGTGTGATCCATCGTCATTAACAGGCTCTGAACGTTACAATTAACTGTCAGTTTTGCGTCGGATTCGAAAATCTAGACTCACAGGAGATCGACCATAAGGTGCCCGAGGGAGCAATAGACCCTTGGAGACAGGTCGGCCGGAGGACGATGTATTGAATCGCGACGCAATTTGTGTGTTCCATCGTCATGAACAGGCTCTGAACCTTACAATTAACTGTCAGTTTTGCGTCGGATTCGAAAATCTAGAGTCACAGGAGATCGACCATAAGGTGCCCGAGGCAGCAATAGACCCTTGGAGACAGGACGGCCGGAGGACGATGTATTGAATCGCGACGCGATTTGTGTGTTCCATCGTCATTAACAGGCTCTGAACCTTACAATTAACTGTCAGTTTTGCGTCGGATTCGAAAATCTAGACTCACAGGAGATCGACCATAAGGTGCCCGAGGCAGCAATAGACCCTTGGAGACAGGTCGGCCGGAGGACGATGTATTGAATCGCGACGCAATTTGTGTGTTCCATTGTCATTAAGAGGCTCTGAACCTTACGATTAACTGCCAGTTTTGCGTCGCATTCGAAAATCTAGACTCACAGGAGAACGACAATAAGGTGCCCGAGGCAGCACTAAACCCTTGGAGACAAGTCGGCTGGAGGACGATGTATTGAATCGCGACGCGATTTGTGTGTTCCATTGTCATTTACAGGCTCTGAACGTTACAATTAACTGTCAGGTTTGCGTCGGATTCGAAAATCTAGACTCACAGGAGATCGACCATAAGGTGCCCGAGGCAGCAATAGACCCTTGGAGACAGGTCGGCCGGAGGACGATGTATTGAATCGCGACGCAATTTGTGTGTTCCATTGTCATTAAGAGGCTCTGAACCTTACAATTAACTGTCAGTTTTGCGTCGGATTCGAAAATCTAGACTCACAGAGGAACGACCATAAGGTGCCCGAGGCAGCACTAGACGCTTGGAGACGAATCGGCTGGAGGACGATGTATTGAATCGCGACGCGATTTGTGTGTTCCATCGTCATTAACAGGCTCTGAACGTTACAATTAACTGTCAGTTTTGCGTCGGATTCGAAAATCTAGACTCACAGGAGAACGACCATAAGGTGCCCGAGGCAGCAATAGACCCTTGGAGACAGGTCGGCCGGAGGACGATGTATTGAATCGCGACGCAATTTGTGTGTTCCATCGTCATTAACAGGCTCTGAACCTTACAATTAACTGTCAGTTTTGCGTCGGATTCGAAAATCTAGACTCACAGGAGATCGACCATAAGGTGCCCGAGGCAGCAATAGACCCTTGGAGACAGGTCGGCCGGAGGACGATGTATTGAATCGCGACGGGATTTGTGTGTTCCATCGTCATTAACAGGCTCTGAACCTTACAATTAACTATCAGTTTTGCGTCGGATTCGAAAATCTAGACTCACAGGAGATCGACCATAAGGTGCCCGAGGCAGCAATAGACCCTTGGAGACAGGTCAGCCGGAGGACGATGTATTGAATCGCGACGCGATTTGTGTGTTCCATTGTCATTTACAGGCTCTGAACGTTACAATTAACTGTCAGGTTTGCGTCGGATTCGAAAATCTAGACTCACAGGAGATCAACCATAAGGTGCCCGAGGCAGCAATAGACCCTTGGAGACAGGTCAGCCGGAGGACGATGTATTGAATCGCGACGCAATTTGTGTGTTCCATTGTCATTAAGAGGCTCTGAACATTACAATTAACTGTCAGTTTTGCGTCGGATTCGAAAATCTAGACTCACAGAGGAACGACCATAAGGTGCCCGAGGCAGCACTAGACCCTTGGAGACAAATCGGCTGGAGGACGATGTATTGAATCGCGACGCGATTTGTGTGTTCCATCGTCATTAACAGGCTCTGAACGTTACAATTACCTGTCAGTTATGCGTCGGATTCGAAAATCTAGACTCACAGGAGAACGACCATAAGGTGCCCGAGGCAGCAATAGACCCTTGGAGACAGGTCGGCCGGAGGACGATATATTGAATCACGACGCAATTTGTGTGTTCCATCGTCATTAACAGGCTCTGAACGTTACAATTAACTGTCAGTTTTGCGTCGGATTCGAAAATCTAGACTCACAGGAGATCGACCATAAGGTGCCCGAGGGAGCAATAGACCCTTGGAGACAGGTCGGCCGGAGGACGATGTATTGAATCGCGACGCAATTTGTGTGTTCCATCGTCATGAACAGGCTCTGAACCTTACAATTAACTGTCAGTTTTGCGTCGGATTCGAAAATCTAGAGTCACAGGAGATCGACCATAAGGTGCCCGAGGCAGCAATAGACCCTTGGAGACAGGACGGCCGGAGGACGATGTATTGAATCGCGACGCGATTTGTGTGTTCCATCGTCATTAACAGGCTCTGAACCTTACAATTAACTGTCAGTTTTGCGTCGGATTCGAAAATCTAGACTCACAGGAGATCGACCATAAGGTGCCCGAGGCAGCAATAGACCCTTGGAGACAGGTCGGCCGGAGGACGATGTATTGAATCGCGACGCAATTTGTGTGTTCCATTGTCATTAAGAGGCTCTGAACCTTACGATTAACTGCCAGTTTTGCGTCGCATTCGAAAATGTAGACTCACAGGAGAACGACAATAAGGTGCCCGAGGCAGCACTAAACCCTTGGAGACAAGTCGGCTGGAGGACGATGTATTGAATCGCGACGCGATTTGTGTGTTCCATTGTCATTTACAGGCTCTGAACGTTACAATTAACTGTCAGGTTTGCGTCGGATTCGAAAATCTAGACTCACAGGAGATCGACCATAAGGTGCCCGAGGCAGCAATAGACCCTTGGAGACAGGTCGGCCGGAGGACGATGTATTGAATCGCGACGCAATTTGTGTGTTCCATTGTCATTAAGAGGCTCTGAACCTTACAATTAACTGTCAGTTTTGCGTCGGATTCGAAAATCTAGACTCACAGAGGAACGACCATAAGGTGCCCGAGGCAGCACTAGACGCTTGGAGACAAATCGGCTGGAGGACGATGTATTGAATCGCGACGCGATTTGTGTGTTCCATCGTCATTAACAGGCTCTGAACGTTACAATTAACTGTCAGTTTTGCGTCGGATTCGAAAATCTAGACTCACAGGAGAACGACCATAAGGTGCCCGAGGCAGCAATAGACCCTTGGAGACAGGTCGGCCGGAGGACGATGTATTGAATCGCGACGCAATTTGTGTGTTCCATCGTCATTAACAGGCTCTGAACCTTACAATTAACTGTCAGTTTTGCGTCGGATTCGAAAATCTAGACTCACAGGAGATCGACCATAAGGTGCCCGAGGCAGCAATAGACCCTTGGAGACAGGTCGGCCGGAGGACGATGTATTGAATCGCGACGGGATTTGTGTGTTCCATCGTCATTAACAGGCTCTGAACCTTACAATTAACTATCAGTTTTGCGTCGGATTCGAAAATCTAGACTCACAGGAGATCGACCATAAGGTGCCCGAGGCAGCAATAGACCCTTGGAGACAGGTCGGCCGGAGGACGATGTATTGAATCGCGACGCAATTTGTGTGTTCCATTGTCATTAAGAGGCTCTGAACCTTACGATTAACTACCAGTTTTGCGTCGCATTCGAATATCTAGACTCACAGGAGAACGACAATAAGGTGCCCCAGGCAGCACTAGACCCTTGGAGACAAGTCGGCTGGAGGACGATGTATTGAATCGCGACGCGATTTGTGTGTTCCATTGTCATTTACAGGCTCTGAACGTTACAATTAACTGTCAGGTTTGCGTCGGATTCGAAAATCTAGACTCACAGGAGATCAACCATAAGGTGCCCGAGGCAGCAATAGACCCTTGGAGACAGGTCAGCCGGAGGACGATGTATTGAATCGCGACGCAATTTGTGTGTTCCATTGTCATTAAGAGGCTCTGAACATTACAATTAACTGTCAGTTTTGCGTCGGATTCGAAAATCTAGACTCACAGAGGAACGACCATAAGGTGCCCGAGGCAGCACTAGACCCTTGGAGACAAATCGGCTGGAGGACGATGTATTGAATCGCGACGCGATTTGTGTGTTCCATCGTCATTAACAGGCTCTGAACGTTACAATTACCTGTCAGTTATGCGTCGGATTCGAAAATCTAGACTCACAGGAGAACGACCATAAGGTGCCCGAGGCAGCAATAGACCCTTGGAGACAGGTCGGCCGGAGGACGATATATTGAATCACGACGCAATTTGTGTGTTCCATCGTCATTAACAGGCTCTGAACGTTACAATTAACTGTCAGTTTTGCGTCGGATTCGAAAATCTAGACTCACAGGAGATCGACCATAAGTTGCCCGAGGCAGCAATACACCCTTGGAGACAGGTCGGCCGGAGGACGATGTATTGAATCGCGACGGGATTTGTGTGTTCCATCGTCATTAACAGGCTCTGAACGTTACAATTAACTGTCAGTTTTGCGTCGGATTCGAAAATCTAGACTCACAGGAGATCGACCATAAGGTGCCTGAGGCAGCAATAGACCCTTGGAGACAGGTCGGCCGGAGGACGATGTATTGAATCGCGACGCAATTTGTGTATTCCATTGTCATTAAGAGGCTCTGAAACTTACGTTTAACTGCCAGTTTTGCGTCGCATTCGAAAATCTAGACCCACAGGAGAACGACAATAAGGTGCCCGAGGCAGCACTAGACCCTTGGAGACAAGTCGGCTGGAGGACGATGTATTGAATCGCGACGCGATTTGTGTGTTCCATTGTCATTTACAGGCTCTGAACGTTACAATTAACTGTCAGGTTTGCGTCGGATTCGAAAATCTAGACTCACAGGAGATCGGAGGACGATGTATTGAATCGCGACGCAATTTGTGTGTTCCATTGTCATTAAGAGGCACTGAACCTTACGATTAACTACCAGTTTTGCGTCGCATTCGAAAATCTAGACTCACAGGAGAACGACAATAAGGTGCCCGAGGCAGCACTAGACCCTTGGAGACAAGTCGGCTGGAGGACGATGTATTGAATCGCGACGCGATTTGTGTGTTCCATTGTCATTTACAGGCTCTGAACGTTACAATTAACTGTCAGGTTTGCGTCGGATTCGAAAATCTAGACTCACAGGAGATCGACCATAAGGTGCCCGAGGCCGCAATAGACCCTTGGAGACACGTCTGCCGGAGGACGATGTATTGAATCGCGACGCAATTTGTGTGTTCCATTGTCATTAACAGGCTCTGAACCTTACAATTAACTGTCAGTTTTGCGTCGCATTCGAAAATCTAGACTGACAGAGGAACGACCATAAGGTGCCCGAGGCAGCACTAGACCCTTGGAGACAAATCGGCTGGAGGACGATGTATTGAATCGCGACGCGATTTGTGTGTTCCATCGTCATTAACAGGCTCTGAACGTTACAATTAACTGTCAGTTTTGCGTCGGATTCGAAAATCTAGACTCACAGGAGATCGACCATAAGGTGCCCGAGGCAGCAATAGACTCTTGGAGACAGCTCGGCCGGAGGACGATGTATTGAATCGCGACGCAATTTGTGTGTTCCATCGTCATTAACAGGCTCTGAACCTTACAATTAACTGTCAGTTTTGCGTCGGATTCGAAAATCTAGACTCACAAGAGAACGACCATAAGGTGCCCGAGGCAGCACTAGACCCTTGGAGACAAGTCGGCTGGAGGACGATGTATTGAATCGCGACGCGATTTGTGCGTTCCATCGTCATTAACAGGCTCTGAACGTTACAATCAACTGTCAGTTTTGCGTCGGACTCGAAAATCTAGACTCACAGGAGAACGACCATAAGGTGCCCGAGGCAGCAATAGACCCTTGGAGACAGGTCGGCCGGAGGACGATGTATTGAATCGCGACGCGATTTGTGTGATCCATCGTCATTAACAGGCTCTGAACCTTACAATTAACTGTCAGTTTTGCGTCGGATTCGAAAATCTAGAGTCACAGGAGATCGACCATAAGGTGCCCGAGGCAGCAATAGACCCTTGGAGACAGGACGGCCGGAGGACGATGTATTGAATCGCGACGGGATTTGTGTGTTCCATCGTCATTAACAGGCTCTGAACGTTACAATTAACTGTCTGTTTTGCGTCGGATTCGAAAATCTAGACTCACAGGAGATCGACCATAAGGTGCCCGAGGCAGCAATAGACCCTTGGAGACAGGACGGCCGGAGGACGATGTATTGAATCGCGACGCGATTTGTGTGTTCCATCGTCATTAACAGGCTCTGAACCTTACAATTAACTGTCAGTTTTGCGTCGGATTCGAAAATCTAGACTCACAGGAGATCGACCATAAGGTGCCCGAGGCAGCAATAGACCCTTGGAGACAGGTCGGCCGGAGGACGATGTATTGAATCGCGACGCAATTTGTGTGTTCCATTGTCATTAAGAGGCTCTGAACCTTACGATTAACTGCCAGTTTTGCGTCGCATTCGAAAATCTAGACTCACAGGAGAACGACAATAAGGTGCCCGAGGCAGCACTAAACCCTTGGAGACAAGTCGGCTGGAGGACGATGTATTGAATCGCGACGCGATTTGTGTGTTCCATTGTCATTTACAGGCTCTGAACGTTACAATTAACTGTCAGGTTTGCGTCGGATTCGAAAATCTAGACTCACAGGAGATCGACCATAAGGTGCCCGAGGCAGCAATAGACCCTTGGAGACAGGTCGGCCGGAGGACGATGTATTGAATCGCGACGCAATTTGTGTGTTCCATTGTCATTAAGAGGCTCTGAACCTTACAATTAACTGTCAGTTTTGCGTCGGATTCGAAAATCTAGACTCACAGAGGAACGACCATAAGGTGCCCGAGGCAGCACTAGACGCTTGGAGACAAATCGGCTGGAGGACGATGTATTGAATCGCGACGCGATTTGTGTGTTCCATCGTCATTAACAGGCTCTGAACGTTACAATTAACTGTCAGTTTTGCGTCGGATTCGAAAATCTAGACTCACAGGAGAACGACCATAAGGTGCCCGAGGCAGCAATAGACCCTTGGAGACAGGTCGGCCGGAGGACGATGTATTGAATCGCGACGCAATTTGTGTGTTCCATCGTCATTAACAGGCTCTGAACCTTACAATTAACTGTCAGTTTTGCGTCGGATTCGAAAATCTAGACTCACAGGAGATCGACCATAAGGTGCCCGAGGCAGCAATAGACCCTTGGAGACAGGTCGGCCGGAGGACGATGTATTGAATCGCGACGGGATTTGTGTGTTCCATCGTCATTAACAGGCTCTGAACCTTACAATTAACTATCAGTTTTGCGTCGGATTCGAAAATCTAGACTCACAGGAGATCGACCATAAGGTGCCCGAGGCAGCAATAGACCCTTGGAGACAGGTCGGCCGGAGGACGATGTATTGAATCGCGACGCAATTTGTGTGTTCCATTGTCATTAAGAGGCTCTGAACCTTACGATTAACTACCAGTTTTGCGTCGCATTCGAATATCTAGACTCACAGGAGAACGACAATAAGGTGCCCCAGGCAGCACTAGACCCTTGGAGACAAGTCGGCTGGAGGACGATGTATTGAATCGCGACGCGATTTGTGTGTTCCATTGTCATTTACAGGCTCTGAACGTTACAATTAACTGTCAGGTTTGCGTCGGATTCGAAAATCTAGACTCACAGGAGATCAACCATAAGGTGCCCGAGGCAGCAATAGACCCTTGGAGACAGGTCAGCCGGAGGACGATGTATTGAATCGCGACGCAATTTGTGTGTTCCATTGTCATTAAGAGGCTCTGAACATTACAATTAACTGTCAGTTTTGCGTCGGATTCGAAAATCTAGACTCACAGAGGAACGACCATAAGGTGCCCGAGGCAGCACTAGACCCTTGGAGACAAATCGGCTGGAGGACGATGTATTGAATCGCGACGCGATTTGTGTGTTCCATCGTCATTAACAGGCTCTGAACGTTACAATTACCTGTCAGTTATGCGTCGGATTCGAAAATCTAGACTCACAGGAGAACGACCATAAGGTGCCCGAGGCAGCAATAGACCCTTGGAGACAGGTCGGCCGGAGGACGATATATTGAATCACGACGCAATTTGTGTGTTCCATCGTCATTAACAGGCTCTGAACGTTACAATTAACTGTCAGTTTTGCGTCGGATTCGAAAATCTAGACTCACAGGAGATCGACCATAAGTTGCCCGAGGCAGCAATACACCCTTGGAGACAGGTCGGCCGGAGGACGATGTATTGAATCGCGACGGGATTTGTGTGTTCCATCGTCATTAACAGGCTCTGAACGTTACAATTAACTGTCAGTTTTGCGTCGGATTCGAAAATCTAGACTCACAGGAGATCGACCATAAGGTGCCTGAGGCAGCAATAGACCCTTGGAGACAGGTCGGCCGGAGGACGATGTATTGAATCGCGACGCAATTTGTGAATTCCATTGTCATTAAGAGGCTCTGAAACTTACGATTAACTGCCAGTTTTGCGTCGCATTCGAAAATCTAGACCCACAGGAGAACGACAATAAGGTGCCCGAGGCAGCACTAGACCCTTGGAGACAAGTCGGCTGGAGGACGATGTATTGAATCGCGACGCGATTTGTGTGTTCCATTGTCATTTACAGGCTCTGAACGTTACAATTAACTGTCAGGTTTGCGTCGGATTCGAAAATCTAGACTCACAGGAGATCGGAGGACGATGTATTGAATCGCGACGCAATTTGTGTGTTCCATTGTCATTAAGAGGCACTGAACCTTACGTTTAACTACCAGTTTTGCGTCGCATTCGAAAATCTAGACTCACAGGAGAACGACAATAAGGTGCCCGAGGCAGCACTAGACCCTTGGAGACAAGTCGGCTGGAGGACGATGTATTGAATCGCGACGCGATTTGTGTGTTCCATTGTCATTTACAGGCTCTGAACGTTACAATTAACTGTCAGGTTTGCGTCGGATTCGAAAATCTAGACTCACAGGAGATCGACCATAAGGTGCCCGAGGCCGCAATAGACCCTTGGAGACACGTCTGCCGGAGGACGATGTATTGAATCGCGACGCAATTTGTGTGTTCCATTGTCATTAAGAGGCTCTGAACCTTACAATTAACTGTCAGTTTTGCGTCGCATTCGAAAATCTAGACTGACAGAGGAACGACCATAAGGTGCCCGAGGCAGCACTAGACCCTTGGAGACAAATCGGCTGGAGGACGATGTATTGAATCGCGACGCGATTTGTGTGTTCCATCGTCATTAACAGGCTCTGAACGTTACAATTAACTGTCAGTTTTGCGTCGGATTCGAAAATCTAGACTCACAGGAGATCGACCATAAGGTGCCCGAGGCAGCAATAGACTCTTGGAGACAGCTCGGCCGGAGGACGATGTATTGAATCGCGACGCAATTTGTGTGTTCCATCGTCATTAACAGGCTCTGAACCTTACAATTAACTGTCAGTTTTGCGTCGGATTCGAAAATCTAGACTCACAAGAGAACGACCATAAGGTGCCCGAGGCAGCACTAGACCCTTGGAGACAAGTCGGCTGGAGGACGATGTATTGAATCGCGACGCGATTTGTGCGTTCCATCGTCATTAACAGGCTCTGAACGTTACAATCAACTGTCAGTTTTGCGTCGGACTCGAAAATCTAGACTCACAGGAGAACGACCATAAGGTGCCCGAGGCAGCAATAGACCCTTGGAGACAGGTCGGCCGGAGGACGATGTATTGAATCGCGACGCGATTTGTGTGATCCATCGTCATTAACAGGCTCTGAACCTTACAATTAACTGTCAGTTTTGCGTCGGATTCGAAAATCTAGAGTCACAGGAGATCGACCATAAGGTGCCCGAGGCAGCAATAGACCCTTGGAGACAGGACGGCCGGAGGACGATGTATTGAATCGCGACGGGATTTGTGTGTTCCATCGTCATTAACAGGCTCTGAACGTTACAATTAACTGTCTGTTTTGCGTCGGATTCGAAAATCTAGACTCACAGGAGATCGACCATAAGGTGCCCGAGGCAGCAATAGACCCTTGGAGACAGGTCGGCCGGAGGACGATGTATTGAATCGCGACGGGATTTGTGTGTTCCATCGTCATTAACAGGCTCTGAACGTTACAATTAACTGTCAGTTTTGCGTCGGATTCGAAAATCTAGACTCACAGGAGATCGACCATAAGGTGCCCGAGGCAGCAATAGACCCTTGGAGACAGGTCGGCCGGAGGACGATGTATTGAATCGCGACGCAATTTGTGTGTTCCATCGTCATTAACAGGCTCTGAACGTTACAATTAACTATCAGTTTTGCGTCGGTTTCGAAAATCTAGACTCACAGGAGAACGACCATAAGGGGCCCGAGGCAGCAATAGACCCTTGGAGACAGGTCGGCCGGAGGACGATGTATTGAATCGCGACGCAATTTGTGTGTTCCATTGTCATTAAGAGGCTCTGAACCTTACGATTAACTGCCAGTTTTGCGTCGCATTCGAAAATCTAGACTCACAGGAGAACGGCAATAAGGTGCCCGAGGCAGCACTAGACCCTTGGAGACAAGTCGGCTGGAGGACGATGTATTGAATCGCGACGCGATTTGTGTGTTCCATTGTCATTTACAGGCTCTGAACGTTACAATTAACTGTCAGGTTTGCGTCGGATTCGAAAATCTAGACTCACAGGAGATCGACCATAAGGTGCCCGAGGCAGCAATAGACCCTTGGAGACAGGTCGGCCGGAGGACGATGTATTGAATCGCGACGCAATTTGTGTGTTCCATTATCATTAAGAGGTTCTGAACCTTACAATTAACTGTCAGTTTTGCGTCGGATTCGAAAATCTAGACTCACAGAGGAACGACCATAAGGTGCCCGAGGCAGCACTAGACCCTTGGAGTCAAATCGGCTGGAGGACGATGTATTGAATCGCGACGCAATTTGTGTGTTCCATCGTCATGAACAGGCTCTGAACGTTACAATTAACTGTCAGTTTTGCGTCGGATTCGAAAATCTAGACTCACAGGAGAACGACCATAAGGTGCCCGAGGCAGCAATAGACCCTTGGAGACAGGTCGGCCGGAGGACGATGTATTGAATCGCGATGCAATTTGTGTGTTCCATCGTCATTAACAGGCTCTGAACCTTACAATTAACTGCCAGTTTTGCGTCGCATTCGAAAATCTAGACTCACAGGAGAACGACAATAAGGTGCCCGAGGCAGCACTAGACCCTTGGAGACAAGTCGGCTGGAGGACGATGTATTGAATCGCGACGCGATTTGTGTGTTCCTTTGTCATTTACAGGCTCTGAACGTTACAATTAACTGTCAGGTTTGCGTCGGATTCGAAAATCTAGACTCACAGGAGATCGACCATAAGGTGCCCGAGGCAGCAATAGACCCTTGGAGACAGGTCGGCCGGAGGACGATGTATTGAATCGCGACGCAATTTGTGTGTTCCATTGTCATTAAGAGGCTCTGAACCTTACAATTAACTGTCAGTTTTGCGTCGGATTCGAAAATCTAGACTCACAGAGGAACGACCATAACGTGCCCGAGGCAGCACTAGACGCTTGGAGACAAATCGGCTGGAGGACGTTGTATTGAATCGCGACGCGACTTGTGTGTTCCATCGTCATTAACAGCCTCTGAACCTTACAATTAACTGTCAGTTTTGCGTCGGATTCGAAAATCTAGACTCACAGGAGATCGACCATAAGGTGCCCGAGGCAGCAATAGACCCTTGGAGACAGGTCGGCCGGAGGACGATGTATTGAATCGCGACGCAATTTGTGTGTTCCATCGTCATTAACAGGCTCTGAACGTTACAATTAACTATCAGTTTTGCGTCGGATTCGAAAATCTAGACTCACAGGAGAACGACCATAAGGTGCCCGAGGCAGCAATAGACCCTTGGAGACAGGTCGGCCGGAGGACGATGTATTGAATCGCGACGCAATTTGTGTGTTCCATTGTCATTAAGAGGCTCTGAACCTTACGATTAACTGCCAGGTTTGCGTCGCATTCGAAAATCTAGACTCACAGGAGAACGACAATAAGGTGCCCGAGGCAGCAATAGACCCTTGGAGACAGGTCGGCCGGAGGACGATGTATTGAATCGCGACGCAATTTGTGTGTTCCATCGTCATTAACAGGCTCTGAACCTTACAATTAACTGTCAGTTTTGCGTCGGATTCGAAAATCTAGACTCACAGGAGATCGACCATAAGGTGCCCGAGGCAGCAATAGACCCTTGGAGACAGGTCGGCCGGAGGACGATGTATTGAATCGCGACGCGATTTGTGTGTTCCATCGTCATTAACAGGCTCTGAACGTTACAATTAACTGTCAGTTTTGCGTCGGATTCGAAAATCTAGACTCACAGGAGAACGACCATAAGGTGCCCGAGGGAGCAATAGACCCTTGGAGACAGGTCGGCCGGAGGACGATGTATTGAATCGCGACGCAATTTGTGTGTTCCATTGTCCTTAAGAGGCTCTGAAACTTACGATTAACTGCCAGTTTTGCGTCGCATTCGAAAATCTAGACTCACAGGAGAACGACAATAAGGTGCCCGAGGCAGCACTAGAACCTTGGAGACAAGTCGGCTGGAGGACGATGTATTGAATCGCGACGCGATTTGTGTGTTCCATTGTCATTTACAGGCTCTGAACGTTACAATTAACTGTCAGGTTTGCGTCGGATTCGAAAATCTAGACTCACAGGAGATCGACCATAAGGTGCCCGAGGCAGCAATAGACCCTTGGAGACAGGTCGGCCGGAGGACGATGTATTGAATCGCGACGCAATTTGTGTGTTCCATTGTCATTAAGAGGCTCTGAACCTGACGATTAACTGCCAGTTTTGCGTCGGATTCGAAAATCTAGAATCACAGGAGAACGACAATAAGGTGCCCGAGGCAGCACTAGACCCTTGGAGACAAGTCGGCTGGAGGACGATGTATTGAATCGCGACGCGATTTGTGTGTTCCATTGTCATTTACAGGCTCTGAACGTTACAATTAACTGTCAGGTTTGCGTCGGATTCGAAAATCTAGACTCACAGGAGATCGATCATAAGGTGCCCGAGGCAGCAATAGACCCTTGGAGACAGGTCGGCCGGAGGACGATGTATTGAATCGCGACGCAATTTGTGTGTTCCATTGTCATTAAGAGGTTCTGAACCTTACAATTAACTGTCAGTTTTGCGTCGGATTCGAAAATCTAGACTCACAGAGGAACGACCATAAGGTGCCCGAGGCAGCACTAGACCCTTGGAGACAAATCGGCTGGAGGACGATGTATTGAATCGCGACGCGATTTGTGTGTTCCATCGTCATTAACAGGCTCTGAACGTTACAATTAACTGTCAGTTTTGCGTCGGATTCGAAAATCTAGACTCACAGGAGATCGACCATAAGGTGCCCGAGGCAGCAATAGACCCTTGGAGACAGGTCGGCCGGAGGACAATGTATTGAACCGCGACGGGATTTGTGTGTTCCATCGTCATTAACAGGCTCTGAACGTTACAATAAACTGTCAGTTTTGCGTCGGATTCGGAAATCTAGACTCACAGGAGATCGACCATAAGGTGCCCGAGGCAGCAATAGACTCTTGGAGACAGGTCGGGCGGAGGACGATGTATTGAATCGCGACGCAATTTGTGTGTTCCATCGTCATTAACAGGCTCTGAACGTTACAATTAACTGTCAGTTTTGCGTCGGATTCGAAAATCTAGACTCACAAGAGAACGACCATAAGGTGCCCGAGGCAGCACTAGACCCTTGGAGACAAGTCGGCTGGAGGACGATGTATTGAATCGCGACGCGATTTGTGTGTTCCATCGTAATTAACAGGCTCTGAACGTTACAATCAACTGTCAGTTTTGCGTCGGATTCGATAATCTAGACTCACAGGAGAACGACCATAAGGTGCCCGAGGCAGCAATAGACCCTTGGAGACAGGTCGGCCGGAGGACGATGTATTGAATCGCGACGCAATTTGTGTGTTCCATCGTCATTAACAGGCTCTGAACGTTACAATTACCTGTCAGTTTTGCGTCGGATTCGAAAATCTAGACTCACAGGAGAACGACCATAAGGTGCCCGAGGCAGCAATAGACCCTTGGAGACAGGTCGGCCGGAGGACGATATATTGAATCACGACGCAATTTGTGTGTTCCATCGTCATTAACAGGCTCTGAACGTTACAATTAACTGTCAGTTTTGCGTCGGATTCGAAAATCTAGACTCACAGGAGATCGACCATAAGTTGCCCGAGGCAGCAATACACCCTTGGAGACAGGTCGGCCGGAGGACGATGTATTGAATCGCGACGGGATTTGTGTGTTCCATCGTCATTAACAGGCTCTGAACGTTACAATTAACTGTCAGTTTTGCGTCGGATTCGAAAATCTAGACTCACAGGAGATCGACCATAAGGTGCCTGAGGCAGCAATAGACCCTTGGAGACAGGTCGGCCGGAGGACGATGTATTGAATCGCGACGCAATTTGTGTATTCCATTGTCATTAAGAGGCTCTGAAACTTACGATTAACTGCCAGTTTTGCGTCGCATTCGAAAATCTAGACCCACAGGAGAACGACAATAAGGTGCCCGAGGCAGCACTAGACCCTTGGAGACAAGTCGGCTGGAG
This sequence comes from Schistocerca nitens, assembly GCF_023898315.1. Lineage (NCBI taxonomy): Eukaryota > Metazoa > Arthropoda > Insecta > Orthoptera > Acrididae > Schistocerca > Schistocerca nitens. Next base: position 1,195,783,170 of record NC_064615.1, on the reverse strand, counting down.
GACGATGTATTGAATCGCGACGCGATTTGTGTGTTCCATTGTCATTTACAGGCTCTGAACGTTACAATTAACTGTCAGGTTTGCGTCGGATTCGAAAATCTAGACTCACAGGAGATCGGAGGACGATGTATTGAATCGCGACGCAATTTGTGTGTTCCATTGTCATTAAGAGGCACTGAACCTTACGATTAACTACCAGTTTTGCGTCGCATTCGAAAATCTAGACTCACAGGAGAACGACAATAAGGTGCCCGAGGCAGCAATAGACCCTTGGAGACAAGTCGGCTGGAGGACGATGTATTGAATCGCGACGCGATTTCTGTGTTCCATTGTCATTTACAGGCTCTGAACGTTACAATTAACTGTCAGGTTTGCGTCGGATTCGAAAATCTAGACTCACAGGAGATCGACCATAAGGTGCCCGAGGCCGCAATAGACCCTTGGAGACACGTCTGCCGGAGGACGATGTATTGAATCGCGACGCAATTTGTGTGTTCCATTGTCATTAAGAGGCTCTGAACCTTACAATTAACTGTCAGTTTTGCGTCGGATTCGAAAATCTAGACTGACAGAGGAACGACCATAAGGTGCCCGAGGCAGCACTAGACCCTTGGAGACAAATCCGCTGGAGGACGATGTATTGAATCGCGACGCGATTTGTGTGTTCCATCGTCATTAACAGGCTCTGAACGTTACAATTAACTGTCAGTTTTGCGTCGGATTCGAAAATCTAGACTCACAGGAGATCGACCATAAGGTGCCCGAGGCAGCAATAGACTCTTGGAGACAGCTCGGCCGGAGGACGATGTATTGAATCGCGACGCAATTTGTGTGTTCCATCGTCATTAACAGGCTCTGAACCTTACAATTAACTGTCAGTTTTGCGTCGGATTCGAAAATCTAGACTCACAAGAGAACGACCATAAGGTGCCCGAGGCAGCACTAGACCCTTGGAGACAAGTCGGCTGGAGGACGATGTATTGAATCGCGACGCGATTTGTGCGTTCCATCGTCATTAACAGGCTCTGAACGTTACAATCAACTGTCAGTTTTGCGTCGGACTCGAAAATCTAGACTCACAGGAGAACGACCATAAGGTGCCCGAGGCAGCAATAGACCCTTGGAGACAGGTCGGCCGGAGGACGATGTATTGAATCGCGACGCGATTTGTGTGTTCCATCGTCATTAACAGGCTCTGAACGTTACAATTAACTGTCAGTTTTGCGTCGGATTCGAAAATCTAGACTCACAGGAGATCGACCATAAGGTGCCCGAGGCAGCAATAGACCCTTGGAGACAGGTCGGCCGGAGGACGATGTATTGAATCGCGACGCAATTTGTGTGTTCCATCGTCATTAACAGGCTCTGAACGTTACAATTAACTATCAGTTTTGCGTCGGATTCGAAAATCTAGACTCACAGGAGAACGACCATAAGGTGCCCGAGGCAGCAATAGACCCTTGGAGACAGGTCGGCCGGAGGACGATGTATTGAATCGCGACGCAATTTGTGTGTTCCATTGTCCTTAAGAGGCTCTGAAACTTACGATTAACTGCCAGTTTTGCGTCGCATTCGAAAATCTAGACTCACAGGAGAACGACAATAAGGTGCCCGAGGCAGCACTAGAACCTTGGAGACAAGTCGGCTGGAGGACGATGTATTGAATCGCGACGCGATTTGTGTGTTCCATTGTCATTTACAGGCTCTGAACGTTACAATTAACTGTCAGGTTTGCGTCGGATTCGAAAATCTAGACTCACAGGAGATCGACCATAAGGTGCCCGAGGCAGCAATAGACCCTTGGAGACAGGTCGGCCGGAGGACGATGTATTGAATCGCGACGCAATTTGTGTGTTCCATTGTCATTAAGAGGCTCTGAACCTGACGATTAACTGCCAGTTTTGCGTCGGATTCGAAAATCTAGAATCACAGGAGAACGACAATAAGGTGCCCGAGGCAGCACTAGACCCTTGGAGACAAGTCGGCTGGAGGACGATGTATTGAATCGCGACGCGATTTGTGTGTTCCATTGTCATTTACAGGCTCTGAACGTTACAATTAACTGTCAGGTTTGCGTCGGATTCGAAAATCTAGACTCACAGGAGATCGACCATAAGGTGCCCGAGGCAGCAATAGACCCTTGGAGACAGGTCGGCCGGAGGACGATGTATTGAATCGCGACGCAATTTGTGTGTTCCATTGTCATTAAGAGGTTCTGAACCTTACAATTAACTGTCAGTTTTGCGTCGGATTCGAAAATCTAGACTCACAGAGGAACGACCATAAGGTGCCCGAGGCAGCACTAGACCCTTGGAGACAAATCGGCTGGAGGACGATGTATTGAATCGCGACGCGATTTGTGTGTTCCATCGTCATTAACAGGCTCTGAACGTTACAATTAACTGTCAGTTTTGCGTCGGATTCGAAAATCTAGACTCACAGGAGATCGACCATAAGGTGCCCGAGGCAGCAATAGACCCTTGGAGACAGGTCGGCCGGAGGACAATGTATTGAACCGCGACGGGATTTGTGTGTTCCATCGTCATTAACAGGCTCTGAACGTTACAATAAACTGTCAGTTTTGCGTCGGATTCGGAAATCTAGACTCACAGGAGATCGACCATAAGGTCCCCGAGGCAGCAATAGACTCTTGGAGACAGGTCGGGCGGAGGACGATGTATTGAATCGCGACGCAATTTGTGTGTTCCATCGTCATTAACAGGCTCTGAACGTTACAATTAACTGTCAGTTTTGCGTCGGATTCGAAAATCTAGACTCACAAGAGAACGACCATAAGGTGCCCGAGGCAGCACTAGACCCTTGGAGACAAGTCGGCTGGAGGACGATGTATTGAATCGCGACGCGATTTGTGTGTTCCATCGTAATTAACAGGCTCTGAACGTTACAATCAACTGTCAGTTTTGCGTCGGATTCGATAATCTAGACTCACAGGAGAACGACCATAAGGTGCCCGAGGCAGCAATAGACCCTTGGAGACAGGTCGGCCGGAGGACGATGTATTGAATCGCGACGCAATTTGTGTGTTCCATCGTCATTAACAGGCTCTGAACGTTACAATTACCTGTCAGTTTTGCGTCGGATTCGAAAATCTAGACTCACAGGAGAACGACCATAAGGTGCCCGAGGCAGCAATAGACCCTTGGAGACAGGTCGGCCGGAGGACGATATATTGAATCACGACGCAATTTGTGTGTTCCATCGTCATTAACAGGCTCTGAACGTTACAATTAACTGTCAGTTTTGCGTCGGATTCGAAAATCTAGACTCACAGGAGATCGACCATAAGTTGCCCGAGGCAGCAATACACCCTTGGAGACAGGTCGGCCGGAGGACGATGTATTGAATCGCGACGGGATTTGTGTGTTCCATCGTCATTAACAGGCTCTGAACGTTACAATTAACTGTCAGTTTTGCGTCGGATTCGAAAATCTAGACTCACAGGAGATCGACCATAAGGTGCCTGAGGCAGCAATAGACCCTTGGAGACAGGTCGGCCGGAGGACGATGTATTGAATCGCGACGCAATTTGTGTATTCCATTGTCATTAAGAGGCTCTGAAACTTACGATTAACTGCCAGTTTTGCGTCGCATTCGAAAATCTAGACCCACAGGAGAACGACAATAAGGTGCCCGAGGCAGCACTAGACCCTTGGAGACAAGTCGGCTGGAGGACGATGTATTGAATCGCGACGCGATTTGTGTGTTCCATTGTCATTTACAGGCTCTGAACGTTACAATTAACTGTCAGGTTTGCGTCGGATTCGAAAATCTAGACTCACAGGAGATCGGAGGACGATGTATTGAATCGCGACGCAATTTGTGTGTTCCATTGTCATTAAGAGGCACTGAACCTTACGATTAACTACCAGTTTTGCGTCGCATTCGAAAATCTAGACTCACAGGAGAACGACAATAAGGTGCCCGAGGCAGCAATAGACCCTTGGAGACAAGTCGGCTGGAGGACGATGTATTGAATCGCGACGCGATTTGTGTGTTCCATTGTCATTTACAGGCTCTGAACGTTACAATTAACTGTCAGGTTTGCGTCGGATTCGAAAATCTAGACTCACAGGAGATCGACCATAAGGTGCCCGAGGCCGCAATAGACCCTTGGAGACACGTCTGCCGGAGGACGATGTATTGAATCGCGACGCAATTTGTGTGTTCCATTGTCATTAAGAGGCTCTGAACCTTACAATTAACTGTCAGTTTTGCGTCGGATTCGAAAATCTAGACTGACAGAGGAACGACCATAAGGTGCCCGAGGCAGCACTAGACCCTTGGAGACAAATCGGCTGGAGGACGATGTATTGAATCGCGACGCGATTTGTGTGTTCCATCGTCATTAACAGGCTCTGAACGTTACAATTAACTGTCAGTTTTGCGTCGGATTCGAAAATCTAGACTCACAGGAGATCGACCATAAGGTGCCCGAGGCAGCAATAGACTCTTGGAGACAGCTCGGCCGGAGGACGATGTATTGAATCGCGACGCAATTTGTGTGTTCCATCGTCATTAACAGGCTCTGAACCTTACAATTAACTGTCAGTTTTGCGTCGGATTCGAAAATCTAGACTCACAAGAGAACGACCATAAGGTGCCCGAGGCAGCACTAGACCCTTGGAGACAAGTCGGCTGGAGGACGATGTATTGAATCGCGACGCGATTTGTGCGTTCCATCGTCATTAACAGGCTCTGAACGTTACAATCAACTGTCAGTTTTGCGTCGGACTCGAAAATCTAGACTCACAGGAGAACGACCATAAGGTGCCCGAGGCAGCAATAGACCCTTGGAGACAGGTCGGCCGGAGGACGATGTATTGAATCGCGACGCGATTTGTGTGTTCCATCGTCATTAACAGGCTCTGAACGTTACAATTAACTGTCAGTTTTGCGTCGGATTCGAAAATCTAGACTCACAGGAGATCGACCATAAGGTGCCCGAGGCAGCAATAGACCCTTGGAGACAGGTCGGCCGGAGGACGATGTATTGAATCGCGACGCAATTTGTGTGTTCCATCGTCATTAACAGGCTCTGAACGTTACAATTAACTATCAGTTTTGCGTCGGATTCGAAAATCTAGACTCACAGGAGAACGACCATAAGGTGCCCGAGGCAGCAATAGACCCTTGGAGACAGGTCGGCCGGAGGACGATGTATTGAATCGCGACGCAATTTGTGTGTTCCATTGTCATTAAGAGGCTCTGAACCTTACGATTAACTGCCAGGTTTGCGTCGCATTCGAAAATCTAGACTCACAGGAGAACGACAATAAGGTGCCCGAGGCAGCAATAGACCCTTGGAGACAGGTCGGCCGGAGGACGATGTATTGAATCGCGACGCAATTTGTGTGTTCCATCGTCATTAACAGGCTCTGAACCTTACAATTAACTGTCAGTTTTGCGTCGGATTCGAAAATCTAGACTCACAGGAGATCGACCATAAGGTGCCCGAGGCAGCAATAGACCCTTGGAGACAGGTCGGCCGGAGGACGATGTATTGAATCGCGACGCGATTTGTGTGTTCCATCGTCATTAACAGGCTCTGAACGTTACAATTAACTGTCAGTTTTGCGTCGGATTCGAAAATCTAGACTCACAGGAGAACGACCATAAGGTGCCCGAGGGAGCAATAGACCCTTGGAGACAGGTCGGCCGGAGGACGATGTATTGAATCGCGACGCAATTTGTGTGTTCCATTGTCCTTAAGAGGCTCTGAAACTTACGATTAACTGCCAGTTTTGCGTCGCATTCGAAAATCTAGACTCACAGGAGAACGACAATAAGGTGCCCGAGGCAGCACTAGAACCTTGGAGACAAGTCGGCTGGAGGACGATGTATTGAATCGCGACGCGATTTGTGTGTTCCATTGTCATTTACAGGCTCTGAACGTTACAATTAACTGTCAGGTTTGCGTCGGATTCGAAAATCTAGACTCACAGGAGATCGACCATAAGGTGCCCGAGGCAGCAATAGACCCTTGGAGACAGGTCGGCCGGAGGACGATGTATTGAATCGCGACGCAATTTGTGTGTTCCATTGTCATTAAGAGGCTCTGAACCTTACAATTAACTGTCAGTTTTGCGTCGGATTCGAAAATCTAGACTCACAGAGGAACGACCATAAGGTGCCCGAGGCAGCACTAGACCCTTGGAGACAAATCGCTGGAGGACGATGTATTGAATCGCGACGCGATTTGTGTGTTCCATCGTCATTAACAGGCTCTGAACGTTACAATTAACTGTCAGTTTTGCGTCGGATTCGAAAATCTAGACTCACAGGAGAACGACCATAAGGTGCCCGAGGCAGCAATAGACCCTTGGAGACAGGTCGGCCGGAGGACGATATATTGAATCACTACGCAATTTGTGAGTTCCATCGTCATTAACAGGCTCTGAACGTTACAATTAACTGTCAGTTTTGCGTCGGATTCGAAAATCTAGACTCACAGAGGAACGACCATAAGGTGCCCGAGGCAGCACTAGACCCTTGGAGACAAATCGGCTGGAGGACGATGTATTGAATCGCGACGCGATTTGTGTGTTCCATCGTCATTAACAGGCTCTGAACGTTACAATTAACTGTCAGTTTTGCGTCGGATTCGAAAATCTAGACTCACAGGAGATCGACCATAAGGTGCCCGAGGCAGCAATAGACCCTTGGAGACAGGTCGGCCGGAGGACAATGTATTGAACCGCGACGGGATTTGTGTGTTCCATCGTCATTAACAGGCTCTGAACGTTACAATAAACTGTCAGTTTTGCGTCGGATTCGGAAATCTAGACTCACAGGAGATCGACCATAAGGTGCCCGAGGCAGCAATAGACTCTTGGAGACAGGTCGGGCGGAGGACGATGTATTGAATCGCGACGCAATTTGTGTGTTCCATCGTCATTAACAGGCTCTGAACGTTACAATTAACTGTCAGTTTTGCGTCGGATTCGAAAATCTAGACTCACAAGAGAACGACCATAAGGTGCCCGAGGCAGCACTAGACCCTTGGAGACAAGTCGGCTGGAGGACGATGTATTGAATCGCGACGCGATTTGTGTGTTCCATCGTAATTAACAGGCTCTGAACGTTACAATCAACTGTCAGTTTTGCGTCGGATTCGATAATCTAGACTCACAGGAGAACGACCATAAGGTGCCCGAGGCAGCAATAGACCCTTGGAGACAGGTCGGCCGGAGGACGATGTATTGAATCGCGACGCAATTTGTGTGTTCCATCGTCATTAACAGGCTCTGAACGTTACAATTACCTGTCAGTTTTGCGTCGGATTCGAAAATCTAGACTCACAGGAGAACGACCATAAGGTGCCCGAGGCAGCAATAGACCCTTGGAGACAGGTCGGCCGGAGGACGATATATTGAATCACGACGCAATTTGTGTGTTCCATCGTCATTAACAGGCTCTGAACGTTACAATTAACTGTCAGTTTTGCGTCGGATTCGAAAATCTAGACTCACAGGAGATCGACCATAAGTTGCCCGAGGCAGCAATACACCCTTGGAGACAGGTCGGCCGGAGGACGATGTATTGAATCGCGACGGGATTTGTGTGTTCCATCGTCATTAACAGGCTCTGAACGTTACAATTAACTGTCAGTTTTGCGTCGGATTCGAAAATCTAGACTCACAGGAGATCGACCATAAGGTGCCTGAGGCAGCAATAGACCCTTGGAGACAGGTCGGCCGGAGGACGATGTATTGAATCGCGACGCAATTTGTGTATTCCATTGTCATTAAGAGGCTCTGAAACTTACGATTAACTGCCAGTTTTGCGTCGCATTCGAAAATCTAGACCCACAGGAGAACGACAATAAGGTGCCCGAGGCAGCACTAGACCCTTGGAGACAAGTCGGCTGGAGGACGATGTATTGAATCGCGACGCGATTTGTGTGTTCCATTGTCATTTACAGGCTCTGAACGTTACAATTAACTGTCAGGTTTGCGTCGGATTCGAAAATCTAGACTCACAGGAGATCGGAGGACGATGTATTGAATCGCGACGCAATTTGTGTGTTCCATTGTCATTAAGAGGCACTGAACCTTACGATTAACTACCAGTTTTGCGTCGCATTCGAAAATCTAGACTCACAGGAGAACGACAATAAGGTGCCCGAGGCAGCAATAGACCCTTGGAGACAAGTCGGCTGGAGGACGATGTATTGAATCGCGACGCGATTTGTGTGTTCCATTGTCATTTACAGGCTCTGAACGTTACAATTAACTGTCAGGTTTGCGTCGGATTCGAAAATCTAGACTCACAGGAGATCGACCATAAGGTGCCCGAGGCCGCAATAGACCCTTGGAGACACGTCTGCCGGAGGACGATGTATTGAATCGCGACGCAATTTGTGTGTTCCATTGTCATTAAGAGGCTCTGAACCTTACAATTAACTGTCAGTTTTGCGTCGGATTCGAAAATCTAGACTGACAGAGGAACGACCATAAGGTGCCCGAGGCAGCACTAGACCCTTGGAGACAAATCGGCTGGAGGACGATGTATTGAATCGCGACGCGATTTGTGTGTTCCATCGTCATTAACAGGCTCTGAACGTTACAATTAACTGTCAGTTTTGCGTCGGATTCGAAAATCTAGACTCACAGGAGATCGACCATAAGGTGCCCGAGGCAGCAATAGACTCTTGGAGACAGCTCGGCCGGAGGACGATGTATTGAATCGCGACGCAATTTGTGTGTTCCATCGTCATTAACAGGCTCTGAACCTTACAATTAACTGTCAGTTTTGCGTCGGATTCGAAAATCTAGACTCACAAGAGAACGACCATAAGGTGCCCGAGGCAGCACTAGACCCTTGGAGACAAGTCGGCTGGAGGACGATGTATTGAATCGCGACGCGATTTGTGCGTTCCATCGTCATTAACAGGCTCTGAACGTTACAATCAACTGTCAGTTTTGCGTCGGACTCGAAAATCTAGACTCACAGGAGAACGACCATAAGGTGCCCGAGGCAGCAATAGACCCTTGGAGACAGGTCGGCCGGAGGACGATGTATTGAATCGCGACGCGATTTGTGTGATCCATCGTCATTAACAGGCTCTGAACCTTACAATTAACTGTCAGTTTTGCGTCGGATTCGAAAATCTAGAGTCACAGGAGATCGACCATAAGGTGCCCGAGGCAGCAATAGACCCTTGGAGACAGGACGGCCGGAGGACGATGTATTGAATCGCGACGGGATTTGTGTGTTCCATCGTCATTAACAGGCTCTGAACGTTACAATTAACTGTCTGTTTTGCGTCGGATTCGAAAATCTAGACTCACAGGAGATCGACCATAAGGTGCCCGAGGCAGCAATAGACCCTTGGAGACAGGTCGGCCGGAGGACGATGTATTGAATCGCGACGGGATTTGTGTGTTCCATCGTCATTAACAGGCTCTGAACGTTACAATTAACTGTCAGTTTTGCGTCGGATTCGAAAATCTAGACTCACAGGAGATCGACCATAAGGTGCCCGAGGCAGCAATAGACCCTTGGAGACAGGTCGGCCGGAGGACGATGTATTGAATCGCGACGCAATTTGTGTGTTCCATCGTCATTAACAGGCTCTGAACGTTACAATTAACTATCAGTTTTGCGTCGGTTTCGAAAATCTAGACTCACAGGAGAACGACCATAAGGTGCCCGAGGCAGCAATAGACCCTTGGAGACAGGTCGGCCGGAGGACGATGTATTGAATCGCGACGCAATTTGTGTGTTCCATTGTCATTAAGAGGCTCTGAACCTTACGATTAACTGCCAGTTTTGCGTCGCATTCGAAAATCTAGACTCACAGGAGAACGGCAATAAGGTGCCCGAGGCAGCACTAGACCCTTGGAGACAAGTCGGCTGGAGGACGATGTATTGAATCGCGACGCGATTTGTGTGTTCCATTGTCATTTACAGGCTCTGAACGTTACAATTAACTGTCAGGTTTGCGTCGGATTCGAAAATCTAGACTCACAGGAGATCGACCATAAGGTGCCCGAGGCAGCAATAGACCCTTGGAGACAGGTCGGCCGGAGGACGATGTATTGAATCGCGACGCAATTTGTGTGTTCCATTATCATTAAGAGGTTCTGAACCTTACAATTAACTGTCAGTTTTGCGTCGGATTCGAAAATCTAGACTCACAGAGGAACGACCATAAGGTGCCCGAGGCAGCACTAGACCCTTGGAGTCAAATCGGCTGGAGGACGATGTATTGAATCGCGACGCAATTTGTGTGTTCCATCGTCATGAACAGGCTCTGAACGTTACAATTAACTGTCAGTTTTGCGTCGGATTCGAAAATCTAGACTCACAGGAGAACGACCATAAGGTGCCCGAGGCAGCAATAGACCCTTGGAGACAGGTCGGCCGGAGGACGATGTATTGAATCGCGACGCAATTTGTGTGTTCCATCGTCATTAACAGGCTCTGAACCTTACAATTAACTGCCAGTTTTGCGTCGCATTCGAAAATCTAGACTCACAGGAGAACGACAATAAGGTGCCCGAGGCAGCACTAGACCCTTGGAGACAAGTCGGCTGGAGGACGATGTATTGAATCGCGACGCGATTTGTGTGTTCCATTGTCATTTACAGGCTCTGAACGTTACAATTAACTGTCAGGTTTGCGTCGGATTCGAAAATCTAGACTCACAGGAGATCGACCATAAGGTGCCCGAGGCAGCAATAGACCCTTGGAGACAGGTCGGCCGGAGGACGATGTATTGAATCGCGACGCAATTTGTGTGTTCCATTGTCATTAAGAGGCTCTGAACCTTACAATTAACTGTCAGTTTTGCGTCGGATTCGAAAATCTAGACTCACAGAGGAACGACCATAACGTGCCCGAGGCAGCACTAGACGCTTGGAGACAAATCGGCTGGAGGACGTTGTATTGAATCGCGACGCGATTTGTGTGTTCCATCGTCATTAACAGCCTCTGAACCTTACAATTAACTGTCAGTTTTGCGTCGGATTCGAAAATCTAGACTCACAGGAGATCGACCATAAGGTGCCCGAGGCAGCAATAGACCCTTGGAGACAGGTCGGCCGGAGGACGATGTATTGAATCGCGACGCAATTTGTGTGTTCCATCGTCATTAACAGGCTCTGAACCTTACAATTAACTATCAGTTTTGCGTCGGATTCGAAAATCTAGACTCACAGGAGAACGACCATAAGGTGCCCGAGGCAGCAATAGACCCTTGGAGACAGGTCGGCCGGAGGACGATGTATTGAATCGCGACGCAATTTGTGTGTTCCATTGTCATTAAGAGGCTCTGAACCTTACGATTAACTGCCAGGTTTGCGTCGCATTCGAAAATCTAGACTCACAGGAGAACGACAATAAGGTGCCCGAGGCAGCAATAGACCCTTGGAGACAGGTCGGCCGGAGGACGATGTATTGAATCGCGACGCAATTTGTGTGTTCCATCGTCATTAACAGGCTCTGAACCTTACAATTAACTGTCAGTTTTGCGTCGGATTCGAAAATCTAGACTCACAGGAGATCGACCATAAGGTGCCCGAGGCAGCAATAGACCCTTGGAGACAGGTCGGCCGGAGGACGATGTATTGAATCGCGACGCGATTTGTGTGTTCCATCGTCATTAACAGGCTCTGAACGTTACAATTAACTGTCAGTTTTGCGTCGGATTCGAAAATCTAGACTCACAGGAGAACGACCATAAGGTGCCCGAGGGAGCAATAGACCCTTGGAGACAGGTCGGCCGGAGGACGATGTATTGAATCGCGACGCAATTTGTGTGTTCCATTGTCCTTAAGAGGCTCTGAAACTTACGATTAACTGCCAGTTTTGCGTCGCATTCGAAAATCTAGACTCACAGGAGAACGACAATAAGGTGCCCGAGGCAGCACTAGACCCTTGGAGACAAGTCGGCTGGAGGACGATGTATTGAATCGCGACGCGATTTGTGTGTTCCATTGTCATTTACAGGCTCTGAACGTTACAATTAACTGTCAGGTTTGCGTCGGATTCGAAAATCTAGACTCACAGGAGATCGACCATAAGGTGCCCGAGGCAGCAATAGACCCTTGGAGACAGGTCGGCCGGAGGACGATGTATTGAATCGCGACGCAATTTGTGTGTTCCATTGTCATTAAGAGGCTCTGAACCTGACGATTAACTGCCAGTTTTGCGTCGGATTCGAAAATCTAGAATCACAGGAGAACGACAATAAGGTGCCCGAGGCAGCACTAGACCCTTGGAGACAAGTCGGCTGGAGGACGATGTATTGAATCGCGACGCGATTTGTGTGTTCCATTGTCATTTACAGGCTCTGAACGTTACAATTAACTGTCAGGTTTGCGTCGGATTCGAAAATCTAGACTCACAGGAGATCGACCATAAGGTGCCCGAGGCAGCAATAGACCCTTGGAGACAGGTCGGCCGGAGGACGATGTATTGAATCGCGACGCAATTTGTGTGTTCCATTGTCATTAAGAGGCTCTGAACCTTACAATTAACTGTCAGTTTTGCGTCGGATTCGAAAATCTAGACTCACAGAGGAACGACCATAAGGTGCCCGAGGCAGCACTAGACCCTTGGAGACAAATCGGCTGGAGGACGATGTATTGAATCGCGACGCGATTTGTGTGTTCCATCGTCATTAACAGGCTCTGAACGTTACAATTAACTGTCAGTTTTGCGTCGGATTCGAAAATCTAGACTCACAGGAGATCGACCATAAGGTGCCCGAGGCAGCAATAGACCCTTGGAGACAGGTCGGCCGGAGGACAATGTATTGAACCGCGACGGGATTTGTGTGTTCCATCGTCATTAACAGGCTCTGAACGTTACAATAAACTGTCAGTTTTGCGTCGGATTCGGAAATCTAGACTCACAGGAGATCGACCATAAGGTGCCCGAGGCAGCAATAGACTCTTGGAGACAGGTCGGGCGGAGGACGATGTATTGAATCGCGACGCAATTTGTGTGTTCCATCGTCATTAACAGGCTCTGAACGTTACAATTAACTGTCAGTTTTGCGTCGGATTCGAAAATCTAGACTCACAAGAGAACGACCATAAGGTGCCCGAGGCAGCACTAGACCCTTGGAGACAAGTCGGCTGGAGGACGATGTATTGAATCGCGACGCGATTTGTGTGTTCCATCGTAATTAACAGGCTCTGAACGTTACAATCAACTGTCAGTTTTGCGTCGGATTCGATAATCTAGACTCACAGGAGAACGACCATAAGGTGCCCGAGGCAGCAATAGACCCTTGGAGACAGGTCGGCCGGAGGACGATGTATTGAATCGCGACGCAATTTGTGTGTTCCATCGTCATTAACAGGCTCTGAACGTTACAATTACCTGTCAGTTTTGCGTCGGATTCGAAAATCTAGACTCACAGGAGAACGACCATAAGGTGCCCGAGGCAGCAATAGACCCTTGGAGACAGGTCGGCCGGAGGACGATATATTGAATCACGACGCAATTTGTGTGTTCCATCGTCATTAACAGGCTCTGAACGTTACAATTAACTGTCAGTTTTGCGTCGGATTCGAAAATCTAGACTCACAGGAGATCGACCATAAGTTGCCCGAGGCAGCAATACACCCTTGGAGACAGGTCGGCCGGAGGACGATGTATTGAATCGCGACGGGATTTGTGTGTTCCATCGTCATTAACAGGCTCTGAACGTTACAATTAACTGTCAGTTTTGCGTCGGATTCGAAAATCTAGACTCACAGGAGATCGACCATAAGGTGCCTGAGGCAGCAATAGACCCTTGGAGACAGGTCGGCCGGAGGACGATGTATTGAATCGCGACGCAATTTGTGTATTCCATTGTCATTAAGAGGCTCTGAAACTTACGATTAACTGCCAGTTTTGCGTCGGATTCGAAAATCTAGAATCACAGGAGAACGACAATAAGGTGCCCGAGGCAGCACTAGACCCTTGGAGACAAGTCGGCTGGAGGACGATGTATTGAATCGCGACGCGATTTGTGTGTTCCATTGTCATTTACAGGCTCTGAACGTTACAATTAACTGTCAGGTTTGCGTCGGATTCGAAAATCTAGACTCACAGGAGATCGGAGGACGATGTATTGAATCGCGACGCAATTTGTGTGTTCCATTGTCATTAAGAGGCACTGAACCTTACGATTAACTACCAGTTTTGCGTCGCATTCGAAAATCTAGACTCACAGGAGAACGACAATAAGGTGCCCGAGGCAGCACTAGACCCTTGGAGACAAGTCGGCTGGAGGACGATGTATTGAATCGCGACGCGATTTGTGTGTTCCATTGTCATTTACAGGCTCTGAACGTTACAATTAACTGTCAGGTTTGCGTCGGATTCGAAAATCTAGACTCACAGGAGATCGACCATAAGGTGCCCGAGGCCGCAATAGACCCTTGGAGACACGTCTGCCGGAGGACGATGTATTGAATCGCGACGCAATTTGTGTGTTCCATTCTCATTAAGAGGCTCTGAACCTTACAATTAACTGTCAGTTTTGCGTCGGATTCGAAAATCTAGACTGACAGAGGAACGACCATAAGGTGCCCGAGGCAGCACTAGACCCTTGGAGACAAATCGGCTGGAGGACGATGTATTGAATCGCGACGCGATTTGTGTGTTCCATCGTCATTAACAGGCTCTGAACGTTACAATTAACTGTCAGTTTTGCGTCGGATTCGAAAATCTAGACTCACAGGAGATCGACCATAAGGTGCCCGAGGCAGCAATAGACTCTTGGAGACAGCTCGGCCGGAGGACGATGTATTGAATCGCGACGCAATTTGTGTGTTCCATCGTCATTAACAGGCTCTGAACCTTACAATTAACTGTCAGTTTTGCGTCGGATTCGAAAATCTAGACTCACAAGAGAACGACCATAAGGTGCCCGAGGCAGCACTAGACCCTTGGAGACAAGTCGGCTGGAGGACGATGTATTGAATCGCGACGCGATTTGTGCGTTCCATCGTCATTAACAGGCTCTGAACGTTACAATCAACTGTCAGTTTTGCGTCGGACTCGAAAATCTAGACTCACAGGAGAACGACCATAAGGTGCCCGAGGCAGCAATAGACCCTTGGAGACAGGTCGGCCGGAGGACGATGTATTGAATCGCGACGCGATTTGTGTGATCCATCGTCATTAACAGGCTCTGAACCTTACAATTAACTGTCAGTTTTGCGTCGGATTCGAAAATCTAGAGTCACAGGAGATCGACCATAAGGTGCCCGAGGCAGCAATAGACCCTTGGAGACAGGACGGCCGGAGGACGATGTATTGAATCGCGACGGGATTTGTGTGTTCCATCGTCATTAACAGGCTCTGAACGTTACAATTAACTGTCTGTTTTGCGTCGGATTCGAAAATCTAGACTCACAGGAGATCGACCATAAGGTGCCCGAGGCAGCAATAGACCCTTGGAGACAGGTCGGCCGGAGGACGATGTATTGAATCGCGACGGGATTTGTGTGTTCCATCGTCATTAACAGGCTCTGAACGTTACAATTAACTGTCAGTTTTGCGTCGGATTCGAAAATCTAGACTCACAGGAGATCGACCATAAGGTGCCCGAGGCAGCAATAGACCCTTGGAGACAGGTCGGCCGGAGGACGATGTATTGAATCGCGACGCAATTTGTGTGTTCCATCGTCATTAACAGGCTCTGAACGTTACAATTAACTATCAGTTTTGCGTCGGTTTCGAAAATCTAGACTCACAGGAGAACGACCATAAGGTGCCCGAGGCAGCAATAGACCCTTGGAGACAGGTCGGCCGGAGGACGATGTATTGAATCGCGACGCAATTTGTGTGTTCCATTGTCATTAAGAGGCTCTGAACCTTACGATTAACTGCCAGTTTTGCGTCGCATTCGAAAATCTAGACTCACAGGAGACCGGCAATAAGGTGCCCGAGGCAGCACTAGACCCTTGGAGACAAGTCGGCTGGAGGACGATGTATTGAATCGCGACGCGATTTGTGTGTTCCATTGTCATTTACAGGCTCTGAACGTTACAATTAACTGTCAGGTTTGCGTCGGATTCGAAAATCTAGACTCACAGGAGATCGACCATAAGGTGCCCGAGGCAGCAATAGACCCTTGGAGACAGGTCGGCCGGAGGACGATGTATTGAATCGCGACGCAATTTGTGTGTTCCATTATCATTAAGAGGTTCTGAACCTTACAATTAACTGTCAGTTTTGCGTCGGATTCGAAAATCTAGACTCACAGAGGAACGACCATAAGGTGCCCGAGGCAGCACTAGACCCTTGGAGTCAAATCGGCTGGAGGACGATATATTGAATCGCGACGCAATTTGTGTGTTCCATCGTCATGAACAGGCTCTGAACGTTACAATTAACTGTCAGTTTTGCGTCGGATTCGAAAATCTAGACTCACAGGAGAACGACCATAAGGTGCCCGAGGCAGCAATAGACCCTTGGAGACAGGTCGGCCGGAGGACGATGTATTGAATCGCGACGCAATTTGTGTGTTCCATCGTCATTAACAGGCTCTGAACCTTACAATTAACTGCCAGTTTTGCGTCGCATTCGAAAATCTAGACTCACAGGAGAACGACAATAAGGTGCCCGAGGCAGCACTAGACCCTTGGAGACAAGTCGGCTGGAGGACGATGTATTGAATCGCGACGCGATTTGTGTGTTCCATTGTCATTTACAGGCTCTGAACGTTACAATTAACTGTCAGGTTTGCGTCGGATTCGAAAATCTAGACTCACAGGAGATCGACCATAAGGTGCCCGAGGCAGCAATAGACCCTTGGAGACAGGTCGGCCGGAGGACGATGTATTGAATCGCGACGCAATTTGTGTGTTCCATTGTCATTAAGAGGCTCTGAACCTTACAATTAACTGTCAGTTTTGCGTCGGATTCGAAAATCTAGACTCACAGAGGAACGACCATAACGTGCCCGAGGCAGCACTAGACGCTTGGAGACAAATCGGCTGGAGGACGTTGTATTGAATCGCGACGCGATTTGTGTGTTCCATCGTCATTAACAGCCTCTGAACCTTACAATTAACTGTCAGTTTTGCGTCGGATTCGAAAATCTAGACTCACAGGAGATCGACCATAAGGTGCCCGAGGCAGCAATAGACCCTTGGAGACAGGTCGGCCGGAGGACGATGTATTGAATCGCGACGCAATTTGTGTGTTCCATCGTCATTAACAGGCTCTGAACGTTACAATTAACTATCAGTTTTGCGTCGGATTCGAAAATCTAGACTCACAGGAGAACGACCATAAGGTGCCCGAGGCAGCAATAGACCCTTGGAGACAGGTCGGCCGGAGGACGATGTATTGAATCGCGACGCAATTTGTGTGTTCCATTGTCATTAAGAGGCTCTGAACCTTACGATTAACTGCCAGGTTTGCGTCGCATTCGAAAATCTAGACTCACAGGAGAACGACAATAAGGTGCCCGAGGCAGCAATAGACCCTTGGAGACAGGTCGGCCGGAGGACGATGTATTGAATCGCGACGCAATTTGTGTGTTCCATCGTCATTAACAGGCTCTGAACCTTCCAATTAACTGTCAGTTTTGCGTCGGATTCGAAAATCTAGACTCACAGGAGATCGACCATAAGGTGCCCGAGGCAGCAATAGACCCTTGGAGACAGGTCGGCCGGAGGACGATGTATTGAATCGCGACGCGATTTGTGTGTTCCATCGTCATTAACAGGCTCTGAACGTTACAATTAACTGTCAGTTTTGCGTCGGATTCGAAAATCTAGACTCACAGGAGAACGACCATAAGGTGCCCGAGGGAGCAATAGACCCTTGGAGACAGGTCGGCCGGAGGACGATGTATTGAATCGCGACGCAATTTGTGTGTTCCATCGTCATGAACAGGCTCTGAACCTTACAATTAACTGTCAGTTTTGCGTCGGATTCGAAAATCTAGAGTCACAGGAGATCGACCATAAGGTGCCCGAGGCAGCAATAGACCCTTGGAGACAGGACGGCCGGAGGACGATGTATTGAAACGTGACGCGATTTGTGTGTTCCATCGTCATGAACAGGCTCTGAACGTTACAATTAACTGTCAGTTTTGCGTCGGATTCGAAAATCTAGACTCACAGGAGAACGACCATAAGGTGCCCGAGGCAGCAATAGACCCTTGGAGACAGGTCGGCCGGAGGACGATGTATTGAATCGCGACGGGATTTGTGTGTTCCATCGTCATTAACAGGCTCTCAACGTTACAATTAACTGTCAGTTTTGCGTCGGATTCGAAAATCTAGACTCACAGGAGATCGACCATAAGGTGCCTGAGGCAGCAATAGACCCTTGGAGACAGGTCGGCCGGAGGACGATGTATTGAATCGCGACGCAATTTGTGTATTCCATTGTCATTAAGAGGCTCTGAAACTTACGATTAACTGCCAGTTTTGCGTCGCATTCGAAAATCTAGACCCACAGGAGAACGACAATAAGGTGCCCGAGGCAGCACTAGACCCTTGGAGACAAGTCGGCTGGAGGACGATGTATTGAATCGCGACGCGATTTGTGTGTTCCATTGTCATTTACAGGCTCTGAACGTTACAATTAACTGTCAGGTTTGCGTCGGATTCGAAAATCTAGACTCACAGGAGATCGGAGGACGATGTATTGAATCGCGACGCAATTTGTGTGTTCCATTGTCATTAAGAGGCACTGAACCTTACGATTAACTACCAGTTTTGCGTCGCATTCGAAAATCTAGACTCACAGGAGAACGACAATAAGGTGCCCGAGGCAGCACTAGACCCTTGGAGACAAGTCGGCTGGAGGACGATGTATTGAATCGCGACGCGATTTGTGTGTTCCATTGTCATTTACAGGCTCTGAACGTTACAATTAACTGTCAGGTTTGCGTCGGATTCGAAAATCTAGACTCACAGGAGATCGACCATAAGGTGCCCGAGGCCGCAATAGACCCTTGGAGACAGGTCGGCCGGAGGACGATGTATTGAATCGCGACGCGATTTGTGTGATCCATCGTCATTAACAGGCTCTGAACCTTACAATTAACTGTCAGTTTTGCGTCGGATTCGAAAATCTAGAGTCACAGGAGATCGACCATAAGGTGCCCGAGGCAGCAATAGACCCTTGGAGACAGAACGGCCGGAGGACGATGTATTGAATCGCGACGGGATTTGTGTGTTCCATCGTCATTAACAGGCTCTGAACGTTACAATTAACTGTCTGTTTTGCGTCGGATTCGAAAATCTAGACTCACAGGAGATCGACCATAAGGTGCCCGAGGCAGCAATAGACCCTTGGAGACAGGTCGGCCGGAGGACGATGTATTGAATCGCGACGGGATTTGTGTGTTCCATCGTCATTAACAGGCTCTGAACGTTACAATTAACTGTCAGTTTTGCGTCGGATTCGAAAATCTAGACTCACAGGAGATCGACCATAAGGTGCCCGAGGCAGCAATAGACCCTTGGAGACAGGTCGGCCGGAGGACGATGTATTGAATCGCGACGCAATTTGTGTGTTCCATCGTCATTAACAGGCTCTGAACGTTACAATTAACTATCAGTTTTGCGTCGGATTCGAAAATCTAGACTCACAGGAGAACGACCATAAGTTGCCCGAGGCAGCAATAGACCCTTGGAGACAGGTCGGCCGGAGGACGATGTATTGAATCGCGACGCAATTTGTGTGTTCCATTGTCATTAACAGGCTCTGAACCTTACGATTAACTGCCAGTTTTGCGTCGCATTCGAAAATCTAGACTCACAGGAGAACGGCAATAAGGTGCCCGAGGCAGCACTAGACCCTTGGAGACAAGTCGGCTGGAGGACGATGTATTGAATCGCGACGCGATTTGTGTGTTCCATTGTCATTTACAGGCTCTGAACGTTGCAATTAACTGTCAGGTTTGCGTCGGATTCGAAAATCTAGACTCACAGGAGATCGACCATAAGGTGCCCGAGGCAGCAATAGACCCTTGGAGACAGGTCGGCCGGAGGACGATGTATTGAATCGCGACGCAATTTGTGTGTTCCATTATCATTAAGAGGTTCTGAAACTTACAATTAACTGTCAGTTTTGCGTCGGATTCGAAAATCTAGACTCACAGAGGAACGACCATAAGGTGCCCGAGGCAGCACTAGACCCTTGGAGTCAAATCGGCTGGAGGACGATGTATTGAATCGCGACGCAATTTGTGTGTTCCATCGTCATGAACAGGCTCTGAACGTTACAATTAACTGTCAGTTTTGCGTCGGATTCGAAAATCTAGACTCACAGGAGAACGACCATAAGGTGCCCGAGGCAGCAATAGACCCTTGGAGACAGGTCGGCCGGAGGACGATGTATTGAATCGCGACGCAATTTGTGTGTTCCATCGTCATTAACAGGCTCTGAACCTTACAATTAACTGCCAGTTTTGCGTCGCATTCGAAAATCTAGACTCACAGGAGAACGACAAGAAGGTGCCCGAGGCAGCACTAGACCCTTGGAGACAAGTCGGCTGGAGGACGATGTATTGAATCGCGACGCGATTTGTGTGTTCCATTGTCATTTACAGGCTCTGAACGTTACAATTAACTGTCAGGTTTGCGTCGGATTCGAAAATCTAGACTCACAGGAGATCGACCATAAGGTGCCCGAGGCAGCAATAGACCCTTGGAGACAGGTCGGCCGGAGGACGATGTATTGAATCGCGACGCAATTTGTGTGTTCCATTGTCATTAAGAGGCTCTGAACCTTACAATTAACTGTCAGTTTTGCGTCGGATTCGAAAATCTAGACTCACAGAGGAACGACCATAACGTGCCCGAGGCAGCACTAGACGCTTGGAGACAAATCGGCTGGAGGACGTTGTATTGAATCGCGACGCGATTTGTGTGTTCCATCGTCATTAACAGCCTCTGAACCTTACAATTAACTGTCAGTTTTGCGTCGGATTCGAAAATCTAGACTCACAGGAGATCGACCATAAGGTGCCCGAGGCAGCAATAGACCCTTGGAGACAGGTCGGCCGGAGGACGATGTATTGAATCGCGACGCAATTTGTGTGTTCCATCGTCATTAACAGGCTCTGAACGTTACAATTAACTATCAGTTTTGCGTCGGATTCGAAAATCTAGACTCACAGGAGAACGACCATAAGGTGCCCGAGGCAGCAATAGACCCTTGGAGACAGGTCGGCCGGAGGACGATGTATTGAATCGCGACGCAATTTGTGTGTTCCATTGTCATTAAGAGGCTCTGAACCTTACGATTAACTGCCACGTTTGCGTCGCATTCGAAAATCTAGACTCACAGGAGAACGACAATAAGGTGCCCGAGGCAGCAATAGACCCTTGGAGACAGGTCGGCCGGAGGACGATGTATTGAATCGCGACGCAATTTGTGTGTTCCATCGTCATTAACAGGCTCTGAACCTTACAATTAACTGTCAGTTTTGCGTCGGATTCGAAAATCTAGACTCACAGGAGATCGACCATAAGGTGCCCGAGGCAGCAATAGACCCTTGGAGACAGGTCGGCCGGAGGACGATGTATTGAATCGCGACGCGATTTGTGTGTTCCATCGTCATTAACAGGCTCTGAACGTTACAATTAACTGTCAGTTTTGCGTCGGATTCGAAAATCTAGACTCACAGGAGAACGACCATAAGGTGCCCGAGGGAGCAATAGACCCTTGGAGACAGGTCGGCCGGAGGACGATGTATTGAATCGCGACGCAATTTGTGTGTTCCATTATCATTAAGAGGTTCTGAAACTTACAATTAACTGTCAGTTTTGCGTCGGATTCGAAAATCTAGACTCACAGAGGAACGACCATAAGGTGCCCGAGGCAGCACTAGACCCTTGGAGTCAAATCGGCTGGAGGACGATGTATTGAATCGCGACGCAATTTGTGTGTTCCATCGTCATGAACAGGCTCTGAACGTTACAATTAACTGTCAGTTTTGCGTCGGATTCGAAAATCTAGACTCACAGGAGAACGACCATAAGGTCCCCGAGGCAGCAATAGACCCTTGGAGACAGGTCGGCCGGAGGACGATGTATTGAATCGCGACGCAATTTGTGTGTTCCATCGTCATTAACAGGCTCTGAACCTTACAATTAACTGCCAGTTTTGCGTCGCATTCGAAAATCTAGACTCACAGGAGAACGACAAGAAGGTGCCCGAGGCAGCACTAGACCCTTGGAGACAAGTCGGCTGGAGGACGATGTATTGAATCGCGACGCGATTTGTGTGTTCCATTGTCATTTACAGGCCCTGAACGTTACAATTAACTGTCAGGTTTGCGTCGGATTCGAAAATCTAGACTCACAGGAGATCGACCATAAGGTGCCCGAGGCAGCAATAGACCCTTGGAGACAGGTCGGCCGGAGGACGATGTATTGAATCGCGACGGGATTTGTGTGTTCCATCGTCATTAACAGGCTTTGAAGGTTACAATTAACTGTCAGTTTTGCGTCGGATTCGAAAATCTAGACTCACAGGAGATCGGCCATAAGGTGCTCGAGGCAGCAATAGACCCTTGGAGACAGGTCGGCCGGAGGACGATGTATTGAATCGCGACGGGATTTGTGTGTTCCATCGTCATTAACAGGCTCTGAACGTTACAATTAACTATCAGTTTTGCGTCGGATTCGAAAATCTAGACTCACAGGAGATCGACCATAAGGTGCCCGAGGCAGCAATAGACCCTTGGAGACAGGTCGGCCGGAGGACGATGTATTGAATCGCGACGCAATTTGTGTGTTCCATTGTCATTAAGAGGCTCTGAACGTTACAATTAACTGTCAGATTTGCGTCGGATTCGAAAATCTAGACTCACAGGAGATCGACCATAAGGTGCCCGAGGCAGCAATACACCCTTGGAGACAGGTCGGCCGGAGGACGATGTATTGAATCGCGACGGGATTTGTGTGTTCCATCGTCATTAACAGGCTCTGAACGTTACAATTAACTGTCAGTTTTGCGTCGGATTCGAAAATCTAGACTCACAGGAGATCGACCATATGGTGCCCGAGGCAGCAATAGACTCTTGGAGACAGGTCGGCCGGAGGACGATGTATTGAATCGCGACGCAATTTGTGTGTTCCATTGTCATTAACAGGCTCTGAACCTTACAATAAACTGTCAGTTTTGCGTCGGATTCGGAAATCTAGACTCACAGGAGATCGACCATAAGGTGCCCGAGGCAGCAATAGACCCTTGGAGACAGGTCGGCCGGAGGACGATGTATTGAATCGCGACGCGATTTGTGTGTTCCATCGTCATTAACAGGCTCTGAACGTTACAATTAACTGTCAGTTTTGCGTAGGATTCGAAAATCTAGACTCACAGGAGAACGACCATAAGGTGCCCGAGGGAGCAATAGACCCTTGGAGACAGGTCGGCCGGAGGACGATGTATTGAATCGCGACGCAATTTGTGTGTTCCATCGTCATGAACAGGCTCTGAACCTTACAATTAACTGTCAGTTTTGCGTCGGATTCGAAAATCTAGAGTCACAGGAGATCGACCATAAGGTGCCCGAGGCAGCAATAGACCCTTGGAGACAGGACGGCCGGAGGACGATGTATTGAAACGTGACGCGATTTGTGTGTTCCATCGTCATGAACAGGCTCTGAACGTTACAATTAACTGTCAGTTTTGCGTCGGATTCGAAAATCTAGACTCACAGGAGAACGACCATAAGGTGCCCGAGGCAGCAATAGACCCTTGGAGACAGGTCGGCCGGAGGACGATGTATTGAATCGCGACGCAATTTGTGTGTTCCATCGTCATTAACAGGCTCTGAACCTTACAATTAACTGCCAGTTTTGCGTCGCATTCGAAAATCTAGACTCACAGGAGATCGACCATAAGGTGCCCGAGGCAGCAATAGACCCTTGGAGACAGGTCGGCCGGAGGACGATGTATTGAATCGCGACGGGATTTGTGTGTTCCATCGTCATTAACAGGCTTTGAAGGTTACAATTAACTGTCAGTTTTGCGTCGGATTCGAAAATCTAGACTCACAGGAGATCGGCCATAAGGTGCCCGAGGCAGCAATAGACCCTTGGAGACAGGTCGGCCGGAGGACGATGTATTGAATCGCGACGGGATTTGTGTGTTCCATCGTCATTAACAGGCTCTGAACGTTACAATTAACTATCAGTTTTGCGTCGGATTCGAAAATCTAGACTCACAGGAGATCGACCATAAGGTGCCCGAGGCAGCAATAGACCCTTGGAGACAGGACGGCCGGAGGACGATGTATTGAAACGTGACGCGATTTGTGTGTTCCATCGTCATGAACAGGCTCTGAACGTTACAATTAACTGTCAGTTTTGCGTCGGATTCGAAAATCTAGACTCACAGGAGAACGACCATAAGGTGCCCGAGGCAGCAATAGACCCTTGGAGACAGGTCGGCCGGAGGACGATGTATTGAATCGCGACGCAATTTGTGTGTTCCATCGTCATTAACAGGCTCTGAACCTTACAATTAACTGCCAGTTTTGCGTCGCATTCGAAAATCTAGACTCACAGGAGAACGACAATAAGGTGCCCGAGGCAGCACTAGACCCTTGGAGACAAGTCGGCTGGAGGACGATGTATTGAATCGCGACGCGATTTGTGTGTTCCATTGTCATTTACAGGCTCTGAACGTTACAATTAACTGTCAGGTTTGCGTCGGATTCGAAAATCTAGACTCACAGGAGATCGACCATAAGGTGCCCGAGGCAGCAATAGACCCTTGGAGACAGGTCGGCCGGAGGACGATGTATTGAATCGCGACGGGATTTGTGTGTTCCATCGTCATTAACAGGCTTTGAAGGTTACAATTAACTGTCAGTTTTGCGTCGGATTCGAAAATCTAGACTCACAGGAGATCGGCCATAAGGTGCTCGAGGCAGCAATAGACCCTTGGAGACAGGTCGGCCGGAGGACGATGTATTGAATCGCGACGGGATTTGTGTGTTCCATCGTCATTAACAGGCTCTGAACGTTACAATTAACTATCAGTTTTGCGTCGGATTCGAAAATCTAGACTCACAGGAGATCGACCATAAGGTGCCCGAGGCAGCAATAGACCCTTGGAGACAGGTCGGCCGGAGGACGATGTATTGAATCGCGACGCAATTTGTGTGTTCCATTGTCATTAAGAGGCTCTGAACGTTACAATTAACTGTCAGATTTGCGTCGGATTCGAAAATCTAGACTCACAGGAGATCGACCATAAGGTGCCCGAGGCAGCAATACACCCTTGGAGACAGGTCGGCCGGAGGACGATGTATTGAATCGCGACGGGATTTGTGTGTTCCATCGTCATTAACAGGCTCTGAACGTTACAATTAACTGTCAGTTTTGCGTCGGATTCGAAAATCTAGACTCACAGGAGATCGACCATATGGTGCCCGAGGCAGCAATAGACTCTTGGAGACAGGTCGGCCGGAGGACGATGTATTGAATCGCGACGCAATTTGTGTGTTCCATCGTCATTAACAGGCTCTGAACGTTACAATTAACTGTCAGTTTTGCGTCGGATTCGAAAATCTAGACTCACAGGAGAACGACCATTAGGTGCCCGAGGCAGCAATAGACCCTTGGAGACAGGTCGGCCGGAGGACGATGTATTGAATCGCGACGCAATTTGTGTGTTCCATCGTCATTAACAGGCTCTGAACCTTACAATTAACTGTCAGTTTTGCGTCGGATTCGAAAATCTAGACTCACAGGAGATCGACCATAAGGTGCCCGAGGCAGCAATAGACCCTTGGAGACAGGTCGGCCGGAGGACGATGTATTGAATCGCGACGCGATTTGTGTGTTCCATCGTCATTAACAGGCTCTGAACGTTACAATTAACTGTCAGTTTTGCGTCGGATTCGAAAATCTAGACTCACAGGAGATCGACCATAAGGTGCCCGAGGCAGCAATAGACCCTTGGAGACAGGTCGGCCGGAGGACGATGTATTGAATCGCGACGCAATTTGTGTGTTCCATCGTCATTAACAGGCTCTGAACGTTACAATTAACTGTCAGTTTTCCGTCGGATTCGAAAATCTAGACTCACAGGAGATCGACCATAAGGTGCCCGAGGCAGCAATAGACCCTTGGAGACAGGTCGGCCGGAGGACGATGTATTGAATCGCGACGCAATTTGTGTGTTCCATCGTCATTAACAGGCTCTGAACGTTACAATTAACTATCAGTTTTGCGTCGGATTCGAAAATCTAGACTCACAGGAGAACGACCATAAGGTGCCCGAGGCAGCAATAGACCCTTGGAGACAGGTCGGCCGGAGGACGATGTATTGAATCGCGACGCAATTTGTGTGTTCCATTGTCCTTAAGAGGCTCTGAAACTTACGATTAACTGCCAGTTTTGCGTCGCATTCGAAAATCTAGACTCACAGGAGAACGACAATAAGGTGCCCGAGGCAGCACTAGACCCTTGGAGACAAGTCGGCTGGAGGAAGATGTATTGAATCGCGACGCGATTTGTGTGTTCCATTGTCATTTACAGGCTCTGAACGTTACAATTAACTGTCAGGTTTGCGTCCGATTCGAAAATCTAGACTCACAGGAGATCGACCATAAGGTGCCCGAGGCAGCAATAGACCCTTGGAGACAGGTCGGCCGGAGGACGATGTATTGAATCGCGACGCAATTTGTGTGTTCCATTGTCATTAAGAGGCTCTGAACCTGACGATTAACTGCCAGTTTTGCGTCGCATTCGAAAATCTAGAATCACAGGAGAACGACAATAAGGTGCCCGAGGCAGCACTAGACCCTTGGAGACAAGTCGGCTGGAGGAAGATGTATTGAATCGCGACGCGATTTGTGTGTTCCATTGTCATTTACAGGCTCTGAACGTTACAATTAACTGTCAGGTTTGCGTCGGATTCGAAAATCTAGACTCACAGGAGATCGACCATAAGGTGCCCGAGGCAGCAATAGACCCTTGGAGACAGGTCGGCCGGAGGACGATGTATTGAATCGCGACGCGATTTGTGTGTTCCATCGTCATTAACAGGCTCTGAACGTTACAATTAACTGTCAGTTTTGCGTAGGATTCGAAAATCTAGACTCACAGGAGAACGACCATAAGGTGCCCGAGGGAGCAATAGACCCTTGGAGACAGGTCGGCCGGAGGACGATGTATTGAATCGCGACGCAATTTGTGTGTTCCATCGTCATGAACAGGCTCTGAACCTTACAATTAACTGTCAGTTTTGCGTCGGATTCGAAAATCTAGAGTCACAGGAGATCGACCATAAGGTGCCCGAGGCAGCAATAGACCCTTGGAGACAGGACGGCCGGAGGACGATGTATTGAAACGTGACGCGATTTGTGTGTTCCATCGTCATGAACAGGCTCTGAACGTTACAATTAACTGTCAGTTTTGCGTCGGATTCGAAAATCTAGACTCACAGGAGAACGACCATAAGGTGCCCGAGGCAGCAATAGACCCTTGGAGACAGGTCGGCCGGAGGACGATGTATTGAATCGCGACGCAATTTGTGTGTTCCATCGTCATTAACAGGCTCTGAACCTTACAATTAACTGCCAGTTTTGCGTCGCATTCGAAAATCTAGACTCACAGGAGATCGACCATAAGGTGCCCGAGGCAGCAATAGACCCTTGGAGACAGGTCGGCCGGAGGACGATGTATTGAATCGCGACGGGATTTGTGTGTTCCATCGTCATTAACAGGCTTTGAAGGTTACAATTAACTGTCAGTTTTGCGTCGGATTCGAAAATCTAGACTCACAGGAGATCGGCCATAAGGTGCCCGAGGCAGCAATAGACCCTTGGAGACAGGTCGGCCGGAGGACGATGTATTGAATCGCGACGGGATTTGTGTGTTCCATCGTCATTAACAGGCTCTGAACGTTACAATTAACTATCAGTTTTGCGTCGGATTCGAAAATCTAGACTCACAGGAGATCGACCATAAGGTGCCCGAGGCAGCAATAGACCCTTGGAGACAGGTCGGCCGGAGGACGATGTATTGAATCGCGACGCAATTTGTGTGTTCCATTGTCATTTACAGGCTCTGAACGTTACAATTAACTGTCAGGTTTGCGTCGGATTCGAAAATCTAGACTCACAGGAGATCGACCATAAGGTGCCCGAGGCAGCAATAGACCCTTGGAGACAGGTCGGCCGGAGGACGATGTATTGAATCGCGACGCAATTTGTGTGTTCCATTGTCATTAAGAGGCTCTGAACCTTACAATTAACTGTCAGATTTGCGTCGGATTCGAAAATCTAGACTCACAGAGGAACGACCATAAGGTGCCCGAGGCAGCACTAGACCCTTGGAGACAAATCGGCTGGAGGACGATGTATTGAATCGCGACGCGATTTGTGTGTTCCATCGTCATTAACAGGCTCTGAACGTTACAATTAACTGTCAGATTTGCGTCGGATTCGAAAATCTAGACTCACAGGAGATCGACCATAAGGTGCCCGAGGCAGCAATACACCCTTGGAGACAGGTCGGCCGGAGGACGATGTATTGAATCGCGACGGGATTTGTGTGTTCCATCGTCATTAACAGGCTCTGAACGTTACAATTAACTGTCAGTTTTGCGTCGGATTCGAAAATCTAGACTCACAGGAGATCGACCATAAGGTGCCCGAGGCAGCAATAGACTCTTAGAGACAGGTCGGCCGGAGGACGATGTATTGAATCGCGACGCAATTTGTGTGTTCCATCGTCATTAACAGGCTCTGAACGTTACAATTAACTGTCAGTTTTGCGTCGGATTCGAAAATCTAGACTCACAGGAGAACGACCATAAGGTGCCCGAGGCAGCAATAGACCCTTGGAGACAGGTCGGCCGGAGGACGATGTATTGCATCGCGACGCAATTTGTGTGTTCCATCGTCATTAACAGGCTCTGAACCTTACAATTAACTGTCAGTTTTGCGTCGGATTCGAAAATCTAGACTCACAGGAGATCGACCATAAGGTGCCCGAGGCAGCAATAGACCCTTGGAGACAGGTCGGCCGGAGGACGATGTATTGAATCGCGACGCAATTTGTGTGTTCCATCGTCATTAACAGGCTCTGAACGTTACAATTAACTGTCAGTTTTGCGTCGGATTCGAAAATCTAGACTCACAGGAGATCGACCATAAGGTGCCCGAGGCAGCAATAGACCCTTGGAGACAGGTCGGCCGGAGGACGATGTATTGAATCGCGACGCAATTTGTGTGTTCCATCGTCATTAACAGGCTCTGAACGTTACAATTAACTATCAGTTTTGCGTCGGATTCGAAAATCTAGACTCACAGGAGAACGACCATAAGGTGCCCGAGGCAGCAATAGATCCTTGGAGACAGGTCGGCCGGAGGACGATGTATTGAATCGCGACGCAATTTGTGTGTTCCATTGTCCTTAAGAGGCTCTGAAACTTACGATTAACTGCCAGTTTTGCGTCGCATTCGAAAATCTAGACTCACAGGAGAACGACAATAAGGTGCCCGAGGCAGCACTAGACCCTTGGAGACAAGTCGGCTGGAGGACGATGTATTGAATCGCGACGCGATTTGTGTGTTCCATTGTCATTTACAGGCTCTGAACGTTACAATTAACTGTCAGGTTTGCGTCGGATTCGAAAATCTAGACTCACAGGAGATCGACCATAAGGTGCCCGAGGCAGCAATAGACCCTTGGAGACAGGTCGGCCGGAGGACGATGTATTGAATCGCGACGCAATTTGTGTGTTCCATTAAGAGGCTCTGAACCTGACGATTAACTGCCAGTTTTGCGTCGCATTCGAAAATCTAGAATCACAGGAGAACGACAATAAGGTGCCCGAGGCAGCACTAGACCCTTGGAGACAAGTCGGCTGGAGGACGATGTATTGAATCGCGACGCGATTAGTGTGTTCCATTGTCATTTACAGGCTCTGAACGTTACAATTAACTGTCAGGTTTGCGTCGGATTCGAAAATCTAGACTCACAGGAGATCGACCATAAGGTGCCCGAGGCAGCAATAGACCCTTGGAGACAGGTCGGCCGGAGGACGATGTATTGAATCGCGACGCAATTTGTGTGTTCCATTGTCATTAAGAGGCTCTGAACCTTACAATTAACTGTCAGTTTTGCGTCGGATTCGAAAATCTAGACTCACAGAGGAACGAACATAAGGTGCCCGAGGCAGCACTAGACCCTTGGAGACAAATCGGCTGGAGGACGATGTATTGAATCGCGACGCGATTTGTGTGTTCCATCGTCATTAACAGGCTCTGAACGTTACAATTAACTGTCAGTTTTGCGTCGGATTCGAAAATCTAGACTCACAGGAGATCGACCATAAGGTGCCCGAGGCAGCAATAGACCCTTGGAGACAGGTCGGCCGGAGGACAATGTATTGAACCGCGACGGGATTTGTGTGTTCCATCGTCATTAACAGGCTCTGAACGTTACAATAAACTGTCAGTTTTGCGTCGGATTCGGAAATCTAGACTCACAGGAGATCGACCATAAGGTGCCCGAGGCAGCAATAGACTCTTGGAGACAGGTCGGGCGGAGGACGATGTATTGAATCGCGACGCAATTTGTGTGTTCCATCGTCATTAACAGGCTCTGAACCTTACAATTAACTGTCAGTTTTGCGTCGGATTCGAAAATCTAGACTCACAAGAGAACGACCATAAGGTGCCCGAGGCAGCACTAGACCCTTGGAGACAAGTCGGCTGGAGGACGATGTATTGAATCGCGACGCGATTTGTGTGTTCCATCGTAATTAACAGGCTCTGAACGTTACAATCAACTGTCAGTTTTGCGTCGGATTCGATAATCTAGACTCACAGGAGAACGACCATAAGGTGCCCGAGGCAGCAATAGACCCTTGGAGACAGGTCGGCCGGAGGACGATGTATTGAATCGCGACGCAATTTGTGTGTTCCATCGTCATTAACAGGCTCTGAACGTTACAATTAACTGTCAGTTTTGCGTCGGATTCGAAAATCTAGACTCACAGGAGAACGACCATAAGGTGCCCGAGGGAGCAATAGACCCTTGGAGACAGGTCGGCCGGAGGACGATGTATTGAATCGCGACGCAATTTGTGTGTTCCATCGTCATGAACAGGCTCTGAACCTTACAATTAACTGTCAGTTTTGCGTCGGATTCGAAAATCTAGAGTCACAGGAGATCGACCATAAGGTGCCCGAGGCAGCAATAGACCCTTGGAGACAGGTCGGCCTGAGGACGATGTATTGAATCGCGACGCAATTTGTGTGTTCCATCGTCATTAACAGACTCTGAACGTTACAATTAACTGTCAGTTTTGCGTTGGATTCGAAAATCTAGACTCACAGGAGAACGACCATAAGGTGCCCGAGGCAGCAATAGACCCTTGGAGACAGGTCGGCCGGAGGACGATGTATTGAATCGCGACGCAATTTGTGTGTTCCATCGTCATTAACAGGCTCTGAACCTTACAATTAACTGTCAGTTTTGCGTCGGATTCGAAAATCTAGACTCACAGGAGATCGACCATAAGGTGCCCGAGGCAGCAATAGACCCTTGGAGGCAGGTCGGCCGGAGGACGATGTATTGAATCGCGACGCGATTTGTGTGTTCCATCGTCATTAACAGGCTCTGAACGTTACAATTAACTGTCAGTTTTGCGTCGGATTCGAAAATCTAGACTCACAGGAGATCGACCATAAGGTGCCCGAGGCAGCAATAGACCCTTGGAGACAGGTCGGCCGGAGGACGATGTATTGAATCGCGACGCAATTTGTGTGTTCCATTGTCATTAAGAGGCTCTGAAACTTACGATTAACTGTCAGTTTTGCGTCGCATTCGAAAATCTAGACTCACAGGAGAACGACCATAAGGTGCCCGAGGCAGCAATAGACCCTTGGAGACAGGTCGGCCGGAGGACGATGTATTGAATCGCGACGCAATTTGTGTGTTCCATTGTCATTAAGAGGCTCTGAAACTTACGATTAACTGCCAGTTTTGCGTCGCATTCGAAAATCTAGACTCACAGGAGAACGACAATAAGGTGCCTGAGGCAGCACTAGACCCTTGGAGACAAGTCGGCTGGAGGACGATGTATTGAATCGCGACGCGATTTGTGTGTTCCATTGTCATTTACAGGCTCTGAACGTTACAATTAACTGTCAGGTTTGCGTCGGATTCGAAAATCTAGACTCACAGGAGATCGACCATAAGGTGCCCGAGGCAGCAATAGACCCTTGGAGACAGGTCGGCCGGAGGACGATGTATTGAATCGCGACGCAATTTGTGTGTTCCATCGTCATTAACAGGCTCTGAACCTTACAATTAACTGTCTGTTTTGCGTCGGATTCGAAAATCTAGACTCATAAGGTGCCCGAGGCAGCAATAGACCCTTCGAGACAGGTCGGCCGGAGGACGATGTATTGAATCGCGACGGGATTTGTGTGTTCCATCGTCATTAACAGGCTCTGAACGTTACAATTAACTGTCAGTTTTGCGTCGGATTCGAAAATCTAGACTCACAGGAGATCGACCATAAGGTGCCCGAGGCAGCAATAGACTCTTGGAGACAGGTCGGCCGGAGGACGATGTATTGTATCGCGACGCAATTTGTGTGTTCCATCGTCATTAACAGGCTCTGAACCTTACAATTAACTGTCAGTTTTGCGTCGGATTCGAAAATCTAGACTCACAGGAGAACGACCATAAGGTGCCCGAGGCAGCAATAGACCCTTGGAGACAGGTCGGCCGGAGGACGATGTATTGAATCGCGACGCAATTTGTGTGTTCCATTGTCATTAAGAGGCACTGAACCTTACGATTAACTGCTAGTTTTGCGTCGCATTCGAAAATCTAGACTCACAGGAGAACGACAATAAGGTGCCCGAGGCAGCACTAGACCCTTGGAGACAAGTCGGCTGGAGGACGATGTATTGAATCGCGACGCGATTTGTGTGTTCCATTGTCATTTACAGGCTCTGTACGTTACAATTAACTGTCAGGTTTGCGTCGGATTCGAAAATCTAGACTCACAGGAGAACGACCATAAGGTGCCCGAGGCAGCAATACACCCTTGGAGACAGGTCTGCCGGAGGACGATGTATTGAATCGCGACGCAATTTGTGTGTTCCATTGTCATTAAGAGGCTCTGAACCTTACAATTAACTGTCAGTTTTGCGTCGGATTCGAAAATCTAGACTCACAGAGGAACGACCATAAGGTGCCCGAGGCAGCACTAGACCCTTGGAGACAAATCGGCTGGAGGACGATGTATTGAATCGCGACGCGATTTGTGTGTTCCATCGTCATTAACAGGCTCTGAACGTTACAATTAACTGTCAGTTTTGCGTCGGATTCGAAAATCTAGACTCACAGGAGATCGACCATAAGGTGCCCGAGGCAGCAATAGACTCTTGGAGACAGCTCGGCCGGAGGACGATGTATTGAATCGCGACGCAATTTGTGTGTTCCATCGTCATTAACAGGCTCTGAACGTTACAATTAACTGTCAGTTTTGCGTCGGATTCGAAAATCTAGACTCACAGGAGATCGACCATAAGGTGCCCGAGGCAGCAATAGACCCTTGGAGACAGGTCGTCCGGAGGACGATGTATTGAATCGCGACGGGATTTGTGTGTTCCATCGTCATTAACAGGCTCTGAACGTTACAATTAACTGTCAGTTTTGCGTCGGATTCGAAAATCTAGACTCACAGGAGATCGACCATAAGGTGCCCGAGGCAGCAATAGACCCTTGGAGACAGGTCGGCCGGAGGACGATGTATTGAATCGCGACGCAATTTGTGTGTTCCATCGTCATGAACAGGCTCTGAACGTTACAATTAACTGTCAGTTTTGCGTCGGATTCGAAAATCTAGACTCACATGAGAACGACCATAAGGTGCCCGAGGCAGCAATAGACCCTTGGAGACAGGTCGGCCGGAGGACGATGTATTGAATCGCGACGCAATTTGTGTGTTCCATCGTCATTAACAGGCTCTGAACCTTACAATTAACTGTCAGATTTGCGTCGGATTCGAAAATCTAGACTCACAGGAGAACGACCATAAGGTGCCCGAGGCAGCAATAGACCCTTGGAGACAGGTCGGCCGGAGGACGATGTATTGAATCGCGACGCAATTTGTGTGTTCCATTGTCATTAAGAGGCACTGAACCTTACGATTAACTGCTAGTTTTGCGTCGCATTCGAAAATCTAGACTCACAGGAGAACGACAATAAGGTGCCCGAGGCAGCACTAGACCCTTGGAGACAAGTCGGCTGGAGGACGATGTATTGAATCGCGACGCGATTTGTGTGTTCCATTGTCATTTACAGGCTCTGTACGTTACAATTAACTGTCAGGTTTGCGTCGGATTCGAAAATCTAGACTCACAGGAGAACGACAATAAGGTGCCCGAGGCAGCAATAGACCCTTGGAGACAGGTCTGCCGGAGGACGATGTATTGAATCGCGACGCAATTTGTGTGTTCCATTGTCATTAAGAGGCTCTGAACCTTACAATTAACTGTCAGTTTTGCGTCGGATTCGAAAATCTAGACTCACAGAGGAACGACCATAAGGTGCCCGAGGCAGCACTAGACCCTTGGAGACAAATCGGCTGGAGGACGATGTATTGAATCGCGACGCGATTTGTGTGTTCCATCGTCATTAACAGGCTCTGAACGTTACAATTAACTGTCAGTTTTGCGTCGGATTCGAAAATCTAGACTCACAGGAGATCGACCATAAGGTGCCCGAGGCAGCAATAGACTCTTGGAGACAGCTCGGCCGGAGGACGATGTATTGAATCGCGACGCAATTTGTTTGTTCCATCGTCATTAACAGGCTCTGAACGTTACAATTAACTGTCAGTTTTGCGTCGGATTCGAAAATCTAGACTCACAGGAGATCGACCATAAGGTGCCCGAGGCAGCAATAGACCCTTGGAGACAGGTCGTCCGGAGTACGATGTATTGAATCGCGACGGGATTTGTGTGTTCCATCGTCATTAACAGGCTCTGAACGTTACAATTAACTGTCAGTTTTGCGTCGGATTCGAAAATCTAGACTCACAGGAGATCGACCATAAGGTGCCCGAGGCAGCAATAGACCCTTGGAGACAGGTCGGCCGGAGGACGATGTATTGAATCGCGACGCAATTTGTGTGTTCCATCGTCATTAACAGGCTCTGAACGTTACAATTAACTATCAGTTTAGCGTCGGATTCGAAAATCTAGACTCACAGGAGAACGACCATAAGGTGCCCGAGGCAGCAATAGACCCTTGGAGACAGGTCGGCCGGAGGACGATGTATTGAATCGCGACGCAATTTGTGTGTTCCATTGTCATTAAGAGGCTCTGAACCTTACGATTAACTGCCAGTTTTGCGTCGCATTCGAAAATCTAGACTCACAGGAGAACGACAATAAGGTGCCCGAGGCAGCACTAGACCGTTGGAGACAAGTCGGCTGGAGGACGACGTATTGAATCGCGACGCGATTTGTGTGTTCCATTGTCATTTACAGGCTCTGAACGTTACAATTAACTGTCAGGTTTGCGTCGGATTCGAAAATCTAGACTCACAGGAGATCGACCATAAGGTGCCCAAGGCAGCAATAGACCCTTGGAGACAGGTCGGCCGGAGGACGATGTATTGAATCGCGACGCAATTTCTGTGTTCCATTATCATTAAGAGGTTCAGAACCTTACAATTAACTGTCAGTTTTGCGTCGGATTCGAAAATCTAGACTCACAGAGGAACGACCATAAGGTGCCCGAGGCAGCACTAGACCCTTGGAGTCAAATCGGCTGGAGGACGATGTATTGAATCGCGACGCAATTTGTGTGTTCCATCGTCATGAACAGGCTCTGAACGTTACAATTAACTGTCAGTTTTGCGTCGGATTCGTAAATCTAGACTCACAGGAGAACGACCATAAGGTGCCCGAGGCAGCAATAGACCCTTGGAGACAGGTCGGCCGGAGGACGATGTATTGAATCGCGACGCAATTTGTGTGTTCCATCGTCATTAACAGGCTCTGAACCTTACAATTAACTGTCAGTTTTGCGTCGGATTCGAAAATCTAGACTCACAGGAGATCGACCATAAGGTGCCCGAGGCAGCAATAGACCCTTGGAGACAGGTCGGCCGGAGGACGATGTATTGAATCGCGACGCAATTTGTGTGTTCCATTGTCATTAAGAGGCTCTGAACCTTACGATTAACTGCCAGTTTTGCGTTGCATTCGAAAATCTAGACTCACAGGAGAACGACAATAAGGTGCCCGAGGCAGCACTAGACCCTTGGAGACAAGTCGGCTGGAGGACGATGTATTGAATCGCGACGCGATTTGTGTGTTCCATTGTCATTTACAGGCTCTGAACGTTACAATTAACTGTCAGGATTGCGTCGGATTCGAAAATCTAGACTCACAGGAGATCGACCATAAGGTGCCCGAGGCAGCAATAGACCCTTGGAGACAGGTCGGCCGGAGGACGATGTATTGAATCGCGACGCAATTTGTGTGTTCCATTGTCATTAAGAGGCTCTGAACCTTACAATTAACTGTCAGTTTTGCGTCGGATTCGAAAATCTAGACTCACAGAGGAACGACCATAAGGTGCCCGAGGCAGCACTAGACGCTTGGAGACAAATCGGCTGGAGGACGATGTATTGAATCGCGACGCGATTTGTGTGTTCCATCGTCATTAACAGCCTCTGAACGTTACAATTAACTGTCAGTTTTGCGTCGGATTCGAAAATCTAGACTCACAGGAGAACGACCATAAGGTGCCCGAGGCAGCAATAGACCCTTGGAGACAGGTCGGCCGGAGCACGATGTATTGAATCGCGACGCAATTTGTGTGTTCCATCTTCATTAACAGGCTCTGAACGTTACAATTAACTGTCAGTTTTGCGTCGGATTCGAAAATCTAGACTCACAGGTGATCGACCATAAGGTGCCCGAGGCAGCAATAGACCCTTGGAGACAGGTCGGCCGGAGGACGATGTATTGAATCGCGACGGGATTTGTGTGTTCCATCGTCATTAACAGGCTCTGAACGTTACAATTAACTGTCAGTTTTGCGTCGGATTCGAAAATCTAGACTCACAGGAGATCGACCATAAGGTGCCCGAGGCAGCAATAGACTCTTGAAGACAGGTCGGCCGGAGGACGATGTATTGAATCGCGACGCAATTTGTGAGTTCGATCGTCATTAACAGGCTCTGAACCTTACAATTAACTGTCAGTTTTGCGTCGGATTCGAAAATCTAGACTCACAAGAGAACGACCATAAGGTGCCCGAGGCAGCACTAGACCCTTGGAGACAAATCGGCTGGAGGACGATGTATTGAATCGCGACGCGATTTGCGTGTTCCATCGTCATTAACAGGCTCTGAAAGTTACAATTAACTGTCAGATTTGCGTCGGATTCGAAAATCTAGACTCACAGGAGAACGACCATAAGGTGCCCGAGGCAGCAATAGACCCTTGGAGACAGGTCGGCCTGAGGACGATGTATTGTATCGCGACGCAATTTGTGTGTTCCATCGTCATTAACAGGCTCTGAACCTTACAATTAACTGTCAGTTTTGCGTCGGATTCGAAAATCTAGACTCACAGGAGATCGACCATAAGGTGCCCGAGGCGGCAATAGACCCTTGGAGACAGGTCGGCCGGAGGACGATGTATTGAATCGCGACGCGATTTCTGTGTTCCATCGTCTTTAACAGGCTCTGAACGTTACAATTAACTGTCAGTTTTGCGTCGGATTCGAAAATCTATACTCACAGGAGATCGACCATAAGGTGCCCGAGGCAGCAATAGACCCTTGGAGACAGGTCGGCCGGAGGACGATGTATTGAATCGCGACGGGATTTGTGTGTTCCATCGTCATTAACAGGCTTTGAAGGTTACAATTAACTGTCAGTTTTGCGTCGGATTCGAAAATCTAGACTCACAGGAGATCGGCCATAAGGTGCCCGAGGCAGCAATAGACCCTTGGAGACAGGTCGGGCGGAGGACGATGTATTGAATCGCGACGGGATTTGTGAGTTCCATCGTCATTAACTGGCTCTGAACGTTACAATTAACTATCAGTTTTGCGTCGGATTCGAAAATCTAGACTCACAGGAGATCGACCATAAGGTGCCCGAGGCAGCAATAGACCCTTGGAGACAGGTCGGCCGGAGGACGATGTATTGAATCGCGACGCAATTTGTGTGTTCCATTGTCATTAAGAGGCTCTGAACCTTACGATTAACTACCAGTTTTGCGTCGCATTCGAAAATCTAGAATCACAGGAGAACGACAATAAGGTGCCCGAGGCAGCACTAGACCCTTGGAGACAAGTCGGCTGGAGGACGATGTATTGAATCGCGACGCGATTTGTGTGTTCCATTGTCATTTACAGGCTCTGAACGTTACAATTAACTGTCAGGTTTGCGTCGGATTCGAAAATCTAGACTCACAGGACATCGACCATAAGGTGCCCGAGGCAGCAATAGACCCTTGGAGACAGGTCGGCCGGAGGACGATGTATTGAATCGCGACGCAATTTGTGTGTTCCATTGTCATTAAGAGGCTCTGAACCTTACAATTAACTGTCAGTTTTGCGTCGGATTCGAAAATCTAGACTCACAGAGGAACGACAATAAGGTGCCCGAGGCAGCACTAGACCCTTGGAGACAAATCGGCTGGAGGACGATGTATTGAATCGCGACGCGATTTGT
The DNA here is from genome assembly GCF_023898315.1 of Schistocerca nitens. Taxonomy (NCBI): domain Eukaryota; kingdom Metazoa; phylum Arthropoda; class Insecta; order Orthoptera; family Acrididae; genus Schistocerca; species Schistocerca nitens. The sequence goes on along the minus strand of NC_064615.1, from coordinate 1,195,744,476 downwards.
GTGTTCCATCGTCATTAATTGGCTCTGAACGTTACAATTGACTGTCAGTTTTGCGTCGGATTCGAAAATCTAGACTCACAGGAGAACGACCATAAGGTGCCCGAGGCAGCAATAGACCCTTGGAAACAGGTCGGCCGGAGGACGATATATTGAATCGCGACGCAATTTGTTTGTTCCATCGTCATTAACAGGCTCTGAACGTTACAATTAACTGTCAGTTTTGCGTCGGATTCGAAAATCTAGACTCACAGGAGATCGACCATAAGGTGCCCGAGGCAGCAATAGACCCTTGGAGACAGGTCGTCCGGAGTACGATGTATTGAATCGCGACGGGATTTGTGTGTTCCATCGTCATTAACAGGCTCTGAACGTTACAATTAACTGTCAGTTTTGCGTCGGATTCGAAAATCTAGACTCACAGGAGATCGACCATAAGGTGCCCGAGGCAGCAATAGACCCTTGGAGACAGGTCGGCCGGAGGACGATGTATTGAATCGCGACGCAATTTGTGTGTTCCATCGTCATTAACAGGCTCTGAACGTTACAATTAACTATCAGTTTAGCGTCGGATTCGAAAATCTAGACTCACAGGAGAACGACCATAAGGTGCCCGAGGCAGCAATAGACCCTTGGAGACAGGTCGGCCGGAGGACGATGTATTGAATCGCGACGCAATTTGTGTGTTCCATTGTCATTAAGAGGCTCTGAACCTTACGATTAACTGCCAGTTTTGCGTCGGATTCGAAAATCTAGACTCACAGGAGATCGACAATAAGGTGCCCGAGGCAGCACTAGACCCTTGGAGACAAGTCGGCTGGAGGACGACGTATTGAATCGCGACGCGATTTGTGTGTTCCATTGTCATTTACAGGCTCTGAACGTTACAATTAACTGTCAGGTTTGCGTCGGATTCGAAAATCTAGACTCACAGGAGATCGACCATAAGGTGCCCGAGGCAGCAATAGACCCTTGGAGACAGGTCGGCCGGAGGACGATGTATTGAATCGCGACGCAATTTGTGTGTTCCATTATCATTAAGAGGTTCAGAACCTTACAATTAACTGTCAGTTTTGCGTCGGATTCGAAAATCTAGACTCACAGAGGAACGACCATAAGGTGCCCGAGGCAGCACTAGACCCTTGGAGTCAAATCGGCTGGAGGACGATGTATTGAATCGCGACGCAATTTGTGTGTTCCATCGTCATGAACAGGCTCTGAACGTTACAATTAACTGTCAGTTTTGCGTCGGATTCGAAAATCTAGACTCACAGGAGAACGACAATAAGGTGCCCGAGGCAGCACTAGACCCTTGGAGACAAGTCGGCTGGAGGACGATGTATTGAATCGCGACGCGATTTGTGTGTTCCATTGTCATTTACAGGCTCTGAACGTTACAATTAACTGTCAGGATTGCGTCGGATTCGAAAATCTAGACTCACAGGAGATCGACCATAAGGTGCCCGAGGCAGCAATAGACCCTTGGAGACAGGTCGGCCGGAGGACGATGTATTGAATCGCGACGCAATTTGTGTGTTCCATTGTCATTAAGAGGCTCTGAACCTTACAAATAACTGTCAGTTTTGCGTCGGATTCGAAAATCTAGACTCACAGAGGAACGACCATAAGGTGCCCGAGGCAGCACTAGACGCTTGGAGACAAATCGGCTGGAGGACGATGTATTGAATCGCGACGCGATTTGTGTGTTCCATCGTCATTAACAGCCTCTGAACGTTACAATTAACTGTCAGTTTTGCGTCGGATTCGAAAATCTAGACTCACAGGAGAACGACCATAAGGTGCCCGAGGCAGCAATAGACCCTTGGAGACAGGTCGGCCGGAGCACGATGTATTGAATCGCGACGCAATTTGTGTGTTCCATCTTCATTAACAGGCTCTGAACGTTACAATTAACTGTCAGTTTTGCGTCGGATTAGAAAATCTAGACTCACAGGTGATCGACCATAAGGTGCCCGAGGCAGCAATAGACCCTTGGAGACAGGTCGGCCGGAGGACGATGTATTGAATCGCGACGGGATTTGTGTGTTCCATCGTCATTAACAGGCTCTGAACGTTACAATTAACTGTCAGTTTTGCGTCGGATTCGAAAATCTAGACTCACAGGAGATCGACCATAAGGTGCCCGAGGCAGCAATAGACTCTTGAAGACAGGTCGGCCGGAGGACGATGTATTGAATCGCGACGCAATTTGTGAGTTCCATCGTCATTAACAGGCTCTGAACCTTACAATTAACTGTCAGTTTTGCGTCGGATTCGAAAATCTAGACTCACAAGAGAACGACCATAAGGTGCCCGAGGCAGCACTAGACCCTTGGAGACAAATCGGCTGGAGGACGATGTATTGAATCGCGACGCGATTTGCGTGTTCCATCGTCATTAATAGGCTCTGAAAGTTACAATTAACTGTCAGATTTGCGTCGGATTCGAAAATCTAGACTCACAGGAGAACGACCATAAGGTGCCCGAGGCAGCAATAGACCCTTGGAGACAGGTCGGCCTGAGGACGATGTATTGTATCGCGACGCAATTTGTGTGTTCCATCGTCATTAACAGGCTCTGAACCTTACAATTAACTGTCAGTTTTGCGTCGGATTCGAAAATCTAGACTCACAGGAGATCGACCATAAGGTGCCCGAGGCGGCAATAGACCCTTGGAGACAGTTCGGCCGGAGGACGATGTATTGAATCGCGACGCGATTTCTGTGTTCCATCGTCTTTAACAGGCTCTGAACGTTACAATTAACTGTCAGTTTTGCGTCGGATTCGAAAATCTATACTCACAGGAGATCGACCATAAGGTGCCCGAGGCAGCAATAGACCCTTGGAGACAGGTCGGCCGGAGGACGATGTATTGAATCGCGACGGGATTTGTGTGTTCCATCGTCATTAACAGGCTTTGAAGGTTACAATTAACTGTCAGTTTTGCGTCGGATTCGAAAATCTAGACTCACAGGAGATCGGCCATAAGGTGCCCGAGGCAGCAATAGACCCTTGGAGACAAGTCGGGCGGAGGACGATGTATTGAATCGCGACGGGATTTGTGAGTTCCATCGTCATTAACTGGCTCTGAACGTTACAATTAACTATCAGTTTTGCGTCGGATTCGAAAATCTAGACTCACAGGAGATCGACCATAAGGTGCCCGAGGCAGCAATAGACCCTTGGAGACAGGTCGGCCGGAGGACGATGTATTGAATCGCGACGCAATTTGTGTGTTCCATTGTCATTAAGAGGCTCTGAACCTTACGATTAACTACCAGTTTTGCGTCGCATTCGAAAATCTAGAATCACAGGAGAACGACAATAAGGTGCCCGAGGCAGCACTAGACCCTTGGAGACAAGTCGGCTGGAGGACGATGTATTGAATCGCGACGCGATTTGTGTGTTCCATTGTCATTTACAGGCTCTGAACGTTACAATTATCTGTCAGGTTTGCGTCGGATTCGAAAATCTAGACTCACAGGAGATCGACCATAAGGTGCCCGAGGCAGCAATAGACCCTTGGAGACAGGTCGGCCGGAGGACGATGTATTGAATCGCGACGCAATTTGTGTGTTCCATTGTCATTAAGAGGCTCTGAACCTTACAATTAACTGTCAGTTTTGCGTCGGATTCGAAAATCTAGACTCACAGAGGAACGACAATAAGGTGCCCGAGGCAGCACTAGACCCTTGGAGACAAATCGGCTGGAGGACGATGTATTGAATCGCGACGCGATTTGTGTGTTCCATCGTCATTAATTGGCTCTGAACGTTACAATTGACTGTCAGTTTTGCGTCGGATTCGAAAATCTAGACTCACAGGAGAACGACCATAAGGTGCCCGAGGCAGCAATAGACCCTTGGAAACAGGTCGGCCGGAGGACGATATATTGAATCGCGACGCAATTTGTGTGTTCCATCGTCATTAACAGGCTCTGAACCTTACAATTAACTGTCAGTTTTGCGTCGGATTCGAAAATCTAGACTCACAGGAGATCGACCATAAGGTGCCCGAGGCAGCAATACACCCTTGGAGACAGGTCGGCCGGAGGACGATGTATTGAATCGCGACGTGATATGTGTGTTCCATCGTCATTAACAGGCTCTGAACGTTACAATTAACTGTCAGTTTTTGCGTCGGATTCGAAAATCTAGACTCACAGGAGATCGACCATAAGGTGCCCGAGGCAGCAATAGACTCTTGGAGACAGGTCGGCCGGAGGACGATGTATTGAATCGCGACGCAATTTGTGTGTTCCATCGTCATTAACAGGCTCTGAACCTTACAATTAACTGTCAGTTTTGCGTCGGATTCGAAAATCTAGACTCACAGGAGATCGACCATAAGGTGCCCGAGGCAGCAATAGACCCTTGGAGACAGGTCGGCCGGAGGACGATGTATTGAATCGCGACGCAATTTGTGTGTTCCATCGTCATTAACAGGCTCTGAACGTTACAATTAACTATCAGTTTTGCGTCGGATTCGAAAATCTAGACTCACAGGAGAACGACCATAAGGTGCCCGAGGCAGCAATAGACCCTTGGAGACAGGTCGGCCGGAGGACGATGTATTGAATCGCGACGCAATTTGTGTGTTCCATTGTCATTAAGAGGCTCTGAAACTTACGATTAACTGCCAGTTTTGCGTCGCATTCGAAAATCTAGACTCACAGGAGAACGACAATAAGGTGCCCGAGGCAGAACTAGACCCTTGGAGACAAGTCGGCTGGAGGACGATGTATTGAATCGCGACGCGATTTGTGTGTTCCATTGTCATTTACAGGCTCTGAACGTTACAATTAACTGTCAGGTTTGCGTCGGATTCGAAAATCTAGACTCACAGGAGATCGACCATATGGTGCCCGAGGCAGCAATAGACCCTTGGAGACAGGTCGGCCGGAGGACGATGTATTGAATCGCGACGCAATTTGTGTGTTCCATTGTCATTAAGAGGCTCTGAACCTTACAATTAACTGTCAGTTATGCGTCGGATTCGAAAATCTAGACTCACAGAGGAACGACCATAAGGTGCCCGAGGCAGCACTAGACCCTTGGAGACAAATCGGCTGGAGGACGATGTATTGAATCGCGACGCGATTTGTGTGTTCCATCGTCATTAACAGGCTCTGAACGTTACAATTAACTGTCAGTTTTGCGTCGGATTCGAAAATCTAGACTCACAGGAGAACGACCATAAGGTGATCGAGGCAGCAATAGACCCTTGGAGACAGGTCGGCCGGAGGACGATGTATTGAAACGCGACGCAATTTGTGTGTTCCATCGTCATTAACAGGCTCTGAACCTTACAATTAACTGTCAGTTTTGCGTCGGATTCGAAAATCTAGACTCACAGGAGATCGACCATAAGGTGCCCGAGGCAGCAATAGACCCTTGGAGACAGGTCGGCCGGAGGACAATGTATTGAATCGCGACGGGATTTGTGTGTTCCATCGTCATTAACAGGCTCTGAACGTTACAATAAACTGTCAGTTTTGCGTCGGATTCGAAAATCTAGACTCACAGGAGATCGACCATAAGGTGCCGGAGGCAGCAATAGACTCTTGGAGACAGGTCGGGCGGAGGACGATGTATTGAATCGCGACGCAATTTGTGTGTTCCATCGTCATTAACAGGCTCTGAACCTTACAATTAACTGTCAGTTTTGCGTCGGATTCGAAAATCTAGACTCACAAGAGAACGACCATAAGGTGCCCGAGGCAGCACTAGACCCTTGGAGACAAGTCGGCTGGAGGACGATGTATTGAATCGCGACGCGATTTGTGTGTTCCATCGTAATTAACAGGCTCTGAACGTTACAATCAACTGTCAGTTTTGCGTCGGATTCGATAATCTAGACTCACAGAAGAACGACCATAAGGTGCCCGAGGCAGCAATAGACCCTTGGAGACAGGTCGGCCGGAGGACGATGTATTGAATCGCGACGCAATTTGTGTGTTCCATCGTCATTAACAGGCTCTGAACGTTACAATTAACTGTCAGTTTTGCGTCGGATTCGTAAATCTAGACTCACAGGAGAACGACCATAAGGTGCCCGAGGGAGCAATAGACCCTTGGAGACAGGTCGGCCGGAGGACGATGTATTGAATCGCGACGCAATTTGTTTGTTCCATCGTCATGAACAGGCTCTGAACCTTACAATTAACTGTCAGTTTTGCGTCGGATTCGAAAATCTAGAGTCACAGGAGATCGACCATAAGGTGCCCGAGGCAGCAATAGACCCTTGGAGACAGGTCGGCCCGAGGACGATGTATTGAATCGCGACGCGATTTGTGTGTTCCATCGTCATTAACAGGCTCTGAACGTTACAATTAACTGTCAGTTTTGCGTCGGATTCGAAAATCTAGACTCACAGGAGATCGACCATAAGGTGCCCGAGGCAGCAATAGACCCTTGGAGACAGGTCGGCCGGAGGACGATGTATTGAATCGCGACGGGAATTGTGTGTTCCATCGTCATTAACAGGCTCTGAACGTTACAATTAACTGTCAGTTTTGCGTCGGATTCGAAAATCTAGACTCACAGGAGATCGACCATAAGGTGTCCGAGGCAGCAATAGACCCTTGGAGACAGGTCGGCCGGAGGACGATGAATTGAATCGCGACGCAATTTGTGTGTTCCATCGTCATTAACAGGCTCTGAACGTTACAATTAACTATCAGTTTTGCGTCGGATTCGAAAATCTAGACTCACAGGAGAACGACCATAAGGTGCCCGAGGCAGCAATAGACCCTTGGAGACAGGTCGGCCGGAGGACGATGTATTGAATCGCGACGCAATTTGTGTGTTCCATTGTCATTAAGAGGCTCTGAACCTTACGATTAACTGCCAGTTTTGCGTCGCATTCGAAAATCTAGACTCACAGGAGAACGACAATAAGGTGCCCGAGGCAGCACTAGACCCTTGGAGACAAGTCGGCTGGAGGACGATGTATTGAATCGCGAAGCGATTTGTGTGTTCCATTGTCATTTACAGGCTCTGAACGTTACAATTAACTGTCAGTTTTGCGTCGGATTCGAAAATCTAGACTCACAGGCGATCGACCATAAGGTGCCCGAGGCAGCAATAGACCCTTGGAGACAGGTCGGCCGGAGGACGATGTATTGAATCGCGACGCAATTTGTGTGTTCCATCGTCATTAACAGTCTCTGAACCTTACAATTAACTGTCAGTTTTGCGTCGGATTCGAAAATCTAGACTCACAGGAGATCGACCATAAGGTGCCCGAGGCAGCAATAGACCCTTGGAGACAGCTCGGCCGGAGGACGATGTATTGAATCGCGACGCAATTTGTGTGTTCCATTGTCATTAAGAGGCTCTGAACCTTACAATTAACTGTCAGTTTTGCGTCGGATTCGAAAATCTAGACTCACAGGAGATCGACCATAAGGTGCCCGAGGCAGCAATAGACTCTTGGAGACAGGTCGGCCGGAGGACGATGTATTGAATCGCGACGCAATTTGTGTGTTCCATCGTCATTAACAGGCTCTGAACCTTACAATTAACTGTCAGTTTTGCGTCGGATTCGAAAATCTAGACTCACAGGAGATCGACCATAAGGTGCCCGAGGCAGCAATAGACCCTTGGAGACAGGTCGGCCGGAGGACGATGTATTGAATCGCGACGCAATTTGTGTGTTCCATCGTCATTAACAGGCTCTGAACGTTACAATTAACTATCAGTTTTGCGTCGGATTCGAAAATCTAGACTCACAGGAGAACGACCATAAGGTGCCCGAGGCAGCAATAGACCCTTGGAGACAGGTCGGCCGGAGGACGATGTATTGAATCGCGACGCAATTTGTGTGTTCCATTGTCATTAAGAGGCTCTGAAACTTACGATTAACTGCCAGTTTTGCGTCGCATTCGAAAATCTAGACTCACAGGAGAACGACAATAAGGTGCCCGAGGCAGCACTAGACCCTTGGAGACAAGTCGGCTGGAGGACGATGTATTGAATCGCGACGCGATTTGTGTGTTCCATTGTCATTTACAGGCTCTGAACGTTACAATTAACTGTCAGGTTTGCGTCGGATTCGAAAATCTAGACTCACAGGAGATCGACCATATGGTGCCCGAGGCAGCAATAGACCCTTGGAGACAGGTCGGCCGGAGGACGATGTATTGAATCGCGACGCAATTTGTGTGTTCCATTGTCATTAAGAGGCTCTGAACGTTACAATTAACTGTCAGTTTTGCGTCGGATTCGAAAATCTAGACTCACAGAGGAACGACCATAAGGTGCCCGAGGCAGCACTAGACCCTTGGAGACAAATCGGCTGGAGGACGATGTATTGAATCGCGACGCGATTTGTGTGTTCCATCGTCATTAACAGGCTCTGAACGTTACAATTAACTGTCAGTTTTGCGTCGGATTCGAAAATCTAGACTCACAGGAGAACGACCATAAGGTGATCGAGGCAGCAATAGACCCTTGGAGACAGGTCGGCCGGAGGACGATGTATTGAATCGCGACGCAATTTGTGTGTTCCATCGTCATTAACAGGCTCTGAACCTTACAATTAACTGTCAGTTTTGCGTCGGATTCGAAAATCTAGACTCACAGGAGATCGACCATAAGGTGCCCGAGGCAGCAATAGACCCTTGGAGACAGGTCGGCCGGAGGACGATGTATTGAATCGCGACGCAATTTGTGTGTTCCATCGTCATTAACAGGCTCTGAACGTTACAATTAACTATCAGTTTTGCGTCGGATTCGAAAATCTAGACTCACAGGAGAACGACCATAAGGTGCCCGAGGCAGCAATAGACCCTTGGAGACAGGTCGGCCGGAGGACGATGTATTGAATCGCGACGCAATTTGTGTGTTCCATCGTCATTAACAGGCTCTGAACGTTACAATTAACTGTCAGTTTTGCGTCGGATTCGAAAATCTAGACTCACAGGAGAACGACCATAAGGTGATCGAGGCAGCAATAGACCCTTGGAGACAGGTCGGCCGGAGGACGATGTATTGAATCGCGACGCAATTTGTGTGTTCCATCGTCATTAACAGGCTCTGAACCTTACAATTAACTGTCAGTTTTGCGTCGGATTCGAAAATCTAGACTCACAGGAGATCGACCATAAGGTGCCCGAGGCAGCAATAGACCCTTGGAGACAGGTCGGCCGGAGGACGATGTATTGAATCGCGACGCAATTTGTGTGTTCCATCGTCATTAACAGGCTCTGAACGTTACAATTAACTATCAGTTTTGCGTCGGATTCGAAAATCTAGACTCACAGAGGAACGACCATAAGGTGCCCGAGGCAGCACTAGACCCTTGGAGACAAATCGGCTGGAGGACGATGTATTGAATCGCGACGCGATTTGTGTGTTCCATCGTCATTAACAGGCTCTGAACGTTACAATTAACTGTCAGTTTTGCGTCGGATTCGAAAATCTAGACTCACAGGAGAACGACCATAAGGTGATCGAGGCAGCAATAGACCCTTGGAGACAGGTCGGCCGGAGGACGATGTATTGAATCGCGACGCAATTTGTGTGTTCCATCGTCATTAACAGGCTCTGAACCTTACAATTAACTGTCAGTTTTGCGTCGGATTCGAAAATCTAGACTCACAGGAGATCGACCATAAGGTGCCCGAGGCAGCAATAGACCCTTGGAGACAGGTCGGCCGGAGGACAATGTATTGAATCGCGACGGGATTTGTGTGTTCCATCGTCATTAACAGGCTCTGAACGTTACAATAAACTGTCAGTTTTGCGTCGGATTCGAAAATCTAGACTCACAGGAGATCGACCATAAGGTGCCGGAGGCAGCAATAGACTCTTGGAGACAGGTCGGGCGGAGGACGATGTATTGAATCGCGACGCAATTTGTGTGTTCCATCGTCATTAACAGGCTCTGAACCTTACAATTAACTGTCAGTTTTGCGTCGGATTCGAAAATCTAGACTCACAAGAGAACGACCATAAGGTGCCCGAGGCAGCACTAGACCCTTGGAGACAAGTCGGCTGGAGGACGATGTATTGAATCGCGACGCGATTTGTGTGTTCCATCGTAATTAACAGGCTCTGAACGTTACAATCAACTGTCAGTTTTGCGTCGGATTCGATAATCAAGACTCACAGAAGAACGACCATAAGGTGCCCGAGGCAGCAATAGACCCTTGGAGACAGGTCGGCCGGAGGACGATGTATTGAATCGCGACGCAATTTGTGTGTTCCATTGTCATTAAGAGGCTCTGAACCTTACGATTAACTGCCAGTTTTGCGTCGCATTCGAAAATCTAGACTCACAGGAGAACGACAATAAGGTGCCCGAGGCAGCACTAGACCCTTGGAGACAAGTCGGCTGGAGGACGATGTATTGAATCGCGAAGCGATTTGTGTGTTCCATTGTCATTTACAGGCTCTGAACGTTACAATTAACTGTCAGTTTTGCGTCGGATTCGAAAATCTAGACTCACAGGAGATCGACCATAAGGTGCCCGAGGCAGCAATAGACCCTTGGAGACAGGTCGGCCGGAGGACGATGTATTGAATCGCGACGCAATTTGTGTGTTCCATCGTCATTAACAGTCTCTGAACCTTACAATTAACTGTCAGTTTTGCGTCGGATTCGAAAATCTAGACTCACAGGAGATCGACCATAAGGTGCCCGAGGCAGCAATAGACCCTTGGAGACAGGTCGGCCGGAGGACGATGTATTGAATCGCGACGCAATTTGTGTGTTCCATCGTCATTAACAGGCTCTGAACGTTACAATTAACTGTCAGTTTTGCGTCGGATTCGAAAATCTAGACTCACAGGAGAACGACCATAAGGTGCCCGAGGCAGCAATAGACCCTTGGAGACAGGTCGGCCGGAGGACGATGTATTGAATCGCGACGCAATTTGTGTGTTCCATTGTCATTAAGAGGCTCTGAACCTTACAATTAACTGTCAGTTTTGCGTCGGATTCGAAAATCTAGACTCACAGGAGATCGACCATAAGGTGCCCGAGGCAGCAATAGACTCTTGGAGACAGGTCGGCCGGAGGACGATGTATTGAATCGCGACGCAATTTGTGTGTTCCATCGTCATTAACAGGCTCTGAACCTTACAATTAACTGTCAGTTTTGCGTCGGATTCGAAAATCTAGACTCACAGGAGATCGACCATAAGGTGCCCGAGGCAGCAATAGACCCTTGGAGACAGGTCGGCCGGAGGACGATGTATTGAATCGCGACGCAATTTGTGTGTTCCATCGTCATTAACAGGCTCTGAACGTTACAATTAACTATCAGTTTTGCGTCGGATTCGAAAATCTAGACTCACAGGAGAACGACCATAAGGTGCCCGAGGCAGCAATAGACCCTTGGAGACAGGTCGGCCGGAGGACGATGTATTGAATCGCGACGCAATTTGTGTGTTCCATTGTCATTAAGAGGCTCTGAAACTTACGATTAACTGCCAGTTTTGCGTCGCATTCGAAAATCTAGACTCACAGGAGAACGACAATAAGGTGCCCGAGGCAGCACTAGACCCTTGGAGACAAGTCGGCTGGAGGACGATGTATTGAATCGCGACGCGATTTGTGTGTTCCATTGTCATTTACAGGCTCTGAACGTTACAATTAACTGTCAGGTTTGCGTCGGATTCGAAAATCTAGACTCACAGGAGATCGACCATATGGTGCCCGAGGCAGCAATAGACCCTTGGAGACAGGTCGGCCGGAGGACGATGTATTGAATCGCGACGCAATTTGTGTGTTCCATTGTCATTAACAGGCTCTGAACGTTACAATTAACTGTCAGTTTTGCGTCGGATTCGAAAATCTAGACTCACAGAGGAACGACCATAAGGTGCCCGAGGCAGCACTAGACCCTTGGAGACAAATCGGCTGGAGGACGATGTATTGAATCGCGACGCGATTTGTGTGTTCCATCGTCATTAACAGGCTCTGAACGTTACAATTAACTGTCAGTTTTGCGTCGGATTCGAAAATCTAGACTCACAGGAGAACGACCATAAGGTGATCGAGGCAGCAATAGACCCTTGGAGACAGGTCGGCCGGAGGACGATGTATTGAATCGCGACGCAATTTGTGTGTTCCATCGTCATTAACAGGCTCTGAACCTTACAATTAACTGTCAGTTTTGCGTCGGATTCGAAAATCTAGACTCACAGGAGATCGACCATAAGGTGCCCGAGGCAGCAATAGACCCTTGGAGACAGGTCGGCCGGAGGACGATGTATTGAATCGCGACGCAATTTGTGTGTTCCATCGTCATTAACATGCTCTGAACGTTACAATTAACTATCAGTTTTGCGTCGGATTCGAAAATCTAGACTCACAGGAGAACGACCATAAGGTGCCCGAGGCAGCAATAGACCCTTGGAGACAGGTCGGCCGGAGGACGATGTATTGAATCGCGACGCAATTTGTGTGTTCCATCGTCATTAACAGGCTCTGAACGTTACAATTAACTGTCAGTTTTGCGTCGGATTCGAAAATCTAGACTCACAGGAGAACGACCATAAGGTGATCGAGGCAGCAATAGACCCTTGGAGACAGGTCGGCCGGAGGACGATGTATTGAATCGCGACGCAATTTGTGTGTTCCATCGTCATTAACAGGCTCTGAACCTTACAATTAACTGTCAGTTTTGCGTCGGATTCGAAAATCTAGACTCACAGGAGATCGACCATAAGGTGCCCGAGGCAGCAATAGACCCTTGGAGACAGGTCGGCCGGAGGACGATGTATTGAATCGCGACGCAATTTGTGTGTTCCATCGTCATTAACAGGCTCTGAACGTTACAATTAACTATCAGTTTTGCGTCGGATTCGAAAATCTAGACTCACAGAGGAACGACCATAAGGTGCCCGAGGCAGCACTAGACCCTTGGAGACAAATCGGCTGGAGGACGATGTATTGAATCGCGACGCGATTTGTGTGTTCCATCGTCATTAACAGGCTCTGAACGTTACAATTAACTGTCAGTTTTGCGTCGGATTCGAAAATCTAGACTCACAGGAGAACGACCATAAGGTGATCGAGGCAGCAATAGACCCTTGGAGACAGGTCGGCCGGAGGACGATGTATTGAATCGCGACGCAATTTGTGTGTTCCATCGTCATTAACAGGCTCTGAACCTTACAATTAACTGTCAGTTTTGCGTCGGATTCGAAAATCTAGACTCACAGGAGATCGACCATAAGGTGCCCGAGGCAGCAATAGACCCTTGGAGACAGGTCGGCCGGAGGACAATGTATTGAATCGCGACGGGATTTGTGTGTTCCATCGTCATTAACAGGCTCTGAACGTTACAATAAACTGTCAGTTTTGCGTCGGATTCGAAAATCTAGACTCACAGGAGATCGACCATAAGGTGCCGGAGGCAGCAATAGACTCTTGGAGACAGGTCGGGCGGAGGACGATGTATTGAATCGCGACGCAATTTGTGTGTTCCATCGTCATTAACAGGCTCTGAACCTTACAATTAACTGTCAGTTTTGCGTCGGATTCGAAAATCTAGACTCACAAGAGAACGACCATAAGGTGCCCGAGGCAGCACTAGACCCTTGGAGACAAGTCGGCTGGAGGACGATGTATTGAATCGCGACGCGATTTGTGTGTTCCATCGTAATTAACAGGCTCTGAACGTTACAATCAACTGTCAGTTTTGCGTCGGATTCGATAATCTAGACTCACAGAAGAACGACCATAAGGTGCCCGAGGCAGCAATAGACCCTTGGAGACAGGTCGGCCGGAGGACGATGTATTGAATCGCGACGCAATTTGTGTGTTCCATCGTCATTAACAGGCTCTGAACGTTACAATTAACTGTCAGTTTTGCGTCGGATTCGTAAATCTAGACTCACAGGAGAACGACCATAAGGTGCCCGAGGGAGCAATAGACCCTTGGAGACAGGTCGGCCGGAGGACGATGTATTGAATCGCGACGCAATTTGTGTGTTCCATCGTCATGAACAGGCTCTGAACCTTACAATTAACTGTCAGTTTTGCGTCGGATTCGAAAATCTAGAGTCACAGGAGATCGACCATAACGTGCCCGAGGCAGCAATAGACCCTTGGAGACAGGTCGGCCCGAGGACGATGTATTGAATCGCGACGCGATTTGTGTGTTCCATCGTCATTAACAGGCTCTGAACGTTACAATTAACTGTCAGTTTTGCGTCGGATTCGAAAATCTAGACTCACAGGAGATCGACCATAAGGTGCCCGAGGCAGCAATAGACCCTTGGAGACAGGTCGGCCGGAGGACGATGTATTGAATCGCGACGGGAATTGTGTGTTCCATCGTCATTAACAGGCTCTGAACGTTACAATTAACTGTCAGTTTTGCGTCGGATTCGAAAATCTAGACTCACAGGAGATCGACCATAAGGTGTCCGAGGCAGCAATAGACCCTTGGAGACAGGTCGGCCGGAGGACGATGAATTGAATCGCGACGCAATTTGTGTGTTCCATCGTCATTAACAGGCTCTGAACGTTACAATTAACTATCAGTTTTGCGTCGGATTCGAAAATCTAGACTCACAGGAGAACGACCATAAGGTGCCCGAGGCAGCAATAGACCCTTGGAGACAGGTCGGCCGGAGGACGATGTATTGAATCGCGACGCAATTTGTGTGTTCCATTGTCATTAAGAGGCTCTGAACCTTACGATTAACTGCCAGTTTTGCGTCGCATTCGAAAATCTAGACTCACAGGAGAACGACAATAAGGTGCCCGAGGCAGCACTAGACCCTTGGAGACAAGTCGGCTGGAGGACGATGTATTGAATCGCGAAGCGATTTGTGTGTTCCATTGTCATTTACAGGCTCTGAACGTTACAATTAACTGTCAGTTTTGCGTCGGATTCGAAAATCTAGACTCACAGGAGATCGACCATAAGGTGCCCGAGGCAGCAATAGACCCTTGGAGACAGGTCGGCCGGAGGACGATGTATTGAATCGCGACGCAATTTGTGTGTTCCATCGTCATTAACAGTCTCTGAACCTTACAATTAACTGTCAGTTTTGCGTCGGATTCGAAAATCTAGACTCACAGGAGATCGACCATAAGGTGCCCGAGGCAGCAATAGACCCTTGGAGACAGGTCGGCCGGAGGACGATGTATTGAATCGCGACGCAATTTGTGTGTTCCATCGTCATTAACAGGCTCTGAACGTTACAATTAACTGTCAGTTTTGCGTCGGATTCGAAAATCTAGACTCACAGGAGAACGACCATAAGGTGCCCGAGGCAGCAATAGACCCTTGGAGACAGGTCGGCCGGAGGACGATGTATTGAATCGCGACGCAATTTGTGTGTTCCATTGTCATTAAGAGGCTCTGAACCTTACAATTAACTGTCAGTTTTGCGTCGGATTCGAAAATCTAGACTCACAGGAGATCGACCATAAGGTGCCCGAGGCAGCAATAGAATCTTGGAGACAGGTCGGCCGGAGGACGATGTATTGAATCGCGACGCAATTTGTGTGTTCCATCGTCATTAACAGGCTCTGAACCTTACAATTAACTGTCAGTTTTGCGTCGGATTCGAAAATCTAGACTCACAGGAGATCGACCATAAGGTGCCCGAGGCAGCAATAGACCCTTGGAGACAGGTCGGCCGGAGGACGATGTATTGAATCGCGACGCAATTTGTGTGTTCCATCGTCATTAACAGGCTCTGAACGTTACAATTAACTATCAGTTTTGCGTCGGATTCGAAAATCTAGACTCACAGGAGAACGACCATAAGGTGCCCGAGGCAGCAATAGACCCTTGGAGACAGGTCGGCCGGAGGACGATGTATTGAATCGCGACGCAATTTGTGTGTTCCATTGTCATTAAGAGGCTCTGAAACTTACGATTAACTGCCAGTTTTGCGTCGCATTCGAAAATCTAGACTCACAGGAGAACGACAATAAGGTGCCCGAGGCAGCACTAGACCCTTGGAGACAAGTCGGCTGGAGGACGATGTATTGAATCGCGACGCGATTTGTGTGTTCCATTGTCATTTACAGGCTCTGAACGTTACAATTAACTGTCAGGTTTGCGTCGGATTCGAAAATCTAGACTCACAGGAGATCGACCATATGGTGCCCGAGGCAGCAATAGACCCTTGGAGACAGGTCGGCCGGAGGACGATGTATTGAATCGCGACGCAATTTGTGTGTTCCATTGTCATTAAGAGGCTCTGAACGTTACAATTAACTGTCAGTTTTGCGTCGGATTCGAAAATCTAGACTCACAGAGGAACGACCATAAGGTGCCCGAGGCAGCACTAGACCCTTGGAGACAAATCGGCTGGAGGACGATGTATTGAATCGCGACGCGATTTGTGTGTTCCATCGTCATTAACAGGCTCTGAACGTTACAATTAACTGTCAGTTTTGCGTCGGATTCGAAAATCTAGACTCACAGGAGAACGACCATAAGGTGATCGAGGCAGCAATAGACCCTTGGAGACAGGTCGGCCGGAGGACGATGTATTGAATCGCGACGCAATTTGTGTGTTCCATCGTCATTAACAGGCTCTGAACCTTACAATTAACTGTCAGTTTTGCGTCGGATTCGAAAATCTAGACTCACAGGAGATCGACCATAAGGTGCCCGAGGCAGCAATAGACCCTTGGAGACAGGTCGGCCGGAGGACGATGTATTGAATCGCGACGCAATTTGTGTGTTCCATCGTCATTAACAGGCTCTGAACGTTACAATTAACTATCAGTTGTGCGTCGGATTCGAAAATCTAGACTCACAGGAG
Organism: Schistocerca nitens; assembly: GCF_023898315.1. NCBI lineage: Eukaryota > Metazoa > Arthropoda > Insecta > Orthoptera > Acrididae > Schistocerca > Schistocerca nitens. Next base: position 1,195,727,731 of record NC_064615.1, on the reverse strand, counting down.
AACGACCATAAGGTGCCCGAGGCAGCAATAGACCCTTGGAGACAGGTCGGCCGGAGGACGATGTATTGAATCGCGACGCAATTTGTGTGTTCCATTGTCATTAAGAGGCTCTGAAACTTACGATTAACTGCCAGTTTTGCGTCGCATTCGAAAATCTAGACTCACAGGAGAACGACAATAAGGTGCCCGAGGCAGCACTAGACCCTTGGAGACAAGTCGGCTGGAGGACGATGTATTGAATCGCGACGCGATTTGTGTGTTCCATTGTCATTTACAGGCTCTGAACGTTACAATTAACTGTCAGGTTTGCGTCGGATTCGAAAATCTAGACTCACAGGAGATCGACCATATGGTGCCCGAGGCAGCAATAGACCCTTGGAGACAGGTCGGCCGGAGGACGATGTATTGAATCGCGACGCAATTTGTGTGTTCCATTGTCATTAAGAGGCTCTGAACGTTACAATTAACTGTCAGTTTTGCGTCGGATTCGAAAATCTAGACTCACAGAGGAACGACCATAAGGTGCCCGAGGCAGCACTAGACCCTTGGAGACAAATCGGCTGGAGGACGATGTATTGAATCGCGACGCGATTTGTGTGTTCCATCGTCATTAACAGGCTCTGAACGTTACAATTAACTGTCAGTTTTGCGTCGGATTCGAAAATCTAGACTCACAGGAGAACGACCACAAGGTGATCGAGGCAGCAATAGACCCTTGGAGACAGGTCGGCCGGAGGACGATGTATTGAATCGCGACGCAATTTGTGTGTTCCATCGTCATTAACAGGCTCTGAACCTTACAATTAACTGTCAGTTTTGCGTCGGATTCCAAAATCTAGACTCACAGGAGATCGGCCATAAGGTGCCAGAGGCAGCAATAGACCCTTGGAGACAGGTCGGCCGGAGGACAATGTATTGAATCGCGACGGGATTTGTGTGTTCCATCGTCATTAACAGGCTCTGAACGTTACAATAAACTGTCAGTTTTGCGTCGGATTCGAAAATCTAGACTCACAGGAGATCGACCATAAGGTGCCGGAGGCAGCAATAGACTCTTGGAGACAGGTCGGGCGGAGGACGATGTATTGAATCGCGACGCAATTTGTGTGTTCCATCGTCATTAACAGGCTCTGAACCTTACAATTAACTGTCAGTTTTGCGTCGGATTCGAAAATCTAGACTCACAAGAGAACGACCATAAGGTGCCCGAGGCAGCACTAGACCCTTGGAGACAAGTCGGCTGGAGGACGATGTATTGAATCGCGACGCGATTTGTGTGTTCCATCGTAATTAACAGGCTCTGAACGTTACAATCAACTGTCAGTTTTGCGTCGGATTCGATAATCTAGACTCACAGAAGAACGACCATAAGGTGCCCGAGGCAGCAATAGACCCTTGGAGACAGGTCGGCCGGAGGACGATGTATTGAATCGCGACGCAATTTGTGTGTTCCATCGTCATTAACAGGCTCTGAACGTTACAATTAACTGTCAGTTTTGCGTCGGATTCGTAAATCTAGACTCACAGGAGAACGACCATAAGGTGCCCGAGGGAGCAATAGACCCTTGGAGACAGGTCGGCCGGAGGACGATGTATTGAATCGCGACGCAATTTGTGTGTTCCATCGTCATTAACAGGCTCTGAACGTTACAATTAACTGTCAGTTTTGCGTCGGATTCGTAAATCTAGACTCACAGGAGAACGACCATAAGGTGCCCGAGGGAGCAATAGACCCTTGGAGACAGGTCGGCCGGAGGACGATGTATTGAATCGCGACGCAATTTGTGTGTTCCATCGTCATGAACAGGCTCTGAACCTTACAATTAACTGTCAGTTTTGCGTCGGATTCGAAAATCTAGAGTCACAGGAGATCGACCATAAGGTGCCCGAGGCAGCAATAGACCCTTGGAGACAGGTCGGCCCGAGGACGATGTATTGAATCGCGACGCGATTTGTGTGTTCCATCGTCATTAACAGGCTCTGAACGTTACAATTAACTGTCAGTTTTGCGTCGGATTCGAAAATCTAGACTCACAGGAGATCGACCATAAGGTGCCCGAGGCAGCAATAGACCCTTGGAGACAGGTCGGCCGGAGGACGATGTATTGAATCGCGACGGGAATTGTGTGTTCCATCGTCATTAACAGGCTCTGAACGTTACAATTAACTGTCAGTTTTGCGTCGGATTCGAAAATCTAGACTCACAGGAGATCGACCATAAGGTGTCCGAGGCAGCAATAGACCCTTGGAGACAGGTCGGCCGGAGGACGATGAATTGAATCGCGACGCAATTTGTGTGTTCCATCGTCATTAACAGGCTCTGAACGTTACAATTAACTATCAGTTTTGCGTCGGATTCGAAAGTCTAGACTCACAGGAGAACGACCATAAGGTGCCCGAGGCAGCAATAGACCCTTGGAGACAGGTCGGCCGGAGGACGATGTATTGAATCGCGACGCAATTTGTGTGTTCCATTGTCATTAAGAGGCTCTGAACCTTACGATTAACTGCCAGTTTTGCGTCGCATTCGAAAATCTAGACTCACAGGAGAACGACAATAAGGTCCCCGAGGCAGCACTAGACCCTTGGAGACAAGTCGGCTGGAGGACGATGTATTGAATCGCGAAGCGATTTGTGTGTTCCATTGTCATTTACAGGCTCTGAACGTTACAATTAACTGTCAGTTTTGCGTCGGATTCGAAAATCTAGACTCACAGGAGATCGACCATAAGGTGCCCGAGGCAGCAATAGACCCTTGGAGACAGGTCGGCCGGAGGACGATGTATTGAATCGCGACGCAATTTGTGTGTTCCATCGTCATTAACAGGCTCTGAACCTTACAATTAACTGTCAGTTTTGCGTCGGATTCGAAAATCTAGACTCACAGGAGATCGACCATAAGGTGCCCGAGGCAGCAATAGACCCTTGGAGACAGGTCGGCCGGAGGACGATGTATTGAATCGCGACGCAATTTGTGTGTTCCATCGTCATTAACAGGCTCTGAACGTTACAATTAACTGTCAGTTTTGCGTCGGATTCGAAAATCTAGACTCACAGGAGAACGACCATAAGGTGCCCGAGGCAGCAATAGACCCTTGGAGACAGGTCGGCCGGAGGACGATGTATTGAATCGCGACGCAATTTGTGTGTTCCATTGTCATTAATAGGCTCTGAACCTTACAATTAACTGTCAGTTTTGCGTCGGATTCGAAAATCTAGACTCACAGAGGAACGACCATAAGGTGCCCGAGGCAGCACTAGACCCTTGGAGACAAATCGGCTGGAGGACGATGTATTGAATCGCGACGCGATTTGTGTGTTCCATCGTCATTAACAGGCTCTGAACGTTACAATTAACTGTCAGTTTTGCGTCGGATTCGAAAATCTAGACTCACAGGAGAACGACCATAAGGTGATCGAGGCAGCAATAGACCCTTGGAGACAGGTCGGCCGGAGGACGATGTATTGAATCGCGACGCAATTTGTGTGTTCCATCGTCATTAACAGGCTCTGAACCTTACAATTAACTGTCAGTTTTGCGTCGGATTCGAAAATCTAGACTCACAGGAGATCGACCATAAGGTGCCGGAGGCAGCAATAGACTCTTGGAGACAGGTCGGGCGGAGGACGATGTATTGAATCGCGACGCAATTTGTGTGTTCCATCGTCATTAACAGGCTCTGAACCTTACAATTAACTGTCAGTTTTGCGTCGGATTCGAAAATCTAGACTCACAAGAGAACGACCATAAGGTGCCCGAGGCAGCACTAGACCCTTGGACACAAGTCGGCTGGAGGACGATGTATTGAATCGCGACGCGATTTGTGTGTTCCATCGTAATTAATAGGCTCTGAACGTTACAATCAACTGTCAGTTTTGCGTCGGATTCGATAATCTAGACTCACAGAAGAACGACCATAAGGTGCCCGAGGCAGCAATAGACCCTTGGAGACAGGTCGGCCGGAGGACGATGTATTGAATCGCGACGCAATTTGTGTGTTCCATCGTCATTAACAGGCTCTGAACGTTACAATTAACTGTCAGTTTTGCGTCGGATTCGTAAATCTAGACTCACAGGAGAACGACCATAAGGTGCCCGAGGCAGCAATAGACCCTTGGAGACAGGTCGGCCGGAGGACGATGTATTGAATCGCGACGCAATTTGTGTTCCATCGTCATGAACAGGCTCTGAACCTTACAATTAACTGTCAGTTTTGCGTCGGATTCGAAAATCTAGACTCACAGGAGATCGACCATAAGGTGCCCGAGGCAGCAATAGACCCTTGGAGACAGGTCGGCCCGAGGACGATGTATTGAATCGCGACGCGATTTGTGTGTTCCATCGTCATTAACAGGCTCTGAACGTTACAATTAACTGTCAGTTTTGCGTCGGATTCGAAAATCTAGACTCACAGGAGATCGACCATAAGGTGCCCGAGGCAGCAATAGACCCTTGGAGACAGGTCGGCCGGAGGACGATGTATTGAATCGCGACGGGAATTGTGTGTTCCATCGTCATTAACAGGCTCTGAACGTTACAATTAACTGTCAGTTTTGCGTCGGATTCGAAAATCTAGACTCACAGGAGATCGACCATAAGGTGTCCGAGGCAGCAATAGACCCTTGGAGACAGGTCGGCCGGAGGACGATGAATTGAATCGCGACGCAATTTGTGTCTTCCATCGTCATTAACAGGCTCTGAACGTTACAATTAACTATCAGTTTTGCGTCGGATTCGAAAATCTAGACTCACAGGAGAACGACCATAAGGTGCCCGAGGCAGCAATAGACCCTTGGAGACAGGTCGGCCGGAGGACGATGTATTGAATCCATTGTCATTAAGAGGCTCTGAACCTTACGATTAACTGCCAGTTTTGCGTCGCATTCGAAAATCTAGACTCACAGGAGAACGACAATAAGGTGCCCGAGGCAGCACTAGACCCTTGGAGACAAGTCGGCTGGAGGACGATAAATTGAATCGCGAAGCGATTTTTGTGTTCCATTGTCATTTACAGGCTCTGAACGTTACAATTAACTGTCAGTTTTGCGTCGGATTCGAAAATCTAGACTCACAGGAGATCGACCATAAGGTGCCCGAGGCAGCAATAGACCCTTGGAGACAGGTCGGCCGGAGGACGATGTATTGAATCGCGACGCAATTTGTGTGTTCCATCGTCATTAACAGGCTCTGAACCTTCAATTAACTGTCAGTTTTGCGTCGGATTCGAAAATCTAGACTCACAGGAGATCGACCATAAGGTGCCCGAGGCAGCAATAGACCCTTGGAGACAGGTCGGCCGGAGGACGATGTATTGAATCGCGACGCAATTTGTGTGTTCCATCGTCATTAACAGGCTCTGAACGTTACAATTAACTGTCCGTTTTGCGTCGGATTCGAAAATCTAGACTCACAGGAGAACGACCATAAGGTGCCCGAGGCAGCAATAGACCCTTGGAGACAGGTCGGCCGGAGGACGATGTATTGAATCGCGACGCGATTTGTGTGTTCCATCGTCATTAACAGGCTCTGAACGTTACAATTAACTGTCAGTTTTGCGTCGGATTCGAAAATCTAGACTCACAGGAGATCGACCATAAGGTGCCCGAGGCAGCAATAGACCCTTGGAGACAGGTCGGCCGGAGGACGATGTATTGAATCGCGACGGGATTTGTGTGTTCCATCGTCATTAACAGGCTCTGAACGTTACAATTAACTGTCAGTTTTGCGTCGGATTCGAAAATCTAGACTCACAGGAGATCGACCATAAGGTGCCCGAGGCAGCAATAGACTCTTGGAGACAGGTCGGCCGGAGGACGATGTATTGAATCGCGACGCAATTTGTGTGTTCCATCGTCATTAACAGGCTCTGAACGTTACAATTAACTGTCAGTTTTGCGTCGGATTCGAAAATCTAGACTCACAAGAGAACGACCATAAGGTGCCCGAGGCAGCACTAGACCCTTGGAGACAAGTCGGCTGGAGGACGATGTATTGAATCGCGACGCGATTTGTGTGTTCCATCGTCATTAACAGGCTCTGAACGTTACAATCAACTGTCAGTTTTGTGTCGGATTCGAAAATCTAGACTCACAGGAGAACGACCATAAGGTGCCCGAGGCAGCAATAGACCCTTGGAGACAGGTCGGCCGGAGGACGATGTATTGAATCGCGACGCGATTTGTGTGTTCCATCGTCATTAACAGGCTCTGAACGTTACAATTAACTGTCAGTTTTGCGTCGGATTCGAAAATCTAGACTCACAGGAGATCGACCATAAGGTGCCCGAGGCAGCAATAGACCCTTGGAGACAGGTCGGCCGGAGGACGATGTATTGAATCGCGACGGGATTTGTGTGTTCCATCGTCATTAACAGGCTCTGAACGTTACAATTAACTGTCAGTTTTGCGTCGGATTCGAAAATCTAGACTCACAGGAGATCGACCATAAGGTGCCCGAGGCAGCAATAGACCCTTGGAGACAGGTCGGCCGGAGGACGATGTATTGAATCGCGACGCAATTTGTGTGTTCCATCGTCATTAACAGGCTCTGAACGTTACAATTAACTATCAGTTTTGCGTCGGATTCGAAAATCTAGACTCACAGGAGAACGACCATAAGGTGCCCGAGGCAGCAATAGACCCTTGGAGACAGGTCGGCCGGAGGACGATGTATTGAATCGCGACGCAATTTGTGTGTTCCATTGTCATTAAGAGGCTCTGAACCTTACGATTAACTGCCAGTTTTGCGTCGCATTCGAAAATCTAGACTCACAGGAGAACGACAATAACGTGCCCGAGGCAGCACTAGACCCTTGGAGACAAGTCGGCTGGAGGACGTATTGAATCGCGACGCGATTTGTGTGTTCCATTGTCATTTACAGGCTCTGAACGTTACAATTAACTGTCAGGTTTGCGTCGGATTCGAAAATCTAGACTCACAGGAGATCGACCATAAGGTGCCCGAGGCAGCAATAGACCCTTGGAGACAGGTCGGCCGGAGGACGATGTATTGAATCGCGACGCAATTTGTGTGTTCCATCGTCATTAACAGGCTCTGAACCTTACAATTAACTGTCAGTTTTGCGTCGGATTCGAAAATCTAGACTCACAGGAGATCGACCATAAGGAGCCCGAGTGGGCAATAGACCCTTGGAGACAGGTCGGCCGGAGGACGATGTATTGAATCGCGACGCAATTTGTGTGTTCCATCGTCATGAACAGGCTCTGAACGTTACAATTAACTGTCAGCTTTGCGTCGGATTCGAAAATCTAGAGTCACAGGAGATCGACCATAAGGTGCCCGAGGCAGCAATAGACCCTTGGAGACAGGTCGGCCGGAGGACGATGTATTGAATCGCGACGCGATTTGTGTGTTCCATCGTCATTAACAGGCTCTGAACGTTACAATTAACAGTCAGTTTTGCGTCGGATTCGAAAATCTAGACTCACAGGAGATCGACCATAAGGTGCCCGAGGCAGCAATAGACCCTTGGAGACAGGTCGGCCGGAGGACGATGTATTGAATGGCGACGGGATTTGTGTGTTCCATCGTCATTAACAGGCTCTGAACGTTACAATTAACTGTCAGTTTTGCGTCGGATTCGAAAATCTAGACTCACAGGAGATCGACCATAAGGTGCCCGAGGCAGCAATAGACTCTTGGAGACAGGTCGGCCGGAGGACGATGTATTGAATCGCGACGCAATTTGTGTGTTCCATCGTCATTAACAGGCTCTGAACGTTACAATTAACTGTCAGTTTTGCGTCGGATTCGAAAATCTAGACTCACAAGAGAACGAGCATAAGGTGCCCGAGGCAGCACTAGACCCTTGGAGACAAGTCGGCTGGAGGACGATGTATTGAATCGCGACGCGATTTGTGTGTTCCATCGTCATTAACAGGCTCTGAACGTTACAATCAACTGTCAGTTTTGTGTCGGATTCGAAAATCTAGACTCACAGGAGAACGACCATAAGGTGCCCGAGTGAGCAATAGACCCTTGGAGACAGGTCGGCCGGAGGACGATGTATTGAATCGCGACGCAATTTGTGTGTTCCATCGTCATGAACAGGCTCTGAACCTTACAATTAACTGTCAGTTTTGCGTCGGATTCGAAAATCTAGACTCACAGGAGATCGACCATAAGGTGCCCGAGGCAGCAATAGACCCTTGGAGACAGGTCGGCCGGAGGACGATGTATTGAATCGCGACGCGATTTGTGTGTTCCATCGTCATTAACAGGCTCTGAACGTTACAATTAACTGTCAGTTTTGCGTCGGATTCGAAAATCTAGACTCACAGGAGATCGACCATAAGGTGCCCGAGGCAGCAATAGACCCTTGGAGACAGGTCGGCCGGAGGACGATGTATTGAATGGCGACGGGATTTGTGTGTTCCATCGTCATTAACAGGCTCTGAACGTTACAATTAACTGTCAGTTTTGCGTCGGATTCGAAAATCTAGACTCACAGGAGATCGACCATAAGGTGCCCGAGGCAGCAATAGACTATTGGAGACAGGTCGGCCGGAGGACGATGTATTGAATCGCGACGCAATTTGTGTGTTCCATCGTCATTAACAGGCTCTGAACGTTACAATTAACTGTCAGTTTTGCGTCGGATTCGAAAATCTAGACTCACAAGAGAACGACCATAAGGTGCCCGAGGCAGCACTAGACCCTTGGAGACAAGTCGGCTGGAGGACGATGTATTGAATCGCGACGCGATTTGTGTGTTCCATCGTCATTAACAGGCTCTGAACGTTACAATCAACTGTCAGTTTTGTGTCGGATTCGAAAATCTAGACTCACAGGAGAACGACCATAAGGTGCCCGAGGCAGCAATAGACCCTTGGAGACAGGTCGGCCGGAGGACGATGTATTGAATCGCGACGCAATTTGTGTGTTCCATCGTCATTAACAGGCTCTGAACGTTACAATTAACTGTCAGTTTTGCGTCGGATTCGAAAATCTAGACTCACAGGAGATCGACCATAAGGTGCCCGAGGCAGCAATAGACCCTTGGAGACAGGTCGGCCGGAGGACGATGTATTGAATCGCGACGGGATTTGTGTGTTCCATCGTCATTAACAGGCTCTGAACGTTACAATTAACTGTCAGTTTTGCGTCGGATTCGAAAATCTAGACTCACAGGAGATCGACCATAAGGTGCCCGAGGCAGCAATAGACCCTTGGAGACAGGTCGGCCGGAGGACGATGTATTGAATCGCGACGCAATTTGTGTGTTCCATCGTCATTAACAGGCTCTGAACGTTACAATTAACTATCAGTTTTGCGTCGGATTCGAAAATCTAGACTCACAGGAGAACGACCATAAGGTGCCCGAGGCAGCAATAGACCCTTGGAGACAGGTCGGCCGGAGGACGATGTATTGAATCGCGACGCAATTTGTGTGTTCCATTGTCATTAAGAGGCTCTGAACCTTACGATTAACTGCCAGTTTTGCGTCGCATTCGAAAATCTAGACTCACAGGAGAACGACAATAACGTGCCCGAGGCAGCACTAGACCCTTGGAGACAAGTCGGCTGGAGGACGATGTATTGAATCGCGACGCGATTTGTGTGTTCCATTGTCATTTACAGGCTCTGAACGTTACAATTAACTGTCAGGTTTGCGTCGGATTCGAAAATCTAGACTCACAGGAGATCGACCATAAGGTGCCCGAGGCAGCAATAGACCCTTGGAGACAGGTCGGCCGGAGGACGATGTATTGAATCGCGACGCAATTTGTGTGTTCCATCGTCATTAACAGGCTCTGAACGTTACAATTAACTGTCAGTTTTGCGTCGGATTCGAAAATCTAGACTCACAGGAGATCGACCATAAGGTGCCCGAGTGAGCAATAGACCCTTGGAGACAGGTCGGCCGGAGGACGATGTATTGAATCGCGACGCAATTTGTGTGTTCCATCGTCATGAACAGGCTCTGAACGTTACAATTAACTGTCAGTTTTGCGTCGGATTCGAAAATCTAGACTCACAGGAGATCGACCATAAGGTGCCCGAGGCAGCAATAGACCCTTGGAGACAGGTCGGCCGGAGGACGATGTATTGAATCGCGACGCGATTTGTGTGTTCCATCGTCATTAACAGGCTCTGAACGTTACAATTAACTGTCAGTTTTGCGTCGGATTCGAAAATCTAGACTCACAGGAGATCGACCATAAGGTGCCCGAGGCAGCAATAGACCCTTGGAGACAGGTCGGCCGGAGGACGATGTATTGAATCGCGACGGGATTTGTGTGTTCCATCGTCATTAACAGGCTCTGAACGTTACAATTAACTGTCAGTTTTGCGTCGGATTCGAAAATCTAGACTCACAGGAGATCGACCATAAGGTGCCCGAGGCAGCAATAGACCCTTGGAGACAGGTCGGCCGGAGGACGATGTATTGAATCGCGACGCAATTTGTGTGTTCCATCGTCATTAACAGGCTCTGAACGTTACAATTAACTATCAGTTTTGCGTCGGATTCGAAAATCTAGACTCACAGGAGAACGACCATAAGGTGCCCGAGGCAGCAATAGACCCTTGGAGACAGGTCGGCCGGAGGACGATGTATTGAATCGCGACGCAATTTGTGTGTTCCATTGTCATTAAGAGGCTCTGAACCTTACGATTAACTGCCAGTTTTGCGTCGCATTCGAAAATCTAGACTCACAGGAGAACGACCATAAGGTGCCCGAGGGAGCAATAGACCCTTGGAGACAGGTCGGCCGGAGGACGATGTATTGAATCGCGACGCAATTTGTGTGTTCCATCGTCATGAACAGGCTCTGAACCTTACAATTAACTGTCAGTTTTGCGTCGGATTCGAAAATCTAGAGTCACAGGAGATCGACCATAAGGTGCCCGAGGCAGCAATAGACCCTTGGAGACAGGTCGGCCGGAGGACGATGTATTGAATCGCGACGCGATTTGCGTGTTCCATCGTCATTAACAGGCTCTGAACGTTACAATTAACTGTCAGTTTTGCGTCGGATTCGAAAATCTAGACTCACAGGAGATCGACCATAAGGTGCCCGAGGCAGCAATAGACCCTTGGAGACAGGTCGGCCGGAGGACGATGTATTGAATCGCGACGGGATTTGTGTGTTCCATCGTCATTAACAGGCTCTGAACGTTACAATTAACTGTCAGTTTTGCGTCGGATTCGAAAATCTAGACTCACAGGAGATCGACCATAAGGTGCCCGAGGCAGCATTAGACCCTTGGAGACAGGTCGGCCGGATGACGATGTATTGAATCGCGACGCAATTTGTGTGTTCCATCGTCAATAACAGGCTCTGAACGTTACAATTAACTATCAGTTTTGCGTCGGATTCGAAAATCTAGACTCACAGGAGAACGACCATAAGGTGCCCGAGGCAGCAATAGACCCTTGGAGACAGGTCGGCCGGAGGACGATGTATTGAATCGCGACGCAATTTGTGTGTTCCATTGTCATTAAGAGGCTCTGAACCTTACGATTAACTGCCAGTTTTGCGTCGGATTCGAAAATCTAGACTCACAGGAGATCGACCATAAGGTGCCCGAGGCAGCAATAGACCCTTGGAGACAGGTCGGCCGGAGGACGATGTATTGAATCGCGACGCAATTTGTGTGTTCCATTGTCATTAATAGGCTCTGAACCTTACAATTAACTGTCAGTTTTGCGTCGGATTCGAAAATCTAGACTCACAGAGGAACGACCATAAGGTGCCCGAGGCAGCACTAGACCCTTGGAGACAAATCGGCTGGAGGACGATGTATTGAATCGCGACGCGATTTGTGTGTTCCATCGTCATTAACAGGCTCTGAACGTTACTATTAACTGTCAGTTTTGCGTCGGATTCGAAAATCTAGACTCACAGGAGAACGACCATAAGGTGCCCGAGGCAGCAATAGACCCTTGGAGACAGGTCGGCCGGAGGACGATGTATTGAATCGCGACGCAATTTGTGTGTTCCATCGTCATGAACAGGCTCTGAACCTTACAATTAACTGTCAGTTTTGCGTCGGATTCGAAAATCTAGAGTCACAGGAGATCGACCATAAGGTGCCCGAGGCAGCAATAGACCCTTGGAGACAGGTCGGCCGGAGGACAATGTATTGAATCGCGACGCGATTTGTGTGTTCCATCGTCATTAACAGGCTCTGAACGTTACAATTAACTGTCAGTTTTGCGTCGGATTCGAAAATCTAGACTCACAGGAGATCGACCATAAGGTGCCCGAGGCAGCAATAGACTCTTGGAGACAGGTCGGCCGGAGGACGATGTATTGAATCGCGACGCAATTTGTGTGTTCCATCGTCATTAACAGGCTCTGAACCTTACAATTAACTGTCAGTTTTGCGTCGGATTCGAAAATCTAGACTCACAAGAGAACGACCATAAGGTGCCCGAGGCAGCACTAGACCCTTGGAGACAAGTCGGCTGGAGGACAATGTATTGAATCGCGACGCGATTTGTGTGTTCCATCGTAAATAACAGGCTCTGAACGTTACAATCAACTGTCAGTTTTGCGTCGGATTCGATAATCTAGACTCACAGGAGAACGACCATAAGGTGCCCGAGGCAGCAATAGACCCTTGGAGACAGGTCGGCCGGAGGACGATGTATTGAATCGCGACGCAATTTGTGTGTTCCATCGTCATTAACAGGCTCTGAACGTTACAATTAACTGTCAGTTTTGCGTCGGATTAAAATCTAGACTCACAGGAGAACGACCATAAGGTGCCCGAGGGAGCAATAGACCCTTGGAGACAGGTCGGCCGGAGGACGATGTATTGAATCGCGACGCAATTTGTGTGTTCCATCGTCATGAACAGGCTCTGAACCTTACGATTAACTGCCAGTTTTGCGTCGGATTCGAAAATCTAGACTCACAGGAGATCGACCATAAGGTGCCCGAGGCAGCAATAGACCCTTGGAGACAGGTCGGCCGGAGGACGATGTATTGAATCGCGACGCGATTTGTGTGTTCCATCGTAAATAACAGGCTCTGAACGTTACAATCAACTGTCAGTTTTGCGTCGGATTCGAAAATCTAGACTCACAGGAGAACGACCATAAGGTGCCCGAGGGAGCAATAGACCCTTGGAGACAGGTCGGCCGGAGGACGATGTATTGAATCGCGACGCAATTTGTGTGTTCCATCGTCATTAACAGGCTCTGAACGTTACAATTAACTGTCAGTTTTGCGTCGGATTCGAAAATCTAGAGTCACAGGAGATCGACCACAAGGTGCCCGAGGCAGCAATAGACCCTTGGAGACAGGTCGGCCGGAGGACGATGTATTGAATCGCGACGCAATTTGTGTGTTCCATCGTCATTAACAGGCTCTGAACGTTACAATTAACTGTCAGTTTTGCGTCGGATTCGAAAATCTAGACTCACAGGAGAACGACCATAAGGTGCCCGAGGCAGCAATAGACCCTTGGAGACAGGTCGGCCGGAGGACGATGTATTGAATCGCGACGCAATTTGTGTGTTCCATCGTCATTAACAGGCTCTGAACCTTACAATTAACTGTCAGTTTTGCGTCGGATTCGAAAATCTAGACTCACAGGAGATCGACCATAAGGTGCCCGAGGCAGCAATAGACCCTTGGAGACAGGTCGGCCGGAGGACGATGTATTGAATCGCGACGCAATTTGTGTGTTCCATTGTCATTAAGAGGCTCTGAACCTTACGATTAACTGCCAGTTTTGCGTCGCATTCGAAAATCTAGACTCACAGGAGAACGACCATAAGGTGCCCGAGGGAGCAATAGACCCTTGGAGACAGGTCGGCCGGAGGACGATGTATTGAATCGCGACGCAATTTGTGTGTTCCATCGTCATGAACAGGCTCTGAACCTTACAATTAACTGTCAGTTTTGCGTCGGATTCGAAAATCTAGAGTCACAGGAGATCGACCATAAGGTGCCCGAGGCAGCAATAGACCCTTGGAGACAGGTCGGCCGGAGGACGATGTATTGAATCGCGACGCGATTTGTGTGTTCCATCGTCATTAACAGGCTCTGAACGTTACAATTAACTGTCAGTTTTGCGTCGGATTCGAAAATCTAGACTCACAGGAGATCGACCATAAGGTGCCCGAGGCAGCAATAGACCCTTGGAGACAGGTCGGCCGGAGGACGATGTATTGAATCGCGACGGGATTTGTGTGTTCCATCGTCATTAACAGGCTCTGAACGTTACAATTAACTGTCAGTTTTGCGTCGGATTCGAAAATCTAGACTCACAGGAGATCGACCATAAGGTGCCCGAGGCAGCAATAGACCCTTGGAGACAGGTCGGCCGGATGACGATGTATTGAATCGCGACGCAATTTGTGTGTTCCATCGTCAATAACAGGCTCTGAACGTTACAATTAACTATCAGTTTTGCGTCGGATTCGAAAATCTAGACTCACAGGAGAACGACCATAAGGTGCCCGAGGCAGCAATAGACCCTTGGAGACAGGTCGGCCGGAGGACGATGTATTGAATCGCGACGCAATTTGTGTGTTCCATTGTCATTAAGAGGCTCTGAACCTTACGATTAACTGCCAGTTTTGCGTCGGATTCGAAAATCTAGACTCACAGGAGATCGACCATAAGGTGCCCGAGGCAGCAATAGACCCTTGGAGACAGGTCGGCCGGAGGACGATGTATTGAATCGCGACGCAATTTGTGTGTTCCATTGTCATTAATAGGCTCTGAACCTTACAGTTAACTGTCAGTTTTGCGTCGGATTCGAAAATCTAGACTCACAGAGGAACGACCATAAGGTGCCCGAGGCAGCACTAGACCCTTGGAGACAAATCGGCTGGAGGACGATGTATTGAATCGCGACGCGATTTGTGTGTTCCATCGTCATTAACAGGCTCTGAACGTTACAATTAACTGTCAGTTTTGCGTCGGATTCGAAAATCTAGACTCACAGGAGAACGACCATAAGGTGCCCGAGGCAGCAATAGACCCTTGGAGACAGGTCGGCCGGAGGACGATGTATTGAATCGCGACGCAATTTGTGTGTTCCATCGTCATGAACAGGCTCTGAACCTTACAATTAACTGTCAGTTTTGCGTCGGATTCGAAAATCTAGACTCACAGGAGATCGACCATAAGGTGCCCGAGGCAGCAATAGACCCTTGGAGACAGGTCGGCCGGAGGACAATGTATTGAATCGCGACGCGATTTGTGTGTTCCATCGTCATTAACAGGCTCTGAACGTTACAATTAACTGTCAGTTTTGCGTCGGATTCGAAAATCTAGACTCACAGGAGATCGACCATAAGGTGCCCGAGGCAGCAATAGACTCTTGGAGACAGGTCGGCCGGAGGACGATGTATTGAATCGCGACGCAATTTGTGTGTTCCATCGTCATTAACAGGCTCTGAACCTTACAATTAACTGTCAGTTTTGCGTCGGATTCGAAAATCTAGACTCACAAGAGAACGACCATAAGGTGCCCGAGGCAGCACTAGACCCTTGGAGACAAGTCGGCTGGAGGACGATGTATTGAATCGCGACGCGATTTGTGTGTTCCATCGTAAATAACAGGCTCTGAACGTTACAATCAACTGTCAGTTTTGCGTCGGATTCGATAATCTAGACTCACAGGAGAACGACCATAAGGTGCCCGAGGCAGCAATAGACCCTTGGAGACAGGTCGGCCGGAGGACGATGTATTGAATCGCGACGCAATTTGTGTGTTCCATCGTCATTAACAGGCTCTGAACGTTACAATTAACTGTCAGTTTTGCGTCGGATTCGAAAATCTAGACTCACAGGAGAACGACCATAAGGTGCCCGAGGGAGCAATAGACCCTTGGAGACAGGTCGGCCGGAGGACGATGTATTGAATCGCGACGCAATTTGTGTGTTCCATCGTCATGAACAGGCTCTGAACCTTACGATTAACTGCCAGTTTTGCGTCGGATTCGAAAATCTAGACTCACAGGAGATCGACCATAAGGTGCCCGAGGCAGCAATAGACCCTTGGAGACAGGTCGGCCGGAGGACGATGTATTGAATCGCGACGCGATTTGTGTGTTCCATCGTAAATAACAGGCTCTGAACGTTACAATCAACTGTCAGTTTTGCGTCGGATTCGAAAATCTAGACTCACAGGAGAACGACCATAAGGTGCCCGAGGGAGCAATAGACCCTTGGAGACAGGTCGGCCGGAGGACGATGTATTGAATCGCGACGCAATTTGTGTGTTCCATCGTCATTAACAGGCTCTGAACGTTACAATTAACTGTCAGTTTTGCGTCGGATTCGAAAATCTAGAGTCACAGGAGATCGACCACAAGGTGCCCGAGGCAGCAATAGACCCTTGGAGACAGGTCGGCCGGAGGACGATGTATTGAATCGCGACGCAATTTGTGTGTTCCATCGTCATTAACAGGCTCTGAACGTTACAATTAACTGTCAGTTTTGCGTCGGATTCGAAAATCTAGACTCACAGGAGAACGACCATAAGGTGCCCGGTCACCAATAGACCCTTGGAGACAGGTCGGCCGGAGGACGATGTATTGAATCGCGACGCAATTTGTGTGTTCCATCGTCATTAACAGGCTCTGAATCTTACAATTAACTGTCAGTTTTGCGTCGGATTCGAAAATCTAGACTCACAGGAGATCGACCATAAGGTGCCCGAGGCAGCAATAGACCCTTGGAGACAGGTCGGCCGGGGGACGATGTATTGAATCGCGACGCGATTTGTGTGTTCCATCGTCATTAACAGGCTCTGAACGTTACAATTAACTGTCAGTTTTGCGTCGGATTCGAAAATCTAGACTCACAGGAGATCGACCATAAGGTGCCCGAGGCAGCAATAGACCCTTGGAGACAGGTCGGCCGGAGGACGATGTATTGAATCGCGACGCAATTTGTGTGTTCCATTGTCATTAAGAGGCTCTGAGACTTACGATTAACTGCCAGTTTTGCGTCGCATTCGAAAATCTAGACTCACAGGAGAACGACCATAAGGTGCCCGAGGCAGCAATAGACCCTTGGAGACAGGTCGGCCGGAGGACGATGTATTGAATCGCGACGCAATTTGTGTGTTCCATTGTCATTAAGAGGCTCTGAAACTTACGATTAACTGCCAGTTTTGCGTCGCATTCGAAAATCTAGACTCACAGGAGAACGACAATAAGGTGCCCGAGGCAGCACTAGACCCTTGGAGACAAGTCGGCTGGAGGACGATGTATTGAATCGCGACGCGATTTGTGTGTTCCATTGTCATTTACAGGCTCTGAACGTTACAATTAACTGTCAGGTTTGCGTCGGATTCGAGAATCTAGACTCACAGGAAATCGACCATAAGGTGCCCGAGGCAGCAATAGACACTTGGAGACAGGTCGGCCGGAGGACGATGTATTGAATCGCGACGCAATTTGTGCGTTCCATTGACATTAAGAGGCTCTGAACCTTACAATTAACTGTCAGTTTTGCGTCGGATTCGAAAATCTAGACTCACAGAGGAACGACCATAACCTGCCCGAGGCAGCACTAGACCCTTGGAGACAAATCGGCTGGAGGACGATGTATTGAATCGCGACGGGATTTGTGTGTTCCATCGTCATTAACAGCCTCTGAACGTTACAATTAACTGTCAGTTTTGCGTCGGATTGGAAAATCTAGACTCACAGGAGAACGACCATAAGGTGCCCGAGGCAGCAATAGACCCTTGGAGACAGGTCGGCCGGAGGACGATGTATTGAATCGCGACGTAATTTGTGTGTTCCATCGTCATTAACAGGCTCTGAACCTTACAATTAACTGTCTGTTTTGCGTCGGATTCGAAAATCTAGACTCACAGGAGATCGACCATAAGGTGCCCGAGGCAGCAATAGACCCTTAGAGACAGGTCGGCCGGAGGACGATGTATTGAATCGCGACGGGATTTGTGTGTTCCATCGTCATTAACAGGCTCTGAACGTTACAATTAACTGTCAGTTTTGCGTCGGATTCGAAAATCTAGACTCACAGGAGATCGACCATAAGGTGCCCGAGGCAGCAATAGACTCTTGGAGACAGGTCGGCCGGAGGACGATGTATTGTATCGCGACGCAATTTGTGTGTTCCATCGTCATTAACAGGCTCTGAACGTTACAATTAACTGTCAGTTTTGCGTCGGATTCGAAAATCTAGACTCGCAGGAGAACGACCATAAGGTGCCCGAGGCAGCAATAGACCCTTGGAGACAGTTCGGCCGGAGGACGATGTATTGAATCGCGACGCAATTTGTGTGTTCCATTGTCATTAAGAGGCTCTGAACCTTACGATTAACTGCTAGTTTTGCGTCGCATTCGAAAATCTAGACTCACAGGAGAACGACAATAAGGTGCCCGAGGCAGCACTAGACCCTTGGAGACAAGTCGGCTGGAGGACGATGTATTGAATCGCGACGCGATTTGTGTGTTCCATTGTCATTTACAGGCTCTGAACGTTACAATTAACTGTCAGTTTTGCGTCGGATTCGAAAATCTAGACTCACAGAGGAACGACCATAAGGTGCCCGAGGCAGCACTAGACCCTTGGAGACAAATCGGCTGGAGGACGATGTATTGAATCGCGACGCGATTTGTGTGTTCCATCGTCATTAACAGGCTCTGAACGTTACAATTAACTGTCAGTTTTGCGTCGGATTCGAAAATCTAGACTCACAGGAGATCGACCATAAGGTGCCCGAGGCAGCAATAGACTCTTGGAGACAGCTCGGGCGGAGGACGATGTATTGAATCGCGACGCAATTTGTGTTTTCCATCGTCATTAACAGGCTCTGAGCGTTACAATTAACTGTCAGTTTTGCGTCGGATTCGAAAATCTAGACTCACAGGAGATCGACCATAAGGTGCCCGAGGCAGCAATAGACCCTTGGAGACAGGTCGGCCGAAGGACGATGTATTGAATCGCGACGGGATTTGTGTGTTCCATCGTCATTAACAGGCTCTGAACGTTACAATTAACTGTCAGTTTTGCGTCGGATTCGAAAATCTAGACTCACAGGAGATCGACCATAAGGTGCCAGAGGCAGCAATAGACCCTTGGAGACAGGTCGGCCGGAGGACGATGTATTGAATCGCGACGCAATTTGTGTGTTCCATCGTCATCAACAGGCTCTGAACGTTACAATTAACTATCAGTTTTGCGTCGGATTCGAAAATCTAGACTCACAGGAGAACGACCATAAGGTGCCCAAGGCAGCAATAGACCCTTGGAGACAGGTCGGCCGGAGGACGATGTATTGAATCGCGACGCAATTTGTGTGTTCCATTGTCATTAAGAGGCTCTGAACCTTACGATTAACTGTCAGTTTTGCGTCGCATTCGAAAATCTAGACTCACAGGAGAACGACAATAAGGTGCCCGAGGCAGCACTAGACCCTTGGAGACAAGACGGCTGGAGGACGATGTATTGAATCGCGATGCGATTTGTGTGTTCCATTGTCATTTACAGGCTCTGAACGTTACAATTAACTGTCAGGTTTGCGTCGGATTCGAAAATCTAGACTCACAGGAGATCGACCATAAGGTGCCTGAGGCAGCAATAGACCCTTGGAGACAGGTCGGCCGGGGGACGATGTATTGAATCGCGACGCAATTTGTGTGTTCCATTATCATTAAGAGGTTCTGAACCTTACAATTAACTGTCAGTTTAGCGTCGGATTTGAAAATCTAGACTCACAGAGGAACGACCATAAGGTGCCCGAGGCAGCACTAGACCCTTGGAGTCAAATCGGCTGGAGGACGATGTATTGAATCGCGACGCAATTTGTGTGTTCCATCGTCATGAACAGGCTCTGAACGTTACAATTAACTGTCAGTTTTGCGTCGGATTCGAAAATATAGACTCACAGGAGAACGACCATAAGGTGCCCGAGGCAGCAATAGACCCTTGGAGACAGGTCGGCCGGAGGACGATGTATTGAATCGCGACGCAATTTGTGTGTTCCATCGTCATTAACAGGCTCTGAACCTTACAATTAACTGTCAGTTTTGCGTCGGATTCGAAAATCTAGACTCACAGGAGATCGACCATAAGGCGCCCGAGGCAGCAATAGACCCTTGGAGACAGGTCGGCCGGAGGACGATGTATTGAATCGCGACGCAATTTGTGTGTTCCATTGTCATTAAGAGGCTCTGAACCTTACTATTAACCGCCAGTTTTGCGTCGCATTCGAAAATCTAGACTCCAGGAGAACGACAATAAGGTGCCCGAGGCAGCACTAGACCCTTGGAGACAAGTCGGCTGGAGGACGATGTATTGAATCGCGACGGGATTTGTGTGTTCCATCGTCATTAACAGGCTCTGAACGTTACAATTAACTGTCAGGATTGCGTCGGATTCGAAAATCTAGACTCACAGTAGATCGACCATAAGGTGCCCGAGGCAGCAATAGACCCTTGGAGACAGGTCGGCCGGAGGACGATGTATTGAATCGCGACGCAATTTGTGTGTTCCATTGTCATTAAGAGGCTCTGAACCTTACAATTAACTGTCAGGTTTGCGTCGGATTCGAAAATCTAGACTCACAGAGGAACGACCATAAGGTGCCCGAGGCAGCACTAGACGCTTGGAGACAAATCGGCTGGAGGACGATGTATTGAATCGCGACGCGATTTGTGTGTTCCATCGTCATTAACAGCCTCTGAACGTTACAATTAACTGTCAGTTTTGCGTCGGATTCGAAAATCTAGACTCACAGGAGAACGACCATAAGGTGCCCGAGGCAGCAATAGACCCTTGGAGACAGGTCGGCCGGAGGACGATGTATTGAATCGCGACGCAATTTGTGTGTTCCATCGTCATTAACAGGCTCTGAACCTTGCAATTAACTGTCAGTTTTGCGTCGGATTCGAAAATCTAGACTCACAGGATATCGACCATAAGGTGCCCGAGGCAGCAATAGACCCTTGGAGACAGGTCGGCCGGAGGACGATGTATTGAATCGCGACGCGATATGTGTGTTCCATCGTCATTAACAGGCTCTGAACGTTACAATTAACTGTCAGTTTTGCGTCGGATTCGAAAATATATACTCACAGGAGATCGACCATAAGGTGCCCGAGGCAGCACTAGACCCTTGGAGTCAAATCGGCTGGAGGACGATGTATTGAATCGCGACGCAATTTGTGTGTTCCATCGTCATGAACAGGCTCTGAACGTTACAATTAACTGTCAGTTTTGCGTCGGATTCGAAAATCTAGACTCACAGGAGATCGACCATAAGGTGCCCGAGGCAGCAATAGACCCTTGGAGACAGGTCGGCCGGAGGACGATGTATTGAATCGCGACGCAATTTGTGTGTTCCATTGTCATTAACAGGCTCTGAACCTTACAATTAACTGTCAGTTTTGCGTCGGATTCGAAAATCTAGACTCACAGGAGATCGACCATAAGGTGCCCGAGGCAGCAATAGACCCTTGGAGACAGGTCGGCCGGAGGACGATGTATTTAATCGCGACGCAATTTGTGTGTTCCATCGTCATTAACAGGCTCTGAACCTTGCAATTAACTGTCAGTTTTGCGTCGGATTCGAAAATCTAGACTCACAGGAGATCGACCATAAGGTGCCCGAGGCAGCAATAGACCCTTGGATACAGGTCGGCCGGAGGACGATGTATTGAATCGCGATGCGATATGTGTGTTCCATCGTCATTAACAGGCTCTGAACGTTACAATTAACTGTCAGTTTTGCGTCGGATTCGAAAATCTAGACTCACAGGAGATCTACCATAAGGTGCCCGAGGCAGCAATAGACCCTTGGAGAGAGGTCGGCCGGAGGACGATGTATTGAATCGCGACAGGAATTGTGTGTTCCATCGTCATTAACAGGCTCTGAACGTTACAATTAACTGTCAGTTTTGCGTCGGATTCGAAAATCTAGACTCACAGGACATCGACCATAAGGTGCCCGAGGCAGCAATACACCCTTGGAGACAGGTCGGCCGGAGGACGATGTATTGAATCGCGACGCAATTTGTGTGTTCCATTATCATTAAGAGGTTCTGAACCTTACAATTAACTGTCAGTTTAGCGTCGGATTTGAAAATCTAGACTCACAGAGGAACGACCATAAGGTGCCCGAGGCTGCACTAGACCCTTGGAGTCAAATCGGCTGGAGGACGATGTATTGAATCGCGACGCAATTTGTGTGTTCCATCGTCATGAACAGGCTCTGAACGTTACAATTAACTGTCAGTTTTGCGTCGGATTCGAAAATCTAGACTCACAGGAGAACGACCATAAGGTGCCCGAGGCAGCAATAGACCCTTGGAGACAGGTCGGCCGGAGGACGATGTATTGAATCGCGACGCAATTTGTGTGTTCCATCGTCATTAACAGGCTCTGAACGTTACAATTAACTATCAGTTTTGCGTCGGATTCGAAAATCTAGACTCACAGGAGAACGACCATAAGGTGCCCAAGGCAGCAATAGACCCTTGGAGACAGGTCGGCCGGAGGACGATGTATTGAACCGCGACGCAATTTGTGTGTTCCATTGTCATTAAGAGGCTCTGAACCTTACGATTAACTGCCAGTTTTGCGTCGCATTCGAAAATCTAGACTCACAGGAGAACGACAATAAGGTGCCCGAGGCAGCACTAGACCCTTGGAGACAAGTCGGCTGGAGGACGATGTATTGAATCGCGACGCGATTTGTGTGTTCCATTGTCATTTACAGGCTCTGAACGTTACAATTAACTGTCAGGTTTGCGTCGGATTCGAAAATCTAGACTCACAGGAGATCGACCATAAGGTGCCCGAGGCAGCAATAGACCCTTGGAGACAGGTCGGCCGGAGGACGATGTATTGAATCGCGACGCAATTTGTGTGTTCCATTATCATTAAGAGGTTCTGAACCTTACAATTAACTGTCAGTTTAGCGTCGGATTTGAAAATCTAGACTCACAGAGGAACGACCATAAGGTGCCCGAGGCAGCACTAGACCCTTGGAGTCAAATCGGCTGGAGGACGATGTATTGAATCGCGACGCAATTTGTGTGTTCCATCGTCATGAACAGGCTCTGAACGTTACAATTAACTGTCAGTTTTGCGTCGGATTCGAAAATATAGACTCACAGGAGAACGACCATAAGGTGCCCGAGGCAGCAATAGACCCTTGGAGACAGGTCGGCCGGAGGACAATGTATTGAATCGCGACGCAATTTGTGTGTTCCATCGTCATGAACAGGCTCTGAACCTTACAATTAACTGTCAGTTTTGCGTCGGATTCGAAAATCTAGAGTCACAGGAGATCGACCATAAGGTGCCCGAGGCAGCAATAGACCCTTGGAGACAGGTCGGCCGGAGGACGATGTATTGAATCGCGACGCGATTTGTGTGTTCCATCGTCATTAACAGGCTCTGAACGTTACAATTAACTGTCAGTTTTGCGTCGGAATCGAAAATCTAGACTCACAGGAGATCGACCATAAGGTGCCCGAGGCAGCAATAGACCCTTGGAGACAGGTCGGCCGGAGGACGATGTATTGAATCGCGACGGGATTTGTGTGTTCCATCGTCATTAACAGGCTCTGAACGTTACAATTAACTGTCAGTTTTGCGTCGGATTCGAAAATCTAGACTCACAGGAGATCGACCATAAGGTGCCCGAGGCAGCAATAGACCCTTGGAGACAGGTCGGCCGGATGACGATGTATTGAATCGCGACGCAATTTGTGTGTTCCATCGTCAATAACAGGCTCTGAACGTTACAATTAACAATCAGTTTTGCGTCGGATTCGAAAATCTAGACTCACAGGAGAACGACCATAAGGTGCCCGAGGCAGCAATAGACCCTTGGAGACAGGTCGGCCGGAGGACGATGTATTGAATCGCGACGCAATTTGTGTGTTCCATTGTCATTAAGAGGCTCTGAACCTTACGATTAACTGCCAGTTTTGCGTCGGATTCGAAAATCTAGACTCACAGGAGATCGACCATAAGGTGCCCGAGGCAGCAATAGACCCTTGGAGACAGGTCGGCCGGAGGACGATGTATTGAATCGCGACGCAATTTGTGTGTTCCATTGTCATTAATAGGCTCTGAACCTTACAATTAACTGTCAGTTTTGCGTCGGATTCGAAAATCTAGACTCACAGAGGAACGACCATAAGGTGCCCGAGGCAGCACTAGACCCTTGGAGACAAATCGGCTGGAGGACGATGTATTGAATCGCGACGCGATTTGTGTGTTCCATCGTCATTAACAGGCTCTGAACGTTACAATTAACTGTCAGTTTTGCGTCGGATTCGAAAATCTAGACTCACAGGAGAACGACCATAAGGTGCCCGAGGCAGCAATAGACCCTTGGAGACAGGTCGGCCGGAGGACGATGTATTGAATCGCGACGCAATTTGTGTGTTCCATCGTCATGAACAGGCTCTGAACCTTACAATTAACTGTCAGTTTTGCGTCGGATTCGAAAATCTAGAGTCACAGGAGATCGACCATAAGGTGCCCGAGGCAGCAATAGACCCTTGGAGACAGGTCGGCCGGAGGACAATGTATTGAATCGCGACGCGATTTGTGTGTTCCATCGTCATTAACAGGCTCTGAACGTTACAATTAACTGTCAGTTTTGCGTCGGATTCGAAAATCTAGACTCACAGGAGATCGACCATAAGGTGCCCGAGGCAGCAATAGACTCTTGGAGACAGGTCGGCCGGAGGACGATGTATTGAATCGCGACGCAATTTGTGTGTTCCATCGTCATTAACAGGCTCTGAACCTTACAATTAACTGTCAGTTTTGCGTCGGATTCGAAAATCTAGACTCACAAGAGAACGACCATAAGGTGCCCGAGGCAGCACTAGACCCTTGGAGACAAGTCGGCTGGAGGACGATGTATTGAATCGCGACGCGATTTGTGTGTTCCATCGTAAATAACAGGCTCTGAACGTTACAATCAACTGTCAGTTTTGCGTCGGATTCGATAATCTAGACTCACAGGAGAACGACCATAAGGTGCCCGAGGCAGCAATAGACCCTTGGAGACAGGTCGGCCGGAGGACGATGTATTGAATCGCGACGCAATTTGTGTGTTCCATCGTCATTAACAGGCTCTGAACGTTACAATTAACTGTCAGTTTTGCGTCGGATTCGAAAATCTAGACTCACAGGAGAACGACCATAAGGTGCCCGAGGGAGCAATAGACCCTTGGAGACAGGTCGGCCGGAGGACGATGTATTGAATCGCGACGCAATTTGTGTGTTCCATCGTCATGAACAGGCTCTGAACCTTACGATTAACTGCCAGTTTTGCGTCGGATTCGAAAATCTAGACTCACAGGAGATCGACCATAAGGTGCCCGAGGCAGCAATAGACCCTTGGAGACAGGTCGGCCGGAGGACGATGTATTGAATCGCGACGCGATTTGTGTGTTCCATCGTAAATAACAGGCTCTGAACGTTACAATCAACTGTCAGTTTTGCGTCGGATTCGAAAATCTAGACTCACAGGAGAACGACCATAAGGTGCCCGAGGGAGCAATAGACCCTTGGAGACAGGTCGGCCGGAGGACGATGTATTGAATCGCGACGCAATTTGTGTGTTCCATCGTCATTAACAGGCTCTGAACGTTACAATTAACTGTCAGTTTTGCGTCGGATTCGAAAATCTAGAGTCACAGGAGATCGACCACAAGGTGCCCGAGGCAGCAATAGACCCTTGGAGACAGGTCGGCCGGAGGACGATGTATTGAATCGCGACGCAATTTGTGTGTTCCATCGTCATTAACAGGCTCTGAACGTTACAATTAACTGTCAGTTTTGCGTCGGATTCGAAAATCTAGACTCACAGGAGAACGACCATAAGGTGCCCGGTCACCAATAGACCCTTGGAGACAGGTCGGCCGGAGGACGATGTATTGAATCGCGACGCAATTTGTGTGTTCCATCGTCATTAACAGGCTCTGAATCTTACAATTAACTGTCAGTTTTGCGTCGGATTCGAAAATCTAGACTCACAGAGGAACGACCATAACCTGCCCGAGGCAGCACTAGACCCTTGGAGACAAATCGGCTGGAGGACGATGTATTGAATCGCGACGGGATTTGTGTGTTCCATCGTCATTAACAGCCTCTGAACGTTACAATTAACTGTCAGTTTTGCGTCGGATTGGGAAATCTAGACTCACATGGGAACGACCATAAGGTGCCCGAGGCAGCAATAGACCCTTGGAGACAGGTCGGCCGGAGGACGATGTATTGAATCGCGACGTAATTTGTGTGTTCCATCGTCATTAACAGGCTCTGAACCTTACAATTAACTGTCTGTTTTGCGTCGGATTCGAAAATCTAGACTCACAGGAGATCGACCATAAGGTGCCCGAGGCAGCAATAGACCCTTGGATACAGGTCGGCCGGAGGACGATGTATTGAATCGCGATGCGATATGTGTGTTCCATCGTCATTAACAGGCTCTGAACGTTACAATTAACTGTCAGTTTTGCGTCGGATTCGAAAATCTAGACTCACAGGAGATCTACCATAAGGTGCCCGAGGCAGCAATAGACCCTTGGAGAGAGGTCGGCCGGAGGACGATGTATTGAATCGCGACAGGAATTGTGTGTTCCATCGTCATTAACAGGCTCTGAACGTTACAATTAACTGTCAGTTTTGCGTCGGATTCGAAAATCTAGACTCACAGGACATCGACCATAAGGTGCCCGAGGCAGCAATACACCCTTGGAGACAGGTCGGCCGGAGGACGATGTATTGAATCGCGACGCAATTTGTGTGTTCCATTATCATTAAGAGGTTCTGAACCTTACAATTAACTGTCAGTTTAGCGTCGGATTTGAAAATCTAGACTCACAGAGGAACGACCATAAGGTGCCCGAGGCTGCACTAGACCCTTGGAGTCAAATCGGCTGGAGGACGATGTATTGAATCGCGACGCAATTTGTGTGTTCCATCGTCATGAACAGGCTCTGAACGTTACAATTAACTGTCAGTTTTGCGTCGGATTCGAAAATCTAGACTCACAGGAGAACGACCATAAGGTGCCCGAGGCAGCAATAGACCCTTGGAGACAGGTCGGCCGGAGGACGATGTATTGAATCGCGACGCAATTTGTGTGTTCCATCGTCATTAACAGGCTCTGAACGTTACAATTAACTATCAGTTTTGCGTCGGATTCGAAAATCTAGACTCACAGGAGAACGACCATAAGGTGCCCAAGGCAGCAATAGACCCTTGGAGACAGGTCGGCCGGAGGACGATGTATTGAACCGCGACGCAATTTGTGTGTTCCATTGTCATTAAGAGGCTCTGAACCTTACGATTAACTGCCAGTTTTGCGTCGCATTCGAAAATCTAGACTCACAGGAGAACGACAATAAGGTGCCCGAGGCAGCACTAGACCCTTGGAGACAAGTCGGCTGGAGGACGATGTATTGAATCGCGACGCGATTTGTGTGTTCCATTGTCATTTACAGGCTCTGAACGTTACAATTAACTGTCAGGTTTGCGTCGGATTCGAAAATCTAGACTCACAGGAGATCGACCATAAGGTGCCCGAGGCAGCAATAGACCCTTGGAGACAGGTCGGCCGGAGGACGATGTATTGAATCGCGACGCAATTTGTGTGTTCCATTATCATTAAGAGGTTCTGAACCTTACAATTAACTGTCAGTTTAGCGTCGGATTTGAAAATCTAGACTCACAGAGGAACGACCATAAGGTGCCCGAGGCAGCACTAGACCCTTGGAGTCAAATCGGCTGGAGGACGATGTATTGAATCGCGACGCAATTTGTGTGTTCCATCGTCATGAACAGGCTCTGAACGTTACAATTAACTGTCAGTTTTGCGTCGGATTCGAAAATATAGACTCACAGGAGAACGACCATAAGGTGCCCGAGGCAGCAATAGACCCTTGGAGACAGGTCGGCCGGAGGACAATGTATTGAATCGCGACGCAATTTGTGTGTTCCATCGTCATGAACAGGCTCTGAACCTTACAATTAACTGTCAGTTTTGCGTCGGATTCGAAAATCTAGAGTCACAGGAGATCGACCATAAGGTGCCCGAGGCAGCAATAGACCCTTGGAGACAGGTCGGCCGGAGGACGATGTATTGAATCGCGACGCGATTTGTGTGTTCCATCGTCATTAACAGGCTCTGAACGTTACAATTAACTGTCAGTTTTGCGTCGGAATCGAAAATCTAGACTCACAGGAGATCGACCATAAGGTGCCCGAGGCAGCAATAGACCCTTGGAGACAGGTCGGCCGGAGGACGATGTATTGAATCGCGACGGGATTTGTGTGTTCCATCGTCATTAACAGGCTCTGAACGTTACAATTAACTGTCAGTTTTGCGTCGGATTCGAAAATCTAGACTCACAGGAGATCGACCATAAGGTGCCCGAGGCAGCAATAGACCCTTGGAGACAGGTCGGCCGGATGACGATGTATTGAATCGCGACGCAATTTGTGTGTTCCATCGTCAATAACAGGCTCTGAACGTTACAATTAACAATCAGTTTTGCGTCGGATTCGAAAATCTAGACTCACAGGAGAACGACCATAAGGTGCCCGAGGCAGCAATAGACCCTTGGAGACAGGTCGGCCGGAGGACGATGTATTGAATCGCGACGCAATTTGTGTGTTCCATTGTCATTAAGAGGCTCTGAACCTTACGATTAACTGCCAGTTTTGCGTCGGATTCGAAAATCTAGACTCACAGGAGATCGACCATAAGGTGCCCGAGGCAGCAATAGACCCTTGGAGACAGGTCGGCCGGAGGACGATGTATTGAATCGCGACGCAATTTGTGTGTTCCATTGTCATTAATAGGCTCTGAACCTTACAATTAACTGTCAGTTTTGCGTCGGATTCGAAAATCTAGACTCACAGAGGAACGACCATAAGGTGCCCGAGGCAGCACTAGACCCTTGGAGACAAATCGGCTGGAGGACGATGTATTGAATCGCGACGCGATTTGTGTGTTCCATCGTCATTAACAGGCTCTGAACGTTACAATTAACTGTCAGTTTTGCGTCGGATTCGAAAATCTAGACTCACAGGAGAACGACCATAAGGTGCCCGAGGCAGCAATAGACCCTTGGAGACAGGTCGGCCGGAGGACGATGTATTGAATCGCGACGCAATTTGTGTGTTCCATCGTCATGAACAGGCTCTGAACCTTACAATTAACTGTCAGTTTTGCGTCGGATTCGAAAATCTAGAGTCACAGGAGATCGACCATAAGGTGCCCGAGGCAGCAATAGACCCTTGGAGACAGGTCGGCCGGAGGACAATGTATTGAATCGCGACGCGATTTGTGTGTTCCATCGTCATTAACAGGCTCTGAACGTTACAATTAACTGTCAGTTTTGCGTCGGATTCGAAAATCTAGACTCACAGGAGATCGACCATAAGGTGCCCGAGGCAGCAATAGACTCTTGGAGACAGGTCGGCCGGAGGACGATGTATTGAATCGCGACGCAATTTGTGTGTTCCATCGTCATTAACAGGCTCTGAACCTTACAATTAACTGTCAGTTTTGCGTCGGATTCGAAAATCTAGACTCACAAGAGAACGACCATAAGGTGCCCGAGGCAGCACTAGACCCTTGGAGACAAGTCGGCTGGAGGACGATGTATTGAATCGCGACGCGATTTGTGTGTTCCATCGTAAATAACAGGCTCTGAACGTTACAATCAACTGTCAGTTTTGCGTCGGATTCGATAATCTAGACTCACAGGAGAACGACCATAAGGTGCCCGAGGCAGCAATAGACCCTTGGAGACAGGTCGGCCGGAGGACGATGTATTGAATCGCGACGCAATTTGTGTGTTCCATCGTCATTAACAGGCTCTGAACGTTACAATTAACTGTCAGTTTTGCGTCGGATTCGAAAATCTAGACTCACAGGAGAACGACCATAAGGTGCCCGAGGGAGCAATAGACCCTTGGAGACAGGTCGGCCGGAGGACGATGTATTGAATCGCGACGCAATTTGTGTGTTCCATCGTCATGAACAGGCTCTGAACCTTACGATTAACTGCCAGTTTTGCGTCGGATTCGAAAATCTAGACTCACAGGAGATCGACCATAAGGTGCCCGAGGCAGCAATAGACCCTTGGAGACAGGTCGGCCGGAGGACGATGTATTGAATCGCGACGCGATTTGTGTGTTCCATCGTAAATAACAGGCTCTGAACGTTACAATCAACTGTCAGTTTTGCGTCGGATTCGAAAATCTAGACTCACAGGAGAACGACCATAAGGTGCCCGAGGGAGCAATAGACCCTTGGAGACAGGTCGGCCGGAGGACGATGTATTGAATCGCGACGCAATTTGTGTGTTCCATCGTCATTAACAGGCTCTGAACGTTACAATTAACTGTCAGTTTTGCGTCGGATTCGAAAATCTAGAGTCACAGGAGATCGACCACAAGGTGCCCGAGGCAGCAATAGACCCTTGGAGACAGGTCGGCCGGAGGACGATGTATTGAATCGCGACGCAATTTGTGTGTTCCATCGTCATTAACAGGCTCTGAACGTTACAATTAACTGTCAGTTTTGCGTCGGATTCGAAAATCTAGACTCACAGGAGAACGACCATAAGGTGCCCGGTCACCAATAGACCCTTGGAGACAGGTCGGCCGGAGGACGATGTATTGAATCGCGACGCAATTTGTGTGTTCCATCGTCATTAACAGGCTCTGAATCTTACAATTAACTGTCAGTTTTGCGTCGGATTCGAAAATCTAGACTCACAGAGGAACGACCATAACCTGCCCGAGGCAGCACTAGACCCTTGGAGACAAATCGGCTGGAGGACGATGTATTGAATCGCGACGGGATTTGTGTGTTCCATCGTCATTAACAGCCTCTGAACGTTACAATTAACTGTCAGTTTTGCGTCGGATTGGGAAATCTAGACTCACATGGGAACGACCATAAGGTGCCCGAGGCAGCAATAGACCCTTGGAGACAGGTCGGCCGGAGGACGATGTATTGAATCGCGACGTAATTTGTGTGTTCCATCGTCATTAACAGGCTCTGAACCTTACAATTAACTGTCTGTTTTGCGTCGGATTCGAAAATCTAGACTCACAGGAGATCGACCATAAGGTGCCCGAGGCAGCAATAGACCCTTAGAGACAGGTCGGCCGGAGGACGATGTATTGAATCGCGACGGGATTTGTGTGTTCCATCGTCATTAACAGGCTCTGAACGTTACAATTAACTGTCAGTTTTGCGTCGGATTCGAAAATCTAGACTCACAGGAGATCGACCATAAGGTGCCCGAGGCAGCAATAGACTCTTGGAGACAGGTCGGCCGGAGGACGATGTATTGTATCGCGACGCAATTTGTGTGTTCCATCGTCATTAACAGGCTCTGAACCTTACAATTAACTGTCAGTTTTGCGTCGGATTCGAAAATCTAGACTCACAGGAGAACGACCATAAGGTGCCCGAGGCAGCAATAGACCCTTGGAGACAGTTCGGCCGGAGGACGATGTATTGAATCGCGACGCAATTTGTGTGTTCCATTGTCATTAAGAGGCTCTGAACCTTACGATTAACTGCTAGTTTTGCGTCGCATTCGAAAATCTAGACTCACAGGAGAACGACAATAAGGTGCCCGAGGCAGCACTAGACCCTTGGAGACAAGTCGGCTGGAGGACGATGTATTGAATCGCGACGCGATTTGTGTGTTCCATTGTCATTTACAGGCTCTGAACGTTACAATTAACTGTCAGTTTTGCGTCGGATTCGAAAATCTAGACTCACAGAGGAACGACCATAAGGTGCCCGAGGCAGCACTAGACCCTTGGAGACAAATCGGCTGGAGGACGATGTATTGAATCGCGACGCGATTTGTGTGTTCCATCGTCATTAACAGGCTCTGAACGTTACAATTAACTGTCAGTTTTGCGTCGGATTCGAAAATCTAGACTCACAGGAGATCGACCATAAGGTGCCCGAGGCAGCAATAGACTCTTGGAGACAGGTCGGCCGGAGGACGATGTATTGAATCGCGACGCAATTTGTGTGTTCCATCGTCATTAACAGGCTCTGAACCTTACAATTAACTGTCAGTTTTGCGTCGGATTCGAAAATCTAGACTCACAAGAGAACGACCATAAGGTGCCCGAGGCAGCACTAGACCCTTGGAGACAAGTCGGCTGGAGGACGATGTATTGAATCGCGACGCGATTTGTGTGTTCCATCGTAAATAACAGGCTCTGAACGTTACAATCAACTGTCAGTTTTGCGTCGGATTCGATAATCTAGACTCACAGGAGAACGACCATAAGGTGCCCGAGGCAGCAATAGACCCTTGGAGACAGGTCGGCCGGAGGACGATGTATTGAATCGCGACGCAATTTGTGTGTTCCATCGTCATTAACAGGCTCTGAACGTTACAATTAACTGTCAGTTTTGCGTCGGATTCGAAAATCTAGACTCACAGGAGAACGACCATAAGGTGCCCGAGGGAGCAATAGACCCTTGGAGACAGGTCGGCCGGAGGACGATGTATTGAATCGCGACGCAATTTGTGTGTTCCATCGTCATGAACAGGCTCTGAACCTTACGATTAACTGCCAGTTTTGCGTCGGATTCGAAAATCTAGACTCACAGGAGATCGACCATAAGGTGCCCGAGGCAGCAATAGACCCTTGGAGACAGGTCGGCCGGAGGACGATGTATTGAATCGCGACGCGATTTGTGTGTTCCATCGTAAATAACAGGCTCTGAACGTTACAATCAACTGTCAGTTTTGCGTCGGATTCGAAAATCTAGACTCACAGGAGAACGACCATAAGGTGCCCGAGGGAGCAATAGACCCTTGGAGACAGGTCGGCCGGAGGACGATGTATTGAATCGCGACGCAATTTGTGTGTTCCATCGTCATTAACAGGCTCTGAACGTTACAATTAACTGTCAGTTTTGCGTCGGATTCGAAAATCTAGAGTCACAGGAGATCGACCACAAGGTGCCCGAGGCAGCAATAGACCCTTGGAGACAGGTCGGCCGGAGGACGATGTATTGAATCGCGACGCAATTTGTGTGTTCCATCGTCATTAACAGGCTCTGAACGTTACAATTAACTGTCAGTTTTGCGTCGGATTCGAAAATCTAGACTCACAGGAGAACGACCATAAGGTGCCCGGTCACCAATAGACCCTTGGAGACAGGTCGGCCGGAGGACGATGTATTGAATCGCGACGCAATTTGTGTGTTCCATCGTCATTAACAGGCTCTGAATCTTACAATTAACTGTCAGTTTTGCGTCGGATTCGAAAATCTAGACTCACAGAGGAACGACCATAACCTGCCCGAGGCAGCACTAGACCCTTGGAGACAAATCGGCTGGAGGACGATGTATTGAATCGCGACGGGATTTGTGTGTTCCATCGTCATTAACAGCCTCTGAACGTTACAATTAACTGTCAGTTTTGCGTCGGATTGGAAAATCTAGACTCACAGGAGAACGACCATAAGGTGCCCGAGGCAGCAATAGACCCTTGGAGACAGGTCGGCCGGAGGACGATGTATTGAATCGCGACGTAATTTGTGTGTTCCATCGTCATTAACAGGCTCTGAACCTTACAATTAACTGTCTGTTTTGCGTCGGATTCGAAAATCTAGACTCACAGGAGATCGACCATAAGGTGCCCGAGGCAGCAATAGACCCTTAGAGACAGGTCGGCCGGAGGACGATGTATTGAATCGCGACGGGATTTGTGTGTTCCATCGTCATTAACAGGCTCTGAACGTTACAATTAACTGTCAGTTTTGCGTCGGATTCGAAAATCTAGACTCACAGGAGATCGACCATAAGGTGCCCGAGGCAGCAATAGACTCTTGGAGACAGGTCGGCCGGAGGACGATGTATTGTATCGCGACGCAATTTGTGTGTTCCATCGTCATTAACAGGCTCTGAACCTTACAATTAACTGTCAGTTTTGCGTCGGATTCGAAAATCTAGACTCACAGGAGAACGACCATAAGGTGCCCGAGGCAGCAATAGACCCTTGGAGACAGTTCGGCCGGAGGACGATGTATTGAATCGCGACGCAATTTGTGTGTTCCATTGTCATTAAGAGGCTCTGAACCTTACGATTAACTGCTAGTTTTGCGTCGCATTCGAAAATCCAGACTCACAGGAGAACGACAATAAGGTGCCCGAGGCAGCACTAGACCCTTGGAGACAAGTCGGCTGGAGGACGATGTATTGAATCGCGACGCGATTTGTGTGTTCCATTGTCATTTACAGGCTCTGAACGTTACAATTAACTGTCAGTTTTGCGTCGGATTCGAAAATCTAGACTCACAGAGGAACGACCATAAGGTGCCCGAGGCAGCACTAGACCCTTGGAGACAAATCGGCTGGAGGACGATGTATTGAATCGCGACGCGATTTGTGTGTTCCATCATCATTAACAGGCTCTGAACGTTACAATTAACTGTCAGTTTTGCGTCGGATTCGAAAATCTAGACTCACAGGAGATCGACCATAAGGTGCCCGAGGCAGCAATAGACTCTTGGAGACAGCTCGGGCGGAGGACGATGTATTGAATCGCGACGCAATTTGTGTTTTCCATCGTCATTAACAGGCTCTGAACGTTACAATTAACTGTCAGTTTTGCGTCGGATTCGAAAATCTAGACTCACAGGAGATCGACCATAAGGTGCCCGAGGCAGCAATAGACCCTTGGAGACAGGTCGGCCGGAGGACGATGTATTGAATCGCGACGGGATTTGTGTGTTCCATCGTCATTAACAGGCTCTGAACGTTACAATTAACTGTCAGTTTTGCGTCGGATTCGAAAATCTAGACTCACAGGAGATCGACCATAAGGTGCCCGAGGCAGCAATAGACCCCTGGAGACAGGTCGGCCGGAGGACTATGTATTGAATCGCGACGCAATTTGTGTGTTCCATCGTCATTAACAGGCTCTGAACGTTACAATTAACTATCAGTTTTGCGTCGGATTCGAAAATCTAGACTCACAGGAGATCGACCATAAGGTGCCCGAGGCAGCAATAGACCCTTGGAGACAGGTCGGCCGGAGGACGATGTATTGAATCGCGACGCAATTTGTGTGTTCCATTGTCATTAAGAGGCTCTGAACCTTACGATTAACTGTCAGTTTTGCGTCGCATTCGAAAATCTAGACTCACAGGAGAACGACAATAAGGTGCCCGAGGCAGCACTAGACCCTTGGAGACAAGACGGCTGGAGGACGATGTATTGAATCGCGATGCGATTTGTGTGTTCCATTGTCATTTACAGGCTCTGAACGTTACAATTAACTGTCAGGTTTGCGTCGGATTCGAAAATCTAGACTCACAGGAGATCGACCATAAGGTGCCTGAGGCAGCAATAGACCCTTGGAGACAGGTCGGCCGGGGGACGATGTATTGAATCGCGACGCAATTTGTGTGTTCCATTATCATTAAGAGGTTCTGAACCTTACAATTAACTGTCAGTTTAGCGTCGGATTTGAAAATCTAGACTCACAGAGGAACGACCATAAGGTGCCCGAGGCAGCACTAGACCCTTGGAGTCAAATCGGCTGGAGGACGATGTATTGAATCGCGACGCAATTTGTGTGTTCCATCGTCATGAACAGGCTCTGAACGTTACAATTAACTGTCAGTTTTGCGTCGGATTCGAAAATCTAGACTCACAGGAGAACGACCATAAGGTGCCCGAGGCAGCAATAGACCCTTGGAGACAGGTCGGCCGGAGGACGATGTATTGAATCGCGACGCAATTTGTGTGTTCCATCGTCATTAACAGGCTCTGAACCTTACAATTAACTGTCAGTTTTGCGTCGGATTCGAAAATCTAGACTCACAGGAGATCGACCATAAGGTGCCCGAGGCAGCAATAGACCCTTGGAGACAGGTCGGCCGGAGGACGATGTATTGAATCGCGACGCAATTTGTGTGTTCCATTGTCATTAAGAGGCTCTGAACCTTACTATTAACCGCCAGTTTTGCGTCGCATTCGAAAATCTAGACTCCAGGAGAACGACAATAAGGTGCCCGAGGCAGCACTAGACCCTTGGAGACAAGTCGGCTGGAGGACGATGTATTGAATCGCGACGGGATTTGTGTGTTCCATCGTCATTAACAGGCTCTGAACGTTACAATTAACTGTCAGGATTGCGTCGGATTCGAAAATCTAGACTCACAGTAGATCGACCATAAGGTGCCCGAGGCAGCAATAGACCCTTGGAGACAGGTCGGCCGGAGGACGATGTATTGAATCGCGACGCAATTTGTGTGTTCCATTGTCATTAAGAGGCTCTGAACCTTACAATTAACTGTCAGTTTTGCGTCGGATTCGAAAATCTAGACTCACAGAGGAACGACCATAAGGTGCCCGAGGCAGCAGTAGACGCTTGGAGACAAATCGGCTGGAGGACGATGTATTGAATCGCGACGCGATTTGTGTGTTCCATCGTCATTAACAGCCTCTGAACGTTACAATTAACTGTCAGTTTTGCGTCGGATTCGAAAATCTAGACTCACAGGAGAACGACCATAAGGTGCCCGAGGCAGCAATAGACCCTTGGAGACAGGTCGGCCGGAGGACGATGTATTGAATCGCGACGCAATTTGTGTGTTCCATCGTCATTAACAGGCTCTGAACCTTCCAATTAACTGTCAGTTTTGCGTCGGATTCGAAAATCTAGACTCACAGGAGATCGACCATAAGGTGCCCGAGGCAGCAATAGACCCTTGGAGACAGGTCGGCCGGAGGACGATGTATTGAATCGCGACGCGATATGTGTGTTCCATCGTCATTAACAGGCTCTGAACGTTACAATTAACTGTCAGTTTTGCGTCGGATTCGAAAATCTATACTCACAGGAGATCGACCATAAGGTGCCCGAGGCAGCACTAGACCCTTGGAGTCAAATCGGCTGGAGGACGATGTATTGAATCGCGACGCAATTTGTGTGTTCCATCGTCATGAACAGGCTCTGAACGTTACAATTAACTGTCAGTTTTGCGTCGGATTCGAAAATCTAGACTCACAGGAGAACGACCATAAGGTGCCCGAGGCAGCAATAGACCCTTGGAGACAGGTCGGCCGGAGGACGATGTATTGAATCGCGACGCAATTTGTGTGTTCCATCGTCATTAACAGGCTCTGAACCTTACAATTAACTGTCAGTTTTGCGTCGGATTCGAAAATCTAGACTCACAGGAGATCGACCATAAGGTGCCCGAGGCAGCAATAGACCCTTGGAGACTGGTCGGCCGGAGGACGATGTATTGAATCGCGACGCAATTTGTGTGTTCCATTGTCATTAAGAGGCTCTGAACCTTACTATTAACCGCCAGTTTTGCGTCGGATTCGAAAATCTAGACTCACAGTAGATCGACCATAAGGTGCCCGAGGCAGCAATAGACCCTTGGAGACAGGTCGGCCGGAGGACGATGTATTGAATCGCGACGCAATTTGTGTGTTCCATCGTCATTAACAGGCTCTGAACCTTGCAATTAACTGTCAGTTTTGCGTCGGATTCGAAAATCTAGACTCACAGGAGATCGACCATAAGGTGCCCGAGGCAGCAATAGACCCTTGGAGACAGGTCGGCCGGAGGACGATGTATTGAATCGCGACGCGATATGTGTGTTCCATCGTCATTAACAGGCTCTGAACGTTACAATTAACTGTCAGTTTTGCGTCGGATTCGAAAATCTAGACTCACAGGAGATCTACCATAAGGTGCCCGAGGCAGCAATAGACCCTTGGAGAGAGGTCGGCCGGAGGACGATGTATTGAATCGCGACGGGAATTGTGTGTTCCATCGTCATTAACAGGCTCTGAACGTTACAATTAACTGTCAGTTTTGCGTCGGATTCGAAAATCTAGACTCACAGGACATCGACCATAAGGTGCCCGAGGCAGCAATACACCCTTGGAGACAGGTCGGCCGGAGGACGATGTATTGAATCGCGACGCAATTTGTGTGTTCCATTATCATTAAGAGGTTCTGAACCTTACAATTAACTGTCAGTTTAGCGTCGGATTTGAAAATCTAGACTCACAGGAGATCGACCATAAGGTGCCCGAGGCAGCACTAGACCCTTGGAGTCAAATCGGCTGGAGGACGATGTATTGAATCGCGACGCAATTTGTGTGTTCCATCGTCATGAACAGGCTCTGAACGTTACAATTAACTGTCAGTTTTGCGTCGGATTCGAAAATCTAGACTCACAGGAGAACGACCATAAGGTGCCCGAGGCAGCAATAGACCCTTGGAGACAGGTCGGCCGGAGGACGATGTATTGAATCGCGACGCAATTTGTGTGTTCCATCGTCATTAACAGGCTCTGAACGTTACAATTAACTGTCAGTTTTGCGTCGGATTCGAAAATATAGACTCACAGGAGATCGACCATAAGGTGCCCGAGGCAGCAATAGACCCTTGGAGACAGGTCGGCTGGAGGACGATGTATTGAATCGCGACGCAATTTGTGTGTTCCATCGTCATTAACAGGCTCTGAACGTTACAATTAACTATCAGTTTTGCGTCGGATTCGAAAATCTAGACTCACAGGAGAACGACCATAAGGTGCCCAAGGCAGCAATAGACCCTTGGAGACAGGTCGGCCGGAGGACGATGTATTGAACCGCGACGCAATTTGTGTGTTCCATTGTCATTAAGAGGCTCTGAACCTTACGATTAACTGCCAGTTTTGCGTCGCATTCGAAAATCTAGACTCACAGGAGAACGACAATAAGGTGCCCGAGGCAGCACTAGACCCTTGGAGACAAGTCGGCTGGAGGACGATGTATTGAATCGCGACGCGATTTGTGTGTTCCATTGTCATTTACAGGCTCTGAACGTTACAATTAACTGTCAGGTTTGCGTCGGATTCGAAAATCTAGACTCACAGGAGATCGACCATAAGGTGCCCGAGGCAGCACTAGACCCTTGGAGACAAGTCGGCTGGAGGACGATGTATTGAATCGCGACGCGATTTGTGTGTTCCATTGTCATTTACAGGCTCTGAACGTTACAATTAACTGTCAGGATTGCGTCGGATTCGAAAATCTAGACTCACAGTAGATCGACCATAAGGTGCCCGAGGCTGCAATAGACCCTTGGAGACAGGTCGGCCGGAGGACGATGTATTGAATCGCGACGCGATTTGTGTGTTCCATCGTCATTAACAGGCTCTGAACCTTGCAATTAACTGTCAGTTTTGCGTCGGATTCGAAAATCTAGACTCACAGGAGATCGACCATAAGGTGCCCGAGGCAGCAATAGACCCTTGGAGACAGGTCGGCCGGAGGACGATGTATTGAATCGCGACGCGATATGTGTGTTCCATCGTCATTAACAGGCTCTGAACGTTACAATTAACTGTCAGTTTTGCGTCGGATTCGAAAATCTAGACTCACAGGAGATCTACCATAAGGTGCCCGAGGCAGCAATAGACCCTTGGAGACAGGTCGGCCGGAGGACGATGTATTGAATCGCGACGGGAATTGTGTGTTCCATCGTCATTAACAGGCTCTGAACGTTACAATTAACTGTCAGTTTTGCGTCGGATTCGAAAATCTAGACTCACAGGACATCGACCATAAGGTGCCCGAGGCAGCAATACACCCTTGGAGACAGGTCGGCCGGAGGACGATGTATTGAATCGCGACGGGATTTGTGTGTTCCATCGTCATTAACAGGCTCTGAACGTTACAATTAACTGTCAGTTTTGCGTCGGATTCGAAAATCTAGACTCACAGGAGATCGACCATAAGGTGCCCGAGGCAGCAATACACCCTTGGAGACAGGTCGGCCGGAGGACGATGTATTGAATCGCGACGGGATTTGTGTGTTCCATCGTCATTAACAGCCTCTGAACGTTACAATTAACTGTCAGTTTTGCGTCGGATTCGAAAATCTAGACTCACAGGAGAACGACCATAAGGTGCCCGAGGCAGCAATAGACCCTTGGATCCAGGTCGGCCGGAGGACGATGTATTGAATCGCGACGCAATTTGGGTGTTCCATCGTCATTAACAGGCTCTGAACCTTACAATTAACTGTCAGTTTTGCGTCGGATTCGGAAATCTAGACTCACAGGAGATCGACCATAAGGTGCCCGAGGCAGCAATAGACCCTTGGAGACAGGTCGGCCGGAGGACGATATATTGAATCGCGACGGGATCTGTGTGTTCCATCGTCATTAACAGGCTCTGAACGTTACAATTAACTGTCAGTTTTGCGTCGGATTCGAAAATCTAGACTCACAGGAGATCGACCATAAGGTGCCCGAGGCAGCAATAGACTCTTGAAGACAGGTCGGCCGGAGGACGATGTATTGAATCGCGACGCAATTTGTGAGTTCCATCGTCATTAACAGGCTCTGAACCTTACAATTAACTGTCAGTTTTGCGTCGGATTCGAAAATCTAGACTCACAAGAGAACGACCATAAGGTGCCCGAGGCAGCACTAGACCCTTGGAGACAAATCGGCTGGAGGACGATGTATTGAATCGCGACGCGATTTGCGTGTTCCATCGTCATTATCAGGCTCTGAAAGTTACAATTAACTGTCAGTTTTGCGTCGGATTCGAAAATCTAGACTCACAGGAGCACGACCATAAGGTGCCCGAGGCAGCAATAGACCCTTGGAGACAGGTCGGCCGGAGGACGATGTATTGAATCGCGACGCAATTTGTGTGTTCCATCGTCATTAACAGGCTCTGAACCTTGCAATTAACTGTCAGTTTAGCGTCGGATTTGAAAATCTAGACTCACAGAGGAACGACCATAAGGTGCCCGAGGCAGCACTAGACCCTTGGAGTCAAATCGGCTGGAGGACGATGTATTGAATCGCGACGCAATTTGTGTGTTCCATCGTCATGAACAGGCTCTGAACGTTACAATTAACTGTCAGTTTTGCGTCGGATTCGAAAATCTAGACTCACAGGAGAACGACCATAAGGTGCCCGAGGCAGCAATAGACCCTTGGAGACAGGTCGGCCGGAGGACGATGTATTGAATCGCGACGCAATTTGTGTGTTCCATCGTCATTAACAGGCTCTGAACCTTACAATTAACTGTCAGTTTTGCGTCGGATTCGAAAATCTAGACTCACAGGAGATCGACCATAAGGTGCCCGAGGCAGCAATAGACCCTTGGAGACAGGTCGGCCGGAGGACGATGTATTGAATCGCGACGCAATTTGT
The DNA here is from genome assembly GCF_023898315.1 of Schistocerca nitens. Classification (NCBI taxonomy): domain Eukaryota; kingdom Metazoa; phylum Arthropoda; class Insecta; order Orthoptera; family Acrididae; genus Schistocerca; species Schistocerca nitens. Next base: position 1,195,686,539 of record NC_064615.1, on the reverse strand, counting down.
GTGTTCCATTGTCATTAAGAGGCTCTGAACCTTACTATTAACCGCCAGTTTTGCGTCGCATTCGAAAATCTAGACTCACAGGAGAACGACAATAAGGTGCCCGAGGCAGCACTAGACCCTTGGAGACAAGTCGGCTGGAGGACGATGTATTGAATCGCGACGCGATTTGTGTGTTCCATTGTCATTTACAGGCTCTGAATGTTACAATTAACTGTCAGGATTGCGTCGGATTCGAAAATCTAGACTCACAGTAGATCGACCATAAGGTGCCCGAGGCAGCAATAGACCCTTGGAGACAGGTCGGCCGGAGGACGATGTATTGAATCGCGACGCAATTTGTGTGTTCCATTGTCATTAAGAGGCTCTGAACCTTACAATTAACTGTCAGTTTTGCGTCGGATTCGAAAATCTAGACTCACAGGAGATCGACCATAAGGTGCCCGAGGCAGCAATAGACCCTTGGAGACAGGTCGGCCGGAGGACGATGTATTGAATCGCGACGGGATTTGTGTGTTCCATCGTCATTAACAGGCTCTGAACGTTACAATTAACTGTCAGTTTTGCGTCGGATTCGAAAATCTAGACTCACAGGAGATCGACCATAAGGTGCCCGAGGCAGCAATAGACTCTTGAAGACAGGTCGGCCGGAGGACGATGTATTGAATCGCGACGCAATTTGTGAGTTCCATCGTCATTAACAGGCTCTGAACCTTACAATTAACTGTCAGTTTTGCGTCGGATTCGAAAATCTAGACTCACAAGAGAACGACCATAAGGTGCCCGAGGCAGCACTAGACCCTTGGAGACAAATCGGCTGGAGGACGATGTATTGAATCGCGACGCGATTTGCGTGTTCCATCGTCATTAACAGGCTCTGAAAGTTACAATTAACTGTCAGTTTTGCGTCGGATTCGAAAATCTAGACTCACAGGAGAACGACCATAAGGTGCCCGAGGCAGCAATAGACCCTTGGAGACAGGACGGCCGGAGGACGATGTATTGAATCGCGACGCAATTTGTGTGTTCCATCGTCATTAACAGGCTCTGAACCTTGCAAATAACTGTCAGTTTTGCGTCGGATTCGAAAATCTAGACTCACAGGAGATCGACCATAAGGTGCCCGAGGCAGCAATAGACCCTTGGAGACAGGTCGGCCGGAGGACGATGTATTGAATCGCGACGCGATATGTGTGTTCCATCGTCATTAACAGGCTCTGAACGTTACAATTAACTGTCAGTTTTGCGTCTGATTCGAAAATCTATACTCACAGGAGATCGACCATAAGGTGCCCGAGGCAGCAATAGACCCTTGGAGACAGGTCGGCCGGAGGACGATGTATTGAATCGCGACGGGATTTGTGTGTTCCATCGTCATTAACAGGCTTTGAACGTTACAATTAACTGTCAGTTTTGCGTCGGATTCGAAAATCTAGACTCACAGGAGATCGGCCATAAGGTGCCCGAGGCAGCAATAGACCCTTGGAGACAGGTCGGCCGGAGGACGATGTATTGAATCGCGACGGGATTTGTGTGTTCCATCGTCATTAACAGGCTCTGAACGTTACAATTAACTATCAGTTTTGCGTCGGATTCGAAAATCTAGACTCACAGGAGATCGACCATAAGGTGCCCGAGGCAGCAATAGACCCTTGGAGACAGGTCGGCCGGAGGACGATGTATTGAATCGCGACGCAATTTGTGTGTTCCATTGTCATTAAGAGGCTCTAAACGTTACAATTAACTGTCAGTTTTGCGTCGGATTCGAAAATCTAGACTCACAGAGGAACGACCATAAGGTGCCCGAGGCAGCACTAGACCCTTGGAGACAAATCGGCTGGAGGACGATGTATTGAATCGCGACGCGATTTGTGTGTTCGATCGTCATTAACAGGCTCTGAACGTTACAATTAACTGTCAGTTTTGCGTCGGATTCGAAAATCTAGACTCACAGGAGATCTACCATAAGGTGCCCGAGGCAGCAATAGACTCTTGGAGACAGCTCGGGCGGAGGACGATGTATTGAATCGCGACGCAATTTGTGTTTTCCATCGTCATTAACAGGCACTGAACGTTACAATTAACTGTCAGTTTTGCGTCGGATTCGAAAATCTAGACTCACAGGAGATCGACCATAAGGTGCCCGAGGCAGCAATAGACCCTTGGAGACAGGTCGGCCGGAGGACGATGTATTGAATCGCGACGCGATTTGTGTGTTCCATCGTCATTAACAGGCTCTGAACGTTACAATTAACTGTCAGTTTTGCGTCGGATTCGAAAATCTAGACTCACAGGAGATCGACCATAAGGTGCCCGAGGCAGCAATAGACCCTTGGAGACAGGTCGGCCGGAGGACGATGTATTGAATCGCGACGGGATTTGTGTGTTCCATCGTCATTAACAGGCTCTGAACGTTACAATTAACTGTCAGTTTTGCGTCGGATTCGAAAATCTAGACTCACAGGAGATCGACCATAAGGTGCCCGAGGCAGCAATAGACCCTTGGAGACAGGTCGGCCGGAGGACGATGTATTGAATCGCGACGCAATTTGTGTGTTCCATCGTCATTAACAGGCTCTGAACCTTACGATTAACTGCCAGTTTTGCGTCGCATTCGAAAATCTAGACTCACAGGAGAACGACAATAAGGTGCCCGAGGCAGCACTAGACCCTTGGAGACAAGTCGGCTGGAGGACGATGTATTGAATCGCGACGCGATTTGTGTGTTCCATTGTCATTTACAGGCTCTGAACGTTACAATTAACTGTCAGGTTTGCGTCGGATTCGAAAATCTAGACTCACAGGAGATCGACCATAAGGTGCCCGAGGCAGCAATAGACCCTTGGAGACAGGTCGGCCGGAGGACGATGTATTGAATCGCGACGCAATTTGTGTATTCCATTATCATTAAGAGGTTCTGAACCTTACAATTAACTGTCAGTTTGGCGTCGGATTTGAAAATCTAGACTCACAGAGGAACGACCATAAGGTGCCCGAGGCAGCACTAGACCCTTGGAGTCAAATCGGCTGGAGGACGATGTATTGAATCGCGACGCAATTTGTGTGTTCCATCGTCATGAACAGGCTCTGAACGTTACAATTAACTGTCAGTTTTGCGTCGGATTCGAAAATCTAGACTCACAGGAGAACGACCATAAGGTGCCCGAGGCAGCAATAGACCCTTGGAGACAGGTCGGCCGGAGGACGATGTATTGAATCGCGACGCAATTTGTGTGTTCCATCGTCATTAACAGGCTCTGAACCTTACAATTAACTGTCAGTTTTGCGTCGGATTCGAAAATCTAGACTCACAGGAGATCGACCATAAGGTGCCCGAGGCAGCAATAGACCCTTGGAGACAGGTCGGCCGGAGGACGATGTATTGAATCGCGACGCAATTAGTGTGTTCCGTTGTCATTAAGAGGCTCTGAACCTTACTATTAACCGCCAGTTTTGCGTCGCATTCGAAAATCTAGACTCACAGGAGAACGACAATAAGGTGCCCGAGGCAGCACTAGACCCTTGGAGACAAGTCGGCTGGAGGACGATGTATTGAATCGCGACGCGATTTGTGTGTTCCATTGTCATTTACAGGCTCTGAACGTTACAATTAACTGTCAGGATTGCGTCGGATTCGAAAATCTAGACTCACAGTAGATCGACCATAAGGTGCCCGAGGCAGCAATAGACCCTTGGAGACAGGTCGGCCGGAGGACGATGTATTGAATCGCGACGCAATTTGTGTGTTCCATTGTCATTAAGAGGCTCTGAACCTTACAATTAACTGTCAGTTTTGCGTCGGATTCGAAAATCTAGACTCACAGAGCAACGACCATGAGGTGCCCGAGGCAGCACTAGACGCTTGGAGACAAATCGGCTGGAGGACGATGTATTGAATCGCGACGCGATTTGTGTGTTCCATCGTCATTAACAGCCTCTGAACGTTACAATTAACTGTCAGTTTTGCGTCGGATTCGAAAATCTAGACTCACAGGAGATCGACCATAAGGTGCCCGAGGCAGCAATAGACTCTTGAAGACAGGTCGGCCGGAGGACGATGTATTGAATCGCGACGCAATTTGTGAGTTCCATCGTCATTAACAGGCTCTGAACCTTACAATTAACTGTCAGTTTTGCGTCGCATTCGAAAATCTAGACTCACAAGAGAACGACCATAAGGTGCCCGAGGCAGCACTAGACCCTTGGAGACAAATCGGCTGGAGGACGATGTATTGAATCGCGACGCGATTTGCGTGTTCCATCGTCATTAACAGGCTCTGAAAGTTACAATTAACTGTCAGTTTTGCGTCGGATTCGAAAATCTAGACTCACAGGAGAACGACCATAAGGTGCCCGAGGCAGCAATAGACCCTTGGAGACAGGTCGGCCGGAGGACGATGTATTGAATCGCGACGCAATTTGTGTGTTCCATCGTCATTAACAGGCTCTGAACCTTGCAATTAACTGTCAGTTTTGCGTCGGATTCGAAAATCTAGACTCACAGGAGATCGACCATAAGGTGCCCGAGGCAGCAATAGACCCTTGGAGACAGGTCGGCCGGAGGACGATGTATTGAATCGCGACGCGATATGTGTGTTCCATCGTCATTAACAGGCTCTGAACGTTACAATTAACTGTCAGTTTTGCGTCGGATTCGAAAATCTATACTCACAGGAGATCGACCATAAGGTGCCCGAGGCAGCAATAGACCCTTGGAGACAGGTCGGCCGGAGGACGATGTATTGAATCGCGACGGGATTTGTGTGTTCCATCGTCATTAACAGGCTTTGAACGTTACAATTAACTGTCAGTTTTGCGTCGGATTCGAAAATCTAGACTCACAGGAGATCGGCCATAAGGTGCCCGAGGCAGCAATAGACCCTTGGAGACAGGTCGGCCGGAGGACGATGTATTGAATCGCGACGGGATTTGTGTGTTCCATCGTCATTAACAGGCTCTGAACGTTACAATTAACTATCAGTTTTGCGTCGGATTCGAAAATCTAGACTCACAGGAGATCGACCATAAGGTGCCCGAGGCAGCAATAGACCCTTGGAGACAGGTCGGCCGGAGGACGATGTATTGAATCGCGACGCAATTTGTGTGTTCCATTGTCATTAAGAGGCTCTAAACGTTACAATTAACTGTCAGTTTTGCGTCGGATTCGAAAATCTAGACTCACAGAGGAACGACCATAAGGTGCCCGAGGCAGCACTAGACCCTTGGAGACAAATCGGCTGGAGGACGATGTATTGAATCGCGACGCGATTTGTGTGTTCGATCGTCATTAACAGGCTCTGAACGTTACAATTAACTGTCAGTTTTGCGTCGGATTCGAAAATCTAGACTCACAGGAGATCTACCATAAGGTGCCCGAGGCAGCAATAGACTCTTGGAGACAGCTCGGGCGGAGGACGATGTATTGAATCGCGACGCAATTTGTGTTTTCCATCGTCATTAACAGGCACTGAACGTTACAATTAACTGTCAGTTTTGCGTCGGATTCGAAAATCTAGACTCACAGGAGATCGACCATAAGGTGCCCGAGGCAGCAATAGACCCTTGGAGACAGGTCGGCCGGAGGACGATGTATTGAATCGCGACGCGATTTGTGTGTTCCATCGTCATTAACAGGCTCTGAACGTTACAATTAACTGTCAGTTTTGCGTCGGATTCGAAAATCTAGACTCACAGGAGATCGACCATAAGGTGCCCGAGGCAGCAATAGACCCTTGGAGACAGGTCGGCCGGAGGACGATGTATTGAATCGCGACGCAATTTGTGTGTTCCATCGTCATTAACAGGCTCTGAACGTTACAATTACCTATCAGTTTTGCGTCGGATTCGAAAATCTAGACTCACAGGAGAACGACCATAAGGTGCCCAAGGCAGCAATAGACCCTTGGAGACAGGTCGGCCGGAGGACGATGTATTGAATCGCGACGCAATTTGTGTGTTCCATTGTCATTAACAGGCTCTGAACCTTACGATTAACTGCCAGTTTTGCGTCGCATTCGAAAATCTAGACTCACAGGAGAACGACAATAAGGTGCCCGAGGCAGCACTAGACCCTTGGAGACAAGTCGGCTGGAGGACGATGTATTGAATCGCGACGCGATTTGTGTGTTCCATTGTCATTTACAGGCTCTGAACGTTACAATTAACTGTCAGGTTTGCGTCGGATTCGAAAATCTAGACTCACAGGAGATCGACCATAAGGTGCCCGAGGCAGCAATAGACCCTTGGAGACAGGTCGGCCGGAGGACGATGTATTGAATCGCGACGCAATTTGTGTGTTCCATCGTCATTAACAGGCTCTGAACGTTACAATTAACTATCAGTTTTGCGTCGGATTCGAAAATCTAGACTCACAGGAGAACGACCATAAGGTGCCCGAGGCAGCAATAGACCCTTGGAGACAGGTCGGCCGGAGGACGATGTATTGAATCGCGACGCAATTTGTGTGTTCCATTGTCATTAAGAGGCTCTAAACGTTACAATTAACTGTCAGTTTTGCGTCGGATTCGAAAATCTAGACTCACAGAGGAACGACCATAAGGTGCCCGAGGCAGCACTAGACCCTTGGAGACAAATCGGCTGGAGGACGATGTATTGAATCGCGACGCGATTTGTGTGTTCGATCGTCATTACCAGGCTCTGAACGTTACAATTAACTGTCAGTTTTGCGTCGGATTCGAAAATCTAGACTCACAGGAGATCTACCATAAGGTGCCCGAGGCAGCAATAGACTCTTGGAGACAGCTCGGGCGGAGGACGATGTATTGAATCGCGACGCAATTTGTGTTTTCCATCGTCATTAACAGGCTCTGAACGTTACAATTAACTGTCAGTTTTGCGTCGGATTCGAAAATCTAGACTCACAGGAGATGGCCATAAGGTGCCCGAGGCAGCAGTAGACCCTTGGAGACAGGTCGGCCGGAGGACGAAGTATTGAATCGCGACGGGATTTGTGTGTTCCATCGTCATTAACAGGCTCTGAACGTTACAATTAACTGTCAGTTTTGCGTCGGATTCGAAAATCTAGACTCACAGGAGATCGACCATAAGGTGCCCGAGGCAGCAATAGACCCTTGGAGACAGGTCGGCCGGAGGACGATGTATTGAATCGCGACGCAATTTGTGTGTTCCATCGTCATTAACAGGCTCTGAACGTTACAATTAACTATCAGTTTTGCGTCGGATTCGAAAATCTAGACTCACAGGAGAACGACCATAAGGTGCCCAAGGCAGCAATAGACCCTTGGAGACAGGTCGGCCGGAGGACGATGTATTGAATCGCGACGCAATTTGTGTGTTCCATTGTCATTAAGAGGCTCTGAACCTTACGATTAACTGCCAGTTTTGCGTCGCATTCGAAAATCTAGACTCACAGGAGAACGACAATAAGGTGCCCGAGGCAGCACTAGACCCTTGGAGACAAGTCGGGTGGAGGACGATGTATTGAATCGCGACGCGATTTGTGTGTTCCATTGTCATTTACAGGCTCTGAACGTTACAATTAACTGTCAGGATTGCGTCGGATTCGAAAACCTAGACTCACAGTAGATCGACCATAAGGTGCCCGAGGCAGCAATAGACCCTTGGAGACAGGTCGGCCGGAGGACGATGTATTGAATCGCGACGCAATTTGTGTGTTCCATCGTCATTAACAGGCTCTGAACGTTACAATTAACTATCAGTTTTGCGTCGGATTCGAAAATCTAGACTCACAGGAGAACGACCATAAGGTGCCCAAGGCAGCAATAGACCCTTGGAGACAGGTCGGCCGGAGGACGATGTATTGAATCGCGACGCAATTTGTGTGTTCCATTGTCATTAAGAGGCTCTGAACCTTACAATTAACTGTCAGTTTTGCGTCGGATTCGAAAATCTAGACTCACAGAGGAACGACCATAAGGTGCCCGAGGCAGCACTAGACGCTTGGAGACAAATCGGCTGGAGGACGATGTATTGAATCGCGACGCGATTTGTGTGTTCCATCGTCATTAACAGCCTCTGAACGTTACAATTAACTGTCAGTTTTGCGTCGGATTCGAAAATCTAGACTCACAGGAGAACGACCATAAGGTGCCCGAGGCAGCAATAGACCCTTGGAGCCAGGTCGGCCGGAGGACGATGTATTGAATCGCGACGCAATTTGTGTGTTCCATCGTCATTAACAGGCTCTGAACCTTACAATTAACTGTCAGTTTTGCGTCGGATTCGAAAATCTAGACTCACAGGAGATCGACCATAAGGTGCCCGAGGCAGCAATAGACCCTTGGAGACAGGTCGGCCGGAGGACGATGTATTGAATCGCGACGCAATTAGTGTGTTCCGTTGTCATTAAGAGGCTCTGAACCTTACTACTAACCGCCAGTTTTGCGTCGCATTCGAAAATCTAGACTCACAGGAGAACGACAATAAGGTGCCCGAGGCAGCACTAGACCCTTGGAGACAAGTCGGCTGGAGGACGATGTATTGAATCGCGACGCGATTTGTGTGTTCCATTGTCATTTACAGGCTCTGAACGTTACAATTAACTGTCAGGATTGCGTCGGATTCGAAAATCTAGACTCACAGTAGATCGACCATAAGGTGCCCGAGGCAGCAATAGACCCTTGGAGACAGGTCGGCCGGAGGACGATGTATTGAATCGCGACGCAATTTGTGTGTTCCATTGTCATTAAGAGGCTCTGAACCTTACAATTAACTGTCAGTTTTGCGTCGGATTCGAAAATCTAGACTCACAGAGCAACGACCATAAGGTGCCCGAGGCAGCACTAGACGCTTGGAGACAAATCGGCTGGAGGACGATGTATTGAATCGCGACGCGATTTGTGTGTTCCATCGTCATTAACAGCCTCTGAACGTTACAATTAACTGTCAGTTTTGCGTCGGATTCGAAAATCTAGACTCACAGGAGATCGACCATAAGGTGCCCGAGGCAGCAATAGACTCTTGAAGACAGGTCGGCCGGAGGACGATGTATTGAATCGCGACGCAATTTGTGAGTTCCATCGTCATTAACAGGCTCTGAACCTTACAATTAACTGTCAGTTTTGCGTCGGATTCGAAAATCTAGACTCACAAGAGAACGACCATAAGGTGCCCGAGGCAGCACTAGACCCTTGGAGACAAATCGGCTGGAGGACGATGTATTGAATCGCGACGCGATTTGCGTGTTCCATCGTCATTAACAGGCTCTGAAAGTTACAATTAACTGTCAGTTTTGCGTCGGATTCGAAAATCTAGACTCACAGGAGAACGACCATAAGGTGCCCGAGGCAGCAATAGACCCTTGGAGACAGGTCGGCCGGAGGACGATGTATTGAATCGCGACGCAATTTGTGTGTTCCATCGTCATTAACAGGCTCTGAACCTTGCAATTAACTGTCAGTTTTGCGTCGGATTCGAAAATCTAGACTCACAGGAGATCGACCATAAGGTGCCCGAGGCAGCAATAGACCCTTGGAGACAGGTCGGCCGGAGGACGATGTATTGAATCGCGACGCGATATGTGTGTTCCATCGTCATTAACAGGCTCTGAACGTTACAATTAACTGTCAGTTTTGCGTCGGATTCGAAAATCTATACTCACAGGAGATCGTCCATAAGGTGCCCGAGGCAGCAATAGACCCTTGGAGACAGGTCGGCCGGAGGACGATGTATTGAATCGCGACGGGATTTGTGTGTTCCATCGTCATTAACAGGCTTTGAACGTTACAATTAACTGTCAGTTTTGCGTCGGATTCGAAAATCTAGACTCACAGGAGATCGGCCATAAGGTGCCCGAGGCAGCAATAGACCCTTGGAGACAGGTCGGCCGGAGGACGATGTATTGAATCGCGACGGGATTTGTGTGTTCCATCGTCATTAACAGGCTCTGAACGTTACAATTAACTATCAGTTTTGCGTCGGATTCGAAAATCTAGACTCACAGGAGATCGACCATAAGGTGCCCGAGGCAGCAATAGACCCTTGGAGACAGGTCGGCCGGAGGACGATGTATTGAATCGCGACGCAATTTGTGTGTTCCATTGTCATTAAGAGGCTCTAAACGTTACAATTAACTGTCAGTTTTGCGTCGGATTCGAAAATCTAGACTCACAGAGGAACGACCATAAGGTGCCCGAGGCAGCACTAGACCCTTGGAGACAAATCGGCTGGAGGACGATGTATTGAATCGCGACGCGATTTGTGTGTTCGATCGTCATTAACAGGCTCTGAACGTTACAATTAACTGTCAGTTTTGCGTCGGATTCGAAAATCTAGACTCACAGGAGATCTACCATAAGGTGCCCGAGGCAGCAATAGACTCTTGGAGACAGCTCGGGCGGAGGACGATGTATTGAATCGCGACGCAATTTGTGTTTTCCATCGTCATTAACAGGCACTGAACGTTACAATTAACTGTCAGTTTTGCGTCGGATTCGAAAATCTAGACTCACAGGAGATCGACCATAAGGTGCCCGAGGCAGCAATAGACCCTTGGAGACAGGTCGGCCGGAGGACGATGTATTGAATCGCGACGCGATTTGTGTGTTCCATCGTCATTAACAGGCTCTGAACGTTACAATTAACTGTCAGTTTTGCGTCGGATTCGAAAATCTAGACTCACAGGAGATCGACCATAAGGTGCCCGAGGCAGCAATAGACCCTTGGAGACAGGTCGGCCGGAGGACGATGTATTGAATCGCGACGCAATTTGTGTGTTCCATCGTCATTAACAGGCTCTGAACGTTACAATTAACTATCAGTTTTGCGTCGGATTCGAAAATCTAGACTCACAGGAGAACGACCATAAGGTGCCCAAGGCAGCAATAGACCCTTGGAGACAGGTCGGCCGGAGGACGATGTATTGAATCGCGACGCAATTTGTGTGTTCCATTGTCATTAACAGGCTCTGAACCTTACGATTAACTGCCAGTTTTGCGTCGCATTCGAAAATCTAGACTCACAGGAGAACGACAATAAGGTGCCCGAGGCAGCACTAGACCCTTGGAGACAAGTCGGCTGGAGGACGATGTATTGAATCGCGACGCGATTTGTGTGTTCCATTGTCATTTACAGGCTCTGAACGTTACAATTAACTGTCAGGTTTGCGTCGGATTCGAAAATCTAGACTCACAGGAGATCGACCATAAGGTGCCCGAGGCAGCAATAGACCCTTGGAGACAGGTCGGCCGGAGGACGATGTATTGAATCGCGACGCAATTTGTGTGTTCCATCGTCATTAACAGGCTCTGAACGTTACAATTAACTATCAGTTTTGCGTCGGATTCGAAAATCTAGACTCACAGGAGAACGACCATAAGGTGCCCGAGGCAGCAATAGACCCTTGGAGACAGGTCGGCCGGAGGACGATGTATTGAATCGCGACGCAATTTGTGTGTTCCATTGTCATTAAGAGGCTCTAAACGTTACAATTAACTGTCAGTTTTGCGTCGGATTCGAAAATCTAGACTCACAGAGGAACGACCATAAGGTGCCCGAGGCAGCACTAGACCCTTGGAGACAAATCGGCTGGAGGACGATGTATTGAATCGCGACGCGATTTGTGTGTTCGATCGTCATTAACAGGCTCTGAACGTTACAATTAACTGTCAGTTTTGCGTCGGATTCGAAAATCTAGACTCACAGGAGATCTACCATAAGGTGCCCGAGGCAGCAATAGACTCTTGGAGACAGCTCGGGCGGAGGACGATGTATTGAATCGCGACGCAATTTGTGTTTTCCATCGTCATTAACAGGCTCTGAACGTTACAATTAACTGTCAGTTTTGCGTCGGATTCGAAAATCTAGACTCACAGGAGATCGACCATAAGGTGCCCGAGGCAGCAATAGACCCTTGGAGACAGGTCGGCCGGAGGACGAAGTATTGAATCGCGACGGGATTTGTGTGTTCCATCGTCATTAACAGGCTCTGAACGTTACAATTAACTGTCAGTTTTGCGTCGGATTCGAAAATCTAGACTCACAGGAGATCGACCATAAGGTGCCCGAGGCAGCAATAGACCCTTGGAGACAGGTCGGCCGGAGGACGATGTATTGAATCGCGACGCAATTTGTGTGTTCCATCGTCATTAACAGGCTCTGAACGTTACAATTAACTATCAGTTTTGCGTCGGATTCGAAAATCTAGACTCACAGGAGAACGACCATAAGGTGCCCAAGGCAGCAATAGACCCTTGGAGACAGGTCGGCTGGAGGACGATGTATTGAATCGCGACGCAATTTGTGTGTTCCATTGTCATTAAGAGGCTCTGAACCTTACGATTAACTGCCAGTTTTGCGTCGCATTCGAAAATCTAGACTCACAGGAGAACGACAATAAGGTGCCCGAGGCAGCACTAGACCCTTGGAGACAAGTCGGGTGGAGGACGATGTATTGAATCGCGACGCGATTTGTGTGTTCCATTGTCATTTACAGGCTCTGAACGTTACAATTAACTGTCAGGATTGCGTCGGATTCGAAAACCTAGACTCACAGTAGATCGACCATAAGGTGCCCGAGGCAGCAATAGACCCTTGGAGACAGGTCGGCCGGAGGACGATGTATTGAATCGCGACGCAATTTGTGTGTTCCATCGTCATTAACAGGCTCTGAACGTTACAATTAACTATCAGTTTTGCGTCGGATTCGAAAATCTAGACTCACAGGAGAACGACCATAAGGTGCCCAAGGCAGCAATAGACCCTTGGAGACAGGTCGGCCGGAGGACGATGTATTGAATCGCGACGCAATTTGTGTGTTCCATTGTCATTAAGAGGCTCTGAACCTTACAATTAACTGTCAGTTTTGCGTCGGATTCGAAAATCTAGACTCACAGAGGAACGACCATAAGGTGCCCGAGGCAGCACTAGACGCTTGGAGACAAATCGGCTGGAGGACGATGTATTGAATCGCGACGCGATTTGTGTGTTCCATCGTCATTAACAGCCTCTGAACGTTACAATTAACTGTCAGTTTTGCGTCGGATTCGAAAATCTAGACTCACAGGAGAACGACCATAAGGTGCCCGAGGCAGCAATAGACCCTTGGAGCCAGGTCGGCCGGAGGACGATGTATTGAATCGCGACGCAATTTGTGTGTTCCATCGTCATTAACAGGCTCTGAACCTTACAATTAACTGTCAGTTTTGCGTCGGATTCGAAAATCTAGACTCACAGGAGATCGACCATAAGGTGCCCGAGGCAGCAATAGACCCTTGGAGACAGGTCGGCCGGAGGACGATGTATTGAATCGCGACGCGATTTGTGTGTTCGATCGTCATTAACAGGCTCTGAACGTTACAATTAACTGTCAGTTTTGCGTCGGATTCGAAAATCTAGACTCACAGGAGATCTACCATAAGGTGCCCGAATCAGCAATAGACTCTTGGAGACAGCTCGGGCGGAGGACGATGTATTGAATCGCGACGCAATTTGTGTTTTCCATCGTCATTAACAGGCTCTGTACGTTACAATTAACTGTCAGTTTTGCGTCGGATTCGAAAATCTAGACTCACAGGAGATCGACCATAAGGTGCCCGAGGCAGCAATAGACCCTTGGAGACAGGTCGGCCGGAGGACGATGTATTGAATCGCGACGGGATTTGTGTGTTCCATCGTCATTAACAGGCTCTGAACGTTACAATTAACTGTCAGTTTTGCGTCGGATTCGAAAATCTAGACTCACAGGAGATCGACCATAAGGTGCCCGAGGCAGCAATAGACCCTTGGAGACAGGTCGGCTGGAGGACGATGTATTGAATCGCGACGCAATTTGTGTGTTCCATCGTCATTAACAGGCTCTGAACGTTACAATTAACTATCAGTTTTGCGTCGGATTCGAAAATCTAGACTCACAGGAGAACGACCATAAGGTGCCCAAGGCAGCAATAGACCCTTGGAGACAGGTCGGCCGGAGGACGATGTATAGAATCGCGACGCAATTTGTGTGTTCCATTGTCATTAAGAGGCTCTGAACCTTACGATTAACTGCCAGTTTTGCGTCGCATTCGAAAATCTAGACTCACAGGAGAACGACAATAAGGTGCCCGAGGCAGCACTTCACCCTTGGAGACAAGTCGGCTGGAGGACGACGTATTGAATCGCGACGCGATTTGTGTGTTCCATTGTCATTTACAGGCTCTGAACGTTACAATTAACTGTCAGGTTTGCGTCGGATTCGAAATCTAGACTCACAGGAGATCGACCATAAGGTGCCCGAGGCAGCAATAGACCCTTGGAGACAGGTCGGCCGGAGGACGATGTATTGAATCGCGACGCAATTTGTGTGTTCCATTATCATTAAGAGGTTCTGAACCTTACAATTAACTGTCAGTTTAGCGTCGGATTTGAAAATCTAGACTCACAGAGGAACGACCATAAAGTGCCCGAGGCAGCACTAGACCCTTGGAGTCAAATCGGCTGGAGGACGATGTATTGAATCGCGACGCAATTTGTGTGTTCCATCGTCATGAACAGGCTCTGAACGTTACAATTAACTGTCAGTTTTGCGTCGGATTCGAAAATCTAGACTCACAAGAGAACGACCATAAGGTGCCCGAGGCAGCACTAGACCCTTGGAGACAAATCGGCTGGAGGACGATGTATTGAATCGCGACGCGATTAGCGTGTTCCATCGTCATTAACAGGCTCTGAAAGTTACAATTAACTGTCAGTTTTGCGTCGGATTCGAAAATCTAGACTCACAGGAGAACGACCATAAGGTGCCCGAGGCAGCAATAGACCCTTGGAGACAGGTCGGCCGGAGGACGATGTATTGAATCGCGACGCAATTTGTGTGTTCCGTCGTCATTAACAGGCTCTGAACCTTGCAATTAACTGTCAGTTTTGCGTCGGATTCGAAAATCTAGACTCACAGGAGATCGACCATAAGGTGCCCGAGGCAGCAATAGACCCTTGGAGACAGGTCGGCCGGAGGACGATGTATTGAATCGCGACGCAATTTGTGTGTTCCATCGTCATTAACAGGCTCTGAACGTTACAATTAACTATCAGTTTTGCGTCGGATTCGAAAATCTACACTCACAGGAGAACGACCATAAGGTGCCCAAGGCAGCAATAGACCCTTGGAGACAGGTCGGCCGGAGGACGATGTATTGAATCGCGACGCAATTTGTGTGTTCCATTGTCATTAAGAGGCTCTGAACCTTACGATTAACTGCCAGTTTTGCGTCGCATTCGAAAATCTAGACTCACAGGAGCACGACAATAAGGTGCCCGAGGCAGCACTAGACCCTTGGAGACAAGTCGGCTGGAGGACGATGTATTGAATCGCGACGCGATTTGTGTGTTCCATTGTCATTTACAGGCTCTGAACGTTACAATTAACTGTCAGGTTTGCGTCGGATTCGAAAATCTAGACTCACAGGAGATCGACCATAAGGTGCCCGAGGCAGCAATAGACCCTTGGAGACAGGTCGGCCGGAGGACGATGTATTGAATCGCGACGCAATTTGTGTGTTCCATTATCATTAAGAGGTTCTGAACCTTACAATTAACTGTCAGTTTAGCGTCGGATTTGAAAATCTAGACTCACAGGAGAACGACAATAAGGTGCCCGAGGCAGCAATAGACCCTTGGAGACAGGTCGGCCGGAGGACGATGTATTGAATCGCGACGCAATTTGTGTGTTCCATCGTCATTAACAGGCTCTGAACGTTACAATTAACTATCAGTTTTGCGTCGGATTCGAAAATCTAGACTCACAGGAGAACGACCATAAGGTGCCCAAGGCAGCAATAGACCCTTGGAGACAGGTCGGCCGGAGGACGATGTATTGAATCGCGACGCAATTTGTGTGTTCCATTGTCATTAACAGGCTCTGAACCTTACGATTAACTGCCAGTTTTGCGTCGCATTCGAAAATCTAGACTCACAGGAGAACGACAATAAGGTGCCCGAGGCAGCACTAGACCCTTGGAGACAAGTCGGCTGGAGGACGATGTATTGAATCGCGACGCGATTTGTGTGTTCCATTGTCATTTACAGGCTCTGAACGTTACAATTAACTGTCAGGTTTGCGTCGGATTCGAAAATCTAGACTCACAGGAGATCGACCATAAGGTGCCCGAGGCAGCAATAGACCCTTGGAGACAGGTCGGCCGGAGGACGATGTATTGAATCGCGACGCAATTTGTGTGTTCCATCGTCATTAACAGGCTCTGAACGTTACAATTAACTATCAGTTTTGCGTCGGATTCGAAAATCTAGACTCACAGGAGAACGACCATAAGGTGCCCGAGGCAGCAATAGACCCTTGGAGACAGGTCGGCCGGAGGACGATGTATTGAATCGCGACGCAATTTGTGTGTTCCATTGTCATTAAGAGGCTCTAAACGTTACAATTAACTGCCAGTTTTGCGTCGGATTCGAAAATCTAGACTCACAGAGAAAACGACCATAAGGTGCCCGAGGCAGCACTAGACCCTTGGAGACAAATCGGCTGGAGGACGATGTATTGAATCGCGACGCGATTTGTGTGTTCGATCGTCATTAACAGGCTCTGAACGTTACAATTAACTGTCAGTTTTGCGTCGGATTCGAAAATCTAGACTCACAGGAGATCTACCATAAGGTGCCCGAGGCAGCAATAGACTCTTGGAGACAGCTCGGGCGGAGGACGATGTATTGAATCGCGACGCAATTTGTGTTTTCCATCGTCATTAACAGGCTCTGAACGTTACAATTAACTGTCAGTTTTGCGTCGGATTCGAAAATCTAGACTCACAGGATATCGACCATAAGGTGCCCGAGGCAGCAATAGACCCTTGGAGACAGGTCGGCCGGAGGACGAAGTATTGAATCGCGACGGGATTTGTGTGTTCCATCGTCATTAACAGGCTCTGAACGTTACAATTAACTGTCAGTTTTGCGTCGGATTCGAAAATCTAGACTCACAGGAGATCGACCATAAGGTGCCCGAGGCAGCAATAGACCCTTGGAGACAGGTCGGCCGGAGGACGATGTATTGAATCGCGACGCAATTTGTGTGTTCCATCGTCATTAACAGGCTCTGAACGTTACAATTAACTATCAGTTTTGCGTCGGATTCGAAAATCTAGACTCACAGGAGAACGACCATAAGGTGCCCAAGGCAGCAATAGACCCTTGGAGACAGGTCGGCCGGAGGACGATGTATTGAATCGCGACGCAATTTGTGTGTTCCATTGTCATTAAGAGGCTCTGAACCTTACGATTAACTGCCAGTTTTGCGTCGCATTCGAAAATCTAGACTCACAGGAGAACGACAATAAGGTGCCCGAGGCAGCACTAGACCCTTGGAGACAAGTCGGGTGGAGGACGATGTATTGAATCGCGACGCGATTTGTGTGTTCCATTGTCATTTACAGGCTCTGAACGTTACAATTAACTGTCAGGATTGCGTCGGATTCGAAAACCTAGACTCACAGTAGATCGACCATAAGGTGCCCGAGGCAGCAATAGACCCTTGGAGACAGGTCGGCCGGAGGACGATGTATTGAATCGCGACGCAATTTGTGTGTTCCATTGTCATTAAGAGGCTCTGAACCTTACAATTAACTGTCAGTTTTGCGTCGGATTCGAAAATTTAGACTCACAGAGGAACGACCATAAGGTGCCCGAGGCAGCACTAGACGCTTGGAGACAAATCGGCTGGAGGACGATGTATTGAATCGCGACGCGATTTGTGTGTTCCATCGTCATTAACAGCCTCTGAACGTTACAATTAACTGTCAGTTTTGCGTCGGATTCGAAAATCTAGACTCACAGGAGAACGACCATAAGGTGCCCGAGGCAGCAATAGACCCTTGGAGCCAGGTCGGCCGGAGGACGATGTATTGAATCGCGACGCAATTTGTGTGTTCCATCGTCATTAACAGGCTCTGAACCTTACAATTAACTGTCAGTTTTGCGTCGGATTCGAAAATCTAGACTCACAGGAGATCGACCATAAGGTGCCCGAGGCAGCAATAGACCCTTGGAGACAGGTCGGCCGGAGGACGATGTATTGAATCGCGACGCGATATGTGTGTTCCATCGTCATTAACAGGCTCTGAACGTTACAATTAACTGTCAGTTTTGCGTCGGATTCGAAAATCTATACTCACAGGAGATCGACCATAAGGTGCCCGAGGCAGCAATAGACCCTTGGAGACAGGTCGGCCGGAGGACGATGTATTGAATCGCGACGGGATTTGTGTGTTCCATCGTCATTAACAGGCTTTGAACGTTACAATTAACTGTCAGTTTTGCGTCGGATTCGAAAATCTAGACTCACAGGAGATCGGCCATAAGGTGCCCGAGGCAGCAATAGACCCTTGGAGACAGGTCGGCCGGAGGACGATGTATTGAATCGCGACGGGATTTGTGTGTTCCATCGTCATTAACAGTCTCTGAACGTTACAATTAACTATCAGTTTTGCGTCGGATTCGAAAATCTAGACTCACAGGAGATCGACCATAAGGTGCCCGAGGCAGCAATAGACCCTTGGAGACAGGTCGGCCGGAGGACGATGTATTGAATCGCGACGCAATTTGTGTGTTCCATTGTCATTAAGAGGCTCTCAACGTTACAATTAACTGTCAGTTTTGCGTCGGATTCGAAAATCTAGACTCACAGAGGAACGACCATAAGGTGCCCGAGGCAGCACTAGACCCTTGGAGACAAATCGGCTGGAGGACGATGTATTGAATCGCGACGCGATTTGTGTGTTCGATCGTCATTAACAGGCTCTGAACGTTACAATTAACTGTCATTTTTGCGTCGGATTCGAAAATCTAGACTCACAGGAGATCTACCATAAGGTGCCCGAGGCAGCAATAGACTCTTGGAGACAGCTCGGGCGGAGGACGATGTATTGAATCGCGACGCAATTTGTGTTTTCCATCGTCATTAACAGGCTCTGTACGTTACAATTAACTGTCAGTTTTGCGTCGGATTTGAAAATCTAGACTCACAGGAGATCGACCATAAGGTGCCCGAGGCAGCAATAGACCCTTGGAGACAGGTCGGCCGGAGGACGATGTATTGAATCGCGACGGGATTTGTGTGTTCCATCGTCATTAACAGGCTCTGAACGTTACAATTAACTGTCAGTTTTGCGTCGGATTCGAAAATCTAGACTCACAGGAGATCGACCATAAGGTGCCCGAGGCAGCAATAGACCCTTGGAGACAGGTCGGCTGGAGGACGATGTATTGAATCGCGACGCAATTTGTGTGTTCCATCGTCATTAACAGGCTCTGAACGTTACAATTAACTATCAGTTTTGCGTCGGATTCGAAAATCTAGACTCACAGGAGAACGACCATAAGGTGCCCAAGGCAGCAATAGACCCTTGGAGACAGGTCGGCCGGAGGACGATGTATAGAATCGCGACGCAATTTGTGTGTTCCATTGTCATTAAGAGGCTCTGAACCTTACGATTAACTGCCAGTTTTGCGTCGCATTCGAAAATCTAGACTCACAGGAGATCGGCCATAAGGTGCCCGAGGCAGCAATAGACCCTTGGAGACAGGTCGGCCGGAGGACGATGTATTGAATCGCGACGGGATTTGTGTGTTCCATCGTCATTAACAGGCTCTGAACGTTACAATTAACTATCAGTTTTGCGTCGGATTCGAAAATCTAGACTCACAGGAGATCGACCATAAGGTGCCCGAGGCAGCAATAGACCCTTGGAGACAGGTCGGCCGGAGGACGATGTATTGAATCGCGACGCAATTTGTGTGTTCCATTGTCATTAAGAGGCTCTAAACGTTACAATTAACTGTCAGTTTTGCGTCGGATTCGAAAATCTAGACTCACAGAGGAACGACCATAAGGTGCCCGAGGCAGCACTAGACCCTTGGAGACAAATCGGCTGGAGGACGATGTATTGAATCGCGACGCGATTTGTGTGTTCGATCGTCATTAACAGGCTCTGAACGTTACAATTAACTGTCAGTTTTGCGTCGGATTCGAAAATCTAGACTCACAGGAGATCTACCATAAGGTGCCCGAGGCAGCAATAGACTCTTGGAGACAGCTCGGGCGGAGGACGATGTATTGAATCGCGACGCAATTTGTGTTTTCCATCGTCATTAACAGGCTCTGAACGTTACAATTAACTGTCAGTTTTGCGTCGGATTCGAAAATCTAGACTCACAGGAGATCGACCATAAGGTGCCCGAGGCAGCAATAGACCCTTGGAGACAGGTCGGCCGGAGGACGATGTATTGAATCGCGACGGGATTTGTGTGTTCCATCGTCATTAACAGGCTCTGAACGTTACAATTAACTGTCAGTTTTGCGTCGGATTCGAAAATCTAGACTCACAGGAGATCGACCATAAGGTGCCCGAGGCAGCAATAGACCCTTGGAGACAGGTCGGCCGGAGGACGATGTATTGAATCGCGACGCAATTTGTGTGTTCCATCGTCATTAACAGGCTCTGAACGTTACAATTAACTATCAGTTTTGCGTCGGATTCGAAAATCTACACTCACAGGAGAACGACCATAAGGTGCCCAAGGCAGCAATAGACCCTTGGAGACAGGTCGGCCGGAGGACGATGTATTGAATCGCGACGCAATTTGTGTGTTCCATTGTCATTAAGAGGCTCTGAACCTTACGATTAACTGCCAGTTTTGCGTCGCATTCGAAAATCTAGACTCACAGGAGCACGACAATAAGGTGCCCGAGGCAGCACTAGACCCTTGGAGACAAGTCGGCTGGAGGACGATGTATTGAATCGCGACGCGATTTGTGTGTTCCATTGTCATTTACAGGCTCTGAACGTTACAATTAACTGTCAGGTTTGCGTCGGATTCGAAAATCTAGACTCACAGGAGATCGACCATAAGGTGCCCGAGGCAGCAATAGACCCTTGGAGACAGGTCGGCCGGAGGACGATGTATTGAATCGCGACGCAATTTGTGTGTTCCATTATCATTAAGAGGTTCTGAACCTTACAATTAACTGTCAGTTTAGCGTCGGATTTGAAAATCTAGACTCACAGAGGAACGACCATAAGGTGCCCGAGGCAGCACTAGACCCTTGGAGACAGGTCGGCCGGAGGACGATGTATTGAATCGCGACGCAATTTGTGTGTTCCATTGTCATTAACAGGCTCTGAACGTTACAATTAACTATCAGTTTTGCGTCGGATTCGAAAATCTAGACTCACAGGAGAACGACCATAAGGTGCCCAAGGCAGCAATAGACCCTTGGAGACAGGTCGGCCGGAGGACGATGTTTTGAATCGCGACGCAATTTGTGTGTTCCATTGTCATTAAGAGGCTCTGAACCTTACGATTAACTGCCAGTTTTGCGTCGCATTCGAAAATCTAGACTCACAGGAGAACGACAATAAGGTGCCCGAGGCAGCACTAGACCCTTGGAGACAAGTCGGCTGGAGGACGATGTATTGAATCGCGACGCGATTTGTGTGTTCCATTGTCATTTACAGGCTCTGAACGTTACAATTAACTGTCAGGTTTGCGTCGGATTCGAAAATCTAGACTCACAGGAGATCGACCATAAGGTGCCGGAGGCAGCAATAGACCCTTGGAGACAGGTCGGCCGGAGGACGATGTATTGAATCGCGACGCAATTTGTGTATTCCATTATCATTAAGAGGTTCTGAACCTTACAATTAACTGTCAGTTTGGCGTCGGATTTGAAAATCTAGACTCACAGAGGAACGACCATAAGGTGCCCGAGGCAGCACTAGACCCTTGGAGTCAAATCGGCTGGAGGACGATGTATTGAATCGCGACGCAATTTGTGTGTTCCATCGTCATGAACAGGCTCTGAACGTTACAATTAACTGTCAGTTTTGCGTCGGATTCGAAAATCTAGACTCACAGGAGAACGACCGTAAGGTGCCCGAGGCAGCAATAGACCCTTGGAGACAGGTCGGCCGGAGGACGATGTATTGAATCGCGACGCAATTTGTGTGTTCCATCGTCATTAACAGGCTCTGAACGTTACAATTAACTGTCAGTTTTGCGTCGGATTCGAAAATCTAGACTCACAGGAGATCGACCATAAGGTGCCCGAGGCAGCAATAGCCCCTTGGAGACAGGTCGGCCGGAGGACGATGTATTGAATCGCGACGCAATTTGTGTGTTCCATTGTCATTAAGAGGCTCTGAACCTTACTATTAACCGCCAGTTTTGCGTCGCATTCGAAAATCTAGACTCACAGGAGAACGACAATAAGGTGCCCGAGGCAGCACTAGACCCTTGGAGACAAGTCGGCTGGAGGACGATGTATTGAATCGCGACGCGATTTGTGTGTTCCATTGTCATTTACAGGCTCTGAACGTTACAATTAACTGTCAGGATTGCGTCGGATTCGAAAATCTAGACTCACAGTAGATCGACCATAAGGTGCCCGAGGCAGCAATAGACCCTTGGAGACAGGTCGGCCGGAGGACGATGTATTGAATCGCGACGCAATTTGTGTGTTCCATTGTCATTAAGAGGTTCTGAACCTTACAATTAACTGTCAGTTTTGCGTCGGATTCGAAAATCTAGACTCACAGAGCAACGACCATAAGGTGCCCGAGGCAGCACCAGACGCTTGGAGACAAATCGGCTGGAGGACGATGTATTGAATCGCGACGCGATTTGTGTGTTCCATCGTCATTAACAGCCTCTGAACGTTACAATTAACTGTCAGTTTTGCGTCGGATTCGAAAATCTAGACTCACAGGAGATCGACCATAAGGTGCCCGAGGCAGCAATAGACTCTTGAAGACAGGTCGGCCGGAGGACGATGTATTGAATCGCGACGCAATTTGTGAGTTCCATCGTCATTAACAGGCTCTGAACCTTACAATTAACCGTCAGTTTTGCGTCGGATTCGAAAATCTAGACTCACAAGAGAACGACCATAAGGTGCCCGAGGCAGCACTAGACCCTTGGAGACAAATCGGCTGGAGGACGATGTATTGAATCGCGACGCGATTTGCGTGTTCCATCGTCATTAACAGGCTCTGAAAGTTACAATTAACTGTCAGTTTTGCGTCGGATTCGAAAATCTAGACTCACAGGAGAACGACCATAAGGTGCCCGAGGCAGCAATAGACCCTTGGAGACAGGTCGGCCGGAGGACGATGTATTGAATCGCGACGCAATTTGTGTGTTCCATCGTCATTAACAGGCTCTGAACCTTGCAATTAACTGTCAGTTTTGCGTCGGATTCGAAAATCTAGACTCACAGGAGATCGACCATAAGGTGCCCGAGGCAGCAATAGACCCTTGGAGACAGGTCGGCCGGAGGACGATGTATTGAATCGCGACGCGATTTGTGTGTTCGATCGTCATTAACAGGCTCTGAACGTTACAATTAACTGTCAGTTTTGCGTCGGATTCGAAAATCTAGACTCACAGGAGATCTACCATAAGGTGCCCGAGGCAGCAATAGACTCTTGGAGACAGCTCGGGCGGAGGATGATGTATTGAATCGCGACGCAATTTGTGTTTTCCATCGTCATTAACAGGCACTGAACGTTACAATTAACTGTCAGTTTTGCGTCGGATTCGAAAATCTAGACTCACAGGAGATCGACCATAAGGTGCCCGAGGCAGCAATAGACCCTTGGAGACAGGTCGGCCGGAGGACGATGTATTGAATCGCGACGCGATTTGTGTGTTCCATCGTCATTAACAGGCTCTGAACGTTACAATTAACTGTCAGTTTTGCGTCGGATTCGAAAATCTAGACTCACAGGAGATCGACCATAAGGTGCCCGAGGCAGCAATACACCCTTGGAGACAGGTCGGCCGGAGGACGATGTATTGAATCGCGACGCAATTTGTGTGTTCCATCGTCATTAACAGGCTCTGAACGTTACAATTAACTATCAGTTTTGCGTCGGATTCGAAAATCTAGACTCACAGGAGAACGACCATAAGGTGCCCAAGGCAGCAATAGACCCTTGGAGACAGGTCGGCCGGAGGACGATGTATTGAATCGCGACGCAATTTGTGTGTTCCATTGTCATTAAGAGGCTCTGAACCTTACGATTAACTGCCAGTTTTGCGTCGCATTCGAAAATCTAGACTCACAGGAGAACGACAATAAGGTGCCCGAGGCAGCACTAGACCCTTGGAGACAAGTCGGCTGGAGGACGATGTATTGAATCGCGACGCGATTTGTGTGTTCCATTGTCATTTACAGGCTCTGAACGTTACAATTGACTGTCAGGTTTGCGTCGGATTCGAAAATCTAGACTCACAGGAGATCGACCATAAGGTGCCCGAGGCAGCACTAGACCCTTGGAGACAAATCGGCTGGAGGACGATGTATTGAATCGCGACGCGATTTGTGTGTTCGATCGTCATTAACAGGCTCTGAACTTACAATTAACTGTCAGTTTTGCGTCGGATTCGAAAATCTAGACTCACAGGAGATCTACCATAAGGTGCCCGAGGCAGCAATAGACTCTTGGAGACAGCTCGGGCGGAGGACGATGTATTGAATCGCGACGCAATTTGTGTTTTCCATCGTCATTAACAGGCTCTGAACGTTACAATTAACTGTCAGTTTTGCGTCGGATTCGAAAATCTAGACTCACAGGAGATCGACCATAAGGTGCCCGAGGCAGCAATAGACCCTTGGAGACAGGTCGGCCGGAGGACGATGTATTGAATCGCGACGGGATTTGTGTGTTCCATCGTCATTAACAGGCTCTGAACGTTACAATTAACTGTCAGTTTTGCGTCGGATTCGAAAATCTAGACTCACAGGAGATCGACCATAAGGTGCCCGAGGCAGCAATAGACCCTTGGAGACAGGTCGGCCGGAGGACGATGTATTGAATCGCGACGCAATTTGTGTGTTCCATCGTCATTAACAGGCTCTGAACGTTACAATTAACTATCAGTTTTGCGTCGGATTCGAAAATCTAGACTCACAGGAGAACGACCATAAGGTGCCCAAGGCAGCAATAGACCCTTGGAGACAGGTCGGCCGGAGGACGATGTATTGAATCGCGACGCAATTTGTGTGTTCCATTGTCATTAAGAGGCTCTGAACCTTACGATTAACTGCCAGTTTTCCGTCGCATTCGAAAATCTAGACTCACAGGAGAACGACAATAAGGTGCCCGAGGCAGCACTAGACCCTTGGAGACAAGTCGGGTGGCGAACGATGTATTGAATCGCGACGCGATTTGTGTGTTCCATTGTCATTTACAGGCTCTGAACGTTACAATTAACTGTCAGGATTGCGTCGGATTCGAAAATCTAGACTCACAGTAGATCGACCATAAGGTGCCCGAGGCAGCAATAGACCCTTGGAGACAGGTCGGCCGGAGGACGATGTATTGAATCGCGACGCAATTTGTGTGTTCCATTGTCATTAAGAGGCTCTGAACCTTACAATTAACTGTCAGTTTTGCGTCGGATTCGAAAATCTAGACTCACAGAGGAACGACCATAAGGTGCCCCAGGCAGCACTAGACGCTTGGAGACAAATCGGCTGGAGGACGATGTATTGAATCGCGACGCGATTTGTGTGTTCCATCGTCATTAACAGCCTCTGAACGTTACAATTAACTGTCAGTTTTGCGTCGGATTCGAAAATCTAGACTCACAGGAGAACGACCATAAGGTGCCCGAGGCAGCAATAGACCCTTGGAGCCAGGTCGGCCGGAGGACGATGTATTGAATCGCGACGCAATTTGTGTGTTCCATCGTCATTAACAGGCTCTGAACCTTACAATTAACTGTCAGTTTTGCGTCGGATTCGAAAATCTAGACTCACAGGAGATCGACCATAAGGTGCCCGAGGCAGCAATAGACCCTTGGAGACAGGTCGGCCGGAGGACGATGTATTGAATCGCGACGCAATTTGTGTGTTCCATTGTCATTAAGAGGCTCTAAACGTTACAATTAACTGTCAGTTTTGCGTCGGATTCGAAAATCTAGACTCACAGAGGAACGACCATAAGGTGCCCGAGGCAGCACTAGACCCTTGGAGACAAATCGGCTGGAGGACGATGTATTGAATCGCGACGCGATTTGTGTGTTCGATCGTCATTAACAGGCTCTGAACGTTACAATTAACTGTCAGTTTTGCGTCGGATTCGAAAATCTAGACTCACAGGAGATCTACCATAAGGTGCCCGAGGCAGCAATAGACTCTTGGAGACAGCTCGGGCGGAGGACGATGTATTGAATCGCGACGCAATTTGTGTTTTCCATCGTCATTAACAGGCTCTGTACGTTACAATTAACTGTCAGTTTTGCGTCGGATTCGAAAATCTAGACTCACAGGAGATCGACCATAAGGTGCCCGAGGCAGCAATAGACCCTTGGAGACAGGTCGGCCGGAGGACGATGTATTGAATCGCGACGGGATTTGTGTGTTCCATCGTCATTAACAGGCTCTGAACGTTACAATTAACTGTCAGTTTTGCGTCGGATTCGAAAATCTAGACTCACAGGAGATCGACCATAAGGTGCCCGAGGCAGCAATAGACCCTTGGAGACAGGTCGGCCGGATGACGATGTATTGAATCGCGACGCAATTTGTGTGTTCCATCGTCATTAACAGGCTCTGAACGTTACAATTAACTATCAGTTTTGCGTCGGATTCGAAAAACTAGACTCACAGGAGAACGACCATAAGGTGCCCAAGGCAGCAATAGACCCTTGGAGACAGGTCGGCCGGAGGACGATGTATAGAATCGCGACGCAATTTGTGTGTTCCATTGTCATTAAGAGGCTCTGAACCTTACGATTAACTGCCAGTTTTGCGTCGCATTCGAAAATCTAGACTCACAGGAGAACGACAATAAGGTGCCCGAGGCAGCACTTGACCCTTGGAGACAAGTCGGCTGGAGGACGACGTATTGAATCGCGACGCGATTTGTGTGTTCCATTGTCATTTACAGGCTCTGAACGTTACAATTAACTGTCAGGTTTGCGTCGGATTCGAAATCTAGACTCACAGGAGATCGACCATAAGGTGCCCGAGGCAGCAATAGACCCTTGGAGACAGGTCGGCCGGAGGACGATGTATTGAATCGCGACGCAATTTGTGTGTTCCATTATCATTAAGAGGTTCTGAACCTTACAATTAACTGTCAGTTTAGCGTCGGATTTGAAAATCTAGACTCACAGAGGAACGACCATAAAGTGCCCGAGGCAGCACTAGACCCTTGGAGTCAAATCGGCTGGAGGACGATGTATTGAATCGCGACGCAATTTGTGTGTTCCATCGTCATGAACAGGCTCTGAACGTTACAATTAACTGTCAGTTTTGCGTCGGATTCGAAAATCTAGACTCACAAGAGAACGACCATAAGGTGCCCGAGGCAGCACTAGACCCTTGGAGACAAATCGTCTGGAGGACGATGTATTGAATCGCGACGCGATTAGCGTGTTCCATCGTCATTAACAGGCTCTGAAAGTTACAATTAACTGTCAGTTTTGCGTCGGATTCGAAAATCTAGACTCACAGGAGAACGACCATAAGGTGCCCGAGGCAGCAATAGACCCTTGGAGACAGGTCGGCCGGAGGACGATGTATTGAATCGCGATGCAATTTGTGTGTTCCGTCGTCATTAACAGGCTCTGAACCTAGCAATTAACTGTCAGTTTTGCGTCGGATTCGAAAATCTAGACTCACAGGAGATCGACCATAAGGTGCCCGAGGCAGCAATAGACCCTTGGAGACAGGTCGGCCGGAGGACGATGTATTGAATCGCGACGCGATATGTGTGTTCCATCGTCATTAACAGGCTCTGAACGTTACAATTAACTGTCAGTTTTGCGTCGGATTCGAAAATCTATACTCACAGGAGATCGACCATAAGGTGCCCGAGGCAGCAATAGACCCTTGGAGACAGGTCGGCCGGAGGACGATGTATTGAATCGCGACGGGATTTGTGTGTTCCATCGTCATTAACAGGCTTTGAACGTTACAATTAACTGTCAGTTTTGCGTCGGATTCGAAAATCTAGACTCACAGGAGATCGGCCATAAGGTGCCCGAGGCAGCAATAGACCCTTGGAGACAAGTCGGCTGGAGGACGATGTATTGAATCGCGACGCGATTTGTGTGTTCCATTGTCATTTACAGGCTCTGAACGTTACAATTAACTGTCAGGTTTGCGTCGGATTCGAAAATCTAGACTCACAGGAGATCGACCATAAGGTGCCCGAGGCAGCAATAGACCCTTGGAGACAGGTCGGCCGGAGGACGATGTATTGAATCGCGACGCAATTTGTGTGTTCCATTATCATTAAGAGGTTCTGAACCTTACAATTAACTGTCAGTTTAGCGTCGGATTTGAAAATCTAGACTCACAGAGGAACGACCATAAGGTGCCCGAGGCAGCACTAGACCCTTGGAGTCAAATCGGCTGGAGGACGATGTATTGAATCGCGACGCAATTTGTGTGTTCCATCGTCATGAACAGGCTCTGAACGTTACAATTAACTGTCAGTTTTGCGTCGGATTCGAAAATCTAGACTCACAGGAGAACGACGATAAGGTGCCCGAGGCAGCAATAGACCCTTGGAGACAGGTCGGCCGGAGAACGATGTATTGAATCGCGACGCAATTTGTGTGTTCCATCGTCATTAACAGGCTCTGAACCTTGCAATTAACTGTCAGTTTTGCGTCGGATTCGAAAATCTAGACTCACAGGAGATCGACCATAAGGTGCCCGAGGCAGCAATAGACCCTTGGAGACAGGTCGGACGGAGGACGATGTATTGAATCGCGACGCGATATGTGTGTTCCATCGTCATTAACAGGCTCTGAACGTTACAATTAACTGTCAGTTTTGCGTCGGATTCGAAAATCTATACTCACAGGAGATCGGCCATAAGGTGCCCGAGGCAGCAATAGACCCTTGGAGACAGGTCGGCCGGAGGACGATGTATTGAATCGCGACGGGATTTGTGTGTTCCATCGTCATTAACAGGCTCTGAACGTTACAATTAACTATCAGTTTTGCGTCGGATTCGAAAATCTAGACTCACAGGAGATCGACCATAAGGTGCCCGAGGCAGCAATAGACCCTTGGAGACAGGTCGGCCGGAGGACGATGTATTGAATCGCGACGCAATTTGTGTGTTCCATTGTCATTAAGAGGCTCTAAACGTTACAATTAACTGTCAGTTTTGCGTCGGATTCGAAAATCTAGACTCACAGAGGAACGACCATAAGGTGCCCGAGGCAGCACTAGACCCTTGGAGACAAATCGGCTGGAGGACGATGTATTGAATCGCGACGCGATTTGTGTGTTCGATCGTCATTAACAGGCTCTGAACGTTACAATTAACTGTCAGTTTTGCGTCGGATTCGAAAATCTAGACTCACAGGAGATCTACCATAAGGTGCCCGAGGCAGCAATAGACTCTTGGAGACAGCTCGGGCGGAGGACGATGTATTGAATCGCGACGCAATTTGTGTTTTCCATCGTCATTAACAGGCTCTGAACGTTACAATTAACTGTCAGTTTTGCGTCGGATTCGAAAATCTAGACTCACAGGAGAACGACCATAAGGTGCCCAAGGCAGCAATAGACCCTTGGAGACAGGTCGGCCGGAGGACGATGTATTGAATCGCGACGCAATTTGTGTGTTCCATTGTCATTAAGAGGCTCTGAACCTTACGATTAACTGCCAGTTTTCCGTCGCATTCGAAAATCTAGACTCACAGGAGAACGACAATAAGGTGCCCGAGGCAGCACTAGACC
The DNA here is from genome assembly GCF_023898315.1 of Schistocerca nitens. Classification (NCBI taxonomy): domain Eukaryota; kingdom Metazoa; phylum Arthropoda; class Insecta; order Orthoptera; family Acrididae; genus Schistocerca; species Schistocerca nitens. The sequence continues at coordinate 1,195,656,844 of NC_064615.1, read as the reverse complement.
CTTGGAGACAAGTCGGGTGGAGAACGATGTATTGAATCGCGACGCGATTTGTGTGTTCCATTGTCATTTACAGGCTCTGAACGTTACAATTAACTGTCAGGATTGCGTCGGATTCGAAAATCTAGACTCACAGTAGATCGACCATAAGGTGCCCGAGGCAGCAATAGACCCTTGGAGACAGGTCGGCCGGAGGACGATGTATTGAATCGCGACGCAATTTGTGTGTTCCATTGTCATTAAGAGGCTCTGAACCTTACAATTAACTGTCAGTTTTGCGTCGGATTCGAAAATCTAGACTCACAGAGGAACGACCATAAGGTGCCCCAGGCAGCACTAGACGCTTGGAGACAAATCGGCTGGAGGACGATGTATTGAATCGCGACGCGATTTGTGTGTTCCATCGTCATTAACAGCCTCTGAACGTTACAATTAACTGTCAGTTTTGCGTCGGATTCGAAAATCTAGACTCACAGGAGAACGACCATAAGGTGCCCGAGGCAGCAATAGACCCTTGGAGCCAGGTCGGCCGGAGGACGATGTATTGAATCGCGACGCAATTTGTGTGTTCCATCGTCATTAACAGGCTCTGAACCTTACAATTAACTGTCAGTTTTGCGTCGGATTCGAAAATCTAGACTCACAGGAGATCGACCATAAGGTGCCCGAGGCAGCAATAGACCCTTGGAGACAGGTCGGCCGGAGGACGATGTATTGAATCGCGACGCAATTTGTGTGTTCCATTGTCATTAAGAGGCTCTAAACGTTACAATTAACTGTCAGTTTTGCGTCGGATTCGAAAATCTAGACTCACAGAGGAACGACCATAAGGTGCCCGAGGCAGCACTAGACCCTTGGAGACAAATCGGCTGGAGGACGATGTATTGAATCGCGACGCAATTTGTGTTTTCCATCGTCATTAACAGGCTCTGTACGTTACAATTAACTGTCAGTTTTGCGTCGGATTCGAAAATCTAGACTCACAGGAGATCGACCATAAGGTGCCCGAGGCAGCAATAGACCCTTGGAGACAGGTCGGCCGGAGGACGATGTATTGAATCGCGACGGGATTTGTGTGTTCCATCGTCATTAACAGGCTCTGAACGTTACAATTAACTGTCAGTTTTGCGTCGGATTCGAAAATCTAGACTCACAGGAGATCGACCATAAGGTGCCCGAGGCAGCAATAGACCCTTGGAGACAGGTCGGCCGGATGACGATGTATTGAATCGCGACGCAATTTGTGTGTTCCATCGTCATTAACAGGCTCTGAACGTTACAATTAACTATCAGTTTTGCGTCGGATTCGAAAAACTAGACTCACAGGAGAACGACCATAAGGTGCCCAAGGCAGCAATAGACCCTTGGAGACAGGTCGGCCGGAGGACGATGTATAGAATCGCGACGCAATTTGTGTGTTCCATTGTCATTAAGAGGCTCTGAACCTTACGATTAACTGCCAGTTTTGCGTCGCATTCGAAAATCTAGACTCACAGGAGAACGACAATAAGGTGCCCGAGGCAGCACTTGACCCTTGGAGACAAGTCGGCTGGAGGACGACGTATTGAATCGCGACGCGATTTGTGTGTTCCATTGTCATTTACAGGCTCTGAACGTTACAATTAACTGTCAGGTTTGCGTCGGATTCGAAATCTAGACTCACAGGAGATCGACCATAAGGTGCCCGAGGCAGCAATAGACCCTTGGAGACAGGTCGGCCGGAGGACGATGTATTGAATCGCGACGCAATTTGTGTGTTCCATTATCATTAAGAGGTTCTGAACCTTACAATTAACTGTCAGTTTAGCGTCGGATTTGAAAATCTAGACTCACAGAGGAACGACCATATAGTGCCCGAGGCAGCACTAGACCCTTGGAGTCAAATCGGCTGGAGGACGATGTATGTAATCGCGACGCAATTTGTGTGTTCCATCGTCATGAACAGGCTCTGAACGTTACAATTAACTGTCAGTTTTGCGTCGGATTCGAAAATCTAGACTCACAAGAGAACGACCATAAGGTGCCCGAGGCAGCACTAGACCCTTGGAGACAAATCGTCTGGAGGACGATGTATTGAATCGCGACGCGATTAGCGTGTTCCATCGTCATTAACAGGCTCTGAAAGTTACAATTAACTATCAGTTTTGCGTCGGATTCGAAAATCTAGACTCACAGGAGAACGACCATAAGGTGCCCGAGGCAGCAATAGACCCTTGGAGACAGGTCGGCCGGAGGACGATGTATTGAATCGCGATGCAATTTGTGTGTTCCGTCGTCATTAACAGGCTCTGAACCTTGCAATTAACTGTCAGTTTTGCGTCGGATTCGAAAATCTAGACTCACAGGAGATCGACCATAAGGTGCCCGAGGCAGCAATAGACCCTTGGAGACAGGTCGGCCGGAGGACGATGTATTGAATCGCGACGCGATATGTGTGTTCCATCGTCATTAACAGGCTCTGAACGTTACAATTAACTGTCAGTTTTGCGTCGGATTCGAAAATCTATACTCACAGGAGATCGACCATAAGGTGCCCGAGGCAGCAATAGACCCTTGGAGACAGGTCGGCCGGAGGACGATGTATTGAATCGCGACGGGATTTGTGTGTTCCATCGTCATTAACAGGCTTTGAACGTTACAATTAACTGTCAGTTTTGCGTCGGATTCGAAAATCTAGACTCACAGGAGATCGGCCATAAGGTGCCCGAGGCAGCAATAGACCCTTGGAGACAAGTCGGCTGGAGGACGATGTATTGAATCGCGACGCGATTTGTGTGTTCCATTGTCATTTACAGGCTCTGAACGTTACAATTAACTGTCAGGTTTGCGTCGGATTCGAAAATCTAGACTCACAGGAGATCGACCATAAGGTGCCCGAGGCAGCAATAGACCCTTGGAGACAGGTCGGCCGGAGGACGATGTATTGAATCGCGACGCAATTTGTGTGTTCCATTATCATTAAGAGGTTCTGAACCTTACAATTAACTGTCAGTTTAGCGTCGGATTTGAAAATCTAGACTCACAGAGGAACGACCATAAGGTGCCCGAGGCAGCACTAGACCCTTGGAGTCAAATCGGCTGGAGGACGATGTATTGAATCGCGACGCAATTTGTGTGTTCCATCGTCATGAACAGGCTCTGAACGTTACAATTAACTGTCAGTTTTGCGTCGGATTCGAAAATCTAGACTCACAGGAGAACGACGATAAGGTGCCCGAGGCAGCAATAGACCCTTGGAGACAGGTCGGCCGGAGAACGATGTATTGAATCGCGACGCAATTTGTGTGTTCCATCGTCATTAACAGGCTCTGAACCTTGCAATTAACTGTCAGTTTTGCGTCGGATTCGAAAATCTAGACTCACAGGAGATCGACCATAAGGTGCCCGAGGCAGCAATAGACCCTTGGAGACAGGTCGGACGGAGGACGATGTATTGAATCGCGACGCGATATGTGTGTTCCATCGTCATTAACAGGCTCTGAACGTTACAATTAACTGTCAGTTTTGCGTCGGATTCGAAAATCTATACTCACAGGAGATCGACCATAAGGTGCCCGAGGCAGCAATAGACCCTTGGAGACAGGTCGGCCGGAGGACGATGTATTCAATCGCGACGGGATTTGTGTGTTCCATCGTCATTAACAGGCTTTGAACGTTACAATTAACTGTCAGTTTTGCGTCGGATTCGAAAATCTAGACTCACAGGAGATCGGCCATAAGGTGCCCGAGGCAGCAATAGACCCTTGGAGACAGGTCGGCCGGAGGACGATGTATTGAATCGCGACGGGATTTGTGTGTTCCATCGTCATTAACAGGCTCTGAACGTTACAATTAACTATCAGTTTTGCGTCGGATTCGAAAATCTAGACTCACAGGAGATCGACCATAAGGTGCCCGAGGCAGCAATAGACCCTTGGAGACAGGTCGGCCGGAGGACGATGTATTGAATCGCGACGCAATTTGTGTGTTCCATTGTCATTAAGAGGCTCTAAACGTTACAATTAACTGTCAGTTTTGCGTCGGATTCGAAAATCTAGACTCACAGAGGAACGACCATAAGGTGCCCGAGGCAGCACTAGACCCTTGGAGACAAATCGGCTGGAGGACGATGTATTGAATCGCGACGCGATTTGTGTGTTCGATCGTCATTAACAGGCTCTGAACGTTACAATTAACTGTCAGTTTTGCGTCGGATTCGAAAATCTAGACTCACAGGAGATCTACCATAAGGTGCCCGAGGCAGCAATAGACTCTTGGAGACAGCTCGGGCGGAGGACGATGTATTGAATCGCGACGCAATTTGTGTTTTCCATCGTCATTAACAGGCTCTGAACGTTACAATTAACTGTCAGTTTTGCGTCGGATTCGAAAATCTAGACTCACAGGAGATCGACCATAAGGTGCCCGAGGCAGCAATAGACCCTTGGAGACAGGTCGGCCGGAGGACGATGTATTGAATCGCGACGCGATTTGTGTGTTCCATCGTCATTAACAGGCTCTGAACGTTACAATTAACTGTCAGTTTTGCGTCGAATTCGAAAATCTAGACTCACAGGAGATCGACCATAAGGTGCCCGAGGCAGCAATAGACCCTTGGAGACAGGTCGGCCGGAGGACGATGTATTGAATCGCGACGCAATTTGTGTGTTCCATCGTCATTAACAGGCTCTGAACGTTACAATTAACTATCAGTTTTGCGTCGGATTCGAAAATCTAGACTCACAGGAGAACGACCATAAGGTGCCCAAGGCAGCAATAGACCCTTGGAGACAGGTCGGCCGGAGGACGATGTATTGAATCGCGACGCAATTTGTGTGTTCCATTGTCATTAAGAGGCTCTGAACCTTACGATTAACTGCCAGTTTTGCGTCGCATTCGAAAATCTAGACTCACAGGAGAACGACAATAAGGTGCCCGAGGCAGCACTAGACCCTTGGAGACAAGTCGGCTGGAGGACGATGTATTGAATCGCGACGCGATTTGTGTGTTCCATTGTCATTTACAGGCTCTGAACGTTACAATTAACTGTCAGGTTTGCGTCGGATTCGAAAATCTAGACTCACAGGAGATCGACCATAAGGTGCCCGAGGCAGCAATAGACCCTTGGAGACAGGTCGGCCGGAGGACGATGTATTGAATCGCGACGCAATTTGTGTGTTCCATTATCATTAAGAGGTTCTGAACCTTACAATTAACTGTCAGTTTAGCGTCGGATTTGAAAATCTAGACTCACAGAGGAACGACCATAAGGTGCCCGAGGCAGCACTAGACCCTTGGAGTCAAATCGGCTGGAGGACGAAGTATTGAATCGCGACGCAATTTGTGTGTTCCATCGTCATGAACCGGCTCTGAACGTTACAATTAACTGTCAGTTTTGCGTCGGATTCGAAAATCTAGACTCACAGGAGAACGACCATAAGGTGCCCGAGGCAGCAATAGACCCTTGGAGACAGGTCGGCCGGAGGACGATGTATTGAATCGCGACGCAATTTGTGTGTTCCATCGTCATTAACAGGCTCTGAACCTTACAATTAACTGTCAGTTTTGCGTCGGATTCGAAAATCTAGACTCACAGGAGATCGACCATAAGGTGCCCGAGGCAGCAATAGACCCTTGGAGACAGGTCGGCCGGAGGACGATGTATTGAATCGCGACGCAATTTGTGTGTTCCATTGTCATTAAGAGGCTCTGAACCTTACTATTAACCGCCAGTTTTGCGTCGCATTCGAAAATCTAGACTCACAGGAGAACGACAATAAGGTGCCCGAGGCAGCACTAGACCCTTGGAGACAAGTCGGCTGGAGGACGATGTATTGAATTGCGACGCGATTTGTGTGTTCCATTGTCATTTACAGGCTCTGAACGTTACAATTAACTGTCAGGATTGCGTCGGATTCGAAAATCTAGACTCACAGTAGATCGACCATAAGGTGCCCGAGGCAGCAATAGACCCTTGGAGACAGGTCGGCCGGAGGACGATGTATTGAATCGCGACGCAATTTGTGTCTTCCATTGTCATTAAGAGGCTCTGAACCTTACAATTAACTGTCAGTTTTGCGTCGGATTCGAAAATCTAGACTCACAGAGGAACGACCATAAGGTGCCCGAGGCAGCACTAGACGCTTGGAGACAAATCGGCTGGAGGACGATGTATTGAATCGCGACGCGATTTGTGTGTTCCATCGTCATTAACAGCCTCTGAACGTTACAATTAACTGTCAGTTTTGCGTCGGATTCGAAAATCTAGACTCACAGGAGAACGACCATAAGGTGCCCGAGGCAGCAATAGACCCTTGGAGCCAGGTCGGCCGGAGGACGATGTATTGAATCGCGACGCAATTTGTGTGTTCCATCGTCATTAACAGGCTCTGAACGTTACAATTAACTGTCAGTTTTGCGTCGGATTCGAAAATCTAGACTCACAGGAGATCGACCATAAGGTGCCCGAGGCAGCAATAGACCCTTGGAGACAGGTCGGCCGGAGGACGATGTATTGAATCGCGACGGGATTTGTGTGTTCCATCGTCATTAACAGGCTCTGAACGTTACAATTAACTGTCAGTTTTGCGTCGGATTCGAAAATCTAGACTCACAGGAGATCGACCATAAGGTGCCCGAGGCAGCAATAGACTCTTAAAGACAGGTCGGCCGGAGGACGATGTATTGAATCGCGACGCAATTTGTGAGTTCCATCGTCATTAACAGGCTCTGAACCTTACAATTAACTGTCAGTTTTGCGTCGGATTCGAAGATCTAGACTCACAAGAGAACGACCATAAGGTGCCCGAGGCAGCACTAGACCCTTGGAGACAAATCGGCTGGAGGACGATGTATTGAATCGCGACGCGATTTGTGTGTTCCATCGTCATTAACAGGCTCTGAAAGTTACAATTAACTGTCAGTTTTGCGTCGGATTCGAAAATCTAGACTCACAGGAGAACGACCATAAGGTGCCCGAGGCAGCAATAGACCCTTGGAGACAGGTCGGCCGGAGGACGATGTATTGAATCGCGACGCAATTTGTGTGTTCCATCGTCATTAACAGGCTCTGAACCTTGCAATTAACTGTCAGTTTTGCGTCGGATTCGAAAATCTAGACTCACAGGAGATCGACCATAAGGTGCCCGAGGCAGCAATAGACCCTTGGAGACAGGTCGGCCGGAGGACGATGTATTGAATCGCGACGCGATATGTGTGTTCCATCGTCATTAACAGGCTCTGAACGTTACAATTAACTGTCAGTTTTGCGTCGGATTCGAAAATCTATACTCACAGGAGATCGACCATAAGGTGCCCGAGGTAGCACTAGACCCTTGGAGTCAAATCGGCTGGAGGACGATGTATTGAATCGCGACGCAATTTGTATGTTCCATCGTCATGAACAGGCTCTGAACGTTACAATTAACTGTCAGTTTTGCGTCGGATTCGAAAATCTAGACTCACAGGAGAACGACCATAAGGTGCCCGAGGCAGCAATAGACCCTTGGAGACAGGTCGGCCGGAGGACGATGTATTGAATCGCGACGCAATTTGTGTGTTCCATCGTCATTAACAGGCTCTGAACCTTACAATTAACTGTCAGTTTTGCGTCGGATTCGAAAATCTAGACTCACAGGAGATTGACCATAAGGTGCCCGAGGCAGCAATAGACCCTTGGAGACAGGTCGGCCGGAGGACGATGTATTGAATCGCGACGCAATTTGTGTGTTCCATTGTCATTAAGAGGCTCTGAACCTTACTATTAACCGCCAGTTTTGCGTCGCATTCGAAAATCTAGACTCACAGGAGAACGACAATAAGGTGCCCGAGGCAGCACTAGACCCTTCGAGACAAGTCGGCTGGAGGACGATGTATTGAATCGCGACGCGATTTGTGTGTTCCATTGTCATTTACAGGCTCTGAACGTTACAATTAACTGTCAGGATTGCGTCGGATTCGAAAATCTAGACTCACAGTAGATCGACCATAAGGTGCCCGAGGCAGCAATAGACCCTTGGAGACAGGTCGGCCGGAGGACGATGTATTGAATCGCGACGCAATTTGTGTGTTCCATTGTCATTAAGAGGCTCTGAACCTTACAATTAACTGTCAGTTTTGCGTCGGATTCGAAAATCTAGACTCACAGAGGAACGACCATAAGGTGCCCGAGGCAGCACTAGACGCTTGGAGACAAATCGGCTGGAGGACGATGTATTGAATCGCGACGCGATTTGTGTGTTCCATCGTCATTAACAGCCTCTGAACGTTACAATTAACTGTCAGTTTTGCGTCGGATTCGAAAATCTAGACTCACAGGAGAACGACCATAAGGTGCCCGAGGCAGCAATAGACCCTTGGAGCCAGGTCGGCCGGAGGACGATGTATTGAATCGCGACGCAATTTGTGTGTTCCATCGTCATTAACAGGCTCTGAACCTTACAATTAACTGTCAGTTTTGCGTCGGATTCGAAAATCTAGACTCACAGGAGATCGACCATAAGGTGCCCGAGGCAGCAATAGACCCTTGGAGACAGGTCGGCCGGAGGACGATGTATTGAATCGCGACGGGATTTGTGTGTTCCATCGTCATTAACAGGCTCTGAACGTTACAATTAACTGTCAGTTTTGCGTCGGATTCGAAAATCTAGACTCACAGGAGATCGACCATAAGGTGCCCGAGGCAGCAATAGACTCTTGAAGACAGGTCGGCCGGAGGACGATGTATTGAATCGCGACGCAATTTGTGAGTTCCATCGTCATTAACAGGCGCTGAACCTTACAATTAACTGTCAGTTTTGCGTCGGATTCGAAAATCTAGACTCACAAGAGAACGACCATAAGGTGCCCGAGGCAGCACTAGACCCTTGGAGACAAATCGGCTGGAGGACGATGTATTGAATCGCGACGCGATTTGTGTGTTCCATCGTCATTAACAGGCTCTGAAAGTTACAATTAACTGTCAGTTTTGCGTCGGATTCGAAAATCTAGACTCACAGGAGAACGACCATAAGGTGCCCGAGGCAGCAATAGACCCTTGGAGACAGGTCGGCCGGAGGACGATGTATTGAATCGCGACGCAATTTGTGTGTTCCATCGTCATTAACAGGCTCTGAACCTTGCAATTAACTGTCAGTTTTGCGTCGGATTCGAAAATCTAGACTCACAGGAGATCGACCATAAGGTGCCCGAGGCAGCAATAGACCCTTGGAGACAGGTCGGCCGGAGGACAATGTATTGAATCGCGACGGGATTTGTGTGTTCCATCGTCATTAACAGGCTCTGAACGTTACAATAAACTGTCAGTTTTGCGTCGGATTCGGAAATCTAGACTCACAGGAGATCGACCATAAGGTGCCGGAGGCAGCAATAGACTCTTGGAGACAGGTCGGGCGGAGGACGATGTATTGAATCGCGACGCAATTTGTGTGTTCCATCGTCATTAACAGGCTCTGAACCTTACAATTAACTGTCAGTTTTGCGTCGGATTCGAAAATCTAGACTCACAAGAGAACGACCATAAGGTGCCCGAGGCAGCACTAGACCCTTGGAGACAAGTCGGCTGGAGGACGATGTATTGAATCGCGACGCGATTTGTGTGTTCCATCGTAATTAACAGGCTCTGAACGTTACAATCAACTGTCAGTTTTGCGTCGGATTCGATAATCTAGACTCACAGAAGAACGACCATAAGGTGCCCGAGGCAGCAATAGACCCTTGGAGACAGGTCGGCCGGAGGACGATGTATTGAATCGCGACGCAATTTGTGTGTTCCATCGTCATTAACAGGCTCTGAACGTTACAATTAACTGTCAGTTTTGCGTCGGATTCGTAAATCTAGACTCACAGGAGAACGACCATAAGGTGCCCGAGGCAGCACTAGACCCTTCGAGACAGGTCGGCTGGAGGACGATGTATTGAATCGCGACGCGATTTGTGTGTTCCATTGTCATTTACAGGCTCTGAACGTTACAATTAACTGTCAGGATTGCGTCGGATTCGAAAATCTAGACTCACAGTAGATCGACCATAAGGTGCCCGAGGCAGCAATAGACCCTTGGAGACAGGTCGGCCGGAGGACGATGTATTGAATCGCGACGCAATTTGTGTGTTCCATTGTCATTAAGAGGCTCTGAACCTTACAATTAACTGTCAGTTTTGCGTCGGATTCGAATATCTAGACTCACAGAGGAACGACCATAAGGTGCCCGAGGCAGCACTAGACGCTTGGAGACAAATCGGCTGGAGGACGATGTATTGAATCGCGACGCGATTTGTGTGTTCCATCGTCATTAACAGCCTCTGAACGTTACAATTAACTGTCAGTTTTGCGTCGGATTCGAAAATCTAGACTCACAGGAGAACGACCATAAGGTGCCCGAGGCAGCAATAGACCCTTGGAGCCAGGTCGGCCGGAGGACGATGTATTGAATCGCGACGCAATTTGTGTGTTCCATCGTCATTAACAGGCTCTGAACCTTACAATTAACTGTCAGTTTTGCGTCGGATTCGAAAATCTAGACTCACAGGAGATCGACCATAAGGTGCCCGAGGCAGCAATAGACCCTTGGAGACAGGTCGGCCGGAGGACGATGTATTGAATCGCGACGGGATTTGTGTGTTCCATCGTCATTAACAGGCTCTGAACGTTAGAATTAACTGTCAGTTTTGCGTCGGATTCGAAAATCTAGACTCACAGGAGATCGACCATAAGGTGCCCGAGGCAGCAATAGACTCTTGAAGACAGGTCGGCCGGAGGACGATGTATTGAATCGCGACGCAATTTGTGAGTTCCATCGTCATTAACAGGTTCTGAACCTTACAATTAACTGTCAGTTTTGCGTCGGATTCGAAAATCTAGACTCACAAGAGAACGACCATAAGGTGCCCGAGGCAGCACTAGACCCTTGGAGACAAATCGGCTGGAGGACGATGTATTGAATCGCGACGCGATTTGCGTGTTCCATCGTCATTAACAGGCTCTGAAAGTTACAATTAACTGTCAGTTTTGCGTCGGATTCGAAAATCTAGACTCACAGGAGAACGACCATAAGGTGCCCGAGGCAGCAATAGACCCTTGGAGACAGGTCGGCCGGAGGACGATGTATTGAATCGCGACGCAATTTGTGTGTTCCATCGTCATTAACAGGCTCTGAACCTTGCAATTAACTGTCAGTTTTGCGTCGGATTCGAAAATCTAGACTCACAGGAGATCGACCATAAGGTGCCCGAGGCAGCAATAGACCCTTGGAGACAGGTCGACCGAAGGACGATGTATTGAATCGCGACGCGATATGTGTGTTCCATCGTCATTAACAGGCTCTGAACGTTACAATTAACTGTCAGTTTTGCGTCGGATTCGAAAATCTATACTCACAGGAGATCGACCATAAGGTGCCCGAGGCAGCAATAGACCCTTGGAGACAGGTCGGCCGGAGGACGATGTATTGAATCGCGACGGGATTTGTGTGTTCCATCGTCATTAACAGGCTTTGAACGTTACAATTAACTGTCAGTTTTGCGTCGGATTCGAAAATCTAGACTCACAGGAGATCGACCATAAGGTGCCCGAGGCAGCAATAGACCCTTGGAGACAGGTCGGCCGGAGGACGATGTATTGAATCGCGACGCAATTTGTGTGTTCCATTGTCATTAAGAGGCTCTAAACGTTACAATTAACTGTCAGTTTTGCGTCGGATTCGAAAATCTAGACTCACAGAGGAACGACCATAAGGTGCCCGAGGCAGCACTAGACCCTTGGAGACAAATCGGCTGGAGGACGATGTATTGAATCGCGACGCGATTTGTGTGTTCGATCGTCATTAACAGGCTCTGAACGTTACAATTATCTGTCAGTTTTGCGTCGGATTCGAAAATCTAGACTCACAGGAGATCTACCATAAGGTGCCCGAGGCAGCAATAGACTCTTGGAGACAGCTCGGGCGGAGGACGATGTATTGAATCGCGACGCAATTTGTGTTTTCCATCGTCATTAACAGGCTCTGAACGTTACAATTAACTGTCAGTTTTGCGTCGGATTCGAAAATCTATACTCACAGGAGATCGACCATAAGGTGCCCGAGGCAGGAATAGACCCTTGGAGACAGGTCGGCCGGAGGACGATGTATTGAATCGCGACGGGATTTGTGTGTTCCATCGTCATTAACAGGCTCTGAACCTTGCAATTAACTGTCAGTTTTGCGTCGGATTCGAAAATCTAGACTCACAGGAGATCGACCATAAGGTGCCCGAGGCAGCAATAGACCCTTGGAGACAGGTCGGCCGGAGGACAATGTATTGAATCGCGACGGGATTTGTGTGTTCCATCGTCATTAACAGGCTCTGAACGTTACAATAAACTGTCAGTTTTGCGTCGGATTCGGAAATCTAGACTCACAGGAGATCGACCATAAGGTGCCGGAGGCAGCAATAGACTCTTGGAGACAGGTCGGGCGGAGGACGATGTATTGAATCGCGACGCAATTTGTGTGTTCCATCGTCATTAACAGGCTCTGAACCTTACAATTAACTGTCAGTTTTGCGTCGGATTCGAAAATCTAGACTCACAAGAGAACGACCATAAGGTGCCCGAGGCAGCACTAGACCCTTGGAGACAAGTCGGCTGGAGGACGATGTATTGAATCGCGACGCGATTTGTGTGTTCCATCGTAATTAACAGGCTCTGAACGTTACAATCAACCGTCAGTTTTGCGTCGGATTCGATAATCTAGACTCACAGAAGAACGACCATAAGGTGCCCGAGGCAGCAATAGACCCTTGGAGACAGGTCGGCCGGAGGACGATGTATTGAATCGCGACGCAATTTGTGTGTTCCATCGTCATTAACAGGCTCTGAACGTTACAATTAACTGTCAGTTTTGCGTCGGATTCGTAAATCTAGACTCACAGGAGAACGACCATAAGGTGCCCGAGGCAGCACTAGACCCTTCGAGACAGGTCGGCTGGAGGACGATGTATTGAATCGCGACGCGATTTGTGTGTTCCATTGTCATCTACAGGCTCTGAACGTTACAATTAACTGTCAGGATTGCGTCGGATTCGAAAATCTAGACTCACAGTAGATCGACCATAAGGTGCCCGAGGCAGCAATAGACCCTTGGAGACAGGTCGGCCGGAGGACGATGTATTGAATCGCGACGCAATTTGTGTGTTCCATTGTCATTAAGAGGCTCTGAACCTTACAATTAACTGTCAGTTTTGCGTCGGATTCGAAAATCTAGACTCACAGAGGAACGACCATAAGGTGCCCGAGGCAGCACTAGACGCTTGGAGACAAATCGGCTGGAGGACGATGTATTGAATCGCGACGCGATTTGTGTGTTCCATCGTCATTAACAGCCTCTGAACGTTACAATTAACTGTCAGTTTTGCGTCGGATTCGAAAATCTAGACTCACAGGAGAACGACCATAAGGTGCCCGAGGCAGCAATAGACCCTTGGAGCCAGGTCGGCCGGAGGACGATGTATTGAATCGCGACGCAATTTGTGTGTTCCATCGTCATTAACAGGCTCTGAACCTTACAATTAACTGTCAGTTTTGCGTCGGATTCGAAAATCTAGACTCACAGGAGATCGACCATAAGGTGCCCGAGGCAGCAATAGACCCTTGGAGACAGGTCGGCCGGAGGACGATGTATTGAATCGCGACGGGATTTGTGTGTTCCATCGTCATTAACAGGCTCTGAACGTTAGAATTAACTGTCAGTTTTGCGTCGGATTCGAAAATCTAGACTCACAGGAGATCGACCATAAGGTGCCCGAGGCAGCAATAGACTCTTGAAGACAGGTCGGCCGGAGGACGATGTATTGAATCGCGACGCAATTTGTGAGTTCCATCGTCATTAACAGGTTCTGAACCTTACAATTAACTGTCAGTTTTGCGTCGGATTCGAAAATCTAGACTCACAAGAGAACGACCATAAGGTGCCCGAGGCAGCACTAGACCCTTGGAGACAAATCGGCTGGAGGACGATGTATTGAATCGCGACGCGATTTGCGTGTTCCATCGTCATTAACAGGCTCTGAAAGTTACAATTAACTGTCAGTTTTGCGTCGGATTCGAAAATCTAGACTCACAGGAGAACGACCATAAGGTGCCCGAGGCAGCAATAGACCCTTGGAGACAGGTCGGCCGGAGGACGATGTATTGAATCGCGACGCAATTTGTGTGTTCCATCGTCATTAACAGGCTCTGAACCTTGCAATTAACTGTCAGTTTTGCGTCGGATTCGAAAATCTAGACTCACAGGAGATCGACCATAAGGTGCCCGAGGCAGCAATAGACCCTTGGAGACAGGTCGGCCGGAGGACGATGTATTGAATCGCGACGCGATATGTGTGTTCCATCGTCATTAACAGGCTCTGAACGTTACAATTAACTGTCAGTTTTGCGTCGGATTCGAAAATCTATACTCACAGGAGATCGACCATAAGGTGCCCGAGGCAGCAATAGACCCTTGGAGACAGGTCGGCCGGAGGACGATGTATTGAATCGCGACGGGATTTGTGTGTTCCATCGTCATTAACAGGCTTTGAACGTTACAATTAACTGTCAGTTTTGCGTCGGATTCGAAAATCTAGACTCACAGGAGATCGACCATAAGGTGCCCGAGGCAGCAATAGACCCTTGGAGACAGGTCGGCCGGAGGACGATGTATTGAATCGCGACGCAATTTGTGTGTTCCATTGTCATTAAGAGGCTCTAAACGTTACAATTAACTGTCAGTTTTGCGTCGGATTCGAAAATCTAGACTCACAGAGGAACGACCATAAGGTGCCCGAGGCAGCACTAGACCCTTGGAGACAAATCGGCTGGAGGACGATGTATTGAATCGCGACGCGATTTGTGTGTTCGATCGTCATTAACAGGCTCTGAACGTTACAATTATCTGTCAGTTTTGCGTCGGATTCGAAAATCTAGACTCACAGGAGATCTACCATAAGGTGCCCGAGGCAGCAATAGACTCTTGGAGACAGCTCGGGCGGAGGACGATGTATTGAATCGCGACGCAATTTGTGTTTTCCATCGTCATTAACAGGCTCTGAACGTTACAATTAACTGTCAGTTTTGCGTCGGATTCGAAAATCTATACTCACAGGAGATCGACCATAAGGTGCCCGAGGCAGGAATAGACCCTTGGAGACAGGACGGCCGGAGGACGATGTATTGAATCGCGACGGGATTTGTGTGTTCCATCGTCATTAACAGGCTCTGAACGTTACAATTAACTGTCAGTTTTGCGTCGGATTCGAAAATCTAGACTCACAGGAGATCGACCATAAGGTGCCCGAGGCAGCAATAGACCCTTGGAGACAGGTCGGCCGGAGGACGATGTTTTGAATCGCGACGCAATTTGTGTGTTCCATCGTCATTAACAGGCTTTGAACGTTACAATTAACTGTCAGTTTTGCGTCGGATTCGAAAATCTATACTCACAGGAGATCGACCATAAGGTGCCCGAGGCAGGAATAGACCCTTGGAGACAGGTCGGCCGGAGGACGATGTATTGAATCGCGACGGGATTTGTGTGTTCCATTGTCATTAAGAGGCTCTAAACGTTACAATTAACTGTCAGTTTTGCGTCGGATTCGAAAATCTAGACTCACAGAGGAACGACCATAAGGTGCCCGAGGCAGCACTAGACCCTTGGAGACAAATCGGCTGGAGGACGATGTATTGAATCGCGACGCGATTTGTGTGTTCGATCGTCATTAACAGGCTCTGAACGTTACAATTATCTGTCAGTTTTGCGTCGGATTCGAAAATCTAGACTCACAGGAGATCTACCATAAGGTGCCCGAGGCAGCAATAGACTCTTGGAGACAGCTCGGGCGGAGGACGATGTATTGAATCGCGACGCAATTTGTGTTTTCCATCGTCATTAACAGGCTCTGAACGTTACAATTAACTGTCAGTTTTGCGTCGGATTCGAAAATCTATACTCACAGGAGATCGACCATAAGGTGCCCGAGGCAGGAATAGACCCTTGGAGACAGGTCGGCCGGAGGACGATGTATTGAATCGCGACGGGATTTGTGTGTTCCATCGTCATTAACAGGCTCTGAACCTTGCAATTAACTGTCAGTTTTGCGTCGGATTCGAAAATCTAGACTCACAGGAGATCGACCATAAGGTGCCCGAGGCAGCAATAGACCCTTGGAGACAGGTCGGCCGGAGGACAATGTATTGAATCGCGACGGGATCTGTGTGTTCCATCGTCATTAACAGGCTCTGAACGTAACAATAAACTGTCAGTTTTGCGTCGGATTCGGAAATCTAGACTCACAGGAGATCGACCATAAGGTACCGGAGGCAGCAATAGACTCTTGGAGACAGGTCGGGCGGAGGACGATGTATTGAATCGCGACGCAATTTGTGTGTTCCATCGTCATTAACAGGCTCTGAACCTTACAATTAACTGTCAGTTTTGCGTCGGATTCGAAAATCTAGACTCACAAGAGAACGACCATAAGGTGCCCGAGGCAGCACTAGACCCTTGGAGACAAGTCGGCTGGAGGACGATGTATTGAATCGCGACGCGATTTGTGTGTTCCATCGTAATTAACAGGCTCTGAACGTTACAATCAACCGTCAGTTTTGCGTCGGATTCGATAATCTAGACTCACAGAAGAACGACCATAAGGTGCCCGAGGCAGCAATAGACCCTTGGAGACAGGTCGGCCGGAGGACGATGTATTGAATCGCGACGCAATTTGTGTGTTCCATCGTCATTAACAGGCTCTGAACGTTACAATTAACTGTCAGTTTTGCGTCGGATTCGTAAATCTAGACTCACAGGAGAACGACCATAAGGTGCCCGAGGCAGCACTAGACCCTTCGAGACAGGTCGGCTGGAGGACGATGTATTGAATCGCGACGCGATTTGTGTGTTCCATTGTCATCTACAGGCTCTGAACGTTACAATTAACTGTCAGGATTGCGTCGGATTCGAAAATCTAGACTCACAGTAGATCGACCATAAGGTGCCCGAGGCAGCAATAGACCCTTGGAGACAGGTCGGCCGGAGGACGATGTATTGAATCGCGACGCAATTTGTGTGTTCCATTGTCATTAAGAGGCTCTGAACCTTACAATTAACTGTCAGTTTTGCGTCGGATTCGAAAATCTAGACTCACAGAGGAACGACCATAAGGTGCCCGAGGCAGCACTAGACGCTTGGAGACAAATCGGCTGGAGGACGATGTATTGAATCGCGACGCGATTTGTGTGTTCCATCGTCATTAACAGCCTCTGAACGTTACAATTAACTGTCAGTTTTGCGTCGGATTCGAAAATCTAGACTCACAGGAGAACGACCATAAGGTGCCCGAGGCAGCAATAGACCCTTGGAGACAGGTCGGCCGGAGGACGATGTATTGAATCGCGACGCAATTTGTGTGTTCCATCGTCATTAACAGGCTCTGAACCTTACAATTAACTGTCAGTTTTGCGTCGGATTCGAAAATCTAGACTCACAGGAGATCGACCATAAGGTGCCCGAGGCAGCAATAGACCCTTGGAGACAGGTCGGCCGGAGGACGTTGTATTGAATCGCGACGGGATTTGTGTGTTCCATCGTCATTAACAGGCTCTGAACGTTAGAATTAACTGTCAGTTTTGCGTCGGATTCGAAAATCTAGACTCACAGGAGATCGACCATAAGGTGCCCGAGGCAGCAATAGACTCTTGAAGACAGGTCGGCCGGAGGACGATGTATTGAATCGCGACGCAATTTGTGAGTTCCATCGTCATTAACAGGTTCTGAACCTTACAATTAACTGTAAGTTTTGCGTCGGATTCGAAAATCTAGACTCACAAGAGAACGACCATAAGGTGCCCGAGGCAGCACTAGACCCTTGGAGACAAATCGGCTGGAGGACGATGTATTGAATCGCGACGCGATTTGCGTGTTCCATCGTCATTAACAGGCTCTGAAAGTTACAATTAACTGTCAGTTTTGCGTCGGATTCGAAAATCTAGACTCACAGGAGAACGACCATAAGGTGCCCGAGGCATCAATAGACCCTTGGAGACAGGTCGGCCGGAGGACGATGTATTGAATCGCGACGCAATTTGTGTGTTCCATCGTCATTAACAGGCTCTGAACCTTGCAATTAACTGTCAGTTTTGCGTCGGATTCGAAAATCTAGACTCACAGGAGATCGACCATAAGGTGCCCGAGGCAGCAATAGACCCTTGGAGACAGGTCGGCCGGAGGACGATGTATTGAATCGCGACGCGATATGTGTGTTCCATCGTCATTAACAGGCT
Source organism: Schistocerca nitens (assembly GCF_023898315.1). NCBI lineage: Eukaryota > Metazoa > Arthropoda > Insecta > Orthoptera > Acrididae > Schistocerca > Schistocerca nitens. Next base: position 1,195,638,579 of record NC_064615.1, on the reverse strand, counting down.
CTGAACGTTACAATTAACTGTCAGTTTTGCGTCGGATTCGAAAATCTATACTCACAGGAGATCGACCATAAGGTGCCCGAGGCAGCAATAGACCCTTGGAGACAGGTCGGCCGGAGGACGATGTATTGAATCGCGACGGGATTTGTGTGTTCCATCGTCATTAACAGGCTTTGAACGTTACAATTAACTGTCAGTTTTGCGTCGGATTCGAAAATCTAGACTCACAGGAGATCGACCATAAGGTGCCCGAGGCAGCAATAGACCCTTGGAGACAGGTCGGCCGGAGGACGATGTATTGAATCGCGACGCAATTTGTGTGTTCCATTGTCATTAAGAGGCTCTAAACGTTACAATTAACTGTCAGTTTTGCGTCGGATTCGAAAATCTAGACTCACAGAGGAACGACCATAAGGTGCCCGAGGCAGCACTAGACCCTTGGAGACAAATCGGCTGGAGGACGATGTATTGAATCGCGACGCGATTTGTGTGTTCGATCGTCATTAACAGGCTCTGAACGTTACAATTATCTGTCAGTTTTGCGTCGGATTCGAAAATCTAGACTCACAGGAGATCTACCATAAGGTGCCCGAGGCAGCAATAGACTCTTGGAGACAGCTCGGGCGGAGGACGATGTATTGAATCGCGACGCAATTTGTGTTTTCCATCGTCATTAACAGGCTCTGAACGTTACAATTAACTGTCAGTTTTGCGTCGGATTCGAAAATCTATACTCACAGGAGATCGACCATAAGGTGCCCGAGGCAGGAATAGACCCTTGGAGACAGGACGGCCGGAGGACGATGTATTGAATCGCGACGGGATTTGTGTGTTCCATCGTCATTAACAGGCTCTGAACGTTACAATTAACTGTCAGTTTTGCGTCGGATTCGAAAATCTAGACTCACAGGAGATCGACCATAAGGTGCCCGAGGCAGCAATAGACCCTTGGAGACAGGTCGGCCGGAGGACGATGTTTTGAATCGCGACGCAATTTGTGTGTTCCATCGTCATTAACAGGCTCTGAACGTTACAATTAACTATCAGTTTTGCGTCGGATTCGAAAATCTAGACTCACAGGAGAACTACCATAAGGTGCCCAAGGCAGCAATAGACCCTTGGAGACAGGTCGGCCGGAGGACGATGTATTGAATCGCGACGCAATTTGTGTGTTCCATTGTCATTAAGAGGCTCTGAACCTTACTATTAACTGCCAGTTTTGCGTCGCATTCGAAAATCTAGACTCACAGGAGAACGACAATAAGGTGCCCGAGGCAGCCCTAGACCCTTGGAGACAAGTCGGCTGGAGGACGATGTATTGAATCGCGACGCGATTTGTGTGTTCCATTGTCATTTACAGGCTCTGAACGTTACAATTAACTGTCAGGTTTGCGTCGGATTCGAAAATCTAGACTCACAGGAGATCGACCATAAGGTGCCCGAGGCAGCAATAGACCCTTGGAGACAGGTCGGCCGGAGGACGATGTATTGAATCGCGACGCAATTTGTGTGTTCCATTATCATTAAGAGGTTCTGAACCTTACAATTAACTGTCAGTTTAGCGTCGGATTTGAAAATCTAGACTCACAGAGGAACGACCATAAGGTGCCCGAGGCAGCACTAGACCCTTGGAGTCAAATCGGCTGGAGGACGATGTATTGAATCGCGACGCAATTTGTGTGTTCCATCGTCATGAACAGGCTCTGAACGTTACAATTAACTGTCAGTTTTGCGTCGGATTCGAAAATCTAGACTCACAGGAGAACGACCATAAGGTGCCCGAGGCAGCAATAGACCCTTGGAGACAGGTCGGCCGGAGGACGATGTATTGAATCGCGACGCGATATGTGTGTTCCATCGTCATTAACAGGCTCTGAACGTTACAATTAACTGTCAGTTTTGCGTCGGATTCGAAAATCTATACTCACAGGAGATCGACCATAAGGTGCCCGAGGCAGCAATAGACCCTTGGAGACAGGTCGGCCGGAGGACGATGTATTGAATCGCGACGGGATTTGTGTGTTCCATCGTCATTAACAGGCTTTGAACGTTACAATTAACTGTCAGTTTTGCGTCGGATTCGAAAATCTAGACTCACAGGAGATCGGCCATAAGGTGCCCGAGGCAGCAATAGACCCTTGGAGACAGGTCGGCCGGAGGACGATGTATTGAATCGCGACGGGATTTGTGTGGTCCATCGTCATTAACAGGCTCTGAACGTTACAATTAACTATCAGTTTTGCGTCGGATTCGAAAATCTAGACTCACAGGAGATCGACCATAAGGTGCCCGAGGCAGCAATAGACCCTTGGAGACAGGTCGGCCGGAGGACGATGTATTGAATCGCGACGCAATATGTGTGTTCCATTGTCATTAAGAGGCTCTAAACGTTACAATTAACTGTCAGTTTTGCGTCGGATTCGAAAATCTAGACTCACAGAGGAACGACCATAAGGTGCCCGAGGCAGCACTAGACCCTTGGAGACAAATCGGCTGGAGGTCGATGATTGAATCGCGACGCGATTTGTGTGTTCGATCGTCATTAACAGGCTCTGAACGTTACAATTAACTGTCAGTTTTGCGTCGGATTCGAAAATCTAGACTCACAGGAGATCTACCATAAGGTGCCCGAGGCAGCAATAGACTCTTGGAGACAGCTCGGGCGGAGGACGATGTATTGAATCGCGACGCAATTTGTGTTTTCCATCGTCATTAACAGGCTCTGAACGTTACAATTAACTGTCAGTTTTGCGTCGGATTCGAAAATCTAGACTCACAGGAGATCGACCATAAGGTGCCCGAGGCAGCAATAGACCCTTGGAGACAGGTCGGCCGGAGGACGATGTATTGAATCGCGACGCAATTTGTGTGTTCCATTGTCATTAAGAGGCTCTGAACCTTACGATTAACTGCCAGTTTTGCGTCGCATTCGAAAATCTAGACTCACAGGAGAACGACAAAAAGGTGCCCGAGGCAGCACTAGACCCTTGGAGACAAGTCGGCTGGAGGACGATGTATTGAATCGCGACGCGATTTGTGTGTTCCATTGTCATTTACAGGCTCTGAACGTTACAATTAACTGTCAGGTTTGCGTCGGATTCGAAAATCTAGACTCACAGGAGATCGACCATAAGGTGCCCGAGGCAGCAATACACCCTTGGAGACAGGTCGGCCGGAGGACGATGTATTGAATCGCGACGCAATTTGTGTGTTCCATCGTCATTAACAGGCTCTGAACGTTACAGTTAACTATCAGTTTTGCGTCGGATTCGAAAATCTAGACTCACAGGAGAACGACCATAAGGTGCCCAAGGCAGCAATAGACCCTTGGAGACAGGTCGGCCGGAGGACGATGTATTGAATCGCGACGCAATTTGTGTGTTCCATTGTCATTAAGAGGCTCTGAACCTTACGATTAACTGCCAGTTTTGCGTCGCATTCGAAAATCTAGACTCACAGGAGAACGACAAAAAGGTGCCCGAGGCAGCACTAGACCCTTGGAGACAAGTCGGCTGGAGGACGATGTATTGAATCGCGACGCGATTTGTGTGTTCCATTGTCATTTACAGGCTCTGAACGTTACAATTAACTGTCAGGTTTGCGTCGGATTCGAAAATCTAGACTCACAGGAGATCGACCATAAGGTGCCCGAGGCAGCAATAGACCCTTGGAGACAGGTCGGCCGGAGGACGATGTATTGAATCGCGACGCAATTTGTGTGTTCCATTATCATTAAGAGGTTCTGAACCTTACAATTAACTGTCAGTTTAGCGTCGGATTTGAAAATCTAGACTCACAGAGGAACGACCATAAGGTGCCCGAGGCAGCACTAGACCCTTGGAGTCAAATCGGCTGGAGGACGATGTATTGAATCGCGACGCTATTTGTGTGTTCCATCGTCATGAACATGCTCTGAACGTTACAATTAACTGTCAGTTTTGCGTCGGATTCGAAAATCTAGACTCACAGGAGAACGACCATAAGGTGCCCGAGGCAGCAATAGACCCTTGGAGACAGGTCGGCCGGAGGACGATGTATTGAATCGCGACGCAATTTGTGTGTTCCATTGTCATTAAGAGGCTCTGAACCTTACAATTAACTGTCAGTTTTGCGTCGGATTCGAAAATCTAGACTCACAGAGGAACGACCATAAGGTGCCCGAGGCAGCACTAGACGCTTGGAGACAAATCGGCTGGAGGACGATGTATTGAATCGCGACGCGATTTGTGTGTTCCATCGTCATTAACAGCCTCTGAACGTTACAATTAACTGTCAGTTTTGCGTCGGATTCGAAAATCTAGACTCACAGGAGAACGACCATAAGGTGCCCGAGGCAGCAATAGACCCTTGGAGCCAGGTCGGCCGGAGGACGATGTATTGAATCGCGACGCAATTTGTGTGTTCCATCGTCATTAACAGGCTCTGAACCTTACAATTAACTGTCAGTTTTGCGTCGGATTCGAAAATCTAGACTCACAGGAGATCGACCATAAGGTGCCCGAGGCAGCAATAGACCCTTGGAGACAGGTCGGCCGGAGGACGATGTATTGAATCGCGACGCAATTTGTGTGTTCCATTGTCATTAAGAGGCTCTGAACCTTACAATTAACTGTCAGTTTTGCGTCGGATTCGAAAATCTAGACTCACAGAGGAACGACCATAAGGTGCCCGAGGCAGCACTAGACGCTTGGAGACAAATCGGCTGGAGGACGATGTATTGAATCGCGACGCGATTTGTGTGTTCCATCGTCATTAACAGCCTCTGAACGTTACAATTAACTGTCAGTTTTGCGTCGGATTCCAAAATCTAGACTCACAGGAGAACGACAATAAGGTGCCCGAGGCAGCAATAGACCCTTGGAGCCAGGTCGGCCGGAGGACGATGTATTGAATCGCGACGCAATTTGTGTGTTCCATCGTCATTAACAGGCTCTGAACCTTACAATTAACTGTCAGTTTTGCGTCGGATTCGAAAATCTAGACTCACAGGAGATCGACCATAAGGTGCCCGAGGCAGCAATAGACCCTTGGAGACAGGTCGGCCGGAGGACGATGTATTGAATCGCGACGGGATTTGTGTGTTCCATCGTCATTAACAGGCTCTGAACGTTACAATTAACTGTCAGTTTTGCGTCGGATTCGAAAATCTATACTCACAGGAGATCGACCATAAGGTGCCCGAGGCAGCAATAGACCCTTGGAGACAGGTCGGCCGGAGGACGATGTATTGAATCGCGACGGGATTTGTGTGTTCCATCGTCATTAACAGGCTTTGAACGTTACAATTAACTGTCAGTTTTGCGTCGGATTCGAAAATCTAGACTCACAGGAGATCGACCATAAGGTGCCCGAGGCAGCAATAGACCCTTGGAGACAGGTCGGCCGGAGGACGATGTATTGAATCGCGACGCAATTTGTGTGTTCCATTGTCATTAAGAGGCTCTAAACGTTACAATTAACTGTCAGTTTTGCGTCGGATTCGAAAATCTAGACTCACAGAGGAACGACCATAAGGTGCCCGAGGCAGCACTAGACCCTTGGAGACAAATCGGCTGGAGGACGATGTATTGAATCGCGACGCGATTTGTGTGTTCGATCGTCATTAACAGGCTCTGAACGTTACAATTATCTGTCAGTTTTGCGTCGGATTCGAAAATCTAGACTCACAGGAGATCTACCATAAGGTGCCCGAGGCAGCAATAGACTCTTGGAGACAGCTCGGGCGGAGGACGATGTATTGAATCGCGACGCAATTTGTGTTTTCCATCGTCATTAACAGGCTCTGAACGTTACAATTAACTGTCAGTTTTGCGTCGGATTCGAAAATCTATACTCACAGGAGATCGACCATAAGGTGCCCGAGGCAGGAATAGACCCTTGGAGACAGGTCGGCCGGAGGACGATGTATTGAATCGCGACGGGATTTGTGTGTTCCATCGTCATTAACAGGCTCTGAACGTTACAATTAACTGTCAGTTTTGCGTCGGATTCGAAAATCTAGACTCACAGGAGATCGACCATAAGGTGCCCGAGGCAGCAATAGACCCTTGGAGACAGGTCGGCCGGAGGACGATGTTTTGAATCGCGACGCAATTTGTGTGTTCCATCGTCATTAACAGGCTCTGAACCTTACAATTAACTATCAGTTTTGCGTCGGATTCGAAAATCTAGACTCACAGGAGAACTACCATAAGGTGCCCAAGGCAGCAATAGACCCTTGGAGACAGGTCGGCCGGAGGACGATGTATTGAATCGCGACGCAATTTGTGTGTTCCATTGTCATTAAGAGGCTCTGAACCTTACTATTAACTGCCAGTTTTGCGTCGCATTCGAAAATCTAGACTCACAGGAGAACGACAATAAGGTGCCCGAGGCAGCCCTAGACCCTTGGAGACAAGTCGGCTGGAGGACGATGTATTGAATCGCGACGCGATTTGTGTGTTCCATTGTCATTTACAGGCTCTGAACGTTACAATTAACTGTCAGGTTTGCGTCGGATTCGAAAATCTAGACTCACAGGAGATCGACCATAAGGTGCCCGAGGCAGCAATAGACCCTTGGAGACAGGTCGGCCGGAGGACGATGTATTGAATCGCGACGCAATTTGTGTGTTCCATTATCATTAAGAGGTTCTGAACCTTACAATTAACTGTCAGTTTAGCGTCGGATTTGAAAATCTAGACTCACAGAGGAACGACCATAAGGTGCCCGAGGCAGCACTAGACCCTTGGAGTCAAATCGGCTGGAGGACGATGTATTGAATCGCGACGCAATTTGTGTCTTCCATCGTCATGAACAGGCTCTGAACGTTACAATTAACTGTCAGTTTTGCGTCGGATTCGAAAATCTAGACTCACAGGAGAACGACCATAAGGTGCCCGAGGCAGCAATAGACCCTTGGAGACAGGTCGGCCGGAGGACGATGTATTGAATCGCGACGCAATTTGTATGTTCCATCGTCATTAACAGGCTCTGAACCTTGCAATTAACTGTCAGTTTTGCGTCGGATTCGAAAATCTAGACTCACAGGAGATCGACCATAAGGTGCCCGAGGCAGCAATAGACCCTTGGAGACAGGTCGGCCGGAGGACGATGTATTGAATCGCGACGCGATATGTGTGTTCCATCGTCATTAACAGGCTCTGAACGTTACAATTAACTGTCAGTTTTGCGTCGGATTCGAAAATCTATACTCACAGGAGATCGACCATAAGGTGCCCGAGGCAGCAATAGACCCTTGGAGACAGGTCGGCCGGAGGACGATGTATTGAATCGCGACGGGATTTGTGTGTTCCATCGTCATTAACAGGCTTTGAACGTTACAATTAACTGTCAGGTTTGCGTCGGATTCGAAAATCTAGACTCACAGGAGATCGGCCATAAGGTGCCCGAGGCAGCAATAGACCCTTGGAGACAGGTCGGCCGGAGGACGATGTATTGAATCGCGACGGGATTTGTGTGTTCCATCGTCATTAACAGGCTCTGAACGTTACAATTAACTATCAGTTTTGCGTCGGATTCGAAAATCTAGACTCACAGGAGATCGACCATAAGGTGCCCGAGGCAGCAATAGACCCTTGGAGACAGGTCGGCCGGAGGACGATGTATTGAATCGCGACGCAATATGTGTGTTCCATTGTCATTAAGAGGCTCTAAACGTTACAATTAACTGTCAGTTTTGCGTCGGATTCGAAAATCTAGACTCACAGAGGAACGACCATAAGGTGCCCGAGGCAGCACTAGACCCTTGGAGACAAATCGGCTGGAGGTCGATGATTGAATCGCGACGCGATTTGTGTGTTCGATCGTCATTAACAGGCTCTGAACGTTACAATTAACTGTCAGTTTTGCGTCGGATTCGAAAATCTAGACTCACAGGAGATCTACCATAAGGTGCCCGAGGCAGCAATAGACTCTTGGAGACAGCTCGGGCGGAGGACGATGTATTGAATCGCGACGCAATTTGTGTTTTCCATCGTCATTAACAGGCTCTGAACGTTACAATTAACTGTCAGTTTTGCGTCGGATTCGAAAATCTAGACTCACAGGAGATCGACCATAAGGTGCCCGAGGCAGCAATAGACCCTTGGAGACAGGTCGGCCGGAGGACGATGTATTGAATCGCGACGGGATTTGTGTGTTCCATCGTCATTAACAGGCTCTGAACGTTACAATTAACTGTCAGTTTTGCGTCGGATTCGAAAATCTAGACTCACAGGAGATCGACCATAAGGTGCCCGAGGCAGCAATACACCCTTGGAGACAGCTCGGGCGGAGGACGATGTATTGAATCGCGACGCAATTTGTGTGTTCCATCGTCATTAACAGGCTCTGAACGTTACAGTTAACTATCAGTTTTGCGTCGGATTCGAAAATCTAGACTCACAGGAGAACGACCATAAGGTGCCCAAGGCAGCAATAGACCCTTGGAGACAGGTCGGCCGGAGGACGATGTATTGAATCGCGACGCAATTTGTGTGTTCCATTGTCATTAAGAGGCTCTGAACCTTACGATTAACTGCCAGTTTTGCGTCGCATTCGAAAATCTAGACTCACAGGAGAACGACAAAAAGGTGCCCGAGGCAGCACTAGACCCTTGGAGACAAGTCGGCTGGAGGACGATGTATTGAATCGCGACGCGATTTGTGTGTTCCATTGTCATTTACAGGCTCTGAACGTTACAATTAACTGTCAGGTTTGCGTCGGATTCGAAAATCTAGACTCACAGGAGATCGACCATAAGGTGCCCGAGGCAGCAATAGACCCTTGGAGACAGGTCGGCCGGAGGACGATGTATTGAATCGCGACGCAATTTGTGTGTTCCATTATCATTAAGAGGTTCTGAACCTTACAATTAACTGTCAGTTTAGCGTCGGATTTGAAAATCTAGACTCACAGAGGAACGACCATAAGGTGCCCGAGGCAGCACTAGACCCTTGGAGTCAAATCGGCTGGAGGACGATGTATTGAATCGCGACGCTATTTGTGTGTTCCATCGTCATGAACATGCTCTGAACGTTACAATTAACTGTCAGTTTTGCGTCGGATTCGAAAATCTAGACTCACAGGAGAACGACCATAAGGTGCCCGAGGCAGCAATAGACCCTTGGAGACAGGTCGGCCGGAGGACGATGTATTGAATCGCGACGCAATTTGTGTGTTCCATTGTCATTAAGAGGCTCTGAAACTTACAATTAACTGTCAGTTTTGCGTCGGATTCGAAAATCTAGACTCACAGAGGAACGACCATAAGGTGCCCGAGGCAGCACTAGACGCTTGGAGACAAATCGGCTGGAGGACGATGTATTGAATCGCGACGCGATTTGTGTGTTCCATCGTCATTAACAGCCTCTGAACGTTACAATTAACTGTCAGTTTTGCGTCGGATTCGAAAATCTAGACTCACAGGAGAACGACCATAAGGTGCCCGAGGCAGCAATAGACCCTTGGAGCCAGGTCGGCCGGAGGACGATGTATTGAATCGCGACGCAATTTGTGTGTTCCATCGTCATTAACAGGCTCTGAACCTTACAATTAACTGTCAGTTTTGCGTCGGATTCGAAAATCTAGACTCACAGGAGATCGACCATAAGGTGCCCGAGGCAGCAATAGACCCTTGGAGACAGGTCGGCCGGAGGACGATGTATTGAATCGCGACGCAATTTGTGTGTTCCATTGTCATTAAGAGGCTCTGAACCTTACAATTAACTGTCAGTTTTGCGTCGGATTCGAAAATCTAGACTCACAGAGGAACGACCATAAGGTGCCCGAGGCAGCACTAGACGCTTGGAGACAAATCGGCTGGAGGACGATGTATTGAATCGCGACGCGATTTGTGTGTTCCATCGTCATTAACAGCCTCTGAACGTTACAATTAACTGTCAGTTTTGCGTCGGATTCCAAAATCTAGACTCACAGGAGAACGACAATAAGGTGCCCGAGGCAGCAATAGACCCTTGGAGCCAGGTCGGCCGGAGGACGATGTATTGAATCGCGACGCAATTTGTGTGTTCCATCGTCATTAACAGGCTCTGAACCTTACAATTAACTGTCAGTTTTGCGTCGGATTCGAAAATCTAGACTCACAGGAGATCGACCATAAGGTGCCCGAGGCAGCAATAGACCCTTGGAGACAGGTCGGCCGGAGGACGATGTATTGAATCGCGACGGGATTTGTGTGTTCCATCGTCATTAACAGGCTCTGAACGTTACAATTAACTGTCAGTTTTGCGTCGGATTCGAAAATCTATACTCACAGGAGATCGACCATAAGGTGCCCGAGGCAGCACTAAACCCTTGGAGTCAAATCGGCTGGAGGACGATGTATTGAATCGCGACGCAATTTGTGTGTTCCATCGTCATGAACAGGCTCTGAACCTTACAATTAACTGTCAGTTTTGCGTCGGATTCGAAAATCTAGACTCACAGGAGATCGACCATAAGGTGCCCGAGGCAGCAATAGACCCTTGGAGACAGGTCGGCCGGAGGACGATATATTGAATCGCGACGCAATTTGTGTGTTCCATTGTCATTAAGAGGCTCTGAACCTTACTATTAACCGCCAGTTTTGCGTCGCATTCGAAAATCTAGACTCACAGGAGAACGACAATAAGGTGCCCGAGGCAGCACTAGACCCTTGGAGACAAGTCGGCTGGAGGACGATGTATTGAATCGCGACGCGATTTGTGTGTTCCATTGTCATTTACAGGCTCTGAACGTTACAATTAACTGTCAGGATTGCGTCGGATTCGAAAATCTAGACTCACAGTAGATCGACCATAAGGTGCCCGAGGCAGCAATAGACCCTTGGAGACAGGTCGGCCGGAGGACGATGTATTGAATCGCGACGGGATTTGTGTGTTCCATCGTCATTAACAGGCTTTGAACGTTACAATTAACTGTCAGTTTTGCGTCGGATTCGAAAATCTAGACTCACAGGAGATCGGCCATAAGGTGCCCGAGGCAGCAATAGACCCTTGGAGACAAGTCGGCTGGAGGACGATGTATTGAATCGCGACGCGATTTGTGTGTTCCATTGTCATTTACAGGCTCTGAACGTTACAATTAACTGTCAGGTTTGCGTCGGATTCGAAAATCTAGACTCACAGGAGATCGACCATAAGGTGCCCGAGGCAGCAATAGACCCTTGGAGACAGGTCGGCCGGAGGACGATGTATTGAATCGCGACGCAATTTGTGTGTTCCATTATCATTAAGAGGTTCTGAACCTTACAATTAACTGTCAGTTTAGCGTCGGATTTGAAAATCTAGACTCACAGAGGAACGACCATAAGGTGCCCGAGGCAGCACTAGACCCTTGGAGTCAAATCGGCTGGAGGACGATGTATTGAATCGCGACGCAATTTGTGTGTTCCATCGTCATGAACAGGCTCTGAACGTTACAATTAACTGTCAGTTTTGCGTCGGATTCGAAAATCTAGACTCACAGGAGAACGACGATAAGGTGCCCGAGGCAGCAATAGACCCTTGGAGACAGGTCGGCCGGAGAACGATGTATTGAATCGCGACGCAATTTGTGTGTTCCATCGTCATTAACAGGCTCTGAACCTTGCAATTAACTGTCAGTTTTGCGTCGGATTCGAAAATCTAGACTCACAGGAGATCGACCATAAGGTGCCCGAGGCAGCAATAGACCCTTGGAGACAGGTCGGACGGAGGACGATGTATTGAATCGCGACGCGATATGTGTGTTCCATCGTCATTAACAGGCTCTGAACGTTACAATTAACTGTCAGTTTTGCGTCGGATTCGAAAATCTATACTCACAGGAGATCGGCCATAAGGTGCCCGAGGCAGCAATAGACCCTTGGAGACAGGTCGGCCGGAGGACGATGTATTGAATCGCGACGGGATTTGTGTGTTCCATCGTCATTAACAGGCTCTGAACGTTACAATTAACTATCAGTTTTGCGTCGGATTCGAAAATCTAGACTCACAGGAGATCGACCATAAGGTGCCCGAGGCAGCAATAGACCCTTGGAGACAGGTCGGCCGGAGGACGATGTATTGAATCGCGACGCAATTTGTGTGTTCCATTGTCATTAAGAGGCTCTAAACGTTACAATTAACTGTCAGTTTTGCGTCGGATTCGAAAATCTAGACTCACAGAGGAACGACCATAAGGTGCCCGAGGCAGCACTAGACCCTTGGAGACAAATCGGCTGGAGGACGATGTATTGAATCGCGACGCGATTTGTGTGTTCGATCGTCATTAACAGGCTCTGAACGTTACAATTAACTGTCAGTTTTGCGTCGGATTCGAAAATCTAGACTCACAGGAGATCTACCATAAGGTGCCCGAGGCAGCAATAGACTCTTGGAGACAGCTCGGGCGGAGGACGATGTATTGAATCGCGACGCAATTTGTGTTTTCCATCGTCATTAACAGGCTCTGAACGTTACAATTAACTGTCAGTTTTGCGTCGGATTCGAAAATCTAGACTCACAGGAGAACGACCATAAGGTGCCCAAGGCAGCAATAGACCCTTGGAGACAGGTCGGCCGGAGGACGATGTATTGAATCGCGACGCAATTTGTGTGTTCCATTGTCATTAAGAGGCTCTGAACCTTACGATTAACTGCCAGTTTTCCGTCGCATTCGAAAATCTAGACTCACAGGAGAACGACAATAAGGTGCCCGAGGCAGCACTAGACCCTTGGAGACAAGTCGGGTGGAGAACGATGTATTGAATCGCGACGCGATTTGTGTGTTCCATTGTCATTTACAGGCTCTGAACGTTACAATTAACTGTCAGGATTGCGTCGGATTCGAAAATCTAGACTCACAGTAGATCGACCATAAGGTGCCCGAGGCAGCAATAGACCCTTGGAGACAGGTCGGCCGGAGGACGATGTATTGAATCGCGACGCAATTTGTGTGTTCCATCGTCATTAACAGGCTCTGAACCTTACAATTAACTGTCAGTTTTGCGTCGGATTCGAAAATCTAGACTCACAGAGGAACGACCATAAGGTGCCCCAGGCAGCACTAGACGCTTGGAGACAAATCGGCTGGAGGACGATGTATTGAATCGCGACGCGATTTGTGTGTTCCATCGTCATTAACAGCCTCTGAACGTTACAATTAACTGTCAGTTTTGCGTCGGATTCGAAAATCTAGACTCACAGGAGAACGACCATAAGGTGCCCGAGGCAGCAATAGACCCTTGGAGCCAGGTCGGCCGGAGGACGATGTATTGAATCGCGACGCAATTTGTGTGTTCCATCGTCATTAACAGGCTCTGAACCTTACAATTAACTGTCAGTTTTGCGTCGGATTCGAAAATCTAGACTCACAGGAGATCGACCATAAGGTGCCCGAGGCAGCAATAGACCCTTGGAGACAGGTCGGCCGGAGGACGATGTATTGAATCGCGACGCAATTTGTGTGTTCCATTGTCATTAAGAGGCTCTAAACGTTACAATTAACTGTCAGTTTTGCGTCGGATTCGAAAATCTAGACTCACAGAGGAACGACCATAAGGTGCCCGAGGCAGCACTAGACCCTTGGAGACAAATCGGCTGGAGGACGATGTATTGAATCGCGACGCGATTTGTGTGTTCGATCGTCATTAACAGGCTCTGAACGTTACAATTAACTGTCAGTTTTGCGTCGGATTCGAAAATCTAGACTCACAGGAGATCTACCATAAGGTGCCCGAGGCAGCAATAGACTCTTGGAGACAGCTCGGGCGGAGGACGATGTATTGAATCGCGACGCAATTTGTGTTTTCCATCGTCATTAACAGGCTCTGTACGTTACAATTAACTGTCAGTTTTGCGTCGGATTCGAAAATCTAGACTCACAGGAGATCGACCATAAGGTGCCCGAGGCAGCAATAGACCCTTGGAGACAGGTCGCCCGGGGACGATGTATTGAATCGCGACGGGATTTGTGTGTTCCATCGTCATTAACCGGCTCTGAACGTTACAATTAACTGTCAGTTTTGCGTCGGATTCGAAAATCTAGACTCACAGGAGATCGACCATAAGGTGCCCGAGGCAGCAATAGACCCTTGGAGACAGGTCGGCCGGATGACGATGTATTGAATCGCGACGCAATTTGTGTGTTCCATCGTCATTAACAGGCTCTGAACGTTACAATTAACTATCAGTTTTGCGTCGGATTCGAAAAACTAGACTCACAGGAGAACGACCATAAGGTGCCCAAGGCAGCAATAGACCCTTGGAGACAGGTCGGCCGGAGGACGATGTATAGAATCGCGACGCAATTTGTGTGTTCCATTGTCATTAAGAGGCTCTGAACCTTACGATTAACTGCCAGTTTTGCGTCGCATTCGAAAATCTAGACTCACAGGAGAACGACAATAAGGTGCCCGAGGCAGCACTTGACCCTTGGAGACAAGTCGGCTGGAGGACGACGTATTGAATCGCGACGCGATTTGTGTGTTCCATTGTCATTTACAGGCTCTGAACGTTACAATTAACTGTCAGGTTTGCGTCGGATTCGAAAATCTAGACTCACAGGAGATCGACCATAAGGTGCCCGAGGCAGCAATAGACCCTTGGAGACAGGTCGGCCGGAGGACGATGTATTGAATCGCGACGCAATTTGTGTGTTCCATTATCATTAAGAGGTTCTGAACCTTACAATTAACTGTCAGTTTAGCGTCGGATTTGAAAATCTAGACTCACAGAGGAACGACCATAAGGTGCCCGAGGCAGCACTAGACCCTTGGAGTCAAATCGGCTGGAGGACGATGTATTGAATCGCGACGCAATTTGTGTGTTCCATCGTCATGAACAGGCTCTGAACGTTACAATTAACTGTCAGTTTTGCGTCGGATTCGTAAATCTAGACTCACAGGAGAACGACGATAAGGTGCCCGAGGCAGCAATAGACCCTTGGAGACAGGTCGGCCGGAGAACGATGTATTGAATCGCGACGCAATTTGTGTGTTCCATCGTCATTAACAGGCTCTGAACCTTGCAATTAACTGTCAGTTTTGCGTCGGATTCGAAAATCTAGACTCACAGGAGATCGACCATAAGGTGCCCGAGGCAGCAATAGACCCTTGGAGACAGGTCGGACGGAGGACGATGTATTGAATCGCGACGCGATATGTGTGTTCCATCGTCATTAACAGGCTCTGAACGTTACAATTAACTGTCAGTTTTGCGTCGGATTCGAAAATCTATACTCACAGGAGATCGACCATAAGGTGCCCGAGGCAGCAATAGACCCTTGGAGACAGGTCGGCCGGAGGACGATGTATTCAATCGCGACGGGATTTGTGTGTTCCATCGTCATTAACAGGCTTTGAACGTTACAATTAACTGTCAGTTTTGCGTCGGATTCGAAAATCTAGACTCACAGGAGATCGGCCATAAGGTGCCCGAGGCAGCAATAGACCCTTGGAGACAGGTCGGCCGGAGGACGATGTATTGAATCGCGACGGGATTTGTGTGTTCCATCGTCATTAACAGGCTCTGAACGTTACAATTAACTATCAGTTTTGCGTCGGATTCGAAAATCTAGACTCACAGGAGATCGACCATAAGGTGCCCGAGGCAGCAATAGACCCTTGGAGACAGGTCGGCCGGAGGACGATGTATTGAATCGCGACGCAATTTGTGTGTTCCATTGTCATTAAGAGGCTCTAAACGTTACAATTAACTGTCAGTTTTGCGTCGGATTCGAAAATCTAGACTCACAGAGGAACGACCATAAGGTGCCCGAGGCAGCACTAGACCCTTGGAGACAAATCGGCTGGAGGACGATGTATTGAATCGCGACGCGATTTGTGTGTTCGATCGTCATTAACAGGCTCTGAACGTTACAATTAACTGTCAGTTTTGCGTCGGATTCGAAAATCTAGACTCACAGGAGATCTACCATAAGGTGCCCGAGGCAGCAATAGACTCTTGGAGACAGCTCGGGCGGAGGACGATGTATTGAATCGCGACGCAATTTGTGTTTTCCATCGTCATTAACAGGCTCTGAACGTTACAATTAACTGTCAGTTTTGCGTCGGATTCGAAAATCTAGACTCACAGGAGATCGACCATAAGGTGCCCGAGGCAGCAATAGACCCTTGGAGACAGGTCGGCCGGAGGACGATGTATTGAATCGCGACGCGATTTGTGTGTTCCATCGTCATTAACAGGCTCTGAACGTTACAATTAACTGTCAGTTTTGCGTCGAATTCGAAAATCTAGACTCACAGGAGATCGACCATAAGGTGCCCGAGGCAGCAATAGACCCTTGGAGACAGGTCGGCCGGAGGACGATGTATTGAATCGCGACGCAATTTGTGTGTTCCATCGTCATTAACAGGCTCTGAACGTTACAATTAACTATCAGTTTTGCGTCGGATTCGAAAATCTAGACTCACAGGAGAACGACCATAAGGTGCCCAAGGCAGCAATAGACCCTTGGAGACAGGTCGGCCGGAGGACGATGTATTGAATCGCGACGCAATTTGTGTGTTCCATTGTCATTAAGAGGCTCTGAACCTTACGATTAACTGCCAGTTTTGCGTCGCATTCGAAAATCTAGACTCACAGGAGAACGACAATAAGGTGCCCGAGGCAGCACTAGACCCTTGGAGACAAGTCGGCTGGAGGACGATGTATTGAATCGCGACGCGATTTGTGTGTTCCATTGTCATTTACAGGCTCTGAACGTTACAATTAACTGTCAGGTTTGCGTCGGATTCGAAAATCTAGACTCACAGGAGATCGACCATAAGGTGCCCGAGGCAGCAATAGACCCTTGGAGACAGGTCGGCCGGAGGACGATGTATTGAATCGCGACGCAATTTGTGTGTTCCATTATCATTAAGAGGTTCTGAACCTTACAATTAACTGTCAGTTTAGCGTCGGATTTGAAAATCTAGACTCACAGAGGAACGACCATAAGGTGCCCGAGGCAGCACTAGACCCTTGGAGTCAAATCGGCTGGAGGACGAAGTATTGAATCGCGACGCAATTTGTGTGTTCCATCGTCATGAACCGGCTCTGAACGTTACAATTAACTGTCAGTTTTGCGTCGGATTCGAAAATCTAGACTCACAGGAGAACGACCATAAGGTGCCCGAGGCAGCAATAGACCCTTGGAGACAGGTCGGCCGGAGGACGATGTATTGAATCGCGACGCAATTTGTGTGTTCCATCGTCATTAACAGGCTCTGAACCTTACAATTAACTGTCAGTTTTGCGTCGGATTCGAAAATCTAGACTCACAGGAGATCGACCATAAGGTGCCCGAGGCAGCAATAGACCCTTGGAGACAGGTCGGCCGGAGGACGATGTATTGAATCGCGACGCAATTTGTGTGTTCCATTGTCATTAAGAGGCTCTGAACCTTACTATTAACCGCCAGTTTTGCGTCGCATTCGAAAATCTAGACTCACAGGAGAACGACAATAAGGTGCCCGAGGCAGCACTAGACCCTTGGAGACAAGTCGGCTGGAGGACGATGTATTGAATCGCGACGCGATTTGTGTGTTCCATTGTCATTTACAGGCTCTGAACGTTACAATTAACTGTCAGGATTGCGTCGGATTCGAAAATCTAGACTCACAGTAGATCGACCATAAGGTGCCCGAGGCAGCAATAGACCCTTGGAGACAGGTCGGCCGGAGGACGATGTATTGAATCGCGACGCAATTTGTGTCTTCCATTGTCATTAAGAGGCTCTGAACCTTACAATTAACTGTCAGTTTTGCGTCGGATTCGAAAATCTAGACTCACAGAGGAACGACCATAAGGTGCCCGAGGCAGCACTAGACGCTTGGAGACAAATCGGCTGGAGGACGATGTATTGAATCGCGACGCGATTTGTGTGTTCCATCGTCATTAACAGCCTCTGAACGTTACAATTAACTGTCAGTTTTGCGTCGGATTCGAAAATCTAGACTCACAGGAGAACGACCATAAGGTGCCCGAGGCAGCAATAGACCCTTGGAGCCAGGTCGGCCGGAGGACGATGTATTGAATCGCGACGCAATTTGTGTGTTCCATCGTCATTAACAGGCTCTGAACGTTACAATTAACTGTCAGTTTTGCGTCGGATTCGAAAATCTAGACTCACAGGAGATCGACCATAAGGTGCCCGAGGCAGCAATAGACCCTTGGAGACAGGTCGGCCGGAGGACGATGTATTGAATCGCGACGGGATTTGTGTGTTCCATCGTCATTAACAGGCTCTGAACGTTACAATTAACTGTCAGTTTTGCGTCGGATTCGAAAATCTAGACTCACAGGAGATCGACCATAAGGTGCCCGAGGCAGCAATAGACTCTTAAAGACAGGTCGGCCGGAGGACGATGTATTGAATCGCGACGCAATTTGTGAGTTCCATCGTCATTAACAGGCTCTGAACCTTACAATTAACTGTCAGTTTTGCGTCGGATTCGAAGATCTAGACTCACAAGAGAACGACCATAAGGTGCCCGAGGCAGCACTAGACCCTTGGAGACAAATCGGCTGGAGGACGATGTATTGAATCGCGACGCGATTTGTGTGTTCCATCGTCATTAACAGGCTCTGAAAGTTACAATTAACTGTCAGTTTTGCGTCGGATTCGAAAATCTAGACTCACAGGAGAACGACCATAAGGTGCCCGAGGCAGCAATAGACCCTTGGAGACAGGTCGGCCGGAGGACGATGTATTGAATCGCGACGCAATTTGTGTGTTCCATCGTCATTAACAGGCTCTGAACCTTGCAATTAACTGTCAGTTTTGCGTCGGATTCGAAAATCTAGACTCACAGGAGATCGACCATAAGGTGCCCGAGGCAGCAATAGACCCTTGGAGACAGGTCGGCCGGAGGACGATGTATTGAATCGCGACGCGATATGTGTGTTCCATCGTCATTAACAGGCTCTGAACGTTACAATTAACTGTCAGTTTTGCGTCGGATTCGAAAATCTATACTCACAGGAGATCGACCATAAGGTGCCCGAGGTAGCACTAGACCCTTGGAGTCAAATCGGCTGGAGGACGATGTATTGAATCGCGACGCAATTTGTATGTTCCATCGTCATGAACAGGCTCTGAACGTTACAATTAACTGTCAGTTTTGCGTCGGATTCGAAAATCTAGACTCACAGGAGAACGACCATAAGGTGCCCGAGGCAGCAATAGACCCTTGGAGACAGGTCGGCCGGAGGACGATGTATTGAATCGCGACGCAATTTGTGTGTTCCATCGTCATTAACAGGCTCTGAACCTTACAATTAACTGTCAGTTTTGCGTCGGATTCGAAAATCTAGACTCACAGGAGATTGACCATAAGGTGCCCGAGGCAGCAATAGACCCTTGGAGACAGGTCGGCCGGAGGACGATGTATTGAATCGCGACGCAATTTGTGTGTTCCATTGTCATTAAGAGGCTCTGAACCTTACTATTAACCGCCAGTTTTGCGTCGCATTCGAAAATCTAGACTCACAGGAGAACGACAATAAGGTGCCCGAGGCAGCACTAGACCCTTCGAGACAAGTCGGCTGGAGGACGATGTATTGAATCGCGACGCGATTTGTGTGTTCCATTGTCATTTACAGGCTCTGAACGTTACAATTAACTGTCAGGATTGCGTCGGATTCGAAAATCTAGACTCACAGTAGATCGACCATAAGGTGCCCGAGGCAGCAATAGACCCTTGGAGACAGGTCGGCCGGAGGACGATGTATTGAATCGCGACGCAATTTGTGTGTTCCATTGTCATTAAGAGGCTCTGAACCTTACAATTAACTGTCAGTTTTGCGTCGGATTCGAAAATCTAGACTCACAGAGGAACGACCATAAGGTGCCCGAGGCAGCACTAGACGCTTGGAGACAAATCGGCTGGAGGACGATGTATTGAATCGCGACGCGATTTGTGTGTTCCATCGTCATTAACAGCCTCTGAACGTTACAATTAACTGTCAGTTTTGCGTCGGATTCGAAAATCTAGACTCACAGGAGAACGACCATAAGGTGCCCGAGGCAGCAATAGACCCTTGGAGCCAGGTCGGCCGGAGGACGATGTATTGAATCGCGACGCAATTTGTGTGTTCCATCGTCATTAACAGGCTCTGAACCTTACAATTAACTGTCAGTTTTGCGTCGGATTCGAAAATCTAGACTCACAGGAGATCGACCATAAGGTGCCCGAGGCAGCAATAGACCCTTGGAGACAGGTCGGCCGGAGGACGATGTATTGAATCGCGACGGGATTTGTGTGTTCCATCGTCATTAACAGGCTCTGAACGTTACAATTAACTGTCAGTTTTGCGTCGGATTCGAAAATCTAGACTCACAGGAGATCGACCATAAGGTGCCCGAGGCAGCAATAGACTCTTGAAGACAGGTCGGCCGGAGGACGATGTATTGAATCGCGACGCAATTTGTGAGTTCCATCGTCATTAACAGGCGCTGAACCTTACAATTAACTGTCAGTTTTGCGTCGGATTCGAAAATCTAGACTCACAAGAGAACGACCATAAGGTGCCCGAGGCAGCACTAGACCCTTGGAGACAAATCGGCTGGAGGACGATGTATTGAATCGCGACGCGATTTGTGTGTTCCATCGTCATTAACAGGCTCTGAAAGTTACAATTAACTGTCAGTTTTGCGTCGGATTCGAAAATCTAGACTCACAGGAGAACGACCATAAGGTGCCCGAGGCAGCAATAGACCCTTGGAGACAGGTCGGCCGGAGGACGATGTATTGAATCGCGACGCAATTTGTGTGTTCCATCGTCATTAACAGGCTCTGAACCTTGCAATTAACTGTCAGTTTTGCGTCGGATTCGAAAATCTAGACTCACAGGAGATCGACCATAAGGTGCCCGAGGCAGCAATAGACCCTTGGAGACAGGTCGGCCGGAGGACAATGTATTGAATCGCGACGGGATTTGTGTGTTCCATCGTCATTAACAGGCTCTGAACGTTACAATAAACTGTCAGTTTTGCGTCGGATTCGGAAATCTAGACTCACAGGAGATCGACCATAAGGTGCCGGAGGCAGCAATAGACTCTTGGAGACAGGTCGGGCGGAGGACGATGTATTGAATCGCGACGCAATTTGTGTGTTCCATCGTCATTAACAGGCTCTGAACCTTACAATTAACTTTCAGTTTTGCGTCGGATTCGAAAATCTAGACTCACAAGAGAACGACCATAAGGTGCCCGAGGCAGCACTAGACCCTTGGAGACAAGTCGGCTGGAGGACGATGTATTGAATCGCGACGCGATTTGTGTGTTCCATCGTAATTAACAGGCTCTGAACGTTACAATCAACTGTCAGTTTTGCGTCGGATTCGATAATCTAGACTCACAGAAGAACGACCATAAGGTGCCCGAGGCAGCAATAGACCCTTGGAGACAGGTCGGCCGGAGGACGATGTATTGAATCGCGACGCAATTTGTGTGTTCCATCGTCATTAACAGGCTCTGAACGTTACAATTAACTGTCAGTTTTGCGTCGGATTCGTAAATCTAGACTCACAGGAGAACGACCATAAGGTGCCCGAGGCAGCACTAGACCCTTCGAGACAGGTCGGCTGGAGGACGATGTATTGAATCGCGACGCGATTTGTGTGTTCCATTGTCATTTACAGGCTCTGAACGTTACAATTAACTGTCAGGATTGCGTCGGATTCGAAAATCTAGACTCACAGTAGATCGACCATAAGGTGCCCGAGGCAGCAATAGACCCTTGGAGACAGGTCGGCCGGAGGACGATGTATTGAATCGCGACGCAATTTGTGTGTTCCATTGTCATTAAGAGGCTCTGAACCTTACAATTAACTGACAGTTTTGCGTCGGATTCGAAAATCTAGACTCACAGAGGAACGACCATAAGGTGCCCGAGGCAGCACTAGACGCTTGGAGACAAATCGGCTGGAGGACGATGTATTGAATCGCGACGCGATTTGTGTGTTCCATCGTCATTAACAGCCTCTGAACGTTACAATTAACTGTCAGTTTTGCGTCGGATTCGAAAATCTAGACTCACAGGAGAACGACCATAAGGTGCCCGAGGCAGCAATAGACCCTTGGAGCCAGGTCGGCCGGAGGACGATGTATTGAATCGCGACGCAATTTGTGTGTTCCATCGTCATTAACAGGCTCTGAACCTTACAATTAACTGTCAGTTTTGCGTCGGATTCGAAAATCTAGACTCACAGGAGATCGACCATAAGGTGCCCGAGGCAGCAATAGACCCTTGGAGACAGGTCGGCCGGAGGACGATGTATTGAATCGCGACGGGATTTGTGTGTTCCATCGTCATTAACAGGCTCTGAACGTTAGAATTAACTGTCAGTTTTGCGTCGGATTCGAAAATCTAGACTCACAGGAGATCGACCATAAGGTGCCCGAGGCAGCAATAGACTCTTGAAGACAGGTCGGCCGGAGGACGATGTATTGAATCGCGACGCAATTTGTGAGTTCCATCGTCATTAACAGGTTCTGAACCTTACAATTAACTGTCAGTTTTGCGTCGGATTCGAAAATCTAGACTCACAAGAGAACGACCATAAGGTGCCCGAGGCAGCACTAGACCCTTGGAGACAAATCGGCTGGAGGACGATGTATTGAATCGCGACGCGATTTGCGTGTTCCATCGTCATTAACAGGCTCTGAAAGTTACAATTAACTGTCAGTTTTGCGTCGGATTCGAAAATCTAGACTCACAGGAGAACGACCATAAGGTGCCCGAGGCAGCAATAGACCCTTGGAGACAGGTCGGCCGGAGGACGATGTATTGAATCGCGACGCAATTTGTGTGTTCCATCGTCATTAACAGGCTCTGAACCTTGCAATTAACTGTCAGTTTTGCGTCGGATTCGAAAATCTAGACTCACAGGAGATCGACCATAAGGTGCCCGAGGCAGCAATAGACCCTTGGAGACAGGTCGGCCGGAGGACGATGTATTGAATCGCGACGCGATATGTGTGTTCCATCGTCATTAACAGGCTCTGAACGTTACAATTAACTGTCAGTTTTGCGTCGGATTCGAAAATCTATACTCACAGGAGATCGACCATAAGGTGCCCGAGGCAGCAATAGACCCTTGGAGACAGGTCGGCCGGAGGACGATGTATTGAATCGCGACGGGATTTGTGTGTTCCATCGTCATTAACAGGCTTTGAACGTTACAATTAACTGTCAGTTTTGCGTCGGATTCGAAAATCTAGACTCACAGGAGATCGACCATAAGGTGCCCGAGGCAGCAATAGACCCTTGGAGACAGGTCGGCCGGAGGACGATGTATTGAATCGCGACGCAATTTGTGTGTTCCATTGTCATTAAGAGGCTCTAAACGTTACAATTAACTGTCAGTTTTGCGTCGGATTCGAAAATCTAGACTCACAGAGGAACGACCATAAGGTGCCCGAGGCAGCACTAGACCCTTGGAGACAAATCGGCTGGAGGACGATGTATTGAATCGCGACGCGATTTGTGTGTTCGATCGTCATTAACAGGCTCTGAACGTTACAATTATCTGTCAGTTTTGCGTCGGATTCGAAAATCTAGACTCACAGGAGATCTACCATAAGGTGCCCGAGGCAGCAATAGACTCTTGGAGACAGCTCGGGCGGAGGACGATGTATTGAATCGCGACGCAATTTGTGTTTTCCATCGTCATTAACAGGCTCTGAACGTTACAATTAACTGTCAGTTTTGCGTCGGATTCGAAAATCTATACTCACAGGAGATCGACCATAAGGTGCCCGAGGCAGGAATAGACCCTTGGAGACAGGTCGGCCGGAGGACGATGTATTGAATCGCGACGGGATTTGTGTGTTCCATCGTCATTAACAGGCTCTGAACCTTGCAATTAACTGTCAGTTTTGCGTCGGATTCGAAAATCTAGACTCACAGGAGATCGACCATAAGGTGCCCGAGGCAGCAATAGACCCTTGGAGACAGGTCGGCCGGAGGACAATGTATTGAATCGCGACGGGATTTGTGTGTTCCATCGTCATTAACAGGCTCTGAACGTTACAATAAACTGTCAGTTTTGCGTCGGATTCGGAAATCTAGACTCACAGGAGATCGACCATAAGGTGCCGGAGGCAGCAATAGACTCTTGGAGACAGGTCGGGCGGAGGACGATGTATTGAATCGCGACGCAATTTGTGTGTTCCATCGTCATTAACAGGCTCTGAACCTTACAATTAACTGTCAGTTTTGCGTCGGATTCGAAAATCTAGACTCACAAGAGAACGACCATAAGGTGCCCGAGGCAGCACTAGACCCTTGGAGACAAGTCGGCTGGAGGACGATGTATTGAATCGCGACGCGATTTGTGTGTTCCATCGTAATTAACAGGCTCTGAACGTTACAATCAACCGTCAGTTTTGCGTCGGATTCGATAATCTAGACTCACAGAAGAACGACCATAAGGTGCCCGAGGCAGCAATAGACCCTTGGAGACAGGTCGGCCGGAGGACGATGTATTGAATCGCGACGCAATTTGTGTGTTCCATCGTCATTAACAGGCTCTGAACGTTACAATTAACTGTCAGTTTTGCGTCGGATTCGTAAATCTAGACTCACAGGAGAACGACCATAAGGTGCCCGAGGCAGCACTAGACCCTTCGAGACAGGTCGGCTGGAGGACGATGTATTGAATCGCGACGCGATTTGTGTGTTCCATTGTCATCTACAGGCTCTGAACGTTACAATTAACTGTCAGGATTGCGTCGGATTCGAAAATCTAGACTCACAGTAGATCGACCATAAGGTGCCCGAGGCAGCAATAGACCCTTGGAGACAGGTCGGCCGGAGGACGATGTATTGAATCGCGACGCAATTTGTGTGTTCCATTGTCATTAAGAGGCTCTGAACCTTACAATTAACTGTCAGTTTTGCGTCGGATTCGAAAATCTAGACTCACAGAGGAACGACCATAAGGTGCCCGAGGCAGCACTAGACGCTTGGAGACAAATCGGCTGGAGGACGATGTATTGAATCGCGACGCGATTTGTGTGTTCCATCGTCATTAACAGCCTCTGAACGTTACAATTAACTGTCAGTTTTGCGTCGGATTCGAAAATCTAGACTCACAGGAGAACGACCATAAGGTGCCCGAGGCAGCAATAGACCCTTGGAGCCAGGTCGGCCGGAGGACGATGTATTGAATCGCGACGCAATTTGTGTGTTCCATCGTCATTAACAGGCTCTGAACCTTACAATTAACTGTCAGTTTTGCGTCGGATTCGAAAATCTAGACTCACAGGAGATCGACCATAAGGTGCCCGAGGCAGCAATAGACCCTTGGAGACAGGTCGGCCGGAGGACGATGTATTGAATCGCGACGGGATTTGTGTGTTCCATCGTCATTAACAGGCTCTGAACGTTAGAATTAACTGTCAGTTTTGCGTCGGATTCGAAAATCTAGACTCACAGGAGATCGACCATAAGGTGCCCGAGGCAGCAATAGACTCTTGAAGACAGGTCGGCCGGAGGACGATGTATTGAATCGCGACGCAATTTGTGAGTTCCATCGTCATTAACAGGTTCTGAACCTTACAATTAACTGTCAGTTTTGCGTCGGATTCGAAAATCTAGACTCACAAGAGAACGACCATAAAGTGCCCGAGGCAGCACTAGACCCTTGGAGACAAATCGGCTGGAGGACGATGTATTGAATCGCGACGCGATTTGCGTGTTCCATCGTCATTAACAGGCTCTGAAAGTTACAATTAACTGTCAGTTTTGCGTCGGATTCGAAAATCTAGACTCACAGGAGAACGACCATAAGGTGCCCGAGGCAGCAATAGACCCTTGGAGACAGGTCGGCCGGAGGACGATGTATTGAATCGCGACGCAATTTGTGTGTTCCATCGTCATTAACAGGCTCTGAACCTTGCAATTAACTGTCAGTTTTGCGTCGGATTCGAAAATCTAGACTCACAGGAGATCGACCATAAGGTGCCCGAGGCAGCAATAGACCCTTGGAGACAGGTCGGCCGGAGGACGATGTATTGAATCGCGACGCGATATGTGTGTTCCATCGTCATTAACAGGCTCTGAACGTTACAATTAACTGTCAGTTTTGCGTCGGATTCGAAAATCTATACTCACAGGAGATCGACCATAAGGTGCCCGAGGCAGCAATAGACCCTTGGAGACAGGTCGGCCGGAGGACGATGTATTGAATCGCGACGGGATTTGTGTGTTCCATCGTCATTAACAGGCTTTGAACGTTACAATTAACTGTCAGTTTTGCGTCGGATTCGAAAATCTAGACTCACAGGAGATCGACCATAAGGTGCCCGAGGCAGCAATAGACCCTTGGAGACAGGTCGGCCGGAGGACGATGTATTGAATCGCGACGCAATTTGTGTGTTCCATTGTCATTAAGAGGCTCTAAACGTTACAATTAACTGTCAGTTTTGCGTCGGATTCGAAAATCTAGACTCACAGAGGAACGACCATAAGGTGCCCGAGGCAGCACTAGACCCTTGGAGACAAATCGGCTGGAGGACGATGTATTGAATCGCGACGCGATTTGTGTGTTCGATCGTCATTAACAGGCTCTGAACGTTACAATTATCTGTCAGTTTTGCGTCGGATTCGAAAATCTAGACTCACAGGAGATCTACCATAAGGTGCCCGAGGCAGCAATAGACTCTTGGAGACAGCTCGGGCGGAGGACGATGTATTGAATCGCGACGCAATTTGTGTTTTCCATCGTCATTAACAGGCTCTGAACGTTACAATTAACTGTCAGTTTTGCGTCGGATTCGAAAATCTATACTCACAGGAGATCGACCATAAGGTGCCCGAGGCAGGAATAGACCCTTGGAGACAGGACGGCCGGAGGACGATGTATTGAATCGCGACGGGATTTGTGTGTTCCATCGTCATTAACAGGCTCTGAACGTTACAATTAACTGTCAGTTTTGCGTCGGATTCGAAAATCTAGACTCACAGGAGATCGACCATAAGGTGCCCGAGGCAGCAATAGACCCTTGGAGACAGGTCGGCCGGAGGACGATGTTTTGAATCGCGACGCAATTTGTGTGTTCCATCGTCATTAACAGGCTTTGAACGTTACAATTAACTGTCAGTTTTGCGTCGGATTCGAAAATCTAGACTCACAGGAGATCGACCATAAGGTGCCCGAGGCAGCAATAGACCCTTGGAGACAGGTCGGCCGGAGGACGATGTATTGAATCGCGACGCAATTTGTGTGTTCCATTGTCATTAAGAGGCTCTAAACGTTACAATTAACTGTCAGTTTTGCGTCGGATTCGAAAATCTAGACTCACAGAGGAACGACCATAAGGTGCCCGAGGCAGCACTAGACCCTTGGAGACAAATCGGCTGGAGGACGATGTATTGAATCGCGACGCGATTTGTGTGTTCGATCGTCATTAACAGGCTCTGAACGTTACAATTATCTGTCAGTTTTGCGTCGGATTCGAAAATCTAGACTCACAGGAGATCTACCATAAGGTGCCCGAGGCAGCAATAGACTCTTGGAGACAGCTCGGGCGGAGGACGATGTATTGAATCGCGACGCAATTTGTGTTTTCCATCGTCATTAACAGGCTCTGAACGTTACAATTAACTGTCAGTTTTGCGTCGGATTCGAAAATCTATACTCACAGGAGATCGACCATAAGGTGCCCGAGGCAGGAATAGACCCTTGGAGACAGGTCGGCCGGAGGACGATGTATTGAATCGCGACGGGATTTGTGTGTTCCATCGTCATTAACAGGCTCTGAACCTTGCAATTAACTGTCAGTTTTGCGTCGGATTCGAAAATCTAGACTCACAGGAGATCGACCATAAGGTGCCCGAGGCAGCAATAGACCCTTGGAGACAGGTCGGCCGGAGGACAATGTATTGAATCGCGACGGGATCTGTGTGTTCCATCGTCATTAACAGGCTCTGAACGTTACAATAAACTGTCAGTTTTGCGTCGGATTCGGAAATCTAGACTCACAGGAGATCGACCATAAGGTACCGGAGGCAGCAATAGACTCTTGGAGACAGGTCGGGCGGAGGACGATGTATTGAATCGCGACGCAATTTGTGTGTTCCATCGTCATTAACAGGCTCTGAACCTTACAATTAACTGTCAGTTTTGCGTCGGATTCGAAAATCTAGACTCACAAGAGAACGACCATAAGGTGCCCGAGGCAGCACTAGACCCTTGGAGACAAGTCGGCTGGAGGACGATGTATTGAATCGCGACGCGATTTGTGTGTTCCATCGTAATTAACAGGCTCTGAACGTTACAATCAACCGTCAGTTTTGCGTCGGATTCGATAATCTAGACTCACAGAAGAACGACCATAAGGTGCCCGAGGCAGCAATAGACCCTTGGAGACAGGTCGGCCGGAGGACGATGTATTGAATCGCGACGCAATTTGTGTGTTCCATCGTCATTAACAGGCTCTGAACGTTACAATTAACTGTCAGTTTTGCGTCGGATTCGTAAATCTAGACTCACAGGAGAACGACCATAAGGTGCCCGAGGCAGCACTAGACCCTTCGAGACAGGTCGGCTGGAGGACGATGTATTGAATCGCGACGCGATTTGTGTGTTCCATTGTCATCTACAGGCTCTGAACGTTACAATTAACTGTCAGGATTGCGTCGGATTCGAAAATCTAGACTCACAGTAGATCGACCATAAGGTGCCCGAGGCAGCAATAGACCCTTGGAGACAGGTCGGCCGGAGGACGATGTATTGAATCGCGACGCAATTTGTGTGTTCCATTGTCATTAAGAGGCTCTGAACCTTACAATTAACTGTCAGTTTTGCGTCGGATTCGAAAATCTAGACTCACAGAGGAACGACCATAAGGTGCCCGAGGCAGCACTAGACGCTTGGAGACAAATCGGCTGGAGGACGATGTATTGAATCGCGACGCGATTTGTGTGTTCCATCGTCATTAACAGCCTCTGAACGTTACAATTAACTGTCAGTTTTGCGTCGGATTCGAAAATCTAGACTCACAGGAGAACGACCATAAGGTGCCCGAGGCAGCAATAGACCCTTGGAGCCAGGTCGGCCGGAGGACGATGTATTGAATCGCGACGCAATTTGTGTGTTCCATCGTCATTAACAGGCTCTGAACCTTACAATTAACTGTCAGTTTTGCGTCGGATTCGAAAATCTAGACTCACAGGAGATCGACCATAAGGTGCCCGAGGCAGCAATAGACCCTTGGAGACAGGTCGGCCGGAGGACGTTGTATTGAATCGCGACGGGATTTGTGTGTTCCATCGTCATTAACAGGCTCTGAACGTTAGAATTAACTGTCAGTTTTGCGTCGGATTCGAAAATCTAGACTCACAGGAGATCGACCATAAGGTGCCCGAGGCAGCAATAGACTCTTGAAGACAGGTCGGCCGGAGGACGATGTATTGAATCGCGACGCAATTTGTGAGTTCCATCGTCATTAACAGGTTCTGAACCTTACAATTAACTGTCAGTTTTGCGTCGGATTCGAAAATCTAGACTCACAAGAGAACGACCATAAGGTGCCCGAGGCAGCACTAGACCCTTGGAGACAAATCGGCTGGAGGACGATGTATTGAATCGCGACGCGATTTGCGTGTTCCATCGTCATTAACAGGCTCTGAAAGTTACAATTAACTGTCAGTTTTGCGTCGGATTCGAAAATCTAGACTCACAGGAGAACGACCATAAGGTGCCCGAGGCAGCAATAGACCCTTGGAGACAGGTCGGCCGGAGGACGATGTATTGAATCGCGACGCAATTTGTGTGTTCCATCGTCATTAACAGGCTCTGAACCTTGCAATTAACTGTCAGTTTTGCGTCGGATTCGAAAATCTAGACTCACAGGAGATCGACCATAAGGTGCCCGAGGCAGCAATAGACCCTTGGAGACAGGTCGGCCGGAGGACGATGTATTGAATCGCGACGCGATATGTGTGTTCCATCGTCATTAACAGGCTCTGAACGTTACAATTAACTGTCAGTTTTGCGTCGGATTCGAAAATCTATACTCACAGGAGATCGACCATAAGGTGCCCGAGGCAGCAATAGACCCTTGGAGACAGGTCGGCCGGAGGACGATGTATTGAATCGCGACGGGATTTGTGTGTTCCATCGTCATTAACAGGCTTTGAACGTTACAATTAACTGTCAGTTTTGCGTCGGATTCGAAAATCTAGACTCACAGGAGATCGACCATAAGGTGCCCGAGGCAGCAATAGACCCTTGGAGACAGGTCGGCCGGAGGACGATGTATTGAATCGCGACGCAATTTGTGTGTTCCATTGTCATTAAGAGGCTCTAAACGTTACAATTAACTGTCAGTTTTGCGTCGGATTCGAAAATCTAGACTCACAGAGGAACGACCATAAGGTGCCCGAGGTAGCACTAGACCCTTGGAGACAAATCGGCTGGAGGACGATGTATTGAATCGCGACGCGATTTGTGTGTTCGATCGTCATTAACAGGCTCTGAACGTTACAATTATCTGTCAGTTTTGCGTCGGATTCGAAAATCTAGACTCACAGGAGATCTACCATAAGGTGCCCGAGGCAGCAATAGACTCTTGGAGACAGCTCGGGCGGAGGACGATGTATTGAATCGCGACGCAATTTGTGTTTTCCATCGTCATTAACAGGCTCTGAACGTTACAATTAACTGTCAGTTTTGCGTCGGATTCGAAAATCTATACTCACAGGAGATCGACCATAAGGTGCCCGAGGCAGGAATAGACCCTTGGAGACAGGACGGCCGGAGGACGATGTATTGAATCGCGACGGGATTTGTGTGTTCCATCGTCATTAACAGGCTCTGAACGTTACAATTAACTGTCAGTTTTGCGTCGGATTCGAAAATCTAGACTCACAGGAGATCGACCATAAGGTGCCCGAGGCAGCAATAGACCCATGGAGACAGGTCGGCCGGAGGACGATGTTTTGAATCGCGACGCAATTTGTGTGTTCCATCGTCATTAACAGGCTCTGAACGTTACAATTAACTATCAGTTTTGCGTCGGATTCGAAAATCTAGACTCACAGGAGAACTACCATAAGGTGCCCAAGGCAGCAATAGACCCTTGGAGACAGGTCGGCCGGAGGACGATGTATTGAATCGCGACGCAATTTGTGTGTTCCATTGTCATTAAGAGGCTCTGAACCTTACTATTAACTGCCAGTTTTGCGTCGCATTCGAAAATCTAGACTCACAGGAGAACGACAATAAGGTGCCCGAGGCAGCCCTAGACCCTTGGAGACAAGTCGGCTGGAGGACGATGTATTGAATCGCGACGCGATTTGTGTGTTCCATTGTCATTTACAGGCTCTGAACGTTACAATTAACTGTCAGGTTTGCGTCGGATTCGAAAATCTAGACTCACAGGAGATCGACCATAAGGTGCCCGAGGCAGCAATAGACCCTTGGAGACAGGTCGGCCGGAGGACGATGTATTGAATCGCGACGCAATTTGTGTGTTCCATTATCATTAAGAGGTTCTGAACCTTACAATTGACTGTCAGTTTAGCGTCGGATTTGAAAATCTAGACTCACAGAGGAACGACCATAAGGTGCCCGAGGCAGCACTAGACCCTTGGAGTCAAATCGGCTGGAGGACGATGTATTGAATCGCGACGCAATTTGTGTGTTCCATCGTCATGAACAGGCTCTGAACGTTACAATTAACTGTCAGTTTTGCGTCGGATTCGAAAATCTAGACTCACAGGAGAACGACCATAAGGTGCCCGAGGCAGCAATAGACCCTTGGAGACAGGTCGGCCGGAGGACGATGTATTGAATCGCGACGCGATATGTGTGTTCCATCGTCATTAACAGGCTCTGAACGTTACAATTAACTGTCAGTTTTGCGTCGGATTCGAAAATCTATACTCACAGGAGATCGACCATAAGGTGCCCGAGGCAGCAATAGACCCTTGGAGACAGGTCGGCCGGAGGACGATGTATTGAATCGCGACGGGATTTGTGTGTTCCATCGTCATTAACAGGCTTTGAACGTTACAATTAACTGTCAGTTTTGCGTCGGATTCGAAAATCTAGACTCACAGGAGATCGGCCATAAGGTGCCCGAGGCAGCAATAGACCCTTGGAGACAGGTCGGCCGGAGGACGATGTATTGAATCGCGACGGGATTTGTGTGTTCCATCGTCATTAACAGGCTCTGAACGTTACAATTAACTATCAGTTTTGCGTCGGATTCGAAAATCTAGACTCACAGGAGATCGACCATAAGGTGCCCGAGGCAGCAATAGACCCTTGGAGACAGGTCGGCCGGAGGACGATGTATTGAATCGCGACGCAATATGTGTGTTCCATTGTCATTAAGAGGCTCTAAACGTTACAATTAACTGTCAGTTTTGCGTCGGATTCGAAAATCTAGACTCACAGAGGAACGACCATAAGGTGCCCGAGGCAGCACTAGACCCTTGGAGACAAATCGGCTGGAGGTCGATGATTGAATCGCGACGCGATTTGTGTGTTCGATCGTCATTAACAGGCTCTGAACGTTACAATTAACTGTCAGTTTTGCGTCGGATTCGAAAATCTAGACTCACAGGAGATCTACCATAAGGTGCCCGAGGCAGCAATAGACTCTTGGAGACAGCTCGGGCGGAGGACGATGTATTGAATCGCGACGCAATTTGTGTTTTCCATCGTCATTAACAGGCTCTGAACGTTACAATTAACTGTCAGTTTTGCGTCGGATTCGAAAATCTAGACACAGGAGATCGACCATAAGGTGCCCGAGGCAGCAATAGACCCTTGGAGACAGGTCGGCCGGAGGACGATGTATTGAATCGCGACGCAATTTGTGTGTTCCATTGTCATTAAGAGGCTCTGAACCTTACGATTAACTGCCAGTTTTGCGTCGCATTCGAAAATCTAGACTCACAGGAGAACGACAAAAAGGTGCCCGAGGCAGCACTAGACCCTTGGAGACAAGTCGGCTGGAGGACGATGTATTGAATCGCGACGCGATTTGTGTGTTCCATTGTCATTTACAGGCTCTGAACGTTACAATTAACTGTCAGGTTTGCGTCGGATTCGAAAATCTAGACTCACAGGAGATCGACCATAAGGTGCCCGAGGCAGCAATACACCCTTGGAGACAGGTCGGCCGGAGGACGATGTATTGAATCGCGACGCAATTTGTGTGTTCCATCGTCATTAACAGGCTCTGAACGTTACAGTTAACTATCAGTTTTGCGTCGGATTCGAAAATCTAGACTCACAGGAGAACGACCATAAGGTGCCCAAGGCAGCAATAGACCCTTGGAGACAGGTCGGCCGGAGGACGATGTATTGAATCGCGACGCAATTTGTGTGTTCCATTGTCATTAAGAGGCTCTGAACCTTACGATTAACTGCCAGTTTTGCGTCGCATTCGAAAATCTAGACTCACAGGAGAACGACAAAAAGGTGCCCGAGGCAGCACTAGACCCTTGGAGACAAGTCGGCTGGAGGACGATGTATTGAATCGCGACGCGATTTGTGTGTTCCATTGTCATTTACAGGCTCTGAACGTTACAATTAACTGTCAGGTTTGCGTCGGATTCGAAAATCTAGACTCACAGGAGATCGACCATAAGGTGCCCGAGGCAGCAATAGACCCTTGGAGACAGGTCGGCCGGAGGACGATGTATTGAATCGCGACGCAATTTGTGTGTTCCATTATCATTAAGAGGTTCTGAACCTTACAATTAACTGTCAGTTTAGCGTCGGATTTGAAAATCTAGACTCACAGAGGAACGACCATAAGGTGCCCGAGGCAGCACTAGACCCTTGGAGTCAAATCGGCTGGAGGACGATGTATTGAATCGCGACGCTATTTGTGTGTTCCATCGTCATGAACATGCTCTGAACGTTACAATTAACTGTCAGTTTTGCGTCGGATTCGAAAATCTAGACTCACAGGAGAACGACCATAAGGTGCCCGAGGCAGCAATAGACCCTTGGAGACAGGTCGGCCGGAGGACGATGTATTGAATCGCGACGCAATTTGTGTGTTCCATTGTCATTAAGAGGCTCTGAACCTTACAATTAACTGTCAGTTTTGCGTCGGATTCGAAAATCTAGACTCACAGAGGAACGACCATAAGGTGCCCGAGGCAGCACTAGACGCTTGGAGACAAATCGGCTGGAGGACGATGTATTGAATCGCGACGCGATTTGTGTGTTCCATCGTCATTAACAGCCTCTGAACGTTACAATTAACTGTCAGTTTTGCGTCGGATTCGAAAATCTAGACTCACAGGAGAACGACCATAAGGTGCCCGAGGCAGCAATAGACCCTTGGAGCCAGGTCGGCCGGAGGACGATGTATTGAATCGCGACGCAATTTGTGTGTTCCATCGTCATTAACAGGCTCTGAACCTTACAATTAACTGTCAGTTTTGCGTCGGATTCGAAAATCTAGACTCACAGGAGATCGACCATAAG
Source organism: Schistocerca nitens (assembly GCF_023898315.1). Taxonomy (NCBI): domain Eukaryota; kingdom Metazoa; phylum Arthropoda; class Insecta; order Orthoptera; family Acrididae; genus Schistocerca; species Schistocerca nitens. Next base: position 1,195,604,173 of record NC_064615.1, on the reverse strand, counting down.
GTGCCCGAGGCAGCAATAGACCCTTGGAGACAGGTCGGCCGGAGGACGATGTATTGAATCGCGACGCAATTTGTGTGTTCCATTGTCATTAAGAGGCTCTGAACCTTACAATTAACTGTCAGTTTTGCGTCGGATTCGAAAATCTAGACTCACAGAGGAACGACCATAAGGTGCCCGAGGCAGCACTAGACGCTTGGAGACAAATCGGCTGGAGGACGATGTATTGAATCGCGACGCGATTTGTGTGTTCCATCGTCATTAACAGCCTCTGAACGTTACAATTAACTGTCAGTTTTGCGTCGGATTCCAAAATCTAGACACACAGGAGAACGACAATAAGGTGCCCGAGGCAGCAATAGACCCTTGGAGCCAGGTCGGCCGGAGGACGATGTATTGAATCGCGACGCAATTTGTGTGTTCCATCGTCATTAACAGGCTCTGAACCTTACAATTAACTGTCAGTTTTGCGTCGGATTCGAAAATCTAGACTCACAGGAGATCGACCATAAGGTGCCCGAGGCAGCAATAGACCCTTGGAGACAGGTCGGCCGGAGGACGATGTATTGAATCGCGACGGGATTTGTGTGTTCCATCGTCATTAACAGGCTCTGAACGTTACAATTAACTGTCAGTTTTGCGTCGGATTCGAAAATCTATACTCACAGGAGATCGACCATAAGGTGCCCGAGGCAGCAATAGACCCTTGGAGACAGGTCGGCCGGAGGACGATGTATTGAATCGCGACGGGATTTGTGTGTTCCATCGTCATTAACAGGCTTTGAACGTTACAATTAACTGTCAGTTTTGCGTCGGATTCGAAAATCTAGACTCACAGGAGATCGACCATAAGGTGCCCGAGGCAGCAATAGACCCTTGGAGACAGGTCGGCCGGAGGACGATGTATTGAATCGCGACGCAATTTGTGTGTTCCATTGTCATTAAGAGGCTCTAAACGTTACAATTAACTGTCAGTTTTGCGTCGGATTCGAAAATCTAGACTCACAGAGGAACGACCATAAGGTGCCCGAGGCAGCACTAGACCCTTGGAGACAAATCGGCTGGAGGACGATGTATTGAATCGCGACGCGATTTGTGTGTTCGATCGTCATTAACAGGCTCTGAACGTTACAATTATCTGTCAGTTTTGCGTCGGATTCGAAAATCTAGACTCACAGGAGATCTACCATAAGGTGCCCGAGGCAGCAATAGACTCTTGGAGACAGCTCGGGCGGAGGACGATGTATTGAATCGCGACGCAATTTGTGTTTTCCATCGTCATTAACAGGCTCTGAACGTTACAATTAACTGTCAGTTTTGCGTCGGATTCGAAAATCTATACTCACAGGAGATCGACCATAAGGTGCCCGAGGCAGGAATAGACCCTTGGAGACAGGTCGGCCGGAGGACGATGTATTGAATCGCGACGGGATTTGTGTGTTCCATCGTCATTAACAGGCTCTGAACGTTACAATTAACTGTCAGTTTTGCGTCGGATTCGAAAATCTAGACTCACAGGAGATCGACCATAAGGTGCCCGAGGCAGCAATAGACCCTTGGAGACAGGTCGGCCGGAGGACGATGTTTTGAATCGCGACGCAATTTGTGTGTTCCATCGTCATTAACAGGCTCTGAACCTTACAATTAACTATCAGTTTTGCGTCGGATTCGAAAATCTAGACTCACAGGAGAACTACCATAAGGTGCCCAAGGCAGCAATAGGCCCTTGGAGACAGGTCGGCCGGAGGACGATGTATTGAATCGCGACGCAATTTGTGTGTTCCATTGTCATTAAGAGGCTCTGAACCTTACTATTAACTGCCAGTTTTGCGTCGCATTCGAAAATCTAGACTCACAGGAGAACGACAATAAGGTGCCCGAGGCAGCCCTAGACCCTTGGAGACAAGTCGGCTGGAGGACGATGTATTGAATCGCGACGCGATTTGTGTGTTCCATTGTCATTTACAGGCTCTGAACGTTACAATTAACTGTCAGGTTTGCGTCGGATTCGAAAATCTAGACTCACAGGAGATCGACCATAAGGTGCCCGAGGCAGCAATAGACCCTTGGAGACAGGTCGGCCGGAGGACGATGTATTGAATCGCGACGCAATTTGTGTGTTCCATTATCATTAAGAGGTTCTGAACCTTACAATTAACTGTCAGTTTAGCGTCGGATTTGAAAATCTAGACTCACAGAGGAACGACCATAAGGTGCCCGAGGCAGCACTAGACCCTTGGAGTCAAATCGGCTGGAGGACGATGTATTGAATCGCGACGCAATTTGTGTCTTCCATCGTCATGAACAGGCTCTGAACGTTACAATTAACTGTCAGTTTTGCGTCGGATTCGAAAATCTAGACTCACAGGAGAACGACCATAAGGTGCCCGAGGCAGCAATAGACCCTTGGAGACAGGTCGGCCGGAGGACGATGTATTGAATCGCGACGCAATTTGTATGTTCCATCGTCATTAACAGGCTCTGAACCTTGCAATTAACTGTCAGTTTTGCGTCGGATTCGAAAATCTAGACTCACAGGAGATCGACCATAAGGTGCCCGAGGCAGCAATAGACCCTTGGAGACAGGTCGGCCGGAGGACGATGTATTGAATCGCGACGCGATATGTGTGTTCCATCGTCATTAACAGGCTCTGAACGTTACAATTAACTGTCAGTTTTGCGTCGGATTCGAAAATCTATACTCACAGGAGATCGACCATAAGGTGCCCGAGGCAGCAATAGACCCTTGGAGACAGGTCGGCCGGAGGACGATGTATTGAATCGCGACGGGATTTGTGTGTTCCATCGTCATTAACAGGCTTTGAACGTTACAATTAACTGTCAGGTTTGCGTCGGATTCGAAAATCTAGACTCACAGGAGATCGGCCATAAGGTGCCCGAGGCAGCAATAGACCCTTGGAGACAGGTCGGCCGGAGGACGATGTATTGAATCGCGACGGGATTTGTGTGTTCCATCGTCATTAACAGGCTCTGAACGTTACAATTAACTATCAGTTTTGCGTCGGATTCGAAAATCTAGACTCACAGGAGATCGACCATAAGGTGCCCGAGGCAGCAATAGACCCTTGGAGACAGGTCGGCCGGAGGACGATGTATTGAATCGCGACGCAATATGTGTGTTCCATTGTCATTAAGAGGCTCTAAACGTTACAATTAACTGTCAGTTTTGCGTCGGATTCGAAAATCTAGACTCACAGAGGAACGACCATAAGGTGCCCGAGGCAGCACTAGACCCTTGGAGACAAATCGGCTGGAGGTCGATGATTGAATCGCGACGCGATTTGTGTGTTCGATCGTCATTAACAGGCTCTGAACGTTACAATTAACTGTCAGTTTTGCGTCGGATTCGAAAATCTAGACTCACAGGAGATCTACCATAAGGTGCCCGAGGCAGCAATAGACTCTTGGAGACAGCTCGGGCGGAGGACGATGTATTGAATCGCGACGCAATTTGTGTTTTCCATCGTCATTAACAGGCTCTGAACGTTACAATTAACTGTCAGTTTTGCGTCGGATTCGAAAATCTAGACTCACAGGAGATCGACCATAAGGTGCCCGAGGCAGCAATAGACCCTTGGAGACAGGTCGGCCGGAGGACGATGTATTGAATCGCGACGGGATTTGTGTGTTCCATCGTCATTAACAGGCTCTGAACGTTACAATTAACTGTCAGTTTTGCGTCGGATTCGAAAATCTAGACTCACAGGAGATCGACCATAAGGTGCCCGAGGCAGCAATACACCCTTGGAGACAGGTCGGCCGGAGGACGATGTATTGAATCGCGACGCAATTTGTGTGTTCCATCGTCATTAACAGGCTCTGAACGTTACAGTTAACTATCAGTTTTGCGTCGGATTCGAAAATCTAGACTCACAGGAGAACGACCATAAGGTGCCCAAGGCAGCAATAGACCCTTGGAGACAGGTCGGCCGGAGGACGATGTATTGAATCGCGACGCAATTTGTGTGTTCCATTGTCATTAAGAGGCTCTGAACCTTACGATTAACTGCCAGTTTTGCGTCGCATTCGAAAATCTAGACTCACAGGAGAACGACAAAAAGGTGCCCGAGGCAGCACTAGACCCTTGGAGACAAGTCGGCTGGAGGACGATGTATTGAATCGCGACGCGATTTGTGTGTTCCATTGTCATTTACAGGCTCTGAACGTTACAATTAACTGTCAGGTTTGCGTCGGATTCGAAAATCTAGACTCACAGGAGATCGACCATAAGGTGCCCGAGGCAGCAATAGACCCTTGGAGACAGGTCGGCCGGAGGACGATGTATTGAATCGCGACGCAATTTGTGTGTTCCATTATCATTAAGAGGTTCTGAACCTTACAATTAACTGTCAGTTTAGCGTCGGATTTGAAAATCTAGACTCACAGAGGAACGACCATAAGGTGCCCGAGGCAGCACTAGACCCTTGGAGTCAAATCGGCTGGAGGACGATGTATTGAATCGCGACGCAATTTGTGTGTTCCATCGTCATGAACATGCTCTGAACGTTACAATTAACTGTCAGTTTTGCGTCGGATTCGAAAATCTAGACTCACAGGAGAACGACCATAAGGTGCCCGAGGCAGCAATAGACCCTTGGAGACAGGTCGGCCGGAGGACGATGTATTGAATCGCGACGCAATTTGTGTGTTCCATTGTCATTAAGAGGCTCTGAACCTTACAATTAACTGTCAGTTTTGCGTCGGATTCGAAAATCTAGACTCACAGAGGAACGACCATAAGGTGCCCGAGGCAGCACTAGACGCTTGGAGACAAATCGGCTGGAGGACGATGTATTGAATCGCGACGCGATTTGTGTGTTCCATCGTCATTAACAGCCTCTGAACGTTACAATTAACTGTCAGTTTTGCGTCGGATTCGAAAATCTAGACTCACAGGAGAACGACCATAAGGTGCCCGAGGCAGCAATAGACCCTTGGAGCCAGGTCGGCCGGAGGACGATGTATTGAATCGCGACGCAATTTGTGTGTTCCATCGTCATTAACAGGCTCTGAACCTTACAATTAACTGTCAGTTTTGCGTCGGATTCGAAAATCTAGACTCACAGGAGATCGACCATAAGGTGCCCGAGGCAGCAATAGACCCTTGGAGACAGGTCGGCCGGAGGACGATGTATTGAATCGCGACGGGATTTGTGTGTTCCATCGTCATTAACAGGCTCTGAACGTTACAATTAACTGTCAGTTTTGCGTCGGATTCGAAAATCTATACTCACAGGAGATCGACCATAAGGTGCCCGAGGCAGCACTAAACCCTTGGAGTCAAATCGGCTGGAGGACGATGTATTGAATCGCGACGCAATTTGTGTGTTCCATCGTCATGAACAGGCTCTGAACCTTACAATTAACTGTCAGTTTTGCGTCGGATTCGAAAATCTAGACTCACAGGAGATCGACCATAAGGTGCCCGAGGCAGCAATAGACCCTTGGAGACAGGTCGGCCGGAGGACGATATATTGAATCGCGACGCAATTTGTGTGTTCCATTGTCATTAAGAGGCTCTGAACCTTACTATTAACCGCCAGTTTTGCGTCGCATTCGAAAATCTAGACTCACAGGAGAACGACAATAAGGTGCCCGAGGCAGCACTAGACCCTTGGAGACAAGTCGGCTGGAGGACGATGTATTGAATCGCGACGCGATTTGTGTGTTCCATTGTCATTTACAGGCTCTGAACGTTACAATTAACTGTCAGGATTGCGTCGGATTCGAAAATCTAGACTCACAGTAGATCGACCATAAGGTGCCCGAGGCAGCAATAGACCCTTGGAGACAGGTCGGCCGGAGGACGATGTATTGAATCGCGACGCAATTTGTGTGTTCCATTGTCATTAAGAGGCTCTGAACCTTACAATTAACTGTCAGTTTTGCGTCGGATTCGAAAATCTAGACTCACAGAGGAACGACCATAAGGTGCCCGAGGCAGCACTAGACGCTTGGAGACAAATCGGCTGGAGGACGATGTATTGAATCGCGACGCGATTTGTGTGTTCCATCGTCATTAACAGCCTCTGAACGTTACAATTAACTGTCAGTTTTGCGTCGGATTCGAAAATCTAGACTCACAGGAGAACGACCATAAGGTGCCCGAGGCAGCAATAGACCCTTGGAGCCAGGTCGGCCGGAGGACGATGTATTGAATCGCGACGCAATTTGTGTGTTCCATCGTCATTAACAGGCTCTGAACCTTACAATTAACTGTCAGTTTTGCGTCGGATTCGAAAATCTAGACTCACAGGAGATCGACCATAAGGTGCCCGAGGCAGCAATAGACCCTTGGAGACAGGTCGGCCGGAGGACGATGTATTGAATCGCGACGCAATTTGTGTGTTCCATTATCATTAAGAGGTTCTGAACCTTACAATTAACTGTCAGTTTAGCGTCGGATTTGAAAATCTAGACTCACAGAGGAACGACCATAAGGTGCCCGAGGCAGCACTAGACCCTTGGAGTCAAATCGGCTGGAGGACGATGTATTGAATCGCGACGCAATTTGTGTGTTCCATCGTCATGAACATGCTCTGAACGTTACAATTAACTGTCAGTTTTGCGTCGGATTCGAAAATCTAGACTCACAGGAGAACGACCATAAGGTGCCCGAGGCAGCAATAGACCCTTGGAGACAGGTCGGCCGGAGGACGATGTATTGAATCGCGACGCAATTTGTGTGTTCCATTGTCATTAAGAGGCTCTGAACCTTACAATTAACTGTCAGTTTTGCGTCGGATTCGAAAATCTAGACTCACAGAGGAACGACCATAAGGTGCCCGAGGCAGCACTAGACGCTTGGAGACAAATCGGCTGGAGGACGATGTATTGAATCGCGACGCGATTTGTGTGTTCCATCGTCATTAACAGCCTCTGAACGTTACAATTAACTGTCAGTTTTGCGTCGGATTCGAAAATCTAGACTCACAGGAGAACGACCATAAGGTGCCCGAGGCAGCAATAGACCCTTGGAGCCAGGTCGGCCGGAGGACGATGTATTGAATCGCGACGCAATTTGTGTGTTCCATCGTCATTAACAGGCTCTGAACCTTACAATTAACTGTCAGTTTTGCGTCGGATTCGAAAATCTAGACTCACAGGAGATCGACCATAAGGTGCCCGAGGCAGCAATAGACCCTTGGAGACAGGTCGGCCGGAGGACGATGTATTGAATCGCGACGGGATATGTGTGTTCCATCGTCATTAACAGGCTCTGAACGTTACAATTAACTGTCAGTTTTGCGTCGGATTCGAAAATCTATACTCACAGGAGATCGACCATAAGGTGCCCGAGGCAGCACTAAACCCTTGGAGTCAAATCGGCTGGAGGACGATGTATTGAATCGCGACGCAATTTGTGTGTTCCATCGTCATGAACAGGCTCTGAACCTTACAATTAACTGTCAGTTTTGCGTCGGATTCGAAAATCTAGACTCACAGGAGATCGACCATAAGGTGCCCGAGGCAGCAATAGACCCTTGGAGACAGGTCGGCCGGAGGACGATATATTGAATCGCGACGCAATTTGTGTGTTCCATTGTCATTAAGAGGCTCTGAACCTTACTATTAACCGCCAGTTTTGCGTCGCATTCGAAAATCTAGACTCACAGGAGAACGACAATAAGGTGCCCGAGGCAGCACTAGACCCTTGGAGACAAGTCGGCTGGAGGACGATGTATTGAATCGCGACGCGATTTGTGTGTTCCATTGTCATTTACAGGCTCTGAACGTTACAATTAACTGTCAGGATTGCGTCGGATTCGAAAATCTAGACTCACAGTAGATCGACCATAAGGTGCCCGAGGCAGCAATAGACCCTTGGAGACAGGTCGGCCGGAGGACGATGTATTGAATCGCGACGCAATTTGTGTGTTCCATTGTCATTAAGAGGCTCTGAACCTTACAATTAACTGTCAGTTTTGCGTCGGATTCGAAAATCTAGACTCACAGAGGAACGACCATAAGGTGCCCGAGGCAGCACTAGACGCTTGGAGACAAATCGGCTGGAGGACGATGTATTGAATCGCGACGCGATTTGTGTGTTCCATCGTCATTAACAGCCTCTGAACGTTACAATTAACTGTCAGGTTTGCGTCGGATTCGAAAATCTAGACTCACAGGAGATCGACCATAAGGTGCCCGAGGCAGCAATAGACCCTTGGAGACAGGTCGGCCGGAGGACGATGTATTGAATCGCGACGCAATTTGTGTGTTCCATTATCATTAAGAGGTTCTGAACCTTACAATTAACTGTCAGTTTAGCGTCGGATTTGAAAATCTAGACTCACAGAGGAACGACCATAAGGTGCCCGAGGCAGCACTAGACCCTTGGAGTCAAATCGGCTGGAGGACGATGTATTGAATCGCGACGCAATTTGTGTGTTCCATCGTCATGAACAGGCTCTGAACGTTACAATTAACTGTCAGTTTTGCGTCGGATTCGAAAATCTAGACTCACAGGAGAACGACCATAAGGTGCCCGAGGCAGCAATAGACCCTTGGAGACAGGTCGGCCGGAGGACGATGTATTGAATCGCGACGCAATTTGTGTGTTCCATCGTCATTAACAGGCTCTGAACCTTGCAATTAACTGTCAGTTTTGCGTCGGATTCGAAAATCTAGACTCACAGGAGATCGACCATAAGGTGCCCGAGGCAGCAATAGACCCTTGGAGACAGGTCGGCCGGAGGACGATGTATTGAATCGCGACGCGATATGTGTGTTCCATCGTCATTAACAGGCTCTGAACGTTACAATTAACTGTCAGTTTTGCGTCGGATTCGAAAATCTATACTCACAGGAGATCGACCATAAGGTGCCCGAGGCAGCACTAGACCCTTGGAGACAAATCGGCTGGAGGACGATGTATTGAATCGCGACGCGATTTGTGTGTTCGATCGTCATTAACAGGCTCTGAACGTTACAATTAACTGTCAGTTTTGCGTCGGATTCGAAAATCTAGACTCACAGGAGATCTACCATAAGGTGCCCGAGGCAGCAATAGACTCTTGGAGACAGCTCGGGCGGAGGACGATGTATTGAATCGCGACGCAATTTGTGTTTTCCATCGTCATTAACAGGCTCTGAACGTTACAATTAACTGTCAGTTTTGCGTCGGATTCGAAAATCTAGACTCACAGAAGATCGACCATAAGGTGCCCGAGGCAGCAATAGACCCTTGGAGACAGGTCGGCCGGAGGACGATGTATTGAATCGCGACGGGATTTGTGTGTTCCATCGTCATTAACAGGCTCTGAACGTTACAATTAACTGTCAGTTTTGCGTCGGATTCGAAAATCTAGACTCACAGGAGATCGACCATAAGGTGCCCGAGGCAGCAATAGACCCTTGGAGACAGGTCGGCCGGAGGACGATGTATTGAATCGCGACGCAATTTGTGTGTTCCATCGTCATTAACAGGCTCTGAACGTTACAATTAACTATCAGTTTTGCGTCGGATTCGAAAATCTAGACTCACAGGAGAACGACCATAAGGTGCCCAAGGCACCAATAGACCCTTGGAGACAGGTCGGCCGGAGGACGATGTATTGAATCGCGACGCAATTTGTGTGTTCCATTGTCATTAAGAGGCTCTGAACCTTACGATTAACTGCCAGTTTTGCGTCGCATTCGAAAATCTAGACTCACAGGAGAACGACAATAAGGTGCCCGAGGCAGCACTAGACCCTTGGAGACAAGTCGGCTGGAGGACGATGTATTGAATCGCGACGCGATTTGTGTGTTCCATTGTCATTTACAGGCTCTGAACGTTACAATTAACTGTCAGGTTTGCGTCGGATTCGAAAATCTAGACTCACAGGAGATCGACCATAAGGTGCCCGAGGCAGCAATAGACCCTTGGAGACAGGTCGGCCGGAGGACGATGTATTGAATCGCGACGCAATTTGTGTGTTCCATTATCATTAAGAGGTTCTGAACCTTACAATTAACTGTCAGTTTAGCGTCGGATTTGAAAATCTAGACTCACAGAGGAACGACCATAAGGTGCCCGAGACAGCACTAGACCCTTGGAGTCAAATCGGCTGGAGGACGATGTATTGAATCGCGACGCAATTTGTGTGTTCCATCGTCATGAACAGGCTCTGAACGTTACAATTAACTGTCAGTTTTGCGTCGGATTCGAAAATCTAGACTCACAGGAGAACGACCATAAGGTGCCCGAGGCAGCAATAGACCCTTGGAGACAGGTCGACCGGAGGACGATGTATTGAATCGCGACGCGATATGTGTGTTCCATCGTCATTAACAGGCTCTGAACCTTACAATTAACTGTCAGTTTTGCGTCGGATTCGAAAATCTAGACTCACAGGAGATCGACCATAAGGTGCCCGAGGCAGCAATAGACCCTTGGAGACAGGTCGGCCGGAGGACGATGTCTTGAATCGCGACGCAATTTGTGTGTTCCATTGTCATTAAGAGGCTCTGAACCTTACTATTAACCGCCAGTTTTGCGTCGCATTCGAAAATCTAGACTCACAGGAGAACGACAATAAGGTGCCCGAGGCAGCACTAGACCCTTGGAGACAAGTCGGCTGGAGGACGATGTATTGAATCGCGACGCGATTTGTGTGTTCCATTGTCATTTACAGGCTCTGAACGTTACAATTAACTGTCAGGATTGCGTCGGATTCGAAAATCTAGACTCACAGTAGATCGACCATAAGGTGCCCGAGGCAGCAATAGACCCTTGGAGACAGGTCGGCCGGAGGACGATGTATTGAATCGCGACGCAATTTGTGTGTTCGATTGTCATTAGGAGGCTCTGAACCTTACAATTAACTGTCAGTTTTGCGTCGGATTCGAAAATCTAGACTCACAGAGGAACGACCATAAGGTGCCCGAGGCAGCACTAGACGCTTGGAGACAAATCGGCTGGAGGACGATGTATTGAATCGCGACGCGATTTGTGTGTTCCATCGTCATTAACAGCCTCTGAACGTTACAATTAACTGTCAGTTTTGCGTCGGATTCGAAAATCTAGACTCACAGGAGAACGACCATAAGGTGCCCGAGGCAGCAATAGACCCTTGGAGCCAGGTCGGCCGGAGGACGATGTATTGAATCGCGACGCAATTTGTGTGTTCCATCGTCATTAACAGGCTCTGAACCTTACAATTAACTGTCAGTTTTGCGTCGGATTCGAAAATCTAGACTCACAGGAGATCGACCATAAGGTGCCCGAGGCAGCAATAGACCCTTGGAGACAGGTCGGCCGGAGGACGATGTATTGAATCGCGACGGGATTTGTGTGTTCCATCGTCATTAACAGGCTCTGAACGTTACAATTAACTGTCAGTTTTGCGTCGGATTCGAAAATCTAGACTCACAGGAGATCGACCATAAGGTGCCCGAGGCAGCAATAGACCCTTGGAGACAGGTCGGCCGGAGGACGATGTATTGAATCGCGACGCAATTTGTGTGTTCCATTGTCATTAAGAGGCTCTGAACCTTACTATTAACCGCCAGTTTTGCGTCGCATTCGAAAATCTAGACTCACAGGAGAACGACAATAAGGTGCCCGAGGCAGCACTAGACCCTTGGAGACAAGTCGGCTGGAGGACGATGTATTGAATCGCGACGCGATTTGTGTGTTCCATTGTCATTTACAGGCTCTGAACGTTACAATTATCTGTCAGGATTGCGTCGGATTCGAAAATCTAGACTCACAGTAGATCGACCATAAGGTGCCCGAGGCAGCAATAGACCCTTGTAGACAGGTCGGCCGGAGGACGATGTATTGAATCGCGACGCAATTTGTGTGTTCCATTGTCATTAAGAGGCTCTGAACCTTACAATTAACTGTCAGTTTTGCGTCGGATTCGAAAATCTAGACTCACAGAGGAACGACCATAAGGTGCCCGAGGCAGCACTAGACGCTTGGAGACAAATCGGCTGGAGGACGATGTATTGAATCGCGACGCGATTTGTGTGTTCCATCGTCATTAACAGAATCTGAACGTTACAATTAACTGTCAGTTTTGCGTCGGATTCGAAAATCTAGACTCACAGGAGATCGACCATAAGGTGCCCGAGGCAGCAATAGACCCTTGGAGCCAGGTCGGCCGGAGGACGATGTATTGAATCGCGACGCAATTTGTGTGTTCCATCGTCATTAACAGGCTCTGAACCTTACAATTAACTGTCAGTTTTGCGTCGGATTCGAAAATCTAGACTCACAGGAGATCGACCATAAGGTGCCCGAGGCAGCAATAGACCCATGGAGACAGGTCGGCCGGAGGACGATGTATTGAATCGCGACGCAATTTGTGTATTCCATTGTCATTAAGAGGCTCTGAACCTTACAATTAACTGTCAGTTTTGCGTCGGATTCGAAAATCTAGACTCACAGAGGAACGACCATAAGGTGCCCGAGGCAGCACTAGACCCTTGGAGACAAATCGGCTGGAGGACGATGTATTGAATCGCGACGCGATTTGTGTGTTCCATCGTCATTAACAGGCTCTGAACGTTACAATTAACTGTCAGTTTTGCGTCGGATTCGAAAATCTAGACTCACAGGAGAACGACCATAAGGTGCCCGAGGCAGCAATAGACTCTTGAAGACAGGTCGGCCGGAGGACGATGTATTGAATCGCGACGCAATTTGTGAGTTCCATCGTCATTAACAGGCTCTGAACCTTACAATTAACTGTCAGTTTTGCGTCGGATTCGAAAATCTAGACTCACAAGAGAACGACCATAAGGTGCCCGAGGCAGCACTAGACCCTTGGAGACAAATCGGCTGGAGGACGATGTATTGAATCGCGACGCGATTTGCGTGTTCCATCGTCATTAACAGGCTCTGAAAGTTACAATTAACTGTCAGTTTTGCGTCGGATTCGAAAATCTAGACTCACAGGAGAACGACGATAAGGTGCCCGAGGCAGCAATAGACCCTTGGAGACAGGTCGGCCGGAGGACGATGTATTGAATCGCGACGCAATTTGTGTGTTCCATCGTCATTAACAGGCTCTGAACGTTACAATTAACTATCAGTTTTGCGTCGGATTCGAAAATCTAGACTCACAGGAGATCGACCATAAGGTGCCCGAGGCAGCAATAGACCCTTCGAGACAGGTCGGCCGGAGGACGATGTATTGAATCGCGACGCAATTTGTGTGTTCCATTGTCATTAAGAGGCTCTAAACGTTACAATTAACTGTCAGTTTTGCGTCGGATTCGAAAATCTAGACTCACAGAGGAACGACCATAAGGTGCCCGAGGCAGCACTAGACCCTTGGAGACAAATCGGCTGGAGGACGATGTATTGAATCGCGACGCGATTTGTGTGTTCGATCGTCATTAACAGGCTCTGAACGTTACAATTAACTGTCAGTTTTGCGTCGGATTCGAAAATCTAGACTCACAGGAGATCTACCATAAGGTGCCCGAGGCAGCAATAGACTCTTGGAGACAGCTCGGGCGGAGGACGATGTATTGAATCGCGACGCAATTTGTGTTTTCCATCGTCATTAACAGGCTCTGAACGTTACAATTAACTGTCAGTTTTGCGTCGGATTCGAAAATCTAGACTCACAGGAGATCGACCATAAGGTGCCCGAGGCAGCAATAGACCCTTGGAGACAGGTCGGCCGGAGGACGATGTATTGAATCGCGACGGGATTTGTGTGTTCCATCGTCATTAACAGGCTCTGAACGTTACAATTAACTGTCAGTTTTGCGTCGGATTCGAAAATCTAGACTCACAGGAGATCGACCATAAGGTGCCCGAGGCAGCAATAGACCCTTGGAGACAGGTCGGCCGGAGGACGATGTATTGAATCGCGACGCAATTTGTGTGTTCCATTGTCATTAAGAGGCTATGAACCTTACGATTAACTGCCAGTTTTGCGTCGCATTCGAAAATCTAGACTCACAGGAGAACGACCATAAGGTGCCCGAGGCAGCACTAGACCCTTGGAGACAAGTCGGCTGGAGGACGATGTATTGAATCGCGACGCGATTTGTGTGTTCCATTGTCATTTACAGGCTCTGAACGTTACAATTAACTGTCAGGTTTGCGTCGGATTCGAAAATCTAGACTCACAGGAGATCGACCATAAGGTGCCCGAGGCAGCAATAGACCCTTGGAGACAGGTCGGCCGGAGGACGATGTATTGAATCGCGACGCAATTTGTGTGTTCCATTATCATTAAGAGGTTCTGAACCTTACAATTAACTGTCAGTTTATCGTCGGATTTGAAAATCTAGACTCACAGAGGAACGACCATAAGGTGCCCGAGGCAGCACTAGACCCTTGGAGTCAAATCGGCTGGAGGACGATGTATTGAATCGCGACGCAATTTGTGTGTTCCATCGTCATGAACAGGCTCTGAACGTTACAATTAACTGTCAGTTTTGCGTCGGATTCGAAAATCTAGACTCACAGGAGAACGACCATAAGGTGCCCGAGGCAGCAATAGACCCTTGGAGACAGGTCGGCCGGAGGACGATGTATTGAATCGCGACGCAATTTTTGTGTTCCATCGTCATTAACAGGCTCTGAACCTTGCAATTAACTGTCAGTTTTGCGTCGGATTCGATAATCTAGACTCACAGGAGATCGACCATAAGGTGCCCGAGGCAGCAATAGACCCTTGGAGACAGGTCGGCCGGAGGACGATGTATTGAATCGCGACGCGATATGTGTGTTCCATCGTCATTAACAGGCTCTGAACGTTACAATTAACTGTCAGTTTTGCGTCGGATACGAAAATCTATACTCACAGGAGATCGACCATAAGGTGCCCGAGGCAGCACTAGACCCTTGGAGACAAATCGGCTGGAGGACGATGTATTGAATCGCGACGCGATTTGTGTGTTCCATCGTCATTAACAGGCTCTGAACGTTACAATTAACTGTCAGTTTTGCGTCGGATTCGAAATCCTAGACTCACAGGAGATCTACCATAAGGTGCCCGAGGCAGCAATAGACTCTTGGAGACAGCTCGGGCGGAGGACGATGTATTGAATCGCGACGCAATTTGTGTTTTCCATCGTCATTAACAGGCTCTGAACGTTACAATTAACTGTCAGTTTTGCGTCGGATTCGAAAATCTAGACTCACAGGAGATCGACCATAAGGTGCCCGAGGCAGCAATAGACCCTTGGAGACAGGTCGGCCGGAGGACGATGTATTGAATCGCGACGGGATTTGTGTGTTCCATCGTCATTAACAGGCTCTGAACGTTACAATTAACTGTCAGTTTTGCGTCGGATTCGAAAATCTAGACTCACAGGAGATCGACCATAAGGTGCCCGAGGCAGCAATAGACCCTTGGAGACAGGTCGGCCGGAGGACGATGTATTGAATCGCGACGCAATTTGTGTGTTCCATCGTCATTAACAGGCTCTGAACGTTACAATTAACTATCAGTTTTGCGTCGGATTCGAAAATCTAGACTCACAGGAGAACGACCATAAGGTGCCCAAGGCAGCAATAGA
The DNA here is from genome assembly GCF_023898315.1 of Schistocerca nitens. NCBI lineage: Eukaryota > Metazoa > Arthropoda > Insecta > Orthoptera > Acrididae > Schistocerca > Schistocerca nitens. The sequence goes on along the minus strand of NC_064615.1, from coordinate 1,195,588,684 downwards.
CCCTTGGAGACAGGTCGGCCGGAGGACGATGTATTGAATCGCGACGCAATTTGTGTGTTCCATTGTCATTAAGAGGCTCTGAACCTTACGATTAACTGCCAGTTTTGCGTCGCATTCGAAAATCTAGACTCACAGGAGAACGACAATAAGGTGCCCGAGGCAGCACTAGACCCTTGGAGACAAGTCGGCTGGAGGACGATGTATTGAATCGCGACGCGATTTGTGTGTTCCATTGTCATTTACAGGCTCTGAACGTTACAATTAACTGTCAGGTTTGCGTCGGATTCGAAAATCTAGACTCACAGGAGATCGACCATAAGGTGCACGAGGCAGCAATAGACCCTTGGAGACAGGTCGGCCGGAGGACGATGTATTGAATCGCGACGCAATTTGTGTGTTCCATTGTCATTAACAGGCTCTGAACCTTACGATTAACTGCCAGTTTTGCGTCGCATTCGAAAATCTAGACTCACAGGAGAACGACAATAAGGTGCCCGAGGCAGCACTAGACCCTTGGAGACAATTCGGCTGGAGGACGATGTATTGAATCGCGACGCGATTTGTGTGTTCCATTGTCATTTACAGGCTCTGAACGTTACAATTAACTGTCAGGTTTGCGTCGGATTCGAAAATCTAGACTCACAGGAGATCGACCATAAGGTGCCCGAGGCAGCAATAGACCCTTGGAGACAGGTCGGCCGGAGGACGATGTATTGAATCGCGACGCAATTTGTGTGTTCCATTATCATTAAGAGGTTCTGAACCTTACAATTAACTGTCAGTTTAGCGTCGGATTTGAAAATCTAGACTCACAGAGGAACGACCATAAGGTGCCCGAGGCAGCACTAGACCCTTGGAGTCAAATCGGCTGGAGGACGATGTATTGAATCGCGACGCAATTTGTGTGTTCCATCGTCATGAACAGGCTCTGAACGTTACAATTAACTGTCAGTTTTGCGTCGGATTCGAAAATCTAGACTCACAGGAGAACGACCATAAGGTGCCCGAGGCAGCAATAGACCCTTGGAGACAGGTCGGCCGGAGGACGATGTATTGAATCGCGACGCAATTTGTGTGTTCCATCGTCATTAACAGGCTCTGAACCTTACAATTAACTGTCAGTTTTGCGTCGGATTCGAAAATCTAGACTCACAGGAGATCGACCATAAGGTGCCCGAGGCAGCAATAGACCCTTGGAGACAGGTCGGCCGGAGGACGATGTATTGAATCGCGACGCAATTTGTGTGTTCCATTGTCATTAGGAGGCTCTGAACCTTACAATTAACTGTCAGTTTTTCGTCGGATTCGAAAATCTAGACTCACAGAGGAACGATCATAAGGTGCCCGAGGCAGCACTAGACGCTTGGAGACAAATCGGCTAGAGGACGATGTATTGAATCGCGACGCGATTTGTGTGTTCCATCGTCATTAACAGCCTCTGAACGTTACAATTAACTGTCAGTTTTGCGTCGGATTCGAAAATCTAGACTCACAGGAGAACGACCATAAGGTGCCCGAGGCAGCAATAGACCCTTGGAGCCAGGTCGGCCGGAGGACGATGTATTGAATCGCGACGCAATTTGTGTGTTCCATCGTCATTAACAGGCTCTGAACCTTACAATTAACTGTCAGTTTTGCGTCGGATTCGAAAATCTAGACTCACAGGAGATCGACCATAAGGTGCCCGAGGCAGCAATAGACCCTTGGAGACAGGTCGGCCGGAGGACGATGTATTGAATCGCGACGGGATTTGTGTGTTCCATCGTCATTAACAGGCTCTGAACGTTACAATTAACTGTCAGTTTTGCGTCGGATTCGAAAATCTAGACTCACAGGAGATCGACCATAAGGTGCCCGAGGCAGCAATAGACCCTTGGAGACAGGTCGGCCGGAGGACGATGTATTGAATCGCGACGCAATTTGTGTGTTCCATTGTCATTAAGAGGCTCTGAACCTTACTATTAACCGCCAGTTTTGCGTCGCATTCGAAAATCTAGACTCACAGGAGAACGACAATAATGTGCCCGAGGCAGCACTAGACCCTTGGAGACAAGTCGGCTGGAGGACGATGTATTGAATCGCGACGCGATTTGTGTGTTCCATTGTCATTTACAGGCTCTGAACGTTACAATTAACTGTCAGGATTGCGTCGGATTCGAAAATCTAGACTCACAGTAGATCGACCATAAGGTGCCCGAGGCAGCAATAGACCCTTGGAGACAGGTCGGCCGGAGGTTGATGTATTGAATCGCGACACAATTTGTGTGTTCCATTGTCATTAAGAGGCTCTGAACCTTACAATTAACTGTCAGTTTTGCGTCGGATTCGAAAATCTAGACTCACAGAGGAACGACCATAAGGTGCCCGAGGCAGCACTAGACGCTTGGAGACAAATCGGCTGGAGGACGATGTATTGAATCGCGACGCAATTTGTGTGTTCCATCGTCATTAACAGCCTCTGAACGTTACAATTAACTGTCAGTTTTGCGTCGGATTCGAAAATCTAGACTCACAGGAGAACGACAATAAGGTGCCCGAGGCAGCACTAGACCCTTGGAGACAAGTCGGCTGGAGGACGATGTATTGAATCGCGACGCGATTTGTGTGTTCCATTGTCATTTACAGGCTCTGAACGTTACAATTAACTGTCAGGTTTGCGTCGGATTCGAAAATCTAGACTCACAGGAGATCGACCATAAGGTGCCCGAGGCAGCAATAGACCCTTGGAGACAGGTCGGCCGGAGGACGATGTATTGAATCGCGACGCAATTTGTGTGTTCCATTATCATTAAGAGGTTCTGAACCTTACAATTAACTGTCAGTTTAGCGTCGGATTTGAAAATCTAGACTCACAGAGGAACGACCATAAGGTGCCCGAGGCAGCACTAGACCCTTGGAGTCAAATCGGCTGGAGGACGATGTATTGAATCGCGACGCAATTTGTGTGTTCCATCGTCATGAACAGGCTCTGAACGTTACAATTAACTGTCAGTTTTGCGTCGGATTCGAAAATCTAGACTCACAGGAGAACGACCATAAGGTGCCCGAGGCAGCAATAGACCCTTGGAGACAGGTCGGCCGGAGGACGATGTATTGAATCGCGACGCAATTTGTGTGTTCCATCGTCATTAACAGGCTCTGAACCTTGCAATTAACTGTCAGTTTTGCGTCGGATTCGAAAATCTAGACTCACAGGAGATCGACCATAAGGTGCCCGAGGCTGCAATAGACCCTTGGAGACAGGTCGGCCGGAGGACGATGTATTGAATCGCGACGCGATATGTGTGTTCCATCGTCATTAACAGGCTCTGAACGTTACAATTAACTGTCAGTTTTGCGTCGGATTCGAAAATCTATACTCACAGGAGATCGACCATAAGGTGCCCGAGGCAGCACTCGACCCTTGGAGACAAATCGGCTGGAGGACGATGTATTGAATCGCGACGCGATTTGTGTGTTCGATCGTCATTAGCAGGCTCTGAACGTTACAATTAACTGTCAGTTTTGCGTCGGATTCGAAAATCTAGACTCACAGGAGATCTACCATAAGGTGCCCGAGGCAGCAATAGACTCTTGGAGACAGCTCGGGCGGAGGACGATGTATTGAATCGCGACGCAATTTGTGTTTTCCATCGTCATTAACAGGCTCTGAACGTTACAATTAACTGTCAGTTTTGCGTCGGATTCGAAAATCTAGACTCACAGGAGATCGACCATAAGGTGCCCGAGGCAGCAATAGACCCTTGGAGACAGGTCGGCCGGAGGACGATGTATTGAATCGCGACGGGATTTGTGTGTTCCATCGTCATTAACAGGCTCTGAACGTTACAATTAACTGTCAGTTTTGCGTCGGATTCGAAAATCTAGACTCACAGGAGATCGACCATAAGGTGCCCGAGGCAGCAATAGACCCTTGGAGACAGGTCGGCCGGAGGACGATGTATTGAATCGCGACGCAATTTGTGTGTTCCATCGTCATTAACAGGCTCTGAACGTTACAATTAACTATCAGTTTTGCGTCGGATTCGAAAATCTAGACTCACAGGAGAACGACCATAAGGTGCCCAAGGCAGCAATAGACCCTTGGAGACAGGTCGGCCGGAGGACGATGTATTGAATCGCGACGCAATTTGTGTGTTCCATTGTCATTAAGAGGCTCTGAACCTTACGATTAACTGCCAGTTTTGCGTCGCATTCGAAAATCTAGACTCACAGGAGAACGACAATAAGGTGCCCGAGGCAGCACTAGACCCTTGGAGACAAGTCGGTTGGAGGACGATGTATTGAATCGCGACGCGATTTGTGTGTTCCATTGTCATTTACAGGCTCTGAACGTTACAATTAACTGTCAGGTTTGCGTCGGATTCGAAAATCTAGACTCACAGGAGATCGACCATAAGGTGCCCGAGGCAGCAATAGACCCTTGGAGACAGGTCGGCCGGAGGACGATGTATTGAATCGCGACGCAATTTGTGTGTTCCATTATCATTAAGAGGTTCTGAACCTTACAATTAACTGTCAGTTTTGGGTCGGATTCGAAAATCTAGACTCACAGGAGAACGACCATAAGGTGCCCGAGGCAGCAATAGACCCTTGGAGCCAGGTCGGCCGGCGGACGATGTATTGAATCGCGACGCAATTTGTGTGTTCCATCGTCATGAACAGGCTCTGAACCTTACAATTAACTGTCAGTTTTGCGTCGGATTCGATAATCTAGACTCACAGGAGAACGACCATAAGGTGCCCGAGGCAGCAATAGACCCTTGGAGACAGGTCGGCCGGAGGACGATGTATTGAATCGCGACGGGATTTGTGTGTTCCATCGTCATTAACAGGCTCTGAACGTTACAATTAACTGTCAGTTTTGCGTCGGATTCGAAAATCTAGACTCACAGGAGATCGACCATAAGGTGCCCGAGGCAGCAATAGACCCTTGGAGACAGGTCGGCCGGAGGACGATGTATTGAATCGCGACGCAATTTGTGTGTTCCATTGTAATTAAGAGGCTCTGAACCTTACTATTAACCGCCAGTTTTGCGTCGCATTCGAAAATCTAGACTCACAGGAGAACGACAATAAGGTGCCCGAGGCAGCACTAGACCCTTGGAGACAAATCGGCTGGAGGACGATGTATTGAATCGCGACGCGATTTGTGTGTTCCATTGTCATTTACAGGCTCTGAACGTTACAATTAACTGTCAGGATTGCGTCGGATTCGAAAATCTAGACTCACAGTAGATCGACCATAAGGTGCCCGAGGCAGCAATAGACCCTTGGAGACAGGTCGGCCGGAGGACGATGTATTGAATCGCGACGCAATTTGTGTGTTCCATTGTCATTAAGAGGCTCTGAACCTTACAATTAACTGTCAGTTTTGCGTCGGATTCGAAAATCTAGACTCACAGAGGAACGACCATAAGGTGCCTGAGGCAGCACTAGACGCTTGGAGACAAATCGGCTGGAGGACGATGTATTGAATCGCGACGCGATTTGTGTGTTCCATCGTCATTAACAGCCTCTGAACGTTACAATTAACTGTCAGTTTAGCGTCGGATTCGAAAATCTAGACTCACAGGAGAACGACCATAAGGTGCCCGAGGCAGCAATAGACCCTTGGAGCCAGGTCGGCCGGAGGACGATGTATTGAATCGCGACGCAATTTGTGTGTTCCATCGTCATTAACAGGCTCTGAACCTTACAATTAACTGTCAGTTTTGCGTCGGATTCGAAAATCTAGACTCACAGGAGATCGACCATAAGGTGCCCGAGGCAGCAATAGACCCTTGGAGACAGGTCGGCCGGAGGACGATGTATTGAATCGCGACGGGATTTGTGTGTTCCATCGTCATTAACAGGCTCTGAACGTTACAATTAACTGTCAGTTTTGCGTCGGATTCGAAAATCTAGACTCAAAGGAGATCGACCATAAGGTGCCCGAGGCAGCAATAGACTCTTGAAGACAGGTCGGCCGGAGGACGATGTATTGAATCGCGACGCAATTTGTGAGTTCCATCGTCATTAACAGGCTCTGAACCTTACAATTAACTGTCAGTTTTGCGTCGGATTCGAAAATCTAGACTCACAAGAGAACGACCATAAGGTGCCCGAGGCAGCACTAGACCCTTGGAGACAAATCGGCTGGAGGACGATGTATTGAATCGCGACGCGATTTGCGTGTTCCATCGTCATTAACAGGCTCTGAAAGTTACAATTAACTGTCAGTTTTGCGTCGGATTCGAAAATCTAGACTCACAGGAGAACGACCATAAGGTGCCCGAGGCAGCAATAGACCCTTGGAGACAGGTCGGCCGGAGGACGATGTATTGAATCGCGACGCAATTTGTGTGTTCCATCGTCATTAACAGGCTCTGAACGTTACAATTAACTATCAGTTTTGCGTCGGATTCGAAAATCTAGACTCACAGGAGATCGACCATAAGGTGCCCGAGGCAGCAATAGACCCTTCGAGACAGGTCGGCCGGAGGACGATGTATTGAATCGCGACGCAATTTGTGTGTTCCATTGTCATTAAGAGGCTCTAAACGTTACAATTAACTGTCAGTTTTGCGTCGGATTCGAAAATCTAGACTCACAGAGGAACGACCATAAGGTGCCCGAGGCAGCACTAGACCCTTGGAGACAAATCGGCTGGAGGACGATGTATTGAATCGCGACGGGATTTGTGTGTTCGATCGTCATTAACAGGCTCTGAACGTTACAATTAACTGTCAGTTTTGCGTCGGATTCGAAAATCTAGACTCACAGGAGATCTACCATAAGGTGCCCGAGGCAGCAATAGACTCTTGGAGACAGATCGGGCGGAGGACGATGTATTGAATCGCGACGCAATTTGTGTTTTCCATCGTCATTAACAGGCTCTGAACGTTACAATTAACTGTCAGTTTTGCGTCGGATTCGAAAATCTAGACTCACAGGAGATCGACCATAAGGTGCCCGAGGCAGCAATAGACCCTTGGAGACAGGTCGGCCGGAGGACGATGTATTGAATCGCGACGGGATTTGTGTGTTCCATCGTCATTAACAGGCTCTGAACGTTACAATTAACTGTCAGTTTTGCGTCGGATTCGAAAATCTAGACTCACAGGAGATCGACCATAAGGTGCCCGAGGCAGCAATAGACCCTTGGAGACAGGTCGGCCGGAGGACGATGTATTGAATCGCGACGCAATTTGTGTGTTCCATCGTCGTTAACAGGCTCTGAACGTTATAATTAACTATCAGTTTTGCGTCGGATTCGAAAATCTAGACTCACAGGAGAACGACCATAAGGTGCCCAAGGCAGCAATAGACCATTGGAGACAGGTCGGCCGGAGGACGATGTATTGAATCGCGACGCAATTTGTGTGTTCCATTGTCGTTAAGAGGCTCTGAACCTTACGATTAACTGCCAGTTTTGCGTCGCATTCGAAAATCTAGACTCACAGGAGAACGACAATAAGGTGCCTGAGGCAGCACTAGACCCTTGGAGACAAGTCGGCTGGAGGACGATGTATTGAATCGCGACGCGATTTGTGTGTTCCTTTGTCATTTACAGGCTCTGAACGTTACAATTAACTGTCAGGTTTGCGTCGGATTCGAAAATCTAGACTCACAGGAGATCGACCATAAGGTGCCCGAGGCAGCAATAGACCCTTGGAGACAGGTCGGCCGGAGGACGATGTATTGAATCGCGACGCAATTTGTGTGTTCCATTATCATTAAGAGGTTCTGAACCTTACAATTAACTGTCAGTTTAGCGTCGGATTTGAAAATCTAGACTCACAGAGGAACGACCATAAGGTGCCCGAGGCAGCACTAGACCCTTGGAGTCAAATCGGCTGGAGGACGATGTATTGAATCGCGACGCAATTTGTGTGTTCCATCGTCATGAACAGGCTCTGAACGTTACAATTAACTGTCAGTTTTGCGTCGGATTCGAAAATCTAGACTCACAGGGGAACGACCATAAGGTGCCCGAGGCAGCAATAGACCCTTGGAGACAGGTCGGCCGGAGGACGATGTATTGAATCGCGACGCAATTTGTGTGTTCCATCGTCATTAACAGGCTCTGAACCTTGCAATTAACTGTCAGTTTTGCGTCGGATTCGAAAATCTAGACTCACAGGAGATCGACCATAAGGTGCCCGAGGCAGCAATAGACCCTTGGAGACAGGTCGGCCGGAGGACGATGTATTGAATCGCGACGCGATATGTGTGTTCCATCGTCATTAACAGGCTCTGAACGTTACAATTAACTGTCAGTTTTGCGTCGGATTCGAAAATCTATACTCACAGGAGATCGACCATAAGGTGCCCGAGGCAGCACTAGACCCTTGGAGACAAATCGGCTGGAGGACGATGTATTGAATCGCGACGCGATTTGTGTGTTCGATCGTCATTAACAGGCTCTGAACGTTACAATTAACTGTCAGTTTTGCGTCGGATTCGAAAATCTAGACTCACAGGAGATCGACCATAAGGTGCCCGAGGCAGCAATAGACCCTTGGAGACAGGTCGGCCGGAGGACGATGTATTGAATCGCGACGCAATTTGTGTGTTCCATTGTCATTAAGAGGCTCTGAACCTTACGATTAACTGCCAGTTTTGCGTCGCATTCGAAAATCTAGACTCACAGGAGAACGACAATAAGGTGCCCGAGGCAGCACTAGACCCTTGGAGACAAGTCGGCTGGAGGACGATGTATTGAATCGCGACGCGATTTGTGTGTTCCATTGTCATTTACAGGCTCTGAACGTTACAATTAACTGTCAGGTTTGCGTCGGATTCGAAAATCTAGACTCACAGGAGATCGACCATAAGGTGCCCGAGGCAGCAATAGACCCTTGGAGACAGGTCGGCCGGAGGACGATGTATTGAATCGCGACGCAATTTGTGTGTTCCATTGTCATTTAGAGGTTCTGAACCTTACAATTAACTGTCAGTTTAGCGTCGGATTTGAAAATCTAGACTCAGAGAGGAACGACCATAAGGTGCCCGAGGCAGCACTAGACCCTTGGAGTCAAATCGGCTGGAGGACGATGTATTGAATCGCGACGCAATTTGTGTGTTCCATCGTCATGAACAGGCTCTGAACGTTACAATTAACTGTCAGTTTTGCGTCGGATTCGAAAATCTAGACTCACAGGAGAACGACCATAAGGTGCCCGAGGCAGCAATAGACCCTTGGAGACAGGTCGGCCGGAGGACGATGTATTGAATCGCGACGCAATTTGTGTGTTCCATCGTCATTAACAGGCTCTGAACCTTACAATTAACTGTCAGTTTTGCGTCGGATTCGAAAATCTAGACTCACAGGAGATCGACCATAAGGTGCCCGAGGCAGCAATAGACCCTTGGAGACAGGTCGGCCGGAGGACGATGTATTGAATCGCGACGCAATTTGTGTGTTCCATTGTCATTAACAGGCTCTGAACCTTACAATTAACTGTCAGTTTTGCGTCGGATTCGAAAATCTAGACTCACAGAGGAACGACCATAAGGTGCCCGAGGCAGCACTAGACGCTTGGAGACAATTCGGCTAGAGGACGATGTATTGAATCGCGACGCGATTTGTGTGTTCCATCGTCATTAACAGCCTCTGAACGTTACAATTAACTGTCAGTTTTGCGTCGGATTCGAAAATCTAGACTCACAGGAGAACGACCATAAGGTGCCCGAGGCAGCAATAGACCCTTGGAGCCAGGTCGGCCGGAGGACGATGTATTGAATCGCGACGCAATTTGTGTGTTCCATCGTCATTAACAGGCTCTGAACCTTACAATTAACTGTCAGTTTTGCGTCGGATTCGAAAATCTAGACTCACAGGAGATCGACCATAAGGTGCCCGAGGCAGCAATAGACCCTTGGAGACAGGTCGGCCGGAGGACGATGTATTGAATCGCGACGGGATTTGTGTGTTCCATCGTCATTAACAGGCTCTGAACGTTACAATTAACTGTCAGTTTTGCGTCGGATTCGAAAATCTAGACTCACAGGAGAACGACCATAAGGTGCCCGAGGCAGCAATAGACCCTTGGAGACAGGTCGGCCGGAGGACGATGTATTGAATCGCGACGCAATTTGTGTGTTCCATCGTCATTAACAGGCTCTGAAACTTACAATTAACTGTCAGTTTTGCGTCGGATTCGAAAATCTAGACTCACAGGAGATCGACCATAAGGTGCCCGAGGCAGCAATAGACCCTTGGAGACAGGTCGGCCGGAGGACGATGTATTGAATCGCGACGCAATTTGTGTGTTCCATTGTCATTAGGAGGCTCTGAACCTTACAATTAACTGTCAGTTTTGCGTCGGATTCGAAAATCTAGACTCACAGAGGAACGACCATAAGGTGCCCGAGGCAGCACTAGACGCTTGGAGACAATTCGGCTAGAGGACGATGTATTGAATCGCGACGCGATTTGTGTGTTCCATCGTCATTAACAGCCTCTGAACGTTACAATTAACTGTCAGTTTTGCGTCGGATTCGAAAATCTAGACTCACAGGAGATCGACCATTAGGTGCCCGAGGCAGCAATAGACTCTTGAAGACAGGTCGGCCGGAGGACGATGTATTGAATCGCGACGCAATTTGTGAGTTCCATCGTCATTAACAGGCTCTGAACCTTACAATTAACTGTCAGTTTTGCGTCGGATTCGAAAATCTAGACTCACAAGAGAACGACCATAAGGTGCCCGAGGCAGCACTAGACCCTTGGAGACAAATCGGCTGGAGGACGATGTATTGAATCGCGACGCGATTTGCGTGTTCCATTGTCATTAAGAGGCTCTAAACGTTACAATTAACTGTCAGTTTTGCGTCGGATTCGAAAATCTAGACTCACAGAGGAACGACCATAAGGTGCCCGAGGCAGCACAAGACCCATGGAGACAAATCGGCTGGAGGACGATGTATTGAATCGCGACGCGATTTGTGTGTTCGATCGTCATTAACAGGCTCTGAACGTTACAATTAACTGTCAGTTTTGCGTCGGATTCGAAAATCTAGACTCACAGGAGATCTACCATAAGGTGCCCGAGGCAGCAATAGACTCTTGGAGACAGCTCGGGCGGAGGACGATGTATTGAATCGCGACGCAATTTGTGTGTTCCATTTTCATTAAGAGGCTCTGAACCTTACAATTAACTGTCAGTTTTGCGTCGGATTCGAAAATCTAGACTCACAGGAGATCGACCATAAGGTGCCCGAGGCAGCAATAGACCCTTGGAGACAGGTCGGCCGGAGGACGATGTATTGAATCGCGACGGGATTTGTGTGTTCCATCGTCATTAACAGGCTCTGAACGTTACAATTAACTGTCAGTTTTGCGTCGGATTCGAAAATCTAGACTCACAGGAGATCGACCATAAGGTGCCCGAGGCAGCAATAGACCCTTGGAGACAGGTCGGCCGGAGGACGATGTATTGAATCGCGACGCAATTTGTGTGTTCCATCGTCATTAACAGGCTCTGAACGTTGTAATTAACTATCAGTTTTGCGTCGGATTCGAAAATCTAGACTCACAGGAGAACGACCATAAGGTGCCCAAGGCAGCAATAGACCCTTGGAGACAGGTCGGCCGGAGGACGATGTATTGAATCGCGACGCAATTTGTGTGTTCCATTGTCATTAAGAGGCTCTGAACCTTACGATTAACTGCCAGTTTTGCGTCGCATTCGAAAATCTAGACTCACAGGAGAACGACAATAAGGTGCCCGAGGCAGCACTAGACCCTTGGAGACAAGTCGGCTGGAGGACGATGTATTGAATCGCGACGCGATTTGTGTGTTCCATTGTCATTTACAGGCTCTGAACGTTACAATTAACTGTCAGGTTTGCGTCGGATTCGAAAATCTAGACTCACAGGAGATCGACCATAAGGTGCCCGAGGCAGCAATAGACCCTTGGAGACAGGTCGGCCGGAGGACGATGTATTGAATCGCGACGCAATTTGTGTGTTCCATTATCATTAAGAGGTTCTGAACCTTACAATTAACTGTCAGTTTAGCGTCGGATTTGAAAATCTAGACTCACAGAGGAACGACCATAAGGTGCCCGAGGCAGCACTAGACCCTTGGAGTCAAATCGGCTGGAGGACGATGTATTGAATCGCGACGCAATTTGTGTGTTCCATCGTCATGAACAGGCTCTGAACGTTACAATTAACTGTCAGTTTTGCGTCGGATTCGAAAATCTAGACTCACAGGAGAACGACCATAAGGTGCCCGAGGCAGCAATAGACCCTTGGAGACAGGTCGGCCGGAGGACGATGTATTGAATCGCGACGCAATTTGTGTGTTCCATCGTCATTAACAGGCTCTGAACCTTGCAATTAACTGTCAGTTTTGCGTCGGATTCGAAAATCTAGACTCACAGGAGATCGACCATAAGGTGCCCGAGGCAGCAATAGACCCTTGGAGACAGGTCGGCCGGAGGACGATGTATTGAATCGCGACGCGATATGTGTGTTCCATCGTCATTAACAGGCTCTGAACGTTACAATTAACTGTCAGTTTTGCGTCGGATTCGAAAATCTATACTCACAGGAGATCGACCATAAGGTGCCCGAGGTAGCACTAGACCCTTGGAGACAAATCGGCTGGAGGACGATGTATTGAATCGCGACGCGATTTGTGTGTTCGATCGTCATTAACAGGCTCTGAACGTTACAATTAACTGTCAGTTTTGCGTCGGATTCGAAAATCTAGACTCACAGGAGATCTACCATAAGGTGCCCGAGGCAGCAATAGACTCTTGGAGACAGCTCGGGCGGAGGACGATGTATTGAATCGCGACGCAATTTGTGTTTTCCATCGTCATTAACAGGCTCTGAACGTTACAATTAACTGTCAGTTTTGCGTCGGATTCGAAAATCTAGACTCACAGGAGATCGACCATAAGGTGCCCGAGGCAGCAATAGACCCTTGGAGACAGGTCGGCCGGAGGACGATGTATTGAATCGCGACGGGATTTGTGTGTTCCATCGTCATTAACAGGCTCTGAACGTTACAATTAACTGTCAGTTTTGCGTCGGATTCGAAAATCTAGACTCACAGGAGATCGACCAAAAGGTGCCCGAGGCAGCAATAGACCCTTGGAGACAGGTCGGCCGGAGGACGATGTATTGAATCGCGACGCAATTTGTGTGTTCCATCGTCATTAACAGGCTCTGAACGTTACAATTAACTATCAGTTTTGCGTCGGATTCGAAAATCTAGACTCACAGGAGAACGACCATAAGGTGCCCAAGGCAGCAATAGACCCTTGGAGACAGGTCGGCCGGAGGACGATGTATTGAATCGCGACGCAATTTGTGTGTTCCATTGTCATTAAGAGGCTCTGAACCTTACGATTAACTGCCAGTTTTGCGTCGGATTCGAAAATCTAGACTCACAGGAGAACGACAATAAGGTGCCCGAGGCCGCACTAGACCCTTGGAGACAAGTCGGCTGGAGGACGATGTATTGAATCGCGACGCGATTTGTGTGTTCCATTGTCATTTACAGGCTCTGAACGTTACAATTAACTGTCAGGTTTGCGTCGGATTCGAAAATCTAGACTCACAGGAGATCGACCATAAGGTGCCCGAGGCAGCAATAGACCCTTGGAGACAGGTCGGCCGGAGGACGATGTATTGAATCGCGACGCAATTTGTGTGTTCCATTATCATTAAGAGGTTCTGAACCTTACAATTAACTGTCAGTTTAGCGTCGGATTTGAAAATCTAGACTCACAGAGGAACGACCATAAGGTGCCCGAGGCAGCACTAGACCCTTGGAGTCAAATCGGCTGGAGGACGATGTATTGAATCGCGACGCAATTTGTGTGTTCCATCGTCATGAACAGGCTCTGAACGTTACAATTAACTGTCAGTTTTGCGTCGGATTCGAAAATCTAGACTCACAGGAGAACGACCATAAGGTGCCCGAGGCAGCAATAGACCCTTGGAGACAGGTCGGCCGGAGGACGATGTATTGAATCGCGACGCAATTTGTGTGTTCCATCGTCATTAACAGGCTCTGAACCTTACAATTAACTGTCAGTTTTGCGTCGGATTCGAAAATCTAGACTCACAGGAGATCGACCATAAGGTGCCCGAGGCAGCAATAGACCCTTGGAGACAGGTCGGCCGGAGGACGATGTATTGAATCGCGACGCAATTTGTGTGTTCCATTGTCATTAAGAGGCTCTGAACCTTACTATTAACCGCCAGTTTTGCGTCGCATTCGAAAATCTAGACTCACAGGAGAACGACAATAAGGTGCCCGAGGCAGCACTAGACCCTTGGAGACAAGTCGGCTGGAGGACGATGTATTGAATCGCGACGCGATTTGTGTGTTCCATTGTCATTTACAGGCTCTGAACGTTACAATTAACTGTCAGGATTGCGTCGGATTCGAAAATCTAGACTCACAGTAGATCGACCATAAGGTGCCCGAGGCAGCAATAGACCCTTGGAGACAGGTCGGCCGGAGGACGATGTATTGAATCGCGACGCAATTTGTGTGTTCCATTTTCATTAAGAGGCTCTGAACCTTACAATTAACTGTCAGTTTTGCGTCGGATTCGAAAATCTAGACTCACAGAGGAACGACCATAAGGTGCCCGAGGCAGCACTAGACGCTTGGAGACAAATCGGCTGGAGGACGATGTATTGAATCGCGACGCGATTTGTGTGTTCCATCGTCATTAACAGGCTCTGAACCTTACAATTAACTGTCAGTTTTGCGTCGGATTCGAAAATCTAGACTCACAGGAGATCGACCATAAGGTGCCCGAGGCAGCAATAGACCCTTGGAGACAGGTCGGCCGGAGGACGATGTATTGAATCGCGACGGGATTTGTGTGTTCCATCGTCATTAACAGGCTCTGAACGTTACAATTAACTGTCAGTTTTGCGTCGGATTCGAAAATCTAGACTCACAGGAGATCGACCATAAGGTGCCCGAGGCAGCAATAGACTCTTGAAGACAGGTCGGCCGGAGGACGATGTATTGAATCGCGACGCAATTTGTGAGTTCCATCGTCATTAACAGGCTCTGAACCTTACAATTAACTGTCAGTTTTGCGTCGGATTCGAAAATCTAGACTCACAAGAGAACGACCATAAGGTGCCCGAGGCAGCACTAGACCCTTGGAGACAAATCGGCTGGAGGACGATGTATTGAATCGCGACGCGATTTGCGTGTTCCATCGTCATTAACAGGCTCTGAAAGTTACAATTAACTGTCAGTTTTGCGTCGGATTCGAAAATCTAGACTCACAGGAGAACGACCATAAGGTGCCCGAGGCAGCAATAGACCCTTGGAGACAGGTCGGCCGGAGGACGATGTATTGAATCGCGACGCAATTTGTGTGTTCCATCGTCATTAACAGGCTCTGAACCTTGCAATTAACTGTCAGTTTTGCGTCGGATTCGAAAATCTAGACTCACAGGAGATCGACCATAAGGTGCCCGAGGCAGCAATAGACCCTTGGAGACAGGTCGGCCGGAGGACGATGTATTGAATCGCGACGCGATATGTGTGTTCCATCGTCATTAACAGGCTCTGAACGTTACAATTAACTGTCAGTTTTGCGTCGGATTCGAAAATCTATACTCACAGGAGATCGACCATAAGGTGCCCGAGGCAGCAATAGACCCTTGGAGACAGGTCGGCCGGAGGACGATGTATTGATTCGCGACGGGATTTGTGTGTTCCATCGTCATTAACAGGCTTTGAACGTTACAATTAACTGTCAGTTTTGCGTCGGATTCGAAAATCTAGACTCACAGGAGATCGGCCATAAGGTGCCCGAGGCAGCAATAGACCCTTGGAGACAGGTCGGCCGGAGGACGATGTATTGAATCGCGACGGGATTTGTGTGTTCCATCGTCATTAACAGGCTCTGAACGTTACAATTAACTATCAGTTTTGCGTCGGATTCGAAAATCTAGACTCACAGGAGATCTACCATAAGGTGCCCGAGGCAGCAATAGACTCCTGGAGACAGCTCGGGCGGAGGACGATGTATTGAATCGCGACGCAATTTGTGTTTCCATCGTCATTAACAGGCTCTGAACGTTACAATTAACTGTCAGTTTTGCGTCGGATTCGAAAATCTAGACTCACAGGAGATCGACCATAAGGTGCCCGAGGCAGCAATAGACCCTTGGAGACAGGTCGGCCGGAGGACGATGTATTGAATCGCGACGGGATTTGTGTGTTCCATCGTCATTAACAGGCTCTGAACGTTACAATTAACTGTCAGTTTTGCGTCGGATTCGAAAATCTAGACTCACAGGAGATCGACCATAAGGTGCCCGAGGCAGCACTAGACCCTTGGAGACAAGTCGGCTGGAGGACGATGTATTGAATCGCGACGCGATTTGTGTGTTCCATTGTCATTTACAGGCTCTGAACGTTACAATTAACTGTCAGGTTTGCGTCGGATTCGAAAATCTAGACTCACAGGAGATCGACCATAAGGTGCCCGAGGCAGCAATAGACCCTTGGAGACAGGTCGGCCGGAGGACGATGTATTGAATCGCGACGCAATTTGTGTGTTCCATTATCATTAAGAGGTTCTGAACCTTACAATTAACTGTCAGTTTAGCGTCGGATTTGAAAATCTAGACTCACAGAGGAACGACCATAAGGTGCCCGAGGCAGCACTAGACCCTTGGAGTCAAATCGGCTGGAGGACGATGTATTGAATCGCGACGCAATTTGTGTGTTCCATCGTCATGAACAGGCTCTGAACGTTACAATTAACTGTCAGTTTTGCGTCGGATTCGAAAATCTAGACTCACAGGAGAACGACCATAAGGTGCCCGAGGCAGCAATAGACCCTTGGAGACAGGTCGGCCGGAGGACGATGTATTGAATCGCGACGCAATTTGTGTGTTCCATCGTCATTAACAGGAACCTTACAATTAACTGTCAGTTTTGCGTCGGATTCGAAAATCTAGACTCACAGGAGATCGACCATAAGGTGCCCGAGGCAGCAATAGACCCTTGGAGACAGGTCGGCCGGAGGACGATGTATTGAATCGCGACGCAATTTGTGTGTTCCATTGTCATTAAGAGGCTCTGAACCTTAGTATTAACCGCCAGTTTTGCGTCGCATTCGAAAATCTAGACTCACAGGAGAACGACAATAAGGTGCCCGAGGCAGCACTAGACCCTTGGAGACAAGTCGGCTGGAGGACGATGTATTGAATCGCGACGCGATTTGTGTGTTCCATTGTCATTTACAGGCTCTGAACGTTACAATTAACTGTCAGGATTGCGTCGGATTCGAAAATCTAGACTCACAGTAGATCGACCATAAGGTGCCCGAGGCAGCAATAGACCCTTGGAGACAGGTCGGCCGGAGGACGATGTATTGAATCGCGACGCAATTTGTGTGTTCCATTGTCATTAAGAGGCTCTGAACCTTACAATTAACTGTCAGTTTTGCGTCGGATTCGAAAATCTAGACTCACAGAGGAACGACCATAAGGTGCCCGAGGCAGCACTAGACCCTTGGAGTCAAATCGGCTGGAGGACGATGTATTGAATCGCGACGCAATTTGTGTGTTCCATCGTCATGAACAGGCTCTGAACGTTACAATTAACTGTCAGTTTTGCGTCGGATTCGAAAATCTAGACTCACAGGAGAACGACCATAAGGTGCCCGAGGCAGCAATAGACCCTTGGAGACAGGTCGGCCGGAGGACGATGTATTGAATCGCGACGCAATTTGTGTGTTCCATCGTCATTAACAGGCTCTGAACCTTACAATTAACTGTCAGTTTTGCGTCGGATTCGAAAATCTAGACTCACAGGAGATCGACCATAAGGTGCCCGAGGCAGCAATAGACCCTTGGAGACAGGTCGGCCGGAGGACGATGTATTGAATCGCGACGCAATTTGTGTGTTCCATTGTCATTAAGAGGCTCTGAACCTTACTATTAACCGCCAGTTTTGCGTCGCATTCGAAAATCTAGACTCACAGGAGAACGACAATAAGGTGCCCGAGGCAGCACTAGACCCTTGGAGACAAGTCGGCTGGAGGACGATGTATTGAATCGCGACGCGATTTGTGTGTTCCATTGTCATTTACAGGCTCTGAACGTTACAATTAACTGTCAGGATTGCGTCGGATTCGAAAATCTAGACTCACAGTAGATCGACCATAAGGTGCCCGAGGCAGCAATAGACCCTTGGAGACAGGTCGGCCGGAGGACGATGTATTGAATCGCGACGCAATTTGTGTGTTCCATTTTCATTAAGAGGCTCTGAACCTTACAATTAACTGTCAGTTTTGCGTCGGATTCGAAAATCTAGACTCACAGAGGAACGACCATAAGGTGATGAGGCAGCACTAGACGCTTGGAGACAAATCGGCTGGAGGACGATGTATTGAATCGCGACGCGATTTGTGTGTTCCATCGTCATTAACAGGCTCTGAACCTTACAATTAACTGTCAGTTTTGCGTCGGATTCGAAAATCTAGACTCACAGGAGATCGACCATAAGGTGCCCGAGGCAGCAATAGACCCTTGGAGACAGGTCGGCCGGAGGACGATGTATTGAATCGCGACGGGATTTGTGTGTTCCATCGTCATTAACAGGCTCTGAACGTTACAATTAACTGTCAGTTTTGCGTCGGATTCGAAAATCTAGACTCACAGGAGATCGACCATAAGGTGCCCGAGGCAGCAATAGACTCTTGAAGACAGGTCGGCCGGAGGACGATGTATTGAATCGCGACGCAATTTGTGAGTTCCATCGTCATTAACAGGCTCTGAACCTTACAATTAACTGTCAGTTTTGCGTCGGATTCGAAAATCTAGACTCACAAGAGAACGACCATAAGGTGCCCGAGGCAGCACTAGACCCTTGGAGACAAATCGGCTGGAGGACGATGTATTGAATCGCGACGCGATTTGCGTGTTCCATCGTCATTAACAGGCTCTGAAAGTTACAATTAACTGTCAGTTTTGCGTCGGATTCGAAAATCTAGACTCACAGGAGAACGACCATAAGGTGCCCGAGGCAGCAATAGACCCTTGGAGACAGGTCGGCCGGAGGACGATGTATTGAATCGCGACGCAATTTGTGTGTTCCATCGTCATTAACAGGCTCTGAACCTTGCAATTAACTGTCAGTTTTGCGTCGGATTCGAAAATCTAGACTCACAGGAGATCGACCATAAGGTGCCCGAGGCAGCAATAGACCCTTGGAGACAGGTCGGCCGGAGGACGATGTATTGAATCGCGACGCGATATGTGTGTTCCATCGTCATTAACAGGCTCTGAACGTTACAATTAACTGTCAGTTTTGCGTCGGATTCGAAAATCTATACTCACAGGAGATCGACCATAAGGTGCCCGAGGCAGCAATAGACCCTTGGAGACAGGTCGGCCGGAGGACGATGTATTGATTCGCGACGGGATTTGTGTGTTCCATCGTCATTAACAGGCTTTGAACGTTACAATTAACTGTCAGTTTTGCGTCGGATTCGAAAATCTAGACTCACAGGAGATCGGCCATAAGGTGCCCGAGGCAGCAATAGACCCTTGGAGACAGGTCGGCCGGAGGACGATGTATTGAATCGCGACGGGATTTGTGTGTTCCATCGTCATTAACAGGCTCTGAACGTTACAATTAACTATCAGTTTTGCGTCGGATTCGAAAATCTATACTCACAGGAGATCTACCATAAGGTGCCCGAGGCAGCAATAGACTCCTGGAGACAGCTCGGGCGGAGGACGATGTATTGGTTCGCGACGCAATTTGTGTTTCCATCGTCATTAACAGGCTCTGAACGTTACAATTAACTGTCAGTTTTGCGTCGGATTCGAAAATCTAGACTCACAGGAGATCGACCATAAGGTGCCCGAGGCAGCAATAGACCCTTGGAGACAGGTCGGCCGGAGGACGATGTATTGAATCGCGACGGGATTTGTGTGTTCCATCGTCATTAACAGGCTCTGAACGTTACAATTAACTGTCAGTTTTGCGTCGGATTCGAAAATCTAGACTCACAGGAGATCGACCATAAGGTGCCCGAGGCAGCACTAGACCCTTGGAGACAAGTCGGCTGGAGGACGATGTATTGAATCGCGACGCGATTTGTGTGTTCCATTGTCATTTACAGGCTCTGAACGTTACAATTAACTGTCAGGTTTGCGTCGGATTCGAAAATCTAGACTCACAGGAGATCGACCATAAGGTGCCCGAGGCAGCAATAGACCCTTGGAGACAGGTCGGCCGGAGGACGATGTATTGAATCGCGACGCAATTTGTGTGTTCCATTATCATTAAGAGGTTCTGAACCTTACAATTAACTGTCAGTTTAGCGTCGGATTTGAAAATCTAGACTCACAGAGGAACGACCATAAGGTGCCCGAGGCAGCACTAGACCCTTGGAGTCAAATCGGCTGGAGGACGATGTATTGAATCGCGACGCAATTTGTGTGTTCCATCGTCATGAACAGGCTCTGAACGTTACAATTAACTGTCAGTTTTGCGTCGGATTCGAAAATCTAGACTCACAGGAGAACGACCATAAGGTGCCCGAGGCAGCAATAGACCCTTGGAGACAGGTCGGCCGGAGGACGATGTATTGAATCGCGACGCAATTTGTGTGTTCCATCGTCATTAACAGGAACCTTACAATTAACTGTCAGTTTTGCGTCGGATTCGAAAATCTAGACTCACAGGAGATCGACCATAAGGTGCCCGAGGCAGCAATAGACCCTTGGAGACAGGTCGGCCGGAGGACGATGTATTGAATCGCGACGCAATTTGTGTGTTCCATTGTCATTAAGAGGCTCTGAACCTTAGTATTAACCGCCAGTTTTGCGTCGCATTCGAAAATCTAGACTCACAGGAGAACGACAATAAGGTGCCCGAGGCAGCACTAGACCCTTGGAGACAAGTCGGCTGGAGGACGATGTATTGAATCGCGACGCGATTTGTGTGTTCCATTGTCATTTACAGGCTCTGAACGTTACAATTAACTGTCAGGATTGCGTCGGATTCGAAAATCTAGACTCACAGTAGATCGACCATAAGGTGCCCGAGGCAGCAATAGACCCTTGGAGACAGGTCGGCCGGAGGACGATGTATTGAATCGCGACGCAATTTGTGTGTTCCATTGTCATTAAGAGGCTCTGAACCTTACAATTAACTGTCAGTTTTGCGTCGGATTCGAAAATCTAGACTCACAGAGGAACGACCATAAGGTGCCCGAGGCAGCACTAGACGCTCGGAGACAAATCGGCTGGAGGACGATGTATTGAATCGCGACGCGATTTGTGTGTTCCATCGTCATTAACAGCCTCTGAACGTTACAATTAACTGTCTGTTTTGCGTCGGATTCGAAAATCTAGACTCACAGGAGAACGACCATAAGGTGCCCGAGGCAGCAATAGACCCTTGGAGCCAGGTCGGCCGGAGGACGATGTATTGAATCGCGACGCAATTTGTGTGTTCCATCGTCATTAACAGGCTCCGAACCTTACAATTAACTGTCAGTTTTGCGTCGGATTCGAAAATCTAGACTCACAGGAGATCGACCATAAGGTGCCCGAGGCAGCAATAGACCCTTGGAGACAGGTCGGCCGGAGGACGATGTATTGAATCGCGACGGGATTTGTGTGTTCCATCGTCATTAACAGGCTCTGAACGTTACAATTAACCGTCAGTTTTGCGTCGGATTCGAAAATCTAGACTCACATGAGATCGACCATAAGGTGCCCGAGGCAGCAATAGACTCTTGAAGACAGGTCGGCCGGAGGACGATGTATTGAATCGCGACGCAATTTGTGTGTTCCATTGTCATTAAGAGGCTCTGAACCTTACTATTAACCGCCAGTTTTGCGTCGCATTCGAAAATCTAGACTCACAGGAGAACGACAATAAGGTGCCCGAGGCAGCACTAGACCCTTGGAGACAAGTCGGCTGGAGGACGATGTATTGAATCGCGACGCGATTTGTGTGTTCCATTGTCATTTACAGGCTCTGAACGTTACAATTAACTGTCAGGATTGCGTCGGATTCGAAAATCTAGACTCACAGTAGATCGACCATAAGGTGCCCGAGGCAGCAATAGACCCTTGGAGACAGGTCGGCCGGAGGACGATGTATTGAATCGCGACGCAATTTGTGTGTTCCATTGTCATTAGGAGGCTCTGAACCTTACAATTAACTGTCAGTTTTGCGTCGGATTCGAAAATCTAGACTCACAGAGGAACGACCATAAGGTGCCCGAGGCAGCACTAGACGCTTGGAGACAAATCGGCTGGAGGACGATGTATTGAATCGCGACGCGATTTGTGTGTTCCATCGTCATTAACAGCCTCTGAACGTTACAATTACCTGTCAGTTTTGCGTCGGATTCGAAAATCTAGACTCACAGGAGAACGACCATAAGGTGCCCGAGGCAGCAATAGACCCTTGGAGCCAGGTCGGCCGGAGGACGATGTATTGAATCGCGACGCAGTTTGTGTGTTCCATCGTCATTAACAGGCTCTGAACCTTACAATTAACTGTCAGTTTTGCGTCGGATTCGAAAATCTAGACTCACAGGAGATCGACCATAAGGTGCCCGAGGCAGCAATAGACCCTTGGAGACAGGTCGGCCGGAGGACGATGTATTGAATCGCGACGGGATTTGTGTGTTCCATCGTCATTAACAGGCTCTGAACGTTACAATTAACTGTCAGTTTTGCGTCGGATTCGAAAATCTAGACTCACAGGAGATCGACCATAAGGTGCCCGAGGCAGCAATAGACCCTTGGAGACAGGTCGGCCGGAGGACGATGTATTGAATCGCGACGCAATTTGTGTGTTCCATTGTCATTAAGAGGCTCTGAACCTTACTATTAACCGCCAGTTTTGCGTCGCATTCGAAAATCTAGACTCACAGGAGAACGACAATAAGCTGCCCGAGGCAGCACTAGACCCTTGGAGACAAGTCGGCTGGAGGACGATGTATTGAATCGCGACGCGATTTGTGTGTTCCATTGTCATTTACAGGCTCTGAACGTTACAATTAACTGTCAGGATTGCGTCGGATTCGAAAATCTAGACTCACAGTAGATCGACCATAAGGTGCCCGAGGCAGCAATAGACCCTTGGAGACAGGTCGGCCGGAGGACGATGTATTGAATCGCGACGCAATTTGTGTGTTCCATTGTCATTAAGAGGCTCTGAACCTTACAATTAACTGTCAGTTTTGCGTCGGATTCGAAAATCTAGACTCACAGAGGAACGACCATAAGGTGCCCGAGGCAGCACTAGACGCTTGGAGACAAATCGGCTGGAGGACGATGTATTGAATCGCGACGCGATTTGTGTGTTCCATCGTCATTAACAGCCTCTGAACGTTACAATTAACTGTCAGTTTTGCGTCGGATTCGAAAATCTAGACTCACAGGAGAACGACCATAAGGTGCCCGAGGCAGCAATAGACCCTTGGAGCCAGGTCGGCCGGAGGACGATGTATTGGAACGGGCCCGCAATTTGTGTGTTCCATCGTCATTAACAGGCTCTGAACCTTACAATTAACTGTCAGTTTTGCGTCGGATTCGAAAATCTAGACTCACAGGAGATCGACCATAAGGTGCCCGAGGCAGCAATAGACCCTTGGAGACAGGTCGGCCGGAGGACGATGTATTGAATCGCGACGGGATTTGTGTGTTCCATCGTCATTAACAGGCTCTGAACGTTACAATTAACTGTCAGTTTTGCGTCGGATTCGAAAATCTAGACTCACAGGAGATCGACCATAAGGTGCCCGAGGCAGCAATAGACTCTTGAAGACAGGTCGGCCGGAGGACGATGTATTGAATCGCGACGCAATTTGTGAGTTCCATCGTCATTAACAGGCTCTGAACCTTACAATTAACTGTCAGTTTTGCGTCGGATTCGAAAATCTAGACTCACAAGAGAACGACCATAAGGTGCCCGAGGCAGCACTAGACCCTTGGAGACAAATCGGCTGGAGGACGATGTATTGAATCGCGACGCGATTTGTGTGTTCGATCGTCATTAACAGGCTCTGAACGTTACAATTAACTGTCAGTTTTGCGTCGGATTCGAAAATCTAGACTCACAGGAGATCTACCATAAGGTGCCCGAGGCAGCAATAGACTCTTGGAGACAGCTCGGGCGGAGGACGATGTATTGAATCGCGACGCAATTTGTGTTTTCCATCGTCATTAACAGGCTCTGAACGTTACAATTAACTGTCAGTTTTGCGTCGGATTCGAAAATCTAGACTCACAGGAGATCGACCATAAGGTGCCCGAGGCAGCAATAGACCCTTGGAGACAGGTCGGCCGGATGACGATGTATTGAATCGCGACGGGATTTGTGTGTTCCATCGTCATTAACAGGCTCTGAACGTTACAATTAACTGTCAGTTTTGCGTCGGATTCGAAAATCTAGACTCACAGGAGATCGACCATAAGGTGCCCGAGGCAGCAATAGACCCTTGGAGACAGGTCGGCCGGAGGACGATGTATTGAATCGCGACGCAATTTGTGTGTTCCATCGTCATTAACAGGCTCTGAACGTTATAATTAACTATCAGTTTTGCGTCGGATTCGAAAATCTAGACTCACAGGAGAACGACCATAAGGTGCCCAAGGCAGCAATAGACCCTTGGAGACAGGTCGGCCGGAGGACGATGTATTGAATCGCGACGCAATTTGTGTGTTCCATTGTCGTTAAGAGGCTCTGAACCTTACGATTAACTGCCAGTTTTGCGTCGCATTCGAAAATCTGGACTCACAGGAGAACGACAATAAGGTGCCCGAGGCAGCACTAGACCCTTGGAGACAAGTCGGCTGGAGTACGATGTATTGAATCGCGACGCGATTTGTGTGTTCCATTGTCATTTACAGGCTCTGAACGTTACAATTAACTGTCAGGTTTGCGTCGGATTCGAAAATCTAGACTCACAGGAGATCGACCATAAGGTGCCCGAGGCAGCAATAGACCCTTGGAGACAGGTCGGCCGGAGGACGATGTATTGAATCGCGACGCAATTTGTGTGTTCCATTATCATTAAGAGGTTCTGAACCTTACAATTAACTGTCAGTTTAGCGTCGGATTTGAAAATCTAGACTCACAGAGGAACGACCATAAGGTGCCCGAGGCAGCACTAGACCCTTGGAGTCAAATCGGCTGGAGGACGATGTATTGAATCGCGACGCAATTTGTGTGTTCCATCGTCATGAACAGGCTCTGAACGTTACAATTAACTGTCAGTTTTGCGTCGGATTCGAAAATCTAGACTCACAGGAGAACGACCATAAGGTGCCCGAGGCAGCAATAGACCCTTGGAGACAGGTCGGCCGGAGGACGATGTATTGAATCGCGACGCAATTTGTGTGTTCCATCGTCATTAACAGGCTCTGAACCTTGCAATTAACTATCAGTTTTGCGTCGGATTCGAAAATCTAGACTCACAGGAGATCGACCATAAGGTGCCCGAGGCAGCAATAGACCCTTGGAGACAGGTCGGCCGGAGGACGATGTATTGAATCGCGACGCGATATGTGTGTTCCATCGTCATTAACAGGCTCTGAACGTTACAATTAACTGTCAGTTTTGCGTCGGATTCGAAAATCTAGACTCACAGGAGATCGACCATAAGGTGCCCGAGGCAGCAATAGACCCTTGGAGACAGGTCGGCCGGAGGACGATGTATTGAATCGCGACGCAATTTGTGTGTTCCATTGTCATTAAGAGGCTCTGAACCTTACTATTAACCGCCAGTTTTGCGTCGCATTCGAAAATCTAGACTCACAGGAGAACGACAATAAGGTGCCCGAGGCAGCACTAGACCCTTGGAGACAAGTAGGCTGGAGGACGATGTATTGAATCGCGACGCGATTTGTGTGTTCCATTGTCATTTACAGGCTCTGAACGTTACAATTAACTGTCAGGATTGCGTCGGATTCGAAAATCTAGACTCACAGTAGATCGACCATAAGGTGCCCGAGGCAGCAATAGACCCTTGGAGACAGGTCGGCCGGAGGACGATGTATTGAATCGCGACGCAATTTGTGTGTTCCATTGTCATTAAGAGGCTCTGAACCTTACAATTAACTGTCAGTTTTGCGTCGGATTCGAAAATCTAGACTCACAGAGGAACGACCATAAGGTGCCCGAGGCAGCACTAGACGCTTGGAGACAAATCGGCTGGAGGACGATGTATTGAATCGCGACGCGATTTGTGTGTTCCATCGTCATTAACAGCCTCTGAACGTTACAATTAACTGTCAGTTTTGCGTCGGATTCGAAAATCTAGACTCACAGGAGAACGACCATAAGGTGCCCGAGGCAGCAATAGACCCTTGGAGCCAGGTCGGCCGGAGGACGATGTATTGAATCGGGCCGCAATTTGTGTGTTCCATCGTCATTAACAGGCTCTGAACCTTACAATTAACTGTCAGTTTTGCGTCGGATTCGAAAATCTAGACTCACAGGAGATCGACCATAAGGTGCCCGAGGCAGCAATAGACCCTTGGAGACAGGTCGGCCGGAGGACGATGTATTGAATCGCGACGGGATTTGTGTGTTCCATCGTCATTAACAGGCTCTGAACGTTACAATTAACTGTCAGTTTTGCGTCGGATTCGAAAATCTAGACTCACAGGAGATCGACCATAAGGTGCCCGAGGCAGCAATAGACTCTTGAAGACAGGTCGGCCGGAGGACGATGTATTGAATCGCGACGCAATTTGTGAGTTCCATCGTCATTAACAGGCTCTGAACCTTACAATTAACTGTCAGTTTTGCGTCGGATTCGAAAATCTAGACTCACAAGAGAACGACCATAAGGTGCCCGAGGCAGCACTAGACCCTTGGAGACAAATCGGCTGGAGGACGATGTATTGAATCGCGACGCGATTTGCGTGTTCCATCGTCATTAACAGGCTCTGAAAGTTACAATTAACTGTCAGTTTTGCGTCGGATTCGAAAATCTAGACTCACAGGAGAACGACCATAAGGTGCCCGAGGCAGCAATAGACCCTTGGAGACAGGTCGGCCGGAGGACGATGTATTGAATCGCGACGCAATTTGTGTGTTCCATCGTCATTAACAGGCTCTGAACGTTACAATTAACTATCAGTTTTGCGTCGGATTCGAAAATCTAGACTCACAGGAGATCGACCATAAGGTGCCCGAGGCAGCAATAGACCCTTCGAGACAGGTCGGCCGGAGGACGATGTATTGAATCGCGACGCAATGTGTGTGTTCCATTGTCATTAAGAGGCTCTAAACGTTACAATTAACTGTCAGTTTTGCGTCGGATTCGAAAATCTAGACTCACAGAGGAACGACCATAAGGTGCCCGAGGCAGCACTAGACCCTTGGAGACAAATCGGCTGGAGGACGATGTATTGAATCGCGACGCGATTTGTGTGTTCGATCGTTATTAACAGGCTCTGAACGTTACAATTAACTGTCAGTTTTGCGTCGGATTCGAAAATCTAGACTCACAGGAGATCTACCATAAGGTGCCCGAGGCAGCAATAGACCCTTGGAGACAGGTCGGCCGGAGGACGATGTATTGAATCGCGACGGGATTTGTGTGTTCCATCGTCATTAACAGGCTCTGAACGTTACAATTAACTGTCAGTTTTGCGTCGGATTCGAAAATCTAGACTCACAGGAGATCGACCATAAGGTGCCCGAGGCAGCAATAGACCCTTGGAGACAGGTCGGCCGGAGGACGATGTATTGAATCGCGACGCAATTTGTGTGTTCCATCGTCATTAACAGGCTCTGAACGTTATAATTAACTATCAGTTTTGCGTCGGATTCGAAAATCTAGACTCACAGGAGAACGACCATAAGGTGCCCAAGGCAGCAATAGACCCTTGGAGACAGGTCGGCCGGAGGACGATGTATTGAATCGCGACGCAATTTGTGTGTTCCATTGTCGTTAAGAGGCTCTGAACCTTACGATTAACTGCCAGTTTTGCGTCGCATTCGAAAATCTAGACTCACAGGAGAACGACAATAAGGTGCCCGAGGCAGCACTAGACCCTTGGAGACAAGTCGGCTGGAGGACGATGTATTGAATCGCGACGCGATTTGTGTGTTCCATTGTCATTTACAGGCTCTGAACGTTACAATTAACTGTCAGGTTTGCGTCGGATTCGAAAATCTAGACTCACAGGAGATCGACCATAAGGTGCCCGAGGCAGCAATAGACCCTTGGAGACAGGTCGGCCGGAGGACGATGTATTGAATCGCGACGCAATTTGTGTGTTCCATTATCATTAAGAGGTTCTGAACCTTACAATTAACTGTCAGTTTAGCGTCGGATTTGAAAATCTAGACTCACAGAGGAACGACCATAAGGTGCCCGAGGCAGCACTAGACCCTTGGAGTCAAATCGGCTGGAGGACGATGTATTGAATCGCGACGCAATTTGTGTGTTCCATCGTCATGAACAGGCTCTGAACGTTACAATTAACTGTCAGTTTTGCGTCGGATTCGAAAATCTAGACTCACAGGAGAACGACCATAAGGTGCCCGAGGCAGCAATAGACCCTTGGAGACAGGTCGGCCGGAGGACGATGTATTGAATCGCGACGCAATTTGTGTGTTCCATCGTCATTAACAGGCTCTGAACCTTGCAATTAACTGTCAGTTTTGCGTCGGATTCGAAAATCTAGACTCACAGGAGATCGACCATAAGGTGCCCGAGGCAGCAATAGACCCTTGGAGACAGGTCGGCCGGAGGACGATGTATTGAATCGCGACGCGATATGTGTGTTCCATCGTCATTAACAGGCTCTGAACGTTACAATTAACTGTCAGTTTTGCGTCGGATTCGAAAATCTATACTCACAGGAGATCGACCATAAGGTGCCCGAGGCAGCACTAGACCCTTGGAGACAAATCGGCTGGAGGACGATGTATTGAATCGCGACGCGATTTGTGTGTTCGATCGTCATTAACAGGCTCTGAACGTTACAATTAACTGTCAGTTTTGCGTCGGATTCGAAAATCTAGACTCACAGGAGATCTACCATAAGGTGCCCGAGGCAGCAATAGACTCTTGGAGACAGCTCGGGCGGAGGACGATGTATTGAATCGCGACGCAATTTGTGTTTTCCATCGTCATTAACAGGCTCTGAACGTTACAATTAACTGTCAGTTTTGCGTCGGATTCGAAAATCTAGACTCACAGGAGATCGACCATAAGCTGCCCGAGGCAGCAATAGACCCTTGGAGACAGGTCGGCCGGAGGACGATGTATTGAATCGCGACGGGATTTGTGTGTTCCATCGTCATTAACAGGCTCTGAACGTTACAATTAACTGTCAGTTTTGCGTCGGATTCGAAAATCTAGACTCACAGGAGATCGACCATAAGGTGCCCGAGGCAGCAATAGACCCTTGGAGACAGGTCGGCCGGAGGACGATGTATTGAATCGCGACGCAATTTGTGTGTTCCATCGTCATTAACAGGCTCTGAACGTTACAATTAACTATCAGGTTTGCGTCGGATTCGAAAATCTAGACTCACAGGAGAACGACCATAAGGTGCCCAAGGCAGCAATAGACCCTTGGAGACAGGTCGGCCGGAGGACGATGTATTGAATCGCGACGCAATTTGTGTGTTCCATTGTCATTAAGAGGCTCTGAACCTTACGATTAACTGCCAGTTTTGCGTCGCATTCGAAAATCTAGACTCACAGGAGAACGACAATAAGGTGCCCGAGGCAGCACTAGACCCTTGGAGACAAGTCGGCTGGAGGACGATGTATTGAATCGCGACGCAATTTGTGTGTTCCATTGTCATTTACAGGCTCTGAACGTTACAATTAACTGTCAGGTTTGCGTCGGATTCGAAAATCTAGACTCACAGGAGATCGACCATAAGGTGCCCGAGGCAGCAATAGACCCTTGGAGACAGGTCGGCCGGAGGACGATGTATTGAATCGCGACGCAATTTGTGTGTTCCATTATCATTAAGAGGTTCTGAACCTTACAATTAACTGTCAGTTTAGCGTCGGATTTGAAAATCTAGACTCACAGAGGAACGACCATAAGGTGCCCGAGGCAGCACTAGACCCTTGGAGTCAAATCGGCTGGAGGACGATGTATTGAATCGCGACGCAATTTGTGTGTTCCATCGTCATGAACAGGCTCTGAACGTTACAATTAACTGTCAGTTTTGCGTCGGATTCGAAAATCTAGACTCACAGGAGAACGACCATAAGGTGCCCGAGGCAGCAATAGACCCTTGGAGTCAGGTCGGCTGGAGGACGATGTATTGAATCGCGACGCGATTTGTGTGTTCCATCGTCATTAACAGGCTCTGAACCTTACAATTAACTGTCAGTTTTACGTCGGATTCGAAAATCTAGACTCACAGGAGATCGACCATAAGGTGCCCGAGGCAGCAATAGACCCTTGGAGACAGGTCGGCCGGAGGACGATGTATTGAATCGCGACGGAATTTGTGTGTTCCATTGTCATTAGGAGGCTCTGAACCTTACAATTAACTGTCAGTTTTGCGTCGGATTCGAAAATCTAGACTCACAGAGGAACGACCATAAGGTGCCCGAGGCAGCACTAGACGCTTGGAGACAAATCGGCTAGAGGACGATGTATTGAATCGCGACGCGATTTGTGTGTTCCATCGTCATTAACAGCCTCTGAACGTTACAATTAACTGTCAGTTTTGCGTCGGATTCGAAAATCTAGACTCACAGGAGAACGACCATAAGGTGCCCGAGGCAGCAATAGACCCTTGGAGCCAGGTCGGCCGGAGGACGATGTATTGAATCGCGACGCAATTTGTGTGTTCCATCGTCATTAACAGGCTCTGAACCTTACAATTAACTGTCAGTTTTGCGTCGGATTCGAAAATCTAGACTCACAGGAGATCGACCATAAGGTGCCCGAGGCAGCAATAGACCCTTGGAGACAGGTCGGCCGGAGGACGATGTATTGAATCGCGACGGGATTTGTGTGTTCCATCGTCATTAACAGGCTCTGAACGTTACAATTAACTGTCAGTTTTGCGTCGGATTCGAAAATCTAGACTCACAGGAGATCGACCATAAGGTGCCCGAGGCAGCAATAGACCCTTGGAGACAGGTCGGCCGGAGGACGATGTATTGAATCGCGACGCAATTTGTGTGTTCCATTGTCATTAAGAGGCTCTGAACCTTACTATTAACCGCCAGTTTTGCGTCGCATTCGAAAATCTAGACTCACAGGAGAACGACAATAAGGTGCCCGAGGCAGCACTAGACCCTTGGAGACAAGTTGGCTGGAGGACGATGTATTGAATCGCGACGCGATTTGTGTGTTCCATTGTCATTTACAGGCTCTGAACGTTACAATTAACTGTCAGGATTGCGTCGGATTCGAAAATCTAGACTCACAGTAGATCGACCATAAGGTGCCCGAGGCAGCAATAGACCCTTGGAGACAGGTCGGCCGGAGGATGATGTATTGAATCGCGACACAATTTGTGTGTTCCATTGTCATTAAGAGGCTCTGAACCTTACAATTAACTGTCAGTTTTGCGTCGGATTCGAAAATCTAGACTCACAGAGGAACGACCATAAGGTGCCCGAGGCAGCACTAGCCGCTTGGAGACAAATCGGCTGGAGGACGATGTATTGAATCGCGACGCGATTTGTGTGTTCCATCGTCATTAACAGCCTCTGAACGTTACAATTAACTGTCAGTTTTGCGTCGGATTCGAAAATCTAGACTCACAGGAGAACGACCATAAGGTGCCCGAGGCAGCAATAGACCCTTGGAGCCAGGTCGGCCGGAGGACGATGTATTGAATCGCGACGCAATTTGTGTGTTCCATCGTCATTAACAGGCTCTGAACCTTACAATTAACTGTCAGTTTTGCGTCGGATTCGAAAATCTAGACTCACAGGAGATCGACCATAAGGTGCCCGAGGCAGCAATAGACCCTTGGAGACAGGTCGGCCGGAGGACGATGTATTGAATCGCGACGGGATTTGTGTGTTCCATCGTCATTAACAGGCTCTGAACGTTACAATTAACTGTCAGTTTTGCGTCGGATTCGAAAATCTAGACTCACAGGAGATCGACCATAAGGTGCCCGAGGCAGCAATAGACTCTTGAAGACAGGTCGGCCGGAGGACGATGTATTGAATCGCGACGCAATTTGTGAGTTCCATCGTCATTAACAGGCTCTGAACCTTACAATTAACTGTCAGTTTTGCGTCGGATTCGAAAATCTAGACTCACAAGAGAACGACCATAAGGTGCCCGAGGCAGCACTAGACCCTTGGAGACAAATCGGCTGGAGGACGATGTATTGAATCGCGACGCGATTTGCGTGTTCCATCGTCATTAACAGGCTCTGAAAGTTACAATTAACTGTCAGTTTTGCGTCGGATTCGAAAATCTAGACTCACAGGAGAACGACCATAAGGTGCCCGAGGCAGCAATAGACCCTTGGAGACAGGTCGGCCGGAGGACGATGTATTGAATCGCGACGCAATTTGTGTGTTCCATCGTCATTAACAGGCTCTGAACGTTACAATTAACTATCAGTTTTGCGTCGGATTCGAAAATCTAGACTCACAGGAGATCGACCATAAGGTGCCCGAGGCAGCAATAGACCCTTGGAGACAGGTCGGCCGGAGGACGATGTATTGAATCGCGACGCAATTTGTGTGTTCCATTGTCATTAAGAGGCTCTAAACGTTACAATTAACTGTCAGTTTTGCGTCGGATTCGAAAATCTAGACTCACAGAGGAACGACCATAAGGTGCCCGAGGCAGCACTAGACCCTTGGAGACAAATCGGCTGGAGGACGATGTATTGAATCGCGACGCGATTTGTGTGTTCGATCGTCATTAACAGGCTCTGAACGTTACAATTAACTGTCAGTTTTGCGTCGGATTCGAAAATCTAGACTCACAGGAGATCTACCATAAGGTGCCCGAGGCAGCAATAGACTCTTGGAGACAGCTCGGGCGGAGGACGATGTATTGAATCGCGACGCAATTTGTGTTTTCCATCGTCATTAACAGGCTCTGAACGTTACAATTAACTGTCAGTTTTGCGTCGGATTCGAAAATCTAGACTCACAGGAGATCGACCATAAGGTGCCCGAGGCAGCAATAGACCCTTGGAGACAGGTCTGCCGGAGGACGATGTATTGAATCGCGACGGGATTTGTGTGTTCCATCGTCATTAACAGGCTCTGAACGTTACAATTAACTGTCAGTTTTGCGTCGGATTCGAAAATCTAGACTCACAGGAGATCGACCATAAGGTACCCGAGGCAGCAATAGACCCTTGGAGACAGGTCGGCCGGAGGACGATGTATTGAATCGCGACGGGATTTGTGTGTTCCATCGTCATTAACAGGCTCTGAACCTTGCAATTAACTGTCAGTTTTGCGTCGGATTCGAAAATCTAGACTCACAGGAGATCGACCATAAGGTGCCCGAGGCAGCAATAGACTCTTGAAGACAGGTCGGCCGGAGGACGATGTATTGAATCGCGACGCAATTTGTGAGTTCCATCGTCATTAACAGGCTCTGAACCTTACAATTAACTGTCAGTTTTGCGTCGGATTCGAAAATCTAGACTCACAAGAGAACGACCATAAGGTGCCCGAGGCAGCACTAGACCCTTGGAGACAAATCGGCTGGAGGACGATGTATTGAATCGCGACGCGATTCGCGTGTTCCATCGTCATTAACAGGCTCTGAAAGTTACAATTAACTGTCAGTTTTGCGTCGGATTCGAAAATCTAGACTCACAGGAGAACGACCATAAGGTGCCCGAGGCAGCACTAGACCCTTGGAGTCAAATCGGCTGGAGGACGATGTATTGAATCGCGACGCAATTTGTGTGTTCCATCGTCATGAACAGGCTCTGAACGTTACAATTAACTGTCAGTTTTGCGTCGGATTCGAAAATCTAGACTCACATGAGAACGACCATAAGGTGCCCGAGGCAGCAATAGACCCTTGGAGACAGGTCGGCCGGAGGACGATGTATTGAATCGCGACGCAATTTGTGTGTTCCATCGTCATTAACAGGCTCTGAACCTTGCAATTAACTGTCAGTTTTGCGTCGGATTCGAAAATCTAGACTCACAGGAGATCGACCATAAGGTGCCCGAGGCAGCAATAGACCCTTGGAGACAGGTCGGCCGGAGGACGATGTATTGAATCGCGACGCGATATGTGTGTTCCATCGTCATTAACAGGCTCTGAACGTTACAATTAACTGTCAGTTTTGCGTCGGATTCGAAAATCTATACTCACAGGAGATCGACCATAAGGTGCCCGAGGCAGCAATAGACCCTTGGAGACAGGTCGGCCGGAGGACGATGTATTGATTCGCGACGGGATTTGTGTGTTCCATCGTCATTAACAGGCTTTGAACGTTACAATTAACTGTCAGTTTTGCGTCGGATTCGAAAATCTAGACTCACAGGAGATCGGCCATAAGGTGCCCGAGGCAGCAATAGACCCTTGGAGACAGGTCGGCCGGAGGACGATGTATTGAATCGCGACGGGATTTGTGTGTTCCATCGTCATTAACAGGCTCTGAACGTTACAATTAACTATCAGCTTTGCGTCGGATTCGAAAATCTAGACTCACAGGAGATCTACCATAAGGTGCCCGAGGCAGCAATAGACTCCTGGAGACAGCTCGGGCGGAGGACGATGTATTGAATCGCGACGCAATTTGTGTTTCCATCGTCATTAACAGGCTCTGAACGTTACAATTAACTGTCAGTTTTGCGTCGGATTCGAAAATCTAGACTCACAGGAGATCGACCATAAGGTGCCCGAGGCAGCAATAGACCCTTGGAGACAGGTCGGCCGGAGGACGATGTATTGAATCGCGACGGGATTTGTGTGTTCCATCGTCATTAACAGGCTCTGAACGTTACAATTAACTGTCAGTTTTGCGTCGGATTCGAAAATCTAGACTCACAGGAGATCGACCATAAGGTGCCCGAGGCAGCACTAGACCCTTGGAGACAAGTCGGCTGGAGGACGATGTATTGAATCGCGACGCGATTTGTGTGTTCCATTGTCATTTACAGGCTCTGAACGTTACAATTAACTGTCAGGTTTGCGTCGGATTCGAAAATCTAGACTCACAGGAGATCGACCATAAGGTGCCCGAGGCAGCAATAGACCCTTGGAGACAGGTCGGCCGGAGGACGATGTATTGAATCGCGACGCAATTTGTGTGTTCCATTATCATTAAGAGGTTCTGAACCTTACAATTAACTGTCAGTTTAGCGTCGGATTTGAAAATCTAGACTCACAGAGGAACGACCATAAGGTGCCCGAGGCAGCACTAGACCCTTGGAGTCAAATCGGCTGGAGGACGATGTATTGAATCGCGACGCAATTTGTGTGTTCCATCGTCATTAACAGGCTCTGAACCTTACAATTAACTGTCAGTTTTGCGTCGGATTCGAAAATCTAGACTCACAGGAGAACGACCATAAGGTGCCCGAGGCAGCAATAGACCCTTGGAGACAGGTCGGCCGGAGGACGATGTATTGAATCGCGACGGGATTTGTGTGTTCCATCGTCATTAACAGGCTCTGAACCTTACAATTAACTGTCAGTTTTGCGTCGGATTCGAAAATCTAGACTCACAGGAGATCGACCATAAGGTGCCCGAGGCAGCAATAGACCCTTGGAGACAGGTCGGCCGGAGGACGATGTATTGAATCGCGACGCAATTTGTGTGTTCCATTGTCATTAAGAGGCTCTGAACCTTAGTATTAACCGCCAGTTTTGCGTCGGATTCGAAAATCTAGACTCACAGGAGAACGACAATAAGGTGCCCGAGGCAGCACTAGACCCTTGGAGACAAGTCGGCTGGAGGACGATGTATTGAATCGCGACGCGATTTGTGTGTTCCATTGTCATTTACAGGCTCTGAACGTTACAATTAACTGTCAGGATTGCGTCGGATTCGAAAATCTAGACTCACAGTAGATCGTCCATAAGGTGCCCGAGGCAGCAATAGACCCTTGGAGACAGGTCGGCCGGAGGACGATGTATTGAATAGCGACGCAATTTGTGTGTTCCATTGTCATTAAGAGGCTCTGAACCTTACAATTAACTGTCAGTTTTGCGTCGGATTCGAAAATCTAGACTCACAGAGGAACGACCATAAGGTGCCCGAGGCAGCACTAGACGCTTGGAGACAAATCGGCTGGAGGACGATGTATTGAATCGCGACGCGATTTGTGTGTTCCATCGTCATTAACAGCCTCTGAACGTTACAATTAACTGTCAGTTTTGCGTCGGATTCGAAAATCTAGACTCACAGGAGAACGACCATAAGGTGCCCGAGGCAGCAATAGACCCTTGGAGCCTGGTCGGCCGGAGGACGATGTATTGAATCGCGACGCAATTTGTGTGTTCCATCGTCATTAACAGGCTCTGAACCTTACAATTAACTGTCAGTTTTGCGTCGGATTCGAAAATCTAGACTCACAGGAGATCGACCATAAGGTGCCCGAGGCAGCAATAGACCCTTGGAGACAGGTCGGCCGGAGGACGATGTATTGAATCGCGACGGGATTTGTGTGTTCCATCGTCATTAACAGGCTCTGAACGTTACAATTAACCGTCAGTTTTGCGTCGGATTCGAAAATCTAGACTCACATGAGATCGACCATAAGGTGCCCGAGGCAGCAATAGACTCTAGAAGACAGGTCGGCCGGAGGACGATGTATTGAATCGCGACGCAATTTGTGTGTTCCATTGTCATTAAGAGGCTCTGAACCTTACTATTAACCGCCAGTTTTGCGTCGCATTCGAAAATCTAGACTCACAGGAGAACGACAATAAGGTGCCCGAGGCAGCACTAGACCCTTGGAGACAAGTCGGCTGGAGGACGATGTATTGAATCGCGACGCGATTTGTGTGTTCCATTGTCATTTACAGGCTCTGAACGTTACAATTAACTGTCAGGATTGCGTCGGATTCGAAAATCTAGACTCACAGTAGATCGACCATAAGGTGCCCGAGGCAGCAATAGACCCTTGGAGACAGGTCGGCCGGAGGACGATGTATTGAATCGCGACGCAATTTGTGTGTTCCATTGTCATTAGGAGGCTCTGAACCTTACAATTAACTGTCAGTTTTGCGTCGGATTCGAAAATCTAGACTCACAGAGGAACGACCATAAGGTGCCCGAGGCAGCACTAGACGCTTGGAGACAAATCGGCTGGAGGACGATGTATTGAATCGCGACGCGATTTGTGTGTTCCATCGTCATTAACAGCCTCTGAACGTTACAATTAACTGTCAGTTTTGCGTCGGATTCGAAAATCTAGACTCACAGGAGAACGACCATAAGGTGCCCGAGGCAGCAATAGACCCTTGGAGCCAGGTCGGCCGGAGGACGATGTATTGAATCGCGACGCAATTTGTGTGTTCCATCGTCATTAACAGGCTCTGAACCTTACAATTAACTGTCAGTTTTGCGTCGGATTCGAAAATCTAGACTCACAGGAGATCGACCATAAGGTGCCCGAGGCAGCAATAGACCCTTGGAGACAGGTCGGCCGGAGGACGATGTATTGAATCGCGACGGGATTTGTGTGTTCCATCGTCATTAACAGGCTCTGAACGTTACAATTGTCAGTTTTGCGTCGGATTCGAAAATCTAGACTCACAGGAGATCGACCACAAGGTGCCCGAGGCAGCAATAGACCCTTGGAGACAGGTCGGCCGGAGGACGATGTATTGAATCGCGACGCAATTTGTGTGTTCCATTGTCATTAAGAGGCTCTGAACCTTACTATTAACCGCCAGTTTTGCGTCGCATTCGAAAATCTAGACTCACAGGAGAACGACAATAAGGTGCCCGAGGCAGCACTAGACCCTTGGAGACAAGTCGGCTGGAGGACGATGTATTGAATCGCGACGCGATTTGTGTGTTCCATTGTCATTTACAGGCTCTGAACGTTACAATTAACTGTCAGGATTGCGTCGGATTCGAAAATCTAGACTCACAGTAGATCGACCATAAGGTGCCCGAGGCAGCAATAGACCCTTGGAGACAGGTCGGCCGGAGGACGATGTATTGAATCGCGACGCAATTTGTGTGTTCCATTGTCATTAAGAGGCTCTGAACCTTACAATTAACTGTCAGTTTTGCGTCGGATTCGAAAATCTAGACTCACAGAGGAACGACCATAAGGTGCCCGAGGCAGCACTAGACGCTTGGAGACAAATCGGCTGGAGGACGATGTATTGAATCGCGACGCGATTTGTGTGTTCCATCGTCATTAACAGCCTCTGAACGTTACAATTAACTGTCAGTTTTGCGTCGGATTCGAAAATCTAGACTCACAGGAGAACGACCATAAGGTGCCCGAGGCAGCAATAGACTCTTGAAGACAGGTCGGCCGGAGGACGATGTATTGAATCGCGACGCAATTTGTGAGTTCCATCGTCATTAACGGGCTCTGAACCTTACAATTAACTGTCAGTTTTGCGTCGGATTCGAAAATCTAGACTCACAAGAGAACGACCATAAGGTGCCCGAGGCAGCACTAGACCCTTGGAGACAAATCGGCTGGAGGACGATGTA
Source organism: Schistocerca nitens (assembly GCF_023898315.1). Classification (NCBI taxonomy): domain Eukaryota; kingdom Metazoa; phylum Arthropoda; class Insecta; order Orthoptera; family Acrididae; genus Schistocerca; species Schistocerca nitens. The sequence goes on along the minus strand of NC_064615.1, from coordinate 1,195,550,078 downwards.
TTGAATCGCGACGCGATTTGCGTGTTCCATCGTCATTAACAGGCTCTGAAAGTTACAATTAACTGTCAGTTTTGCGTCGGATTCGAAAATCTAGACTCACAGGAGAACGACCATAAGGTGCCCGAGGCAGCAATAGACCCTTGGAGACAGGTCGGCCGGAGGACGATGTATTGAATCGCGACGCAATTTGTGTGTTCCATCGTCATTAACAGGCTCTGAACGTTACAATTAACTATCAGTTTTGCGTCGGATTCGAAAATCTAGACTCACAGGAGATCGACCATAAGGTGCCCGAGGCAGCAATAGACCCTTCGAGACAGGTCGGCCGGAGGACGATGTATTGAATCGCGACGCAATGTGTGTGTTCCATTGTCATTAAGAGGCTCTAAACGTTACAATTAACTGTCAGTTTTGCGTCGGATTCGAAAATCTAGACTCACAGAGGAACGACCATAAGGTGCCCGAGGCAGCACTAGACCCTTGGAGACAAATCGGCTGGAGGACGATGTATTGAATCGCGACGCGATTTGTGTGTTCGATCGTCATTAACAGGCTCTGAACGTTACAATTAACTGTCAGTTTTGCGTCGGATTCGAAAATCTAGACTCACAGGAGATCTACCATAAGGTGCCCGAGGCAGCAATAGACTCTTGGAGACAGCTCGGGCGGAGGACGATGTATTGAATCGCGACGCAATTTGTGTTTTCCATCGTCATTAACAGGCTCTGAACGTTACAATTAACTGTCAGTTTTGCGTCGGATTCGAAAATCTAGACTCACAGGAGATCGACCATAAGGTGCCCGAGGCAGCAATAGACCCTTGGAGACAGGTCGGCCGGAGGACGATGTATTGAATCGCGACGGGATTTGTGTGTTCCATCGTCATTAACAGGCTCTGAACGTTACAATTAACTGTCAGTTTTGCGTCGGATTCGAAAATCTAGACTCACAGGAGATCGACCATGAGGTGCCCGAGGCAGCAATAGACCCTTGGAGACAGGTCGGCCGGAGGACGATGTATTGAATCGCGACGCAATTTGTGTGTTCCATCGTCATTAACAGGCTCTGAACGTTATAATTAACTATCAGTTTTGCGTCGGATTCGAAAATCTAGACTCACAGGAGAACGACCATAAGGTGCCCAAGGCAGCAATAGACCCTTGGAGACAGGTCGGCCGGAGGACGATGTATTGAATCGCGACGCAATTTGTGTGTTCCATTTTCGTTAAGAGGCTCTGAACCTTACGATTAACTGCCAGTTTTGCGTCGCATTCGAAAATCTAGACTCACAGGAGAACGACAATAAGGTGCCCGAGGCAGCACTAGACCCTTGGAGACAAGTCGGCTGGAGGACGATGTATTGAATCGCGACGCGATTTGTGTGTTCCATTGTCATTTACAGGCTCTGAACGTTACAATTAACTGTCAGGTTTGCGTCGGATTCGAAAATCTAGACTCACAGGAGATCGACCATAAGGTGCCCGAGGCAGCAATAGACCCTTGGAGACAGGTCGGCCGGAGGACGATGTATTGAATCGCGACGCAATTTGTGTGTTCCATTATCATTAAGAGGTTCTGAACCTTACAATTAACTGTCAGTTTAGCGTCGGATTTGAAAATCTAGACTCACAGAGGAACGACCATAAGGTGCCCGAGGCAGCACTAGACCCTTGGAGTCAAATCGGCTGGAGGACGATGTATTGAATCGCGACGCAATTTGTGTGTTCCATCGTCATGAACAGGCTCTGAACGTTACAATTAACTGTCAGTTTTGCGTCGGATTCGAAAATCTAGACTCACAGGAGAACGACCATAAGGTGCCCGAGGCAGCAATAGACCCTTGGAGACAGGTCGGCCGGAGGACGATGTATTGAATCGCGACGCAATTTGTGTGTTCCATCGTCATTAACAGGCTCTGAACCTTGCAATTAACTGTCAGTTTTGCGTCGGATTCGAAAATCTAGACTCACAGGAGATCGACCATAAGGTGCCCGAGGCAGCAATAGACCCTTGGAGACAGGTCGGCCGGAGGACGATGTATTGAATCGCGACGCGATATGTGTGTTCCATCGTCATTAACAGGCTCTGAACGTTACAATTAACTGTCAGTTTTGCGTCGGATTCGAAAATCTATACTCACAGGAGATCGACCATAAGGTGCCCGAGGCAGCACTAGACCCTTGGAGACAAATCGGCTGGAGGACGATGTATTGAATCGCGACGCGATTTGTGTGTTCGATCGTCATTAACAGGCTCTGAACGTTACAATTAACTGTCAGTTTTGCGTCGGATTCGAAAATCTAGACTCACAGGAGATCTACCATAAGGTGCCCGAGGCAGCAATAGACTCTTGGAGACAGCTCGGGCGGAGGACGATGTATTGAATCGCGACGCAATTTGTGTTTTCCATCGTCATTAACAGGCTCTGAACGTTACAATTAACTGTCAGTTTTGCGTCGGATTCGAAAATCTATACTCACAGGAGATCGACCATAAGGTGCCCGAGGCAGCAATAGACCCTTGGAGACAGGTCGGCCGGAGGACGATGTATTGAATCGCGACGGGATTTGTGTGTTCCATCGTCATTAACAGGCTTTGAACGTTACAATTAACTGTCAGTTTTGCGTCGGATTCGAAAATCTAGACTCACAGGAGATCGGCCATAAGGTGCCCGAGGCAGCAATAGACCCTTGGAGACAGGTCGGCCGAAGGACGATGTATTGAATCGCGACGGGATTTGTGTGTTCCATCGTCATTAACAGGCTCTGAACGTTACAATTAACTATCAGTTTTGCGTCGGATTCGAAAATCTAGACTCACAGGAGATCGACCATAAGGTGCCCGAGGCAGCAATAGACCCTTGGAGACAGGTCGGCCGGAGGACGATGTATTGAATCGCGACGCAATTTGTGTGTTCCATTGTCATTAAGAGGCTCTAAACGTTACAATTAACTGTCAGTTTTGCGTCGGATTCGAAAATCTAGACTCACAGAGGAACGACCATAAGGTGCCCGAGGCAGCACTAGACCCTTGGAGACAAATCGGCTGGAGGACGATGTATTGAATCGCGACGCGATTTGTGTGTTCGATCGTCATTAACAGGCTCTGAACGTTACAATTAACTGTCAGTTTTGCGTCGGATTCGAAAATCTAGACTCACAGGAGATCTACCATAAGGTGCCCGAGGCAGCAATAGACTCTTGGAGACAGCTCGGGCGGAGGACGATGTATTGAATCGCGACGCAATTTGTGTTTTCCATCGTCATTAACAGGCTCTGAACGTTACAATTAACTGTCAGTTTTGCGTCGGATTCGAAAATCTAGACTCACAGGAGATCGACCATAACGTGCCCGAGGCAGCAATAGACCCTTGGAGACAGGTCGGCCGGAGGACGATGTATTGAATCGCGACGCGATTTGTGTGTTCCATTGTCATTTACAGGCTCTGAACGTTACAATTAACTGTCAGGTTTGCGTCGGATTCCAAAATCTAGACTCACAGGAGATCGACCATAAGGTGCCCGAGGCAGCAATAGACCCTTGGAGACAGGTCGGCCGGAGGACGATGTATTGAATCGCGACGCAATTTGTGTGTTCCATTATCATTAAGAGGTTCTGAACCTTACAATTAACTGTCAGTTTAGCGTCGGATTTGAAAATCTAGACTCACAGAGGAACGACCATAAGGTGCCCGAGGCAGCACTAGACCCTTGGAGTCAAATCGGCTGGAGGACGATGTATTGAATCGCGACGCAATTTGTGTGTTCCATCGTCATGAACAGGCTCTGATCGTTACAATTAACTGTCAGTTTTGCGTCGGATTCGAAAATCTAGACTCACAGGAGAACGACCATAAGGTGCCCGAGGCAGCAATAGACCCTTGGAGCCAGGTCGGCCGGAGGACGATGTATTGAATCGCGACGCAATTTGTGTGTTCCATCGTCATTAACAGGCTCTGAACCTTACAATTAACTGTCAGTTTTGCGTCGGATTCGAAAATCTAGACTCACAGGAGATCGACCATAAGGTGCCCGAGGCAGCAATAGACCCTTGGAGACAGGTCGGCCGGAGGACGATGTATTGAATCGCGACGGGATTTGTGTGTTCCATCGTCATTAACAGGCTCTGAACGTTACAATTAACTGTCAGTTTTGCGTCGGATTCGAAAATCTAGACTCACAGGAGATCGACCATAAGGTGCCCGAGGCAGCAATAGACCCTTGGAGACAGGTCGGCCGGAGGACGATGTATTGAATCGCGACGCAATTTGTGTGTTCCATTGTCATTAAGAGGCTCTGAACCTTACTATTAACCGCCAGTTTTGCGTCGCATTCGAAAATCTAGACTCACAGGAGAACGACAATAAGGTGCCCGAGGCAGCACTAGACCCTTGGAGACAAGTCGGCTGGAGGACGATGTATTGAATCGCGACGCGATTTGTGTGTTCCATTGTCATTTACAGGCTCTGAACGTTACAATTAACTGTCAGGATTGCGTCGGATTCGAAAATCTAGACTCACAGTAGATCGACCATAAGGTGCCCGAGGCAGCAATAGACCCTTGGAGACAGGTCGGCCGGAGGATGATGTATTGAATCGCGACACAATTTGTGTGTTCCATTGTCATTAAGAGGCTCTGAACCTTACAATTAACTGTCAGTTTTGCGTCGGATTCGAAAATCTAGACTCACAGAGGAACGACCATAAGGTGCCCGAGGCAGCACTAGACGCTTGGAGACAAATCGGCTGGAGGACGATGTATTGAATCGCGACGCGATTTGTGTGTTCCATCGTCATTAACAGCCTCTGAACGTTACAATTAACTGTCAGTTTTGCGTCGGATTCGAAAATCTAGACTCACAGGAGAACGACCATAAGGTGCCCGAGGCAGCAATAGACCCTTGGAGCCAGGTCGGCCGGAGGACGATGTATTGAATCGCGACGCAATTTGTGTGTTCCATCGTCATTAACATTCTCTGAACATTACAATTAACTGTCAGTTTTGCGTCGGATTCGAAAATCTAGACTCACAGGAGATCGACCATAAGGTGCCCGAGGCAGCAATAGACCCTTGGAGACAGGTCGGCCGGAGGACGATGTATTGAATCGCGACGGGATTTGTGTGTTCCATCGTCATTAACAGGCTCTAAACGTTACAATTAACTGTCAGTTTTTCGTCGGATTCGAAAATCTAGACTCACATGAGATCGACCATAAGGTGCCCGAGGCAGCAATAGACTCTTGAAGACAGGTCGGCCGGAGGACGATGTATTGAATCGCGACGCAATTTGTGAGTTCCATCGTCATTAACAGGCTCTGAACCTTGCAATTAACTGTCAGTTTTGCGTCGGATTCGAAAATCTAGACTCACAAGGGAACGACCATAAGGTGCCCGAGGCAGCAATAGACCCTTGGAGACAAATCTTCTGGAGGACGATGTATTGAATCGCGACGCGATTTGCGTGTTCCATCGTCATTAACAGGCTCTGAAAGTTACAATTAACTGTCAGTTTTGCGTCGGATTCGAAAATCTAGACTCACAGGAGATCGACCATAAGGTGCCCGAGGCAGCAATAGACCCTTGGAGACAGGTCGGCCGGAGGACGATGTATTGAATCGCGACGCAATTTGTGTGTTCCATCGTCATTAACAGGCTCTGAACCTTGCAATTAACTGTCAGTTTTGCGTCGGATTCGAAAATCTAGACTCACAGGAGATCGACCATAAGGTGCCCGAGGCAGCAATAGACCCTTGGAGACAGGTCGGCCGGAGGACGATGTATTGAATCGCGACGCGATATGTGTGTTCCATCGTCATTAACAGGCTCTGAACGTTACAATTAACTGTCAGTTTTGCGTCGGATTCGAAAATCTATACTCACAGGAGATCGACCATAAGGTGCCCGAGGCAGCAATAGACCCTTGGAGACAGGTCGGCCGGAGGACGATGTATTGATTCGCGACGGGATTTGTGTGTTCCATCGTCATTAAGAGGCTTTGAACGTTACAATTAACTGTCAGTTTTGCGTCGGATTCGAAAATCTAGACTCACAGGAGATCGGCCATAAGGTGCCCGAGGCAGCAATAGACCCTTGGAGACAGGTCGGCCGGAGGACGATGTATTGAATCGCGACGGGATTTGTGTGTTCCATCGTCATTAACAGGCTCTGAACGTTACAATTAACTATCAGTTTTGCGTCGGATTCGAAAATCTAGACTCACAGGAGATCTACCATAAGGTGCCCGAGGCAGCAATAGACTCTTGGAGACAGCTCGGGCGGAGGACGATGTATTGAATCGCGACGCAATTTGTGTTTTCCATCGTCATTAACAGGCTCTGAACGTTACAATTAACTGTCAGATTTGCGTCGGATTCGAAAATCTAGACTCACAGGAGATCGACCATAAGGTGCCCGAGGCAGCAATAGACCCTTGGAGACAGGTCGGCCGGAGGACGATGTTTTGAATCGCGACGGGATTTGTGTGTTCCATCGTCATTAACAGGCTCTGAACGTTACAATTAACTGTCAGTTTTGCGTCGGATTCGAAAATCTAGACTCACAGGAGATCGACCATAAGGTGCCCGAGGCAGCACTGTGTGTTCGATCGTCATTAATAGGCTCTGAACGTTACAATTAACTGTCAGTTTTGCGTCGGATTCGAAAATCTAGACTCACAGGAGATCTACCATAAGGTGCCCGAGGCAGCAATAGACTCTTGGAGACAGCTCGGGCGGAGGACGATGTATTGAATCGCGACGCAATTTGTGTTTTCCATCGTCATTAACAGGCTCTGAACGTTACAATTAACTGTCAGTTTTGCGTCGGATTCGAAAATCTAGACTCACAGGAGATCGACCATAAGGTGCCCGAGGCAGCAATAGACCCTTGGAGACAGGTCGGCCGGAGGACGATGTATTGAATCGCGACGGGATTTGTGTGTTCCATCGTCATTAACAGGCTCTGAACGTTACAATTAACTGTCAGTTTTGCGTCGGATTCGAAAATCTAGACTCACAGGAGATCGACCATAAGGTGCCCGAGGCAGCAATAGACCCTTGGAGACAGGTCGGCCGGAGGACGATGTATTGAATCGCGACGCAATTTGTGTGTTCCATCGTCATTAACAGGCTCTGAACGTTACAATTAACTATCAGTTTTGCGTCGGATTCGAAAATCTAGACTCACAGGAGAACGACCATAAGGTGCCCAAGGCAGCAATAGACCCTTGGAGACAGGTCGGCCGGAGGATGATGTATTGAATCGCGACGCAATTTGTGTGTTCCATTGTCATTAAGAGGCTCTGAACCTTACGATTAACTGCCAGTTTTGCGTCGCATTCGAAAATCTAGACTCACAGGAGAACGACAATAAGGTGCCCGAGGCAGCACTAGACCCTTGGAGACAAGTCGGCTGGAGGACGATGTATTGAATCGCGACGCGATTTGTGTGTTCCATTGTCATTTACAGGCTCTGAACGTTACAATTAACTGTCAGGTTTGCGTCGGATTCGAAAATCTAGACTCACAGGAGATCGACCATAAGGTGCCCGAGGCAGCAATAGACCCTTGGAGACAGGTCGGCCGGAGGACGATGTATTGAATCGCGACGCAATTTGTGTGTTCCATTATCATTAAGAGGTTCTGAACCTTACAATTAACTGTCAGTTTAGCGTCGGATTTGAAAATCTAGACTCACAGAGGAACGACCATAAGGTGCCCGAGGCAGCACTAGACCCTTGGAGTCAAATCGGCTGGAGGACGATGTATTGAATCGCGACGCAATTTGTGTGTTCCATCGTCATGAACAGGCTCTGAACGTTACAATTAACTGTCAGTTTTGCGTCGGATTCGAAAATCTAGACTCACATGAGAACGACCATAAGGTGCCCGAGGCAGCAATAGACCCTTGGAGACAGGTCGGCCGGAGGACGATGTATAGAATCGCGACGCAATTTGTGTGTTCCATCGTCATTAACAGGCTCTGAACCTTGCAATTAACTGTCAGTTTTGCGTCGGATTCGAAAATCTAGACTCACAGGAGATCGACCATAAGGTGCCCGAGGCAGCAATAGACCCTTGGAGACAGGTCGGCCGGAGGACGATGTATTGAATCGCGACGCGATATGTGTGTTCCATCGTCATTAACAGGCTCTGAACGTTACAATTAACTGTCAGTTTTGCGTCGGATTCGAAAATCTATACTCACAGGAGATCGACCATAAGGTGCCCGAGGCAGCAATAGACCCTTGGAGACAGGTCGGCCGGAGGACGATGTATTGAATCGCGACGGGATTTGTGTGTTCCATCGTCATTAACAGGCTTTGAACGTTACAATTAACTGTCAGTTTTGCGTCGGATTCGAAAATCTAGACTCACAGGAGATCGGCCATAAGGTGCCCGAGGCAGCAATAGACCCTTGGAGACAGGTCGGCCGAAGGACGATGTATTGAATCGCGACGGGATTTGTGTGTTCCATCGTCATTAACAGGCTCTGAACGTTACAATTAACTATCAGTTTTGCGTCGGATTCGAAAATCTAGACTCACAGGAGATCGACCATAAGGTGCCCGAGGCAGCAATAGACCCTTGGAGACAGGTCGGCCGGAGGACGATGTATTGAATCGCGACGCAATTTGTGTGTTCCATTGTCATTAAGAGGCTCTAAACGTTACAATTAACTGTCAGTTTTGCGTCGGATTCGAAAATCTAGACTCACAGAGGAACGACCATAAGGTGCCCGAGGCAGCACTAGACCCTTGGAGACAAATCGGCTGGAGGACGATGTATTGAATCGCGACGCGATTTGTGTGTTCGATCGTCATTAACAGGCTCTGAACGTTACAATTAACTGTCAGTTTTGCGTCGGATTCGAAAATCTAGACTCACAGGAGATCTACCATAAGGTGCCCGAGGCAGCAATAGACTCTTGGAGACAGCTCGGGCGGAGGACGATGTATTGAATCGCGACGCAATTTGTGTTTTCCATCGTCATTAACAGGCTCTGAACGTTACAATTAACTGTCAGTTTTGCGTCGGATTCGAAAATCTAGACTCACAGGAGATCGACCATAACGTGCCCGAGGCAGCAATAGACCCTTGGAGACAGGTCGGCCGGAGGACGATGTATTGAATCGCGACGGGATTTGTGTGTTCCATCGTCATTAACAGGCTCTGAACGTTACAATTAACTATCAGTTTTGCGTCGGATTCGAAAATCTAGACTCACAGGAGAACGACCATAAGGTGCCCGAGGCAGCAATAGACCCTTGGAGACAGGTCGGCCGGAGGACGATGTATTGAATCGCGACGCAATTTGTGTGTTCCATTGTCATTAAGAGGCTCTGAACCTTACGATTAACTGCCAGTTTTGCGTCGCATTCGAAAATCTAGACTCACAGGAGAACGACAATAAGGTGCCCGAGGCAGCACTAGACCCTTGGAGACAAGTCGGCTGGAGGACGATGTATTGAATCGCGACGCGATTTGTGTGTTCCATTGTCATTTACAGGCTCTGAACGTTACAATTAACTGTCAGGTTTGCGTCGGATTCGAAAATCTAGACTCACAGGAGATCGACCATAAGGTGCCCGAGGCAGCAATAGACCCTTGGAGACAGGTCGGCCGGAGGACGATGTATTGAATCGCGACGCAATTTGTGTGTTCCATTATCATTAAGAGGTTCTGAACCTTACAATTAACTGTCAGTTTAGCGTCGGATTTGAAAATCTAGACTCACAGAGGAACGACCATAAGGTGCCCGAGGCAGCACTAGACCCTTGGAGTCAAATCGGCTGGAGGACGATGTATTGAATCGCGACGCAATTTGTGTGTTCCATCGTCATGAACAGGCTCTGAACGTTACAATTAACTGTCAGTTTTGCGTCGGATTCGAAAATCTAGACTCACAGGAGAACGACCATAAGGTGCCCGAGGCAGCAATAGACCCTTGGAGCCAGGTCGGCCGGAGGACGATGTATTGAATCGCGACGCAATTTGTGTGTTCCATCGTCATTAACAGGCTCTGAACCTTACAATTAACTGTCAGTTTTGCGTCGGATTCGAAAATCTAGACTCACAGGAGGTCGACCATAAGGTGCCCGAGGCAGCAATAGACCCTTGGAGACAGGTCGGCCGGAGGACGATGTATTGAATCGCGACGCAATTTGTGTGTTCCATCGTCATTAACAGGCTCTGAACGTTACAATTAACTGTCAGTTTTGCGTCGGATTCGAAAATCTAGACTCACAGGAGATCGACCATAAGGTGCCCGAGGCAGCAATAGACTCTTGAAGACAGGTCGGCCGGAGGACGATGTATTGAATCGCGACGCAATTTGTGAGTTCCATCGTCATTAACAGGCTCTGAACGTTACAATTAACTGTCAGTTTTGCGTCGGATTCGAAAATCTAGACTCACAAGAGAACGACCATAAGGTGCCCGAGGCAGCACTAGACCCTTGGAGACAAATCGGCTGGAGGACGATGTATTGAATCGCGACGCGATTTGCGTGTTCCATCGTCATTAACAGGCTCTGAAAGTTACAATTAACTGTCAGTTTTGCGTCGGATTCGAAAATCTAGACTCACAGGAGAACGACCATAAGGTGCCCGAGGCAGCAATAGACCCTTGGAGACAGGTCGGCCGGAGGACGATGTATTGAATCGCGACGCAATTTGTGTGTTCCATCGTCATTAACAGGCTCTGAAACTTGCAATTAACTGTCAGTTTTGCGTCGGATTCGAAAATCTAGACTCACAGGAGATCGACCATAAGGTGCCCGAGGCAGCAATAGACCCTTGGAGACAGGTCGGCCGGAGGACGATGTATTGAATCGCGACGCGATATGTGTGTTCCATCGTCATTAACAGGCTCTGAACGTTACAATTAACTGTCAGTTTTGCGTCGGATTCGAAAATCTAGACTCACAGGAGATCGACCATAAGGTGCCCGAGGCAGCAATAGACCCTTGGAGACAGGTCGGCCGGAGGACGATGTATTGAATCGCGACGGGATTTGTGTGTTCCATCGTCATTAACAGGCTTTGAACGTTACAATTAACTGTCAGTTTTGCGTCGGATTCGAAAATCTAGACTCACAGGAGATCGGCCATAAGGTGCCCGAGGCAGCAATAGACCCTTGGAGACAGGTCGGACGGAGGACGATGTATTGAATCGCGACGGGATTTGTGTGTTCCATCGTCATTAACAGGCTCTGAACGTTACAATTAACTGTCAGTTTTGCGTCGGATTCGAAAATCTAGACTCACAGGAGATCGACCATAAGGTGCCCGAGGCAGCAATAGACACTTGGAGACAGGTCGGCCGGAGGACGATGTATTGAATCGCGACGCAATTTGTGTGTTCCATCGTCATTAACAGGCTCTGAACGTTACAATTAACTATCAGTTTTGCGTCGGATTCGAAAATCTAGACTCACAGGAGAACGACCATAAGGTGCCCAAGGCAGCAATAGACCCTTGGAGACAGGTCGGCCGGAGGACGATGTATTGAATCGCGACGCAATTTGTGTGTTCCATTGTCATTAAGAGGCTCTGAACCTTACGATTAACTGCCAGTTTTGCGTCGCATTCGAAAATCTAGACTCACAGGAGAACGACAATAAGGTGCCCGAGGCAGCACTAGACCCTTGGAGACAAGTCGGCTGGAGGACGATGTATTGAATCGCGACGCGATTTGTGTGTTCCATTGTCATTTACAGGCTCTGAACGTTACAATTAACTGTCAGGTTTGCGTCGGATTCGAAAATCTAGACTCACAGGAGATCGACCATAAGGTGCCCGATGCAGCAGTAGACCCTTGGAGACAGGTCGGCCGGAGGACGATGTATTGAATCGCGACGCAATTTGTGTGTTCCATCGTCATTAACAGGCTCTGAACGTTACAATTAACTATCAGTTTTGCGTCGGATTCGAAAATCTAGACTCACAGGAGAACGACCATAAGGTGCCCGAGGCAGCAATAGACCCTTGGAGACAGGTCGGCCGGAGGACGATGTATTGAATCGCGACGCAATTTGTGTGTTCCATTGTCATTAAGAGGCTCTAAACGTTACAATTAACTGTCAGTTTTGCGGCGGATTCGAAAATCTAGACTCACAGAGGAACGACCATAAGGTGCCCGAGGCAGCACTAGACCCTTGGAGACAAATCGGCTGGAGGACGATGTATTGAATCGCGACGCGATTTGTGTGTTCGATCGTCATTAACAGGCTCTGAACGTTACAATTAACTGTCAGTTTTGCGTCGGATTCGAAAATCTAGACTCACAGGAGATCTAACATAAGGTGCCCGAGGCAGCAATAGACTCTTGGAGACAGCTCGGGCGGAGGACGATGTATTGAATCGCGACGCAATTTGTGTGTTCCATCGTCATTAACAGGCTCTGAACGTTACAATTAACTGTCAGTTTTGCGTCGGATTCGAAAATCTAGACTCACAGGAGATCGACCATAAGGTGCCCGAGGCAGCAATAGACCCTTGGAGACAGGTCGGCCGGAGGACGATGTATTGAATCGCGACGGGATTTGTGTGTTCCATCGTCATTAACAGGCTCTGAACGTTACAATTAACTGTCAGTTTTGCGTCGGATTCGAAAATCTACTCACAGGAGATCGACCATAAGGTGCCCGAGGCAGCAATAGACTCTTGAAGACAGGTCGGCCGGAGGACGATGTATTGAATCGCGACGCAATTTGTGAGTTCCATCGTCATTAACAGGCTCTGAACCTTACAATTAACTGTCAGTTTTGCGTCGGATTCGAAAATCTAGACTCACAAGAGAACGACCATAAGGTGCCCGAGGCAGCACTAGACCCTTGGAGACAAATCGGCTGGAGGACGATGTATTGAATCGCGACGCGATTTGCGTGTTCCATCGTCATTAACAGGCTCTGAAAGTTACAATTAACTGTCAGTTTTGCGTCGGATTCGAAAATCTAGACTCACAGGAGAACGACCATAAGGTGCCCGAGGCAGCAATAGACCCTTGGAGACAGGTCGGCCGGAGGACGATGTATTGAATCGCGACGCAATTTGTGTGTTCCATTGTCATTAACAGGCTCTGAACCTTGCAATTAACTGTCAGTTTTGCGTCGGATTCGAAAATCTAGACTCACAGGAGATCGACCATAAGGTGCCCGAGGCAGCAATAGACCCTTGGAGACAGGTCGGCCGGAGGACGATGTATTGAATCGCGACGCGATATGTGTGTTCCATCGTCATTAACAGGCTCTGAACGTTACAATTAACTGTCAGTTTTGCGTCGGATTCGAAAATCTATACTCACAGGAGATCGACCATAAGGTGCCCGAGGCAGCAATAGACCCTTGGAGACAGGTCGGCCGGAGGACGATGTATTGAATCGCGACGGGATTTGTGTGTTCCATCGTCATTAACAGGCTCTGAACGTTACAATTAACTGTCAGTTTTGCGTCGGATTCGAAAATCTAGACTCACAGGAGAACGACCATAAGGTGCCCGAGGCAGCAATAGACCCTTGGAGCCAGGTCGGCCGGAGGACGATGTATTGAATCGCGACGCAATTTGTGTGTTCCATCGTCATTAACATGCTCTGAACCTTACAATTAACTGTCAGTTTTGCGTCGGATTCGAAAATCTAGACTCACAGGAGATCGACCATAAGGTGCCCGAGGCAGCAATAGACCCTTGGAGACAGGTCGGCCGGAGGACGATGTATTGAATCGCGACGCAATTTGTGTGTTCCATCGTCATTAACAGGCTCTGAACGTTACAATTAACTGTCAGTTTTGCGTCGGATTCGAAAATCTAGACTCACAGGAGATCGACCATAAGGTGCCCGAGGCAGCAATAGACTCTTGAAGACAGGTCGGCCGGAGGACGATGTATTGAATCGCGACGCAATTTGTGAGTCCCATCGTCATTAACAGGCTCTGAACGTTACAATTAACTGTCAGTTTTGCGTCGGATTCGAAAATCTAGACTCACAAGAGAACGACCATAAGGTGCCCGAGGCAGCACTAGACCCTTGGAGACAAATCGGCTGGAGGACGATGTATTGAATCGCGACGCGATTTGCGTGTTCCATCGTCATTAACAGGCTCTGAAAGTTACAATTAACTGTCAGTTTTGCGTCGGATTCGAAAATCTAGACTCACAGGAGAACGACCATAAGGTGCCCGAGGCAGCAATAGACCCTTGGAGACAGGTCGGCCGGAGGACGATGTATTGAATCGCGACGCAATTTGTGTGTTCCATCGTCATTAACAGGCTCTGAAACTTGCAATTAACTGTCAGTTTTGCGTCGGATTCGAAAATCTAGACTCACAGGAGATCGACCATAAGGTGCCCGAGGCAGCAATAGACCCTTGGAGACAGGTCGGCCGGAGGACGATGTATTGAATCGCTACGCGATATGTGTGTTCCATCGTCATTAACAGGCTCTGAACGTTACAATTAACTGTCAGTTTTGCGTCGGATTCGAAAATCTAGACTCACAGGAGATCGACCATAAGGTGCCCGAGGCAGCAATAGACCCTTGGAGACAGGTCGGCCGGAGGACGATGTATTGAATCGCGACGGGATTTGTGTGTTCCATCGTCATTAACAGGCTTTGAACGTTACAATTAACTGTCAGTTTTGCGTCGGATTCGAAAATCTAGACTCACAGGAGATCGGCCATAAGGTGCCCGAGGCAGCAATAGACCCTTGGAGACAGGTCGGACGGAGGACGATGTATTGAATCGCGACGGGATTTGTGGGTTCCATCGTCATTAACAGGCTCTGAACGTTACAATTAACTGTCAGTTTTGCGTCGGATTCGAAAATCTAGACTCACAGGAGATCGACCATAAGGTGCCCGAGGCAGCAATAGACCCTTGGAGACAGGTCGGCCGGAGGACGATGTATTGAATCGCGACGCAATTTGTGTGTTCCATCGTCATTAACAGGCTCTGAACGTTACAATTAACTATCAGTTTTGCGTCGGATTCGAAAATCTAGACTCACAGGAGAACGACCATAAGGTGCCCAAGGCAGCAATAGACCCTTGGAGACAGGTCGGCCGGAGGACGATGTATTGAATCGCGACGCAATTTGTGTGTTCCATTGTCATTAAGAGGCTCTGAACCTTACGATTAACTGCCGGTTTTGCGTCGCATTCGAAAATCTAGACTCACAGGAGAACGACAATAAGGTGCCCGAGGCAGCACTAGACCCTTGGAGACAAGTCGGCTGGAGGACGATGTATTGAATCGCGACGCGATTTGTGTGTTCCATCGTCATTAACAGGCTCTGAACGTTACAATTAACTGTCAGGTTTGCGTCGGATTCGAAAATCTAGACTCACAGGAGATCGACCATAAGGTGCCCGATGCAGCAGTAGACCCTTGGAGACAGGTCGGCCGGAGGACGATGTATTGAATCGCGACGCAATTTGTGTGTTCCATCGTCATTAACAGGCTCTGAAGGTTACAATTAACTATCAGTTTTGCGTCGGATTCGAAAATCTAGACTCACAGGAGAACGACCATAAGGTGCCCGAGGCAGCAATAGACCCTTGGAGACAGGTCGGCCGGAGGACGATGTATTGAATCGCGACGCAATTTGTGTGTTCCATTGTCATTAAGAGGCTCTAAACGTTACAATTAACTGTCAGTTTTGCGTCGGATTCGAAAATCTAGACTCACAGGAGATCTACCATAAGGTGCCCGAGGCAGCAATAGACTCTTGGAGACAGCTCGGGCGGAGGACGATGTATTGAATCGCGACGCAATTTGTGTTTTCCATCGTCATTAACAGGCTCTGAACGTTACAATTAACTGTCAGTTTTGCGTCGGATTCGAAAATCTAGACTCACAGGAGATCGACCATAACGTGCCCGAGGCAGCAATAGACCCTTGGAGACAGGTCGGCCGGAGGACGATGTATTGAATCGCGACGGGATTTGTGTGTTCCATCGTCATTAACAGGCTCTGAACGTTACAATTAACTATCAGTTTTGCGTCGGATTCGAAAATCTAGACTCACAGGAGAACGACCATAAGGTGCCCGAGGCAGCAATAGACCCTTGGAGACAGGTCGGCCGGAGGACGATGTATTGAATCGCGACGCAATTTGTGTGTTCCATTGTCATTAAGAGGCTCTGAACCTTACGATTAACTGCCAGTTTTGCGTCGCATTCGAAAATCTAGACTCACAGGAGAACGACAATAAGGTGCCCGAGGCAGCACTAGACCCTTGGAGACAAGTCGGCTGGAGGACGATGTATTGAATCGCGACGCGATTTGTGTGTTCCATTGTCATTTACAGGCTCTGAACGTTACAATTAACTGTCAGGTTTGCGTCGGATTCGAAAATCTAGACTCACAGGAGATCGACCATAAGGTGCCCGAGGCAGCAATAGACCCTTGGAGACAGGTCGGCCGGAGGACGATGTATTGAATCGCGACGCAATTTGTGTGTTCCATTATCATTAAGAGGTTCTGAACCTTACAATTAACTGTCAGTTTAGCGTCGGATTTGAAAATCTAGACTCACAGAGGAACGACCATAAGGTGCCCGAGGCAGCACTAGACCCTTGGAGTCAAATCGGCTGGAGGACGATGTATTGAATCGCGACGCAATTTGTGTGTTCCATCGTCATGAACAGGCTCTGAACGTTACAATTAACTGTCAGTTTTGCGTCGGATTCGAAAATCTAGACTCACAGGAGAACGACCATAAGGTGCCCGAGGCAGCAATAGACCCTTGGAGCCAGGTCGGCCGGAGGACGATGTATTGAATCGCGACGCAATTTGTGTGTTCCATCGTCATTAACAGGCTCTGAACCTTACAATTAACTGTCAGTTTTGCGTCGGATTCGAAAATCTAGACTCACAGGAGGTCGACCATAAGGTGCCCGAGGCAGCAATAGACCCTTGGAGACAGGTCGGCCGGAGGACGATGTATTGAATCGCGACGCAATTTGTGTGTTCCATCGTCATTAACAGGCTCTGAACGTTACAATTAACTGTCAGTTTTGCGTCGGATTCGAAAATCTAGACTCACAGGAGATCGACCATAAGGTGCCCGAGGCAGCAATAGACTCTTGAAGACAGGTCGGCCGGAGGACGATGTATTGAATCGCGACGCAATTTGTGCTTTCCATCGTCATTAACAGGCTCTGAACGTTACAATTAACTGTCAGTTTTGCGTCGGATTCGAAAATCTAGACTCACAAGAGAACGACCATAAGGTGCCCGAGGCAGCACTAGACCCTTGGAGACAAATCGGCTGGAGGACGATGTATTGAATCGCGACGCGATTTGCGTGTTCCATCGTCATTAACAGGCTCTGAAAGTTACAATTAACTGTCAGTTTTGCGTCGGATTCGAAAATCTAGACTCACAGGAGAACGACCATAAGGTGCCCGAGGCAGCAATAGACCCTTGGAGACAGGTCGGCCGGAGGACGATGTATTGAATCGCGACGCAATTTGTGTGTTCCATCGTCATTAACAGGCTCTGAAACTTGCAATTAACTGTCAGTTTTGCGTCGGATTCGAAAATCTAGACTCACAGGAGATCGACCATAAGGTGCCCGAGGCAGCAATAGACCCTTGGAGACAGGTCGGCCGGAGGACGATGTATTGAATCGCGACGCGATATGTGTGTTCCATCGTCATTAACAGGCTCTGAACGTTACAATTAACTGTCAGTTTTGCGTCGGATTCGAAAATCTAGACTCACAGGAGATCGACCATAAGGTGCCCGAGGCAGCAATAGACCCTTGGAGACAGGTCGGCCGGAGGACGATGTATTGAATCGCGACGGGATTTGTGTGTTCCATCGTCATTAACAGGCTTTGAACGTTACAATTAACTGTCAGTTTTGCGTCGGATTCGAAAATCTAGACTCACAGGAGATCGGCCATAAGGTGCCCGAGGCAGCAATAGACCCTTGGAGACAGGTCGGACGGAGGACGATGTATTGAATCGCGACGGGATTTGTGTGTTCCATCGTCATTAACAGGCTCTGAACGTTACAATTAACTGTCAGTTTTGCGTCGGATTCGAAAATCTAGACTCACAGGAGATCGACCATAAGGTGCCCGAGGCAGCAATAGACCCTTGGAGACAGGTCGGCCGGAGGACGATGTATTGAATCGCGACGCAATTTGTGTGTTCCATCGTCATTAACAGGCTCTGAACGTTACAATTAACTATCAGTTTTGCGTCGGATTCGAAAATCTAGACTCACAGGAGAACGACCATAAGGTGCCCAAGGCAGCAATAGACCCTTGGAGACAGGTCGGCCGGAGGACGATGTATTGAATCGCGACGCAATTTGTGTGTTCCATTGTCATTAAGAGGCTCTGAACCTTACGATTAACTGCCAGTTTTGCGTCGCATTCGAAAATCTAGACTCACAGGAGAACGACAATAAGGTGCCCGAGGCAGCACTAGACCCTTGGAGACAAGTCGGCTGGAGGACGATGTATTGAATCGCGACGCGATTTGTGTGTTCCATTGTCATTTACAGGCTCTGAACGTTACAATTAACTGTCAGGTTTGCGTCGGATTCGAAAATCTAGACTCACAGGAGATCGACCATAAGGTGCCCGATGCAGCAGTAGACCCTTGGAGACAGGTCGGCCGGAGGACGATGTATTGAATCGCGACGCAATTTGTGTGTTCCATCGTCATTAACAGGCTCTGAACGTTACAATTAACTATCAGTTTTGCGTCGGATTCGAAAATCTAGACTCACAGGAGAACGACCATAAGGTGCCCGAGGCAGCAATAGACCCTTGGAGACAGGTCGGCCGGAGGACGATGTATTGAATCGCGACGCAATTTGTGTGTTCCATTGTCATTAAGAGGCTCTAAACGTTACAATTAACTGTCAGTTTTGCGGCGGATTCGAAAATCTAGACTCACAGAGGAACGACCATAAGGTGCCCGAGGCAGCACTAGACCCTTGGAGACAAATCGGCTGGAGGACGATGTATTGAATCGCGACGCGATTTGTGTGTTCGATCGTCATTAACAGGCTCTGAACGTTACAATTAACTGTCAGTTTTGCGTCGGATTCGAAAATCTAGACTCACAGGAGATCTAACATAAGGTGCCCGAGGCAGCAATAGACTCTTGGAGACAGCTCGGGCGGAGGACGATGTATTGAATCGCGACGCAATTTGTGTGTTCCATCGTCATTAACAGGCTCTGAACGTTACAATTAACTGTCAGTTTTGCGTCGGATTCGAAAATCTAGACTCACAGGAGATCGACCATAAGGTGCCCGAGGCAGCAATAGACCCTTGGAGACAGGTCGGCCGGAGGACGATGTATTGAATCGCGACGGGATTTGTGTGTTCCATCGTCATTAACAGGCTCTGAACGTTACAATTAACTGTCAGTTTTGCGTCGGATTCGAAAATCTACTCACAGGAGATCGACCATAAGGTGCCCGAGGCAGCAATAGACTCTTGAAGACAGGTCGGCCGGAGGACGATGTATTGAATCGCGACGCAATTTGTGAGTTCCATCGTCATTAACAGGCTCTGAACCTTACAATTAACTGTCAGTTTTGCGTCGGATTCGAAAATCTAGACTCACAAGAGAACGACCATAAGGTGCCCGAGGCAGCACTAGACCCTTGGAGACAAATCGGCTGGAGGACGATGTATTGAATCGCGACGCGATTTGCGTGTTCCATCGTCATTAACAGGCTCTGAAAGTTACAATTAACTGTCAGTTTTGCGTCGGATTCGAAAATCTAGACTCACAGGAGAACGACCATAAGGTGCCCGAGGCAGCAATAGACCCTTGGAGACAGGTCGGCCGGAGGACGATGTATTGAATCGCGACGCAATTTGTGTGTTCCATTGTCATTAAGAGGCTCTGAACCTTACAATTAACTGTCAGTTTTGCGTCGGATTCGAAAATCTAGACTCACAGGAGATCGACCATAAGGTGCCCGAGGCAGCAATAGACCCTTGGAGACAGGTCGGCCGGAGGACGATGTATTGAATCGCGACGCGATATGTGTGTTCCATCGTCATTAACAGGCTCTGAACGTTACAATTAACTGTCAGTTTTGCGTCGGATTCGAAAATCTATACTCACAGGAGATCGACCATAAGGTGCCCGAGGCAGCAATAGACCCTTGGAGACAGGTCGGCCGGAGGACGATGTATTGAATCGCGACGGGATTTGTGTGTTCCATCGTCATTAACAGGCTCTGAACGTTACAATTAACTGTCAGTTTTGCGTCGGATTCGAAAATCTAGACTCACAGGAGAACGACCATAAGGTGCCCGAGGCAGCAATAGACCCTTGGAGCCAGGTCGGCCGGAGGACGATGTATTGAATCGCGACGCAATTTGTGTGTTCCATCGTCATTAACATGCTCTGAACCTTACAATTAACTGTCAGTTTTGCGTCGGATTCGAAAATCTAGACTCACAGGAGATCGACCATAAGGTGCCCGAGGCAGCAATAGACCCTTGGAGACAGGTCGGCCGGAGGACGATGTATTGAATCGCGACGCAATTTGTGTGTTCCATCGTCATTAACAGGCTCTGAACGTTACAATTAACTGTCAGTTTTGCGTCGGATTCGAAAATCTAGACTCACAGGAGATCGACCATAAGGTGCCCGAGGCAGCAATAGACTCTTGAAGACAGGTCGGCCGGAGGACGATGTATTGAATCGCGACGCAATTTGTGAGTCCCATCGTCATTAACAGGCTCTGAACGTTACAATTAACTGTCAGTTTTGCGTCGGATTCGAAAATCTAGACTCACAAGAGAACGACCATAAGGTGCCCGAGGCAGCACTAGACCCTTGGAGACAAATCGGCTGGAGGACGATGTATTGAATCGCGACGCGATTTGCGTGTTCCATCGTCATTAACAGGCTCTGAAAGTTACAATTAACTGTCAGTTTTGCGTCGGATTCGAAAATCTAGACTCACAGGAGAACGACCATAAGGTGCCCGAGGCAGCAATAGACCCTTGGAGACAGGTCGGCCGGAGGACGATGTATTGAATCGCGACGCAATTTGTGTGTTCCATCGTCATTAACAGGCTCTGAAACTTGCAATTAACTGTCAGTTTTGCGTCGGATTCGAAAATCTAGACTCACAGGAGATCGACCATAAGGTGCCCGAGGCAGCAATAGACCCTTGGAGACAGGTCGGCCGGAGGACGATGTATTGAATCGCTACGCGATATGTGTGTTCCATCGTCATTAACAGGCTCTGAACGTTACAATTAACTGTCAGTTTTGCGTCGGATTCGAAAATCTAGACTCACAGGAGATCGACCATAAGGTGCCCGAGGCAGCAATAGACCCTTGGAGACAGGTCGGCCGGAGGACGATGTATTGAATCGCGACGGGATTTGTGTGTTCCATCGTCATTAACAGGCTTTGAACGTTACAATTAACTGTCAGTTTTGCGTCGGATTCGAAAATCTAGACTCACAGGAGATCGGCCATAAGGTGCCCGAGGCAGCAATAGACCCTTGGAGACAGGTCGGACGGAGGACGATGTATTGAATCGCGACGGGATTTGTGGGTTCCATCGTCATTAACAGGCTCTGAACGTTACAATTAACTGTCAGTTTTGCGTCGGATTCGAAAATCTAGACTCACAGGAGATCGACCATAAGGTGCCCGAGGCAGCAATAGACCCTTGGAGACAGGTCGGCCGGAGGACGATGTATTGAATCGCGACGCAATTTGTGTGTTCCATCGTCATTAACAGGCTCTGAACGTTACAATTAACTATCAGTTTTGCGTCGGATTCGAAAATCTAGACTCACAGGAGAACGACCATAAGGTGCCCAAGGCAGCAATAGACCCTTGGAGACAGGTCGGCCGGAGGACGATGTATTGAATCGCGACGCAATTTGTGTGTTCCATTGTCATTAAGAGGCTCTGAACCTTACGATTAACTGCCGGTTTTGCGTCGCATTCGAAAATCTAGACTCACAGGAGAACGACAATAAGGTGCCCGAGGCAGCACTAGACCCTTGGAGACAAGTCGGCTGGAGGACGATGTATTGAATCGCGACGCGATTTGTGTGTTCCATCGTCATTAACAGGCTCTGAACGTTACAATTAACTGTCAGGTTTGCGTCGGATTCGAAAATCTAGACTCACAGGAGATCGACCATAAGGTGCCCGATGCAGCAGTAGACCCTTGGAGACAGGTCGGCCGGAGGACGATGTATTGAATCGCGACGCAATTTGTGTGTTCCATCGTCATTAACAGGCTCTGAAGGTTACAATTAACTATCAGTTTTGCGTCGGATTCGAAAATCTAGACTCACAGGAGAACGACCATAAGGTGCCCGAGGCAGCAATAGACCCTTGGAGACAGGTCGGCCGGAGGACGATGTATTGAATCGCGACGCAATTTGTGTGTTCCATTGTCATTAAGAGGCTCTAAACGTTACAATTAACTGTCAGTTTTGCGGCGGATTCGAAAATCTAGACTCACAGAGGAACGACCATAAGGTGCCCGAGGCAGCACTAGACCCTTGGAGACAAATCGGCTGGAGGACGATGTATTGAATCGCGACGCGATTTGTGTGTTCGATCGTCATTAACAGGCTCTGAAGGTTACAATTAACTGTCAGTTTTGCGTCGGATTCGAAAATCTAGACTCACAGGAGATCTACCATAAGGTGCCCGAGGCAGCAATAGACTCTTGGAGACAGCTCGGGCGGAGGACGATGTATTGAATCGCGACGCAATTTGTGTGTTCCATCGTCATTAACAGGCTCTGAACGTTACAATTAACTGTCAGTTTTGCGTCGGATTCGAAAATCTAGACTCACAGGAGATCGACCATAAGGTGCCCGAGGCAGCAATAGACCCTTGGAGACAGGTCGGCCGGAGGACGATGTATTGAATCGCGACGGGATTTGTGTGTTCCATCGTCATTAACAGGCTCTGAACGTTACAATTAACTGTCAGTTTTGCGTCGGATTCGAAAATCTAGACTCACAGGAGATCGACCATAAGGTGCCCGAGGCAGCAATAGACTCTTGAAGACAGGTCGGCCGGAGGACGATGTATTGAATCGCGACGCAATTTGTGAGTTCCATCGTCATTAACAGGCTCTGAACCTTACAATTAACTGTCAGTTTTGCGTCGGATTCGAAAATCTAGACTCACAAGAGAACGACCATAAGGTGCCCGAGGCAGCACTAGACCCTTGGAGACAAATCGGCTGGAGGACGATGTATTGAATCGCGACGCGATTTGCGTGTTCCATCGTCATTAACAGGCTCTGAAAGTTACAATTAACTGTCAGTTTTGCGTCGGATTCGAAAATCTAGACTCACAGGAGAACGACCATAAGGTGCCCGAGGCAGCAATAGACCCTTGGAGACAGGTCGGCCGGAGGACGATGTATTGAATCGCGACGCAATTTGTGTGTTCCATTGTCATTAACAGGCTCTGAACCTTGCAATTAACTGTCAGTTTTGCGTCGGATTCGAAAATCTAGACTCACAGGAGGTCGACCATAAGGTGCCCGAGGCAGCAATAGACCCTTGGAGAGAGGTCGGCCGGAGGACGATGTATTGAATCGCGACGCGATATGTGTGTTCCATCGTCATTAACAGGCTCTGAACGTTACAATTAACTGTCAGTTTTGCGTCGGATTCGAAAATCTATACTCACAGGAGATCGACCATAAGGTGCCCGAGGCAGCAATAGACCCTTGGAGACAGGTCGGCCGGAGGACGATGTATTGAATCGCGACGGGATTTGTGTGTTCCATCGTCATTAACAGGCTCTGAACGTTATAATTAACTGTCAGTTTTGCGTCGGATTCGAAAATCTAGACTCACAGGAGTTCGGCCATAAGGTGCCCGAGGCAGCAATAGACCCTTGGAGACAGGTCGGCCGGAGGACGATGTATTGAATCGCGACGGGATTTGTGTGTTCCATCGTCATTAACAGGCTCTGAACGTTACAATTAACTATCAGTTTTGCGTCGGATTCGAAAATCTAGACTCACAGGAGATCGACCATAAGGTGCCCGAGGCAGCAATAGACCCTTGGAGACAGGTCGGCCGGAGGACGATGTATTGAATCGCGACGCGATTTGTGTGTTCCATTGTCATTAAGAGGCTCTAAACGTTACAATTAACTGTCAGTTTTGCGTCGGATTCGAAAATCTAGACTCACAGAGGAACGACCATAAGGTGCCCGAGGCAGCACTAGACCCTTGGAGACAAATCGGCTGGAGGACGATGTATTGAATCGCGACGCGATATGTGTGTTCGATCGTCATTAACAGGCTCTGATCGTTACAATTAACTGTCAGTTTTGCGTCGGATTCGAAAATCTAGACTCACAGGAGATCTACCATAAGGTGCCCGAGGCAGCAATAGACCCTTGGAGACAGGTCGGCCGGAGGACGATGTATTGAATCGCGACGGGAATTGTGTGTTCCATCGTCATTAACAGGCTCTGAACGTTACAATTAACTGTCAGTTTTGCGTCGGATTCGAAAATCTAGACTCACAGGAGATCGACCATAAGGTGGCCGAGGCAGCAATAGACTCTTGGAGACAGGTCGGCCGGAGGACGATGTATTGAATCGCGACGCAATTTGTGTGTTCCATCGTCATTAACAGGCCCTGAACCTTACAATTAACTGTCAGTTTTGCGTCGGATTCGAAAATCTAGACTCACAGGAGATCGACCATAAGGTGCCCGAGGCAGCAATACACCCTTGGAGACAGGTCGGCCGGAGGACGATGTATTGAATCGCGACGGGATTTGTGTGTTCCATCGTCATTAACAGGCTCTGAACGTTACAATTAACTGTCAGTTTTGCGTCGGATTCGAAAATCTAGACTCACAGGAGATCGACCATAAGGTGGCCGAGGCAGCAATAGACTCTTGGAGACAGGTCGGCCGGAGGACGATGTATTGAATCGCGACGCAATTTGTGTGTTCCATCGTCATTAACAGGCCCTGAACCTTACAATTAACTGTCAGTTTTGCGTCGGATTCGAAAATCTAGACTCACAGGAAATCGACCATAAGGTGCCCGAGGCAGCAATAGACCCTTGGAGACAGGTCGGCCGGAGGACGATGTATTGAATCGCGACGCGATTTGTGTGTTCCATCGTCATTAACAGGCTCTGAACGTTACAATTAACTGTCAGTTTTGCGTCGGATTCGAAAATCTAGACTCACAGGAGATCGACCATAAGGTGCCCGAGGCAGCAATAGACCCTTGGAGACAGGTCGGCCGGAGGACGATGTATTGAATCGCGACGCAATTTGTGTGTTCCATCGTCATTAACAGGCTCTGAACGTTACAATTAACTGTCAGTTTTGCGTCGGATTCGAAAATCTAGACTCACAGGAGATCGACCATAAGGTGCCCGAGGCAGCAATAGACCCTTGGAGACAGGTCGGCCGGAGGACGATGTATTGAATCGCGACGCAATTTGTGTGTTCCATCGTCATTAACAGGCTCTGAACGTTACAATTAACTATCAGTTTTGCGTCGGATTCGAAAATCGAGACTCACAGGAGAACGACCATAAGGTGCCCGAGGCAGCAATAGACCCTTGGAGACAGGTCGGCCGGAGGACGATGTATTGAATCGCGACGCAATTTGTGTGTTCCATTGTCATTAAGAGGCTCTGAAACTTACGATTAACTGCCAGTTTTGCGTCGCATTCGAAAATCTAGACTCACAGGAGAACGACAATAAGGTGCCCGAGGCAGCACTAGACCCTTGGAGACAAGTCGGCTGGAGGACGATGTATTGAATCGCGACGCGATTTGTGTGTTCCATTGTCATTTACAGGCTCTGAACGTTACAATTAACTGTCAGGTTTGCGTCGGATTCGAAAATCTAGACTCACAGGAGATCGACCATAAGGTGCCCGAGGCAGCAATAGACCCTTGGAGACAGGTCGGCCGGAGGACGATGTATTGAATCGCGACGCAATTTGTGTGTTCCATTGTCATTAAGAGGCTCTGAACCTTACAATTAACTGTCAGTTTTGCGTCGGATTCGAAAATCTAGACTCACAGAGGAACGACCATAAGGTGCCCGAGGCAGCACTAGACCCTTGGAGACAAATCGGCTGGAGGACGATGTATTGAATCGCGACGCGATTTGTGTGTTCCATCGTCATTAACAGGCTCTGAACGTTACAATTAACTGTCAGTTTTGCGTCGGATTCGAAAATCTAGACTCACAGGAGAACGACCATAAGGTGCCCGAGGCAGCAATAGACCCTTCGAGACAGGTCGGCCGGAGGACGTTGTATTGAATCGCGACGCAATTTGTGTGTTCCATCGTCATTAACAGGCTCTGAACCTTACAATTAACTGTCAGTTTTGCGTCGGATTCGAAAATCTAGACTCACAGGAGATCGACCATAAGGTGCCCGAGGCAGCAATAGACCCTTGGAGACAGGTCGGCCGGAGGACAATGTATTGAATCGCGAAGGGATTTGTGTGTTCCATCGTCATTAACAGGCTCTGAACGTTACAATAAACTGTCAGTTTTGCGTCGGATTCGAAAATCTAGACTCACAGGAGATCGACCATAAGGTGCCGGAGGCAGCAATAGACTCTTGGAGACAGGTCGGGCGGAGGACGATGTATTGAATCGCGACGCAATTTGTGTGTTCCATCGTCATTAACAGGCTCTGAACCTTACAATTAACTGTCAGTTTTGCGTCGGATTCGAAAATCTAGACTCACAAGAGAACGACCATAAGGTGCCCGAGGCAGCACTAGACCCTTGGAGACAAGTCGGCTGGAGGACGATGTATTGAATCGCGACGCGATTTGTGTGTTCCATCGTAATTAACAGGCTCTGAACGTTACAATTAACTGTCAGTTTTGCGTCGGATTCGAAAATCTAGACTCACAGGAGAACGACCATAAGGTGCCCGAGGGAGCAATAGACCCTTGGAGACAGGTCGGCCGGAGAACGATGTATTGAATCGCGACGCAATTTGTGTGTTCCATCGTCATTAACACGCTCTGAACCTTACAATTAACTGTCAGTTTTGCGTCGGATTCGAAAATCTAGAGTCACAGGAGATCGACCATAAGGTGCCCGAGGCAGCAATAGACCCTTGGAGACAGGTCGGCCGGAGGACGATGTATTGAATCGCGACGCGATTTGTGTGTTCGATCGTCATTAACAGGCTCTGAACGTTACAATTAACTGTCAGTTTTGCGTCGGATTCGAAAATCTATACTCACAGGAGATCTACCATAAGGTGCCCGAGGCAGCAATAGACCCTTGGAGACAGGTCGGCCGGAGGACGATGTATTGAATCGCGACGGGAATTGTGTGTTCCATCGTCATTAACAGGCTCTGAACGTTACAATTAACTGTCAGTTTTGCGTCGGATTCGAAAATCTAGACTCACAGGAGATCGACCATAAGGTGCCCGAGGCAGCAATAGACCCTTGGAGACAGGTCGGCCGGAGGACGATGTATTGAATCGCGACGCAATTTGTGTGTTACATTGTCATTAAGAGGCTCTAAACGTTACAATTAACTATCAGTTTTGCGTCGGATTCGAAAATCTAGACTCACAGAGGAACGACCATAAGGTGCCCGAGGCAGCACTAGACCCTTGGAGACAAATCGGCTGGAGGACGATGTATTGAATCGCGACGCGATTTGTGTGTTCGATCGTCATTAACAGGCTCTGAACGTTACAATTAACTGTCAGTTTTGCGTCGGATTCGAAAATCTAGACTCACAGGAGATCTACCATAAGGTGCCCGAGGCAGCAATAGACTCTTGGAGACAGCTCGGGAGGAGGACGATGTATTGAATCGCGACGCAATTTGTGTTTTCCATCGTCATTAACAGGCTCTGAACGTTACAATTAACTGTCAGTTTTGCGTCGGATTCGAAAATCTAGACTCACAGGAGATCGACCATAAGGTGCCCGAGGCAGCAATAGACCCTTGGAGACAGGTCGGCCGGAGGACGATGTATTGAATCGCGACGGGATTTGTGTGTTCCATCGTCATTAACAGGCTCTGAACCTTACAATTAACTGTCAGTTTTGCGTCGGATTCGAAAATCTAGACTCACAGGAGATCGACCATAAGGTGCCCGAGGCAGCAATAGACCCTTGGAGACAAGTCGGCCGGAGGACGATGTATTGAATCGCGACGCAATTTGTGTGTTCCATCGTCATTAACAGGCTCTGAACGTTACAATTAACTATCAGTTTTGCGTCGGATTCGAAAATCTAGACTCACAGGAGAACGACCATAAGGTGCCCAAGGCAGCAATAGACCCTTGGAGACAGGTCGGCCGGAGGACGATGTATTGAATCGCGACGCAATTTGTGTGTTCCATTGTCATTAAGAGGCTCTGAACCTTACGATTAACTGCCAGTTTTGCGTCGCATTCGAAAATCTAGACTCACAGGAGAACGACAATAAGGTGCCCGAGGCAGCACTAGACCCTTGGAGACAAGTCGGCTGGAGGACGATGTATTGAATCGCGACGCGATTTGTGTGTTCCATTGTCATTTACAGGCTCTGAACGTTACAATTAACTGTCAGTTTTGCGTCGGATTCGAAAATCTAGACTCACAGGAGATCGACCACAAGGTGCCCGAGGCAGCAATAGACCCTTGGAGACAGGTCGGCCGGAGGACGATGTATTGAATCGCGACGCAATTTGTGTGTTCCATCGTCATTAACAGGCTCTGACCGTTACAATTAACTATCAGTTTTGCGTCGGATTCGAAAATCTAGACTCACAGGAGAACGACCTTAAGGTGCCCGAGGCAGCAATAGACCCTTGGAGACAGGTCGGCCGGAGGACGATGTATTGAATCGCGACGCAATTTGTGTGTTCCATTGTCATTAAGAGGCCCTGAACCTTACGATTAACTGCCAGTTTTGCGTCGCATTCGAAAATCTAGACTCACAGGAGAACGACAATAAGGTGCCCGAGGCAGCACTAGACCCTTGGAGACAAGTCGGCTGGAGGACGATGTATTGAATCGCGACGCGATTTGTGTGTTCCATTGTCATTTACAGGCTCTGAACGTTACAATTAATTGTCAGGTTTGCGTCGGATTCGAAAATCTAGACTCACAGGAGATCGACCATAAGGTGCCCGAGGCAGCAATAGACCCATGGAGACAGGTCGGCCGGAGGACGATGTATTGAATCGCGACGCAATTTGTGTATTCCATTGTCATTAAGAGGCTCTGAACCTTACAATTAACTGTCAGTTTTGCGTCGGATTCGAAAATCTAGACTCACAGAGGAACGACCATAAGGTGCCCGAGGCAGCACTAGACCCTTGGAGACAAATCGGCTGGAGGACGATGTATTGAATCGCGACGCGATTTGTGTGTTCCATCGTCATTAACAGGCTCTGAACGTTACAATTAACTGTCAGTTTTGCGTCGGATTCGAAAATCTAACTCACAGGAGAACGACCATAAGGTGCCCGAGGCAGCAATAGACCCTTGGAGACAGGTCGGCCGGAGGACGATGTATTGAATCGCGACGCGATTTGTGTGTTCCATCGTCACTAACAGGCTCTGAACGTTACAATTAACTGTCAGTTTTGCGTCGGATTCGAAAATCTAGACTCACAGGAGATCGACCATAAGGTGCCCGAGGCAGCAATAGAACCTTGGAGACAGGTCGGCCGGAGGACGATGTATTGAATCGCGACGGGATTTGTGTGTTCCATCGTCATTAACAGGCTCTGAACGTTACAATTAACTGTCAGTTTTGCGTCGGATTCGAAAATCTAGACTCACAGGAGATCGACCATAAGGTGCCCGAGGCAGCAATAGACTCTTGGAGACAGGTCGGCCGGAGGACGATGTATTGAATCGCGACGCAATTTGTGTGTTCCATCGTCATTAACAGGCTCTGAACCTTACAATTAACTGTCAGTTTTGCGTCGGATTCGAAAATCTAGACTCACAAGAGAACGACCATAAGGTGCCCGAGGCAGCACTAGACCCTTGGAGACAAGTCGGCTGGAGGACGATGTATTGAATCGCGACGCGATTTGTGTGTTCCATCGTCATTAACAGGCTCTGAACGTTACAATCAACTGTCAGTTTTGTGTCGGATTCGAAAATCTAGACTCACAGGAGAACGACCATAAGGTGCCCGAGGCAGCAATAGACCCTTGGAGACAGGTCGGCCGGAGGACGATGTATTGAATCGCGACGCGATTTGTGTGTTCCATCGTCATTAACAGGCTCTGAACGTTACAATTAACTGTCAGTTTTGCGTCGGATTCGAAAATCTAGACTCACAGGAGATCGACCATAAGGTGCCCGAGGCAGCAATAGACCCTTGGAGACAGGTCGGCCGAAGGACGATGTATTGAATCGCGACGGGATTTGTGTGTTCCATCGTCATTAACAGGCTCTGAACGTTACAATTAACTGTCAGTTTTGCGTCGGATTCGAAAATCTGGACTCACAGGAGATCGACCATAAGGTGCCCGAGGCAGCAATAGACCCTTGGAGACAGGTCGGCCGGAGGACGATGTATTGAATCGCGACGCAATTTGTGTGTTCCATCGTCATTAACAGGCTCTGAACGTTACAATTAACTATCAGTTTTGCGTCGGATTCGAAAATCTAGACTCACAGGAGAACGACCATAAGGTGCCCGAGGCAGCAATAGACCCTTGGAGACAGGTCGGCCGGAGGACGATGTATTGAATCGCGACGCAATTTGTGTGTTCCATTGTCATTAAGAGGCTCTGAACCTTACGATTAACTGCCAGTTTTGCGTCGCATTCGAAAATCTAGACTCACAGGAGAACGACAATAACGTGCCCGAGGCAGCACTAGACCCTTGGAGACAAGTCGGCTGGAGGACGATGTATTGAATCGCGACGCGATTTGTGTGTTCCATTGTCATTTACAGGCTCTGAACGTTACAATTAACTGTCAGGTTTGCGTCGGATTCGAAAATCTAGACTCACAGGAGATCGACCATAAGGTGCCCGAGGCAGCAATAGACCCTTGGAGACAGGTCGGCCGGAGGACGATGTATTGAATCGCGACGCAATTTGTGTGTTCCATTGTCATTAAGAGGTTCTGAACCTTACATTTAACTGTCAGTTTTGCGTCGGATTCGAAAATCTAGACTCACAGAGGAACGACCATAAGGTGCCCGAGGCAGCAATAGACCCTTGGAGACAGGTCGTCCGGAGGACGATGTATTGAATCGCGACGCGATATGTGTGTTACATCGTCATTAACAGGCTCTGAACGTTACAATTAACTGTCAGTTTTGCGTCGGATTCGAAAATCTATACTCACAGGAGATCGACCATAAGGTGCCCGAGGCAGCAATAGACCCTTGGAGACAGGTCGGCCGGAGGACGATGTATTGAATCGCGACGGGATTTGTGTGTTCCATCGTCATTAACAGGCTTTGAACGTTACAATTAACTGTCAGTTTTGCGTCGGATTCGAAAATCTAGACTCACAGGAGATCGGCCATAAGGTGCCCGAGGCAGCAATAGACCCTTGGAGACAGGTCGGCCGGAGGACGATGTATTGAATCGCGACGGGATTTGTGTGTTCCATCGTCATTAACAGGCTCTGAACGTTACAATTAACTATCAGTTTTGCGTCGGATTCGAAAATCTAGACTCACAGGAGATCGACCATAAGGTGCCCGAGGCAGCAATAGACCCTTGGAGACAGGTCGGCCGGAGGACGATGTATTGAATCGCGACGCAATTTGTGTGTTCCATTGTCATTAAGAGGCTCTAAACGTTACAATTAACTGTCAGTTTTGCGTCGGATTCGAAAATCTAGACTCACAGAGGAACGACCATAAGGTGCCCGAGGCAGCACTAGACCCTTGGAGACAAATCGGCTGGAGGACGATGTATTGAATCGCGACGCGATTTGTGTGTTCGATCGTCATTAACAGGCTCTGAACGTTACAATTAACTGTCAGTTTTGCGTCGGATTCGAAAATCTAGACTCACAGGAGATCTACCATAAGGTGCCCGAGGCAGCAATAGACCCTTGGAGACAGGTCGGCCGGAGGACGATGTATTGAATCGCGACGGGAATTGTGTGTTCCATCGTCATTAACAGGCTCTGAACGTTACAATTAACTGTCAGTTTTGCGTCGGATTCGAAAATCTAGACTCACAGGACATCGACCATAAGGTGCCCGAGGCAGCAATACACCCTTGGAGACAGGTCGGCCGGAGGACGATGTATTGAATCGCGACGGGATTTGTGTGTTCCATCGTCATTAACAGGCTCTGAACGTTACAATTAACTGTCAGTTTTGCGTCGGATTCGAAAATCTAGACTCACAGGAGATCGACCATAAGGTGGCCGAGCCAACAATAGACTCTTGGAGACAGGTCGGCCGGAGGACGATGTATTGAATCGCGACGCAATTTGTGTGTTCCATCGTCATTAACAGGCTCTGAACCTTACAATTAACTGTCAGTTTTGCGTCGGATTCGAAAATCTGGACTCACAAGTGATCGACCATAAGGTGTCCGAGGCAGCAATAGACCCTTGGAGACAGGTCGGCCGGAGGACGATGTATTGAATCGCGACGCAATTTGTGTGTTCCATCGTCATTAACAGGCTCTGAACGTTACAATTAACTATCAGTTTTGCGTCGGATTCGAAAATCTAGACTCACAGGAGAACGACCATAAGGTGCCCGAGGCAGCAATAGACCCTTGGAGACAGGTCGGCCGGAGGACGATGTATTGAATCGCGACGCAATTTGTGTGTTCCATTGTCATTAAGAGGCTCTGAAACTTACGATTAACTGCCAGTTTTGCGTCGCATTCGAAAATCTAGACTCACAGGAGAACGACAATAAGGTGCCCGAGGCAGCACTAGACCCTTGGAGACAAGTCGGCTGGAGGACGATGTATTGAATCGCGACGCGATTTGTGTGTTCCATTGTCATTTACAGGCTCTGAACGTTACAATTAACTGTCAGGTTTGCGTCGGATTCGAAAATCTAGACTCACAGGAGATCGACCATAAGGTGCCCGAGGCAGCAATAGACCCTTGGAGACAGGTCGGCCGGAGGACGATGTATTGAATCGCGACGCAATTTGTGTGTTCCATTGTCATTAAGAGGCTCTGAACCTTACAATTAACTGTCAGTTTTGCGTCGGATTCGAAAATCTAGACTCACAGAGGAACGACCATAAGGTGCCCGAGGCAGCACTAGACCCTTGGAGACAAATCGGCTGGAGGACGATGTATTGAATCGCGACGCGATTTGTGTGTTCCATCGTCATTAACAGGCTCTGAACGTTACAATTAACTGTCAGTTTTGCGTCGGATTCGAAAATCTAGACTCACAGGAGAACGACCATAAGCTGCCCGAGGCAGCAATAGACCCTTGGAGACAGGTCGGCCGGAGGACGATGTATTGAATCGCGACGCGATTTGTGTGTTCCATCGTCATATGCAGGCTCTGAACGTTACAATTAACTGTCAGTTTTGCGTCGGATTCGAAAATCTAGACTCACAGGAGATCGACCATAAGGTGCCCGAGGCAGCAATAGAACCTTGGAGACAGGTCGGCCGGAGGTCGATGTATTGAATCGCGACGGGATTTGTGTGTTCCATCGTCATTAACAGGCTCTGAACGTTACAATTAACTGTCAGTTTTGCGTCGGATTCGAAAATCTAGACTCACAGGAGATCGACCATAAGGTGCCCGAGGCAGCAATAGACTCTTGGAGACAGGTCGGCCGGAGGACGATGTATTGAATCGCGACGCAATTTGTGTGTTCCATCGTCATTAACAGGCTCTGAACCTTACAATTAACTGTCAGTTTTGCGTCGGATTCGAAAATCTAGACTCACAAGAGAACGACCATAAGGTGCCCGAGGCAGCACTAGACCCTTGGAGACAAGTCGGCTGGAGGACGATGTATTGAATCGCGACGCGATTTGTGTGTTCCATCGTCATTAACAGGCTCTGAACGTTACAATCAACTGTCAGTTTTGTGTCGGATTCGAAAATCTAGACTCACAGGAGAACGACCATAAGGTGCCCGAGGCAGCAATAGACCCTTGGAGACAGGTCGGCCGGAGGACGATGTATTGAATCGCGACGCGATTTGTGTGTTCCATCGTCATTAACAGGCTCTGAACGTTACAATTAACTGTCAGTTTTGCGTCGGATTCGAAAATCTAGACTCACAGGAGATCGACCATAAGGTGCCCGAGGCAGCAATAGACCCTTGGAGACAGGTCGGCCGGAGGACGATGTATTGAATCGCGACGCAATTTGTGTGTTCCATCGTCATTAACAGGCTCTGAACGTTACAATTAACTATCAGTTTTGCGTCGGATTCGAAAATCTAGACTCACAGGAGAACGACCATAAGGTGCCCGAGGCAGCAATAGACCCTTGGAGACAGGTCGGCCGGAGGACGATGTATTGAATCGCGACGCAATTTGTGTGTTCCATTGTCATTAAGAGGCTCTGAATCTTACGATTAACTGCCAGTTTTGCGTCGCATTCGAAAATCTAGACTCACAGGAGAACGACAATAACGTGCCCGAGGCAGCAATACACCCTTGGAGACAAGTCGGCTGGAGGACGATGTATTGAATCGCGACGCGATTTGTGTGTTCCATTGTCATTTACAGGCTCTGAACGTTACAATTAACTGTCAGGTTTGCGTCGGATTCGAAAATCTAGACTCACAGGAGATCGACCATAAGGTGCCCGAGGCAGCAATAGACCCTTGGAGACAGGTCGGCCGGAGGACGATGTATTGAATCGCGACGCAATTTGTGTGTTCCATTGTCATTAAGAGGCTCTGAACCTTACATTTAACTGTCAGTTTTGCATCGGATTCGAAAATCTAGACTCACAGAGGAACGACCATAAGGTGCCCGAGGCAGCAATAGACCCTTGGAGACAGGTCGTCCGGAGGACGATGTATTGAATCGCGACGCGATATGTGTGTTCCATCGTCATTAACAGGCTCTGAACGTTACAATTAACTGTCAGTTTTGCGTCGGATTCGAAAATCTATACTCACAGGAGATCGACCATAAGGTGCCCGAGGCAGCAATAGACCCTTGGAGACAGGTCGGCCGGAGGACGATGTATTGAATCGCGACGGGATTTGTGTGTTCCATCGTCATTAACAGTCTCTGAACGTTACAATTAACTATCAGTTTTGCGTCGGATTCGAAAATCTAGACTCACAGGAGATCGACCATAAGGTACCCGAGGCAGCAATAGACCCTTGGAGACAGGTCGGCCGGAGGACGATGTATTGAATCGCGACGCAATTTGTGTGTTCCATTGTCATTAAGAGGCTCTAAACGTTACAATTAACTGTCAGTTTTGCGTCGGATTCGAAAATCTAGACTCACAGAGGAACGACCATAAGGTGCCCGAGGCAGCACTAGACCCTTGGAGACAAATCGGCTGGAGGACGATGTATTGAATCGCGACGCGATTTGTGTGTTCGATCGTCATTAACAGGCTCTGAACGTTACAATTAACTGTCAGTTTTGCGTCGGATTCGAAAATCTAGACTCACAGGAGATCTACCATAAGGTGCCCGAGGCAGCAATAGACCCTTGGAGACAGGTCGGCCGGAGGACGATGTATTGAATCGCGACGGGAATTGTGTGTTCCATCGTCATTAACCGGCTCTGAACGTTACAATTAACTGTCAGTTTTGCGTCGGATTCGAAAATCTAGACTCACAGGACATCGACCATAAGGTGCCCGAGGCAGCAATACACCCTTGGAGACAGGTCGGCCGGAGGACGATGTATTGAATCGCGACGGGATTTGTGTGTTCCATCGTCATTAACAGGCTCTGAACGTTACAATTAACTGTCAGTTTTGCGTCGGATTCGAAAATCTAGACTCACAGGAGATCGACCATAAGGTGGCCGAGGCAGCAATAGACTCTTGGAGACAGGTCGGCCGGAGGACGATGTATTGAATCGCGACGCAATTTGTGTGTTCCATCGTCATTAACAGGCTCTGAACCTTACAATTAACTGTCAGTTTTGCGTCGGATTCGAAAATCTAGACTCACAGGAGATCGACCATAAGGTGCCCGAGGCAGCAATAGACCCTTGGAGACAGGTCGGCCGGAGGACGATGTATTGAATCGCGACGCAATTTGTGTGTTCCATCGTCATTAACAGGCTCTGAACGTTACAATTAACTATCAGTTTTGCGTCGGATTCGAAAATCTAGACTCACAGGAGAACGACCATAAGGTGCCCGAGGCAGCAATAGACCCTTGGAGACAGGTCGGCCGGAGGACGATGTATTGAATCGCGACGCAATTTGTGTGTTCCATTGTCATTAAGAGGCTCTGAAACTTACGATTAACTGCCAGTTTTGCGTCGCATTCGAAAATCTAGACTCACAGGAGAACGACAATAGGGTGCCCGAGGCAGCACTAGACCCTTGGAGACAAGTCGGCTGGAGGACGATGTATTGAATCGCGACGCGATTTGTGTGTTCCATTGTCATTTACAGGCTCTGAACGTTACAATTAACTGTCAGGTTTGCGTCGGATTCGAAAATCTAGACTCACAGGAGATCGACCATAAGGTGCCCGAGGCAGCAATAGACCCATGGAGACAGGTCGGCCGGAGGACGATGTATTGAATCGCGACGCAATTTGTGTATTCCATTGTCATTAAGAGGCTCTGAACCTTACAATTAACTGTCAGTTTTGCGTCGGATTCGAAAATCTAGACTCACAGGGGAACGACCATAAGGTGCCCGAGGCAGCACTAGACCCTTGGAGACAAATCGGCTGGAGGACGATGTATTGAATCGCGACGCGATTTGTGTGTTCCATCGTCATTAACAGGCTCTGAACGTTACAATTAACTGTCAGTTTTGCGTCGGATTCGAAAATCTAGACTCACAGGAGAACGACCATAAGGTGCCCGAGGCAGCAATAGACCCTTGGAGACAGGTCGGCCGGAGGACGATGTATTGAATCGCGTCGCGATTTGTGTGTTCCATCGTCATTAACAGGCTCTGAACGTTACAATTAACTGTCAGTTTTGCGTCGGATTCGAAAATCTAGACTCACAGGAGATCGACCATAAGGTGCCCGAGGCAGCAATAGAACCTTGGAGACAGGTCGCCCGGAGGACGATGTATTGAATCGCGACGGGATTTGTGTGTTCCATCGTCATTAACAGGCTCTGAACGTTACAATTAACTGTCAGTTTTGCGTCGGATTCGAAAATCTAGACTCACAGGAGATCGACCATAAGGTGCCCGGGGCAGCAATAGACTCTTGGAGACAGGTCGGCCGGAGGACGATGTATTGAATCGCGACGCGATATGTGTGTTCCATCGTCATTAACAGGCTCTGAACCTTACAATTAACTGTCAGTTTTGCGTCGGATTCGAAAATCTAGACTCACAAGAGAACGACCATAAGGTGCCCGAGGCAGCACTAGACCCTTGGAGACAAGTCGGCTGGAGGACGATGTATTGAATCGCGACGCGATTTGTGTGTTCCATCGTCATTAACAGGCTCTGAACGTTACAATCAACTGTCAGTTTTGTGTCGGATTCGAAAATCTAGACTCACAGGAGAACGACCATAAGGTGCCCGAGGCAGCAATAGACCCTTGAAGACAGGTCGGCCGGAGGACGATGTATTGAATCGCGACGCGATTTGTGTGTTCCATCGCCATTAACAGGCTCTG
This sequence comes from Schistocerca nitens, assembly GCF_023898315.1. Lineage (NCBI taxonomy): Eukaryota > Metazoa > Arthropoda > Insecta > Orthoptera > Acrididae > Schistocerca > Schistocerca nitens. The sequence continues at coordinate 1,195,512,350 of NC_064615.1, read as the reverse complement.
AACGTTACAATTAACTGTCAGTTTTGCGTCGGATTCGAAAATCTAGACTCACAGGAGATCGACCATAAGGTGCCCGAGGCAGCAATAGACCCTTGAAGACAGGTCGGGCGGAGGACGATGTATTGAATCGCGACGCGATTAGTGTGTTCCATCGTCATTAACAGGCTCTGAACGTTACAATTAACTGCGTCGGATAAGAAATTTTAGACTCACAGGAGATCGACCATAAGGTGCCCGAGGCAGCAATAGACCCTTGGAGAAAGTTCGGCCGGAGGAGGATGTATTGAATCGCGCCGCTATTTGTGTGTTCCATTGTCATTAAGAGGCTCTGAACGTTGCAATAAACTGTCAGTTTTGCGTCGGATTCGAAAATCTAGACTCACAGGAGAACAACCATAAGGTGCCCGAAGCAGCACTAGACCTTGGAGACAAATCGGCTGGAGGACGATGTATTGAATCGCGACGCGATTTGTGTGTTCCATCGTCATTAACAGGCTCTGAACGTTACAATTAACTGTCAGTTTTGCGTCGGATTCGAAAATCTAGACTCACAGGAGAACGACCATAAGGTGCCCGAGGCAGCAATAGACCCTTGGAGACAGGTCGGCCGGAGGACGATGTATTGAATCGCGACGCGATTTGTGTGTTCCATTGTCATTAAGAGGCTCTGAACGTTACAATTAACTGTCAGTTTTGCGTCGGATTCAAAAATCTAGACTCACAGAGGAACGACCATAAGGTGCCCGAGGCAGCACTAGACCCTTGGAGACAAATCGGCTGGAGGACGATGTATTGAATCGCGACGCAATTTGTGTGTTCCATCGTCATTAACAGGCTCTGAACCTTAGAATTAACTGTCAGTTTTGCGTCGGATTCGAAAATCTATACTCACAGGAGTACGACCATAAGGTGCCCGAGGCAGCACTAGACCCTTGGAGACAAGTCGGCTGGAGGACGATGCATTGAATCGCGACGCGATTTGTGTGTTCCATCGTCATTAACACGCTCTGAACGTTACAATTAACTGTCAGTTTTGCGTCGGATTCGAAAATCTAGACTCACAGGAGATCGACCATAAGGTCCCCGAGGCAGCAATAGACCCTTGGAGACAGGTCGGCCGGACGACGATGTATTGAATCGCGACGGGATTTCTGTGTTCCATCGTCATTAAAAGGCTCTGAACGTTACAATTAACTATCAGTTTTGCGTCGGATTCGAAAATCTAGACTCACAGGAGAACGACCATAAGGTGCCCGAGGCAGCAATAGACCCTTGGAGACAGGTCGGCCGGAGGACGATGTATTGAATCGCGACGCAATTTGTGTGTTCCATCGTCATTAACAGGCTCTGAACGTTACAATTAACTGTCAGTTTTGCGTCGGATTCGAAAACCTAGACTCACAGGAGATCGACCTTAAGGTGCCCGAGGCAGCAATAGACCCTTGGAGACAGGTCGGCCGGAGGACGATGTATTGTATCGCGACGCGGTTTGTGTGTTCCATCGTCATTAACAGGCTCTGAACGTTACAATTAACTGTCAGTTTTGCGTCGGATTCGAAAATCCAGACTCACAGGAGATCGACCATAAGGTGCCCGAGGCAGCAATAGACCCTTGGAGACAGGTCGGCCGGAGGACGATGTATTGAATCGCGACGCGATTTGTGTGTTCCATTGTCATTAAGAGGCTCTGAACCTTACAATTAACTGTCAGTTTTGCGTCGGATTCGAAAATCTAGACTCACAGGAGATCAACCATAAGGTGCCCGAGGCAGCAATAGACAATTGGAGGCAGGTCGGCCGGAGGACGATGTATTGAATCGCGACGCGATTTGTGTGTTCCATTGTCATTAAGAGGCTCTGAACCTTACAATTAACTGTCAGTTTTGCGTCGGATTCGAAAATCTAGACTCACAGGAGTACGACCATAAGGTGTCCGAGGCAGCACTAGACCCTTGGAGACAAGTCGGCTGGAGGACGATGTATTGAATCGCGACGCAGTTTGTGTGTTCCATCGTCATTAACAGGCTCTGAACGTTACAATTAACTGCGTCGGATTCGAAATTCTAGACTCACAGGAGATCGACCATAAGGTGCCCCAGGCAGCAATAGACCCTTGGAGACAGTTCGGCCGGAGGACGATGTATTGAATCGCGACGCGATTTGTGTGTTCCATTGTCATTAAGAGGCTCTGAACGTTACAATTAACTGTCAGTTTTGCGTCGGATTCGAAAATCTAGACTCACAGGAGAACGACCATACGGTGTCCGAGGCAGCACTAGTCCCTTGGAGACAAGTCGGCTGGAGGACGATGTATTGAATCGCGACGCAATTAGTGTGTTCCATCGTCATTAACAGGCTCTGAACGTTACAATTAACTGCGTCGGATTCGAAATTCTAGACTCACAGGAGATCGACCATAAGGTGCCCGAGGCAGCAATAGACCCTTGGAGAAAGTTCGGCCGGAGGACGATGTATTGAATCGCGCCGCTATTTGTGTGTTCCATTGTCATTAAGAGGCTCTGAATGTTGCAATAAACTGTCAGTTTTGCGTCGGATTCAAAAATCTAGACTCACAGAGGAACGACCATAAGGTGCCCGAGGCAGCACTAGACCCTTGGAGACAAATCGGCTGGAGGACGATGTATTGAATCGCGACGCGATTTGTGTGTTCCATCGTCATTAACAGGCTGTGAACGTTACAATTAACTGTCAGTTTTGCGTTGGATTCGAAAATCTAGACTCACAGGAGAACGACCATAAGGTGCCCAAGGCAGCAATAGACCCTTGGAGACAGGTCGGCCGGAGGACGATGTATTGAATCGCGACGCAATTTTGTGTGTTCCATCGTCATTAACAGGCTCTGAACCTTACAATTAACTGTCAGTTTTGCGTCGGATTCGAAAATCTATACTCACAGGAGAACGACCATAAGGTGCCCGAGGCAGCACTAGACCCTTGGAGACAAGTCGGCTGGAGGACGATGCATTGAATCGCGACGCGATTTGTGTGTTCCATCGTCATTAACACGCTCTGAACGTTACAATTAACTGTCAGTTTTGCGTCGGATTCGAAAATCTAGACTCACAGGAGATCAACCATAAGGTGCCCGAGGCAGCAATAGACAATTGGAGGCAGGTCGGCCGGAGGACGATGTATTGAATCGCGACGCGATTTGTGTGTTCCATTGTCATTAAGAGGCTCTGAACCTTACAATTAACTGTCAGTTTTGCGTCGGATTCGAAAATCTAGACTCACAGGAGTACGACCATAAGGTGTCCGAGGCAGCACTAGACCCTTGGAGACAAGTCGGCTGGAGGACGATGTATTGAATCGCGACGCAGTTTGTGTGTTCCATCGTCATTAACAGGCTCTGAACGTTACAATTAACTGCGTCGGATTTGAAATTCTAGACTCACAGGAGATCGACCATAAGGTGCCCCAGGCAGCAATAGACCCTTGGAGACAGTTCGGCCGGAGGACGATGTATTGAATCGCGACGCGATTTGTGTGTTCCATTGTCATTAAGAGGCTCTGAACGTTACAGTTAACTGTCAGTTTTGCGTCGGATTCGAAAATCTAGACTCACAGGAGAACGACCATACGGTGTCCGAGGCAGCACTAGTCCCTTGGAGACAAGTCGGCTGGAGGACGATGTATTGAATCGCGACGCAATTAGTGTGTTCCATCGTCATTAACAGGCTCTGAACGTTACAATTAACTGCGTCGGATTCGAAATTCTAGACTCACAGGAGATCGACCATAAGGTGCCCGAGGCAGCAATAGACCCTTGGAGAAAGTTCGGCCGGAGGACGATGTATTGAATCGCGCCGCTATTTGTGTGTTCCATTGTCATTAAGAGGCTCTGAACGTTGCAATAAACTGTCAGTTTTGCGTCGGATTCGAAAATCTAGACTCACAGGAGAACAACCATAAGGTGCCCGAAGCAGCACTAGACCCTTGGAGGCAAATCGGCTGGAGGACGATGTATTGAATCGCGACGCGATTTGTGTGTTCCATCGTCATTAACAGGCTCTGAACGTTACAATTAACTGTCAGTTTTGCGTCGGATTCGAAAATCTAGACTCACAGGAGAACGACCATAAGGTGCCCGAGGCAGCAATAGACCCTTGGAGACAGGTCGGCCGGAGGACGATGTATTGAATCGCGACGCGATTTGTGTGTTCCATTGTCATTAAGAGGCTCTGAACGTTACAATTAACTGTCAGTTTTGCGTCGGATTCAAAAATCTAGACTCACAGAGGAACGACCATAAGGTGCCCGAGGCAGCACTAGACCCTTGGAGACAAATCGGCTGGAGGACGATGTATTGAATCGCGACGCGATTTGTGTGTTCCATCGTAATTAACAGGCTGTGAACGTTGCAATTAACTGTCAGTTTTGCGTTGGATTCGAAAATCTAGACTCACAGGAGAACGACCATAAGGTGCCCAAGGCAGCAATAGACCCTTGGAGACAGGTCGGCCGGAGGACGATGTATTGAATCGCGACGCAATTTTTGTGTTCCATCGTCATTAACAGGCTCTGAACCTTACAATTAACTGTCAGTTTTGCGTCGGATTCGAAAATCTATACTCACAGGAGAACGACCATAAGGTGCCCGAGGCAGCACTAGACCCTTGGAGACAAGTCGGCTGGAGGACGATGCATTGAATCGCGACGCGATTTGTGTGTTCCATCGTCATTAACACGCTCTGAACGTTACAATTAACTGTCAGTTTTGCGTCGGATTCGAAAATCTAGACTCACAGGAGATCGATCATAAGGTCCCCGAGGCAGCAATAGACCCTTGGAGACAGGTCGGCCGGACGACGATGTATTGAATCGCGACGGGATTTGTGTGTTCCATCGTCATTAAAAGGCTCTGAACGTTACAATTAACTGTCAGTTTTGCGTCGGATTCGAAAATCTAGACTCACAGGAGAACGACCATAAGGTGCCCGAGGCAGCAATAGACCGTTGGAGACAGGTCGGCCGGAGGACGATGTATTGAATCGCGACGCAATTTGTGTGTTCCATCGTCATTAACAGGCTCTGAACCTTACAATTAACTGTCAGTTTTGCGTCGGATTCGAAAATCTAGACTCACAGGAGATCGACCATAAGGTGCCCGAGGCAGCAATAGACACTTGGAGACAGGTCGGCCGGAGGACGATGTATTGTATCGCGACGCGACTTGTGTGTTCCATCGTCATTAACAGGCTCTGAACGTTACAATTAACTGTCAGTTTTGCGTCGGATTCGAAAATCTAGACTCACAGGAGATCAACCATAAGGTGCCCGAGGCAGCAATAGACCCTTGGAGACAGGTCGGCCGGAGGACGATGTATTGAATCGCGACGCGATTTGTGTGTTCCATTGTCATTAAGAGGCTCTGAACCTTACAATTAACTGTCAGTTTTGCGTCGGATTCGAAAATCTAGACTCACAGGAGATCAACCATAAGGTGCCCGAGGCAGCAATAGACAATTGGAGGCAGGTCGGCCGGAGGACGATGTATTGAATCGCGACGCGATTTGTGTGTTCCATTGTCATTAAGAGGCTCTGAACCTTACAATTAACTGTCAGTTTTGCGTCGGATTCGAAAATCTAGACTCACAGGAGATCAACCATAAGGTGCCCGAGGCAGCAATAGACAATTGGAGGCAGGTCGGCCGGAGGACGATGTATTGAATCGCGACGCAATTTGTGTGTTCCATCGTCATTAACAGGCTCTGAACGTTACAATTAACTGTCAGTTTTGCGTCGGATTCGAAAATCTAGACTCACAGGAGAACGACCATAAGGTGCCCGAGGGAGCAATAGACCCTTGGAGACAGGTCGGCCGGAGGACGATGTATTGAATCGCGACGCAATTTGTGTGTTCCATCGTCATTAACAGGCTCTGAACCTTACAATTAACTGTCAGTTTTGCGTCGGATTCGAAAATCTAGAGTCACATTAGATCGACCATAAGGTGCCCGAGGCAGCAATAGACCCTTGGAGACAGGTCGGCCGGAGGACGATGTATTGAATCGCGACGCGATTTGTGTGTTCGATCGTCATTAACAGACTCTGAACGTTACAATTAACTGTCAGTTTTGCGTCGGATTCGAAAATCTAGACTCACAGGAGATCTACCATAAGGTGCCCGAGGCAGCAATAGACCCTTGGAGACAGGTCGGCCGGAGGACGATGTATTGAATCGCGACGGGAATTGTGTGTTCCATCGTCATTAACAGGCTCTGAACGTTACAATTAACTGTCAGTTTTGCGTCGGATTCGAAAATCTAGACTCACAGGAGATCGACCATAAGGTGCCCGAGGCAGCAATAGACCCTTGGAGTCAGGTCGGCCGGAGGACGATGTATTGAATCGCGACGCAATTTGTGTGTTCCATCGTCATTAACAGGCTCTGAACGTTACAATTAACTATCAGTTTTGCGTCGGATTCGAAAATCTAGACTCACAGGAGAACGACCTTAAGGTGCCCGAGGCAGCAATAGACCCTTGGAGACAGGTCGGCCGGAGGACGATGTATTGAATCGCGACGCAATTTGTGTGTTCCATTGTCATTAAGAGGCTCTGAACCTTACGATTAACTGCCAGTTTTGCGTCGCATTCGAAAATCTAGACTCACAGGAGAACGACAATAAGGTGCCCGAGGCAGCACTAGACCCTTGGAGACAAGTCGGCTGGAGGACGATGTATTGAATCGCGACGCGATTTGTGTGTTCCATTGTCATTTACAGGCTCTGAACGTTACAATTAATTGTCAGGTTTGCGTCGGATTCGAAAATCTAGACTCACAGGAGATCGACCATAAGGTGCCCGAGGCAGCAATAGACCCATGGAGACAGGTCGGCCGGAGGACGATGTATTGAATCGCGACGCAATTTGTGTATTCCATTGTCATTAAGAGGCTCTGAACCTTACAATTAACTGTCAGTTTTGCGTCGGATTCGAAAATCTAGACTCACAGGGGAACGACCATAAGGTGCCCGAGGCAGCACTAGACCCTTGGAGACAAATCGGCTGGAGGACGATGTATTGAATCGCGACGCGATTTGTGTGTTCCATCGTCATTAACAGGCTCTGAACGTTACAATTAACTGTCAGTTTTGCGTCGGATTCGAAAATCTAGACTCACAGGAGAACGACCATAAGGTGCCCGAGGCAGCAATAGACCCTTGGAGACAGGTCGGCCGGAGGACGATGTATTGAATCGCGTCGCGATTTGTGTGTTCCATCGTCATTAACAGGCTCTGAACGTTACAATTAACTGTCAGTTTTGCGTCGGATTCGAAAATCTAGACTCACAGGAGATCGACCATAAGGTGCCCGAGGCAGCAATAGAACCTTGGAGACAGGTCGGCCGGAGGACGATGTATTGAATCGCGACGGGATTTGTGTGTTCCATCGTCATTAACAGGCTCTGAACGTTACAATTAACTGTCAGTTTTGCGTCGGATTCGAAAATCTAGACTCACAGGAGATCGACCATAAGGTGCCCGGGGCAGCAATAGACTCTTGGAGACAGGTCGGCCGGAGGACGATGTATTGAATCGCGACGCGATATGTGTGTTCCATCGTCATTAACAGGCTCTGAACCTTACAATTAACTGTCAGTTTTGCGTCGGATTCGAAAATCTAGACTCACAAGAGAACGACCATAAGGTGCCCGAGGCAGCACTAGACCCTTGGAGACAAGTCGGCTGGAGGACGATGTATTGAATCGCGACGCGATTTGTGTGTTCCATCGTCATTAACAGGCTCTGAACGTTACAATCAACTGTCAGTTTTGTGTCGGATTCGAAAATCTAGACTCACAGGAGAACGACCATAAGGTGCCCGAGGCAGCAATAGACCCTTGAAGACAGGTCGGCCGGAGGACGATGTATTGAATCGCGACGCGATTTGTGTGTTCCATCGTCATTAACAGGCTCTGAACGTTACAATTAACTGTCAGTTTTGCGTCGGATTCGAAAATCTAGACTCACAGGAGAACGACCATAAGGTGCCCGAGGCAGCAATAGACCCTTGAAGACAGGTCGGGCGGAGGACGATGTATTGAATCGCGACGCGATTAGTGTGTTCCATCGTCATTAACAGGCTCTGAACGTTACAATTAACTGCGTCGGATAAGAAATTCTAGACTCACAGGAGATCGACCATAAGGTGCCCGAGGCAGCAATAGACCCTTGGAGAAAGTTCGGCCGGAGGACGATGTATTGAATCGCGCCGCTATTTGTGTGTTCCATTGTCATTAAGAGGCTCTGAACGTTGCAATAAACTGTCAGTTTTGCGTCGGATTCGAAAATCTAGACTCACAGGAGAACAACCATAAGGTGCCCGAAGCAGCACTAGACCCTTGGAGACAAATCGGCTGGAGGACGATGTATTGAATCGCGACGCGATTTGTGTGTTCCATCGTCATTAACAGGCTCTGAACGTTACAATTAACTGTCAGTTTTGCGTCGGATTCGAAAATCTAGACTCACAGGAGAACGACCATAAGGTGCCCGAGGCAGCAATAGACCCTTGGAGACAGGTCGGCCGGAGGACGATGTATTGAATCGCGACGCGATTTGTGTGTTCCATTGTCATTAAGAGGCTCTGAACGTTACAATTAACTGTCAGTTTTGCGTCGGATTCAAAAATCTAGACTCACAGAGGAACGACCATAAGGTGCCCGAGGCAGCACTAGACCCTTGGAGACAAATCGGCTGGAGGACGATGTATTGAATCGCGACGCAATTTGTGTGTTCCATCGTCATTAACAGGCTCTGAACCTTAGAATTAACTGTCAGTTTTGCGTCGGATTCGAAAATCTATACTCACAGGAGTACGACCATAAGGTGCCCGAGGCAGCACTAGACCCTTGGAGACAAGTCGGCTGGAGGACGATGCATTGAATCGCGACGCGATTTGTGTGTTCCATCGTCATTAACACGCTCTGAACGTTACAATTAACTGTCAGTTTTGCGTCGGATTCGAAAATCTAGACTCACAGGAGATCGACCATAAGGTCCCCGAGGCAGCAATAGACCCTTGGAGACAGGTCGGCCGGACGACGATGTATTGAATCGCGACGGGATTTCTGTGTTCCATCGTCATTAAAAGGCTCTGAACGTTACAATTAACTATCAGTTTTGCGTCGGATTCGAAAATCTAGACTCACAGGAGAACGACCATAAGGTGCCCGAGGCAGCAATAGACCCTTGGAGACAGGTCGGCCGGAGGACGATGTATTGAATCGCGACGCAATTTGTGTGTTCCATCGTCATTAACAGGCTCTGAACCTTACAATTAACTGTCAGTTTTGCGTCGGATTCGAAAACCTAGACTCACAGGAGATCGACCTTAAGGTGCCCGAGGCAGCAATAGACCCTTGGAGACAGGTCGGCCGGAGGACGATGTATTGTATCGCGACGCGGTTTGTGTGTTCCATCGTCATTAACAGGCTCTGAACGTTACAATTAACTGTCAGTTTTGCGTCGGATTCGAAAATCCAGACTCACAGGAGATCGACCATAAGGTGCCCGAGGCAGCAATAGACCCTTGGAGACAGGTCGGCCGGAGGACGATGTATTGAATCGCGACGCGATTTGTGTGTTCCATTGTCATTAAGAGGCTCTGAACCTTACAATTAACTGTCAGTTTTGCGTCGGATTCGAAAATCTAGACTCACAGGAGATCAACCATAAGGTGCCCGAGGCAGCAATAGACAATTGGAGGCAGGTCGGCCGGAGGACGATGTATTGAATCGCGACGCGATTTGTGTGTTCCATTGTCATTAAGAGGCTCTGAACCTTACAATTAACTGTCAGTTTTGCGTCGGATTCGAAAATCTAGACTCACAGGAGTACGACCATAAGGTGTCCGAGGCAGCACTAGACCCTTGGAGACAAGTCGGCTGGAGGACGATGTATTGAATCGCGACGCAGTTTGTGTGTTCCATCGTCATTAACAGGCTCTGAACGTTACAATTAACTGCGTCGGATTCGAAATTCTAGACTCACAGGAGATCGACCATAAGGTGCCCCAGGCAGCAATAGACCCTTGGAGACAGTTCGGCCGGAGGACGATGTATTGAATCGCGACGCGATTTGTGTGTTCCATTGTCATTAAGAGGCTCTGAACGTTACAATTAACTATCAGTTTTGCGTCGGATTCGAAAATCTAGACTCACAGGAGAACGACCATACGGTGTCCGAGGCAGCACTAGTCCCTTGGAGACAAGTCGGCTGGAGGACGATGTATTGAATCGCGACGCAATTAGTGTGTTCCATCGTCATTAACAGGCTCTGAACGTTACAATTAACTGCGTCGGATTCGAAATTCTAGACTCACAGGAGATCGACCATAAGGTGCCCGAGGCAGCAATAGACCCTTGGAGAAAGTTCGGCCGGAGGACGATGTATTGAATCGCGCCGCTATTTGTGTGTTCCATTGTCATTAAGAGGCTCTGAACGTTGCAATAAACTGTCAGTTTTGCGTCGGATTCGAAAATCTAGACTCACAGGAGAACAACCATAAGGTGCCCGAAGCAGCACTAGACCCTTGGAGACAAATCGGCTGGAGGACGATGTATTGAATCGCGACGCGATTTGTGTGTTCCATCGTCATTAACAGGCTCTGAACGTTACAATTAACTGTCAGTTTTGCGTCGGATTCGAAAATCTAGACTCACAGGAGAACGACCATAAGGTGCCCGAGGCAGCAATAGACCCTTGGAGACAGGTCGGCCGGAGGACGATGTATTGAATCGCGACGCGATTTGTGTGTTCCATTGTCATTAAGAGGCTCTGAACGTTACAATTAACTGTCAGTTTTGCGTCGGATTCAAAAATCTAGACTCACAGAGGAACGACCATAAGGTGCCCGAGGCAGCACTAGACCCTTGGAGACAAATCGGCTGGAGGACGATGTATTGAATCGCGACGCGATTTGTGTGTTCCATCGTCATTAACAGGCTGTGAACGTTACAATTAACTGTCAGTTTTGCGTTGGATTCGAAAATCTAGACTCACAGGAGAACGACCATAAGGTGCCCAAGGCAGCAATAGACCCTTGGAGACAGGTCGGCCGGAGGACGATGTATTGAATCGCGACGCAATTTGTGTGTTCCATCGTCATTAACAGGCTCTGAACCTTACAATTAACTGTCAGTTTTGCGTCGGATTCGAAAATCTATACTCACAGGAGAACGACCATAAGGTGCCCGAGGCAGCACTAGACCCTTGGAGACAAGTCGGCTGGAGGACGATGCATTGAATCGCGACGCGATTTGTGTGTTCCATCGTCATTAACACGCTCTGAACGTTACAATTAACTGTCAGTTTTGCGTCGGATTCGAAAATCTAGACTCACAGGAGATCAACCATAAGGTGCCCGAGGCAGCAATAGACAATTGGAGGCAGGTCGGCCGGAGGACGATGTATTGAATCGCGACGCGATTTGTGTGTTCCATTGTCATTAAGAGGCTCTGAACCTTACAATTAACTGTCAGTTTTGCGTCGGATTCGAAAATCTAGACTCACAGGAGTACGACCATAAGGTGTCCGAGGCAGCACTAGACCCTTGGAGACAAGTCGGCTGGAGGACGATGTATTGAATCGCGACGCAGTTTGTGTGTTCCATCGTCATTAACAGGCTCTGAACGTTACAATTAACTGCGTCGGATTCGAAATTCTAGACTCACAGGAGATCGACCATAAGGTGCCCCAGGCAGCAATAGACCCTTGGAGACAGTTCGGCCGGAGGACGATGTATTGAATCGCGACGCGATTTGTGTGTTCCATTGTCATTAAGAGGCTCTGAACGTTACAGTTAACTGTCAGTTTTGCGTCGGATTCGAAAATCTAGACTCACAGGAGAACGACCATACGGTGTCCGAGGCAGCACTAGTCCCTTGGAGACAAGTCGGCTGGAGGACGATGTATTGAATCGCGACGCAATTAGTGTGTTCCATCGTCATTAACAGGCTCTGAACGTTACAATTAACTGCGTCGGATTCGAAATTCTAGACTCACAGGAGATCGACCATAAGGTGCCCGAGGCAGCAATAGACCCTTGGAGAAAGTTCGGCCGGAGGACGATGTATTGAATCGCGCCGCTATTTGTGTGTTCCATTGTCATTAAGAGGCTCTGAACGTTGCAATAAACTGTCAGTTTTGCGTCGGATTCGAAAATCTAGACTCACAGGAGAACAACCATAAGGTGCCCGAAGCAGCACTAGACCCTTGGAGACAAATCGGCTGGAGGACGATGTATTGAATCGCGACGCGATTTGTGTGTTCCATCGTCATTAACAGGCTCTGAACGTTACAATTAACTGTCAGTTTTGCGTCGGATTCGAAAATCTAGACTCACAGGAGAACGACCATAAGGTGCCCGAGGCAGCAATAGACCCTTGGAGACAGGTCGGCCGGAGGACGATGTATTGAATCGCGACGCGATTTGTGTGTTCCATTGTCATTAAGAGGCTCTGAACGTTACAATTAACTGTCAGTTTTGCGTCGGATTCAAAAATCTAGACTCACAGAGGAACGACCATAAGGTGCCCGAGGCAGCACTAGACCCTTGGAGACAAATCGGCTGGAGGACGATGTATTGAATCGCGACGCGATTTGTGTGTTCCATCGTCATTAACAGGCTGTGAACGTTACAATTAACTGTCAGTTTTGCGTTGGATTCGAAAATCTAGACTCACAGGAGAACGACCATAAGGTGCCCAAGGCAGCAATAGACCCTTGGAGACAGGTCGGCCGGAGGACGATGTATTGAATCGCGACGCAATTTTTGTGTTCCATCGTCATTAACAGGCTCTGAACCTTACAATTAACTGTCAGTTTTGCGTCGGATTCGAAAATCTATACTCACAGGAGAACGACCATAAGGTGCCCGAGGCAGCACTAGACCCTTGGAGACAAGTCGGCTGGAGGACGATGCATTGAATCGCGACGCGATTTGTGTGTTCCATCGTCATTAACACGCTCTGAACGTTACAATTAACTGTCAGTTTTGCGTCGGATTCGAAAATCTAGACTCACAGGAGATCGATCATAAGGTCCCCGAGGCAGCAATAGACCCTTGGAGACAGGTCGGCCGGACGACGATGTATTGAATCGCGACGGGATTTGTGTGTTCCATCGTCATTAAAAGGCTCTGAACGTTACAATTAACTGTCAGTTTTGCGTCGGATTCGAAAATCTAGACTCACAGGAGAACGACCATAAGGTGCCCGAGGCAGCAATAGACCCTTGGAGACAGGTCGGCCGGAGGACGATGTATTGAATCGCGACGCAATTTGTGTGTTCCATCGTCATTAACAGGCTCTGAACCTTACAATTAACTGTCAGTTTTGCGTCGGATTCGAAAATCTAGACTCACAGGAGATCGACCATAAGGTGCCCGAGGCAGCAATAGACACTTGGAGACAGGTCGGCCGGAGGACGATGTATTGTATCGCGACGCGACTTGTGTGTTCCATCGTCATTAACAGGCTCTGAACGTTACAATTAACTGTCAGTTTTGCGTCGGATTCGAAAATCTAGACTCACAGGAGATCAACCATAAGGTGCCCGAGGCAGCAATAGACCCTTGGAGACAGGTCGGCCGGAGGACGATGTATTGAATCGCGACGCGATTTGTGTGTTCCATTGTCATTAAGAGGCTCTGAACCTTACAATTAACTGTCAGTTTTGCGTCGGATTCGAAAATCTAGACCCACAGGAGATCAACCATAAGGTGCCCGAGGCAGCAATAGACAATTGGAGGCAGGTCGGCCGGAGGACGATGTATTGAATCGCGACGCGATTTGTGTGTTCCATTGTCATTAAGAGGCTCTGAACCTTACAATTAACTGTCAGTTTTGCGTCGGATTCGAAAATCTAGACTCACAGGAGATCAACCATAAGGTGCCCGAGGCAGCAATAGACAATTGGAGGCAGGTCGGCCGGAGGACGATGTATTGAATCGCGACGCGATTTGTGTGTTCCATTGTCATTAAGAGGCTCTGAACCTTACAATTAACTGTCAGTTTTGCGTCGGATTCGAAAATCTAGACTCACAGGAGTACGACCATAAGGTGTCCGAGGCAGCAGTAGACCCTTGGAGACAAGTCGGCTGGAGGACGATGTATTGAATCGCGACGCAGTTTGTGTGTTCCATCGTCATTAACAGGCTCTGAACGTTATAATTAACTGCGTCGGATTCGAAATTCTAGACTCACAGGAGATCGACCATAAGGTGCCCCAGGCAGCAATAGACCCTTGGAGACAGTTCGGCCGGAGGACGATGTATTGAATCGCGACGCGATTTGTGTGTTCCATTGTCATTAAGAGGCTCTGAACGTTACAATTAACTGTCTGTTTTGCGTCGGATTCGAAAATCTAGACTCACAGGAGAACGACCATACGGTGTCCGAGGCAGCACTAGTCCCTTGGAGACAAGTCGGCTGGAGGACGATGTATTGAATCGCGACGCAATTCGTGTGTTCCATCGTCATTAACAGGCTCTGAACGTTACAATTAACTGCGTCGGATTCGAAATTCTAGACTCACAGGAGATCGACCATAAGGTGCCCGAGGCAGCAATAGACCCTTGGAGAAAGTTCGGCCGGAGGACGATGTATTGAATCGCGCCGCTATTTGTGTGTTCCATTGTCATTAAGAGGCTCTGAACGTTGCAATAAACTGTCAGTTTTGCGTCGGATTCGAAAATCTAGACTCACAGGAGAACAACCATAAGGTGCCCGAAGCAGCACTAGACCCTTGGAGACAAATCGGCTGGAGGACGATGTATTGAATCGCGACGCGATTTGTGTGTTCCATCGTCATTAACAGGCTCTGAACGTTACAATTAACTGTCAGTTTTGCGTCGGATTCGAAAATCTAGACTCACAGGAGAACGACCATAAGCTGCCCGAGGCAGCAATAGACCCTTGGAGACAGGTCGGCCGGAGGACGATGTATTGAATCGCGACGCGATTTGTGTGTTCCATTGTCATTAAGAGGCTCTGAACGTTACAATTAACTGTCAGTTTTGCGTCGGATTCGAAAATCTAGACTCACAGGAGATCGACCATAAGGTGCCCGAGGCAGCAATAGACCCTTGGAGACAGGTCGGCCGGAGGACGATGTATTGAATCGCGATGGGATTTGTGTGTTCCATCGTCATTAACAGGCTCTGAACCTTACAATTAACTGTCAGTTTTGCGTCGGATTCGAAAATCTAGACTCACAGGAGATCAACCATAAGGTGCCCGAGGCAGCAATAGACCCTTGGAGACAGGTCGGCCGGACGACGATGTATTGAATCGCGACGCGATTTGTGTGTTCCATTGTCATTAAGAGGCTCTGAACCTTACAATTAACTGTCAGTTTTGCGTCGGATTCGAAAATCTAGACTCACAGGAGATCAACCATAAGGTGCCCGAGGCAGCAATAGACCCTTGGAGGCAGGTCGGCCGGAGGACGATGTATTGAATCGCGACGCGATTTGTGTGTTCCATTGTCATTAAGAGGCTCTGAACCTTACAATTAACTGTCAGTTTTGCGTCGGATTCGAAAATCTAGACTCACAGGAGAACGACCATAAGGTGTCCGAGGCAGCACTAGACCCTTGGAGACAAGTCGGCTGGAGGACGATGTATTGAATCGCGACGCAGTTTGTGTGTTCCATCGTCATTAACAGGCTCTGAACGTTACAATTAACTGTGTCGGATTCGAAATTCTAGACTCACAGGAGATCGACCATAAGGTTCCCCAGGCAGCAATAGACCCTTGGAGACAGTTCGGCCGGAGGACGATGTATTGAATCGCGACGCTATTTGTGTACTCCATTGTCATTAAGAGGCTCTGAACGTCACAATTAACTGTCAGTTTTGCGTCGGATTCGAAAATCTAGACTCACAGGAGATCGACCATAAAGTGCCCGAGGCAGTAATAGACCCTTGGAGACAGGTCGGCCGGAGGACGATGTATTGAATCGCGACGCGATTTGTGTGTTCCATCGTCATTAACAGGCTCTGAACGTTACAATTAACTGTCAGTTTTGCGTCGGATTCGAAAATCTAGACTCATAGGAGAACGACCATAAGGTGCCCGAGGCAGCAATAGACTCTTGGAGACAGGTCGGCCGGAGGGCGATGTATTGAATCGCGACGCGATTTGTGTGTTCCATTGTCATTAAGAGGCTCTGAACGTTACAATTAACTGTCAGTTTTGCGTCGGATTCAAAAATCTAGACTCACAGAGGAACGACCATAAGGTGCCCGAGGCAGCACTAGACCCTTGGAGACAAATCGGCTGGAGGACGATGTATTGAATCGCGACGCGATTTGTGTGTTCCATCGTCATTAACAGGCTGTGAACGTTACAATTAACTGTCAGTTTTGCGTTGGATTCGAAAATCTAGACTCACAGGAGAACGACCATAAGGTGCCCGAGGCAGCAATAGACCCTTGGAGACAGGTCGGCCGGAGGACGATGTATTGAATCGCGACGCAATTTGTGTGTTCCATCGTCATTAACAGGCTCTGAACCTTACAATTAACTGTCAGTTTTGCGTCGGATTCGAAAATCTATACTCACAGGAGAACGACCATAAGGTGCCCGAGGCAGCACTAGACCCTTGGAGACAGGTCGGCCGGAGGACGATGTATTGAATCGCGACGCGATTTGTGGGTTCCATTGTCATTAAGAGGCTCTGAACGTTACAATTAACTGTCAGTTTTGCGTCGGATTCAAAAATCTAGACTCACAGAGGAACGACCATAAGGTGCCCGAGGCAGCACTAGACCCTTGGAGACAAATCGGCTGGAGGACGATGTATTGAATCGCGACGCGATTTGTGTGTTCCATCGTCATTAACAGGCTCTGAACGTTACAATTAACTGTCAGTTTGCGTCGGATTCGAAAATCTAGACTCACAGGAGAACGACCATAAGGTGCCCGAGGCAGCAATAGACCCTTGGAGACAGGTCGGCCGGAGGACGATGTATTGAATCGCGACGCAATTTGTGTGTTCCATCGTCATTAACAGGCTCTGAACCTTACAATTAACTGTCAGTTTTGCGTCGGATTCGAAAATCTAGACTCACAGGAGATCGACCATAAGGTGCCCGAGGCAGCAATAGACCCTTTGAGACAGGTCGGCCGGAGGACGATGTATTGTATCGCGACGCGATTTGTGTGTTCCATCGTCATTAACAGGCTCTGAACGTTACAATTAACTGTCAGTTTTGCGTCGGATTCGAAAATCCAGACTCACAGGAGATCGACCATAAGGTGCCCGAGGCAGCAATAGACCCTTGGAGACAGGTCGGCCGGAGGACGATGTATTGAATCGCGATGGGATTTGTGTGTTCCATCGTCATTAACAGGCTCTGAACGTTACAATTAACTGTCAGCTTTGCGTCGGATTCGAAAATCTAGACTCACAGGAGATCAACCATAAGGTGCCCGAGGCAGCAATAGACCCTTGGAGACAGGTCGGCCGGAGGACGATGTTTTGAATCGCGACGCGATTTGTGTGTTCCATTGTCATTAAGAGGCTCTGAACCTTACAATTAACTGTCAGTTTTGCGTCGGATTCGAAAATCTAGACTCACAGGAGATCAACCATAAGGTGCCCGAGGCAGCAATAGACAATTGGAGGCAGGTCGGCCGGAGGACGATGTATTGAATCGCGACGGGATTTGTGTGTTCCATCGTCATTCACAGGCTCTGAACGTTACAATTAACTGTCAGTTTTGCGTCGGATTCGAAAATCTAGACTCACAGGAGATCGACCATAAGGTGCCCGAGGCAGCAATAGACCCTTGGAGACAGGTCGGCCGGAGGACGATGTATTGAATCGCGACGCGATTTGTGTTTTCCATTGTCATTAAGAGGCTCTGAACGTTACAATTAACTGTCAGTTTTGCGTCGGATTCGAAAATCTAGACTCACAGGAGAACGACCATACGGTGTCCGAGGCAGCACTAGTCCCTTGGAGACAAGTCGGCTGGAGGACGATGTATTGAATCGCGACGCAATTAGTGTGTTCCATCGTCATTAACAGGCTCTGAACGTTACAATTAACTGCGTCGGATAAGAAATTCTAGACTCACAGGAGATCGACCATAAAGTGCCCGAGGCAGCAATAGACCCTTGGAGGAAGTTCGGCCGGAGGACGATGTATTGAATCGCGCCGCTATTTGTGTGTTCCATTGTCATTAAGAGGCTCTGAACGTTGCAATAAACTGTCAGTTTTGCGTCGGATTCGAAAATCTAGACTCACAGAACAACCATAAGGTGCCCGAAGCAGCACTAGACCCTTGGAGACAAATCGGCTGGAGAACGATGTATTGAATCGCGACGCGATTTGTGTGTTCCATCGTCATTAACAGGCTCTGAACGTTACAATTAACTGTCAGTTTTGCGTCGGATTCGAAAATCTAGACTCACAGGAGAACGACCATAAGGTGCCCGAGGCAGCAATAGACTCTTGGAGACAGGTCGGCCGGAGGACGATGTATTGAATCGCGACGCGATTTGTGTGTTCCATTGTCATTAAGAGGCTCTGAACGTTACAATTAACTGTCAGTTTTGCGTCGGATTCAAAAATCTAGACTCACAGAGGAACGACCATAAGGTGCCCGAGGCAGCACTAGACCCTTGGAGACAAATCGGCTGGAGGACGATGTATTGAATCGCGACGCAATTTGTGTGTTCCATCGTCATTAACAGGCTCTGAACGTTACAATTAACTGTCAGTTTTGCGTCGGATTCGAAAATCTAGACTCACAGGAGAACGAGCATAAGGTGCCCGAGGCAGCAATAGACCCTTGGAGACAGGTCGGCCGGAGGACGATGTATTGAATCGCGACGCAATTTGTGTGTTCCATCGTCATTAACAGGCTCTGAACCTTACAATTAACTGTCAGTTTTGCGTCGGATTCGAAAATCTATACTCACAGGAGAACGACCATAAGGTGCCCGAGGCAGCACTAGACCCTTGGAGACAAGTCGGCTGGAGGACGATGCATTGAATCGCGACGCGATTTGTGTGTTCCATCGTCATTAACACGCTCTGAACGTTACAATTAACTGTCAGTTTTGCGTCGGATTCGAAAATCTAGACTCACAGGAGATCGACCATAAGGTCCCCGAGGCAGCAATAGACCCTTGGAGACAGGT
The DNA here is from genome assembly GCF_023898315.1 of Schistocerca nitens. Lineage (NCBI taxonomy): Eukaryota > Metazoa > Arthropoda > Insecta > Orthoptera > Acrididae > Schistocerca > Schistocerca nitens. The sequence goes on along the minus strand of NC_064615.1, from coordinate 1,195,493,166 downwards.
CGGCCGGACGACGATGTATTGAATCGCGACGGGATTTCTGTGTTCCATCGTCATTAACAGGCTCTGAACGTTACAATTAACTGTCAGTTTTGCGTCGGATTCGAAAATCTAGACTCACAGGAGAACGACCATAAGGTGCCCGAGGCAGCAATAGACCCTTGGAGACAGGGCGGCCGGAAGACGATGTATTGAATCGCGACGCAATTTGTGTGTTCCATCGTCATTAACAGGCTCTGAACCTTACAATTAACTGTCAGTTTTGCGTCGGATTCGAAAATCTAGACTCACAGGAGATCGACCATAAGGTGCCCGAGGCAGCAATAGACCCTTGGAGACAGGTCGGCCGGAGGACGATGTATTGAATCGCGACGCGATTTGTGTGTTCCATTGTCATTAAGAGGCTCTGAACCTTACAATTAACAGTCAGTTTTGCGTCGGATTCGAAAATCTAGACTCACAGGAGATCGACCATAAGGTGCCCGAGGCAGCAATAGGCTATTGGAGACAGGTCGGCCGGAGGACGATGTATTGAATCGCGACGCGATTTGTGTGTTCCATTGTCATTAAGAGGCTCTGAACCTTACAATTAACTGTCAGTTTTGCGTCGGATTCGAAAATCTAGACTCACAGGAGTACGACCATAAAGTGTCCGAGGCAGCACTAGACCCTTGGAGACAAGTCGGCTGGAGGACGATGTATTGAATCGCGACGCAGTTTGTGTGTTCCATCGTCATTAACAGGCTCTGAACGTTACAATTAACTGCGTCGGATTCGAAATTCTAGACCCACAGGAGATCGACCATAAGGTGCCCCAGGCAGCAATAGACCCTTGGAGACAGTTCGGCCGGAGGACGATGTATTGAATCGCGACGCGATTTGTGTGTTCCATTGTCATTAAGAGGCTCTGAACGTTACAATTAACTGTCAGTTTTGCGTCGGATTCGAAAATCTAGACTCACAGGAGAACGACCATACGGTGTCCGAGGCAGCACTAGTCCCTTGGAGACAAGTCGGCTGGAGGACGATGTATTGAATCGCGACGCAATTAGTGTGTTCCATCGTCATTAACAGGCTCTGAACGTTACAATTAACTGCGTCGGATTCGAAATTCTAGACTCACAGGAGATCGACCATAAGGTGCCCGAGGCAGCAATAGACCCTTGGAGAAAGTTCGGCCGGAGGACGACGTATTGAATCGCGCCGCTATTTGTGTGTTCCATTGTCATTAAGAGGCTCTGAACGTTGCAATAAACTGTCAGTTTTGCGTCGGATTCGAAAATCTAGACTCACAGGAGAACAACCATAAGGTGCCCGAAGCAGCACTAGACCCTTGGAGACAAATCGGCTGGAGGACGATGTATTGAATCGCGACGCGATTTGTGTGTTCCATCGTCATTAACAGGCTCTGAACGTTACAATTAACTGTCAGTTTTGCGTCGGATTCGAAAATCTAGACTCACAGGAGAACGACCATAAGGTGCCCGAGGCAGCAATAGACCGTTGGAGACAGGTCGGCCGGAGGACGATGTATTGAATCGCGACGCGATTTGTATGTTCCATTGTCATTAAGAGGCTCTGAACGTTACAATTAACTGTCAGTTTTGCGTCGGATTCGAAAATCTATACTCACAGGAGAACGACCATAAGGTGCCCGAGGCAGCACTAGACCCTTGGAGACAAGTCGGCTGGAGGACGATGCATTGAATCGCGACGCGATTTGTGTGTTCCATCGTCATTAACACGCTCTGAACGTTACAATTAACTGTCAGTTTTGCGTCGGATTCGAAAATCTAGACTCACAGGAGATCGACCATAAGGTCCCCGAGGCAGCAATAGACCCTTTGAGACAGGTCGGCCGGACGACGATGTATTGAATCGCGACGGGATTTCTGTGTTCCATCGTCATTAAAAGGCTCTGAACGTTACAATTAACTGTCAGTTTTGCGTCGGATTCGAAAATCTAGACTCACAGGAGAACGACCATAAGGTGCCCGAGGCAGCAATAGACCCTTGGAGACAGGTCGGCCGGAGGACGATGTATTGAATCGCGACGCAATTTGTGTGTTCCATCGTCATTAACAGGCTCTGAACCTTACAATTAACTGTCAGTTTTGCGTCGGATTCGAAAATCTAGACTCACAGGAGATCGACCATAAGGTGCCCGAGGCAGCAATAGACCCTTTGAGACAGGTCGGCCGGAGGACGATGTATTGTATCGCGACGCGATTTGTGTGTTCCATCGTCATTAACACGCTCTGAACGTTACAATTAACTGTCAGTTTTGCGTCGGATTCGAAAATCCAGACTCACAGGAGATCGACCATAAGGTGCCCGAGGCAGCAATAGACCCTTGGAGACAGGTCGGCCGGAGGACGATGTATTGAATCGCGATGGGATTTGTGTGTTCCATCGTCATTAACAGGCTCTGAACGTTACAATTAACTGTCAGTTTTGCGTCGGATTCGAAAATCTAGACTCACAGGAGATCAACCATAAGGTGCCCGAGGCAGCAATAGACCCTTGGAGACAGGTCGGCCGGAGGACGATGTATTGAATCGCGACCCGATTTGTGTGTTCCATTGTCATTAAGAGGCTCTGAACCTTACAATTAACTGTCAGTTTTGCGTCGGATTCGAAAATCTAGACTCACAGGAGATCAACGATAAGGTGCCCGAGGCAGCAATAGACCCTTGGAGGCAGGTCGGCCGGAGGACGATGTATTGAATCGCGACGCGATTTGTGTGTTCCATTGTCATTAAGAGGCTCTGAACCTTACAATTAACTGTCAGTTTTGCGTCGGATTCGAAAATCTAGACTCACAGGAGTACGACCATAAGGTGTCCGAGGCAGCGCTAGACCCATGGAGACAAGGCGGCTGGAGGACGATGTATTGAATCGCGACGCAGTTTGTGTGTTCCATCGTCATTAACAGGCTCTGAACGATACAATTAACTGCGTCGGATTCGAAATTCTAGACTCACAGGAGATCGACCATAAGGTGCCCCAGGCAGCAATAGACCCTTGGAGACAGTTCGGCCGGAGGACGATGTATTGAATCGCGACGCGATTTGTGTGTTCCATTGTCATTAAGAGGCTCTGAACGTTACAATTAACTGTCAGTTTTGCGTCGGATTCGAAAATCTAGACTCACAGGAGAACGACCATACGGTGTCCGAGGCAGCACTAGTCCCTTGGAGACAAGTCGGCTGGAGGACGATGTATTGAATCGCGACGCAATTAGTGTGTTCCATCGTCATTAACAGGCTCTGAACGTTACAATTAACTGCGTCGGATTCGAAATTCTAGACTCACAGGAGATCGACCATAAGGTGCCCGAGGCAGCAATAGACCCTTGGAGAAAGTTCGGCCGGAGGACGATGTATTGAATCGCGCCGCTATTTGTGTGTTCCATGGTCATTAAGAGGCTCTGAACGTTGCAATAAACTGTCAGTTTTCGCGTCGGATTCGAAAATCTAGACTCACAGGAGAACAACCATAAGGTGCCCGAAGCAGCACTATACCCTTGGAGACAAATCGGCTGGAGGACGATGTATTGAATCGCGACGCGATTTGTGTGTTCCATCGTCATTAACAGGCTCTGAACGTTACAATTAACTGTCAGTTTTGCGTCGGATTCGAAAATCTAGACTCACAGGAGAACGACCATAAGGTGCCCGAGGCAGCAATAGACCCTTGGAGACAGGTCGGCCGGAGGACGATGTATTGAATCGCGACGCGATTTGTATGTTCCATTGTCATTAAGAGGCTCTGAACGTTACAATTAACTGTCAGTTTTGCGTCGGATTCAAAAATCTAGACTCACAGAAACGACCATAAGGTGCCCGAGGCAGCACTAGACCCTTGGAGACAAATAGGCTGGAGGACGATGTATTGAATCGCGACGCGATTTGTGTGTTCCATCGTCATTAACAGGCTGTGAACGTTACAATTAACTGTCAGTTTTGCGTCGGATTCGAAAATCTAGACTCACAGGAGATCGACCATAAGGTCCCCGAGGCAGAAATAGACCCTTGGAGACAGGTCGGCCGGACGACGATGTATTGAATCGCGACGGGATTTGTGTGTTCCATCGTCATTAAAAGGCTCTGAACGTTACAATTAACTGTCAGTTTTGCGTCGGATTCGAAAATCTAGACTCACAGGAGAACGACCATAAGGTGCCCGAGGCAGCAATAGACCCTTGGAGACAGGTCGGCCGGAGGACGATGTATTGAATCGCGACGCAATTTGTGTGTTCCATCGTCATTAACAGGCTCTGAACCTTACAATTAACTGTCAGTTTTGCGTCGGATTCGAAAATCTAGACTCACAGGAGATCGACCATAAGGTGCCCGAGGCAGCAATAGACCCTTGGAGACAGGTCGGCCGGAGGACGATGTATTGTATCGCGACGCGATTTGTGTGTTCCATCGTCATTAACAGGCTATGAACGTTACAATTAACTGTCAGTTTTGCGTCGGATTCGAAAATCCAGACTCACAGGAGATCGACCATAAGGTGCCCGAGGCAGCAATAGACCCTTGGAGACAGGTCGGCCGGAGGACGATGTATTGAATCGCGATGGGATTTGTGTGTTCCATCGTCATTAACAGGCTCTGAACGTTACAATTAACTGTCAGTTTTGCGTCGGATTCGAAAATCTAGACTCACAGGAGATCAACCATAAGGTGCCCGAGGCAGCAATAGACCCTTGGAGACAGGTCGGCCGGAGGACGATGTATTGAATCGCGACGCGATTTGTGTGTTCCATTGTCATTAAGAGGCTCTGAACCTTACAATTAACTGTCAGTTTTGCGTCGGATTCGAAAATCTAGACTCACAGGAGATCAACCATAAGGTCCCCGAGGCAGCAATAGACAATTGGAGGCAGGTCGGCCGGAGGACGATGTATTGAATCGCGACGCCATTTGTGTGTTCCATTGTCATTAAGAGGCTCTGAACCTTACAATTAACTGTCAGTTTTGCGTCGGATTCGAAAATCTAGACTCACAGGAGATCAACCATAAGGTGCCCGAGGCAGCAATAGACAATTGGAGGCAGGTCGGCCGGCGGACGATGTATTGAATCGCGACGCGATTTGTGTGTTCCATTGTCATTAAGAGGCTCTGAACCTTACAATTAACTGTCAGTTTTGTGTCGGATTCGAAAATCTAGACGCACAGGAGTACGACCATAAGGTGTCCGAGGCAGCACTAGACCCATGGAGACAAGTCGGCTGGAGGACGATGTATTGAATCGCGACGCAGTTTGTGTGTTCCATCGTCATTAACAGGCTCTGAACGTTACAATTAACTGCGTCGGATTCGAAATTCTAGACTCACAGGAGATCGACCATAAGGTGCCCCAGGCAGCAATAGACCCTTGGAGACAGTTCGGCCGGAGGACGATGTATTGAATCGCGACGCGATTTGTGTGTTCCATTGTCATTAAGAGGCTCTGAACGTTACAACTAACTGTCAGTTTTGCGTCGGATTCGAAAATCTAGACTCACAGGAGAACGACCATACGGTGTCCGAGGCAGCACTAGTCCCTTGGAGACAAGTCGGCTGGAGGACGATGTATTGAATCGCGACGCGAATTGTGTGTTCCATCGTCATTAACAGGCTGTGAACGTTACAATTAACTGTCAGTTTTGCGTTGGATTCGAAAATCTAGACTCACAGGAGAACGACCATAAGGTGCCCGAGGCAGCAATAGACCCTTGGAGACAGGTCGGCCGGAGGACGATGTATTGAATCGCGACGCGATTTGTATGTTCCATTGTCATTAAGAGGCTCTGAACGTTACAATTAACTGTCAGTTTTGCGTCGGATTCAAAAATCTAGACTCACAGAAACGACCATAAGGTGCCCGAGGCAGCACTAGACCCTTGGAGACAAATAGGCTGGAGGACGATGTATTGAATCGCGACGCGATTTGTGTGTTCCATCGTCATTAACAGGCTGTGAACGTTACAATTAACTGTCAGTTTTGCGTTGGATTCGAAAATCTATACTCACAGGAGAACGACCATAAGGTGCCCAAGGCAGCAATAGACCCTTGGAGACAGGTCGGCCGGAGGACGATGTATTGAATCGCGACGCAATTTGTGTGTTCCATCGTCATTAACAGGCTCTGAACCTTACAATTAACTGTCAGTTTTGCGTCGGATTCGAAAATCTAGACTCACAGGAGAACGACCATAAGGTGCCCGAGGCAGCACTAGACCCTTGGAGACAAGTCGGCTGGAGGACGATGCATTGAATCGCGACGCGATTTGTGTGTTCCATCGTCATTAACACGCTCTGAACGTTACAATTAACTGTCAGTTTTGCGTCGGATTCGAAAATCTAGACTCACAGGAGATCGACCATAAGGTCCCCGAGGCAGCAATAGACCCTTGGAGACAGGTCGGCCGGACGACGATGTATTGAATCGCGACGGGAATTGTGTGTTCCATCGTCATTAAAAGGCTCTGAACGTTACAATTAACTGTCAGTTTTGCGTCGGATTCGAAAATCTAGACTCACAGGAGAACGACCATAAGGTGCCCGAGGCAGCAATAGACCCTTGGAGACAGGTCGGCCGGAGGACGATGTATTGAATCGCGACGCAATTTGTGTGTTCCATCGTCATTAACAGGCTCTGAACCTTACAATTAACTGTCAGTTTTGCGTCGGATTCGAAAATCTAGACTCACAGGAGATCGACCATAAGGTGCCCGAGGCAGCAATAGACCCTTGGAGACAGGTCGGCCGGAGGACGATGTATTGTATCGCGACGCGATTTGTGTGTTCCATTGTCATTAAGAGGCTCTGAACGTTGCAATAAACTGTCAGTTTTGCGTCGGATTCGAAAATCTAAACTCACAGGAGAACAACCATAAGGTGCCCGAAGCAGCACTAGACCCTTGGAGACAAATCGGCTGGAGGACGATGTATTGAATCGCGACGCGATTTGTGTGTTCCATCGTCATTAACAGGCTCTGAACGTTACAATTAACTGTCAGTTTTGCGTCGGATTCGAAAATCTAGACTCACAGGAGAACGACCATAAGGTGCCCGAGGCAGCAATAGACCCTTGGAGACAGGTCGGCCGGAGGACGATGTATTGAATCGCGACGCGATTTGTGTGTTCCATTGTCATTAAGAGGCTCTGAACGTTACAATTAACTGTCAGTTTTGCGTCGGATTCAAAAATCTAGACTCACAGAGGAACGACCATAAGGTGCCCGAGCCAGCACTAGACCCTTGGAGACAAATCGGCTGGAGGACGATGTATTGAATCGCGACGCGATTTGTGTGTTCCATCGTCATTAACAGGCTGTGAAAGTTACAATTAACTGTCAGTTTTGCGTTGGATTCGAAAATCTAGACTCACAGGAGAACGACCATAAGGTGCCCAAGGCAGCAATAGACCCTTGGAGACAGGTCGGCCGGAGGACGATGTATTGAATCGCGACGCAATTTGTGTGTTCCATCGTCATTAACAGGCTCTGAACCTTACAATTAACTGTCAGAGTTGCGTCGGATTCGAAAATCTATACTCACTGGAGAACGACCATAAGGTGCCCGAGGCAGCACTAGACCCTTGGAGACAAGTCGGCTGGAGGACGATGCATTGAATCGCGACGCGATTTGTGTGTTCCATCGTCATTAACACGCTCTGAACGTTACAATTAACTGTCAGTTTTGCGTCGGATTCGAAAATCTAGACTCACAGGAGATCGACCATAAGGTCCCCGAGGCAGCAATAGACCCTTGGAGACAGGTCGGCCGGACGACGATGTATTGAATCGCGACGGGATTTGTGTGTTCCATCGTCATTAAAAGGCTCTGAACGTTACAATTAACTGTCAGTTTTGCGTCGGATTCGAAAATCTAGACTCACAGGAGAACGACCATAAGGTGCCCGAGGCAGCAATAGACCCTTGGAGACAGGTCGGCCGGAGGACGATGTATTGAATCGCGACGCAATTTGTGTGTTCCATCGTCATTAACAGGCTCTGAACGTTACAATTAACTGTCAGTTTTGCGTCGGATTCGAAAATCTAGACTCACAGGAGATCGACCATAAGGTGCCCGAGGCAGCAATAGACCCTTGGAGACAGGTCGGCCGGAGGACGATGTATTGTATCGCGACGCGATTTGTGTGTTCCATCGTCATTAACAGGCTCTGAACGTTACAATTAACTGTCAGTTTTGCGTCGGATTCGAAAATCCAGACTCACAGGAGATCGACCATAAGGTGCCCGAGGCAGCAATAGACCCTTGGAGACAGGTCGGCCGGAGGACGATGTATTGAATCGCGATGGGATTTGTGTGTTCCATCGTCATTAACAGGCTCTGAACGTTACAATTAACTGTCAGTTTTGCGTCGGATTCGAAAATCTAGACTCACAGGAGATCAACCATAAGGTGCCCGAGGCAGCAATAGACCCTTGGAGACAGGTCGGCCGGAGGACGATGTATTGAATCGCGACGCGATTTGTGTGTTCCATTGTCATTAAGAGGCTCTGAACCTTACAATTAACTGTCAGTTTTGCGTCGGATTCGAAAATCTAGACTCACAGGAGATCAACCATAAGGTGCCCGAGGCAGCAATAGACAATTGGAGGCAGGTCGGCCGGAGGACGATGTATTGAATCGCGACGCGATTTGTGTGTTCCATTGTCATTAAGAGGCTCTGAACCTTACAATTAACTGTCAGTTTTGCGTCGGATTCGAAAATCTAGACTCACAGGAGTACGACCATAAGGTGTCCGAGGCTGCACTAGACCCTTGGAGACAAGTCGGCTGGAGGACGATGTATTGAATCGCGACGCAGTTTGTGTGTTCCATCGTCATTAACAGGCTCTGAACGTTACAATTAACTGCGTCGGATTCGAAATTCTAGACTCACAGGAGATCGACCATAAGGTGCCCCAGGCAGCAATAGACCCTTGGAGACAGTTCGGCCGGAGGACGATGTATTGAATCGCGACGCGATTTGTGTGTTCCATTGTCATTAAGAGGCTCTGAACGTTACAATTAACTGTCAGTTTTGCGTCGGATTCGAAAATCTAGACTCACAGGAGAACGACCATAAGGTGCCCGAGGCAGCAATAGACCCTTGGAGACAGGTCGGCCGGAGGACGATGTATTGAATCGCGATGGGATTTGTGTGTTCCATCGTCATTAACAGGCTCTGAACGTTACAATTAACTGTCAGTTTTGCGTCGGATTCGAAAATCTAGACTCACAGGAGATCAACCATAAGGTGCCCGAGGCAGCAATAGACCCTTGGAGACAGGTCGGCCGGAGGACGATGTATTGAATCGCGACGCGATTTGTGTGTTCCATTGTCATTAAGAGGCTCTGAACCTTACAATTAACTGTCAGTTTTGCGTCGGATTCGAAAATCTAGACTCACAGGAGATCAACCATAAGGTGCCCGAGGCAGCAATAGACAATTGGAGGCAGGTCGGCCGGAGGACGATGTATTGAATCGCGACGCGATTTGTTTGTTCCATTGTCATTAAGAGGCTCTGAACCTTACAATTAACTGTCAGTTTTGCGTCGGATTCGAAAATCTAGACTCACAGGAGATCAACCATAAGGTGCCCGAGGCAGCAATAGACATTTGGAGGCAGGTCGGCCGGAGGACGATGTATTGAATCGCGACGCGATTTGTGTGTTCCATTGTCATTAAGAGGCTCTGAACCTTACAATAAACTGTCAGTTTTGCGTCGGATTCGAAAATCTAGACTCACAGGAGTACGACCATAAGGTGTCCGAGGCAGCAGTAGACCCTTGGAGACAAGTCGGCTGGAGGACGATGTATTGAATCGCGACGCAGTTTGTGTGTTCCATCGTCATTAACAGGCTCTGAACGTTACAATTAACTGCGTCGGATTCGAAATTCTAGACTCACAGGAGATCGACCATAAGGTGCCCCAGGCAGCAATAGACCCTTGGAGACAGTTCGGCCGGAGGACGATGGATTGAATCGCGACGCGATTTGTGTGTTCCATTGTCATTAAGAGGCTCTGAACGTTACAATTAACTGTCTGTTTTGCGTCGGATTCGAAAATCTAGACTCACAGGAGAACGACCATACGGTGTCCGAGGCAGCACTAGTCCCTTGGAGACAAGTCGGCTGGAGGACGATGTATTGAATCGCGACGCAATTAGTGTGTTCCATCGTCATTAACAGGCTCTGAACGTTACAATTAACTGCGTCGGATTCGAAATTCTAGACTCACAGGAGATCGACCATAAGGTACCCGAGGCAGCAATAGACCCTTGGAGAAAGTTCGGCCGGAGGACGATGTATTGAATCGCACCGCTATTTGTGTGTTCCATCGTCATTAACAGGCTCTGAACCTTACAATTAACTGTCAGAGTTGCGTCGGATTCGAAAATCTATACTCACAGGAGAACGACCATAAGGTGCCCGAGGCAGCACTAGACCCTTGGAGACAAGTCGGCTGGAGGACGATGCATTGAATCGCGACGCGATTTGTGTGTTCCATCGTCATTAACACGCTCTGAACGTTACAATTAACTGTCAGTTTTGCGTCGGATTCGAAAATCTAGACTCACAGGAGATCGACCATAAGGTCCCCGAGGCAGCAATAGACCCTTGGAGACAGGTCGGCCGGACGACGATGTATTGAATCGCGACGGGATTTGTGTGTTCCATCGTCATTAAAAGGCTCTGAACGTTACAATTAACTGTCAGTTTTGCGTCGGATTCGAAAATCTAGACTCACAGGAGAACGACCATAAGGTGCCCGAGGCAGCAATAGACCCTTGGAGACAAATCGGCTGGAGGACGATGTATTGAATCGCGACGCGATTTGTGTGTTCCATCGTCATTAACAGGCTGTGAAAGTTACAATTAACTGTCAGTTTTGCGTTGGATTCGAAAATCTAGACTCACAGGAGAACGACCATAAGGTGCCCAAGGCAGCAATAGACCCTTGGAGACAGGTCGGCCGGAGGACGATGTATTGAATCGCGACGCAATTTGTGTGTTCCATCGTCATTAACAGGCTCTGAACCTTACAATTAACTGTCAGAGTTGCGTCGGATTCGAAAATCTATACTCACAGGAGAACGACCATAAGGTGCCCGAGGCAGCACTAGACCCTTGGAGACAAGTCGGCTGGAGGACGATGCATTGAATCGCGACGCGATTTGTGTGTTCCATCGTCATTAACACGCTCTGAACGTTACAATTAACTGTCAGTTTTGCGTCGGATTCGAAAATCTAGACTCACAGGAGAACGACCATAAGGTGCCCGAGGCAGCAATAGACCCTTCGAGACAGGTCGGCCGGAGGACGATGTATTGAATCGCGACGCAATTTGTGTGTTCCATCGTCATTAACAGGCTCTGAACGTTACAATTAACTGTCAGTTTTGCGTCGGATTCGAAAATCTAGACTCACAGGAGATCGACCATAAGGTGCCCGAGGCAGCAATAGACCCTTGGAGACAGGTCGGCCGGAGGACGATGTATTGTATCGCGACGCGATTTGTGTGTTCCATTGTCATTAAGAGGCTCTGAACCTTACAATTAACTGTCAGTTTTGCGTCGGATTCGAAAATCTAGACTCACAGGAGATCAACCATAAGGTGCCCGAGGCAGCAATAGACAATTGGAGGCAGGTCGGCCGGAGGACGATGTATTGAATCGCGACGCGATTTGTGTGTTCCATTGTCATTAAGAGGCTCTGAACCTTACAATTAACTGTCAGTTTTGCGTCGGATTCGAAAATCTAGACTCACAGGAGATCAACCATAAGGTGCCCGAGGCAGCAATAGACAATTGGAGGCAGGTCGGCCGGAGGACGATGTATTGAATCGCGACGCGATTTGTGTGTTCCATTGTCATTAAGAGGCTCTGAACCTTACAATTAACTGTCAGTTTTGCGTCGGATTCGAAAATCTAGACTCACAGGAGATCAACCATAAGGTGCCCGAGGCGGCAGTAGACCCTTGGAGACAAGTCGGCTGGAGGACGATGTATTGAATCGCGACGCAGTTTGTGTGTTCCATCGTCATTAACAGGCTCTGAACGTTACAATTAACTGCGTCGGATTCGAAATGCTAGACTCACAGGAGATCGACCATAAGGTGCCCCAGGCAGCAATAGACCCTTGGAGACAGTTCGGCCGGAGGACGATGGATTGAATCGCGACGCGATTTGTGTGTTACATTGTCATTAAGAGGCTCTGAACGTTACAATTAACTGTCTGTTTTGCGTCGGATTCGAAAATCTAGACTCACAGGAGAACGACCATACGGTGTCCGAGGCAGCACTAGTCCCTTGGAGACAAGTCGGCTGGAGGACGATGTATTGAATCGCGACGCAATTAGTGTGTTCCATCGTCATTAACAGGCTCTGAACGTTACAATTAACTGCGTCGGATTCGAAATTCTAGACTCACAAGAGATCGACCATAAGGTACCCGAGGCAGCAATAGACCCTTGGAGAAAGTTCGGCCGGAGGACGATGTATTGAATCGCGCCGCTATTTGTGTGTTCCATTGTCATTAAGAGGCTCTGAACGTTACAATTAACTGTCAGTTTTGCGTCGGATTCGAAAATCTAGACTCACAGGAGAACGACCATAAGGTGCCCGAGGCAGCAATAGACCCTTGGAGACAGGTCGGCCGGAGGACGATGTATTGAATCGCGACGCGATTTGTGTGTTCCATTGTCATTAAGAGGCTCTGAACGTTACAATTAACTGTCAGTTTTGCGTCGGATTCAAAAATCTAGACTCACAGAGGAACGACCATAAGGTGCCCGAGCCAGCACTAGACCCTTGGAGACAAATCGGCTGGAGGACGATGTATTGAATCGCGACGCGATTTGTGTGTTCCATCGTCATTAACAGGCTGTGAAAGTTACAATTAACTGTCAGTTTTGCGTTGGATTCGAAAATCTAGACTCACAGGAGAACGACCATAAGGTGCCCAAGGCAGCAATAGACCCTTGGAGACAGGTCGGCCGGAGGACGATGTATTGAATCGCGACGCAATTTGTGTGTTCCATCGTCATTAACAGGCTCTGAACCTTACAATTAACTGTCAGAGTTGCGTCGGATTCGAAAATCTATACTCACTGGAGAACGACCATAAGGTGCCCGAGGCAGCACTAGACCCTTGGAGACAAGTCGGCTGGAGGACGATGCATTGAATCGCGACGCGATTTGTGTGTTCCATCGTCATTAACACGCTCTGAACGTTACAATTAACTGTCAGTTTTGCGTCGGATTCGAAAATCTAGACTCACAGGAGATCGACCATAAGGTCCCCGAGGCAGCAATAGACCCTTGGAGACAGGTCGGCCGGACGACGATGTATTGAATCGCGACGGGATTTGTGTGTTCCATCGTCATTAAAAGGCTCTGAACGTTACAATTAACTGTCAGTTTTGCGTCGGATTCGAAAATCTAGACTCACAGGAGAACGACCATAAGGTGCCCGAGGCAGCAATAGACCCTTGGAGACAGGTCGGCCGGAGGACGATGTATTGAATCGCGACGCAATTTGTGTGTTCCATCGTCATTAACAGGCTCTGAACGTTACAATTAACTGTCAGTTTTGCGTCGGATTCGAAAATCTAGACTCACAGGAGATCGACCATAAGGTGCCCGAGGCAGCAATAGACCCTTGGAGACAGGTCGGCCGGAGGACGATGTATTGTATCGCGACGCGATTTGTGTGTTCCATCGTCATTAACAGGCTCTGAACGTTACAATTAACTGTCAGTTTTGCGTCGGATTCGAAAATCCAGACTCACAGGAGATCGACCATAAGGTGCCCGAGGCAGCAATAGACCCTTGGAGACAGGTCGGCCGGAGGACGATGTATTGAATCGCGATGGGATTTGTGTGTTCCATCGTCATTAACAGGCTCTGAACGTTACAATTAACTGTCAGTTTTGCGTCGGATTCGAAAATCTAGACTCACAGGAGATCAACCATAAGGTGCCCGAGGCAGCAATAGACCCTTGGAGACAGGTCGGCCGGAGGACGATGTATTGAATCGCGACGCGATTTGTGTGTTCCATTGTCATTAAGAGGCTCTGAACCTTACAATTAACTGTCAGTTTTGCGTCGGATTCGAAAATCTAGACTCACAGGAGATCAACCATAAGGTGCCCGAGGCAGCAATAGACAATTGGAGGCAGGTCGGCCGGAGGACGATGTATTGAATCGCGACGCGATTTGTGTGTTCCATTGTCATTAAGAGGCTCTGAACCTTACAATTAACTGTCAGTTTTGCGTCGGATTCGAAAATCTAGACTCACAGGAGTACGACCATAAGGTGTCCGAGGCTGCACTAGACCCTTGGAGACAAGTCGGCTGGAGGACGATGTATTGAATCGCGACGCAGTTTGTGTGTTCCATCGTCATTAACAGGCTCTGAACGTTACAATTAACTGCGTCGGATTCGAAATTCTAGACTCACAGGAGATCGACCATAAGGTGCCCCAGGCAGCAATAGACCCTTGGAGACAGTTCGGCCGGAGGACGATGTATTGAATCGCGACGCGATTTGTGTGTTCCATTGTCATTAAGAGGCTCTGAACGTTACAATTAACTGTCAGTTTTGCGTCGGATTCGAAAATCTAGACTCACAGGAGAACGACCATAAGGTGCCCGAGGCAGCAATAGACCCTTGGAGACAGGTCGGCCGGAGGACGATGTATTGAATCGCGATGGGATTTGTGTGTTCCATCGTCATTAACAGGCTCTGAACGTTACAATTAACTGTCAGTTTTGCGTCGGATTCGAAAATCTAGACTCACAGGAGATCAACCATAAGGTGCCCGAGGCAGCAATAGACCCTTGGAGACAGGTCGGCCGGAGGACGATGTATTGAATCGCGACGCGATTTGTGTGTTCCATTGTCATTAAGAGGCTCTGAACCTTACAATTAACTGTCAGTTTTGCGTCGGATTCGAAAATCTAGACTCACAGGAGATCAACCATAAGGTGCCCGAGGCAGCAATAGACAATTGGAGGCAGGTCGGCCGGAGGACGATGTATTGAATCGCGACGCGATTTGTTTGTTCCATTGTCATTAAGAGGCTCTGAACCTTACAATTAACTGTCAGTTTTGCGTCGGATTCGAAAATCTAGACTCACAGGAGATCAACCATAAGGTGCCCGAGGCAGCAATAGACATTTGGAGGCAGGTCGGCCGGAGGACGATGTATTGAATCGCGACGCGATTTGTGTGTTCCATTGTCATTAAGAGGCTCTGAACCTTACAATAAACTGTCAGTTTTGCGTCGGATTCGAAAATCTAGACTCACAGGAGTACGACCATAAGGTGTCCGAGGCAGCAGTAGACCCTTGGAGACAAGTCGGCTGGAGGACGATGTATTGAATCGCGACGCAGTTTGTGTGTTCCATCGTCATTAACAGGCTCTGAACGTTACAATTAACTGCGTCGGATTCGAAATTCTAGACTCACAGGAGATCGACCATAAGGTGCCCCAGGCAGCAATAGACCCTTGGAGACAGTTCGGCCGGAGGACGATGGATTGAATCGCGACGCGATTTGTGTGTTCCATTGTCATTAAGAGGCTCTGAACGTTACAATTAACTGTCTGTTTTGCGTCGGATTCGAAAATCTAGACTCACAGGAGAACGACCATACGGTGTCCGAGGCAGCACTAGTCCCTTGGAGACAAGTCGGCTGGAGGACGATGTATTGAATCGCGACGCAATTAGTGTGTTCCATCGTCATTAACAGGCTCTGAACGTTACAATTAACTGCGTCGGATTCGAAATTCTAGACTCACAGGAGATCGACCATAAGGTACCCGAGGCAGCAATAGACCCTTGGAGAAAGTTCGGCCGGAGGACGATGTATTGAATCGCACCGCTATTTGTGTGTTCCATCGTCATTAACAGGCTCTGAACCTTACAATTAACTGTCAGAGTTGCGTCGGATTCGAAAATCTATACTCACAGGAGAACGACCATAAGGTGCCCGAGGCAGCACTAGACCCTTGGAGACAAGTCGGCTGGAGGACGATGCATTGAATCGCGACGCGATTTGTGTGTTCCATCGTCATTAACACGCTCTGAACGTTACAATTAACTGTCAGTTTTGCGTCGGATTCGAAAATCTAGACTCACAGGAGATCGACCATAAGGTCCCCGAGGCAGCAATAGACCCTTGGAGACAGGTCGGCCGGACGACGATGTATTGAATCGCGACGGGATTTGTGTGTTCCATCGTCATTAAAAGGCTCTGAACGTTACAATTAACTGTCAGTTTTGCGTCGGATTCGAAAATCTAGACTCACAGGAGAACGACCATAAGGTGCCCGAGGCAGCAATAGACCCTTGGAGACAAATCGGCTGGAGGACGATGTATTGAATCGCGACGCGATTTGTGTGTTCCATCGTCATTAACAGGCTGTGAAAGTTACAATTAACTGTCAGTTTTGCGTTGGATTCGAAAATCTAGACTCACAGGAGAACGACCATAAGGTGCCCAAGGCAGCAATAGACCCTTGGAGACAGGTCGGCCGGAGGACGATGTATTGAATCGCGACGCAATTTGTGTGTTCCATCGTCATTAACAGGCTCTGAACCTTACAATTAACTGTCAGAGTTGCGTCGGATTCGAAAATCTATACTCACAGGAGAACGACCATAAGGTGCCCGAGGCAGCACTAGACCCTTGGAGACAAGTCGGCTGGAGGACGATGCATTGAATCGCGACGCGATTTGTGTGTTCCATCGTCATTAACACGCTCTGAACGTTACAATTAACTGTCAGTTTTGCGTCGGATTCGAAAATCTAGACTCACAGGAGAACGACCATAAGGTGCCCGAGGCAGCAATAGACCCTTGGAGACAGGTCGGCCGGAGGACGATGTATTGAATCGCGACGCAATTTGTGTGTTCCATCGTCATTAACAGGCTCTGAACGTTACAATTAACTGTCAGTTTTGCGTCGGATTCGAAAATCTAGACTCACAGGAGATCGACCATAAGGTGCCCGAGGCAGCAATAGACCCTTGGAGACAGGTCGGCCGGAGGACGATGTATTGTATCGCGACGCGATTTGTGTGTTCCATTGTCATTAAGAGGCTCTGAACCTTACAATTAACTGTCAGTTTTGCGTCGGATTCGAAAATCTAGACTCACAGGAGATCAACCATAAGGTGCCCGAGGCAGCAATAGACAATTGGAGGCAGGTCGGCCGGAGGACGATGTATTGAATCGCGACGCGATTTGTGTGTTCCATTGTCATTAAGAGGCTCTGAACCTTACAATTAACTGTCAGTTTTGCGTCGGATTCGAAAATCTAGACTCACAGGAGATCAACCATAAGGTGCCCGAGGCAGCAATAGACAATTGGAGGCAGGTCGGCCGGAGGACGATGTATTGAATCGCGACGCGATTTGTGTGTTCCATTGTCATTAAGAGGCTCTGAACCTTACAATTAACTGTCAGTTTTGCGTCGGATTCGAAAATCTAGACTCACAGGAGATCAACCATAAGGTGCCCGAGGCGGCAGTAGACCCTTGGAGACAAGTCGGCTGGAGGACGATGTATTGAATCGCGACGCAGTTTGTGTGTTCCATCGTCATTAACAGGCTCTGAACGTTACAATTAACTGCGTCGGATTCGAAATGCTAGACTCACAGGAGATCGACCATAAGGTGCCCCAGGCAGCAATAGACCCTTGGAGACAGTTCGGCCGGAGGACGATGGATTGAATCGCGACGCGATTTGTGTGTTACATTGTCATTAAGAGGCTCTGAACGTTACAATTAACTGTCTGTTTTGCGTCGGATTCGAAAATCTAGACTCACAGGAGAACGACCATACGGTGTCCGAGGCAGCACTAGTCCCTTGGAGACAAGTCGGCTGGAGGACGATGTATTGAATCGCGACGCAATTAGTGTGTTCCATCGTCATTAACAGGCTCTGAACGTTACAATTAACTGCGTCGGATTCGAAATTCTAGACTCACAAGAGATCGACCATAAGGTACCCGAGGCAGCAATAGACCCTTGGAGAAAGTTCGGCCGGAGGACGATGTATTGAATCGCGCCGCTATTTGTGTGTTCCATTGTCATTAAGAGGCTCTGAACGTTGCAATAAACTGTCAGTTTTGCGTCGGATTCGAAAATCTAAACTCACAGGAGAACAACCATAAGGTGCCCGAAGCAGCACTAGACCCTTTGAGACAAATCGGCTGGAGGACGATGTATTGAATCGCGACGCGATTTGTGTGTTCCATCGTCATTAACAGGCTCTGAACGTTACAATTAACTGTCAGTTTTGCGTCGGATTCGAAAATCTAGACTCACAGGAGAACGACCATAAGGTGCCCGAGGCAGCAATAGACCCTTGGAGACAGGTCGGCCGGAGGACGATGTATTGAATCGCGACGCGATATGTGTGTTCCATTGTCATTAAGAGGCTCTGAACGTTACAATTAACTGTCAGTTTTGCGTCGGATTCAAAAATCTAGACTCACAGAGGAACGACCATAAGGTGCCCGAGGCAGCACTAGACCCTTGGAGACAAATCGGCTGGAGGACGATGTATTGAATCGCGACGCGATTTGTGTGTTCCATCGTCATTAACAGGCTGTGAAAGTTACAATTAACTGTCAGTTTTGCGTTGGATTCGAAAATCTAGACTCACAGGAGAACCACCATAAGGTGCCCAAGGCAGCAATAGACCCTTGGAGACAGGTCGGCCGGAGGACGATGTATTGAATCGCGACGCAATTTGTGTGTTCCATCGTCATTAACAGGCTCTGAACCTTACAATTAACTGTCAGAGTTGCGTCGGATTCGAAAATCTATACTCACAGGAGAACGACCATAAGGTGCCTGAGGCAGCACTAGACCCTTGGAGACAAGTCGGCTGGAGGACGATGCATTGAATCGCGACGCGATTTGTGTGTTCCATCGTCATTAACACGCTCTGAACGTTACAATTAACTGTCAGTTTTGCGTCGGATTCGAAAATCTAGACTCACAGGAGATCGACCATAAGGTCCCCGAGGCAGCAATAGACCCTTGGAGACAGGGAGGCCGGACGACGATGTATTGAATCGCGACGGGATTTGTGTGTTCCATCGTCATTAAAAGGCTCTGAACGTTACAATTAACTGTCAGTTTTGCGTCGGATTCGAAAATCTAGACTCACAGGAGAACGACCATAAGGTGCCCGAGGCAGCAATAGACCCTTGGAGACAGGTCGGCCGGAGGACGATGTATTGAATCGCGACGCAATTTGTGTGTTCCATCGTCATTAACAGGCTCTGAACGTTACAATTAACTGTCAGTTTTGCGTCGGATTCGAAAATCTAGACTCACAGGAGATCGACCATAAGGTGCCCGAGGCAGCAATAGACCCTTGGAGACAGGTCGGCCGGAGGACGATGTATTGTATCGCGACGCGATTTGTGTGTTCCATCGTCATTAACAGGCTCTGAACGTTACAATTAACTGTCAGTTTTGCGTCGGATTCGAAAATCCAGACTCACAGGAGATCGACCATAAGGTGCCCGAGGCAGCAATAGACCCTTGGAGACAGGTCGGCCGGAGGACGATGTATTGAATCGCGATGGGATTTGTGTGTTCCATCGTCATTAACAGGCTCTGAACGTTACAATAAACTGTCAGTTTTGCGTCGGATTCGAAAATCTAGACTCACAGGAGATCAACCATAAGGTGCCCGAGGCAGCAATAGACCCTTGGAGACAGGTCGGCCGGAGGACGATGTATTGAATCGCGACGCGATTTGTGTGTTCCATTGTCATTAAGAGGCTCTGAACCTTACAATTAACTGTCAGTTTTGCGTCGGATTCGAAACTCTAGACTCACAGGAGATCAACCATAAGGTGCCCGAGGCAGCAATACACAATTGGAGGCAGGTCGGCCGGAGGACGATGTATTGAATCGCGACGCGATTTGTGTGTTCCATTGTCATTAAGAGGCTCTGAACCTTACAATTAACTGTCAGTTTTGCGTCGGATTCGAAAATCTAGACTCACAGGAGTACGACCATAAGGTGTCCGAGGCTGCACTAGACCCTTGGAGACAAGTCGGCTGGAGGACGATGTATTGAATCGCGACGCAGTTTGTGTGTTCCATCGTCATTAACAGGCTCTGAACGTTACAATTAACTGCGTCGGATTCGAAATTCTAGACTCACAGGAGATCGACCATAAGGTGCCCCAGGCAGCAATAGACCCTTGGAGACAGGTCGGCCGGAGGACGATGTATTGAATCGCGACGCGATTTGTGTGTTCCATTGTCATTAAGAGGCTCTGAACGTTACAATTAACTGTCAGTTTTGCGTCGGATTCGAAAATCTAGACTCACAGGAGAACGACCATACGGTGTCCGAGGCAGCACTAGTCCCTTGGAGACAAGTCGGCTGGAGGACGATGTATTGAATCGCGACGCAATTAGTGTGTTCCATCGTCATTAACAGGCTCTGAACGTTACAATTAACTGCGTCGGATTCGAAATTCTAGACTCACAGGAGATCGACCATAAGGTGCCCGAGGCAGCAATAGACCCTTGGAGAAAGTTCGGCCGGAGGACGATGTATTGAATCGCGCCGCTATTTGTGTGTTCCATTGTCATTAAGAGGCTCTGAACGTTGCAATAAACTGTCAGTTTTGCGTCGGATTCGAAAATCTAGACTCACAGGAGAACAACCATAAGGTGCCCGAAGCAGCACTAGACCCTTGGAGACAAATCGGCTGGAGGACGATGTATTGAATCGCGACGCGATTTGTGTGTTCCATCGTCATTAACAGGCTCTGAACGTTACAATTAACTGTCAGTTTTGCGTCGGATTCGAAAATCTAGACTCACAGGAGAACGACCATAGGGTGCCCGAGGCAGCAATAGACCCTTGGAGACAGGTCGGCCAGAGGACGATGTATTGAATCGCGACGCGATTTGTATGTTCCATTGTCATTAAGAGGCTCTGAACGTTACAATTAACTGTCAGTTTTGCGTCGGATTCAAAAATCTAGACTCACAGAGGAACGACCATAAGGTGCCCGAGGCAGCACTAGACCCTTGGAGACAAATAGGCTGGAGGACGATGTATTGAATCGCGACGCGATTTGTGTGTTCCATCGTCATTAACAGGCTGTGAACGTTACAATTAACTGTCAGTTTTGCGTCGGATTCGAAAATCTAGACTCACAGGAGAACGACCATAAGGTGCCCAAGGCAGCAATAGACCCTTGGAGACAGGTCGGCCGGAGGACGATGTATTGAATCGCGACGCAATTTGTGTGTTCCATCGTCATTAACAGGCTCTGAACGTTACAATTAACTGTCAGTTTTGCGTCGGATTCGAAAACCTATACTCACAGGAGAACGACCGTAAGGTGCAAGAGGCAGCACTAGACCCTTGGAGACAAGTCGGCTGGAGGACGATGCATTGAATCGCGACGCGATTTGTGTGTTCCATCGTCATTAACACGCTCTGAACGTTACAATTAACTGTCAGTTTTGCGTCGGATTCGAAAATCTACACTCACAGGAGATCGACCATAAGGTCCCCGAGGCAGCAATAGACCCTTGGAGACAGGTCGGCCGGACGACGATGTATTGAATCGCGACGGGATTTGTGTGTTCCATCGTCATTAAAAGGCTCTGAACGTTACAATTAACTGTCAGTTTTGCGTCGGATTCGAAAATCTAGACTCACAGGAGAACGACCATAAGGTGCCCGAGGCAGCAATAGACCCTTGGAGACAGGTCGGCCGGAGGACGATGTATTGAATCGCGACGCAATTTGTGTGTTCCATCGTCATTAACAGGCTCTGAACCTTACAATTAACTGTCAGTTTTGCGTCGGATTCGAAAATCTAGACTCACAGGAGATCGACCATAAGGTGCCCGAGGCAGCAATAGACCCTTGGAGACAGGTCGGCCGGAGGACGATGTATTGTATCGCGACGCGATTTGTGTGTTCCATCGTCATTAACAGGCTATGAACGTTACAATTAACTGTCAGTTTTGCGTCGGATTCGAAAATCCAGACTCACAGGAGATCGACCATAAGGTGCCCGAGGCAGCAATAGACCCTTGGAGACAGGTCGGCCGGAGGACGATGTATTGAATCGCGATGGGATTTGTGTGTTCCATCGTCATTAACAGGCTCTGAACGTTACAATTAACTGTCAGTTTTGCGTCGGATTCGAAAATCTAGACTCACAGGAGATCAACCATAAGGTGCCCGAGGCAGCAATAGACCCTTTGAGACAGGTCGGCCGGAGGACGATGTATTGAATCGCGACGCGATTTGTGTGTTCCATTGTCATTAAGAGGCTCTGAACCTTACAATTAACTGTCAGTTTTGCGTCGGATTCGAAAATCTAGACTCACAGGAGACCAACCATAAGGTGCCCGAGGCAGCAATAGACAATTGGAGGCAGGTCGGCCGGAGGACGATGTATTGAATCGCGACGCGATTTGTGTGTTCCATTGTCATTAAGAGGCTCTGAACCTTACAATTAACTGTCAGTTTTGCGTCGGATTCGAAAATCTAGACTCACAGGAGATCAACCATAAGGTGCCCGAGGCAGCAATAGACAATTGGAGGCAGGTCGGCCGGAGGACGATGTATTGAATCGCGACGCGATTTGTGTGTTCCATTGTCATTAAGAGGCTCTGAACCTTACAATTAACTGTCAGTTTTGCGTCGGATTCGAAAATCTAGACTCACAGGAGTACGACCATAAGGTGTCCGAGGCAGCACTAGACCCTTGGAGACAAGTCGGCTGGAGGACGATGTATTGAATCGCGACGCAGTTTGTGTGTTCCATCGTCATTAACAGGCTCTGAACGTTACAATTAACTGCGTCGGATTCGAAATTCTAGACTCACAGGAGATCGACCATAAGGTGCCCCAGGCAGCAATAGACCCTTGGAGACAGTTCGGCCGGAGGACGATGGATTGAATCGCGACGCGATTTGTGTGTTCCATTGTCATTAAGAGGCTCTGAACGTTACAGTTAACTGTCTGTTTTGCGTCGGATTCGAAAATCTAGACTCACAGGAGAACAACCATAAGGTGCCCGAAGCAGCACTAGACCCTTGGAGACAAATCGGCTGGAGGACGATGTATTGAATCGCGACGCGATTTGTGTGTTCCATCGTCATTAACAGGCTCTGAACGTTACAATTAACTGTCAGTTTTGCGTCGGATTCGAAAATCTAGACTCACAGGAGATCGACCATAAGGTGCCCGAGGCAGCAATAGACCCTTGGAGACAGGTCGGCCGGAGGACGATGTATTGTATCGCGACGCGATTTGTGTGTTCCATCGTCATTAACAGGCTCTTAACGTTACAATTAACTGTCAGTTTTGCGTCGGATTCGAAAATCCAGACTCACAGGAGATCGACCATAAGGTGCCCGAGGCAGCAATAGACCCTTGGAGACAGGTCGGCCGGAGGACGATGTATTGAATCGCGATGGGATTTGTGTGTTCCATCGTCATTAACAGGCTCTGAACGTTACAATAAACTGTCAGTTTTGCGTCGGATTCGAAAATCTAGACTCACAGGAGATCAACCATAAGGTGCCCGAGGCAGCAATAGACCCTTGGAGACAGGTCGGCCGGAGGACGATGTATTGAATCGCGACGCGATTTGTGTGTTCCATTGTCATTAAGAGGCTCTGAACCTTACAATTAACTGTCAGTTTTGCGTCGGATTCGAAACTCTAGACTCACAGGAGATCAACCATAAGGTGCCCGAGGCAGCAATACACAATTGGAGGCAGGTCGGCCGGAGGACGATGTATTGAATCGCGACGCGATTTGTGTGTTCCATTGTCATTAAGAGGCTCTGAACCTTACAATTAACTGTCAGTTTTGCGTCGGATTCGAAAATCTAGACTCACAGGAGTACGACCATAAGGTGTCCGAGGCTGCACTAGACCCTTGGAGACAAGTCGGCTGGAGGACGATGTATTGAATCGCGACGCAGTTTGTGTGTTCCATCGTCATTAACAGGCTCTGAACGTTACAATTAACTGCGTCGGATTCGAAATTCTAGACTCACAGGAGATCGACCATAAGGTGCCCCAGGCAGCAATAGACCCTTGGAGACAGGTCGGCCGGAGGACGATGTATTGAATCGCGACGCGATTTGTGTGTTCCATTGTCATTAAGAGGCTCTGAACGTTACAATTAACTGTCAGTTTTGCGTCGGATTCGAAAATCTAGACTCACAGGAGAACGACCATACGGTGTCCGAGGCAGCACTAGTCCCTTGGAGACAAGTCGGCTGGAGGACGATGTATTGAATCGCGACGCAATTAGTGTGTTCCATCGTCATTAACAGGCTCTGAACGTTACAATTAACTGCGTCGGATTCGAAATTCTAGACTCACAGGAGATCGACCATAAGGTGCCCGAGGCAGCAATAGACCCTTGGAGAAAGTTCGGCCGGAGGACGATGTATTGAATCGCGCCGCTATTTGTGTGTTCCATTGTCATTAAGAGGCTCTGAACGTTGCAATAAACTGTCAGTTTTGCGTCGGATTCGAAAATCTAGACTCACAGGAGAACAACCATAAGGTGCCCGAAGCAGCACTAGACCCTTGGAGACAAATCGGCTGGAGGACGATGTATTGAATCGCGACGCGATTTGTGTGTTCCATCGTCATTAACAGGCTCTGAACGTTACAATTAACTGTCAGTTTTGCGTCGGATTCGAAAATCTAGACTCACAGGAGAACGACCATAGGGTGCCCGAGGCAGCAATAGACCCTTGGAGACAGGTCGGCCAGAGGACGATGTATTGAGTCGCGACGCGATTTGTATGTTCCATTGTCATTAAGAGGCTCTGAACGTTACAATTAACTGTCAGTTTTGCGTCGGATTCAAAAATCTAGACTCACAGAGGAACGACCATAAGGTGCCCGAGGCAGCACTAGACCCTTGGAGACAAATAGGCTGGAGGACGATGTATTGAATCGCGACGCGATTTGTGTGTTCCATCGTCATTAACAGGCTGTGAACGTTACAATTAACTGTCAGTTTTGCGTCGGATTCGAAAATCTAGACTCACAGGAGAACGACCATAAGGTGCCCAAGGCAGCAATAGACCCTTGGAGACAGGTCGGCCGGAGGACGATGTATTGAATCGCGACGCAATTTGTGTGTTCCATCGTCATTAACAGGCTCTGAACGTTACAATTAACTGTCAGTTTTGCGTCGGATTCGAAAACCTATACTCACAGGAGAACGACCGTAAGGTGCCCGAGGCAGCACTAGACCCTTGGAGACAAGTCGGCTGGAGGACGATGCATTGAATCGCGACGCGATTTGTGTGTTCCATCGTCATTAACACGCTCTGAACGTTACAATTAACTGTCAGTTTTGCGTCGGATTCGAAAATCTAGACTCACAGGAGATCGACCATAAGGTCCCCGAGGCAGCAATAGACCCTTGGAGACAGGTCGGCCGGACGACGATGTATTGAATCGCGACGGGATTTGTGTGTTCCATCGTCATTAAAAGGCTCTGAACGTTACAATTAACTGTCAGTTTTGCGTCGGATTCGAAAATCTAGACTCACAGGAGAACGACCATAAGGTGCCCGAGGCAGCAATAGACCCTTGGAGACAGGTCGGCCGGAGGACGATGTATTGAATCGCGACGCAATTTGTGTGTTCCATCGTCATTAACAGGCTCTGAACCTTACAATTAACTGTCAGTTTTGCGTCGGATTCGAAAATCTAGACTCACAGGAGATCGACCATAAGGTGCCCGAGGCAGCAATAGACCCTTGGAGACAGGTCGGCCGGAGGACGATGTATTGTATCGCGACGCGATTTGTGTGTTCCATCGTCATTAACAGGCTATGAACGTTACAATTAACTGTCAGTTTTGCGTCGGATTCGAAAATCCAGACTCACAGGAGATCGACCATAAGGTGCCCGAGGCAGCAATAGACCCTTGGAGACAGGTCGGCCGGAGGACGATGTATTGAATCGCGATGGGATTTGTGTGTTCCATCGTCATTAACAGGCTCTGAACGTTACAATTAACTGTCAGTTTTGCGTCGGATTCGAAAATCTAGACTCACAGGAGATCAACCATAAGGTGCCCGAGGCAGCAATAGACCCTTTGAGACAGGTCGGCCGGAGGACGATGTATTGAATCGCGACGCGATTTGTGTGTTCCATTGTCATTAAGAGGCTCTGAACCTTACAATTAACTGTCAGTTTTGCGTCGGATTCGAAAATCTAGACTCACAGGAGACCAACCATAAGGTGCCCGAGGCAGCAATAGACAATTGGAGGCAGGTCGGCCGGAGGACGATGTATTGAATCGCGACGCGATTTGTGTGTTCCATTGTCATTAAGAGGCTCTGAACCTTACAATTAACTGTCAGTTTTGCGTCGGATTCGAAAATCTAGACTCACAGGAAATCAACCATAAGGTGCCCGAGGCAGCAATAGACAATTGGAGGCAGGTCGGCCGGAGGACGATGTATTGAATCGCGACGCGATTTGTGTGTTCCATTGTCATTAAGAGGCTCTGAACCTTACAATTAACTGTCAGTTTTGCGTCGGATTCGAAAATCTAGACTCACAGGAGTACGACCATAAGGTGTCCGAGGCAGCACTAGACCCTTGGAGACAAGTCGGCTGGAGGACGATGTATTGAATCGCGACGCAGTTTGTGTGTTCCATCGTCATTAACAGGCTCTGAACGTTACAATTAACTGCGTCGGATTCGAAATTCTAGACTCACAGGAGATCGACCATAAGGTGCCCCAGGCAGCAATAGACCCTTGGAGACAGTTCGGCCGGAGGACGATGGATTGAATCGCGACGCGATTTGTGTGTTCCATTGTCATTAAGAGGCTCTGAACGTTACAGTTAACTGTCTGTTTTGCGTCGGATTCGAAAATCTAGACTCACAGGAGAACAACCATAAGGTGCCCGAAGCAGCACTAGACCCTTGGAGACAAATCGGCTGGAGGACGATGTATTGAATCGCGACGCGATTTGTGTGTTCCATCGTCATTAACAGGCTCTGAACGTTACAATTAACTGTCAGTTTTGCGTCGGATTCGAAAATCTAGACTCACAGGAGAATAACCATAAGGTGCCCGAGGCAGCACTAGACCCTTGGAGACAAATCGGCTGGAGGACGATGTATTGAATCGCGACGCGATTTGTGTGTTCCATCGTCATTAACAGGCTGTGAACGTTACAATTAACTGTCAGTTTTGCGTTGGATTCGAAAACCTAGACTCACAGGAGAACGACCATAAGGTGCCCAAGGCAGCAATAGACCCTTGGAGACAGGTCGGCCGGAGGACGATGTATTGAATCGCGACGCAATTTGTGTGTTCCATCGTCATTAACAGGCTCTGAACCTTACAATTAACTGTCAGTTTTGCGTCGGATTCGAAAATCTACACTCACAGGAGAACGACCATAAGGTGCCCGAGGCAGCACTAGACCCTTGGAGACAAGTCGGCTGGAGGACGATGCATTGAATCGCGACGCGATTTGTGTGTTCCATCGTCATTAACACGCTCTGAACGTTACAATTAACTGTCAGTTTTGCGTCGGATTCGAAAATCTAGACTCACAGGAGATCGACCATAAGGTCCCCGAGGCAGCAATAGACCCTTGGAGACAGGTCGGCCGGACGACGATGTATTGAATCGCGACGGGATTTGTGTGTTCCATCGTCATTAAAAGGCTCTGAACGTTACAATTAACTGTCAGTTTTGCGTCGGATTCGAAAATCTAGACTCACAGGAGAACGACCATAAGGTGCCCGAGGCAGCAATAGACCCTTGGAGACAGGTCGGCCGGAGGACGATGTATTGAATCGCGACGCAATTTGTGTGTTCCATCGTCATTAACAGGCTCTGAACGTTACAATTAACTGTCAGTTTTGCGTCGGATTCGAAAATCTAGACTCACAGGAGATCGACCATTAGGTGCCCGAGGCAGCAATAGACCCTTGGAGACAGGTCGGCCGGAGGACGATGTATTGTATCGCGACGCGATTTGTGTGTTCCATCGTCATTAACAGGCTCTGAACGTTACCATTAACTGTCAGTTTTGCGTCGGATTCGAAAATCTAGACTCACAGGAGATCAACCATAAGGTGCCCGAAGCAGCAATAGACCCTTGGAGACAGGTCGGCCGGAGGACGATGTATTGAATCGCGACGCGATTTGTGTGTTCCATTGTCATTAAGAGGCTCTGAACCTTACAATTAACTGTCAGTTTTGCGTCGGATTCGAAAATCTAGACTCACAGGAGATCAACCATAAGGTGCCCGAGGCAGCAATAGACAATTGGAGGCAGGTCGGCCGGAGGACGATGTATTGAATCGCGACGCGATTTGTGTGTTCCATTGTCATTAAGAGGCTCTGAACCTTACAATTAACTGTCAGTTTTGCGTCGGATTCGAAAATCTAGACTCACAGGAGTACGACCATAAGGTGTCCGAGGCAGCACTAGACCCTTGGAGACAAGTCGGCTGGAGGACGATGTATTGAATCGCGACGCAGTTTGTGTGTTCCATCGTCATTAACAGGCTCTGAACGTTACAATTAACTGCGTCGGATTCGAAATTCTAGACTCACAGGAGATCGACCATAAGGTGCCCCAGGCAGCAATAGACCCTTGGAGACAGGTCGGCCGGAGGACGATGTATTGAATCGCGACGCGATTTGTGTGTTCCATTGTCATTAAGAGGCTCTGAACGTTACAATTAACTGTCAGTTTTGCGTCGGATTCGAAAATCTAGACTCACAGGAGAACGACCATACGGTGTCCGAGGCAGCACTAGTCCCTTGGAGACAAGTCGGCTGGAGGACGATGTATTGAATCGCGACGCAATTTGTGTGTTCCATCGTCATTAACAGGCTCTGAACGTTACAATTAACTGTCAGTTTTGCGTCGGATTCGAAAATCTACACTCACAGGAGATCGACCATAAGGTGCCCGAGGCAGCAATAGACCCTTGGAGACAGGTCGGCCGGAGGACGATGTATTGAATCGCGACGGGATTTGTGTGTTCCATCGTCATTCACAGGCTCTGAACGTTACAATTAACTGTCAGTTTTGCGTCGGATTCGAAAATCTAGACTCACAGGAGATCGACCATAACGTGCCCGAGGCAGCAATAGACCCTTGGAGACAGGTCGGCCGGAGGACGATGTATTGAATCGCGACGCGATTTGTGTGTTCCATTGTCATTAAGAGGCTCTGAACGTTACAATTAACTGTCAGTTTTTCGTCGGATTCGAAAATCTAGACTCACAGGAGAACGACCATACGGTGTCCGAGGCAGCACTAGTCCCTTGGAGACAAGTCGGCTGGAGGACGATGTATTGAATCGCGACGCAATTAGTGTGTTCCATCGTCATTAACAGGCTCTGAACGTTACAATTAACTGCGTCGGATTCGAAATTCTAGACTCACAGGAGATCGACCATAAGGTGCCCGAGGCAGCAATAGACCCTTGGAGAAAGTTCGGCCGGAGGACGATGTATTGAATCGCGCCGCTATTTGTGTGTTCCATTGTCATTAAAGGCTCTGAACGTTGCAATAAACTGTCAGTTTTGCGTCGGATTCGAAAATCTAGACTCACAGGAGAACAACCATAAGGTGCCCGAAGCAGCACTAGACCCTTGGATACAAATCGGCTGGAGGACGATGTATTGAATCGCGACGCGATTTCTGTGTTCCATCGTCATTAACAGGCTCTGAACGTTACAATTAACTGTCAGTTTTGCGTCGGATTCGAAAATCTAGACTCTCAGGAGAACGACCATAAGGTGCCCGAGGCAGCAATAGACCCTTGGAGACAGGTCTGCCGGAGGACGATGTATTGAATCGCGACGCGATTTGTGTGTTCCATTGTCATTAAGAGGCTCTGAACGTTACAATTAACTGTCAGTTTTGCGTCGGATTCAAAAATCTAGACTCACAGAGGAACGACCATAAGGTGCCCGAGGCAGCACTAGACGCTTGGAGACAAATCGGCTGGAGGACGATGTATTGAATCGCGAGGCGATTTGTGTGTTCCATCGTCATTAACAGTCTGTGAACGTTACAATTAACTGTCAGTTTTGCGTTGGATTCGAAAATCTAGACTCACAGGAGAACGACCATAAGGTGCCCGAGGCAGCAATAGACCCTTGGAGACAGGTCGGCCGGAGGACGATGTATTGAATCGCGACGCAATTTGTGTGTTCCATCGTCATTAACAGGCTCTGGACCTTACAATTAACTGTCAGTTTTGCGTCGGATTCGAAAATCTAGACTCACAGGAGATCGACCATAAGGTGCCCGAGGCAGCAATAGACCCTTGGAGACAGGTCGGCCGGAGGACGATGTATTGTATCGCGACGCGATTTGTGTGTTCCATCGTCATTAACAGGCTCTGAACGTTACAATTAACTGTCAGTTTTGCGTCGGATTCGAAAATCCAGACTCACAGGAGATCGACCATAAGGTGCCCGAGGCAGCAATAGACCCTTGGAGACAGGTCGGCCGGAGGACGATGTATTGAATCGCGATGGGATTTGTGTGTTCCATCGTCATTAACAGGCTCTGAACGTTACAATTAACTGTCAGTTTTGCGTCGGATTCGAAAATCTAGACTCACAGGAGATCAACCATAAGGTGCCCGAGGCAGCAATAGACCCTTGGAGATAGGTCGGCCGGAGGACGATGTATTGAATCGCGACGCGATATGTGTGTTCCATTGTCATTAAGAGGCTCTGAACCTTACAATTAACTGTCAGTTTTGCGTCGGATTCAAAAATCTAGACTCACAGAGGAACGACCATAAGGTGCCCGAGGCAGCACTAGACGCTTGGAGACAAATCGGCTGGAGGACGATGTATTGAATCGCGAGGCGATTTGTGTGTTCCATCGTCATTAACAGTCTGCGAACGTTACAATTAACTGTCAGTTTTGCGTTGGATTCGAAAATCTAGACTCACAGGAGAACGACCATAAGGTGCCCGAGGCAGCAATAGACCCTTGGAGACAGGTCGGCCGGAGGACGATGTATTGAATCGCGACGCAATTTGTGTGTTCCATCGTCATTAACAGGCTCTGGACCTTACAATTAACTGTCAGTTTTGCGTCGGATTCGAAAATCTATACTCACAGGAGAACGACAATAAGGTGCCCGAGGCAGCACTAGACCCTTGGAGACAAGTCGGCTGGAGGACGATGCATTGAATCGCGACGCGATTTGTGTGTTCCATCGTCATTAACACGCTCTGAACGTTACAATTAACTGTCAGTTTTGCGTCGGATTCGAAAATCTAGACTCACAGGAGATCGACCATAAGGTCCCCGAGGCAGCAATAGACCCTTGAAGACAGTTCGGCCGGAGGACGATGTATTGAATCGCGACGGGATTTGTGTGTTCCATCGTCATTAAAAGGCTCTGAACGTTACAATTAACTGTCAGGTTTGCGTCGGATTCGAAAATCTAGACTCACAGGAGATCGACCATAAGGTGCCCGAGGCAGCAATAGACTCTTGGAGACAGGTCGGCCGGAGGACGATGTATTGTATCGCGACGCGATTTGTGTGTTCCATCGTCATTAACAGGCTCTGAACGTTACAATTAACTGTCAGTTTTGCGTCGGATTCGAAAATCCAGACTCACAGGAGATCGACCATAAGGTGCCCGAGGCAGCAATAGACCCTTGGAGACAGGTCGGCCGGAGGACGATGTATTGAATCGCGATGGGATTTGTGTGTTCCATCGTCATTAACAGGCTCTGAACGTTACAATTAACTGTCAGTTTTGCGTCGGATTCGAAAATCTAGACTCACAGGAGATCAACCATAAGGTGCCCGAGGCAGCAATAGACCCTTGGAGACAGGTCGGCCGGAGGACGATGTATTGAATCGCGACGCGATATGTGTGTTCCATTGTCATTAAGAGGCTCTGAACCTTACAATTAGCTGTCAGTTTTGCGTCGGATTCGAAAATCTAGACTCACAGGAGATCAACCATAAGGTGCCCGAGGCAGCAATAGACAATTGGAGGCGGGTCGGCCGGAGGACGATGTATTGAATCGCGACGCGATTTGTGTGTTCCATTGTCATTAACAGGCTCTGAACCTTACAATTAACTGTCAGTTTTGCGTCGGATTCGAAAATCTAGACTCACAGGAGTACGACCATAAGGTGTCCGAGGCAGCACTAGACCCTTGGAGACAAGTCGGCTGGAGGACGATGTATTGAATCGCGACGCAGTTTGTGTGTTCCATCGTCATTAACAGGCTCTGAACGTTACAATTAACTGCGTCGGATTCGAAATTCTAGACTCACAGGAGATCGACCATAAGGTGCCCCAGGCAGCAATAGACCCTTGGAGACAGTTCGGCCGGAGGACGATGTATTGAATCGCGACGCGATTTGTGTGTTCCATTGTCATTAAGAGGCTCTGAACGTTACAATTAACTGTCAGTTTTGCGTCGGATTCGAAAATCTAGACTCACAGGAGAACGACCATACGGTGTCCGAGGCAGCACTAGTCCCTTGGAGACAAGTCGGCTGGAGGACGATGTATTGAATCGCGACGCAATTTGTGTGTTCCATCGTCATTAACAGGCTCTGAACGTTACAATTAACTGTCAGTTTTGCGTCGGATTCGAAAATCTAGACTCACAGGAGATCGACCATAAGGTGCCCGAGGCAGCAATAGACCCTTGGAGACAGGTCGGCCGGAGGACGATGTATTGAATCGCGACGCGATTTGTGTGTTCCATTGTCATTAAGAGGCTCTGAACGTTACAATTAACTGTCAGTTTTGCGTCGGATTCGAAAATCTAGACTCACAGGAGAACGACCATAAGGTGTCCGAGGCAGCACTAGACCCTTGGAGACAAGTCGGCTGGAGGACGATGCATTGAATCGCGACGCAATTTGTGTGTTCCATCGTCATTAACAGGCTCTGAACGTTACAATTAACTGTCAGTTTTGCGTCGGATTCGAAAATCTAGACTCACAGGAGATCGACCATAAGGTGCCCGAGGCAGCAATAGACCCTTGGAGACAGGTCGGCCGGAGGACGATGTATTGTATCGCGACGCGATTTGTGTGTTCCATCGTCATTAACAGGCTCTGAACGTTACAATTAACTGTCAGTTTTGCGTCGGATTCGAAAATCCAGACTCACAGGAGATCGACCATAAGGTGCCCGAGGCAGCAATAGACCCTTGGAGACAGGTCGGCCGGAGGACGATGTATTCAATCGCGATGGGATTTGTGTGTTCCATCGTCATTAACAGGCTCTGAACGTTACAATTAACTGTCAGTTTTGCGTCGGATTCGAAAATCTAGACTCACAGGAGATCAACCATAAGGTGCCCGAGGCAGCAATAGACCCTTGGAGACAGGTCGGCCGGAGGACGATGTATTGAATCGCGACGCGATTTGTGTGTTCCATTGTCATTAAGAGGCTCTGAACCTTACAATTAACTGTCAGTTTTGCGTCGGATTCGAAAATCTAGACTCACAGGAGATCAACCATAAGGTGCCCGAGGCAGCAATAGACAATTGGAGGCAGGTCGGCCGGAGGACGATGTATTGAATCGCGAAGCGATTTGTGTGTTCCATTGTCATTAAGAGGCTCTGAACCTTACAATTAACTGTCAGTTTTGCGTCGGATTCCAAAATCTAGACTCACAGGAGTACGACCATAAGGTGTCCGAGGCAGCACTAGACCCTTGGAGACAAGTCGGCTGGAGGACGATGTATTGAATCGCGACGCAGTTTGTGTGTTCCATCGTCATTAACAGGCTCTGAACGTTACAATTAACTGCGTCGGATTCGAAATTCTAGACTCACAGGAGATCGACCATAAGGTGCCCCAGGCAGCAATAGACCCTTGGAGACATTTCGGCCGGAGGACGATGTATTGAATCGCGACGCGATTTGTGTGTTCCATTGTCATTAAGAGGCTCTGAACGTTACAATTAACTGTCAGTTTTGCGTCGGATTCGAAAATCTAGACTCACAGGAGAACGACCATACGGTGTCCGAGGCAGCACTAGTCCCTTGGAGACAAGTCGGCTGGAGGACGATGTATTGAATCGCGACGCAATTTGTGTGTTCCATCGTCATTAACAGGCTCTGAATGTTACAATTAACTGTCAGTTTTGCGTGGGATTCGAAAATCTACACTCACAGGAGATCGACCATAAGGTGCCCGAGGCAGCAATAGACCCGTGGAGACAGGTCGGCCGGAGGACGATGTATTGAATCAAGACGGGATTTGTGTGTTCCATCGTCATTAACAGGCTCTGAACGTTACAATTAACTGTCAGTTTTGCGTCGGATTCGAAAATCTAGACTCACAGGAGATCGACCATAAGGTGCCCGAGGCAGCAATAGACCCTTGGAGACAGGTCGGCCGGAGGACGATGTATTGAATCGCGACGCGATTTGTGTGTTCCATCGTCATTCACAGGCTCTGAACGTTACAATTAACTGTCAGTTTTGCGTCGAATTCGAAAATCTAGACTCACAGGAGATCGACCATAAGGTGCCCGAGGCAGCAATAGACCCTTGGAGACAGGTCGGCCGGAGGACGATGTATTGAATCGCGACGCGGCTTGTGTGTTCCATTGTCATTAAGAGGCTCTGAACGTTACAATTAACTGTCAGTTTTGCGTCGGATTCGAAAATCTAGACTCACAGGAGAACGACCATACGGTGTCCGAGGCAGCACTAGTCCCTTGGAGACAAGTCGGCTGGAGGACGATGTATTGAATCGCGACGCAATTAGTGTGTTCCATCGTCATTAACAGGCTCTGAACGTTACAATTAACTGCGTCGGATTCGAAATTCTAGACTCACAGGAGATCGACCATAAGGTGCCCGAGGCAGCAATAGACCCTTGGAGAAAGTTCGGCCGGAGGACGATGTATTGAATCGCGCCGCTATTTGTGTGTTCCATTGTCATTAAGAGGCTCTGAACGTTGCAATAAACTGTCAGTTTTGCGTCGGATTCGAAAATCTAGACTCACAGGAGAACGACCATAAGGTGTCCGAGGCAGCACTAGACCCTTGGAGACAAGTCGGCTGGAGGACGATGCATTGAATCGCGACGCAATTTGTGTGTTCCATCGTCATTAACAGGCTCTGAACGTTACAATTAACTGTCAGTTTTGCGTCGGATTCGAAAATCTAGACTCACAGGAGATCGACCATAAGGTGCCCGAGGCAGCAATAGACCCTTGGAGACAGGTCGGCCGGAGGACGATGTATTGTATCGCGACGCGATTTGTGTGTTCCATCGTCATTAACAGGCTCTGAACGTTACAATTAACTGTCAGTTTTGCGTCGGATTCGAAAATCCAGACTCACAGGAGATCGACCATAAGGTGCCCGAGGCAGCAATAGACCCTTGGAGACAGGTCGGCCGGAGGACGATGTATTCAATCGCGATGGGATTTGTGTGTTCCATCGTCATTAACAGGCTCTGAACGTTACAATTAACTGTCAGTTTTGCGTCGGATTCGAAAATCTAGACTCACAGGAGATCAACCATAAGGTGCCCGAGGCAGCAATAGACCCTTGGAGACAGGTCGGCCGGAGGACGATGTATTGAATCGCGACGCGATTTGTGTGTTCCATTGTCATTAAGAGGCTCTGAACCTTACAATTAACTGTCAGTTTTGCGTCGGATTCGAAAATCTAGACTCACAGGAGATCAACCATAAGGTGCCCGAGGCAGCAATAGACAATTGGAGGCAGGTCGGCCGGAGGACGATGTATTGAATCGCGAAGCGATTTGTGTGTTCCATTGTCATTAAGAGGCTCTGAACCTTACAATTAACTGTCAGTTTTGCGTCGGATTCCAAAATCTAGACTCACAGGAGTACGACCATAAGGTGTCCGAGGCAGCACTAGACCCTTGGAGACAAGTCGGCTGGAGGACGATGTATTGAATCGCGACGCAGTTTGTGTGTTCCATCGTCATTAACAGGCTCTGAACGTTACAATTAACTGCGTCGGATTCGAAATTCTAGACTCACAGGAGATCGACCATAAGGTGCCCCAGGCAGCAATAGACCCTTGGAGACAGTTCGGCCGGAGGACGATGTATTGAATCGCGACGCGATTTGTGTGTTCCATTGTCATTAAGAGGCTCTGAACGTTACAATTAACTGTCAGTTTTGCGTCGGATTCGAAAATCTAGACTCACAGGAGAACGACCATACGGTGTCCGAGGCAGCACTAGTCCCTTGGAGACAAGTCGGCTGGAGGACGATGTATTGAATCGCGACGCAATTTGTGTGTTCCATCGTCATTAACAGGCTCTGAACGTTACAATTAACTGTCAGTTTTGCGTGGGATTCGAAAATCTACACTCACAGGAGATCGACCATAAGGTGTCCGAGGCAGCAATAGACCCTTGGAGACAGGTCGGCCGGAGGACGATGTATTGAATCAAGACGGGATTTGTGTGTTCCATCGTCATTAACAGGCTCTGAACGTTACAATTAACTGTCAGTTTTGCGTCGGATTCGAAAATCTAGACTCACAGGAGATCGACCATAAGGTGCCCGAGGCAGCAATAGACCCTTGGAGACAGGTCGGCCGGAGGACGATGTATTGAATCGCGACGGGATTTGTGTGTTCCATCGTCATTCACAGGCTCTGAACGTTACAATTAACTGTCAGTTTTGCGTCGGATTCGAAAATCTAGACTCACAGGAGATCGACCATAAGGTGCCCGAGGCAGCAATAGACCCTTGGAGACAGGTCGGCCGGAGGACGATGTATTGAATCGCGACGCGGCTTGTGTGTTCCATTGTCATTAAGAGGCTCTGAACGTTACAATTAACTGTCAGTTTTGCGTCGGATTCGAAAATCTTGACTCACAGGAGAACGACCATACGGTGTCCGAGGCAGCACTAGTCCCTTGGAGACAAGTCGGCTGGAGGACGATGTATTGAATCGCGACGCAATTAGTGTGTTCCATCGTCATTAACAGGCTCTGAACGTTACAATTAACTGCGTCGGATTCGAAATTCTAGACTCACAGGAGATCGACCATAAGGTGCCCCAGGCAGCAATAGACCCTTGGAGACAGTTCGGCCGGAGGACGATGTATTGAATCGCGACGCGATTTGTGTGTTCCATTGTCATTAAGAGGCTCTGAACGTTACAATTAACTGTCAGTTTTGCGTCGGATTCGAAAATCTAGACTCACAGGAGAACGACCATACGGTGTCCGAGGCAGCACTAGTCCCTTGGAGACAAGTCGGCTGGAGGACGATGTATTGAATCGCGACGCAATTTGTGTGTTCCATCGTCATTAACAGGCTCTGAACGTTACAATTAACTGTCAGTTTTGCGTGGGATTCGAAAATCTACACTCACAGGAGATCGACCATAAGGTGCCCGAGGCAGCAATAGACCCGTGGAGACAGGTCGGCCGGAGGACGATGTATTGAATCAAGACGGGATTTGTGTGTTCCATCGTCATTAACAGGCTCTGAACGTTACAATTAACTGTCAGTTTTGCGTCGGATTCGAAAATCTAGACTCACAGGAGATCGACCATAAGGTGCCCGAGGCAGCAATAGACCCTTGGAGACAGGTCGGCCGGAGGACGATGTATTGAATCGCGACGGGATTTGTGTGTTCCATCGTCATTCACAGGCTCTGAACGTTACAATTAACTGTCAGTTTTGCGTCGGA
Source organism: Schistocerca nitens (assembly GCF_023898315.1). NCBI lineage: Eukaryota > Metazoa > Arthropoda > Insecta > Orthoptera > Acrididae > Schistocerca > Schistocerca nitens. The sequence goes on along the minus strand of NC_064615.1, from coordinate 1,195,455,413 downwards.
TTCGAAAATCTAGACTCACAGGAGATCGACCATAAGGTGCCCGAGGCAGCAATAGACCCTTGGAGACAGGTCGGCCGGAGGACGATGTATTGAATCGCGACGCGGCTTGTGTGTTCCATTGTCATTAAGAGGCTCTGAACGTTACAATTAACTGTCAGTTTTGCGTCGGATTCGAAAATCTAGACTCACAGGAGAACGACCATACGGTGTCCGAGGCAGCACTAGTCCCTTGGAGACAAGTCGGCTGGAGGACGATGTATTGAATCGCGACGCAATTAGTGTGTTCCATCGTCATTAACAGGCTCTGAACGTTACAATTAACTGCGTCGGATTCGAAATTCTAGACTCACAGGAGATCGACCATAAGGTGCCCGAGGCAGCAATAGACCCTTGGAGAAAGTTCGGCCGGAGGACGATGTATTGAATCGCGCCGCTATTTGTGTGTTCCATTGTCATTAAGAGGCTCTGAACGTTGCAATAAACTGTCAGTTTTGCGTCGGATTCGAAAATCTAGACTCACAGGAGAACGACCATAAGGTGTCCGAGGCAGCACTAGACCCTTGGAGACAAGTCGGCTGGAGGACGATGCATTGAATCGCGACGCAATTTGTGTGTTCCATCGTCATTAACAGGCTCTGAACGTTACAATTAACTGTCAGTTTTGCGTCGGATTCGAAAATCTAGACTCACAGGAGATCGACCATAAGGTGCCCGAGGCAGCAATAGACCCTTGGAGACAGGTCGGCCGGAGGACGATGTATTGTATCGCGACGCGATTTGTGTGTTCCATCGTCATTAACAGGCCCAGAACGTTACAATTAACTGTCAGTTTTGCGTCGGATTCGAAAATCCAGACTCACAGGAGATCGACCATAAGGTGCCCGAGGCAGCAATAGACCCTTGGAGACAGGTCGGCCGGAGGACGATGTATTCAATCGCGATGGGATTTGTGTGTTCCATCGTCATTAACAGGCTCTGAACGTTACAATTAACTGTCAGTTTTGCGTCGGATTCGAAAATCTAGACTCACAGGAGATCAACCATAAGGTGCCCGAGGCAGCAATAGACCCTTGGAGACAGGTCGGCCGGAGGACGATGTATTGAATCGCGACGCGATTTGTGTGTTCCATTGTCATTAAGAGGCTCTGAACCTTACAATTAACTGTCAGTTTTGCGTCGGATTCGAAAATCTACACTCACAGGAGATCAACCATAAGGTGCCCGAGGCAGCAATAGACAATTGGAGGCAGGTCGGCCGGAGGACGATGTATTGAATCGCGAAGCGATTTGTGTGTTCCATTGTCATTAAGAGGCTCTGAACCTTACAATTAACTGTCAGTTTTGCGTCGGATTCCAAAATCTAGACTCACAGGAGTACGACCATAAGGTGTCCGAGGCAGCACTAGACCCTTGGAGACAAGTCGGCTGGAGGACGATGTATTGAATCGCGACGCAGTTTGTGTGTTCCATCGTCATTAACAGGCTCTGAACGTTACAATTAACTGCGTCGGATTCGAAATTCTAGACTCACAGGAGATCGACCATAAGGTGCCCCAGGCAGCAATAGACCCTTGGAGACAGTTCGGCCGGAGGACGATGTATTGAATCGCGACGCGATTTGTGTGTTCCATTGTCATTAAGAGGCTCTGAACGTTACAATTAACTGTCAGTTTTGCGTCGGATTCGAAAATCTAGACTCACAGGAGAACGACCATACGGTGTCCGAGGCAGCACTAGTCCCTTGGAGACAAGTCGGCTGGAGGACGATGTATTGAATCGCGACGCAATTTGTGTGTTCCATCGTCATTAACAGGCTCTGAACGTTACAATTAACTGTCAGTTTTGCGTGGGATTCGAAAATCTACACTCACAGGAGATCGACCATAAGGTGCCCGAGGCAGCAATAGACCCTTGGAGACAGGTCGGCCGGAGGACGATGTATTGAATCAAGACGGGATTTGTGTGTTCCATCGTCATTAACAGGCTCTGAACGTTACAATTAACTGTCAGTTTTGCGTCGGATTCGAAAATCTAGACTCACAGGAGATCGACCATAAGGTGCCCGAGGCAGCAATAGACCCTTGGAGACAGGTCGGCCGGAGGACGATGTATTGAATCGCGACGGGATTTGTGTGTTCCATCGTCATTCACAGGCTCTGAACGTTACAATTAACTGTCAGTTTTGCGTCGGATTCGAAAATCTAGACTCACAGGAGATCGACCATAAGGTGCCCGAGGCAGCAATAGACCCTTGGAGACAGGTCGGCCGGAGGACGATGTATTGAATCGCGACGCGGCTTGTGTGTTCCATTGTCATTAAGAGGCTCTGAACGTTACAATTAACTGTCAGTTTTGCGTCGGATTCGAAAATCTAGACTCACAGGAGAACGACCATACGGTGTCCGAGGCAGCACTAGTCCCTTGGAGACAAGTCGGCTGGAGGACGATGTATTGAATCGCGACGCAATTAGTGTGTTCCATCGTCATTAACAGGCTCTGAACGTTACAATTAACTGCGTCGGATTCGAAATTCTAGACTCACAGGAGATCGACCATAAGGTGCCCGAGGCAGCAATAGACCCTTGGAGAAAGTTCGGCGGGAGGACGATGTATTGAATCGCGCCGCTATTTGTGTGTTCCATTGTCATTAAGAGGCTCTGAACGTTGCAATAAACTGTCAGTTTTGCGTCGGATTCGAAAATCTAGACTCACAGGAGAACAACCATAAGGTGCCCGAAGCAGCACTAGACCCTTGGAGACAAATCGGCTGGAGGACGATGTATTGAATCGCGACGCGATTTGTGTGTTCCATCGTCATTAACAGGCTCTGAACGTTACAATTAACTGTCAATTTTGCGTCGGATTCGAAAATCTAGACTCACAGGAGATCGACCATAAGGTGCCCGAGGCAGCAATAGACCCTTGGAGACAGGTCGGCCGGAGGACGATGTATTGAATCGCGACGCGATTTGTGTGTTCCATTGTCATTAAGAGGCTCTGAACGTTACAATTAACTGTCAGTTTTGCGTCGGATTCAAAAATCTAGACTCACAGAGGAACGACCATAAGGTGCCCGAGGCAGCACTAGACCCTTGGAGACAAATCGGCTGGAGGACGATGTATTGAATCGCGACGCGATTTGTGTGTTCCATCGTCATTAACAGGCTGTGAACGTTACAATTAACTGTCAGTTTTGCGTTGGATTCGAAAATCTAGACTCACAGGAGAACGACCATAAGGTGCCCGAGGCAGCAATAGACCCTTGGAGACAGGTCGGCCGGAGGACGATGTATTGAATCGCGACGCAATTTGTGTGTTCCATCGTCATTAACAGGCTCTGAACGTTACAATTAACTGTCAGTTTTGCGTCGGATTCGAAAATCTATACTCACAGGAGAACGACCATAAGGTGCCCGAGGCAGCACTAGACCCTTGGAGACAAGTCGGCTGGAGGACGATGCATTGAATCGCGACGCGATTTGTGTGTTCCATCGTCATTAACACGCTCTGAACGTTACAATTAACTGTCAGTTTTGCGTCGGATTCGAAAATCTAGACTCACAGGAGATCGACCATAAGGTCCCCGAGGCAGCAATAGACCCTTGGAGACAGGTCGGCCGGACGACGATGTATTGAATCGCACGGGATTTGTGTGTTCCATCGTCATTAAAAGGCTCTGAACGTTACAATTAACTGTCAGTTTTGCGTCGGATTCGAAAATCTAGACTCACAATAGAACGACCATAAGGTGCCCGAGGCAGAAATAGACCCTTGGAGACAGGTCGGCCGGAGGACGATGTATTGAATCGCGACGCAATTTGTGTGTTCCATCGTCATTAACAGGCTCTGAACGTTACAATTAACTGCGTCGGATTCGAAATTCTAGACTCACAGGAGATCGACCATAAGGTGCCCGAGGCAGCAATAGACCCTTGGAGAAAGTTCGGCCGGAGGACGATGTATTGAATCGCGCCGCTATTTGTGTGTTCCATTGTCATTAAGAGGCTCTGAACGTTGCAATAAACTGTCAGTTTTGCGTCGGATTCGAAAATCTAGACTCACAGGAGAACGACCATAAGGTGTCCGAGGCAGCACTAGACCCTTGGAGACAAGTCGGCTCGAGGACGATGCATTGAATCGCGACGCAATTTGTGTGTTCCATCGTCATTAACAGGCTCTGAACGTTACAATTAACTGTCAGTTTTGCGTCGGATTCGAAAATCTAGACTCACAGGAGATCGACCATAAGGTGCCCGAGGCAGCAATAGACCCTTGGAGACAGGTCGGCCGGAGGACGATGTATTGTATCGCGACGCGATTTGTGTGTTCCATCGTCATTAACAGGCTCTGAACGTTACAATTAACTGTCAGTTTTGCGTCGGATTCGAAAATCCAGACTCACAGGAGATCGACCATAAGGTGCCCGAGGCAGCAATAGACCCTTGGAGACAGGTCGGCCGGAGGACGATGTATTCAATCGCGATGGGATTTGTGTGTTCCATCGTCATTAACAGGCTCTGAACGTTACAATTAACTGTCAGTTTTGCGTCGGATTCGAAAATCTAGACTCACAGGAGATCAACCATAAGGTGCCCGAGGCAGCAATAGACCCTTGGAGACAGGTCGGCCGGAGGACGATGTATTGAATCGCGACGCGATTTGTGTGTTCCATTGTCATTAAGAGGCTCTGAACCTTACAATTAACTGTCAGTTTTGCGTCGGATTCGAAAATCTAGACTCACAGGAGATCAACCATAAGGTGCCCGAGGCAGCAATAGACAATTGGAGGCAGGTCGGCCGGAGGACGATGTATTGAATCGCGAAGCGATTTGTGTGTTCCATTGTCATTAAGAGGCTCTGAACCTTACAATTAACTGTCAGTTTTGCGTCGGATTCCAAAATCTAGACTCACAGGAGTACGACCATAAGGTGTCCGAGGCAGCACTAGACCCTTGGAGACAAGTCGGCTGGAGGACGATGTATTGAATCGCGACGCAGTTTGTGTGTTCCATCGTCATTAACAGGCTCTGAACGTTACAATTAACTGCGTCGGATTCGAAATTCTAGACTCACAGGAGATCGACCATAAGGTGCCCCAGGCAGCAATAGACCCTTGGAGACAGTTCGGCCGGAGGACGATGTATTGAATCGCGACGCGATTTGTGTGTTCCATTGTCATTAAGAGGCTCTGAACGTTACAATTAACTGTCAGTTTTGCGTCGGATTCGAAAATCTAGACTCACAGGAGAACGACCATACGGTGTCCGAGGCAGCACTAGTCCCTTGGAGACAAGTCGGCTGGAGGACGATGTATTGAATCGCGACGCAATTTGTGTGTTCCATCGTCATTAACAGGCTCTGAACGTTACAATTAACTGTCAGTTTTGCGTGGGATTCGAAAATCTACACTCACAGGAGATCGACCATAAGGTGCCCGAGGCAGCAATAGACCCTTGGAGACAGGTCGGCCGGAGGACGATGTATTGAATCAAGACGGGATTTGTGTGTTCCATCGTCATTAACAGGCTCTGAACGTTACAATTAACTGTCAGTTTTGCGTCGGATTCGAAAATCTAGACTCACAGGAGATCGACCATAAGGTGCCCGAGGCAGCAATAGACCCTTGGAGACAGGTCGGCCGGAGGACGATGTATTGAATCGCGACGGGATTTGTGTGTTCCATCGTCATTCACAGGCTCTGAACGTTACAATTAACTGTCAGTTTTGCGTCGGATTCGAAAATCTAGACTCACAGGAGATCGACCATAAGGTGCCCGAGGCAGCAATAGACCCTTGGAGACAGGTCGGCCGGAGGACGATGTATTGAATCGCGACGCGGCTTGTGTGTTCCATTGTCATTAAGAGGCTCTGAACGTTACAATTAACTGTCAGTTTTGCGTCGGATTCGAAAATCTAGACTCACAGGAGAACGACCATACGGTGTCCGAGGCAGCACTAGTCCCTTGGAGACAAGTCGGCTGGAGGACGATGTATTGAATCGCGACGCAATTAGTGTGTTCCATCGTCATTAACAGGCTCTGAACGTTACAATTAACTGCGTCGGATTCGAAATTCTAGACTCACAGGAGATCGACCATAAGGTGCCCGAGGCAGCAATAGACCCTTGGAGAAAGTTCGGCGGGAGGACGATGTATTGAATCGCGCCGCTATTTGTGTGTTCCATTGTCATTAAGAGGCTCTGAACGTTGCAATAAACTGTCAGTTTTGCGTCGGATTCGAAAATCTAGACTCACAGGAGAACAACCATAAGGTGCCCGAAGCAGCACTAGACCCTTGGAGACAAATCGGCTGGAGGACGATGTATTGAATCGCGACGCGATTTGTGTGTTCCATCGTCATTAACAGGCTCTGAACGTTACAATTAACTGTCAATTTTGCGTCGGATTCGAAAATCTAGACTCACAGGAGATCGACCATAAGGTGCCCGAGGCAGCAATAGACCCTTGGAGACAGGTCGGCCGGAGGACGATGTATTGAATCGCGACGCGATTTGTGTGTTCCATTGTCATTAAGAGGCTCTGAACGTTACAATTAACTGTCAGTTTTGCGTCGGATTCAAAAATCTAGACTCACAGAGGAACGACCATAAGGTGCCCGAGGCAGCACTAGACCCTTGGAGACAAATCGGCTGGAGGACGATGTATTGAATCGCGACGCGATTTGTGTGTTCCATCGTCATTAACAGGCTGTGAACGTTACAATTAACTGTCAGTTTTGCGTTGGATTCGAAAATCTAGACTCACAGGAGAACGACCATAAGGTGCCCGAGGCAGCAATAGACCCTTGGAGACAGGTCGGCCGGAGGACGATGTATTGAATCGCGACGCAATTTGTGTGTTCCATCGTCATTAACAGGCTCTGAACGTTACAATTAACTGTCAGTTTTGCGTCGGATTCGAAAATCTATACTCACAGGAGAACGACCATAAGGTGCCCGAGGCAGCACTAGACCCTTGGAGACAAGTCGGCTGGAGGACGATGCATTGAATCGCGACGCGATTTGTGTGTTCCATCGTCATTAACACGCTCTGAACGTTACAATTAACTGTCAGTTTTGCGTCGGATTCGAAAATCTAGACTCACAGGAGATCGACCATAAGGTCCCCGAGGCAGCAATAGACCCTTGGAGACAGGTCGGCCGGACGACGATGTATTGAATCGCACGGGATTTGTGTGTTCCATCGTCATTAAAAGGCTCTGAACGTTACAATTAACTGTCAGTTTTGCGTCGGATTCGAAAATCTAGACTCACAATAGAACGACCATAAGGTGCCCGAGGCAGAAATAGACCCTTGGAGACAGGTCGGCCGGAGGACGATGTATTGAATCGCGACGCAATTTGTGTGTTCCATCGTCATTAACAGGCTCTGAACGTTACAATTAACTGCGTCGGATTCGAAATTCTAGACTCACAGGAGATCGACCATAAGGTGCCCGAGGCAGCAATAGACCCTTGGAGAAAGTTCGGCCGGAGGACGATGTATTGAATCGCGCCGCTATTTGTGTGTTCCATTGTCATTAAGAGGCTCTGAACGTTGCAATAAACTGTCAGTTTTGCGTCGGATTCGAAAATCTAGACTCACAGGAGAACGACCATAAGGTGTCCGAGGCAGCACTAGACCCTTGGAGACAAGTCGGCTCGAGGACGATGCATTGAATCGCGACGCAATTTGTGTGTTCCATCGTCATTAACAGGCTCTGAACGTTACAATTAACTGTCAGTTTTGCGTCGGATTCGAAAATCTAGACTCACAGGAGATCGACCATAAGGTGCCCGAGGCAGCAATAGACCCTTGGAGACAGGTCGGCCGGAGGACGATGTATTGTATCGCGACGCGATTTGTGTGTTCCATCGTCATTAACAGGCTCTGAACGTTACAATTAACTGTCAGTTTTGCGTCGGATTCGAAAATCCAGACTCACAGGAGATCGACCATAAGGTGCCCGAGGCAGCAATAGACCCTTGGAGACAGGTCGGCCGGAGGACGATGTATTCAATCGCGATGGGATTTGTGTGTTCCATCGTCATTAACAGGCTCTGAACGTTACAATTAACTGTCAGTTTTGCGTCGGATTCGAAAATCTAGACTCACAGGAGATCAACCATAAGGTGCCCGAGGCAGCAATAGACCCTTGGAGACAGGTCGGCCGGAGGACGATGTATTGAATCGCGACGCGATTTGTGTGTTCCATTGTCATTAAGAGGCTCTGAACCTTACAATTAACTGTCAGTTTTGCGTCGTATTCGAAAATCTAGACTCACAGGAGATCAACCATAAGGTGCCCGAGGCAGCAATAGACAATTGGAGGCAGGTCGGCCGGAGGACGATGTATTGAATCGCGAAGCGATTTGTGTGTTCCATTGTCATTAAGAGGCTCTGAACCTTACAATTAACTGTCAGTTTTGCGTCGGATTCCAAAATCTAGACTCACAGGAGTACGACCATAAGGTGTCCGAGGCAGCACTAGACCCTTGGAGACAAGTCGGCTGGAGGACGATGTATTGAATCGCGACGCAGTTTGTGTGTTCCATCGTCATTAACAGGCTCTGAACGTTACAATTAACTGCGTCGGATTCGAAATTCTAGACTCACAGGAGATCGACCATAAGGTGCCCCAGGCAGCAATAGACCCTTGGAGACAGTTCGGCCGGAGGACGATGTATTGAATCGCGACGCGATTTGTGTGTTCCATTGTCATTAAGAGGCTCTGAACGTTACAATTAACTGTCAGTTTTGCGTCGGATTCGAAAATCTAGACTCACAGGAGAACGACCATACGGTGTCCGAGGCAGCACTAGTCCCTTGGAGACAAGTCGGCTGGAGGACGATGTATTGAATCGCGACGCAATTTGTGTGTTCCATCGTCATTAACAGGCTCTGAACGTTACAATTAACTGTCAGTTTTGCGTGGGATTCGAAAATCTACACTCACAGGAGATCGACCATAAGGTGCCCGAGGCAGCAATAGACCCTTGGAGACAGGTCGGCCGGAGGACGATGTATTGAATCAAGACGGGATTTGTGTGTTCCATCGTCATTAACAGGCTCTGAACGTTACAATTAACTGTCAGTTTTGCGTCGGATTCGAAAATCTAGACTCACAGGAGATCGACCATAAGGTGCCCGAGGCAGCAATAGACCCTTGGAGACAGGTCGGCCGGAGGACGATGTATTGAATCGCGACGGGATTTGTGTGTTCCATCGTCATTCACAGGCTCTGAACGTTACAATTAACTGTCAGTTTTGCGTCGGATTCGAAAATCTAGACTCACAGGAGATCGACCATAAGGTGCCCGAGGCAGCAATAGACCCTTGGAGACAGGTCGGCCGGAGGACGATGTATTGAATCGCGACGCGGCTTGTGTGTTCCATTGTCATTAAGAGGCTCTGAACGTTACAATTAACTGTCAGTTTTGCGTCGGATTCGAAAATCTAGACTCACAGGAGAACGACCATACGGTGTCCGAGGCAGCACTAGTCCCTTGGAGACAAGTCGGCTGGAGGACGATGTATTGAATCGCGACGCAATTAGTGTGTTCCATCGTCATTAACAGGCTCTGAACGTTACAATTAACTGCGTCGGATTCGAAATTCTAGACTCACAGGAGATCGACCATAAGGTGCCCGAGGCAGCAATAGACCCTTGGAGAAAGTTCGGCCGGAGGACGATGTATTGAATCGCGCCGCTATTTGTGTGTTCCATTGTCATTAAGAGGCTCTGAACGTTGCAATAAACTGTCAGTTTTGCGTCGGATTCGAAAATCTAGACTCACAGGAGAACAACCATAAGGTGCCCGAAGCAGCACTAGACCCTTGGAGACAAATCGGCTGGAGGACGATGTATTGAATCGCGACGCGATTTGTGTGTTCCATCGTCATTAACAGGCTCTGAACGTTACAATTAACTGTCAATTTTGCGTCGGATTCGAAAATCTAGACTCACAGGAGATCGACCATAAGGTGCCCGAGGCAGCAATAGACCCTTGGAGACAGGTCGGCCGGAGGACGATGTATTGAATCGCGACGCGATTTGTGTGTTCCATTGTCATTAAGAGGCTCTGAACGTTAAAATTAACTGTCAGTTTTGCGTCGGATTCAAAAATCTAGACTCACAGAGGAACGACCATAAGGTGCCCGAGGCAGCACTAGACCCTTGGAGACAAATCGGCTGGAGGACGATGTATTGAATCGCGACGCGATTTGTGTGTTCCATCGTCATTAACAGGCTGTGAACGTTACAATTAACTGTCAGTTTTGCGTTGGATTCGAAAATCTAGACTCACAGGAGAACGACCATAAGGTGCCCGAGGCAGCAATAGACCCTTGGAGACAGGTCGGCCGGAGGACGATGTATTGAATCGCGACGCAATTTGTGTGTTCCATCGTCATTAACAGGCTCTGAACCTTACAATTAACTGTCAGTTTTGCGTCGGATTCGAAAATCTATACTCACAGGAGAACGACCATAAGGTGCCCGAGGCAGCACTAGACCCTTGGAGACAAGTCGGCTGGAGGACGATGCATTGAATCGCGACGCGATTTGTGTGTTCCATCGTCATTAACACGCTCTGAACGTTACAATTAACTGTCAGTTTTGCGTCGGATTCGAAAATCTAGACTCACAGGAGATCGACCATAAGGTCCCCGAGGCAGCAATAGACCCTTGGAGACAGGTCGGCCGGACGACGATGTATTGAATCGCACGGGATTTGTGTGTTCCATCGTCATTAAAAGGCTCTGAACGTTACAATTAACTGTCAGTTTTGCGTCGGATTCGAAAATCTAGACTCACAATAGAACGACCATAAGGTGCCCGAGGCAGAAATAGACCCTTGGAGACAGGTCGGCCGGAGGACGATGTATTGAATCGCGACGCAATTTGTGTGTTCCATCGTCATTAACAGGCTCTGAACCTTACAATTAACTGTCAGTTTTGCGTCGGATTCGAAAATCTAGACTCACAGGAGATCGACCATAAGGTGCCCGAGGCAGCAATAGACCCTTGGAGACAGGTCGGCCGGAGGACGATGTATTGTATCGCGACGCGATTTGTGTGTTCCATCGTCATTAACAGGCTCTGAACGTTACAATTAACTGTCAGTTTTGCGTCGGATTCGAAAATCCAGACTCACAGGAGATCGACCATAAGGTGCCCGAGGCAGCAATAGACCCTTGGAGACAGGTCGGACGGAGGACGATGTATTGAATCGCGATGGGATTTGTGTGTTCCATCGTCATTAACAGGCTCTGAACGTTAGAATTAACTGTCAGTTTTGCGTCGGATTCGAAAATCTAGACTCACAGGAGATCAACCATAAGGTGCCCGAGGCAGCAATAGACCCCTGGAGACAGGTCGGCCGGAGGACGATGTATTGAATCGCGACGCGATTTGTGTGTTCCATTGTCATTAAGAGGCTCTGAACCTTACAATTAACTGTCAGTTTTGCGTCGGATTCGAAAATCTAGACTCACAGGAGATCAACCATAAGGTGCCCGAGGCAGCAATAGACAATTGGAGGCAGGTCGGCCGGAGGACGATGTATTGAATCGCGACGCGATTTGTGTGTTCCATTGTCATTAAGAGGCTCTGAACCTTACAATTAACTGTCAGTTTTGCGTCGGATTCGAAAATCTAGACTCACAGGAGTACGACCATAAGGTGTCCGAGGCAGCACTAGACCCTTGGAGACAAGTCGGCTGGAGGACGATGTATTGAATCGCGACGCAGTTTGTGTGTTCCATCGTCATTAACAGGCTCTGAACGTTACAATTAACTGTCAGTTTTGCGTCGGATTCGAAAATCTAGACTCACAGGAGAACGACCATACGGTGTCCGAGGCAGCACTAGTCCCTTGGAGACAAGTCGGCTGGAGGACGATGTATTGAATCGCGACGCAATTTGTGTGTTCCATCGTCATTAACAGGCTCTGAACGTTACAATTAACTGTCAGTTTTGCGTCGGATTCGAAAATCTAGACTCACAGGAGATCGACCATAAGGTGCCCGAGGCAGCAATAGACCCTTGGAGACAGGTCGGCCGGAGGACGATGTATTGAATCGCGACGGGATTTGAGTGTTCCATCGTCATTAACAGGCTCTGAACGTTACAATTAACTGTCAGTTTTGCGTCGGATTCGAAAATCTAGACTCACAGGAGATCAACCATAAGGTGCCCGAGGCAGCAATAGACCCTTGGAGGCAGGTCGGCCGGAGGACGATGTATTGAATCGCGACGCTATTTGTAACTTCCATTGTCATTAAGAGGCTCTGAACCTTACAATTAACTGTCAGTTTTGCGTCGGATTCGAAAATCTAGACTCACAGGAGAACGACTATAAGGTGTCCGAGGCAGCACTAGACCCTTGGAGACAAGTCGGCTGGAGGACGATGTATTGAATCGCGACGCAGTTTATGTGTTCCATCGTCATTAACAGGCTCTGAACGTTACAATTAACTGCGTCGGATTCGAAATTCTAGACTCACAGGAGATCGACCATAAGGTGCCCGAGGCAGCAATAGACCCTTGGAGACAGTTCGGCCGGAGGACGATGTATTGAATCGCGACGCTATTTGTGTGTTCCATTGTCATTAAGAGGCTCTGAACCTTACAATTAACTGTCAGTTTTGCGTCGGATTCGAAAATCTAGACTCACAGGAGAACGACCATACGGTGTCTGAGACAGCACTAGACCCTTGGAGACAAGTCGGCTGGAGGACGATGTATTGAATCGCGACGCAATTTGTGTGTTCCATCGTCATTAACAGGCTCTGAACGTTACAATTAACTGTCAGTTTTGCGTCGGATTCGAAAATCTAGACTCACAGGAGATCGACCATAAAGTGCCCGAGGCAGCAATAGACCCTTGGAGACAGGTCGGCCGGAGGACGATGTATTGAATCGCGACGGGATTTGTGTGTTCCATCGTCATTAACAGGCTCTGAACGTTACAATTAACTGTCAGTTTTGCGTCGGATTCGAAAATCTAGACTCACAGGAGATCGACCATAAGGTGCCCGAGGCAGCAATAGACCCTTGGAGACAGGTCGGCCGGACGACGATGTATTGAATCGCGACAGGATTTGTGTGTTCCATTGCCATTAAGAGGCTCTGAACGTTACAATTAACTGTCAGTTTTGCGTCGGATTCGAAAATCTAGACTCACAGGAGAACGACCATAAGGTGTCCGAGGCAGCACTAGACCCTTGGAGACAAGTCGGCTGGAGGACGATGTATTGAATCGCGACGCAATTTGTGTGTTCCATCGTCATTAACAGGATCTGAACGTTACAATTAACTGTCAGTTTTGCGTCGGATTCGAAAATCTAGACTCACAGGAGAACGACCATAAGGTGGCCGAGGCAGCAATAGACCCTTGGAGACAGGTCGGGCGGAGGACGATGTATTGAATCGCGACGCAATTTGTGTGTTCCATTGTCATTAAGAGGCTCTGAACCTTACGATTAACTGTCAGTCTTGCGTCGCATTCGAAAATCTAGACTCACAGGAGATCAACCATAAGGTGTCCGAGGCAGCACTAGACCCTTGGAGACAAGTCGGCTGGAGGACGATGTATTGAATCGCGACGCAGTTTGTGTGTTCCATCGTCATTAACAGGCTCTGAACGTTACAATTAACTGCGTCGGATTCGAAATTCTAGACTCACAGGAGATCGACCATAAGGTGCCCGAGGCAGCAATAGACCCTTGGAGGCAGTTCGGCCGGAGGACGATGTATTGAATCGCGACGCGATTTGTGTGTTCCATTGTCATTAACAGGCTCTGAACCTTACAATTAACTGTCAGTTTTGCGTCGGATTCGAAAATCTAGACTCACAGGAGAACGACCATACGGTGTCCGAGGCAGCACTAGACCCTTGGAGACAAGTCGGCTGGAGGACGATGTATTGAATCGCGACGCAATTTGTGTGTTCCATCGTCATTAACAGGCTCTGAACGTTACAATTAACTGTCAGTTTTGCGTCGGATTCGAAAATCTAGACTCACAGGAGAACGACCATAAGGTGCCCGAGGCAGCAATAGACCCTTGGAGACAGGTCGGCCGGAGGACGATGTATTGAATCGCGACGCAATTTGTGTGTTCCATTGTCATTAAGAGGCTCTGAACCTTACGATTAACTGTCAGTTTTACGTCGCATTCGAAAATCTAGACTCACAGGAGAACGACAATAAGGTGTCCGAGGCAGCACTAGACCCTTGGAGACAAGTCGGCTGGAGGACGATGTATTGAATCGCGACGCGATTTGTGTGTTCCATTGTCATTAAGAGGCTCTGAACCTTACGATTAACTGTCAGTTTTGCGTCGCATTCGAAAATTTATACTCACAGGAGAACGACCATAAGGTGCCCGAGGCAGCACTAGACCCTTGGAGACAAGTCGGCTGGAGGACGATGTATTGAATCGCGACGCGATTTGTGTGTTCCATCGTCATTAACACGCTCTGAACGATACAATTAACTGTCAGGTTTGCGTCGGATTCGAAAATCTAGACTCACAGGAGATCGACCATAAGGTGCCCGAGGCAGCAATAGACCCTTGGAGACAGGTCGGCCGGAGGACGATGTATTGAATCGCGACGGGATTTGTGTGTTCCATCGTCATTAACAGGCTCTGAACGTTACAATTAACTGTCAGTTTTGCGTCGGATTCGAAAATCTAGACTCACAGGAGATCAACCATAAGGTGCCCGAGGCAGCAATAGACCCTTGGAGGCAGGTCGGCCGGAGGACGATGTATTTAATCGCGACGCAATTTGTGTGTTCCATTGTCATTAAGAGGCTCTGAACCTTACGATTAACTGTCAGTTTTGCGTCGCATTCGAAAATCTAGACTCACAGGAGATCAACCATAAGGTGTCCGAGGCAGCACTAGACCCTTGGAGACAAGTCGGCTGGAGGACGATGTATTGAATCGCGACGCAGTTTGTGTGTTCCATCGTCATTAACAGGCTCTGATCGTTACAATTAACTGCGTCGGATTCGAAATTCTAGACTCACAGGATATCGACCATAAGGTGCCCGAGGCAGCAATAGACCCTTGGAGACAGTTCGGCCGGAGGACGATGTATTGAATCGCGACGCGATTTGTGTGTTCCATTGTCATTAAGAGGCTCTGAACCTTACAATTAACTGTCAGTTTTGCGTCGTATTCGAAAATCTAGACTCACAGGAGATCAACCATAAGGTGCCCGAGGCAGCAATAGACAATTGGAGGCAGGTCGGCCGGAGGACGATGTATTGAATCGCGAAGCGATTTGTGTGTTCCATTGTCATTAAGAGGCTCTGAACCTTACAATTAACTGTCAGTTTTGCGTCGGATTCCAAAATCTAGACTCACAGGAGTACGACCATAAGGTGTCCGAGGCAGCACTAGACCCTTGGAGACAAGTCGGCTGGAGGACGATGTATTGAATCGCGACGCAGTTTGTGTGTTCCATCGTCATTAACAGGCTCTGAACGTTACAATTAACTGCGTCGGATTCGAAATTCTAGACTCACAGGAGATCGACCATAAGGTGCCCCAGGCAGCAATAGACCCTTGGAGACAGTTCGGCCGGAGGACGATGTATTGAATCGCGACGCGATTTGTGTGTTCCATTGTCATTAAGAGGCTCTGAACGTTACAATTAACTGTCAGTTTTGCGTCGGATTCGAAAATCTAGACTCACAGGAGAACGACCATACGGTGTCCGAGGCAGCACTAGTCCCTTGGAGACAAGTCGGCTGGAGGACGATGTATTGAATCGCGACGCAATTTGTGTGTTCCATCGTCATTAACAGGCTCTGAACGTTACAATTAACTGTCAGTTTTGCGTGGGATTCGAAAATCTACACTCACAGGAGATCGACCATAAGGTGCCCGAGGCAGCAATAGACCCTTGGAGACAGGTCGGCCGGAGGACGATGTATTGAATCAAGACGGGATTTGTGTGTTCCATCGTCATTAACAGGCTCTGAACGTTACAATTAACTGTCAGTTTTGCGTCGGATTCGAAAATCTAGACTCACAGGAGATCGACCATAAGGTGCCCGAGGCAGCAATAGACCCTTGGAGACAGGTCGGCCGGAGGACGATGTATTGAATCGCGACGGGATTTGTGTGTTCCATCGTCATTCACAGGCTCTGAACGTTACAATTAACTGTCAGTTTTGCGTCGGATTCGAAAATCTAGACTCACAGGAGATCGACCATAAGGTGCCCGAGGCAGCAATAGACCCTTGGAGACAGGTCGGCCGGAGGACGATGTATTGAATCGCGACGCGGCTTGTGTGTTCCATTGTCATTAAGAGGCTCTGAACGTTACAATTAACTGTCAGTTTTGCGTCGGATTCGAAAATCTAGACTCACAGGAGAACGACCATACGGTGTCCGAGGCAGCACTAGTCCCTTGGAGACAAGTCGGCTGGAGGACGATGTATTGAATCGCGACGCAATTAGTGTGTTCCATCGTCATTAACAGGCTCTGAACGTTACAATTAACTGCGTCGGATTCGAAATTCTAGACTCACAGGAGATCGACCATAAGGTGCCCGAGGCAGCAATAGACCCTTGGAGAAAGTTCGGCCGGAGGACGATGTATTGAATCGCGCCGCTATTTGTGTGTTCCATTGTCATTAAGAGGCTCTGAACGTTGCAATAAACTGTCAGTTTTGCGTCGGATTCGAAAATCTAGACTCACAGGAGAACAACCATAAGGTGCCCGAAGCAGCACTAGACCCTTGGAGACAAATCGGCTGGAGGACGATGTATTGAATCGCGACGCGATTTGTGTGTTCCATCGTCATTAACAGGCTCTGAACGTTACAATTAACTGTCAATTTTGCGTCGGATTCGAAAATCTAGACTCACAGGAGATCGACCATAAGGTGCCCGAGGCAGCAATAGACCCTTGGAGACAGGTCGGCCGGAGGACGATGTATTGAATCGCGACGCGATTTGTGTGTTCCATTGTCATTAAGAGGCTCTGAACGTTAAAATTAACTGTCAGTTTTGCGTCGGATTCAAAAATCTAGACTCACAGAGGAACGACCATAAGGTGCCCGAGGCAGCACTAGACCCTTGGAGACAAATCGGCTGGAGGACGATGTATTGAATCGCGACGCGATTTGTGTGTTCCATCGTCATTAACAGGCTGTGAACGTTACAATTAACTGTCAGTTTTGCGTTGGATTCGAAAATCTAGACTCACAGGAGAACGACCATAAGGTGCCCGAGGCAGCAATAGACCCTTGGAGACAGGTCGGCCGGAGGACGATGTATTGAATCGCGACGCAATTTGTGTGTTCCATCGTCATTAACAGGCTCTGAACCTTACAATTAACTGTCAGTTTTGCGTCGGATTCGAAAATCTATACTCACAGGAGAACGACCATAAGGTGCCCGAGGCAGCACTAGACCCTTGGAGACAAGTCGGCTGGAGGACGATGCATTGAATCGCGACGCGATTTGTGTGTTCCATCGTCATTAACACGCTCTGAACGTTACAATTAACTGTCAGTTTTGCGTCGGATTCGAAAATCTAGACTCACAGGAGATCGACCATAAGGTCCCCGAGGCAGCAATAGACCCTTGGAGACAGGTCGGCCGGACGACGATGTATTGAATCGCACGGGATTTGTGTGTTCCATCGTCATTAAAAGGCTCTGAACGTTACAATTAACTGTCAGTTTTGCGTCGGATTCGAAAATCTAGACTCACAATAGAACGACCATAAGGTGCCCGAGGCAGAAATAGACCCTTGGAGACAGGTCGGCCGGAGGACGATGTATTGAATCGCGACGCAATTTGTGTGTTCCATCGTCATTAACAGGCTCTGAACCTTACAATTAACTGTCAGTTTTGCGTCGGATTCGAAAATCTAGACTCACAGGAGATCGACCATAAGGTGCCCGAGGCAGCAATAGACCCTTGGAGACAGGTCGGCCGGAGGACGATGTATTGTATCGCGACGCGATTTGTGTGTTCCATCGTCATTAACAGGCTCTGAACGTTACAATTAACTGTCAGTTTTGCGTCGGATTCGAAAATCCAGACTCACAGGAGATCGACCATAAGGTGCCCGAGGCAGCAATAGACCCTTGGAGACAGGTCGGACGGAGGACGATGTATTGAATCGCGATGGGATTTGTGTGTTCCATCGTCATTAACAGGCTCTGAACGTTAGAATTAACTGTCAGTTTTGCGTCGGATTCGAAAATCTAGACTCACAGGAGATCAACCATAAGGTGCCCGAGGCAGCAATAGACCCCTGGAGACAGGTCGGCCGGAGGACGATGTATTGAATCGCGACGCGATTTGTGTGTTCCATTGTCATTAAGAGGCTCTGAACCTTACAATTAACTGTCAGTTTTGCGTCGGATTCGAAAATCTAGACTCACAGGAGATCAACCATAAGGTGCCCGAGGCAGCAATAGACAATTGGAGGCAGGTCGGCCGGAGGACGATGTATTGAATCGCGACGCGATTTGTGTGTTCCATTGTCATTAAGAGGCTCTGAACCTTACAATTAACTGTCAGTTTTGCGTCGGATTCGAAAATCTAGACTCACAGGAGTACGACCATAAGGTGTCCGAGGCAGCACTAGACCCTTGGAGACAAGTCGGCTGGAGGACGATGTATTGAATCGCGACGCAGTTTGTGTGTTCCATCGTCATTAACAGGCTCTGAACGTTACAATTAACTGTCAGTTTTGCGTCGGATTCGAAAATCTAGACTCACAGGAGAACGACCATACGGTGTCCGAGGCAGCACTAGTCCCTTGGAGACAAGTCGGCTGGAGGACGATGTATTGAATCGCGACGCAATTTGTGTGTTCCATCGTCATTAACAGGCTCTGAACGTTACAATTAACTGTCAGTTTTGCGTCGGATTCGAAAATCTAGACTCACAGGAGATCGACCATAAGGTGCCCGAGGCAGCAATAGACCCTTGGAGACAGGTCGGCCGGAGGACGATGTATTGAATCGCGACGGGATTTGAGTGTTCCATCGTCATTAACAGGCTCTGAACGTTACAATTAACTGTCAGTTTTGCGTCGGATTCGAAAATCTAGACTCACAGGAGATCAACCATAAGGTGCCCGAGGCAGCAATAGACCCTTGGAGGCAGGTCGGCCGGAGGACGATGTATTGAATCGCGACGCTATTTGTAACTTCCATTGTCATTAAGAGGCTCTGAACCTTACAATTAACTGTCAGTTTTGCGTCGGATTCGAAAATCTAGACTCACAGGAGAACGACTATAAGGTGTCCGAGGCAGCACTAGACCCTTGGAGACAAGTCGGCTGGAGGACGATGTATTGAATCGCGACGCAGTTTATGTGTTCCATCGTCATTAACAGGCTCTGAACGTTACAATTAACTGCGTCGGATTCGAAATTCTAGACTCACAGGAGATCGACCATAAGGTGCCCGAGGCAGCAATAGACCCTTGGAGACAGTTCGGCCGGAGGACGATGTATTGAATCGCGACGCTATTTGTGTGTTCCATTGTCATTAAGAGGCTCTGAACCTTACAATTAACTGTCAGTTTTGCGTCGGATTCGAAAATCTAGACTCACAGGAGAACGACCATACGGTGTCTGAGACAGCACTAGACCCTTGGAGACAAGTCGGCTGGAGGACGATGTATTGAATCGCGACGCAATTTGTGTGTTCCATCGTCATTAACAGGCTCTGAACGTTACAATTAACTGTCAGTTTTGCGTCGGATTCGAAAATCTAGACTCACAGGAGATCGACCATAAAGTGCCCGAGGCAGCAATAGACCCTTGGAGACAGGTCGGCCGGAGGACGATGTATTGAATCGCGACGGGATTTGTGTGTTCCATCGTCATTAACAGGCTCTGAACGTTACAATTAACTGTCAGTTTTGCGTCGGATTCGAAAATCTAGACTCACAGGAGATCGACCATAAGGTGCCCGAGGCAGCAATAGACCCTTGGAGACAGGTCGGCCGGACGACGATGTATTGAATCGCGACAGGATTTGTGTGTTCCATTGCCATTAAGAGGCTCTGAACGTTACAATTAACTGTCAGTTTTGCGTCGGATTCGAAAATCTAGACTCACAGGAGAACGACCATAAGGTGTCCGAGGCAGCACTAGACCCTTGGAGACAAGTCGGCTGGAGGACGATGTATTGAATCGCGACGCAATTTGTGTGTTCCATCGTCATTAACAGGATCTGAACGTTACAATTAACTGTCAGTTTTGCGTCGGATTCGAAAATCTAGACTCACAGGAGAACGACCATAAGGTGGCCGAGGCAGCAATAGACCCTTGGAGACAGGTCGGGCGGAGGACGATGTATTGAATCGCGACGCAATTTGTGTGTTCCATTGTCATTAAGAGGCTCTGAACCTTACGATTAACTGTCAGTCTTGCGTCGCATTCGAAAATCTAGACTCACAGGAGATCAACCATAAGGTGTCCGAGGCAGCACTAGACCCTTGGAGACAAGTCGGCTGGAGGACGATGTATTGAATCGCGACGCAGTTTGTGTGTTCCATCGTCATTAACAGGCTCTGAACGTTACAATTAACTGCGTCGGATTCGAAATTCTAGACTCACAGGAGATCGACCATAAGGTGCCCGAGGCAGCAATAGACCCTTGGAGGCAGTTCGGCCGGAGGACGATGTATTGAATCGCGACGCGATTTGTGTGTTCCATTGTCATTAACAGGCTCTGAACCTTACAATTAACTGTCAGTTTTGCGTCGGATTCGAAAATCTAGACTCACAGGAGAACGACCATACGGTGTCCGAGGCAGCACTAGACCCTTGGAGACAAGTCGGCTGGAGGACGATGTATTGAATCGCGACGCAATTTGTGTGTTCCATCGTCATTAACAGGCTCTGAACGTTACAATTAACTGTCAGTTTTGCGTCGGATTCGAAAATCTAGACTCACAGGAGAACGACCATAAGGTGCCCGAGGCAGCAATAGACCCTTGGAGACAGGTCGGCCGGAGGACGATGTATTGAATCGCGACGCAATTTGTGTGTTCCATTGTCATTAAGAGGCTCTGAACCTTACGATTAACTGTCAGTTTTACGTCGCATTCGAAAATCTAGACTCACAGGAGAACGACAATAAGGTGTCCGAGGCAGCACTAGACCCTTGGAGACAAGTCGGCTGGAGGACGATGTATTGAATCGCGACGCGATTTGTGTGTTCCATTGTCATTAAGAGGCTCTGAACCTTACGATTAACTGTCAGTTTTGCGTCGCATTCGAAAATTTATACTCACAGGAGAACGACCATAAGGTGCCCGAGGCAGCACTAGACCCTTGGAGACAAGTCGGCTGGAGGACGATGTATTGAATCGCGACGCGATTTGTGTGTTCCATCGTCATTAACACGCTCTGAACGATACAATTAACTGTCAGGTTTGCGTCGGATTCGAAAATCTAGACTCACAGGAGATCGACCATAAGGTGCCCGAGGCAGCAATAGACCCTTGGAGACAGGTCGGCCGGAGGACGATGTATTGAATCGCGACGGGATTTGTGTGTTCCATCGTCATTAACAGGCTCTGAACGTTACAATTAACTGTCAGTTTTGCGTCGGATTCGAAAATCTAGACTCACAGGAGATCAACCATAAGGTGCCCGAGGCAGCAATAGACCCTTGGAGGCAGGTCGGCCGGAGGACGATGTATTTAATCGCGACGCAATTTGTGTGTTCCATTGTCATTAAGAGGCTCTGAACCTTACGATTAACTGTCAGTTTTGCGTCGCATTCGAAAATCTAGACTCACAGGAGATCAACCATAAGGTGTCCGAGGCAGCACTAGACCCTTGGAGACAAGTCGGCTGGAGGACGATGTATTGAATCGCGACGCAGTTTGTGTGTTCCATCGTCATTAACAGGCTCTGATCGTTACAATTAACTGCGTCGGATTCGAAATTCTAGACTCACAGGATATCGACCATAAGGTGCCCGAGGCAGCAATAGACCCTTGGAGACAGTTCGGCCGGAGGACGATGTATTGAATCGCGACGCGATTTGTGTGTTCCATTGTCATTAAGAGGCTCTGAACCTTACAATTAACTGTCAGTTTTGCGTCGGATTCGAAAATCTAGACTCACAGGAGAACGACCATACGGTGTTCGAGGCAGCACTAGACCCTTGGAGACAAGTCGGCTGGAGGACGATGTATTGAATCGCGAAGCAATTTGTGTGTTCCATCGTCATTAACAGGCTCTGAACGTTACAATTAACTGTCAGTTTTGCGTCGGATTCGAAAATCTAGACTCAGAGGAGAACGACCATAAGGTGCCCGAGGCAGCAATAGACCCTTGGAGACAGGTCGGCCGGAGGACGATGTATTGAATCGCAACGCAATTTGTGTGTTCCATTGTCATTAAGAGGCTCTGAACCTTACGATTAACTGTCAGTTTTGCGTTGCATTCGAAAATCTAGACTCACAGGAGAACGACCATAAGGTGTCCGAGGCAGCACTAGACCCTTGGAGACAAGTCGGCTGGAGGACGATGTATTGAATCGCGACGCGATTTGTGTGTTCCATCGTCATTAACACGCTCTGAACGTTACAATTAACTGTCAGGTTTGCGTCGGATTCGAAAATCTAGACTCACAGGAGATCGACCATAAGGTGCCCGAGGCAGCAATAGACCCTTGGAGACAGGTCGGCCGGAGGACGATGTATTGAATCGCGACGGGATTTGTGTGTTCCATCGTCATTAACAGGCTCTGAACGTTACAATTAACTGTCAGTTTTGCGCCGGATTCGAAAATCTAGACTCACAGGAGATCAACCATAATGTGCCCGAGGCAGCAATAGACCCTTGGAGGCAGGTCGGCCGGAGGACGATGTATTGAATCGCGACGCTATTTGTGTGTTCCATTGTCATTAAGAGGCTCTGAACCTTACAATTAACTGTCACTTTTGCGTCGGATTCGAAAATCTAGACTCACAGGAGAACGAACATAAGGTGTCCGAGGCAGCACTAGACCCTTGGAGACAAGTCGGCTGGAGGACGATGTATTGTATCGCGACGCAGTTTGTGTGTTCCATCGTCATTAACAGGCTCTGAACGTTACAATTAACTGCGTCGGATTCGAAATTCTAGACTCACAGGAGATCGACCATAAGGTGCCCGAGGCAGCAATAGACCCTTGGAGACAGTTCGGCCGGAGGACGATGTATTGAATCGCGACGCTATTTGTGTGTTCCATTGTCATTAAGAGGCTCTGAACCTTACAATTAACTGTCAGTTTTGCGTCGGATTCGAAAATCTAGGCTCACAGGAGAACGACCATGCGGTGTCTGAGGCAGCACTAGACCCTTGGAGACAAGTCGGCTGGAGGACGATGTATTGAATCGCGATGCAATTTGTGTGTTCCATCGTCATTAAGAGGCTCTGAACGTTACAATTAACTGTCAGTTTTGCGTCGGATTCGAAAATCTAGAATCACAGGAGATCGACCATAAAGTGCCCGAGGCAGCAATAGACCCTTGGAGACAGGTCGGCCGGAGGACGATGTATTGATTCGCGACGGGATTTGTGTGTTCCATCGTCTTTAACAGGCTCTGAACGTTACAATTAACTGTCAGTTTTGCGTCGGATTGGAAAATCTAGACTCACAGGAGATCGACCGTAAGGTGCCCGAGGCAGCAATAGACCCTTGGAGACAGGTCGGCCGGAGGACGATGTATTGAATCGCGACGCGATTTGTGTGTTCCATTGTCATTAAGAGGCTCTGAACGTTACAATTAACTGTCAGTTTTGCGTCGGATTCGAAAATCTAGACTCACAGGAGAACGACCATAAGGTGTCCGAGGCAGCACTAGACCCTTGGAGACAAGTCGGCTGGAGGACGATGTATTGAATCGCGACGCAATTTGTGTGTTCCATCGTCATTAACAGGATCTGAACGTTACAATTAACTGTCAGTTTTGCGTCGGATTCGAAAATCTAGACTCACAGGAGAACGACCATAAGGTGCCCGAGGCAGCAATAGACCCTTGGAGACAGGTCGGCCGGAGGACGATGTATTGAATCACGACGCAATTTGTGTGTTCCATTGTCATTAAGAGGCTCTGAACCTTACGATTAACTGTCAGTTTTGCGTCGCATTCGAAAATCTAGACTCACAGGAGATCAACCATAATGTGTCCGAGGCAGCACTAGACCCTTGGAGACAAGTCGGCTGGAGGACGATGTATTGAATCGCGACGCAGTTTGTGTGTTCCATCGTCATTAACAGGCTCTGAACGTTACAATTAACTGCGTCGGATTCGAAATTCTAGACTCACAGGAGATCGACCATAAGGTGCCCGAGGCAGCAATAGACCCTTGGAGACAGTTCGGCCGGAGGACGATGTATTGAATCGCGACGCAATTTGTGTGTTCCATTGTCATTAAGAGGCTTTGAACCTTACAATTAACTGTCAGTTTTGCGTCGGATTCGAAAATCTAGACTCACAGGAGAATGACCATACGGTGTCCGAGGCAGCACTAGACCCTTGGAGACAAGTCGGCTGGAGGACGATGTATTGAATCGCGACGCAATTTGTGTGTTCCATCATCATTAGCAGGCTCTGAACGTTACAATTAACTGTCAGTTTTGCGTCGGATTCGAAAATCTAGACTCACAGGAGATCGACCATAAGGTGCCCGAGGCAGCAATAGACCCTTGGAGACAGGTCGGCCGGAGGACGATGTATTGAATCGCGACGGGATTTGTGTGTTCCATCGTCATTAACAGGCTCTGAACCTTACAATTAACTGTCAGTTTTGCGTCGGATTCGAAAATCTAGACTCACAGGAGATCGACCATAAGGTGCCCGAGGCAGCAATAGACCCTTGGGGACAGGTCGGCCGGAGGACGATGTATTGAATCGCGACGCGATTTGTGTGTTCCATTGTCATTAAGAGGCTCTGAACGTTACAATTAACTGTCAGTTTTGCGTCGGATTCGAAAATCTAGACTCACAGGAGAACGACCATAAGG
Organism: Schistocerca nitens; assembly: GCF_023898315.1. Lineage (NCBI taxonomy): Eukaryota > Metazoa > Arthropoda > Insecta > Orthoptera > Acrididae > Schistocerca > Schistocerca nitens. The sequence goes on along the minus strand of NC_064615.1, from coordinate 1,195,430,391 downwards.
TGTCCGAGGCAGCACTAGACCCTTGGAGACAAGTCGGCTGGAGGACGATGTATTGAATCGCGACGCAATTTGTGTGTTCCATCGTCATTAACAGGCTCTGAACGTTACAATTAACTGTCAGTTTTGCGTCGGATTCGAAAATCTAGACTCACAGGAGAACGACCATAAGGTGCCCGAGGCAGCAATAGACCCTTGGAGACAGGTCGGCCGGAGGACGATGTATTGAATCGCGACGCAATTTGTGTGTTCCATTGTCATTAAGAGGCTCTGAACGTTACTATTAACTGTCAGTTTTGCGTCGCATTCGAAAATCTATACTCACAGGAGATCAACCATAAGGTGCCCGAGGCAGCAATAGACCCTTGGAGGCAGGTCGGCCGGAGGACGATGTATTGAATCGCGACGCAATTTGTGTGTTCCATTGTCATTAACAGGCTCTGAACCTTACAATTAACTGTCAGTTTTGCGTCGGATTCGAAAATCTAGACTCACAGGAGATCAACCATAAGGTGCCCGAGGCAGCAATAGACCCTTGGAGGCAGGTCGGCCGGAGGACGATGTATTGAATCGCGACGCGATTTGTGTGTTCCATTGTCATTAAGAGGCTCTGAACCTTACAATTAACTGTCAGTTTTGCGTCGGATTCGAAAATCTAGACTCACAGGAGAACGACCATAAGGTGTCCGAGGCAGCAGTAGACCCTTGGAGACAGATCGGCCGGAGGACGATGTATTGAATCGCGACGGGATTTGTGTGTTCCATCGTCATTAACAGGCTCTGAACGTTACAATTAACTGTCAGTTTTGCGTCGGATTCCAAAATCTAGACTCACAGGAGATCAACCATAAGGTGCCGAGGCAGCAATAGACCCTTGGAGGCAGGTCGGCCGGAGGACGATGTATTGAATCGCGACGCGATTTGTGTGTTCCATTGTCATTAAGAGGCTCTGAACCTTACAATTAACTGTCAGTTTTGCGTCGGATTCGAAAATCTAGACTCACAGGAGAACGACCATAAGGTGTCCGAGGCAGCACTAGCCGCTTGGAGACAAGTCGGCTGGAGGACGATGTATTGAATCGCGACGCGATTTGTGTGTTCCATCGTCATTAACAGGCTCTGAACGTTACAATTAACTGTCAATTTTACGTCGGATTCGAAAATCTAGACTCACAGGAGAACGACCATAAGGTGTCCGAGGCAGCACTAGACACTTGGAGACAAGTCGGCTGGAGGACGATGTATTGAATCGCGACGCAGTTTGTGTGTTCCATCGTCATTAACAGGCTCTGAACGTTACAATTAACTGCGTCGGATTCGAAATTCTAGACTCACAGGAGATCGACCATAAGGTGCCCGAGGCAGCAATAGACCCTTGGAGACAGTTCGGCCGGAGGACGATGTATTGAATCGCGACGCGATTTGTGTGTTCCATTGTCATTAAGAGGCTCTGAACCTTGCAATTAACTGTCAGTTTTGCGTCGGATTCGAAAATCTAGACTCACAGGAGAACGACCATACGGTGTCCGAGGCAGCACTAGACCCTTGGAGACAAGTCGGCTGGAGGACGATGTATTGAATCGCGACGCAATTTGTGTGTTCCATCGTCATTAACAGGCTCTGAACGTTACAATTAACTGTCAGTTTTGCGTCGGATTCGAAAATCTAGACTCACAGGAGATCGACCATAAGGTGCCCGAGGCAGCAATAGACCCTTGGAGACAGGTCGGCCGGAGGACGATGTATTGAATCGCGACGGGATTTGTGTGTTCCATCGTCATTAACAGGCTCTGAACGTTACAATTAACTGTCAGTTTTGGGTCGGATTCGAAAATCTAGACTCACAGGAGTTCGACCATAAGGTGCCCGAGGCAGCAATAGACCCTTGGAAACAGGTCGGCCGGAGGACGATGTATTGAATCGCGACGCGATTTGTGTGTTCCATTGTCATTAAGAGGCTCTGAACGTTACAATTAACTGTCAGTTTTGCGTCGGATTCGAAAATCTAGACTCACAGGAGAACGACCATAAGGTGTCCGAGGCAGCACTAGCCGCTTGGAGACAAGTCGGCTGGAGGACGATGTATTGAATCGCGACGCGATTTGTGTGTTCCATCGTCATTAACAGGCTCTGAACGTTACAATTAACTGTCAATTTTACGTCGGATTCGAAAATCTAGACTCACAGGAGAACGACCATAAGGTGCCCGTGCAGCAATAGACCCTTGGAGACAGGTCGGCCGGAGGACGATGTATTGAATCGCGACGCAATTTGTGTGTTCCATCGTCATTAACAGGCCCTGAACCTTACAATTAACTGTCAGTTTTGCGTCGGATTCGAAAATCTAGACTCACAGGAGAACGACAATAAGGTGCCCGAGGCAGCACTAGACCCTTGGAGACAAGTCGGCTGGAGGACGATGTATTGAATCGCGACGCGATTTGTGTGTTCCATTGTCATTAAGAGGCTCTGAACCTTACGATTAACTGTCAGTTTTGCGTCGCATTCGAAAATTTATACTCACAGGAGAACGACCATAAGGTGCCCGAGGCAGCACTAGACCCTTGGAGACAAGTCGGCTGGAGGACGATGTATTGAATCGCGACGCGATTTGTGTGTTCCATCGTCATTAACACGCTCTGAACGCTACAATTAACTGTCAGGTTTGCGTCGGATTCGAAAATCTAGACTCACAGGAGATCGACCATATGGTGCCCGAGGCAGCAATAGACCCTTGGAGACAGGTCGGCCGGAGGACGATGTATTGAATCGCGACGGGATTTGTGTGTTCCATCGTCATTAACAGGCTCTGAACGTTACAATTAACTGTCAGTTTTGCGTCGGATTCGAAAATCTAGACTCACAGGAGATCAACCATAAGGTGCCCGAGGCAGCAATAGACCCTTGGATGCAGGTCGGCCGGAAGACGATGTATTTAATCGCGACGCAATTTGTGTGTTCCATTGTCATTAAGAGGCTCTGAACCTTACGATTAACTGTCAGTTTTGCGTCGCATTCGAAAATCTAGACTCACAGGAGATCAACCATAATGTGTCCGAGGCAGCACTAGACCCTTGGAGACAAGTCGGCTGGAGGACGATGTATTGAATCGCGACGCAGTTTGTGTGTTCCATCGTCATTAACAGGCTCTGATCGTTACAATTAACTGCGTCGGATTCGAAATTCTAGACTCACAGGATATCGACCATAAGGTGCCCGAGGCAGCAATAGACCCTTGGAGACAGTTCGGCCGGAGGACGATGTATTGAATCGCGACGCGATTTGTGTGTTCCATTGTCATTAAGAGGCTCTGAACCTTACAATTAACTGTCAGTTTTGCGTCGGATTCGAAAATCTAGACTCACAGGAGAACGACCATACGGTGTTCGAGGCAGCACTAGACCCTTGGAGACAAGTCGGCTGGAGGACGATGTATTGAATCGCGAAGCAATTTGTGTGTTCCATCGTCATTAACAGGCTCTGAACGTTACAATTAACTGTCAGTTTTGCGTCGGATTCGAAAATCTAGACTCACAGGAGAACGACCATAAGGTGCCCGAGGCAGCAATAGACCCTTGGAGACAGGTCGGCCGGAGGACGATGTATTGAATCGCAACGCAATTTGTGTGTTCCATTGTCATTAAGAGGCTCTGAACCTTACGATTAACTGTCAGTTTTGCGTTGCATTCGAAAATCTAGACTCACAGGAGAACGACCATAAGTTGTCCGAGGCAGCACTAGACCCTTGGAGACAAGTCGGCTGGAGGACGATGTATTGAATCGCGACGCGATTTGTGTGTTCCATCGTCATTAACACGCTCTGAACGTTACAATTAACTGTCAGGTTTGCGTCGGATTCGAAAATCTAGACTCACAGGAGATCGACCATAAGGTGCCCGAGGCAGCAATAGACCCTTCGAGACCGGTCGGCCGGAGGACGATGTATTGAATCGCGACGCAATTTGTGTGTTCCATCGTCATTAACAGGCTCTGAACGTTACAATTAACTGTCAGTTTTGCGTCGGATTCGAAAATCTAGTCTCACAGGAGATCAACCATAAGGTGCCCGAGGCAGCAATAGACCCTTGGAGGCAGGTCGGCCGGAGGACGATGTATTGAATCGCGACGCTATTTGTGTGTTCCATTGTCATTAAGAGGCTCTGAACCTTACAATTAACTGTCAGTTTTGCGTCGGATTCGAAAATCTAGACTCACAGGAGAACGAACATAAGGTGTCCGAGGCAGCACTAGACCCTTGGAGACAGATCGGCCGGAGGACGATGTATTGAATCGCGACGGGATTTGTGTGTTCCATCGTCATTAACAGGCTCTGAACGTTACAATTAACTGTCAGTTTTGCGTCGGATTCCAAAATCTAGACTCACAGGAGATCAACCATAAGGTGCCGAGGCAGCAATAGACCCTTGGAGGCAGGTCGGCCGGAGGACGATGTATTGAATCGCGACGCGATTTGTGTGTTCCATTGTCATTAAGAGGCTCTGAACATTACAATTAACTGTCAGTTTTGCGTCGGATTCGAAAATCTAGACTCACAGGAGAACGACCATGCGGTGTCTGAGGCAGCACTAGACCCTTGGAGACAAGTCGGCTGGAGGACGATGTATTGAATCGCGATGCAATTTGTGTGTTCCATCGTCATTAACAGGCTCTGAACGTTACAATTAACTGTCAGTTTTGCGTCGGATTCGAAAATCTAGACTCACAGGAGATCGACCACAAAGTGCCCGAGGCAGCAATAGACCCTTGGAGACAGGTCGGCCGGAGGACGATGTATTGATTCGCGACGGGATTTGTGTGTTCCATCGTCTTTAACAGGCTCTGAACGTTACAATTAACTGTCAGTTTTGCGTCGGATTGGAAAATCTAGACTCACAGGAGATCGACCGTAAGGTGCCCGAGGCAGCAATAGACCCTTGGAGACAGGTCGGCCGGAGGACGATGTATTGAATCGCGACGCGATTTGTGTGTTCCATTGTCATTAAGAGGCTCTGAACCTTACGATTAACTGTCAGTTTTGCGTCGCATTCGAAAATCTAGACTCACAGGAGATCAACCATAAAGTTTCCGAGGCAGCACTAGACCCTTGGAGACAAGTCGGCTGGAGGACGATGTATTGAATCGCGACGCAGTTTGTGTGTTCCATCGTCATTAACAGGCTCTGAACGTTACAATTAACTGCGTCGGATTCGAAATTCTAGACTCACAGGAGATCGACCATAAGGTGCCCGAGGCAGCAATAGACCCTTGGAGACAGTTCGGCCGGAGGACGATGTATTGAATCGCGACGCAATTTGTGTGTTCCATTGTCATTAAGAGGCTTTGAACCTTACAATTAACTGTCAGTTTTGCGTCGGATTCGAAAATCTAGACTCACAGGAGAATGACCATACGGTGTCCGAGGCAGCACTAGACCCTTGGAGACAAGTCGGCTGGAGGACGATGTATTGAATCGCGACGCAATTTGTGTGTTCCATCATCATTAACAGGCTCTGAACGTTACAATTAACTGTCAGTTTTGCGTCGGATTCGAAAATCTAGACTCACAGGAGATCGACCATAAGGTGCCCGAGGCAGCAATAGACCCTTGGAGACAGGTCGGCCGGAGGACGATGTATTGAATCGCGACGGGATTTGTGTGTTCCATCGTCATTAACAGGCTCTGAACCTTACAATTAACTGTCAGTTTTGCGTCGGATTCGAAAATCTAGACTCACAGGAGATCGACCATAAGGTGCCCGAGGCAGCAATAGACCCTTGGGGACAGGTCGGCCGGAGGACGATGTATTGAATCGCGACGCGATTTGTGTGTTCCATTGTCATTAAGAGGCTCTGAACGTTACAATTATCTGTCAGTTTTGCGTCGGATTCGAAAATCTAGACTCACAGGAGAACGACCATAAGGTGTCCGAGGCAGCACTAGACCCTTGGAGACAAGTCGGCTGGAGGACGATGTATTGAATCGCGACGCAATTTGTGTGTTCCATCGTCATTAACAGGCTCTGAACGTTACAATTAACTGTCAGTTTTGCGTCGGATTCGAAAATCTAGACTCACAGGAGATCAACCATAAGGTGCCCGAGGCAGCAATAGACCCTTGGAGGCAGGTCGGCCGGAGGACGATGTATTAAATCGCGACGCGATTTGTGTGTTCCATTGTCATTAAGAGGCTCTGAACCTTACAATTAACTGTCAGTTTTGCGTCGGATTCGAAAATCTAGACTCACAGGAGAACGACCATAAGGTGTCCGAGGCAGCACTAGACCCTTGGAGACAGATCGGCCGGAGGACGATGTATTGAATCGCGACGGGATTTGTGTGTTCCATCGTCATTAACAGGCTCTGAACGTTACAATTAACTGTCAGTTTTGCGTCGGATTCCAAAATCTAGACTCACAGGAGATCAACCATAAGGTGCCGAGGCAGCAATAGACCCTTGGAGGCAGGTCGGCCGGAGGACGATGTATTGAATCGCGACGCGATTTGTGTGTTCCATTGTCATTAAGAGGCTCTGAACATTACAATTAACTGTCAGTTTTGCGTCTGATTCGAAAATCTATACTCACAGGAGAACGACCATAAGGTGTCCGAGGCAGCACTAGACACTTGGAGACAAGTCGGCTGGAGGACGATGTATTGAATCGCGACGCAGTTTGTGTGTTCCATCGTCATTAACAGGCTCTGAACGTTACAATTAACTGCGTCGGATTCGAAATTCTAGACTCACAGGAGATCGACCATAAGGTGCCCGAGGCAGCAATAGACCCTTGGAGACAGTTCGGCCGGAGGACGATGTATTGAATCGCGACGCGATTTGTGTGTTCCATTGTCATTAAGAGGCTCTGAACCTTGCAATTAACTGTCAGTTTTGCGTCGGATTCGAAAATCTAGACTCACAGGAGAACGACCATACGGTGTCCGAGGCAGCACTAGACCCTTGGAGACAAGTCGGCTGGAGGACGATGTATTGAATCGCGACGCAATTTGTGTGTTCCATCGTCATTAACAGGCTCTGAACGTTACAATTAACTGTCAGTTTTGGGTCGGATTCGAAAAGCTAGACTCACAGGAGATCGACCATAAGGTGCCCGAGGCAGCAATAGACCCTTGGAGACAGGTCGGCCGGAGGACGATGTATTGAATCGCGACGGGATTTGTTTGTTCCATCGTCATTAACAGGCTCTGAACGTTACAATTAACTGTCAGTTTTGCGTCGGATTCGAAAATCTAGACTCACAGGAGATCGACCATAAGGTGCCCGAGGCAGCAATAGACCTTGGAGACAGGTCGGCCGGAGGACGATGTATTGAATCGCGACGCGATTTGTGTGTTCCATTGTCATTAAGAGGCTCTGAACGTTACAATTAACTGTCAGTTTTGCGTCGGATTCGAATATCTAGACTCACAGGAGAACGACCATAAGGTGTCCGAGGCAGCACTAGCCGCTTGGAGACAAGTCGGCTGGAGGACGATGTATTGAATCGCGACGCGATTTGTGTGTTCCATCGTCATTAACAGGCTCTGAACGTTACAATTAACTGTCAATTTTACGTCGGATTCGAAAATCTAGACTCACAGGAGAACGACCATAAGGTGCCCGAGGCAGCAATAGACCCTTGGAGACAGGTCGGCCGGAGGACGATGTATTGAATCGCGACGCAATTTGTGTGTTCCATCGTCATTAACAGGCCCTGAACCTTACAATTAACTGTCAGTTTTGCGTCGGAATCGAAAATCTAGACTCACAGGAGAACGACAATAAGGTGCCCGAGGCAGCACTAGACCCTTGGAGACAAGTCGGCTGGAGGACGATGTATTGAATCGCGACGCGATTTGTGTGTACCATCGTCATTAACACGCTCTGAACGTTACAATTAACTCTCAGGTTTGCGTCGGATTCGAAAATCTAGACTCACAGGAGATCGACCATAAGGTGCCCGAGGCAGCAATAGACCCTTGGAGACAAGTCGGCCGGAGGACGATGTATTGAATCGCGACGCGATTTGTGTGTTCCATTGTCATTAAGAGGCTCTGAGCCTTACAATTAACTGTCAGTTTTGCGTCGGATTCGAAAATCTAGACTCACAGGAGAATGACCATACGGTGTCCGAGGCAGCACTAGACCTTTGGAGACAAGTCGGCTGGAGGACGATGTATTGAATCGCGACGCTATTTGTGTGTTCCATTGTCATTTACAGGCTCTGAACGTTACAATTAACTGTAAGTTTTGCGTCGGATTCGAAAATCTAGACTCACAGGAGATCGACCTTAAGGTGCCCGAGGCAGCACTAGACCCTTGGAGACAGGTCGGCCGGAGGACGATGTATTGAATCGCGACGGGATTTGTGTGTTCCATCGTCTTTAACAGGCTCTGAACGTTACAATTAACTGTCAGTTTTGCGTCGGATTCGAAAATCTAGACTCACAGGAGATCGACCATAAGGTGCCCGAGGCAGCAATAGACCCTTGGAGACAGGTCGGCCGGAGGACGATGTATTGAATTGCGACGCGATTTGTGTGTTCCATTGTCATTAAGAGGCTCCGAACGTTACAATTAACTGTCAGTTTTGCGTCGGATTCGAAAATCTAGACTCACAGGAGAACGACCATAAGGTGTCCGAGGCAGCACTAGACCCATGGAGACAAGTCGGCTGGAGGACGATGTATTGAATCGCGACGCGATTTCTGTGTTCCATCGTCATTAACAGGCTCTAAACGTTACAATTAACTGTCAGGTTTGCGTCGGATTCGAAAATCTAGACTCACAGGAGATCGACCATAAGGTGCCCGAGGCAGCAATAGACCCTTGGAGACAGGTCGGCCGGAGGACGATGTATTGAAGCGCGACGCAATTTGTGTGTTCCATTGTCATTAAGAGGCTCTGAACCTTACAATTAACTGTCAGTTTTGCGTCGGATTCGAAAATCTAGACTCACAGGAGATCGACCATAAGGTGCCCGAGGCAGCACTAGACCCTTGGAGACAAGTCGGCTGGAGGACGATGTATTGAATCGCGACGCGATTTGTGTGTTCCATCGTCATTAACAGGCACTGAACGTTACAATTAACTGCGTCGGATTCGAAAATCTAGACTGACAGGAGATCGCCCATAAGGTGCCCGAGGCAGCAATAGACCCTTGGAGACAGGTCGGCCGGAGGACGATGTATTGAATCGCGATGCGATTTGTGTGTTCCACTGTCATTAAGAGGCTCTGAACGTTACAATTAACTGTCAGTTTTGCGTCGGATTCGAAAACCTAGACTCACAGGAGATCGACCATAAGGTGCCCGAGGCAGTAATAGACCCTTGGAGACAGGTCGGCCGGAGGACGATGTAAGGATTCGAGACGCGATTTGTGTGTTCCATCGTCATTAACAGGCTCTGAACCTTACAATTAACTGTCAGTTTAGCGTCGCATTCGAAATTCTAGACTCACAGGAGAACGACCATAAGTTGTCCGAGGCAGCACTAGACCCCTGGAGACAAGTCGGCTGAAGGACGACGTATTGAATCGCGACGCAATTTGTGTGTTCCATCGTCATTAACAGGCTCTGAACGTTACAATTAACTGTCAGTTTTGCGTCGGATTCGAAAATTCAGACTCACAGGAGATCGACCATAAGGTGCCCGAGTCAACACTAGACCCTTGGAGACAAGTCGGCTGGAGGACGATGTATTTAATCGCGACGCAAATTGTGTGTTCCATCGTCATTAACAGGCTCTGAATCTTACAATTAACTGTCAGTTTTGCGTCGGATTCAAAAGTCTAGACTCACACGAGAACGACCATAAGGTGCCCGAGGCAGCAATAGACCCTTGGAGACAGGTCGGCCGGAGGACGATGTATTGAATCGCGACGCAATTTGTGTGTTCCATCGTCATTAACAGGCTCTGAACGTTACAATTAACTGTCAGTTTTGCGTCGGATTCGAAAATCTAGACTCACAGGAGATCGACCATAAGGTGCCCGAGGCAGCAATAGACCCTTGGAGACAGTTCGGCCGGAGGACGATGTATTGAATCGCGACGCAATTTGTGTGTTCCATCGTCATTAACAGGCTCTGAACCTTACAATTAACTGTCAGTTTTGCGTCGGATTCGAAAATCTAGACTCACAGGAGATCGACCATAAGGTGCCCGAGGCAGCAATAGACCCTTGGAAACAGGTCGGCCGGAGGACGATGTATTGAATCGCGACGCGATTTGTGTGTTCCATCGTCATTAACAGGCTCTGAACGTTACAATTAACTGTCAGTTTTGCGTCGGATTCGAAAATCTAGACTCACAGGAGATCGACCATAAGGTGCCCGAGGCAGCAATAGACCCTTGGAGACAGGTCGGCCGGAGGACGATGTATTGAATCGCGACGGGATTTGTGTGTTCCATCGTCATTAACAGGCTCTGAACGTTACAATTAACTGCGTCGGATTCGAAATTCTAGACTCACAGGAGATCGACCATAAGGTGCCCGAGGCAGCAATAGACCCTTGGAGACAGTTCGGCCGGAGGACGATGTATTGAATCGCGACGCGATTTGTGTGTTCCATTGTCATTAAGAGGCTCTGAACCTTGCAATTAACTGTCAGTTTTGCGTCGGATTCGAAAATCTAGACTCACAGGAGAACGACCATAAGGTGTCCGAGGCAGCACTAGACACTTGGAGACAAGTCGGCTGGAGGACGATGTATTGAATCGCGACGCAATTTGTGTGTTCCATCGTCATTAACAGGCTCTGAACGTTACAATTAACTGTCAGTTTTGCGTCGGATTCGAAAATCTAGACTCACAGGAGATCGACCATAAGGTGCCCGAGGCAGCAATAGACCCTTGGAGACAGGTCGGCCGGAGGACGATGTATTGAATCGCGACGGGATTTGTGTGTTCCATCGTCATTAACAGGCTCTGAACGTTACAATTAACTGTCAGTTTTGCGTCGGATTCGAAAATCTAGACTCACAGGAGATCGACCATAAGGTGCCCGAGGCAGCAATAGACCCTTGGAGACAGGTCGGCCGGAGGACGATGTATTGAATCGCGACGCGATTTGTGTGTTCCATTGTCATTAAGAGGCTCTGAACGTTACAATTAACTGTCAGTTTTGCGTCGGATTCGAAAATCTAGACTCACAGGAGAACGACCATAAGGTGTCCGAGGCAGCACTAGCCGCTTGGAGACAAGTCGGCTGGAGGACGATGTATTGAATCGCGACGCGATTTGTGTGTTCCATCGTCATTAACAGGCTCTGAACGTTACAATTAAATGTCAGTTTTGCGTCGGATTCGAAAATCTAGACTCACAGGAGAACGACCATAAGGTGCCCGAGGCAGCAATAGACCCTTGGAGACAGGCCGGCCGGAGGACGATGTATTGAATCGCGACGCAATTTGTGTGTTCCATCATCATTAACAGGCTCTGAACCTTACAATTAACTGTCAGTTTTGCGTCGGATTCGAAAATCTAGACTCACAGGAGAACGACAATAAGGTGCCCGAGGCAGCACTAGACCCTTGGAGACAAGTCGGCTGGAGGACGATGTACTGAATAGCGACGCGATTTGTGTGTTCCATCGTCATTAACAGGCTCTGAACGTTACAATTAACTGTCAGTTTTGCGTCGGATTCGAAAATCTAGACTCACAGGAGATCGACCATAAGGTGTCCGAGGCAGCAATAGACCCTTGGAGACAGGTCGGCCGGAGGACGATGTATTGAATCGCGACGCAATTTGTGTGTTCCATCGTCATTAACAGGCTCTGAACCTTACAATTAACTGTCAGTTTTGCGTCGGATTCGAAAATCTAGACTCACAGGAGATCGACCATAAGGTGCCCGAGGCAGCAATAGACCCTTGGAGACAGGTCGGCCGGAGGACGATGTATTGAATTGCGACGCGATTTGTGTGTTCCATTGTCATTAAGAGGCTCCGAACGTTACAATTAACTGTCAGTTTTGCGTCGGATTCGAAAATCTAGACTCACAGGAGAACGACCATAAGGTGTCCGAGGCAGCACTAGACCCATGGAGACAAGTCGGCTGGAGGACGATGTATTGAATCGCGACGCGATTTCTGTGTTCCATCGTCATTAACAGGCTCTAAACGTTACAATTAACTGTCAGGTTTGCGTCGGATTCGAAAATCTAGACTCACAGGAGATCGACCATAAGGTGCCCGAGGCAGCAATAGACCCTTGGAGACAGGTCGGCCGGAGGACGATGTATTGAAGCGCGACGCAATTTGTGTGTTCCATTGTCATTAAGAGGCTCTGAACCTTACAATTAACTGTCAGTTTTGCGTCGGATTCGAAAATCTAGACTCACAGGAGATCGACCATAAGGTGCCCGAGGCAGCACTAGACCCTTGGAGACAAGTCGGCTGGAGGACGATGTATTGAATCGCGACGCGATTTGTGTGTTCCATCGTCATTAACAGGCACTGAACGTTACAATTAACTGCGTCGGATTCGAAAATCTAGACTGACAGGAGATCGCCCATAAGGTGCCCGAGGCAGCAATAGACCCTTGGAGACAGGTCGGCCGGAGGACGATTAATTGAATCGCGATGCGATTTGTGTGTTCCACTGTCATTAAGAGGCTCTGAACGTTACAATTAACTGTCAGTTTTGCGTCGGATTCGAAAACCTAGACTCACAGGAGATCGACCATAAGGTGCCCGAGGCAGTAATAGACCCTTGGAGACAGGTCGGCCGGAGGACGATGTAAGGATTCGAGACGCGATTTGTGTGTTCCATCGTCATTAACAGGCTCTGAACCTTACAATTAACTGTCAGTTTAGCGTCGCATTCGAAATTCTAGACTCACAGGAGAACGACCATAAGTTGTCCGAGGCAGCACTAGACCCCTGGAGACAAGTCGGCTGAAGGACGACGTATTGAATCGCGACGCAATTTGTGTGTTCCATCGTCATTAACAGGCTCTGAACGTTACAATTAACTGTCAGTTTTGCGTCGGATTAGAAAATTCAGACTCACAGGAGATCGACCATAAGGTGCCCGAGTCAACACTAGACCCTTGGAGACAAGTCGGCTGGAGGACGATGTATTTAATCGCGACGCAAATTGTCTGTTCCATCGTCATTAACAGGCTCTGAATCTTACAATTAACTGTCAGTTTTGCGTCGGATTCAAAAGTCTAGACTCACACGAGAACGACCATAAGGTGCCCGAGGCAGCAATAGACCCTTGGAGACCGGTCGGCCGGAGGACGATGTATTGAATCGCGACGCAATTTGTGTGTTCCATCGTCATTAACAGGCTCTGAACGTTACAATTAACTGTCAGTTTTGCGTCGGATTCGAAAATCTAGACTCACAGGAGATCGACCATAAGGTGCCCGAGGCAGCAATAGACCCTTGGAGACAGTTCGGCCGGAGGACGATGTATTGAATCGCGACGCAATTTGTGTGTTCCATCGTCATTAACAGGCTCTGAACCTTACAATTAACTGTCAGTTTTGCGTCGGATTCGAAAATCTAGACTCACAGGAGATCGACCATAAGGTGCCCGAGGCAGCAATAGACCCTTGGAAACAGGTCGGCCGGAGGACGATGTATTGAATCGCGACGCGATTTGTGTGTTCCATCGTCATTAACAGGCTCTGAACGTTACAATTAACTGTCAGTTTTGCGTCGGATTCGAAAATGTAGACTCACAGGAGATCGACCATAAGGTGCCCGAGGCAGCAATAGACCCTTGGAGACAGGTCGGCCGGAGGACGATGTATTGAATCGCGACGGGATTTGTGTGTTCCATCGTCATTAACAGGCTCTGAACGTTACAATTAACTGCGTCGGATTCGAAATTCTAGACTCACAGGAGATCGACCATAAGGTGCCCGAGGCAGCAATAGACCCTTGGAGACAGTTCGGCCGGAGGACGATGTATTGAATCGCGACGCGATTTGTGTGTTCCATTGTCATTAAGAGGCTCTGAACCTTGCAATTAACTGTCAGTTTTGCGTCGGATTCGAAAATCTAGACTCACAGGAGAACGACCATAAGGTGTCCGAGGCAGCACTAGACACTTGGAGACAAGTCGGCTGGAGGACGATGTATTGAATCGCGACGCAATTTGTGTGTTCCATCGTCATTAACAGGCTCTGAACGTTACAATTAACTGTCAGTTTTGCGTCGGATTCGAAAATCTAGACTCACAGGAGATCGACCATAAGGTGCCCGAGGCAGTAATAGACCCTTGGAGACAGGTCGGCCGGAGGACGATGTATTGAATCGCGACGGGATTTGTGTGTTCCATCGTCATTAACAGGCTCTGAACGTTACAATTAACTGTCAGTTTTGCGTCGGATTCGAAAATCTAGACTCACAGGAGATCGACCATAAGGTGCCCGAGGCAGCAATAGACCCTTGGAGACAGGTCGGCCGGAGGACGATGTATTGAATCGCGACGCGATTTGTGTGTTCCATTGTCATTAAGAGGCTCTGAACGTTACAATTAACTGTCAGTTTTGCGTCGGATTCGAAAATCTAGACTCACAGGAGAACGACCATAAGGTGTCCGAGGCAGCACTAGCCGCTTGGAGACAAGTCGGCTGGAGGACGATGTATTGAATCGCGACGCGATTTGTGTGTTCCATCGTCATTAACAGGCTCTGAACGTTACAATTAAATGTCAGTTTTGCGTCGGATTCGAAAATCTAGACTCACAGGAGAACGACCATAAGGTGCCCGAGGCAGCAATAGACCCTTGGAGACAGGCCGGCCGGAGGACGATGTATTGAATCGCGACGCAATTTGTGTGTTCCATCGTCATTAACAGGCTCTGTACCTTACAATTAACTGTCAGTTTTGCGTCGGATTCGAAAATCTAGACTCACAGGAGAACGACAATAAGGTGCCCGAGGCAGCACTAGACCCTTGGAGACAAGTCGGCTGGAGGACGATGTACTGAATCGCGACGCGATTTGTGTGTTCCATCGTCATTAACAGGCTCTGAACGTTACAATTAACTGTCAGTTTTGCGTCGGATTCGAAAATCTAGACTCACAGGAGATCGACCATAAGGTGTCCGAGGCAGCAATAGACCCTTGGAGACAGGTCGGCCGGAGGACGATGTATTGAATCGCGACGCAATTTGTGTGTTCCATCGTCATTAACAGGCTCTGAACCTTACAATTAACTGTCAGTTTTGCGTCGGATTCGAAAATCTAGACTCACAGGAGATCGACCATAAGGTGCCCGAGGCAGCAATAGACCCTTGGAGGCAGGTCAGCCGGAGGACGATGTATTGAATCGCGACGCGATTTGTGTGTTCCATTGTCATTAAGAGGCTCTGAACCTTACGATTAACTGTCAGTTTTGCGTCGCATTCGAAAATCTAGACTCACAGGAGAACGACCATAAGGTGTCCGAGGCAGCACTAGACCCTTGGAGACAAGTCGACTGGAGGACGATGTATTGAATCGCGACGCGATTTGTGTGTACCATCGTCATTAACACGCTCTGAACGTTACAATTAACTCTCAGGTTTGCGTCGGATTCGAATATCTAGACTCACAGGAGAGCGACCATAAGGTGCCCGAGGCGGCAATAGACCCTTGGAGACAAGTCGGCCGGCGGACGATGTATTGAATCGCGACGCGATTTGTGTGTTCCATTGTCATTAAGAGGCTCTGAGCCTTACAATTAACTGTCAGTTTTGCGTCGGATTCGAAAATCTAGACTCACAGGAGAATGACCATACGGTGTCCGAGGCAGCACTAGACCTTTGGAGACAAGTCGGCTGGAGGACGATGTATTGAATCGCGACGCAATTTGTGTGTTCCATCGTCATTAACAGGCTCTGAACGTTACAATTAACTGTCAGTTTTGGGTCGGATTCGAAAATCTAGACTCACAGGAGATCGACCATAAGGTGCCCGAGGCAGCAATAGACCCTTGGAGACAGGTCGGCCGGAGGACGATGTATTGAATTGCGACGCGATTTGTGTGTTCCATTGTCATTAAGAGGCTCTGAACGTTACAATTAACTGTCAGTTTTGCGTCGGATTCGAAAATCTAGACTCACAGGAGAACGACCATAAGGTGTCCGAGGCAGCACTAGACCCATGGAGACAAGTCGGCTGGAGGACGATGTATTGAATCGCGACGCGATTTCTGTGTTCCATCGTCATTAACAGGCTCTAAACGTTACAATTAACTGTCAGGTTTGCGTCGGATTCGAAAATCTAGACTCACAGGAGATCGACCATAAGGTGCCCGAGGCAGCACTAGACCCTTGGAGACAGGTCGGCCGGAGGACGATGTATTGAAGCGCGACGCAATTTGTGTGTTCCATTGTCATTAAGAGGCTCTGAACCTTACAATTAACTGTCAGTTTTGCGTCGGATTCGAAAATCTAGACTCACAGGAGATCGACCATAAGGTGCCCGAGGCAGCACTAGACCCTTGGAGACAAGTCGGCTGGAGGACGATGTATTGAATCGCGACGCGATTTGTGTGTTCCATCGTCATTAACAGGCACTGAACGTTACAATTAACTGCGTCGGATTCGAAAATCTAGACTGAAAGGAGATCGCCCATAAGGTGCCCGAGGCAGCAATAGACCCTTGGAGACAGGTCGGCCGGAGGACGATGTATTGAATCGCGACGCGATTTGTGTGTTCCACTGTCATTAAGAGGCTCTGAACGTTACAATTAACTGTCAGTTTTGCGTCGGATTCGAAAACCTAGACTCACAGGAGATCGACCATAAGGTGCCCGAGGCAGTAATAGACCCTTGGAGACAGGTCGGCCGGAGGACGATGTAATGATTCGAGACGCGATTTGTGTGTTCCATCGTCATTAACAGGCTCTGAACCTTACAATTAACTGTCAGTTTAGCGTCGCATTCGAAATTCTAGACTCACAGGAGAACGAACATAAGTTGTCCGAGGCAGCACTAGACCCTTGGAGACAAGTCGGCTGAAGGACGACGTATTGAATCGCGACGCAATTTGTGTGTTCCATCGTCATTAACAGGCTCTGAACGTTACAATTAACTGTCAGTTTTGCGTCGGATTCGAAAATCTAGACTCACAGGAGATCGACCATAAGGTGCCCGAGTCAGCACTAGACCCTTGGAGACAAGTCGGCTGGAGGACGATGTATTTAATCGCGACGCAAATTGTGTGTTCCATCGTCATTAACAGGCTCTGAATCTTACAATTAACTGTCAGTTTTGCGTCGGATTCAAAAGTCTAGACTCACACGAGAACGACCATAAGGTGCCCGAGGCAGCAATAGACCCTTGGAGACAGGTCGGCCGGAGGACGATGTATTGAATCGCGACGCAATTTGTGTGTTCCATCGTCATTAACAGGCTCTGAACGTTACAATTAACTGTCAGTTTTGCGTCGGATTCGAAAATCTAGACTCACAGGAGATCGACCATAAGGTGCCCGAGGCAGCAATAGACCCTTGGAGACAGTTCGGCCGGAGGACTATGTATTGAATCGCGACGCAATTTGTGTGTTCCATCGTCATTAACAGGCTCTGAACCTTACAATTAACTGTCAGTTTTGCGTCGGATTCGAAAATCTAGACTCACAGGAGATCGACCATAAGGTGCCCGAGGCAGCAATAGACCCTTGGAAACAGGTCGGCCGGAGGACGATGTATTGAATCGCGACGCGATTTGTGTGTTCCATCGTCATTAACAGGCTCTGAACGTTACAATTAACTGTCAGTTTTGCGTCGGATTCGAAAATCTAGACTCACAGGAGATCGACCATAAGGTGCCCGAGGCAGCAATAGACCCTTGGAGACAGGTCGGCCTGAGGACGATGTATCGAATCGCGACGGGATTTGTGTGTTCCATCGTCATTAACAGGCTCTGAACGTTACAATTAACTGTCAGTTTTGCGTCGGATTCGAAAATCTAGACTCACAGGAGATAGACCATAAGGTGCCCGAGGCAGCAATAGACCCTTGGAGACAGGTCGGCCGGAGGACGATGTATTGAATCGCGACGCGATTTGTGTGTTCCATTGTCATTAAGAGGCTCAGAACGTTACAATTAACTGTCAGTTTTGCGTCGGATTCGAAAATCTAGACTCACAGGAGAACGACCATAAGGTGTCCGAGGCAGCACTAGACACTTGGAGACAAGTCGGCTGGAGGACGATGTATTGAATCGCGACGCAGTTTGTGTGTTCCATCGTCATTAACAGGCTCTGAACGTTACAATTAACTGCGTCGGATTCGAAATTCTAGACTCACAGGAGATCGACCATAAGGTGCCCGAGGCAGCAATAGACCCTTGGAGACAGTTCGGCCGGAGGACGCTGTATTGAATCGCGACGCGATTTGTGTGTTCCATTGTCATTAAGAGGCTCTGAACCTTACGATTAACTGTCAGTTTTGCGTCGCATTCGAAAATCTAGACTCACAGGAGAACGACCATAAGGTGTCCGAGGCAGCACTAGACCCTTGGAGACAAGTCGACTGGAGGACGATGTATTGAATCGCGACGCGATTTGTGTGTACCATCGTCATTAACACGCTCTGAACGTTACAATTAACTCTCAGGTTTGCGTCGGATTCGAATATCTAGACTCACAGGAGAGCGACCATAAGGTGCCCGAGGCGGCAATAGACCCTTGGAGACAAGTCGGCCGGCGGACGATGTATTGAATCGCGACGCGATTTGTGTGTTCCATTGTCATTAAGAGGCTCTGAGCCTTACAATTAACTGTCAGTTTTGCGTCGGATTCGAAAATCTAGACTCACAGGAGAATGACCATACGGTGTCCGAGGCAGCACTAGACCTTTGGAGACAAGTCGGCTGGAGGACGATGTATTGAATCGCGACGCAATTTGTGTGTTCCATCGTCATTAACAGGCTCTGAACGTTACAATTAACTGTCAGTTTTGGGTCGGATTCGAAAATCTAGACTCACAGGAGATCGACCATAAGGTGCCCGAGGCAGCAATAGACCCTTGGAGACAGGTCGGCCGGAGGACGATGTATTGAATTGCGACGCGATTTGTGTGTTCCATTGTCATTAAGAGGCTCTGAACGTTACAATTAACTGTCAGTTTTGCGTCGGATTCGAAAATCTAGACTCACAGGAGAACGACCATAAGGTGTCCGAGGCAGCACTAGACCCATGGAGACAAGTCGGCTGGAGGACGATGTATTGAATCGCGACGCGATTTCTGTGTTCCATCGTCATTAACAGGCTCTAAACGTTACAATTAACTGTCAGGTTTGCGTCGGATTCGAAAATCTAGACTCACAGGAGATCGACCATAAGGTGCCCGAGGCAGCACTAGACCCTTGGAGACAGGTCGGCCGGAGGACGATGTATTGAAGCGCGACGCAATTTGTGTGTTCCATTGTCATTAAGAGGCTCTGAACCTTACAATTAACTGTCAGTTTTGCGTCGGATTCGAAAATCTAGACTCACAGGAGATCGACCATAAGGTGCCCGAGGCAGCACTAGACCCTTGGAGACAAGTCGGCTGGAGGACGATGTATTGAATCGCGACGCGATTTGTGTGTTCCATCGTCATTAACAGGCACTGAACGTTACAATTAACTGCGTCGGATTCGAAAATCTAGACTGACAGGAGATCGCCCATAAGGTGCCCGAGGCAGCAATAGACCCTTGGAGACAGGTCGGCCGGAGGACGATGTATTGAATCGCGACGCGATTTGTGTGTTCCACTGTCATTAAGAGGCTCTGAACGTTACAATTAACTGTCAGTTTTGCGTCGGATTCGAAAACCTAGACTCACAGGAGATCGACCATAAGGTGCCCGAGGCAGTAATAGACCCTTGGAGACAGGTCGGCCGGAGGACGATGTAATGATTCGAGACGCGATTTGTGTGTTCCATCGTCATTAACAGGCTCTGAACCTTACAATTAACTGTCAGTTTAGCGTCGCATTCGAAATTCTAGACTCACAGGAGAACGAACATAAGTTGTCCGAGGCAGCACTAGACCCTTGGAGACAAGTCGGCTGAAGGACGACGTATTGAATCGCGACGCAATTTGTGTGTTCCATCGTCATTAACAGGCTCTGAACGTTACAATTAACTGTCAGTTTTGCGTCGGATTCGAAAATCTAGACTCACAGGAGATCGACCATAAGGTGCCCGAGTCAGCACTAGACCCTTGGAGACAAGTCGGCTGGAGGACGATGTATTTAATCGCGACGCAAATTGTGTGTTCCATCGTCATTAACAGGCTCTGAATCTTACAATTAACTGTCAGTTTTGCGTCGGATTCAAAAGTCTAGACTCACACGAGAACGACCATAAGGTGCCCGAGGCAGCAATAGACCCTTGGAGACAGGTCGGCCGGAGGACGATGTATTGAATCGCGACGCAATTTGTGTGTTCCATCGTCATTAACAGGCTCTGAACGTTACAATTAACTGTCAGTTTTGCGTCGGATTCGAAAATCTAGACTCACAGGAGATCGACCATAAGGTGCCCGAGGCAGCAATAGACCCTTGGAGACAGTTCGGCCGGAGGACTATGTATTGAATCGCGACGCAATTTGTGTGTTCCATCGTCATTAACAGGCTCTGAACCTTACAATTAACTGTCAGTTTTGCGTCGGATTCGAAAATCTAGACTCACAGGAGATCGACCATAAGGTGCCCGAGGCAGCAATAGACCCTTGGAAACAGGTCGGCCGGAGGACGATGTATTGAATCGCGACGCGATTTGTGTGTTCCATCGTCATTAACAGGCTCTGAACGTTACAATTAACTGTCAGTTTTGCGTCGGATTCGAAAATCTAGACTCACAGGAGATCGACCATAAGGTGCCCGAGGCAGCAATAGACCCTTGGAGACAGGTCGGCCTGAGGACGATGTATCGAATCGCGACGGGATTTGTGTGTTCCATCGTCATTAACAGGCTCTGAACGTTACAATTAACTGTCAGTTTTGCGTCGGATTCGAAAATCTAGACTCACAGGAGATAGACCATAAGGTGCCCGAGGCAGCAATAGACCCTTGGAGACAGGTCGGCCGGAGGACGATGTATTGAATCGCGACGCGATTTGTGTGTTCCATTGTCATTAAGAGGCTCAGAACGTTACAATTAACTGTCAGTTTTGCGTCGGATTCGAAAATCTAGACTCACAGGAGAACGACCATAAGGTGTCCGAGGCAGCACTAGACACTTGGAGACAAGTCGGCTGGAGGACGATGTATTGAATCGCGACGCAGTTTGTGTGTTCCATCGTCATTAACAGGCTCTGAACGTTACAATTAACTGCGTCGGATTCGAAATTCTAGACTCACAGGAGATCGACCATAAGGTGCCCGAGGCAGCAATAGACCCTTGGAGACAGTTCGGCCGGAGGACGATGTATTGAATCGCGACGCGATTTGTGTGTTCCATTGTCATTAAGAGGCTCTGAACCTTGCAATTAACTGTCAGTTTTGCGTCGGATTCGAAAATCTAGACTCACAGGAGAACGACCATACGGTGTCCGAGGCAGCACTAGACCCTTGGAGACAAGTCGGCTGGAGGACGATGTATTGAATCGCGACGCAATTTGTGTGTTCCATCGTCATTAACAGGCTCTGAACGTTACAATTAACTGTCAGTTTTGCGTCGGATTCGAAAATCTAGACTCACAGGAGATCGACCATAAGGTGCCCGAGGCAGCAATAGACCCTTGGAGACAGGTCGGCCGGAGGACGATGTATTGAATCGCGACGGGATTTGTGTGTTCCATCGTCATTAACAGGCTCTGAACGTTACAATTAACTGTCAGTTTTGCGTCGGATTCGAAAATCTAGACTCACAGGAGATCGACCATAAGGTGCCCGAGGCAGCAATAGACCCTTGGAGACAGGTCGGCCGGAGGACGATGTATTGAATCGCGACGCGATTTGTGTGTTCCATTGTCATTAAGAGGCTCTGAACGTTACAATTAACTGTCAGTTTTGCGTCGGATTCGAAAATCTAAACTCACAGGAGAACGACCATAAGGTGTCCGAGGCAGCACTAGCCGCTTGGAGACAAGTCGGCTGGAGGACGATGTATTGAATCGCGACGCGATTTGTGTGTTCCATCGTCATTAACAGGCTCTGAACGTTACAATTAACTGTCAGTTTTGCGTCGGATTCAAAAATCTAGACTCACAGGAGAACGACCATAAGGTGCCCGAGGCAGCAATAGACCCTTGGAGACAGGTCGGCCGGAGGACGATGTATTGAATCGCGACGCAATTTGTGTGTTCCATCGTCATTAACAGGCTCTGAACCTTACAATTAACTGTCAGTTTTGCGTCGGATTCGAAAATCTAGACTCACAGGAGAACGACAATAAGGTGCCCGAGGCAGCACTAGACCCTTGGAGACAAGTCGGCTGGAGGACGATGTACTGAATCGCGACGCGATTTGTGTGTGTCCATCGTCATTAACAGGCTCTGAACGTTACAATTAACTGTCAGTTTTGCGTCGGATTCGAAAATCTAGACTCACAGGAGATCGACCATAAGGTGTCCGAGGCAGCAATAGACCCTTGGAGACAGGTCGGCCGGAGGACGATGTATTGAATCGCGACGCAATTTGTGTGTTCCATCGTCATTAACAGGCTCTGAACCTTACAATTAACTGTCAGTTTTGCGTCGGATACGAAAATCTAGACTCACAGGAGATCGACCATAAGGTGCCCGAGGCAGCAATAGACCCTTGGAGGCAGGTCGGCCGGAGGACGATGTATTGAATCGCGACGCGATTTGTGTGTTCCATTGTCATTAAGAGGCTCTGAACCTAACGATTAACTGTCAGTTTTGCGTCGCATTCGAAAATCTAGACTCACAGGAGAACGACCATAAGGTGTCCGAGGCAGCACTAGACCCTTGGAGACAAGTCGGCTGGAGGACGATGTATTGAATCGCGACGCGATTTGTGTGTACCATCGTCATTAACACGCTCTGAACGTTACAATTAACTCTCAGGTTTGCGTCGGATTCGAAAATCTAGACTCACAGGAGATCGACCATAAGGTGCCCGAGGCAGCAATAGACCCTTGGAGACAAGTCGGCCGGCGGACGATGTATTGAATCGCGACGCGATTTGTGTGTTCCATTGTCATTAAGAGGCTCTGAGCCTTACAATTAACTGTCAGTTTTGCGTCGGATTCGAAAATCTAGACTCACAGGAGAATGACCATACGGTGTCCGAGGCAGCACTAGACCTTTGGAGACAAGTCGGCTGGAGGACGATGTATTGAATCGCGACGCAATTTGTGTGTTCCATCGTCATTAACAGGCTCTGAACGTTACAATTAACTGTCAGTTTTGCGTCGGATTCGAAAATCTAGACTCACAGGAGAACGACCATAAGGTGCCCGAGGCAGCACTAGATCCTTGGAGACAAGTCGGCTGGAGGACGATGTACTGATTCGCGACGCGATTTGTGTGTTCCATCGTCATTAACAGGCTCTGAACGTTACAATTAACTGTCAGTTTTGCGTCGGATTCGAAAATCTAGACTCACAGGAGATCGACCATAAGGTGCCCGAGGCAGCAATAGACCCTTGGAGACAGGTCGGCCGGAGGACGATGTATTGAATCGCGACGCAATTTGTGTGTTCCATTGTCATAAAGAGGCTTTGTACCTTACAATTAACTGTCAGTTTTGCGTCGGATTCGAAAATCTAGACTCACAGGAGAACGACCATAAGGTGTCCGAGGCAGCACTAGACCCATGGAGACAAGTCGGCTGGAGGACGATGTATTGAATCGCGACGCGATTTCTGTGTTCCTTCGTCATTAACAGGCTCTAAACGTTACAATTAACGGTCAGGTTTGCGTCGGATTCGAAAATCTAGACTCACAGGAGATCGACCATAAGGTGCCCGAGGCAGCAATAGACCCTTGGAGACAGGTCGGCCGGAGGACGATGTATTGAATCGCGACGCAATTTGTGTGTTCCATTGTCATTAAGAGGCTCTGAACCTTACAATTAACTGTCAGTTTTGCGTCGGATTCGAAAATCTAGACTCACAGGAGATCGACCATAAGGTGCCCGAGGCAGCACTAGACCCTTGGAGACAAGTCGGCTGGAGGACGATGTATTGAATCGCGACGCGATTTGTGTGTACCATCGTCATTAACACGCTCTGAACGTTACAATTAACTCTCAGGTTTGCGTCGGATTCGAAAATCTAGACTCACAGGAGATCGACCATAAGGTGCCCGAGGCAGCAATAGACCCTTGCAGACAAGTCGGCCGGCGGACGATGTATTGAATCGCGACGCGATTTGTGTGTTCCATTGTCATTAAGAGGCTCTGAGCCTTACAATTAACTGTCAGTTTTGCGTCGGATTCGAAAATCTAGACTCACAGGAGAATGACCATACGGTGTCCGAGGCAGCAATAGACCTTTGGAGACAAGTCGGCTGGAGGACGATGTATTGAATCGCGACGCAATTTGTGTGTTCCATCGTCATTAACAGGCTCTGAACGTTACAATTAACTGTCAGTTTTGCGTCGGATTCGAAAATCTAGACTCACAGGAGATCGACCATAAGGTGCCCGAGGCAGCAATACACCCTTGGAGAAAGGTCGGCCGGAGGACGACGTATTGAATCGCGACGCGATTTGTGTGTTCCATTGTCATTAGAAGGCTCTGAACCTTACAATTAACTGTAAGTTTTGCGTCGGATTCGAAAATCTAGACTCACAGGAGATCGACCATAAGGTGCCCGAGGCAGCACTAGACCCTTGGAGACAGGTCGGCCGGAGGACGATGTATTGAATCGCGACGGGATTTGTGTGTTCCATCGTCTTTAACAGGCTCTGAACGTTACAATTAACTGTCAGTTTTGCGTCGGATTCGAAAATCTAGACTCACAGGAGAACGACCATAAGGTGTCCGAGGCAGCACTAGACCCATGGAGACAAGTCGGCTGGAGGACGATGTATTGAATCGCGACGCGATTTCTGTGTTCCATCGTCATTAACAGGCTCTAAACGTTACAATTAACTGTCAGGTTTGCGTCGGATTCGAAAATCTAGACTCACAGGAGATCGACCATAAGGTGCCCGAGGCAGCAATAGACCCTTGGAGACAGGTCGGCCGGAGGACGATGTATTGAATCGCGACGCAATTTGTGTGTTCCATTGTCATTAAGAGGCTCTGAACCTTACAATTAACTGTCAGTTTTGCGTCGGATTCGAAAATCTAGACTCACAGGAGAACGACCATAAGGTGCCCGAGGCAGCACTAGACCCTTGGAGACAAGTCGGCTGGAGGACGATGTATTGAATCGCGACGCGATTTGTGTGTTCCATCGTCATTAACAGGCTCTGAACCTTACAATTAACTGTCAGTTTTGCGTCGGATTCGAAAATCTAGACTCACAGGAGATCGACCATAAGGTGCCCGAGGCAGCAATAGACCCTTGGAGACAGGTCGGCCGGGGGACGATGTATTGAATCGCGACGCGATTTGTGTGTTCCATCGTCATTAACAGGCTCTGAACGTTACAATTAACTGTCAGTTTTGCGTCGGATTCGAAAATCTAGACTCACAGGAGAACGACCATAAGGTGCCCGAGGCAGCAATAGACCCTTGGAGACAGGTCGGCCGGAGGACGATGTATTGAATCGCGACGCGATTTGTGTGTTCCATCGTCATTAACAGGCTCTGAACGTTACAATTAACTGTCAGTTTTGCGTCGGATTCGAAAATCTAGACTCACAGGAGAACGACCATAAAGTGCCCGAGGCAGCAAAAGACCCTTGGAGACAGGTCGGCCGGAGGACGATGTATTGAATCGCGACGCAATTTGTGTGTTCCATCGTCATTTACAGGCTCTGAACCTTACAATTAACTGTCAGTTTTGCGTCAGATGCGAAAATCTAGACTCACAGGAGATCGACCATAAGGTGCCCGAGGCAGCAATAGACCCTTGGAGGCAGGTCGGCCGGAGGACGATGTATTGAATCGCGACGCGATTTGTGTGTTCCATTGTCATTAAGAGGCTCTGAACCTTACAATTAACTGTCAGTTTTGCGTCGGATCCGAAAATCTAGACTCACAGGAGATCGACCATAAGGTGCCCGAGGCAGCAATTGACCCTTGGAGACAGGTCGGCCGGAGGACGATGTATTGAATCGCGACGCGATTTGTGTGTTCCATTGTCATTAAGAGGCTCTGAACCTTCCAAATAACTGTCAGTTTTGCGTCGGATTCGAAAATCTAGACTCACAGGAGATCGACCATAAGGTGCCCGAGGCAGCAATAGACCCTTGGAGACAGGTCGGCCGGAGGACGATGTATTGAATCGCGACGCGATTTGTGTGTTCCATTGTCATTAAGAGGCTCTGAACCTTGCAATTAACTGTAAGTTTTACGTCGGATTCGAAAATCTAGACTCACAGAAGAACGACCATAAGGTGCCCGAGGCAGCACTAGACCCTTGGAGACAAGTCGGCCGGAGGACGATGTATTGAATCGCGACGCAAATTGTGTGTTCCATCGTCATTAACAGGCTCTGAACCTTACAATTAACTGTCAGTTTTGCGTCGGATTCAAAAGTCTAGACTCACACGAGAACGACCATAAGGTGCCCGAGGCAGCAATAGACCCTTGGAGACAGGTCGGCCGGAGGACGATGTATTGAATCGCGACGCAATTTGTGTGTTCCATTGTCATTAAGAGGCTCTGAACCTTACAATTAACTGTAAGTTTTGCGTCGGATTCGAAAATCTAGACTCACAGAAGAACGACCAAAAGGTGCCCGAGGCAGCACTAGACCCTTGGAGACAAGTCGGCTGGAGGACGATGTATTGAATCGCGACGGGATTTGTGTGTTCCATCGTCATTAACAGGCTCTGAACCTTACAATTAACTGTCAGTTTTGCGTCGGATTCAAAAGTCTAGACTCACACGAGAACGACCATAAGGTGCCCGAGGCAGCAATAGACCCTTGGAGACAGGTCGGCCGGAGGACGATGTATTGAATCGCGACGCAAATTGTGTGTTCCATCGTCATTAACAGGCTCTGAACCTTACAATTAACTGTCAGTTTTGCGTCGGATTCAAAAGTCTAGACTCACACGAGAACGACCATAAGGTGCCCGAGGCAGCAATAGACCCTTGGAGACAGGTCGGCCGGAGGACGATGTATTGAATCGCGACGCAATTTGTGTGTTCCATCGTCATTAACAGGCTCTGAACGTTACAATTAACTGTCAGTTTTGCGTCGGATTCGAAAATCTAGACTCACAGGAGATCGACCATAAGGTGCCCGAGGCAGCAATAGACCCTTGGAGACAGTTCGGCCGGAGGACGATGTATTGAATCGCGACGCAATTTGTGTGTTCCATCGTCATTAACAGGCTCTGAACCTTACAATTAACTGTCAGTTTTGCGTCGATTTCGAAAATCTAGACTCACAGGAGATCGACCATAAGGTGCCCGAGGCAGCAATAGACCCTTGGAGACAGGTCGGCCGGAGGACGATGTATTGAATCGCGACGCGATTTGTGTGTTCCATCGTCATTAACAGGCTCTGAACGTTACAATTAACTGTCAGTTTTGCGTCGGATTCGAAAATCTAGACTCACAGGAGATCGACCATAAGGTGCCCGAGGCAGCAATAGACCCTTGGAGACAGGTCGGCCGGAGGACGATGTATTGAATCGCGACGGGATTTGTGTGTTCCATCGTCATTAACAGGCTCTGAACGTTACAATTAACTGTCAGTTTTGCGTCGGATTCGAAAATCTAGACTCACAGGAGATCGACCAAAAGGTGCCCGAGGCAGCAATAGACCCTTGGAGACAGGTCGGCCGGAGGACGATGTATTGAATCGCGACGCGATTTGTGTGTTCCATCGTCATTAACAGGCTCTGAACGTTACAATTAACTGTCAGTTTTGCGTCGGATTCGAAAATCTAGACTCACAGGAGATCGACCATAAGGTGCCCGAGGCAGCAATAGACCCTTGGAGACAAGTCGGCCGGAGGACGATGTATTGAATCGCGACGCAATTTGTGTGTACCATCGTCATTAACACGCTCTGAACGTTACAATTAACTCTCAGGTTTGCGTCGGATTCGAAAATCTAGACTCACAGGAGATCGACCATAAGGTGCCCGAGGCAGCAATAGACCCTTGGAGACAAGTCGGCCGGCGGACGATGTATTGAATCGCGACGCGATTTGTGTGTTCCATTGTCATTAAGAGGCTCTGAGCCTTACAATTAACTGTCAGTTTTGCGTCGGATTCGAAAATCTAGACTCACAGGAGAATGACCATACGGTGTCCGAGGCAGCACTAGACCTTTGGAGACAAGTCGGCTGGAGGACGATGTATTGAATCGCGACGCAATTTGTGTGTTCCATCGTCATTAACAGGCTCTGAACGTTACAATTAACTGTCAGTTTTGCGTCGGATTCGAAAATCTAGACTCACAGGAGAACGACCATAAGGTGCCCGAGGCAGCACTAGATCCTTGGAGACAAGTCGGCTGGAGGACGATGTACTGATTCGCGACGCGATTTGTGTGTTCCATCGTCATTAACAGGCTCTGAACGTTACAATTAACTGTCAGTTTTGCGTCGGATTCGAAAATCTAGACTCACAGGAGATCGACCATAAGGTGCCCGAGGCAGCAATAGACCCTTGGAGACAGGTCGGCCGGAGGACGATGTATTGAATCGCGACGCAATTTGTGTGTTCCATTGTCATAAAGAGGCTTTGTACCTTACAATTAACTGTCAGTTTTGCGTCGGATTCGAAAATCTAGACTCACAGGAGAACGACCATAAGGTGTCCGAGGCAGCACTAGACCCATGGAGACAAGTCGGCTGGAGGACGATGTATTGAATCGCGACGCGATTTCTGTGTTCCTTCGTCATTAACAGGCTCTAAACGTTACAATTAACGGTCAGGTTTGCGTCGGATTCGAAAATCTAGACTCACAGGAGATCGACCATAAGGTGCCCGAGGCAGCAATAGACCCTTGGAGACAGGTCGGCCGGAGGACGATGTATTGAATCGCGACGCAATTTGTGTGTTCCATTGTCATTAAGAGGCTCTGAACCTTACAATTAACTGTCAGTTTTGCGTCGGATTCGAAAATCTAGACTCACAGGAGATCGACCATAAGGTGCCCGAGGCAGCACTAGACCCTTGGAGACAAGTCGGCTGGAGGACGATGTATTGAATCGCGACGCGATTTGTGTGTACCATCGTCATTAACACGCTCTGAACGTTACAATTAACTCTCAGGTTTGCGTCGGATTCGAAAATCTAGACTCACAGGAGATCGACCATAAGGTGCCCGAGGCAGCAATAGACCCTTGCAGACAAGTCGGCCGGCGGACGATGTATTGAATCGCGACGCGATTTGTGTGTTCCATTGTCATTAAGAGGCTCTGAGCCTTACAATTAACTGTCAGTTTTGCGTCGGATTCGAAAATCTAGACTCACAGGAGAATGACCATACGGTGTCCGAGGCAGCAATAGACCTTTGGAGACAAGTCGGCTGGAGGACGATGTATTGAATCGCGACGCAATTTGTGTGTTCCATCGTCATTAACAGGCTCTGAACGTTACAATTAACTGTCAGTTTTGCGTCGGATTCGAAAATCTAGACTCACAGGAGATCGACCATAAGGTGCCCGAGGCAGCAATACACCCTTGGAGAAAGGTCGGCCGGAGGACGACGTATTGAATCGCGACGCGATTTGTGTGTTCCATTGTCATTAGAAGGCTCTGAACCTTACAATTAACTGTAAGTTTTGCGTCGGATTCGAAAATCTAGACTCACAGGAGATCGACCATAAGGTGCCCGAGGCAGCACTAGACCCTTGGAGACAGGTCGGCCGGAGGACGATGTATTGAATCGCGACGGGATTTGTGTGTTCCATCGTCTTTAACAGGCTCTGAACGTTACAATTAACTGTCAGTTTTGCGTCGGATTCGAAAATCTAGACTCACAGGAGAACGACCATAAGGTGTCCGAGGCAGCACTAGACCCATGGAGACAAGTCGGCTGGAGGACGATGTATTGAATCGCGACGCGATTTCTGTGTTCCATCGTCATTAACAGGCTCTAAACGTTACAATTAACTGTCAGGTTTGCGTCGGATTCGAAAATCTAGACTCACAGGAGAACGACCATAAGGTGCCCGAGGCAGCACTAGACCCTTGGAGACAAGTCGGCTGGAGGACGATGTATTGAATCGCGACGCGATTTGTGTGTTCCATCGTCATTAACAGGCTCTGAACCTTACAATTAACTGTCAGTTTTGCGTCGGATTCGAAAATCTAGACTCACAGGAGAACGACCATAAGGTGCCCGAGGCAGCACTAGACCCTTGGAGACAAGTCGGCTGGAGGACGATGTATTGAATCGCGACGCGATTTGTGTGTTCCATCGTCATTAACAGGCTCTGAACCTTACAATTAACTGTCAGTTTTGCGTCGGATTCGAAAATCTAGACTCACAGGAGATCGACCATAAGGTGCCCGAGGCAGCAATAGACCCTTGGAGACAGGTCGGCCGGGGGACGATGTATTGAATCGCGACGCGATTTGTGTGTTCCATCGTCATTAACAGGCTCTGAACGTTACAATTAACTGTCAGTTTTGCGTCGGATTCGAAAATCTAGACTCACAGGAGAACGACCATAAGGTGCCCGAGGCAGCAATAGACCCTTGGAGACAGGTCGGCCGGAGGACGATGTATTGAATCGCGACGCGATTTGTGTGTTCCATCGTCATTAACAGGCTCTGAACGTTACAATTAACTGTCAGTTTTGCGTCGGATTCGAAAATCTAGACTCACAGGAGAACGACCATAAAGTGCCCGAGGCAGCAAAAGACCCTTGGAGACAGGTCGGCCGGAGGACGATGTATTGAATCGCGACGCAATTTGTGTGTTCCATCGTCATTTACAGGCTCTGAACCTTACAATTAACTGTCAGTTTTGCGTCAGATGCGAAAATCTAGACTCACAGGAGATCGACCATAAGGTGCCCGAGGCAGCAATAGACCCTTGGAGGCAGGTCGGCCGGAGGACGATGTATTGAATCGCGACGCGATTTGTGTGTTCCATTGTCATTAAGAGGCTCTGAACCTTACAATTAACTGTCAGTTTTGCGTCGGATCCGAAAATCTAGACTCACAGGAGATCGACCATAAGGTGCCCGAGGCAGCAATTGACCCTTGGAGACAGGTCGGCCGGAGGACGATGTATTGAATCGCGACGCGATTTGTGTGTTCCATTGTCATTAAGAGGCTCTGAACCTTCCAAATAACTGTCAGTTTTGCGTCGGATTCGAAAATCTAGACTCACAGGAGATCGACCATAAGGTGCCCGAGGCAGCAATAGACCCTTGGAGACAGGTCGGCCGGAGGACGATGTATTGAATCGCGACGCGATTTGTGTGTTCCATTGTCATTAAGAGGCTCTGAACCTTACAATTAACTGTAAGTTTTACGTCGGATTCGAAAATCTAGACTCACAGAAGAACGACCATAAGGTGCCCGAGGCAGCACTAGACCCTTGGAGACAAGTCGGCCGGAGGACGATGTATTGAATCGCGACGCAAATTGTGTGTTCCATCGTCATTAACAGGCTCTGAACCTTACAATTAACTGTCAGTTTTGCGTCGGATTCAAAAGTCTAGACTCACACGAGAACGACCATAAGGTGCCCGAGGCAGCAATAGACCCTTGGAGACAGGTCGGCCGGAGGACGATGTATTGAATCGCGACGCAATTTGTGTGTTCCATTGTCATTAAGAGGCTCTGAACCTTACAATTAACTGTAAGTTTTGCGTCGGATTCGAAAATCTAGACTCACAGAAGAACGACCATAAGGTGCCCGAGGCAGCACTAGACCCTTGGAGACAAGTCGGCTGGAGGACGATGTATTGAATCGCGACGGGATTTGTGTGTTCCATCGTCATTAACAGGCTCTGAACCTTACAATTAACTGTCAGTTTTGCGTCGGATTCAAAAGTCTAGACTCACACGAGAACGACCATAAGGTGCCCGAGGCAGCAATAGACCCTTGGAGACAGGTCGGCCGGAGGACGATGTATTGAATCGCGACGCAAATTGTGTGTTCCATCGTCATTAACAGGCTCTGAACCTTACAATTAACTGTCAGTTTTGCGTCGGATTCAAAAGTCTAGACTCACACGAGAACGACCATAAGGTGCCCGAGGCAGCAATAGACCCTTGGAGACAGGTCGGCCGGAGGACGATGTATTGAATCGCGACGCAATTTGTGTGTTCCATCGTCATTAACAGGCTCTGAACGTTACAATTAACTGTCAGTTTTGCGTCGGATTCGAAAATCTAGACTCACAGGAGATCGACCATAAGGTGCCCGAGGCAGCAATAGACCCTTGGAGACAGTTCGGCCGGAGGACGATGTATTGAATCGCGACGCAATTTGTGTGTTCCATCGTCATTAACAGGCTCTGAACCTTACAATTAACTGTCAGTTTTGCGTCGATTTCGAAAATCTAGACTCACAGGAGATCGACCATAAGGTGCCCGAGGCAGCAATAGACCCTTGGAGACAGGTCGGCCGGAGGACGATGTATTGAATCGCGACGCGATTTGTGTGTTCCATCGTCATTAACAGGCTCTGAACGTTACAATTAACTGTCAGTTTTGCGTCGGATTCGAAAATCTAGACTCACAGGAGATCGACCATAAGGTACCCGAGGCAGCAATAGACCCTTGGAGACAGGTCGGCCGGAGGACGATGTATTGAATCGCGACGGGATTTGTGTGTTCCATCGTCATTAACAGGCTCTGAACGTTACAATTAACTGTCAGTTTTGCGTCGGATTCGAAAATCTAGACTCACAGGAGATCGACCAAAAGGTGCCCGAGGCAGCAATAGACCCTTGGAGACAGGTCGGCCGGAGGACGATGTATTGAATCGCGACGCGATTTGTGTGTTCCATCGTCATTAACAGGCTCTGAACGTTACAATTAACTGTCAGTTTTGCGTCGGATTCGAAAATCTAGACTCACAGGAGATCGACCATAAGGTGCCCGAGGCAGCAATAGACCCTTGGAGACAAGTCGGCCGGAGGACGATGTATTGAATCGCGACGCAATTTGTGTGTTCCATTGTCATTAAGAGGCTCTGAACGTTACAATTAACTGTCAGTTTTGCGTCGGATTCGAAAATCTAGACTCACAGGAGATCGACCATAAGGTGCCCGAGGCAGCAATAGACCCTTGGAGACAGGTCGGCCGGAGGACGATGTATTGAATCGCGACGCAATTTGTGTGTTCCATTGTCATTAAGAGGCTCTGAACCTTACAATTAACTGTCAGTTTTGCGTCGGATTCGAAAATCTAGACTCACAGGAGAACGACAATAAGGTGACCGAGGCAGCACTAGACCCTTGGAGACAAGTCGGTTGGAGGACGATGTATTGAATCGCGACGCGATTTGTGTGTTCCATCGTCATTAACAGGCTCTGAACCTTACAATTAACTGTCAGTTTTGCGTCGGATTCAAAAGTCTAGACTCACAGGAGAACGACCATAAGGTGACCGAGGCAGCACTAGACCCTTGGAGACAAGTCGGTTGGAGGACGATGTATTGAATCGCGACGCGATCTGTGTGTTCCATCGTCATTAACAGGCTCTGAACGTTACAATTAACTGTCAGTTTTGCGTCAGATGCGAAAATCTAGACTCACAGGAGATCGACCATAAGGTGCCCGAGGCAGCAATAGACCCTTGGAGGCAGGTCGGCCGGAGGACGATGTATTGAATCGCGACGCGATTTGTGTGTTCCATTGTCATTAAGAGGCTCTGAACCTTACAATTAACTGTCAGTTTTGCGTCGGATCCGAAAATCTAGACTCACAGGAGATCGACCATAAGGTGCCCGAGGCAGCAATACACCCTTGGAGACAGGTCGGCCGGAGGACGATGTATTGAATCGCGACGCGATTTGTGTGTTCCATTGTCATTAAGAGGCTCTGAACCTTGCATTTAACTGTCAGTTTTGCGTCGGAATCGAAAATCTAGACTCACAGGGGATCGACCATAAGGTGCCCGAGGCAGCAATACACCCTTGGAGTCAGGTCGGCCGGAGGACGATGTATTGAATCGCGACGCGATTTGTGTGTTCCATTGTCATTAAGAGGCTCTGAACCTTACAATTAACTGTAAGTTTTGCGTCGGATTCGAAAATCTAGACTCACAGAAGAACGACCATAAGGTGCCCGAGGCAGCACTAGACCATTGGAGACAAGTCGGCTGGAGGACGATGTATTGAATCGCGACGCAAATTGTGTGTTCCATCGTTATTAACAGGCTCTGAACCTTACAATTAACTGTCAGTTTTGCGTCGGATTCAAAAGTCTAGACTCACACGAGAACGACCATAAGGTGCCCGAGGCAGCAATAGACCCTTGGAGACAGGTCGCCCGGAGGACGATGTATTGAACCGCGACGCAATTTGTGTGTTCCATCGTCATTAACAGGCTCTGAACCTTACAATTAACTGTCAGTTTTGTGTCGGATTCGAAAATCTAGACTCACAGGAGATCGACCATAAGGTGCCCGAGGCAACAATATACCCTTGGTGACAGGTCGGCCGGAGGACGATGTACTGAATCGCGACGCGATTTGTGTGTTCCATTGTCATTAAGAGGCTCTGAACCTTACAATTAACTGTCAGTTTTGCGTCAGATTCGAAAATCTAGACTCACAGGAGATCGACCATAAGGTGCCCGAGGCAGCAATAGACCCTTGGAGGCAGGTCGGCCGGAGGACGATGTATTGAATCGCGACGCGATTTGTGTGTTCCATTGTCATTAAGAGGCTCTGAACCTTACAATTAACTGTCAGTTTTGCGTCGGATCCGAAAATCTAGACTCACAGGAGATCGACCATAAGGTGCCCGAGGCAGCAATTGACCCTTGGAGACAGGTCGGCCGGATGACGATGTATTGAATCGCGACGCGATTTGTGTGTTCCATTGTCATTAATAGGCTCTGAACCTTGCAATTACCTGTCAGTTTTGCGTCGGATTCGAAAATCTAGACTCACAGGAGATCGACCATAAGGTGCCCGAGGCAGCAATAGACCCTTGGAGACAGGTCTTCCGGAGGACGATGTATTGAATCGCGACGCGATTTGTGTGTTCCATTGTCATTAAGAGGCTCTGAACCTTACAATTAACTGTAAGTTTTGCGTCGGATTCGAAAATCTAGACTCACAGAAGAACGACGATAAGGTGCCCGAGGCAGCACTAGACCCTTGGAGACAAGTCGGCTGGAGGACGATGTATTGAATCGCGACGCAAATTGTGTGTTCCATCGTCATTAACAGGCTCTGAACCTTACAATTAACTGTCAGTTTTGCGTCGGATTCAAAAGTCTAGACTCACACGAGAACGACCATAAGGTGCCCGAGGCAGCAATAGACCCTTGGAGACAGGTCGGCCGGAGGACGATGTATTGAATCGCGACGCAATTTGTGTGTTCCATCGTCATTAACAGGCTCTGAACGTTACAATTAACTGTCAGTTTTGCGTCGGATTCGAAAATCTAGACTCACAGGAGATCGACCATAAGGTGCCCGAGGCAGCAATAGACCCTTGGAGACAGGTCGGCCGGAGGACGATGTATTGAATCGCGACGCGATTTGTGTGTTCCATCGTCATTAACAGGCTCTGAACGTTCCAATTAACTGTCAGTTTTGCGTCGGATTCGAAAATCTAGACTCACAGGAGATCGACCATAAGGTGCCCGAGGCAGCAATAGACCCTTGGAGACAGGTCGGCCGGAGGACGATGTATTGAATCGCGACGGGATTTGTGTGTTCCATCGTCATTAACAGGCTCTGAACGTTACAATTAACTGTCAGTTTTGCGTCGGATTCGAAAATCTAGACTCACAGGAGATCGACCATAAGGTGCCCGAGGCAGCAATAGACCATTGGAGACAGGTCGGCCGGAGGACGACGTATTGAATCGCGACGCGATTTGTGTGTTCCATCGTCATTAACAGGCTCTGAACGTTACAATTAACTGTCAGTTTTGCGTCGGATTCGAAAATCTAGACTCACAGGAGATCGACCATAAGGTGCCCGAGGCAGCAATAGACCCTTGGAGACAGGTCGGCCGGAGGACGATGTATTGAATCCCGACGCAATTTGTGTGTTCCATTGTCATTTAAAGGCTCTGAACCTTACAATTAACTGTTAGTTTTGCGTCGGATTCGAAAATCTAGACTCACAGCAGAACGACCATAAGGTGCCCGAGGCAGCACTAGACCCTTGGAGACAAGTCGGTTGGAGGACGATGTATTGAATCGCGACGCGATTTGTGTGTTCCATCGTCATTAACAGGCTCTGAACGTTACAATTAACTGTCAGTTTTGCGTCGGATTCGAAAATCTAGACTCACAGGAGAACGACCATAAGGTGCCCGAGGCAGCAAAAGACCCTTGGAGACAGGTCGGCCGGAGGACGATGTATTGAATCGCGACGCAATTTGTGTGTTCTATCGTCATTAACAGGCTCTGAACCTTACAATTAACTGTCAGTTTTGCGTCAGATTCGAAAATCTAGACTCACAGGAGATCGACCATAAGGTGCCCGAGGCAGCAATAGACCCTTGGAGTCAGGTCGGCCGGAGGACGATGTATTGAATCGCGACGCGATTTGTGTGTTCCATTGTCATTAAGAGGCTCTGAACCTTACAATTAACTGTCAGTTTTGCGTCGGATTCGAAAATCTAGACTCACAGAAGAACGACCATAAGGTGTCCGAGGCAGCAATTGACCCTTGGAGACAAGTCGGCTGGAGGACGATGTATTGAATCGCGACGCAATTTGTGTGTTCCATCGTCATTAACAGACTCTGAACGTTGCAATTAACTGTCAGTTTTGCGTCGGATTCAGAAGTCTAGACTCACACGAGAACGACCATAAGGTGCCCGAGGCAGCAATAGACCCTTGGAGACAGGTCGGCCGGAGGACGATGTATTGAATCGCGACGCAATTTGTGTGTTCCATCGTCATTAACCGGCTCTGAACCTTACATTTAACTTTCAGTTTTGCGTCGGATTCGAAAATCTAGACTCACAGGAGATCGACCATAAGGTGCCCGAGGCAGCAATAGACCCTTGGAGACAGGTCGGCCGGAGGACGATGTATTGAATCGCGACGCGATTTGTGTGTTCCATCGTCATTAACAGGCTCTGAACGTTACAATTAACTGTCAGTTTTGCGTCGGATTCGAAAATCTAGACTCACAGGAGATCGACCATAAGGTGCCCGAGGCAGCAATAGACCCTTGGAGACAGGTCGGCCGGAGGACGATGTATTGAATCGCGACGCGATTTGTGTGTTCCATCGTCATTAACAGGCTCTGAACGTTACAATTAACTGTCAGTTTTGCGTCGGATTCGAAAATCTAGACTCACAGGAGATCGAACATAAGGTGCCCGAGGCAGCAATAGACCCTTGGAGACAGGTCGGCCGGAGGACGATGTATTGAATCGCGACGCAATTTGTGTGTTCCATTGTCATTAAGAGGCTCTGAACCTTACAATTAACTGTCAGTTTTGCGTCGGATTCGAAAATCTAGACTCACAGAAGAACGACCATAAGGTGCCCGAGGCAGCACTAGACCCTTGGAGACAAGTCGGTTGGAGGACGATGTATTGAATCGCGACGCGATTTGTGTGTTCCATCGTCAT
Source organism: Schistocerca nitens (assembly GCF_023898315.1). Classification (NCBI taxonomy): domain Eukaryota; kingdom Metazoa; phylum Arthropoda; class Insecta; order Orthoptera; family Acrididae; genus Schistocerca; species Schistocerca nitens. The sequence goes on along the minus strand of NC_064615.1, from coordinate 1,195,392,675 downwards.
TTACAGAATCAGAACGTTACAATTAACTGTCAGTTTTGCGTCGGATTCGAAAATCTAGACTCACAGGAGATCGACCATAAGGTGCCCGAGGCAGCAATAGACCCTTGGAGACAGGTCGGCCGGAGGACGATGTATTGAATCGCGACGCAATTTGTGTGTTCCATCGTCATTAACAGGCTCTGAACGTTACAATTAACTGTCAGTTTTGCGTCAGATGCGAAAATCTAGACTCACAGGAGATCTACCATAAGGTGCCCGAGGCAGCAATAGACCCTTTGAGGCAGGTCGGCCGGAGGACGATGTATTGAATCGCGACCCGATTTGTGTGTTCCATTGTCATTAAGAGGCTCTGAACCTTACAATTAACTGTCAGTTTTGCGTCGGATCCGAAAATCTAGACTCACAGGAGATCGACCATAAGGTGCCCGAGGCAGCAATTGACACTTGGAGACAGGTCGGCCGGAGGACGATGTACTGAATCGCGACGTGATTTGTGTGTTCCTTTGTCATTAAGAGGCTCTGAACCTTGCAATTAACTGTCAGTTTTGCGTCGGATTCGAAAATCTAGACTCACAGGAGATCGACCATAAGGTGCCCGAGGCAGCAATAGACCCTTGGAGACAGGTCGGCCGGAGGACGATGTATTGAATCGCGACGCAATTTGTGTGTTCCATTGTCATTAAGAGGCTCTGAACCTTACAATTAACTGTAAGTTTTGCGTCGGATTCGAAAATCTAGACTCACAGAAGAACGACCATAAGGTGCCCGAGGCAGCACTAGACCCTTGGAGACAAGTCGGCTGGAGGACGATGTATTGAATCGCGACGGGATTTGTGTGTTCCATCGTCATTAACAGGCTCTGAACCTTACAATTAACTGTCAGTTTTGCGTCGGATTCAAAAGTCTAGACTCACACGAGAACGACCATAAGGTGCCCGAGGCAGCAATAGACCCTTGGAGACAGGTCGGCCGGAGGACGATGTATTGAATCGCGACGCAAATTGTGTGTTCCATCGTCATTAACAGGCTCTGAACCTTACAATTAACTGTCAGTTTTGCGTCGGATTCAGAAGTTTAGACTCACACGAGAACGACCATAAGGTGCCCGAGGCAGCAATAGACCCTTGGAGACAGGTCGGCCGGAGGACGATGTATTGAATCGCGACGCAATTTGTGTGTTCCATCGTCATTAACAGGCTCTGAACGTTACAATTAACTGTCAGTTTTGCGTCGGATTCGAAAATCTAGACTCACAGGAGATCGACCATAAGGTGCCCGAGGCAGCAATAGACCCTTGGAGACAGTTCGGCCGGAGGACGATGTATTGAATCGCGACGCAATTTGTGTGTTCCATCATCATTAACAGGCTCTGAACGTTACAATTAACTGTCAGTTTTGCGTCGGATTCGAAAATCTAGACTCACAGGAGATCGACCAAAAGGTGCCCGAGGCAGCAATAGACCCTTGGAGACAGGTCGGCCGGAGGACGATGTATTGAATCGCGACGCGATTTGTGTGTTCCATCGTCATTAACAGGCTCTGAACGTTACAATTAACTGTCAATTTTGCGTCGGATTCGAAAATCTAGACTCACAGGAGATCGACCATAAGGTGCCCGAGGCAGCAATAGACCCTTGGAGACAAGTCGGCCGGAGGACGATGTATTGAATCGCGACGCAATTTGTGTGTTCCATTGTCATTAAGAGGCTCTGAACGTTACAATTAACTGTCAGTTTTGCGTCGGATTCGAAAATCTAGACTCACAGGAGATCGACCATAAGGTGCCCGAGGCAGCAATAGACCCTTGGAGACAGGTCGGCCGGAGGACGATGTATTGAATCGCGACGCAATTTGTGTGTTCCATTGTCATTAAGAGGCTCTGAACCTTACAATTAACTGTCAGTTTTGCGTCGGATTCGAAAATCTAGACTCACAGGAGAACGACCATAAGGTGACCGAGGCAGCACTAGACCCTTGGAGACAAGTCGGTTGGAGGACGATGTATTGAATCGCGACGCGATTTGTGTGTTCCATCGTCATTAACAGGCTCTGAACCTTACAATTAACTGTTAGTTTTGCGTCGGATTCAAAAGTCTAGACTCACAGGTGAACGACCATAAGGTGACCGAGGCAGCACTAGACCCTTGGAGACAAGTCGGTTGGAGGACGATGTATTGAATCGCGACGCGATTTGTGTGTTCCATCGTCATTAACAGGCTCTGAACGTTACAATTAACTGTCAGTTTTGCGTCAGATGCGAAAATCTAGACTCACAGGAGATCGACCATAAGGTGCCCGAGGCAGCAATAGACCCTTGGAGGCAGGTCGGCCGGAGGACGATGTATTGAATCGCGACGCGATTTGTGTGTTCCATTGTCATTAAGAGGCTCTGAACCTTACAATTAACTGTCAGTTTTGCGTCGGATCCGAAAATCTAGACTCACAGGAGATCGACCATAAGGTGCCCGAGGCAGCAATACACCCTTGGAGACAGGTCGGCCGGAGGACGATGTATTGAATCGCGACGCGATTTGTGTGTTCCATTGTCATTAAGAGGCTCTGAACCTTGCATTTAACTGTCAGTTTTGCGTCGGAATCGAAAATCTAGACTCACAGGGGATCGACCATAAGGTGCCCGAGGCAGCAATACACCCTTGGAGTCAGGTCGGCCGGAGGACGATGTATTGAATCGCGACGCGATTTGTGTGTTCCATTGTCATTAAGAGGCTCTGAACCTTACAATTAACTGTAAGTTTTGCGTCGGATTCGAAAATCTAGACTCACAGAAGAACGACCATAAGGTGCCCGAGGCAGCACTAGACCCTTGGAGACAAGTCGGCTGGAGGACGATGTATTGAATCGCGACGCAAATTGTGTGTTCCATCGTTATTAACAGGCTCTGAACCTTACAATTAACTGTCAGTTTTGCGTCGGATTTAAAAGTCTAGACTCACACGAGAACGACCATAAGGTGCCCGAGGCAGCAATAGACCCTTGGAGACAGGTCGCCCGGAGGACGATGTATTGAACCGCGACGCAATTTGTGTGTTCCATCGTCATTAACAGGCTCTGAACCTTACAATTAACTGTCAGTTTTGCGTCGGATTCGAAAATCTAGACTCACAGGAGATCGACCATAAGGTGCCCGAGGCAACAATATACCCTTGGAGACAGGTCGGCCGGAGGACGATGTACTGAATCGCGACGCGATTTGTGTGTTCCATTGTCATTAAGAGGCTCTGAACCTTACAATTAACTGTCAGTTTTGCGTCAGATTCGAAAATCTAGACTCACAGGAGATCGACCATAAGGTGCCCGAGGCAGCAATAGACCCTTGGAGGCAGGTCGGCCGGAGGACGATGTATTGAATCGCGACGCGATTTGTGTGTTCCATTGTCATTAAGAGGCTCTGAACCTTACAATTAACTGTCAGTTTTGCGTCGGATCCGAAAATCTAGACTCACAGGAGATCGACCTTAAGGTGCCCGAGGCAGCAATTGACCCTTGGAGACAGGTCGGCCGGATGACGATGTATTGAATCGCGACGCGATTTGTGTGTTCCATTGTCATTAAGAGGCTCTGAACCTTGCAATTACCTGTCAGTTTTGCGTCGGATTCGAAAATCTAGACTCACAGGAGATCGACCATAAGGTGCCCGAGGCAGCAATAGACCCTTGGAGACAGGTCTTCCGGAGGACGATGTATTGAATCGCGACGCGATTTGTGTGTTCCATTGTCATTAAGAGGCTCTGAACCTTGCAATTAACTGTAAGTTTTGCGTCGGATACGAAAATCTAGACTCACAGAAGAACGACGATAAGGTGCCCGAGGCAGCACTAGACCCTTGGAGACAAGTCGGCTGGAGGACGATGTATTGAATCGCGACGCAAATTGTGTGTTCCATCGTCATTAACAGGCTCTGAACCTTACAATTAACTGTCAGTTTTGCGTCGGATTCAAAAGTCTAGACTCACACGAGAACGACCATAAGGTGCCCGAGGCAGCAATAGACCCTTGGAGACAGGTCGGCCGGAGGACGATGTATTGAATCGCGACGCAATTTGTGTGTTCCATCGTCATTAACAGGCTCTGAACGTTACAATTAACTGTCAGTTTTGCGTCGGATTCGAAAATCTAGACTCACAGGAGATCGACCATAAGGTGCCCGAGGCAGCAATAGACCCTTGGAGACAGGTCGGCCGGAGGACGATGTATTGAATCGCGACGCGATTTGTGTGTTCCATCGTCATTAACAGGCTCTGAACGTTCCAATTAACTGTCAGTTTTGCGTCGGATTCGAAAATCTAGACTCACAGGAGATCGACCATAAGGTGCCCGAGGCAGCAATAGACCCTTGGAGACAGGTCGGCCGGAGGACGATGTATTGAATCGCGACGGGATTTGTGTGTTCCATCGTCATTAACAGGCTCTGAACGTTACAATTAACTGTCAGTTTTGCGTCGGATTCGAAAATCTAGACTCACAGGAGATCGACCATAAGGTGCCCGAGGCAGCAATAGACCATTGGAGACAGGTCGGCCGGAGGACGACGTATTGAATCGCGACGCAATTTGTGTGTTCCATCGTCATTAACAGGCTCTGAACCTTACAATTAACTGTCAGTTTTGCGTCGATTTCGAAAATCTAGACTCACAGGAGATCGACCATAAGGTGCCCGAGGCAGCAATAGACCCTTGGAGACAGGTCGGCCGGAGGACGATGTATTGAATCGCGACGCGATTTGTGTGTTCCATCGTCATTAACAGGCTCTGAACGTTACAATTAACTGTCAGTTTTGCGTCGGATTCGAAAATCTAGACTCACAGGAGATCGACCATAAGGTACCCGAGGCAGCAATAGACCCTTGGAGACAGGTCGGCCGGAGGACGATGTATTGAATCGCGACGGGATTTGTGTGTTCCATCGTCATTAACAGGCTCTGAACGTTACAATTAACTGTCAGTTTTGCGTCGGATTCGAAAATCTAGACTCACAGGAGATCGACCAAAAGGTGCCCGAGGCAGCAATAGACCCTTGGAGACAGGTCGGCCGGAGGACGATGTATTGAATCGCGACGCGATTTGTGTGTTCCATCGTCATTAACAGGCTCTGAACGTTACAATTAACTGTCAGTTTTGCGTCGGATTCGAAAATCTAGACTCACAGGAGATCGACCATAAGGTGCCCGAGGCAGCAATAGACCCTTGGAGACAAGTCGGCCGGAGGACGATGTATTGAATCGCGACGCAATTTGTGTGTTCCATTGTCATTAAGAGGCTCTGAACGTTACAATTAACTGTCAGTTTTGCGTCGGATTCGAAAATCTAGACTCACAGGAGATCGACCATAAGGTGCCCGAGGCAGCAATAGACCCTTGGAGACAGGTCGGCCGGAGGACGATGTATTGAATCGCGACGCAATTTGTGTGTTCCATTGTCATTAAGAGGCTCTGAACCTTACAATTAACTGTCAGTTTTGCGTCGGATTCGAAAATCTAGACTCACAGGAGAACGACAATAAGGTGACCGAGGCAGCACTAGACCCTTGGAGACAAGTCGGTTGGAGGACGATGTATTGAATCGCGACGCGATTTGTGTGTTCCATCGTCATTAACAGGCTCTGAACGTTACAATTAACTGTCAGTTTTGCGTCGGATTCAAAAGTCTAGACTCACAGGAGAACGACCATAAGGTGACCGAGGCAGCACTAGACCCTTGGAGACAAGTCGGTTGGAGGACGATGTATTGAATCGCGACGCGATCTGTGTGTTCCATCGTCATTAACAGGCTCTGAACGTTACAATTAACTGTCAGTTTTGCGTCAGATGCGAAAATCTAGACTCACAGGAGATCGACCATAAGGTGCCCGAGGCAGCAATAGACCCTTGGAGGCAGGTCGGCCGGAGGACGATGTATTGAATCGCGACGCGATTTGTGTGTTCCATTGTCATTAAGAGGCTCTGAACCTTACAATTAACTGTCAGTTTTGCGTCGGATCCGAAAATCTAGACTCACAGGAGATCGACCATAAGGTGCCCGAGGCAGCAATACACCCTTGGAGACAGGTCGGCCGGAGGACGATGTATTGAATCGCGACGCGATTTGTGTGTTCCATTGTCATTAAGAGGCTCTGAACCTTGCATTTAACTGTCAGTTTTGCGTCGGAATCGAAAATCTAGACTCACAGGGGATCGACCATAAGGTGCCCGAGGCAGCAATACACCCTTGGAGTCAGGTCGGCCGGAGGACGATGTATTGAATCGCGACGCGATTTGTGTGTTCCATTGTCATTAAGAGGCTCTGAACCTTACAATTAACTGTAAGTTTTGCGTCGGATTCGAAAATCTAGACTCACAGAAGAACGACCATAAGGTGCCCGAGGCAGCACTAGACCCTTGGAGACAAGTCGGCTGGAGGACGATGTATTGAATCGCGACGCAAATTGTGTGTTCCATCGTTATTAACAGGCTCTGAACCTTACAATTAACTGTCAGTTTTGCGTCGGATTCGAAAATCTAGACTCACAGGAGATCGACCATAAGGTGCCCGAGGCAGCAATAGACCCTTGGAGACAGGTCTTCCGGAGGACGATGTATTGAATCGCGACGCGATTTGTGTGTTCCATTGTCATTAAGAGGCTCTGAACCTTGCAATTAACTGTAAGTTTTGCGTCGGATACGAAAATCTAGACTCACAGAAGAACGACGATAAGGTGCCCGAGGCAGCACTAGACCCTTGGAGACAAGTCGGCTGGAGGACGATGTATTGAATCGCGACGCAAATTGTGTGTTCCATCGTCATTAACAGGCTCTGAACCTTACAATTAACTGTCAGTTTTGCGTCGGATTCAAAAGTCTAGACTCACACGAGAACGACCATAAGGTGCCCGAGGCAGCAATAGACCCTTGGAGACAGGTCGGCCGGAGGACGATGTATTGAATCGCGACGCAATTTGTGTGTTCCATCGTCATTAACAGGCTCTGAACGTTACAATTAACTGTCAGTTTTGCGTCGGATTCGAAAATCTAGACTCACAGGAGATCGACCATAAGGTGCCCGAGGCAGCAATAGACCCTTGGAGACAGGTCGGCCGGAGGACGATGTATTGAATCGCGACGCGATTTGTGTGTTCCATCGTCATTAACAGGCTCTGAACGTTCCAATTAACTGTCAGTTTTGCGTCGGATTCGAAAATCTAGACTCACAGGAGATCGACCATAAGGTGCCCGAGGCAGCAATAGACCCTTGGAGACAGGTCGGCCGGAGGACGATGTATTGAATCGCGACGGGATTTGTGTGTTCCATCGTCATTAACAGGCTCTGAACGTTACAATTAACTGTCAGTTTTGCGTCGGATTCGAAAATCTAGACTCACAGGAGATCGACCATAAGGTGCCCGAGGCAGCAATAGACCATTGGAGACAGGTCGGCCGGAAGACGACGTATTGAATCGCGACGCAATTTGTGTGTTCCATCGTCATTAACAGGCTCTGAACCTTACAATTAACTGTCAGTTTTGCGTCGATTTCGAAAATCTAGACTCACAGGAGATCGACCATAAGGTGCCCGAGGCAGCAATAGACCCTTGGAGACAGGTCGGCCGGAGGACGATGTATTGAATCGCGACGCGATTTGTGTGTTCCATCGTCATTAACAGGCTCTGAACGTTACAATTAACTGTCAGTTTTGCGTCGGATTCGAAAATCTAGACTCACAGGAGATCGACCATAAGGTACCCGAGGCAGCAATAGACCCTTGGAGACAGGTCGGCCGGAGGACGATGTATTGAATCGCGACGGGATTTGTGTGTTCCATCGTCATTAACAGGCTCTGAACGTTACAATTAACTGTCAGTTTTGCGTCGGATTCGAAAATCTAGACTCACAGGAGATCGACCAAAAGGTGCCCGAGGCAGCAATAGACCCTTGGAGACAGGTCGGCCGGAGGACGATGTATTGAATCGCGACGCGATTTGTGTGTTCCATCGTCATTAACAGGCTCTGAACGTTACAATTAACTGTCAGTTTTGCGTCGGATTCGAAAATCTAGACTCACAGGAGATCGACCATAAGGTGCCCGAGGCAGCAATAGACCCTTGGAGACAAGTCGGCCGGAGGACGATGTATTGAATCGCGACGCAATTTGTGTGTTCCATTGTCATTAAGAGGCTCTGAACGTTACAATTAACTGTCAGTTTTGCGTCGGATTCGAAAATCTAGACTCACAGGAGATCGACCATAAGGTGCCCGAGGCAGCAATAGACCCTTGGAGACAGGTCGGCCGGAGGACGATGTATTGAATCGCGACGCAATTTGTGTGTTCCATCGTCATTAACAGGCTCTGAACGTTACAATTAACTGTCAGTTTTGCGTCGGATTCAAAAGTCTAGACTCACAGGAGAACGACCATAAGGTGACCGAGGCAGCACTAGACCCTTGGAGACAAGTCGGTTGGAGGACGATGTATTGAATCGCGACGCGATCTGTGTGTTCCATCGTCATTAACAGGCTCTGAACGTTACAATTAACTGTCAGTTTTGCGTCAGATGCGAAAATCTAGACTCACAGGAGATCGACCATAAGGTGCCCGAGGCAGCAATAGACCCTTGGAGGCAGGTCGGCCGGAGGACGATGTATTGAATCGCGACGCGATTTGTGTGTTCCATTGTCATTAAGAGGCTCTGAACCTTACAATTAACTGTCAGTTTTGCGTCGGATCCGAAAATCTAGACTCACAGGAGATCGACCATAAGGTGCCCGAGGCAGCAATACACCCTTGGAGACAGGTCGGCCGGAGGACGATGTATTGAATCGCGACGCGATTTGTGTGTTCCATTGTCATTAAGAGGCTCTGAACCTTGCATTTAACTGTCAGTTTTGCGTCGGAATCGAAAATCTAGACTCACAGGGGATCGACCATAAGGTGCCCGAGGCAGCAATACACCCTTGGAGTCAGGTCGGCCGGAGGACGATGTATTGAATCGCGACGCGATTTGTGTGTTCCATTGTCATTAAGAGGCTCTGAACCTTACAATTAACTGTAAGTTTTGCGTCGGATTCGAAAATCTAGACTCACAGAAGAACGACCATAAGGTGCCCGAGGCAGCACTAGACCCTTGGAGACAAGTCGGCTGGAGGACGATGTATTGAATCGCGACGCAAATTGTGTATTCCATCGTTATTAACAGGCTCTGAACCTTACAATTAACTGTCAGTTTTGCGTCGGATTCAAAAGTCTAGACTCACACGAGAACGACCATAAGGTGCCCGAGGCAGCAATAGACCCTTGGAGACAGGTCGCCCGGAGGACGATGTATTGAACCGCGACGCAATTTGTGTGTTCCATCGTCATTAACAGGCTCTGAACCTTACAATTAACTGTCAGTTTTGCGTCGGATTCGAAAATCTAGACTCACAGGAGATCGACCATAAGGTGCCCGAGGCAACAATATACCCTTGGTGACAGGTCGGCCGGAGGACGATGTACTGAATCGCGACGCGATTTGTGTGTTCCATTGTCATTAAGAGGCTCTGAACCTTACAATTAACTGTCAGTTTTGCGTCAGATTCGAAAATCTAGACTCACAGGAGATCGACCATAAGGTGCCCGAGGCAGCAATAGACCCTTGGAGGCAGGTCGGCCGGAGGACGATGTATTGAATCGCGACGCGATTTGTGTGTTCCATTGTCATTAAGAGGCTCTGAACCTTACAATTAACTGTCAGTTTTGCGTCGGATCCGAAAATCTAGACTCACAGGAGATCGACCATAAGGTGCCCGAGGCAGCAATTGACCCTTGGAGACAGGTCGGCCGGATGACGATGTATTGAATCGCGACGCGATTTGTGTGTTCCATTGTCATTAAGAGGCTCTGAACCTTGCAATTACCTGTCAGTTTTGCGTCGGATTCGAAAATCTAGACTCACAGGAGATCGACCATAAGGTGCCCGAGGCAGCAATAGACCCTTGGAGACAGGTCTTCCGGAGGACGATGTATTGAATCGCGACGCGATTTGTGTGTTCCATTGTCATTAAGAGGCTCTGAACCTTACAATTAACTGTAAGTTTTGCGTCGGATTCGAAAATCTAGACTCACAGAAGAACGACGATAAGGTGCCCGAGGCAGCACTAGACCCTTGGAGACAAGTCGGCTGGAGGACGATGTATTGAATCGCGACGCAAATTGTGTGTTCCATCGTCATTAACAGGCTCTGAACCTTACAATTAACTGTCAGTTTTGCGTCGGATTCAAAAGTCTAGACTCACACGAGAACGACCATAAGGTGCCCGAGGCAGCAATAGACCCTTGGAGACAGGTCGGCCGGAGGACGATGTATTGAATCGCGACGCAATTTGTGTGTTCCATCGTCATTAACAGGCTCTGAACGTTACAATTAACTGTCAGTTTTGCGTCGGATTCGAAAATCTAGACTCACAGGAGATCGACCATAAGGTGCCCGAGGCAGCAATAGACCCTTGGAGACAGGTCGGCCGGAGGACGATGTATTGAATCGCGACGCGATTTGTGTGTTCCATCGTCATTAACAGGCTCTGAACGTTCCAATTAACTGTCAGTTTTGCGTCGGATTCGAAAATCTAGACTCACAGGAGATCGACCATAAGGTGCCCGAGGCAGCAATAGACCCTTGGAGACAGGTCGGCCGGAGGACGATGTATTGAATCGCGACGGGATTTGTGTGTTCCATCGTCATTAACAGGCTCTGAACGTTACAATTAACTGTCAGTTTTGCGTCGGATTCGAAAATCTAGACTCACAGGAGATCGACCATAAGGTGCCCGAGGCAGCAATAGACCATTGGAGACAGGTCGGCCGGAGGACGACGTATTGAATCGCGACGCGATTTGTGTGTTCCATCGTCATTAACAGGCTCTGAACGTTACAATTAACTGTCAGTTTTGCGTCGGATTCGAAAATCTAGACTCACAGGAGATCGACCATAAGGTGCCCGAGGCAGCAATAGACCCTTGGAGACAGGTCGGCCGGAGGACGATGTATTGAATCCCGACGCAATTTGTGTGTTCCATTGTCATTTAAAGGCTCTGAACCTTACAATTAACTGTTAGTTTTGCGTCGGATTCGAAAATCTAGACTCACAGCAGAACGACCATAAGGTGCCCGAGGCAGCACTAGACCCTTGGAGACAAGTCGGTTGGAGGACGATGTATTGAATCGCGACGCGATTTGTGTGTTCCATCGTCATTAACAGGCTCTGAACGTTACAATTAACTGTCAGTTTTGCGTCGGATTCGAAAATCTAGACTCACAGGAGAACGACCATAAGGTGCCCGAGGCAGCAAAAGACCCTTGGAGACAGGTCGGCCGGAGGACGATGTATTGAATCGCGACGCAATTTGTGTGTTCTATCGTCATTAACAGGCTCTGAACCTTACAATTAACTGTCAGTTTTGCGTCAGATTCGAAAATCTAGACTCACAGGAGATCGACCATAAGGTGCCCGAGGCAGCAATAGACCCTTGGAGTCAGGTCGGCCGGAGGACGATGTATTGAATCGCGACGCGATTTGTGTGTTCCATTGTCATTAAGAGGCTCTGAACCTTACAATTAACTGTCAGTTTTGCGTCGGATTCGAAAATCTAGACTCACAGAAGAACGACCATAAGGTGTCCGAGGCAGCAATTGACCCTTGGAGACAAGTCGGCTGGAGGACGATGTATTGAATCGCGACGCAATTTGTGTGTTCCATCGTCATTAACAGACTCTGAACGTTGCAATTAACTGTCAGTTTTGCGTCGGATTCAGAAGTCTAGACTCACACGAGAACGACCATAAGGTGCCCGAGGCAGCAATAGACCCTTGGAGACAGGTCGGCCGGAGGACGATGTATTGAATCGCGACGCAATTTGTGTGTTCCATCGTCATTAACCGGCTCTGAACCTTACATTTAACTTTCAGTTTTGCGTCGGATTCGAAAATCTAGACTCACAGGAGATCGACCATAAGGTGCCCGAGGCAGCAATAGACCCTTGGAGACAGGTCGGCCGGAGGACGATGTATTGAATCGCGACGCGATTTGTGTGTTCCATCGTCATTAACAGGCTCTGAACGTTACAATTAACTGTCAGTTTTGCGTCAGATGCGAAAATCTAGACTCACAGGAGATCGACCATAAGGTGCCCGAGGCAGCAATAGACCCTTGGAGACAGGTCGGCCGGAGGACGATGTATTGAATCGCGACGCGATTTGTGTGTTCCATCGTCATTAACAGGCTCTGAACGTTACAATTAACTGTCAGTTTTGCGTCGGATTCGAAAATCTAGACTCACAGGAGATCGAACATAAGGTGCCCGAGGCAGCAATAGACCCTTGGAGACAGGTCGGCCGGAGGACGATGTATTGAATCGCGACGCAATTTGTGTGTTCCATTGTCATTAAGAGGCTCTGAACCTTACAATTAACTGTCAGTTTTGCGTCGGATTCGAAAATCTAGACTCACAGAAGAACGACCATAAGGTGCCCGAGGCAGCACTAGACCCTTGGAGACAAGTCGGTTGGAGGACGATGTATTGAATCGCGACGCGATTTGTGTGTTCCATCGTCATTTACAGGCTCAGAACGTTACAATTAACTGTCAGTTTTGCGTCGGATTCGAAAATCTAGACTCACAGGAGATCGACCATAAGGTGCCCGAGGCAGCAATAGACCCTTGGAGACAGGTCGGCCGGAGGACGATGTATTGAATCGCGACGCAATTTGTGTGTTCCATCGTCATTAACAGGCTCTGAACGTTACAATTAACTGTCAGTTTTGCGTCAGATGCGAAAATCTAGACTCACAGGAGATCTACCATAAGGTGCCCGAGGCAGCAATAGACCCTTTGAGGCAGGTCGGCCGGAGGACGATGTATTGAATCGCGACCCGATTTGTGTGTTCCATTGTCATTAAGAGGCTCTGAACCTTACAATTAACTGTCAGTTTTGCGTCGGATCCGAAAATCTAGACTCACAGGAGATCGACCATAAGGTGCCCGAGGCAGCAATTGACACTTGGAGACAGGTCGGCCGGAGGACGATGTACTGAATCGCGACGTGATTTGTGTGTTCCATTGTCATTAAGAGGCTCTGAACCTTGCAATTAACTGTCAGTTTTGCGTCGGATTCGAAAATCTAGACTCACAGGAGATCGACCATAAGGTGCCCGAGGCAGCAATAGACCCTTGGAGACAGGTCGGCCGGAGGACGATGTATTGAATCGCGACGCAATTTGTGTGTTCCATTGTCATTAAGAGGCTCTGAACCTTACAATTAACTGTAAGTTTTGCGTCGGATTCGAAAATCTAGACTCACAGAAGAACGACCATAAGGTGCCCGAGGCAGCACTAGACCCTTGGAGACAAGTCGGCTGGAGGACGATGTATTGAATCGCGACGGGATTTGTGTGTTCCATCGTCATTAACAGGCTCTGAACCTTACAATTAACTGTCAGTTTTGCGTCGGATTCAAAAGTCTAGACTCACACGAGAACGACCATAAGGTGCCCGAGGCAGCAATAGACCCTTGGAGACAGGTCGGCCGGAGGACGATGTATTGAATCGCGACGCAAATTGTGTGTTCCATCGTCATTAACAGGCTCTGAACCTTACAATTAACTGTCAGTTTTGCGTCGGATTCAGAAGTCTAGACTCACACGAGAACGACCATAAGGTGCCCGAGGCAGCAATAGACCCTTGGAGACAGGTCGGCCGGAGGACGATGTATTGAATCGCGACGCAATTTGTGTGTTCCATCGTCATTAACAGGCTCTGAACGTTACAATTAACTGTCAGTTTTGCGTCGGATTCGAAAATCTAGACTCACAGGAGATCGACCATAAGGTGCCCGAGGCAGCAATAGACCCTTGGAGACAGTTCGGCCGGAGGACGATGTATTGAATCGCGACGCAATTTGTGTGTTCCATCATCATTAACAGGCTTGAACGTTACAATTAACTGTCAGTTTTGCGTCGGATTCGAAAATCTAGACTCACAGGAGATCGACCAAAAGGTGCCCGAGGCAGCAATAGACCCTTGGAGACAGGTCGGCCGGAGGACGATGTATTGAATCGCGACGCGATTTGTGTGTTCCATCGTCATTAACAGGCTCTGAACGTTACAATTAACTGTCAGTTTTGCGTCGGATTCGAAAATCTAGACTCACAGGAGATCGACCATAAGGTGCCCGAGGCAGCAATAGACCCTTGGAGACAAGTCGGCCGGAGGACGATGTATTGAATCGCGACGCAATTTGTGTGTTCCATTGTCATTAAGAGGCTCTGAACGTTACAATTAACTGTCAGTTTTGCGTCGGATTCGAAAATCTAGACTCACAGGAGATCGACCATAAGGTGCCCGAGGCAGCAATAGACCCTTGGAGACAGGTCGGCCGGAGGACGATGTATTGAATCGCGACGCAATTTGTGTGTTCCATTGTCATTAAGAGGCTCTGAACCTTACAATTAACTGTCAGTTTTGCGTCGGATTCGAAAATCTAGACTCACAGGAGAACGACCATAAGGTGACCGAGGCAGCACTAGACCCTTGGAGACAAGTCGGTTGGAGGACGATGTATTGAATCGCGACGCGATTTGTGTGTTCCATCGTCATTAACAGGCTCTGAACCTTACAATTAACTGTCAGTTTTGCGTCGGATTCAAAAGTCTAGACTCACAGGAGAACGACCATAAGGTGACCGAGGCAGCACTAGACCCTTGGAGACAAGTCGGTTGGAGGACGATGTATTGAATCGCGACGCGATTTGTGTGTTCCATCGTCATTAACAGGCTCTGAACGTTACAATTAACTGTCAGTTTTGCGTCAGATGCGAAAATCTAGACTCACAGGAGATCGACCATAAGGTGCCCGAGGCAGCAATAGACCCTTGGAGGCAGGTCGGCCGGAGGACGATGTATTGAATCGCGACGCGATTTGTGTGTTCCATTGTCATTAAGAGGCTCTGAACCTTACAATTAACTGTCAGTTTTGCGTCGGATCCGAAAATCTAGACTCACAAGAGATCGACCATAAGGTGCCCGAGGCAGCAATACACCCTTGGAGACAGGTCGGCCGGAGGACGATGTATTGAATCGCGACGCGATTTGTGTGTTCCATTGTCATTAAGAGGCTCTGAACCTTGCATTTAACTGTCAGTTTTGCGTCGGAATCGAAAATCTAGACTCACAGGGGATCGACCATAAGGTGCCCGAGGCAGCAATACACCCTTGGAGTCAGGTCGGCCGGAGGACGATGTATTGAATCGCGACGCGATTTGTGTGTTCCATTGTCATTAACAGGCTCTGAACCTTACAATTAACTGTAAGTTTTGCGTCGGATTCGAAAATCTAGACTCACAGAAGAACGACCATAAGGTGCCCGAGGCAGCACTAGACCCTTGGAGACAAGTCGGCTGGAGGACGATGTATTGAATCGCGACGCAAATTGTGTGTTCCATCGTTATTAACAGGCTCTGAACCTTACAATTAACTGTCAGTTTTGCGTCGGATTCAAAAGTCTAGACTCACACGAGAACGACCATAAGGTGCCCGAGGCAGCAATAGACCCTTGGAGACAGGTCGCCCGGAGGACGATGTATTGAACCGCGACGCAATTTGTGTGTTCCATCGTCATTAACAGGCTCTGAACCTTACAATTAACTGTCAGTTTTGCGTCGGATTCGAAAATCTAGACTCACAGGAGATCGACCATAAGGTGCCCGAGGCAACAATATACCCTTGGAGACAGGTCGGCCGGAGGACGATGTACTGAATCGCGACGCGATTTGTGTGTTCCATTGTCATTAAGAGGCTCTGAACCTTACAATTAACTGTCAGTTTTGCGTCAGATTCGAAAATCTAGACTCACAGGAGATCGACCATAAGGTGCCCGAGGCAGCAATAGACCCTTGGAGGCAGGTCGGCCGGAGGACGATGTATTGAATCGCGACGCGATTTGTGTGTTCCATTGTCATTAAGAGGCTCTGAACCTTACAATTAACTGTCAGTTTTGCGTCGGATCCGAAAATCTAGACTCACAGGAGATCGACCTTAAGGTGCCCGAGGCAGCAATTGACCCTTGGAGACAGGTCGGCCGGATGACGATGTATTGAATCGCGACGCGATTTGTGTGTTCCATTGTCATTAAGAGGCTCTGAACCTTGCAATTACCTGTCAGTTTTGCGTCGGATTCGAAAATCTAGACTCACAGGAGATCGACCATAAGGTGCCCGAGGCAGCAATAGACCCTTGGAGACAGGTCTTCCGGAGGACGATGTATTGAATCGCGACGCGATTTGTGTGTTCCATTGTCATTAAGAGGCTCTGAACCTTACAATTAACTGTAAGTTTTGCGTCGGATTCGAAAATCTAGACTCACAGAAGAACGACGATAAGGTGCCCGAGGCAGCACTAGACCCTTGGAGACAAGTCGGCTGGAGGACGATGTATTGAATCGCGACGCAAATTGTGTGTTCCATCGTCATTAACAGGCTCTGAACCTTACAATTAACTGTCAGTTTTGCGTCGGATTCAAAAGTCTAGACTCACACGAGAACGACCATAAGGTGCCCGAGGCAGCAATAGACCCTTGGAGACAGGTCGTCCGGAGGACGATGTATTGAATCGCGACGCAATTTGTGTGTTCCATCGTCATTAACAGGCTCTGAACGTTACAATTAACTGTCAGTTTTGCGTCGGATTCGAAAATCTAGACTCACAGGAGATCGACCATAAGGTGCCCGAGGCAGCAATAGACCCTTGGAGACAGGTCGGCCGGAGGACGATGTATTGAATCGCGACGCGATTTGTGTGTTCCATCGTCATTAACAGGCTCTGAACGTTCCAATTAACTGTCAGTTTTGCGTCGGATTCGAAAATCTAGACTCACAGGAGATCGACCATAAAGTGCCCGAGGCAGCAATAGACCCTTGGAGACAGGTCGGCCGGAGGACGATGTATTGAATCGCGACGGGATTTGTGTGTTCCATCGTCATTAACAGGCTCTGAACGTTACAATTAACTGTCAGTTTTGCGTCGGATTCGAAAATCTAGACTCACAGGAGATCGACCATAAGGTGCCCGAGGCAGCAATAGACCATTGGAGACAGGTCGGCCGGAGGACGACGTATTGAATCGCGACGCGATTTGTGTGTTCCATCGTCATTAACAGGCTCTGAACGTTACAATTAACTGTCAGTTTTGCGTCGGATTCGAAAATCTAGACTCACAGGAGATCGACCATAAGGTGCCCGAGGCAGCAATAGACCCTTGGAGACAGGTCGGCCGGAGGACGATGTATTGAATCGCGACGCAATTTGTGTGTTCCATTGTCATTTAAAGGCTCTGAACCTTACAATTAACTGTTAGTTTTGCGTCGGATTCGAAAATCTAGACTCACAGGAGAACGACCATAAGGTGCCCGAGGCAGCACTAGACCCTTGGAGACAAGTCGGTTGGAGGACGATGTATTGAATCGCGACGCGATTTGTGTGTTCCCTCGTCATTAACAGGCTCTGAACGTTACAATTAACTGTCAGTTTTGCGTCGGATTCGAAAATCTAGACTCACAGGAGAACGACCATAAGGTGGCCGAGGCAGCAAAAGACCCTTGGAGACAGGTCGGCCGGAGGACGATGTATTGAATCGCGACGCAATTTGTGTGTTCTATCGTCATTAACAGGCTCTGAACCTTACAATTAACTGTCAGTTTTGCGTCAGATTCGAAAATCTAGACTCACAGGAGATCGACCATAAGGTGCCCGAGGCAGCAATAGACCCTTGGAGTCAGGTCGGCCGGAGGACGATGTATTGAATCGCGACGCGATTTGTGTGTTCCATTGTCATTAAGAGGCTCTGAACCTTACAATTAACTGTCAGTTTTGCGTCGGATTCGAAAATCTAGACTCACAGAAGAACGACCATAAGGTGTCCGAGGCAGCAATTGACCCTTGGAGACAAGTCGGCTGGAGGACGATGTATTGAATCGCGACGCAATTTGTGTGTTCCATCGTCATTAACAGACTCTGAACGTTGCAATTAACTGTCAGTTTTGCGTCGGATTCGAAAATCTAGACTCACAGGAGATCGACCATAAGGTGCCCGAGGCAGCAATAGACCCTTGGAGACAGTTCGGCCGGAGGACGATGTATTGAATCGCGACGCAATTTGTGTGTTCCATCGTCATTAACCGGCTCTGAACCTTACATTTAACTTTCAGTTTTGCGTCGGATTCGAAAATCTAGACTCACAGGAGATCGACCATAAGGTGCCCGAGGCAGCAATAGACCCTTGGAGACAGGTCGGCCGGAGGACGATGTATTGAATCGCGACGCGATTTGTGTGTTCCATCGTCATTAACAGGCTCTGAACGTTACAATTAACTGTCAGTTTTGCGTCGGATTCGAAAATCTAGACTCACAGGAGATCGACCATAAGGTGCCCGAGGCAGCAATAGACCCTTGGAGACAGGTCGGCCGGAGGACGATGTATTGAATCGCGACGCGATTTGTGTGTTCCATCGTCATTAACAGGCTCTGAACGTTACAATTAACTGTCAGTTTTGCGTCGGATTCGAAAATCTAGACTCACAGGAGATCGAACATAAGGTGCCCGAGGCAGCAATAGACCCTTGGAGACAGGTCGGCCGGAGGACGATGTATTGAATCGCGACGCAATTTGTGTGTTCCATTGTCATTAAGAGGCTCTGAAGCTTACAATTAACAGTCAGTTTTGCGTCGGATTCGAAAATCTAGACTCACAGAAGAACGACCATAAGGTGCCCGAGGCAGCACTAGACCCTTGGAGACAAGTCGGTTGGAGGACGATGTATTGAATCGCGACGCGATTTGTGTGTTCCATCGTCATTTACAGGCTCAGAACGTTACAATTAACTGTCAGTTTTGCGTCGGATTCGAAAATCTAGACTCACAGGAGATCGACCATAAGGTGCCCGAGGCAGCAATAGACCCTTGGAGACAGGTCGGCCGGAGGACGATGTATTGAATCGCGACGCGATTTGTGTGTTCCATCGTCATTAACAGGCTCTGAACGTTACAATTAACTGTCAGTTTTGCGTCGGATTCGAAAATCTAGACTCACAGGAGATCGAACATAAGGTGCCCGAGGCAGCAATAGACCCTTGGAGACAGTTCGGCCGGAGGACGATGTATTGAATCGCGACGCAATTTGTGTGTTCCATCGTCATTAACCGGCTCTGAACCTTACATTTAACTTTCAGTTTTGCGTCGGATTCGAAAATCTAGACTCACAGGAGATCGACCATAAGGTGCCCGAGGCAGCAATAGACCCTTGGAGACAGGTCGGCCGGAGGACGATGTATTGAATCGCGACGCGATTTGTGTGTTCCATCGTCATTAACAGGCTCTGAACGTTACAATTAACTGTCAGTTTTGCGTCGGATTCGAAAATCTAGACTCACAGGAGATCGACCATAAGGTGCCCGAGGCAGCAATAGACCCTTGGAGACAGGTCGGCCGGAGGACGATGTATTGAATCGCGACGCGATTTGTGTGTTCCATCGTCATTAACAGGCTCTGAACGTTACAATTAACTGTCAGTTTTGCGTCGGATTCGAAAATCTAGACTCACAGGAGATCGAACATAAGGTGCCCGAGGCAGTAATAGACCCTTGGAGACAGGTCGGCCGGAGGACGATGTATTGAATCGCGACGCAATTTGTGTGTTCCATTGTCATTAAGAGGCTCTGAACCTTACAATTAACTGTCAGTTTTGCGTCGGATTCGAAAATCTAGACTCACAGAAGAACGACCATAAGGTGCCCGAGGCAGCACTAGACCCTTGGAGACAAGTCGGTTGGAGGACGATGTATTGAATCGCGACGCGATTTGTGTGTTCCATCGTCATTTACAGGCTCAGAACGTTACAATTAACTGTCAGTTTTGCGTCGGATTCGAAAATCTAGACTCACAGGACAACGACCATAAGGTGCCCGAGGCAGCAAAAGACCCTTGGAGACAGGTCGGCCGGAGGACGATGTATTGAATCGCGACGCAATTTGTGTGTTCCATCGTCATTTACAGGCTCTGAACCTTACAATTAACTGTCAGTTTTGCGTCGGATTCGAAAATCTAGACTCACAGGAGATCGACCATAAGGTGCCCGAGGCAGCAATAGATCCTTGGAGACAGGTCGGCCGGAGGACGAAGTATTGAATCGCGACGCGATTTGTGTGTTCCATTGTCATTAAGAGGCTCTGAACCTTACAATTAACTGTCAGTTTTGCGTCGGATTCGAAAATCTAGACTCACAGAAGAACGACCATAAGGTGCCCGAGGCAGCACTAGACCCTTGGAGTTAAGTCGGCTGGAGGACGATGTATTGAATCGCGACGCAAATTGTGTCTTCCATCGTCATTAACAGGCTCTGAACGTTACAATTAACTGTCAGTTTTGCGTCGGATTCGAAAATCTAGACTCACAGGAGATCGACCATAAGGTGCCCGAGGCAGCAATAGACCCTTGGAGACAGTTCGGCCGGAGGACGATGTATTGAATCGCGACGCAATTTTTGTGTTCCATCGTCATTAAGAGGCTCTGACCCTTACAATTAACTGTCAGTTTTGCGTCGGATTCGAAAATCTAGACTCACAGGAGATCGACCATAAGGTGCCCGAGGCAGCAATAGACCCTTGGAGACAGGTCGGCCGGAGGACGATGTATTGAATCGCGACGCGATTTGTGTGTTCCATCGTCATTAACAGGCTCTGAACGTTACAATTAACTGTCAGTTTTGCGTCGGATTCGAAAACCTAGACTCACAGGAGATCGACCATAAGGTGCCCGAGGCAGCAATAGACCCTTGGAGTCAGGTCGGCCGGAGGACGATGTATTGAATCGCGACGCGATTTGTGTGTTCCATTGTCATTAAGAGGCTCTGAACCTTACAATTAACTGTCAGTTTTGCGTCGGATTCGAAAATCTAGACTCACAGAAGAACGACCATAAGGTGTCCGAGGCAGCAATTGACCCTTGGAGACAAGTCGGCTGGAGGACGATGTATTGAATCGCGACGCAATTTGTGTGTTCCATCGTCATTAACAGACTCTGAACGTTGCAATTAACTGTCAGTTTTGCGTCGGATTCGAAAATCTAGACTCACAGGAGATCGACCATAAGGTGCCCGAGGCAGCAATAGACCCTTGGAGACAGTTCGGCCGGAGGACGATGTATTGAATCGCGACGCAATTTGTGTGTTCCATCGTCATTAACCGGCTCTGAACCTTACATTTAACTTTCAGTTTTGCGTCGGATTCGAAAATCTAGACTCACAGGAGATCGACCATAAGGTGCCCGAGGCAGCAATAGACCCTTGGAGACAGGTCGGCCGGAGGACGATGTATTGAATCGCGACGCGATTTGTGTGTTCCATCGTCATTAACAGGCTCTGAACGTTACAATTAACTGTCAGTTTTGCGTCGGATTCGAAAATCTAGACTCACAGGAGATCGACCATAAGGTGCCCGAGGCAGCAATAGACCCTTGGAGACAGGTCGGCCGGAGGACGATGTATTGAATCGCGACGCGATTTGTGTGTTCCATCGTCATTAACAGGCTCTGAACGTTACAATTAACTGTCAGTTTTGCGTCGGATTCGAAAATCTAGACTCACAGGAGATCGAACATAAGGTGCCCGAGGCAGCAATAGACCCTTGGAGACAGGTCGGCCGGAGGACGATGTATTGAATCGCGACGCAATTTGTGTGTTCCATTGTCATTAAGAGGCTCTGAAGCTTACAATTAACAGTCAGTTTTGCGTCGGATTCGAAAATCTAGACTCACAGAAGAACGACCATAAGGTGCCCGAGGCAGCACTAGACCCTTGGAGACAAGTCGGTTGGAGGACGATGTATTGAATCGCGACGCGATTTGTGTGTTCCATCGTCATTTACAGGCTCAGAACGTTACAATTAACTGTCAGTTTTGCGTCGGATTCGAAAATCTAGACTCACAGGAGATCGACCATAAGGTGCCCGAGGCAGCAATAGACCCTTGGAGACAGGTCGGCCGGAGGACGATGTATTGAATCGCGACGCGATTTGTGTGTTCCATCGTCATTAACAGGCTCTGAACGTTACAATTAACTGTCAGTTTTGCGTCGGATTCGAAAATCTAGACTCACAGGAGATCGAACATAAGGTGCCCGAGGCAGCAATAGACCCTTGGAGACAGTTCGGCCGGAGGACGATGTATTGAATCGCGACGCAATTTGTGTGTTCCATCGTCATTAACCGGCTCTGAACCTTACATTTAACTTTCAGTTTTGCGTCGGATTCGAAAATCTAGACTCACAGGAGATCGACCATAAGGTGCCCGAGGCAGCAATAGACCCTTGGAGACAGGTCGGCCGGAGGACGATGTATTGAATCGCGACGCGATTTGTGTGTTCCATCGTCATTAACAGGCTCTGAACGTTACAATTAACTGTCAGTTTTGCGTCGGATTCGAAAATCTAGACTCACAGGAGATCGACCATAAGGTGCCCGAGGCAGCAATAGACCCTTGGAGACAGGTCGGCCGGAGGACGATGTATTGAATCGCGACGCGATTTGTGTGTTCCATCGTCATTAACAGGCTCTGAACGTTACAATTAACTGTCAGTTTTGCGTCGGATTCGAAAATCTAGACTCACAGGAGATCGAACATAAGGTGCCCGAGGCAGTAATAGACCCTTGGAGACAGGTCGGCCGGAGGACGATGTATTGAATCGCGACGCAATTTGTGTGTTCCATTGTCATTAAGAGGCTCTGAACCTTACAATTAACTGTCAGTTTTGCGTCGGATTCGAAAATCTAGACTCACAGAAGAACGACCATAAGGTGCCCGAGGCAGCACTAGACCCTTGGAGACAAGTCGGTTGGAGGACGATGTATTGAATCGCGACGCGATTTGTGTGTTCCATCGTCATTTACAGGCTCAGAACGTTACAATTAACTGTCAGTTTTGCGTCGGATTCGAAAATCTAGACTCACAGGACAACGACCATAAGGTGCCCGAGGCAGCAAAAGACCCTTGGAGACAGGTCGGCCGGAGGACGATGTATTGAATCGCGACGCAATTTGTGTGTTCCATCGTCATTTACAGGCTCTGAACCTTACAATTAACTGTCAGTTTTGCGTCGGATTCGAAAATCTAGACTCACAGGAGATCGACCATAAGGTGCCCGAGGCAGCAATAGATCCTTGGAGACAGGTCGGCCGGAGGACGAAGTATTGAATCGCGACGCGATTTGTGTGTTCCATTGTCATTAAGAGGCTCTGAACCTTACAATTAACTGTCAGTTTTGCGTCGGATTCGAAAATCTAGACTCACAGAAGAACGACCATAAGGTGCCCGAGGCAGCACTAGACCCTTGGAGTTAAGTCGGCTGGAGGACGATGTATTGAATCGCGACGCAAATTGTGTCTTCCATCGTCATTAACAGGCTCTGAACGTTACAATTAACTGTCAGTTTTGCGTCGGATTCGAAAATCTAGACTCACAGGAGATCGACCATAAGGTGCCCGAGGCAGCAATAGACCCTTGGAGACAGTTCGGCCGGAGGACGATGTATTGAATCGCGACGCAATTTTTGTGTTCCATCGTCATTAAGAGGCTCTGACCCTTACAATTAACTGTCAGTTTTGCGTCGGATTCGAAAATCTAGACTCACAGGAGATCGACCATAAGGTGCCCGAGGCAGCAATAGACCCTTGGAGACAGGTCGGCCGGAGGACGATGTATTGAATCGCGACGCGATTTGTGTGTTCCATCGTCATTAACAGGCTCTGAACGTTACAATTAACTGTCAGTTTTGCGTCGGATTCGAAAACCTAGACTCACAGGAGATCGACCATAAGGTGCCCGAGGCAGCAATAGACCCTTGGAGACAGGTCGGCCGCAGGACGATGTATTGAATCGCGACGGGATTTGTGTGTTCCATCGTCATTAACAGGCTCTGAACGTTACAATTAACTGTCAGTTTTGCGTCGGATTCGAAAATCTAGACTCACAGGAGATCGACCATAAGGTGCCCGAGGCAGCAATAGACCCTTGGAGATAGGTCGGCCGGAGGACGATGTATTGAATCGCGACGCGATTTGTGTGTTCCATCGTCATTAACAGGCTCTGAACGTTACAATTAACTGTCAGTTTTGCGTCGGATTCGAAAATCTAGACTCACAGGAGATCGACCATAAGGTGCCCGAGGCAGCAATAGACCCTTGGAGACAGGTCGGCCGGAGGACGATGTATTGAATCGCGACGCAATTTGTGTGTTCCATCGTCATTAAGAGGCTCTGAACGTTACAATTAACTGTCAGTTTTGCGTCGGATTCGAAAATCTAGACTCACAGGAGATCGACCATAAGGTGCCCGAGTCAGCAACAGACCCTTGGAGACAGGTCGGCCGGAGGACGATGTATTGAATCGCGACACAATTTGTGTGTTCCATTGTCATTAAGAGGCTCTGAACCTTACAATTAACTGTCAGTTTTACGTCGGATTCGAAAATCTAGACTCACAGGAGAACGACCATAAGGTGCCCGAGGCAGCACTAGACCCTTGGAGACAAGTCGGTTGGAGGACGATGTATTGAATCGCGACGCGATTTGTGTGTTCCATCGTCATTAACAGGCTCTGAACGTTACAATTAACTGTCAGTTTTGCGTCGGATTCGAAAATCTAGACTCACAGGAGAACGACCATAAGGTGCCCGAGGCAGCAAAAGACCCTTGGAGACAGGTCGGCCGGAGGACGATGTATTGAATCGCGACGCAATTTGTGTGTTCCATCGTCATTTACAGGCTCTGAACCTTACAATTAACTGTCAGTTTTGCGTCAGATTCGAAAATCTAGACTCACAGGAGATCGACCATAAGGTGCCCGAGGCAGCAATTGACCCTTGGAGACAGGTCGGCCTAGGACGATGTATTGAATCGCGACGCGATTTGTGTGTTCCATTGTCATTAAGAGGCTCTGAACCTTGCAATTAACTGTCAGTTTTGCGTCGGATTCGAAAATCTAGACTCACAGGAGATCGAACATAAGGTGCCCGAGGCAGCAATAGACCCTTGGAGACAAGTCGGCCGGAGGACGATGTATTGAATCGCGACGCGATTTGTGTGTTCCATTGTCATTAAGAGGCTCTGAACCTTACAATTAACTGTAAGTTTTGCGTCGGATTCGAAAATCTAGACTCACAGAAGAACGACGATAAGGTGCCCGAGGCAGCACTAGACCCTTGGAGACAAGTCGGCTGGAGGACGATGTATTGAATCGCGACGCAAATTGTGTGTTCCATCGTCATTAACAGGCTCTGAACCTTACAATTAACTGTCAGTTTTGCGTCGGATTCAAAAGTCTAGACTCACACGAGAACGACCATAAGGTGCCCGAGGCAGCAATAGACCCTTGGAGACAGGTCGGCCGGAGGACGATGTATTGAATCGCGACGCAATTTGTGTGTTCCATCGTCATTAACAGGCTCTGAACGTTACAATTAACTGTCAGTTTTGCGTCGGATTCGAAAATCTAGACTCACAGGAGATCGACCATAAGGTGCCCGAGGCAGCAATAGACCCTTGGAGACAGTTCGGCCGGAGGACGATGTATTGAATCGCGACGCGATTTGTGTGTTCCATCGTCATTAACAGGCTCTGAACGTTACAATTAACTGTCAGTTTTGCGTCGGATTCGAAAATCTAGACTCACAGGAGATCGACCATAAGGTGCCCGAGGCAGCAATAGACCCTTGGAGACAGGTCGGCCGGAGGACGATGTATTGAATCGCGACGGGATTTGTGTGTTCCATCGTCATTAACAGGCTCTGAACGTTACAATTAACTGTCAGTTTTGCGTCGGATTCGAAAATCTAGACTCACAGGAGATCGACCATAAGGTGCCCGAGGCAGCAATAGACCCTTGGAGACAAGTCGGCCGGAGGACGATGTATTGAATCGCGACGCAATTTGTGTGTTCCACCGTCATTAACAGGCTCTGAACGTTACAATTAACTGTCAGTTTTGCGTCGGATTCGAAAATCTAGACTCACAGGAGATCGACCATAAGGTGCCCGAGGCAGCAATAGACCCTTCGAGACAGGTCGGCCGGAGGACGATGTATTGAATCGCGACGCGATTTGTGTGTTCCATTGTCATTAAGAGGCTCTGAACCTTACAATTAACTGTAAGTTTTGCGTCGGATTCGAAAATCTAGACTCACAGAAGAACGACCATAAGGTGCCCGAGGCAGCACTAGACCCTTGGAGACAAGTCGGCTGGAGGACGATGTATTGAATCGCGACGCAAATTGTGTGTTCCATCGTCATTAACAGGCTCTGAACCTTACAATTAACTGTCAGTTTTGCGTCGGATTCAAAAGTCTAGACTCACACGAGTACGACCATAAGGTGCCCGAGGCAGCAATAGACCCTTGGAGACAGGTCGGCCGGAGGACGATGTATTGAATCGCGACGCAATTTGTGTGTCCCATCGTCATTAACAGGCTCTGAACGTTACAATTAACTGTCAGTTTTGCGTCGGATTCGAAAATCTAGACTCACAGGAGATCGACCATAAAGTGCCCGAGGCAGCAATAGACCCTTGGAGACAGTTCGGCCGGAGGACGATGTATTGAATCGCGTCGCAATTTGTGTGTTCCATCGTCATTAACAGGCTCTGAACCTTACAATTAACTGTCAGTTTTGCGTCGGATTCGAAAATCTAGACTCACAGGAGATCGACCATAAGGTGCCCGAGGCAGCAATAGACCCTTGGAGACAGGTCGGCCGGAGGACGATGTATTGAATCGCGACGCGATTTGTGTGTTCCATCGTCATTAACAGGCTCTGAACGTTACAATTAACTGTCAGTTTTGCGTCGGATTCGAAAATCTAGACTCACAGGAGATCGACCATAAGGTGCCCGAGGCAGCAATAGACCCTTGGAGACAGGTCGGCCGGAGGACGATGTATTGAATCGCGACGGGATTTGTGTGTTCCATCGTCATTAACAGGCTCTGAACGTTACAATTAACTGTCAGTTTTGCATCGAATTCGAAAATCTAGACTCACAGGAGATCGACCATAAGGTGCCCGAGGCAGCAATAGACCCTTGGAGACAGGTCGGCCGGAGGACGATGTATTGAATCGCGACGCAATTTGTGTGTTCCATTGTCATTAACAGGCTCTGACCCTTACAATTAACTGTCAGTTTTGCGTCGGATTCGAAAATCTAGACTCACAGGAGATCGACCATAAGGTGCCCGAGGCAGCAATAGACCCTTGGAGACAGGTCGGCCGGAGGACGATGTATTGAATCGCGACGCGATTTGTGTGTTCCATCGTCATTAACAGGCTCTGAACGTTACAATTAACTGTCAGTTTTGCGTCGGATTCGAAAACCTAGACTCACAGGAGATCGACCATAAGGTGCCCGAGGCAGCAATAGACCCTTGGAGACAGGTCGGCCGCAGGACGATGTATTGAATCGCGACGGGATTTGTGTGTTCCATCGTCATTAACAGGCTCTGAACGTTACAATTAACTGTCAGTTTTGCGTCGGATTCGAAAATCTAGACTCACAGGAGATCGACCATAAGGTGCCCGAGGCAGCAATAGACCCTTGGAGATAGGTCGGCCGGAGGACGATGTATTGAATCGCGACGCGATTTGTGTGTTCCATCGTCATTAACAGGCTCTGAACGTTACAATTAACTGTCAGTTTTGCGTCGGATTCGAAAATCTAGACTCACAGGAGATCGACCATAAGGTGCCCGAGGCAGCAATAGACCCTTGGAGACAGGTCGGCCGGAGGACGATGTATTGAATCGCGACGCAATTTGTGTGTTCCATCGTCATTAAGAGGCTCTGAACGTTACAATTAACTGTCAGTTTTGCGTCGGATTCGAAAATCTAGACTCACAGGAGATCGACCATAAGGTGCCCGAGTCAGCAACAGACCCTTGGAGACAGGTCGGCCGGAGGACGATGTATTGAATCGCGACACAATTTGTGTGTTCCATTGTCATTAAGAGGCTCTGAACCTTACAATTAACTGTCAGTTTTACGTCGGATTCGAAAATCTAGACTCACAGGAGAACGACCATAAGGTGCCCGAGGCAGCACTAGACCCTTGGAGACAAGTCGGTTGGAGGACGATGTATTGAATCGTGACGCGATTTGTGTGTTCCATCGTCATTAACAGGCTCTGAACGTTACAATTAACTGTAAGTTTTGCGTCGGATTCGAAAATCTAGACTCACAGAAGAACGACGATAAGGTGCCCGAGGCAGCACTAGACCCTTGGAGACAAGTCGGCTGGAGGACGATGTATTGAATCGCGACGCAAATTGTGTGTTCCATCGTCATTAACAGGCTCTGAACCTTACAATTAACTGTCAGTTTTGCGTCGGATTCAAAAGTCTAGACTCACACGAGAACGACCATAAGGTGCCCGAGGCAGCAATAGACCCTTGGAGACAGGTCGGCCGGAGGACGATGTATTGAATCGCGACGCAATTTGTGTGTTCCATCGTCATTAACAGGCTCTGAACGTTACAATTAACTGTCAGTTTTGCGTCGGATTCGAAAATCTAGACTCACAGGAGATCGACCATAAGGTGCCCGAGGCAGCAATAGACCCTTGGAGACAGTTCGGCCGGAGGACGATGTATTGAATCGCGACGCGATTTGTGTGTTCCATCGTCATTAACAGGCTCTGAACGTTACAATTAACTGTCAGTTTTGCGTCGGATTCGAAAATCTAGACTCACAGGAGATCGACCATAAGGTGCCCGAGGCAGCAATAGACCCTTGGAGACAGATCGGCCGGAGGACGATGTATTGAATCGCGACGGGATTTGTGTGTTCCATCGTCATTAACAGGCTCTGAACGTTACAATTAACTGTCAGTTTTGCGTCGGATTCGAAAATCTAGACTCACAGGAGATCGACCATAAGGTGCCCGAGGCAGCAATAGACCCTTGGAGACAAGTCGGCCGGAGGACGATGTATTGAATCGCGACGCAATTTGTGTGTTCCACCGTCATTAACAGGCTCTGAACGTTACAATTAACTGTCAGTTTTGCGTCGGATTCGAAAATCTAGACTCACAGGAGATCGACCATAAGGTGCCCGAGGCAGCAATAGACCCTTCGAGACAGGTCGGCCGGAGGACGATGTATTGAATCGCGACGCGATTTGTGTGTTCCATTGTCATTAAGAGGCTCTGAACCTTACAATTAACTGTAAGTTTTGCGTCGGATTCGAAAATCTAGACTCACAGAAGAACGACCATAAGGTGCCCGAGGCAGCACTAGACCCTTGGAGACAAGTCGGCTGGAGGACGATGTATTGAATCGCGACGCAAATTGTGTGTTCCATCGTCATTAACAGGCTCTGAACCTTACAATTAACTGTCAGTTTTGCGTCGGATTCAAAAGTCTAGACTCACACGAGTACGACCATAAGGTGCCCGAGGCAGCAATAGACCCTTGGAGACAGGTCGGCCGGAGGACGATGTATTGAATCGCGACGCAATTTGTGTGTCCCATCGTCATTAACAGGCTCTGAACGTTACAATTAACTGTCAGTTTTGCGTCGGATTCGAAAATCTAGACTCACAGGAGATCGACCATAAAGTGCCCGAGGCAGCAATAGACCCTTGGAGACAGTTCGGCCGGAGGACGATGTATTGAATCGCGTCGCAATTTGTGTGTTCCATCGTCATTAACAGGCTCTGAACCTTACAATTAACTGTCAGTTTTGCGTCGGATTCGAAAATCTAGACTCACAGGAGATCGACCATAAGGTGCCCGAGGCAGCAATAGACCCTTGGAGACAGGTCGGCCGGAGGACGATGTATTGAATCGCGACGCGATTTGTGTGTTCCATCGTCATTAACAGGCTCTGAACGTTACAATTAACTGTCAGTTTTGCGTCGGATTCGAAAATCTAGACTCACAGGAGATCGACCATAAGGTGCCCGAGGCAGCAATAGACCCTTGGAGACAGGTCGGCCGGAGGACGATGTATTGAATCGCGACGGGATTTGTGTGTTCCATCGTCATTAACAGGCTCTGAACGTTACAATTAACTGTCAGTTTTGCATCGAATTCGAAAATCTAGACTCACAGGAGATCGACCATAAGGTGCCCGAGGCAGCAATAGACCCTTGGAGACAGGTCGGCCGGAGGACGATGTATTGAATCGCGACGCAATTTGTGTGTTCCATTGTCATTAACAGGCTCTGAACCTCACAATTAACTGTCAGTTTTGCGTCGGATTCGAAAATCTAGACTCACAGGAGAACGACCATAAGGTGTCCGAGGCAGCACTAGACCCTTGGAGACAAGTCGGCTGGAGGACGATGTATTGAATCGCGACGCAATTTGTGTGTTCCATCGTCATTAACAGTCTCTGAACGTTACAATTAACTGCGTCGGATTCGAAAATCTAGACTCACAGGAGATCGACCATGAGGTGCCCGAGGCAGCAATAGACCCTTGGAGACAGGTCGGCCGGAGGACGATGTATTGAATCGCGACGCGATTTTTGTGTTCCATTGTCATTAAGAGGCTCTGAACCTTACAATTAACTGTCAGTTTTGCGTCGGATTCGATAATCATGACTCACAGGAGAACGACCATACGGTGTCCGAGGCAGCACTAGACCCTTGGAGACAAGTCGGCTGGAGGACGATGTATTGAATCGCGACGCAATTTGTGTGTTCCATCGTCATTAACAGGCTCAGAACGTTACAATTAACTGTCAGTTTTGCGTCGGATTCGAAAATCTAGACTCACAGGAGATCGACCATAAGGTGCCCGAGGCAGCAATAGACCCTTGGAGACAGGTCGGCCGGAGGACGACGTATTGAATCGCGACGCGATTTGTGTGTTCCATTGTCATTAACAGGCTCTGAACCTTACATTTCACTGTCAGTTTTGCGTCGGATTCAAAAGTCTAGACTCACAGTTGAACGACCATAAGGTGCCCGAGGCAGCAATAGACCCTTGGAGACAGGTCGGCCGGAGGACGATGTATTGAATCGCGACGCGATTTGTGTGTTCCATTGTCATTAAGAGGCTTTGAACCTTGCAATTAACTGTTAGTTTTGCGTCGGATTCGAAAATCTAGACTCACAGAATAACGACCATAAGGTGCCCGAGGCAGCACTAGACCCCTGGAGACAAGTCGGCTGGACGACGATGTATTGAATCGCGACGCAAATTGTGTGTTCCATCGTCATTAACAGTTTCTGAACCTTACAATTAACTGTCAGTTTTGCGTCGGATTCAAAAGTCTAGACTCACACGAGAACGACCATAAGGTGCCCGAGGCAGCAAAAGACCCTTGGAGACAGGTCGGCCGGAGGACGATGTATTGAATCGCGACGCGATTTGTGTGTTCCATCGTTATTAACAGGCTCTGAACGTTACAATTAACTGTCAGTTTTGCGTCAGATTCAAAAATCTAGACTCACAGGAGATCGACCATAAGGTGCCCGAGGCAGCAATAGACCCTTGGAGGCAGGTCGCCCGGAGGACGATGTATTGAATCGCGACGCGATTTGTGTGTTCCATTGTCATTAACAGGCTCTGAACCTCACAATTAACTGTCAGTTTTGCGTCGGATTCGAAAATCTAGACTCACAGGAGAACGACCATAAGGTGTCCGAGGCAGCACTAGACCCTTGGAGACAAGTCGGCTGGAGGAAGATGTATTGAATCGCGACGCAATTTGTGTGTTCCATCGTCATTAACAGTCTCTGAACGTTACAATTAACTGCGTCGGATTCGAAAATCTAGACTCACAGGAGATCGACCATGAGGTGCCCGAGGCACAATAGACCCTTGGAGACAGGTCGGCCGGAGGACGATGTATTGAATCGCGACGCGATTTTGTGTTCCATTGTCATTAAGAGGCTCTGAACCTTACAATTAACTGTCAGTTTTGCGTCGGATTCGATAATCATGACTCACAGGAGAACGACCATACGGTGTCCGAGGCAGCACTAGACCCTTGGAGACAAGTCGGCTGGAGGACGATGTATTGAATCGCGACGCAATTTGTGTGTTCCATCGTCATGAACAGGCTCAGAACGTTACAATTAACTGTCAGTTTTGCGTCGGATTCGAAAATCTAGACTCACAGGAGATCGACCATAAGGTGCCCGAGGCAGCAATAGACCCTTGGAGACAGGTCGGCCAGAGGACGACGTATTGAATCGCGACGCAATTTGTGTGTTCCATTGTCATTAAGAGGCTCTGAACCTTACAATTAACTGTCAGTTTTGCGTCGGATTCGAAAATCTAGACTCACAGGAGAACGAACATACGGTGTCCGAGGCAGCACTAGACCCTTGGAGACAGGTCGGCCGGAGGACGATGTATTGAATCGCGACGCGATTTGTGTGTTCCATTGTCATTAAGAGGCTCTGAACCTTACAATTAACTGTAAGTTTTGCGTCGGATTCGAAAATCTAGACTCACAGGAGATCGACCATAAGGTGCGGGAGGCAGCAATAGACCCTTGGAGACAGTTCGGCCGGAGGACGATGTATTGAATCGCGACGCAATTTGTGTGTTCCATCGTCATTAACAGGCTCTGAACCTTACAATTAACTGTCAGTTTTGCGTCGGATTCGAAAATCAAGACTCACAGGAGATCGACCATAAGGTGCCCGAGGCAGCAATAGACCCTTGGAGACAGGTCGGCCGGAGGACGATGTATTGAATCGCGACGCGATTTGTCTGTTCCATCGTCATTAACAGGCTCTGAACGTTACAATTAACTGTCAGTTTTGCGTCGGATTCGAAAATCTAGACTCACAGGAGATCGAACATAAGGTGCCCGAGGCAGCAATAGACCCTTGGAGACAGGTCGCCCGGGGACGATGTATTGAATCGCGACGGGATTTTTGTGTTCCATCGTCATTAACAGGCTCTGAACGTTACAATTAACTGTCAGTTTTGCGTCGGATTCGAAAATCTAGACTCACAGGAGATCGACCATAAGGTGCCCGAGGCAGCAATAGACCTTTGGAGACAGGTCGGCCGGAGGACGATGTATTGAATCGCGACGCAATTTGTGTGTTCCATCGTCATTAACAGGCTCTGAACCTTACAATTAACTGTCAGTTTTGCGTCGGATTCGAAAATCTAGACTCACAGGAGATCGACCATAAGGTGCCCGAGGCAGCAATAGACCCTTGGAGACAGGTCGGCCGGAGGACGATGTATTGAATCGCGACGCGATTTGTGTGTTCCATCGTCATTAACAGGCTCTGAACGTTACAATTAACTGTCAGTTTTGCGTCGGATTCGAAAATCTAGACTCACAGGAGATCGACCATAAGGTGCCCGAGGCAGCAATAGACCCTTGGAGTCAGGTCGGCCGGAGGACGATGTATTGAATCGCGACGGGATTTGTGTGTTCCATCGTCATTAACAGGCTCTGAACGTTACAATTAACTGTCAGTTTTGCATCGAATTCGAAAATCTAGACTCACAGGAGATCGACCATAAGGTGCCCGAGGCAGCAATAGACCCTTGGAGACAGGTCGGCCGGAGGACGATGTATTGAATCGCGACGCAATTTGTGTGTTCCATTGTCATTAACAGGCTCTGAACCTCACAATTAACTGTCAGTTTTGCGTCGGATTCGAAAATCTAGACTCACAGGAGAACGACCATAAGGTGTCCGAGGCAGCACTAGACCCTTGGAGACAAGTCGGCTGGAGGACGATGTATTGAATCGCGACGCAATTTGTGTGTTCCATCGTCATTAACAGTCTCTGAACGTTACAATTAACTGCGTGGGATTCGAAAATCTAGACTCACAGGAGATCGACCATGAGGTGCCCGAGGCAGCAATAGACCCTTGGAGACAGGTCGGCCGGAGGACGATGTATTGAATCGCGACGCGATTTTTGTGTTCCATTGTCATTAAGAGGCTCTGAACCTTACAATTAACTGTCAGTTTTGCGTCGGATTCGATAATCATGACTCACAGGAGAACGACCATACGGTGTCCGAGGCAGCACTAGACCCTTGGAGACAAGTCGGCTGGAGGACGATGTATTGAATCGCGACGCAATTTGTGTGTTCCATCGTCATTAACAGGTTCAGAACGTTACAATTAACTGTCAGTTTTGCGTCGGATTCGAAAATCTAGACTCACAGGAGATCGACCATAAGGTGCCCGAGGCAGCAATAGACCCTTGGAGACAGGTCGGCCGGAGGACGACGTATTGAATCGCGACGCGATTTGTGTGTTCCATTGTCATTAACAGGCTCTGAACCTTACATTTCACTGTCAGTTTTGCGTCGGATTCAAAAGTCTAGACTCACAGTTGAACGACCATAAGGTGCCCGAGGCAGCAATAGACCCTTGGAGACAGGTCGGCCGGAGGACGATGTATTGAATCGCGACGCGATTTGTGTGTTCCATTGTCATTAAGAGGCTTTGAACCTTGCAATTAACTGTCAGTTTTGCCTCGGATTCGAAAATCTAGACTCACAGAATAACGACCATAAGGTGCCCGAGGCAGCACTAGACCCCTGGAGACAAGTCGGCTGGACGACGATGTATTGAATCGCGACGCAAATTGTGTGTTCCATCGTCATTAACAGTTTCTGAACCTTACAATTAACTGTCAGTTTTGCGTCGGATTCAAAAGTCTAGACTCACACGAGAACGACCATAAGGTGCCCGAGGCAGCAAAAGACCCTTGGAGACAGGTCGGCCGGAGGACGATGTATTGAATCGCGATGCGATTTGTGTGTTCCATCGTTATTAACAGGCTCTGAACGTTACAATTAACTGTCAGTTTTGCGTCAGATTCAAAAATCTAGACTCACAGGAGATCGACCATAAGGTGCCCGAGGCAGCAATAGACCCTTGGAGGCAGGTCGGCCGGAGGACGATGTATTGAATCGCGACGCGATTTGTGTGTTCCATTGTCATTAACAGGCTCTGAACCTCACAATTAACTGTCAGTTTTGCGTCGGATTCGAAAATCTAGACACAGGAGAACGACCATAAGGTGTCCGAGGCAGCACTAGACCCTTGGAGACAAGTCGGCTGGAGGAAGATGTATTGAATCGCGACGCAATTTGTGTGTTCCATCGTCATTAACAGTCTCTGAACGTTACAATTAACTGCGTCGGATTCGAAAATCTAGACTCACAGGAGATCGACCATGAGGTGCCCGAGGCACAATAGACCCTTGGAGACAGGTCGGCCGGAGGACGATGTATTGAATCGCGACGCGATTTTGTGTTCCATTGTCATTAAGAGGCTCTGAACCTTACAATTAACTGTCAGTTTTGCGTCGGATTCGATAATCATGACTCACAGGAGAACGACCATACGGTGTCCGAGGCAGCACTAGACCCTTGGAGACAAGTCGGCTGGAGGACGATGTATTGAATCGCGACGCAATTTGTGTGTTCCATCGTCATTAACAGGCTCAGAACGTTACAATTAACTGTCAGTTTTGCGTCGGATTCGAAAATCTAGACTCACAGGAGATCGACCATAAGGTGCCCGAGGCAGCAATAGACCCTTGGAGACAGGTCGGCCGGAGGACGACGTATTGAATCGCGACGCAATTTGTGTGTTCCATTGTCATTAAGAGGCTCTGAACCTTACAATTAACTGTCAGTTTTGCGTCGGATTCGAAAATCTAGACTCACAGGAGAACGAACATACGGTGTCCGAGGCAGCACTAGACCCTTGGAGACAGGTCGGCCGGAGGACGATGTATTGAATCGCGACGCGATTTGTGTGTTCCATTGTCATTAAGAGGCTCTGAACCTTACAATTAACTGTAAGTTTTGCGTCGGATTCGAAAATCTAGACTCACAGAATAACGACCATAAGGTGCCCGAGGCAGCACTAGACCCCTTGAGACAAGTCGGCTGGACGACGATGTATTGAATCGCGACGCAAATTGTGTGTTCCATCGTCGTTAACAGTTTCTGAACCTTACAATTAACTGTCAGTTTTGCGACGGATTCAAAACTCTAGACTCACACGAGAACGACCATAACGTGCCCGAGGCAGCAATAGACCCTTGGAGACAGGTCGGCCGGAGGACGATGTATTGAATCACGACGCAATTTGTGTGTTCCATCGTCATTAACAGGCTCTGAACGTTACAATTAACTGTCAGTTTTGCGTCGGATTCGAAAATCTAGACTCACAGGAGATCGACCATAAGGTGCGGGAGGCAGCAATAGACCCTTGGAGACAGTTCGGCCGGAGGACGATGTATTGAATCGCGACGCAATTTGTGTGTTCCATCGTCATTAACAGGCTCTGAACCTTACAATTAACTGTCAGTTTTGCGTCGGATTCGAAAATCAAGACTCACAGGAGATCGACCATAAGGTGCCCGAGGCAGCAATAGACCCTTGGAGACAGGTCGGCCGGAGGACGATGTATTGAATCGCGACGCGATTTGTGTGTTCCATCGTCATTAACAGGCTCTGAACGTTACAATTAACTGTCAGTTTTGCGTCGGATTCGAAAATCTAGACTCACAGGAGATCGAACATAAGGTGCCCGAGGCAGCAATAGACCCTTGGAGACAGGTCGCCCGGGGACGATGTATTGAATCGCGACGCGATTTGTGTGTTCCATCGTCATTAACAGGCTCTGAACGTTACAATTAACTGTCAGTTTTGCGTCGGATTCGAAAATCTAGACTCACAGGAGATCGACCATAAGGTGCCCGAGGCAGCAATAGACCTTTGGAGACAGGTCGGCCGGAGGACGATGTATTGAATCGCGACGCAATTTGTGTGTTCCATCGTCATTAACAGGCTCTGAACGTTACAATTAACTGTCAGTTTTGCGTCGGATTCGAAAATCTAGACTCACAGGAGAACGACCATAAGGTGCCCGAGGCAGCACTAGACCCTTGGAGACAAGTCGGCTGGAGGACGATGTACTGAATCGCGACGCGATTTGTGTGTTCCATCGTCATTAACAGGCTCTGAACGTTACAATTAACTGTCAGTTTTGCGTCGGATTCGAAAATCTAGACTCACAGGAGATGGACCATAAGGTGCCCGAGGCAGCAATAGACCCTTGGAGACAGGTCGGCCGGAGGACGATGTATTGAATCGCGACGCAATTTGTGTGTGCCATTGTCATGAAGAGGCTCTGTACCTTACAATTAACTGTCAGTTTTGCGTCGGATTCGAAAATCTACACTCACAGAAGAACGACCATAAGGTGCCCGAGGCAGCACTAGACCCTTGGAGACAAGTCGGTTGGAGGACGATGTATTGAATCGCGACGCGATTTGTGTGTTCCATCGTCATTAACAGGCTCTGAACGTTACAATTAACTGTCAGTTTTGCGTCGGATTCGAAAATCTAGACTCACAGGAGAACGACCATAAGGTGCCCGAGGCAGCAAAAGTCCCTTGGAGACAGGTCGGCCGGAGGACGATGTATTGAATCGCGACGCAATTTGTGTGTTCCATCGTCATTAACAGGCTCTGAACGTTACAATTAACTGTCACTTTTGTGTCAGATTCGAAAATCTAGACTAACAGGAGATCGACCATACGGTGCCCGAGGCAGCAATAGACCCTTGGGGGCAGGTCGGCCGGAGGACGATGTATTGAATCGCGACGCGATTTGTGTGTTCCATTGTCATTAAGAGACTCTGAACCTTACAATTAACTGTCAGTTTTGCGTCGGATTAGAAAATCTAGACTCACAGGAGAACGACCATAAGATGTCCGAGGCAGCACTAGACCCTTGGAGACAAGTCGGCTGGAGGACGATGTATTGAATCGCGACGCAATTTGTGTGTTCCATCGTCATTAACAGTCTTTGAACGTTACAATTAACTGCGTCGGATTCGAAAATCTAGACTCACAGGAGATCGACCATAAGGTGCCCGAGGCAGCAATAGACCCTTGGAGACAGGTCGGCCGGAGGACGACGTATTGAATCGCGACGCGATTTGTGTGTTCCATTGTCATTAAGAGGCTCTGAACCTTACAATTAACTGTAAGTTTTGCGTCGGATTCGAAAATCTAGACTCACAGAAGAACGACCATAAGGTGCCCGAGGCTGCACTAGACCCTTGGAGACAAGTCGGCTGGAGGACGATGTATTGAATCGCGACGCAATTTGTGTGTTCCATCGTCATTAACAGGCTCTGAACCTTACAATTAACTGTCAGTTTTGCGTCGGATTCGAAAATCTAGACTCACAGGAGATCGACCATAAGGTGCCCGAGGCAGCAATAGACCCTTGGAGACAGGTCGGCCGGAGGACGATGTATTGAATCGCGACGCGATTTGTGTGTTCCATCGTCATTAACAGGCTCTGAACCTTACAATTAACTGTCAGTTTTGCGTCGGATTCGAAAATCTGGACTCACAGGATAACGACCATAAGGTGACCGAGGCAGCAATAGACCCTTGGAGACAGGTCGGCCGGAGGACGATGTATTGAATCGCGACGCAATTTGTGTGTTCCATCGTCATTAACAGGCTCTGAACCTTACAATTAACTGTCAGTTTTGCGTCGGATTCGAAAATCTTGACTCACAGAAGAACGACCATAAGGTGCCCGAGGCAGCACTAGACCCTTGGAGAAAAGTCGGCTGGAGGACGATGTATTGAATCGCGACGCGATTTGTGAGTTCCATCGTCATTAACAGGCGCTGAACGTTACAATTAACTGTCAGTTTTGCGTCGGATTCGAAAATCTACACTCACAGAAGAACGACCATAAGGTGCCCGAGGCAGCACTAGACCCTTGGAGACAAGTCGGTTGGAGGACGATGTATTGAATCGCGACGCGATTTGTGTGTTCCATCGTCATTAACAGGCTCTGAACGCTACAATTAACTGTCAGTTTTGCGTCGGATTCGAAAATCTAGACTCACAGGAGAACGACCATAAGGTGCCCGAGGCAGCAAAAGTCCCTTGGACAGGTCGGCCGGAGGACGATGTATTGAATCGCGACGCAATTTGTGTGTTCCATCGTCATTAACAGGCTCTGAACGTTACAATTAACTGTCAGTTTTGTGTCAGATTAGAAAATCTAGACTCACAGGAGATCGACCATACGGTGCCCGAGGCAGCAATAGACCCTTGGAGGCAGGTCGGCCGGAGGACGATGTATTGAATCGCGACGCGATTTGTGTGTTCCATTGTCATTAAGAGACTCTGAACCTTACAATTAACTGTCAGTTTTGCGTCGAATTCGAAAATCTAGACTCACAGGAGAACGACCATAAGGCGTCCGAGGCAGCACTAGACCCTTGGAGACAAGTCGGCTGGAGGACGATGTATTGAATCGCGACGCAATTTGTGTGTTCCATCGTCATTAACAGTCTTTGAACGTTACAATTAACTGCGTCGGATTCGAAAATCTAGACTCACAGGAGATCGACCATAAGGTGCCCGTGGCAGCAATAGACCCTTGGAGACAGGTCGGCCGGAGGACGACGTATTGAATCGCGACGCGATTTGTGTGTTCCATTGTCATTAAGAGGCTCTGAACCTTACAATTAACTGTAAGTTTTGCGTCGGATTCGAAAATCTAGACTCACAGAAGAACGATCATAAGGTGCCCGAGGCTGCACTAGACCCTTGGAGACAAGTCGGCTGGAGGACGATGTATTGAATCGCGACGCAATTTGTGTGTTCCATCGTCATTAACAGGCTCTGAACCTTACAATTAACTGTCAGTTTTGCGTCGGATTCGAAAATCTAGACTCACAGGAGATCGACCATAAGGTGCCCGAGGCAGCAATAGACCCTTGGAGACAGGTCGGCCGGAGGACGATGTATTGAATCGCGACGCGATTTGTGTGTTCCATCGTCATTAACAGGCTCTGAACCTTACAATTAACTGTCAGTTTTGCGTCGGATTCGAAAATCTAGACTCACAGGAGAACGACCATAAGGTGACCGAGGCAGCAATAGACCCTTGGAGACAGGTCGGCCGGAGGACGATGTATTGAATCGCGACGCAATTTGTGTGTTCCATCGTCATTAACAGGCTTTGAACCTTACAATTAACTGTCAGTTTTGCGTCGGATTCGAAAATCTAGACTCACAGAAGAACGACCATAAGGTGCCCGAGGCAGCACTAGACCCTTGGAGACAAGTCGGCTGGAGGACGATGTATTGAATCGCGACGCGATTTGTGAGTTCCATCGTCATTAACAGGCGCTGAACGTTACAATTAACTGTCAGTTTTGCGTCGGATTCGAAAATCTAGACTCACAGGAGAACGACCATAAGGTGCCCGAGGCAGCACTAGACCCTTAGAGACAAGTCGGCTGGAGGACGATGTATTGAATCGCGACGCAAATTGTGTGTTCCATCGTCATTAACAGGCTGTTAACCTTACAATTAACTGTCAGTTTTGCGTCGGATTCGAAAGTCTAGACTCACACGAGAACGACCATAAGGTGCCCGAGGCAGCAATAGACCCTTGGAGACAGGTCGGCCGGAGGACGATGTATTGAATCGCGACGCAATTTGTGTGTTCCATCGTCATTAACAGGCTCTGAACGTTACAATTAACTGTCAGTTTTGCGTCGGATTCGAAAATCTAGACTCACAGGAGATCGACCATAAGGTGCCCGAGGCAGCAATACACCCTTGGAGACAGTTCGGCCGGAGGACGATGTATTGAATCGCGTCGCAATTTGTGTGTTCCATCGTCATTAACAGGCTCTGAACCTTACAATTAACTGTCAGTTTTGCGTCGGATTCGAAAATCTAGACTCACAGGAGAACGACGATAAGGTGCCCGAGGCAGCACTAGACCCTTGGAGACAAGTAGGCTGGAGGACGATGTACTGAATCGCGACGCGATTTGTGTGTTCCATCGTCATTAACAGGCTCTGAACGTTACAATTAACTGACAGTTTTGCGTCGGATTCGAAAATCTAGACTCACAGGAGATGGAACATAAGGTGCCCGAGGCAGCAATAGACCTTTGGAGACAGGTCGGCCGGAGGACGATGTATTGAATCGCGACGCAATTTGTGTGTTCCATTGTCATTAAGAGGCTCTGT
Source organism: Schistocerca nitens (assembly GCF_023898315.1). Classification (NCBI taxonomy): domain Eukaryota; kingdom Metazoa; phylum Arthropoda; class Insecta; order Orthoptera; family Acrididae; genus Schistocerca; species Schistocerca nitens. The sequence goes on along the minus strand of NC_064615.1, from coordinate 1,195,351,588 downwards.
ACCTTACAATTAACTGTCAGTTTTGCGTCGGATTCGAAAATCTACACTCACAGAAGAACGACCATAAGGTGCCCGAGGCAGCACTAGACCCTTGGAGACAGGTCGGTTGGAGGACGATGTATTGAATCGCGACGCGATTTGTGTGTTCCATCGTCATTAACAGGCTCTGAACGTTACAATTAAGTGTCAGTTTTGCGTCGGATTCGAAAATCTAGACTCACAGGAGAACGACCATAAGGTGCCCGAGGCAGCAAAAGACCCTTGGAGACAGGTCGGCCGGAGGACGATGTATTGAATCGCGACGCAATTTGTGTGTTCCATCGTTATTAACAGGCTCTGAACGTTACAATTAACTGTCAGTTTTGCGTCAGATTCAAAAATCAAGACTCACAGGAGATCGACCATAAGGTGCCCGAGGCAGGAATAGACCCTTGGAGGCAGGTCGCCCGGAGGACGATGTATTGAATCGCGACGCGATTTGTGTGTTCCATAGTCATTAACAGTCTCTGAACCTTACAATTAACTGTCAGTTTTGCGTCGGATTCGAAAATCAAGACTCACAGGACATCGACCATAAGGTGCCCGAGGCAGCAAAAGTCCCTTGGAGACAGGTCGGCCGGAGGACGATGTATTGAATCGCGACGCAATTTGTGTGTTCCATCGTCATTAACAGGCTCTGAACGTTACAATTAACTGTCACTTTTGTGTCAGATTCGAAAATCTAGACTAACAGGAGATCGACCATACGGTGCCCGAGGCAGCAATAGACCCTTGGAGACAGGTCGGCCGGAGGACGATGTATTGAATCGCGTCGCAATTTGTGTGTTCCATCGTCATTAACAGGCTCTGAACCTTACAATTAACTGTCAGTTTTGCGTCGGATTCGAAAATCTAGACTCACAGGAGAACGACGATAAGGTGCCCGAGGCAGCACTAGACCCTTGGAGACAAGTAGGCTGGAGGACGATGTACTGAATCGCGACGCGATTTGTGTGTTCCATCGTCATTAACAGGCTCTGAACGTTACAATTAACTGACAGTTTTGCGTCGGATTCGAAAATCTAGACTCACAGGAGATGGAACATAAGGTGCCCGAGGCAGCAATAGACCTTTGGAGACAGGTCGGCCGGAGGACGATGTATTGAATCGCGACGCAATTTGTGTGTTCCATTGTCATTAAGAGGCTCTGTACCTTACAATTAACTGTCAGTTTTGCGTCGGATTCGAAAATCTACACTCACAGAAGAACGACCATAAGGTGCCCGAGGCAGCACTAGACCCTTGGAGACAGGTCGGTTGGAGGACGATGTATTGAATCGCGACGCGATTTGTGTGTTCCATCGTCATTAACAGGCTCTGAACGTTACAATTAACTGTCAGTTTTGCGTCGGATTCGAAAATCTAGACTCACAGGAGAACGACGATAAGGTGCCCGAGGCAGCAAAAGACCCTTGGAGACAGGTCGGCCGGAGGACGATGTATTGAATCGCGACGCAATTTGTGTGTTCCATCGTTATTAACATGCTCTGAACGTTACAATTAACTGTCAGTTTTGCGTCAGATTCAAAAATCAAGACTCACAGGAGATCGACCATAAGGTGCCCGAGGCAGGAGGTGCCTTGGAGGAAGGTCGCCCGGAGGACGATGTATTGAATCGCGACGCGATTTGTGTGTTCCATAGTCATTAACAGTCTCTGAACCTTACAATTAACTGTCAGTTTTGCGTCGGATTCGAAAATCAAGACTCACAGGAGATCGACCATAAGGTGCCCGAGGCAGCAAAAGTCCCTTGGAGACAGGTCGGCCGGAGGACGATGTATTGAATCGCGACGCAATTTGTGTGTTCCATCGTCATTAACAGGCTCTGAACGTTACAATTAACTGTCACTTTTGTGTCAGATTCGAAAATCTATACTAACAGGAGATCGACCATACGGTGCCCGAGGCAGCAATAGACCCTTGGAGGCAGGTCGGCCGGAGGACGATGTATTGAATCGCGACGCGATTTGTGTGTTCCATTGTCATTAAGAGACTCTGAACCTTACAATTAACTGTCAGTTTTGCGTCGGATTCGAAAATCTAGACTCACAGGAGAACGACCATAAGGTGCCCGAGGCAGCAAAAGTCCCTTGGAGACAGGTCGGCTGGAGGACGATGTATTGAATCGCGACGCAATTTGTGTGTTCCATCGTCATTAACAGGCTCTGAACGTTACAATTAACTGTCACTTTTGTGTCAGATTCGAAAATCTAGACTAACAGGAGATCGACCATACGGTGCCCGAGGCAGCAATAGACCCTTGGAGGCAGGTCGGCCGGAGGACGATGTATTGAATCGCGACGCGATTTGTGTGTTCCATTGTCATTAAGAGACTCTGAACCTTACAATTAACTGTCAGTTTTGCGTCGGATTCGAAAATCTAGACTCACAGGAGAACGACCATAAGGTGTCCGAGGCAGCACTAGACCCTTGGAGACAAGTCGGCTGGAGGACGATGTATTGAATCGCGACGCAATTTGTGTGTTCCATCGTCATTAACAGTCTTTGAACGTTACAATTAACTGCGTCGGATTCGAAAATCTAGACTCACAGGAGATCGACCATAAGGTGCCCGAGGCAGCAATAGACCCTTGGAGACAGGTCGGCCGGAGGACGACGTATTGAATCGCGACGCGATTTGTGTGTTCCATTGTCATTAAGAGGCTCTGAACCTTACAATTAACTGTAAGTTTTGCGTCGGATTCGAAAATCTAGACTCACAGAAGAACGACCATAAGGTGCCCGAGGCTGCACTAGACCCTTGGAGACAAGTCGGCTGGAGGACTATGTATTGAATCGCGACGCAATTTGTGTGTTCCATCGTCATTAACAGGCTCTGAACCTTACAATTAACTGTCAGTTTTGCGTCGGATTCGAAAATCTAGACTCACAGGAGATCGACCATAAGGTGCCCGAGGCAGCAATAGACCCTTGGAGACAGGTCGGCCGGAGGACGATGTATTGAATCGCGACGCGATTTGTGTGTTCCATCGTCATTAACAGGCTCTGAACCTTACAATTAACTGTCAGTTTTGCGTCGGATTCGAAAATCTAGACTCACAGGAGAACGACCATAAGGTGACCGAGGCAGCAATAGACCCTTGGAGACAAGTCGGTTGGAGGACGATGTATTGAATCGCGACGCGATTTGTGTGTTCCATCGTCATTAACAGGCTCTGAACGTTACAATTAACTGTCAGTTTTGCGTCGGATTCGAAAATCTAGACTCACAGGAGAACGACCATAAGGTGCCCGAGGCAGCAAAAGTCCCTTGGAGACAGGTCGGCCGGAGGACGATGTATTGAATCGCGACGCAATTTGTGTGTTCCATCGTCATTAACAGGCTCTGAACGTTACAATTAACTGTCAGTTTTGTGTCAGATTAGAAAATCTAGACTCACAGGAGATCGACCATACGGTGCCCGAGGCAGCAATAGACCCTTGGAGGCAGGTCGGCCGGAGGACGATGTATTGAATCGCGACGCGATTTGTGTGTTCCATTGTCATTAAGAGACTCTGAACCTTACAATTAACTGTCAGTTTTGCGTCGAATTCGAAAATCTAGACTCACAGGAGAACGACCATAAGGTGTCCGAGGCAGCACTAGACCCTTGGAGACAAGTCGGCTGGAGGACGATGTATTGAATCGCGACGCAATTTGTGTGTTCCATCGTCATTAACAGTCTTTGAACGTTACAATTAACTGCGTCGGATTCGAAAATCTAGACTCACAGGAGATCGACCATAAGGTGCCCGAGGCAGCAATAGACCCTTGGAGACAGGTCGGCCGGAGGACGATGTATTGAATCGCGACGCAATTTGTGTGTTCCATCGTCATTAACAGGCTCTGAACCTTACAATTAACTGTCAGTTTTGCGTCGGATTCGAAAATCTAGACTCACAGGAGATCGACCATAAGGTGCCCGAGGCAGCAATAAACCCTTGGAGACAGGTCGGCCGGAGGACGATGTATTGAATCGCGACGCGATTTGTGTGTTCCATCGTCATTAACAGGCTCTGAACCTTACAATTAACTGTCAGTTTTGCGTCGGATTCGAAAATCTAGACTCACAGGAGAACGACCATAAGGTGACCGAGGCAGCAATAGACCCTTGGAGACAGGTCGGCCGGAGGACGATGTATTGAATCGCGACGCAATTTGTGTGTTCCATCATCATTAACAGGCTCTGAACCTTACAATTAACTGTCAGTTTTGCGTCGGATTCGAAAATCTAGACTCACAGAAGAACGACCATAAGGTGCCCGAGGCAGCACTAGACCCTTGGAGACAAGTCGGCTGGAGGACGATGTATTGAATCGCGACGCGATTTGTGAGTTCCATCGTCATTAACAGGCGCTGAACGTTACAATTAACTGTCAGTTTTGCGTCGGATTCGAAAATCTAGACTCACAGGAGAACGACCATAAGGTGCCCGAGGCAGCACTAGACCCTTAGAGACAAGTCGGCTGGAGGACGATGTATTGAATCGCGACGCAAATTGTGTGTTCCATCGTCATTAACAGGCTCTTAACCTTACAATTAACTGTCAGTTTTGCGTCGGATTCGAAAGTCTAGACTCACACGAGAACGACCATAAGGTTCCCGAGGCAGCAATAGACCCTTGGAGACAGGTCGGCCGGAGGACGATGTATTGAATCGCGACGGGATTTGTGTGTTCCATCGTCATTAACAGGCTCTGAACGTTACAATTAACTGTCAGTTTTGCATCGGATTCGAAAATCTAGACTCACAGGAGATCGACCATAAGGTGCCCGAGGCAGCAATAGACCCTTGGAGACAGGTCGGCCGGAGGACGATGTATTGAATCGCGACGCAATTTGTGTGTTCCATCGTCATTAACAGGCTCTGAACCTTACAATTAACTGTCAGTTTTGCGTCGGATTCGAAAATCTAGACTCACAGGGGAACGACGATAAGGTGCCCGAGGCAGCACTAGACCCTTGGAGACAAGTAGGCTGGAGGACGATGTACTGAATCGCGACGCGATTTGTGTGTTCCATCGTCATTAACAGGCTCTGAACGTTACAATTAACTGACAGTTTTGCGTCGGATTCGAAAATCTAGACTCACAGGAGATGGAACATAAGGTGCCCGAGGCAGCAATAGACCTTTGGAGACAGGTCGGCCGGAGGACGATGTATTGAATCGCGACGCAATTTGTGTGTTCCATTGTCATTAAGAGGCTCTGTACCTTACAATTAACTGTCAGTTTTGCGTCGGATTCGAAAATCTACACTCACAGAAGAACGACCATAAGGTGCCCGAGGCAGCACTAGACCCTTGGAGACAAGTCGGTTGGAGGACGATGTATTGAATCGCGACGCGATTTGTGTGTTCCATCGTCATTAACAGGCTCTGAACGTTACAATTAACTGTCAGTTTTGCGTCGGATTCGAAAATCTAGACTCACAGGAGAACGACCATAAGGTGCCCGAGGCAGGAATAGACCCTTGGAGGCAGGTCGCCCGGAGGACGATGTATTGAATCGCGACGCGATTTGTGTGTTCCATTGTCATGAACAGTCTCTGAACCTTGCAATTAACTGTCAGTTTTGCGTCGGATTCGAAAATCAAGACTCACAGGAGATCGACCATAAGGTGCCCGAGGCAGCAATAGACCCTTGGAGACAGGTCGGCCGGAGGACGATGTATTGAATCGCGACGCAATTTGTGTGTTCCATTGTCATTAAGAGGCTCTGAACCTTACGATTAACTGTTAGTTTGGCGTCGGATTCGAAAATCTAGACTCACAGGAGATCGACCATAAGGTGCCCGAGGCAGCAATAGACCATTGGAGACAGTTCGGCCGGAGGACGATGTATTGAATCGCGACGCAATTTGTGTGTTCCATCGTCATTAACAGGCTCTGAACCTTACAATTAACTGTCAGTTTTGCGTCGGATTCGAAAATCTAGACTCACAGGAGATCGACCATAAGGTGCCCGAGGCAGCAATAGACCCTCGGAGACAGGTCGGCCGGAGGACGATGTATTGAATCGCGACGCGATTTGTGTGTTCCATCGTCATTAACAGGCTCTGAACGTTACAATTAACTGTCAGTTTTGCGTCGGATTCGAAAATCTAGACTCACAGGAGATCGACCATAAGGTGCCCGAGGCAGCACTAGACCCTTGGAGACAAGTCGGTTGGAGGACGATGTATTGAATCGCGACGCGATTTGTGTGTTCCATCGTCATTAACAGGCTCTGAACGTTACAATTATCTGTCAGTTTTGCGTCGGATACGAAAATCTAGACTCACAGGAGTTCGATCATAAGGTGCCCGAGGCAGCAAAAGACCCTTGGAGACAGGTCGTCCGGAGGACGATGTATTGAATCGCGACGCAATTTGTGTGTTCCATCGTCATTAACAGGCTCTGAACGTTACAATTAACTGTCAGTTATGCGTCAGATTCGAAAATCTAGACTCACAGGAGATCGACCATAAGGTGCCCGAGGCAGCAATAGACCCTTAGAGGCAGGTCGGCCGGAGGACGATGTATTGAATCGCGACGCGTTTTGTGTGTTCCATTGTCATTAAGAGGCTCTGAACCTTACAATTAACTGTCACTTTTGCGTCGGATTCGAAAATCTAGACTCACAGGAGAACGACCATAAGGTGACCGAGGCAGCAATAGATCCTTGGAGACAGGTCGGCCGGAGGACGATGTATTGAATCGCGACGCAATTTGTGTGTTCCATCGTCATTAACAGGCTCTGAACCTTACAATTAACTGTCAGTTTTGCGTCGGATTCGAAAATCTAGACTCACAGAAGAACGACCATAAGGTGCCCGAGGCAGCACTAGACCCTTGGAGACAAGTCGGCTGGAGGTCGATGTATTGAATCGCGACGCGATTTGTGAGTTCCATCGTCATTAACAGGCGCTGAACGTTACAATTAACTGTCAGTTTTGCGTCGGATTCGAAAATCTACACTCACAGAAGAACGACCATAAGGTGCCCGAGGCAGCACTAGACCCTTGGAGACAAGTCGGTTGGAGGACGATGTATTGAATCGCGACGCGATTTGTGTGTTCCATCGTCATTAACAGGCTCTGAACGTTACAATTAACTGTCAGTTTTGCGTCGGATTCAAAATCTAGACTCACAGGAGAACGACCATAAGGTGCCCGAGGCAGCAAAAGTCCCTTGGAGACAGGTCGGCCGGAGGACGATGTATTGAATCGCGACGCAATTTGTGTGTTCCATCGTCATTAACAGGCTCTGAACGTTACAATTAACTGTCAGTTTTGTGTCAGATTAGAAAATCTAGACTCACAGGAGATCGACCATACGGTGCCCGAGGCAGCAATAGACCCTTGGAGGCAGGTCAGCCGGAGGACGATGTATTGAATCGCGACGCGATTTGTGTGTTCCATTGTCATTAAGAGACCCTGAACCTTATAATTAACTGTCAGTTTTGCGTCGAATTCGAAAATCTAGACTCACAGGAGAACGACCATAAGGTGTCCGAGGCAGCACTAGACCCTTGGAGACAAGTCGGCTGGAGGACGATGTATTGAATCGCGACGCAATTTGTGTGTTCCATCGTCATTAACAGTCTTTGAACGTTACAATTAACTGCGTCGGATTCGAAAATCTAGACTCACAGGAGATCGACCATAAGGTGCCCGAGGCAGCAATAGACCCTTGGAGGCAGGTCGGCCGGAGGACGATGTATTGAATCGCGACGCAATTTGTGTGTTCCATTGTCATTAAGAGGCTCTGAACCTTACAATTAACTGTAAGTTTTGCGTCGGATTCGAAAATCTAGACTCACAGAAGAACGACCATAAGGTACCCGAGGCTGCACTAGACCCTTGGAGACAAGTCGGCTGGAGGACGATGTATTGAATCGCGACGCAATTTGTGTGTTCCATCGTCATTAACAGGCTCTGAACCTTACAATTAACTGTCAGTTTTGCGTCGGATTCGAAAATCTAGACTCACAGGAGATCGACCATAAGGTGCCCGAGGCAGCAATAGACCCTTGGAGAGAGGTCGGCCGGAGGACGATGTATTGAATCGCGACGCGATTTGTGTGTTCCATCGTCATTAACAGGCTCTGAACCTTACAATTAACTGTCAGTTTTGCGTCGGATTCGAAAATCTAGACTCACAGGAGAACGACCATAAGGTGACCGAGGCAGCAATAGACCCTTGGAGACAGGTCGGCCGGAGGACGATGTATTGAATCGCGACGCAATTTGTGTGTTCCATCGTCATTAACAGGCTCTGAACGTTACAATGAACTGTCAGTTTTGCGTCGGATTCGAAAATCTAGACTCACAGAAGAACGACCATAAGGTGCCCGAGGCAGCACTAGACCCTTGGAGACAAGTCGGCTGGAGGACGATGTATTGAATCGCGACGCGATTTGTGAGTTCCATCGTCATTAACAGGCGCTGAACGTTACAATTAACTGTCAGTTTTGCGTCGGATTCGAAAATCTAGACTCACAGGAGAACGACCATAAGGTGCCCGAGGCAGCACTAGACCCTTAGAGACAAGTCGGCTGGAGGACGATGTATTGAATCGCGACGCAAATTGTGTGTTCCATCGTCATTAACAGGCTCTTAACCTTACAATTAACTGTAAGTTTTGCGTCGGATTCGAAAGTCTAGACTCACACGAGAACGACCATAAGGTGCCCGAGGCAGCAATAGACCCTTGGAGACAGGTCGGCCGGAGGACGATGTATTGAATCGCGACGCAATTTGTGTGTTCCATCGTCATTAACAGGCTCTGAACGTTACAATTAACTGTCAGTTTTGCGTCGGATTCGAAAATCTAGACTCACAGGAGATCGACCATAATGTGCCCGAGGCAGCAATACACCCTTGGAGACAGTTCGGCCGGAGGACGATGTATTGAATCGCGTCGCAATTTGTGTGTTCCATCGTCATTAACAGGCTCTGAACCTTACAATTAACTGTCAGTTTTACGTCGGATTCGAAAATCTAGACTCACAGGAGATCGACCATAAGGTGCCCGAGGCAGCAATAGACCCTTGGAGACAGGTCGGCCGGAGGACGATGTATTGAATCGCGACGCGATTTGTGTGTTCCATCGTCATTAACAGGCTCTGAACGTTACAATTAACTGTCAGTTTTGCGTCGGATTCGAAAATCTAGACTCACAGGAGATCGACCATAAGGTGCCCGAGGCAGCAATAGACCCTTGGAGACAGGTCGGCCGGAGGACGATGTATTGAATCGCGACGGGATTTGTGTGTTCCATCGTCATTAACAGGCTCTGAACGTTACAATTAACTGTCAGTTTTGCATCGGATTCGAAAATCTAGACTCACAGGAGATCGACCATAAGGTGCCCGAGGCAGCAATAGACCCTTGGAGACAGGTCGGCCGGAGGACGATGTATTGAATCGCGACGCAATTTGTGTGTTCCATCGTCATTAACAGGCTCTGAACCTTACAATTAACTGTCAGTTTTGCGTCGGATTCGAAAATCTAGACTCACAGGAGAACGACGATAAGGTGCCCGAGGCAGCACTAGACCCTTGGAGACAAGTAGGCTGGAGGACGATGTACTGAATCGCGACGCGATTTGTGTGTTCCATCGTCATTAACAGGCTCTGAACGTTACAATTAACTGTCAGTTTTGCGTCGGATTCGAAAATCTAGACTCACAGGAGATGGAACATAAGGTGCCCGAGGCAGCAATAGACCTTTGGAGACAGGTCGGCCGGAGGACGATGTATTGAATCGCGACGCAATTTGTGTCTTCCATTGTCATTAAGAGGCTCTGTACCTTACAATTAACTGTCAGTTTTGCGTCGGATTCGAAAATCTACACTCACAGAAGAACGACCATAAGGTGCCCGAGGCAGCACTAGACCCTTGGAGACAAGTCGGTTGGAGGACGATGTATTGAATCGCGACGCGATTTGTGTGTTCCATCGTCATTAACAGGCTCTGAACGTTACAATTAACTGTCAGTTTTGCGTCGGATTCGAAAATCTAGACTCACAGGAGAACGACCATAAGGTGCCCGAGGCAGCAAAAGACCCTTGGAGACAGGTCGGCCGGAGGACGATGTATTGAATCGCGACGCAATTTGTGTGTTCCATCGTTATTAACAGGCTCTGAACGTTACAATTAACTGTCAGTTTTGCGTCAGATTCAAAAATCTAGACTCACAGGAGATCGACCATAAGGTGCCCGAGGCAGGAATAGACCCTTGGAGGCAGGTCGCCCGGAGGACGATGTATTGAATCGCGACGCGATTTGTGTGTTCCATTGTCATTAACAGTCTCTGAACCTTACAATTAACTGTCAGTTTTGCGTCGGATTCGAAAATCTAGACTCACAGGAGATCGACCATAAGGTGCGGGAGGCAGCAATAGACCCTTGGAGACAGTTCGGCCGGAGGACGATGTATTGAATCGCGACGCAATTTGTGTGTTCCATCGTCATTAACAGGCTCTGAACCTTACAATTAACTGTCAGTTTTGCGTCGGATTCGAAAATCAAGACTCACAGGAGATCGACCATAAGGTGCCCGAGGCAGCAATAGACCCTTGGAGACAGGTCGGCCGGAGGACGATGTATTGAATCGCGACGCAATTTGTGTGTTCCATTGTCATTAAGAGGCTCTGAACCTTACGATTAACTGTTAGTTTGGCGTCGGATTCGAAAATCTAGACTCACAGGAGATCGACCATAAGGTGCCCGAGGCAGCAATAGACCATTGGAGACGGTTCGGCCGGAGGAGGATGTATTGAATCGCGACGCAATTTGTGTGTTCCATCGTCATTAACAGGCTCTGAACGTTACAATTAACTGTCAGTTTTGCGTCGGATTCGAAAATCTAGACTCACAGGAGAACGACCATAAGGTGCCCGAGGCAGGAATAGACCCTTGGAGGCAGGTCGCCCGGAGGACGATGTATTGAATCGCGACGCGATTTGTGTGTTCCATTGTCATGAACAGTCTCTGAACCTTGCAATTAACTGTCAGTTTTGCGTCGGATTCGAAAATCAAGACTCACAGGAGATCGACCATAAGGTGCCCGAGGCAGCAATAGACCCTTGGAGACAGGTCGGCCGGAGGACGATGTATTGAATCGCGACGCAATTTGTGTGTTCCATTGTCATTAAGAGGCTCTGAACCTTACGATTAACTGTTAGTTTGGCGTCGGATTCGAAAATCTAGACTCACAGGAGATCGACCATAAGGTGCCCGAGGCAGCAATAGACCATTGGAGACAGTTCGGCCGGAGGACGATGTATTGAATCCCGACGCAATTTGTGTGTTCCATCGTCATTAACAGGCTCTGAACCTTACAATTAACTGTCAGTTTTGCGTCGGATTCGAAAATCTAGACTCACAGGAGATCGACCATAAGGTGCCCGAGGCAGCAATAGACCCTCGGAGACAGGTCGGCCGGAGGACGATGTATTGAATCGCGACGCGATTTGTGTGTTCCATCGTCATTAACAGGCTCTGAACGTTACAATTAACTGTCAGTTTTGCGTCGGATTCGAAAATCTAGACTCACAGGAGATCGACCATAAGGTGCCCGAGGCAGCACTAGACCCTTGGAGACAAGTCGGTTGGAGGACGATGTATTGAATCGCGACGCGATTTGTGTGTTCCATCGTCATTAACAGGCTCTGAACGTTACAATTATCTGTCAGTTTTGCGTCGGATACGAAAATCTAGACTCACAGGAGTTCGATCATAAGGTGCCCGAGGCAGCAAAAGACCCTTGGAGACAGGTCGTCCGGAGGACGATGTATTGAATCGCGACGCAATTTGTGTGTTCCATCGTCATTAACAGGCTCTGAACGTTACAATTAACTGTCAGTTATGCGTCAGATTCGAAAATCTAGACTCACAGGAGATCGACCATAAGGTGCCCGAGGCAGCAATAGACCCTTAGAGGCAGGTCGGCCGGAGGACGATGTATTGAATCGCGACGCGATTTGTGTGTTCCATTGTCATTAAGAGGCCCTGAACCTTACAATTAACTGTCACTTTTGCGTCGGATTCGAAAATCTAGACTCACAGGAGAACGACCATAAGGTGACCGAGGCAGCAATAGATCCTTGGAGACACGTCGGCCGGAGGACGATGTATTGAATCGCGACGCAATTTGTGTGTTCCATCGTCATTAACAGGCTCTGAACCTTACAATTAACTGTCAGTTTTGCGTCGGATTCGAAAATCTAGACTCACAGAAGAACGACCATAAGGTGCCCGAGGCAGCACTAGACCCTTGGAGACAAGTCGGCTGGAGGTCGATGTATTGAATCGCGACGCGATTTGTGAGTTCCATCGTCATTAACAGGCGCTGAACGTTACAATTAACTGTCAGTTTTGCGTCGGATTCGAAAATCTACACTCACAGAAGAACGACCATAAGGTGCCCGAGGCAGCACTAGACCCTTGGAGACAAGTCGGTTGGAGGACGATGTATTGAATCGCGACGCGATTTGTGTGTTCCATCGTCATTAACAGGCTCTGAACGTTACAATTAACTGTCAGTTTTGCGTCGGATTCAAAATCTAGACTCACAGGAGAACGACCATAAGGTGCCCGAGGCAGCAAAAGTCCCTTGGAGACAGGTCGGCCGGAGGACGATGTATTGAATCGCGACGCAATTTGTGTGTTCCATCGTCATTAACAGGCTCTGAACGTTACAATTAACTGTCAGTTTTGTGTCAGATTAGAAAATCTAGACTCACAGGAGATCGACCATACGGTGCCCGAGGCAGCAATAGACCCTTGGAGGCAGGTCAGCCGGAGGACGATGTATTGAATCGCGACGCGATTTGTGTGTTCCATTGTCATTAAGAGACCCTGAACCTTATAATTAACTGTCAGTTTTGCGTCGAATTCGAAAATCTAGACTCACAGGAGAACGACCATAAGGTGTCCGAGGCAGCACTAGACCCTTGGAGACAAGTCGGCTGGAGGACGATGTATTGAATCGCGACGCAATTTGTGTGTTCCATCGTCATTAACAGTCTTTGAACGTTACAATTAACTGCGTCGGTTTCGAAAATCTAGACTCACAGGAGATCGACCATAAGGTGCCCGAGGCAGCAATAGACCCTTGGAGGCAGGTCGGCCGGAGGACGATGAATTGAATCGCGACGCAATTTGTGTGTTCCATTGTCATTAAGAGGCTCTGAACCTTACAATTAACTGTAAGTTTTGCGTCGGATTCGAAAATCTAGACTCACAGAAGAACGACCATAAGGTGCCCGAGGCTGCACTAGACCCTTGGAGACAAGTCGGCTGGAGGACGATGTATTGAATCGCGACGCAATTTGTGTGTTCCATCGTCATTAACAGGCTCTGAACCTTACAATTAACTGTCAGTTTTGCGTCGGATTCGAAAATCTAGACTCACAGGAGATCGACCATAAGGTGCCCGAGGCAGCAATAGACCCTTGGAGAGAGGTCGGCCGGAGGACGATGTATTGAATCGCGACGCGATTTGTGTGTTCCATCGTCATTAACAGGCTCTGAACCTTACAATTAACTGTCAGTTTTGCGTCGGATTCGAAAATCTAGACTCACAGGAGAACGACCATAAGGTGACCGAGGCAGCAATAGACCCTTGGAGACAGGTCGGCCGGAGGACGATGTATTGAATCGCGACGCAATTTGTGTGTTCCATCGTCATTAACAGGCTCTGAACGTTACAATGAACTGTCAGTTTTGCGTCGGATTCGAAAATCTAGACTCACAGAAGAACGACCATAAGGTGCCCGAGGCAGCACTAGACCCTTGGAGACAAGTCGGCTGGAGGACGATGTATTGAATCGCGACGCGATTTGTGAGTTCCATCGTCATTAACAGGCGCTGAACGTTACAATTAACTGTCAGTTTTGCGTCGGATTCGAAAATCTAGACTCACAGGAGAACGACCATAAGGTGCCCGAGGCAGCACTAGACCCTTAGAGACAAGTCGGCTGGAGGACGATGTATTGAATCGCGACGCAAATTTTGTGTTCCATCGTCATTAACAGGCTCTTAACCTTACAATTAACTGTAAGTTTTGCGTCGGATTCGAAAGTCTAGACTCACACGAGAACGACCATAAGGTGCCCGAGGCAGCAATAGACCCTTGGAGACAGGTCGGCCGGAGGACGATGTATTGAATCGCGACGCAATTTGTGTGTTCCATCGTCATTAACAGGCTCTGAACGTTACAATTAACTGTCAGTTTTGCGTCGGATTCGAAAATCTAGACTCACAGGAGATCGACCATAATGTGCCCGAGGCAGCAATACACCCTTGGAGACAGTTCGGCCGGAGGACGATGTATTGAATCGCGTCGCAATTTGTGTGTTCCATCGTCATTAACAGGCTCTGAACCTTACAATTAACTGTCAGTTTTACGTCGGATTCGAAAATCTAGACTCACAGGAGATCGACCATAAGGTGCCCGAGGCAGCAATAGACCCTTGGAGACAGGTCGGCCGGAGGACGATGTATTGAATCGCGACGCGATTTGTGTGTTCCATCGTCATTAACAGGCTCTGAACGTTACAATTAACTGTCAGTTTTGCGTCGGATTCGAAAATCTAGACTCACAGGAGATCGACCATAAGGTGCCCGAGGCAGCAATAGACCCTTGGAGACAGGTCGGCCGGAGGACGATGTATTGAATCGCGACGGGATTTGTGTGTTCCATCGTCATTAACAGGCTCTGAACGTTACAATTAACTGTCAGTTTTGCATCGGATTCGAAAATCTAGACTCACAGGAGATCGACCATAAGGTGCCCGAGGCAGCAATAGACCCTTGGAGACAGGTCGGCCGGAGGACGATGTATTGAATCGCGACGCAATTTGTGTGTTCCATCGTCATTAACAGGCTCTGAACGTTACAATTAACTGTCAGTTTTGCGTCGGATTCGAAAATCTAGACTCACAGGAGATCGACCATAAGGTGCCCGAGGCAGCAATAGACCCTTGGAGACAAGTCGGCTGGAGGACGATGTATTGAATCGCGACGCAAATTGTGTGTTCCATCGTCATTAACAGGCTCTTAACCTTACAATTAACTGTAAGTTTTGCGTCGGATTCGAAAGTCTAGACTCACACGAGAACGACCATAAGGTGCCCGAGGCAGCAATAGACCCTTGGAGACAGGTCGGCCGGAGGACGATGTATTGAATCGCGACGCAATTTGTGTGTTCCATCGTCATTAACAGGCTCTGAACGTTACAATTAACTGTCAGTTTTGCGTCGGATTCGAAAATCTAGACTCACAGGAGATCGACCATAATGTGCCCGAGGCAGCAATACACCCTTGGAGACAGTTCGGCCGGAGGACGATGTATTGAATCGCGTCGCAATTTGTGTGTTCCATCGTCATTAACAGGCTCTGAACCTTACAATTAACTGTCAGTTTTACGTCGGATTCGAAAATCTAGACTCACAGGAGATCGACCATAAGGTGCCCGAGGCAGCAATAGACCCTTGGAGACAGGTCGGCCGGAGGACGATGTATTGAATCGCGACGCGATTTGTGTGTTCCATCGTCATTAACAGGCTCTGAACGTTACAATTAACTGTCAGTTTTGCGTCGGATTCGAAAATCTAGACTCACAGGAGATCGACCATAAGGTGCCCGAGGCAGCAATAGACCCTTGGAGACAGGTCGGCCGGAGGACGATGTATTGAATCGCGACGGGATTTGTGTGTTCCATCGTCATTAACAGGCTCTGAACGTTACAATTAACTGTCAGTTTTGCATCGGATTCGAAAATCTAGACTCACAGGAGATCGACCATAAGGTGCCCGAGGCAGCAATAGACCCTTGGAGACAGGTCGGCCGGAGGACGATGTATTGAATCGCGACGCAATTTGTGTGTTCCATCGTCATTAACAGGCTCTGAACCTTACAATTAACTGTCAGTTTTGCGTCGGATTCGAAAATCTAGACTCACAGGAGAACGACGATAAGGTGCCCGAGGCAGCACTAGACCCTTGGAGACAAGTAGGCTGGAGGACGATGTACTGAATCGCGACGCGATTTGTGTGTTCCATCGTCATTAACAGGCTCTGAACGTTACAATTAACTGTCAGTTTTGCGTCGGATTCGAAAATCTAGACTCACAGGAGATGGAACATAAGGTGCCCGAGGCAGCAATAGACCTTTGGAGACAGGTCGGCCGGAGGACGATGTATTGAATCGCGACGCAATTTGTGTCTTCCATTGTCATTAAGAGGCTCTGTACCTTACAATTAACTGTCAGTTTTGCGTCGGATTCGAAAATCTACACTCACAGAAGAACGACCATAAGGTGCCCGAGGCAGCACTAGACCCTTGGAGACAAGTCGGTTGGAGGACGATGTATTGAATCGCGACGCGATTTGTGTGTTCCATCGTCATTAACAGGCTCTGAACGTTACAATTAACTGTCAGTTTTGCGTCGGATTCGAAAATCTAGACTCACAGGAGAACGACCATAAGGTGCCCGAGGCAGCAAAAGACCCTTGGAGACAGGTCGGCCGGAGGACGATGTATTGAATCGCGACGCAATTTGTGTGTTCCATCGTTATTAACAGGCTCTGAACGTTACAATTAACTGTCAGTTTTGCGTCAGATTCAAAAATCTAGACTCACAGGAGATCGACCATAAGGTGCCCGAGGCAGGAATAGACCCTTGGAGGCAGGTCGCCCGGAGGACGATGTATTGAATCGCGACGCGATTTGTGTGTTCCATTGTCATTAACAGTCTCTGAACCTTACAATTAACTGTCAGTTTTGCGTCGGATTCGAAAATCTAGACTCACAGGAGATCGACCATAAGGTGCGGGAGGCAGCAATAGACCCTTGGAGACAGTTCGGCCGGAGGACGATGTATTGAATCGCGACGCAATTTGTGTGTTCCATCGTCATTAACAGGCTCTGAACCTTACAATTAACTGTCAGTTTTGCGTCGGATTCGAAAATCAAGACTCACAGGAGATCGACCATAAGGTGCCCGAGGCAGCAATAGACCCTTGGAGACAGGTCGGCCGGAGGACGATGTATTGAATCGCGACGCAATTTGTGTGTTCCATTGTCATTAAGAGGCTCTGAACCTTACGATTAACTGTTAGTTTGGCGTCGGATTCGAAAATCTAGACTCACAGGAGATCGACCATAAGGTGCCCGAGGCAGCAATAGACCATTGGAGACGGTTCGGCCGGAGGAGGATGTATTGAATCGCGACGCAATTTGTGTGTTCCATCGTCATTAACAGGCTCTGAACCTTACAATTAACTGTCAGTTTTGCGTCGGATTCGAAAATCTAGACTCACAGGAGATCGTCAATAAGGTGCCCGAGGCAGCAATAGACCCTTGGAGACAGGTCGGCCGGAGGACGATGTATTGAATCGCGACGCGATTTGTGTGTTCCATCGTCATTAACAGGCTCTGAACGTTACAATTAACTGTCAGTTTTGCGTCGGATTCGAAAATCTAGACTCACAGGAGATCGACCATAAGGTGCCCGAGGCAGCACTAGACCCTTGGAGACAAGTCGGCTGGAGGACGATGTACTGAATCGCGACGCGATTTGTGTGTTCCATCGTCATTAACAGGCTCTGAACGTTACAATTAACTGTCAGTTTGGCGTCGGATTCGAAAATCTAGACTCACAGGAGATCAACCATAAGGTGCCCGAGGCAGCAATAGACCTTTGGAGACAGGTCGGCCGGAGGACGATGTATTGAATCGCGACGCAATTTGTGTGTTCCATTATCATAAAGAGGCTCTGTACCTTACAATTAACTGTCAGTTTGGCGTCGGATTCGAAAATCTAGACTCACAGGAGATCAACCATAAGGTGCCCGAGGCAGCAATAGACCCTTGGAGACAGGTCGGCCGAAGGACGATGTATTGAATCGCGACGCGATTTGTGTGTTCCATCGTCATTAACAGGCTCTGAACGTTACAATTAACTGTCAGTTTTGCGTCGGATTCGAAAATCTAGACTCACAGGAGATCGACCATAAGGTGCCCGAGGCAGCAATAGACCCTTGGAGACAGGTCGGCCGGGGACGATGTATTGAATCGCGACGGGATTTGTGTGTTCCATCGTAATTAACAGGCTCTGAACGTTACAATTAACTGTCAGTTTTGCGTCGGATTCGAAAATCTAGACTCACAGGAGATCGACCATAAGGTGCCCGAGGCAGCAATAGACCTTTGGAGACAGGTCGGCCGGAGGACGATGTATTGAATCGCGACGCAATTTGTGTGTTCCATCGTCATTAACAGGCTCTGAACCTTACAATTAACTGTCAGTTTTGCGTCGGATTCGAAAATCTAGACTCACAGGAGAACGACCATAAGGTGCCCGAGGCAGCACTAGACCCTTGGAGACAAGTCGGCTGGAGGACGATGTATTGAATCGCGACGCGATTTGTGTGTTCCATCGTCATTAACAGGCTTTGAACGTTACAATTAACTGTCAGTTTTGCGTCGGATTCGAAAATCTAGACTCACAGGAGATCGACCATAAGGTGCCCGAGGCAGCAATAGACCCTTGGAGACAGGTCGGCCGGGGACGATGTATTGAATCGCGACGGGATTTGTGTGTTCCATCGTAATTAACAGGCTCTGAACGTTACAATTAACTGTCAGTTTTGCGTCGGATTCGAAAATCTAGACTCACAGGAGATCGACCATAAGGTGCCCGAGGCAGCAATAGACCCTTGGAGACAGGTCGGCCGAAGGACGATGTATTGAATCGCGACGCGATTTGTGTGTTCCATCGTCATTAACAGGCTCTGAACGTTACAATTAACTGTCAGTTTTGCGTCGGATTCGAAAATCTAGACTCACAGGAGATCGACCATAAGGTGCCCGAGGCAGCAAAAGTCCCTTGGAGACAGGTCGGCCGGAGGACGATGTATTGAATCGCGACGCAATTTGTGTGTTCCATCGTCATTAACAGGCTCTGAACGTTACAATTAACTGTTAGTTTTGCGTCAGATTCGAAAATCTAGACTCACAGGAGATCGACCATACGCTGCCCGAGGCAGCAATAGACCCTTGGAGGCAGGTCGGCCGGAGGACGATGTATTGAATCGCGACGCGATTTGTGTGTTCCATCGTCATTAACAGGCTCTGAACGTTACAATTAACTGTCAGTTTTGCGTCGGATTCGAAAATCTAGACTCACAGGAGAACGACCATAAGGTGCCCGGGGCAGCAAAAGTCCCTTGGAGACAGGTCGGCCGGAGGACGATGTATTGAATCGCGACGCAATTTGTGTGTTCCATCGTCATTAACAGGCTCTGAACGTTACAATTAACTGTTAGTTTTGCGTCAGATTCGAAAATCTAGACTCACAGGAGATCGACCATACGCTGCCCGAGGCAGCAATAGACCCTTGGAGGCAGGTCGGCCGGAGGACGATGTATTGAATCGCGACGCGATTTGTGTGTTCCATTGTCATTAAGAGACTAGGAACCTTACAATTAACTGTCAGTTTTGCGTCGGATTCGAAAATCTAGACTCACAGGAGAACGACCATAAGGTGTCCGAGGCAGCACTAGACCCTTGGAGACAAGTCGGCTGGAGGACGATGTATTGAATCGCGACGCAATTTGTGTGTTCCATCGTCATTAACAGTCTCTGAACGTTACAATTAACTGCGTCGGATTCGAAAATCTAGACTCACAGGAGATCGACCATAAGGTGCCCGAGGCAGCAATAGACCCTTGGAGACAGTTCGGCCGGAGGACGACGTATTGAATCGCGACGCGATTTGTGTGTTCCATTGTCATTAAGAGGCTCTGAACCTTACAATTAACTGTAAGTTTTGCGTCGGATTCGAAAATCTAGACTCACAGAAGAACGACCATAAGGTGCCCGAGGCTGCACTAGACCCTTGGAGACAAGTCGGCTGGAGGACGATGTATTGAATCGCGACGCAATTTGTGTGTTCCATCGTCATTAACAGGCTCTGAACGTTACAATTAACTGTCAGTTTTGCGTCGGATTCGAAAATCTAGACTCACAGGAGATCGACCATAAGGTGCCCGAGGCAGCAATAGACCCTTGGAGACAGGTCGGCCGGAGGACGATGTATTGAATCGCCACGCGATTTGTGTGTTCCATCGTCATTAACAGGCTCTGAACCTTAAAAATTAACTGTCAGTTTTGCGTCGGATTCGAAAATCTAGACTCACAGGAGAACGACCATAAGGTGCCCGAGGCAGCACTAGACCCTTGGAGACAAGTCGGCTGGAGGACGATGTATTGAATCGCGACGCGATTTGTGTGTTCCATCGTCATTAACAGGCGCTGAACGTTACAATTAACTGTCAGTTTTGCGTCGGATTCGAAAATCTAGACTCACAGGAGAACGACCATAAGGTGTCCGAGGCAGCACTAGACCCTTGGAGACAGGTCCGCCGGAGGACTATGTATTGAATCGCGACGCAATTTGTGTGTTCCATTGTCATTAAGAGGCTCTGAACCTTACGATTAACTGTTAGTTTGGCGTCGGATTCGAAAATCTAGACTCACAGGAGATCGACCATAAGGTGCCCGAGGCAGCAATAGACCCTTGGAGACAGTTCGGACGGAGGACTATGTATTGAATCGCGACGCAATTTGTGTGTTCCATCGTCATTAACAGGCTCTGAACCTTACAATTAACTGTCAGTTTTGCGTCGGATTCGAAAATCTAGACTCACAGGAGATCGACCATAAGGTGCCCGAGGCAGCAATAGACCCTTGGAGACAGGTCGGCCGGAGGACGATGTATTGAATCGCGACGCGATTTGTGTGTTCCATCGTCATTAACAGGCTCTGAACGTTACAATTAACTGTCAGTTTTGCGTCGGATTCGAAAATCTAGACTCACTGGAGATCGACCATAAGGTGCCCGAGGCAGCAATAGACCCTTGGAGACAGGTCGGCCGGAGGACGATGTATTGAATCGCGACGCAATTTGTGTGTTCCATCGTCATGAACAGGCTCTGAACGTTACAATTAACTGTCAGTTTTGCGTCGGATTCGAAAATCTAGACTCACAGGAGAACGACCATAAGGTGCCCGAGGCAGCACTAGACCCTTGGAGACAAGTCGGCTGGAGGACGATGTACTGAATCACGACGCGATTTGTGTGTTCCATCGTCATTAACAGGCTCTGAACGTTACAATTAACTGTCAGTTTTGCGTCGGATTCGAAAATCTAGACTCAAAGGAGATCGACCATAAGGTGCCCGAGGCAGCAATAGACCCTTGGAGACAGGTCGGCCGGAGGACGATGTATTGAATCGCGACGCAATTTGTGTGTTCCATTGTCATAAAGAGGCTCTGTACCTTACAATTAACTGTCAGTTTTGCGTCGGATT
The DNA here is from genome assembly GCF_023898315.1 of Schistocerca nitens. Taxonomy (NCBI): domain Eukaryota; kingdom Metazoa; phylum Arthropoda; class Insecta; order Orthoptera; family Acrididae; genus Schistocerca; species Schistocerca nitens. The sequence continues at coordinate 1,195,330,184 of NC_064615.1, read as the reverse complement.
CGAAAATCTACACTCACAGAAGAACGACCATAAGGTGCCCGAGGCAGCACTAGACACTTGGAGACAAGTATGTTGGAGGACGATGTATTGAATCGCGACGCGATTTGTGTGTTCCATCGTCATTAACAGGCTCTGAACGTTACAATTAACTGTCAGTTTTGCGTCGGATTCGAAAATCTAGACTCACAGGAGTTCGACCATAAGGTGCCCGAGGCAGCAAAAGACCCTTGGAGACAGGTCGGCCGGAGGACGATGTATTGAATCGCGACGCAATTTGTGTGTTCCATCGTCATTAACAGGCTCTGAACGTTACAATTAACTGTCAGTTATGCGTCAGATTCGAAAATCTAGACTCACAGGAGATCGACCATAAGGTGCCCGAGGCAGCAATAGACCCTTAGAGGCAGGTCGGCCGGAGGACGATGTATTGAATCGCGACGCGATTTGTGTGTTCCATTGTCATTAAGAGGCTCTGAACCTTACAATTAACTGTCAGTTTTGCGTCGGATTCGAAAATCTAGACTCACAGGAGAACGACCATAAGGTGTCCGAGGCAGCACTAGACCCTTGGAGACAAGTCGGCTGGAGGACGATGTATTGAATCGCGACGCAATTAGTGTGTTCCATCGTCATTAACAGTCTCTGAACGTTACAATTAACTGCGTCGGATTCGAAAATCTAGACTCACAGGAGATCGACCATGAGGTGCCCGAGGCAGCAATAGACCCTTGGAGACAGGTCGTCCGGAGGACGATGTATTGAATCGCCACTCGATTTGTGTGTTCCATTGTCATTAAGAGGCTCTGAACCTTACAATTAACTGTCAGTTTTGCGTCGGATTCGATAATCTAGACTCACAGGAGAACGACCATTCGGTGTCCGAGGCAGCACTAGACCCTTGGAAACAAGTCGGCTGGAGGACGATGTATAGAATCGCGACGCAATTTGTGTGTTCCATCGTCATTAACAGGCTCAGAACGTTACAATTAACTGTCAGTTTTGCGTCGGATTCGAAAATCTAGACTCACAGGAGATCGACCATAAGGTGCCCGAGGCAGCAATAGACCCTTGGAGACAGGTCGGCCGGAGGACGACGTATTGAATCGCGACGCGATTTGTGTGTTCCATTGTCATTAAGAGGCTCTGAACCTTACAATTAACTGTCAGTTTTGCGTCGGATTCGAAAATCTAGACTCACAGAAGAACGACCATAAGGTGCCCGAGGCTGCACTAGACCCTTGGAGACAAGTCGGCTGGAGGACGATGTATTGAATCGCGACGCAATTTGTGTGTTCCATCGTCATTAACAGGCTCTGAACCTTACAATTCACTGTCAGTTTTGCGTCGGATTCAGAAGTCTAGACTCACAGGAGGACGACCATAAGGTGCCCGAGGCAGCAATAGACCCTTGGAGACAGGTCGGCCGGAGGACGATGTATTGAATCGCGACGCTATTTGTGTGTTCCATCGTCATTAACAGGCTCTGAACGTTAAAATTAACTGTCAGTTTTGCGTCGGATTCGAAAATCTAGACTCACAGGAGATCGACCATAAGGTGCCCGAGGCAGCAATAGACCCTTGGAGACAGGTCGGCCGGAGGACGATGTATTGAATCGCGACGCGATTTGTGTGTTCCATCGTCATTAACAGGCTCTGAACCTTACAATTAACTGTCAGTTTTGCGTCGGATTCGAAAATCTAGACTCACAGGAGAACGACAATAAGGTGACCGAGGCAGCAATAGACCCTTGGAGACAGGTCGGCCGGAGGACGATGTATTGAATCGCGACGCGATTTGTGTGTTCCATCGTCATTAACAGGCTCTGAACGTTACAATTAACTGTCAGTTTTGCGTCGGATTCGAAAATCTAGACTCACAGGAGATCGATCATAAGGTGCCCGAGGCAGCAATAGACCCTTGGAGACAGGTCGGCCGGAGGACGATGTATTGAATCGCGACGCAATTTGTGTGTTCCATCGTCATTAACAGGCTCTGAACCTTACAATTAACTGTCAGTTTTGCGTCGGATTCGGAAATCTAGACTCACAGGAGATCGACCATAAGGTGCCCGAGGCAGCACTAGACCCTTGGAGACAAGTCGGCTGGAGGACGATGTATTGAATCGCGACGCGTTTTGTGTGTTCCATCGTCATTAACAGGCTCTGAACGTTACAATTAACTGTCAGTTTTGCGTCGGATTCGAAAATCTAGACTCATAGGAGATCGACCATAAGGTGCCCGAGGCAGCAATAGACCCTTGGAGACCGGTCGGCCGGAGGACGATGTATTGAATCGCGACGCAATTTGTGTGTTCCATCGTCATTAACAGGCTCTGAACCTTACAATTAACTGTCAGTTTTGCGTCGGATTCGAAAATCTAGACTCACAGGAGAACGACCATACGGCGTCCGAGGCAGCACTAGACCCTTGGAGACAAGTCGGCTGGAGGACGATGTATTGAATCGCGACGCAATTTGTGTGTTCCATCGTCATTAACAGGCTCAGAACGTTACAATTAACTGTCAGTTTTGCGTCGGATTCGAAAATCTAGACTCATAGGAGATCGACCATAAGGTGCCCGAGGCAGCAATAGACCCTTGGAGACAGGTCGGCCGGAGGACGACGTATTGAATCGCGACGCGATTTGTGTGTTCCATTGTCATTAAGAGGCTCTGAACCTTACAATTAACTGTAAGTTTTGCGTCGGATTCCAAAATCAAGACTCACAGAAGAACGACCATAAGGTGCCCGAGGCTGCACTAGACCCTTGGAGACAAGTCGGCTGGAGGACGATGTATTGAATCGCGACGCAATTTGTGTGTTCCATCGTCATTAACAGGCTCTGAACCTTACAATTCACTGTCAGTTTTGCGTCGGATTCGAAAATCTATACTCAAAGGAGAACGACCATAAGGTGCCGGAGGCAGCAATAGACCCTTGGAGACAGGTCGGCCGGAGGACGATGTATTGAATCGCCACGCGATTTGTGTGTTCCATTGTCATTAAGAGGCTCTGAACCTTACAATTAACTGTCAGTTTTGCGTCGGATTCGATAATCTAGACTCACAGGAGAACGACCATTCGGTGTCCGAGGCAGCACTAGACCCTTGGAAACAAGTCGGCTGGAGGACGATGTATAGAATCTCGACGCAATTTGTGTGTTCCATCGTCATTAACAGGCTCAGAACGTTTCAATTAACTGTCAGTTTTGCGTCGGATTCGAAAATCTAGACTCACAGGAGATCGACCATAAGGTGCCCGAGGCAGCAATAGACCCTTGGAGACAGGTCGGCCGGAGGACGACGTATTGAATCGCGACGCGATTTGTGTGTTCCATTGTCATTAAGAGGCTCTGAACCTTACAATTAACTGTCAGTTTTGCGTCGGATTCGAAAATCTAGACTCACAGAAGAACGACCATAAGGTGCCCGAGGCTGCACTAGACCCTTGGAGACAAGTCGGCTGGAGGACGATGTATTGAATCGCGACGCAATTTGTGTGTTCCATCGTCATTAACAGGCTCTGAACCTTACAATTCACTGTCAGTTTTGCGTCGGATTCAGAAGTCTAGACTCACAGGAGGACGACCATAAGGTGCCCGAGGCAGCAATAGACCCTTGGAGACAGGTCGGCCGGAGGACGATGTATTGAATCGCGACGCTATTTGTGTGTTCCATCGTCATTAACAGGCTCTGAACGTTAAAATTAACTGTCAGTTTTGCGTCGGATTCGAAAATCTAGACTCACAGGAGATCGACCATAAGGTGCCCGAGGCAGCAATAGACCCTTGGAGACAGGTCGGCCGGAGGACGATGTATTGAATCGCGACGCGATTTGTGTGTTCCATCGTCATTAACAGGCTCTGAACCTTACAATTAACTGTCAGTTTTGCGTCGGATTCGAAAATCTAGACTCACAGGAGAACGACAATAAGGTGACCGAGGCAGCAATAGACCCTTGGAGACAGGTCGGCCGGAGGACGATGTATTGAATCGCGACGCGATTTGTGTGTTCCATCGTCATTAACAGGCTCTGAACGTTACAATTAACTGTCAGTTTTGCGTCGGATTCAAAAATCTAGACTCACAGGAGATCGATCATAAGGTGCCCGAGGCAGCAATAGACCCTTGGAGACAGGTCGGCCGGAGGACGATGTATTGAATCGCGACGCAATTTGTGTGTTCCATCGTCATTAACAGGCTCTGAACCTTACAATTAACTGTCAGTTTTGCGTCGGATTCGGAAATCTAGACTCACAGGAGATCGACCATAAGGTGCCCGAGGCAGCACTAGACCCTTGGAGACAAGTCGGCTGGAGGACGATGTATTGAATCGCGACGCGTTTTGTGTGTTCCATCGTCATTAACAGGCTCTGAACGTTACAATTAACTGTCAGTTTTGCGTCGGATTCGAAAATCTAGACTCATAGGAGATCGACCATAAGGTGCCCGAGGCAGCAATAGACCCTTGGAGACAGGTCGGCCGGAGGACGATGTATTGAATCGCGACGATATTTGTGTGTTCCATCGTCATGAACAGGCTCTGAACGTTACAATTAACTCTCAGTTTTGCGTCGGATTCGAAAATCTACACTCTCAGAAGAACGACCATAAGGTGCCCGAGGCAGCACTAGACCCTTGGAGACAAGTCGGTTGGAGGACGATGTATTGAATCGCGACGCGATTTGTGTGTTCCATCGTCATTAACAGGCTCTGAACGTTACAATTAACTGTCAGTTTTGCGTCGGATTCGAAAATCTAGACTCACAGGAGAACGACCATAAGGTGCCCGGGGCAGCAAAAGTCCCTTGGAGACAGGTCGGCCGGAGGACGATGTATTGAATCGCGACGCAATTTGTGTGTTCCATCGTCATTAACAGGCTCTGAACGTTACAATTAACTGTTAGTTTTGCGTCAGATTCGAAAATCTAGACTCACAGGAGATCGACCATACGCTGCCCGAGGCAGCAATAGACCCTTGGAGGCAGGTCGGCCGGAGGACGATGTATTGAATCGCGACGCGATTTGTGTGTTCCATTGTCATTAAGAGACTCTGAACCTTACAATTAACTGTCAGTTTTGCGTCGGATTCGAAAATCTAGACTCACAGGAGAACGACCATAAGGTGTCCGAGGCAGCACTAGACCCTTGGAGACAAGTCGGCTGGAGGACGATGTATTGAATCGCGACGCAATTTGTGTGTTCCATCGTCATTAACAGTCTCTGAACGTTACAATTAACTGCGTCGGATTCGAAAATCTAGACTCACAGGAGATCGACCATAAGGTGCCCGAGGCAGCAATAGACCCTTGGAGACAGGTCGGCCGGAGGACGACGTATTGAATCGCGACGCGATTTGTGTGTTCCATTGTCATTAAGAGGCTCTGAACCTTACAATTAACTGTAAGTTTTGCGTCGGATTCGAAAATCTAGACTCACAGAAGAACGACCATAAGGTGCCCGAGGCTGCACTAGACCCTTGGAGACAAGTCGGCTGGAGGACGATGTATTGAATCGCGACGCAATTTGTGTGTTCCATCGTCATTAACAGGCTCTGAACGTTACAATTAACTGTCAGTTTTGCGTCGGATTCGAAAATCTAGACTCACAGGAGATCGACCATAAGGTGCCCGAGGCAGCAATAGACCCTTGGAGACAGGTCGGCCGGAGGACGATGTATTGAATCGCCACGCGATTTGTGTGTTCCATCGTCATTAACAGGCTCTGAACCTTAAAAATTAACTGTCAGTTTTGCGTCGGATTCGAAAATCTAGACTCACAGGAGAACGACCATAAGGTGCCCGAGGCAGCACTAGACCCTTGGAGACAAGTCGGCTGGAGGACGATGTATTGAATCGCGACGCGATTTGTGTGTTCCATCGTCATTAACAGGCGCTGAACGTTACAATTAACTGTCAGTTTTGCGTCGGATTCGAAAATCTAGACTCACAGGAGAACGACCATAAGGTGTCCGAGGCAGCACTAGACCCTTGGAGACAGGTCCGCCGGAGGACGATGTATTGAATCGCGACGCAATTTGTGTGTTCCATTGTCATTAAGAGGCTCTGAACCTTACGATTAACTGTTAGTTTGGCGTCGGATTCGAAAATCTAGACTCACAGGAGATCGACCATAAGGTGCCCGAGGCAGCAATAGACCCTTGGAGACAGTTCGGCCGGAGGACTATGTATTGAATCGCGACGCAATTTGTGTGTTCCATCGTCATTAACAGGCTCTGAACCTTACAATTAACTGTCAGTTTTGCGTCGGATTCGAAAATCTAGACTCACAGGAGATCGACCATAAGGTGCCCGAGGCAGCAATAGACCCTTGGAGACAGGTCGGCCGGAGGACGATGTATTGAATCGCGACGCGATTTGTGTGTTCCATCGTCATTAACAGGCTCTGAACGTTACAATTAACTGTCAGTTTTGCGTCGGATTCGAAAATCTAGACTCACAGGAGATCGACCATAAGGTGCCCGAGGCAGCAATAGACCCTTGGAGACAGGTCGGCCGGAGGACGATGTATTGAATCGCGACGCAATTTGTGTGTTCCATCGTCATGAACAGGCTCTGAACGTTACAATTAACTGTCAGTTTTGCGTCGGATTCGAAAATCTAGACTCACAGGAGAACGACCATAAGGTGCCCGAGGCAGCACTAGACCCTTGGAGACAAGTCGGCTGGAGGACGATGTACTGAATCGCGACGCGATTTGTGTGTTCCATCGTCATTAACAGGCTCTGAACGTTACAATTAACTGTCAGTTTTGCGTCGGATTCGAAAATCTAGACTCAAAGGAGATCGACCATAAGGTGCCCGAGGCAGCAATAGACCCTTGGAGACAGGTCGGCCGGAGGACGATGTATTGAATCGCGACGCAATTTGTGTGTTCCATTGTCATAAAGAGGCTCTGTACCTTACAATTAACTGTCAGTTTTGCGTCGGATTCGAAAATCTACACTCACAGAAGAACGACCATAAGGTGCCCGAGGCAGCACTAGACACTTGGAGACAAGTATGTTGGAGGACGATGTATTGAATCGCGACGCGATTTGTGTGTTCCATCGTCATTAACAGGCTCTGAACGTTACAATTAACTGTCAGTTTTGCGTCGGATTCGAAAATCTAGACTCACAGGAGTTCGACCATAAGGTGCCCGAGGCAGCAAAAGACCCTTGGAGACAGGTCGGCCGGAGGACGATGTATTGAATCGCGACGCAATTTGTGTGTTCCATCGTCATTAACAGGCTCTGAACGTTACAATTAACTGTCAGTTATGCGTCAGATTCGAAAATCTAGACTCACAGGAGATCGACCATAAGGTGCCCGAGGCAGCAATAGACCCTTAGAGGCAGGTCGGCCGGAGGACGATGTATTGAATCGCGACGCGATTTGTGTGTTCCATTGTCATTAAGAGGCTCTGAACCTTACAATTAACTGTAAGTTTTGCGTCGGATTCGAAAATCTAGACTCACAGGAGAACGACCATAAGGTGTCCGAGGCAGCACTAGACCCTTGGAGACAAGTCGGCTGGAGGACGATGTATTGAATCGCGACGCAATTAGTGTGTTCCATCGTCATTAACAGTCTCTGAACGTTACAATTAACTGCGTCGGATTCGAAAATCTAGACTCACAGGAGATCGACCATAAGGTGCCCGAGGCAGCAATAGACCCTTGGAGACAGGTCGTCCGGAGGACGATGTATTGAATCGCCACGCGATTTGTGTGTTCCATTGTCATTAAGAGGCTCTGAACCTTACAATTAACTGTCAGTTTTGCGTCGGATTCGATAATCTAGACTCACAGGAGAACGACCATTCGGTGTCCGAGGCAGCACTAGACCCTTGGAAACAAGTCGGCTGGAGGACGATGTATAGAATCGCGACGCAATTTGTGTGTTCCATCGTCATTAACAGGCTCAGAACGTTACAATTAACTGTCAGTTTTGCGTCGGATTCGAAAATCTAGACTCACAGGAGATCGACCATAAGGTGCCCGAGGCAGCAATAGACCCTTGGAGACAGGTCGGCCGGAGGACGACGTATTGAATCGCGACGCGATTTGTGTGTTCCATTGTCATTAAGAGGCTCTGAACCTTACAATTAACTGTCAGTTTTGCGTCGGATTCGAAAACCTAGACTCACAGAAGAACGACCATAAGGTGCCCGAGGCTGCACTAGACCCTTGGAGACAAGTCGGCTGGAGGACGATGTATTGAATCGCGACGCAATTTGTGTGTTCCATCGTCATTAACAGGCTCTGAACCTTACAATTCACTGTCAGTTTTCCGTCGGATTCAGAAGTCTAGACTCACAGGAGGTCGACCATAAGGTGCCCGAGGCAGCAATAGACCCTTGGAGACAGGTCGGCCGGAGGACGATGTATTGAATCGCGACGCTATTTGTGTGTTCCACCGTCATTAACAGGCTCTGAACGTTAAAATTAACTGTCAGTTTTGCGTCGGATTCGAAAATCTAGACTCACAGGAGATCGACCATAAGGTGCCCGAGGCAGCAATAGACCCTTGGAGACAGGTCGGCCGGAGGACGATGTATTGAATCGCGACGCGATTTGTGTGTTCCATCGTCATTAACAGGCTCTGAACCTTACAATTAACTGTCAGTTTTGCGTCGGATTCGAAAATCTAGACTCACAGGAGAACGACAATAAGGTGACCGAGGCAGCAATAGACCCTTGGAGACAGGTCGGCCGGAGGACGATGTAATGAATCGCGACGCGATTTGTGTGTTCCATCGTCATTAACAGGCTCTGAACGTTACAATTAACTGTCAGTTTTGCGTCGGATTCAAAAATCTAGACTCACAGGAGATCGATCATAAGGTGCCCGAGGCAGCAATAGACCCTTGGAGACAGGTCGGCCGGAGGACGATGTATTGAATCGCGACGCAATTTGTGTGTTCCATCGTCATTAACAGGCTCTGAACCTTACAATTAACTGTCAGTTTTGCGTCGGATTCGGAAATCTAGACTCACAGGAGATCGACCATAAGGTGCCCGAGGCAGCACTAGACCCTTGGAGACAAGTCGGCTGGAGGACGATGTATTGAATCGCTACGCGTTTTGTGTGTTCCATCGTCATTAACAGGCTCTGAACGTTACAATTAACTGTCAGTTTTGCGTCGGATTCGAAAATCTAGACTCATAGGAGATCGACCATAAGGTGCCCGAGGCAGCAATAGACCCTTGGAGACCGGTCGGCCGGAGGACGATGTATTGAATCGCGACGCAATTTGTGTGTTCCATCGTCATTAACAGGCTCTGAACCTTACAATTAACTGTCAGTTTTGCGTCGGATTCGAAAATCTAGACTCACAGGAGAACGACCATACGGCGTCCGAGGCAGCACTAGACCCTTGGAGACAAGTCGGCTGGAGGACGATGTATTGAATCGCGACGCAATTTGTGTGTTCCATCGTCATTAACAGGCTCAGAACGTTACAATTAACTGTCAGTTTTGCGTCGGATTCGAAAATCTAGACTCATAGGAGATCGACCATAAGGTGCCCGAGGCAGCAATAGACCCTTGGAGACAGGTCGGCCGGAGGACGACGTATTGAATCGCGACGCGATTTGTGTGTTCCATTGTCATTAAGAGGCTCTGAACCTTACAATTAATTGTAAGTTTTGCGTCGGATTCCAAAATCAAGACTCACAGAAGAACGACCATAAGGTGCCCGAGGCTGCACTAGACCCTTGGAGACAAGTCGGCTGGAGGACGATGTATTGAATCGCGACGCAATTTGTGTGTTCCATCGTCATTAACAGGCTCTGAACCTTACAATTCACTGTCAGTTTTGCGTCGGATTCGAAAATCTAGACTCAAAGGAGAACGACCATAAGGTGCCCGAGGCAGCAATAGACCCTTGGAGACAGGTCGGCCGGAGGACGATGTATTGAATCGCGACGATATTTGTGTGTTCCATCGTCATGAACAGGCTCTCAACGTTACAATTAACTGTCAGTTTTGCGTCGGATTCGAAAATCTAGACTCACAGGAGATCGACCATAAGGTGCCCGAGGCAGCAATAGACCCTTGGAGACAGGTCGGCCGGAGGACTAAGTATTGAATCGCGACGCGATTTGTGTGTACCATCGTCATTAACAGGCTCTGAACCTTACAATTAACTGTCAGTTTTGCGTCGGATTCGAAAATCTAGACTCACAGGAGAAAGACCATAAGGTGACCGAGGCAGCAATAGACCCTTGGAGACAGGTCGGCCGGAGGACGATGTATTGAATCGCGACGCGATTTGTGTGTTCCATCGTCATTAACAGGCTCTGAACGTTACAATTAACTGTCAGTTTTGCGTCGGATTCAAAAATCTAGACTCACAGGTGATCGACCATAAGGTGCCCGAGGCAGCAATAGACCCTTGGAGACAGGGCGGCCGGAGGACGATGTATTGAATCGCGACGCAATTTGTGTGTTCCATCGTCATTAACAGGCTCTGAACCTTACAATTAACTGTCAGTTTTGCGTCGGATTCGAAAATCTAGACTCACAGGATATCGACCTTAAGGTGCCCGAGGCAGCAATAGACCCTTGGAGACAGGTCGGCCGGAGGACGATGTATTGAATCGCAACGCGATTTGTGTGTTCCATCGTCATTAACAGGCTCTGAACGTTACAATTAACTGTCAGTTTTGCGTCGGATTCGAAAATCTAGACTCACAGGAGATCGACTATAAGGTGCCCGAGGCAGCAATAGACCCTTGGAGACAGGTCGGCCGGAGGACGATGTATTGAATCGCGACGCAATTTGTGTGTTCCATTGTCATAAAGAGGCTCTGTACCTTACAATTAACTGTCAGTTTTGCGTCGGATTCGAAAATCTACACTCACAGAAGAACGACCATAAGGTGCCCGAGGCAGCACTAGACCCTTGGAGACAAGTCGGTTGGAGGACGATGTATTGAATCGCGACGCGATTTGTGTGTTCCATTGTCATTAAGAGGCTCTGAACCTTACAATTAACTGTCAGTTTTGCGTCGGATTCGAAAATCTAGACTCACAGGAGATCGACCATAAGGTGCCCGAGGCAGCAATAGACCCTTGGAGACAGGTCGGACGGAGGACGATGTATTGAATCGCCACGCGATTTGTGTGTTCCATTGTCATTAAGAGGCTCTGAACCTTACAATTAACTGTCAGTTTTGCGTCGGATTCGATAATCTAGACTCACAGGAGAACGACCATACGGTGTCCGAGGCAGCACTAGAGCCTTGGAGACAAGTCGGCTGGAGGACGATGTATTGAATCGCGACGCAATTTGTGTGTTCCATCGTCATTAACAGGCTCAGAACGTTACAATTAACTGTCAGTTTTGCGTCGGATTCGAAAATCTAGACCCACAGGAGATCGACCATAAGGTGCCCGAGGCAGCAATAGACCCTTGGAGACAGGTCGGCCGGAGGACGACGTATTGAATCGCGACGCGTGTGTTCCATTGTCATTAAGAGGCTCTGAACCTTACAATTAACTGTCAGTTTTGCGTCGGATTCGAAAATCTAGACTCACAGAAGAACGACCATAAGGTGCCCGAGGCTGCACTAGACCCTTGGAGACAAGTCGGCTGGAGGACGATGAACTGAATCGCGACGCAATTTGTGTGTTCCATCGTCATTAACAGGCTCTGAACCTTACAATTCACTGTCAGTTTTGCGTCGGATTCAAAAGTCTAGACTCACAGGAGAACGACCATAAGGTGCCCGAGGCAGCAATAGACCCTTGGAGACAGGTCGGCCGGAGGACGATGTATTGAATTGCGACGCTATTTGTGTGTTCCATCGTCATGAACAGGCTCTGAACGTTACAATTAACTGTCAGTTTTGCGTCGGATTCGAAAATCTAGACTCACAGGAGATCGACCATAAGGTGCCCGAGGCAGCAATACACCCTTGGAGACAGGTCGGCCGGAGGACGATGTATTGAATCGTGACGCGATTTGTGTGTTCCATCGTCATTAACAGGCTCTGAACCTTACAATTAACTGTCAGTTTTGTGTCGGATTCGAAAATCTAGACTCACAGGAGAACGACAATAAGGTGACCGAGGCAGCAATAGACCCTTGGAGACAGGTCGGCCGGAGGACGATGTATTGAATCGCAACGCGATTTGTGTGTTCCATCGTCATTAACAGGCTCTGAACGTTACATTTAACTGTCAGTTTTGCGTCGGATTCGAAAATCTAGACTCACAGGAGATCGACCATAAGGTGCCCGAGGCAGCAATAGACCCTTGGAGACAGGTCGGCCGGAGGACGATGTATTGAATCGCGACGCAATTTGTGTGTTCCATTGTCATAAAGAGGCTCTGTACCTTACAAATAACTGTCAGTTTTGCGTCGGATTCGAAAATCTACACTCACAGAAGAACGACCAAAAGGTGCCCGAGGCAGCACTAGACCCTTGGAGACAAGTCGGTTGGAGGACGATGTATTGGATCGCGACGCGATTTGTGTGTTCCATTGCCATTAAGAGGCTCTGAACCTTACAATTAACTGTCAGTTTTGCGTCGGATTCGAAAATCTAGACTCACAGGAGATCGACCATAAGGTGCCCGAGGCAGCAATAGACCCTTGGAGACAGGTCGGCCGGAGGACGATGTATTGAATCGCCACGCGATTTGTGTGTTCCATTGTCATTAAGAGCCTCTGAACCTTACAATTAACTGTCAGTTTTGCGTCGGATTCGATAATCTAGACTCACAGGAGAACGACCATACGGTGTCCGAGGCAGCACTAGAGCCTTGGAGACAAGTCGGCTGGAGGACGATGTATTGAATCGCGACGCAATTTGTGTGTTCCATCGTCATTAACAGGCTCTGAACATTACAATTCACTGTCAGTTTTGCGTCGGATTCAAAAGTCTAGACTCACAGGAGAACGACCATAAGGTGCCCGAGGCAGCAATAGACCCTTGGAGACAGGTCGGCCGGAGGACGATGTATTGAATTGCGACGCTATTTGTGTGTTCCATCGTCATGAACAGGCTCTGAACGTTACAATTAACTGTCAGTTTTGCGTCGGATTCGAAAATCTAGACTCACAGGAGATCGACCATAAGGTGCCCGAGGCAGCAATAGCCCTTGGAGACAGGTCGGCCGGAGGACGATGTATTGAATCGCGACGCGATTTGTGTGTTCCATCGTCATTAACAGGCTCTGAACCTTACAATTAACTGTCAGTTTTGCGTCGGATTCGAAAATCTAGACTCACAGGAGAACGACAATAAGGTGACCGAGGCAGCAATAGACCCTTGGAGACAGGTCGGCCGGAGGACGATGTATTGAATCGCGACGCGATTTGTGTGTTCCATCGTCATTAACAGGCTCTGAACGTTACAATTAACTGTCAGTTTTTCGTCGGATTCAAAAATCTAGACTCACAGGAGAACGACCATAAGGTGCCCGAGGCAGCAATAGACCCTTGGAGACAGGTCGGCCGGAGGACGATGTATTGAATCGCGACGCAATTTGTGTGTTCCATCGTCATTAACAGGCTCTGAACCTTACAATTAACTGTCAGTTTTGCGTCGGATTCGGAAATCTAGACTCACAGGAGATCGACCATAAGGTGCCCGAGGCAGCACTAGACCCTTGGAGACAAGTCGGCTGGAGGACGATGTATTGAATCGCGACGCAATTTGTGTGTTCCATCGTCATTAACAGGCTCTGAACCTTACAATTCACTGTCAGTTTTGCGTCGGATTCAAAAGTCTAGACTCACAGGAGAACGACCATAAGGTGCCCGAGGCAGCAATAGACCCTTGGAGACAGGTCGGCCGGAGGACGATGTATTGAATCGCGACGATATTTGTGTGTTCCATCGTCATGAACAGGCTCTCAACGTTACAATTAACTGTCAGTTTTGCGTCGGATTCGAAAATCTAGACTCACAGGAGATCGACCATAAGGTGCCCGAGGCAGCAATAGACCCTTGGAGACAGGTCGGCCGGAGGACGAAGTATTGAATCGCGACGCGATTTGTGTGTTCCATCGTCATTAACAGGCTCTGAACCTTACAATTAACTGTCAGTTTTGCGTCGGATTCAAAAGTCTAGACTCACAGGAGAACGACCATAAGGTGCCCGAGGCAGCAATAGACCCTTGGAGACAGGTCGGCCGGAGGACGATGTATTGAATTGCGACGCTATTTGTGTGTTCCATCGTCATGAACAGACTCTGAACGTTACAATTAACTGTCAGTTTTGCGTCGGATTCGAAAATCTAGACTCACAGGAGATCGACCATAAGGTGCCCGAGGCAGCAATAGACCCTTGGAGACAGGTCGGCCGGAGGACGATGTATTGAATCGCGACGCGATTTGTGTGTTCCATCGTCATTAACAGGCTCTGAACCTTACAATTAACTGTCAGTTTTGCGTCGGATTCGAAAATCTAGACTCACAGGAGAACGACAATAAGGTGACCGAGGCAGCAATAGACCCTTGGAGACAGGTCGGCCGGAGGACGATGTATTGAATCGCAACGCGATTTGTGTGTTCCATCGTCATTAACAGGCTCTGAACGTTACAATTAACTGTCAGTTTTGCGTCGGATTCGAAAATCTAGACTCATAGGAGATCGACCATAAGGTGCCCGAGGCAGCAATAGACCCTTGGAGACCGGTCGGCCGGAGGACGATGTATTGAATCGCGACGCAATTTGTGTGTTCCATCGTCATTAACAGGCTCTGAACCTTACAATTAACTGTCAGTTTTGCGTCGGATTCGAAAATCTAGACTCACAGGAGAACGACCATACGGTGTCCGAGGCAGCACTAGACCCTTGGAGACAAGTCGGCTGGAGGACGATGTATTGAATCGCGACGCAATTTGTGTGTTCCATCGTCATTAACAGGCTCAGAACGTTACAATTAACTGTCAGTTTTGCGTCGGATTCGAAAATCTAGACTCATAGGAGATCGACCATAAGGTGCCCGAGGCAGCAATAGACCCTTGGAGACAGGTCGGCCGGAGGACGACGTATTGAATCGCGACGCGATTTGTGTGTTCCATTATCATTAAGAGGCTCTGAACCTTACAATTAACTGTAAGTTTTGCGTCGGATTCCAAAATCAAGACTCACAGAAGAACGACTATAAGGTGCCAGAGGCTGCACTAGACCCTTGGAGACAAGTCGGCTGGAGGACGATGTATTGAATCGCGACGCAATTTGTGTGTTCCATCGTCATTAACAGGCTCTGAACCTTACAATTCACTGTCAGTTTTGCGTCGGATTCAAAAGTCTAGACTCACAGGAGAACGACCATAAGGTGCCCGAGGCAGCAATAGACCCTTGGAGACAGGTCGGCCGGAGGACGATGTATTGAATCGCCACGATATTTGTGTGTTCCATCGTCATGAACAGGCTCTCAACGTTACAATTAACTGTCAGTTTTGCGTCGGATTCGAAAATCTAGACTCACAGGAGATCGACCATAAGGTGCCCGAGGCAGCAATAGACCCTTGGAGACAGGTCGGCCGGAGGACGAAGTATTGAATCGCGACGCGATTTGTGTGTTCCATCGTCATTAACAGGCTCTGAACCTTACAATTAACTGTCAGTTTTGCGTCGGATTCAAAAGTCTAGACTCACAGGAGAACGACCATAAGGTGCCCGAGGCAGCAATAGACCCTTGGAGACAGGTCGGCCGGAGGACGATGTATTGAATTGCGACGCTATTTGTGTGTTCCATCGTCATGAACAGACTCTGAACGTTACAATTAACTGTCAGTTTTGCGTCGGATTCGAAAATCTAGACTCACAGGAGATCGACCATAAGGTGCCCGAGGCAGCAATAGACCCTTGGAGACAGGTCGGCCGGAGGACGATGTATTGAATCGCGACGCGATTTGTGTGTTCCATCGTCATTAACAGGCTCTGAACCTTACAATTAACTGTCAGTTTTGCGTCGGATTCGAAAATCTAGACTCACAGGAGAACGACAATAAGGTGACCGAGGCAGCAATAGACCCTTGGAGACAGGTCGGCCGGAGGACGATGTATTGAATCGCAACGCGATTTGTGTGTTCCATCGTCATTAACAGGCTCTGAACGTTACAATTAACTGTCAGTTTTGCGTCGGATTCGAAAATCTAGACTCACAGGAGGTCGACCATAAGTTGCCCGAGGCAGCAATAGACCCTTGGAGACAGGTCGGCCGGAGGACGATGTATTGAATCGCGACGCAATTTGTGTGTTCCATTGTCATAAAGAGGCTCTGTACCTTACAATTAACTGTCAGTTTTGCGTCGGATTCGAAAATCTACACTCACAGAAGAACGACCAAAAGGTGCCCGAGGCAGCACTAGACCCTTGGAGACAAGTCGGTTGGAGGACGATGTATTGAATCGCGACGCGATTTGTGTGTTCCATTGTCATTAAGAGGCTCTGAACCTTACAATTAACTGTCAGTTTTGCGTCGGATTCGAAAATCTAGACTCACAGGAGATCGACCATAAGGTGCCCGAGGCAGCAATAGACCCTTGGAGACAGGTCGGCCGGAGGACGATGTATTGAATCGCCACGCGATTTGTGTGTTCCATTGTCATTAAGAGCCTCTGAACCTTACAATTAACTGTCAGTTTTGCGTCGGATTCGATAATCTAGACTCACAGGAGAACGACCATACGGTGTCCGAGGCAGCACTAGAGCCTTGGAGACAAGTCGGCTGGAGGACGATGTATTGAATCGCGACGCAATTTGTGTGTTCCATCGTCATTAACAGGCTCAGAACGTTACAATTAACTGTCAGTTTTGCGTCGGATTCGAAAATCTAGACTCACAGGAGATCGACCATAAGGTGCCCGAGGCAGCAATAGACCCTTGGAGACAGGTCGGCCGGAGGACGACGTATTGAATCGCGACGCGATTTGTGTGTTCCATTGTCATTAAGAGGCTCTGAACCTTACAATTAACTGTCAGTTTTGCGTCGGATTCGAAAATCTAGACTCACAGAAGAACGACCATAAGGTGCCCGAGGCTGCACTAGACCCTTGGAGACAAGTCGGCTGGAGGACGATGTACTGAATCGCGACGCAATTTGTGTGTTCCATCGTCATTAACAGGCTCTGAACCTTACAATTCACTGTCAGTTTTGCGTCGGATTCAAAAGTCTAGACTCACAGGAGAACGACCATAAGGTGCCCGAGGCAGCAATAGACCCTTGGAGACAGGTCGGCCGGAGGACGATGTATTGAATTGCGACGCTATTTGTGTGTTCCATCGTCATGAACAGGCTCTGAACGTTACAATTAACTGTCAGTTTTGCGTCGGATTCGAAAATCTAGACTCACAGGAGATCGACCATAAGGTGCCCGAGGCAGCAATAGCCCTTGGAGACAGGTCGGCCGGAGGACGATGTATTGAATCGCGACGCGATTTGTGTGTTCCATCGTCATTAACAGGCTCTGAACCTTACAATTAACTGTCAGTTTTGCGTCGGATTCGGAAATCTAGACTCACAGGAGATCGACCATAAGGTGCCCGAGGCAGCACTAGACCCTTGGAGACAAGTCGGCTGGAGGACGATGTATTGAATCGCGACGCGTTTTGTGTGTTCCATCGTCATTAACAGGCTCTGAACGTTACAATTAACTGTCAGTTTTGCGTCGGATTCGAAAATCTAGACTCATAGGAGATCGACCATAAGGTGCCCGAGGCAGCAATAGACCCTTGGAGACCGGTCGGCCGGAGGACGATGTATTGAATCACGACGCAATTTGTGTGTTCCATCGTCATTAACAGGCTCTGAACCTTACAATTAACTGTCAGTTTTGCGTCGGATTCGAAAATCTAGACTCACAGGAGAACGACCATACGGTGTCCGAGGCAGCACTAGACCCTTGGAGACAAGTCGGCTGGAGGACGATGTATTGAATCGCGACGCAATTTGTGTGTTCCATCGTCATTAACAGGCTCAGAACGTTACAATTAACTGTCAGTTTTGCGTCGGATTCGAAAATCTAGACTCATAGGAGATCGACCATAAGGTGCCCGAGGCAGCAATAGACCCTTGGAGACAGGTCGGCCGGAGGACGACGTATTGAATCGCGACGCGATTTGTGTGTTCCATTATCATTAAGAGGCTCTGAACCTTACAATTAACTGTCAGTTTTGCGTCGGATTCCAAAATCAAGACTCACAGAAGAACGACTATAAGGTGCCAGAGGCTGCACTAGACCCTTGGAGACAAGTCGGCTGGAGGACGATGTATTGAATCGCGACGCAATTTGTGTGTTCCATCGTCATTAACAGGCTCTGAACCTTACAATTCACTGTCAGTTTTGCGTCGGATTCAAAAGTCTAGACTCACAGGAGAACGACCATAAGGTGCCCGAGGCAGCAATAGACCCTTGGAGGCAGGTCGGCCGGAGGACGATGTATTGAATCGCGACGATATTTGTGTGTTCCATCGTCATGAACAGGCTCTCAACGTTACAATTAACTGTCAGTTTTGCGTCGGATTCGAAAATCTAGACTCACAGGAGATCGACCATAAGGTGCCCGAGGCAGCAATAGACCCTTGGAGACAGGTCGGCCGGAGGACGAAGTATTGAATCGCGACGCGATTTGTGTGTTCCATCGTCATTAACAGGCTCTGAACCTTACAATTAACTGTCAGTTTTGCGTCGGATTCGAAAATCTAGACTCACAGGAGAACGACCATAAGGTGACCGAGGCAGCAATAGACCCTTGGAGACAGGTCGGCCGGAGGACGATGTATTGAATCGCGACGCGATTTGTGTGTTCCATCGTCATTAACAGGCTCTGAACGTTACAATTAACTGTCAGTTTTGCGTCGGATTCGAAAATCTAGACTCACAGGAGATCGACCATAAGGTGCCCGAGGCAGCAATAGACCCTTGGAGACAGGTCGGCCGGAGGACGATGTATTGAATCGCAACGCGATTTGTGTGTTCCATGGTCATTAACAGGCTCTGAACGTTACAATTAACTGTCAGTTTTGCGTCGGATTCGAAAATCTAGACTCACAGGAGATCGACCATAAGGTGCCCGAGGCAGCAATAGACCCTTGGAGACAGTTCGGCCGGAGGACGATGTATTGAATCGCTACGGGATTTGTGTGTTCCATCGTCATTAACAGGCTCTGAACGTTACAATTAACTGTCAGTTTTGCGTCGGATTCGAAAATCTAGACTTACAGGAGAACGACCATAAGGTGCCCGAGGCAGCACTAGACCCTTGGAGACAAGTCGGCTGGAGGACGATGTATTGAATCGCGACGCGATTTGTGTGTTCCATCGTCATTAACAGGCTCTGAACGTTACAATTAACTGTCAGTTTTGCGTCGGATTCGAAAATCTAGACTCACAGGAGATCGACCATAAGGTGCCCGAGGCAGCAATAGACCCTTGGAGACCGGTCGGCCGGAGGACGATGTATTGAATCGCGACGCGATTTGTGTGTTCCATCGTCATTAACAGGCTCTGAACCTTACAATTAACTGTCAGTTTTGCGTCGGATTCGAAAATCTAGACTCACAGAAGAACGACCATAAGGTGCCCTAGGCAGCACTAGACCCTTGGAGACAAGTCGGCTGGAGGACGATGTATTGAATCGCGACGCGATTTGTGTGTTCCATCGTCATTAACAGGCTCTGAACGTTACAATTAACTGTCAGTTTTGCGTCGGATTCGAAAATCTAGACTCACAGGAGATCTACCATAAGGTGCCCGAGGCAGCAAAAGACCCTTGGAGACAGGTCGGCCGGAGGACGATGTATTGAATCGCGACGCGATTTGTGAGTTCCATCGTCATTAACAGGCGCTGAACGTTACAATTAACTGTCAGTTTTGCGTCGGATTCGAAAATCTAGACTCACAGGAGAACGACCATAAGGTGCCCGAGGCAGCACTAGACCCTTAGAGACAAGTCGGCTGGAGGACGATGTATTGAATCGCGACGCAAATTGTGTGTTCCATCGTCATTAACAGGCTCTGAACCTTACAATTAACTGTCAGTTTTGCGTCGGATTCGAAAGTCTAGACTCACACGAGAACGACCATAAGGTGCCCGAGGCAGCAATAGACTCTTGGAGACAGGTCGGCCGGAGGACGATGTATTGAATCGCGACGCAATTTGTGTGTTCCATCGTCATTAACAGGCGCTGAACGTTACAATTAACTGTCAGTTTTGCGTCGGATTCGAAAATCTAGACTCACAGGAGATCGACCATAAGGTGCCCGAGGCAGCAATAGACCCTTGGAGACAGTTCGGCCGGAGGACGATGTATTGAATCGCGTCGCAATTTGTGTGTTCCATCGTCATTAACAGGCTCTGAACCTTACAATTAACTGTCAGTTTTGCGTCGGATTCGAAAATCTAGACTCACAGGAGATCGACCATAAGGTGCCCGAGGCAGCAATAGACCCTTGGAGACAGGTCGGCCGGAGGACGATGTATTGAATCGCGACGCGATTTGTGTGTTCCATCGTCATTAACAGGCTCTGAATGTTACAATTAACTGTCAGTTTTGCGTCGGATTCGAAAATCGAGACTCACAGGAGATCGACCATAAGGTGCCCGAGGCAGCAATAGACCCTTGGAGACAGGTCGGCCGGAGGACGATGTATTGAATCGCGACGGGATTTGTGTGTTCCATCGTCATTAACAGGCTCTGAACGTTACAATTAACTCTCAGTTTTGCATCGGATTCGAAAATCTAGACTCACAGGAGATCGACCATAAGGTGCCCGAGGCAGCAATAGACCCTTGGAGACAGGTCGGCAGGAGGACGATGTATTGAATCGCGACGCAATTTGTGTGTTCCATCGTCATTAACAGGCTCTGAACCTTACAATTAACTGTCAGTTTTGCGTCGGATTCGAAAATCTAGACTCACAGGAGAACGACGATAAGGTGCCCGAGGCAGCACTAGACCCTTGGAGACAAGTAGGCTGGAGGACGATGTACTGAATCGCGACGCGATTTGTGTGTTCCATCGTCATTAACAGGCTCTGAACGTTACAATTAACTGTCAGTTTTGCGTCGGATTCGAAAATCTAGACTCACAGGAGATGGACCATAAGGTGCCCGAGGCAGCAATAGACCCTTGGAGACAGGTCGGCCGGAGGACGATGTATTGAATCGCGACGCAATTTGTGTGTTCCATTGTCATTAAGAGGCTCTGTACCTTACAATTAACTGTCAGTTTTGCGTCGGATTCGAAAATCTACACTCACAGAAGAACGACCATAAGGTGCCCGAGGCAGCACTAGACCCTTGGAGACAAGTCGGTTGGAGGACGATGTATTGAATCGCGACGCAATTTGTGTGTTCCATCGTCATTAACAGGCTCTGAACGTTACAATTAACTGTCAGTTTTGCGTCGGATTCGAAAATCTAGACTCACAGGAGAACGACCATAAGGTGCCCGAGGCAGCAAAAGACCCTTGGAGACAGGTCGGCCGGAGGACGATGTATTGAATCGCGACGCGATTTGTGTGTTCCATTGTCATTAACAGGCTCTGAACCTTACAATTAACTGTCAGTTTTGCGTCGGATTCGAAAATCTAGACTCACAGGAGAACGACCATAAGGTGTCCGAGGCAGCACTAGGCCCTTGGAGACAAGTCGGCTGGAGGACGATGTATTGAATCGCGACGCAATTTGTGTGTTCCATCGTCATTAACAGTCTCTGAACGTCACAATTAACTGCGTCGGATTCGAAAATCTAGACTCACAGGAGATCGACCATGAGGTGCCCGAGGCAGCAATAGACCCTTGGAGACAGGTCGGCCGGAGGACGATGTATTGAATCGCGACGCGATTTTTGTCTTCCATTGTCATTAAGAGGCTCTGAACCTTACAATTAACTGTCAGTTTTGCGTCGGATTCGATAATCTAGACTCACAGGAGAACGACCATACGGTGTCCGAGGCAGCACTAGACCCTTGGAGACAAGTCAGCTGGAGGACGATGTATTGAATCGCGACGCAATTTGTGTGTTCCATCGTCATTAACAGGCTCTGAACGTTACAATTAACTGTCAGTTTTGCGTCGGATTCGAAAATCCTGACTCACAGGAGATCGACCATAAGGTGCCCGAGGCAGCAATAGACCCTTGGAGACAGGTCGGCCGGAGGACGACGTATTGAATCGCGACGCGATTTGTGTGTTCCATTGTCATTAACAGGCTCTGAACCTTACAATTCACTGTCAGTTTTGCGTCGGATTCAAAAGTCTAGACTCACAGGAGAACGACCATAGGGTGCCCGAGGCAGCAATAGACCCTTGGAGACAGGTCGGCCGGAGGACGATGTATTGAATCGCGACGCTATTTGTGTGTTCCATCGTCATGAACAGGCTCTGAACCTAACAATTAACTGTCAGTTTTGCGTCAGATTCGAAAATCTAGACTCACAGGAGATCGACCATAAGGTGCCCGAGGCAGCAATAGACCCTTAGAGGCAGGTCGGCCGGAGGACGATGTATTGAATCGCGACGCGATTTGTGTGTTCCATTGTCATTAAGAGGCTCTGAACCTTACAATTAACTGTCAGTTTTGCGTCGGATTCGAAAATCTAGACTCACAGGAGAACGACCATAAGGTGTCCGAGGCAGCACTAGACCCTTAGAGACAAGTCGGCTGGAGGACGATGTATTGAATCGCGACGCAATTTGTGTGTTCCATCGTCATTAACAGTCTCTGAACGTTACAATTAACAGCGTCGGATTCGAAAATCTAGACTCACAGGAGATCGACCATAAGGTGCCCGAGGCAGCAATAGACCCTTGGAGACAGGTCGGCCGGAGGACGATGTATTGAATCGCCACGCGATTTGTGTGTTCCATTGTCATTAAGAGGCTCTGAACCTTACAATTAACTGTCAGTTTTGCGTCGGATTCGATAATCTAGACTCACAGGAGAACGACCATACGGTGTCTGAGGCAGCACTAGACCCTTGGAGACAAGTCGGCTGGAGGACGATGTATTGAATCGCGACGCAATTTGTGTGTTCCATCGTCATTAACAGGCTCAGAACGTTACAGTTAACTGTCAGTTTTGCGTCGGATTCGAAAATCTAGACTCACAGGAGATCGACCATAAGGTGCCCGAGGCAGCAATAGACCCTTGGAGACAGGTCGGCCGGAGGACGATGTATTGAATCGCGACGCGATTTGTGTGTTCCATTGTCATTAAGAGGCTCTGAACCTTGCAATTAACTGTCAGTTTTGCGTCGGATTCGAAAATCTAGACTCACAGGAGAACGAACATACGGTGTCCGAGGCAGCACTAGACCCTTGGAGACAGGTCGGCCGGAGGACGATGTATTGAATCGCGACGCGATTTGTGTGTTCCATTGTCATTAAGAGGCTCTCAACCTTACAATTAACTGTAAGTTTTGCGTCGGATTCGAAAATCTAGACTCACAGAAGAACGACCATTAGGTGCCCGAGGCAGCACTAGACCCCTGGAGACAAGTCGGCTGGAGGACGATGTATTGAATCGCGACGCAAATTGTGTGTTCTATCGTCATTAACAGTTTCTGAACCTTACAATTAACTGTCAGTTTTGCGTCGGATTCAAAAGTCTAGACTCACACGAGAACGACCATAACGTGCCCCAGGCAGCAATAGACCCTTGGAGACAGGTCGGCCGGAGGACGATGTATTGAATCGCGACGCAATTTGTGTGTTCCATTGTCATTAACAGGCTCTGAACGTTACAATTAACTGTCAGTTTTGCGTCGGATTCGAAAATCTAGACTCACAGGAGATCGACCATAAGGTGCGGGAGATAGCAATAGACCCTTGGTGACAGTTCGGCCGGAGGACGATGTATTGAATCGCGACGCAATTTGTGTGTTCCATCGTCATTAACAGGCTCTGAACCTTACAATTAACTGTCAGTTTTGCGTCGGATTCGAAAATCAAGACTCACAGGAGATCGACCATAAGGTGCCCGAGGCAGCAATAGACCCTTGGAGACAGGTCGGCCGGAGGACGATGTATTGAATCGCGACGCGATTTGTGTGTTCCATCGTCATTAACAGGCTCTGAACCTTACAATTAACTGTCAGTTTTGCGTCGGATTCGAAAATCTAGACTCACAGGAGATCGACCATAAGGTGCCCGAGGCAGCACTAGACCTTTGGAGACAAGTCGGCTGGAGGACGATGTACTGAATCGCGACGCGATTTGTGTGTTCCATCGTCATTAACAGGCTCTGAACGTTACAATTAACTGTCAGTTTTGCGTCGGATTCGAAAATCTAGACTCACAGGAGATCGACCATAAGGTGCCCGAGGCAGCAATAGACCCTTGGAGACAGGTCGGCCGGAGGACGATGTATTGAATCGCGACGCAATTTGTGTGTTCCATTGTCATTAAGAGGCTCTGTACCTTACAATTAACTGTCAGTTTTGCGTCGGATTCGAAAATCTACACTCACAGAAGAACGACCATAAGGTGCCCGAGGCAGCACTAGACCCTTGGAGACAAGTCGGATGGAGGACGATGTATTGAATCGCGACGCGATTTCTGTGTTCCATCGTCATTAACAGGCTCTGAACGTTACAACTAACTGTCAGTTTTGCGTCGGATTCGAAAATCTAGACTCACAGGAGAACGACCATAAGGTGCCCGAGGCAGCAAAAGTCCCTTGGAGACAGGTCGGCCGGAGGACGATGTATTGAATCGCGACGCAATTTGTGTGTTCCATCGTCATTAACAGGCTCTGAACGTTACAATTAACTGTCAGTTTTGCGTCGGATTCGAAAATCTAGACTCACAGGAGATCGACCATAAGGTGCCCGAGGCAGCAATAGACCCTTGGAGACCGGTCGGCCGGAGGACGATGTATTGAATCGCGACGCAATTTGTGTGTTCCATCGTCATTAACAGGCTCTGAACCTTACAATTAACTGTCAGTTTTGCGTCGGATTCGAAAATCTAGACTCACAGAAGAACGACCATAAGGTGCCCTAGGCAGCACTAGACCCTTGGAGACAAGTCGGCTGGAGGACGATGTATTGAATCGCGACGCGATTTGTGTGTTCCATCGTCATTAACAGGCTCTGAACGTTACAATTAACTGTCAGTTTTGCGTCGGATTCGAAAATCTAGACTCACAGGAGATCGACCATAAGGTGCCCGAGGCAGCAAAAGACCCTTGGAGACAGGTCGGCCGGAGGACGATGTATTGAATCGCGACGCGATTTGTGAGTTCCATCGTCATTAACAGGCGCTGAACGTTACAATTAACTGTCAGTTTTGCGTCGGATTCGAAAATCTAGACTCACAGGAGAACGACCATAAGGTGCCCGAGGCAGCACTAGACCCTAAGAGACAAGTCGGCTGGAGGACGATGTATTGAATCGCGACGCAAATTGTGTGTTCCATCGTCATTAACAGGCTCTGAACCTTACAATTAACTGTCAGTTTTGCGTCGGATTCGAAAGTCTAGACTCACACGAGAACGACCATAAGGTGCCCGAGGCAGCAATAGACCCTTGGAGACAGGTCGGCCGGAGGACGATGTATTGAATCGCGACGCAATTTGTGTGTTCCATCGTCATTAAAAGGCGCTGAACGTTACAATTAACTGTCAGTTTTGCGTCGGATTCGAAAATCTAGACTCACAGGAGATCGACCAAAAGGTGCCCGAGGCAGCAATAGACCCTTGGAGACAGTTCGGCCGGAGGACGATGTATTGAATCGCGTCGCAATTTGTGTGTTCCATCGTCATTAACAGGCTCTGAACCTTACAATTAACTGTCAGTTTTGCGTCGGATTCGAAAATCTAGACTCACAGGAGATCGACCATAAGGTGCCCGAGGCAGCAATAGACCCTTGGAGACAGGTCGGCCGGAGGACGATGTATTGAATCGCGACGCGATTTGTGTGTTCCATCGTCATTAACAGGCTCTGAATGTTACAATTAACTGTCAGTTTTGCGTCGGATTCGAAAATCTAGACTCACAGGAGATCGACCATAAGGTGCCCGAGGCAGCAATAGACCCTTGGAGACAGGTCGGCCGGAGGACGATGTATTGAATCGCGACGGGATTTGTGTGTTCCATCGTCATTAACAGGCTCTGAACGTTACAATTAACTCTCAGTTTTGCATCGGATTCGAAAATCTAGACTCACAGGAGATCGACCATAAGGTGCCCGAGGCAGCAATAGACCCTTGGAGACAGGTCGGCAGGAGGACGATGTATTGAATCGCGACGCAATTTGTGTGTTCCATCGTCATTAACAGGCTCTGAACCTTACAATTAACTGTCAGTTTTGCGTCGGATTCGAAAATCTAGACTCACAGGAGAACGACGATAAGGTGCCCGAGGCAGCACTAGACCCTTGGAGACAAGTAGGCTGGAGGACGATGTACTGAATCGCGACGCGATTTGTGTGTTCCATCGTCATTAACAGACTCTGAACGTTACAATTAACTGTCAGTTTTGCGTCGGATTCGAAAATCTAGACTCACAGGAGATGGACCATAAGGTGCCCGAGGCAGCAATAGACCCTTGGAGACAGGTCGTCCGGAGGACGATGTATTGAATCGCGACGCAATTTGTGTGTTCCATTGTCATTAAGAGGCTCTGTACCTTACAATTAACTGTCAGTTTTGCGTCGGATTCGAAAATCTACACTCACAGAAGAACGACCATAAGGTGCCCGAGGCAGCACTAGACCCTTGGAGACAAGTCGGTTGGAGGACGATGTATTGAATCGCGACGCAATTTGTGTGTTCCATCGTCATTAACAGGCTCTGAACGTTACAATTAACTGTCAGTTTTGCGTCGGATTCGAAAATCTAGACTCACAGGAGAACGACCATAAGGTGCCCGAGGCAGCAAAAGACCCTTGGAGACAGGTCGGCCGGAGGACGATGTATTGAATCGCGACGCAATTTGTGTGTTCCATCGTTATTAACAGGCTCTGAACGTTACAATTAACTGTCAGTTTTGCGTCAGATTCAAAAATCTAGACTCACAGGAGATCGACCATAAGGTGCCCGAGGCAGGAATAGACCCTTGGAGGCAGGTCGCCCAGAGGACGATGTATTGAATCGCGACGCGATTTTTGTGTTCCATTGTCATTAAGAGGCTCTGAACCTTACAATTAACTGTCAGTTTTGCGTCGGATTCGAAAATCTAGACTCACAGGAGAACGACCATAAGGTGTCCGAGGCAGCACTAGGCCCTTGGAGACAAGTCGGCTGGAGGACGATGTATTGAATCGCGACGCAATTTGTGTGTTCCATCGTCATTAACAGTCTCTGAACGTCACAATTAACTGCGTCGGATTCGAAAATCTAGACTCACAGGAGATCGACCATGAGGTGCCCGAGGCAGCAATAGACCCTTGGAGACAGGTCGGCCGGAGGACGATGTATTGAATCGCGACGCGATTTTTGTGTTCCATTGTCATTAAGAGGCTCTGAACCTTACAATTAACTGTCAGTTTTGCGTCGGATTCGATAATCTAGACTCACAGGAGAACGACCATACGGTGTCCGAGGCAGCACTAGACCCTTGGAGACAAGTCAGCTGGAGGACGATGTATTGAATCGCGACGCAATTTGTGTGTTCCATCGTCATTAACAGGCTCTGAACGTTACAATTAACTGTCAGTTTTGCGTCGGATTCGAAAATCCTGACTCACAGGAGATCGACCATAAGGTGCCCGAGGCAGCAATAGACCCTTGGAGACAGGTCGGCCGGAGGACGACGTATTGAATCGCGACGCGATTTGTGTGTTCCATTGTCATTAACAGGCTCTGAACCTTACAATTCACTGTCAGTTTTGCGTCGGATTCAAAAGTCTAGACTCACAGGAGAACGACCATAGGGTGCCCGAGGCAGCAATAGACCCTTGGAGACAGGTCGGCCGGAGGACGATGTATTGAATCGCGACGCTATTTGTGTGTTCCATCGTCATGAACAGGCTCTGAACCTAACAATTAACTGTCAGTTTTGCGTCAGATTCGAAAATCTAGACTCACAGGAGATCGACCATAAGGTGCCCGAGGCAGCAATAGACCCTTAGAGGCAGGTCGGCCGGAGGACGATGTATTGAATCGCGACGCGATTTGTGTGTTCCATTGTCATTAAGAGGCTCTGAACCTTACAATTAACTGTCAGTTTTGCGTCGGATTCGAAAATCTAGACTCACAGGAGAACGACCATAAGGTGTCCGAGGCAGCACTAGACCCTTAGAGACAAGTCGGCTGGAGGACGATGTATTGAATCGCGACGCAATTTGTGTGTTCCATCGTCATTAACAGTCTCTGAACGTTACAATTAACTGCGTCGGATTCGAAAATCTAGACTCACAGGAGATCGACCATAAGGTGCCCGAGGCAGCAATAGACCCTTGGAGACAGGTCGGCCGGAGGACGATGTATTGAATCGCCACGCGATTTGTGTGTTCCATTGTCATTAAGAGGCTCTGAACCTTACAATTAACTGTCAGTTTTGCGTCGGATTCGATAATCTAGACTCACAGGAGAACGACCATACGGTGTCCGAGGCAGCACTAGACCCTTGGAGACAAGTCGGCTGGAGGACGATGTATTGAATCGCGACGCAATTTGTGTGTTCCATCGTCATTAACAGGCTCAGAACGTTACAGTTAACTGTCAGTTTTGCGTCGGATTCGAAAATCTAGACTCACAGGAGATCGACCATAAGGTGCCCGAGGCAGCAATAGACCCTTGGAGACAGGTCGGCCGGAGGACGATGTATTGAATCGCGACGCGATTTGTGTGTTCCATTGTCATTAAGAGGCTCTGAACCTTGCAATTAACTGTCAGTTTTGCGTCGGATTCGAAAATCTAGACTCACAGGAGAACGAACATACGGTGTCCGAGGCAGCACTAGACCCTTGGAGACAGGTCGGCCGGAGGACGATGTATTGAATCGCGACGCGATTTGTGTGTTCCATTGTCATTAAGAGGCTCTCAACCTTACAATTAACTGTAAGTTTTGCGTCGGATTCGAAAATCTAGACTCACAGAAGAACGACCATTAGGTGCCCGAGGCAGCACTAGACCCCTGGAGACAAGTCGGCTGGAGGACGATGTATTGAATCGCGACGCAAATTGTGTGTTCTATCGTCATTAACAGTTTCTGAACCTTACAATTAACTGTCAGTTTTGCGTCGGATTCAAAAGTCTAGACTCACACGAGAACGACCATAACGTGCCCCAGGCAGCAATAGACCCTTGGAGACAGGTCGGCCGGAGGACGATGTATTGAATCGCGACGCAATTTGTGTGTTCCATCGTCATTAACAGGCTCTGAACCTTACAATTAACTGTCAGTTTTGCGTCGGATACGAAAATCAAGACTCACAGGAGATCGACCATAAGGTGCCCGAGGCAGCAATAGACCCTTGGAGACAGGTCGGCCGGAGGACGATGTATTGAATCGCGACGCGATTTGTGTGTTCCATCGTCATTAACAGGCTCTGAACGTTACAATTAACTGTCAGTTTTGCGTCGGATTCGAAAATCTAGACTCACAGGAGATCGACCATAAGGTGCCCGAGGCAGCAATAGACCCTTGGAGACAGGTCGGCCGGGGACGATGTATTGAATCGCGACGGGATTTGTGTGTTCCATCGTAATTAACAGGCTCTGAACGTTACAATTAACTGTCAGTTTTGCGTCGGATTCGAAAATCTAGACTCACAGGAGATCGACCATAAGGTGCCCGAGGCAGCAATAGACCTTTGGAGACAGGTCGGCCGGAGGACGATGTATTGAATCGCGACGCAATTTGTGTGTTCCATCGTCATTAACAGGCTCTGAACCTTACAATTAACTGTCAGTTTTGCGTCGGATTCGAAAATCTAGACTCACAGGAGAACGACCATAAGGTGCCCGAGGCAGCACTAGACCTTTGGAGACAAGTCGGCTGGAGGACGATGTACTGAATCGCGACGCGATTTGTGTGTTCCATCGTCATTAACAGGCTCTGAACGTTACAATTAACTGTCAGTTTTGCGTCGGATTCGAAAATCTAGACTCACAGGAGATCGACCATAAGGTGCCCGAGGCAGCAATAGACCCTTGGAGACAGGTCGGCCGGAGGACGATGTATTGAATCGCGACGCAATTTGTGTGTTCCATTGTCATTAAGAGGCTCTGTACCTTACAATTAACTGTCAGTTTTGCGTCGGATTCGAAAATCTACACTCACAGAAGAACGACCATATGGTGCCCGAGGCAGCACTAGACCCTTGGAGACAAGTCGGATGGAGGACGATGTATTGAATCGCGACGCGATTTCTGTGTTCCATCGTCATTAACAGGCTCTGAACGTTACAATTAACTGTCAGTTTTGCGTCGGATTCGAAAATCTAGACTCACAGGAGAACGACCATAAGGTGCCCGAGGCAGCAAAAGTCCCTTGGAGACAGGTCGGCCGGAGGACGATGTATTGAATCGCGACGCAATTTGTGTGTTCCATCGTCATTAACAGGCTCTGAACGTTACAATTAACTGTCAGTTTTGCGTCAGATTCGAAAATCTAGACTCACAGGAGATCGACCATACGGTGCCCGAGGCAGCAATAGACCCTTGGAGGCAGGTCGGCCGGAGGACGATGTATTGAATCGCGACGCGATTTGTGTGTTCCATTGTCATTAAGAGACTCTGAACCTTACAATTAACTGTCAGTTTTGCGTCGGATTCGAAAATCTAGACTCACAGGAGAACGACCATAAGGTGTCCGAGGCAGCACTAGACCCTTGGAGACAAGTCGGCTGGAGGACGATGTATTGAATCGCGACGCAATTTGTGTGTTCTATCGTCATTAACAGTCTCTGAACGTTACAATTAACTGCGTCGGATTCGAAAATCTAGACTCACAGGAGATCGACCATAAGGTGCCCGAGGCAGCAATAGACCCTTGGAGACAGGTCGGCCGGAGGACGACGTATTGAATCGCGACGCGATTTGTGTGTTCCATTGTCATTAAGAGGCTCTGAACCTTACAATTAACTGTAAGTTTTGCGTCGGATTCGAAAATCTAGACTCACAGAAGAACGACCATAAGGTGCCCGAGGCTGCACTAGACCTTTGGAGACAAGTCGGCTGGAGGACGATGTATTGAATCGGGACGCAATTTGTGTGTTCCATCGTCATTAACAGGCTCTGAACCTTACAATTCACTGTCAGTTTTGCGTCGGGTTCAAAAGTCTAGCCTCACAGGAGAACGACCATAAGGTGCCCGAGGCAGCAATAGACCCTTGGAGACAGGTCGGCCGGAGGACGATGTATTGAATCGCCACGCGATTTGTGTGTTCCATCGTCATTAACAGGCTCTGAACCTTACAATTAACTGTCAGTTTTGCGTCGGATTCGAAAATCTAGACTCACAGGAGAACGACCATAAGGTGACCGAGGCAGCAATAGACCCTTGGAGACAGGTCGGCCGGAGGACGATGTATTGAATCGCGACGCAATTTGTGTGTTCCATCGTCATTAACAGGCTCTGAACCTTACAATTAACTGTCAGTTTTGCGTCGGATTCGAAAATCTAGACTCACAGAAGAACGACCATAAGGTGCCCGAGGCAGCACTAGACCCTTGGAGACAAGTCGGCTGGAGGACGATGTATCGAATCGCGACGCGATTTGTGTGTTCCATCGTCATTAACAGGCGCTGAACGTTACAATTAACTGTCAGTTTTGCGTCGGATTCGAAAATCTAGACTCACAGGAGAACGACCATAAGGTGTCCGAGGCAGCACTAGACCCTTGGAGACAGGTCGGCCGGAGGACGATGTATTGAATCGCGACGCGATTTGTATGTTCCATTGTCATTAAGAGGCTCTGAACCTTACGATTAACTGTTAGTTTGGTGTCGGATTCGAAAATCTAGACTCACAGGAGATCGACCATAAGGTGCCCGAGGCAGCAATAGACCCTTGGAGACAGGTCGGCAGGAGGACGATGTATTGAATCGCGACGCAATTTGTGTGTTCCATCGTCATTAACAGGCTCTGAACCTTGCAATTAACTGTCAGTTTTGCGTCGGATTCGAAAATCTAGACTCACAGGAGAACGACGATAAGGTGCCCGAGGCAGCACTAGACCCTTGGAGACAAGTAGGCTGGAGGACGATGTACTGAATCGCGACGCGATTTGTGTGTTCCATCGTCATTAACAGGCTCTGAACGTTACAATTAACTGTCAGTTTTGCGTCGGATTCGAAAATCTAGACTCACAGGAGAACGACCATAAGGTGCCCGAGGCAGCAAAAGACCCTTGGAGACAGGTCGGCCGGAGGACGATGTATTGAATCGCGACGCAATTTGTGTGTTCCATCGTTATTAACAGGCTCTGAACGTTACAATTAACTGTCAGTTTTGCGTCAGATTCAAAAATCTAGACTCACAGGAGATCGACCATAAGGTGCCCGAGGCAGGAATAGACCCTTGGAGGCAGGTCGCCCGGAGGACGATGTATTGAATCGCGACGCGATTTGTGTGTTCCATTGTCATTAACAGGCTCTGAACCTTACAATTAACTGTCAGTTTTGCGTCGGATTCGAAAATCTAGACTCACAGGAGAACGACCATAAGGTGTCCGAGGCAGCACTAGGCCCTTGGAGACAAGTCGGCTGGAGGACGATGTATTGAATCGCGACGCAATTTGTGTGTTCCATCGTCATTAACAGTCTCTGAACGTCACAATTAACTGCGTCGGATTCGAAAATCTAGACTCACAGGAGATCGACCATGAGGTGCCCGAGGCAGCAATAGACCCTTGGAGACAGGTCGGCCGGAGGACGATGTATTGAATCGCGACGCGATTTTTGTGTTCCATTGTCATTAAGAGGCTCTGAACCTTACAATTAACTGTCAGTTTTGCGTCGGATTCGAAAATCTAGACTCACAGGAGAACGACCATACGGTGTCCGAGGCAGCACTAGACCCTTGGAGACAAGTCAGCTGGAGGACGATGTATTGAATCGCGACGCAATTTGTGTGTTCCATCGTCATTAACAGGCTCTGAACGTTACAATTAACTGTCAGTTTTGCGTCGGATTCGAAAATCCTGACTCACAGGAGATCGACCATAAGGTGCCCGAGGCAGCAATAGACCCTTGGAGACAGGTCGGCCGGAGGACGACGTATTGAATCGCGACGCGATTTGTGTGTTCCATTGTCATTAACAGGCTCTGAACCTTACAATTCACTGTCAGTTTTGCGTCGGATTCAAAAGTCTAGACTCACAGGAGAACGACCATAGGGTGCCCGAGGCAGCAATAGACCCTTGGAGACAGGTCGGCCGGAGGACGATGTATTGAATCGCGACGCTATTTGTGTGTTCCATCGTCATGAACAGGCTCTGAACCTAACAATTAACTGTCAGTTTTGCGTCAGATTCGAAAATCTAGACTATCAGGAGATCGACCATAAGGTGCCCGAGGCAGCAATAGACCCTTAGAGGCAGGTCGGCCGGAGGACGATGTATTGAATCGCGACGCGATTTGTGTGTTCCATTGTCATTAAGAGGCTCTGAACCTTACAATTAACTGTCAGTTTTGCGTCGGATTCGAAAATCTAGACTCACAGGAGAACGACCATAAGGTGTCCGAGGCAGCACTAGACCCTTAGAGACAAGTCGGCTGGAGGACGATGTATTGAATCGCGACGCAATTTGTGTGTTCCATCGTCATTAACAGTCTCTGAACGTTACAATTAACTGCGTCGGATTCGAAAATCTAGACTCACAGTAGATCGACCATAAGGTGCCCGAGGCAGCAATAGACCCTTGGAGACAGGTCGGCCGGAGGACGATGTATTGAATCGCCACGCGATTTGTGTGTTCCATTGTCATTAAGAGGCTCTGAACCTTACAATTAACTGTCAGTTTTGCGTCGGATTCGATAATCTAGACTCACAGGAGAACGACCATACGGTGTCCGAGGCAGCACTAGACCCTTGGAGACAAGTCGGCTGGAGGACGATGTATTGAATCGCGACGCAATTTGTGTGTTCCATCGTCATTAACAGGCTCAGAACGTTACAGTTAACTGTCAGTTTTGCGTCGGATTCGAAAATCTAGACTCACAGGAGATCGACCATAAGGTGCCCGAGGCAGCAATAGACCCTTGGAGACAGGTCGGCCGGAGGACGATGTATTGAATCGCGACGCGATTTGTGTGTTCCATTGTCATTAAGAGGCTCTGAACCTTGCAATTAACTGTCAGTTTTGCGTCGGATTCGAAAATCTAGACTCACAGGAGAACGAACATACGGTGTCCGAGGCAGCACTAGACCCTTGGAGACAGGTCGGCCGGAGGACGATGTATTGAATCGCGACGCGATTTGTGTGTTCCATTGTCATTAAGAGGCTCTCAACCTTACAATTAACTGTAAGTTTTGCGTCGGATTCGAAAATCTAGACTCACAGAAGAACGACCATTAGGTGCCCGAGGCAGCACTAGACCCCTGGAGACAAGTCGGCTGGAGGACGATGTATTGAATCGCGACGCAAATTGTGTGTTCTATCGTCATTAACAGTTTCTGAACCTTACAATTAACTGTCAGTTTTGCGTCGGATTCAAAAGTCTAGACTCACACGAGAACGACCATAACGTGCCCCAGGCAGCAATAGACCCTTGGAGACAGGTCGGCCGGAGGACGATGTATTGAATCGCGACGCAATTTGTGTGTTCCATCGTCATTAACAGGCTCTGAACCTTACAATTAACTGTCAGTTTTGCGTCGGATTCGAAAATCAAGACTCACAGGAGATCGACCATAAGGTGCCCGAGGCAGCAATAGACCCTTGGAGACAGGTCGGCCGGAGGACGATGTATTGAATCGCGACGCGATTTGTGTGTTCCATCGTCATTAACAGGCTCTGAACGTTACAATTAACTGTCAGTTTTGCGTCGGATTCGAAAATCTAGACTCACAGGAGATCGACCATAAGGTGCCCGAGGCAGCAATAGACCCTTGGAGACAGGTCGGCCGGGGACGATGTATTGAATCGCGACGGGATTTGTGTGTTC
The DNA here is from genome assembly GCF_023898315.1 of Schistocerca nitens. Classification (NCBI taxonomy): domain Eukaryota; kingdom Metazoa; phylum Arthropoda; class Insecta; order Orthoptera; family Acrididae; genus Schistocerca; species Schistocerca nitens. Next base: position 1,195,295,148 of record NC_064615.1, on the reverse strand, counting down.
CATCGTAATTAACAGGCTCTGAACGTTACAATTAACTGTCAGTTTTGCGTCGGATTCGAAAATCTAGACTCACAGGAGATCGACCATAAGGTGCCCGAGGCAGCAATAGACCTTTGGAGACAGGTCGGCCGGAGGACGATGTATTGAATCGCGACGCAATTTGTGTGTTCCATCGTCATTAACAGGCTCTGAACCTTACAATTAACTGTCAGTTTTGCGTCGGATTCGAAAATCTAGACTCACAGGAGAACGACCATAAGGTGCCCGAGGCAGCACTAGACCTTTGGAGACAATTCGGCTGGAGGACGATGTACTGAATCGCGACGCGATTTGTGTGTTCCATCGTCATTAACAGGCTCTGAACGTTACAATTAACTGTCAGTTTTGCGTCGGATTCGAAAATCTAGACTCACAGGAGATCGACCATAAGGTGCCCGAGGCAGCAATAGACCCTTGGAGACAGGTCGGCCGGAGGACGATGTATTGAATCGCGACGCAATTTGTGTGTTCCATTGTCATTAAGAGGCTCTGTACCTTACAATTAACTGTCAGTTTTGCGTCGGATTCGAAAATCTACACTCACAGAAGAACGACCATAAGGTGCCCGAGGCAGCACTAGACCCATGGAGACAAGTCGGATGGAGGACGATGTATTGAATCGCGACGCGATTTCTGTGTTCCATCGTCATTAACAGGCTCTGAACGTTACAATTAACTGTCAGTTTTGCGTCGGATTCGAAAATCTAGACTCACAGGAGAACGACCATAAGGTGCCCGAGGCAGCAAAAGTCCCTTGGAGACAGGTCGGCCGGAGGACGATGTATTGAATCGCGACGCAATTTGTGTGTTCCATCGTCATTAACAGGCTCTGAACGTTACAATTAACTGTCAGTTTTGCGTCAGATTCGAAAATCTAGACTCACAGGAGATCGACCATACGGTGCCCGAGGCAGCAATAGACCCTTGGAGGCAGGTCGGCCGGAGGACGATGTATTGAATCGCGACGCGATTTGTGTGTTCCATTGTCATTAAGAGACTCTGAACCTTACAATTAACTGTCAGTTTTGCGTCGGATTCGAAAATCTAGACTCACAGGAGAACGACCATAAGGTGTCCGAGGCAGCACTAGACCCTTGGAGACAAGTCGGCTGGAGGACGATGTATTGAATCGCGACGCAATTTGTGTGTTCTATCGTCATTAACAGTCTCTGAACGTTACAATTAACTGCGTCGGATTCGAAAATCTAGACTCACAGGAGATCGACCATAAGGTGCCCGAGGCAGCAATAGACCCTTGGAGACAGGTCGGCCGGAGGACGACGTATTGAATCGCGACGCGATTTGTGTGTTCCATTGTCATTAAGAGGCTCTGAACCTTACAATTAACTGTAAGTTTTGCGTCGGATTCGAAAATCTAGACTCACAGAAGAACGACCATAAGGTGCCCGAGGCTGCACTAGACCTTTGGAGACAAGTCGGCTGGAGGACGATGTATTGAATCGGGACGCAATTTGTGTGTTCCATCGTCATTAACAGGCTCTGAACCTTACAATTCACTGTCAGTTTTGCGTCGGGTTCAAAAGTCTAGCCTCACAGGAGAACGACCATAAGGTGCCCGAGGCAGCAATAGACCCTTGGAGACAGGTCGGCCGGAGGACGATGTATTGAATCGCCACGCGATTTGTGTGTTCCATCGTCATTAACAGGCTCTGAACCTTACAATTAACTGTCAGTTTTGCGTCGGATTCGAAAATCTAGACTCACAGGAGAACGACCATAAGGTGACCGAGGCAGCAATAGACCCTTGGAGACAGGTCGGCCGGAGGACGATGTATTGAATCGCGACGCAATTTGTGTGTTCCATCGTCATTAACAGGCTCTGAACCTTACAATTAACTGTCAGTTTTGCGTCGGATTCGAAAATCTAGACTCACAGAAGAACGACCATAAGGTGCCCGAGGCAGCACTAGACCCTTGGAGACAAGTCGGCCGGAGGACGATGTATCGAATCGCGACGCGATTTGTGTGTTCCATCGTCATTAACAGGCGCTGAACGTTACAATTAACTGTCAGTTTTGCGTCGGATTCGAAAATCTAGACTCACAGGAGAACGACCATAAGGTGTCCGAGGCAGCACTAGACCCTTGGAGACAGGTCGGCCGGAGGACGATGTATTGAATCGCGACGCGATTTGTGTGTTCCATTGTCATTAAGAGGCTCTGAACCTTACGATTAACTGTTAGTTTGGTGTCGGATTCGAAAATCTAGACTCACAGGAGATCGACCATAAGGTGCCCGAGGCAGCAATAGACCCTTGGAGACAGGTCGGCAGGAGGACGATGTATTGAATCGCGACGCAATTTGTGTGTTCCATCGTCATTAACAGGCTCTGAACCTTGCAATTAACTGTCAGTTTTGCGTCGGATTCGAAAATCTAGACTCACAGGAGAACGACGATAAGGTGCCCGAGGCAGCACTAGACCCTTGGAGACAAGTAGGCTGGAGGACGATGTACTGAATCGCGACGCGATTTGTGTGTTCCATCGTCATTAACAGGCTCTGAACGTTACAATTAACTGTCAGTTTTGCGTCGGATTCGAAAATCTAGACTCACAGGAGATGGACCATAAGGTGCCCGAGGCAGCAATAGACCCTTGGAGACAGGTCGGCCGGAGGACGATGTATTGAATCGCGACGCAATTTGTGTGTTCCATTGTCATTAAGAGGCTCTGTACCTTACAATTAACTGTCAGTTTTGCGTCGGATTCGAAAATCTACACTCACAGAAGAACGACCATAAGGTGCCCGAGGCAGCACTAGACCCTTGGAGACAAGTCGGTTGGAGGACAATGTATTGAATCGCGACGCAATTTGTGTGTTCCATCGTCATTAACAGGCTCTGAACGTTACAATTAACTGTCAGTTTTGCGTCGGATTCGAAAATCTAGACTCACAGGAGAACGACCATAAGGTGCCCGAGGCAGCAAAAGACCCTTGGAGACAGGTCGGCCGGAGGACGATGTATTGAATCGCGACGCAATTTGTGTGTTCCATCGTTATTAACAGGCTCTGAACGTTACAATTAACTGTCAGTTTTGCGTCAGATTCAAAAATCTAGACTCACAGGAGATCGACCATAAGGTGCCCGAGGCAGGAATAGACCCTTGGAGGCAGGTCGCCCGGAGGACGATGTATTGAATCGCGACGCGATTTGTGTGTTCCATTGTCATTAACAGGCTCTGAACCTTACAATTAACTGTCAGTTTTGCGTCGGATTCGAAAATCTAGACTCACAGGAGAACGACCATAAGGTGTCCGAGGCAGCACTAGGCCCTTGGAGACAAGTCGGCTGGAGGACGATGTATTGAATCGCGACGCAATTTGTGTGTTCCATCGTCATTAACAGTCTCTGAACGTCACAATTAACTGCGTCGGATTCGAAAATCTAGACTCACAGGAGATCGACCATGAGGTGCCCGAGGCAGCAATAGACCCTTGGAGACAGGTCGGCCGGAGGACGATGTATTGAATCGCGACGCGATTTTTGTGTTCCATTGTCATTAAGAGGCTCTGAACCTTACAATTAACTGTCAGTTTTGCGTCGGATTCGATAATCTAGACTCACAGGAGAACGACCATACGGTGTCCGAGGCAGCACTAGACCCTTGGAGACAAGTCAGCTGGAGGACGATGTATTGAATCGCGACGCAATTTGTGTGTTCCATCGTCATTAACAGGCTCTGAACGTTACAATTAACTGTCAGTTTTGCGTCGGATTCGAAAATCCTGACTCACAGGAGATCGACCATAAGGTGCCCGAGGCAGCAATAGACCCTTGGAGACAGGTCGGCCGGAGGACGACGTATTGAATCGCGACGCGATTTGTGTGTTCCATTGTCATTAACAGGCTCTGAACCTTACAATTCACTGTCAGTTTTGCGTCGGATTCAAAAGTCTAGACTCACAGGAGAACGACCATAGGGTGCCCGAGGCAGCAATAGACCCTTGGAGACAGGTCGGCCGGAGGACGATGTATTGAATCGCGACGCTATTTGTGTGTTCCATCGTCATGAACAGGCTCTGAACCTAACAATTAACTGTCAGTTTTGCGTCAGATTCGAAAATCTAGACTCACAGGAGATCGACCATAAGGTGCCCGAGGCAGCAATAGACCCTTAGAGGCAGGTCGGCCGGAGGACGATGTATTGAATCGCGACGCGATTTGTGTGTTCCATTGTCATTAAGAGGCTCTGAACCTTACAATTAACTGTCAGTTTTGCGTCGGATTCGAAAATCTAGACTCACAGGAGAACGACCATAAGGTGTCCGAGGCAGCACTAGACCCTTAGAGACAAGTCGGCTGGAGGACGATGTATTGAATCGCGACGCAATTTGTGTGTTCCATCGTCATTAACAGTCTCTGAACGTTACAATTAACTGCGTCGGATTCGAAAATCTAGACTCACAGGAGATCGACCATAAGGTGCCCGAGGCAGCAATAGACCCTTGGAGACAGGTCGGCCGGAGGACGATGTATTGAATCGCCACGCGATTTGTGTGTTCCATTGTCATTAAGAGGCTCTGAACCTTACAATTAACTGTCAGTTTTGCGTCGGATTCGATAATCTAGACTCACAGGAGAACGACCATACGGTGTCCGAGGCAGCACTAGACCCTTGGAGACAAGTCGGCTGGAGGACGATGTATTGAATCGCGACGCAATTTGTGTGTTCCATCGTCATTAACAGGCTCAGAACGTTACAGTTAACTGTCAGTTTTGCGTCGGATTCGAAAATCTAGACTCACAGGAGATCGACCATAAGGTGCCCGAGGCAGCAATAGACCCTTGGAGACAGGTCGGCCGGAGGACGATGTATTGAATCGCGACACGATTTGTGTGTTCCATTGTCATTAAGAGGCTCTGAACCTTGCAATTAACTGTCAGTTTTGCGTCGGATTCGAAAATCTAGACTCACAGGAGAACGAACATACGGTGTCCGAGGCAGCACTAGACCCTTGGAGACAGGTCGGCCGGAGGACGATGTATTGAATCGCGACGCGATTTGTGTGTTCCATTGTCATTAAGAGGCTCTCAACCTTACAATTAACTGTAAGTTTTGCGTCGGATTCGAAAATCTAGACTCACAGAAGAACGACGATTAGGTGCCCGAGGCAGCACTAGACCCCTGGAGACAAGTCGGCTGGAGGACGATGTATTGAATCGCGACGCAAATTGTGTGTTCTATCGTCATTAACAGTTTCTGAACCTTACAATTAACTGTCAGTTTTGCGTCGGATTCAAAAGTCTAGACTCACACGAGAACGACCATAACGTGCCCCAGGCAGCAATAGACCCTTGGAGACAGGTCGGCCGGAGGACGATGTATTGAATCGCGACGCAATTTGTGTGTTCCATTGTCATTAACAGGCTCTGAACGTTACAATTAACTGTCAGTTTTGCGTCGGATTCGAAAATCTAGACTCACAGGAGATCGACCATAAGGTGCGGGAGGCAGCAATAGACCCTTGGTGACAGTTCGGCCGGAGGACGATGTATTGAATCGCGACGCAATTTGTGTGTTCCATCGTCATTAACAGGCTCTGAACCTTACAATTAACTGTCAGTTTTGCGTCGGATTCGAAAATCAAGACTCACAGGAGATCGACCATAAGGTGCCCGAGGCAGCAATAGACCCTTGGAGACAGGTCGGCCGGAGGACGATGTATTGAATCGCGACGCGATTTGTGTGTTCCATCGTCATTAACAGGCTCTGAACGTTACAATTAACTGTCAGTTTTGCGTCGGATTCGAAAATCTAGACTCACAGGAGATCGACCATAAGGTGCCCGAGGCAGCAATAGACCCTTGGAGACAGGTCGGCCGGGGACGATGTATTGAATCGCGACGGGATTTGTGTGTTCCATCGTAATTAACAGGCTCTGAACGTTACAATTAACTGTCAGTTTTGCGTCGGATTCGAAAATCTAGACTCACAGGAGATCGACCATAAGGTGCCCGAGGCAGCAATAGACCTTTGGAGACAGGTCGGCTGGAGGACGATGTATTGAATCGCGACGCAATTTGTGTGTTCCATCGTCATTAACAGGCTCTGAACCTTACAATTAACTGTAAGTTTTGCGTCGGATTCGAAAATCTAGACTCACAGGAGAACGACCATAAGGTGCCCGAGGCAGCACTAGACCTTTGGAGACAAGTCGGCTGGAGGACGATGTACTGAATCGCGACGTGATTTGTGTGTTCCATCGTCATTAACAGGCTCTGAACGTTACAATTAACTGTCAGTTTTGCGTCGGATTCGAAAATCTAGACTCACAGGAGATCGACCATAAGGTGCCCAAGGCAGCAATAGACCCTTGGAGACAGGTCGGCCGGAGGACGATGTATTGAATCGCGACGCAATTTGTGTGTTCCATTGTCATTAAGAGGCTCTGTACCTTACAATTAACTGTCAGTTTTGCGTCGGATTCGAAAATCTACACTCACAGAAGAACGACCATAAGGTGCCCGAGGCAGCACTAGACCCTTGGAGACAAGTCGGATGGAGGACGATGTATTGAATCGCGACGCGATTTCTGTGTTCCATCGTCATTTACAGGCTCTGAACGTTACAATTAACTGTCAGTTTTGCGTCGGATTCGAAAATCTAGACTCACAGGAGAACGACCATAAGGTGCCCGAGGCAGCAAAAGTCCCTTGGAGACAGGTCGGCCGGACGACGATGTATTGAATCGCGACGCAATTTGTGTGTTCCATCGTCATTAACAGGCTCTGAACGTTACAATTAACTGTCAGTTTTGCGTCAGATTCGAAAATCTAGACTCACAGGAGATCGACCATACGGTGCCCGAGGCAGCAATAGACCCTTGGAGGCAGGTCGGCCGGAGGACGATGTATTGAATCGCGACGCGATTTGTGTGTTCCATTGTCATTAAGAGACTCTGAACCTTACAATTAACTGTCAGTTTTGCGTCGGATTCGAAAATCTAGACTCACAGGAGAACGACCATAAGGTGTCCGAGGCAGCACTAGACCCTTGGAGACAAGTCGGCTGGAGGACGATGTATTGAATCGCGACGCAATTTGTGTGTTCTATCGTCATTAACAGTCTCTGAACGTTACAATTAACTGCGTCGGATTCGAAAATCTAGACTCACAGGAGATCGACCATAAGGTGCCCGAGGCAGCAATAGACCCTTGGAGACAGGTCGGCCGGAGGACGACGTATTGAATCGCGACGCGATTTGTGTGTTCCATTGTCATTAAGAGGCTCTGAACCTTACAATTAACTGTAAGTTTTGCGTCGGATTCGAAAATCTAGACTCACAGAAGAACGACCATAAGGTGCCCGAGGCTGCACTAGACCCTTGGAGACAAGTCGGCTGGAGGACGATGTATTGAATCGGGACGCAATTTGTGTGTTCCATCGTCATTAACAGGCTCTGAACCTTACAATTCACTGTCAGTTTTGCGTCGGGTTCAAAAGTCTAGCCTCACAGGAGAACGACCATAAGGTGCCCGAGGCAGCAATAGACCCTTGGAGACAGGTCGGCCGGAGGACGATGTATTGAATCGCCACGCGATTTGTGTGTTCCATCGTCATTAACAGGCTCTGAACCTTACAATTAACTGTCAGTTTTGCGTCGGATTCGAAAATCTAGACTCACAGGAGAACGACCATAAGGTGACCGAGGCAGCAATAGACCCTTGGAGACAGGTCGGCCGGAGGACGATGTATTGAATCGCGACGCAATTTGTGTGTTCCATCGTCATTAACAGGCTCTGAACCTTACAATTAACTGTCAGTTTTGCGTCGGATTCGAAAATCTAGACTCACAGAAGAACGACCATAAGGTGCCCGAGGCAGCACTAGACCCTTGGAGACAAGTCGGCTGGAGGACGATGTATTGAATCGCGACGCGATTTGTGTGTTCCATCGTCATTAACAGGCTCTGAACGTTACAATTAACTGTCAGTTTTGCGTCGGATTCGAAAATCTAGACTCACAGGAGATCGACCATAAGGTGCCCGAGGCAGCAATAGACCCTTGGAGACAGGTCGGCCGGAGGACGATGTATTGAATCGCGACGCAATTTGTGTGTTCCATCGTCATGAACAGGCTCTGAACGTTACAATTAACTGTCAGTTTTGCGTCGGATTCGAAAATCTAGACTCACAGGAGATCGACCATAAGGTGCCCGAGGCAGCACTAGACCCTTGGAGACAAGTCGGCTGGAGGACGATGTACTGAATCGCGATGCGATTTGTGTGTTCCATCGTCATTAACAGGCTCTGAACGTTACAATTAACTGTCAGTTTTGCGTCGGATTCGAAAATCTAGACTCACAGGAGATCGACCATAAGGTGTCCGAGGCAGCAATAGACCCTTGGAGACAGGTCGGCCGGAGGACGATGTATTGAATCGCGACGCAATTTGTGTGTTCCATTGTCATAAAGAGGCTCTGTACCTTACAATTAACTGTCAGTTTTGCGTCGGATTCGAAAATCTACACTCACAGAAGAACGACCAAAAGGTGCCCGAGGCAGCACTAGACCCTTGGAGACAAGTCGGTTGGAGGACGATGTATTGAATCGCGACGCGATTTGTGTGTTCCATCGTCATTAACAGGCTCTGAACGTTACAATTAACTGTCAGTTTTGCGTCGGATTCGAAAATCTAGACTCACAGGAGTTCGACCATAAGGTGCCCGAGGCAGCAAAAGACCCTTGGAGACAGGTCGGCCGGAGGACGATGTATTGAATCGCGACGCAATTTGTGTGTTCCATCGTCATTAAGAGGCTCTGAACGTTACAATTAACTGTCAGTTATGCGTCAGATTCGAAAATCTAGACTCACAGGAGATCGACCATAAGGAGCCCGAGGCAGCAATAGACCCTTAGAGGCAGGTCGGCCGGAGGACGATGTATTGAATCGCGACGCGATTTGTGTGTTCCATTGTCATTAAGAGGCTCTGAACCTTACAATTAACTGTCAGTTTTGCGTCGGATTCGAAAATCTAGACTCACAGGAGAACGACCATAAGGTGTCCGAGGCAGCACTAGACCCTTGGAGACAAGTCGGCTGGAGGACGATGTATTGAATCGCGACGCAATTTGTGTGTTCCATCGTCATTAACAGTCTCTGAACGTTACAATTAACTGCGTCGGATTCGAAAATCTAGACTCACAGGAGATCGACCATAAGGTGGCCGAGGCAGCAATAGACCCTTGGAGACAGGTCGGCCGGAGGACGATGTATTGAATCGCCACGCGATTTGTGTGTTCCATTGTCATTAAGAGGCTCTGAACCTTACAATTAACTGTCAGTTTTGCGTCGGATTCGATAATCTAGACTCACAGGAGAACGACCATACGGTGTCCGAGGCAGCACTAGACCCTTGGAGACAAGTCGGCTGGAGGACGATGTATTGAATCGCGATGCAATTTGTGTGTTCCATCGTCATTAACAGGCTCAGAACGTTACAATTAACTGTCAGTTTTGCGTCGGATTCGAAAATCTAGACTCACAGGAGATCGACCATAAGGTGCCCGAGGCAGCAATAGACCCTTGGAGACAGGTCGGCCGGAGGACGACGTATTGAATCGCGACGCAATTTGTGTGTTCTATCGTCATTAACAGTCTCTGAACGTTACAATTAACTGCGTCGGATTCGAAAATCTAGACTCACAGGAGATCGACCATAAGGTGCCCGAGGCTGCACTAGACCCTTGGAGACAAGTCGGCTGGAGGACGATGTATTGAATCGCGACGCAATTTGTGTGTTCCATCGTCATTAACAGGCTCTGAACCTTACAATTCACTGTCAGTTTTGCGTCGGATTCAAAAGTCTAGACTCACAGGAGAACGACCATAAGGTGCCCGAGGCAGCAATAGACCCTTGGAGACAGGTCGGCCGGAGGACGATGTATTGAATCGCGACGCTATTTGTGTGTTCCATCGTCATTAACAGGCTCTGAACGTTACAATTAACTGTCAGTTTTGCGTCGGATTCGAAAATCTAGACTCACAGGAGATCGACCATAAGGTGCCCGAGGCAGCAATAGACCCTTGGAGACAGGTCGGCCGGAGGACGATGTATTGAATCGCGACGCGATTTGTGTGTTCCATCGTCATTAACAGGCTCTGAACCTTACAATTAACTGTCAGTTTTGCGTCGGATTCGAAAATCTAGACTCACAGGAGAACGACAATAAGGTGACCGAGGCAGCAATAGACCCTTGGAGACAGGTCGGCCGGAGGACGATGTATTGAATCGCGACGCGATTTGTGTGTTCCATCGTCATTAACAGGCTCTGAACGTTACAATTAACTGTCAGTTTTGCGTCGGATTCAAAAATCTAGACTCACAGGAGATCGACCATAAGGTGCCCGAGGCAGCAATAGACCCTTGGAGACAGGGCGGCCGGAGGACGATGTATTGAATCGCGACGCAATTTGTGTGTTCCATCGTCATTAACAGGCTCTGAACCTTACAATTAACTGTCAGTTTTGCGTCGGATTCAAATCTAGACTCACAGGAGATCGACCATAAGGTGCCCGAGGCAGCACTAGACCCTTGGAGACAAGTCGGCTGGAGGACGATGTATTGAATCGCGACGCGTTTTGTGTGTTCCATCGTCATTAACAGGCTCTGAACGTTACAATTAACTGTCAGTTTTGCGTCGGATTCGAAAATCTAGACTCATAGGAGATCGACCATAAGGTGCCCGAGGCAGCAATAGACCCTTGGAGACCGGTCGGCCGGAGGACGATGTATTGAATCGCGACGCAATTTGTGTGTTCCATCGTCATTAACAGGCTCTGAACGTTACAATTAAATGTCAGTTTTGCGTCGGATTCAAAAATCTAGACTCACAGGTGATCGACCATAAGGTGCCCGAGGCAGCAATAGACCCTTGGAAACAGGGCGGCCGGAGGACGATGTATTGAATCGCGACGCAATTTGTGTGTTCCATCGTCATTAACAGGCTCTGAACCTTACAATTAACTGTCTGTTTTGCGTCGGATTCGAAAATCTAGACTCACAGGAGAACGACCATAAGGTGTCCGAGGCAGCACTAGACCCTTGCAGACAAGTCGGCTGGAGGACGATGTATTGAATCGCGACGCAATTTGTGTGTTCTATCGTCATTAACAGTCTCTGAACGTTACAATTAACTGCGTCGGATTCGAAAATCTAGACTCACAGGAGATCGACCATAAGGTGCCCGAGGCAGCAATAGACCCTTGGAGACAGGTCGGCCGGAGGACGATGTATTGAATCGCGACGCAATTTGTGTGTTCCATCGTCATTAACAGGCTCTGAACCTTACAATTAACTGTCAGTTTTGCGTCGGATTCGAAAATCTAGACTCATAGGAGATCGACCATAAGGTGCCCGAGGCAGCAATAGACCCTTGGAGACCGGTCGGCCGGAGGACGATGTATTGAATCGCGACGCAATTTGTGTGTTCCATCGTCATTAACAGGCTCTGAACGTTACAATTAACTGTCAGTTTTGCGTCGGATTCAAAAATCTAGACTCACAGGTGATCGACCATAAGGTGCCCGAGGGAGCAATAGACCCTTGGAAACAGGGCGGCCGGAGGACGATGTATTGAATCGCGACGCAATTTGTGTGTTCCATCGTCATTAACAGGCTCTGAACCTTACAATTAACTGTCTGTTTTGCGTCGGATTCCAAAATCTAGACTCACAGGAGATCGATCATAAGGTGCCCGAGGCAGCAATAGACCCTTGGAGACAGGTCGGCCGGAGGACGATGTATTGAATCGCAACGCGATTTGTGTGTTCCATCGTCATTAACAGGCCCTGAACGTTACAATTAACTGTCAGTTTTGCGTCAGATTCGAAAATCTAGACTCACAGGAGATCGACCATACGGTGCCCGAGGCAGCAATAGACCCTTGGAGGCAGGTCGGCCGGAGGACGATGTATTGAATCGAGACGCGATTTGTGTGTTCCATTGTCATTAAGAGACTCTGAACCTTACAATTAACTGTCAGTTTTGCGTCGGATTCGAAAATCTAGACTCACAGGAGAACGACCATAAGGTGCCGGAGGCAGCACTAGACCCTTGGAGACAAGTCGGCTGGAGGACGATGTATTGAATCGCGACGCAATTTGTGTGTTCTATCGTCATTAACAGTCTCTGAACGTTACAATTAACTGCGTCGGATTCGAAAATCTAGACTCACAGGAGATCGACCATAAGGTGCCCGAGGCTGCACTAGACCCTTGGAGACAAGTCGGCTGGAGGACGATGTATTGAATCGCGACGCAATTTGTGTGTTCCATCGTCATTAACAGGCTCTGAACCTTACAATTCACTGTCAGTTTTGCGTCGGATTCAAAAGTCTAGACTCACAGGAGAACGACCATAAGGTGCCCGAGGCAGCAATAGACCCTTGGAGACAGGTCGGCCGGAGGACGATGTATTGAATCGCGACGCTATTTGTGTGTTCCATCGTCATTAACAGGCTCTGAACGTTACAATTAACTGTCAGTTTTGCGTCGGATTCGAAAATCTAGACTCACAGGAGATCGACCATAAGGTGCCCGAGGCAGCAATAGACCCTTGGAGACAGGTCGGCCGGAGGACGATGTATTGAATCGCGACGCGATTTGTGTGTTCCATCGTCATTAACAGGCTCTGAACCTTACAATTAACTGTCAGTTTTGCGTCGGATTCGAAAATCTAGACTCACAGGAGAACGACAATAAGGTGACCGAGGCAGCAATAGACCCTTGGAAACAGGGCGGCCGGAGGACGATGTATTGAATCGCGACGCAATTTGTGTGTTCCATCGTCATTAACAGGCTCTGAACCTTACAATTAACTGTCAGTTTTGCGTCGGATTCCAAAATCTAGACTCACAGGAGATCGATCATAAGGTGCCCGAGGCAGCAATAGACCCTTGGAGACAGGTCGGCCGGAGGACGATGTATTGAATCGCAACGCGATTTGTGTGTTCCATCGTCATTAACAGGCTCTGAACGTTACAATTAACTGTCAGTTTTGCGTCGGATTCGAAAATCTAGACTCACAGGAGATCGACCATAAGGTGCCCGAGGCAGCAATAGACCCTTGGAGACAGGTCGGCCGGAGGACGATGTATTGAATCGCAACGCGATTTGTGTGTTCCATCGTCATTAACAGTCTCCGAACGTTACAATTAACTGCGTCGGATTCGAAAATCTAGACTCACAGGAGATCGACCATAAGGTGCCCGAGGCAGCAATAGACCCTAGGAGACAGGTCGGCCGGAGGACGATGTATTGAATCGCCACGCGATTTGTGTGTTCCATTGTCATTAAGAGGCTCTGAACCTTACAATTAACTGTAAGTTTTGCGTCGGATTCCAAAATCAAGACTCACAGAAGAACGACCATAAGGTGCCCGAGGCTGCACTAGACCCTTGGAGACAAGTCGGCTGGAGGACGATGTATTGAATCGCGACGCAATTTGTGTGTTCCATCGTCATTAACAGTCTCTGAACGTTACAATTAACTGCGTCGGATTCGAAAATCTAGACTCACAGGAGATCGACCATAAGGTGGCCGAGGCAGCAATAGACCCTTGGAGACAGGTCGGCCGGAGGACGATGTATTGAATCGCCACGCGATTTGTGTGTTCCATTGTCATTAAGAGGCTCTGAACCTTACAATTAACTGTCAGTTTTGCGTCGGATTCGATAATCTAGACTCACAGGAGAACGACCATACGGTGTCCGAGGCAGCACTAGACCCTTGGAGACAAGTCGGCTGGAGGACGATGTATTGAATCGCGATGCAATTTGTGTGTTCCATCGTCATTAACAGGCTCAGAACGTTACAATTAACTGTCAGTTTTGCGTCGGATTCGAAAATCTAGACTCACAGGAGATCGACCATAAGGTGCCCGAGGCAGCAATAGACCCTTGGAGACAGGTCGGCCGGAGTACGACGTATTGAATCGCGACGCAATTTGTGTGTTCTATCGTCATTAACAGTCTCTGAACGTTACAATTAACTGCGTCGGATTCGAAAATCTAGACTCACAGGAGATCGACCATAAGGTGCCCGAGGCTGCACTAGACCCTTGGAGACAAGTCGGCTGGAGGACGATGTATTGAATCGCGACGCAATTTGTGTGTTCCATCGTCATTAACAGGCTCTGAACCTTACAATTCACTGTCAGTTTTGCGTCGGATTCAAAAGTCTAGACTCACAGGAGAACGACCATAAGGTGCCCGAGGCAGCAATAGACCCTTGGAGACAGGTCGGCCGGAGGACGATGTATTGAATCGCGACGCTATTTGTGTGTTCCATCGTCATTAACAGGCTCTGAACGTTACAATTAACTGTCAGTTTTGCGTCGGATTCGAAAATCTAGACTCACAGGAGATCGACCATAAGGTGCCCGAGGCAGCAATAGACCCTTGGAGACAGGTCGGCCGGAGGACGATGTATTGAATCGCGACGCGATTTGTGTGTTCCATCGTCATTAACAGGCTCTGAACCTTACAATTAACTGTCAGTTTTGCGTCGGATTCGAAAATCTAGACTCACAGGAGAACGACAATAAGGTGACCGAGGCAGCAATAGACCCTTGGAGACAGGTCGGCCGGAGGACGATGTATTGAATCGCGACGCGATTTGTGTGTTCCATCGTCATTAACAGGCTCTGAACGTTACAATTAACTGTCAGTTTTGCGTCGGATTCAAAAATCTAGACTCACAGGAGATCGACCATAAGGTGCCCGAGGCAGCAATAGACCCTTGGAGACAGGGCGGCCGGAGGACGATGTATTGAATCGCGACGCAATTTGTGTGTTCCATCGTCATTAACAGGCTCTGAACCTTACAATTAACTGTCAGTTTTGCGTCGGATTCAAATCTAGACTCACAGGAGATCGACCATAAGGTGCCCGAGGCAGCACTAGACCCTTGGAGACAAGTCGGCTGGAGGACGATGTATTGAATCGCGACGCGTTTTGTGTGTTCCATCGTCATTAACAGGCTCTGAACGTTACAATTAACTGTCAGTTTTGCGTCGGATTCGAAAATCTAGACTCATAGGAGATCGACCATAAGGTGCCCGAGGCAGCAATAGACCCTTGGAGACCGGTCGGCCGGAGGACGATGTATTGAATCGCGACGCAATTTGTGTGTTCCATCGTCATTAACAGGCTCTGAACGTTACAATTAACTGTCAGTTTTGCGTCGGATTCAAAAATCTAGACTCACAGGTGATCGACCATAAGGTGCCCGAGGCAGCAATAGACCCTTGGAAACAGGGCGGCCGGAGGACGATGTATTGAATCGCGACGCAATTTGTGTGTTCCATCGTCATTAACAGGCTCTGAACCTTACAATTAACTGTCTGTTTTGCGTCGGATTCGAAAATCTAGACTCACAGGAGAACGACCATAAGGTGTCCGAGGCAGCACTAGACCCTTGCAGACAAGTCGGCTGGAGGACGATGTATTGAATCGCGACGCAATTTGTGTGTTCTATCGTCATTAACAGTCTCTGAACGTTACAATTAACTGCGTCGGATTCGAAAATCTAGACTCACAGGAGATCGACCATAAGGTGCCCGAGGCAGCAATAGACCCTTGGAGACAGGTCGGCCGGAGGACGATGTATTGAATCGCGACGCAATTTGTGTGTTCCATCGTCATTAACAGGCTCTGAACCTTACAATTAACTGTCAGTTTTGCGTCGGATTCGAAAATCTAGACTCATAGGAGATCGACCATAAGGTGCCCGAGGCAGCAATAGACCCTTGGAGACCGGTCGGCCGGAGGACGATGTATTGAATCGCGACGCAATTTGTGTGTTCCATCGTCATTAACAGGCTCTGAACGTTACAATTAACTGTCAGTTTTGCGTCGGATTCAAAAATCTAGACTCACAGGTGATCGACCATAAGGTGCCCGAGGGAGCAATAGACCCTTGGAAACAGGGCGGCCGGAGGACGATGTATTGAATCGCGACGCAATTTGTGTGTTCCATCGTCATTAACAGGCTCTGAACCTTACAATTAACTGTCTGTTTTGCGTCGGACTCCAAAATCTAGACTCACAGGAGATCGATCATAAGGTGCCCGAGGCAGCAATAGACCCTTGGAGACAGGTCGGCCGGAGGACGATGTATTGAATCGCAACGCGATTTGTGTGTTCCATCGTCATTAACAGGCCCTGAACGTTACAATTAACTGTCAGTTTTGCGTCAGATTCGAAAATCTAGACTCACAGGAGATCGACCATACGGTGCCCGAGGCAGCAATAGACCCTTGGAGGCAGGTCGGCCGGAGGACGATGTATTGAATCGAGACGCGATTTGTGTGTTCCATTGTCATTAAGAGACTCTGAACCTTACAATTAACTGTCAGTTTTGCGTCGGATTCGAAAATCTAGACTCACAGGAGAACGACCATAAGGTGCCGGAGGCAGCACTAGACCCTTGGAGACAAGTCGGCTGGAGGACGATGTATTGAATCGCGACGCAATTTGTGTGTTCTATCGTCATTAACAGTCTCTGAACGTTACAATTAACTGCGTCGGATTCGAAAATCTAGACTCACAGGAGATCGACCATAAGGTGCCCGAGGCTGCACTAGACCCTTGGAGACAAGTCGGCTGGAGGACGATGTATTGAATCGCGACGCAATTTGTGTGTTCCATCGTCATTAACAGGCTCTGAACCTTACAATTCACTGTCAGTTTTGCGTCGGATTCAAAAGTCTAGACTCACAGGAGAACGACCATAAGGTGCCCGAGGCAGCAATAGACCCTTGGAGACAGGTCGGCCGGAGGACGATGTATTGAATCGCGACGCTATTTGTGTGTTCCATCGTCATTAACAGGCTCTGAACGTTACAATTAACTGTCAGTTTTGCGTCGGATTCGAAAATCTAGACTCACAGGAGATCGACCATAAGGTGCCCGAGGCAGCAATAGACCCTTGGAGACAGGTCGGCCGGAGGACGATGTATTGAATCGCGACGCGATTTGTGTGTTCCATCGTCATTAACAGGCTCTGAACCTTACAATTAACTGTCAGTTTTGCGTCGGATTCGAAAATCTAGACTCACAGGAGAACGACAATAAGGTGACCGAGGCAGCAATAGACCCTTGGAAACAGGGCGGCCGGAGGACGATGTATTGAATCGCGACGCAATTTGTGTGTTCCATCGTCATTAACAGGCTCTGAACCTTACAATTAACTGTCAGTTTTGCGTCGGATTCCAAAATCTAGACTCACAGGAGATCGATCATAAGGTGCCCGAGGCAGCAATAGACCCTTGGAGACAGGTCGGCCGGAGGACGATGTATTGAATCGCAACGCGATTTGTGTGTTCCATCGTCATTAACAGGCTCTGAACGTTACAATTAACTGTCAGTTTTGCGTCGGATTCGAAAATCTAGACTCACAGGAGATCGACCATAAGGTGCCCGAGGCAGCAATAGACCCTTGGAGACAGGTCGGCCGGAGGACGATGTATTGAATCGCAACGCGATTTGTGTGTTCCATCGTCATTAACAGTCTCCGAACGTTACAATTAACTGCGTCGGATTCGAAAATCTAGACTCACAGGAGATCGACCATAAGGTGCCCGAGGCAGCAATAGACCCTAGGAGACAGGTCGGCCGGAGGACGATGTATTGAATCGCCACGCGATTTGTGTGTTCCATTGTCATTAAGAGGCTCTGAACCTTACAATTAACTGTAAGTTTTGCGTCGGATTCCAAAATCAAGACTCACAGAAGAACGACCATAAGGTGCCCGAGGCTGCACTAGACCCTTGGAGACAAGTCGGCTGGAGGACGATGTATTGAATCGCGACGCAATTTGTGTGTTCCATCGTCATTAACAGGCTCTGAACCTTACAATTCACTGTCAGTTTTGCGTCGGAATCAAAAGTCTAGAATCACAGGAGAACGACCATAAGGTGCCCGAGGCAGCAATAGACCCTTGGAGACAGGTCGGCCGGAGGACGATGTATTGAATCGCGACGATATTTGTGTGTTCCATCGTCATTAACAGGCTCTCAACGTTACAATTAACTGTCAGTTTTGCGTCGGATTCGAAAATCTAGACTCACAGGAGATCGACCATAAGGTGCCCGAGGCAGCAATAGACCCTTGGAGACAGGTCGGCCGGAGGACGATGTATTGAATCGCAACGCGATTTGTGTGTTCCATCGTCATTAACAGGCTCTGAACGTTACAATTAACTGTCAGTTTTGCGTCGGATTCGAAAATCTAGACTCACAGGAGATCGACCATAAGGTGCCCGAGGCAGCAATAGACCCTTGGAGACAGTTCGGCCGGAGGACGATGTATTGAATCGCTACGGGATTTGTGTGTTCCATCGTCATTAACAGGCTCTGAACCTTACAATTCACTGTCAGTTTTGCGTCGGATTCAAAAGTCTAGACTCACAGGAGAACGACCATACGGTGTCCGAGGCAGCACTAGACCCTTGGAGACAAGTCGGCTGGAGGACGATGTATTGAATCGCGACGCAATTTGTGTGTTCCATCGTCATTAACAGGCTCAGAACGTTACAATTAACTGTCAGTTTTGCGTCGGATTCGAAAATCTAGACTCATAGGAGATCGACCATAAGGTGCCCGAGGCAGCAAAGAGCCTTGGAGACAGGTCGGCCGGAGGACGACGTATTGAATCGCGACGCGATTTGTGTGTTCCATTATCATTAAGAGGCTCTGAACCTTACAATTAACTGTAAGTTTTGCGACGGATTCCAAAATCAAGACTCACAGAAGAACGACCATAAGGTGCCCGAGGCAGCAATAGACCCTTGGAGACAGGTCGGCCGGAGGACGATGTATTGAATCGCGACGCGATTTGTGTGTTCCATCGTCATTAACAGGTACTGAACGTTACAATTAACTGTCAGTTTTGCGTCGGATTCGAAAATCTAGACTCACAGGAGATCGACCATAAGGTGCCCGAGGCAGCAATAGACCCTTGGAGACAGGTCGGCCGGAGGACGATGTATTGAATCGCGACGGGATTTGTGTGTTCCATCGTCATTAACAGGCTCTGAACGTTACAATTAACTCTCAGTTTTGCATCGGATTCGAAAATCTAGACTCACAGGAGATCGACCATAAGGTGCCCGAAGCAGCAATAGACCCTTGGAGTCAGGTCGGCCGGAGGACGATGTATTGAATCGCGACGCAATTTGTGTGTTCCATCGTCATTAACAGGCTCTGAACGTTACAATTAACTGTCAGTTTTGCGTCGGATTCGAAAATCTAGACTCACAGGAGATCGACCATAAGGTGCCCGAGGCAGCAATAGACCCTTGGAGACAGGTCGGCCGGAGGACGACGTATTGAATCGCGACGCAATTTGTGTGTTCCATTGTCATTAACAGGCTCTGAACCTTACAATTCACTGTCAGTTTTGCGTCGGATTCAAAAGTCTAGACTCACAGGAGGACGACCATAGGGTGCCCGAGGCAGCAATAGACCCTTGGAGACAGGTCGGCCGGAGGACGATGTATTGAATCGCGACGCAATTTGTGTGTTCCATCGTCATGAACAGGCTCTGAACCTAACAATTAACTGTCAGTTTTGCGTCAGATTCGAAAATCTAGACTCACAGGAGATCGACCATAAGGTGCCCGAGGCAGCAATAGACCCTTAGAGGCAGGTCGGCCGGAGGACGATGTGTTGAATCGCGACGCGATTTTTGTGTTCCATTGTCATTAACAGGCTCTGAACCTTACAATTAACTGTCAGTTTTGTGTCGGATTCGAAAATCTAGACTCACAGGAGAACGACCATAAGGTGTCCGAGGCAGCACTAGACCCTTGGAGACAAGTCGGCTGGAGGACGATGTATTGAATCGCGACGCAATTTGTGTGTTCCATCGTCATTAACAGTCTCTGAACGTTACAATTAACTGCGTCGGATTCGAAAATCTAGACTCACAGGAGATCGACCATAAGGTGCCCGACGCAGCAATAGACCCTTGGAGACAGGTCGGCCGGAGGACGATGTATTGAATCGCCACGCGATTTGTGTGTTCCATTGTCATTAAGAGGCTCTGAACCTTACAATTAACTGTCAGTTTTGCGTCGGATTCGATAATCTAGACTCACAGGAGAACGACCATACGGTGTCCGAGGCAGCACTAGACCCTTGGAGACAAGTCGGCAGGAGGACGATGTATTGAATCGCGACGCAATTTGTGTGTTCCATCGTCATTAACAGGCTCAGAACGTTACAGTTAACTGTCAGTTTTGCGTCGGATTCGAAAATCTAGACTCACAGGAGATCGACCATAAGGTGACCGAGGCAGCAATAGACCCTTGGAGACAGGTCGGCCGGAGGACGATGTATTGAATCGCGACGCGATTTGTGTGTTCCATTGTCATTTAGAGGCTCTGAACCTTGCAATTAACTGTCAGTTTTGCGTCGGATTCGAAAATCTAGACTCACAGGAGAACGAACATACGGTGTCCGAGGCAGCACTAGACCCTTGGAGACAGGTCGGCCGGAGGACGATGTATTGAATCGCGACGCGATTTGTGTGTTCCATTGTCATTAAGAGTCTCTGAACCTTACAATTAACTGTAAGTTTTGCGTCGGATTCGAAAATCTAGACTCACAGAAGAACGACCATAAGGTGCCCGAGGCAGCACTAGACCCCTGGAGACAAGTCGGCTGGAGGACGATGTATTGAATCGCGACGCAAATTGTGTGTTCTATCGTCATTAACAGTTTCTGAACCTTACAATTAACTGTCAGTTTTGCGTCGGATTCAAAAGTCTAGACTCACACGAGAACGACCATAACGTGCCCGAGGCAGCAATAGACCCTTGGAGACAGGTCGGCCGGAGGACGATGTATTGAATCGCGACGCAATTTGTGTGTTCCATTGTCATTAACAGGCTCTGAACGTAACAATTAACTGTCAGTTTTGCGTCGGATTCGAAAATCTAGACTCACAGGAGATCGACCATAAGGTGCGGGAGGCAGCAATAGACCCTTGGAGACAGTTCGGCCGGAGGACGATGTATTGAATCGCGACGCAATTTGTGTGTTCCATCGTCATTAACAGGCTCTGAACCTTACAATTAACTGTCAGTTTTGCGTCGGATTCGAAAATCAATACTCACAGAAGATCGACCATAAGGTGCCAGAGGCAGCAATAGACCCTTGGAGACAGGTCGGCCGGAGGACGATGAATTGAATCGCGACGCGATTTGTGTGTTCCATCGTCATTAACAGGCTCTGAACGTTGCAATTAACTGTCAGTTTTGCGTCGGATTCGAAAATCTAGACTCACAGGAGATCGACCATAAGGTGCCCGAGGCAGCAATAGACCCTTGGAGACAGGTCGGCCGGGGACAATGTATTGAATCGCGACGGGATTTGTGTGTTCCATCGTAATTAACAGGCTCTGAACGTTACAATTAACTGTCAGTTTTGCGTCGGATTCGAAAATCTAGACTCACAGGAGATCGACCATAAGGTGCCCGAGGCAGCAATAGACCTTTGGAGACAGGTCGGCCGGAGGACGATGTATTGAATCGCGACGCAATTTGTGTGTTCCATCGTCATTAACAGGCTCTGAACCTTACAATTAACTGTCAGTTTTGCGTCGGATTCGAAAATCTAGACTCACAGGAGAACGACCATAAGGTGCCCGAGGCAGCACTAGACCCTTGGAGACAAGTCGGCTGGAGGACGATGTACTGAATCGCGACGCGATTTGTGTGTTCCATCGTCATTAACAGGCTCTGAACGTTACAATTAACTGTCAGTTTTGCGTCGGATTCGAAAATCTAGACTCACAGGAGATCGACCATAAGGTGCCCGAGGCAGCAATAGCCCCTTGGAGACAGGCCGGCCGGAGGACGACGTATTGAATCGCGACGCGATTTGTGTGTTCCATTGTCATTAAGAGGCTCTGAACCTTACAATTAACTGTCAGTTTTGCGTCGGATTCGAAAATCTAGACTCACAGAAGAACGACCATAAGGTGCCCGAGGCTGCACTAGACCCTTGGAGACAAGTCGGCTGGAGGACGATGTATTGAATCGGGACGCAATTTGTGTGTTCCATCGTCATTAACAGGCTCTGAACCTGACAATTCACTGTCAGTTTTGCATCGGGTTCAAAAGTCTAGCCTCACAGGAGAACGACCATAAGGTGCCCGAGGCAGCAATAGACCCTTGGAGACAGGTCGGCCGGAGGACGATGTATTGAATCGCCACGCGATTTGTGTGTTCCATCGTCATTAACACGCTCTGAACCTTACAATTAACTGTCAGTTTTGCGTCGGATTCGAAAATCTAGACTCACAGGAGATCGGCCATAAGGTGCCCGAGGCAGCAATAGACCCTTGGAGACAGGTCGGCCTGAGGACGATGTATTGAATCGCGACGCGATTTGTGTGTTCCATCGTCATTAACAGGCTCTGAACGTTACAATTAACTGTCAGTTTTGCGTCGGATTCGAAAATCTAGACTCACAGGAGAACGACCATAAGGTGCCCGAGGCAGCACTAGATCCTTGGAGACAAGTCGGCTGGAGGACGATGTACTGAATCGCGACGCGATTTGTGTGTTCCATCGTCATTAACAGGCTCTGAACGTTACAATTAACTGTCAGTTTTGCGTCGGATTCGAAAATCTAGACTCACAGGAGATCGACCATAAGGTGCCCGAGGCAGCAATAGACCCTTGGAGACAGGTCGGCCGGAGGACGATGTATTGAATCGCGACGCAATTTGTGTGTTCCATTGTCATAAAGAGGCTTTGTACCTTACAATTAACTGTCAGTTTTGCGTCGGATTCGAAAATCTACACTCACAGAAGAACGACCATAAGGTGCCCGAGGCAGCACTAGACCCTTGGAGACAAGTCGGTTGGAGGACGATGTATTGAATCGCGACGCGATTTGTGTGTTCCATCGTCATTAACAGGCTCTGAACGTTACAATTAACTGTCAGTTATGCGTCAGATTCGAAAATCTAGACTCACAGGAGATCGACCATAAGGTGCCCGAGGCAGCAATAGACCCTTAGAGGCAGGTCGGCCGGAGGACGATGTATTGAATCGCGACGCGATTTGTGTGTTCCATTGTCATTAAGAGGCTCTGAACCTTACAATTAACTGTCAGTTTTGCGTCGGATTCGAAAATCTAGACTCACAGGAGAACGACCATAAGGTGTCCGAGGCAGCACTAGACCCTTGGAGACAAGTCGGCTGGAGGACGATGTATTGAATCGCGACGCAATTTGTGTGTTCCATCGTCATTAACAGTCTCTGAACGTTACAATTAACTGCGTCGGATTCGAAAATCTAGACTCACAGGAGATCGACCATAAGGTGCCCGAGGCAGCAATAGACCCTTGGAGACAGGTCGGCCGGAGGACGATGTATTGAATCGCCACGCGATTTGTGTGTTCCATTGTCATTAAGAGGCTCTGAACCTTACAATTAACTGTCAGTTTTGCGTCGGATTCGATAATCTAGACTCACAGGAGAACGACCATACGGTGTCCGAGGCAGCACTAGACCCTTGGAGACAAGTCGGCTGGAGGACGACGTATTGAATCGCGACGCAATTTGTGCGTTCCATCGTCATTAACAGGCTCAGAACGTTACAATTAACTGTCAGTTTTGCGTCGGATTCGAAAATCTAGACTCACAGGAGATCGACCAAAAGGTGCCCGAGGCAGCAATAGACCCTTGGAGACAGGTCGGCCGGAGGACGACGTATTGAATCGCGACGCGATTTGTGTGTTCCATTGTCATTAAGAGGCTCTGAACCTTACAATTAACTGTCAGTTTTGCGTCGGATTCGAAAATCTAGACTCACAGAAGAACGACCATATGGTGCCCGAGGCTGCACTAGACCCTTGGAGACAAGTCGGCTGGAGGACGATGTATTGAATCGCGACGCAATTTGTGTGTTCCATCGTCATTAACAGGCTCTGAACCTTACAATTCACTGTCAGTTTTGCGTCGGATTCAAAAGTCTAGACTCACAGGAGAACGACCATAAGGTGCCCGAGGCAGCAATAGACCCTTGGAGACAGGTCGGCCGGAGGACGATGTATTGAATCGCGACGCTATTTGTGTGTTCCATCGTCATGAACAGGCTCTGAACGTTACAATTAACTGTCAGTTTTGTGTCGGATTCGAAAATCTAGACTCACAGGAGATCGACCATAAGGTGCCCGAGGCAGCAATAGACCCTTGGAGACAGGTCGGCCGGAGGACGATGTATTGAATCGCGACGCGATTTGTGTGTTCCATCGTCATTAACAGGCTCTGAACCTTACAATTAACTGTCAGTTTTGCGTCGGATTCGAAAATCTAGACTCACAGGAGAAAGAAAATTAGGTGACCGAGGCAGCAATAGACCCTTGGAGACAGGTCGGCCGGAGGACGATGTATTGAATCGCGACGCGATTTGTGTGTTCCATCGTCATTAACAGGCTCTGAACGTTACAATTAACTGTCAGTTTTGCGTCGGATTCAAAAATCTAGACTCACAGGAGATCGACCATAAGGTGCCCGAGGCAGCAATAGACCCTTGGAGACAGGTCGGCCGGAGGACGATGTATTGAATCGCGACGCAATTTGTGTGTTCCATCGTCACTAACAGGCTCTGAACCTTACAATTAACTGTCAGTTTTGCGTCGGATTCGGAAATCTAGACTCACAGGAGATCGACCATAAGGTGCCCGAGGCAGCACTAGACCCTTGGAGACAAGTCGGCTGGAGGACGATGTATTGAATCGCGACGCGTTTTGTGTGTTCCATCGTCATTAACAGGCTCTGAACGTTACAATTAACTGTCAGTTTTGCGTCGGATTCGAAAATCTAGACTCATAGGAGATCGACCATAAGGTGCCCGAGGCAGCAATAGACCCTTGGAGACCGGTCGGCCGGAGGACGATGTATTGAATCGCGACGCAATTTGTGTGTTCCATCGTCATTAACAGGCTCTGAACCTTACAATTAACTGTCAGTTTTGCGTCGGATTCGAAAATCTAGACTCACAGGAGAACGACCATACGGTGTCCGAGGCAGCACTAGACCCTTGGAGACAAGTCGGCTGGAGGACGATGTATTGAATCGCGATGCAATTTGTGTGTTCCATCGTCATTAACAGGCTCAGAACGTTACAATTAACTGTCAGTTTTGCGTCGGATTCGAAAATCTAGACTCATAGGAGATCGACCATAAGGTGCCCGAGGCAGCAAAAGACCCTTGGAGACAGGTCGGCCGGAGGACGACGTATTGAATCGCGACGCGATTTGTGTGTTCCATTGTCATTAAGAGGCTCTGAACCTTACAATTAACTGTAACTTTTGCGTCGGATTCCAAAATCAAGACTCACAGAAGAACGACCATAAGGTGCCCGAGGCTGCACTAGACCCTTGGAGACAAGTCGGCTGGAGGACGATGTATTGAATCGCGACGCAATTTGTGTGTTCCATCGTCATTAACAGGCTCTGAACCTTACAATTCACTGTCAGTTTTGCGTCGGATTCAAAAGTCTAGACTCACAGGAGAACGACCATAAGGTGCCCGAGGCAGCAATAGACCCTTGGAGACAGGTCGGCCGGAGGACGATGTATTGAATCGCGACGATATTTGTGTGTTCCATCGTCATGAACAGGCTCTGAACGTTACAATTAACTGTCAGTTTTGCGTCGGATTCGAAAATCTCGACTCACAGGAGAACGACCATAAGGTGCCCGAGGCAGCAATAGACCCTTGGAGGCAGTTCAGCCGGAGGACGATGTATTGAATCGCTACGGGATTTGTGTGTTCCATCGTCATTAACAGGCTCTGAACGTTACAATTAACTGTCAGTTTTGCGTCGGATTCGAAAATCTAGACTCACAGGAGAACGACCATAAGGTGCCGGAGGCAGCACTAGACCCTTGGAGACAAGTCGGCTGGAGGACGATGTATTGAATCGCGACGCAATTTGTGTGTTCTATCGTCATTAACAGTCTCTGAACGTTACAATTAACTGCGTCGGATTCGAAAATCTAGACTCACAGGAGATCGACCATAAGGTGCCCGAGGCTGCACTAGACCCTTGGAGACAAGTCGGCTGGAGGACGATGTATTGAATCGCGACGCAATTTGTGTGTTCCATCGTCATTAACAGGCTCTGAACCTTACAATTCACTGTCAGTTTTGCGTCGGATTCAAAAGTCTAGACTCACAGGAGAACGACCATAAGGTGCCCGAGGCAGCAATAGACCCTTGGAGACAGGTCGGCCGGAGGACGATGTATTGAATCGCGACGCTATTTGTGTGTTCCATCGTCATTAACAGGCTCTGAACGTTACAATTAACTGTCAGTTTTGCGTCGGATTCGAAAATCTAGACTCACAGGAGATCGACCATAAGGTGCCCGAGGCAGCAATAGACCCTTGGAGACAGGTCGGCCGGAGGACGATGTATTGAATCGCGACGCGATTTGTGTGTTCCATCGTCATTAACAGGCTCTGAACCTTACAATTAACTGTCAGTTTTGCGTCGGATTCGAAAATCTAGACTCACAGGAGAACGACAATAAGGTGACCGAGGCAGCAATAGACCCTTGGAAACAGGGCGGCCGGAGGACGATGTATTGAATCGCGACGCAATTTGTGTGTTCCATCGTCATTAACAGGCTCTGAACCTTACAATTAACTGTCAGTTTTGCGTCGGATTCCAAAATCTAGACTCACAGGAGATCGATCATAAGGTGCCCGAGGCAGCAATAGACCCTTGGAGACAGGTCGGCCGGAGGACGATGTATTGAATCGCAACGCGATTTGTGTGTTCCATCGTCATTAACAGGCTCTGAACGTTACAATTAACTGTCAGTTTTGCGTCGGATTCGAAAATCTAGACTCACAGGAGATCGACCATAAGGTGCCCGAGGCAGCAATAGACCCTTGGAGACAGGTCGGCCGGAGGACGATGTATTGAATCGCAACGCGATTTGTGTGTTCCATCGTCATTAACAGTCTCCGAACGTTACAATTAACTGCGTCGGATTCGAAAATCTAGACTCACAGGAGATCGACCATAAGGTGCCCGAGGCAGCAATAGACCCTAGGAGACAGGTCGGCCGGAGGACGATGTATTGAATCGCCACGCGATTTGTGTGTTCCATTGTCATTAAGAGGCTCTGAACCTTACAATTAACTGTAAGTTTTGCGTCGGATTCCAAAATCAAGACTCACAGAAGAACGACCATAAGGTGCCCGAGGCTGCACTAGACCCTTGGAGACAAGTCGGCTGGAGGACGATGTATTGAATCGCGACGCAATTTGTGTGTTCCATCGTCATTAACAGGCTCTGAACCTTACAATTCACTGTCAGTTTTGCGTCGGAATCAAAAGTCTAGAATCACAGGAGAACGACCATAAGGTGCCCGAGGCAGCAATAGACCCTTGGAGACAGGTCGGCCGGAGGACGATGTATTGAATCGCGACGATATTTGTGTGTTCCATCGTCATTAACAGGCTCTCAACGTTACAATTAACTGTCAGTTTTGCGTCGGATTCGAAAATCTAGACTCACAGGAGATCGACCATAAGGTGCCCGAGGCAGCAATAGACCCTTGGAGACAGGTCGGCCGGAGGACGATGTATTGAATCGCAACGCGATTTGTGTGTTCCATCGTCATTAACAGGCTCTGAACGTTACAATTAACTGTCAGTTTTGCGTCGGATTCGAAAATCTAGACTCACAGGAGATCGACCATAAGGTGCCCGAGGCAGCAATAGACCCTTGGAGACAGTTCGGCCGGAGGACGATGTATTGAATCGCTACGGGATTTGTGTGTTCCATCGTCATTAACAGGCTCTGAACCTTACAATTCACTGTCAGTTTTGCGTCGGATTCAAAAGTCTAGACTCACAGGAGAACGACCATACGGTGTCCGAGGCAGCACTAGACCCTTGGAGACAAGTCGGCTGGAGGACGATGTATTGAATCGCGACGCAATTTGTGTGTTCCATCGTCATTAACAGGCTCAGAACGTTACAATTAACTGTCAGTTTTGCGTCGGATTCGAAAATCTAGACTCATAGGAGATCGACCATAAGGTGCCCGAGGCAGCAAAGAGCCTTGGAGACAGGTCGGCCGGAGGACGACGTATTGAATCGCGACGCGATTTGTGTGTTCCATTATCATTAAGAGGCTCTGAACCTTACAATTAACTGTAAGTTTTGCGACGGATTCCAAAATCAAGACTCACAGAAGAACGACCATAAGGTGCCCGAGGCAGCAATAGACCCTTGGAGACAGGTCGGCCGGAGGACGATGTATTGAATCGCGACGCGATTTGTGTGTTCCATCGTCATTAACAGGTACTGAACGTTACAATTAACTGTCAGTTTTGCGTCGGATTCGAAAATCTAGACTCACAGGAGATCGACCATAAGGTGCCCGAGGCAGCAATAGACCCTTGGAGACAGGTCGGCCGGAGGACGATGTATTGAATCGCGACGGGATTTGTGTGTTCCATCGTCATTAACAGGCTCTGAACGTTACAATTAACTCTCAGTTTTGCATCGGATTCGAAAATCTAGACTCACAGGAGATCGACCATAAGGTGCCCGAAGCAGCAATAGACCCTTGGAGTCAGGTCGGCCGGAGGACGATGTATTGAATCGCGACGCAATTTGTGTGTTCCATCGTCATTAACAGGCTCTGAACGTTACAATTAACTGTCAGTTTTGCGTCGGATTCGAAAATCTAGACTCACAGGAGATCGACCATAAGGTGCCCGAGGCAGCAATAGACCCTTGGAGACAGGTCGGCCGGAGGACGACGTATTGAATCGCGACGCAATTTGTGTGTTCCATTGTCATTAACAGGCTCTGAACCTTACAATTCACTGTCAGTTTTGCGTCGGATTCAAAAGTCTAGACTCACAGGAGAACGACCATAGGGTGCCCGAGGCAGCAATAGACCCTTGGAGACAGGTCGGCCGGAGGACGATGTATTGAATCGCGACGCAATTTGTGTGTTCCATCGTCATGAACAGGCTCTGAACCTAACAATTAACTGTCAGTTTTGCGTCAGATTCGAAAATCTAGACTCACAGGAGATCGACCATAAGGTGCCCGAGGCAGCAATAGACCCTTAGAGGCAGGTCGGCCGGAGGACGATGTGTTGAATCGCGACGCGATTTTTGTGTTCCATTGTCATTAACAGGCTCTGAACCTTACAATTAACTGTCAGTTTTGTGTCGGATTCGAAAATCTAGACTCACAGGAGAACGACCATAAGGTGTCCGAGGCAGCACTAGACCCTTGGAGACAAGTCGGCTGGAGGACGATGTATTGAATCGCGACGCAATTTGTGTGTTCCATCGTCATTAACAGTCTCTGAACGTTACAATTAACTGCGTCGGATTCGAAAATCTAGACTCACAGGAGATCGACCATAAGGTGCCCGACGCAGCAATAGACCCTTGGAGACAGGTCGGCCGGAGGACGATGTATTGAATCGCCACGCGATTTGTGTGTTCCATTGTCATTAAGAGGCTCTGAACCTTACAATTAACTGTCAGTTTTGCGTCGGATTCGATAATCTAGACTCACAGGAGAACGACCATACGGTGTCCGAGGCAGCACTAGACCCTTGGAGACAAGTCGGCAGGAGGACGATGTATTGAATCGCGACGCAATTTGTGTGTTCCATCGTCATTAACAGGCTCAGAACGTTACAGTTAACTGTCAGTTTTGCGTCGGATTCGAAAATCTAGACTCACAGGAGATCGACCATAAGGTGACCGAGGCAGCAATAGACCCTTGGAGACAGGTCGGCCGGAGGACGATGTATTGAATCGCGACGCGATTTGTGTGTTCCATTGTCATTTAGAGGCTCTGAACCTTGCAATTAACTGTCAGTTTTGCGTCGGATTCGAAAATCTAGACTCACAGGAGAACTAACATACGGTGTCCGAGGCAGCACTAGACCCTTGGAGACAGGTCGGCCGGAGGACGATGTATTGAATGGCGACGCGATTTGTGTGTTCCATTGTCATTAAGAGTCTCTGAACCTTACAATTAACTGTAAGTTTTGCGTCGGATTCGAAAATCTAGACTCACAGAAGAACGACCATAAGGTGCCCGAGGCAGCACTAGACCCCTGGAGACAAGTCGGCTGGAGGACGATGTATTGAATCGCGACGCAAATTGTGTGTTCTATCGTCATTAACAGTTTCTGAACCTTACAATTAACTGTCAGTTTTGCGTCGGATTCAAAAGTCTAGACTCACACGAGAACGACCATAACGTGCCCGAGGCAGCAATAGACCCTTGGAGACAGGTCGGCCGGAGGACGATGTATTGAATCGCGACGCAATTTGTGTGTTCCATTGTCATTAACAGGCTCTGAACGTAACAATTAACTGTCAGTTTTGCGTCGGATTCGAAAATCTAGACTCACAGGAGATCGACCATAAGGTGCGGGAGGCAGCAATAGACCCTTGGAGACAGTTCGGCCGGAGGACGATGTATTGAATCGCGACGCAATTTGTGTGTTCCATCGTCATTAACAGGCTCTGAACCTTACAATTAACTGTCAGTTTTGCGTCGGATTCGAAAATCAATACTCACAGAAGATCGACCATAAGGTGCCAGAGGCAGCAATAGACCCTTGGAGACAGGTCGGCCGGAGGACGATGAATTGAATCGCGACGCGATTTGTGTGTTCCATCGTCATTAACAGGCTCTGAACGTTGCAATTAACTGTCAGTTTTGCGTCGGATTCGAAAATCTAGACTCACAGGAGATCGACCATAAGGTGCCCGAGGCAGCAATAGACCCTTGGAGACAGGTCGGCCGGGGACAATGTATTGAATCGCGACGGGATTTGTGTGTTCCATCGTAATTAACAGGCTCTGAACGTTACAATTAACTGTCAGTTTTGCGTCGGATTCGAAAATCTAGACTCACAGGAGATCGACCATAAGGTGCCCGAGGCAGCAATAGACCTTTGGAGACAGGTCGGCCGGAGGACGATGTATTGAATCGCGACGCAATTTGTGTGTTCCATCGTCATTAACAGGCTCTGAACCTTACAATTAACTGTCAGTTTTGCGTCGGATTCGAAAATCTAGACTCACAGGAGAACGACCATAAGGTGCCCGAGGCAGCACTAGACCCTTGGAGACAAGTCGGCTGGAGGACGATGTACTGAATCGCGACGCGATTTGTGTGTTCCATCGTCATTAACAGGCTCTGAACGTTACAATTAACTGTCAGTTTTGCGTCGGATTCGAAAATCTAGACTCACAGGAGATCGACCATAAGGTGCCCGAGGCAGCAATAGCCCCTTGGAGACAGGCCGGCCGGAGGACGACGTATTGAATCGCGACGCGATTTGTGTGTTCCATTGTCATTAAGAGGCTCTGAACCTTACAATTAACTGTCAGTTTTGCGTCGGATTCGAAAATCTAGACTCACAGAAGAACGACCATAAGGTGCCCGAGGCTGCACTAGACCCTTGGAGACAAGTCGGCTGGAGGACGATGTATTGAATCGGGACGCAATTTGTGTGTTCCATCGTCATTAACAGGCTCTGAACCTGACAATTCACTGTCAGTTTTGCATCGGGTTCAAAAGTCTAGCCTCACAGGAGAACGACCATAAGGTGCCCGAGGCAGCAATAGACCCTTGGAGACAGGTCGGCCGGAGGACGATGTATTGAATCGCCACGCGATTTGTGTGTTCCATCGTCATTAACACGCTCTGAACCTTACAATTAACTGTCAGTTTTGCGTCGGATTCGAAAATCTAGACTCACAGGAGATCGACCATAAGGTGCCCGAGGCAGCAATAGACCCTTGGAGACAGGTCGGCCTGAGGACGATGTATTGAATCGCGACGCGATTTGTGTGTTCCATCGTCATTAACAGGCTCTGAACGTTACAATTAACTGTCAGTTTTGCGTCGGATTCGAAAATCTAGACTCACAGGAGAACGACCATAAGGTGCCCGAGGCAGCACTAGATCCTTGGAGACAAGTCGGCTGGAGGACGATGTACTGAATCGCGACGCGATTTGTGTGTTCCATCGTCATTAACAGGCTCTGAACGTTACAATTAACTGTCAGTTTTGCGTCGGATTCGAAAATCTAGACTCACAGGAGATCGACCATAAGGTGCCCGAGGCAGCAATAGACCCTTGGAGACAGGTCGGCCGGAGGACGATGTATTGAATCGCGACGCAATTTGTGTGTTCCATTGTCATAAAGAGGCTTTGTACCTTACAATTAACTGTCAGTTTTGCGTCGGATTCGAAAATCTACACTCACAGACGAACGACCATAAGGTGCCCGAGGCAGCACTAGACCCTTGGAGACAAGTCGGTTGGAGGACGATGTATTGAATCGCGA
This sequence comes from Schistocerca nitens, assembly GCF_023898315.1. NCBI lineage: Eukaryota > Metazoa > Arthropoda > Insecta > Orthoptera > Acrididae > Schistocerca > Schistocerca nitens. Next base: position 1,195,262,704 of record NC_064615.1, on the reverse strand, counting down.
CGCGATTTGTGTGTTCCATCGTCATTAACAGGCTCTGAACGTTACAATTAACTGTCAGTTATGCGTCAGATTCGAAAATCTAGACTCACAGGAGATCGACCATAAGGTGCCCGAGGCAGCAATAGACCCTTAGAGGCAGGTCGGCCGGAGGACGATGTATTGAATCGCGACGCGATTTGTGTGTTCCATTGTCATTAAGAGGCTCTGAACCTTACAATTAACTGTCAGTTTTGCGTCGGATTCGAAAATCTAGACTCACAGGAGAACGACCATAAGGTGTCCGAGGCAGCACTAGACCCTTGGAGACAAGTCGGCTGGAGGACGATGTATTGAATCGCGACGCAATTTGTGTGTTCCATCGTCATTAACAGTCTCTGAACGTTACAATTAACTGCGTCGGATTCGAAAATCTAGACTCACAGGAGATCGACCATAAGGTGCCCGAGGCAGCAATAGACCCTTGGAGACAGGTCGGCCGGAGGACGATGTATTGAATCGCCACGCGATTTGTGTGTTCCATTGTCATTAAGAGGCTCTGAACCTTACAATTAACTGTCAGTTTTGCGTCGGATTCGATAATCTAGACTCACAGGAGAACGACCATACGGTGTCCGAGGCAGCACTAGACCCTTGGAGACAAGTCGGCTGGAGGACGATGTATTGAATCGCGACGCAATTTGTGCGTTCCATCGTCATTAACAGGCTCAGAACGTTACAATTAACTGTCAGTTTTGCGTCGGATTCGAAAATCTAGACTCACAGGAGATCGACCAAAAGGTGCCCGAGGCAGCAATAGACCCTTGGAGACAGGTCGGCCGGAGGACGACGTATTGAATCGCGACGCGATTTGTGTGTTCCATTGTCATTAAGAGGCTCTGAACCTTACAATTAACTGTCAGTTTTGCGTCGGATTCGAAAATCTAGACTCACAGAAGAACGACCATATGGTGCCCGAGGCTGCACTAGACCCTTGGAGACAAGTCGGCTGGAGGACGATGTATTGAATCGCGATGCAATTTGTGTGTTCCATCGTCATTAACAGGCTCTGAACCTTACAATTAACTGTCAGTTTTGCGTCGGATTCGGAAATCTAGACTCACAGGAGATCGACCATAAGGTGCCCGAGGCAGCACTAGACCCTTGGAGACAAGTCGGCTGGAGGACGATGTATTGAATCGCGACGCGTTTTGTGTGTTCCATCGTCATTAACAGGCTCTGAACGTTACAATTAACTGTCAGTTTTGCGTCGGATTCGAAAATCTAGACTCATAGGAGATCGACCATAAGGTGCCCGAGGCAGCAATAGACCCTTGGAGACCGGTCGGCCGGAGGACGATGTATTGAATCGCGACGCAATTTGTGTGTTCCATCGTCATTAACAGGCTCTGAACCTTACAATTAACTGTCAGTTTTGCGTCGGATTCGAAAATCTAGACTCACAGGAGAACGACCATACGGTGTCCGAGGCAGCACTAGACCCTTGGAGACAAGTCGGCTGGAGGACGATGTATTGAATCGCGATGCAATTTGTGTGTTCCATCGTCATTAACAGGCTCAGAACGTTACAATTAACTGTCAGTTTTGCGTCGGATTCGAAAATCTAGACTCATAGGAGATCGACCATAAGGTGCCCGAGGCAGCAAAAGACCCTTGGAGACAGGTCGGCCGGAGGACGACGTATTGAATCGCGACGCGATTTGTGTGTTCCATTGTCATTAAGAGGCTCTGAACCTTACAATTAACTGTAACTTTTGCGTCGGATTCCAAAATCAAGACTCACAGAAGAACGACCATAAGGTGCCCGAGGCTGCACTAGACCCTTGGAGACAAGTCGGCTGGAGGACGATGTATTGAATCGCGACGCAATTTGTGTGTTCCATCGTCATTAACAGGCTCTGAACCTTACAATTCACTGTCAGTTTTGCGTCGGATTCAAAAGTCTAGACTCACAGGAGAACGACCATAAGGTGCCCGAGGCAGCAATAGACCCTTGGAGACAGGTCGGCCGGAGGACGATGTATTGAATCGCGACGATATTTGTGTGTTCCATCGTCATGAACAGGCTCTGAACGTTACAATTAACTGTCAGTTTTGCGTCGGATTCGAAAATCTCGACTCACAGGAGAACGACCATAAGGTGCCCGAGGCAGCAATAGACCCTTGGAGGCAGTTCAGCCGGAGGACGATGTATTGAATCGCTACGGGATTTGTGTGTTCCATCGTCATTAACAGGCTCTGAACGTTACAATTAACTGTCAGTTTTGCGTCGGATTCGAAAATCTAGACTCACAGGAGAACGACCATAAGGTGCCGGAGGCAGCACTAGACCCTTGGAGACAAGTCGGCTGGAGGACGATGTATTGAATCGCGACGCAATTTGTGTGTTCTATCGTCATTAACAGTCTCTGAACGTTACAATTAACTGCGTCGGATTCGAAAATCTAGACTCACAGGAGATCGACCATAAGGTGCCCGAGGCTGCACTAGACCCTTGGAGACAAGTCGGCTGGAGGACGATGTATTGAATCGCGACGCAATTTGTGTGTTCCATCGTCATTAACAGGCTCTGAACCTTACAATTCACTGTCAGTTTTGCGTCGGATTCAAAAGTCTAGACTCACAGGAGAACGACCATAAGGTGCCCGAGGCAGCAATAGACCCTTGGAGACAGGTCGGCCGGAGGACGATGTATTGAATCGCGACGCTATTTGTGTGTTCCATCGTCATTAACAGGCTCTGAACGTTACAATTAACTGTCAGTTTTGCGTCGGATTCGAAAATCTAGACTCACAGGAGATCGACCATAAGGTGCCCGAGGCAGCAATAGACCCTTGGAGACAGGTCGGCCGGAGGACGATGTATTGAATCGCGACGCGATTTGTGTGTTCCATCGTCATTAACAGGCTCTGAACCTTACAATTAACTGTCAGTTTTGCGTCGGATTCGAAAATCTAGACTCACAGGAGAACGACAATAAGGTGACCGAGGCAGCAATAGACCCTTGGAAACAGGGCGGCCGGAGGACGATGTATTGAATCGCGACGCAATTTGTGTGTTCCATCGTCATTAACAGGCTCTGAACCTTACAATTAACTGTCAGTTTTGCGTCGGATTCCAAAATCTAGACTCACAGGAGATCGATCATAAGGTGCCCGAGGCAGCAATAGACCCTTGGAGACAGGTCGGCCGGAGGACGATGTATTGAATCGCAACGCGATTTGTGTGTTCCATCGTCATTAACAGGCTCTGAACGTTACAATTAACTGTCAGTTTTGCGTCGGATTCGAAAATCTAGACTCACAGGAGATCGACCATAAGGTGCCCGAGGCAGCAATAGACCCTTGGAGACAGGTCGGCCGGAGGACGATGTATTGAATCGCAACGCGATTTGTGTGTTCCATCGTCATTAACAGTCTCCGAACGTTACAATTAACTGCGTCGGATTCGAAAATCTAGACTCACAGGAGATCGACCATAAGGTGCCCGAGGCAGCAATAGACCCTAGGAGACAGGTCGGCCGGAGGACGATGTATTGAATCGCCACGCGATTTGTGTGTTCCATTGTCATTAAGAGGCTCTGAACCTTACAATTAACTGTAAGTTTTGCGTCGGATTCCAAAATCAAGACTCACAGAAGAACGACCATAAGGTGCCCGAGGCTGCACTAGACCCTTGGAGACAAGTCGGCTGGAGGACGATGTATTGAATCGCGACGCAATTTGTGTGTTCCATCGTCATTAACAGGCTCTGAACCTTACAATTCACTGTCAGTTTTGCGTCGGAATCAAAAGTCTAGAATCACAGGAGAACGACCATAAGGTGCCCGAGGCAGCAATAGACCCTTGGAGACAGGTCGGCCGGAGGACGATGTATTGAATCGCGACGATATTTGTGTGTTCCATCGTCATTAACAGGCTCTCAACGTTACAATTAACTGTCAGTTTTGCGTCGGATTCGAAAATCTAGACTCACAGGAGATCGACCATAAGGTGCCCGAGGCAGCAATAGACCCTTGGAGACAGGTCGGCCGGAGGACGATGTATTGAATCGCAACGCGATTTGTGTGTTCCATCGTCATTAACAGGCTCTGAACGTTACAATTAACTGTCAGTTTTGCGTCGGATTCGAAAATCTAGACTCACAGGAGATCGACCATAAGGTGCCCGAGGCAGCAATAGACCCTTGGAGACAGTTCGGCCGGAGGACGATGTATTGAATCGCTACGGGATTTGTGTGTTCCATCGTCATTAACAGGCTCTGAACCTTACAATTCACTGTCAGTTTTGCGTCGGATTCAAAAGTCTAGACTCACAGGAGAACGACCATACGGTGTCCGAGGCAGCACTAGACCCTTGGAGACAAGTCGGCTGGAGGACGATGTATTGAATCGCGACGCAATTTGTGTGTTCCATCGTCATTAACAGGCTCAGAACGTTACAATTAACTGTCAGTTTTGCGTCGGATTCGAAAATCTAGACTCATAGGAGATCGACCATAAGGTGCCCGAGGCAGCAAAGAGCCTTGGAGACAGGTCGGCCGGAGGACGACGTATTGAATCGCGACGCGATTTGTGTGTTCCATTATCATTAAGAGGCTCTGAACCTTACAATTAACTGTAAGTTTTGCGACGGATTCCAAAATCAAGACTCACAGAAGAACGACCATAAGGTGCCCGAGGCAGCAATAGACCCTTGGAGACAGGTCGGCCGGAGGACGATGTATTGAATCGCGACGCGATTTGTGTGTTCCATCGTCATTAACAGGTACTGAACGTTACAATTAACTGTCAGTTTTGCGTCGGATTCGAAAATCTAGACTCACAGGAGATCGACCATAAGGTGCCCGAGGCAGCAATAGACCCTTGGAGACAGGTCGGCCGGAGGACGATGTATTGAATCGCGACGGGATTTGTGTGTTCCATCGTCATTAACAGGCTCTGAACGTTACAATTAACTCTCAGTTTTGCATCGGATTCGAAAATCTAGACTCACAGGAGATCGACCATAAGGTGCCCGAAGCAGCAATAGACCCTTGGAGTCAGGTCGGCCGGAGGACGATGTATTGAATCGCGACGCAATTTGTGTGTTCCATCGTCATTAACAGGCTCTGAACGTTACAATTAACTGTCAGTTTTGCGTCGGATTCGAAAATCTAGACTCACAGGAGATCGACCATAAGGTGCCCGAGGCAGCAATAGACCCTTGGAGACAGGTCGGCCGGAGGACGACGTATTGAATCGCGACGCAATTTGTGTGTTCCATTGTCATTAACAGGCTCTGAACCTTACAATTCACTGTCAGTTTTGCGTCGGATTCAAAAGTCTAGACTCACAGGAGAACGACCATAGGGTGCCCGAGGCAGCAATAGACCCTTGGAGACAGGTCGGCCGGAGGACGATGTATTGAATCGCGACGCAATTTGTGTGTTCCATCGTCATGAACAGGCTCTGAACCTAACAATTAACTGTCAGTTTTGCGTCAGATTCGAAAATCTAGACTCACAGGAGATCGACCATAAGGTGCCCGAGGCAGCAATAGACCCTTAGAGGCAGGTCGGCCGGAGGACGATGTGTTGAATCGCGACGCGATTTTTGTGTTCCATTGTCATTAACAGGCTCTGAACCTTACAATTAACTGTCAGTTTTGTGTCGGATTCGAAAATCTAGACTCACAGGAGAACGACCATAAGGTGTCCGAGGCAGCACTAGACCCTTGGAGACAAGTCGGCTGGAGGACGATGTATTGAATCGCGACGCAATTTGTGTGTTCCATCGTCATTAACAGTCTCTGAACGTTACAATTAACTGCGTCGGATTCGAAAATCTAGACTCACAGGAGATCGACCATAAGGTGCCCGACGCAGCAATAGACCCTTGGAGACAGGTCGGCCGGAGGACGATGTATTGAATCGCCACGCGATTTGTGTGTTCCATTGTCATTAAGAGGCTCTGAACCTTACAATTAACTGTCAGTTTTGCGTCGGATTCGATAATCTAGACTCACAGGAGAACGACCATACGGTGTCCGAGGCAGCACTAGACCCTTGGAGACAAGTCGGCAGGAGGACGATGTATTGAATCGCGACGCAATTTGTGTGTTCCATCGTCATTAACAGGCTCAGAACGTTACAGTTAACTGTCAGTTTTGCGTCGGATTCGAAAATCTAGACTCACAGGAGATCGACCATAAGGTGACCGAGGCAGCAATAGACCCTTGGAGACAGGTCGGCCGGAGGACGATGTATTGAATCGCGACGCGATTTGTGTGTTCCATTGTCATTTAGAGGCTCTGAACCTTGCAATTAACTGTCAGTTTTGCGTCGGATTCGAAAATCTAGACTCACAGGAGAACTAACATACGGTGTCCGAGGCAGCACTAGACCCTTGGAGACAGGTCGGCCGGAGGACGATGTATTGAATGGCGACGCGATTTGTGTGTTCCATTGTCATTAAGAGTCTCTGAACCTTACAATTAACTGTAAGTTTTGCGTCGGATTCGAAAATCTAGACTCACAGAAGAACGACCATAAGGTGCCCGAGGCAGCACTAGACCCCTGGAGACAAGTCGGCTGGAGGACGATGTATTGAATCGCGACGCAAATTGTGTGTTCTATCGTCATTAACAGTTTCTGAACCTTACAATTAACTGTCAGTTTTGCGTCGGATTCAAAAGTCTAGACTCACACGAGAACGACCATAACGTGCCCGAGGCAGCAATAGACCCTTGGAGACAGGTCGGCCGGAGGACGATGTATTGAATCGCGACGCAATTTGTGTGTTCCATTGTCATTAACAGGCTCTGAACGTAACAATTAACTGTCAGTTTTGCGTCGGATTCGAAAATCTAGACTCACAGGAGATCGACCATAAGGTGCGGGAGGCAGCAATAGACCCTTGGAGACAGTTCGGCCGGAGGACGATGTATTGAATCGCGACGCAATTTGTGTGTTCCATCGTCATTAACAGGCTCTGAACCTTACAATTAACTGTCAGTTTTGCGTCGGATTCGAAAATCAATACTCACAGAAGATCGACCATAAGGTGCCAGAGGCAGCAATAGACCCTTGGAGACAGGTCGGCCGGAGGACGATGAATTGAATCGCGACGCGATTTGTGTGTTCCATCGTCATTAACAGGCTCTGAACGTTGCAATTAACTGTCAGTTTTGCGTCGGATTCGAAAATCTAGACTCACAGGAGATCGACCATAAGGTGCCCGAGGCAGCAATAGACCCTTGGAGACAGGTCGGCCGGGGACAATGTATTGAATCGCGACGGGATTTGTGTGTTCCATCGTAATTAACAGGCTCTGAACGTTACAATTAACTGTCAGTTTTGCGTCGGATTCGAAAATCTAGACTCACAGGAGATCGACCATAAGGTGCCCGAGGCAGCAATAGACCTTTGGAGACAGGTCGGCCGGAGGACGATGTATTGAATCGCGACGCAATTTGTGTGTTCCATCGTCATTAACAGGCTCTGAACCTTACAATTAACTGTCAGTTTTGCGTCGGATTCGAAAATCTAGACTCACAGGAGAACGACCATAAGGTGCCCGAGGCAGCACTAGACCCTTGGAGACAAGTCGGCTGGAGGACGATGTACTGAATCGCGACGCGATTTGTGTGTTCCATCGTCATTAACAGGCTCTGAACGTTACAATTAACTGTCAGTTTTGCGTCGGATTCGAAAATCTAGACTCACAGGAGATCGACCATAAGGTGCCCGAGGCAGCAATAGCCCCTTGGAGACAGGCCGGCCGGAGGACGACGTATTGAATCGCGACGCGATTTGTGTGTTCCATTGTCATTAAGAGGCTCTGAACCTTACAATTAACTGTCAGTTTTGCGTCGGATTCGAAAATCTAGACTCACAGAAGAACGACCATAAGGTGCCCGAGGCTGCACTAGACCCTTGGAGACAAGTCGGCTGGAGGACGATGTATTGAATCGGGACGCAATTTGTGTGTTCCATCGTCATTAACAGGCTCTGAACCTGACAATTCACTGTCAGTTTTGCATCGGGTTCAAAAGTCTAGCCTCACAGGAGAACGACCATAAGGTGCCCGAGGCAGCAATAGACCCTTGGAGACAGGTCGGCCGGAGGACGATGTATTGAATCGCCACGCGATTTGTGTGTTCCATCGTCATTAACACGCTCTGAACCTTACAATTAACTGTCAGTTTTGCGTCGGATTCGAAAATCTAGACTCACAGGAGATCGACCATAAGGTGCCCGAGGCAGCAATAGACCCTTGGAGACAGGTCGGCCTGAGGACGATGTATTGAATCGCGACGCGATTTGTGTGTTCCATCGTCATTAACAGGCTCTGAACGTTACAATTAACTGTCAGTTTTGCGTCGGATTCGAAAATCTAGACTCACAGGAGAACGACCATAAGGTGCCCGAGGCAGCACTAGATCCTTGGAGACAAGTCGGCTGGAGGACGATGTACTGAATCGCGACGCGATTTGTGTGTTCCATCGTCATTAACAGGCTCTGAACGTTACAATTAACTGTCAGTTTTGCGTCGGATTCGAAAATCTAGACTCACAGGAGATCGACCATAAGGTGCCCGAGGCAGCAATAGACCCTTGGAGACAGGTCGGCCGGAGGACGATGTATTGAATCGCGACGCAATTTGTGTGTTCCATTGTCATAAAGAGGCTTTGTACCTTACAATTAACTGTCAGTTTTGCGTCGGATTCGAAAATCTACACTCACAGAAGAACGACCATAAGGTGCCCGAGGCAGCACTAGACCCTTGGAGACAAGTCGGTTGGAGGACGATGTATTGAATCGCGACGCGATTTGTGTGTTCCATCGTCATTAACAGGCTCTGAACGTTACAATTAACTGTCAGTTATGCGTCAGATTCGAAAATCTAGACTCACAGGAGATCGACCATAAGGTGCCCGAGGCAGCAATAGACCCTTAGAGGCAGGTCGGCCGGAGGACGATGTATTGAATCGCGACGCGATTTGTGTGTTCCATTGTCATTAAGAGGCTCTGAACCTTACAATTAACTGTCAGTTTTGCGTCGGATTCGAAAATCTAGACTCACAGGAGAACGACCATAAGGTGTCCGAGGCAGCACTAGACCCTTGGAGACAAGTCGGCTGGAGGACGATGTATTGAATCGCGACGCAATTTGTGTGTTCCATCGTCATTAACAGTCTCTGAACGTTACAATTAACTGCGTCGGATTCGAAAATCTAGACTCACAGGAGATCGACCATAAGGTGCCCGAGGCAGCAATAGACCCTTGGAGACAGGTCGGCCGGAGGACGATGTATTGAATCGCCACGCGATTTGTGTGTTCCATTGTCATTAAGAGGCTCTGAACCTTACAATTAACTGTCAGTTTTGCGTCGGATTCGATAATCTAGACTCACAGGAGAACGACCATACGGTGTCCGAGGCAGCACTAGACCCTTGGAGACAAGTCGGCTGGAGGACGATGTATTGAATCGCGACGCAATTTGTGCGTTCCATCGTCATTAACAGGCTCAGAACGTTACAATTAACTGTCAGTTTTGCGTCGGATTCGAAAATCTAGACTCACAGGAGATCGACCAAAAGGTGCCCGAGGCAGCAATAGACCCTTGGAGACAGGTCGGCCGGAGGACGACGTATTGAATCGCGACGCGATTTGTGTGTTCCATTGTCATTAAGAGGCTCTGAACCTTACAATTAACTGTCAGTTTTGCGTCGGATTCGAAAATCTAGACTCACAGAAGAACGACCATATGGTGCCCGAGGCTGCACTAGACCCTTGGAGACAAGTCGGCTGGAGGACGATGTATTGAATCGCGACGCAATTTGTGTGTTCCATCGTCATTAACAGGCTCTGAACCTTACAATTCACTGTCAGTTTTGCGTCGGATTCAAAAGTCTAGACTCACAGGAGAACGACCATAAGGTGCCCGAGGCAGCAATAGACCCTTGGAGACAGGTCGGCCGGAGGACGATGTATTGAATCGCGACGCTATTTGTGTGTTCCATCGTCATGAACAGGCTCTGAACGTTACAATTAACTGTCAGTTTTGTGTCGGATTCGAAAATCTAGACTCACAGGAGATCGACCATAAGGTGCCCGAGGCAGCAATAGACCCTTGGAGACAGGTCGGCCGGAGGACGATGTATTGAATCGCGACGCGATTTGTGTGTTCCATCGTCATTAACAGGCTCTGAACCTTACAATTAACTGTCAGTTTTGCGTCGGATTCGAAAATCTAGACTCACAGGAGAAAGAAAATTAGGTGACCGAGGCAGCAATAGACCCTTGGAGACAGGTCGGCCGGAGGACGATGTATTGAATCGCGACGCGATTTGTGTGTTCCATCGTCATTAACAGGCTCTGAACGTTACAATTAACTGTCAGTTTTGCGTCGGATTCAAAAATCTAGACTCACAGGAGATCGACCATAAGGTGCCCGAGGCAGCAATAGACCCTTGGAGACAGGTCGGCCGGAGGACGATGTATTGAATCGCGACGCAATTTGTGTGTTCCATCGTCACTAACAGGCTCTGAACCTTACAATTAACTGTCAGTTTTGCGTCGGATTCGGAAATCTAGACTCACAGGAGATCGACCATAAGGTGCCCGAGGCAGCACTAGACCCTTGGAGACAAGTCGGCTGGAGGACGATGTATTGAATCGCGACGCGTTTTGTGTGTTCCATCGTCATTAACAGGCTCTGAACGTTACAATTAACTGTCAGTTTTGCGTCGGATTCGAAAATCTAGACTCATAGGAGATCGACCATAAGGTGCCCGAGGCAGCAATAGACCCTTGGAGACCGGTCGGCCGGAGGACGATGTATTGAATCGCGACGCAATTTGTGTGTTCCATCGTCATTAACAGGCTCTGAACCTTACAATTAACTGTCAGTTTTGCGTCGGATTCGAAAATCTAGACTCACAGGAGAACGACCATACGGTGTCCGAGGCAGCACTAGACCCTTGGAGACAAGTCGGCTGGAGGACGATGTATTGAATCGCGATGCAATTTGTGTGTTCCATCGTCATTAACAGGCTCAGAACGTTACAATTAACTGTCAGTTTTGCGTCGGATTCGAAAATCTAGACTCATAGGAGATCGACCATAAGGTGCCCGAGGCAGCAAAAGACCCTTGGAGACAGGTCGGCCGGAGGACGACGTATTGAATCGCGACGCGATTTGTGTGTTCCATTGTCATTAAGAGGCTCTGAACCTTACAATTAACTGTAACTTTTGCGTCGGATTCCAAAATCAAGACTCACAGAAGAACGACCATAAGGTGCCCGAGGCTGCACTAGACCCTTGGAGACAAGTCGGCTGGAGGACGATGTATTGAATCGCGACGCAATTTGTGTGTTCCATCGTCATTAACAGGCTCTGAACCTTACAATTCACTGTCAGTTTTGCGTCGGATTCAAAAGTCTAGACTCACAGGAGAACGACCATAAGGTGCCCGAGGCAGCAATAGACCCTTGGAGACAGGTCGGCCGGAGGACGATGTATTGAATCGCGACGATATTTGTGTGTTCCATCGTCATGAACAGGCTCTGAACGTTACAATTAACTGTCAGTTTTGCGTCGGATTCGAAAATCTCGACTCACAGGAGAACGACCATAAGGTGCCCGAGGCAGCAATAGACCCTTGGAGGCAGTTCAGCCGGAGGACGATGTATTGAATCGCTACGGGATTTGTGTGTTCCATCGTCATTAACAGGCTCTGAACGTTACAATTAACTGTCAGTTTTGCGTCGGATTCGAAAATCTAGACTCACAAGAGAACGACCATAAGGTGCCCGAGGCAGCACTAGACCCTTGGAGACAAGTCGGCTGGAGGACGATGTATTGAATCGCGACGCGATTTGTGTGTTCCATCGTCATTAACAGGCTCTGAACGTTACAATTAACTGTCAGTTTTGCGTCGGATTCGAAAATCTAGACTCACAGGGGATCGACCATAAGGTGCCCGAGGCAGCAATAGACCCTTGGAGACCGGTCGGCCGGAGGACGATGTATTGAATCGTGACGCAATTTGTGTGTTCCATCGTCATTAACAGGCTCTGAACCTTACAATTAACTGTCAGTTTTGCGTCGGATTCGAAAACTAGACTCACAGAAGAACGACCATAAGGTGCCCTAGGCAGCACTAGACCCTTGGAGACAAGTCGGCTGGAGGACGATGTATTGAATCGCGACGCGATTTGTGTGTTCCATCGTCATTAACAGGCTCTGAACGTTACAATTAACTGTCAGTTTTGCGTCGGATTCGAAAATCTAGACTCACAGGAGATCGTCCATAAGGTGCCCGAGGCAGCAAAAGACCCTTGGAGACAGGTCGGCCGGAGGACGATGTATTGAATCGCGACGCAATTTGTGTGTTCCATCGTCATTAACAGGCTCTGAACGTTACAATTAACTGTCAGTTTTGCGTCAGATTCGAAAATCTAGACTCACAGGAGATCGACCATAAGGTGCCCGAGGCAGCAATAGACACTTAGAGGCAGGTCGGCCGGAGGACGATATATTGAATCGCAACGCGATTTGTGTGTTCCATCGTCATTAACAGGCTCTGAACGTTACAATTAACTGTCAGTTTTGCGTCGGATTCGAAAATCTAGACTCACAGGAGATCGACCATAAGGTGCCCGAGGCAGCAATAGACCCTTGGAGGCAGTTCAGCCGGAGGACGATGTATTGAATCGCTACGGGATTTGTGTGTTCCATCGTCATTAACAGGCTCTGAACGTTACAATTAACTGTCAGTTTTGCGTCGGATTCGAAAATCTAGACTCACAGGAGAACGACCATAAGGTGCCCGAGGCAGCACTAGACCCTTGGAGACAAGTCGGCTGGAGGACGATGTGTTGAATCGCGACGCGATTTGTGTGTTCCATCGTCATTAACAGGCTCTGAACGTTACAATTAACTGTCAGTTTTGCGTCGGATTCGAAAATCTAGACTCACAGGAGATCGACCATAAGGTGCCCGAGGCAGCAATAGACCCTTGGAGACCGGTCGGCCGGAGGACGATGTATTGAATCGCGACGCAATTTGTGTGTTCCATCGTCATTAACAGGCTCTGAACCTTACAATTAACTGTCAGTTTTGCGTCGGATTCGAAAATCTAGACTCACAGAAGAACGACCATAAGGTGCCCTAGGCAGCACTAGACCCTTGGAGACAAGTCGGCTGGAGGACGATGTATTGAATCGCGACGCGATTTGTGTGTTCCATCGTCATTAACAGGCTCTGAACGTTACAATTAACTGTCAGTTTTGCGTCGGATTCGAAAATCTAGACTCACAGGAGATCGACACTAAGGTGCCCGAGGCAGCAAAAGACCCTTGGAGACGGGTCGGCCGGAGGACGATGTATTGAATCGCGACGCAATTTGTTTGTTCCATCGTCATTAACAGGCTCTGAACGTTACAATTAACTGTCAGTTTTGCGTCAGATTCGAAAATCTAGACTCACAGGAGATCGACCATAAGGTGCCCGAGGCAGCAATAGACCCTTAGAGGCAGGTCGGCCGGAGGACGATGTATTGAATCGCGACGCGATTTGTGTGTTCCATTGTCATTAACAGGCTCTGAACCTTACAATTAACTGTCAGTTTTGCGTCGGATTCGAAAATCTAGACTCACAGGAGAACGACCATAAGGTGCCCGAGGCAGCAAAAGTCCCTTGGAGACAGGTCGGCCGGAGGACGATGTATTGAATCGCGACGCAATTTGTGTGTTCCATCGTCATTAACAGGCTCTGAACGTTACAATTAACTGTCAGTTTTGCGTCAGATTCGAAAATCTAGACTCACAGGAGATCGACCATAAGGTGCCCGAGGCAGCAATAGACCCTTGGAGACAGGTCGGCCGGAGGACGATGTATTGAATCGCCACGCGATTTGTGTGTTCCATTGTCATTAAGAGGCTCTGAACCTTACAATTAACTGTCAGTTTTGCGTCGGATTCGATAATCTAGACTCACAGGAGAACGACCATACGGTGTCCGAGGCAGCACTAGACCCTTGGAGACAAGTCGGCTGGAGGACGATGTATTGAATCGCGACGCAATTTGTGTGTTCCATCGTCATTAACAGGCTCAGAACGTTACAATTAACTGTCAGTTTTGCGTCGGATTCGAAAATCTAGACTCACAGGAGATCGACCATAAGGTGCCCGAGGCAGCAATAGACCCTTGGAGACAGGTCGGCCGGAGGACGACGTATTGAATCGCGACGCGATTTGTGTGTTCCATTGTCATTAAGAGGGTTTTAACCTTACAATTAACTGTCAGTTTTGCGTCGGATTCGAAAATCTAGACTCACAGAAGAACGACCATAAGGTGCCCGAGGCTGCTCTAGACCCTTGGAGACAAGTCGGCTGGAGGACGATGTATTGAATCGCGACGCAATTTGTGTGTTCCATCGTCATTAACAGGCTCTGAACCTTACAATTCACTGTCAGTTTTGCGTCGGATTCAAAAGACTAGACTCACAGGAGAACGACCATAAGGTGCCCGGTGCAGCAATAGACCATTGGAGACCGGTCGGCCGGAGGACGATGTATTGAATCGCGACGCAATTTGTGTGTTCCATCGTCATTAACAGGCTCTGAACCTTACAATTAACTGTCTGTTTTGCGTCGGATTCGAAAATCTAGACTCACAGGAGAACGACCATACGGTGTCCGAGGCAGCACTAGACCCTAGGAGACAAGTCGGCTAGAGGACGATGTATTGAATCGCGACGCAATTTGTGTGTTCCATCGTCATTAACAGGCTAAGAACGTTACAGTTAACTGTCAGTTTTGCGTCGGATTCGAAAATCTAGACTCACAGAAGATCGACCATAAGGTGCCCGAGGCAGCAATAGACCCTTGGAGACAGGTCGGCCGGAGGACGACGTATTGCTTCGCGATGCGATTTGTGTGTTCCATTGTCATTAAGAGGCTCTGAACCTTACAATTAACTGTAAGTTTTGCGTCGGATTCCAAAATCAAGACTCACAGAAGAACGACCATAAGGTGCCCGAGGCTGCACTAGACCCTTGGAGACAAGTCGGCTGGAGGACGATGTATTGAATCGCGACGCAATTTGTGTGTTCCATCGTCATTAACATGCTCTGAACCTTACAATTCACTGTCAGTTTTGCGTCGGATTCAAAAGTCTGGACTCACAGGAGAACGACCATAAGGTGCCCGAGGCAGCAATAGACCCTTGGAGACAGGTCGGCCGGAGGACGATGTATTGAATCGCGACGATATTTGTGTGTTCCATCGTCATGAACAGGCTCTCAACGTTACAATTAACTGTCAGTTTTGCGTCGGATTCGAAAATCTAGACTCACAGGAGATCGACCATAAGGTGCCCGAGGCAGCAATAGACCCTTGGAGACAGGTCGGCCGGAGGACGAAGTATTGAATCGCGACGCGATTTGTCTGTTCCATCGTCATTAACAGGCTCTGAACCTTACAATTAACTGTCAGTTTTGCGACGGATTCGAAAATCTAGACTCACAGGGGAACGACCATAAGGTGACCGAGGCAGCAATAGACCCTTGGAGACAGGTCGGCCGGAGGACGATGTATTGAATCGCGACGCGATTTGTGTGTTCCATCGTCATTAACAGGCTCTGAACGTTACAATTAACTGTCAGTTTTGCGTCGGATTCAAAAATCTAGACTCACAGGAGATCGACCATAAGGTGCCCGAGGCAGGAATAGACCCTTGGAGACAGGTCGGCCGGAGGACGATGTATTGAATCGCGACGCAATTTGTGTGTTCCATCGTCATTAACAGGCTCTGAACCTTACAATTAACTGTCAGTTTTGCGTCGGATTCGAAAATCTAGACTCACAGGAGATCGACCATTAGGTGCCCGGGGCAGCAATAGACCCTTGGAGACAGGTCGGCCGGAGGACGATGTATTGAATCGCAACGCGATTTGTGTGTTCCATCGTCATTAACAGGCTCTGAACGTTACAATTAACTGTCAGTTTTGCGTCGGATTCGAAAATCTAGACTCACAGGAGATCGACCATAAGGTGCCCGAGGCAGCAATAGACCCTTGGAGACAGGTCGGCCGGAGGACGATGTATTGAATCGCGACGCGATTTGTGTGTTCCATCGTCATTAACAGGCTCTGAACGTTACAATTAACTGTCAGTTTTGCGTCGGATTCGAAAATCTAGACTCACAGGAGATCGACCATAAGGTGCCCGAGGCAGCAATAGACCCTTGGAGACAGGTCGGCCGGAGGACGATGTATTGAATCGCGACGCGATTTGTGTGTTCCATCGTCATTAACAGGCTCTGAACCTTACAATTAAGTGTCAGTTTTGCGTCGGATTCGAAAATCTAGACTCACAGGAGAACGACCATAAGGTGACCGAGGCAGCACTAGACCCTTGGAGACAGGTCGGCCGGAGGACGATGTATTGAATCGCGACGCGATTTGTGTGTTCCATCGTCATTAACAGGCTCTGAACCTTACAATTAACTGTCAGTTTTGCGTCGGATTCGAAAATCTAGACTCACAGGTGAACGACCATAAGGTGACCGAGGCAGCAATAGACCCTTGGAGACAAGTCGGCTGGAGGACGATGTATTGAATCGCGACGCAATTTGTGTGTTCCATCGTCATTAACAGGCTCTGAACGTTACAATTAACTGTCAGTTTTGCGTCGGATTCGAAAATCTAGACTCACAGGAGATCGACCATAAGGTGCCCGAGGCAGCAATAGACCCTTGGAGACAGGTCGGCCGGAGGACGATGTATTGAATCGCGACGCGATTTGTGTGTTCCATCGTCATTAACAGGCTCTGAACCTTACAATTAACTGTCAGTTTTGCGTCGGATTCGAAAATCTAGACTCACAGGAGAACGACCATAAGGTGACCGAGGCAGCAATAGACCCTTGGTGACAGGTCGGCCGGAGGACGATGTATTGAATCGCGACGCGATTTGTGTGTTCCATCGTCATTAACAGGCTCTGAACGTTACAATTAACTGTCAGTTTTGCGTCGGATTCGAAAATCTAGACTCACAGGAGATCGACCATAAGGTGCCCGAGGCAGGACTAGACCCTTGGAGACAACTCGGCTGGAGGAGGATGTATTTAATCGCGACACGATTTGTGTGTTCCATCGTCATTAACAGGCGCTGAACGTTACAATTAACTGTCAGTTTTGCGTCGGATTCGAAAATCTAGACTTACAGGAGAACGACCATAAGGTGCCCGAGGCAGCACTAGACCCTTGGAGACAAGTCGGCTGGAGGACGATGTATTGAATCGCGTCGCGATTTGTGTGTTCCATCGTCATTAACAGGCTCTGAACGTTACAATTAACTGTCAGTTTTGCGTCGGATTCGAAAATCTAGACTCACAGGAGAACGACCATAAGGTGCCCGAGGCAGCACTAGACCCTTGGAGACAAGTCGGCTGGAGGACGATGTATTGAATCGCGACGCGATTTGTGTGTTCCATCGTCATTAACAGGCTCTGAACGTTACAATTAACTGTCAGTTTTGCGTCGGATTCGAAAATCTAGACTCACAGGAGATCGACCATAAGGTGCCCGAGGCAGCAATAGACCCTTGGAGACCGGTCGGCCGGAGGACGATGTATTGAATCGCGACGCAATTTGTGTGTTCCATCGTCATTAACAGGCTCTGAACCTTACAATTAACTGTCAGTTTTGCGTCGGATTCGAAAATCTAGACTCACAGAAGAACGACCATAAGGTGCCCTAGGCAGCACTAGACCCTTGGAGACAAGTCGGCTGGAGGACGATGTATTGAATCGCGACGCGATTTGTGTGTTCCATCGTCATTAACAGGCTCTGAACGTTACAATTAACTGTCAGTTTTGCGTCGGATTCGAAAATCTAGACTCACAGGAGATCGACACTAAGGTGCCCGAGGCAGCAAAAGACCCTTGGAGACGGGTCGGCCGGAGGACGATGTATTGAATCGCGACGCAATTTGTTTGTTCCATCGTCATTAACAGGCTCTGAACGTTACAATTAACTGTCAGTTTTGCGTCAGATTCGAAAATCTAGACTCACAGGAGATCGACCATAAGGTGCCCGAGGCAGCAATAGACCCTTAGAGGCAGGTCGGCCGGAGGACGATGTATTGAATCGCGACGCGATTTGTGTGTTCCATTGTCATTAACAGGCTCTGAACCTTACAATTAACTGTCAGTTTTGCGTCGGATTCGAAAATCTAGACTCACAGGAGAACGACCATAAGGTGCCCGAGGCAGCAAAAGTCCCTTGGAGACAGGTCGGCCGGAGGACGATGTATTGAATCGCGACGCAATTTGTGTGTTCCATCGTCATTAACAGGCTCTGAACGTTACAATTAACTGTCAGTTTTGCGTCAGATTCGAAAATCTAGACTCACAGGAGATCGACCATAAGGTGCCCGAGGCAGCAATAGACCCTTGGAGACAGGTCGGCCGGAGGACGATGTATTGAATCGCCACGCGATTTGTGTGTTCCATTGTCATTAAGAGGCTCTGAACCTTACAATTAACTGTCAGTTTTGCGTCGGATTCGATAATCTAGACTCACAGGAGAACGACCATACGGTGTCCGAGGCAGCACTAGACCCTTGGAGACAAGTCGGCTGGAGGACGATGTATTGAATCGCGACGCAATTTGTGTGTTCCATCGTCATTAACAGGCTCAGAACGTTACAATTAACTGTCAGTTTTGCGTCGGATTCGAAAATCTAGACTCACAGGAGATCGACCATAAGGTGCCCGAGGCAGCAATAGACCCTTGGAGACAGGTCGGCCGGAGGACGACGTATTGAATCGCGACGCGATTTGTGTGTTCCATTGTCATTAAGAGGGTTTTAACCTTACAATTAACTGTCAGTTTTGCGTCGGATTCGAAAATCTAGACTCACAGAAGAACGACCATAAGGTGCCCGAGGCTGCTCTAGACCCTTGGAGACAAGTCGGCTGGAGGACGATGTATTGAATCGCGACGCAATTTGTGTGTTCCATCGTCATTAACAGGCTCTGAACCTTACAATTCACTGTCAGTTTTGCGTCGGATTCAAAAGTCTAGACTCACAGGAGAACGACCATAAGGTGCCCGAGGCAGCAATAGACCATTGGAGACCGGTCGGCCGGAGGACGATGTATTGAATCGCGACGCAATTTGTGTGTTCCATCGTCATTAACAGGCTCTGAACCTTACAATTAACTGTCAGTTTTGCGTCGGATTCGAAAATCTAGACTCACAGGAGAACGACCATACGGTGTCCGAGGCAGCACTAGACCCTTGGAGACAAGTCGGCTAGAGGACGATGTATTGAATCGCGACGCAATTTGTGTGTTCCATCGTCATTAACAGGCTAAGAACGTTACAGTTAACTGTCAGTTTTGCGTCGGATTCGAAAATCTAGACTCACAGAAGATCGACCATAAGGTGCCCGAGGCAGCAATAGACCCTTGGAGACAGGTCGGCCGGAGGACGACGTATTGCTTCGCGATGCGATTTGTGTGTTCCATTGTCATTAAGATGCTCTGAACCTTACAATTAACTGTAAGTTTTGCGTCGGATTCCAAAATCAAGACTCACAGAAGAACGACCATAAGGTGCCCGAGGCTGCACTAGACCCTTGGAGACAAGTCGGCTGGAGGACGATGTATTGAATCGCGACGCAATTTGTGTGTTCCATCGTCATTAACATGCTCTGAACCTTACAATTCACTGTCAGTTTTGCGTCGGATTCAAAAGTCTAGACTCACAGGAGAACGACCATAAGGTGCCCGAGGCAGCAATAGACCCTTGGAGACAGGTCGGCCGGAGGACGATGTATTGAATCGCGACGATATTTGTGTGTTCCATCGTCATGAACAGGCTCTCAACGTTACAATTAACTGTCAGTTTTGCGTCGGATTCGAAAATCTAGACTCACAGGAGATCGACCATAAGGTGCCCGAGGCAGCAATAGACCCTTGGAGACAGGTCGGCCGGAGGACGAAGTATTGAATCGCGACGCGATTTGTCTGTTCCATCGTCATTAACAGGCTCTGAACCTTACAATTAACTGTCAGTTTTGCGACGGATTCGAAAATCTAGACTCACAGGGGAACGACCATAAGGTGACCGAGGCAGCAATAGACCCTTGGAGACAGGTCGGCCGGAGGACGATGTATTGAATCGCGACGCGATTTGTGTGTTCCATCGTCATTAACAGGCTCTGAACGTTACAATTAACTGTCAGTTTTGCGTCGGATTCAAAAATCTAGACTCACAGGAGATCGACCATAAGGTGCCCGAGGCAGGAATAGACCCTTGGAGACAGGTCGGCCGGAGGACGATGTATTGAATCGCGACGCAATTTGTGTGTTCCATCGTCATTAACAGGCTCTGAACCTTACAATTAACTGTCAGTTTTGCGTCGGATTCGAAAATCTAGACTCACAGGAGATCGACCATTAGGTGCCCGGGGCAGCAATAGACCCTTGGAGACAGGTCGGCCGGAGGACGATGTATTGAATCGCAACGCGATTTGTGTGTTCCATCGTCATTAACAGGCTCTGAACGTTACAATTAACTGTCAGTTTTGCGTCGGATTCGAAAATCTAGACTCACAGGAGATCGACCATAAGGTGCCCGAGGCAGCAATAGACCCTTGGAGACAGGTCGGCCGGAGGACGATGTATTGAATCGCGACGCGATTTGTGTGTTCCATCGTCATTAACAGGCTCTGAACGTTACAATTAACTGTCAGTTTTGCGTCGGATTCGAAAATCTAGACTCACAGGAGAACGACCATAAGGTGACCGAGGCAGCAATAGACCATTGGAGACAAGTCGGCTGGAGGACGATGTATTGAATCGCGACGCGATTTGTGTGTTCCATCGTCATTAACAGGCTCTGAACGTTACAATTAACTATCAGTTTTGCGTCGGATTCGAAAATCTAGACTCACAGGAGATCGACCATAAGGTGCCCGAGGCAGCAATAGACCCTTGGAGACAGGTCGGCCGGAGGACGATGTATTGAATCGCTACTCAATTTGTGTGTTCCATTGTCATTAAGAGGCTCTGAACCTTACAATTAACTGTCAGTTTTGCTTCGGATTCCAAAATCTAGACTCACAGAAGAACGACCATAAGGTGCCCGAGGCAGCACTAGACGCTTGGAGACAAGTCGGCTGGAGGACGATGTATTGAATCGCGACGCAATTTGTGTGTTCCATCGTCATTAACAGGCTCTGAACGTTACAATTAACTGTCAGTTTTGCGTCGGATTCGAAAATCTAGACTCACAGGAGATCGACCATAAGGTGCCCGAGGCAGCAATAGATCCTTGGAGACAGGTCGGCCGGAGGACGATGTATTGAATCGCGACGCGATTTGTGTGTTCCATCGTCATTAACAGGCTCTGAACCTTACAATTCAGTGTCAGTTTTGCGTCGGATTCGAAAATCTAGACTCACAGGAGAACGACCATAAGGTGACCGAGGCAGCACTAGACCCTTGGAGACAGGTCGGCCGGAGGACGATGTATTGAATCGCAACGCGATTTGTGTGTTCCATCGTCATTAACAGGCCCTGAACGTTACAATTAACTGTCAGTTTTGCGTCGGATTCCAAAATCAAGACTCACAGAAGAACGACCATAAGGTGCCCGAGGCTGCACTAGACCCTTGGAGACAAGTCGGCTGGAGGACGATGTATTGAATCGCGACGCAATTTGTGTGTTCCATCGTCATTAACAGGCTCTGAGCCTTACAATTCACTGTCAGTTTTGCGTCGGATTCGAAAATCTAGACTCACAGGAGAACGACCATAAGGTGCCCGAGGCAGCAATAGACCCTTGGAGACAGGTCGGCCGGAGGACGATGTATTGAATCGCGACGATATTTGTGTGTTCCATCGTCATGAACAGGCTCTCAACGTTACAATTAACTGTCAGTTTTGCGTCGGATTCGAAAATCTAGACTCACAGGAGATCGACCATAAGGTGCCCGAGGCAGCAATAGACCCTTGGAGACAGGTCGGCCGGAGGACGAAGTATTGAATCGCGACGCGTTTTGTCTGTTCCATCGTCATTAACAGGCTCTGAACCTTACAATTAACTGTCAGTTTTGCGACGGATTCGAAAATCTAGACTCACAGGAGAACGACCATAAGGTGACCGAGGCAGCAATAGACCCTTGGAGACAGGTCGGCCGGAGGACGATGTATTGAATCGCGACGCGATTTGTGTGTTCCATCGTCATTAACAGGCTCTGAACGTTACAATTAACTGTCAGTTTTGCGTCGGATTCAAAAATCTAGACTCACAGGAGATCGACCATAAGGTGCCCGAGGCAGGAATAGACCCTTGGAGACAGGTCGGCCGGAGGACGATGTATTGAATCGCGACGCAATTTGTGTGTTCCATCGT
Organism: Schistocerca nitens; assembly: GCF_023898315.1. Lineage (NCBI taxonomy): Eukaryota > Metazoa > Arthropoda > Insecta > Orthoptera > Acrididae > Schistocerca > Schistocerca nitens. The sequence goes on along the minus strand of NC_064615.1, from coordinate 1,195,240,290 downwards.
CATTAACAGGCTCTGAACCTTACAATTAACTGTCAGTTTTGCGTCGGATTCGAAAATCTAGACTCACAAGAGATCGACCATTAGGTGCCCGCGGCAGCAATAGACCCTTGGAGACAGGTCGGCCGGAGGACGATGTATTGAATCGCAACGCGATTTGTGTTTTCCATCGTCATTAACAGGCTCTGAACGTTACAATTAACTGTCAGTTTTGCGTCGGTATCGAAAATCTAGACTCACAGGAGATCGACCATAAGGTGCCCGAGGCAGCAATAGACCCTTGGAGACAGGTCGGCCGGAGGACGATGTATTGAATCGCGACGCGATTTGTGTGTTCCATCGTCATTAACAGGCTCTGAACCTTACAATTAACTGTCAGTTTTGCGTCGGATTCGAAAATCTAGACTCACAGGTGAACGACCATAAGGTGACCGAGGCAGCAATAGACCCTTGGAGACAAGTCGGCTGGAGGACGATGTATTGAATCGCGACGCAATTTGTGTGTTCCATCGTCATTAACAGGCTCTGAACGTTACAATTAACTGTCAGTTTTGCGTCGGATTCGAAAATCTAGACTCACAGGAGATCGACCATAAGGTGCCCGAGGCAGCAATAGACCCTTGGAGACAGGTCGGCCGGAGGACGATGTATTGAATCGCGACGCGATTTGTGTGTTCCATCGTCATTAACAGGCTCTGAACCTTACAATTAACTGTCAGTTTTGCGTCGGATTCGAAAATCTAGACTCACAGGAGAACGACCATAAGGTGACCGAGGCAGCAATAGACCCTTGGTGACAGGTCGGCCGGAGGACGATGTATTGAATCGCGACGCGATTTGTGTGTTCCATCGTCATTAACAGGCTCTGAACGTTACAATTAACTGTCAGTTTTGCGTCGGATTCGAAAATCTAGACTCACAGGAGATCGACCATAAGGTGCCCGAGGCAGGACTAGACCCTTGGAGACAACTCGGCTGGAGGAGGATGTATTTAATCGCGACACGATTTGTGTGTTCCATCGTCATTAACAGGCGCTGAACGTTACAATTAACTGTCAGTTTGCGTCGGATTCGAAAATCTAGACTTACAGGAGAACGACCATAAGGTGTCCGAGGCAGCACTAGACCCTTGGAGACAGGTCGGCCGGAGGACGATGTATTGAATCGCGACGCGATTTGTGTGTTCCATCGTCATTAACAGGCCCTGAACGTTACAATTAACTGTCAGTTTTGCGTCGGATTCGAAAATCTAGACTCACAGGAGATCGACCATAAGGTGCCCGAGGCAGCAATAGACCCTTGGAGACAGGTCGGCCGGAGGACGATGTATTGAATCGCGACGCGATTTGTGTGTTCCATTGTCATTAAGATGCTCTGGACCTTACAATTAACTGTCAGTTTTGCGTCGGATTCGAAAATCTAGACTCACAGGAGAACGACCATAAGGTGTCCGAGGCAGCACTAGACCCTTGGAGACAAGTCGGCTGGAGGACGATGTATTGAATCGCGACGCAATTTGTGTGTTCCATCGTCATTAACAGGCTCTGAACGTTACAATTAACTGTCAGTTTTGCGTCGGATTCGAAAATCTAGACTCACAGGAGAGCGACCATAAGGTGCCCGAGGCAGCAATAGACCCTTGGAGACAGGTCGGCCGTATTACGATGTATTGAATCGCGACGCGATTTGTGTGTTCCATCGTCATTAACAGGCTCCGAACCTTACAATTAACTGTCAGTTTTGCGTCGGATTCGAAAATCTAGACCCACAGGAGATCGACCATAAGGTGACCGAGGCAGCAATAGACCCTTGGAGACAGGTCGGCCGGAGGACGATGTATTGAATCGCGACGCGACTTGTGTGTTCCATCGTCATTAACAGGCTCTGAACGTTACAATTAACTGTCAGTTTTGCGTCGGATTCGAAAATCTAGACTCACAGGAGATCGACCTTAAGGTGCCCGAGGCAGCAATAGACCCTTGGAGACAGGTCGCCCGGAGGACGATGTATTGAATCGCGACGCAATTTGTGTGTTCCATCGTCATTAACAGGCTCTGAACGTTACAATTAACTGTCAGTTTTGCGTCGTATTCGAAAATCTAGACTCACAGGAGATCGACCATAAGGTGCCCGAGGCAGCAATAGACCCTTGGAGACAGGTCGGCCGGAGGACGATGTATTGAATCGCGACGCAATTTGTGTCTTCCATCGTCATTAACAGGCTCTGAACCTTACAATTAACTGTCAGTTTTGCGTCGGATTCGAAAATCTAGACTCACAGGAGAACGACCATAAGGTGCCCGAGGCAGCAATAGACCCTTGGAGACAAGTCGGCTGGAGGATGATGTATTGAATCGCGACGTGATTTGTGTGTTCCATCGTCATTAACAGGCTCTGAACCTTCGAATTAACTGTCAGTTTTGCGTCGGATTCGAAAATCTAGACTCACAGGAGATCGACCATAAGGTGCCCGAGGCAGCAATAGACCCTTGGAGACAGGTCGGCCAGAGGACGATGTATTGAATCGCGACGCAATTTGTGAGTTACATCGTCATTAACAGGCTCTGAACCTTACAATTAACTGTCAGTTTTGCGTCGGATTCGAAAATCTAGACTCACAGGAGATCGACCATAAGGTGCCCGAGGCAGCAACTGACCGTTGGAGACAGGTCGGCCGGAGGACGATGTATTGATTCGCGACGGGATTTGTGTGTTCCATCGTCATTAACAGGCTCTGAACGTTACAATTAACTGTCATTTTTGCGTCGGATTCGAAAATCTAGACTCACAGGAGATCGACCATAAGGTGCCCGAGGCAGCAATAGACCCTTGGAGACAGGTCGGCCGGAGGACGATGTATTGAATCGCGACGCAATTTGTGTGTTCCATTGTCATTAACACGCTCTGAACGTTACAATTAATTGTCAGTTTTGCGTCGGATTCGAAAATCTAGACTCACAGAAGAACGACCATAAGGTGCCCGAGGCAGGACTAGAACCTTGGAGACAAGTCGGCTGGAGGACGATGTATTGAATCGCGACGCGATTTGTTCGTTCCATCGTCATTAACAGGCGCTGAACGTTACAATTAACTGTCAGTTTTGCGTCGGATTCGAAAATCTAGACTCACAGGAGAACAACCATTAGGTGTCCGAGGCAGCACTAGACTCTTGGAGACAGGTCGGCCGGAGGACGATGTATTGAATCGCGACGCGATTTGTGTGTTCCATCGTCATTAACAGGCTCTGAACGTTACAATTAACTGTCAGTTTTGCGTCGGATTCGAAAATCTAGACTCACAGGAGAACGACCATAAGGTGACCGAGGCGGCAATAGACCCTTGGTGACAGGTCGGCCGGAGGACGATGTATTGAATCGCGACGCGATTTGTGTGTTCCATCGTCATTAACAGGCTCTGAACGTTATAATTAACTGTCAGTTTTGCGTCGGATTCGAAAATCTAGACTCACAGGAGATCGACCATAAGGTGCCCGAGGCAGCAATAGACCCTTGGAGACAGGTCGGCCGGAGGACGATGTATTGAATCGCGACTCAATTTGTGTGTTCCATTGTCATTAAGAGGCTCTGAACCTTACAATTAACTGTCAGTTTTGCTTCGGATTCCAAAATCTAGACTCACAGAAGAACGACGATAAGGTGCCCGAGGCAGCACTAGACCCTTGGAGACAAGTCGGCTGGAGGACGATGTATTGAATCGCGACGCAATTTGTGTGTTCCATCGTCATTAACAGGCTCTGAACCTTACAATTCACTGTCAGTTTTGCGTCGGATTCGAAAATCTAGACTCACAGGAGATCGACCATAAGGTGCCCGAGGCAGCAATAGACCCTTGGAGACAGGTCGGCCGGAGGACGATGTATTGAATCGCGACGCGATTTGTGTGTTCCATCGTCATTAACAGGCTCTGAACCTTACAATTAACTGTCAGTTTTGCGTCGGATTCGAAAATCTAGACTCACAGGAGAACGACCATAAGGTGACCGAGGCGGCAATAGACCCTTGGTGACAGGTCGGCTGGAGGACGATGTACTGAATCGCGACGCGATTTGTGTGTTCCATCGTCATTAACAGGCTCTGAACGTTACAATTAACTGTCAGTTTTGCGTCGGATTCGAAAATCTAGACTCACAGGAGATCGACCATAAGGTGCCCGAGGCAGGACTAGACCCTTGGAGACAGGTCGGCCGGAGGACGATGTACTGAATCGCGACGCAATTTGTGTGTTCCATCGTCATTAACAGGCTCTGAACGTTACAATTAACTGTCAGTTTTGCGTCGGATTCGAAAATCTAGACTCACAGGAGAGCGACCATAAGGTGCCCGAGGCAGCAATAGACCCTTGGAGACAGGTCGGCCGTATTACGATGTATTGAATCGCGACGCGATTTGTGTGTTCCATCGTCATTAACAGGCTCCGAACCTTACAATTAACTGTCAGTTTTGCGTCGGATTCGAAAATCTAGACTCACAGGAGATCGACCATAAGGTGACCGAGGCAGCAATAGACCCTTGGAGACAGGTCGGCCGGAGGACGATGTATTGAATCGCGACGCGATTTGTGTGTTCCATCGTCATTAACAGGCTCTGAACGTTACAATTAACTGTCAGTTTTGCGTCGGATTCGAAAATCTAGACTCACAGGAGATCGACCATAAGGTGCCCGAGGCAGCAATAGACCCTTGGAGACAGGTCGGCCGGAGGACGATGTATTGAATCGCGACGCAATTTGTGTGTTCCATCGTCATTAACAGGCTCTGAACGTTACAATTAACTGTCAGTTTTGCGTCGGATTCGAAAATCTAGACTCACAGGAGATCGACCATAAGGTGCCCGAGGCAGCAATAGACCCTTGGAGACAGGTCGGCCGGAGGACGATGTATTGAATCGCGACGCGATTTGTGTGTTCCATCGTCATTAACAGGCTCTGAACCTTACAATTAACTGTCAGTTTTGCGTCGGATTCGAAAATCTAGACTCACAGGAGAACGACCATAAGGTGCCCGAGGCAGCAATAGACCCTTGGAGACAAGTCGGCTGGAGGATGATGTATTGAATCGCGACGTGATTTGTGTGTTCCATCGTCATTAACAGGCTCTGAACGTTACAATTAACTGTCAGTTTTGCGTCGGATTCGAAAATCTAGACTCACAGGAGATCGACCATAAGGTGCCCGAGGCAGCAATAGACCCTTAGAGGCAGGTCGGCCGGAGGACGATGTATTGAATCGCGACGCCATTTGTGTGTTCCATTGTCATTAACAGGCTCTGAACCTTACAATTAACTGTCAGTTTTGCGTCGGATTCGAAAATCTAGACTCACAGGAGAACGACCATAAGGTGCCCGAGGCAGCAAAAGTCCCTTGGAGACAGGTCGGCCGGAGGACGATGTATTGAATCGCGACGCAATTTGTGTGATCCATCGTCATTAACAGGCTCTGAACGTTACAATTAACTGTCAGTTTTGCGTCAGATTCGAAAATCTAGACTCACAGGAGATCGACCATAAGGTGCCCGAGGCAGCAATAGACCCTTGGAGACAGGGCGGCCGGAGGACGATGTATTGATTCGCGACGCAATTTGTGTGTTCCATCGTCATTAACAGGCTCTGAACCTTACAATTAACTGTCAGTTTTGCGTCGGATTCGAAAATCTAGACTCACAGGAGATCGACCATAAGGTGCCCGAGGCAGCAATAGACCCTTGGAGACAGGTCGGCCGGAGGACGATATATTGAATCGCAACGCGATTTGTGTGTTCCATCGTCATTAACAGGCTCTGAACGTTACAATTAACTGTCAGTTTTGCGTCGGATTCGAAAATCTAGACTCACAGGAGATCGACCATAAGGTGCCCGAGGCAGCAATAGACCCTTGGAGGCAGTTCAGCCGGAGGACGATGTATTGAATCGCTACGGGATTTGTGTGTTCCATCGTCATTAACAGGCTCTGAACCTTACAATTAACTGTCAGTTTTGCGTCGGATTCGAAAATCTAGACTCACAGGAGAACGACCATAAGGTGCCCGAGGCAGCACTAGACCCTTGGAGACAAGTCGGCTGGAGGACGATGTATTGAATCGCGACGCGATTTGTGTGTTCCATCGTCATTAACAGGCTCTGAACGTTACAATTAACTGTCAGTTTTGCGTCGGATTCGAAAATCTAGACTCACAGGAGATCGCCCATAAGGTGCCCGAGACAGCAATAGACCCTTGGAGACCGGTCGGCCGGAGGACGATGTATTGAATCGCGACGCAATTTGTGTGTTCCATCGTCATTAACAGGCTCTGAACCTTACAATTAACTTTCAGTTTTGCGTCGGATTCGAAAATCTAGACTCACAGAAGAACGACCATAAGGTGCCCTAGGCAGCACTAGACCCTTGGAGACAAGTCGGCTGGAGGACGATGTATTGAATCGCGACGCGATTTGTGTGTTCCATCGTCATTAACAGGCTCTGAACGTTACAATTAACTGTCAGTTTTGCGTCGGATTCGAAAATCTAGACTCACAGGAGATCGTCCATAAGGTGCCCGAGGCAGCAAAAGACCCTTGGAGACAGGTCGGCCGGAGGACGATGTATTGAATCGCGACGCAATTTGTGTGTTCCATCGTCATTAACAGGCTCTGAACGTTACAATTAACTGTCAGTTTTGCGTCAGATTCGAAAATCTAGACTCACAGGAGATCGACCATAAGGTGCCCGAGGCAGCAATAGACCCTTAGAGGCAGGTCGCCCGGAGGACGATGTTTTGAATCGCGACGCGATTTGTGTGTTCCATTGTCATTAACAGGCTCTGAACCTTACAATTAACTGTCAGTTTTGCGTCGGATTCGAAAATCTAGACTCACAGGAGAACGACCATAAGGTGCCCGAGGCAGCAAAAGTCCCTTGGAGACAGGTCGGCCGGAGGACGATGTATTGAATCGCGACGCAATTTGTGTGTTCCATCGTCATTAACAGGCTCTGAACGTTACAATTAACTGTCAGTTTTGCGTCAGATTCGAAAATCTAGACTCACAGGAGATCGACCATAAGGTGCCCGAGGCAGCAATAGACCCTTGGAGACAGGTCGGCCGGAGGACGATGTATTGAATCGCCACGCGATTTGTGTGTTCCATTGTCATTAAGAGGCTCTGAACCTTACAATTAACTGTCAGTTTTGCGTCGGATTCGATTATCTAGACTCACAGGAGAACGACCATACGGTGTCCGAGGCAGCACTAGACCCTTGGAGACAAGTCGGCTGGAGGACGATGTATTGAATCGCGACGCAATTTGTGTGTTCCATCGTCATTAACAGGCTCAGAACGTTACAATTAACTGTCAGTTTTGCGTCGGATTCGAAAATCTAGACTCACAGGAGATCGACCATAAGGTGCCCGAGGCAGCAATAGACCCTTGGAGACAGGTCGGCCGGAGGACGACGTATTGAATCGCGACGCGATTTGTGTGTTCCATTGTCATTAAGAGGCTCTGAACCTTACAATTAACTGTCAGTTTTGCGTCGGATTCGAAAATCTAGACTCACAGAAGAACGACCGTAAGGTGTCCGAGGCTGCTCTAGACCCTTGGAGACAAGTCGGCTGGAGGACGATGTATTGAATCGCGACGCAATTTGTGTGTTCCATCGTCATTAACAGGCTCTGAACCTTACAATTCACTGTCAGTTTTGCGTCGGATTCAAAAGTCTAGACTCACAGGAGAACGACCATAAGGTGCCCGAGGCAGCAATAGACCATTGGAGACCGGTCGGCCGGAGGACGATGTATTGAATCGCGACGCAATTTGTGTGTTCCATCGTCATTAACAGGCTCTGAACCTTACAATTAACTGTCAGTTTTGCGTCGGATTCGAAAATCTAGACTCACAGGAGATCGACCATTAGGTGCCCGGGGCAGCAATAGACCCTTGGAGACAGGTCGGCCGGAGGACGATGTATTGAATCGCAACGCGATTTGTGTGTTCCATCGTCATTAACAGGCTCTGAACGTTACAATTAACTGTCAGTTTTGCGTCGGATTCGAAAATCTAGACTCACAGGAGATCGACCATAAGGTGCCCGAGGCAGCAATAGACCCTTGGAGACAGGTCGGCCGGAGGACGATGTATTGAATCGCGACGCAATTTGTGTGTTACATCGTCATTAACAGGCTCTGAACCTTACAATTAACTGTCAGTTTTGCGTCGGATTCGAAAATCTAGACTCACAGGAGAACGACCATAAGGTGACCGAGGCAGCAATAGACCATTGGAGACAAGTCGGCTGGAGGACGATGTATTGAATCGCGACGCGATTTGTGTGTTCCATCGTCATTAACAGGCTCTGAACGTTACAATTAACTGTCAGTTTTGCGTCGGATTCGAAAATCTAGACTCACAGGAGATCGACCGTAAGGTGCCCGAGGCAGCAATAGACCCTTGGAGACAAGTCGGCTGGAGGACGATGTATTGAATCGCGACGCAATTTGTGTGTTCCATCGTCATTAACAGGCTCTGAACGTTACAATTAACTGTCAGTTTTGCGTCGGATTCGAAAATCTAGACTCACAGGAGATCGACCATAAGGTGCCCGAGGCAGCAATAGACCCTTGGAGACAGGTCGGCCGGAGGACGATGTATTGAATCGCGACGCGATTTGTCTGTTCCATCGTCATTAACAGGCTCTGAACCTTACAATTAACTGTCAGTTTTGCGACGGATTCGAAAATCTAGACTCACAGGAGAACGACCATAAGGTGACCGAGGCAGCAATAGACCCTTGGAGACAGGTCGGCCGGAGGACGATGTATTGAATCGCGACGCGATTTGTGTGTTCCATCGTCATTAACAGGCTCTGAACGTTACAATTAACTGTCAGTTTTGCGTCGGATTCAAAAATCTAGACTCACAGGAGATCGACCATAAGGTGCCCGAGGCAGGAATAGACCCTTGGAGACAGGTCGGCCGGAGGACGATGTATTGAATCGCGACGCAATTTGTGTGTTGCATCGTCATTAACAGGCTCTGAACCTTACAATTAACTGTCAGTTTTGCGTCGGATTCGAAAATCTAGACTCACAGGAGATCGACCATTAGGTGCCCGGGGCAGCAATAGACCCTTGGAGACAGGTCGGCCGGAGGACGATGTATTGAATCGCAACGCGATTTGTGTGTTCCATCGTCATTAACAGGCTCTGAACGTTACAATTAACTGTCAGTTTTGCGTCGGATTCGAAAATCTAGACTCACAGGAGATCGACCATAAGGTGCCCGAGGCAGCAATAGACCCTTGGAGACAGGTCGGCCGGAGGACGATGTATTGAATCGCGACGCGATTTGTGTGTTCCATCGTCATTAACAGGCCCTGAACGTTACAATTAACTGTCAGTTTTGCGTCGGATTCGAAAATCTAGACTCACAGGAGAACGACCATAAGGTGACCGAGGCAGCAATAGACCATTGGAGACAAGTTGGCTGGAGGACGATGTATTGAATCGCGACGCGATTTGTGTGTTCCATCGTCATTAACAGGCTCTGAACGTTACAATTAACTGTCAGTTTTGCGTCGGATTCGAAAATCTAGACTCACAGGAGATCGACCATAAGGTGCCCGAGGCAGCAATAGACCCTTGGAGACAGGTCGGCCGGAGGACGATGTATTGAATCGCGACTCAATTTGTGTGTTCCATTGTCATTAAGAGGCTCTGAACCTTACAATTAACTGTCAGTTTTGCTTCGGATTCCAAAATCTAGACTCACAGAAGAACGACCATAAGGTGCGCGAGGCAGCACTAGACCCTTGGAGACAAGTCGGCTGGAGGACGATGTATTGAATCGCGACGCAATTTGTGTGTTCCATCGTCATTAACAGGCTCTGAACGTTACAATTAACTGTCAGTTTTGCGTCGGATTCGAAAATCTAGACTCACAGGAGATCGACCATAAGGTGCCCGAGGCAGCAATAGACCCTTGGAGACAGGTCGGCCGGAGGACGATGTATTGAATCGCGACTCAATTTGTGTGTTCCATTGTCATTAAGAGGCACTGAACCTTACAATTAACTGTCAGTTTTGCTTCGGATTCCAAAATCTAGACTCACAGAAGAACGACCATAAGGTGCCCGAGGCAGCACTAGACCCTTGGAGACAAGTCGGCTGGAGGACGATGTATTGAATCGCGACGCAATTTGTGTGTTCCATCGTCATTAACAGGATCTGAACGTTACAATTAACTGTCAGTTTTGCGTCGGATTCGAAAATCTAGACTCACAGGAGATCGACCATAAGGTGCCCGAGGCAGCAATAGACCCTTGGAGACAGGTCGGCCGGAGGACGATGTATTGAATCGCGACGCGATTTGTGTGTTCCATCGTCATTAACAGGCTCTGAACCCTACAATTAAGTGTCAGTTTTGCGTCGGATTCGAAAATCTAGACTCACAGGAGAACGACCATAAGGTGACCGAGGCAGCAATAGACCCTTGGAGACAGGTCGGCCGGAGGACGATGTATTGAATCGCGACGCGATTTGTGTGTTCCATCGTCATTAACAGGCTCTGAACGTTACAATTAACTGTCAGTTTTGCGTCGGATTCAAAAATCTAGACTCACAGGAGATCGACCATAAGGTGCCCGAGGCAGGAATAGACCCTTGGAGACAGGTCGGCCGGAGGACGATGTATTGAATCGCGACGCAATTTGTGTGTTCCATCGTCATTAACAGGCTCTGAACGTTACAATTAACTGTCAGTTTTGCGTCGGATTCGAAAATCTAGACTCACAGGAGATCGACCATTAGGTGCCCGGGGCAGCAATAGACCCTTGGAGACAGGTCGGCCGGAGGACGATGTATTGATTCGCACCGCGATTTGTGTGTTCCATCGTCATTAACAGGCTCTGAACGTTACAATTAACTGTCAGTTTTGCGTCGGATTCGAAAATCTAGACTCACAGGAGATCGACCATAAGGTGCCCGAGGCAGCAATAGACCCTTGGAGACAGGTCGGCCGGAGGACGATGTATTGAATCGCGACTCAATTTGTGTGTTCCATTGTCATTAAGAGGCTCTGAACCTTACAATTAACTGTCAGTTTTGCTTCGGATTCCAAAATCTAGACTCACAGAAGAACGACCATAAGGTGCGCGAGGCAGCACTAGACCCTTGGAGACAAGTCGGCTGGAGGACGATGTATTGAATCGCGACGCAATTTGTGTGTTCCATCGTCATTAACAGGCTCTGAACGTTACAATTAACTGTCAGTTTTGCGTCGGATTCGAAAATCTAGACTCACAGGAGATCGACCATAAGGTGCCCGAGGCAGCAATAGACCCTTGGAGACAGGTCGGCCGGAGGACGATGTATTGAATCGCGAATCAATTTGTGTGTTCCATTGTCATTAAGAGGCACTGAACCTTACAATTAACTGTCAGTTTTGCTTCGGATTCCAAAATCTAGACTCACAGAAGAACGACCATAAGGTGCCCGAGGCAGCACTAGACCCTTGGAGACAAGTCGGCTGGAGGACGATGTATTGAATCGCGACGCAATTTGTGTGTTCCATCGTCATTAACAGGATCTGAACGTTACAATTAACTGTCAGTTTTGCGTCGGATTCGAAAATCTAGACTCACAGGAGATCGACCATAAGGTGCCCGAGGCAGCAATAGACCCTTGGAGACAGGTCGGCCGGAGGACGATGTATTGAATCGCGACGCGATTTGTGTGTTCCATCGTCATTAACAGGCTCTGAACCCTACAATTAAGTGTCAGTTTTGCGTCGGATTCGAAAATCTAGACTCACAGGAGAACGACCATAAGGTGACCGAGGCAGCAATAGACCCTTGGAGACAGGTCGGCCGGAGGACGATGTATTGAATCGCGACGCGATTTGTGTGTTCCATCGTCATTAACAGGCTCTGAACGTTACAATTAACTGTCAGTTTTGCGTCAGATTCGAAAATCTAGACTCACAGGAGATCGACCATAAGGTGCCCGAGGCAGCAATAGACCCTTGGAGACAGGGCGGCCGGAGGACGATGTATTGATTCGCGACGCAATTTGTGTGTTCCATCGTCATTAACAGGCTCTGAACCTTACAATTAACTGTCAGTTTTGCGTCGGATTCGAAAATCTAGACTCACAGGAGATCGACCATAAGGTGCCCGAGGCAGCAATAGACCCTTGGAGACAGGTCGGCCGGAGGACGATATATTGAATCGCAACGCGATTTGTGTGTTCCATCGTCATTAACAGGCTCTGAACGTTACAATTAACTGTCAGTTTTGCGTCGGATTCGAAAATCTAGACTCACAGGAGATCGACCATAAGGTGCCCGAGGCAGCAATAGACCCTTGGAGGCAGTTCAGCCGGAGGACGATGTATTGAATCGCTACGGGATTTGTGTGTTCCATCGTCATTAACAGGCTCTGAACCTTACAATTAACTGTCAGTTTTGCGTCGGATTCGAAAATCTAGACTCACAGGAGAACGACCATAAGGTGCCCGAGGCAGCACTAGACCCTTGGAGACAAGTCGGCTGGAGGACGATGTATTGAATCGCGACGCGATTTGTGTGTTCCATCGTCATTAACAGGCTCTGAACGTTACAATTAACTGTCAGTTTTGCGTCGGATTCGAAAATCTAGACTCACAGGAGATCGCCCATAAGGTGCCCGAGACAGCAATAGACCCTTGGAGACCGGTCGGCCGGAGGACGATGTATTGAATCGCGACGCAATTTGTGTGTTCCATCGTCATTAACAGGCTCTGAACCTTACAATTAACTTTCAGTTTTGCGTCGGATTCGAAAATCTAGACTCACAGAAGAACGACCATAAGGTGCCCTAGGCAGCACTAGACCCTTGGAGACAAGTCGGCTGGAGGACGATGTATTGAATCGCGACGCGATTTGTGTGTTCCATCGTCATTAACAGGCTCTGAACGTTACAATTAACTGTCAGTTTTGCGTCGGATTCGAAAATCTAGACTCACAGGAGATCGTCCATAAGGTGCCCGAGGCAGCAAAAGACCCTTGGAGACAGGTCGGCCGGAGGACGATGTATTGAATCGCGACGCAATTTGTGTGTTCCATCGTCATTAACAGGCTCTGAACGTTACAATTAACTGTCAGTTTTGCGTCAGATTCGAAAATCTAGACTCACAGGAGATCGACCATAAGGTGCCCGAGGCAGCAATAGACCCTTAGAGGCAGGTCGCCCGGAGGACGATGTTTTGAATCGCGACGCGATTTGTGTGTTCCATTGTCATTAACAGGCTCTGAACCTTACAATTAACTGTCAGTTTTGCGTCGGATTCGAAAATCTAGACTCACAGGAGAACGACCATAAGGTGCCCGAGGCAGCAAAAGTCCCTTGGAGACAGGTCGGCCGGAGGACGATGTATTGAATCGCGACGCAATTTGTGTGTTCCATCGTCATTAACAGGCTCTGAACGTTACAATTAACTGTCAGTTTTGCGTCAGATTCGAAAATCTAGACTCACAGGAGATCGACCATAAGGTGCCCGAGGCAGCAATAGACCCTTGGAGACAGGTCGGCCGGAGGACGATGTATTGAATCGCCACGCGATTTGTGTGTTCCATTGTCATTAAGAGGCTCTGAACCTTACAATTAACTGTCAGTTTTGCGTCGGATTCGATTATCTAGACTCACAGGAGAACGACCATACGGTGTCCGAGGCAGCACTAGACCCTTGGAGACAAGTCGGCTGGAGGACGATGTATTGAATCGCGACGCAATTTGTGTGTTCCATCGTCATTAACAGGCTCAGAACGTTACAATTAACTGTCAGTTTTGCGTCGGATTCGAAAATCTAGACTCACAGGAGATCGACCATAAGGTGCCCGAGGCAGCAATAGACCCTTGGAGACAGGTCGGCCGGAGGACGACGTATTGAATCGCGACGCGATTTGTGTGTTCCATTGTCATTAAGAGGCTCTGAACCTTACAATTAACTGTCAGTTTTGCGTCGGATTCGAAAATCTAGACTCACAGAAGAACGACCGTAAGGTGTCCGAGGCTGCTCTAGACCCTTGGAGACAAGTCGGCTGGAGGACGATGTATTGAATCGCGACGCAATTTGTGTGTTCCATCGTCATTAACAGGCTCTGAACCTTACAATTCACTGTCAGTTTTGCGTCGGATTCAAAAGTCTAGACTCACAGGAGAACGACCATAAGGTGCCCGAGGCAGCAATAGACCATTGGAGACCGGTCGGCCGGAGGACGATGTATTGAATCGCGACGCAATTTGTGTGTTCCATCGTCATTAACAGGCTCTGAACCTTACAATTAACTGTCAGTTTTGCGTCGGATTCGAAAATCTAGACTCACAGGAGATCGACCATTAGGTGCCCGGGGCAGCAATAGACCCTTGGAGACAGGTCGGCCGGAGGACGATGTATTGAATCGCAACGCGATTTGTGTGTTCCATCGTCATTAACAGGCTCTGAACGTTACAATTAACTGTCAGTTTTGCGTCGGATTCGAAAATCTAGACTCACAGGAGATCGACCATAAGGTGCCCGAGGCAGCAATAGACCCTTGGAGACAGGTCGGCCGGAGGACGATGTATTGAATCGCGACGCAATTTGTGTGTTACATCGTCATTAACAGGCTCTGAACCTTACAATTAACTGTCAGTTTTGCGTCGGATTCGAAAATCTAGACTCACAGGAGAACGACCATAAGGTGACCGAGGCAGCAATAGACCATTGGAGACAAGTCGGCTGGAGGACGATGTATTGAATCGCGACGCGATTTGTGTGTTCCATCGTCATTAACAGGCTCTGAACGTTACAATTAACTGTCAGTTTTGCGTCGGATTCGAAAATCTAGACTCACAGGAGATCGACCGTAAGGTGCCCGAGGCAGCAATAGACCCTTGGAGACAAGTCGGCTGGAGGACGATGTATTGAATCGCGACGCAATTTGTGTGTTCCATCGTCATTAACAGGCTCTGAACGTTACAATTAACTGTCAGTTTTGCGTCGGATTCGAAAATCTAGACTCACAGGAGATCGACCATAAGGTGCCCGAGGCAGCAATAGACCCTTGGAGACAGGTCGGCCGGAGGACGATGTATTGAATCGCGACGCGATTTGTCTGTTCCATCGTCATTAACAGGCTCTGAACCTTACAATTAACTGTCAGTTTTGCGACGGATTCGAAAATCTAGACTCACAGGAGAACGACCATAAGGTGACCGAGGCAGCAATAGACCCTTGGAGACAGGTCGGCCGGAGGACGATGTATTGAATCGCGACGCGATTTGTGTGTTCCATCGTCATTAACAGGCTCTGAACGTTACAATTAACTGTCAGTTTTGCGTCGGATTCAAAAATCTAGACTCACAGGAGATCGACCATAAGGTGCCCGAGGCAGGAATAGACCCTTGGAGACAGGTCGGCCGGAGGACGATGTATTGAATCGCGACGCAATTTGTGTGTTGCATCGTCATTAACAGGCTCTGAACCTTACAATTAACTGTCAGTTTTGCGTCGGATTCGAAAATCTAGACTCACAGGAGATCGACCATTAGGTGCCCGGGGCAGCAATAGACCCTTGGAGACAGGTCGGCCGGAGGACGATGTATTGAATCGCAACGCGATTTGTGTGTTCCATCGTCATTAACAGGCTCTGAACGTTACAATTAACTGTCAGTTTTGCGTCGGATTCGAAAATCTAGACTCACAGGAGATCGACCATAAGGTGCCCGAGGCAGCAATAGACCCTTGGAGACAGGTCGGCCGGAGGACGATGTATTGAATCGCGACGCGATTTGTGTGTTCCATCGTCATTAACAGGCCCTGAACGTTACAATTAACTGTCAGTTTTGCGTCGGATTCGAAAATCTAGACTCACAGGAGAACGACCATAAGGTGACCGAGGCAGCAATAGACCATTGGAGACAAGTTGGCTGGAGGACGATGTATTGAATCGCGACGCGATTTGTGTGTTCCATCGTCATTAACAGGCTCTGAACGTTACAATTAACTGTCAGTTTTGCGTCGGATTCGAAAATCTAGACTCACAGGAGATCGACCATAAGGTGCCCGAGGCAGCAATAGACCCTTGGAGACAGGTCGGCCGGAGGACGATGTATTGAATCGCGACTCAATTTGTGTGTTCCATTGTCATTAAGAGGCTCTGAACCTTACAATTAACTGTCAGTTTTGCTTCGGATTCCAAAATCTAGACTCACAGAAGAACGACCATAAGGTGCGCGAGGCAGCACTAGACCCTTGGAGACAAGTCGGCTGGAGGACGATGTATTGAATCGCGACGCAATTTGTGTGTTCCATCGTCATTAACAGGCTCTGAACGTTACAATTAACTGTCAGTTTTGCGTCGGATTCGAAAATCTAGACTCACAGGAGATCGACCATAAGGTGCCCGAGGCAGCAATAGACCCTTGGAGACAGGTCGGCCGGAGGACGATGTATTGAATCGCGACTCAATTTGTGTGTTCCATTGTCATTAAGAGGCACTGAACCTTACAATTAACTGTCAGTTTTGCTTCGGATTCCAAAATCTAGACTCACAGAAGAACGACCATAAGGTGCCCGAGGCAGCACTAGACCCTTGGAGACAAGTCGGCTGGAGGACGATGTATTGAATCGCGACGCAATTTGTGTGTTCCATCGTCATTAACAGGATCTGAACGTTACAATTAACTGTCAGTTTTGCGTCGGATTCGAAAATCTAGACTCACAGGAGATCGACCATAAGGTGCCCGAGGCAGCAATAGACCCTTGGAGACAGGTCGGCCGGAGGACGATGTATTGAATCGCGACGCGATTTGTGTGTTCCATCGTCATTAACAGGCTCTGAACCCTACAATTAAGTGTCAGTTTTGCGTCGGATTCGAAAATCTAGACTCACAGGAGAACGACCATAAGGTGACCGAGGCAGCAATAGACCCTTGGAGACAGGTCGGCCGGAGGACGATGTATTGAATCGCGACGCGATTTGTGTGTTCCATCGTCATTAACAGGCTCTGAACGTTACAATTAACTGTCAGTTTTGCGTCGGATTCAAAAATCTAGACTCACAGGAGATCGACCATAAGGTGCCCGAGGCAGGAATAGACCCTTGGAGACAGGTCGGCCGGAGGACGATGTATTGAATCGCGACGCAATTTGTGTGTTCCATCGTCATTAACAGGCTCTGAACGTTACAATTAACTGTCAGTTTTGCGTCGGATTCGAAAATCTAGACTCACAGGAGATCGACCATTAGGTGCCCGGGGCAGCAATAGACCCTTGGAGACAGGTCGGCCGGAGGACGATGTATTGATTCGCACCGCGATTTGTGTGTTCCATCGTCATTAACAGGCTCTGAACGTTACAATTAACTGTCAGTTTTGCGTCGGATTCGAAAATCTAGACTCACAGGAGATCGACCATAAGGTGCCCGAGGCAGCAATAGACCCTTGGAGACAGGTCGGCCGGAGGACGATGTATTGAATCGCGACTCAATTTGTGTGTTCCATTGTCATTAAGAGGCTCTGAACCTTACAATTAACTGTCAGTTTTGCTTCGGATTCCAAAATCTAGACTCACAGAAGAACGACCATAAGGTGCGCGAGGCAGCACTAGACCCTTGGAGACAAGTCGGCTGGAGGACGATGTATTGAATCGCTACGCAATTTGTGTGTTCCATCGTCATTAACAGGCTCTGAACGTTACAATTAACTGTCAGTTTTGCGTCGGATTCGAAAATCTAGACTCACAGGAGATCGACCATAAGGTGCCCGAGGCAGCAATAGACCCTTGGAGACAGGTCGGCCGGAGGACGATGTATTGAATCGCGACTCAATTTGTGTGTTCCATTGTCATTAAGAGGCACTGAACCTTACAATTAACTGTCAGTTTTGCTTCGGATTCCAAAATCTAGACTCACAGAAGAACGACCATAAGGTGCCCGAGGCAGCACTAGACCCTTGGAGACAAGTCGGCTGGAGGACGATGTATTGAATCGCGACGCAATTTGTGTGTTCCATCGTCATTAACAGGATCTGAACGTTACAATTAACTGTCAGTTTTGCGTCGGATTCGAAAATCTAGACTCACAGGAGATCGACCATAAGGTGCCCGAGGCAGCAATAGACCCTTGGAGACAGGTTGGCCGGAGGACGATGTATTGAATCGCGACGCGATTTGTGTGTTCCATCGTCATTAACAGGCTCTGAACCCTACAATTAAGTGTCAGTTTTGCGTCGGATTCGAAAATCTAGACTCACAGGAGAACGACCATAAGGTGACCGAGGCAGCAATAGACCCTTGGAGACAGGTCGGCCGGAGGACGATGTATTGAATCGCGACGCGATTTGTGTGTTCCATCGTCATTAACAGGCTCTGAACGTTACAATTAACTGTCAGTTTTGCGTCGGATTCAAAAATCTAGACTCACAGGAGATCGACCATAAGGTGCCCGAGGCAGGAATAGACCCTTGGAGACAGGTCGGCCGGAGGACGATGTATTGAATCGCGACGCAATTTGTGTGTTCCATCGTCATTAACAGGCTCTGAACGTTACAATTAACTGTCAGTTTTGCGTCGGATTCGAAAATCTAGACTCACAGGAGATCGACCATTAGGTGCCCGGGGCAGCAATAGACCCTTGGAGACAGGTCGGCCGGAGGACGATGTATTGATTCGCACCGCGATTTGTGTGTTCCATCGTCATTAACAGGCTCTGAACGTTACAATTAACTGTCAGTTTTGCGTCGGATTCGAAAATCTAGACTCACAGGAGATCGACCATAAGGTGCCCGAGGCAGCAATAGACCCTTGGAGACAGGTCGGCCGGAGGACGATGTATTGAATCGCGACGCGATTTGTGTGTTCCATCGTCATTAACAGGCTCTGAACCTTACAATTAACTGTCAGTTTTGCGTCGGATTCGAAAATCTACACTCACAGGAGAACGACCATAAGGTGACCGAGGCAGCAATAGACCATTGGAGACAAGTCGGCTGGAGGACGATGTATTGAATCGCGACGCGATTTGTGTGTTCCATCGTCATTAACAGGCTCTGAACGTTACAATTAACTGTCAGTTTTGCGTCGGATTCGAAAATCTAGACTCACAGGAGATCGACCATAAGGTGCCGGAGGCAGCAATAGACCCTTGGAGACAGGTCGGCCGGAGGACGATGTATTGAATCGCGACTCAATTTGTGTGTTCCATTGTCATTAAGAGGCTCTGAACCTTACAATTAAATGTCAGTTTTGCTTCGGATTCCAAAATCTAGACTCACAGAAGAACGACCATAAGGTGCCCGAGGCAGCACTGGACCCTTGGAGACAAGTCGGCTGGAGGACGATGTATTGAATCGCGACGCAATTTGTGTGTTCCATCGTCATTAACAGGCTCTGAACGTTACAATTAACTGTCAGTTTTGCGTCGGATTCGAAAATCTAGACTCACAGGAGATCGACCATAAGGTGCCCGAGGCAGCAATAGACCCTTGGAGACAGGTCGGCCGGAGGACGATCTATTGAATCGCGACGCGATTTGTGTGTTCCATCGTCATTAACAGGCTCTGAACCTTACAATTAAGTGTCAGTTTTGCGTCGGATTCGAAAATCTAGACTCACAGGAGAACGACAATAAGGTGACCGAGGCAGCAATAGACCCTTGGTGACAGGTCGGCCGGAGGACGATGTATTGAATCCCGACGCGATTTGTGTGTTCCATCGTCATTAACAGGCTCTGAACGTTACAATTAACTGTCAGTTTTGCGTCGGATTCGAAAATCTAGACTCACAGGAGATCGACCATAAGGTGCCCGAGGCAGGACTAGAACCTTGGAGACAACTCGGCTGGAGGAGGATGTATTTAATCGCGACGCGATTTGTGTGTTCCATCGTCATTAACAGGCGCTGAACGTTACAATTACTTGTCAGTTTTGCGTCGGATTCGAAAATCTAGACTTACAGGAGAACGACCATAAGGTGTCCGAGGCAGCACTAGACCCTTGGAGACAGGTCGGCCGGAGGACGATGTATTGAATCGCGACGCGATTTGTGTGTTCCATCGTCATTAACAGGCCCTGAACGTTACAATTAACTGTCAGTTTTGCGTCGGATTCGAAAATCTACACTCACAGAAGATCGACCATAAGGTGCCCGAGGCAGCAATAGACCCTTGGAGACAGGTCGGCCGGAGGACGATGTATTGAATCGCGACGCGATTTGTGTGTTCCATTGTCATTAAGATGCTCTGGACCTTACAATTAACTGTCAGTTTTGCGTCGGATTCGAAAATCTAGACTCACAGGAGAACGACCATAAGGTGTCCGAGGCAGCACTAGACCCTTGGAGACAAGTCGGCTGGAGGACGATGTATTCAATCGCGACGCAATTTGTGTGTTCCATCGTCATTAACAGGCTCTGAACGTTACAATTAACTGTCAGTTTTGCGTCGGATTCGAAAATCTAGACTCACAGGAGAGCGACCATAAGGTGCCCGAGGCAGCAATAGACCCTTGGAGACAGGTCGGCCGTATTACGATGTATTGAATCATGACGCGATTTGTGTGTTCCATCGTCATTAACAGGCTCCGAACCTTACAATTAACTGTCAGTTTTGCGTCGGATTCGAAAATCTAGACTCACAGGAGTTCGACCATAAGGTGACCGAGGCAGCAATAGACCCTTGGAGACAGGTCGGCCGGAGGACGATGTATTGAATCGCGACGCGATTTGTGTGTTCCATCGTCATTAACAGGCTCTGAACGTTACAATTAACTGTCAGTTTTGCGTCGGATTCGAAAATCTAGACACACAGGAGATCGACCTTAAGGTGCCCGAGGCAGCAATAGACCCTTGGAGACAGGTCGGCCGGAGGACGATGTATTGAATCGCGACGCAATTTGTGTGTTCCATCGTCATTAACAGGCTCTGAACGTTACAATTAACTGTCAGTTTTGCGTCGGATTCGAAAATCTAGACTCACAGGAGATCGACCATAAGGTGCCCGAGGCAGCAATAGACCCTTGGAGACAGGTCGGCCGGAGGACGATGTATTGAATCGCGACGCAATTTGTGTCTTCCATCGTCATTAACAGGCTCTGAACCTTACAATTAACTGTCAGTTTTGCGTCGGATTCGAAAATCTAGACTCACAGGAGAACGACCATAAGGTGCCCGAGGCAGCAATAGACCCTTGGAGACAAGTCGGCTGGAGGATGATGTATTGAATCGCGACGTGATTTGTGTGTTCCATCGTCATTAACAGGCTCTGAACCTTACAATTAACTGTCAGTTTTGCGTCGGATTCGAAAATCTAGACTCACAGGAGAACGACCATAAGGTGCCCGAGGCAGCAATAGACCATTGGAGACCGGTCGGCCGGAGGACGATGTATTGAATCGCGACGCAATTTGTGTGTTCCATCGTCATTAACAGGCTCTGAACCTTACAATTAACTGTCCGTTTTGCGTCGGATTCGAAAATCTAGACTCACAGGAGAACGACCATACGGTGTCCGAGGCAGCACTAGACCCTTGGAGACAAGTCGGCTGGAGGACGATGTATTGAATCGCGACGCAATTTGTGTGTTCCATCGTCATTAACAGGCTAAGAACGTTACAGTTAACTGTCAGTTTTGCGTCGGATTCGAAAATCTAGACTCACAGGAGATCGACCATAAGGTGCCCGAGGCAGCAATAGACCCTTGGAGACAGGTCGGCCGGAGGACGATGTATTGAATCGCGACGCGATTTGTGTGTTCCATCGTCATTAACAGGCCCTGAACGTTACAATTAACTGTCAGTTTTGCGTCGGATTCGAAAATCTAGACTCACAGGAGAACGACCATAAGGTGACCGAGGCAGCAATAGACCATTGGAGACAAGTTGGCTGGAGGACGATGTATTGAATCGCGACGCGATTTGTGTGTTCCATCGTCATTAACAGGCTCTGAACGTTACAATTAACTGTCAGTTTTGCGTCGGATTCGAAAATCTAGACTCACAGGAGATCGACCATAAGGTGCCCGAGGCAGCAATAGACCCTTGGAGACAGGTCGGCCGGAGGACGATGTATTGAATCGCGACTCAATTTGTGTGTTCCATTGTCATTAAGAGGCACTGAACCTTACAATTAACTGTCAGTTTTGCTTCGGATTCCAAAATCTAGACTCACAGAAGAACGACCATAAGGTGCCCGAGGCAGCACTAGACCCTTGGAGACAAGTCGGCTGGAGGACGATGTATTGAATCGCGACGCAATTTGTGTGTTCCATCGTCATTAACAGGATCTGAACGTTACAATTAACTGTCAGTTTTGCGTCGGATTCGAAAATCTAGACTCACAGGAGATCGACCATAAGGTGCCCGAGGCAGCAATAGACCCTTGGAGACAGGTCGGCCGGAGGACGATGTATTGAATCGCGACGCGATTTGTGTGTTCCATCGTCATTAACAGGCTCTGAACCCTACAATTAAGTGTCAGTTTTGCGTCGGATTCGAAAATCTAGACTCACAGGAGAACGACCATAAGGTGACCGAGGCAGCAATAGACCCTTGGAGACAGGTCGGCCGGAGGACGATGTATTGAATCGCGACGCGATTTGTGTGTTCCATCGTCATTAACAGGCTCTGAACGTTACAATTAACTGTCAGTTTTGCGTCGGATTCAAAAATCTAGACTCACAGGAGATCGACCATAAGGTGCCCGAGGCAGGAATAGACCCTTGGAGACAGGTCGGCCGGAGGACGATGTATTGAATCGCGACGCAATTTGTGTGTTCCATCGTCATTAACAGGCTCTGAACGTTACAATTAACTGTCAGTTTTGCGTCGGATTCGAAAATCTAGACTCACAGGAGATCGACCATTAGGTGCCCGGGGCAGCAATAGACCCTTGGAGACAGGTCGGCCGGAGGACGATGTATTGATTCGCACCGCGATTTGTGTGTTCCATCGTCATTAACAGGCTCTGAACGTTACAATTAACTGTCAGTTTTGCGTCGGATTCGAAAATCTAGACTCACAGGAGATCGACCATAAGGTGCCCGAGGCAGCAATAGACCCTTGGAGACAGGTCGGCCGGAGGACGATGTATTGAATCGCGACTCAATTTGTGTGTTCCATTGTCATTAAGAGGCTCTGAACCTTACAATTAACTGTCAGTTTTGCTTCGGATTCCAAAATCTAGACTCACAGAAGAACGACCATAAGGTGCGCGAGGCAGCACTAGACCCTTGGAGACAAGTCGGCTGGAGGACGATGTATTGAATCGCGACGCAATTTGTGTGTTCCATCGTCATTAACAGGCTCTGAACGTTACAATTAACTGTCAGTTTTGCGTCGGATTCGAAAATCTAGACTCACAGGAGATCGACCATAAGGTGCCCGAGGCAGCAATAGACCCTTGGAGACAGGTCGGCCGGAGGACGATGTATTGAATCGCGACTCAATTTGTGTGTTCCATTGTCATTAAGAGGCACTGAACCTTACAATTAACTGTCAGTTTTGCTTCGGATTCCAAAATCTAGACTCACAGAAGAACGACCATAAGGTGCCCGAGGCAGCACTAGACCCTTGGAGACAAGTCGGCTGGAGGACGATGTATTGAATCGCGACGCAATTTGTGTGTTCCATCGTCATTAACAGGATCTGAACGTTACAATTAACTGTCAGTTTTGCGTCGGATTCGAAAATCTAGACTCACAGGAGATCGACCATAAGGTGCCCGAGGCAGCAATAGACCCTTGGAGACAGGTTGGCCGGAGGACGATGTATTGAATCGCGACGCGATTTGTGTGTTCCATCGTCATTAACAGGCTCTGAACCCTACAATTAAGTGTCAGTTTTGCGTCGGATTCGAAAATCTAGACTCACAGGAGAACGACCATAAGGTGACCGAGGCAGCAATAGACCCTTGGAGACAGGTCGGCCGGAGGACGATGTATTGAATCGCGACGCGATTTGTGTGTTCCATCGTCATTAACAGGCTCTGAACGTTACAATTAACTGTCAGTTTTGCGTCGGATTCAAAAATCTAGACTCACAGGAGATCGACCATAAGGTGCCCGAGGCAGGAATAGACCCTTGGAGACAGGTCGGCCGGAGGACGATGTATTGAATCGCGACGCAATTTGTGTGTTCCATCGTCATTAACAGGCTCTGAACGTTACAATTAACTGTCAGTTTTGCGTCGGATTCGAAAATCTAGACTCACAGGAGATCGACCATTAGGTGCCCGGGGCAGCAATAGACCCTTGGAGACAGGTCGGCCGGAGGACGATGTATTGATTCGCACCGCGATTTGTGTGTTCCATCGTCATTAACAGGCTCTGAACGTTACAATTAACTGTCAGTTTTGCGTCGGATTCGAAAATCTAGACTCACAGGAGATCGACCATAAGGTGCCCGAGGCAGCAATAGACCCTTGGAGACAGGTCGGCCGGAGGACGATGTATTGAATCGCGACGCGATTTGTGTGTTCCATCGTCATTAACAGGCTCTGAACCTTACAATTAACTGTCAGTTTTGCGTCGGATTCGAAAATCTACACTCACAGGAGAACGACCATAAGGTGACCGAGGCAGCAATAGACCATTGGAGACAAGTCGGCTGGAGGACGATGTATTGAATCGCGACGCGATTTGTGTGTTCCATCGTCATTAACAGGCTCTGAACGTTACAATTAACTGTCAGTTTTGCGTCGGATTCGAAAATCTAGACTCACAGGAGATCGACCATAAGGTGCCGGAGGCAGCAATAGACCCTTGGAGACAGGTCGGCCGGAGGACGATGTATTGAATCGCGACTCAATTTGTGTGTTCCATTGTCATTAAGAGGCTCTGAACCTTACAATTAAATGTCAGTTTTGCTTCGGATTCCAAAATCTAGACTCACAGAAGAACGACCATAAGGTGCCCGAGGCAGCACTGGACCCTTGGAGACAAGTCGGCTGGAGGACGATGTATTGAATCGCGACGCAATTTGTGTGTTCCATCGTCATTAACAGGCTCTGAACGTTACAATTAACTGTCAGTTTTGCGTCGGATTCGAAAATCTAGACTCACAGGAGATCGACCATAAGGTGCCCGAGGCAGCAATAGACCCTTGGAGACAGGTCGGCCGGAGGACGATGTATTGAATCGCGACGCGATTTGTGTGTTCCATCGTCATTAACAGGCTCTGAACCTTACAATTAAGTGTCAGTTTTGCGTCGGATTCGAAAATCTAGACTCACAGGAGAACGACAATAAGGTGACCGAGGCAGCAATAGACCCTTGGTGACAGGTCGGCCGGAGGACGATGTATTGAATCCCGACGCGATTTGTGTGTTCCATCGTCATTAACAGGCTCTGAACGTTACAATTAACTGTCAGTTTTGCGTCGGATTCGAAAATCTAGACTCACAGGAGATCGACCATAAGGTGCCCGAGGCAGGACTAGAACCTTGGAGACAACTCGGCTGGAGGAGGATGTATTTAATCGCGACGCGATTTGTGTGTTCCATCGTCATTAACAGGCGCTGAACGTTACAATTACTTGTCAGTTTTGCGTCGGATTCGAAAATCTAGACTTACAGGAGAACGACCATAAGGTGTCCGAGGCAGCACTAGACCCTTGGAGACAGGTCGGCCGGAGGACGATGTATTGAATCGCGACGCGATTTGTGTGTTCCATCGTCATTAACAGGCCCTGAACGTTACAATTAACTGTCAGTTTTGCGTCGGATTCGAAAATCTACACTCACAGAAGATCGACCATAAGGTGCCCGAGGCAGCAATAGACCCTTGGAGACAGGTCGGCCGGAGGACGATGTATTCAATCGCGACGCAATTTGTGTGTTCCATCGTCATTAACAGGCTCTGAACGTTACAATTAACTGTCAGTTTTGCGTCGGATTCGAAAATCTAGACTCACAGGAGAGCGACCATAAGGTGCCCGAGGCAGCAATAGACCCTTGGAGACAGGTCGGCCGTATTACGATGTATTGAATCATGACGCGATTTGTGTGTTCCATCGTCATTAACAGGCTCCGAACCTTACAATTAACTGTCAGTTTTGCGTCGGATTCGAAAATCTAGACTCACAGGAGTTCGACCATAAGGTGACCGAGGCAGCAATAGACCCTTGGAGACAGGTCGGCCGGAGGACGATGTATTGAATCGCGACGCGATTTGTGTGTTCCATCGTCATTAACAGGCTCTGAACGTTACAATTAACTGTCAGTTTTGCGTCGGATTCGAAAATCTAGACACACAGGAGATCGACCTTAAGGTGCCCGAGGCAGCAATAGACCCTTGGAGACAGGTCGGCCGGAGGACGATGTATTGAATCGCGACGCAATTTGTGTGTTCCATCGTCATTAACAGGCTCTGAACGTTACAATTAACTGTCAGTTTTGCGTCGGATTCGAAAATCTAGACTCACAGGAGATCGACCATAAGGTGCCCGAGGCAGCAATAGACCCTTGGAGACAGGTCGGCCGGAGGACGATGTATTGAATCGCGACGCAATTTGTGTCTTCCATCGTCATTAACAGGCTCTGAACCTTACAATTAACTGTCAGTTTTGCGTCGGATTCGAAAATCTAGACTCACAGGAGAACGACCATAAGGTGCCCGAGGCAGCAATAGACCCTTGGAGACAAGTCGGCTGGAGGATGATGTATTGAATCGCGACGTGATTTGTGTGTTCCATCGTCATTAACAGGCTCTGAACCTTACAATTAACTGTCAGTTTTGCGTCGGATTCGAAAATCTAGACTCACAGGAGAACGACCATAAGGTGCCCGAGGCAGCAATAGACCATTGGAGACCGGTCGGCCGGAGGACGATGTATTGAATCGCGACGCAATTTGTGTGTTCCATCGTCATTAACAGGCTCTGAACCTTACAATTAACTGTCCGTTTTGCGTCGGATTCGAAAATCTAGACTCACAGGAGAACGACCATACGGTGTCCGAGGCAGCACTAGACCCTTGGAGACAAGTCGGCTGGAGGACGATGTATTGAATCGCGACGCAATTTGTGTGTTCCATCGTCATTAACAGGCTAAGAACGTTACAGTTAACTGTCAGTTTTGCGTCGGATTCGAAAATCTAGACTCACAGGAGATCGACCATAAGGTGCCCGAGGCAGCAATAGACCCTTGGAGACAGGTCGGCCGGAGGACGACGTATTGAATCGCGACGCGATTTGTGTGTTCCATTGTCATTAAGAGGCTCTGAACCTTACAATTAACTGTAAGTTTTGCGTCGGATTCCAAAATCAAGACTCACAGAAGAACGACCATAAGGTGCCCGAGGCTGCACTAGACCCTTGGAGACAAGTCGGCTGGAGGACGATGTATTGAATCGCGACGCAATTTGTGTGTTCCATCGTCATTAACAGGCTCTGAACCTTACAATTCACTGTCAGTTTTGCGTCGGATTCAAAAGTCTAGACTCACAGGAGAACGACCATAAGGTGCCCGAGGCAGCAATAGACCCTTGGAGACAGGTCGGCCGGAGGACGATGTATTGAATCGCGACGCGTTTTGTCTGTTCCATCGTCATTAACAGGCTCTGAACCTTGCAATTAACTGTCAGTTTTGCGACGGATTCGAAAATCTAGACTCACAGGAGAACGACCATAAGGTGACCGAGGCAGCAATAGACCCTTGGAGACAGGTCGGCCGGAGGACGATGTATTGAATCGCGACCCGATTTGTGTGTTCCATCGTCATTAACAGGCTCTGAACATTACAATTAACTGTCAGTTTTGCGTCGGATTCAAAAATCTAGACTCACAGGAGATCGACCATAAGGTGCCCGAGGCAGGAATAGACCCTTAGAGACAGGTCGGCCGGAGGACGATGTATTGAATCGCGACGCAATTTGTGTGTTCCATCGTCATTAACAGGCTCTGAACGTTACAATTAACTGTCAGTTTTGCGTCGGATTCGAAAATTTAGACTCACAGGTGAACGACCATAAGGTGACCGAGGCAGCAATAGACCCTTGGAGACAAGTCGGCTGGAGGACGATGTATTGAATCGCGACGCGATTTGTGTGTTCCATCGTCATTAACAGGCTCTGAACGTTACAATTAACTGTCAGTTTTGCGTCGGATTCGAAAATCTAGACTCACAGGAGATAGACCATAAGGTGCCCGAGGCAGCAATAGACCCTTGGAGACAGGTCGGCTGGAGGACGATGTATTGAATCGCGACTCAATTTGTGTGTTCCATTGTCATTAAGAGGCTCTGAATCTTACAATTAACTGTCAGTTTTGCTTCGGATTCCAAAATCTAGACTCACAGAAGAACGACCATAAGGTGCCCGAGGCAGCACTAGACCCTTGGAGACAAGTCGGCTGGAGGACGATGTATTGAATCGCGACGCAATTTGTGTGTTCCATCGTCATGAACAGGCTCTCAACGTTACAATTAACTGTCAGTTTTGCGTCGGATTCGAAAATCTAGACTCACAGGAGATCGACCATAAGGTGCCCGAGGCAGCAATAGACCCTTGGAGACAGGTCGGCCGGAGGACGAAGTATTGAATCGCGACGCGTTTTGTCTGTTCCATCGTCATTAACAGGCTCTGAACCTTGCAATTAACTGTCAGTTTTGCGACGGATTCGAAAATCTAGACTCACAGGAGAACGACCATAAGGTGACCGAGGCAGCAATAGACCCTTGGAGACAGGTCGGCCGGAGGACGATGTATTGAATCGCGACGCGATTTGTGTGTTCCATCGTCATTAACAGGCTCTGAACATTACAATTAACTGTCAGTTTTGCGTCGGATTCAAAAATCTAGACTCACAGGAGATCGACCATAAGGTGCCCGAGGCAGGAATAGACCCTTAGAGACAGGTCGGCCGGAGGACGATGTATTGAATCGCGACGCAATTTGTGTGTTCCATCGTCATTAACAGGCTCTGAACGTTACAATTAACTGTCAGTTTTGCGTCGGATTCGAAAATTTAGACTCACAGGTGAACGACCATAAGGTGACCGAGGCAGCAATAGACCCTTGGAGACAAGTCGGCTGGAGGACGATGTATTGAATCGCGACGCGATTTGTGTGTTCCATCGTCATTAACAGGCTCTGAACGTTACAATTAACTGTCAGTTTTGCGTCGGATTCGAAAATCTAGACTCACAGGAGATAGACCATAAGGTGCCCGAGGCAGCAATAGACCCTTGGAGACAGGTCGGCTGGAGGACGATGTATTGAATCGCGACTCAATTTGTGTGTTCCATTGTCATTAAGAGGCTCTGAATCTTACAATTAACTGTCAGTTTTGCTTCGGATTCCAAAATCTAGACTCACAGAAGAACGACCATAAGGTGCCCGAGGCAGCACTAGACCCTTGGAGACAAGTCGGCTGGAGGACGATGTATTGAATCGCGACGCAATTTGTGTGTTCCATCGTCATTAACAGGCTCTGAACGTTACAATTAACTGTCAGTTTTGCGTCGGATTCGAAAATCTAGACTCACAGGAGATCGACCATAAGGTGCCCGAGGCAGCAATAGACCCTTGGAGACAGGTCGGCCGGAGGACGATGTATTGAATCGCGACGCGATTTGTGTGTTCCATCGTCATTAACAGGCTCTGAACCTTACAATTAACTGTCAGTTTTGCGTCGGATTCGAAAATCTAGACTCACAGGAGAACGACCATAAGGTGACCGAGGCAGCAATAGACCCTTGGTGACAGGTCGGCCGGAGGACGATGTATTGAATCGCGACGCGATTTGTGTGTTCCATCGTCATTAACAGGCTCTGAACGTTACAATTAACTGTCAGTTTTGCGTCGGATTCGAAAATCTAGACTCACAGGAGATCGACCATAAGGTGCCCGAGGCAGGACTAGACCCTTGGAGACAACTCGGCTGGAGGAGGATGTATTTAATCGCGACGCGATTTGTGTGTTCCATCGTCATTAACAGGCGCTGAACGTTACAATTAACTGTCAGTTTTGCGTCGGATTCGATAATCTAGACTTACAGGAGAACGACCATAAGGTGTCCGATGCAGCACTAGACCCTTGGAGACAGGTCGGCCGGAGGACGATGTATTGAATCGCGACGCGATTTGTGTGTTCCATCGTCATTAACAGGCCCTGAACGTTACAATTAACTGTCAGTTTTGCGTCGGATTCGAAAATCTAGACTCACAGGAGATCGACCATAAGGTGCCCGAGGCAGCAATAGACCCTTGGAGACAGGTCGGCCGGAGGACGATGTATTGAATCGCGACGCGATTTGTGTGTTCCATTGTCATTAAGATGCTCTGGACCTTACAATTAACTGTCAGTTTTGCGTCGGATTCGAAAATCTAGACTCACAGGAGAACGACCATAAGGTGTCCGAGGCAGCACTAGACCCTTGGAGACAAGTCGGCTGGAGGACGATGTATTGAATCTCGACGCAATTTGTGTGTTCCATCGTCATTAACAGGCTCTGAACGTTACAATTAACTGTCAGTTTTGCGTCGGATTCGAAAATCTAGACTCACAGGAGAGCGACCATAAGGTGCCCGAGGCAGCAATAGACCCTTGGAGACAGGTCGGCCGTATTACGATGTATTGAATCGCGACGCGATTTGTGTGTTCCATCGTCATTAACAGGCTCCGAACCTTACAATTAACTGTCAGTTTTGCGTCGGATTCGAAAATCTAGACTCACAGGAGATCGACCATAAGGTGACCGAGGCAGCAATAGACCCTTGGAGACAGGTCGGCCGGAGGACGATGTATTGAATCGCGACGCGATTTGTGTTTTCCATCGTCATTAACAGGCTCTGAACCTTACAATTAACTGTCAGTTTTGCGTCGGATTCGAAAATCTAGACTCACAGGAGAACGACCATAAGGTGCCCGAGGCAGCAAAAGACCCTTGGAGACAAGTCGGCTGGAGGATGATGTATTGAATCGCGACGTGATTTGTGTGTTCCATCGTCATTAACAGGCTCTGAACCTTCGAATTAACTGTCAGTTTTGCGTCGGATTCGAAAATCTAGACTCACAGGAGATCGACCATAAGGTGCCCGAGGCAGCAATAGACCCTTGGAGACAGGTCGGCCGGAGGACGATGTATTGAATCGCGACGCAATTTGTGTGTTCCAACGTCATTAACAGGCTCTGAACGTTACAATTAACTGTCAGTTTTGCGTCGGATTCGAAAATCTAGACTCACAGGAGATCGACCATTAGGTGCCCGGGGCAGCAATAGACCCTTGGAGACAGGTCGGCCGGAGGACGATGTATTGAATCGCAACGCGATTTGTGTTTTCCATCGTCATTAACAGGCTCTGAACGTTACAATTAACTGTCAGTTTTGCGTCGGATTCGAAAATCTAGACTCACAGGAGATCGACCATAAGGTGCCCGAGGCAGCACTAGACCCTTGGAGACAAGTCGGCTGGAGGACGATGTATTGAATCGCGACGCAATTTGTGTGTTCCATCGTCATTAACAGGCTCTGAACGTTACAATTAACTGTCAGTTTTGCGTCGGATTCGAAAATCTAGACTCACAGGAGATCGACCATAAGGTGCCCGAGGCAGCAATAGACCCTTGGAGACAGGTCGGCCGGAGGACGATGTATTGAATCGCGACGCGATTTGTGTGTTCCATCGTCATTAACAGGCTCTGAACCTTACAATTAACTGTCAGTTTTGCGTCGGATTCGAAAATCTAGACTCACAGGAGAACGACCATAAGGTGACCGAGGCAGCAATAGACCCTTGGTGACAGGTCGGCCGGAGGACGATGTATTGAATCGCGACGCGATTTGTGTGTTCCATCGTCATTAACAGGCTCTGAACGTTACAATTAACTGTCAGTTTTGCGTCGGATTCGAAAATCTAGACTCACAGGAGATCGACCATAAGGTGCCCGAGGCAGGACTAGACCCTTGGAGACAACTCGGCTGGAGGAGGATGTATTTAATCGCGACGCGATTTGTGTGTTCCATCGTCATTAACAGGCGCTGAACGTTACAATTAACTGTCAGTTTTGCGTCGGATTCGAAAATCTAGACTTACAGGAGAACGACCATAAGGTGTCCGAGGCAGCACTAGACCCTTGGAGACAGGTCGGCCGGAGGACGATGTATTGAATCGCGACGCGATTTGTGTGTTCCATCGTCATTAACAGGCCCTGAACGTTGCAATTAACTGTCAGTTTTGCGTCGGATTCGAAAATCTAGACTCACAGGAGATCGACCATAAGGTGCCCGAGGCAGCAATAGACCCTTGGAGACAGGTCGGCCGTATTACGATGTATTGAATCGCGACGCGATTTGTGTGTTCCATCGTCAATAACAGGCTCCGAACCTTACAATTAACTGTCAGTTTTGCGTCGGATTCGAAAATCTAGACTCACAGGAGATCGACCATAAGGTGACCGAGGCAGCAATAGACCCTTGGAGACAGGTCGGCCGGAGGACGATGTATTGAATCGCGACGCTATTTGTGTTTTCCATCGTCATTAACAGGCTCTGAACGTTACAATTAACTGTCAGTTTTGCGTCGGATTCGAAAATCTAGACTCACAGGAGATCGACCATAAGGTGCCCGAGGCAGCAATAGACCCTTGGAGACAGGTCGGCCGGAGGACGATGTATTGAATCGCGACGCAATTTGTGTGTTCCAACGTCATTAACAGGCTCTGAACGTTACAATTAACTGTCAGTTTTGCGTCGGATTCGAAAATCTAGACTCACAGGAGATCGACCATTAGGTGCCCGGGGCAGCAATAGACCCTTGGAGACAGGTCGGCCGGAGGACGATGTATTGAATCGCAACGCGATTTGTGTTTTCCATCGTCATTAACAGGCTCTGAACGTTACAATTAACTGTCAGTTTTGCGTCGGATTCGAAAATCTAGACTCACAGGAGATCGACCATAAGGTGCCCGAGGCAGCACTAGACCCTTGGAGACAAGTCGGCTGGAGGACGATGTATTGAATCGCGACGCAATTTGTGTGTTCCATCGTCATTAACAGGCTCTGAACGTTACAATTAACTGTCAGTTTTGCGTCGGATTCGAAAATCTAGACTCACAGGAGATCGACCATAAGGTGCCCGAGGCAGCAATAGACCCTTGGAGACAGGTCGGCCGGAGGACGATGTATTGAATCGCGACGCGATTTGTGTGTTCCATCGTCATTAACAGGCTCTGAACCTTACAATTAACTGTCAGTTTTGCGTCGGATTCGAAAATCTAGACTCACAGGAGAACGACCATAAGGTGACCGAGGCAGCAATAGACCCTTGGTGACAGGTCGGCCGGAGGACGATGTATTGAATCGCGACGCGATTTGTGTGTTCCATCGTCATTAACAGGCTCTGAACGTTACAATTAACTGTCAGTTTTGCGTCGGATTCGAAAATCTAGACTCACAGGAGATCGACCATAAGGTGCCCGAGGCAGGACTAGACCCTTGGAGACAACTCGGCTGGAGGAGGATGTATTTAATCGCGACGCGATTTGTGTGTTCCATCGTCATTAACAGGCGCTGAACGTTACAATTAACTGTCAGTTTTGCGTCGGATTCGAAAATCTAGACTTACAGGAGAACGACCATAAGGTGTCCGAGGCAGCACTAGACCCTTGGAGACAGGTCGGCCGGAGGACGATGTATTGAATCGCGACGCGATTTGTGTGTTCCATCGTCATTAACAGGCCCTGAACGTTGCAATTAACTGTCAGTTTTGCGTCGGATTCGAAAATCTAGACTCACAGGAGATCGACCATAAGGTGCCCGAGGCAGCAATAGACCCTTGGAGACAGGTCGGCCGTATTACGATGTATTGAATCGCGACGCGATTTGTGTGTTCCATCGTCAATAACAGGCTCCGAACCTTACAATTAACTGTCAGTTTTGCGTCGGATTCAAAAATCTAGACTCACAGGAGATCGACCATAAGGTGCCCGAGGCAGGAATAGACCCTTAGAGACAGGTCGGCCGGAGGACGATGTATTGAATCGCGACGCAATTTGTGTGTTCCATCGTCATTAACAGGCTCTGAACGTTACAATTAACTGTCAGTTTTGCGTCGGATTCGAAAATTTAGACTCACAGGTGAACGACCATAAGGTGACCGAGGCAGCAATAGACCCTTGGAGACAAGTCGGCTGGAGGACGATGTATTGAATCGCGACGCGATTTGTGTGTTCCATCGTCATTAACAGGCTCTGAACGTTACAATTAACTGTCAGTTTTGCGTCGGATTCGAAAATCTAGACTCACAGGAGATAGACCATAAGGTGCCCGAGGCAGCAATAGACCCTTGGAGACAGGTCGGCTGGAGGACGATGTATTGAATCGCGACTCAATTTGTGTGTTCCATTGTCATTAAGAGGCTCTGAATCTTACAATTAACTGTCAGTTTTGCTTCGGATTCCAAAATCTAGACTCACAGAAGAACGACCATAAGGTGCCCGAGGCAGCACTAGACCCTTGGAGACAAGTCGGCTGGAGGACGATGTATTGAATCGCGACGCAATTTGTGTGTTCCATCGTCATTAACAGGCTCTGAACGTTACAATTAACTGTCAGTTTTGCGTCGGATTCGAAAATCTAGACTCACAGGAGATCGACCATAAGGTGCCCGAGGCAGCAATAGACCCTTGGAGACAGGTCGGCCGGAGGACGATGTATTGAATCGCGACGCGATTTGTGTGTTCCATCGTCATTAACAGGCTCTGAACCTTACAATTAACTGTCAGTTTTGCGTCGGATTCGAAAATCTAGACTCACAGGAGAACGACCATAAGGTGACCGAGGCAGCAATAGACCCTTGGTGACAGGTCGGCCGGAGGACGATGTATTGAATCGCGACGCGATTTGTGTGTTCCATCGTCATTAACAGGCTCTGAACGTTACAATTAACTGTCAGTTTTGCGTCGGATTCGAAAATCTAGACTCACAGGAGATCGACCATAAGGTGCCCGAGGCAGGACTAGACCCTTGGAGACAACTCGGCTGGAGGAGGATGTATTTAATCGCGACGCGATTTGTGTGTTCCATCGTCATTAACAGGCGCTGAACGTTACAATTAACTGTCAGTTTTGCGTCGGATTCGATAATCTAGACTTACAGGAGAACGACCATAAGGTGTCCGAGGCAGCACTAGACCCTTGGAGACAGGTCGGCCGGAGGACGATGTATTGAATCGCGACGCGATTTGTGTGTTCCATCGTCATTAACAGGCCCTGAACGTTACAATTAACTGTCAGTTTTGCGTCGGATTCGAAAATCTAGACTCACAGGAGATCGACCATAAGGTGCCCGAGGCAGCAATAGACCCTTGGAGACAGGTCGGCCGGAGGACGATGTATTGAATCGCGACGCGATTTGTGTGTTCCATTGTCATTAAGATGCTCTGGACCTTACAATTAACTGTCAGTTTTGCGTCGGATTCGAAAATCTAGACTCACAGGAGAACGACCATAAGGTGTCCGAGGCAGCACTAGACCCTTGGAGACAAGTCGGCTGGAGGACGATGTATTGAATCTCGACGCAATTTGTGTGTTCCATCGTCATTAACAGGCTCTGAACGTTACAATTAACTGTCAGTTTTGCGTCGGATTCGAAAATCTAGACTCACAGGAGAGCGACCATAAGGTGCCCGAGGCAGCAATAGACCCTTGGAGACAGGTCGGCCGTATTACGATGTATTGAATCGCGACGCGATTTGTGTGTTCCATCGTCATTAACAGGCTCCGAACCTTACAATTAACTGTCAGTTTTGCGTCGGATTCGAAAATCTAGACTCACAGGAGATCGACCATAAGGTGACCGAGGCAGCAATAGACCCTTGGAGACAGGTCGGCCGGAGGACGATGTATTGAATCGCGACGCGATTTGTGTTTTCCATCGTCATTAACAGGCTCTGAACCTTACAATTAACTGTCAGTTTTGCGTCGGATTCGAAAATCTAGACTCACAGGAGAACGACCATAAGGTGCCCGAGGCAGCAAAAGACCCTTGGAGACAAGTCGGCTGGAGGATGATGTATTGAATCGCGACGTGATTTGTGTGTTCCATCGTCATTAACAGGCTCTGAACCTTCGAATTAACTGTCAGTTTTGCGTCGGATTCGAAAATCTAGACTCACAGGAGATCGACCATAAGGTGCCCGAGGCAGCAATA
The DNA here is from genome assembly GCF_023898315.1 of Schistocerca nitens. Taxonomy (NCBI): domain Eukaryota; kingdom Metazoa; phylum Arthropoda; class Insecta; order Orthoptera; family Acrididae; genus Schistocerca; species Schistocerca nitens. The sequence goes on along the minus strand of NC_064615.1, from coordinate 1,195,204,149 downwards.
GACCCTTGGAGACAGGTCGGCCGGAGGACGATGTATTGAATCGCGACGCAATTTGTGTGTTCCAACGTCATTAACAGGCTCTGAACGTTACAATTAACTGTCAGTTTTGCGTCGGATTCGAAAATCTAGACTCACAGGAGATCGACCATTAGGTGCCCGGGGCAGCAATAGACCCTTGGAGACAGGTCGGCCGGAGGACGATGTATTGAATCGCAACGCGATTTGTGTTTTCCATCGTCATTAACAGGCTCTGAACGTTACAATTAACTGTCAGTTTTGCGTCGGATTCGAAAATCTAGACTCACAGGAGATCGACCATAAGGTGCCCGAGGCAGCACTAGACCCTTGGAGACAAGTCGGCTGGAGGACGATGTATTGAATCGCGACGCAATTTGTGTGTTCCATCGTCATTAACAGGCTCTGAACGTTACAATTAACTGTCAGTTTTGCGTCGGATTCGAAAATCTAGACTCACAGGAGATCGACCATAAGGTGCCCGAGGCAGCAATAGACCCTTGGAGACAGGTCGGCCGGAGGACGATGTATTGAATCGCGACGCGATTTGTGTGTTCCATCGTCATTAACAGGCTCTGAACCTTACAATTAACTGTCAGTTTTGCGTCGGATTCGAAAATCTAGACTCACAGGAGAACGACCATAAGGTGACCGAGGCAGCAATAGACCCTTGGTGACAGGTCGGCCGGAGGACGATGTATTGAATCGCGACGCGATTTGTGTGTTCCATCGTCATTAACAGGCTCTGAACGTTACAATTAACTGTCAGTTTTGCGTCGGATTCGAAAATCTAGACTCACAGGAGATCGACCATAAGGTGCCCGAGGCAGGACTAGACCCTTGGAGACAACTCGGCTGGAGGAGGATGTATTTAATCGCGACGCGATTTGTGTGTTCCATCGTCATTAACAGGCGCTGAACGTTACAATTAACTGTCAGTTTTGCGTCGGATTCGAAAATCTAGACTTACAGGAGAACGACCATAAGGTGTCCGAGGCAGCACTAGACCCTTGGAGACAGGTCGGCCGGAGGACGATGTATTGAATCGCGACGCGATTTGTGTGTTCCATCGTCATTAACAGGCCCTGAACGTTGCAATTAACTGTCAGTTTTGCGTCGGATTCGAAAATCTAGACTCACAGGAGATCGACCATAAGGTGCCCGAGGCAGCAATAGACCCTTGGAGACAGGTCGGCCGTATTACGATGTATTGAATCGCGACGCGATTTGTGTGTTCCATCGTCAATAACAGGCTCCGAACCTTACAATTAACTGTCAGTTTTGCGTCGGATTCGAAAATCTAGACTCACAGGAGATCGACCATAAGGTGACCGAGGCAGCAATAGACCCTTGGAGACAGGTCGGCCGGAGGACGATGTATTGAATCGCGACGCTATTTGTGTTTTCCATCGTCATTAACAGGCTCTGAACGTTACAATTAACTGTCAGTTTTGCGTCGGATTCGAAAATCTAGACTCACAGGAGATCGACCATAAGGTGCCCGAGGCAGCAATAGACCCTTGGAGACAGGTCGGCCGGAGGACGATGTATTGAATCGCGACGCAATTTGTGTGTTCCAACGTCATTAACAGGCTCTGAACGTTACAATTAACTGTCAGTTTTGCGTCGGATTCGAAAATCTAGACTCACAGGAGATCGACCATTAGGTGCCCGGGGCAGCAATAGACCCTTGGAGACAGGTCGGCCGGAGGACGATGTATTGAATCGCAACGCGATTTGTGTTTTCCATCGTCATTAACAGGCTCTGAACGTTACAATTAACTGTCAGTTTTGCGTCGGATTCGAAAATCTAGACTCACAGGAGATCGACCATAAGGTGCCCGAGGCAGCACTAGACCCTTGGAGACAAGTCGGCTGGAGGACGATGTATTGAATCGCGACGCAATTTGTGTGTTCCATCGTCATTAACAGGCTCTGAACGTTACAATTAACTGTCAGTTTTGCGTCGGATTCGAAAATCTAGACTCACAGGAGATCGACCATAAGGTGCCCGAGGCAGCAATAGACCCTTGGAGACAGGTCGGCCGGAGGACGATGTATTGAATCGCGACGCGATTTGTGTGTTCCATCGTCATTAACAGGCTCTGAACCTTACAATTAACTGTCAGTTTTGCGTCGGATTCGAAAATCTAGACTCACAGGAGAACGACCATAAGGTGACCGAGGCAGCAATAGACCCTTGGTGACAGGTCGGCCGGAGGACGATGTATTGAATCGCGACGCGATTTGTGTGTTCCATCGTCATTAACAGGCTCTGAACGTTACAATTAACTGTCAGTTTTGCGTCGGATTCGAAAATCTAGACTCACAGGAGATCGACCATAAGGTGCCCGAGGCAGGACTAGACCCTTGGAGACAACTCGGCTGGAGGAGGATGTATTTAATCGCGACGCGATTTGTGTGTTCCATCGTCATTAACAGGCGCTGAACGTTACAATTAACTGTCAGTTTTGCGTCGGATTCGAAAATCTAGACTTACAGGAGAACGACCATAAGGTGTCCGAGGCAGCACTAGACCCTTGGAGACAGGTCGGCCGGAGGACGATGTATTGAATCGCGACGCGATTTGTGTGTTCCATCGTCATTAACAGGCCCTGAACGTTGCAATTAACTGTCAGTTTTGCGTCGGATTCGAAAATCTAGACTCACAGGAGATCGACCATAAGGTGCCCGAGGCAGCAATAGACCCTTGGAGACAGGTCGGCCGTATTACGATGTATTGAATCGCGACGCGATTTGTGTGTTCCATCGTCAATAACAGGCTCCGAACCTTACAATTAACTGTCAGTTTTGCGTCGGATTCGAAAATCTAGACTCACAGGAGATCGACCATAAGGTGACCGAGGCAGCAATAGACCCTTGGAGACAGGTCGGCCGGAGGACGATGTATTGAATCGCGACGCTATTTGTGTTTTCCATCGTCATTAACAGGCTCTGAACGTTACAATTAACTGTCAGTTTTGCGTCGGATTCGAAAATCTAGACTCACAGGAGATCGACCTTAAGGTGCCCGAGGCAGCAATAGACCCTTGGAGACAGGTCGGCCGGAGGACGATGTATTGAATCGCGACGCAATTTGTGTGTTCCATCGTCATTAACAGGCTCTGAACGTTACAATTAACTGTCAGTTTTGCGTCGGATTCGAAAATCTAGACTCACAGGAGATCGACCATAAGGTGCCCGAGGCAGCAATAGACCCTTGGAGACAGGTCGGCCGGAGGACGATGTATTGAATCGCGACGCAATTTGTGTCTTCCATCGTCATTAACAGGCTCTGAACCTTACAATTAACTGTCAGTTTTGCGTCGGATTCGAAAATCTAGACTCACAGGAGAACAACCATTAGGTGTCCGAGGCAGCACTAGACTCTTGGAGACAGGTCGGCCGGAGGACGATGTATTGAATCGCGACGCGATTTGTGTGTTCCATCGTCATTAACAGGCTCTGAACCTTACAATTAACTGTCAGTTTTGCGTCGGATTCGAAAATCTAGACTCACAGGAGAACGACCATAAGGTGACCGAGGCGGCAATAGACCCTTGGTGACAGGTCGGCCGGAGGACGATGTATTGAATCGCGACGCGATTTGTGTGTTCCATCGTCATTAACAGGCTCTGAACGTTACAATTAACTGTCAGTTTTGCGTCGGATTCGAAAATCTAGACTCACAGGAGATCGACCATAAGGTGCCCGAGGCAGCAATAGACCCTTGGAGACAGGTCGGCCGGAGGACGATGTATTGAATCGCGACTCAATTTGTGTGTTCCATTGTCATTAAGAGGCTCTGAACCTTACAATTAACTGTCAGTTTTGCGTCGGATTCGAAAATCTAGACTCACAGGAGATCGACCATTAGGTGCCCGGGGCAGCAATAGACCCTTGGAGACAGGTCGGCCGGAGGACGATGTATTGAATCGCAACGCGATTTGTGTTTTCCATCGTCATTAACAGGCTCTGAACGTTACAATTAACTGTCAGTTTTGCGTCGGATTCGAAAATCTAGACTCACAGGAGATCGACCATAAGGTGCCCGAGGCAGCACTAGACCCTTGGAGACAAGTCGGCTGGAGGACGATGTATTGAATCGCGACGCAATTTGTGTGTTCCATCGTCATTAACAGGCTCTGAACGTTACAATTAACTGTCAGTTTTGCGTCGGATTCGAAAATCTAGACTCACAGGAGATCGACCATAAGGTGCCCGAGGCAGCAATAGACCCTTGGAGACAGGTCGGCCGGAGGACGATGTATTGAATCGCGACGCGATTTGTGTGTTCCATCGTCATTAACAGGCTCTGAACCTTACAATTAACTGTCAGTTTTGCGTCGGATTCGAAAATCTAGACTCACAGGAGAACGACCATAAGGTGACCGAGGCAGCAATAGACCCTTGGTGACAGGTCGGCCGGAGGACGATGTATTGAATCGCGACGCGATTTGTGTGTTCCATCGTCATTAACAGGCTCTGAACGTTACAATTAACTGTCAGTTTTGCGTCGGATTCGAAAATCTAGACTCACAGGAGATCGACCATAAGGTGCCCGAGGCAGGACTAGACCCTTGGAGACAACTCGGCTGGAGGAGGATGTATTTAATCGCGACGCGATTTGTGTGTTCCATCGTCATTAACAGGCGCTGAACGTTACAATTAACTGTCAGTTTTGCGTCGGATTCGAAAATCTAGACTTACAGGAGAACGACCATAAGGTGTCCGAGGCAGCACTAGACCCTTGGAGACAGGTCGGCCGGAGGACGATGTATTGAATCGCGACGCGATTTGTGTGTTCCATCGTCATTAACAGGCCCTGAACGTTGCAATTAACTGTCAGTTTTGCGTCGGATTCGAAAATCTAGACTCACAGGAGATCGACCATAAGGTGCCCGAGGCAGCAATAGACCCTTGGAGACAGGTCGGCCGTATTACGATGTATTGAATCGCGACGCGATTTGTGTGTTCCATCGTCAATAACAGGCTCCGAACCTTACAATTAACTGTCAGTTTTGCGTCGGATTCGAAAATCTAGACTCACAGGAGATCGACCATAAGGTGACCGAGGCAGCAATAGACCCTTGGAGACAGGTCGGCCGGAGGACGATGTATTGAATCGCGACGCTATTTGTGTTTTCCATCGTCATTAACAGGCTCTGAACGTTACAATTAACTGTCAGTTTTGCGTCGGATTCGAAAATCTAGACTCACAGGAGATCGACCTTAAGTGCCCGAGGCAGCAATAGACCCTTGGAGACAGGTCGGCCGGAGGACGATGTATTGAATCGCGACGCAATTTGTGTGTTCCATCGTCATTAACAGGCTCTGAACGTTACAATTAACTGTCAGTTTTGCGTCGGATTCGAAAATCTAGACTCACAGGAGATCGACCATAAGGTGCCCGAGGCAGCAATAGACCCTTGGAGACAGGTCGGCCGGAGGACGATGTATTGAATCGCGACGCAATTTGTGTCTTCCATCGTCATTAACAGGCTCTGAACCTTACAATTAACTGTCAGTTTTGCGTCGGATTCGAAAATCTAGACTCACAGGAGAACAACCATTAGGTGTCCGAGGCAGCACTAGACTCTTGGAGACAGGTCGGCCGGAGGACGATGTATTGAATCGCGACGCGATTTGTGTGTTCCATCGTCATTAACAGGCTCTGAACCTTACAATTAACTGTCAGTTTTGCGTCGGATTCGAAAATCTAGACTCACAGGAGAACGACCATAAGGTGACCGAGGCGGCAATAGACCCTTGGTGACAGGTCGGCCGGAGGACGATGTATTGAATCGCGACGCGATTTGTGTGTTCCATCGTCATTAACAGGCTCTGAACGTTACAATTAACTGTCAGTTTTGCGTCGGATTCGAAAATCTAGACTCACAGGAGATCGACCATAAGGTGCCCGAGGCAGCAATAGACCCTTGGAGACAGGTCGGCCGGAGGACGATGTATTGAATCGCGACTCAATTTGTGTGTTCCATTGTCATTAAGAGGCTCTGAACCTTACAATTAACTGTCAGTTTTGCTTCGGATTCCAAAATCTAGACTCACAGAAGAACGACGATAAGGTGCCCGAGGCAGCACTAGACCCTTGGAGACAAGTCGGCTGGAGGACGATGTATTGAATCGCGACGCAATTTGTGTGTTCCATCGTCATTAACAGGCTCTGAACGTTACAATTAACTGTCAGTTTTGCGTCGGATTCGAAAATCTAGACTCACAGGAGATCGACCATAAGGTGCCCGAGGCAGCAATAGACCCTTGGAGACAGGTCGGCCGGAGGACGATGTATTGAATCGCGACGCGATTTGTGTGTTCCATCGTCATTAACAGGCTCTGAACCTTACAATTAACTGTCAGTTTTGCGTCGGATTCGAAAATCTAGACTCACAGGAGAACGACCATAAGGTGACCGAGGCGGCAATAGACCCTTGGTGACAGGTCGGCCGGAGGACGATGTATTGAATCGCGACGCGATTTGTGTGTTCCATCGTCATTAACAGGCTCTGAACGTTACAATTAACTGTCAGTTTTGCGTCGGATTCGAAAATCTAGACTCACAGGAGATCGACCATAAGGTGCCCGAGGCAGGACTAGACCCTTGGAGACAACTCGGCTGGAGGAGGATGTATTGAATCGCGACGCGATTTGTGTGTTCCATCGTCATTAACAGGCGCTGAACGTTACAATTAACTGTCAGTTTTGCGTCGGATTCGAAAATCTAGACTTACAGGAGGACGACCATAAGGTGTCCGAGGCAGCACTAGACCCTTGGAGACAGGTCGGCCGGAGGACGATGTATTGAATCGCGACGCGATTTGTGTGTTCCATCGTCATTAACAGGCCCTGAACGTTACAATTAAATGTCAGTTTTGCGTCGGATTCGAAAATCTAGACTCACAGGAGATCGACCATAAGGTCCCCGAGGCAGCAATAGACCCTTGGAGACAGGTCGGCCGGAGGACGATGTATTGAATCACGACGCGATTTGTGTGTTCCATTGTCATTAAGATGCTCTGGACCTTACAATTAACTGTCAGTTTTGCGTCGGATTCGAAAATCTAGACTCACAGGAGAACGACCATAAGGTGTCCGAGGCAGCACTAGACCCTTGGAGACAAGTCGGCTGGAGGACGATGTATTCAATCGCGACGCAATTTGTGTGTTCCATCGTCATTAACAGGCTCTGAACGTTACAATTAACTGTCAGTTTTGCGTCGGATTCGAAAATCTAGACTCACAGGAGAGCGACCATAAGGTGCCCGAGGCAGCAATAGACCCTTGGAGACAGGTCGGCCGTAGGACGATGTATTGAATCGCGACGCGATTTGTGTGTTCCATCGTCATTAACAGGCTCCGAACCTTACAATTAACTGTCAGTTTTGCGTCGGATTCGAAAATCTAGACTCACAGGAGATCGACCATAAGGTGACCGAGGCAGCAATAGACCCTTGGAGACAGGTCGGCCGGAGGACGATGTATTGAATCGCGACGCGATTTGTGTGTTCCATCGTCATTAACAGGCTCTGAACGTTACAATTAACTGTCAGTTTTGCGTCGGATTCGAAAATCTAGACTCACAGGAGATCGACCTTAAGGTGCCCGAGGCAGCAATAGACCCTTGGAGACAGGTCGGCCGGAGGACGATGTATTGAATCGCGACGCGATTTGTGTGTTCCATTGTCATTAAGATGCTCTGGACCTTACAATTAACTGTCAGTTTTGCGTCGGATTCGAAAATCTAGACTCACAGGAGAACGACCATAAGGTGTCCGAGGCAGCACTAGACCCTTGGAGACAAGTCGGCTGGAGGACGATGTATTCAATCGCGACGCAATTTGTGTGTTCCATCGTCATTAACAGGCTCTGAACGTTACAATTAACTGTCAGTTTTGCGTCTGATTGGAAAATCTAGACTCACAGGAGAGCGACCATAAGGTGCCCGAGGCAGCAATAGACCCTTGGAGACAGGTCGGCCGTAGGACGATGTATTGAATCGCGACGCGATTTGTGTGTTCCATCGTCATTAACAGGCTCCGAACCTTACAATTAACTGTCAGTTTTGCGTCGGATTCGAAAATCTAGACTCACAGGAGATCGACCATAAGGTGACCGAGGCAGCAATAGACCCTTGGAGACAGGTCGGCCGGAGGACGATGTATTGAATCGCGACGCGATTTGTGTGTTCCATCGTCATTAACAGGCTCTGAACGTTACAATTAACTGTCAGTTTTGCATCGGATTCGAAAATCTAGACTCACAGGAGATCGACCTTAAGGTGCCCGAGGCAGCAATAGACCCTTGGAGACAGGTCGGCCGGAGGACGATGTACTGAATCGCGACGCAATTTGTGTGTTCCATCGTCATTAACAGGCTCTGAACGTTACAATTAACTGTCAGTTTTGCGTCGGATTCGAAAATCTAGACTCACAGGAGAGCGACCATAAGGTGCCCGAGGCAGCAATAGACCCTTGGAGACAGGTCGGCCGTATTACGATGTATTGAATCGCGACGCGATTTGTGTGTTCCATCGTCAATAACAGGCTCCGAACCTTACAATTAACTGTCAGTTTTGCGTCGGATTCGAAAATCTAGACTCACAGGAGATCGACCATAAGGTGACCGAGGCAGCAATAGACCCTTGGAGACAGGTCGGCCGGAGGACGATGTATTGAATCGCGACGCTATTTGTGTTTTCCATCGTCATTAACAGGCTCTGAACGTTACAATTAACTGTCAGTTTTGCGTCGGATTCGAAAATCTAGACTCACAGGAGATCGACCTTAAGTGCCCGAGGCAGCAATAGACCCTTGGAGACAGGTCGGCCGGAGGACGATGTATTGAATCGCGACGCAATTTGTGTGTTCCATCGTCATTAACAGGCTCTGAACGTTACAATTAACTGTCAGTTTTGCGTCGGATTCGAAAATCTAGACTCACAGGAGATCGACCATAAGGTGCCCGAGGCAGCAATAGACCCTTGGAGACAGGTCGGCCGGAGGACGATGTATTGAATCGCGACGCAATTTGTGTCTTCCATCGTCATTAACAGGCTCTGAACCTTACAATTAACTGTCAGTTTTGCGTCGGATTCGAAAATCTAGACTCACAGGAGAACAACCATTAGGTGTCCGAGGCAGCACTAGACTCTTGGAGACAGGTCGGCCGGAGGACGATGTATTGAATCGCGACGCGATTTGTGTGTTCCATCGTCATTAACAGGCTCTGAACCTTACAATTAACTGTCAGTTTTGCGTCGGATTCGAAAATCTAGACTCACAGGAGAACGACCATAAGGTGACCGAGGCGGCAATAGACCCTTGGTGACAGGTCGGCCGGAGGACGATGTATTGAATCGCGACGCGATTTGTGTGTTCCATCGTCATTAACAGGCTCTGAACGTTACAATTAACTGTCAGTTTTGCGTCGGATTCGAAAATCTAGACTCACAGGAGATCGACCATAAGGTGCCCGAGGCAGCAATAGACCCTTGGAGACAGGTCGGCCGGAGGACGATGTATTGAATCGCGACTCAATTTGTGTGTTCCATTGTCATTAAGAGGCTCTGAACCTTACAATTAACTGTCAGTTTTGCTTCGGATTCCAAAATCTAGACTCACAGAAGAACGACGATAAGGTGCCCGAGGCAGCACTAGACCCTTGGAGACAAGTCGGCTGGAGGACGATGTATTGAATCGCGACGCAATTTGTGTGTTCCATCGTCATTAACAGGCTCTGAACGTTACAATTAACTGTCAGTTTTGCGTCGGATTCGAAAATCTAGACTCACAGGAGATCGACCATAAGGTGCCCGAGGCAGCAATAGACCCTTGGAGACAGGTCGGCCGGAGGACGATGTATTGAATCGCGACGCGATTTGTGTGTTCCATCGTCATTAACAGGCTCTGAACCTTACAATTAACTGTCAGTTTTGCGTCGGATTCGAAAATCTAGACTCACAGGAGAACGACCATAAGGTGACCGAGGCGGCAATAGACCCTTGGTGACAGGTCGGCCGGAGGACGATGTATTGAATCGCGACGCGATTTGTGTGTTCCATCGTCATTAACAGGCTCTGAACGTTACAATTAACTGTCAGTTTTGCGTCGGATTCGAAAATCTAGACTCACAGGAGATCGACCATAAGGTGCCCGAGGCAGGACTAGACCCTTGGAGACAACTCGGCTGGAGGAGGATGTATTGAATCGCGACGCGATTTGTGTGTTCCATCGTCATTAACAGGCGCTGAACGTTACAATTAACTGTCAGTTTTGCGTCGGATTCGAAAATCTAGACTTACAGGAGGACGACCATAAGGTGTCCGAGGCAGCACTAGACCCTTGGAGACAGGTCGGCCGGAGGACGATGTATTGAATCGCGACGCGATTTGTGTGTTCCATCGTCATTAACAGGCCCTGAACGTTACAATTAAATGTCAGTTTTGCGTCGGATTCGAAAATCTAGACTCACAGGAGATCGACCATAAGGTCCCCGAGGCAGCAATAGACCCTTGGAGACAGGTCGGCCGGAGGACGATGTATTGAATCACGACGCGATTTGTGTGTTCCATTGTCATTAAGATGCTCTGGACCTTACAATTAACTGTCAGTTTTGCGTCGGATTCGAAAATCTAGACTCACAGGAGAACGACCATAAGGTGTCCGAGGCAGCACTAGACCCTTGGAGACAAGTCGGCTGGAGGACGATGTATTCAATCGCGACGCAATTTGTGTGTTCCATCGTCATTAACAGGCTCTGAACGTTACAATTAACTGTCAGTTTTGCGTCGGATTCGAAAATCTAGACTCACAGGAGAGCGACCATAAGGTGCCCGAGGCAGCAATACACCCTTGGAGACAGGTCGGCCGTAGGACGATGTATTGAATCGCGACGCGATTTGTGTGTTCCATCGTCATTAACAGGCTCCGAACCTTACAATTAACTGTCAGTTTTGCGTCGGATTCGAAAATCTAGACTCACAGGAGATCGACCATAAGGTGACCGAGGCAGCAATAGACCCTTGGAGACAGGTCGGCCGGAGGACGATGTATTGAATCGCGACGCGATTTGTGTGTTCCATCGTCATTAACAGGCTCTGAACGTTACAATTAACTGTCAGTTTTGCGTCGGATTCGAAAATCTAGACTCACAGGAGATCGACCTTAAGGTGCCCGAGGCAGCAATAGACCCTTGGAGACAGGTCGGCCGGAGGACGATGTATTGAATCGCGACGCGATTTGTGTGTTCCATTGTCATTAAGATGCTCTGGACCTTACAATTAACTGTCAGTTTTGCGTCGGATTCGAAAATCTAGACTCACAGGAGAACGACCATAAGGTGTCCGAGGCAGCACTAGACCCTTGGAGACAAGTCGGCTGGAGGACGATGTATTCAATCGCGACGCAATTTGTGTGTTCCATCGTCATTAACAGGCTCTGAACGTTACAATTAACTGTCAGTTTTGCGTCTGATTGGAAAATCTAGACTCACAGGAGAGCGACCATAAGGTGCCCGAGGCAGCAATAGACCCTTGGAGACAGGTCGGCCGTAGGACGATGTATTGAATCGCGACGCGATTTGTGTGTTCCATCGTCATTAACAGGCTCCGAACCTTACAATTAACTGTCAGTTTTGCGTCGGATTCGAAAATCTAGACTCACAGGAGATCGACCATAAGGTGACCGAGGCAGCAATAGACCCTTGGAGACAGGTCGGCCGGAGGACGATGTATTGAATCGCGACGCGATTTGTGTGTTCCATCGTCATTAACAGGCTCTGAACGTTACAATTAACTGTCAGTTTTGCATCGGATTCGAAAATCTAGACTCACAGGAGATCGACCTTAAGGTGCCCGAGGCAGCAATAGACCCTTGGAGACAGGTCGGCCGGAGGACGATGTACTGAATCGCGACGCAATTTGTGTGTTCCATCGTCATTAACAGGCTCTGAACGTTACAATTAACTGTCAGTTTTGCGTCGGATTCGAAAATCTAGACTCACAGGAGAGCGACCATAAGGTGCCCGAGGCAGCAATAGACCCTTGGAGACAGGTCGGCCGTATTACGATGTATTGAATCGCTACGCGATTTGTGTGTTCCATCGTCATTAACAGGCTCCGAACCTTACAATTAACTGTCAGTTTTGCGTCGGATTCGAAAATCTAGACTCACAGGAGATCGACCATAAGGTGACCGAGGCAGCAATAGACCCTTGGAGACAGGTCGGCCGGAGGACGATGTATTGAATCGCGACGCGATTTGTGTGTTCCATCGTCATTAACAGGCTCTGAACGTTACAATTAACTGTCAGTTTTGCGTCGGATTCGAAAATCTAGACTCACAGGAGATCGACCATAAGGTGCCCGAGGCAGCAATAGACCCTTGGAGACAGGTCGGCCGGAGGACGATGTATTGAATCGCGACGCAAATTTGTGTGTTCCATCGTCATTAACAGGCTCTGAACGTTACAATTAACTGTCAGTTTTGCGTCGGATTCGAAAATCTAGACTCACAGGAGATCGACCATAAGGTGCCCGAGGCAGCAATAGACCCTTGGAGACAGGTCGGCCGGAGGACGATGTATTGAATCGCGACGCAATTTGTGTCTTCCATCGTCATTAACAGGCTCTGAACCTTTTAATTAACTGTCAGTTTTGCGTCGGATTCGAAAATCTAGACTCACAGGAGAACGACCATAAGGTGCCCGAGGCAGCAATAGACCCTTGGAGACAAGTCGGCTGGAGGATGATGTATTGAATCGCGACGTGATTTGTGTGTTCCATCGTCATTAACAGGCTCTGAACCTTACAATTAACTGTCAGTTTTGCGTCGGATTCGAAAATCTAGACTCACAGGAGATCGACCATAAGGTGCCCGAGGCAGCAATAGACCCTTGGAGACAGGTCGGCCGGAGGACGATGTATTGAATCGCTACGCAATTTGTGTGTTACATCGTCATTAACAGGCTCTGAACCTTACAATTAACTGTCAGTTTTGCGTCGGATTCGAAAATCTAGACTCACAGGAGATCGACCATAAGGTGCCCGAGGCAGCAACAGACCCTTGGAGACAGGTCGGCCGGAGGACGATGTATTGAATCGCGACGGGATTTGTGCGTTCCATCGTCATTAACAGGCTCTGAACGTTACAATTAACTGTCATTTTTGCGTCGGATTCGAAAATCTAGACTCACAGGAGATCGACCATAAGGTGCCCGAGGCAGCAATAGACCCTTGGAGACAGGTCGGCCGGAGGACGATGTATTGAATCGCGACGCAATTTGTGTGTTCCATTGTCATTAAGAGGCTCTGAACCTTACAATTAACTGTCAGTTTTGCGTCGGATTCGAAAATCTAGACTCACAGAAGAACGACCATAAGGTGCCCGCGGCAGGACTAGACCCTTGGAGACAAGTCGGCTGGAGGACGATGTATTGAATCGCGACGCGATTTGTGTGTTCCATCGTCATTAACAGGCGCTGAACGTTACAATTAACTGTCAGTTTTGCGTCGGATTCGAAAATCTAGACTCACAGGAGAACGACCATAAGGTGTCCGAGGCAGCACTAGACCCTTGGAGACAGGTCGGCCGGAGGACGATGTATTGAATCGCGACGCGATTTGTGTGTTCCATCGTCATTAACAGGCCCTGAACGTTACAATTAACTGTCAGTTTTGCGTCGGATTCGAAAATCTAGACTCACAGGAGATCGACCATAAGGTGCCCGAGGCAGCAATAGACCCTTGGAGACAGGTCGGCCGGAGGACGATGTATTAAATCGCGACGCGATTTGTGTGTTCCATTGTCATTAAGATGCTCTGGACCTTACAATTAACTGTCAGTTTTGCGTCGGATTCGAAAATCTAGACTCACAGGAGAACGACCATAAGGTGTCCGAGGCAGCACTAGACCCTTGGAGACAAGTCGGCTGGAGGACGATGTATTCAATCGCGACGCGATTTGTGTGTTCCATCGTCATTAACAGGCGCTGAACGTTACAATTAACTGTCAGTTTTGCGTCGGATTCGAAAATCTAGACTCACAGGAGAACAACCATTAGGTGTCCGAGGCAGCACTAGACTCTTGGAGACAGGTCGGCCGGAGGACGATGTATTGAATCGCGACGCGATTTGTGTGTTCCATCGTCATTAACAGGCCCTGAACGTTACAATTAACTGTCAGTTTTGCGTCGGATTCGATAATCTAGACTCACAGGAGATCGACCATAAGGTGCCCGAGGCAGCAATAGACCCTTGGAGACAGGTCGGCCGGAGGACGATGTATTGAATCGCGACGCTATTTGTGTGTTCCATCGTCATTAACAGGCTCTGAACGTTAGAATTAACTGTCAGTTTTGCGTCGGATTCGAAAATCTAGACTCACAGGAGATCGACCTTAAGGTGCCCGAGGCAGCAATAGACCCTTGGAGACAGGTCGGCCGGAGGACGATGTATTGAATCGCGACGCAATTTGTGTGTTCCATCGTCATTAACAGGCTCTGAACGTTACAATTAACTGTCAGTTTTGCGTCGGATTCGAAAATCTAGACTCACAGGAGATCGACCATAAGGTGCCCGAGGCAGCAATAGACCCTTGGAGACTGGTCGGCCGGAGGACGATGTATTGAATCGCGACGCAATTTGTGTGTTACATCGTCATTAACAGGCTCTGAACGTTACAATTAACTGTCAGTTTTGCGTCGGATTCGAAAATCTAGACTCACAGGAGAACGACCATAAGGTGCCCGAGGCAGCAATAGACCCTTGGAGACAAGTCGGCTGGAGGATGATGTATTGAATCGCGACGTGATTTGTGTGTTCCATCGTCATTAACAGGCTCTGAACGTTACAATTAACTGTCAGTTTTGCGTCGGATTCGAAAATCTAGACTCACAGGAGATCGACCATAAGGTGCCCGAGGCAGCAATAGACCCTTGGAGACAGGTCGGCCGGAGGACGATGTATTGAATCGCGACGCAATTTGTGTGTTACATCGTCATTAACAGGCTCTGAACCTTACAATTAACTGTCAGTTTTGCGTCGGATTCGGAAATCTGGACTCACAGGAGATCGACCATAAGGTGCCCGAGGCAGCAACAGACCCTTGGAGACAGGTCGGCCGGAGGACGATGTATTGAATCGCGACGGGATTTGTGCGTTCCATCGTCATTAACAGGCTCTGAACGTTACAATTAACTGTCATTTTTGCGTCGGATTCGAAAATCTAGACTCACAGGAGATCGACCATAAGGTGCCCGAGGCAGCAATAGACCCTTGGAGACAGGTCGGCCGGAGGACGATGTATTGAATCGCGACGCAATTTGTGTGTTCCATTGTCATTAAGAGGCTCTGAACCTTACAATTAACTGTCAGTTTTGCGTCGGATTCGAAAATCTAGACTCACAGAAGAACGACCATAAGGTGCCCGAGGCAGGACTAGACCCTTGGAGACAAGTCGGCTGGAGGACGATGTATTGAATCGCGACGCGATTTGTGTGTTCCATCGTCATTAACAGGCGCTGAACGTTACAATTATCTGACAGTTTTGCGTCGGATTCGAAAATCTAGACTCACAGGAGAACGACCATAGGGTGTCCGAGGCAGCACTAGACCCTTGGAGACAGGTCGGCCGGAGGACGATGTATTCAATCGCGACGCGATTTGTGTGTTCCATCGTCATTAACAGGCCCTGAACGTTACAATTAACTGTCAGTTTTGCGTCGGATTCGAAAATCTAGACTC
Source organism: Schistocerca nitens (assembly GCF_023898315.1). Lineage (NCBI taxonomy): Eukaryota > Metazoa > Arthropoda > Insecta > Orthoptera > Acrididae > Schistocerca > Schistocerca nitens. Next base: position 1,195,188,377 of record NC_064615.1, on the reverse strand, counting down.
ACAGGAGATCGACCATAAGGTGCCCGAGGCAGCAATAGACCCTTGGAGACAGGTCGGCCGGAGGACGATGTATTGAATCGCGACGCGATTTGTGTGTTCCATTGTCATTAAGATGCTCTGGACCTTACAATTAACTGTCAGTATTGCGTCGGATTCGAAAATCTAGACTCACAGGAGAACGACCATAAGGTGTCCGAGGCAGCACTAGACCCTTGGAGACAAGTCGGCTGGAGGACGATGTATTGAATCGCGACGCAATTTGTGTGTTCCATCGTCATTAACAGGCTCTGAACGTTACAATTAACTGTCCGTTTTGCGTCGGATTCGAAAATCTAGACTCACAGGAGAGCGACCATAAGGTGCCCGAGGCAGCAATAGACCCTTGGAGACAGGTCGGCCGTAGGACGATGTATTGAATCGCGACGCGATTTGTGTGTTCCATCGTCATTAACAGGCTCCGAACTTTACAATTAACTGTCAGTTTTGCGTCGGATTCGAAAATCTAGACTCACAGGAGATCGACCATAAGGTGACCGAGGCAGCAATAGACCCTTGGAGACAGGTCGGCCGGAGGACGATGTATTGAATCGCGACGCGATTTGTGTGTTCCATCGTCATTAACAGGCTCCGAACCTTACAATTAACTGTCAGTTTTGCGTCGGATTCGAAAATCTAGACTCACAGGAGATCGACCATAAGGTGACCGAGGCAGCAATAGACCCTTGGAGACAGGTCGGCCGGAGGACGATGTATTGAATAGCGACGCGATTTGTGTAATCCATCGTCATTAACAGGCTCTGAACGTTACAATTAACTGTCAGTTTTGCGTCGGATTCGAAAATCTAGACTCACAGGAGATCGACCTTAAGGTGCCCGAGGCAGCAATAGACCATTGGAGACAGGTCGGCCGGAGGACGATGTATTGAATCGCGACGCAATTTGTGTGTTCCATCGTCATTAACAGGCTCTGAACGTTACAATTAACTGTCAGTTTTGCGTCGGATTCGAAAATCTAGACTCACAGGAGAGCGACCATAAGGTGCCCGAGGCAGCAATAGACCCTTGGAGACAGGTCGGCCGTATTAAGATGTATTGAATCGCGACGCGATTTGTGTGTTCCATCGTCATTAACAGGCTCCGAACCTTACAATTAACTGTCAGTTTTGCGTCGGATTCGAAAATCTAGACCACAGGAGATCGACCATAAGGTGACCGAGGCAGCAATAGACCCTTGGAGACAGGTCGGCCGGAGGACGATGTATTGAATCGCGACGCGATTTGTGTGTTCCATCGTCATTAACAGGCTCTGAACGTTACAATTAACTGTCAGTTTTGCGTCGGATTCGAAAATCTAGACTCACAGGAGATCGATCTTAAGGTGCCCGAGGCAGCAATAGACCCTTGGAGACAGGTCGGCCGGAGGACGATGTATTGAATCGCGACGCAATTTGTGTGTTCCATCGTAATTAACAGGCTCTGAACGTTACAATTAACTGTCAGTTTTGCGTCGGATTCGAAAATCTAGACTCACAGGAGATCGACCATAAGGTGCCCGAGGCAGCAATAGACCCTTGGAGACTGGTCGGCCGGAGGACGATGTATTGAATCGCGACGCAATTTGTGTGTTACATCGTCATTAACAGGCTCTGAACGTTACAATTAACTGTCAGTTTTGCGTCGGATTCGAAAATCTAGACTCACAGGAGAACAACCATTAGGTGTCCGAGGCAGCACTAGACTCTTGGAGACAGGTCGGCCGGAGGACGATGTATTGAATCGCGACGCGATTTGTGTGTTCCATCGTCATTAACAGGCCCTGAACGTTACAATTAACTGTCAGTTTTGCGTCGGATTCGATAATCTAGACTCACAGGAGATCGACCATAAGGTGCCCGAGGCAGCAATAGACCCTTGGAGACAGGTCGGCCGGAGGACGATGTATTGAATCGCGACGCTATTTGTGTGTTCCATCGTCATTAACAGGCTCTGAACGTTACAATTAACTGTCAGTTTTGCGTCGGATTCGAAAATCTAGACTCACAGGAGATCGACCTTAAGGTGCCCGAGGCAGCAATAGACCCTTGGAGACAGGTCGGCCGGAGGACGATGTATTGAATCGCGACGCAATTTGTGTGTTCCATCGTCATTAACAGGCTCTGAACGTTACAATTAACTGTCAGTTTTGCGTCGGATTCGAAAATCTAGACTCACAGGAGATCGACCATAAGGTGCCCGAGGCAGCAATAGACCCTTGGAGACTGGTCGGCCGGAGGACGATGTATTGAATCGCGACGCAATTTGTGTGTTACATCGTCATTAACAGGCTCTGAACGTTACAATTAACTGTCAGTTTTGCGTCGGATTCGAAAATCTAGACTCACAGGAGAACGACCATAAGGTGCCCGAGGCAGCAATAGACCCTTGGAGACAAGTCGGCTGGAGGATGATGTATTGAATCGCGACGTGATTTGTGTGTTCCATCGTCATTAACAGGCTCTGAACGTTACAATTAACTGTCAGTTTTGCGTCGGATTCGAAAATCTAGACTCACAGGAGATCGACCATAAGGTGCCCGAGGCAGCAATAGACCCTTGGAGACAGGTCGGCCGGAGGACGATGTATTGAATCGCGACGCAATTTGTGTGTTACATCGTCATTAACAGGCTCTGAACCTTACAATTAACTGTCAGTTTTGCGTCGGATTCGGAAATCTGGACTCACAGGAGATCGACCATAAGGTGCCCGAGGCAGCAACAGACCCTTGGAGACAGGTCGGCCGGAGGACGATGTATTGAATCGCGACGGGATTTGTGCGTTCCATCGTCATTAACAGGCTCTGAACGTTACAATTAACTGTCATTTTTGCGTCGGATTCGAAAATCTAGACTCACAGGAGATCGACCATAAGGTGCCCGAGGCAGCAATAGACCCTTGGAGACAGGTCGGCCGGAGGACGATGTATTGAATCGCGACGCAATTTGTGTGTTCCATTGTCATTAAGAGGCTCTGAACCTTACAATTAACTGTCAGTTTTGCGTCGGATTCGAAAATCTAGACTCACAGAAGAACGACCATAAGGTGCCCGAGGCAGGACTAGACCCTTGGAGACAAGTCGGCTGGAGGACGATGTATTGAATCGCGACGCGATTTGTGTGTTCCATCGTCATTAACAGGCGCTGAACGTTACAATTATCTGACAGTTTTGCGTCGGATTCGAAAATCTAGACTCACAGGAGAACGACCATAAGGTGTCCGAGGCAGCACTAGACCCTTGGAGACAGGTCGGCCGGAGGACGATGTATTCAATCGCGACGCGATTTGTGTGTTCCATCGTCATTAACAGGCCCTGAACGTTACAATTAACTGTCAGTTTTGCGTCGGATTCGAAAATCTAGACTCACAGGAGATCGACCATAAGGTGCCCGAGGCAGCAATAGACCCTTGGAGACAGGTCGGCCGGAGGACGATGTATTGAATCGCGACGCGATTTGTGTGTTCCATTGTCATTAAGATGCTCTGGACCTTACAATTAACTGTCAGTTTTGCGTCGGATTCGAAAATCTAGACTCACAGGAGAACGACCATAAGGTGTCCGAGGCAGCACTAGACCCTTGGAGACAAGTCGGCTGGAGGACGATGTATTGAATCGCGACGCAATTTGTGTGTTCCATCGTCATTAACAGGCTCTGAACGTTACAATTAACTGTCCGTTTTGCGTCGGATTCGAAAATCTAGACTCACAGGAGAGCGACCATAAGGTGCCCGAGGCAGCAATAGACCCTTGGAGACAGGTCGGCCGTAGGACGATGTATTGAATCGCGACGCGATTTGTGTGTTCCATCGTCATTAACAGGCTCCGAACTTTACAATTAACTGTCAGTTTTGCGTCGGATTCGAAAATCTAGACTCACAGGAGATCGACCATAAGGTGCCCGAGGCAGCAATAGACCCTTGGAGACAGGTCGGCCGGAGGACGATGTATTGAATCGCGACGCGATTTGTGTGTTCCATCGTCATTAACAGGCTCCGAACCTTACAATTAACTGTCAGTTTTGCGTCGGATTCGAAAATCTAGACTCACAGGAGATCGACCATAAGGTGACCGAGGCAGCAATAGACCCTTGGAGACAGGTCGGCCGGAGGACGATGTATTGAATCGCGACGCGATTTGTGTGTTCCATCGTCATTAACAGGCTCTGAACGTTACAATTAACTGTCAGTTTTGCGTCGGATTCGAAAATCTAGACTCACAGGAGATCGACCTTAAGGTGCCCGAGGCAGCAATAGACCATTGGAGACAGGTCGGCCGGAGGACGATGTATTGAATCGCGACGCAATTTGTGTGTTCCATCGTCATTAACAGGCTCTGAACGTTACAATTAACTGTCAGTTTTGCGTCGGATTCGAAAATCTAGACTCACAGGAGAGCGACCATAAGGTGCCCGAGGCAGCAATAGACCCTTGGAGACAGGTCGGCCGTATTAAGATGTATTGAATCGCGACGCGATTTGTGTGTTCCATCGTCATTAACAGGCTCCGAACCTTACAATTAACTGTCAGTTTTGCGTCGGATTCGAAAATCTAGACCACAGGAGATCGACCATAAGGTGACCGAGGCAGCAATAGACCCTTGGAGACAGGTCGGCCGGAGGACGATGTATTGAATCGCGACGCGATTTGTGTGTTCCATCGTCATTAACAGGCTCTGAACGTTACAATTAACTGTCAGTTTTGCGTCGGATTCGAAAATCTAGACTCACAGGAGATCGATCTTAAGGTGCCCGAGGCAGCAATAGACCCTTGGAGACAGGTCGGCCGGAGGACGATGTATTGAATCGCGACGCAATTTGTGTGTTCCATCGTAATTAACAGGCTCTGAACGTTACAATTAACTGTCAGTTTTGCGTCGGATTCGAAAATCTAGACTCACAGGAGATCGACCATAAGGTGCCCGAGGCAGCAATAGACCCTTGGAGACAGGTCGGCCGGAGGACGATGTATTGAATCGCGACGCAATTTGTGTGTTCCATAGTCATTATCAGGCTCTGAACGTTACAATTAACTGTCAGTTTTGCGTCGGATTCGAAAATCTAGACTCACAGGAGAACGACCATAAGGTGCCCGAGGCAGGACTAGACCCTTGGAGACAAGTCGGCTGGAGGACGATGTATTGAATCGCGACGCGATTTGTGTGTTCCATCGTCATTAACAGGCGCTGAACGTTACAATTAACTGTCAGATTTGCGTCGGATTCGAAAATCTAGACTCACAGGAGAACGACCATATGGTGTCCGAGGCAGCACTAGACTCTTGGAGACAGGTCGGCCGGAGGACGATGTATTGAATCGCGACGCGATTTGTGTGTTCCATCGTCATTAACAGGCGCTGAACGTTACAATTAACTGTCAGTTTTGCGTCGGATTCGAAAATCTAGACTCACAGGAGATCGACCATAAGGTGCCCGAGGCAGGACTAGACCCTTGGAGACAACTCGGCTGGAGGAGGATGTATTGAATCGGGACGCGATTTGTGTGTTCCATCGTCATTAACAGGCTCTGAACCTAACAATTAACTGTCAGTTTTGCGTCGGATTCGAAAATCTAGACTCACAGGAGAACGACCATAAGGTGCCCGAGGCAGCAATAGACCCTTGGAGACAAGTCGGCTGGAGGATGATGTATTGAATCGCGACGTGATTTGTGTGTTCCATCGTCATTAACAGGCTCTGAACGTTACAATTAACTGTCAGTTTTGCGTCGGATTCGAAAATCTAGACTCACAGGAGATCGACCATAAGGTGCCCGAGGCAGCAATAGACCCTTGGAGATAGGTCGGCCGGAGGACGATGTATTGAATCGCGACGCAATTTGTGTGTTACATCGTCATTAACAGGCTCTGAACCTTACAATTAACTGTCAGTTTTGCGTCGGATTCGAAAATCTAGACTCACAGGAGATCGACCATAAGGTGCCCGAGGCAGGACTAGACCCTTGGAGACAAGTCGGCTGGAGGACGATGTATTGAATCGCGACGCGATTTGTGTGTTCCATCGTCATTAACAGGCGCTGAACGTTACAATTAACTGTCAGATTTGCGTCGGATTCGAAAATCTAGACTCACAGGAGAACGACCATATGGTGTCCGAGGCAGCACTAGACTCTTGGAGACAGGTCGGCCGGAGGACGATGTATTGAATCGCGACGCGATTTGTGTGTTCCATCGTCATTAACAGGCGCTGAACGTTACAATTAACTGTCAGTTTTGCGTCGGATTCGAAAATCTAGACTCACAGGAGATCGACCATAAGGTGCCCGAGGCAGGACTAGACCCTTGGAGACAACTCGGCTGGAGGAGGATGTATTGAATCGGGACGCGATTTGTGTGTTCCATCGTCATTAACAGGCTCTGAACCTAACAATTAACTGTCAGTTTTGCGTCGGATTCGAAAATCTAGACTCACAGGAGAACGACCATAAGGTGCCCGAGGCAGCAATAGACCCTTGGAGACAAGTCGGCTGGAGGATGATGTATTGAATCGCGACGTGATTTGTGTGTTCCATCGTCATTAACAGGCTCTGAACGTTACAATTAACTGTCAGTTTTGCGTCGGATTCGAAAATCTAGACTCACAGGAGATCGACCATAAGGTGCCCGAGGCAGCAATAGACCCTTGGAGATAGGTCGGCCGGAGGACGATGTATTGAATCGCGACGCAATTTGTGTGTTACATCGTCATTAACAGGCTCTGAACCTTACAATTAACTGTCAGTTTTGCGTCGGATTCGAAAATCTAGACTCACAGGAGAACGACCATAAGGTGCCCGAGGCAGCAACAGACCCTTGGAGACAGGTCGGCCGGAGGACGATGTATTGAATCACGACGGGATTTGTGTGTTCCATCGTCATTAACAGGCTCTGAACGTTACAATTAACTGTCAGTTTTGCGTCGGATTCGAAAATCTAGACTCACAGGAGATCGACCATAAGGTGCCCGAGGCAGCAATAGACCCTTGGAGACAGGTCGGCCGGAGGACGATGTATTGAATCGCGACGCAATTTGTGTGTTCCATTGTCATTAAGAGGCTCTGAACCTTACAATTAACTGTCAGTTTTGCGTCGGATTCGAAAATCTAGACTCACAGGAGAACGACCATAAGGTGCCCGAGGCAGCAATAGACCCTTGGAGACAGGTCGGCCGGAAGACGATATATTGAATCGCGACGCGATTTGTGTGTTCCACTGTCATTAAGATGCTCTGAACCTTACAATTAACTGTCAGTTTTGCGTCGGATTCGAAAATCTAGACTCACAGGAGATCGACCTTAAGGTGCCCGAGGCAGCAATAGGCCCTTGGAGACAGGTCGGCCGGAGGACGATGTATTGAATCGCGACGCAATTTGTGTGTTCCATCGTCATTAAGAGGCTCTGAACGTTACAATTAACTGTCAGTTTTGCGTCGGATTCGAAAATCTAGACTCACAGGAGATCGACCATAAGGTGCCCGAGGCAGCAATAGACCCTTGGAGACAGGTCGGCCGGAGGACGATGTATTGAATCGCGACGCAATTTGTGTGTTCCATAGTCATTAACAGGCTCTGAACGTTACAATTAACTGTCAGTTTTGCGTCGGATTCGAAAATCTAGACTCACAGGAGAACGACCATAAGGTGCCCGAGGCAGCAATAGACCCTTGGAGACAAGTCGGCTGGAGGACGATGTATTGAATCGCGACGTGATTTATGTGTTCCATCGTCATTAACAGGCTCTGAACCTTACAATTAACTGTCAGTTTTGCGTCGGATTCGAAAATCTAGACTCACAGGAGATCGACCATAAGGTGCCCGAGGCAGCAATAGACCCTTGGAGACAGGTCGGCCGGAGGACGATGTATTGAATCGCGACGCAATTTGTGTGTTACATCGTTATTTACAGGCTCTGAACCTTACAATTAACTGTCAGTTTTGCGTCGGATTCGAAAATCTAGACTCACAGGAGATCGACCATAAGGTGCCCGAGGCAGGACTAGACCCTTGGAGACAAGTCGGCTGGAGGACGATGTATTGAATCGCGACGCGATTTGTGTGTTCCATCGTCATTAACAGGCGCTGAACGTTACAATTAACTGTCAGTTTTGCGTCGGATTCGAAAATCTAGACTCACAGGAGAACGACCATAAGGTGTCCGAGGCAGCACTAGACTCTTGGAGACAGGTCGGCCGGAGGACGATGTATTGAATCGCGACGCGATTTGTGTGTTCCATCGTCATTAACAGGCTCTGAACGTTACAATTAACTGTCAGTTTTGCGTCGGATTCGAAAATCTAGACTCACAGGAGATCGACCATAAGGTGCCCGAGGCAGCAATAGACCCTTGGAGACAGGTCGGCCGGAGGACGATGTATTGAATCGCGACTCAATTTGTGTGTTCCATTGTCATTAAGAGGCTCTGAACCTTACAATTAACTGTCAGTTTTGCTTCGGATTCCAAAATCTAGACTCACAGAAGAACGACCATAAGGTGCCCGAGGCAGCACTAGACCCTTGGAGACAAGTCGGCTGGAGGACGATGTATTGAATCGCGACGCAATTTGTGTGTTCCATCGTCATTAACAGGCTCTGAACGTTACAATTAACTGTCAGTTTTGCGTCGGATTCGAAAATCTAGACTCACAGGAGATCGACCATAAGGTGCCCGAGGCAGCAACAGACCCTTGGAGACAGGTCGGCCGGAGGACGATGTATTGAAACGCGACGCGATTTGTGTGTTCCATCGTCATTAACAGGCTCTGAACCTTACAATTAACTGTCAGTTTTGCGTCGGATTCGAAAATCTTGACTCACAGGAGAACGACCATAAGGTGACCGAGGCAGCAATAGACCCTTGGTGACAGGACGGCCGGAGGACGATGTATTGAATCGCGACGCGATTTGTGTGTTCCATCGTCATTAACAGGCTCTGAACGTTACAATTAACTGTCAGTTTTGCGTCGGATTCGAAAATCTAGACTCACAGGAGATCGACCATAAGGTGCCCGAGGCAGGACTAGACCCTTGGAGACAACTCGGCTGGAGGAGGATGTATTGAATCGCGACGCGATTTGTGTGTTCCATCGTCATTTACAGGCGCTGAACGTTACAATTAACTGTCAGTTTTGCGTCGGATTCGAAAATCTAGACTTACAGGAGAACGACCATAAGGTGTCCGAGGCAGCACTAGACCCTTGGAGACAGGTCGGCCGGAGGACGATGTATTGAATCGCGACGCGATTTGTGTGTTCCATCGTCATTAACAGGCCCTGAACGTTACAATTAACTGTCAGTTTTGGGTCGGATTCGAAAATCTAGACTCACAGGAGATCGACCATAAGGTTCCCGAGGCAGCAATAGACCCTTGGAGACAGGTCGGCCGGAGGACGATGTATTGAATCGCGACGCGATTTGTGTGTTCCATTGTCATTAAGATGCTCTGGACCTTACAATTAACTGTCAGTTTTGCGTCGGATTCGAAAATCTAGACTCACAGGAGAACGACCATAAGGTGTCCGAGGCAGCACTAGACCCTTGGAGACAAGTCGGCTGGAGGACGATGTATTGAATCGCGACGCAATTTGTGTGTTCCATCGTCATTAACAGGCTCTGAACGTTACAATTAACTGTCAGTTTTGCGTCGGATTCGAAAATCTAGACTCACAGGAGATCGACCATAAGGTGACCGAGGCAGCAATGGACCCTTGGAGACAGGTCGGCCGGAGGACGATGTATTGAATCGCGACGCGATTTGTGTGTTCCATCGTCGTTAACAGGCTCTGAACGTTACAATTAACTGTCACTTTTGCGTCGGATTCGAAAATCTAGACTCACAGGAGATCGACCTTAAGGTGCCCGAGGCAGCAATAGACCCTTGGAGACAGGTCGGCCGGAGGACGATGTATTGAATCGCGACGCAATTTGTGTGTTCCATCGTCATTAACAGGCTCTGAACGTTACAATTAACTGTCAGTTTTGCGTCGGATTCGAAAATCTAGACTCACAGGAGATCGACCATAAGGTGCCCGAGGCAGCAATAGACCCTTGGAGACAGGTCGGCCGGAGGACGATGTATTGAATCGCGACTCAATTTGTGTGTTCCATTGTCATTAAGAGGCTCTGAACCTTACAATTAACTGTCAGTTTTGCTTCGGATTCCAAAATCTAGACTCACAGAAGAACGACCATAAGGTGCCCGAGGCAGCACTAGACCCTTGGAGACAAGTCGGCTGGAGGACGATGTATTGAATCGCGACGCAATTTGTGTGTTCCATCGTCATTAACAGGCTCTGAACGTTACAATTAACTGTCAGTTTTGCGTCGGATTCGAAAATCTAGACTCACAGGAGATCGACCATAAGGTGCCCGAGGCAGCAACAGACCCTTGGAGACAGGTCGGCCGGAGGACGATGTATTGAATCGCGACGCGATTTGTGTGTTCCATCGTCATTAACAGGCTCTGAACCTTACAATTAACTGTCAGTTTTGCGTCGGATTCGAAAATCTAGACTCACAGGAGAACGACCATAAGGTGACCGAGGCAGCAATAGACCCTTGGTGACAGGTCGGCCGGAGGACGATGTATTGAATCGCGACGCGATTTGTGTGTTCCATCGTCATTAACAGGCTCTGAACGTTACAATTAACTGTCAGTTTTGCGTCGGATTCGAAAATCTAGACTCACAGGAGATCGACCATAAGGTGCCCGAGGCAGGACTAGACCCTTGGAGACAACTCGGCTGGAGGAGGATGTATTGAATCGCGACGCGATTTGTGTGTTCCATCGTCATTAACAGGCCCTGAACGTTACAATTAACTGTCAGTTTTGCGTCGGATTCGAAAATCTAGACTTACAGGAGAACGACCATAAGGTGTCCGAGGCAGCACTAGACCCTTGGAGACAGGTCGGCCGGAGGACGATGTATTGAATCGCGACGCGATTTGTGTGTTCCATCGTCATTAACAGGCCCTGAACGTTACAATTAACTGTCAGTTTTGCGTCGGATTCGAAAATCTAGACTCACAGGAGATCGACCATAAGGTTCCCGAGGCAGCAATAGACCCTTGGAGACAGGTCGGCCGGAGGACGATGTATTGAATCGCGACGCGATTTGTGTGTTCCATTGTCATTAAGATGCTCTGGACCTTACAATTAACTGTCAGTTTTGCGTCGGATTCGAAAATCTAGACTCACAGGAGATCGACCATAAGGTGTCCGAGGCAGCACTAGACCCTTGGAGACAAGTCGGCTGGAGGACGATGTATTGAATCGCGACGCAATTTGTGTGTTCCATCGTCATTAACAGGCTCTGAACGTTACAATTAACTGTCAGTTTTGCGTCGGATTCGAAAATCTAGACTCACAGGAGATCGACCATAAGGTGACCGAGGCAGCAATAGACCCTTGGAGACAGGTCGGCCGGAGGACGATGTATTGAATCGCGACGCGATTTGTGTGTTCCATCGTCATTAACAGGCTCTGAACGTTACAATTAACTGTCAGTTTTGCGTCGGATTCGAAGATCTAGACTCACAGGAGATCGACCTTAAGGTGGCCGAGGCAGCAATAGACCCTTGGAGACAGGTCGGCCGGAGGACGATGTATTGAATCGCGACGCAATTTGTGTGTTCCATCGTCATTAACAGGCTCTGAACGTTACAATTAACTGTCAGTTTTGCGTCGGATTCGAAAATATAGACTCACAGGAGATCGACCATAAGGTGCCCGAGGCAGCAATAGACCCTTGGAGACAGGTCGGCCGGAGGACGATGTATTGAATCGCGACGCAATTTGTGTCTTCCATCGTCATTAACAGGCTCTGAACCTTACAATTAACTGTCAGTTTTGCGTCGGATTCGAAAATCTAGACTCACAGGAGAACGACCATAAGGTGCCCGAGGCAGCAATAGACCCTTGGAGACAAGTCGGCTGGAGGATGATGTATTGAATCGCGACGTGATTTGTGTGTTCCATCGTCATTAACAGGCTCTGAACGTTACAATTAACTGTCAGTTTTGCGTCGGATTCGAAAATCTAGACTCACAGGAGATCGACCATAAGGTGCCCGACGCAGCAATAGACCCTTGGAGACAGGTCGGCCGGAGGACGATGTATTGAATCGCGACGCAATTTGTGTGTTACATCGTCATTAACAGGCTCTGAACCTTACAATTAACTGCCAGTTTTGCGTCGGATTCGAAAATCTAGACTCACAGGAGATCGACCATAAGGTGCCCGAGGCAGCAACAGATCCTTGGAGACAGGTCGGCCGTAGGACGATGTATTGAATCGCGACGGGATTTGTGTGTTCCATCGTCATTAACAGGCTCTGAACGTTACAATTAACTGTCAGTTTTGCGTCGGATTCGAAAATCTAGACTCACAGGAGATCGACCATAAGGTGCCCGAGGCAGCAATAGACCCTTGGAGACAGGTCGGCCGGAGGACGATGTATTGAATCGCGACGCAATTTGTGTGTTCCATTGTCATTAACAGGCTCTGAACCTTACAATTAACTGTCAGTTTTGCGTCGGATTCGAAAATCTAGACTCACAGAAGAACGACCATAAGGTGCCCGAGGCAGGACTAGACCCTTGGAGACAAGTCGGCTGGAGGACGATGTATTGAATCGCGACGCGATTTGTGTGTTCCATCGTCATTAACAGGCGTTGAACGTTACAATTAACTGTCAGTTTTGCGTCGGATTCGAAAATCTAGACTCACAGGAGAACGACCATAAGGTGTCCGAGGCAGCACTAGACTCTTGGAGACAGGTCGGCCGGAGGACGATGTATTGAATCGCGACGCGATTTGTGTGTTCCATCGTCATTAACAGGCCTTAACGTTACAATTAACTGTCAGTTTTGCGTCGGATTCGAAAATCTAGACTCACAGGAGATCGACCATAAGGTGCCCGAGGCAGCAATAGACCCTTGGAGACAGGTCGGCCGGAGGACGATGTATTGAATCGCGACGCGATTTGTGTGTTCCATTGTCATTAAGATGCTCTGAACCTTACAATTAACTGTCAGTTTTGCGTCGGATTCGAAAATCTAGACTCACAGGAGATCGACCATAAGGTGCCCGAGGCACCAATAGACCCTTGGAGACAGGTCGGCCGGAGGACGATGTATTGAATCGCGACGCAATTTGTGTGTTACATCGTCATTAACAGGCTCTGAACCTTACAATTAACTGTCAGTTTTGCGTCGGATTCGAAAATCTAGACTCACAGGAGATCGACCATAAGGTGCCCGAGGCAGCAACAGACCCTTGGAGACAGGTCGGCCGGAGGACGATGTATTGAATCGCGACGGGATTTGGGTGTTCCATCGTCATTAACAGGCTCTGAACGTTACAATTAACTGTCATTTTTGCGTCGGATTCGAAAATCTAGACTCACAGGAGATCGACCATAAGGTGCCCGAGGCAGCAATAGACCCTTGGAGACAGGTCGGCCGGAGGACGATGTATTGAATCGCGACGCGATTTGTGTGTTCCATTGTCATTAAGATGCTCTGGACCTTACAATTAACTGTCAGTTTTGCGTCGGATTCGAAAATCTAGACTCACAGGAGAACGACCATAAGGTGTCCGAGGCAGCACTAGACCCTTGGAGACAAGTCGGCTGGAGGACGATGTATTCAATCGCGACGCAATTTGTGTGTTCCATCGTCATTAACAGGCTCTGAACGTTACAATTAACTGTCAGTTTTGCGTCGGATTCGAAAATCTAGACTCACAGGAGAGCGACCATAAGGTGCCCGAGGCAGCAATAGACCCTTGGAGACAGGTCGGCCGTAGGACGATGTATTGAATCGCGACGCGATTTGTGTGTTCCATCGTCATTAACAGGCTCCGAACCTTACAATTAACTGTCAGTTTTGCGTCGGATTCGAAAATCTAGACTCACAGGAGATCGACCATAAGGTGACCGAGGCAGCAATAGACCCTTGGAGACAGGTCGGCCGGAGGACGATGTATTGAATCGCGACGCGATTTGTGTGTTCCATCGTCATTAACAGGCTCTGAACGTGACAATTAACTGTCAGTTTTGCATCGGATTCGAAAATCTAGACTCACAGGAGATCGACCTTAAGGTGCCCGAGGCAGCAATAGACCCTTGGAGACAGGTCGGCCGGAGGACGATGTATTGAATCGCGACGCAATTTGTGTGTTCCATTGTATTTAAGAGTCTCTGAACCTTACAATTAACTGTCAGTTTTGCGTCGGATTCGAAAATCTAGACTCACAGAAGAACGACCATAAGGTGCCCGAGGCAGGACTAGACCCTTGGAGACAAGTCGGCTGGAGGACGATGTATTGAATCGCGACGCGATTTGTGTGTTCCATCGTCATTAACAGGCGCTGAACGTTACAATTAACTGTCAGTTTTGCGTCGGATTCGAAAATCTAGACTCACAGGAGAACGACCATAAGGTGCCCGAGGCAGCAATAGACCCTTGGAGACAAGTCGGCTGGAGGATGATGTATTGAATCGCGACGTGATTTGTGTGTTCCATCGTCATTAACAGACTCTGAACGTTACAATTAACTGTCAGTTTTGCGTCGGATTCGAAAATCTAGACTCACAGGAGATCGACCATAAGGTGCCCGAGGCAGCAATAGACCCTTGGAGACAGGTCGGCCGGAGGACGATGTATTGAATCGCGACGCAATTTGTGTGTTACATCGTCATTAACAGGCTCTGAACCTTACAATTAACTGTCAGTTTTGCGTCGGATTCGAAAATCTAGACTCACAGGAGATCGACCATAAGGTGCCCGAGGCAGCAACAGACCCTTGGAGACAGGTTGGCCGTAGGACGATGTATTGAATCGCGACGGGATTTGTGTGTTCCATCGTCATTAACAGGCTCTGAACATTACAATTAACTGTCAGTTTTGCGTCGGATTCGAAAATCTAGACTCACAGGAGATCGACCATAAGGTGCCCGAGGCAGCAATAGACCCTTGGAGACAGGTCGGCCGGAGGACGATGTATTGAATCGCGACGCAATTTGTGTGTTCCATCGTCATTAACAGGCGTTGAACGTTACAATTAACTGTCAGTTTTGCGTCGGATTCGAAAATCTAGACTCACAGGAGAACGACCATAAGGTGTCCGAGGCAGCACTAGACTCTTGGAGACAGGTCGGCCGGAGGACGATGTATTGAATCGCGACGCGATTTGTGTGTTCCATCGTCATTAACAGGCCTTAACGTTACAATTAACTGTCAGTTTTGCGTCGGATTCGAAAATCTAGACTCACAGGAGATCGACCATAAGGTGCCCGAGGCAGCAATAGACCCTTGGAGACAGGTCGGCCGGAGGACGATGTATTGAATCGCGACGCGATTTGTGTGTTCCATTGTCATTAAGATGCTCTGAACCTTACAATTAACTGTCAGTTTTGCGTCGGATTCGAAAATCTAGACTCACAGGAGATCGACCATAAGGTGCCCAAGGCAGCAATAGACCCTTGGAGACAGGTCGGCCGGAGGACGATGTATTGAATCGCGACGCAATTTGTGTGTTACATCGTCATTAACAGGCTCTGAACCTTACAATTAACTGTCAGTTTTGCGTCGGATTCGAAAATCTAGACTCACAGGAGATCGACCATAAGGTGCCCGAGGCAGCAACAGACCCTTGGAGACAGGTCGGCCGTAGGACGATGTATTGAATCGCGACGGGATTTGTGTGTTCCATCGTCATTAACAGGCTCTGAACGTTACAATTAACTGTCAGTTTTGCGTCGGATTCGAAAATCTAGACTCACAGGAGATCGACCATAAGGTGCCCGAGGCAGCAATAGACCCTTGGAGACAGGTCGGCCGGAGGACGATGTATTGAATCGCGACGCAATTTGTGTGTTCCATTGTCATTAACAGGCTCTGAACCTTACAATTAACTGTCAGTTTTGCGTCGGATTCGAAAATCTAGACTCACAGAAGAACGACCATAAGGTGCCCGAGGCAGGACTAGACCCTTGGAGACAAGTCGGCTGGAGGACGATGTATTGAATCGCGACGCGATTTGTGTGTTCCATCGTCATTAACAGGCGTTGAACGTTACAATTAACTGTCAGTTTTGCGTCGGATTCGAAAATCTAGACTCACAGGAGAACGACCATAAGGTGTCCGAGGCAGCACTAGACTCTTGGAGACAGGTCGGCCGGAGGACGATGTATTGAATCGCGACGCGATTTGTGTGTTCCATCGTCATTAACAGGCCTTAACGTTACAATTAACTGTCAGTTTTGCGTCGGATTCGAAAATCTAGACTCACAGGAGATCGACCATAAGGTGCCCGAGGCAGCAATAGACCCTTGGAGACAGGTCGGCCGGAGGACGATGTATTGAATCGCGACGCGATTTGTGTGTTCCATTGTCATTAAGATGCTCTGAACCTTACAATTAACTGTCAGTTTTGCGTCGGATTCGAAAATCTAGACTCACAGGAGATCGACCATAAGGTGCCCGAGGCAGCAATAGACCCTTGGAGACAGGTCGGCCGGAGGACGATGTATTGAATCGCGACGCAATTTGTGTGTTACATCGTCATTAACAGGCTCTGAACCTTACAATTAACTGTCAGTTTTGCGTCGGATTCGAAAATCTAGACTCACAGGAGATCGACCATAAGGTGCCCGAGGCAGCAACAGACCCTTGGAGACAGGTCGGCCGGAGGACGATGTATTGAATCGCGACGGGATTTGGGTGTTCCATCGTCATTAACAGGCTCTGAACGTTACAATTAACTGTCATTTTTGCGTCGGATTCGAAAATCTAGACTCACAGGATATCGACCATAAGGTGCCCGAGGCAGCAATAGACCCTTGGAGACAGGTCGGCCGGAGGACGATGTATTGAATCGCGACGCGATTTGTGTGTTCCATTGTCATTAAGATGCTCTGGACCTTACAATTAACTGTCAGTTTTGCGTCGGATTCGAAAATCTAGACTCACAGAAGAACGACCATAAGGTGCCCGAGGCAGGACTAGACCCTTGGAGACAAGTCGGATGAAGGACGATGTATTGAATCGCGACGCGATTTGTGTGTTCCATCGTCATTAACAGGCGTTGAACGTTACAATTAACTGTCAGTTTTGCGTCGGATTCGAAAATCTAGACTCACAGGAGAACGACCATAAGGTGTCCGAGGCAGCACTAGACTCTTGGAGACAGGTCGGCCGGAGGACGATGTATTGAATCGCGACGCGATTTGTGTGTTCCATCGTCATTAACAGGCCTTAACGTTACAATTAACTGTCAGTTTTGCGTCGGATTCGAAAATCTAGACTCACAGGAGATCGACCATAAGGTGCCCGAGGCAGCAATAGACCCTTGGAGACAGGTCGGCCGGAGGACGATGTATTGAATCGCGACGCGATTTGTGTGTTCCATTGTCATTAAGATGCTCTGAACCTTACAATTAACTGTCAGTTTTGCGTCGGATTCGAAAATCTAGACTCACAGGAGATCGACCATAAGGTGCCCGAGGCAGCAATAGACCCTTGTAGACAGGTCGGCCGGAGGACGATGTATTGAATCGCGACGCTATTTGTGTGTTACATCGTCATTAACAGGCTCTGAACCTTACAATTAACTGTCAGTTTTGCGTCGGATTCGAAAATCTAGACTCACAGGAGATCGACCATAAGGTGCCCGAGGCAGCAGCAGACCCTTGGAGACAGGTCGGCCGGAGGACGATGTATTGAATCGCGACGGGATTTGGGTGTTCCATCGTCATTAACAGGCTCTGAACGTTACAATTAACTGTCATTTTTGCGTCGGATTCGAAAATCTAGACTCACAGGAGATCGACCATAAGGTGACCGAGGCAGCAATAGACCCTTGGAGACAGGTCGGCCGGAGGACGATGTATTGAATCGCGACGCGATTTGTGTGTTCCATTGTCATTAAGATGCTCTGGACCTTACAATTAACTGTCAGTTTTGCGTCGGATTCGAAAATCTAGACTCACAGGAGAACGACCATAAGGTGTCCGAGGCAGCACTAGACCCTTGGAGACAAGTCGGCTGGAGGACGATGTATTCAATCGCGACGCAATTTGTGTGTTCCATCGTCATTAACAGGCTCTGAACGTTACAATTAACTGTCAGTTTTGCGTCGGATTCGAAAATCTAGACTCACAGGAGAGCGACCATAAGGTGCCCGAGGCAGCAATAGACCCTTGGAGACAGGTCGGCCGTAGGACGATGTATTGAATCGCGACGCGATTTGTGTGTTCCATCGTCATTAACAGGCTCCGAACCTTACAATTAACTGTCAGTTTTGCGTCGGATTCGAAAATCTAGACTCACAGGAGATCGACCATAAGGTGACCGAGGCAGCAATAGACCCTTGGAGACAGGTCGGCCGGAGGACGATGTATTGAATCGCGACGCGATTTGTGTGTTCCATCGTCATTAACAGGCTCTGAACGTGACAATTAACTGTCAGTTTTGCATCGGATTCGAAAATCTAGACTCACAGGAGATCGACCTTAAGGTGCCCGAGGCAGCAATAGACCCTTGGAGACAGGTCGGCCGGAGGACGATGTATTGAATCGCGACGCAATTTGTGTGTTCCATTGTATTTAAGAGTCTCTGAACCTTACAATTAACTGTCAGTTTTGCGTCGGATTCGAAAATCTAGACTCACAGAAGAACGACCATAAGGTGCCCGAGGCAGGACTAGACCCTTGGAGACAAGTCGGCTGGAGTACGATGTATTGAATCGCGACGCGATTTGTGTGTTCCATCGTCATTAACAGGCGCTGAACGTTACAATTAACTGTCAGTTTTGCGTCGGATTCGAAAATCTAGACTCACAGGAGAACGACCATAAGGTGCCCGAGGCAGCAATAGACCCTTGGAGACAAGTCGGCTGGAGGATGATGTATTGAATCGCGACGTGATTTGTGTGTTCCATCGTCATTAACAGGCTCTGAACGTTACAATTAACTGTCAGTTTTGCGTCGGATTCGAAAATCTAGACTCACAGGAGATCGACCATAAGGTGCCCGAGGCAGCAATAGACCCTTGGAGACAGGTCGGCCGGAGGACGATGTATTGAATCGCGACGCAATTTGTGTGTTCCATCGTCATTAACAGGCTCTGAACCTTACAATTAACTGTCAGTTTTGCGTCGGATTCGAAAATCTAGACTCACAGGAGATCGACCATAAGGTGCCCGAGGCATCAACAGACCCTTGGAGACAGGTCGGCCGTAGGACGATGTATTGAATCGCGACGGGATTTGTGTGTTCCATCGTCATTAACAGGCTCTGAACGTTACAATTAACTGTCAGTTTTGCGTCGGATTCGAAAATCTAGACTCACAGGAGATCGACCATAAGGTGCCCGAGGCAGCAATAGACCCTTGGAGACAGGTCGGCCGGAGGACGATGTATTGAATCGCGACGCAATTTGTGTGTTCCATTGTCATTAAGAGGCTCTGAACCTTACAATTAACTGTCAGTTTTGCGTCGGATTCGAAAATCTAGACTCACAGAAGAACGACCATAAGGTGCCCGAGGCAGGACTAGACCCTTGGAGACAAGTCGGCTGGAGGACGATGTATTGAATCGCGACGCGATTTGTGTGTTCCATCGTCATTAACAGGCGTTGAACGTTACAATTAACTGTCAGTTTTGCGTCGGATTCGAAAATCTAGACTCACAGGAGAACGACCATAAGGTGTCCGAGGCAGCACTAGACTCTTGGAGACAGGTCGGCCGGAGGACGATGTATTGAATCGCGACGCGATTTGTGTGTTCCATCGTCATTAACAGGCCCTGAACGTTACAATTAACTGTCAGTTTTGCGTCGGATTCGAAAATCTAGACTCACAGGAGATCGACCATAAGGTGCCCGAGGCAGCAATAGACCCTTGGAGACAGGTCGGCCGGAGGACGATGTATTGAATAGCGACGCGATTTGTGTGTTCCATTGTCATTAAGATGCTCTGAACCTTACAACTAACTGTCAGTTTTGCGTCGGATTCGAAAATCTAGACTCACAGGAGAATGACCATAAGGTGCCCGAGGCAGCAATAGACCCTTGGAGACAGGTCGGCCCGAGGACGATGTATTGAATCGCGACGCAATTTGTGTGTTACATCGTCATTAACAGGCTCTGAACCTTACAATTAACTGTCAGTTTTGCGTCGGATTCGAAAATCTAGACTCACAGGAGATCGACCATAACGTGCCCGAGGCAGCAACAGACCCTTGGAGACAGGTCGGCCGGAGGACGATGTATTGAATCGCGACGGGATTTGTGTGTTCCATCGTCATTAACAGGCTCTGAACGTTACAATTAACTGTCATTTTTGCGTCGGATTCGAAAATCTAGACTCACAGGAGATCGACCATAAGGTGCCCGAGGCAGCAATAGACCCTTGGAGACAGGTCGGCCGGAGGACGATGTATTGAATCGCGACGCGATTTGTGTGTTCCATTGTCATTAAGATGCTCTGAACCTTACAATTAACTGTCAGTTTTGCGTCGGATTCGAAAATCTAGACTCACAGGAGATCGACCATAAGGTGCCCGAGGCAGCAATAGACCCTTGGAGACAGGTCGGCCCGAGGACGATGTATTCAATCGCGACGCAATTTGTGTGTTCCATCGTCATTAACAGGCTCTGAACGTTACAATTAACTGTCAGTTTTGCGTCGGATTCGAAAATCTAGACTCACAGGAGAGCGACCATAAGGTGCCCGAGGCAGCAATAGACCCTTGGAGACAGGTCGGCCGTAGGACGATGTATTGAATCGCGACGCGATTTGTGTGTTCCATCGTCATTAACAGGCTCCGAACCTTACAATTAACTGTCAGTTTTGCGTCGGATTCGAAAATCTAGACTCACAGGAGATCGACCATAAGGTGACCGAGGCAGCAATAGACCCTTGGAGACAGGTCGGCCGGAGGACGATGTATTGAATCGCGACGCGATTTGTGTGTTCCATCGTCATTAACAGGCTCTGAACGTTACAATTAACTGTCAGTTTTGCATCGGATTCGAAAATCTAGACTCACAGGAGATCGACCTTAAGGTGCCCGAGGCAGCAATAGACCCTTGGAGACAGGTCGGCCGGAGGACGATGTATTGAATCGCGACGCAATTTGTGTGTTCCATTGTCATTAAGAGTCTCTGAACCTTACAATTAACTGTCAGTTTTGCGTCGGATTCGAAAATCTAGACTCACAGAAGAACGACCATAAGGTGCCCGAGGCAGGACTAGACCCTTGGAGACAAGTCGGCTGGAGGACGATGTATTGAATCGCGACGCGATTTGTGTGTTCCATCGTCATTAACAGGCGCTGAACGTTACAATTAACTGTCAGTTTTGCGTCGGATTCGAAAATCTAGACTCACAGGAGAACGACCATAAGGTGTCCGAGGCAGCACTAGACTCTTGGAGACAGGTCGGCCGGAGGACGATGTATTGAATCGCGACGCGATTTGTGTGTTCCATCGTCATTAACAGACCCTGAACGTTACAATTAACTGTCAGTTTTGCGTCGGATTCGAAAATCTAGACTCACAGGAGATCGACCATAAGGTGCCCGAGGCAGCAATAGACCCTTGGAGACAGGTCGGCCGGAGGACGATGTATTGAATCGCGACGCGATTTGTGTGTTCCATTGTCATTAAGATGCTCTGAACCTTACAATTAACTGTCAGTTTTGCGTCGGATTCGAAAATCTAGACTCACAGGAGATCGACCATAAGGTGCCCGAGGCACCAATAGACCCTTGGAGACAGGTCGGCCGGAGGACGATGTATTGAATCGCGACGCAATTTGTGTGTTCCATCGTCATTAACAGGCTCTGAACCTTACAATTAACTGTCAGTTTTGCGTCGGATTCGAAAATCTAGACTCACAGGAGATCGACCATAAGGTGCCCGAGGCAGCAACAGACCCTTGGAGACAGGTCGGCCGGAGGACGATGTATTGAATCGCGACGGGATTTGTGTGTTCCATCGTCATTAACAGGCTCTGAACGTTACAATTAACTGTCATTTTTGCGTCGGATTCGAAAATCTAGACTCACAGCAGATCGACCATAAGGTGCCCGAGGCAGCAATAGACCCTTGGAGACAGGTCGGCCGGAGGACGATGTATTGAATCGCGACGCAATTTGTGTGTTCCATTGTCATTAAGAGGCTCTGAACCTTACAATTAACTGTCAGTTTTGCGTCGGATTCGAAAATCTAGACTCACAGAAGAACGACCATAAGGTGCCCGAGGCAGGACTAGACCCTTGGAGACAAGTCGGCTGGAGGACGATGTATTGAATCGCGACGCGATTTGTGTGTTCCATCGTCATTAACAGGCGCTGAACGTTACAATTAACTGTCAGTTTTGCGTCGGATTCGAAAATCTAGACTCACAGGAGAACGACCATAAGGTGTCCGAGGCAGCACTAGACCCTTGGAGACAGGTCGGCCGGAGGACGATGTATTGAATCGCGACGCGATTTGTGTGTTCCATCGTCATTAACAGGCCCTGAACGTTACAATTAACTGTCAGTTTTGCGTCGGATTCGAAAATCTAGACTCACAGGAGATCGACCATAAGGTGCCCGAGGCAGCAATAGACCCTTGGAGACAGGTCGGCCGGAGGACGATGTATTGAATCGCGACGCGATTTGTGTGTTCATTGTCATTAAGATGCTCTCAACCTTACAATTAACTGTCAGTTTTGCGTCGGATTCGAAAATCGAGACTCACAGGAGAAAGACCATAAGGTGTCCGAAGCAGCACTAGACCCTTGGAGACAAGTCGGCTGGAGGACGATGTATTGAATCGCGACGCAATTTGTGTGTTCCATCGTCATTAACAGGCACTGAACGTTACAATTAACTGTCAGTTTTGCGTCGGATTCGAAAATCTAGACTCACAGGAGATCGACGATAAGGTGCCCGAGGCAGCAATAGACCCTTGGAGACAGGTCGGCCGGAGGACGATGTATTGAATCGCGACGCAATTTGTGTGTTCCATCGTCATTAACAGGCTCTGAACGTTACAATTAACTGTAAGTTTTGCGTCGGATTCGAAAATCTAGACTCACAGAAGAACGACCATAAGGTGCCCGAGGCAGCACTGGACCCTTGGAGACAAGTCGGCTGGAGGACGATGTATTGAATCGCGACGCAATTTGTGTGTTCCATCGTCATTAAGAGGCTCTGAACGTTACAATTAACTGTCAGCTTTGCGTCGGATTCGAAAATCTAGACTCACAGGAGATCGACCTTAAGGTGCCCGAGGCAGCAATAGACCCTTGGAGACAGGTCGGCCGGAGGACGATGTATTGAATCGCGACGCAATTTGTGTGTTCCATCGTCATTAACAGGCTCTGAACGTTACAATTAACTGTCAGTTTTGCGTCGGATTCAAAAATCTAGACTCACAGGAGATCGACCATAAGGTGCCCGAGGCAGCAATAGACCCTTGGAGACAGGTCGGTCGGAGGACGATGTATTGAATCGCGACGCGATTTGTGTGTTCCATTGTCATTAAGATGCTCTCAACCTTACAATTAACTGTCAGTTTTGCGTCGGATTCGAAAATCTAGACTCACAGGAGAACGACCATAAGGTGTCCGAAGCAGCACTAGACCCTTGGAGACAAGTCGGCTGGAGGACGATGTATTGAATCGCGACGCAATTTGTGTGTTCCATCGTCATTAAGAGGCTCTGAACGTTACAATTAACTGTCAGTTTTGCGTCGGATTCGAAAATCTAGACTCACAGAAGAACGACCATAAGGTGCCCGAGGCACCAATAGACCCTTGGAGACAGGTCGGCCGGAGGACGATGTATTGAATCGCGACGCAATTTGTGTGTTACATCGTCATTAACAGGCTCTGAACCTTACAATTAACTGTCAGTTTTGCGACGGATTCCAAAATCTAGACTCACAGGAGATCGACCATAAGGTGCCCGAGGCAGCAACAGACCCTTGGAGACAGGTCGGCCGGAGGACGATGTATTGAATCGCGACGGGATTTGTGTGTTCCATCGTCATTAACAGGCTCTGAACGTTACAATTAACTGTCATTTTTGCGTCGGATTCGAAAATCTAGACTCACAGCAGATCGAACATAAGGTGCCCGAGGCAGCAATAGACCCTTGGAGACAGGTCGGCCGGAGGACGATGTATTGAATCGCGACGCAATTTGTGTGTTCCATTGTCATTAAGAGGCTCTGAACCTTACAATTAACTTTCAGTTTTGCGTCGGATTCGAAAATCTAGACTCACAGAAGAACGACCATAAGGTGCCCGAGGCAGGACTAGACCCTTGGAGACAAGTCGGCTGGAGGACGATGTATTGAATCGCGACGCGATTTGTGTGTTCCATCGTCATTAACAGGCGCTGAACGTTACAATTAACTGTCAGTTTTGCGTCGGATTCGAAAATCTAGACTCACAGGAGAACGACCATAAGGTGTCCGAGGCAGCACTAGACCCTTGGAGACAGGTCGGCCGGAGGACGATGTATTGAATCGCGACGCGATTTGTGTGTTCCATCGTCATTAACAGGCCCTGAACGTTACAATTAACTGTCAGTTTTGCGTCGGATTCGAAAATCTAGACTCACAGGAGATCGACCATAAGGTGCCCGAGGCAGCAATAGACCCTTGGAGACAGGTCGGCCGGAGGACGATGTATTGAATCGCGACACGATTTGTGTGTTCCATTGTCATTAAGATGCTCTCAACCTTACAATTAACTGTCAGTTTTGCGTCGGATTCGAAAATCTAGACTCACAGGAGAACGACCATAAGGTGTCCGAAGCAGCACTAGACCCTTGGAGACAAGTCGGCTGGAGGACGATGTATTGAATCGCGACGCAATTTGTGTGTTCCATCGTCATTAACAGGCACTGAACGTTACAATTAACTGTCAGTTTTGCGTCGGATTCGAAAATCTAGACTCACAGGAGATCTACCATAAGGTGCCCGAGGCAGCAACAGACCCTTGGAGACAGGTCGGCCGGAGGACGATGTATTGAATCGCGACGGGATTTGTGTGTTCCATCGTCATTAACAGGCTCTGAACGTTACAATTAACTGTCATTTTTGCGTCGGATTCGAAAATCTAGACTCACAGGAGATCGACCATAAGGTGCCCGAGGCAGCAATAGACCCTTGGAGACAGGTCGGCCGGAGGACGATGTATTGAATCGCGACGCAATTTGTGTGTTCCATTGTCATTAAGATGCTCTGAACCTTACAATTAACTGTCAGTTTTGCGTCGGATTCGAAAATCTAGACTCACAGGAGATCGACCATAAGGTGCCCGAGGCAGCAATAGACCCTTGGAGACAGGTCGGCCGGAGGACGATGTATTGAATCGCGACGCAATTTGTGTGTTCCATTGTCATTAAGAGGCTCTGAACCTTACAATTAACTGTCAGTTTTGCGTCGGATTCGAAAATCTAGACTCACAGAAGAACGACCATAAGGTGCCCGAGGCAGGACTAGACCCTTGGAGACAAGTCGGCTGGAGGACGATGTATTGAATCGCGACGCAATTTGTGTGTTCCATTGTCATTAAGAGGCTCTGAACCTTACAATTAACTGTCAGTTTTGCGTCGGATTCGAAAATCTAGACTCACAGAAGAACGACCATAAGGTGCCCGAGGCAGGACTAGACCCTTGGAGACAAGTCGGCTGGAGGACGATGTATTGAATCGCGACGCGATTTGTGTGTTCCATCGTCATTAACAGGCGCTGAACGTTACAATTAACTGTCAGTTTTGCGTCGGATTCGAAAATCTAGACTCACAGGAGAACGACCATAAGGTGTCCGAGGCAGCACTAGACCCTTGGAGACAGGTCGGCCGGAGGACGATGTATTGAATCGCGACGCGATTTGTGTGTTCCATCGTCATTAACAGGCCCTGAACGTTACAATTAACTGTCAGTTTTGCGTCGGATTCGAAAATCTAGACTCACAGGAGATCGACCATAAGGTGCCCGAGGCAGCAATAGACCCTTGGAGACAGGTCGGCCGGAGGACGATGTATTGAATCGCGACGCGATTTGTGTGTTCCATTGTCATTAAGATGCTCTCAACCTTACAATTAACTGTCAGTTTTGCGTCGGATTCGAAAATCGAGACTCACAGGAGAAAGACCATAAGGTGTCCGAAGCAGCACTAGACCCTTGGAGACAAGTCGGCTGGAGGACGATGTATTGAATCGCGACGCAATTTGTGTGTTCCATCGTCATTAACAGGCACTGAACGTTACAATTAACTGTCAGTTTTGCGTCGGATTCGAAAATCTAGACTCACAGGAGATCGACGATAAGGTGCCCGAGGCAGCAATAGACCCTTGGAGACAGGTCGGCCGGAGGACGATGTATTGAATCGCGACGCAATTTGTGTGTTCCATCGTCATTAACAGGCTCTGAACGTTACAATTAACTGTAAGTTTTGCGTCGGATTCGAAAATCTAGACTCACAGAAGAACGACCATAAGGTGCCCGAGGCAGCACTAGACCCTTGGAGACAAGTCGGCTGGAGGACGATGTATTGAATCGCGACGCAATTTGTGTGTTCCATCGTCATTAAGAGGCTCTGAACGTTACAATTAACTGTCAGTTTTGCGTCGGATTCGAAAGTCTAGACTCACAGGAGAACGACCATAAGGTGCCCGAGGCAGCAATAGACCCTTGGAGACAGGTCGGCCGGAGGACGATGTATTGAATCGCGACGCAATTTGTGTGTTCCATCGTCATGAACAGGCTCTGAACCTTACAATTAACTGTCAGTTTTGCGTCGGATTCGAAAATCTAGACTCACAGGAGATCGACCATAAGCTGCCCGAGGCAGCAATAGACCCTTGGAGACAGGTCGGCCGGAGGACGATGGATTGAATCGCGACGCGATTTGTGTGTTCCATCGTCATTAACAGGCGCTGAACGTTACAATTAACTGTCAGCTTTGCGTCGGATTCGAAAATCTAGACTCACAGGAGATCGACCTTAAGGTGCCCGAGGCAGCAATAGACCCTTGGAGACAGGTCGGCCGGAGGACGATGTATTGAATCGCGACGCAATTTGTGTGTTCCATCGTCATTAACAGGCTCTGAACGTTACAATTAACTGTCAGTTTTGCGTCGGATTCAAAAATCTAGACTCACAGGAGATCGACCATAAGGTGCCCGAGGCAGCAATAGACCCTTGGAGACAGGTCGGCCGGAGGACGATGTATTGAATCGCGACGCGATTTGTGTGTTCCATTGTCATTAAGATGCTCTCAACCTTACAATTAACTGTCAGTTTTGCGTCGGATTCGAAAATCTAGACTCACAGGAGAACGACCATAAGGTGTCCGAAGCAGCACTAGACCCTTGGAGACAAGTCGGCTGGAGGACGATGTATTGAATCGCGACGCAATTTGTGTGTTCCATCGTCATTAAGAGGCTCTGAACGTTACAATTAACTGTCAGTTTTGCGTCGGATTCGAAAATCTAGACTCACAGAAGAACGACCATAAGGTGCCCGAGGCACCAATAGACCCTTGGAGACAGGTCGGCCGGAGGACAATGTATTGAATCGCGACGCAATTTGTGTGTTACATCGTCATTAACAGGCTCTGAACCTTACAATTAACTGTCAGTTTTGCGACGGATTCCAAAATCTAGACTCACAGGAGATCGACCATAAGGTGCCCGAGGCAGCAACAGACCCTTGGAGACAGGTCGGCCGGAGGACGATGTATTGAATCGCGACGGGATTTGTGTGTTCCATCGTCATTAACAGGCTCTGAACGTTACAATTAACTGTCATTTTTGCGTCGGATTCGAAAATCTAGACTCACAGCAGATCGAACATAAGGTGCCCGAGGCAGCAATAGACCCTTGGAGACAGGTCGGCCGGAGGACGATGTATTGAATCGCGACGCAATTTGTGTGTTCCATTGTCATTAAGAGGCTCTGAACCTTACAATTAACTTTCAGTTTTGCGTCGGATTCGAAAATCTAGACTCACAGAAGAACGACCATAAGGTGCCCGAGGCAGGACTAGACCCTTGGAGACAAGTCGGCTGGAGGACGATGTATTGAATCGCGACGCGATTTGTGTGTTCCATCGTCATTAACAGGCGCTGAACGTTACAATTAACTGTCAGTTTTGCGTCGGATTCGAAAATCTAGACTCACAGGAGAACGACCATAAGGTGTCCGAGGCAGCACTAGACCCTTGGAGACAGGTCGGCCGGAGGACGATGTATTGAATCGCGACGCGATTTGTGTGTTCCATCGTCATTAACAGGCCCTGAACGTTACAATTAACTGTCAGTTTTGCGTCGGATTCGAAAATCTAGACTCACAGGAGATCGACCATAAGGTGCCCGAGGCAGCAATAGACCCTTGGAGACAGGTCGGCCGGAGGACGATGTATTGAATCGCGACGCAATTTGTGTGTTCCATCGTCATTAAGATGCTCTCAACCTTACAATTAACTGTCAGTTTTGCGTCGGATTCGAAAATCTAGACTCACAGGAGAACGACCATAAGGTGTCCGAAGCAGCACTAGACCCTTGGAGACAAGTCGGCTGGAGGACGATGTATTGAATCGCGACGCAATTTGTGTGTTCCATCGTCATTAACAGGCACTGAACGTTACAATTAACTGTCAGTTTTGCGTCGGATTCGAAAATCTAGACTCACAGGAGATCTACCATAAGGTGCCCGAGGCAGCAACAGACCCTTGGAGACAGGTCGGCCGGAGGACGATGTATTGAATCGCGACGGGATTTGTGTGTTCCATCGTCATTAACAGGCTCTGAACGTTACAATTAACTGTCATTTTTGCGTCGGATTCGAAAATCTAGACTCACAGGAGATCGACCATAAGGTGCCCGAGGCAGCAATAGACCCTTGGAGACAGGTCGGCCGGAGGACGATGTATTGAATCGCGACGCAATTTGTGTGTTCCATTGTCATTAAGATGCTCTGAACCTTACAATTAACTGTCAGTTTTGCGTCGGATTCGAAAATCTAGACTCACAGGAGATCGACCATAAGGTGCCCGAGGCAGCAATAGACCCTTGGAGACAGGTCGGCCGGAGGACGATGTATTGAATCGCGACGCAATTTGTGTGTTCCATTGTCATTAAGAGGCTCTGAACCTTACAATTAACTGTCAGTTTTGCGTCGGATTCGAAAATCTAGACTCACAGAAGAACGACCATAAGGTGCCCGAGGCAGGACTAGACCCTTGGAGACAAGTCGGCTGGAGGACGATGTATTGAATCGCGACGCGATTTGTGTGTTCCATCGTCATTAACAGGCGCTGAACGTTAATATTAACTGTCAGTTTTGCGTCGGATTCGAAAATCTAGACTCACAGGAGAACGACCATAAGGTGTCCGAGGCAGCACTAGACTCTTGGAGACAGGTCGGCCGGAGGACGATGTATTGAATCGCGACGCGATTTGTGTGTTCCATCGTCATTAACAGACCCTGAACGTTACAATTAACTGTCAGTTTTGCGTCGGATTCGAAAATCTAGACTCACAGGAGATCGACCATAAGGTGCCCGAGGCAGCAATAGACCCTTGGACACAGGTCGGCCGGAGGACGATGTATTGAATCGCGACGCGATTTGTGTGTTCCATTGTCATTAAGATGCTCTCAACCTTACAATTAACTGTCAGTTTTGCGTCGGATTCGAAAATCTAGACTCACAGGAGATCGACCATAAGGTGCCCGAGGCACCAATAGACCCTTGGAGACAGGTCGGCCGGAGGACGATGTACTGAATCGCGACGCAATTTGTGTGTTACATCTTCATTAACAGGCTCTGAACCTTACAATTAACTGTCAGTTTTGCGTCGGATTCGAAAATCTAGACTCACAGGAGATCGACCATAAGGTGCCCGAGGCAGCAACAGACCCTTGGAGACAGGTCGGCCGGAGGACGATGTATTGAATCGCGACGGGATTTGTGTGTTCCATCGTCATTAACAGGCTCTGAACGTTACAATTAACTGTCATTTTTGCGTCGGATTCGAAAATCTAGACTCACAGCAGATCGACCATAAGGTGCCCGAGGCAGCAATAGACCCTTGGAGACAGGTCGGCCGGAGGACGATGTATTGAATCGCGACGCAATTTGAGTGTTCCATTGTCATTAAGAGGCTCTGAACCTTACAATTAACTTTCAGTTTTGCGTCGGATTCGAAAATCTAGACTCACAGAAGAACGACCATAAGGTGCCCGAGGCAGGACTAGACCCTTGGAGACAAGTCGGCTGGAGGACGATGTATTGAATCGCGACGCGATTTGTGTGTTCCATCGTCATTAACAGGCGCTGAACGTTACAATTAACTGTCAGTTTTGCGTCGGATACGAAAATCTAGACTCACAGGAGAACGACCATAAGGTGTCCGAGGCAGCACTAGACCCTTGGAGACAGGTCGGCCGGAGGACGATGTATTGAATCGCGACGCGATTTGTGTGTTCCATCGTCATTAACAGGCCCTGAACGTTACAATTAACTGTCAGTTTTGCGTCGGATTCGAAAATCTAGACTCACAGGAGATCGACCATAAGGTGCCCGAGGCAGCAATAGACCCTTGGAGACAGGTCGGCCCGAGGACGATGTACTGAATCGCGACGCAATTTGTGTGTTACATCGTCATTAACAGGCTCTGAACCTTACAATTAACTGTCAGTTTTGCGTCGGATTCGAAAATCTAGACTCACAGGAGATCGACCATAAGGTGCCCGAGGCAGCAACAGTCCCTTGGAGACAGGTCGGCCGGAGGACGATGTATTGAATCGCGACGGGATTTGTGTGTTCCATCGTCATTAACAGGCTCTGAACGTTACAATTAACTGTCATTTTTGCGTCGGATTCGAAAATCTAGACTCACAGGAGATCGACCATAAGGTGCCCGAGGCAGCAATAGACCCTTGGAGACAGGTCGGCCGGAGGACGATGTATTGAATCGCGACGCGATTTGTGTGTTCCATTGTCATTAAGATGCTCTGGACCTTACAATTAACTGTCAGTTTTGCGTCGGATTCGAAAATCTAGACTCACAGGAGAACGACCATAAGGTGTCCGAGGCAGCACTAGACCCTTGGAGACAAGTCGGCTGGAGGACGATGTATTCAATCGCGACGCAATTTGTGTGTTCCATCGTCATTAACAGGCTCTGAACGTTACAATTAACTGTCAGTTTTGCGTCGGATTCGAAAATCTAGACTCACAGGAGAGCGACCATAAGGTGCCCGAGGCAGCAATAGACCCTTGGAGACAGGTCGGCCGTAGGACGATGTATTGAATCGCGACGCGATTTGTGTGTTCCATCGTCATTAACAGGCTCCGAACCTTACAATTAACTGTCAGTTTTGCGTCGGATTCGAAAATCTAGACTCACAGGAGATCGACCATAAGGTGACCGAGGCAGCAATAGTCCCTTGGAGACAGGTCGGCCGGAGGACGATGTATTGAATCGCGACGCGATTTGTGTGTTCCATCGTCATTAACAGGCTCTGAACGTTACAATTAACTGTCAGTTTTGCATCGGATTCGAAAATCTAGACTCACAGGAGATCGACCTTAAGGTGCCCGAGGCAGCAATAGACCCTTGGAGACAGGTCGGCCGGAGGACGATGTATTGAATCGCGACGCAATTTGTGTGTTCCATTGTCATTAAGAGTCTCTGAACCTTACAATTAACTGTCAGTTTTGCGTCGGATTCGAAAATCTAGACTCACAGAAGAACGACCATAAGGTGCCCGAGGCAGGACCAGACCCTTGGAGACAAGTCGGCTGGAGGACGATGTATTGAATCGCGACGCGATTTGTGTGTTCCATCGTCATTAACAGGCGCTGAACGTTACAATTAACTGTCAGTTTTGCGTCGGATTCGAAAATCTAGACTCACAGGAGAACGACCATAAGGTGTCCGAGGCAGCACTAGACTCTTGGAGACAGGTCGGCCGGAGGACGATGTATTGAATCGCGACGCGATTTGTGTGTTCCATCGTCATTAACAGACCCTGAACGTTACAATTAACTGTCAGTTTTGCGTCGGATTCGAAAATCTAGACTCACAGGAAATCGACCATAAGGTGCCCGAGGCAGCAATAGACCCTTGGAGACAGGTCGGCCGGATGACGATGTATTGAATCGCGACGCGATTGTCATTAAGATGCTCTCAACCTTACAATTAACTGTCAGTTTTGCGTCGGATTCGAAAATCTAGACTCACAGGAGATCGACCATAAGGTGCCCGAGGCACCAATAGACCCTTGGAGACAGGTCGGCCGGAGGACGATGTATTGAATCGCGACGCAATTTGTGTGTTACATCGTCATTAACAGGCTCTGAACCTTACAATTAACTGTCAGTTTTGCGTCGGATTCGAAAATCTAGACTCACAGGAGATCGACCATAAGGTGCCCGAGGCAGCAACAGACCCTTGGAGACAGGTCGGCCGGAGGACGATGTATTGAATCGCGACGGGATTTGTATGTTCCTTCGTCATTAACAGGCTCTGAACGTTACAATTAACTGTCATTTTTGCGTCGGATTCGAAAATCTAGACTCACAGCAGATCGACCATAAGGTGCCCGAGGCAGCAATAGACCCTTGGAGACAGGTCGGCCGGAGGACGATGTATTGAATCGCGACGCAATTTGTGTGTTCCATTGTCATTAAGAGGCTCTGAACCTTACAATTAACTTTCAGTTTTGCGTCGGATTCGAAAATCTAGACTCACAGAAGAACGACCATAAGGTGCCCGAGGCAGGACTAGACCCTTGGAGACAAGTCGGCTGGAGGACGATGTATTGAATCGCGACGCGATTTGTGTGTTCCATCGTCATTAACAGGCGCTGAACGTTACAATTAACTGTCAGTTTTGCGTCGGATTCGAAAATCTAGACTCACAGGAGAACGACCATAAGGTGTCCGAGGCAGCAATAGACCCTTGGAGACAGGTCGGCCGGAGGACGATGTATTGAATCGCGACGCGATTTGTGTGTTCCATCGTCATTAACAGGCCCTGAACGTTACAATTAACTGTCAGTTTTGCGTCGGATTCGAAAATCTAGACTCACAGGAGATCGACCATAAGGTGCCCGAGGCAGCAATAGACCCTTGGAGACAGGTCGGCCGGAGGACGATGTATTGAATCGCGACGCGATTTGTGTGTTCCATTGTCATTAAGATGCTCTCAACCTTACAATTAACTGTCAGTTTTGCGTCGGATTCGAAAATCTAGACTCACAGGAGAACGACCATAAGGTGTCCGAAGCAGCACTAGACCCTTGGAGACAAGTCGGCTGGAGGACGATGTATTGAATCGCGACGCAATTTGTGTGTTCCATCGTCATTAACAGGCTCTGAACGTTACAATTAACTGTCAGTTTTGCGTCGGATTCGAAAATCTAGACTCACAGGAGATCGACCATAAGGTGCCCGAGGCAGCAATAGACCCTTGGAGACAGGTCGGCCGGAGGACGATGTATTGAATCGCGACGCAATTTGTGTGTTCCATCGTCATTAACAGGCTCTGAACGTTACAATTAACTGTAAGTTGTACGTCGGATTCGAAAATCTAGACTCACAGAAGAACGACCATAAGGTGCCCGAGGCAGCACTAGACCCTTGGAGACAAGTCGGCTGGAGGACGATGTATTGAATCGCGACGCAATTTGTGTGTTCCATCGTCATTAAGAGGCTCTGAACGTTACAATTAACTGTCAGTTTTGCGTCGGATTCGAAAGTCTAGACTCACAGGAGAACGACCATAAGGTGCCCGAGGCAGCAATAGACCCTTGGAGACAGGTCGGCCGGAGGACGACGTATTGAATCGCGACGCAATTTGTGTGTTCCATAGTCATGAACAGGCTCTGAACCTTACAATTAACTGTCAGTTTTGCGTCGGATTCGAAAATGTAGACTCACAGGAGATCGACCATAAGCTGCCCGAGGCAGCAATAGACCCTTTGAGACAGGTCGGCCGGAGGACGATGTATTGAATCGCGACGCGATTTGTGTGTTCCATCGTCATTAACAGGCGCTGAACGTTACAATTAACTGTAAGTTGTACGTCGGATTCGAAAATCTAGACTCACAGAAGAACGACCATAAGGTGCCCGAGGCAGCACTAGACCCTTGGAGACAAGTCGGCTGGAGGACGATGTATTGAATCGCGACGCAATTTGTGTGTTCCATCGTCATTAAGAGGCTCTGA
Source organism: Schistocerca nitens (assembly GCF_023898315.1). Classification (NCBI taxonomy): domain Eukaryota; kingdom Metazoa; phylum Arthropoda; class Insecta; order Orthoptera; family Acrididae; genus Schistocerca; species Schistocerca nitens. The sequence continues at coordinate 1,195,154,106 of NC_064615.1, read as the reverse complement.
ACGTTACAATTAACTGTCAGTTTTGCGTCGGATTCGAAAATGTAGACTCACAGGAGATCGACCATAAGCTGCCCGAGGCAGCAATAGACCCTTGGAGACAGGTCGGCCGGAGGACGATGTATTGAATCGCGACGCGATTTGTGTGTTCCATCGTCATTAACAGGCTCTGAACGTTACAATTAACTGTAAGTTGTACGTCGGATTCGAAAATCTAGACTCACAGAAGAACGACCATAAGGTGCCCGAGGCAGCACTAGACCCTTGGAGACAAGTCGGCTGGAGGACGATGTATTGAATCGCGACGCAATTTGTGTGTTCCATCGTCATTAAGAGGCTCTGAACGTTACAATTAACTGTCAGTTTTGCGTCGGATTCGAAAGTCTAGACTCACAGGAGAACGACCATAAGGTGCCCGAGGCAGCAATAGACCCTTGGAGACAGGTCGGCCGGAGGACGACGTATTGAATCGCGACGCAATTTGTGTGTTCCATAGTCATGAACAGGCTCTGAACGTTACAATTAACTGTCAGTTTTGCGTCGGATTCGAAAATGTAGACTCACAGGAGATCGACCATAAGCTGCCCGAGGCAGCAATAGACCCTTTGAGACAGGTCGGCCGGAGGACGATGTATTGAATCGCGACGCGATTTGTGTGTTCCATCGTCATTAACAGGCGCTGAACGTTACAATTAACTGTCAGTTTTGCGTCGGATTCGAAAATCTAGACTCACAGGAGAACGACCATAAGGTGTCCGAGGCAGCACTAGACTCTTGGAGACAGGTCGGCCGGAGGACGATGTATTGAATCGCGACGCGATTTGTGTGTTCCATCGTCATTAACAGGCGCTGAACGTTACAATTAACTGTCAGCTTTGCGTCGGATTCGAAAATCTAGACTCACAGGAGATCGACCTTAAGGTGCCCGAGGCAGCAATAGACCCTTGGAGACAGGTCGGCCGGAGGACGATGTATTGAATCGCGACGCAATTTGTGTGTTCCATCGTCATTAACAGGCTCTGAACGTTACAATTAACTGTCAGTTTTGCGTCGGATTCGAAAATCTAGACTCACAGGAGATCGACCATAAGGTGCCCGAGGCAGCAATAGACCCTTGGAGACAGGTCGGCCGGAGGACGATGTATTGAATCGCGACGCGATTTGTGTGTTCCATTGTCATTAAGATGCTCTCAACCTTACAATTAACTGTCAGTTTTGCGTCGGATTCGAAAATCTAGACTCACAGGAGAACGACCATAAGGTGTCCGAAGCAGCACTAGACCCTTGGAGACAAGTCGGCTGGAGGACGATGTATTGAATCGCGACGCAATTTGTGTCTTCCATCGTCATTAAGAGGCTCTGAACGTTACAATTAACTGTCAGTTTTGCGTCGGATTCGAAAATCTAGACTCACAGAAGAACGACCATAAGGTGCCCGAGGCACCAATAGACCCTTGGAGACAGGTCGGCCGGACGACGATGTATTGAATCGCGACGCAATTTGTGTGTTACATCGTCATTAACAGGCTCTGAACCTTACAATTGACTGTCAGTTTTGCGTCGGATTCGAAAATCTAGACTCACAGGAGATCGACCATAAGGTGCCCGAGGCAGCAACAGACCCTTGGAGACAGGTCGGCCGGAGGACGATGTATTGAATCGCGACGGGATTTGTGTGTTCCATCGTCATTAACAGGCTCTGAACGTTACAATTAACTGTCATTTTTGCGTCGGATTCGAAAATCTAGACTCACAGCAGATCGACCATAAGGTGCCCGAGGCAGCAATAGACCCTTGGAGACAGGTCGGCCGGAGGACGATGTATTGAATCGCGACGCAATTTATGTGTTCCATTGTCATTAAGAGGCTCTGAACCTTACAATTAACTTTCAGTTTTGCGTCGGATTCGAAAATCTAGACTCACAGAAGAACGACCATAAGGTGCCCGAGGCAGGACTAGACCCTTGGAGACAAGTCGGCTGGAGGACGATGTATTGAATCGCGACGCGATTTGTGTGTTCCATCGTCATTAACAGGCGCTGAACGTTACAATTAACTGTCAGTTTTGCGTCGGATTCGAAAATCTAGACTCACAGGAGAACGACCATAAGGTGTCCGAGGCAGCACTAGACCCTTGGAGACAGGTCGGCCGGAGGACGATGTATTGAATCGCGACGCGATTTGTGTGTTCCATCGTCATTAACAGGCCCTGAACGTTACAATTAACTGTCAGTTTTGCGTCGGATTCGAAAATCTAGACTCACAGGAGATCGACCATAAGGTGCCCGAGGCAGCAATAGACCCTTGGAGACAGGTCGGCCGGAGGACGATGTATTGAATCGCGACGCGATTTGTGTGTTCCATTGTCATTAAGATGCTCTCAACCTTACAATTAACTGTCAGTTTTGCGTCGGATTCGAAAATCTAGACTCACAGGAGTTCGACCATAAGGTGCCCGAGGCAGCAACAGACCCTTGGAGACAGGTCGGCCGGAGGACGATGTATTGAATCGCGACGGGATTTGTGTGTTCCATCGTCATTAACAGGCTCTGAACGTTACAATTAACTGTCATTTTTGCGTCGGATTCGAAAATCTAGACTCACAGAAGAACGACCATAAGGTGCCCGAGGCAGGACTAGACCCTTGGAGACAAGTCGGCTGGAGGACGATGTATTGAATCGCGACGCGATTTGTGTGTTCCATCGTCATTAACAGGCGCTGAACGTTACAATTAACTGTCAGTTTTGCGTCGGATTCGAAAATCTAGACTCACAGGAGAACGACCATAAGGTGTCCGAGGCAGCACTAGACCCTTGGAGACAGGTCGGCCGGAGGACGATGTATTGAATCGCGACGCGATTTGTGTGTTCCATCGTCATTAACAGGCCCTGAACGTTACAATTAACTGTCAGTTTTGCGTCGGATTCGAAAATCTAGACTCACAGGAGATCGACCATAAGGTGCCCGAGGCAGCAATAGACCCTTGGAGACAGGTCGGCCGGAGGACGATGTATTGAATCGCGACGCGATTTGTGTGTTCCATTGTCATTAAGATGCTCTCAACCTTACAATTAACTGTCAGTTTTGCGTCGGATTCGAAAATCTAGACTCACAGGAGAACGACCATAAGGTGTCCGAAGCAGCACTAGACCCTTGGAGACAAGTCGGCTGGAGGACGATGTATTGAATCGCGACGCAATTTGTGTGTTCCATCGTCATTAACAGGCACTGAACGTTACAATTAACTGTCAGTTTTGCGTCGGATTCGAAAATCTAGACTCACAGGAGATCGACCATAAGGTGCCCGAGGCAGCAACAGACCCTTGGAGACACGTCGGCCGGAGGACGATGTATTGAATCGCGACGGGATTTGTGTGTTCCATCGTCATTAACAGGCTCTGAACGTTACAATTAACTGTCATTTTTGCGTCGGATTCGAAAATCTAGACTCACAGGAGATCGACCATAAGGTGCCCGAGGCAGCAATAGACCCTTGGAGACAGGTCGGCCGGAGGACGATGTATTGAATCGCGACGCAATTTGTGTGTTCCATTGTCATTAAGATGCTCTGAACCTTACAATTAACTGTCAGTTTTGCGTCGGATTCGAAAATCTAGACTCACAGGAGATCGACCATAAGGTGCCCGAGGCAGCAATAGACCCTTGGAGACAGGTCGGCCGGAGGACGATGTATTGAATCGCGACGCGATTTGTGTGTTCCATTGTCATTAAGATGCTCTCAACCTTACAATTAACTGTCAGTTTTGCGTCGGATTCGAAAATCTAGACTCACAGGAGAACGACCATAAGGTGTCCGAAGCAGCACTAGACCCTTGGAGACAAGTCGGCTGGAGGACGATGTATTGAATCGCGACGCAATTTGTGTCTTCCATCGTCATTAAGAGGCTCTGAACGTTACAATTAACTGTCAGTTTTGCGTCGGATTCGAAAATCTAGACTCACAGAAGAACGACCATAAGGTGCCCGAGGCACCAATAGACCCTTGGAGACAGGTCGGCCGGACGACGATGTATTGAATCGCGACGCAATTTGTGTGTTACATCGTCATTAACAGGCTCTGAACCTTACAATTGACTGTCAGTTTTGCGTCGGATTCGAAAATCTAGACTCACAGGAGATCGACCATAAGGTGCCCGAGGCAGCAACAGACCCTTGGAGACAGGTCGGCCGGAGGACGATGTATTGAATCGCGACGGGATTTGTGTGTTCCATCGTCATTAACAGGCTCTGAACGTTACAATTAACTGTCATTTTTGCGTCGGATTCGAAAATCTAGACTCACAGCAGATCGACCATAAGGTGCCCGAGGCAGCAATAGACCCTTGGAGACAGGTCGGCCGGAGGACGATGTATTGAATCGCGACGCAATTTATGTGTTCCATTGTCATTAAGAGGCTCTGAACCTTACAATTAACTTTCAGTTTTGCGTCGGATTCGAAAATCTAGACTCACAGAAGAACGACCATAAGGTGCCCGAGGCAGGACTAGACCCTTGGAGACAAGTCGGCTGGAGGACGATGTATTGAATCGCGACGCGATTTGTGTGTTCCATCGTCATTAACAGGCGCTGAACGTTACAATTAACTGTCAGTTTTGCGTCGGATTCGAAAATCTAGACTCACAGGAGAACGACCATAAGGTGTCCGAGGCAGCACTAGACCCTTGGAGACAGGTCGGCCGGAGGACGATGTATTGAATCGCGACGCGATTTCTGTGTTCCATCGTCATTAACAGGCCCTGAACGTTACAATTAACTGTCAGTTTTGCGTCGGATTCGAAAATCTAGACTCACAGGAGATCGACCATAAGGTGCCCGAGGCAGCAATAGACCCTTGGAGACAGGTCGGCCGGATGACGATGTATTGAATCGCGACGCGATTTGTGTGTTCCATTGTCATTAAGATGCTCTCAACCTTACAATTAACTGTCAGTTTTGCGTCGGATTCGAAAATCTAGACTCACAGGAGTTCGACCATAAGGTGCCCGAGGCAGCAACAGACCCTTGGAGACAGGTCGGCCGGAGGACGATGTATTGAATCGCGACGGGATTTGTGTGTTCCATCGTCATTAACAGGCTCTGAACGTTACAATTAACTGTCATTTTTGCGTCGGATTCGAAAATCTAGACTCACAGAAGAACGACCATAAGGTAACCGAGGCAGGACTAGACCCTTGGAGACAAGTCGGCTGGAGGACGATGTATTGAATCGCGACGCGATTTGTGTGTTCCATCGTCATTAACAGGCGCTGAACGTTACAATTAACTGTCAGTTTTGCGTCGGATTCGAAAATCTAGACTCACAGGAGAACGACCATAAGGTGTCCGAGGCAGCACTAGACCCTTGGAGACAGGTCGGCCGGAGGACGATGTATTGAATCGCGATGCGATTTGTGTGTTCCATCGTCATTAACAGGCCCTGAACGTTACAATTAACTGTCAGTTTTGCGTCGGATTCGAAAATCTAGACTCACAGGAGATCGACCATTAGGTGCCCGAGGCAGCAATAGACCCTTGGAGACAGGTCGGCCGGAGGACGATGTATTGAATCGCGACGCGATTTGTGTGTTCCATTGTCATTAAGATGCTCTCAACCTTACAATTAACTGTCAGTTTTGCGTCGGATTCGAAAATCTAGACTCACAGGAGATCGACCATAAGGTGCCCGAGGCAGCAATAGACCCTTGGAGACAGGTCGGCCGGAGGACGATGTATTGAATCGCGACGCAATTTGTGTGTTCCATTGTCATTAAGAGACTCTGAACCTTACAATTAACTGTCAGTTTTGCGTCGGATTCGAAAATCTAGACTCACAGAAGAACGACCATAAGGTGCCCGAGGCAGGACTAGACCCTTGGAGACAAGTCGGCTGGAGGACGATGAATTGAATCGCGACGCGATTTGTGTGTTCCATCGTCATTAACAGGCGCTGAACGTTACAATTAACTGTCAGTTTTGCGTCGGATTCGAAAATCTAGACTCACAGGAGAACGACCATAAGGTGTCCGAGGCAGCACTAGACTCTTGGAGACAGGTCGGCCGGAGGACGATGTATTGAATCGCGACGCGATTTGTGTGTTCCATCGTCATTAACAGACCCTGAACGTTACAATTAACTGTCAGTTTTGCGTCGGATTCGAAAATCTAGACTCACAGGAGATCGACCATAAGGTGCCCGAGGCAGCAATAGACCCTTGGACACAGGTCGGCCGGAGGACGATGTATTGAATCGCGACGCGATTTGTGTGTTCCATTGTCATTAAGATGCTCTCAACCTTACAATTAACTGTCAGTTTTGCGTCGGATTCGAAAATCTAGACTCACAGGAGATCGACCATAAGGTGCCCGAGGCACCAATAGACCCTTGGAGACAGGTCGGCCGGAGGACGATGTATTGAATCGCGACGCAATTTGTGTGTTACATCTTCATTAACAGGCTCTGAACCTTACAATTAACTGTCAGTTTTGCGTCGGATTCGAAAATCTAGACTCACAGGAGATCGACCATAAGGTGCCCGAGGCAGCAATAGACCCTTGGAGACAGGTCGGCCGGAGGACGATGTATTGAATCGCGACGGGATTTGTGTGTTCCATCGTCATTAACAGGCTCTGAACGTTACAATTAACTGTCATTTTTGCGTCGGATTCGAAAATCTAGACTCACAGCAGATCGACCATAAGGTGCCCGAGGCAGCAATAGACCCTTGGAGACAGGTCGGCCGGAGGACGATGTATTGAATCGCGACGCAATTTGTGTGTTCCATTGTCATTAAGAGGCTCTGAACCTTACAATTAACTTTCAGTTTTGCGTCGGATTCGAAAATCTAGACTCACAGAAGAACGACCATAAGGTGCCCGAGGCAGGACTAGACCCTTGGAGACAAGTCGGCTGGAGGACGATGTATTGAATCGCGACGCGATTTGTGTGTTCCATCGTCATTAACAGGCGCTGAACGTTACAATTAACTGTCAGTTTTGCGTCGGATTCGAAAATCTAGACTCACAGGAGAACGAACATAAGGTGTCCGAGGCAGCACTAGACCCTTGGAGACAGGTCGGCCGGAGGACGATGTATTGAATCGCGACGCGATTTGTGTGTTCCATCGTCATTAACAGGCCCTGAACGTTACAATTAACTGTCAGTTTTGCGTCGGATTCGAAAATCTAGACTCACAGGAGATCGACCATAAGGTGCCCGAGGCAGCAATAGACCCTTGGAGACAGGTCGGCCCGAGGACGATGTACTGAATCGCGACGCAATTTGTGTGTTACATCGTCATTAACAGGCTCTGAACCTTACAATTAACTGTCAGTTTTGCGTCGGATTCGAAAATCTAGACTCACAGGAGATCGACCATAAGGTGCCCGAGGCAGCAACAGACCCTTGGAGACAGGTCGGCCGGAGGACGATGTATTGAATCGCGACGGGATTTGTGTGTTCCATCGTCATTAACAGGCTCTGAACGTTACAATTAACTGTCATTTTTGCGTCGGATTCGAAAATCTAGACTCACAGGAGATCGACCATAAGGTGCCCGAGGCAGCAATAGACCCTTGGAGACAGGTCGGCCGGAGGACGATGTATTGAATCGCGACGCGATTTGTGTGTTCCATTGTCATTAAGATGCTCTGGACCTTACAATTAACTGTCAGTTTTGCGTCGGATTCGAAAATCTAGACTCACAGGAGAACGACCATAAGGTGTCCGAGGCAGCACTAGACCCTTGGAGACAAGTCGGCTGGAGGACGATGTATTCAATCGCGACGCAATTTGTGTGTTCCATCGTCATTAACAGGCTCTGAACGTTACAATTAACTGTCAGTTTTGCGTCGGATTCGAAAATCTAGACTCACAGGAGAGCGACCATAAGGTGCCCGAGGCAGCAATAGACCCTTGGAGACAGGTCGGCCGTAGGACGATGTATTGAATCGCGACGCGATTTGTGTGTTCCATCGTCATTAACAGGCTCCGAACCTTACAATTAACTGTCAGTTTTGCGTCGGATTCGAAAATCTAGACTCACAGGAGATCGACCATAAGGTGACCGAGGCAGCAATAGACCCTTGGAGACAGGTCGGCCGGAGGACGATGTATTGAATCGCGACGCGATTTGTGTGTTCCATCGTCATTAACAGGCTCTGAACGTTACAATTAACTGTCAGTTTTGCATCGGATTCGAAAATCTAGACTCACAGGAGATCGACCTTAAGGTGCCCGAGGCAGCAATAGACCCTTGGAGACAGGTCGGCCGGAGGACGATGTATTGAATCGCGACGCAATTTGTGTGTTCCATTGTCATTAAGAGTCTCTGAACCTTACAATTAACTGTCAGTTTTGCGTCGGATTCGAAAATCTAGACTCACAGAAGAACGACCATAAGGTGCCCGAGGCAGGACCAGACCCTTGGAGACAAGTCGGCTGGAGGACGATGTATTGAATCGCGACGCGATTTGTGTGTTCCATCGTCATTAACAGGCGCTGAACGTTACAATTAACTGTCAGTTTTGCGTCGGATTCGAAAATCTAGACTCACAGGAGAACGACCATAAGGTGTCCGAGGCAGCACTAGACTCTTGGAGACAGGTCGGCCGGAGGACGATGTATTGAATCGCGACGCGTTTTTGTGTTCCATCGTCATTAACAGACCCTGAACGTTACAATTAACTGTCAGTTTTGCGTCGGATTCGAAAATCTAGACTCACAGGAAATCGACCATAAGGTGCCCGAGGCAGCAATAGACCCTTGGAGACAGGTCGGCCGGAGGACGATGTATTGAATCGCGACGCGATTTGTGTGTTCCATTGTCATTAAGATGCTCTCAACCTTACAATTAACTGTCAGTTTTGCGTCGGATTCGAAAATCTAGACTCACAGGAGATCGACCATAAGGTGCCCGAGGCACCAATAGACCCTTGGAGACAGGTCGGCCGGAGGACGATGTATTGAATCGCGACGCAATTTGTGTGTTACATCGTCATTAACAGGCTCTGAACCTTACAATTAACTGTCAGTTTTGCGTCGGATTCGAAAATCTAGACTCACAGGAGATCGACCATAAGGTGCCCGAGGCAGCAACAGACCCTTGGAGACAGGTCGGCCGGAGGACGATGTATTGAATCGCGACGGGATTTGTGTGTTCCTTCGTCATTAACAGGCTCTGAACGTTACAATTAACTGTCATTTTTGCGTCGGATTCGAAAATCTAGACTCACAGCAGATCGACCATAAGGTGCCCGAGGCAGCAATAGACCCTTGGAGACAGGTCGGCCGGAGGACGATGTATTGAATCGCGACGCAATTTGTGTGTTCCATTGTCATTAAGAGGCTCTGAACCTTACAATTAACTTTCAGTTTTGCGTCGGATTCGAAAATCTAGACTCACAGAAGAACGACCATAAGGTGCCCGAGGCAGGACTAGACCCTTGGAGACAAGTCGGCTGGAGGACGATGTATTGAATCGCGACGCGATTTGTGTGTTCCATCGTCATTAACAGGCGCTGAACGTTACAATTAACTGTCAGTTTTGCGTCGGATTCGAAAATCTAGACTCACAGGAGAACGACCATAAGGTGTCCGAGGCAGCACTAGACCCTTGGAGACAGGTCGGCCGGAGGACGATGTATTGAATCGCGACGCGATTTGTGTGTTCCATCGTCATTAACAGGCCCTGAACGTTACAATTAACTGTCAGTTTTGCGTCGGATTCGAAAATCTAGACTCACAGGAGATCGACCATAAGGTGCCCGAGGCAGCAATAGACCCTTGGAGACAGGTCGGCCGGAGGACGATGTATTGAATCGCGACGCGATTTGTGTGTTCCATTGTCATTAAGATGCTCTCAACCTTACAATTAACTGTCAGTTTTGCGTCGGATTCGAAAATCTAGACTCACAGGAGAACGACCATAAGGTGTCCGAAGCAGCACTAGACCCTTGGAGACAAGTCGGCTGGAGGACGATGTATTGAATCGCGACGCAATTTGTGTGTTCCATCGTCATTAAGAGGCTCTGAACGTTACAATTAACTGTCAGTTTTGCGTCGGATTCGAAAGTCTAGACTCACAGGAGAACGACCATAAGGTGCCCGAGGCAGCAATAGACCCTTGGAGACAGGTCGGCCGGAGGACGATGTATTGAATCGCGACGCAATTTGTGTGTTCCATCGTCATGAACAGGCTCTGAACCTTACAATTAACTGTCAGTTTTGCGTCGGATTCGAAAATGTAGACTCACAGGAGATCGACCATAAGCTGCCCGAGGCAGCAATAGACCCTTTGAGACACGTCGGCCGGAGGACGATGTATTGAATCGCGACGCGATTTGTGTGTTCCATCGTCATTAACAGGCGCTGAACGTTACAATTAACTGTCAGTTTTGCGTCGGATTCGAAAATCTAGACTCACAGGAGAACGACCATAAGGTGTCCGAGGCAGCACTAGACTCTTGGAGACAGGTCGGCCGGAGGACGATGTATTGAATCGCGACGCGATTTGTGTGTTCCATCGTCATTAACAGGCGCTGAACGTTACAATTAACTGTCAGCTTTGCGTCGGATTCGAAAATCTAGACTCACAGGAGATCGACCTTAAGGTGCCCGAGGCAGCAATAGACCCTTGGAGACAGGTCGGCCGGAGGACGATGTATTGAATCGCGACGCAATTTGTGTGTTCCATCGTCATTAACAGGCTCTGAACGTTACAATTAACTGTCAGTTTTGCGTCGGATTCGAAAATCTAGACTCACAGGAGATCGACCATAAGGTGCCCGAGGCAGCAATAGACCCTTGGAGACAGGTCGGCCGGAGGACGATGTATTGAATCGCGACGCGATTTGTGTGTTCCATTGTCATTAAGATGCTCTCAACCTTACAATTAACTGTCAGTTTTGCGTCGGATTCGAAAATCTAGACTCACAGGAGAACGACCATAAGGTGTCCGAAGCAGCACTAGACCCTTGGAGACAAGTCGGCTGGAGGACGATGTATTGAATCGCGACGCAATTTGTGTCTTCCATCGTCATTAAGAGGCTCTGAAAGTTACAATTAACTGTCAGTTTTGCGTCGGATTCGAAAATCTAGACTCACAGAAGAACGACCATAAGGTGCCCGAGGCACCAATAGACCCTTGGAGACAGGTCGGCCGGACGACGATGTATTGAATCGCGACGCAATTTGTGTGTTACATCGTCATTAACAGGCTCTGAACCTTACAATTGACTGTCAGTTTTGCGTCGGATTCGAAAATCTAGACTCACAGGAGATCGACCATAAGGTGCCCGAGGCAGCAACAGACCCTTGGAGACAGGTCGGCCGGAGGACGATGTATTGAATCGCGACGGGATTTGTGTGTTCCATCGTCATTAACAGGCTCTGAACGTTACAATTAACTGTCATTTTTGCGTCGGATTCGAAAATCTAGACTCACAGCAGATCGACCATAAGGTGCCCGAGGCAGCAATAGACCCTTGGAGACAGGTCGGCCGGAGGACGATGTATTGAATCGCGACGCAATTTATGTGTTCCATTGTCATTAAGAGGCTCTGAACCTTACAATTAACTTTCTGTTTTGCGTCGGATTCGAAAATCTAGACTCACAGAAGAACGACCATAAGGTGCCCGAGGCAGGACTAGACCCTTGGAGACAAGTCGGCTGGAGGACGATGTATTGAATCGCGACGCGATTTGTGTGTTCCATCGTCATTAACAGGCGCTGAACGTTACAATTAACTGTCAGTTTTGCGTCGGATTCGAAAATCTAGACTCACAGGAGAACGACCATAAGGTGTCCGAGGCAGCACTAGACCCTTGGAGACAGGTCGGCCGGAGGACGATGTATTGAATCGCGACGCGATTTGTGTGTTCCATCGTCATTAACAGGCCCTGAATGTTACAATTAACTGTCAGTTTTGCGTCGGATTCGAAAATCTAGACTCACAGGAGATCGACCATAAGGTGCCCGAGGCAGCAATAGACCCTTGGAGACAGGTCGGCCGGAGGACGATGTATTGAATCGCGACGCGATTTGTGTGTTCCATTGTCATTAAGATGCTCTCAACCTTACAATTAACTGTCAGTTTTGCGTCGGATTCGAAAATCTAGACTCACAGGAGAACGACCATAAGGTGTCCGAAGCAGCACTAGACCCTTGGAGACAAGTCGGCTGGAGGACGATGTATTGAATCGCGACGCAATTTGTGTGTTCCATCGTCATTAACAGGCACTGAACGTTACAATTAACTGTCAGTTTTGCGTCGGATTCGAAAATCTAGACTCACAGGAGATCGACCATAAGGTGCCCGAGGCAGCAATAGACCCTTGGAGACAGGTCGGCCGGAGGACGATGTATTGAATCGCGACGGGATTTGTGTGTTCCATCGTCATTAACAGGCTCTGAACGTTACAATTAACTGTCATTTTTGCGTCGGATTCGAAAATCTAGACTCACAGGAGATCGACCATAAGGTGCCCGAGGCAGCAATAGACCCTTGGAGACAGGTCGGCCGGAGGACGATGTATTGAATCGCGACGCAATTTGTGTGTTCCATTGTCATTAAGATGCTCTGAACCTTACAATTAACTGTCAGTTTTGCGTCGGATTCGAAAATCTAGACTCACAGGAGATCGACCATAAGGTGCCCGAGGCAGCAATAGACCCTTGGAGACAGGTCGGCCGGAGGACGATGTATTGAATCGCGACGCAATTTGTGTGTTCCATTGTCATTAAGAGGCTCTGAACCTTACAATTAACTGTCAGTTTTGCGTCGGATTCGAAAATCTAGACTCACAGAAGAACGACCATAAGGTGCCCGAGGCAGGACTAGACCCTTGGAGACAAGTCGGCTGGAGGACGATGTATTGAATCGCGACGCGATTTGTGTGTTCCATCGTCATTAACAGGCGCTGAACGTTACAATTAACTGTCAGTTTTGCGTCGGATTCGAAAATCTAGACTCACAGGAGAACGACCATAAGGTGTCCGAGGCAGCACTAGACTCTTGGAGACAGGTCGGCCGGAGGACGATGTATTGAATCGCGACGCGATTTGTGTGTTCCATCGTCATTAACAGACCCTGAACGTTACAATTAACTGTCAGTTTTGCGTCGGATTCGAAAATCTAGACTCACAGGAGATCGACCATAAGGTGCCCGAGGCAGCAATAGACCCTTGGAGACAGGTCGGCCGGAGGACGATGTATTGAATCGCGACGCGATTTGTGTGTTCCATTGTCATTAAGATGCTCTCAACCTTACAATTAACTGTCAGTTTTGCGTCGGATTCGAAAAATCTAGACTCACAGGAGATCGACCATAAGGTGCCCGAGGCACCAATAGACCCTTGGAGACAGGTCGGCCGGAGGACGATGTATTGAATCGCGACGCAATTTGTGTGTTACATCTTCATTAACAGGCTCTGAACCTTACAATTAACTGTCAGTTTTGCGTCGGATTCGAAAATCTAGACTCACAGGAGTTCGACCATAAGGTGCCCGAGGCAGCAACAGACCCTTGGAGACAGGTCGGCCGGAGGACGATGTATTGAATCGCGACGGGATTTGTGTGTTCCATCGTCATTAACAGGCTCTGAACGTTACAATTAACTGTCATTTTTGCGTCGGATTCGAAAATCTAGACTCACAGCTGATCGACCATAAGGTGCCCGAGGCAGCAATAGACCCTTGGAGACAGGTCGGCCGGAGGACGATGTATTGAATCGCGACGCAATTTGTGTGTTCCATTGTCATTAAGAGGCTCTGAACCTTACAATTAACTTTCAGTTTTGCGTCGGATTCGAAAATCTAGACTCACAGAAGAACGACCATAAGGTGCCCGAGGCAGGACTAAACCCTTGGAGACAAGTCGGCTGGAGGACGATGTATTGAATCGCGACGCGATTTGTGTGTTCCATCGTCATTAACAGGCTCTGAACGTTACAATTAACTGTCAGTTTTGCGTCGGATTCGAAAATCTAGACTCACAGGAGAACGACCATAAGGTGTCCGAGGCAGCACTAGACCCTTGGAGACAGGTCGGCCGGAGGACGATGTATTGAATCGCGACGCGATTTGTGTGTTCCATCGTCATTAACAGGCCCTGAACGTTACAATTAACTGTCAGTTTTGCGTCGGATTCGAAAATCTAGACTCACAGGAGATCGACCATAAGGTGCCCGAGGCAGCAATAGACCCTTGGAGACAGGTCGGCCGGAGGACGATGTATTGAATCGCGACGCGATTTGTGTGTTCCATTGTCATTAAGATGCTCTCAACCTTACAATTAACTGTCAGTTTTGCGTCGGATTCGAAAATCTAGACTCACAGGAGAACGACCATAAGGTGTCCGAAGCAGCACTAGACCCTTGGAGACAAGTCGGCTGGAGGACGATGTATTGAATCGCGACGCAATTTGTGTGTTCCATCGTCATTAACAGGCACTGAACGTTACAATTAACTGTCAGTTTTGCGTCGGATTCGAAAATCTAGACTCACAGGAGATCGACCATAAGGTGCCCGAGGCAGCAATAGACCCTTGGAGACAGGTCGGCCGGAGGACGATGTATTGAATCGCGACGCAATTTGTGTGTTCCATCGTCATTAACAGGCTCTGAACGTTACAATTAACTGTAAGTTTTGCGTCGGATTCGAAAATCTAGACTCACAGAAGAACGACCATAAGGTGCCCGAGGCAGCACTAGACCCTTGGAGACAAGTCGGCTGGAGGACGATGTATTGAATCGCGACGCGATTTGTGTGTTCCATCGTCATTAAGAGGCTCTGAACGTTACAATTAACTGTCAGTTTTGCGTCGGATTCGAAAGTCTAGACTCACAGGAGAACGACCATAAGGTGCCCGAGGCAGCAATAGACCCTTGGAGACAGGTCGGCCGGAGGACGATGTATTGAATCGCGACGCAATTTGTGTGTTCCATCGTCATGAACAGGCTCTGAACCTTACAATTAACTGTCAGTTTTGCGTCGGATTCGAAAATCTAGACTCACAGGAGATCGAACATAAGCTGCCCGAGGCAGCAATAGACACTTGGAGACAGGTCGGCCGGAGGACGATGTATTGAATCGCGACGCGATTTGTGTGTTCCATCGTCATTAACAGGCGCTGAACGTTACAATTAACTGTCAGTTTTGCGTCGGATTCGAAAATCTAGACTCACAGGAGCACGACCATAAGGTGTCCGAGGCAGCACTAGACTCTTGGAGACAGGTCGGCCGGAGGACGATGTATTGAATCGCGACGCGATTTGTGTCTTCCATCGTCATTAACAGGCGCTGAACGTTACAATTAACTGTCAGCTTTGCGTCGGATTCGAAAATCTAGACTCACAGGAGATCGACCTTAAGGTGCCCGAGGCAGCAATAGACCCTTGGAGACAGGTCGGCCGGAGGACGATGTATTGAATCGCGACGCAATTTGTGTGTTCCATCGTCATTAACAGGCTCTGAACGTAACAATTAACTGTCAGTTTTGCGTCGGATTCGAAAATCTAGACTCACAGGAGATCGACCATAAGGTGCCCGAGGCACCAATAGACCCTTGGAGACAGGTCAGCCGGAGGACGATGTATTGAATCGCGACGCGATTCAATACATCGTCATTAAGAGGCTCTGAACGTTACAATTAACTGTCAGTTTTGCGTCGGATTCGAAAATCTAGACTCACAGGAGATCGACCATAAGGTGCCCGAGACAGCAATAGACCCTTGGAGACAGGTCGGCCGGAGGACGATGTATTGAATCGCGACGCAAATTGTGTGTTACATCGTCATTAACAGGCGCTGAACGTTACAATTAACTGTCAGCTTTGCGTCGGATTCGAAAATCTAGACTCACAGGAGATCGACCATAAGGTGCCCGAGGCAGCAATAGACCCTTGGAGACAGGTCGGCCGGAGGACGATGTATTGAATCGCGACGCGATTTGTGTGTTCCATCGTCATTAACAGGCGCTGAACGTTACAATTAACTGTCAGCTTTGCGTCGGATTCGAAAATCTAGACTCACAGGAGATCGACCTTAAGGTGCCCGAGGCAGCAATAGACCCTTGGAGACAGGTCGGCCGGAGGACGATGTATTGAATCGCGACGCAATTTGTGTGTTCCATCGTCATTAACAGGCTCTGAACGTTACAATTAACTGTCAGTTTTGCGTCGGATTCGAAAATCTAGACTCACAGGAGATCGACCATAAGGTGCCCGAGACAGCAATAGACCCTTGGAGACAGGTCGGCCGGAGGACGATGTATTGAATCGCGACGCAAATTGTGTGTTACATCGTCATTAACAGGCTCTGAACCTTACAATTAACTGTCAGTTTTGCGTCGGATTCGAAAATCTAGACTCACAGGAGATCGACCATAAGGTGCCCGAGGCAGCAATAGACCCTTGGAGACAGGTCGGCCGGAGGACGATGTATTGAATCGCGACGCGATTTGTGTGTTCCATTGTCATTAAGATGCTCTGAACCTTACAATTAACTATCATTTTTGCGTCGGATTCAAAAATCTAGACTCACAGGAGATCGACCATAAGGTGCCCGAGGCAGCAATAGACCCTTGGAGACAGGTCGGCCGGAGGACGATGTATTGAATCGCGACGCGATTCAATACATCGTCATTAAGAGGCTCTGAACCTTACAATTAACTGTCAGTTTTGCGTCGGATTCGAAAATCTAGACTCACAGAAGAACGACCATGAAGTGCCCGAGGTAGGACTAGACCCTTGGAGACAAGTCGGCTGGAGGACGATGTATTGAATCGCGACGCGATTTGTGTGTTCCATCGTCATTAACAGGCGCTGAACGTTACAATTAACTGTCAGTTTTGCGTCGGATAAGAAAATCTAGACGCACAGGAGAAAGACCATACGGTGTCCGAGGCAGCACTAGACCCTTGGTGACAGGTCGGCCGGAGGACGATGTATTGAATCGCGACGCGATTTGTGTGTTCCATCGTCATTAACAGGCCCTGAACGTTACAATTAACTGTCAGTTTTGCGTCGGATTCGAAAATCTAGACTCACAGGAGAACGACCATAAGGTGTCCGAGGCAGCACTAGACTCTTGGAGACAGGTCGGCCGGAGGACGATGTATTGAATCGCGACGCGATTTGTGTGTTCCATCGTCATTAACAGACCCTGAACGTTACAATTAACTGTCAGTTTTGCGTCGGATTCGAAAATCTAGACTCACAGGAGATCGACCATAAGGTGCCCGAGGCAGCAATAGACCCTTGGAGACAGGTCGGCCGGAGGACGATGTATTGAATCGCGACGCGATTTGTGTGTTCCATTGTCATTAAGATGCTCTGAACCTTACAATTAACTGTCAGTTTTGCGTCGGATTCGAAAATCTAGACTCACAGGAGAACGACCATAAGGTGCCCGAGGCACCAATAGACCCTTGGAGACAGGTCGGCCGGAGGACGATGTATTGAATCGCGACGCAATTTGTGTGTTACATCGTCATTAACAGGCTCTGAACCTTACAATTAACTGTCAGTTTTGCGTCGGATTCGAAAATCTAGACTCACAGGAGATCGACCATAAGATGCCCGAGGCAGCAACAGACCCTTGGAGACAGGTCGGCCGGAGGACGATGTATTGAATCGCGACGGGATTTGTGTGTTCCATCGTCATTAACAGGCTCTGAACGTTACAATTACCTGTCATTTTTGCGTCGGATTCGAAAATCTAGACTCACAGGAGATCGACCATAAGGTGCCCGAGGCAGCAATAAACCCTTGGAGACAGGTCGGCCGGAGGACGATGTATTGAATCGCGACGCAATTTGTGTGTTCCATTGTCATTAAGAGGCTCTGAACCTTACAATTAACTTTCAGTTTTGCGTCGGATTCGAAAATCTAGACTCACAGAAGAACGACCATAAGGTGCCCGAGGCAGGACTAGACCCTTGGAGACAAGTCGGCTGGAGGACGATGTATTGAATCGCGACGCGATTTGTGTGTTCCATCGTCATTAACAGGCGCTGAACGTTACAATTAACTGTCAGTTTTGCGTCGGATTCGAAAATCTAGACTCACAGGAGAACGACCATAAGGTGTCCGAGGCAGCACTAGACCCTTGGAGACAGGTCGGCCGGAGGACGATGTATTGAATCGCGACGCGATTTGTGTGTTCCATCGTCATTAACAGGCCCTGAACGTTACAATTAACTGTCAGTTTTGCGTCGGATTCGAAAATCTAGACTCACAGGAGATCGACCATAAGGTGCCCGAGGCAGCAATAGACCCTTGGAGACAGGTCGGCCGGAGGACGATGTATTGAATCGCGACGCAATTTGTGTGTTCCATCGTCATTAACAGGCTCTGAACGTTACAATTAACTGTAAGTTTTGCGTCGGATTCGAAAATCTAGACTCACAGAAGAACGACCATATGGTGCCCGAGGCAGCACTAGACCCTTGGAGACAAGTCGGCTGGAGGACGATGTATTGAAACGCGACGCAATTTGTGTGTTCCATCGTCATTAAGAGGCTCTGAACGTTACAATTACTTGTCAGTTTTGCGTCGGATTCGAAAGTCTAGACTCACAGGAGAACGACCATAAGGTGCCCGAGGCAGCAATAGACCCTTGGAGACAGGTCGGCCGGAGGACGATGTATTGAATCGCGACGCAATTTGTGTGTTCCATCGTCATGAACAGGCTCTGAACCTTACAATTAACTGTCAGTTTTGCGTCGGATTCGAAAATCTAGACTCACAGGAGATCGACCATAAGGTGCCCGAGGCAGCAATAGACCCTTGGAGACAGGTCGGCCGGAGGACGATGTATTGAATCGCGACGTGATTTGTGTGTTCCATCGTCATTAACAGGCGCTGAACGTTACAATTAACTGTCAGTTTTGCGTCGGATTCGAAAATCTAGACTCACAGGAGAACGACCATAAGGTGTCCGAGGCAGCACTAGACTCTTGGAGACAGGTCGGCCGGAGGACGATGTATTGAATCGCGACGCGATTTGTGTGTTCCATCGTCATTAACTGGCGCTGAACGTTACAATTAACTGTCAGCTTTGCGTCGGATTCGAAAATCTAGACTCACAGGAGATCGACCTTAAGGTGCCCGAGGCAGCAATAGACCCTTGGAGACAGGTCGGCCGGAGGACGATGTATTGAATCGCGACGCAATTTGTGTGTTCCATCGTCATTAACAGGCTCTGAACGTTACAATTAACTGTCAGTTTTGCGTCGGATTCGAAAATCTAGACTCACAGGAGATCGACCATAAGGTGCCCGAGGCAGCAATAGACCCTTGGAGACAGGTCGGCCGGAGGACGATGTATTGAATCGCAACGCGATTTGTGTGTTCCATTGTCATTAAGATGCTCTCAACCTTACAATTAACTGTCAGTTTTGCGTCGGATTCGAAAATCTAGACTCACAGGAGAACGACCATAAGGTGTCCGAAGCAGCACTAGACCCTTGGAGACAAGTCGGCTGGAGGACGATGTATTGAATCGCGACGCAATTTGTGTGTTCCATCGTCATTAACAGGCACTGAACGTTACAATTAACTGTCAGTTTTGAGTCGGATTCGAAAATCTAGACTCACAGGAGATCGACCATAAGGTGCCCGAGGCAGCAATAGACCCTTGGAGACAGGTCGGCCGGAGGACGATGTATTGAATCGCGACGCAATTTGTGTGTTCCATCGTCATTAACCGGCTCTGAACGTTACAATTAACTGTCAGTTTTGCGTCGGATTCGAAAGTCTAGACTCACAGGAGAACGACCATAAGGTGCCCGAGGCAGCAATAGACCCTTGGAGACAGGTCGGCCGGAGGGCGATGTATTGAATCGCGACGCAATTTGTGTGTTCCATCGTCATGAACAGGCTCTGAACGTTACAATTAACTGTCAGTTTTGCGTCGGATTCGAAAATCTAGACTCACAGGAGATCGACCATAAGGTGCCCGAGGCAGCAATAGACCCTTGGAGACAGGTCGGCCGGAGGACGATGTATTGAATCGCGACGCGATTTGTGTGTTCCATCGTCATTAACAGGCGCTGAACGTTACAATTAACTGTCAGTTTTGCGTCGGATTCGAAAATCTAGACTCACAGCCCGAGGCAGCAATAGACCCTTGGAGACAGGTCGGCCGGAGGACGATGTATTGAATCGCGACGCGATTTGTGTGTTCCATCGTCATTAACAGGCGCTGAACGTTACAATTAACTGTCAGCTTTGCGTCGGATTCGAAAATCTAGACTCACAGGAGATCGACCTAAAGGTGCCCGAGGCAGCAATAGACCCTTGGAGACAGGTCGGCCGGAGGACGATGTATTGAATCGCGACGCAATTTGTGTGTTCCATCGTCATTAACAGGCTCTGAACGTTACAATTAACTGTCAGTTTTGCGTCGGATTCGAAAATCTAGACTCACAGGAGATCGACCATAAGGTGCCCGAGACAGCAATAGACCCTTGGAGACAGGTCGGCCGGAGGACGATGTATTGAATCGCGACGGGATTTGTGTGTTCCATCGTCATTAACAGGCTCTGAACGTTACATTTAACTGTCAGTTTTGCGTCGGATTCGAAAATCTAGACTCACAGGAGATCGACCATAAGGTGCCCGAGGCAGCAATAGACCCTTGGAGACAGGTCGGCCGGAGGACGATGTATTGAATCGCGACGCAATTTGTGTGTTCCATCGTCATTAACAGGCACTGAACGTTACAATTAACTGTCAGTTTTGCGTCGGATTCGAAAATCTAGACTCACAGGAGATCGACCATAAGGTGCCCGAGGCAGCAATAGACCCTTGGAGACAAGTCGGCTGGAGGACGATGTATTGAATCGCGACGCAATTTGTGTGTTCCATCGTCATTAACAGGCTCTGAACGTTACAATTAACTGTCAGTTTTGCGTCGGATTCGAAAATCTAGACTCACAGGAGATCGACCATAAGGTGCCCGAGGCAGCAATAGACCCTTGGAGACAGGTCGGCCGGAGGACGATGTATTGAATCGCGACGCAATTTGTGTGTTACATCGTCATTAACAGGCTCTGAACCTTACAATTAACTGTCAGTTTTGCGTCGGATTCGAAAATCTAGACTCACAGGAGATCGACCATAAGGTGCCCGAGTCAGCAATAGAACTTTGGAGACAGGTCGGCCGGAGGACGATGTATTGAATCGCGACGCAATTTGTGTGTTCCATCGTCATTAACAGGCTCTGAACCTTACAATTAACTGTCAGTTTTGCGTCGGATTCGAAAATCTAGACTCACAGGAGATCGACCATAAGGTGCCCGAGGCAGCAATAGACCCTTGGAGACAGGTCGGCCGGAGGACGATGTATTGAATCGCGACGCGATTTGTGTGTTTCATCGTCATTAACAGGCTCTGAACGTTACAATTAACTGTCAGTTTTGCGTCGGATTCGAAAATCTAGACTCACAGGAGATCTACCATAAGGTGCCCGAGGCAGCAATAGACCCTTGGAGACAGGTCGGCCGGAGGACGATGTATTGAATCGCGACGCGATTTGTGTGTTCCATCGTCATTAACAGGCGCTGGACGTTACAATTAACTGTCAGTTTTGCGTCGGATTCGAAAATCTAGACTCACAGGAGAACGACCATACGGTGTCCGAGGCAGCACTAGACCCTTGGAGACAGGTCGGCCGGAGGACGATGTATTGAATCGCGACGCAATTTGTGTGTTCCATCGTCATTAACAGGCTCTGAACGTTACAATTAACTGTAAGTTTTGCGTCGGATTCGAAAATCTAGACTCACAGAAGAACGACCATATGGTGCCCGAGGCAGCACTAGACCCTTGGAGACAAGTCGGCTGGAGGACGATGTATTGAAACGCGACGCAATTTGTGTGTTCCATCGTCATTAAGAGGCTCTGAACGTTACAATTAACTGTCAGTTTTGCGTCGGATTCGAAAGTCTAGACTCACAGGAGAACGACCATAAGGTGCCCGAGGCAGCAATAGACCCTTGGAGACAGGTCGGCCGGAGGACGATGTATTGAATCGCGACGCAATTTGTGTGTTCCATCGTCATGAACAGGCTCTGAACCTTACAATTAACTGTCAGTTTTGCGTCGGATTCGAAAATCTAGACTCACAGGAGATCGACCATAAGGTGCCCGAGGCAGCAATAGACCCTTGGAGACAGGTCGGCCGGAGGACGATGTATTGAATCGCGACGTGATTTGTGTGTTCCATCGTCATTAACAGGCGCTGAACGTTACAATTAACTGTCAGTTTTGCGTCGGATTCGAAAATCTAGACTCACAGGAGAACGACCATAAGGTGTCCGAGGCAGCACTAGACTCTTGGAGACAGGTCGGCCGGAGGACGATGTATTGAATCGCGACGCGATTTGTGTGTTCCATCGTCATTAACTGGCGCTGAACGTTACAATTAACTGTCAGCTTTGCGTCGGATTCGAAAATCTAGACTCACAGGAGATCGACCTTAAGGTGCCCGAGGCAGCAATAGACCCTTGGAGACAGGTCGGCCGGAGGACGATGTATTGAATCGCGACGCAATTTGTGTGTTCCATCGTCATTAACAGGCTCTGAACGTTACAATTAACTGTCAGTTTTGCGTCGGATTCGAAAATCTAGACTCACAGGAGATCGACCATAAGGTGCCCGAGGCAGCAATAGACCCTTGGAGACAGGTCGGCCGGAGGACGATGTATTGAATCGCGACGCGATTTGTGTGTTCCATTGTCATTAAGATGCTCTCAACCTTACAATTAACTGTCAGTTTTGCGTCGGATTCGAAAATCTAGACTCACAGGAGAACGACCATAAGGTGTCCGAAGCAGCACTAGACCCTTGGAGACAAGTCGGCTGGAGGACGATGTATTGAATCGCGACGCAATTTGTGTGTTCCATCGTCATTAACAGGCACTGAACGTTACAATTAACTGTCAGTTTTGAGTCGGATTCGAAAATCTAGACTCACAGGAGATCGACCATAAGGTGCCCGAGGCAGCAATAGACCCTTGGAGACAGGTCGGCCGGAGGACGATGTATTGAATCGCGACGCAATTTGTGTGTTCCATCGTCATTAACCGGCTCTGAACGTTACAATTAACTGTCAGTTTTGCGTCGGATTCGAAAGTCTAGACTCACAGGAGAACGACCATAAGGTGCCCGAGGCAGCAATAGACCCTTGGAGACAGGTCGGCCGGAGGGCGATGTATTGAATCGCGACGCAATTTGTGTGTTCCATCGTCATGAACAGGCTCTGAACGTTACAATTAACTGTCAGTTTTGCGTCGGATTCGAAAATCTAGACTCACAGGAGATCGACCATAAGGTGCCCGAGGCAGCAATAGACCCTTGGAGACAGGTCGGCCGGAGGACGATGTATTGAATCGCGACGCGATTTGTGTGTTCCATCGTCATTAACAGGCGCTGAACGTTACAATTAACTGTCAGTTTTGCGTCGGATTCGAAAATCTAGACTCACAGCCCGAGGCAGCAATAGACCCTTGGAGACAGGTCGGCCGGAGGACGATGTATTGAATCGCGACGCGATTTGTGTGTTCCATCGTCATTAACAGGCGCTGAACGTTACAATTAACTGTCAGCTTTGCGTCGGATTCGAAAATCTAGACTCACAGGAGATCGACCTAAAGGTGCCCGAGGCAGCAATAGACCCTTGGAGACAGGTCGGCCGGAGGACGATGTATTGAATCGCGACGCAATTTGTGTGTTCCATCGTCATTAACAGGCTCTGAACGTTACAATTAACTGTCAGTTTTGCGTCGGATTCGAAAATCTAGACTCACAGGAGATCGACCATAAGGTGCCCGAGACAGCAATAGACCCTTGGAGACAGGTCGGCCGGAGGACGATGTATTGAATCGCGACGGGATTTGTGTGTTCCATCGTCATTAACAGGCTCTGAACGTTACATTTAACTGTCAGTTTTGCGTCGGATTCGAAAATCTAGACTCACAGGAGATCGACCATAAGGTGCCCGAGGCAGCAATAGACCCTTGGAGACAGGTCGGCCGGAGGACGATGTATTGAATCGCGACGCAATTTGTGTGTTCCATCGTCATTAACAGGCACTGAACGTTACAATTAACTGTCAGTTTTGCGTCGGATTCGAAAATCTAGACTCACAGGAGATCGACCATAAGGTGCCCGAGGCAGCAATAGACCCTTGGAGACAAGTCGGCTGGAGGACGATGTATTGAATCGCGACGCAATTTGTGTGTTCCATCGTCATTAACAGGCTCTGAACGTTACAATTAACTGTCAGTTTTGCGTCGGATTCGAAAATCTAGACTCACAGGAGATCGACCATAAGGTGCCCGAGGCAGCAATAGACCCTTGGAGACAGGTCGGCCGGAGGACGATGTATTGAATCGCGACGCAATTTGTGTGTTACATCGTCATTAACAGGCTCTGAACCTTACAATTAACTGTCAGTTTTGCGTCGGATTCGAAAATCTAGACTCACAGGAGATCGACCATAAGGTGCCCGAGTCAGCAATAGAACTTTGGAGACAGGTCGGCCGGAGGACGATGTATTGAATCGCGACGCAATTTGTGTGTTCCATCGTCATTAACAGGCTCTGAACCTTACAATTAACTGTCAGTTTTGCGTCGGATTCGAAAATCTAGACTCACAGGAGATCGACCATAAGGTGCCCGAGGCAGCAATAGACCCTTGGAGACAGGTCGGCCGGAGGACGATGTATTGAATCGCGACGCGATTTGTGTGTTTCATCGTCATTAACAGGCTCTGAACGTTACAATTAACTGTCAGTTTTGCGTCGGATTCGAAAATCTAGACTCACAGGAGATCTACCATAAGGTGCCCGAGGCAGCAATAGACCCTTGGAGACAGGTCGGCCGGAGGACGATGTATTGAATCGCGACGCGATTTGTGTGTTCCATCGTCATTAACAGGCGCTGGACGTTACAATTAACTGTCAGTTTTGCGTCGGATTCGAAAATCTAGACTCACAGGAGAACGACCATACGGTGTCCGAGGCAGCACTAGACCCTTGGAGACAGGTCGGCCGGAGGACGATGTATTGAATCGCGACGCGATTTGTGTGTTCCATCGTCATTAACAGGCCCTGAACGTTACAATTAACTGTCAGTTTTGCGTCGGATTCGAAAATCTAGACTCACAGGAGATCGACCATAAGGTGCCCGAGGCAGCAATAGACCCTTGGAGACAGGTCGGCCGGAGGACGATGTATTGAATCGCGACGCGATTTGTGTGTTCCATTGTCATTAAGATGCTCTCAACCTTACAATTAACTGTCAGTTTTGCGTCGGATTCGAAAATCTAGACTCACAGGAGAACGACCATAAGGTGTCCGAAGCAGCACTAGACCCTTGGAGACAAGTCGGCTGGAGGACGATGTATTGAATCGCGACGCAATTTGTGTGTTCCATCGTCATTAACAGGCACTGAACGTTACAATTAACTGTCAGTTTTGAGTCGGATTCGAAAATCTAGACTCACAGGAGATCGACCATAAGGTGCCCGAAGCAGCAATAGACCCTTGGAGACATAGGTCGGCCGGAGGACGATGTATTGAATCGCGACGCAATTTGTGTGTTCCATCGTCATTAACAGGCTCTGAACGTTACAATTAACTGTAAGTTTTGCGTCGGATTCGAAAATCTAGACTCACAGAAGAACGACCATAAGGTGCCCGAGGCAGCACTAGACCCTTGGAGACAAGTCGGCTGGAGGACGATGTATTGAACCGCGACGCAATTTGTGTGTTCCATCGTCATTAAGAGGCTCTGAACGTTACAATTAACTGTCAGTTTTGCGTCGGATTCGAAAGTCTAGACTCACAGGAGAACGACCATAAGGTGCCCGAGGCAGCAATAGACCCTTGGAGACAGGTCGGCCGGAGGACGATGTATTGAATCGCGACGCAATTTGTGTGTTCCATCGTCATTAACAGGCTCTGAACGTTACAATTAACTGTAAGTTTTGCGTCGGATTCGAAAATCTAGACTCACAGAAGAACGACCATAAGGTGCCCGAGGCAGCACTAGACCCTTGGAGACAAGTCGGCTGGAGGACGATGTATTGAATCGCGACGCAATTTGTGTGTTCCATCGTCATTAAGATTCTCTGAACGTTACAATTAACTGTCAGTTTTGCGTCGGATTCGAAAGTTTAGACTCACAGGAGAACGACCATAAGGTGTCCGAGGCAGCAATAGACCCTTGGAGACAGGTCGGCCGGAGGACGATGTATTGAATCGCGACGCAATTTGTGTGTTCCATCGTCATGAACAGGCTCTGAACCTTACAATTAACTGTCAGTTTTGCGTCGGATTCGAAAATCTAGACTCACAGGTGATCGACCATAAGGTGCCCGAGGCAGCAATAGACCCTTGGAGACAGGTCGGCCGGAGGACGATGTATTGAATCGCGACGCGATTTGTGTGTTCCATCGTCATTAACAGGCGCTGAACGTTACAATTAACTGTCTGTTTTGCGTCGGATTCGAAAATCTAGACTCACAGGAGAACGACCATAAGGTGTCCGAGGCAGCACTAGACTCTTGGAGACAGGTCGGCCGGAGGACGATGTATTGAATCGCGACGCGATTTGTGTGTTCCATCGTCATTAACAGGCGCTGAACGTTACAATTAACTGTCAGCTTTGCGTCGGATTCGAAAATCTAGACTCACAGGAGATCGACCATAAGGTGCCCGAGGCAGCAATAGACCCTTGGAGACAGGTCGGCCGGAGGACGATGTATTGAATCGCGACGCAATTTGTGTGTTCCATCGTCATTAACAGGCTCTGAACGTTACAATTAACTGTCAGTTTTGCGTCGGATTAGAAAATCTAGACTCACAGGAGATCGACCATAAGGTGCCCGAGGCAGCAATAGACCCTTGGAGACAGGTCGGCCGGAGGACGATGTATTGAATCGCGACGCGATTTGTGTGTTCCATTGTCATTAAGATGCTCTCAACCTTACAATTAACTGTCAGTTTTGCGTCGGATTCGAAAATCTAGACTCACAGGAGAACGACCACAAGGTGTCCGAAGCAGCACTAGACCCTTGGAGACAAGTCGGCTGGAGGACGATGTATTGAATCGCGACGCAATTTGTGTGTTCCATCGTCATTAAGAGGCTCTGAACGTTACAATTAACTGTCAGTTTTGCGTCGGATTCGAAAGTCTAGACTCACAGGAGAACGACCATAAGGTGCCCGAGGCAGCAATAGACCCTTGGAGACAGGTCGGCCGGAGGACGATGTATTGAATCGCGACGCAATTTGTGTGTTCCATCGTCATGAACAGGCTCTGAACGTTACAATTAACTGTCAGTTTTGCGTCGGATTCGAAAATCTAGACTCACAGGAGATCGACCATAAGGTGCCCGAGGCAGCAATAGACCCTTGGAGACAGCTCGGCCGGAGGACGATGTATTGAATCGCGACGCGATTTGTGTGTTCCATCGTCATTAACAGGCGCTGAACGTTACAATTAACTGTCAGTTTTGCGTCGGATTCGAAAATCTAGACTCACAGGAGATCGACCATAAGGTGCCCGAGGCAGCAATAGACCCTTGGAGACAGGTCGGCCGGAGGACGATGTATTGAATCGCGACGCGATTTGTGTGTTCGATCGTCATTAACAGGCGCTGAACGTTACAATTAACTGTCAGCTTTGCGTCGGATTCGAAAATCTAGACTCACAGGAGATCGACCTAAAGGTGCCCGAGGCAGCAATAGACCCTTGGAGACAGGTCGGCCGGAGGACGATGTATTGAATCGCGACGCAATTTGTGTGTTCCATCGTCATTAACAGGCTCTGAACGTTGCAATTAACTGTCAGTTTTGCGTCGGATTCGAAAATCTAGACTCACAGGAGATCGACCATAAGGTGCCCGAGACAGCAATAGACCCTTGGAGACAGGTCGGCCGGAGGACGATGTATTGAATCGCGACGCAAATTGTGTGTTACATCGTCATTAACAGGCTCTGAACCTTACAATTAACTATCATTTTTGCGTCGGATTCAAAAATCTAGACTCACAGGAGATCGACCATAAGGTACCCGAGGCAGCAATAGACCCTTGGAGACAGGTCGGCCGGAGGACGATGTATTAAGAGGCTCTGAACCTTACAATTAACTGTCAGTTTTGCGTCGGATTCGAAAATCTAGACTCACAGAAGTACGACCATAAGGTGCCCGAGGTAGGACTAGACCCTTGGAGACAAGTCGGCTGGAGGACGATGTATTGAATCGCGACGCGATTTGTGTGTTCCATCGTCATTAACAGGCGCTGAACGTTACAATTAACTGTCAGTTTTGCGTCGGATTCGAAAATCTAGACTCACAGGAGAACGACCATAAGGTGTCCGAGGCCTCACTAGACCCTTGGAGAGAGGTCGGCCGGAGGACGATGTATTGAATCGCGACGGGATTTGTGTGTTCCATCGTCATTAACAGGCTCTGAACGTTACAATTAACTGTCAGTTTTGCGTCGGATTCGAAAATCTAGACTCACAGGAGATCGACCATAAGGTGCCCGAGGCAGCAATAGACCCTTGGAGACAGGTCGGCCGGAGGACGATGTATTGAATCGCGACGCAATTTGTGTGTTCCATCGTCATTAACAGGCACTGAACGTTACAATTAACTGTCAGTTTTGCGTCGGATTCGAAAATCTAGACTCACAGGAGATCGACCATAAGGTGCCCGAGGCAGCAATAGACCCTTGGAGACAGGTCGGCCGGAGGACGATGTATTGAATCGCGACGCAATTTGTGTGTTACATCGTCATTAACAGGCTCTGAACCTTACAATTAACTGTCAGTTTTGCGTCGGATTCGAAAATCTAGACTCACAGGAGATCGACCATAAGGTGCCCGAGTCAGCAACAGACCCTTGGAGACAGGTCGGCCGGAGGACGATGTATTGAATCGCGATGGGATTTGTGTGTTCCATCGTCATTAACAGGCTCTGAACGTTACAATTAACTGTCATTTTTGCGTCGGATTCAAAAATGTAGACTCACAGGAGATCGACCATACGGTGCCCGAGGCAGCAGTAGACCCTTGGAGACAGGTCGGCCGGAGGACGATGTATTGAATCGCGACGCAATTTGTGTGTTCCATTGTCTTTAAGAGGCTCTGAACCTTACAATTTACTGTCAGTTTTGCGTCGGATTCGAAAATCTAGACTCACAGAAGAACGACCATAAGTTGCCCGAGGCAGGACTAGACCCTTGGAGACAAGTCGGCTGGAGGACGATGTATTGAATCGCGACGCGATTTGTGTGTTCCATCGTCATTAACAGGCGCTGAACGTTACAATTAACTGTCAGTTTTGCGTCGGATTCGAAAATCTAGACTCACAGGAGAACGACCATACGGTGTCCGAGGCAGCACTAGACCCTTGGAGACAGGTCGGCCCGAGGACGATGTATTGAATCGCGACGCGATTTGTGTGTTCCATCGTCATTAACAGGCCCTGAACGTTACAATTAACTGTCAGTTTTGCGTCGGATTCGAAAATCTAGACTCATAGGAGATCGACCATAAGGTGCCCGAGGCAGCAATAGACCCTTGGAGACAGGTCGGCCGGAGGACGATGTATTGAATCGCGACGCGATTTGTATGTTCCATTGTCATTAAGATGCTCTGAACCTTACAATTTACTGTCAGTTTTGCGTCGGATTCGAAAATCTAGACTCACAGGAGAACGACCATAAGGTGTCCGAGGCAGCACTAGACTCTTGGAGACAGGTCGGCCGGAGGACGATGTATTGAATCGCGACGCGATTTGTGTGTTCCATCGTCATTAACTGGCGCTGAACGTTACAATTAACTGTCAGCTTTGCGTCGGATTCGAAAATCTAGACTCACAGGAGATCGACCTTAAGGTGCCCGAGGCAGCAATAGACCCTTGGAGACAGGTCGGCCGGAGGACGATGTATTGAATCGCGACGCAATTTGTGTGTTCCATCGTCATTAACAGGCTCTGAACGTTACAATTAACTGTCAGTTTTGCGTCGGATTCGAAAATCTAGACTCACAGGAGATCGACCATAAGGTGCCCGAGGCAGCAATAGACCCTTGGAGACAGGTCGGCCGGAGGACGATGTATTGAATCGCGACGCGATTTGTGTGTTCCATTGTCATTAAGATGCTCTCAACCTTACAATTAACTGTCAGTTTTGCGTCGGATTCGAAAATCTAGACTCACAGGAGAACGACCATAAGGTGTCCGAAGCAGCACTAGACCCTTGGAGACAAGTCGGCTGGAGGACGATGTATTGAATCGCGACGCAATTTGTGTGTTCCATCGTCATTAACAGGCACTGAACGTTACAATTAACTGTCAGTTTTGAGTCGGATTCGAAAATCTAGACTCACAGGAGATCGACCATAAGGTGCCCGAGGCAGCAATAGACCCTTGGAGACAGGTCGGCCGGAGGACGATGTATTGAATCGCGACGCAATTTGTGTGTTCCATCGTCATTAACAGGCTCTGAACGTTACAATTAACTGTCAGTTTTGCGTCGGATTCGAAAGTCTAGACTCACAGGAGAACGACCATAAGGTGCCCGAGGCAGCAATAGACCCTTGGA
This sequence comes from Schistocerca nitens, assembly GCF_023898315.1. NCBI lineage: Eukaryota > Metazoa > Arthropoda > Insecta > Orthoptera > Acrididae > Schistocerca > Schistocerca nitens. The sequence goes on along the minus strand of NC_064615.1, from coordinate 1,195,123,487 downwards.
GACAGGTCGGCCGGAGGACGATGTATTGAATCGCGACGCAATTTGTGTGTTCCATCGTCATGAACAGGCTCTGAACGTTACAATTAACTGTCAGTTTTGCGTCGGATTCGAAAATCTAGACTCACAGGAGATCGACCATAAGGTGCCCGAGGCAGCAATAGACCCTTGGAGACAGGTCGGCCGGAGGACGATGTATTGAATCGCGACGCGATTTGTGTGTTCCATCGTCATTAACAGGCGCTGAACGTTACAATTAACTGTCAGTTTTGCGTCGGATTCGAAAATCTAGACTCACAGGAGATCGACCATAAGGTGCCCGAGGCAGCAATAGACCCTTGGAGACAGGTCGGCCGGAGGACGATGTATTGAATCGCGACGCAATTTGTGTGTTACATCGTCATTAACAGGCTCTGAACCTTACAATTAACTGTCAGTTTTGCGTCGGATTCGAAAATCTAGACTCACAGGAGATCGACCATAAGGTGCCCGAGTCAGCAATAGAACTTTGGAGACAGGTCGGCCGGAGGACGATGTATTGAATCGCGACGCAATTTGTGTGTTCCATCGTCATTAACAGGCTCTGAACCTTACAATTAACTGTCAGTTTTGCGTCGGATTCGAAAATCTAGACTCACAGGAGATCGACCATAAGGTGCCCGAGGCAGCAATAGACCCTTGGAGACAGGTCGGCCGGAGGACGATGTATTGAATCGCGACGCGATTTGTGTGTTTCATCGTCATTAACAGGCTCTGAACGTTACAATTAACTGTCAGTTTTGCGTCGGATTCGAAAATCTAGACTCACAGGAGATCTACCATAAGGTGCCCGAGGCAGCAATAGACCCTTGGAGACAGGTCGGCCGGAGGACGATGTATTGAATCGCGACGCGATTTGTGTGTTCCATCGTCATTAACAGGCGCTGAACGTTACAATTAACTGTCAGTTTTGCGTCGGATTCGAAAATCTAGACTCACAGGAGAACGACCATACGGTGTCCGAGGCAGCACTAGACCCTTGGAGACAGGTCGGCCGGAGGACGATGTATTGAATCGCGACGCGATTTGTGTGTTCCATCGTCATTAACAGGCCCTGAACGTTACAATTAACTGTCAGTTTTGCGTCGGATTCGAAAATCTAGACTCACAGGAGATCGACCATAAGGTGCCCGAGGCAGCAATAGACCCTTGGAGACAGGTCGGCCGGAGGACGATGTATTGAATCGCGACGCGATTTGTGTGTTCCATTGTCATTAAGATGCTCTCAACCTTACAATTAACTGTCAGTTTTGCGTCGGATTCGAAAATCTAGACTCACAGGAGAACGACCATAAGGTGTCCGAAGCAGCACTAGACCCTTGGAGACAAGTCGGCTGGAGGACGATGTATTGAATCGCGACGCAATTTGTGTGTTCCATCGTCATTAACAGGCACTGAACGTTACAATTAACTGTCAGTTTTGAGTCGGATTCGAAAATCTAGACTCACAGGAGATCGACCATAAGGTGCCCGAAGCAGCAATAGACCCTTGGAGACATAGGTCGGCCGGAGGACGATGTATTGAATCGCGACGCAATTTGTGTGTTCCATCGTCATTAACAGGCTCTGAACGTTACAATTAACTGTAAGTTTTGCGTCGGATTCGAAAATCTAGACTCACAGAAGAACGACCATAAGGTGCCCGAGGCAGCACTAGACCCTTGGAGACAAGTCGGCTGGAGGACGATGTATTGAACCGCGACGCAATTTGTGTGTTCCATCGTCATTAAGAGGCTCTGAACGTTACAATTAACTGTCAGTTTTGCGTCGGATTCGAAAGTCTAGACTCACAGGAGAACGACCATAAGGTGCCCGAGGCAGCAATAGACCCTTGGAGACAGGTCGGCCGGAGGACGATGTATTGAATCGCGACGCAATTTGTGTGTTCCATCGTCATTAACAGGCTCTGAACGTTACAATTAACTGTAAGTTTTGCGTCGGATTCGAAAATCTAGACTCACAGAAGAACGACCATAAGGTGCCCGAGGCAGCACTAGACCCTTGGAGACAAGTCGGCTGGAGGACGATGTATTGAATCGCGACGCAATTTGAGTGTTCCATCGTCATTAAGATTCTCTGACCGTTACAATTAACTGTCAGTTTTGCGTCGGATTCGAAAGTTTAGACTCACAGGAGAACGACCATAAGGTGTCCGAGGCAGCAATAGACCCTTGGAGACAGGTCGGCCGGAGGACGATGTATTGAATCGCGACGCAATTTGTGTGTTCCATCGTCATGAACATTCTCTGAACCTTACAATTAACTGTCAGTTTTGCGTCGGATTCGAAAATCTAGACTCACAGGTGATCGACCATAAGGTGCCCGAGGCAGCAATAGACCCTTGGAGACAGGTCGGCCGGAGGACGATGTATTGAATCGCGACGCGATTTGTGTGTTCCATCGTCATTAACAGGCGCTGAACGTTACAATTAACTGTCTGTTTTGCGTCGGATTCGGAAATCTAGACTCACAGGAGAACGACCATAAGGTGTCCGAGGCAGCACTAGACTCTTGGAGACAGGTCGGCCGGAGGACGATGTATTGAATCGCGACGCGATTTGTGTGTTCCATCGTCATTAACAGGCGCTGAACGTTACAATTAACTGTCAGCTTTGCGTCGGATTCGAAAATCTAGACTCACAGGAGATCGACCATAAGGTGCCCGAGGCAGCAATAGACCCTTGGAGACAGGTCGGCCGGAGGACGATGTATTGAATCGCGACGCAATTTGTGTGTTCCATCGTCATTAACAGGCTCTGAACGTTACAATTAACTGTCAGTTTTGCGTCGGATTCGAAAATCTAGACTCACAGGAGATCGACCATAAGGTGCCCGAGGCAGCAATAGACCCTTGGAGACAGGTCGGCCGGAGGACGATGTATTGAATCGCGACGCGATTTGTGTGTTCCATTGTCATTAAGATGCTCTCAACCTTACAATTAACTGTCAGTTTTGCGTCGGATTCGAAAATCTAGACTCACAGGAGAACGACCATAAGGTGTCCGAAGCAGCACTAGACCCTTGGAGACAAGTCGGCTGGAGGACGATGTATTGAATCGCGACGCAATTTGTGTGTTCCATCGTCATTAAGAGGCTCTGAACGTTACAATTAACTGTCAGTTTTGCGTCGGATTCGAAAGTCTAGACTCACAGGAGAACGACCATAAGGTGCCCGAGGCAGCAATAGACCCTTGGAGACAGGTCGGCCGGAGGACGATGTATTGAATCGCGACGCAATTTGTGTGTTCCATCGTCATGAACAGGCTCTGAACGTTACAATTAACTGTCAGTTTTGCGTCGGATTCGAAAATCTAGACTCACAGGAGATCGACCATAAGGTGCCCGAGGCAGCAATAGACCCTTGGAGACAGCTCGGCCGGAGGACGATGTATTGAATCGCGACGCGATTTGTGTGTTCCATCGTCATTAACAGGCGCTGAACGTTACAATTAACTGTCAGTTTTGCGTCGGATTCGAAAATCTAGACTCACAGGAGATCGACCATAAGGTGCCCGAGGCAGCAATAGACCCTTGGAGACAGGTCGGCCGGAGGACGATGTATTGAATCGCGACGCGATTTGTGTGTTCGATCGTCATTAACAGGCGCTGAACGTTACAATTAACTGTCAGCTTTGCGTCGGATTCGAAAATCTAGACTCACAGGAGATCGACCTAAAGGTGCCCGAGGCAGCAATAGACCCTTGGAGACAGGTCGGCCGGAGGACGATGTATTGAATCGCGACGCAATTTGTGTGTTCCATCGTCATTAACAGGCTCTGAACGTTGCAATTAACTGTCAGTTTTGCGTCGGATTCGAAAATCTAGACTCACAGGAGATCGACCATAAGGTGCCCGAGACAGCAATAGACCCTTGGAGACAGGTCGGCCGGAGGACGATGTATTGAATCGCGACGCAAATTGTGTGTTACATCGTCATTAACAGGCTCTGAACCTTACAATTAACTATCATTTTTGCGTCGGATTCAAAAATCTAGACTCACAGGAGATCGACCATAAGGTACCCGAGGCAGCAATAGACCCTTGGAGACAGGTCGGCCGGAGGACGATGTATTAAGAGGCTCTGAACCTTACAATTAACTGTCAGTTTTGCGTCGGATTCGAAAATCTAGACTCACAGAAGTACGACCATAAGGTGCCCGAGGTAGGACTAGACCCTTGGAGACAAGTCGGCTGGAGGACGATGTATTGAATCGCGACGCGATTTGTGTGTTCCATCGTCATTAACAGGCGCTGAACGTTACAATTAACTGTCAGTTTTGCGTCGGATTCGAAAATCTAGACTCACAGGAGAACGACCATAAGGTGTCCGAGGCCTCACTAGACCCTTGGAGAGAGGTCGGCCGGAGGACGATGTATTGAATCGCGACGGGATTTGTGTGTTCCATCGTCATTAACAGGCTCTGAACGTTACAATTAACAGTCAGTTTTGCGTCGGATTCGAAAATCTAGACTCACAGGAGATCGACCATAAGGTGCCCGAGGCAGCAATAGACCCTTGGAGACAGGTCGGCCGGAGGACGATGTATTGAATCGCGACGCAATTTGTGTGTTCCATCGTCATTAACAGGCACTGAACGTTACAATTAACTGTCAGTTTTGCGTCGGATTCGAAAATCTAGACTCACAGGAGATCGACCATAAGGTGCCCGAGGCAGCAATAGACCCTTGGAGACAAGTCGGCTGGAGGACGATGTATTGAATCGCGACGCGTTTTGTGTGTTCCATCGTCATTAACAGGCTCTGAACGTTACAATTAACTGTCAGTTTTGCGTCGGATTCGAAAATCTAGACTCACAGGAGATCGACCATAAGGTGCCCGAGGCAGCAATAGACCCTTGGAGACAGGTCGGCCGGAGGACGATGTATTGAATCGCGACGCAATTTGTGTGTTACATCGTCATTAACAGGCTCTGAACCTTACAATTAACTGTCAGTTTTGCGTCGGATTCGAAAATCTAGACTCACAGGAGATCGACCATAAGGTGCCCGAGTCAGCAACAGACCCTTGGAGACAGGTCGGCCGGAGGACGATGTATTGAATCGCGATGGGATTTGTGTGTTCCATCGTCATTAACAGGCTCTGAACGTTACAATTAACTGTCATTTTTGCGTCGGATTCAAAAATGTAGACTCACAGGAGATCGACCATACGGTGCCCGAGGCAGCAGTAGACCCTTGGAGACAGGTCGGCCGGAGGACGATGTATTGAATCGCGACGCGATTTGTGTGTTCCATCGTCATTAACAGGCGCTGAACGTTACAATTAACTGTCAGTTTTGCGTCGGATTCGAAAATCTAGACTCACAGGAGAACGACCATACGGTGTCCGAGGCAGCACTAGACCCTTGGAGACAGGTCGGCCCGAGGACGATGTATTGAATCGCGACGCGATTTGTGTGTTCCATCGTCATTAACAGGCCCTGAACGTTACAATTAACTGTCAGTTTTGCGTCGGATTCGAAAATCTAGACTCATAGGAGATCGACCATAAGGTGCCCGAGGCAGCAATAGACCCTTGGAGACAGGTCGGCCCGAGGACGATGTATTGAATCGCGACGCGATTTGTATGTTCCATTGTCATTAAGATGCTCTGAACCTTACAATTAACTGTCAGTTTTGCGTCGGATTCGAAAATCTAGACTCACAGGAAAACGACCATAAGGTGTCCGAGGCAGCACTAGACCCTTGGAGACAAGTCGGCTCGAGGACGATGTATTGAATCGCGACGCATTTTGTGTGTTCCATCGTCATTAACAGGCACTGAACGTTACAATTAACTGTCAGTTTTGCGTCGGATTCGAAAATCTAGACTCACAGGAGATCGACCATAAGGTGCCCGAGGCAGCAATGGACCCTTGGAGACAGGTCGGCCGGAGGACGATGTATTGAATCGCGACGCAATTTGTGTGTTCCATCGTCATTAACAGGCTCTGACGTTACAATTAACTGTCAGCTTTGCGTCGGATTCGAAAATCTAGACTCACAGGAGATCGACCATAAGGTGCCCGAGGCAGCGATAGACCCTTGGAGACAGGTCGGCCGGAGGACGATGTATTGAATCGCGACGCAATTTGTGTGTTCCATCGTCATTAACAGGCTCTGAACGTTACAATTAACTGTCAGTTTTGCGTCGGATTCGAAAATCTAGACTCACAGGAGATCGACCATAAGGTGCCCGAGGCAGCAATAGACCCTTGGAGACAGGTCGGCCGGAGGACGATGTATTGAATCGCGACGCGATTTGTGTGTTCCATTGTCATTAAGATGCTCTCAACCTTACAATTAACTGTCAGTTTTGCGTCGGATTCGAAAATCTAGACTCACAGGAGAACGACCATAAGGTGTCCGAAGCAGCACTAGACCCTTGGAGACAAGTCGGCTGGAGGACGATGTATTGAATCGCGACGCAATTTGTGTGTTCCATCGTCATTAACAGGCACTGAACGTTACAATTAACCGTCAGTTTTGCGTCGGATTCGAAAATCTAGACTCACAGGAGATCGACCATAAGGTGCCCGAGGCAGCAATAGACCCTTGGAGACAGGTCGGCCGGAGGACGATGTATTGAATCGCGACGCAATTTGTGTGTTCCATCGTCATTAACAGGTTCTGAACGTTACAATTAACTGTCAGTTTTGCGTCGGATTCGAAAGTCTAGACTCACAGGAGAACGACCATAAGGTGCCCGAGGCAGCAATAGACCCTTGGAGACAGGTCGGCCGGAGGACGATGTATTGAATCGCGACGCAATTTGTGTGTTCCATCGTCATGAACAGGCTCTGAACGTTACAATTAACTGTCAGTTTTGCGTCGGATTCGAAAATCTAGACTCACAGGAGATCGACCATAAGGTGCCCGAGGCAGCAATAGACCCTTGGAGACAGGTCGGCCGGAGGACGATGTATTGAATCGCGACGCGATTTGTGTGTTCCATCGTCATTAACAGGCGCTGAACGTTACAATTAACTGTCAGTTTTGCGTCGGATTCGAAAATCTAGACTCACAGGAGATCGACCATAAGGTGCCCGAGGCAGCAATAGACCCTTGGAGACAGGTCGGCCGGAGGACGATGTATTGAATCGCGACGCGATTTGTGTGTTCCATCGTCATTAACAGGCGCTGAACGTTACAATTAACTGTCAGCTTTGCGTCGGATTCGAAAATCTAGACTCACAGGAGATCGACCTAAAGGTGCCCGAGGCAGCAATAGACCCTTGGAGACAGGTCGGCCGGAGGACGATGTATTGAATCGCGACGCAATTTGTGTGTTCCATCGTCATTAACAGGCTCTGAACGTTACAATTAACTGTCAGTTTTGCGTCGGATTCGAAAATCTAGACTCACAGGAGATCGACCATAAGGTGCCCGAGGCAGCAATAGACCCTTGGAGACAGGTCGGCCGGAGGACGATGTATTGAATCGCGACGGGATTTATGTGTTCCATCGTCATTAACAGGCTCTGAACGTTACAATTAACTGTCAGTTTTGCGTCGGATTCGAAAATCTAGACTCACAGGAGATCGACCATAAGGTGCCCGAGGCAGCAATAGACCCTTGGAGACAGGTCGGCCGGAGGACGATGTATTGAATCGCGACGCAGTTTGTGTGTTCCATCGTCATTAACAGGCACTGAACGTTACAATTAACTGTCAGTTTTGCGTCGGATTCGAAAATCTAGACTCACAGGAGATCGACCATACGGTGTCCGAGGCAGCACTAGACCCTTGGAGACAAGTCGGCTGGAGGACGATGTATTGAATCGCGACGCAATTTGTGTGTTCCATCGTCATTAACAGGCTCTGAACGTTACAATTAACTGTCAGTTTTGCGTCGGATTCGAAAATCTAGACTCACAGGAGATCGACCATAAGGTGCCCGAGGCAGCAATAGACCCTTGGAGACAGGTCGGCCGGAGGACGATGTATTGAATCGCGACGCAATTTGTGTGTTACATCGTCATTAACAGGCTCTGAACCTTACAATTAACTGTCAGTTTTGCGTCGGATTCGAAAATCTAGACTCACAGGAGATCGACCATAAGGTGCCCGAGTCAGCAACAGACCCTTGGAGACAGGTCGGCCGGAGGACGATGTATTGAATCGCGACGCGATTTGTGTGTTCCATCGTCATTAACAGGCTCTGAACGTTACAATTAACTGTCATTTTTGCGTCGGATTCAAAAATGTAGACTCACAGGAGATCGACCATAAGGTGCCCGAGGCAGCAGTAGACCCTTGGAGACAGGTCGGCCGGAGGACGATGTATTGAATCGCGACGCAATTTGTGTGTTCCATTGTCTTTAAGAGGCTCTGAACCTTACAATTTACTGTCAGTTTTGCGTCGGATTCGAAAATCTAGACTCACAGAAGAACGACCATAAGTTGCCCGAGGCAGGACTAGACCCTTGGAGACAAGTCGGCTGGAGGACGATGTATTGAATCGCGACGCGATTTGTGTGTTCCATCGTCATTAACAGGCGCTGAACGTTACAATTAACTGTCAGTTTTGCGTCGGATTCGAAAATCTAGACTCACAGGAGAACGACCATACGGTGTCCGAGGCAGCACTAGACCCTTGGAGACAGGTCGGCCGGAGGACGATGTATTGAATCGCGACGCGATTTGTGTGTTCCATCGTCATTAACAGGCCCTGAACGTTACAATTAACTGTCAGTTTTGCGTCGGATTCGAAAATCTAGACTCACAGGAGATCGACCATAAGGTGCCCGAGGCAGCAATAGACCCTTGGAGACAGGTCGGCCGGAGGACGATGTATTGAATCGCGACGCGATTTGTGTGTTCCATTGTCATTAAGATGCTCTCAACCTTACAATTAACTGTCAGTTTTGCGTCGGATTCGAAAATCTATACTCACAGAAGAACGACCATAAGGTGTCCGAAGCAGCACTAGACCCTTGGAGACAAGTCGGCTGGAGGACGATGTATTGAATCGCGACGCAATTTGTGTGTTCCATCGTCATTAACAGGCACTGAACGTTACAATTAACTGTCAGTTTTGAGTCGGATTCGAAAATCTAGACTCACAGGAGATCGACCATAAGGTGCCCGAGGCAGCAATAGACCCTTGGAGACATAGGTCGGCCGGAGGACGATGTATTGAATCGCGACGCAATTTGTGTGTTCCATCGTCATTAACAGGCTCTGAACGATACAATTAACTGTAAGTTTTGCGTCGGATTCGAAAATCTAGACTCACAGAAGAACGACCATAAGGTGCCCGAGGCAGCACTAGACCCTTGGAGACAAGTCGGCTGGAGGACGATGTATTGAACCGCGACGCAATTTGTGTGTTCCATCGTCATTAAGAGGCTCTGAACGTTACAATTAACTGTCAGTTTTGCGTCGGATTCGAAAGTCTAGACTCACAGGAGAACGACCATAAGGTGCCCGAGGCAGCAATAGACCCTTGGAGACAGGTCGGCCGGAGGACGATGTATTGAATCGCGACGCAATTTGTGTGTTCCATCGTCATTAACAGGCTCTGAACGTTACAATTAACTGTAAGTTTTGCGTCGGATTCGAAAATCTAGACTCACAGAAGAACGACCATAAGGTGCCCGAGGCAGCACTAGACCCTTGGAGACAAGTCGGCTGGAGGACGATGTATTGAATCGCGACGCAATTTGTGTGTTCCATCGTCATTAAGAGGCTCTGAACGTTACAATTAACTGTCAGTTTTGCGTCGGATTCGAAAGTTTAGACTCACAGGAGAACGACCATAAGGTGTCCGAGGCAGCAATAGACCCTTGGAGACAGGTCGGCCGGAGGACGATGTATTGAATCGCGACGCAATTTGTGTGTTCCATCGTCATGAACAGGCTCTGAACCTTACAATTAACTGTCAGTTTTGCGTCGGATTCGAAAATCTAGACTCACAGGTGATCGACCATAAGGTGCCCGAGGCAGCAATAGACCCTTGGAGACAGGTCGGCCGGAGGACGATGTATTGAATCGCGACGCGATTTGTGTGTTCCATCGTCATTAACGGGCGCTGAACGTTACAATTAACTGTCAGTTTTGCGTCGGATTCGAAAATCTAGACTCACAGGAGAACGACCATAAGGTGTCCGAGGCAGCACTAGACTCTTGGAGACAGGTCGGCCGGAGGACGATGTATTGAATCGCGACGCGATTTGTGTGTTCCATCGTCATTAACAGGCGCTGAACGTTACAATTAACTGTCAGCTTTGCGTCGGATTCGAAAATCTAGACTCACAGGAGATCGACCATAAGGTGCCCGAGGCAGCAATAGACCCTTGGAGACAGGTCGGCCGGAGGACGATGTATTGAATCGCGACGCAATTTGTGTGTTCCATCGTCATTAACAGGCTCTGAACGTTACAATTAACTGTCAGTTTTGCGTCGGATTCGAAAATCTAGACTCACAGGAGATCGACCATAAGGTGCCCGAGGCAGCAATAGACCCTTGGGGACAGGTCGGCCGGAGGACGATGTATTGAATCGCGACGCGATTTGTGTGTACCATTGTCATTAAGATGCTCTCAACCTTACAATTAACTGTCAGTTTTGCGTCGGATTCGAAAATCTAGACTCACAGGAGAACGACCATAAGGTGTCCGAAGCAGCACTAGACCCTTGGAGACAAGTCGGCTGGAGGACGATGTATTGAATCGCGACGCAATTTGTGTGTTCCATCGTCATTAAGAGGCTCTGAACGTTACAATTAACTGTCAGTTTTGCGTCGGATTCGAAAGTCTAGACTCACAGGAGAACGACCATAAGGTGCCCGAGGCAGCAATAGACCCTTGGAGACAGGTCGGCCGGAGGACGATGTATTGAATCGCGACGCAATTTGTGTGTTCCATCGTCATGAACAGGCTCTGAACGTTACAATTAACTGTCAGTTTTGCGTCGGATTCGAAAATCTAGACTCACAGGAGATCGACCATAAGGTGCCCGAGGCAGCAATAGACCCTTGGAGACAGCTCGGCCGGAGGACGATGTATTGAATCGCGACGCGATTTGTGTGTTCCATCGTCATTAACAGGCTCTGAACGTTACAATTAACTGTCAGTTTTGCGTCGGATTCGAAAATCTAGACTCACAGGAGATCGACCATAAGGTGCCCGAGGCAGCAAAAGACCCTTGGAGACAGGTCGGCCGGAGGACGATGTATTGAATCGCGACGCGATTTGTGTGTTCCATCGTCATTAACAGGCGCTGAACGTTACAATTAACTGTCAGCTTTGCGTCGGATTCGAAAATCTAGACTCACAGGAGATCGACCTAAAGGTGCCCGAGGCAGCAATAGACCCTTGGAGACAGGTCGGCCGGAGGACGATGTATTGAATCGCGACGCAATTTGTGTGTTCCATCGTCATTAACAGGCTCTGAACGTTGCAATTAACTGTCAGTTTTGCGTCGGATTCGAAAATCTAGACTCACAGGAGATCGACCATAAGGTGCCCGAGACAGCAATAGACCCTTGGAGACAGGTCGGCCGCAGGACGATGTATTGAATCGCGACGCAAATTGTGTGTTACATCGTCATTAACAGGCTCTGAACCTTACAATTAACTATCATTTTTGCGTCGGATTCAAAAATCTAGACTCACAGGAGATCGACCATAAGGTGCCCGAGGCAGCAATAGACCCTTGGAGACAGGTCGGCCGGAGGACGATGTATTAAGAGGCTCTGAACCTTACAATTAACTGTCAGTTTTGCGTCGGATTCGAAAATCTAGACTCACAGAAGAACGACCATAAGGTGCCCGAGGTAGGACTAGACCCTTGGAGACAAGTCGGCTGGAGGACGATGTATTGAATCGCGACGCGATTTGTGTGTTCCATCGTCATTAACAGGCGCTGAACGTTACAATTAACTGTCAGTTTTGCGTCGGATTCGAAAATCTAGACTCACAGGAGAACGACCATAAGGTGTCCGAGGCCTCACTAGACCCTTGGAGAGAGGTCGGCCGGAGGACGATGTATTGAATCGCGACGGGATTTGTGTGTTCCATCGTCATTAACAGGCTCTGAACGTTACAATTAACTGTCAGTTTTGCGTCGGATTCGAAAATCTAGACTCACAGGAGATCGACCATAAGGTGCCCGAGGCAGCAATAGACCCTTGGAGACAGGTCGGCCGGAGGACGATGTATTGAATCGCGACGCAATTTGTGTGTTCCATCGTCATTAACAGGCACTGAACGTTACAATTAACTGTCAGTTTTGCGTCGGATTCGAAAATCTAGACTCACAGGAGATCGACCATAAGGTGCCCGAGGCAGCAATAGACCCTTGGAGACAAGTCGGCTGGAGGACGATGTATTGAATCGCGACGCAATTTGTGTGTTCCATCGTCATTAACAGGCTCTGAACGTTACAATTAACTGTCAGTTTTGCGTCGGATTCGAAAATCTAGACTCACAGGAGATCGACCATAAGGTGCCCGAGGCAGCAATAGACCCTTGGAGACAGGTCGGCCGGAGGACGATGTATTGAATCGCGACGCAATTTGTGTGTTACATCGTCATTAACAGGCTCTGAACCTTACAATTAACTGTCAGTTTTGCGTCGGATTCGAAAATCTAGACTCACAGGAGATCGACCATAAGGTGCCCGAGTCAGCAACAGACCCTTGGAGACAGGTCGGCCGGAGGACGATGGATTGAATCGCGATGGGATTTGTGTGTTCCATCGTCATTAACAGGCTCTGAACGTTACAATTAACTGTCATTTTTGCGTCGCATTCAAAAATGTAGACTCCCAGGAGATCGACCATACGGTGCCCGAGGCAGCAGTAGACCCTTGGAGACAGGTCGGCCGGAGGACGATGTATTGAATCGCGACGATATTTGTGTGTTCCATTGTCTTTAAGAGGCTCTGAACCTTACAATTTACTGTCAGTTTTGCGTCGGATTCGAAAATCTAGACTCACAGAAGAACGACCATAAGTTGCCCGAGGCAGGACTAGACCCTTGGAGACAAGTCGGCTGGAGGACGATGTATTGAATCGCGACGCGATTTGTGTGTTCCATCGTCATTAACAGGCGCTGAACGTTACAATTAACTGTCAGTTTTGCGTCGGATTCGAAAATCTAGACTCACAGGAGATCGACCATAAGGTGCCCGAGGCAGCAATAGACCCTTGGAGACAGGTCGGCCGGAGGACGATGTATTGAATCGCGACGGGATTTGTGTGTTCCATCGTCATTAACAGGCTCTGACGTTACAATTAACTGTCAGTTTTGCGTCGGATTCGAAAATCTAGACTCACAGGAGATCGACCATAAGGTGCCCGAGGCAGCAATAGACCCTTGGAGACAGGTCGGCCGGAGGACGATGTATTGAATCGCGACGCAGTTTGTGTGTTCCATCGTCATTAACAGGCTCTGAACCTTACAATTAACTGTCAGTTTTGCGTCGGATTCGAAAATCTAGACTCACAGGAGATCGACCATAAGGTGTCCGAGGCAGCACTAGACCCTTGGAGACAAGTCGGCTCGAGGACGATGTATTGAATCGCGACGCATTTTGTGTGTTCCATCGTCATTAACAGGCACTGAACGTTACAATTAACTGTCAGTTTTGCGTCGGATTCGAAAATCTAGACTCACAGGAGATCGACCATAAGGTGCCCGAGGCAGCAATGGACCCTTGGAGACAGGTCGGCCGGAGGACGATGTATTGAATCGCGACGCAATTTGTGTGTTCCATCGTCATTAACAGGCTCTGACGTTACAATTAACTGTCAGTTTTGCGTCGGATTCGAAAATCTAGACTCACAGAAGAACGACCATAAGTTGCCCGAGGCAGGACTAGACCCTTGGAGACAAGTCGGCTGGAGGACGATGTATTGAATCGCGACGCGATTTGTGTGTTCCATCGTCATTAACAGGCGCTGAACGTTACAATTAACTGTCAGTTTTGCGTCGGATTCGAAAATCTAGACTCACAGGAGAACGACCATACGGTGTCCGAGGCAGCACTAGACCCTTGGAGACAGGTCGGCCGGAGGACGATGTATTGAATCGCGACGCGATTTGTGTGTTCCATCGTCATTAACAGGCCCTGAACGTTACAATTAACTGTCAGTTTTGCGTCGGATTCGAAAATCTAGACTCATAGGAGATCGACCATAAGGTGCCCGAGGCAGCAATAGACCCTTGGAGACAGGTCGGCCGGAGGACGATGTATTGAATCGCGACGCGATTTGTGTGTTCCATTGTCATTAAGATGCTCTGAACCTTACAATTAACTGTCAGTTTTGCGTCGGATTCGAAAATCTAGACTCACAGGAAAACGACCATAAGGTGTCCGAGGCAGCACTAGACCCTTGGAGACAAGTCGGCTCGAGGACGATGTATTGAATCGCGACGCATTTTGTGTGTTCCATCGTCATTAACAGGCACTGAACGTTACAATTAACTGTCAGTTTTGCGTCGGATTCGAAAATCTAGACTCACAGGAGATCGACCATAAGGTGCCCGAGGCAGCAATGGACCCTTGGAGACAGGTCGGCCGGAGGACGATGTATTGAATCGCGACGCAATTCGTGTGTTCCATCGTCATTAATAGGCCCTGACGTTACAATTAACTGTCAGTTTTGCGTCGGATTCGAAAATCTAGACTCACAGGAGATCGACCATAAGGTGCCCGAGGCAGCAATAGACCCTTGGAGACAGGTCGGCCGGAGGACGATGTATTGAATCGCGACGCAATTTGTGTGTTCCATTGTATTTAAGAGGCTCTGAACCTTACAATTTACTGTCAGTTTTGCGTCGGATTCGAAAATCTAGACTCACAGAAGAACGACCATAAGGTGCCCGAGGCAGGACTAGACCCTTGGAGACAAGTCGGCTGGAGGACGATGTATTGAATCGCGACGCGATTTGTGTGTTCCATCGTCATTAACAGGCGCTGAACGTTACAATTAACTGTCAGTTTTGCGTCGGATTCGAAAATCTAGACTCACAGGAGAACGACCATACGGTGTCCGAGGCAGCACTAGACCCTTGGAGACAGGTTGGCCGGAGGACGATGTATTGAATCGCGACGCGATTTGTGTGTTCCATCGTCATTAACAGGCCCTGAACGTTACAATTAACTGTCAGTTTTGCGTCGGATTCGAAAATCTAGACTCACAGGAGATCGACCATAAGGTGCCCGAGGCAGCAATAGACCCTTGGAGACAGGTCGGCCGGAGGACGATGTATTGAATCGCGACGCGATTTGTGTGTTCCAATGTCATTAAGATGCTCTGAACCTTACAATTAACTGTCAGTTTAGCGTCGGATTCGAAAATCTAGACTTACAGGAAAACGACCATAAGGTGTCCGAGGCAGCACTAGACCCTTGGAGACAAGTCGGCTCGAGGACGATGTATTGAATCGCGACGCAATTTGTGTGTTCCATCGTCATTAACAGGCACTGAACGTTACAATTAACTGTCAGTTTTGCGTCGGATTCGAAAATCTAGACTCACAGGAGATCGACCATAAGGTGCCCGAGGCAGCAATGGACCCTTGGAGACAGGTCGGTCGGAGGACGATGTATTGAATCGCGACGCAATTTGTGTGTTCCATCGTCATTAACAGGCTCTGAACGTTACAATTAACTGTCAGTTTTGCGTCGGATTCGAAAATCTAGACTCACAGGAGATCGACGATAAGGTGCCCGAGGCAGCAATAGAACTTTGGAGACAGGTCGGCCGGAGGACGATGTATTGAATCGCGACGCAATTTGTGTGTTCCATCGTCATTAACAGGCTCTGAACCTTACAATTAACTGTCAGTTTTGCGTCGGATTCGAAAATCTAGACTCACAGGAGATCGACCGTAAGGTGCCCGAGGCAGCAATAGACCCTTGGAGACAGGTCGGCCGGAGGACGATGTATTGAATCGCGACGCGATTTGTGTGTTTCATCGTCATTAACAGGCTCTGAACGTTACAATTAACTGTCAGTCTTGCGTCGGATTCGAAAATCTAGACTCACAGGAGATCGACCATAAGGTGCCCGAGGCAGCAATAGACCCTTGGAGACAGGTCGGCCGGAGGACGATGTATTGAATCGCGACGGGATTTGTGTGTTCCATCGTCATTAACAGGCTCTGACGTTACAATTAACTTTCAGTTTTGCGTCGGATTCGAAAATCTAGACTCACAGGAGATCGACCATAAGGTGCCCGAGGCAGCAATAGACCCTTGGAGACAGGTCGGCCGGAGGACGATGTATTGTATCGCGACGCAGTTTGTGTGTTCCATCGTCATTAACAGGCTCTGAACCTTACAATTAACTGTCAGTTTTGCGTCGGATTCGAAAATCTAGACTCACAGGAGATCGACCATAAGGTGCCCGAGGCAGCAATAGACCCTTGGAGACAAGTCGGCTGGAGGACGATGTATTGAATCGCGACGCAATTTGTGTGTTCCATCGTCATTAACAGGCTCTGAACGTTACAATTAAGCGTCGGATTCGAAAGTCTAGACTCACAGGAGAACGACCATAAGGTGCCCGAGGCAGCAATAGACCCTTGGAGACAGGTCGGCCGGAGGACGATGTATTGAATCGCGACGCGATTTGTGTGTTCCATCGTCATTAACAGGCGCTGAACGTTACAATTAACTGTCAGCTTTGCGTCGGATTCGAAAATCTAGACTCACAGGAGATCGACCTAAAGGTGCCCGAGGCAGCAATAGACCCTTGGAGACAGGTCGGCCGGAGGACGATGTATTGAATCGCGACGCAATTTGTGTGTTCCATCGTCATTAACAGGCTCTGAACGTTACAATTAGCTGTCAGTTTTGCGTCGGATTCGAAAATCTAGACTCACAGGAGATCGACCATAAGGTGCCCGAGACAGCAATAGACCCTTGGAGACAGGTCGGCCGGAGGACGATGTATTGAATCGCGACGCAATTTGTGTGTTCCATCGTCATTAACAGGCACTGAACGTTACAATTAACTATCATTTTTGCTTCGGATTCAAAAATCTAGACTCACAGGAGATCGACCATAAGGTGCCCGAGGCAGCAATAGACCCTTGGAGACAGGTCGGCCGGAGGACGATGTATTGAATCGCGACGCGATTTGTGTGTTCCATTGTCATTAAGATGCTCTGAACCTTATAATTAACTGTCAGTTTTGCGTCGGATTCGAAAATCTAGACTCACAGGAGAACGACCATAAGGTGTCCGAGGCCTCACTAGACCCTTGGAGAGAGGTCGGCCGGAGGACGATGTATTGAATCGCGACGGGATTTGTGTGTTCCATCGTCATTAACAGGCGCTGAACGTTACAATTAACTGTCAGTTTTGCGTCTGATTCGAAAATCTAGACTCACAGGAGATCGACCATAAGGTGCCCGAGGCAGCAATAGACCCTTGGAGACAGGTCGGCCGGAGGACGATGTATTGAATCGCGACGCAATTTGTGTGTTCCATCGTCATTAACAGGCACTGAACGTTACAATTAACTGTCAGTTTTGCGTCGGATTCGAAAATCTAGACTCACAGGAGATCGACCATAAGGTGCCCGAGGCAGCAATAGACCCTTGGAGACAAGTCGGCTGGAGGACGATGTATTGAATCGCGACGCAATTTGTGTGTTCCATCGTCATTAACAGGCTCTGAACGTTACAATTAACTGTCAGTTTTGCGTCGGATTCGAAAATCTAGACTCACAGGAGATCGACCATAAGGTGCCCGAGGCAGCAATAGACCCTTGGAGACAGGTCGGCCGGAGGACGATGTATTGAATCGCGACGCAATTTGTGTGTTACATCGTCATTAACAGGCTCTGAACCTTACAATTAACTGTCAGTTTTGCGTCGGATTCGAAAATCTAGACTCACAGGAGATCGACCATAAGGTGCCCGAGTCAGCAACAGACCCTTGGAGACAGGTCGGCCGGAGGACGATGTATTGAATCGCGATGGGATTTGTGTGTTCCATCGTCATTAACAGGCTCTGAACGTTACAATTAACTGTCATTTTCGCGTCGGATTCAAAAATGTAGACTCACAGGAGATCGACCATAAGGTGCCCGAGGCAGCAGTAGACCCTTGGAGACAGGTCGGTCGGAGGACGATGTATTGAATCGCGACGCAATTTGTGTGTTCCATTGTCTTTAAGAGGCTCTGAACCTTACAATTTACTGTCAGTTTTGCGTCGGATTCGAAAATCTAGACTCACAGAAGAACGACCATAAGTTGCCCGAGGCAGGACTAGAACCTTGGAGACAAGTCGGCTGGAGGACGATGTATTGAATCGCGACGCGATTTGTGTGTTCCATCGTCATTAACAGGCGCTGAACGTTACAATTAACTGTCAGTTTTGCGTCGGATTCGAAAATCTAGACTCACAGGAGAACGACCATACGGTGTCCGAGGCAGCACTAGACCCTTGGAGACAGGTCGGCCGGAGGACGATGTATTGAATCGCGACGCGATTTGTGTGTTCCATCGTCATTAACAGGCCCTGAACGTTACAATTAACTGTCAGTTTTGCGTCGGATTCGAAAATCTAGACTCATAGGAGATCGACCATAAGGTGCCCGAGGCAGCAATAGACCCTTGGAGACAGGTCGGCCGGAGGACGATGTATTGAATCGCGACGCGATTTGTGTGTTCCATTGTCATTAAGATGCTCTGAACCTTACAATTAACTGTCAGTTTTGCGTCGGATTCGAAAATCTAGACTCACAGGAAAACGACCATAAGGTGTCCGAGGCAGCACTAGACCCTTGGAGACAAGTCGGCTCGAGGACGATGTATTGAATCGCGACGCATTTTGTGTGTTCCATCGTCATTAACAGGCACTGAACGTTACAATTAACTGTCAGTTTTGCGTCGGATTCGAAAATCTAGACTCACAGGAGATCGACCATAAGGTGCCCGAGGCAGCAATGGACCCTTGGAGACAGGTCGGCCGGAGGACGATGTATTGAATCGCGACGCAATTTGTGTGTTCCATCGTCATTAACAGGCTCTGACGTTACAATTAACTGTCAGTTTTGCGTCGGATTCGAAAATCTAGACTCACAGGAGATCGACCAAAAGATGCCCGATGCAGCAATAGACCCTTGGAGACAGGTCGGCCGGAAGACGATGTATTGAATCGCGACGCAATTTGTGTGTTCCATTGTCTTTAAGAGGCTCTGAACCTTACAATTTACTGTCAGTTTTGCGTCGGATTCGAAAATCTAGACTCACAGAAGAACGACCATAAGGTGCCTGAGGCAGGACTAGACCCTTGGAGACAAGTCGGCTGGAGGACGATGTATTGAATCGCGACGCGATTTGTGTGTTCCATCGTCATTAACAGGCGCTGAACGTTACAATTAACTGTCAGTTTTTCGTCGGATTCGAAAATCTAGACTCACAGGAGAACGACCATAAGGTGCCCGAGGCAGCAATGGACCCTTGGAGACAGGTCGGTCATAGGACGATGTATTGAATCGCGACGCAATTTGTGTGTTCCATCGTCATTAACAGGCTCTGAACGTTACAATTAACTGTCAGTTTTGCGTCGGATTCGAAAATCTAGACTCACAGGAGATCGACGATAAGGTGCCCGAGGCAGCAATAGAACTTTGGAGACAGGTCGGCCGGAGGACGATGTATTGAATCGCGACGCAATTTGTGTGTTCCATCGTCATTAACAGGCTCTGAACCTTACAATTAACTGCCAGTTTTGCGTCGGATTCGAAAATCTAGACTCACAGGAGATCGACCATAAGGTGCCCGAGGCAGCAATAGACCCTTGGAGACAGGTCGGCCGGAGGACGATGTATTGAATCGCGACGCGATTTGTGTGTTTCATCGTCATTAACAGGCTCTGAACGTTACAATTAACTGTCAGTTTTGCGTCGGATTCGAAAATCTAGACTCACAGGAGATCGACCATAAGGTGCCCGAGGCAGCAATAGACCCTTGGAGACAGGTCGGCCGGAGGACGATGTATTGAATCGCGACGGGATTTGTGTGTTCCATCGTCATTAACAGGCTCTGACGTTACAATTAACTGTCAGTTTTGCGTCGGATTCGAAAATCTAGACTCACAGGAGATCGACCATAAGGTGCCCGAGGCAGCAATAGACCCTTGGAGACAGGTCGGCCGGAGGACGATGTATTGAATCGCGACGCAGTTTGTGTGTTCCATCGTCATTAACAGGCTCTGAACCTTACAATTAACTGTCAGTTTTGCGTCGGATTCGAAAATCTAGACTCACAGGAGATCGACCATAAGGTGCCCGAGGCAGCAATAGACCCTTGGAGACAAGTCGGCTGGGGGACGATGTATTGAATCGCGACGCAATTTGTGTGTTCCATCGTCATTAACAGGCTCTGAACGTTACAATTAAGCGTCGGATTCGAAAGTCTAGACTCACAGAAGAACGACCATAAGGTGCCCGAGGCAGCAATAGACCCTTGCAGACAGGTCGGCCGGAGGACGATGTATTGAATCGCGACGCAATTTGTGTGTTCCATCGTCATGAACAGACTCTGAACGTTACAATTAACTGTCAGTTTTGCGTCGGATTCGAAAATCTAGACTCACAGGAGATCGACCATAAGGTGCCCGAGGCAGCAATAAACCCTTGGAGACAGGTCGGCCGGAGGACGATGTATTGAATCGCGACGCGTTTTGTGTGTTCCATCGTCATTAACAGGCGCTGAACGTTACAATTAACTGTCAGTTTTGCGTCGGATTCGAAAATCTAGACTCACAGGAGATCGACCTTAAGGTGCCCGAGGCAGCAATAGACCCTTGGAGACAGGTCGCCCGGAGGACGATGTATTGAATCGCGACGCAATTTGTGTGTTCCATCGTCATTAACAGGCTCTGAACGTTACAATTAACTGTCAGTTTTGCGTCGGATTCGAAAATCTAGACTCACAGGAGATCGACCATAAGGTGCCCTAGACAGCAATAGACCCTTGGAGACAGGTCGGCCGGAGGACGATGTATTGAATCGCGACGCGATTTGTGTGTTCCATCGTCATTAACAGGCTCTGAACGTTACAATTAACTGTCAGTTTTGCGTCGGATTCGAAAATCTAGACTCACAGGAGATCGACCATAAGGTGCCCGAGGCAGCAATAGACCCTTGGAGACAGGTCGGCCGGAGGACGATGTATTGAATCGCGACGCAATTTGTGTGTTCCATCGTCATTAACAGGCACTGAACGTTACAATTAACTGTCAGTTTTGCGTCGGATTCGAAAAACTAGACTCACAGGAGATCGACCATAAGGTGCCCGAGGCAGCAATAGACCCTTGGAGACAAGTCGGCCGGAGGACGATGTATTGAATCGCGACGCGATTTGTGTGTTCCATCGTCATTAACAGGCGCTGAACGTTACAATTAACTGTCAGTTTTGCGTCGGATTCGAAAATCTAGACTCACAGGAGATCGACCTTAAGGTGCTCGAGGCAGCAATAGACCCTTGGAGACAGTTCAGCCGGAGGACGATGTATTGAATCGCGACGCAATTTGTGTGTTCCATCGTCATTAACAGACACTGAACGTTACAATTAACTGTCAGTTTTGCGTCGGATTCAAAAATCTAGACTCACAGGAGATCGACCATAAGGTGCCCGAGGCAGCAATAGACCCTTGGAGACAAGTCGGCTGGAGGACGATGTATTGAATCGCGACGCAGTTTGTGTGTTCCATCGTCATTAACAGGCTCTGAACGTTACAATTAACTGTCAGTTTTGCGTCGGATTCGAAAGTCTAGACTCACAGGAGAACGACCATAAGGTGCCCGAGGCAGCAATAGACCCTTGGAGACAGGTCGGCCGGAGGACGATGTATTGAATCGCGACGCAATTTGTGTGTTCCATCGTCATTAACAGGCTCTGACCGTTACAATTTACTGTCAGTTTTGCGTCGGATTCGAAAATCTAGACTCACAGGAGATCGACCATAAGGTGCCCGAGGCAGCAATAGACCCTTGGAGACAGGTCGGCCGGAGGACGATGTATTGAATCGCGACGCGATTTGTGTGTTTCATCGTCATTAACAGGCTCTGAACCTTACAATTAACTGTCAGTTTTGCGTCGGATTCGAAAATCTAGACTCACAGGAGATCGACCATAAGGTGCCCGAGGCAGCAATAGACCCTTGGAGACAGGTCGGCTGGAGGACGATGTATTGAATCGCGACGCGATTTGTGTGTTTCATCGTCATTAACAGGCTCTGAACGTTACAATTAACTGTCAGTTTTGCGTCGGATTCGAAAATCTAGACTCACAGGAGATCGACCATAAGGTGCCCGAGGCAGCAATAGACCCTTGGAGACAGGTCGGCCGGAGGACGATGTCTTGAATCGCGACGGGATTTGTGTGTTCCATCGTCATTAACAGGCTCTGACGTTACAATTAACTTTCAGTTTTTCGTCGGATTCGAAAATCTAGACTCACAGGAGATCGACCATAAGGTGCCCGAGGCAGCAATAGACCCTTGGAGACAGGTCGGCCGGAGGACGATGTATTGAATCGCGACGCAATTTGTGTGTTCCATCGTCATTAACAGGCACTGAACGTTACAATTAACTGTCAGTTTTGCGTCGGATTCGAAAATCTAGACTCACAGGAGATCGACAATAAGGTGCCCGAGGCAGCAATAGACCCTTGGAGACAAGTCGGCTGGAGGACGATGTATTGAATCGCGACGCAATTTGTGTGTTCCATCGTCATTAACAGGCTCTGAACGTTACAATTAACTGTCAGTTTTGCGTCGGATTCGAAAGTCTAGACTCACAGGAGAACGACCATAAGGTGCCCGAGGCAGCAATAGACCCTTGGAGACAGGTCGGCCGGAGGACGATGTATTGAATCGCGACGCAATTTGTGTGTTCCATCGTCATGAACAGGCTTTGAACGTTACAATTAACTGTCAGTTTTGCGTCGGATTGGAAAATCTAGACTCACAGGAGATCGACCATAAGGTGCCCGAGGCAGCAATAAACCCTTGGAGACAGGTCGGCCGGAGGACGATGTATTGAATCGCGACGCGATTTGTGTGTTCCATCGTCATTAACAGGCGTTGAACGTTACAATTAACTGTCAGTTTTGCGTCGGATTCGAAAATCTAGACTCACAGGAGATCGACCATAAGGTGCCCGAGGCAGCAATAGACCCTTGAGACAGGTCGGCCGGAGGACGATGTATTGAATCGCGACGCAATTTGTGTGTTCCATCGTCATTAACAGGCACTGAACGTTACAATTAACTGTCAGTTTTGCGTCGGATTCGAAAAACTAGACTCACAGGAGATCGACCATAAGGTGCCCGAGGCAGCAATAGACCCTTGGAGACAAGTCGGCCGGAGGACGATGTATTGAATCGCGACGCGATTTGTGTGTTCCATCGTCATTAACAGGCGCTGAACGTTACAATTAACTGTCAGTTTTGCGTCGGATTCGAAAATCTAGACTCACAGGAGATCGACCTTAAGGTGCCCGAGGCAGCAATAGACCCTTGGAGACAGGTCGGCCGGAGGACGATGTATTGAATCGCGACGCAATTTGTGTGTTCCATCGTCATTAACAGGCACTGAACGTTACAATTAACTGTCAGTTTTGCGTCGGATTCGAAAATCTAGACTCACAGGAGATCGACCATAAGGTGCCCGAGGCAGCAATAGACCCTTGGAGACAAGTCGGCTGGAGGACGATGTATTGAATCGCGACGCAATTTGTTTGTTCCATCGTCATTAACAGGCTCTGAACGATACAATTAACTGTCAGTTTTGCGTCGGATTCGAAAGTCTAGACTCACAGGAGAACGTCCATAAGGTGCCCGAGGCAGCAATAGACCCTTGGAGACAGGGCGGCCGGAGGACGATGTATTGAATCGCGACGCAATTTGTGTGTTCCATCGTCATGAACAGGCTCTGACCGTTACAATTAACTGTCAGTTTTGCGTCGGATTCGAAAATCTAGACTCACAGGAGATCGACCATAAGGTGCCCGAGGCAGCAATAGACCCTTGGAGACAGGTCGGCCGGAGGACGATGTATTGAATCGCGACGCGATTTGTCTGTTCCATCGTCATTAACAGGCGCTGAACGTTACAATTAACTGTCAGTTTTGCGTCGGATTCTAAAATCTAGACCCACAGGAGATCGACCATAAGGTGCCCGAGGCAGCAATAGACCCTTGGAGACAGGTCGCCCGGAGGACGATGTATTGAATCGCGACGCAATTTGTGTGTTCCATCGTCATTAACAGGCTCTGAACGTTACAATTAACTTTCAGTTTTGCGTCGGATTCGAAAATCTAGACTCACAGGACATCGACCATAAGGTGCCCGAGGCAGCAATAGACCCTTGGAGACAGGTCGGCCGGAGGACGATGAATTGAATCGCGACGCGATTTGTGTGTTGCATCGTCATTAACAGGCTCTGAACGTTACAATTAACTGTCAGTTTTGCGTCGGATTCGAAAATCTAGACTCACAGGAGATCGACCATAAGGTGCCCGAGGCAGCAATAGACCCTTGGAGACAGGTCGGCCGGAGGACGATGTATTGAATCGCGACGGGATTTGTGTGTTCCATCGTCATTAACAGGCTCTGAACGTTAAAATTAACTGTCAGTTTTGCGTCGGATTCGAAAATCTAGACTCACAGGAGATCGACCATAAGGTGCCCGAGGCAGCAATAGACCCTTGGAGACAGGTCGGCCGGAGGACGATGTATTGAATCGCGACGCAATTTGTGTGTTCCATCGTCATTAACAGGCACTGAACGTTACAATTAACTGTCAGTTTTGCGTCGGATTCGAAAATCTAGACTCACAGGAGATCGACCATAAGGTGCCCGAGGCAGCAATAGACCCTTGGAGACAAGTCGGCCGGAGGACGATGTATTGAATCGCGACGCGATTTGTGTGTTCCATCGTCATTAACAGGCGCTGAACGTTACAATTAACTGTCAGTTTTGCGTCGGATTCGAAAATCTAGACTCACAGGAGATCGACTATAAGGTGCCCGAGGCAGCAATAAACCCTTGGAGACAGGTCGGCCGGAGGACGATGTATTTAATCGCGACGCGATTTGTGTGTTCCATCGTCATTAACAGGCGTTGATCGTTACAATTAACTGTCAGTTTTGCGTCGGATTCGAAAATCTAGACTCACAGGAGATCGACCATAAGGTGCCCGAGGCAGCAATAGACCCTTGGAGACAGGTCGGCCGGAGGACGATGTATTGAATCGCGACGCAATTTGTGTGTTCCATCGTCATTAACAGGCACTGAACGTTACAATTAACTGTCAGTTTTGCGTCGGATTCGAAAAACTAGACTCACAGGAGATCGACCATAAGGTGCCCGAGGCAGCAATAGACCCTTGGAGACAAGTCGGCCGGAGGACGATGTATTGAATCGCGACGCGATTTGTGTGTTCCATCGTCATTAACAGGCGCTGAACGTTACAATTAACTGTCAGTTTTGCGTCGGATTCGAAAATCTAGACTCACAGGAGATCGACCTTAAGGTGCCCGAGGCAGCAATAGACCCTTGGAGACAGGTCGGCCGGAGGACGATGTATTGAATCGCGACGCAATTTGTGTGTTCCATCGTCATTAACAGGCACTGAACGTTACAATTAACTGTCAGTTTTGCGTCGGATTCGAAAATCTAGACTCACAGGAGATCGACCATAAGGTGCCCGAGGCAGCAATAGACCCTTGGAGACAAGTCGGCTGGAGGACGGTGTATTGAATCGCGACGCAATTTGTTTGTTCCATCGTCATTAACAGGCTCTGAACGTTACAATTAACTGTCAGTTTTGCGTCGGATTCGAAAGTCTAGACTCACAGGAGAACGACCATAAGGTGCCCGAGGCAGCAATAGACCCTTGGAGACAGGGCGGCCGGAGGACGATGTATTGAATCGCGACGCAATTTGTGTGTTCCATCGTCATGAACAGGCTCTGACCGTTACAATTAACTGTCAGTTTTGCGTCGGATTCGAAAATCTAGACTCACAGGAGATCGACCATAAGGTGCCCGAGGCAGCAATAGACCCTTGGAGACAGGTCGGCCGGAGGACGATGTATTGAATCGCGACGCAATTTGTCTGTTCCATCGTCATTAACAGGCGCTGAACGTTACAATTAACTGTCAGTTTTGCGTCGGATTCTAAAATCTAGACCCACAGGAGATCGACCATAAGGTGCCCGAGGCAGCAATAGACCCTTGGAGACAGGTCGCCCGGAGGACGATGTATTGAATCGCGACGCAATTTGTGTGTTCCATCGTCATTAACAGGCTCTGAACGTTACAATTAACTTTCAGTTTTGCGTCGGATTCGAAAATCTAGACTCACAGGACATCGACCATAAGGTGCCCGAGGCAGCAATAGACCCTTGGAGACAGGTCGGCCGGAGGACGATGTATTGAATCGCGACGCGATTTGTGTGTTCCATCGTCATTAACAGGCTCTGAACGTTACAATTAACTGTCAGTTTTGCGTCGGATTCGAAAATCTAGACTCACAGGAGATCGACCATAAGGTGCCCGAGGCAGCAATAGACCCTTGGAGACAGGTCGGCCGGAGGACGATGTATTGAATCGCGACGGGATTTGTGTGTTCCATCGTCATTAACAGGCTCTGAACGTTAAAATTAACTGTCAGTTTTGCGTCGGATTCGAAAATCTAGACTCACAGTAGATCGACCATAAGGTGCACGAGGCAGCAATAGACCCTTGGAGACAGGTCGGCCGGAGGACGATGTATTGAATCGCGACGCAATTTGTGTGTTCCATCGTCATTAACAGGCACTGAACGTTACAATTAACTGTAAGTTTTGCGTCGGATTCGAAAATCTAGACTCACAGGAGATCGACCATAAGGTGCCCGAGGCAGCAATAGACCCTTGGAGACAGGTCGGCCGGAGGACGATGTATTGAATCGCGACGCGATTTCTGTGTTCCATTGTCATTAAGATGCTCTGAACGTTACAATTAACTGTCAGTTTTGCGTCGGATTCGAAAGTCTAGACTCACAGGAGAACGACCATAAGGTGCCCGAGGCAGGAATAACCCTTGGAGACAGGTCGGCCGGAGGACGATGTATTGAATCGCGACGCAATTTGTGTGTTCCATCGTCATGAACAGGCTCTGAACGTTACAATTAACTGTCAGTTTTGCGTCGGATTCGAAAATCTAGACTCAGAGAAGAACGACCATAAGGTGCCCGAGGCAGGACTAGACCCTTGGAGACAAGTCGGCTGGAGGACGATGCATGGAATCCCGACGCGATTTGTGTGTTCCATCGTCATTAACAGGCGCTGAACGTTACAATTAACGGTCAGTTTTGCGTCGGATTCGAAAATCTAGACTCACAGGAGAACGACCATAAGGTGTCCGAGGCAGCACTAGACCCTTGGAGACAGGTCGGCCGGAGGACGATGTATTGAATCGCGACGCAATTTGTGTGTTCCATCGTCATTAACAGGCTCTGAACGTTACAATTAACTGTCAGTTTTGCGTCGGATTCGAAAGTCTAGACTCACAGGAGAACGACCATAAGGTGCCCGAGGCAGCAATAGACCCTTGGATACAGGTCGGCCGGAGGACGATGTATTGAATCGCGACGCAATTTGTGTGTTCCATCGTCATGAACAGGCTCTGAACGTTACAATTAACTGTCAGTTTTGCGTCGGATTCGAAAATCTAGACTCACAGCAGATCGACCATAAGGTGCCCGAGGCAGCAATAGACCCTTGGAGACAGGTCGGCCGGAGGACGATGTATTGAATCGCGACGCTATTTGTCTGTTCCATCGTCATTAACAGGCGCTGAACGTTACAATTAACTGTCAGTTTTGCGTCGGATTCGAAAATCTAGACTCACAGGAGATCGACCTTAAGGTGCCCGAGGCAGCAATAGACCCTTGGAGACAGGTCGGCCGGAGGACGATGTATTGAATCGCGACGCGATTTGTGTGTTCCATTGTCATTAAGATGCTCTCAACCTTACAATTAACTGTCAGTTTTGCGTCGGATTCGAAAATCTAGACTCACAGGAGAACGACCATAAGGTGTCCGAAGCAGCACTAGACCCTTGGAGACAAGTCGGCTGGAGGACGATGTATTGTATCGCGACGCAATTTGTGTGTTCCATCGTCATTAACAGGCACTGAACGTTACAATTAACTGTCAGTTTTGCGTCGGAATCGAAAATCTAGACTCACAGGAGATCGACCATAAGGTGCCCGAGGCAGCAATAGACCCTTGGAGACAGGTCGGCCGGAGGACGATGTATTGAATCGCGACGCGATTTCTGTGTTCCATTGTCATTAAGATGCTCTGAACGTTACAATTAACTGTCAGTTTTGCGTCGGATTCGAAAGTCTAGACTCACAGGAGAACGACCATAAGGTGCCCGAGGCAGGAATAACCCTTGGAGACAGGTCGGCCGGAGGACGATGTATTGAATCGCGACGCAATTTGTGTGTTCCATCGTCATGAACAGGCTCTGAACGTTACAATTAACTGTCAGTTTTGCGTCGGATTCGAAAATCTAGACTCACAGGAGATCGACCATAAGGTGCCCGAGGCAGCAATAGACCCTTGGAGACAAGTCGGCCGGAGGACGATGTATTGAATCGCGACGCGATTTCTGTGTTCCATTGTCATTAAGATGCTCTCAACCTTACAATTAACTGTCAGTTTTGCGTCGGATTCGAAAATCTAGACTCACAGGAGATCGACCATAAGGTGCCCGAGGCAGCAATAGACCCTTGGATACAGGTCGGCCGGAGGACGATGTATTGAATCGCGACGCAATTTGTGTGTTCCATCGTCATGAACAGGCTCTGAACGTTACAATTAACTGTCAGTTTTGCGTCGGATTCGAAAATCTAGACTCACAGGAGATCGACCAAAAGGTGCCCGAGGCAGCAATAGACCCTTGGAGACAAGTCGGCCGGAGGACGATGTATTGAATCGCGACGCGATTTCTGTGTTCCATTGTCATTAAGATGCTCTGAACGTTACAATTAACTGTCAGTTTTGCGTCGGATTCGAAAGTCTAGACTCACAGGAGAACGACCATAAGGTGCCCGAGGCAGGAATAACCCTTGGAGACAGGTCGGCCGGAGGACGATGTATTGAATCGCGACGCAATTTGTGTGTTCCATCGTCATGAACAGGCTCTGAACGTTACAATTAACTGTCAGTTTTGCGTCGGATTCGAAAATCTAGACTCAGAGAAGAACGACCATAAGGTGCCCGAGGCAGGACTAGACCCTTGGAGACAAGTCGGCTGGAGGACGATGCATGGAATCGCGACGCGATTTGTGTGTTCCATCGTCATTAACAGGCGCTGAACGTTACAATTAACGGTCAGTTTTGCGTCGGATTCGAAAATCTAGACTCACAGGAGAACGACCATAAGGTGTCCGAGGCAGCACTAGACCCTTGGAGACAGGTCGGCCGGAGGACGATGTATTGAATCGCGACGCAATTTGTGTGTTCCATCGTCATTAACAGGCTCTGAACGTTACAATTAACTGTCAGTTTTGCGTCGGATTCGAAAGTCTAGACTCACAGGAGAACGACCATAAGGTGCCCGAGGCAGCAATAGACTCTTGGATACAGGTCGGCCGGAGGACGATGTATTGAATCGCGACGCAATTTGTGTGTTCCATCGTCATGAACAGGCTCTGAACGTTACAATTAACTGTCAGTTTTGCGTCGGATTCGAAAATCTAGACTCACAGCAGATCGACCATAAGGTGCCCGAGGCAGCAATAGACCCTTGGAGACAGGTCGGCCGGAGGACGATGTATTGAATCGCGACGCTATTTGTCTGTTCCATCGTCATTAACAGGCGCTGAACGTTACAATTAACTGTCAGTTTTGCGTCGGATTCGAAAATCTAGACTCACAGGAGATCGACCTTAAGGTGCCCGAGGCAGCAATAGACCCTTGGAGACAGGTCGGCCGGAGGACGATGTATTGAATCGCGACGCGATTTGTGTGTTCCATTGTCATTAAGATGCTCTCAACCTTACAATTAACTGTCAGTTTTGCGTCGGATTCGAAAATCTAGACTCACAGGAGAACGACCATAAGGTGTCCGAAGCAGCACTAGACCCTTGGAGACAAGTCGGCTGGAGGACGATGTATTGTATCGCGACGCAATTTGTGTGTTCCATCGTCATTAACAGGCACTGAACGTTACAATTAACTGTCAGTTTTGCGTCGGAATCGAAAATCTAGACTCACAGGAGATCGACCATAAGGTGCCCGAGGCAGCAATAGACCCTTGGAGACAGGTCGGCCGGAGGACGATGTATTGAATCGCGACGCAATTTGTGTGTTCCATCGTCATTAACAGGCTCTG
This sequence comes from Schistocerca nitens, assembly GCF_023898315.1. Lineage (NCBI taxonomy): Eukaryota > Metazoa > Arthropoda > Insecta > Orthoptera > Acrididae > Schistocerca > Schistocerca nitens. Next base: position 1,195,093,084 of record NC_064615.1, on the reverse strand, counting down.
AACGTTACAATTAACTGTAAGTTTTGCGTCGGATTCGAAAATCTAGACTCACAGAAGAACGACCATAAGGTGCCAGAGGCAGCACTAGACCCTTGGAGACAAGTCGGCTGGAGGACGATGTATTGAATCGCGACGCAATTTGTGTGTTCCATCGTCATTAAGAGGCTCTGAACGTTACAATTAACTGTCAGTTTTGCGTCGGATTCGAAAGTCTAGACTCACAGGAGAACGACCATAAGGTGCCCGAGGCAGCAATAGACCCTTGGAGACAGGTCGGCCGGAGGACGATGTATTGAATCGCGACGCGATTTGTGTGTTCCATCGTCATGAACAGGCTCTGAACGTTACAATTAACTGTCAGTTTTGCGTCGGATTCGAAAATCTAGACTCACAGGAGATCGACCATAAGGTGCCCGAGGCAGCAATAGACCCTTGGAGACAGGTCGGCCGGAGGACGATGTATTGAATCGCGACGCGATTTGTGTGTTCCATCGTCATTAACAGGCGCTGAACGTTACAATTAACTGTCAGTTTTGCGTCGGATTCGAAAATCTAGACTCACAGGAGATCGACCATAAGGTGCCCGAGGCAGCAATAGACCCTTGGAGACAGGTCGGCCGGAGGACGATGTATTGAATCGCGACGCGATTTGTGTGTTCCATCGTCATTAACAGGCGCTGAACGTTACAATTAACTGTCAGCTTTGCGTCGGATTCGAAAATCTAGACTCACAGGAGATCGACCTTAAGGTGCCCGAGGCAGCAAAAGACCCTTGGAGACAGGTCGGCCGGAGGACGATGTATTGAATCGCGACGCAAATTGTGTGTTCCATCGTCATTAACAGGCTCTGAACGTTACAATTAACTGTCAGTTTTGCGTCGGATTCGAAAATCTAGACTCACAGGAGATCGACCATAAGGTGCCCGAGACAGCAATAGACCCTTGGAGACAGGTCGGCCGGAGGAAGATGTATTGAATCGCGACGCAAATTGTGTGTTACATCGTCATTAACAGGCTCTGAACCTTACAATTAACTGTCAGTTTTGCGTCGGATTCGAAAATCTAGACTCACAGGAGATCGACCATAAGGTGCCCGAGGCAGCAACAGACCCTTGGAGACAGGTCGGCCGGAGGACGATGTATTGAATCGCGACGGGATTTTAGTGTTCCATCGTCATTAACAGGCTCTGAACGTTACAATTAACTATCATTTTTGCGTCGGATTCAAAAATCTAGACTCACAGGAGATCGACCATAAGGTGCCCGAGGCAGCAATAGACCCTTGGAGACAGGTCGGCCGGAGGACGATGTATTGAATCGCGACGCGATTTGTGTGTTCCATTGTCATTAAGAGGCTCTGAACCTTACAATTAACTGTCAGTTTTGCGTCGGATTCGAAAATCTAGACTCACAGAAGAACGACCATAAGGTGCCCGAGGTAGGACTAGACCCTTGGAGACAAGTCGGCTGGAGGACGATGTATTGAATCGCGACGCGATTTGTGTGTTCCATCGTCATTAACAGCCGCTGAACGTTACAATTAACTGTCAGTTTTGCGTCGGATTCGAAAATCTAGACGCACAGGAGAACGACCATACGGTGTCCGAGGCAGCACTAGACCCTTGGAGACAGGTCGGCCGGAGGACGATGTATTGAATCGCGACGCGATTTGTGTGTTCCATCGTTATTAACAGGCCCTGAACGTTACAATTAACTGTCAGTTTTGCGTCGGATTCGAAAATCTAGACTCACAGGAGATCGACCATAAGGTGCCCGAGGCAGCAATAGACCCTTGGAGACAGGTCGGCCGGAGGACGATGTATTGAATCGCGACGCGATTTGTGTGTTCCATTGTCATTAAGATGCTCTCAACCTTACAATTAACTGTCAGTTTTGCGTCGGATTCGAAAATCTAGACTCACAAGAGAACGACCATAAGGTGTCCGAAGCAGCACTAGACCCTTGGAGACAAGTCGGCTGGAGGACGATGTATTGTATCGCGACGCAATTTGTGTGTTCCTTCGTCATTAACAGGCACTGAACGTTACAATTAACTGTCAGTTTTGCGTCGGATTCGAAAATCTAGACTCACAGGAGATCGACCATAAGGTGCCCGAGGCAGCAATAGACCCTTGGAGACAGGTCGGCCGGAGGACGATGTATTGAATCGCGACGCAATTTGTGTGTTCCATCGTCATTAACAGGCTCTGAACGTTACAATTAACTGTAAGTTTTGCGTCGGATTCGAAAATCTAGACTCACAGAAGAACGACCATAAGGTGCCAGAGGCAGCACTAGACCCTTGGAGACAAGTCGGCTGGAGGACGATGTATTGAATCGCGACGCAATTTGTGTGTTCCATCGTCATTAAGAGGCTCTGAACGTTACAATTAACTGTCAGTTTTGCGTCGGATTCGAAAGTCTAGACTCACAGGAGAACGACCATAAGGTGCCCGAGGCAGCAATAGACCCTTGGAGACAGGTCGGCCGGAGGACGATGTATTGAATCGCGACGCGATTTGTGTGTTCCATCGTCATGAACAGGCTCTGAACGTTACAATTAACTGTCAGTTTTGCGTCGGATTCGAAAATCTAGACTCACAGGAGATCGACCATAAGGTGCCCGAGGCAGCAATAGACCCTTGGAGACAGGTCGGCCGGAGGACGATGTATTGAATCGCGACGCGATTTGTGTGTTCCATCGTCATTAACAGGCGCTGAACGTTACAATTAACTGTCAGTTTTGCGTCGGATTCGAAAATCTAGACTCACAGGAGATCGACCATAAGGTGCCCGAGGCAGCAATAGACCCTTGGAGACAGGTCGGCCGGAGGACGATGTATTGAATCGCGACGCGATTTGTGTGTTCCATTGTCATTAAGAGGCTCTGAACCTTACAATTAACTGTCAGTTTTGCGTCGGATTCGAAAATCTAGACTCACAGAAGAACGACCATAAGGTGCCCGAGGTAGGACTAGACCCTTGGAGACAAGTCGGCTGGAGGACGATGTATTGAATCGCGACGCGATTTGTGTGTTCCATCGTCATTAACAGGCGCTGAACGTTACAATTAACTGTCAGTTTTGCGTCGGATTCGAAAATCTAGACGCACAGGAGAACGACCATACGGTGTCCGAGGCAGCACTAGACCCTTGGAGACAGGTCGGCCGGAGGACGATGTATTGAATCGCGACGCGATTTGTGTGTTCCATCGTTATTAACAGGCCCTGAACGTTACAATTAACTGTCAGTTTTGCGTCGGATTCGAAAATCTAGACTCACAGGAGATCGACCATAAGGTGCCCGAGGCAGCAATAGACCCTTGGAGACAGGTCGGCCGGAGGACGATGTATTGAATCGCGACGCGATTTGTGTGTTCCATTGTCATTAAGATGCTCTCAACCTTACAATTAACTGTCAGTTTTGCGTCGGATTCGAAAATCTAGACTCACAGGAGAACGACCATAAGGTGTCCGAAGCAGCACTAGACCCTTGGAGACAAGTCGGCTGGAGGACGATGTATTGTATCGCGACGCAATTTGTGTGTTCCATCGTCATTAACAGGCACTGAACGTTACAATTAACTGTCAGTTTTGCGTCGGATTCGAAAATCTAGACTCACAGGAGATCGACCATAAGGTGCCCGAGGCAGCAATAGACCCTTGGAGACAGGTCGGCCGGAGGACGATGTATTGAATCGCGACGCAATTTGTGTGTTCCATCGTCATTAACAGGCTCTGAACGTTACAATTAACTGTAAGTTTTGCGTCGGATTCGAAAATCTAGACTCACAGAAGAACGACCATAAGGTGCCAGAGGCAGCACTAGACCCTTGGAGACAAGTCGGCTGGAGGACGATGTATTGAATCGCGACGCAATTTGTGTGTTCCATCGTCATTAAGAGGCTCTGAACGTTACAATTAACTGTCAGTTTTGCGTCGGATTCGAAAGTCTAGACTCACAGGAGAACGACCATAAGGTGCCCGAGGCAGCAATAGACCCTTGGAGACAGGTCGGCCGGAGGACGATGTATTGAATCGCGACGCGATTTGTGTGTTCCATCGTCATGAACAGGCTCTGAACGTTACAATTAACTGTCAGTTTTGCGTCGGATTCGAAAATCTAGACTCACAGGAGATCGACCATAAGGTGCCCGAGGCAGCAATAGACCCTTGGAGACAGGTCGGCCGGAGGACGATGTATTGAAGCGCGACGCGATTTGTGTGTTCCATCGTCATTAACAGGCTCTGAACGTTACAATTAACTGTCAGTTTTGCGTCGGATTCAAAAATCTAGACTCACAGGAGATCGACCATAAGGTGCCCGTGGCAGCAATAGACCCTTGGAGACAGGTCGGCCGGAGGACGATGTATTGAATCGCGACGCGATTTGTGTGTTCCATCGTCATTAACAGGCGCTGAACGTTACAATTAACTGTCAGCTTTGCGTCGGATTCGAAAATCTAGACTCACAGGAGATCGACCTTAAGGTGCCCGAGGCAGCAATAGACCCTTGGAGACAGGTCGGCCGGAGGACGATGTATTGAATCGCGACGCAATTTGTGTGTTCCATCGTCATTAACAGGCTCTGAACGTTACAATTAACTGTCAGTTTTGCGTCGGATTCGAAAATCTAGACTCACAGGAGATCGACCATAAGGTGCCCGAGACAGCAATAGACCCTTGGAGACAGGTCGGCCGGAGGAAGATGTATTGAATCGCGACGCAAATTGTGTGTTACATCGTCATTAACAGGCTCTGAACCTTACAATTAACTGTCAGTTTTGCGTCGGATTCGAAAATCTAGACTCACAGGAGATCGACCATAAGGTGCCCGAGGCAGCAACAGACCCTTGGAGACAGGTCGGCCGGAGGACGATGTATTGAATCGCGACGGGATTTTAGTGTTCCATCGTCATTAACAGGCTCTGAACGTTACAATTAACTATCATTTTTGCGTCGGATTCAAAAATCTAGACTCACAGGAGATCGACCATAAGGTGCCCGAGGCAGCAATAGACCCTTGGAGACAGGTCGGCCGGAGGACGATGTATTGAATCGCGACGCGATTTGTGTGTTCCATTGTCATTAAGAGGCTCTGAACCTTACAATTAACTGTCAGTTTTGCGTCGGATTCGAAAATCTAGACTCACAGAAGAACGACCATAAGGTGCCCGAGGTAGGACTAGACCCTTGGAGACAAGTCGGCTGGAGGACGATGTATTGAATCGCGACGCGATTTGTGTGTTCCATCGTCATTAACAGGCGCTGAACGTTACAATTAACTGTCAGTTTTGCGTCGGATTCGAAAATCTAGACGCACAGGAGAACGACCATACGGTGTCCGAGGCAGCACTAGACCCTTGGAGACAGGTCGGCCGGAGGACGATGTATTGAATCGCGACGCGATTTGTGTGTTCCATCGTTATTAACAGGCCCTGAACGTTACAATTAACTGTCAGTTTTGCGTCGGATTCGAAAATCTAGACTCACAGGAGATCGACCATAAGGTGCCCGAGGCAGCAATAGACCCTTGGAGACAGGTCGGCCGGAGGACGATGTATTGAATCGCGACGCGATTTGTGTGTTCCATTGTCATTAAGATGCTCTGAACCTTACAATTAACTGTCAGTTTTGCGTCGGATTCGAAAATCTAGACTCACAGGAGAACGACCATAAGGTGTCTGAGGCCTCACAAGACCCTTGGAGAGAGGTCGGCCGGAGGACGATGTATTGAATCGCGACGGGATTTGTGTGTTCCATCGTCATTAACAGGCTCTGAACGTTACAATTAACTGTCAGTTTTGCGTCGGATTCGAAAATCTAGACTCACAGGAGATCGACCGTAAGGTGCCCGAGGCAGCAATAGACCCTTGGAGACAGGTCGGCCGGAGGACGATGTATTGAATCGCGACGCAATTTGTGTGTTCCATCGTCATTAACAGGCACTGAACGTTACAATTAACTGTCAGTTTTGCGTCGGATTCGAAAATCTAGACTCACAGGAGATCGACCATAAGGTGCCCGAGGCAGCAATAGACCCTTGGAGACAAGTCGGCTGGAGGACGATGTATTGAATCGCGACGCAATTTGTGTGTTCCATCGTCATTAACAGGCTCTGAACGTTACAATTAACTGTCAGTTTTGCGTCGGATTCGAAAATCCAGACTCACAGGAGATCGACCATAAGGTGCCCGAGGCAGCAATAGACCCTTGGAGACAGGTCGGTCGGAGGACGATGTATTGAATCGCGACGGGATTTGTGTGTTCCATCGTCATTAACAGGCTCTGAACGTTACAATTAACTGTCATTTTTGCGTCGGATTCGAAAATCTAGACTCACAGGAGATCGACCATAAGGTGCCCGAGGCAGCAGTAGACCCTTGGAGACAGGTCGGCCGGAGGACGATGTATTGAATCGCGACGCAATTTGTGTGTTCCATTGTCTTTAAGAGGCTCTGAACCTTACAATTTACTGTCAGTTTTGCGTCGGATTCGAAAATCTAGACTCACAGAAGAACGACCATAAGGTGCCCGAGGCAGGACTAGACCCTTGGAGACAAGTCGGCTGGAGGACGATGTATTGAATCGCGACGCGATTTGTGTGTTCCATCGTCATTAACAGGCGCTGAACGTTACAATTAACTGTCAGTTTTGCGTCGGATTCGAAAATCTAGACTCACAGGAGAACGACCATACGGTGTCCGAGGCAGCACTAGACCCTTGGAGACAGGTCGGCCGGAGGACGATGTATTGAATCGCGACGCGATTTGTGTGTTCCATCGTCATTAACAGGCCCTGAACGTTACAATTAACTGTCAGTTTTGCGTCGGATTCGAAAATCTAGACTCATAGGAGATCGACCATAAGGTGCCCGAGGCAGCAATAGACCCTTGGAGACAGGTCGGCCGGAGGACGATGTATTAAATCGCGACGCGATTTGTGTGTTCCATTGTCATTAAGATGCTCTGAACCTTACAATTAACTGTCAGTTTTGCGTCGGATTCGAAAATCTAGACTCACAGGAAAACGACCATAAGGTGTCCGAGGCAGCACTAGACCCTTGGAGACAAGTCGGCTCGAGGACCATGTATTGAATCGCGACGCATTTTGTGTGTTCCATCGTCATTAACAGGCACTGAACGTTACAATTAACTGTCAGTTTTGCGTCGGATTCGAAAATCTAGACTCACAGGAGATCGACCATAAGGTGCCCGAGGCAGCAATGGACCCTTGGAGACAGGTCGGCCGGAGGACGATGTATTGAATCGCGACGCAATTTGTGTGTTCCATCGTCATTAACAGGCTCTGACGTTACAATTAACTGTCAGTTTTGCGTCGGATTCGAAAATCTAGACTCACAGGAGATCGACCATAAGGTGCTCGAGGCAGCAATAGACCCTTGGAGACAGGTCGGCCGGAGGACGATGTATTGAGTCGCGACGCAATTTGTGTGTTCCATTGTCTTTAAGAGGCTCTGAACCTTACAATTTACTGTCAGTTTTGCGTCGGATTCGAAAATCTAGACTCACAGAAGAACGACCATAAGGTGCCCGAGGCAGGACTAGACCCTTGGAGACAAGTCGGCTGGAGGACGATGTATTGAATCGCGACGCGATTTGTGTGTTCCATCGTCATTAACAGGCGCTGAACGTTACAATTAACTGTCAGTTTTGCGTCGGATTCGAAAATCTAGACTCACAGGAGAACGACCATACGGTGTCCGAGGCAGCACTAGACCCTTGGAGACAGGTCGGCCGGAGGACGATGTATTGAATCGCGACGGGATTTGTGTGTTCCATCGTCATTAACAGGCTCTGAACGTTACAATTAACTGTCATTTTTGCGTCGGATTCAAAAATGTAGACTCACAGGAGATCGACCATAAGGTGCCCGAGGCAGCAGTAGACCCTTGGAGACAGGTCGGCCGGAGGACGATGTATTGAATCGCGACGCAATTTGTGTGTTCCATTGTCTTTAAGAGGCTCTGAACCTTACAATTTACTGTCAGTTTTGCGTCGGATTCGAAAATCTAGACTCACAGAAGAACGACCATAAGGTGCCCGAGGCAGGACTAGACCCTTGGAGACAAGTTGGCTGGAGGACGATGTATTAAATCGCGACGCGATTTGTGTGTTCCATCGTCATTAACAGGCGCTGAACGTTACAATTAACTATCATTTTTGCGTCGGATTCAAAAATCTAGACTCACAGGAGATCGACCATAAGGTGCCCGAGGCAGCAATAGACCCTTGGAGACAGGTCGGCCGGAGGACGATGTATTGAATCGCGACGCGATTTGTGTGTTCCATTGTCATTAAGAGGCTCTGAACCTTACAATTAACTGTCAGTTTTGCGTCGGATTCGAAAATCTAGACTCACAGAAGAACGACCATAAGGTGCCCGAGGTAGGACTAGACCCTTGGAGACAAGTCGGCTGGAGGACGATGTATTGAATCGCGACGCGATTTGTGTGTTCCATCGTCATTAACAGGCGCTGAACGTTACAATTAACTGTCAGTTTTGCGTCGGATTCGAAAATCTAGACGCACAGGAGAACGACCATACGGTGTCCGAGGCAGCACTAGACCCTTGGAGACAGGTCGGCCGGAGGACGATGTATTGAATCGCGACGCGATTTGTGTGTTCCATCGTTATTAACAGGCCCTGAACGTTACAATTAACTGTCAGTTTTGCGTCGGATTCGAAAATCTAGACTCACAGGAGATCGACCATAAGGTGCCCGAGGCAGCAATAGACCCTTGGAGACAGGTCGGCCGGAGGACGATGTATTGAATCGCGACGCGATTTGTGTGTTCCATTGTCATTAAGATGCTCTGAACCTTACAATTAACTGTCAGTTTTGCGTCGGATTCGAAAATCTAGACTCACAGGAGAACGACCATAAGGTGTCTGAGGCCTCACAAGACCCTTGGAGAGAGGTCGGCCGGAGGACGATGTATTGAATCGCGACGGGATTTGTGTGTTCCATCGTCATTAACAGGCTCTGAACGTTACAATTAACTGTCAGTTTTGCGTCGGATTCGAAAATCTAGACTCACAGGAGATCGACCGTAAGGTGCCCGAGGCAGCAATAGACCCTTGGAGACAGGTCGGCCGGAGGACGATGTATTGAATCGCGACGCAATTTGTGTGTTCCATCGTCATTAACAGGCACTGAACGTTACAATTAACTGTCAGTTTTGCGTCGGATTCGAAAATCTAGACTCACAGGAGATCGACCATAAGGTGCCCGAGGCAGCAATAGACCCTTGGAGACAAGTCGGCTGGAGGACGATGTATTGAATCGCGACGCAATTTGTGTGTTCCATCGTCATTAACAGGCTCTGAACGTTACAATTAACTGTCAGTTTTGCGTCGGATTCGAAAATCCAGACTCACAGGAGATCGACCATAAGGTGCCCGAGGCAGCAATAGACCCTTGGAGACAGGTCGGTCGGAGGACGATGTATTGAATCGCGACGGGATTTGTGTGTTCCATCGTCATTAACAGGCTCTGAACGTTACAATTAACTGTCATTTTTGCGTCGGATTCGAAAATCTAGACTCACAGGAGATCGACCATAAGGTGCCCGAGGCAGCAGTAGACCCTTGGAGACAGGTCGGCCGGAGGACGATGTATTGAATCGCGACGCAATTTGTGTGTTCCATTGTCTTTAAGAGGCTCTGAACCTTACAATTTACTGTCAGTTTTGCGTCGGATTCGAAAATCTAGACTCACAGAAGAACGACCATAAGGTGCCCGAGGCAGGACTAGACCCTTGGAGACAAGTCGGCTGGAGGACGATGTATTGAATCGCGACGCGATTTGTGTGTTCCATCGTCATTAACAGGCGCTGAACGTTACAATTAACTGTCAGTTTTGCGTCGGATTCGAAAATCTAGACTCACAGGAGAACGACCATACGGTGTCCGAGGCAGCACTAGACCCTTGGAGACAGGTCGGCCGGAGGACGATGTATTGAATCGCGACGCGATTTGTGTGTTCCATCGTCATTAACAGGCCCTGAACGTTACAATTAACTGTCAGTTTTGCGTCGGATTCGAAAATCTAGACTCATAGGAGATCGACCATAAGGTGCCCGAGGCAGCAATAGACCCTTGGAGACAGGTCGGCCGGAGGACGATGTATTAAATCGCGACGCGATTTGTGTGTTCCATTGTCATTAAGATGCTCTGAACCTTACAATTAACTGTCAGTTTTGCGTCGGATTCGAAAATCTAGACTCACAGGAAAACGACCATAAGGTGTCCGAGGCAGCACTAGACCCTTGGAGACAAGTCGGCTCGAGGACCATGTATTGAATCGCGACGCATTTTGTGTGTTCCATCGTCATTAACAGGCACTGAACGTTACAATTAACTGTCAGTTTTGCGTCGGATTCGAAAATCTAGACTCACAGGAGATCGACCATAAGGTGCCCGAGGCAGCAATGGACCCTTGGAGACAGGTCGGCCGGAGGACGATGTATTGAATCGCGACGCAATTTGTGTGTTCCATCGTCATTAACAGGCTCTGACGTTACAATTAACTGTCAGTTTTGCGTCGGATTCGAAAATCTAGACTCACAGGAGATCGACCATAAGGTGCTCGAGGCAGCAATAGACCCTTGGAGACAGGTCGGCCGGAGGACGATGTATTGAGTCGCGACGCAATTTGTGTGTTCCATTGTCTTTAAGAGGCTCTGAACCTTACAATTTACTGTCAGTTTTGCGTCGGATTCGAAAATCTAGACTCACAGAAGAACGACCATAAGGTGCCCGAGGCAGGACTAGACCCTTGGAGACAAGTCGGCTGGAGGACGATGTATTGAATCGCGACGCGATTTGTGTGTTCCATCGTCATTAACAGGCGCTGAACGTTACAATTAACTGTCAGTTTTGCGTCGGATTCGAAAATCTAGACTCACAGGAGAACGACCATACGGTGTCCGAGGCAGCACTAGACCCTTGGAGACAGGTCGGCCGGAGGACGATGTATTGAATCGCGACGGGATTTGTGTGTTCCATCGTCATTAACAGGCTCTGAACGTTACAATTAACTGTCATTTTTGCGTCGGATTCAAAAATGTAGACTCACAGGAGATCGACCATAAGGTGCCCGAGGCAGCAGTAGACCCTTGGAGACAGGTCGGCCGGAGGACGATGTATTGAATCGCGACGCAATTTGTGTGTTCCATTGTCTTTAAGAGGCTCTGAACCTTACAATTTACTGTCAGTTTTGCGTCGGATTCGAAAATCTAGACTCACAGAAGAACGACCATAAGGTGCCCGAGGCAGGACTAGACCCTTGGAGACAAGTTGGCTGGAGGACGATGTATTAAATCGCGACGCGATTTGTGTGTTCCATCGTCATTAACAGGCGCTGAACGTTACAATTAACTGTCAGTTTTGCGTCGGATTCGAAAATCTAGACTCACAGGAGAACGACCATACGGTGTCCGAGGCAGCACTAGACCCTTGGAGACAGGTCGGCCGGAGGACGATGTATTGAATCGCGACGCGATTTGTGTGTTCCATCGTCATTAACAGGCCCTGAACGTTACAATTAACTGTCAGTTTTGCGTCGGATTCGAAAATCTAGACTCATAGGAGATCGACCATAAGGTGCCCGAGGCAGCAATAGACCCTTGGAGACAGGTCGGCCGGAGGACGATGTATTAAATCGCGACGCGATTTGTGTGTTCCATTGTCATTAAGATGCTCTGAACCTTACAATTAACTGTCAGTTTTGCGTCGGATTCGAAAATCTAGACTCACAGGAAAACGACCATAAGGTGTCCGAGGCAGCACTAGACCCTTGGAGACAAGTCTGCTCGAGGACGATGTATTGAATCGCGACGCATTTTGTGTGTTCCATCGTCATTAACAGGCACTGAACGTTACAATTAACTGTCAGTTTTGCGTCGGATTCGAAAATCTAGACTCACAGGAGATCGACCATAAGGTGCCCGAGGCAGCAATGGACCCTTGGAGACAGGTCGGCCGGAGGACGATGTATTGAATCGCGACGCAATTTGTGTGTTCCATCGTCATTAACAGGCTCTGACGTTACAATTAACTGTCAGTTTAGCGTCGGATTCGAAAATCTAGACTCACAGGAAAACGACCATAAGGTGTCCGAGGCAGCACTAGACCCTTGGAGACAAGTCGGCTCGAGGACGATGTATTGAATCGCGACGCAATTTGTGTGTTCCATCGTCATTAACAGGCACTGAACGTTACAATTAACTGTCAGTTTTGCGTCGGATTCGAAAATCTAGACTCACAGGAGATCGACCATAAGGTGCCCGAGGCAGCAATGGACCCTTGGAGACAGGTCGGTCGGAGGACGATGTATTGAATCGCGACGCAATTTGTGTGTTCCATCGTCATTAACAGGCTCTGAACGTTACAATTAACTGTCAGTTTTGCGTCGGATTCGAAAATCTAGACTCACAGGAGATCGACCATAAGGTGCCCGAGGCAGCAATAGACCCTTGGAGACAGGTCGGCCGGAGGACGATGTATTGAATCGCGACGCAATTTGTGTGTTCCATCGTCATTAACAGGCTCTGAACCTTACAATTAACTGTCAGTTTTGCGTCGGATTCGAAAATCTAGACCCACAGGAGATCGACCATAAGGTGCCCGAGGCAGCAATAGACACTTGGAGACAGGTCGGCCGGAGGACGATGTATTCAATCGCGACGCGATTTGTGTGTTTCATCGTCATTAACAGGCTCTGAACGTTACAATTAACTGTCAGTTTTGCGTCGGATTCGAAAATCTAGACTCACAGGAGATCGACCATAAGGTGCCCGAGGCAGCAATAGACCCTTGGAGACAGGTCGGCCGGAGGACGATGTATTGAATCGCGACGGGATTTGTGTGTTCCATCGTCATTAACAGGCTCTGACGTTACAATTAACTTTCAGTTTTGCGTCGGATTCGAAAATCTAGACTCACAGGAGATCGACCATAAGGTGCCCGAGGCAGCAATAGACCCTTGGAGACAGGTCGGCCGGAGGACGATGTATTGAATCGCGACGCAATTTGTGTGTTCCATCGTCATTAACAGGCACTGAACGTTACAATTAACTGTCAGTTTTGCGTCGGATTCGAAAATCTAGACTCACAGGAGATGGACCATAAGGTGCAGAGGCAGCAATTGACCCTTGGAGACAAGTCGGCTGGAGGACGATGTATTGAATCGCGACGCAATTTGTGTGTTCCATCGTCATTAACAGGCTCTGAACGTTACAATTAACTGTCAGTTTTGCGTCGGATTCGAAAGTCTAGACTCACAGGAGAACGACCATAAGGTGCCCGAGGCAGCAATAGACCCTTTGAGACAGGTCGGCCGGAGGACGATGTATTGAATCGCGACGCAATTTGTGTGTTCCATCGTCATGAACAGGCTCTGAACGTTACAATTAACTGTCAGTTTTGCGTCGGATTCGAAAATCTAGACTCACAGGAGATCGACCATAAGGTGCCCGAGGCAGCAATAGACCCTTGGAGACAGGTCGGCCGGAGGACGATGTATTGAATCGCGACGCAATTTGTGTGTTACATCGTCATTAACAGGCTCTGAACGTTACAATTAACTGTCAGTTTTGCGTCGGATTCGAAAATCTAGACTCACAGGAGATCGACCATAAGGTGCCCGAGGCAGCAACAGACCCTTGGAGACAGGTCGGCCGGAGGACGATGTATTGAATCGCGACGGGATTTGTGTGTTCCATCGTCATTAACAGGCTCTGAACGTTACAATTAACTGTCATTTTTGCGTCGGATTCAAAAATGTAGACTCACAGGAGATCGACCATAAGGTGCCCGAGGCAGCAGTAGACCCTTGGAGACAGGTCGGCCGGAGGACGATGTATTGAATCGCGACGCAATTTGTGTGTTCCATTGTCTTTAAGATTCTCTGAACCTTACAATTTACTGTCAGTTTTGCGTCGGATTCGAAAATCTAGACTCACAGGAGAACGACCATACGGTGTCCGAGGCAGCACTAGACCCTTGGAGACAGGTCGGCCGGAGGACGATGTATTGAATCGCGACGCGATTTGTGTGTTCCATCGTCATTAACAGGCCCTGAACGTTACAATTAAATGTCAGTTTTGCGTCGGATTCGAAAATCTAGACTCATAGGAGATCGACCATAAGGTGCCCGTGGCAGCAATAGACCCTTGGAGACAGGTCGGCCGGAGGACGATGTATTCAATCGCGACGCGATTTGTGTGTTTCATCGTCATTAACAGGCTCTGAACGTTACAATTAACTGTCAGTTTTGCGTCGGATTCGAAAATCTAGACTCACAGGAGATCGACCATAAGGTGCCCGAGGCAGCAATAGACCCTTGGAGACAGGTCGGCCGGAGGACGATGTATTGAATCGCGACGGGATTTGTGTGTTCCATCGTCATTAACAGGCTCTGACGTTACAATTAACTTTCAGTTTTGCGTCGGATTCGAAAATCTAGACTCACAGGAGATCGACCATAAGGTGCCCGAGGCAGCAATAGACCCTTGGAGACAGGTCGGCCGGAGGACGATGTATTGAATCGCGACGCAATTTGTGTGTTCCATCGTCATTAACAGGCACTGAACGTTACAATTAACTGTCAGTTTTGCGTCGGATTCGAAAATCTAGACTCACAGGAGATGGACCATAAGGTGCCCGAGGCAGCAATTGACCCTTGGAGACAAGTCGGCTGGAGGACGATGTATTGAATCGCGACGCAATTTGTGTGTTCCATCGTCATTAACAGGCTCTGAACGTTACAATTAACTGTCAGTTTTGCGTCGGATTCGAAAGTCTAGACTCACAGGAGAACGACCATAAGGTGCCCGAGGCAGCAATAGACCCTTTGAGACAGGTCGGCCGGAGGACGATGTATTGAATCGCGACGCAATTTGTGTGTTCCATCGTCATGAACAGGCTCTGAACGTTACAATTAACTGTCAGTTTTGCGTCGGATTCGAAAATCTAGACTCACAGGAGATCGACCATAAGGTGCCCGAGGCAGCAATAGACCCTTGGAGACAGGTCGGCCGGAGGACGATGTATTGAATCGCGACGCAATTTGTGTGTTACATCGTCATTAACAGGCTCTGAACCTTACAATTAACTGTCAGTTTTGCGTCGGATTCGAAAATCTAGACTCACAGGAGATCGACCATAAGGTGCCCGAGGCAGCAACAGACCCTTGGAGACAGGTCGGCCGGAGGACGATGTATTGAATCGCGACGGGATTTGTGTGTTCCATCGTCATTAACAGGCTCTGAACGTTACAATTAACTGTCATTTTTGCGTCGGATTCAAAAATGTAGACTCACAGGAGATCGACCATAAGGTGCCCGAGGCAGCAGTAGACCCTTGGAGACAGGTCGGCCGGAGGACGATGTATTGAATCGCGACGCAATTTGTGTGTTCCATTGTCTTTAAGATTCTCTGAACCTTACAATTTACTGTCAGTTTTGCGTCGGATTCGAAAATCTAGACTCACAGGAGAACGACCATACGGTGTCCGAGGCAGCACTAGACCCTTGGAGACAGGTCGGCCGGAGGACGATGTATTGAATCGCGACGCGATTTGTGTGTTCCATCGTCATTAACAGGCCCTGAACGTTACAATTAACTGTCAGTTTTGCGTCGGATTCGAAAATCTAGACTCACAGGAGATCGACGATAAGGTGCCCGAGGCAGCAATAGAACTTTGGAGACAGGTCGGCCGGAGGACGATGTATTGAATCGCGACGCAATTTGTGTGTTCCATCGTCATTAACAGGCTCTGAACCTTTCATTTAACTGTCAGTTTTGCTTCGGATTCGAAAATCTAGACTCACAGGAGATCGACCATAAGGTGCCCGAGGCAGCAATGGACCCTTGGAGACAGGTCGGCCGGAGGACGATGTATTGAATCGCGACGCAATTTGTGTGTTCCATCGTCATTAACAGGCTCTGACGTTACAATTAACTGTCAGTTTTGCGTCGGATTCGAAAATCTAGACTCACAGGAGATCGACCATAAGGTGCCCGAGGCAGCACTAGACCCTTGGAGACAGGTCGGCCGGAGGACGATGTATTGAATCGCGACGCAATTTGTGTGTTCCATTGTCTTTAAGAGGCTCTGAACCTTACAATTTACTGTCAGTTTTACGTCGGATTCGAAAATCTAGACTCACAGAAGAACGACCATAAGGTGCCCGAGGCAGGACTAGACCCTTGGAGACAAGTCGGCTGGAGGACGATGTATTGAATCGTGACGCGATTTGTGTGTTCCATCGTCATTAACAGGCGCTGAACGTTACAATTAACTGTCAGTTTTGCGTCGGATTCGAAAATCTAGACTCACAGGAGAACGACCATACGGTGTCCGAGGCAGCACTAGACCCTTGGAGACAGGTCGGCCGGAGGACGATGTATTGAATCGCGACGCGATTTGTGTGTTCCATCGTCATTAACAGGCCCTGAACGTTACAATTAACTGTCAGTTTTGCGTCGGATTCGAAAATCTAGACTCACAGGAGATCGACCATAAGGTGCCCCAGGCAGCAATAGACCCTTGGAGACAGGTCGGCCGGAGGACGATGTATTGAATCGCGACGCGATTTGTGTGTTCCATTGTCATTAAGATGCTCTGAACCTTACAATTAACTGTCAGTTTAGCGTCGGATTCGAAAATCTAGACTCACAGGAAAACGACCATAAGGTGTCCGAGGCAACACTAGACCCTTGGAGACAAGTCGGCTCGAGGACGATGTATTGAATCGCGACGCAATTTGTGTGTTCCATCGTCATTAACAGGCACTGAACGTTACAATTAACTGTCAGTTTTGCGTCGGATTCGAATATCTAGACTCACAGGAGATCGACCATAAGGTGCCCGAGGCAGCAATGGACCCTTGGAGACAGGTCGGCCGGAGGACGATGTATTGAATCGCGACGCAATTTGTGTGTTCCATCGTCATTAACAGGCTCTGAACGTTACAATTAACTGTCAGTTTTGCGTCGGATTCGAAAATCTAGACTCACAGGAGATCGACGATAAGGTGCCCGAGGCAGCAATAGAACTTTGGAGACAGGTCGGCCGGAGGACGATGTATTGAATCGCGACGCAATTTGTGTGTTCCATCGTCATTAACAGGCTCTGAACCTTTCATTTAACTGTCAGTTTTGCTTCGGATTCGAAAATCTAGACTCACAGGAGATCGACCATAAGGTGCCCGAGGCAGCAATAGACCCTTGGAGACAGGTCGGCCGGAGGACGATGTATTGAATCGCGACGCGATTTGTGTGTTCCATCGTCATTAACAGGCTCCGAACGTTACAATTAACTGTCAGTTTTGCGTCGGATTCGAAAATCTAGACTCACAGGAGATCGACCATAAGGTGCCCGAGGCAGCAATAGACCCTTGGAGACAGGTCGGCCGGAGGACGATGTATTGAATCGCGACGGGATATGTGTGTTCCATCGTCATTAACAGGCTCTGACGTTACAATTAACTTTCAGTTTTGCGTCGGATTCGAAAATCTAGACTCACAGGAGATCGACCATAAGGTGCCCGAGGCAGCAATAGACCCTTGGAGACAGGTCGGCCGGAGGACGATGTATTGAATCGCGACGCAATTTGTGTGTTAAATCGTCATTAACAGGCACTGAACGTTACAATTAACTGTCAGTTTTGCGTCGGATTCGAAAATCTAGACTCACAGGAGATCGACCATAAGGTGCCCGAGGCAGCAATAGACCCTTGGAGACAAGTCGGCTGGAGGACGATGTATTGAATCGCGACGCAATTTGTGTGTTCCATCGTCATTAACGGGCTCTGAACGTTACAATTAACTGTCAGTTTTGCGTCGGATTCGAAAGTCTAGACTCACAGGAGAACGACCATACGGTGTCCGAGGCAGCACTAGACCCTTGGAGACAGGTCGGCCGGAGGACGATGTATTGAATCGCGACGCAATTTGTGTGTTCCATCGTCATGAACAGGCTCTGAACGTTACAATTAACTGTCAGTTTTGCGTCGGATTCGAAAATCTAGACTCACAGGAGATCGACCATAAGGTGCCCGAGGCAGCAATAAACCCTTGGAGACAGGTCGGCCGGAGGACGATGTATTGAATCGCGACGCGATTTGTGTGTTCCATCGTCATTAACAGGCGCTGAACGTTACAATTAACTGTCAGTTTTGCGTCGGATTCGAAAATCTAGACTCACAGGAGATCGACCTTAAGGTGCCCGAGGCAGCAATAGACCCTTGGAGACAGGTCGCCCGGAGGACGATGTATTGAATCGCGACGCAATTTGTGTGTTCCATCGTCATTAACAGGCTCTGAACCTTACAATTAACTGTCAGTTTTGCGTCGGATTCGAAAATCTAGACCCACAGGAGATCGACCATAAGGTGCCCGAGGCAGCAATAGACACTTGGAGACAGGTCGGCAGGAGGACGATGTATTCAATCGCGACGCGATTTGTGTGTTTCATCGTCATTAACAGGCTCTGAACGTTACAATTAACTGTCAGTTTTGCGTCGGATTCGAAAATCTAGACTCACAGGAGATCGACCATAAGGTGCCCGAGGCAGCAATAGACCCTTGGAGACAGGTCGGCCGGAGGACGATGTATTGAATCGCGACGGGATTTGTGTGTTCCATCGTCATTAACAGGCTCTGACGTTACAATTAACTTTCAGTTTTGCGTCGGATTCGAAAATCTAGACTCACAGGAGATCGACCATAAGGTGCTCGAGGCAGCAATAGACCCTTGGAGACAGGTCGGCCGGAGGACGATGTATTGAATCGCGACGCAATTTGTGTGTTCCATCGTCATTAACAGGCACTGAACGTTACAATTAACTGTCAGTTTTGCGTCGGATTCGAAAATCTAGACTCACAGGAGATCGACCATAAGGTGCCCGAGGCAGCAATTGACCCTTGGAGACAAGTCGGCTGGAGGACGATGTATTGAATCGCGACGCAATTTGTGTGTTCCATCGTCATTAACAGGCTCTGAACGTTACAATTAACTGTCAGTTTTGCGTCGGATTCGAAAGTCTAGACTCACAGGAGAACGACCATAAGGTGCCCGAGGCAGCAATAGACCCTTGGAGACAGGTCGGCCGGAGGACGATGTATTGAATCGCGACGCAATTTGTGTGTTCCATCGTCATGAACAGGCTCTGAACGTTACAATTAACTGTCAGTTTTGCGTCGGATTCGAAAATCTAGACTCACAGGAGATCGACCATAAGGTGCCCGAGGCAGCAATAGACCCTTGGAGACAGGTCGGCCGGAGGACGATGTATTGAATCGCGACGGGATTTGTGTGTTCCATCGTCATTAACAGGCTCTGAACGTTACAATTAACTGTCAGTTTTGCGTCGGATTCGAAAATCTAGACTCACAGGAGATCGACCATAAGGTATCCGAGGCAGCAACAGACCCTTGGAGACAGGTCGGCCGGAGGACGATGTATTGAATCGCGACGGGATTTGTGTGTTCCATCGTCATTAACAGGCTCTGAACGTTACAATTAACTGCCAGTTTTGCGTCGGATTCGAAAATCTAGACTCATAGGAGATCGACCATAAGGTGTCCGAGGCAGCACTAGACCCTTGGAGACAGGTCGGCCGGAGGACGATGTATTGAATCGCGACGCGATTTGTGAGTTCCATCGTCATTAACAGGCCCTGAACGTTACAATTAACTGTCAGTTTTGCGTCGGATTCGAAAATCTAGACTCATAGGAGATCGACCATAAGGTGCCCGAGGCAGCAATAGACCCTTGGAGACAGGTCGGCCGGAGGACGATGTATTGAATCGCGACGCGATTTGTGTGTTCCATTGTCATTAAGATGCTCTGAACCTTACAATTAACTGTCAGTTTTGCGTCGGATTCGAAAATCTAGACTCACAGGAAAACGACCATAAGGTGTCCGAGGCAGCACTAGACCCTTGGAGACAAGTCGGCTCGAGGACGATGTATTGAATCGCGACGCATTTTGTGTGTTCCATCGTCATTAACAGGCGCTGAACGTTACAATTAACTGTCAGTTTTGCGTCGGATTCGAAAATCTAGACTCACAGGAGATCGACCATAAGGTGCCCGAGGCAGCAATGGACGCTTGGAGACAGGTCGGCCGGAGGACGATGTATTGAATCGCGACGCAATTTGTGTGTTCCATCGTCATTAACAGGCTCTGACGTTACAATTAACTGTCAGTTTTGCGTCGGATTCAAAAATCTAGACTCACAGGAGATCGACCATAAGGTGCCCGAGGCAGCAATAGACCCTTGGAGACAGGTCGGCCGGAGGACGATGTATTGGATCGCGACGCAATTTGTGTGTTCCATTGTCTTTAAGAGGCTCTGAACCTCACAATTTACTGTCAGTTTTACGTCGGATTCGAAAATCTAGACTCACAGAAGAACGACCATAAGGTGCCCGAGGCAGGACTAGACCCTTGTAGACAAGTCGGCTGGAGGACGATGTATTGAATCGCGACGCGATTTGTGTGTTCCATCGTCATTAACAGGCGCTGAACGTTACAATTAACTGCCAGTTTTGCGTCGGATTCGAAAATCTAGACTCACAGGAGAACGACCATACGGTGTCCGAGGCAGCACTAGACCCTTGGAGACAGGTCGGCCGGAGGACGATGTATTGAATCGCGACGCGATTTGTGTGTTCCATCGTCATTAACAGGCCCTGAACGTTACAATTAACTGTCAGTTTTGCGTCGGATTCGAAAATCTAGACTCACAGGAGATCGACCATAAGGTGCCCGAGGCAGCAATGGACCCTTGGAGACAGGTCGGTCGGAGGACGATGTATTGAATCGCGACGCAATTTGTGTGTTCCATCGTCATTAACAGGCTCTGAACGTTACAATTAACTGTCAGTTTTGCGTCGGATTCGAAAATCTAGACTCACAGGAGATCGTCGATAAGGTGCCCGAGGCAGCAATAGAACTTTGGAGACAGGTCGGCCGGAGGACGATGTATTGAATCGCGACGCAATTTGTGTGTTCCATCGTCATTAACAGGCTCTGAACCTTTCATTTAACTGTCAGTTTTGCGTCGGATTCGAAAATCTAGACTCACAGGAGATCGACCATAAGGTGCCCGAGGCAGCAATAGACCCTTGGAGACAGGTCGGCCGGAGGACGATGTATTGAATCGCGACGCGATATGTGTGTTCCATCGTCATTAACAGGCTCCGAACGTCACAATTAACTGTCAGTTTTGCGTCGGATTCGAAAATCTAGACTCACAGGAGATCGACCATAAGGTGCCCGAGGCAGCAATAGACCCTTGGAGACAGGTCGGCCGGAGGACGATGTATTGAATCGCGACGGGATATGTGTGTTCCATCGTCATTAACAGGCTCTGACGTTACAATTAACTTTCAGTTTTGCGTCGGATTCGAAAATCTAGACTCACAGGAGATCGACCATAAGGTGCCCGAGGCAGCAATAGACCCTAGGAGACAGGTCGGCCGGAGGACGATGTATTGAATCGCGACGCAATTTGTGTGTTCCATCGTCATTAACAGGCACTGAACGTTACAATTAACTGTCAGTTTTGCGTCGGATTCGAAAATCTAGACTCACAGGAGATCGACCATAAGGTGCCCGAAGCAGTAATAGACCCTTGGAGACCAGTCGGCTGGAGGACGATGTATTGAATCGCGACGCAATTTGTGTGTTCCATCGTCATTAACGGGCTCTGAACGTTACAATTAACTGTCAGTTTTGCGTCGGATTCGAAAGTCTAGACTCACAGGAGAACGACCATAAGGTGCCCGAGGCAGCAATAGACCCTTGGAGACAGGTCGGCCGGAGGACGATGTATTGAATCGCGACGCAATTTGTGTGTTCCATCGTCATGAACAGGCTCTGAACGTTACAATTAACTGTCAGTTTTGCGTCGGATTCGAAAATCTAGACTCACAGGAGATCGACCATAAGGTGCCCGAGGCCGCAATAAACCCTTGGAGACAGGTCGGCCGGAGGACGATGTATTGAATCGCGACGCGATTTGTGTGTTCCATCGTCATTAACAGGCGCTGAACGTTACAATTAACTGTCAGTTTAGCGTCGGATTCGAAAATCTAGACTCACAGGAGATCGACCTTAAGGTGCCCGAGGCAGCAATAGACCCTTGGAGACAGGTCGCCCGGAGGACGATGTATTGAATCGCGACGCAATTTGTATGTTCCATCGTCATTAACAGGCTCTGAACGTTACAATTAACTGTCGGTTTTGCGTCGGATTCGAAAATCTAGACTCACAGGAGATCGACCATAAGGTGCCCGAGACAGCAATAGACCCTTGGAGACAGGTCGGCCGGAGGACGATGTATTGAATCGCGACGCGATTTGTGTGTTCCATCGTCATTAACAGGCTCTGAACGTTACAATTAACTGTCAGTTTTGCGTCGGATTCGAAAATCTAGACTCACAGGAGATCGACCATAAGGTGCCCGAGGCTGCAATAGACCCTTGGAGACAGGTCGGCCGGAGGACGATGTATTGAATCGCGACGCAATTTGTGTGTTCCATCGTCATTAACAGGCACTGAACGTTACAATTAACTGTCAGTTTTGCGTCGGAATCGAAAAACTAGACTCACAGGAGATCGACCATAAGGTGCCCGAGGCAGCAATAGACCCTTGGACGATGTATTGAATCGCGACGCGATTTGTGTGTTCCATCGTCATTAACAGGCGCTGAACGTTACAATTAACTGTCAGTTTTGCGTCGGATTCGAAAATCTAGACTCACAGGAGATCGACCTTAAGGTGCCCGAGGCAGCAATAGACCCTTGGAGACAGGTCGGCCGGAGGACGATGTATTGAATCGCGACGGGATATGTGTGTTCCATCGTCATTTACAGGCCTGACGTTACAATTAACTTTCAGTTTTGCGTCGGATTCGAAAATCTAGACTCACAGGAGATCGACCATAAGGTGCCCGAGGCAGCAATAGACCCTTGGAGACAGGTCGGCCGGAGGACGATGTATTGAATCGCGACGCAATTTGTGTGTTCCATCGTCATTAACAGGCACTGAACGTTACAATTAACTGTCAGTTTTGCGTCGGATTCGAAAATCTAGACTCACAGGAGATCGACCATAAGGTGCCCGAGGCAGCAATAGACCCTTGGAGACAAGTCGGCTGGAGGACGATGTATTGAATCGCGACGCAATTTGTGTGTTCCATCGTCATTAACAGGCTCTGAACGTTACAATTAACTGTCAGTTTTGCGTCGGATTCGAAAATCTAGACTCACAGGAGATCGACCATAAGGTGCCCGAGGCAGCAATGGACCCTTGGAGACATGTCGGCCGGAGGACGATGTATTGAATCGCGACGCATTTTGTGTGTTCCATCGTCATTAACAGGCACTGAACGTTACAATTAACTGTCAGTTTTGCGTCGGATTCGAAAATCTAGACTCACAGGAGATCGACCATAAGGGGCCCGAGGCAGCAATGGACCCTTGGAGACAGGTCGGCCGGAGGACGATGTATTGAATCGCGACGCAATTTGTGTGTTCCATCGTCATTAACAGGCTCTGACGTTACAATTAACTGTCAGTTTTGCGTCGGATTCGAAAATCTAGACTCACAGGAGATCGACCATAAGGTGCCCGAGGCAGCAATAGACCCTTGGAGACAGGTCGGCCGGAGGACGATGTATTGAATCGCGACGCAATTTGTGTGTTCCATTGTCTTTAAGAGGCTCTGAACCTTAGAATTTACTGTCAGTTTTACGTCGGATTCGAAAATCTAGACTCACAGAAGAACGACCATAAGGTGCCCGAGGCAGGACTAGACCCTTGGAGACAAGTCGGCTGGAGGACGATGTATTGAATCGCGACGCGATTTGTGTGTTCCATCGTCATTAACAGGCGCTGAACGTTACAATTAACTGTCAGTTTTGCGTCGGATTCGAAAATCTAGACTCACAGGAGAACGACCATACGGTGTCCGAGGCAGCACTAGACCCTTGGAGACAGGTCGGCCGGAGGACGATGTATTGAATCGCGACGCGATTTGTGTGTTCCATCGTCATTAACAGGCCCTGAACGTTACAATTAACTGTCTGTTTTGCGTCGGATTCGAAAATCTTGACCCACAGGAGATCGACCATAAGGTGCCCCAGGCAGCAATAGACCCTTGGAGACAGGTCGGCCGGAGGACGATGTATTGAATCGCGACGCGATTTGTGTGTTCCATTGTCATTAAGATGCTCTGAACCTTACAATTAACTGTCAGTTTAGCGTCGGATTCGAAAATCTAGACTCACAGGGAATCGACCATAAGGTGTCCGAGGCAACACTAGACCCTTGGAGACAAGTCGGCTCGAGGACGATGTATTGAATCGCGACGCAATTTGTGTGT
This sequence comes from Schistocerca nitens, assembly GCF_023898315.1. Taxonomy (NCBI): domain Eukaryota; kingdom Metazoa; phylum Arthropoda; class Insecta; order Orthoptera; family Acrididae; genus Schistocerca; species Schistocerca nitens. Next base: position 1,195,068,659 of record NC_064615.1, on the reverse strand, counting down.
TCCATCGTCATTAACAGGCACTGAACGTTACAATTAACTGTCAGTTTTGCGTCGGATTCGAAAATCTAGACTCACAGGAGATCGACCATAAGGTGCCCGAGGCAGCAATGGACCCTTGGAGACAGGTCGGTCGGAGGACGATGTATTGAATCGCGACGCAATTTGTGTGTTCCATCGTCATTAACAGGCTCTGAACGTTACAATTAACTGTCAGTTTTGCGTCGGATTCGAAAATCTAGACTCACAGGAGATCGACCATAAGGTGCCCGAGGCAGCAATAGACCCTTGGAGACAGGTCGGCCGGAGGACGATGTATTGAATCGCGACGCAATTTGTGTGTTCCATCGTCATTAACAGGCACTGAACGTTACAATTAACTGTCAGTTTTGCGTCGGATTCGAAAATCTAGACTCACAGGAGATCGACCATAAGGTGCCCGAGGCAGCAATAGACCCTTGGAGACAAGTCGGCTGGAGGACGATGTATTGAATCGCGACGCAATTTGTGTGTTCCATCGTCATTAACAGGCTCTGAACGTTACAATTAACTGTCAGTTTTGCGTCGGATTCGAAAATCTAGACTCACAGGAGATCGACCATAAGGTGCCCGAGGCAGCAATGGACCCTTGGAGACAGGTCAGCCGGAGGACGATGTATTGAATCGCGACGCATTTTGTGTGTTCCATCGTCATTAACAGGCACTGAACGTTACAATTAACTGTCAGTTTTGCGTCGGATTCGAAAATCTAGACTCACAGGAGATCGACCATAAGGGGCCCGAGGCAGCAATGGACCCTTGGAGACAGGTCGGCCGGAGGACGATGTATTGAATCGCGACGCAATTTGTGTGTTCCATCGTCATTAACAGGCTCTGACGTTACAATTAACTGTCAGTTTTGCGTCGGATTCGAAAATCTAGACTCACAGGAGATCGACCATAAGGTGCCCGAGGCAGCAATAGACACTTGGAGACAGGTCGGCCGGAGGACGATGTATTGAATCGCGACGCAATTTGTGTGTTCCATCGTCATTAACAGGCACTGAACGTTACAATTAACTGTCAGTTTTGCGTCGGATTCGAAAATCTAGACTCACAGGAGATCGACCATAAGGTGCCCGAGGCAGCAATAGACCCTTGGAGACAGGTCGGCCGGAGGACGATGTATTGAATCGCGACGCAATTTGTGTGTTCCATCGTCATTAACAGGCACTGAACGTTACAATTAACTGTCAGTTTTGCGTCGGATTCGAAAATCTAGACTCACAGGAGATCGACCATAAGGTGCCCGAGGCAGCAATTGACCCTTGGAGACAAGTCGGCTGGAGGACGATGTATTGAATCGCGACGCAATTTGTGTGTTCCATCGTCATTAACAGGCTCTGAACTTTACAATTAACTGTCAGTTTTGCGTCGGATTCGAAAGTCTAGACTCACAGGAGAACGACCATAAGGTGCCCGAGGCAGCAATAGACCCTTGGAGACAGGTCGGCCGGAGGACGATGTATTGAATCGCGACGCAATTTGTGTGTTCCATCGTCATGAACAGGCTCTGAACGTTACAATTAACTGTCAGTTTTGCGTCGGATTCGAAAATCTAGACTCACAGGAGATCGACCATAAGGTGCCCGAGGCAGCAATAGACCCTTGGAGACAGGTCGGCCGGAGGACGATGTATTGAATCGCGACGCAATTTGTGTGTTACATCGTCATTAACAGGCTCTGAACCTTACAATTAACTGTCAGTTTTGCGTCGGATTCGAAAATCTAGACTCACAGGAGATCGACCATAAGGTGCCCGAGGCGGCAACAGACCCTTGGAGACAGGTCGGCCGGAGGACGATGTATTGAATCGCGACGGGATTTGTGTGTTCCATCGTCATTAACAGGCTCTGAACGTTACAATTAACTGTCATTTTTGCGTCGGATTCAAAAATGTAGACTCACAGGAGATCGACCATAAGGTGCCCGAGGCAGCAGTAGACCCTTGGAGACAGGTCGGCCGGAGGACGATGTATTGAATCGCGACGCAATTTGTGTGTTCCATTGTCTTTAAGATTCTCTGAACCTTACAATTTACTGTCAGTTTTGCGTCGGATTCGAAAATCTAGACTCACAGGAGAACGACCATACGGTGTCCGAGGCAGCACTAGACCCTTGGAGACAGGTCGGCCGGAGGACGATGTATTGAATCGCGACGCGATTTGTGAGTTCCATCGTCATTAACAGGCCCTGAACGTTACAATTAACTGTCAGTTTTGCGTCGGATTCGAAAATCTAGACTCATAGGAGATCGACCATAAGGTGCCCGAGGCAGCAATAGACCCTTGGAGACAGGTCGGCCGGAGGACGATGTATTGAATCGCGACGCGATTTGTGTGTTCCATTGTCATTAAGATGCTCTGAACCTTACAATTAACTGTCAGTTTTGCGTCGGATTCGAAAATCTAGACTCACAGGAAAACGACCATAAGGTGTCCGAGGCAGCACTAGACCCTTGGAGACAAGTCGGCTCGAGGACGATGTATTGAATCGCGACGCATTTTGTGTGTTCCATCGTCATTAACAGGCACTGAACGTTACAATTAACTGTCAGTTTTGCGTCGGATTCGAAAATCTAGACTCACAGGAGATCGACCATAAGGTGCCCGAGGCAGCAATGGACCCTTGGAGACAGGTCGGCCGGAGGACGATGTATTGAATCGCGACGCAATTTGTGTGTTCCATCGTCATTAACAGGCTCTGACGTTACAATTAACTGTCAGTTTTGCGTCGGATTCAAAAATCTAGACTCACAGGAGATCGACCATAAGGTGCCCGAGGCAGCAATAGACCCTTGGAGACAGGTCGGCCGGAGGACGATGTATTGGATCGCGACGCAATTTGTGTGTTCCATTGTCTTTAAGAGGCTCTGAACCTTACAATTTACAGTCAGTTTTACGTCGGATTCGAAAATCTAGACTCACAGAAGAACGACCATAAGGTGCCCGAGGCAGGACTAGACCCTTGTAGACAAGTCGGCTGGAGGACGATGTATTGAATCGCGACGCGATTTGTGTGTTCCATCGTCATTAACAGGCGCTGAACGTTACAATTAACTGTCAGTTTTGCGTCGGATTCGAAAATCTAGACTCACAGGAGAACGACCATACGGTGTCCGAGGCAGCACTAGACCCTTGGAGACAGGTCGGCCGGAGGACGATGTATTGAATCGCGACGCGATTTGTGTGTTCCATCGTCATTAACAGGCCCTGAACGTTACAATTAACTGTCAGTTTTGCGTCGGATTCGAAAATCTAGACTCACAGGAGATCGACCATAAGGTGCCCCAGGCAGCAATAGACCCTTGGAGACAGGTCGGCCGGAGGACGATGTATTGAATCGCGACGCGATTTGTGTGTTCCATTGTCATTAAGATGCTCTGAACCTTACAATTAACTGTCAGTTTTGCGTCGGATTCGAAAATCTAGACTCACAGGAAAACGACCATAAGGTGTCCGAGGCAACACTAGACCCTTGGAGACAAGTCGGCTCGAGGACGATGTATTGAATCGCGACGCAATTTGTGTGTTCCATCGTCATTAACAGGCTCTGAACCTTTCATTTAACTGTCAGTTTTGCGTCGGATTCGAATATCTAGACTCACAGGAGATCGACCATAAGGTGCCCGAGGCAGCAATAGACCCTTGGAGACAGGTCGGCCGGAGGACGATGTATTGAATCGCGACGGGATATGTGTGTTCCATCGTCATTAACAGGCTCTGACGTTACAATTAACTTTCAGTTTTGCGTCGGATTCGAAAATCTAGACTCACAGGAGATCGACCATAAGGTGCCCGAGGCAGCAATAGACCCTAGGAGACAGGTCGGCCGGAGGACGATGTATTGAATCGCGACGCAATTTGTGTGTTCCATCGTCATTAACAGGCACTGAACGTGACAATTAACTGTCAGTTTTGCGTCGGATTCGAAAATCTAGACTCACAGGAGATCGACCATAAGGTGCCCGAGGCAGCAATAGACCCTTGGAGACAAGTCGGCTGGAGGACGATGTATTGAATCGCGACGCAATTTGTGTGTTCCATCGTCATTAACGGGCTCTGAACGTTACAATTAACTGTCAGTTTTGCGTCGGATTCGAAAGTCTAGACTCACAGGAGAACGACCATAAGGTGCCCGAGGCAGCAATAGACCCTTGGAGACAGGTCGGCCGGAGGACGATGTATTGAATCGCGACGCAATTTGTGTGTTCCATCGTCATGAACAGGCTCTGAACGTTACAATTAACTGTCAGTTTTGCGTCGGATTCGAAAATCTAGACTCACAGGAGATCGACCATAAGGTGCCCGAGGCCGCAATAAACCCTTGGAGACAGGTCGGCCGGAGGACGATGTATTGAATCGCGACGCGATTTGTGTGTTCCATCGTCATTAACAGGCGCTGAACGTTACAATTAACTGTCAGTTTAGCGTCGTATTCGAAAATCTAGACTCACAGGAGATCGACCTTAAGGTGCCCGAGGCAGCAATAGACCCTTGGAGACAGGTCGCCCGGAGGACGATGTATTGAATCGCGACGCAATTTGTGTGTTCCATCGTCATTAACAGGCTCTGAACGTTACAATTAACTGTCGGTTTTGCGTCGGATTCGAAAATCTAGACTCACAGGAGATCGACCATAAGGTGCCCGAGACAGCAATAGACCCTTGGAGACAGGTCGGCCGGAGGACGATGTATTGAATCGCGACGCGATTTGTGTGTTCCATCGTCATTAACAGGCTCTGAACGTTACAATTAACTGTCAGTTTTGCGTCGGATTCGAAAATCTAGACCCACAGGAGATCGACCATAAGGTGCCCGAGGCTGCAATAGACCCTTGGAGACAGGTCGGCCGGAGGACGATGTATTGAATCGCGACGCAATTTGTGTGTTCCATCGTCATTAACAGGCACTGAACGTTACAATTAACTGTCAGTTTTGCGTCGGAATCGAAAAACTAGACTCACAGGAGATCGACCATAAGGTGCCCGAGGCAGCAATAGACCCTTGGACGATGTATTGAATCGCGACGCGATTTGTGTGTTCCATCGTCATTAACAGGCGCTGAACGTTACAATTAACTGTCAGTTTTGCGTCGGATTCGAAAATCTAGACTCACAGGAGATCGACCTTAAGGTGCCCGAGGCAGCAATAGACCCTTGGAGACAGGTCGGCCGGAGGACGATGTATTGAATCGCGACGGGATATGTGTGTTCCATCGTCATTTACAGGCCTGACGTTACAATTAACTTTCAGTTTTGCGTCGGATTCGAAAATCTAGACTCACAGGAGATCGACCATAAGGTGCCCGAGGCAGCAATAGACCCTTGGAGACAGGTCGGCCGGAGGACGATGTATTGAATCGCGACGCAATTTGTGTGTTCCATCGTCATTAACAGGCACTGAACGTTACAATTAACTGTCAGTTTTGCGTCGGATTCGAAAATCTAGACTCACAGGAGATCGACCATAAGGTGCCCGAGGCAGCAATAGACCCTTGGAGACAAGTCGGCTGGAGGACGATGTATTGAATCGCGACGCAATTTGTGTGTTCCATCGTCATTAACAGGCTCTGAACGTTACAATTAACTGTCAGTTTTGCGTCGGATTCGAAAATCTAGACTCACAGGAGATCGACCATAAGGTGCCCGAGGCAGCAATGGACCCTTGGAGACAGGTCGGCCGGAGGACGATGTATTGAATCGCGACGCATTTTGTGTGTTCCATCGTCATTAACAGGCACTGAACGTTACAATTAACTGTCAGTTTTGCGTCGGATTCGAAAATCTAGACTCACAGGAGATCGACCATAAGGGGCCCGAGGCAGCAATGGACCCTTGGAGACAGGTCGGCCGGAGGACGATGTATTGAATCGCGACGCAATTTGTGTGTTCCATCGTCATTAACAGGCTCTGACGTTACAATTAACTGTCAGTTTTGCGTCGGATTCGAAAATCTAGACTCACAGGAGATCGACCATTAGGTGCCCGAGGCAGCAATAGACCCTTGGAGACAGGTCGGCCGGAGGACGATGTATTGAATCGCGACGCAATTTGTGTGTTCCATTGTCTTTAAGAGGCTCTGAACCTTACAATTTACTGTCAGTTTTACGTCGGATTCGAAAATCTAGACTCACAGAAGAACGACCATAAGGTGCCCGAGGCAGGACTAGACCCTTGGAGACAAGTCGGCTGGAGGACGATGTATTGAATCGCGACGCGATTTGTGTGTTCCATCGTCATTAACAGGCGCTGAACGTTACAATTAACTGTCAGTTTTGCGTCGGATTCGAAAATCTAGACTCACAGGAGAACGACCATACGGTGTCCGAGGCAGCACTAGACCCTTGGAGACAGGTCGGCCGGAGGACGATGTATTGAATCGCGACGCGATTTGTGTGTTCCATCGTCATTAACAGGCCCTGAACGTTACAATTAACTGTCTGTTTTGCGTCGGATTCGAAAATCTTGACTCACAGGAGATCGACCATAAGGTGCCCCAGGCAGCAATAGACCCTTGGAGACAGGTCGGCCGGAGGACGATGTATTGAATCGCGACGCGATTTGTGTGTTCCATTGTCATTAAGATGCTCTGAACCTTACAATTAACTGTCAGTTTTACGTCGGATTCGAAAATCTAGACTCACAGGGAAACGACCATAAGGTGTCCGAGGCAACACTAGACCCTTGGAGACAAGTCGGCTCGAGGACGATGTATTGAATCGCGACGCAATTTGTGTGTTCCATCGTCATTAACAGGCACTGAACGTTACAATTAACTGTCAGTTTTGCGTCGGATTCGAAAATCTAGACTCACAGGAGATCGACCATAAGGTGCCCGAGGCAGCAATGGACCCTTGGAGACAGGTCGGTCGGAGGACGATGTATTGAATCGCGACGCAATTTGTGTGTTCCATCGTCATTAACAGGCTCTGAACGTTACAATTAACTGTCAGTTTTGCGTCGGATTCGAAAATCTAGACTCACAGGAGATCGACCATAAGGTGCCCGAGGCAGCAATAGACCCTTGGAGACAGGTCGGCCGGAGGACGATGTATTGAATCGCGACGCAATTTGTGTGTTCCATCGTCATTAACAGGCACTGAACGTTACAATTAACTGTCAGTTTTGCGTCGGATTCGAAAATCTAGACTCACAGGAGATCGACCATAAGGTGCCCGAGGCAGCAATAGACCCTTTGAGACAAGTCGGCTGGAGGACGATGTATTGAATCGCGACGCAATTTGTGTGTTCCATCGTCATTAACAGGCTCTGAACGTTACAATTAACTGTCAGTTTTGCGTCGGATTCGAAAATCTAGACTCACAGGAGATCGACCATAAGGTGCCCGAGGCAGCAATGGACCCTTGGAGACAGGTCGGCCGGAGGACGATGTATTGAATCGCGACGCATTTTGTGTGTTCCATCGTCATTAACAGGCACTGAACGTTACAATTAACTGTCAGTTTTGCGTCGGATTCGAAAATCTAGACTCACAGGAGATCGACCATAAGGGGCCCGAGGCAGCAATGGACCCTTGGAGACAGGTCGGCCGGAGGACGATGTATTGAATCGCGACGCAATTTGTGTGTTCCATCGTCATTAACAGGCTCTGACGTTACAATTAACTGTCAGTTTTGCGTCGGATTCGAAAATCTAGACTCACAGGAGATCGACCATAAGGTGCCCGAGGCAGCAATAGACACTTGGAGACAGGTCGGCCGGAGGACGATGTATTGAATCGCGACGCAATTTGTGTGTTCCATCGTCATTAACAGGCACTGAACGTTACAATTAACTGTCAGTTTTGCGTCGGATTCGAAAATCTAGACTCACAGGAGATCGACCATAAGGTGCCCGAGGCAGCAATAGACCCTTGGAGACAGGTCGGCCGGAGGACGATGTATTGAATCGCGACGCAATTTGTGTGTTCCATCGTCATTAACAGGCACTGAACGTTACAATTAACTGTCAGTTTTGCGTCGGATTCGAAAATCTAGACTCACAGGAGATCGACCATAAGGTGCCCGAGGCAGCAATTGACCCTTGGAGACAAGTCGGCTGGAGGACGATGTATTGAATCGCGACGCAATTTGTGTGTTCCATCGTCATTAACAGGCTCTGAACTTTACAATTAACTGTCAGTTTTGCGTCGGATTCGAAAGTCTAGACTCACAGGAGAACGACCATAAGGTGCCCGAGGCAGCAATAGACCCTTGGAGACAGGTCGGCCGGAGGACGATGTATTGAATCGCGACGCAATTTGTGTGTTCCATCGTCATGAACAGGCTCTGAACGTTACAATTAACTGTCAGTTTTGCGTCGGATTCGAAAATCTAGACTCACAGGAGATCGACCATAAGGTGCCCGAGGCAGCAATAGACCCTTGGAGACAGGTCGGCCGGAGGACGATGTATTGAATCGCGACGCAATTTGTGTGTTACATCGTCATTAACAGGCTCTGAACCTTACAATTAACTGTCAGTTTTGCGTCGGATTCGAAAATCTAGACTCACAGGAGATCGACCATAAGGTGCCCGAGGCAGCAACAGACCCTTGGAGACAGGTCGGCCGGAGGACGATGTATTGAATCGCGACGGGATTTGTGTGTTCCATCGTCATTAACAGGCTCAGAACGTTACAATTAACTGTCATTTTTGCGTCGGATTCAAAAATGTAGACTCACAGGAGATCGACCATAAGGTGCCCGAGGCAGCAGTAGACCCTTGGAGACAGGTCGGCCGGAGGACGATGTATTGAATCGCGACGCAATTTGTGTGTTCCATTGTCTTTAAGATTCTCTGAACCTTACAATTTACTGTCAGTTTTGCGTCGGATTCGAAAATCTAGACTCACAGGAGAACGACCATACGGTGTCCGAGGCAGCACTAGACCCTTGGAGACAGGTCGGCCGGAGGACGATGTATTGAATCGCGACGCGATTTGTGAGTTCCATCGTCATTAACAGGCCCTGAACGTTACAATTAACTGTCAGTTTTGCGTCGGATTCGAAAATCTAGACTCATAGGAGATCGACCATAAGGTGCCCGAGGCAGCAATAGACCCTTGGAGACAGGTCGGCCGGAGGACGATGTATTGAATCGCGACGCGATTTGTGTGTTCCATTGTCATTAAGATGCTCTGAACCTTACAATTAACTGTCAGTTTTGCGTCGGATTCGAAAATCTAGACTCACAGGAAAACGACCATAAGGTGTCCGAGGCAGCACTAGACCCTTGGAGACAAGTCGGCTCGAGGACGATGTATTGAATCGCGACGCATTTTGTGTGTTCCATCGTCATTAACAGGCACTGAACGTTACAATTAACTGTCAGTTTTGCGTCGGATTCGAAAATCTAGACTCACAGGAGATCGACCATAAGGTGCCCGAGGCAGCAATGGACCCTTGGAGACAGGTCGGCCGGAGGACGATGTATTGAATCGCGACGCAATTTGTGTGTTCCATCGTCATTAACAGGCTCTGACGTTACTATTAACTGTCAGTTTTGCGTCGGATTCAAAAATCTAGACTCACAGGAGATCGACCATAAGGTGCCCGAGGCAGCAATAGACCCTTGGAGACAGGTCGGCCGGAGGACGATGTATTGGATCGCGACGCAATTTGTGTGTTCCATTGTCTTTAAGAGGCTCTGAACCTTACAATTTACAGTCAGTTTTACGTCGGATTCGAAAATCTAGACTCACAGAAGAACGACCATAAGGTGCCCGAGGCAGGACTAGACCCTTGTAGACAAGTCGGCTGGAGGACGATGTATTGAATCGCGACGCGATTTGTGTGTTCCATCGTCATTAACAGGCGCTGAACGTTACAATTAACTGTCAGTTTTTCGTCGGATTCGAAAATCTAGACTCACAGGAGAACGACCATACGGTGTCCGAGGCAGCACTAGACCCTTGGAGACAGGTCGGCCGGAGGACGATGTATTGAATCGCGACGCGATTTGTGTGTTCCATCGTCATTAACAGGCCCTGAACGTTACAATTAACTGTCAGTTTTGCGTCGGATTCGAAAATCTAGACTCACAGGAGATCGACCATAAGGTGCCCCAGGCAGCAATAGACCCTTGGAGACAGGTCGGCCGGAGGACGATGTATTGAATCGCGACGCGATTTGTGTGTTCCATTGTCATTAAGATGCTCTGAACCTTACAATTAACTGTCAGTTTTGCGTCGGATTCGAAAATCTAGACTCACAGGAAAACGACCATAAGGTGTCCGAGGCAACACTAGACCCTTGGAGACAAGTCGGCTCGAGGACGATGTATTGAATCGCGACGCAATTTGTGTGTTCCATCGTCATTAACAGGCTCTGAACCTTTCATTTAACTGTCAGTTTTGCGTCGGATTCGAATATCTAGACTCACAGGAGATCGACCATAAGGTGCCCGAGGCAGCAATAGACCCTTGGAGACAGGTCGGCCGGAGGACGATGTATTGAATCGCGACGGGATATGTGTGTTCCATCGTCATTAACAGGCTCTGACGTTACAATTAACTTTCAGTTTTGCGTCGGATTCGAAAATCTAGTCTCACAGGAGATCGACCATAAGGTGCCCGAGGCAGCAATAGACCCTAGGAGACAGGTCGGCCGGAGGACGATGTATTGAATCGCGACGCAATTTGTGTGTTCCATCGTCATTAACAGGCACTGAACGTGACAATTAACTGTCAGTTTTGCGTCGGATTCGAAAATCTAGACTCACAGGAGATCGACCATAAGGTGCCCGAGGCAGCAATAGACCCTTGGAGACAAGTCGGCTGGAGGACGATGTATTGAATCGCGACGCAATTTGTGTGTTCCATCGTCATTAACGGGCTCTGAACGTTACAATTAACTGTCAGTTTTGCGTCGGATTCGAAAGTCTAGACTCACAGGAGAACGACCATAAGGTGCCCGAGGCAGCAATAGACCCTTGGAGACAGGTCGGCCGGAGGACGATGTATTGAATCGCGACGCAATTTGTGTGTTCCATCGTCATGAACAGGCTCTGAACGTTACAATTAACTGTCAGTTTTGCGTCGGATTCGAAAATCTAGACTCACAGGAGATCGACCATAAGGTGCCCGAGGCAGCAATAAACCCTTGGAGACAGGTCGGCCGGAGGACGATGTATTGAATCGCGACGCGATTTGTGTGTTCCATCGTCATTAACAGGCGCTGAACGTTACAATTAACTGTCAGTTTAGCGTCGGATTCGAAAATCTAGAGTCACAGGAGATCGACCTTAAGGTGCCCGAGGCAGCAATAGACCCTTGGAGACAGGTCGCCCGGAGGACGATGTATTGAATCGCGACGCAATTTGTGTGTTCCATCGTCATTAACAGGCTCTGAACGTTACAATTAACTGTCGGTTTTGCGTCGGATTCGAAAATCTAGACTCACAGGAGATCGACCATAAGGTGCCCGAGACAGCAATAGACCCTTGGAGACAGGTCGGCCGGAGGACGATGTATTGAATCGCGACGCGATTTGTGTGTTCCATCGTCATTAACAGGCTCTGAACGTTACAATTAACTGTCAGTTTTGCGTCGGATTCGAAAATCTAGACTCACAGGAGATCGACCATAAGGTGCCCGAGGCTGCAATAGACCCTTGGAGACAGGTCGGCCGGAGGACGATGTATTGAATCGCGACGCAATTTGTGTGTTCCATCGTCATTAACAAGCACTGAACGTTACAATTAACTGTCAGTTTTGCGTCGGAATCGAAAAACTAGACTCACAGGAGATCGACCATAAGGTGCCCGAGGCAGCAATAGACCCTTGGACGATGTATTGAATCGCGACGCGATTTGTGTGTTCCATCGTCATTAACAGGCGCTGAACGTTACAATTAACTGTCAGTTTTGCGTCGGATTCGAAAATCTAGACTCACAGGAGATCGACCTTAAGGTGCCCGAGGCAGCAATAGACCCTTGGAGACAGGTCGGCCGGAGGACGATGTATTGAATCGCGACGGGATATGTGTGTTCCATCGTCATTTACAGGCTCTGACGTTACAATTAACTTTCAGTTTTGCGTCGGATTCGAAAATCTAGACTCACAGGAGAACGACCATACGGTGTCCGAGGCAGCACTAGACCCTTGGAGACAGGTCGGCCGGAGGACGATGTATTGAATCGCGACGCGATTTGTGAGTTCCATCGTCATTAACAGGCCCTGAACGTTACAATTAACTGTCAGTTTTGCGTCGGATTCGAAAATCTAGACTCATAGGAGATCGACCATAAGGTGCCCGAGGCAGCAATAGACCCTTGGAGACAGGTCGGCCGGAGGACGATGTATTGAATCGCGACGCGATTTGTGTGTTCCATTGTCATTAAGATGCTCTGAACCTTACAATTAACTGTCAGTTTTGCGTCGGATTCGAAAATCTAGACTCACAGGAAAACGACCATAAGGTGTCCGAGGCAGCACTAGACCCTTGGAGACAAGTCGGCTCGAGGACGATGTATTGAATCGCGACGCATTTTGTGTGTTCCATCGTCATTAACAGGCACTGAACGTTACAATTAACTGTCAGTTTTGCGTCGGATTCGAAAATCTAGACTCACAGGAGATCGACCATAAGGTGCCCGAGGCAGCAATGGACCCTTGGAGACAGGTCGGCCGGAGGACGATGTATTGAATCGCGACGCAATTTGTGTGTTCCATCGTCATTAACAGGCTCTGACGTTACAATTAACTGTCAGTTTTGCGTCGGATTCAAAAATCTAGACTCACAGGAGATCGACCATAAGGTGCCCGAGGCAGCAATAGACCCTTGGAGACAGGTCGGCCGGAGGACGATGTATTGGATCGCGACGCAATTTGTGTGTTCCATTGTCTTTAAGAGGCTCTGAACCTTACAATTTACAGTCAGTTTTACGTCGGATTCGAAAATCTAGACTCACAGAAGAACGACCATAAGGTGCCCGAGGCAGGACTAGACCCTTGTAGACAAGTCGGCTGGAGGACGATGTATTGAATCGCGACGCGATTTGTGTGTTCCATCGTCATTAACAGGCGCTGAACGTTACAATTAACTGTCAGTTTTGCGTCGGATTCGAAAATCTAGACTCACAGGAGAACGACCATACGGTGTCCGAGGCAGCACTAGACCCTTGGAGACAGGTCGGCCGGAGGACGATGTATTGAATCGCGACGCGATTTGTGTGTTCCATCGTCATTAACAGGCCCTGAACGTTACAATTAACTGTCAGTTTTGCGTCGGATTCGAAAATCTAGACTCACAGGAGATCGACCATAAGGTGCCCCAGGCAGCAATAGACCCTTGGAGACAGGTCGGCCGGAGGACGATGTATTGAATCGCGACGCGATTTGTGTGTTCCATTGTCATTAAGATGCTCTGAACCTTACAATTAACTGTCAGTTTTGCGTCGGATTCGAAAATCTAGACTCACAGGAAAACGACCATAAGGTGTCCGAGGCAACACTAGACCCTTGGAGACAAGTCGGCTCGAGGACGATGTATTGAATCGCGACGCAATTTGTGTGTTCCATCGTCATTAACAGGCTCTGAACCTTTCATTTAACTGTCAGTTTTGCGTCGGATTCGAATATCTAGACTCACAGGAGATCGACCATAAGGTGCCCGAGGCAGCAATAGACCCTTGGAGACAGGTCGGCCGGAGGACGATGTATTGAATCGCGACGGGATATGTGTGTTCCATCGTCATTAACAGGCTCTGACGTTACAATTAACTTTCAGTTTTGCGTCGGATTCGAAAATCTAGACTCACAGGAGATCGACCATAAGGTGCCCGAGGCAGCAATAGACCCTAGGAGACAGGTCGGCCGGAGGACGATGTATTGAATCGCGACGCAATTTGTGTGTTCCATCGTCATTAACAGGCACTGAACGTGACAATTAACTGTCAGTTTTGCGTCGGATTCGAAAATCTAGACTCACAGGAGATCGACCATAAGGTGCCCGAGGCAGCAATAGACCCTTGGAGACAAGTCGGCTGGAGGACGATGTATTGAATCGCGACGCAATTTGTGTGTTCCATCGTCATTAACGGGCTCTGAACGTTACAATTAACTGTCAGTTTTGCGTCGGATTCGAAAGTCTAGACTCACAGGAGAACGACCATAAGGTGCCCGAGGCAGCAATAGACCCTTGGAGACAGGTCGGCCGGAGGACGATGTATTGAATCGCGACGCAATTTGTGTGTTCCATCGTCATGAACAGGCTCTGAACGTTACAATTAACTGTCAGTTTTGCGTCGGATTCGAAAATCTAGACTCACAGGAGATCGACCATAAGGTGCCCGAGGCAGCAATAAACCCTTGGAGACAGGTCGGCCGGAGGACGATGTATTGAATCGCGACGCGATTTGTGTGTTCCATCGTCATTAACAGGCGCTGAACGTTACAATTAACTGCCAGTTTAGCGTCGGATTCGAAAATCTAGAGTCACAGGAGATCGACCTTAAGGTGCCCGAGGCAGCAATAGACCCTTGGAGACAGGTCGCCCGGAGGACGATGTATTGAATCGCGACGCAATTTGTGTGTTCCATCGTCATTAACAGGCTCTGAACGTTACAATTAACTGTCGGTTTTGCGTCGGATTCGAAAATCTAGACTCACAGGAGATCGACCATAAGGTGCCCGAGACAGCAATAGACCCTTGGAGACAGGTCGGCCGGAGGACGATGTATTGAATCGCGACGCGATTTGTGTGTTCCATCGTCATTAACAGGCTCTGAACGTTACAATTAACTGTCAGTTTTGCGTCGGATTCGAAAATCTAGACTCACAGGAGATCGACCATAAGGTGCCCGAGGCTGCAATAGACCCTTGGAGACAGGTCGGCCGGAGGACGATGTATTGAATCGCGACGCAATTTGTGTGTTCCATCGTCATTAACAAGCACTGAACGTTACAATTAACTGTCAGTTTTGCGTCGGAATCGAAAAACTAGACTCACAGGAGATCGACCATAAGGTGCCCGAGGCAGCAATAGACCCTTGGACGATGTATTGAATCGCGACGCGATTTGTGTGTTCCATCGTCATTAACAGGCGCTGAACGTTACAATTAACTGTCAGTTTTGCGTCGGATTCGAAAATCTAGACTCACAGGAGATCGACCTTAAGGTGCCCGAGGCAGCAATAGACCCTTGGAGACAGGTCGGCCGGAGGACGATGTATTGAATCGCGACGGGATATGTGTGTTCCATCGTCATTTACAGGCTCTGACGTTACAATTAACTTTCAGTTTTGCGTCGGATTCGAAAATCTAGACTCACAGGAGATCGACCATAAGGTGCCCGAGGCAGCAATAGACCCTTGGAGACAGGTCGGCCGGAGGACGATGTATTGAATCGCGACGCAATTTGTGTGTTCCATCGTCATTAACAGGCACTGAACGTTACAATTAACTGTCAGTTTTGCGTCGGATTCGAAAATCTAGACTCACAGGAGATCGACCATAAGGTGCCCGAGGCAGCAATAGACCCTTGGAGACAAGTCGGCTGGAGGACGATGTATTGAATCGCGACGCAATTTGTGTGTTCCATCGTCATTAACAGGCTCTGAACGTTACAATTAACTGTCAGTTTTGCGTCGGATTCGAAAATCTAGACTCACAGGAGATCGACCATAAGGTGCCCGAGGCAGCAATGGACCCTTGGAGACAGGTCGGCCGGAGGACGATGTATTGAATCGCGACGCATTTTGTGTGTTCCATCGTCATTAACAGGCACTGAACGTTACAATTAACTGTCAGTTTTGCGTCGGATTCGAAAATCTAGACTCACAGGAGATCGACCATAAGGGGCCCGAGGCAGCAATGGACCCTTGGAGACAGGTCGGCCGGAGGACGATGTATTGAATCGCGACGCAATTTGTGTGTTCCATCGTCATTAACAGGCTCTGACGTTACAATTAACTGTCAGTTTTGCGTCGGATTCGAAAATCTAGACTCACAGGAGATCGACCATAAGGTGCCCGAGGCAGCAATAGACCCTTGGAGACAGGTCGGCCGGAGGACGATGTATTGAATCGCGACGCAATTTGTGTGTTCCATTGTCTTTAAGAGGCTCTGAACCTTACAATTTACTGTCAGTTTTACGTCGGATTCGAAAATCTAGACTCACAGAAGAACGACCATAAGGTGCCCGAGGCAGGACTAGACCCTTGGAGACAAGTCGGCTGGAGGACGATGTATTGAATCGCGACGCGATTTGTGTGTTCTATCGTCATTAACAGGCGCTGAACGTTACAATTAACTGTCAGTTTTGCGTCGGATTCGAAAATCTAGACTCACAGGAGAACGACCATACGGTGTCCGAGGCAGCACTAGACCCTTGGAGACAGGTCGGCCGGAGGACGATGTATTGAATCGAGACGCGATTTGTGTGTTCCATCGTCATTAACAGGCCCTGAACGTTACAATTAACTGTCTGTTTTGCGTCGGATTCGAAAATCTATACTCACAGGAGATCGACCATAAGGTGCCCCAGGCAGCAATAGACCCTTGGAGACAGGTCGGCCGGAGGACGATGTATTGAATCGCGACGCGATTTGTGTGTTCCATTGTCATTAAGATGCTCTGAACCTTACAATTAACTGTCAGTTTAGCGTCGGATTCGAAAATCTAGACTCACAGGAAAACGACCATAAGGTGTCCGAGGCAACACTAGACCCTTGGAGACAAGTCGGCTCGAGGACGATGTATTGAATCGCGACGCAATTTGTGTGTTCCATCGTCATTAACAGGCACTGAACGTTACAATTAACTGTCAGTTTTGCGTCGGATTCGAAAATCTAGACTCACAGGAGATCGACCATAAGGTGCCCGAGGCAGCAATGGACCCTTGGAGACAGGTCGGTCGGAGGACGATGTATTGAATCGCGACGCAATTTGTGTGTTCCATCGTCATTAACAGGCTCTGAACGTTACAATTAACTGTCAGTTTTGCGTCGGATTCGAAAATCTAGACTCACAGGAGATCGACCATAAGGTGCCCGAGGCAGCAATAAACCCTTGGAGACAGGTCGGCCGGAGGACGATGTATTGAATCGCGACGCAATTTGTGTGTTCCATCGTCATTAACAGGCACTGAACGTTACAATTAACTGTCAGTTTTGCGTCGGATTCGAAAATCTAGACTCACAGGAGATCGACCATAAGGTGCCCGAGGCAGCAATAGACCCTTGGAGACAAGTCGGCTGGAGGACGATGTATTGAATCGCGACGCAATTTGTGTGTTCCATCGTCATTAACAGGCTCTGAACGTTACAATTAACTGTCAGTTTTGCGTCGGATTCGAAAATCTAGACTCACAGGAGATCGACCATAAGGTGCCCGAGGCAGCAATGGACCCTTGGAGACAGGTCGGCCGGAGGACGATGTATTGAATCGCGACGCATTTTGTGTGTTCCATCGTCATTAACAGGCACTGAACGTTACAATTAACTGTCAGGTTTGCGTCGGATTCGAAAATCTAGACTCACAGGAGATCGACCATAAGGGGCCCGAGGCAGCAATGGACCCTTGGAGACAGGTCGGCCGGAGGACGATGTATTGAATCGCGACGCAATTTGTGTGTTCCATCGTCATTAACAGGCTCTGACGTTACAATTAACTGTCAGTTTTGCGTCGGATTCGAAAATCTAGACTCACAGGAGATCGACCTTAAGGTGCCCGAGGCAGCAATAGACCCTTGGAGACAGGTCGGCCGGAGGACGATGTATTGAATCGCGACGCAATTTGTGTGTTCCATCGTCATTAACAGGCACTGAACGTTACAATTAACTGTCAGTTTTGCGTCGGATTCGAAAATCTAGACTCACAGGAGATCGACCATAAGGTGCCCGAGGCAGCAATAGACCCTTGGAGACAAGTCGGCTGGAGGACGATGTATTGAATCGCGACGCAATTTGTGTGTTCCATCGTCATTAACAGGCTCTGAACGTTACAATTAACTGTCAGTTTTGCGTCGGATTCGAAAATCTAGACTCACAGGAGATCGACCATAAGGTGCCCGAGGCAGCAATGGACCCTTGGAGACAGGTCGGCCGGAGGACGATGTATTGAATCGCGACGCATTTTGTGTGTTCCATCGTCATTAACAGGCACTGAACGTTACAATTAACTGTCAGTTTTGCGTCGGATTCGAAAATCTAGACTCACAGGAGATCGACCATAAGGGGCCCGAGGCAGCAATGGACCCTTGGAGACAGGTCGGCCGGAGGACGATGTATTGAATCGCGACGCAATTTGTGTGTTCCATCGTCATTAACAGGCTCTGACGTTACAATTAACTGTCAGTTTTGCGTCGGATTCGAAAATCTAGACTCACAGGAGATCGACCATAAGGTGCCCGAGGCAGCAATAGACCCTTGGAGACAGGTCGGCCGGAGGACGATGTATTGAATCGCGACGCAATTTGTGTGTTCCATTGTCTTTAAGAGGCTCTGAACCTTACAATTTACTGTCAGTTTTACGTCGGATTCGAAAATCTAGACTCACAGAAGAACGACCATAAGGTGCCCGAGGCAGGACTAGACCCTTGGAGACAAGTCGGCTGGAGGACGATGTATTGAATCGCGACGCGATTTGTGTGTTCCATCGTCATTAACAGGCGCTGAACGTTACAATTAACTGTCAGTTTTGCGTCGGATTCGAAAATCTAGACTCACAGGAGAACGACCATACGGTGTCCGAGGCAGCACTAGACCCTTGGAGACAAGTCGGCCGGAGGACGATGTATTGAATCGCGACGCGATTTGTGTGTTCCATCGTCATTAACAGGCCCTGAACGTTACAATTAACTGTCAGTTTTGCGTCGGATTCGAAAATCTAGACTCACAGGAGATCGACCATAAGGTGCCCCAGGCAGCAATAGACCCTTGGAGACAGGTCGGCCGGAGGACGATGTATTGAATCGCGACGCGATTTGTGTGTTCCATTGTCATTAAGATGCTCTGAACCTTACAATTAACTGTCAGTTTAGCGTCGGATTCGAAAATCTAGACTCACAGGAAAACGACCATAAGGTGTCCGAGGCAACACTAGACACTTGGAGACAAGTCGGCTCGAGGACGATGTATTGAATCGCGACGCAATTTGTGTGTTCCATCGTCATTAACAGGCACTGAACGTTACAATTAACTGTCAGTTTTGCGTCGGATTCGAAAATCTAGACTCACAGGAGATCGACCATAAGGTGCCCGAGGCAGCAATGGACCCTTGGAGACAGGTCGGTCGGAGGACGATGTATTGAATCGCGACGCAATTTGTGTGTTCCATCGTCATTAACAGGCTCTGAACGTTACAATTAACTGTCAGTTTTGCGTCGGATTCGAAAATCTAGACTCACAGGAGATCGACGATAAGGTGCCCGAGGCAGCAATAGAACTTTGGAGACAGGTCGGCCGGAGGACGATGTATTGAATCGCGACGCAATTTGTGTGTTCCATCGTCATTAACAGGCTCTGAACCTTTCATTTAACTGTCAGTTTTGCGTCGGATTCGAAAATCTAGACTCACAGGAGATCGACCATAAGGTGCCCGAGGCAGCAATAGACCCTTGGAGACAGGTCGGCCGGAGGACGATGTATTGAATCGCGACGCGATTTGTGTGTTCCATCGTCATTAACAGGCTCTGAACGTTACAATTAACTGTCAGTTTTGCGTCGGATTCGAAAATCTAGACTCACAGGAGATCGACCATAAGGTGCCCGAGGCAGCAATAGACCCTTGGAGACAGGTCGGCCGGAGGACGATGTATTGAATCGCGACGGGATATGTGTGTTCCATCGTCATTAACAGGCTCTGACGTTACAATTAACTTTCAGTTTTGCGTCGGATTCGAAAATCTAGACTCACAGGAGATCGACCATAAGGTGCCCGAGGCAGCAATAGACCCTTGGAGACAGGTCGGCCGGAGGACGATGTATTGAATCGCGACGCAATTTGTTTGTTCCATCGTCATTAACAGGCACTGAACGTTACAATTAACTGTCAGTTTTGCGTCGGATTCGAAAATCTAGACTCACAGGAGATCGACTATAAGGTGCCCGAGGCAGCAATAGACCCTTGGAGACAAGTCGGCTGGAGGACGATGTATTGAATCGCGACGCAATTTGTGTGTTCCATCGTCATTAACAGGCTCTGAACGTTACAATTAACTGTCAGTTTTGCGTCGGATTCGAAAGTCTAGAATCACAGGAGAACGACCATAAGGTGCCCGAGGCAGCAATAGACCCTTGGAGACAGGTCGGCCGGAGGACGATGTATTGAATCGCGACGCAATTTGTGTGTTCCATCGTCATGAACAGGCTCTGAACGTTACAATTAACTGTCAGTTTTGCGTCGGATTCGAAAATCTAGACTCACAGGAGATCGACCATAAGGTGCCCGAGGCAGCAATAAACCCTTGGAGACAGGTCGGCCGGAGGACGATGTATTGAATCGCGACGCGATTTGTGTGTTCCATCGTCATTAACAGGCTCTGAACGTTACAATTACCTGTCGGTTTTGCGTCGGATTCGAAAATCTAGACTCACAGGAGATCGACCATAAGGTGCCCGAGACAGCAATAGACCCTTGGAGACAGGTCGGCCGGAGGACGATGTATTGAATCGCGACGCGATTTGTGTGTTCCATCGTCATTAACAGGCTCTGAACGTTACAATTAACTGTCAGTTTTGCGTCGGATTCGAAAATCTAGACTCACAAGAGATCGACCATAAGGTGCCCGAGGCAGCAATAGACCCTTGGACGATGTATTGAATCGCGACGCGATTTGTGTGTTCCATCGTCATTAACAGGCACTGAACGTTACTATTAACTGTCAGTTTTGCGTCGGATTCGAAAATCTAGACTCACAGGAGATCGACCATAAGGTGCCCGAGGCAGCAATAGACCCTTGGAGACAGGTCTGCCGGAGGACGATGTATTGAATCGCGACGCAATTTGTGTGTTCCATCGTCATTAACAGGCACTGAACGTTACAATTAACTGTCAGTTTTGAGTCGGATTCAAAAATCTAGACTCACAGGAGATCGACCATAAGGTGCCCGAGGCAGCAATAGACCCTTGGAGACAGGTCTGCCGGAGGACGATGTATTGAATCGCGACGCAATTTGTGTGTTCCATCGTCATTAACAGGCACTGAACGTTACAATTAACTGTCAGTTTTGCGTCGGAATCGAAAAACTAGACTCACAGGAGATCGACCATAAGGTGCCCGAGGCAGCAATAGACCCTTGGACGATGTATTGAATCGCGACGCGATTTGTGTGTTCCGTCGTCATTAACAGGCGCTGAACGTTACAATTAACTGTCAGTTTTGCGTCGGATTCGAAAATCTAGACTCACAGGAGATCGACCTTAAGGTACCCGAGGCAGCAATAGACCCTTGGAGACAGGTCGGCCGGAGGACGATGTATTGAATCGCGACGCAATTTGTGTGTTCCATCGTCATTAACAGGCACTGAACGTTACAATTAACTGTCAGTTTTGCGTCGGATTCGAAAATCTAGACTCACAGGAGATCGACCATAAGGTGCCCGAGGCAGCAATAGACCCTTGGAGACAAGTCGGCTGGAGGACGATGTATTGAATCGCGACGCAATTTGTGTGTTCCATCGTCATTAACAGGCTCTGAACGTTACAATTAACTGTCAGTTTTGCGTCGGATTCGAAAGTCTAGACTCACAGGAGAACGACCATAAGGTGCCCGAGGCAGCAATAGACCCTTGGAGACAGGTCGGCCGGAGGACGATGTATTGAATCGCGACGCAATTTGTGTGTTCCATCGTCATGAACAGGCTCTGAACGTTACAATTAACTGTCAGTTTTGCGTCGGATTCGAAAATCTAGACTCACAGGAGATCGACCATAAGGTGCCCGAGGCAGCAATAAACCCTTGGAGACAGGTCGGCCGGAGGACGATGTATTGAATCGCGACGCGATTTGTGTGTTCCATCGTCATTAACAGGCTCTGAACGTTACAATTAACTGTCAGTTTTGCGTCGGATTCGAAAATCTAGACTCACAGGAGATCGACCTTAAGGTGCCCGAGACAGCAATAGACCCTTGGAGACAGGTCGGCCGGAGGACGATGTATTGAATCGCGACGCGATTTGTGTGTTCCATTGTCATTAAGATGCTCTGAACCTTACAATTAACTGTCAGTTTAGCGTCGGATTCGAAAATCTAGACTCACAGGAAAACGACCATAAGGTGTCCGAGGCAGCACTAGACCCTTGGAGACAAGTCGGCTCGAGGACGATGTATTGAATCGCGACGCAATTTGTGTGTTCCATCGTCATTAACAGGCTCTGAACCTTTCATTTAACTGTCAGTTTTGCGTCGGATTCGAAAATCTAGACTCACAGGAGATCGACCATAAGGTGCCCGAGGCAGCAATAGACCCTTGGAGACAGGTCGGCCGGAGGACGATGTATTGAATCGCGACGGGATATGTGTGTTCCATCGTCATTAACAGGCTCTGACGTTACAATTAACTTTCAGTTTTGCGTCGGATTCGAAAATCTAGACTCACAGGAGATCGACCATAAGGTGCCCGGGGCAGCAATAGACCCTTGGAGACAGGTCGGCCGGAGGACGATGTATTGAATCGCGACGCAATTTGTTTGTTCCATCGTCATTAACAGGCTCTGAACGTTACAATTAACTGTCAGTTTTGCGTCGGATTCGAAAATCTAGACTCACAGGAGATCGACCATAAGGTGCCCGAGGCAGCAATAGACCCTTGGAGACAGGTCGGCCGGAGGACGATGTATTGAATCGCGACGGGATATGTGTGCTCCATCGTCATTAACAGGCTCTGACGTTACAATTAACTTTCAGTTTTGCGTCGGATTCGAAAATCTAGACTCACAGGAGATCGACCATAAGGTGCCCGAGGCAGCAATAGACCCTTGGAGACAGGTCGGCCGGAGGACGATGTATTGAATCGCGACGCAATTTGTTTGTTCCATCGTCATTAACAGGCACTGAACGTTACAATTAACTGTCAGTTTTGCGTCGGATTCGAAAATCTAGACTCACAGGAGATCGACCATAAGGTGCCCGAGGCAGCAATAGACCCTTGGAGACAAGTCGGCTGGAGGACGATGTATTGAATCGCGACGCAATTTGTGTGTTCCATCGTCATTAACAGGCTCTGAACGTTACAATTAACTGTCAGTTTTGCGTCGGATTCGAAAGTCTAGAATCACAGGAGAACGACCATAAGGTGCCCGAGGCAGCAATAGACCCTTGGAGACAGGTCGGCCGGAGGACGATGTATTGAATCGCGACGCAATTTGTGTGTTCCATCGTCATGAACAGGCTCTGAATGTTACAATTAACTGTCAGTTTTGCGTCGGATTCGAAAATCTAGACTCACAGGAGATCGACCATAAGGTGCCCGAGGCAGCAATAAACCCTTGGAGACAGGTCGGCCGGAGGACGATGTATTGAATCGCGACGCGATTTGTGTGTTCCATCGTCATTAACAGGCTCTGAACGTTACAATTACCTGTCGGTTTTGCGTCGGATTCGAAAATCTAGACTCACAGGAGATCGACCATAAGGTGCCCGAGACAGCAATAGACCCTTGGAGACAGGTCGGCCGGAGGACGATGTATTGAATCGCGACGCGATTTGTGTGTTCCATCGTCATTAACAGGCTCTGAACGTTACAATTAACTGTCAGTTTTGCGTCGGATTCGAAAATCTAGACTCACAGGAGATCGACCATAAGGTGCCCGAGGCAGCAATAGACCCTTGGAGACAGGTCTGCCGGAGGACGATGTATTGAATCGCGACGCAATTTGTGTGTTCCATCGTCATTAACAGGCACTGAACGTTACAATTAACTGTCAGTTTTGCGTCGGAATCGAAAAACTAGACTCACAGGAGATCGACCATAAGGTGCCCGAGGCAGCAATAGACCCTTGGACGATGTATTGAATCGCGACGCGATTTGTGTGTTCCATCGTCATTAACAGGCGCTGAACGTTACAATTAACTGTCAGTATTGCGTCGGATTCGAAAATCTAGACTCACAGGAGATCGACCTTAAGGTGCCCGAGGCAGCAATAGACCCTTGGAGACAGGTCGGCCGGAGGACTATGTATTGAATCGCGACGCAATTTGTGTGTTCCATCGTCATTAACAGGCACTGAACGTTACAATTAACTGTCAGTTTTGCGTCGGATTCGAAAATCTAGACTCACAGGAGATCGACCATAAGGTGCCCGAGGCAGCAATAGACCCTTGGAGACAAGTCGGCTGGAGGACGATGTATTGAATCGCGACGCAATTTGTGTGTTCCATCGTCATTAACAGGCTCTGAACGTTACAATTAACTGTCAGTTTTGCGTCGGATTCGGAAGTCTAGACTCACAGGAGAACGACCATAAGGTGCCCGAGGCAGCAATAGACCCTTGGAGACAGGTCGGCCGGAGGACGATGTATTGAATCGCGACGCAATTTGTGTGTTCCATCGTCATGAACAGGCTCTGAACGTTACAATTAACTGTCAGTTTTGCGTCGGATTCGAAAATCTAGACTCACAGGAGATCGACCATAAGGTGCCCGAGGCAGCAATAGACCCTTGGAGACAGGTCGGCCGTAGGACGATGCATTGAATCGCGACGCAAATTGTGTCTTCCATCGTCATTAACAGGCTCTGAACCTTACAATTAACTGTCAGTTTTGCGTGGGATTCGAAAATCTAGACTCACAGGAGAACGACCATAAGGTGCCCGAGACAGCAATAGACCCTTGGAGACAGGTCGGCCGGAGGACGATGTATTGAATCGCGACGCGATTTGTGTGTTCCATCGTCATTAACAGGCTCTGAACGTTACAATTAACTGTCAGTTTTGCGTCGGAATCGAAAAACTAGACTCACAGGAGATCGACCATAAGGTGCCCGAGGCAGCAATAGACCCTTGGAGACAAGTCGGCCGGAGGACGATGTATTGAATCGCGACGCGATTTGTGTGTTCCATCGTCATTAACAGGCGCTGAACGTTACAATTAACTGTCAGTTTTGCGTCGGATTCGAAAATCTAGACCCACAGGAGATCGACCTTAAGGTGCCCGAGGCAGCAATAGACCCTTGGAGACAGGTCGGCCGGAGGACGATGTATTGAATCGCGACGCAATTTGTGTGTTCCATCGTCATTAACAGACACTGAACGTTACAATTAACTGTCAGTTTTGCGTCGGATTCGAAAATCTAGACTCACAGGAGATCGACCATAAGGTGCCCGAGGCAGCAATAGACCCTTGGAGACAAGTCGGCTGGAGGACGATGTATTGAATCGCGACGCAGTTTGTGTGTTCCATCGTCATTAACAGGCTCTGAACGTTACAATTAACTGTCAGTTTTGCGTCGGATTCAAAAGTTTAGACTCACAGGAGAACGACCATAAGGTGCCCGAGGCAGCAATAGACCCTTGGAGACAGGTCGGCCGGAGGACGATGTATTGAATCGCGACGCAATTTGTGTGTTCCATCGTCATGAACAGGCTCTGACCGTTACAATTAACTGTCAGTTTTGCGTCGGATTCGAAAATCTAGACTCACAGCAGATCGACCATAAGGTGCCCGAGGCAGCAATAGACCCTTGGAGACAGGTCGGCCGGAGGACGATGTATTGAATTGCGACGCGATTTGTGTGTTCCATTGTCATTAAGATGTTCTGAACCTTACAATTAACTGTCAGTTTAGCGTCGGATTCGAAAATCTAGACTCACAGGAAAACGACCATAAGGTGTCCGAGGCAGCACTAGACCCTTGGAGACAAGTCGGCTCGAGGACGATGTATTGAATCGCGACGCAATTTGTGTGTTCCATCGTCATTAACAGGCACTGAACGTTACAATTAACTGTCAGTTTTGCGTCGGATTCGAAAATCTAGACTCACAGGAGATCGACCATAAGGTGCCCGAGGCAGCAATGGACCCTTGGAGACAGGTCGGTCGGAGGACGATGTATTGAATCGCGTCGCAATTTGTGTGTTCCATCGTCATAACAGGCTCTGAACGTTACAATTCACTGTCAGTTTTGCGTCGGATTCGAAAATCTAGACTCACAGGAGACCGACGATAAGGTGCCCGAGGCAGCAATAGAACTTTGGAGACAGGTCGGCCGGAGGACGATGTATTGAATCGCGACGCAATTTGTGTGTTCCATCGTCATTAACAGGCTCTGAACCTTACAATTAACTGTCAGTTTTGCGTCGGATTCGAAAATCTAGACTCACAGGAGATCGACCATAAGGTGCCCGAGGCAGCAATAGACCCTTGGAGACAGGTCGGCCGGAGGACGATGTATTGAATCGCGACGCGATTTGTGTGTTTCATCGTCATTAACAGGCTCTGAACGTTACAATTAACTGTCAGTTTTGCGTCGGATTCGAAAATCTAGACTCACAGGAGATCTACCATAAGGTGCCCGAGGCAGCAATAGACCCTTGGAGACAGGTCGGCCGGAGGACGATGTATTGAATCGCGACGGGATTTGTGTGTTCCATCGTCATTAACAGGCTCTGACGTTACAATTAACTTTCAGTTTTGCGTCGGATTCGAAAATCTAGACTCACAGGAGATCGACCATAAGGTGCCCGAGGCAGCAATAGACCCTTGGAGACAGGTCGGCCGGAGGACGATGTATTGAATCGCGACGCAATTTGTGTGTTCCATCGTCATTAACAGGCACTGAACGTTACAATTAACTGTCAGTTTTGCGTCGGATTCGAAAATCTAGACTCACAGGAGATCGACCATAAGGTGCCCGAGGCAGCAATAGACCCTTGGAGACAGGTCGGCCGGAGGACGATGTATTGAATCGCGACGCAATTTGTGTGTTCCATCGTCATGGACAGGCTCTGACCGTTACAATTAACTGTCAGTTTTGCGTCGGATTCGAAAATCTAGACTCACAGGAGATCGACCATAAGGTGCCCGAGGCAGCAATAGACCCTTGGAGACAGGTCGGCCGGAGGACGATGTATTGAATCGCGACGCGATTTGTCTGTTCCATCGTCATTAACAGGCGCTGAACGTTACAATTCACTGTCAGTTTTGCGTCGGATTCTAAAATCTAGACTCACAGGAGATCGACCTTAAGGTGCCCGAGGCAGCAATAGACCCTTGGAGACAGGTCGCCCGGAGGACGATGTATTGAATCGCGACGCAATTTGTGTGTTCCATCGTCATTAAGAGGCTCTGAACGTTACAATTAACTGTCAGTTTTGCGTCGGATTCGAAAATCTAGACTCACAGGACATCGACCATAAGGTGCCCGAGGCAGCAATAGACCCTTGGAGACACGTCGGCCGGAGGACGATGTATTGAATCGCGACGCGATTTGTGTGTTCCATCGTCATGAACAGGCTCTGAACGTTACAATTAACTGTCAGTTTTGCGTCGGATTCGAAAATCTAGACTCACAGGAGAACGACCATAAGGTGCCCGAGGCAGCAATAGACCCTTGGAGACAGGTCGGCCGGAGGACGATGTATTGAATCGCGACGGGATTTGTGTGTTCCATCGTCATTAACAGGCTCTGAACGTTAAAATTAACTGTCAGTTTTGCGTCGGATTCGAAAATCTAGACTCACAGGAGATCGACCATAAGGTGCCCGAGGCAGCAATAGACCCTTGGAGACAGGTCGGCCGGAGGACGATGTACTGAATCGCGACGCAATTTGTGTGTTCCATCGTCATTAACAGGCACTGAACGTTACAATTAACTGTCAGTTTTGCGTCGGATTCGAAAATCTAGACTCACAGGAGATCGACCATAAGGTGCCCGAGGCAGCAATAGACCCTTGGAGACAAGTCGGCCGGAGGACGATGTATTGAATCGCGACGCGATTTGTGTGTTCCATCGTCATTAACAGGCGCTGAACGTTACAATTAACTGTCAGTTTTGCGTCGGATTCGAAAATCTAGACTCACAGGAGATCGACCATAAGGTGCCCGAGGCAGCAATAGACCCTTGGAGACAGGTCGGCCGTAGGACGATGCATTGAATCGCGACGCAAATTGTGTCTTCCATCGTCATTAACAGGCTCTGAACCTTACAATTAACTGTCAGTTTTGCGTCGGATTCGAAAATCTAGACTCACAGGAGAACGACCATAAGGTGCCCGAGGCAGCACTAGACCCTTCGAGACAAGTCGGCTGGAAGATGATGTATTGAATCGCGACGTGATTTGTGTGTTCCATCGTCATTAACAGGCTCTGAACGTTACAATTAACTGTCAGTTTTGCGTCGGATTCGAAAATCTAGACTCACAGGAGATCGACCATAAGGTGCCCGAGACAGCAATAGACCCTTGGAGACAGGTCGGCCGGAGGACGATGTATTGAATCGCGACGCAATTTGTGTGTTACATCGTCATTAACAGGCTCTGAACCTTACAATTAACTGTCAGTTTTGCGTCGGATTCGAAAATCTAGACTCACAGGAGATCGACCATAAGGTGCCCGAGGCAGCAACAGACCCTTGGAGACAGGTCGGCCGGAGGATGATGTATTGAATCGCGACGGGATTTGTGTGTTCCATCGTCATTAACAGGCTCTGAATGTTACAATTAACTGTCAGTTTTGCGTCGGATTCGAAAATCTAGACTCACAGGAGATCGACCATAAGGTGCCCGAGGCAGCAATAGACCCTTGGAGACAGGTCGGCCGGAGGACGATGTATTGAATCGCGACGCGATTTCTGTGTTCCATTGTCATTAAGATGCTCTGAACGTTACAATTAACTGTCAGTTTTGCGTCGGATTCGAAAGTCTAGACTCACAGGAGAACGACCATAAGGTGCCCGAGGCAGCAATAACCCTTGGAGACAGGTCGGCCGGAGGACGATGTATTGAATCGCGACGCAATTTGTGTGTTCCATCGTCATGAACAGGCTCTGAACGTTACAATTAACTGTCAGTTTTGCGTCGGATTCGAAAATCTAGACTCACAGAAGAACGACCATAAGGTGCACGAGGCAGGACTAGACCCTTGGAGACAAGTCGGCTGGAGGACGATGCATTGAATCGCGACGCGATTTGTGTGTTCCATCGTCATTAACAGGCGCTGAACGTTACAATTAACGGTCAGTTTTGCGTCGGATTCGAAAATCTAGACTCACAGGAGAACGACCATAAGGTGTCCGAGGCAGCACTAGACCCTTGGAGACAGGTCGGCCGGAGGACGATGTATTGAATCGCGACGCAATTTGTGTGTTCCATCGTCATTAACAGGCCCTGAACGTTACAATTAACTGTCAGTTTTGCGTCGGATTCGAAAATCTAGACTCACAGGAGATCGACCATAAGGTGCCCGAGGCAGCAATAGACCCTTGGAGACAAGTCGGCTGGAGGACGATGTATTGAATCGCGACGCAATTTGTGTGTTCCATCGTCATTAACAGGCTCTGAACGTTACAATTAACTGTCAGTTTTGCGTCGGATTGGAAAGTCTAGACTCACAGGAGAACGACCATAAGGTGCCCGAGGCAGCAATAGACCCTTGGAGACAGGTCGGCCGGAGGACGATGTATTGAATCGCGACGCAATTTGTGTGTTCCATCGTCATGAACAGGCTCTGAACGTTACAATTAACTGTCAGTTTTGCGTCGGATTCGAAAATCTAGACTCACAGGAGATCGACCATAAGGTGCCCGAGGCAGCAATAGACCCTTGGAGACAGGTCGGCCGGTGGACGATGTATTGAATCGCGACGCGATTTGTGTGTTCCATCGTCATTAACAGGCGCTGAACGTTACAATTAACTGTCAGCTTTGCGTCGGATTCGAAAATCTAGACTCACAGGAGATCGACCTGAAGGTGCCCGAGGCAGCAATAGACCCTTGGAGACAGGTCGGCCGGAGGACGATGTATTGAATCGCGACGCAATTTGTGTGTTCCATCGTCATTAACAGGCTCTGAACGTTACAATTAACTGTCAGTTTTGCGTCGGATTCGAAAATCTAGACTCACAGGAGATCGACCATAAGGTGCCCGAGGCAGCAATAGACCCTTGGAGACAGGTCGGCCGGAGGACGATGTATTGAATCGCGACGCGATTTGTGTGTTCCATTGTCATTAAGATGCTCTCAACCTTACAATTAACTGTCAGTTTTGCGTCGGATTCGAAAATCTAGACTCACAGGAGAACGACCATAAGGTGCCCGAGGCAGCAATAGACCCTTGGAGACAAGTCGGCCGGAGGACGATGTATTGAATCGCGACGCGATTTGTGTGTTCCATCGTCATTAACAGGCGCTGAACGTTACAATTAACTGTCAGTTTTGCGTCGGATTCGAAAATCTAGACTCACAGGAGATCGACCATAAGGTGCCCGAGGCAGCAATAGACCCTTGGAGACAGGTCGGCCGTAGGACGATGTATTGAATCGCGACGCAAATTGTGTCTTCCATCGTCATTAACAGGCTCTGAACCTTACAATTAACTGTCAGTTTTGCGTCGGATTCGAAAATCTAGACTCACAGGAGAACGACCATAAGGTGCCCGAGGCAGCACTAGACCCTTGGAGACAAGTCGGCTGGAGGATGATGTATTGAATCGCGACGTGATTTGTGTGTTCCATCGTCATTAACAGGCTCTGAACGTTACAATTAACTGTCAGTTTTGCGTCGGATTCGAAAATCTAGACTCACAGGAGATCGACCATAAGGTGCCCGAGACAGCAATAGACCCTTGGAGACAGGTCGGCCGGAGGACGATGTATTGAATCGCGACGCAATTTGTGTGTTACATCGTCATTAACAGGCTCTGAACCTTACAATTAACTGTCAGTTTTGCGTCGGATTCGAAAATCTAGACTCACAGGAGATCGACCATAAGGTGCCCGAGGCAGCAACAGACCCTTGGAGACAGGTCGGCCGGAGGACGATGAATTGAATCGCGACGGGATTTGTGTGTTCCATCGTCATTAACAGGCTCTGAATGTTACAATTAACTGTCAGTTTTGCGTCGGATTCGAAAATCTAGACTCACAGTAGATCGACCATAAGGTGCCCGAGGCAGCAATAGACCCTTGGAGACAGGTCGGCCGGAGGACGATGTATTGAATCGCGACGCGATTTCTGTGTTCCATTGTCATTAAGATGCTCTGAACGTTACAATTAACTGTCAGTTTTGCGTCGGATTCGAAAGTCTAGACTCACAGGAGAACGACCATAAGGTGCCCGAGGCAGCAATAACCCTTGGAGACAGGTCGGCCGGAGGACGATGTATTGAATCGCGACGCAATTTGTGTGTTCCATCGTCATGAACAGGCTCTGAACGTTACAATTAACTGTCAGTTTTGCGTCGGATTCGAAAATCTAGACTCACAGAAGAACGACCATAAGGTGCACGAGGCAGGACTAGACCCTTGGAGACAAGTCGGCTGGAGGACGATGCATTGAATCGCGACGCGATTTGTGTGTTCCATCGTCATTAACAGGCGCTGAACGTTACAATTAACTGTCAGTGTTGCGTCGGATTCGAAAATCTAGACTCACAGGAGAACGACCATAAGGTGTCCGAGGCAGCACTAGACCCTTGGAGACAGGTCGGCCGGAGGACGATGTATTGAATCGCGACGCAATTTGTGTGTTCCATCGTCATTAACAGGCCCTGAACGTTACAATTAACTGTCAGTTTTGCGTCGGATTCGAAAATCTAGACTCACAGGAGATCGACCATAAGGTGCCCGAGGCAGCAATAGACCCTTGGAGACAAGTCGGCTGGAGGACGATGTATTGAATCGCGACGCAATTTGTGTGTTCCATCGTCATTAACAGGCTCTGAACGTTACAATTAACTGTCAGTTTTGCGTCGGATTCGAAAGTCTAGACTCACAGGAGAACGACCATAAGGTGCCCGAGGCAGCAATAGACCCTTGGAGACAGGTCGGCCGGAGGACGATGTATTGAATCGCGACGCAATTTGTGTGTTCCATCGTCATGAACAGGCTCTGAACGTTACAATTAACTGTCAGTTTTGCGTCGGATTCGAAAATCTAGACTCACAGGAGATCGACCATAAGGTGCCCGAGGCAGCAATAGACCCTTGGAGACAGGTCGGCCGGTGGACGATGTATTGAATCGCGACGCGATTTGTGTGTTCCATCGTCATTAACAGGCGCTGAACGTTACAATTAACTGTCAGCTTTGCGTCGGATTCGAAAATCTAGACTCACAGGAGATCGACCTTAAGGTGCCCGAGGCAGCAATAGACCCATGGAGACAGGTCGGCCGGAGGACGATGTATTGAATCGCGACGCGATTTGTGTGTTCCATCGTCATGAACAGGCTCTGAACGTTACAATTAACTGTCAGTTTTGCGTCGGATTCGAAAAACTAGACTCACAGGAGAACGACCATAAGGTGCCCGAGGCAGCAATAGACCCTTGGAGACAGGTCGGCCGGAGGACGATGTATTGAATCGCGACGGGATTTGTGTGTTCCATCGTCATTAACAGGCTCTGAACGTTAAAATTAACTGTCAGTTTTGCGTCGGATTCGAAAATCTAGACTCACAGGAGATCGACCATAAGGTGCCCGAGGCAGCAATAGACCCTTGGAGACAGGTCGGCCGGAGGACGATGTACTGAATCGCGACGCAATTTGTGTGTTCCATCGTCATTAACAGGCACTGAACGTTACAATTAACTGTCAGTTTTGCGTCGGATTCGAAAATCTAGACTCACAGGAGATCGACCATAAGGTGCCCGAGGCAGCAATAGACCCTTGGAGACAAGTCGGCCGGAGGACGATGTATTGAATCGCGACGCGATTTGTGTGTTCCATCGTCATTAACAGGCGCTGAACGTTACAATTAACTGTCAGTTTTGCGTCGGATTCGAAAATCTAGACTCACAGGAGATCGACCATAAGGTGCCCGAGGCAGCAATAGACCCTTGGAGACAGGTCGGCCGTAGGACGATGTATTGAATCGCGACGCAAATTGTGTCTTCCATCGTCATTAACAGGCTCTGAACCTTACAATTAACTGTCAGTTTTGCGTCGGATTCGAAAATCTAGACTCACAGGAGAACGACCATAAGGTGCCCGAGGCAGCACTAGACCCTTGGAGACAAGTCGGCTGGAGGATGATGTATTGAATCGCGACGTGATTTGTGTGTTCCATCGTCATTAACAGGCTCTGAACGTTACAATTAACTGTCAGTTTTGCGTCGGATTCGAAAATCTAGACTCACAGGAGATCGACCATAAGGTGCCCGAGACAGCAATAGACCCTTGGAGACAGGTCGGCCGGAGGACGATGTATTGAATCGCGACGCAATTTGTGTGTTACATCGTCATTAACAGGCTCTGAACCTTACAATTAACTGTCAGTTTTGCGTCGGATTCGAAAATCTAGACTCACAGGAGATCGACCATAAGGTGCCCGAGGCAGCAACAGACCCTTGGAGACAGGTCGGCCGGAGGACGATGTATTGAATCGCGACGGGATTTGTGTGTTCCATCGTCATTAACAGGCTCTGAATGTTACAATTAACTGTCAGTTTTGCGTCGGATTCGAAAATCTAGACTCACAGGAGATCGACCATAAGGTGCCCGAGGCAGCAATAGACCCTTGGAGACAGGTCGGCCGGAGGACGATGTATTGAATCGCGACGCGATTTCTGTGTTCCATTGTCATTAAGATGCTCTGAACGTTACAATTAACTGTCAGTTTTGCGTCGGATTCGAAAGTCTAGACTCACAGGAGAACGACCATAAGGTGCCCGAGGCAGCAATAACCCTTGGAGACAGGTCGGCCGGAGGACGATGTATTGAATCGCGACGCAATTTGTGTGTTCCATCGTCATGAACAGGCTCTGAACGTTACAATTAACTGTCAGTTTTGCGTCGGATTCGAAAATCTAGACTCACAGAAGAACGACCATAAGGTGCACGAGGCAGGACTAGACCCTTGGAGACAAGTCGGCTGGAGGACGATGCATTGAATCGCGACGCGATTTGTGTGTTCCATCGTCATTAACAGGCGCTGAACGTTACAATTAACGGTCAGTTTTGCGTCGGATTCGAAAATCTAGACTCACAGGAGAACGACCATAAGGTGTCCGAGGCAGCACTAGACCCTTGGAGACAGGTCGGCCGGAGGACGATGTATTGAATCGCGACGCAATTTGTGTGTTCCATCGTCATTAACAGGCCCTGAACGTTACAATTAACTGTCAGTTTTGCGTCGGATTCGAAAATCTAGACTCACAGGAGATCGACCATAAGGTGCCCGAGGCAGCAATAGACCCTTGGAGACAAGTCGGCTGGAGGACGATGTATTGAATCGCGACGCAATTTGTGTGTTCCATCGTCATTAACAGGCTCTGAACGTTACAATTAACTGTCAGTTTTGCGTCGGATTCGAAAGTCTAGACTCACAGGAGAACGACCATAAGGTGCCCGAGGCAGCAATAGACCCTTGGAGACAGGTCGGCCGGAGGACG
Source organism: Schistocerca nitens (assembly GCF_023898315.1). Lineage (NCBI taxonomy): Eukaryota > Metazoa > Arthropoda > Insecta > Orthoptera > Acrididae > Schistocerca > Schistocerca nitens. The sequence goes on along the minus strand of NC_064615.1, from coordinate 1,195,034,141 downwards.
ATGTATTGAATCGCGACGCAATTTGTGTGTTCCATCGTCATGAACAGGCTCTGAACGTTACAATTAACTGTCAGTTTTGCGTCGGATTCGAAAATCTAGACTCACAGGAGATCGACCATAAGGTGCCCGAGGCAGCAATAGACCCTTGGAGACAGGTCGGCCGGTGGACGATGTATTGAATGGCGACGCGATTTGTGTGTTCCATCGTCATTAACAGGCGCTGAACGTTACAATTAACTGTCAGCTTTGCGTCGGATTCGAAAATCTAGACTCACAGGAGATCGACCTTAAGGTGCCCGAGGCAGCAATAGACCCTTGGAGACAGGTCGGCCGGAGGACGATGTATTGAATCGCGACGCAATTTGTGTGTTCCATCGTCATTAACAGGCTCTGAACGTTACAATTAAGTGTCAGTTTTGCGTCGGATTCGAAAATCTAGACTCACAGGAGATCGACCATAAGGTGCCCGAGGCAGCAATAGACCCTTGGAGACAGGTCGGCCGGAGGACGATGTATTGAATCGCGACGCGATTTGTGTGTTCCATTGTCATTAAGATGCTCTCAACCTTACAATTAACTGTCAGTTTTGCGTCGGATTCGAAAATCTAGACTCACAGGAGAACGACCATAAGGTGTCCGAAGCAGCACTAGACCCTTGGAGACAAGTCGGCTGGAGGACGATGTATTGAATCGCGACGCAATTTGTGTGTTCCATCGTCATTAACAGGCACTGAACGTTACAATTAACTGTCAGTTTTGCGTCGGATTCGAAAATCTAGACTCACAGGAGATCGACCATAAGGTGCCCGAGGCAGCAATAGACCCTTGGAGACAGGTCGGCCGGAGGACGATGTATTGAATCGCGACGCAATTTGTGTGTTCCATCGTCATTAACAGGCTCTGAACGTTACAATTAACTGTAAGTTTTGCGTCGGATTCGAAAATCTAGACTCACAGAAGAACGACCATAAGGTGCCCGAGGCAGCACTAGACCCTTGGAGACAAGTCGGCTGGAGGACGATGTATTGAATCGCGACGCAATTTGTGTGTTCCATCGTCATTAAGAGGCTCTGAACGTTACAATTATCTGTCAGTTTTGCGTCGGATTCGAAAGTCTAGACTCACAGGAGAACGACCATAAGGTGCCCGAGGCAGCAATAGACCCTTGGAGACAGGTCGGCCGGAGGACGATGTATTGAATCGCGACGCGATTTGTGTGTTCCATCGTCATGAACAGGCTCTGAACGTTACAATTAACTGTCAGTTTTGCGTCGGATTCGAAAATCTAGACTCACAGGAGATCGACCATAAGGTGCCCGAGGCAGCAATACACCCTTGGAGACAGGTCGGCCGGAGGACGATGTATTGAATCGCGACGCGATTTGTGTGTTCCATCGTCATTAACAGGCGCTGAACGTTACAATTAACTGTCAGTTTTGCGTCGGATTCGAAAATCTAGACTCACAGGAGATCGACCATAAGGTGCCCGAGGCAGCAATAGACCCTTGGAGACAGGTCGGCCGGAGGACGATGTATTGAATCGCGACGCGATTTGTATGTTCCATCGTCATTAACAGGCGCTGAACGTTACAATTAACTGTCAGCTTTGCGTCGGATTCGAAAATCTAGACTCACAGGAGATCGACCTTAAGGTGCCCGAGGCAACAATAGACCCTTGGAGACAGGTCGGCCGGAGGACGATGTATTGAATCGCGACGCAATTTGTGTGTTCCATCGTCATTAACAGGCTCTGAACGTTACAATTAACTGTAAGTTTTGCGTCGGATTCGAAAATCTAGACTCACAGAAGAACGACCATAAGGTGCCCGAGGCAGCACTAGACCCTTGGAGACAAGTCGGCTGGAGGACGATGTATTGAATCGCGACGCAATTTGTGTGTTCCATCGTCATTAAGAGGCTCTGAACGTTACAATTAACTGTCAGTTTTGCGTCGGATTCGAAAGTCTAGACTCACAGGAGAACGACCATAAGGTGCCCGAGGCAGCAATAGACCCTTGGAGACAGGTCGGCCGGAGGACGATGTATTGAATCGCGACGCGATTTGTGTGTTCCATCGTCATGAACAGGCTCTGAACGTTACAATTAACTGTCAGTTTTGCGTCGGGTTCGAAAATCTAGACTCACAGGAGATCGACCATAAGGTGCCCGAGGCAGCAATAGACCCTTGGAGACAGGTCGGCCGGAGGACGATGTATTGAATCGCGACGCGATTTGTGTGTTCCATCGTCATTAACAGGCGCTGAACGTTACAATTAACTGTCAGCTTTGCGTCGGATTCGAAAATCTAGACTCACAGGAGATCGACCTTAAGGTGCCCGAGGCAACAATAGACCCTTGGAGACAGGTCGGCCGGAGGACGATGTATTGAATCGCGACGCGATTTGTGTGTTCCATCGTCATTAACAGGCCCTGAACGTTACAATTAACTGTCAGTTTTGCGTCGGATTCGAAAATCTAGAATCACAGGAGATCGACCATAAGGTGCCCGAGGCAGCAATAGACCCTTGGAGACAGGTCGGCCGGAGGACGATGTATTGAATCGCGACGCGATTTGTGTGTTCCATTGTCATTAAGATGCTCTGAACCTTACAATTAACTGTCAGTTTTGCGTCGGATTCGAAAATCTAGACTCACAGGAGAAGGACCATAAGGTGTCCGAGGCCTCACTAGACCCTTGGAGAGAGGTCGGCCGGAGGACGATGTATTGAATCGCGACGGGATTTGTGTGTTCCATCGTCATTAACAGGCTCTGAACGTTACAATTAACTGTCAGTTTTGCGTCGGATTCGAAAATCTAGACTCACAGGAGATCGACCGTAAGGTGCCCGAGGCAGCAATAGACCCTTGGAGACAGGTCGGCCGGACGACGATGTATTGAATCGCGACGCAATTTGTGTGTTCCATCGTCATTAACAGGCACTAAACGTTACAATTAACTGTCAGTTTTGCGTCGGATTCGAAAATCTAGACTCACAGGAGATCGACCATAAGGTGCCCGAGGCAGCAATAGACCCTTGGAGACAAGTCGGCTGGAGGACGATGTATTGAATCGCGACGCAATTTGTGTGTTCCATCGTCATTAACAGGCTCTGAACGTTACAATTAACTGTCAGTTTTGCGTCGGATTCGAAAATCTAGACACACAGGAGATCGACCATAAGGTGCCCGAGGCAGCAATAGACCCTTGGAGACAGGTCGGCCGGAGGACGATGTATTGAATCGCGACGCAATTTGTGTCTTACATCGTCATTAACAGGCTCTGAACCTTACAATTAACTGTCAGTTTTGCGTCGGATTCGAAAATCTAGACTCACAGGAGATCGACCATAAGGTGCCCGAGGCAGCAACAGACCCTTGGAGACAGGTCGGCCGGAGGACGATGTATTGAATCGCGACGCGATTTGTATGTTCCATCGTCATTAACAGGCGCTGAACGTTACAATTAACTGTCAGCTTTGCGTCGGATTCGAAAATCTAGACTCACAGGAGATCGACCTTAAGGTGCCCGAGGCAACAATAGACCCTTGGAGACAGGTCGGCCGGAGGACGATGTATTGAATCGCGACGCAATTTGTGTGTTCCATCGTCATTAACAGGCTCTGAACGTTACAATTAACTGTAAGTTTTGCGTCGGATTCGAAAATCTAGACTCACAGAAGAACGACCATAAGGTGCCCGAGGCAGCACTAGACCCTTGGAGACAAGTCGGCTGGAGGACGATGTATTGAATCGCGACGCAATTTGTGTGTTCCATCGTCATTAAGAGGCTCTGAACGTTACAATTAACTGTCAGTTTTGCGTCGGATTCGAAAGTCTAGACTCACAGGAGAACGACCATAAGGTGCCCGAGGCAGCAATAGACCCTTGGAGACAGGTCGGCCGGAGGACGATGTATTGAATCGCGACGCGATTTGTGTGTTCCATCGTCATGAACAGGCTCTGAACGTTACAATTAACTGTCAGTTTTGCGTCGGGTTCGAAAATCTAGACTCACAGGAGATCGACGATAAGGTGCCCGAGGCAGCAATAGACCCTTGGAGACAGGTCGGCCGGAGGACGATGTATTGAATCGCGACGCGATTTGTGTGTTCCATCGTCATTAACAGGCGCTGAACGTTACAATTAACTGTCAGTTTTGCGTCGGATTCGAAAATCTAGACTCACAGGAGATCGACCATAAGGTGCCCGAGGCAGCAATAGACCCTTGGAGACAGGTCGGCCGGAGGACGATGTATTGAATCGCGACGCGATTTGTGTGTTCCATCGTCATTAACAGGCGCTGAACGTTACAATTAACTGTCAGCTTTGCGTCGGATTCGAAAATCTAGACTCACAGGAGATCGACCTTAAGGTGCCCGAGGCAACAATAGACCCTTGGAGACAGGTCGGCCGGAGGACGATGTATTGAATCGCGACGCGATTTATGTGTTCCATCGTCATTAACAGGCCCTGAACGTTACAATTAACTGTCAGTTTTGCGTCGGATTCGAAAATCTAGAATCACAGGAGATCGACCATAAGGTGCCCGAGGCAGCAATAGACCCTTGGAGACAGGTCGGCCGGAGGACGATGTATTGAATCGCGACGCGATTTGTGTGTTCCATTGTCATTAAGATGCTCTGAACCTTACAATTAACTGTCAGTTTTGCGTCGGATTCGAAAATCTAGACTCACAGGAGAAGGACCATAAGGTGTCCGAGGCCTCACTAGACCCTTGGAGAGAGGTCGGCCGGAGGACGATGTATTGAATCGCGACGGGATTTGTGTGTTCCATCGTCATTAACAGGCTCTGAACGTTACAATTAACTGTCAGTTTTGCGTCGGATTCGAAAATCTAGACTCACAGGAGATCGACCGTAAGGTGCCCGAGGCAGCAATAGACCCTTGGAGACAGGTCGGCCGGACGACGATGTATTGAATCGCGACGCAATTTGTGTGTTCCATCGTCATTAACAGGCACTAAACGTTACAATTAACTGTCAGTTTTGCGTCGGATTCGAAAATCTAGACTCACAGGAGATCGACCATAAGGTGCCCGAGGCAGCAATAGACCCTTGGAGACAGGTCGGCCGGAGGACGATGTATTGAATCGCGACGCGATTTCTGTGTTCCATTGTCATTAAGATGCTCTGAACGTTACAATTAACTGTCAGTTTTGCGTCGGATTCGAAAGTCTAGACTCACAGGAGAACGACGATAAGGTGCCCGAGGCAGCAATAACCCTTGGAGACAGGTCGGCCGGAGGACGATGTATTGAATCGCGACGCAATTTGTGTGTTCCATCGTCATGAACAGGCTCTGAACGTTACAATTAACTGTCAGTTTTGCGTCGGATTCGAAAATCTAGACTCACAGAAGAACGACCATAAGGTGCACGAGGCAGGACTAGACCCTTGGAGACAAGTCGGCTGGAGGACGATGCATTGAATCGCGACGCGATTTGTGTGTTCCATCGTCATTAACAGGCGCTGAACGTTACAATTAACGGTCAGTTTTGCGTCGGATTCGAAAATCTAGACTCACAGGAGAACGACCATAAGGTGTCCGAGGCAGCACTAGACCCTTGGAGACAGGTCGGCCGGAGGACGATGTATTGAATCGCGACGCAATTTGTGTGTTCCATCGTCATTAACAGGCCCTGAACGTTACAATTAACTGTCAGTTTTGCGTCGGATTCGAAAATCTAGACTCACAGGAGATCGACCATAAGGTGCCCGAGGCAGCAATAGACCCTTGGAGACAAGTCGGCTGGAGGACGATGTATTGAATCGCGACGCAATTTGTGTGTTCCATCGTCATTAACAGGCTCTGAACGTTACAATTAACTGTCAGTTTTGCGTCGGATTCGAAAGTCTAGACTCACAGGAGAACGACCATAAGGTGCCCGAGGCAGCAATAGACCCCTGGAGACAGGTCGGCCGGAGGACGATGTATTGAATCGCGACGCAATTTGTGTGTTCCATCGTCATGAACAGGCTCTGAACGTTACAATTAACTGTCAGTTTTGCGTCGGATTCGAAAATCTAGACTCACAGCAGATCGACCATAAGGTGCCCGAGGCAGCAATAGACCCTTGGAGACAGGTCGGCCGGAGGACGATGTATTGAATCGCGACGCGATTTGTCTGTTCCATCGTCATTAACAGGCGCTGAACGTTACAATTAACTGTCAGTTTTGCGTCGGATTAGAAAATCTAGACTCACAGGAGATCGACCTTAAGGTGCCCGAGGCAGCAATAGACCCTTGGAGACAGGTCGGCCGGAGGACGAGGTATTGAATCGCGACGCAATTTGTGTGTTCCATCGTCATTAACAGGCTCTGAACGTTACAATTAACTGTCAGTTTTGCGTCGGATTCGAAAATCTAGACTCACAGGAGATCGACCATAAGGTGCCCGAGGCAGCAATAGACCCTTGGAGACAAGTCGGCTGGAGGACGATGTATTGAATCGCGACGCAATTTGTGTGTTCCATCGTCATTAACAGGCTCTGAACGTTACAATTAACTGTCATTTTTGCGTCGGATTCAAAAATGTAGACTCACAGGAGATCGACCATAAGGTGCCCGAGGCAGCAGTAGACCCTTGGAGACAGGTCGGCCGGAGGACGATGTATTGAATCGCGACGCAATTTGTGTGTTCCATTGTCTTTAAGAGGCTCTGAACCTTACAATTTACTGTCAGTTTTGCGTCGGATTCGAAAATCTAGACTCACAGAAGAACGACCATAAGGTGCCCGAGGCAGGACTAGACCCTTGGAGACAAGTCGGCTGGAGGACGATGTATTGAATCGCGACGCGATTTGTGTGTTCCATCGTCATTAACAGGCGCTGAACGTTACAATTAACTGTCAGTTTTGCGTCGGATTCAAAAATGTAGACTCACAGGAGATCGACCATAAGGTGCCGGAGGCAGCAACAGACCCTTGGAGACAGGTCGGCCTGAGGACGATGTATTGAATCGCGACGGGATTTGTGTGTTCCATCGTCATTAACAGGCTCTGAATGTTACAATTAACTGTCAGTTTTGCGTCGGATTCGAAAATCTAGACTCACAGGAGATCGACCATAAGGTGCCCGAGGCAGCAATAGACCCTTGGAGACAGGTCGGCCGGAGGACGATGTATTGAATCGCGACGCGATTTCTGTGTTCCATTGTCATTAAGATGCTCTGAACGTTACAATTAACTGTCAGTTTTGCGTCGGATTCGAAAGTCTAGACTCACAGGAGAACGACGATAAGGTGCCCGAGGCAGCAATAACCCTTGGAGACAGGTCGGCCGGAGGACGATGTATTGAATCGCGACGCAATTTGTGTGTTCCATCGTCATGAACAGGCTCTGAACGTTACAATTAACTGTCAGTTTTGCGTCGGATTCGAAAATCTAGACTCACAGAAGAACGACCATAAGGTGCACGAGGCAGGACTAGACCCTTGGAGACAAGTCGGCTGGAGGACGATGCATTGAATCGCGACGCGATTTGTGTGTTCCATCGTCATTAACAGGCGCTGAACGTTACAATTAACGGTCAGTTTTGCGTCGGATTCGAAAATCTAGACTCACAGGAGAACGACCATAAGGTGTCCGAGGCAGCACTAGACCCTTGGAGACAGGTCGGCCGGAGGACGATGTATTGAATCGCGACGCAATTTGTGTGTTCCATCGTCATTAACAGGCCCTGAACGTTACAATTAACTGTCAGTTTTGCGTCGGATTCGAAAATCTAGACTCACAGGAGATCGACCATAAGGTGCCCGAGGCAGCAATAGACCCTTGGAGACAAGTCGGCTGGAGGACGATGTATTGAATCGCGACGCAATTTGTGTGTTCCATCGTCATTAACAGGCTCTGAACGTTACAATTAACTGTCAGTTTTGCGTCGGATTCGAAAGTCTAGACTCACAGGAGAACGACCATAAGGTGCCCGAGGCAGCAATAGACCCCTGGAGACAGGTCGGCCGGAGGACGATGTATTGAATCGCGACGCAATTTGTGTGTTCCATCGTCATGAACAGGCTCTGAACGTTACAATTAACTGTCAGTTTTGCGTCGGATTCGAAAATCTAGACTCACAGCAGATCGACCATAAGGTGCCCGAGGCAGCAATAGACCCTTGGAGACAGGTCGGCCGGAGGACGATGTATTGAATCGCGACGCGATTTGTCTGTTCCATCGTCATTAACAGGCGCTGAACGTTACAATTAACTGTCAGTTTTGCGTCGGATTAGAAAATCTAGACTCACAGGAGATCGACCTTAAGGTGCCCGAGGCAGCAATAGACCCTTGGAGACAGGTCGGCCGGAGGACGAGGTATTGAATCGCGACGCAATTTGTGTGTTCCATCGTCATTAACAGGCTCTGAACGTTACAATTAACTGTCAGTTTTGCGTCGGATTCGAAAATCTAGACTCACAGGAGATCGACCATAAGGTGCCCGAGGCAGCAATAGACCCTTGGAGACAGGTCGGCCGGTGGACGATGTATTGAATCGCGACGCGATTTGTGTGTTCCATCGTCATTAACAGGCGCTGAACGTTACAATTAACTGTCAGCTTTGCGTTGGATTCGAAAATCTAGACTCACAGGAGATCGACCATAAGGTGCCCGAGGCAGCAATAGACCCTTGGAGACAGGTCGGCCGGAGGACGATGTATTGAATCGCGACGCAATTTGTGTGTTCCATCGTCATTAACAGGCTCTGAACGTTACAATTAACTGTCAGTTTTGCGTCGGATTCGAAAATCTAGACTCACAGGAGTTCGACCATAAGGTGCCCGAGGCAGCAATAGACCCTTGGAGACAGGTCGGCCGGAGGACGATGTATTGAATCGCGACGCGATTTGTGTGTTCCATTGTCATTAAGATGCTCTCAACCTTACAATTAACTGTCAGTTTTGCGTCGGATTCGAAAATCTAGACTCACAGGAGAACGACCGTAAGGTGTCCGAAGCAGCACTAGACCCTTGGAGACAAGTCGGCTGGAGGACGATGTATTGAATCGCGACGCAATTTGTGTGTTCCATCGTCATTAACAGGCACTGAACGTTACAATTAACTGTCAGTTTTGCGTCGGATTCGAAAATCTAGACTCACAGGAGATCGACCATAAGGTGCCCGAGGCAGCAATAGACCCTTGGAGACAGGTCGGCCGGAGGACGATGTATTGAATCGCGACGCAATTTGTGTGTTCCATCGTCATTAACAGGCTCTGAACGTATCAATTAACTGTAAGTTTTGCGTCGGATTCGAAAATCTAGACTCACAGAAGAACGACCATAAGGTGCCCGAGGCAGCACTAGACCCTTGGAGACAAGTCGGCTGGAGGACGATGTATTGAATCGCGACGCAATTTGTGTGTTCCATCGTCATTAAGAGGCTCTGAACGTTACAATTAACTGTCAGTTTTGCGTCGGATTCGAAAGTCTGGACTCACAGGAGAACGACCATAAGGTGCCCGAGGCAGCAATAGACCCTTGGAGACAGGTCGGCCGGAGGACGATGTATTGAATCGCGACGCGATTTGTGTGTTCCATCGTCATGAACAGGCTCTGAACGTTACAATTAACTGTCAGTTTTGCGTCGGATTCGAAAATCTAGACTCACAGGAGATCGACCATAAGGTGCCCGAGGCAGCAATAGACCCTTGGAGACAGGTCGGCCGGAGGACGATGTATTGAATCGCGACGCGATTTGTGTGTTCCATCGTCATTAACAGGCGCTGAACGTTACAATTAACTGTCAGTTTTGCGTCGGATTCGAAAATCTAGACTCACAGGAGATCGACCATAAGGTGCCCGAGGCAGCAATAGACCCTTGGAGACAGGTCGGCCGGAGGACGATGTATTGAATCGCGACGCGATTTGTGTGTTCCATCGTCATTAACAGGCGCTGAACGTTACAATTAACTGTCAGCTTTGCGTCGGATTCGAAAATCTAGACTCACAGGAGATCGACCTTAAGGTGCCCGAGGCAGCAATAGACCCTTGGAGACAGGTCGGCCGGAGGACGATGTATTGAATCGCGACGCAATTTGTGTGTTCCATCGTCATTAACAGGCTCTGAACGTTACAATTAACTGTCAGTTTTGCGTCGGATTCGAAAATCTAGACTCACAGGAGATCGACCATAAGGTGCCCGAGACAGCAATAGACCCTTGGAGACAGGTCGGCCGGAGGACGATGTATTGAATCCCGACGCAAATTGTGTGTTACATCGTCATTAACAGGCTCTGAACCTTACAATTAACTGTCAGTTTTGCGTCGGATTCGAAAATCTAGACTCACAGGAGATCGACCATAAGGTGCCGGAGGCAGCAACAGACCCTTGGAGACAGGTCGGCCGGAGGACGATGTATTGAATCGCGACGGGATTTTTGTGTTCCATCGTCATTAACAGGCTCTGAACGTTACAATTAACTATCATTTTTGCGTCGGATTAAAAAATCTAGACTCACAGGAGTTCGACCATAAGGTGCCCGAGGCAGCAATAGACCCTTGGAGACAGGTCGGCCGGAGGACGATGTATTGAATCGCGACGCGATTTGTGTGTTCCATTGTCATTAAGAGGCTCTGAACCTTACAATTAACTGTCAGTTTTGCGTCGGATTCGAAAATCTAGAATCACAGGAGATCGACCATAAGGTGCCCGAGGCAGCAATAGACCCTTGGAGACAGGTCGGCCGGAGGACGATGTATTGAATCGCGACGCGATTTTTGTGTTCCATTGTCATTAAGATGCTCTGAACCTTACAATTAACTGTCAGTTTTGCGTCGGATTCGAAAATCTAGACTCACAGGAGAAGGACCATAAGGTGCCCGAGGCCTCACTAGACCCTTGGAGAGAGGTCGGCCGGAGGACGATGTATTGAATCGCGACGGGATTTGTGTGTTCCATCGTCATTAACAGGCTCTGAACGTTACAATTAACTGTCAGTTTTGCGTCGGATTCGAAAATCTAGACTCACAGGAGATCGACCGTAAGGTGCCCGAGGCAGCAATAGACCCTTGGAGACAGGTCGGCCGGAGGACGATGTATTGAATCGCGACGCAATTTGTGTGTTCCATCGTCATTAACAGGCACTGAACGTTACAATTAACTGTCAGTTTTGCGTCGGATTCGAAAATCTAGACTCACAGGAGATCGACCATAAGGTGCCCGAGGCAGCAATAGACCCTTGGAGACAAGTCGGCTGGAGGACGATGTATTGAATCGCGACGCAATTTGTGTGTTCCATCGTCATTAACAGGCTCTGAACGTTACAATTAACTGTCAGTTTTGCGTCGGATTCGAAAATCTAGACTCACAGGAGATCGACCATAAGGTGCCCGAGGCAGCAATAGACCCTTGGAGACAGGTCGGCCGGAGGACGATGTATTGAATCGCGACGCAATTTGTGTGTTACATCGTCATTAACAGGCTCTGAACCTTACAATTAACTGTCAGTTTTGCGTCGGATTCGAAAATCTAGACTCACAGGAGATCGACCATAAGGTGCCCGAGGCAGCAACAGACCCTTGGAGACAGGTCGGCCGGAGGACGATGTATTGAATCGCGACGCAATTTGTGTGTTCCATCGTCATTAACAGGCTCTGAACGTTACAATTAACTGTCATTTTTGCGTCGGATTCACAAATGTAGACTCACAGGAGATCGACCATAAGGTGCCCGAGGCAGCAGTAGACCCTTGGAGACAGGTCGGCCGGAGGACGATGTATTGAATCGCGACGCAATTTGTGTGTTCCATTGTCTTTAAGAGGCTCTGAACCTTACAATTTACTGTCACTTTTGCGACGGATTCGAAAATCTAGACTTACAGAAGAACGACCATAAGGTGCCCGAGGCAGGACTAGACCCTTGGAGACAAGTCGGCTGGAGGACGATGTATTGAATCGCGACGCGATTTGTGTGTTCCATCGTCATTAACAGGCGCTGAACGTTACAATTAACTGTCAGTTTTGCGTCGGATTCGAAAATCTAGACTCACAGGAGAACGACCATACGGTGTCCGTGGCAGCACTAGACCCTTGGAGACAGGTCGGCCGGAGGACGATGTATTGAATCGCGACGCGATTTGTGTGTTCCATCGTCATTAACAGGCCCTGAACGTTACAATTAACTGTCAGTTTTGCGTCGGATTCGAAAATCTAGACTCATAGGAGATCGACCATAAGGTGCCCGAGGCAGCAATAGACCCTTGGAGACAGGTCGGCCGGAGGACGATGTATTAAATCGCGACGCGATTTGTGTGTTCCATTGTCATTAAGATGCTCTGAACCTTACAATTAACTGTCAGTTTTGCGTCGGATTCGAAAATCTAGACTCACAGGAAAACGACCATAAGGTGTCCGAGGCAGCACTAGACCCTTGGAGACAAGTCGGCTCGAGGACGATGTATTGAATCGCGACGCATTTTGTGTGTTCCATCGTCATTAACAGGCACTGAACGTTACAATTAACTGTCAGTTTTGCGTCGGATTCGAAAATCTAGACTCACAGGATATCGACCATAAGGTGCCCGAGGCAGCAATGGACCCTTGGAGACAGGTCGGCCGGAGGACGATGTATTGAATCGCGACGCAATTTGTGTGTTCCATCGTCATTAACAGGCTCTGACGTTACAATTAACTGTCAGTTTTGCGTCGGATTCGAAAATCTAGACTCACAGGAGATCGACCATAAGGTGCCCGAGGCAGCAATAGACCCTTGGAGACAGGTCGGCCGGAGGACGATGTATTGAATCGCGACGCAATTTGTGTGTTCCATTGTCTTTAGGAGACTCTGAACCTTACAATTTACTGTCAGTTTTGCGTCGGATTCGAAAATCTAGACTCACAGAAGAACGACCATAAGGTGCCCGAGGCAGGACTAGACCCTTGGAGACAAGTCGGCTGGAGGACGATGTATTGAATCGCGACGCGATTTGTGTGTCCCATCGTCATTAACAGGCGCTGAACGTTACAATTAACTGTCAGTTTTGCGTCGGATTCGAAAATCTAGACTCACAGGAGAACGACCATACGGTGTCCGAGGCAGCACTAGACCCTTGGAGACAGGTCGGCCGGAGGACGATGTATTGAATCGCGACGCGATTTGTGTGTTCCATCGTCATTAACAGGCCCTGAACGTTACAATTAACTGTCAGTTTTGCGTCGGATTCGAAAATCTAGACTCACAGGAGATCGACCATAAGGTGCCCGAGGCAGCAATAGACCCTTGGAGACAGGTCGGCCGGAGGACGATGTATTGAATCGCGACGCGATTTGTGTGTTCCATTGTCATTAAGATGCTCTGAACCTTACAATTAACTGTCAGTTTAGCGTCGGATTCGAAAATCTAGACTCACAGGAAAACGACCATAAGGTGTCCGAGGCAGCACTAGACCCTTGGAGACAAGTCGGCTCGAGGACGATGTATTGAATCGCGACGCAATTTGTGTGTTCCATCGTCATTAACAGGCACTGAACGTTACAATTAACTGTCAGTTTTGCGTCGGATTCGAAAATCTAGACTCACAGGAGATCGACCATAAGGTGCCCGAGGCAGCAATGGACCCTTGGAGACAGGTCGGTCGGAGGACGATGTATTGAATCGCGACGCAATTTGTGTGTTCCATCGTCATTAACAGGCTCTGAACGTTACAATTAACTGTCAGTTTTGCGTCGGATTCGAAAATCTAGACTCACAGGAGATCGACGATAAGGTGCCCGAGGCAGCAATAGAACTTTGGAGACAGGTCGGCCGGAGGACGATGTATTGAATCGCGACGCAATTTGTGTGTTCCATCGTCATTAACAGGCTCTGAACCTTACAATTAACTGTCAGTTTTGCGTCGGATTCGAAAATCTAGACTCACAGGAGATCGACCATTAGGTGCCCGAGGCAGCAATAGACACTTGGAGACAGGTCGGCCGGAGGACGATGTATTGAATCGCGACGCGATTTGTGTGTTTCATCGTCATTAACAGGCTCTGAACGTTACAATTAACTGTCAGTTTTGCGTCGGATTCGAAAATCTAGACTCACAGGAGATCGACCATAAGGTGCCCGAGGCAGCAATAGACCCTTGGAGACAGGTCGGCCGGAGGACGATGTATTGAATCGCGACGGGATTTGTGTGTTCCATCGTCATTAACAGGCTCTGACGTTACAATTAACTTTCAGTTTTGCGTCGGATTCGAAAATCTAGACTCACAGGAGATCGACCATAAGGTGCCCGAGGCAGCAATAGACCCTTGGAGACAGGTCGGCCGGAGGACGATGTATTGAATCGCGACGCAATTTGTGTGTTCCATCGTCATTAACAGGCACTGAACGTTAAAATTAACTGTCAGTTTTGCGTCGGATTCGAAAATCTAGACTCACAGGAGATCGACCATAAGGTGCCCGAGGCAGCAATAGACCCTTGGAGACAAGTCGGCTGGAGGACGATGTATTGAATCGCGACGCAATTTGACTGTTCCATCGTCATTAAGAGGCTCTGAACGTTACAATTAACTGTCAGTTTTGCGTCGGATTCGAAAGTCTAGACTCACAGGAGAACGACCATAAGGTGCCCGAGGCAGCAATAGACCCTTTGAGACAGGTCGGCCGGAGGACGATGTATTGAATCGCGACGCAATTTGTGTGTTCCATCGTCATGAACAGGCTCTGAACGTTACAATTAACTGTCAGTTTTGCGTCGGATTCGAAAATCTAGACTCATAGGAGATCGACCATAAGGTGCCCGAGGCAGCAATAGACCCTTGGAGACAGGTCGGCCGGAGGACGATGTATTGAATCGCGACGCAATTTGTGTGTTACATCGTCATTAACAGGCTCTGAACCTTACAATTGACTGTCAGTTTTGCGTCGGATTCGAAAATCTAGACTCACAGGAGATCGAACATAAGGTGCCCGAGGCAGCAACAGACCCTTGGAGACAGGTCGGCCGGAGGACGATGTATTGAATCGCGACGGGATTTGTCTGTTCCATCGTCATTAACAGGCTCTGAACGTTACAATTAACTGTCATTTTTGCATCGGATTCAAAAATGTAGACTCACAGGAGATCACCATAAGGTGCCCGAGGCAGCAGTAGACCCTTGGAGACAGGTCGGCCGGAGGACGATGTATTGAATCGCGACGCAATTTGTGTGTTCCATTGTCTTTAAGAGGCTCTGAACCTTACAATTTACTGTCAGTTTTGCGTCGGATTCGAAAATCTAGACTCACAGGAGAACGACCATACGGTGTCCGAGGCAGCACTAGACCCTTGGAGACAAGTCGGCCGGAGGACGATGTATTGAATCGCGACGCGATTTGTGTGTTCCATCGTCATTAACAGGCCCTGAACGTTACAATTAACTGTCAGTTTTGCGTCGGATTCGAAAATCTAGACTCACAGGAAAACGACCATAAGGTGTCCGAGGCAGCACTAGACCCTTGGAGACAAGTCGGCTCGAGGACGATGTATTGAATCGCGACGCATTTTGTGTGTTCCATCGTCATTAACAGGCACTGAACGTTACAATTAACTGTCAGTTTTGTGTCGGATTCGAAAATCTAGACTCACAGGAGATCGACCATAAGGTGCCCGAGGCAGCAATGGACCCTTGGAGACAGGTCGGCCGGAGGACGATGTATTGAATCGCGACGCAATTTGTGTGTTCCATCGTCATTAACAGGCTCTGACGTTACAATTAACTGTCAGTTTTGCGTCGGATTCGAAAATCTAGACTCACAGGAGATCGACCATAAGGTGCCCGAGGCAGCAATAGACCCTTGGAGACAGGTCGGCCGGAGGACGATGTATTGAATCGCGTCGCAATTTGTGTGTTCCATTGTCTTTAAGAGGCTCTGAACCTTACAATTTACTGTCAGTTTTACGTCGGATTCGAAAATCTAGACTCACAGAAGAACGACCATAAGGTGCCCGAGGCAGGACTAGACCCTTGGAGACAAGTCGGCTGGAGGACGATGTATTGAATCGCGACGCGATTTGTGTGTTCCATCGTCATTAACAGGCGCTGAACGTTACAATTAACTGTCAGTTTTGCGTCGGATTCGAAAATCTAGACTCACAGGAGAACGACCATACGGTGTCCGAGGCAGCACTAGACCCTTGGAGACAGGTCGGCCGGAGGACGATGTATTGAATCGCGACGCGATTTGTGTGTTCCATCGTCATTAACAGGCCCTGAACGTTACAATTAACTGTCAGTTTTGCGTCGGATTCGAAAATCTAGACTCACAGGAGATCGACCATAAGGTGCCCCAGGCAGCAATAGACCCTTGGAGACAGGTCGGCCGGAGGACGATGTATTGAATCGCGACGCGATTTGTGTGTTCCATTGTCATTAAGATGCTCTGAACCTTACAATTAACTGTCAGTTTAGCGTCGGATTCGAAAATCTAGACTCACAGGAAAACGACCATAAGGTGTCGGAGGCAGCACTAGACCCTTGGTGACAAGTCGGCTCGAGGACGATGTATTGAATCGCGACGCAATTTGTGTGTTCCATCGTCATTAACAGGCACTGAACGTTACAATTAACTGTCAGTTTTGCGTCGGATTCGAAAATCTAGACTCACAGGAGATCGACCATAAGGTGCCCGAGGCAGCAATGGACCCTTGGAGACAGGTCGGTCGGAGGACGATGTATTGAATCGCGACGCAATTTGTGTGTTCCATCGTCATTAACAGGCTCTGAACGTTACAATTAACTGTCAGTTTTGCGTCGGATTCGAAAAACTAGACTCACAGGAGATCGACGATAAGGTGCCCGAGGCAGCAATAGAACTTTGGAGACAGGTCGGCCGGAGGACGATGTATTGAATCGCGACGCAATTTGTGTGTTCCATCGTCATTAACAGGCTCTGAACCTTTCAATTAACTGTCAGTTTTGCGTCGGATTCGAAAATCTAGACTCACAGGAGATCGACCATAAGGTGCCCGAGGCAGCAATAGACCCTTGGAGACAGGTCGGCCGGAGGACGATGTATTGAATCGCGACGCGATTTGTGTGTTTCATCGTCATTAACAGGCTCTGAACGTTACAATTAACTGTCAGTTTTGCGTCGGATTCGAAAATCTAGACTCACAGGAGATCGACCATAAGGTGCCCGAGGCAGCAATAGACCCTTGGAGACAGGTCGGCCGGAGGACGATGTATTGAATCGCGACGGGATTTGTGTGTTCCATCGTAATTAACAGGCTCTGACGTTACAATTAACTTTCAGTTTTGCGTCGGATTCGAAAATCTAGACTCACAGGAGATCGACCATAAGGTGCCCGAGGCAGCAATAGACCCTTGGAGACAGGTCGGCCGGAGGACGATGTATTGAATCGCGACGCAATTTGTGTGTTCCATCGTCATTAACAGGCACTGAACGTTACAATTAACTGTCAGTTTTGCGTCGGATTCGAAAATCTAGACTCACAGGAGATCGACCATAAGGTGCCCGAGGCAGCAATAGACCCTTGGAGACAAGTCGGCTGGAGGACGATGTATTGAATCGCGACGCAATTTGTGTGTTCCATCGTCATTAAGAGGCTCTGAACGTTACAATTAACTGTCAGTTTTGCGTCGGATTCGAAAGTCTAGACTCACAGGAGAACGACCATAAGGTGCCCGAGGCAGCAATAGACCCTTGGAGACAGGTCGGCCGGAGGACGATGTATTGAATCGCGACGCAATTTGTGTGTTCCATCGTCATGAACCGGCTCTGAACGTTACAATTAACTGTCAGTTTTGCGTCGGATTCGAAAATCTAGACTCACAGGAGATCGACCATAAGGTGCCCGAGGCAGCAATAAACCCTTGGAGACAGGTCGGCCGGAGGACGATGTATTGAATCGCGACGCGATTTGTGTGTTCCATCGTCATTAACAGGCGCTGAACGTTACAATTAACTGTCAGTTTTGCGTCGGATTCGAAAATCTAGACTCACAGGAGATCGACCTTAAGGTGCCCAAGGCAGCAATAGACCCTTGGAGACAGGTCGCCCGGAGGACGATGTATTGAATCGCGACGCAATTTGTGTGTTCCATCGTCATTAACAGGCTCTGAACGTTACAATTAACTGTCGGTTTTGCTTCGGATTCGAAAATCTAGACTCACAGGAGATCGACCATAAGGTGCCCGAGACAGCAATAGACCCTTGGAGACAGGTCGGCCGGAGGACGATGTATTGAATCGCGACGCGATTTGTGTGTTCCATCGTCATTAACAGGCTCTGAACGTTACAATTAACTGTCAGTTTTGCGTCGGATTCGAAAATCTAGACTCACAGGAGATCGACCATAAGGTGCCCGAGGCAGCAATAGACCCTTGGAGACAGGTCGGCCGGAGGACGATGTATTGAATCGCGACACAATTTGTGTGTTCCATCGTCATTAACAGGCACTGAACGTTACAATTAACTGTCAGTTTTGCGTCGGAATCGAAAAACTAGACTCACAGGAGATCGACCATAAGGTGCCCGAGGCAGCAATAGACCCTTGGAGACAGGTCGGCCGGAGGACGATGTATTGAATCGCGACGCGATTTGTGTGTTCCATTGTCATTAAGATGCTCTGAACCTTACAATTAACTGTCAGTTTAGCGTCGGATTCGAAAATCTAGACTCACAGGAAAACGACCATAAGGTGTCGGAGGCAGCACTAGACCCTTGGTGACAAGTCGGCTCGAGGACGATGTATTGAATCGCGACGCAATTTGTGTGTTCCATCGTCATTAACAGGCACTGAACGTTACAATTAACTGTCAGTTTTGCGTCGGATTCGAAAATCTAGACTCACAGGAGATCGACCATAAGGTGCCCGAGGCAGCAATGGACCCTTGGAGACAGGTCGGTCGGAGGACGATGTATTGAATCGCGACGCAATTTGTGTGTTCCATCGTCATTAACAGGCTCTGAACGTTACAATTAACTGTCAGTTTTGCGTCGGATTCGAAAAACTAGACTCACAGGAGATCGACGATAAGGTGCCCGAGGCAGCAATAGAACTTTGGAGACAGGTCGGCCGGAGGACGATGTATTGAATCGCGACGCAATTTGTGTGTTCCATCGTCATTAACAGGCTCTGAACCTTTCAATTAACTGTCAGTTTTGCGTCGGATTCGAAAATCTAGACTCACAGGAGATCGACCATAAGGTGCCCGAGGCAGCAATAGACCCTTGGAGACAGGTCGGCCGGAGGACGATGTATTGAATCGCGACGCGATTTGTGTGTTTCATCGTCATTAACAGGCTCTGAACGTTACAATTAACTGTCAGTTTTGCGTCGGATTCGAAAATCTAGACTCACAGGAGATCGACCATAAGGTGCCCGAGGCAGCAATAGACCCTTGGAGACAGGTCGGCCGGAGGACGATGTATTGAATCGCGACGGGATTTGTGTGTTCCATCGTCATTAACAGGCTCTGACGTTACAATTAACTTTCAGTTTTGCGTCGGATTCGAAAATCTAGACTCACAGGAGATCGACCATAAGGTGCCCGAGGCAGCAATAGACCCTTGGAGACAGGTCGGCCGGAGGACGATGTATTGAATCGCGACGCAATTTGTGTGTTCCATCGTCATTAACAGGCACTGAACGTTACAATTAACTGTCAGTTTTGCGTCGGATTCGAAAATCTAGACTCACAGGAGATCGACCATAAGGTGCCCGAGGCAGCAATAGACCCTTGGAGACAGGTCGGCTGGAGGACGATGTATTGAATCGCGACGCAATTTGTGTGTTCCATCGTCATTAAGAGGCTCTGAACGTTACAATTAACTGTCAGTTTTGCGTCGGATTCGAAAGTCTAGACTCACAGGAGAACGACCATAAGGTGCCCGAGGCAGCAATAGACCCTTGGAGACAGGTCGGCCGGAGGACGATGTATTGAATCGCGACGCAATTTGTGTGTTCCATCGTCATGAACCGGCTCTGAACGTTACAATTAACTGTCAGTTTTGCGTCGGATTCGAAAATCTAGACTCACAGGAGATCGACCATAAGGTGCCCGAGGCAGCAATAAACCCTTGGAGACAGGTCGGCCGGAGGACGATGTATTGAATCGCGACGCGATTTGTGTGTTCCATCGTCATTAACAGGCGCTGAACGTTACAATTAACTGTCAGTTTTGCGTCGGATTCGAAAATCTAGACTCACAGGAGATCGACCTTAAGGTGCCCAAGGCAGCAATAGACCCTTGGAGACAGGTCGCCCGGAGGACGATGTATTGAATCGCGACGCAATTTGTGTGTTCCATCGTCATTAACAGGCTCTGAACGTTACAATTAACTGTCGGTTTTGCTTCGGATTCGAAAATCTAGACTCACAGGAGATCGACCATAAGGTGCCCGAGACAGCAATAGACCCTTGGAGACAGGTCGGCCGGAGGACGATGTATTGAATCGCGACGCGATTTGTGTGTTCCATCGTCATTAACAGGCTCTGAACGTTACAATTAACTGTCAGTTTTGCGTCGGATTCGAAAATCTAGACTCACAGGAGATCGACCATAAGGTGCCCGAGGCAGCAATAGACCCTTGGAGACAGGTCGGCCGGAGGACGATGTATTGAATCGCGACACAATTTGTGTGTTCCATCGTCATTAACAGGCACTGAACGTTACAATTAACTGTCAGTTTTGCGTCGGAATCGAAAAACTAGACTCACAGGAGATCGACCATAAGGTGCCCGAGGCAGCAATAGACCCTTGGAGACAAGTCGGCCGGAGGACGATGTATTGAATCGCGACTCAATTTGTGTGTTCCATCGTCATTAACAGGCTCTGAACGTTACAATTAACTGTAAGTTTTGCGTCGGATTCGAAAATCTAGACTCACAGGAGATCGACCATAAGGTGCCCGAGGCAGCAATAGACCCTTGGAGACAAGTCGGCTGGAGGACGATGTATTGAATCGCGACGCAGTTTGTGTGTTCCATCGTCATTAACAGGCTCTGAACGTTACAATTAACTGTCAGTTTTGCGACGGATTCGAAAGTCTAGACTCACAGGAGAACGACCATAAGGTGCCCGAGGCAGCAATAGACCCTTGGAGACAGGTCGGCCGGAGGACGATGTATTGAATCGCGACGCAATTTGTGTGTTCCATCGTCATGAACAGGCTCTGACCGTTACAATTAACTCTCAGTTTTGCGTCGGATTCGAAAATCTAGACTCACAGGAGATCGACCATAAGGTGCCCGAGGCAGCAATAGACCCTTGGAGACAGGTCGGCCGGAGGACGATGTATTGAATCGCGACGCGATTTGTCTGTTCCATCGTCATTAACAGGCGCTGAACGTTACAATTAACTGTCAGTTTTGCGTCGGATTCGAAAATCTAGACTCACAAAAGATCGACCTTAAGGTGCCCGAGGCAGCAATAGACCCTTGGAGACAGGTCGGCCGGAGGACGATGTATTGAATCGCGACGCAATTTGTGTTCCATCGTCATTAACAGGCTCTGAACGTTACAATTAACTGTCAGTTTTGCGTCGGATTCGAAAATCTAGACTCACAGGAGATCGACCATAAGGTGCCCGAGGCAGCAATAGACCCTTGGAGACAGGTCGGCCGGAGGACGATGTATTGAATCGCGACGCGATTTGTGTGTTCCATCGTCATTAACAGGCTCTGAACGTTACAATTAACTGTCAGTTTTGCGTCTGATTCGAAAATCTAGACTCACAGGAGATCGACCATAAGGTGCCCGAGGCAGCAATAGACCCTTGGAGACAGGACGGCCGGAGGACGATGAATTGAATTGCGACGGGATTTGTGTGTTCCATCGTCATTAACAGGCTCTGAACGTTAAAATTAACTGTCAGTTTTGCGTCGGATTCGAAAATCTAGACTCACAGGAGATCGACCATAAGGTGCCCGAGGCAGCAATAGACCCTTGGAGACAGGTCGGCCGGAGGACGATGTATTGAATCGCGACGCAATTTGTGTGTTCCATCGTCATTAACAGGCACTGAACGTTACAATTAACTGTCAGTTTTGCGTCGGATTCGAAAATCTAGACTCACAGGAGATCGACCATAAGGTGCCCGAGGCAGCAATAGACCCTTGGAGACAAGTCGGCCGGAGGACGATGTATTGAATCGCGACGCAATTTGTGTGTTCCATCGTCATTAACAGGCCCTGAACGTTACAATTAACTGTCAGTTTTGCGTCGGATTCGAAAATCTAGACTCACAGGAGATCGACCATAAGGTGCCCGAGGCAGCAATAGACCCTTGGAGACAGGTCGGCCGGAGGACGATGTATTGAATCGCGACGCGATTTGTGTGTTCCATTGTCATTAAGATGCTCTGAACCTTACAATTAACTGTCAGTTTAGCGTCGGATTCGAAAATCTAGACTCACAGGAAAACGACCATAAGGTGTCCGAGGCAGCACTAGACCCTTGGAGACAAGTCGGCTCGAGGACGATGTATTGAATCGCGACGCAATTTGTGTGTTCCATCGTCATTAACAGGCACTGAACGTTACAATTAACTGTCAGTTTTGCGTCGGATTCGAAAATCTAGACTCACAGGAGATCGACCATAAGGTGCCCGAGGCAGCAATGGACCCTTGGAGACAGGTCGGTCGGAGGACGATGTATTGAATCGCGACGCAATTTGTGTGTTCCATCGTCATTAACAGGCTCTGAACGTTACAATTAACTGTCAGTTCTGCGTCGGATTCGAAAATCTAGACTCACAGGAGATCGACGATAAGGTGCCCGAGACAGCAATAGAACTTTGGAGACAGGTCGGCCGGAGGACGATGTATTGAATCGCGACGCAATTTGTGTGTTCCATCGTCATTAACAGGCTCTGAACCTTACAATTAACTGTCAGTTTTGCGTCGGATTCGAAAATCTAGACTCACAGGAGATCGACCATAAGGTGCCCGAGGCAGCAATAGACCCTTGGAGACAGGTCGGCCGGAGGACGATGTATTGAATCGCGACGCGATTTGTGTGTTTCATCGTCATTAACAGGCTCTGAACGTTACAATTAACTGTCAGTTTTGCGTCGGATTCGAAAATCTAGACTCACAGGAGATCGACCATAAGGTGCCCGAGGCAGCAATAGACCCTTGGAGACAGGTCGGCCGGAGGACGATGTATTGAATCGCGACGGGATTTGTGTGTTCCATCGTCATTAACAGGCTCTGACGTTACAATTAACTTTCAGTTTTGCGTCGGATTCGAAAATCTAGACTCACAGGAGATCGACCATAAGGTGCCCGAGGCAGCAATAGACCCTTGGAGACAGGACGGCCGGAGGACGATGTATTGAATCGCGACGCAATTTGTGTGTTCCATCGTCATTAACAGGCACTGAACGTTACAATTAACTGTCAGTTTTGCGTCGGATTCGAAAATCTAGACTCACAGGAGATCGACCATAAGGTGCCCGAGGCAGCAGTAGACCCTTGGAGACAAGTCGGCTGGAGGACGATGTATTGAATCGCGACGCAATTTGTGTGTTCCATCGTCATTAACAGGCTCTGAACGTTACAATTAACTGTCAGTTTTGCGTCGGATTCGAAAGTCTAGACTCACAGGAGAACGACCATAAGGTGCCCGAGGCAGCAATAGACCCTTGGAGACAGGTCGGCCGGAGGACGATGTATTGAATCGCGACGCAATTTGTGTGTTCCATCGTCATTAACAGGCACTGAACGTTACAATTAACTGTCAGTTTTGCGTCGGATTCGAAAAACTAGACTCACAGGAGTTCGACCATAAGGTGCCCGAGGCAGCAATAGACCCTTGGAGACAAGTCGGCCGGAGGACGATGTATTGAATCGCGACGCGATTTGTGTGTTCCATCGTCATTAACAGGCGCTGAACGTTACAATTAACTGTCAGTTTTGCGTCGGATTCGAAAATCTAGACTCACAGGAGATCGACCTTAAGGTGCCCGAGGCAGCAATAGACCCTTGGAGACAGGTCGGCCGGAGGACGATGTATTGAATCGCGACGCAAATTGTGTGTTCCATCGTCATTAACAGGCCCTGAACGTTACAATTAACTGTCAGTTTTGCGTCGGATTCGAAAATCTAGACTCACAGGAGATCGACCTTAAGGTGCCCGAGGCAGCAATAGACCCTTGGAGACAAGTCGGCCGGAGGACGATGTATTGAATCGCGACGCAATTTGTGTGTTCCATCGTCATTAACAGGCCCTGAACGTTACAATTAACTGTCAGTTTTGCGTCGGATTCGAAAATCTAGACTCACAGGAGATCGACCATAAGGTGCCCGAGGCAGCAATAGACCCTTGGAGACAGGTCGGCCGGAGGACGATGTATTGAATCGCGACGCGATTTGTGTGTTCCATTGTCATTAAGATGCTCTGAACCTTACAATTAACTGTCAGTTTAGCGTCGGATTCGAAAATCTAGACTCACAGGAAAACGACCATAAGGTGCCCGAGGCAGCAATAGACCCTTGGAGACAGGTCGGCCGGAGGACGATGTATTGAATCGCGACGCGATTTGTGTGTTTCATCGTCATTAACAGGCTCTGAACGTTACAATTAACTGTCAGTTTTGCGTCGGATTCGAAAATCTAGACTCACAGGAGATCGACCATAAGGTGCCCGAGGCAGCAATAGACCCTTGGAGACAGGTCGGCCGGAGGACGATGTATTGAATCGCGACGGGATTTGTGTGTTCCATCGTCATTAACAGGCTCTGACGTTACAATTAACTTTCAGTTTTGCGTCGGATTCGAAAATCTAGACTCACAGGAGATCGACCATAAGGTGCCCGAGGCAGCAATAGACCCTTGGAGACAGGTCGGCCGGAGGACGATGTATTGAATCGCGACGCAATTTGTGTGTTCCATCGTCATTAACAGGCACTGAACGTTACAATTAACTGTCAGTTTTGCGTCGGATTCGAAAATCTAGACTCACAGGAGATCGACCATAAGGTGCCCGAGGCAGCAATAGACCCTTGGAGACAAGTCGGCTGGAGGACGATGTATTGAATCGCGACGCAATTTGTGTGTTCCATCGTCATTAACAGGCTCTGAACGTTACAATTAACTGTCAGTTTTGCGTCGGATTCGAAAGTCTAGACTCACAGGAGAACGACCATAAGGTGCCCGAGGCAGCAATAGACCCTTGGAGACAGGTCGGCCGGAGGACGATGTATTGAATCGCGACGCAATTTGTGTGTTCCATCGTCATGAACCGGCTCTGAACGTTACAATTAACTGTCAGTTTTGCGTCGGATTCGAAAATCTAGACTCACAGGAGATCGACCATAAGGTGCCCGAGGCAGCAATAAACCCTTGGAGACAGGTCGGCCGGAGGACGATGTATTGAATCGCGACGCGATTTGTGTGTTCCATCGTCATTAACAGGCGCTGAACGTTACAATTAACTGTCAGTTTTGCGTCGGATTCGAAAATCTAGACTCACAGGAGATCGACCTTAAGGTGCCCAAGGCAGCAATAGACCCTTGGAGACAGGTCGCCCGGAGGACGATGTATTGAATCGCGACGCAATTTGTGTGTTCCATCGTCATTAACAGGCTCTGAACGTTACAATTAACTGTCGGTTTTGCTTCGGATTCGAAAATCTAGACTCACAGGAGATCGACCATAAGGTGCCCGAGACAGCAATAGACCCTTGGAGACAGGTCGGCCGGAGGACGATGTATTGAATCGCGACGCGATTTGTGTGTTCCATCGTCATTAACAGGCTCTGAACGTTACAATTAACTGTCAGTTTTGCGTCGGATTCGAAAATCTAGACTCACAGGAGATCGACCATAAGGTGCCCGAGGCAGCAATAGACCCTTGGAGACAGGTCGGCCGGAGGACGATGTATTGAATCGCGAC
The DNA here is from genome assembly GCF_023898315.1 of Schistocerca nitens. Classification (NCBI taxonomy): domain Eukaryota; kingdom Metazoa; phylum Arthropoda; class Insecta; order Orthoptera; family Acrididae; genus Schistocerca; species Schistocerca nitens. The sequence goes on along the minus strand of NC_064615.1, from coordinate 1,195,008,296 downwards.
ACAATTTGTGTGTTCCATCGTCATTAACAGGCACTGAACGTTACAATTAACTGTCAGTTTTGCGTCGGAATCGAAAAACTAGACTCACAGGAGATCGACCATAAGGTGCCCGAGGCAGCAATAGACCCTTGGAGACAAGTCGGCCGGAGGACGATGTATTGAATCGCGACTCAATTTGTGTGTTCCATCGTCATTAACAGGCTCTGAACGTTACAATTAACTGTAAGTTTTGCGTCGGATTCGAAAATCTAGACTCACAGGAGATCGACCATAAGGTGCCCGAGGCAGCAATAGACCCTTGGAGACAAGTCGGCTGGAGGACGATGTATTGAATCGCGACGCAGTTTGTGTGTTCCATCGTCATTAACAGGCTCTGAACGTTACAATTAACTGTCAGTTTTGCGACGGATTCGAAAGTGTAGACTCACAGGAGAACGACCATAAGGTGCCCGAGGCAGCAATAGACCCTTGGAGACAGGTCGGCCGGAGGACGATGTATTGAATCGCGACGCAATTTGTGTGTTCCATCGTCATGAACAGGCTGTGACCGTTACAATTAACTCTCAGTTTTGCGTCGGATTCGAAAATCTAGACTCACAGGAGATCGACCATAAGGTGCCCGAGGCAGCAATAGACCCTTGGAGACAGGTCGGCCGGAGGACGATGTATTGAATCGCGACGCGATTTGTCTGTTCCATCGTCATTAACAGGCGCTGAACGTTACAATTAACTGTCAGTTTTGCGTCGGATTCGAAAATCTAGACTCACAAAAGATCGACCTTAAGGTGCCCGAGGCAGCAATAGACCCTTGGAGACAGGTCGGCCGGAGGACGATGTATTGAATCGCGACGCAATTTGTGTTCCATCGTCATTAACAGGCTCTGAACGTTACAATTAACTGTCAGTTTTGCGTCGGATTCGAAAATCTAGACTCACAGGAGATCGACCATAAGGTGCCCGAGGCAGCAATAGACCCTTGGAGACAGGTCGGCCGGAGGACGATGTATTGAATCGCGACGCGATTTGTGTGTTCCATCGTCATTAACAGGCTCTGAACGTTACAATTAACTGTCAGTTTTGCGTCTGATTCGAAAATCTAGACTCACAGGAGATCGACCATAAGGTGCCCGAGGCAGCAATAGACCCTTGGAGACAGGACGGCCGGAGGACGATGAATTGAATTGCGACGGGATTTGTGTGTTCCATCGTCATTAACAGGCTCTGAACGTTAAAATTAACTGTCAGTTTTGCGTCGGATTCGAAAATCTAGACTCACAGGAGATCGACCATAAGGTGCCCGAGGCAGCAATAGACCCTTGGAGACAGGTCGGCCGGAGGACGATGTATTGAATCGCGACGCAATTTGTGTGTTCCATCGTCATTAACAGGCACTGAACGTTACAATTAACTGTCAGTTTTGCGTCGGATTCGAAAATCTAGACTCACAGGAGATCGACCATAAGGTGCCCGAGGCAGCAATAGACCCTTGGAGACAAGTCGGCCGGAGGACGATGTATTGAATCGCGACGCAATTTGTGTGTTCCATCGTCATTAACAGGCCCTGAACGTTACAATTAACTGTCAGTTTTGCGTCGGATTCGAAAATCTAGACTCACAGGAGATCGACCATAAGGTGCCCGAGGCAGCAATAGACCCTTGGAGACAGGTCGGCCGGAGGACGATGTATTGAATCGCGACGCGATTTGTGTGTTCCATTGTCATTAAGATGCTCTGAACCTTACAATTAACTGTCAGTTTAGCGTCGGATTCGAAAATCTAGACTCACAGGAAAACGACCATAAGGTGTCCGAGGCAGCACTAGACCCTTGGAGACAAGTCGGCTCGAGGACGATGTATTGAATCGCGACGCAATTTGTGTGTTCCATCGTCATTAACAGGCACTGAACGTTACAATTAACTGTCAGTTTTGCGTCGGATTCGAAAATCTAGACTCACAGGAGATCGACCATAAGGTGCCCGAGGCAGCAATGGACCCTTGGAGACAGGTCGGTCGGAGGACGATGTATTGAATCGCGACGCAATTTGTGTGTTCCATCGTCATTAACAGGCTCTGAACGTTACAATTCACTGTCAGTTTTGCGTCGGATTCGAAAATCTAGACTCACAGGAGATCGACGATAAGGTGCCCGAGACAGCAATAGAACTTTGGAGACAGGTCGGCCGGAGGACGATGTATTGAATCGCGACGCAATTTGTGTGTTCCATCGTCATTAACAGGCTCTGAACCTTACAATTAACTGTCAGTTTTGCGTCGGATTCGAAAATCTAGACTCACAGGAGATCGACCATAAGGTGCCCGAGGCAGCAATAGACCCTTGGAGACAGGTCGGCCGGAGGACGATGTATTGAATCGCGACGCGATTTGTGTGTTTCATCGTCATTAACAGGCTCTGAACGTTACAATTAACTGTCAGTTTTGCGTCGGATTCGAAAATCTAGACTCACAGGAGATCGACCATAAGGTGCCCGAGGCAGCAATAGACCCTTGGAGACAGGTCGGCCGGAGGACGATGTATTGAATCGCGACGGGATTTGTGTGTTCCATCGTCATTAACAGGCTCTGACGTTACAATTAACTTTCAGTTTTGCGTCGGATTCGAAAATCTAGACTCACAGGAGATCGACCATAAGGTGCCCGAGGCAGCAATAGACCCTTGGAGACAGGACGGCCGGAGGACGATGTATTGAATCGCGACGCAATTTGTGTGTTCCATCGTCATTAACAGGCACTGAACGTTACAATTAACTGTCAGTTTTGCGTCGGATTCGAAAATCTAGACTCACAGGAGATCGACCATAAGGTGCCCGAGGCAGCAGTAGACCCTTGGAGACAAGTCGGCTGGAGGACGATGTATTGAATCGCGACGCAATTTGTGTGTTCCATCGTCATTAACAGGCTCTGAACGTTACAATTAACTGTCAGTTTTGCGTCGGATTCGAAAGTCTAGACTCACAGGAGAACGACCATAAGGTGCCCGAGGCAGCAATAGACCCTTGGAGACAGGTCGGCCGGAGGACGATGTATTGAATCGCGACGCAATTTGTGTGTTCCATCGTCATTAACAGGCACTGAACGTTACAATTAACTGTCAGTTTTGCGTCGGATTCGAAAAACTAGACTCACAGGAGTTCGACCATAAGGTGCCCGAGGCAGCAATAGACCCTTAGAGACAAGTCGGCCGGAGGACGATGTATTGAATCGCGACGCGATTTGTGTGTTCCATCGTCATTAACAGGCGCTGAACGTTACAATTAACTGTCAGTTTTGCGTCGGATTCGAAAATCTAGACTCACAGGAGATCGACCTTAAGGTGCCCGAGGCAGCAATAGACCCTTGGAGACAGGTCGGCCGGAGGACGATGTATTGAATCGCGACGCAAATTGTGTGTTCCATCGTCATTAACAGGCCCTGAACGTTACAATTAACTGTCAGTTTTGCGTCGGATTCGAAAATCTAGACTCACAGGAGATCGACCTTAAGGTGCCCGAGGCAGCAATAGACCCTTGGAGACAAGTCGGCCGGAGGACGATGTATTGAATCGCGACGCAATTTGTGTGTTCCATCGTCATTAACAGCCACTGAACGTTACAATTAACTGTCAGTTTTGCGTCGGATTCGAAAATCTAGACTCACAGGAGATCGACCATAAGGTGCCCGAGGCAGCAATAGACCCTTGGAGACAGGTCGGCCGGAGGACGATGTATTGAATCGCGACGCGATTTGTGTGTTCCATTGTCATTAAGATGCTCTGAACCTTACAATTAACTGTCAGTTTAGCGTCGGATTCGAAAATCTAGACTCACAGGAAAACGACCATAAGGTGTCCGAGGCAGCACTAGACCCTTGGAGACAAGTCGGCTCGAGGACGATGTATTGAATCGCGACGCAATTTGTGTGTTCCATCGTCATTAACAGGCACTGAACGTTACAATTAACTGTCAGTTTTGCGTCGAATTCGAAAATCTAGACTCACAGGAGATCGACCATAAGGTGCCCGAGGCAGCAATGGACCCTTGGAGACAGGTCGGTCGGAGGACGATGTATTGAATCGCGACGCAATTTGTGTGTTCCATCGTCATTAACAGGCTCTGAACGTTACAATTCACTGTCAGTTTTGCGTCGGATTCGAAAATCTAGACTCACAGGAGATCGACGATAAGGTGCCCGAGGCAGCAATAGAACTTTGGAGACAGGTCGGCCGGAGGACGATGTATTGAATCGCGACGCAATTTGTGTGTTCCATCGTCATTAACAGGCTCTGAACCTTACAATTAACTGTCAGTTTTGCGTCGGATTCGAAAATCTAGACTCACAGGAGATCGACCATAAGGTGCCGAGGCAGCAATAGACCCTTGGAGACAGGTCGGCCGGAGGACGATGTATTGAATCGCGACGCGATTTGTGTGTTTCATCGTCATTAACAGGCTCTGAACGTTACAATTAACTGTCAGTTTTGCGTCGGATTCGAAAATCTAGACTCACAGGAGATCGACCATAAGGTGCCCGAGGCAGCAATAGACCCTTGGAGACAGGTCGGCCGGAGGACGATGTATTGAATCGCGACGGGATTTGTGTGTTCCATCGTCATTAACAGGCTCTGACGTTACAATTAACTTTCAGTTTTGCGTCGGATTCGAAAATCTAGACTCACAGGAGATCGACCTTAAGGTGCCCGAGGCAGCAATAGACCCTTGGAGACAGGTCGGCCGGAGGACGATGTATTGAATCGCGACGCAATTTGTGTGTTCCATCATCATTAACAGGCACTGAACGTTACAATTAACTGTCAGTTTTGCGTCGGATTCGAAAATCTAGACTCACAGGAGATCGACCATAAGGTGCCCGAGGCAGCAATAGACCCTTGGAGACAGGTCGGCCGGAGGACGATGTATTGAATCGCGACGGGATTTGTGTGTTCCATCGTCATTACCAGGCTCTGACGTTACAATTAACTTTCAGTTTTGCGTCGGATTCGAAAATCTAGACTCACAGGAGATCGACCATAAGGTGCCCGAGGCAGCAACAGACCCTTGGAGACAGGTCGGCCGGAGGACGATGTATTGAATCGCGACGGGATTTGTGTGTTCCATCGTCATTAACAGGCTCTGAACGTTACAATTAACTGTCATTTTTGCGTCGGATTCAAAAATGTAGACTCACAGGAGATCGACCATAAGGTGCCCGAGGCAGCAGTAGACCCTTGGAGACAGGTCGGCCGGAGGACGATGTATTGAATCGCGACGCAATTTGTGTGTTCCATTGTCTTTAAGAGGCTCTGAACCTTACAATTTACTGTCAGTTTTGCGTCGGATTCGAAAATCTAGACTCACAGGAGATCGACCATAAGGTGCCCGAGGCAGCAATAGACCCTTGGAGACAGGTCGGCCGGAGGACGATGTATTGAATCGCGACGCGATTTGTGTGTTCCATTGTCATTAAGATGCTCTGAACCTTACAATTAACTGTCAGTTTAGCGTCGGATTCGAAAATCTAGACTCACAGGAAAACGACCATAAGGTGTCCGAGGCAGCACTAGACCCTTGGAGACAAGTCGGCTCGAGGACGATGTATTGAATCGCGACGCAATTTGTGTGTTCCATCGTCATTAACAGGCACTGAACGTTACAATTAACTGTCAGTTTTGCGTCGGATTCGAAAATCTAGACTCACAGGAGATCGACCATAAGGTGCCCGAGGCAGCAATGGACCCTTGGAGACAGGTCGGTCGGAGGGCGATGTATTGAATCGCGACGCAATTTGTGTGTTCCATCGTCATTAACAGGCTCTGAACGTTACAATTCACTGTCAGTTTTGCGTCGGATTCGAAAATCTAGACTCACAGGAGATCGACGATAAGGTGCCCGAGGCAGCAATAGAACTTTGGAGACAGGTCGGCCGGAGGACGATGTATTGAATCGCGACGCAATTTGTGTGTTCCATCGTCATTAACAGGCTCTGAACCTTACAATTAACTGTCAGTTTTGCGTCGGATTCGAAAATCTAGACTCACAGGAGATCGACCATAATGTGCCCGAGGCAGCAATAGACCCTTGGAGACAGGTCGGCCGGAGAACGATGTATTGAATCGCGACGCGATTTGTGTGTTTCATCGTCATTAACAGGCTCTGAACGTTACAATTAACTTTCAGTTTTGCGTCGGATTCGAAAATCTAGACTCACAGGAGATCGACCATAAGGTGCCCGAGGCAGCAATAGACCCTTGGAGACAGGTCGGCCGGAGGACGATGTATTGAATCGCGACGCAATTTGTGTGTTCCATCATCATTAACAGGCACTGAACGTTACAATTAACTGTCAGTTTTGCGTCGGATTCGAAAATCTAGACTCACAGGAGATCGACCATAAGGTGCCCGAGGCAGCAATAGACCCTTGGAGACAGGTCGGCCGGAGGACGATGTATTGAATCGCGACGGGATTTGTGTGTTCCATCGTCATTACCAGGCTCTGACGTTACAATTAACTTTCAGTTTTGCGTCGGATTCGAAAATCTAGACTCACAGGAGATCGACCATAAGGTGCCCGAGGCAGCAACAGACCCTTGGAGACAGGTCGGCCGGAGGACGATGTATTGAATCGCGACGGGATTTGTGTGTTCCATCGTCATTAACAGGCTCTGAACGTTACAATTAACTGTCATTTTTGCGTCGGATTCAAAAATGTAGACTCACAGGAGATCGACCATAAGGTGCCCGAGGCAGCAGTAGACCCTTGGAGACAGGTCGGCCGGAGGACGATGTATTGAATCGCGACGCAATTTGTGTGTTCCATTGTCTTTAAGAGGCTCTGAACCCTACAATTTACTGTCAGTTTTGCGTCGGATTCGAAAATCTAGACTCATAGGAGATCGACCATAAGGTGCCCGAGGCAGCAATAGACCCTTGGAGACAGGTCGGCCGGAGGACGATGTATTGAATCGCGACGCGATTTGTGTGTTCCATTGTCATTAAGATGCTCTGAACCTTACAATTAACTGTCAGTTTTGCGTCGGATTCGAAAATCTAGACTCACAGGAAAACGACCATAAGGTGTCCGAGGCAGCACTAGACCCTTGGAGACAAGTCGGCTCGAGGACGATATATTGAATCGCGACGCATTTTGTGTGTTCCATCGTCATTAACAGGCACTGAACGTTACAATTAACTGTCAGTTTTGCGTCGGATTCGAAAATCTAGACTCACAGGAGATCGACCATAAGGTGCCCGAGGCAGCAACAGACCCTTGGAGACAGGTCGGCCGGAGGACGATGTATTGAATCGCGACGGGATTTGTGTGTTCCATCGTCATTAACAGGCTCTGAACGTTACAATTAACTGTCATTTTTGCGTCGGATTCAAAAATGTAGACTCACAGGAGATCGACCATAAGGTGCCCGAGGCAGCAGTAGACCCTTGGAGACAGGTCGGCCGGAGGACGATGTATTGAATCGCGACGCAATTTGTGTGTTCCATTGTCTTTAAGAGGCTCTGAACCTTACAATTTACTGTCAGTTTTGCGTCGGATTCGAAAATCTAGACTCACAGGAGAACGACCATACGGTGTCCGAGGCAGCACTAGACCCTTGGAGACAGGTCGCCCGGAGGACGATGTATTGAATCGCGAGGCGATTTGTGTGTTCCATCGTCATTAACAGGCCCTGAACCTTACAATTAACTGTCAGTTTTGCGTCGGATTCGAAAATCTAGACTCATAGGAGATCGACCATAAGGTGCCCGAGGCAGCAATAGACCCTTGGAGACAGGTCGGCCGGAGGACGATGTATTGAATCGCGACGCGATTTGTGTGTTCCATTGTCATTAAGATGCTCTGAACCTTACAATTAACTGTCAGTTTTGCGTCGGATTCGAAAATCTAGACTCACAGGAAAACGACCATAAGGTGTCCGAGGCAGCACTAGACCCTTGGAGACAAGTCGGCTCGAGGACGATGTATTGAATCGCGACGCATTTTGTGTGTTCCATCGTCATTAACAGGCACTGAACGTTACAATTAACTGTCAGTTTTGAGTCGGATTCGAAAATCTAGACTCACAGGAGATCGACCATAAGGTGCCCGAGGCAGCAATGGACCCTTGGAGACAGGTCGGCCGGAGGACGATGTATTGAATCGCGACGCAATTTGTGTGTTCCATCGTCATTAACAGGCTCTGACGTTACAATTAACTGTCAGTTTTGCGTCGGATTCGAAAATCTAGACTCACAGGAGATCGACCATAAGGTGCCCGAGGCAGCAATAGACCCTTGGAGACAGGTCGGCCGGAGGACGATGTATTGAATCGCGACGCAATTTGTGTGTTCCATTGTCTTTAAGAGGCTTTGAACCTTACAATTTACTGTCAGTTTTACGTCGGATTCGAAAATCTAGACTCACAGAAGAACGACCATAAGGTGCCCGAGGCAGGACTAGACCCTTGGAGACAGGTCGGCCGGAGGACGATGTATTGAATCGCGACGCGATTTGTGTGTTCCATCGTCATTAACAGGCCCTGAACGTTACAATTAACTGTCAGTTTTGCGTCGGATTCGAAAATCTAGACTCACAGGAGATCGACCATAAGGTGCCCGAGGCAGCAATAGACCCTTGGAGACAGGTCGGCCGGAGGACGATGTATTGAATCGCGACGCGATTTGTGTGTTCCATTGTCATTAAGATGCTCTGAACCTTACAATTAACTGTCAGTTTAGCGTCGGATTCGAAAATCTAGACTCACAGGAAAACGACCATAAGGTGTCCGAGGCAGCACTAGACCCTTGGAGACAAGTCGGCTCGAGGACGATGTATTGAATCGCGACGCAATTTGTGTGTTGCATCGTCATTAACAGGCACTGAACGTTACAATTAACTGTCAGTTTTGCGTCGGATTCGAAAATCTAGACTCACAGGAGATCGACCATAAGGTGCCCGAGGCAGCAATGGACCCTTGGAGACAGGTCGGTCGGAGGACGATGTATTGAATCGCGACGCAATTTGTGTGTTCCATCGTCATTAACAGGCTCTGAACGTTACAATTAACTGTCAGTTTTGCGTCGGATTCGAAAAACTAGACTCACAGGAGATCGACGATAAGGTGCCCGAGGCAGCAATAGAACTTTGGAGACAGGTCGGCCGGAGGACGATGTATTGAATCGCGACGCAATTTGTGTGTTCCATCGTCATTAACAGGCTCTGAACCTTTCAATTAACTGTCAGTTTTGCGTCGGATTCGAAAATCTAGACTCACAGGAGATCGACCATAAGGTGCCCGAGGCAGCAATAGACCCTTGGAGACAGGTCGGCCGGAGGACGATGTATTGAATCGCGACGCGATTTGTGTGTTTCATCGTCATTAACAGGCTCTGAACGTTACAATTAACTGTCAGTTTTGCGTCGGATTCGAAAATCTAGACTCACAGGAGATCGACCATAAGGTGCCCGAGGCAGCAATAGACCCTTGGAGACAGGTCGGCCGGAGGACGATGTATTGAATCGCGACGGGATTTGTGTGTTCCATCGTCATTAACAGGCTCTGAACGTTACAATTAACTTTCAGTTTTGCGTCGGATTCGAAAATCTAGACTCACAGGAGATCGACCATAAGGTGCCCGAGACAGCAATACACCCTTGGAGACAGGTCGGCCGGAGGACGATGTATTGAATCGCGACGCAATTTGTGTGTTCCATCGTCATTAACAGGCTCTGAACGTTACAATTAACTGTCGGTTTTGCGTCGGATTCGAAAATCTAGACTCACAGGAGATCGACCATAAGGTGCCCGAGACAGCAATAGACCCTTGGAGACAGTTCGGCCGGAGGACGATGTATTGAATCGCGACGCGATTTGTGTGTTCCATCGTCATTAACAGGCTCTGAACGTTACAATTAACTGTCAGTTTTGCGTCGGATTCGAAAATCTAGACTCACAGGAGATCGACCATAAGGTGCCCGAGGCAGCAATAGACCCTTGGAGACAGGTCGGCCGGAGGACGATGTATTGAATCGCGACGCAATTTGTGTGTTCCATCGTCATTAACAGGCACTGAACGTTACAATTAACTGTCAGTTTTGCGTCGGAATCGAAAAACTAGACTCACAGGAGATCGACCATAAGGTGCCCGAGGCAGCAATAGACCCTTGGAGACAGGTCGGCCGGAGGACGATGTATTGAATCGCGACGCGATTTGTCTGTTCCATCGTCATTAACAGGCGCTGAACGTTACAATTAACTGTCAGTTTTGCGTCGGATTCGAAAATCTAGACTCACAGGAGATCGACCTTAAGGTGCCCGAGGCAGCAATAGACCCTTGGAGACAGGTCGGCCGGAGGACGATGTATTGAATCGCGACGCAATTTGTGTTCCATCGTCATTAACAGGCTCTGAACGTTACAATTAACTGTCAGTTTTGCGTCGGATTCGAAAATCTAGACTCACAGGAGATCGACCATAAGGTGCCCGAGGCAGCAATAGACCTTTGGAGACAGGTCGGCCGGAGGACGATGTATTGAATCGCGACGCGATTTGTGTGTTCCATCGTCATTAACAGGCTCTGAACGTTACAATTAACTGTCAGTTTTGCGTCGGATTCGAAAATCTAGACTCACAGGAGATCGACCATAAGGTGCCCGAGGCAGCAATAGACCCTTGGAGACAGGTCGGCCGGAGGACGATGTATTGAATCGCGACGGGATTTGTGTGTTCCATCGTCATTAACAGGCTCTGAACGTTAAAATTAACTGTCAGTTTTGCGTCGGATTCGAAAATCTAGACTCACAGGAGATCGACCATAAGGTGCCCGAGGCAGCAATAGACCCTTGGAGACAGGTCGGCCGGATGACGATGTATTGAATCGCGACGCAATTTGTGTGTTCCATCGTCATTAACAGGCACTGAACGTTACAATTAACTGTCAGTTTTGCGTCGGATTCGAAAATCTAGACTCACAGGAGATCGACCATAAGGTGCCCGAGGCAGCAATAGACCCTTGGAGACAAGTCGGCCGGAGGACGATGTATTGAATCGCGACGCAATTTGTGTGTTCCATCGTCATTAACAGGCCCTGAACGTTACAATTAACTGTCAGTTTTGCGTCGGATTCGAAAATCTAGACTCACAGGAGATCGACCATAAGGTGCCCGAGGCAGCAATAGACCCTTGGAGACAGGTCGGCCGGAGGACGATGTATTGAATCGCGACGCGATTTGTGTGTTCCATTGTCATTAAGATGCTCTGAACCTTACAATTAACTGTCAGTTTAGCGTCGGATTCGAAAATCTAGACTCACAGGAAAACGACCATAAGGTATCCGAGGCAGCACTAGACCCTTGGAGACAAGTCGGCTCGAGGACGATGTATTGAATCGCGACGCAATTTGTGTGTTCCATCGTCATTAACAGGCACTGAACGTTACAATTAACTGTCAGTTTTGCGTCGGATTCGAAAATCTAGACTCACAGGAGATCGACCATAAGGTGCCCGAGGCAGCAATGGACCCTTGGAGACAGGTCGGTCGGAGGACGATGTATTGAATCGCGACGCAATTTGTGTGTTCCATCGTCATTAACAGGCTCTGAACGTTACAATTAACTGTCAGTTTTGCGTCGGATTCGAATATCTAGACTCACAGGAGATCGACCATAAGGTGCCCGAGGCAGCAATAGACCCCTGGAGACAGGTCGGCCGGAGGACGATGTATTGAATCGCGACGCGATTTGTGTGTTTCATCGTCATTAACAGGCTCTGAACGTTACAATTAACTGTCAGTTTTGCGTCGGATTCGAAAATCTAGACTCACAGGAGATCGACCATAAGGTGCCCGAGGCAGCAATAGACCCTTGGAGACAGGTCGGCCGGAGGACGATGTATTGAATCGCGACGGGATTTGTGTGTTCCATCGTCATTAACAGGCTCTGACGTTACAATTAACTTTCAGTTTTGCGTCGGATTCGAAAATCTAGACTCACAGGAGATCGACCATAAGGTGCCCGAGGCAGCAATAGACCCTTGGAGACAGGTCGGCCGGAGGACGATGTATTGAATCGCGACGCAATTTGTGTGTTCCATCGTCATTAACAGGCTCTGAACGTTACAATTAACTGTCGGTTTTGCGTCGGATTCGAAAATCTAGACTCACAGGAGATCGACCATAAGGTGCCCGAGACAGCAATAGACCCTTGGAGACAGGTCGGCCGGAGGACGATGTATTGAATCGCGACGCGATTTGTGTGTTCCATCGTCATTAACAGGCTCTGAACGTTACAATTAACTGTCAGTTTTGCGTCGGATTCGAAAATCTAGACTCACAGGAGATCGACCATAAGGTGCCCGAGGCAGCAATAGACCCTTGGAGACAGGTCGGCCGGAGGACGATGTATTGAATCGCGACGCAATTTGTGTGTTCCATCGTCATTAACAGGCACTGAACGTTACAATTAACTGTCAGTTTTGCGTCGGAATCGAAAAACTAGACTCACAGGAGTTCGACCATAAGGTGCCCGAGGCAGCAATAGACCCTTGGAGACAAGTCGGCCGGAGGACGATGTATTGAATCGCGACGCGATTTGTGTGTTCCATCGTCATTAACAGGCGCTGAACGTTACAATTAACTGTCAGTTTTGCGTCGGATTCGAAAATCTAGACTCACAGGAGATCGACCTTAAGGTGCCCGAGGCAGCAATAGACCCTTGGAGACAGGTCGGCCGGAGGACGATGTATTGAATCGCGACGCAATTTGTGTGTTCCATCGTCATTAACAGACACTGAACGTTACAATTAACTGTCAGTTTTGCGTCGGATTCGAAAAACTAGACTCACAGGAGATCGATCATAAGGTGCCCGAGGCAGCAATAGACCCTTGGAGACAAGTCGGCTGGAGGACGATATATTGAATCGCGACGCAGTTTGTGTGTTCCATCGTCATTAACAGGCTCTGAACGTTACAATTAACTGTCAGTTTTGCGTCGGATTCGAAAGTCTAGACTCACAGGAGAACGACCATAAGGTGCCCGAGGCAGCAATAGACCCTTGGAGACAGGTCGGCCGGAGGACGATGTATTGAATCGCGACGCAATTTGTGTGTTCCATCGTCATGAACAGGCTCTGACCGTTACAATTAACTGTCAGTTTTGCGTCGTATTCGAAAATGTAGACTCACAGGAGATCGACCATAAGGTGCCCGAGGCAGCAATAGACCCTTGGAGACAGGTCGGCCGGAGGACGATGTATTGAATTGCGACGCGATTTGTCTGTTCCATCGTCATTAACAGGCGCTGAACGTTACAATTAACTGTCAGTTTTGCGTCGGATTCGAAAATCTAGACTCACAGGAGATCGACCTTAAGGTGCCCGAGGCAGCAATAGACCCTTGGAGACGGGTCGGCCGGAGGACGATGTATTGAATCGCGACGCAATTTGTGTTCCATCGTCATTAACAGGCTCTGAACGTTACAATTAACTGTCAGTTTTGCGTCGGATTCGAAAATCTAGACTCACAGGAGATCGACCATAAGGTGCCCGAGGCAGCAATAGACCCTTGGAGACAAGTCGGCCGGAGGACGATGTATTGAATCGCGACGCAATTTGTGTGTTCCATCGTCATTAACAGGCCCTGAACGTTACAATTAACTGTCAGTTTTGCGTCGGATTCGAAAATCTAGACTCACAGGAGATCGACCATAAGGTGCCCGAGGCAGCAATAGACCCTTGGAGACAGGTCGGCCGGAGGACGATGTATTGAATCGCGACGCGATTTGTGTGTTCCATTGTCATTAAGATGCTCTGAACCTTACAATTAACTGTCAGTTTAGCGTCGGATTCGAAAATCTAGACTCACAGGAAAACGACCATAAGGTATCCGAGGCAGCACTAGACCCTTGGAGACAAGTCGGCTCGAGGACGATGTATTGAATCGCGACGCAATTTGTGTGTTCCATCGTCATTAACAGGCACTGAACGTTACAATTAACTGTCAGTTTTGCGTCGGATTCGAAAATCTAGACTCACAGGAGATCGACCATAAGGTGCCCGAGGCAGCAATGGACCCTTGGAGACAGGTCGGTCGGAGGACGATGTATTGAATCGCGACGCAATTTGTGTGTTCCATCGTCATTAACAGGCTCTGAACGTTACAGTTAACTGTCAGTTTTGCGTCGGATTCGAATATCTAGACTCACAGGAGATCGACCATAAGGTGCCCGAGGCAGCAATAGACCCCTGGAGACAGGTCGGCCGGAGGACGATGTATTGAATCGCGACGCGATTTGTGTGTTTCATCGTCATTAACAGGCTCTGAACGTTACAATTAACTGTCAGTTTTGCGTCGGATTCGAAAATCTAGACTCACAGGAGATCGACCATAAGGTGCCCGAGGCAGCAATAGACCCTTGGAGACAGGTCGGCCGGAGGACGATGTATGAATCGCGACGGGATTTGTGTGTTCCATCGTCATTAACAGGCTCTGACGTTACAATTAACTTTCAGTTTTGCGTCGGATTCGAAAATCTAGACTCACAGGAGATCGACCATAAGGTGCCCGAGGCAGCAATAGACCCTTGGAGACAGGTCGGCCGGAGGACGATGTATTGAATCGCGACGCAATTTGTGTGTTCCATCGTCATTAACAGGCTCTGAACGTTACAATTAACTGTCGGTTTTGCGTCGGATTCGAAAATCTAGACTCACAGGAGATCGACCATAAGGTGCCCGAGACAGCAATAGACCCTTGGAGACAGGTCGGCCGGAGGACGATGTATTGAATCGCGACGCGATTTGTGTGTTCCATCGTCATTAACAGGCTCTGAACGTTACAATTAACTGTCAGTTTTGCGTCGGATTCGAAAATCTAGACTCACAGGAGATCGACCATAAGGTGCCCGAGGCAGCAATAGACCCTTGGAGACAGGTCGGCCGGAGGACGATGTATTGAATCGCGACGCAATTTGTGTGTTCCATCGTCATTAACAGGCACTGAACGTTACAATTAACTGTCAGTTTTGCGTCGGAATCGAAAAACTAGACTCACAGGAGTTCGACCATAAGGTGCCCGAGGCAGCAATAGACCCTTGGAGACAAGTCGGCCGGAGGACGATGTATTGAATCGCGACGCGATTTGTGTGTTCCATCGTCATTAACAGGCGCTGAACGTTACAATTAACTGTCAGTTTTGCGTCGGATTCGAAAATCTAGACTCACAGGAGATCGACCTTAAGGTGCCCGAGGCAGCAATAGACCCTTGGAGACAGGTCGGCCGGAGGACGATGTATTGAATCGCGACGCAATTTGTGTGTTCCATCGTCATTAACAGACACTGAACGTTACAATTAACTGTCAGTTTTGCGTCGGATTCGAAAAACTAGACTCACAGGAGATCGATCATAAGGTGCCCGAGGCAGCAATAGACCCTTGGAGACAAGTCGGCTGGAGGACGATATATTGAATCGCGACGCAGTTTGTGTGTTCCATCGTCATTAACAGGCTCTGAACGTTACAATTAACTGTCAGTTTTGCGTCGGATTCGAAAGTCTAGACTCACAGGAGAACGACCATAAGGTGCCCGAGGCAGCAATAGACCCTTGGAGACAGGTCGGCCGGAGGACGATGTATTGAATCGCGACGCAATTTGTGTGTTCCATCGTCATGAACAGGCTCTGACCGTTACAATTAACTGTCAGTTTTGCGTCGGATTCGAAAATGTAGACTCACAGGAGATCGACCATAAGGTGCCCGAGGCAGCAATAGACCCTTGGAGACAGGTCGGCCGGAGGACGATGTATTGAATTGCGACGCGATTTGTCTGTTCCATCGTCATTAACAGGCGCTGAACGTTACAATTAACTGTCAGTTTTGCGTCGGATTCGAAAATCTAGACTCACAGGAGATCGACCTTAAGGTGCCCGAGGCAGCAATAGACCCTTGGAGACAGGTCGGCCGGAGGACGATGTATTGAATCGCGACGCAATTTGTGTTCCATCGTCATTAACAGGCTCTGAACGTTACAATTAACTGTCAGTTTTGCGTCGGATTCGAAAATCTAGACTCACAGGAGATCGACCATAAGGTGCCCGAGGCAGCAATAGACCCTTGGAGACAGGTCGGCCGGAGGACGATGTATTGAATCGCGACGCGATTTGTGTGTTCCATCGTCATTAACAGGCTCTGAACGTTACAATTAACTGTCAGTTTTGCGTCGGATTCGAAAATCTAGACTCACAGGAGATCGACCATAAGGTGCCCGAGGCAGCAATAGACCCTTGGAGACAGGTCGGCCGGAGGACGATGTATTGAATCGCGACGGGATTTGTGTGTTCCATCGTCATTAACAGGCTCTGAACGTTAAAATTAACTGTCAGTTTTGCGTCGGATTCGAAAATCTAGACTCACAGGAGATCGACCATAAGGTGCCCGAGGCAGCAATAGACCCATGGAGACAGGTCGGCCGGAGGACGATGTATTGAATCGCGACGCAATTTGTGTGTTCCATCGTCATTAACAGGCACTGAACGTTACAATTAACTGTCAGTTTTGCGTCGGATTCGAAAATCTAGACTCACAGGAGATCGACCATAAGGTGCCCGAGGCAGCAATAGACCCTTGGAGCCAAGTCGGCCGGAGGACGATGTATTGAATCGCGACGCGATTTGTGTGTTCCATCGTCATTAACAGGCCCTGAACGTTACAATTAACTGTCAGTTTTGCGTCGGATTCGAAAATCTAGACTCACAGGAGATCGACCATAAGGTGCCCGAGGCAGCAATAGACCCTTGGAGACAGGTCGGCCGGAGGACAATGTATTGAATCGCGACGCGATTTGTGTGTTCCATTGTCATTAAGATGCGCTGAACCTTACAATTAACTGTCAGTTTAGCGTCGGATTCGAAAATCTAGACTCACAGGAAAACGACCATAAGGTGTCCGAGGCAGCACTAGACCCTTGGAGACAAGTCGGCTCGAGGACGATGTATTGAATCGCGACGCAATTTGTGTGTTCCATCGTCATTAACAGGCTCTGAACGTTACAATTAACTGTCAGTTTTGCGTCGGATTCGAAAATCTAGACTCACAGGAGATCGACGATAAGGTGCCCGAGACAGCAATAGAACTTTGGAGACAGGTCGGCCGGAGGACGATGTATTGAATCGCGACGCAATTTGTGTGTTCCATCGTCATTAACAGGCTCTGAACCTTACAATTAACTGTCAGTTTTGCGTCGGATTCGAAAATCTAGACTCACAGGAGATCGACCATAAGGTGCCCGAGGCAGCAATAGACCCTTGGAGACAGGTCGGCCGGAGGACGATGTATTGAATCGCGACGCGATTTGTGTGTTTCATCGTCATTAACAGGCTCTGAACGTTACAATTAACTGTCAGTTTTGCGTCGGATTCGAAAATCTAGACTCACAGGAGATCGACCATAAGGTGCCCGAGGCAGCAATAGACCCTTGGAGACAGGTCGGCCGGAGGACGATGTATTGAATCGCGACGGGATTTGTGTGTTCCATCGTCATTAACAGGCTCTGACGTTACAATTAACTTTCAGTTTTGCGTCGGATTCGAAAATCTAGACTCACAGGAGATCGACCATAAGGTGCCCGAGGCAGCAATAGACCCTTGGAGACAGGTCGGCCGGAGGACGATGTATTGAATCGCGACGCAATTTGTGTGTTCCATCGTCATTAACAGGCACTGAACGTTACAATTAACTGTCAGTTTTGCGTCGGATTCGAAAATCTAGACTCACAGGAGATCGACCATAAGGTGCCCGAGGCAGCAATAGACCCTTGGAGAAAAGTCGGCTGGAGGACGATGTATTGAATCGCGACGCAATTTGTGTGTTCCATCGTCATTAACAGGCTCTGAACGTTACAAATAACTGTCAGTTTTGCGTCGGATTCGAAAGTCTAGACTCACAGGAGAACGACCATAAGGTGCCCGAGGCAGCAATAGACCCTTGGAGACAGGTCGGCCGGAGGACGATGTATTGAATCGCGACGCAATTTGTGTGTTCCATCGTCATGAACAGGCTCTGAACGTTACAATTAACTGTCAGTTTTGCGTCGGATTCGAAAATCTAGACTCACAGGAGATCGACCATAAGGTGCCCGAGGCAGCAATAAACCCTTGGAGACAGGTCGGCCGGAGGACGATGTATTGAATCGCGACGCGATTTGTGTGTTCCATCGTCATTAACAGGCGCTGAACGTTACAATTAACTGTCAGTTTTGCGTCGGATTCGAAAATCTAGACTCACAGGAGATCGACCATAAGGTGCCCGAGGCAGCAATAGACCCTTGGAGACAGGTCGGCCGGAGGACGATGTATTGAATCGCGACGCAATTTGTGTGTTCCATCGTCATTAACAGGCACTGAACGTTACAATTAACTGTCAGTTTTGCGTCGGATTCGAAAAACTAGACTCACAGGAGATCGACCATAAGGTGCCCGAGGCAGCAATAGACCCTTGGAGACAAGTCGGCCGGAGGACGATGTATTGAATCGCGACGCGATTTGTGTGTTCCATCGTCATTAACAGGCGCTGAACGTTACAATTAACTGTCAGTTTTGCGTCGGATTCGAAAATGTAGACTCACAGGAGATCGCCCTTAAGGTGCCCGAGGCAGCAATAGACCCTTGGAGACAGGTCGGCCGGAGGACGATGTATTGAATCGCGACGCAATTTGTGTGTTCCATCGTCATTAACAGGCACTGAACGTTACAATTAACTGTCAGTTTTGCGTCGGATTCGAAAATCTAGACTCACAGGAGATCGACCATAAGGTGCCCGAGGCAGCAATAGACCCTTGGAGACAAGTCGGCCGGAGGACGATGTATTGAGTCGCGACGCAATTTGTGTGTTCCATCGTCATTAACAGGCCCTGAACGTTACAATTAACTGTCAGTTTTGCGTCGGACTCGAAAATCTAGACTCACAGGAGATCGACCATAAGGTGCCCGAGGCAGCAATAGACCCTTGGAGACAGGTCGGCCGGAGGACGATGTATTGAATCGCGACGCGATTTGTGTGTTCCATTGTCATTAAGATGCTCTGAACCTTACAATTAACTGTCAGTTTAGCGTCGGATTCGAAAATCTAGACTCACAGGAAAACGACCATAAGGTGTCCGAGGCAGCACTAGACCCTTGGAGACAAGTCGGCTCGAGGACGATGTATTGAATCGCGACGCAATTTGTGTGTTCCATCGTCATTAACAGGCACTGAACGTTACAATTAACTGTCAGTTTTGCGTCGGATTCGAAAATCTAGACTCACAGGAGATCGACCATAAGGTGCCCGAGGCAGCAATGGACCCTTGGAGACAGGTCGGTCGGAGGACGATGTATTGAATCGCGACGCAATTTGTGTGTTCCATCGTCATTAACAGGCTCTGAACGTTACAATTCACTGTCAGTTTTGCGTCGGATTCGAAAATCTAGACTCACAGGAGATCGACGATAAGGTGCCCGAGGCAGCAATAGAACTTTGGAGACAGGTCGGCCGGAGGACGATGTATTGAATCGCGACGCAATTTGTGTGTTCCATCGTCATTAACAGGCTCTGAACCTTACAATTAACTGTCAGTTTTGCGTCGGATTCGAAAATCTAGACTCACAGGAGATCGACCATAAGGTGCCCGAGGCAGCAATAGACCCTTGGAGACAGGTCGGCCGGAGGACGATGTATTGAATCGCGACGCGATTTGTGTGTTTCATCGTCATTAACAGGCTCTGAACGTTACAATTAACTGTCAGTTTTGCGTCGGATTCGAAAATCTAGACTCACAGGAGATCGACCATAAGGTGCCCGAGGCAGCAATAGACCCTTGGAGACAGGTCGGCCGGAGGACGATGTATTGAATCGCGACGGGATTTGTGTGTTCCATCGTCATTAACAGGCTCTGACGTTACAATTAACTTTCAGTTTTGCGTCGGATTCGAAAATCTAGACTCACAGGAGATCGACCTTAAGGTGCCCAAGGCAGCAATAGACCCTTGGAGACAGGTCGGCCGGAGGACGATGTATTGAATCGCGACGCAATTTGTGTGTTCCATCATCATTAACAGGCACTGAACGTTACAATTAACTGTCAGTTTTGCGTCGGATTCGAAAATCTAGACTCACAGGAGATCGACCATAAGGTGCCCGAGGCAGCAATAGACCCTTGGAGACAGGTCGGCCGGAGGACGATGTATTGAATCGCGACGGGATTTGTGTGTTCCATCGTCATTAACAGGCTCTGACGTTACAATTAACTTTCAGTTTTGCGTCGGATTCGAAAATCTTGACTCACAGGAGATCGACCATAAGGTGCCCGAGGCAGCAATAGACCCTTGGAGACAGGTCGGCCGGAGGACGATGTATTGAATCGCGACGCAATTTGTGTGTTCCATCGTCATTAACAGGCACTGAACGTTACAATTAACTGTCAGTTTTGCGTCGGATTCGAAAATCTAGACTCACAGGAGATCGACCATAAGGTGCCCGAGGCAGCAATAGACCCTTGGAGACAAGTCGGCTGGAGGAAGATGTATTGAATCGCGACGCAATTTGTGTGTTCCATCGTCATTAACAGGCTCTGAACGTTACAATTAACTGTCAGTTTTGCGTCGGATTCGAAAGTCTAGACTCACAGGAGAACGACCATAACTTGCCCGAGGCAGCAATAGACCCTTGGAGACAGGTCGGCCGTAGGACGTTGTATTGAATCGCGACGCAATTTGTGTGTTCCATCGTCATGAACAGGCTCTGAACGTTACAATTAACTGTCAGTTTTGCGTCGGATTCGAAAATCTAGACTCACAGGAGATCGACCATAAGGTGCCCGAGGCAGCAATAAACCCTTGGAGACAGGTCGGCCGGAGGACGATGTATTGAATCGCGACGCGATTTGTGTGTCCATCGTCATTAACAGGCGCTGAACGATACAATTAACTGTCAGTTTTGCGTCGGATTCGAAAATCTAGACTCACAGGAGATCGACCATAAGGTGCCCGAGGCAGCAATAGACCCTTGGAAACAGGTCGGCCGGAGGACGATGTATTGAATCGCGACGCAATTTGTGTGTTCCATCGTCATTAACAGGCACTGAACGTTACAATTAACTGTCAGTTTTGCGTCGGATTCGAAAAACTAGACTCACAGGAGATCGACCATAAGGTGCCCGAGGCAGCAATAGACCCTTGGAGACAAGGCGGCCGGAGGACGATGTATTGAATCGCGACGCGATTTGTGTGTTCCATCGTCATTAACAGGCGCTGAACGTTACAATTAACTGTCAGTTTTGCGTCGGATTCGAAAATCTAGACTCACAGGAGATCGACCTTAAGGTGCCCGAGGCAGCAATAGACCCTTGGAGACAGGTCGGCCGGAGGACGATGTATTGAATCGCGACGCAATTTGTGTGTTCCATCGTCATTAACAGGCACTGAACGTTACAATTAACTGTCAGTTTTGCGTCGGATTCGAAAATCTAGACTCACAGGAGATCGACCATAAGGTGCCCGAGGCAGCAATAGACCCTTGGAGACAAGTCGGCCGGAGGACGATGTATTGAATCGCGACGCAATTTGTGTGTTCCATCGTCATTAACAGGCCCTGAACGTTACAATTAACTGTCAGTTTTGCGTCGGATTCGAAAATCTAGACTCACAGGAGATCGACCATAAGGTGCCCGAGGCAGCAATAGACCCTTGGAGACAGGTCGGCCGGAGGACGATGTATTGAATCGCGACGGGATTTGTGTGTTCCATTGTCATTAAGATGCTCTGAACCTTACAATTAACTGTCACTTTAGCGTCGGATTCGAAAATCTAGACTCACAGGAAAACGACCATAACGTGTCCGAGGCAGCACTAGACCCTTGGAGACAAGTCGGCTCGAGGACGATGTATTGAATCGCGACGCAATTTGTGTGTTCCATCGTCATTAACAGGCACTGAACGTTACAATTAACTGTCAGTTTTGCGTCGGATTCGAAAATCTAGACTCACAGGAGATCGACCATAAGGTGCCCGAGGCAGCAATGGACCCTTGGAGACAGGTCGGTCGGAGGACGATGTATTGAATCGCGACGCAATTTGTGTGTTCCATCGTCATTAACAGGCTCTGAACGTTACAATTCACTGTCAGTTTTGCGTCGGATTCGAAAATCTAGACTCACAGGAGATCGACGATAAGGTGCCCGAGGCAGCAATAGAACTTTGGAGACAGGTCGGCCGGAGGACGATGTATTGAATCGCGACGCAATTTGTGTGTTCCATCGTCATTAACAGGCTCTGAACCTTACAATTAACTGTCAGTTTTGCGTCGGATTCGAAAATCTAGACTCACAGGAGATCGACCATAAGGTGCCCGAGGCAGCAATAGACCCTTGGAGACAGGTCGGCCGGAGGACGATGTATTGAATCGCGACGCGATTTGTGTGTTTCATCGTCATTAACAGGCTCTGAACGTTACAATTAACTGTCAGTTTTGCGTCGGATTCGAAAATCTAGAGTCACAGGTGATCGACCATAAGGTGCCCGAGGCAGCAATAGACCCTTGGAGACAGGTCGGCCGGAGGACGATGTATTGAATCGCGACGGGATTTGTGTGTTCCATCGTCATTAACAGGCTCTGACGTTACAATTAACTTTCAGTTTTGCGTCGGATTCGAAAATCTAGACTCACAGGAGATCGACCTTAAGGTGCCCGAGGCAGCAATAGACCCTTGGAGACAGGTCGGCCGGAGGACGATGTATTGAATCGCGACGCAATTTGTGTGTTCCATCGTCATTAACAGGCACTGAACGTTACAATTAACTGTCAGTTTTGCGTCGGATTCGAAAAACTAGACTCACAGGAGAACGACCATAAGGTGCCCGAGGCAGCAATAGACCCTTGGAGACAAGTCGGCTGGAGGACGATGTATTGAATCGCGACGCAATTTGTGTGTTCCATCGTCATTAACAGGCTCTGAACGTTACAATTAACTGTCAGTTTTGCGTCGGATTCGAAAGTCTAGACTCACAGGAGAACGACCATAAGGTGCCCGAGGCAGCAATAGACCCTCGGAGACAGGTCGGCCGGAGGACGATGTATTGAATCGCGACGCAATTTGTGTGTTCCATCGTCATGAACAGTCTCTGAACGTTACAATTAACTGTCAGTTTTGGGTCGGATTCGAAAATCTAGACTCACAGGAGATCGACCATAAGGTGCCCGAGGCAGCAATAGACCCTTGGAGACAGGTCGGCCGGAGGACGATGTATTGAATCGCGACGCGATTTGTGTGTTCCATCGTCATTAACAGGCGCTGAACGTTACAATTAACTGTCAGTTTTGCGTCGGATTCGAAAATCTAGACTCACAGGAGATCGACCATAAGGTGCCCGAGGCAGCAATAGACCCTTGGAGACAGGTCGGCCGGAGGACGATGTATTGAATCGCGACGCAATTTGTGTGCTCCATCGTCATTAACAGGCACTGAACGTTACAATTAACTGTCAGTTTTGCGTCGGATTCGAAAAACTAGACTCACAGGAGATCGACCATAAGGTGCCCGAGGCAGCAATAGACCCTTGGAGACAGGTCGGCCGGAGGACGATGTATTGAATCGCGACGCGATATGTGTGTTCCATCGTCATTAACAGGCTCCGAACGTCACAATTAACTGTCAGTTTTGCGTCGGATTCGAAAATCTAGACTCACAGGAGATCGACCATAAGGTGCCCGAGGCAGCAATAGACCCTTGGAGACAGGTCGGCCGGAGGACGATGTATTGAATCGCGACGGGATATGTGTGTTCCATCGTCATTAACAGGCTCTGACGTTACAATTAACTTTCAGTTTTGCGTCGGATTCGAAAATCTAGACTCACAGGGAAACGACCATAAGGTGCCCGAGGCAGCAATAGACCCTAGGAGACAGGTCGGCCGGAGGACGATGTATTGAATCGCGACGCAATTTGTGTGTTCCATCGTCATGAACAGGCTCTGACCGTTACAATTAACTGTCAGTTTTGCGTCGGATTCGAAAATCTAGACTCACAGGAGATCGACAATAAGGTGCCCGAGGCAGCAATAGACCCTTGGAGACAGGTCGGCCGGAGGACGATGTATTGAATCGCGACGCGATTTGTCTGTTCCATCGTCATTAACAGGCGCTGAACGTTACAATTAACTGTCAGTTTTGCGTCGGATTCGAAAATCTAGACTCACAGGAGATCGACCATAAGGTGCCCGAGGCAGCAATAAACCCTTGGAGACAGGTCGTCCGGAGGACGATGTATTGAATCGCGACGCGATTTGTGTGTTCCATCGTCATTAACAGGCGCTGAACGTTACAATTAACTGTCAGTTTTGCGTCGGATTCGAAAATCTAGACTCACAGGAGATCGACCATAAGGTGCCCGAGGCAGCAATAGACCCTTGGAGACAGGTCGGCCGGAGGACGATGTATTGAATCGCGACGCAATTTGTGTGTTCCATCGTCATTAACAGGCACTGAACGTTACAATTAACTGTCAGTTTTGCGGCGGATTCGAAAAACTAGACTCACAGGAGATCGACCATAAGGTGCCCGAGGCAGCAATAGACCCTTGGAGACAAGTCGGCCGGAGGACGATGTATTGAATCGCGACGCGATTTGTGTGTTCCATCGTCATTAACAGGCGCTGAACGTTACAATTAACTGTCAGTTTTGCGTCGGATTCGAAAATCTAGACTCACAGGAGATCGACCTTAAGGTGCCCGAGGCAGCAATAGACCCTTGGAGACAGGTCGGCCGGAGGACGATGTATTGAATCGCGACGCAATTTGTGTGTTCCATCGTCATTAACAGGCACTGAACGTTACAATTAACTGTCAGTTTTGCGTCGGATTCGAAAATCTAGACTCACAGGAGATCGACCATAAGGTGCCCGAGGCAGCAATAGACCCTTGGAGACAAGTCGGCCGGAGGACGATGTATTGAGTCGCGACGCAATTTGTGTGTTCCATCGTCATTAACAGGCCCTGAACGTTACAATTAACTGTCAGTTTTGCGTCGGACTCGAAAATCTAGACTCACAGGAGATCGACCATAAGGTGCCCGAGGCAGCAATAGACCCTTGGAGACAGGTCGGCCGGAGGACGATGTATTGAATCGCGACGCGATTTGTGTGTTCCATTGTCATTAAGATGCTCTGAACCTTACAATTAACTGTCAGTTTAGCGTCGGATTCGAAAATCTAGACTCACAGGAAAACGACCATAAGGTGTCCGAGGCAGCACTAGACCCTTGGAGACAAGTCGGCTCGAGGACGATGTATTGAATCGCGACGCAATTTGTGTGTTCCATCGTCATTAACAGGCTCTGAACGTTACAATTCACTGTCAGTTTTGCGTCGGATTCGAAAATCTAGACTCACAGGAGATCGACGATAAGGTGCCCGAGGCAGCAATAGAACTTTGGAGACAGGTCGGCCGGAGGACGATGTATTGAATCGCGACGCAATTTGTGTGTTCCATCGTCATTAACAGGCTCTGAACCTTACAATTAACTGTCAGTTTTGCGTCGGATTCGAAAATCTAGACTCACAGGAGATCGACCATAAGGTGCCCGAGGCAGCAATAGACCCTTGGAGACAGGTCGGCCGGAGGACGATGTATTGAATCGCGACGCGATTTGTGTGTTTCATCGTCATTAACAGGCTCTGAACGTTACAATTAACTGTCAGTTTTGCGTCGGATTCGAAAATCTAGAGTCACAGGTGATCGACCATAAGGTGCCCGAGGCAGCAATAGACCCTTGGAGACAGGTCGGCCGGAGGACGATGTATTGAATCGCGACGGGATTTGTGTGTTCCATCGTCATTAACAGGCTCTGACGTTACAATTAACTTTCAGTTTTGCGTCGGATTCGAAAATCTAGACTCACAGGAGATCGACCTTAAGGTGCCCGAGGCAGCAATAGACCCTTGGAGACAGGTCGGCCGGAGGACGATGTATTGAATCGCGACGCAATTTGTGTGTTCCATCGTCATTAACAGGCACTGAACGTTACAATTAACTGTCAGTTTTGCGTCGGATTCGAAAAACTAGACTCACAGGAGAACGACCATAAGGTGCCCGAGGCAGCAATAGACCCTTGGAGACAAGTCGGCTGGAGGACGATGTATTGAATCGCGACGCAATTTGTGTGTTCCATCGTCATTAACAGGCTCTGAACGTTACAATTAACTGTCAGTTTTGCGTCGGATTCGAAAGTCTAGACTCACAGGAGAACGACCATAAGGTGCCCGAGGCAGCAATAGACCCTCGGAGACAGGTCGGCCGGAGGACGATGTATTGAATCGCGACGCAATTTGTGTGTTCCATCGTCATGAACAGTCTCTGAACGTTACAATTAACTGTCAGTTTTGGGTCGGATTCGAAAATCTAGACTCACAGGAGATCGACCATAAGGTGCCCGAGGCAGCAATAGACCCTTGGAGACAGGTCGGCCGGAGGACGATGTATTGAATCGCGACGCGATTTGTGTGTTCCATCGTCATTAACAGGCGCTGAACGTTACAATTAACTGTCAGTTTTGCGTCGGATTCGAAAATCTAGACTCACAGGAGATCGACCATAAGGTGCCCGAGGCAGCAATAGACCCTTGGAGACAGGTCGGCCGGAGGACGATGTATTGAATCGCGACGCAATTTGTGTGCTCCATCGTCATTAACAGGCACTGAACGTTACAATTAACTGTCAGTTTTGCGTCGGATTCGAAAAACTAGACTCACAGGAGATCGACCATAAGGTGCCCGAGGCAGCAATAGACCCTTGGAGACAGGTCGGCCGGAGGACGATGTATTGAATCGCGACGCGATATGTGTGTTCCATCGTCATTAACAGGCTCCGAACGTCACAATTAACTGTCAGTTTTGCGTCGGATTCGAAAATCTAGACTCACAGGAGATCGACCATAAGGTGCCCGAGGCAGCAATAGACCCTTGGAGACAGGTCGGCCGGAGGACGATGTATTGAATCGCGACGGGATATGTGTGTTCCATCGTCATTAACAGGCTCTGACGTTACAATTAACTTTCAGTTTTGCGTCGGATTCGAAAATCTAGACTCACAGGGAAACGACCATAAGGTGCCCGAGGCAGCAATAGACCCTAGGAGACAGGTCGGCCGGAGGACGATGTATTGAATCGCGACGCAATTTGTGTGTTCCATCGTCATGAACAGGCTCTGACCGTTACAATTAACTGTCAGTTTTGCGTCGGATTCGAAAATCTAGACTCACAGGAGATCGACAATAAGGTGCCCGAGGCAGCAATAGACCCTTGGAGACAGGTCGGCCGGAGGACGATGTATTGAATCGCGACGCGATTTGTCTGTTCCATCGTCATTAACAGGCGCTGAACGTTACAATTAACTGTCAGTTTTGCGTCGGATTCGAAAATCTAGACTCACAGGAGATCGACCATAAGGTGCCCGAGGCAGCAATAAACCCTTGGAGACAGGTCGTCCGGAGGACGATGTATTGAATCGCGACGCGATTTGTGTGTTCCATCGTCATTAACAGGCGCTGAACGTTACAATTAACTGTCAGTTTTGCGTCGGATTCGAAAATCTAGACTCACAGGAGATCGACCATAAGGTGCCCGAGGCAGCAATAGACCCTTGGAGACAGGTCGGCCGGAGGACGATGTATTGAATCGCGACGCAATTTGTGTGTTCCATCGTCATTAACAGGCACTGAACGTTACAATTAACTGTCAGTTTTGCGGCGGATTCGAAAAACTAGACTCACAGGAGATCGACCATAAGGTGCCCGAGGCAGCAATAGACCCTTGGAGACAAGTCGGCCGGAGGACGATGTATTGAATCGCGACGCGATTTGTGTGTTCCATCGTCATTAACAGGCGCTGAACGTTACAATTAACTGTCAGTTTTGCGTCGGATTCGAAAATCTAGACTCACAGGAGATCGACCTTAAGGTGCCCGAGGCAGCAATAGACCCTTGGAGACAGGTCGGCCGGAGGACGATGTATTGAATCGCGACGCAATTTGTGTGTTCCATCGTCATTAACAGGCACTGAACGTTACAATTAACTGTCAGTTTTGCGTCGGATTCGAAAATCTAGACTCACAGGAGATCGACCATAAGGTGCCCGAGGCAGCAATAGACCCTTGGAGACAAGTCGGCCGGAGGACGATGTATTGAGTCGCGACGCAATTTGTGTGTTCCATCGTCATTAACAGGCCCTGAACGTTACAATTAACTGTCAGTTTTGCGTCGGACTCGAAAATCTAGACTCACAGGAGATCGACCATAAGGTGCCCGAGGCAGCAATAGACCCTTGGAGACAGGTCGGCCGGAGGACGATGTATTGAATCGCGACGCGATTTGTGTGTTCCATTGTCATTAAGATGCTCTGAACCTTACAATTAACTGTCAGTTTAGCGTCGGATTCGAAAATCTAGACTCACAGGAAAACGACCATAAGGTGTCCGAGGCAGCACTAGACCCTTGGAGACAAGTCGGCTCGAGGACGATGTATTGAATCGCGACGCAATTTGTGTGTTCCATCGTCATTAACAGGCTCTGAACGTTACAATTCACTGTCAGTTTTGCGTCGGATTCGAAAATCTAGACTCACAGGAGATCGACGATAAGGTGCCCGAGGCAGCAATAGAACTTTGGAGACAGGTCGGCCGGAGGACGATGTATTGAATCGCGACGCAATTTGTGTGTTCCATCGTCATTAACAGGCTCTGAACCTTACAATTAACTGTCAGTTTTGCGTCGGATTCGAAAATCTAGACTCACAGGAGATCGACCATAAGGTGCCCGAGGCAGCAATAGACCCTTGGAGACAGGTCGGCCGGAGGACGATGTATTGAATCGCGACGCGATTTGTGTGTTTCATCGTCATTAACAGGCTCTGAACGTTACAATTAACTGTCAGTTTTGCGTCGGATTCGAAAATCTAGAGTCACAGGAGATCGACCATAAGGTGCCCGAGGCAGCAATAGACCCTTGGAGACAGGTCGGCCGGAGGACGATGTATTGAATCGCGACGGGATTTGTGTGTTCCATCGTCATTAACAGGCTCTGACGTTACAATTAACTTTCAGTTTTGCGTCGGATTCGAAAATCTAGACTCACAGGAGATCGACCTTAAGGTGCCCGAGGCAGCAATAGACCCTTGGAGACAGGTCGGCCGGAGGACGATGTATTGAATCGCGACGCAATTTGTGTGTTCCATCGTCATTAACAGGCACTGAACGTTACAATTAACTGTCAGTTTTGCGTCGGATTCGAAAAACTAGACTCACAGGAGAACGACCATAAGGTGCCCGAGGCAGCAATAGACCCTTGGAGACAAGTCGGCTGGAGGACGATGTATTGAATCGCGACGCAATTTGTGTGTTCCATCGTCATTAACAGGCTCTGAACGTTACAATTAACTGTCAGTTTTGCGTCGGATTCGAAAGTCTAGACTCACAGGAGAACGACCATAAGGTGCCCGAGGCAGCAATAGACCCTCGGAGACAGGTCGGCCGGAGGACGATGTATTGAATCGCGACGCAATTTGTGTGTTCCATCGTCATGAACAGTCTCTGAACGTTACAATTAACTGTCAGTTTTGGGTCGGATTCGAAAATCTAGACTCACAGGAGATCGACCATAAGGTGCCCGAGGCAGCAATAAACCCTTGGAGACAGGTCGGCCGGAGGACGATGTATTGAATCGCGACGCGATTTGTGTGTTCCATCGTCATTAACAGGCGCTGAACGTTACAATTAACTGTCAGTTTTGCGTCGGATTCGAAAATCTAGACTCACAGGAGATCGACCATAAGGTGCCCGAGGCAGCAATAGACCCTTGGAGACAGGTCGGCCGGAGGACGATGTATTGAATCGCGACGCAATTTGTGTGTTCCATCGTCATTAACAGGCACTGATCGTTACAATTAACTGTCAGTTTTGCGTCGGATTCGAAAAACTAGACTCACAGGAGATCGACCATAAGGTGCCCGAGGAAGCAATAGACCCTTGGAGACAAGTCGGCCGGAGGACGATGTATTGAATCGCGACGCGATTTGTGTGTTCCATCGTCATTAACAGGCGCTGAACGTTACAATTAACTGTCAGTTTTGCGTCGGATTCGAAAATCTAGACTCACAGGAGATCGACCTTAAGGTGCCCGAGGCAGCAATAGACCCTTGTAGACAAGTCGGCTGGAGGACGATGTATTGAATCGCGACGCAATTAGTTTGTTCCATCGTCATTAACAGGCTCTGAACGTTACAATTAACTGTCAGTTTTGCGTCGGATTCGAAAGTCTAGACTCACAGGAGAACGACCATAAGGTGCCCGAGGCAGCAATAGACCCTTGGAGACAGGTCGGCCGGAGGACGATGTATTGAATCGCGACGCAATTTGTGTGTTCCATCGTCATGAACAGGCTCTGACCGTTACAATTAACTGTCAGTTTTGCGTCGGATTCGAAAATCTAGACTCACAGGAGATCGACAATAAGGTGCCCGAGGCAGCAATAGACCCTTGGAGACAGGTCGGCCGGAGGACGATGTATTGAATCGCGACGCGATTTGTCTGTTCCATCGTCATTAACAGGCGCTGAACGTTACAATTAACTGTCAGTTTTGCGTCGGATTCGAAAATCTAGACTCACAGGAGATCGACCATAAGGTGCCCGAGGCAGCAATAAACCCTTGGAGACAGGTCGGCCGGAGGACGATGTATTGAATCGCGACGCGATTTGTGTGTTCCATCGTCATTAACAGGCGCTGAACGTTACAATTAACTGTCAGTTTTGCGTCGGATTCGAAAATCTAGACTCACAGGAGATCGACCATAAGGTGCCCGAGGCAGCAATAGACCCTTGGAGACAGGTCGGCCGGAGGACGATGTATTGAATCGCGACGCAATTTGTGTGTTCCATCGTCATTAACAGGCACTGAACGTTACAATTAACTGTCAGTTTTGCGTCGGATTCGAAAAACTAGACTCACAGGAGATCGACCATAAGGTGCCCGAGGCAGCAATAGACCCTTGGAGACAAGTCGGCCGGAGGACGATGTATTGAATCGCGACGCGATTTGTGTGTTCCATCGTCATTAACAGGCGCTGAACGTTACAATTAACTGTCAGTTTTGCGTCGGATTCGAAAATCTAGACTCACAGGAGATCGACCTTAAGGTGCCCGAGGCAGCAATAGACCCTTGGAGACAGGTCGGCCGGAGGACGATGTATTGAATCGCGACGCAATTTGTGTGTTCCATCGTCATTAACAGGCACTGAACGTTACAATTAACTGTCAGTTTTGCGTCGGATTCGAAAATCTAGACTCACAGGAGATCGACCATAAGGTGCCCGAGGCAGCAATAGACCCTTGGAGACAAGTCGGCCGGAGGACGATGTATTGAGTCGCGACGCAATTTGTGTGTTCCATCGTCATTAACAGGCCCTGAACGTTACAATTAACTGTCAGTTTTGCGTCGGACTCGAAAATCTAGACTCACAGGAGATCGACCATAAGGTGCCCGAGGCAGCAATAGACCCTTGGAGACAGGTCGGCCGGAGGACGATGTATTGAATCGCGACGCGATTTGTGTGTTCCATTGTCATTAAGATGCTCTGAACCTTACAATTAACTGTCAGTTTAGCGTCGGATTCGAAAATCTAGACTCACAGGAAAACGACCATAAGGTGTCCGAGGCAGCACTAGACCCTTGGAGACAAGTCGGCTCGAGGACGATGTATTGAATCGCGACGCAATTTGTGTGTTCCATCGTCATTAACAGGCACTGAACGTTACAATTAACTGTCAGTTTTGCGTCGGATTCGAAAATCTAGACTCACAGGAGATCGACCATAAGGTGCCCGAGGCAGCAATAAACCCTTGGAGACAGGTCGGCCGGAGGACGATGTATTGAATCGCGACGCAATTTGTGTGTTCCATCGTCATTAACAGGCACTGAACGTTACAATTAACTGTCAGTTTTGCGTCGGATTCGAAAAACTAGACTCACAGGAGATCGACCATAAGGTGCCCGAGGAAGCAATAGACCCTTGGAGACAAGTCGGCCGGAGGACGATGTATTGAATCGCGACGCGATTTGTGTGTTCCATCGTCATTAACAGGCGCTGAACGTTACAATTAACTGTCAGTTTTGCGTCGGATTCGAAAATCTAGACTCACAGGAGATCGACCTTAAGGTGCCCGAGGCAGCAATAGACCCTTGTAGACAAGTCGGCTGGAGGACGATGTATTGAATCGCGACGCAATTAGTTTGTTCCATCGTCATTAACAGGCACTGAACGTTACAATTAACTGTCAGTTTTGCGTCGGATTCGAAAGTCTAGACTCACAGGAGAACGACCATAAGGTGCCCGAGGCAGCAATAGACCCTTGGAGACAGGTCGGCCGGAGGACGATGTATTGAATCGCGACGCAATTTGTGTGTTCCATCGTTATGAACAGGCTCTGACCGTTACAATTAACTGTCAGTTTTGCGTCGGATTCGAAAATCTAGACTCACAGGAGATCGACCATAAGGTGCCCGAGGCAGCAATAGACCCTTGGAGACAGGTCGGCCGGAGGACGATGTATTGAATCGCGACGCGATTTGTCTGTTCCATCGTCATTAACAGGCGCTGAACGTTACAATTAACTGTCAGTTTTGCGTCGGATTCGAAAATCTAGACTCACAGGAGATCGACCATAAGGTGCCCGAGGCAGCAATAAACCCTTGGAGACAGGTCGGCCGGAGGACGATGTATTGAATCGCGACGCGATTTGTGTGTTCCATCGTCATTAACAGGCGCTGAACGTTACAATTAACTGTCAGTTTTGCGTCGGATTCGAAAAACTAGACTCACAGGAGATCGACCATAAGGTGCCCGAGGCAGCAATAGACCCTTGGAGACAGGTCGGCCGGAGGACGATGTATTGAATCGCGACGCAATTTGTGTGTTCCATCGTCATTAACAGGCACTGAACGTTACAATTAACTGTCAGTTTTGCGTCGGATTCGAAAAACTAGACTCACAGGAGATCGACCATAAGGTGCCCGAGGAAGCAATAGACCCTTGGAGACAAGTCGGCCGGAGGACGATGTATTGAATCGCGACGCGATTTGTGTGTTCCATCGTCATTAACAGGCGCTGAACGTTACAATTAACTGTCAGTTTTGCGTCGGATTCGAAAATCTAGACTCACAGGAGATCGACCTTAAGGTGCCCGAGGCAGCAATAGACCCTTGTAGACAAGTCGGCTGGAGGACGATGTATTGAATCGCGACGCAATTAGTTTGTTCCATCGTCATTAACAGGCTCTGAACATTACAATTAACTGTCAGTTTTGCGTCGGATTCGAAAGTCTAGACTCACAGGAGAACGACCATAAGGTGCCCGAGGCAGCAATAGACCCTTGGAGACAGGTCGGCCGGAGGACGATGTATTGAATCGCGACGCAATTTGTGTGTTCCATCGTCATGAACAGGCTCTGACCGTTACAATTAACTGTCAGTTTTGCGTCGGATTCGAAAATCTAGACTCACAGGAGATCGACCATAAGGTGCCCGAGGCAGCAATAGACCCTTGGAGACAGGTCGGCCGGAGGACGATGTATTGAATCGCGACGCGATTTGTCTGTTCCATCGTCATTAACAGGCGCTGAACGTTACAATTAACTGTCAGTTTTGCGTCGGATTCGAAAATCTAGACTCACAGGAGATCGACCATAAGGTGCCCGAGGCAGCAATAAACCCTTGGAGACAGGTCGGCCGGAGGACGATGTATTGAATCGCGACGCGATTTGTGTGTTCCATCGTCATTAACAGGCGCTGAACGTTACAATTAACTGTCAGTTTTGCGTCGGATTCGAAAATCTAGACTCACAGGAGATCGACCTTAAGGTGCCCGAGGCAGCAATAGACCCTTGGAGACAGGTCGGCCGGAGGACGATGTATTGAATCGCGACGCAATTTGTGTGTTCCATCGTCATTAACAGGCACTGAACGTTACAATTAACTGTCAGTTTTGCGTCGGATTCGAAAATCTAGACTCACAGGAGATCGACCATAAGGTGCCCGAGGCAGCAATAGACCCTTGGAGACAAGTCGGCCGGAGGACGATGTATTGAGTCGCGACGCAATTTGTGTGTTCCATCGTCATTAACAGGCCCTGAACGTTACAATTAACTGTCAGTTTTGCGTCGGACTCGAAAATCTAGACTCACAGGAGATCGACCATAAGGTGCCCGAGGCAGCAATAGACCCTTGGAGACAGGTCGGCCGGAGGACGATGTATTGAATCGCGACGCGATTTGTGTGTTCCATTGTCATTAAGATGCTCTGAACCTTACAATTAACTGTCAGTTTAGCGTCGGATTCGAAAAACTAGACTCACAGGAAAACGACCATAAGGTGTCCGAGGCAGCACTAGACCCTTGGAGACAAGTCGGCTCGAGGACGATGTATTGAATCGCGACGCAATTTGTGTGTTCCATCGTCATTAACAGGCACTGAACGTTACAATTAACTGTCAGTTTTGCGTCGGATTCGAAAATCTAGACTCACAGGAGATCGACCATAAGGTGCCCGAGGCAGCAATGGACCCTTGGAGACAGGTCGGTCGGAGGACGATGTATTGAATCGCGACGCAATTTGTGTGTTCCATCGTCATTAACAGGCTCTGAACGTTACAATTCACTGTCAGTTTTGCGTCGGATTCGAAAATCTAGACTCACAGGAGATCGACGATAAGATGCCCGAGGCAGCAATAGAACTTTGGAGACAGGTCGGCCGGAGGACGATGTATTGAATCGCGACGCAATTTTGGGTCCATCGTCATTAACAGGCTCTGAACCTTACAATTAACTGTCAGTTTTGCGTCGGATTCGAAAATCTAGACTCACAGGAGATCGACCATAAGGTGCCCGAGGCAGCAATAGACCCTTGGAGACAGGTCGGCCGGAGGACGATGTATTGAATCGCGACGCGATTTGTGTGTTTCATCGTCATTAACAGGCTCTGAACGTTACAATTAACTGTCAGTTTTGCGTCGGATTCGAAAATCTAGTCTCACAGGAGATCGACCATAAGGTGCCCGAGGCAGCAATAGACCCTTGGAGACAGGTCGGCCGGAGGACGATGTATTGAATCGCGACGGGATTTGTGTGTTCCATCGTCATTAACAGGCTCTGACGTTACAATTAACTTTCAGTTTTGCGTCGGATTCGAAAATCTAGACTCACAGGAGATCGACCTTAAGGTGCCCGAGGCAGCAATAGACCCTTGGAGACAGGTCGGCCGGAGGACGATGTATTGAATCGCGACGCAATTTGTGTGTTCCATCATCATTAACAGGCACTGAACGTTACAATTAACTGTCAGTTTTGCGTCGGATTCGAAAATCTAGACTCACAGGAGATCGACCATAAGGTGCCCGAGGCAGCACTAGACCCTTGGAGACAGGTCGGCCGGAGGACGATGTATTGAATCGCGACGGGATTTGTGTGTTCCATCGTCATTAACAGGCTCTGACGTTACAATTAACTTTCAGTTTTGCGTCGGATTCGAAAATCTAGACTCACAGGAGATCGACCATAAGGTGCCCGAGGCAGCAATAGACCCTTGGAGACAGGTCGGCCGGAGGACGATGTATTGAATCGCGACGCAATTTGTGTGTTCCATCGTCATTAACAGGCACTGAACGTTACAATTAACTGTCAGTTTTGCGTCGGATTCGAAAATCTAGACTCACAGGAGATCGACCATAAGGTGCCCGAGGCAGCAATAGACCCTTGGAGACAAGTCGGCCGGAGGACGATGTATTGAATCGCGACGCGATTTGTGTGTTCCATCGTCATTAACAGGCGCTGAACGTTACAATTAACTGTCAGTTTTGCGTCGGATTCGAAAATCTAGACTCACAGGAGATTGACCTTAAGGTGCCCGAGGCAGCAATAGACCCTTGGAGACAGGTCGGCCGGAGGACGATGTATTGAATCGCGACGCAATTTGTGTGTTCCATTGTCATTAAGATGCTCTGAACCTTACAATTAACTGTCAGTTTAGCGTCGGATTCGAAAATCTAGACTCACAGGAAAACGACCATAACGTGTCCGGGCAGCACTAGACCCTTGGAGACAAGTCGGCTCGAGGACGATGTATTGAATCGCGACGCAATTTGTGTGTTCCATCGTCATTAACAGGCACTGAACGTTACAATTAACTGTCAGTTTTGCGTCGGATTCGAAAATCTAGACTCACAGGAGATCGACCATAAGGTGCCCGAGGCAGCAATGGACCCTTGGAGACAGGTCGGTCGTAGGACGATGTATTGAATCGCGACGCAATTTGTGTGTTCCATCGTCATTAACAGGCTCTGAACGTTACAATTCACTGTCAGTTTTGCGTCGGATTCGAAAATCTAGACTCACAGGAGATCGACGATAAGGTGCCTGAGGCAGCAATAGAACTTTGGAGACAGGTCGGCCGGAGGACGATGTATTGAATCGCGACGCAATTTGTGTGTTCCATCGTCATTAACAGGCTCTGAACCTTACAATTAACTGTCAGTTTTGCGTCGGATTCGAAAATCTATACTCACAGGAGATCGACCATAAGGTGCCTGAGGCAGCAATAGACCCTTGGAGACAGGTCGGCCGGAGGACGATGTATTGAATCGCGACGCGATTTGTGTGTTTCATCGTCATTAACAGGCTCTGAACGTTACAATTAACTGTCAGTTTTGCGTCGGATTCGAAAATCTAGACTCACAGGAGATCGACCATAAGGTGCCCGAGGCAGCAATAGACCCTTGGAGACAGGTCGACCGGAGGACGATGTATTGAATCGCGACGGGATTTGTGTGTTCCATCGTCATTAACAAGCTCTGACGTTACAATTAACTTTCAGTTTTGCGTCGGATTCGAAAATCTAGACTCACAGGAGATCGACCTTAAGGTGCCCGAGGCAGCAATAGACCCTTGGAGACAGGTCGGCCGGAGGACGATGTATTGAATCGCGACGCAATTTGTGTGTTCCATCGTCATTAACAGGCACTGAACGTTACAATTAACTGTCAGTTTTGCGTCGGATTCGAAAAACTAGACTCACAGGAGAACGACCATAAGGTGCCCGAGGCAGCAATAGACCCTTGGAGACAAGTCGGCTGGAGGACGATGTATTGAATCGCGACGCAATTTGTGTGTTCCATCGTCATTAACAGGCTCTGAACGTTACAATTAACTGTCAGTTTTGCGTCGGATTCGAAAGTCTAGACTCACAGGAGAACGACCATAAGGTGCCCGAGGCAGCAATACACCCTCGGAGACAGGTCGGCCGGAGGACGATGTATTGAATCGCGACGCAATTTGTGTGTTCCATCGTCATGAACAGTCTCTGAACGTTACAATTAACTGTCAGTTTTGGGTCGGATTCGAAAATCTAGACTCACAGGAGATCGACCATAAGGTGCCCGAGGCAGCAATAAACCCTTGGAGACAGGTCGGCCGGAGGACGATGTATTGAATCGCGACGCGATTTGTGTGTTCCATCGTCATTAACAGGCGCTGAACGTTACAATTAACTGTCAGTTTTGCGTCGGATTCGAAAATCTAGACTCACAGGAGATCGACCATAAGGTGCCCGAGGCAGCAATAGACCCTTGGAGACAGGTCGGCCGGAGGACGATGTATTGAATCGCGACGCAATTTGTGTGTTCCATCGTCATTAACAGGCACTGAACGTTACAATTAACTGTCAGTTTTGCGTCGGATTCGAAAAACTAGACTCACAGGAGATCGACCATAAGGTGCCCGAGGAAGCAATAGACCCTTGGAGACAAGTCGGCCGGAGGACGATGTATTGAATCGCGACGCGATTTGTGTGTTCCATCGTCATTAACAGGCGCTGAACGTTACAATTAACTGTCAGTTTTGCGTCGGATTCGAAAATCTAGACTCACAGGAGATCGACCTTAAGGTGCCCGAGGCAGCAATAGACCCTTGTAGACAAGTCGGCTGGAGGACGATGTATTGAATCGCGACGCAATTAGTTTGTTCCATCGTCATTAACAGGCTCTGAACGTTACAATTAACTGTCAGTTTTGCGTCGGATTCGAAAGTCTAGACTCACAGGAGAACGACCATAAGGTGCCCGAGGCAGCAATAGACCCTTGGAGACAGGTCGGCCGGAGGACGATGTATTGAATCGCGACGCAATTTGTGTTTTCCATCGTCATGAACAGGCTCTGACCGTTACAATTAACTGTCAGTTTTGCGTCGGATT
Organism: Schistocerca nitens; assembly: GCF_023898315.1. Lineage (NCBI taxonomy): Eukaryota > Metazoa > Arthropoda > Insecta > Orthoptera > Acrididae > Schistocerca > Schistocerca nitens. The sequence continues at coordinate 1,194,970,007 of NC_064615.1, read as the reverse complement.
CGAAAATCTAGACTCACAGGAGATCGACCATAAGGTGCCCGAGGCAGCAATAGACCCTTGGAGACAGGTCGGCCGGAGGACGATGTATTGAATCGCGACGCGATATGTCTGTTCCATCGTCATTAACAGGCGCTGAACGTTACAATTAACTGTCAGTTTTGCGTCGGATTCTAAAATCTAGACTCACAGGAGATCGACCTTAAGGTGCCCGAGGCAGCAATAGACCCTTGGAGACAGGTCGCCCGGAGGACGATGTATTGAATCGCGACGCAATTTGTGTGTTCCATCGTCATTAACAGGCTCTGAACGTTACAATTAACTGTCAGTTTTGCGTCGGATTCGAAAATCTAGACTCACAGGACATCGACCATAAGGTGCCCGAGGCAGCAATAGACCCTTGGAGACAGGTCGGCCGGAGGACGATGTATTGAATCGCGACGCGATTTGTGTGTTCCATCGTCATTAACAGGCTCTGAACGTTACAATTAACTGTCAGTTTTGCGTCGGATTCGAAAATCTAGACTCACAGGAGATCGACCATAAGGTGCCCGAGGCAGCAATAGACCCTTGGAGACAGGTCGGCCGGAGGACGATGTATTGAATCGCGACGGGATTTGGGTGTTCCATCGTCATTAACAGGCTCTGAACGTTAAAATTAACTGTCAGTTTTGCGTCGGATTCGAAAATCTAGACTCACAGGAGATCGACCATAAGGTGCCCGAGGCAGCAATAGACCCTTGGAGACAGGTCGGCCGGAGGACGATGTATTGAATCGCGACGCAATTTGTGTGTTCCATCGTCATTAACAGGCGCTGAACGTTACAATTAACTGTCAGTTTTGCGTCGGATTCGAAAATCTAGACTCACAGGAGATCGACCATAAGGTGCCCGAGGCAGCAATAGACCCTTGGAGACAGGTCGGCCGTAGGACGATGTATTGAATCGCGACGCAAATTGTGTCTTCCATCGTCATTAACAGGCTCTGAACCTTACAATTAACTGTCAGTTTTGCGTCGGATTCGAAAATCTAGACTCACAGGAGATCGACCATAAGGTGCCCGAGGCAGCAATAGACCCTTGGAGACAGGTCGGCCGTAGGACGATGTATTGAATCGCGACGCAAATTGTGTCTTCCATCGTCATTAACAGGCTCTGAACCTTACAATTAACTGTCAGTTTTGCGTCGGATTCGAAAATCTAGACTCACAGGAGAACGACCATAAGGTGCCCGAGGCAGCACTAGACCCTTGGAGACAAGTCGGCTGGAGGATGATGTATTGAATCGCGACGCAATTTGTGTGTTCCATCGTCATGAACAGGCTCTGACCGTTACAATTAACTGTCAGTTTTGCGTCGGATTCGAAAATCTAGACTCACAGGCGATCGACCATAAGGTGCCCGAGGCAGCAATAGACCCTTGGAGACAGGTCGGCCGGAGGACGATGTATTGAATCGCGACGTGATTTGTCTGTACCATCGTCATTAACAGGCGCTGAACGTTACAATTAACTGTCAGTTTTGCGTCGGATTCTAAAATCTAGACTCACAGGAGATCGACCTTAAGGTGCCCGAGGCAGCAATAGACCCTTGGAGACAGGTCGCCCGGAGGACGATGTATTGAATCGCGACGCAATTTGTGTGTTCCATCGTCATTAACAGGCTCTGAACGTTACAATTAACTGTCACTTTTGCGTCGGATTCGAAAATCTAGACTCACAGGACATCGACCATAAGGTGCCCGAGGCAGCAATAGACCCTTGGAGACAGGTCGGCCGGAGGACGATGTATTGAATCGCGACGCGATTTGTGTGTTCCATCGTCATTAACAGGCTCTGAACGTTACAATTAACTGTCAGTTTTGCGTCGGATTCGAAAATCTAGACTCACAGGAGATCGACCATAAGGTGCCCGAGGCAGCAATAGACCCTTGGAGACAGGTCGGCCGGAGGACGATGTATTGAATCGCGACGGGATTTGGGTGTTCCATCGTCATTAACAGGCTCTGAACGTTAAAATTAACTGTCAGTTTTGCGTCGGATTCGAAAATCTAGACTCACAGGAGATCGACCATAAGGTGCCCGAGGCAGCAATAGACCCTTGGAGACAGGTCGGCCGGAGGACGATGTATTGAATCGCGACGCAATTTGTGTGTTCCATCGTCATTAACAGGCACTGAACGTTACAATTAACTGTCAGTTTTGCGTCGGATTCGAAAATCTAGACTCACAGGAGATCGACCATAAGGTGCCCGAGGCAGCAATAGACCCTTGGAGACAAGTCGGCCGGAGGACGATGTATTGAATCGCGACGCGATTTGTGTGTTCCATCGTCATTAACAGGCGCTGAACGTTACAATTAACTGTCAGTCTTGCGTCGGATTCGAAAATCTAGACTCACAGGCGATCGACCATAAGGTGCCCGAGGCAGCAATAGACCCTTGGAGACAGGTCGGCCGTAGGACGATGTATTGAATCGCGACGCAAATTGTGTCTTCCATCGTCATTAACAGGCTCTGAACCTTACAATTAACTGTCAGTTTTGCGTCGGATTCGAAAATCTAGACTCACAGGAGAACGACCATAAGGTGCCCGAGGCAGCACTAGACCCTTGGAGACAAGTCGGCTGGAGGATGATGTATTGAATCGCGACGTGATTTGTGTGTTCCATCGTCATTAACAGGCTCTGAACGTTACAATTAACTGTCAGTTTTGCGTCGGATTCGAAAATCTAGACTCACAGGATATCGCCCATAAGGTGCCCGAGACAGCAATAGACCCTTGGAGACAGGTCGGCCGGAGGACGATGTATTGAATCGCGACGCAATTTGTGTGTTACATCGTCATTAACAGGCTCTGAACCTTACAATTAACTGTCAGTTTTGCGTCGGATTCGAAAATCTAGACTCACAGGAGATCGACCATAAGGTGCCCGAGGCAGCAACAGACCCTTGGAGACAGGTCGGCCGGAGGACGAAGTATTGAATCGCGACGGGATTTGTGTGTTCCATCGTCATTAACAGGCTCTGAATGTTACAATTAACTGTCAGTTTTGCGTCGGATTCGAAAATCTAGACTCACAGGAGATCGACCATAAGGTGCCCGAGGCATCAATAGACCCTTGGAGACAGGTCGGCCGGAGGACGATGTATTGAATCGCGACGCTATTTGTGTGTTCCATCGTCATTTTCAGGCTCTGAACGTTACAATTAACTGTCAGTTTTGCGTCGGATTCGAAAGTCTAGACTCACAGGAGAACGACCATAAGGTGCCCGAGGCAGCAATAACCCTTGGAGACAGGTCGGCCGGAGGACGATGTATTGAATCGCGACGCAATTTGTGTGTTCCATCGTCATGAACAGGCTCTGAACGTTACAATTAACTGTCAGTTTTGCGTCGGATTCGAAAATCTAGACTCACAGAAGAACGACCATAAGGTGCCCGAGGCAGGACTAGACCCTCGGAGACAAGTCGGCTGGAGGACGATGCATTGAATCGCGACGCGATTTGTGTGTTCCATCGTCATTAACAGGCGCTGAACGTTACAATTAACGGTCAGTTTTGCGTCGGATTCGAAAATCTAGACTCACAGGAGAACGACCATAAGGTGTCCGAGGCAGCACTAAACCCTTGGAGACAGGTCGGCCGGAGGACGATGTATTGAATCGCGACGCAATTCTTGTGTTCCATCGTCATTAACAGGCCCTGAACGTTACAATTAACTGTCAGTTTTGCGTCGGATTCGAAAATCTAGACTCACAGGAGATCGACCTTAAGGTGCCCGAGGCAGCAATAGACCCTTGGAGACAGGTCGCCCGGAGGACGATGTATTGAATCGCGACGCAATTTGTGTGTTCCATCGTCATTAACAGGCTCTGACGTTACAATTAACTGTCAGTTTTGCGTCGGATTCGAAAATCTAGACTCACAGGAGATCGACCATAAGGTGCCCGAGGCAGCAATAGACCCTTGGAGACAGGTCGGCCGGAGGACGATGTATTGAATCGCGACGCAATTTGTGTGTTCCATCGTCATTAACAGGCACTGAACGTTACAATTAACTGTCAGTTTTGCGTCGGATTCGAAAATCTAGACTCACAGGAGATCGACCATAAGGTGCCCGAGGCAGCACTAGACCCTTGGAGACGAGTCGGCTGGAGGACGATGTATTGAATCGCGACGCAATTTGTGTGTTCCATCGTCATTAACAGGCTCTGAACGTTACAATTAACTGTCAGTTTTGCGTCGGATTCGAAAGTCTAGACTCACAGGAGAACGACCATAAGGTGCCCGAGGCAGCAATAGACCCTTGGAGACAGGTCGGCCGGAGGACGATGTATTGAATCGCGACGCAATTTGTGTGTTCCATCGTCATGAACAGGCTCTGAACGTTACAATTAACTGTCAGTTTTGCGTCGGATTCGAAAATCTAGACTCACAGCAGATCGACCATAAGGTGCCCGAGGCAGCAATAGACCCTTGGAGACAGGTCGGCCGGAGGACGATGTATTGAATCGCGACGCGATTTGTCTGTTCCAACGTCATTAACAGGCGCTGAACGTTACAATTAACTGTCAGTTTTGCGTCGGATTAGAAAATCTAGACTCACAGGAGATCGACCTTATGGTGCCCGAGGCAGCAATAGACCCTTGGAGACAGGTCGGCCGGAGGACGAGGTATTGAATCGCGACGCAATTTGTGTGTTCCATCGTCAATAACAGGCTCTGAACGTTACAACTAACTGTCAGTTTTGCGTCGGATTCGAAAATCTAGACTCACAGGAGATCGACCATAGGGTGCCCGAGGCAGCAATAGACCCTTGGAGACAGGTCGGCCGGAGGACGATGTATTGAATCGCGACGCGATTTGTGTGTTCCATTGTCATTAAGAGGCTCTGAACCTTACGATTAACTGTCAGTTTTGCGTCGCATTCGAAAATCTAGACTCACAGGAGAACGACCATAAGGTGCCCGAGGCAGCACTAGAGCCTTGGAGACAAGTCGGCTGGAGGACGATGTATTGAATCGCGACGCGATTTGTGAGTTCCATTGTCATTTACAGGCTCTGAACGTTACAATTAACTGTCAGGTTTGCGTCGGATTCGAAAATCTAGACTCACAGGAGATCGACCATAAGGTGCCCGAGGCAGCAATAGACCCTTGGAGACAGGTCGGCCGGAGGACGATGTATTGAATCGCGACGGGATTTGTGTGTTCCATCGTCATTAACAGGCTCTGAACGTTAAAATTAACTGTCAGTTTTGCGTCGGATTCGAAAATCTAGACTCACAGGAGATCGACCATAAGGTGCCCGAGGCAGCAATAGACCCTTGGAGACAGGTCGGCCGGAGGACGATGTATTGAATCGCGACGCGATTTGTGTGTTCCATCGTCATTAACAGGCTCTGAACGTTACAATTAACTGTCAGTTTTGCGTCGGATTCGAAAATCTAGACTCACAGGAGAACGACCATAAGGTGCCCGAGGCAGCACTAGACCCTTGGAGACAAATCGGCTGGAGGACGATGTATTGAATCGCGACGCGATTTGTGTGTTCCATCGTCATTAACAGGCTCTGAACGTTACAATTAACTGTCAGTTTTGCGTCGGATTCGAAAATCTAGACTCACAGGAGATCGACCATAAGGTGCCCGAGGCAGCAATAGACCCTTGGAGACAGGTCGGCCGGAGGACGATGTATTGAATCGCGACGGGATTTGTGTGTTCCATCGTCATTAACAGGCTCTGAACGTTAAAATTAACTGTCAGTTTTGCATCGGATTCGAAAATCTAGACTCACAGGAGATCGACCATAAGGTGCCCGAGGCAGCAATAGACCCTTGGAGACAGGTCGGCCGGAGGACGATGTATTGAATCGCGACGCAATTTGTGTCTTCCATCGTCATTAACAGGCTCTGAACCTTACAATTAACTGTCAGTTTTGCGTCGGATTCGAAAATCTAGACTCACAGGAGAACGACCATAAGGTGCCCGAGGCAGCACTAGACCCTTGGAGACAAGTCGGCTGGAGGATGATGTATTGAATCGCGACGTGATTTGTGTGTTCCATCGTCATTAACAGGCTCTGAACGTTACAATTAACTGTCAGTTTTGCGTCGGATTCGAAAATCTAGACTCACAGGAGATCGACCATAAGGTGCCCGAGACAGCAATAGACCTTTGGAGACAGGTCGGCCGGAGGACGATGTATTGAATCGCGACGCAATTTGTGTGTTACATCATCATTAACAGGCTCTGAACCTTACAATTAACTGTCAGTTTTGCGTCGGATTCGAAAATCTAGACTCACAGGAGATCGACCATAAGGTGCCCGAGGCAGCAACAGACCCTTGGAGATAGGTCGGCCGGAGGACGATGTATTGAATCGCGACGGGATTTGTGTGTTCCATCGTCATTAACAGGCTCTGAATGTTACAATTAACTGTCAGTTTTGCGTCGGATTCGAAAATCTAGACTTACAGGAGATCGACCATAAGGTGCCCGAGGCAGCAATAGACCCTTGGAGACAGGTCGGCCGGAGGACGATGTATTGAATCGCGACGCGATTTCTGTGTTCCATTGTCATGAAGATGCTCTGAACGTTACAATTAACTGTCAGTTTTGCGTCGGATTCGAAAGTCTAGACTCACAGGAGATCGACCATAAGGTGCCCGAGGCAGCAATAGACCCTTGGAGACAGGTCGGCCGGAAGACGATGTATTGAATCGCGACGCGATTTGTGTGTTCCATCGTCATTAACAGGCGCTGAACGTTACAATTAACTGTCAGTTTTGCGTCGGATTCGAAAATCTAGACTCACAGAAGAACGACCATAAGGTGCCCGAGGCAGGGCTACACCCTTGGAGACAAGTCGGCTGGAGGACGATGTATTGAATCGCGACGCGATTTGTGTGTTCCATCGTCAATAACAGGCGCTGAACGTTACAATTAACGGTCAGTTTTGCGTCGGATTCGAAAATCTAGACTCACAGGAGAACGACCATAAGGTGTCCGAGGCAGCACTAGACCCTTGGAGACAGGTCGGCCGGAGGACGATGTATTGAATCGCGACGCGATTTGTGTGTTCCATCGTCATTAACAGGCCCTGAATGTTACAATTAACTGTCAGTTTTGCGTCGGATTCGAAAATCTAGACTCAGAGGAGATCGACCATAAGGTGCCCGAGGCAGCAATAGACCCTTGGAGACAGGTCGGCCGGAGGTCGATGTATTGAATCGCGACGCGATTTGTGTGTTCCATTGTCATTAAGATGCTCTGAACCTTACAATTAACTGTCAGTTTTGCGTCGGATTCGAAAATCTAGACTTACAGGAGAACGACCATAAGGTGTCCGAGGCAGCAATAGACCCTTGGAGACAAGTCGGCTCGAGGACGATGTATTGAATCGCGACGCAATTTGTGTGTTACATCGTCATTAACAGGCTCTGAAACTTACAATTAACTGTCAGTTTTGCGTCGGATTCGAAAATCTAGACTCACAGGAGATCGACCATAAGGTTCCCGAGGCAGCAACAGACCCTTACAGACAGGTCGGCCGGAGGACGATGTATTGAATCGCGACGGGATTTGTGTGTTCCATCGTCATTAACAGGCTCTGATCGTTACAATTAACTGTCAGTTTTGCGTCGGATTCGAAAATCTAGACTCACAGGAGATCGACCATAAGGTGCCCGAGGCAGCAACAGACCCTTGGAGACAGGTCGGCCGGAGGACGATGTATTGAATCGCGACGCGATTTCTGTGTTCCATTGTCATTAAGATGCTCTGAACGTTACAATTAACTGTCAGTTTTGCGTCGGATTCGAAAGTCTAGACTCACAGGAGAACGACCATAAGGTGCCCGAGGCAGCAATAACCCTTGGAGACAGGACGGCCGGAGGACGATGTATTGAATCGCGACGCAATTTGTGTGTTCCATCGTCATTAACAGGCTCTGAACGTTACAATTAACTGTCAGTTTTGCGTCGGATTCGAAAATCTAGACTCACAGGAGATCGACCATAAGGTGCCCGAGGCAGCAATAGACCCTTGGAGACAGGTCGGCCGGAGGACGATGTATTGAATCGCGACGCGATTTGTGTGTTCCATCGTCATTAACAGGCGCTGAACGTTACAATTAACTGTCAGTTTTGCGTCGGATTCGAAAATCTAGACTCACAGAAGAACGACCATAAGGTGCCCGAGGCAGGACTACACCCTTGGAGACAAGTCGGCTGGAGGACGATGTATTGAATCGCGACGCGATTTGTGTGTTCCATCGTCAATAACAGGCGCTGAACGTTACAATTAACGGTCAGTTTTGCGTCGGATTCGAAAATCTAGACTCACAGGAGAACGACCATAAGATGTCCGAGGCAGAACTAGACCCTTGGAGACAGGTCGGCCGGAGGACGATGTATTGAATCGCGACGCGATTTGTGTGTTCCATCGTCATTAACAGGCCCTGAACGTTACAATTAACTGTCAGTTTTGCGTCGGATTCGAAAATCTAGACTCACAGGAGATCGACCATAAGGTGCCCGAGGCAGCAATAGACCCTTGGAGACAGGTCGGCCGGAGGTCGATGTATTGAATCGCGACGCGATTTGTGTGTTCCATTGTCATTAAGATGCTCTGAACCTTACAATTAACTGTCAGTTTTGCGTCGGATTCGAAAATCTAGACTTACAGGAGAACGACCATAAGGTATCCGAGGCAGCACTAGACCCTTGGAGACGAGTCGGCTCGAGGACGATGTATTGAATCGCGACGCGATTTGTGTGTTCCATCGTCATTAACAGGCTCTGAACGTTACAATTAACTGTCAGTTTTGCGTCGGATTCGAAAATCTAGACTCACAGGAAATCGACCATAAGGTGCCCGAGGCAGCAATAGACCCTTGGAGACATGTCGGCCGGAGGACGATGTATTGAATCGCGACGGGATTTGTGTGTTCCATCATCATTAACAGGCTCTGAACGTTACAATTAACTGTCAGTTATGCGTCGGATTCGAAAATCTAGACTCACAGGAGATCGACCATAAGGTGCCCGAGACAGCAATAGACCCTTGGAGACAGGTCGGCCGGAGGACGATGTATTGAATCGCGACGCAATTTGTGTGTTACATCGTCATTAACAGGCTATGAAACTTACAATTAACTGTCAGTTTTGCGTCGGATTCGAAAATCTAGACTCACAGGAGATCGACCATAAGGTGCCCGAGGCAGCAATAGACCCTTGGAGACATGTCGGCCGGAGGACGATGTATTGAATCGCGACGGGATTTGGGTGTTCCATCGTCATTAACAGGCTCTGAACGTTACAATTAACTGTCAGTTTTGCGTCGGATTCGAAAATCTAGACTCACAGGAGATCGACCATAAGGTGCCCGAGGCAGCAATAGACCCTTGGAGACAGGACGGCCGGAGGACGATGTATTGAATCGCGACGCAATTTGTGTGTTCCATCGTCATTAACAGGCTCTGAACGTTACAATTAACTGTCAGTTTTGCGTCGGATTCGAAAATCTAGACTCACAGGAGATCGACCATAAGGTGCCCGAGGCAGCAATAGACCCTTGGAGACAGGTCGGCCGGAGGACGATGTATTGAATCGCGACGCGATTTGTGTGTTCCATCGTCATTAACAGGCGCTGAACGTTACAATTAACTGTCAGTTTTGCGTCGGATTCGAAAATCTAGACTCACAGAAGAACGACCATAAGGTGCCCGAGGCAGGACTACACCCTTGGAGACAAGTCGGCTGGAGGACGATGTATTGAATCGCGACGCGATTTGTGTGTTCCATCGTCAATAACAGGCGCTGAACGTTACAATTAACGGTCAGTTTTGCGTCGGATTCGAAAATCTAGACTCACAGGAGAACGACCATAAGATGTCCGAGGCAGAACTAGACCCTTGGAGACAGGTCGGCCGGAGGACGATGTATTGAATCGCGACGCGATTTGTGTGTTCCATCGTCATTAACAGGCCCTGAACGTTACAATTAACTGTCAGTTTTGCGTCGGATTCGAAAATCTAGACTCACAGGAGATCGACCATAAGGTGCCCGAGGCAGCAATAGACCCTTGGAGACAGGTCGGCCGGAGGTCGATGTATTGAATCGCGACGCGATTTGTGTGTTCCATTGTCATTAAGATGCTCTGAACCTTACAATTAACTGTCAGTTTTGCGTCGGATTCGAAAATCTAGACTTACAGGAGAACGACCATAAGGTATCCGAGGCAGCACTAGACCCTTGGAGACGAGTCGGCTCGAGGACGATGTATTGAATCGCGACGCAATTTGTGTGTTCCATCGTCATTAACAGGCAGTGAACGTTAGAATTAACTGTCAGTTTTGCGTCGGATTCGAAAATCTAGACTCACAGGAGATCGACCATAAGGTTCCCGAGGCAGCAATAGACCCTTGGAGACAGGTCGGCCGGAGGACGATGTATTGAATCGCGACGCGATTTGTGTGTTCCATCGTCATTAACAGGCTCTGAACGTTACAATTAACTGTCAGTTTTGCGTCGGATTCGAAAATCTAGACTCACAGGAAATCGACCATAAGGTGCCCGAGGCAGCAATAGACCCTTGGAGACATGTCGGCCGGAGGACGATGTATTGAATCGCGACGCGATTTGTGTGTTCCATCATCATTAACAGGCTCTGAACGTTACAATTAACTGTCAGTTATGCGTCGGATTCGAAAATCTAGACTCACAGGAGATCGACCATAAGGTGCCCGAGACAGCAATAGACCCTTGGAGACAGGTCGGCCGGAGGACGATGTATTGAATCGCGACGCAATTTGTGTGTTACATCGTCATTAACAGGCTATGAAACTTACAATTAACTGTCAGTTTTGCGTCGGATTCGAAAATCTAGACTCACAGGAGATCGACCATAAGGTGCCCGAGGCAGCAATAGACCCTTGGAGACATGTCGGCCGGAGGACGATGTATTGAATCGCGACGGGATTTGGGTGTTCCATCGTCATTAACAGGCTCTGAACGTTACAATTAACTGTCAGTTTTGCGTCGGATTCGAAAATCTAGACTCACAGGAGATCGACCATAAGGTGCCCGAGGCAGCAATAGACCCTTGGAGACAGGTCGGCCGTAGGACGATGTATTGAATCGCGACGCAATTTGTGTGTTCCATTGTCATTAACAGGCTCTGAACCTTACAATTAACTGTCAGTTTTGCGTCGGATTCGAAAATCTAGACTCACAGGAGAACGACCATAAGGTGCCCGAGGCAGCACTAGACCCTTGGAGACAAGTCGGCCGGAGGACGATGTATTGAATCGCGACGGGATTTGTGTGTTCCATCGTCATTAACAGGCTCTGATCGTTACAATTAACTGTCAGTTTTGCGTCGGATTCGATAATCTAGACTCACATTAGATTGACCATAAGGTGCCCGAGGCAGCAATAGACCCTTGGAGACAGGTCGGCCGGAGGACGATGTATTGAATCGCGACGCGATTTCTGTGTTCCATTGTCATTAAGATGCTCTGAACGTTACAATTAACTGTCAGTTTTGCGTCGGATTCGAAAGTCTAGACTCACAGGAGAACGACCATAAGGTGCCCGAGGCAGCAATAACCCTTGGAGACAGGTCGGCCGGAGGACGATGTATTGAATCGCGACGCAATTTGCGTGTTCCATCGTCATGAACAGGCTCTGAACGTTACAATTAAATGTCAGTTTTGCGTCGGATTCGAAAATCTAGACTCACAAGAGATCGACCATAAGGTGCCCGAGGCAGCAATAGACCCTTGGAGACAGGTCGGCCGGAGGACGATGTATTGAATCGCGACGCGATTTGTGTGTTCCATCGTCATTAACAGGCGCTGAACGTTACAATTAACTGTCAGTTTTGCGTCGGATTCGAAAATCTAGACTCACAGAAGAACGACCATAAGGTGCCCGAGGCAGGACTACACCCTTGGAGACAAGTCGGCTGGAGGACGATGTATTGAATCGCGACGCGATTTGTGTGTTCCATCGTCAATAACAAGCGCTGAACGTTACAATTAACGGTCAGTGTTGCGTCGGATTCGAAAATCTAGACTCACAGGAGAACGACCATAAGGTGTCCGAGGCAGCACTAGACCCTTGGAGACAGGTCGGCCGGAGGACGATGTATTGAATCGCGACGCAATTTGTGTGTTCCATCGTCATTAACAGGCCCTGAACGTTACAATTAACTGTCAGTTTTGCGTCGGATTCGAAAATTTAGACTCAGAGCGGATCGACCATAAGGTGCCCGAGGCAGTAATAGACCCTTGGAGACAGGTCGGCCGGAGGTCGATGTATTGAATCGCGACGCGATTTGTGTGTTCCATTGTCATTAAGATGCTCTGAACCTTACAATTAACTGTCAGTTTTGCGTCGGATTCGAAAATCTAGACTTACAGGAGAACGACCATAAGGTGTCCGAGGCAGCACTAGACCCTTGGAGACAAGTCGGCTCGAGGACGATGTATTGAATCGCGACGCAATTTGTGTGTTCCATCGTCATTAACAGGCACTGAACGTTACAATTAACTGTCAGTTTTGCGTCGGATTCGAAAATCTAGACTCACAGGAGATCGACCATAAGGTGCCCGAGGCAGCAATAGACCCTTGGTGACAGGTCGGCCGAAGGACGATGTATTGAATCGCGACGCGATTTGTGTGTTCCATCGTCATTAACAGGCTCTGAACGTTACAATTAACTGTCAGTTTTGCGTCGGATTCGAAAATCTAGACTCACAGGAGATCGACCATAAGGTGCCCGAGGCAGCAATAGACCCTTGGAGACATGTCGGCCGGAGGACGATGTATTGAATCGCGACGGGATTTGTGTGTTCCATCGTCATTAACAGGCTCTGAACGTTACAATTAACTGTCAGTTATGCGTCGGATTCGAAAATCTAGACTCACAGGAGATCGACCATAAGGTGCCCGAGACAGCAATAGACCCTTGGAGACAGGTCGGCCGGAGGACGATGTATTGAATCGCGACGCAATTTGTGTGTTACATCGTCATTAACAGGCTCTGAAACTTACAATGAACTGTCAGTTTTGCGTCGGATTCGAAAATCTAGACTCACAGGAGATCGACCATAAGGTTCCCGAGTCAGCAACAGACCCTTACAGACAGGTCGGCCGGAGGACGATGTATTGAATCGCGACGGGATTTGTGTGTTCCATCGTCATTAATAGGCTCTGATCGTTACAATTAACTATCAGTTTTGCGTCGGATTCGAAAATCTAGACTCACAGGAGATCGACCATAAGGTGCCCGAGGCAGCAACAGACCCTTGGAGACAGGTCGGCCGGAGGACGATGTATTGTATCGCGACGCGATTTCTGTGTTCCATTGTCATTAAGATGCTCTGAACGTTACAATTAACTGTCAGTTTTGCGTCGGATTCGAAAGTCTAGACTCACAGGAGAACGACCATAAGGTGCCCGAGGCAGCAATAACCCTTGGAGACAGGTCGGCCGGAGGACGATGTATTGAATCGCGACGCAATTTGTGTGTTCCATCGTCATGAACAGGCTCTGAACGTTACAATTAACTGTCAGTTTTGCGTCGGATTCGAAAATCTAGACTCACAGGAGATCGACCATAAGGTGCCCGAGGCAGCAATAGACCCTTGGAGACAGGTCGGCCGGAGGACGATGTATTGAATCGCGACGCGATTTGTGTGTTCCATCGTCATTAACAGGCGCTGAACGTTACAATTAACGGTCAGTTTTGCGTCGGATTCGAAAATCTAGACTCACAGGAGAACGACCATAAGATGTCCGAGGCAGCACTAGACCCTTGGAGACAGGTCGGCCGGAGGACGATGTATTGAATCGCGACGCGATTTGTGTGTTCCATCGTCATTAACAGGCCCTGAACGTTACAATTAACTGTCAGTTTTGCGTCGGATTCGAAAATCTAGACTCACAGGAGATCGACCATAAGGTGCCCGAGGCAGCAATAGACCCTTGGAGACAGGTCGGCCGGAGGTCGATATATTGAATCGCGACGCGATTTGTGTGTTCCATTGTCATTAAGATGCTCTGAACGTTACAATTAACTGTCAGTTTTGCGTCGGATTCGAAAATCTAGACTCACAGGAGATCGACCATAAGGTGCCCGAGGAAGCAATAGACCCTGGAGACAGGTCGGCCGGAGGACGATGTATTGAATCGCGACGCAATTTGTGTGTTCCATCGTCATTAACAGGCTCTGAACCTTACAATTAACTGTCAGTTTTGCGTCGGATTCGAAAATCTAGAGTCACAGGAGATCGACCATAAGGTGCCCGAGGCAGCAATAGACCCTTGGAGACAGGTCGGCCGGAGGACGATGTATTGAATCGCGACGCGATTTGTGTGTTCCATCGTCATTAACAGGCTCTGAACCTTACAATTAACTGTCAGTTTTGCGTCGGATTCGAAAATCTAGACTCACAGGAGATCGACCATAAGGTGCCCGAGGCAGCAATAGACCCTTGGAGACAGGTCGGCCGGAGGACGATGTATTGAATCGCGACGGGATTTGTGTGTTCCATCGTCATTAACAGGCTCTGAACGTTACAATTAACTGTCAGTTTTGCGTCGGATTCGAAAATCTAGACTCACAGGAGATCGACCATAAGGTGCCCGAGGCAGCAATAGACCTTTGGAGACAGGTCGGCCGGAGGACGATGTATTGTATCGCGACGCGATTTGTGTGTTCCATTGTCATTAATTTGCTCTGAACGTTACAATTAACTGTCAGTTTTGCGTCGGATTCGAAAATCTAGACTCACAGGAGAACGACCATAAGGTGTCGGAGGCAGCACTAGACCCTTGGAGACAAGTCGGCTGAAGGACGATGTATTGAACCGCGACGCAATTTGTGTGTTCCATCGTCATGAACAGGCTCTGAACGTTACAATTAAATGTCAGTTTTGCGGCGGATTCGAAAATCTAGACTCACAGGAGATCGACCATAAGGTGCCCGAGGCAGCAATAGACCCTTCGAGGCAGGTCGGCCGGAGGACGATGTATTGAATCGCGACGCGATTTGTGTGTTCCATCGTCATTAACAGGCGCTGAACGTTACAATTAACTGTCAGTTTCGCGTCGGATTCGAAAATCTAGACTCACAGAAGAACGACCATAAGGTGCCCGAGGCAGGACTACACCCTTGGAGACAAGTCGGCTGGAGGACGACGTATTGAATCGCGACGCAATTTGTGTGTTCCATCGTCAATAACAGGCGCTGAACGTTACAATTAACGGTCAGTTTTGCGTCGGATTCGAAAATCTAGACTCACAGGAGAACGACCATAAGGTGTCCGAGGCAGCACTAGACCCTTGGAGACAGGTCGGACGGAGGACGATGTATTGAATCGCGACGCGATTTGTGTGTTCCATCGTCATTAACAGGCCCTGAACGTTACAATTAACTGTCAGTTTTGCGTCGGATTCGAAAATCTAGACTCAGAGGGGATCGACCATAAGGTGCCCGAGGCAGCAATAGACCCTCGGAGACAGGTCGGCCGGAGGACGATGTATTGAATCGCGACGCGATTTGTGTGTTCCATTGTCATTAAGATGCTCTGAACCTTACAATTAACTGTCAGTTTTGCGTCGGATTCGAAAATCTAGACTTACAGGAGAACGACCATAAGGTGTCCGAGGCAGCACTAGACCCTTGGAGACAAGTCGGCTCGAGGACGATGTATTGAATCGCGACGCAGTTTGTGTGTTCCATCGTCATTAACAGGCACTGAACGTTACAATTAACTGTCAGTTTTGCGTCGGATTCGAAAATCTAGACTCACAGGAGATCGACCATAAGGTGCCCGAGGCAGCAATAGACCCTTGGTGACAGGTCGGCCGGAGGACGATGTATTGAATCGCGACGCGATTTGTGTGTTCCATCGTCATTAACAGGCTCTGAACGTTACAATTAACTGTCAGTTTTGCGTCGGATTCGAAAATCTAGACTCACAGGAGATCGACCATAAGGTGCCCGAGGCAGCAATAGACCCTTGGAGACATGTCGGCCGGAGGACGATGTATTGAATCGCGACGGGATTTGTGTGTTCCATCGTCATTAACAGGCTCTGAACGTTACAATTAACTGTCAGTTATGCGTCGGATTCGAAAATCTAGACTCACAGGAGATCGACCATAAGGTGCCCGAGACAGCAATAGACCCTTGGAGACAGGTCGGCCGGAGGACGATGTATTGAATCGCGACGCAATTTGTGTGTTACATCGTCATTAACAGGCTCTGAAACTTACAATTAACTGTCAGTTTTGCGTCGGATTCGAAAATCTAGACTCACAGGAGATCGACCATAAGGTTCCCGAGGCAGCAACAGACCCTTACAGACAGGTCGGCCGGAGGACGATGTATTGAATCGCGACGGGATTTGTGTGTTCCATCGTCATTAACAGGCTCTGATCGTTACAATTAACTGTCAGTTTTGCGTCGGATTCGAAAATCTAGACTCACAGGAGATCGACCATAAGGTGCCCGAGGCAGCAACAGACCCTTGGAGACAGGTCGGCCGGAGGACGATGTATTGAATCGCGACGCGATTTCTGTGTTCCATTGTCATTAAGATGCTCTGAACGTTACAATTAACTGTCAGTTTTGCGTCGGATTCGAAAGTCTAGACTCACAGGAGAACGACCATAAGGTGCCCGAGGCAGCAATAACCCTTGGAGACAGGTCGGCCGGAGGACGATGTATTGAATCGCGACGCAATTTGTGTGTTCCATCGTCATGAACAGGCTCTGAACGTTACAATTAACTGTCAGTTTTGCGTCGGATTCGAAAATCTAGACTCACAGGACATCGACCATAAGGGGCACGAGGCAGCAATAGACCCTTGGAGACAGGTCGGCCGGAGGACGATGTATTGAATCGCGACGCGATTTGTGTGTTCCATCGTCATTAACAGGCGCTGAACGTTACAATTAACTGTCAGTTTTGCGTCGGATTCGAAAATCTAGACTCACAGAAGAACGACCATAAGGTGCCCGAGGCAGGACTACACCCTTGGAGACAAGTCGGCTGGAGGACGATGTATTGAATCGCGACGCGATTTGTGTGTTCCATCGTCAATAACAAGCGCTGAACGTTACAATTAACGGTCAGTTTTGCGTCGGATTCGAAAATCTAGACTCACAGGAGAACGACCATAAGGTGTCCGAGGCAGCACTAGACCCTTGGAGACAGGTCGGCCGGAGGACGATGTATTGAATCGCGACGCGATTTGTGTGTTCCATCGTCATTAACAGGCCCTGAACGTTACAATTAACTGTCAGTTTTGCGTCGGATTCGAAAATTTAGACTCAGAGGGGATCGACCATAAGGTGCCCGAGGCAGTAATAGACCCTTGGAGACAGGTCGGCCGGAGGTCGATGTATTGAATCGCGACGCGATTTGTGTGTTCCATTGTCATTAAGATGCTCTGAACCTTACAATTAACTGTCAGTTTTGCGTCGGATTCGAAAATCTAGACTTACAGGAGAACGACCATAAGGTGTCCGAGGCAGCACTAGACCCTTGGAGACAAGTCGGCTCGAGGACGATGTATTGAATCGCGACGCAATTTGTGTGTTCCATCGTCATTAACAGGCACTGAACGTTACAATTAACTGTCAGTTTTGTGTCGGATTCGAAAATCTAGACTCACAGGAGATCGACCATAAGGTGCCCGAGGCAGCAATAGACCCTTGGTGACAGGTCGGCCGGAGGACGATGTATTGAATCGCGACGCGATTTGTGTGTTCCATCGTCATTAACAGGCTCTGAACGTTACAATTAACTGTCAGTTTTGCGTCGGATTCGAAAATCTAGACTCACAGGAGATCGACCATAAGGTGCCCGAGGCAGCAATAGACCCTTGGAGACATGTCGGCCGGAGGACGATGTATTGAATCGCGACGGGATTTGTGTGTTCCATCGTCATTAACAGGCTCTGAACGTTACAATTAACTGTCAGTTATGCGTCGGATTCGAAAATCTAGACTCACAGGAGATCGACCATAAGGTGCCCGAGACAGCAATAGACCCTTGGAGACAGGTCGGCCGGAGGACGATGTATTGAATCGCGACGCAATTTGTGTGTTACATCGTCATTAACTGGCTCTGAAACTTACAATTAACTGTCAGTTTTGCGTCGGATTCTAAAATCTAGACTCACAGGAGATCGACCATAAGGTTCCCGAGGCAGCAACAGACCCTTACAGACAGGTCGGCCGGAGGACGATGTATTGAATCGCGACGGGATTTGTGTGTTCCATCGTCATTAACAGGCTCTGATCGTTACAATTAACTGTCAGTTTTGCGTCGGATTCGAAAATCTAGACTCACAGGAGATCGACCATAAGGTGCCCGAGGCAGCAACAGACCCTTGGAGACAGGTCGGCCGGAGGACGATGTATTGAATCGCGACGCGATTTCTGTGTTCCATTGTCATTAAGATGCTCTGAACGTTACAATTAACTGTCAGTTTTGCGTCGGATTCGAAAGTCTAGACTCACAGGAGAACGACCATAAGGTGCCCGAGGCAGCAATAACCCTTGGAGACAGGTCGGCCGGAGGACGATGTATTGAATCGCGACGCAATTTGTGTGTTCCATCGTCATGAACAGGCTCTGAACGTTACAATTAACTGTCAGTTTTGCGTCGGATTCGAAAATCTAGACTCACAGGAGATCGACCATAAGGGGCCCGAGGCAGCAATAGACCCTTGGAGACAGGTCGGCCGGAGGACGATGTATTGAATCGCGACGCGATTTGTGTGTTCCATCGTCATTAACAGGCGCTGAACGTTACAATTAACTGTCAGTTTTGCGTCGGATTCGAAAATCTAGACTCACAGAAGAACGACCATAAGGTGCCCGAGGCAGGACTACACCCTTGGAGACAAGTCGGCTGGAGGACGATGTATTGAATCGCGACGCGATTTGTGTGTTCCATCGTCAATAACAGGCGCTGAACGTTACAATTAACGGTCAGTTTTGCGTCGGATTCGAAAATCTAGACTCACAGGAGAACGACCATAAGATGTCCGAGGCAGCACTAGACCCTTGGAGACAGGTCGGCCGGAGGACGATGTATTGAATCGCGACGCGATTTGTGTGTTCCATCGTCATTAACAGGCCCTGAACGTTACAATTAACTGTCAGTTTTGCGTCGGATTCGAAAATCTAGACTCACAGGAGATCGACCATAAGGTGCCCGAGGCAGCAATAGACCCTTGGAGACAGGTCGGCCGGAGGTCGATGTATTGAATCGCGACGCGATTTGTGTGTTCCATTGTCATTAAGATGCTCTGAACCTTACAATTAACTGTCAGTTTTGCATCGGATTCGAAAATCTAGACTCACAGAAGAACGACCATAAGGTGCCCGAGGCAGGACTACACCCTTGGAGACAAGTCGGCTGGAGGACGATGTACTGAATCGCGACGCGATTTGTGTGTTCCATCGTCAATAACAAGCGCTGAACGTTACAATTAACGGTCAGTTTTGCGTCGGATTCGAAAATCTAGACTCACAGGAGAACGACCATAAGGTGTCCGAGGCAGCACTAGACCCTTGGAGACAGGTCGGCCGGAGGACGATGTATTGAATCGCGACGCGATTTGTGTGTTCCATCGTCATTAACAGGCCCTGAACGTTACAATTAACTGTCAGTTTTGCGTCGGATTCGAAAATTTAGACTCAGAGGGGATCGACCATAAGGTGCCCGAGGCAGTAATAGACCCTTGGAGACAGGTCGGCCGGAGGTCGATGTATTGAATCGCGACGCGATTTGTGTGTTCCATTGTCATTAAGATGCTCTGAACCTTACAATTAACTGTCAGTTTTGCGTCGGATTCGAAAATCTAGACTTACAGGAGAACGACCATAAGGTGTCCGAGGCAGCACTAGACCCTTGGAGACAAGTCGGCTCGAGGACGATGTATTGAATCGCGACGCAATTTGTGTGTTCCATCGTCATTAACAGGCACTGAACGTTACAATTAACTGTCAGTTTTGTGTCGGATTCGAAAATCTAGACTCACAGGAGATCGACCATAAGGTGCCCGAGGCAGCAATAGACCCTTGGTGACAGGTCGGCCGGAG
This sequence comes from Schistocerca nitens, assembly GCF_023898315.1. Lineage (NCBI taxonomy): Eukaryota > Metazoa > Arthropoda > Insecta > Orthoptera > Acrididae > Schistocerca > Schistocerca nitens. Next base: position 1,194,949,877 of record NC_064615.1, on the reverse strand, counting down.
GACGATGTATTGAATCGCGACGCGATTTGTGTGTTCCATCGTCATTAACAGGCTCTGAACGTTACAATTAACTGTCAGTTTTGCGTCGGATTCGAAAATCTAGACTCACAGGAGATCGACCATAAGGTGCCCGAGGCAGCAATAGACCCTTGGAGACATGTCGGCCGGAGGACGATGTATTGAATCGCGACGGGATTTGTGTGTTCCATCGTCATTAACAGGCTCTGAACGTTACAATTAACTGTCAGTTATGCGTCGGATTCGAAAATCTAGACTCACAGGAGATCGACCATAAGGTGCCCGAGACAGCAATAGACCCTTGGAGACAGGTCGGCCGGAGGACGATGTATTGAATCGCGACGCAATTTGTGTGTTACATCGTCATTAACAGGCTCTGAAACTTACAATTAACTGTCAGTTTTGCGTCGGATTCTAAAATCTAGACTCACAGGAGATCGACCATAAGGTTCCCGAGGCAGCAACAGACCCTTACAGACAGGTCGGCCGGAGGACGATGTATTGAATCGCGACGGATTTGTGTGTTCCATCGTCATTAATAGGCTCTGATCGTTACAATTAACTATCAGTTTTGCGTCGGATTCGAAAATCTAGACTCACAGGAGATCGACCATAAGGTGCCCGAGGCAGCAACAGACCCTTGGAGACAGGTCGGCCGGAGGACGATGTATTGTATCGCGACGCGATTTCTGTGTTCCATTGTCATTAAGATGCTCTGAACGTTACAATTAACTGTCAGTTTTGCGTCGGATTCGAAAGTCTAGACTCACAGGAGAACGACCATAAGGTGCCCGAGGCAGCAATAACCCTTGGAGACAGGTCGGCCGGAGGACGATGTATTGAATCGCGACGCAATTTGTGTGTTCCATCGTCATGAACAGGCTCTGAACGTTACAATTAACTGTCAGTTTTGCGTCGGATTCGAAAATCTAGACTCACAGGAGATCGACCATAAGGTGCCCGAGGCAGCAATAGACCCTTGGAGACAGGTCGGCCGGAGGACGATGTATTGAATCGCGACGCGATTTGTGTGTTCCATCGTCATTAACAGGCGCTGAACGTTACAATTAACGGTCAGTTTTGCGTCGGATTCGAAAATCTAGACTCACAGGAGAACGACTATAAGATGTCAGAGGCAGCACTAGACCCTTGGAGACAGGTCGGCCGGAGGACGATGTATTGAATCGCGACGCGATTTGTGTGTTCCATCGTCATTAACAGGCCCTGAACGTTACAATTAACTGTCAGTTTTGCGTCGGATTCGAAAATCTAGACTCACAGGAGATCGACCATAAGGTGCCCGAGGCAGCAATAGACCCTTGGAGACAGGTCGGCCGGAGGTCGATGTATTGAATCGCGACGCGATTTGTGTGTTCCATTGTCATTAAGATGCTCTGAACCTTACAATTAACTGTCAGTTTTGCGTCGGATTCGAAAATCTAGACTTACAGGAGAACGACCATAAGGTATCCGAGGCAGCACTAGACCCTTGGAGACAAGTCGGCTCGAGGACGATGTATTGAATCGCGACGCAATTTGTGTGTTCCATCGTCATTAACAGGCAGTGAACGTTAGAATTAACTGTCAGTTTTGCGTCGGGTTCGAAAATCTAGACTCACAGGAGATCGAACATAAGGTTCCCGAGGCAGCAATAGACCCTTGGAGACAGGTCGGCCGGAGGACGATGTATTGAATCGCGACGCAATTTGTGTTTCCATCGTCATTAACAGGCTCTGAACGTTACAATTAACTGTCAGTTTTGCGTCGGATTCGAAAATCTAGACTCACAGGAGATCGACCATAAGGTGCCCGAGGAAGCAATAGACCCTTGGAGACAGGTCGGCCGGAGGACGATGTATTGAATCGCGACGCAATTTGTGTGTTCCATCGTCATTAACAGGCTCTGAACCTTACTATTAACTGTCAGTTTTGCGTCGGATTCGAAAATCTAGAGTCACAGGAGATCGACCATAAGGTGCCCGAGGCAGCAATAGACCCTTGGAGACAGGTCGGCCGGAGGACGATGTATTGAATCGCGACGCGATTTGTGTGTTCCATCGTCATTAACAGGCTCTGAACGTTACAATTAACTGTCAGTTTTGCGTCGGATTCGAAAATCTAGACTCACAGGAGATCGACCATAAGGGGCCCGAGGCAGCAATAGACCCTTGGAGACAGGTCGGCCGGAGGACGATGTATTGAATCGCGACGGGATTTGTGTGTTCCATCGTCATTAACAGGCTCTGAACGTTACAATTAACTGTCAGTTTTGCGTCGGATTCGAAAATCTAGACTCACAGGAGATCGACCATAAGGTGCCCGAGGCAGCAATAGACCTTTGGAGACAGGTCGGCCGGAGGACGATGTATTGAATCGCGACGCGATTTTGTGTTCCATTGTCATTAATTTGCTCTGAACGTTACAATTAACTGTCAGTTTTGCGTCGGATTCGAAAATCTAGACTCACAGGAGAACGACCATAAGGTGTCCGAGGCAGCACTAGACCCTTGGAGACAAGTCGGCTGGAGGACGATGTATTGAACCGCGACGCAATTTGTGTGTTCCATCGTCATTAACAGGCTCTGAACGTTACAATTAACTGTCAGTTTTGCGTCGGATTCGAAAATCTAGACTCACAGGAGAACGACCATAAGGTGCCCGACGCAGCAATAGACCCTTGGAAACAGGTAGGCCGGAGGACGATGTATTGAATCGCGACGCAATTTGTGTGTTCCATTGTCATTAAGAGGCTCTGAACCTTACGATTAACTGTCAGTTTTGCGTCGCATTCGAAAATCTAGACTCACAGGAGAACGACAATAAGGTGCCCGAGGCAGCACTAGACCCTTGGAGACAAGTCGGCTAGAGGGCGATGTATTGAATCGCGACGCGATTTGTGAGTTCCATTGTCATTTACAGGCTCTGAACGTTACAATTAACTGTCAGGTTTGCGTCGGATTCGAAAATCTAGACTCACAGGAAATCGACCATAAGGTGCCCGAGGCAGCAATAGACCCTTGGAGACAGGTCGGCCGGAGGACGATGTATTGAATCGCGACGCGATTTGTGTGTTCCATCGTCATTAACAGGCTCTGAACGTTACAATTAACTGTCAGTTTTGCGTCGGATTCGAAAATCTAGACTCACAGGAGAACGACCATAATGTGCCCGAGGCAGCACTAGACCCTTGGAGACAAATCGGCTGGAGGACGATGTATTGAATCGCGACGCGATTTGTGTGTTCCATCGTCATTAACAGGCTCTGAACGTTACAATTAACTGTCAGTTTTGCGTTGGATTCGAAAATCTAGACTCACAGGAGAACGACCATAAGGTGCCCGAGGCAGCAATAGACCTTTGGAGACAGGTCGGCCGGAGGACGATGTATTGAATCGCGACGCGATTTGTGTGTTCCATTGTCATTAATTTGCTCTGAACGTTACAATTAACTGTCAGTTTTGCGTCGGATTCGAAAATCTAGACTCACAGGAGAACGACCATAAGGTGTCCGAGGCAGCACTAGACCCTTGGAGACAAGTCGGCTGGAGGACGATGTATTGAACCGCGACGCAATTTGTGTGTTCCATCGTCATTAACAGGCTCTGATCGTTACAATTAACTGTCAGTTTTGCGTCGGATTCGAAAATCTAGACTCACAGGAGAACGACCATAAGGTGCCCGACGCAGCAATAGACCCTTGGAGACAGGTAGGCCGGAGGACGATGTATTGAATCGCGACGCAATTTGTGTGTTCCGTTGTCATTAAGAGGCTCTGAACCTTACGATTAACTGTCAGTTTTGCGTCGCATTCGAAAATCTAGACTCACAGGAGAACGACAATAAGGTGCCCGAGGCAGCACTAGACCCTTGGAGACAATTCGGCTAGAGGACGATGTATTGAATCGCGACGCGATTTGTGAGTTCCATTGTCATTTACAGGCTCTGAACGTTACAATTAACTGTCAGGTTTGCGTCGGATTCGAAAATCTAGACTCACAGGAGATCGACCATAAGGTGCCCGCGGCAGCAATAGACCCTTGGAGACAGGTCGGCCGGAGGACGATGTATTGAATCGCGACGCGATTTGTGTGTTCCATCGTCATTAACAGGCTCTGAACGTTACAATTAACTGTCAGTTTTGCGTCGGATTCGAAAATCTAGACTCACAGGAGAACGACCATAAGGTGCCCGAGGCAGCACTAGACCCTTGGAGACAAATCGGCTGGAGGACGATGTATTGAATCGCGACGCGATTTGTGTGTTCCATCGTCATTAACAGGCTCTGAACGTTACAATTAACTGTCAGTTTTGCGTCGGATTCGAAAATCTAGACTCACAGGAGAACGACCATAAGGTGCCCGAGGCAGCAATAGACCCTTGGAGACAGGTCGGCCGGAGGACGATGTATTGAATCGCGACGCGATTTGTGTGTTCCATCGTCATTAACAGGCTCTGAACGTTACAATTAACTGTCAGTTTTGCGTCGAATTCGAAAATCTAGACTCACAGGAGAACGACCATAAGGTGCCCGAGGCAGCAATAGACCCTTGGAGACAGGTCGGCCGGAGGACGATGTATTGAATCGCGACGCGATTTGTGTGTTCCATCGTCATTAACAGGCTCTGAACGTTACAATTAACTGTCAGTTTTGCGTCGGATTCGAAAATCTAGACTCACAGGGGATCGACCATAAGGTGCCCGAGGCAGCAATAGACCCTTGGAGACAGGTCGGCCGGAGGACGATGTATTGAATCGCGACGGGATTTGTGTGTTCCATCGTCATTAACAGGCTCTGAACGTTACAATTAACTGTCAGTTTTGCGTCGGATTCGAAAATCTAGACTCACAGGAGATCGACCATAAGGTGCCCGAGGCAGCAGTAGACCTTTGGAGACAGGTCGGCCGGAGGACGATGTATTGAATCGCGACGCGATTTGTGTGTTCCATTGTCATTAATTTGCTCTGAACGTTACAATTAACTGTCAGTTTTGCGTCGGATTCTAAAATCTAGACTTACAGGAGAACGACCATAAGGTGTCCGAGGCAGCACTAGACCCTTGGAGACAAGTCGGCTGGAGGACGATGTATTGAACCGCGACGCAATTTGTGTGTTCCATCGTCATTAACAGGCTCTGAACGTTACAATTAACTGTCAGTTTTGCGTCGGATTCGAAAATCTAGACTCACAGGAGAACGACCATAAGGTGCCCGACGCAGCAATAGACCCTAGGAGACAGGTAGGCCGGAGGACGATGTATTGAATCGCGACGCAATTTGTGTGTTCCATTGTCATTAAGAGGCACTGAACCTTACGTTTAACTGTCAGTTTTGCGTCGCATTCGAAAATCTAGACTCACAGGAGAACGACAATAAGGTGCCCGAGGCAGCACTAGACGCTTGGAGACAAGTCGGCTAGAGGACGATGTATTGAATCGCGACGCGATTTGTGAGTTCCATTGTCATTTACAGGCTCTGAACGTTACAATTAACTGTCAGGTTTGCGTCGGATTCGAAAATCTAGACTCACAGGAGATCGACCATAAGGTGCCCGAGGCAGCAATAGACCCTTGGAGACAGGTCGGCCGGAGGACGATGTATTGAATCGCGACGCGATTTGTGTGTTCCATCGTCATTAACAGGCTCTGAACGTTACAATTAACTGTCAGTTTTGCGTCGGATTCGAAAATCTAGACTCACAGGAGAACGACCATAAGGTGCCCGAGGCAGCACTAGACCCTTGGAGACAAATCGGCTGGAGGACGATGTATTGAATCGCGACGCGATTTGTGTGTTCCATCGTCATTAACAGGCTCTGAACATTACAATTAACTGTCAGTTTTGCGTCGGATTCGAAAATCTAGACTCACAGGAGAACGACCATAAGGTGCCCGAGGCAGCAATAGACCCTTGGAGACAGGTTGGCCGGAGGACGATGTATTGAATCGCGACGCGATTTGTGTGTTCCATCGTCATTAACAGGCTCTGAACGTTACAATTAACTGTCAGTTTTGCGTCGGATTCGAAAATCTAGACCCACAGGAGAACGACCATAAGGTGCCCGAGGCAGCAATAGACCCTTGGAGACAGGTCGGCCGGAGGACGATGTATTGAATCGCGACGCGATTTGTGTGTTCCATCGTCATTAACAGGCTCTGAACGTTACAATTAACTGTCAGTTTTGCGTCGGATTCGAAAATCTAGACTCACAGGGGATCGACCATAAGGTGCCCGAGGCAGCAATAGACCCTTGGAGACAGGTCGGCCGGAGGACGATGTATTGAATCGCGACGGGATTTGTGTGTTCCATCGTCATTAACAGGCTCTGAACGTTACAATTAACTGTCAGTTTTGCGTCGGATTCGAAAATCTAGACTCACAGGAGATCGACCATAAGGTGCCCGAGGCAGCAATAGACCTTTGGAGACAGGTCGGCCGGAGGACGATGTATTGAATCGCGACGCGATTTGTGTGTTCCATTGTCATTAATTTGCTCTGAACGTTACAATTAACTGTCAGTTTTGCGTCGGATTCTAAAATCTAGACTCACAGGAGAACGACCATAAGGTGTCCGAGGCAGCACTAGACCCTTGGAGACAAGTCGGCTGGAGGACGATGTATTGAACCGCGACGCAATTTGTGTGTTCCATCGTCATTAACAGGCTCTGAACGTTACAATTAACTGTCAGTTTTGCGTCGGATTCGAAAATCTAGACTCACAGGAGAACGACCATAAGGTGCCCGACGCAGCAATAGACCCTTGGAGACAGGTAGGCCGGAGGACGATGTATTGAATCGCGACGCAATTTGTGTGTTCCATTGTCATTAAGAGGCTCTGAACCTTACGATTAACTGTCAGTTTTGCGTCGCATTCGAAAATCTAGACTCACAGGAGAACGACAATAAGGTGCCCGAGGCAGCACTAGACCCTTGGAGACAAGTCGGCTAGAGGACGATGTATTGAATCGCGACGCGATTTGTGAGTTCCATTGTCATTTACAGGCTCTGAACGTTACAATTAACTGTCAGGTTTGCGTCGGATTCGAAAATCTAGACTCACAGGAGATCGACCATAAGGTGCCCGAGGCAGCAATAGACCCTTGGAGACAGGTCGGCCGGAGGACGATGTATTGAATCGCGACGCGATTTGTGTGTTCCATCGTCATTAACAGGCTCTGAACGTTACAATTAACTGTCAGTTTTGCGTCGGATTCGAAAATCTAGACTCACAGGAGAACGACCATAAGGTGCCCGAGGCATCACTAGACCCTTGGAGACAAATCGGCTGGAGGACGATGTATTGAATCGCGACGCGATTTGTGTGTTCCATCGTCATTAACAGGCTCTGAACGTTACAATTAACTGTCAGTTTTGCGTCGGATTCGAAAATCTAGACTCACAGGAGAACGACCATAAGGTGCCCGAGGCAGCAATAGACCCTTGGAGACAGGTCGGCCGGAGGACGATGTATTGAATCGCGACGCGATTTGTGTGTTCCATCGTCATTAACAGGCTCTGAACGTTACAATTAACTGTCAGTTTTGCGTCGGATTCGAAAATCTAGACTCACAGGAGATCGACCATAAGGTGCCCGAGGCAGCAATAGACCCTTGGAGACAGGTCGGCCGGAGGACGATGTATTGAATCGCGACGCGATTTGTGTGTTCCATCGTCATTAACAGGCTCTGAACGTTACAATTAACTGTCAGTTTTGCGTCGGATTCGAAAATCTAGACTCACAGGAGATCGACCATAAGGTGCCCGAGGCAGCAATAGACCCTTGGAGACAGGTCGGCCGGAGGACGATGTATTGAATCGCGACGGGATTTGTGTGTTCCATCGTCATTAACAGGCTCTGAACGTTACAATTAACTGTCAGTTTTGCGTCGGATTCGAAAATCTAGACTCACAGGAGATCGACCATAAGGTGCCCGAGGCAGCAATAGACCCTTGGAGGCAGGTCGGCCGGAGGACGATGTATTGAATCGCGACGCGATTTGTGTGTTACATTGTCATTAGTTGGCTCTGAACGTTACAATTAACTGTCAGTTTTGCGTCGGATTCGAAAATCTAGACTCACAGGAGAACGACCATAAGGTGTCCGAGGCAGCACTAGACCCTTGGAGACAAGTCGGCTGGAGGACGATGTATTGAATCGCGACGCAGTTCGTGTGTTCCATCGTCATTAACAGGCTCTGAACGTTACAATTAACTGTCAGTTTTGCGTCGGATTCGAAAATCTAGACTCACAGGAGATCGACCATAAGGTGCCCGAGGCAGCAATAGACCCTTGGAGACAAGTCGGCCGGAGGACGATGTATTGAATCGCGACGGGATTTGTGTGTTCCATTGTTATTAACAGGCTCTGAACGTTACAATTAACTGTCAGTTTTGCGTCGGATTCGAAAATCTAGACTCACAGGAGATCGACCATAAGGTGCCCGAGGCAGCAATAGACCCTTGGAGACAGGTCGGCCGGAGGACGATGTATTGAATCGCGACGCGATTTGTGTGTTCCATCGTCATTAACAGGGTCTGAACGTTACAATTAACTGTCAGTTTTGCGTCGGATTCGAAAATCTAGACTCACAGGAGATCGACCATAAGGTGCCCGAGGCAGCAATAGACCCTTGAAGACAGGTCGGCCGGAGGACGATGTATTGAATCGCGACGGGATTTGTGTGTTCCATCGTCATTAACAGGCTCTGAACGTTAAAATTAACTGTCAGTTTTGCGTCGGATTCGAAAATCTAGACTCACAGGAGATCGACCATAAGGTGCCCGACGCAGCAATAGACCCTTGGAGACAGGTCGGCCGGAGGACGAGGTATTGAATCGCGACGCAATTTGTGTGTTCCATCGTCATTAACAGGCACTGAACGTTACAATTAACTGTCAGTTTTGCGTCGGATTCGAAAATCTAGACTCACAGGAGATCGACCATAAGGTGCCCGAGGCAGCAATAGACCCTTGGAGACAAGTCGGCCGGAGGACGATGTATTGAATCGCGACGCGATTTGTGTGTTCCATCGTCATTAACAGGCGCTGAACGTTACAATTAACTGTCAGTTTTGCGTCGGATTCGAAAATCTAGACTCACAGGAGATCGACCTTAAGGTGCCCGAGGCAGCAATAGACCCTTGGAGACAGGTCGGCCGGAGGACGATGTATTGAATCGCGACGCAATTTGTGTGTTCCATCGTCATTAACAGGCTCTGAACGTTACAATTAACTGTCAGTTTTGCGTCGGATTCGAAAATCTAGACTCACAGGAGATCGACCATAAGGTGCAGGAGGCAGCAATAGACCCTTGGAGACAGGTCGGCCGGAGGACGATGTATTGAATCGCGACGCGATTTGTGTGTTCCATCGTCATTAACAGGCGCTGAACGTTACAATTAACTGTCAGTTTTGCGTCGGATTCGAAAATCTAGACTCACAGAAGAACGACCATAAGGTGCCCGAGGCAGGACTACACCCTTGGAGACAAGTCGGCTGGAGGACGATGTTTTGAATGGCGACGCGATTTGTGTGTTCCATCGTCAATAACAGGCGCTGAACGTTACAATTAACGGTCAGTTTTGCGTCGGATTCGAAAATCTAGACTCACAGGAGAACGACCATAAGGTGTCCGAGGCAGCACTAGACCCTTGGAGACATGTCGGCCGGAGGACGATGTATTGAACCGCGACGGGATTTGTGTGTTCCATCGTCATTAACAGGCTCTGAACGTTACAATTAACTGTCAGTTATGCGTCGGATTCGAAAATCTAGACTCACAGGAGATCGACCATAAGGTGCCCGAGACAGCAATAGACCCTTGGAGACAGGTCGGCCGGAGGACGATGTATTGAATCGCGACGCAATTTGTGTGTTCCATCGTCATTAACAGGCACTGAACGTTACAATTAACTGTCAGTTTTGCGTCGGATTCGAAAATCTAGACTCACAGGAGATCGACCATAAGGTGCCCGAGGCAGCAATAGACCCTTGGAGACAGGTCGGCCGGAGGACGATGTATTGAATCCCGACGCAATTTGTGTGTTCCATCGTCATTAACAGGCTCTGAACGTTACAATTAACTGTCAGTTTTGCGTCGGATTCGAAAATCTAGACTCACAGGAGATCGACCATAAGGTGCCCGAGGCAGCAATAGACCCTTGGAGACAGGTCGGCCGGAGGACGATGTATTGAATCGCGACGCAATTTGTGTGTTCCATCGTCATTAACAGGCTCTGAACCTTACAATTAACTGTCAGTTTTGCGTCGGATTCGAAAATCTAGAGATCGACCATAAGGTGCCCGAGGCAGCAATAGACCCTTGGAGACAGGTCGGCCGGAGGACGATGTATTGAATCGCGACGCGATTTGTGTGTTCCATCGTCATTAACAGGCTCTGAACGTTACAATTAACTGTCAGTTTTGCGTCGGATTCGAAAATCTAGACTCACAGGAGATCGACCATAAGGTGCCCGAGGAAGCAATAGACCCTTGGAGACAGGTCGGCCGGAGGACGATGTATTGAATCGCGACGCGATTTGTGTGTTCCATCGTCATTAACAGGCTCTGAACGTTACAATTAACTGTCAGTTTTGCGTCGGATCGAAAATCTAGACTTACAGGAGAACGACCATAAGGTGTCCGAGGCAGCACTAGACCCTTGGAGACAAGTCGGCTCGAGGACGATGTATTGAATCGCGACGCAATTTGTGTGTTCCATCGTCATTAACAGGCACTGAACGTTACAAATAACTGTCAGTTTTGCGTCGGATTCGAAAATCTAGACTCACAGGAGATCGACCATAAGGTGCCCGAGGCAGCAATAGACCCTTGGTGACAGGTCGGCCGGAGGACGATGTATTGAATCGCGACGCGATTTGTGTGTTCCATCGTCATTAACAGGCTCTGAACGTTAAAATTAACTGTCAGTTTTGCGTCGGATTCGAAAATCTAGACTCACAGGAGATCGACCATAAGGTGCCCGAGGCAGCAATAGACCCTTGGAGACATGTGGGCCGGAGGACGATGTATTGAATCGCGACGGGATTTGTGTGTTCCATCGTCATTAACAGGCTCTGAACGTTACAATTAACAGTCAGTTATGCGTCGGATTCGAAAATCTAGACTCACAGGAGATCGACCATAAGGTGCCCGAGACAGCAATAGACCCTTGGAGACAGGTCGGCCGGAGGACGATGTATTGAATCGCGACGCAATTTGTGTGTTACATCGTCATTAACAGGCTCTGAAACTTACAATTAACTGTCAGTTTTGCGTCGGATTCGAAAATCTAGACTCACAGGAGATCGACCATAAGGTTCCCGAGGCAGCAACAGACCCTTACAGACAGGTCGGCCGGAGGACGATGTATTGAATCGCGACGGGATTTGTGTGTTCCATCGTCATTAACAGGCTCTGATCGTTACAATTAACTGTCAGTTTTGCGTCGGATTCGAAAATCTAGACTCACAGGAGATCGACCATAAGGTGCCCGAGGCAGCAACAGACCCTTGGAGACAGGTCGGCCGGAGGACGATGTATTGAATCGCGACGCGATTTCTGTGTTCCATTGCCATTAAGACGCTCTGAACGTTACAAATAACTGTCAGTTTTGCGTCGGATTCGAAAATCTAGACTCACAGGAGAACGACATAAGGTGCCCGAGGCAGCAATAACCCTTGGAGACAGGTCGGCCGGAGGACGATGTATTGAATCGCGACGCAATTTGTGTGTTCCATCGTCATGAACAGGCTCTGAACGTTACAATTAACTGTCAGTTTTGCGTCGGATTCGAAAATCTGGACTCACAGGAGATCGACCATAAGGTGCCCGAGGCAGCAATAGACCCTTGGAGACAGGTCGGCCGGAGGACGATGTATTGAATCGCGACGCGATTTGTGTGTTCCATCGTCATTAACAGGCGCTGAACGTTACAATTAACTGTCAGTTTTGCGTCGGATTCGAAAATCTAGACTCACAGAAGAACGACCATAAGGTGCCCGAGGCAGGACTACACCCTTGGAGACAAGTCGGCTGGAGGACGATGTATTGAATCGCGACGCGATTTGTGTTTTCCATCGTCAATAACAGGCGCTGAACGTTACAATTAACGGTCAGTTTTGCGTCGGATTCGAAAATCTAGACTCACAGGAGAACGACCATAAGATGTCCGAGGCAGCACTAGACCCTTGGAGACAGGTCGGCCGGAGGACGATGTATTGAATCGCGACGCGATTTGTGTGTTCCATCGTCATTAACAGGCCCTGAACGTTACAATTAACTGTCAGTTTTGCGTCGGATTCGAAAATCTAGACTCACAGGAGATCGACCATAAGGTGCCCGAGGCAGCAATAGACCCTTGGAGACAGGTCGGCCGGAGGTCGATGTATTGAATCGCGACGCGATTTGTGTGTTCCATTGTCATTAAGATGCTCTGAACCTTACAATTAACTGTCAGTTTTGCGTCGGATTCGAAAATCTAGACTTACAGGAGAACGACCATAAGGTATCCGAGGCAGCACTAGACCCTTGGAGACAAGTCGGCTCGAGGACGATGTATTGAATCGCGACGCAATTTGTGTGTTCCATCGTCATTAACAGGCAGTGAACGTTAGAATTAACTGTCAGTTTTGCGTCGGATTCGAAAATCTAGACTCACAGGAGATCGACCATAAGGTTCCCGAGGCAGCAATAGACCCTTGGAGACAGGTCGGCCGGAGGACGATGTATTGAATCGCGACGCAATTTGTGTTTCCATCGTCATTAACAGGCTCTGAACGTTACAATTAACTGTCAGTTTTGCGTCGGATTCGAAAATCTAGACTCACAGGAGATCGACCATAAGGTGCCCGAGGCAGCAATAGACCCTTGGAGACAGGTCGGCCGGAGGACGATGTATTGAATCGCGACGCAATTTGTGTGTTCCATCGTCATTAACAGGCTCTGAACCTTACAATTAACTGTCAGTTTTGCGTCGGATTCGAAAATCTAGAGTCACAGGAGATCGACCATAAGGTGCCCGAGGCAGCAATAGACCCTTGGAGACAGGTCGGCCGGAGGACGATGTATTGAATCGCGACGCGATTTGTGTGTTCCATCGTCATTAACAGGCTCTGAACGTTACAATTAACTGTCAGTTTTGCGTCGGATTCGAAAATCTAGACTCACAGGAGATCGACCATAAGGTGCCCGAGGCAGCAATAGACCTTAGGGGACAGGTCGGCCGGAGGACGATGTATTGAACCGCGACGCAATTTGTGTGTTCCATCGTCATTAACAGGCTCTGAACGTTACAATTAACTGTCAGTTTTGCGTCGGATTCGAAAATCTAGACTCACAGGAGAACGACCATAAGGTGCCCGACGCAGCAATAGACCCTTGGAGACAGGTAGGCCGGAGGACGATGTATTGAATCGCGACGCAATTTGTGTGTTCCATTGTCATTAAGAGGCTCTGAACCTTACGATTAACTGTCAGTTTTGCGTCGCATTCGAAAATCTAGACTCACAGGAGAACGTCAATAAGGTGCCCGAGGCAGCACTAGACCCTTGGAGACAAGTCGGCTGGAGGACGATGTATTGAATCGCGACGCGATTTGTGAGTTCCATTGTCATTCACAGGCTCTGAACGTTACAATTAACTGTCAGGTTTGCGTCGGATTCGAAAATCTAGACTCACAGGAGATCGACCATAAGGTGCCCGAGGCAGCAATAGACCCTTGGAGACAGGTCGGCCGGAGGACGATGTATTGAATCGCGACGCGATTTGTGTGTTCCATCGTCATTAACAGGCTCTGAACGTTACAATTAACTGTCAGTTTTGCGTCGGATTCGAAAATCTAGACTCACAGGAGAACGACCATAAGGTGCCCGAGGCAGCAATAGACCCTTGGAGACAAATCGGCTGGAGGACGATGTATTGAATCGCGACGCGATTTGTGTGTTCCATCGTCATTAACAGGCTCTGAACGTTACAATTAACTGTCAGTTTTGCGTCGGATTCGAAAATCTAGACTCACAGGAGAACGACCATAAGGTGCCCGAGGCAGCAATAGACCCTTGGAGACAGGTCGGCCGGAGGACGATGTATTGAATCGCGCCGCGATTTGTGTGTTCCATCGTCATTAACAGGCTCTGAACGTTACAATTAACTGTCAGTTTTGCGTCGGATTCGATAATCTAGACTCACAGGAGATCGACCATAAGGTGCCCGAGGCAGCAATAGACCCTTGGAGACAGGTCGGCCGGAGGACGATGTATTGAATCGCGACGCGATTTGTGTGTTCCATCGTCATTAACAGGCTCTGAACGTTACAATTAACTGTCAGTTTTGCGTCGGATTCGAAAATCTAGACTCACAGGAGATCGACCGTAAGGTGCCCGAGGCAGCAATAGACCCTTGGAGACAGGTCGGCCGGAGGACGATGTATTGAATCGCGACGGGATTTGTGTGTTCCATCGTCATTAACAGGCTCTGAACGTTACAATTAACTGTCAGTTTTGCGTCGGATTCGAAAATCTACATTCACAGGAGATCGACCATAAGGTGCCCGAGGCAGCAATAGACCCTTGGAGACAAGTCGGCCGGAGGACGATGTATTGAATCGCGACGGGATTTGTGTGTTCCATTGTCATTAACAGGCTCTGAACGTTACAATTAACTGTCAGTTTTGCGTCGGATTCGAAAATCTAGACTCACAGGAGATCGACCATAAGGTGCCCGAGGCAGCAATAGACCCTTGGAGACAGGTCGGCCGGAGGACGATGTATTGAATCGCGACGCGATTTGTGTGTTCCATCGTCATTAACAGGCTCTGAACGTTACAATTAACTGTCAGTTTTGCGTCGGATTCGAAAATCTAGACTCACAGGAGATCGACCATAAGGTGCCCGAGGCAGCAATAGACCCTTGGAGACAGGTCGGCCGGAGGACGATGTATTGAATCGCGACGGGATTTGTGTGTTCCATCGTCATTAACAGGCTCTGAACGTTAAAATTAACTGTCAGTTTTGCGTCGGATTCGAAAATCTAGACTCACAGGAGATCGACCATAAGGTGCCCGAGGCAGCAATAGACCCTTGGAGACAGGTCGGCCGGAGGACGATGTATTGAATCGCGACGCAATTTGTGTGTTCCATCGTCATTAACAGGCACTGAACGTTACAATTAACGGTCAGTTTTGCGTCGGATTCGAAAATCTAGACTCACAGGAGATCGACCTTAAGGTGCCCGAGGCAGCAATAGACCCTTGGAGACAGGTCGGCCGGAGGACGATGTATTGAATCGCGACGCAATTTGTGTGTTCCATCGTCATTAACAGGCTCTGAACGTTACAATTAACTGTCAGTTTTGCGTCGGATTCGAAAATCTAGACTCACAGGAGATCGACCATAAGGTGCCCGAGGCAGCAATAGACCCTTGGAGACAGGTCGGCCGGAGGACCATGTATTGATTCGCGACGGGATTTGTGTGTTCCATCGTCATTAACAGGCTCTGAACGTTACAATTAACTGTCAGTTTTGCGTCGGATTCGAAAATCTAGACTCACAGGAGATCGACCATAATGTGCCCGAGGCAGCAATAGACACTTGGAGGCAGGTCGGCCGGAGGACGAAGTATTGAATCGCGACGCGATTTGTGTGTTCCATTGTCATTAAGAAGCTCTGAACCTTACAATTAACTGTCAGTTTTGCGTCGGATTCGAAAATCTAGACTCACAGGAGAACGACCATAAGGTGTCCGAGGCAGCACTAGACCCTTGGAGACAGGTCGGCCGGAGGACGATGTATTGAATCGCGACGCGATTTGTGTGTTCCATTGTCATTAAGAAGCTCTGAACGTTACAATTAACTGTCAGTTTTGCGTCGGATTCGAAAATCTAGACTCACAGGAGAACGACCATAAGGTGCCCGAGGCAGCACTAGACCCTTGGAGACAAATCGGCTGAAGGACGATGTATTGAATCGCGACGCGATTCCTGTGTTCCATTGTCATTAAGATGCTCTGAACGTTACAATTAACTGTCAGTTTTGCGTCGGATTCGAAAGTCTAGACTCACAGGAGATCGACCATAAGGTGCCCGAGGCAGCAATAGACCCTTGGAGACAGGTCGGCCGGAGGACGATGTATTGAATCGCGATGCGATTTGTGTGTTCCATCGTCATTAACAGGCGCTGAACGTTACAATTAACTGTCAGTTTTGCGTCGGATTCGAAAATCTAGACTCACAGAAGAACGACCATAAGGTGCCCGAGGCAGGACTACACCCTTGGAGACAAGTCGGCTGGAGGACGATGTATTGAATCGCGACGCGATTTGTGTGTTCCATCGTCAATAACAGGCGCTGAACGTTACAATTAACGGTCAGTTTTGCGTCGGATTCGAAAATATAGACTCACAGGAGAACGACCATAAGGTGTCCGAGGCAGCACTAGACCTTTGGAGACAGGTCGGCCGGAGGACGATGCATTGAATCGCGACGCGATTTGTGTGGTCCATCGTCATTAACAGGCCCTGAACGTTACAATTAATTGGCAGTTTTGCGTCGGATTCGAAAATCTAGACTCAGAGGAGATCGACCATAAGGTGCCCGAGGCAGCAATAGACCCTTGGAGACAGGTCGGCCGGAGGTCGAAGTATTGATTCGCGACGCGATTTGTGTGTTCCATTGTCATTAAGATGCTCTGAACCTTACAATTAACTGTCAGTTTTGCGTCGGATTCGAAAATCTAGACTTACAGGAGAACGACCATAAGGTGTCCGAGGCAGCACTAGACCCTTGGAGACAAGTCGGCTCGAGGACGATGTATTGAATCGCGACGCAATTTGTGTGTTCCATCGTCATTAACAGGCACTGAACGTTACAATTAACTGTCAGTTTTGCGTCGGATTCGAAAATCTAGACTCACAGGAGATCGACCATAAGGTGCCCGAGGCAGCAATAGACCCTTGGAGACAGGTCGGCCGGAGGACGATGTATTGAATCGCGACGCATATTGTGTGTTCCATCGTCATTTACAGGCTCTGAACGTTACAATTAACTGTCAGTTTTGCGTCGGATTCGAAAATCTAGACTCACAGGAGATCGACCATAAGGTACCCGAGGCAGCAATAGACCCTTGGAGACAGGTCGGCCGGAGGACGATGTATTGAATCGCGACGCAATTTGTGTGTTCCATCGTCATTAACAGGCTCTGAACCTTACAATTAACTGTCAGTTTTGCGTCGGATTCGAAAATCTAGAGTCACAGGAGATCGACCATAAGGTGCCCGAGGCAGCAATAGACCCTTGGAGACAGGTCGGCCGGAGGACGATGTATTGAATCGCGACGCGATTTGTGTGTTCCATCGTCATTAACAGGCTCTGAACGTTACAATTAACTGTCAGTTTTGCGTCGGATTCGAAAATCTAGACTCACAGGAGATCGACCATAAGGTGCCCGAGGCAGCAATAGACCCTTGGAGACAGGTCGGCCGGAGGACGATGTATTGAATCGCGACGCGATTTGTGTGTTCCATCGTCATTAACAGGCTCTGAACGTTACAGTTAACTGTCAGTTTTGCGTCGGATTCGAATATCTAGAGTCACAGGAGATCGACCATAAGGTGCCCGAGGCAGCAATAGACCCTTGGAGACAGGTCGGCCGGAGGACGATGTATTGAATCGCGACGCGATTTGTGTGTTCCATTGTCATTAATTGGCTCTGAACCTTACGATTAACTGTCAGTTTTGCGTCGCATTCGAAAATCTAGACTCACAGGAGAACGACCATAAGGTGCCCGAGGCAGCACTAGACCCTTGTAGACAAGGCGGCTGGAGGACGATGTATTGAATCGCGACGCGATTTGTGAGTTCCATTGTCATTTACAGGCTCTGAACGTTACAATTAACTGTCAGGTTTGCGTCGGATTCGAAAATCTAGACTCACAGGAGATCGACCATAAGGTGCCCGAGGCAGCAATAGACCCTTGGAGACAGGTCGGCCGGAGGACGATGTATTGAATCGCGACGCGATTTGTGTGTTCCATCGTCATTAACAGGCTCTGAACGTTACAATTAACTGTCAGTTTTGCGTCGGATTCGAAAATCTAGACTCACAGGAGAACGACCATAAGGTGCCCGAGGCAGCACTAGACCCTTGGAGACAAATCGGCTGGAGGACGATGTATTGTATCGCGACGCGATTTGTGTGTTCCATCGTCATTAACAGGCTCTGAACGTTACAATTAACTGTCAGTTTTGCGTCGGATTCGAAAATCTAGACTCACAGGAGAACGACCATAAGGTGCCCGAGGCAGCAATAGACCCTTGGAGACAGGTCGGCCGGAGGACGATGTATTGAATCGCGACGCGATTTGTGTGTTCCATCGTCATTAACAGGCTCTGAAATTTACAATTAACTGTCAGTTTTGCGTCGGATTCGAAAATCTAGACTCACAGGAGATCGACCATAATGTGCCCGAGGCAGCAATAGACCCTTGGAGACAGGTCGGCCGGAGGACGATGTATTGAATCGCGACGCGATTTGTGTGTTCCATCGTCATTAACAGGCTCTGAACGTTACAATTAACTGTCAGTTTTACGTCGGATTCGAAAATCTAGACTCACAGGAGATCGACCATAAGGTGCCCGAGGCAGCAATAGACCCTTGGAGACAGGTCGGCCGGAGGACGATGTATTGAATCGCGACGGGATTTGTGTGTTCCATCGTCATTAAGAGGGTCTGAACGTTACAATTAACTGTCAGTTTTGCGTCGGATTCGAAAATCTAGACTCACAGGAGATCGACCATAAGGTGCCCGAGGCAGCAATAGACACTTGGAGGCAGGTCGGCCGGAGGACGATGTATTGAATCGCGACGCGATTTGTGTGTTCCATTGTCATTAGTTGGCTCTGAACGTTACAATTAACTGTCAGTTTTGCGTCGGATTCGAAAATCTAGACTCACAGGAGAACGACCATAAGGTGTCCGAGGCAGCACTAGACCCTTGGAGACAAGTCGGCTGGAGGACGATGTATTGAATCGCGACGCAGTTTGTGTGTTCCATCGTCATTAACAGGCTCTGAACGTTACAATTAACTGTCAGTTTTGCGTCGGATTCGAAAATCTAGACTCACAGGAGATCGACCATAAGGTGCCCGAGGCAGCAATAGGCCCTTGGAGACAGGTCGGCCGGAGGACGATGTATTGAATCGCGACGGGATTTGTGTGTTCCATCGTCATTAACAGGCTCTGAACGTTACAATTAACTGTCAGTTTTGCGTCGGATTCGAAAATCTAGACTCACAGGAGATCGACCATAAGGTGCCCGAGGCAGTAATAGACCCTTGGAGACAGGTCGGCCGGAGGACGATGTATTGAATCGCGACGCGATTTGTGTGTTCCATCGTCATTAACAGGCTCTGAACGTTGCAATTAACTGTCAGTTTTGCGTCGGATTCGAAAATCTAGACTCACAGGAGATCGACCATAAGGTGCCCGAGGCAGCAATAGACCCTTGGAGACAGGTCGGCCGGAGGACGATGTATTGAATCGCGACGGGATTTGTGTGTTCCATCGTCATTAACAGGCTCTGAACGTTAAAATTAACTGTCAGTTTTGCGTCGGATTCGAAAATCTAGACTCACAGGAGATCGACCATAAGGTGCCCGAGGCAGCAATAGACCCTTGGAGACAGGTCGGCCGGAGGACGATGTATTGAATCGCGACGCAATTTGTGTGTTCCATCGTCATTAACAGCCACTGAACGTTACAATTAACTGTCAGTTTTGCGTCGGATTCGAAAATCTAGAGTCACACGAGATCGACCATAAGGTGCCCGAGGCAGCAATAGACCCTTGGAGACAAGTCGGCCGGAGGACGATGTATTGAATCGCGACGCGTTTTGTGTGTTCCATCGTCATTAACAGGCGCTGAACGTTACAATTAACTGTCAGTTTTGCGTCGGATTCGAAAATCTAGACTCACAGGAGATCGACCTTAAGGTGCCCGAGGCAGCAATAGACCCTTGGAGACAGGTCGGCCGGAGGACGATGTATTGAATCGCGACGCAATTTGTGTGTTCCATCGTCATTAACAGGCTCTGAACGTTACAATTAACTGTCAGTTTTGCGTCGGATTCGAAAATCTAGACTCACAGGAGATCGACCATATGGTGCCCGAGGGAGCAATAGACCCTTGGAGACAGGTCGGCCGGAGGACGATGTATTGAATCGCGACGGGATTTGTGTGTTCCATCGTCATTAAGAGGCTCTGAACGTTACAATTAACTGTCAGTTTTGCGTCGGATTCGAAAATCTAGACTCACAGGAGATCGACCATAATGTGCCCGAGGCAGCAATAGACACTTGGAGGCAGGTCGGCCGGAGGACGATGTATTGAATCGCGACGCGATTTGTGTGTTCCATTGTCATTAAGAGGCTCTGAACCTTACAATTAACTGTCAGTTTTGCGTCGGATTCCAAAATCTAGACTCACAGGAGAACGACCATAAGGTGTCCGAGGCAGCACTAGACCCTTGGAGACAAGTCGGCTGGAGGACGATGTATTGAATCGCGACGCAGTTTGTGTGTTCCATCGCCATTAACAGGCTCTGAACGTTACAATTAACAGCGTCGGATTCGAAATTCTAGACTCACAGGAGATCGACCATAAGGTGCCCGAGGCAGCAATAGACCCTTGGAGACAGGTCGGCCGGAGGACGATGTATTGAATCGCGACGCGATTTTTGTGTTCCATTGTCATTAACAGGCTCTGAACGTTACAATTAACTGTCAGTTTTGCGTCGGATTCGAAAATCTAGACTCACAGGAGAACGACCATAAGTGCCCGAGGCAGCACTAGACCCTTGGAGACAAATCGACTGGAGGACGATGTATTGAATCGCGACGCGATTTGTGTGTTCCATCGTCATTAACAGGCTCTGAACGTTACAATTAACTGTCAGTTTTGCGTCGGATTCGAAAATCTAGACTCACAGGAGAACGACCATAAGGTGCCCGAGGCAGCAATAGACCCTTGGAGACAGGTCGGCCGGAGAACGATGTATTGAATCGCGACGCAATTTGTGTGTTCCATCGTCATGAACAGGCTCTGAACCTTACAATTAACTGTCAGTTTTGCGTCGGATCCGAAAATCTAGAGTCACAGGAGATCGACCATAAGGTGCCCGAGGCAGCAATAGACCCTTGGAGACAGGTCGGCCGGAGGACGATGTATTGAATCGCGACGCGATTTGTGTGTTCCATCGTCATTAACAGGCTCTGAACGTTGCAATTAACTGTCAGTTTTGCGTCGGATTCGAAAATCTAGACTCACAGGAGATCGACCATAAGGTGCCCGAGGCAGCAATAGACCCTTGGAGACAGGTCGGCCGGAGGACGATGTATTGAATCGCGACGGGATTTGTGTGTTCCATCGTCATTAACAGGCTCTGAACGTTAAAATTAACTGACAGTTTTGCGTCGGATTCGAAAATCTAGACTCACAGGAGATCGACCATAAGGTGCCCGAGGCAGCAATAGACCCTTGGAGACAGGTCGGCCGGAGGACGATGTATTGAATCGCGACGCAATTTGTGTGTTCCATCGTCATTAACAGCCACTGAACGTTACAATTAACTGTCAGTTTTGCGTCGGATTCGAAAATCTAGAGTCACACGAGATCGACCATAAGGTGCCCGAGGCAGCAATAGACCCTTGGAGACAAGTCGGCCGGAGGACGATGTATTGAATCGCGACGCGATTTGTGTGTTCCATCGTCATTAACAGGCGCTGAACGTTACAATTAACTGTCAGTTTTGCGTCGGATTCGAAAATCTAGACTCACAGGAGATCGACCTTAAGGTGCCCGAGGCAGCAATAGACCCTTGGAGACAGGTCGGCCGGAGGACGATGTATTGAATCGCGACGCAATTTGTGTGTTCCATCGTCATTAACAGGCTCTGAACGTTACAATTAACTGTCAGTTTTGCGTCGGATTCGAAAATCTAGACTCACAGGAGATCGACCATAAGGTGCCCGAGGGAGCAATAGACCCTTGGAGACAGGTAGGCCGGAGGACGATGTATTGAATCGCGACGGGATTTGTGTGTTCCATCGTCATTAAGAGGCTCTGAACGTTACAATTAACTGTCAGTTTTGCGTCGGATTCGAAAATCTAGACTCACAGGAGATCGACCATAATGTGCCCGAGGCAGCAATAGACACTTGGAGGCAGGTCGGCCGGAGGACGATGTATTGAATCGCGACGCGATTTGTGTGTTCCATTGTCATTAAGAGGCTCTGAACCTTACAATTAACTGTCAGTTTTGCGTCGGATTCCAAAATCTAGACTCACAGGAGAACGACCATAAGGTGTCCGAGGCAGCACTAGACCCTTGGAGACAAGTCGGCTGGAGGACGATGTATTGAATCGCGACGCAGTTTGTGTGTTCCATCGCCATTAACAGGCTCTGAACGTTACAATTAACAGCGTCGGATTCGAAATTCTAGACTCACAGGAGATCGACCATAAGGTGCCCGAGGCAGCAATAGACCCTTGGAGACAGGTCGGCCGGAGGACGATGTATTGAATCGCGACGCGATTTTTGTGTTCCATTGTCATTAAGAAGCTCTGAACGTTACAATTAACTGTCAGTTTTGCGTCGGATTCGAAAATCTAGACTCACAGGAGAACGACCATAAGTGCCCGAGGCAGCACTAGACCCTTGGAGACAAATCGACTGGAGGACGATGTATTGAATCGCGACGCGATTTGTGTGTTCCATCGTCATTAACAGGCTCTGAACGTTACAATTAACTGTCAGTTTTGCGTCGGATTCGAAAATCTAGACTCACAGGAGAACGACCATAAGGTGCCCGAGGCAGCAATAGACCCTTGGAGACAGGTCGGCCGGAGAACGATGTATTGAATCGCGACGCAATTTGTGTGTTCCATCGTCATGAACAGGCTCTGAACCTTACAATTAACTGTCAGTTTTGCGTCGGATCCGAAAATCTAGAGTCACAGGAGATCGACCATAAGGTGCCCGAGGCAGCAATAGACCCTTGGAGACAGGTCGGCCGGAGGACGATGTATTGAATCGCGACGCGATTTGTGTGTTCCATCGTCATTAACAGGCTCTGAACGTTACAATTAACTGTCAGTTTTGCGTCGGATTCGAAAATCTAGACTCACAGGAGATCGACCATAATGTGCCCGAGGCAGCAATAGACACTTGGAGGCAGGTCGGCCGGAGGACGATGTATTGAATCGCGACGCGATTTGTGTGTTCCATTGTCATTAGTTGGCTCTGAACGTTACAATTAACTGTCAGTTTTGCGTCGGATTCGAAAATCTAGACTCACAGGAGAACGACCATAAGGTGTCCGAGGCAGCACTAGACCCTTGGAGACAAGTCGGCTGGAGGACGATGTATTGAATCGCGACGCAGTTTGTGTGTTCCATCGTCATTAACAGGCTCTGAACGTTACAATTAACTGTCAGTTTTGCGTCGGATTCGAAAATCTAGACTCACAGGAGATCGACCATAAGGTGCCCGAGGCAGCAATAGGCCCTTGGAGACAGGTCGGCCGGAGGACGATTTATTGAATCGCGACGGGATTTGTGTGTTCCATCGTCATTAACAGGCTCTGAACGTTACAATTAACTGTCAGTTTTGCGTCGGATTCGAAAATCTAGACTCACAGGAGATCGACCATAAGGTGCCCGAGGCAGTAATAGACCCTTGGAGACAGGTCGGCCGGAGGACGATGTATTGAATCGCGACGCGATTTGTGTGTTCCATCGTCATTAACAGGCTCTGAACGTTGCAATTAACTGTCAGTTTTGCGTCGGATTCGAAAATCTAGACTCACAGGAGATCGACCATAAGGTGCCCGAGGCAGCAATAGACCCTTGGAGACAGGTCGGCCGGAGGACGATGTATTGAATCGCGACGGGATTTGTGTGTTCCATCGTCATTAACAGGCTCTGAACGTTAAAATTAACTGTCAGTTTTGCGTCGGATTCGAAAATCTAGACTCACAGGAGATCGACCATAAGGTGCCCGAGGCAGCAATAGACCCTTGGAGACAGGTCGGCCGGAGGACGATGTATTGAATCGCGACGCAATTTGTGTGTTCCATCGTCATTAACAGCCACTGAACGTTACAATTAACTGTCAGTTTTGCGTCGGATTCGAAAATCTAGAGTCACACGAGATCGACCATAAGGTGCCCGAGGCAGCAATAGACCCTAGGAGACAAGTCGGCCGGAGGACGATGTATTGAATCGCGACGCGATTTGTGTGTTCCATCGTCATTAACAGGCGCTGAACGTTACAATTAACTGTCAGTTTTGCGTCGGATTCGAAAATCTAGACTCACAGGAGATCGACCTTAAGGTGCCCGAGGCAGCAATAGACCCTTGGAGACAGGTCGGCCGGAGGACGATGTATTGAATCTCGACGCAATTTGTGTGTTCCATCGTCATTAACAGGCTCTGAACGTTACAATTAACTGTCAGTTTTGCGTCGGATTCGAAAATCTAGACTCACAGGAGATCGACCATAAGGTGCCCGAGGGAGCAATAGACCGTTGGAGACAGGTCGGCCGGAGGACGATGTATTGAATCGCGACGGGATTTGTGTGTTCCATCGTCATTAAGAGGCTCTGAACGTTAAAATTAACTGTCAGTTTTGCGTCGGATTCGAAAATCTAGACTCACAGGAGATCGACCATAATGTGCCCGAGGCAGCAATAGACACTTGGAGGCAGGTCGGCCGGAGGACGATGTATTGAATCGCGACGCGATTTGTGTGTTCCATTGTCATTAAGAGTCTCTGAACCTTACAATTAACTGTCAGTTTTGCGTCGGATTCGAAAATCTAGACTCACAGGAGAACGACCATAAGGTGTCCGAGGCAGCACTAGACCCTTGGAGACAAGTCGGCTGGAGGACGATGTATTGAATCGCGACGCAGTTTGTGTGTTCCATCGTCATTAACAGGCTCTGAACGTTACAATTAACTGTCAGTTTTGCGTCGGATTCGAAAATGTAGACTCACAGGAGAACGACCATAAGTGCCCGAGGCAGCACTAGACCCTTGGAGACAAATCGGCTGGAGGACGATGTATTGAATCGCGACGCGATTTGTGTGTTCCATCGTCATTAACAGGCTCTGAACGTTACAATTAACTGTCAGTTTTGCGTCGGATTCGAAAATGTAGACTCACAGGAGAACGACCATAAGGTGCCCGAGGCAGCAATAGACCCTTGGAGACAGGTCGGCCGGAGGACGATGTATTGAATCGCGACGCAATTTGTGTGTTCCATCGTCATGAACAGGCTCTGAACCTTACAATTAACTGTCAGTTTTGCGTCGGATCCGAAAATCTAGACTCACAGGAGATCGACCATAAGGTGCCCGAGGCAGCAATAGACCCTTGGAGACAGGTCGGCCGGGGGACGATGTATTGAATCGCGACGCGATTTTTGTGTTCCATTGTCATTAAGAAGCTCTGAACGTTACAATTAACTGTCAGTTTTGCGTCGGATTCGAAAATCTAGACTCACAGGAGAACGACCATAAGTGCCCGAGGCAGCACTAGACCCTTGGAGACAAATCGGCTGGAGGACGATGTATTGAATCGCGACGCGATTTGTGTGTTCCATCGTCATTAACAGGCTCTGAACGTTACAATTAACTGTCAGTTTTGCGTCGGATTCGAAAATGTAGACTCACAGGAGAACGACCATAAGGTGCCCGAGGCAGCAATAGACCCTTGGAGACAGGTCGGCCGGAGGACGATGTATTGAATCGCGACGCAATTTGTGTGTTCCATCGTCATGAACAGGCTCTGAACCTTACAATTAACTGTCAGTTTTGCGTCGGATCCGAAAATCTAGAGTCACAGGAGATCGACCATAAGGTGCCCGAGGCAGCAATAGACCCTTGGAGACAGGTCGGCCGGAGGACGATGTATTGAATCGCGACGCGATTTGTGTGTTCCATCGTCATTAACAGGCTCTGAACGTTACAATTAACTGTCAGTTTTGCGTCGGATTCGAAAATCTAGACTCACAGGAGATCGACCATAATGTGCCCGAGGCAGCAATAGACACTTGGAGGCAGGTCGGCCGGAGGACGATGTATTGAATCGCGACGCGATTTGTGTGTTCCATTGTCATTAAGAGGCTCTGAACCTTACAATTAACTGTCAGTTTTGCGTCGGATTCGAAAATCTAGACTCACAGGAGAACGACCATAAGGTGTCCGAGGCAGCACTAGACCCTTGGAAACAAGTCGGCTGGAGGACGATGTATTGAATCGCGACGCAGTTTGTGTGTTCCATCGTCATTAACAGGCTCTGAACGTTACAATTAACAGCGTCGGATTCGAAATTCTAGACTCACAGGAGATCGACCATAAGGTGCCCGAGGCAGCAATAGACCCTTGGAGACAGGTCGGCCGGAGGACGATATATTGAATCGCGACGCGATTTTTGTGTTCCATTGTCATTAAGAAGCTCTGAACGTTACAATTAACTGTCAGTTTTGCGTCGGATTCGAAAATCTAGACTCACAGGAGAACGACCATAAGTGCCCGAGGCAGCACTAGACCCTTGGAGACAAATCGGCTGGAGGACGGTGTATTGAATCGCGACGCGATTTGTGTGTTCCATCGTCATTAACAGCCTCTGAACGTTACAATTAACTGTCAGTTTTGCGTCGGATTCGAAAATGTAGACTCACAGGAGAACGACCATAAGGTGCCCGAGGCAGCAATAGACCCTTGGAGACAGGTCGGCCGGAGGACGATGTATTGAATCGCGACGCAATTTGTGTGTTCCATCGTCATGAACAGGCTCTGAACCTTACAATTAACTGTCAGTTTTGCGTCGGATCCGAAAATCTAGAGTCACAGGAGATCGACCATAAGGTGCCCGAGGCAGCAATAGACCCTTGGAGACAGGTCGGCCGGAGGACGATGTATTGAATCGCGACGCGATTTGTGTGTTCCATCGTCATTAACAGGCTCTGAACGTTACAATTAACTGTCAGTTTTGCGTCGGATTCGAAAATCTAGACTCACAGGAGATCGACCATAGGGTGCCCGAGGCAGCAATAGACCCTTGGAGACAGGTCGGCCGGAGGACGATGTATTGAATCGCGACGGGATTTGTGTGTTCCATCGTCATTAACAGGCTCTGAACGTTACAATTGTCAATTTTGCGTCGGATTCAAAAATCTAGACTCACAGGAGATCGACCATAAGGTTCCCGAGGCAGCAATAGACCCTTGGAGGCAGGTCGGCCGGAGGACGATGTATTGAATCGCGACGCGATTTGTGTCTTCCATTGTCATTAAGAGGCTCTGAACCTTACAATTAACTGTCAGTTTTGCGTCGGATTCGAAAATCTAGACACACAGGAGAACGACCATAAGGTGTCCGAGGCAGCACTAGACCCTTGGAGAAAAGTCGGCTGGAGGACGATGTATTGAATCGCGACGCAGTTTGTGTGTTCCATCGTCATTAACAGGCTCTGAACGTTACAATTAACTGTCAGTTTTGCGTCGGATTCGAAAATCTAGACTCACAGGAGATCGACCATAAGGTGCCCGAGGCAGCAATAGACCCTTGGAGGCAGGTCGGCCGGAGGACGATGTATTGAATCGCGACGCGATTTGTGTCTTCCATTGTCATTAAGAGGCTCTGAACCTTACAATTAACTGTCAGTTTTGCGTCGGATTCGAAAATCTAGACACACAGGAGAACGACCATAAGGTGTCCGAGGCAGCAATAGACCCTTGGAGACAGGTCGGCCGGAGGACGATGTATTGAATCGCGACGGGATTTGTGTGT
This sequence comes from Schistocerca nitens, assembly GCF_023898315.1. NCBI lineage: Eukaryota > Metazoa > Arthropoda > Insecta > Orthoptera > Acrididae > Schistocerca > Schistocerca nitens. The sequence goes on along the minus strand of NC_064615.1, from coordinate 1,194,922,016 downwards.
TCCATCGTCATTAAGAGGCCCTGAACCTTACAATTAACTGTCAGTTTTGCGTCGGATTCGAAAATCTAGACTCACAGGAGATCGACCATAAGGTGCCCGAGGCAGCAATAGACCCTTGGAGACAGGTCGGCCGGAGGACGATGTATTGAATCGCGACGCGATGTATGTGTTCCATCGTCATTAACAGGCTCTGAACGTTACAATTAACTGTCAGTTTTGCGTCGGATTCGAAAATCTAGACTCACAGGAGATCGACCATAAGGTGCCCGAGGCAGCAATAGACCCTTGGAGACAGGTCGGCCGGAGGTCGATGTATTGAATCGCGACGCGATTTGTGTGTTCCATTGTCATTAAGATGCTCTGAACCTTACAATTAACTGTCAGTTTTGCGTCGGAATCGAAAATCTAGACTTACAGGAGAACGACCATAAGGTGTCCGAGGCAGCACTAGACCCTTGGAGACAAGTCGGCTCGAGGACGATGTATTGAATCGCGACGCAATTTGTGTGTTCCATCGTCATTAACAGGCACTGAACGTTACAATTAACTGTCAGTTTTGCGTCGGATTCGAAAATCTAGACTCACAGGAGATCGACCATAAGTTGCCCGAGGCAGCAATAGACCCTTGGAGACAGGTCGGCCGGAGGACGATGTATTGAATCGCGACGCAATTTGTGTGTTCCATCGTCATTAACAGGCTCTGAACGTTACAATTAACTGTCAGTTTTGCGTCGGATTCGAAAATCTAGACTCACAGGAGATCGACCATAAGGTGCCCGAGGCAGCAATAGACCCTTGGAGACAGGTCGGCCGGAGGACGATGTATTGAATCGCGACGCAATTTGTGTGTTCCATCGTCATTAACAGGCTCTGAACCTTACAATTAACTGTCAGTTTTGCGTCGGATTCGAAAATCTAGAGTCACAGGAGATCGACCATAAGGTGCCCGAGGCAGCAATAGACCCTTGGAGACAGGTCGGCCGGAGGACGATGTATTGAATCGCGACGCGATTTGTGTGTTCCATCGTCATTAACAGGCTCTGAACGTTACAATTAACTGTCAGTTTTGCGTCGGATTCGAAAATCTAGACTCACAGGAGATCGACCATAAGGTGCCCGAGGCAGCAATAGACCCTTGGAGACAGGTCGGCCGGAGGACGATGTATTGAATCGCGACGCGATTTGTGTGTTCCATTGTCATTAACAGGCACTGAACGTTACAACGTCAGTTTTGCGTCGGATTCGAAAATCTAGACTCACAGGAGATCGACCATAAGGTGCCCGAGGCAGCAATAGACCCTTGGAGACAGGTCGGCCGGAGGACGATGTATTGAATCGCGACGCGATTTGTGTGTTCTATTGTCATTAGTTGGCTCTGAACCTTACGATTAACTGTCAGTTTTGCGTCGCATTCGAAAATCTAGACTCACAGGAGAACGACCATAAGGTGTCCGAGGCAGCACTAGACCCTTGGAGACAAGTCGGCTGGAGGACGATGTATTGAATCGCGACGCGATTTGTGAGTTCCATTGTCATTTACAGGCTCTGAACGTTACAATTAACTGTCAGGTTTGCGTCGGATTCGAAAATCTAGACTCACAGGAGATCGACCATAAGGTGCCCGAGGAAGCGATAGACCCTTGGAGACAGGTCGGCCGGAGGACGATGAATGGAATCGCGACGCGATTTGTGTGTTCCATCGTCATTAACAGGCTCTGAACGTTACAATTAACTGTCAGTTTTGCGTCGGATTCGAAAATCTAGACTCACAGGAGATCGACCATAAGGTGCCCGAGGCAGCAATAGACCCTTGGAGGCAGGTCGGCCGGAGGACGATGTATTGAATCGCGACGGGATTTGTGTGTTCCATCGTCATTAAGAGGCTCTGAACCTTACAATTAGCTGTCAGTTTTGCGTCGGATTCGAAAATCTAGACTCACAGGAGATCCACCATAAGGTGCCCGAGGCAGCAATAGACCCTTGGAGACAGGTCGGCCGGAGGACGATGTATTGAATCGCGACGCGATGTGTGTGTGTTCCATCGTCATTAACAGGCTCTGAACGTTACAATTAACTGTCAGTTTATCGTCGGATTCGAAAATTTAGACTCACAGGAGATCGACCATAAGGTGCCCGAGGCAGCAATAGACCCTTGGAGACAGGTCGGCCGGAGGACGATGTATTGAATCGCGACGCGATTTGTGTGTTCCATTGTCATTAAGATGCTCTGAACCTTACAATTAACTGTCAGTTTTGCGTCGGATTCGAAAATCTAGACTTACAGGAGAACGGCCATAAGGTGTCCGAGGCAGCACTAGACCCTTGGAGACAAGTCGGCTCGAGGACGATGTATTGAATCGCGACGCAATTTGTGTGTTCCATCGTCATTAACAGGCACTGAACGTTACAATTAACTGTCAGTTTTTCGTCGAATTCGAAAATCTAGACTCACAGGAGATCGACCATAAGGTGCCCGAGGCAGCAATAGACCCTTGGAGACAGGTCGGCCGGAGGACGATGTATTGAATCGCGACGCAATTTGTGTGTTCCATCGTCATTAACAGGCTCTGAACCTTACAATTAACTGTCAGTTTTGCGTCGGATTCGAAAATCTAGAGTCACAGGAGATCGACCATAAGGTGCCCGAGGCAGCAATAGACCCTTGGAGACAGGTCGGCCGGAGGACGATGTATTGAATCGCGACGCGATTTGTGTGTTCCATCGTCATTAACAGGCTCTGAACGTTACAATTGTCAATTTTGCGTCGGATTCAAAAATCTAGACTCACAGGAGATCGACCATAAGGTGCCCGAGGCAGCAATAGACCCTTGGAGGCAGGTCGGCCGGAGGACGATGTATTGAATCGCGACGCGATTTGTGTCTTCCACTGTCATTAAGAGGCTCTGAACCTTACAATTAACTGTCAGTTTTGCGTCGGATTCGAAAATCTAGACACACAGGAGAACGACCATAAGGTGTCCGAGGCAGCACTAGACCCTTGGAGAAAAGTCGGCTGGAGGACGATGTATTGAATCGCGACGCAGTTTGTGTGTTCCATCGTCATTAACAGGCTCTGAACGTTCCAATTAACTGTCAGTTTTGCGTCGGATTCGAAAATCTAGACTCACAGGAGATCGACCATAAGGTGCCCGAGGCAGCAATAGACCCTTGGAGACAGGTCGGCCGGAGGACGATGTATTGAATCGCGACGCAATTTGTGTGTTCCATCGTCATTAACAGGCTCTGAACCTTACAATTAACTGTCAGTTTTGCGTCGGATTCGAAAATCTAGAGTCACAGGAGATCGACCATAAGGTGCCCGAGGCAGCAATAGACCCTTGGAGACAGGTCGGCCGGAGGACGATGTATTGAATCGCGACGCGATTTGTGTGTTCCATCGTCATTAACAGGCTCTGAACGTTACAATTAACTGTCAGTTTTGCGTCGGATTCGAAAATCTAGACTCACAGGAGATCGACCATAAGGTGCCCGAGGCAGCAATAGACCCTTGGAGACAGGTCGGCCGGAGGACGATGTATTGAATCGCGACGCGATTTGTGTGTTCCATTGTCATTAACAGGCACTGAACGTTACAACGTCAGTTTTGCGTCGGATTCGAAAATCTAGACTCACAGGAGATCGACCATAAGGTGCCCGAGGCAGCAATAGACCCTTGGAGACAGGTCGGCCGGAGGACGATGTATTGAATCGCGACGCAATTTGTGTGTTCCATCGTCATTAACAGGCACTGAACGTTACAATTAACTGTCAGTTTTGCTTCGGATTCGAAAATCTAGACTCACAGGAGATCGACCATAAGTTGCCCGAGGCAGCAATAGACCCCTGGAGACAGGTCGGCCGGAGGACGATGTATTGAATCGCGACGCAATTTGTGTGTTCCATCGTCATTAACAGGCTCTGAACGTTACAATTAACTGTCAGTTTTGCGTCGGATTCGAAAATCTAGACTCACAGGAGATCGACCATAAGGTGCCCGAGGCAGCAATAGACCCTTGGAGACAGGTCGGCCGGAGGACGATGTATTGAATCGCGACGCAATTTGTGTGTTCCATCGTCATTAACAGGCTCTGAACCTTACAATTAACTGTCAGTTTTGCGTCGGATTCGAAAATCTAGAGTCACAGGAGATCGACCATAAGGTGCCCGAGGCAGCAATAGACCCTTGGAGACAGGTCGGCCGGAGGACGATGTATTGAATCGCGACGCGATTTGTGTGTTCCATCGTCATTAACAGGCTCTGAACGTTACAATTAACTGTCAGTTTTGCGTCGGATTCGAAAATCTAGACTCACAGGAGATCGACCATAAGGTGCCCGAGGCAGCAATAGACCCTTGGAGACAGGTCGGCCGGAGGACGATGTATTGAATCGCGACGCGATTTGTGTGTTCCATTGTCATTAACAGGCACTGAACGTTACAACGTCAGTTATGCGTCGGATTCGAAAATCTAGACTCACAGGAGATCGACCATAAGGTGCCCGAGGCAGCAATAGACCCTTGGAGACAGGTCGGCCGGAGGACGATGTATTGAATCGCGACGCGATTTGTGTGTTCTATTGTCATTAGTTGGCTCTGAACCTTACGATTAACTGTCAGTTTTGCGTCGCATTCGAAAATCTAGACTCACAGGAGAACGACCATAAGGTGTCCGAGGCAGCACTAGACCCTTGGAGACAAGTCGGCTGGAGGACGATGTATTGAATCGCGACGCGATTTGTGAGTTCCATTGTCATTTACAGGCTCTGAACGTTACAATTAACTGTCAGGTTTGCGTCGGATTCGAAAATCTAGACTCACAGGAGATCGACCATAAGGTGCCCGAGGAAGCAATAGACCCTTGGAGACAGGTCGGCCGGAGGACGATGAATGGAATCGCGACGCGATTTGTGTGTTCCATCGTCATTAACAGGCTCTGAACGTTACAATTAACTGTCAGTTTTGCGTCGGATTCGAAAATCTAGACTCACAGGAGAACGACCATAAGGTGCCCGAGGCAGCACTAGACCCTTGGAGACAAATCGGCTGGAGGACGATGTATTGAATCGCGACGCGATTTGTGTGTTCCATCGTCATTAACAGGCTCTGAACGTTACAATTAACTGTCAGTTTTGCGTCGGATTCGAAAATCTAGACTCACAGGAGATCGACCATAAGGTGCCCGAGGCAGCAATAGACCCTTGGAGGCAGGTCGGCCGGAGGACGATGTATTGAATCGCGACGGGATTTGTGTGTTCCATCGTCATTAAGAGGCTCTGAACCTTACAATTAGCTGTCAGTTTTGCGTCGGATTCGAAAATCTAGACTCACAGGAGATCCTCCATAAGGTGCCCGAGGCAGCAATAGACCCTTGGAGACAGGTCGGCCGGAGGACGATGTATTGAATCGCGACGCGATGTGTGTGTGTTCCATCGTCATTAACAGGCTCTGAACGTTACAATTAACTGTCAGTTTTGCGTCGGATTCGAAAATCTAGACTCACAGGAGATCGACCATAAGGTGCCCGAGGCAGCAATAGACCCTTGGAGACAGGTCGGCCGGAGGACGATGTATTGAATCGCGACGCGATTTGTGTGTTCCATTGTCATTAAGATGCTCTGAACCTTACAATTAACTGTCAGTTTTGCGTCGGATTCGAAAATCTAGACTTACAGGAGAACGGCCATAAGGTGTCCGAGGCAGCACTAGACCCTTGGAGACAAGTCGGCTCGAGGACGATGTATTGAATCGCGACGCAATTTGTGTGTTCCATCGTCATTAACAGGCACTGAACGTTACAATTAACTGTCAGTTTTTCGTCGAATTCGAAAATCTAGACTCACAGGAGATCGACCATAAGGTGCCCGAGGCAGCAATAGACCCTTGGAGACAGGTCGGCCGGAGGACGATGTATTGAATCGCGACGCAATTTGTGTGTTCCATCGTCATTAACAGGCTCTGAACGTTACAATTAACTGTCAGTTTTGCGTCGGATTCGAAAATCTAGACTCACAGGAGATCGACCATAAGGTGCCCGAGGCAGCAATAGACCCTTGGAGACAGGTCGGCCGGAGGACGATGTATTGAATCGCGACGCAATTTGTGTGTTCCATCGTCATTAACAGGCACTGAACCTTACAATTAACTGTCAGTTTTGCGTCGGATTCGAAAATCTAGAGTCACAGGAGATCGACCATAAGGTGCCCGAGGCAGCAATAGACCCTTGGAGACAGGTCGGCCGGAGGACGATGTATTGAATCGCGACGCGATTTGTGTGCTCCATCGTCATTAACAGGCTCTGAACGTTACAATTAACTGTCAGTTTTGCGTCGGATTCGAAAATCTAGACTCACAGGAGATCGACCATAAGGTGCCCGAGGCAGCAATAGACCCTTGGAGACAGGTCGGCCGGAGGACGATGTATTGAATCGCGACGCGATTTGTGTGTTCCATCGTCTTTAACAGGCTCTGAACGTTACAACGTCAGTTTTGCGTCGGATTCGAAAATCTAGACTCACAGGAGATCGACCATAAGGTCCCCGAGGCAGCAATAGACCCTTGGAGACAGGTCGGCCGGAGGACGATGTATTGAATCGCGACGCGATTTGTGTGTTCCATTGTCATTAACTGGCTCTGAACCTTACGATTAACTGTCAGTTTTGCGTCGCATTCGAAAATCTAGACTCACAGGAGAACGACCATAAGGTGTCCGAGGCAGCACTAGACCCTTGGAGACAAGTCGGCTGGAGGACGATGTATTGAATCGCGACGCGATTTGTGAGTTCCATTGTCATTTACAGGCTCTGAACGTTACAATTAACTGTCAGTTTTGCGTCGGATTCGAAAATCTAGACTCACAGGAGATCGACCATAAGGTGCCCGAGGCAGCAATAGACCCTTGGAGACAGGTCGGCCGGAGGACGATGTATTGAATCGCGACGCGATTTGTGTGTTCCATTGTCATTAAGATGCTCTGAACCTTACAATTAACTGTCAGTTTTGCGTCGGATTCGAAAATCTAGACTTACAGGAGAACGGCCATAAGGTGTCCGAGGCAGCACTAGACCCTTGGAGACAAGTCGGCTCGAGGACGATGTATTGAATCGCGACGCAATTTGTGTGTTCCATCGTCATTAACAGGCACTGAACGTTACAATTAACTGTCAGTTTTTCGTCGAATTCGAAAATCTAGACTCACAGGAGATCGACCATAAGGTGCCCGAGGCAGCAATAGACCCTTGGAGACAGGTCGGCCGGAGGACGATGTATTGAATCGCGACGCAATTTGTGTGTTCCATCGTCATTAACAGGCTCTGAACGTTACAATTAACTGTCAGTTTTGCGTCGGATTCGAAAATCTAGACTCACAGGAGATCGACCATAAGGTGCCCGAGGCAGCAATAGACCCTTGGAGACAGGTCGGCCGGAGGACGATGTATTGAATCGCGACGCAATTTGTGTGTTCCATCGTCATTAACAGGCACTGAACCTTACAATTAACTGTCAGTTTTGCGTCGGATTCGAAAATCTAGAGTCACAGGAGATCGACCATAAGGTGCCCGAGGCAGCAATAGACCCTTGGAGACAGGTCGGCCGGAGGACGATGTATTGAATCGCGACGCGATTTGTGTGCTCCATCGTCATTAACAGGCTCTGAACGTTACAATTAACTGTCAGTTTTGCGTCGGATTCGAAAATCTAGACTCACAGGAGATCGACCATAAGGTGCCCGAGGCAGCAATAGACCCTTGGAGACAGGTCGGCCGGAGGACGATGTATTGAATCGCGACGCGATTTGTGTGTTCCATCGTCTTTAACAGGCTCTGAACGTTACAACGTCAGTTTTGCGTCGGATTCGAAAATCTAGACTCACAGGAGATCGACCATAAGGTCCCCGAGGCAGCAATAGACCCTTGGAGACAGGTCGGCCGGAGGACGATGTATTGAATCGCGACGCGATTTGTGTGTTCCATTGTCATTAACAGGCTCTGAACGTTACAATTAACTGTCAGTTTTGCGTCGGATTCGAAAATCTAGACTCACAGGAGATCGACCATAAGGTGCCCGAGGCAGCAATAGACACTTGGAGGCAAGTCGGCCGGAGGACGATGTATTGAATCGCGACGCGATTTATGTGTTCCATTGTCATTAGTTGGCTCTGAACGTTACAATTAACTGTCAGTTTTGCGTCGGATTCGAAAATCTAGACTCACAGGAGAACGACCATAAGGTGTCCGAGGCAGCACTAGACCCTTGGAGACAAGTCGGCTGGAGGACGATGTTTTGAATCGCGACGCAGTTTGTGTGTTCCATCGTCATTAACAGGCTCTGAACGTTACAATTAACTGTCAGTTTTGCGTCGGATTCGAAAATCTAGACTCACAGGAGATCGACCATAAGGTGCCCGAGGCAGCAATAGACCCTTGGAGACAGGTCGGCCGGAGGACGATGTACTGAATCGCGACGGGATTTGTGTGTTCCATCGTCATTAACAGGCTCTGAACGTTACAATTAACTGTCAGTTTTGCGTCGGATTCGAAAATCTAGACTCACAGGAGATCGACCATAAGGTGCCCGAGGCAGCAATAGACCCTTGGAGACAGGTCGGCCGGAGGACGATGTATTGAATCGCGACGCGATTTGTGTGTTCCATCGTCATTAACAGGCTCTGAACGTTGCAATTAACTGTCAGTTTTGCGTCGGATTCGAAAATCTAGACTCACAGGAGATCGACCATAAGGTGCCCGAGGCAGCAATAGACCCTTGGAGACAGGTCGGCCGGGGGACGATGTATTGAATCGCGACGGGATTTGTGTGTTCCATCGTCATTAACAGGCTCTGAACGTTAAAATTAACTGTCAGTTTTGCGTCGGATTCGAAAATCTAGACTCACAGGAGATCGACCATAAGGTGCCCGAGGCAGCAATAGACCCTTGGAGACAGGTCGGCCGGAGGACGATGTATTGAATCGCGACGCGATTTGTGTGTTCCATCGTCATTAACAGCCACTGAACGTTACAATTAACTGTCAGTTTTGCGTCTAATTCGAAAATCTAGAGTCACAGGAGATCGACCATAAGGTGCCCGAGGCAGCAATAGACCCTTGGAGACAAGTCGGCCGGAGGACGATGTATTGAATCGCGACGCGATTTGTGTGTTCCATCGTCATTAACAGGCGCTGAACGTTACAATTAACTGTCAGTTTTGCGTCGGATTCGAAAATCTAGACTCACAGGAGATCGACCTTAAGGTGCCCGAGGCAGCAATAGACCCTTGGAGACAGGTCGGCCGGAGGACGATGTATTGAATCGCGACGCAATTTGTGTGTTCCATCGTCATTAACAGGCTCTGAACGTTACAATTAACTGTCAGTTTTGCGTCGGATTCGAAAATCTAGACTCACAGGAGATCGACCATAAGGTGCCCGAGGGAGCAATAGACCCTTGGAGACAGGTCGGCCGGAGGACGATGTATTGAATCGCGACGGGATTTGTGTGTTCCATCGTCATTAACAGGCTCTGAACGTTACAATTAACTGTCAGTTTTGCGTCGGATTCGAAAATCTAGACTCACAGGAGATCGACCATAATGTGCCCGAGGCAGCAATAGACACTTGGAGGCAGGTCGGCCGGAGGACGATGTATTGAATCGCGACGCGATTTGTGTGTTCCATTGTCATTAAGAGGCTCTGAACCTTACAATTAACTGTCAGTTTTGCGTCGGATTCGAAAATCTAGACTCACAGGAGAACGACCATAAGGTGTCCGAGGCAGCACTAGACCCTTGGAGACAAGTCGGCTGGAGGACGATGTATTGAATCGCGACGCAGTTTGTGTGTTCCATCGTCATTAACAGGCTCTGAACGTTGCAATTAACAGCGTCGGATTCGAAATTCTAGACTCACAGGAGATCGACCATAAGGTGCCCGAGGCAACAATAGACCCTTGGAGACAGGTCGGCCGGAGGACGATGTATTGAATCGCGACGCGATTTTTGTGTTCCATTGTCATTAAGAACCTCTGAACGTTACAATTAACTGTCAGTTTTGCGTCGGATTCGAAAATCTAGACTCACAGGAGAACGACCATAAGTGCCCGAGGCAGCACTAGACCCTTGGAGACAAATCGGCTGGAGGACGATGTATTGAATCGCGACGCGATTTGTGTGTTCCATCGTCATTAACAGGCTCTGAACGTTACAATTAACTGTCAGTTTTGCGTCGGATTCGAAAATGTAGACTCACAGAAGAACGACCATAAGGTGCCCGAGGCAGCAATAGGCCCTTGGAGACAGGTCGGCCGGAGGACGATGTATTGAATCGCGACGCAATTTGTGTGTTCCATCGTCATGAACAGGCTCTGAACCTTACAATTAACTGTCAGTTTTGCGTCGGATTCGAAAATCTAGAGTCACAGGAGATCGACCATAAGGTGCCCGAGGCAGCAATAGACCCTTGGAGACAGGTCGGCCGGAGGACGATGTATTGAATCGCGACACGATTTGTGTGTTCCATCGTCATTAACAGGCTCTGAACGTTACAATTAACTGTCAGTTTTGCGTCGGATTCGAAAATCTAGACTCACAGGAGATCGACCATAAGGTGCCCGAGGCAGCAATAGACCCTTGGAGACAGGTCGGCCGGAGGACGATGTATTGAATCGCGACGCGATTTGTGTGCTCCATCGTCATTAACAGGCTCTGAACGTTACAATTAACTGTCAGTTTTGCGTCGGATTCGAAAATCTAGACTCACAGGAGATCGACCATAAGGTGCCCGAGGCAGCAATAGACCCTTGGAGACAGGTCGGCCGGAGGACGATGTATTGAATCGCGACGGGATTGTGTGTTCCATCGTCTTTAACAGGCTCTGAACGTTACAACGTCAGTTTTGCGTCGGATTCGAAAATCTAGACTCACAGGAGATCGACCATAAGGTGCCCGAGGCAGCAATAGACCCTTGGAGACAGGTCGGCCGGAGGACGATGTATTGAATCGCGACGCGATTTGTGTGTTCCATTGTCATTAACTGGCTCTGAACCTTACGATTAACTGTCAGTTTTGCGTCGCATTCGAAAATCTAGACTCACAGGAGAACGACCATAAGGTGTCCGAGGCAGCACTAGACCCTTGGAGACAAGTCGGCTGGAGGACGATGTATTGAATCGCGACGCGATTTGTGAGTTCCATTGTCATTTACAGGCTCTGAACGTTACAATTAACTGTCAGGTTTGCGTCGGATTCGAAAATCTAGACTCACAGGAGATCGACCATAAGGTGCCCGAGGCAGCAATAGACCCTTGGAGACAGGTCGGCCGGAGGACGATGAATTGAATCGCGACGCGATTTGTGTGTTCCATCGTCATTAACAGGCTCTGAACGTTTGCGTCGGATTCGAAAATCTAGACTCATAGGAGATCGACCATAAGGTGCCCGAGGCAGCAATAGACACTTGGAGACAGGTCGGCCGGAGGACGATGTATTGAATCGCGACGGGATTTGTGTGTTCCATCGTCTTTAACAGGCTCTGAACGTTACAATTAACTGTCAGTTTTGCGTCGGATTCGCAAATCTATACTCACAGGAGATCGACCATAAGGTGCCCGAGGCAGCAATAGACACTTGGAGGCAGGTCGGCCGGAGGACGATGTATTGAATCGCGACGCGATTTGTGTGTTCCATTGTCATTAGTTGGCTCTGAACGTTACAATTAACTGTCAGTTTTGCGTCGGATTCGAAAATCTAGACTCACAGGAGAACGACCATAAGGTGTCCGAGGCAGCACTAGACCCTTGGAGACAAGTCGGCTGGAGGACGATGTATTGAATCGCGACGCAGTTTGTGTGTTCCATCGTCATTAACAGGCTCTGAACGTTACAATTAACTGTCAGTTTTGCGTCGGATTCGAAAATCTAGACTCACAGGAGATCGACCATAAGGTGCCCGAGGCAGCAATAGACCCTTGGAGACAGGTCGGCCGGAGGACGATGTACTGAATCGCGACGGGATTTGTGTGTTCCATCGTCATTAACAGGCTCTGAACGTTACAATTAACTGTCAGTTTTGCGTCGGATTCGAAAATCTAGACTCACAGGAGATCGACCACAAGGTGCCCGAGGCAGCAATAGACCCTTGGAGACAGGTCGGCCGGAGGACGATGTATTGAATCGCGACGCGATTTGTGTGTTCCATCGTCATTAACAGGCTCTGAACGTTGCAATTAACTGTCAGTTTTGCGTCGGATTCGAAAATCTAGACTCACAGGAGATCGACCATAAGGTGCCCGAGGCAGCAATAGACCCTTGGAGACAGGTCGGCCGTTGGACGATGTATTGAATCGCGACGGGATTTGTGTGTTCCATCGTAATTAACAGGCTCTGAACGTTAAAATTAACTGTCAGTTTTGCGTCGGATTCGAAAATCTAGACTCACAGGAGATCGACCATAAGGTGCCCGAGGCAGCAATAGACCCTTGGAGACAGGTCGGCCGGAGGACGATGTATTGAATCGCGACGCAATTTGTGTGTTCCATCGTCATTAACAGCCACTGAACGTTACAATTAACTGTCAGTTTTGCGTCGGATTCGAAAATCTAGAGTCACAGGAGATCAACCATAAGGTGCCCGAGGCAGCAATAGACCCTTGGAGACAAGTCGGCCGGAGTACGGTGTATTGAATCGCGACGCGATTTGTGTGTTCCATCGTCATTAACAGGCGCTGAACGTTACAATTAACTGTCAGTTTTGCGTCGGATTCGAAAATCTAGACTCACAGGAGCTCGACCTTAAAGTGCCCGAGGCAGCAATAGACCCTTGGAGACAGGTCGGCCGGAGGACGATGTATTGAATCGCGACGCAATTTGTGTGTTCCATCGTCATTAACAGGCTCTGAACGTTACAATTAACTGTCAGTTTTGCGTCGGATTCGAAAATCTAGACTCACAGGAGATCGACCATAAGGTGCCCGAGGGAGCAATAGACCCTTGGAGACAGGTCGGCCGGAGGACGATGTATTGAATCGCGACGGGATTTGTGTGTTCCATCGTCATTAACAGGCTCTGAACGTTACAATTAACTGTCAGTTTTGCGTCGGATTCGAAAATCTAGACTCACAGGAGATCGACCATAATGTGCCCGAGGCAGCAATAGACACTTGGAGGCAGGTCGGCCGGAGGACGATGTATTTAACCGCGACGCGATTTGTGTGTTCCATTGTCATTGAGAGGCTCTGAACCTTACAATTAACTGTCAGTTTTGCGTCGGATTCGAAAATCTAGACTCACAGGAGAACGACCATAAGGTGTCCGAGGCAGCACTAGACCCTTGGAGACAAGTCGGCTGGAGGACGATTTATTGAATCGCGACGCAGTTTGTGTGTTCCATCGTCATTAACCGGCTCTGAACGTTGCAATTAACAGCGTCGGATTCGAAATTCTAGACTCACAGGAGATCGACCATAAGGTGCCCGAGGCAGCAATAGACCCTTGGAGACAGGTCGGCCGGAGGACGATGTATTGAATCGCGACGCGATTTTTGTGTTCCATTGTCATTAAGAACCTCTGAACGTTACAATTAACTGTCAGTTTTGCGTCGGATTCGAAAATCTAGACTCACAGGAGAACGACCATAAGTGCCCGAGGCAGCACTAGACCCTTGGAGACAAATCGGCTGGAGGACGATGTATTGAATCGCGACGCGATTTGTGTGTTCCATCGTCATTAACAGGCTCTGAACGTTACAATTAACTGTCAGTTTTGCGTCGGATTCGAAAATGTAGACTCACAGGAGAACGACCATAAGGTGCCCGAGGCAGTAATAGACCCTTGGAGACAGGTCGGCCGGAGGACGATGTATTGAATCGCGACGCAATTTGTGTGTTCCATCGTCATGAACAGGCTCTGAACCTTACAATTAACTGTCAGTTTTGCGTCGGATTCGAAAATCTAGAGTCACAGGAGATCGACCATAAGGTGCCCGAGGCAGCAATAGACCCTTGGAGACAGGTCGGCCGGAGGACGATGTATTGAATCGCGACACGATTTGTGTGTTCCATCGTCATTAACAGGCTCTGAACGTTACAATTAACTGTCAGTTTTGCGTCGGATTCGAAAATCTAGACTCACAGGAGATCGACCATAAGGTGCCCGAGGCAGCAATAGACCCTTGGAGACAGGTCGGCCGGAGGACGATGTATTGAATCGCGACGGGATTTGTGTGTTCCATCGTCATTAACAGGCTCTGAACGTTACAATTAACTGTCAATTTTGCGTCGGATTCGAAAATCTAGACTCACAGGAGATCGACCATAAGGTGCCCGAGGCAGCAATAGACCCTTGGAGACAGGTCGGCCGGAGGACGATGTATTGAATCGCGACGCGATTTGTGTGTTCCATCGTCATTAACAGCCACTGAACGTTACAATTAACTGTCAGTTTTGCGTCTAATTCGAAAATCTAGAGTCACAGGAGATCGACCATAAGGTGCCCGAGGCAGCAATAGACCCTTGGAGACAAGTCGGCCGGAGGACGATGTATTGAATCGCGACGCGATTTGTGTGTTCCATCGTCATTAACAGGCGCTGAACGTTACAATTAACTGTCAGTTTTGCGTCGGATTCGAAAATCTAGACTCACAGGAGATCGACCTTAAGGTGCCCGAGGCAGCAATAGACCCTTGGAGACAGGTCGGCCGGAGGACGATGTATTGAATCGCGACGCAATTTGTGTGTTCCATCGTCATTAACAGGCTCTGAACGTTACAATTAACTGTCAGTTTTGCGTCGGATTCGAAAATCTAGACTCACAGGAGATCGACCATAAGGTGCCCGAGGGAGCAATAGACCCTTGGAGACAGGTCGGCCGGAGGACGATGTATTGAATCGCGACGGGATTTGTGTGTTCCATCGTCATTAACAGGCTCTGAACGTTACAATTAACTGTCAGTTTTGCGTCGGATTCGAAAATCTAGACTCACAGGAGATCGACCATAATGTGCCCGAGGCAGCAATAGACACTTGGAGGCAGGTCGGCCGGAGGACGATGTATTGAATCGCGACGCGATTTGTGTGTTCCATTGTCATTAAGAGGCTCTGAACCTTACAATTAACTGTCAGTTTTGCGTCGGATTCGAAAATCTAGACTCACAGGAGAACGACCATAAGGTGTCCGAGGCAGCACTAGACCCTTGGAGACAAGTCGGCTGGAGGACGATGTATTGAATCGCGACGCAGTTTGTGTGTTCCATCGTCATTAACAGGCTCTGAACGTTGCAATTAACAGCGTCGGATTCGAAATTCTAGACTCACAGGAGATCGACCATAAGGTGCCCGAGGCAACAATAGACCCTTGGAGACAGGTCGGCCGGAGGACGATGTATTGAATCGCGACGCGATTTTTGTGTTCCATTGTCATTAAGAACCTCTGAACGTTACAATTAACTGTCAGTTTTGCGTCGGATTCGAAAATCTAGACTCACAGGAGAACGACCATAAGTGCCCGAGGCAGCACTAGACCCTTGGAGACAAATCGGCTGGAGGACGATGTATTGAATCGCGACGCGATTTGTGTGTTCCATCGTCATTAACAGGCTCTGAACGTTACAATTAACTGTCAGTTTTGCGTCGGATTCGAAAATGTAGACTCACAGAAGAACGACCATAAGGTGCCCGAGGCAGCAATAGGCCCTTGGAGACAGGTCGGCCGGAGGACGATGTATTGAATCGCGACGCAATTTGTGTGTTCCATCGTCATGAACAGGCTCTGAACCTTACAATTAACTGTCAGTTTTGCGTCGGATTCGAAAATCTAGAGTCACAGGAGATCGACCATAAGGTGCCCGAGGCAGCAATAGACCCTTGGAGACAGGTCGGCCGGAGGACGATGTATTGAATCGCGACACGATTTGTGTGTTCCATCGTCATTAACAGGCTCTGAACGTTACAATTAACTGTCAGTTTTGCGTCGGATTCGAAAATCTAGACTCACAGGAGATCGACCATAAGGTGCCCGAGGCAGCAATAGACCCTTGGAGACAGGTCGGCCGGAGGACGATGTATTGAATCGCGACGCGATTTGTGTGCTCCATCGTCATTAACAGGCTCTGAACGTTACAATTAACTGTCAGTTTTGCGTCGGATTCGAAAATCTAGACTCACAGGAGATCGACCATAAGGTGCCCGAGGCAGCAATAGACCCTTGGAGACAGGTCGGCCGGAGGACGATGTATTGAATCGCGACGGGATTGTGTGTTCCATCGTCTTTAACAGGCTCTGAACGTTACAACGTCAGTTTTGCGTCGGATTCGAAAATCTAGACTCACAGGAGATCGACCATAAGGTGCCCGAGGCAGCAATAGACCCTTGGAGACAAGTCGGCCGGAGGACGATGTATTGAATCGCGACGCGATTTGTGTGTTCCATCGTCATTAACAGGCGCTGAACGTTACAATTAACTGTCAGTTTTGCGTCGGATTCGAAAATCTAGACTCACAGGAGATCGACCTTAAGGTGCCCGAGGCAGCAATAGACCCTTGGAGACAGGTCGGCCGGAGGACGATGTATTGAATCGCGACGCAATTTGTGTGTTCCATCGTCATTAACAGGCTCTGAACGTTACAATTAACTGTCAGTTTTGCGTCGGATTCGAAAATCTAGACTCACAGGAGATCGACCATAAGGTGCCCGAGGGAGCAATAGACCCTTGGAGACAGGTCGGCCGGAGGACGATGTATTGAATCGCGACGGGATTTGTGTGTTCCATCGTCATTAACAGGCTCTGAACGTTACAATTAACTGTCAGTTTTGCGTCGGATTCGAAAATCTAGACTCACAGGAGATCGACCATAATGTGCCCGAGGCAGCAATAGACACTTGGAGGCAGGTCGGCCGGAGGACGATGTATTGAATCGCGACGCGATTTGTGTGTTCCATTGTCATTAAGAGGCTCTGAACCTTACAATTAACTGTCAGTTTTGCGTCGGATTCGAAAATCTAGACTCACAGGAGAACGACCATAAGGTGTCCGAGGCAGCACTAGACCCTTGGAGACAAGTCGGCTGGAGGACGATGTATTGAATCGCGACGCAGTTTGTGTGTTCCATCGTCATTAACAGGCTCTGAACGTTGCAATTAACAGCGTCGGATTCGAAATTCTAGACTCACAGGAGATCGACCATAAGGTGCCCGAGGCAACAATAGACCCTTGGAGACAGGTCGGCCGGAGGACGATGTATTGAATCGCGACGCGATTTTTGTGTTCCATTGTCATTAAGAACCTCTGAACGTTACAATTAACTGTCAGTTTTGCGTCGGATTCGAAAATCTAGACTCACAGGAGAACGACCATAAGTGCCCGAGGCAGCACTAGACCCTTGGAGACAAATCGGCTGGAGGACGATGTATTGAATCGCGACGCGATTTGTGTGTTCCATCGTCATTAACAGGCTCTGAACGTTACAATTAACTGTCAGTTTTGCGTCGGATTCGAAAATGTAGACTCACAGAAGAACGACCATAAGGTGCCCGAGGCAGCAATAGGCCCTTGGAGACAGGTCGGCCGGAGGACGATGTATTGAATCGCGACGCAATTTGTGTGTTCCATCGTCATGAACAGGCTCTGAACCTTACAATTAACTGTCAGTTTTGCGTCGGATTCGAAAATCTAGAGTCACAGGAGATCGACCATAAGGTGCCCGAGGCAGCAATAGACCCTTGGAGACAGGTCGGCCGGAGGACGATGTATTGAATCGCGACACGATTTGTGTGTTCCATCGTCATTAACAGGCTCTGAACGTTACAATTAACTGTCAGTTTTGCGTCGGATTCGAAAATCTAGACTCACAGGAGATCGACCATAAGGTGCCCGAGGCAGCAATAGACCCTTGGAGACAGGTCGGCCGGAGGACGATGTATTGAATCGCGACGCGATTTGTGTGCTCCATCGTCATTAACAGGCTCTGAACGTTACAATTAACTGTCAGTTTTGCGTCGGATTCGAAAATCTAGACTCACAGGAGATCGACCATAAGGTGCCCGAGGCAGCAATAGACCCTTGGAGACAGGTCGGCCGGAGGACGATGTATTGAATCGCGACGGGATTGTGTGTTCCATCGTCTTTAACAGGCTCTGAACGTTACAACGTCAGTTTTGCGTCGGATTCGAAAATCTAGACTCACAGGAGATCGACCATAAGGTGCCCGAGGCAGCAATAGACCCTTGGAGACAGGTCGGCCGGAGGACGATGTATTGAATCGCGACGCGATTTGTGTGTTCCATTGTCATTAACTGGCTCTGAACCTTACGATTAACTGTCAGTTTTGCGTCGCATTCGAAAATCTAGACTCACAGGAGAACGACCATAAGGTGTCCGAGGCAGCACTAGACCCTTGGAGACAAGTCGGCTGGAGGACGATGTATTGAATCGCGACGCGATTTGTGAGTTCCATTGTCATTTACAGGCTCTGAACGTTACAATTAACTGTCAGGTTTGCGTCGGATTCGAAAATCTAGACTCACAGGAGATCGACCATAAGGTGCCCGAGGCAGCAATAGACCCTTGGAGACAGGTCGGCCGGAGGACGATGAATTGAATCGCGACGCGATTTGTGTGTTCCATCGTCATTAACAGGCTCTGAACGTTTGCGTCGGATTCGAAAATCTAGACTCATAGGAGATCGACCATAAGGTGCCCGAGGCAGCAATAGACACTTGGAGACAGGTCGGCCGGAGGACGATGTATTGAATCGCGACGGGATTTGTGTGTTCCATCGTCTTTAACAGGCTCTGAACGTTACAATTAACTGTCAGTTTTGCGTCGGATTCGCAAATCTATACTCACAGGAGATCGACCATAAGGTGCCCGAGGCAGCAATAGACACTTGGAGGCAGGTCGGCCGGAGGACGATGTATTGAATCGCGACGCGATTTGTGTGTTCCATTGTCATTAGTTGGCTCTGAACGTTACAATTAACTGTCAGTTTTGCGTCGGATTCGAAAATCTAGACTCACAGGAGAACGACCATAAGGTGTCCGAGGCAGCACTAGACCCTTGGAGACAAGTCGGCTGGAGGACGATGTATTGAATCGCGACGCAGTTTGTGTGTTCCATCGTCATTAACAGGCTCTGAACGTTACAATTAACTGTCAGTTTTGCGTCGGATTCGAAAATCTAGACTCACAGGAGATCGACCATAAGGTGCCCGAGGCAGCAATAGACCCTTGGAGACAGGTCGGCCGGAGGACGATGTACTGAATCGCGACGGGATTTGTGTGTTCCATCGTCATTAACAGGCTCTGAACGTTACAATTAACTGTCAGTTTTGCGTCGGATTCGAAAATCTAGACTCACAGGAGATCGACCACAAGGTGCCCGAGGCAGCAATAGACCCTTGGAGACAGGTCGGCCGGAGGACGATGTATTGAATCGCGACGCGATTTGTGTGTTCCATCGTCATTAACAGGCTCTGAACGTTGCAATTAACTGTCAGTTTTGCGTCGGATTCGAAAATCTAGACTCACAGGAGATCGACCATAAGGTGCCCGAGGCAGCAATAGACCCTTGGAGACAGGTCGGCCGTTGGACGATGTATTGAATCGCGACGGGATTTGTGTGTTCCATCGTAATTAACAGGCTCTGAACGTTAAAATTAACTGTCAGTTTTGCGTCGGATTCGAAAATCTAGACTCACAGGAGATCGACCATAAGGTGCCCGAGGCAGCAATAGACCCTTGGAGACAGGTCGGCCGGAGGACGATGTATTGAATCGCGACGCAATTTGTGTGTTCCATCGTCATTAACAGCCACTGAACGTTACAATTAACTGTCAGTTTTGCGTCGGATTCGAAAATCTAGAGTCACAGGAGATCAACCATAAGGTGCCCGAGGCAGCAATAGACCCTTGGAGACAAGTCGGCCGGAGTACGGTGTATTGAATCGCGACGCGATTTGTGTGTTCCATCGTCATTAACAGGCGCTGAACGTTACAATTAACTGTCAGTTTTGCGTCGGATTCGAAAATCTAGACTCACAGGAGCTCGACCTTAAAGTGCCCGAGGCAGCAATAGACCCTTGGAGACAGGTCGGCCGGAGGACGATGTATTGAATCGCGACGCAATTTGTGTGTTCCATCGTCATTAACAGGCTCTGAACGTTACAATTAACTGTCAGTTTTGCGTCGGATTCGAAAATCTAGACTCACAGGAGATCGACCATAAGGTGCCCGAGGGAGCAATAGACCCTTGGAGACAGGTCGGCCGGAGGACGATGTATTGAATCGCGACGGGATTTGTGTGTTCCATCGTCATTAACAGGCTCTGAACGTTACAATTAACTGTCAGTTTTGCGTCGGATTCGAAAATCTAGACTCACAGGAGATCGACCATAATGTGCCCGAGGCAGCAATAGACACTTGGAGGCAGGTCGGCCGGAGGACGATGTATTTAACCGCGACGCGATTTGTGTGTTCCATTGTCATTGAGAGGCTCTGAACCTTACAATTAACTGTCAGTTTTGCGTCGGATTCGAAAATCTAGACTCACAGGAGAACGACCATAAGGTGTCCGAGGCAGCACTAGACCCTTGGAGACAAGTCGGCTGGAGGACGATTTATTGAATCGCGACGCAGTTTGTGTGTTCCATCGTCATTAACCGGCTCTGAACGTTGCAATTAACAGCGTCGGATTCGAAATTCTAGACTCACAGGAGATCGACCATAAGGTGCCCGAGGCAGCAATAGACCCTTGGAGACAGGTCGGCCGGAGGACGATGTATTGAATCGCGACGCGATTTTTGTGTTCCATTGTCATTAAGAACCTCTGAACGTTACAATTAACTGTCAGTTTTGCGTCGGATTCGAAAATCTAGACTCACAGGAGAACGACCATAAGTGCCCGAGGCAGCACTAGACCCTTGGAGACAAATCGGCTGGAGGACGATGTATTGAATCGCGACGCGATTTGTGTGTTCCATCGTCATTAACAGGCTCTGAACGTTACAATTAACTGTCAGTTTTGCGTCGGATTCGAAAATGTAGACTCACAGGAGAACGACCATAAGGTGCCCGAGGCAGTAATAGACCCTTGGAGACAGGTCGGCCGGAGGACGATGTATTGAATCGCGACGCAATTTGTGTGTTCCATCGTCATGAACAGGCTCTGAACCTTACAATTAACTGTCAGTTTTGCGTCGGATTCGAAAATCTAGAGTCACAGGAGATCGACCATAAGGTGCCCGAGGCAGCAATAGACCCTTGGAGACAGGTCGGCCGGAGGACGATGTATTGAATCGCGACACGATTTGTGTGTTCCATCGTCATTAACAGGCTCTGAACGTTACAATTAACTGTCAGTTTTGCGTCGGATTCGAAAATCTAGACTCACAGGAGATCGACCATAAGGTGCCCGAGGCAGCAATAGACCCTTGGAGACAGGTCGGCCGGAGGACGATGTATTGAATCGCGACGGGATTTGTGTGTTCCATCGTCATTAACAGGCTCTGAACGTTACAATTAACTGTCAATTTTGCGTCGGATTCGAAAATCTAGACTCACAGGAGATCGACCATAAGGTGCCCGAGGCAGCAATAGACCCTTGGAGGCAGGTCGGCCGGAGGACGATGTATTGAATCGCGACGCGATTTGTGTCTTCCATTGTCATTAAGAGGCTCTGAACGTTACAATTAACTGTCAGTTTTGCGTCGGATTCGAAAATCTAGACACACAGGAGAACGACCATAAGGTGTCCGAGGCAGCACTAGACCCTTGGAGACAAGTCGGCTGGAGGACGATGTATTGAATCGCGACGCAGTTTGTGTGTTCCATCGTCATTAACAGGCTCTGAACGTTACAATTAACTGTCAGTTTTGCGTCGGATTCGAAAATCTAGACTCACAGGGGATCGACCATAAGGTGCCTGAGGCAGCAATAGACCCTTGGAGACAGGTCGGCCGGAGGACGATGTATTGAATCGCGACGGGATTTGTGTGTTCCATCGTCATTAAGAGGCTCTGAACCTTACAATTAACTGTCAGTTTTGCGTCGGATTCGAAAATCTAGACTCACAGGAGATCGACCATAAGGTGCCCGAGGCAGCAATAGACCCTTGGAGACAGGTCGGCCGGAGGACGATGTATTGAATCGCGACGGGATTTGTGTGTTCCATCGTCATTAACAGGCTCTGAACGTTACAATTAACTGTCAGTTTTGCGTCGGATTCGAAAATCTAGACTCACAGGAGATCGACCATAAGGTGCCCGAGGCAGCAATAGACACTTGGAGGCAGGTCGGCCGGAGGATGATGTATTGAATCGCGACGCGATTTGTGTGTTCCATTGTCATTAGTTGGCTCTGAACGTTACAATTAACTGTCAGTTTTGGGTCGGATTCGAAAATCTAGACTCACAGGAGAACGACCATAAGGTGTCCGAGGCAGCACTAGACCCTTGGAGACAAGTCGGCTGGAGGACGATGTATTGAATCGCGACGCAGTTTGTGTGTTCCATCGTCATTAACAGGCTCTGAACGTTACAATTAACTGTCAGTTTTGCGTCGGATTCGAAAATCTAGACTCACAGGAGATCGACCATAAGGTGCCCGAGGCAGCAATAGACCCTTGGAGACAGGTCGGCCGGAGGACGATGTACTGAATCGCGACGGGATTTGTGTGTTCCATCGTCATTAACAGGCTCTGAACGTTACAATTAACTGTCAGTTTTGCGTCGGATTCGAAAATCTAGACTCACAGGAGATCGACCATAAGGTGCCCGAGGCAGCAATAGACCCTTGGAGACAGGTCGGCCGGAGGACGATGTATTGAATCGCGACGCGATTTGTGTGTTCCATCGTCATTAACAGGCTCTGAACGTTGCAATTAACTGTCAGTTTTGCGTCGGATTCGAAAATCTAGACTCACAGGAGATCGACCATAAGGTGCCCGAGGCAGCAATAGACCCTTGGAGACAGGTCGGCCGTTGGACGATGTATTGAATCGCGACGGGATTTGTGTGTTCCATCGTCATTAACAGGCTCTGAACGTTAAAATTAACTGTCAGTTTTGCGTCGGATTCGAAAATCTAGACTCACAGGAGATCGACCATAAGGTGCCCGAGGCAGCAATAGACCCTTGGAGACAGGTCGGCCGGAGGACGATGTATTGAATCGCGACGCAATTTGTGTGTTCCATCGTCATTAACAGCCACTGAACGTTACAATTAACTGTCAGTTTTGCGTCGGATTCGAAAATCTAGAGTCACAGGAGATCAACCATAAGGTGCCCGAGGCAGCATAAGACCCTTGGAGACAAGTCGGCCGGAGTACGGTGTATTGAATCGCGACGCGATTTGTGTGTTCCATCGTCATTAACAGGCGCTGAACGTTACAATTAACTGTCAGTTTTGCGTCGGATTCGAAAATCTAGACTCACAGGAGCTCGACCTTAAAGTGCCCGAGGCAGCAATAGACCCTTGGAGACAGGTCGGCCGGAGGACGATGTATTGAATCGCGACGCAATTTGTGTGTTCCATCGTCATTAACAGGCTCTGAACGTTACAATTAACTGTCAGTTTTGCGTCGGATTCGAAAATCTAGACTCACAGGAGATCGACCATAAGGTGCCCGAGGGAGCAATAGACCCTTGGAGACAGGTCGGCCGGAGGACGATGTATTGAATCGCGACGGGATTTGTGTGTTCCATCGTCATTAACAGGCTCTGAACGTTACAATTAACTGTCAGTTTTGCGTCGGATTCGAAAATCTAGACTCACAGGAGATCGACCATAATGTGCCCGAGGCAGCAATAGACACTTGGAGGCAGGTCGGCCGGAGGACGATGTATTTAACCGCGACGCGATTTGTGTGTTCCATTGTCATTGAGAGGCTCTGAACCTTACAATTAACTGTCAGTTTTGCGTCGGATTCGAAAATCTAGACTCACAGGAGAACGACCATAAGGTGTCCGAGGCAGCACTAGACCCTTGGAGACAAGTCGGCTGGAGGACGATTTATTGAATCGCGACGCAGTTTGTGTGTTCCATCGTCATTAACCGGCTCTGAACGTTGCAATTAACAGCGTCGGATTCGAAATTCTAGACTCACAGGAGATCGACCATAAGGTGCCCGAGGCAGCAATAGACCCTTGGAGACAGGTCGGCCGGAGGACGATGTATTGAATCGCGACGCGATTTTTGTGTTCCATTGTCATTAAGAACCTCTGAACGTTACAATTAACTGTCAGTTTTGCGTCGGATTCGAAAATCTAGACTCACAGGAGAACGACCATAAGTGCCCGAGGCAGCACTAGACCCTTGGAGACAAATCGGCTGGAGGACGATGTATTGAATCGCGACGCGATTTGTGTGTTCCATCGTCATTAACAGGCTCTGAACGTTACAATTAACTGTCAGTTTTGCGTCGGATTCGAAAATGTAGACTCACAGGAGAACGACCATAAGGTGCCCGAGGCAGTAATAGACCCTTGGAGACAGGTCGGCCGGAGGACGATGTATTGAATCGCGACGCAATTTGTGTGTTCCATCGTCATGAACAGGCTCTGAACCTTACAATTAACTGTCAGTTTTGCGTCGGATTCGAAAATCTAGAGTCACAGGAGATCGACCATAAGGTGCCCGAGGCAGCAATAGACCCTTGGAGACAGGTCGGCCGGAGGACGATGTATTGAATCGCGACACGATTTGTGTGTTCCATCGTCATTAACAGGCTCTGAACGTTACAATTAACTGTCAGTTTTGCGTCGGATTCGAAAATCTAGACTCACAGGAGATCGACCATAAGGTGCCCGAGGCAGCAATAGACCCTTGGAGACAGGTCGGCCGGAGGACGATGTATTGAATCGCGACGCGATTTGTGTGTTCCATTGTCATTAACAGGCTCTGAACGTTACAATTAACTGTCAATTTTGCGTCGGATTCGAAAATCTAGACTCACAGGAGATCGACCATAAGGTGCCCGAGGCAGCAATAGACCCTTGGAGGCAGGTCGGCCGGAGGACGATGTATTGAATCGCGACGCGATTTGTGTCTTCCATTGTCATTAAGAGGCTCTGAACCTTACAATTAACTGTCAGTTTTGCGTCGGATTCGAAAATCTAGACACACAGGAGAACGACCATAAGGTGTCCGAGGCAGCACTAGACCCTTGGAGACAAGTCGGCTGGAGGACGATGTATTGAATCGCGACGCAGTTTGTGTGTTCCATCGTCATTAACAGGCTCTGAACGTTACAATTAACTGTCAGTTTTGCGTCGGATTCGAAAATCTAGACTCACAGGAGATCGACCATAAGGTGCCTGAGGCAGCAATAGACCCTTGGAGACAGGTCGGCCGGAGGACGATGTATTGAATCGCGACGGGATTTGTGTGTTCCATCGTCATTAAGAGGCTCTGAACCTTACAATTAACTGTCAGTTTTGCGTCGGATTCGAAAATCTAGACTCACAGGAGATCGACCATAAGGTGCCCGAGGCAGCAATAGACCCTTGGAGACAGGTCGGCCGGAGGACGATGTATTGAATCGCGACGGGATTTGTGTGTTCCATCGTCATTAACAGGCTCTGAACGTTACAATTAACTGTCAGTTTTGCGTCGGATTCGAAAATCTAGACTCACAGGAGATCGACCATAAGGTGCCCGAGGCAGCAATAGACACTTGGAGGCAGGTCGGCCGGAGGATGATGTATTGAATCGCGACGCGATTTGTGTGTTCCATTGTCATTAGTTGGCTCTGAACGTTACAATTAACTGTCAGTTTTGGGTCGGATTCGAAAATCTAGACTCACAGGAGAACGACCATAAGGTGTCCGAGGCAGCACTAGACCCTTGGAGACAAGTCGGCTGGAGGACGATGTATTGAATCGCGACGCAGTTTGTGTGTTCCATCGTCATTAACAGGCTCTGAACGTTACAATTAACTGTCAGTTTTGCGTCGGATTCGAAAATCTAGACTCACAGGAGATCGACCATAAGGTGCCCGAGGCAGCAATAGACCCTTGGAGACAGGTCGGCCGGAGGACGATGTACTGAATCGCGACGGGATTTGTGTGTTCCATCGTCATTAACAGTCTCTGAACGTTACAATTAACTGTCAGTTTTGCGTCGGATTCGAAAATCTAGACTCACAGGAGATCGACCATAAGGTGCCCGAGGCAGCAATAGACCCTTGGAGACAGGTCGGCCGGAGGACGATGTATTGAATCGCGACGCGATTTGTGTGTTCCATCGTCATTAACAGGCTCTGAACGTTGCAATTAACTGTCAGTTTTGCGTCGGATTCGAAAATCTAGACTCACAGGAGATCGACCATAAGGTGCCCGAGGCAGCAATAGACCCTTGGAGACAGGTCGGCCGTTGGACGATGTATTGAATCGCGACGGGATTTGTGTGTTCCATCGTCATTAACAGGCTCTGAACGTTAAAATTAACTGTCAGTTTTGCGTCGGATTCGAAAATCTAGACTCACAGGAGATCGACCATAAGGTGCCCGAGGCAGCAATAGACCCTTGGAGACAGGTCGGCCGGAGGACGATGTATTGAATCGCGACGCAATTTGTGTGTTCCATCGTCATTAACAGCCACTGAACGTTACAATTAACTGTCAGTTTTGCGTCGGATTCGAAAATCTAGAGTCACAGGAGATCGACCATAAGGTGCCCGAGGCAGCAATAGACCCTTGGAGACAAGTCGGCCGGAGGACGATGTATTGAATCGCGACGCGATTTGTGTGTTCCATCGTCATTAACAGGCGCTGAACGTTACAATTAACTGTCAGTTTTGCGTCGGATTCGAAAATCTAGACTCACAGGAGATCGACCTTAAGGTGCCCGAGACAGCAATAGACCCTTGGAGACAGGTCGGCCGGAGGACGATGTATTGAATCGCGACGCAATTTGTGTGTTCCATCGTCATTAACAGGCTCTGAACGTTACAATTAACTGTCAGTTTTGCGTCGGATTCGAAAATCTAGACTCACAGGAGATCGACCATAAGGTGCCCGAGGGAGCAATAGACCCTTGGAGACAGGTCGGCCGGAGGACGATGTATTGAATCGCGACGGGATTTGTGTGTTCCATCGTCATTAACAGGCTCTGAACGTTACAATTAACTGTCAGTTTTGCGTCGGATTCGAAAATCTAGACTCACAGGAGATCGACCATAATGTGCCCGAGGCAGCAATAGACACTTGGAGGCAGGTCGGCCGGAGGACGATGTATTGAACCGCGACGCGATTTGTGTGTTCCATTGTCATTAAGAGGCTCTGAACCTTACAATTAACTGTCAGTTTTGCGTCAGATTCGAAAATCTAGACTCACAGGAGAACGACCATAAGGTGTCCGAGGCAGCACTAGACCCTTGGAGACAAGTCGGCTGGAGGACGATGTATTGAATCGCGACGCAGTTTGTGTGTTCCATCGTCATTAACCGGCTCTGAACGTTGCAATTAACAGCGTCGGATTCGAAATTCTAGACTCACAGGAGATCGACCATAAGGTGCCCGAGGCAGCAATAGACCCTTGGAGACAGGTCGGCCGGAGGACGATGTATTGAATCGCGACGCGATTTTTGTGTTCCATTGTCATTAAGAACCTCTGAACGTTACAATTAACTGTCAGTTTTGCGTCGGATTCGAAAATCTAGACTCACAGGAGATCGACCTTAAGGTGCCCGAGACAGCAATAGACCCTTGGAGACAGGTCGGCCGGAGGACGATGTATTGAATCGCGACGCAATTTGTGTGTTCCATCGTCATTAACAGGCTCTGAACGTTACAATTAACTGTCAGTTTTGCGTCGGATTCGAAAATCTAGACTCACAGGAGATCGACCATAAGGTGCCCGAGGGAGCAATAGACCCTTGGAGACAGGTCGGCCGGAGGACGATGTATTGAATCGCGACGGGATTTGTGTGTTCCATGGTCATTAACAGGCTCTGAACGTTACAATTAACTGTCAGTTTTGCGTCGGATTCGAAAATCTAGACTCACAGGAGATCGACCATAAGGTGCCCGAGGGAGCAATAGACCCTTGGAGACAGGTCGGCCGGAGGACGATGTATTGAATCGCGACGGGATTTGTGTGTTCCATCGTCATTAACAGGCTCTGAACGTTACAATTAACTGTCAGTTTTGCGTCGGATTCGAAAATCTAGACTCACAGGAGATCGACCTTAAGGTGCCCGAGACAGCAATAGACCCTTGGAGACAGGTCGGCCGGAGGACGATGTATTGAATCGCGACGCAATTTGTGTGTTCCATCGTCATTAACAGGCTCTGAACGTTACAATTAACTGTCAGTTTTGCGTCGGATTCGAAAATCTAGACTCACAGGAGATCGACCATAAGGTGCCCGAGGGAGCAATAGACCCTTGGAGACAGGTCGGCCGGAGGACGATGTATTGAATCGCGACGCAGTTTGTGTGTTCCATCGTCATTAACAGGCTCTGAACGTTACAATTAACTGTCAGTTTTGCGTCGGATTCGAAAATCTAGACTCACAGGAGATCGACCATAAGGTGCCCGAGGGAGCAATAGACCCTTGGAGACAGGTCGGCCGGAGGACGATGTATTGAATCGCGACGGGATTTGTGTGTTCCATCGTCATTAACAGGCTCTGAACGTTACAATTAACTGTCAGTTTTGCGTCGGATTCGAAAATCTAGACTCACAGGAGATCGACCATAATGTGCCCGAGGCAGCAATAGACACTTGGAGGCAGGTCGGCCGGAGGACGATGTATTTAACCGCGACGCGATTTGTGTGTTCCATT